>NW_027269262.1:44605000-49547500 GCF_023055355.1 Agelaius tricolor | reverse complement strand
ATTTGGGAGTAACCTTATTCACACACCTTTCAGACCATAAACTGGCAGTGGTATAATGCAGAGTCTGTCCCTGCTGTTTTCCTGGCCACGCAGTGTGGACAGCAGTCCTGGTTGTGAAACATGTTCCCTGACCCCGCTTGTATCCTGAGAAAATGAGGGAATATGCTTGTTTTGTGTTGTGAATGACAGGAACAGGAATGTGACAGAGGTTGTGTCGACATGTTGCACACACACACACACAAATGCCTGGAGTGGACATTTCAGCTATTTTTTAAAAGGTTTCAGCTATTTTTTAAAAGGTCCTTTTAACCAGGCTGGGCTTTTGCGTTGTGCTTGGAATAGCTTTGTGATAGTGCCCTTGCCTCCCCCTCCCGCCCCCCCCAGTCCAGTTTTATTTTTTTCCAAATTGTGTGTGTGTGTGTTTTTGTGCTGGAACTTGATGGGTCGAGCGGTGGCTGGAATGATGGCTGCAGAATCTTTCAGAGGATTTCAGCCAATTAAAAATACAGAGTGGTTCTTTTTGGTGTTGTTTGGCAGAAAACTGCAAAATGGTGTTGCATGATAAGGAAGAGCCTTGGGTATGCAGTGTTTCTTGTGCACATGTGTTAGAATCACCGCAACTCATAAATTCAAAATACTTTTAAAAGCTGGCCATGATACATTTCCTCATTAACCATATGGAAAATGGCACTCAGGAATTTTCTACAGTGCACTTTCAAAGAAAGAATCCAATTGCAGGCAGACATTCCTTAGTACAGTGTTTATGCAGCTGTACTTGTGATTAAATTACACCAGCCCTGGCCCACATGTAGCCACAGATCCTATTAGTTTGAGTACAAAGCACCTTGTAAGAGTATGAGAACTCTCCTTGTGATGTTTTTTGGCCTCTTGGCCACTGTATCGAGCAAGCATCAAAAGTCATGCATGTGCTTAAAGGTCTCTGGAGGAGGAGCGGTGGGACAGAGCAGTGCCGCTCACACCGCACGAGGAACTTTGACAGCCTACCAGGAGGGATTCTGGGATTGCTGCTGTCAGCAGTTCCAACAGTGCAAACAGTATGAAGAAGCTTCCACAGGGATTGAATTACTGAAGACTTCTGCTCCGTGTTTTTTGGTATAATTGAGAGCACAGAGGGAGCTTGATTTCTCTGTCTTATGATTTGAAGGTGAAGACAAGAGCCTGCAGGGCTCTGTCAGAGTTATGGGCATGCTCAACACAGACTTCAAAAAATCTAATTCCCATAAAACCTTACAAGGCTGAATTGCTTACCTGAATATAAAAGATTTACTTTCACTGAATCATTTAACACACAACCATATTAATTGCATTCTGAGATGGAAAAAATGATAATGGAATAAATCATAATGTGGAAATATCTTAACACTAGAATTTGCTTACATATTTTAATACAGTGCAAGGATTTTGTACAAAATACAGGAAAATGTATATTCTCTTTAACATATGTATACATTGTGACTATCCTCACAATAGCCCTTGGAAAGCTGAATTAGCAAATTCCCACAGTAGCACCAGAACGAGAGGAGATGGGGCCACATCTTTATGTACAACGTTAAGCGCGGTACATAATTTAATCACATTAATTTAAAGCAGGGAGAGTGGGGGTTAGAGATGTTTTAACTAATATTTTAACACCTAATTTGGCCTGATCTGTGACCAGAGTGTTTTAAGCCAGGAGTAGCATTTGGTTGTCCCCACGTGTGAGAGTGGGAGAGAGGGAGAGACCCAGGTTTTGAGACTTACATGCCTGACAGCATTTCCAGCTCCCTGCTCCTTTTGTAAGCACACCTTGACCTGAATGTTTCCCTTTTATGAAGAGAAGCGAAGCACAACAGGTATGTTTTCTCCCAGATGAGAAGAAATCTCCTGGGGTGTGTCCTGGAACAAAGGAGATGAACCTAACCCACCCCAGCTCGTTTCTGAATTAGGCTGATGTGATACTACAGACAGATCAGTGCTGATTTCCCTTCGCTCCCCCTCCCTCCCCAGTCTTTGTTGTGTGCTACCAAGTAAATATGCAACCAAACTCAATGTAAATCATAACCCGCATGGAGCCACAGCTTGCCATCCAGACCCAGAATCCTACAGAGGTTTGTGAGGTGGAAAGACTGTGTCTTTCACACAAAGCAATGGCTATGCTCACTCCCATCCTTCTTTTACTTTCTGCTTAACCCTTTAGGCTGTGGCTGATGCCCTTCTTAACATCCTCTACCCGAGCAGTTCTCTCCTTTTTCATTTTTCCTTTTCTTTCTCTCTTTTTATTTCCCCTTAAGTCTGACCTCAGCATCTGAAACCAAATAAGCACACTGCAGGTGGAATGAAAACTGCAAATGCATTTGCTCATTTAACCCATGTCCTTGATTTAACTATTGAAGTTTCAGATACAAAGGAATTGTTACAACAAGCATAAAGCTGATAATGTTTTGAAGAAATAGATGAATACAACTGGGAAAAGGGCCAGGTATTTTTCTGTGAGAAAACAGGAGCAAATGTTGTATGCTGCTCAGCCCCACATGATTTTGCATTCCTGCCCTCCTGCTCAATCTTGACATAACCCTGTAGAATACATGCACTGTCGGGTACACCAGTGAGGGTCTCCTCCCTGCCCATCTTCTGGGGAGAAAGGCACTCTGCTGGGCTGCTGAAAAATGAGATAACTTTTCCCACTCCTCTTCAAGGACAAACCATGCCTCAGTTTCTGATGGGTTCCCCAGATTCAGAGATGTGGCAGTAACACCTCATGACCCTGCTGTGATGGGCACATCTCCACCCTTAGCCTTCTTTTGGATTCCCTTTGTACTTATCTCCAGAACTCTAGGTTAAAGATATCGTTACCTATCGCTGACAAATGGACACTATGTGGATGGTATTACCCCGGGCACTCTGTTCCAAATGCATTGTGTCTAACAACAAAACCCCCCGTGAAACTCATAAAATTACCAATTTCACAGTTGACTTTCTTCCTGCTCTGCTCTGTAGCCTTCATACTCCTGGCCTGTCTCCACACACTGCAGGAGATGATGTCGGACCAAACCAGCAATGCTGCATTAAAAAGGTTCTTGATATAAACAAGATCTATCTTGGTACTGATTAAAATGTCTGCAGATTTTTGCCTTATCTGGATAAATCCTTCTGATGTGCATCATCTGCCATTATGCAGTAACAATCACCATGGTAAGGGGGGTTTATCACTGGAGCGGGGGTTTATATGAGCTGATTTTTGATTCCACCCCTGTACACTGCACACTCATGTACACAAAGTGTGGTATTGCCTAGGACGGGTTACGTGTGAAGAATTACATCAATGTCCATACTGGGGTTTGGCCTTTCCTGCTCTTTGGCATAGTTGGAGGTGTAAACAGCATTACTGGCTGCTGCACTTCTCACCTGGAATCTCAGCATGTTGCAAAAAAATGAATTAAATCTCACAACAGGGCCCCGAGGACTCTTATTTAACAAAAGGGGGCTGCAAGAACATGAAGAAGAAAGGCTTTTCCACATAGGGAGGTTGCTGCAAAAGATTGGAGGGTGTAAATTTGCAGGGTGCTAAGTACGATTTTACCCTGTCTTTTCCTGTGGATGCTCCTAGAGCACAGGGATGTCTGGCAAGGTAGAGAGCTAATGGGCACCAAGTGCCTGCTAAGGGCATCCAAAAAGGGGGTTGGTGTATTAGGAAGCTGCAGCCTGGATTCTTGACTGGTAGTTTCCCTGTGGTGACAAACCCAAAATGATCTAAGCAAATCACACAGTGAATCATCGAGGCCAGTTTAGAGTCTAGAATATGGGTTTCCTGATTCTGTTTTCTGCTTCCTGGATCATTTTCCTTTCCAGAGTAGTTAAGGGCTTTTGCTGTCTTCTGTATTAATAGTTTTCGTATCTTTCCTGGCTACCGGTCTTGCCCTGGGATATTGAGCTTTTTGCAACTGGCTGTTACTCTGATGATGTACTGTATTACATCTGTCCAGCGTATTTTTTGTGTCCAATTTTTAAGGAAGACAACCAAAAGTATCCAACCATACTATTCTCCTCAGATAACAGTCTTGGGTGGCTTTTCTACAGCACAGTTTAAACATCACAGGTGGCTTCACTGTGACTTCTCCTGTTTTTTACTAATCTTTTTAAAGTTTACTTCACTGAGGATGTGTCTAGTCTACTAAACTTTCTTTCCCTTTTAGGATTGCAGGTTCTTTCTTCCCACAGGATGCCCACAGTTCCATTGTTGCCCCTGTGTAGGCTTCCCTTACCCTGCCTTTCCAGTCCTGTCTCTGTCCTCAACATGCACCTTTCCAGTGACACCCACTGTCTTTCCAAATAATTTTATATTTCAAGTGGGTCTCCTTCCTACAAATTCTTCCCCCTTTTCTAGCTTTGATCTCATTATTCTCAACATGGTCTTCAGTGAAATCTTTACTTGTTCATCTAATTCAGAGAGTAAGCTCCACAGTAGAGAGAACTTGGTATTGAAGTACTGGTAAAACACAAGCCATCAGTAATCATGTGGTGGCTGCCACTGACTTCCACTGCAACTAGACAGGAGCAAGAGTTAGCAAGTGAATAGTTGTTCCCCTTACACAATATCTGGCCATAAAGAATGCATCAGGCACTAAGCATAACAGAGTGCAGGCCCTGAGCAGCATTATCACAGGTCCCCAATAAGCTTGGTGCTTGTAGATTTTGTGATAGAATCCAACAGTCTTTAGCCATTTTTCACAAATTACTTTGCTGGTACCACAAATACTGTGAAAAGCTTGAGCAATGCCACATTTCATGTCAAAGCCACTTCTTTCTTCCATTGCTCCTGCCATTCCACAGCACACAAAGAACTGCCTATAGCTCTCTGCTCTGCACCCATAAATAACAGAAATTGCCATGTTTTTATAAATTTGGAATTAACATGAGCTGTTATATAGCAGTTTCCCCAAAAGTGACTTTTAGTCCACCTGAATCTCCTGTTTAATGGCCCTATAACTTGCCAAAAATGTTTCCAGGGCTGTCTTCAAGAAACTAGGTGGCATGAGGAAATCCCTCACCACTGAAACAGGATTAAGAGCAAAGTGGGTTAAACAACAGAGTACTGACACAGGTTCATTTAGTTACCATCACAAGATCTGGCCACAAATATATTGTGCATTACTCTACCGTGAGTTATCATGGCTCTGACCCCTCTCGGGAGATCCCCATGCCACCACTGTATTAACGACTGCATCTGCTTCAGAATAACCTTATTAGCTTGCCACAGCTGAGCCAGTAATCTCATAGGATTTTTGTCCCAGTCCCTTGTGGGGTGTGATTCTCTTCTCCTTGAATCCAGTTTGATGCCCAAAATTTAATAAGTTTTCCTGGACCCTCTGCTCTCCCTCCCCCTCCCCTTTTATCATCTGCTGTAGGGACCATGAAATCCCCAGTAACCTCCCCAAATGCCATCAATAACTCCTGAAATGCCATGATGTTTGGTGCTTCCTTAGACAAAAAGCTATGTTAATTAGGTAGGAGGAATTTTTTGTCCCTCTTTTTAAGCCAGATTTTTGCCTACGCATCTTGTACCAAGCACCTCCAGTAACCAGTGCAAAGCTACAGAACCCTTACACCTACCTTTATCTATGTAAATGTTGCCTTGCAGTCTGAAATGTTGCCAGTCTGAAGCCTTTAAGTGGCAAGTGAAATCTATCATGGTGTTCTCATAACATGTGAGCAGCTCTGTGTGTGATGGGGAGGGGGGGTATGGGTTTTTGTGTATGTGTGTGTGTGTGTCTCTCCTTCCCATCTGACTGAGCCCTCAGACTGCTATTCCTTGTAATCTGCATCACTTGATCGAGAGGCACAAACGATACTGCACACAGCAAGGTGTCTATATAATCATTAACTCTCTCGCCCTCTGGATAGGACAAATGATATACAAGCCTAAACTCGCCAGGGGTCTTCTTTGGGACTGTGTCCTGGGGGAATCTTCTCCTATGAGTTAATGGAGTATTCCTAAATGGGCTGACTGCTTTCCTTCTGTGTGCCACTTCTTTCCCAACTTTCCTTTCACAACCTCTGGCATCAAAAGCAAAGATATCGCATTCATAGCATGTGCTTTTTTTCAAGATCCATGCAAGGAATAGCAAAGCCATTAACAAACCCTTTGAATAGAAAAATCTGCTGTAACATGATCTGCAGTAGGCAAACATTTAACCACAACAGTGTTTAGATTATCCCTGCCAGAACGGAATAAACGCCTTTTAATTCTCTCTTGAACAATCCTTGACTTCTATCTCTTTCCCCCTCTCTCTCTTTTATTTTTACTGTGTTGGCCTATTTCTGGTAGAATTCTCCCACATCATTGTGGGTTACACTTGTTTTGACTGCACAGCTGCCTTCCCGTCTGAACTGACTTTTGCTTGCTCAACTTCCAGCCTATAATGTTTGCAGCTTTTGAGGCTGATATTAGGAGGAGAATCTGATAAGTCCATGGGTAAAATGGAAAGGGCACCTGGTGGGGAGTTTGGAGCTGTTCCTAGCCTACTACCTGCTTTGCTACCTTGGATGAGTTACAGTACCCTGGTGATTATAGTTCCCTCTCTGTAAAATGATTACTGTGATATTTAAATTCTGGTTGTAAGGAGCTTTGAGATGCGCAGCTGTAGACACTGTCTAAATGCTGTTAAAATTGAACTGGCCTCCTTGGCTCACTGGCTAGCCTAAGCTCTTTAGACCAAGGTACTCCAACTATTACAGCCTGTTGTTGAGTGCCGTCACCCTGAAGAGTGCTCACCATCATTCCAGGGCTGCTCTCCCAAGAGCACCAAGGGAAACACTTGAAGAGTGTCCATAGGAAGTGGTGCTGCTGCCCTGCCATCACCACTTCACTTATGGTCCTTTTCTGTTCCCTTTTCTCTCTCAAAGTCCTGTTTGGCAGGTTTGGGATGGAATACATCTTACCAGCTCTCTGTGACAGGGTATCATCTTCCTTTGCTACAGCTGTCAGGTGTATATTTAATAAGGATGGGAGAACCCCTGAATGTCATCTTGACACTCATAAACTGTGTTTGAGCTAAGAGACTGTGTATTCTGTTTGGCTCTGGAAAAAACAGTGTTTTGGCAATCAAGCAGGAAACCAGTGCAATACGAAATTTATTTCCCATTAATAATCATGAAATATGCCTTTTTTCCTATCACTGGAATGCTTCTCACCCTTGATAATACTCACCCTCTCTTTTCTCTGTGTACACTATCTGTCTCTTGCTGCCTTTTGTTTTTTCTTGACCACTTTATCCAGAATTTATGTATTGCTTCCTTGCTTTGTATTTACTTGCTTGCTTGCTTGCTTTTTCTCACTGGTACAGATACAGGGTTCCCAGGTATTGCTTTAGCTTGTTTTCCAATTCTACTTTCCCTGTTATTTCTTTTGTATTGTTTCAGTGCTTTTCCTTCTTTGTTTCTCATTATTCTTCCTTTTCTCATCAATTTTATCTGCCAGTTTTTTCCCTCTTTGCATATTTTCTCCTCTGGTGATCCCATCTTCTTTCCCCAGAATAACCAACCTCTTCCTTTTATTTTTGTCTACCTTTCATTCTCTTGATTACTCTTTCCAAAGGTTGATGAATCTAGCTTGCTCTTGAAATATTTAAATATTTAATAACAGGATGACAGCTATTCCCAAGACACTTGTGTCAGCGGACAGACAAGAACCCCCTACCCTTCCAGTCTCCCAGCAGGCCTTTTATGCACTAACATATACCCAGGAAACAGGATTGCTGAGGGGAAGGAAAGGTTGCAGTTGAAATTAAGTCCCCTTGAGCCATCTCTAATTCCTAGTCGGCTGAATGAAAATATTCAGACATGTAATTCCTTCAGCGCCTTTGTTGCAGGTGATAGGAGAGGCTCTTCCTTTGTGCCTAAGTGCCTCTTTTCTCTTCATGACTGATCTGGCCCCCTTACTAGCACACATGAGAGAGAGCTGAGGTTATTCTGTGCTTTGTTCCCTCAAGCTCTTTGACCTCACATAGTAATGGACATTGCAGGGACATCACTGAAAGGGACCTCCCCAGCCTCTGCCTGACAAGACCCCCAGACTTTCTCCTAGGCAGTAACTGGCCCTCTATCTGTGCTACACACCTTCCTGCTGTAAACTTTGGATTGAGTATTGGCATCTTTCTTTAACAATCCCCTGTTGTTTCCTCATTAAGTTGATACCAGTAGAATTGCAGCCTTTTCTGTCTTGTTTCTTTCCATTCCCCCTTCTTTTCTGGAAAAGTTTGTCATATATTGTTTTATATATTTAATGAGCTGATATAGAGAACACATGGTAGAGAAAAATAGACATTTGAACTTATGTCTTAGGCAGTTTTATTTCCTTTTCCCATCAGCAGATCTTTTTTCCCCTGTAATGTAATCCCCTGAGTTGTTTGAAGCCTCTGTTAATAATCTCACTGGTATTTCTCCACACTTAGAGCTGTATTTCCTCCATTCTTTTGTTTTCCCATAGCTGGTGACAGGAGAGGGACAGATATTTTCGAGATATTCCCATCACTATCTCACAGCTCAACCCAATTGATGCAAGGTCCCCTTTGAACTAACTGCCAGACAAGTCTTTCTCTTCAGCCCAGGACAAGAGGGATGACTAGGAGTCATAGCTAAGATAGTAAAATCATGTCAAAATGGCAGCTGCTGAAGGAAGGCAAACCCCTTTCCTCCAGAATTATTTCCATATCTCCAGTAGCATGTTTATGCATGTAGTTCTGTATAACCAGTACTCCTGCCTCCCTATTGTCTGTTCTGGACTTGAGTCTGTCCTCCTTTCTTATTTTCGCATAGCTTCACCTTTGCAAATTATACTAAGCAGAGAGCTTGCCAAAGTTCCTAGATGAAGATCAGAAATCCATTCACCCTTTCTTCCTCATTTCACTTTCCTTTTCTTCACAGACAACTTTGTATGTGCTATTTGTCAAATGACTGACTTGTAAATGCCTTTCTCTGCCCTCCAAAAATCCCCCAGATCCCATACAAACAAACCAAACCACCACATACATTAATGTATGGAGAAAATACATAATAGTTTCTGTGAATTCTTTGAAGAGATAAGTAGTCTCGTGTCGTAGCATGTTTTAGTCCTTGAAGAGAGAGAGTTAAGAAAAACATTTCAAAATAGTGGGATTTTATCAAACTGCCTACTCTGAAATGAAAGAAACATTTCTGAAGCCCAGCTCAGGCTGCACATTTATGTCTGGAACCAGAACCAGGTGTGGCAAAGCAGTGTTTGCAATAAGTGCTTGTTGTCTGCTGGTGTTAAACTCCTTCAGCCCCACATTCTGTTCTCTTGCTTCAGCTAATGATTCTTGCCTGACTCCTTTAATTGGAAGGTGGAAGTCCCCTCCTGTACACCCCACACAACATGTCAAGTTAAACACAAGTCACCTCCATTAGTGCCAGTGGGTGGGGGGAAGCACAAAGGAAAAATATAACAACAATTCTGCTCAAGCCTTTGAAGTGTTAGACGATCAATCTGTCTGCTTGAGTCTGATTCTGAATCCCTCTTTAAAATGCATCAAATGTTTGAGCCTGAAGTTCCGTCCTGACAGCATCTGTGAGTCTCTGCGGAGACATCTGCTCCACAGTTTCACAGACGCTCTCTGTGTTCACATGAGAAGGGTTTGATCCAAAGGCCTAGCCAGAGTGAGACTGTGTGGAGTTGTAACTAGACAGACAGTTTTAGCAGGGTCCTGTGGAGTCTCAGTAGCAAAGACCCTGTGGAGCTGGAGTACGTGTTCTGTAGCAAGGGCCAGAGGTTTTTTTTCTGCCTTTCAACTAGACTTTTCTCCACCAAAACCAAAATAGCTACAGGGACGTTTATTGGGGAGAGGGGAAGCAGAGTGCCATAGCTTCTTGGATACTTTTAATGGCAGAGTTACACACCATGGCAGCAATAATGATTAAAATGAAACTCCAAGTGTTTATTATTGGAGAGCTAGGAGCATTTTGGTTTCTTCAAAGTAAGTAAGGCAAATAATTCTGGAGGGTTAGAAAAACTGCTTTCCTTCCACTGCGGCTGTGTGGTTCCTACACTGTACTTGGCTGTTATCTCACAATTAATGTGAGAACTAAACCAGAATTGCTATTTCATCTTGTTCAAACTTACATACACCATAGATGTCAGTACTCAAGAGCCAGGACTTGCCTTTTACTATGCTGTATGTATGTAGCACCCTTAGAAGAGAGACTGTAAAGGGTTCACGTTATGACTTAGCACCATATAGATTTTCCAATAGCTTTCCTGGACAGTCTGCAGTGTCAGTAGCTTTTCCATCACAATGGTCCCAGAGACCATTTTAGGCGAGCAGTACTCAGTAGCTGTGGGTTTTAGCAACAGCTTTAGTAATTGTACTGTTTTCACAAATACCAGCAGCACATTAAAAATAGGCTGGGGCCATCTTTAAGGGTTATGAAATAATCTGAATTCACTCCTTGTGAAATTAAATCTGCAGTAGTTGGGACCTATGGGTGGAACTGTAAGAAGTCTTCTGAGATGGCAACTTGCTTTATAGGGCAGCTTTCTATTTACTGCACCACACAGCAAGATAACAATTTGCTGATCTGTCATTAGTGCCATTATTTTTTTAAAAAAATCCTCTTGTGTGTTTTCTTTGCTTTAGGAATCATAGCTTACAAACCTGACAAACCAGCAGCATTAAGCTGTAACCATAAACAAGATGCATCTTTTTATTCATTATGTATTTGAATGAATATTTTTTGACCAAATTAATAACTCCTTTATCCTTTAATTTTGTCATGCATTATGATCTGAAGTCACTTAGAGAATTGGTGAATTATTTCTTCATTTTTTGCTAGCTCCATGGGTAGCAAATTCAGAAAAATCATTTTGCTTCCTGTTACTCACCAGTAGCCAGAGCTGTAACCCAAATTAGGTGGGACATCTGGTAGCCTCCTCATTCTTCTGTCTACACCTGCAAAATGCTCTCTAGTCTCTGCTAGTTTCAGAAAAGGTGGGATGGGCAGAGGGAGTGTCTTCTAAAATTAGGATCAGGGGAAACAACAATAAAAGCAAATAAATAATATCTATTATAGGACTATGTCTCCAAAAATTGGGAGAGCATTCTTTTAAAAATGCCTTTAGTTTTCCCTCAGTTTCTTAGCACAGTTGCTTGTACTGATGCCAAACATTTATTTTTATGATGCCCATGTCCAAACATTTCACCACCCAGCAATGGCTCCTTCCTTTTTCTTTTGTGCACTACCCAGAAAAATAGTTGGTGGATTTCTTCAAACTCGCAGCTCATGATATACTCAAAATGATGCCTTAGACTAATAAGATGGTATTTTCCATAACCTGCTCCTACTTAGCTTGGAACACCATGGCCACATTGAGGGGATCAGCTATAAGTGAACACTGACATATAAAGCAGAAGTCTTCCTCAGCCTCAAGCATAGCAACACAAAACACAAAATTCAACACAAAATTCATAGTATTTGAATGGAAATGCAATCCTTCCTGTAGTGTTAATTTGGAAGCTACTAGTCTTAAGTAAGGGTGCTTCATCTTCATGAAGATGCCCTGCCCTCACGTACTGCTGCAGCATCAATCAGTCACTTCTGCCATAGCTGTTCTCCTTCCCCAAAAAGCTACAAATCAAAAACAAAAGCAAAGTTTTTTTAAGCCCTAATTTCCTTTGAGACTTACTGCTCACAGATCCTAGCAGAAGTTTTGGCACATCCTGAGCCCCAGTCAGGATGACTGGAGTCAAGCAGATTGCAGGTTTGAAGGGATACATCGCCTCCTCCAAAAGGCACACCATTGGGAGGGCCGACAGCTCTCAGCCTGCTGCCAAAGTGAGGGCTACACAAGCCACTTGAATGGCCATTCTTCTGGTTAACACAGACAGCAGATTTTCATTTTATTTTCTTTTTTTTTTTTTTCCTGACACACACAAATGTCTACTTATTCCATTTGGGAGATGGATATAATCCGTAAAACTCAGTGCACATAAGCCAGATGGCAGATCTGAGTAAGTTGTGACCAAAAACTTTTGAACTTTAGCCCAGTTCCACACCAGTGGAAGATGTGTCCCCAGTGAATCTGGTATCTGTGCTCATTCAGCATAGCTAAGAAGGGCACAAATAAGTCCTGTGCAAATAATTATGTTGGATCAGTTTATGCCTAACATTTATATATACCCGCCTAATTGAATTGAGTGTCTAATCCCAGGGTTCATTATCTATTTCTCTATCTAAGTTTTTTTTTCCTACTTACGTTCAGCACCCAGCTGTCTCCTCCTCCAAATGGTCAACCATTGCCCTGTAAAAGACTAAACATCAGCCTCCCAAACCTGTACCACAGCACAGCAATTTTCTCAGGAAGGGGGCACTGGGACCTGATCCTGTTCCTGACACTGGATGAAAGTAGTTAGGAGAAAAGCCACATGGAAATCTGAAAGGCTGGAGTGTTACAACCCACCCCAGAGGGAGAGGGTAACCCAGGTTCTTATTAATAGATCCCTTGGAACAGATGATCAGTGTTTGTATATATGTACAGTTTACTTTAGAACAATTTGGTCACAATGCAAAGCAGATATGTAGCCATTTTGGTTATTATTATCTATAGCAATACAGGAATATGAAAGCATAAAAATATTACTTAAGAAAATGTGTCTGGGAAAAGAAAGAAAGAAGGAAAAGAAAGGATAATAGTAGAAGTATACCACCACCTGTGGATCCAGCAACAAGAGTTGATTGTTGAAATTTAGATATTCTTTGTTTTAGATATCAAATCTATTAATCTTTGCTTTAGATATTTTGATAGGTAGGTCTTGATCCACTGGGAGTGGGGAAAGCCCACAAAACACAAAGTCCAATGTTACACTCAAGCTCAGGTGAGAACCCCCAGGCACCACCCCTGGAGCACGAGCACGGTGGTTTTAATCCTCTGGTGGAAGGCCTCAGAAATTAGTCTGGAGGCACTTTGGGGGTCTTTGATGGTTTATGACGTCTCCCAAGACATGACAGCTGCCTCTGATGTCAGTTGAGCCAGTTATGCCCCATCAGACCTTTCCTGGGAGGAAGGGGGAGATTTACACCACTGAAGGAATTGTGTAAGGGAGCACAATTGCTATGATTAAAAGAACCACCCTACCTTGCAGTACCTGCCTCTTATCAGCCTCAAACTTCAGAGTGTAGTCTCCATTGTCCTGTCCTAATCCACCTCACTTTCTCCCCCTCGGGGGTGCAAACCTGGCCTCAGCAGAGCACCTAGCACCTCTACAAATGGGCAATTGCTTGGAGTCATTAACCATGAACAGTTCAGTCTCTCACACAGAGCACATCATTCTGAAAGCCCTCCTTGACAGGTCTGCTGAAGGGAGTTTAGCATGGTAGTCAGGACATGGCATTGCTGCTTTTTGTAGTAACCAGAACAAAGCAATAAAAAGATCAGTTAAAATGCTTGCTGGAAGTTATTGATAGAAAAATTCTTTTTGCACGAAAGATTATAAACAGAGCTTTATCTCAGGATAGATTTGTTTTAATTTGGCATTGATGTATTTGATACCTAGTAGGATCAAAGAAAACAGAATCAAAGAGTGAAATACAGGCAGAACTGCTTCTCTGAATATTGGCCCCTTTTATAGATACAAAATCTCAGGACCAGAGTGCTCAAATTTATTTGTACTGATGTTTGTTTAAAGATCAATATTAAATAAATTGGTCTGGAAGCTATAGTCATAAAGCAGCTGTCGGACTAATGTAATCCCACAATGCTATTTTGTCTACTGCATGAAACCTGGTTAGCTGTGTACTTCTAATAACATGTGGATATCTAGTGAAAAAGAAAATAGCTGAACTGGATTTGATGCACTTGGATTAACTATGTACATATCCATTCATTTGAAATTTCAGCTTGCTGACCAGATTGTAAATCAAACCTAACTTTCAGATTTTCATGGTAAATTTCAACTTGAATTTAAACAGTTGTAAAAAGGATTTTATGCTGTCCACGTTGAAAGAAGTAAAGGGAGATATAATTGTAAATCTGCCTGTTTTGGCTTTGGATGTGTAATAAATCTCCAGTGTCTAAATACATACAGTTTATGTGTTTGATAGTAAACACAGGTTTCTTTGCAGCCATTCTTCTGTGTTTCTGTTGACAATTTGCAGGGATTTTCTCTGTGATTTCCCTCAATGAAAACAAGAAGAAAGGAAATATTTCAAAATGTAGGGCTGCTTTGTATTATGAGAGTCACATGAAGGACCTCTGACAAGCCTAAGATGTGTTTGAGAGGCTGTCAAAAATGCTCTGAGCCAAAAATGAGATTTGTTTGTACAATGTAAACCAGTTTATCTAGAGGTCCAAGGGACACCTGAAAGCTTTGGATAAGCAGTTTTGGATGAATTCAGAAGCTTTTTTAGAAGAGCCTGCCCTTCAGGTTCCCCTGACTGGTCAGAGATGAAAAGGCACTTGCCATGCTGAGATTTAGGGAACCTGTAACATGCCCCCACTGACCTTGCCTGTCCACACCAAAGCTCCCAAGATCCCAGTGCACTGAGTTCCAGACATCAATTGGTGAGAAGCACCCCAGCAGAATCCAGCTGGATTCTGCAATTCTTGTCCCGTTTAGGACCCAGATGTCCCAGTACAGTTAATTCTTCTACCCTTGAAAGCCACCATCAGCCTCACTCACTGGGGTGCAGTGAAGCCCCCCTCTAGTGACACACAGAGGTGGGGAGAGGGCATCTCTTTTTGGGTCCGTCCACCTTACCTGCATGGCTTTAATGACGTTTTCATGAGTAGAGCTGAGCAGCTGAAACTGTGAGTAAAAGTGTCTTCTCAAATGCGTATTCAAGGAGGAACTGATGGTTTCCTGAAAGCTTCAACACCCTTATCTAAGTCACATCATGAATGTATGGATGTGTCATCTCAGTGTTGACAAGGGGATGACTTGTGTGTCAGGATCATGTTTGCCTTCCCATACCACCACCTTGGCTGTATTTGTGCACTCTAATCCAGCTTAACCAGGAGTGTAGACATGCGTGTGCGTTTGATGGAATGAATGTCCATAGGTGTAAAAAAGGGACCTTTGTTTGGTGACACACCCTGAGGCACATTTGCAATCTGAAGAGCCATTTGTATTTAATTGTAAAAGATATGGTATGAATAAAATTATTTTTCAGCAACTGTAACAAATTTAAATATTACTGCCTCCTTAAGAGAGTTTTGCAGTAATTCCCACTGGTCAGGAGACCATTGCTCATAGTTTTTGGGGATGCTGACCAACCCATCTTTACTGGTTTTTTTCTCAGCTTTCCTAGTGATTGCCTCTGTCTTTTTAGGCAAATCACTTAATTGCTTTGAAATGCAGCTGGTCACAACATTAGAATGGGGACAGTGAATACTTTTTGTTGGTATGTAAAGCATTTGGGGAATTCTGTGTGAATATGAATTTTGCAGATTGTTTTGTGTGATCACGATCAAAAATACTGCTGCCCTGAAAATATGACAAGAGAGCAGAGTATCCAGGCATGTCTGTGGGGGAAAACATGCATAAAGAAGAGCCCCAGATGACAGTACAGCCACCTGCAGCCCTGCACCAGGCATGATCTAAAACAGCAGAATCCCATCACTGTCGCAAACCACATCGTGATTTGCAGATGTCCAGCTGGATTCTGCAATTTATATATTGCTTACATAGCGGTGACTACCTGTCTGTAACCACGTATCCACAGATAGCAGAACCTTTCATTTCTTGTCTTTTTTAGAGATTAATTGAGTGCAATACAGCTGGGACATTACCCCAGTGCATTTCTCCCCCTTGGAAATTCAGGAAGGAGGCTAGGTTTATAGTCTGGGTCATAATCAGGAAATGGCTTAACAAGAGGAGTAGGGGAAAATGGAGGTAGAGGAGACAATCTTTCCTTTTCATGAAATCAATTCTGTAATGTAGTTTAACTGCAGGTTCTGCAGCAAGGAGCAAAATCCATTTTCCAACTATTTAGGAGTTTTAGTCCCTAGAAGCCACAACCATGGAAATGAGGGAACCTGTTTACTAACATAGTATGCTGCCACTCTGGCATGTTTTAAACGCCGTGAAATGAGAATACGTAGGCTATGAATTTGTAGATATATGACTGCACACTGTATGTATAGCTCCAATTTTTGTAACAAAGACGTAAAACTTAAAGCAGAAATGTGGCTGATTGTGCTGAATTATTACTCCAAGATAGATTCATCAAATCTCCCAGCTGTATAAGACAGGGTTTACTAATGAAGTTCCCTATCAAAAAGAAAAGCCTAATTTTGATTTGGCTTAGGTAATGAACTTCTTTTTCCTGGTGTGATTATCTGCATGGGGTGGCTAAAAGAGTAGCAAGAGAGAGTGCGCTCACAGAAGCATTATGCAAAATGTCTTTTGTCTCTTTTTGCTGGGATATATTAAATTTTCAATGTAGTCTATGTAATATAAAATTATGATAATGACTTTTGGCCCACTGTGAAGGCAGCTTGCTGGTCCTGAGCATGTGTGTCTGGCTTGAGCACTAGGATACACTGTGGGAGTTGCCTTTTCTATTAACAAACCTCTAGATACCTAATGATGAATTTTCTTTCACCAAATGTTCTCCTTTTGTCTAAAATACAAGCATTTTCTAAATTGCTTTTGAGAAAAACAAGAGAGGCAGAGAGGTCTATGGCAATGACAAGGGATATTGAAACAAAGCAAGGAATACAGTTAGCATCATTCTTGTAATTATAAACCAACCAAAAGGTTGTTTCATGTAATAGTGAAAATATTTACTACCTTTTTGAAATAAATGATGGCATTATATTAATGAAGGAAAAAATCGAGCAATTTTCTCATAAAACGTCACTGCAAGTTCAGTAGCATGAAACTTGACAGTCAAATTTATTGCAGGTAATTGTATCAACTTTTGCTACCAATAGCCTCTTCGGTAATTGTTAAGTCTTTCTCCTCTTCCACACTTCTTTTCCATACTTCATCAAAAAAAGGCCAAACAATGAAAAAGACTGATATGTGCTCTGGTTTTATTATCATTTATTAACCAAGACATAAAATCAAAAATTAATATGTTTTAAACAGGAGAAGCATTTTGTTAGCTGAGTGTAGTTCACAGTTGTCTTGCAAGAAAGATGCTTTTCTACATGGAAAAAAGTATTCTAACAGCTTGACATGCAATTTCTGTGGTTTTCTACATTTCTATGTTTTCTCCCTATTGTCAAAGTCAGTGGGACAAAACTCAGAGTCCACACTGAGCCGTGCTTCCTACACAAAACTCTGGCGGTTCCCGTGTGACATCACTACAACATCGTTATCATGGTGTCATCCTCACTGGATTAAAATTTCAGGGGAGGAATGGGCTGCAGCAGTCCTTTAGTTGACTGGACTATAATAGCTAGAAAAGAAATTTAATGAAATATACACCGAAAACAGAGGTCTGATGCTGCCACCCAAACATCCCTGGCCGCTCACAGAGCAGTGGGCTTCAGCAGATCTCCTCTCAGAGCAGAGCTGCAGGATCTGGCCCATATTGTTCAGGCCTGTCATATTACTAAGGCGATTATTTTTCAAAGTTTCCCAGGAGAGCTGAGCTGCCCCCCGAGGCAGCTCCAGCCGGTAGCTTTCTGTGGCATGTGTCAGGGAAAGGGCAGTGCTGCGGGTATTTACATACCTGATGATCACAACAGAAGCATCTCTGCCGTGTGCCTGTCTGCATGGACTTGATTTTGATTGGGTGAAACAGGTTAGTTACCAAAAAAACACTTAGCTTTCACAGAATAATTAGGATTACTTTATATCAAAATCCAAGGGAAAAAAGATGAAGTAGAATGCAGTGGAATAATAAAAATAAAAGCCTCATTTTTAATTTTCTGATACTACAGAGAGCCAACATAACCTTTAGCAGATTAAGAGCAAATCTCTCCAGAAATGGAATCAAGCCTTCTTGCCTTCTTCTCTTCTTCTAAGTAAAGAGTGTATTGTAGATTCTGCAATGAATAAAAGCTCTGTGAATATCTGAGAACACATTAGTAGGTCTAAAGGTTGGGAATGTGTGCAATTAATTAATTAAATTATTATACAATATAGCTTGTGGCAGTGTAAGCCTGCATTCCTTTGACCCTCCTCTCTCCTTAGCCCTTATTGCTTTAAATGAAGACATATAGGAGTGATGCCTGTCTCTTGCTGGCATTAGTCATAGGTTTCCCAGTGATACACATAATCAGCCCCTTTCTCCTACATCCGTAAATGTCCTACCGATCAGCGGTACAGAAAACCTCTCAGCGTCTGGCATTTCTTTGTAGCTGCCAGTAATCTCTGGCTGTAATCTTTATTAAATCAGTCCTTTAGCTCCTGTGAAAACCATTTCCCTACTATGTATAGCTATTTAGATTTCATTTAAAAATAAATAATAAAACCTTCTGAGACATATGGCATTATACCACAGGTGTCATGCCCTCCGAGGCCGCCTTGTGCATAGCAATGGCTGCGGATCGATGAGAGAGCTTGAAGGCTCTAAGAAATGAGTCTGCTGAAAGTTCGAAAGGTGGAAGTCTCCAGTATGTAATGAGGTTATGTCTGTGCTGCGCTCGCTTTCCTACCAGTCGGGAGGCGTCGTACTGCTCTGCTCGCGTGGCCAAAAAATATTGTTCTTTTGGTTACTACCCAAGCTTCCATATGTTACCACTTTCTGGTTTTTTCTTAGATACAGCACTTAGGTAAATGCTGAATGGATCAAACTACATGAGGTTATGTTCAAATGGCAGAAAGAACAACTCTTGGCAGCCACATTCTCTGTTTTTTATCCTTAATTCTTCATCTGTGTTTTATCATCTGAAGCATAGAGCAGCAGATGAGCAGAAACTTCCCTGCATAAGAACTTCAGAAAAGTAAAACTGGTCATTTTAAGAGCAAATGGCTGTGCTACAGTCAGAGTAAATACTCCAGAAATAGCAAACTAAGTGTTTAAAATGTCTTTATCTGGTGGTGTCTCATTTATAGCAGATATTGTGAATTCACCCTGATTATTTTCCAATGTCATAAACATCTTTTGGTGTTCAAAATAGCCCCTTTTTTTTTTTCCTTTGGGTTATTTTGGTTTGTCTTTTCTTTCTTTTTTTTTTTACTTTTCTTCACTTCTTTATTTTACTGTGAGGTTGACTCAGTAGTTCTAGATCTTGCTTATTGCTTGGTCATAGATGGTTGCCCAGCAAATGTATCCATTTCACATGCTTCTTCATATAGAGATGGTTAGATCTATGTAATATACTTTGCCTTATTAGAATGCAAAGCTTTCAGTCATTCTTAGCATTTATTTGTGTAAGGAGATTTCATAGTAGGGTGGGGGGCCTTTGACCCATTCATGTTTGGTGTAAGCACTCACCAAACAGATTTCTGTGTTTCTGCCTCTGAGTGCGATATTTTGCTGGAGATTCAGGTCCATAGAGCTCTGTTCAAATCCTCTGGCAGTGACACCACTGTATTTGTATTAATGTATCTCCTGTTCTTGCGAGTAAATGGCTGGCATTCTGTTTTTGTTGGTCTGCCAGCCAAACTATGAAGTGGTAATTGAGTCTGTTTTAAAGTGGAATGCTTTAGACAGTGCTTTAATTGTACTCGAGCCAATTCCATAAATATACACGCTAGTATTAAGTTATTTTCTACTATAAGCACTTACTCAGAATCCATTTGTATTGCGTCTAGTAAGTTTGTTTCACTTGTCTTTAAAAGAAAAAACACTTCTGAAACTCCTTTCTCCCTCTTGCCTGCTTTTAAATTACAAAGCAGGTGCAGATTTTTAAAAGTGATCTCGTTGTTCTTGTCAAAATGGTCCTGTCCCTTTCTGCTCCCTCTATCCATGTGTGGAAAACGTCGCATTTATTATCACACCCAGTTTTATGCATCTTCCAGATGATTTAACTGAACTGATGCTATGGAGGATATGCTGACTGGCACTTTTCCCATGCCTAATGTGTTAACAAAAGCCAATAGTGTCAGTTTTAACAGTTTTAGTTAAATTCCCATGATGCTCTTAACAAACGTTGAAACCTCTGCCATGTCTTACCCTGACAGATTCCCTGCCGTCATTGCACACTTAAAATAAATGTCATCCCCAATCAAAAAGTTCACATTTTTTCTGACAATATAATTTCTTACTTTGTTCCTGTTTTATCTCTTTCTTCGGCACAATAACCCAAGGATGCATATGTTATTTCTTTAAAGTGTTTTGTGCCATTTTTTATTGTTAGAGCTGGAGCCACAGCACAAGTGATGGAAATAGCCCCTTCATTTGACTCGGTGCAAAAGGAAATTTTCAGAGTGGGGCACGTGGAATAGGAATTGTGCTTCCTAGGGCTGAGTGATAGTGACCCAATGTGTTTGAAAGCATGCTGGGTGGCAGTGCATACCCACCAAGTGTGCAGCATGGGGTGAGACATGAGTAGGGAGTTCCACATGCTTGGAGAGATGCTTGTGAAGCAAACATATCACCATTTCCTTTTCTACTATTTGTTTCACTACCTCCCTTCTTTCAAAGACAGTTTTTGCAGTGGGTAGAGGAGAGAGAACCCTAGAAAATGCATTCTAGCCTCTATAGGCTACCCTTAGCTATGTATTAGAGCTTTGAATTGGCTGGAATATTCTACCTGCGAGCAGACGTATTTATGCAAAGAGAAGCCCTTTGTGAGCAGCAGCAGCGTCTCTTTGATCTAACCTGTGCAAGCCGCTATGGCGAGATAGTAGGCAGAGTTTTTTTAATTATTGCATTATAGGTACAATTGGCACCTCTCTCTTTCCCTCCCTCCCTCCCTCTCGCCGTGTCTGTCGCGCGCTCAGAGACGGAGCGAGGTGGCTTTCACAGCAGCTGGTTAATTTCCCTGGCTTCACACTACTGTTTAATGATCCGTTTCTCCTGTGCCACCTCTCTCATCTACTGAAAGATAGGTACAAATTGTACCTATAAAAATTATAATACAACCCTGGATTATCTTTGTTTTTCAAATTGTGATCATCTGAACTGAGGTTTAATATTCTTTCCTCTCACAGTTCTTCAGAAATAGCCAAGAATAAATCACTATGTCCTACATAAAGCATTTTGGTGTAAAGATTTTACATTTGGGGCATTTGGCAGCCTTTCACATGGTTGGTTGTTTTTGAAGGTGGAAGATAAATCCCATGGAGATATCATCCAAACAACCGTATGGCCACTAAGCCAGCCTGCAAACCATTGCAAATGGCCAGATATGCTGGCAGGTCTGGCTATCGGGCTGCATCTGTCTCTGGGCACCTCAGAAGACCTTGTAGCACTTGGTTCTGCTTGAAAGAGATGGGTAACAAATGTCTGTGCAGGAATGACACAGAAGGAGCTGATCCTTCCTGGGGACAAGGGGTTCTGCTTCTTAAAGTCCCTCCCAGGGTTCTGATCCTATCAGTGGTGGGTAATAGGAAGGGGACATTGTCACCTACACCTAATGAAGCCTCTCCTAATGAATTGCTCTCTTATCTCTGGGAGTGGTCCAGATCAGGAATGACATATTTTAGCAGAGAACCAGAGGGAAGTTTACACCACTACTCACCCTTTGTTGTGTCCCTTCCAGGACTCAGCTTCACTCCGTAGGCAATGCCAATCCTTTGCTTTTGAAGAGTGCTCAAAAATATGTTTAAAAATTTTCAGAGTATGGGAGCATTTGTGATTTTTATGAATTTATTTCTGTATCTTTTTTTTACTAAACTCTTAACTGGAAGGATATCAGGACCAAAAAAAAAATCTGTTTCAACACAAAAGCAGGGTAAATGTTGGGACTGTGTTAAAGGGGTGTCCAAAATAAATAATCTCTAGGGTAAAAAAATCATCAACCCCAAACAAAAAGAAAACAGAACAGAGTCAGCGCATTTAAAGAAAGGTTGCACATTTGAAACTGCAGATTTTAATTCAGCAGGAAGCCTTCTCTTGAGTATTACGACAGAGTTTAAAGGGACCTCCATAATGATTGATATTCAGTAGATTTCATGTGTTTTCAAAGTTTCTTTCTTTAAGGAAAGCCATTCACATGCCTGATTAGTAAGCAGAGAGCGACCCTTCTTAAAAGCTGTGCTAGGAGGCTGGGGAATTCACGTAATTTAGAGAAACGTGTTGGACAGAGGGGTTTGGAAGTGAAGGTATACTGTCTTTGTAGGAGTAATGTACCAGAGAATCCTCATTCTGAGGCACTGTATTTTCTATAAAAATACTCTATCACAGTTTGGTGAATTTAGATACAGGATTTGAAGTCCTGTTCTAGCTAGCATGTTTCAGTCCTTTTCTAAATGCCACAGTTGCAAACAAAGCAAACAGAGAAGTAATTTCAGGCACATAACCACGAAGCATTTTAGGAGAAAATGGAGCTGCATTTAGATGTTACAGCCATCACAGCCAACGGAAGGCAAGACAGGACAGGGATAGCAGAGCAAGCAGTTGAAAGAGAGCCAGAACCAATGCCATTAGCCATACAGCAACTGATGGTGGGAACCAATTTCACATATTTTGTTATCCCATTGTGAGTTTCATACTTGTCCTTCTCAGTTTCCTAGGGAAGATCTTCACATCAGTGACTCCTCCCATCCTCATCTTCTTTTTGCAGTGTAAGGGTAAGACAAAACCAGCTCCAACTTATCCTTAGTGACCTCCTCTCTCAAGATGCCCTACTCTGCATCCTCCTGCCATGAAAGCCAAGAACGTTTCAGTTCTTCTGTTCCCCTGACGCTCCCACCACAGCACATAGATTTCCTGATTTCCTCTTTCAGAGCACAGTGCACATAGAGGAGGTCATACCCTGCTAATCAGTAAAGCAAAAACCAGAAGGCACTGTCTAATTAAAGCATTGTAGAGCAAGGAAGACCCTCTGCAATCCAACCACATGAACAATGTAGGGATAAAATTTCTTTGACTGGAACATTTATCAAAGGGTTGAAAATTATAAACACGTACAAAATCCACCTGTAAAAAGTAGTAGCCAGGAAAAAGAGGGAGTATCACTGAATATGTTTTTCACTGTGAATTGTTGCCCAGGTTCTGCTTGAAATTCAGGTTGTTTATAACCAGCAATCCTTTTGGAAATTGCTTTGAAGAAATACTAATGATTGGAGATTATCGTAAAGCCAGATTTCCATGAAAACCACTTTAGGTGCCTTTGGCATTCATAGGTCTTCTTTGCTTTGTGACCTTCCACCACAAGCAGGTGGTATTCCAAAGTCAGACATGTGCTGTAACTACATCTTTAGCATCACATGGCTATTTCAGGAGCACACAAGCCAGTGGCTACTTTGTGGTCTGTTCTACCTTTGCAAAGGGATGACTCTTTGGAATGACTCAATTTCCACATGCTGTAATTCCTTCAATTCTTGTTCAGACACCTTTAAAATGTTTTCATGCTGACCAGCAAATTGTCACAGCCCCAGATGAGTGTTCAGCAACACTGTGGTCTGTTTCCTGTACCTTTCTTTCTGTTTTGAGCTGTGAATGTGACTACACTTGGGTAAGAAACCTTCTTCACGATTTCAGCAGGCTTATGATGGCAGGATGTCAGTAGTGTATCTTTTGTCTCTGATCAACCACTCACCTGCTTTCTTGCAGCCACTTCTGGTGTGTGATACAGCAATCTCAGTGAGCACACATGGGCTTGCTAAGACATACTTAGAGGAGTATCCCAGATTCTTTGTGTTTACTTATTTTTCTCAGCCTTTAGAAAGCCTTTTCTCCTTGGAAAAATTGATGATTTTCAGTGGTGTTGGGAACATGTGTTTCAGATGCTTTAATGAATATAGAAATTAACATAGTGTGTGTTTCTTTTTCCAAATGTCAGCAATTTATGGTCATCTATTTTCAGTGTAATGGTAGTTTCAGCAGTCCATCAGTCTAAGTTCTCTCATCAGTATGATGGCATAATTACATATACATCCTGCTATACAGACAGAGATGTGCAAGTGAATACTTAGTCAAAGGGCCATGGGTACAACAGAATGACACTCTATCAAGGAAAGTTCAGATTGGACATTAGGAAAAGGCTCTTCACTGAGCAGGTGGTCAATCACTGGAACAGGGTCCCCACAGCACCAAGCCTGTCAGGAGTTCAAGCAACATCTGCAGGACATTCTTAGTCATATTATTAGTGTTAGGTAGTCCTGTGAGGAGAAAGGAGCTGGACTTGATGATCTTTTATGGGTCCTTTCCAACTCAAGATATTCTATGATTCTCTGTTGTCTGTAAACAATCTTGTACAGGATTTGTGTTACACAAGTTAAACTTGTGGTAATTTTCAACCTATTACCTTGACCGCAGGGGAGGCACAGCAGCTCAGATATGCAGTCTTTGCTTGTAAGGCCATATACCAACAGTATTACCACTAAGTTATCTGGAAAAGGAAAGAAATCCTAGCACCCATAATGATTTATTTTTAAAATCCTGGCTGCTGTGCATTTTCTCTAATTTTTGTTTGTTTGGTTTGGTTGTCTTGTTTTGTGATAAGTGTCCTGTGGTTTTGTTTTTCAAGCAGCAGAAAAGAAAACCATCTCCCTTAATTTCCTCTGACTATTGTCTGAATAATTCTTAGGCATTGTATCCTGTAAATTCTATTAAAACCCTTTGTACTTCTAAAAAGAAATGTGGAGAACTACAGTCACTCTATAGGGAGTGGTTGCAAGAAGGCTGAAATGTATACATACACATACATATATGTGTGCATATATGTACATACATGTGTATATATTCACTCTGTAGAGGAAATATACATCTGTACATTATTTTTTTTAAGTGGGAAGGAGTTCGATAGATGAATAAAAAAAGTTCCAAGTGAAAAAAAAAATATAGATAACATTTTGATACAGAAATGAAAGAATAAGCTGGCAGAAAAGATCTTTTGGAGTCAGAAGTTGCCTATGCCTCCAACTCTGCCATTCTGCAATGAAACAGGGAGCACACTTTCCTTCCACCTTTCAGTCAGCTTTGCAATCAGCCAGGCTGTGTGGGGAGGGAGGGGGGCTCCCTACTGTATCTTCCTTCATCAACATGGCATCTCTCAAGGGGCCTGCACTGAATCTGTTAAGATTAGCTGTGCTCCACATTAGTGACAGGAGCTGCCTGTCTCTCTCAGGAGAGCACAGTGGCATGGTACTGCTTCCTGTTTGAGCAAAATCAAGACTTTAATTGCAAGGACTTTTTTTCATTACCTGTTAATTGATAAATCATGCTCGCAGGTCTGTGAAACAAGCAACATTGTGAGCAGACTTCCAGGTTTCTCTTCCTCCTTCCCTAAAACCAGGACATATCTAATACCAAGAGCAAAGCAGTGGTGGCAGAGAAAAGCCTCCATCCCACAGTACCCCAATCAACAGCTCTTAAAGCAGGCAAAGTGACCTTGGGAGCCTGTGCCTTCCCCTGATGTAGGTCCTCAGGTGATGGAGATTCACCTGGGAGACTTTGCATCATTCCTTTCCATCCTGGGGTAACAGCAAAGCAGGTTTTGTAGCCCTACTACTTCCCATGCTCATTCTCAGCTGCCTGGATTTTGAGCAGACCCCAGCTGTAGCTTGGCATGGGCTTGGCTAGAGACAGCAGCAGAACTGGGAGGTGGAAAGGTGAATTTTAAGTCACCTTCATGCACCTGTGTGGGTACGTGCATCTGCGTGCACACAGATGCAGCCTCTTTCATTCATGCTAGCCACAGCTATGGATCAGGCCTTTGATCTAAAATCAACAACAGAAAATGAGTTGGGCATTAAAGTCACTGTCTTCAGGAGCCACATAAAACATGCATTTTTTCAAGATTTCTTTTGTCATTTCTGTCCTTTTATTCTTGCTTCTATTGCTAGTAGCAAGAGGCCACTGTCTTGGGAGGAACAGTAAAAATCCTGAGTATAGTGAAATAATTTAGCTGATAATTCCCCACTGTATAATTTTCTACGCTTCCTGCTAGCTGACCTTGTGGGCTCCTGTCAGGTTGCTAAGGGAAATCCAGCAGGACTCCTGAGCTGCTCCTCTACTTTTAAAAAAGTATTACAGGAAAAGAAAGCATGTTTATGTCAGCTTAGTTATGTGCGTATTTGATCAAGTGGCATTCTCTAACCGTTTTCCTTGCCTTTTATTTTCTTTCTTGTTTTAAAATTGGAGCGATAGCTCTGTAGAGGAGCTGTTCCTAGCTAATCCCTTGGCATTTTCAGCATAAGAAACATCACTGAAAAGGTAGGGAGCAGGCACATGTGAGAGCAGGAAAGGTAACGAGTGTAACAGGGGTGTTTGAGCAAGTTGGTGGAATTGTGTTCAAGACTACCTGTATTTGGTGTCTCTATACAAAGGTAGGGCATTGTCTGCCCTAAACAATACTAATAATGAGGGATGGGAGCATTAAGGTTACTGCTGCCAGGTCATACCACCTTGGTAGTGTGAGCACAGCTGTTAAGACCTCCTAGATATTTGATGACTTGCGCACAAATGAGTCTGGTTCCTATTCCGGTTTCGGCAGACAAATGTTCCTCACAAAAGCACATCTGCCGTGGGTGGTGCTTTCATTGACTGTAGCACAGCAGTGGGGACACAGGCTGACTGCACAGAAATAGCTCTAGGTAATGCAGAGATAGCTCTATACTGCATCTAGGTGGTCTCTCTCCGGACTGAGGAGGCTTGGATGGGAAGCACGGGCAGGAGGCTAGCACTGCTGCTGCCTGGTCTGTGCCTGGTGTGCAGAGAAATTGAAAATGTTGCTCGCCAGGGCTATCAATCTGGCACCTTTGACATCCCTCAAAAATAAATGAATCCATTGGAATGGATTTGGCTCATATTGCAGTTTTTAGTGCCATGATAGCTGTAAAAATAAAAAATCAGATCTAGGCTGTGCTGTGGTGCCATGGTGTGCTCTAGTTTGGAATTTTGCATTCTGAGGTTTGAACCAGGTTCTTTTTTATTCATTAGCATCTTTTAGGTTTTCCAGCTTATAATGGCAGAATAGCCTTTGGACCTGACTCTGGGCCAGAGAAGCCAGGCTCATTTGAGGAACCCAGATTGTCCCTGTGGCCTCTAACCATATTACAGGATCTTCAAGGTTACTCATAAGGTGTTTTGGCATGATAGGCACTGCAGGCAGGTGCAGCCATTGCCTCCACTGTGATTTTCCCTGACCTAGCAAAGTTTCCCTGCACAACTCTTACAGGAAATAACAAACCATTGATTGGTGTCTGACTTGTTTGTAGGTAATTGTAGGCCATTGATCTAACCAAGCTGAAGCTGTGGCACTGTAAGTTGTGCAGCCCTCATTACCTCTGACCTGGTGACTGCAGCATCGAGTCATTGGAAAACTCATCCAGAAGAGAATTGTTCCTTAAGATTTTGCCTGCTGTAGAAAAAGCAAAGGTGAAATGGTCATTTGTAAGTTTTAGTAGGCTGCATGTAATAACTTTGCAGCCTGATATATAAAATCACACAGTATTCTTGGGATAAACAAGCTTCCTGCATTGTCCTGCTTTTTACAGGATGAACTGGATGAGTTGGCTTGCATTGTGTCCCAGCTGTCACAAGGAAAACACAGTCATATTTGTGATCAAATGTCAGTAGGCTATGGCACAGAGCTGGGAATGTGACATTGCTTTGGATCAGATCCTTTTAAAATTCAGCAATAGTAGCAAATTATGTCTGCAATGGATTAAACACAGGCATTTTTTGATCTACATTCAGTTGCATGCCCCAGAATTTTTATCAATAAGTCTACGATTTATAGGCATTGATTTTGCAAGGCCTTTAACAGGAAAATAAAAAGAGTCCTCAAGGATCGAACTCGAAAACTATTGCTCTTGCAGCAATCTGGTACTTTATATTAGTGAGGGTGGCAAATCTTTGATCAAAACAGCCTAGAAAATAAGTTGTCACAGAGATTATTTCAGGATGTTTGGTGCTTTTTATTAATGCTTTCTTTTGGAAAGAAATAAACCCTTTAAGTAGTCATGTGATTTCTTTGTCAGTTTGTCTGATGTGTTCACCCTCTGTACTTCCAGTTGCACAGCCATATACACAGAATAAACAAGCACTGTATAAGGCATAGACTTCTTTGCCCTCCAGTTTCTCTGCTCTTCTGCATTGAGTTTTGCAATCTTCTATGCTTCTAAGAAAAAAACCTTCACTCATTTCTATTTTTTTGCCAGCACCTGAATTCATAAATAAAGAAAAATATTGTACCTGCCAGGAAGTATTATACAAGATACTTTCTTTCATGTCAAATTCTATTATTTTGAACAGGTTGTGTAAGGGCATTCAGCCTGCTGCATTGGGATATGCAGGGTGTGTTTGCGTGGTTTATATTTGTGCCCAGTTTTGAATACATTTGATGTTAGCAGTGGATTTTTATGTTTGCTGCAGGATGTTATTCTACCACAGATGACAGGACAGCACAAATTGCTATGTAAGTCTAGATGCTGGGCTGTCGGCCTCTGAGTTCAAAGCACCAGAAGGGTGGATTTGCAAAACTGGCAGTAGAGTCGGGGCATTCAGACTATTTGGAGCAGGATTTCCAATGGCACCAAGTGTAGGCAGCCCCATGGACACAACCTCTAACAGAACAGGTGAAGAGGTGAATCCTGCCATCTGACACACTCCACACTTGCAACCACTTCTACTAAAAAATATTACCAGTTTGTTCTGTCTGGTAATGGGCTAGAAATACCTCTGCAGACTGGGAGAGATGCTGTTCCACATGTACAGAAATACCACACAAATAGTAATGCACTTTTCTTTCCCTACACACTATTATGTGTGTATTTTTCACTGACAGACAGGTGACTGGTTCAGATGGGCATAGGCAGTGTAATTTATGCATCCATTTGGCATGAACGTGTTTCCAGATCATGGCATTGTCTTCTCTTCCTGCTAGATAAGTTGAAACATTGACAGGCAGTGTGTTCACTTTTTCCTTTTATTACAGTAATTTATAAGATATTTTAGCTAACAGGAGAACAGCCCAAGGGGGCATTCTCATGTTAATTACCAAATGTGGGCTTGTCAAAATCAAATAGCTTCAGGAATAATGCAAGTAATACTGCATCATTATATTGTTTGGCCCTCAACCCCAATATTAGTTTTCAGAAAAAAGGGGGAAAAAAACCCTTATTTGATAGGGCTTTTAAATTAAAAAAAACCCAAAATCTAAGACCGGCCCATCAGAGAAGATGGAAGAAAAATGCACGGGAGAGCATGTATGTTTTAAGACTGAAAGGAGTTCAAATAATGAAGTGAGCTTGTAGTTTAAAAAAATATTCAGCTAAAAACAAAAGAACTGTCACAATGTTGATTGCCATTCTCTGACACTTCTTATACAGCTTCTTATACAGAAGCATTTGCTGCAATGTACCATCAGAAAATTCTGCTTCCAACATTGTGTTGTAGGGTTTGCAGCTGATCTCATTTCTCCTTTTGCAACACCCATGATGGGCCACCCAGTATCACCTCCTAACAATATCCCACCTCCTACCACACTTTGGCACCCTCTGCAAACCACACATCCCATTCAGGTACTCCAAGAACCCGCCAACAACTGGGACAACAGAGAAGATGCATTTATAATTATATGCACAGAGACATTGACACTCACACAAACTGCTGGTACATACTGTATCATCATTTCTGAAGCTGTCAGCATGACCAAAGGGGCTCCAACACTGTCATTAACTGGCTTTTACTCTGCATTGTTGGGTTCTGGTATCCTGTACTGGAGAGTTTGAGGTGATCAGTCAGTAATTGTGTTTTCTCCTTTACATTACACAATTCACTTTATCCCACCCTACAGACTGTCTCTATCAGTTCAGAAACCAGCAAGAAGAATCTTGTCATGCAATCTGATTCCTCAGTGCTGTAAATGTGAGTGAGGTGGGTAAGGGAGGATTGCTTCCTGTGAAGCTGCTCTGCCATTCTGAAGTTTGACATTGCTATTTCAATTTTAATTAACTGATTTTGTGCTGCTCTCAGGTCTCATGGCACAAAAGTAGAATATAGTTTACTAAATATTTAACAAAACCACGTAAACCTTTCCCAGTTCCAGAATGTTACCCAGGTGGAGGCTTGTCCTACAGACCTTCCACGTGAACCCCTCTAATTGCCAACCAGCTTCTCACAGAAGGCCATTTCCAAAAGCAACCAGATTCCAGTCCTTTTGAACTCTTTTGGATAACAAAATCTAAATCTACAAATCCCTGGACAAAACTTCCTGGCATTAGTATTCATCTGGTTGTGCCAAAATAGTGCTGGTGACTTGAGCATTTCTGACCACAGTTGTCACATTTTCTATGAAGAAAAATACCATCTCTCATTTCAAACAAACTAGGGCTCCAAAACTTCAAGCCAACATGATGAATTTTACCTGAAATCAGTAGAGAGACACTGTAGTTCTTCGAGGATCATGGTCTACAGTATCTGTGGTTACTGTTCTTGCCTGCAGTGAAAGCCCCATAGGTGCAAATATCTTACCTCCAAGAGCAAAGGCAGATAGCATCTCTATCTGCTCATATGCTTGTGAAAATATAAGTCTTCATGCTAAGAAAAAGTGATGAGAAGAGCTTTTAGTAGTCATATTACCTGAATAGCTAATACAGACAAGTATTCTCTAAATAAACAGGTTTAGAAGGTAAGCCTTAATAATTGTTTGCCAATGTAACTCAACATATTTTTTTTCATGTTACTTGAAGTACAGAATTATCAGTGTTTATTTGGGTAGAGCTTTGGCCTGGCATCTCTGCCCTGTTCATCGGTACCTATGAGATGCTTAGGTGAAATATTTTCCCAGTTCAGATGAGCAGAGATGAAGGTTTATAGATCTGTCTACCCTGGTACCTGATTATGCTGTGATTCATGTTGCTTTTCTTACATGTCTCCTGGTTCTCCCTTTGCACCTTGACATCACTGATAACAGAGCAGACTCTTTCAGTGAAGGCCTTTGTGACCTTTTGGGTCAGGGGGAATCACCCCATAAATTCTCCCTCAATAATGTCCCAGAATTGAAGGTGAATGTCAAAGGTAGCAAGTTTTGGACCCAAACTCCCTCTCCTCTGTCATATTTAGGTCATTGGTATCTTAAATTGAGAGAGCAGCAGTTCTTTACATAGGAGACACTTGGATTTCACTCTTAGGCTTGATTGTGTGTGTCTTGTCACTTCCAGAAATTCGGAAAACATCACAGGCTGAAATTCAAGCAGAAAAGACTCATTATTCTTAGAGAATATTACTCAAGACTTCATGGTGACTCTTGCAAATTGACTCTGACAGGTAGCTATCAAACACCCCTATATCTCCTTTAGAGCTTGTACAGCCACAAGAAACCTGTCTGGATCTGACTAGATCCTGAAAATAATTCTTCACAGTCAGAAACACTTGACTCCATCACCTGCAGCAAACAACCTGGATTAACCAGCTTGTTAACTACCTGTTTTCTTCGACTCTTGCACAGTTACAGCAGATTTCAAATGCTCTTTTCCTTGTAATCAATACATTCAGAACTGGGCTTAATCCACCGGCATTTTAGCCATCATCCTTTCTGCTTCGTTAGTTTGAGGTCATCTAAATTGTACAGCATAGCTGATCCTGCCTTAAGGCAGGGGGATGCTCTAGGTGACCTTTTACAGTCCCTTCCAACTCTATTTTCAACGATTCTATGATATGATCTGTCAACAGAAAATAGATAAGCAGGTACATAGGGATATTTGGGATACAAACTCATCACTACTATGGTTTGATACCTATGCAGTTTTCCTTCTTAGATCCATAACAGTCAGTATTGACTTTAAGAGACGCTTTTTAAATGCTTCTGGAAAATATCTGTACAACTCTGAATGTACAGCTCTCTTACAAAGCTTAAAAAGTAAAAAAAGACAAGGATTGTAGGCATGTAACAAAGGAGCATCTCACATCTCCCACTCTGTATCTGCTGCTATCATACCACACAGATGACAAGGATGGCTAGCTATAGAAGGGGAACTGCAGGCTATCAGGGATATGTGCATTACTGACCAGCATGACTGGTGGTGTGGAAACTGGAAAAACACAGACTGGTTAGGGAAGATGACTTTAACATTGTAGTAAGGTGATCTGTACACAAATCCTGGCCACTGGGTCAAGCCTCCTATTTATAATGGCCATTCTTTATGAAACGCAGGCTGGAGGGTGAAGATTTCCAATATCTAAGGCCAAGCATATACACCACAGACTCATTGTGTCCTTGAGACGCTTTCTTAATTTATGCTGAGCAGTGTTCTCAGCTGTAATGATTACCAAAGGTAGCTCTGATGGAGACTGCAGGAGGGAAATGAAGTCTCTGACAGGGTTTCCATGCAGCCAGTTCATGGTGATGATGCTGTTGTGTAGAGTTGGCTGAAGTCAGCAGGTCAGATACAGATTCTAGAGTCAACTTATGGAGAAGCTCCCATGCACTGAAGGATTTAAATTGGAACACTGTCAGGTTTGCTGCTCCTATTGAGCTCAATTTTCTTGGTGGACTCTACATGGAGAGTAAGTCTCAAATGCAGCCCAAACCTAGGTCATTAGAGGCTTTAAAAAATTACAGCCAAGACCCTGAATTGTATCTAGTAATAAATGGTGCATTAGCAGAGTGTGTGGAGCTTACAATGGCTTTGTGTAGTAATACCCTAAACACAAAAAAAAATTAAGTATACCACTTAAATGAAAATTTACTCCATTTGGATGAAGAACAGCAGGGAAAGAAGAAGGCAGTGGAAAAAAAACACAGGATGCTTGCTTGTGTTCTTATGCCATTTAGAGTGCTGTGCTAGCTAATGGGAGACAGATTCTTTCACTTTAATAGAGCAAATATGATCTTAGATGAATCTACTTGATGATGATAATAGATTTTAGGTTCAAAATGAGAATTCAGCTCCTTCTAAATAAATAGCACCAAAATACCCAACTGGTATTTATGAAGAGGCACATTTTATCAGCAGTTTCAGCAGCTAACATAGAGGTTTGAATGGGTTCAAAAAATGGAGTCCCTCTTACTAACTGAAATGAAAATCAAGGCACATAAAAAGGGGTCAAGGCAGAAAAGCTCACATAATCTCACCTCACCATTTATCATACTTTTCATTGTTTTGTATTGAAGTCTTTCAGTGCCTATTGTTCTCAGTCCAGAAAACTGAGCACCAGCTTACTCTGGTGCCAGAATAAACAATATAAGACTTTAAAATGCTGAGTGTTTGCAATTAGCAATTGTGTACATCTATAGGTGTAGCACTTTGATGCATTCACATACTGTCACACTCTTGGACAGCAGGGTACAAGGTATGCTCAGAGAGCAGGATCATAGAACATGGGATGTGCTCAGAATCTATGTGTGTACAAAGGGAATAAACAGAGTTTACTGCCTTACTGCACAATACCTTTGTGATTCCAGAAGATATGTCCATACTGAAATTCATCAGTATCTTTTGGACTTCCCTCATGTTGAAGGTATAGAATTGTTCATCCACAAAATTGTTTTAAGCTGTAATTCTGGTTTCATCCAGGGAACCTTGTGCAACCTTATTTCATGCAGACCTTAAAATCAACTTATTTTGTGACAAAGGCTGGTTGCTAAAAACTGTATGGTGATGTGGAAGGGGGGTATGTGGGCAATACTCAGCTGCATTTCTAGCTAGCACTCAAGTCTCCTCCTTTTGGAGATCTGCATTTTATTGACCGTGATTCATTTGTAGAAGAAAATAAACAGAATTCCAGAACTTAGATCTTCTTTCAAAACAGTGTTGAAGGAATTGAGTGGAGAGTTAACAGGAACACTTAGCACTGTGGATGTCTATATTCTGTATTGCCAAAGGGTAAATAGAGGACATTCATTTGTTCATCAGCTTCCAAATCTCCTCTCTTCCCCTCCCTAAAGGGGGAGGGAAGAAAAAATAATTTGAAGAAGGGGGTTCTGAATACCTCATATTCTCTTTTGCCTATTTCTAGCAGAGCCAGGCATGAACAATTAAATCTAGGCTTCCCTGTGGTCTGTGAATAACACAGCACAGTGCTAACCATCAGGGCACAAAGGCAGACAACAAAAGGGGCTTTTTTATTTTTTGTTTACCCTTCAGGACACTGTTTACCTTATCACTGAAGGGGAAGTTATCATCTCATCCCTTTTGGAAATCATAGCGGGTTGGTTCTGTACCTCCAGGTATCGGACTGGCTAGTGATGAAGTGGGCATGTCAGCCGGAGGTTAGGGAAGTCGTACCGGGAGCTGTTGCGCTCTCTGTCTTTCCCTCTTGCTTCTTCTCTGTCAAACCATTCTCTCTCTCTCTCTCTCCCTCTAAGCTGGAATGTTATTTTTTTTTCTTCCCCCTCCCCTCTAAATTTACTTCACAGCAGATTGTCTTGTAGTAAATCACCAAAAACCCAAATAGCACTAAAGCATTCTGATACAACATTAGCATTTGCTTAACAAGCACAAGATAAACATTAAACAAAGAACTGCATTTCTTTATTAGAGGCTGCAAGATACATAATCCATGAGCACAAGAAACATGGGACCCAGTGGATATGCAGATGTGTGTTATTTCATTGGCGCTGGGCGGCCTTGTTAGAAAAGGTTTTCATCTGAAGGCTTGGGGGTGGATAGTTGACTGTCCCTGGTGGGGCTGTAACTAGATACGGAGACTGTTGCAAGCTAGGCTGGGCTCCCTGGTGGATGCGCTGATTGGACAGCCCGAGGAAAACTTGGGAAGCATCAGGAAGTGAACTCAATCACCTTGGGGATGAGAGGGGAGAACCAGATGAAGGCATTTGACTTCTTTTGTAACTCCCACTAAGGACAGATTGCCAGTACGATCCAGCCTCCATAACTGCAAATCAGGCCCTTTCCCCTATGCCGATTTCATTAGAATGGCCAGCATGGTGCAAAGAGGAGGGAGAAAAAAAAGGTTAGACACAGTAATTTTACAGGCAGGCGGGTACAAAAAAAATCTGCATAATTAAGCAGTCAAGGCTGCTAATAGGGGAGTTTATATGCTCTGGGACCAGGCAAGGGCAGCACATATGGATATAGCACTGGATATTAAATCTACGGCATGCAGACTTACTTCAGGGCCCTTAGAGAAAAGGCTAATTATAGAGAGAGGAATTGTGTTTACTGGTCTGTCTTGGGCAAAGATGTTGAGAGAAGTGCAACCAAGTTTTGCAGTTAGACATGAACAGTCTGTTAATAGAGATATCAAAAATATGTGCTTGTGGTTGCTTCACATCTAATCAACAGGAAATCACAGATTCCGAGACCCCCTTCTCCCAGTTAAATGAGGAGGGGAAAACACATACATATACATATTCCGGATGCAGGATGTGAATGTGTTCATTATTAAATTGCTGGAATTTAATCTGAACCAAGCTCTTTATCATCAATAAATTATATTTAGCAGTTTACCCTAGTTTAGCTGCTCCTGTTAAAAAATGTCAGTGCTTCTGGGTATAAGCTCCAAGTCAGCATTTAAATATAAATGGATGACATGAATGGAAGTTACAATGGGCAGGACCGAGCAGTTAGAGAAAGGGTATGTTTATGTAACAAGTCCTGACGTGGTGGACATTAACATTTCATAATGCAGATCAAAGGTACGGAGAAGACCCAAGAGCCGTCAGTCAGAGGCCCCTAGCTACTGTCTAGTGTCTTCCATGAGATGTTTTCTCCAAATTAGAAAGCATTAGACTTTTCTTCATCCAGATAGATAGATAGATAGAGATGGTTTTTGTTTTAATACTTTTGAAAGTCATTAGCCATTTTCTAGCTCCTTGCCCACTCCCCACTGAAGAGGTGTCTCATACTACTGAAATGATTTTACTCAAGGCATTATCATGAAACAGGGCCTCGTATCCATAACTGATAGCAAAGGCCAGTGCCCATGGCCCATTTTGATTTAGCATTCTGCCGCTTTAGGCTTTTGTCTTTTTAGTGTTTTGTTAGCTATTCTGTCATGGGTAGCCCCATTCTAAGGTCCTGAAAAGCAGGAGGGTCAGTCAGAAGTCTGCTGTGAGGGCCTCCTCGTTCAGCAGGGTGTCAGAGCCATGTGTGAGATGTTGGGTATCCATTGGGAGCTCAGTGTGATCATGAGGCATTGTGGAGCATACAGGAAGAAGCCATTGGTTTGGCTCCCTTTATTGTACTGGTAGAGGAAACCAAACCAGCACTCAGGGAATTTACTGCAGTTTTGTGTGGAGTCCAGTACCAGCACCACAGTAACACACAATGATAGCACAGAGGTGTGCAGAAAGCAGCCCCTGCCCCAAATGCTTGCCAAGACACTCTGAGTACTCACTTTGCAAAGGAAATAACACTTGTCTTGCTTGGTAAATCACTGCATGCTGGCCTGCTAACAGTGACTTCATATCCCAAGTCTAATCACAGGTGAGCTCAAAGCAGTTTTTCCCCCTGTGCTGTGAAGTGAGGCGTGGGTAAGAGGTAAGGCTGGGGTCACCTGGGATCAGCCAGATTGCTCAGCACTGGCTGGGACTTGTAGCAGGTGGCAGTAGAGGGACAGTCCTTGGGGCATCTGGGACAACAGAGGTTTTTTTCTTCCCCACACCTAACTCAAAGTGATAAGTAACTAAATTATATATATTTAGAATGTTTATTTTACTGATAAAGCCAGAAAGCTCCGAATATGTATGAAGCCCTGTCTCTTCAGGGTACCACATTATGCAGCAGTCACATGGCCACAGTAGTGTCTGAGTGTCAGTCTTCCCTGTTTGTTCATGTCACAGAAGGAGAGAGGGCTCAAAGACAGCTGTACTGACTCTGACTTTGTGAGAATGCAGTTGAGTGGAAGAAAATAATCTGTACAATCTTCCCAGACAGGAAAAATTATGTGCTGAGATTCAGCCCTTCCTAAACATTACAGATTGTGTAGAAAAGAATGGAAAAATAGAACCTGGGAGAGATCATCCATGTACATTTTTGGACACAATCAATCAACTGGGAAACACAAATCTGGGGAAATGGTGCATGCAGAATGGTTTAGTTGTTTTTAATCCTGAGTAACTTGTGTTCATCTCCTGTTCAGCTGGGATGCTCTCCCTCTACAACACTTACTGGTCTTTACCAGAGCTCCCTGCAACTTAGTTTAGATTTGTAAATTTGAAGTGGGGACAAATACACATCTGTGTGAATGTATGCACACACTCACTTTTTTACAGAGTACACAGCAGTTAAAAGGATTAATGAAAATTCTCTTCCAGCATTTTTTTTCCATATGGTGGTGAGAAAATCTGCCTTAAAAATATCTGCAGGGTGTCTGTAATGATAGCAGTAAAACATCGGGATTGCCCCTTGTGAAACACATTTTTGGGGCAGTTGTGTTATCAGTTTAGGTGTGAGTAAAACAAAATTGTATTTTCATTAAAAAAAAGAAAACAAAGTAAGTTGAAAAGACAGAATAACTTTTCACTAGTGAGGAGCAAGTAGATAACCTGTCAATAGTGATGATCTAATGGCAGTCTCCAGGCTGTGCTGTGTCATCAGCCAGCTGTCAATCCCACCAGCATGTCTCAAAAGCACTAATTGTTGTGATAGTATCAGTGTGAAAGCTGCTAAGAAAAAAACATAGTCCCTTGGTGCTGCTTTGTAAAAGATAGGTTGAGGATCAAAGTTCAGCTTGCCTTGACTGGAATTCATTTTTGTGTGCATAGCTACCTGTTAACACATTACTAAGTACCTAATTGTAGCTGGTTGCAGCTGCGGTTATTTTGCTGGTAAAACACAACAATCAAGCTGACTGCAGTCTCCTACAAAAAAAAAGTATTCACCAGCTTCACATAAAATCACCTCTTCTTCTCCCGTGCAGCCCCATTAGGCTTGGATCAGGGGAAAAATGCCTACTCCTCCTTATTCAAGTTGATGTTAAAAACTTGCTCTGGCTGTGGTTTCAGGAGCAATCCTGCTTAAGTAGCAGTTCAAGCATCATTTCTATATGCAATTTGAAATGCATATGCATGTATCTTTTATTAATACTTATGTATCCATATTGCTGTTTTTACAGCTTCTCTCTCTGCACCATACTTCATTCACTGCTTGATTGTTAAGTCCTGTAAAAGACAGAATGTATTTCTTCTTCTCTTTTGATTAGGAGCTTCAAAGACAGAAATAATGTGTGTGTTAAGATAGAGTCTAATATAACACTGGCATTAGAAGAGATATATAATTATAACTAGCAGACACCTGTCAGTAATGTTCTCTCTCAATATTCCTACCCTGTTATTTTTGGCTCCTTTTTGCTCCGTTAATCCACCCATTCCCGTCTCTAAATCCCACTGCTTTTTCCTTCTCATCATCTCAAAGATCTCTCCATTTCTTTCCATCTCTACAGCCAGTACTCTTATTAGAAGCCAAGTTACATTTCACTTTAACCACACTGTTTTTCCTCAGACTAGACAACTGCAGCCACCAACCTTGTTTTGGATACTGATTTAATGTGGTTTACTTATATTTATTTGTGTTACTTTTACCCCTTTATCAAGTATAAACATCCTGTGATCAAAGATTTCTATCTAACCCTGCTTATGCTCCCTTGTTGAGATTCCTTTATCCCTACCTCTGTGCTCTTCTAAAGGCTCACAGCTTTGAACGCCTATTTCTGGAGTCAGAGCCAATGTCCCATTATCTTTTGTCACTGGGCTCTTGTGCTTTGAAGAAATGCTGTCAGGACCCCTGCACAGCTCTACCTTGTCCAGCTTTCTGTCCTCTTCAACATCTAAGTTCTGCCATGCTTGCCTGGAGTGACTATTTGTTTCAGAAAAAAGGGCACAAATATGTGTGCCTTATTCAGTATTCCCAGTCACATTCTTTTCTGGCTGCTTGTCCTCCCACAGTGAGGTTCTCTGGGCTAGGGCCACCCGCCTGGAGTATAGTGTGAGCTGTGGGGAATGGGTAAAAAGGCCAGGTGACACTATATTCTGCTGTTCTTCTCATTTCGTCAAATTCAGGCAGGTTACAACCAGAGAATTGCTTAGTTGCCCACATCTCCTTTGCTCTCAAACATCTTCAGATGGTCTAGAAAAGTACATTTTTAAGATGATTCAAAGGACTGGACATTAAGGTTTTTGCAAAGTGTATGCAAGCAGCAGGATTAGGGCCTGATTCTGCAGATTCTTAGGCCATTTTACAAAGCCCTGAGTACAGAGAGAGGCAAGAGAAGGGAGGCTATATTTATCCTGGTAGGCAACACCAGAGACATGAAAACAATTGACCCCTTTGTTTCTATTTCTCCCCACTTTTGCAACCCTGCCAGGCCTAATTTAGCATCTGTACTCACCTTCCCTGAAAGCAATGCAGTCTTTTACTTGGCTTGAGACTGTTTTCCGAGAAACCAGTATGTCAGCTGGCACAGGGAGAGATTTCTTGGAGAATGGGTGAGTGGGCTGGGTTCTGTGGTTCCTTAGTTTTTCTGCTGCTCTGGTTGTACCTCAGGAGACCAGCAGCCTGATTAATACATTGTTCTAAAATGTCATAAGGACCTCTGGGCACGAAGTGTTGCATCCTTCAGAACCACCCAGCTCATGCAAAAGCAAGAGAGGTGCAGCCATAGGGAAAATGTCAAGCTGGGATTGAATAGCTGTGAGCGTCATTGCCACCAATAAATAGGAACACTTATCTGACCAGGGTACAACAAATGCTAAAAATACACTGTGTCCATCCAGTTCCCTCATTCAATATTGCAGCCCTGCTGCTGAGACAGGGAGTTTAATCTGCATTTGTGACCTATCATGCATTAATAAATAAATAAATAAAATTAAAAAAAAAAAATCAGGGAATATACAGTAGATGCTTTTTACTGCCAGAGTGGAACTTCGCAATCCTACCAGGGGACCTTTTTGTAATGTTTATAATGTGCTGCTATCGTGCTTTAGCAAAGAAAAATGTCACTGCTGGGCTTTATTTTGAACAGACTTTTTTTAAACATCAATTAATGCTAGCAAATGTAATGAAGCAGATTTTCCTTTTTATTTATATTTGGGTGAAAGCAGTGAGGGGGCTTGGGGGAATGACACGCATGGGCAGGGAGCAGAGGGGCAAAAAGGTCTCTGCCTCTGCAGTGCCACTGAAGAGAGCTGGATCATCCTTTTAAATGGTGTGTAAATGCAGATGGACACCCAGCTTCCAATGGCAGTCACTAGATTTGAGAAATCAAGCTGCTTTTGCATGTATCATTCATGAGGCATCTTTAAAAATATACTGCAAAACATGCATCTTACTCAACACAGAGTAAGATGTGTGTTCCATTGGTATTCACCTGGCTGAAATCAGTCAACCCTCCATATGCACTCTTCTTATTATCAGAGGAAAAATGACCGAAGGAGGGACATTTGTTTCTTGTTGCATTAACCCTATAAGAGTTGCATCATAATATATTTTCCCCATGATTGAAACCATTGCAGTGTTACTAGCAGCATTAGCTAGCTCTCTGCTGTTTCTCTGACACAAAGGCAAACACATGTTCAGGATGGTAGGCAAACTCTTCTCTTCCAACACTGATTTGTTTTTCACTGCTGGGATATCACTGGAACTTTGGCCATGCAACATTGCACTTCTTTCATGAGGGCCTCTCATGGAATTAATGGTGATGCCTGTTGTTTGGCATGCATATTTGACTTATCACGATGTGACAGAGTTTTGATTCAGGCACAAAGGGCACAGAATGTATCATTCAAAGATAATGTACTATACATGAGGTAATATCTTACCGACAGAGTGAATTAAGGGCAAAGAAACAACTTTAATTTGGACTTTCCTTGCTGTTGTCACTTTTTTACTGGGACCTTCAGAGTGGTTTATTTTCTGAGAAATGCTGGTATTTTGGTATATCAGCCAACTTTCTGTTTGTTATAACTCAATTTCAAGTTGTTTTTTTTCTCCTCATACCCAGCTTGTTGTCTTTTAATCTTTTTGGGGTGGGGGTAGAGAAAGGGTGTGTCAGTCACGTAGATAAAATGTTGGAAAGATAAGGGGGTGGATAGATGGCTTGCAAATACGGCTTTCAGTTCAGCTGCCCCACCTCAGTTTCCTTGCTGCTCTGTGGGTATTCCTTGTCAACTACTATTTCCAGTTCTGATCTTTGGCTTCTGGTGCCCAGCTGACCTACAGAGGCTGCCCACCTTTTCTGCTGTATAATTTTCAAGGATTTAACACAGCAATTTTTATTCTTCTCCGCTGCCATGTCATTTATCAAGTCCAGCAGTCAAATAGAAATGAACATCAACAAAATATGTTGCTTATTTGTGAAAGTGTCATGGGATGCAAATCTGCATGCTTCACCTAGCAAAATGTACTGCAAAATCTAACAGTGGGCTCTTGCTGGTCAGAGTGATGCAGAGCACAGCAAGTGAGTTTGCCCTGTTGTTTTTTTTACTTCTAAAATGTCCCTGTTTTTTGAAATACGACTGGAGGGGTAATACTCCTCCTTGACCTTATTTTCTGTTGTTCAAATCCTGCCTAGTGTTAAATCCCTCTGCTCACCTCCAGGTTTAATACATTTAAAATTGCTTCTTGGGTGAGGTGAAGGAAGCAATTGAAGGGGCTGGGGGATATATTCTATCTGCTTTACATCTTTGCATCTCATATGCTTGTTTTCCCCACTTTGTTTGGAGAAAGACTGACAAGTAAGCATAACATGCCAAGTAAGTAGAGAAACTTGCTGCCTGTGAGGTTTCTGATGAAGATGCTTTGTTTTAAACAGCATCAGGGTTTCCAAATGATGGCCCTCCAGCTTTAAAAAAAAAAAAACAAAGACAAGGCAAGTTGAATGCATATCTAGTATCATTCTGTTAAGAAATGCTTTTATTTCTTAATATCATTACAAGATTGGAAAATATCATTACTATGCAAAAAAAAAAATCCTTTGGAGCTGGCCTTTATTACAAAAGAGTCAGGGTATGCAATATTTAAATTACAGTTCAAATAAATGTGCTCAGGTGTTGGTCAAATTGTTTCATGCAGTTAAGAAATTAAAATTTTACCCACAACAAAAATGTCCACATCATCTTTATAAGCTTTATAAGCATCTTTACAAGATAGCATTAGAAACACTTTCAAATATTTTTTTTTTCCTTTTTCTGTGGCCTTTAATGCCTGAGATTGCTCTGTAAAAGAGATGGCTGTCTTCACTGACTTTTTTGTCCCTGACGAAATGTAAAAAAAAAAAATCTGTGTCTGCAAGTGTTTTGTGTGTCTCCTTCCATTCTTCTGCTTATTCTTCAACTGTGTCAACAGTGTGTGCGGATAAATAAAATATCATCAAGAATGCTGATATCATCTTCCTTTTCCCTTTTCCCTCCTCTAACTTACAATAATGTGGGGCAAAGGTCTACTTAACATAACACAGTTACGATAACTAGTACATTTGTATTTCTGCTATGATGAGAGGTCTGCTGTAGTGAGACTCATCCACTGTTGCTTCTTCTTCTCAGCAGTGTTAATTATTCTTCAGGCTCGTGTAGCGTGTGTATGGAAACACAAAATAAGCGATCAGGGAGTAGGATATTTTTGGTTTTATTTGTTGTGTCAGTGACACTTCCACTCTGACACAAACTCACAGCACAACACTCCTGATCTGTAATGAGGTTATGTCCCAGGATGTGTGTTAAAAGCACTAAATAGTCCCTTGCTTATTCAAAATCCTCATTTATCTGAATTAATTTTGTGTCCCCCATTTCATTTGGGTAAATTAGGTTTCACTGTTTCACAATTTGATCACAAGTCTCACAATGTTCAGTACTCCTTGTTCAACCTGAGCCCCTGAAATGGCAGTGCTGCATCAAAATCTCAGTCTTCATTTAAAAAAAAATTGAAATTCTCACTCTCCCCGTTACAGAGAAACCCTCTGAGGGGAAACTGCTCAGTGCAGACTTCCAGCCATACACTGAGTTAAATCTCATGGCTTTTAACCCATTCTACCCATTCTGCAGCACATGGCTTAAATAAATTTGGTTTCAGGGACTGCTAGGCACCTTGTGCATGTACACACAGCAATACATGTAGGGCTGGACTGGGTTCCCTTTCTTCCTGAGTTCCTCTGGTTTTTTCCTACCTCTTCTTGTTTAAATGAACTGACACATGCAATGAGAACTCAGTGGGCCTTTTGGAGAATATTTCAGCCAGCAAATGCAGTCTTGTCAGTTATTTATTAGAGTATGTCTTAGTAAAAGGCTGATGTCTTACAGTGGTCAGCCACCTATCTCTTGCTGTTACAGGCACAGTTTTCATATCACATTTCAGATTTCCTCAGAGCTTTACAAGTGTTTTTTGGTTTCTCACTGATGTTAATCACCTCATAGTCATTTAATGTCAGGCCACATTTTTCTCCAGCTCTATAACTTTTATCTGGAGAGGCTATATACTGACCTGACAGCCTATACTTTTATTTTTCTCATAATGGTCCTGTATTTTTACCCCAAGTTTGATTCTTGATATTTGTAACCTGCTGTTCTTTTTAATTGCTTATTGTTATTAATGATGTACTGGTAAGGTTGTTGGCTTGAGACATTTGGATGTAAAAATACATCTAACATTATTGTCACAGGAGCTGCACTAAATTACTCAAGTTCTGCCTAGAAGTGCATGCTACTCTGCATTTCTTCAGTGAACTTCAAGTGAAGGTTAAATTGAGACTTTGCTGTGCCTTTTTACACAGGTTTCATGCCCTTGTCCTGCTTCTGCTCACCACTTCTTCAGCTCCATTCGCCTTTTCAGTCTACTTCCTTTTTTTGTTTATTGTTGCCACTACATCTGTTCTCCTTCCCCAGCCAATCCTTATCTGTTTGATACATCTCTTTTTAGCCAACTTTTCTCTGTTTCTTCTACTCTGGTGTTTTTCTTCTTTTCCCCTTATTATTTGAAGTTCAGAACTTTTCCATTCTGTTACATCAAAGTTCACTGGAGGAGCAGCTGTGTTCTTAGGCACCACTCCTCAGTTGCTAACGTGGTGGGAAATGGTGTCTTTGCTCCAGTGAGGAATTAGGTTTGATCAAGGGTTGGAATAAATCTGTTAACAGAGGCATTTAGAATTTGGGAAAATAAAGCCAAGCCCCAAACATGTAACTGATAGAGAAAGAATAACTAATTGGCCCTCATTATTCTCTTATCCACAAATGAAGAACTTTCAATATAAAAATTCCAAAAGCTGTTTGTTCAGCTCAGTGTGAAGTCTTAGTACCAGCAGAGAAAGCAGGAAGGAGAGTGGAGCAGGTTTAGAATGAAGTCTAGTCCTTTTTTGATATGTGGGCCCAAAGCTGCTTGCTTGCTTTATAGAAGAATCAAAGAGAAACATAGGGAAAGGTTAGCTCAAATTAAAATTGAGCTTTCTCATTTTAAATGCTTTCCTAAATAAAACAGCAAACTTAATCAGATGAGCAGTATAAATAATTCTTTATATTAAATTGAGCTTTATCATTTTAATACATTACTGTACAAGGAGATCTCCCCTAACAGGCAAAGCAGTTTGCTCACATGAAAATAATCTAATTAAATGCCCAGTTATCAGCATGGACCTGAGGGCCTTCACAGCCTGCACCTCTTCTTCCTCCCTGTTTTTTTCTGAGGGCTGGGGATGAGGAAATGGAGGTTAAGGGGAAAGAAAGCAGAAAGTTGATATACACCTAAATGAGTTGAAGAGCTGGATCAAAATCACAGCAATGGCTGCTCATTCCCTAGTGTTCCTCCACCTATGTTAAATGATGCCAAATAATATTTGACTGATATAATAGCATTAAGATTTGGGAAACAAAATATCAATACTATCTGATGTATTAGGAAATATGAAAAGGATTGTTATTTCTTCATGCTCTTGAGTCAAATATCCAATAGAACAGGAAAGCCCTATCCTACTCTTTTTTTTTTTCCATTTTTCTTTTTTCTTTCCTATCTTTTAAGAATAAGCAGGCAATTCTTTGTAGATAAACAGCATTTCAGCATTTAGAGGCTTTATCTTCCAGACATCTAATAGCTTCATGCCAAAAGAAAGAAGGCAACTCTGACCCTTCTTGTATACTCAGAACAAAAGAAATACCTGATGAGACTTGTGTACGAAACATAATTTCTACTTCTGGTCCACTGTAGTGTAGAATTAATATTGACACTTTGATTGTCTCCATGTGAGATGTTTTCTCAGTACCACTAAATTTAGAACAGCTTGTATCTAGCTTATGCAACATGAAATATTCTCCCCTACCTTAAAAATTCATCTTTTCTTTGTGCAAAGCTTAAAAGTAGATATACCTGTACTTTGACCAGTGTCTTCCAGAAGACCCAGATGAGTGGGCATTACTAGTAGGCATGTAGCAACAATTAACAGAGAAAGCTAGTTCTCCAACCAGAGAGCAAGAACTAGAAAACAAAACTGTAGCCTGCACAGTGAACAAAAATACTGAAATTGAATGCATTTTTAAAAAATTTGAATTAATAAAAAAGCAAAAACTTTTTACTTGTTTTTACTGTGCTTAGTTCTTCTGAATACAAATATGACACTTTTATTATTTTTCCCCCTACAGTTTGATTACATCATTAATATCTACTTAGCTCAGGCAACCTCTGAGCCATTCAAATTGCAATTTTACTTTACTAAAGAAGATTTGGTCCAAGAGTTTTTCCTGGAAATAGACTCTTAGCTTACAGAAGAGAACAGAGAAAAACTCAATTCCAATAGTGCATTCATAATGGTGAACAGATGAAGCAGGGTCTGATTCTTCCACCATTAATTTAGTAAGAAAGTTTTCATTCTCTCTTTGGGATGCAGCTTTGGGGTATGGTTTCTTTTTCTGTAAAATTCAGATAATAATCTATATCTCACTGTATACTGAGAGGATGGAGGGCTTAACATTGCACCTCAGCAGAATTTTGTCCCACAAAAAGCCTAGGCAGGAGTCTAGAAGGATGGGAAGCCTGCTCTCCTCAGTTATGCCAGCATTTGGAGGATCAGTCACCAAGTTTTTAATCAGTGCTCACTAAGTGCCATTTGAAAAGGCAAATATTGAGCTGGATCATCTGTCTACAAATAACTCATACCACTCAGCTTATTCCTACTGGTTTAAATTTCTTTTTATATCCCATAGCAAAATTGTTTCCAAAATAAGCTCCATCACATGGGATTTTATTGCAATGATGGAGTGTAACCTTGTAATGTGTGTAGCTATGTGATGCAACACGGACTTTTTTTCTGAACGAATTCTAATACCTTTTTCTGGTGCAGTTACAGACAGGGAGTAGCAAATTATGCATGTCCCATCAGCTGGTGAATAACACTTGCAGAACTCCTGAACTCTCTCCCGGTAGCCAGTTGTGCAGAAAATGTTGTTGTTTGATGGAGAGGGGACTTGCTGTATTTAAATTGTTCTTACTTGATCTGAATACATCACACTTACTAAGAAATAGACCCTTCCAGTTGCCCTTCTTTTATTTTCATCCAGCCTCACTGAAGCCAGACAATTTGTGGCTTTAATAGAACATACAAGGCACATGTGGTAAGAAGAGTTCACTTACAAGCAGCCAAAGTGAGTGCAACCAAGCAAAAAAGTGAACAGTTGGTGAAGTGAAATGCATCCCTTGCTTCAGACAAAAATACAGTGGAATGAAAGATGCAGTAGACTGGCTTTCCCTTAAGCAGATCTAATTTCAAAATCTGTCCCTGGAGAGATGAACTTTTGCTTTAATTGAGGAGGTGGATCCCAGCTCTTTGTCACTCCATCGATCAGCACCCTTTGCTGTAGCTTTAGCAGTGCACTGCAGAGGGCTGTAGGATTTATTTCCTGCTTGTTGAATAAAGCTTCCTACCAAGCTGCTGGGAGTCAGCATGGCCTGGCCTCAGCAGCACAGTGCAGCTCCCATCCTCTTCCTGCGGCTGCAGGCCAGGACCTTCAAGGCAGTGTCATAGCCTGGTCCCTACCTTCCCCTTGAGAGGCTGCAGTTGTTGGAGACTCGAGAGTTTAGGATTGTTGCTAGGATCTTGTCTACCAGCTTTCCTTGGCATGAGCAGAGTCTTGCCTAAAAATCATTCTGAACTGAAAAAAAAAAAAAAGCAAGGGGAAAGACATTGCTCGGGGTGCAACCAGATGTTTTGAGTTTCTTCAGCTAACATCATGATTTTGGTTAAAAGTGGTATTAAGGATAAACACAGACCAGCATGCAGGCATCTACATGAGCAGTAGTATGTGGCACAAGAGGGAAGGTGTGAAGGATAACTGTGCATAGAGGGTGAGTGAGGAGGGAGGGTATTTCCTTCCCCTGCCCTCCTGTTTCCTAACATGTGGTGACTTGCGTCAGTCCAGGAGAAAGACAGGTGTACTTCTGTCTTTCCATCCAATCCTCCATGCTGTCTCATCAGGATTGAACCATTAGTTAGGACTTAAACAAAAACTGGTTTTGTATGGCAGGTTTTTCTCACAGCTGTAAATTCTAGCTGTATACTTCTTCCTGCTGCAAATGCCAGCTGTATGCTTTGCCTTTACTGTCTCCTCCTTTATCCCTAGTTCCATGCTTTTCATGTCAGCTTCCAAAATTAATGCTGTGGTGGATCGTGTTTCTCATTTGAGAGGTTCTGATAATGTTTGAGGAATTGAAAATGGCAGAAGCATTAGTGTTATCAGGGAAAAATTATGAATGGGGTGCTGGAGACTTCAGGTACTGTTCCATTTCAGCTTCCAGGCTTGGAAGAGCTGTTATTTGCTCTTTAGCATGTGAAGGTACATGTCATGCACATACTTGCCTCAGCAGACCCTAAGACCAAATTTTGAGTAGGAATGAGATTGTCTGAAGTGTCATGGGGAGGCTGGTGGTTGTGTAGGTGTGTGGCCAGTAGAATTTAAAAGATGCAGGTAGGCACAGCACTATAAGCTAGGAAGCATGGATGGCTGTACACTCTGCAAATTAAAGTGTTGTATGGTGTATTTTGTCCTTCCCTTGTTTTTGTGTGAGATGTTGTAGCCGAGGGGTTAGCTGTCATCCATGGCATTGCTTCCTTACTCCTCACATCTCTGGCTTATAAATGTGTGCTGCAGAATTAGCTCAGGGAAGAGTGAAAGCAATGTGAAGAAGGAGAAATTGGTTTAGGGGCATGGTTTGCTTGGTAAAAATATTACAAAGAAAACACATTGAATGTGGGAGCTGTGCATGTTTTAGGTCTAAAAAAAAAATTACTGGGCCTGCAGGCCATTTCATTCCTGTGTTGTGTGTGGAGGGCAGATTTTACATGACTTCTTAGCAGATGATTTTGAGCATGGACCCAGCCTCGTGATTTACCAGGAGGACATCATGATCCTAGGACCTTTGCCTATAGATTTATTCAGAGTAGAAGGCACAAGGACCCTTCTGGACAATCTCAAGGATGAATAAGACAAAGAGTTACTTATAAACTGTTACAAATTGGTTCTGGTAATGGCTGTAGTGTTGATCAGACAATATAAGAGGGCCCCCAGTGGTTACTGACTTAACAGCTGCATGTAAGTCAGCCAGTGAACATTTGCTTGTAGCTGCTCTAGTTTTGTTTTTATTGAAGAGCAAGAAGCATAAACACAAGTCTAGACACTGCTTAAAGGGTTCCACTTGTTTAAAGTGTGTACTGTCAGGGCCTTCCATGGAATGAACAAGTTGTGCCTTGAGTTGGTAACACAAACTGGGCCGGGTCATCCAGAGCGCTGGCTCTGGGGCAGGTGCAAGTGGGAGCATCCTGCCTGCTGTACAAGCAGCTCAGTAACTCTGCAGGACATGGGTAGCCAATACAAAGAGGATCCCCAAACATGAGTATATGCTCAGCACGAAGACTGATTATATTTGCTTTTATAGCTGGTTGTCAAGTTAGTTGCTGAGGTAATGGCTGCACCTCAATTAAAATCTACCTGCCTGCATTGAAACATTTAATATTTGTGTAAATATTAAACATTTATATGAATATTAAATGCATTTATTTGGAATTGATTCATGTTTACATTTTCCCACTATCTGAATAAAGATTACAAATGGAAAGCAATTTACTTATGCAGAAATTCTGCGTGCATCAAACTCATTTGACGTGAGCAGTGGGTAAACCATTCCCATCCATCTTGCAAGGTCTTAACCATGTCCAAGCTCATATCCCAGCCACATAAGGGCAACAGTAAGCACCAGTTCTGTGCTGTACAGTGGGTACTTTGTTCTTGCCTGCCTCATGGCGTTGTTGGGCCCATAATGTGAAGGACGTGCTGACTTGTTTTACGATGTACCACACCAGGGAATGCGGTGCATAGTTTTCTGTTAGATTTGGAAAAGTGCGGGCTTTATATTAAAGGTTCATTTCTTTTTCATCCTTCAGCTAACTCATTTGCACTGTAATGTACTATCCTATTCCTCCTCCTGATACTTGCTGCTTTTATACCTATTTTGCAAGCCATATTTTTAGTCTAATCCATACAGCAGTTGTCTAAAATTCCATAGCATTGCTTATTTCTTACCTATAACTCTTAATAAAAAATAGGGCTGTGCCAACCTATTATATCCTTAATAGAATATTCTAATGGTTATTAAATCAATTGACTCTGAATCTCACTTTAATAAATGAGTCAGACAGTATTTTCCAATTACTGTCAGCCGCCACCTTTCCAAAGAGCAGATTATTTTGATTGAATTTTTTAAAGCTGCTCAGCACTTTTTTTTAAATTTTTTTTTTTACTTTTTTTTTCTGCCTGAATAAGAGCAAAGAGCAGCAGCTCTGTTCTGCAGGGAAGGAGAGCCCTTTGGACTGTATCTGACACTCCATTCCATTTCAGATTTATCCCAAATGAAAACTGAAAATGTGACATTTCACTGGCCCTTTATTTATTAATGATATCATATTTTGCACTTCCATAGCACCCTATCAAATTGTTTGCTAAACATGGAGAGCTAGACAGGGGCCACTGCGTGAACAGAGCCTTTTGATTGCTCTTTCCACATCTGGCACCTTTGCAGGATTTGCCACATCCTGGCTCTTTTCATGCCAGTGGAAGATAAAAGGCTGGCTGTGCTTTTAAATTGTCTAGGGAGAGCGGAGAAAAGGGACAAAGCCTTGTTCCCCCATCCTTCCACAGTGGTGTGTGATCCAGGCAAGTTGTGTGTCAAGAAATACAGTCTTAAACCCTTTCACAGGCAGATGGCAATGATTCTGGGTCTTCTGAGTATGGTAGATAATCTTGGACTCTTCTCCAGCTCCACTATCTTGGTTGTATTAAAAGTCTTATGGGATAGTAATTAGGTCAGCCTTTTAAAGTAGAAATTAAAAATTAGCACCTCTTCCTTCAAGATGGGTAGTCTGAGAAACATAGGCCACACTGTCATGCCCAAGGTGATAAGAGTATGTCAGTGTTGGAGTTTGGAATAGAAGCCAGAGATCCTGACTCTTCTGCCAGTTCTGTACACTTAGCTGTCTTCCTTAAATTTAAATCGTGGCTGGTCTCAGATTCTTGAATTCAAGGGCTGGAACCTTGCCCTTTGTTTCAAGGATGCAACAAAGCTGGTGATGTGCACAAAATGGGTGAAAACAGTGGGACTTAGGAAAAATATTATTCTGTTAGTTATACAAATGTAGTCTTATTTTAAATATGATCTTTAGAACTTGGAAACTAAAAGCATTTCATTTTTAAGAGAAACTTAGATTCTGCACAAATTGATGTCTTTTGCCTGGGGAAGGTTTTTATCTGCCCCAGGCGAGTGGGTGAGGGGATTTTTCAAACCCTGTTTATAAGCCTTTAGGAAAATCACATTTGCAACATAGAATAATCAAAGTGATTTTGATATTTGAGACCAGGAAGTCACCTTGGATCTGAGTAATATGGGAAATACAATAAGGGTCACATTTAATGGGGTTCAGTTCTTCTTGAACAAGTACAATTTCTGTGTAATTAAAATTAGCTTTGCTTCAACATCAGGAGAGCATGCCTTTCTTACTACTTTTTTCTTCATCAACTAAGGTAATGGAAAGACCAAAAAAAGAAGCCTTCTCTGTTTTCTGTAGAGTCATATAAAAGTATTTCTTTTTCGGAAGTCTTTTTTCCTTGTAATGTTTGAAGAACTCCCTGTTCTGTGTTCCCATGCTCAAGAATGATTAGCATGGTTCATTTACACTTTGCCAACAGTAACTCTGTGATTTGAGAATTGCCATTGATTATTTTCACCTTGACTTCTGGAAGATCCTGAGATGGAGCTCCCTTTGTCCTAATTGCTTTGACTGTGTGTATCAGCACAAACAGGTTGATGAAGAAACTTCACCTTACAGGCTTCCTATCTCATAACTGCCCATTGAGGGGAACTTTCACCATCTCCAGAACTATCTGTTCAATACTGACCATGGCAAAGATATGCATATAGGAGAAATATTGTGTGGCAGTCTGTGCAGTCCTCATAACTAATTAGCAAGTTCAGGAAAGAAGAGGCATTTATATAAGATTTGTTGAGCCCTCCTCCTCTTTTCAGTATGCTGTTCTGCAGCTTTGCCCGCAGCTGTGGGTTGCTGCCTGTTGGAAGCACACAGCTTACAACCTGCCTTGGAGGATGTGTCTGTGTCTCTTAGATCTACAGACTGGAGTGTGCCAGGTTCTTTTCCTTCATGCTCCCCTTGGTGGTGCTTGCATGGGCTGTACTTGTCCTCTCTCAGCAGTAGCAAAGGCAGAACACACTGGAAGGGTTTGTCAGTGATGGTGGAAAATGCCAAATCCCAGATAACTCTTGAAAATCCACTAAAATTTTCCCTGCTAATGAAGTAGTTAGCATATATTTTATTAATATTTTAAATTTTTTTAATGAAGAGTTACAAAAGGTGTCACCTACAAGATGAGAAAGTGTCACCCACTCTTAACCTTCCCCTGGAAGTCTTTTGCAAAGGATTTTATCAGCTATCATACCTGACTACCAGCATATGTGGCTGGGTGGGATGTGTACCTCAGCAGCCTGTGCTCTGTCGCCACCATATTCCAGTCTCTCCAGAGAGGCCATGGTGTCAAAACAGCTGAGATTGACCTCAGCCTTTGCCTGAGTTTGTGTTGACAGCTGTCCTCAGTGGATCCAGCTATAAATTGGTGCCTGGTCAGACAGGCTGAGAGTCAAGTTCTTCTGTCTCATGTAGGCAACAGAGACAGGCACTTCAGCAGCAACAGTCTGTGGGCAGCAGATTGCCAGGACCACCAACATTTTTCAGCTGACACTCAGAGCAGGCCTTCCATTTCACACCCTCTAAAAGCTCTGCAGCATGCATGTGATGATGCAGAGCAACACGGCGTCCCCAGGCAGGTGCAAAGGAGAGCCCTTTATTGCAAAAACCAGGCCTTTGTAAGCAGCTACCATTACCATAGTATAGTTTTAAGGCACAACAAGCCCAAGTCAACCAACCACTGTACACCACGATGTGGACATGTGGCGGTCACACAGCACGTCCCTCACCCCTCTCACGTCTCTCACATCTCTCTACCTCTATTCCAACTGAGTCACTCTCCTATAGTTCCCTTCCACTTAGCCTAAGTAGCAGGCCTGAGCCATGATTTTACAAGGCCCTTATTTTATAAGTTTTTACATATATGCAGCAGAGGCTGTCAGGAACATTGAACATTGCTTTCAAGAAGGATTGGGTAGAAAAGGAAAGAAAGTTTGCAGTTTGCTGTGTCTGCATGGGAGTGTGTAAACCTTTGTCTTTGCTGGGTTTCATCTGCCCCTTTTCATTGTACAGAGCTGACACCTCATGGAAACCACACAATGGTAATTTTCAGTGGTTCCACCTGCAGAATGGCCACCATGGCCTGGCTTAGCTCACACTGTCTAATTCCCCTCCTTTGACTAGAGATGCCATGACTTACGCAAAGGCTAAATTTAGCTTTTGGACTAACAAAAAGTGAAAGCTGGGGGCTACCACTGACATTTTTTTACCATTCTCATAAGTCACTAAGGGTCATTTGAGGCAGGAATGTGTCCCCACTTAGCCACAGGAACACCATGTCATGCTCTCTTTACACCAGTGGAAAGGATTGTCATGTGGGATGCAAAACATTGTCTGTGCATCCAATATCCTTCGTGAATGCCCATCACCAGGGTCACTCATGGTCACTGCAGGCAGCGCTGTGTCTGACGGGAGGTTGGCAGCCTGGCATTTAGGTGTTCAGCATGGACAGGGAGTTCTCCTGAATCGCTCCTTCCCAACTGAGAAATGGCAGGGAGCTGCCCCAGTCACCAAGCCCTCCATTCCCGCTTGTTTTTTAATAATCAGATACAATATTTACCTGCGAGATCAATGCCACTCGTGTAGCACACCGGTGACATACAGAAGGACCTTTTCTAAGCGGCGCTGTGGGAATTGAGGCCTCTGCAGCAGGGCTGGAAGCCACTTCTTACCTAGCAACTGTTTCTAAGTAGGACAGCCGCTGACTGCCCTCATGGCAGAGTGGATGAATCCTGCAGCACCCTCAGGAAGGGAACCTGGTGCCAGGCACCAGCCGGCCTTGGAGGACAATGGGAGGAAGCAGAGGAACAAGCGGCGGGGAGCGGGAAGGGTTTTAAAGCCACAGGATGTGGACGGGAAAGCTGCGTCAGAAGGCGCATGGGGACTTCTCTGGGCTGTTCCGAGGAGAAATGCAAATAAAGAGGGAAAAAATCCAGGATTGTCAGAAAGAGAGGTCTGAAATCCTGCAGCTTGCAAAAGGTTTCATGTATGCCCGCAGGACTGGGAATGTGGTGTAGGAGTGGTGTGAGGGTATAACCTACCCACCCTTCTCACGCCAGTTACAAGAAACTCCACCTCAGCCAGAGTGCCAAAAACAGCATTCACAGTTCTTACCCGTGGTAGACAGGATGATGTGTGATCAGCATTAAATTCCTCACGTGCTGTTTTGCAAATGTACTTGGTCGTGACTGGGTGGCTCTGCTAAGAAATGATGTTTCAGGTCATAGTCATCATTTCCTACTGAAGGCTAATGCTCTGCATTCCTGCATAGTGCTAATTATAAGTGGAAAATCTGTGCTTTTAATGCCCAGTCAAGCTTTGGATATTCTGAAACATTCTGGGCAAGAGAACATTTCAGCAATCCAGTTTCCTGAGCTTAGGAAAACAAAAAGTTGCTCCAGTTCACAGATTGTGTTGACTTTCTCTTTGTAAGGGCTGTGGTGAATTTCAGTTTTCATTTGATTTCTCCTACAGATGAAGGACTGAACCATGAATGCAAACTCTGCAATCAGACATTCGACTCTCCTGCCAAACTTCAGTGCCACCTGATAGAGCACAGCTTTGAAGGCATGGGGGGCACCTTCAAATGCCCGGTGTGCTTTACAGGTAGGAGCCCATCACTGCTTGTCCCAGTCATGCCCTTAGCTTGACCTTGCAGAACTCCCTGAAAAAAATGTGTTGTGTGCTGGCTTTAGGTCAGCTTTAGGAGGGAACATTTCATTTTGCTCATTAATAATATTGATTAGAAATCGTTAAGAAAGCTGAGCTCCTTGGAAGGTCAGTCATCCATCTGTAAGAAGTGCATTTCAGGCTCTTCTATCGGAAGTTTGAGCTTTTTATAATTACAGAAGTGATAGTCTGTTACCTTCCACGATATCACTTCTATGTTTCAAACCTGCCAAGGTTAAAACTATCCATAAATTTCTGCTTTAAAGCTACAGATGCTTCATCTAAACCAATAAAACTCAGAGCAGAATTTGGCCCCAGTTTCCAGGCATTGCCTGTGCAGCAGCATTCTCCTCTGATGGGGTAAGAAAGCCCACATGCGTGTGTGTGTTGGCTTGTGGTGAGAAGAAACACCCTTGTAATGTGCTTTACAAAGCAAACCATGCTGTCTTGCCACAAGTCAAGTTCTGCTCTCCCCTGACACAAGTCCAAGTGTGGAATAATCCTCCCCAAGTCAGTGCTGTTATTCAGTAGTAAAACCCAAGTGAGAAAATAACTTGACCCAGTAGGGCTAAGCACTGCAGTGTTTGGGCCATAATGAAGAACAGAAAAATGCTGTTGTTGGAAATGAAAACACATTAAAAGGATGCCTACTGAGTTGTTGTGAGTTTTTTTAAGGCCTTCCTAATAGAACATTTCATAAAATGATAACCTAAAACATGAGTGTTACTATGTAGCTTGCATTCCCAATTTTGCCTTAAAAGATGAAAATCAAAGATAATCACAAACATGACAAAACACACTTTGGGTATTCACACATCAATGGCATGCTAATTCTGGAAGCCATTCAAGGTTTCTGTTTTCCATTAATGGAAGTGAAGGATTTTCATTGATAAGCAAATAGACCCTTTAATACCTTCATTTTACTCCTCTTTGTTTGGCAGCCCCATGCCCAGTGAAACCTAAGCGAGTGCTACCAAAGAAAATTAAATTTGAATTTTTCATCTTTCAGATACAGTGGCTGGTGATGATTATTACCTCTCTGTGTTCAGATTTCACACATTTCTGTGGGTTATAAAATTAAAAAAATACATAGTTCCTCTTCACTGCACAGCTTGTCTGAGCATGGGTAGTACCACCAGAAACAGTTTGTCAGTAAAGTATCTGTCTTCAATAATTCTTTCAGTTAGGCATTCCTTCAAGTTTTTAGTTTTACTACTGATTCTACCATTTTTTTCCCTTGTTTTTGCTTACACATTATGGTGTGATCTTTCTTTAGTGTGATGTCATGAATCTTCCATTTCCAAGTTTAGGATGTTGTAAATGCAACATAAAAACTTGCATATGTAAAGAGTACCCACTGAGGGCTCTCCATGTGACCAAGATCCCTGATAAAACTAATCCTTCCATTTCTGAGCCAGTAGCCTTGTGAAATGTGTTAAGGAGTATGGAGATAAGTTGATTCCAATCTGTGCGAAATTCTTCTTGCTTTTTGCTGATGGGGTAAATAGACAGTGAGCATTAATCACAAACAATGATGCTTTATTAGCAATGTGCCATTAAATTACTTCAGCACATGTTGCTAGAATATTAACGAGAAGTAAAAATCACCAATATAAGTTTTATATGGAAAATGGAATCTGATCTTTTTTTTCCAGGGTAATGAGAAATGTGATTAAAATGTATGACTCAGAAGAACAATATTCTGATGTTTTTTGTTGCCTTGCAATTAGAATAATTTTAATGATTAGGAGTGGAGTCAAAGTCAAATGCCAGCATCTTTAATAAATCCTTTCCCTGCCTATACAGATTAATATTGTAGATGCAAACTTTTTTAGGTCACAGTGCACCAGGCATCCATCAGAAGTCAGTGCTGCCAACCCAAACACTGCCTCTGGCATATACAATTTAATTATTAATAGTATGTCTCCTAGGTAAACTGTTACACAGTCTTAGGGCCTTGTTTTGTAGTCATTAAAATTGAACATGTTTATATTATTGAAACCCTTGCATTCAGTGTGTAGGCAGAGTTGATCTTAAAGTATCCAAAGAGAATTTACCTGCAGTTCTGTTTCACATTTATAGACATTGCCCCAATATAGCTGTGGGATATAATTTTTAACATTAACACATTTAAATACAGAGCTGTTTGTTAGCTTTAACTTTAGGCACACAGAGTAAACAGGGGCTTGGCATCTGTGCTTTTCAAACCTGTTGGTTGCCAGGAAATAAGTTTTGTGTGTGTTCAGTCAAAGTGCAGTAAGCATGAAGAAATAATTCTGAACAGGAAATGGCATTTTCAGATACTCTATAGATGAAATCTTCATTGGTTGTCCTGACAGGGTGTCTTTTTTTTTTTCTTGGTCAGTTGTTGGGCTTTTTTCCTTACACCAGGAATCTTCTTTTCAATTCATTTGTTTTAGAAGAAGCCTCACACTTTGCAGATAAATGACATTCATTGGTATGCATTATAGCAACAGTGTAAGGTGAAATCTGAATGCACTTGCCTAATTTTACATCCTGGAATTGCTCAATGCTATTGGGAGATTGTTTATAAAAAAACTCTTCACTTATGATATGAAATAATGAAAAGCTTGTTCTTTGTCTAATATTTCAGTGTTTGTCCAAGCAAACAAGTTGCAGCAGCATATTTTCTCAGCCCATGGACAAGAGGACAAGATCTATGACTGCACACAGTGTCCACAGAAGTTCTTCTTCCAAACAGAGCTGCAGGTACTACACTTGTTACCTGGGAGTTATAAAGGCATTATGTATTTGATAGCTGAGTTCAAAGTTATACTTGCCATGACCTCCTCTGATTCTTGCTTATCATCAGGATGGGAATTAGAGAAGGTCAAGAGAAATTGCAGGTGATTCAACCCATGCTGCTTCAAAAAGATGCTGGCAGAAAGCCACCTGGTACAGAGCTGAATTTCAGGATTCTTGCGCTGTAGGCTCTTGAAGCTCAAGGTATTTTCTAGGAGAGAGAATTGGGCATCCAAGTTTTTCTGCTTGATAGCCATAAAACATTTAGTTAACCAGTGAAATGGAAAATAAATGTATTCTTTTTTCTTTAAATGTGAAAGCTATGCACTGCAGTAGGAATGTAATGATGGCAGAGAGGGGAAGTAGAAAGAATTTCTCTTTTGATTTGGTGGGGAACAAAAATAGGGCCAAATGAATGTCTTTTTGTGGGCTGTTGTCAGATTTGTAATGATACTGTCTATTAATGGTAAACAAAAGGAGAGAGAAAGAAAGAGACAAAACAAGAGAGAGAGAAAGAGAGAAAGAAAGAGAGAGAGAAAAAAGAGAGAAAAAAGAGATGAAGGAAGGAAGGAAGGAAGGAAGGAAGGAAGGAAGGAAGGAAGGAAGGAAGGAAGGAAGGAAGGAAGGAAGGAAGGAAGGAAGGAAGGAAGGAAGGAAGGAAGGAAGGAAGTGCAGGTATGCAAAAGACAGTTATGAAAAGAAAGAAACAAGAACACAAGATAAAAATTACTTTTAACAGTAGAATTTGGACTGGATTTTGAAAAGCAGAATAGATAACTGAATTATGAAGATGTAAAGCACACAGAGTGTAATTATGATTTGAACAATCCCCTCCTAACAAGTCTATCCCATCTAAAATACACTTCCATTTCAAAATACATGGGCTCCCAAGCAACTGCCTTCTTTTATTTTGTTGTAATAAACAAATGACATGTTTTTCCACTCAAAATTTATTCCTGCCCAAGACTAAGAAAAAGATTTTGCTCTTTCCGTCTAAGCCTCATTCACTGAAACTTCAACATAATTGAAGCACCTGGTTTCCTAGTGAAGGGCACAAAAGGGTGTCACTACAGAGAGAAACTCTGCTCTACATGGGCTAGATGACTGTGTTGGTAGTTCCATGCTGCAGAAGGCTCTTACTAGACAGCATCTCAGCATCCTTAGTGACAGCCTCCCTCTGTCTTATCTACACTTGCAATAAGGAAGAGGTATTAATTTACTTATATACTTAATTCATTAGGTTTAGTATTATTTTAATTAATTTGGATAGCCCTACCTCAGTGGACAATGCATTATGTTTAAAAAAATACAATGCCATCATGCCATTTGGATTTATTTGTTGGGATCACTGTCTTTCTGCTCTTACTTGCACTTACCTACCCAGGCTGCTGAAAGGGCAGCAAAGCACTCAGGCACAGCAGTAGGTACTGAGTTTTGGGATCTGCTCTTGCTGAAAATGCATTGATTTCCAGCCCACTCCCACTTGAAACCTATTCTAGAAGGCACGGCTTTGTTCAGGCTATCTACCACCTAAAGAAATGGAATTTTTGGCAACTGTACTCCAGGTTATGCTTCTCTGTCCTTTCACATTGCCTTGGTTTGTGTTGGGGCTTGCAGCATAGCTGTATGTTTATTCTATCAAGGGCAGTTCCTTACTTTTTAAATTAAATGTGCATCTGATGTTCTTCTCCCATGCACAGGACATGAGGATCATGTCATATTAGAAGGTAGGGTCACTCCATGGTTGTAGGGAAGGCAGGGTGGAAACATGAACAAAGTAGAGCAGGACAGAATGCAGTAGCATAGAAGTCCTATCCACATGTATGGTTCAGCTGATAATTAAAGGGAATTAATTCAAGCAAACAGAAAATATATGCGTTATAATGGTGCTTAATTTGGTGTTTGGCCGACTGTGATTCTTCACTTAGCATTTTCTGGCTCCTGTTCAGAAAGAGTAGCCTATAGGAACATAAGAATCCCCTCACACTATGTTCATGTCACCTTCTCAATACAAAAATCAAGTAAGAGTCCCTTTAGAAGTTTCCATTATTTCACTCCAAGCTCTTGATAGGAATGCAACACAATCCCACAGGACCACATTCCAGTGAGAACAGAGAACAAATGACCAGTCCTGAAAATCAAACCTTCAATGTTTTGCTCAACCTTCAAGTTGAAATAATGAAATTTTACAGGAATTTGCTCTTTGTTTTAAGATCCTTTTGACACTTCCTTTGTGCTCTGTACACTGCTCTTAAATGCCTGTGTGCTCAATAGCTGCAGAACCAGCTTTAAACTTTTTTGGATACTACCTGCATATGGAGGAATAAATGGAAACCTTCTGTAACAGTTAGAAGTTTATGCTTTAAGAGTGTTTCAAGTTGTGAATTTTTGTACTTACATGTTTAAAAGGCTATATGTTGTATTTATACTTCTGAAATGGAGTTGAAAAAGTGTGTCCCTAAAAGTGTTTATTCTTTAAAATAGAAAGCTTTTAATAACACATGCTTAACACAATAAGGGCTTTTATAAAATAGGCTTCTACAAATTAGGAAGCTGAAAGGTAGATGCATTTATAGAGTGCCTAGATTTCCCCCAAAAGATTAAAATCTTCTAATTGAACACCTGGACCATTTAGTTGTCTACAGAGCATGGATATATCTAAAGCAGTGTTGTCCATTCATTATCCAGGAATGACAAGGAAGTAAAGAAACTTATCACTAGTTTATTATTGAATTTTCATTAAATTATGAGAAAGGAATTTGTACCTATTAAGACTTATTTTTCCTGCCCATATGCTCTTTCGAGTGCCTGCTCCTTTTTGCCTTAATCTTATTGGACATAGGCTTAGATGTTTGCTCTGGTGTTTGTGCCTCTCTTGTCTCTGATAAGGAGTAAAAATTTCTTTCCTATTTCCAGTGCTAGTATTAATTCCACAGAATCAGAATGATTTGGGTTGGAAGGGACATTAAAGATCATCTGGTTCCAACCCCCTGCCATGGGCAGGGATGGCTTCCACAAGACCAGGTTGCTCAAAGCCCCATCCAACCTGGCTAGGAACACAACATATTGTGGTGTTTGTGGGGAGGAATGAGGTACCCTTGTGGGGTGTTAACCAAAGTGAATGAATCAATTCACTTTAGTTTTATGCAGATGTTGATGGATCAGAGAGGTACTGATATCCAATAGAATTGATGAATAATTGTACTTTTTTTTTTTTTGTGTATTATCAGCTCTGATAGTTAGTTTTCAATACAATGCTAGCCAAGATTACATGATCTCAGCACCATTTTGCCCAGAACAAAAATGATATCTCTTTTTGGTGAATTAGGACATTTCCTTAACTTCTTGTGACTAATAATTAGTTGCCCCTGGGGTAGTTAAGTGTCCCCACTTTAGAAACATGAAAACTAGGGCAAGAAATAATTGGATCAGCAGTTGCTTCTCATCCTGTTCAAAAGGGACCTGGCCTCAGTGATTCACGCCCTTGCTGCTTCCCATCTGGACTCCATCAGCACAGAATACCTGGGCATGGAGCCATCAGCCTGTAGGACGTTCCAGCTAATACAGAGAGCTGCAGCACTGGCCCTCAGTAGCAAAGGAGACCAGGAGCATATTCAATCAGCTCTCTTGCTGTCTATACTGCCTTCCTACATGTTTGTCCAGTTGTGTTCTAAGACTCAGTCCTTAATTTTCTTGGTGGACTGGGTCAAGCGCATCTCAGACATGACCTGAGAAGTTCTTCCCATTTGGAAACAACGTGGTAGTTGACAAAGTTCTGCTTTGAGCATTTCTATCAAAGAGCTGGAGATTTTTCCTCAGAAGCTAGAACTTCCTCACGGACTGGCCTGTGAGAGCATGGAACAGACTTCCACAGCAGTTAAGTATTATGACAGATGTCCTCAACTTAGGCTTCTGAGAGCAGGATGCACCTACATGTGCCAAAGGCTCCCTTCTCTCATACAAACATATACCTGTATGTAGATTTCTAAACCTTCCCCAAAATCCCAAACCACAGCAACAGAGCTCTACCCAAACAAAAAATACAGCTCCTTCCCCAGGGAAAGGATGAAAGAAAGAATGAAACACTCATAGCAGATGTTACTCATGTCGCTTCAAACAGCAGGAGAACATTCTTAGTTCCCAGTACAAGCTGCTGAAACAAGGCAGGACAGGGGCAGTATAGAAGAATCTGTGGAAGTTTTATGTACATTAATCCAGACTCCTTCTCTGGATTTCCAGTTTTACCATTTTCTTGTTCCAAGTTAGCACTATTGAAACTAATCTTCTAGCTTCTTCCTCACTTCTTTAAGGGTTAAACTTTCCAAAGATCTCAGCATTGAAAAATGCTCCCAAAAACTCAACATTTTAAAACAGCCTTTAAAATACCCTTGACCTGAGCTGGAGCAGAACTAAGCAAGCTCTAGGCTATTTCAAGAACTAAAGGCTTGACTGAGACCTTTAGTGGAGACAGTGGCAGAGCTGGGATTCAAGCACTATGTTCTCTCATTTGGGGGTCAGCTAGAGAAAACTGCTAATTAACCTGGGCTGGGGTTGTCTCCTTGTGGCAGAGGCCTTCTGGGGCCAGCTGGGAAAGAGGTTGGTGTAGGAATAGCATCAGCCATAGCAGCAGTGGCACAGCTACCTCCATCTAGGATTGTTTTGCCAAAGCCCCCACAGTAGTTGAGTCTGTGTACCATGTAGGTCCCAACAGCAGGGGAGACCGTGAATAATTTATGCTCTTTACACAAAAACAGGCACAAAACTTCTAAACCTGCAGGATGTTTTCTTCACACAGAAAAGGCCTCAAAACATTTTTTTAAGAGAAATTGGAGATTAGTTTTGGCATTTCTAGGTCCCCAAGCTCTTAGGGTGAGGAGTGGAACATAGATGCTGGCTTTCTAGGCCCCAAAGGCCAGGAGCCAGCAGGGAATAACTTTGTCAGCTCCTCTTAAAAAGAAGCCTACCTGGAATCCAATTAACAGTCAAAGCTTTAGGCCAGCATTTTCAAACTCAGTGGCCTATTTCTGAGAGGGTGCTGAGCACCTCCAGGTGCAGATAAGGCCAGGGCAAGATGCTGGTGCTGAGTACATCAGGAAATCAGGTCAAAAATGCCTGAAGTTAGGAACCTTGATAAAAGCATAGGTGCTGAGCAGCCACAGCCTCGTTTAAAGTTTCAACAAAACACTTTTGATGCCTAAATACAGGCATCACATTCATTAATGTTGGCCCTAGTCCTTAGCAGGCAGTCAGGTTGCTGTTCTCAGAGCAAATGCCGAGGAGTCAGAAGAGCTGGATTTATTTGTAAGGTCAGGCACTAAGTTGCTCCACATAACCATGCATGCTCTCCATCTTGTGAGTGAGGATGATGATGATAATAATACATGTTCCAGAGATACTAGCTTTGTAATTAATGTTTGTGTTTTAGGGGACTAGGCTGAGCTGCATGCATTGAAAGTTTGCTTTTTTTCCTGGGCCCTTACTGTGCATTCTGTTTCAGATAGATATGTGGGCATCAGTATGTGCACATCTTTCCATGTCTTTCAAGATTTAAAAAATTCAGACTTGTGTTCCTGAGATTTGAGGCTTTTTCCCCCTAGAAGGGAGAATTATTTTCTTTGCAAATTTTCTCAAAAAGGCAATCAAGAGAAGCACAGTGGAGGCACTCATGCATTAGCTCTTTAAGGACATACCTTCTAAGTGTTTCCCCTGCAAGTCTTTTGCTTCAATGTCAAACAAAGTTTAAATACAAAAAGAAATTCTTTGAATTCCCTTCCAGTGCCCCTTCCCTCCTGGGGACTGAGGGGTGTTATGGCCACATTAGGTTTTCATGCAGTAATTCTTTTCTAAATAAGAAATTTCCAGGTTTGGAGCTTGTGAGTTCACCCGCCTTTGATTGGCCTATTCAAATGTAAACATTCCCTGTGGGTACTTCATTAGTTCATGAATATTTATAGCACATTGCAAAGCCCACCAAGCCCAAAGAGCCAGAATTTTTCAGGGACCATTTTGATTTCACTAAATAGTGCTTGTCAAAGATGAGCTTAATATTAATGTGTCTTATTTGTCTTCACATACTTCATATATGAGTAACTCTGCATATCACAGTCAGCCTGTGAAATTTTCTATAGTCTTTCCTGTAAATAAGGAGGAAACAATGTGTTCACAGTATCCCTTATACATTCCCTGTAAGAACATTCCTTAAATTTCTGGAGCAATTGAATCACAATTATGGGTTTGTTTTTTCAGATGCTTGAGTAATATTATTGATGAAAATACAGAATTAATTGGGAAATAAGAGCACTTAAGTGATGGATATTACATTTAAATTCACATTTTAATCTTGAAAAGAAATTCAGACTTAAGGAACAATAAAATGGCAAAGAACTGAAAACTAAATATACTGTCCTAGGTGACAGTCATAAAGTACCTATTCAAAAATAAGCTAAAATTTATATTCCTTCTCTTTCTAGGGAACAGTCATACCCAAAAGCATGTGTGCTTGAATATATGTCCCTGTTTTGCCTACTTCTTCCTCTTTATATGCTCGTATGGCAGGATTCTTTCTGTAAAATATAAGTACCTATTAAAAAAAAAAAAACAACCCATGCATCTGTTCTCCAAATTGAGTCATATGGTCTATATTAAATAGATTCTGCAGAATCAGGTAATATAATACAGTTTGTAATCCTTATGACTGAAAATCCTTATGACATACAAAAATGTTGAATGAAATTTGTGGTTTCCAGTCTGAAAGCAGCAAATGTTGTCTCTGAAACGTATCAGTGATGTTACATGTCAACATTAAAATCATAATTTCTGAGGGTTTTTTAGCAAATAGAACAGTGAAGTGTGCAAGATTTCAGCCTTAAGAAGCAAATCAAAAGTTGCTGCAGAAAGAAAAAGGCACAGAAATGCAGAAGAGGGGAACAAAAAGCAGAGGAATAGAAGAGAAGCAGAGAGGAGATTATGGGACAAAGAAAGAAACAAGATAGAAATAATAGTGCTTGGGAAAGCAAACATTTTTTCTTCTGAGTGATGCTGGTAATAATGATAAGGCACTAGTAAAAATAAATCATGGTAATAATAAGGGGAAGTTCAGTTATTACATAAAGGCCAGCTTCTACCCTCAGTCCTTACAGAAACCTCAGCGAACATCAGAGAGTCCTGTCATAGACTGAGGGCAGGGAAAGCAGTAAATGTATTCCCTGACCCACAGATAATCATTAGAAATGGAATTCTGCCCTTTGCAGAAAATGAGGTTTTATCATCTGTGCCCTGAATGTTTCAGCCTACACCTTGCCATTAGTCTGATCAGTTGGCACATACACCTGGAGTAAGCAGAAGAAATAAGCACTCTGTTTGCATGTGAATCATTTCCCTGGTAGATCAGTTCAGTTTGTTAATTGTCCATCCATTAATTTCTTGCTAATGTAGTTGATATCGATGACTGATTTTCTGTGCTAAACAGGAAGCACCACTTCTTCATTCTAGGACACATTCCTTCCTACAACTGCCCTGCTGTTAGCTACCAGTAGCTGCCATTATATTATCTTTCATCTGGCCCAGAGCTGACAACAGATGGCCATCTCCGGGACTGCCATCAGTGTGACTTTATGAAGCATCCAGCTATGGTGTATTGAGGAGCTTCATGGCCAGTTCTGCAAATCTGATTTCCCTTCCCCCTACCCTGCTGCTGGCCCCCCTCACTCCATCTCCATGAATAAGCTCCTTATTCCTGGCTCCACTCTCCACTGGTCCTGTCATTTCCCAACGAGTGGTGGCACACGGTTATCACTGGACGTTTGCAGCTCGAGGTCTGCCCCCACTTCCCTCTGCAGCGCTGGCACAAGGTTGTTGTTGCTCCCAGCATCCTCATTCCTCCATGTTTTTGGAGTACCAAAGCATAGGCACAGGGGTTTGGTAGAGGCAAAACTGCTACCTCTTAAGATCTGTAGTTCAAACCCTACCCTCTTCCACCACAGAGCACCTCCTCAAGCTTCAGGGTTGTGGTTTGGTTTTTTTTTTAAGTTCTACAAGACATGCTGCCAAACCAGCATTGAGTATATTAAGTGTGAAAGAAGCTAAAATATCGATTAGAGACCTAAAGTGGAGAAAAGTGTAAAATTCACTGGCATCCTGATTCCATTGACATGTTAGATCACTTGGAAAAGCTCTTTCAACTGTGTGGCTGCTGTGCATTTTGGAGAAAGATATATTGTTTGCTCTTGACAGAGTTTTCTAAAGCAAGGTACCTCCAGAGCTAACCCGAATTTTACAAGAAATTCACATTTGTGTCCTTTATTGTGATATTTGCAGCAAGTGAGAGTCTCTGCCCTCAAGCTATAAAGGAGTAAGGCTTCATTGTTGGAGAGAGAGCAGCCGCCTGTGAAAGGCTGAGATGTGGTAGGCAAGATGAATACTGCTTAAAAGCAATGCTTGCCATGCTGTCATTTAGAACAGGAACACTGAGGATTTAAACAAAAGTGAAAGGCATGGTAAATGAATCCTTTTAAACTGGTCAAATTTTCAGCTGCCAAAAATAACAAGTTTTCTCCATTGATAGGTTCATTGAGTAGGAGGAAAGTTGGGAGGGGATGAATTCCCCTAGGGAGGAGGTGCAGATAGTTTGGGAAAACAAGGTGTGGTCAGTGATTCATAAAGAGACACTCCAGTAAATAGCAAACTTGGCTCAAAACTAGTGCTTTTTCTTTTTTTTTTTTTTTTTTCTGCCTTTTGCACTTTTTTTCTCTTTACTTTGCTTTTGCCTTTTATTTTTTTTTGCTGTCAGGGGCAGGGTAAGAGCATCATTGGGCCACTTCATTCTAAGCATGAGTGAAAAAGACTCTGGTGCAGAGTGGCTACACAACTGGAAGTGTAGGTTGCAAAAAATGTCTATGTCCCCCACCCAGAAGGAGCAGCTTTTAGGTTTAGCATTTCTACCTGTTATTGGAGTTGGTATTGCCATTCTTTGATCAATCCAAGGCATAAACATTTTGGATGGGAAAAGAGTGGAATTTTGCATGCTCTTGTGATTTTTTTGTTTTTTATGTTGAGCTTCTCTGTTCAAAGCTGAAATTAAGTGCCCTCCACCCTGTTAACAAAGGAAGAGAGAAAGAGATGATTCAGTTCTCATGAACCAATACTGCTGAGTTGCACACATTTCTACGTGCAGCTTTAGTTGTTTTTCTGTGTTGTTATAGCCTCGTTTTGCAGGAGAATCGCTAGGCACAGTCACGGATCATGGGTGTGTAAGTTTGCTCGGGGATACGCTGTGTCAGTGAATACTCTGCCTCCCCCCACACTTCCTGTGTGTAGATGTGTGCTGTATAAGATAAAGAACCTGTGATATTGTTAAATATTAGTGGTGCATTTTGCTTGGCTTCGCATTTGTAAAGGTGAAAGGTGATTGTGCAGGAAAATGGAACAGTATATTTGCTGTGAGACAGGCACTAAGAACTCACTCCCATGCTCAGTTATAATTCATGACTGTACTGGTGGGAAGCCCTTATCCCTCTGTGGAGTTAATGCATCTCTACTGTAACCTGCTGAGAGCACCCTGTGTCCCCTCCCACCATCTGTGCATTCACTGGCGTGCTTTTTCTCTCCCCCTTTACTGTGAGATCTCTTGGTGTTAAAACTGTCACACTGCTAGTGCCTGGTAAAGGTGGCTTTATGATGTGTATTAATGCTGAATTGTCATTTAAGGGTAAGAAGGCAGGTAAAGGATATGTTACCATTTGTTTTAAGCCCTTGTTAGAAAATGCTGGGGAGCAAATAGACAGAAAGGTAGATTTTTCACTTCAAACAACAAACAGCTTTGAACAGTACAGAGAAATTGTCACAGCTCAGGGTAAGAGCTGTTGATGGCAAATGCGTATTTCTTCCCAATCTAAGCATATTTAACTGTTTCTTGGTACGATGGATCTCTGTCTCTCCATGTCAAGATCTAAACCAACCACATTGTAAATTGAATAATATGTTATTTACCCATCAGCTGAATTTTATTTTCTCGAAATTGATCTACTCTTTTAGCTGTAAAGCCCTCTTGCAGGCTGCCACAGTTGCTTCTTTGCTACCTGAGACTTGAAATTCATGTGACCAAGTGCTGTAAGCTAGTACAGTCTTAACTAAACAGGTAGTGTATGAAGATTTTTTATTATTATTATTGCTGTAAGGCACTGTCAGAAGACTGGTGAGGCTGTCTAGCTTCGAAAGAATTGCACTCAGCTCACAGAGATTTAGATGATGCTTTATCAACCTGGCACTTTACCACAACATTAAACTCAGAATATGGTTAAAAGACCATGTACTTGACTGTCACAGCAATATTAATTTGCAGTGTTTCACTGGATGTAATCTCATGTAGTCTGTTGTTTGTATTCCTTTAAAACTTATAAATCAAATCCAGACCTGGAATACCAGTGTATGAACTTAACAGATGTGCTGCCATAAGGGACCTGCTAGGTTATAAACTGCAGAAATGATCTTTTTCTTTTTCAGATTTCTGGCTTATTCCAGGGAGATTTAGTAACCACAGAGGTAAGGTGGAAGGTCATGCGCTAGGACGGTAGCACCCACCCGGCGCTTGACGTTGGGTGTAATTGTCAGGAAATCCACCTCTAATCATTTTATTATTCAGTTGTAGCATCCAGCAAAGCTCCTGAGCAAAAGTAGGGCAAGAATGACTTCAGTAGCTCTGTGTCCAGGTTTTCTTAGGTGAAAGATCACTTTGAGATGACACAGCTGAGTAGTCAGGCTGAAATCCTAGTTGGTATTTTATTAATTTTGCACCAAGATAAATCTTGAAATTCTGACAAACTCCATGACAGGTGAAATTCCTTCTTGCAGAATCTGCTCAGCAAGAGGCTGCTCATTTCGTTCTGTTCAGAGGCAGGCAACAGGAGGGCAGCTTTATAATCAGCCCTCAAAGGAGCCCTGGCCGCCCCAGAGCCTTGGACTGATTGAATAACTCCTGGGCCTCTTCCCCTAGGCCTCCATCAGCAGGGGTCCTGTGGAAAGCAATCTCCCGCAGACTGGCACTGAAGTGAGCTTTAAACTACTATTTTCTGCTCTCCAGAGGAGCCTGGAGTACTAAAAGATAGATGGACTGCAGATATTTTATGAGAAACTGTCAGAAGAAGAGCAGAGTAAATGTTTTTTTCCCTCCTTCGAGTCACACGCTGCATCACTGTAGAATTTTTCCCAGAATCTTTTACACTGAAAGTTTGAAATTAATTGGTCGCTAACCTTAATTCCCCCCCCTCCCTCTTATTTTTCTTTTTTTCCCTTCCCTCTTTTTCTTCTTCTCTTTTTTTTTCCCCCTTAAATATTCACTCGGAGGCCCTTTGCTTAACCACAGTTGCAGAAAATCAGTACCATTTGCACTGAAATATTTATAATGACAGAATGAAAAATTGGATTCATTTTCTGGCCTGTAGCCGAACAGTCTGCAACTTTGCACAGCATTGTTTAGCATCTCTCATTCCTTCCTTTCATTGGGGTCCTTTTCAAACACACACACACACACAAACACACGCGCACACACGCGCGCGCGCGTGCTGCCCATGCTTCTGAGGAATGTGTAGCAAAACACAGAGCCATTTTTAATCTCAGCCTTGAGAAAACAACTTGTCTCTAACCTTGCCACCATCTGGGGTGGGGGGGTGAAGCAAAGGAGGAGGTCCCTGGGAAGCATGTAGAATTCCTCTTACAGGAGAGGTTATGGAGAGTGACATGCAGTAATCTGTACTCTACGTTGAAGCAGTGTATGGCTAGCATTCTGCAACTTGCTTTGGTGTGTTGCAGGTTAGGCAGGGTGGACTCAGTATCAGGCTGGATACCAGGATCTTTCCAGAAAACCCTGTTCTGCCACCAATTCCCTCTGTGGCCTTGAGAAACTCCATTGCCCACAAAAGGAAGAGGTTGTCAAAAGCTCCCTTTTGTGCCTGAGCAGAGACTGTAAAAATGCCCTGTGCTTCTTTGCACCTCCAGAAAACAGAAGATGCTGGAACTGTACATATTTACTTCCCTTGAAGCAATGGTGTGAAGGTGAAGTGGTTGATGTTTGCAAAGAGCTTTGAAAATGAAAGTGCAGATCCTCAGGCTCCAATTTGCATCCCCTGCCAGTATAAAAGGTACCTTAGTCAGACAGCCAAGGATTCCCTCAGTACACAGCAAATCCTGTTTATTTTGCAAGCTGGTTCTGTATCACTCCCTTTTGGTCCTCACAGGCATGTCTCAGACTCCAATGAATTCCAGGGATTTTTAATTGGTATAACAATCCCATGGGGCTATTATGAGCTGGCATAAGTTTGGGCAGTGTTAGGAATGCTTTAGCATGCACTGAGGACTATGGTAGCCCATGAGTTGAATGGTTAGGCCACATGGATTTACAATAATACACAGTGAACATGTAGGAATTAATCTGAAAATGCACACAATTTAGCAGAGAATTGTAAGTCTCTACAGATGTCAGACTCTTGTGCAGAACTTAATAGGGAAATATATCTGTGAAAAGAGGTATTTCAAAAACCCGTAGAAATTTCTCTCCGGTGAGTTTGTTGATTGCCTTGACAATGCAGTTGTTTCTGGAAAAACAAGGCCTGTGGCCAAAATCTCAATTTCTAACGCCTAAAAAGAGACTTCTTCAGACAATACTGGGTCCCCCAAGGAAGTGGGTTGGATGCAGGGGTGGATTCTGCAAGGTGCTGAGAATCTCCTGAAAATGCAGGTGACAGAAATTACCTGTCAAGGTCCAAAAATGTCACCTTGCTAACATCACCCATATCAAATTTATGACATAGCTCTATTGCTGACAGCAGGTGTCTGTGTATACTACTAAATTCTGATCTTTCAATCCTACATCACTCATCTAGGCACAAACTTTTTATTTCTTTGCTTTCTTCTGTAAAAGCTTCTTGATGGTGGCTCCCCCTTGAAGCTCTCAGGAGCAGAGGCTGAGCAGGTGTGCCTAGAAGCAGGAATGGGTGGACATCCCCTGCAGGCAGCTCAGCTAAGGCAGCACAGCATTCCGTGGTTTGTGAGCAACACACAATTCTCATCATTCAAAGTTTCTTAGGAACTTGCAGATTTGTCTTTTTTACCATGTTTCCCAAGATACTTTGACAGGTCAGCCTGAAGTGATGAGCGTTCTGACACAAACTGCGTCGTGTCTTAGAAATTTTGCCTGCAGTTGTTTTACTTTAGTATCGCTTTGATTTGAAAAGGAACTTTGTACAAAGTGATGTGTTTTCAGGATATAACAAAAAAAAAATCCAATATGCGTGTATTACAGACATTTCTGTAACTTCTTGTTTAGCCCTTATTCTTGCTTTCCGATTTTCTTTTTTCTTCATGTATATAAATGAAGAACAGTATAATTTTTGTAATTTTTATCAGTTACTGAGAATCAAAACTAATAGAGATGAGAAAGAATGTGAGCTTTAAATGCAAATATTAAATATGTTTTTAAACTGACAATTTGAAAGCAAATTGCCCTGACTATTTAATCACAGTATAAGGAGGTCACAGACCCAGAGTAGGCTCTTTCAAATCCAGAAGTATTTCTCTGTTTGAGCTGAACAGGACACAAATATACAGGTGTGTAATATTCCTTAGGATGCTAAAAAGATTTGTGGGGATGATAGACTACAGACCACAGTGAAATGGCAGTACAGATGGAATGGTGCAGAATTGTTACTGAACAACAGGGGCTGTAAGAGTAGCCAACAAACAAATGTTTTATCTCACTGTTGAAGAGAGTACTTTTCTAAGAAAGCTGTTTTCTCTGAGGGCCTGAACTGCTGTGTGGGTTTTTGTTTGGAGTGCCAGTCTGTTTACTAAAGTTATTAGTTTATAAATTTTGCCACAGTAAAGTAACTGTGAGAGCTTTAAATTAGAATAAGTGCCACTTCTGTGTGGCAGGTTCCTTTGAGGGCTTATTAGAAAGCAGGCCTCCTGTTGCCTGCCCCTTTATGCATGGCACTATTGCTGTGGGTACTTGTTTATAGCTAACTTTTGAATTTATATAAATGTACACTGTGGTATGATGAATTGCCCTCCAATTGCAAAGATTTTGCTTTTTTGGTTTTTTCTGGGTTCAAGCTAATACTTTAAAGGGTTATTTTTATTAGGTGGGCTTTATTTTGATGAATTAAAATTAACTTGGAGTAGGAAATTACATAAGATCGTGAGGGTTATAGATTTGCCTCACCATAGCTACAGCACATCTTTTTGTAAAGGAATTAAAGTTCTCTGTTTCAGATACCTTGGCACTAAATGTAGACAGCAAATGAGTGTTGTCTCCAATTATTGTCCTCATAAATGTGATTCTATTCACTCAATCCAAAGATTGCCACACTAAAACCAGTCCTAATGGGCGATGAGGGGTGAAAGCAGCAGCTGCAGGAGGCTGGATCCCCTAGCAGGAGATAGCAAGGAGACAGGAGTACCCAGCATCACAAGCCAAAGCCAGAGGTGAGGGGTGGGGGCATTTCTTCAACTGTCAGTACTGGGCCAAGGCAGGACCTAATGACATGTCTGACTTGCAACGTGTCACTGGCCAGCTGTCTGACAGGAAACAGAATGACCAACCTCAGAGAATGACATTTGCTAGGAGGATACGTCATCTCTCACAGGGAGGAAGGAAAAAGGCATGAAAGGATGCTTCTTTGTGTGGTACTTCTTATTTGGGGGAGGAGTATTATATTGTAGGAATTGGACTTCACTGCCTTCCCCATTTTTTAAGGTTCTGTAAACAGGAGAAAGTGAGAGTAAAATTCCTCCCATTTAGTTGTGGTCACATTTCACACTTCTCTTAGACAAATGCAGCTGAAATAAACCAAACGAGAAAACAGAAGACAATAGAGAATCCAAACTGCATTTTACAACCAACAACCACAATGACAAACAAGAAATTTTCTTGTCCTGGTACCACATGTTAGTAAATGCTCCAGATTTATTGATTTACAGTGTGTGTCCTCACAAAATTTAGAGAATGACTTTGTTATAAAGGGCAAAATAGCATTCTGGTCTCTCTAAAAGTCACCTTTAAAACATGGAGTTTCTTAGACTTAAAAGGGGGAAACTCAGATGAGGTTGCTCTAAGAACAAAACATTTCAACATAGGGTTCTTAACTGTCTAACTAACCACCAGCTATGAAGGGATAAAAATTGTCCTTAGTTTCCTTTCCAAGCAGTAGATTTGTAATTCACATACACACCAAATCTGCCACATAAGCACTGTCCCAGCTCCTCCTATTCCTAGTTTGAAGAGCTGTAGGAATAAGGACTGTAAGATGTCCAAGATGGGCTGGCACAGTAACTGGTTGTGAAGGAAGTCAGAGCTCAAAATCCATGGGGGCCTCTGCTTATCAGCTCAGAAATCCTTGGCTGTTACCATCAAATCTGCTCAATCTGGCTTGCCTTGCAAACTGTCTTGAAGGAAAAAGATGCACCAATGTGCAACAGAGTTTGGAGCTTTTAGAAGAGGAGGAGAGCTAGCAGAGCACCCTAGCTTTTCCTTTTCTATCCTACACAGTCTAAAATTGGCATACCATGGACAAGGGGACAAATTCCCATTTGCATTCCTGACTTCAGGATCCAGCATACACTCCCATCCACTTCTGCATTATCTTAACTGGGTGTATGGATGAATGGATAACTTCCAAATATGATTTCCACATGTGAAAGGAAAGTTTGCTGATTTTAAAACTGGGCTTGTTCAGGGTTTGCTTTCACCTAAACGAAAATGTTAGCCACTGTGAGTTAATCTTGGGCTGATCCACAACCTCCAGTGTGCCAGGTGCTGTTGTACAAGGCCCAACACACCAGCTGGCAATGTGTGGAGAATCCAGACTCCAGGCTGTCCCCATGTCACCTGGTAAGCACAATACCCAGTGCTATGTCAGGGAGGTAGGGAGGTGAACTCGGCGATCGATACAAGTGTGGGATGTGTCTGTCTGTATAACAGGAGTGTAGACAAGTTACAGCACTTTCCTTTCAGGCTGTATCAAGAAACTTGTAATTTCACTTGTAATTTTGTTCAAAGAGATTCTTGTACATGCACCTGTGGAAAACTGGAAAGTATCACTGTTTTAAAGGTTGCCCTTTGCATATAAATCACAGCTCTGTGTGCTTCCCCATTTTAATTGGGTGACCTTTTGAGTCCTATAGACAGGAGCTTGAATTCTGGACTTGTAGGTTGGTTGGAGATTTGAAATCAATTCATGTTTTAGCAATTACTCTGCTTAAAAGCACAGAACCCAAAATGGAAATTTGAGAAGAAGAATTCCCCTTGGAAAATTCCTTTTCACAAGTCATAGAAAACTTCATTGCAGGCCAAATAGATATACATAAAATCCAGATTCATTTGTCAGTTTAATCCTTGAAAAGGATCAGGATTCATTGAGTATGAGAGAAAGAGGAGGAGTAAGGAACGTGTAATGTTTCCAACAGGACATTTTTGTGCAATTATCAGTTTAAGCTTCCATTATTTGTCACTAATTACTGCACTGAGCTGTTAAATATTTAGTAGTAGTTTGTTTAATTGGGTTTGACCTATAAAGGAATCTGTGCACAGCTCCAGTTCCAGGACCCAGTTCCTCACTCACAGCTAGGCAAATTTGTATTCACATAAGATGATCACGTATTGTCAGACAAAGGGGTTTGTTTTTGTTTTGCAGGTTTATTACCTCTCTCTCCCCCACAGATTTATTTGTCTTTAAGGTATCTGAAATCAGAGCACAAAGTAGAAATGCTGCCTGTGGATGTAAAAGGTGAGGTCAGTCAAACTTAAACTTGTTTACAGATGTTGTAGTTTAGAGAGCACCAGCATGATAAATTAAACATAACAAAGAAAAAAAATTAAAGCAGAGCAACAACTAGCCCATGAACATGTGTCTTGTCAAAACACTGACTTAATCCCTGAATATCTTATTAGGCAGTATTGCCTATCAAGGCTTAGTGTCCCCTGTTACTCTGTTTTACAATAGCTGCAGACAAATATGTATTTGTTCAACTTTGGGGTTGGCTTGCCGGGTCTGACAGGGTGAAGAGACTTCTGGCTGTGGCCTCTGCAGAGGGTGTGCAAGAATCAATCACTGTATGAGCAATACTCACTTTGTTTTAGCCTGTCTGTATTCTTATTTGTTCCTGTCTTGAAACTCCCTTGATTTCAGTGGAGCTTTTCTTAATTTATACCAGGGTAACCATAACCATATTCTAAAGTAATAAGACTTTTGATATATTTCTCAGAAGTGCCTCCTTCTGCCTTTTTTGTTTCAGCTTTTATTCCCACTTAATGAACAATTTTCTTATTGGAGAAGAATTTTCTTATTGGAGAAGAATTGTGTATTAATTTCAAACATTTGCAGTTTCACAAAGGCCTTGTTTTCCTACAGACAAGACTTAGACCCGGATCCTGATTATCAGTACAGCCCCTTTGCCATACAAAAGAACAGAGAGGTTTCCCAGTTTTGAAGCATTGTTGTGAACATGCCCTGACTATTGCCCCCTCTCCCCATCGCTTTCCCTTTTATGGGGTAATGCACACACCTTTCCCCTGCAGCCGGGCACATCTTGCCTGAAATGGAAGACATTGTTGCAAGTTTCGCTGCATTTCAATGAGCACAGACAGGGTGAGGCAGGCTTATGGGAGGCGATTGCCTGGCACCATAGGTTAAAACAGCCTTCGAGCTACTCTGATTTATGTCAGAGGCTTAGCTGGGAGCCCCCTGCCAATGCTCATAATGAGGAAGGTGCAAGGATGGTGAACAGGCATTGGTGTTTGTGTCTGTTCTCTTCTAGTGACAATGATGAAAGTCTTATTTGCTGTTCCCAGGAATGTATGTCATTCTTTTCCATACAACAAATCTGTGATATATGCACTTGCATATAGTAATGAATCCAAAAGGAATCATTGACATTTTACTAGTGACTTACTGGAAGTCTCTGAAGAAAAATTGGTATCAGGGGCTTTAGTTTGGTTTGGGTTTGGTTTTAATTTTAAGTTTGCATCCCTGAGAACATGCTCTTCAATTTGAGATTTTTTGCAGGTAGTTTTTCTCTGGCCCAGCTGGAAATGCTGAGCAGAAAAACCAGAACACTGAGAGTTTTACATAAATATGATAAAGAACAAAATCTGATTAGCAGTCATGCTATTTCAGAAACATTAACGTAATATCAAATCACAAAGCTTAGGTGAATTAATTTATATGAATGACTGCAATTCAGTGTAGACTTTCCTAAATTACCATTGTCAGCAACGGTCAGTCATGTCCTAAGATGACCACTTAATTGGCAAACATGTCTGAGAACAGACCTGATTCTCAAAGGCTGGTAAACATCAACTCACCACACCACACATAAATGGTATTTATGGGAACACAGATTCTCTTGGGATTTGGCCCCTTTCTTGTTGTGGAAATAGCTCTGGTTTTAGTTCAGATCAATTTTCTTGGGAGTCTGAAGTTTTGGAGACTGTATTTTCTTAGGTCTGGGCTGGTGAGCAAACTTGGCCTGGATGAAATTCCTTGCCTACTTTAGTGCATTTATAAATTCATTGTTAGTCCTCCTGCTCTGCCAGCTGCACTAAGTACTGGAGATGCTGGTGGGAGGGACACATTGCCTGAACTTTTTCTGTTCTCTCCAGAACTTCCAAGTCTCCATTCAGTTTCCTACTTTTCACCTATGAAAAACTATTAGACATCATCTCTTTTCTATCTCCCTCATTCACTCAGCATAAGTCTGACCACTGAAATATGAATATATATTAGTGTCAGAAGCATTGTAATTCGTGGGGCAAAACACATCAGAAACATTTGTTAGCTCTGAAATTTCAGATACAGTAATTCAAGTTAATTTCTTGTAGTTAGTGTTTTATGAAAGGAAGGGTAGGGTCTGAGAGGGGAAATAATCGCTCATTTGTTAATGAGCTTCAACTGAAGTTGCTATTTTTGTATTTCACATATGTGCAAAAGACAGAAATGTTTACAATCTGAATGTCCATAGATGCTCTGTCAGTACAATCAAGGATTATAGAATCAAAGAATGAGCCTGGATATGACCCTAATCTTCAATAAATCATTTGGTGGAGTGCACTATAGAAGCCTTTACCCTTAGTACAAAAACCCCAAATCCCACCTCTACTGTTTTTTTTTTTACCTATACAGCAACTAAACCTTAGAAACCCACATAACTGAATATTCTTAATTGCTTGCAGCAGCAGTGGAGCTAGTGCCATAATTTGTTGGGGCATTGAAAATAAGTTTACTGCTTTCAGATGGTCCAAAATGGCCCAGATATTCTACTGAAACCAGTTCCTAAGTATGCAGATTCAGTTTCATGTCTGATTTGGGGTTGGCTGAGCCTCATCCTCTCCTGGGATGAGCATCAGGAAAAAAATACTAACCCTGAGATCTGTGAAACTGTGAAATAGTCTCCCAGGAGGAGCATTGGAAGCTCTAATTAAAATTGGACTGGGCAAAACACTTGAAATTACACTATAGGCAATAATCCAACACTGGCAAGATGGGTGGAGAAAACGCCCTAATGGGTCTTTTCTGTCTTTAAATTGTATGAATTCTTGTTCTTCTCTTTTATTATGCTATTTCACCTTTTTGTTTAATAGTGACATAGTGTCATCTAGAAGGTATTATAAGACACTATTGTGAGCTGAGTGAGATGATGTTAAATGTCAAAAGAAAATGCAACATTCTTTCTGCAGGTTCACAGTGATTATATGGAGATAGGAAAAGAGAAACTGACTGTAAGTGAGGGACGCGAATGCAGTGGTTTTATCTGTAAGACAGTGGCAAATTCATTGCATGCCTGCAATATGCATGTTTATAATTCTGACATTTCGTTTCACATTCTCTTCTTATGAAGAACAACCACATTCCACCAAATCTAAGACAGGTGTGGGAAAGTCATTTATTCTAACTGTGTAGATTGCTCAAATTGCTGGAGACATCTTCTATCCCAGTGTTTCACATATCCCCAAAGACCTGGACTAAATAATTTTTTTTTTCACATGTTAAAATTTATAGTTTGTATTTAATCTTAACATTGTACAAATCTAACTCATCAATTCAGTCCTTGAGTATAATCATATTACAGTTTACCAGGAAAGAATCCTTAGCAATATAATGGGGCCTTGACAGGAAACTTTGTGCTGCAATATTGAAGCAGCACAAATCTGAAGAAACAGTGTGAAAAATAATCTTTTGAAGAAACAGTGTGAAAAATAACCTTTTTATATAGTTTAGTCTGAATAAGCTTCGTTTATTTGATTTTGATGTTACCACTTAATACTCCTCTTTCTTCCTCCCTTGCCTTTCCACACAGGATAATATTCCAACAGTGTCCAATACAGAGCTTTCAGCATGAGAGGTCATGGCAACAAGGATACGTAATAGAGCATTGGACCAAAGTTCTGGAAACCATGTTGATCCTGTGCTAGGTTTTGCTAGGCTTGCCTTTCCACGGGCCTTTCTTTCTTCCCCTTTGGTTCTGGAAAATCCAACATCCTCTTCTTAGCTGCAGACAGTTTGAAAAGTGTGGTACAGGATAAGAAGTTGGAATAAAAAAAGAAGGGAAGAGAAGCAGAAAATCTTGATTAGAAAGTATAATTTAATAGAACGTGTATTGAACCAAATGTATTGATTAATGTGGTAGATATAGTACTTATATTGATTCAAACTAGAGATTTAGTACTAAAAGCTGTAAGCCAAAAAGCTGTTGCAGATTGCTACAAAAGTCAGTTTAATGCTGTCCTTGAGAATGCCTCCACAAAGAAATTCTTCTAATGTTTGAGGAGTAGGTAGAATGCGGTATATGTCAGTTTGATCCCGGAGGGTTTTATTTTGTACTCTAATAGCTGTTACGAGCCTACATTATATCCAAGGAGTAATTTTCCTTAGGGGTGCCCAGCTCGCTTTGTGTCAATATTCTAGCATTTTAAGTCACGTACAGTATATGCTTCTGGGAACAGTGCAGGAGCCAGCCAGACTCATAATGGTCTGCATTCATTAATAAAGGCAGAAGCTTCTGTCCCTCCATTGCCCACTACAGGGATGCCTCCCTGGTCTTCAGGGACCCGTACAGACACATTTAAAGAAAGCTTTATTTTGAGTGGGCAGGAGATGAAATGCAGGACTTGCAGGCATTTCCTAAGTCAGCTATATGCCCGAGCACAGGGGTGACCTTAATGGGTCAAAGAAGAATGCAGGTCAAAAGACTTATTATCCAGACTGTTGGAAACCAATTGCTTTTGTTAAAAAAAAGAGTAAATTGTGGCGCTTAAAGGTTGATAGTAATGTAGAGTTCTGTTTTACAACCTGGATCTCGATTGCAGTGCAGTGGGGTGGATTTTTATTTTTTTTTGAATGCAAAAAAATACAAGATGGTCTGTAATGTACACAGATAGAGGATTCCAGATAAGTGATAACATGTAGGGTACCATAATTACTTAATCAGTGATGATTGATTACTCATGTTTGTGTTCTTGAACTAAGGAAAAAATAACATGCTGCTGTGGTACTGTTACCATCTGTTGAAATAATGCACCTACATTTCATCTTTATGCCTCTTCACGTGTACCCTCTTTGCACTGTGTCAGGTACAGCCATGTCTTGGTTCATCTGCTCATAAAATAGAGAAGTCCCATTTAAATTGAATGAAACCACAGTTCACATTAAGGATTCTAATGGGCCACTGAGTCTGTGGCTATCTGTGGGTATTTTTTTCTTTGTTAATTTTGATGCTGTGGGCGGGAACTTTATGCTAGCTATTACTTCTCATGCTCCCTCTGAAACACAAAGGCATGCACCAAACAACAGGTATTATTACCTCTTTTGTCTCCAGCCTTTCTGCAAAGAAACCTTTCTGAATTTGTTTGCCAAGGAGATTCTTCCACACAGTATTATCCTGAAATTCTTTGCATGTTTTCAAGTCCTTAACACTAGTAACAGGTATATCTCAAAGCATTTTCATCCAGAAAAGTGGTGGCATGTAATTTTATAGTAGGTCACATAACAGTTGGGATTCTGGATCCAGATCAAAAATAATTATTTCTAGGAATCGGGCAAATGCACTTAAAGAGTTTCTTTTGCTTGTGAAAAATACTGAATTCAGATTTTTCCAGGTAACACTGAGACATAGAAATTTGGGATGTAGGAGTTTTCCTGGTTTGTGTCTACATGATAACAAATGCAGTGACACACACACCCCTCCTGCTTCCCCGTTTCTCCATTTTGTGCATGCAAAGCTTGAATTTGTATTTGCAAACTAGTGTCTCCTCATGAGATCCCAGCTCTTGGAAATTGGAACACAGCTGTTGCTGAAGTCCAGGAAAGATTATATTGAGAAAAAATATTTTCCCCTTTCCATGGCTAAGCAGGAAATTGACATTTTTGCTTTGTAGGGAGACTACCACATAATTAAACAGATGTGCTAATGCACAATCAGATTTGGGGGAGGCAAAGGAGGGGAGCATACGATACCTCCTGTACTTCGCTAAATGACTTCTCTTTGGCAAGAGGAGGTACTAACTGCTCCAAACTCAGGCAAGCTAGTTGAAGTTTCTGGAGGAGGCGTGTTTCAGGCTTGTCTAGTGTGTCTTCAGTGAAGGGCAGCGTGCTCTCCAAGGCACACAGGGGATCTCAAGTGTAATATTGTGCTCTCCCTGGGTGTGCTGTGCTCCCATGGCCCTGCTGCATCCCTGCCGACGGGAGCTCCAAATTCCACTTTCCCCGTGTGCCTGATCTCCCACTGCCAGGGAGGCGGGAGCTCGCTGCACACCACGAGGCAAAGAGACTAGCAGAGTCGAGATCTGCTGGGTGGATAATAGAGGAGAAATTTTGCCCTAAATTTTTAAACACAACACCCCTCATAAAAACAACAACGGTTCATAACTGGGATTAATGTTTGCAATTTTCAGTCACTTAGACATGGGGTCTCCAATAGATGGCTTTTGGTAGAGTGGAATATGGCTCTCTGTAGGATTACAGAATTTTCCTCCTTTTCTTATCTCTCCCCTCCCATCCTTTGCCTGCTTGTCTTGTCAATGTTATGTTGCTGAAGCACTTCCACTTTGTATTTTTTTGCAGCTTAGCCAAATAGGTATTTCTCCCTAGTCCCTAACGTTTGGGGAGCCTTAATTACTGTGGAAACTGTGTTTTGTTTTGACTGTTTACAACACATATTGTTGCCTTTTTAAGGCCTAAACTGTTCAAAGCATTTCCACACGTTCCTATCCTGCCCTGTCTCATTCTTCTCTGCAACGCTTGTTTGGTTTTTTCCTATTATTTCTTCATTATCTCCAGAGAATCTCATTTTGCACCAGGGCACAGGAGTCAGGGACACTGAGAGCTGGGGCAACTCAGTCCTTATGCTGTGTTTTATTTTGTCTCCTTCATATTTGGGCATTTTTATTTTTTAATCAAAAATGTCATTGCAGCCAGAGTTATGGCTGCAATTTTAAAACACCTTTTGACTGCTTCATATGCAACTGTTCATCCAGCTTCATACTGATTATGCATTTTTCACTTAGTGAAAAGAAGTAAAAAATGGGCATGACTGACATGCTTACTCTCAGTAGACTAGAAACAAAAGACCCCCCCCCCCAAATATCTGTCTGCAATGTAACAATTGGTATATTACTTCACCTGCTCAGAAGCAGAGAAGAAAATCAGAATTCAGGCTGCCACCCCATATTTAACTTGTCCTGTTGTTTCTGGGTACTGCAGGGTCTCCAATAAGCCTATGGTGTTATGCTGTAAGTGCTGCAATAAATGGACACAACAGGATGACAAAAGGACTGACTGTCAGCCTTAACTCTTAATTTCCTTCCTTTTGTGCTTTAAAGTCAGAGCCCATTACCTGTGACCAGCCAACATTTTTGGCTGCATCTATTGTTAGTGCTTTACAGCATTTTGAAATTATTTTATGGGAAGGATGAGGAACTAGATGAAATCAAGTGGTGGAGCGTATTTTTTTAACACTCTTTGGCCTTGGACAGTCTGGAATTCCTGCCATCAGCATTAAATCATTTTGTATTCACATCTGGAAATTGCATCTTTGAGTGTCACTGGGTCATTTTCCTTTAATCTTGAGAATGGCACTACATTAAAAATTCCTCAGTCTTACTGTAAGATCCTTTCCTTGCCAAATGTCCCATGAACTATTATTTGTGTGCGTGCACGGTTTAGGGAAGAGTGAAGGAGGATGGGAGAGAGGATTTTTAGGCTGGTCTGCAGTCACGCTGTATTTCACATTCATTTCACCGAGGCTTTTTTCATGCGCCCTTTCATGGGTGGCTCTGGAGGGTATGGTTCAGTAGATGTTCACTTTGTTGTAAATGATGACTGTCTTGTGGGAACAGGCTCATCCTAGAGTGCGTTAGCCCAAAGAGGTTTAAAGACAGATTAACTTAATAAAGTGGAGTGAAGGGTCTGGATGTGCTGGGAGCAAATCATGGGATGTGACACCCCTGCCCTCTGGGTCACTGGCCCAAATCTGGCCCCAATTACTAAGGGGAAAATTCATCACTAATCAGTGGCTGCCGTGTTGTCTGAGAAGTAGCATTCACAGACATTTTCTAGTTATCTGTGGATCCAGTGTACACTGTAGAAAACTTAAGATGTGTTGGGTTGGTCCCTTGCTCTTGGGTCAATGCTTGTGAAGGATCTGAGCCAGTACAGGCAGCACAATAGCATCTTTCTGAAAGTGGTCAATTTGGTTTGAGAGGTGAGGAGGAAAGAGGGTGATACTGTTTGCTGCTTGATTTAGTGATTACTTGTACAGGAAAGGAGAATTTAGGACTTCAACGTCCATGGTGCACATAAGGCACTACATTCACCTGAAGAAAAATACCTGTGGGTTTTGGTGGCCATAGGGCAGGCTGTGCCAGCCCCTCCTGTTTTCTCATCAGTCTCTGAGCTCTCTAGCAGAGTTTCTTACCATGTGGGGGAAATAGGTTTTACTGCAGGAGTGCAATTGAAGCAGTGCCACAGTGTAGGAAGCACAGGCCAGTTAGCATAAGACTTATGGCAAATGCACTTCTCATTTTTGCAATGCATAAACCATGAGCCATGTGTAAGCAGACACCAGGATCACTGACTTGGTCTGCAATTTCACTGGGGCAGGTCAGCCCACACCCTGTCTGCAGAGAGTGTGTTGCCCTTCTTGTGGCACATGTAAAGGATACTGGTGCGAAACAGCTGGGGAGAACTCCTGTCTTCCATAATTATGCTGTTTCTGGCTAGTTTAAACAAGGAGGGGTCAAGAATATTCTCTTTATCCAGCCCATCATTTTACAAGATATGTTGGGAAAATTGTTTTTGCGTCCTTCTTTCACACAGAAATGCCTGTCCTGTGACTAAATTGTTTCTTTTGTTTTTGTTGCAGAATCATACGATGACCCAGCACAGCAGTTAGTGCAAGGCCCGTCTCTTCCAGAGAATTCTTTGTGGCACAAAAAGGGAACACATTTTACTCTTTGCACGAAACTTTCATTGTTAATGTATATTATTCAGAATCATTGTATTGTACCATAAAACTTGTATTATCGAAACTGTTGGATGTTCATGTGTTTGAACTTTTGAGCACCGGATAGACTTCCTGTATATAAAGTGTTGCACATGTATTATGTTGTCTGATACTAAAATGGTCTTATAAAGACAAGTGGACTTGGGCCCTATTCAGGAAAGATACAAAAAATAATAATACTGTGTGAGGAGAAAAAAATAGCTTAAGAAAAATGTCATTTTCAAGGAGGAGGGAGAAAGTAATAGCTATGTTCCGTTGCAGCTCTGTTTGGCCTCCCTTTCGTTTAAACTTCAGTCCAGAAATCTCTCTTTTGGTATACAAACGGATGAATCTAAGACTATTTTTTATTGCTGAAGATTCTTGCAAAAAATATGAAGAGACTCTTTCTCACAGAGCAGGAACCCACAGTTGAATAAGGCCCGTATATATATTTGTAAGCCTTGCGATATGACAGATAGCATTACCATATATGCAATAGTTGTTATGTAGTTTGTCAAAGAATTTTTTTTCCTGGATACCATTTGAAGCTTTGAGTGTTCAAGACTTTCCTTAATGATTTCACATGGCCAAATTCTTGAATCAGTTGAACTAACCTGTATGTTACTGTTATTAATGTTTACTCTGCGGTCTGAACCTGGAGATTACTGGAATTGTTTTCCAAAAGGAAATAAATTCAGTTTACCATTATGTGTTAGTGTGCTTTGTGTCTTGTCTTTTTCCTCAGAAAGTAGCATTAATATTACTGCTGTTATATTACCTAAAGAACCACCAAGATCTGGAATCCCATTGTATCAGGACCTGTACACTGCTCAGTAAAACAGGTTGTTTTTCTCAAAGGTAGGTATGAAATAAATTTAATAGTAGAAACAAATTTGCTGGCCCACTGAAAAGCAATATATGCTCGAGAGTGATATTCACTGTTTTCTGGGTTTATTTGTTTCTTTTATTTGTCTGTCTCAGCAATTTCATACTTACACACTTGACACATTGGTAGCCAGAGGAGTCCCACACATCTTGCTTGTATAATTATCGGTAAATTTAAATGAAACATCACCTGGTGAGCTGGGTCTGGTGCTGGCGAGAGGGAGCCACCACAGCTCTGGCCAGCAGTGCTATTAAGCTGACATCCCTGACCCTCTCCTCTGGCACGGGTAGCAGAATTGGAGGTGGTGCACACTGCAGGGTGATGCTCTCTGGCACCACGCCCCGGGGGGAGCTCTCACAACACCTCACAGCTTTGCTCATGTCTGAATTGGCTCCTGACTGCAGCTTCAAGGAGAAGAAAAAAGGGGATAAAAACTCTCCTTGCCTACACCACTGTCCCCCACTACTCCAGCTCACCTACAGAAGAGGCCAAAAAAACATTCTCCAGCTATTCTAGTATCTCATCATATTGCTGGAATTCTAGTTTTATCCCATGAAAACCAGTGCTGCTGAAATACTGCCTTTAAACAGCCACACATCACAACAAGTCCAAATGTCTAGAACTGCTTGCCTAGTGCTGTCAGGGTAGATATAAAGTGTGATTTCCAGTTTGCTGAGTGTAACAATTCGACTCCTTACAGATGAAGGACGGAGAGAAAAGAAGTAAAGTCAGAAAGTGTCTGGCTACCAGATATTCCAAGAAAAAAGTGTCATATTTAGCACTCCAGCTTTGAAAATATTGTGCAGATTTTGCTAAATACAAGAAAGAAATTCCCAGGTTTTGTATGAATATCTCATTTGTGCTGACAAAAGGATAAATGCAGGCATGAATACATAAGGCTTGTAAAATGCCAGTTCTATTTATAAGTCAGAAACTATTCCCATTCTTATTCTCATTAATATATTACTCATCTCAGCCAAATTGAATGTGATGATATGTTCTTTATTTTTGACAGATACCTTTAAGGATATAAGGCATTTCAGCCTTCATGTGTGAAAGTGTGACATATTGGTTAAGACTGAAAATAACATGTTTGTAGTAGAGTTCAAGTATATAAGAAATATTACACCCTGCTGTTTTTGTAAATGCCAGAGTGCTACTGAGTTGAGACAGATGGTAGCAAGGAAAGATGCAATCTTATAATCAAAGCTAAAATATGTCAAAAATATGTTAGCAAGCAAAACATAGTCTATTACTAGCGTCTCATGTCATGACAGCTTGCAAAACATGCAAAGATGTTGAATTTCTAGATACGTAAATAAAGGAACAGTAAACACAGCAACAGCAAATGGGATGAAGACTTCATGCATCCACTGCCCCTTGAGGTCAGCTCAGGGGAATAGAGGGGTCTTGTGGCCACGGGCAGCCCCAGGTGGCTTCTGAGAGCTGCCTGCTGGTATCAAGTGCAGGAATCCTCTTACCTTTTCTAAAGTAACAGGTTTCTCAGTGATACCTAAATAGCTGTTTAAATAGATTATGGAAGACATCCGAACTTCCCAATGAGAGCTGAGTATCGCTTGGGGAATTACCACAGCATTTAGAAAAATCAACAGGAGAGGCAGATCATCTTGCCTGTTGGAAGAAGAGACAGGCACTCTGTGTGCATGTGTGCATTTCAGCTGTGGAGTGCCTTTCTCTGCCCTGGGTTAGCAAAAGCTAAGAGAAGCCCCTCCTCATGCCCTTAGCCCAATGTAAAAGCATAAATCTGTTCAAGAGTTGGGTGGGTAGACTGATGGACAAGGTATCCTTTTACCTCTGAGACAGGCTATATTCCCAGGATTTCAAGTGGACATGAGTTTTGCTCTAAGTGATAGTTTAATAAAGCAATTAGTCCTTCTGTTTGTTTGCCAGAGTTATGTTTAGGAAATGTCACAGACCTAAAGCAGATATAAATAGAGAATTTATACTGCAGAAGTGAAGTGACCTACCCAGACAATATCTGAGCACTGAACTTATGAGGAAAGGCACTGATCCTTTATCTGAACAAAAGATAGTCCAGGAATAAGCTTGTATTAGGCCTTTATGACATTCAGCTACCCAAACCCAGAATTTGTACTTTCATAAATGTGTTTGTAGCCAGTTGCCTGTAAGTTAGACTTTCCAATCCATTTTTGCTGGTTCAGTCCACATGGAGGTTGTCAGAATTTCTTTGGTTCACTCCAAGCCCAGTGCTCTCACTAGTTTTCCTGATTTATAAGTCGCTTTGCAAACCCCATGAAAAATGTTTCAAAAACTCTCCTTAGAACACATTAATAGTTATCCCTTCCTTCTTAAGAGCAGGGGGAAAGCTGAAGTTCTTTCCATATCTCAGTGACTGGACTTTATTAGTAATTCTGGCATGACCACTCACTTTGTTTCATTACCACTGTCCTCAACCACAGAAAAAGGGAGACGTCCCTTCCTTACCAACATATGGCATTTTCTATTTATAACAAGATTAACAATTCATTCACACCTTGATTGAATCCCACTTTATTGAGATGTCACAACAGATTCTCACAGCCTGCAAAGGGAAAGACTTACAAATGTTAATATTGTGACAACCAGGACACATAAAAGTAAATGAATTATAATTGGTGACAATTAAAAATAGCTCAGTGTGAAAACTGAATATTGTGCTGCTGTAGCAGCCCTGTCTAGGATGAGGCAATGTGAAGGACTCCATAGAATAAGACTGTCCGTGAATTTAGAAATGTTACCTTGATTCCTGCTTAATGTGTTCAGTCATACACTGGTGCTCAATTAATGCTCAAACACCCTTTACATCTTAGTGGGCAATGTGCCATTCTCTTTAAAGTATTCGCTTCACTGCTCTACAGCAGCACAAAAATAAACAAGTTTAGGCCTATTCTACCAATTCCATTTAATACATTCACTTTCCCTCCCTATGTCACTTCCCTTATTGGTATGCAGAAGATTTGTTTAATTATTATTGTTGTTGTTGCTGTTGTTCTTAGTCGTAGTGAACTGTGCATGCTACAGCAAAGGAGTCCCCCAGGAGCTGGACAGTCCCCGGCCACCAACCCTTGTGTGCAGATCTTCTTCTGTGTGTGGCACACAAAAGCCTGACAAGGTCTCACTCATGTTTCAAGGCTCGTTCTCTTTTCAGAGCTATTTGTTATTGTCTCCACCATCACAAGTTTAAAAAAGGAAAGTTAATTAAATATGGAACAAGACTGAGCAACATCTTTTAAACCATCATGTCATTAGAATTGGATCCCTCTGAGAGCTGCTTAAAAGGGTTTTGAGAACAATGACTGTTCAACCAGATATTTATGGGCATAGTTATGTAAACACACTCTTTATTGTCTATGTATATTTAATATAATTATCAGTTTTGTACTTGGACTCTCAGGAGACCCAACAAATCACAGTGTTGCTTTGAAAATGTCAGCAGAAAAGACAATTATGTTGAGAGCAAATATTCATAAATTATATTAAAAAGTCCTGTGAAAATGTACCCTGTGTTGCAGAACTGCTTTTGCACTAGCAGAATTAGCACTGCCTTTCTCTGATTTAAACTCTTCTTGCCAGTAGTAAAGAAGTTGCTTGAAAAGAAGCCTTTAACACTATGGAGGCTTCTGTCTCTGACTATGTGACAGTGTAAATTATAGACAAATTCAGAGGGCTTATTCATTTTGTTAGTAATATGCTGAGATAGTTTTAGAGATTTCTAAATAAGGTTTCTTGAAATCATAGGTAAAAACTGTTTGCACAAGAGTGCCTAGGTCACTTACTTTTACTTCTCTTGTGAGGTTATTCCTGACAACTTGCCATGTTTTGCTCATTATGTATTAGGAAAAAAAAAAGAGTGGAGAACTGGGACAGTGTTCAGTAAATTAAATGTGCCACACATGCTAAACCAATACGTGTGCTGGAGTTAGATAAACACCTAGTAAGTGCCTGCAAATCATCTCTACTGCAAGATATACAATCAGCATATCAACATCTTAATTAGCAGCTAATGACATTTGAATGGGAAAGTTAACGTTAAGCACACAAATGCAGTTTAGTAAAGGGTAAAATGGAATGCACTGAGATATTTCATTGCCTATTTATTTTCAAGTATAAGACTTTTGTAGTAAGCAATCATCTATGTGAGCAATATCCTAATCCTTAGACATGTGTTGGAATAAAAACTCCAAGAGTAAAATGTCTTCTCCGGTTCATCCAGTCCATGTGTAGGAGAAAGAGATGACAGAATTCTGCTTTTCTGCAGGAAAAGGCATTTCCTCTGTGCCATTATTTTTCTTATGTGCACATAACTAAATTTTAAGCAGGGTCAAGATGGTTTTTAAGCTGGTCTGTGATGCTTCTTTCATTTTTTATCTTCTAAGCATAAATTTTCATCTGCAACTTCTCTGGGATGGTATAAAAAAGCACATTTATGGTTGTTTCAGCTCTAGATGTCATACTTGGGCAGTGAACCTTCTGGATGCCCAAATCAGAACAAATAAGAATCACTGAGCTATTGGGAAAGAATCTGCTGCTATAGGAATGGTGCTGTTGACTTTGCCAGCAGCATGGGTTCCTGCTGAGCATCCTACCAAACCATTACTTTTGCATGGACCTCAGGGAGCAATGTAGAGTGCTTGCTTTAAGATTTAAAATGTTAAGTAGTTCCAAGATGCTTATCATTCAGTCTTATGGCCATTCAAGCCATGGCTCTGTCCAAGTAAGCCCTGGAATACAAGCTGTCTCCAATCTAATGATCTCTTATTCCTTGTTTGTCTGCTGGTTTAATTTTTGTGTCATTCTAGACTCTTGTTCTCAGACAACCTTCATCCTTGTTTGTGGAACCAATGATAGGCCTGTTTAAAAGAGTGGTCAGAAGTTTAGTAACAAATTATGCTGCTTTGTTTGCTGAGTCACTTTGGCAAGATCAAATTGGGTTGCCCCAAGATATAGCAACACCTCTACAAGGTGAATTATGTCCTCTGTAAATAATGGGCAGAGGATGAGTGGAAACAAAGCTGTCTTTGCAGACAATGAGACCAGAGATCAACAGCAACTGAGAGTCAAAAGGCACATTGAGATTTTCAATTCAGAGCAATGAACACCTTTCAGAGTTTTTCATTTTTTTTTTTTTGAAAACAATTATTAGAGGTTTCCTTTTTTCTTGACTGCCATCATTTCCCTCATTACTCCTCATGCTTTAATTGTTTAATGATTGACGCAGGATTATTTTGATTTTCTTAATTACATTTGTGAACCTATATTTGATTTGGTGACTAGGTCATCATTCCTCATGAATTTAAGATTCATGTTGATTCATTCATCCTTCGACATATTTTATTTCCAAACACCTTTGTTCTTTTGACTTAATTCAATATAATTAGTTTTCTGGCATAAAATGAAAGACCATGGCTTTGATTAGATGTTAGCTGCTTGATGGGTTATTTGTAAATGTTTAACCTTATTCACAGCTTCTCCAAATCAATATCTGGCTTTTTTTACTTCTGCTTTCCTTCTCATAATAGTATCTGCCCAGAAAACCATCTCCAGAGTCTTTCAGACATTTTCTTCTCACTGAGGACTCTGTCTCCTTCAGAAGCTCTTACTTGTCTTGCAACATATGGAGGATCAGATGGAGTTTTAGAGCTCCTCTCAACACGGCCTTGTTATTATGGTATGTGTTGCTTTGGTATTCATAGTCTGTGAAATCAGAAGAAGAATGACTTGCTCACTTTCATATTTGACAGCTTATGTTGTTGGAGGGTAAAATCTGAATTTAGTTTTGACTTGCTATCAACTAAAGCCAATCAGTCTTTTACCCTATTTCTGTCTGACATTTAAATCCTAGGAGTGTCTCTTCTCTCAATGATAACATGTTTTCAGAATCTTTCAACACTTTCTTAATTGCTAAAATTTGCAAACAAGAGAAACACCCATGCCTAGCTGTCTGCCAGCAGTTCCCTTGGTCAGACTTTTTTAATCTGTTGTCTTCTAGTGTTTTCCTCTTCAGATTTTCAAGGGGAATGGAGAAGATTAGAGGGTTATCCAGAGGTTACATTCAACTGTTTGTTCATTAGATTCCTGTCTCACTTGGTTGTTCAAAGGAGTTCCTGAACATATGAACAGTGTTGTTAAATTACACAATTTTTTTCATACACAAGGTTTCTCTGGGCTAATTCCTGTCAGGCTGAGAAAGGCAGTTGCCAATATGAAAACCTTCAAGGCCTTTGCTGAGAGAGACACCAGTAATTATCGTCCTTTTCTGAATTTCCTTTTTTCATTTGCTTGCCTTGAACATAGGGATTGAGCAGAGCTTTGGAAGCCTGACAAATATCAATCAGCCTGCTCAGCATTACAGCTCCTCAACTCTTTGCTTACATCACTTGTTAGATGCTACTAGATCTTCCTGTAGTATTTGAAGTTACTAAGCAAGGGCTTTTCTTAAAGATCAAAAATGCTCGTGCTAGCCTGTCTGTTGCAACACATGCTTGAATTTTTCTCAAAATGAGACACACAGTGTCTTGGGTTTGATACTGTATTCCTACACTACTTAAGCTGGTATGAGTTGGCCTAAAATTTTATCCAAGCAATATATTCTTTCTATGCTCTTTGTGGGCTATGTTGTAATTTTTCTCAGTGTAAGTCATGAGCTGGTGGCATGCATTTCTTCTGTAGTGTGGGTAAGACCCTGCATGAAAAAAAATGACATGATTTTGCATTATTATTTTTTCTGTGGTCCTAATCTTAAGGCCCTGAGCAACCTGATCTAGTGGGTGGCCATCCCTACCCATGACAGGGGTTTGAAGCCAAATGATCCTTAAGGTCCCTTCCAGCCCACGACTTTCTGTGATTCTATGATTCTGATTCTTCCTCTTTCAAGGACATGCCTACCAGCTGAACACCTCTGATGGAGGTACACTGTTTTAAGATAACCACAAGAAGCTCCTTGGAGATTGGGGAACACCTATGAGATTTGCTACAAACATGGCAGTGACACATGGGAAGAGCTCTACTCTTTTCTGAACCAGGGCTGGCAGCACCACTGGCCAGCAGCAGATGACAGGGAAAAAATGCAAGACTTGAGCCATGGAGTAGTGATTTGTCTTTGGTGTCCTGGCCTCAAGTGGCTGCTGCCCCAGGACTACCTTAGCCTAAACTGAGTCTTGAAATTTGACAGCTTTGGGTGGCTTTTTCCTTTATTTGTCTAATTAGCTTTTTGAGCCTCTATAAGTGTCCAACACACACAAAATACTGGCATAGGGAATTTGATTTCTTAACTGCCCATTGCACGAGAAAATGCTTTCTTTTCTTTGGTTTGAGTCTGTTTCATTTAATCCCATGACATAAAATAATCAACCTGCTTCTTACCTTTTCGAATTCTCCCTGTGACTCAGGTCCACTCTACAGAATTTTGCCACAACCTTTTCCTTTCACTCTGTGGTCTTCCTCACTGCTCCTCTGAGCAACACAGACCATCCTTCCTATGAAAATCCCCTGTCCCACCTGTGTGACACAGGAGCAAAGTGTAGCAGATCTTGCGTTGCCGCAGAAGGGGATGGTACATCCTCAAGGCATGACATGGCACAATCCCATGCAGAGACACTATACAGGTCCCCAAAGCCATACAGCCAGGTTAACACTGCCTCTTGCAAGGGCTAATTAACTCAGGACTAATTAATAGCATCATAGCACACTGACACAACCATCCAGAGTTTGTTCTCTGGCTGCTTGCTTGGGGATCTCCTCACGGTGTGGGTCTCAGCACAGATACGTCCTAAGGACACTGCCTGCATGTAGCCCAGAAACTGAGGGGGTGACACTGCAGATTTGATTATCCACTCATTTACAGTACTTTTAGCTCTGAGCAAGTCTCCTGAAGTTAATGAAGTTACAGTGGTATCTTACCACTGAAATACAGGAGTAAAATCAAGTACAAAAAGTTTGTGTATGCTTGCGTGTGTATACAAATGTATGGATTGCAAAAACCCAATAATATTAAAGTCACAAATTCCATAGATCAGATTTCTTTGCAATTGACTGTGGACAGGATAAAGACCTCTCACTTACAAGCTTATGCACCTAAGTTTCCTCAGGACCTCAGTGGGTACATAATGGGGACATGAACCATAGTGTGAGCAGCAGCATAACATTTTTCTTTACCCTGAGTGCTCAGCTGGAAGCTCTAGATGCTGGTTGCTGCACACTGTTCACACCTGCCACAATGGACAGAGATATTAAATTCCCCCAGACATGTTTTTGGTGCTCCTGCCCACAGGATCTGTGCAGCACACAATCAGCATGAACAAATGACATTCTGGGGGCTGAGGGAGGCGGCCTTAGCTGGGGCCACAGGAAGACATTGTCAACTCCCTTCTGACTTGTGGACCACTGAATCTTTTTCATTGATGGAACAGACCACATGAAGTGAATTTCAACTCATTGAAAACTCTTTTTTGTGTTTCATTTTGTATATCTCCAGAATCCATCTCAACCAAACCTAGTCTCCCTACTTGCTCATTGCCTACTGCTTATTCTTGAGAGCTACAGTCTAGGACCAGTTTCCATCTTCCAGAGCTCCTATGTACCTTTTATTTCTTCCAGTCATTCCCAGGGTGATTTGAAAGCAATGGAAAATGTGCTCTTCAAGATTTAGCCAATATTTCTATTTCTTATCCCAAGCATTCTTTTCAATATGAACACCCTTCTGGTCTTATTTTCATGCCCAAAAACCAGGCACACATTGAAGTAATTTGCTGTTATGAGGCAGATATGTTTGCCCCTTGCAGTGGTTTGGGGTGCTGCAGGTGAACTTTGGGAATAACTGACACCTGGGTACAACAAAGTGCACTCCCAGGATGTTACATTCTGCACTGAGATGTTATATATTTAAACAATTTGAAGTTAATTAAGAGTATTGGCTCGGAACTAAATCCAGAATCTCACACATCTGTGTTCCCTTCTCAGAAAAGAGGCAGTTTAAAGAGTGCCTGAAGCTAAACACATTATTTTTTACCTTGCTAAAAAGTTGGGTTTTTTTCTTCTCTTTTAACCTACATTGCAAGATGCCGACAAACAGCTTTTTAAAATGCAGGGTGATTTTTTAACTGATAATGAAAATTATTATTTCGTATGCAATTTAACTTCATCCTAACATCAGACTGCATAATTTAAAGTGAGTTTTCTTCACATACATAACATCATAACATTACAAGACTCGGAGTCTCTAGCGTATTTAAATGCCTGTTGGTGAGGGTTCGCTTTAGATCCAAATCTCCAGCATCCCAAACATGCTACTTGAGCCTCATGATAGCTAAAACTAGTTTCAATGGAATCTTCTCCAGCAGGCAGGTTAGGTTTTGCTTACTCTGTTTTAAATCAGATATGCTATGATTTTTATGTCTGCTATGAAAATGGCTTTGATCACACCTCTTCATGCCACTTTCACCTAAGCACTTTCAGATGTTGTGAGCCCCAAATGATTTGTTCAAAGGTCTTAAAGAAAGGGGAAAAATTGCAACATCAGATTTTCAGGCATTCAATTGTCAGCTCTGATTTGCAATTTACACTTTACATCATATTCATTATGGACCACTTTCTTTTTACTTACAAGACTACGTGTTTTGTTCCAAAACAATAAAATACATGGAGTCTTTTTCTTAGCTTATGGAGGCAGAAGTAATAAAGCACAGCACTAATAGCATGTTGGTGAAAGAGCCACATGCTAAAAGGTTCAACATTAAAAAAAACATGGTATTTCTTCACCCTAAATATGGCTACACTGGGCAACTCCTTTTGACAGAGCAGAAGTTACAAGGCTACATAGGTTAAAAGACATATCATTAGAAAATTCGCAAAACAAAATGATCAAGTATTAAATATGAGAGTATCAACTTGCTAAGGAGGGCCATGAGCTAGTAAAAGCCATCTGCCACATATAGGACAGAGGAATGCATGAACCCTTCATCTAGCCAAACTACTGTTGTTCTCACATGCTCCTGACCCCAGGAAAATGAAAGTATAGCTTCTAGCCTTATCCCTATGATTTTGGGTTGGAATAGTCTATTGAATTATCAGATGAAATTTAAAACAAAATAAAATATCAAGGATATGGATGCCCATATGAAAGCAGGACAGCAGCAGCAGCTACATGAAGATGTAAGGATCTGAATAGCAAAAGCAAAACCCTCTAAAGTGCTTTTAGTGTGGAGGAGCACAGAATGAGCTGCACACCCCTGATGGTGACACTGGGATGGTAAGCAAGCCGGAAGCTGGTAATGGTGAAACTTGAAGGTGAGCAGGAGAAATAAATGTGACTGAATTAACAGGGCTGTAAGCTGCATAAAAACAAACCAAAACAAACATATCACAGTGCAGTCATCAAAGGGGAAGACTTAATTCACGCTTCCCTATCTCTTCAAGTGGAAAGAACATTGCCGTAGGCCTGCACTTTGTCAGCACCCACACAATGGAGCTAAAGGAAATAACATTTGCTAGAGGCAGGAAGGAGTTGGATGAGTTGGGAGACTGGAGGTGAAGAAGATGTGCAAAATGTCCCTTCTCTGACCCATCTATGCCATGTGTCATGCTAAAATTTCTCTCCCACCACACCACACTAAGGGCACCTATGTTGCAGCAGTAGTGGAGGCTGAAATGGGCTGCTGAGAGCAAACTCAGTTTCATGTTTCATTTTTTTCAAAGAATCTCTGGTATAGATTCATGCTGGGTCTCACCTATACTTTAGAAACTAATGTTCACAGCATCACTGTAGAACACTGATTACTTAGCAGATCTCTGCAATGCTGCAAGCTGCTTTGGAATTTGGAACAATAAATAATTACAATTAACTAGCACTGTATAAACATCTGTATAAACAGATCCATGTCATTCATCACCAATGGACGATGTATTCCATTTCAGGATATCTTTCCTCAAAGGCTGAACTAGAAGTAAGAAAGCCACTGTTCTTGTGTTGTGCTAAAGACACCACAGAGGTTCCTCATCCTGCCCTCTAATGTGTGGCATTGATGAATATAGGGCAGAGAGAAAACAGAGGTTAGGATTCTCTGCAATGCTCAGATTTTGGTAGCAGAATATCCATAATACCTGGGGAATGTTCAGGTTTGGGTGATGAATGCACAAGGCAGGGCTTTCAGATATGGTTGTTGTTCTGTACTAAAGCATGATGACATCAGGAAAACATCTGCCTATGCAGGCTCATAATGCCTTTAGTGGCTTGGGCATGGCAGAGCTGCTTCTTCTACTGCAGCATCCAGGTGTGGGGTGAGTGAGGGTCACTCATGCAGCAGGTACAGCAAGGTGGCACCCTGCAAAAAGAGGCTGTGTCAAACCAAAAGTAGTCCTTCCCTCATGGAAATTTGGAAGGCCCATGTGTGCTCAAGGGACTCCTCTCCAGGCTGAGGCAGAAGTGGAGGTCACTACACATGAAGTGCCCACTGAAGAGAGAAGATGTACACCTCCTTTTTCTGTGCCCCATTTAGCAAAACAGCATATGGAACCGGATATTTATATCCAAGAGGAAAACCTGAAAAATATGAAACCCAAAAAACCATTAAGAATCACCTTTGGGGAGCTCACTTGCTTTCCTTGAGTTCCTAGTGCTCTTTTTATCTCTTCAGCTACTGATGTTAACCAGTCCCTGTCACTATGCACCTTGAATCCTTCAAGACACGTGTGTTTTGGTGTATGTTAAAATTCAATCACCTGTGGAATTTGCTTTTGTCTAAAACATTTACAAATAATGACTATATTCACTGCCAAGTTTTAAATGCAATATGATTTTGTTCACTGTCCAGTTTTAAATGCAATATGATTTTGTGAACAGGGACAACTAGAAGACTACTTCATGATGGTCAATCTAGGCTGAAGCGTAATTAATTTGTGTGGAAAACCTTTTCCAGACTTTTTTAGGCTGTAGCTACAGAAAATTAAAATAAAGTCAGAGGGCAAGTGCCTTTTGGGCATGCATCACTATCCCACCAGCCACTGATAGGGAGATATTCTTAACAGCATGGAAGAGGGCACCCCTTAAGTGTATGAAGCCAAGCATCTGTTTTCTCAGCTGCCAGTCAGGTGGTGTCACCTGTGCACCATTTTTTTTTTTGCTCCAACTTCCACCTCTGTGCACCACAGTGAGGCAGAGGGAAGGCAGAAGCCTCCAAGGGTGGTGGAAGCTGCTTGTGTGACTCTTCATCAGCGTGATGGAATGGTTCACGGGCTGGCCCCAAAGGCACATTTGGAGAGCAGGTGAGGAGCTGCTTGTGTTTGTCACTATTTCTGTCATAGGCAGACTCCTTTGCAAAATTAATCACACAGGAGGGGAAAAGGAAAGTAATGGCTTACTGAATCTCCCACTATATATTAAAAATATAGAGCACAAGAGGGAACAGCCTGCATATTCCTCCCCGACGTTACAGGTTTAAAACCAAAGCTCTCAGAGATGAAAAAAGTGAGATCTTGGCTCCTCCTGCCCTCCCTTGTGCCAGTGGCTGCACAAGAAGTTGGAGAGGAGGTTTGGCCAGCAGAGCTGGGATTTCAGCATCGCTCTTGCAAGCATGAGTCTCACTTACATTAGGCACTTCTCAGGCTGGGAATCAGCACAGACCCAGTCTGGAAGAAGCACATGTGAGCCCTTAGGCACCCAGGCCCAGCATGGAGGAGCACACATGGGAGGATGCTGTGTCCCATCAGCATTACAAGCCTTAAGCCAGCAGCATGGCTGGTATGCCCAGCACAGAGCTGGATCCCATCCTTGACTTTAGCAGCCTGCTAAACCTCACAGACCTCAGCTGGCATCCAGGTCTCCATGGCTGCTCCCTGAAGGAGAGCACAAGTTTCTGGCTGAGTTTCTGTGCAGCTCAATTAATATTTCTAATTGCCATGGTCACTTTCCAAGGGGACTGAAGGAAACAAGCCGAACCCTGAAACAAACCCTGCTAGACTTCTTTCAAGCAGCAGTGCCTGCTCCACAGGATACAGAGGTTGAGAGGCAGAGTTCATTGGGTACAAATAGTCATTCCTTAGTGTTGTTGACCTGGCTAGGGCTCCAGGAAAGAATGAGATCTAATGGCTCCAAAAATAACCTCGGAAAAGTCTCCTGGTATCTGTTAAGAAAGTACAGCAGAAATGTAGTAGTCTGGTTCTCCAAAAATAAAATACAAACCAAGAAAGGTGTACTTACTTTTTTTCTCCATTATTTCTCTCTTAAATCTTCCTTTTCTTCTTTTATAGAGAATGAGCTTATGCTTACCAAAAATGTGTCATTCAGGAATATTTTCTAGTCTGTTGGATTACCTGTTCCATCTAAGAAGGTGGGAACAGATCCCATGGGGTCAATCTACACCATGTGACCAGAGGCACAGGGGACCTTTTGGGTTGGGAGATCCAAACTCAGTCTTGAGTCTCAGGTAATGGTAGGGGATTATCTAATTTTCTCTCTCTTACTCCTTATTTTTGCTGTAAGAGGACTTGGATCACTAGGAGAGGGGGAGCTGTGGCATCCTTCAGCCAGAACTTCAGCTAAATGATGAGAAGACCAGAGCTTCCTTGTAGCCAAGCTGAGATCTCCTGTATTCACAGCCCTAGATAGCTAACACTGTCCCCAAAACGGACCCCTTTTTAACCAGTGTTCTTTTGTACACCTTTTCTACCCACTATGATGGCAGTTTTGCTCTTTTTTTTGTTATTAGTTGTATGTCAAAAGGCTTGTTGTCTTTTATACACATTTCAGGTCATGGACTTATATTTTTTTAAAGCATTTGTAGTCCTTCAGTATTGGAGGAATCCAACCTGAGGTAACATTAAGGTGCCTCAGAAGTGATACCCATCTGTTTTAAGAATGGGAGGTGCTGCAATGCTGCAGCAAATGCTTCCCTGTCAAAGGCTCAGTAGCCCAATGGTGGCCATGCAAAATCCCTGTGCTGATGGCACCCTGAATACAGAAGGACCTTAGCAAATACTTGTTTTTCCAACTGGTGACACAGTAACATTTTCCCTTTAGAAAGCTCCCTTCATCTCCTTGCTCTGAATTTATCTTTGTGGAAAAGAACCTGAGTTGATCAGGTATTTGGTCTGGGTATTCAAATCATTCTGGAAATCTCCAGCTACTGTGGTCAGTGAGATGTTTCATGAGCATGTATGGAAGGGGAAGAATCAGCTGAGTTAGAGTGAGCAGCCAGTATGGGCAGGGGTTAGAGGGAAGGAAGAGGACATAGGACTTCCTGCCTCCTCCTGTGTTTTCCAGCTCCGGACTTCATTGTCCCCAGTCTCTTACTGCCCACAGACTGTGCCTAAGCAGCTCACCTATTTTCTCTCTGCAAACAGACAACGGAAACCAGTCAGATAAACAGCCATAATCCCTGACTAACATTTTTTGTCGCCTCTGTAATTTCTCTCTAACATGACAGGTTGCTAGAGAGGGACATCTGTCAATGTGAAAAAGAAAAAACTAGTGAGGGTCTCTGATTCTGGGCTTTGTGCAATTTCCTGGCTGGAGTCCCAGGGAGGCTGCAGCTCTCACAGCCCAGCCACAGCCACGCTGTGTCTTGTCTCCCAGGTCAGATACACAGTCGACGGTGCTTCCTACGCTTCTTTTGTTCCACACTCATTTCCTGACCTGCAACGCTGTGCTCCGTGGGGATGTTGCACATATCAAAAATGCAGGGTGAAAGTTGTCTAGAAATGGAGACAGGTTGTTTTTGGCAGGAGGCCCTTGAGCCAGAAACATTCTACCAGAAGAAATATGGTTGATATTTATGGAAAGTAGGATTCGACTTTCAATGGGGCTTATGTTCATAAGTCACTTAAGGCCCTTCTAAAAATCCCACTAATAATTCTTAAATTAAACAAGTCAGCATTTCCATGCAAGCTGAAGAACGGAGCGCTGTGTCCCACTTGTGAATCTGAGCTAAGCAACTGAAGAGCCAAAGAAATCTTCAGAGGCTTGGTATGATCACATGGAGCGCTCGTACATTTTTTTATGTGCAGTATGTGACATGCATCACTCAAAAGAGGCTAAAGAGCCATTGCATTCCAGCAAGTACTGAAGAGACCTTGGCAAAATGTATTATCTGGCCTCTTGTACTCGCAATGTAAGATTTAATGACTGCTGATTCATAGTCAAGCTGGATTGCAATAATTTTCAGAAAATGTCCAGAGTGATAAAGGGTTCTGCCATTAGAAATATATCTTTACAAGACTTGATCCCCATCCCGGATGGTTCCTGTTTTCAAATGATGGTACAAAATAGCCCATTAGAGTAGTCTAAATTTTCTTTGGATATTTTGCAGGATGTTACATCAAGTCCAGAGAATCCCAAGCCAAGCTAGCTCAAACAGGTTACTAAAATAATCTTCCAGACTACCACAGACATACTCAAGACAGCAAAGGAGTCTGGGTATTGACTACCTTGGGGTCCTGGTGGACTTTAGGCTAAGCACGAATCTGCAATCCACTATGAATTCCGCTGACAACAAGGCAGGCAGGCAGGCAACATCCTTGGCTGTGCTCACAGGAGCAGAGGTAGGGTGTTAGTTACTCCCCTTTACTTGGCATTTGTTGGACCACAACTGAAATGCTGTTCTCAGTTTTGCCCCCCACCACCCCAGTTCAAGAAAGATGTGGAACTGGAGTGAAATCAGTGATGCCACTAGGACAGCGAGGGTTGGAGCACTTCCTGTGGAAGTGGGGCTGGTTCAGCCTGGAGATGAGACAGCTTTGGGAGCATGTGAGAGCTGCCTGCTAATGGCTTGAGCAACTGCAATGATCCCATGATAGTCAAGAGCATTATCAGCTGCAATTGCATTGTAAATGCCCCTGAAATTCCAGCCTGGAGCCACCCACCCAACTATTAATTGGGAAAATTTCAGGAAAGCCATCACTGGTTGCTGGTAGACCACTTAACCACAGAACTGCTCGTCTCTCATTAAAAAGTGGCAACAGATGGAGAAAGTGATGGAAAAGAATTTTTGCAATGACTGCAGTTGGTAAGATGACTTCTTAGAATCCACAAAGCACAGGTCCCTTTACAGTATGAGTTAAGGAGGCAACAAAGTTTTCAAGGTTTCCCTCAGCGTTCAGACCACCTCCAGTGGCAAACTCTGTGCTGTTGTCCCACAAGCACATAAAGGAAGGGAACACAGAAGGTAGCGTAACAGGATCCAGTCTTCTGAAGAACATCCAAAAAAACTTCCTCCAGCTCTTCTAATGACCAGTGGTGGTCAAACACTTAAAATACCTGCCAGATGTTTCAGACAATGAAGAAAATGGGATAAAGTAGGGAGCTGATGGGCATAAATCAGTATTTGTAGCTGTATAAGAGTGCTCTCCAGTGGTAACAGTACTCTTTCCCTTGATGAGTGATTCAGACCATGAACTGCCAAGGAAGAAAGAGCCCACTGGTTGAACATGAGTGGTTTTGGTAATCTTGGCAAGAGTTGGAAGAATAAATAGGTCATGACTGTGTAACTACAGTCTAAAATAGCAAAGATCTGAAGCTGTTTTACAAATGGAGCAAAAGTATTCAGATGTGAAAAAGAAAGGAACAAATGAAGTTAAAAAATGTCACTATTACTTTTGGAACTGCATCTGGAAAGATAGAATAGGTTTCAAAAGGGAGAGATATCACAGTTCTAGGAGAAAAGATAAAAGGATAAAAAAAGAAGGAGACTTTTCTGATAATATCTATAGTATTACTATGTGGTAGCTTCCACACAACAACAACATAAAAAAGCCCCAACATTGTCATAGTTTATAGCTCAAATGTAAGAACAGTCAAAAAAAAAAAAAAAAAAAAAAAAAAAAAAAAACAACAACAACAAAACGGATTGACCAAAAGGCATGTGGCTGCAGTGGTAATTGTTCTTAGCTGTGACTACTGGATACATAAAAATAGTAAGGACTGTTTCAGGAAGCAACTAAGAAAGAAGAGATGCTGGTGCCATCTCAAGCCCATACCAGAGAGCAAGAAGAAGAAGAAACAACAGAACGATGGAGGAAAAGAAAGAGAGACTCTGAGGATGTGGCAAGTGGGACTTCAACTGCAGTGGTAACCAGCCCTTTGAGAGAAGCAGAAGGAGGAAATACGTGGTATCTGTGGACAAGGAGGAAGGAACTGAGGGGAAAAGTTCTAGAATTTCTGGGTTATTTTGAAGAAGAATGGGAAGAGGTACCTAGCTAAACCAGGAAGTATGTTTTCAGTGGAGCTGGCTATCACAGTCTTGTGGAAATATGGCATAATGGCGGATTTTTCTCTCAGTTTTGTTGCCTGTGAGTTAGGAACCTGCAGGACAAAGATAAAGCCATAAATTTGGACCAGGTGAAGTGAAAACTGAGCTAATCTGAGGCAAACAGGTCAGCATCAGATTTAATCGTGGGACATAATGCCACTTTGTATTCCACAATGTTCTAGCAAATTCACATATCTCAATAATCACATTTACCCTTAGAGTCAAATGAAGAGCAAAACATAGCTAAGAGGGGAAATACAATTTTAGGAATGTTTCCATTGACACATCATGTGAGACAGGTTTTGGCAGTGTTCCTGGTATCAGACACACTCTTGTGGAGATTGCTTGCTAGAAAAGGACAAGGCTACAAAGTCTGAAGCTCTTACCTCAAACCTAGTGTAAACTGGGACATTTATGTGCTACAGTGGATCATCTACCCCAATCTACCCCAAAACTACAGGAAAGATAATTTCCCTTTTAAAGTGATAATTAATTTCCCTTTTAAAGTACAATTTACTTCTCCATATTCTAGATGACTGAAAGTTCTTTTAGACCCTGACAGAGCAAGTTAATTTACTTATATGCTTGCCCTTCATGGCATACCTCACTGTTCTGATGATCTATAGCTACACTTCTTAATTTTTAATCATTTGCTAAATTAGACACTATATTGGCAGCTTTTTGTCCACTGCAAATAGCTTTTAGGTTTTGTTTGGTTTTTTTTTTTAAGATGGAAAAGCAGGATTTGTTATCTTTTTTCATACTTTTGAAGACGGCCAAGACTGAGATTAGCCATTAACTTCACTAAAGCCAAATTTTAGTCAAAGAAATGCAGAAACTACAGTTTCATAATCCTTCCAAGAAGGGAGTTACATTATTCATGTGACTGCTAAATGTATTTTCCATTATTTTGTTCATGTGAATGCATTCTTGAACCACTCCACTCAAGATTTTTATCAGTTTCAGATGCAAAGGCACAGTATTAAAATATTTCAGTAGTAATTTGAGTTGTCTAATAATTCTGTACAGTGGACCCATCACCAAAGGCAAGAATAGCAATACTGCTGACCCTGATTGGTGTGTTCTGTGTTCATTCTTTTCATATTGTTCTTTGATTTCCTACAGGCTACTTTGGGAGGCAGCGAGCAGACTTGAGTTTATTCAAAGGGTTAATGACAAGAAACTTGCTTCCCAAATACTTCTCAGATTCTGAGGCACAACTGATTACTTAAAAGGATTTGGTAGACTATGCCTGCTGTTACGCCTAAGAAGAAAGATAATTTGTTCGTTTTAAAGCCTATAAAACCACTGGTCTTCAGGGATGGGTGTTCTTCGTTTCAGATATCATGCCAAACTGACATTTGGGAGAGATTCTGTCTGAGATGCAGTACAAATGAGGAGCTTTTATGAGAGATACCAGAGAGCCTTTGACAGAGTAGCATGTCCACTTAAGCAGAAATCTGTCTTTACACAATGTTGTTGGTACTCCTCCATCCTAGAGTGGTAAAATCTCCAGCAACAGCAGCAGAAAGATCTTTCTGGCTTTTGCCTTTGCTGGTGGAGCAGCCAGCCATGTCAAATTGCATAACACTGTTGTATGTCTACTATGTGCTGGGTGGAGACGACAAAGTTATCCTGCTTGTTTTGTTAGCCAGAAAGCTTCAGACAAAGCTATTTCCGTATAGAAACTAGGTTATTATCATAGTGGATATATGCTGCCAAAAAAGCACCAAAGCATTTGTTAAAGAAGTAATCTGGGAAAATAAATTAGCTTTTGATAAAAAAATGGAGGAGCTAATTTTGGAAAACATAAATGCCTGTAAGATGCCATTATTTTGGGTTGAAGTCAAGAAAATGTGCAATGTTAGTCTCAGTCTCGGAGCCAGTGCAAACCCAGAAGTGACACAGGCCAGAAATGAGAGCATTCCTGGGCTGCTGCAATACCTGCATCAGATACCGTGGTACAGCACTGAGAGTGGCTATCACCATTTTGATGCTTTTTCTCTGAGCATTTCTGACAGAAGATCACAGCCAAAACCCAATCCTGCCTGCCACGTCCAAGAGTCCACACACTGTTTCTGAGGCAAGCTGATGGCCATAATGAGCCCTAAGGGCAGGGAAAATGTAAGCCTGGCTTTTATGTTATGAGGTTCTGGTCAGTTCCATAAAGAAAATTCATGACAGGAACACCCAATCCCACCTCACATAAAACTAAAGAACAGGGGGAGAGGACAGTGATTTACCCTGAGTGATCGCCAGACTTTTGGGTCTGCCCGACACAGGGATGTGTGCCCTTCACCTGATTGCAGGGCTTAGCACTGCAGAATGGCAGGAAAAAGAACCCCAAGTTTATTTCCCACTTTTCCCCCATTACCTTTCTGTTCAGTAATTATAAAAACCCTCCTATTCAAGAAGAAACTGCTGGATTTCATAGCACTGGCTGGAATGACCCCTGAAGGCAGGACTGTGGAATTCTCACTTCAGTACCTCTATGCCACCTCTGGTCTCCTGACCCAGTGGACCTGCTTGGATAGGGCTCCACCAGCTCCAAGATTCACAGATCCTTCTTCCATATGAACCAGGAAAAAACAAGGCACTGTGTGGAGGGTAAGATCCAACACTTAAACAAACCACAGACTCATCTGGTATCTGCTTTTGTTCTCAAGAAAGATCCTAGCATGCTTTTTCTCATTCACCAATAGTTTCCAAAGTCTCATTCACCTTGATGGCCTCCTTGATCCTTAGGGCTAGAAACTAAGCCACCTCAGCTGTTCCTGGAGAGCACTCATACCTTTGTGCTTCCACTCCTGCCAGGAAATCCACCTTGCTCCCATGTCCTTCTCCCTCATGGGACCTCCCTGCTCCTGTCTGTATGCTCAGTCTTGCCAAGCTCATACTGTCCTATCCTTTCCACTTATTTGGCTTAAATGCACCGTGACTGAATTAACCACCAAAGCTCTTCTACTGATTCTGTCATCCAAGCTGCACCAAACCAAACCACTGTCATATTTGGAAAATTATCATCAATAAATGGCCAGTCCCAAACACTACTTTCCACTGGCAATGCTTCCTCTCGACCAGTCACTCTGTTGTCATATATGTTTTCTGGGCACAGATTGATTTCTGGGCACAAAATGATCCTTTTCAGAAGCATGAAGTGGGAAGTATCTGCAGGAAGCGGATTCAAAACAAGCCACAGAAAGAGCTGTATGGCTCCTTGCTCCAAAATGTGGCCAGTTTGAAATGTCTGCATGGTTTCCTGGGGAGACTCTGCTATTTCATGGCAGACAAATGCATTGAAGATCAATAAATCTGTGGAAAGTACACCTGGTCTGGAAGTCCTGTGCCACTAATGGCTGGATTCTGGGAGAGCACTTGGTGGAGGTATCATTTTATACGCTTTTGTGAGCTTCTCCTTTTGGCTACTGGCAGAAACAAAACACCGGCTTACACAGACTGTTGGTCTGATCGAGTATGGCCTTTCTTAGGTTCTCATGTTAATTTGTCCCAGACACACATGTAGAGAGACAGCAGGGAGCCTCACAGCATGGCTGGAGGCAGAGAACTTTATTTTCCAGGCCCTATGCTCTGGGGATTAGATTAGAAACAGATTACAGCTGAAGGATCCCTGAGCAGACACGGACTGTTCCAGTCTGGGAGCTGGGCACAGGATAGCTGTTGTGCCCAGAGTAATTATCCTGGCAGAACTGGGCTGGCATGGCTAATAAATAAGAGATGTTTGAGAAAGCAGTTCTTCACAGTTTGCTCCATCTTGCTTTCTGCAGAGGAGTGAGTTGGACGGTACAGGCATGTCCTCAGTTGTTTTCACCACTTAGTCCTCTGCCCCAGGGGATTTTGCACCAGAGACCTTAGAAACATTCAGAGATGCAGAGTGGAAAACATGACTTTCCATGGAAGTCCACTCATTTAGTGCCTTCCCAAGAAACCCCAGAAGACTTGCAGGCTAACCAGTAAGGCTCCCTGCCTTCTTGCCACCCAGATGCTGCTGCTGCTGTGAGACAAATGTATGAACAATTCAAGAAGAACCCTTAGCCCCACCATGAGAAAGGCTCACTGCCAGAGAGGAGGGAGACAGGAGCAGGTCTAAGGGAGGGTTTTAGAAGAACAGATACGGGGAGGAGGAGCAGGAGTCAGACAAGGAGTTGAACTTTCTGACCCTTTCATGAGCAACCTGGGGAAAGTTTTGGCACAGAGACAAGTTTGCTTGCGATGTGCAACATTGTGAAGAAAGGCTCCTCTCCATAAATAAGCCCCTCTTCTATTGCGGATTAGACAGAACTGAAGAGTGTCTTCCTTGCATATTGCTCAGTCAGGCAGCATTTCAACAGAGCAGAAAAACATTCTCATTTTTTTTTCCCTTCATTCCCCTTCAAGAAGCAGGCTGAGTGTTTGAAAGTTCTGTGGTTTGGTTTGGAGTTCAGTCATCCCTACAGAGAACTTGTTCTGCCAATCTCTACATACATGTCAGCCTAAATAGCAACAGATGTAGAGTACCTTAGATGTATAAAATTTTCATAAAATATAACAAACGCTGTTTTTCCACTTGGGATGAGTCATTAACCATATGCTTATGATACTGCTTTTTTCAGGGGAAGAGCTGAAATCCTATGTTTGGGCTAGACAGAGTCCAGTCCTGTGAAGTTTCCCAAGTGCAAGAGCAAGACCCCTCGCACCCCAGTTCCCCTAAGTTCCCTTGGGACCTTGCAGACAAACAAGTTACAGATCTAATGTTTTTAGGTTCTTTGTAGGAGCAATGTCTTCTCTAGGGTACACAATCCAGACTACTGGTGAGGGAAGAGTAGTACCCACTTCAGGTCTGCAAAAACCTGCCGGCACGTGAGTGGGCAAGCAGGGGACATTATTCCAAGGGACATCGAAGCAGACATGGTCTCATCACACTTTCCGTGCTTGTGAAGGCAGGGAGGGTGTGCCTGAGGCATGGAGCTGCTTGGAGCATAACTAGGAGAGCTGCAGAGCTGCACGCAGCCCTCTGTGGGGGCAGTACCGTTACAGACACAGTCATTTTGGCCATTCCCCCCTCCTATGAGCAGTAATTAATTGAAATTGCTCTCAGATAATTTTTTACATGTTTTGGAGATGGGCCTGTTCTGCCTCCCATTGCGGCTGGCAGGGATTTCCCCCCACCTCAGCAGGAGTGGAAAGAGTCTTTGCTGCTGCAAATATGTCCTCTCCCTCCAGGGTTTTTTGCTCACCGAGCCTTCCCTCCAGGTTAGCTGTATGTGCAAATAGGAGTTAATCCCCTGGCTGAAATATTATTTAAAGAAAGAACTTACTAAATGCTGCTCCACTGGGGTTTAAGGAGGTTATATTTTAGCTCATCAGCAAAACCAGAGCTGAGCCTAGAAAAACAGAAATCCATGAATATAAACAGGAAAGTGATAGTTGAACTTTGCTGTGTATTCCAATCCCTCATATATAAGTTGTACAAATGTAGCCACTTATTTTTAATTTTAGCAAGAACTCCAAATTTCAGTCCTATTTGGTACACCAGGAACATCAATCCAGCTCCCAGTGAGCTGTACTAGCAAAACTATGTCAGCTTCCCACAAAGGTGTCCATTCCTGTGTCTTCCTGGTCTTAACCTTCTTGTAACCTTGGCGTGATGTGAGGAAATGGCCGCTGGGATTTCAGTTGGGGAAGTGTTCACAAACCTAGTTAGAGTTTTTGCACAGTGAGGAGCATTGCCAAATCCATCCTGTGCATGCACAAACTTTACTTTGGTGTCTAGGAAGAGACACTAACCTGGAGGACAAAGACATTTCCCCAAGAATCCAGATAATGGCCCAAGTGCACCAGAGACAGAGAAATGTCTAGTGCAGAATAGCTGGATCCACTTGGCAGCTCCTAAGATGGAGGAATCTGAAATGGTGCAGCATAGGTAAAGAAAGTCCTCTCCCAGCAGTACCTGTGATAGCAATCCTAGTGGATTCAAGTGGACTGTGAAGCATCCAGCAAGATTTAGTTGGCTTGTGCAGGAGGACTCAGAGCATTCTGCATCTACCATAACCAGTCTTTATTTCACCTCTTTCTTCACAGACAATGCACAGGTTATGATTAAATCACAGCTGAATTCTTGTGATCCAGAATGACTGGATCTGGAGATCCAGTATCTCCAACCTTACAACATCATGCCTGCAAAGTGTGGAGGGTTGTGATCCACTTTCCTTTATCAGCTCTAGCTCTGCTGTTCTGTGCACTGTTGACTGCTGTAATCCAGACCATGGTTTATTATTAATGACCTCTTCTTATTTATTTCAGTTACTATGAGCACTTAACACACACTCATCATTGAAGATTATGAGCTTGTTTTATGGGGATTACGTTGAGTAATTATCATTCCAAGTAAGAGAAATGAACTGTCATGCTCCCCCACTGCCAGCAGCTTTTAATCTGACCAGACAGCGAGGAACCCAGGATTTCACAGTTTAAACAGATGGAAAGGTCTGGGAAAGAGGTGTATCTTGCAGCTTCTTCTAAATGCGGCCAAGTTCACGCTGAAGCATATTTCTGTCAGGGGCGTATTCCAGAGGTGTGAACCTGGAGTGCCCAGTGAGCATTCAGCTCAAGCTTCCAGCTAAGAATAGTTCATACAGCAGATTGGAGGTAGCAAGGCTGTTCTTAAATGTCCTGGCCTTTGGCTGTAGTGACCATAACCTTGAATTTCACCTACCTGTCTACTGCACGGAGAGCAGAGCACTGGTATAATATCAGGCTGGGGCAGCTCCTCCAGGGGTTTTCCAGGGGTTTTTCAGGAATTTGATGGAGGTAATATCTGAAAGTATCATAACCAGGAGTAAGTGCTGGAATGCAGGCTGTCCTGTTGGGGATCCTCAGAAGAATTGAAAGGCTTTCTTTAAACAGGGCTTTTGCACCAAAGTAGGAGCATGTTCTTTGTCTCTTCTTAGAAGCATAAAGCAGGGCTTTGGAAACAGAGGCAATACCAGAGCTGGAGCTGGAGCTGGAGCTGGAAGGGGGCTTATTAGTCTGGGTTTGATATGCAGAGAAGGAAAGCAGGGTCTCGGTGACCTGCCAGTCTGTTGTGGGTGCTGGTCTGTGGAGATTAGTGACACAATTCTGGGTACCATGAGGTGGCAGACAGCTCCTCAGTGTGGACAGGTAGGATATTGTGTTGATCATTACCTCCAGCTCCAGGTGTGGTCTGAAAGTTCAAACCAGACCATTGCCAGCACAGCCCTGGCCAGGAGACTCTGGGATCTCTGCTCTACTCTGAGTTGTAAAACAATGACACAACCTAGTCAAGTGGCGTTTAACTAGGTCAGAGGCGGTAGCCATGGGACCAAGGTTGGAGAACTTTTAGTAGTAAAAACAAAATTAGGCTAATGATGGAGCACATGTGTGTCCCAAATTCTTTCTTTGAATACTGAAAGCCATATTTTGCCAGTGAGTAGAGGCCATTTGAGGGACAGGGGAGATGTTATGGTCCTCTTTCAATGTACCTGGACATTGCTGAGAGCAGGTTATGTGGCAGTGGGATGAGTCCTCTGCAGAGTTCAGCAGTCACAGAAATGCTGTGCAATACTGCTCTGAATGGAAAGGAGATGGAAGTTTTTATGCAATGCCAAATCCATGGAAGGAAAAAAACTTGTCAAGGATTATCTTGGTGAAGGAGAGAGGTGTCACAGGCATAAAATGTCTCTTTGGACATAAGGTCTTGTCTCCCACAAGTAAGAGATCCATGCTGTGGTGCCTACTCACTTCTGCTAAAACCATGAACCTCACACTCCTCCCAACATCTCAAAAAGTGAGGTCCTGGTGTGAGTGCCACGCCCCACACTCTGCATGGACAGAAAGAAAGGTGCATAAAGGCACTGCCTTCTGACCCTTCCTGTAGCGGTCAGCCTCCTTTCAGCTTGAGATGACATTCAGAATGTGGAAAGAGGGACTGTGCTCAGGAGACTGGCAAAAATAGATCACAGTTTGACTAGGAGATCACACATAAATATATGTGGGCTGTGCCCAGGCTGTCCCACAAGAGAAAAATTTGGCATGTGTTGAAGATGGGCCAACACACAGGTATTGGATGGTTTCCAGGCATTATTGTTTCTGTAAGCAACACCAACAGAAAGATATTGGATCCACAGCAGTTGTCATGCAAAATCATTCTCAATCCATTTCATCCTCACGAGAACTGTTGCCCTCCACCTCACCTTCACAAGAGATGGTGATAGGAAGATCATGACTAACTGGGGAGAGTTTTTGACTCAAGCTGAGTTTTAGGAAAGGAGATGCATCAGATTGACATAGCTGTGTTGGAATGGCTGATAAACAGACCTGCCCAGAGCACTGAAAGTTAGAGGCACATCACAGAGGATTTTACTGACATTGGAGAGGCGACAAACACCGTGCAGGAGGAAGGATGTATTGTAAGGGGGAGGGTGGAGGAAGGGAGAAAAGAGGTGGCTGGTCTGGTTTGTGAGCTCCCATTGCCCTGTGCCCAGTGTTGCTTAAATTCAAACCAGGCACAAGGAGCATGGCTCTCCGTGAGAGCGCTTGTCCAAGCTGTGACACAGAAAGGAAACCTGAGCTGGAGCAGGCTCTGGTCTGGGCACTTTGAAGTGATTTCTTTCAGTAAGGAAATAATTTCCTTTGTCTGTACATGTTCAGGAAAACTGCCTCATTGGAGACTGTTCTCAGGACATTTGGATCGTAATTGTTTTGTCCAGAAAACTCCATGACTGGAAATTAAAAAAAAATATTATAAATGGTAGGGAAAAAAAAAGCCTTGTGAATATATATTACATCCATATGCGGAGGGACAAAAAAAGAAATCAGGGCTCAGTTAAAAACACAGTCAGGGTCCCATTTTTCCCCATCAGCTATTCTGGGTTTGCCACACCACAAACACCAAGACAAGCCCCCACTGAAGGAATATAGGGGCATCTGTGGGCAGCCCTCTCCCTGGTAAACACCAGTGGGTTTTCTTTGGTGCAGTGACATTTGGAATTTCCAAATATGCATTTCTGTGATGTCTCTGCACTGTGAGGAGATCAGGAAGCAGCAACAAATACAGACACAGGACATGCATTCAGAGTTGGACAGAGAGGAGAAGGGACACCCAGTCACTGCCAAGGCTCAGGTTATTTTTCTTTCTGTTTGTTTCAACAGGCTTGTTGTTCCTGTTCCCTGTCAGCAAGAGTGCAGGAGCATTTGTTCCCTCTGCCCTGTGTCCCAGTGCCCTGCTGCCTGCATGTGGGACAATGAGTAGCAGGCCTGTACCATGGCCTCCTCCGGGATGCTGAATCCTCATCCCACTTGGGGCCCAGCCTGGGTCACTCATGTGTGTAACTTCTACTGCAGTTGGTGCAAGTGTTATGTCTGTGGGATTAGCTGTGTCCCTGGGTGATTCCTAATATTTTCTTTCCTCACATTCTTCACGTTGGAATATTTAACAGAGTTGTAGAGATCTGGTGTCCAAGAGACCGTTCCCCTTCCAGAGCAGGATCTCTCCCCCCAGTACACTTGCCAACACACTGTCCAGTCCAACATTCAAGTTAGTCAAATGTTGGTGTTTCCATCCTTGCCTGGAAGACAATTCCACTCCTCAGGCAGTCCAAGCCATTAGGAACATTTTCCTGATGTTCAGCCTAAACACTCTCTTTCTCAAATTCATCCCATTGCTCCAGGGATTCATATTACTGAGGGGATGGTCTCATACTTAAATCTCCTGCTGTGCCTTTCCCTGGACAGATTCATTTACTTCTTTCTATAGAGGAAAGGGAAAGGGAAAGGGAAAGGGAAAGGGAAAGGGAAAGGGAGGTGGGTGCATGCTCATTGTATCATTGTCATCATGGAAACAGAGAAATGTTTCTAAAGGTCTCACTTCAATAAAAGACAAATTTGAATCCTCCAGAGTTGCTTCTTTGATGTCCCCTTGATGTCCCCTATTTAATACAAAACAGGTACAGCGTTTGCAGCAATAATAGAAGCTTCTTCCCATCCAGAAGGAAGAGATGGGAATTACAGTAGTTTACTGTAATTCCTGTAACTTTAACTGTAACTCTACTTTAGAGAGAATGCATCTACCAGTTATTCTTTTTTTGTGTCTCATGCAGTCTTTAGCCTCAACAGGTAGTGCTCAGCTAACCATTGTGACAACTATGGTGACTGCTTTGTTTCCTATTCAGTAAAGCAAAAATGCAAATATTTAATTTTAAGACTTGGCTGAATTCAGTTTTTGTGCTTTTGTCACTTGTCAAATTTGAAATGTCCAAAACTACCAACATGCTCCATGTAGGTCAGTAAAGAGCACTGTGGAGAAGAGGGGTTTTTATTCTGTAGTCACCCTCCAGCCTGTGATAAACAGCTACATTTCAATCAGTTGCAAGCACTCAAAGTAACCATCTCATGTAAGGGTGAAATAATGGAAAAACTGAAATCAGCTGCTTCCTGCCATAATCTCTCTGAAAGGGTCCTTTGGAGCATAATTCCTAACGTGTATGTTTTAGTTTTCGTTTGACTGGTTCACTGGTGCTCAAAAATAGCATTCTTGTACTCCAAGAAAACAACACATACTCACTAATTAATGAAAATCTGAGGCATTTATGCATCTTAAATGAATTATGGAGGTTGTGACCTCTACTTATTTCAGTATTTTCTTCGATTATTAAAACTATTTATATTTCCTCCCTTTCTAGTTCTTTTATGTTTGAAGAATAAATTACAAGCAACCAATCAGATTATTTCTTCCCTTCAGGGCAACAAATATGATAGGGGTTCAGAAATCTTTCTTCTCAGTTATTGCCAGAATTATCTACTAGAGGCAACAGGTTTCTGCAGGCCTCATGCCCAAACCTGCTGGTTCCTTAGCAGAATGAAATGCCAGAGCTGTTGGGTGCAAAAGGTATTTGTGCATCTCTGTTTCTGCCCTAGACTTTATCTTGTGGCTGCATTGAAACCTCACTCCCAAAGACTCTTCCTTTTGTAGGTGTCCTGTGGGTGTCCTGTGGGTGTCCTGTGTCCCTGAAACAGGACAGAGGGGAGTCCTTCCTGTGTTGAGGAGAGGAACACAGATGAGTAAATGCACATCAGTGTGTCTCAAAAACTACTGCATGTTTACCTCTGTTATGTAAAAGAAAACTCTGATAACAGGCACTGGCTCCAAGGATCACCAAATTAATTACTGGTTGTACCACATGCTGCTAATAAATGCAAAAAGTCAGCCCAAGTATGAAGTGTTAGATAGCTGTACTATTGGCAAACACGGCAACCCAATGTTTGAACCCCCTGGGCTGTAATGCTACCTCTGAGCACTAATAAGGGAACACCACCCCTGCCCTGATTTACTGAGGTGAACAGCCTTCTTCAGATCCCACTTGGAAACCCCTGCCTAGGCTAATACTCCCAAGAGACAGAAGGTGAGAGATAAGAGGACAGAGAGTTAAGGCTAAAACAGTGGAGTTATTTTTACTCTTATTCTCTAAGAATAAGTGTTTCAAATGCATACGTGGTGAATAAATGCTGTTCTGTTGTCTACCACTTAGCATCATCATATTTCCAAGTGTTTCACAAAATCTGCTTTGTTATCCTGATTTTATTTGGGCTCTGAGACTTTCAAAACTAAATAAGGTGGTTGTGTACCACTGAGGGGAAGTATAGGGAGATGGATGTTTTTGGGAGAGTGTTTTTACTGCTGTGTTTTCTATGTATGTCCCGTGGTCATGTCCTCGCTGTGAAGGCCTGACTTCCAGATGTCCAGAAGCTTTTGACAAAACTCCAGTGTCTTTTTTCTTTTTTTCTCTTCCCCTGCCCAGGCAAATTTTCCAGTTGGAAACTGATGCCATAGCCAGGGAAAGCCAAACATATGGAAGTTTCACATTTTGCAGACAGGAAACACTCAGAGGACCAAAGGTCATCCACCAGACTGGGGCTAAAGCCAGGGTTACAACCCACATTTCCTGACCTCTGAGGCACTTCTAAACCCACCAAACCTCCTTGTCCTTCTTTATACGCATCATATTTCCTCTACTCTTTCCATGGCTTTCAGGAGGACCTAAAGCCCTGTGGACGTGCTTTCCACGGTGTATGTTCAGCTGGCTGACTCGACGGTCCTCTGGAGCCTCAGGCGCTGTTTCAGGAGAAATATGTGGGAATACTGATGTGCCTGCCTGCCCTGTGCATGTTAATACTGTCACCACACTGCTTTGTCAGCTGCCTGGAGCTGCTGGCAAGCCCCAGTCAAAGCACCCTCGCTGGCCTCCCTTTCTGCCAGCGGATGTTTGCCACGTCCAGGTGCCTGTGTGGCCACATCCTCCCCTCTCGTGTCAGCACATTGCAGAGCAGTGAGAGCAGGCTGGGCTGGGATCAATGGCATGTTGTTGATGATCTGTCTGTGCTGATTTCAATCCGTCCCAAGCTGCTGGGTGTTTGTACAGGCTGTTGTGGGGTGCTGGAGTGTTCAGGAGGTGCCCTAGGCTGTTACATCTTACTTGAGCAGACTTCCTTCCTAACCTCTGATGCCATTTTGGGTTTTGCCTTTTTTTCTTTAATATGTTCTCTCGCCCCATGCCTAACTTTCAGACAAACACTGTTCTTCTGGATTTGGCTGTAAAGCTCATTGTTTTGGGCTAGGTCCTGTTTTACAGGACTCTATAAAGATGTTGGTCTCCCTTTCAACATAGTGGGTGCCCTGGGCCAAATCCAGAATAGCTTGAGAGGGTCTCCTGACACCAGACAGCGCATGTCAGAGGGATTGAGGAGGAAGATGAGCTGTTCCCTGTGTGATCATGAGCATTGCAAGTTTTATTTGGACAATAAAAATGTCCCTCCACGTTAAGCTGCATAAGCCGGAGGTCAGTTCACCCGAGGGATGGGACAAGGTTAAGCTTACAGCAAGAGGACATGGGGCTAATTCCAGGAACGCTGTGGCAGCCCCAGGGGATTCGTTTATATTCTGCATATCATCTCTACTTGAAGCTGTAGAAAAAAGGGTATAAGAGAAAGGGAAGCATGCCTGTATGTGTATACATTTGTGTTTGTGATATTCCATGAGAACACCAGCGACAAAATCTCTTTTTCCCTTCCCCCCCCGGACTGATTTATTAATAATTTGTGTTCCATTACAGAAAATGGGCTTTTATGTGAATTGTACTGTGCCCTGAAATTGTTTTAGTGGCAGATCATAATTTACTATTGGGGTTTCAGGAGTCAGTGCAGACCACAATGCCATCTCCATATTCATATTTCAGATCTGTCAGAGCACCCAGATTGTTCATGTAATCAGATGGATTTCCATTCCAGTCCTTGAGAGACAAGAAAACTGGCCATCACAGAGAGATCCTTGGCAATTAAAATGAATAAGAGCTGCCACTCTCAGTGGATGTCTTCTGGGTTACCATGGGGGACAGAGATTGGTATGAGGTTTAATCAGGCACTAACAGCACCTTGCTGGGAACTTCATGGCTGATAAAGGCAGCAGCATCAGACCAAGTAGCTCCTCTCTTTTTAAAGGGAAAGGAGCCCTTTTTTTTACCTTTTTTTTAAGATGTAATAAATCCCGTGAAGTTTTGTAGTGTTTGATACCAGAGAAGAGTTAGAGGTTTTGGGGTTACTTTTCTTCTCTTCCCCACAAATGAATAACCCCTCTTTGTGGGATAAAATCAAGCAAAATGTGCAGGCTGGATGCTCAATACATTTGCAGGGTGGTTTTTAATTGCTTGTATTTTGCTTGTGCGGTGGCTACTAATGTGATATTTGGCTTTTTAAAATTAATTTCTCTGTGACTTTGTGGCTATTGAAGGGTGACAGATTGGCAGGCCAGAGTTGGAAATCCTTTACTTATCCCCAGAACAATTACAACGCAGGCAGCAGCAATGAAAGCGTCCCCAGCCGGCGTGGAAGGCCCAGAACAAGGATGAAGGAAAGCCTTCTCCGGCTCTCTGCTGAGACTGCCATTAAAGATACCAATTAGTGCCAAACTGTATTTTGTGATGGAGGAGGCACCGTTCCACTAGGACAGGACTGTAACTGTGGCACATTTACTCCTCAGCTGGCTGCAACTTTCAGCCCTTAACACAATGGCCTGAATTAGCCCCTGCAATCTTTGTGGCCTGATGCAGCACGGTGCAAAGCCTCAGGCGAGCTGCAGTGCCCCTTCTGTGTGGGGCCATGATGAGGAGGATCTGTGCAAACCAGCAGCACAGAAAGTGACATGTGGGGGGTCAAGCTGCTGCTGCCTCCATGGCATCTGCAGAGCCCATTTTGCTGAACCTGCCCGTCACCCACTCTTTGTTTAATGAGGCTGGCCATGAAAGGAATAAAAGATAAAGGAAATACTCTCTTCTTGTTTTTTGCCCCCAAATTTGTGTGCCCATGTTTCCAGTCCATCACTGAAAACATTTGTATATTGTAACACAGAAATATTAAGGCTTTTTCTTACCCACAGCTTCATTTATACATTTACAGTTCCTTGGCGTGAAGTGGGTAATGGAGTGGGTTGTTTAAGGTACAGTGTGCAGTGCTCAGAGCATTCCTGTGAGCAAGGGTTTTCCTTCAAGAAGACTTGACGGTGACTGTACTGCATCTTAGCTGTCAAGCTATTTTTTCCTTGCTAGGTTTCATTTGTGTTTTTCTTCACCTTTTGGAGACCCCTTATCTCTCCCCTCTTAAATCTATGCTCACCACAGAGCAGACATAATCCCAGATTTTCAGTAAATCAACACTATATGCTCCCTACTGACTAAGAGAATTTGATACTGACAGATTGTTACACCTAAAAGAAAAATACTGCCATAGTTTCTCTAACATGCTTTGCCTGCAACACTGAGCAAGGACAGATGTGTGATCCATTATGAATGTAACAATACAGGTAGCCTACCATAATACAACTATTTTTAATTTATATTTCATGACGAAGAGCATGGGTGCAGCCATGAATCACTGTCCTCCTCTTTTGGCTCAGTAAAACCACAGTGTCCATAGTACTGCAGCCATACAATTAACTCCTTTCAGCAGCAGCACTGCAGATTTTAGTCCTGTGCAAAGCCATTGTTTAATCTACACATGTATAGAAACCACCCTGTAGAATAGCAACATTTTACATTTATATGACACCCGACATCTGAGTTTCGCTACGTGCTGGACAGATGTGTAATTAATGTTGCCTTTCAACCTCTCTGTTTGGTGAGTAAATTCTAGACTGGGAACTAAGTTATATTCAATCCTAAGATGTGATGCTGAGCATCAGCAATGCCTGTATGCTGCATAATTCTCCCGTGTACTCAGCAAAGGGATTAAATGCATCCCCCTCCTCACCCTCAATTTTCCTAGATTCCTTAAAGGGCTACTACTGCCTACATAATCTTCATCCCCGAACTCAAATCCTTTGGATCCTCTGGGGCCCTTATTAACTGAATGTTTGCTATGCTCTGCCTTGAAATGGTCTTCAATCTCCTTATTGTTTTGCAAAGACCATGGCATGATTTTTGAGCAAATCCTGCCCTTTCATCGGCCCTTTATTAGCCCAGATGGACAGAAGTGAGGGGAACTCTCCTTTTAGCAGTGTTCAGTGAGCTACATAAAGATACCATATGCAAAAAGAGATGTTTGGGTCTGATGAACTCTATCCTGCCCAGAACCAGCACAGTGTAACCCAGTCCAGACTGCTGCCCTCTAAGGAGCAGTGGTACCAGCCTGACAAGCTTAGGCTGTTCCTGAAAACCTTGGAGCACCTCTGGACAGATTATTCCACCTTTGCAGAGCAGAGATCTTCGGAATCCTGCTTGGTTATTTAATCACTCGTGAGCTTTCTCCTGGTAATAAGCATGGACTTCGCAATGGCACAGGGGAATAGGTGGTTGGATGCTTTCCATGTCAACAATGGTTCCATTCCCATTTTCCCTGGAGAGAGAAAAGTAGTGAAACATAAAGGAAACAATGTGTCAAAATATCATCATAAGAAAGAAATCAAGTCCTCCTCCTTCCCCCCATTTCCCTTTGAGGCAGAGGAAGGTATGTACTTGTTCCCTGTCGGAGGGAAGCTGGCTTTGGGTGACCAACTCATCATGAAAAGAAGGCTGGGGCACTGGCAGGGTCCAAAAGAGAGCCAAAGACTGCCCTTGCATGGGTTCACCAGCTGGAGTAATTCACTGGTTCTCCCAGATGAATCAAGAACTACCGTGATGGAGAACGGAGATCTCTGGACCCCAGGGCAGACCTGGTAACAGCTGTGGCACAGCCTAGGGCTCAGCTAGGCTGGAGAGGGTCTGCTCCTTTCCAAATACCCACAGGACTGAGAGTCCAAACACTAGGGCTTACCAGTGGGAAAAAAGAAATTGATCAAAGAGATGTATTTCAAAACAAAGCACAAGAATACTGCACTGAAATATAAGACAAACATTTTATCTGTCCAGTTGGTTAGAGATTACACAGACAAATTTATAGGTGTTAAATTGGACACCAGAGGGCTTCCATCTTGTTCTGTGAATGAATGTATTGCAGAAGTAGTAATATTAAATACAACAGAGGCAGAGCAGTGTTAAACCATCCCACATGTTCCATACTCTGTTTAGTTGGGCTGACAGAAAAATTACAGCTGAAAAGAAGAATTTTCTACGGTTTCGGTAGGATTCAACTTAAATTTTCTTGTCATCCAGTGATGACTGTATCAGCAGAGCAGTGCAGTGCCATGGGACAGTATTTTAAAGCACTGGTTAAGGTTACTCAGGGCACTGGCCTAGGAAGGAAGAAAGGCACCTACTGGTAACCCAGTGCTCACATGTACAGTACCTGGGGCTCTTCTTCAAGGGCTTCTGTCCCAACACTAACCAGACCCAATCTTACTTAACTGATGAGATTTGACAAGGCCATCTCAGAGCAGGATGCTGTGGCTACAGGGACTGTGGCTTACCAGTCTTGCCCAGATAGGAGAGGAGAAGCTGCAAATAGTAACTCATGCCAGGAGCAGAGAGTGAAAGAAGAGTTAAGGCAGAGGAGGAAAGAACCAGCTGAAACCAAGAAGTGGTTCTGGAGTGAGGCTTATGTGTTGGTGCAGAGGCTGAAAACATTCCCAGGCTCCTCTAAAAGGCCTATTTGAAAAGACTGAATGAATTTCAGAGCAGAACCAATGCCTCGGTAACCACTGATTCTGGGATAGATTTACAGCATAAACCCACTGGGACAGATTCAGTGTTGGAGTGAGTGAACACAACTCTATTGAAGTTAATGGACTTGTGCCCACTTATATCAAAGATGAATTTAGTCTGTAGAGAAAGAAAATGGGATTTAACCTGCAAATCACCTGTTATAGAGACTAACAACATAATATGTGGTGAAAAGACAAGCAAGAATTCGGGAGTGTGCTTAAAATGCTTCATTCTCTGTTCATCCAAATAGTCTGCATTCCCTGTGTTTCTAATTACCTGAAACCTGTCTAGCACTGGGAGGAATAGTATTTAACATTCATACTAGAGTAGCAACCAGAGATCCTGTGAGGGTCCCATTACACTCAGTGCTCTACAAACACAAAAGCTTGCCTAATCCCCACTCACAAGAACTTCCACTTCTTTTCTGTGGACATGGAAACCAATTAGAATTGCTGAAGTTCAGATTTAGAGTCAAGTTATTTAACACTGTGGGACTGACACCCAAGGGGTAATAACTAAGAGACATACTTATAACACAGCTACTTTTGGGGACATCAAGACTGGAATACTTGCACTCCAAATAGTCAAACACCAGATTAAAATTGATTAACAGAATGAATAAAGGGACTGTCTAGAGTATCTGTGTTGTTGCCAATAGGGTAATAAATCAACAGGAGAGAACACTGATACAGTGATAAATAATTACTGCTTGGCTATTAAATCTTGCATTGTGCTCTGTAAGTGTTTTGAGAGACTTGTGTGAAAGCAACTATCAACAAAATGAACTATTAAGGCTGTTACTAATCATATTAATAACACAAATACCATTGATTTGCAGTTTGAAAGTATCATCTGCTGTATCCTAGCACATGGAAGATGAGGCCAGGTAATGAAGCAATGACAGGTGACCCAGGAAATTTTTTCTCTTGGAGGAACAATTTATGAAGTGGTTACACAGACACAAAGTGGTGATGGCCATGTATTTGCCATGGCTGCATGCCAGTTCATAAGACAAGCTCACACCCAGAATCTGTGTGAAACATCAAATCCAAGGAAAAACCAAATTGGTTTGTACCTCATAAAACAGTACTTAAAAAAAAAACCCAAAATGGGACCAACCATAGAGCCTTGTCCATAACACTTTCTTTCACCATTGTCAGTAGATGCATTTTCAAGCAGATGTCTGAAATGGAACAACTTCCAGCTGGATTTTATTGTGTGTGTGTCAGTGGGTAGCTCTATGCAATGATTCCTGTCACCCTTTCCTCCTGCTTCTCCTCATGTCATACACATGCCAAGATAGGGCAGTCCCAGAGGGACTGTCAAAAAACAGCACAACCCAGAGCAGCCCTGAGGCTGTTCTGAATTGCACCAGGGGTTAAACCTGCCTCCAGCCAGCCTCAGGATTGGGGGTGTACACACAGCGTGGCACAAGCCACTCTCTCCCCACTCTGTGGTAAACTGACTGATACTCAAGGGCATCTGAGAGCAAACTCAATAGAGCCAGTCTGGATTCATAGTGCTGTAGCAGGAAGCAAAGCCAGGTCCTTTATCCTTCCTTTGTCCAGAAGAAAAGACCATCCACATTCTGTCTCTCAGCCACCAAAAGCTAATCCAGAAGAGACTCCATTTTTCCCAAGTGTTACCTGCATCCAAACCTGCCATGTAAAGAACTAACTACCTGTCTGCAAATGCATTCACCATATCAGCACAGGACAAGTACAAGTAGGGAAAAGCAGTGCATTTTTAAATAGGCATATATTGTTGGAGCATGTATCCTTTGCTGTCCAGGACCGGGAAGCCTCTAACACTGGTTAATTATCTCCAAGATGAAGGGCTTAATTGGGAATGTCACAAACCAAACTTTATTCTCTTTGAAGAGCTGTCTACCTCACATGGTGCTCAGAGAAATAATAGACAGCAAAATCAGTTCACTTTTCATTGTTTTCTTTCAATTACATAAAAATGCAAGCAGTCAGGGAAATACTTTCAAATGTGTCTCTTATGCTTCCATCTGCATACTCAGTACTTCTGTGATGACACCCAGACTCAGGCAAGAGAATGATGATGAAGGTCAAATGTAGAGAAAGGAAACTCTAAACAATAATGGATGATTTATAGCATACAGTGAATCTTATCTGGGTCACACTTTTGAAGGGCCCCATTTCTCAACTCTTCTAATTCTTGAATTAATTAAGTTCTCATACGCATTATTTTGTTTCTCTTTTTCTGTGCAGCTGGAGACACAGAGGTGACAGGCTGAGTGATGCACTTCAGAGCAGCGATTCTTCTTGCGCTGCGTGAAAGACCTTTCAGTAGAGCTTTGTCTCTGCAGCAACAGGACTCAGAGACACTCCTCACTGAGTCTTCTTCACCTTGCTCTTGTTTTGCTTATTCAGACCTCTTCCACATCTTCCTTAATGAGCACTATCCAGATTTCACTTCGGTGGCCTATTGAACTGGAAGTTTTTCCTCGAGGACTGCTCATCTAAAGAGGATTAAGACCTTCCTACAACCTCCAGGCATTTGTGATTTTGTGTGGCAATGGACTCTTTCCACAGAGGGGTCTGCTTAAGGGAAAAGACACACTTAGTCTTTTTGGCATTTCCCACTGCTTGCATGGACCTTGTCCATCTTCCTGCATTGACACTCAGATTCTGCTGTTGCAATGCGATCACAGAGCTTGTCAGAGGGACAAGACAGCTGTCTCCTTACAGTCTGATCTTCCACATTTTGTCCACAGAAGCTTTGATCCTATAAAGTGCCTCCTGAAGAGCATCCTTGGTGTGTCTCCTGCATGGGTAGCCATCTAAGCTCTTTGTAGGCTGCAGCCTGAAAACCGTAAGATCAAGTTTAGAAAATTGCCTACCGGATCCCTGTGGCTCTGTGAGAAAAGAGAAAACAAAAATAATAATAAATTGTTAAGGGCAATCAAGAATTAGTTCTGCAATAAATCTATATGCAATCTGTCCCCTGTACTCCTGTGTGTTTACTTATATTTATAAGATTTGTTTTATGAATGATTTGCCATTAATGGAGAAAGGAGAGATTAAGAAACAAAAGCTGTAGCTTCAATCCATCATTAGGGAATTAATCAATTGGCAGCCTGTGCAGACAGCTATTTAGATCTGTGGCCTGAACAGCTTAATTGGGGGAAACGTTTTAAAAGGGCTAGAATGATGTTCAAAGTAGCATAAATTAGCCCATTTTGGACCCATCACATGGCCTAATTTAACAATTTTTATACCTCAGAATTTGGCAAGTGATCACATCTCTTGAGCTTCTTAGCATCTTCCTATCCTGATATGCCTGTAAACTATATTTCCATCTGAAAATGATTAACTAGAAACGCTTCAGCTACTCAATAAAAGGCAAAGGGAAAATGCCTGTGAAACACTGTGTGAAACACTTGGGTTTACCTCTCCCTGTCCAGCTGTAGGTGTTTGTAGCCATCAATGCAAAAGAGAATAGAAGCAGGTCAAATCCTCCTTCACCTTGGGTCTCAGGTCTCCTGCAGGGCTGATGAGGTTTTTATGTTACTGCAAAAAAGAAGGGTGCATCTTAGGGTTTCTTACTTTTACTGATAGTTTGTAAAGTGTTTTAGCCTCTGCAATACGTTAAATGAGGTGTTTAAGTGGAAAACTCCAACACTATCTTTTACTAGGAATTAGTGAAAATTTATAAATGCAAGTTTCCTGGAAGTTCAGCATTTTCTGGGATGTGGACCTTGAACTGGCTTTGAATTCAGCAGAAAGCCTATTTATGTTTGGCCAAATCAAATCCCCATGAACTCCCTAACCCACTTGCGTGCTTGAAATCTGGGACTGGTCCCAGAGGTGAATTTCTCAGCCTCAGCATGCTGCTGCCACCAGTGCAATCAATGCCTGTGTGCTCTGCTCCTCACGCCGTTGAGGCTGCGCAGTTCCAGCTCCTACGGTTACTTCTGGTTACCTAATGTGGGGTCGGAGAGATGCTGCCTGGGGACTTTCAAACAAAACCATTTAGCTTTAAGGCTCTAAATGTTTCAGTGTCTTTGCTGGGCAACACCCTGACAACACAGCTAAACCAAACTAACCTTATACATATATTGTACATGACGTTTGTTTTGGAGCAAACTTGTTGCCCTGCATTCCAGTCCTCCAGAGGCGTCATGCCATCCTCTTTATTCATCAGGAGTATGCCCAAATCCCAGAGTTGACTAATGTGCAGCCTATCCACATGCTTCCCGTCTCTGAAGGAAAATGCAGAGTGAAGCATCCAGAGACAGTTCCAGGCACAGTTGTTGTCAGCCAGGCAGGTTTCAAATGTGCTTGCTGACTGCATCATTGATAAATGTATGCCCTTTCAAGCTCTGCTAGAGATGCAATGGTACTTGTGCAATTCTTGGGCTGTCTCTTCTCCTGGTGAGTCAATAAAATTCAGTCTTTGGTCTTTAAGGAGTCAAAATGATTGCATATTCTTCCTGAGCTGTGCTAAAATGTTTGGTCATTGAGCATACAGCTCTGATCTCAGGCCCTCTGGAGGTATACTTGAGTTGTTCTGATTTATTCTGACCTTTCAGAGGTATAAATGGGATAAGAATCTGGTTATCTTTTCCTTCTGGTATGACTCCTGTTAGAGTGATGAACCTGGCATACAAGCAGTTGGTATCTTTTAAGAGGTTTTTTCTTATACATTTACTCACAACTAATTATTCACTAGTTTATACTTGTGACGCGATTTGGTTTAGAGGATCTCTTCCACAGAGCTCTGGGATCCACAGATTGTATACTTTGATAACCAAACCCACACCCAAGGCAGGTTGCACTTTTGGATGTATTACTCTTTATATCTCATTCTTTATTCCATTGGCACTAGTTTTAAAAGTAGATTACAGAAAAATATTTTCTCTTGAAATCATGGTAGCAGGAACAAAGCTAAAACAAGACCAAAGCTGTGGCAAAGACTAAAGGTATAGGAGAAGGTGTTCATTTCAGAATATGATGCCACAAAAAGAGAAAGAAAAAAACTCAGAATAAGCATCCCTTCATTTTGCTTCTCAAACTACCAGAATGACAAGCAGGAGAAGGTAAAATTAAGACAGGTAATGCCAGATGAAAAATTGCCATGCAATTCTTGTACATCTTGTACCTCAAGCCAACTTCACCTAATAACTGAGACATGTTGGGGCCTGGAGCAAAGGTCCAGGTGTGTGACCACTGAGTAAGTTCTTCAGCTCAATGGCAGTTCAAACCGTGGCTGTTGCTAAATACCTTCAGTACAGGACAAAGGCAGAGGTCCAAGGCAACCACTTAATTATCACCAGCTCCCTGAGATGGAAGGACAAGAGCATCTTTTACAGCACAGCATCTTCCTCAGCATTTGACACCTTGTCCCCTTACAGGAGCAGACCCATTCTGCTGGGGGATGTTCCCCTTGCATCTGCAAAGACAGGAGCAAAATGTCTCTGATGGGCATGGCATACATTAGTCCATGGACACTTTTCTTTATTTCTTATACAACAGTATCAGCTGGCATGGGAAGTCTAATCTGCAAGCTCAAGCTCTGTATGGGAAGTAAGAAGTTGTGGGTCTGCTGTGCACTGAATTATTTCAGAATAAATAAATAATACTGATGGATCAGGACAGGGAGTAGAAGATTAATCTGTTCATTGTTCCTTCAGCCCTGTAGATAACGTATGTGTTTGGCAGGCTGCAAAGCTGACTCCTTTCCGTGTCTTAAAATACAATGCCAGATACTTGAAAGCCTTTTAAATTTTGCACATTGAACATATTCAGTGCTTAAAGGAAAGGGAAAAGAAAGAAAAATGAATGAATTAAAAGATGAAGAAAAATAAAGACATGATCTGACAACCTATGTAGCTCAAGCCCATGCTCCTATACCTCACAGAACTACATAGACCAATGTATATATTTCAAATTCCATTAGTTGTCAGAGCTCTAGACTAGGTGTTTTAGCTACAGAAAAAATAATCTCTGGAAATAAAAGCAAAATGGAGAACTTGGATAGGCACTGAGAGAAAAGAAGCAAACTTTCATGGTGAAGGAAGTTTCAACCACTTTTAGCTAATCTGTTTTTTTTCTTTATTCCTGGTACATATGGACACACAAACTGATGTGTGCAAGAGTGTCAGCCCAAACCAGCTACTGACGTTACACAGGAGCTTACTGAACACACCAGAGGAGAAGCAAAGTAACACAAAAGAGCTCACAACTACATACTGCTGCCATTCTTCCTAAATACAAAAAATCTCATCACTAATAGCAAGAATTTTTCTATTTCATTTTGCACAAAATCAGAGCAGGAGATGTATGTTCTCTGCATGTTTTCCCAGCTAATAACTACTTTCACCTAAAGTGTAAATCTGAATAGGAACTGGTCACCGTTTGAAAGATGTGTATTTACATTTGTGGACAGGCTTACTTAAAGCAATGTAGGGATGATTTGCTTTTAAACATTGTTACTTAAGGAAAATCTATCACAGTAACGGAGTTCAATGTTCAGTTTTGAATGGGCTTTATTTGTATCACTGTTCTTGCTTCTCATCTTCTTATGGCACCACTGCAAATATCTGGTTCTTCCAGTAATATTTTTGTCTCCTCTTAAAATAAGTTTCCACACTTACCTAATTTTGTATGGCATGAGCAAGAAGTGTCTAAGGCTTGGAGTAGTACATCATTTATAATACTCCTGCTAATTGAAGAAATGTGGGCCAAATCTAAATAGTATGTCAACTTCAGCAGTTTCGGGAAAATGATACGTCAGATATCATTACACTCACAGGATATAGTAGAAGGAAATAGGCAGTAATCAATATGCTATATCATTGAGTGGGAGTTGACTTCTCCTTGGCAGTGAAGCATTAGTCCGTGTAGACATACCAGCCCAGAAATGCTCAGAGAGCCAATTAGCTTTACATGAAAGCTAGGATAATCTACAAGTAATACAAAAACATTAAGTTCAGTTGTATTCAGATTGTTTCTTTCATTTACTTACTTGCGAGTTGAGAAGGTTTTGCAACAGTTTTCTAAACTCAAATGGTAAGACTAATGCACGGTGACATCAGTCAGTGTTCAAGACTTTATCAAATAAATACAGGTTCATAACCTCGCTATCCCAAACTATATTTCTGCTCCCCCACAGCAGCAGCCACTAAATTATTCCCAGCTAAACTCCCTTTCACCATGAATCATCTTACTAATGAGGCATGCCTACTCGCAAATCCCGCAACCAGGCCCCCCTGCTGTGGAGAGCTAACACCCCATCAGCTCTCATACCCCTCGTCTAGCACTGTATAATCTGTGCTATGTGCCACGCATATTATGTGCATGCAGCCACCCCTCAACACAGCTAATGCTACCAGGGCTTGGTTTGATTGGCTCAGATGGATGAAGCAAAGCAGCAGCTGGGAGGAGCTATTTGATTAATAATAAATAGATACAAAGATTTATGATTAACATGGAACATCTTAATGATTTACCATAGCAATGAAACCAATAGGCTGATATTCCAATCCGATTTCTACAAATTTGTATAATCCTCAGGGTAAAACAATTTAATGTGCTGTCTCTTTTATAGTTACAAAAGGCCTTTCATATGATCAATTATACATAAGAGTATAATAAATGTAACTTTCTTCATACTAATCACATCTAACTTAAATTCTCTTGTCGGTCTTTGGAGTGTATGTAGCATTCCCCATAAAGTTTTTAGTCTCAGCTCTTAGCAAAAGTTAATATACCCAGAACTTCCAAATAAATCATCAGTACAAGGGTCTCCACATTAGTAAAACTGTTCAGACAATGCAGTTTATTAGCAAAGCACTACCTCCTTCCAGCCAAGCCCCTTGTTTAACACAGTGAACTTGCTGCTTCATATCAGGGGGTTGTCTAGGGGTTATGGTGTGCTGGATCTTTAAAGTTTTGATAAGAAGTATTGTATCAATGTCATGACTCAGGGTGATGCAAAAGTAGCATAAAGATAACCTGAAAGTAATATTTTGCCTAGTAGATAGATCACAACTAGGAAATGGAACTGTATGAACACATACAGACAAAAAGTCTCAAAAACCATGTAGTTTATTAAAAGTTTCGAGACAGAATTACCATCTAATGTGATTTTGGTTTCTAATTTCCATAGAATTGCAATTCATAAGAAGAAAACTGCATGAAGTCCTTCATATGAAAGCCAAAGAGAGAGGCAGAGACAGAGTGATGGTGTTCACCTCGTATGCACATTGAAAAATAATCTTTCAGTTAAATAAGGGGGACTATGTTGAAGATGACAGCAGACACCAAAAGCAATTGAAAGAGACTGTGGAAAAAGTCTTCCCACTGTGTTCTAGTTACCTGTTTTGGCACATACAATGTTCTGCAGGATGCGCAGCCACAGTATGAAATGTGTATTCATTCATGATCAGACATCCACAGAAGATTCGATGGATGAAGAGTTAGTTGAAAAACAGTTGAGACTACCTGAGCAAGTGAAAAAGAATAAAAAAATATCATGTGTTAGAAGGCCAGAAAGAGAAGACTTGGCACACAACTGCAGGTTCCTATAGTGAGAGAGAGAACACTATAAGAAACATTTCTTGTGGGGCATTAGAAACCTTCAAAATTTTAGCTAAGTGCTAAGATTTTGAGACCTTCCTTGAAACCAAGTACTGCAAATGTCTCAAAGACTTTTTATCTGATAAAGGGTAACCTTTGTTCTGTGAAACTCTTTTTTACCTCAGGGTGGAGTGAATGAGAGACAATAGATGTAAAAGAGATCCATCATGAACAGGACTTTGGGACCTGTGTGCAAAAATACATACACCAAAAGTACATCCATGCCTGTGATGCAATTAATGGCTCTGAAAAAAATGTAACTCAAAAGAAATCAAACTAGTTTGGAGGTTGCTCTTTTTCCCCCCTCTCTCTTCTTGAAAGCTGCCAGATTTAGGTTTTCCCTTTTAACTACAGGTGCCAAAATTTTGTATTTTCCAAGTGAAAATTCCAGTTCTGCCATCTTCACTTTAGGAACTGGCACTTTAAGGAACCTCCTCCTTAGTGTTAAAGACTCTTAACAAAATCAAAGTTACTCGACTAGCAGAAATAACATTGAGTTAATTGCCTATCATACGGTTTTGTAGTATCTGCATGCACTGTCATCGGTGTACTGTTGTGAGTTGACCTGGCTTTTGAAAATATTGCCCTTAAAGTCTGGCACATTTTTAGAACCAGGCTGTCAGTGAAGGAAAAATGAACTGGAACATCATAATCTGCTTCAACCATAGTAAAGAGAGAGACATCTGGTAGGCCCCTTGGCAGTCAGCCAGCAACGAAGACTTGAATTAAAATGATGAACATGTTCTCAGGAGTCTGCCTCTGAACTGAAGAAGTTATAAGTTATAAGCTGCTTCTTCGAAGTTGGCTGTAAGTGGTGGCAGTGGGCCCTTCATCCTTACGCTGTGCCACATGTTTTTCTGATGTGGCACGAGCCATAAAACCATCTCAAATACACCTGTAGAGGGTCAGAAATGAAACAAAAAGTGAGTTAGAGGAGTAAGAATGGAACAGTTTCACATTTCCTAAAGTTACACAGAAACTAGGACAGCCTCCTCTGTCTAATGGAATTGATCTAACTTCTCAGTCAGGCTCGAAAGGCACCCTGAGGTCCTCCATAGCTGGTCTTACAGGCGTCCTGGATAAGCCTATGATTTTCCTGGGAAATAAAGACTTCTGAGATTTCTAACTATAAAAGACAGAGCAGCCTATTTTACCTCCCAACATATATCACCAGCTCCTACTGTCTTGGGTGTCTAACAAAGGGACAGGAATTGTGCTGGCCATCATTTCCCCAAAGAATTGTTAAAATAGAAATCAATGTCCCAGCTGCAAGCCCTTTCAGGAACAAAGCAGTGAGGAAGGAGAGCTGTATCAGGTGACAATAGACCATAGCAGATTTCTGTTATTTTGGTTTCAAAGCAAATTCCTAGCTGTGATTTGGCTTGTGGTCAGCAAGTGAATGAAATTCCAACAGTGGTGGCATCCAGATCTGGATGCCACTAAGCCATCCCAGTTCTAATAAAATGTGCTGCTAGAGAAGATTCTTATCAGCCCATCTGCAGTTAAAAAAGAAGGAAAAAGAGTAATAAAATTCATGCTGTAGCCCAGTTTTGGAATTTAAAGGAACAGTGGTTATCCAGTAGATGTGCTGTATTTAAATAAGAGGTTGGACACAGCAAAATGTGTCCCCTAATGAGGCAGCACAGAAGTTCCTACATAAGATCATTTAAATTTGTAATGGTAATTGCTTTATGGCATTGTGAGGTCATTAGAGTTTGAGATTAAGATGGCCAAATTGTCACAGGGAAGATCTTTAGAGACCCTCTTACAAGGCCATTACAAGGCAGTATTACACATACAACGTGATTTCAAAGCATGACTTGGAGAAGGCCTCACTACAGTGCTCTTATAGTAAAATCACATTGTGAGACTACAATAAGAAATAAGACTGCAGTGCAAGTCTGTGGAGATTAGACTCAATTATGATGTCAAAACAAAATGAAACAATGTCAATGCAAGTTATACCATTAAGGTTGAAACTTAAACCTAGGAAAGCAAGGAAATTCTGCATTAAACCTGCCACATTACCTTTAAATCACACCCTTGTGCTAAGGTGTTGCAGCAGGTAGAGACCTCTGTTAAATTGTCTCTCAGCTCTAGGTATCATTACATACTGCAGATGATCTCTGTATAAAATTGCTGTAGTTTCATTGTAGAAATGTTTAAGTGATTAACCTAAAGTGTTTAAGCTATAACTGAAGATGCTACAAGACTCAGGGTTCTAGAGAAAACTCCAGGTTAACAGCTGATATTTCACTGGGTGTGTCATGTCCAGATGTAAAGGCCTTGATCCCTTACAAAAAAATAAATGGAACCATTTAGGCACTCTGAGATAAAATAGTTGTTTCCAATGTCCCTGGGTTTTTTTTTAATAGGAATAACCAGTGCAACCCAGGTTTTGTCCAAATATACTAGGGTATGCTCCTTCTCCTGACAGGTTATTGCCTGGCTTGAAATAGGAGGTAAAGAGTATAACAGAACACTGATTTTTGCAATGGGTTTTTTAAGAAAAGACCACCACTGAGAGAAATGTAAGCATGTACTGGGGCCTGCCTGGGTGCAATGAACTGTGGGAGGTCGAACCAAAGAAAATATCTTAAAATCATCCATATTGGTTAACTCAAGGAAGGTCCCCGATGGCCACACAAGCTCTCCACTTCAGCTTTGCTCTTTTTGGTTATTGGAACTATGGAAGTGTAAACGGTGATTGGCTGCAGATGTAGCTGATGGAAGCTGGCTGATCTGTAGGGTTGTATCTATTTTTGTCAGCTGTGGGCTCGACCCATAAAACCTGTGTATGGTTTCCTAGAGAGTGTGTCAGCTGACAGGGAGGCCAAAGTCTGTATGCTGACTTTTCTTCCCACTACAAAAGTGTATGAAACACCTTGGGCTGACTCTGCAGGGTTCCCACAGACAGTTCATTCCTTCAGTTTTGTTTGTCTTGTGCCTGGGAACATCTGAGGCCTGTTCTGACATCTAGCCCCAAACCAATGTGAACCCCAACCCAGCTCCTTCCAGATCAGGTCATTTTGTGGTCCCAAATTTCATTTGGTGTCCATAAACCTGTAAGCCTTGGATGAATTTGTCCCAGGAAGAGATGATAATTGAACCTCCTTGCTTTCTGTAAAGGATTTTCATATGTAACTTTAAGTATGTATCCACTGTATTGGTTTCTCTAAGTCTGATTCTTTCTGTGTTTTTATATTGGTGCTATCCACCGTGCTAATTATACTGGCATCACCATCTGCATATTGATATCATTAATTAGCATAAAGAGTCACTCCTCTAAAATACATGGCAGTGTCTCTCTGACTCATTTGCCATGAGGGTAATTTAAGTGAAGTACAACACCATAATATACCATATTTAGCCCTGAGCTGTAATCATCTTTATTAATTGCTTAATGTAGCAATGCCTACTGCAGGAAGTGCCATCCTGCAAGGTCCTGATTAGCTCCTCAGGGGTGCAGAGGGTCCACATTTCCCTAAGAAATCATGTGTGAGGACAGACACAGTATTTTTGAGGGACAACTCTGAATTTTGCCAGCTCAGCCCATTAGTACAGTCTACGGCCCTAAATCAAGACAGCTCACAACAAGTGTGGATGCATATGCTGGGAAGCTCTGCAGCTAACAACTAAGAAGGTGCTAGTCACAAAAATTCCCCAAAGTCTCAACAGAGAAAGTGAGCCCTGGAATAAACACACACCCACCTGGCACCTCCAAATATTTCTGGAAAATATTCAGGGCGTGGTTTGTACTCTCAGTGAAAGCCCATGCCATTCTCAATATCAAAATATGAATGCAATGAAAAGGAAAGAGAGACATACAGCTTGGACAGAAAAATAAAGGATGCAAGAAAGAGCGGAGAAAAGCAAAAGTAGCTAAAAGGGAGGGGAGGAGAACACAGACACCACAGCAAGGGGCCAAGAAGGACTCAGCAGGACATGAGGTGTCAGAGACACCACAGGAGGAGGAAGAGCAAGACTAAGAAACAGTAGCAGTCAGCAAGACTGGGAGGAAACAAAAAGCAAGTGAGGGAGAGAAAGTAAGAACAAGATGGTGAAAATGTTCTCTCATCAGAAGTAAACGCAAAGATATGACTGAAATACCTTCCCAAGATAAAAAAGGGGCTCCAGTACTGGTTTTCAATAGATTCTTTCAAAGTAGCATTGCTGGGAAGTACAAAACACTTCCAAAGACAATTTAATTGCCTATTACCTATCACTGATGAATTAGTTCTCAAAAGAAACGTTTCTTAATGTTTTCTCATGGTTCTGTCAGTCAGTGGTCAGTGGAGTAGCCTGTGCTGCTGAACACATCCGGCTATGCAAAGGCAGCCAGACTATAACAAAAATGATCACTATATGGCTAAATATAACTATTTCTGCTAGATTAATTTGGTGACAACTGGAAAGATATTCCTTAAACAGATGTCATAGACAATGTAGGTCTTACATTATCACAGGCCTCGTCGCCAAGATCCATTGACTTGGCTCACTAGAAAGGCAAGTTTATAGTGGGACCCCAAAATTATTGATCTGTCTGAACAAAAATAAAGTTTAGTTATGCACTGGTTTTGGGCTGCACACAAGGACTGTGCCAAAGAGCCACAGCATGGAGACCAGCAGGGCTTAGTTCTCCCATCCTGGTCTTGGCATGTTCCCCAAAGCTATGGCCAAAACACTCTAGAACTCTCACCGACTTGAGCTGACGGCTTGATCAAGCTAGGCTCAGATTGAACCTGAGAAACCAAGAGGCATATTTAGGCTTCTGTATATTCATATATACACCAAATCTCTGTTTGTACCCTTGGCAGTGTCAAGGCATATTTAATGTTCATTGAAAAGCCTGAACTATGACTTTTAGTGTCCATAATCACTTCCTTGAGGAACTGATTTTAATTTGAGTGACTCACAGGTAGTCAAATGAACGCCTCTCTGACCCATTCAAGAGGATGGTCAGGTGAGTTAAAGGTGATCGAAAATTCACTTTTCCTTTGAGCTCAAAGAGCTCGATGACTCAGGTCATTAATAAGAGTCACATCAGGGCCCCAGCTTTGCACATGGTCACTGTTGTGAGACAGCATTACTCCCACTAACACACAGTGTTCAGCTCACTCTTTCTTCTGGTGCAGAAACAGCAGGTTCCCTTGCACACAGGATAAACTTCCCTGGGCTCTGTAGTAAAGCCTGAAACATGGTAAGGTGGCTTGTGGCAATAGGGAAGGTGGCCTGGCAGCACAGGCATGCTGACAGCAAGGTGCTCACTGTGGTGGGGCAGGGGATGGAAGGGAAATGTGCAGAATTACAGCACAACGAGAAACTCTGTTACTAACAAGCAGGCAGAAGCGGGTAAATCCCTGCAGACCACTTGGAGAGTCATTCTTACATGTCTTCTACCATTTTACTTAAGGTACCATTAATGTGGAATAAAATATATCTCCAAAGTGAAGGATTGCCTCTAAAACAGTACCATTGTTAATGTTTCTATTATTGATCTGCACCCAGCTGTTGTGTGTGCATCTATGGAGCACTCGCTGTTTCAGTTGCTGCAGACTGCATCTGCTGTTGGCAAGTTACAAACTCACATGCTTTAAGCAGCACTAATTTGAAGTGAATGCCTTATAAATAATCCACGCAAACAATCTCTGGCATTAATACACATTTAGTGATACTAAACCTGAGCAGATAAAGTTCACAGTGGTTCAAGAAGAAGACCTAGATCATTTGTGGCCTTTAGATCCCCCGTGGGCTTTAACAGTAGAGAGAAGAGAGAGGCCATGTTCTTCATGCCACCTTCAATTACGTTTCCTCCCCTGTTTATTTTTCTTCTCCTTCCTGCCCCAGTGAAAATATTCACTCCAGTTTTACAGGGAGGGGAGTGGAAAAATGAGGGAACTTTTCTAAAAAGTCTTTTCATGTGTTCTTGAGGTTGGACTGGGCTGCATAACTGGAGGCAGTTAAAATAAACATGAATTTAGGCTGATGCATCTAATCAGAAAGTATGGCTTAGGTTATAATTACATTGCTCAAGCACATAATTAATGGGTCTAAAAAATACAGGTGTACCATACTGACTGAAGGATCTCTGTGGAGTACAAAGAGCATGGTGATTCTTGAGATTGAGAGCTCAAGTGTTCTGTGTTTTCATTTGAACAGCTGTGTAAAGTGTTTGCAATGCAACCAGCTCTCCTCCCACTTCCAAACTGACTAACTTTGGGGTTTTGCTTTAAATTCAAAAAGTTCAGACCTTCCTTACCAAATAGGTCACAAGCCTTTGATAGCGTGTCAGTCAGGTTATGTTTTCTCATCAAAATGATGATTTTGGAGAGTTTTGATGAAAAACCACATAATAAATGTGTGCAAATATATACAAATACATATATTTGTGTGTGTGCATATATGCATATATATGTATATATTTTAACTCAGCTGAGAGTGGAGAATTTAGGTTCATTTGAGCATAAAGCTCTGAGCAGAATATGGGACATACAGTCCCACATGGTTTGAAACAGAAGTCAATCTTTGTGAAATACAACTGCTTATTTGTACACACCTGTGCTTCTTTGGGTTCTTCTGCCTGCTCCTCCAAAACTACTAAAGCTTATATTTGTGTAGTAAAGGAATGTTATCCTTTTTTGGAAACTGCATCCTATTGTACTCGGTGGCACTTTTGCTGCTGACCTCAATGATAGAGCTGAGAGAATTTGCAATGAATAATTAATCTGATGAATTTAGCCTACTTTTCTGCCTGCGCAATATCTGAGGGCAGATTGCACTGTCTTCAAACATATTTATTTGAAATTACTTAACACACTTCCTTAGACTGTGAATTTGTCAAGGCTGATTCTCTGGGAGTATCGGTACTGAGCATTTGCAGTCTTTGTTTCACACAAGTGCTACAAGAGCAGCCCAGCATGGATGGAGTTGTCAGAAATGTGAGGTGGTATTCAGGTAGGACAGCAATTACAGTCCTGTGCAAATTATGCTCAGTCAGGCAAAGTGCATCTCGTTGGTTTTGTTGGTTGGCAGCATTTTCAGAAATTTCACAGAAAATAAAGTTATATTTGTTTTTCTGAACTTCAAAGTGGAGGCAAATCAAACTTTCCAGTCAGATATTTAGTGACTGCAGTAAGGCTTTAGTCTTGTTTGGAGGGACTCTAAATTTTCTTCATTGCTTTTCTTTCTCTCTCCCTCTGTTTTCCACTTTACAGACACTGAAAATTATTTTTACTCAATGTACTTCTGTTTTATCACCAGTTACTCCTTGTCACAGATTTATTATATTGTCTTCTTTGCACTGACCAAGAAAATGCATAGCAGGGCTGGCCACTTCCCTCTAATTAGCCAAAGTTAGATTTTCTCAGCCATCAGTGATGTGGAAGGATGTGGGAAATCTTTATTTGCATTATTTAGTTTGTAAACATCTTCTACAACCTGGTCTATTCATCCAGCTATTTCCATTCTCAACCATTTCCCTGTTTTTGACTTCTTTTTCCATAGTGTCCAAATCTTCCTATAACCTGGTGTTTCTGGTTAAATAAAACCATTCCTTAGCAAGGATCAGGCTGGCTGGGAGCAAAGCAGTGGGGGGTGGTCTTTCGTGGCCCAATTAGTTTGACGTGTCCTGCATGACCTTTGTGCCTTGGAATGTGCTGGAAAATGTTGCTGCCCCACCGCCTGGGACTGTTGTATGAACACTGCAGGAAATGCAGCCTGCTTGAAGGGATGTTGAACAGCTTTGGGCTGGTAGCTGGCACCAGCAGGGCAGCTGTGTTTGCCCTGTTTCTAGGAGGGGTTTCCAGTGAAGAGGTGGCACCTGTTTACAGCTCCCAGTATCTTCTGCCTCAGCCTTTTCAAAGGCAGCCAGTGCTTAAATGACCCTGATGGAGAGAGACCATGTGCAAAGGCATGCAGGACAAGGGGCAGTAGGCTCAAACTGAAAGAGATAAACCTTCAATTCGATAAAAGGGAAGGAATTCTTTACTGTCAGGGTGGTGAGGCACTAAAACAGGTTGCCCAGAGAAGCTGTAGGTGTCCAGTCCCTGGAACTGCTCAAGGCCAGAGTTGGATAGGGCTCTCAGCAATTTGGTCTGCCAAAAGGAGTTCCTGCCCACGGCAGAGGGGTTGGCACTAGATCATCCTTAAGGTCACTTCCAATCCAAGCCAATCTCTGATTCCTTCTATGAACTGAAACAGCAGAGCTTTGCAAGCAGGTTTAGAGGAAAACAGCAGCCAGGTATTGAGACTCTCCTCAGTGGTTTCCCATTTCTCTGATTCCCCTCCATTCTCGTGTCTTGATAGTGCTCATTACAGCTCTTAGTGATGGAAGAGGGAAAGGCTCCGCATTTATTACTCCCATCTGCAATAAAGCCTGTAGGAAAAGGAATGTACCAAGGTTTTGGGAAGACTGAAGATAAATACAGACCTGAACACGTGTTGTATACAGATACAGGTGGGGATGGGAGGCAGACACTTTGCCCTGATGGCAAAATCATCAGACACTTGGCCCTGATTACAAAGTCATGGCATTTCCTGCCATGTTTATCCCCTTTCAGACAGAACTGGGTGTTTCCAGCTCTACAGATTTGCACCATTTGAAATGTCAAGTGTATCTCCAGGGAGCTGGAGTCTCTTTTACACAACTATTCAAATCTCAGTCTCAAAATCTGTATATGCCACGGAGACCTTGAAAACCACAAGCCAGTTGTGCTGTTTTTCCAGCCTCCCACCCTTCAGGAAATCAAGAAAACCAACCCTCCAACCCTTCAAGAAATCAAGAAAATAAAAGTTCATCCAAGGCAATTTCCTCAGTTCCCTTCCTCCATCATCATTTACCACATCAGTTAAACAAACACGCTGCAAACTCGCCTGTTTGTGACTGGCCTTAGGGATAGTCCCTGATGATCAAACTGCTACAACACAAGACCTCAGTACCATTTTGAAAAGATCCATGGCAAATGGGGGAATTGCATGATATAGGACCTTAAGACGATAATATGACTTTAAGATGTACAAATACATAAGATTTCTTGGAATTATACACTTTGCATATTTGAATGAGAGAGTTCTGAGAGAATCAAGGAACATTTCAGAGAGATTACAGGGAACACAAGGGAAATTTTTACTTAAAAATTGTACATATAGAACCGACTTTAGACACCTGCAGAATAACTATTAAAAATTAAATTACTAAGCCTAAACTAACTCTAATGTCCTAATTCCCCTACCTGCGCCAAACCTTGATCAGCCAGTCAAGTTCCCATGGGGATGCAGCCTTCTGGAAGGTGACAGTGTATTTAAAGCACAGTAGTAATTATTCCGGACTCTACATTTAATGATATCTATGGCTGGCCCAGCACTCTGGCTGTGCAGAGCTACACCAGAGAGTGTATTTCAATCTCCAGGCCCAGTCTCTCATTCCCCATGCTTGCAAATCCAGGCATGTAGCAAGGTGGAATGTGCTTGAATGTGGGACAAACTTCTGGAGGAAGTGCTGTCAAGATCCATTCCATTCCTTCCACCTTTCCTTGGGCCTATGTCCTCTCCAAAATCTGTATTTAAGCCCTACATATGTCTCTTGCTCATTTTGAAGACACGCATTACTAGGCTATAAGGAAATACTGTCTTATTCTCTCCTGTCTGGAGCAAACCATTGTCATTTTCAGTTGCTATTTGCTCAGAAAACAGTGGCTTCTGGATAACAAGGGCTGACGTGACCCAGTCTGCAAATACTGTGTTGTGGCAGCCTGAAAGATAATGTGTGTTGCCGCTGAATTCACAAAGGAGAAAAACTTTGAAACATTTTAAAAATGCAGGTGCACAAATTACTCATGCCAGGAGCAGCAGTGGCATTTTGTAATAAAATCTTGTGTTTATTCTCCACTGTTGAATACACATACCTTGCAGTTCTCAGGAGATCATCGTCCTGTGCTATCCAGTGAACAATTTACAGACGGATTAAATACATGTGCAAAATGAAATAAAACTTGCAGATTTATAATAGGCATAGGTTATCCTTGCAGTTGGCACAAATTTCCCATATATGAAGAGGGCTTTGGTTCACTTTAGAGTGTCAGTTTTTTCCTTATTTTTCCTTTGTGTCAAATTTCAGTCTATTCTTGTAAGATATTTGAATATTCAGAATATTACTGGGTTCTCAGCACCAAGCTGTGTCCAAATAACCAGCAAGCACTAAACACAATACAAAGCTTTCAAGCATTTCCTGCTTTGATTTTTTGGTCATACAGAAATTTGCTTTCCTTGATACCAATATTTCTAGCGTAGAGAAGAAGAGGGCCAAGAGTGTAGTAATGATTTGAGGAAGGTCTTTACTGAATGAATGCTGAGTCTGTGAACTCAAGCAGTAGATAATATGGATAATAAGGAGAAGGGGTGCTGCAAGCTTATCTATTGATCTGAAAATTTCAGTCTCTCTCATGTGACAGTTATTGTCTAGCCTCTGCATATTAGTTTGAAGAATATGTTTTCAATACAAATCATTTGATCATAACTCTTATTGGAAAGCAGGCAGATCCATCTGCCTCATCCTTTTGCATCAGCTCCTCTGTATCAGCCTTTGGCCAGTCCTCCATTTCATTTGAATCAACTCTTGATCATAACAGTCATCATCTGATCCAGGTATCACTTTGCCTTTCCTTTCTTGTTTGTTCCCCCAGCCTCCTACAGAAAAGCATTACATTTTGCAGAGTGGAGGGGACAAAAGCCCCATGTTTTAAGCCCATGAGAATCTTACTGAAGTAAAAGACATGGTCCCTGAAGTCAGCAGAGGTTATACTTGCACTGGTATATTTTCACTATTATAAACCATAGGGCTCTTCTGTGAAGAATAAAACCCCTAACAAACAACAACAAAAACAAAAAAAAAAGCCAAAACAAAGCTCATACACACGCACAAAAAACTCAACCAAAAAAAAAAACTACCAAAAAAACACACACAAAAAAGGGAAACAAAAGCATGTCCTCCAGTATATTATGAATATTTCTCTCCCTTACTATGTGCTGCTGCTAACATCAAGCAATGGCAAGTGTAGATTGATCAGTCATTGTGGGCAGCATGCTGGGCTGATGGATCAGCAGTGGCATATGTGCAGCTGTGCAAGTCTGGTATCAAGGTGTGTCAGCCTGTCTGCTACCTCGCTGCCCATCCAAACCATCTTTTGTTTCTATTGTTGTAGTTCCATCAATCTGGCACATGAAAAAAGGAATCATGGTATTCTTCATTGCAGGTCTGTCTGTCTGTCTCACACCCACCAAGCCCTTGGCAACCGTCAGCTCCCCCCAGCTGGAATGGGCTTTGTTTTGCCTTCACGAGACCATTTGTGTTTTGTTCTGAACCAGGTTTTCTTTCACCTGGTTCATTTTGGAGGAGCAAGAGAAGGGATTATATTTGGAGTCCTTGACTCTCTTTTCTCACATGTTTTGAAAACACATAGGCATTAATCCTAATCACTCTTAACCTCTAGAGAGATTCAACACCTTAATGCAAGTGATGAGCCTCAGCTGTGTTTTTCTCTAGTGCTGTTTTTTTGTCTAGTGATGTCAGGAGTCACAAGCTGGCAAGCTTGGGAACAGAGAAATTCAGGTGACTGACAACATTGAGTAGAAATCCATTTGTGCCCCTGGAGAGGCGGAATACCCGACAGACTGGGACACAGGTAAGCACTGCTGCTCAGGGAGCAACGTGCCCACACAAGGTGAGACAGCAGATGAAACAGACTGCAGCACAGAAAAAACACAGATGAGCTCCTTGCAGAATTTTTTTCTTTCACAGATATCTCATTTGTGGCACAAATTGATGTGTCTTTCTGCTGGTTTCTTTCACAGGTGTGCTTTGACAGTGGGAGGATACTTCATACAAACTTCAGAGATCAGTTCTATTAAATATACCAACTTATAATGCTTCTCGTTAGCTTTCCATGACACAGCACTTACTTAAAGAAGAGACAAAGCAACTCAAGAAATATAGAATATTCCAAGTTTCTTTCATATAAAATCAAGCCCACCAGTACATTGGCACTGTCCTAGACAGGCAGCAGAGAAAAATGAGAGTTTTCTAAGATCTCAAACAAAGCTGATATATTCTTCTGTCTCCAATGTATGAGGTAACAGATAGACAAAATTGATCACCACCAGGAAAAAAACATAATTGAAGATCTCTAGGACTGAGCAGCCCTTGGCTACTGCTTGGAGCTGCTGAGCACATACTGCACTGTAATTCCACTTTTCATTTTGCTTTGTAAGTTGATTTTTAGCATTTAGTTTTGAATTTTCACTGTATATAGTCCCAAAACAACTAAGAAAATCACTTCATTCCATTTTGGTGAAGATTGCACACATCTAGCTCTTATTGACATTAACGCTGGACAAGGACAACAGGCTGTGGAAACATGTCCAAGATGGTTCTTTAGAAATAAGTGGTTCCACTGTCACCAAAGCAAAAGTTTATCCGGTGTAGAGCTGCTTGCCACCCTGCTCTTCACAGAGGATACATGTTCTTGATTTTCTCTATATTCTCCCTTACATTTTTATAGACATTTACCAAGTTACTTAGCAAGTTGAAGAAAAACTTGACCTTTAAACCTTTCTTGGGATTTAATTTGGTGTAGTATGATTTCTCGCATGAGTTTTAGAGAATTCTGTTGTAAGTCCTTTTTGTGATTATTTACTTTGGTCAGGCATGTATTTGCACATTTAACAGCAATTTATTTGATGATTTAGCAGGTGGCAGTAGGTGAAATATTTGTCACATTTATAATGACACAGTTTTTATGGAGCTGATATAATTGGGATGTTCAATGCTATTTAGAAGTTGAGAGGGGGAAAATGCATGGTCTTCTTTCAATTTTTTTTGCCTTTTATTAAGATCACGTTATACATACACATGCTGGATATTTGAAGAGGAGAGGGATGAAGAGTCAGGATGGCAACAGATATGTTGACTTTGAAACACAGTTATGGCGACACAGCTTGTCCCTCTCCTTCAGGAAAGGAGAGAGACAAGTCACAGAAATTGCTACTGCTTGGTGCCTCTGTTATGTGAGATGGAGTGCATGTTACTGTCTACACCATCACATCATGCAGCATACACACACTCTGGAGTCCAGCCTCATAGAACCTCAGAACCATAGAACTCACGTGCCCTTTACCTCAAAAGTGTCCTTCCTTTTTCCAAGGAGATTGCTGTTTGGATACCTTTCAGTCTGTAGCTCTGCCATGCCCTGCATTAGATTATTCAGGCAAGAGAGAGGCACAAGGAAATTTCAGCTGTGATTACTTCATGAAACCAAGAGCTTTGTAAGATCAAGTGATTAAAGCACTGAATCAGAGCTAGTTATTATACACTGTGGTTATGCCACAAAATAAGAGACACCATACATTTATAAAATAGCTTTAGGAACAAAATGTTATCCTACCTTGGTATTAATAATCAGTTATATATTACAGGTCTTGCAGTATTGTAAAATTCTACATTCTGACCATACCTTTATTTCTGAATGGTTATAACATTTGCAGGAAAAAAATCTTTCTGATCCATTGTGCCCTGAGGACATCAGGGTCACAGTTGTGATTATAGAGATAACCTTTTTGTCCTGATGCATTCATTACATGAATTTGCAACTTATTAATTGCAATTACTTCTCCCTTGAATTAATTTATTTTGTAATTCTTTATTTCAAAAGTAATCAACACATAGACTTTATGATGCTTTGTTATTGCTTTTTGCAATTTATGTTCTTTACTTGTGCATTTAATGCTTGCAACACCAAATGTGCTTGCACATTTCTACTTGTTTAAAATGAATGTGACCATGTTTCACCAACAGACAGGTAGAGTGCCTGGGATTAGAGACAATTACAGATGAAGTGTGTGGCAAATAGCCACCAGCCGAGGTTCAAAAGGTTTCCTTTTAGTCCCTGCAGTGTATCATCCCTGTCAACACAAGCTGCAATTGCAGCCACGGCCCCTAAATGCCACCAACTGGAGAAGTACACAGGCTTCATCAAAATCAAGCCTCCTCAGGCCCATTTCTTCACCAGCTCCCACTGGTGAGATCTGGAGATCTTTTCAAAATTAGCAAAGGGCAGCTACAAGCTCTCCAGCTCATCTCCAACCAAATTCCTCTGGCCAGTCTTTCATTTCCATAGCTAAGGAAACACTTGCCTGTGTAATTACTCATTTCATCAACAGGTATTATGGAGAAATTAAGCTGGTAAGTGCTGTCAGTTCAGCCTAATGCCCCCATGCTGTCGGCTTCTCTGTGCTTTTGTTTCACCATGTTGCTTTCAGTGGGAGATTTTCACTTCTTTTTTAGAGGGTTCAGGGGACTAAAGCCCTCTCATGAGCATTGTGTACTGTATGACAATCCTCTACAAACCCTGACAGGGAGACCTTGCACTGCTGCACAGCACTCACCAAGAGCATCATGGCTCCATTTGTCACTGAAAGACCAAACTTAGGTTCAGAGCTTAAGTTCCATGGAGCTTCTCTTGAAGGCCAGCTGGGACTTGAAACTTTCTTTACTTATAACTCCTCAGCATAAAGTGTATATTTTTATTACATATTTAACCAGGGTCTGGACTAGTACAGCCCAGACGTTATCCAGAAGAAAACAAATGGAAAAAAATTTCCTTTCTTTACCATCAAAATCCATAGTCAGTCTACTACTAAATCTACTAGTTTTACCAAAGACTTTTTTCTTGTAACTCATAAACATTCATCCCCTCTCTTCAAGCACCTTTTTCATGAAGAACCACTTACTGTGAGGATTCCCTGTGGGGCTAATCATTCTGCTTACAGAAGAATTGCCTTGGATGCTTTGTGTGTAGCCAGCCCTTTATAACTGGGAAAGAGAGGCAGCTCCCACTCTAAGATGGCTGTCTCTGTCCCTCCCTCTCAGCAGCTCCACTCACAGATTCACCCCTCCTCATATTCTCATATTAGTGTGGTCTGTGCTTTTTTTCCTTTTAGATCATCTTCTCCTTGGGGCAAGGCTTGTGTCTTGGTACATTTCTGTGGAGTTCACATAGTCAGATAGCTCTGATCCTCACTGGAGTCTCTTGGCACTACTGTAATATAAATATTATATAACAGTGGAGGAAATATCACATCCTGACTTGTGGGAACTCTTCCCTGGCCCTGTCCTGCTCTGCCCTCCCCTCCAATCTCCCCCACTGATTCTGCCTTAGTATCTTACTCTCTTTGTTCTCAAAGCTGGTTGCTACTGCATTTTACACATACAAACATGTGCAGAAAGACCAAGATGTAGGTATTTCAGCTTGATTTTTTTTTTTTTGAGGAGTTGTTTGAAGCCATTACATCTGGCCCAGGGTGATGAATTAGTAGACAATGTGTGGATGAAAGAGTGAAAGTGTAAATGACACTGATTGGTGTCTAACTGTAGCTAATATTATATGTGGGTTTTTTCCACATCCAAAAAAACATCCATTAAAGGAATGTTAAGGTTGCAAGCCAAGCACAGAAGAATCTGGAAATTAAAGAATTAAGTCCTTCTTCGTGCAATGTCCATGAGAATTTGCAGTATGAAGTAAATCAAGGAATGTAAGGGAATGAAAAAGGAAGAACTTTTATTTCATATTTGATCTTTTTTAACAGTTCCAAGAATATTGTAGTCTTATTGTTTCTGTCCCCAGTCATAGTGACAGCCACAAAGCAACTCTCCTGCCCTGTGTGTTGCCTCCCACCTTCAAGCAGCCAGGCGTTGGTTTCCCCTTTAAAACTGGCAAACCACACCGACTTAGATTCCTTCCATCCAGCTCCATCCACATGTTTCTTGTTACCCACCATGCACATAAAAAATATTTGCTCTTTTTCCAGCAGTTCATGTTTCCTCCCTTTCCCTGCCTTTCTTCAGAAACCACTCTCTTCCTTAGTTTCTTTCCTCTGTAAATAGTCAAGTACAAGTGAAGGTGCACAGGCACAGGATCCCTGGCTGTTACTGCCTGGGAGGTGCTTCTGGCTACCTGCTCCAGTGGCTGGTCAAGTATACCCTGCTGAAAACTGGAGACAACAAGGAACAGAAACTAGCAATGGGAAACAACTATGATTCTCTGCAGTGGGAATCAAGCCAGTGAGATCTGAATTTCCAAGCAAAGAAACCTCGAGAGAGTGGCTGAGCAGAGCCAGAGCTGGAGTTGTACACTAAGATGGCTTTGGTGTGGAAGAGTGAGAATGGGGATCTGACACTGACTTACGGCCCTACTGTGGAAAACCATTGAGAAGAGGGGTGTCACAATGAGAACTGGCTGAACAGCAGATCCCAGAGGGTCATAATCAGTGGCACAGGGTCTAGCTGGGGACCTGGCATTAGTCCCCAAGTCCTATATTGTCCCCAAGGTCCAATACTGAGTCTAGTATTGTTCAACTTAACCATCAATGACTTGATGAAGGCACAAATGTTTCCTCAGCAAGTTTCCTGGTGACACAAATCTGGAAGGAGTGCCCAATACCCCAGCAGGCTGTGCAGCCCTTCAAAAAGACCTCAACAGGTTGCAGAGAAGAACAGAGATGAATCTTGTGGAGCTCAGCAAAGGCAAATACCATGCAGCAGCACAGGCTGAGGACTGAGCTGCTGGAAAGCAGCTCTGTGGAAAAGAACCTGGTGAACAACAAGCCATGCATGAGCTAGCAGTGCCCTTGTGGCTAAGAAGGCCAAAGGCATGCTGGGGTACATTAGGAACAGCACTTCCAGCAGGTCAAGGGAGGTGATCCTGCCCCTCAGCCCTAGTGAGGTCACATCTCAAGTTCTATGTCCAGTTCTGGGATCCCCAGTACAGGAGAGACATGGAGAGCTCCCAGAGTGGGTCCAGCACAGGGCAACAAAGACGAATAAGGGGCAGGAGCATCTCTGTCACAATGACACACTGAGAGTTGGGCCTGTTCAGCCTCGAGAAGAGAGGACTGAGAGAGGGCCTCATCAATGTGTGTAAATATCTAAAGGGAGGGTGGAGCCAGGCTCTCCTCAGTGGTGACAAGCAATAGGACAAGAGGCAACTAGTGCCAGCCAGTGCACAGAAAATTCCACCTGAACACAAGAAGAATGTCTTTAATGTGTGGGTGACCCTGCACTGGAACAGATTTCACAGACAGTTGTGGAGTCTCTCTCACTGGAGATACTCAAGAGCCACCCGGATGCAATTCTGTGCAATGTCCTTTAGGATGACCCTGCTTGAGAAGGGAGGTTGGATGAGATGACTCATTGCAGTCCTTTCCAACCTCACCCATTCTGTGATTCTGTGACTCTCTTATGGAGAATAATACCTGAAACACTGGAACAAATGATCCAACACTGAATGAGATGGAAGGAGGAGAAGAAGAAAAGGAAACAGGAAACATGTCCACCTATTAGAGTTAAAGAAATATGTTTGAGAAATAAAGACACCGGGAAAGTGTAGAAGCAAAATGTACCCAGCATGTTGGACAGGCACAAAAGGCTCACATCAAAGGAGCTTGGAAGTCAAAGCAGAACAGGTTTCTCTCAGCCCCTGAGAGGTTCTAGAAGAGAACAGTGTCTCAGTAGTCCCTTTTCTCTGGCAGCAATGAAAGTGGAATCTTTTCCACAAACACTCAGGGTATGTTCACCATGAGGATTTTGGGGTCTCTAGCTGTCTTTTCTCTAGTGCCTCAGCTTTTTCTGCATTGTGAAGAAATCCTTCTGTGGTAACTTGAACTTAATGCTCTTCAACTCATGTAGAGTTAAGGACACATTTTCTCTCCAAACTATAGTCCAATGGTCTAACGCAACACTCTCTCCAGCTCCTAGAAAGTGTTAATTTGACTAAGTCACTGTCCACTTCCTCCTCTGTGCCACAAATATCATTCTGCTTCCTGCAAAGCTGGCAAACTGACATAATTTCAAGAGATTTCTTGCACCTTCTCCCACCTGCTGGTCCTTAGTTGAGAGTGTGCTGTCAGCCCAGCACAGGCAACATCCTGTGTCTCTTTTCTGGACTTTTCTGGCCTCCCATTTCAGTTTTATAGTAATACTGAGTTTCTTTGTATCCTGTCTAGTTAGCCATAGGAGAGTCCATCCTCTGTAAGCTATGCTGTGATGCATTCTAATGTTTTCTTAAAGGATTAATTTGAAATCTGCCAGTAATCACCTCCAGTTTGTTTTGATCACAGTCACAGTCTTATCAGGTCTCAGGTAGCCTCCAGAACTGTAAAACCCAGTCGTCATCCTGAGCCCAGCCACAAACACTCCTGTGATTTTTTTTTCCTTCCTTTTCATTTTGTTTAATAACATTCCTCTCCCATGTTTCATTCTCACATGAAGTACGGAAACTCCTCAGATTTCTAAAATACAGCTTCACATTCAGCCTTTGCTCTCTAACTTAGCTGTCTGGCACACACACCAGCTACTGCTAGAAAAAAGGCTGCCTTGTGATTGCCCCCACCACTTGAAAGAAGCACCCTTTATACCTTCTCTAATTATATTCTATATTCCTAAAGCGTTTTAATGCTTACAGGACTTGAACTGCTACTCCTGGAGGTTTTTTTTTTGTTTTTGTGGATTTTTTGTTGGGTTTTTGGTTTTTTTTTTTTTTGTTGGTTTTTTTGTTTGTTTGTTTGTTTGTTTGTTTGTTTGGGGGTTTTTTTGTTTGTTTTGCATGGAAGTTATTTTTTTTGCATGGAAGTTGTTGCCTTTGACTCCAGTGCCACATGGCACTGATTGGCCACTCTGGGTCTGCCCATACCACACAATCAGCTGTGGAGCAGGCGCTACATGAGACAAAGGGTAGGTTACACAGAGCTGAGCTGTCTCAGTGCTTTCCCTTCAGCTCAGGTACAGGGTGGACCTGCCCTTGCTCATAAAGCTCTTGTTGTTTGATCACAGATGGCTGCATATAGCCATAAGGTCTTCTGCAGTGCCCCATCTGGACTGCCTTGTGGGGGAAGCTCAGCTCCTTTGAGGTTTCATCTTCTGCAGCACAGAGCATCTTGCAAACACTCAGAGGTTTCAGCAGCAGAGGTTCTTCCAAGCACAACAGAGGTTGTTTTTACTGTAAGTGCTGACTTTAAACAGTATATAATTTAGCCAAAATATGACAGATTTATGTAGGGCACAACAAAAGCAACTCTCAGTACCAGTTTTCAAGATTTTATGACCACCTGTCTCGGAATAACTTCTGGATTCTGTTTTGGATCATAAAGTGTTAGTGAGTGAATGTGGAGACTGTTCCCATAGCCTTTCTGAACTACCTGCCTGTGATTAATTATGGACAACTCTGAACGATTGTACCTCCCCGCCAACCTCCATGTTTGCGCAGTGACTAACATGGTGATGTCAGTTCTCACTAATGTATTTGCCAATTAGGAAGATTTAGTGTGGTGACTGAGGACAGCAGAGCGTTGGTGGCAAATCTGTAATTGTCCAAGTCAAATATCTGAGAACTGGGTGTTAGAAAAAGTACTTTAGGTTTTACCTTCATGTGGGTCTGACTGTGAATCTTTCTGCAACAGCTCAGTTTGTATCACATCAGGACACATCAGTCACATCTTATTATGTCACAGCAAATCACTTTCTGGCTTACCATAATACTTAATCAACAAACCCAATGCCATGTGCCACACTCCAAAGCATCAGTCAAGCAAATGCAATCAAGGGAATGTCTTGATTTTCTTTGGATGCATGCAACAGACTGCCAGTATTGGTAGTACCTCACAGCTCCACCAAGGCAAGCAGCCCAAGATGCAAGAGCTCAGTAAATGCTGCAGAAAGCGATCTTCCTCAACAAGCTTACAAATGGGAAGCAAAACAATCTGACTGTATACACACACACACACATACACACATCAGCACAGAGCAGACCTCAGTGAACCTGACAGGTTCATGAATGCCCAGTCCACCAAACCAGGCTGAGATATGTGCACCACTGCTGGTGTGTGAAATACTTCAAATGATACTTGGAGGCAGCAGTCTTCAACTGCCTGAATCAAGGCAGTAACCCCGTAGCTTGTGTAATTGCCTCTGTACAGGAGTTCGTGTTCAGCCGTACCTCCCTCTGTGAAAAAGTTGAGCTGCAGGATAAGAGCTTTCACACAACCAGCTGCTGCCAAGCAGCAGATTAGCAGGTAATCAGTTGTCTGGTGGTAACTTTGTCAGCTCCTGGAGTCTTGCTGTGTGTCAGGGGCGGATGGCTGAAGTGTCAAGGCAGGTGCATGTGAGGCAGGGGTAGATGGCTGAGATACAGGGTTGGATTGGCTGTGAGGAGAGGGAAATGGGTAAAATATTGCCCTAGGTCATCGGCTTCAGAGAGTGATGGTGGGAAGAGAATGATGGCAGCAATACCATAACCCCTGCCTGAGGGACTGTGACATTCAGCAGAAAGGAAACAGAGCCTTTCACATGCTTGTGCATAGCTCAGCCTTGTACTGCTGCTACCCACACACATGTGAAAGGTGGAGAACTGCAATTTCCTTGAGTTCAGGATGATGCCAGGTAACCCATACAAACACCATACTCAGAAAGCCATCAGCAAGCTGTCTCATTCTCCAGCATGGATAAAAACAACAGCATCCAAGGCTGGCAGACTGTCAGGAAGCAATGCCAAGTCCAAGTGGCTTAAAAAAGAGCCAGCCATATCAAAGCTACTGTGGAAGTTTTACTTCACTGTTTTTTAAAGTGCACAGTTTTATTTCCATACAGTGAAACCAGCTACTGGGTTTCATATTTGGAGAAAACCTATATGGCAGTAAGAGAGAGAGAGAGTCCAACCTTATTAATTTCTATACTCACATACCCACACTGTACACACAATCACTCTGAAGAGAGGCAGTTGTATGCTTTGGCCACTTTATGCCAGCTACACAGACACAAAGAAACTATCCAGGGAAATAACTTTGACAGAGAGGGGTTTATCTGGCAGCATTTATCTAGCACTGCCTCGGCATTCCCTTTTCAGGACCTCGCCTCCTCCTCTGCCCTCAGGATGATGGTGGAGGAAGGGATTAAGGAATAGAGGGAGAATACCAGAAAGGAAACATCACTAGGGAATACTAAGTCTTCAGCTTTTCTCTTCCTGACAGTAGTCCCTCAGCACTGGGGATGTGAGCTACAACAGCCCTGTGAAAAGAATAAACTAGTCCTTTGAGGACCCAAAAGCAGAAAAATAAACCAACAACACCCAGCACTTCTGTGACATTCCTGAGCTGTACAAATCATTTGCCCAAGTCCTCATACACTGCCTCCCTCCTCCAGCTATGCTGCACTGCCACAGCAAATCCACAGTGCTTGGACAGCTGGTGGTGGCTGGGAATTGGCCCGATACATGGATATTATTTGAGAGGTTTGTTGCATTTTTATGTTTACTCACTGCATACAATGGGCCAATGTTGCCACCCCCACATAACTGTCACAGAACTTTTTTTTTTACTATTATTGTATTTATGCCTTTCTTCTCCTGCAACCCTGTAACAAAGAAAGGAAAATCCAGAACAGGACACGTGTTATTTAATATCTGTGTCAATGTCAGAATGCAGGCATGCTTTTATTCTTTTGCCTTTTGCAATGAATGTGTGATATCTGATATATTAGGTATTAATAAAGCAGGCTGCTTTATGCTGTTTATATTGGTAATATGATTCTGGATCTTATCCCCAGCTGAGAGGAGTAGGAATGTAGATTTTCCCCTGTATATTATTGCCCAGCCATGGCTAATCAAGTATACAACATATTCGAATTTTTGTGTATTGTTTTATTTTTGATTGACTTTAATTAGAACCAGCTCTGTATATAATAAGTAGGTATATTAAATGAGGAAGGGAGGGAGAAATGGCTAAAAGGCATAGAGAATGTGACTAAATAAAATTCAATAAAAGAACTCGAATGTGCAGCCTTGCACTTCATCAACAGTTTTACAGTATTTCACCCATAATTGCCAGCACCAATCCCACCCATGCCTACAGCAGTGGTCTGTCCCAGAGGCACCAGTACCACACAGGGCTCAGGATCTCCATCTGCATTAACCAAGGGGTTCATGGGGAATTGCAAAGGGGAATTTCAAAAGTGTTATAGGCACAGTGTGGAAAGCATTGTTTCCTCTTGACTGTGGGTGAACGGTGAAATTTAGAGATACCAACTAGTTCAGATAAAATAAGTCTCTGTTGAAGCTCTGCTTTGAAATTACACATAAGAAGTTGTGCACGTCCCTTTGTCTTTCCTCATACACATGCTTCCCAGTTTCTCACAAGTTTTCTTCTGGATTATATTCAAAGTCCTGCTATGACTATTGTCAGTGACAAAACTCAGATGTCATCAGGCACCTTCCCACTGAGAGAAAATCCTCTTTGTTCGAATGTCCAGCTCTTCTCAAGGAATGTCTAATACTTCCATTAATTCAGTCAGCACTGACCTTAATTTGCTTGCTCCTGGATAGGAGATCTGATCACATAAACCACTCACACAAACTCCTGGGTTTATCCAGCTGAGGAAAAGAGTGGCTGGCCTGCCTAGTATCACAGCACTTGATGCCTGTTCTGCAGGGCTTTTTGCATAACATCTGGGGAGCGCCTACTTCTAAGGAAGTTTGAAAATGGTCCCTTTCATCAGCATCAGATCCCATTGTATTCAATGAGAGCTGCAGGTGTTCTGTACCACTTGGGGCCAGGCCCTTCATCATAATAAAAAGGCCAGATTTGAGCTGGAAGCTCTGTCATTAAAACTGCCTGTAGTGTATTAGTAATCTGCTGAACCTCCTAGAGGCCCAGAGAAACCTTCTGCTGTGTTACTTTAACTCTTTGTGATTATCAGAACAGTGAGGATTTAAGAAGGGGCACATTAAATTCATGTCACATCCCTTCTCTGGGTTGCCCAAAGACTAATAGACCCAACAAAACCTTTCTTGGGAATACAAAATAAAAGGAGCTCTCTCTGAATGAGATAGCACTGACTGTCAGAAGTGTCCACAATGTTGTTCAAGATGACTGACAGCCTCTCCCTCCATTTTATTATTTTACAGCTATTTGAATGTATTGAACACCTGGAGATGCTTAGGAGAATTTCCAAACCATTTTTAGTGCCTCTAATCCACACACTGAATCCATTAGCTGCCAAACTCTCCCCCAGAAGCCAGCACCATTTTGTGCAAGGGTGTTCAGCACAGGGTATGGGGGACATTTCTGCTCCAGCCATGGGAAATGTGCTCAAGGGGACATTGCAACCCTGAGGGCACCCTGATGACTTCTGCTTTTACTGGATAACATGATGGTGGAAACACCAGGACAGACATGGGAAGAGAGCAGTGACTGCATGGAGACCCATTCTGGCACATTCCCATGGTGGGTAAATCTGCTGATAGGCACCACACGGGTCATCTGCTACAAGGGCAGTGATATGGAAACCTATGGAACCAGGGTGCAACACGGTCCTGCACTGCCAGCCCAAGAGTCGTCGTCTCCTGGCATGGATCAAAGTGGTGCTTTGGCATTCTGAGATCAGCTGGAGGGATATACAGGAGGAAGAACAAGACTAGGCTACTCAGAGAAGGCTAAATGGAATAAGGAGCCTGGCTCTTCCTGTCATATTCATTAAAACCAAATTATTGGATCAGAATGGCTGTTCAGATTGGTTCAACTAAATATTAGGATATGACCCAAATCTTCTATCCAAGTGAACATATGCATACGCATTTCTGAAGCTCAAAAGATTTAGTCGGTCAAAATTTAAGAAAGGGGAGAGATTTGCATTCCTGGGGTAGGTAGTTGTTTATTTTATATTTCAATTTTCACATAAGTCTGTGCTTGCTGGAGTCAGCAAAGAACAGAAATTGTAACCCAAGAGATCTGTGTAGTGTCTTGGATAATCTAAAGATGAGGTTTGGAAAAGCTTCTGAGAAACTTCCAAGAATCTATAGCCAAATTTTCTAATATTTGCCAATCTCTGTTGTTGGAATGTTTCTCCCTGTCTAAAGCCACGACTTGTACAACTCAAAAGGGTCCACAGAGAGATTTTAATTTCTTTTTCTTTTCCTTTTGCATCTCATGAGATTCTGCATGTAATTTTATAATGAGCCAGAGGCCACAGTGATGTGAGCTTGAAAAAACAGGGTTGTAGCCACAGCAACTTGCAGAGAGTGTGAGGAATTAATAGCATCATGTTATAACTTCATGACATGGTGACATATGACACCATGTCACAATTTTATCATAGCATATACTATAATTTTTTTACACTAAAAATAGACCTGAAAAAAACCCCGAGGTAAACCCAGCCTCTGAGATTTGGCTCCTAGTCCACCTCTTTGCAAAGCCTGTAACAGGCAAAATTTGGGACCAGAAGCCAATCTATTTTGGGATCATATCCATGCAGATCCAAAATTTCTGTAAATGTGGCCCTGTCATTGTTTTGTGGAGAGCTCAGTGGTGTGAAGCTGCTATCACTGCCCTGTGGGAAGGGAAGGGAAGGGAAGGGAAGGGAAGGGAAGGGAAGGGAAGGGAAGGGAAGGGAAGGGAAGGGAAGGGAAGGGAAGGGAAGGGAAGGGAAGTCTGGCATTGGGTCTCTTGGGTTGGATCATCACCTCCAGTGGTTAAGGGCGTGGAAACGGTCTCAGCACTTGTGGTGAGAGGCTGCAAAACATGAGCTACACAGCAATTTCTGTACATTTGCATGCTCCTGGTTGCATCCCTCCTTTGAAGGATGGGAAAGATTTCAAGCTCAGGGTCTGGACTGCTCATGTTTGGAGGCTTGAATAGGCTGTCTCATACAACTACCACTGCTCTTTCTTCCAATGAATCTTATGTAGCTTTACTGACAAAGCACCTGCTTGGGCATCCAGAAGCTGTGTGTCCAACACAAAGAAGGACAGACTTCTCACATAGTCAAGTTATAGGGCATCCAAAAACTAAAATATCACCACACATGAAAATACAGGCCTTCTTTTTTTTTTTTTTTCTACTGTCATCTTTAGCATTAGAACAGTTCTTTCCCTTCACCCTTATAACTACAACGGAAAGCTATTCTAAATCAATATTTCAGGAATTTCTTTTCTCTATCTCAAGCCTTCAGCTCCTACAGAAAGCCTTGGAATCAGGTGGTTAAACCAATTCTCTCTTCTTCTGCTGAGGTCTCAGAGGCTATTACTTGTTCTAGAAAGCATGAAGCTTTGTTACCATGCTGTAAATCATCGAGCTCTCCCTGGAGATTCAGCCAGACTGAGAAGAGCACCCTGGATGGAACTATCAAGAGAGGAAGAAACTATTTCCAAGAGTGGGACATGGGAGCACATTCTTTTCTTGCCCATGTTGTATTTCCCTCTCCTTAAAGATGCAGGGAAAAGGGTCATAAGAGTAAGGGGTGGTTCTGCATTGCAACACACCTGACCTCTGGGGAAGTCTGAGCCTCGACAAGGATTCTGGTGTCTCTCACAGCAATGTCTCACTTGTCACCCCCGTGCTTTGTCTTCCTGTCCTCTCTTCTGCTGTCTTAGGGTCTGCCTGGCAATGCTGGTGTTTTGGCATTAGTCCTTGTGTTGGACTGTGTTTGTTAAGATGTATGTTAAGATGTATTTCCATGTCCAAACACACTGAGAGAAGACATGAATTACAAATATTATGATGCATTAAGCTAACAGGCAATGGTTAAATAAGAAAGCTGAACAGCAGGAATAAAGGAAAATAACTGGAATTCCATCAAAAGAGAAGATGAATGAACAGAACTACACTGACATCTGCTGGCCCATACATCAGCGCTGGTATTGTTACTGCCGCGAAGAATTGCTGCGGTGATGAGGAAAAATGACACATTAAACTCAATAAATCCTTCAAAGATACCTGCCATTTCCACCACACTTATACATCACCTACTGCCCTGCTGCACTCTCTGGTCATCTGGGCAGGATCTCTTAGGGAAGAAGTTTTTATATTTGTGCAATAGTAGGTTGTATTTCTTTCTCTTTTTTCCTTTTTTTTTTCTTGTTTTGTTTTGAAGCATACAGTGTTCCAGGTTGCTGGAGCTCTGCATGAACTGCTGGGCTTGCAGAGATCCTGCACAGACAGTCAGTCCACATGCAGGACCTGGTTCCATACAGTTTGCACTCCAAATCCCACACAGGTGGAGCACCATAGCCTGCACCCCTGCGCCTCTGTACATGCACCCAGAAAATCCCTTAACTCATTGAACTTGCTGTGTAAGCACTGATCAATTCTCCAGCACACATGCATTTGGTCTGATGAGTCCTACAAACTCACCACATAGCCCTTAAGCACTTGTTTCTGTCCAGGAAATTTTGCAGAGCGATATGGAAGCAACTGCTATCAGGTTTTCAAACTTTGGCAGATGGTAATTTATATTTTTTTAAATGAAAATATGTCATTTTAAACAAAGTATAATTTTTCATCTAGGGGAAAGAACCTCTTTAGAAAAGAAGGCTGTTACACTTATCAGAAGATACATACACAGAAGTGTGATTTTGAATCTCTTATTGCATATTCACCCACCTTTACAAATCTTTCAGAGAGATGTTGGGTTTTTTTGTAACACTGAACCCTCATCTTTCTACATTGTGAAGAGTAAAATGAAGGCACTCAAAACACATGTCCATTTAGGCTCATATATGCTGGGAGAGCTACATGTGGGAAGAGGAGACTGTAAAGACAGTGGGGAATTAATTTTTCTCCTATAATTTAGTGACTTCTCTACAATTTGTACATATTGATAAACAACTAAAACGCAGTCCTTATAACTCAAGCTAAAACAAAGATTGTGATATTTTAATACATAAAAAAAAATCCATTTAGTTACCTCTCAAAAAGACACCTCCTCGAAACATTATTTTCATTTATTTTCATTATTAGTAACTTAACAATGATATTCTATTTCTTTTAGTGAAAAAATAACAGCCTTTTGATAAGCAGCTGATACACTTGCAAATATGCAACCCGCACCCTTACTGTCTTAATCGGGATGACAAGGGGGTGGGACTGGACCATCTGAAAAGGAGCTCTGCTCTCCGCTCCATTTCCAAATCACTGCTGTGGGATTTCTCTGGGTGGATTTTGATTGTTCTGCTTTTACTGCACGCAGAGCATCTTCTTTGCACATCTAAGTGCAGAGGCGAAAAGATCTCGCTGTTCTTGCTGTTGAAAGAGTAGGGCAAAGAACAGACTTGCATTCATACATGAAAACCCAGACATTTGTTGGAAGTCATTGTTCCTTAACCATTACCAAAGAGTGAAAGGAAGCAGCTGGACGAAACAATCAAAATACATTCCAAAGCATGGATAAAAAATCAATTACAACATTTCTGGCTGGTTCTCATGATTATTAACAGCAATTAAGTCCATTTCATAAAACAATTCTAAGAAAACAAAATTTAGTCTTATACTACCTAAGCAAATTCACCCCCAGCCTGGCTTCCCCCAGAATTTCTCCATGTCAGAAGACATAGGAGGCTTCAGCAACTAAGCTTATCAAAGAGAAGGTTAAGAGGTAACTTGATCAAACACTATTTTTATTTCAAGAAGAAACACAGAGATGATAATAAATTTTCAGTCCACTAGACAGAGGTATAATAAGAGCAAAAAAAAAACATTACTAAACCTGGTAAGAACAGAGCCACTAACAAAGAAAAGGAGGCTGGATGGGATTGTCACCTCTCTGTTTTCAGAAGTTAATGCTGATCCAAATAATCAGAAGCAGGGTGCTTTTAAAACAGTGTTAGGATTTGAAGGGGTTTGGTTTAAGTTTCTTCTTTTAATAGGCGTATTTTCTGTATTGTGCTACTCATACAAATTTTAAGGCTGTAAAGAGAACATTCTGTTCATCTGATATTCTGTCTTGCTTTGGCCAAAAGATTCCTAAGTGTTAATTGCTACTTTGAGATCAACAGATGCTCCTGATTTAAATTATATTGGGCTTTTTAAAAATCATTCTAGATTTGAAAAATATCCAGCATTAGAAATTCCACTGAAATAACAATACACTGGTTTAAAGACCAATTACTGTTGCAGTTCAAAACATTCACCTCATTTCCCACTTGATTTTGTCTATTTTCTGGACTTACATTCTTGTTATATCTCTATCTGCCAGACTGTAGAGTCATCTCTTATTCTGTTTCTGCTCCTTAGGAAAGTATTAGCTGTCTGTGATAAAGTTTCTGCTTCTACTCTTCTCTGATAAGCCAAAAGGCTTGAACATCTTCATTCTTTCACTATAAACAGCATATTCTGTGTTTCTCGCTATTTCCAACGACATTTTCACAAGACCTCTTCCAATTCCCAATATTATTCCTGAAGGGATTATTTCCCTTCAGCAGGTAGCTAATGTAGGCAGCTGGCAGGGCACAGCCAATGTGGGGAATCTCAATAAGCCACAATAACTTACCCATCATTGGGTAGCCAATTCTGCATGAGCCAAAAGGGTGCTGTACTTTTAAATACTGCAGCTTGTGTCGTTATTTTGCCTTGACAAACAAGGTTTATCATCCAGATTTAATGAGTTATGGAGATGTTATCTGACTAGCTGGACAAATATGGTACAGACTGTCACTTAGTAATCGTCACAAATGAAAATAAATCCTTACATGTCTGAGTGTTTCTGGAGGTGTGTCACGCCCAGCCACACAAATAACAGCTTGCATCAAAGTAATAACAACATACAGATTTTCAAAAACAAGGCCATGTACCCCACAAAAATCTGTCAAGATATAACTGTGTTTCTACTGGCTCTTGAGATAAGTTCTTAAGTCTCTTTAGGTTTGAGTATTTCAGTGATGCACTGAGCTTGGAACTTTCCCAGACTTTAGCTGATGCTGATAAAGGTCCTTTTTTTTATTTAGCAAAGGTAGCTGTGTCAAACATATGTCATCTTTTCTCAGTCGCAGAGGCATTCTACATGCTTTTGAATTCATTTCAAGTAGGTGGTTTGTTTTTTTTTAATCTCTGAGGTCTGATCTCATTTGACTACAATAATCTCAAAAGTGTTCTGGTGTAGGTGTGGACTCCTGATAACAAGTTTCTTTCCTTCTATTTGAAGAACCTGTTAGATGTAGCCTTTGAGTGTCTTTGGACGATGGGTTGAAAACCACTGACTCCGTGTTCTTGATAACTGCATGCAGTGGCTATACTGAAGATGCTGTCTCAAAAGCTGAGATCAAGAATAGGCAAGCTGAAACTCTGATGAAAATGTATTATAGCAACTGAACTTGTGCATTTTATCAGCACAAAAGTATTGACTTTCAAGGTATATTGCATAAACTCTTGCACAAACTCCTTTCTGGATGCAAGTTTGATCAAAAATAACCCTGAACTAAATATGGGAATTTTTTTTTCATTCCATTCAATTAAGACAATGACTGTGATTGTCAGTAAAGGGGATTTCCCAGAACATTTTGTACCTACTTTGTAATTAGTTAAAAAGTTAAATGATAAATGTAGTTGTGGATTTATGCAGTAAAATAGATTTTACACTGTCAGTCTTGACAAATTGGTCTAAGAATAGAAAGGAAAAAGTATCTTATATCCTGTGTTGACTCCACAAATGAAGAAATAACAGGGATATGATTCGAAACCTCTCCTAGGTCAATTAAACCCTTGTCTCCAAATCAGAGCAGCACCACACCCTCATTTTCTGGGAATAAATCCATTAATGAATGAATGAAAAATTTTAGCTTGTAGCAAAGTTTTGCATTCAGTAAAAAAACGTGGCAGAGGTTGACTTTTATTACAGTCCTGAGACAGAGTTATAAAAACAGAGCAATTGGCAGACACGAGGTCTGTAATGTAAAAAAACACAAAATGCAATGCCAAATGCAGGAGACCAATGAGGACAATGGCAGAAAGAAAACAAGAACAGCAATATTATTTAGATCCACACTCCCATGACAATCACAGAACTGAGTCTGTGTCTTCAGTGTTCCTGTTTCTAGTGTAGCTTCCTCGCTGGCTTTGTGTTGACACCAGTGGCACACATCACTCCAGTGAAATCACCCAAATAGTGGTTGCCAAGAGCCTGGTGCAACTTCAGCTGGGCTTCATCGCTCCCTGGACAATCGACCATGACACACAACAGTGTATGCTGGGAGCCGACCTTATTACAGGGAATAAATCTTTTGCACGTGGGGCACGTCAACCATGCGGTGCATATGCAGATCCACTGTGCAGCACAAGTGTAATATGGCAGGCAGATGTTATGCTGGATCGCTTACTTTTGTTTCTTTTAGTGTTGTCAGTTCTATTTAGACATCATGATGCACATTGCCACAAGAGCCATGAGTAGTATAGCAATACAAAAGAGAAAATCCACAATTCTCCAGACACTGAAAAGGTAAAAATGTCATGTTGCTCGGGAAAAGGTTTCTGGAAGGTAAAACACGGTTATGATAAAATCTTAAGGGTGCTGCAGGATGCTGAAATGCCTCAGTGGATATGGCTGGGGCCATATCCAGTAACACATGCTTTACTCTGCATTACCCAGTTAAGGGCATGAGCACAAAAGCCCCACTTAAGTCCTTTCAGATAAATCTAAACCACAAGGTATCTCCAGTCTCAAATACACCATGCAGTCATGATATCCTACTACTTTTCCATGCTTTATTTGAGTTGAGTGGGTAACCTAGACCACTATACAGTTCACACAGTGAGCAAGCAAAGAGGCATTTAGTGTCTCCCCTCCAAATCTGACATGGGAACCAGCCAGCCCTTGTGGTGCCAGAGCAGCTGAGGCATGCAGATCTCAGAGCCCTGCTTTACTTATGAAAACACAAACCAGCGTGGCTGCAGGCTTTGCTCCTTTTATCCTTCCTTCTTCTCTCAAGGCTGGCCTAACCAAAGGTGAAGGTTGGGGAAAAAAAAAGGCAAACAAAGCAAAACCAAAACCTCAGAAAATAACAGTCCCTGATAGAAATATATAGGGAAGAAATAAAAAGTGTCTCCTGTGCTCTTAAGAAGTGCTCATTTCCAGCCTCTTACAGTTGTCCTTCGACAGGCAACTGGCAAAGCAGCAGAGAGAAGGGACAGAATAAATCTGTCCTCCAGGAAAGTGGCATTCTGGGTCCTGCAGGTTCACTCTTCACCCTTTCCTTTTTATTTCCTCAGGGGCAGCAGCGAAGGTTGATGATGCCCTGGGCTCCTAGTTCATGGGCCACTGGCTTTTCCTTCTGTCCCCTGCTGGGCCTCTGTCATAATGAGAAGGAGCAGTTTTCAAGGGTAACATTTTACATGCCATAGCTGTCTTATTCTAGGTACAGGAAGGTCTGCACAAGAACTTACGCTGTGCACGCATGGCTAGGTAAGAATTTCAAATAGTAAAAGTGATAATAATAATAATAAAAAAAATACCATTCCTAAAGTATTAATTTATTTCTGAAGAAAACCACATTGAAGTTTGGAGATGAAAATGAAATACACTCAAATTTCATAAGAAGTGTATGGTTAATTCCTTTTTTATGAAAATCAAATAACAAAGATTTGCAGATTATGCACGTCTTTCACTGACACCAGTTGGAATTATTACGTCAGTGCCTTTGGAAATCTTAAATCTGTAAAGAATGTTTAAATTCCAATTAAAGGAAATGCTAGCTATAGTTAATTAAATGTACTAGTAAAAAATTTTACTTAAAATATTTTTTAATCATCATTATATATTTTTGAATCTCATAAAACAGAATTACAGTCATTTTGAAAGGAGACTAGTCACAAAATTGTCTGTTGCCTTTAAATGGTTTATTAGTTTTCTGAAATTTGCCACTGTATGAAATTATGTTATTTTCAGAAATAAGAAAATTACCATCTAACAGTCTTTTATAGTTTTGGGTTGGTTTGGTCTATTTTCTCTTTCCTTTTCTCCTCCATAGCAAGACAGGAAACAAAGGAAAAAAAAGAGGACAAATGGAAAGAATAGGAATCTGAAAATAATTTTTACAAACACTGACACCCTCCCCAAGTCAAATAGAAAAATGTTTTAATTTTGAGAACAAACTCATTAAAAAAAATTCATATAAACAGTCCTCTGAAACTTCTCAAAAGATGTCAATAATTACATTTTTTGACATTTTTGTCAACAATATCATTATTATTAACAGTATTTTAGAAATACCACCAATCTTTTCAATCAGCTTTCTGATCTTTTATGTGGATGTTATGAGAGAGACAGTATTGCAATTGCATGTTAGAACAAATGGGAAATTTATGAAATAATTATCATGCTTTCTGCCTTTTTCTATTTTTTTGGCATATAAATACTGATAAATTGTTTCCCATATTTTTAAAAATATTTTAAAACATTACCAAAATTCATTCTTAATTTAACATTTGATGATTAAAATCCAATAAAAACAATGAATTCATTGCAAGAATTCCTGCATGGTGTTGAATGCCCACAACACATTAATATTGCAGATTATATCTGAAAAACAAGCTAAAGTCTGGGTGCCTCTTCAAACCTGTCAGATATGAACCTTCATTCATTGTTAAAGGTTAAAATAAAACAGCCAGTGTAGTCCTGAGCTAAGCATATCAGAGCAAGAAGCAGAAGATCTGGATTCCAGACCCTTCCTCTCCAAGACTAGCATAATGTATTGTTTTTCCATGATTTATTTGTGTTGTGAGAGCTCCTAATGACCCCCTGGTGACAGAGAAAGAGAGAAGGATTTCTCTAAGACAGTGACGGCTCTGAAATCCCAGATCTTCTGAGTTCTTGTCCAGCATTCAGAGAGACCACACTGTCTCTTTTAATTATTTGTGAAATGTTGATTTCCTGCTTCCACATACAGGATAATATTAAAACTGCAATTAAAGGCATTTAAAGAAGAAGATTAGAGAGGCATGTGTCCCAGGAATTGCCATGCTGGCTGGCAATTTTATATTCTCAGAGCAATCAGATCATTACACTGTTACAGATCTGCGTGTCCACCGTGAAATTGGTTTTCCAAACAGCCAGCCTTCTTGCCTGCCTCCCCCTTCCTTCCTTCCTTCCTTCCTTCCTTCCTTCCTTCCTTCCTTCCTTCCTTCCTTCCTTCCTTCCTTCCTTCCTTCCTTCCTTCCTTCCTTCCTTCCTTCCTTCCTTCCTCCATCCTCATTTTAATTTCTTTTCTTTTTTCTTTTTTTCAAATTTCAGCAGTGAATTCTCCCTTGTCACCCATTGTTTGTCCTTAATTTCCCCTATCGTAGTCCATCAGCATCAGCCGGGGGTTTTGTCTCAATAAACAATTTCTGAAGTTAAGATTCAGGCTCTACTTTTAGCTTCCAACACTCTGTGATTTCCATTATGCATAAGATGCTCCAAGAGATGTTCTTGGAGGGAAAAGTCAGAGCAGTAAAAGGCTGCACAAAGCATTTCTGTGCACAGATTCACTGCCCAAAGAAATACCTGTGCAGCCATGACATGAGGATGCCATAGTGCACTCCTTCTGAGGACAGTCCCACTCTCTCCTAGAGGCTTTGGCTTTACTTCAGGGAAGGAGTAACCTCATGTTTTCTCATCCTGGCCTGGCTGCCCAGTACAGAGACACTCATAACTAATTACTGGGACTTCAATTCTTGCCTTGACCAGCTGTGTCAAAGCAAGGATGCCATGGGCTCCCCTGTGCTCTAAGATCTATAATTCAACTTCCATATAAAACAAGTCAATATTGGACAAAAGAATGACATTTTAAAATCATAAAATAAGTAGCTTGGTATTTACCTAAGATGCTCTTTTCTTCACATAGTTTTATATAAGATGTAGTGGTCTGTTTATACTTCTCCTTTTTACATGAGTGGAATAATTCTCCTTCAGTTTCAGAAGATGCCTGTGCAAGTGAAGAAGCACAGACATCAAGAAGAGACAGAAGAGGATGGGTAGCCTCTGGATACACTGAATTTGTTATGCTCTGAAAGAAGTTAGGACCCACATAACTTGTGGTTTTCTCTCTGATTAAAATAGCATTTAAAAAAAAAAATTCCTTATTCGGGCAGTGTAAAAAACACCCAGAAGTTAACACTCCCTGCTTCACTGCACCAACTCACACTGGCCCTGTGCAGGTCAGCACAGTGGGAATCACTTCCAATCTTGCAGCAATAACTAAATTCAAATGCAGTTGGGGCCGCAGAAGCTGTGTGCTGCTCCTCAGAGGCTCAAGCACCCATGCTGTGTAGCCCCTGCTGGTGGGAGTAGATAGGTCTGCAGGATCAGCCTTTATGACTGCTTGCCAGAAAGTTCTGAAGATACCATTTCCTTTAGTGAGCTTGGTGAGCCAAGAAAAAGCAGGACAACTTTGCCTATGCTATGAGCTGGCCTTACTGCTGGGTGAGTGCCAGCATGACCACTTTTTCCACCTTTAAGTGAGGAAGGGTTAAAGAAAAACAACTGAGTTGATGTATATGGTGTGTGAAAATATCTCTTTACCAAAAAGGAGGTGTTCATTAGTAAACAGACTAATGACATCCACCCAAAGTTACCTAAAATTAATGTCAATGGGGAAGGAATTACCACGTGATGCAGTGCACCAGAGCAAAGGAAAACACATAGGTGTCAACCTGAAGTTAGTGAAGATTAGGGTTGGGGTTTTTATCCTTCTCCTCCTGTCTTTTGCTGCTGATCTTTTTGTTTCATTTTGTTTATTTGTTGGCTAAGTTCTGCTGGTTTTCCTTTCATTTATTTTCACTATTTTATCTTGAAGTTCAAATAGTTTGTTCTGGCCAACTAATTCTGAAAAGCTGCTACATGTTCGCTTTGATCATTATCTGACTCTCTCTTTTTCCTTCCAATTTTTTCTTTTAGCTGTTGAAATGCCACAACAGAGGATATTGTTTTGGACTGTAAAAGGCATTGTTTTCTACAACTCCCGTTTCAAAGACCACTTGCTAAACAACACTGAGAACTCAAGCAGAGAGGAAAGAGAGATGGTATTTAGATGATTATTTTAAAGATTTGATCTTTCACAGTTACTCAAAACACAAGGCCAGACTATTCAATTAGGCACTAAGCCATTTTTCATGGCTTGCAAATTAATTATTGAAACTGGAACCTGTCACCAACTCCTCATCTCTCCAGACTTTTTTTGAGGATCCAGAACAAAGCTGAGTGATAGCGCCAGGATCACCAGATTGCTCTTGATGAGCCAAAAAAAGGAAGAAGGAGCAGAAACCTTCCATGTTTCTGAACTCACCCAAGCACTGGGGAAAGTATTTGCAGAGAGTAATCTACACTGGCCATGTGCAAGACAAAATGGGTTTAAACTGAAAGAGGGTAGGTTTAGATTAGATATAGGATGAAATTCTTTACTGTGAGGGTGGTGAGGCACTGGAACAGATTGCCCAGAGAAGCTGTGGATGCCCCATCCTTGGGAGTGTTCAAGACCAGACTGGATGAGGCTTTGTTCTCATGGAAAGTTCTCTGTCCATGGCAGGGTGATGGAACTAGATGATCTTTAAGATCCCTTCCAACCCAAGCCATTCCATGGTTACATGAAAAGTTACTGCAAAACTAGGCTAATCACTTGTCCAGCTACAGGACCACTGTAAACAGCAGCCATTTCTGCTGTGGACTATGTATCCTGATGGATAAGAAGGAATTTTCTAGGATATAGGAAACAAAGTTACTTTGTTTTTTTAATTTGGTTTGGTTTGGTTTGGTTTGGTTTGGTTTGGTTTGGTTTGTGGGGTTATTGGAGGTTTGGTTGGTTGGTTTTTTTAGGGCTTTTTTATTGCTGCTCTTGTTTGGGTGCTTTGCTTGGTTATTTTTTTAATAGCTATCCTCCTCCTTCTCTGAAAGATGTGAGGAGTTTTCTGCTATATGGGCAAGCTTCCCACTGGCTGATTGGAACCTTTTAAATGGGCATCAGCTAGCACCACATTGCCCAGCTCAACAAATGCTGTGGCACACTGACAACCTTGAAATATTCCAATGGTCAGCATTTGCATTTGTACTGCCAGCATATCTCTGATCTGCATTACCATTCTGACCCCTCTTTCCTGTTCTTATGCACTGTGACTGACCTTCACAAAGATACAAATTCCAGTTTACTTCACTTCAAATGCAAGAGTGTGAGTCAGCCCCCTGAGGGAATAGCAAGGAATTCATTATAGCAACACAAGGGAAAGATGTGGAGGAAGTAATGTGTTTTCTTTACACAAAAGGGAAAAGGAATAGATGTGAGAGCATCAAGCAAAGCCCAAGAAATCTTGAGATGTAATCTGACATAGTGGCACCGAACTCAATTCTTATTGTCTGTAGGTGTATGGCCTTATTAAGGCTTAAAAAGTAAGCCAAGTCTTGTCTGATCCCTGCTGCAGCCTGCCAAGCAAAGCAGCTGCTTCCAGAAGTGGAAATCTTGATGATCAATATAAAACCACAAGAGGTATATCCACACTATTGTGGATGAGATCTTTCAGAAAAATAAAAAGCCAAGATTCCTGAGTCACAGAAAATAGAAAAGGGCAAGACCTATTCTGTTTTCTTCTCTACCCCACTATTGGTGTTGTCTTAGACATATCTGTCATGTGCTACATCAGCATGATTGCTCTTCAAAAGGTCCTAAGGAAAGAGGCTTCCAATGGAGTACAAGACTCTCCTGAAACCAAATATCTGTTAAGGATCCCATTATCTTTTCCCCAAGGACAAGCTGTTGGCCTTGCTTCTCCTTCCAACTGAGTAAATAGCATTCTGATTATTCTAATTCTTTCCAAAGCTAATTTTCCACTTTCCTAGCCTCCTCTTCACTTCCAGTGATATAATGCCAGACAGTGCAACATTGAGCTAAAAATCTGTCCTGATCCACCAAAGGTATGGCTACATTTAGAAAAGTGTCTCACATGTGAGGTCCTTATATACAAGGGACATATTTTACTGCCATCCACACAAAATACAGTTGAAAAAAGGTAAAGGAACTCTAAAAGTTGACAAGTAACATGAGCATATTTTTGTACTGGATCCAGTGAAGATGGATCCAAATTAATTTCAACAGGAATCCAGAAGCCTGTATTAGTGCACAGAGCAACATATCCTCTGATGCTTTTGTTGGTAGAAAAGTAGAAATCATGTGGATTTCTAAAAATGTTTTATTCACTCATGACTGGACAGAAAGACCTAATTATTAGTAATTACTGCCTAGCTAATTTTGCTTACAATTTAAATGAAAATTAAATTTTAAAATATTTTCTGTTCTTAACATACTTGTATTAAAAAACCATATTTTTTTTCTGTATAATTTTTAGCATAGTGGTTTTGTGATCCAGAATGTTTTGAGAAGTAATTGGAAATAGTTGCAGTCTTGCCCATTTTTACTATTTCCTGTATTTTTTTTCCCTCTAAGCTACCATTTACCACTCACTTTTATTTTCTTCTCTAAGAATGCTTGCATGCAACTTGGAAATGCCTTTAAAAAAGAATAACCCACCAGCGTAAAAAGTGCTAAACTGTGGCTAAAATTCTTGCATAGATAGATAGATAGATAGAAGATATGGTGTATATTTTTGTTTCAGAAACATTCAGCAAGATTCACAAAAAAGTGCTAAATCCTCAGTACAGTGCACAGATGGAATTAATGGCAGTTACAAACTCTACTAAAATCTGGAAAAGACCAATATCCATTACCCAACTGGCCCAGAGTTCCTATTTCTCAGAAATTAGGTCGGTTCTTCCAAGCATGGGACTTGGATTAAACATTCTGCTGAAATTGTTTTAAATACTTTTCACTGTTTGTTTTTAAAACAGATGTTCTTTGATACGGCGGCTTCAGGAGGGTGCGGATTTTCACGTGTTCTGCAGATTGCAGCTCTGTTTTCCTGCAAAGCTCTTTCTATCAGTCACACACTATCTCAACTTATTTACAAGCACTCAAGGAAATGGAAGAACATATTGAGTTATTTGGCAGCCACCAGGACTCCACTCCTCAACAAAACAGAAACAGGTACCACAGAATAGAATTCATAAAATCAAATAAGGTAGAAATGGAAAAGACCTTCCTTACCTCATTGTGACAGCGCTAGCCACTTTCCCAAGCACTCACACTCCTGTGTTCTGCCCTAGTATTACCTGTTCCTGAGGACAAGTGTCCTGCCTGTAATGCTACAGCTGTTCAGCTTCTCAGATTTTGAACTGCTGGGAGTTGAGCAAACCTGCTAATGTTCAGATCTGGGCAAATCAGTCTTGACTAAAGTTTGATAAGGTTTTAATGCATAAAGATATGGTTCCACCGAAGTCTACACACCTGAACCTGCCACCCCTCTTCAGCTTCCCTCTTTATAGGAGACATGATTATTCTTTCCCTCTTTAGCTTGGTGCCTTGCGGTAAGCCCAGGAGTACAGGCCCAGAGATTGAGGTCCCTTCTCACCTGAGGCATGAGGATGGGAAGAAAAGCTGCCCCTTGCAGCTGGGGAGCAAAAAGAAAAAACCCAGAGCAAAGCCCAGAACAGCAAAGGGCTCGTGTAGCCTAAAAGAGCCATGGCACATGTTTAATAAAAACTTCCATGTTTTATTATCTCCATGGTGTATGGGGGTAATGCTTCTCACTGTGAGTTGCCCCTGTAGCAATATTTTCTGGAAGCCACTCCTGAGGCTAAACTGGCGTTACTGATACCTACAGAGCACCTGACCTCCCAGCTGAAGCCATACAATGGGAGGTTATTTGTACTCTGGCACCACTGGTATGGACACAAGAATGATAGGAAGCAGCCTAGATAATTTCATTTTATATACACCACAGAACAAACAGCACATGCTTGCAGCTTTCAGAAGTCACTAGAGATCTGGGTCAGATTCAAATCAGCAACCTAGAGGTGAAAGTCTCTGTATCCCATTACCAAATCCTGAGACATCCAGTCCCCCATGCACATATTAATAGTTGATCATTATGAATTCCATGTTGGGATAATTAATTACCGCATCTGAACTCTGCCTTAGGAATTATTAGATCATTTGGGGCCTGTAATTTATTTTATTTAGCACTGTATGAAAACTGTTGCTTTTTTTTTCTTTTTTTTTTTTTAATCTCCTATACTTTAGGCTCTGAGAAGTACATAGTGTTTTCTGCAAAACGCAAACCACAAAACAAATATATCTCTTATTGGGCCTGGAGTAGTCCTACAGGATTTGTTAGCAGGCTCTGATGATAGACGTGAGCAGCCATGCATCCAGCTAATGAGCTGGCCCAAGGGATAAAGAACACACCAAGCCACTAGCAATGGATGTGGAAAAAGAGCCAGGGGAATGATAGAGCATGTTGCCAAATGATGAGTCTTAAAGGTGGCTTCCCATATGAAATTAAAGGTTTTTGCAAAAGCAAAATCTGTTTTTCTCACTCAAAAATAAATCAGATAGTCAGACACATTCACTTCTGAAATGAATGTTCTCTCTGACTCCATTATGTTCTTAACAAGATGAGCTCGCTTGTAGAGAGCCAAATCCTTCAGACGTGATTTAACCTGCACTTTTGGGAGGCTTTGGTAGGTGTTGTGTAATGAGTCCTGAATAAAGACACAGTTGAGGACTGCAGAAATTTTGGTCCTTTGTGGATAGGAGTTATAATTCCAAAGAAGCTGTAAGGAGCCTATTCTACACATAGAAAGGTAAGGAAAAATATCTCCTTTTTTTTTTTTTTTACAGACCCTGCTTGCTATTCTGTTCTTTGCTGCAGGGATTTGTCTTAGTTAGGTCAGAAATTCTCTTCAATCTGAGGGCCAGATTCTGCCCTTCAGTACATGTGTGGAATTCATTCCTTGAAATATATATTTTATTTCTAGTAGTGTAGACTAAAATGCTGTCTATTGATTTTTTTTTTTTTTTTTTTGCACACAGAATACTTTGTGTTGTTTTTACTTGTGTCAACAATTGGTAGGTATCTAACTATAGAATAGAAAGTGTCTCAGGAGATGTAAAAATACAATCCAGGTTTGTTAACATTTGTAAGCATCTATAAGGTTCAACCTGGGCAAGATCTGTCTGCTTTACCCTAAATAATGCAGCTAATTTTATTTCCCAGAAAAGCCTCAGGAAAATAACTGCATGAAACACAAAACAAGTATACTGATAGTTTTGTTTTCTAATGATTTCTTTCTTCCATCTTCATTCAATCACCTGCTGGTAATTGACCCTGTAGTCCTAGAAAATTCCCATGACTCCTACAAGAAATGCACTGGCTTCTCTGAGCTTCATCTTAGACAATATTTAGAAAACCTCTGGTTTGTGTCCTGCAAAGGGTACTGGAAGAGTATCTTAATTTTATCATAATTTTCTGTGTTTCAGTATTCTCAGTACTCACCTCTACCTCAGCTTGCACTGGGTGTCAGCTGTGTGTGGTACATGCTGTGCACGTTTGGCCTGTCAGGAAGGTTTGCAACTGTGAAAGAGAACCACAAAATCATGAACTTTTCAAGTGCGTTTTTGAGAGGAAGTGGATGTGAGGTTTACACATATGTGGATCCACATGTGTGGGGGATCCCCAGAGTGCTGGAGTGGGGATGTCATTTCTTGTAGGGAGCAGTTTGTGCTCTCTGGGCAGACAAGTGGGATTCTGGGTTTATTTTTTCCTGAAAGGCACTGCTGGAGATATTCTTCTCTGCTGTTATTTTTCCAGGGGGGAGTTTAAATTTCAGGGAACCTCTGTTTATTAAGCATCAAAATGACCTTGGTAGATTAGGGCACCAAGACACTAGCAGGAGAAATGCCTGGCAAAATACAGCATGCACACTTCAGTAAGATAATAGCAGTTTGATATACCTGAAACACCTCGGGATCTCTTCTGCAAACAATGAATCCATAGTCACCCAAAGCTGCTCAGCAACTCTGTCTCACACCATACCACTGATGGAAACTGAGGAGAGGGGAAGTTTCTGCTGCACAGGACACCCAGGTTGCTCAGCTGTTGATTGGTGAGGCTTCCTTTGATGTGAGGGAGCTGGCTGATATGTCTGTGTGATGGGGTTTATACAGCCTGGGTACCAGAGTCAGCTACATGACCACGGTATGAACACCTCTGAGACATCCCAATGGGTTGTGCAAGAGAGGAGTTATCCTCATTGCTACTGCTGAAAGCATGTTTCATGATCCATTCATCCCAGTCACATCCTCCTCACTTGCTGATCCCATTTGTATCACATTTTTGATGTGTCTACACTTCCCCTTTTCCCCATATATAGTATTCTAGACTTTTATACAGCATTAAGACCTCTCAAGAGCCTCTGGGATGACTTCAGGCTCCCTTTTGCAAAGCTTTTCAAAGACTAAGATGGCCTAACCTCAAGTGTGTCAGAAGTTTAGAGTACTTGTAGCCAAACCTCCTCTATATTCTTACAACCTGCAAAAAGCAAGCCTGAAATCCAAAGAAACCAAATCTTAGTGCAGTTGTGTTGCTTTCTTTGAGCAAGCCTCATAGAAAAATTAGCTAACAAGGCCTTTTTGAGTTTTGTAACTCTCATGGCTATTTGTTACAGAACTGCAAAGCTCACAAGAGTTTTAGAACACTATGAAAATTCACATTATATTCTCAGATCTAATTACAGGAATCTGTGACTGACATTTCAAAGAGGGCTTCAGATTCATTCTCACATTATCTCAGAGACATGGTCCCACCCTGAAACCAATATTTTCAATATTCAGCCATCTTTCCCTCCCTTTTACTACCAAGCACAATAACGTGGCTGCTCATCACCATTGTTCCAGCTCAGGTGTATCAACTGTGCAGCACAGAAGCCATGGATGCTAACATAGCTTCCCTTGGGAAAGTAAAAACTTTATGAGCATGTGTGGGTTGGGGTAGGGAACAGGATGCCATGTTTTCTGAGATGGATATCCACTCTGAATCCCATCTCCCATTAATGTAGAGTTACATAAATTGATTTTTCAGACAGGATGACACTCCAGAGCAAGGTGACAGGCCAGAACAGTGGCCGGACAATAAGATACTTAGGGAAGCTAGCACGGGCTTTATAGAGCTCCAGGGGAGAGTGCTGAATAATATTCTTCAAGCCAAAATCATCTCTAGGACATAAGCACTAAATTATGTTTCCACTTCCCATACTGACAGGTCTCTGGAATCTGCAGGAATTCCCTACTCCTCAAAGGATATCAGAGTGCACAGTATGCAGCTTTCAGGGATTGGCAACCTCACATTTGTGATCTCCTGTAATGAATTTTTACCCATCATGCCATAAGAATAAGGAAATAGAGCACTTGGAGACACTAAAACTATCAGCAGTTCCCTGCTCAGTGCCTGCACTGCTCCTTCGCCTTTAACTTTGCTAAACTGAAACAGTTTGTTGATTTATACACCAACTTGTGAGGAGATATTTCCAATTATTTTGGCATTCGTACCTTGGACAAGCTGTTCTCTCAAATCACCCTGGCACTTTACAGCCTGCACCGACTGGTATTTTGTATGACCCTGGCACTATTAGTCCAGCCTGGCTAGTGTTTCAATCCACTATGGCACTAATGATCTGGAAGTTGTTCTTGTTTTCCAGATTAATGAGTACCCTAAAAACCACTTAAAATTGGAAAAGAAAGAATGTTTTCAAAGGGGAAAAACAAGGCAAATTGGAGCTGCTCACTACCTCTTCATCATGTTCTTTCTTCATCTTCCTCCTCTGTAGCTGCTTATAGACACTAATAACAGTGGTGCTTCCATGGAGGAGTGGCATATGTCCAGCAGCTCAAGGTGCCCACCATAGACACCTGACCCCAAAAAAGCCCTGTGGTGACCCACAGGAGGGACAGCTCTCTGCCAGCAGGTTGCTATGAGCAAGGAGAAATGACCGAAAGGGGAAAGGCCTCATTCTGACTCTCGTTGTGTGACATGGTTGAAGCTTCCAGGTCAAAATCCAGCTCAAGATGGGAGCTGCTTAACCAGCACTTCCTTCACCGGAAGATGAGAGCTGCACCCTCATGGTGCTGCCACCTCAGCTCAACCTCCCTCTTCCCTGATAGAACATGGAGGAGGAGCACAAGCCAGAGCAGAGCAAATGCTCTACCCACACTCCCAATGCCTGTAGTTGCTCCCAGCAGCCACAGGTTGGGAAAAGAGGCAGGCTCAGGCCAGTGTCTCTCAACACATGGCTCACACAGTGAAGTTCCCTGAGCACCATCTCCCTTAGGAAGTGGTGGGGGATCTGCTTTGACTCTGGCCTTCCCCACCCCAGGGTGGTCCACACAGGCAGGGATGGGGGAGTGCAGCAGACCAGGAGAGGGGACGATGCTGTGGGATCCTGTTGTTTTATTAGATATTTTCCCTGTGTGAGAGGGGCTGGCTTTGAACTTTATTTCCAAGGGTCCTTAGCAGATCAAAGCTTTCACCTGACATACATGCAAACACTGCCCAGATGTGATGGACATTCCTAAGTTTACTGCAAATTCCACCCTTTTGTTTCCTTATTGTGATTTGAACAGGGCCTTTCTTACTTTATCGAAACAAGCCCTATCCCACCCTTGATTTTAAAGGGAGAAAGAGAGAAGAGGGGGGGAGGGAGAGTGAGAGAGAAAGAGAGAATATCAGGCAGCCCCTGCAGAAAGGTTTTAGAAGATTTTACATCTCAGCATTTTTTAGCTTCACTATGCATTTTCCATTGTACCCTATTATTGGTTCAATATGTATACTATGTTATTTAAATGTAAGGGGGAAAATTGACTAGCAGTTATGGGAGAAGGCAGAGCTGTCACAACATATTCCTGCTAAGCCATGATTTGTTTTGTGTTCAGTCACACATTGTTTGGATTTCAGCTCTTATTTCAGTCCTGGCCTTAGGGTTTTCTGAGCAGCGTTGAAAGTCAGATACACAGAGTGCTGTACTGAATTTAGTATTCTGTATTTCTAACACAGAAGATGGAAGAAGAGGGCTTTGTAGATGGAGGGAGGGACACAGGACAAGTTTGTCCTTCATTATTTACAGATAGGTAATCAAAAATGAGTTTGAGCTGTACAGAATACGTGTGTGCATGTGTGTGTGTGTGTGTGTGTGTATAGAAATATATCTGGCATCCAGCAGGCTGACTCCCCTTCTTGGTTGTCTTGGTCCAGCCCCACAGCCAGAGCTGCTCAGGGAAACCCCTGTGCCCACAGTTCAGGCGTGTAAGAGTGGGAGGCCAGGAAGGACCCAGGCAATATTGGTCTTCCCACCACACAGCAGCTTCATCTGTCCTAGAAACACCTGGTCCTCACATGCTCTAGCCAGGTGTTAGAGACACAACTCAGATGCCAGAATCAGAATCTGAATATATATATATGTATATATGTATATATATATATGTATATATGTATATATACACACACATATGTGTATATATATACACACATACATACATTTTCACTATAAAGGTGCTCATCTGGCAAATTGACTGGATGAGCCATCCTAATGTCCAGATTTTTCTGGAGATTTTTATCCTTTTATACAGAAGAATATCTATCATTAACTCTACACAGACATGGACGGGCAGAGGAACATGAGCCAACCATGCAGTTACTGCTATCCTATGATGTTTATGAAATGCACTTCTATTTGGTCATTATGTAAGTCATTCTCTGAATTCACAAACAAAACCATTCTTCAGAGCAGTGATGAGACAAAAATGTCAACCCAGCTGCCGCTTTCCTAAGGGATCTGTCACAATGTGTCGTCCTAATAGATAGACTATTTATTGTGCTATGTCTCTGTTCATAAAGAAAAGTGCTTGAAACATGAAGGAAAGGAAAATATGAAACTAATTTTTGGACAGAAGGGAGAAAATGTGGTGGGACCTCTCAGTACTCCTGTTCAGCTTTCACAATGGGGAATAGAGCATTAACTTTGGGAAGGGCACAGCAAGGTCTTCACCAAAAATGCTGTGATTGTGCCAAAATAAAGCTTTGTCTGATTTTAGAGCTTTCTTTTGTTCTAAGTACAAATTCAGTGTCTGCCACCTTCTTTATATAGTCATCACCCCATCTAGCAGCTAGTAATAATTGCAGAAAGAATATCCTAATATCTTCTGCCTCCTCCCATCCCACCGAGCATACACAAATGCTGAGCAAAAGACACTTTATTTCTGACATTTTTTGAAAAGCCAAAGCAATAATAGATGTAACTTAAATGTTCTTCTCTGGGTCTTTTTAGCTGTTGCCATTTAGACTTACTGCCAGCCTGCAAGGACATTGTCTCTAAGTGATTATTTTTTATTGCCAATGTCAATGAAACAGAATAGAGAGGAAAGAAGATGCTGTAGCAGTTACTAAATCTGCAGAGAATAATTTTTGTTGCTGGTGGCTTTACTTGTCTTTTAATATGACTTTATTCACGTGGCATGTTCCAGGGAACAAAAGTCTTTTGGAAAGAGAATGATCTGGAAATGTAGTCATAATATAACAGCAAGGTGACCTCCAAAGGTCCATATGCCAGGGCATCAGTGTGAGGAAACTTGAGCCTCTGGAATAGCAGCAAAGAGCTTCCCAGCACTGTAGAGCACCATTCATAGCCTCACCTTGTGATTCTGATACTGGTGAAGTCAATTAAGACACGGGATACTTCCCAGAGGACTGAGAAGCTTGCACAGGTGGTCTCACCCTTGACCTTAATGGCCTCTGAATCAAATTTACAGGACTTTATTAATGTTGCAAAATTATTATTTCAGTCACAGAAATGTAAACTGATGTAAGGCTGAGAGAGTTTATCCAAATCTTATTCATCTCAATCTAGACTAAAGGATATTCCCAATAATAACAACTGCATTTTCATAGCATAAAATCACCTCACAAGGAAAATTTCAGTCAGGGAAAACAAAGAGGCTCCCATAAACAAAAGAATAATTTTGATATAGTAACTGATATCCAGTTAGGGTTCTTTATCAATTAGTTAGAAAAGCCTACTGGCAAAAAACCCACATATCTTCCTAACTTACAAGTGGATTTGGCATAGAAATTTCCCAAACTGCAATATATTTGTTTGTCTTAGTTACTTGAAGGAAAAATCCTGATCTGTAGAGGACAAGATTACCCTTATCTATCTTATGATTCAGAAATTAGGCAGAAACCCTTATAGTCAAAGACTGACTTCTGGGATTCTGTATCTGCTTGCACCTGATGAGTAGAATCAAAAGTTACCAGTTTTGGTAGCTTCTTAGTCCAAACAAAATGGGGAACTACACTGACACATCACCACCACAACCCCTTACAAACCATGGTGCCTGCTGCTACCCCTGAAATGCAATGCAAAAACACCAAACTGGAAAGCTTACCCATGGGAAAGCTGAGACACTAGGGCAGGATGAGCAGAGCACTTTTCCTCCTGATGGATGTTCAAAAACCTTGATAGTGAAAAGACCCTGTATCACATCTTGTTCCCATGGCAAAGGTTTAATGTCTCAGTTACTGTTCCTTTTATAATTTATAATGCTACACAAAACACTGATGAAGAGGATCTCATTGCATTTCTTCACATGAGAAGGATGCAAAGGCAGAGATCCAAAGACAAGTTAAACTGCAGAGGTGATTTTATGTTTATCAATCTTATCTCATTTTTCTGTAATGCAATTCATCCCACAGTACAATACAAAATTTGCTAAGGCAGCCTCCAAAGCCAAAGTCCCTCATCTGAAATACTTAGATTAGAGATCTGTTTTGGCCATTAATTTAGCTTTCATTGTAGGTCTCTTCAGCCTTTAAAAATGTTCTGTGGACTCTTTTAGGCCATCAAAAAGACACTTAGAACAGGCTTCACAGTGGACTGATAGGAGTCCACTGCAATGCAGTCATCTCTGCAGAGCAGTGAAGAGAAGCAACACATGGCATTTTGCACAGCTGAGTAGCAAAAAGTACTCCTCAAGGGCATCAGGGCAACCTCAGCTTTCAAACTACTGTAGGACCTCAGTGTGCACAGAGGGTGAAAAAAAATGATAGCAAAGCTGCTACTGGTTTAAGACAAAGAAAAATTTATCCAACATCAGCTCCATGCCATCTAAAAATCTTACAGCACAAATCATATATTATCTGTATAACAGGAATAAAGACCTAATCTGATTTTGCTACAAACTGAGCCTATGTTTCCAGCTAATCAAAGTATTTCTAAGCTGGTCCTTAGATGTTAATATAATTCCTGCTGAAAAACACAGTGATTGCTCTGTTTTTGTAATACATTCATCCCAAGGTTCATTTGTCCATCTGTTAAGTACTTGCATATGTTTGTTTTAGGGGATCATGTGTATGTGTGTAGGTGATGGGAGAATTTCTACCAGGAGTTTTATTGCTGCTGAAACAGATAAACATATTTTCCTTGAAATCTTGGGCATGGTTTATCAAAAAAGATTGTTTTGTTTACTAATGACTCCTCATAATAGCAGGGCTTGATGCCCATATTTTCCTTTTTCTAGACATAGCAAGGTCCAATTCAATTGCTGCAACCATCCAAGATAAAGTTTGTAGTAATGGATAAAAAAAACATAAGGTGATGAGTTAATACATATTGATGAACTCTCAGTCCTGTGAACCAGTTAATAATATCTCACCAACCTTGATAAAATTGGTTAGAAGAAAAAAAAATAAACACAGAAGTTACTCTGGTTTGTGAATATTCTTACAAAGAAATCCAGTTCACAGGACAGCAACCACAATCTAAAACACAACAGTGATTCCAGGCTGACCTTAGTATTCCCCAGCTAAGTCCTGTGAAGGCCTCAGGGACACGTGCATGAATAGCTGAGCACAGTACTGAGGAGAGCAAGGGAAGGAGATCTACCTGCTCAAGCATAAGGAAAGGTCCTTGCTGCCCAGGAGGCAGCAGGAAAGCTCTGCTCAGTCTTGAAGCAAATAGCATAGTTGCCACTAGAGAGATTGAGACAACTGTGGGAAGACAGTGGAAGGATGTGTCTGGCACAGATGACCACATTCTGGTTTTGAAGTTATTCTTCTTGCATGGGAAACTTTGTGCAATTTCAAGGGAAAACTCAGACCCTATAATATTGAGAACCACTTAGTAGCTACACACTTGTGCCAGCAGATGAGAAACTCATTCCTCCCTGTGCCTTGGGAAGAACTGCCTGAGCAAGTTGTCCAACTGTGCAGTCTGGCTTGCCACAGACACAGCTCTAGCTCTGCAGGGAGAGGATTCGATAAACTTTCCCTTGAAAAAAAATAGGGAGCTTCACAGGAAACCAAGAAAATGATCGGGAGCTTGGGAGTTGAATGGATGCAGCAGGAGTGGTCCTCTCCCCCTGGCAAGCGCAGGAAAGGAAGGGAGGGCAGGGAAGCTCTGTGATCCTCTCAGCAGCGCAGTGAATCTAAACTAACAAGCAAAGAAAAAATTCAATCAAAACACATGCTAGTGCCTGCATCATTATTGTCCTGAGCTACCTCATGCTTTGCCAAAAACCCTTTGCCCTCATCTCCAGGAGCTTTGTTCACACAGATAGAGTATAAATAAAATTCCTGGATAGACAAATATCCACATTGTCCTCAGGTGACTTTTAAAATTCGCATTTTCTACAAAGAATCTAACATTTTTTAAAGCTTTTTGGACCCATTCCTTCTGCAAACATAGGATACCTACGATGCTTTGTAGTACAGTTAGCTTGGTTAATGTTTTTTCATAAGGAATTCTAGCAGGAACCACCATTACAGAAGGAACTTAGTTCTTTGAACTGCTCTAAATAATATAAGTTTCACTTTCATCCCAAGAAGTGTTAAGGATGCACAAAAACACACAGGGAATTTTGTGCTAGCACCACTGATTATATTACTTTCAAAAGAGAAATAAAATCTTACCCTGAAGCTCAGAATTATTAGAGTGAACAGCTAGAATCTATTATACTATAGAAATATCACACAGAGAGAATTCATGAAAGAATTCACCAGTCAACTTGCTATGGTACGAAGCTGTTCATTTTGTACACACTGTCTCGTTACTTACTTTCCTCCTTATTAATGAAGTAGTCATAATATGTGGGTAAATTAAAAGTCTTTCTGCTGTAACAGAGGAAAATATTCCAAAATTCATCTGCTGGGTCTTAGCTGCACTGCAGTTCTGCAACAGATTTGAGCTGATGGAGGTGGAGGTTCCCAGTGTAAAGGTTGGCTCCTTCCTTCATGGCAGCATTAGCCCCACACAGCCATGGCACGAGCCAGATGGGGAAACTGTTCTAGGCAAAAATCAATTTTCACCCCTGGTCTCCACTTGCTGGATTAACTTGGAGCAGGTCAATTCCATCACCCATCTCCTGTCAGCACACAGGAACAGACAGCCAAGAAGGAGACTTCCATTGGAAGCCTACACATTGACAGTACCTTGACATCAAGGGACCATGAAATTCTACCATGATGGGAAAATCAACAAAAGGGGTTCCTCATACCAGGGCAGCCTGGAGAGCATCCAGTGGGCATCAGCACAGACATCCACTGCTCTTGTTACAATGTGCCAGTATTCTGGAGAGGTTGGAGCAGGCCTTTCTACAGGACCAAAGTGCACTCTAGTACCACTCCAAGCACTGCTATGGTGCACTCTTTAGCACCATTAAAACCCCTTCATCCAGCCAGGACTATCTCCTCTTTGCACAGTGCCGTTAATGTTATTTTTTAATAAGTTGCATTAAAAATGTTACAGCTAACATGAAAGGCGTTTTACATCACTCCCTCTGGGCAGTCATGCCCCAAGGATTGTGTGTCACTCTTGCTCTGTGTGAGCTCCCCATCACATTTCAAAGGAATATTTTCATTAGTTCCTGGGTGACTCAGGAACCTAATTCATGTTTTAGAAGCAACTTGGGAACTAAAATTTCAGCTAAAATCCCAGGAAATCGACTCTCAGTTACTGACACTTTTGTGTGCATTCCCACATGGTTTTGTTCTTAATTTGTCTAGAATATAATAGAAGCAAATTAGGCACTAAGGAATTGTGCCTTATAGAGATGCTTGTATTCTTATGCAGACTATGTAAAAACAAAACAGGCTTCAAGTTTTGTATTCCTCAAGGAAAAATAAATATGTGAGACCTCTAAGAAACCCATTGTCTTTTCCCAAGCTCTAAGACCCAAGAGCACTTGCTAGGCAGTAGTTCATGCCTTGGCTCCACATCTGGACAAGATGTACAGAGGCAGTTTCCAATTCTTCCTTTAAACAGTAAGGAAAGCCTGGCACTCCAGCTGAAAGGCAGCCCTGAAACACTCTGGTCTTCCCTTCAGGCAAGGCACATTACAGCTAAGATCCCCTCAGAAACACAGATAAAGCTTTGGCAAAAGCAGGACAGAATTTGTTTTACAATTATTAGGCCAATTGCCTCTTCTCTTTCCCCTCTTTACAACTTGCCTTAGTTGAACATAAGAGTAAATCTTCCCATTGTCAGCTGTTTTAAAAATGCCCTTCTATGTTTTTCAGCCTGTTTGAGTTTTTTGTTAATTCTACCATCTTTGTATCTCATTGTTCAAAAATTTAGTATCTAAAGAAAAACACACAAAAACCCCCATCTGAAGCTGAAGCGTTCCTTCTTGCATGGTGGCTAAAAAAAAGTTAATTTTCCTTTTTTTCTTCTTCCTCTTCTTTCTTTTTATTTTTGGTAATGAGCATCAAGTATTCCAAAGGCTACTGAAGCCAGTGGAATTTTTTGCACCAGCTTTGATGGGTTCAGATCAGCCTCAGAGCACTTAAATTCATGTCATATTTTCAATTCTCTCCTGCTCAGGCTGTTTCTCATGTGGAGATGAGCTGAAATAGAAGTAAGCCCATTAACCATTCTTCTTCCAGACCTCCTCAATACAGTCAGAACTTTGTCATGATTTTAAATACCACATTTATGGCCCTGATCTACTTTTTTTATTATTACTTAACCTTTTGGATGTGCCTGAGTTCACACAGTCAGGGACCTGCTCTTCAAAGATAAACAAATTGTTGGAGAACTAAGCAATACAGGAAATTCACGTGCTTCACCACTGAATTAAAGGGTGGTAGGCCGAAAAAAGTCATTAGTTTTAGTGACCACAGTGGGTTTTATATAGAAGAAAGGTTTCGTTCCCTAAATTGGCTCACATGTTATTGCTAATGAATGTCTAACAAAGATTCCTCTCTATAAAATGTGATCATTTTACACAGGAGATTTATCAGTCGAATTCTTGGAGAGATTGAGGCATTGGAGTCTTTTAAAAGTCCATTTTTTAAGTCTCTACTCCACATACTGCTTTTATGACCTAAAAAGCAAAGGGACTCCACATGCTGTAGGGTTCAATTGAAATTATTGTTGGAAGGTAGGAATACAACAGTAGGACTGTATTCATCACAAGAGTTACACTTTCTGTTGCTAGAGCTCAAGAAAAGTCCACAAGGATCAGAGTTGCAAGCCAGCTCTTTCATTTGCTCGTTCTTTGTGCCACACTTTGTCTCTCCCTCTCTGGCGTTAAGAGGGTCACTTGGTGCAGGCAGCGCTCACGCACATTCACCCTGCTAAAACTTTTCTGGCAATTTGTTCAAAGGTTTCCATGTCTTGTTAAAATGCTAAGGCACGTACAGCCAGCCTGTTTTTCATACGCAGGAGCTCACAGGGCTGTGAGGTGCACACTGGGGCACCTGTGGGAGGGGGGAATTCATATTACCCACTTTTGGAATTTAGGGTGGGTGCAGATCCTGTGGTCAGGGCAGTCAGCTCCCTCCATGTTCAGCAGAGAAAGCTGGGCACCTCTGAAGGGCAAGTCTCAGCATCTACATCAAATACGATTCCTTTAGCACAAAGTATAGGAAATCTTTTCCTTGACTGAAGATCTAATAAGCCTTTCAAAATCCCTTTGGCAGGCTGCATGACTACAAACCTTAGCACTATCCAACAATAATAAACACACACACAGAGAAGAGGAACCATGTGGCCACAAGCCATACGGAATGCAGCAGCAGGCCATATCAGACCTCCTGCTGTATGCTCTGTGCTGAGGCAAGAGAGGTATAAATACCTTGCTCTTCATGCAGTGTACCACAGCACTCTGGCAAAGGAGTTTTGGGTATTAACAAAAGGGCTGTGCTACCATCGATAATGGCAGCAGAGCGAGAAAAGAGGAAAAGGAGTAGACAAAAGAAATCATGCTTCGGTGCCAAATATTTGTAGCTATGCTCACTCAGGACTAGCAGCTCTGTACCTTCAAAGCTACCCTGGGGAAGGCAGCAGTTTGCAACTGCTGTAGTTATCAGGCAAAAGGCATTGGGCATTGGGTTTCTCTTCTCATGGCACACTGAGATTTAAGTCTAATGCATGTGCAGTTTTTAGCAGTGATCCCATCAGCCACCCATCCAACCCACAAGTCTTAACACATATTGTCATCATGCAGTTGTGTGGAAGTGAAGGGGGCACTGCCTAAGCACTGCCAGGAATGGTCAGGCAATCTTTATAGAGATCAAATTAAAATGGCGCCAGCACAGCCCTGGTTAGGCAAGAACACCAGATGATAGCCCTGTAGGTCTCTTCCAGTGCTGCTCTGGTACATATGAGCTGTTGCTGAGGGGCAGCAGCTCCCACCTTACACCTCTTCATCCAGGTGAGCTCCTCCATTCCTCACTTGCTCTACAGCCCAGGTAAGGGGTACTGATCATGTGCAGGATGCCCAGCTGCACTCAAGGAGACTGGGAGAGGACATAGCCCTACCTACAAACATGAAGCCCCAGGAGCTAGCCAGAGAAGCACATGAAAGGTGACATGTGTGAAGCCTTTTAGATGGGCATAATTCATAATAACTTTAGCTGAACCACCACCAGCAACTGAGAGGTGTTTAGGACAACTGTGTGGCATGGAGGCATTCCAGCATAACCCAGCTGGCATCCTTCCTACTCTCCAGAGCAATACAGCCTTCTGCAGACTGACTCTGAGGAACTGCCTCCATGCTGTGCAGACTCCCAGACTGCACCCAGCTCCTATCTGGGCACCAGACACAGACCAAAATTGTGCCACAACTTCTTGACTCAGCAGGATGGACAGCAGGAGACGGGGAAGAAAGATCTTGCAATGTGCACACATCACCTCCACACTTGAATTTCCTGATTTTTTTCCCCTCAATAACAGTACCTTTAACACTTTTGTTTGTTTTGACAGAAATGAACCATCTGTGTGTTAAACCAGAACACTTGATAAAAAAAAGAAGACAAAATCATTATCAAATCAAACAGTCTTCACCAAAATGACAGTCCTTTTTGCTTCTTGTTTGCCTGTAAGTGTTGTTGGATACCATTAATGAGTCTTTGGATTACAGGAAGAGAGCAGGAGGCTCTCTTAACCTAGAGGGGGAGGCAGTTTAGTTTCAGAGACCTATTCCATCCTATATCCATTAAGGACATAGGAGAGAAAAGGGGCTGTTGCTCATGAGCACATTCTACACAGTTTTCTTTTTGAAACTTAATTTGTAATCATTATCATGGCTCTCTCCCTCTCATTTAACCTCATCTGCCTGCCTTTAAATTCATGGAACAGATTTGTACTGCCTTGGACTCCGTGCAATTGGCCGCTGCAATATCCTTGGACTCCTTTTTTTTTTTTTTTCTTTTTAATTTTTATAAAAACATTTGATACCATTAATCATATTGCCATATGTAATAAATTGGCTGCCTGTGGTACGTTGCCTCAAACTGTCACATGGTTCCAATCACAGCCCTGCCAACTGGTTGCTGGAAAGTCTGACTCTTCCTCTCCGGCGTGCCGATGGCAGGGCGCGCGCGGCTCCGTCCCGCGTTAATGACCCGCAGCTGCCTCGCGGGGAGCGCCGGGGCCAGGAGTTACAAGCACACACATGTTTGTAAGTGCTGCTGTACATAAGCAATAATCTTCCTGGTATCAAAGCCACATCGTTACGGAGTCAGCTTTCTGACAGCGTTTGCGAGGTTTGAAGGCTAATTCGGCGCATCTCTAATTTGCAGCTTAAGTATCTGCCAGAGTGAAAGGTGGAGGAGTGGGGGGAAGTATTAAATTTAGCTGTGTAAAATAATTCAGGGAACAAGAACACTGCTCCTGTGATTTGGCTTTTGTGACTGTCAGGGCTCTTGTCAAGGCACAGCTGGAATGCTGTGGATTTATAAGAACAATAGAGTTATTGGGGGGAGGAGGTAAGGAGAAAGGAATAAAATGCTATTTGTAGCTCTTCAGCTAACACTTTGACACACGCTCTTTGGATCTTTCTAAGTAGGCATGGACAGACTGGTTTAAATAGACAAAACCCTCAAAACACCATAGCTCCTGATCCTTTACTGAAGATGGTCTTGCTTTTTTGCCCAGAGCAATGATGAAAAGTCCACTGACTGTAGAGAAAGGTTCAGAAAAACATAAGTAGTTTTGAATATTGTGAAGTGTCTTTCTACATGTCAGCAGAATGTGGGGAAGGGAAAGGACACTACTGTAATGAAATAATTAATCATAAAATAGTTTGGCTTGGAAACAACCCTAGAGATCATTCAGTTCCAACTCCCGTGGCAATGGGCAGGAACACCTCCTACTAGACCAAGTTGCTCAAAGCTCCATCCAACCTGACCTTGAACCCTTCAGTTGTGAGGCATCCACAACTTCTCTGGGAAACATGTTCCAGCACCTCTGCACTCTCACTTAGCTAAGAATTTGTTCCTAGTATCTAATCTAAACATGCCATCTTTCAGTTTAAAACCATTCCACTCTCTCCTCACCAATTTTTCTTGTAAAAAGTCGCTCCAGCTCTCCTGCAGGCCTGCTTTAAGGTCTCCCCAGAACTTTCTCTTTTACTGGCTGAATAACCCCAATTCTCTGCTTGTCTTCATAGGAGAGGTGCTCCAGCCCTCTGATCCTCTTCATGGTCTCCTCTGAACTCACTCCAACAGGTCACAATAATTTATATTATTTTAGAGCCCCAGTCATGGATCAGGACCCCACTGAATTAATTATGATGGAACAGCAGGAAAAAGACAGCCTCTGCACTCAAGAGATTTTAGTCCGGTTTCCAAGTTCACTGAGATTGTTCTCCTCTCTCAAACCTCTCAATTTCTGCCAGCTCTTGGTTGAAGAAAATACAGATACCTCTACAGATGTAGGCAAGGTATAAAAGAGCACCACTGGGACACCTGTTTCCACAGATCTGGGTTTAATCAGACCCAGAAAAGGAAGCCAAATGGAGAAAAGAAAAAGAAAATATTTGAAGAGAGCAAACAGTCCTCTGGCATCCAGATACTCAAGTTCTCTTGGCTGGATCAAGGAAGGGTGCCAGGATGCCATCTGTAGTGATGTAAAAGTTAAAATGTAGACAGACCATATACATGGAAGGCTGATGCATTCATATTCTAAGGGCTAGCCAGCTTTGTGCTACTTCATTTTATCTATGAATCTATCTAGGATTAATAATTAGAAAAATAAATCTTGCCATTTTATTACTGTGCCCATGTAATGAGCTGATGAGACTTTATAACCACCATGCTGGAAGAAAATGATGATTTAAAGCTCAGCAACATGGAAAACTCCGGACTCATGGGAGCTGCTACTCAGCACTGGACTTTGGTCCTGAACTCCTTGACTTCAGTCATATATACAAACAGGCAGATAAGTGTGAGCCAAATGCAAAATGAGTACAGGAATTCAAATTCTCAAAGAAAAAACATTTCCCCTGATCCATTTTTTTCAAGAGACAGATTTTTTTTTTCCAAGCTGTTCCTCAGCTTTGCTTGTTCTATTTTTCTTAGAAGATATCTCAAGCTATTGCCTCACAGGCTTTTCTTTCCTCAAAAGTTACCACAAGAGGATTTTTCCTCAGAGGTCTTGATCTTTCAGACCTTTCTACCTGTGTTTAACTCAACGTGTAATAAAAATCCCAGTTGTAGAATCATTTGTGAAAAACAGACAAGTATGCACAAAAATGCTTACAGGATCTCAGATCCACAAGGCAAAACTAAATAGTTGTCAAATTGAAAATGCACAATACTGAATCATGCTGTCAAAAAGCTGACACCTCTACAATGCTTGGTATCTTACTACCTACTGGTGACATTTATGAGGGGGTTTTGTTTTATTAAAAAAAAATAAAACGTTTCACGAGCCTGAGAACTAAAGCTCTTGAAAGACTACATGAAACATTGCCAGGCTGACTTTCATGAGCATATCACTTTCTGAAATTTATATAATCAAGGGCATAATTTTAGAGGTGTCTGTAGATGCCTTACAGTATTTCAGCTATAAAAACAAGATAATAGTTTCAATTCTGCATCGTACCCTGCAGTACCTTCACAGAGCAGGCTTGTCAGGTGAATTGAGCTATGCATACTTCCAATACTGTTTTGGTATAATATGGACCAAATAAAAGACACTATTAGCTTCATCTGGGGAAAATTTTCCATTTTTTGGTCTAGACACCTTAAAAGACCTGAGTGCAAAAGCTCCAAGTATTTCTGGAAACATCCAAGTAGAAAATAACACACATATCAAGAAGGAATAAGCAACTACTACTATGCTGCATAGCCCCAATGATTTTTTTATCACATGCTTGACCACTGCTGCACAAAGTGGTCCCAAAGATTTGCCAAATGCCTTACTAACAGGTAAAGAAAAAAATCTCACTGTAATTAAGCATAGTCTTAAAAACAAACAAAAACCCAAACCAACAAACCACACATGCAGGAAAAAAAAACCCACAAAACTTAAAATTTTATGCAATTTACTCTACAAGGCTGCTCAGTTATAACTCAAAGGAGTGAGACTTAATTTGGGGCTCAAATGAAGAGGGAAGAAAGAACAAATCACATTCACCTTTCACAAAAACAAATGGGATTGCCATTCAGCTTTCAGTATTCTAACAGATGGCTAGAGAACGGGAAAAAAACCAAACAAACAAAACCCCAAAACCAAAACAAACAACGCCACACCTCAAATTTACAGACTCTGCAATTTGCTCTGGCTAAAGCAGCAGCCCTTTCCCAGTTTGAACAATTGCGTAAAGCAAAAGTTGCCTGATTCTCTTTAGTGCAGCTTTACACACATGTGATGTTTATCTCACATATATACAGCCTCCAGTGTGAAAGGAGGAGACTGACTCAAGGGTAGGCATACTAAGTAAAATCAAGAATCCTTTAGAGGCCAGGTGTTTCATTTGTCAGTACATTTCATAAGAACACAATTGTCAGCAGAACCTTCATAACATGGACTGTCTTTTCTTCCCTTTGACTGAGGGCAAACCTCACAGCAGTCCACAGCCCTTCTCTCTGGTCACCAGCAACAGGAGCTGAGGGGACGGCATGCAGTTATGTCAGGGGACATTTAGGTTATAGATACAAAAAGGTTTTCTACCCAAAGGGTGCTTGAGCACTGGAACAAGCTCCCCAGGGAGGCGGTCACAGCATCAGCCTGACAGAGTTCAGGAAGTGTTTGGACAATATCCTCTGGCACCTAGTATGATTTTTGGAGCCCATCTCTGCCAGGAGCTAGACTTCAATGATCCCCACGGATCAGGTTCCTGAAGTATAGCCATTTTCCAGTAACTGTGCACTAGCATTTTACTGTTAGGCTAAGATATGCTCCTAAAATTTAGCCCTTAACTAAATAAAGGAAAAATGTCTAAGCCAAAATTTCTCAGCTGAGAAACCAGATCATTATTTTCAGCTACACACCACGTCAAAAAAATAACTGAAAAAATTAATAAGATCCTCAGAATATATTTTTTATTTTTTTTTATTTTTAATTCATGTGACAAGTTAACAGCTAAAGGGTGTGAGACTTTTTAAGCAGGTTGTGCTCTAGCTATCTCACATTATCATACATAACTGCTTATATATGAATAATCAAATATACGCAGCAGAATACAATTTTTAGATTTAGATCAAGTTAAAGAAAAAACACACACCAAAAAAATTACCAAAGCCTCTAGGCCTCTATAGGGTAAATTAAAGCATTTAGTGAAAGGAAATACTGGCATAAACAAAGGCTTTGAATTTCAAATATCCTTCAAGAAGCTATTAAATAGAGACTCTACTGCTGAGAAATAAAAAAAAGGCTGCATTTTGCCTCTATCTCTCAAAATTGTAAAGAAATAGTCATTACATTAGCTTAGACTCAAAGTAATTTTACCATTTTAAATGCCTTATGATTACTAAAGGTTTTTAAGCTCCTGAAGAAGGTAGCAACACATATCAAGGAGACAAAACTGGAATGCAAATAACTTTCTAGCTGTCTATCAATCTAAGAGCAATATACTGAGTTTTACTCTGCTTGAACCTTCATGGCTTCTCTGCAGGCTTCAGCCTGTATTACAATAAACTCTGCACATGATGACAGGCATTTGCATCTCCACAGATTTGGCTCCCAAATCCAACATGGATGTGCCAAAGCTCAGAACCCTCTCAAAAATCTTTCTACTGCATCATGAAAAGTCTGGGCAGAATATTGCTTTTGTCTGTTTAAGGGAACCAGGGAATACTCCTCTGCTAAACTCCTGGGACCATCATCGCTCCTAACACCAGCCCGAGAGCTGGCTGCCCCAGTGTCCCCAGTGCTGCCATCATGGTCTTCATCCACTGAAAATACCTCCTCTCTTATCATGGAGGTCAAGCTGTCATCTTCATCTAGCTCACATGGCAGCACATGGCTCCTGGAAGGATGGCCTTCTTCTTGCTCAGCCTCTGCACAGGCACAAGCACAGCCTCTGACCCAGCACCGAGGAGTTTCTAGCCTCACCCAGTATCCAGCAGCCCTAGCCATCATTCCCATCACGTCTCCATCATCAGGCAGTGCAGGTCTCCGAGAGCTGCCACCGCTGCAGTGCCCGCTCACAGGTGGGGCATGACTGCTAAATTTGTAGACTGTGGGGGAAAGTAACGAGATTAGATCAAGCAGAACAAAATAAAGATCCAAAGCCAAGAAATAGCTTGTGTCTGATTGGCCTTACATTACCCAACCACTAAATATTTTAAAGGTGTCTCATACCACTTCCCCCCAGCCTCACCCTAAGCCTTTGAGAAAATAAATTGTTTATCACAAGACTCAGCATCATTTTTCCAAGGTCAGAATTAAGAATTAACTGCACTCCACTTTGCTGGCCTCTACTATTGTGAAAACAGCCCTTCCTGTCTTCCCAGTAAGGGCAGAGAAACCTCATGCTCTGTTTAACTAAGGCTGAAACTAAAGCCAGGGAAAATTACCACAATGTTCTTGGATTTCAGTGTTCTCCCAGCACCATACAAACCACTGCAGTAGTCCTGCAATCCATCTAACATGCTAACTTTAACAGAAGACTAGAGGAAAAAAAATTTTGAAGGAAGGTAAAAACCTAGCTACAAACCTTTCTTGAGCTTCAATATTTTATTTTGCCTTTCATTCAAGAGCTTAACTCATTTGATTTACTCCTGATTCCTTTTATCACCTCTGCCTCTCCCACACCCTCCACCCCTCCAATATACCTGTTCTTGGTTTCTCTTTCTTTGTGGTGTTTCTATCATCTCAGAAGTATTAATGAAAGGGAGTTTTGACCTTGAATTATTGCTACCTTCCCTGACAATCTTTATCACGGCCCAGCTGTGGCCTTTGAAGAGGGTTTGTGTTACACTATCAAACCTGCTCCCAGGCTACAGGAACTCCCACCACTCTGAACAGCAATCACAGAAGGGAGTTTGGAGTTCTCCATGAACTGGCCAGGAATTTTGCCCCCTTATGAGAGGAGATCTGCGTGTGTAAAAAAATCTCTGCAATTTAGAAGGAGGCTTCCTTTACATGTAAGCTGGCTGTAAGGCCTGGAAGCTAGCTGCCTACCTGTTATAGCTAAGGCACCTGGCAGCATCCTTGCCTCACAGTTCTGCTGCAAAAAAGCCTTTGGGTTCCTCAGGACAAGAGCCAGTAGGAAATTACTGTGCTGCTCCTTCTCTAACTCCAAGCCACACTGAGTGGGTACAAACCCAGTAGAACCTACATGACATTTGCTCTTGGTGAGCTGCAGAGCCAATCTGCACAGTGGGAGGGTAACACTGCTGAGGCTGGCAAGAAACTCCACTCAAACCATAGGGAACCAGCCTGAACTCCAAGTACTGTATAAAGATGCCTTGAGTTAAGTTTTAAAGCCAGACATTTGTCACATAAAAAAAGGAATTCTAGAGTAAGCCCTCTAAGATGATATTTCTCTGTTTTCTTTGTAAGTAAACAGGAGGTTTTAGCTCTTGGAGAAGAGAGCCAGAGCAAGGACACAAAACAAAATGTTGTGCAGGTCAATAAACAGTAGCTCTGAAAATGCTAACAAGACAGCCATAGTGGTGTCACTTCTTACTTTTGAACCCTTATTTTGAGGGAGCTTCCTATGTGAATACAGACAAGACAAACGAGGAATAGCAATTGAAATTAAGCAGCACTCATCCCCCTCCTCAGCCAATACTACCATCCCTGTCTCACAGATCACCTTGAAAGGTCCTATGTTCATCTTCTCCTCGGGATGCAGGAGCTGCCTTTCTATGCCTTCTCCTCCGGGATCTAACTGGCCGAGGTCTGGCAGGCTGCTGGGTTTGGCTGTCTGCTGCAGCATCCTCCTCCCCAGGGGGACCCAGGGCTCTCAGGCTGCACTGTTGAGCCATTTGAATAGGGTCCACCTAAAGCTAAGGGTAAAGGTCAATGAACAGGGGACCTATCATGAAGTTACTGGTTTCACAAGAAAATGGGAAACAGAGTCCAAGAGCTGTAAAAGCTCAAGTTTACCTCACACATTACAAAGTAGTCTCAGGGCTAATTCAACAGCAACAGCCCTTCCCTAGCATGACCAGACCTTACCTTGCAATTTAGCTCTACTTCTTTTTGAAAGGGCTCTCCTTCTTCTTCCTTGGTAGGAACACAGTGGTAACTCCACTGGTAGGGGAGGTGGAGAGGACTAGGGCTATAAGAAGCAAACAAACCACTGGAGGAGGAGCTAACACAGCATCTTCTCATTTGTAATCAGCAAAGCCTTTCCAGGCCTGATGAAATGAGAAGAGAGATGACAAAACCTGTCTATGATGTTTGGGTCTTAAAGGAGCACACCCTCACAAAGTTTCCTTGGTCATCAAAGAGGCAAAAAGGAAGGGTGAGCTTCTCCTTTGGCTGAGGTATGCTCAGCACAGGGACAAAAGTAGAATAAATAATTTTTGCTTCTTTGTAACATATAAGCATATTTTTCATACTATTTTCCAATATTTTCTTTCAGTTTTATTCTATGGAAGTGTCTGCCACAGTTACTGGAGTAGGTACTTCTTCCTCTCTTCCAGTGGCACTATTTCCCAGATCTTGTGAAAATACAGTCTTCTTTCTGGACTATGTGACCAGAAAGAAAGAAGGCTTCCCCCCACCGCCACCCCCCTGCCCCCAGAAGGGGACTTGTACGGCCCCCCCTCTTAGGTTCAACTAGCTCATAGATTTTCACTAGCTTAAGTGTTTCTTAGGCCTCTTCTAGCACTATATGCGTTCCTCTGAGACCTTTTCACAACTCTTTGAGGACCACAACACTTCACCAAAAAAACCCTCAGGGCTATAGTGAAGAAGAAGCAAATTATTATTTGCACTGCCTTCCATACGTTTGGTGATGTACAAAGAGAAGAGGCAGATCTAAAATAAAGGACTAAACCGAAGAAAGAATCATCTCTGAGTCACTTGTCACTTGGTGTTTGAAAGGGCAAAGTTGCTAATGTCTGTGCATGGCAGCCTGTCTTTCTGCACACCCCCAGGCCAGGAGATTGTCCAGAATGGATGAGGGTGGGTATGCGTCCCAAAAGTACTGAAAGCTTGATGAACTTCCTGTAGACATGGGCTGTTTTGGTATTTATGATTATAATTATCACCTTAAAACCAAACAATGCTGAGCCCTGGGTTAGAAATGCAACTGGACTGGTAAATCCTGTGTTTTCTCTTTGTCATATTTCAGAAGAAGCTAATTAAATGCAGAGTTACTAAGTGAGTAGCTCCAGACCACAGAAAGCTCGTTTCATTTCTGGGCTCTGCTATGTACGTGTTCAGCAATAAAATGCTTTTTGCCCTCCCGACCTGTCAAAGGCAAGGGCATCGTATCATGAGTTAGTGCTGGGGGATGTGGGGGTGGGTAAGGAATGGTGGCCCAGAAGTTGAGGTGGACAAAGGCTTGATGATCCAGCTCATATGACCTAATAGACTGTGTCACTGCCTTTGGGAAACACAAGCCTCCTGACACATGCCCTTGGCTGGAAGGTCAGAATAGAAAAGGCCAAGCTCAGAAAATGAAGCCCTCCAGCTGAGAAAAATAATCCAACCGTAGACTGGAGAAAGCTTTATTTTTTTTCCTCCAACTTTTTTTTTTTCCAAATTTTCAGACTTGCTGTAGTGCACTTCACATCTGATTAAATTAGTCACATTGCATTATGCCATATCAAATGTGACATGTTGCAATGGAATGTGAACAGCATATAAAGATGTACTGGCACCACAGAGCTGCTACCTGCTTCTGACACATCACTCAGCAGCAGGTGAGGGAGACATGCAAGGTCCAAATCCTTCCTTGTTATTTAGTAGTGCTTTTGCAGCAAAAAGTAGTTTCTTGTATGGTTACTTAATTTTGCACCAAATTAGTAAAGAGTTACTCCAAGAAACTTTTAACTACCCCACACCTGCTTGTGATAACACACAAGGAAGTATCTAATCAAGATTAAGCCCACCCCTTAAAAGCATACAAAGTATGCTAACTAGAAGTAGGGCAGCAAAGTGTAGAGCACATAGACAATTGCAACCTACAGAGAACAGGGTAGAGGCATCATGTTATTGCTTGTGTACATACAGTTAATATTATTTTGGGGCTGCAGGAATCCCACCATGGGAAAACTCTAACATGTAGCTCACTGGCTGAGCACCTCATGTTAGGCTGATACCAGTGCAGCTCTTGTGGGGCTCTGCAATGAATTGAAACTATGACACCAATGAAGAGCACAAGGAAAACTTTAATATGATGGCCCACCTTTCTTATGGTAAATGCCTGCCCCCCCTGCATGGCAACATAGATCAAAGGATTAAAGGAAATCCATACTAATTTGATCTCAACCAGACTGCTACAAATGTACAGCCCAATTTGTATTCACCCTGGACTTGATGTTTTATCTGGAGTTCTTGCAGGATAGGTTGGAAGAGACAGGAACAGCTTCAGGCAGAAGGTCTATTGCACCACTTGCCAAAAAGGTTCTAGCTCATTGCCGCTTTTCTTTCATATTCCTACAGGTCAATACCAGTTTCCAGCATATACCAAATGACTGAACCTTCCTATGAAATGACTACCTCAGCAGTCAGCAAAGCCAGTTCATTGGGTAATCCTAAAAGACCTGAAAGGGGAAGTCCTGGTACAGGGCTGGCTATACAGCTTATTTCATATGTATCTAATGAAATATATTTTTTAAATCATGGAGAATTCACTTTGTACTAATCATCTGAGGATGTAAGTTTTTTAGTTACAATTATTAATCGCAACTTTTTTCTCTTTTGCAGTACTGTGATTTTTTTGGACAATCCTGGTAGCCCCTGGCTCAGGGGTTTTAGGGAGCCACAGCACAGCAGAAAGCTCTCCTCGCTTGAACAAAGCTCCTGTGACTAAAAGGGTTCAACTAGGTGCATGTAGTGGGGACTCCCACAACTCAACACCATGAGACACTACGTGAAGCTGCAGAAGGAGGATGGCCTGGCTGGGAGGCTTTGGTAACTCAGTCTCAGCGAGTCTAATTGCAGAGCTCACGCTCATTACCGTGTGTTCCCTGGGGCAGCTGCGTCCTATTCTGTGATTCTTTCACAGCATTCATCCTTCTTGTTCTGGGAAGAGAATAACCAGATTCTGACAACTTCTGTGATGCTTCTTTGACAGTGGAAATCCTTTTGCCTAAGGTGTCTGGGCACTGCACTGTCAGGTAAGTACACAGTTACAATATATCTGTGAGAGGAATAGTACACAGGCTAGAATCACGAAAGTTGTACTCAGCCTCTTAGCCACATTTTACAGGATGTGGTCTGCTTTTCAGACACTCATAACCAAAAGTGTTCAATCCACACATGAATGCAAATTGATGTTCTGAATTTTCTGATTACTTTGTTCGTACTCGCTTTCTCACAGTTTCCAGTGTTGCCTGAGGGCAGGTATCCCCAAAAAGTGCATGTCTGTCATGGTGCTTAATGAAAAAGGTTTTTGACTAATTAAAATCAGGACCATGGCTGCATACTTAAGAAGCTAACATACCAGAGTGCCTGAACACACAGACCTTGCTTGGGATAATCTCCATTGTAGGGGTTCACCAAGAAGCCAAGCCCACTGAACTATTCTAGTGTCTCTGCAGCAGACCTCTGAAAGCCTCATAGAAAAAGCTGCAGCTGACAAGGGATGCATTTGTCTTTGCTTTTCCCATTCCCTGCAATTGGCTAGTTTTGAATCTTTTCCAGTGTGTGATCCAGAAAGGGAGGACCAGTCCCATTCATAGATTGTTCTGGCTTCCCTTTTCTGTCTTTCTCTGGGCCCTCTTTCTTCTCATTCAATTTGATACATATTGAGCAGATGAAATGAATGACAAAAGGCAACCGTGTTGTAATTAATGCACATATGTAAAACCAGTGCCTGCATAGCTGACCTTTCCATTTCTGTATATTTGGCTGGGTATGAAAGAATCTGCCAACACAATTTCCATTGGCAATGATGTGTTTATGACTCTACCAAACTGTAACACTCTCTGTTTTCTGGTAGATGAATATAGTAAGAAGGTTGGTGATTGTGAAACCAGGTCTGGATCTGAGGTAACCCAGCAGAGTGCTTCTTCAGAAGTTTGAATCAGTTCCAGGATAAGTAAGATGTGTTCTCAACATTCCCTGGATTCATCTGCTCAAGTAGTCCCCAAATTTGAGAAATTTGAAAGAAATACATCAAGTACATGGTAATATACCTACAGCATGTCTGATGGAGATCAAAGGGCTGATGTTTGAAGGAGACTGATGGGTGCTGACTCCCAAAAGAGAATCCTTGGAGGAGGAAGCTGTGCACACCACAAAAGGTTCCTCAAGCTCAAGAGCGTATCTCAGTTTGGTTCTGAATTAAAAACACTATGGTTTTCCTCTTAGGCTATGGAAGATCTTACTTGCCATATGTTATCATCAAAAATGAGTACCTTCCTACCACCCCTTACTGGCTACATCCATGGGTGGAAGAAGTCCTGTACAGCAACCTAGGCAGAACCTTTTCTGAAGCTTCAGGGTTAGGATCATACATGGGTGTATGACCTGGTCTTTGGCTGGTAATGACTTCACATAAATGTGGCATTAGAGCAGCTGCAGTCTGGTTTGGGATTGCTATAATTTACACCACGGATGAAGCTGGCTCCTATCCAGGCCAGGATCTGGGAGGACCACAGCCTTCGTACTCACTGATTGGCCCAGTAAAGATGGGGAAATTTGATGCTGCCCCAGCAGTAAAACCAGGATTTTAACTGCCTGTTCAGCCATTTGATTTGTCTGGAGACCTGGTATGTGTATCTCAGTGCTGGGGAATGTAGAGAAAGCACAATTTAATACTGAAGCCACTGGAGTGGAAAAGCTGTGATGTTGCCCTCCCTCTTCACCCACTCGGTTTAGTCTGATAAGCAAGGAGCATCCACAGTGCTTCCAGGAACACATGTGCACACACAGATGTGATGATCACAGCATGGCCACTGGTGCAGCCAGAGCCATGTGTGCCCAGCCACCAACAAAACCCCTGTGCTGCAGAGGCACATTCTGGTGGGCACAATGGGAGCAGGAGCTTCTGCCTTTGCAGGAGGAGTGGGAGATTTAAAAAACCTATGAATTAGGACTGCTATTGCTCCTATAAAAGGATTGGGAAGCTACTTTTTGGTGACTCCCAAGCTTCATGGTTGCCACTGGAGGGCTCAGGTGAATGGGGAGAAGAAGGAGTTGTTATTAAGCCTAGTTAACAAGAGGCCTCAAATTTAGGAGTGCAGGGCTCTGTACAGGCAAGAAATAAGAGTCAGAGAGGGGCCTCTTCAGGAGCCATTTCAGGTCTGCTGAGATCTGAATGGCTGCACAAAGCTTTTCTCCCTGCCCTGGCTTCATGGAGACCTCATAGGCACCACCCTGGTGACTTGATCATTGCAGCTTAGGTGAATCCAGCCCTTCAAGCTCAGACACTCTCACAAGTTACTGCAGGGCTACAGGGGACTATTAGGAAATAAACTCAGTGAATTGTGCTGCAAAAAGGCATACAGACATCTCCCTGTGTACTTCTAGGGCTTGTCTCTTGTGGAGCTGCCTGCTGTCTGCCAGCCCCTGAGAGTCCCTTGAAAGACAGCAAAGGCTAGTGCCTGCTGTTCAGGGGCAAGGAAACAGAGACAAGGGGAGGTAAGGGTGGCACAGGGCCACAGGGTGGGCCAGAGGAAGGTTTAGGATTAATGATTGTGATTGACTATTTGTTTATTCCTCACCCTAACTGGCAAAGGCTGTTCTGACTGTCATTCAGAACAGACAGAAGCAAGGCAGCAGGTTCTTTGTGAGTGGGGAAAAGAAGATGCCTGAGGGTCACCTTCAGCTCCTTAGAGATGCCATTGGTGAAATGAGCATGGTTAAGAAGCCATGTTCCTTGGTAGCCACCTAAGTGTAATCTGAGGAGCACCCAGGAGGGCTAGGGAACTCCCAAAGCCAGGTGCCCACCCCAGATGAGCCCACAAGGTCCCTGATGCTCCAGCTCCTACAGGAAAGGAACCTGGGCATGTGTGAACCAGACTAGAAGGGAGCCAAACTCTGGCACAAGGCCTCAGCATCTTGACATAGCCTCTTTCCTGAGGAAGACAGAGGGAAGGAAATCTGCCTCAGAAGACTTTTCCTCAGTGTTTAGTGGAGCCTCTCTACGCTGCCACTGAAGCCCAGCAGCCCCTCACCTGTTATTTTACACCTCATACCCAGGCAGCAGGTAACAGCTTTGCTGGTGGATATGCAGCCAACTTGTGAGGGTGTTTTCCAGTTATCCACTGCCAGGCATCATAGCAGAGTGCAAGCTAATCTGCTAGCTACTGACTTTGCATATACACAGACTTTGCTTTATACACAGCAAGTGAAAGGCACTTTTTGTGAACTCTGCAGCTCTTATACAACATTTTCAATTAATATCTGCTCACTCAAGTTAATAGATTTCTCCTATAATATTTACAAGACTGTATGGACTCTCTCATTTGACTAATTAACACATCTTTAAATTCCTTTGACTAAAGCTTTTTGTTTTCTGGTGAGTAATATTTAATTTATCAGGCTTTAGATCCAGCTGTTTGGGGGGAGGAGTCATAGGCTTATTAAAACAGTCTTCAATATTTTGTCCTCTCATGGTAAGAAAATGTAGCAAGTCTTCTTGTACTGCATCATTTGGTATTGTGAAAGCTTCCATTTTATGTGTGCTTTCATTTTAATGGTGCCATTTCACTTTATATGAGGAAGCCAGGGTAACTGATTTTTCCAGAGTTGATGGTTCAGAGGACTACACCTTCACTCCAAGCCTGATTCTGCTTACAAGAAATACACAGCACCATGAAAACTAGCATTGCCTTTCTCCCAGGAGACTGAGCACTGCTTTGTGATGAAAATGATCTTTGCCTGAAGCCAACAGAAAAAAAAACAAGACAGGATAAAATCCTCTACCATCTACCACAGCTTCTGTCACCAGAATTGCTGAAGAACTGGAGGCACAATCTTCCATACTGGAAAAGTTACTCACAGCCTTTACAAAATGAATATATTAGAAGCTGATGCCTTCAAAACAGAGCTCCACACCCTCCTAGCTAGAAGGAAACTAGATCTGGTTTTCCTCACAATGACACCTCAGTATCAACCACACATTTGATTTTCTCAAAGTGCACTTGTGTGCTCTTCTTGGAGTGCCTGCTTCTCATGTCATCAGGCACGGACATCTGACTCTTTTTAATTCCTCACTTCAGCACCTCTGTGCTACAATTAAAGTTTATCCACAAGAATAGTCAATCAAAGTAGATAGCACAGATCTTTGTAAGGGAGACCTTTGTTTTAAGGAGCAATAAAAACTTTGTTTTAAAAAAACCACACAAGTGGCATCTGATTTAGCAGCCTTTGAACTCAGCAGCCTGAGTGTGGAAGTTCAGGGTGCATGGCTATTTGTTCAGGTGGATACCACTGACACTTGGGGGTCATATTTTTCAGATTTTCTTTCCTATCATAACACTAGGAGATTTCTTTTTAAAACAAGAAAAAAATACAGCTGATGCCATAGAAGGAGTGAAGAGGACAATCTATCACTTCTAATCCTTGCAGGGGCTTTCATGTTTAAATCATTCAACATGGTAGTCTCAGAATCCTCAAGAAGACGTTTGAGTATCGATATTCAGTAGTAAGGGTATCCCTACTAGGCAAATTGAAGCAGATTTCTGCTTTTTCTTTCTGAAAAAAAAATCTGTTTCATAATGCTCCAAGTATTAGTTAAAAAGCAATAAGTACTAAGATGCTTACACATAAAGGTAAAAAAGCAACAACAACACAGACTAGCTTACACTTTTTCATCATTTTATTTCTATAGTGAAATTTACTTTCCCACATGGAAAAATAAAGCAAATAGTAATATAGGTCCCTAAATGTACTTTTCATAATGACCTTATAATAAGCAAAGCTGGTGGCCTCACATGTTATATAGTTCTATTAAAACAAAAGTGCCTGCTTATTAACTTCCCCTACCCAGACATTTTTGCTGAAGTTCTCGATACCAGGTGTCTACCCTCACTGACTGGTTTTAAAAAGCTTTTTTGCCAATTTTTTTTTCAGCTGTTTTCCAATCTACTTCAGAAAACCAGCAAGGGTATTGTTCTTCCCAAATTTAAAATTCTGGTAGTCTTAACTTTGAGGCTTTTGAAGGCCTTATGCTTTAAAACAGGGATCTGATATTTGGCACAGTGTGACCTTTCCAATAGGAGGTGATTTACCATGCAAACCCTTCAAAACATGAAGCACCAAAATTCTGAAGTGTGAGATTTTAAGAGCTTCATCTCTCAAGCTCTGGTTCCCATTAGGCATGGTCCTGACAAAGATCAAACAGCATTTTCTCAAAGTTTTCAAATTCCTGGCATGGATATGTTGGAGCTGGGTAGAGACTCAAGGCAAGCTCGTGGGAGCTCTTTCATGCTCACAGTGGAGTCCCAGCAATCACCAGCAGCCTGGCTCAGTGATAGTTGTTCTCATGGGTTCTTTGTTTTGCTGTCTCATTGGAAATATCAGAACAATCAGAGCTGTTGAGAACCCTAATAATGGCAGTCCTTTAAACAAAATTCTGTGCTTTGTATAGTAGACTAATAATACTTATTCTCCTATGCACACACCTTATATAGGACTTGTATGTACTCATAGGCACAGACACACATGGGTTGTTCTAAAAGTTCAGATTCTTAGTGCCTCAAAATCAGGACTTGAAATTCTTGAATACTTTGGATCTTTATTTCTGTGGGTCTTAGTTCACTGCTCATAAAGACAACAGTCTTTCTTTATTTTATATCAGTCTTGTGAAATTATTCTTCCTTACTGTTTCAGGCCATCCAGTTCTACAGTGAGGTGTACCATAAACATGTCTGCAAAGAGATGAGGAATTCTGTCTTCTGAGCAGTATTTTAATCTTGTGAAATACATAAAACACATGACCACACACCAAACAGCTGAGTTGTTCGCTCTTTCAAACGTTGAGTCCTGCAAAGATCCAATGGAAGAAATGGAATTTGGTCAAGTAACAAAGACTCTTACTTAAACATCACATTCATTCAAGGACAGTCTGAATTCTGGGTTTGAGATCTCAATACATGCTTGCTTATCCAGCTTCTTTTTTATCTTGTATTCTATAACATTCTCTTAATTTTGTTTGTGTGATACAATCTGAAGCAAGAAAGGATCACTTTGGCAAGCAAACACTACCATCCATCTGTATTGTAGAATTAATTTCATTTGTGTCTGCTGAAAACAAAGCATGGTGAATATACTTATTTTAAAGTGTGTCAGTGTAAAATGACATTTAACATAGAAGGTATCTTCAATTAAAAAGAAAAAAAAGTAGTGAATAAGGGAAGAAATGAACAAAAGAAACAGTATGCCCAAGAAAGTACTAATTTAGACTAGCAGAGAGCTGAGAAGAGCTATTGAACAATTTCATTATCACATCCTTTTCAAAGAAGGAAGGTTCCTGCTTTCCTATTTCACGATAATTGGATGAAGAAATGTGGGTGGGAGCACAATTCATTGCAGAATTTGATGAATTATTTACTAATTAAGGAGAGAAACAGGATAGTGTGAGCTATATTACTTTGATATGAATGTTCCTTTTACTATATTATTTATACACATGCAATTGTTGCTTTTATTAACTAAGAGGTTAATCACTTGAATGGGATGCTTTGCATTCTTTACAATTACATACACCAGCAAATTGGCTAATTTTATGTGAAAAAAACAACCTAGCAATTTTTCTAGTACTTATCTGTATGGTGCAGTTTAATAACATTTTTGCACAGTGTAAAATGAATAACCCAGCTGGTCCTGTGCCTTGGCAGCAGCGCTGCACATTGCACCGTGGCACACACAGGCTCAGGAGCACTGCAGAGGTGATGACACACAGCTCCCCCAGGCTGGAAGATGAACCTGTGCATCCAGGCATCCTGTTCATGGGGCAGGCTTAGAATGACTTCAAAGGTGACTGCCTGGTATTTTTCTGCAGCTGGGAGTGCCATTTTGTTCTAGGAGCATTGTATCTGTAGCAAATGGATCTCTGGCTAGACTGGGTGAAATTAAAACTGCCCTGCTCTATGTGTTTCACCCTGATAGTGCAGGGGATGCAGAGAGCCCCTCCTGCACTCAGCCCTCCTTTCTTGGGCTGAAGGACTCATCCCTTGCGCTGCTGCAAAGCCTCAATGTCCCTGCATGCAGAGCACTGGTGCCATTAAACTGCCCACAGCCACACTGACACTGACAATCCCCTTGATGGTAACTCCTCTCTGCTGCTGTTCCACAGAAAGCACATCCAGGGCTTTGCAAACTGGTGCTGTTCAGTTAAGATCCAAATAATGGAAAATGCGCCTGGAGGAAAAGGATTTTTCATCTGGGCATCTCTTCATATCTAGATCACCTCACCAGAACTCCAGAGCCCACACTGTAGCTGTCCACACCACTTAATTTTTTTTTTTACACACATACAGATTGTTTAAAAAAAAACCCCAAACATATGGTCTCCAGATAGAAACACCTACCCCTATTTAAAATATATAAAAATATGAAAGAATCTCTGTTTAGATTCCACATTTACATGTCCCACCCTTTCTTCCCTGATGCATATAAAGACATTGATATGTTAACATCATTTGTTAGTCATTAGAAAAGTAAGTAAAAGTACATGGTTTGGGTTGATGATGTAATGAGTTATTTAATGATTTTTACTGATTCAATGAAAAAGTATATCTTATTGTTCACTAGAGATGGGGGATGGGAAGTTAATATACATTTTGCTTTAGATATGAAGCATTTTGGGAACATTAATGGATTTTTTTTTTCAATTGTAACCACATGGGGTTTTATTAAATTTTAAAATGAAAAAAAATGCAGATGGGGCAGTTCAGCCATCTAGCTCACTTTTCACATCTTCATAACACACCAGAGTGCAGCCAAACCAAGCATTCATGACTGCAGCCCTGGGAAGGGCTGGGGAAAGCCTGAGCCCTGCTGTGAAGGAGTCCATCCTCCAGTGCCAGGAATAGACTTTTTTTTCCATTTATCAAACTCTTCCCTCCTCAAGAGAGCACAGGAACACTCTGACTGTTGTGCCTGTTCTGTGCAAGCACCCTCCTTTTACCATGCATTACTGGGACACAGCTGAACATGACCCAGGAGTCCTCAACAGTTGAATCCAGGAGAAAAAAAACATTCTCTTAACTTGTCCAAGATGACTGAACTTCCCCACCAATTGGCAGCTGCATTCTGAAGAAGACATGAGTCAAACATAACTATCCAACATACCCAGAAGGAAATTAAAGGGTGTAGAAATAATAATGACAGGAGGAGAAAAGCACAGTTTGTGTTCTCCAGTTGTCCAAGGAAGAAAGCATCCTTACAGCACAGAAACATGACAACTTCAGATCACTATCTGGTTTGGCAGACAAAATTCCCTTTCAGAATCAATTTCATTTGAAAATAGTTATTCCACAAAGACAAACAAACCACACACATAAATATAATAAATAAAAACATTCTTGTAAAAACTAGTGGAAAACCTTCCATTTAATAATGTCAAAATATGCTAAGGAAAAATGTGAGTATAATGACTATACCAGCCATCTATTTCATGGAGCTGTGGATGTGCAATTAAAAGAAGTTTTCCTAGTGAATTTTCTTTTACCTTACTGAAATACTTAATTTCAGGAAGATTAAATTAAAAACTACATCAGCACTGACATCTTTCTCTTAAACAGCTCATTAACAATATATTGACTTTTTTAATGGAAAATCCATCAATCAAAACTTTTTTACTTGCCCCTACCTTTCTGTTGCCCTTATGTGTGTAGATGCACAAAAGGCTGGGGGGGGTACTGGGACCCTCAGGAATGGGCACCATCAAGCCTGAGAATCAGGGAGGTCTTGTCCCCTCAGGCACCACTGCTGATGTGAGCACAAAGCTGGGCTGGGGGCAGCAGCAGGCTGACCTTTCCTTCCTGGAGCCTCAGCATGTGGTATCACAGCACAGAGGCTGGAAGTGGGGGCAAGGAATATGCTCATTCCAGGAGTACCCCCTCCTCCTCCCAGATAGGCACAGATTCTCCTAACACACCAATCCAACCATGTAACTCTGGATTTGAGGGCTTATTGGACTCAGGGCATCCAGTCACAGCCTGAACCTGGAGAGAAGCTGAGTGCTGAGCAGGGCTGCTGGCTTGTAGCAAAGGCAGACAAAAATGAGCACAGTGGTAGTGATATCTCAGCTTGAAGGAATATGCTGAACCAGCTTTGCACTTAATTTTGCCTCATCTTGAATAGAGGAGAGGCAAATAACCCAATGGGATGGGGCAGTCTAATATCAGGAAAACCAAGAAGTTACAGTTTTCTGCACACACTTAGATGTCATCTCATGTTTTTCCCTGTCTTTCCCAGCTTTAAGAGTTTTGCATTTGCTTGGGTGCTATGTGAAAGCTGCATTGGTCAAGTGAACCCATTGTGATGCTTCAATATGGCTGGACTAGCTGTATCTGCACTTTTAAAATGAAAATTTAATAACAGTCCATATGGTTATAATTAAAGAAAAATCCATTTACATCTTAAAATGCACACATTTTATTGAAACCAGGCTACATAAACACATCTGGAACACAGCTTTAGATAAAAAGCATATGCAGGGTCTGATTCTGTCATTGCTTATGCTGTAGTAAGTAAAAATTTACACCATCAAAGTGAGTTGACAGGTGTAAGGCCAATGAGAGATCAGAATCTGACCTTGGGCCTTTCATTTCAACAAACAGAACACTGCCAAGTTTCACTTCAATCTTGCAGCTTGGAAGAGAGGGGAACCAAAAGTTTATAGCCCATATGAAGGATTATTGTATTACGAGTAACTGAAGTTTATAGAAAAGTTATTTCCAATGGTTAGACCTACAATTCCACTTTCCACAAAAGCAGACAGAAGAGCAGGCAGTAACTCCTCAGCTTTAGTAGGGTTTTTTTAATTGAGAGGTCTGTACTCTAAGCAATGTCTAGCATGCACTGCTACAATTAGTCCATCTTCCATTCTACCTTCCTGAGTTTAAAAGAAATGTAAGAGCAAATAATTGTATCATATTTAATCAAGTGGACTCTCCATTTTTTCATGGGCTTACCTTCTCTTTCAGGGGTGCTCCACCCACAGAAAAAGGATCTGTAGAGCTAAAATGCATGAAGTCCTGAGTACTTGCAACATGTTCTGAAACAAATAGCTAATACAATCTCTCAGCACTGCTCAGAACAGGACCACAGCAGTGACACACAACCAGACAGGAGGGTTCACTCACTTGGAATTGCAGGTATCTTGGGGTTAAATGTGTTCCCTTCCTAGCAGAATTCCAAAAAAAGTCAGCCAACCCATTATGGCAGGATGTTAAATGTGCAATGTATTGCATTATGGGGCACAAAGCACACTCAAGATAAATACAGTCCTTTTTATTTTTCTCGTGTATCTGTTCCACCACATGCATCCAGCAGGGCAGTAAATTAAAAACACTTCAACGAGGTAATGGTAGATAATTTATTCTGGTTTTACACACTGTTTTTAGCTTCCAGACATGGGAGGAATGACTCTCCCTTTGCAGCCAACCTTATCTCTTTTCTAGTGGGATTCACTTCTCTATTGATCAGCAAGGGCTCAGGATCTATCTGGTAAGATACCAGATTTTTAATTTTGTAAGTAAAAATTAAAACCTTGTAATTCTGGGCTATGTGCTTCCAAGTGTGTGAGTATGTTATTGTGCTGAGACAGGCTTGCTCTGTGTCATGTTGTGACCAACAGGATGAACACGTGTACCTGCACACTTCATTTAATCCACTGTTACAATACTATAATTCCTAGGACAGAATGTGGCCATCAGCTAGCAGCCTATCACTCTATTATGAACACTTAAGAAAACACAGTACTTTATATTAAACACTGGAGGTGACTTTTAGTTTTGAAGGAATTCAGTTACTCAGAATAGAATAGAATTTGGTCCTGAGACAAAAGCTACCATCTTCACCTTTTGAAGCATGCCATGGGATCCTTAATGACCGCAGATGGTCGAGGCCTCAGCTTTATGTCTCATCTTAGAGAGACAGAACAGCCTTTATAGATCTAGATGCAACTAACTGCTGGCAAAAGCTGAAACTTTTACATTTAATGAAGCTGAGGATCTAAGAGCAAATAGCAACTATTGAACCTGTTATGGACAAACCCAGAGTCTGATTAAGTCCATGGAGCATTCACTCAAAAAAAAGCAGCCCATTGTGGTTTGCATGTCAACTCTCCTTCACCGTTAAAGAAATCACTAAGTTCTCTGTGGTCTGTGGACACAAAAAAGGCATCTACTCTGTGTATTAGGACCACAGACTGTGCTTCCAGTGAAGCCTGCGAGCTGTGCTGGGAACAAACTCTCATAGGACTGAGTATCTCATCTGGATACTCACCTGAGAGAAAACACAGCTCAAAACAAGACATTTGGCTTTTGCAATGCAATTACCTTGATATTCTCATTAACACAGCAGAGCCTGCTCTAGGGGCCTTTCAGGATGGGAGGCGTAGCCTGGAAGCTCCAAGTGACAGATGATTTTTGAGAGCCCCTGTGCCAAAGGAGGAGTGCTTCCCCAGGGATTTGTGAATTACCTTTCAAGTTACCACAATAAGGCGTGTTATTTTAAAGAGCTTTAGAGGGCAGGACTGTATGGCAAGTCTGACAAAGCACACAAATAATCCAGGGGAAATAATAAAGCTGTATTCTTCCAGCTTATCTTCCCTAAAAAAAAACAAAACAAAATAACAACAACAAAAAAAAAAACATTGGCATCCAACTTTGGGATTTTGGGGGCTATAATTCAGGGCATTAGGTCAGCTTAATTAGCAGGGCTTCTTCTGAAATGGGCCTGTATATATTGAATTCAGAACCCCTGAACTTGTTCAGTTTGCAGGCCATTCTACAGCTCCCTGATGTTTTTGTGCTTTGCAGTCATTTTCTGCTGCTCTGCTGCCTAGCTCCACAATTAAGTGGAATGTACAAACATTTCTCCTGGGTTTGACGGAAGCAGAGACCTGTCTGTGTGCTCAAGGTCATGTGAGAAGTTTCGGCAGGGTGCACTGTCTGAAGCGACAGCCTCTTGACATCCCCCTTGCAACCCAGTGTGCTCATTTTAGAGGTTTTTTGACCATAGTTTGGCTGCTCTCAGTGTTTATTTTGGAGCTGGGAACTATACCCAAAAGGAGAGCGGTGTTTTTACTGCCCAGTGGGAGGCTGAGCCTGCGAATCGGATCTGATCTGACTCACCACTGTAGGAGAGAAAACAAGCACATCCTGAGCCTCCATCCAAGTGCACAGTCCTTACCTAAACCCCCAGCCCCAGGGAATTCCAAGAGCTGGAGTTTGGCAATCCTTGAGTCTCTAAAGCATTATCCAGAGACTTGTTCCCATGCAGTCACATTTTCAGTGAGGAGGCTTCCTATAGCAATAGGGGAACATAAGGATCACTGTGATTTTGCATAATTCTATGTAGTTTGAAGTAAGGGGCTTTTTTTGTAAACCACTGTGTTCCTCTTCTTGTTCATTGTGTTTAAAATACAGTTCTGGTTTATAATATTTTTTAATTTTCCTAACACATGAAAGCATGTATTGAAGGATGTAAGGTGTATGATGACTGATCTTGCTAGAATCATCCATATCTAAGTCAGACCTGCAACAGAGCAAAATAGCTCCAGTGGAAGGCATTGATGCTGACTCACAGCAAAGGAACCACTCAGGGTTGTGCCTCATGGCTGTAAGGCCCTGAAAGGCTGGGGGTGGGGTTAAATTAGAAAATCTCTGTCTTAACTCCAGTGCTGGCTGTTCTTTGTGCCAAAGTAGTTTCAAATCTAAATATGAAAATCACTATAAAATCTATAGTATATTGATACTGTTGGGCACAGATAATGTTGACTTTGAAAGCAAAGCCTATTCACTTTTCACCGTTGAGAAAAGTGATATTCAGAGAGGACTGAAATAGGGCTTAACTGAAGGTTACATGAAAGCTATGAAGGGGGTTCCAAGGGAAGTGCTACATTTTCCCCTCTGTTATGGACAAAGGGGAATGAAGGGAGCAGCAAGATTAGCAGGAAATCATATTTAAAGCTGGAGACATAAGATAAAAACATGTCTGAAAACCAAGTCTCTAGTCAGCAGTATTAATAAAATGCCAGGTTCCTTAAAAAATAAGACAGAGTTGCTAATTAAAAGAAAATTAAATTAAATCTTTGTTTTTATTGCAACATTTAGTCTTTTGCTCTTCTAAATATGGAAGCTCAAAAGTTTGCATGTCAGTGGACAATCTCTCCACCTACAGTTAAAAGGGTAGGTTGGTTCCAAGCTGTGATATGATAGACACATGTAATACTGTATAATATTGCACAGGGGCTATTTTATCTTTCTAAGAACCATACAGTACAATACTGAACCAGTTTTGCTAGTCCCTCTGATGGATACAAAGTGCAAAGTGGTATCCATATGGCCCTATGGAAGTATAACATCACATTTTTCTAGCTTATACAAGTTTAATGGCACTGAATTAGCATGGGCTGCCCTTTGGTGCTAATTCTTTCTGCACTCAGGGGGTTAAAGGAGCTTCATACTATCCAGATGTTCAGTGGCTCCTGCAAATGAAAGATTAGCAATTTTTGCAACTGCTGCTCTTTCTTCTGCTCCCTTTTTAAAGCTGATATTTTCCTTAAGAACTTGCTTAGTGTCTGAGTCAGAGGAATCTCTTCCCTCAGGTAAATCAATCAATAGGCTGCACAAGAAAAGGAACAAAATGTAGGGGAGGTAGGCCTGAGTTGTATTAATTTGTTTACAGGAATTGCCTTCCAGGGACCAATATATTCATCCCAGGGTTTCATTTTCCTCTGTGAAATAAGAATCAAACACAGCATTATTTCAGGGTATCAAAATAAAATAATAAAAAGTAGCTCAAAGTTCTTCAAAACTCCCCATATTTTTAGTGTTAGTCAATAAGTGTGCCTATTAATTTTTCAGCTTAGACTATAGATAAATTATACAGGTACCAGAAATACAGCTCTTTATTCCCACCTTCCACCAACAAGGCATCCTGGAGAGAAATAGGAAAAGTAGCCAAAATTCATTTCAATAAACAAATACCAGCTTCATTTCTTCTAAGCCTGTCTTTTGTATACATAGGTTTACTGAGGTTCCTGCTGCTGCAAGAGCTGCTCAAGCATGGAATAAGTAGAGTTCCAATGAGACAAAACCTTCTGCCTCATCTGGCATTTTAAAACTTGTTTTCTTGCTACAGCTCAGCTAGAATTTTTCTAACCTTAACAGAATTGCTAGATTTCACATCATGCTCTAAAATGTTCTTTTCCAGTGCTCCTGTTATGGTAGGGGAAGCAATGAATTACCTGTGGTAGAAAGCAATGTCGGATGTCTGTTACTAGCACCGTGACTGTGCTCTGTAAAACCTCCCTAATGAAGACATGCACCAGGCTGCTCTTGATGCTTTCTCTGCCTTTTGTGAAGTCCAGACATGCACTATGCCTGGGAACAAGCTCCTTCTCATGTAGCTCCACCAGCTTTCACAAAGAAAACCAGGTTGAGATAGCAGCACCTTGTATAGTTAAGCCAATTTGGGGCCATGCTGGTAACTAGTTGTTTCAAGAAAGTACTGGCATAAACTTATGACTACTTGAATTAATTGCTTATTTTATTTAAAAGGCACTGATGTGTTTGTTTGGTGTTGATCTTCAGCACACTGAGGGCACTTCCAACCTTTCCATACTCAGCCTCCCCCAGGGCCACCCCTAGGCATGCCCATTGCTCCAAAACAGTGAGGATCCTGGATATCATAATCCCCCAATCTACAAGGGGCAGAGAACAGTTTGGGAGCACTGAATAGGATAAGAGGAAAGAGGCACTTTGAGGGAAAAGTTCTCCCACAGCAGAGGACTCCACAGTTATGGACTTGCAATGATTCCAGCATAGCCCATCAGAGATGCACCACTGCAGCCTGAGACACAGACAGGCTGTAAATGGATCAGCACTGGCATGGCCATAAGAGGCTGGGCCATGGTGCACATGAACCAGGTCACCACACACTTACCCAGCTTTGCTCCAGGAGTAGAGGTTATTGGCAGGGAGACGACTGTGCACTAGGGACTCAAAGCTACAGTGAAGAGTAGCTGCAAAACAAGGAAAGAGAGGGAGAGAAAGAAAAGCAGAGGGAAACAAATATGAAAAAAAGGGACCTTCAATCAATTTCAGCAGTGTAAAGATGGAAGAGCTGATTCTCTAGGACTTCTCCTGAGCTCTTGTCCCCTCTGAAACATCTTTACTATGTTAGTGGCTAGCTGTGCTTATATATATATATTGAAGAGATCCACAGAATTTTATTGTAATGTGCTCTGTTTAGCAGTAATATTTGTTGCAGGTCAGATTTAGGATCAGGCATGGTCCAGCTGCAGACACTTGACCTTTGTAAGCAAATGTTGGATTTTAACTCTATATTCCCACTTAACAAATGTAAATTCTCAGCAAGAGGAGAGCTAAACCTTAGCATATTTCTTTCTCCTAACATGATAGATCCTGAAAGCTGCTTTTGTAAACCTCAGGCTTTGGGAAGGTGTAGGGAGCTCCAGTGACTGCTTAAGAGTCTCTTCCCATTCCAGCAGACACAGCAATTTGTAGATGTGGCAGGAAAGAGTTACAGCAAAGGGGGCAGGGAGCAATGGAGAAAGTTAATGATCAGATCGAAGAATCCCACTCAAACTAATAGCATTACCTCTGTGTTTGTAAGACCTACAAACTCAATCAGAGCATAGCAAGTGGGAGAGTTCACTACCTGGCACCACAGCCTAATTTGGGAATTGTGCAGAGCAGTGATGAGAGGCAGGTATTTGGAGGGCACTGAATCAGCAGCGATGACAAACTCACCACAGAGACTTTGCTAATCTATCAGACCAGAGCTGTTGTTGGCCAAGCAGCTAGATCAAATCCAAAGCCCTGTAGGTTGTCCCCAGTAGAGTGAGAAAATCATTATGATCTACTATTTTGGATATAGTTCTTTTTATTTCACAGAAATACATGAAGCCTTGCTTCCCAGAGCATGGGCAGAGAACCAGACAACAGGAGCCTGTTTCACTTTTTATGGCTCCTGGCTTCTTCCAGTCAGCATTCAGTCCCCAAACTCTCTCTCCAGGTAGCTGTTTTGTTTCAGGGCCACATTAGTAGTACTCTTGCATCTGTCTTGTTTTACCTCACTGACTCTTCCCTCAGTGGCTCTGGTCTTTCTGCTGTTTCTTGGAGACACTGAATTACAGACCAGCCTATGAGCCCATGGTTTGCTGTGCCAGCCACCAGGGACATATATTGGTTTGCAGGTAATGTGGGGTTTGTGCAACTTCTACTTACTTTTTGTGTTGGGAAATGGTTCCTTTCTTGGGATCAGATTCCTGACACAACAAAAGTATATTTGTGGTTTTCTACAGCCATCGGAGAAGAAGGTGAAAGACTTGTCTCATCACCTGAAATTCAGCCAATCTTGTGAGAATAGTCCTAAAGTCTGCATGTTCACTAAATCTTTTGCTTTTGCCAGTTGTCCAATGAAACAACTCCCTCACCCTGCAGGAAGAAGTACTTGAACCTCAAGCCAGTGTCAAGGGATGACATCATATCCACCTAGGGGTGGACATAACCCCTATATAATAACCCTTGCAGGCTCCAAACGCAAATCAAGTATTTGCAAGAGTGAATGTTCCCTCTGAAACACCAGATACAACACGAGCTCTGTCCCATAGAACAAACCTGTGCAATTCAGGAAATATCTTGGGACAATCAAATTCTACAAGGAAGTCATGGACACTGGAAAGCATCACAGCTTCACCTCCTCCCCACTGCTTCTTTCCTCTGCGCAATGGGGACACAGCTTTCCCTCTCTGACACTCTCTGCCTTTTTATATCTCCCTTCTGCCCCTTAGCTCAGCCATAATCCCACAGCACACCGTGTTCCTCGTATCTAGTTGGCTTCCTTGAGTCTGGCTGGCCTTGGATCACACTGTCCAAGGCATAAAACAACATTGGTGGACACCTCAGGGCAGGAACAGCATCTCTGTCACATCACAGGAGTTACTGTAATTTAGGCAATAAAAATGAGAATACCTGTAAGAAAAGTCACCTTGGCTGTCCAGCTCCTTCTCCCCTTGAACTCCAGTGGCTTCTTGGCTTTTGAAATAATGTAGCACAGAAAGCTGGTCTCCCAGGCACTGAGTTTCTTCTGCTGGGCTCTAGCCAGCTGCTCTCTTTGCCTGTTTTCTCTCTTCATTGACAATTTATTGGCTGCCCTACACCTGTTTTTTTTTTTCCTCTTAAATTTTCTCTTTTCTGGGCAATCCTTGTACTTGACTCAGCTGGCAGTATATTTCCTCAGTACTTGAGTGAGAGCGTGTCAGCTGCAAGGGGAAAGAAGAGACGTCCCTCACTGAACCTGCCACAGCCGTGCCTGTTAACATCAAAATACAGCGTGCTTGGGAAATGAAACTGCTCTTCCATTTCAGTGCTGCCTCCTGCTTGTACCTTTATACTTGGTTTATTTGGATCATCTCAGAAGGCTCTGGAGGATGGTCTCAAACATCCCTGACTCCCACCTCACCTCTCCTTGCTCTAGGCTCAGAGCTTAGTTTCCCTATTCCCCCTTCCAGTTGCTGTGCCCAGTGCCTCCCATGGGTATTCATTTCTATGCTCAGCTTCTGAAAGCATGTTTAAAATCACTTTACATTTAAATTAGCTAAGGGCCTTAATGTTTGGTTTATGACTAAAGAGCAAGTGGGTTGTAACTCTTTCCTCTCCATTGAAATTTAACATCTAGATTAAGGAAGGCTGAAATTTTTCCCTCTGCAGCTCTGCCTTCATCCTTTCTCCCAGCAGGTCCTCATGTCTAGCAGTAGTAGGAATAAACAGCCTGTCCGTGCTTGGGACTAATCGGGACTGGCCACAGGATGTCACTATTACTCCACAAACATATGGAGAGTGAGGTGTTTGTTTACAGAAGGCCAGGGTCTGAGCTTCAGCTGTCTGCAGCTCAGATTTCACCAGCCTGCTCAGCTCTGGGTTGGAACTTGAGGAGGCACAGCCCGCCCGATGCTCCTCAGCAGAGCCACAATCCCGTGCAGAATTTGGCGAGGTGCATTAAGACACAACTTGTTTGTGCATGAGCATGTGCACACATCAGGTTCAGTTTGTCCTAACTTTACACAGCCCTTGGATTTCACCTTGGATATGGGATTCAAATGCCTGAAGTGAGCCAAGGATTGCTTGTTTCAAGCCAAAATCACATTAAGCCTCTGAGTATCAAATGGTTCCCTGTAAAACCTTAAATCAGACCAGGTCCCCTCCAACTCAGACAAGGCTCATAAAACTTGGGGTAAAATTCAGTTTCAAGTTCATAACAAAACCCAAAGGCAGGTTTCAGGTTTGCATTTGGATTTTGTTCTGAATGTTTGTGTAGCTCTGCTCAATGCAAGGTCACAGGCACTGGGTGGGTGAAAGGTTTTTTGAATGTTTCCATTCTCCAAAACAGAGATAAACACATGGCTGTGAGCTGGTGCAGCCATGGGGTGAAAATTAAAATGCAGCAGTAGATAGAAATGTCCATTCAGGAGAAGTAAATCTTCATAAGTTGAGACAGAAACCAAACTAAGCAAAATGGTCAAAAGAAAACATCCCTGTCCTGGGAAGCTGACTATCAATGTGTCAGCATAAGGACTCTTACCTCTTCAACACCTTGTCCTTTCTTTCTTATTCCTTGAGATATATGAGCTGCTGTACCTCAGATCTGATGTCTTGAGGAACCTCTTGCCAAATCCCTTCCAGGCCAGTAAATTTTCTATTCACATCTTGCTCACAAAACACCCTAGTTTACAAAAAATATGTCTTCTGATTATGTATTATCCTTGATTGATTGGGTTCTGAGAACTTATTCCATGTTTACACCTCTTGTATTGAATTCAAGTTGTTTGTGGTTAGTGGCACCATTTTTGTTCTGGGGAAGCATTTTATTATTTGCAAAAAACCCCATATGTATGTACAAATGCTATTATGCCCTTCATTTGTGCCTTTTGTTTGCTACCTTTTTGGTAGCACTGGGCTTAATTTTTACCCTTTGGATAATGAGGTAGGTAAAACACCAGGGGTAGTCATATCCTATTCCTCTATAAAACAGGATTGTTTTTCTCAGTATTGGTTCAGGAATGCCTGTTTTGCAGGGCTGGTGCCATGATGATGGGTAATAGGCAGCAGGTGACTCAGGTGGAAGAGAGACCTCTACAGAAGATCATTTTAGACCTGTCTTAAAATATCCTACCAGAGCAGACTTCATGAAGGTTAGGCACATTATTTTGGGAACCAAACTTCACTGGTTTGACCATGGTGGGCTAAGATCAGTTGGGCAAAAACTATTAGAAAAATATGGAAGAGGATTTCTTTAGTTCTTGTGGAGCAGAAATATAAAAATCTATAAAATTGTAGAGTTTCTACCTTAACAGAGGTGGAGAGTTTCCACATCTTATTTTGTGTTTGTCTTTTTCTGTAGCTTTAATGCCCCCTCACCAAGTCCCATGGGCTTTAACAATAAACCTCAGGCCTTGGCATTTGCTACATCTCAGTGTTTAACTTGAAAGACTCTTCACTGGGACTGTGCCTGGTTATCTGGTGCTTTTTGTGCTGTCTCCTGCCACCAAAAGATAGAAGGAAACATCATTCAACTAGACTTCCCTTCTAATTCCAGCTTCCAGCAAAAAAACAATGGACCAGAAAGGTGACTGCTGCCTCTAGGGAGGAACTACTACCCCAATCTGGCAGAATTACAACTGTCCACCTGAATTTGAGTGTGAGCAAGCTTCTGGTTTAACCTCCCCTCTCCCTGTTGCTTTCTGTGTCTGCTTAGGCACAGAAGTTGAGCTATCAAAACAACTGCTACAGCAGGTGAGAAACCTCAAGCTAGGCTGGTCCAAAGGTACACAGTTAGTGAGTTAAAGAAAGCAGCTGTTGATGCATTTAACAAGGTAGATAAGAGCTTTGTATTTCTCATGTTATTAAGTCTAGGAAAGAATTTGTAACATAGAACTGGCTGCCTGGGCTAGTTTCATTCGCACAGAAACAGCAGAAGTGGCATACCTTGCCCTTAGAGCTGGGTAAAAAACTAGCTGGCAAATACCTGTACTGAACTGCCATGGCTGCATTACTAACACCACTGGAAACAGACAGCTTAAAGCCAAATGGAATATGTCTCATGATCTGTCTTTTCATGTCCTCAGCCTACCTTGTCCTTGCTCCACAGAGGATGCAGTGCTACAGGTCCATACAAATGGCAGTTTCAGTACCCCCTGCTCCAGCACCAGTTTAGTGCTGACAGCAGGAGGGTTCCAGCTTCCCCAGCACTCTTTCCAACCCTCCCTTCAGCTCATGGCACATCCCTACAGGGAGTTAGGCACACAGCATGTGCTCATCCCACAGCACACACCCGTTATTCTCTGTGCAGATATGGAAGGTGAAGGCAGGCAGCACGAAGCCATTTGGCACACAGGCCAGCTCATATTTCCACTGTTTAAGAAAATGAGTTGCAGACATACCTGTGGTTCAGGTAGTAAGGCAGATCTATGTCATGTCTCATTGTTATCAGACATTAATAAATTATTCTGAAGCCGCTATCATGGGGTGAGGAGTTACATCACCTGATCAGATCAGAGCACCATCAGTGTAATCCACAAGCCCAGTAGACCAGGCTGCTCTATTTTTGTGTTTATCTCTCATTCTCTGCTGAAAGTACTTCCTGCAACAAGAATGTTCATCTAAGACACGTGGTACCCAACTCTTTTATCTATGTTTTGCATTTAATGCCATGTCCCTTGTAACAGAGCTGCAGCTCTCAGAGTAACAAAGACATGTGGATGCATCCAACAACTCCATGCCCTTTCTGTCTGTCCAGTTGCACTGATGATTCCACCAACCTGGATCAGACTCAGAAGTCATAATTTGCATTACTTACTTTTGTTATTTCTACCCACATCACACAAAGAGCTCAATGTACATCAGCATATCAAGATGCTTCTGAGGCCTTATTTCTCCAGAGGCAAGCATGGCAGTTCAGGTTAGAAATCACTGCACTGAAGCCAGCTGGGTAGAGCAGAGCTATAAAGAAAATTAGACTTGTATTCCTTCTGCAGTAATTGCTGAGCTACACTAGGTATTTTATGTTGTGCCTTTAGACATGTGCAAAGATATTTGAGTTAAATATCTTCTTTCTTCTATTTTGTCTATTTTACACCTCTCTCTGTGTTTTACACCTTCAAACTTCATATGGATACTAATGTGCATTTGTTTGTTTGCATCCTAGAGGTCAATAAGGAATAAGGACACCTGACCAATATGATACTCTCTGTCCTGTCTTTTTTGTCTTTGGGACAAGCAGAGCTGCTTTGAGGTACCAGAAGAAAGCACAGCAAGGATTTTTAGAATCAGGCTGAATGCACAAATGGTTAGAGTGCTTTCAGGTGGCATTTCAGCATGTAATGGTTGCATTGATTTTATTTAGTTTAGCCATTCAATCACAAAATGGGTTAAATGCAAATGTAATAATTTTATGATGTATCCACTAGATGGTAGCCTATCCTTATCCTTGCCATTTCCCAATTCCATAAAGACATTTTATGCAATGACCAATGATCCATTCCATCTCAAGAAATCTCATTGTGTATATTCTTTCTCTCAAGAAGATACTTGTCCAGTGGTATGCAACACATGAGCAGGGAAATGCACCTCATACAAATTCCTCCTTCTCAGAAATGCATTTGCCCACAGTCCCAGTTCAGATCTGGTGCATGTTTTAGTGACTCTTAGGAAGTATTCAAGCAGCATAAAACTACATGATACTGGCATCTGCAGTTACTATTATTATTTCTATTCTATTATTTCTATCATTTCAAATTCTGAGCAGACATTCCCATTGGTCAAAAATGGCGTTCCTGCTTACACTGGCAGCTAAAATTATGATATTTTCTAATCTTAAGAAGGCTTATCTAGGGCATGATTAGCCTTTTACTAAAGGTCGGATTCTGTACAGAAAGTCAAAGGGGTTTTTCTGCATAACATTTTGGAAAGAGGTAATCAATAGTGGGTCAATGTATAAGTCTTCCTCTGAGCCTTCCTGAAAAAGATCAGGATAATCATGAATTTTTGTGGCTCCTAAGCAAGATGCATTTCTTTGATCTATTTTTTGCTTAATACATATAAGAAAGGAGAGGGAAAAAGGGAGAAACATACATTATTAAGAAGTATCTTCCCTCTTCACAATGGTATCTGTGTATTAACAAAGATAAATACAATCACTGAGGACTTTAAAGAAGAATTGAAAACAAAAATTACAGTGCTTTGTGCTGTGTGTGGCATAAACTGGTTGAAATAAAAGCATGCCACACAGCAGCTTTTCTGCTGTGCATGCCTCTAATCTCTGTCCTTGCAGCGCTGCCAGGTAGGAGGGCACAGAGAGCAGCAGGTGTTTGACAGATATTTTACTTTAATGGCATTATATCAACATGCCACAAAATGTCACACTTGCCTTTAATTAGCTGCACAAGCATTTTATGCTCGTATGTATATACATATATATACTGTATATACTTATAAATATAAATATATTTCCAGCAATTCCACTCCAAGCTGGTTTCAGCAGCCCCTGTAAGGGACTCCAGATGTGTCTGAAGATCATACTCACCAAGGCAGTTGACAGACTCAGACACTGAGGTTGAAGGCATTCAGGTGAAAACCTGGGACAGAAGACATCTCAGAGAGCCAGCGTGAGCCCTGACTTCTGTCCAGCACAGGGAGGTGACCATCAACCATTGCAGTGTGGCACAGATTGCAGGCTATTCTTAGCCTCAAAAACACCCTGACTCGATGCAAGGATATTTCCAGTGCTTTTGTGTCTTGAACTTCTCTACTAAAACTTTTTAAAAAAATAATAAAATTAACACAAGCCTGCTTGGCAGGATTCCTGTGTGCAGATCTGGAAGTACATTTACACCCTAAATTGTTTTTACTCAGCAACTGAAAATGCTTCCCTAGTTTCTGCATCTCATTTATATGATACACGGCAGTTAATAGAACACTTAGGAGAGTTATTAAAAATGCTCATTCCATACCATCTTTGCCATTTTTATATTATACCAAGGGGAGTGAAGCTCACTAATGCAATACTAAAGCCCTTCAGAGTTCTTACTACTGTACTTTTCCTGCTTGGTTCATGTACCATGAGTTCATATAATGTGGTCTGAAGGAAAAGGGAGGAAATATTAAAAGGAGAGTCTCCTCTGACTTACATTTGTGCTGGGTCATTCATTCAAGACCAGGTAGAAAGGAAGCTGACCAGAAGCACGTGGCATTTTTCAGCTTATTTTCAATCCATTATCACAGAGGAGCCCCCAGCATTGCTGAGAGGCTCAGCTTTGGGCAGCCCTGGGTCTATGGTGGAGCTGGCTGGACCTGGTTCTGCCCCTCATGGCAGCAGCTCCTGGTCTCACCTCACAGAAACCAATCCTGCAGCTGCCCTGCTACCAAAACCTTGCTACATAAACCAAATGCATTTATTTTTTCATCATATCAAAAAAACATCCACACACCTCTATATTTGGGATTATTATAGTGGCTCACCCTACCAGACTAAAAAGATGCCTCGTTGTTCTCCTCTGATGCAGGCCTTATTGCTATTGCTGGATAATTCACAGTCTGGAGGACTGTCTCCTTCCCCTCCCACATCCCCTGCTAGACATATCAAAATCCCAGAAGAAAATAAAATAGAGAAATGCAGCCGATTGCAAAATGTTCTCATCAGTTGTTAAATTTTAAGTGCTAATATCTGACACAAGAAAATGGAGGGCTGTGTGGTGTGATCTCAGGCATTTTGTACTGGCACAGGGAGAATGCAAACACGCTGATGTTTAAGGAGAAGTCCCCAAGCAGCACTGTTGATCATTTAATGTAAAGATCTGCTCAGAATTAAATTGCCATTAAATGAAAAATAGGTGAGAACTATCCTGATTTTTAAAGAGAGAAAAAGAAAGTAGAGATTACACAGTCCCACAATAAGCATCAATAATGCTCATGCTGCAGCTACAGCATTTTGTACACCCAGTTTTGGAAAGGATACAACAGAGGCAGGAAACAAGATGAATAGGAGCCTGATATCATTTTGGTATGAAAGGAACCAAAGAGAATGGGGCAGTTTAGCACAGAGAAATGAATGGGAACAGGCAAACTGCTGTACTTAGTGTGTTATAAAGCAGGAAAATGAGATGCTCATAGTTATCACAGACTACATTGAATTATTCTGAAAGCCTGGTAAAAGTTAATACCTTCTACATACCCTGCAACTAGTTTTTTTTTATCAGATAATGTCAGTCTTAAGCCCTAGTATGATCCAAAAGAAGATGCTTCAGAAAGTCCAGCTCCTGATCTGAATCTGAATTTTATAGCTATAATTTTATAGAATGAACTTGAATGTATCTGTTAAAAATGTATCTGTCACAACAGAATGTATCTGTTTGCCTGGTCAAAAAGAGAATATATGTTGCAGAAATAAGCATTCACAAATGACATCTGTATTTCATGTTTATCTGCTTCTCTGCACTATACATGAAGGTCACAGTTCCCACTTAACATGGCAACACTTATCAAAGTCTGGAAAGAAAATGCCATTTCAAAGGAAACATTTTCTCTCTTGACAGTTACAGTAGCTATAGAGCAAGCTGTAAATAGTTCAATACTTATTTGCCTAAGTCCTTAGGAGTAGAACCTGTTCTTTAAATTAATATCTTATTTAATCCAAAATACTGTAGAAGGGTCATCAAGGCCAGCCCTGTTAGGGAGGAGCAGCAGCAGCGGCAGTGCAGGGTGGACAGCTGCATCCCCATGCTCAGTGGATGCCATTGGTCACACCCAGGAGAGCCCACACCAACGAAAATGTTCACCTTTTTAAGACAGAAGGTGCTTCCTCGTGTGACCCAGTGCTGGTGTGCTAGCAGGACTGCACAGGAACACCCTCCCAGCAGAGTAAATTGCCAAAGGTGGAATGCACCCAGTGGCTTGGATTACTGATCCATGCAGTGGGGCAAAAGCAAATCCCCAGGGCAGATGAGCTGAGATCTATGAGGCATTCAGACTGGGTCAGGATGGTTTATTGGTAAGGCAGGTCAGTCAACTTGAAATTCATTTTGATTTGCACTCTCTTAAACACATTACATTCAGACAGGTGTTAGCACCATAAGCAGAAGGTGAGTTTCATTTATTAAAAATAATTTGCAAAGTATATTCCTGCAACATGAAAGCTTGAAAGAAACTAATTTCTACCCTAGTCCTTAGATATAGAAGCTTTCACCAGTTGTTCATATAGTATGAAGGGCAAACATTCCAGCATCACTGGCAAGAGGATTTTTAAGGTAGCTTTTGATCCTTGGGGGGGCTAATGATCATTAAATAATGACATATAAACCCAAACCACATTGTGCTGAATAATCTTTCTGCAACCAGGCAGTTACATTCACATAACATAGTGATGTGACTCATTGATTACATTATAGGCTAAGCCACAGCTATTTAATTAATTTCTGTTGAAGTCTACTGGGTAATTTGCTGAGGAGTGCTCTGCAGGAAGCACTTCGACAGCTACTATATGTTGACTTCAGGGCTGATAACTCTGATAGTGACCAGCAGCAGTTCCCCAGGAGACTGGGATGATGTAAGAAGATACAGGACTTCTTCAGGACATCTCATGCCTTGGGGCAATCTGGGTGAGATTTACTCATGGCCCAAATCAAATTGAAAATCTGCTGTTGGGGTATCTCTGGTTTCAGCACTCACATCTTCTGCCTCCAGTGGCTCCTCACATTCCCTGCTTGTCTGTTTCTCTTCACATGCTTTCCTCACTTCCTGTTCCCACCAAAGTGTGGAAGTGCTACTCCATAGAGCACCTTGTTAAATACATTCCCATGCTACAGGTGAGGAGGTGCTGCCCTACGCTGAAGGTCCATAAGCATGGGCAAGCGCCTTGACTCTATTGATTACAGCAAGATTTATTAACCAAAGCTGTCAAAAAATCCATGCAGGGTTTTTGTGCTGCAGCTATTTGTACCAAAATCCCACATTTGGATCATCCAGTCACAGCCTTCAAACCTTTCAGGAGTTTTCATTAGAATTGTCTACATCTTCAGTTTTAATTTCAATAAGAGCCTGGAAGGGCTGTCCTTGAGCACTGTACTCCTGACAGAGCTGAGCAGCTTGGCACCAATTTCGTGCATCCACCTGGCTGTTTCTCATGGAGCAGACATCCATCCCCACCTCACCTTTTTGTGTGACTCAACTTTAAAAGTGGTCTGAGTGCCAGTCAGCGAGGTGAACACTTCATAAAGGCCACTGGAAGAAGAGTGTGGTTAGTAAGGGTACCTGTGCTACCCTGTGCTACTTTTCCAAGATGTTATCACAGGGAGACAGAGGAGTAATCTATCCCTTCCTCTGCTGGAGAAACCTTGGAAGCAGCCTGGAAACAACTCTGTGATGGCAGAGGGATGGAGGACAGGAGAACTCTTTTCCTCCAGCAAAAGTTGTCTCGGTGTGGGTAACTATGTATGAAAGAGGTCTCAGAGAGAAAGAAAATCATAATTTTAGGTATCATTCAGTGAAAGATTGCTTCAGGATGTTCTTCCAGCAAAAAACCTCACTAGTTGAATGTTTGGATAAGATGCATCCCGTGCAAAAGGCAACATTCACTGCAGCATGGGGAAGGAACAGATATGCACACCACCACCCACAGGGTACTGCACCAGGTGGTAAAAATGACCATTCAAATCATCTAAGGCAGCCAAGGAAATGGCAGACAGATTGTCCCCAGGGATCTGAGCAGGACAGTGTCTGTGCTGCACAAGAGGGAGGAGGCTCTCACTGGTCTGTAGAGAGGTTCCAGTGCTCCATTGCAGGGGAGAGTTGAGGGTTTGGACCTGTTACGTGTGAATTTTTTTTTTTTGTGGCACAAAGTAGTGTTCCTACATCCTGCAGGGGGTTGGACACCTCCCTGGCACCTCTTAAACAGTGAACAGCTCTGCTGGGCCACTGCTAACCCCGTTCTGCCCCTGGGGAAGCGCAGGACACCAAACCCAAGGCTGCACACCTAATCCAGACCTAAGGACTGGGGGTGCTAAGGAAAAGCATGTTAGTGGAGTGAGAGCCCTGCTGTGCTTGCCCAGCAGGAGCTCAGCTGCTTTGCACCCTCCCTGGGAGATACTTGGATAGTAAAATGACCTACCATCACAGGTTCTGAAAATTGGTGTTTGGGCTGAAAGCTGTGTCCTTGAATCCTGAGGAGCTTCCCGTGTCCTGAACATGCAGAAAGTCTGGGGTGGAGCTGGGGATTTATCCTGAATCTCAAGCTGGAATGACTGAACCACTTTTCTTCCTTCTCAACTCACTGGAGACAAGAGTTTCAGACTCTTGTCATTTAAGTGTTTCAGACTCTTGTCATTGTCAAATGAGTTTCAGACTTGTCATTTAGTGCTCAGGCAGCCCCTGAGTTGTCATAGATTTAATTCAGGTACACCGATAGTCCACAGAATAAATTGCATCAACAATCTAGGGCTACTGAGGGAAGGTAGCTGCCATTTTTTCATGTTTTTATACATGAAAAAAAGATACAAAATTACAAAAAAAAACTTAGGTAAATTTCTTCTCCATTCTTTAGGAGAAAAAAGAAAAAAAGTCAATTTTTATCTGTCAAGTTTTCCTTCTTGACTTTTAATGTGATTTTAAATGGATTATGCAGACTTCATCCCAAGCATACAATGATTCCTCTGTCAATGATCAACTTACAGCCAGGGCATTTAATCAGGAACTTTTAATATACATTCATTTTTAAATACATAAATAAATAATCTCAGAAGCAGCAGAACTCAGTATTAGTAGCTGAAATACACTTGCATATTTCTGAAGTTCACAGTCCCGTTGCCTGAGGAAAGAGCAAGAGAGTGTGAAACATTTTAAAGCAGCTGAGAAATACTGAATTGGTTGGAAAAGCTGCCTCTCCCCCTTTGGTACCAGCTCGTGCTGTGACAGCATCCAGCAGAGCTTGGCTTTGGTACCAGAATGGCATTAAAATGTGACTGCTACAAAGGTGACCAGCTTGACATATGGACTTACATTGTGGGGATTTTTTTCCTTAGGACACGAAAAAAAAGAGGAACCCTTAACTGAAGCAAGCTGAAATGAAGAGGCCATGGTCCATGGTCTAGGCCAGCTTGGAAGAAAGATCATGACTAAAAGCCATGTGGTGTGAAAGGCCCCCTTTTATTTTCACTTTTCACCAGCTACATAATGACTAGTTAAATCCTCATGGGGGAAATGAACACATAGATTTTTTTTTTTTTTTCTGGCAGCTGAAGTGAAATTTTATTGATTTGACAGCTTTTCAGATAAATCACATACAGATCTAGAATGCAAGATTTCTGTGACAAAAACTACAGTTTGAAAGAAACTCAAACAACTCCATCAATAGCAACTGATAGAGCTAAATATCCAGAGGGAATGTATAAAGTGATAAAAAGCTTTTGCGGGGAGCAGGTGGAGGCTGGGTCAGAAGATTGCAAGATTGCCTTGCATTTATCACATGGAAGGAACATGTGATAAATGTAGATTTCAAAATGCCTCTAGATTTGATTGTGCACAGAAGTCAGCTGGAACAAAGAATTGAAGCATTTCTAAAATTTAAATATTTTATTTCAGCAACAAGTATTTGCTTGTCTGTCCAAAAGGGAGAAGTGGAGTGGCACAAGATTGCCTATAAATATTTGGAAGAGAGTCTGAAAATAAGTTCTTGGGGTGTCAGTATGGAGATTTGTAAGTTTTGTATGATACTGTGGCAGGCCCAGCCGAGGAGGCACAGTGGAAGGGAGAAGATAGGTTCTACATGGAAGAGCTTACACTGACCAGCTAAGTTTGAGACTCCTTTTTCTTCGCTATTTGGCCACATAATGTCTATAAATGCATGAACAAATTCCTATTCCTATTACTAACAAGTTCCTGTTACTATTATCAGAACAGTTCCATAATTTACTCTTTGATCTACAATTCTCACTGCATGACTGCTCCAAGAAACGATGCTGAGGTGGAGCAGCAGGCAGAGTCCCTCGCAGAGTGCTTCCTCCCTGGAGCAGGAAGTGTGTGACTGGAAGCCAGAGCCAGCTCCCCAGTCTGCTTCCCAGGGCAGACAGTTTAAACAGGCCTTGTGTATGAAAACAAACAACAGTTTTAGGAAGCTGAAAGTAGATCACGTCTCTCGGTTCATTAGCTCTAGTCCACAGCTCTCTCAGATACTACTGCCTGAAAAGCCCTTCCAGAAGCTCATCAAGCGCCATCTTCCAGTCTGGTAGGATTTTTTACTTCGTTGTTAAAGAGCTGATCCAGGACCTATTTTTACTAAAACCCTTTTTTTGTATGTATATGTGCTTAACTCCCTCCCAGCTTTCATTTTCTGAGCATGAGAAAGTCAAAATCTTCCAGTCTTCTCTATTGCAAAGAGCTCCCACACTCTTCATGCCATCATAGTACCAGTTCACAAGATGTTTTTTGGGCTGAGTTCATCCTTCTTGAATTGGAATGACCCAAAATGTGTGCAACATTGAAGTTTAAAACCTTTTCACTATTTATAAGAATTTGTTAATAAATAGCAGTTTACCCAACTGATGATTTGACAGGGAAGACAAGATATGCTCTCAGCTCCCAAAGGCTCTTGAGTCATTTCTTGCTCTAAAAAACACAACCAAGAATATATGGCAAGACCACTGGTGTGTAAATAATTACAACACCCTCACTGCTGAGCCTTTGAGTTTGCATTTTTTGGCTAGGCTGATTGCTCATTGAAAAGGGAATATATGGGCTTATTTCTGGAGAGGTTATGTATTCAATGACAGTTCTGAACTCGTGGATACATTCCCTTGATCTCTTCTTAGTTTAACCTGTAAACAGATTAGTTTTCTGTTATGATCATGTTTGATTATCTGTCAATATATGTATCGGATAGTTTGTTCAACAATATGCTGACCATGAAAAACTATGAATTATGTCCATATTTTTTAGGATAATATTAATTAGCCTTCATGGTAAATTAAGACCATCTGTCCAGTAGTGCCACACTGACATTTCCTCAAACACAGTATTAACTTACAAGTGATAAGACAGAAATGCTGTCCCTCTAGTGTGTGGTCTCTAAGCAGGGAACCAGACAACAAATTACTCCAAGCTTGCTTGTGTATGATATAAATGATGCTTTTACCCTTCAGTTGCTTCTTCATGTGTATTCTCTTCTTGCTTTCTCTCCTTCCATTTTGAGATGATTGGAGCAAAAGAAATGAGAAATGAGAAGCAAGTAATTTGGCCCAACAGCTGTTTAACTGTGGGGCAAAACTGTCAGTATGGGGACCCAAGAGCCACACTATTCATCTCTCATTTTATGTAGCACATTTTGTTCTGTTTTCATTTTGGTTTAGTCTGATTCAAAGCACCAAAATACTAAGATGTGGCATAAGCCACAATTTCCCCTTTTCAATCAGCAACAAGTCCCTTTTTCTCTAAAAATATGCAGTTGGGTATTTTTATAATTTTCTGCCAAACTTTTTGTTATTTTGGATTGTGGTTTTTCATGAGTAAATAATTTGGGGCACATTGGGCTTCTCCTTCTTTCTTCTTGAAATACTGCGAAAGCTTGTTGACATTTTGGAGTAAAGTAGCAAAAAGTGTTAAGCAACAGTAGCTTATTCCACAGATTTTACTTAATTTACTTGAAATCTTCCCCTGGATTTGTTCACCTAATTGGTAACATGTGAATCTATCTTATTACACATTTTCTTTTTGCCATTAGGTATGGAATACTTTTTGACAGTCACTGTCACACAGGGTAGCATTTATATAGAGTAAATGGAGACCTAGCAATTGCATATCATCCTCTACCCCAGAGAAACAAAAAAATGATGATTCCTGATGCACACAGATGCTTTTTATCTTCAGGGAAATACCAAGCAACTCTCTTTGCACCAGCCTCTGATGCTGTTAATGTTCATAATTACTATATGTTTTCATAATAGCATATTAAGTTTTTTTCTTCTTTATTAGCATTTTCATTAGCCTTTGTTTCCTTCCTAAAATGAACCCAAGTTCATTTTAGTTTGCTTCCTTGCTTTCTTAACTTTTTCTCATACTAGTAATCACCAACAAGTTGCTTTATTTTAGGCTGGAATGTTAACAGCCTCGAGCTAAGTTCTCTTTAGGGCTGGAATCTATTTAAGCAGGTCCTGCACTTGACTCTCAACACATTGCTACAGGCTGGGGGAAGAGTGGCTGGAAAGCTGGCAGCCAAAAAGGACCTGGGGGTGCTAGTCAACAGCTGGCTGAACATGAGCCAGTGAGTGCCCAGGTGGCCAAGAAAGCCAGTGGCATTCCTGTATCAGGAATAGTGTGGCTGGCAGGACCAGGGCAGTGATTGTCCCCCTGTACTCATCATGGGTGAGGCCACCTTGAATCCTGTGTTCAGTTTTGGACCCCTAACTACAAGAAAGATCTTGAGATGCTGGAGTGTGTCCAGAGCAGGCAGTGGAGCTGGTGGAGGGTTTGGTGTACAAGTCTGATGAGGAGAGGCTGAGGGAGCTGGGTTTGTTTGGTTTGGAGAAAAGGAGGCTCAGCGAGGACCTTATCACTCTCTACAACCACCTGAAAGGAGATTGTAGCCAGGTGGGAGTGGTCTCTTCTCCCATGTGTCAAGTCACAAGGGAAGAAGGAATAGGAATGGTCTCAGGTTGTGCCAGGGGAGGTTTGGATTGGATATTAGAAAATATTTCTTCTCAGGAAGGTTTGTTGAGCATTGGAACAGGTTGTCCAGGAAAGTGGTTGAGTCATCACACCTGATGTACTTAAAATACATGTAGCTCTTGGGAACATGCTTCGGAGGTGGACTTGGCAGTGCTTGGTTAACAGTTGGACTTGATGATCTTAGAGGTCTTTTCCCAACCTAAATTATTCTATGATCCAAAGTCTTGGCTGAGTGGTACCACCTCTCTGTGAATCTAGAAGGGCCAGAGGTTCAGGGGTTGTAAAGTATGTGTGTCATTTGCCAGGGTCAGGCACACAGCAACAGGTAAAAGTTCCTGCACTTGTTCCTGCATGTTCAAAGTTTATATCTGCACAAAAGGCTGTTTGGTCTCAGAACATGTACCTCATCGTGTCTAGACTTTGTTGTTTATAAAAAGAAAACTAAAGAGTGAAAATAACCTCTTCCTTCTGAGGCATCTAAATGTAGGATGAATTTAGGTCATTTTCTTTACATCATCAAGACATATCCAGTGGTATATCAGATGTGCCACGCACACACCTTGTGAAAGCCTCAAGAGTTAATGCAAACCCAGGAGCTTACACATGAAAGCAGTGGGAACATTCAGAAAGACAATGTTTCAGCCTATCAGTCTTGATAAAGGCCACGATGGGTAAAAATGTCAGCTTTATGTGTGTTCCAGCCACTCTCAATCAATCTACTTTCGTATGTAGGTTACTGAGTGTGTCTTTCCCAAAGCCTTGAAGGCTTTAAATCTTGTGCCCAGAGTGATGCCATTATTTTCATGATAAAATTGATCCGGGCAGACATCAACTCTCATTTTCATGGTACCAGACTGGTGGGATTGTACTTTTCAGCTCAATGATTCTAGAAATTCACATTGCAGTGGTGATGTATTAAATTGATTCTCCTTTGCTTTATATATATCACTAACACTGCACAGGGGAAGTGATTTTTTTTTTTCCTTTCTGCCCACATTTGGCATGATGTAACTGAATTGCTCAAAACCAGGGAAATTTAATAATCTTTCCACAAGGCCTTACAGTGAATGCAATTAGGGTGTTCTAATTCAACCATTGTATTATTAAATGTGCTGAAATGGATTCAGTGATGAAATGAAATGATAAAAATTGCATTTTAAGGCCTGGTGTGTAGTATGCCTTCCCTGTTTCCTTGTTTATCCCCACATTTGGTTCTGTCCCTTTTTTACTCTTGGAAGTTCCACCACCTCTTCTGTAGCCTCTACTGCTGTCATGTGCTATATTTGTCTCTCATCTTAGGAATGCTTCTTTGTCTCCTCATCTTTTCTCACTCCCTCTTAACACTTGCACCTCTTGGTCATCTCAAGCAGACTTCATCTGCAAGTTGTCCTGTCTTTGGCCTCTTCACCAGCAGTAACTTGCCAAATCCTCAAACAGTAGCACAGCCCTGGGCATCACAAAAGTGAACTGCAGGACAAAATCACTAAATGTCTTCAGTGCACAAGAGAAAATGGAAGGAATCCTGCAGGCAGTTAAGAATGTCTGTTCAAGGGAGCAGACACCAGGTTCAAGCACAGTGTTGTCCAGTGTGGTGGTTACTTTTCACACCAAGCAGCATGCCAGAGTGGACAAGGCAAAGAGCAGCTCTCAACACTATCACAGGTCTCAAAACTCCCCGGGCATCTTCAGGCCATCAAACATTTCGGATTTATATCCATCTGCTTGTTAGACATTGAAATAACCTTTCCTGTGTCATACACTGACCTTGAAGAATTTACCCACAGATTTAAACCTTCACAGATCCATAGGGTGTCATCAATGAGTGCTGTCACCTGCAATTCCATTCTCTGTTACAGATTCCTCCTCAAAAAAGGTATTTCATTTAAAATAATTTTGTAATTTAGCAATTAATTCTGTTTTAAGAGTTTAATTTTTCAACTTTCCTGTAGTATTTTATAGATGTAAACACCCACCTCCATATTTATATGATAGTGTCATAGCATCTTCATGCATCCATGATACCTAAAATTATTATTTTTGGTGCAAGGAGACTAGCATTCACCTTAAATCCTTGAGGCATTGAGAACATTTCCAGGGGATGCCTTTCAGTTTCTGCAGAACCCTGCTGCTTCCATCTCTATCAAAGTCTGTGACAGTTCTCCTGAGGATTTGCTTCTGCAGAAACACAGGTGTTAATTCTCAGCAACTCTGCCTGTACAACCTGCTGTGAAAATTACAGAAACTCAGAGCTGTTCTAATTTTTTCTGTGCTTCTCACTGCCTCTGAGGGAGCAGCTCTCCAGCATCGTCCCATTTCTTCTCCCTGTTTCCTTCCCTGATGTCTCTTGGACTTTACAAGGGAAATAGAAGTCATAAGGATGAGTATCTACCAAAAGCAGGGAGTCTCTGAGTGCAACAGCCACATCGTACTGTGAAGATCCACTGCCAATAAAGCCCCTCAACCTAAGCAAGTTAATACAAAGATTCCCTAGAGTAACAGAGTCTCAAGTCCATTTTCTTCACAGAAATAATTGTTTAATCAGCTCAGGAAAGTGTGAGTAAATGTTGATCTTCAATTCTGAAAGGGTAAGACGGAAAATTCCTTTCCTTATTGAACAATGTTTTAGCTATCCATGCAGATCTCTTATGCTTGTCTGAAACACAGAGGAAGATTAGAATGTTATAAACATTTCTCATATTAAACATTTCCACTAGCTGTGTACTGGGGTATCATAGCTAAACTTCTCCAGGCTAAGTCCATAATTTAAATAACACTGGAATATCAAAACAAAACAAGCTTTCCTTCCCAGGACCACAGGATGCCTGAAAGTCTAGATCCAAACTCATAGTTCCAAGAAGATTAAGTGTGGCCACGTTATTGGTTAAAAGTGGAGTTTTTCTCATGTCACTCCCTAAGTCTGGTGGCTGCTTAGGTGCTATCTAAGAGACAGAATAATTTGAGTGGGAAAACATTGCATCAGGGGTGCAGAGAGCATTATCTGTCATACTTGAAACAAGTCTATTGACAGGCTTTTCAGGCTATTCCAAATTAATACTGTTCAAATTAAGGACTTTCTGCTAATTTATTGGTAGGAATATTCTGATCATTCATATACCAGACTCCATGCTGATGCTTTCAACACACACACCCTTCCCATTCTCTGGGATCTCCACCTCTATTTCACTTCTAAAGTATCAGTTTTCCTTCTGCTAGTGCTTTCCTTTATCCTGTTTTCCTTCAAAATTATTTTTCCTTCCCTTGTTCTTTTCTTTCTTAACCAATTGAAACAGATATTTAACTAACATGACATTTACCTCTGCCATGGCATGTATCTTCATGGTGGTCCACATCCCTTCCCAATACTGTCTGGATTGTTTTTGTAGATTTATGGCATAGACTTTATTCTACTGTCTGAACAGTGTTACAATAAGGCCTGATTTTAAAGTTGCTCCTTTTGATTATAGATAATTATTACTCATAGTTAAGCATATTGAAATTTCCAGAACATTCATTCTTACTAATCCAAAGACCACTGAAGCTAGACGAAGGACTTCTGCTGATGTGAATGGTCCTTACTTTAGACCTGGGCACACTGCTTGGTATAGTTCAAAATGAAAACTCAACACTTGGGAAGTTAATGTGTACTAAATCAAATCTTTTGAGGATGAGTCATGGCTATACTCAGTTCTGCTCAGTGACATTTAATAATAGTGTTACAGATTTCCCAAAGTAGCCTTTTATATCTGCATAAAAATGTAAAGGAGCAAATACTGAACCAGCTTGTTGCATAATGAAGAGGGCAGAAATTGTACAGCTTTTACCACTGTGATTCTTTTATCTCCTTTCAATTTAACATTCAGAGTTGGTGCTTCTGAAATAGAAAGAAGTTTTCTTAAGGGATAACAACACCGCAGGGCTTGGAATTACACAACTGCATGAGAATATTGAGAAGGCTGCATACGTCTCCCAGACAAACACTTCCAAGTAACCACCACTGGTAACCCAACATAGTCCCCCAGCCCATCTCAATGTGAATATGGTTTCCAGAAAGTACTGGCTCATGCAGCACTGTTGCAATAAAAATATTTATTTATAGACTTCTAATAGTTTCTCTGCCACAGTTGCAAATTCTGACTTCATTCTTGTGCCTCACTAGGGTATTATTTGCTTGTGGAGGAAGTACAGAAATACAAGGAAAAACAACCCATTAAATACAAAAAAAAAATCTATTGGATTTCATCACTTGGTGTGTACTACTTTGTGGCTTTCCAAAGGATGATGTAAAACATCAAACCACAGTTGTCTTATATATCCTGCAAATTCTGGGATTTCAGATGGTCTTGTAGGTGCTAACTTCTCCCAAAACCATGACCTGCTCTTGGAAGATAAGTTTTGCTGAGTCCCCTGATGTAAGCTCCACTGGGAGATGGAGCTCATTTGGCATTTTGTGGGTTTTGTGTTGGCCGCTGCGCACAGAAGTCTCTCTGCCCAATCAAGCTCTGAGAAAAAAGACTTGAGAAAGGCTCCCAAACATTTGCTATCTGAAAGAGCTCAAAAGTGAGATTTTTTTTTTTGTTTTTTTTCAGCACAGGGGAAAAGCAGGAGGTGGATGGGCACAATGTGGGGAGAGATGTTTTATAGTGCTAGAGCGCTGGAGTCAGAGCAACTCCACAATTTAGGAAAGCAGTAAGACAAAAATTCACAATGAAGCACGATCTAACAAGTTCACGTAAGACTGATTAGATCACTACAGACATAATGATCACCAGACCACTGGTGAATATATGGTGACTGTACACAAACACCAGGAGCCTTACAGTGAAGATGGATGAGCTGAAATGCCAGGTTTGAAATGGAAGTATCCCTAGAGTCACACCTATTATTTAGGAGAACAAAGATGATCAGTGACCCATTGTGATGCTATGGTACAAAGGAAACACATCAAGTCAACAAGTTCATTCAGTTTTTAAAGTACGAGGGAATATAGGATTAAATAATCACCTTAGAAATAATTTGTGACGTGGCTTGGAATTCCACACACATTAAGCAGTGCAGATCTTTAGTCTTCCACATCCCACTGAGGAAGGGAGATAAACAAATCTGGGAAAGCACACAATGATCAGATGCTCCTACGTGCTGCATCTCTGTGTCAGCTGTAACACAAGGGCTGTTTTTTAGACACGGGAAACAACTCCTCGGATTAGCTAGTCTGACCATTTGCAAGAGGTGTAAACTGTAGTTTTACTTGGTTTTTAAGTAGGATTCAAGACACATCTGTGACCCTATAATAGTGACTGTAATGCATTGAGATTCAGCATCTTTTCAGAGGGAAAAATTTCTAAAGATCACACTAAGTAACACTTGATTTTTAAAAGTAGAGCTAGAGAAACATCAGCAAATATTTTAAAGCAAAATAAAGAGGGCTTCTATAATATAAAGTGTGCTTTTGCTGTTGTGGAAGGTGTCTAAGGACTACACATCAGAACCTCAGGTTAAAGATATATTATTCCAAAAGATTCAAACATGCCAGTACAGATAAATGTTAGAGTAAAGGAGGTTATTCAAAGTAAAAAGGCATTTTTCAAAAAAAAAAGGGGAATTCACGCATAGGTGAAGAAACTGATAAGAATATGAACATTTAAATTTATAATATTCATCTAAATTTTATATATATGCATGCTAAGATATACTAACGAAAGCAAGAAAGACTGAGAAGCATCTGCCTCTATAAAGAGGCAAAAAGAAAGAAAAGGGAAAAAAGCAAAAAGACCTACAAGAAAGTTGGTGGGATCAAAATTCATCAAAGGGAAACACATTGCAAATTCTACCCAGCTTATTTGTATTAGCATGCACATCAGAAGCTAGGAAGTTTTCACACCTCACACATGGGGAATGAGCTTGAAAAATGTATTACAAGAAAAGTATCGGTGATGATGTTTCAGGGAAAATTAGTAATTCAAATCATAACAAATCAGGAGGTAGGATTATTTTTAACCCAAAAGCTCTGAAAGGACTCAAATATGATCACCACCAAATTTAGCTTGAATCTTAGTTTATCTGCCAGTCCTGTTTTGTAACACAGGACTGAAAAATGGCAGCCATGACACAGTCTTTAGGAAAGCTTTGCAAGGGTGATTTTCAAAAACTACAGAGCAGTAAGACTTACTCTGGAACCAGGAAAATACCTACAGCCATAATAAAGAGGGGAATTGACAGACATGAGGCTAAGCCAATTTTGGAAAAGGTCAGCACCTGTTTAGTCTTCCTGAATCTATTTTGGAGAAGGCAGTAAACTCACCAGTAAGTGGTGGTCAGTTCACTTAGTAGGGTTTATTCATGACTACAAAGCACTCTCAGACTTCCAGCTCACAAACCCACTAGGCTTTGATGGAAGATGGATATCTTTTCTGCTTTCATAAGATATCACATGAGGATTTCCCAAGGCTCTCAGTGATATCCCTGTCTCCACCAAAGCAAATAGGACTCTTGTTAGAAGCAGGATGAGGCTGGGAGTTTTTAAGCATTTTCTGTTCTGTTTATGCATCTGCAGTGGCACATCTTTCCTCCTTCATTTATTATCTTTCTTGAGTTCCTTTTAATGAGTTATTTTTATTTGAATTCTATTTTTCTGTTGTTTATCACCCCAAGTGCCTCTGCAGGAGAGTGGGGCATACTGTTTCCTTTGTAAATTAAGTATTAATTACATGATTAATTATTATTATGTGCAGTTCCCTGGAAGGTCTTATACAAAGACAGTTAAAATGCATAAATTCTCCAAGGTATGTCTGCAGAGTAATTATGGACTTCACGCTTATACAAAGCTATTGATTTTTCTCATGTACTCTAGTCTATAATGCCATATTCTGTTCCAAGTTAGACACTATTTTACTACGTCCTTCCTCTTTATGATCAAGTTTTGTATAAAATGTTATGAAAATGGTAAAAAAAGGAAGCTGCACGATTTCTCACATATAGACAGAATAGACAGAAATTTGTTTCCTGAAAAAAAAAAAACTGTTCCCTTGGAAAGCTGGGAAATTGTATTTAACCTTTGTTTTCATTACTTGCCCTATATTTCCATTTTGCTTTCACACTGCTATGACATTAATGAACCTTGCAGGCAGAGAAAGGACTTGCACTCATTGGTGAACTCATAAGAAACATTGCAAGTATTTTTAAGCAAGCTCTGCTTTGGCAGTGGTTATACCACAACAGCAGCTTGAGTCCATGGGGGGCTTAGGTTCTAATTTACTTCAGAGGCACTTGTGACCCTTTTGGATTTTTGTGCCTCCCACTTTTCCTTCAGAAGCTGAAGAGCAGCAGCTCCATGTTGGAGGGTCAGTACAGCCCTCCCTGGGCTCAGGGATACCCTGCACTCACCCCACTTCTGGGGGTTCACAGTACTCAAGAGGAACATCCCTCAGAACATTTTCTTCCATTCAGTAAAGATATGAAGGTAGAGGCTTCTCAAAACCCCAGAAAGACAGAGATTAAGTGATTGTCATGAAAACTCACAGTGAAAGAGGGGTACAGACAACATGAATGGAGACCCTTCTCCATGGGGCTTCTCCCATATGGCGGGCCACATTCCTGAAGACCACAGACACAGAAAATGGGGCTTCCAGTGCCAGGGAGGGTTTGCCTGCATCTTCCTTCTGTCTGACTCAGGAACAGTTCTCTTCCTTCTCCTCCTGATCCTCACGTGATGGGGGTGAAGGGGGGTACATTTTAGTTAAAAGGTTCAATTTGAGAGAGAAATTCATATTCTCAGCAGAACTGGAAGTTTATCTAATCCTATCAAACCTCGCTGCTACTGTCATAACAGATGTTCACCAGCAATAATCTAAACAATACAAAAACACACAACATCCCCTCCCTAGGGAGAGGGGTGTTCTGATTTATAGATTAGATTTTTTTTAAGACAAATTGTCATCAATTTCTCTAAAAATGATCTGGTTTGACAGCATGAAAGTAGAGAATAGTCTCTTCCTCATGCAAGAGTATGGGTGCCATTTGCCCCATCTATAACAATTAGGCCCCCATCCTAGAAGAAGTCCATCTGCTTCTATGTCTGTCCTTTAAATAATCTGACATTGAACATTTTTCTAAATGACCTCAGTCCCATTTGTCAATTGGAGCCTTTGTGTGATTCTTGTAGGCACATCAGGAGCCATATTAAAACCTTCTTCTGCCCCTCCTGTGGTCCAGGCTACGGACAAGTGACAACACAGTGATGGACAAGCACATGCTTGTAAATGTTGTTGGTACTGTTATTTTATTTTGTGTACAGTTTCTTTTATTAAAAAGCTTTTTTACAATCCTTGGTTGTGCAGAAACAACCTTTGATTAAGTTGATAATTTATTGCAAATCATGTTTCTAATCTTCTCCACAGTTATTTGTGTATGGTTACAAGCAAAATAATGAATTACCAATATTAGTACTGTGGTGAGAACAGGACTGTCTGAGTTACCCTAGTGGTCCAGGGATGAGTATCCACCTCTGATCAGGTTCAGATGTAGATTTTGTACAGGCGTTAATACCTGTGTCATATAAGCCTCAAGACTGTTTCTGTCTCGAATATGAGGCTGAGGAAAGTGAATGTCTGTGCCTATACCTGCACTCCCACTGAGACAAGGTAGAAGGAGAGAGACAAGGTAGAAGGAGAGAGCCAAGGGTGCACTTTCCTCCTGACAGATAGGATAACCACTGCCAGGTATCAGCCAGTGCTGAAATGTGGTACAACAGGCAAGAGCAACCCTCTCTAGAATGATGAAATAGCACAATACAGCTGCCACCACAAAGTTTGCAAGACCCATTAGAGAGATGGAAAAACACGGGCAGAGAGGAACCAAGTAAACCATACTTTGGGTACTCGGCACACCAAGTAACCATCACTTGGAGGAATTGTCTCCAGTTGATATACTTGTGCAACTAGAGTTCTGAACAGGAAATCATGCAGGGAGCCAGAGCAAAAGCAAAACTTCTTCCTTCCAAGCAGCTTTGACACATAAATGTGAGTGCTGCTGGAGTTGGACACCTTCAGTATACAGCTCACTCTGTCCACCAGAGACAGTGCAGGGAAGGAGGGTGGCAAGAGAGGTGAGCACCAGGGCTCAAGTGTCAAGCCACCTGCCCTCACTTGCCTTCATCCCTAGATTTGAGGCACTCTCACATTACACATCCTTCAGTAGCACATGAAGCCAAAACACCATCCCAAAACATGCAGGTGTGCTGAAAAGAGTTGCCAGAGGCAGAAAGTGGCAGGAGAGGGAAGGTACTGCAGACATTGCAACGAGGGAGCAGGGTGTGCGCTAAGTGACAGCAGCAATACCTCCACTGCCCTTCCATGGGGCTGAAGAGATCATCCTCAGCTCCCAAAGCTGGCAGTGAGACAGCCCAGCCCCCTGCCCCACCTCTGCCCCTCGTGTCAGATGACCCCCCCACACTGCAATGCCACCCAATAGCTCGGCCATGTCCTGGCTCCCACCACCGCCTCAGCTGCACATCCAGGAACAGCCGCAGCCAGCGGTAAATAGCGGCTGTAAAGCAGGGATGTTCACGGACTCAAACTTTAAGTTCTGTCCCTAAAATGAATTGGGAGCATCTGGCTGTTTTGCTGTTGGTGGGTAATGATGCAGCCCCGTCGCAAGCCCAGATGTGATTCTACATTCCTGCAGCTGTTCTGGTGGGAGTTTCAACACCCGAAACATCTGCTATTGGGAATCAGAGGCACGATACTTACATGATCTTTTAGGGCTGTTATTTTTGTATGTTTGCAGTTTTGCTTTTTCCCTTCCTTTGGAAAATACATTCTATTTATGTAACATCGCTTCCTGTTCGCCCAGTAGTGACCACTCCCCCCGAGAGGGTATCCCCACTTTCTACACATCTGCAGCGTTGTGCATGAAAAGCAGCAGATTCACGTGTCACATATGAGGTTTATGGGGGCTGAAGCTGCAGAACACTATGGTCTGTCATGTAAATATGTATGTAGGGAGCTGCTAAAATGAAATCATTACTGTCTGCTGTATAAATATGTATCTAGACCATCTTAATAATACAGAAATGTCCATCTATCAGGTAATTGCATACTTAGCCTGTGGGAGAAAATGCTGTTTTGACATCCAGTAGTTACTTAAATCCATTAAAAAAAAAAATCAAGGCAAAAGAGATGAGAAGCCCATACCATGACTTTACAAAGACAGTTAAGGGAAGATTAAAGCTTTCAGGAGAAAGCAAATTCTGAGGTGTGGGAAGGTGGTAAAGCCTTATAATGCCCAGATTTATCTACTAAATTTTGTAGGGAAAAAAAACCCACCATCTGACTGGGACCTCTAAATACCAGGATTAATCCTGAATGAAAGCTCATTATTATATTACTCAAAGCCATTAGAAACAGACTTTCTAATGGAAATGCTGACTTTGCACTGTAACACGAGCAGTCATTATTATAATTTCTTATTTCCTGTTACCATGGACAGTTAATACACTGGAAAGAAACAGAGGTCCTGGAAAATTTATACAAGAAATCATGTCATGCCACTTCTTACAGTGCTGTTAATTACAGTTTGGTTCTCGCTGCGCGACTTGGCGCAGGTTTGCCAATCCCCTGCATCTGGAAGTCATCCCTTGCCTTCCTGCTTCAGAAAGTTGTTCCTACACCTTTTAGATGCTGCAGAGGACGTGCTACCAAGTCTTCTGTGTGCTGATCAATCCCCACAAAAGGAGTAATCATTGTGCCTCTGGTCCTCATGTTATTGTAGAGAAGAGAGGGGCAGGGAGGCCATGGTGAGGGTTGGAAGGCTGGCGGGAGAGTCTATCCCACCAACCCAGGGTAGAGAGGAAAAAGCCAAAACAGGTGGTAAGAGAAGCTGAGGACACCAAGGACAAGGAGGCAGGGGCAGCAAAATCTTGGGGGCAAGTGTCAAGGAATAGAAAATGGAAAGGTTGGTCAGAAAAGGAAGGCAGGAAGGCAGTCTGGAAAACTGCTGCCCTCTGAAACATTGCCTTATTCAGCCACTGCACAATGGGGATGTCTGGAGAAGAGCCACCTCTGGACAGGGTAAGGGCTCCTGGGACAAACTGGGAAGCCTTGAATTATCCACCCCAGCATAGGGAAGCAATGAGGTAATGGAGCTGAAGAGGGAGAGAGGGGAGTGGAAGCAAAGGCACATTAAAGACACCAAGCAGAAATATTATCTTCTTTTGCAGTATGGGACAAAGCCCCCATTTCACTTTTTCAGGTTTTCTTTGGATTGTTTTCAAGCAAGGCACCCTGGGTTGCTTGCTACCTCTCGAGCAAGGAAACTCCAGCAAAGCAAGCCCAGCTCCTCACTTTGGCATCTCAGTCAGCAGTAATTTATATTGCTGTTCCTCCTTAATAAAATCCATTGTGCACTCCAAAAGAGTAACTAGGACACTTAGTTTTTATTCCACATGCATCTCATTTGTCTTCAGCAGGTTCTTCCATAATCTCATCATTATTGCAATCACCCTCTGAGGACAGCTGACTTGCATTAATCAGCTAGGCCTCTCATCCCTCACTAGATTCTTTACAGTTTTACTGTGCCCTTGGGCATCCTAACTTTACTTGAAAAATTAATAAACCTCCCCTCTCTTATCTTACCTTATTAATGTCTGTCTTTGTAACCCATTATCCCTGCATCTCTTCAGTGACCATTTGAGGATGTGGTTACCACCAAAGGATTGTGCCCTGGTGAGGCAGCACACGAGAGTGCCCTACATAATTGAAAAAAAAAAGAAAGAAAAAGAAAAAAAAGGAGGAGTGGAGGTGACGAGAGAAAGAAGGAAAAGGACCATGAAAACTGTAAACCAACAATATTGTTTACAAGGGAGTATAAAAATATGGGAGATGCTAACACAATATAGATTATTCAGATTCTTCAAAGAGTTCTTTTTCCTTATTCCTCATGTCATATAAGCAGCCTTTTCTCCTGCAGTCCCTCCATGCATACCTCAGCTCCCACCCATCCCTTCCTGCTCCCCTTCCCTCTCAGGCACCCTATTAAATCTGACTCACTCATTCTGGATGTTTTGAAATCCTGGTACATTAATCACTTGTGTTTGCACACACTTTATGTGGGTTGTTGGTCATGGTCTGTAGTTATACTGGCTGTCTCCCTTGCTTACTTAAAAGTACAATCCAATTGAAAATAAAGATTTTGCAGGTTTGCTCGTTTCACACAGCGATAGCAGCTGGTAAGTGTCTTTTGCAATTCATCAGAGGCCTCCCAGACCACCTGCTCTTGGCATCCTGCAAACAGCTGGCTCTGTGTAAGTACCATAAGCTATTATCTTATTTAATAAATAATGAAATAAAGGAAGAAAGCAGGACAAAACCACGTCTTTGTAAATAATATACATTCATGACTAGCCATTTCTCCTGTTTCGGGGATGAAGAAAATCAAGTTAGGGTCTTTTGCTGGCTTTAGCAGTACCTTAGCATAGAAGATTGAGATAAATCAACACCAATACATAGGGCTCTGTATTTTCTTTCTTTCTTTCTTTTTGAAACCTGCTCTATTTCTGAAAAGGCCATAGGGAGCTTTTATGAAACTTCAGCTAATGTCACCAGATGTCCCACTATTGAGAGGTGACTCTTGGTCTTTGAAAGACTGCCCCACTTAGATTTTTTTTTTTTTTTAATGAACTTTTGTCCTCTCTTTCTGGTCCCAAGAGTAGATCCGAGGTCACTTTCTCCTCCCCAGTGCTCTTCAGCCCATGAGGCTGCTGCCAGGTGTCCTCCAGGCTGGGGGAAGAGCTGCCAGCTTGTCCATCAGGAGACAGGCTGGAGCTAAGTTCAGAAAGGCCATGAGCTGCTGGAGCTGGAGCATGAAACACATCCCTGTGGCTGGGAAGCAGCTTCAGAGGTGAGAAGGAGGAAGTAGATGATGGGGGAAAACAGTGCCAAAGTATTCCCTCTGAAGACAAATAAAGGTTTTAATAGGAAAATGCTGCATTTTGGGCACAAAGCCTGTATCTCATAAGGATTTTTATTTTTTAATCTATGAATTCTGCGAGGCGCATCTAACAGATTTCTTGCTCTGCAAACAAAGGCAATAAATAAATGCAATCTGTTGAATGAATGATTTATATCAACACAATTTAAATTTAGGGTCTGATTTATCTTATTTTTTTAAATGGCCTCCTGTTTTATGTTTGCCATAAACCGAGGATGTGAGAGGTGGCAGTCAGAGACTTGACTGCCTGAGCAGAGGAGAAAACTGGGAAGTTCAGATGGTTTGCAGACACAGAGCCACTCTTTCTCCTGCAGAGGAAATCCTTGCTCTGCAGGCTGCCTCATTCCCTTTAATGGCAGTCCTCCTGTAGGATGGTATTAATCACTGCAAGAAAAGACGTCTGACCCCAGCTCCTGATACTGCAAGTGAGGATTGGGAGAGGAGTGTTTAAAAGCCTGCTTTTAACTTCCTGTTAAAAAAAAAACAAAACAACAAATTGTGATGGTTTTCAGGACAATTATTTCCTCCCCCTTGTCTTGCAACCACCCTGTGATATTTGCTACTGAAACTATAGCCCAAGGTACCATTCCCTTTCCTGAAATCAGATGGAGCAGCTGGCTCCAAAAGTGGGGTGGAAGAGAAGGATCCCTACTTTGATCCCATCCCTCCCAGGCAGTATGGCTGCACCAACAATGGGATATTTCAGTTTGCTGCCCTCATAGATCAGTGGTGAGTTAATACCTTCCTGACATGGCACACAGCCAGGAGGGGGTGAGGCAGGTACTCTGCTTCAGAGAGATGTCTGTGATGGGTCCCTTAAAATCCTGTGGCTGACAGGGCCAAGCCATACACTTCTAGTGAAACATTTAAATATCCCAGGAAGCATGACAAATGTTCATGACATCCATGCAAGTTTTTCTCTTTCATGGCAACCTTCCTGCCCTTTCTGGTCTCTCCCTTCTCTTGCTTTCAAGAGAAGTCAGGTCCAGAGACTAAGCCACAGGTAAACAAAAAAACCAGCCAAGCATGACCTCTCCTTTTGGGTGATGCTGGGGACAAACAGCCACAAAGAGAAGCCTTGAAAAAAACTCTGGTGTGAGCAGCACCAGTGGCTGGTTTCTGCTGATGCTTTTCTGGACTGCAACATGGCAGATCATCTCTTTGGACCATTGCCATTCCAGCAGCAGGGCAGCTCATTCAGGGAGCATGGTTTTATGAAGGGAACTACTCAGCCCAGCCTCTGCAGGTAGTGTTTTCCTGTTAAAATGAAAGTAAAGGAGCAGTGGGATTTGACAAGTGATGAGCAGTTAGGCTTCTTTGATGAATCTGGTGAGGTCTCAGGAGAAAAATAGCACGGTGGGTGGCAGCACTTCTGTGGGTGTCAATGGGGTCTGCAGGGGGTAGAGTGAAAGATCTAAGTCAGTCTCAGACACTGAATGTTTTGTGGCTCCTCTCTTGTGGCATTTATGTACTTTTAACACTATGAAGATGAATCCTACTGAACAGCATGTGGTATCTTGTGCTTGCACTGAGCTGGAGCCTGAAGCAAAAGCCTAGACCTAAATGTTCCTCCATTCTGTGTATGAGATTTTCTTTATGTCCTATATCTTCCAGCTTTTTCTCTTTTTGCCACTAAGCATTTTCTGAAACTTGTGGCTAGAAGCTATAGTTTTTATGATATTTTTAGTACACTGCAATGGTTGTTTAAAGTGCACCTTATAAAACTGCAGTCCTCAGCCAGCTCCCTATAAACTGGTTCTGTTTTACATCAGCCAGCTTCAAACTTTCCTTGCCATTTTTCACCCTCCCCTTTTAATAACAAGGCAATCTATAGCAACCATTTCTCTTGCATGTGGTGATGCAGCCTACTCAGAATTCAAGACAGGAGGCTTTTACTTTCCTTTATTATTTCACCAAGACTGAAATCCTCCAGATACTATTTTCATTTTTAAGAGCAGCCTGGGTAAACCCTGAAGATGGAATTAAGAATTTTGCTCGTGACAGAAAGGAGCTTGAGTAAAATGAGCATGGGATGTAGCATAACCTAGCCAGGAACTGAAAAAAAACTAGTGATTCATTATGAGCACAGGCTCGGTCTATCATAACTTCATAACTCGGGCTCCAAACATCCTGAAACACATGGGCAGTTCAAATCTCATTTCTGGTCTGGCCAAATCTGTGGTTGAACTGGTCTTTCAATATTAATTTTGAGGAGTTTGGCTTTGCAGCCAGCAGATTTTGTTTTTCTGTAGAGAACAATGATGGGCATTGCTGAGAGGGTATGAGCTTTGGTTTACATCTGCTCTTCAACAGCAAAAATATTTCTTTGAGGGATAAGTGACCTACCATAAGACCTGCAGTACCATATTCTTCCTGATGATGTTGACTACTTTTTTTCCAATCAGGACAGAACTACAGCAAGTGTCATCTCCTATATGATACTGATGCCTCTAATTAAGATGTTACAATATTCTATTGGAGACTGCCTGGAGTACTCAGCCAAGAGCAGAGCACCACTGCAGCAGGCACATGGCATATATATGTAATAAGAAACTTAATGCTGTGAAAAAATATCCATCAGTGAATCCCATTCATCACTTGTGTGCCAGCCTCAGTGGGACTTGTTTTCTGCTTGGATGGGGAACACATGCTTCCAAAACCTCATTAGGGACTAGACCGGGGATGCCAGAAAGAAAGTATTTTTACTCTTTTTATCATGGCTATTATTGTTATTTTCTTTCAGTGTTATTTTTGCTGAGGGAATGGAGTACCAAACTCTCACTTGTGGAAGTTCCTGCCAGTCTCTTCTTATTACCAGATTCCACTCCAGCCCTTCAGTGCTTGCTTGTCTTTCTCCAAGTATCATCATGCACAAGGCAACATGTTTTTCAAGCTGCCTGCATCTGCCATTGAAATTCCCATACTTTAGTTAAAAACTAAAAGTAAATGGAGGATGTGGAGTATCAATGGGAGGTAGCACTCAAGCTGATGGTGCAGCAGTGTTAATTACACAATACTTTTATTGAGCAACTCACTGGTAATTCTTACTGCTATTCCTCCTTAATAAGATCCATTGTGCACCATAAAATAGTAACTAGGACACAGTTTGTATTCCACATGCATCTCATATCTCTTTAGCAGGTTCTTCCATATCCATAATCTCATCATTATTACTATTACCCTCAGAAGACAGTTGACTTGCATTAATCAGACAGGCTGCCATTCCCTTGCCAGATTTTCTGCAGTTTTATTGTGCTTTTGGACATTTTAATTAACTTGAAAAATTAATTAAAAATCTTACCTTATTAATATCTCCTACCTTCCCCCTACTCAGTAATCCATTATCACTGTTTATCATCACTGACCATTCAATTCCAGAATGGTCTTGTAATGGGAGAGCACAGCAGAATGCCCAGATAATGCTGAAATGATGGGGTGACTCTGAGACATCTTAAAGTGCTCGATTCTGTCTTTTACTTAAAGTACACAAAGTACTTAAAGGCTGTCGGAGAAGCGAAACCAAATGGCTACAGCTCATTAAAGACAATTCCAATTCCTTCCCACTCACAATCCATCATTAATGCTCAGATCTTTCTTCCATGCTAGTACAGCTGGTTGGAGGTTGCCAAAGAATGGATTGAAAGAAATGAAACAAAAGCCAACTCTTTTAGAGATGCCATGACACATCCCTGAAACGTGGTCACCAACCATACTAGTTTCAGTTTTACAATGTTCTTTATGAAAAAAAGAAAATTAAACAGAGAGCTATAGAAATTAATAAGGACTCCATGGAAATTACTCTTAAAATATATGCAGTTTAATAGAGAAAAAAACCTTTCTACTGGTATTTTTAAAATAAGCTGCAGAACTCTGTAAAGAACAGTTGCCTCAACATGAAATTCTTTAGGGTAGTTTAAAGTTCACAAGAGGTTGCAATTTTTTGTACAGAAAATAAAGTGCTTGTCAGAAAGGGTATTTTTTGTACACTTTTGTCTTTTGTACCACGCTTCCATCAATTGCCCAGCACTATTAATATGATTAAATCATGATTACAGTGGCATGAGCAGTTCCAGTGGGCCAGCTAGACTAACAGCAAAGAGCACACCATGCCACGAGGGTGCACAGGCTTGTCCTCAACATTTCTGTTGGAGGTGCCAGCTGGGATCTCACCTCAGCTCTTCAGCTCATACACAGGGTGATGCCCAGACTGAAAGATCTGGAAATAAACCAGCAGATTTTTGATTCAGTGCATCATTATTTTTAATTGCCTCTTTTCAGTGACCTTCCAACCATATGTCAGTGGAATCACTACAAATTACCTCAACTTTAAAGCTTACTCAATGTTGTATCTTGATCTTCTGTTAAGAAGGGCCAAGATGCACCTGAGCCAGTTCCTCCGGTTTTAGGGGGAGTCCTCCAGCTGCTGAAGTGATAGATGATCACTTACCTTGGAATAGCTCATCTCCCTTTTCCCTGGGAAGGAGAAAGACAGCACCTGTTACTTTAGTCATCTACATAGGGTCAACTATAGGGAAAATTAAGAAATAAAACCAGGTTCCTACAAACATCACTTTTGATGCTGAACATCCTTCACAAAGAAATGGGGCCTGTTGGAAACCCGGTGAGATTCAAGCTTTACTTTCCTAACAGTAAGGGAAGCTTGTCCCATGGTAAAAGAGTTTGGCTCATGGCTTAGGAGATGTGGGTTAAATTCCACTCATGGGTATCCTGTGCATGCAAATAATTTTGATATTGCCTGTCATGTTGCTCACCTGTAGTCAGAGCCATGTAAGCAGCTCTAACTAACACTACTGCTCGAGGGAGAGAACTGACAGCAGGGGGAAAGTGAACTGATTATTGAAAATGTAAACCAAAAAGAAGATAATTGTTCCAAACAGATAAAATATAAATACTCTGAGCAAGTACAGCACACCTGCAAGTCCTTCCAAACAGGACAATTCCAAGAGCTCTCTGTAAATGACAATGATCCAAGAAAGAGATACCCCAACTGCCAGTGGTCTTACTCATTCTGAAAACAAGGAATTTGGGGTTTAATTCCTGTCACAGTTTCACACACAAAGACATTCACCCACTTTTCATCCAAGTAAATACTCACTACCAGAAGACAAAGGAGTGACCAGTATGGCTCAATTCCTAACAAAAAGCACTTTGAGGTATTTTAAAGCCACACATCCTACCACAGCCAGGAGAGCTGCTTCTGAATTATTTATAACCTTAGGCCTTCCAAAAGAAGAGGAAACCCATTGCCTGGTTTCATGGGACTTAGATGAAGTTGTGTAGGTAGGAGTATTAGATATTTATTCACCATGGACTTTGATAAATAATTTACAGTTCAACTGCAACTAATAAGTTAGCTGAATGGTGAAATCTCTTCAGTAAGCAAATAGAAATAGAAACTCTGTCAACTGCCCAGGTGAGGACACAAATTCTTCCAAGGAAACTGCATTTTGTAAAAATCAGCCAGGTAGCCAGAAAACTTCATGGCAGGGGACAAAAGTATTCTGCTTCATAGTTATCATTATGGACCCAGTCTTACCTGGTGTATGGAAAAATACAAGAATTACTAACATAAGCCTAGACCACTGGATCAGATGGGCCCTCTGCTCAGTACCACAATTCTCCCCACACAGAGGTGTCAGAGAGACAAAGAAAGTGTCTTGTTCTTACACTGAGCGAGTGAAAAATGTGTGAATCCTGCTCCAAACTCAGTCAGAGCACTTCCAGCCATGAGTGCAGAAGGGAAGGGAGTTCTCCACTAATGCTGCTCAATGGACAGAGGCAGTTTATGCGCAATCCTAAATAGTGCATTTAGGATTTCTCATTCTTTTTAAATAGATAGTCCAGAGGCCTTCCTTAAACCCCCTGTCCTGCTCTCCCTTTGAACTAACCCCATTTATACTCTCAGTTGCCTGTGCACGTTGTCAAGCAATAGTGACATCAAGTGGCCTGATCGCCAGCATTTTTGTTTCCCTGCTCATCCCGAGGGCAGATATTGATCGCCATCAATCCTTTGTGTAAACAGATCTGAAATAAATCCAGTATCAGACATTTATCCTGTGGAGGGTATTGCTCATCAACTTGATTTAAGTTATGTTTATATGTGAGTAAAGTGTGATTTACAAGACACCTTCCAACTTTTCACCGTATGGTAGTTTAAAAGTTCTCTATCAGAAATATACCTGTATAATCCTGACAGTAAGAAGATTAAGAGCCACCCTCTCTCATCTGATATATAGCACAAGTAGAGCAATGCAGCAGGAATGAGGATTATTTATTGTTTGAATTCCATGAGTGCCTAGTATCCACCAGCAGTGATCAGGAGTATGTTGTGCTAGACACTGCAAACACATGAGGAAAAACGTTCCAGCACCAAAAGAGCTTGGAGTCTCCCCGATGAGAAATGAGAAGGGTAGAAGCAGTCAGAAGGCGGGAAAGCACAAATCTATGAAGAGGCAAAAGCAACATAGTACTGTAGTCCTGGCCCAACAGGTTCTGAAGAACAAGGAGGCACAAAACCCTCTTGTATGGTGATGCAAACCCTGAAGATATGATGGCAGTTGTGATGGCAAAACCATCACTGTTGGATGGAACATCTTCCTTCACGCTCTTTCATCAGTAACAGTGATGGTTTATGTGAAGTATATTTAACCACACTTTCAGGGGTTTCAGAAACCTTTGGGTTTGGGCAGCAGTGGACAAGGTGAAATGCAAGTTGGGCAAAGTGATAAATATCATGAACATACCAGCTTTAACCTAGTAATGGCAAGCATGAGATTATGGAAGACACAGGGGAACTTGAGTAAAAAAATTAATAAGGGTGGTAAGAAGGAAAATGGTTCATGGTCAGGGATGCTTTTGCCTCTCACATTAAAGGTGGTGGTCACAGCCATATGATAGCACAGCCTCTCTCATCTGACTGCAGCTGTCCAACCTCCAAACTGGTCACCGGGCACATACCTGGATCCCTGGTTGCCAGAGGGGCTTGAGGCCTCTGCAGTGCACCTTCAAAGATACTGATAGGCATGCTGGTTAACTGGCACCTGACACTGGTTCCTCATCTGGTGTTAAAATCACACCTTGCTGTGGAGGTATATCCATGGGAGCACTTGGTTCCTTTGCACCAGAAGCACAATACGAGAGAGCTGGATTTCCTGCTAGGGGAAAGTTTAGGGAGCCAGGTTGACTATGGACTTGTCCCATGTTTCCTTCTGTTTCCTGACATCTGAATAGCCAGGTTCCCATTTCCTTACCCCATATTGAGAAGTTACCAGGTTTGCATAGCAGTGTCTACTGGTAGAGCCCATGTATGGGAACTCAAGGCCCCAGGTCCAGATAAGAAGTGTCTCATGGAACACAGCAACAAGCTGCACATCCAGAGTGACATGTATGGCACATGCACAACACAGTGCCACAGTGGGAGAAGGAGGCCCTTGGAGCTGGGAGGCCCAGATTACAGGCCCCACCCCCCCAAGCTGTCAGACAGCCCTGGTTAGAGCTAAGTACAGGTGCAAGTGAGAGAGCATGTTCCTCGTTATTAGTTATTCACCATGTGTGCTCCAACACTCATTAGTCTCCTGTTTAACTAGAGTTATTCAAGTAAGGAGTAGTGACAATGCCATATGACTTGTGTGAACACACACACTGTGAATAATGAATAGTGGATATCCAAAGTGAACCTCTCACTGGACTGAAAATGCTTCATACAAGCCGTTTAACAAATACTTATAACAAATACTTATTACAAATACTTATTAACAAATATTTCCATTGACAGAAATTGGACCTTCTAAAGGAATAACTGATGCATGCACAGAAGAAAAAAACACACATCACTGGCCCTGCAACTTACTCAATTTACTCACTGTCAATAATCTCAGTAGGCTCTACTTTCCTGCAGCTATGGGAATCCTCCCTTGGATCCACAAGAGGAGGAAATACAGCTTTACATTTTTACACACTATTCTTTTTTGTTGGTGTTATGGCTTTTTGTAGTATTCTAGACAGTGGTAGTACTGAAATAATTTCCTCTGACAGCAGACTGTTATATGGAGGCACAGCAGAAAAGTAGGACAACATTGCAGCCACACAGGGGCTCTTTCACCTTTTCAGGTTTCAAAGGGAGGGATGTTCCTCCCAGTAGCAAGCTGCTCAAGTAGGATGCAGGGACTATGCAAAATGAATGGGACTCCTGCGCACAGACTTGTTCCATCATTCAAGTCTATTAGGGGATGACATTTACTCTGGCTTTCTCATGTTAGGTTGTCATATCACGTTGAATTCAGTACTTGACCCCAAAATGAGTAGTGGCAGAATCAGAATGGTGAGACAGCTAACAACGAAGATTACATGAGCTGGAAATTATCTCTTATGAAGAAAAAAAAATTAAAAAAATAAAACAAGCTATATCTCTTGATTTTTATCACAGGTGGGCTGAGCAGATACAGAATATGTATGAATGCATAGCAGCTTGAAAACTGCCCCGAACAGCTTAGGAGCTGCTTAGGAGAAACTATTGTGTAAGACTTCCAAAGCAATCAAAACCATAGCATGGTCTGAAATTGTTGCACCTTTTACATTGTGTTCTGCCACAAAGTGCTACAAGCCTTGAATTAAATCACAGAGACACAAGCTGAAAGTGAGCACCTGTAGCCACAGCTTGATCCTAATGTAAAGTTTACCTCACCTCACCAGAATGATCCAGGATAGTGCTATAAACCAAATTTTCACATCCTCTGCCGTCTGGCATAGCACAGAGCATGATCCTTGGAAAATATATAACCTAGCAGAAATAGAAATATATAGACCCAGAGTGCCAAAAGAATTTTCCCTTTGCAATCAGGATCAACTTTCGTTCTTAACACACCTCTTTGGTCCATTTAATTTCATATTGCTCTGTTTTGTTTTCTGCACAGGAGCCATGGGTAGTGCTGCAGATAGAGGGGGAAAATCCCAGGGCTGTGTTAAAAAAATTCCAGATGTAAAGCAAAATGGATTAATACACTTTTCTACAAAGTGGTAAAATGAAAACACATCTGATGGACTTCCACACAATTTGCCTCAGGCAAAGAGCATTCCATTAAAATAAAAATACATTTGGTTAGAGCAAATTAAATGTTCCCAAGAAGGAATAGTTTGAGGTCAAAGGTGAAGCCACTTTACTTGCACACATGTTTTCAATCTATTTGACCTCTGTGATTAGCAAAGCTCAGATGTGCAAAGGGGAAGAAGCTTAAAAGAGATTGGGAAGAATAAAAAAGTAAAATACAAAGAAATGTATAAAAGATATGCATAGTATAGTTGTAAACTCTCCATACTAAAAGAGAAAAAGTTGTGAGGAGTTTTTCTGTGATCCTGCTCTGGGTGATATAGGACCTGGAAGATCTTGACCATATTGCAGAACTATGTTTCTTCTCATCAACTGGGACAGAAAGAATGACTCTTAAGCTGTTGTGGCAGGGGTTTGTGTGCCTGTTGGTGAATGGTCATGAAAAGACTCTAGGGAAGTGGATCAAAAAGAAGAAAAAGAGCAAGTGAAAGACTTTCTGTTGAACCAGTGCTCCATTTCATGCACGCTTCCCAATGAATGTGTTCCGGCTTCTCTTTTGCATGAAAATTTTTGAGGCAGGATTTTGTCCAATAAACCAGGAGACTGGGGCAATCAGGCAGAGGACAGAACACTGATGCTTTGCTGGGTAGCAGCTTTTAACACAATTTTTGCTGTGGCTTAAATCCACAAGGGATGAGCAATACATGTCCTGCCTCCTTTATGAGACCAACATAATAAAGGCTTTACTCCAGCACTCTGGAGTTTCTCCTTGACAGACAGAGGGGACAGGTTGAGCAGGAGCAGGGAGAATGGGATTGTGTGTTTTGCCTCAGCTCCCTCTCTTCTCTCCTCTAACCTCTAACAGGCACCATGAGACAGAATCTTCATCAGCACAAGGTGAATGCTCAATTATGTCCAAAGCGAAGCAAAAAAGCCAAACCAACCTCAGCTAAGGTTTTCCTGGAGTTTGCTCCCTTCAGCTTTTATAGCCCATAATGCTACTAACTACAGACCCTTTTATTGCCAGCCAAGGATTTACATATCCTGCTAACATTGCCTGTTCCCTGCCCTGCTGGCCAGCATTTAACTGGTCATCCCAACTAGCTGTCCCCTGCAGCTCATGCTTGAGAGAGGAGCCTCTCACTGAAGGCTGTGCTTTGCAGCTGAGCCTTAGTCATGTCAACAAGAATGGATTTTGCTCCACATTCCCAATAGAAGGCTGTCACATGAGCATGGACTGGAAGACCACAGATCTTTTGGACAAACTAGACTCACCCAAAAGCCATTGGTTAATTAGATTGCTGTTTCAAAGCCAGTCAATTCAGCTACTTCATCTTTCACAACTTATCTCTTTGCTGTGGGTTAGCAAATCCTTTAGCCCCTCTCCATCTGTGGCAGCTGTGTTACTGCCTGTATTGCTGCAGAAAAGAAAGGTAGAAAGGTGCAACCAGGTCTTTCCCTGGTTGTTACTGCGGATTGATCCGTGCAGAGTGCTGCAGCTGCAGCTTGCAGCCCTGGGGGCTCACTACCCACCCGCACTCTCAGCACCAGCGTGGCTGCTGCATCTGCTCTGCAGGGGCCCAGGCTCAGCTGGGGGGCTTGGGGCTCATCTGGGCTGGGAAGGCTTGAGAGGCATTTCCACAGGGACTTTCAGCATCCTTTCTTCTCCTCGGCTGCTGTAAAGCAGCAGATAACCACAAATGCATTTTTCAAAAGGAGAGCGTGTCTGCACCTCCACTAACTCCTGATCAAGAACAAGAGCTCTGTGTTTGCCACAAATTTGTGCTCTCACTGCTCCTGAAATCCCAAAGCCAGTGTGAATGATAGGACCTGAGTAAAAGTCAACTATACTGGTTATATATTGGTTAAAATCAGATGAAAATCTGGAAGGCAGTGTTCAGAATATGCACAACATTCTAATGTGTGCTTCAGCTGCAAATCAATCCCAAATTTCTGACCAAAATTAATCTTGCTTTGAGTCAGTCCCAAAGCTCACACCCCAGAGCTTTGGGGCAGTAGGGATCTTGAAATCAGGCTTGAATCATCAGCAAGATCAATGCTATTTACACCTTACTCGATGGCAGCAACACATCCAAAAGGGATTTGCTACAGCTCTCGGAGTAGCCAGGATCTGGGAGGTCAGCCTTTTTATTAACAGGCAAATCTGTGCCATGTGAGGAACAGCAGAATTTACACTTGCCATCTGCAAAATGAATTGCATGTTCCAGGCATCTGCAGCTTCATAAATTATAACACAGTGTCAACAGTGCACCTGTGAGGAGATTTTAGACAACAGGAGCAAAGAATCTGCCAGTGCACCAAGGGGATGCACAGGCAGGAACGCTGGGAAGGCATTTGGCTGCTGCCTCCTTCAGCTTGCCCGAGCTTTTCCCTCCTGCATGCCCAGCCGCCAGCAGATTTGCACCACCAAGAGTCACAGAGAGTGCACACTTTTATCAGCCTTTTAAACGCCGGGCTCCTTTCTGTAATTAGGTGTGGGGATGAGGCTCTACTTGGCCTTCCTCTGTGGTCCCCCCTGAGCAGGAGTGGTGAGGGGCCCTTGGGGGAGAGGGGGCAGGCAGGGGGCCGGGGGCTGGGGTTTTGCATATGAGATTAAGGAATGAAGATCCCGTTCATTTCGCTTTTATCTGTCTGTATGCCGTGGCGCTGAAGTCTCCCTTTCCCTGTGTTATATTCAGCGAGCAGAGTGACTCATCTGCAAGCGCAAATTACCTTGCTAAAGTATTCTTAGGAGAAATAATTAGCCACAAGCACCTCCTCTCCAGCCTCCTGTATGTGCCTCCGGGGACTGGGGCGCTTGACATAAATCATTTAGTCCCGAGCCCTAGCACACACCTTTCCCAAAGGAGTCCATAATTGGCAAAGTAGTTGCCAACCGGGTTTAAAGTGATTTGAAATTGTTTTCCATACAGCCTTGCTGATAGCAAAAGGTTTCCCCCTTTCCTCAAGCATGAGTTACAGTAACATGATTGGATGTAACCCGTTATTCAGTTCAAGCTGTGATTCTGATACAGTATAGACAATATAAATTCCCCAGAGCTCTGTGAGGCCACCTCAATGGTCCATTTAAGTCCAATTCAATTAGGCTCACTATAGTTCTTAGGATTTCTTCGGTATGTTTGCAGCAGCCTTGGGGTTTGAATGTGAGAACAGTATTCATCTAGGAGTTTTAAATTAGGTCTCAGGTGTCATCATTCTAAATGAATTATTACAGTGGTGTGTTCATGCCATTACAGGTAAGGTTATGTTAGTATCTCCACTCAGCCATATTAATGCACCGAGGGCTGGAGCTTGGTATGTAAGGTCCTTGCCTTACAGTGTCTGTTTTAACCTCTTCCTCAAAATAATCAGACTGCTGGGCACTGAGCTGTGTTTAAAATACATGTAAATAGGTTGTTTACTTTCATTTTCTGACTGGTTCTCAGCAATGCGAGTTAGGAGGTGCTGCTAAACCCGCAGCACTGCCAAGTGCACTTCCCTCCACAGAGAGCTGGGGGAAAAGGGCCCTGCCCAGCCTCACTCATCCTCACTGGCTATGGCAAATAGGTGTGCAGAGAGGAATGGAGTGCCAGGATGGGCAAAGTAACAGGGAAAGGACTGCAAACCTTGCTCCTGCCTTTCTTTCAGCTGTTGAGTTTGCTTTATTTCCCTAGCCACAGCCTGTGGGGAGGGAAACATGAAGATGTGCTTCATTTTGCTTTCCCCTGCTTTTCTCCATTTGTGTCCACATCTGATCTCCCTCTGGTATTTAATGCTTCTCTCAGTGCTTTCAGGAATGAGTGTGGTGAGGGAAGGGAAGCACTTCAGCAGACCAAATGGCCCCTCCATATTTCATGTCTACAGATGTACACCATTTGGCTCCTATAACAAGGCAATGCAAATACCAGCTAAGTATATGAAGCATACTTCAAAGAAGGAAAAAAGAGGAAGCAGAGAAGATGATTAATTTTTAGCAGGGAACTCCAAAAGCCTAAACTGGCATTTGGATTGAATCCTGAGACTAGATTTAAAGGTCAAAGATAACATGTCTTTATTGGCCTGTATGTCGACATTATGTTCGTTGTTTTACTCTGGTCCCATCTAGTGGCTCCAAGAGAAAGTGAGAGACCTTCACTCTGTTGCTGTATTAACTGGAAGAGCCACAGTCCCACTAAGGCAAAACAGAGAAGGGGCAGGGGATATTTCACAAGTGGAGACCTGAGAAACAAAGCAATCTGTTGGCCTTTACATAGTTTCACACTGGCTGTCAGGTCTCCTGCATCCAAGCCTCCTGAGACCCATGCAGTACTTTCTAGAAGAGTATCCTACTTCTCAGAGCCATAACCTTTTATGATTGTTTTTATCCTAGAAATTTCACTTAGTTTATCTCCACTCTGATTTGCTACATCTTGCCCCTATGCTCCTGGGAGAAACATGTCAATATTTTGCCTGTGTTATGTAGAGGAATAGTCAGAAGAAAAGACTCCAAATCTTTCCTCTGCTCTCTGTCATATCTTTGCTAGGGCAGACTGTAGCCCTAAGGTCCTTCCAAGATCAAATAAATGCCTCCAGGAAGAAAAGATCAAAGGAGAAAAAAGCTTAAGAAGTCACTAGTCTGGGTATTTCCTTCTATTAGAGTGGCCCATCATGATTCAAGCAGTCTCCTGGGTTACAAAAATTATGGGGCAAAACACATTTCTCTGGGGACAGAGGCCCCCAGGTGAGAGAGAGCATCTGCAGGGCAAATCCACACAGGCAGGACTCACTGTTCTCACAGCCATCTAGAAGGGAGTCAGACCTCACCCAGAGGCCCAGTAGCAGATGAGTACCAATTATTTCCCAGATTGTCAGCAGGGCCTGTGGGCAGTGCAGCATTGCCACAAGCTTCTGGGCATCTCACAGCCAGGATTTGGCTGAGCAGAGACACATGGGATCCATGGAGGTCACTGTTCCTCCAAAGGCATTTGGGGCTTATGCTGAGGGATGGCTTTGCTGTTCCTGGACTTGAGCTGGGATATCCTGACTGCCTCATTATGCCATAGGAGCTTCTCTGGGGAATTAACACTAACTGGGGGGTGCCTGCATTGTGCATAGATGACCACTTAACCAAATATATTAGGTCAACTGCTAGGTGCTGGATGTTTTCATTCATTTTCTTGTTGCCAGATTCAATTTTTAATAGTAAGTTTTGTCTCTTCGTTTTTCCTTGGCATCACCCTCACTTCTTTCAATACTGCTACTATTAAAGTGCAATCAAGGTCACTTCAGAGTGTCACTCCTGGGACTGTCCTTTGTTTGCAGATACCCAAGGGAATTAGATCCAAATGACTTAGTCACATATGCAAATATCTTATTGAGTCAAAGCTTCAGTGAAAGGGAATGTGATAAAAATAAATATCTCCTAAGGATCAAGGTTGATTTGCAACTTCTTACCTTGTTTACCAGAACATTTTTTTCTGGGAAAGCCTATGATTTTCTGAGGTTTTATTTAAGTAATTAATTATACAGATGTATTTTCTTTCCATTTAACTAAATTCTCTTGCTAGAAACACTTTTGGAAGTTTAATCAATGAAGACTTAGTGGGAAAGCAACAGTTGCCCTCTTATCTTAGGAAAGGTGGACAATTCACAGAAGAAAAATCTTGACATCCCTGCAGAGCTAACCTAAAGCCAGACTGGCAACTGGAAGAAAAATCCTTCCATAAAATACAAATGCTCAAGAGCTCTCTTTTGGACTCTCAGATCTAGGAACCAGTCTTCATCCATAAGGAGCTTCTGTTTAACACAAGTATTGGAGAGGAGGAAAAGAGGAGTAAAAATCTTTTGCCTTTGTCTCTCTGCTTGCCCAGCCTTACAGTCTGCTCTGGCCTAAATGCTCTAAACAAAGAAGTATTCACAGGTTTCCCTAACATTGTACTGTCTGCAATCATCCTCTCTGGACAGACTCACTGCTCTGGGCTCACTGGTGTTTGTCAAATGTTGTTTGCATTGGGAGCACCTGAGGACACTTCCCAGCTCCCTGGCTGGGCAGCCCAGTTGCACCCAGCTGCTCATCTGGGCAAGAGCAGTCACACGCTGCTTTCCACACGCCCTGCCTGCCCCAGGAAGTGAGTGCAGGCTGGGGACGATGTGCTTTTCCTGGCTCCCTTCCTGGCATCCTGCAGCTCGGCCCTGATGCTCTGCAGGTCCACAAGATGCAGCCTTCTTGTCCTGGCTGGACTCCCACTGCCCTCAGACCTTTGTATGCAGAGAAGAGATTAACTCTTCACTGCCAGGGGAGTGAAGCAGTGAAAGAGATTGCCCAGAGAACTTGTGGATGCTCCATCCTTGGAAGTGTTCAAGACCAGGTTGAATGGGGCTTTGAGCAACCTGGGCTGGTGGAAGGTGTCCCTGCCCATGGCAGGGGGTTGGAACTGGATGATCTTAAAGATCCTTCCAACACCATTCCATGATTCTATGAGTCCAGGAAGTGAGCAGCCATAGGAAATGTCAAAGACACTCTAAAGCTACAGCTGGGGGATCCTAATTTCATCACTGTTTCCTTCCATCATCAATAAGTAGCTACCACAAACAATGAACAGCACCGACACCCAGAGCATCCATACCTCACCCTCCCAGAATCCATATGGACGTTTTGCCCGAGACGGGGCTGCTGGGAGCCACTCAAAGCAGCAGACCCCGCAGTGGGTGTGAAAATCCGTGTTCTGTCACCCCATAGCTACCATCGCTCCTCCGCCCGTGGCTTTCGGAGGGTTTCCGCGGAACAACAGTGACATCCAGTGGCTGCATCCACCCGACCGAACCATGGGATTCCTGCTGAGGAACGACTCGGGAGCATTACAGATGCCCTGCCCTCATTATGGGAAAAAACCGGCTTGCAGAGAGACCTGCCGGGCTGGGGAGAGCGCAGCCCTAAGGGATGCACAGCGCTCGCTTTCCAGCCGCAAACCTGTGCGCTCCTGAAGGCAGCTGGAGAGTCGCAGGTCAGTCAGGGCAAATCAGAAAGTGCCCGAAGAATGAGGGCAGAAACACTTTTGTGAGGGGGAGACAGTATTTCTGAAGGGGAAGTGGCCACTAGCCCCCCAAAACCACAAAAGAGATGGGGACTAGCCTCACATGAGTGAAATTGTCCTGGTGGTGTTTTTCCATCTCCTTGTTTCAAACCTCACAATTGTGCCTGTAAATTGTCCAGCTACAGTTAAGGGACTTAAAAAAAAAAAAAGGCAAATGCTGGTATTCTCCTGATATCTGCCCATCACCGGAACCTTGGCTCCAAAATAGTGAGTACAGGGAAACAGGCAAAATCAAAGGGTCAGTGATGCTGCAACCTCTCCGACTTTTTTCCCCCAACAGTCCAGCTTTAGTGTAAATGATGACAAGAGCTACCCTTAAAAATCCAACCTGAGGCTAAGTCTGCACTGGAAACCTCTATCTCTGGAACCACATTGGTTTAAGCAGTGACATTTTTATTCCTGTTTTTTATTCCTGGTAAATCCCTAGAGCAGGATTAGCTGTACTAGCAAAAGTTCCTGTGAAGGAGTGATGGCAGGCGAGTTAACAGGCAGCCGTCTCGGCTCAGGAGCAGTGCCTGGGGCAGCCCCAGCTCAGCCTCGGTGGCCTTTCCTCCTGACCCTCCTCCCTCCGAAGCTCAGCCCGTGAGCTGTGGCTGTGCTGCTGGGCTGCACCAGCTCTGCTCTCCTGCTGCAAAGGGACCCTTCATCATCACCCTTGCCTGTAAGATCCCTCATACAGCAGCAGCCCAGTATTTCCAAGATTATGCATTTACTGGTAATAGAACTGATTACAAGTACTGCAAGGTAATTTGCCATGACTCCTACACCAATCTTTCCTCTCACAAGATCTACAATAGTAAAAAATACTCAGTAGGTGGAAAAAATGCCATCATAAAGGAGGGAGAAGGGCTCTGTGCACCTGAGTCATTCCTTGTGCATTAAAGATGAAGGACTGGAGTAACTACATGAGAAGCCACTTCCCAATTTCATTATCCCTGGCTGCACTGTAGATATCATAGCTCTAACACTTAAATATGTTACATGGATGCTCAGGGAGGAATCCATGACACATGAATGTTGAGAAGTGGTTTCTTGGTCCCTGACAGGAAAAAAATCCCAAATAATTAAGGTAAATAGTAGCTTTATTTCTAGCTTTCCCAGTTGCTCCAGGGACATTCAGGACTGTCAGTGAATTGGAAAACAAATCAATAACTAATTGAGAAGTAAACATTTGCTGTTACAGGTCAAGCCCTATAACCTCAAGCCACAGAAGGGGAACCCTCTTTAAATTTTCAGTGTCTCAGGCTGTTTTAAGGCATTGACAGGACTTTGGTAGACCACCTCGACCTTACACATGGTAGATTTCAGAGAGGACAGAAACTTGGCAGATCTCCTACTAGCGCCCCTCACAACAGTGCCTGGGACACCCTCCTTGCTCCAGCCCTGCTCCTGTCTCCTAAGAATCACTTTCTTTCTAGAAATACTGGAAGAGGTTTCCTCAGTGGCAGCAAACATTTTGGGGATGCCATGGGCACGTGGGCAGAGCTGAACCCATCCTGTATGAGACAGCACCAGGACAGGTGCCTCTTCCAGAGGCAACCCTCCTTGCAGGGAATACATGCCACTGACCTCATGACGATAAAATGACTTCTTACCACTGCCACTGTCATAGGGCGGGCAGGCAGAGGGATGTGCCCCTGACCTCATCATGGAGCTACTGCCCTTGCAGAGCACCCACAACTGTTCTGTGTATGGAGGCTGGAGAGAAGGAGAGCAGACTCTGCTTTTCCCCCCTCACACAGCAGCTGCAGTAAAAGCTGGACCGACCCGGTCTGTAAGAAAAAACTTTCTCACACAATTTGCTCGTGTAACAGTGTTGGCTACTGCTGCTGTAGGAGGCTTCCCCCAAGCCTAACAGGGAGAAGCCCATGGGAGAGCAGCTGCTGTGAGATGTGCAGCAGCTCCAGTGAGGGGCCCGGCCCGCCACAGTGGTGGTAACGCGCCAGGACTCCTGGAGCCGGGGTACAGCTGTCAGCAAAGATCTGGGTGCCAAAATCACACCAGCACCTCATTAACCTGCAGAGGCAGCTCTGTGCAGCACAGGAGGCAGGCATGGCCGAGGAGGAGGAGGCCAGGCTGCTGCTCGGGTGTCAAAGCACAGGCAGTAATTGACAGCTACATGCTGGCAGGCAGCAGTGAAGGAGAAATCTGTGTACTTGTCCTCCCAACATGAGGGAAGAGCTGCGTGGTTCTCTAACAACCCCATTTCGGCATCCTCTTCCTTTTCGTGTGTGTAATAGCTACCAGCAGCATCTCCTGTCAATTGCTGACAAAGGATCCCACCTGGCACTGTGCAGATGCTGCCTCATGAACAACAGGCCACCAGGAGAGAAGTGTTGAGCATTGGAAGATTTATAGGAATCAAATTCTTCTTTGTTAAAGAGAAAAAATGTGGGTGGCAAGAACAAAAAGGATGAGAATAGCAAAAAAAAAAAAAAAAAAAATACAGGGAGGAAAACCTGCTATGAGGAAATACAAGAGAAATAAACTTACAGGAAAGAAGTCAGACTGGTGTGGTGAGTTTGGTCCCCTCTTTTGCTTTTAACCTGTGTCAGGATTTTCAGTCATGGATACTGCCTTCAGATGGAGATCTGAATTTGCACATAGTTCTTTCAATTCCTACAATTCCTTCTAACTCATAAGGTTTCCAAGTAGTTGTCATTTCCCTGCCTCCAGGAAGGGCCAGTAGGTAAGAGAAAAGACCTATGCAGTGATATTTTACCCAGGTACTTCTCAATCCTTCCTTTGTATCAGTGTAAGTTCCAAAGGTGCTTTTCTTTGCCTCTAAATGTCAGTCAGTGGGGATGTCAGGTAGCACCATATCTATGACCACAGGCACTACTCTACAATTTGTCTACATTTTTCACCTTTTTTGTTTTGTGGAGGCACAGCTTCTCTTGCTCACCTGGCAAACTGAGTCATCTGACATTACATTTGCACTTTCCCAGAGGCCAGCAGGCTTCAGCTACCAAGCCATCATCATCCAGCCTCCCCCTATGGACTTAATATGCTAATTTATACCTACAATCAAGCATCTGTGATACCATTTGTGCTGCAGATACTGTGGGGGGAATTGATGGTTATTCAGATCTTGTGTTAACTGAGGAAAAACTGATTTATTTCCCCACTGAGTGGAGCAGTTACTAAAACCAGTGTGGATGAACTCTGCTTTTTCAGTGTGCCTTGGCTGCATGCTAATAGTTTGGAGTCTAGGTGACTCATTCATTGGAGAAACTTTGCTCCCTGAATTATTCACTTATTCAGCCTACTAAGCCAGATAATAGGAGATGGCAGAACCTTTCCTCATCTCTCAGAGGGTATATTAATATCCTTTAAACATTCATACTCTGCCCAAATATATACATTTCAAGAGTTTTTGCCTTATTTTTGCCTGTGTTCTTGATATTCTTTTATTCTAACTTCACCTGTACCATACACATATGGCTGGGAATAGAGCCATACTTCTACACAAAGAAATAAGACAGGTTCCCTTTTTCATACAGGCATTTTACATGTGAAAATGTTCAACATTTATCACTTGTGAGGGGAAACACCACTGCCCTCTTTCCAGCCCTATAGTCATTGTCTATATCTAAAGTCGCTTCAAGTCTAAAAAAAATTTTAAACCAGAAACAACTCTATATGTGTGAATTAATCATCATTTACATACGTTACAGTAGTTTTTCTCTGAGATAAATTCCAAGATACACATTATTTCTTGTGCATATTCAAAACAGATTACATTACATCTTTCTAGCTGTCTACCTTTTCACTTATCCTGATCTCCATTTCAAATTCACCTTCTCCCCTAAAGTTCTTTGCTGTACCAGGTCCAGACTCCCCAGCTGCAGACCCCTTCTGCCTGCTCTCATTTTCCTGAGGGCCCTGCTTCTCTGTCTGCTTTACTTCCCACACAAGCTACAAGAAGCAGATGAACCTACTACTCCCTCCTCTTTCCTTTTCACAACTTCTTCTGTGCTGATCCCTCCTCCTGGAGCACAATCTCCCCACCACAACACTGGTCACTCACCGTGTCCCCAGGCTGTTCCCAGCTCCTCCAGCAAGGATGAATCACCAAAATCAAGGCATCATGGAGATCCAAGCCCCAGAGGTGAGCAAAGTACTGGAAGGCCCTGCATGCTGGCAGGGATTTTAGCATTGCTATTGCCCTTGTCTATAATTCACCACATAATTATTTAACGTGGTAAATTCTGTTAATGAGGAACGATACTGAGCCCAACAACCGGCAGACAAGATAGGTGTGATCCACCATCCTAGATCCACCATCCTAGATCCCTCTTCAAGACTCATTTCTTCCAGAATCTCTGAAGGCTGGTAAGCAGTCGCAGATGGCTGAGATGCTTTTAATGTACTACTTTTATTTCATTCTGTTGCCTATCAAGGCTGGTAACTCCTTTTCAGGCAAGGACCAGATCCTTCTGTGGTTATAAAGCACCTAGCACAGCTAAATCTCAGTCCAGCTTGTCTGTCAGCTTCCAGTTCTGCAAATCATGATAATATCTGATTGCATGCCTCTCCATTTGTCCCTCTCTTGGGGCTTCCAATACGAGAAAGTCAATCAGGCACCAGGTCATCCTGTGCATTGTCTATTGCAACAGACTCCTCTCCCAATTCCTCTACAAAATTAATATAACTTGATAATATGTAGAAAGCCTTCACTCAGACTTCCTTTTTTTACCATTTATTCTTACAATAGAAACTTAGCAAGGTCACATGTAATGGTAATAATAATGGGATTAAGGGTAATTTTGAATATATATAAGGACAGCTTCTGATCACAATAAGGTGAAACACCTCTTTTCTCCTGCTGAGGCTATTTGCTCTGAGTCATTATTTATCTCTGGCTCTTCACAACCCTGCTGTGCTAATACTGTTTCAACAGAGATTTTTAACATTAATGAAGGCACTATGTTAGATTTTAACCAACTGATTGTTGTGTTCTGCATAGCTGAACCTTATTTTTCCCCTTCACTTTTTTTCAGGCAAAGCATTACATTTCATTTCAACTAAGTTGGTTTCTGAATAGACCAGATTTAAATATCTGCAAACTTGCTAGCATTTTCTTCACCTAGGGATAATAAAGCAGCACATGAAAGCCATGTTTCTGAAGTTCAGTGCTGAACAACACACTGGAAAAAAAATAATGTGGTCAGTAATGGGTGAAAGAAATTACATGGTGAGTGCTATTTTAAGAAGAATTAACACTTTTGAGGATAATAGGAAACCCACAGGGGCTGAGTGTGGCCTGTGGATATGAGCATGGGAGAGAACCAAAGCAATTCCTTCTTGCACAGCCAATAAGAAATGTCCTAGGCATAGAAATACCCTTGGTGTGTGGTTGCACCTTGTAGGGTCAAGAAGCAGCAAAAATCCAATGCATACAGACACTGGCAGAATCTAAAAGAAGAAAAAAAAGTCTTCCTTGGAGATATCCAGAGTTCTATGGGTCCATTGTACTGTACTATCTATGCCATCCCTTTGCAGCAGATGAATAAAGAAAGAAGAGAGTTAAATTTCCTGGCATCTATTTTAACACATCTTCCATTCTGGGACCTTAATTATATCCAGGTGGTGTCCAGGTGCAGTTGTCTGGACTATCTCCACTGGGCACATTTGCTTGTAGAATAGTCTGGTTAGAGGCTTTTTTGTTTTAGAAAAATGTGTTCTCCTGGCCATTCATTATGGGCTCACACTCTTCCCAAATTTTCCCTATCTCCCCAAACTGAAAAATAGCTAATCAAAGCCATAAATAAAAGAAACCCACTTTGACAACTGAGAACACTTCTAACTAAGTTTATACAATACATTGAGCCTCACTCATTTTTCCAAAATCCACAGCAGGGGCATATTTTAAAGAGTGCAGTATTATTTCTGAGATGAATACAGTCTGTTTTTTTTCTTTTTGTTCTTGAGAACACCGAATTTCACCATGAAATCTAAAAAATACCCTGGACTTTATGAAGCAGTATTATGAGAAGAAAGAAAGTCATAACAATAAAAAAATAAAAAATTGATGGCACCAACATACAAGTAGAGCTTGAGGACAAAAAAAAATATAAAAGAAACAATATTTTTGGGAGGCAGAAGCTTTTTCCAATGATCAGATACTAAATTTCACCACCAGATTTGGTTCTACCCTACAATCTCAGAACTAAGTGCTGTCAGAAATGTCATTATGGCAAACTATGACAACCCAGATGTGGGTTAGCAAACAAATGCTTTTAATGGTAATATGGTCTGACAATATCATTAACTGAGATGATCAACAAGTATGCTCATCCTCAGCAACCATCATTCAGAAGATCACAGTTTGGACTTGATTTGGTTCATATCTGAGGCACTGTAAAAGACAGATGATTAAAGAAAATATCTTTTAAGGCATTATTACAAACTGTCTCAGCTTAAATTAAATGGGAAACACAGGAAAAGAAGTTTTATAAGTAAAGTCATTAACTTGAAAGAATAAAAGTTCAGGTAAGGCAGCCAAACTAAATATTAAATATAAAGAAAATGTTCTGCTTCCCTAAGACAAAGGTGACCAGCATGCTAGAATAGGAGAGATGAGATAATATCCTGCCTTAAATTAGAAAAGCTTTGCCACAAGATTTTTCAAGTCTGTTAGCAAGTCTCTGGTAAAGTAATAAGGTTGTGGACAGTGCCATTGGACTGGGGAACAAGGGTATGACCTCAAATAAAGAAGGTGAAAAAACTGACCCATATTTACAGGTCTATTAGAACCACTTGAATAGCTTGCTAGGCCTTAAAATAGTGTTCTGTGGGGAGTCTAATTAATGATGCAGAGGTAAAAGCAATATGGGATAAAATGCAACATGGGTTTACTAAAGGTAGACCTTGCCAGACTCACTTAATTTCGTTTTTTGAAAAGAGAACTATGAGGGCAGCAGGGGAGGTATTTCCAGGAAAAATAGGGAAGCATTCATGTCTTTGTATGAGGCCCAGGTGATACCATATGGAAAACTGCTACAATCCTGGTCACCCATGTTTCAGGGAGATACCTTCCAGCTGGAAGAGGCACGGAGAGGTCAGTGGGAAGGTTAGGAAAATAGATGTGAGCTGTCTGGCTGTTCAGCCTAACAAAGGGTGGCTGACTGGGGATGTGTCTGCAAACAGAGACCTAGCTAAAATAAAGAGCACTGGGACAGAATGTATACTACAAAGTGGTCAGAAGTAAATTCAGGCTGGAAGGAAAACAACCTGCAAAATTTTGCCACTCAAGCAAAGGTTTCCAACAAGAGTTGAGACACAGAAAGCTAGCTACAACTCAGGCTGAGCTGCAGGTATGTGAGAAAGGATGGCCCAACAAAGTGACCAGTGTCACTTTGAAGACTCTCAATGAAGATTTCCTCAGTTCCCACTCAATGATTTCAGGCAATTGCTATGGTTTTACATAAAACACATGCTCTGAACTAACTTTCAAACCAACTTATTCAAATTAGTTCATGTTAACAAACTAGCAAAAAACTAGCATTGCTATTAATTTAGCTAGTGGCAGGAGCTGCTGCTGGCTGTTGACAGGATCCTCCTGGCCATTGAAAAGTCCTTGTCTCGTTTTGATGGGGCAGGGTGTGATGAGGAGGTGAGTGGCACACTATCGTCGATCCCATTTTGCTGCCTCAGAAACATTCCCCTCCAGTTGAAATCTGTCTTGCTTTAGAAGCCTTCCACACAGAAAAACAATTGTGGTTTGTAGCACTCTACTTCCTCTGCTTTTACTTCCTCGGAGAATCAGAACTGACACACAGAAAGAAACTACTAAAAAAAAAAAGTGAAACTTGTTAACTTGTTTACACATTTAAAGTGTTCTCTCTTGAGCTAAATGACCTTCACAGGTCACCTCCAACCAAAATTATTCTGCAGTTCTGTGAAGTGGTGCTACAGGCTTTGTCAGCCTCTTTTCCCAGCTGACCCCTCCCATGGAAGCTGGAAATAGTTTGGAGCAGAAAGGCTCCATTCAATGCCAGATACAGTCTACCTACAAGGATGGCACTGCAAGACCAAGCCATGAGAAAACTGCTCACAGCATCCCCAAACTCATGAATGTTTGAGGGACAAAACACTAAACTTTCGGTAACAGTAATTTCAGTGACATTGAAAACTTTGAGAGGGACATAATAATGTGTAACTGAGTCAGATTTGAAACCTCCTGGATTTGACACAAACTCTGCTGCATGAGGAAGGCTTAATATTTTTTTTTAATGTCTGAAGGATGGCCTGCAAATCTGCAGCTAAGCTGCGTTAAGGGTTTAAAGACCATTTATTATTTTCTACTGATCTAAAATCCTTAAATCACCTTAAACTCTTAGCTCACCTAAGATCTTAAAATAGAAGAACTTAAGCTCCCTGTGTCACTGTATCAAGCATTAATCTGATCAATATTTATTAAACTTATGCAGATAAAAGTCTAGGCTTTACATTATTAAAAAGTTGTGAGGTTTTAGAACAGTCATGACTAAATGTGGCTCTCAGCCAACTTTGCTAAGGCAATGTGCATTCATGTGAACGTTCACACTTCAGAGACAGTTTATTCTCTGTATTGCAGACACCCCTTCAGTTTGGGGACTCCTCTTTATTATTTATGAGGTAGGGGGCCACTATAATAAAGAATAATCAAACAATACCACACCAGTTTTGTCTGTATGACTGAGGAATGCATCCCACAATATTTAAAGTTTGTGTGGATAACTGCACTCCATCATTTTGTTGTCCTTCAGTGGAGTTTTAGTGGCACATTGCACAATGACTACACATATTGTGAAACATAAATAGGCTTGCAGCTACTATTTTGATGTATTTTTCAGATCTTAGAGAATCAGTAAGGTTGGAACAGACTTCCAAGATCATTAAGTCCAACCCTTGACCAAAAAATATCATGTCCACTAAAGCATACCCCAAAGTGCCACATCTTCCCTCTTTTTTTTCTACACTTCTAGGGATGGTGACTGCACCACTTCCCTGGTGAGCCTCTTATCATGCTTAATCTCTCTTTCAGTGAAGAATTTTTTCCTAATATCCAACCTGAACCTCCCCTGGTGCAAATCAAGGACATCTTCCCTCATTCCATCCTTTGTTGCCTGGAAAAAGAGGCCAACACCCACATTGCCACTGCCTCCTTTCAGGTAGCAATACGGTCTCCCCTCAGCCTCCTTTTCTCTTTCCTCATTTCCAGAGAAACTTACCTTTTCCTACTCAGTGTTATGTAGTCCTTCACTTCCTTCTATCACATCTTTTGTTGTAAATTAAGGGTAGTTTTGCTTTTTCTTTCTGTTCCCTTAATGAAACCGCACAGATGGAAAGGTAACTAACTTTGCTTTCCCCAGCACCAAGGACACATCCAGAGCAGTTAAGGATGAGAGTAATAGATAAAAAGGAAAGAAAAGAGGCTTTAAATGACTAGCAGCTCATGTTACTGGAGCTGTAAACATTACAGTGGAGAGGGAATTAATGGCTCGGAAGAGAAAATGGGCTGCAGCACCTTCATATACCCCTAAAACTGTAGGGGTGATGGGGCAGCCTAAGGAGCCAGCCAAAATGTGTGCTCAGACAAAGGTCTTCCATGCTGGCCCTCATCTCTGCTTCACCCTTCCAGCAAGCAATTCAACCACATTCACCCTTGATCAGTAAATAAACAAATTATGGTCTGGAAACCACCTGTGACAAGATCCATAGCTTGATTTGAGGTATTAAAGATGAGTAAATACCTTTTTTCTATAAATTGCAGGAGGAATAAAGCAAAAGTTTTCAGGTGAATTTTTTTTTTTCAAAGCCTGATATTTAGATACTAAAAAAAAAAGAATCAGAAGACATTGCCCAGCTTGGAACACACAAGCCTGAGGAAGATCATAAGTTAGATAAACCTGCCCTCGATGTTTGTCATTATTTGCAAAGATAATTTAGAATTGGAGACCCTGCAGGCTGGGTCATCCAGGTGCCTGTGCTCAGGGTAGCCAGCTCTGGAAAGCTGCTTCCTTTGGTTCTCTGCTGCCCACCTCACACCTCTGCCCTCCTCTCTCCGGGGCAGGGCATGGCTTTCAAATTCACCTCACAGCTGTGGAGCTGTGGAGCTTTTTGCCTCTAAGAAAAGCTAAATTGGAGGCTAAGTGCCCTGACTGTCAGCAAAGCACAGCTGATAGCAAGAGCCACCAGGCAGCCACTTCTCTTTGCAGGCTGCTGCCCCACCTCAGGCTCAGCTGGAAGCCCTTCAGGTGCCACAGAGGCAGCTTCCCTTTCAATTAATAAATCTGAACTGGGAAGAGCCATGGAGAGGTAGGAATTATGCAGGGCAGTCAAAGGGGACAAGGCAAAGGCTAATGGCCTGAAGCAAGAAAGAAAGACAGTCCAAGATGAAAAGATCTTAGCAGCAAGGTCTGCCAGGAAGCACCCATAAGAACTCTAAGAATGGCTATTTTTGCTTTGGGAGGATCAGGGGAAGGAAGGAGAGGATGCAAAGGCTTCAAGTCCAAGAAATAAACAAACACACTCTAGGAATACTAATCACTACAGAGAGACTTCATGTTGCTCCACTGTGAGTGAGATAGTACTCTCTCCACAACCTGGCCAGAAACCTGTAACATTTTCAGCAGCACAAAAGTTCAGCTCACAGTTTTCCCTCTCTGCAAAGCCAACATGTCAAAAATGAGGGGAAAAAAAGCCCATTTTTTAAATGGGCAATCTAGTAAACTACACCCATGTTACTAGCATCCTTTTTTTTAAGGATCTAGCAAATTTGGAGGGGAAAAGAAAAAAAAAGACTCTATTTAAACTCTCAGAGCTTTTCCAGCCCAGAAATGGATAAAACATAGCACTGAATTACACCTGTCCCTCTGCTGGTTCCCTTTCTCATTAGAAATACATCCAAAGAAATCTGCTACAGCTCTCTATGGTAATTGATTCACTCAAACCCTTTATAACATCTGAAAAACTATGTGAAATGAGACATCCAAATATGGCTCAAGGTCTTTACCAAAACCAGAGGTGTATTTTGTCTGTTTGCTGTCTTAGTAGGCAACTACTGCTCCTCACATCCCCATTTGGTTCAAATTTCCTACTTGTGCAGATATGCCATCCCACCAAGGAGACACAAAAACTCTGACTTCACAAGAAATAACTTGCACAAAATCCAGGGCCTAAGCTCTGGGCATAGGAAGAATCTTGGAAAGATATGAAATCACCACTTTGCTTCAATTTTGGCATAAGCTGTTCTTTCTTCAGTCTCTTATATGCCCAGATTCAAGCAGCAAGGAAGACATAAATCTGAATGCTAGATGGGAAAAATATTTTAAAAAATAATACTGCCATTCCTTATCATGAAAAAACTTACAAGCATTTACATACAGGTTCTTAAAGCACTCTAATTGCAGTACCTCCAGCATGGTAAAGAGGAGGAATACAACACCAGGTGCAAGGCTGTAAGAGGGGCTGAGTCAGAGGCCAGTGCAATTTGCTCTCATTATACCTGATGTATATTAATGAAAAAATTATATTGTGACATTAAATAGTGTGAACAACCCAGCAACAGAGCACAGAGAGAAACAGTGCATCAGTATGATACCACAAAAGTCAGGTGGTGAGTTAACCTGAGATGGCATTAGTAGAACAAGCTGAAAACTGATCGATGTATATACACCAGAAATTATTACAGAAATAGAATACAAATAATATAAACTTCAGAGGCTATATCCATTAACTTCCTTGGCTTTATTCCAGAAACTAATTTGGCTTATGTCCTGTAAAGAAGGCATTTGCACTGACATACTGTCTTTGTTTATACTTGAGGATTGACTCTGCTTACAGTCATTTTTCAAAAGCAGCAGAACCAGCTGAATGTAAATGTCCCAGCAGGCAACTCCACAAATTTCAAGTTACAAACAGTTTCCTGTGTACAAAAGGTTCAAGACAGAGTTCAAGTTGCTCAGATCTGTAGAATGTCAGGGAAAGCATTAGAACCAAGGTCTGTCTTACTGGGGAAGTTTTCCATCCTCAAAAACTCTGCTGAGCTGATCCCCTTGAAGTTGTCCACTGTACAGATACAGCAAAAGCCTTCCCCTTGTTCTTGTTTGTCACAACTTGGCTTTCTTAGTAAGTCCCCAATGACTTTAGCAAAGCTAAAATTCTGATCCATAGGAAATGGCTGAGAAACATAACCAAGTACTCATATCCAAAGCTGCAGCTTCATTGGTAGTTGAAGATAACCCAAAAGTAAGCTGCTGACAAAGGGCAGCAAAAAGGGTATGAGGGATGGACTTTAGCAGCAGCCCACGAGTAGAATAGCTTAAATAGCTTAACAAGAAAAAAACCTTCATATGTCAGAAGAGAGGGGACTTTTTTTCTGACAAGCCAATGCTGAGGACCTGCTCTCAGCTCACTGTGACTCTCCCTCCTTTTTCATGGGTGACACAAGGCTGTGATTCAAATTCTGAGCACAGGATGATTTCTATGCAGAGCAACTTAGAAAGAAGTTCTGTGCTGACTTATGATTATCTGTGTGACTAAAGTCTTCCTTTCTTTGCCAAGGTGATAAGCCCTTCCCCTAATCTTTCCTGCAGCAGAGTAAATATTAGATGTAATACAGCAGATCTGGTGGCAGTTTTAGCAGAAAGGTGCTAGCAGAAAGTTGTCATGTCATGTAGGATTGTGCACATAAATGGCACCTTTTGAAAAACCCACGGATTTACAAGGTTTAAAGAAACCGTGTAGCACCAGTGACACCTGCAGGAACATGCTGGTTGGAACAGCAACAGGAAAAAAATGCCAAAATGAGGCTTCTCTGAGAAGCTATTGTAAGGATGTACCCACAGTGCCTGCCTTCCAGGCATACTAAAGCCTACTCGGGAATATTTAAGATAAAAATTTTGGGCAGAGTTGTTTAGCAAGGAGAGAAAGTAAACGAACAAGTATACACACAAGCGAAGATCAGAGCACTGTGCCAACATTTAAAGGCAAGAAAGTTTGATCCAGCTTGAAGTATAGTAGCTAGATCACCAAAAAAAGGGGCTAGAAGGGGAAAGTCTTCAGAGAACAGTACCTATTGATTACCAGTGACATACAAAAATCTGCTTTTTCCACTTTCCCGTTTGCACAATAAAAAATTGAATTTCACCTCATTACATGATGCTGTTCCACTTTTGCCACACAAAAATCCAGCCACTCCACTTTATGCCAGTTTACCCTATTTACACTAGGAAAGCTGTTTCTAATGCAGTTCATTAAAGTGCTGCTAAAACATTGCGTTTAAAATAGATGCCTGCAAGTTGAAAACAAAATCAAAGGGAAAAAAGGAAAGGAAAAAATCCTGTTCTGGATTAATTTTTTGCGTTTCTTGGCTTAAAATCTCTTTTATGTTTTGTGAAAAATCTGCGTCAATATGACTGGGGAACTGTTGAGCAAGGCACAGAGAAATATGTGTCAGCAGATCTATCGATACTACACAGTATGGAGGAACATGAACTACCTGTTGCAAAATGGGAAATCTGGTAATACAGGAAATACAAAAAATGTGGTGAGTCTGCAAGGAAAAGGAATGCAGCACTGAATTATACAAGTGAAGGGAAGATTGATATAATGATAAAATATTAGGATAGCACTGGTAAAAATTAAAAAAAGGTAAAGAGTTGGATCTAAATTTTTTGGAGGGAAGAAGGCAAGAGATCCTTTGCAGGCAGAACTGAGAACTCCTAAGGAGTCCTTGATCAGATTAGATATGACCCACTGGTGTGGTTTCCTTCTGAGAGATGAGTGATAAGACACACTATGCTGCTGTGGATGGCTTCAGTTCCCCAGGTATGGCTGGGGCAGAACATGGCAAAACAAGGTGACAAGCTGGGTCCAAGGCCAATCTCAGCAGTCTAGTTAAGACTTCAAAAAATGTGGAAGACAGTGCTCAGAACAGCCTAAAAGCATTCATGTATCTCAGGAGAGGACCAGCCCAGTTTAATGATGCTCTTAGGCCCAAGGCTGATGTAAGGTCCAGGGGAGGTCAAGCCATGGCAGTTAGGTCCTATTGGGTGCCCACAAGGCACTCACACAAACAGAGTAAAACTTAATTGCTCTTGACTTAGCTTTCTCAGCAACAGGTGCTGCATGACTTCTTTTTGGCAGAGCCCAAATAAGATTTTTTTCATGAAGGACTAAGGTGATGTTCATGAATGAAACTAAAAAGGCACCTCTCCAAGGTCCAGACAAATTCCTCCTAAAAAGCATGGCACCGTATTTTACCCAACTTTTGATTTTGGTCTTAGGTGCACATCTGAATTTTGGGTTGTTTTATGGTTTTATCAGTCCAAGGGAGGAGTGAAATCTGCATCTGACAGTGGTATCAGATTTTCCCTCTAACCATCAGCCTTACTGATGCCTTTCATCTGCGTGGGTCCCAGCCGTGGCTTGCAGGACCTGCACTGACCATGGGTTCAGAGCAGGCATAGGAAGAACCTCATGCCATCAGCATGAAAGCATCCCTTAGGTCAGTAATGCAGATTACTTGTGCAACTCCCACTAGGACTCACTGTCCACAAGAGTCTTCTTTGTCTAAACCCTTCCCCTGGCAATTCCAAGTGTTTACACGGCCTGGATGAAAGGCAAGGGGTACAAGGTACAGAGATCTTGTGAGACCCCACCTGGAGTTCAGTATCCGGCTCTGGGGTCCCCGACATAAGAAGGATATTGACCTGTTGAAGCAGGTCCATAGGAGGGATACAAAGATGATCAGAGGACTGGAAAACGTTTCCTATGAAAACAGGCTGAGTGAGTTGGGGTTGTTCAGCCTGGAGAAGGTAGTTCAGCTCCAGAGAGACCATGAAACAGACTTCCAGTACCTAAAGGGGGCTACAAGAGAGCTGGAGACAGACTTTTTATAAGGGCATGTGGTGATAGGACAAGAAACAATGGCTTTAAACTGAAGGAGGGCAGGTTTAGGTTAGATATTTGGAATAAATTCAGGGGTGGTGAGGCACTGACATGGGTTGTCTGGAGAAGTTGTGGATGCCCCATCCCATCCCTGGGAGTGTTCAAAGCCAGGTTGGATGGGGCTTTGAGCAACCCGGTCTAGTGGAAGGTGTCCCTACCCACGTACAGATGATCCTAAAGGTCCCTTCCAACCCAAACCATAGCATCAATGCTATGATTCTGGGCCCTTCTCTGCTGGAAATAATATCTCCATCAGAAGAATAAAGAGACTAATCTAGCCCCTCACCTAAACAAAGTCCATTTTGCTCTCCCACCAGCTCCTTTCTGACTACTCCATCCTACTAACAGTAGCTCAGGAAAAGTGAGGGAGACAAGACCAACTAGATTCACAACTTATTTCCCAGTACAGTTGCAAAAGCTGACAAAAGTAAGCCAGAGGTACTACTGGTATGTCTGCCCACGCCTCTAAAACCAAGTTTGCACCTAGAAACACAGTCCTGTTGGAGTGTTTATTCTGACAACTTCTAACATGTCAACTCAGCCCAGATGGAGGCAGAATCAGGTGTTTCACTGCCCCTCAGAGCACCTAAGCCTGTCCTCCATATCTTGTATCAACTAACCTTAATTTGCCTTTCCTTGGCTTTGCAGAGGGCCCTGCTGCAGCATTCATAAGGCTTTGGTCAGTTTATGAATAAATCTCTGTTGATGCCAGCACTCAGCTCTTGTAGCCTGTACCAAAGAGCTGTGGCAGAGACCAGGCTGGTGCGAGAAGAAAGCAAAAGATGTGAGCAAGGAAGAGGAAGAACAGAAAAAAACGCAACACATCACAGATATAAGATTATGTGTTCTTATCTACATATGGAAATAGCTAAATTTCAAAAATATCTTTTTGATAAGCTAACCAGAATGAAATCTTTAACTCTGTATTGCTGACACAGTCAAAAAGTATGTCTTGTAAACTTTAAGGAGGATTTGCTCTAAAAGCTGACACAGAAGGATCTGTTTGCACGTGCTCAATGCTACTGACTTTACAAGTTGTATTTTAAAAGAATGACAAAATCTTTGCAGGTGCAAGATTGGTACAAGCTGCACTTAAAGAAAACAGGTGGGTGTAGTGGCTCTTGTGTTTTGTGTTCTGACATGCTTTGGAGATGCACAAATGCTGACTTCTACCAGTAATTACAAGCCCAACTCACTGGCCAAAATCTTAAAACAAATGCAAAAAGCCACTCTTCAAAGCAGTTTGTATTGAATATTACAGTTCTCATCTCATATTTGAGAGACATTACTTTTTACATTGCTGAATACATGTTTAATTTGTATAAGTAGAAGAGTATAAATTATCATATAGCATAACAAAACATATAATGGTGATTAAATAGTAGTTCAGCCTAGAAGAACATTCAGAAAGCTGTTAAGCAAAATATACTAATATACTATACAAATATACACCAAAAAAAACCCATAAGATAAAATGGACACCAAATACCTCTCACATTTCTTTAGTTTTCATTCTTCCATTTATTTCCTAGACTTATAATTACTGACCATGTGATGAAAAGAAATTATTTACATTTTAAAGTTACACCTGTTTATTTATTAAGGAAGTTAATACCTGGTAGTTCTAGAGCCATACAAGTAAATAGTCCTTAACAGTATGGAAAGTGTGTATTGAAAGAAGATCACCTCCAAGCTGTCTCAGGCACACATACTACAGGCAGCATCCAGGTCAGCCATTTTCCTGGCTCATGCAGAAAAACAAACACAGCCTTACACAGTGTGTAAGAAATATACCATTTATCACAGCCTCCAGCTGAGGGCTTGTAACAGAAACAGAATTGGATTTTTCCCCCCAAGGAGTAAGAACAAACACTTCTCTTTCTGTGATCTCTCAAAACTACATCTGAAGAAGGCTGGTTTCTTGCAGAATAGTTGGACATCCACATAAATGCTTTACACACCTGAATTCTCTACTGCTTGCATCTGAGCAAAGATAGTGAGCAATGCCCTTCTGCAGAGAACACATACATCCAGGTTTTTGAAAGTAGCTCCTATTTGCTTCTGATGCCCAAAATCCTTTAGTGAAAGGAATTAATCCTGCTATGTGCCTGGCAACAAAAATCATAACTTCATTGGGTGTTTCATATAGACAAAAATCAGGTTCTGAATGCAAATTGTTCAAAATAAATAGAACAGAGAAGATAGCAACTTTAGAACACTATTGACCCTAAGGGTAATATACAACTTTATTGTGTTTTTTACTTTATTATCACCTGTGAACACAAATATAAGAGGTACTGCAATTGAAGATAACATTTTCAGCAATCAAAATTAAGATAATGTGGATAGACTACTTGGGAAAGTCAGACAGAGGCAATAGCCTTTAACTGACCAATTCAAATAGCTGGGAAAAGTACCCAAACCTTGGCCATGCACATTTGTCTGCAGGAGGACATTTCACAGAAGGCTTATTTAAATTCTCCAACTAGTTTAATCTCCTGGAAAAGACAAAATCTAATTTCAAACAGTGGCTATCTACATCCCTCATCCAGCTCCTCTTGGACCTCTAAAAAGAACCTGATCTCAATGTTGCAAACTTTTTGGGACATAGTATTTTCAGAAAAGCCATTCGAAATTTAACATGACAGAGAGGATAAAGAAATGGGTTCAATGAAGAATTGATCCACAAAAGCCAAAAGGTTGCTTCATACAGGAAGTTATGGACACAAGTTCCCTGGCAGGGCCCACGGATAATCATTAATAAAGAGTATGGGGCCCAGCAAATGGCAAACACACAGACAATTATGGCAAGAGACTTCGCTATTTTCTTGTCCCATTGCAGTTTTGATCTGGTCTTTGCACAGAAAGAAGCAGAAAAGTCATTTCCTGGGGTTACAGAATTGTCTGTGGATGGAGATGAGCAGTCAGTTCCCAAAGACTCTTTCTTTGGTCTCATGGAAGAAGAAACACTGTCCTCTGCTTCTGATGAAGGAGATGATGCCCCCGGCCTTGGCAAGCCACAGAACATCCAGGACAGGCTGCTGCTCCTGGGAGGCTCACCGTCCTGCACGCTGCCGCGCCGCTGCCGCCGCTGGATGTTGTGGAAGATGTGCACATTGAAGTAGGTCACCAGGAGCAGGGGCACAAAGAACTCCAGGGTGGATGCACACAGGAGGAAGTACCAGTTGTAGAAGAACTCGGCGTAGCACTGATCCACCGGTACCACGCTGTGTCCGGCCACGTGCTCCCAAAACAGGATGGCTGGGCAGTACAGGAGGAAGGCAAGTAGCCAGATGGCCACCATCTTGATGGCAGGGTTGGATGTTATTCCCTGCTGGGCTCTGTAAGATATCTGCGAGGGAAAAAAACCATTAAAAGTTCAGACTTGTTGAGACCCCATTTTGGGACTAAGAGAAGCAGCCAGAGACGAACTCAAGAGGTGCTTGGTAATACAGAGATGTGGCTGTGCTGATCAGCTGAAGCTCACCCAAGCACGTTCATTTCATTGATGCTGACAGAGCATAGGGTTGTCTCTCTACAAGTTAATGTCACTGTAATATTAGGGTCCTGACACTGTTAATGTCAGGGTCCGGGTCCAGGTCCAGGGGATGAAACATGGTCATCCATCAGTGCCTAGTAATTTGGTATGCCTTGTTTGAGACACTTATGGTCTGAAGTTTCAGAGGAATTAGCACTTTATAGCTGTTGGGGAGCATGAATCCCACTCACTGGAAACTGCACTGCTTTTTACAGCATTTTACAAACAAATAACAGTATGTATCACGGTTCTCAACAGAAAAGGTGGCACATAGATCTAACCTATAAGAAAATTACTTGCTAGACAATTCATAAGGATGAAGGAATAGATACCACACCTGCACCACAGCCCTCAGCTGATGAAACTAAAAAAATCACCCATTTTCTTCTTTCTACATCCACTCCAGGGCCAGTACATATTTTCCACTATATGTTGCAGAACATATAGGTACAATGTGGCTCACATCCTGATTCATCCCTTTCACAGGAGGAATGTGTAATTCTGCAAGCTTAGACATCCAATTGATAACAAAAGTTTGAGTTAATGTCACTAGAACTATCATACAAATGTCCATAGGTCATAATTGCATTTGTAGAGGTGCTGTGAATTTTGCAATTCGTAAATGCTGTGTCTTTGGCTTTCCAGCGTAAAGTTTCTTACACACCAAAAACTTTTGTGTTTGATTTCTAAGATTTTTTCCTTAAATAAATAAAATAAATAATAAAATAAAATAAAATAAGAAGGCAGTTACATAAAGTTAAATTAATTACCACAAATAAGACTGAAATTCTATTGCATGAAGTTTTGTTGACAGTCTCATACACAGAAAAGAGCTGGAACCTTTAGTTCTCTGTGACATCCCCTGCCACCTGAGCTAACAGTGGCTGGTGAGAAATGCTGGCCTCCACCCCTAGCATGGCCCAAGACATAAAGCTCACACCAGGTATGCAGGATTCTCTGCAGAAAGCAGAGACAGAATGTGTCTGAAGTTTGGGATTCTTCTCCAGACACAAAGAGGAGTTTATTGCTGCATATCTAGAGGCAGTGATTGCAGTCTGCCCTTTGTTCTACTTTCTGCCTGTTTGCTCTTGCTCCTGGTCTTATCCAGAATCAGTTTTGACCACATCTCAGGTCTAGACACCCTCCCCAGTGTCCTTTATTTTACTGCCCTAGTTCCACTGTATTTAAGTTTCATGCCTGATTTTAGGTCCAAACCCAAATCCAGTTTACTCTGAATTTCTTCTTTCCCTGCCCTGTTTTTACCAGTCGGCTTCCTTACCCTTTTTACTCCCTAGACTACTTTTCCTCAGGCAGTAACATGACAGCAGCTTGCAGCAGAAATTGTGAGAAAACTCCTGGTTGACTGGCTCTGCAGTGAAGCATGCCCAATGTAGAACATTCACCCCATCTGGCTACAAAATATCTAATAATCACCACATGCCAGTATATTTTTGAGGGGTATTATCTTCATTAAATTTGGGCTTACACTCATCAGCATGGCAAAAGTTGGTGAACATAACCATCCAAGGAAAAAAATCAGAGAAGCTCTAAACAGGTTACTTACAGCTTTAGTAACTGACAGGAAACGGTCATAGCTGATAAGAACAATGTTAAACACTGAAGCTGTGCAGAGGAGATAGTCCATGACCAGCCAGAGCTTGCAGATGCCTCTTCCCAAGTGCCATTTCCCTGTCAGGCTGTAAGGGATGTAGAGGGGCATGCAGAACACACCTGCAGACAGCAACCACAAAAACACCATGAGGTTCATAGGCTGCAAACTCCTGGAAGCAGAGAGACACACTGTTTTGGTATCTGGGTTAAAAAAATCAACAAATCTATTAAGGTGAGTATGTAATTTATATACATAAGTTCTTAAATTCTCATTGAATCTGATGGTGACTTTCTATGACTTAGATCTTAGTATGATTTATGTATGCTGATTGCGGAGAATAAACTGAAAGCAATTCAGCAAAGAAGGATTTACTGAGAAAGAAAATCCAAGTTTAACCAACTTAGACTCTAAAGGTATAAAATCAGTGCTGCAGCATATATGCACTGTGGTTGCATTCTGATAGGTAACCTCATCATTTTATTTCCTCTATTCTTTCATCTGTATTAGAATTTTCCCTCAAACACATCTGCAGGTGTTGCCAATGGCAGTTATTCCTGCAAAATTGGTTAGCATTTGTAAACTGAAGACAACATATTGGGCAGTCTGTGTGGTGTTCTACCAGAGATAGAGCAGACACAGCAGAAGTATGAACCTCTCATTTTTAAGGAGTGTTTTAATCTCATGCTTCTTCTCTACTTGAGAATAACTCCAGAACTATTTTGGTTTGTTAAATTTGTGTTTTGTCCAAAAGACCTTCCAGTGAAGTACTTCATTAAGAAAATCATGTTTGTGTTTTATTTTTAAGCAAGCAACTTCTTCATTTAACACTAACATTATTTCAAAAGTGTGGTACAATAGCTGATTCTATGTTCCTGAAAGTGCTGATCTACCAGAGACAAATAGAAAATTATATATTGCATCAAGATCCATTTAAAACTCTCCAGAATGCTCCTTTCTTGACAAGTCCATCAAGATCTTAGAAGTTACTAAACATATCCAGGATGATGTGGTCTACTGACAATAAAACTCTGGGCAATGAGCTGCCAGACTGTTATCAACAGGGAAATGCTCACAGCACTTTCAATACTGATGGCTTATTTTAACATATTCCTTAAATACAAGCAGCACCACCGTGGTACTAAATGCTCATTTTTCATGGTTGCTGATAACAGCTAATGTTCTCATGAACTTCAATGGGATCAATGTTTGGCACCATGTCAAAAAGTAATGACTGCTTCTAGCTATACATATAAATATAGAAGCAAACCCCAGGTTTTAAGCATTGATATTTGAAGCTCTTCTTACTTTTACTAATTGGTGGATGTAAAAGACATGAGTCACATCTCCATAAATATTCCAGACTTTTAATAAATTTAAAAAAAAAAAACCAACCCCACCGCAATTTCAGAAAATAAAGCACTTCCTGCCAATATCAGAGACAAAATCTTAGATTTACAATCTGTATAGGCCAATCTCATACTGATGGCAATCATTTCCTCTTGGCTGATTTAAGAATGCATGAGGCACCAGCCTCAAAGAACAGATGCTGAAGGTAGATATTTAACTCTTTTTACTGAACTATGAGATATGAGGAGAAACAGACTTTTGCAGAAGATCTGAGCAATGAAATAGCAGCTCCAGCAAATTGTCTGCCTCAGCAGGAAAGCAAAGGCTTCATCATATGCATCATTTTCTGCTCCATGGGGCAAGTCCCAGAATAAGGCAACACATGTTATAAATGGTATAAATGAAGGAAAACCTTAAAGGCTAAACTAATACACTTCCCCTACACAGCACTGACAAAGGAACAGCATTTTGTGGGGATGGTATTGTCAGAAGTGCAGTATGTCTGTGGCCACAATTTCCTTTCTCACAGTTCAGTGCATACTGGTCTCTGTGACTATTCTGAAGAAAAAGCCTTTGTGTGCAGAAGTACCTCCTCGCCAGCCTCAAGTCAAGACATTTGCTGGCACATCTGCCACAGAACTATGTTTTTTTCAGGATTTCTCTGCCAAATGGGCTGTTTCCCTGGCTTCAGCCATGGAGGAGTGCCTGCAAAAGGCATTCACTCCGCTGTCACCTCACTTGGCATCACCAGCCAGGACTGGATCCATGGCAGCTCCAGCAACAAACTCCCTGGAGTTCTACAGTGACACTATGGGGAGAGGGGACCAATTAGGAATACAGATGAGGGATGCCAGCAGGGTGTCAAACTGGCATCAAACAACCCATCAGATCAATAGCCTGTGTTAGGCTGAAGCCAGTAAAAAGTCCTGGTGATAAAGTGTCTTGCTGTAGTGTAATAACATTCATAAACCATTTGTACTATGCAGAGAAGCAATTAATTTACCTGGATGTATCACACATAGCTGTCAAATATGTGTCAGCTGTTCTGAAGTGTGTGATGAATACCTTATATTTGGAAAGACAATGGTAAATCATAAACTGCAGCAAACAATCTCTTCAAGAAGTATTCACATATAATAGTCACTCCTTTTTTTTTTTGAAGCAACATTAAAAGTATTTATATGAAAAATAATGCATTTCTCATTATAACATATTTTGAGACATATTGGGCTATTAAAACACTTCATGCAGCTTCCACCATTCCCCATCCTTCCCCCAGACACAGCTGGGAAATAGTTCTCTCAGAAGAAAACACACAGAAAACAAACACCAGTGCTTCTCCTAAGAGTCCTACAGCACAATTGGCACATGGCTCCACAGCTCTCACTTACCCACTGCAAAGTCAGAAACAGCAAGATTCAGAAAGAAATAGTTACTCCGATGCCTGAGGTTCCTGTCCATAATGAAAGCAAGGATCACCAGCATGTTGCCAAGGATGGTCAGCAGACACAGCAACACCATGAGGAAAGCCAGCAGCACCAACACACCCAGGGAGAACTCGGAGCTCGGCGACTGGCTGGGCCAAGTCTCGTTACGCGTCTCAGCCGCGTGCGGAATTTCGGCGGTGCTGTTGTGCATGGTGGGTGTCCAGGTCAGGTCAGTCTGGGAAGGAAGTTGTGTCTGCCAAAGTTATCCAAAAGGTTGAGACAAGTCTATTAACAGACTGGGCTTAATACTGAAACATAAAAAGAAAATATTCACAATATCAAAAAAATGGAACACAAGAACTCAAGACCCGGGCTCTCTGACATTTCTTGATTTGAATGCACCTACTGGCCTTAGAAAAGACACCTCACAATTAATTTCTTTCCTGGACATGGAACAACTCTTCTCACAGTCAAGCAGTTTGCATATGTGCAATGTGTGAGTGGTTTTGCGCATCAAATTGTGCTGAAGCCATATCTCATTTTCACCTCCACAGTGGTGAACAGGATTAAAATTATTACAATTGTATTTCCCTTACAGTGAAATGTAGACACCTTTCCACTTGCTGCTATACCACTTTTTAAATTTTACAGTTAATAAAAGAGATATATTTCTTAGTGTTGCTGCTTAAAGAGCATTTGTAATACAGGTCCATACAGCAGAAGCATCACCAATACCTCTTCAGCTCACCCTAACCAGAAGTTCTGGGCAGAACAAACCAAATACTTGGACTATGGAGGTCTTTATGGTGTGGCACACCTAATCCTGCGCCTTCCAAGTAATCCTAGATATGCTCAAACTCCATGAAGTACCAAGCCTTTAGCCCTTTTCAGGTGTGAGAAAAGACACCCCCTCCTCATCACAACTCCATTTTTTTTGGTGGCAGTGTGTCGTGAACGGCAGGAGAAATGCGACACACCATATGCGATGAATAGCAAATCCCGAAGTTTATTGAAAACCCACACACATTTATATTGGTGTTAATGAAGCTTATACATATTGCAAAAGCTAAGCTCATTATTGGTTAAAGCACACTTAGATCAACCACACCTACTTCTATCTTCTAACAATTATTTTGCTTCTATGTTTGCATTCTTCTAACTTTTCTACCTAAGATAACTACATTTTCTGGCAAGCGATTTTCTCCCCCGTCTTCCCGTTTCAGAGAAGGTCACTGTGACCTTTGTCAGTGATTGGACACTGGTTGCTCAGTTCCCAGCTTGTTTCCCCTATCCTTATCCATCGGTATCACATCGAAATGTCCTTTCTCAGCTAACCAATTATCCAAAAAGCTCTCCACAGCAGTGCACAGAATTTGGTAGGCCATGACTGTGGCTGATGCTCATTGACTCTATAGCACCATAGTACACTGAGTGACCAGCATTTCAAACTGCAGCCATAATGCCAGGTACTTGGGAAGATACAGGGCAAGAAACAAGGAAAGAGAGGGTGGGCAAAGTGTGGGGAGGAAAGATGCTGTGCTCTGCTACTATATAGAGGAACAAAGGGAATTTTGTTGTAAAGAGTCATTAAAGCAAAAGGTGTATCATAACAGAAAAAATGAAACCTCAGGAATGGCAAAATGTGGCAACGAGACACAGCTGCCTCAGGTGTGTGTGCATAGCTGCAGCCTGGGAAGCAAAGGGGAAGTACTAGATCTTCCTGTGCAGTCACCAAGCCACACTTGACATGGGTGACATTATTATGGTGAGAGCACATTGCAGAGCTCAGTGTGAGGGAGGTGATGAAGCCTTCTTTAAGCAATTCAAGGAAGCTTCTGATCACAAAACCTGCTTCTTATTTAGGACTTTAGCGTTTATGGCATCTGCTGGAAGTACAACACATCAGGTGCTAGCAGTGAACAAGGTTCCTGGAGGCTGTCAGGGGGAACTTTCAGACACAAGTCCTGCATGAGCTAATGGGGGTGATGCACAGCTGAAACACCTGCTCAGTGGTAAAGAGGAGCTGTGTGGGGATGTGCTGTCAGTGCCAGACTCAGACGAAGTGATGATGAGGTAGTGGAACCCAAGATCCTAAAGGGGATGAGGAAGGAGAGCAGCAGTGCTGACCATGGGCTCCAGGTGAGCAGATTTAGGAAAGTGTTAGTGGGAATCCCATGGGAGCAGATCCAAAAGACAAGGAGCTCAAGGAAGCTGCAGGCCTCTAAGGACAGCAACCTCCATGCATAAGAATAGTCTATCCCTGGTCTCAAGAAAACAAGCAGATGTATCATGACAGTGGCTAACCCTGGAGACTACAATGTGAAAAGGCAACATGAAAGAGTTTGAAGGAGGGACAGAACACAAAGGAGATATTTAGAAATGTTGTCTGGCCACATGAGAATGATGTTAGGAAAACAAAATCTTGCCTATAGTTGATGTTTGTAAAGGACATCAAGGACAACATGAAGAACTTCAGCCACCCCATTAACAGCAAAATGGTGAATAAAAAAAATATTGGTAGCTTGCTGGGTGACAGTGACAGCAGGTGCAGATAAGGCTGAGGTACCCAGTGCTTCCTTAGCTTCATTCCTCACTAACTAGGTCTCCCTTTCCTCCAAGCTTAGTGAATGAGTTCAAGGAAGAGAACTGTCATGAGCAGGTAAGAATAAAGCAGGATTACTTGAGGGGACTTGACCCATAAAAGTCCATGGAACCATCCACTGTGCTATCAAGAGAACCAGCTACCACCTTTGCAAGGCCACTTTCTGTCCTCTCAGAATGGTCTTGGAGATAAAGGGAGATTCCCAACAACTGAAGAAAGGCAAATGTTGCAATGATTTTCAAATGCTGCCACAAGGACAAAAGGTCAGATTGTCTTTAGTCCTTGGGAAAATAATGGAGTGAGTCCCTTTGAAAGGTATTTCTGAGGACCTGGGGGAGGAGATGGTGACTGGGAACAGTCAGCATGGACTTACCAAGGGTAAATCATGCCTGAGCAACTTGGTTGTCTTCTTTGATAAAATTACTGGATTAGTGGACAAGGGGAATGTAATAATTTGCTTTTATAACTAGGAAATAAATCAAATGTTGAAGTTTTAATCATAGCTCTGTGTGACACTCAGGGGGAAATCTATGCGGTATTTCCTTTGGAAAATAAAGGACATGGACATTAGGAGAACCATTAGGGTTCAATGTTTGTTTCAGAAATAAACAAAAAAAAGATAACACAATTTCTTTCAACATGTACTTTTATTTATTGAGTGGTTTTTTTCTTTTAAATCTGAGAGTGTCAGATTAGAAAAAAACTGGTGTGGTTTGAGTTGAAGCTCATATAGCTACTGTCACCATGTATTTAGAAGGCCTACTGAACATCTGCAAAGACAGAAGAAAATTCAAGGACATGACATAGTGAAATGGATGAGTGACTGGTTAGAGAGATTTCGGTTAGAAAACCCTTTGTCAAGAAACATCCACTTGAATGGGGGCATAAGAACAAATGCTGAATAAGTATCTTACCATAACCCTGAAAAATATCTGATTTGTGATTTACAAAGGAGAATATTTATGATGCCACCCTGACCAAGACAGGGTGGGCACAGCAACCCAGTGCTTGACTTACCCTGGAAGCACTAAGCAAAATTTTCAACAACAAATTCATATAATACAAAGGAATGTTGTGAGAAAACAGTTTGAACACTGTGTGTGTAAAACAGACTCTAAAAAACACTGATCTCTAGTAGCTTCACCATGCTATGTTGTTTCAAGTTCGCTGCAGATTGTGCTGCCTGGCAAATTCCCCGACTAACTAGTTTTCCAGCACTGCAAAATGTGGATTATCTAGTTTATCTAGTCAATAATTTGGTAGGTTATTTTTCCAAAATGAACCATACATTCTTTAAGCACAAAATGCAAACTGAATTTTTATACTAAAAGCATAGGGATAGAAAGCAGACAACCCAAATACATTTCTATCTTGGGCCCATCTTCAATTTCTCTATTTAACAGATGTTTAGTACACCAGCTCTTCTATAAATGTTTTAACTCTGTGTGTGTGTGTTTAGATTTTTTTAAGCATCACAGAAAAACAAACCCCACAAAATCTATGCCAGCACCACAGCTCATGACAGTAAAAACAGCTGTGCTGAATCAATGACCTCCTCCTGAAGCTGCACCTCTCTTAGCCATCAGGCTCACAATCCATAACATGATCCACGTGAGGCAAGGAAGCATAGCGAGAATGAATGGTGAAAGATAATCTTCCAGCAGTGTGAAAACTGGCAAGAGAAGTCTTCAGTTCCAGACCTCTGAACAGAAAGACATTCTAGCTCTTCAAAGCCATCAACTTTTGTGCTATAATTAGGCTGCTTCCATGCATTTGAATTGTGTTTGCAAAGGAGCACTTTGTTATGGCAACACTCCTACAGCCAATTTCAAATTAGATCAAAAACTGTTTAAATTCACTACTGCTCTTCATTGTTCTGTGCATCAGATTTCTCTTTCCATATTTCATACATTATTATATTTATAAACAAAGAGGAATAAAATTACACAAAAGGAGAGAAAAAAATGTAGCCAGTGACTCTCACTTACCCATCCATGAAAGCCTTCTGGGTGAGTTGCAACACTCAACACATGGTAAGAAAGTTTGGCACATGGAATGGGGTGTAATCAAGCTCCATTGCTTCCTCCAAGACATCTACTCACTCCTTTCAGCACTGGACATTTGTTTGTTAAGAACTGCTTAAGATATCTCTGTATCAGCTTCCAGACCTCTGTAAACTTAATTCTCAAGCAGTGAATATGGCCCTTGCTCCCTAATTGAAAAAATCAAGTTTGATATTTGTTCTGTGGCAGAGAAAATCCATATAATGTCACAGTAACAGGACACAAAGCACTGATCTAGTATAAAAATCACTCTGTCAGATCAAATTTGTCCCAGACATTTTGATGGAATATCTTTGCACTTGCAAAGCTTTATACTCTAGAGGCTATTGTCTATTTTTGCACAGACAGCCAAAATCATAAATCCAGTATGAACTTAGCATTGCTTACTCCGCTAATTCAACAGGAATGTGATCACATGCCCAAGCCTGGCCTATCTTTCAGGTAATCACATAGTGCACAGATCTGGCACTAAATGTCATTTAAGATGACTAAAGGGGCAGCCACTGTCAGGTGAAAAAACAGTATGGGTGACAAGACATGGGTGACAAGACTAACAGCCATTTGTGTCTGACACTTTTGATAACCAGGCACAAAATTCTCATAGCATGGAAAATTTCATTCTCTGAAAATCATTCAGAATTACTAACTTACATGTACTTTGTCCTGCAATGCCAGGTATGAGCTACATTAAAACTTGAAAAGGACAGATATGGCAGGTTAGGCAATCCATTCACTTGTGTATTGTTCACTGTAGGGATTATAACAAGGAGAGGGCACTCTCTTGTCTTCATAATAGTTTATGAAATGAAAATATACTGCTTCTGTGAGTTTTTTTACAATCTTTTAAAAATGTAGTAGTATTGCTTCTTCACTGGTAGCTTTAGATTCATAAATAGAACATAAATTTTAATGCAACACATACATTGTCAGGTATCTCCCTCTAGTGACTCTCTATGGAGACAGGAAGAGCAGAGCTCTTTCACAGTGCCAGCTCTATGTATTAAACAAAGCAAAGAAAAAAGAAAAGAGAAAGAAAAAAATATACCTCACACTCACAAACCAAGAGGACATCCAGCAAAGCTTATTATTCTTTTCAATGCACTAGAGGATAAATAATCTAGGACCATACCAGTAAAACCAAAAATGAAATCCTGAAAATTAGCAATATCAGGGCAACTACATAACTCTGCTGCACTCTTAAACAATGCCAAAGAAAACATTTAGTAAACAAATGTTTTCTTTCTCTATTAATGCCAACGATACATATGAAAGGGTATCACTCAATAACAGAGGAGCCTTATCTGTAAGACATTCCTTTTACCCCTCTAAATAGAAGGCGTGTTACCAGATCTCAATGCTGCAAACTTTTTGGGACATAATATCTTCAGAAAAGCCATTCGAAACCTCATATGACAGAGAGGATAAAGAAATGGGTTCAAAGAGGAATTGATCCACAAAAGCCAAAAGGTTGCTTCATAGAGGGACTTATGGATGCACTTTCCTTGGCAGGCCCCATGGATAATCATTAATAAAGAGTATGGGGCCCAGCAAATGGCAAACACACAGACAATTATGGCAAGAGACTTCGCTATTTTCTTGTCCTGTTGCAGTTTTGATCCAGATCTTGAACAGAAAGAAGCAGAAAAGTTCCTTTTGAGAGCCGTAGAACTGGTTTCTGTTCGAGATGGACCATTAGCCACCGCTACTGGTCTCCATGACCTCGTTAGTGATGAAACACTGTCCTCTGCTTCTGATGAAGGAGATGATGCCCCTGGCCTTGGCAAGCCACAGAACATCCAGGACAGGCTGCTGCTCCTGGGAGGCTCACCGTCCTGCACGCTGCCGCGCCGCTGCCGCCGCTGGATGTTGTGGAAGATGTGCACGTTGAAGTAGGTCACCAGGAGCAGGGGCACAAAGAACTCCAGGGTGGATGCACACAGGAGGAAGTACCAGTTGTAGAAGAACTCGGCGTAGCACTGATCCACCGGTACCACGCTGTGTCCGGCCACGTGCTCCCAAAACAGGACGGCTGGGCAGTACAGGAGGAAGGCAAGTAGCCAGATGGCCACCATCTTGATGGCAGGGTTGGATGTTATTCCCTGCTGGGCTCTGTAAGATACCTGCAAGGGGAAAAGGACATGTCACATATTCAGACAACATTTTGGGAGAAATTATGTCAAAAAACCATGCGTAATCAAGCCAAAAATAGTATTTGTTCTGTATTTCCCCAGATACCTAGAATGTCCTCACTATGTAAGGTTCTAAGAAACTGCTAGTCTTGTTCTCCTTACGTTGCAGTCCTCTGATTTATTTTAATACTGGACATAGGAGAGGAGCAGAAATTATGATGGCTAAATTTTCATTTGGCTTCCAGGTATGAAAGGACATAGCTTGTTTCCACCAAGAGTAAAGCAGCAATAAGGAATTGGTAAGAAATTGGTTTATGATTCATCAGCCCAGTCTCAGCAGAGAGTGAAAGCAGCTGTGGGAGTTCCTACGTGCCCAGCAAAAGAAGAAGCCTTCTATATTAGACAGGTTGCCATGTGAGACTGCAAACACCAGACAATATAATTTTTCATACTGTTTCCTCTTGCCATAGCAGAAAAATCCCAGATATATACTATAACACCCCCAGACTTATTGCATCACTCTATTTTAATGTTAGCCTTACCTTGTAAACAGTTCATTCCACTACTGAATATCTTGATGCTTTTATGTCTACCCAGACAGCACATTAAGAATTAAAATAAAATCATCCAGGGTTAGGAAATACAAGAGCTAAGCCCACCCTGTAATAGCTCATCCAAATACTCTTGGTCCCCTCCATCTTTCATAGCATAAGAAGATAAGTTAATGAAGAGCTGGATAATTTTATTTCCTCTATACTGTTCAACATTTGGCATCTCAGGCTTTCCTCAGAACTGCCGCCTTTCTCATCAGCTTCCTATACTGCTCATTAGAAAAGCATCTGCATGATACACAAGTAATAATGAATGGCACCTTCACAGCCACACAGCACACAAAGGGCATTGTCCCTATTTCACCAGCAAGTATCAGAGCAGTAGCTCAGGGTTATGCACATTGGTTTGGATTCTCTGTTTTAAATATGTGTAGCCTGAAGATTCAGACTCCTCTACATCTTAAAGCATCATATTAACTCCATGCACAGCTCCAGGTCTGCAGTAATGAATTTGCCACTCTGTGCAAGACAAGCAGCTCAATTTAGAGGCAGAAAACAGGAAGCTGGGCACAGCTTCACAAATTATTAAGTCTGGAGTGACTGGAACCTGGCCACAGGCTAGCTTTGCAGCAGAGGCAGAGGCAGCTCCCAAGTCTATGAGGAAGCATGGTGTCTTTTCTTTGCATGACAGCCCTGTTACACGTTCCTAGAGTCACTCCATCCTAATGCGCTAAAGAAGAAAACCAGAATGTGATCATGTAAATGAAGACCATCAGCAATGGCACAAGAACGTGGATCTCAACTAGGTTACAGAGGCCCTTTTAATTTACATTATTCTTATTCTGAGCTCTGCAGCTTCGTTAATGTCTTAAATACAGGGATTCTTACACTTTTCAGCTTAAAAAAACCCAAAAAGCCAAAAACCAAAACCAACAAACTAGCAAAAACCAACTGTAAAAAACCACACCACTAAGGAAGAAGAGAAAGTGATTAGGTATTGCATCAGCATCTCCCAAATGAGAACCTCCCAGTCTAATATGAAACATGTCATTGAAGCAAGCAGGCTCATCAGCCAGGAGAAGAGAAGGCTTTGGGGTGACCTGACTGCAGCCTTCCAGGATCTGAAGGGCAAGCAGAGATAGGACAAGGGGCAATGGCTTTAAACCAAAAGAGAGTAGGTACAAGATATTAGAAAGAAATTCTTTACTGTGAGGATGGTGAGGCACTGGAGCAGGCTGACCAGAGACATTGTGGATGCCCCATCCCTGAAAGAGTTCAAGGCCAGGCTGGATGGAGCTCCGAGAAACCTGGTCTAGTGGAAGGTGTCCTTGCCCATGGCAGGGAGTTGGAACCAGATAATCTTTAAGGTCTCTTCCAAACCATTCTCAGATTCTATGACCAAGCACCAAGCAGAGCTTAGAAATGGTGAATGATAATATTTCTTACTTGATTCCTGAGATATCTTCTGAAACAAAAGAACGACAATGTTCAAGAAACATCTCTTACCTCTCCACATATTTTGATTCATTCTTCTTTTTGCTTCAAGGGATCAGTTTCCACTCAACTGCTCATTGTCAGCATATGTCAATCACCCCCTGCAGTAATTCAGATCCCCTCTGATCTTCACTCAGTCCATCTCATTGTCTCTCCAAATGCTCTTCTTACAAAATCTATCCAAGCCTAAGCACATCCTTGACTCAACCTAGTTTTCATCACCACCAACTCTTCTAATGGCCAAAGCCCAAGTTCTCCACATGCCTGCTGTCTCTTTCCCACCTGAACCTTCCCATATCCTGCCTAGCGTAATTAAATAACTTCTAGTGCAGGTGGCACAAAGGTAACATTGAAATCATAGCAAGGCAATGTCCTAAGTCCTAATACAACATTGAAGCACCATCATTTTTCTATTAAAAAATGGTACCAATAACAAAGCACCATTTAGCTCAAAGTTCCAACTGTGAAACGCTCTGAGTTTTATAGAAATCCCAACATATATAAAGCAATAAATAGAAATGCTAGCCTTACAGCTTTTGTAACTGACAGGAAACGGTCGTAGCTGATAAGGACGATGTTAAACACTGATGCTGTGCAGAGGAGATAGTCCATGACCAGCCAGAGCTTGCACAGGCTCCTTCCCAAGTGCCATGTCCCTGTCAGGGCGTAAGGGATGTACAACGGCATACAGAACACACCTGTGAAAAGACACCAAATGCACTGCATGAGAGCAGAGAAGTATCTGATAAAAGATTGATCAATACTGGCTGGAATTGCCACATAGATGGCTTTGTATTATCCTGCAACCAAAGAACCTTTACTACAAACTAGGTACTAGTCACATTCTTATAATTAATACCCCTCTGAAAGGTGTATCACGTTTATTATGTATCATTTTTACCTCTCCAATTAACACCACCTGCTAAAAGAAGGAGCAGCTGACTACTCTCCCTGCTGAAGTAAACATTCTTCTGTGCTATCTGCTGAAATTCAAACAAACAAAAACATCTTTCCCCCAATGAAATCCACTGTTTTCTATAACAAATTGCCATGTTTCTATCCTCTTAGAAGCATAGGTGTCAAAAAATGTTTCAGAAGTTAACTTCTTACAGAAATACGAGTTTTGGACTAATTTTAAAAACTATATGATCAAAAGGCTGACAAGAACAGCATAGTTAATTAAATGCACCCAGCCTAACCTTTCGCCTCATCTTAAATCTTGATAATAACCACTTTTCAGGGGTGAGCTGATAGGATATTATCTATGGGAACTCAACAGACTGTGGGAACACATGAGTGACCCACCCACACCCACTGCTACCTAAATTTAGGCTGCTAAATCCAAATGTTGTGAAAGTGCCAATATGACCTCATTTTTAATGGATTTTGAGGTGATCATCCTACACAGAATCACAACACAGCCTTGGGAGGCTGAAGAAGAACTAACAGTGCAGTCAACTGGGATGCAGAAATGCAGTGAACAGCATCAAGGCTGCAACAAAATGGAATCACTGCATTCACAGTGCAATTAGCATCACATCTTTTGAGTAAAACATTATAGATTTTAACATTCACATCAGGAAAAAAAATTTGGTTTGAACTTTAGATTTACTACTTAATAGTGTGTACTCCTGTAACAGAGTATCTTGAGAGTTTCCATTTCCATAAAAATCTTCCTGTTGTTCTCCTTGTACTAAGAATCAAGAGATCTCTATTCAAACCCAGCTAGAGGACTGAAGCATAGAGACAAAGAAAAAAATGTCAAAAGCAGCTAGATTAGATATGTTAAAAGAATAAGCAAATGATTCTGCAAGCTTTTAGCAATTTAGATCAAGAAGTAAGTAAGGATAATTTAGGCATACCCCAAATCTAAATTATATAGCTACAAAAATACAAATCAGTTTGACTCTAAAGTCAAACTAAGACAAAGGCATACCTTTTAACAAAATTTATAATTAAAAACTAGACATTCAGGTAAACATAATATCACAAAACAAAAAATTATGGAAAGTAGGTAATGCCAAGTAAGTTGTATTTCCTTCTTTGGCAGAGAAGTTATTTACTTCGTAGTTCTCAGCTAGAGCTGGTGTTTGTTCAGTATGATGCCAGATGGTGAATCAGACGACAGAACGCCAGTTTGTCCACTGGTTTTGTGCTCACTGCTCTGTTTTTTTCCAGTGCACTGTAACTGGAGAGCAGGCAGCAAGAGCTCTGTAGCACAGCAAGGGAGAAATAAGCTGGAAGAAGACATCAAGCATATGCAGGGAGGTATCAAAACATTATGCAAGGAGATATGGACATCACAAGGATAGGACTATAAGAAGCTGTGCCCCTGACAGAACTTCTGGCACTGGCAAAAAAGTTTTTAAAAAAAGTTTCTTCTGCTCTTTCACTATACTTCTTAAAAGTGTACTTAAAAATTTTTTTTGTGATATGACAAGTCAGAAAACAGATTTCATTAAACAGCCAAAACTATTTAAAACCATTATTCTACACACACAATAATTTAACCAAGGCTTTTTGCAAAGACACCCAACAATTCACAGAATATTGCAATAGTTCAGTCTCCAACTGAACATCACACTACTGTTTTAATTGTACTTTTTCTCAATACAAGTTTCAAAAGAATTGTGTCCCTATGTATAAATATACATGTAGCATCAAACTTCTTAGAAATTGCTTTATTTGTAATTTTTTATTTGCCTATACAAACACATATTCCTAAGTTATTACTCTACATAGAGCATGTACAGCAAAATGCTTAAAAATAGCATTCATTGCTATTTAGTCACAAACGTTAGGCGATGATCTGTATTATGTGATAGCAGACTGAATGAGAAGATATTGATCATGTATGCAAGAGCTGCCAGACAATATAGGCTGTATTTGATTAGACTATCTAAATTTCAGCCAAAACACTTCACAAACAGCTCCCATTCTTTGTTAGTCCATAAAATTCCCATAGTAGTATTTTATCCTGAAACACTAAACAAAGCATCCTTTATTTTCTAAAAAATAATAGCCTGCTAAAACACTTCATGCAGCTTCCACCATTCCCCATCCTTCCCCCAGACACAGCTGGGAAATAGTTCTCTCAGAAGAAAACACACAGAAAACAAACACCAGTGCTTCTCCTAAGAGTCCTACAGCACAATTGGCACATGGCTCCACAGCTCTCACTTACCCACTGCAAAGTCAGAAACAGCAAGATTCAGAAAGAAATAGTTACTCCGATGCCTGAGGTTCCTGTCCATAATGAAAGCAAGGATCACCAGCATGTTGCCAAGGATGGTCAGCAGACACAGCAACACCATGAGGAAAGCCAGCAGCACCAACACACCCAGGGAGAACTCGGAGCTCGGCGACTGGCTGGGCCAAGTCTCGTTACGCGTCTCAGCCGCGTGCGGAATTTCGGCGGTGCTGTTGTGCATGGTGGGTGTCCAGGTCAGGTCAGTCTGGGAAGGAAGTTGTGTCTGCCAAAGTTATCCAAAAGGTTGAGATTCATAAGGAGTTAAAATAGGATGGGTCAAAAATCCAATAAGCACCCAAAAAAATTTTTCTCAGGAGGGGAAAAAATAAGCTTTTGATACTGGATAGTTTTCCTAAGGTTCTCTTAAAGCAGAACTCCAGCAGAGTTCTTGTTAAGAAATATACTGCTTTTTCATGCTCGTATTTTAAAATGCAAGTTCTTCTTTAAGCAACATGATCCTTATCTATGGAGGTCAGGAGGGCTGATTTGAGGTTCCCCTCTTGCTTCCCTCCCTCCCTTCCTGATGTGTTTTGCTTGCTAGCATTATATACGACTTTTTCTAATTTTTTTTTCTCCAACCTGTGTACATATCATAATGAGAATTTAAACTACTTTTAAATTTCATCCTTGTTTATCTGACATTGTTGCAATTCAGCAAGCCGTTGGTCCCTCCCTATTTATACATTGATACTTTTTGCTGAGGAAAGGCATGGTCGACTTCGTTGTTGCTGTTCTCCTTTTTGTGCACTCTGTGGCTGAAAACTGATACGATGTAAATAAGTATACATACAGTGACTTACCAGAGCAGTTACCTGTAATGATCCAATCCTCAGAGAAAAGTTCAAAACTCTCACTGAAATCAGTTTCAAAACTCTTAGCAGCAGCTTCAGCAACACATCGCCAGTGGCTGCTGTTTCCCCAGAACCCAGGAACTAAATACAGACTCCCTGAATGAGAATGAGAGTTTGGCAATTAACTTTAACAGGATGAGGCTTTTCTTTCCACATTGCTGGGAAAAACCATGTGTCTTCCACAAATTCTTATATTTTGTATGAGTAATGAAGCCACTTGCAGAGAGCTGTACGTATTCTACAGTTGTAAAAATCTGATCATTTTTATCATGGGTTCTAAAAACACTTTGCTGTCTAATTTTAAATGCTTAAATTTGAAAAATGTTGGCTGTCATGTCTTTGCTTCGGTTGTGGGAACAAATTCATTAGCATTTGCCAAGGGTTTTTACTGAATGTTTGAATGTCAGTAGTACAAAAATGCAAAACCTTATTATCCATGCAAATATCTTCATAGCATGTGCATCCATCACCGGTTTAGCTTTATTTCATGTCTAGGTACTGCAGAAAACACACTGTGGCACTATTACTAAGTAATACCAGTGGCTTTTCTTCTGCTAGCCATACTGAAGCCCAAAACAAAATTCAGCAGTTTCACTGTTGTTCAAGAGAGCCAGCTGACCTTGCCACGTGGCTTAAATCTCAGAGTGCTTTCCTGGAGTATATAGCTGCCTAATTGTATTCCCCCTCCCTCCCTCAAAATTTATTATTGGATCTTAGATCTAACTTGATTTCTTGAAATCTTAAATACCCAATTCCTCCACAACATGCTTGGAAAGCCTGTGTGTTGCAAGACATCTAGACATACAAAGTGAAGTTCGATAGGAGATCAACTTTATGAGCTTTTAGCAGAATTTTCCTCTGTGTGTGGCTATGAGCTATGACAAGGATTCAATCAGTCTAGATAGAACATGTCTAGCTAGAAAAATTGAAGTAGCTACTAAACTACTTCCATGTTTTACTGAAATAGACATGCTAGGAAATAAATGTATAGCAAAGATGAAGACTCCAAAAGGATTCACAAGTAAATGTCTCATCTTTATCATCCTTCTTTCCCCCACATTAAACACATACAGAACAGTAGAACTACCACCCTGAATTACCTGCAATATGAAGAAATTACTAACACTCCAGAATTGGTATTCTGCTGTAAGAAAAACAATTATTTTCACTTTTAAAAGTTAAGATTTTAAGAACGTGGCTTTTCATATTTAAGCATGGAAGATTTCCAGACGCATGCAGAACATTTAGAGGAAATGACTGACACTGAAACCACCAAGCAGTTCTTCAGAAGATACTCAGCTAATGAAATACCCCAATCAGAGAGCAGATATCTTAGTCTACTCATTTATGTTTGAGACACAAAGAAAAAAAAAATCATTCTGATACTACCTTGTGGGAAACTCTAATGCTCTAACGACTAACCTGTGTTAAGCTGTACTCTTGATTCATTTTCAGAATAATAAAACCAAACCAGGAAAGTAAAAAGATATTAAAACAGAGTGGCCAAAAAGATAAAAGCCACTATCCACCCTTTCCTGGTAATATTTTAGTTTTGTTGACATATTTTTATGACAGGCAATTGTACTTTGGCTATAAATTAATTCTATCATCCTTCTTTTCTTTTTTTCTTTTGCCAGGTAATGAAATTTGTAACTCTTCCACAAGTGAGCAGTATGTCTTAAAAACCTTACAGTACTTGATAACAAAAAAAAAACCTTACAGTACTTGATAATAAACCTTACAGTACTTGGTTAAAACTGCTGCTTCAGTCTTCAGTTTAGCATTAAAAATAATGTCCCAGAAGAATTTTTAAAATTAAGAGTTGTTGTCAGACAAGACATTTTTGTAATCTCTTTGTCTTGTATCTACTTCTTAGAATAAAGAACTTAGGAAATGCTTGCAAACAAAACCAGGAAGGGACTGTAACTTCTCTAAACAAAAGTGTCCACAAGACAGTTAGAAAGTACTTCATGCTCTCTCTGAAAGAAATTGTGTGAAAAAAAAAAATGCATTTCCACTCTGATGATCCATTTTCAGACTTTTTAAAGGACAGGGGGTTCATCTTTCTCACTGACTGTATGGTCTATTTCACTGGTTCCTTTAATTATGCAACATGAAATTCTCATATTTTCAACAGGCTCCTGGTGTGCCAACCATCACAGAACAATCCTCAAAGAAATTCTGCAGCAGTTTCATCACATTTCTTAGCTCATTGCCCATGTTCAGTCTTCCATATGTCACCAAGCAACCCCTGCCTAGCATCTGATCAGGAACTGCACAGGCAGGACCAGGCACCCCAAACACCACACTTGACCCCATGCCTTCCTTTCACAAAAGAGTATCTAAAACTCTCTAAGTGATCTGGTATATGATTTGCTCTAGTCCTACTCTCAGTACAACAAACTACAGAATTCAATTATTAATACAAGACATATATTTGACTCCAGGAATGGAGAAGATGAGAAATCCACGTTTTGAATTAGTCAGTTGTTTGGTGGGAAGGGGTGGGATGGAGCAATGGTTACAGATGCTGCACTGTCCTCACAACAAGGAGCTTACATGTGTAAGAAACAGAAAATTTTTGTCTAAGCTCTACTTCAGAACAGCAGAAAAAATCACAAAACAAGGTGAAAATATATCTATGGCTTTACTGAATTCTCTTCTGAATACGACATGTACATTCTATAAGATAAAGCAATAAGGTCCAGGGTTTTTTTGTATAAATATGTGCAAAAATTTTAAAGTTTTTTAAAAATAAATTAGTGTTCTGTTTTCTTTTTGTTGTCCTTCCTTATCTTTTTGCTCTTTCCAGCTTGTCTAGATGATTCTTCCTGAAATGAAAAACATGCATTGCAAAATTTTAAAAATATTCTTGTAAACCACAAGTATTCTCCCAATGTTACCCATGAGAATTATTTTTAATATGAACAGTATTCACAGTTCACAGAGATTTACGAAAATTTGGACATGTTTATCCAATCACACAGGTTGTATTACTTTTCTTCTGGCTTCATCTAACAGTGTTAAGTCCCACAAGTTCACATGCAAATGCCTCCATTCTGGAGGGACGAGACATACCGTGGATGGTACATAGTCGTACTCTACAAGTACATTTCTTGCACAATTGTTTATATGCTTGAAACGATCTGGTCCCAAGAGAATACCTCCATACCAGCGGGACACCACAACTAACACATTGTGGACGTTCAAGATCTGTGAATAATAGAAAGCAATACAAGTTGTTATCTTTTAATTGATCCTAGTTTACTGCTGACACCAATTTGAAACACAGAAAAGGTCTACTATCTTTTATTTCTAAAAATTACTGAGTTACATTTTTTATCCTTTGGTATGATCAATTGTTACTCTGTCATTAAGCTGATTGTCTATTCACATTTTTGAAGTGGTGGTGGATGAGGCTAATAACAGCCAGGCCAAAGGCATTATACATATGGATATACAAAATGCCTCAAGCTAGTGTTGTTAATATCTGCATGTTAACAACCATTAATCATCTTTGTTAAGGAGAAAAAAACAGATATCTGACTAATCTGAACAATACTTTCAGAGAGTCAATCATTGTTCATGAAAACAGCAATATTCTTAGAATTTTAAAATGAAAAGGACTAGGGCCATGTTCTGTGACAGGAATTTTCTACTCTACATTTATGTATTTGCCATAAAGTATATGCATAACAACTCCTAGCAGTAAACAGGATGGTACTAATCCAAAATACAGTTTCTTGTAACCAGAAAGTGCTATTTTGAAATGCTGGTCTGATCTGAAACAAGATTCATTTCTATTAAAAAAAAAAAAAACCTCCCAAAACAACAACAAAAACAACAACAAAAAACCCTATAAGTTCAGCAACAATAAATGTTTTAAATTACCTAATTTTCATACACATATGTCATAAGAGCTCAAAACAAAAAAATCTACAAGATCTATGAACATCCAGAAATCAGCCCATAAACTACTTTAATCTTTTCCTATGGCTGAAAATTGAACTTTTCTTATCCTTAGCTTACTATTCTTCCAGAATGGAAATATTCCCAGTAACTAGGATTACAGATGGAGAATGATGATCCTCATAATTTACATACATTCACATTTGAAAGTGACATTCAGGTCATGTTCTAAATGGGATTTTTATGGAATATTAAGTGCCTAGACAACTTTCAAAAGTGTGCACTAACATGCTGAAAAAAAGCTGATCATCTTAGAACAAATTGAGGCACAGTAACTGCCAAATTGTAGCTTTACATTATTTTCATAACAGTAATGTCTTCACACTTAGCATATACACTTGCATATATTACATAACCTAAGTTTGTTTATTTATTTAACCTTCCCAAGTCTGTTTTGAGTTATTTTAGAAGTCTGAAAAAGTTCAAAATTAAAAATGTCAAAATGTTTCCATCAACTGTATTTTTTTTTTTCAGAAAAAAAAAAAAAAGGAAACATGGGTGGGGGAAGAAAAGTTTCCAGGAATAAGAGTGCAACATATTAAGCAGAAGAATATTCAAGCAAAAAAAGGACAGGAAAATAAAACTCCTGTTGTGAAGGGAACATCAATCTAAAACAAAAATAAATATTTTGTCTGTTCACACAGCTAAATGACTTGAGGCATAGCATTAAGATGCACACAGCTGTCTCATGTAGTTGTGCTGCTTTAATTATGGTTTTACTAGGGCTTGCATTATGAACCAAATTTACCAATCTCAACTCACTCACATTTAGTAGCACCTTTGCCAAATCTTATTTCAACACTTGAAGACTAAAATATATGTAAATATGAGGGCTATGGACCCAGAACAGAAAACAGCACAACAAAACAGACTAAATTATCAAACAATTTAGCTCCTTCATTCCTTTTGTATCTGAAGTTCTACTCTGCAAGTTCATATATTGGTGTCTCTCTATTATGCCTACTCAAGGGAACCACATGAAAGGTTGTGCACAGGTCAGCTGTTATATGGTGACAGTCAGCTTTTCCCAGTACTCATTCTCTGTGTACCTTACACCACACAGGAAGCACAGCATTTAAAACTTAGTTATCTTTTAACCCATTTAAACTATTACTGCCACCTATGAAACATCATTTTTTGCTATGATCTGAGACTTGAAAGTGCTACAGTCTGTGTATCTCCTTTCACCTTGAGAAAGCAATCATCTGGCTGACTGCTAGGAGAGCAAAAATCAAAATAGTCTTCTACAAGCTTATTTACATTATAGTGATTTTTAAAATCAATATAAATTCAAGATTTCCAAAACCCAGAGATTAATTTCTACAACCTGCATGAGATGGAGAAGACGTCCACCTGCTGCTGTCTCTCCATCATCTTCACAATCCTGTAGGAATGTCTGCTTATCTTCACAGTATATTCTATAAAAGAAAAAAAAAACCCATAAAATAGATTTTAAAATGTCAATCAATTAGTATTTCTACATGATTAATGAAGTCTTATATCTTTCATACACGTGTGCATCAATTCTAATTCTCTATTATACATATTTACATGAAAACAGGATGACGCACAGGGTAAACCACAAGTGTTTATCTGTACAGTAGAACAAGTTTTGAGAAGCTTTTACACAGACTTTAGCTAGTTCTGGTAAACTCCAGTCACTATCAGTTTAAAGTCCCTAAACAGAAAAATACCCAGGTTTTTAGCCTAATAATTGCACCTAGCTGAAACCAACTCTACCAGATATAGATTCAAATAATGGTATAACCCTAGAAGTAAAACTTGGACAAAAATATTATTAATAATTAATTATGTCTGTATTTCAGCAGCAACATGAAACTATGACTGAAATTTGTCCTTGGATTCTCCATGTCATCTCCCTCCACAGGGGGCACTGCAGTGAACTTTTGGGTGTATTGTTTCATAAAGAAGACAGCTGCCCAGGCCTAATTTTCCATAAGTCATGCTCAGAGGTCTACTGACAAATAAGTTGGTTTATTACCAACTTACTTCCTAACTTCTGAACTTAGTTACAGGTGACACAATGAGAAAGAGGCTTCTAGTACTAGATGACAAAGAGGAAGCAGTAAGTATGTGCCTGTTCCTTTTTTTTCTTTGTTTTTTTTTTTTAAGTGGATTTGGGTAATATGAGTGAAGGAAGCCAGATCATCATCTCTGAGAACAGAAACACCCTCTTTACAGAAACTTTTTACTTAGGTAGAAGCTTTTACTTTTTGGTAAAATAAGCTTTCACTTGCTCTCATTTCATGTTTCCTTAGGATCACAGCAAGATGGGCATGAATGGATAAGTACTTGTGCATGGTTTTTTAGATGACTGATTCCTACAGTTCCTCCCTTTTATTGTCACTTACATTCCTCAGAAAACCTACACTGGTTGGAAAAACCTACACTGGACTGAGACCAATTCATTTCACATAAACTATGTTCAGAAAAGTTGCCAGAGGCAGGTGACTGCCAAACTCATTTTTACCTGTTTCTCATAATCCCTGAAGTTTCTTGTATTTCAGCTGAAACTTCATATGCCAGATGTCTGCATCAGGCTTTCTGATTCGACTCTTATTTCAACTGAACATTTTCAGCTATTTCTAAATATAAGGTTGGGGGGAAAAAGAAGTTACTTCACCCAAATAAAAACACATTTAATTCAGGATGATGTAGCACTTCCATGCTCAGACATACTACAAAAGTATACTAACACATGTTCAGATCCACTTTTTTTCCTATTCCTAATGCTGCTTCACTGTCTTATTTCCTACTCTATGTTCTACTTTCTTGACCTCAAATTCAAAATAACACCTGCAACACCAACCATACAAATAAGAAACCTACTCCCTAAAGCAAGAAATTTCTTTTAATAGCAAGAAATTTAATAGGAAGGAATTTCTTTCTCATGTCCTGCACTCATTTGTGAAAGAACACTAAAAAGAAAAATGAAAAATCACTATTTGTATCTCACCTGTATGCATATATGTTGTGGGTAGCACTTGCAATTTTCTTGTTCTCATATAATTTTTCAAGAACTCTTTTAACCTATAAAAAACCAACAGAAAAAAACCCTTCCTTTTATAACAGAGCTTTCAAACATCCCTCTCAATATCACTGCTAAACAAACATCTCTCTAATACTACAATGAAACAATTTTATGCTTTGACATAAAATGTTTGTTAACTCAAGAAGCAGCTTCTCAGTATTCTCATACTTGTTTTAAACAATTTTCCTGGGATACTGAAAACAGCTTGTCTCTTGAATTTCTACATTGTGTATATTTATATTATTGCTCAAGATGTAGAAGTGTCAAATTGCCATAAGATCCAGAAAATATTTTTAGTCAGTATTCAGTATCAACTGCACCTGCTTACTTTTTTTAACAATAAAGTTAAGCTGGAAAAGAACATAACATACATATTCCCACTAGACACTGCTTTTACTTATTTCACAAAAATATGATGTTTAGAAAGCCCTACTACATTTCAAGTTTTTCCTTTTCCCTCAAACATGATTTTTTTCAGTTTCCACTTCACAGAAATAAAGTAAAAACAAAAACCATCCTATTAGGAGTCTGAAAGTGTCAGTATTTCCCAGAAAACAGATATTCCCATCATATCTATGATCTCTTTGCTCTTAAGAAGTACCAAATTCAAAAAAATTACCAATATCAGCTCATCATATGTTTCTAAGTAAACAAACTGGCAATTGTTCAACCCTTTCCAATGGTCTAGCAAAAAGAAGAGCTTTTGATTAAGACATCATTTTAGTGCATAATACAAAACATTACTGAAGTTGAGAAAGCTTGGGAAAACATGTCTGGCAAGTAAACTGCCTTCCATACAAAAACAAATGCCTCAGAGGAGTAATCAACAGACATATTTAATATCTGCCCTAGCGATACTGTGCTATTTCCAACTCCTCTTGAAGAAATCCAACTGACAAAAATCACCTCAAATAAAAGATATCTCAATTAAAAAACCCCTGTTATTAATGGAGAATATTGCTTCAGACATTTATCTTCTTTGAACACTTCTACTTTGAACACTGAAGGACAACTCATATTACTTAAAACACTTTCATAAACATGGACAGTATGTTAAAACAATAAGTTTCAATCCAGGCACTTAAAGGACAATTCATATGAAATGATCATCGCCTTTGACATTACTTATTTCCCAGCTACCTGGTTCCTGGAAACTTTAAAGATTAATTTTTGTGCTACAGCTGCCTCTTCTTTAAGTGAGTCTTTAACAGAGATAGATAGATAGATAGATAGATAGATAGATAGATAGATAGATTATATATATATAATAAATGAACTCTGTTACTTTAGAAAGGGAAGAAATGGAAATCATTGGCTTAATGTATCTTTTTCATTTTAAAATACTCTCACCCCTTTGTCATGATTTGTGAGTAAGATTGTTCCTAAACACACAAAACTCCATGAATGTACAGTGTATGTGAACTTGAAAGGTCAAAGTGCTCCAGAAAGGATGCTGGGATTTAGAGACCAATTCTTATGTCCATGTTAAGCAAATTATTGAGGGGGAAGAAAAAACAAAACAAAACAAAACAAAACACAGATGGCTTCAAACATTACAGCTTTTGTACAGAGAAATCAGCCTAAAAACACTATCAACCTGTCAGTGTTTTTTAATAGCCACTGAGTATGTAGTTGACCTAGCTTACATGGAACTTCAAGAAGCACTTGACAAGATCTCTCACCAAAAATTCTTTTAAAAAACCCTAAAATTGCATAAAAAGAAAGAGAAAAATCCTCTCAAGGTTTAACTCTGAGTTAATAAAAGAAAAGAACAGTAGTTGCCCCACTAAAAGGGGATGATCAAAGGAGGCTGATGGTAACAGATGAAAAGTAATGTATAAAAGAAGCTCCAAACCCCTCTCAATTAGGTCATGATAAAGATTTACCTATGCACAATCCAAGTGTGCTTTTCAACAGAATTCCTTTCTGAAGGAGGGAAGACATATATAAATCCATTTTATGTGTTAGCTTTTCCAGCTAACACAGGATAGACTTGGTAACTTCCAAACATCTTATGATAAACTTGACAACATCCAGAAGTCAAATTACAGTGTTCTTATTCTCCTCCATCTAATGCACAGAGTGGTGAAGAATAGCAGGAACAGAAGTAAAAGCAAAAGTGAGAAACTAATGACTACTCAGACAGTACTAGCACAGAAAGATGCACAGACAGACCAACATATCTGGCAAATCCCAAATATTCCAGTAATACTTTGTCAAGCTCAAAGTACAGGCAAAAAGAGAAGAACTGATCTCTACTAACTTGTCTGGTTGTCACCACTGGAGCCAAATGTGCCTGGAAAGTGCTCCTTCGATCTGTGATTGGGTTTCCATGATGTATGGGGGGCAGTTCTTCATCTATGGGTCACAAACAAGGGAGTGTTTCTTTTCTTTTAAGAGGACAGAAACAATGCTTGGGGCTACAAAAGTAAAGAATGTCTCAACTTTAAGAAAAGGGACTTATTAAAGTGAAGTGTAGAAAATAATGTACAAACCCACCAATAATATATTGCATTTTTTAATGACTGTTATTAAATGTTATTGTAATTCTATTGTCACTAATTTTATCCTAAAGCTGAGTAGAAGACCAGAATCTTCAGGTCTCATTCAAATTATTTCAACAGAATTAACAGAGCGTATTTTTTACCTTCCTGACATTCAGATGTCATAAAATTTAACATTTTAGTTTGATCCTCCTGAGTGGGCTGATAGTCTAGGAGAAAATCATCTCCATCATCTTCATCAACTTCTTCAGTGGTTTTCTTAATATCTGGTTCTATTAAGATACAAGTAGTAGAATTTATTACACATTTTTTGCAAGACAAGCAAAACAAAATTTCAAACTCTTCCCAAAAGTCTCTGTCTTCTCAGTTCAAAACAGTTTGACATGAAAAATTATTAAATGCAGAATAGCAACATTAATTACAAGAAAACCCAAAAGTACTAAGCCCAGTATTAAGTTAAAAATTCCTGAGAATGAAAAATTAAATACTCATAACATGGGATCTTTCCATAAGACCTTCTGTTTCAATACTAAGTAACAGTATTTCTAATAAAAAAAAGAACAATAGTGTTTACTATTTCCATTAAACATTCAAAATGCTATCTTTAATCTGAATTTAGGGATCAAATTAAGCTGATCTTTCACAGAAACTCCAGCCATTTACTGATCATTTGGGGCAAAATGTAGAGCTATTGCTCAGTGCTACTTCATGAGAATATAAAATTATTAGATAAAAAATTATTAGATTTGAAACATCTCTCTCAACACGCTTCAAGTATTCTGGGATTCCAAAAATCCTGTTTTCCTTCATTCATAGAATGTCCAAAAAATAATAGTCAATAACAAAGGAGGAAATATACAGGGTTTTGACATCTGTATTTAGAGCCAAATTAATATATCACAGTTTCATTCCTATTTAGAGGGCTATGATGTGCTTATGATGCAGGTTTTATAATATATGTATTTTCCATGAAAAAACAGAGGGGTAATAAAGCATGTTCAAAGATGGAAGCCATAAGGTTGTGGCCAAAATACCGAAACTTCCAATATTGTCAGTAAAGTTTTCACTTCTCAGTGTCCACTTTTAGTCACATCAGTGAAGAATGACTTCTCCAATATCCATGATGCAGCAACAAAATGCATAGTTTATCAAAAGACTAACACTAGACCTTACCATGAAACCACACTGAAAATTAATTTTTTTTTTCTTCAGACTTTTATTTCTCACAGGACAAAGGTAACACCCCTGATAGAGAAAAGTAGTTCTGTTTCCTTTTACCACAGTGCATGCACACATCACTCACACATTTCATAGCAGTTTAGCATTTTAATGCACAAAACCTCCCACCATTTTTTGAAACAACAACTGTGAATTTACACAAACTCTGTAAGAATAAGAGCAGAAGAATCACTGCAGCTCTACTGATTATGTACTTCTTATCCCAATACATTAAAATGAATGGAAGGACAGAAAAGTAAAACGATGGAATACTTGGTCATTTGTCTGCATAGTATACTGAAGTTATCTTCTCTTGAATCCCAATACTCCAACAGTGCACTCAACACCAGAAATTAATTACTGGTATGAATAATCCTTTGCAGAATGGAGGGCAAAACATAATGTACCTGTGGGCAGCACTGTCCTTTCAAGCAAATAATTTCATTCCTGAGAGAACTGCGGACCTTGTTCCAGTTCAGGGGCCACCCCCACCTTCTTTTCCCTACTGCTTTTTAAAAAGGGACACTGCCACTGTAAAACAGTAAGCCCTGACACAGGAGACTGTTGTCTGATATTTAGATCAAATTCAAAAGTGGGCCTAAAGTAACTTGTACTGAAATCTTACTTTGCAGTGAAAGAAGGAAAATGAAAGCCCCATGTATTTTCTGAAGTACCTGGATCTGAAGACTGTGCCTTTTCTACCAGAACTTCTCGTATCTTCTCCACCCACAAATACAGTATACTTTCACCAAGGTTCTGTCTGGAAGTAAAAGGTCATGGTAAATGAAGAAATCACTTTTGCAAATTTCACTTGGAAAGTACATAAAATAATATACAAATTTTGGACACACAGAAATGGAACATAAGCTAGTGAGATAAAGAGGCTTGTGTGAAGTTCTGTCTCAGTAGCTCACTGGGTGAAAAACTTATCAGTGGACTGTGATAGTAGGTCAGTGGAGCATTGGAACACTACAGTTTGGGTAATAGGCAGGAGGTAAAGATTTAGACCTAGGAGGATTCACTCAGGGGGCACAGGTGTGTATTGAGGTTCTGAAGGAGAATGGGATGAACACATTTTATATACGCACGTTAGGAGTTAATAAATACTTCCTTTATGTGCAGCAGGACCCAAACAACTCAAAACATATTTCAAATGGTTAAAATGGTTATGAATTGTGCATGTCTGTCTAAGAAACAAAACCAAAGATTTAGGGCCATAGATATCTTATGGTTTCTCATTAATTTTATTCTTACTGCCACCTTCTGGGCACCAGGTAAGTAACAAAAGTACATATTTAAACTCTGCTTAATGTATACAGCACTACTGCTGGAAACAATCAAATTCAAATAAGCATACATATTTTAAGAAAAAATATTCAAGCAAAAATAAGGATTTTATGAATTTGTAGCTCTCACTTCAAAATCCAGACGGACTCCAGAACAATTCAACATCCTGATTTCACACGGCTTATTGTACAGAAGCACTGCTTTAACATCAGAAGACTTTTTTTTAGTGATGGAGAGAGACTAGAAGAAGAATAAAATTTCCCTATTTTAAAAAGTAAACAGCAATTTGTCCAACTATTGCCCAATGACAGTTTCTGAATAGTTGTAAATTACTTTGTGTCTCCTAAAACAGACTTGTGATCTATAAATATCCATTTTTTCCATACCAACTGACAGTATAGTTCATGTTGGTTTAGACTGCACAACTACACAACTTAGATCTCTAGAGACTAGAAACCTGGTCAAACATAAATGATGCAGAGCATTTCTGTTATCTGACAATCATTTAGGCATTGAATTGATAAAAGGTTTTCACAAATACTGTGCACATCAGTGATTACTCCAGGTTTTCAAACTGATTAAAATGATCTAAGGTATATATATGGCCTAAAATACAAACACTTTCACTTCCTGCTGAACAAACAGAAGCGAGAGCAGACCAGCGAGAACTCTGACCAGCAGCTGATAGAGAGAGAAGGGAGCTGAACCAGCACAATTTGACAGCCTACAGGATTGCACAGGGGGAACAAAAAAGGAACCAGCAGCTCTACCTGTGGCAGAGACTCCATCAAATCCTTTGAATCTGGACAGCTTTAAGGACAACCTCTGTCCTTTTTGCTCCACTGAACAACTGTGGTGAATATGATCACACAGAACTTTTCACTTAAAATCCTTGTGCGTTTTTAACACTTCAAATTAAATTTTACTTGCTTAAATGATCTGTTGCTTAATTAACTAAGAAACCAGTTAATAAAAGTAAAAAACCCTTATGGAAGCTAAGTGGTCTCTTCCTTATGGCATTAAAAACCATTTCTTATGCAAGATGCTCAGATTTCACTATCTGGGGCATGATTGTGCTTTCTTATGTTTTCATTTCATTTATTTTATATAATCTCTGAGATCTAAAAGAAATAAATAAACCATATAAAATTACTATATTTTCCACCCCCCTTTCACAGCAATTCAAAATCATGCAATTTGAGTATTTCTAAATGCTGTTTATTCTCATGCATCCATTATGCCCTGTATTATGTGTTAGCTGCACACTGTGATAATAAACAGTCCACAATGCTCCAGATTCCAATTAAGAGATTCTGCATGTGTTTATTTTAAAACCTAGGTTTCCTTTAACTTTTAAGAAAAACTGGTATTCCACTTATGCTCTAAGACAACCAAATGTTTTCACATTCTGTGTTTTAACATTCAAGTGCAGAACAGATAGAAATTGAAAATACATTGTCTCTTTTTACTATATTCCACAGTCTCAAACTTACAAATATATTTCTTCCAAGCTATTTGCTAGTTCTGTATAGTCTTGTCCTCGAAGCCAAGGAGCACTAGAATGAAAAGAAATGCAATGAAAATTGTGCTATATGCTGCTTCCAACATTCCCAAATAAATGTGATGAACACCTTGAAAATATAACTTTGCCAACCATCAAGATTCCAGCTGCAAACATCTTGGAAAAAGCAGGATAAAGAATAGAATATCCTTGCTGGAAACATCCCCCATTGCTGGTATACTTTAATTCAAGGAGTATTTTAACTAAACTTCCACTTACAGGTAAACAATTAAGAGTGGCAACTCATCAAACACAAATGTTTGCAAGAAAACATCACCTACTTTAGTTGATAAATAGGTGGCTCTGCAGTTGGATATCCTGGTGGCAAAATCACCTGAAAAAAAATCAGGATATGTATTCACTGCACTACCTTCAGCTAGATGAGCTTTACTGAAGGACTCTGATGCCATGCACCAGCACTACATTAGCGTTACAAATGAAGAAAGCAGTTGGATATGTTATCACAGAATTACAAGAAACACTGAATATCTGCATTTAAAACTCCAATAGTGGTAATGCATACAATTACATTTTATGGGGCAATTCATATGGATGCAAAATAAAATACAGAAAAAAACTGAAAGAAGCTGCACACATGGTTACTGTGACTTAAAAAAGTGGTACCACATTTCCCTAAGTAGACACTTCCATGTTTCTTACACTAAGTAAACTTACTGCTTTCAGTTCTGAAACATAAAGTAAGGAGATGGATCAATTAAGTTGATCCAAATTTCCTTTTGTCTCAACACTTTCCAGAAAGCAAATCTAGATGCAACTGCAGTAGATTCACTGAGGCACAAAGTCCCCAGTGTAAAAGCATTTAAGAAATTAGTCTTTGGTGAAATACACTGAAATGCTTTGGTTAGGTGTGGAATTAGGATATGCAATTACTGAATATGTCACAAGCGCACCAATGTGTTACATGAAGAATCACTGAAAATCTTATCACAGACTTCAATCCAAAAGCTTCTGAATCATCTGAGTAGATAATAAACCATATTTAAAGGGTTTCATCTGCATCAGTCTAACTGAAAAATTTGTGCTAAACTTCTTACCACCACTATACCTGCAAACAGAGGGTCCATTTTGGTTGATCCAGGCAGTCACTAATCTTAATGCAATAGATTTTTTCATCTTCATCTACAACACACCAATCATCACCATAGATCGATGAAAGGGCTTCAACTTCATCTATCTAAAACAACGAAAAAAAGCAAAATTAAATATCCCCCCCCCATAAAACCAACACAACTCTGTGTGGCAATCATATTTTCATCTTTTTAAAGACTTTCTCTTCTACAACTCATTGACAGATGTGACAAGATTCACTTCACAGGAAGGCCCTAAGAACTGGGGATCCAGTCCTGATTCACAAGACTTCAAGTGCACCAGGGGAGGTTTAAATTGGACCTTAGGAAGAATTTCTTCACAGAAGGGGTGATTAGACATTAGAATGGGCTGCCCAGGGAGGTGGTGGAGTCACTGTGCCCGGAGGTATTGCAGGAAAGACTGGATGTGGCACTCAGTGCCCTGGTCTGGTTGACACGGTGGTGTTCAGCCACAGGTTGGACTCGATGATCTCAGAGTATTTTCCAACCTAACTGATCCTATGATTTTGTAAGTAACCTTTGCTCAGTTCTCACACAGACACAACAGCTTTTGAATTTCTCTGGATAATCCCGTCACCTTAGCAGTGACAAGGCGAGCAAAGTGACAGGGAGCAGGTGCCAACACGCTCCCTGCAGCTCCCAGTCGGGCGCTGCTCCTGGCTGGATGGGTCGGACCCCGGCAGGGCAAAGACCCCGAGGGTTCGGCACTAAGCTCGTCCTCAGGAGGAGCGGATACTCAGCAAATTCCCATAAAGAAAAACCAGGGAAGTGCCTTTTACCTAGAAAAGAAACACCTGAAGTGTGGCGGTGCAGGCGCCACAGCGGGCACGGAGCCGCTCGGGGGCCGGGGCTCACCAGGAGCCCTCTGAAGTCACCGCTCTCCCCGCGGCCCCCTCCGCCGCTCACCTGCTGCTGGGCCCTCTCCGTGCCACTCGCCGCCATCGGAGCCGACGGAGAGAGGAGGAAAAGGGAAGGAGCAGGAGGAAGGGAAGGAGAAGCAGGGAAAAGCCCCGGGCAGCCGCGCCGTGTGCGCAGCCGTGGCGGTGACGCCGCGGCTCCTTCCTTCCGCCGCAGGGCCAGCGGGAGCGGACGGACCGTGCGCTCCTGCCTCGCGTTACCGTGCATCCTCTGTATCCGTCTTGGAACTTTTCCCGTATTCCCTACATCCTGTTGTTAAATAAAAGTGTGCAAGCCGTTCTGTTTCACTGAGGATTTTACTGATGCAGCCGTTGTCACCTTGCGTTTATGGCATTCGGGATGCAACGATTGACATAACAACATTTCCTTTAAAAATTATTTAAAGAGTAACAGGTGTTTCAAGCAGTTTTCATTACCGTTCTAGAAATCCATTTCTTCTGTTTAAGCTCGGGAAGTTTAAGGCATCTCTTTTAGAGACGGCACTGATCAGTAAAGATCTTTTTGTGTGCAAAGCATGGATTTCACCGTTTTTGCAGTTTTTGTAATTTATGGGTTTTTCCAATGTAATTTTATACTGACACAGTTGGGAAGAATTCAAGGTAAACTTCACTTTGCCTTTCTGGAAAACTTAGAGAATTTGCACTTAGAGAATTCGGAGAACAGGATTAGAGTTCAGAATGATTGTGACAATCAGGCGAAACAGACAAAACAAAACTAAAACAAAATAACAACCTACAGGAAAAAAAAACAAACAAACAACCCAGGATGCTACTGAATATGGACAATACTAGCACTGTATTATCAACTACATACATTGTGGATGGAGAGCTACTGATTGCACAGCAGTTCTGCAGAAATTATTTCAGAGTTAGAGTGAATCCAAGACCATCTTTGTCTTCAGTGTCACAAACAGAGTTGGTTTAATTATTTTTGAAAAGATAATAAAAATAATACATACCTAGTCTCAGAACATGACAAAAATGCGTATTTTATCAGACAAAGTCACATATTCCAGTTAATTTTAAAAGAGAGAGAGAAAGAAATGTAGACAGACAGTGAGCCTATTGTTTAATCAATTAACTTCTGACCAAAGCATAACTGAAAGCTTTAATCCATAAGGACCTAGAAAAGATACTGCTCCATCTGTTCATCCCAATAGTAAATTGCCTTATAAATCTAAATAGGGAACTATGACAAGACTTAAACTTTCACACAACAATCTCTGTATGATGCTTGTGCTTTATAAGTTGCTAGTTTTGACTTAGCTGAACAAGTGACTTTACATTACTATACATATTTTTTATTATTAAATAACTCTAAGATGTTATTGCTATTTTTATGAGTGTTTCTCTAAATCATATAAAAGCATTGATATGAAAGACTTCAGCAATCTGCTATTGGGCCAGGAAGAAAATGTACCAGATAAGGAGGCACAGAGAATAAAGCACAAAAACTGTATGGACTGTAGACATCTCTGACAGATTTCAGAGGACTCACTAATTTCCTTTCATTGTCATTTATATTTGTGACAAGTCTTAGTAAATAGAAATGGAGATAAATGTGGCTAATGAATCTCCAGCATGTTTAGAGGTACTAAATTGATAACAGAGTATCTGAACTGATATGGTGCACAGGACTATTTACCAGATAATTTCTCTCTTTGTCTGTCTGAAACATTCTACTAAAGCAGATATGAAATAGATATACACAGCTTTCAAACAAAGGATAACAGCACAGTGGAGTTTTCCAAACTATTTGGGGAATTCTAAAAGAATATAACTGAACCTCACTGTTCTTTATGGTGAGGCATCTCCCAAAATTATATTCTTCATAGTAATGCATTAATTTTAATTTTGATATTTAAAATGGTTACAAAGTCTAACCTTGGTCCATCGGTTCACAAAGACTGCTTTGTGAACCACAGATAGCAAAGAAAACCATTTAAAGCTCAAATCAAATCAATTAAGCCAAAGAAAACCCAGGATACCTCAAGAAACCACCTGAGCTTGCTTCAGTGCTGCTTTGAGGTCAGGGAGCAGCCCAAATTGCTACCTTGAATTCAAATTCTTTTTTCTGTCTTGTCAGGGCACTGGGTAATTACTCGTTTCATTGTGCAACTGGAATCTAATACTAGAGCATGAAAAGCTTAAATGAGATACAAATAACAGTCATTCAATCAGGAGTGAATCACAAATAAGTGAAAAACACAGAACTAAGAAATACAGAAGAATTAAAGTTTGAGTAAAATATCCATAACCCCACTTTATTTTGCATACAACAGTTGAAACAACATTACGTATTTTCAACTCCTCTTTTACAATAAAAAAAAGGAAGATTGAGAAGAAATAAGGGCAATGTCATGTCATGTCATGTACTAATGATTAATCCCCTCAGTTCTGGACCCTGATTTTGGGCAGTATTTTCTTCCACTGAAACTATTCCATTAGTGTCTTAAGAATAGCTCAAGGAGAGCATTTTGCTACAGTTACTTACCAACAAAACACAAAATTTTCTCTAATGCTCCAATTCCACTCTACATTCAATAGAAATCTCATTCTGTAATAGAAATCTTAATTGGGCCATCCAATAATGAGCATTTATCCATTTGAGGATAAAGTAGTTCAGCTGATTTCAGTTCCACAGTGATGCATTTTGGTAGTTTGTGGTCTAAACTGACATAAATTAGCTGTATGGTTCATAGATATAAACTCCACATGCAGCTGATTTCTCATTTTGGAACTAAAACCAAACCAAACTGGTTCAGTCACAAGAAAAACAAAGTGCATTAAACAAGACTTGTTCTTGTCCTAAAACTACATCTGGTAAGATTAAGGAGAAGCATATGTACAGGTGATTTAACACCTTGGTTAGAAATGTTTCTTCTCATTTAGCCACAACCCAGTGTTTGTGCTGGCTACAGCAGGGTACAATTGCCTTCTGCGGAGCTACAGAAATCCAGAAGCTTTTCTATGAAGTAACTACTAGCAGGTTTTAGGAGCCTCTGAGAGAAGAAGACCAGCAGTGAATTCTCACTTTTTCTCCTGCCATACCTGCATTCAGATAAAAACAGGCCTGTCAAAAATAAAGTTTTCTCTGTTATAGGAATATTTTCCCTGCTACAGGATACCTCAAGAAACCACCTGAGCTTGCTTCAGTGCTGCTTTGAGCAGCAAAAAGCATTTCTCAGCTCAGGAGGCAATCCAACTCACACCATCCACAAATTACATGGTTATTGCCTTCAAAGTATGAAAGAAACTTCAACAACAAACTAGTAACTGCAAGAATTCCTATTGCAGGCAGTTCAGAACAACATGAACATTTGCTTTGATCACTCACTGGCAGTTGCTCATGGTAATCCAGAGAGATCCGCAAGAATCCCATCTGAGAGCATCAGCACATTAATTAATTCTCCTGTGTCTGTGTTTTGCCAGCCTAGTAAATAAAATCTGTATGGAAATGCAGCAAGGACCTGTGCTTGCTGCACTGCTTTTCAGAGTTGGGGAGCAGTTTCCTCAAGAAGTGAACCAGGGGTGCAAGAAAGCTGCTAAGGAACAAATTTTTAGGACTGCTGGTCAGCTAACAGAGTCATTTAACATGTTACTGTGTGAAAACAAACATACAACCCATCACGTATAGTTTACTATTTCCACTTCTCATTTCTCTGTGTGCACTCTGTTCCCCAGTCATACATCTCAAATTTGACCAGTATGCTCTAGTCTGAAGAGGAAGAACACAAAGTGTCAGTGCAATAAAGGTTGTCCCATCACAGAGAGGATATAAAAAACACTATACTGTGAAAATCACAAACAAAACAGTTCAGTGATTCTGTGCAAGGCTGTTTGCCAGTGTGTTCAGCCCTAAGATGGGACATGTTTCATGCTTTCTGAATCATTAATTTCAGCAGGTTATCTGAAAAGGAATGACATGAAAACCAAACCAAAACAAAAGAAAAGAGAACAAAACCTCGATATCAGCAACACTCTCTTTCTCATTTCCACACTTCAAAGTCCAAAATGCACTGCAGCATTATTAATCTGGGATGTGCAAGAAAGGCAAAACATGGGTGAAAAATAAACAGTCTTTGGAGATGATGGAAGCAGGGAAAGTGTAGTGATCTGTCGGGTTCAGCTGTCTGTCTCTGCCCCGACACGGGTAGAGTGGTTCTTGGGTGGCACGCGTTTCAAAGGACGAGTCTGGACTCTTCAGCTTTTCGATCTTCAGATTGTTTATTGTTTCTTATCTACAAAATTTTCTGTCTGCCCAACAGAGGTCTGATCTGCAAGGCAGCCAAGGGCACTCTGACCACTCACGGGGCGGTCATGTCTTTTTATATTAAAATCTATGCACATGATATTTACTTTTATTTTCCAATACTTTTCACCCATGTTGGCAAGTGCACCTTCACCATAAACCAATCCCCAAGTGCCAACATCACCACAGGAGATGGAAGACAAGAAGAAGAAAGAAGAAGGACGAGACATGCCCTGATCCCTCCATCTTGTCTCCATAACCCCCCTGTACCAAAAACCTTGAAGTTTATATTTCACCCTATAAATGTGTCCCTTTTACACCCTTCACTCTAAAGTGATTCTCATGTTCTCAAACTGCTGTCACTTCTGTGGATGGATCAAAATCAAGCCACCAAACACTCTTGGCAACATTCCAGGATTTCTGAGACCCCCAAGGGTTCTCCTGGTAACTCTGGACATCCGGAGCGATGTGCTGAGTTCCCACAGTGATCCTGGCCAAGAGAGCCCTGTACATCCAGGAGTCAGTGATTCAAGGTATAGTTAAGTGGAGCAGGCCCAGGTCTGTGCTGTGCTGCCTCTGGGCCTGGGTTGTGGTGCACAAAACCTTTGGAAGTGGGACCAGCTTCACTAGATCCTTGGCACAGAGTGCAGGTGATTAGAGCAACTGCATGGCCTTGCCCTTATCTAGAAGCATACAAGGAGTAAAGCTCTCTTGTGAACATCCTTCATGGTATAGCTGCTTTCTTGTAGGAAAACTAAAATACTGCAACCAAAGAGGAGCCTTTCTCCAGAAATGGAATGGCAGCCTGCCAAAGGAGAAGTCCATCCAGGATTAATCATGGACATCATGGCTTCTGATTTACTTGCTATCTCTGTTGGCCTTTCCTTTTCTTTTTAAATAATTAAATTTATTAAATTATTTGTTTTCTTACTTAGATTCAGAGAAAAACCCTGCACTAACTGGCTGAAGAGTGAAACTGAACTGTAAACTCTGTGTTGCATTGCAATGGGTTATAGAGTAGGTGGGTGACAATAGCTCTATTTCATTATAAAACTTGTAAGAAATATGTGGTGATAATATAGATATTTTAATTTTGTATTCATGTATGCAAAATAAATACAAAAATAGGGAAACGTTTTATTGTGAGGTTGCTTAAAGCATTTATGGCATTGTGAAAGATGGCCCAAAGTGAGAAGCAGAAGGAAGAAATAAAGGAAAAGGTATATAAGGATGACACAGCTAGTGCTTTGAAAGTAAGGGCAGCAACTTGAAGCTCTGCTCCTAAGAAAAGAAAGCCAATGTGATCCTTCCCTGAAGCCTCTCAGATGTTCTGTATTTATTACTAAAGCATCCCTGGAAGCAGATCTCTTTAGTAAGACAAACTAATTAAAAGTAACAAAAAGCAGTAGAAGTTCAAACATGATACATTTGTATTATCTGCAGGCATGAAACTGTTCCTTTTCTTCTTTTTTCTATGTCTTTCTTCAAAGATTAAAAATACAGGTAGCTATAGACAATACAGAAAAATGAAGCTTCATGAAGCCTCATTATTTATGCATGAAGAGTTTCAGAAAAATTGTTCAGGTCTACACTTGCCCCCTTTTGGAACAGAAGTTTCATCCTAATCTTTTGTGATAGTTTGTCACGGCACCTGTGGCTCCAGCCCTGCCTCTTCAGTGCTCCTTCTGCGTATGACACAGACTTGGTCATCTCACAACACTGCAAAGCTTCTCTGCTCCCTTAATAAATTGTTGCAGGATTTCAGAGGTATTGTGGGAGTTTCCAATATGCAAAACCCCTCTCATGTGCTAAAGGCAGAAAAACAAGGTATCAGCTCTTCAGCTGAAAGGTGTAGTGGAGAATAAATAAGGGTAGGACAAACAGGGGAAGGAGACGTGGACGAAAGGGCCTTGAAAAAAAAGCGAGTACTTCACTTTCTGTCGCTAGTAGCACACAATTTCTCTTTTAGTTTGCTTTTGGCTGTGCTGCTCTTAGAAGCAGTGTGTGCTGACAATCTTCTTTCACCTGCACCACGGAAGTCGCTACCAAAGCGACTTCCAAAGAGACCCTGTTTTCCCCTCTGTCGATGCACCATTCTCGTAGTGTTACAGTCCTCTTTGAGGCCGGTTTGCCCCCCGTGTCTCTGAGCGCCTCTCGGTGTCTGTCCCCCGGTGTCTCTGAGCGCCTCTCGGTGTCCGTCCCCGCCGCGTCCCGCCCCAGGCGGGGGCGCTCCCCGGGCAGAGCGGAGCCCAGCCCGCGCACCGAGCGGCGGCGAAGGCACTCGCAGGATAGTTGGGGTTGGTAGGGGCCTCTGGGGATCATATGGTCCAAACCCCTGCCAAGACTGTCACCCAGGGCAGGTGACACAGGAACGCGTCCAGGTGAGTTTGTGATGTCTCCAGAGAGGGAGAATCCCCGGGCATCTGTTCCAGTGCTCAGACGCTCTCAACGTAAAGTTCTTCCTAATGTTGAGGTGGAACTTTGCGTGTTTTTGTTTATGGCCATTGCTCCTCGTCCTGTAGCTGGGCACTGCTGAAACGCGTGTGACACCAAACCGCAGCGGGCACAGGTACCGCGGGATCGCAGGGGTGTCACTGTCCCTGCCTGGGAAGAGCGGCCGCCGCCGGCTGCGCCCGGTGCAGGCCCCTTTCTCTCAGAGGGCCGGAGGGGCGGGCGCAGCGCCCTGGACGGGACCCTACTTTCGGCTTTTCGGGCGGGCTGCGGCGAGATATCGGCCCCCGGGGCCGGCCCCCGCGCTGGCGCCGGTCTCGGTCACGGGGGCGGTGCGGCGGCCAGGCGGGCGGAGCCGTGTCCCGTCCCGCCCCGCCGGGAGCCCGCGCCGCCCGCCCTGCGCGGCGGGGGGAGCTGCCGGGGCGCCGCTGCCGGTCACATGTAACCGCGCCCGGTGCGCGTAGCGCGGCGCGGGGCGGCGGCGGCAGCTGCTCGCGGGGCGAGGCGAGGCGAGGCCGGCAGTGGGCCAGCCCGCCCGCCCGGGGCGGGTTTGCTTCCGCGGCGGGGACGCGGGGCCGGCGGGGGATGCGCCGCTCTCCCGCGGCGGCGTTGGCTTTGTTGCTGTCGTGGCCGCCTCTCTCCTGCAGCCGGCGGGAGCGTGTTCGGAGGTGTCGCTGTTGCCCCCTCAGGAGTCCGTTGTGCGGGCTGAGGGGGCGGCCCCAAGCCAGGCTCGGCTCGAGGCACGAAGCGGAGGCGGCCTTGGAGGCGGGGGCCGGGGTGGTCTCTCGCCCTTGGGAAGCAGTGTCCTCGCTTGCTGCTGTGTGTGGGTGTTCCTTCCTCCTCCTCTTCCCGCTGTTCCCCTCCCTGGAACGGGCGCGGCGCTGGCCGGTGCCCGCAGGTCTGAGCGCACCTTTCCCCGCAGGCAAGGAGCGCAGCTGCTGCGACGCGCCTGGCTCGCCTTAAAAAGTGTTTAATTCCCGGGACCGGAACGAGCCGCTCGATTCCAGGCGGGCGTAGGGAACTCCGGCGGTCCTGCTGAAGTTCTCACTGCTTGGGACTGTGCCTGCCTGCTGATCCGGGTGAGATCTCGCACAAACTGTGGGTAAGCTTATTCGAAGCGCCTGGGCTGAAAGAAAGTCTTTGATCTAACAGAAATGAAATACGTGCGGAAAACATCTAGGAGATGCCCAAGAACGAGGATTAGTTTAAGTAGTGGTGCTACTTGGGAGTGGTGCTGAATAGGTGTGTTGTTGCAGATGTGTTAATTGCTATTAAACAAACAGTATCTTGATTTTAGAGAGGTGCTGCTTTCACAGGGAGGCTGTGTCATGGAAGCATGACCAGCATCTACCTTCTACAACCCTTTACCCAAAGACTGAAACAAGCACTTTTAGATAACATCACTCATGCTTCTAGTACAGCCACTCTTCTTGGAGCAGCTCCTGTGAGTACAGTGTGTTGTGTGGGTTTGTGGACAGGTTCTGTCTGTTTGTGCAGTTTAGTGCGTTTTGCCCGCCTTCTTTGCAAGCATCACATCATAACTTGTGCGTGCTGGGACACGTAAAAAATCTTCCTGAGCTTCTCCTACAGGAATCTAATTTTTATTGCTACAGGAAGATCGATTGAAATACTAGATGATGTTGTGCTTTTTGCTAGCCTTACTGTTTGTCATGAGGAGAAAACTTCCTGTGCAACCCATGGCCACTGCCTTGGAGCCTTTAGTTTGGCCAGTACTAGTGCTGTTTCTCCTGCTTTTCCGGCTGTATGTGAGTGAAACACACTCATATTCTCCTTAGTATATATTGTCATTGTTCTGGGCTGTTTACATAGCTAGAGGATTCAGCAGGAGAAGAAACCAAAGTAAAAGCAAGTGGGTCTTACAAGTAGTGCTGCCTCATAGTCATAAGTGGCACTTCAGATCTTTGTAGGTCACTTTGAGAAAAGCAGCTTTTTTTTTTTTTTTTGCTTGGACTTTATCCTAGCAGTTGGGTAAAGTTGGTAGTTTGTATATAGTTGGTTGGTCTTTTGTGTTGAAGTATTCTGCAAAGCTCCCTTAAGCAGGCATGCAGGCAGAATGGTAACCTGTGTTCTCTATGTTGGAAGCAGCCCCTGTGTGAAGACAGACTCTCTAGTAGCGTGACAGAATCACTCTGGCACAGGTCTCATCAAAGAAGATAAAAGCAGAGCATCTCAATGCTATTTTTTATACCTTCTTAAAGGATAAGATTGAATTAGCAGTCAAGTACTGCAGTGGTAGTCCTAATGAGTTAAACAGAAGTGCCTTGCAGTCACATCTCAGCTGCAGAGGGGATGCTGAATAATGTTCTGTGGTGGTGTTCTGTCATGATGTGCTAGTGATTGTGGGGACTGCCATGTAAGCCTTTCAAGGGCACAAGGCTTAAATAGGGGCCATAAAAAGCAGTTTACCTATATCAGCTGATTGATGGAATGAGGTAATGATGGCAGCACAGCTGAATGAAAGATGTGTTCTCTTTTTAGTGGCTAGGAGATTTGCATAGAGGCAGCACAATCCATATAGATGTAAGGCTAATAATTCCAAACTAAACTATTAAGTTTCTCCCTCAGTGCTGATGGCCTGGATTGGTGCCTCAAAACTGGTGGGTGGGGACTTTAGAGCTCTTCGTGATGGGTCATGGGACCAAATAAACTCCTGTCTGTGCAGGAGTATAGTTGTACAAAGTACAGCTGCAAGTGCACACCACCTGAGTGCCTGTGCATTGATTTGTTTCCGTACTCTAAGCTTGTCACTCAAACTTCTGTTGGTGGTTTCTCATCTCCATTACAGAGCAAATTCTATTGCTTAAAACAGTTTACAACAGTATAAAAGGTTCTGTTAAGAGTCTCTTTGCTGCCAGCTTTATCTAGGCATGTCATTTAGCTTATTAGCTGAAGCTGTATGTTCTTTATCATTTGTCTGATGGGTAACTGCATGCAGATGCACTTTCCAGCCACAATTGTAGAAACACTTTCACGTGAGTGATCCTTCTGTGATTAGTAGCCAGACTGTAATTATTCTGTGTCATTGCATGCTGCAGGCTTACAAAGTGTATTTGAAATTGGAGGCTTGGCCTGAACAGCAAGGTCTTTGAGGACTAAGCCAGTGAAGCAGGCAGACCATGTTACTATGCATGTTACTCTATTGCTAATGTTTGCTTTAAGAGTACAAACAAATCAGTGATTTTAACCTTACAACTGGTGGTAGAAAAACTATGCAAGTTATTTTATATAGTGGTTGAACTTTCTGTGTATTTTGATCTGTTTAAGATTCTGCTCATGCGCATAACAGGCCTTGCTGTGCATGTAAGAGTTGTTTGCTTGAATCAGCGTCTTGGTTTCTTTCCCAAACAGTCTTTTCTTCCTTCTCGTCAATATCAAATGGAAACAGCAGGTTGTTAGTGCGTTGAAAGTGCGTTGCTATTCGCACCTGCTAAGTATGTGGGATGTTGACAAACGATACAGGGTAATGATAGGAGAGTGTTTCTCATCTGAGACATGGCTAAAGCAATACCGTGTGGGAGGGGGTGAAAATGAACGATGGGCTTTGCTTTTTTTCTTCTCCCCTTCCCCCCCCCCCCCAATGATGGCTAGCAGAAGCCAGCAAAATGAGTCTAACTGTCCTCTTATCTTTGGTTTGTGTGATTCTCAGTGCTGCATTCTGTGTCCCGCTGAAACTGTAGAGATACTTCAGAGATAGTATTACAGGCTGATAGTACATTAACATACATGATTTTGATAATTCTCTAGACACTGCTAGAACTGATTCACAGAGGAAAATTATACCTGCCCCAGTAACAATAAACTGTGCTGTGTTGCCTCCATAACTGGATTGATTGCTGTTTAAAGGAGAAAGTAGCTTCAGGGCTTGAAGGACTGTTAGAAGAACTAGTACTGTTTTGTTTTGTTCTCTGGTAGAACTGAAGAGCATGCATGAGCAAGAGTGCTGACTAACTGCTCCTGGAGAAGGCATTTGTATCCTATGTCTGTGATAGATTGCAGGTGACTGATCCAGTCTGTTCTTCTGAAATATGCTAGAAAGGGCTTGCTTAGTCTGTCAAATTCTTTGAAGACAGAGTCTCTCTGCCTTTGCTGATTGAGGAAAAGGTAGGGAAACCTTTTTGCTGTGTTGTTAGCTCTTTGGCAGTCTGTCCTGTTCTAATTTCTGCCTCAGTCTTGAATATTGCAGGATCTGCCACTGTTACAGGCTTTTTGTTCCTTACCCAGTGTTCTCACTGTCTCTTTTCTTGCTGAGTGGCTTCTTATCTTACCATAGTCAAAGAGCTCCCTGCATCTATTTAAGCTGTGAGTGTGTGTGGTGCAATCAAGCTGCCTGTCCAGAACAGCAGAGTGTAAACAGTTTGTGGGACCATTCAAAACCTCTGCTAGTATAGGAAAGCTACCTATGTGAGGCCAGTAATCATTAACTGACTGCAGGATCTGGTAAACCTAGTGTGTTGGGTGAATATACTAAACTGGAAACACTACATTTGGACAGGGTCTCTTGTTTTCCTATTGTATCAACAGCAATAAATTGTCTATAGCAGCAGTCTTTTGAAGCTGTTTTTAACATAGTTCCTTGATGCCACTTAAAAGCAGTGTATTTAAATAGGGAAATGCTGTATCTAGGTCTAGTTGAATGATAGAATAAGCTGAGTTTGAAGGGACCCATCAGGATCACTGAGTCCAGGTCCTGGTGCTTTGCAGGATGCCCCATGAGTCACACCATGTGCCTGAGAGCATTGTCTTCTTGACTTCTTGAACTGTCAGGTTTAGAGCTGTGCCTGCTTTTCTGGGGAACCAGTTCCAGTGCTCACCCACCCTCTGGGTGAAAAACTTTTTCTTGATACCCAACCTAAATCTCCCCTGACTCAGCTTCACGCTTTTTCCCCAAGTCCTATCACTGGACACAAGAGGGAAAAGATTGGTACCTGCCCCTCCACTTTCCCCCATAAGATTGTGGAAGACTGCAGCGAGATCTCCCTTCAGTCTCCTCTTCTTCAGGCTAAGCAGACCAAATGACCTCAGCCTCCCTTCATATAGCTTCCCCTCCAGATATTTCAGCATCTTCATTGCTCTCCTTTGGATACTCTCTAAGAGCTTAATTCCTTTTTTATATTGTGGTGCCCAAAACTGCACCCAGCACTTGAAGTGAGACTGTCCCAGTGCAGAGCAGGATAATCCTCTCCCTTGCCTGGCTGGTGGTGCTGTGCCTGATGCCCCCCAGCACACAGTTGGCCCTCCTGGCTGCCCGGGCACTGCTGACTTGTGTTCAACTTGGCATTGACCAGGACCCACCCCCAGGTCCCTTTCTGCACTGGTACTCTCCAACATCTCACTCCCCAGTCCACATCCAGGGTTGCCCTGTCCCAGATGCAGAGTCCAGCACTTGTGCTTGTTAAGCTTCATACATAAAGCTTACATGATAGCTGTTATAATAGCATTAAAAAAAAAAAAGTCAAACCAACTTCAGATTGTGATTTCAGAGTGGAAAAAGATTGGTTAAGACATCACTTAGTAACTGTATTCTTTAACAGACCTGGTAAGTAGCAGGATTGCTTACCCAAAGATCTAAGGCTCCCCATCTAGTAGAGAGCTGTAAAATAATCATGTTAAAAGGTTTTGTTTTCTCCCTTCTTTGGAAGACATAAATACCTTTTTTTTTCTTTGCAGTTCAAGTGCAATGGTAGGATTAGAATTAATTAGTGATCTTTTAGAGTTGTGTTTTAACTTCCTTATATTGTGCTATTGTGTTTCTTAAGGATAAAGTCAAATCTACAAAGTTGTCTGAGTCCCCCATTCCCCTTCAAGTGAAGGTTGCAGGGCCTCAGATACCCAGGCTCAAGAGATGATAGTACTAATCACTGATGGGTATCTGACATCTCCATGCAAAGACATTCTGTTCCCCAGGGCTGGCAGCCAAAATAATTGTCAATTAATTCTCAGGTAATACTTGGGTTAATGGATGTACATAGTTACTTTCTTTTTTTTCCACTCCTGTTGCCTTTGGGAACCTGAAGGGATAAGGGTGAAAGCCTTGTAAGGAAAAAGCAAATGTTTACTGGTTATGCTTGTAGCAAAGCTTGCCTTGTTTGTGGCGTAGAGTTTCAGCTCTCAAGCCTACCTTAGAACCTAGAAAACAGGAGAAGCAACAAAACATGGGTATTTGGTTATTTAACTGCTTTGTATGTGGAATTTTAATGCTTCTTAGTAGCCTGAGTTGCTGGGCTGTTGCGACAGCTTGGGCATTAAGTGTGTGCCACAGAGAGAATAGTTATCTTTCTCATACCAGGGTTAGTATTAAATAACAGCTAAAAGTGACGTAATTTTAAGCCATAACTTACAGCAGTAGAACCAATTGCAAAATCTCTTCTTTTGTGTATTTTATCAGAGATGACAACAGAAGCAGAACAGCAGCTTCTCCATGATGCTAGAAATGGAAATGCTGAAGAAGTTAAACAGCTGTTGGATACCTTGGACAAAGGAGAAATAAGCTTTGATATCAACTGTAAAGGTTAGTAGCCTTCCTCAAATGTTTGTAATCTTGCTGTTGAAGTCACATGTAGTGAAACTGATAGTGGTAGTATAATCTTGCTTTCTTTGGAGTGCCCAATAGAGTAATAAAAACCTACTTAAACAACTTTTACACTGTGACTTAAGGGCATATTTGCATAGGGGAGAGATAATAATAAAAGAGTATGGATAGTTGCAGTGTACAGAAAAACTCAGCATAATTCATAGACACTGGAAGTGTCAACAAGACAAAGAATCAGTACCTCTTTTTGCCTTGGTTCATGCTTATGCCAACTTTGAAGCTTTAGAATACTAAACAAAACAGATTGTGGTGCCTGGGGATTGTTTAGGGAGGTAAGTAGCTTTCATCAGAGCTGCAGAGAATATTAGATCAGGTCAGCCATTTGTGCTCTGCTAAGTGTAGGGGTTTATTATTTTGGGGTTTTTCAGGCCCATATTTTGCTATCGCACAGTAGAACTGTTATATTTCTTGCCACTTGCAAAAATGTTTGGGACAAATGTTTACATCTTAATTCTGGTAGAATACTAGGTTACTTGGGAAAAGAAACTAAGACTGCTCTTCTGCTCTTTGTCTGGGTCTTTGGCCATCACTGATGAAGTTTTGCTCATGTGCAGCTAACAGAGGTGTGGCTCAGCAGCTTGCTTGCTGTGCATTAAAACTTCAGACTGGGACTAGATTTGCAAGCTTGCTAGCAATTGCAGACTACCTTACTTCTTTGTTATTTTAGTAGTCTTTGTAATTTTAGTATTTATATTTCTTTTTATTTACATGAGTATGTTTCTGGTTGCTTCCAAGATGTGGGTGTAAATCTCACTCTTTCTACCCAGGCTGGTATTCCGTTGTTTGTCATTTAACTGTTTAGCAGCACTGAGAGGAAAGTGCTGCAGAGGGAGAGGGAAGAGATCCACTGTGCTTCCTCTCAACCATAACAGAAGGGAACACCTTGCCCTAAAGGGCAGGGATTCCTATTACCTGAACAAGCTCTATCTCTTTCCTAAGTCTCATTCTCAATCATTAGCTTACTTAACATTTTGTTTGACTACTCAGCCATGTTTGTGTTTTCTCATTGGTAATGTGCTCACCTCAGAAAAGAAGTTGAGAAACCCAAGCTCTTTCTACTTCATCTTTGGGGAGCTAGTTCATAATTTAAAGGGGAACCAAACATACTTTGATGAAGTTGAAGTCTTCCACCCTCAGAAGTATATCCTTGGTAAATATTCAGTATGTGTAGTGCCTAAACAATTGGAATAAAAGTACCTTAAGATTCATGCAATGGTGCCCATAAATAAGTTCCTGAAGTCTCCTGTGCTTAGAAGAGGTTTCAGAGTGTCTCTGATGTGTTCTTACACATAATCTGAAGTCAAGAATGCTTAATGAAATGGCATACTCTGCTGTTTATTATATCAAGCAAATGGGTCTCTGGTCAGAAAGTCTGCAGCAAAGGAGAGAGTCAGGTAATGAAGTGAAAGATGGTGCTTATCTGTTTTTTTAGTTTAGAAGTACATGCCAGCTGGTTAATACTTGCTTGCTAACAGGAGGTCTGGGAAGCTAGAGGAAATGTGCTTGTGATATTATATTTAACCTAAACTAGTTCCATATATGGATTTTGTTCACTGTGCTATCTCTGCTTTTGAAGTTTCAATTCTTCTAAATGTCTGAGGACTCAGAAGTGTAATTAGTGTTATCTGGGGGAACTGCTCTAGTTGTATGAAACTTCAGAGTTAAATCTCTGTTCTTCTGCAGTCATTTTTGAGAGACCAACTTGTTTCACTTTGCTCTCATAGAGTGTTCCATTGGAAACAGTCTAAGACAAATTCAGGCCAAACAGCCTCTGCTGTATAACTGGCCCTGGCATTCTGCCTCCTCACTAGCTAAACCACTGTGTTTTGCTACAAGTTCTGATCTGTTGAGTATCACCAGATAGTTAATCATCAGGTTGTTATGCAATTACTAAAGTACACACTGTAGACTGTAACTATCTTCCTTCTCTTCCTGACAGCTTCTTGTGCTTCTGTCATTATGTTGGATAATAGATGTCCCTAGAAAGTCAGGGTATAGGGAATGTCTTCAGTGCTGTAGTAGCAGTTCCTTCAGGATTTCTGATACAGCAGTGCCACTTGGCTTGGAATAAAGTGCTTCTGGAGCAGGTGGGAGGCTACACTGCAGGTGCAAACTTCCTGCAGGATGTGCCTTGGTAGCCCTAAGTTTGACAGGTTGATGTGTCTGGGTGTCAAAGCCTGTCTTTGACATCTTCTCCTTGTCTTTTCAGAGGGGAGCTACATCTGAGGCTATGTGTGCTGTATCTTCATAAGTGTCAAGTCTGATAACAGTGACCCTAAACATCACAATTTCTACCAAAGTGAAGGAAGAGAAAATAAATTTAGGCTTCCTGTACTTGCTCAGCTGTGACTGTATTCTACCCAGTCTGTGCTTGCAGATAAGCAGGATTTGCTTGAGGGAAATCCAGCCAAATTATCTGAACTTCTCTTTTTGGGTTCCTCAGTTCACTGGTTTAGAAAGAAGGAATCTACTTTAAAACAGTACCAAAGCCAGGTTTCATCCAAAATAATTGTGTTGTCTAAGGCCATCTCTTGTTGGCTCATTCTTCTTAAATACAAGAAAACAGGGTATCTAGGAATTTTCAATGTAAAAACTCCATAAGGTAAGGGTAATGGTCAGTAGTGTGTTATGGTAAAATTAACATTTGAATCACTGCACAGTGGCCTAGCAGCCCACAGCTGGAAAATAGCTGCCTACGTTGTCTCTGTTCTCTAAGCAAATGCTAACACTTGGGCCTTAGAGTTAAGTGGCATTAAACCAAAGAGCTGTGTGTAAGAGGGAAAGGAATTATGTTTTTTGTTGGAATTACACTATTTCTCCTTTCCTATCCTTGCATTCTCCCTCGTGTAATGCTGTCATGGTTTAAAATAATAATAAAGTATAAACACTTGTGGTCACTTTGAAGAGAAGTAACACCTCAAAAGCTTAAGAAATAAATGGTCAGCTAACATCAGAAATGCAGACATTCAAAGTGGATGCAGAACAAGGGCCTGTTCTTACTTTATTCAGTAAGAGCTGTAAATCTGGACAGATTCCTGGTTATTTTTTTAATGACTGAATTCTTTGGCAGCATCGCTGCCTTGTCAGTGCTGTTAACTAATAAATGTTTTGACCTAATTGTATGATTTCAGTGCAACTCAGATCTCTTTTGTATTCTTTGAATGAACATTACTCCCTGCTGGACTGAGGGATGAGTGATGTCCCTTTAGTATGTTATCCAACATAACCAGCCCCCCCAGAGTTAGTGGTTCACACAGGATTTATCTTCTGTGATACTTTGGCCCATCAGTAACGTAGGGTAGGAGCTCTGTTGTAGGCCAGACTGTAATGAGAGAAAGATCTAAATCTGGGATTGGAAACAAGAGTTGAGAAGAAAGAGAATCAAATTACAAAAGAAATTGTCAATAAAGGGCAGGAATGTTTGCTGGAAGCAGTTATAAGAAATGGGAAAATATTTCAGCTCTGAACTACGTTCTAATGTTAATTTTTATGAGAGCAAGAGAGATGATGAACTTTCAAGATGAACAGTTTATTTTCCTTGTGCTTGTGGCTTGTTTTCTCAGGGCAAACTTATGTTGTGCATGTTCCATGCCTCAGTACTTGAGCTTATGTGACAGGGGAAAACTTAATGGTGGCAGTGATTTCAAAACAATTTCTACTGCCTTATTTTCATTTTTCTTCCAAGTACAAAATGATAGCTTTTAGGTGACACTGTAATGCTGTGGGTGTATTGCTTAGTTAAAAGCAAGGTACAGGTTTCTTTTGCTTGATATAGTTGAGCGTTGCAGTTGGAAAGTAAAGTGAGTTGTTAACTTTAGTAATCTTTAATGCTTTAGTATCTTGCTTTTAAAGAAATTATTGTAGGAAAATTGTTGAACTTCATACAGCCAGTCTTTCAGGTCATGTTTTAAATGCTCTTTAAAGTATAAATCATATTTTCCTTTACATGTTCATTTCTGTGCCAGCTTCCTATCTGTGCTTTATAATTCTGCAACTTAGAGCTGTAGATGATACATGAGTTCTACGGTGCATAAAGATTTCAAAGCATATTACTTAGTGAGGCTGTCTTTATTAAAACTGAGTAAAGCACAAGGCAACAAAAAAAGCTGACGACAAAAAGCCTCAACATTAGGCCATTCCACCTATTTCATTTTGAATCCTTTGTTTGAAAGGATTGTTGAAAGGGTTGTCTTACCTCTCATTCGTGTGAAGAAAATAAAATTGTGCAAACCAAAGAGTGTTTTGATAAACAAGAGAAAAATGTGCTTGCATGTGCCATTTTCATAGTGAATGAGGAATGAAAGTAACTGAAGCTACTTGCTAGTATTGAAAGGTGTTACATGCAAAGAACAGTTTTATTCTCAGTAAGGTGACAAGACTTTTCTCTTTCAGAAGGTTGTGGGGTTTTTTTGTTTGGGTTTTTGGGGTTGATTTTGTTGGGTTTGTTAGGGTTTCTTTTGAGTTTTGTTTTGATTTTTTTTTTTTTTTTTTTTTTTAAGATTTGAATCCAGTTTTTTCAAACTGCCTCCTGATTTAGTAATTTAAATAATGAGTAGTATGGATGCTTCCAGCCTCTTTGTTCCTCTGCTGCTGTGAAGAATGGTCATCCATGACAACCTCCAAGCACATGACTGTATCTCTTTTGTACTATGTGATCAAAACTTAATTTACCTGTTTTGTCTTTTAGGCAGAAGTAAGTCTAATATGGGTTGGACACCTCTTCACCTTGCTTGCTACTTTGGACATGCTGTTGTGGTAGAGGATTTGCTGAAGGTATGTGTCTGTTATCCTCTCTGTGTAAGGCTAGAAGCAGTTAGTGTTTGTTCAGGTTTTTGTGATAGAAGAGAGGAAGCTTTGCAGAGAGGCAGAGGCACCCCTACAGTTTATCTACATGTAACATAGACATAACTGATTGTTGTGACATTAAGATAGGCCTGGTTTAGAAGGACCCAAAATAGTGACAGTGGAAGTCTATACAGTAGCATACAGCCCTTACTCTGAGCAGTTTTTACAATTATTGGTACTTAACTGGTTTTCTCTTGGAGTGTAACTATCTGCGTGTAGGAACTAAAGATGTGCAATGTATAGGTATTCACTTGTGAAAGCTCAGTTTTTTTGAAGCTTAGTGTGTATCTGTGTATAATAAGCCAGCATGTGATACTAGTAATGCAATGACTTCAACAGCTTGATTAGTTTACTGTTGTACCTAAAGTGCTTAAGTTTAGGCAATTTCAGTTACCAAGCTGTAGAAAAATCTAAAGTGTCTCAAATACAAAAAATGCTGTGTTATCTAATTCTATATTTTCCATAGAAATATGCACAGAATTTTGTGCAAAGTAGCCTGTATGTGTTTCTTTCAGGCACAGGCTAATACAGTTGTACTCATTATTTCTTTCTAACGTCTTTGAAATAATGAATTGTGTGATGAATTCTGGAACTATGGACTTGTGTTATCAAAACTGATGTGTTTGTATTTGCATAACAACAGCAAATGCAGTGACTATGTGGTTTCTGACTGAATTTTTTTTGGTTTTGCTCTCAGGATAGCTTCAACCAACCTTAACTATATTAGACCCTCTTTCATATTTGAAACATTTTGCTGGACAGCAGGAGTATGATAAACAGGCTCAAGTGCAAAACTAATCTAAACTTGGTTTTTATTAAGAATAAAAGCTGCCAGCATAATCCAGACTTTAAAGGAGGAAACAAACTTGAGATTTCTTTGAGAAATTCTTCTCTAGCCTATACACTTGCTCAGTAAATAAAGCCATTTTCAATTCAAGCGGGCTATTTAAAGCAGAAGGTAGTGTTTTATCACTTAATGCATTTATCAAGCATCCAGCTTCAAGAGTTGGAAAAGTATAGAGTATAGAAGTACAAATACTTTTAGCTCTTTTGATAGGGCTCTTGAAATGGTATTAGTTAAAGAACAAAGTGAGAAATAAATAAGGCTGTGCACTTCTGAAAGCTAGGCATGTAAGTGTGTATGTACTTGTGCAAAGAGCAAGTGAAGGAGGCGTTATCAGAAATAGAGCTCTGGAATTATAGACAGGTTCATCAGTTAACTTGAGCCAGGCAGCAATGACCTGGCTAAATCATGTGATCTAAACATATGTGATGAAGTTAAGTATGCCCTGCCCTCTCTTTGACCCTTTGAGAGGTTAGGTAGAGTGGTGTAGAAGAAATACTTAATGAAAGAAGGATAGGATTTCTTGGTTTCTTGGAAGAGTGCCTGTGCAATGTGGCAAACACTCCTCCTTTCAGATAAAAGGCATGGGATGGAGAAAGTGTGTGACAAAAGGAAGGGAGATTTAACAGGAAGACCTACAAAACCCCAAACAACCCAAGCCAAACAAAAACCAAGACAATAACAGCCCCCACCCCTTGTTTTAAACTTACTTTCCATATACTCTCTTCTTAAAAGTCTTGGATATGCCTGGAAAAATGCAGGGGGCTTTTCCTTTTTGAAGCAATTGAGAGAATGTTGGCTATGAATCTTAGATACGTACTTTATCCTTGTTTCCAGGATAACTGTATTACAGTTCCAATCTGATTTACCATGAGGTCTACATTAGTGTCCTGTCTCCCCTTCCCCCCTGGCAGAGGAAATAGCCATGTAGCTCTTGTTGGAAGGATATTCAGATGTCTGTTGGTCTTGCTGTTTAGGCAGGTGCAGATGTAAATGTGCTGAATGACATGGGGGACACTCCACTCCATCGTGCAGCTTTCACAGGCCGTAAGGTAAAGTATGGTGCCTTTTTAAAGCCTCACTTGTAGAATTATTAAGAAAGTGCTAGCAATAAGATCACTTCTAAAAGATGTTTTTACAGAGTCTAAAAATGACTTATTGTCTGTTTTGGTACAGTGTGTTCAGAAGGATTAGGCACATTGCCTAGCTTGCATAACTGTCCAAAAAAAAAACCACAGAGAGAAACCACATTGTTTTAATCTTAGTAGCTTCTGGAGGGGAAAGAAATCTCTTAAATTAGGACGCACAGGCCCATTTGGTGTCTGGAAGTGCTGTTTCTTCATAGTTAATTAGAACTAAAGAGCTTTTTGTAGGCCTGTATAATGTGACACTAGTTTGATTCCCCACCCACCCCTCACCGTTGCCACCATCATTCCAAAACTACTACTACCTCTATGGATAACATCTTGGCCCTTCAGAAGGAGAGACTGTTTTGTCAAAAGAGCCAGTTGTACAATTTTTATATGTCCAAATCAGCATTCACACCAGGTACACCAGCTTTTCAGAGTCAGTCTGTTCAGCTTTACCTCCTGTTGATTCCTTCAGCTGACTGATGGGAGAGAAAATGTTGCAGTCAGTCTCACTCTTCAATCTCTCTAAAACATCCCTTCCTGTTTTCATAAGAAACCAGCAGTGGTGAGAAGCTGTTGGTTGCAAAGCTCATTTTACAGGATGTCAATAGCTGGAAAGCCTGATTGTGGCCTTGCAGTTACACAGACAGATAAGCAGTGGTTTTCAAATTGTTTTTCAGGAGGTGGTGATGTTACTCTTGCAGCATAATGCTGATCCTTCTATTGTTAACGGCAGTGGAGAGACTGCAAAAGAAGTTACCTATGACAAAGACATAAGGAATATGTTGGAAGGTAACTTTAATAGGTCAAAGTTTGTTTTAGGTTTTTTAAATATGTGTGCATTCTAAAAGCTGCTATTTTTCCTGCAAGTTACAGAAGCTCATTTGAATTTTCTTTTAAAATTTGATTATTAGAAAGAAAACAGTCATGGTTTTTGGTTCTTGTCTGCAGTACTGACAAGTGGGGGTTTTTTTGGGACTTGAGAGTCAAGTATTATGAATACAAATAGCGTTGTTCAGGTTACTATTTCAGTCCTGCTGGAGCAGTCCTTGCTACAGATTTGAATGGTACATGGGCAGTCAAAGCCTTGGCTCACTGGAAGAGACAAAACTCAAGTCAAGAACAGTAAGTGACTTTGTGTGAAACAAAGCATTAGAGAGCAAAATTCCCAACAGTTTGCAAAGGTGACCCAGTTGTGGATCAGATTTAGGACTTGCTGTTGCAGTCTTAGACATTGTGTCAAAAGGCATAAAAAATAAAAACACTTCCCCTTGTTTCCTCCATGGCCTCACAGGTGTCAGAGATGAGGCAGATGGTGTCCAAATACTAATCTAGTTCACTGATAATAGTTTTGGAGAGTTCAAAAACTTTTGCTTCCTGGTATTACTATGTAATACTCTTAAATACTGATGGAGCTCTGTGTCCACTACCACAGACTGCATATAAGAAGTGATCTCTCTTCTGATTCTACATGCAAATGCACAAATAACTCCTTTCCACTGCTCATCTGCTGAATCATTAGAGAAGAATAAGATTTTGGTTAGGTGATAAGAAGAGTAGAAGAGAAGCTGAAAAAAACATAGGGAAGATATGAGATGAGGGTGTTGCATAGTTCCCATTTTCCCTTCTGCAGGGAGTGGGCTTGGTTCTAAGTGTTGAAATAATAATAATAATATATATGTATATGTGTATACAAACTTGCACATCTTATCAGATTTTATGTGCTTTGAACATATTTTTGCTCTGTCACAGACTTTTCTGAGTAAATATTGTATTCATAACTGTCCCAATTAAATAATACTGGAAACATTTGCTTCTCTAGGCTTGTTTTGCTATACTTGTTTGAATGCTGTACTTTATATGTACTTTACTGAGAATGACTTTTTTTTTTTTTTTTTTAAAGCAGTGGAAAGGACACAAGAAAGGAAACTGGAAGAACTCCTCTTAGGAGCAGCAAGAGAGGGGGAAACAGGGAAACTGACTGCCTTGGTAAGAATTCAAGTCAAGTCATTCAATCCATTATGCTAATGTAACAAAATATAACTTTGTGCTTTGCATTTCAAAGGCTGTGACTTTGTAATATTAGTGCTGTGCCCTGTGTTATATTGGTAAGGTGTTGAACCCTCTTTGTTGGAAGTTGCAAAACCAACAGTTTTCAACTTCTTTCATGTTTTTAAATCCTTTAGATAGAGTTAGCTAGTTAGTTGTAAACAGCAGTGTAATGGTTCATGGTCTGCTGAGATAAGCTTATTATGTTATTGTAGATACTTTAATGTCATGGATGTCTAGATTTTCACCACAGTGTGGCCTGTCTTTAATCTTGAAAGTAAGCTCTTTTTCATTAGCATCCATTGTAGTTTTTAATGGACAGTTGTCTGCACAGCACAGTTTCATGCTGAGCAGAAATTGAAAAACTGTGTATTTTTGTGTGTGCACACTCATAGTAATCCCAGATGAATGGTGTGATGGCCTGGTAAGGCTGTGGCAGAAGTAGATCACAGAAAGACTGGAGGGTGCCTCTGGATGTGATCCAGTCCAGCTCCTGTTTGCAGAGCAGAATGAACTAGACCAGGTTGCTCAGGAACAAATCCAGCTGGGTTTTGAAGCAGAGTCCCAGTGCTTGAACTCACACTTTTGAAAGTCCTGAAGAGTGTCCTTGGAAGTAAGACATGGAGTATGGAATGATTTTTACCTACTTAGTACCTTTAGTAATGCCTTTTCAGGCATCAAAATTCACAAATGTGAGATTTGTATATTGAGATACTTGATGTTCTTTATTTTTCTGCCTGGAAGCCAGAAGTGACCATCTCTTCTCAATTTACTTCCCCCACTCTAAATTTTTTTTCTTATTGCCCAAAGCACTTTGTCTTTCTAACTCCTTTCATGGAAACTCCTGTTAAATCTTTGGTCATCCTTGTAATTCTTATTTGGAGATTTTGTACTGTCCTCTTTGAAACTGAGAGAGAACCAGAGCTGTACACAGGACCTAAGATGTAGAAAAATATGCATTAAAAAAAAAAGCATTAATACACTGCACAGTTGTACTAATTGTAATTAATACACTGACATAAGTGATCTGTTCTTGATTCTGATAATTTTAATACTTGTTGCATGTCTGCTGACTAATCCTTAAGCTGATGTGAAAATAAAATCAGAAAGAAAGTGACTCCTTCTAGAAATCTGTCATTAAAAATTCTGCTTTCTTTCATGGGGCATGTTACTATACATGAGCATGTAATTCTCCCTGTGAACATTGTAATTTCTAAGTGATTTTCTTTTTAAAAAATATTTTTATATTTTTAATATTTCTTTTATTTATTTTTAATAATTTTGATATTTCTTTTATTTCTTTTTAATATTTATTTTATTTTTTATAGTTGCTATCTTTGAGCTCTGTATATGTGAAGACAGCTATATATTGACTTCTAAAAATTTTCATAGTATTGTCATGTTTTTGACCTGGAGTCAGTTTTAAGTCAGTCCTTAACAGGTGTTCCTTGGAATACACTTACAGCTCTATGGTGTAAACCCCTTTGACTTTCCTACCCTTAGGTTAATACCTGTGTGAAGAATTTGTGTAGCTCTTCAGAACTGCCCTTTAGCTCCAAAATTCACCATATTTTACCTACTGATTGTTCAGGCATTTTTGCTCCTACTTAAATTTTTTTATTAGCAGACTATGATGCTCTTGGAACTTTAGCTACTTACATCTACTTTTACTGTGACACCTAACACCACAACATGTTATTTACTAGAAGTTAGATCTTCAGCAGCTGAATCTTAACCCAGGCTCCTTAGTCTGCTTGAGGCAAAGCCAGTGTGTTCTTCCTGTGAGTTCCCAAAAACGTACTGTACATTTCCTGAAGTGACTGGAGAGATTTTTATCTGAATGAGTTGATGCATGAAGCTTTCTTCCAAATATTCCCTTGTAACATGGCATAAGGTGCTGAAAGCACAGGCATGTGGCTTAAAATCTATGTAGGCAAGAAGTCAGAAGAGGAAGTAAATGTAAAACAGCTGGTTGGAAAGAGCTAAAGTTTAGGAATCCTCAGGAATGCAAGTATTTGACTAGAGTGTTAATGAGGATATGCTTCCACAAACTCCCTCTTTTTGACTTTTGTTCTCTTACCAGTTGATCTGTAAACAGCAGCTTATATAAGGGATAAGTAGTTTATCCCTTCTAGGACTACTTCTGAGATACATACAAAGTAGTTGCTGTTGATGTTGAATTGTGGCCATGGGAATTCTGTTATTATTTTGTAATTTTGTCTAAGATAGCATATGCCTAATGTGAGTACTTAAACTGAGTTTCTCAAAAGTTGTCTTGCACTGGTGACTCTGGTCTCCTAAGGCTGCTTATCAGTAACTTAGCCTTTCTAGTAAGGCACTCCCATCTGGCTTGTGTGCTTAAGTGGCTGGTAGTGCATGAAATGGTTTGGGCTGGAAGGGACCTCTACAGATCATTCAGTCCAACCCTCATGTGTGCATCCAGTAGCCACATATTTGAGTAGAAGTGTAGAGATGTTTTCTGTTAGTTAGCAGTCTCATGCTTCATGACTCTTCTCTTTGAAGGGGCTAGTTTTCAAAATGTTTACGTTGTGTGCAAGTAAAACTCAGTTTGGGTTGGGTTTTTTTCCCCCTTGGTTACATAGCTACTTTTATTTTAATAGACTTAAGAATGCAGCAAAACTGTTTGTATAACAGATTGCCTATCCTAGGAGCTCTAAATGGCCTAGGATATCTGGCATTGAGACTGGCAGATCTGCCACCCTTCAGTACAGAGTTCTTTCTCTCTGAAACAGGGCGGCTGCACAATTTTTTTCTGGATCAGCACTGGCCTGTGCTAACTTCTGCCTGGGAGTCTTCTATGAAGAACAGCAGATGAACAGCAGATTTTTGACAGTAGAGCTGGGCAGGGCCATTCTAGCATATAAATGACTGAACTGCAGTACTGTGCAACTTTCCCTGGCACTGTGCAGTTGAGCAGAAAAATGTGTCCATATTGTACAGCAGAGGGGGAAGGAGTATAGGAAGCAAAACACTGAAGTTCCTTACTCTAGCTGAATGTCTTGTTTGATTGTTGCACTCCTTGCCCTTGTCATAACACTTGCTAAATGCCCTCTTTTTTGCCAGATCTACACTAAAGCAACCTAGTTAGGAACAGCTAATTTTCAAAAGAGAAATTATGGCATCTGGAGAGGGGGGAAAACTGATAAGTAAGCAGAACTTTGTTTTTTTCCAGTTAAACAAGCGCAAGCCACCTGATATCAACTGTACAGATCAGATGGGGAACACGCCCTTGCACTGTGCAGCATACCGTGCTCATAAGCACTGTGCATTGAAACTTCTAAAAAATGGAGCAGATCCTAAAATAAAAAACAAAAATGGTGAGTACCAAATGGAAAGTATGTTAAATGTTAAAAGGAGACACAAATTCAACATCATCTGCAAGCTGTGTTACTTACTATGCAGTGTTCAGGGAAAATCTTACAGTGCTTTACAAGCTTTGTGCCCCTAATAAAGGAAGGCCAGCAGTGAATAAATTGCAAGAGGCTGGAGAACTGTAGCAAAATACTTATTGTATGTGCTTTTATTTTCCAAGCTTACCCCTATCTGGAAATTTTACTGACTGTCTTAACAGTAAAATGTGCCTGGCTTTTGTTTTCTTGATGCTAAACACTGAACACAGGTAACAAAAAAAACCCAACAAGATTGAAAATGTGCCTGAGACAAAGTGACTCCTCAGAAGAAGGCCTCTAATGAAACCACAAAGAGGAAAACTTGATGCAGATGTTATGCAAACTGTGTTCTTGTCCTCTGTTTAAAGATGCCTCTGTCTTGGTGTTTGTGAGTGTCCTAAACTGGTTTTTATAGCTGGAAGCTAAAACCAGATTTAAATCAGTAAGGGTAAAGGGCTCTCTGTGGTTAGTAGAACTCTGACAAGCAGTGCAGTGCCTTAAAGTTCAATACCTTTTTAGTCTTCTGCCCTAGAGGAGTTGATGTTCCCAATTATAAGTAAGTGTAGATGCTTGAGGGCCAAACTGATGGGTAATGAGTGTCAAATTATTTTAAAGTACATCTAAGTTTATTTGCATCAAATTCTCATGCCTTGTCTTGTTACTAAACAGATCAGACACCCCTTGATCTAGCCCAAGGTGCAGAAATGAAACTGATACTGGCAGGTAAAACTGGAAAGGTAGGAACTTTTGTATCAATTTAAAATGCCAAGGCTGTCTAGTTGAAGCTGTTCCTATATGAGCTTTAATTTCTGTGCAGGTTATCAACAAACCCCTGAGGCGATATGAAGGTCTCCTGTGGAAGGTATGGCTTATTTCCCTTTCTAAAATAGCTTTTAAGATTTCAAAATATGTCCTTTTTCTATATTTCAGTGATAACTGATGAATGAAAGGATTTTGGAATAGTAATTTTGTCTAACATTTATAGATGGGCTGGCTGAGTGGAGCAGCTACCAGATTCATGGTACTGTGATCTTAACCTCAGTCACCAAAATCTTTATTTCTTGGTAATCTTTGTGGCAAAGCTGCACTGTGATAAGGCTTTGTTCCTTTTGTGTGGGCAAAATGCTTTTTCTTTCCTCAATAGATGACTTTGATAATCTCTGACTGATACATTGTCTTTAAGAAACTGTGACTAATATTTTGCCATCATCTTCTGAAAATTTTAAAACTTAGTGGGAAGATGGCATTCAAAGAGTTTAAAGCTCGTTTTGCTGTGTTGCTCAAGTGAATCTAAGGTCTACACCAGTGTTTAATTCTTTGCTTAATGATATCTTTAAAGTTTTCTTCAGTGTAAATTTTCCTATAATACAATTGTAATGTAAGGAACTGTTCTTAAAAAAGAACTGTGTGCTAGAGCTTGAGAATGATAAAATGTTGTCGTTGGAGATGTCAGTGTGTTTTGTTTCTCATTTGATTTTATAAAATAGAATTGTGTGGTGACCAACAATTCCTGTAATATTAAAAAATACAACACTTTAATATTTCAGTCCTTACTGAATAGCAATTTAACTTTTATCTTTAGGTGGTTCCAAAAACAAGAGTAGTGGTGCAATTGTAAAATACTTGCAGGTTGCAGTGATCATCAGGATATGCAGAACCTAAAAGGTTTTTGTAATGTTTACTAGTTTTAAGTGTTAAGGAAGCTTCTCTGCCTGACCATGCAGGAGTCACTCTGTCCATCACACTTCTTCCATCAGAGACTTTTAATTGCTGGACTGAAGCCCCTCTGCAGTTGGTGGCTCCAGGGAGTTTACAGGTGCCCAGCTTAGCTCCCTAAACTCACTACACTCAGTCAGACAAGGTTTCCTTACCAGCTTGACCCTTGGTTTCCTATAGCTGAGTGTCAGATGTCTGGATCCTTACTTTAATCATTGTGCAATAACAAGATAGCAGCTTGAGCTGGTGCCTCTGAGGAGGTACCCAAACGAAGGAGCCCCTGGGTTTTTCAGCCCTTGCAGTCTAAGTGTGTGAAAGTCTGGAGTCTTCCTGCTGAGTCCTCAGCTCCTGACACCACAAAGTCCTTGTGGCTTTGGCTAAGCCAAGGGTCATTGCCACTTCATGGTCTCTTGCCTCAGGCTCCTACCACCCAGAGCTCAGTTCTGCAGCTCACACTGCAGCTGCATACTGAGCTCTCTGTACTAAAAGTATTCTGTTGAGCTTACCCTAGCCTTTTTTTTTCCTCTTTTAGAGCTCACGATTTTTTGGTTGGAAACTCTACTGGATAGTTCTAGAACATGGAGTGCTTTCCTGGTATCGGAGACAGTAAGTTCTGTGATTAAATTTCTGAACAGCAGTTTAAATAATTCCTGTCTTCTTCACTAAATCTCTTCTTCTTTCAAAGAGCTGATGCAGTGAATAATGATCATCGTCAGGGGTGCAAGCATCTAACACAAGCTGTCTGCACGGTAGGAATGTGTTGTAACTACTGAGTTGTTTTTTTATGTTCCATTGTATTGCATTCCTGGTTAATGAAAACTTCTGCTGGATTGGTAACCTGATCTTTGTTATAAAACAGGGAGAAAGCTTGTGCTGTTGAAAGAAATGCTTGTTCCTGTCCAGCAAAGTGTTCATTTATGTAAAGTAGCCATAAAGCTCCCTCACTGCTTTCTAAAGCATTGAAGATTTAGACACACAAGGTATCCTGAAAGCAGACCGGGTCAGTTTGAAACATGTGATCTGGAATAGCCAAAGCTCCTGTTCCTCTTTAGCTGTCCCTGGCTGCTTGTGACCAATTGCATAACTTAAGCTGATCTCAGTTGAAAGACTAAAAAATCTTGAAGGTGATATTTGGAAAACTTCCCTGATTTCTGTTATGCTTGTGGGACTCCATCTTGGAAGGGGTGAACAGAGAAAACAAAGGCCAGGTGTCATTTATAATGCCCAGCAAGATGAAGTGTTTAAGAAAAATGCATTTAAGATAATTTCTATAACTGCCCTATCCTAGTTTTGCACCACAAGTTCAGTTAAACTGCACTTATATATGCACTCATATTGTATGGAAAAGTGACTTGCTTTTCAGTGTCTACAAATTCCTTAATATTGGTGATATTGAACTGTTGCTGAGGTTTTGTCTGAATCAAGTGATGCAAATAAATGCAAATATGATATTTGACCATAAGAACCTCTATGTTACTATTAATAACATAATTACACACTTTGGAAAACTGTTCTGACCAAGGTTTTTATAAATTACAATTACTTGGATCAAAGCTGAGGCAAAAACTACTGAGTTAAGCATAATTTTATACTTTGCATACACTTCTTTTTTTTTTCTGGCTGATTCATTATACTAATTTTGTTTTTTCTCCACTTTGCTCTAGGTAAAATCAACAGACAGTTGCTTCTTTTCTGTCAGATGTTTTGATGACACTGTTCATCGTTTCAAGATTCCAAAAAATAACCTTCCTTCTCAAACAAGAGAGGTAATAATGACTCTTTATCAAAGGCATTAAAATATAGTAACTTCCATAATTAATAATTTGCATACTACTTGGATGCATTAGTAGCAGCGTATTTCATATTTTGATCATCAGGACTTGGTAGCATTGCTGCGGATATTAAATCTTTCAGCGTGGTTACAGATTAAACAGCAAAAAATAGGCCCATTGTAATTACTTCTTCTTTTAAATAAGTGCTACCTTGTTTTCCAGCTCTGTGCCCGCATTATGTGCCCGTTATCTAACTTCCTGTTCTTCATTCACTTCTCTCTGTGGTAAATTTCTGTTGGAGCCTCCTTCTGTTGGGTTTTCATAGTTCATTATCCCAAACAAAAGAATGCTTAATGGTACAGTCTACTCTTAACCATACTCCCAGATGATCTAATAAACTGTATTTTCTCAAAAGGTGGCTCTGAAACAGTTTTAGGGCTATTTGTAGTACGTTCACCGTTGTGCTTCTGCAGGTGTACTAACTAGAAATGGAGTTTGGGTGGAGGCAACTGAAGTTCTGTGTCCAGTTTTGGGCTTCTCACAGCACGAGAGATACAAACATACTAAAGAGAACCTAACAAAGGGCCATGGAGGTGATTGAAGGGATCAGAGCATCACTTTTACTAGGAAAAGCTGAGAGAGCTAGGACTGCTCAGTCTGGAGAAGGGGAGGCTCAGGGAAACTTGCCTATGTTTGTAAATGCCTGAGGAGAGGTGCTAAGGGGGACAGAGCCAGGCCCTTTTCAATGGTGCCAGGTGACAGGACCAGAGGCAATGGGCACAAACTGAAGCAGAGGGATTTCTCTCTGAACATAAGAAAAAAGTGTGAGGGTGGCCATGCCCTGGAACAGGGGGCCACAGGAGTTGTGGAATATCCATCCTTGAAGATTTTCAAAAGCCAGTTGGATGTCCTGGCCAACCAGCTCTAGGTGGGCCTTCTTGAGCAGAGAGGTTGAACTAGATGGCCTTCAGAGGTCCCTGCCAGCCTCAGGCACTCTGTGATCCAATGAACAGCAGAAGAATCTACCTCTTAATTATAAGAGTGCTTGAGGTTTTGTGCGCAAAGTTTGTCACGCATAAGAAAGCAGACTTTGTCACAGGGACCTTGCTCTCTGAACAGAAACCCAAAGATGCAAAATATATTCCCTATGGTCTTTTAATTAATAAGATTTTTTAATGTGACCTTGAATAGACTGAGGCATGGGTTACATTTGTGCTTAAGGGTTAATAATAAGTTAAGTCTGTGGTACTCTGCCCACAGAGTATTTCATCTGCAATACATGTTACATCTTCTAGCAAACCATATTTTGCCTATTGAGACGTCTCATTTTACTAATGACTATCTTATTTATATAAAGAGAAAATTTTGTTGTTCTGCTTACATGATCCTTTGTTTTGGGGATGACCTTTGAAAAGTTTATTAGCTCTGTTTTTTCCTTTCCAGAGTTGGCTAGAAGCAATAGAGGACCACTCTGCATATAGCACTCACTACTGCACACAGGAACAGCTAAGTAGTGATGATGAAGATGATGCAGTATCTGTTACAGACCTACAGGACACTCTAAAAGTATGTACTGAATACTTAACCTGGCTCATGCATTTGGGCAGTTGCAGATTAGCCTTGTTTTGTGTTAAAATACTTCAATATACCTTTGACTAAAAGTGATGATTCTTCCCATGGATGCACTTGTGTTTGCACTGCTTGCTGTCATGTATTCCTGCTCAGACTATGTGGCTAAGATGACATGTTTATCATAGCTACAGGGCTGTGATTTCACTTTTGCCAGCACTACTGTAAGATAGAAAACTGCTTGAGAGTTTCAGCCAGGAGAGGGAGCCTTGTGTACTCGACTTGTTATCCTCCAGTCCCGGTGTCACCAAAGCTAACCCACATCGAGTTCTGCCTCTAAAGAACAGGCAATGAAGTGTTTTAGAAACGATCTTTTATCTCCTCAGATCACATCAGATGCATTGTATAGTGACTGCTCATATCTGCAATGGAATTGAATAGTCTTTGGTAATTCTAGCATTGGTAATTGAGCCTGTGATTCTTGCTTTTTGCTATACATGTACTGCTAAAGCCTTATATTTTAATGGAAGGTTGATGCTGCAGTGCAAAAATCTTCATGTGGCTAAACTCCAAGCAGCTTGTACCATTCCTTTTAGTACAAGAACATGAAGTAGCTCATGGCACAGCAGAGGTGGGAGGATAACTGGCACTGGCAGTCCCTAGCAGCCTACAGAATATGGTATTATTTAATAGATAACAGTGCACTTGAAGCCCAGAAGACCAGCTGCATCCTGGGTCACATCAAAAGCAGAGTTGCCAGTAGGGCAAGGGAGGCAATTCTGCCCCCCTCTTCTGCCTTCATGAGATCCTCACCTGGAGTGCTGCATCCAGCTCTGGGTCCTCAGCACAAGAAAGATGTGAACATGTTAGAGCAGGTCCAGAGGAGGGACACAAAGGTGACCACCAGGAATGAATAAACACCTCTCCTTTGGAGAAGCAAAGGCTTTAGGGAGACCTCACTGTGGCCTTAAGGGTGGCTTATGAAAAGAGGGGGAGTGACTTTTTACACAGGCCAACTGTGTAGTAGTGATTACACACTAGATGTAGTTGTGATAGGATAAGTGGGAAGAGGAGAGATTTCGTTTAGATATTGGGGAGAAATTCTTTACTGTGAGGATGGTGAGGTGCTGGAACAGGTTGCCCAGAGAAGCTGTGGATGCCCCATCCCTGGAAGTGGTCAAGGTCAGGTGGGATGGGGCTCTGAGCAGCCTGGGCTAGTGGACGGTGTGGATGGCCAGGGGCTGGAACTAGATGATCTTTAAGGTCCTTTCCAACCCAAGCCATTCTATGGTTTTATGATAACTGTCTCCAGGTTTGAATGCAGGCTTGAAATATGATCTTGGGGCTGGTTTCTGCATGTCACTATACTTGCCATTTATCAGTTAACCTATGAATGTGCTTATTTTGTCCTTAAGTTTCTCAAAGAACAAGCACTTGCTCTTCCCAGATTTTTAAACTGCTCAATAAAGAATGAGGTGAATAGCAAAAGTGGCACATACAACAAATTTGACTGGGGTTGATTTGCTACATTAAATTAAAGAAAATTTAGTCAGTGTTCATAAATGTTCATAAATGAAATAAAGATGTTCATAAATACTCTGTTTGCTTTTGTGTCTTTGAAGGTAGTTTAAGTAATTTGTTTCCGTTTTAATATATCAGTCTCTGGGCTGTCCAAATTTTAAAATTTCTCTATAATAAAGAAAGTAAACATACACTTTCCTTAGAACAAGGTATTTCTGAATTAGCTATCCTTGTTTTTTTCAGAAAGCACAAGCGTGCCAACAAAGACTCAGTAAAGAGGTTTCAGACTTCCTTGCAATGGTTAAATCTTTGGATGCTACAAAAGGTAAAGCTGATTAATTTAAAATGTAGTTTGTTACCAAGAAACTAATTTTTTCTTTTTAACAGGATGCTTTTATTTCCCCAAAATCAAATTTTCAGGAGCTTGAAAATGGAGGACAATTTTCCCCATTAAAAAAGATTCAAATAAAGTAGCATTACAGTAATTGCTAACAATTAAGATTTCAGATTTGGAGAAACAACTAAGTATGCTGATTGAAAGAAATTTTATTAGCAGCTGTAAATGCAGTGAAACTGCTTCTAGCTATAGTCATTATTGAATAGTATCATAAAAATATAACACAGGGGTCTGCTTTCAAGGGTTTTTTTTTTTTTTAAATCCGTGGTTGGTAGCTTGTTGTAGTGCATAAGTGTCTCTTCACTGGTACAAAGAGCAGTGAAATAACAAAACTATACAGAGAACTGGAGGCATGATATGATGGGACATATTCCACAGATTTTGCTATGACTTTTATGCCAGATTTGAACTTCTCAGGTTTCATTTCAAGTTATAATTCTTAACACGTACTTAGATTTTTGCAGCATAACTGCTAAAATATATCACAGGCATCAAGATGCTAGAGATTTGTACTTGTTTTATTAAATGCCTTAAACATGTAGAGAAGTTGTTCATGTATTAAACACACAAAGGAATTTTGTAAGAACATCTAACTGTTGGTCCTTTGGATCTGAGTCCTAGTTATATATTGTGGCTAAAATTTTGTAGCTCAGATTAGAGAACAAGTTGTTTGTCTATACAGATCCCTAGTCTGTAGTAGAATACTAGTTTTGAGAATTAAAAATGTATTTCATCCCTGTGCCTTTCCAAAAGAAGGCTAAAAATACAGCTTTTTCTCCATGTGCTAATGAGGTAAGTTACTCTGTGATGTTACACTGTCTTTTTCATAAACTGAATTTTTACCAGATTTTTATTTCACAAGGCAAAGGGACATTTCATAATGTATATGTCTTATTGTGAAGCTTTTGTAATTACTGTTACAGTAAAACAGATTTTTTCACAAAAACCCCCAGTTTGAAAATTAGTATAAGGTGGATAAATTCCCTTTGGTAGCTATAGAGGCAGTTTCCCTGATTCTGTAGAAAAAGTGAGGTTCTTTTTAAAGAAGAAAAACATTTTTTTAAAGGAAATACACAACTTAAACAACCAATACCCATAATAAAGCAAAAGCAGATTCCATTCCTAGAAACTACTAGTCTTGGCCAATAGCAGTAATAAGTTCCTGTTTTCCTTCCAAGGGATGTTTGTAACTTGCTAGGTCAGTGAACTGTTTCTGGAATCATGTGCAACTTCTGTAGGTTGCAGCAGAGAGAACTGCTCTAGTTCTCCCATTGTTGTGGTATTTTTAAAGTATTTGAATCCTCTGGCTCCAGAAGAATGCAAATTTCTGAGTTAGAAACCCTTCTTTGTGAAGTTTTCCCTAAATTGGTTTGAGCAATATAAAAATGGCTATGTTGGCACCTGGTGTTTGAAATTCTCTCCCTGTTTCAACATGCTATTCTGAGTCCAGAGACTTGGCATGCCATTCTGAATCTTTGAGACTTATGCATCTTGTATATTACAAATAAAGATGTCTCCTGCACTCAGTGTGCTGCCCCTCCTTCTAGAGGCACTAGCTGTTCTTAGCAGCTCTGGAAGAGTCAGTTTGAGTCAGTGGTGAGCTCTGGTTTCAGAGACCACAGTTAGTGTGTGGAAATGTACTGTATCTTGTCCTGCATAAGCAGTATAAGTTGAAAAATAAACTCAGGTACTGTCACTGATGGACCTCTTAATCTTCAATGGTGTGACATCAGCTTGAAGCACCTGGGTTACTAAATGGTGTCAACTGATCCTGGAGTCTGCAGGCACTAAATGTTGCAATTATTTTAATTGCAACAACTATGCTTCCTGAGAAAATTACTTACTTGATTTCCAAGGAATTGCTGCACATCAGAAAACTTCACAGATTGACTCCAATCATTTCTACCAGCTGATTGAGTTATGATTTCCTGCTGGTTCTAGACATGCAGTTCCTTCTGTAAATGGTCATAGAAGTCAGGATGTGACATGACAAGTTGTACTACTTACACGAGTCCATGAAAATAAGGTCTTCCCCTTTAATTGTTCAGTGTGCTTGTAGTTACAATTCAATCTATTTTTCTCAAACCTAAATTTTCAGCTGCACTGAGCACTGTGGTAAGCTCTTTCTCTTCTATGTAATACATAGCAGAAGGCAAAAAAATCTACATTTTGCACTTCTATTTATAGTAAACCAGTGCAGAATCCTTTTTATTTAAATTCTGTCACCTGAAGCTTTAAAATGTAGAAAGTGGTTAAAAGGAGTTTGTTGCTAGTTCCTTTCCCACTGTCCTGCTGCCATGGCTTACTGCCTCTGCTTTCTAAACCATGCTGAAAGAGAAACTCAATCTATTCATGTGCCTCTTATACCAGTAGGGAAAGGATGCAAAAAAAACCCTCCCACAGATCTTGCAATGCACCAGCCTTCCTGTAACATGTGAATGTTATGTCTGTATTACTTAGAGGAAAAAATAATTACAAGAATCCTGACATTTACAATGTCCTTCTAACATTACTAATATTTTTGTGCTTTCAGGAATATCTTCTCCCCTCCTGCAGAAAGTTGATGTGGTCTCTGAAGTATCCCAGGAAACGTGTGAGGCTCTGGCTGAGTGCCTTAACCTGTTCACAAAGCAAGAAGGGGTATGTATTGTGCTGCTTGGGGCTATAAAGGGTTTAACAGCTTAGCATATTTGTCTAGTTCCCTGTTTACCTGTTACAAAAATAAATACACAAACCCATACCACTTCATGTTGCTGATAAGCTGTCCTTTTGCATACTGAATGAGACAAAAATTTATTCTTCTAGAGAAAGACTAGGTATATGCCTTTGCAAAAGAATGTTTTAGTATTTGGGTGTTCAGAAAAGACATTTTGGTTACAAGCTATTGCTTGCAATGTTCAAACTGAATGCTTGAATTCAATAAAGCTGTTGCTTTGCTGATTTGAAGGTCAAAATTTTGAGAAAATTAGGTTTTGAATTTTTTTTTTAGTTTCTGCTAGCTAACTGAAGTGTTGAACAATATTGCTTCTGAATTTGTTTTTCAGACCATGTGCTTGGTGGGTGTGAAAATGCTATTTGTTGAACTTCTGGCTTTCCCAGTAACAAATATCATGTATAGTGTTAAACATAATGCAAACACTTCAATTTCGGAATATATGTCAAATTCACTAGTTCCTAGAGTAGGAGAGCTGCTGTTTTTCTTCCTTCTTGACAATACCCTAGTACCATGGAATAAGCTTGTCTTCCTGTACTGTGGTAACTATAATCCCTGGGTTAGGCTCTTACTCTACTGACTTCAGTAAGCTGTGTTCCAGAATGAGGTTTGTGTTGGTGCTGCTTGTCTTCCAGTTATTTAACAGTGAGCTACAAACACTGGCTCCATTGTCTAGGTTTGGTTTTTTTTCATTCCTTTCCAAGTCCTTTGTTTCCAGTCACGAGTCTTTTAGACTTACTTAAGTTCTAGCAGAGTGGAACAACCATTGCTTTTTTTTCACATTGAGTTTTTTCCTTAAGAAAGTCTGATATTAAAGTTGCCAGCTTCACTTGCGGATGAGGGGGAAATTGTTACAACAGTGGGTGTATAGTGTTAGTATTCCTTAATTGTGTTGGCATCTTGCTTCAAGCCAGACTAAAATAGCTTTCCAGAGTGGTGTATGGCAAAACATATGGTGAAATTGTAATGTCACCTTACTTGAACTTGAATAGTCTCTGTAGGTGTAATAGAGGCCTTATTTTAATCTGGAAGCACATAGATTTGGGCACAGAGGGATAGGCTGAGGTGTGAACTTGTTTTTCCACCATAGCTAGTGAAATCAGTTGGTCATGACAGGGAGAAGATGTGATCCTGGAGAATTTTTTTTCTTGGTATTTTTAAACTTCAAACTACTAAGTTCAGAAATATAGTGCAGGCTTTTTAAAATGCTATCATCTCTTCCTAAGACTTGCAGCTTTCCAAGAAGCTGCACTCATTGATCATTACTGTTCTTAAACCCACAGCATTTGGCTTTGTTGTCCTTTATAAGTCAGGGCCCTGGTTTTTTGCTGCTCAGGGTTGATTTCAAGACTGTAGTTTTGTTGGCATTTGAAAAGCAATATATTTATAACCTTGCAGTCGTATTGTGTATGTCCCATGAAATCCAGTTATCTCTAAAATTAATGTTTTCTCAAGCCTGGTGCCTTTCTATCTTTCCTCTTTAAGAAGAATTCTTTTTCCCTCTAATTTAAATTGTCAGCATACCAGAAGCTACTGCTTGACTTATGAGGAGAGGCTCCTCACTTCAGTAAGGATAACCACAGTGAACGCACTTTATGCTCTCTAGAGGAAACTTTATTTAGTGTTACTTATCACTGTGCTTTGGCAATTGTAGCATAATCGCGCAGTCCGCAGATGAAACTGCTAACGCAGCAGTAAACCAGCCAGCTTCAGCCGTCTTCCACTTGCGCTAGAAATGGTGCATGAATCTCCGATCGCTCCGTCTGCCCGCCGCTTCTCCTTCCCCGCGGTGCCGCCGTGCGGGGCTCGGCGTGCGCGGCGGGGCGGGGGCGCTCCGGGCGGCCGCGGGGAGCGCGGCGCGGTGCGGGCTCCGAGCGCCCGCGGGGGCCCCGCGCCGGGAAAGGCGTGACCTCCCCGCTCCGCACGGCGGGAGCGGCTGTGACGCCGCAGAGCCGGGAGCGGGGGGCGGGGGGAGCTTCCAAAAATAACCCACTGCGGCGGGACTCCGTGCGGGGCGGCCCCGCACGGCTCGGGAGCCCGCACAGCCCGCGGGCCGCCCCGGGAGCCGCGGCCGTGAGCGCCGGGCAGCGCCCGAGCCCGGCGGCGGGGCGGGGGCGCGGCAGGGGCGGGCGCGCTCCCTCTGTCAGGCCATTTTTAGCCGGGCTGGGAGCCGGCGTGGCCGCCCCGCCGTTCGGGGCTGGTTTCCTGCTCCATCTCCTCCTGCGCCGCCGCCCCGCGCCCGGAGGAGCCCGGCGGGAGCGGCGTTGAGCGGAGCCGCGCCCCGGCTGCGCGGGGCGGCCGCGACTTCCCCGCCCCGCCCTGCGCCGCGCCGGGGCGGCCGCGGAGCCCGCGGCGTGTGGTGCAAGGTGAAGGGGCCGCCCGCGGCGTGTGCCTGTCCGGCAGGTGCTGCCGCCGCTGCTGCTACGGCCGGGGCGGCTTCCCTCGGAACGGCGCTGCTCAGAATCGTCCCGCGGTATGTAACGTTCGTGATGGGCTCGGGGCTGCTCTCTGTGGCTCTGTTTCCTTCTTGACATTGGGATGAACCCGTCAGTGTCAAACAGATGCGAGCACAGATACTTTTTGCCAAATAGTTAAAACATGCGAAGGGAAAAGGGAATGTAACTTGGTTGCTTTAATCTGAGTACATACTGGGGCGTTGGTGTCGGAGCCAGCCTGCACAACTTGAAACGTTTTCTGCAGTGACTTTGGCACAAGGTTAGTAAGTAGTGTTTCAAAGCAGGATTTGCCTTGGACTATTTCTAGCAAATATCAGAACCTACAAACCACATGCAGTTTGATTCTAGTAGTTTTTGCATCCTGAGTTATTTTATGTAGTTGTAGGAGGAGTTGAACTTAAGGTTCTTTTCACAGTAATCTCTCTGCTAGATTTTCTGAATGAGTTTAAAATTCATCTCTAGTACTTGAACTACCTGTACTGAAGCAGTGTGAAATTGATAGAAAAAAATTATTTATTTAAAGAAATTGGCTTTTCCTTTTTTTGCCTTGCTTCTTCACTAACCAGTGCTTAGGTAAAGTGTGTAGATGAGTATCTTGACTCTTAAGTTTCGCTTTTACCATCAAGGGTTATATGTAACAGTAAATTAAGAGCTGCATGAATGTAGAACGTGTAGTAGTTGTAAGCTGGTTTCATTTGTAGTCTGTTTGTGGCTTTGATCTTCAGCCTTTGCAGTTGTCATTCTTTCCAGTTTGTTTTTGTCTTAAAAAGGGGACTTGTTTACAAGCTGGTGAAAAGCCTTAGCTGATGAGATAAGGAATACAGGAAAGGTTTCTTCACTTTTTGCATTAAATGAGTTGTATATTTCAGCTATAAAGAATTTGCCATAACAAATTAAGCTTGTCACTTCCACAAAAACTTTTTAATGTCAATATACTGTGGGTCATAGTCCTTGAACTTAGTTATCTTTACCATGGCGTAATGTGCTATCTCTTGTATGTACATCCTGTAAATAAAAAATGTGCACACAGTTCAACTGGTAAATACCAGTCTCTGGAAGTTCAGTGCACTGCCTTAGTTTATTTCAGATTTCTTGGAAACATAATTGAATGTTAGATGTGTCTGTGTGTGTTCTTGTGAGTGAATGCTTGCATGCTCTTTGGCATATAAATAGTTGTCTTTAATATATTTCTGATTTGTCTTCTGGGAGACAGGTATGAGTATGGCTGTTATCACTTAAACCTCCTTCCTACCTTACTGTATTGTGAATGAAGAAGGTGCCTGTAGGCTATGTCCAGATGACTCCTTAATGAGAAATTTTATTATCTGTTTCTTTGTGGGGGTGCAGATGAGAAGAGCAGTGATGAGAACCTGCAGTCAAGGGAGAAATGCTGATAAAGGCACCCTGTGCAAATCTGCTAGAGAAGTCCTGGCATCCATCAGCAGTCCTTTTCTTCCATCTGGCAATATCATCAGCTACATTAACCTCTATAAGGTCTTGGGAGCCTCTGGTGTGTGTGGGAGGGAGAGATGAAGAGGGGTGAGGGACTGAAATAAAATCAGAGAAGCTAAAAAAAAGGTTAATGATAAGATTTCTGAGTTAGGTCTAGTAAGGGGATCATGTATTGGTTGGCTTCTGAACTAGACCTAGAACTATAGAATCCATACTCCCTCAGCTGATAAAACCATTGCCTTTGTTTTTCTGATCTTTTCTCTTTGTGTTTTGAAACAAGTAGCCAGCCCTATTTTTTAATTTTTATTCCTTTCAATCACTGGAGCACAGAGGAACTAATGTTGTCCATTCTGTTCAGCTCTTGCTGAAAGTAGCAGAGATCGAGGGAAAACCTCAGTGTGTCAAGGCCTGTAGGCAATGCCCTGAACAACTGGAATGCTGTTCAGGTTGTGTGCTTGTGGAAAGGAGAACAGTTTTCAGACAGCTGATGATTGGACTGAACACAGCAAGAGCTGTTTGGTGTTGAGAGAATCAAGGTGTACCTACATCAAGAAAACCTTTATTTGCTCTTGGTCAGTAACTGACTTGATCCTGTTTCTTCCCTTCTCCTCCAAATGATTGGAAGTGTACTAGGAGCACCTAGTGCAGCTTGAATCTTGTTTGAAGGTTACAAGTTCATTGGAAGCTTCTCTATGCTCAGATGGGGTCCCTAGTAAAGAATGGTATTTTTCCCTTATGCAAGGAGCATAGGATATAAAATGTTGGGGAATGCTGTATAGGCAGGGTGTATAAGAGAACAAAGCTACTGACAGGAAAGTCATTTGGTTTTTTTCTCCTGCTAGAATGTTGACAGTTCTTTGATTTGTGCTATACTAATTTTTGGGTTCTCTATATGCACATTTTTCATCTGGGCTAAAGCTCTATTGTGAAGATATTAAAGTTGGAGTAACCTGATAGTGAGATATTTGTGGATGGCATAGTGCTCTTCCTCTGAAAGCATTATTTTCTACCAGTGTACTGCAGCCTTGCAGGTATAAAGCCAACTACAGATCTGTGAAGACAATGTCCTTACCAGTAGAGGCAGGAGTTTAGCAAGTCCAAAGTATCTCAGAGGTGGGGGAGTTAAAGAGCATAACTTCTTTTTTCTGAGATTTCCCTAGAGCAGCCAAGATTCAATAGGTCACCAGAGTGGGAAGTGAAGCTAAGCAGCAGCCTTAGACAGAAGCTTTTTAAAATAAGAAATACTGAGTCTCCATTCAGGGGAAAGATAAGTAAATATTACTGCTGTTCTTTTATGAAAGGGTATTATGTGTGTTGACAGAGTGCTTTTTTTTTTGAAGCATTTGATAGGTTTTGAAGCAGTTGGTAAGATCCTTGGGCAAGTGCTATATTGGAAAGGCTTCTGGGTGAAAGATGGTTCTGGCTCACAAAAGGATGCTCAGATGTTACTATAGGGTAAAAGGCAAGTGCTTCTGGTCTTTCTAATACTGCAGGGTCCCAACTCTAGAGACTTTTTTGGTGGGTTTGGGTTTTTTTTTTTGTTTTCTTCTTTGTTTGTTTTCTTCAAGATTGCTGATACAACATATCACCACCTGCAAGAAGGAGGTTGACTTTGAAGTGTACAAAGTGACATACTGACTTGTAGTGACACAGAGATTCTTACTGACCTGTAGCTCAAAGAGTCTGCATGGAAGCTGGTCAGACAGCTTGTCTGAAGGCATTCCCTGCTACTCACTTTGTAGCCCAGCTGGAAGCCCACTGCTAAGCTGTTCTTGCACTTCCCACAGTGGTTAATGCTTGGCCCATAGATGTGTTTTTTGTTGGCGTTTGTTGTTAAGCAGCCTTGTGTAAACTAACTTGGAATCCATTCATGGGCCTCTGGGGAAACACAGTGTAAAAACATACTGGTTTGAAATGAGACTCCTCCTTAATGTGCTTCTGCAGCTCCTGCTCTGAGGTTTACTTCTAAGGTCTTGTGTACCACTTGTTTGAGTACTTAATTTTTAATGCTGAGAAAACAGTCTTAGCTGAGGCTGCAGGGGGAAAAACTGAGCAGCAATCAAGTTTAATGGAATAGTTCTTGATAGAGTAAGCTTCTCAAATATGAATTAGGAATTCTGTTTTCTATGAATGTATTTGTGAAATGCCCTTGCCTCCCAGCTAATGGAGACAAACAGAAAAAGAAATGTATAAGATGGATATTTTCTCAAAGTGTTTTCACTACTTAATGCTATGAGAATATTGTTTGTTTTTTTCTCCTGCTTAGAAAACAAACTGGAGTGAGAAGGGTACACACTTCTATTCTTCTGATGTCATTGTGGTGTATCATGGCATGTAAAACTGATCAGCTTGTTTTCCATGATCTGGTTTAATTTGTACCTGATGTGTTTTGGAAGAATGGTTGAAGAGCAGAGTTCTAAAACTTGTTTGCCAACCAGTGCATTATCAGTTAAGGACTGGTAACAGTTCGGGAAAAAAATTAGGCCCCAAAAAAACCCAGGAGGCTGAACCTCTATCCATATCAGCATATCCGTTAACTTTGCTGGGATTTTGCTTGGCAAGTGTGTTAGTTAATTGACTGCAGTCACAATCTGGCTGAGTGGTCTGGTTTTGTGTCTCAGCTGCATAAAACATCAGAACACCAAACTGGATAACTGTGGTCAAACGCATTTACTAATTCTCTGAAGATGTATCTTTCTTCTTGACCTCTCTTTCTTGAAACTTGATTTATGAAAAATTAGTATATAAGAAAATAAGGCCTCTTGTTCTATGTAAGTCTGATAAAAGCTATTTTATGAGAGTAATAATTAAAAATAATAATTTCTACACATATGAAAAACAACTTTCATGTAGTCTATCCAGTACTGGATATTAACACATGCTTTTGGAGGAGACAGAACATTTAACTTTATTATGCATGTGTTGTGGGTGAAGCTGTTTTAAAAGCAGTGTTTCTGGGCAGCGTAAGTAACTTAAGGCTTTGTGTCACTTAACAGTTGTTCCATCATCTTAAATTTGTCATGTAGTGAGATTTTTGTATATTTTAGTTTTATTGGTTTCCTTAAACATCAGTGATGCCAGATCTGTTGCCTTATAGGCTAATAAGCTGTCCATGTGTAGCCTTTCCTTGAATAAAGGAGATTGACTGAATCTAAACTTACTTTTCTGATGTTCTTTCTCATTTTTGTAGTTGGCTTATTTTAGTCACTTTGGTTCCATGAAATACAGGGGTCTTCTAGCTATGAAGTAAAAATAAAAAAAGGGATGATTTCCATTTAGACAGTATTAGTGTTTATGGGGAGGGTGTGTTGTCCATTGTGTTTTGTTTATAACCTAAATTTCACCAGGTCATAGTCATGGTATTTCAACCAGAACTGCTTTTTGCACTTTTTTTTTTATTCTGATTTATTAGAGCTGATACCATTTTTATAATTAGGGTAAGCAATTGTGGAGTTTGACCTCTTGTCTGTTTTTTTTTATCTTGTGTCCAAATGTGTACTTGTTGGCCTCCCTCTCCCCACCCCCCTAGAAAGCCAGTGACTTTAAAAGCTTTATTTGTTTTAATATTAGTATTCAGAAGTGTGTTATCTCTGCTTGCTCTGCTGTCCACTGATGAAATGCCTCAGTATAATGCTAACTGCTGAGTCACTGACAATATCACTAGAATTGGTAAATGGACTGTGTTTAGAAAGCATTTACACCCTGAAAATAAATCACTGGTGTTGAAGTTTTCCTTGAAGGTACATGCCAAGCCTGTTCATAAAGGAATGTTAGTAAACTCCTTCTCTACATTGCTTGTATTGTTCTTAATGTCACTCTCCTTGAAATGCAGCAATAATACACTTTAATAATAAATGCTTTTAGTGTTATGTATAAATGGGAAATACAGGCCTATGCTCTCCAGGTTGGTTGATTAGCACACACAAAACAAATTATGCTCCATTTATAGGGAACTGAATGTTACTGCAAATAAATGGTAAGGTAGAGCTCCTCTTACAAACAGAGTGTATCCATTTGTTGTGAACATCCTGATGAGTCCTGTATAAAGATGATGCCTGGCTTTCTAAGCACAGCCCTCATCTGAACATCTTGTCTTTGGGAGTGACACCTGTGATGTGCTTACCTGGCTTGCATATCTTCATGTTAAGCCATTTGTAAGATAAATGGACTCAGTGTTTTTTAACAGGAATGTTTTCCCTCCTCTCATGCTTGTCAGGGCTACATTATCAATGTTAAAATGTGGACATCAATGCAATAACTCTTGGATCCAGGTGTGTTTTCTCTTTTGAATATGATGATCTCAGTAAGATGTGGTACTCTGATGCTGTAGAGTCAGCTGACTGGACTTTGGAGATGAAGACTGATGCTGTCTTGTGATACAGTCTCCTAGGTGTGCTAGGAGACTTTGAGAATGGCTTTAGAGCATGCCTATTTGAAGGGGTCTACAGTGTACCTTCATAATGTAGGGGTACTTTTTAACATAGAAGTAGATTGCGAACTTTTTCATTGACTTCAAGGAGTTTTATGTTGCCAAAGCTACACAGCTTCCACAACAAAATCTTGTTCAAATATGTTTGACCTTTAAATAGGAATACGGCTTCTTGTTAGTCTTGAAATATAATAGTGGTGCTATTGCACATCCCTTTTTTTTGAGTCAAAACCTATGGTGAGAGAACAAAACTAATCTTCTCTGGAAATATTCCGTGTAAGTGGTCAGAGTATCAGCCTCCAGGTCTTGTGCAGGGCTGCAGCAGCAGAAAAGCATCTGCAGGAACTTGGTGGTTTTCCCCTGATAGACATAAACTTATAGGACATCCATAAACAAGGCTTTGATCATTGTGGTGAGGACAAATCTTGAGTTGTCAAGATAGTAGTATACCTCCTCTAAGGCAATGTGGTAATCCATGTTTGTCAGTAGTTTATACCTTTCTGGAAATGCCAATATTATTAATTGTGGATGTGTCCTGTGCTATGCATCCAAATTGGATTGTGTGTTTTTCCAGTGAAACACCTTGCTGCAAGGTCAGACAAATCAAATTGAGGTTAAAATGAGCTGGCTGTTTCAGACAGCTGGAAACCTTAGACAGCAGGCATCTGTGCCTATGGATAGCAGAAATCTAGTTTTGTCTGACCTGAATCTCCTCCACCTCTGAAGCGACATTTTTGACTAAGGCCTAAACCCTAATTTCACAGAGGAGCAAAATGGAAATGGTTGAGGTTGGAAGGGACCTCTGGAGGTCCTCTGGTCCACCCCCCCTGCTCAATCAAGGCAACCTGGAGCTGGTTGCTCAGGACCATGTCCAGATGGCTTTGGAGTATCTCCAAGAATAAAGGCTCTATAACCTCTGTGGGAAGCCTGTGTCAGTGCTCTGTCACCATCACAGTGAAAAGAAGACATTTTGACAATCATAGAGGATTTCCTGCCTTTCAACTTGTGCTCATTTTTTTTCTCTCCTGCCACTGGGCAGTACTGAGAGGAGCCAGACTTCAGCTGTTTTCTCATCCTCCCTTCAGGTATGTATATAGATGAGATTTGCCCTGAGCCCCCTCTTCTCTAGTTTGAACAATCCTTTGACATACAAATACTTAAGGGGCAGTCCAGTACAGTAGTGTTAGAAAATTTCAAGGAGCCATGTGTCTAAGATCAGCTGATAATATGTGGTCAGTGCTTTTCTACGATTTTCTTTGTTTACACATGCAATTTAATGAATCTAAAAATGATATGTCATTCTAGACTGTCAGATTCTGTTTCAGCTTGTAGTGGGGAGAATTTAGAAGTTTAATCTGTGATCACTTCTTCCTCTGAACTATAGATGCTGCTGGATTCTATATAGGAGAGTAGTAAATAGACAGTAGTAAATTAACAGTAAATAACTTTGCTGCAATGTTCTTGAAAAAAATTTTTAAAAACTCAAACACAACAACAGTATGAAGTCTCTATCACATAAGGGCAAAAGTGTTTGAGATCATTCATAAGTAGAAAGGATCTGTTCTACTAATGAGAACATTTGGATTATCTAGTTCTGCACTGAATTTCCGTATTCCAGAGCATATTTATGTCTGCTCTAACTGCTGGACAAATGTCTGCATGACTTACTCTAATTTCAGGAAATGTCTTATTAACCTACCCAGGGCCTGGCTGAAGTCTGCTGGCTGTTGCCTGCTTAGGAGTAAGGACAAAAACAGTGTCTCAGAGGAAAATCATTCCTTAGAAGGGGCAATCTTCTTAATGCTCCAAGTCTTCTAAAATCTGAAGTAGAAGTGGGATTTTTGTAGCTGTATTGGTCTTTGAAGTCTGATTATTTAATATTGGAAATGTGGGAAGAATGTGTTCTGGACTATAGAAGAAACAGCAAAGAATGCTTTCCAAGGTGGATTTTATTTTGAGATAAGAACTCCAGCATTGCATTGTAAAACTCACTGTTGATTTCTGGCCTATGTAACATTTTTTCACATCAATTTGGTTAGTATCCAAAATAAAATAAAAACTGGCAAGTGAGACATCTGAGTTTTTCAGAAATGCAGAACAACTGTACAAGCATGCATGTTTGTTTTGGAATTTCTTCTTAAAAAACCTGTCAGTTAGACTTAATGAATGATGAATAATTAACAAGATTCCCAATGCAGAGCTTGTACAACAGACAGCCAGCTTCAAAAGTGTTAATTTTTTTCAATAGGAAGCTGTTTTCACTCTGAGTCAACAACTGAGTCCAGCAGCACTAGTAAGCCAGTAAGAGCCAACAAAAACATGGCAAAAACGTGACATTTGCTTCAAAAGAGAAAACATTACATGCATTTGCCATAGTCCAGTTGGGAAGAAGTGTGGGGGAGAGAATACAAAGGGGTTGATCAAAGTAATCAGTGGTGTATATGGAAGAATACTTAAGGGAAGTAGATCAAAACTGCCTTAAGATCTATTTTCAAAACAGTCCTTAAGAATAAAAAGAAAATGTTTCCTGTATGCATTCTTAAGAGCACTTACATCTTAAAATCTGGTCTCTCTGTGAGACTAGCAAACTTCAAAGATGTCCAGTCCTTCAAAAGAAGACAAAAAATTGTCTCTACTGGATCTGAAAGCACGCAGCAGTATGGTGTTCTGGTTCTGTTGGCATCAGTATGATAGATCAGCTTCAATGAGGCCTTTAGTTTGAGGAAAGTTACTTGTGGCATATGCCTCTGAGAACATAAACTCACTTAAACTCACTGGGGCAGCAAAATATCCTTGGGGTGTGGTTTTTCTTGGTAATCTTGTAAGTCTGCAGCTCAAAGCGTGCTTCCCAAATGCGTGCATCGCTCAGATGTCATTGACTCCCAGCTTGTTTTGGCATTTGTACTGGCAAGAGTGAATAGCAGCAATATTTAATTTCAGCATTACTCAGAATAGAAACAATACTTCACAGAAAATGACAAAATCAGAAGGCTTTTTCTTTGAAGTCCTGATATTTGACTAATCAGTGTTATAGTACTGGAACTCAAGTAGGAACAGAATGGGCTCTGGAGACTGGCAACTTCTGCAGCTCTCAAACCTAAGTAGACCTCATGACATTTATCACATTACAGTTAAATTGTTAAAGTAAAATGGGAAAAACAAATACATTTGAGAGGAAGACTTGGAATTGCCATTGAGTCTCACTTTAGAAACAAGCCAGAAAGAGCTTTTTTAGGTCTTGACTGTGCAGAAACACTTTGAAGAAAGCAGTTTCTCTGATAGAAAAGTTTAAATCCAAGATTTTAAGCCAAAAACAGCCTTCTAATCTGCAATCAGCTATTAGTCTCTGCAGTTTGCTCATGTGCTCTTAGACAGGTTCCTGGCTGGGAACTGTGACATTCTCCACTGGTTAAAATTGCAGTGCTTCAGCAGCCTCTGAATAAACAGACTTTGACATAGCCAAATGTGGAAACAGGAGAGGGGAAGGAAGGCAGCAAGGTCCGTGTTGAGGAGGAAGTGTTAGTGTCTTAGGAGGGAAAGGTGGGAGGCAAACAGTCCTTGTCCCTAGCATGTGGCTAGTTCAGAAACTGTTATTCCCAGCAGTTTTGAATTATGAATTTTTATATTAGACATGTACGCTGGGAGAAGGCTGCTGCGTGCTCTCAGCATCTCTGGCTTTGCTCTTGAATATCAGTTCTCTTACAGCCTAAATGTCTGCCTGAGTTCACATGATCCTGCCAAAGTAAGAGTTCCTTCTGTGCGGATAGCATGGCTTTTGCTTCTACTGGTGCTTCTGCTGTATTTTTCTAAGTTTTATGATCATACCTGATCCTTTCCTTCATTAGCAGAATTTAATTATATTAATAAATCAAATATAGGGAGATATTACAACTCTGTGCTCAGAAGAATGAAATGACCATTCCAAATCAGCCCTGCTAAACTCGTCCTCTTGAACTTTGATGTGAATGTTCGTGGTTGACTAACAATGAACTCTTGTGTTCATCTGGGGAATGACTGAGGCAGTCGTATGACTTGTTCTACAAAGTCTTTGCTTTCCTCTATAGACTTCGAGTTGGGATGTAAGAGACCGGATTACCAGGACTTTAAATTGGTATGTATGGGGTTTGGTTGTGTGTATGTGGGTCTTTCAGCCTTTGTACAAAAAGAAACTGTATTGGTGATGTTTTCTGTATATGGGTCTGAAAGCAAGCCAGCTGTTACGTTTGCCTCCAGGTGTGTTTTCTCTTTTGAATATGATGATCTCAGTAAGATGTGGTACTCTGATGCTGTAGAGTCAGCTGGCTGGACTTTGGAGATGAAGACTGATGCTGTCTTGTGATACAGTAAATAACCATTTGCCTATCACCAGTGAGCTCAGCTTACCTCCTTGATTAAGTGATCACATCTTGTTTTGCTTTCCAGTAGTTGCAGTAGCAGTAGTTTAAGTCACTTTCACTTTCTATCTATGCTGGGTTTAGGTGTGATAGATCTCTGAAGCTGGGTAACTAACAGGCTTATGGCACAGAGAGGGGGAAAGCCTGAGCAAGAAGTAATGGCTGAAGTAAATCATGACATATTTTGGATCAGTCCTCTGTTCCCTGGGAAAAGCCCAGTCTGTGATGAAGTTTATAGGAGCTGGTTTACTCCAGCAAATGAAGAGTTAGGATGCAAGACTTTAACATATGTTTACATAGCAGACATTTGTCACAAGTCCCTTGTGCTTGATGGTGCTGGGGAGTAGTGAGTCAGCAAGAGGTTCTTTGTAGAAGGGCTTGTGTATAAACAGATCAGAACTCTGAAAGGTTTGTGTAAAATATTTACATGCTTTAGGAATCTGGGGATGTCTTCATGAAATTGATTGCATCTGTTTGGGAACACTCTGTTGTTGCTTTAATGTGTGCTGTCACACTTGCAGTTTTTTGATGTGCCACAGGAGTATTCGTAAGTCACTCATTCCTTTATCTAGTGCCTCAAACACCTGAGGCATACTTGCAAAGCAGCATTCTGAAACTAGAACTGTTCCTGCTTTTTGGGGTGGAAGATTAAGAGAAAAGCATGATTATACATATTCATATCATATACTGATGTGTGCTTAGTGGGAGTTAAGTCCCATGAGAAGAGGTAAAAATCAATCCTTTTCTAAAATTTGTTTTCTTTCTGGGAAGCATCTGGGAAGTATTGAAGTTCAATTATGGTTAAAGCTATGAGAACTTTTGGAGTGAGTTCTCCTTGAGAACAACTGGTTTCAGTTTTCACTTCAGTAGCAGCTTAAGCAGCAATTTGGTACTATTCCAGGTAGCAGAAAGTCTTAACAGCACTTTTCTTAGAAGTCTGTCCTGTAGAACTAGTGCTGCAGTAGCATGCTTTGAAGTTAGCTAGCAAAGTATATAGAACTGTTCCATTTCTAAACAGATACACCTCGAGGAAAAGAATCAGTCTTCATATTTCTACCTTTGTTCAAGACACAGAGGCAGGCCTGGCTCTTTATAAAACTTTTTGGTTCTCATTCTACATTAATAGATTTACTCAGCACTAGTTTAAACTGGACATCACAAAGGACTGGCTAATGCAAGAAGGCCCTAGCAATAGGGACTGTATTGTACTAACAGCAAAATTACAATTGTGCTTGTTAGAATAGACAAACTGTGTACATATCAAACTCTGCATCAAGGTTGTGATTTCCACTCTTTGCTTCACATTTTTGGTAGGGGTTTTCATTTGATATGAAAATCACAGAAGGGACAGAGTTCTTGCTTTGGACTCCCAGTGATTTCTGTGACGAGTTTTCTGTAGTGCAATGTGTTACAATGCAGTGCTCTGTAAGTTCTGTCTTTCAGTATAGTATGTCCTGTTGGAGTAGCTGACCCTGGAAACTATCAGCTTCAGATGAATAGATGTAGTGTGAAACAAATGGCAGGTTTGAATTGTTTTACTTTATTACAGAAAGCATCAGGACATGTTCACATAAAAATGCCAGTTCTACTATAGCAGTGTTTTTCTAATTCCTTGGTTATGTCTTAATTTCCAGCCAGGTGTTAGTCTAGCCCCTACCCTCCAGCTGAAACTTGCACCTCATTTCTGTGCTTTGTGGCAAATATCCTATCAGAAATGACATTTTGGGGGGAAAGGAATTTCTGTGGCAGTTGGACAAGGCCATTCATTTTGAAAAGCAAGCCCTCCCTTCTGAGGCATCAGAGCCGTTGGTGAGGCGGTGTCACGGGCAGCTCTCCCGTGCTCAGCTTACTGCAGAGCAGGGTTGGTACACAGTGTTCTGACATTCTAGCAGAGTCTGTCTTCAGATCCCCTCATGGTTTCTCTGTGAAAGAGGAGGTACTTCCTTTCAGCACAACTCTGAAGTCTGTGTGTTTTGGGCAGTTGCTCCTAGCACTGAAGTTGAGTGCCTGAAAATAAAATTCAGCTAAATCACACTGCGGTGTTGTGAAATCTGTCTTTTTTCTCAGTCCAGGAGAAGTAGGATCTAAGGTATGCTGTCTTTTAATTTACTGCTCGAATGTTGAAAGCATGTAGCACTGCATATTATTGAGGTGTCTGTATTTGTTTTGTGCCTTGCTCGCTGTATGTTTGGTTTAGTGCTTATTTGCAGCTGCAGGAGCATGTTGCTGAGATGATCAGTTATTAGCTGAGCATAGAGTGGTGTGATCCTTTCCAACCCCACAGAAGTGCCACTGTTGTTGAGCATTAATTTAAATTAAAGGCATCCAGCACCAAACAAAGCAAGTATTTTGTGTATTGTACTAAGATGTCTTCAGGATGGACAGAGAGGCCTTGGTTACAGGCTGTGCTGATATAGTTCAAGACTTTACCCTTTAAAAAGAAAAAAGGGAATAAAAAAGAGTGGTTTGGTGCTTGTTACCAGTCTCCCACCTACCTAAGTAAGACTGAGGGTACAGAACAGAGTGGGACCGGTGTATGTTACACACAGATAAGCTTTTTGATATTTTGGAATAAGCATATGAAGTTTCTGCCAGTAGTACACAATGAAGAAACTAACTTCTAAACTTTGCTCTTGTGCTTAGCAGGATTTCAGATAACATGGAACGGCAATAGGAGTATCTGCAAATAGTTTGTTACTTTCCTTTAACAAAAGAAAGAGCAGTTTGATTGCTAAAATAACTCACTTCTACCATTTAAACTTGCAATGTGGTGTTCACAGCAGCAAATTTTACTGTAGTGTTTACAGGAATGTTATATAGGAAGCTGTTGGAAGCAGATTTCTATTCAATTAAACCAAAAGTGAAACTGGTTACCAGACCGTGGATATCAAACATCTTCAGCTGGAGAAGTATGTTTTTAAAAGTGGATTGTTGCACTGACCTAGATACACTGACAGAGAACCACCAAGACTTCAGTCTGAGGTTATAGCTGTGTCTATAGCTGTAAGGATAATGATGGAGTGATTGTTTGCTTCTGTGAGACAAGGATAGATAGCTTCCATCAGAAATAGGAAATCTGAAGTTTGACTGTAATACCATTCTCTTCGGAGATGGAAGCAGGACTGATCTAAAGTGTTCTTGTCTAACGGTGTGAGTACAAGCCCAGCTTTATTGATAACTATTTGCTGTTGTTCAGAACAGCTCCTGACAGGGATAAGGTACAAGGCCTGGCCAGCTGGGCATTGGGAACTCAGCTGGCCTCATGCTGGGTTCACTTGAGCACTCAGTGCCACTTTCTGCATAAAGCTCAGAGGAAAGCTGATAATGCTGCTGGTGGCATGGGAATTGTGGGCACCAGTGACAGGAGTCTAATAGGTGGCAGCCATTCCATGGTTGGAAGATGAAGAGCTGAACCCAGTAGGATTTGCCATCTGTCTCTCAGCTCAGGCACCACCATGAAAGGTACAGAAACCATGGCTGTATTACAAGCTGTACCTTAATCAGGCTGTCAATGAAATGATTCTTCCAATACTTCCTCTCGCTCAGGCTGGATTTCCAGAACTGTGTGTATACAGGTATCTGCATCATTTTGGTGTGATATTCACTGCATTACATGAATATTTCTGTCAGTTCATAAAATGATTTAGTATTCAGCTGATGCAACTTCACAAAATCAGGTGATACTTCACTGAAGAATACTGGTCTCTCTGCATCCAGTTTAATAGACTGAAATGCTTCTCAACATTGTTTTTTGCTCTTCTTCCTGCTTATTACATGAATCCTGCACTTTTTGTGTTAAAAACAAATTTTAAAACTAGTCTGGAAGTTCCTTCTGTAATCTTGCAGATGTTTTTGTCTTGGGCCACTGAAGAAAGACACAATGGGAAAGAAACAGCTTCTGCAAAAGGGATAAAGCTGAAATGCCATCTCCAAAAGTGGTTGGTGGAGTAGCAAGGTGGAGGGACTAATTCACCTCAGAATCCTGTTCATTGACCATGTCCTGTGAATGAGAAATAGAGCATGGCAAAATTGCAATCTGCTGCTTACATTTTGGGAAAACCTATCACTCAGTTGGTCAATTACATTGTTCAATAAACTTATGCTCTGAAAGCAGCACCAATCTGTCTGCAGTGTTTCACGTTAAACTGGGAAGAGAGTGTGTGCGATTCTGAGAAAACAAAACAGCATCGTCCCTTTACATTCAATTTATGCAAGTAGGTTTTAGGAGGTGAACTTCGTCACTTTGACTTTTATTATTGGCAAAATGGAAGTGTCTCCTAAAGCTGCTTGGTGTTTAAAAAAAATCTGCTTATTTCAAGCAAGGTTCTTTCTCCTGTGTTGTTGAGTACGTCAGGGTTGTGCTAGCTTTATCTCTCCCAGCATTGCTTCTCTACAGGCACAATCAATAACATAAGGGTAGTAGAACCATTTTTAAAATCTTTTTTCGTTCTCATGTTGATGCTGTGAAACTGTTTTGGTGCTTAAGGATGTGGTGTTGTTGCAGTGTTTCCTGACAACAGCCCTCAAGGAATGACTAACGTAGAGGTGCCAGGCTGCACAGATTGGTAGGGCAATCTCTGGACTCTGTGTGAATGTGTGTGTCCATCCCTGAATGTGTGTGTCCATAACCTCCATACTGTTGAAAAAAATGCTATATTATAACTTTCCATCTCAAGCCCCTAGATATTGATTAGGGTTGCTTTAAATCCAGTTTATTCAGTTATGAATGAACATCCCAACAATTGCAAGCAATAAAATTAAGTGGGTTTTCTTTATTCCTCTGCTTCTGGCTAGCACCCTATTGTTTATGGAACAGATGAAAAGTTTGGGTTTTTGTTGTACTAGTGAGTTTCTGGCAACAAGGAGGTCTGGGAGCACACAGAAAAGTGAACCTTACTGTAAAGCTGGAAATTGATTTTACAAAAAGAGAATTTATTTGTAGTATGCCTTCTGCAATTCTGAATAGCTCTACATTATGATAGGACAGAGGAACCTTAAGGTCAAGAAAATACTTTTTGGAGCAGGTGTGATCTCAGGCCTGTGTGTGTTGTTGCTTCTTTAGTCACACAACTGTGACTAAAGGATGGTGAAAGGGTCCAGGTTTTTAGATTGTTTCAATTTTCCTTCAATTTGCTGTAAGTTTTAGATAAAGATTTAAATCACTCAAATCCCTTACCAAAGCATTATAGCATAATGGCATCTAATTCAATCCTACAAATACAGTATTATTGCAAATAGCGTTTTCATAACTGATTTTACTTTGCTGTTTAATAAGAATGAAAAGTACCATTTTATTTTCAGTCCTCTATCCTCCCTGTATCAGGAGACCAAAATACTGATGCTGTTTCTCTAAGCTGGTGGTTCCATTACTGTTTGACAGCATACCAAATGTATTTAGCAGAAACTGCCTAATAACAGATCTTTTGCAATGGCATGTCTGATTTGTATGAAACATTGCAGTAATTGGCTTCATTGGTACTGTCAGAGTGAACTTTAAATGAAAGTGACAGTAACTAGTCCAGACTTTTTTCATTTTGTTCAGAGTAAAACTATTAGACAGTAAGTGACTTACTGGTTTTTCTGCTTTCAATTAGCAACCCAATTTTATACTCTTTTAATTATCATTTAATTGGATTCCCCCCTTATACTCAGAGCCTGGCAGCCAAAACAGCTGATTTAGTATTTGGCACAACTGAGAGGGTGAAAATTTCTTCTATAAATCTTTCTCTAGAGGATATGTTTCCACCAGCATAGAAGCTCTTTTCTGGAAGTGGCAAATCTCTTTTAATATCTCCTTACTAGCTCCTTTTGTGCTCAGCTCTGAATCCACTGTTTGAGAAGTGGTTATAACTGAGGGGGCTGAAGCCTCCAAAGTAAAGCTTTAATGTAAACTGTAACCAGAGAGGACATATGAACAGTTCTTAAATTAGCTTCAAAAAGGTGATGTTGGTATATGTGTAAGTTGTCCCTGTAACTGTTCCAAGAGATTAATTGTCATGTCCTTGCATGTTCTTAGTGGAGAGGGAATTAGCGTTGTAAACTGACCTTTGAGAGTAAACTAGAGGACAAGACCGGGGTTGGGGATGCTTTTGAAAAGGGACTGGAAGGGAGAAAGGGAAAGACTCAATGGTTTAGGGACTGAAGGAGAGGTAGCACACTGAAGCCTAGTTGGGCTGGGAGAGGTGGCCATTTCTGAGCCTTCAGTCACAGCCCTTTCCCCTCTGCTGGCAGGCACAGAAGGCAGGGAGGCACCAGCAAAAAAAAAAAAAAAAAAGAGGAAATAGGAAGGACATGTTGCTTTCCCATTAGTAGTACTGAACTCAAAACATGGATAACATCATCTGCCCTGGAGCCCATTGCATGTGTGGGTTTTAAAAAAGGTCCACTGTCTGGTGGCTGGGCTTCTCTTTTTGTTAACTTCTGGCTCCTTGGTAAACTGTTTGGGGAGTTCAGAGGGAGGGCTGTTTATATCAACGTTAAGTCAGTTACCAGAGGAATCTCTTTCTTAACCTCCTTCTGTAATCTTCAGGGTTAACTGTTTTCAGCTCATAGTTCAGTTGTAGTTATTTGTAGCTGGCATTCACATTTGCTCTGTAATTCAATTTAGATGATGCTGCTTGGCCTAAATTGGAGCAGACTAGTAGAAGGAGCTTGGTGCGTGTAGAAACTGATCACTGACTCCGTAGTTAAGGTCATCCAAGTAGAGCTGTAAATATTTCCCCTCAGTTTTAGGGTATAGTTATCTGGCTTGAATTCACCTACAGAATTGTGATTGATACTTATGTCAGATCTTACGTGTCAGATTTTTCAGCTACTAAAAATGCTGACTAACAATCTTATTGTCATCACACAAGTACTGTAATATTCTCATTAATCCATGTGGTTTCAGTTCCAGCTGTTTGCTAGTTATTTATTCATTAGAGTCTATTTTCTGAATACCTTCCAGCTACACATTCTTCAGAGAGATGAGATTTTATTCATACATGTATCTACTTATAGGTGAGGAATTTGAAACTGGAGCATGAGCAGGAGAAAAACAAGATCTTGTCAGAAGCATTAGAGACACTCGCTACCGAGCACCATGAACTAGAGCAGTCTCTGGTTAAGGGATCTCCGCCTCTCAGCATCCTCAGTGAAGAGCAGTTCTATGATGCTGTTTCAGGTAAGTGGTGATGTCCAGGATGTGAGTGTGTAGACAACATGTGTGTAGTGAATGCCTTGGGAGCAGGTGGGGTGGGAGAAGAAGGTGGAAGCAGTCTAACTGTAAGTGAAATCTCTGCCTTTATAACACGGACCTGATTTTAGGAGTAAGCTTGGTGTGTTTTATGAGTAGGGCTGTAAAAATTTGCCAGAGCTCACCTGTAGAATTGTATTGCTTCACCTTAGCGTGACCAAAGGTTAGAAAGCCACAGGACAGAAATGAAAGGTCTGATTGCTTGGGAGTCTACACCCCTTTTTTTAAATAGCAAAACATAAGCCTCCTATTTTGGGAGGGATAAGTGTATCTTATAGCCTTCTGACTTGCTTTGTCCGTGATGGTGTGTGCTTTTTCATTTGTTATATTGTTAAGACTAAGACTATAAAAATCCCTAATTTTTAGGGATAATGGTATTAAGAAAGGCTTGTTCTATTTCAGTTTTGTATACCTGAAGTGTTAAACGTGAAAGAGAAGGATGAATCAAAATCCTGCATACATTTCTTAAATGTCTTTTCTTTCCTTATTTGTTCTTCAGTTTAGTATCTTTCATAATTTCATATGCAGGACATGCCAATAGTAGTTTTGGAAGATTCTGAACTGCCTGAAATGATTGCAACATGCATTTGTATAGAGAAGCTGTACATAGTGCATGCAGCTCAGCAGTAGCTCTAACTGGGTGATCGGGCAGCACACACCTGTCTACAACTACAAAGGATCTGGAAAAGCTTGAGGGTGAACATAATCTAACTGTAGCAGACAATTGGGTTGTGATGGCAAACTTCACTAGCAAGGATGGGGTTACTTTTTCTGTGAACTGAACTGTCTGATGCTTCTGACAGATGAGAAAAGCAGTGTTCCCAGACTCCTTGTAGGTGTTCTGCAGTGAGAAACTTAAGCCGTGAAAAAACAGGCAAAGGAAGTCTATGCACAGGAACACAGTGAATCACCTTTGTGAAGGAGACTTTGCTGTTTGGCCCAACAGCAGATTTATCAAGCCTTCAAGTACAAGAGACTGAGGAGCACTAAAACAGGTTCTTCCTCTGGAACCAAAGGAACAATTCTGCTGAAAGACCTCAGGCTCTTTTGATTGTCAACAAAGCAGAGAACAGTTCTTTATCTGATACAGTTGGAATGTAGTCTCTCCAGCTGGGCTTGCCTTGTGCATATGAGAGAATATTAAGCTTTAAAGAGCTGCTAGTTGACACATCTCATAACTGACCTGATCTCTAAATACTGTTGAATGAAAGGGTTCAAAGCCACCTCTCCTGTTTTCAGAGGTGGTAGTTTAGTCCTTGCAAGCTACAAACAAATTGTGTTAAGTGGATTTGTAAAATTGTGAAACTTGCTGAGTGCATATGTATACAAACATACCTAAAGAAACCCAAACATGATTTCTTTCTCCTTTGGGAGAAGTTACGTGACATAATTCATTTTAATTGCATTTTAAATAATTTTCTGAGACAGACTTACTTTCTTGGCTGTCTGTCAATTTAATCAGACTGGTGTTAGAGTCTCTTCTCTAGGTTGTTCACATTTAGTGCTTTGCAGAGATTAAGGTCCTTTCTGTTTCTGAAGGGGGCGGGGATGGGGAGGCGGCTAGAAAAAGGGAAATGTGATGTATTTTCCTGACTGCTGAATACATGTTACCACTTTCACTTTAGGCATGAATGGAATTAGTTTTTTGTTGATATGGTTTGAGGAGAGGTTTTTTGTGTTTCTGGAAATCTCAATTGCTACATCTGTCTGCAAAGCTTTTGCTTAACCTGATTTGCAAGCTGATAGTGTCAAATTATATTGATTTTGGACAAATAGCCATATTTATGAATTACCTTTCTAAGTTGTGTAGGAGATTGAGCAAACACCAATGTATTTTAACAGGGTGATATAACAAGTTATAATGTCTGTCAGTGGGAAAATGCCACTACTTAGAGTATTTTTTCTGTCAGGATGCCATCTTTTTTCTGCTTGCAGTTCTATGAATTTTTAAATCCCTGCTGTAGGAGTAAGTTTAGAAGTGAGAGTGTTGCATAAGTAGGCTTGCACTTTGAGCTGAGGAATTGTTAGTTTTGACTTGACAGGTTGAAAGAAGATGCCACTGCTGCTTTATTTATTTCTTTCTTTAATTTTTTAAAAATAATTTTTTGTTTATTCTCAACAGAAGTATCACTAATGGGGCAATTCAGAGCAATTTTCAAGCAGGTTTTTGAGGAAGAGGTGTATCAAAAAGGATATAGTCAGTGCAGCAACTACTTGTCCCCATTTGCCATGCTCTGGTTCACATTGTAGAAAATTCCAATTGCTCTTGAATGAAGCTGAATCAGAAGATACAGTCCAGCTCCTATTGGAGCTCAGTCCATGGCAGCAGAGTAAGAGCAGATCTGAAGGGAACAGCACTAGAAACGTATCTGGTTTGCTTGTCAAGTCCTCAGTACCATCTGTTCCTCTTGCAAATCTGCTCCAGCCTGAGCCATGCTACCTGCTAGTGTTGGCATAGACTGAATTGTTCACTGTTAAAGTCTGTGGTGTGTGGTTCTGTTTGTGGAAATTGTGGCCAGAGTTACAGAAATATCCTCTTCCTTTTCCAAAACTGGAGTGAGGAAAATGTTTGCAATGTGGTTAAGATTGCTTACTGGAGTTGAAGTTTATCTTCTGAAGTCTCCTTTCTTTGTATCTTTAAGTGATATGCTGTTGTCAGTACTTTTTGACTGTTGCAGTAATTCCTAAATCCCTCCAAAGAGAGAGAAATTAAAGGAAGAACCTAGAGAAAATGCCAGTTATTTGTCTTACCAAAGCACAGTTTTCAGTGTTAAGAAGAGCAAAGTTAAGGGTGTTATTAATCTGAACTCTGACAGCCATAGGTCAGTTAACAGCGCTTCCCAGTGCGCTGATCCACTCATCATGGGCGTGGTGGAAATGTGTAATTAAACTCGATACCACACAGAGTGCTGCCGCTCTCACTTTCAGGATTGAATGCTTAACATGTGTCAAACTCTCCTATGTTTAAAGCAGGGTGGGGTGGAACAGGAGGGCTCTGGGGAAGGGAAGGAGCACTGAACAAGTAGCAAAATTCAAGAAGACCAATGCCATCTCCTAGAGAGGTGGAGAAGTGATTAGCTTTGATTAATACAGACCAGGAGCATATGAAAATGGAATAGGAATGCTGAGATCATCCACAAGGCTGAAAAATGGCTAAGCACATCAAGAATTAAAGGGTAAAGGTACTTGATTTTTGCCTTTCAGATAAGATACCCTTCTCATTTGCAAATTGTACACCCAGTTTGGGAAGAATTTAGATCTTCCTTTGTTTTTATCTTTTAAACAGGTTTTATCTGAGAAGTGGGTTTTTTTCTGCAAACAGGATTTTTGTGTATGTTGAGAGGGTTACTGATGGCTTTGCATAGATGCAATCTTGCAATAAAAGTAGTTATTTAGCTAAGGAATATTTAAGTACACTGAAGCTAACCTGTCATAGTGTAGCTTCTGCTGGTATCTAGCACTACTGGATGCTGTATTTATAAATAACTGTCCTAAATGGTACAGTGAGTAGCAGACTACATCCCTTGTTGTTTCCTAGTTTGTCTACAGTAATCAGATCACTTAAAAGTAAAAATGATACAAAAAGCAAACAAACCTCTTGCCCTTCCTTCCATGTTTAGAGTAGTTTGTCAAGTGGCTTTTTTTGAATGTGTACCAAAAATACTTCACAGCCTCTGTGAGAACACTGCTGCCTGTCACTTCTTGCCTTGAATAGAATTAAAAGAATGAACTCGGGCATCTCAGAGGGATGGAAAACACCTGGTCAGAACTGAAACCCAACAGTGCCAATGGTTAAACACAATATTTCTCAGGTTTATTTATTAATCAAAAACATTGGCCAGACTTTCCTATCTGCATCTGAAGACTTACCAGTTGTAGCAATAGGAAATGAAGTCCCTTGAGTTAAATTTCTGTCAGTGCTTCTGCTGTTTCCCTGCGCTCTCCCACTTTTGCAAAATGTAGCTGGTGTTTGGACTGTTACTCTTTCAGGTTTTGTGAGCTGGAGAGCTTCCTAGTCAGCCTGGTCTTGTCTCAGAGATCACTTTAAAATTTTGGCTTCTGTACAGGGACTCTTATTCCTTCTCCCCCCTCCTCAGCCCACAACCCCTTAAGTTCAATTAAAAAAAAAAAAACCTTCATTTTCTCCTAGTCATCTGTTTGACAGCTGCTCTGTAGAAACTTGTGAATATAAATCTTTTTTTGCAGTGACGGGGGAGTATGCAAATCTTAATTCAGAAAAGAGTTCGCTGCAAGTGCACAGGGAAAAGCTCAGTTTGAGTTGCCTGTGCTCACAGTACAGTACTAGGCTTGTTCACTCTGACACCCTAACAATCTCTCAAGGCTTGCTAAATTTGTTGGGTTAAAGGAGGTGGCTGAGGTTAAGGGATTGGAGACTGAGATCTTTGATGGCAGGAGCTGTTGTAGATGTACTTTCTCTGTTTCTCAGGAAAATGGGTGAGGTTTCTCTAGGGAGCAGTTTCTTATAACAGCTGTGTTTCATTCTTCTACTGTTTCTTCTTGTATAGCATGGTATTCTTGCATTAGGTAAGGCTCATGCCCTGGGGAAGGCTGTCTGGTCAGTGTCTACAGCTCTGGAGAGGTTTGCAGGTGCAGAGCTCAGTCCAGCAGAATCCTCTCTTGGCACTATAAGGCCAGCATGAGGAGAACTGAATGTGTATGGTATTTAAAAAGCTTTGTTATACTGAGAATCGTATCCAAGAGTGACAGGCAGTTCTGGTGAAACTTATCTGCTCTTGCCTTTCTGCTTTGGAGTCCTGGGTCTGTTGCAGAGACTCAGATTGAAGGAATTTGCACACTGTGACTCTAGTCTGAAAGCAAGACAGTCCTGGATGGTACAAGAGAAGAAAGGACCCTCAGGAGCCGGACTTTCCTTTATGTTACTGGGTTGGCTTCATGCTTTTCTTGTCATGATAACTGTTGAGCAGCTCTTTCAAAAGAGAGGTGGAGTACATACTTCAAGGAGCTTTATAGCTTGTGTGGTCAGAAAGCTGAGGCCCCAGTTAGGTTACACTCCTAGAGTCTCTTCCTCTGCAGTATTTGGATGTGGAGGAAAACTCAGTCTTCCTGGTTACCTGGGTTTAGGATCTCTGGACAAATCTGTATTTTATGTAACAAACTTGTCTCAAGTAAAAATGCTTTTCCTTACCCTACTTGTTAAATATAGTACCCACCAAACTAATGCTTTGATATGTTATGTCATAACTTGGCACAGAACTAGACTGACAAATTTGGGGAAAATTGTGAGAAGATTCTCTGGAGTGCCAGTCCACTTCTTTAACATATCCTGAGCACCAGCTGGCAGTTCTTTTCATTCCCTAGCAACTCGCTTAATTTCAGAACTGTCTTGATGAAGATAGGCATGGATGTTTTAAGTGAAAAATCTCATTTATGCTTCTAGATCTCTCTCTCTAGAAGAGATGGAGACATTGTGACACAGCCCATCCTTTTATCAGGATTCTGTCCTGTTCCTGACCCTTATGTGATCTGGATGTGGTAGAAAGTCCTCCCTATCTATATGTATGTATGTATATACACACACTCTTCAGCAAAGCAATGTACAATTTACATGTTCTGGAGAAGCTACTGGCATAGCTTTTTAAAGACAAAACAAGAAAGCACCTGGCAGTAGACAGCTGTGAGCGAGATATTCTTTTGGACTCTGTGCTACTTCAGCAGATTTTGATTACTGGTTTTGAATTAGAACGAGTGTGTGAGAGAATGGCTAATTTTGCAATTATTTCTCTGGGGTTTTGCAGCCAAGAGCAACAGCATATGCTGGAAGCAGTACATAGCAGGAATAGCATCTACTGTAGATTGGGTGTACATTTTTCAGGAACAGTGAGGCTTGCATTAAGCTGTTTGCCATTCAGTGCGGTACCTGATTTCTGCTAAAGAATTTTTCAAATGAGATAGAAGTTGATGTCTTGCGTTTTTCCCTCACTTCCTGGAACTTGCAATTGGATAAGCCTTAGATAATCTTGTCAGGTTTGAAAGAAAACCTATTCCAAAAATACAGCCTTTGCCAAGAAATTTGTACCTTCTGATTTGGGGCAAGACTGTCCATTCTCCAGAGCTGGACAAACACTACCTGACCAAAACACTGGTTGGAAAGAAGGTTTTGTTGTTGATATTTGGTTTAGTTTGAGATGTGATGTGGATTGTACTATTAACCTGCCTTCCACAGAACGAAGTTTATCTTGTTGATTGGTGAGCTTATCACTTAGACTTTGCTGGGACCTACGTAGTTGGTGTTATCTATATGATATATCCTTCTGTTCTTTGATACTTGTTCAGTGAGTTGGGAAGTGAAGGTTGGTGAACAGCACTGAGAGTCTTAAGAACTTACACCTAACTGAAGAAGGAGTCACTACTCAAGGTACCTGTTTGTTCAGTAGGCTACTGGCATCTGTATGGCACTAGCACTTGTCCTAGGCAAGGTCTAGTAGCTTCAATTTAATAAATATGCCAGATTTTGGCTCAGTTTGGTAGAGGATTTTTAATGTACTGTGGTCTTGCTTATTGTGCAATTTCTTTATGTCTAGATGCTGGGCTGCAGCAGTCTCTGGCAGTACTAGTTACTTACCAAATGGATGCTGTCATCAGGACACAGTAGGCTACTTAGGTTTCAGTTTTGTACAAGGCGGGGAGATCTGTTAGTGACTGAAGCCTAGCACAGGCGGTAGATTCATTAACATGCACCTGCTCTTTTGCAGATTCAGAATCTGAAAAATCATTAAGTGGGTTTGAAACAGCAGCAGCCTACTCCTTAGAGGACAGCATGGATTCAAAAGATACAATAACTTCAAGCATGTCCGAAGAAAAGGTGTGTGGCAGTGGGGAGTCGCTGTCAAATGGAATCAAAAAACACAGGTAGGATGTTGTCCATTCTTGAAGTTCTATAATGTGCATTAATGGTGAGAGACCACAGGAATCTCCGAAAAACTAATTTTAAAACTTTGTAGGGATGACTGACAAGTAATTGGTTGTGCTATGATTTTATAAAGAGTGTTTTTCCAAGGTGTGCTCCTTTGCATCTTAATGATCCAATCTAAATAAGTAAAAAGAAAAGATAATGTGCTGTTTAAAAATGGACACACTTGTTTTTTATTAGATCTTATTGAAATCTATGTGGATTTTAATTCCTTCATTTATCTTTAATGACCTGTACCTTCTATTGCCTCTTTAATTTCGAGTTATTTGATCCTTCTGTTGGTATCAGGAATGAATGAAAAATATTGCTAGCCTGGCATCAGAAACTCAAATGTGAACAAAGGGAGTCTTATTCTAAAAGTCTCATCCATGTTTTATGTGCTTATTTTGCGTTGTCAAATGATCCATTTTTGTTTGTTTCCTTGCCGATAAAGGAGGACAATAGGTCTGGAGTTAATGAGATGTAACAGACACCACTATTCTCCAGTTTCAGTGAAAGGGCAATATAACATTTGTGCTACAAATAAAGCCAGACTTCAGCATGTTTCAAAGAGACTATTCTGGAAGTGTTTTGGATGTACAGGATGATGATGACGACACCGCATTTCTGTAAAACCAGGAAAATAATATTTAATTTTACAGAAGGCAGCTAGATCAGCTTTAGTTACTTGGTGTCTTGGTAGTTAAGACTTCACTTCAACTTGCTGTTGAAGTGAGTTGGTAGCATCAGACCTAATATTTCAAGGGTTGACCTGTGCATGTCTCATACTAGACAAAGACTGAAGTAAATGAGGGCTTGGGTGGAGTAATGAGTGTTTTGGAGAGATAACATAAACCAGCTGACTAAGCATGCTGTTTTGCTCTTGTGCTGTTAGCAATGTGGTATTTATGGCCTTGGCTAAGTGCCTTCCCTAATCAGAGCAGGAAGTTTGGGAGTGGGGGAGGAAGCAGTAGGTGAAGGTGGACATCTGAATTGCCTTCACTGCCTTGGAAACAGTGAGGAGAGAGGATGCAGTACATAATGAACATGAAAATGATGGTGCATGTTGTATTGCATTGAATTGAGGAGTTCAAACAGGAATTACTTTTCCATTTACTTTAAAAAATTACTTTGCAACTTCTTGTGATGCTGCACAGTGCTGTCAGAACTGCAGGGAGCAGGTGACTGGAGGAGCATTTCAGAGCTCCTGATTTTATGAAGAGTAATGAAAAGTAATAAACAAATACATGTGCCTCAGTTGTTTCTCTGAGCTGCCTGTCTTCTAGTAGTAAAGAGAGCCTAGGATGCTGGAGTAAAATGGGTGCATAAATTTGCTAATAATTTACTGCTAAAGAAAAGTGGAAACTTCTTTGAATCTATTTTGCATTTAGATAAGAACGTATGACCTTATTTTATGTGACTAAATGGCTATAGACTATATGGCTGTATTTTATGGGATTAAATGACTATAACAACATTATAGATTAAGCTGTAAGGTTAGGCTTTTTTACCTGGCACTTTGGTGTCACACTGGGAGTTGTCCTCAGATATATTGATGCAAACTCTTTCTCCCCAGAAGCTCAGACAATTTAAACTTCACCTCCAAGAGAACCTTCTCAGGGGCTGTGAGATGTGTGGTATTTTTAGCCTCTTTTCTGAGGCTGTTGGTAGTAGCCACGTTTGGCCTGGTACAGCATCTGTTTCATGTGACCTCAGAACAGTGTTACCTGCCTGGAGCTGCTGGCTCCAATTTGTGCCTGTTTTGTCAGGAGGCTGGTTCTAACTGTGTGCATGTGGTCAAATAGGCACTGCCTGCTTTGCCACCTGGGGCCTTTTCAGAGCAAAAGCTGTAACCTCTTGATGCTAGGAAAAGGGAGGGATTCAGAATGTTTTAACATCACTTAATTCCATCCTTACACCCTTGAATTTGCTTATAACTTTTACTTTTTTTAACTTCTATTTGTGTTAACCACATGGAAACAAGTCCCTTAGAAAATAGACCATATTAATTTCTTTTGCTTAAAATCTTGATACCCTCAGATGAGTAGAGGATCTGTGCCTTTAGGTTGCACATGAGATTACCTGACACTGTTCAGCCCACAGTTTAAATAAGATTTTCTGTCTTCATCTAGACAACCTGAGCTTTAAACTGCACCTAAATATTATTTGAGGAGTTGAGAGTTTTCTGCAGAGAAGTGGAGGTTGGTTTTTGCTTGGCAGGGGGAGCATGCATGCTTTGGGTTTGGAAATGTGGGAATAAATCTGTTGGTTCCAAGGAATTAAAAGTGTTGGGAAGTACATCTAGAAATAGGTGAAGCCAGTACCACATATAATCTGCATGTTTATTCTAGGGAGTTATTTTTGTTGTTGTTGTTTTGGGATTTTTTTGTTTTGGTGGGGGTTTTTTTATTTGTTTGTTGGTTTGGTTTGAATTTTTTATGTAGTGTCCATCCTGCTGATTTTTCACAGAGTTGAGAGTAGACCTAATTTTTGTTACACTTCTTGGGAGAGGATTTGAGAGACAGAGTAGTACAGTAAATAATCAGGAAGCAAATAACTTCTTTTTAAGAGGGGAATTTTTTCATCTGAGCCAAACTTTAAAAAAAAAAAAGGCAAAAAACCCTCCACCCCTCAGAAAAGTCCAAGCAAACCCCCAAAAACTCCAGTGCATAAAAATGTTCTGTATAAAGTGCCAACATTTTATATCCACTTGTCACTGCTGTTTTCCTCTTGTTGCTGAATTTTGTTGTCAGCTTTCCCTTTGGTCCCTGCACTGGGGGCCTTTCAGAATGCAAACATGTTGGTGTTCAGTTTCATGGGAGCCAGGAGACTGTTTGTTCAGGTTGGCATGAAAAGCAAGCTAAACATGCCTTTTTCACTCCATATGTTTCCTTCCCCACAAGATTCCTGTAGCAGTTGATGTGTAATAGCTAATGCTTTGGGCAAGTGTTTTTTGTTTAAGTAAAGGATCCTAAATAAATCTCATCTGTCTACTGCACAGAAATTCCAGCAGATGTTTTTGTCACTTAAAGCTAAAATTAACTTCCCGAGTTGTTTTTGAAACTGACATCTGGAGAGGAATTTTTGTATTCAAAAATAATTTAATCACAGGGAGTATGTCAAGGTTAGTAGGCCTCAAGTCTTGGCTGCCTGTCATTTGTCCACATGTCCTTACTTGTCCCTGGGATCTTCCTTGGTGGCTTAAAACTGCTTTGTTCTTTCAGTGTGTGTGTGTGTTCTAGAGGGAGGAGAGAACTGACTCCCACAGCAGATTTGACTGATATAGGCAACAAATATGGATAAATGGCTGAAACTGAATGCCATTGAAACTGAATATAGGCAACAAATATGGATAAATGGCTGAAACTGAATGCAACTGAAACCTTCAAATTGAACAAAAAGGCAGGTTAACTTTAATGAAAATGCAAGTTTTAGTATGTAAGGAAAGCAATTTCTTTTTATACTTCAGCAAACTAAGGGTTAATGTGTTTAACATGCAGAAGGACTTACTAAAACACAAGTACCCACTTTGCTGACTGCCTGCATTAAAGGATACACAGGAAAAACAAGTTAACATACAGGTGAAGATAAGACTGAGTAGTTGGTGGACACTGTCCTCTCCTGGACATGTGTATCAAAACATCCACAGAAGTATTTTATACTTAATATTATTCAGGATGATCTTTTTCACAAAGCATTTGTGTCTCAGTGAAAAGTCAGAATGGAGAGTGAGTGGTGGTATGTTGGTCAATTAAAATAAATCCTCCTACCCACTCATCCTCTGCCGGGGGGCTGAGTAAAACAAGTAAGTGTTGGGCTTGTAGCTACTTGCTAACACTAGTGTGCTACCATGAGGAGATCAGACATACAACTGGGATTTTGATGGGATAGGGCTTGTTTGATTTTAAGGAACATTTCTTGGTTTTGTTCTTTCTGAAAACTGAAGCATCAGCCCTGGTAAAGGTGTTCCAGTGGCAGATAAGTAGGGGAGGTAGCACAGCAGTGGGGCTACTGAAACAAACAATATAGCCTGAGTATTTTTTTTTTCTAAAGACAGTGTTTCTATTTATCAGAAAGGTGGGGTGGAGAAGGAAGGTACAGCCTCTTCACACTCTCTGAAAAAGATTGCTTTAGCTACCTTGAGCAGAGACAAGACAACTTTGGTTAGGATAGCAACACAATAATTTGGAGTTAACTAAACTTTGAAACTTCAATAGTTCATGCAGTTTGAGTAAGCTGTAGGTAATTTTTATTTATTGATAAGAACAGAAAAATTGTGAATTTTGCTTGTTGGCAATAGCATCATGATCCAAAAATGGATTTGTGTTGTCAAAGGACAAAGGACTTATGACCAATACTTATGCCTTTCTAGAAGTAAATTGGATTAACAGTTGAGCTGGTCAGTAGCAGTGAGAAAACTGAACAAACTGCGTGCTTGATTTCCCATGAGGCTGAGAAATGCACGCTGTGTTTTCAGCCTAAATGCTGGTCCTTGAAAGTGTGCTTATGACTTGTTTTGGGATATGTCAGCCCCCTGTAAAAGAGGCTGCTCCATTTGCCCTACTTTAATGATGCTGCTTTTTTCTCTTGTTCCTGAGGGCTGGTTTTAATATAGCCCATAAGTGTTGTGGTCCTTCATTGTCAGTGTAAAGGTGACTAGCAGAAAAACTCCAAAACAAACACACTGTTTTAACCCTCATATCTGTTCAGACATAGTGAATGTACTTTTGTACCTATTCAGTTAACTTCCACTTTCTCACAAAGACACAACTAAATATCTTAGTAGTGCCATTGTGAAAACTGTTTTGATGACATTCTCTTCTGTTGGTGTTATGCAAAATTCATGGTTCTGGTTTTGGAGAAATTCATGTTTCTTTGCAGGTAAAACAGTTTAAGTGCTTCAAAGTAGCACTGTCATTGCCCCCGGGATTTTAATTTAAAAATTGGGAACTGTTACTTTCATAAATTAGCATTTGCATTTCTTAGTCATGGTCAGTATTGGAAAACTTTTCTTACTTCTGTTTTTTTCCACTCTTCTTTTCCACAGAACAAGCTTACCATCTCCAATGTTTTCCAGAAATGACTTCAGTATCTGGAGTATCTTAAGAAAATGCATTGGCATGGTAGGTAATCAGAAAGCTATGATAAAAAATGGGGAGTGATTGTTTTATTTGAGGTCCAAATGAAAACTTTTTTGGGAGAAGAGGTCTTTTGTATGTGTTTTTCGTTTGTTTATGGGGTTGGTTTGTTTGTTTTGGGTTGTTTTTTTTTTAATCGCTTATTGCTTATGCTTTATTAATTTGCTGCTTTATTTATGCTTAATTTGCTTTATGCTTTACCTTCTTAACTTAAGAAGGTAGGAACTAGTCAGAGCAATATTCTTTCAGTAAAAGTGTCTTGACTTGAGCCTTTTAAGTACTTTGCGGGGTTTTTTTAAAATTTATTTTGACTGTGGAAAAAACAAAACAACCCCAGAAAAACAACCACTTTCATTTTGCTTTTGTCCCTTCCTCTTAGTATCTGAGTCTTCCCCCTTCCATGGTGTTACTGATCAGACGGTGGCCAGATCAGAGTTAGCTCGTTGGCACCTAATCTGCTTCCAGCTAGGTGTGAATTGAGAGAAGCTCTTCTCTCCATTAGATCCTACAATAGGCTGGAAATACTTGCTGCTGATAAACCTCTGTCAGTCTCTAACAGTAGTCTACAGAAGGGAAAGTTTGTGGGTTTAGTTGCTGTTGTTTTCTCCTCCTCCCCTTGGTTGTAGTTAGGAGCAGCATCAAGCAATGAGGTGTGGAAATGCTGGGGAATGCCTGCATCAGCAGCTCCAAGTCTCCCGAGTTGATGTGAAGTGTCTGAGGCTTCTCCCAGTGTCTTTAGTGGAAAAGTGTTACAAAATACAAAGAACAGATTGAAAGCCTGCCTTGCATAAGGTATGTGCAGGAAAAAAGGGTCTAAATTCTGCAGAGAAGTTGTAGTTGTGGGGGGCAGCAGAACTTGTAGTGGCTTGTAGCAAAGCATCCTCCAGGGCTCCTGGTGCCAGGTGCTGCTGTTATGGCTCAGGATGGTGCTGTTTGCCTCACCCTTGACCAGCAGTCACACTTACAGCCTTTTAAAAATTTGCTGCTGCAGGCAGTTTAAACCATTGCTGTGTTATGCATTCAGAGGACAAGCTTTTTAAAAATGGAGAGAGAGAACAGACAGCATCCAAATTGTAGGGCTTCCTTTAAATTCTTATTCCTGTTGCAAACTCTCTTTTTTCTTCAGAATACAAAATCCCTCTTTTTACTCTTGTACCATCATGTTTCCCTCTTCTTTCTTATTCTCCTCCCCCCAGTTGCCCACCTGCCTCCAAAAAAAGATAATATGTTTAAGTAATTAGATGACCTATGGTCTGTATCTATTTATGGAATAATAAATAACTTAGTCTTTAAAAGGGTCCTTAGTACTTCTTTCCATTGTTTCATCTCACCTTCTTAATGCTTTCATTGATAGGAAGTTTGATGCTTGGTTTTCTTTTTGTTTTAAAAGTAGCCTTAACGCCAGCACAGCTCTGCTTATCGAGCTCATAAGGGTTTTGTCCTTTCAGTATTAGCAGAGCCAGGTCAAGCACATTGCATTAGCACTAAGAGCATCATTTATTTTTGTAATAAGCCAATTACCCTTGGGTTACTGCTGGTCAGGGTATCTAATCATTCAGTTTGTAACAGGAATTTCATTTGTGCATCAGGAGTTGTCGAAGATCACAATGCCGGTTATATTCAACGAGCCCCTGAGCTTCCTGCAGCGCCTCACGGAGTACATGGAGCACACGTACCTCATCCACAAAGCCAGCTCGCTTTCCAGCACCACCGAGAGGATGCAGGTGAGTTGGCTTTGCTAGCTCATGTGAGCTCTTGCTCAGTGTTGTGGGATTTTTCTTCCTTGGCCTCATTGTAGGAGGAACTCCTGTAACTTGCTGCATGTTGACTTCTCTTACCCATTTACTAGTTTTGTTTGTTGCCCTGGTTTTCACAGGGATAGAGTTCAGTTTCTTCCTAGAAGCTGGTAAGATGCTTTATTTTGGATTTAGAATGAGAATAATATGGTAACACACTGATGTTTTAGTTGTGCCTAAGCTGTGTTTACAGTAATTTAAAGACTTTCTGCTCCTTGTGTGCTGCCCCACCAGTAAGGACACAAGAAGCAGGGATGGGGGCAGAGCTGGGACAGCTGGCCCCAATTGTCCAGAGGGATATTCCATACCATATGGTGTCAAGCTCAGGACATAAACTAAGGGAAAGCTGTCTGGGGGCTGCTGCTCAGGATCTGATGGGCCATCAGTCCTTGGGTGGTGAGCCATTGTGCTCTGCATTACTTGTGATGGTTGTGATTATTTTATCATTATTGTTTTCCCTTGCTTTTCTGCCCTATTAAGCTGCCTTTATCTTAACCCACTGATTTCACCTTTTTTATCCCCCATCCCATTTGTGCCACGGAGAAGCTGAGTGAGCAAATGTGTGGTTTATCCTGTTGGGTTAAACTGCAACAATGGCACCCCACAAGGAGCAGAGCTTGAAGGGTTGAGATAACAATGGATCTGACCAGAGCATAATAAAGCAAATTTGTTATAAGCATTTATGATATTAGTTTGGTAGTCCCCGGTTGCAATGTTGATTTATTTGCTGCTGTGAATGTTCTCGGAGCTGGGTTATGCAACATCTAACTTGCTGTATATGTTCCCTGCTGCGCTGTTTTTATCACCTCTGGGGGCTGGGTTAAGGTTAACATTTTCTTGTACTTTGTAACACTGTCTTATGATTCCTGGTGGTGAGTCTGAGCTGGCGCTAGTACTCAGCATTGCCAGCATTTCCACACCTTGGGAGCCATCTATAGGAAACCATTCATAGTTACACCTTTTGCCTTTTCTTGCCAGAGAGCCAATCCATGTAGGAGATAGCTTCTTCCATCATCCCCTTCTCCTCCAGGCTGATTAACTCTTGAGAATTTTCAATATCATCAGGATATCAAATCCACTTGTTCCTTTGCTGCATCTCATGAATGTGTTTCCGGTCTTGTTTACAGTAAAACAACTATTTGGGGTTATGACCCAGAGATCTGCCCCAGGGCTGGAAAGCTGTGAGTGGCAGGGTGTGTGGGATAGTCTGGGCAAGCACTAGGATAGTGGGTATTCCAACATCTTCAAATTTCACTCCTTAGCAAGTGCAGAATCCTGAGAAATTAAAAAAGTGTTTGGAAAAAGTATGCTGTCACCCTGGCAATTCTATAGTGACAGAAATCACTGCAAGGTGCTGGGCCCTGGCCCTGGCCTAATGAGCTCTGTTCAGTACATTCAGTTCCCTCAAGGGGAAGAGAAGGCCTCCAGATCTGACAATAAAACAAGAGGCACTGGAGCTACTCCGACTCCTGTGTCTGGCACCACTGCTGAACCTAAGAACCAACCTGTGCTGGTGTCAGTCACCCCTATACACAAGAGGAAGTGTCAGAAGCAAAAATCAGCTCATTTAGTAAGGGACAAAGGGGTTTCTTCCAAGAGGGAGCAGGAGAAAGATGTAGAGAAAACAGGCTACTCTGAAACAGGGCTGTAATGAGAGAACAGGAGAAAGAGGAGAGATAGCTGCTGACTGGAGAGGAGGAAGATGAAGGATTCATACATGAGGCAGTACCCACACAATCCCTATCTCTGAGTGAGCTGTGAGTTACACAAAAGTGTTTCGGCTGTCGTCCAGGTGAACACATTGTCTGTCACCAGCCTGCTCCAGTGTTGGGGTAATAACAGAGCCAGTAGTCTGGAACTGGAGATTAAGGAAGCCAATCAGGTAGGATCCCTTTTTAGGAACTGAGACAGTGACAGAGGGATTGGAAAAGTGACACAAGTCACTGTGGAGGTGACTCATGTCAGGTGTGAAGGGAAGATATTCCTTCAAGGGCGATGTTATACGTCACCCAGGCAAGTGATGCGCCTTGGAGAAAGGTATCAGTACCTGAGGGAAGTAGCCCTGCTGGAGGTGATTTATGATGCCCTGCACAAGAAGCAGTATCCAGAGGTGCACAGTAAGTCAGGTGCATGTGACCCATGTGGTGGAAGTTTGTAAAGAACCAGAACTGTCACAGTTTAAGCCAGCAGGCAGCTTCAATACCAGACAGCCACTCACTCACCCTGATTCCCCCCACCTCTTCCATGGGATGGGGGATAGAACTGGTAAGGGGGGGAAGGAGAAGAAATAATAATTTGAATAATAAAAAGAAGTCATGTACAGTGCAGTCATGCACTGCCCACTGACCAGTGCCCAGGCAGTTTTCAAGCAGCAGGAGCCCCTGGCCAGGTTTCTTCCCCCTCTAGGTTATTTATATACTGAACATGATGTCATATGGCATGGAATATCCCCTTGGTCAATGTGTCAGCTCTCCCAGCTGTGTCCCCTCACGATTTCTTGTTTCCCTCAGCCTAGTGGGGTGGTATAATAAGTTGAAAAGTCCTTGGCTTTGTTGGTAGTCATTGCTTAGCAACAATTAAAACATCAGTGAATTATCAGCATTATTCTCATTCTAAATCCAAAACAGCACTGTACCAGCTACTAGGGAGAAAATCATCTCTATCCCAGCAGAAACCAGGACACCTGTCTAGGAAAGTATTTTGATATTCTGTAAGACCATGGCTCCTGTTGGTTAACTGTGTGACCTTACTCCTCTGAGCAGTGTGTGGCTGCATTTGCTGTGTCTGCTGTAGCCTCGCAGTGGGAACGTACTGGGAAGCCGTTCAACCCATTGCTTGGAGAGACCTATGAACTGATCAGGTAATGAACAGAGCTGCACTGGAGGGGGGTATTCCATGGCAGAGATGCTTCATTAGATCTGTTAGTTGGCTTGCAGACTGCACTTCAGCTCATAAGCTTCCAAGAGCTGCTGTAGGTGCATGCACTGTGTGTTGATGTTCACCAATTGACCTTTCAGTGAAGAGAAACTACTTAACTTTTCAATTCAGAGCAGGCAAATGAAATTTGCCAGGTTTAAAAGCAAGTTTTAGCTACAAAAATTAATTTTTCCCCAAAACCTTATGAATGAAAAATGTGCATGGTACATAAGAGAGTGTACAGGAGTGTTCAGAGTACCTAATAAGCAGCATGAGTCTATTACTGTGTAGCTGTACCTAAGGCAGATTTTTCTTTCAATTAATGTTTTGGCCTGTGTTTAGGTGAAGATTTAAGAAAGAGATCAATATCAAAAGTAGCTATATTGACTCATCAGATCTGGTAGTTCTTGTTTCTTTTTTATATTAAGTCCTTAGTTATTTAGGATGAGGATGTTCTATGTTTTAGTTGATCTTTTCAGTTTAACCTAGGCTTTTAATTATGTCTTGCACTGAGTACAGCAACTATGCATGGATCCAACTATCCCTTTCACCTCAGGAAAACCAACCACAACTTGATATGTAGGTACATGGTTTGGTTATCTTTATTTTGCAGAGATGATCTTGGATTTAGACTTCTCTCAGAGCAAGTCAGCCATCATCCACCAATAAGTGCTTTCTATGCTGAAGGCTTAAATAATGATTTTGTGTTTCATGGATCAATTTATCCTAAACTCAAATTCTGGGGCAAGAGTGTGGAAGCAGAACCAAAAGGCACGATGACTTTGGAGCTTCTTGAGTAAGTGGATCAGTAATAATTGAAGGGGTACAGTGCCTCATCCTTGATGATTAGAATGAATTAGTCTCAGGCTTAGGAATGGAGGTGTCCAGTACCCACATCCTAAAGCCTGGGGGCAGATCACTTTGTGGGGAGGAGGGGAGGGGAAGATAAAAAGAACTACCATTGTTTCCCCATGCATGCACCAGTGGGGACCTGGGCCTGGATGTTCTCCAAGTGCCTGGACATCAGTTCTGCTAAAGCCAGCATGCCTGAGTCCTGTTGGCTTTCCTCATATCTTTCCATGTTAACAGTGATTGCACCAAAGTGACTGTTTTAAGGAGCTGGTAAAATCAGTAGCAACAGGTTAATAAACTTCTTGGGTTTACTGACTTATTGCCATGCCCATTTCAAGACTTGGAATGATGATGGCTTATTGAAGGACAGACATCCTGTACATGGATACAGAATTTTAATTTTTATTCCCTTCCTTTAGGCACAATGAAGCCTACACATGGACAAACCCTACTTGCTGTGTGCATAACATCATTGTGGGCAAACTTTGGATTGAGCAGTATGGAAATGTGGAAATAACTAATCATAAGTAAGTCAGGAGTGTGAGCACTTTCACTTCCTGCAAGTTTGAAAAGGAAAAGCATTTGGAAGTAATTAGTGCTCTCTTGTTCTGCCTTTAGAACTGGTGAAAAATGTGTACTAAGCTTCAAGCCCTGTGGCCTCTTTGGGAAGGAACTGCACAAAGTTGAAGGTTACATTCAGGACAAAAGGTAACAGCTTAATTCCAAATGGGAAACAAATGACTGCCCTTGGTTCTGAGGGGAGCTGTGGAATTGAATGCCTTTAACAGAGTCTGTCAAGGGCAAGAACCTGCAACAGCAGGGTTATGAATTCTGCAGTTCCAGTAATGGAGTTTTAAAGTTCCCCTCAAAAGTTCTTCTTTCACATATTTTTGTCTGAAATGAGGAAATAAATCTCTTTAAGCTCCTTTTTAAACTTAGTCTCCTTTTTTTGACAGCAAAAAGAAACTCTGTGCATTGTATGGGAAGTGGACTGAGTGTTTGTACAGTGTTGACCCAGCTACATTCGAAGCTTACAAGAAAAATGACAAGAAAAATACAGAAGAGAAGAAAAGCAGTAAACAGGTATTAATCATGTTAAGAGTTGAGATCTCAAAAGCATGATAAGACAGCTAAATGTTTTAGTAGCATTTAAGAGCACTACAATTTCCTTCACTTATCTTCTCTTTCCTGGCAGGATACAAAATAGATTGGATAAGTACCAGTATTAAGGGATGAAATGCTTTTTTTCTCTTGAATTGATATTCAAACTTCCCAAAACTTGGTATGATTGAAATACTGTCTAGTTCATTACCTGCTTCTTCCTCCAAAGTTGCATGGAGGAAATAACATATGCATTACTTGGGCCATTTCTGGGCCATATTCTAGTGGGAGGATTTTGATTCTTAGAAGCAGGACAGATTAGTTTCTTAACTTGATGGAAGATCATATTTTCCAGCTTTTATAAGGATTTTTTTATTGCTTTCTATTAAATTTTCACAGCTGTAAAAGTGCTGGCAATTTTAATTTTTTTCACAATTGATTTTTTTCTCTTGTGAAAAAAACCTCATTCATAATTCTTCCAAACTTCTGATTAGCAGTAAGCTTTTTGTTTAGGATGAATGGTGATGGTGACAACACACAACTTGGTGAAGAGCAGTCACTTGGATAGCAGTTTAAACAGGGATTGTTCCCCTTTGGTGACTGCAGCCTTTTTTTTTTGTTTGTTTGTTTGGGTGTTGATAATTTTTGAAGAAACTTATGAAGAAAAGAGATGGAGAACTCTGACAGCACTTGTGCCTGTGCAGGTTCAGATTGTTGCTGTATCTGAGCTTGCTCCAGTGCTTGTCATCAGGAGAGTGGTAAAGCACTGGGGATTGCTGCTTCTCTGGGAGTCTGACCTGGAGAACTCCAGGGAGAAGGAATAAAGAAAAACACACCCTGTGTGTTTGTTCAGCTGCCTGTTTGCATTTTCCAACAATGTTCAAGATTATTATTGCTTTTCACTTTGAAATGCAGCATCCTGTTGCATAAAGCTCAAGCTGCAGTGTTGCTCTGACTCTAGGAAAATGCTTTTCCTACTTAATTACCAGAACTCTTTCTATGTAGAATAGGGTTTGTATGAACTAGGCTAGGTATGAACCAGGTAGTCTGTGCTGAATATGTACTCCCACTGTCCCTTGTGCCTGAGGAGCTGGTATATTCTATGGTTTTGGGGCATTTAGGTGAGCCAAGTCTCATGTGTAATGTCTGGATGTGATTTGTCCCTTCATGGTAGGGAAGGATTCATTCAGGCATGAAGGCACATGGCTTTTTAAACTTCTCAGTAGAATTTCCAGATTTATGTAGTTGTTGTTTTCCAGATATTACTTCTGCTACTTAGTGCTACATTGCTACTAATCAAGAAGTGCTTCTGCTTTCCTTGAGGGAACCTGCTCAGATGAGAGTCCTTTTGCAACTTACCCTAGATTTTCCCCTGAATCCCTTTCATTTTTATAGGAATAAAACTTAGGGGAAAATAATTTTTCAGGGATCTAGACAAAGCCTTCATGTATGCAAAGGTGATATTTTACTAACATCAGAAGAGTTATAGTAGACCCACAGTTAGGCCAGGATGGTTCTGCTCTGAATGAACTGCAGTCTTTTTTTAATTGAGATGAAGCATTTTATACAGAATTTTCAATGCAAATACATGGGAGAGAATAATGTAGGCAACAGCAATTGCCCTCATACATGCCTCATTTAAAGACATCTCATTTTAGAGGTTTTGCTTTGGCAGGTCTGTTAACTATCCTCACAGCAATATGCTGAATACTTGAGTAGCATTGAGCATAAAATATGGACCATTGTGGCAAGAGCACATGAAAATCTACATTTTACCTATTTCTCTGTAGTTCTTAAGCTATTTTAAAGTCTTGTATTCAACAAGGCAGAAATTGCATTGTGTATTGTAGCCTTTCTATAAAAGGCTTGGAGTTTGGCAGTGTGATATTGAATTGTCTTTGTTTTGATTCAAGGATAATTTTCTGATGTGTTCTGCTTCAAATTCTCAATTTCTGAAGGATTGATGAGGATAATTTAAAGAACAGAATGACGGGTTGCCAGCACAGTTCAGATACAGTCAACTAAAAGCCCTGTTTGTCTTCCTAAGAGCTGAGGGGCTGAACCTGGTCTGCACATTGTTCTGCTAACTTTCATTATTAAAAGCTCAGTGAAGCAGAATCTTTACTACTACTTCTGATTTTCTTGGAAGTACAACACATGAATCATCTCAGAGGACAACTGAGTGCATGTTGGGTACTGGATGTTTTCAGTATTATCTGATGCAACCATGGCCTAGCAAAGCCTATTAGCAGCAGGATTAAAGCTGCTGGCCTGTAGCCAAACATTTAAAGCATTAGTTGCCTTTAAGTTTGGTGTTAATCTCCAATGATCTCTGAAACATGCTGCTGTTTTTAGCTGTGATTGTGACACCAGGTTTTCTTGGGAGAGCCTTAGTCACTGTCCAGCATGGCTTTAGTTTGATCTTCCAGCATCCACTTCTGTGGTGGAATTAATGTCAGCAGCATCAGAGCCCAGCTGCTTTAAAGCTGTGTGTAAAATGGAAAATGGTTTAGATCTAGTTCAGGTCATACCTACACTGGGATCACCAATTACTCTCCTGCCCCAGTAACCCTCTGTGGAGTTTTTTACTTTCTGGGAAAAGTCCTGTGCCTACAGCTGCCTCAAGTTTGTATGTGTCACCCTTCTTACCCTTTCCAGAAGCTGTAGCTAATTTAGGATATTAATTTCACATTGCAGTTTGCCATTTCAGTGCTGCAGTGGTTAATGCAAAGGAAGTTTCTGCTGGGCACAGAGCAGTAGAAAGGGCTTTTTGTTGTGCACAAACTGGGCACCATCTGCACTATGTGCTGGCGTTTCTTTGTTGTGGAAGGACGAGAAATGTGGCTTTCATTCTTCACCTTTAATGAAGCACAAGTGAAGTTAAGTATCAGGCATGAAAATGCTTGTACTTGAGGAAAGAGGACATCTCTGAGGCAGAGAAATTGACATTTCTTAGTGCTTGAACATCCAGCTTGCATCTACAAAGATGTTGATGCAAGAAACTGTTGGTAGTGTTCAACTACCAACAGTTTTGGGAGGGAATTGGGAGTATGTGTGCTATGTGAATGCCTCAATCCTTGACAAGAAAAGTTTCTTTACTGAAATTACTCACCTTTAGTCAAGGAAATAATTTTCTGTAAGTTCCAGTATTGGAATGATTGGGTGTAAATGGTTCATGACTTCAAAGCACCGTTCTTTTCTTTGTGTGCTGCCTTTAGGTGGGCAATACCGAGGAATCAGATGAGATGCCATTGCCTGACTCTGAGAGTGTATATGTTATTCCTGGAAGTGTTTTGCTATGGAAGATAACTCCAAGACCTCCAAATTCAGCACAGGTCAGCTATGCTTCTCCTTATTGAAAGTGTGTGCTATCCTGTTACTCTGTATGGTTTACACAAAGCACATCCATTTGCTGTCTTTGTTTGGATTTGCCTGTTTATTGCAACAAGCCTCCCCACCACAACTGTAACTTTCTAATGTGGGGTTGGAAGGATAATTGCCACAGAGATCAATCTAGGATCAGTGGAATTTCTCTGGAAAATGGGATGCTTCATGTAGATAGTGGCATGGGGCCTTTCCCCACCTCTTCTCTCCACTCTGCTTCCCCCACTGAGGCACCAGCCTTGTGAGAAATCACACTGAAGGGTTTTATTAGAGGCCAGACATTTCCAAGGACAGACCTGCATGGCACAAGTTGGTGTGGGAAGGGCTGTGAAGCTGGAGAACCCCTAGGCAGAATAGAAGGGTATTATGTGCAGATGAGAAGAGAAATAATTGGTACAGAAAAGATGCCCCCACTGCATTAATCTAGGGGGACATCTCTCTATGGAGATAAAGAAAATACTAGTAGGACTGGAAAAAGAAGATAAGAGAGAAATAGTGCACTGAGTAATTGGATGCTGGCCTCCTTAAGCAGAAACAGCAAGGATCACCTACACTGCCTGTAGGTGATCCAAAACAGTGCAGTTTTGCTGGTATCTTGAGCAATCCTATATTGACTGATTAAGTAATACAAAAGCACTTGGATGCTTGTTTTTAGACAGCAGTTTCCTTTTGTATTAACACAGTAGCTAGAGGTGTCATAAAGTCACCTTTCATCTTTGTCTCTGAATTTCAGATGTATAATTTTACAAGCTTTGCCATGGCTTTGAATGAGTTGGACAAAGAAATGGAGAGTGTCATTCCCAAAACTGACTGCCGGCTACGACCAGATATCAGAGCTATGGAAAATGGAGAAATAGGTAACTTCGGTTATGGGCAAAGGGGGTTTTGTTTTTTCTTAAAACTGAGGGACTGAGAAAAAAGTTGTTAGATGAACAGCCAGAGGAAGTATCTCCCCATGCATTCCTCCATGCTGCCAGGCAGTAACTCTTTACCACAACCTTCTGCAGGCTGTGTTGAGCTTCGGGTGTCACCCACCTGTACAGGGGATGGTTGGGATGGAGGTGATCTTCTTCATAGTCACCCATATCTCCTGCTGTGGTTTAGACTGGTGACCAAAGCAGTGTTGATAAACAATATCTGCATAGTGTTAAGGAAATACTTGTGAACTTTTCAGTTTGTCTGTTTCCCTCAGCCTGATGCAGAGGAAGTGTTTTGCTGTGCCAGTTCTGAGAAATGCAGTCAAAACTATTAAAGTGAAACTGCAGTGCCAAAAAATACACTTGATAATACACAAAATTATACTTCACTGGGAGTTGAACACTCTGCTGTCCTAGAAGAGTGAGTTAGAAATACAAGATGAGACTTTCAGTGAATAGGAGCAGTGTGCTTTTAGACTACCATTAAAGCAGGCTGGTAAGCTTTGTAGACTAACAGTATGGGGGCTGGTGTTTTCTCTGGCTTGCTAACTGATTGGGTAAGTCATGAAACCCTGATTTGGTTTCAGCTGTATAACAAGGCAAAAACTATGACATTTCTTGTAAGTAGTCTGAGATCTAGCAATAAAAAACAGTGTCATGGTGTAACACAGTGCAGTTGTGCAGTTTTATTTCTTTTTACTCAGAAGCTGATAACCATTTCTTTGAGGCTTTTACGATAGATCAGTGAATTCCCACAACCACTCTCTCCTGCCTGCACAACTGTTTTGTGGCCAGGATGATGGATATATTTGGTTCAGAGCATCCCCAGTAATTTATCTGTGTAAATTTAAAGAGCAAATAACTATGCTGTTAGCAACAGACCATATTCCTTCACTATACACTAGCAGCATGAAGTTTGAATTGCAGCTAGTAATACACAGTGGGTTAGTAGCTGACAGGGAATGGCTGGTAGAAATAGTTAAGAAAATCATTCTTCGAAAACTTGTGTATGAAATGCTTTTAGAGGATTCAGGAAAGTGAGATTGACTTTCATCTAATCTGCTTCTGAGTCTGACTTACTCCTCAGACCTTCTGATCATCCTTTCTTGGCAAAGAGAAGCAACTGCTCTGCTTGTTTGGGATGCTGCATTAGTACATTACAAAAAAAAATGAAGGGATGATGCAGAGACAATTCTTTTTAATATGGAAACGAGTATTCCATACCTCTGGTGATGAGGAACTAGACACTAGTAGCAACTTAACTGAAAACTCAACAAGAAGCAGGTGGCCAGATTTCTGAAATAAATTGATCATATATTCAGTTTTCCTACTGAAATAAATTCGATGTATGCCACCTCCCTTAGCTCACATTTGCTATCATGTAGACATATTTCCATAGTCCTCAGCCTATGGATAAATATATATTTAGCAGTCTTAAAGACCAGGATGCCACTGGCTGATCCTTTGCAAATGCTGGCTTGGCTTTGCTCTTAGACAAAACCAGTAAAGTAACCTTCATGTTCTGTAGATGGCTTTTTAAATGGACATTTTCTACTACTGCCCTTATTTATTTTCTGGGTCAGATTAAGTAATGTCCCTGTCTTATATATTATGCTTTAATATCTTCTGTATTTTTGTGTATTTTTATTCCTTCAAGATCTGGCTAGTGAAGAAAAGAAGAGGCTAGAGGAAAAACAGAGGACTGCCCGCAAAAATCGTTCCAAGTCAGAGGAAGACTGGAAGACGAGGTTGGTGCCCTTGCCTCTGTGTGTGTGTGTGTAGTTACATAAAGGCTTTGAACATTCAAGCTAGGTGACAGTCTCCACTGGTGACATGCAGTGAGTGTTGTGCCAGCATGAAGAGCAGACAGACAGCAGCAGGTCTGCAGTGCTGCCGTTGTGTTTGCAGACTCGCTCCCAGCGGGATGTAGCGCTTCCAGAGGGAAGCGCCAGGCTTGCTCTGGTTCCTTCTCTCACTGCTTGCACACCCATATGCAAACACAAACTGTTGTCTTCTCTGAGCACTTCTTGCTTCTGGCATGACAAAGATGTTACCTCTGACGGCTGCTGGTAAGGACTGTTGTTGCTGGTTAGTTTTAATTGCCTCAAATTTGCATGCCTGGCCAAAGAGAAGAGGAGATGCTCCCTCCTTGTGAGCTTGCCCATGACTTCTCAGCCCCGTGGCTCTGTGCTGACAATGCTGTGTTCTCACAGTTTATCACCCAGTTATCCAAGACCCTGCCTTCTTATGGAGGGGGCCCCTAACTACAAAAGAGGAGCTAAGGGAGAAGTTAGCATACAAGGGACCTGCCAGGATGTTTTGGGGATTTTTTGGGGGTTTTCTTTAAACTATGAGGAGTCAGCTGGGAGCTCTTACACACAAGCTAAGAAGTAACTGTGAAAATGTGACGAGATAAATCAAGTTTGACCAGGCAAAGTCTATTTAAAAGCATAGTAGTGAGTTGGCATTACCTCTCAGAAAAAACAACAGTAGTGCTAAACTTTAAATAAGCAAGGTTCTTCTCTTCTGTATTATTAATACAGTCAGACACTCTGGATTAAATATCTTTAAAGTATTTGTAACAATAAATCACGTTTTTCTTTTTTTTTTCTTTTTTTTTTGAAATGAAGTCACCCATCATCCCAAAATCCCAGGTTTGGACATGTCTGCCTTTGTCTTTTTCCTATGCCTGCTCTCCTGAAGTGTTTGGGTTTGTTTGCATAGAGACTGATGGAGAATAACATCTTTGTAAAGCTTCTAAGTGCTGGACAGCCTTGCACCTTTCACTTCCTTTCCTGAATTCAGAGTGCTTCTAGCTCTCACCAGGTATTTTCAAACCTGGGATAGTTACATAGTACTCTTCCAGGTGCCTGAAGTAGCTTAAATATAGCTTGAAGCACCTGAAGCTGGAAATTGGGGAGATCCCATGGAGCTGTGGGTTTTGGGTTATATAATTAGCACAGATGCCATTCACAAGGTTCTGCAACTGCTGTTGTGCAGATTGTGTAAACCTGTTCAGCACGAATCTGGGATATCCTTTAAGAACTCTTTGCTTTCCAGGATGTTTCTTAAGCTTTGGCAGAAAATTCCCGGTGTCTGATCTCTTTAGTAGGAATGCCAGGTGTGGCTGCCTATAAACGATGAATGTTAAGTTTAAGGAGAGTTGTGCTATGGGGGTAAAAGTGCATGCTGTGAAGAAGAAGTGTCCTACCTGTTCCCAGGTCATCTGTAGGTCTTATTCTGCAGTGCATTATGAGCTCAGATCTAAATTGCTGCCATTTCCTTGCCACAGAAAAACAGGCTTCTTGCTTTGTCTGGTAGAATTCCTCCTTCCTAAGACAATTCTCCAAAGTGCACAGTGATTATTTTTTTTTTTTTAATATATAATTTTATTATACTGAATCCAGTTTACAAGTGAGGTCTTGGTGTTTCTCAAGAGGTGATTAATGTTGAACACTTACTATTTTAGATGCTGACCAGTAATCTTAAGTCTTGAGTAAAAATATTTAATTCAGTTCTGAAATACAGCAGTGGTCTGTTAATTTTGGTGAAGCCTGTCCCATCTTCCCCACATCACTGACTGATTTAGGTCTTACAGGTCTCTCAGGCTTAGTTCTTCCCATTGCCTTTCTCCTTCCTATTGAAGTAGGTGGATACTGGAGGAGGGGCACTCTGTCCTGACCTGTGCAAGTGTTGAGGACACACTAATGAGCTGTGGGCTGGTAGAATTTCTTAATCTGAGAGGTGAGGTCACTGTGCTTATAGCCCTGTCTCACGGCAAGTGTTTGGCTTTAGCTCTGGAATGAGCTGCTGTCTCCAATGAAATGGACAGTTAAGCCAATCCAGACACCTCTTATTTGGGAATAGCTGACTCCTCCTGTGGGAGGAGAAGCAGGAGTGAGCTGTGTACAGTACTAGGGGTGAATGGCTTCTGTTGACTTTTTTGTTGCATTTCTTCCCACACAGCTCTCTCAAGTCCTTTGAGCCAAGCAAGACTTGCCTGTTAGCTGCCCTGCTTTGTAACACAACCCTGCAGTACTGGTGGCCTTTGGGTTTTTACCTTTTAAAGAGATCAAGTCAGGTGTGGTTCAAATGTGCTTTTTCTCTTCTGAAACATTGCTGGAGAAGGGAAGAGCAGAGTTAAACAGGCTGCCTTGCACACAGATCATTTACTTAAGTGAGTGTGGTCACTATAGTGAGTCACAGAAACAACTGGTTTCTGTGGTCAGTGAGAGGTAAAAGGAAGCTGTGGAGCACATTACCACAGAAACGGCTTCTACCAAGCTGGCTCATGCCATAAATGTGGCTTGGCAAAATACAGAAGGAAGTCAAAATGCTTGAGGTCTGGTACTGTGCGCTGTTGAGGCACAAGATTGAGTAACTGGGCCAAACAGAAAGCGGCATTCACTGTGTGCTATATGGTGCCTCCAGATTAAGCAGGAGGAGAGAAGAAAGGAAAGAAAGCAGGTGCTCAACATCAGTGTTTCTATTAATAACAAGCTTAGTAAAAGCTTGCAAGTTGCTCCGTGCAGATGGAATCAGCTTTCTGGGCATTGAGATTGAGTCTCCTGCTGCCAACAGTGTTAACACAACAGTTAACTTATAATAATCCAGAACTCCTCCTGCAGCCTGTGGGTGATGTTTCATCCTCATTGAGGGTAGCTGGCACACTTGTTCCAAGTTACCTGCTGGTCAAACCGAAGGGAAGGAAGCTAATGCACAGGCAGTGGGAACAAGGACGAGTCACCTGTGAAGAACAGAGAAATGAGTTATATAGGGATGGGGTAAGGAAGGCCAAGGCAAAGCTGGAACTTGGCAAAGCATTGAAAAAAAAATAACACAAAGGGCTTCTACATATAGGTTATTCAGAAAAGAAAGGTCAAAGATGGTGATGGTTTTTAAGGTGTTTTTCAGCCCAGGTCACTCTACAATTCTATGATGAAGTGCATTGCAAAACAAGGCTTTAAAAAAACAGGGGTAATTTAGATCCAGGGATATAATATTTGTTTTCAGGACTGCAGTGCTTGTGGTGTTTACATGTCTTGCAAAAACTTACTCCTTGTGCATGCCAGAATGGTTTTTCAAAACTGCTTTGAAATAAAGCTGTATCTGTCCTTTTTTATGCAGTAATCTTGGCAGCTTCAAATGGCAAAACACTGGTGTCAGTAATTCCATCTCAGAGACGTTTAAGTAGTGTTGCAAATGAGGAAATGTAATCACTGAAGATGACTTTAAACTCAAATTTAAAACCAAGAAGACTCCTGCAACAATTATTTTGTGCTGTGTATTTTATACCATCTGCTGAAGATGCAGCAAAGTAGTTCTAAACTTGTACAAGTGAGTCTTAATAGCTTCATTAACATGCTGTGTGTTTCCTTGCAGATGGTTCCACCAAGGCCCCAATCCCCACACTGGTACACAGGACTGGCTTTACTCTGGCAACTACTGGGACAGAAACTACTTTAATTTACCTGATATTTATTAAAATGCAGTAAGGAGCCTCTGACTGATACAAATAAGTCTTAATCTGTTTTAATGTTTTCCCTTGTTCTACTTATCTCCTGAAAATACTGACATGTTATCAAACAGAATATTAAGCATCTCTGCAATAAATCTGGTGGTACATGATCTGCAGTCCTAAAGGTAGGGGAATAACTTTTCTGGCTGATGGTGGATCCTGCCTGGACAAAGTTGCTGTGGTTTCAAGCTGCCCTGAGTACACCTATATTAGGTTGTGGTGTATGAGGAATAGAACACCTTCAGCTGTTCTGTGAATACTTTATTTTGTAGATAACATTGGCACAAGTAAAACTGGTTTTATTTATTGTGACATGGGAATGTTTAAAAAGCACACAAAGTAATTGCAATATTCTATTCTTAAATGAAGAAAAGGGTGTCACTTCTGTAAAGATGTAATTTTTCATAAAGTGACTTTTCTTTTACTAAACTAATTCCCTTGAAGCCTGAGCTCTGCTCAGGAGATTCCAGAAGTGTTCCCATCTCTGGAGCAGTAATGCAGTTGTTTAAACATTACTCAGAGGTTATTTATTCAATGTTTTGTGCAGTGTGTTTTGAATTTTGCTCTCCTGTTTTGCTACCAACCTTATGATTTAAGGAATTAAGAGCCATTTAAATATCTACAGATTTGATTTGAACTGCACACTAGTAACAGGTTTTAAAAGAATCTGTTTCATGCACTAGAAGTTCCGGTGCCCAGCACCACTGCAAGAACCTAATCAGTCCAGGAATGACCTGGTGGAATATGGCAGGGGGACAGGACTGTGTCTGTACTGTGCAAACTCCCTGCAAGGAAGTCTTGTGCATTTCAAAGGTAGTACAGCACCTCAGTGAGGCCTCCTGTGCACAGCTGCTTTACCCCTTTTCAGTGGGGTGCATTCAATCTTAGTCTGTTTATACTGAACTGTGTACAGAGCTTCTAGAGGGCAAGCTGCTCTTTGTACAGTATTTTAACTGCTGTCTGGAGGTTAGTGTTAATTGAATAATTTAATTGCTACTAAATAAAGGCTTCAAAACTTCTTGCATCTAGTCTAAAGTGAGTGGTGTTCAACAGTACTGACCCCTTCTGAGCAAGCTTCATCCAAAACCTGCTGTAGTGAGGACAGGTACTGTTTCTCTGTGCTCCATGGACCTCTCTTCTCCATAAGCAAGGAAGAGTCTCTTTCTAGGGGGTGGGGAGGGCTGGGGAACTGAGAGCTTCCTGCAGCTTGAGCTTTAAGTGGACTACTGAAACTGTTAATAAGGCAATGAGATGCTTTCTATTTTTATTCTAGGCACTTCTCACATTACCCAGGTCCTGATGCTGAGACATATTTGCATAGATAAGGGAAAGCTTTTTCCTTGGCACCTTTTCCTGTGAGGGGCCAACTCTCACAGTGACCAGTAGATGCAGGATTTTAGTACCTGTTCTATCTGCAGGAAGCCTCTACTTGGGCCAGAGCTTCTGTCTGGACTGCTGTGCAGCTTCCAGGTGTGAGTCTGAGATCTGCAGAAGTAGCCTGGCTGTTGGGCCAGTGCAGGTCACACAGCACTGAACACTGAGTGCCAAGGAAAGCAAAACATTTAGTTCCTGCCTGCTCCCCATGTCAGCACAGTGAGAGGCTGGGTGGCTCCTCACTGGAACAGCTCCAGCAGATGTGGCAGTGGGCACAGTTCACACAAGGCTAACACTGGGGATGTTCAACATGGGAATGCAGTTCTAATTGCTGGTGGGTTTTTTTGAACATTTGCTTAACATTATTTGATTTATTGCAATGTAAACTCCATCCATCCTGACCATTTCCTGAAGTGCAAACAGCCTCCCTTCTCTACCTGTTTAAAAATTAACATGAACTCAGTAGGTAAGTGTGGAAGAACTATAGATGCTACCTAAATGCACTCCAAGGGGAGGGCATTTTGCCCCACTCTGAATATTACACAAACACTAAAAGTTGAGGCTACAGGCAAAAGGATACGTATAAATATGAGGCTAAAATTGTGGTTCTTTGAGACTAAAATCAGAGCAGGGCTTGCAAACAATAACAAGCAGAGGAAAGCAGTGTGGGTGTGTTATATAGGACAACTAGTTTAAGCAATCATCTCTATTTTATTTTGAAAAGGGATAAATTAAGTTTCTAGTAGCAAAATCCAAACAGCAGCATGTTCCTATGTGGGAAGCAAGCATTGTTTTTGAGTACCCTGCTCTGGGTATGGGGTCTGATCTTATGGTGGCCTGTCCTTGCAGTACTGTAACTTTCTGGAGGAGCACTTAAGTGTGTGCTACTGCCAGCTGGTCTTTGCAGACATCACATCAGCCAGAGGGATGGCCACTGGGAAAACACTGGCTGTGCATGGCTTAGCTGCACTTCCAGCTGCAGAATTAGAACCAGGGCTTGCTGATCTCTCATCAGGCAATGTCGTAGATCTCCTCCCTCCTTGCACCAGCATCTGGCTGTCCAAACATGGCACAGGTAGAAACAGGTTTCCAGTCCTGTGTGTTTGGAACATCAGAGCCCACTAGAACAAAAAGTGGAGAATTTCCCAACTTAATTTTTCTAGCATCACATAATTTGGAGCAGGTATTTGTGACAGCTGACCATGTTGTTAATTTTCTCCCCTGGAAAAGCTGAGCAGTGCCCAGGAATAAGGACCCCCACCGCCAGCAGGACAAAGGCTTCATGGTAATTTTCCCCTTGTCTCAACTAAGTTACACAACAGAAGGTCTATACATTAGAGTGTGTACATGTTCCAGGCACCTGAAGCTAAAAAGACACAAACAGCTGTGGGAATCAGGAGCAGTTAGTGCCAGTCATATTGTAAATCTTTATGTCTTAAACAAACACACCTAGACCTAGGGAAAGCAAGCATGATACAGAAGGGAGCTGGGACAGCAAACACCATTTGTTATGTGAGTGACAAACACCTGCAATCTAAAATAATAAAAATGAAAAAATAAAATGTTGTCAGAGCAGAGGCTATTTTGTCCGGCATTTCTGAAACTGAAGTTTGACAAACTTTCCTAAAAGTTTAGTTTTTTTTACAAAAAGCCACTGTTAATCTAGAAATCTACCTAAGCTCAACTCTCCTTTACAAAGGGCTCTGCTGTTCCAGGGAGAGGGGAGGCAGGACAGCCCCAGACTGGAGGATGTCTCCAGCTGGGCAAGGGCTGAGCTGGGCACATGCCACCACAGGGAAGGCCTCACCTAGAAAGATGGGCACCAGCTCTCCTGCTCTTTGTGGAAGGATGGCTGCAGAAACTCACCAAGTCCAGCCACCACAGGCAACCACCACCATTTTTTTTCTAAGTGAAAAAACTTAGGTCACTGCTAGAATAAACAATCTTTCAGTCAAGGAGAATCAAAACTAGGGCTCCAACTGGCCACTAGCTCCTCTCCTGCCACAGGGCACAGGGATTACATCTAAGGTCCCCAACACCTGCTTCAGAAAATACAGGTTTTCAGCAAGATCATTTTGCATTAATGGGCACTTTGCCATCACTCTTACCTGCCTCTTTGCCCTCAGGAGTACAGTCCTGGCCAGAGCCCCATTTCTTGGACCAAATGGCAGTGAAATGTAACACAAGCATTTTGGCCAGATAGACAGTGTTGGTTCAGTAGTTTCTTAGAAGTCACCTCTAACCCTGCATTGCACTGACAAGAGGTGACCTTCCATTTACTTACCACTAAGCTGGAGAGCTGGAAGCTGGAAATGGGAAGGTGACATAAATGCCCAAACTTTCTTACCTGACAAAACAAACTGTCTCAGTTTGATTCCAGTTGTGCTGTAGATTCTGCTCTCTCAGGATGCCAAATAAATCATCATCAGATGGACCTAAGGTTGTAGTACTTGAGGCCTGGCCTGCATTTAATGGCTGCTTCATCTTTAACAGATAATTTGTTTGGTCCACAAACAGAATTACTCTGAAAACTGCTCCATTAAAGATGGAATCTCTGCATCCATCATCAATTCATCATCCCAACACAATGCTACAACCTCACAGGTTGAGTTAACCTTGGTTTCACTGCAGAAAGCTATAACCTGTAATGGATCATTAGGAGCAGGTGATGGTGGAGGTGAAAGGTGATTCATTCTCTGTAAAACCAGCACAGTAGCAGAGGAGAAGGCAAGTCTTTCAATTCATCATCACAGCTCAGCACTGAGCTGCTTTCTGAATGACATCAGAAATTATGAGAGACATTATTCAAAGCATTAGAGCTAAATCCTCTCTGAAAAAACATTATTCTCCCTGCCAGCCCAAGCCAAGTCAGGCCCATTTATAACCTGTCACTATTAGGCAATGCCACAGAAAGGAATGGCTGCCTTGCAGCTGTGCAATCCAGTTAGCTCCCTACTGGAGCATGAGTCCCAAATCCTATACTGGCACTGTGGGTGGGAGACTCCAGAGGAAATCCTGCTGCCAGCCCAGGTGCTGAGTGTCACTGCCTGGGTGCCTCCTGAATGGCTGGACAGGGATGTTTCCTTAACACAGGCATTCAGGTGACAATTCTCAATTATGCAGCCACTCTCTCATCATATTTGAAAAGTCACAGCAGTCAGGCAAAGCCCCCAGTGACTGGAGAAAATGGAGTATATCACATCTGTTTTTTAAAAAAGGTGGTGAGGACTGTAGGAGCTACCAGCCCATCAGCCTTACCTCTGTGCCTGGTAAGGCCGTGGTACAGATCATCCCAGAAGATACATCAAAACATATGGAAGATGGAGAGGTGGTTAAGGACAGCCAACATGAGCTGCAGCTTCTCCAAGGGCAAATAGTACCAGACTGATCTAGTGGCCTTGGATGATGGAGTGACTGCATTAGTGGACAAGGGATGAGCTACAGATGTCATCTACCTGGACTTCTGCAAGGTCTTTAACAGTCCCTCCCAACATTCTGGCTTCTAAATTGGAGATACATGGGTTTGATGGATAAGGAAGTGGCTAGAAGGGTGGAAACAAACCAGCAGTAAGTGGATCCTCAAAGGTCTATACTGGGACCAAAACTATTGGTAACAAGTCTGTAGCAGACTTGTTACTGTCTCTTCAATGACAGCAGGATCAAGTGTGCCCTCAGCACTTTTGCACATGCATCCAAGCTGAGTGTGGTGCAGTTGATTTACCAAAGGGAAGAGATGCCATCCAAAGGGACCTGGACAGGCTTGAGGACTGGGCCCAAACAACCTTCATGAAGTTCAGCCAAGGCCAAGTGCAAGATCTTGCACCTGCCCACAGCATTCACACATTCCCATGAGCTGCTGCCTTTTCCCCCTCCCCACAGTACCATGAAACCTGCTCCTGCTTTCTGCCACTGACCTGCCTAATGCCCAGCACAGACAGAACCCTTCTAACCCTTTGCCAAAACCTGTTTTCCTCACTAGACATTTCTTCCCGGGCAATTCTTCCCCTCAGCCTCAGGCTATGATGCCATCACACAATCTAATACTGCAACTTGCAGAAAGCAGAAAGGCTGCAGCCACATCCCACCCCTGTGGTGCACAGACCTTCCCCTGCTTCCTGCCTGGCCTTTTAACACAGGTGACATACAAAACCCAAGGGATTTGAACAAACTGCAAAATATGGCACCTGAGAAGCAATTAATTGTTCTTTGGTGGCCTCTGGCAGGGGCTCAGAGGACACAGCTGGAGACTGTAACTTCTTCAGCCACACCCCAAGAGAAAACAGGTTATTCCTTCATAAAGGCTTTGTTTGTACTGCAGAATCTTATGATTGCAAGGGCAAACCCTGAAACAAACCTCACCTGCCCAGGTGATCAGGGTGGGTGACATTTGCTTCCCAGCACACATTATTAGTAGGTACACAAAAGATCATTTTCTGTTCCAATACAACAAGCACAAGAAAGGTCACTGTGTAGTGCTGTATTTTCAAGGTTACCACTGTATTTTGCAGGATTGTAAAGATAGAAAGATCACAGGGGCAAGGCATGATCAGGAGTCTGCTGAGAGATAAAAACTTTAACCACAAACATTGCTGCAGATCAGCCTTCATTATTATAGATGGAAAATCATCATCTACCTACCTGCTCTTGCATTCTTGGATGTCTGCATCTCTACACAAACCTGAGGGGAACTCCAGCAGTACTGAAGATTTAAAACTCACTGGTGCTAAAGCATTTAGAAAATCTGTAACAGCTTCTTTTTAAAAGTAACATACTTGCAGCAGAACTCTGCTAATTTTGAATGACTTTCCAGTTCATTCACAGGAAAGTATGCTAATGTATACTCACCACAAAATGCTTCTTGAATCCTTCTGTGAAAACTTCTCACATTATCTTTTCAGTCCTGGAGAGTGACAACACAGATGATAATATTTAAAATGCTAAATATTCGTATTTTATGACTTGTGAAACTAGGAAGAAGAGCTTCCTATAGAAAGAATCTTGCAAGAATATATATATCTGAGAAGTAGAAAATGCATCATTTTTGGAGTAGGGAGAGCAATCCAAAGTCTAGATTTCTGTACTGAGAACACATGGAAGCACACGCCTTGATAAAGGTATTACACATACCTGAGTGGAAAGGTAGCCATGATTACTTTGTAATCATCCTCAGTGAATACAGAGCAGAGGAGAACTTGCACATTTGCTTCTCTGGAAAATTTCAGAACTCTAGGTTTGCAAAGCTCTGCACAGCAAAAGCTTCAAAGATGCTTAAGTACAGATGTCATAAACCACAGAAAAATGTATTACCAGAGGTGACAGAACTGAAGCATAAACCTCCATAAATATTTGAAAGGCTGCAGGACCTAAGATAAAATTGTGTGTGTCTGAAACTAAAGAGCAGCTATAGGAAAAAATATGTCTGGAAACTAATTCACTGTGCTGGGACTTAAATGCTGGTTTTGGAATCCATCAAGAGCAACCTACCAGGTACTTTACTAACACACATCACCCTTTGGCCCCATAGGGAAGGGCCTGTCAGCCCATGAGCAGCCTGCCCAGCTGAGGTCATTGCCTTGTCCTACCACCTTTTACCCCTTTGCAAAAGTAACAGCTTCCAGACAATGTTGAAATCTAAGAGCCTGAGCAGAAGTTCAGCAAATCAAGGTCCCAGATAAGCTTTATTTTTCTACCAGAAAAGGGATCAGGTCATTGATTAACTGGGAAGAAGTCTATGTCCCAGCAGTACAACTATCTTTTCTAAATATAATAAACATACTGCTTTTAGTGAAAGACTGGGAGGTTGTTATTACAAAAATTATTCTGCTTAGCAAATTCTGACAATCTCTTTCTCCCTTCCTTCTCAAATCCTCAAGTCAAACAAGTCATTTTTTTCCTTTTAATCTCTTCCCTTCTCCCACCTGGGCATGTCGTCTAGGTAAGCACAGCTTGCCAGAAATGCCTGAAGAACACTGACCAACAGCCAGTCTTGCTGAGCTTAACAGATTACTTGACTGGAACACCATCATGGAATAGGTGACATCAAAAGACAAGCAGCATTTTGGAAAAAACAGAAATGGAAAAATTAGGGCTAACAGTAAGACAGCTGCACATGAAGTCCCCATGGCTGACTCTCACTGGTGGTTAAAACACAGGGAGTTCAGTAGATTGTGGAGATCTTGGGCTATTGTGTAAAGGGGTTCCTAGCAGAGGCAGGGAAGAATTACAGTAGGTGCAACTAACATGCACCTACCCTGATAACCTGTGGTGAGTCCAGCTGTGGGGTCCAAACACACATCAAAAAAGTAATCAGATATAGAAATAATTCAGCATTTAATTCTGGAAAGGTTGCCTCAAGTTCAATTTCTGTGTGCTAGAAAATGGGTGGGGAAGAGGCCAGGTGAGCAGGAACACTTTTCACCATCTCCTAACAATGGCACACTTTTGTGACTTGAACAAGTCTATTATGTCTAAATTTCATTTTCCTTTGTGCTCTAGGCCGCCTTCAAAGTTTCTAACAGATGCCACTGGCTTCCCAACTTAAAATAAAAAGATAAGCATAAATTTACTCAAGATTAGCTTTAACAATATTTGTTTGGGGTTGCATAACTTCTAATGAAAGTGTTTTCTACCACTGTTGGTGTTTCATAATGATTGCTGGAAAGGGAAGTTGAGTGCTGTACTCGGCTTCCACCCCACTGCAAGGTTTGATCAGGCCTACATCAACCTAACACCTGCTCAGACTTCAGCAGGTACGGAGCAGTTCTTAAACACAAGTACAATCAATTGTTAGAAAGGCAATCACATTGTTGCAAACTGAAAAGCAATTCAGTACAGCATCTGGGGAATTTTATTTAGGAATAAAGCATAACTAGAATATGAAACAAGCATTCAAAGTCAGAGAAGAAATTAAAGTGCTTGCTTTAGAGTAAATTAGAAACACTTTTCAAAGGTGTAGGAATGCAACAAATACAACTGTGTGTGGTACTTTCTCTTCAGTAATGAACAAGTGAATTTGATATCTTAAAAATGTACCTTAAACTTCATTCACTCTATGGTTGAGCTCAACATGAAGTAACTCACTTGCTAATCCAGGAGACTGTAATTATACTGGAAGAAAAAAGGCTGGAGGTAATTGCTGACTAGAAAACTTTGTTACAGAGTCACTTAACATCCCAAAAGTTTTCCCAGTACTTGGTATCATCTTGTTCAGGAGGCCACTAATTAGAAATCAAACTCAAGAAGCAAAGGAACAAAATTCATGTCCACATTTCTTTTAATTTTACTCAGAAATATAAAAGTGCAAGTTCTGTAAATTAACAACATTTACAGTACATCACAATAAATATGCCACCTGGTGACATCTAAAAATTCTAGTTATTTATCTGAAATGAGTTGTACTGAGATAAAAACTGCATCAACATCAACAAAAAATACCTGTCCCAGTAAAGATGGCCTTAATATATTACTTAGCAAGATGCATATTCCATTATTGCTATTAGACCATGCCTCCGAGTTCCACAGTATAAAAACTTACTAGTTTACACAAAAGACCATTGATTTTTTTTTTCTCATCACAGGCACAATCTAACATAAAAAATAATTTTGCCATATACAGTGTAGGAGGGTCTCCTACAAGGAGGGGGGAGGGAAAAAGTAACTAATACAGAAACATACAGTTGTGATGATTTGCTAAGCCCACAGGAAAGCTGCACTTTGCACAGAGTTATTGAACTGTTACATGAACATATAATGTCTTTCTATACCCACTCCTGGCCTGGTGAGAACAGACCTTTTAATAAATTTACTACAATTTTCTAGCTACCTCCAAGTATGCAGACTCTAAATATCCCAACACAAATTGCATGCAGGTGCTTTGTGTCCTGAACAGCCAAGTCTCACATCATATTTAAGGAGTGTATTTAAAAAGAATTTTGCCAGTAGCTGCACCATTCCCAGCTATTTACCCAGAACAGACTGTCTGATTGAAAAACATTAAAAGTCAGATAGGACAAAATAAGATTTCAAGTACATTAAAGCCCATTTTTAAAATAATTATTTGAACTCTAAGCAGTCACTATATACATATACAATATATCATTTTCTAGTCAATATTTATTTGGATTGACCAAATAAGGTTGAACACCCATTTATGACTCAGTATTACTGTCAAAGTGGAATAAAAAAATCCCAGTGTACTACCTGTAACACACCTAGATTATACAAAAATAAAACTGCTTTATAAAGAGTTCCTCCTCTCCTTCAGGAACTGCAACAGAAGTGTTAAACTGCTCTAGGAATGCCTTTCATAGCAGAACTATGTCTTTCTAGAGAGAAATAAAAGTGTCTCAACCATTTCATTTGGCCTACCAAACAGGACATTACTTCTCTCCTCCATATCAGTCTTGCTTTAGATGTAACCTCAAAAGCAAATCAATGAAGGTTAGGTGTGGGCAAAGTCTAGAACTTTGGCAACATGCTCTACAAAAAGGTAAGAAGAAACAAAAAAAGCTTAAGCTAAGGAACTGTTTAAGGCAACCTGACCAAAGTAAAGATAAGGCTTTTGGATAACTATTTCCAAGGATATCCAGTTTTCTTAGCTTTGCAAAGTAACACAATTCAACTAACTTTATGGTCAGATTTCCATTCATAACCTTCTGCTTCTTTAAAAAAATATTTACCTTCCTAGAATATAATATTAGCTGAATATAAAACATAAGGAAATACTACACATTAAGGACAAAAGTAAAAAAAAGCTACAGATAAGCACACTGATGGCCAAGTATTAGAAATTATATGGTCATGACAAAAGTTTTAGGCTCTCTGAGGTATTTCAATAACTTGACATCACAGGCTTGAAATACTACACAGAGACTGAAGGTATTGTAATATTGGTGTAACTGCCAAAGCAGTTTTGTGGGTTGGCATTTTTTTTGATTGTAGATTTTTTAAATACCTTTAAAGGTCACTGCTGTAAGGATCCAGCAGCTTGAATGAAAAACATGTAAAATCTTAATATGATATTCAGAATGTAAGAGCTGAAATAAGAACTGCCCAAGCAGTAGCTGCATGTCAAAGGATTTGTCTGGAATGTACCAGAAGCAAAGAACTTAAATATTGACATCATTGATATCACAAATATGAGCTGGGTTGGGAGGAAAGGGATAAAGAACAAAAGGGGGTGAGAAGTTTAAAATTCACCATTAGCCATCATGAGGTAACTGGCAAAAGCCACTAAAAAGTAAGACTGGCTTTTTGTGGCTGAACAGTTTTCCTCCTCTTCCTATGTGCTGGCTAATACCTGGAGAAAAAGGAATATTCTGACCACTTCCAACCTCAACATTTAAACCAACTACTTATGTTGCATTATTCTAATCAAACCAAAAGTGTTCCTCCTGGCAAATTTTACATGAAGACCTGTTTTAAAAGGTAAAAATCAACCTTGCCAATGTTGTTGAAGTAAATAATGTGCTTATTTAGGCTCACCCACAGAATTACAAGTAATTGTGTTCAGCTTGGTTTGAACAAAATAAAAAATGAAGAGTTAAAAACACAAGGTCACTTAACCTTCTTCCTGGTTGATTTACCTTTAGTTAAAATTGTAATGTTTTTACTCAGCCATACTAGGAAAGTGTCTCTGGCACAAGTGGTTTTCAGAAGAAAAGCTGGACTTCCCAACAGCTCTTTCTTCTGCTTCATCCTAAAGTGCAGGAACTGTGGGAAAGGATAGCAAGCCTTCCTGATGGTCACTGTGGAACCACTTCCCTTAGAGAGGCTAAGGCTGCGTGTATGCGGACGTGCAATCTGTTCTCAAAGTCATAGCCAGTAAATTCCTCCTGGGGGAAAAAAACAAGGAAAAAACCCCAAACATACACCTATTAGCCTCCTTCACTTCAGGATATGCAGATAATTTTGCTATTAAAATCATGTTACAAAAGTGTCCAAAGAAAAGAGGTGAGCTGGCGACTGCATGTAGCAATATCCCCATATTACCCACAGCAAGGGAATTATTACAGAAATTCCAAGTTGGTAAAGAGGGCAGATTGAAACTCATATAGTTGAAGAGCACCTGAAGGGTTCTACTAATCCAAAAGCTCCAGAAAATCCCAACAGGCCCAAGGCAGGAACCAGATGGAACACACAAGGAATGGAGAATTGTAATTTTCAAAATTTCTGTAGCCAATTGTTGCTTGAAAAACTTATCAAGGTTCTAACACTTGCAGGAGCTGTCAGTGATGTGGGCTCTGTGTGATGGCTGACCTAGCAGCACAAACCTATGGAGTACACATAAATGTGTACCATGCACATTAATGCACATCCACATGACAGGAGTTGTAGATTACAGATGAGGGACACCACCACTTAACATCCACTCCCCCTTCCCCAAACCCCTGGAAACACAACCTCCCAAATGCCCTTTCATTTTAGACAATTAAACTAGAAAATGCCTTAGTTTTTACCTTGGCTTGGAGCAGTAAGGTTTTGCCTCTTGGCACAGTCTACAAAAAGACAAACATTGCATTGGAAACACATCACAAATGTTACAGAATATACTTTAACTAAATGAGCTGGTGAGATGGAGTAGCATCTCTACCTTTGAAAAAGGTACTGAGCAGACAAAACCCTCTCAAATTAGGGAACTGGAAATACTAATGAAGCACGCAGGAGAAGCACTTTTATGTATTTCTAGTCCTCTACAGAAAAGGTGAAATTAAAGAAACTACAAAATCCTATTCCCTTCTCTTTCTTAACCATTATGGAGCTCTAGCACAACACCCCAGCTACTAAATGAAATTTTGTATAAACAGGAGTCAGTCACCTCTAGCTCCAGCTCTTGCTTTCCCCCACCCCATCCCACTTTGTTGAAGTCAAGCATCATTTCCCTCCTCATTTTCTGAGGGCCACGAGAGGGAGTCTCCTCCACATCCTTCATACACTAAACGCTACTACAGCTCCTCCAGCTGAGGCTGGTTCAGCCCTCAAACACCCTACATGGGGCACATTCAGCTACTGTGTGCACACACTGCATGTAAAGCAGGAGGAAGGAAGGACTGCTCTCATGTTCTTCAAGTCTTAACATGCCTTCACTACCCACATTTTTGAGGTTTCTTTTAGAGACACTTGAGGTGATCAAATTTAAACACGAACGCGGAAAGAAAGAAAGGCAGCAGGAACTGTTATGGAACTCAGACCTTCCTTCCAGGCTCCAAAGCCCAGCTCTAAGTCTTAGGGCAGCAGGGTTTTCAAAAAGAAAATTAGTTAAAAAAGCATTTTCTAGTTCTGTCCTTTGTCATGATAATTTTCTTTATTGAAAGTTTTTCCTCTCCTTCTCCCTTTAAGGAGAAGGCTCAGCCCTAACTAAATGTGACAACAGCAAAACCAACTGAAAACAGAATCTTAAGAATATGAAATACTTTCAGCTCACTACTTCATAGACCACATACAGTGAAGGGGAGGTTCAAGTGACTACCCTGTGACCCCTTCCCCCCTAACCTGCCATCTGATTAACAACAGAAGGTGGCATAAACTCCATGGACTGGGGTTACACATTTGAGGAGAGAAATGGCACCAAGAGTGCTGCACAAGCTGCTCTGGTTTAAGATTCTCTGAGGTAGGGTATGTGCAAAGACCTGAACAATTAAATGTACTGTCAGCCAAGCCATTTGGGTAATCTGAAAGGGAGGTGGATTATTTTCTTCCACATCCTGAAGAACAAAACCCTCACTACTCAGGGTGGAAGTCAAAATGCCCACACAAACAGCTTTAATGGAATTTAAATGACTAAAAAGCCACTTGCTATTTCAGGAAGGCATCAAATTCTGTTTGGAGAGGATAAGTACAGGTGAACTTTGAATGGCATCCAACAGGATATTAAATAGGTAAGAAAAGGACCCTAGGCATCTACCACACTAAATACCACCTGCAGACAAGAAATCCCTGCCTACCCAAGGCATTCTGGTGAGGCCTTTGTTGCCACCAGCATCAGGAACACTCTCAATAGTAAAAAACTAAGACACTGTGACATAAAACTCATTGCATTTCTTGGATTGAATCCCCATCCCCCACAAAGTTGTAGGTTTCTTTATGGTAGGTATAAAAAATATTTTTAAAACTTCATATGCACAGTCACCTACAAACTTTGTTTCATTCTTTGCATACTGGTATGTTGACTCCTTCCACTACTTTTGTAAGTGTAAAAATAGGTCATGCTATTACCTCTGGATTGTCCAACAGGATACAGCCAAGTTCATAGCAAGCATATGGCTGGACATACAAGTTGCTTTGACGGCAGAGTTCATCTTTAGCAGCTCGCTGAAAGTACTGTAAAAAGGAAAAGAAAAAAAGAAAACAAAGGTGGCAGAGGTACATTAAAATTGACTGGTCATTACTTCCAAACAATGCAGTAGCACCATTCAACTTCAATCTGTAGAAATTAGCCAAAACTAAAATGAGAATATATTAAAAATTTACAAGGGTGTAAATTCCTAGATGTTTTTACCAACACTACTGTATCAAGACAAAACTATTAGTTTGGATTTTTACCAAGTATTATAGTGACTGATTCAAGAGGTTTTCCAACTTAACATTTAAAAAAATATTAGCTCTAACAAGAAACCGTGACATCAAAGATGAAGTACCCAGATTATTTAAGGTCTGTGAGAGAGAAATGGGGCAGGGGGAAGGAGGGTTTAAAGCCAGCATCTTGCTACTTATATGAATAACATTCTATTTTGGGGAGGAAAAAGGAGAGTTGTAACTACAGTTCAAAACCTGGAGTGGTGGCAAAATTATTCTTTGGTATGTGATAATAATCAAACTCCTCTCTCTAACATGTCCAGAGAAGAAGCAGCAAATCTGTGCCTTCAAAAGGTCAATCTCTAAGTCACTTTAAAAAAAATTAATTTTCTTTGATGGACAAAGTACATCTAGCAGAGAAAAAACTTTTATTCTTCCCAGCTTCCCCTTAACTCTTGTTACTACAAACCACTTTACTGCCATGTTCATTCAACAAAGCCAATTACTTTCACAGCACAGAATATAATGAAGACATGTTAAATCAGAAAATTTTAAAAGAAATTCTGTTCGAATTCACAAACCAGAATGATCAGTGGCACTGAAAAACTAATGACTTGCTGAACACTCTTACTGAAAAGTATTCACTATTTTTAAAAGAATTGTTTATAAAATAGGAATAATGGAGGAAAAATTATCATTTAACTACTTACCTGAACAGCATCTTCAGAATTTCCTAAACATTTGTGTATGGCACCAAGAAGCAAATTCCTCAAACCAGCAGCTGATGAATCATCCACATCATGACAAGCTTAATGAAAAGATTCCAGTAAACAAGGTGGATTGAAATACTTTCTTAGACAAGAACTGTGATTTACATTGCCTTTTAGTCTGATATTTAAATTTTTTCAGAAAAAGCAGATGCTAGTAACATTATTAGAAAGACAAGTAAGTTGTTTTCTTTTAAATACAACCCATTCTGTATGAACCTCATCAAGAAATTTATCACTCATGAGAGCAGTTCTAACAGGAATGAATGGGTTGCAGTCAAAGGCAGTTAGTGTGTTCTTCTCAAGAAGAGGATTGATCTCTACTGGTCTTTGAAATGTCCACTAAAAGGTATACTTAAAAAAAAAAACATCTCATTCTGGTGTTACAGGACACTGGTTAGTCCCACATATTGAAAGAAAAATACACAGTCCAAGTTAGAAGGAACATAGGGCAAGCAATTCAAACAAACCCGAGTTTTTCTAAACTGAAGCCAAGTGACAGATGCACAAAAATTTGTACTGGACTCAAGAACCCAGTCTAGAGTGTTTTGGCAATTCTCACAATTCTCAGTGATGATGGGAGGATAAGGTAATTTGCCAGACCTTAGCTGGTCCACAATCTGGGGACAGACTGTGTCTCAGCTGAGTAGTGTGCTCTGTTTCCAGGAAAAACTGAATCACAACGCATGGAACCCTTTCTAAATGAATCAGACTCCATTTTGATCAAGCTTATCAGTGCCAGCTCTGCTAAATCAAGGTGAGCTCCATGAGGAGCCACTTGCCCTTCTCCACACCAGCACCTCCAGGAAGGAGAGTACAGGGCTATTCATCTCATAACTGCTGTGTCTGGAGCAGTGCAGCTCCTTAAAACATTTTGCCTCAAAGTATAAACCCTGCCAGATCTTAACCAGGTCTCTATTGACAACACAAATAATCCACAATCCTAAAAAGCCGCCTATGGATAGATAACTATAAGGTGGCTTCATGGAGTATTTGCATTGTCAGTTCTTGTGTGGATTACAAGTCTCAAGTTATTTGGCATTTTACTTACAGAGATACAAGTGGATACAAATTAATTCCTTTGAATTCTAGCCCTGAGGAAAAGCCTGGAAATTCACCCCAACAAATTACAATCCAATTGTTCATGACAAGAGAAAACAAATGTGGGAAAAAACCTGTTATTCATGTTTTTGAAATACACATAAGGTGCAGAAATAACATTCACTGTACAGAAAACTTTCAACCAGGGATGGCTGATGCAGATATATTTGTCAGTGTCAAACTCACAAGCAATGTATCTCTGAATTTGAAGCCATACTGCTATTTCACATTAAAATGTGAACCACTGACTGGAAGCTTACACAAGGGAGACCTACACTGCCATTGAGTGTGCAGGAGAGAATACAAACTCCTTACACCCTCTAAAGCTGACCATTCTGAAGGCAAATGACAGCAAAAAAAAAAAACCCTCAAATTTATTTTGATGTAAGTAAATCTGATTTTAAAGCCTACCATTATCTTTGTGACTAGACAACTAGGAATCTGACTATAATCCACAGCAATCATGCAAATTAAATGGACAAGTTATCTCAAATTAAAACTGGAACAAACACCCCAACTAGTCCTGACTCTTGACTTTGAGACTGGAGTTTCTAGAAAATTGTGTATAATCCCCAAAATTCCACAATTTAAAAAAAAAAAAAAAAAAAAAAAGGGCAACCCGTGGCAGACAATTTTAGTTTTATTTTCTAAATGAGCAAAGTAATAATCAGAGGATTTTAGAATGGTTTGGGTTGGAAGGTACCTTAAAAACCATCTAGTTCCAGCCCCCTGCCATAGGCAGGGATACCTTTCACTGCACCAGGTTACACAGAGCCTTGTCCAGCCTGGAACACTCCCAGAGATGGGACATCCACAGCTTCCCTGGGCAATCTGCTCCAGTGCCTCACCACCCTCACAGTAATTTCTTCTTAATATCTAATGTAAATCTGCCTTCCTTCTGTTTAAATCTATTCCCTCGTGTCCTGTCACTCCTGCCCTTACAAAAAGTCCCTCCCCAGCTCTCTTGCAGGTCCCCTATAAGAACTGAAAGGTCCTCTAAGGACTGCCTGAAGGCTGCTCTTCTCCAGCTTGAACATCCTAAACCCTCTCAGCCTGACCTCATAGGAGAGGTACTCCAGCCCTCTGATAATCTGTGTGTCCCTCCTCTGGACCCACTCTAACAAGTCCATGATGGAGCAGGTCCAGAGGAGGGACACACAGATTAACAGAGGGCTGGAGCACCCCAGATCTGGACACAGCACTCCAGGTGGGATCTCACCAGAGCAGAGCAGAGGGGCAGAACAACCTTCCTGGACCTGCTGGCCACAGTCCTTCTGATACAGCCAATGGGCTGCCAATGCAGGTTAGGTTGAGCTTCTCTTCAACCAGCTTGAAACTTTTTGCAGAATGCCAACAAGAGTGATTGCTGGAAGGAGTAAGAAGCACTGAACACTTCATAATACACACTGCTACAAGAAGCTTCACATGACAGACACCCAAAGTCAGCTGGAGACTAAGGAAGAGGCAACCACTCACCACTAAGAGGGTCCCAGGACAAAGAGAACACCTATCATGTCATAGATAACCTCACAAGCTAACTATTTCCTCTTAGAAGAAAACTGACATGCAGGAATGAATACATTGTTTTAATTTTTTTTCTATTTTGTTGCTAGGTTTAAATGAGTTACATTTTGCTTAGTGACTTGGAACAGTAACTATCATGCTACTGTTTCATTTTAAACAACGATTAACAAACAGCTATATGCAGCGGGCAGTTACAACTTCTCCCAAAAACCTGTAAAAATGAAGCATTAGGCAGGGTCACTATTCTTTTGTTACTCACCTGTATTTTGCTATGACACATGCACACAAGTTAAAATGTCCATGCTACTGCAATTAGCTACTCCACACAACAGCACAAAATCATACATCTCATTTTAAAATGTAAATAAATAAATCAAGGAGCCATATATACCTTGACTCATATGCTGTAAGTTCGAGAGGGAACAGTTTGGAAGGGCTTTCCATAAGTATAACACTTCAATGGATGCCAGGACACAGAGCTCTTTGGTTGGTATTTGTTTCCTAAATCTATCTGCCTGCAAAGTGCAAGAAAGAAGGAAGGGAGATCTGTAATTTTTTTCTTCAGAGGGAACATGATATTTACAAACAATATATCACAAACACTAATTTTAACTGTTTTAAACAGTCACACAACAATTTTATGAAAATAAAGTCAGTGGTAACTTTGCCTAAAGATTTTATGACTAAAAATTAAAATCTTGCAACTAATTTAAGAGCTTACATATTCATCAAAATTAAAACCTCCTTGTATGCAGCCTGACTGGGTTTTACTGTATTTCACAGTCCCAACACAAACTGCCTGGATGCTGAGACAGTACCATCTGCAAGATAACCAGTTGAGAGCTATTTCCTAGACAACTCCTAGCTCTCAAAAACAACTAAGGCTATCACAAACAAGACAAGATAAAAAGGAGTAAGAAAGGCAAAGCCAGAAGGAAAATTACCAAAGCAACTACAGTATCATGTATTTTTATCTGTAATAGTTACTTTGCTTGTAGAGTGAATAGCTAATTCACACTTCCTTTGTTAGGTCCTTCAAATGATACTATTATTTTTCCACACTGTTCCTTCCCACAAATTCTACAGAAGCAGGACAGCAGAAAAGAGATGCATGCTGCTAAAGAAAATACTGAACTAAAAACTGAACTGTCATCAGTGTACTAAAACAAGTCAGCCTATGCAAAAACTAACCTTTTTCACTGAAAATTGTTCAATCTGATTGTTTTTTCTCTTGAAAAGCTTCTGAACTTCCTTGAACACATTCTGAGCACCATTGACATCACCAGTGGCTCCTTGACACACTGCAAGGAGTGTCAGAAACAAAAATACATTAACAGTACTGGGATATGAAACAGCAAAAATTAGGATGAGCTATCATATGGTCAGAGAGAAAAACCTCCACACACTCACTTCCAGAAAGTTATCTACACTGAAGATTTGACCAGCATGGTAATCTCAACTCCCCCAGGTACCCTCTGTGTTCATTAAAAAGTCAGTACTATTTTTTACATCCATTAAAGGAAGTAATGCCAGCAAGCTTGTGAAGTGGTAATAATTCTATCAGCATGGAGAGGGGTGTACAGACAGGCAGGTACATGTATGAGCATGCAAGTGTTCATTATGGAAACAAACACAATTGTCCAAGTCAAGCCTGGCACAAAGCTGCATGTGCAGCAGGCAGTGTGGAAGGCACTACATGCACCAGCAAGTTTCCCAAGAGAAAACACTGCCAAAACCTTACCACATCACTGACTTACCATTTCCCCAACAGCCTGGATTTACTCACCTGCTGTTAAATAAGCATAGTAGCACTGGGACCACCTGGATTCATTTTTAAGCCTTTCGAAGGATTCAAAGGCGTCTTTGAAGTTCATCTCTATCATGCTGCACCAACCTAAAAGCAACACTGATTTAACTTCAGGGGAAGTACAGTAATTCAAACTTGGTGTCAACATGATTGAAACACACAGTTCTGTTGTGTTTGTTTTGTTACGAGAGCTGGAGCACGTTTAACAACTACAAAAGTAACTGGAAAATTAAAAACAAAAACAAATTACATACATTTAAAATCTGATTTAAATTTACTGGGACATTTTGAATTAGAAGATTCCATAGGAAATAATTAATCCACGTTTCAGAGCAGGAACAAAAACATATACCAAAAACTCTCAGTTTTAAAATTTAAATACTACATTTTGTAGAATGATGAAACTTAGACAGCTACTACTTTTTCCATTAGTATTTTCTACTATGACAAGATCCCATTTAAAGCTTGAAGCAACCTATCTTCTCCACTATAAAGACTTGTATGCAAATTAATACCATATATCATATCCTGCTATTGACAGAAGGAAATAAACAAGAAATACAGACACTGTGAACTCTGAAGCCTCCAAACTGATTAGTTTTTGGCACAGAAACGATGAATCCATAGACAAGTCAGATGAATTTATTTCTAATTTTAAATCATACTCAGTAGGCTAACAGTTTGCCCTTAATTCCACAGTCTACTCTCTGATTTTGCATCACCTTGTACTTGCAGATAATTTTATTATGAAAAAGTGCTGAATTCTACTTGTCTAAACAAGTAGAATTCAGTAAACCATAATTTACCCAAGACAAAGGCCAGTAATCTAAAACCTTTTTTAAAAATCCTAGTAAGAAGTCTCCAGTTTGTTTACTGAAGCTGCCAATGAAAACTTGAATATGAGCTATTTATGGTGTAAACACATCCAACATACCTATTTCATATAAGCAGACGTGTTGAATCTCCCTTTGGTCTGTTGCAAGTTCCAAAGCAGTATGAAATGAGGTCAAGGCACTATTAATTTGACACTAACAAAGGTGAAAGAAAAAGAAAAAAATTCAGACACCTGAAATTTAAAATGAGTTGGATAATTTAATATTGATAAAGAAAAATTCGTATTTCTTCTAATAGGAAGTTAATAAAAACTAGAGTAGAGGAGTTTAATAGTGTAATAGCAGCCAGGTCAGATCATGTCTCCACCTTCAACCTTTAAAATCAGTGACTATATTCCTCCTATGTGCTATTAAGTCCAAAATTCATTGGGTTTGTGCAGTAAGCTTTTAAGTAATCTCACTTCTACTTTTACTAGTCATTCCACCTTTAAAAATCATATTTTTAACATCTGCTAATGAAGTTTGGCTTTCTGCACAAGAGGATACCTTTAGTGTTTGATTTCATTTATTTTGAACTTTTCACCTCTTCCCATACACCTCAGAAACCCCTTCAAGCAACAATTAATAGAGAATTCATAAATGCTGTATGACACATAAGAAGATAAAAAAGCATATGAGAGAAAAAGCATTTTGATAAAATCATTGGCTAACAACGGCTTAGCAAAAAGAGCTGACATTTTCCTAGGAACTAGAATGACAGCTCTTTTGACTACCTGGTTTTCCCAGTCTGGGATGGGACTTCTCCCTATCAATCATTATGGGGGGAACAAAAATCACTATTTAATTAAACATACTATATATTCCAATATAGCCTATACCAGCCTTAATACTGTTCCTGTATTTATCACATACATTTATTATACTTTATACAACAGAAGAATTTTTAAGCCCCACTCTGCTGACTAAGCATGTGAGCAAAAGAAACCCTTGAAAATGCAAACTCACCATCTATGCCAACATAACTGAATTTAAAAATTCCTACAAAAATCTACAGCATTGTAGCTTAAGACCAGGCACACACAGAGCTCTGAAATGATTGTATTGTATTATCTCTAACTCTCTGAATCTCTCACATGTTTTGACATCTGCCTAAGTTCTCCTTCAGCATCAAGCTTATTTAAGTATGTTTCAGAGACATTCATTAATAATTGAAGTTTCAATCATCTCCAGGGATTGCAGCAACATCCTGGAATATGAATTACTACTCTTGGTGTTAATTCTTAAATTAATTATTACTTTCTGTTTACTGCTTAAAAGAGCAAACAAAAATAATTACAACATCCTAAGAGTCAGCAAGTGTAACATCCTGGCTGCACCTGAAATTGATGCTCTTGAAATTTATAAATACATATACACACACTTGTAATTCTTTCAGTAGGTATCACTGACATCTCTTTTGGACATAATACAAAGACAAAAAAAGACCAACCCATAAAATATGTAGTATACAGAACTACAAGACCATAAAGAGGATTAATAAATCTAATGTGAGAAGAAGCCTACATTTCTGGACTTCAGATTAAAACTAAAAGCACCCCAACCCAACAACTAAGCATCTATGGAGCTTACCAAGACAATTTGGCTTCACAAGACAGCATGCATTTATTTCCCAGAGCTGTTCTGAAATCTCAGGACCCTTTCCTTCTCTATTCTCAATCACCACTCTGAATTCATAAAGCTTTTAAGAAGTCATGCTCAGAAATAGGGAAAAATTAAAAATCAACTTCTAAAAGCTAACAATTTACACCAGAGGACATTATATGGATGTTCCAAAGCCTGTATTTTCTATTCCTTAACACACTAAAACTTATTTCTCCTTAGACAAGTCAGAAAATCAAACTAGAATAAAATTAGGATATTTGTATTTTATAGGAAAAAGTAACTAGAAAAGTCAGCACAATTCCTGAAAATAAACCTTGATATTATGTATGCACTGCAATTTTTTTTTACTTTAGACACTACCGTGATTTTCTTCCAGAAAGTTCATTTAAGACTTCTCAATGCTTGTTATTACTCTTGTCCTCAGTCTGCTTTTCTGTACCATACCCTCTCACCCCTAAATAAGAATGATGGTGCTGATACCATAACACCTACAAAAGGTAACTAACAAGCAAGAGGTGCTTGTAGGCATTATTACATTTAAGCACATGTTACCACTGCACATTTTCTGCAGCCTGCTCATCAACCAAACTTCAGCACATCTGAAAGTACCATGGGTGCTCTGCCTGTCACCTGCAGTATTTGGTACTTTTTCCTTCAGACTATTTACCTGCACCTACCCCAATGGAAAATGTGAATCAAGCCTCAGAACCTGAGGGGTTTTTTTGCAGTTTTGCAGCCAGAGATTTCCTGTTGTTTATATATTACATATATTTTGAGGCTGGAATATGTGCCACATAATCACAAATCAAGCACAGAAATGTCCATAAAAGCAGCCTTAGTAAATTATGCCAAACTCAGTAAAAATACTATTTTTAATACACAGTCTCTTAACCTACTCTTTGGAAAGAAAAAAGACATTTGATCAACCTAGGAATGCAACCTTTATGTTTCTGGTGCACTTTCATTCCAGTCTTTCCAGGATCTTCCTTTCCTTTCCCTTAACTTGCCCAATTCAAAAGTCTCCAAATGCTTTCAGACTTTTCTCTTGAAAATGTGAATCTGGGAAAAAAAAGCTGATAGATAATCTGCTCCACATTTATCACACCTGTAAGGCTACTTCTTCAAAAACTGAAGTCCGCAAAGGGTTTTACTGACTAATATCCATGCCTGCTTTTTGGGGCACAAAGCATTATTCAGTCCCATGCTGTTCATTTGTCTTTTATAGACAGGAAGGTTTCACAGAGACAGTGCTTTCTCCTTGACTGCCTTCCTTGGCAATTTTCTCCCTTGTCAGATTTGTGTCTCACTGTCCAGTCCTGAATTACTGCTCCTGCTTTTTGAACAGTTTCCCTGTCTCCAAGGGTCCATGGGCTGAACTGTGCTCCTTACTGCTTTTTTCCATAGAAAAGAAAAGACACACACATACAGTATGAAGGCTTCCTAATGGAAGCTGAATATACCATCAGCTGAAGGCTACAAAAAATGTATGCAGGATCACAAGAAAAACATTTGATGGACTGAGCACTAGCAGGCCCTAAATATAAACCCTACAACCACAAATGAAACACACAAGGTCTTCTGAGTAACATCAGAAGGGGCCTTTTATTCATCTGTACTATAATACTGTGTCACAGAACTGTTAAAAGATGTAAAAGAAGGACTCTATATATAAGCTTCAGCTAAAGGTATACTTTTAAGTGCATATAGGTTAAAATACAATTCTGGTAAGCCACTTGGAATAATATCCCATGCCCACTGGAAAGAATTTAAACCTAACTGCACTAACAGTTTCAAGGAAGGCCAAACAATTTCCTAGGCTTTGCAGGAGCTCTCCTCACCCACCTTAGAAAGGAGGAGGAAATTACAACTCAGCATATTAGCCTGTAATGTCAGTTTCTGTGCACTTCTGGTTCAGAATCACAGAATTGTTTAGGTTTAAAGAGACCTCCAAGATCAGCCCAACCTTTGACCAATCGCCACCTTGTCAAGTAAACCACAGCACTAAGAATCACATCCAGTCATTTCTTGAATACCTTCGGACAGTGATCCCACCACCTCTCTGCACAGTTTGTTCCAATGCTAAACAACCCCTTCTGTGAATAAATTACTCCTGATCTCCCACTTGAACCTCTCCTAGCTCACTTGAGGCCATGCCCCTTCATCCTATTGCTCACTGCCTGGGAAAAGGGATCAATCCCCAGCTGGCTACACCCTCCTTTCAGGCAGCGGTAGAGAGTGATAAGGTCACCCCTGAGCCTCCCCTACTCCAGACTAAACAATCCCAGCTCCCTCAGCTGCTCCCCCCAAAGACTTGCTCCAGACCCTTCACTACTTGTGCTGCCCTTCTTTGGACACACCAACAACCTCAATATCTGCCTTGAATTGAGGGGCCCAGGACTGGACAGTACTTGAGGTGAGGCCTCATCAGTACCCCCAAACAGAGGACACAGTTACTGACCCTGCTGAACACACTAATATGCTGTGGATGCTTGTAAGACCAGGTTCACGACACATATAAGCACAAATGTGTTGTGCAGAAACCCAGTGCAGCTCCCCATACCATTGCCACCAGTCACATTCCTTCCTTCACTATTATACCAACAGCATTTAAGCAAATTAAGCTGGAAAAGTCCTACTAAAATCCAGAAGAGCCCAAGACACTTAAACTGCAACATTCGGACGCAGCAAAACCTCTGTGACTGAGCACCACTTGGACCAAAGAAATGATGGGGGAAGGGGGAAGAGGCTGCTGAATGGAAAAGCACTCATGAAAACACACACATGAATAGCAAAGGGACATTTTAATTCCTGTCAGCAACGAAAAAGCTTTCTGCTGACTAAGGGCATGGCTACATAGCATAATGCACAGCATTCTGCCTGCCTGAGTTAACTAACTTATTTAACATGGCCACGCTGTCTCCTTTCACTTGGGGATAAACTTCACCATCCCCATACAGTATCTAGAGTGTATTATACAGTGCATTAATGCAGTGCAGTATCATAGACTGCATTAAATAATGCAGTAAGATTACATTTTAACAACTCTCATTTGAAATATTACAGTTCTCCAGAAAGGGACTGACCACACAAAACTGACACTTATCCCAAATACATCCTCTTTCTTTACACATACACTCAATTTATTAACAACTTATGTTTAGACTTTTGCTGTAATTTGCCCTGAAAGTCAGAAGAATCATCTGAATTTTATTCCTCATTACATTAAAATGCAAAGTTATAACCTGCATTCATTGTGTAGTTATCCCCAAAAAATTTGATTTTTATCATAAGAATGGAATAGGCATATAAATGAATAAAACCCACTAAGGTCTCTCAGGCAACAGCAATACTTTCCCAAGAGCGACAACTTGCCTGTGAGAATATAATTCCCAAAATGCACCACTGCTTTCAAAAAGACAGAAAAAAAAAAAAAGAAAAACAACATTCAAATCCCATGTAGGAATATGCCTGCAAATCTGAAAGGGCACTGAAGCCTGTTCCTCTGCTCTGTTACTACCTCTCTGGAAATACTGAGCTACATCTGAAAGACTTAGCTGCAAATCTAGAAAAGAATGAACACCAATATCAACATCTCAATTAGCTCTTGTAATTATAATGTTGACATGAAGGGTTTGAACATTCTGGGCTTCTGCTTTTGTGTTAGGTTTTCTGGTTCATGTAATTGCTCAGAAAATATTCTGGTCTGATAAAAGCAGCGGCTAGGAGTTGAGTAGTACCTCAAACAGATTCTTAGAGAATAATTCAGCCAAAATCCACAAGGCTGCTGCAGTGTTTGAATAATGCTTTGCAATAGCATTCACAAACACATTTTCAGTGAATACATTTCTGCTCAGGTCAAAGTTCACCCTTAGTAACAGAAAACATCCTGGTGTGACCTCTGAAAAGCAAAGTAGTTATTTAAGGGAAACTACTGCAGAGAATTAGCTGTATACGAACAATGCATAAAACAGAGAGGAAGATAAATACTATGTACTCAGCAGATAATACTCAATTTTAGCTTGACAAGCAAAACTGAAATAGCTCAAGAAATCTGAGTGGCCAAATGCACTTCCTTTAGCACAGAGTTGCAGAAGTATCAAGTAGCTGAAAAATAATTTCAAAATGTCCTTAATTCAGATAGATGCAGTGGGAGAGCAAGGTCTGCATGTGAACTTGAAACTAGGAAGAACTTAATCCAATCTTTCTTATCTTCCCATGTACCTGCATCTTTAGTCACAATCTGCTGAAGCTTGCACAGTTCATTCACATCAGAAAAACGTAAGGAACAATCAGGAGGAAAAATCAGTCTAAAGGATGAAAATGTGCAATACCTCTAATCGCTGTATCCTTCCCTTGAAGAACATGAACAGAGAAGAATTTGGATATGCAGATTCTTTTTTGGCAAGAATTTCTTTTGCCTCCTTCAATCCTGCCTTGTTATCGCTGCCATCAAGGGCAAAAAAGGGACGAACAACTGTGTGGTACCACAACAGAGCTAATCTAAAAGAAATGTAAGAGTAAAAAGGATTACAGCTTGTAAACAGAAATTTAAGGATAACATTCTACACAGACAAACTTTTAAATTATTCTGGAAGACAAAGATAGATATGAATCTTGTATTATAAAATCTGGCTTTATACTTTAAACACAATACTACTGCCATACATCAATGTACTCCTAAACTGCACCTGAACATACAATTCAGAGCACATTACACAAAGGCAAAGAAACAATTGAGCTCATAGGATGAAAGCAGTTGAGCCTTTAGATCTCAGTAGATTTTAGAAAAGAAAAACCCACATTAATACTTTGAAAACTAACTCTTTACTAGAGAGGGAAACAAAAAAGCCAAACAAAAAAATCCCAAAGCAAACAACCCCAAAACCAAACAACCAAAAAAGCCCTGACAAAAATCAACAAAAAACCCTGAACACACATCAGCAGATACTCCTGAAATCAATGTGAAAAAGAAATACATCCTGTGTTCAGAAGGGTAGATATTTACATGACCTACATCACTCCTGGAAACAAAGGCAGAGCACAAAGATTTCTGACTATCTGAAGGAGGAAACATTCCCCAAATATATCATTTTTCTCCTCCAGAAAGGAGAAAGATCAACAGGAATATTTAATCCTAAGCTTTCTGAAACAAACAGAATCCCAATTTTTCTCCTGAAGCAGAAGAGACTTCAGCTCTACTGTCATGTTTCAAAACTGACACCTGATGGTACCTGCAGTAGTCCAGTAATAAAAGCATTAATTTTTAGATAATGGAATAACATAGCCATTTATGAGGGCAGTTTAAATTAGGTCTGGCCAATCCTTCAGCTCTTGAAAAGACATGAGCATAGTATGAAGTCTTGGGAAAAAGAATACACAAAAAACACTCCCTTAAAAATACTATAATGAACATCTCATTTTACTGAAACAAAAAAAAATTAAAACAACTGAAGATGTTTTGTGTTAGTATTAAGAAAAAATGGCTAAATGAGACCAGCAACTCATACTAAGTAGTATGCTCTCCACAGCAGAGAATGTAACTGAGGTAAATTCACAGAGCCTTCAGGAGGAGCTTTTGTTTACTCTGTTGGCATTTAAATTACAGGACATTAGAACTGCAGGTACTGAAGAATACGGCAAAATACTGACCCAAACCCCAAATACATGTAAATAATTAACAGCAGAGATCTCATACATTAGTGAGTGATGAATTTACTAAACCATGGTATGTTAAACAACAAACTACCAGTTTATTTTACCTGCTGTTGTTTCCTTTAAAGCAACATGACTTTTTGGTTTTGACTTTTTCCCAGTTACTTACTTTTAGTACTAAGTTATCTACCAAAGCATTTCAATATAGCTACTCACGTAGCTAAAGGGGCCTTCATGTCCTTACTTTCACTTGCATACATCAGTGAGGAAAGCCCCTGTAGGCGGTCTCCAGGAAAACCCAGCAGGTTGATGATTTTGAGCAGGTTTGGGGGCACCATGGATATGCAAAGATGAAAAAGTCCATATCCAAAGCTAACAGCACCTTTCAGTCTGTTTAGCGAATCCTCCGTTACACCTTCTGCAGCAATATGATTATCATTTGCAGCATCAGAAGTCAAGGATTCCTGAGTTGTTTTCTTCTGATATATTTCCTGAAGTGTATTAATGTCCGTATAGCACTTATTGTAAATTTTCCAGGCTTTTCGGAGTATCCACCCACCTTTTATGTATGCTAAAAAAAAAAAAAAAAAAAACCAAGGAAGAAAGAAAGAAAGAAATACTTCAAGGACATATTTCAGAAACAGAACATCCTAAGAAATAAATTCTATTTTCCAAGCCCCAGACGCTCTCTCTATTTGCAACAACTTAGTGTATAAAGGATTTTGTAATAGCTACTGCTCCCTCAGAGAGGTCTTGCACAGTGGGCACTATGAAGTTCAGTGTGTACAACCACAGACTTTACAGCAGCACACAACACAGAGGCAGCTCCGGTCAGCGACATGGCAATGCAGCTGTCAGAGAGAAAGAAAGCAATCAAAGAACTTCATGCTGGATTTTGCTCCACTGCGGGGTGCAGATGAAACAGCTGCCTAGCAAACAGAGAGAAGCACAACTCAGAAGAGATTACACCACCTCTCTTAAGCCCAAATTATGTTAAAACGCAGTTGATGGGAAAATACAAAGAAAAGCCTTTTCCTTTGGGTTAGACAGTAAGATTTTCAATATTGTCTCTTCCGTGCCCTTTGCATGAACACAGTGCCCTACAATTAACGAAAAGAAAACCCACACAAAAATTACATGGTTTTAAAGTATAGTTCAGTTGCCTAACTTCCTCAATTTCAAAAGCAATGTGGATATCTGAATTTCCCTAGAAATCTGGTCTTGAGCATTCTTGTTTGAGAATGACAGCATTCTCAGCCTGTGATCTTTACAGCAGGGCCTGACATCAAAAGAGGAAGATTGCTTTACTCAGCAATCATCTTTGTTATAAGCACACCCTCTAATAATGCTAAGTGTTAAACATGAAACGAATGGGGAATATCCTTGCACACATCAGCTGTAAAAACAGACACCAGCATTTTGGCTGTGACAGGGCCCTGAGAGTGAGGAACTGCAGTGACAAAGACTAACTAAAAATATAACAAAAACATGTTTTAAGCAGCAGTGTTCTAAACAAATATAGCCAGATTTGCAAAGATCAGTGTTATAACTAATGCCAGAATTAGACCATAACAGGTGGGGTGTGTCAAAGTAAAGCAAGATGCTATTAATACCAAACAACCCTATAAAAGCCTTTGATGCCTTTGACAAAACTCCTCCCAAATCACTAAAAAAGCCCAACATTTCTAGAGAAAGTAACATCACAGACTAGACTGCCTCTTTTTGGATTCTTGCTATACAAAGAGGGCATGAAGTTAGTTTGATAGTCTTAAAAAACTGTACTGAAAAAGACTGTAAAATTTGAATTCTCAGTTATGACAGAAGGGTTCTGTCAACATGAACTTGGAAGTATTTAAAAAAACAATGAATCCTCTCTCTTGAGATGAGTATTAAAGCATTAGAATAAAAAATGAACCCCCCAATCTTGATTCAGTTGCATTACAAGACAAACATGACTCCAATTTTAAGCAATTAGGTCACTTTTTGGCTGCACAGAGTACCTTAAAAGTTATGTGGTTCACCACAAGATGAATGCTCACACAACTATGCACAGCAGAGTAGCACACAGGTAATAAGAAAAACCCCATATTTTACCTATCCTACATATAATGATTCTGCCCAGAGCTAACCACTGTATTCCAATGCAAGCATAAAATGGAAAAGATGTGGTATGGTGGAAAAAAAAGTACAGTTTTACACTTTGCTTCCATTAGTGTGCTGTCATTAACAGTTCCCTAACACAGCATAACCATAATTTATATGATATTGATATACCAATATAAAATAATCTAACAAATTAAAACAAGGAATTTCTGACTTTTTAGATATAAAAGTTAAACCCAGCCAAATCACTGAGTTGATTTCCCAACCTGAAAGTAGTCAGACCCATGACAGCCATGGTAAATACTAAGAGAAGGTAGTTCAGTATTGCCAGGAGAAGCTAATGTCATTTGGTCTGCCAACAACTTTATGATGAAACTATTTCTAATACATCCACGAGGGTGGAAAAGAAAATATAAAATGTGTGAAGCATGTGAGAAACCAACTTGCGTGGCATCATATGCTACTTGTCAAACTGTTCCAGGAAGAAAAACACAAGGAATTTTTCTCTCATCCACTGATCAGAAATATTTATCTCCTGGGGTTTTTCCATGAAATTACATTAATTTCAATAATCTGGTTGCTATTTCTGTGCAGAAATATGATAAAAACAAAAAATGTATATACATTAACAGAAAGATAATATACTTTAAAACCCAAAATAATGGATACAATAGCTCAGCAATATCAGTAACCAGCAGTCACTGAGGTAGCATTTAGCTGCTTGGAATTTTAACTAAAGACTACAGGTGTATTTTTTGCTCAGTAGAATAACCCAAATATACAGCATGTTCTGCAATTCTCTACTACCCACTTCAGTTCTCTGAGCTGCAGACAAGAGAGAAAGGGAACAGACACCACCTTCAGTTACAGCATCCAACCCAGTTATGCAGCTGCAGAATACATACTGAAACAAGGGAAAAAAGCTTCAAGAGCTAGGGAAAAAATAACCACCACAAACAAAAACCCAGAACTGCATCAAAAATAGCAAGAAAACTCTTCTGCAGCACAACACAAAGTAGACAGAAATATCTCCTGAATTTCTGCTGACAAGAACCAAACATATTCTTGATGCCATAGCTTGGAATAAAACAAGTCTGCACATCACAGAATGCATTATATCCTTGACTGAAAATTTAAAGTGTTATTTTAAATAATCTGAATGTTATTTCGCCATTTCCTTGCAGCTGATCAGCAGAGTTTGGTCTGTCTGCCATCTCTTGGTCTTCATTGATTTGGTAGAAACCTGAGATATGTTTCCACTTACTATATGACCTTGACCAAAGTTCCTATAAACTTACAGATAGAAGCATGTTTTAAGATTGTGCAAGAGATGCAGGAATGTAAGAAAACATCAGAAACAGTTCTGCAGTTGAAAGGAAGGGCTTGTATCCAACACGACAGGACTACCCTCTTTGGCATGCAAGGATGCACTCTGGTGACCAGAGAGTAAGAACTGATTCAGCAGTTCCACGTTCAGCACATTCATTTAAAATTGCTTTCATTGGCACTTTGTCACCTCCCTGAATTGTCATGAACAGAATACATATGGAACATCAGGATTTTCCCAGTGGCCTGGATTTAATAGCCTCTTTTATCTTGCAGGCCACAAAGCACACAGATGTACCCATCTCCATCCCAACTTCTCCAACACCTCTATGATAACAAGTACACTTGTCTAAGGAGAACCAAATGAATATATTTATTGGTATGAAAAAAGAAAAAAAGCCCTAATTTGCAGCAATCCATCTCATTTTTCACCACTACCTACACAAAGGTGGAATACCTCTGTAAGTGTACCAGTCTTGGAATGTTTCAAATGGAACTGTGCTTACAAAACAATTATTTTTACTGAAAGCCATATGGTTATTTTATGATCAAGTTTTATAAAAAAGACATGCTAAAATATATCTAAATATGAAAGCCACAGCACACCTGATAACTCTTGTTTTACAAACGAGAGCACAGCCAAGTAGACTTGACAATCTGCTACAATTATTTGTCTTTGTAGACGATCTATCATGGATAGAGTAGATTTTCGTCCATCAACCTGTTTGGAATATACAAACACAAAGCACAGTAAAATATTAATGAAGATAATACACAATACTTGTTTAAATCTGAGAAATTAAAAAAATCCAAAATTAACTGCAAGTGGTAGTATTGCTACTAAAATAACTCAGCATTTTGAAGTTCAAAACTACACTAAAATTTCTCAGACAGATTATCAAGCAAAATCCTACTCAACAGAGAAATTTTACACATACACTACCACTTATTTTCCCCAAGGTTCTACAAATTGGCATAACAGATTTAAATTTTATTTAATTATTACTAAATGCATAAGACATGCAATTAAGAGATATTAGACAGGAAGAGCACAGAAAAGGGTGTATGACAAGTGGCAGGCAGACAAGAGGAGAGAGTTAAGTATGACAGGTTAACCACTTTTCACCTAGCAAACTAAACACTGAAGAGAAATGGCTTCTTTTTCTGCTGTGTCACACTTGGCAGCCTGCTCACTGGATGCTTCTATACAGCTACTTTAACTTGTTCTGAATCTCCATGCTTTATTCTTCCTTTATTATTTAGAATGAAAAATCTAAAAAAGGAAGGAAAATTCCCTAGGAATATGCCTGGCTCACAGCAATCTGCAGCCTCAACATCACAACTTTTGAACATTACGAGAGCATGGATGAATTAAAGTTAGCCTAAATTAGACAGACTACCAGCTTCCTGAAATAATTTTAGTAGGTTACAAATTTGCATGAGCAGGAAACAATTACTAGCATCAGCAAAACCTGACACTTTAGAAGACACTTCACTCACCTGAGACTGAGTATTTTAGAACAAATAGGAAATACAAGTAAAATATTTGACTGAATTTCCAAATTTATTAATAATCTCAATGGCTCTTCACATAACAAAAATCATCTTTTCAATATACAAATAGGACAGAAAGGAAGTTTCCAGAAAAAAATATTTAATACACAAATTATGTTCTTACATTCTTTTTAATTTTATTCTTGATTGTTTCTATAACTCCAGCTTCTTCACTTTCACAAAGTTTCTCTGTAGCCTTTAAGTCATCACATGCCAGTTGCATTTTCTCCTCTTCAAATGTCATCATGGCATTCTATTAAAAAACAAGCACATTTGAATAATAAAAACCACAAATACTTTTATTTCTACAAAAGCTGTAGGATAGTAAAAATTTTCATAAAAACCGGACAATAAAACTTTTTAGCCTGAAGTAGTAATATACATACATCAGTGCAAACACTTCTTAGCACATAAACATCACACTAGAAAGTTCAGATCTTTACCAAGATTTCAAGACAATGAACTCAGAACAAACTAAGGGAAAACCTTCTTCTTAGACCTTTATATACAGTCAAACTGAATGCACCATCAGATTACTTTAAGCAGAAGAAAAACTCCTATACATTCATTTTTAATTTTTGTAATGTAAGGCATGGTTTGCATCTCTGCAAGTATCTGTTTTTATTCATTCACATAAAAAACAGGCCTTCAAAGTCAGTAACAACAAGCAGCTATTAAATTCTTCAAAATAATAGCCACAGTCCCTCCACAGGCAAGAAGAAAAAGAAACCACATCTGACTCCAACTACTGCTGAACCAACTGAAAAAAATTTCAGGACAAGTAACGTCTTTTCTTGGAGCTTATTAAACAAAAGCTCTGAATGACACAGGCACACCAAGTGCTATTGCTATATTTAGAACAGCAGCTAAGCAAGATACTTTCAAGATCCTCTGATGCTGCACTGGTTCAGCACATCAATTCAGATAAGCAAGCCTGAGAGATTCTCTCTTTCCCCTCTCCTCCACACCGACTTAAAAGGAAGCATATGCCCCAGGAGGTTTCCTAACCAGTGTATTTTTCCATATTGCATACTAGAGAGAATTCATATTTATTTCATTCACACATCATGTATTTCTGGCATATTATAGTAAATTCTGTAAATTTTTCAAAATAGTATTACCATAGATAATTTCTGGTGAGATCTAAGATGAAGCAGCAAAGTCAGAATAAAGACAGTCTAAAAAACAAGATCCAAACACTTTCTAATACACCTGCTCAGTTTTTATACATGGCATTATAATTCCTTGTAAGTTATATAAAAAAAAGCATTTAACAAACCTAATTTGTTCACTATGACTTTTTAGTAAATCTATCTTCTCAGTTCTCATCTATCCAAAATGGAAGCAACGTGAATGGATTGAATTACAATTTTCACTCAGAAGTACAGATGGAGAAATCTTCAATAGCAAAAGTTACCAGAAAAACAGGCATTCATGAGTTTTATTTTAATCAAATAAATAAATAACTCCACTGCTCACTTAAGAGAACTTTTTATTATGGCTCTGTTAATGGAACACATAAATATTTAATACATTTAAGCTGAATAGCAGAACCTTTACTTTCTATTTAAACCACATGGGTAAACAAGCTTTACATAGCATAATGCCTCATTCTCCAGCTATGTTTAACCTATAAATTTGGAAAAAAATAGTCTCAGAAAAAGAAAAAAATTAGAGCATTATGAACACATGTACGCACATACAGCCATGAGATGTATATTCTCTGCTCTCATCTACTCACCAAAAAACTGACAAAACTGGCTCCAAAACTCATTAATGGGCTATGGTTTCTGTAAACAAAACAAAAAATAGTTACTATATTTGTACATATTTCCTGTAATAAAGACCCATATTGAATTCCTTAGGTTTAGCTTGCACGTTTGTAAGTAAGTCTTGATGGGTATTTTGTATCAAGTTACAAAGATATCTGCAAAACATAATGGAAACAGAAAACCAAAAGCTTCATATATCTTACTATACTGAATATATCTTACAAAAACAACTTTTCGGTATTACAATGCAGCATATTTAAATTACATATTTTAAGAGAAACCACTGCCATCAAAATACATTCAGTTCAGGTCAAAAGAAAAAGCTACAAAACATTAAAAATCTGCCAATTCTACTCTCTTCTTGTAATTCACCACTACGATTTTGTCCTAGAAAACCAATGGTAACTGGTTCTATTAAGAGAGTCCCATTTCCAACTGTTTCTATGAATTTAAGTCAACCTATCCACTAAAAAAATGTGTCTACTACATAATGAAGTTGTTGTAATACAAGGTTCTTAAAAGGCTTATAGTTTTGTAGCTGTTTTGTTTCAAGCTCAGAATCCATATCTTTCTACCCTGTGTGGATCAGCTTTAAGATGTTTCAACCTATACTGTTCACAGGGCTTTTCCCAAGGGTGAAATCACAGCTAGATCAAAAAATTCAGGCAACCAAAACCATGGTGATACATCAGACACATTTCATGAGGCTACAGTAATGCCACACAGAAGGCACTTAAAAAAAAAAAAAATTAAAACATCAGGACCTCAGTGGTACACCAGTGATTCACATTGTTCAGTGGTGGGCTGCCAGGCTATATAAAAACAGACTTCCAGGATCTAAGAAGTATAATTTGGGCTAAAGAAACATATACTGCTACAGTAAAGCACCCAATTTGTGTTCAACTTTATTCTACAAGCATTATATTAAAGCAGAGTTTTAAAATAGCAGAGATATTTGAAAAACACAGAGAAATAATTGCATTGCTAAAACACAAATTTCCAGTAGCGAACCTGTATTATACAATACAAGAGTAGTTTGGCTGTTTGGTGTTTTGTTTTTTTAAAAGAAGCAATGTTTCCCCCACACACACCTTTTCTCACTTTTGATTTAGCATAAATATCTAAAAGCAAGACCATGAACAAGAATAATGAGAAAGAAAAACAGGGAAGACAAGCAAAGCATGTTGTAACAGGAAAAACCTTCCCTTTTTATACACACTGCTCAATTCTGTATATACACCTAAATGTAAGACCAATACAACTTGTCACATTTTCCCATTCTTTTTTCCAAAGGAAAAATAGGTTGAGTACTTCCCCCTTTGATAGAAGGCAACAAAGAACAGCTGCCAGCAAATGTCTCTGCTTCTCAGTACCTGGACTGTGCTCTCCCAGCAGCTGTGTTCCACAGAGCAGCAGCAATCAGCCACACAAACTGCACTTGCTGCAGCTGGCACTTCCAGCAAGAACCCCTGCTCCAGAGGGCACATGGCTCCCTCATAATCCCCTTCTCAACCCATGAGGTATGTGGGACCATCCAGCAGCCAGTCCTACCACCATACTCCCAGCACAACCTTCACCACACATTCCAAGGTCACACCCGCATTATCAACACCCAACTGATCTAAAACTGCAGAACAGATCAGCACAACACCACACAGATTGTTTTTATGTCTGTAAGTACAAAGCTGCTTTTACATCACATTTCAAAGCAGCTCAGAAATAAAGCAAATGTTTCGTTTTTGTGTTTCCTCAGACCCACTTACACAGAACACAAGCAGTTCTGGGGGGTTAAAAAACATTAATGTTAAAAACTGAGACAGTTAACTATAGTTGAGAGCCAGCTGTTCTTTAAAGAGTGCAAAATATACTGAAGCAATGAAAATTTGCCCAAGTATTCCAATGTATATTTGTCTGAGTACAGCTGAGTTTCTTCCCCAAGTACATACTTACCTTTTTCATCTGACCTTTCAAAACTGCTTCCACACTTGCACTCTTGACACTCACTGCTACTTCTGTTCCCAATTCATCCCCCATGATCAAAGATGAAACAACAAAAAAATCAAGAGCCACTTTATTATTCCATTCTGAAATTATCAGTAGCTATAATACATGAGGTAAATGTCACACATCAGTTCTTTTTAACTTTCACTTACACAATCTATAAAAAGCATTGCCATTACAGCACATATGGGCTGCAGCACAAAAGGACCCTGAAGCAAGGAAACATGATGCATAATATTATCCTGTGTCTGGAGATGGTTCTGTTGAGACCATTAAGTTTGGCAATCAAAATATCAAAACTTCACTGTAGGAGTCCCCCACACAGAGTTGGTGTCATCACTAAGGAAAATCAGGAACACTACTAGCACATTCCTACATAGTCACTGGGTAGAAACTGTAACTGCAGCTTTATGGAAGATCATTTAGTAAGGTAATTTCAGTGCTTAAAATACAATTTTAAATAATAGCCATGTTATGTGCTCAGTCTTTGTAAGTATTATGTTGACTGATAAACTCTTCAACAGGTTAAGGTCATCTTTTCGTTGACAGCTAGGAAAAGTTTCAAATGGCACAGTACTGTCCCAGTAAAAACTGAGGTGTGACTAATGATGACAGTAGGTTTCTGGGAAAAACACAATCCCACAGAAAGCTCAAGCTCCTTGTAAGTGACCTTCAGCTTCAGACATGAAGCTTCATCCTATTTGACAGACAACTCCAAAGTTGTTAAGAAACAAAAAAATGAGGCAGCACTTGAGAAGATATTAACAGCAAACCAAGGGCTGCATCAATGCTCACAGGAGCTATGGAACCGAATACAAATTAACACTGGGACACTGCACTACCCAAGTTGTCCTCATGACTTTGAAAGCAAAAGCCTCCTTTAAGTAAAGAAAAATCTCAAGACTTTTAATTTGCTCAAAGATGAAAGGAAAAAAAAAATCAGTCTCCAGACATATTTTGTAAAACACCGTTTGCACTTCACCTGGGAAACTAGGACTCAGAAGATAACTTTTTTTAAGAAAATATGGTATTAACACCATTACTGCAAGATACCACAGTAAAAGGTCCAATAAAGTTGGCATGTGTAACTAAACTTAAATCAAAAACTTAAGAGCACTGAAGTAGAACTTTCTTCCAGACATATAAACTAGCATTACACAAGACATGGCTTCTCCCAAAAAACCGTGACTGATTTGCCTCATTTCATAGCATATATTTAAGGTATTAACTCACTTTCAGAAGAAAGGTGTCCACTATGCCCCATTTGCACACATGATGATAACATTCAGGGGTTTTAAGCTTTGGTTTAATAATGCTGACATAATACAGCCCAGTTTCATGATTAAAAAATACATCTGAACTGAAGCACATAAAAACAAACCAAAAAAAATCAATTACTTCTCAATATTTTCTTTTTTTTTCCCTACAGCTATTTCCAAGACAGTATTTCACTTCTTCACATCAGCTTCTAAAGCTACTACAGTCTAGCTCAGGTTTAAATTTAGAGCAATGTAATTAATTTGCCAACACTTCCTCACTGTTTTTCTAGTCATAGCTACTTTAACCACAGTCCATCAAGAATTCCAGCCATCATGCTGAGAGTGATGCTCAGGTTGAAACAAAACTAATTAATTCTGTCCACAAAGTAAAAGAATAAAGCAAAATGGCATAATTCATCTAAGTTCACAGATAAATATAGAAGCAGGAACTGAATATTTTAAAACAAGGCATAAAATATGTAAATAGAAAGGTAAGGAATTTACTGCAACAACATACAAATCCTTTGGTCATTATTCCATCACAGATTATTTTAAAATGTGTTCTAGAAATTGTTTGTGAGACTACAAAGATGACAGAGACATGTATGTACACCTCTCATCCAATACTGGTAAATGAAATACCCATGGTAATAAAAGTGTTATGGAAGCATTACAGTATTTTATCACATTGAGAACTACAAATATCAGATCTAGGTTTAGTTTACATTTCATAATCATCCCAAATTTGTTTTGTTAAATGAACCCTCAGTATACATTTCTATTTTTACTAGGAATATACAACCAGAAGAGAAATTCAGGAATATAAAAATAATTCTGTGGCCCTGCTCTATCCAGTTTTTATCCGATTTGTTTTGTCCTCCTGCAAATTAACGGGAGATTGTTTTGCTCTAACTTCAGGCTATGAACTTTAGACACACAACATCAAAACACTGGAGATTAGGAGAAGAATTTTCAATTGTATGTTTAATTTGAAAACTAGTTACAAAGGTGAGAGACAAGCTAGTTATATCAGCAGATTTGTACTAACTCTCCACTTGCACTCTCTAAATCTGTCAGAATTGGGGACTTAAGCAAAACCTTTTTTTTCCAACCTGACCAAAATCACTTTCCATGACCAACTGCAGCAGCTTAACTGACATCATGTAACTTCTTTAATACCTTGAAAATCCTGAAGTAGATTAAAACAAAAACGTATCTATCCTATCACAACAGCCTGAAATACTTTCCCAGAAGCAGCAGATCAATGAGTGGGTGCACTAACATGAGTAAAAAGTCTTTAAAGCATTTGCATTTTTCACAGAATTAATTTAGGAAGATCTGCTTACTATCACACCTCTTCTGCCATCTCCAAACCTGACTTCTAACCTCTGAGTTATAAACCCAGATTTTAGTTTAGCTTTCTGTCATCTTCCCTTGGACTTCTAGCCACCAGATACTGCTCCATATTCTACCATTTTCTCTGGCAACACCACCTGTCTCTGTCAAGAAGTCCACAAAAGTGATCATCTCTGCATACCCAGCTCCTTGAAGATTTAAACTGCAGAATACTTAAAATATTACTAATCTATCCAAATAGCCAGAAAACTGATGCTGGTTTGATGTGCATCGTTATTACTATTACTCTGCCTGGCACTGAGCAATGAAATCTTGTCTCACTGGGGTACACATTTAGAATACTGCTATTAAAAATCACTTCCCTTACAAATAACTCCCTTTTCTATACATCCATCTAGCAGCTGCTCCTCTGCCCATGGCTGCAACAAACAAAAGCACACAGGGTTGCTAGCAGGGCACTCACAATTTATTCTCACGCTGCCAATCCAGATGCTATCATCCTTTGCCCAACCAAGTGACGTCAGCTCCTGCTCTGCTGCCCTCATCTTTAGAGAAGCTGCTGCAGCATCTACTAAATCACTTCAGTTTTGCTCTTAGGGTTCCTTTGCTGAGGTCTATAAGCAAGAATTTCAGCAGTGGTTAGACAGCCCATACATGGGTCATAATCCACCTACTGATCAATGTTGGTTTAATGTCACCTTGCCTCAACTTGCATTTGGGTCAAAAGTATTTTGGGCCACAGAACATTTTAAGTTGGTAATATGAGGTTCAAATGCCTATTCATAATGGACTTCTGGTTCATTACTAAGTTTGTGTGTCTGTAAATATACATGATGTAGCACGTTACCTTTAAATTAATTTCAGGTTTTTTAAGCAGCCATAGTAAGCTTTTCCCCATTTGCACCAGCTTCCAGTTCTCCACATTCTGCTTTACCCTGGCAGGCTGAACATGATGTCTTTCTATACTAGCCCCATTCTTTAAACCTTTACACATTTTGTCTTATAATCACATTTCTCTATATAATCTTCAATTTCTGCTGTGGATATGACCTTACTGTATACATTTTACTTGTCATTTTGTGCCATTTATCTTTCCATTAGGAAATTTTTCCAGCCTTCTCAGATGTTAAAATCATTCACGCACAGTCAAATTTCTCTTGGGTAGGAGACAGAAGATTGTTGGATTTCTCATGAGATAATAGCCCTGATCTTATGATTTATGCCCTGGCAGCCAGGAGGGCCAACCATGTGTCCTGGGGTGTATCAGGCACAGAGTTGTCATGCAGTCAAAGAAAGTAATTGTCTGCTCTGCCCTGGGGCAGCCTCAGCTCAGGTTCTGTGCAGTTTTAGGTGCCACAGTGTAAGTAAGGCACAAGGCCATCAGAGAGCATCCAAAGGGGGGCCACAAAGGTGGCGGTGAAGGGCATTCAGGAGAAGTCCTATAAGAGTGGCTGAGGTCACTTGGCTTCTGCAGACTGGAGTAGACAGAGAGAAGACCTCACTGCAGCCTACAACTTGAGGGGAAGAGGAGAGGCAGACACTGATCTCTTCTCCCTCAAGACCAGCGACAGGCCTCAAGGGAATGGCACAAAGCTGCACCAGGGGAGGTTTAGGTTAGGTATAGGAAAAGGTTTTTCACCCAGAGGGTGCTCGAGCACTGAAACAGGCTCCTCAGGGAAAGGGTCACAGCACCAAGCCTGACAGAGTTCAAAAAGTCTTTTTGGACAATGATCACAGGCACATAGGGTAATTCTTGGAGTTGTCCTCTGCAGGGCCTGGAGTTCAACTCATTGATCCTGATGAGTCCCTTCTAACTCAGGATACTCTATGATTTGACAATTTACATTGTGAGTCAACATTCAGTGAAAAAACTCCTGGCTTTATTTAACACAGTCTTCTCTTAGCTGGAGGAAGTTTTTTAATCATTTTTGAATTGCAAATGCTCTTAAGAAGTGAAGAATCAGCAAAAAAATAAGTTCTTTTGACAGTTTCTTTCCTTCTTATATGTCTAGAAATCCACAAAGCTACAAGGGGAAAAAGAATATTCCAGCTCAGCATTCCTTCTAGTGTCAGGGTGGTTCAGCAAACCAGTACTATCCTGATGCTTGAGGGCTCCATCTTCATTGTCTATGTCCTTGGTTAACCTCCATACCTCTTACAGTTTCCATAGACACTCAAAAGTTTAAACTGATGAGAACTAGGACAGAGTCAGCACTGTTCAAGCTGAATACAAAGATTGATATCTGACAGTTCCAAATATGAGTTAGCACTGAAGGAACCTAGTATGGCTACAAGCACTAAGGACAGTGGTGCTGTCTGGTAAAGATCTACAAAAATACCACATCCACTGGTATTTAATTCATGATCAGAACATCATCACCACCAGCAGGTAAAGGATCTGGACTTAGAAAAAAAAAATAAACTCGTGAAAAAGCATATGCAGATATACATGCTACATGTAGATGATTTTTCAAACCCAACTATCTTCCCTCAAGTATAATTTAAAACAACAATACTCCCAAACAACACCTGACAAATCATTAAGTGCTTTAGTGTGATAGTCAATGCAGCTCCAACTACATGTTGTATCTGGCACACAATTGAATATTCGTCTTCTTCAGATCCTCTATAGATGTGTACATGAGCTGTAACCACTGGAAGACAAAACACCACTCTCCCAAGTCCAACACAGAAATCATGATTCTGCAGCACATAATTTCAAAGTACAACCACTTTCAATAGGCAAGACTTTACTGGTGTGGATATGCATATGAAACACAGCTGCAATTCCAAGCCCGCTTTACTCAAGGACTGCATTATGATCAGCTTTCAAATGTAACTGACTTTAGGCTCAGCAGTCAGCTTTCTTTTGACAGTTTTTTTCTTATATGCTTAGAAATCCTCAAAGCTACAAGAGGAAAAAGGACACTCCGGTTCAATACCCAATAGTTTCTGGAAGATGCAAAAATGCAGAAGAGCAAAGAAAAATACATACTGCCTGTTTTAGAGACAAGGTTGCCTATTGTCCCATAAGGACAAAGGCATTAATTTGAATTCTTCACAAGATCTTTCAGGTGGCAAATTAATTTAAAATTTAAGTAAAAAAAAGCGTAATCAAAACCAGCAGTTTCTAAGAAACTATTTTAGGTAGCCTAAGTGATGTGGCTACTGAAATGGAAGTTTTGCTGAGTACCTCCATTCTTCACTTCTACAATTCATTAGTAACTGTTAAGCTTCTGAAAGGAGCTAAACTACCTGCATAGGCAGTAGTTTAGAATTAACACTTTCTACAAGAAAGGTCACCTGAAATGCAGACAACACACACCCATATCTAGTTTAAAAAGCTGCATGCCATCAGACATCTTTGACATCTAGTACCACTAATTACAAACACTGATATTACATTATGGAGAGCTTCTAAACACTCCTCGATGGGTTCTATTGCATCATTCCAAGCAGACACCTAATTCCAAAACCATATTCATTGGGAATGCATGCAAGCAAACATATATAGCACTGATTAAGTCCTTGCAAAAAGAACACATTCAAGACAAGCACAGAACCAAAAACTCTTGGGAAAAACAAGTGGTCCTCACTGCAAATGTCTCCAGAATTCAGGTTTATAGGAAGTTGAGCTTAACTTGCTGCATCTTCTCGCCTGTATGAAATCCAAATTTTCATACAGTTAATCTGCAAGGGTTTCAGTATTCAGTAAGGGTTTATTAGTTCACAGCAAGAGGAAAGCTGCTACAAATTTTGGGATGAAGGACAAAGTTTTTAAATTACTCTGAAAAACTTCAGCCCAAGAGAGCAATTATCAATTTATGAACCATGAACTATTAATCTTACTAAGGGATTCGTATCTACTCCTTGCAGGGGGTGATTAAAAGCCACAATCAGAAAGTACACTGAACTCAAAAGGCATTTCTTGATAAAATCAAACAAAGAAAAGCCTGCAGCTGGCAAAAAAGATTGGCAGGTTTCTGCATTTAAGATATCTTTAGTAATAAAACCTTCTAGATAACCAAGAGAAGTTTGCAGAAGAAATCATTATTCACCCTGTCAAGGGAGGATTAAACTGCATTTTGAGAACAGGAATCTTAACAATTTCACTCCCTAGAACTACTTTAAAGTGTAAGAAGCATCACATACCTAGAATTTCTAGACTACTTCCAGATTCAGACTACTGAGAGAAAGCAATGGCAGAGCAGAAGCGAAAGTAGGAGAGGAAACCACACTGAGTGTTCCTTAACTGGCACCTTAAAAAAATTACACAACACAAAGGCACGCAACCAAAACCAACAGGTTCCTTAGATACACAGAACAACTGAGGGCTACAAAAGAAAAATACTCAAGAAGTAACTCATAGGGTGCAACTTCACATGACATAGACATGGCAATTACAGACAGGGTTTAGTGGTGTTCTTGGCAGTGCTGGCTCAAGAGGTGGACTTCATGCTTATGCATTTGAGGAATGCAGAATTGGACCTTGCTTGTCACCTGCAATATTCCAGTTAGTCCTTCACAACAGCATTTTGTGTAACATAGTAGTATATACTGGAGACAAAAATGACACATTTAATATTAACCTGTTGCAGGTACACAAAGTGTTATTCCGTTGTTGCTGTTTTTAAGCAAAATGTTCTTAATGTGTCTCAATCCCTGCACTCCACTTCCAACCATCCTTTCTGTAAACAAGATTTAAATACATAAGTACATCATCACTATGAAGTTCTATTTTAAGTCAACCAAAGTCTTTTTTAATCATACAGACAACAGCATAGTGCATATTAATTATTTAGAACGTATGCACAATTACAGCAGCTCAAGCTCGAGTGGAAGACATTAGTCCTAAGAAAAGGAGCAAGGACAGGTAGGGGCAACCTTTTCTTTAAACCTGACTTACACAGCTGCACTAATGCTGCTCCTACTTAATGCCAGATGCCTACTTAACGCAGAAACGTAGACATGATGTATGTGGGGATTATGAACATAATCTTACAGCCCAAAGAGAATCACAGCAGCACTCACAGACCTTTTGCTACTATCTATTTTGTGTGCTGAAGACCACGTCAGACCACACACGAGCATCGGAGCGAAAACCCCCCAGGACACATCTCCAGCCACACGTGAGTGTTTACACATACACGACAGCCAAATGCAGACAGCGCTACCGAGGGACCCCTGCTCAGCCCTTCTCCACCCCTCCAACGAGGCACCATACACCCCCCACATCATCCCCAAGCCCCTTTGGCCAAGAAGGCCAACAGAACCCTGGGATGCATTAGGGAGAGCAGTGCCAGAGATTGAGGGATGTCAAGGCACACCTGAAGTGTGTAAAGTCAAGGTAAAGTCAAGGCACACCTGAAGTGCCCTGTTCCAGCTCTCTGAGTACAAAGGAGCTATGGAGCTCCTAAAGTGGGTCCAGCAGAGGGCAACGAGGATGACTGGGGGACTGGAACACCTCCCTGAGGAGGAAAGCCTGAGGGAGCTGTGCCTCTTCAGCCTTGAGAAGAGCTGACTGAGAGAGGACCTCGTCACTGTGTATAAAATTGACCCATCCAAAGGGAAGGTGTCAAGAGGATGGAGCCAGGCTCTCCTCGGTGGTTCTAAGCAGTAGGACATGAAGCAATGGGCAGAAACTGATGCACAGGAAGTTCCACCTGAACATGAAGCGGAGCTTTTTTACTGTGTGGGTGGGTGACCCTGCATGGGAACAGACTGCTCTGAAAGCTTGTCGAGTCTCTCTCATTGGAGATATTCAAGAACGATCTGAGGACAATCTTGTGCCATGTGCTCTAAGATGACCCTGTTTGAGCTGGGTGGTTGGACCCACTGCGGCCCCTTCCAACCTGACCGACTCTGTGATTCTGTGAAACATGCGTGTCCCTTCCCCATGAGAGCGCTGACCGAGGCAGTCACCAGCAGCACCAACCCTTCCCGCTCTGAGGGGCCGGGCAGGGTGAGGCTGCCCGCCCCAGGGCCCCCTGCGCGCCCCCGGCCCCGCCGCCCGCTCACCGCCCGCCCGCGGGGGCGGAGGGGCCGCGCCGCGGCAGGGGCCCGGCGAGCGGGCGGCGGAGGGGCAGCCGGGACTGACCTGTATTTCTTGAAGAGCTGGTCGGACTCGCGGAAGCCGTTGTTCAGCAGCATGTTAATGCCGGCCAGCGCCAGCTCCGAATCCTCGATGGGCAACGGCGCTTCCCCGTCCTCCCGCTGCTCCGAGCCGGCCATGACGATGAGGAGGCAGCGGGACCCAGCCGACTCTCCCCTACCTTACTACCTACGTACCTACCTACGTACCCAAGTGCCTACCCGCCCACCCCTTTCCGAGCAGCCCGGTGCCGCCAAGGCGTGCCTGCGGGACGAGCCGGGAGCGCCCGGTGCTCGCGGAGGCGCGAACTCAGGGTGCCGCTGCCGCAGCCGCTCCGCATCCGCAACCGCGCCGAAAGCGGCGGCGTCTGCCCCGCGCCCCAGCGCGCAGGCGCCGCCACGAGGCCGCGCAGGCGCGGGACCGGCGCCGCGTGAGGGGCTGGGGGCGCAGCGGCCGCCGTGGGGCTCCTCCTGTGGCGGGGCTGCGCTGACGGCCCTGCCCGCGGAGCGTTCAGCCGCATTAAGCGGAATCACAGCCTGTCTTGGTTTAGGAGGGATCCACGGGGGTCTTCGAGTTCATCTCCCATCCCTGCATAGCCATCCCAGAAATCTCACTATGCGCTTGAGGGCATTGTCCAAAGGCTTCTTGAACTCTGGCAGGCTTGGTGCTGTGACCACTTCCTTGGAGAGCCTGTTCCAGTACTCAAACACACATTCTGGGTGAAGAACCTTTTCACAAAATCACAGAATGAACTAGGTTGGAAAAGACCTTTGAGATCATCAAGTCCAACCTATGATCCAGCACCTCCTCATAAACTAAACTATAGCACTGTGTCCAGTCTTTTTTTAAACAAATCCAAGGACGGCAGTGACTCCCCCACCTCCCTGGGCAGAAAGTTCCAGTGCCCAATCACTCTTTCAGTGAAGAATTTTTCATTATAATATCCAGCCTAAACCTCCCCTGATACAGGTTCATTCCCTCGAATCCTATCACTGGTCACCACAGAGAAAGAGATCATTATCTGCCCCTCTGCTTCCCTTCACAAGGATGTTCAAGACTGCAATGAGGCCACCCCTGAGTCTCCTCCAGGATGAACAAGCGAAGTGATTTCAGCTGCTCTTCATATGGCTTCTCCTTCAGACCCTTCACCATCTTCATTGCCCTCCTTCCAACACTCTCTAATAGCTTAATGTCTTTCTTACATTGTGGCACCCAAAACGGCCCCCAGCACTCAAGGTGAGGCTGCCCTAGTGCAGAGCAGAGCAGGACAATCCCCTCCCTTGCCTGGCTGGCAATGCTGTGCCCGATGCCCCCAGGACGTGGCTGGCCCTCCTGGCTGCCAGGGCACTGCTGCCCCTGCCTCCCTGTGCCACCCTTCCCTCCCCATCCTCACACCTCACCTTGCTTTGCTATCAGGCGCTACACAGGCCAAGATGGCTGCTACCCATCCTCCTGCCCTCCACAATCCTGTGGCTTCTTGCAAAATCCACTGTGGTTTTTAATGGATGGATTGTAGCAGCTGGGGCTGCAGCCAGCCCTAGAGTGTGAAGAAGAGAAGTCCAAAGTCCTCCTCTGACAAATAACGTGGCTTTCCATTTCCAGAGAATTGATTTTTCTTTTTTATTTTATTAGTGGTTTTATTCAGTGACTGCAGTCACTAGAACAGAGAGTAAACGTTTCTCTTTCATACAATGGTGACTTTGTGACCTCTCCAGTGCAAGTCTGGGAAACAAAGGTTTCTAGGAATTTGCTCCCTGTCTCTTGACACATACCTTCATGATTAGCAATGTGAACTTACATGTCATGCTGAAAAATCAGCAAAAAAATCAGCATTTGCGAGTTTGGTTCAGATACAAGCTAGTCTGGCAGGCATTTCCAAGCACAGGATGGGTGAGAAAGTACACTTGTGTAAATATATCCATTCCAACCCAAAATGGCCAAGTACCTGGACACTGAAAATACACCCATGTTGTTTCCATCCTTTTCAAGAAGAGGCTTTCTTTGCTGTGCTTAAATTTAGGTGCGCAGAAGGCTAATACCAACAACCTGGTCTTGCTTCCTGATGGCTAGAAGAGTGCTACAGCTGCTCTTGAGAAAAATTTAGGACTCAGCCTTCACCCACCTCCCCTTGGTAGCATACAAAAGAATGGTACCAAACACTACTTTTAGTAGCAACCCCTTTTCCCTGTCAAGAAACACGTCTGTCTTCCTGTGAATCAAGTTGCCATATTTCCGTACATGCCTTGTGGGAATTGCTACCACCCCCTCGGGAAATACTTTTTACCAATAACTTCTTGAAATAACAGTTCTTGGAAGGTGTGGATTGCCTAATGCCAGGAGGCTTCTGCAATCTGTCAGGTGTGAATCGCATCCTTTGGCTGATTGTCAGCCTCTCTGTTAAACACTCCAGCAGGGCTGGACATTCAGGGGGTGTTTAAAGAGGACACATCTTTAGTTACAGTGCACAGCTCCAAAACAGCATGAGCTGCACAGCCTAGAAATCCTAAAGGGCTAAAAAGTCAGCACAGCATGACTAGGGAACAGCGTGCTCTCCAGTGTGTTTGTAGGTTATTTGTGAAATTTGGACTCCAGAAATGCAAGCAGCCTCAATAAAAGGAAATTTCAGGTTGCAGTTGCATTGCCCTTATTCCTTACTCTCATAGGTTGCAGTGTTTCAAGACACTGCATTCCAAATGAAAACAATTACTCCTGCAATATTATCTGCCAAGCAGAATTCATGGGCAGGGGTTCATGGTGGAGCAGTTTATTATATCCTTCCCCTTTGTCAGATGTAATCAATCAAGAGGCAATGAATCTTCTTGTGGATTCCCTGAAAACTTGTCATAGGCTAACTTCTACCTCCAAGTACTATTTCTGAGGAGCAGCAAAGAGCCAAGTCCTTTGTGCAACACCTACTCCATTTCTCCAATGCTACACTCTTATTTCCTTGCCTCTCTGTTTGAGTAATAGCGTGGCAGGGCTGTGTGCTTCCTGCAGGTTTGGGTCCCATGCACAAGAAGCTAGAATTCTTCTGAGATCTTCTTTCTAGTACCCAGTTGCTCCAGACCTTGCTGAGGGCTGGCACTGATAATTTCTCTTCCGTAACAAATGCTTTTATAACCACCCGGTGACTAGCTATTAATTTTCAAACTCAAGATATGAATAGCTGAATCAACAGAAACACAGTTATAAGTGTACAGAAAAAAAACCTGGCAGAATGAAACTGCCCTTTAGCTGTTCAAGTAGACAAGTAACATGTGGAACACACTTTCCTTAATGAAGAAGTTGACACGTGCAGTTTGACTTCATCAGCTGAGCAGCAGCAGTTTTATAGTGCCCATGTTGTTGTGATCTGCACTGTAACTTTGTTTTCCTGCTGAATTGGATTGGAAGTCAGCAGAGCTGTAGGTCTCCCTGCTGTGTAACAGCAGATGAGGTCTTGTGATGGGTTACAATTAGTTTGATTCACATGGAGGATGTGATATGACTGATTCATCCTGCTAAAAATGGCCAAGGGAGCAAGAAAACCACAGTGAACAGACTACATGGATGATTTGTATGTGCCAATCAAAGCTTACATTGACTTTGCAGTCTAACAACGCTCTAAGCATCTTTCTTGAGGTTTTTTGTGTTTGTTTGTTTTTTAAATTCCTGGTAGCATGCTATCATCAGCAAAATAGGGCAGTCATCAGCCAACAATTTCAGCAGAGGGGTCAGTCGGTGGCTAGCTTTCCCCTCACCTCACAGCTCCCTGCAGGGCAGTGTTGAATAACCTGTGCTGCTGTGGCCTGTTACCTCTCATGAAAAAAGGTTGAGGCAGCTGATTTGTAATTATTCAAGGACAGTGAAGTTACTGGTGAGCAAGAATTGTACTTTCAATAAATTAACTGGCCTGAAATTTCCAAGACCTTTACTCTAGCTTCCCAGAAGCTGCTAGATAATGGAAGTGGTTACAATATTCACAACCTCTACATAACTGTGGTGGTGTTACAACCCCTTTGCACAACACTGCTGTTGTAGTTCAAGATAGCCTGTACCTTTGAATACTCAACTTCTCTTCCCTTTGACAAGCTTTCCAAGTTACTGCCCTGTCTTTGAGCTTCTGACAGGGAGAAGTCTGGTTAGTCATCACACACTGGTCCCTGAGTAAAAAATATTGATGTTTTTCCTCCACAGTCTAACTGGAATTTAGCCCTACTCATAAACAACAGAGAATAGCAGAAGTTAAAGTAGCAGGAAAAAAATTATTACAGAAACACATATTGATTTATCCAAAGCCCCAAAGAGAAAAGAGTTAAAAAACCAAGGGCAGGCCTATATACATATTTTCTTTAATATAATTTTCATAGTCTGTAATTTAGGTCCCACGTATTTCAGGGCTCTTCTCCACTGTGTCTGGATACAGCAACCTAACCCCTTGTTTCTGTCTCAGAGTGCCCTAAATCTGATTTTGCTGGGTTTCCCTTTACCTATATTGTTCTAAAACTCTACCTCTGTCCTGGAATACCTCAATAAGCCTGTACAATTTGCAGTTTTTAAGATGGTGATGAAATTTCAGCAGTTGATTTAGAATACTTGACAATCAGCATTTAAGTTTGAATCACTGCTCATTTCAGTAGAGAAAAGAAAAATCCTTCAGGATGGAATTAACTTTTTTTTTTGTTTGTTTTTTCAGAAAATGTGACTGTGTATGAATGTAACATGCTGGAAATAATTACTAAAGTCATAAAGACATCTCCCACACTTTTTGAATCAGACACAAACCTGGAGAATCTGCTTCTGTAATTTTGAGCTCCTTTTTGAGGATTTGCTGTTCTAGTGCAATATCAGATGCAGTCCCATTGTTGGCTATGAAGGGGTGTTGCAATCCAGAGTACAGCCATCTTCTCCAAACCATCAGAGGGGGCTTATCTGTGTCAGTGACTGCCAGTAATGGCTAGTGAATGTATAAATGGGAGGATCTTCCCTTTCTGAATATAGGAAGAAAAAAAAATAAGTTCACAAGTACATTTCTAAGGAAATGTACTTTTAAAGTGGCTAAAGTCACTTACTCTTGTGCTTTGTGCCTCACGCTGTACCTCTGATCTTGAACAATAAAGATGCCTGTCTATTGTGTCTGGTCACTTAAATATTTATGAGTGGTGAGCTCTGCATCGGTTATCATCATGCATTTTCCATACAGCACAGCAACTAAGCAATACTACAAAGCCAAGCTAATCTTCAGAGCTGGCTCTTGACATTTCCTGATTAACATGCACTGTCCTTCTGAGGGCTAAACCCTGCCTGAGGACACACACATGAAACGATTTGTCTGTTCTGTCAATAGACAAGAAATATGCATACATACCCTGCTGAAACAGAACAGGCTCAATGAGTCTCTTCATCCAAAGTACTCCAGGAGTACTGAAAATTAGTCCTTTGACCCTTTTTTTTTAATTAAAGAGAGTTACTGTAATAACTGTAACTCTGCAATAACTAATTACTGTAATAATAAGAATAACCAATATTTTTTTGCAGTGGACCTTACTTCAGAATCAACTACTCCTTCCTCTCACAAGCTTTCTGTTGTCTCTGCCTTTTTTTTTTTTTTTTTCAAGAAGCCTTTTGTGTAGGGTGAGCTATCAGATAGAAGGTGACTGATCCTTTAGTCCTGGTCTCTTGAGCAATGATTTGTGACTGCTCTCATTTAGTCTGTAACACAGACTGTGCTGTGTCACTTCTGCACGGAGCAATGACAGAGATGGCTGGGTCAGAGCAGGTAAAGTTCTTGGAAGTTCAAAAAGGAGAATGAAAGATGAGACAGAGCAAGTAAGGGCAATTTTTTTTCATATTTGTTGTATTGGATAATGTTTATTTTTATCCACACATTGGTGCTCTGGACCCAATGTATAATCAGGCATATGTTGGGATAAACTGATGTTCAGTCACACAGAGTTATTTTTACTGAAGCATATAAAGGTGTATAATTTTTGCTATATAAAGAATGCTAAATAACAGAGCTTTTCAGTGTTGGAATTTTTTATCCCAGAATGTGCTAATGGCCAAACATATGCACACAGTTCCGGAGAAAACAAAGGAATACACAAGTATTAAATACTAACAGCTGCTCTGTTCAGGCAGCAGACACATGCTGTCCTGTTTTATAAAAATTAATTGGAAAGACTTCCACTCAAAATAATCATGCCACTTGAATTTTTAAGAGCCAATTCAAAATGTTTTACTTTCAGAGGAATTACTTCCTACAGAGTTCAGATCTACATTTGGTTATAAAAATACCTGCTCTGTATTGCCACACAGCAGGAAATTCAAAGGCCAAAGGGATCACCAGAAATCCACCAGTTCTAGCCCAGTCCTTTCTGGAGAGTCAGAACAAATTCATCTAAATGGCAAAGAAAAATCTTTTTCTGAATGTCGTTGAAATACTTTGAGTACAGAGAGCCTATAGATTATTTCCCTCATGTTCTTGCTCCAGTGTACAAAGAAAACAATTATATGAACCTTTCTTATAGAAGCAAGGGGTTAGTGGCAAATTAAAACAGGTGAGCTTAATGGTTTTGTGTATGGAAGGTGAGATAGGATGTCTTGCCCAAACTGGTGCATATAAACATTATTTGTCCCTTGTTTCTACATTATGGGCTCTTGATTGAGGCCCAGTTGGTCTTTCAATTTTTACAACAAATAGCAGCTTTGGCCTTTCACAAGCAGTCATACATTTAAAACCTCTAATCATTTTTGCTGATCTACTTTGGAGGGGCCCTCCAGTTTTCCTGCATTGTTTATTTCTGCATGAAGCCACTTTACAGACCAATTGCATTTGTGAAGGATTTTTTTCTATTTGTTCCTCTATATACAGGCACATATATCTAGCTATATTGTCAACAAATCATTTATCCAGATAGTGAGGAAGTTCCTTTGTACTTTCAAGCTTGTGGTGAGAAGCAAGTAATCAGCAAGGCCATAGATAACCTGTGGCAAAGATATCAGCCTCAATAAACACCCTTTGTGTTACTGCTCTCCCCAGTCCTTGTCACTTACAGTAATCAAAACCTCTTGTAAAACATATTTTGAATTGTTTGGAACATAATAAAGATAACATGTTTCTAAGGCATATTTTTCTTTCACAATTTTAGCAGTAAATATTTTCTCACAGGTGTCAAGCAGCTTGATGCCTAATGTGATTTGAAGTGAGACTATTTAAAGAACACTTGTCAGCAACATTTTGTACTTTTCTACTTCCATTTGGGACATTTGGCTCTATATGTGTTCTATAGTTAGCATTTCAACAATTTTCACTTTCTTCTTTCTGTAGTCCTTTGCCACAGAAATGGAAAGGCCATTCTGCAGAATTGAGCAGCAGAGGCTTTATTTTGAATGTTAGGCATCACTTTTGTGTTTCAGTTTTGAAATCTACATTTCTTTCCCCTCTTTTTGTTCCTAGACTTAGAATGGGGAATCTCTTGTTTAAAATTCTAGTGACAAAAATGTCAGGAGACCCCTCTGGTGACAGGTTTCTTCCTGACATGAAACACAAGTTTATGTAGCCAGATTGTCCAGGTAATCATTTAGAGGAGACTAAGACCTCGCTTTACTCTCCTTGCTTTGAAAGATCATCACAATTGCAATGCCCAGTAGTGGAGGTAAACAGAAAGGAGGGCATGAGAAACAAAGGCCTGGTGGGTTGTACCCTGATGGTTGGGTACAACCCATGAAGGCAGAGGAGAACTCAGCAGGAGGTTATGAAGCAGCCGTGGCAGAGTTGTGAATCTCCCACTCCTGGCATTAGTAAAAACTGCAAACAACGAATTCTTGTGCAGATATCCCTTTTGGCCTGTTTTCACATTTTCTGTACATTTTTAGATGGGACTACTACTTCATGGTCTAAGAAACCACTGTCTCCTGACAGCCATATGTCAGTCACATATGAAGGAATTTGCTTCACCAGTGCCTTTCAGCAAGCTGCTTAAATTGTCCATGCATTGGTTCTCATATCTGTTGATGGGATTGTAATACCCAATAATTTCATGCATCAACATTAGTGGCTATGCTACATCAAGATGTTTGGTGACCTATAACGGCCTCACACCAAAGCATTTTGACTTTCTGTCACTGGAATAGACTAAGCAGGACATGTTCATTGGAGCAGCTCTGTCAGCAGTGTACATACACACCATACCTACAAAGATGGTGAGCTCCTTCCCTTGCATTTACACCTACTTAGCTACTGATGCCTTTGTCCCAAATTATTTCACTTCCTTATGTTTTGGGAGTTTAATCATGTCTTCTGGAGCACACTGCTCTGTTCTTTACAAAACTCTTCTCTGAGGCTTGCACACATAGAGGTGGCAATTGGCTTTTAAAAGAAACAGTATGATCTGCAGCATATATCAAAAGTCAGAAAAAAACCTAGAAACCATATTGAGAGACAGATGCTACCTCAGATATCAAAGTTTTTATTTCTGGATACTAGCTTTTCATCTGTGAAATGTGTTTTGGTCTGACAACTTTTGCTGCTCACTCAAGAAAATAACTAGCTGTACCATTTAATTTAGAGAATTTAATTTGCAAGAAAAGCCATAGTGTCTATTTGTATAAACCTGAAGTGAAGGACTCATCTTCTTTTAAGGGTGTACTCAGGCAGTATGTTTATTTAGATACATTCAGGTTACAGCATTATCTGGACACAACAGCTAAATAAAGCCACATGCTTAAATAATCTTCATTCTAGTCTTTGCCTTAATTGTGGGTTGTTCTATAATCATGAACATTAATTTAAGTGAATGGGATGCCAGTTTATATGAATGGAGGATTCTTCACATTTTGATGTGTAAAACTGTAAAGCAGACATAAAAAAAGTCTGCTTTACAGTTTTACACTGTAAAGTCTCTTGTCATTTCGTGAGATTATTTTCTGTAGCCAGCATTTAAAGAGAATTTAAGAGACTGTGAGCTGTTGCTTGACCAACTAGACTTTGTGCTGACAGTTCTGTAATGAAATGAGCAACCCAGGAATGCATGTGTTACCTCCTGGTACTTAATGAAATAAGCAGCATGCAGCTGAGTTCCTATTCACTACAATAAGTGATTTCTCTTTTTGCTTACCATTAGGTTTTCCATTCTTCCACTTACTTCTGGAAACTCGGGCCATTGATTTGGTATACGTATTCTTTACAAATTAATTTATAATATGTTCCTATTTGGGCACTTGTTAATCAAGGTATGTGAGTTGGGAAACACTCTTGACAATTATAGATTCCTCGAAGTAGTGACTACCAGAATCCGTTCCCACTACAGGAAGTGGCAGCTCTGCAAGCAAAACACTGCATTGCAGATAAAGGGAGACATCAAAGTCAAGATTCTGAGTGTGTGTAATGGTAACCACAGGAGTAATTTACAAATCTTAACTCGCAACAAGATTTTTATTAAAGTAACATTTTAATATCAAATTTAATAACCCTCCTCTTTTTAGAAGTGTATTTGGATTCTGAAAGCACTCCTGCCTTTCTGAAAGCACAGTGCCTTTTAAAACCATACATTGGGTGACTTATCCCGTACTGACTCACAGTTGATTGTTCTACAAACACGTTTCATGAGGCTGAGAGCTACATACAAGGTAAGTACCCTAAACTGAGTTGCAGAATTTTAGCCATTATGAGTAATGCATGGCAATAACCAGGATAATACAGTGTGAAAAGCTGTGCTTTTACTGCAGGCCATTTCTTCAGAGCTCATTTACCAGGCACAGCAAAAGGAGAAACAATCTTCTATTTTTTCAGTACACTTCCCCATTTTTCAGTTCATTAGCATTTTTTCTCAAATGCTATTTTCTACTGCAATTCATCCAGCAAGCATTCCTCTGGTTTCCTTTCCATTCCTTTCCTTTTGATAGCTCTTGCACTCACCTATTTTTAGAGGGGTTGTACGTATACAAGCACATATAAATACGCCTTCTATCTCACATCTCTTTACTTTATGTGCCTTTTATTTGGGTTCAACCTACGTTTTCTTCTTAGATTCTCAAGCTTCAAATCATACAAAGCACAGAAAAAAGTAGTTCATCATATGGAGATGCCAGAAGATAACCATGCTATGTCTGGGGGACTCAGTATTGAAAAGGATGAGTGACAAAAGCATTTATAATGTCAAATTTTCCCTGTAATTGGAAGCAGGAGATAATTTCCTGTGGCTTGTTCTTTTCTTCTCTGTGGCCTGCTGACAATACCACACAATGATGTTTTTATAGTTGGGTCATAAGGTGGGCTGAGTATTCCTAAGGACTAAAGTATAATAAAGTGCTGCATCCATCCTCAGGGGTTTCTTGCTTGGAGCCCAGAGCTAGGTTGGCTGCTGCCATGTGCATTTACAGCATATGTTTGAGATGGTATCCTCAAATTTTGTTTGAGGATGACTAACCCTCCTCCACTGATTACAGAAAGATAGCCTAGAGTATACAACCAATTTTTGTCCACCTGAAGCTGTGAGATGAATAACCACACTGCTCCACAAATGCTATGGGTCTTACTCAAGTCAAGTGGATACTACCAGTGCTACTGGCTAATTTTCTATGCACCCAAGTCTGTCTAGCCATTCCATTTGCTTAAAATCAAATAGGTCCATGTATTTTGTAACTTTCTCTGGGTTCCCAAATGAAAAATAATGAGTTCACCTATTCTTATGGTAAAAGCCTTAACATTTTTGTCTGGATTTGGTGGTGGAATGTGCTCCTGTAAGCACAGCTATGCATGAAATGCAGATGCATATGACAGTGTTACAGTGCTTTATGGTGCTAACCAAGGTTGTTTTGTTCATTGCTGTTACAGGGCATTCACAAAAAACCTCATTGGTGTTGCCCACTGAAACACAGGAGATTCGTGTTCTCCATATAGAAGCAAAATTTTGTTTTCCAACAGATCTCTATGCCTTAATAAGTTTCTAAAACTGCAGTTTTGTTTTCAAATTACTACTTGATGCAAACACTTTCTGCAATTTTTGTGAATTTGTTATAGCTGGGAATGCCTACATTTTATTTACACAGAAGTAAATCCAATGGAAACATGGCATATTATACCCAAGAATTCAAACATGCACAGGAATTCCCCAGCAGAGAGAATGGCATAGGCTCTTACCTCAACAAAAGCCTTGATCAGGCAGCTGGGTCATACAATGAGCAAATGCAAAGAGCCACATGGAATAATCACTGTTGTCCAGATTGTGAAGCCATTCCATTGAATCTAATCCCTGCTTGAGGCACAGGGGTCTCTTTGATCACACTCCAGCCCTTTCTTCAACTTCAGCCTGTCCCAGCTGAAGCCCACACTATTACTACACTCCATTTTAGCATATAGATAAATTAAAAGATACGATATCAGAGCCTGAAATGTAGGAATTTGCAATGCAGCCTTTGGTTTTCAAAAAATTAGAAAATTGCTCTGTAAATTACTCTAAAGTGTGTCTCCTAGTTGCAGCACTCAGCAGCTTCTATTTTACCTGTCTAGAAAATTTGACTCTATCACAGGAGAAATGAGGACACCTGTTTGAGGCAACAAAATGCTATCTATGGTTTCATTGCCAGGGGAATCTATAACCAAAAAGACAGGCATAGGATAAATGTATTTACTTGGTAGGATAAGATGTTATAAAATGCCCTTCATGGCCCTGGGGTGGAGGCCTATAGGGCAAATGTAAACTTCTTCCTAGCTGCAGCAAGCAGGGAAGCAGTATTTGCCTTGGGCAACTGCAGAGAGGCAAGAGTCAGCCACACAAAACATCAGCAGTCAGAAGTGACTCTCTAGAGCTCAGTTTCCTCAGATCTAAGAGGAGAAACTAGGAATGAAATCTGCTTATAGTCTCAGCAACGCTGGGATGTAAGCACGGATGTTTTGATTTGGGTCACCGCGTCATGTCTTATGCAGAAAGCCGTTTCTACTGGAAATTGATAGATCAGAGGAAGTTCATCCTATTCAAAGTTACATTGAAGGGTTTAAGCTCAGCTGCACGACTGTCTTCACAAATAAAAAGGAGGCCAGCACTCAGTGCCTCTCAGAGATGCACACGTGAGAGGGCCCTCTGAGGGAACAGAAGAATAGGCAGGAAGGGGTGTGCAAAGCTATCTTAAGACTAATTGCTGTTTGCAGCTGCAGATAGACACGTGCTTAATTATCTGCTATATGCATGCAAATTTGGTTGCTGTTACTATCCTCCAGATGTTCCCTTCCATTATACTGAGTACAACAAACAAAAGAAAAAGGGTCAGAGAGCAAAATAAAAAGGGCCAGGAGTGGCAGCTTCGTGATGTTTTCCCTCCTGGCATATACTTGGCCTGGCTGACCATTTTTCTGAGCTCCCCATTGCAGACAGAGATTTGTAAGCTCACAGACTGAGCATCTGGTCAGGAAAGAGGGGAAGCTTGAGAAAAACCTCTCCCCTCAGCCCTAGGGAAGGGGTGCAGGCAGCCACTCAGCCCCACAGCCCTCCCCTGGGCTGAGAAGAGGTTGGGACACCCTGGATGCCGCACAGGAGCAGTCCGGAAGGGCAGTATTGAGTCTGGGGTTCAAGGGGTCAGGGCCTGGGTTCCTTGTTGTAACCACATAAATTGTCCACACTAAACCACAATAAAATTGTCCAGTCAAATTAACAACAGTTTCTAACAGCTTCTCTGCTGTAGACACTTCCCTTGGCAGGGGTTAGTACTCTCTGAGCAAGGCTTGCTTTTTCCTGCATTACTTTTCTTCTTCAACTATAAGATCTATCCATCCTCTAGGCTTGTATCTTGTTTTTAAGCATTTTTTTTGCACTGATAAAAAAACCCTATTTTTTCAGTGAAAGCGAGCTGTAACATTCCTGGTTTTAACTCTTTGCAGCAAAGTCCTTTTTATAAGGTCTCTGAGTTGTGTCCCCAACATTTAGAACACACAAAGCTACACAAACACAACTAGACCCTCTTCTTCTATCTGCCTAAATCCAGGAACAATAGAGTAATGTTGATTTATTCTGCTCAGGCACCTGGCCTTTATTCTGTTTGATGGCATGCAGTGTCTCTTTGAAAAATTTAACCTTTTCATTCCATTTTAATTAAATAACAGTAATGACCAGTAGTGGTTTCGTGGTGTCTGTTTCGAATTAAATTTGTGCTGAGCATATATGTCATGTTGATTCATTTCATCTTTTATGATAAATGCAATATACATAGATTCAGGGATCAAATGTCCTCTTAAGTGGCTCTGCTTTGGGAACATTACCTTCCTTTACCATGCCAATATCAAGTTACAAGAGCCTGACTAAATACAACGATCAGTCTGAAATTTGGTACTATTCTTATGCATGCAGGAATAATGAAATTGCTGGAGGAGTTTTCTTTCCTTTTGGCCCGGTAAAGGCATAGTAGGATGACTGCAGCTACTTTTGATTTTGAGCAGCATAGGAAACAGCTGAGCCACAGTGGGGTCTTTGGCATCCAGGTTGAATGGCTCACAGCAGGCATTCTGAGACCTCCCAGCACTGCCTTCACCACTGACACTCCTCAGGGAGCATGGTTTATCTGCCTGGTGTCCTTGCTGCCACTCTTCTTGCTGATGCAAATACCCTTTGCGTTTGTGTAAAGTTTCCATTTATGTATATTTGCATTAGATGGATTATCTTAGGTTTTATGGAGACCGTGTCCTGCCCTTTATTACATAACAAACAGATTTAATCTGCAGTAACAATTCTCTATAAACCTTGGCAATATTTTAGAATACATTTTTTTATGACCAGTAGGTAAGATTTACTGCATGTTTTAATAAGGTGTATGAACCAAAGTCCTGTGAACTGGTTCAATCTTTCCACTAAGCCCCTGAACTTTGGATTATGCCTATGTGTTTCCCTGGAGAATTGCTCAGAGTGTTTTTAGCTTCTTTACTGCTTAGGTTAATGGCCCTGGGGACATGTCATTACCTTTGATTTAAATGTGTGCAGAAAAGGGAAAGTTAGGACTTTATTACTGATCTGACACCTTGTTCTCAGGTAAATTTTATTAGCTGAAGCCCTTGACCTCACTGCAGGAGTCAGTGCCTGGGCATATTACTGGTTCTCTAGGTTTGTAGTATTAGGGCAGCAATTCTGATCAGAAAGAAATCAGGATCTAGAATTAAGATTTATGGTAGGTGCTGTTGCCCAACTATACAACTCCTCTATTAAGTAACAGCTCATGCTGATAGATTTTGGCTTATTATACTAATAATTAACCTTCTTAATTAAAACTGTGTCAGCAAGAGCTGGCTGGCCACAAAATCATTTATTTCTCTATCCTTTAAAATGTTTTTTTTTTGTTATGTCTTCAGGCATCAAAAAATGATCTGAACAATTCTTTCTGGATTGAAACTCTAATAGTTCTTTTCCATATTGCCTCAGTTTTGGCTAGGACAAAGTTAATTTTTAGCAGTAGCTGAGGGAGCATGGCTCAAGGGGCATGGCAGGAAGTTATTCCATACCACCTCAGGTCATTTCCAGGAGCAGGGGTAAGGGACTCTGGCTTCTGTGGGAGAGGACAGGGCTTCTGGTGAAAAAAACCATGGCAGCATTGTCTGCCATGGTTCATTGTCTTAGGGGTCTCTGGTGAGTATCTTTGTACATGGATTACCCTCTCTTTGAATTATTTGAATAATACTGTCATTATTCATATTGTTGCTATTACTCTTCATTTACTTATCTCGTTGTTTCCAGTATATTGTTCTTTTCTCAACCTGTGATCTTCACCTTTTGTGCCCTAATTCTCAATTTCCTCTGCCGGACCAGGAAGGGACAGGGGAAAGGAGGAGTGGGCAAGTGTCAGTGTGGTTTGGGAGAGTCTCAGTAGGTGCACTGAACTGTGAAGCACCATTCCTAAACCATGATACATATTATTTTATAAATTACTGACACAACTATAAATGTAATTATTCATTCTTACCAGTGCATAGTCATCCTGTGACAGAGCTCTTAGACACAGGCTCCCACACAATGGAGAAATCTCTTGTCCCAATTTAAATACAACTGAACAGAGACAAAAGGTCATGATGCCAACTAGCTTTCTTTTTATTGTGTGTCACAATGCAGCAGTGTTTCATCTTTCTCAACGAGTGAATGACACCTTAACAAAGAAACTGTTTCTCATGGAACATTTCACATGTGCTTCACATTTGGAACAACCTGTAGGAAACATAGTAACTGGCTGAAGTGTAAAGTAATGGTAGGAGTGTGTTTAAAAAAGATCTTATGCTGTCAGCTGCAAAGCAGGATACACAGTACAATATGACCAACAGGTCACAGTTTGGTTTTATTGCTACAGAGGATCCCCTAAACTGACAGAACATAAAAACTCATTGGTTATTTTGCTTGCAATTCTTTATACTCAGAGGGTGCTTCATTGCAGCTCAGGCAATGATCAGCCTCTTGCAATTTTAAGATGTCTGGGCCAGCTGCACAAAGGATGTTTATGTTTCTGCCTTGCAGCCATAATGTCTCCAGTGAAGCTATCATATTGTATTATAGCACCATCCCCTTTAACATCCCTTTTGCCAGGGATGTCCATTTAATGTATTTTTAGAAAATGCAGACAGATTTACAGAAGGTTGTGTCCTAAGCTTCCTTACATCATTAGAGAAAGATGCAGGAGGTTTTTGGTTTTTTTAAATGAGGAAACCACAAAGAGAATGGTAATAGGCAAAAAGCATGGGAAGAGTCCATTACAAAACCATAACACATTTATAAGTGTTTTCACTACAACTGCATTTTCAAGGCTATTTTATGAAGGGCAGAAAGGAAGGAGAAGGGAGAAAATACCCCAAATAATAATAATAAAAAAAACATATATGAAAAATATCCATGGAGAACTTATAAAGAGGCAAAGAGGATGGAAAGCTAAAATGAATTGGCTCACAGGTGACTCAAAGAAGTGGTTACAAAACCACAGAAATTTCGCTTGCACAATTCATCTTGCTGGTGACAGTGTGAAAAGTCAATGGCTCTGTGTTTTAAATGAAAGCTCCACAGAAACAAAAGCACAAAACCTTAGCTCAGGTACAGAAAGAATGCTAAAAGTTTTAGTTGGAAGCTTTTGTTATTAGAAGCTTAAGTCACAGTAATTTATAAGCAGTGAAAAGGCAGTATGTTTTCCTTTTTTATATATATAACAGCTTTTTTTTCTACAATGAATGTGTATTTCCTTCTACAGTGCCCTGTGATCTATTTCATTTTATTTGCTCTCAGTTCTCAGTGTTAGGCTTTCTGTCTTTCAGCTGCCAATAATCTAGCTGTAGTTACAATAAATGGAAACTCACAGACCTTGGTGTCATCCACCTCAGATAACATGATCCTATTAAATCTAATCCAAATTAACTGGATGAGAATCCTTTGCCCTTGATACTTATATGGACAAGAGAGAGATTTGATGCTAACAATACCAATGTGGTTTAGTGTAGAGTGGAAATCTGCTCTCCTTCTCTAATTGATTTGGGATTCAGAAGAACTCTAACACACTGTTAAAGAGTGTGTGCTTTTTAGCCATGTGGTCTCAGTGTACTGAGCATGGTATTTGATTAGCAAAATGACTATAGAATAAAATACAGGGAAAGCCTCTGCTGTATATTTTATTCTAACATGGGAATTGCTAGTTTTGGGGGCACATCTGAAATGCTACAGCCAAAACAGGCAAATAATTCATGCAAGTTATTGTGAAATGGCAACACTGATGATGATGCAAGTCTTGGAACTACTACTCCTAACAATTAAAAAACCCCATAACACCAATTTCTTTAATAATAAAAATTCTTCATCAATTGAAACATAACATCTTCTTTTCTCATGTTAAAATCATCAACTGGACTTGATGATCCTTGAGGGTTCCTTCCAACTCAAAATATTCTGTGAAAAAGCTTTTTACTAAATGTTCCTCAGCCTGATATATATTTACCTCTGAAAGTACAGAACCTGAAATTCTAGTTGGCTTTTATTCATTGTCCCAACTATGTATGACAGCCTGACTCTGTGGAAGCAATATAACTGAAAAAATTGTGGGGAAAAAAACCAACCAAACAACCACAAAGAACCTTAAAACCAAAGAGACTTTTCTATTTTTTTTTTTTTCTGTGCAAAAGTAGTATTGTATTGGAATTAATACTTCCTGATCAATATATCTTATATATACTCAAGTCTTTATACATTTTTCATTTCTTTTTGTCAGCATAAGAACTACTTCTGATAAAATCAAATCAAATGGAGGCGAATTGAAATCCAGGACTGGCTCCAGATTGTGAAGCAAAAATCTCTGCCATGCCTTTTGTCTTTGTTTTACTGAGGGCAGTAAGAGAAGAATGAAAAGGCTTTTTTTTTTATGGTTTGGGAAAATCTGCCTCATAGAGCTGTCTGATGAGTATGAGATAGGGAAGGTCACTAGAGAATTGCATGATAAAATTTAATTGTTCCTCCTTTCTCCTTCTGGAAACTTTTAGTGTCAATTAAGCCAGTAAATGAATTGAGTATTTTCACAGTTTTGGTCAACCGAGTATTTCAGCAGTATTTGAGCTTTTATAAATAGAAAGGATTCAGCTGTTGCTAGCACAAGAGATTACTTCTGAACCCATCACCTCCAGCCTGATGGGTGCTGCAGTCTCACGTGGCAGGTTGATGTACAGGAGAATATGTATAATATAAGGAGAGGGCTCTGCCATTACATGTCAATCCCTCTGAGCCCTCAGCCCCAGCATGCATCCCATTCCCACCCAAACTGGCTTTACACTTCAGAAACCTCTGCATGGACACAGATTTCCCAGTGAAAGAGTTGACATAAAAGAGAAAGCAACACAAGATTTGGTGTGAACAGCTTTTTGACACTTTTGCTACCCTGCAAAGCTGCAAAGGGATTAATGACCAAAGCCATAAGGACTATTGATCTGGCATCTGCTTCTATTAGTCCAGCTTGCACCTCATTTCAAACATACTGAAGACATGCTGCTGTACATTGAGAAGGCAGTGGAAAACAGGAGCATTAGGAGTGAAGGAGAATTTGTCTGCATGCATTCCTACATCGAGGACCAGCCTTAGAAAATGCTTTCATTTTTTTAATTTTTTCATTTTGCAAAAGAGGGTTGGCACCAGGGATTGGGGATAAAAAAACCATTATCAAAATGCTGGTTCTGAATGACAGTGGAAAAAGAAGCCATGTCAAGTCTATGCAGTCCAGCCCTCTTCTCAGAAGAATAAAGCAAAGTGGGTTCCCTGCCTTCCACTGTGGGTCACAATCAAGTACAAAACAAAGATTTGAATGTTGAAGAAAACAGTTTTGCTGGGTTAGTCCTATAATTTGTGCTACATAATTGTAGCAAATGCAGCTGCTATTCTCGATAGAACTTTTCTTCATTTCATTAGGAAAAAAATTGCCTATGGAAGAGACTCTCTGTCTCTGAAGACTGCAAAGAAATGACCCTCTTTTTGAGATTTTTAGATAATCAAATTGTGATGAGCAGAGATGGAGAGATGATGGATGGATACCTGCTTATTCAGGCAAATCAGTATCTTAAACCTACAGAAATATTTGCACAAAGCAAGCAGGATTAAGCAGCTTCTAAAAAGTATATTAAAAACCCATCAGGTTAAAACAACCAAACAAGAAAAAAGGGTTTTAGGAACATACTGCATTTATTTGGTCCCACAATTCCTAACCTTGTAACAAACCCCCAGAGTTTCACTCCTTAAAGTGCTTCAAACTCCATTTATATTATTATTATTACTTTGAATATCAATGTACATTTCTGTATAAGCAACAATCCAAAGAGATTTATATTTTTATAAAATTCTTTATATTAATGGATCAAATTTGCTCTCAAGATGGCCAACATTAAGGAAAATTTCCAAAATATGGACACTGGAGTTGCTCAAGTCTCTGCCGTTGTGGATGAGAGCAGAATTTGGCCCAGCAGGGTATATGCAATTACATTTTCTGCATATATCTCCAAAGGCACAACGGATTACCTCAGAAATCAATAACATTTAAAAGGGAGTTTGTCAAAGCAAATACATTTTGTTTGCTTTGGCACAGTCCACATCCAGAGGATGCATTTGCTCACCGGCTGTTCAGAAGGAGCAGCCTGATGCTGGTCACCAAAGGGGAATCCATGCAGCTCTTCAGCAGACACAGCCCAATGTGTCCACAATGACTGTAACAGCAGAGTTACTTCTCTGGGCACCCGTGCAAATTCACTGTACCATGAACCTCTGAAATCCTCCTGGTGGAAACATGTTTGTCATTGATGGTAATATTTCGAAGACAGCCAAAAAATGGGTCTTCGACTGGAAGCCATGGGGTGTCCAAATTTGCTACAAAACCAAGGTGGAAAGACCAAGTTAGTAAGTATTATTTTAAGGAACATTAATTATGGCAGGGTTTTCAAAAGAGGGGAAATTATATAGGAGAACATGAATGGATGGGACCTTTGTTTTGGAAAGGAAAAAACATGAAAAAAATAAGAAGCAATAAAATTACCTGGAATTCTGCCAAAGTAGAGTGGCTGATACACACGTCTAGGAGGAGAGGGTTGAAGTACAGTGGTATAGTTACTCTGTGTTCCCACCTCTAGCTGCACTGTGTTCTCCTTCTGAGAGACTGCAAAGAAGCAGGAAAATGAGAACTCTTTCTTCAACCCTATTAAAGAATCAGCTAGATATGGCACTATTTTTAAATTGCATCTTTCTTGAAATTCAAGGCACAGAAAAAACATTTTTTTTTTTATTCAGGGTCAGACTGAAACCTAGGTCATCTGGGGCTTAACAGAGCCTACCAAAAAAATCTTATGTAAAGCCTTTAATTAACACAAGACACAATGCAAGAGTATTCTCAGACTAAACAGAAGTGAAATGATTAATGAAAAATTTGGAGCTGCAGTGCTCTGTGCCCACCATCCCTTCAAAGCTTCAGAAGAAATGGTATGTATAATGTACCTGCAATGGTATGCCACTGTCCATCAGACAGAGGTTTCTTAGGTGTGACTGATGCCTGGAATTCTCCAGCATCACTATTTCCAGCAGCAATCACCTGTAGAGAAATTACCTGTAAAGTTACTGTGACAAAGAACAGGAGCAACACGGGGAGGTCAGAATTCCCCCTGCTGAATGAGGGCAATACAGCTGGAATGGACACAGTCTGTACCCACCTTCCCTCCCTTCATGTAAACAGTCAAGTAGTTGTCTTGCTTGCTTCCAGCATGGAGGAGTACACCTGTGGAACTCCTTGGTCGAATGGTAAATACAATCCTGAAATCCAAATCCATCAGCAAATTACCTGTGGAGAATTAAACAGTGGGGAGAGGTATGATCATAGATGGAGATAATTGGAAAACCACGTAAAAACAAGTAACCCGTACACCTCTGTGCTTCACACAATTCCATATACCATAATCCCCACATAGCTTACCAATGGTGATATATCCTCCTTCATTAAAGAAGTAAATCCCTGTGTCCATGAGAACATCCAGACATGGAAGTACGCCATGTTTTTGTTGAGGTGCATTCATGGCTTTTCCATTAATCTTAAAATTCCTCAGGCAACCCTTGAAACTCTTCATAGGCATATTCTGAAAGCATATTTGAAAACATGAATACTGAAGTATTATGGCTTTTTTTTTAGCAATAATACTAAACATAGGTTGTTTTGGACTGTTGGACTATTAGAAAGACAACTGGCACTAAAGGCACCTAGCACCCATCTTTGATGCAGTGAAAAGGCATTCCAAAGTTCTAAAAAAGTGCTTGAAACCCAGTAAGAGTTGATATTCAATTAACATGACTCCTGCTTGTAAAACAGGTACTTCCCAATGATGTGTCAAAAAGACAATGCAAGAGGAATTGTGAAATCCCTGAAGCAGCCCTTCCCTTCCTAAGACTGTTTATTTAATTCTGATTTTATAAAATACCCTGGCTCATTGGCTGTCCTCTTTTTTAAACAGAAACCACATGTATTTCAGATTCAAATCCAGTTCTACATCCATAATTCGTTAATGAGAATAATTCTTTTGTTTTTCTACTGATTATTGCTTAGTCCACTGAGGTAAATGTTCTGCAGAAAGATGGTATTCCTGGAATTAAAAATGTGACTTTGGTCTTCTCTACTTTTAAGGAATAAAAATGAAGAGTACGTGTTTGTCATCAGTGTCTCAGCAACATATTGAAAATACAGGTCCAGGTGAAGGCTGTGTGAACAGGTGAGGAAAAAGATCTGCAATGAGCCACTGCAAATACCAGCCACAGATGGTGCTCATGTGGTCCTTGGAAACCCTCCCCAAAGCTTTTCAGCATGGAAATCCTGCGTATTAAAGACTTTCCCATATAATTTATGCAGCATGGGGTGTGTGTGTGGGTGGATTTGTCAATTATTTACCTGTCTCTTCAGTGGTGGCAGCCCTCCCATGTAGACTGGTGGCTTAATGCTGATGGCAGCATTTGTTGCCAGTTTTCTGTGCTGGGCCCTTAGACCATCAACGACAAGGCGGGCGTTCTTCCCATCTGTGCTGAAGACCACCTTTCCAGGAGGCAAGGATAACAGAATAAAAAACCCAAAAGCCAACAAAAGCCACTGCAGATTTTCTTTGTCTTTAAATTAAATACCATGTTGTTGAAATATTTAAACTGAAAGTAACATCCTGGGACCATCAGTCTCAATAAGGTCTCTCAGAGACCTGTCAACCACACGAACTTTCAGGCATAGGAATTAATTTCCAATGACCAAAACTGAGTTTCTATTCTCTTAAAAATGCATTAGGCTGTGCTTGCTGAATGCTAGTTATGCTAACACTGTGGTTCCATGCTACTTACAGTGTGCCATTGCCCATCATTGTATTTAATACTGCTTCTGACTTTGATTTGTTTTTCTCCAGAGCCAAGTGAGAAGACAAAACGTCCTTTTGAAATGTGGAGAGCCATATAAGTGTCCTCAGAGCTTCCCTCCATGAAAACTATTAATCCTCTTGATGATCGAGTCCGTACATCTACAGAGAAATGTAACCTGTAGTGGAAAGTAAACATATTCCAGTATAGGTCTGTTTTGTTGGTTGTTTTATCTTTTCTGTTCTCCAGTGAAACTCCATTTGTGAAATGCAGAATAGAATTTGGGTGGAATCATGGCATTATACACTGCATTTCTGCATGTGAATGAAACTTGACAAATTCAGGCTTACATCCCATTCAATCTGCTCAGTTTAGACAAATGTTTGCACAGGAAAAAAAAAGCCTGAGCTTTTTCAACCACCTTTCATTATGGCCCAAGATATAAACAAGCAGAAAATCCTTATAACCAGCACCCTAAGAGTCAAGCAGCTTCAACAATTCAAGTACTAGGAGGAGAACGGAGAATGTTTTTATTACCTGTCTGTGGATAACAATGGAGAAAACATGTAGGATATAAAACTGTTTGGGATGCTTCCAAGGAGATAAACTTCACTGCTGTCATGTAATGGAGCTGGTATAGGGTGGTTTTGCACATTAGCAGCTTTCAAATAATCAAGGTATTTTTCATTCTGTGCACATAAGATAGAATTGAAGCATTTATTATACGTGCAATAAATAGAAACATTTTAATCAACACATTTAAGAGCTCCCAGCCAAGGCAGTCAACAGCCTTCCCTAAAAGACAGAAAAGCTGTTGTCATTCTAGACAGGTGCAGGTTTAGCACGAAACTGCAACACGGTTAGAACTTCCTTCACATGTGAGATGGAAGGAAAGAAAGAACATCTGAACCTCAGTTCCAGAAATGATGGAAAGCCTGGGCATCAAATGGAGCAAAGATGACAGTAACAATAAGCATACCTTGAGCATCTTAAGCCTGAGAGGATTTTTAAATTCCTGCAGCAGCATTGGTTCAAGGTTTTCATATTCCTGGCAAGCTCCAAGGGATACACCAGTCTTCCCAGTATTATTGACAAGATTTTGAACCTCAGGGAGCTGACCTACCCTGTGATGATGAAAGCAGTAAGTGCTGTGACTCAGCATTCCTTTTCTTTAGTGTAATCAACAATAAACATATTGTAAAAATGTGTTCTGCACGAAATATATTTCCCAGTGACATGATAGTAAAGTACCAATTTTTAGTTTTCAACGAAAAATGTAAATTCAATGTTGTAGATTATATTTTCCCTGGCTCTGCTCATTTCTTTTTGGCTATAGAAAAACTCTGATTTCTGTTCTCATCTTTTCGAAACAAAGTAATTTTTGCTAGAAACCATTTAAAAAACACAAACATATGTGGTCCTTGAAAACAGAGAAAAAAATGACAGCAGCCTTGATTAAGATTTCTGAATCTATAAAGACTATAAAACTTTGATTGTTAATTATACATAAACAGTTTCAAATCAAGAAAATGTAACATCAGGTTCTGCTTCACTCTCTCCTTAAATAAGATGTTCTGATGAGTTTTGTCAAGGGACAAAGCCTGTCACAACTTCACATGTACCTCTAGTATTATAACGAAATTATCAGGAAGACTGTCAAAGCAAATTTACCCTGTGTATAAAGAATAATATTAAGCAATACTATAATTTTCTAAGTCGTACAAAACATCTCTAATCAGTAAATTACAAAAAACTTTACAGCTACAAAAAAGCTACAAAGCTCCTTGCTTGTGGTTTTCTATGAGAAGAGTGGTAGATCTGTGAATGGAACCTGAACTTCTTGAATGTTGGTCATTCTCCATTCACTCCATCAGACCAGCTACAATATTTATTCTTCATCTATTTTGGCACAAAAACTTTCCCAATTTGTTTTCTGTTGGGATGTTTAATATATAGGTTACTTCTGATGCCTTTTCCTGGTCTTAAAAAAATTGAGAGCCAGACAAGGTTAAAGGATAAGGGGTTTTTACCTTGGTATTTTAATAAGGATCCTTATGGTGCACCACTTCACCAAGGTGGAACCGCAATGCACACACATGATAAAATCACATATACAATTCACAGACCTTACAAATTGAGATATCTAACAAGGATGCCCCAATGGAAGGCTAGGATGAATAGTGTGATATTCCCTCATCCAAGAAATTCCCCCTGGATGGGCAGAATCTTAGTTTAGAGGATATGTTCTAGAGGGGGCCTTGGTTTCTCAAGGCAGCATAGGGCTTTCCAGCCTCCTACTATGAGTCATTTAGTATGTCTGGTTTTCTGGCTTAACAGACTTCTAGGGCTATGCTGAGTTACTAGAATTAAGGAATTACAAGTATGCATGCAAGGAGTACTGAGGATACATAAAAGGTATATAAAAGAAAAGGCAAAAAACCATCTTGGCATCACATGAATGCCTTGTAGTGCTTTAAATTAAGACATCATTTGAGCAGCCTGGTTTAGTGGAAGATATCCCTGCCCATTGCAGGGGGCTAAAACTAGAGGATCTCTAAAGCTGCCTTCCAGCCCTTCCCATTCTGTGGTGATATGACAATTGAATCAAAATACACTACTTTTGAAAACTCTACACATGTATAAACACTCATCAAAACTTAACTAACACAAAGTCCCACTGGGACATGACTTATGGCTCATGTAATGCTTGTCTTCTAGAAACATATTTATGCATATTTTTACTCCTAAATTTTGCCTGTAAGGTGTCTCTAATAATCAGACAAATACGTGAAAAAAACGAGACAGCCTAAATAAGGCAGATGATTTCTACACATACGGTGTCACTTGTTTGTGTAACTGGTTTGATTCTGTCAGTAGCTTTGCTCCTTTCACCACCTGGTTCCCTAGAGAGCTATAACAAGACAATTTAGCAAATCTTTTTGGGTGACTTGTTGGGACATATCCAATTCACTCTGCAGAGTCCATTCTTTGCCTAACAGACTGCTAAACAGGTATGATTGAGACTAAAATTCCTTTACATCTTTGATTATAAGTGGATCCCATGTATAATATACCTGAATTAAAGTATTTGAGGGCAGCAAAGTTATGCATTCATGAAGGCTTCACACACATAGAATAAAAGCATTTTAGCAAAATGTAATTTTAATATGATTTAAGGAGGAGAACAGGCCAAAATGCATGAAACATAATTCTTTCTAGGCCAAATACCTTTCAATAAAGATGTTTGAGATGCAACCTTCAAAACTATCTCCACCAAATTTTATAGGTCTGTTTGATTCCTGTGAGTTTGATGACCTGGGAGAGTCAACTTCTTTTGACTCATCATCAACCATCAGATGTACTCTGAAAAAAGTGAATGAAAATAAGCATGATATATAAAGAAATAATTAGGAAACAAAATAAAAAAATATATATAAAAGAACAATTTGACAGATATATTTCCTTGTTACATTGTGATTATGCTAGAGCTTCATTAGCTTAGTTCTGGGACTTTTTCAGTATGTGCTTATTGACTGCTGTGAAATTGCTCTGTTTTTCAATATTAGTTAAGGAGCTAGAGTTGAAGTTCATACTTCAGTCCTACAGTGAAATCCTGGTCAATTGAAATTCATGAAAAAGCTCTCATTGTCAGCTATGGGACAGGATTTAAGTCTGTGTCAAAATGAAATGGACAGTATTAAGTTATAATAACACAAAGTTATAGCCAACCATTCAAAACTTTCCACTTCAACTAACATTTATATCATTTCATGCATTACCCAGCAATCAGTATGATTTAGGAACTTTTCAGTAAATTGTCTCTTCTAATATCTGCATAACAGATCATTATTGAAAAAACAGACAGCATTTGCTTCTTCCCTACCAGGGGAAGGGGACACATAGGAAAGTTATGGGAAGGGGAAGAGCTCCAAAGACTCCAAAGCTCCAGCTAGACAAGCAGTCAAAACTCTCACAACCTACAAAAGAAATGCACAGTAGAGTACAGCTAAAGCATCACAGGTACCAGCGTCCATATTCATAGAACAAAAATCTCCTTTCCCTTCATTATTTAGGTATCCTCTGCTAGAAGAGACCCATTTTAAGCTGTTTATCCAAAGAATTAGTCTCCCAAAATTTGAATTTCTTTTCTCCAACCACTACATATAAGATTTAGATGAAGAACTGGACTCACCTGTTGCCTGTTTTCATTACAGTCACATAATGCATTAACCCATCTTCATATTTCTTTTCCAGTTTAATTTCCTTATCTCGTATCTTTGCAGTTACAGAGCCAGGACTCAGAAAGATGGAAAGAACATCAGGCTACAAAAGAACCCCACAAAATAATCAGCTAAATAAATGCAAAAGCCTTTAGTTCTTGCTACTGCCATTAATACAGCTCTCAGTGGGTGCCAGTAGGCAACACATTTTCTTACACTAGACCTACATTCCTCAGTCATCTAGTACCAGATGTGTACCAAGTTCTGCATGATGAGCATAGCTTCCATTTCAAAATACCTCTGCACTCTGAATAGCAAACATTTATTTAAAATACTTGTTTATTTTTACAAAAAGCAGAGGAGCCAGCTCTCCACTTCTCAAATACCTGGGGCATCTTACCTACTCCAGCATGCCAGAATGGGGTTCTACTTAAACTTCCCTGCTTTCTGAGGGATCATAGCCAGAACCAATCCCTTTGCTCTGCCTATTTGGACATGGTAACATTTCTATGTGAGCAGAGTGCCATTTTCCTTGAGAAAATTTCTAGCCAATTAAGCAACAGTTTTCTTGCTGGGATGTTGGTGTCAAGTGTGTGAGCTACTCTGCAGAAGGCTCTAGTTCAAAGCTCTTTTACTCATCAAACTACTTGTTGGCCATGTGAAGAAATTGCCAGAATGCATTTATCATGCAAGATGCCACACTCAAAAAAGGCATTTCTTACCTTAAAACGCAGGAATTTACATGAGACTTATGACCCAAACTGAAATGACTGATTCAGAGATAAAACTCATCACATATGCTAAGTTGAATGTGTTTCATACCCGTAGATTGTAATTTAAGAGTGTTCCAGTAGAAGCTGTCGTCTGAAAGCCAAAGCCAACTTGGAAATCCTTTGGAAATGGGAAATTTGCTGCACTCAGGCTCAGTGTTCCATCCTTAGAGAAAGCTGCAGATCTGACAAGCTGAAAGAGAGAAAATAATGATTTCAGTGATTTTCCTTTTAATCAGAAGAAACACCAACATGAGACAACAGCTGCCCCACTCAACATAATTGTGATCAGCTCCAGTCAAAACCAAGCACAAGGCAAACCTCAAAAACCATTATTTCAGTACAGAACAGACTGTCAGAGTTGGCTTCACCAGCATTAACTATGCCCTGAGAAACTCTAAAAAGAGAGAGGAAGCTTGCTGAGAATAATGAGCTGCTCATCTCTAGCTATTGTAGCTTTGAAAGTTTGCACGTTTGAGGGCACAAAACTGAGTAGCTGGAGGAATAGTTCACAACTATGAAGCTGTGCAGATGAGCTATATAATTGAAACTGTGTGAGTCACTGGACACTTTTTAATACATGAGAAGTTTTGCAGATACAGAGAATGAAGATTAGATCCTCTGCAAAGATAGTCTGTGAAGAAATCGCTCTGTGAAAGGTTTGGATGCCACAAGTAAAAGAAAATAAGCACAAACTTTCAGTGCAATACTGTAGCAAAAAGGGCAAATGAGATCATGCATCATGTAAGCATCAGTAAGTAGAAGCAGAAGGATAGTTTTAATCTCTCCATGCAGCACCAGTTAAGCCAGCACTTAAATGTCATGTTGTCCTATTTTAAAAAGAACATGGCAAAACTCAAGGCTGCACAGAAAATAATTAAAAAACAATCAGATAAGTGGAGCCTTAGAATGTGAGAATTTGATGGAAGTAGTTTGTTAAGATCTTTTAAGAAAAAAAGGCTGAGAGGTATTTAATTAGGAAGCTTAAACACCGTGGCAGAAGGAAAGATACAGAGTAGTATTAAGTATTCCAGCCTAATCAATAACAGCAACTGGAAGCCAACAAACTTACATGGTAAATATGAATATTAAGTTTACTTAATTGTAAACAGTATTAAATAAGAGGGTGGACTATGTGCTGTAACAAGCTATCACGATAGGGCTGGTGTCTCTTATTTCTGCATCTTCACACCCAATCCAGGTTCTTTTACTGCCATCACATGTTAACCAAATATACTTTTTGACCTTTGCAAAACATAATGGTCCAGCACTTATAGACAAACCAGAGTCTGTGAACTCCAGCAGAAGTTTTTGAGGAAATGTATTAGTTACCTTCCAGTCATCTGAACATTTCTTGCTGACACCAAAAGTCTTATCAAAAACAACAGATGCAGTGCTTGGGTTTTTCAAATTCTTCATGCAGCCCCGGAATGGAGGTGTGGATATATTAAAGCTGGTTTCAGGGAGGGGAAGGAAAAAGAGTTCAGTAGCCTGGCATTTTCAAAGCACACACCACTAGAGTAACTTATAAATGCTGACAATATAAGAAACAGAAAAAGAGAACAAGAGCAATCTTTTTTGTGTACACATGCTCATGCCGATCAAACCCAGTCTTTAGGATGGGCTACAACGAAGATCTCACCATTAGCCAAAAATCACAGATTATGATCATGTATTATACACTTGTTTTTTTTATGTCACATTAGATAGTCGATACAGAGTGTGAAAGAAATTGTGTAAGGAAAGAGTTTAGATGGAGTTTCCCTACAAAGCCTGTATATTATAGTCCTTTTATAGTTACTCACCGTTCCCGTAGAAAAGATGGAACTCCACCTAAGTAGTACTCAGTGAAATTGAAGACTTGTATGTTGACTCTAATACCAGGACTGACATACACAACCCCGTTTCTTCGGTCAAGCACCAAATTAATCTGAAATACATTAATAATGAGAACCACTTCACTTGGCAGAAACAAAAATCATTTACCTGATTAAAAGTACCCCGACAGAGCAGGACACAGTAATGTTTTTTCCCCTCCTCTTGTTTACTAGTGACTTAAATCAAGGATAACTGCAGTAGTTCAAAGGTACTTTGCAAGCTTTGGGCATTTAGTCAAAGCAAGGAAAACATTCAACTCTCCAAATACAAGGTGAGGTTTTATTTTCATCTGAAAGAGTGCCCTAAAACCACACCTCCCCTAAGATTCAGATACTGTCTTGTCTTTGTAGCTGAAGGTTCAGAAGCTGCTGCCTGATACAAAAGCTAAGTCAGTCAGCTGGCTGAAGGTAACTTAACCCAGTAAAGCATAAAGATTCCTTGCAGCAGACTCTGCAGTTTGCACTATTTAGTTTGAAATATATTAAGGGGAAAGGGAGAACTAATCAACAAGGATATCAAAGTTTTTAACAATGTCTTTATGATTTCACTCTGGTAGTGCTAAAAAAGAGCTGGACTGAAGCTAAGGAGACAAGCAACAACAAAGACTGCAAAAGAGTAATCTCTAAAACGATCAGCCCACCCTGAAGAAATAAACCCTTAGGTGGTGAAAACACTAATCTAACACTAATCTAATCTAAGTATGAAACTAATGCAAATAAAAGCATTGTACACAACTATCTTTATGTAAAACATTGCTCTGAAAAAATTTTCCTTTGGTGGTTTCACTGTTAAAACTTAACTATTCACATCAAAGCAGGACAACAGAAAGACTCATTTTCACATCTCCAAACTAGTCTCCAGTGACTTGATTTCCTCACACAAAAGGAAAACTCCACAACTAAACTTTATAACAGGACAGTTTTAGTTAATGTGTATTTTTACAAATAGTGATTCCTTGATTCTTTAAAATTACATACTTGCTGATATGTTCCGTCATTTACAATTTTTTTGGCTTCTACTTCTTCTGGAGTTTTAGAGTCAAGTTTGTATCTCAAAGCTGTATGACCATTTCTAATGAGCACACTGATGAACTGATCCTGCAATAAAAAAAACAAGCACACCAACACCATTAAACTGCTATAATTTCACATATATATTTCATTGTCATATGAATACTTTTAACAAAGCTATCTAATTGCTTCTAGAAAGCTTTTTGGGGAAAGGATAACACAAAGCCTAAAACTTATACTAATCAATCATAATTATTTTAAACTGTTATAAACAGATCTGCTATCAGCTTCAAATCTCTGAAGGACTTTGTGTCATTTCAAATGTCTACTGACTTTTTACAGCATGGAAAAATTATCCAGAATATGTCCCGGTGATTGCAATACGCCTACAAGATTATTAGATAAGTAGCAGCACTGTGGTTTTGAACATCTTTACAGGTATAAGTCATCATGTCACTTCCTTTATTCCTTCTTACTCTGTTTCCACATATATCTAGAGTTGGGAAGAGTGCACTACCAATTTTGAAGGATTTCACTATTCCAACGTTGGTTTGATCCCAATTACATTCCTCCCTTCATGCCCCCAGTTCTGAATTCTCTGCATGGCCTAAATGGAGGAGCTTCTTGGAATCATTTTTTACTCAACCTTGACGAAGTGAGTATTTGGCAACCATGGCAGAATCATTGAATATCTCAAGCTGGAAGGGACCCATAAGTCCAACTCCCAGCTTCTTGCACAGCTACCTAAGACTAAACCATATGACATTAAACATACGGCAATATTTACTAATTTTCCACACAGATGAAAATAACACTTTAAAGACATTTCCTTACAGTTATTACTATATCTAACATGTTCTTCAATAAGCAAGATTTTTAAGATGTTCTTGCACTACAGAACAGACAAAAGCATTCCACACATTACCCCATTTGCTGCAAAGAACACAATGCCTTCATCTGCAGTCGTCTCAATTGTCTGCTCGTACCGAACTCGTTCGGCACTTCTTTCTCTTGCTGTGACACTGGCATAACCAGTGCCCTCAAAGTAGCTTTGGTCAGTCTCCTCTTTATATCTGTAATAATTCAATGTCACAGGTGTGAATATATGACAGCAAAAACTTCTACCACTTGGACTTACTGCCATTATAATTTTAAAAAAGCTTAAGTTAAAGAATTTGGTATAGGGCCAAATTCTGATCTAACCCAAGTAGAGAGAAAACCTTCTATCGGCTTCTACCAGATTCACAAATGGTCTTTAGAGAGGAAATCATTAATGACTGCATTTTTTTAACTTAATGTAATATTTACTTTAAAAAGTAAATGAACACCTTAGTCTACAAATTGTGTCTGTATTTTATAACACTTAAATTTGAACAGATGGAGATTGCCATAGATGTGAACCACGTCACTACTGAGGATTTTTTCTAAGAAATGTAATAATGACCAAGAGTTAGAAAAAAATCACCAATTTAGCTACAGTGGTTATTCTTCTACATGTGAAAGACAAAAATTCATAATGATAAAATCACAGAACTTGGAAACATTTCTGTGTTCATATCATACCGTCTGCAGGGTTGGACTTCAGTGGTGTTGAGATTAAAAGTCCTCTTGAAGTTATAAAGGCTGATAACACGCTCATTTAGGCTGTTTAATTCAATGCAGCCTTCATAATGAGGATAGTTGAGATTATCTGGAGGCTGCAAAATAGTGTCATTTAGACCATTTCATCTACATCAGTTAACAAAATTTTACATTGCTATCTAACTGCTAAGACTTATTGCAAATGTTTTTAAGACACAGAATATGACATTCTAAATATGTACATGCTTGCATAAAATATCCAAATTATCTGATATGACCCTAGGTGTACTGCAGCACAATTTAAAATAGAGTCACATGGATTGGGAACAGTATTTAGCAGGGCTGGACAGGTTTCATGCTTTCCTTGGCAATGAAATATCATTGTGCTCCCTTCTTTGAGCTCTAGCATAGTATAAGCCAGGCAGATTCTGTAGGAAGTAGCATCTCCTTGCACCTCATCTATTCCTACTGACATAGGTAAACTTTTACACATGCTTTTGAATGACTGCTAGGTCCCATCTTTACTTGTAAGAACAATCGGATGATTAACACAAAATCTCTTTAAAACACTAATAAACTCTTTACCCTAAAATCTGGTGGGTATCCTCCAACATAAAAGACAACACTGCTGGGATCAAGATTGAGGAGCATGTCACTGTCTCCACTGCTTGCACTCCTAGGGCTTTCATAATCTGGAGAAATTGATGTTGCTGCTTTGATGTACTTCAGCTTTGCATACTGGTAAATCCTAAAACCAAAACAGGCAGAATATCACATCACACGGATAAAAGACGTTATTAGCATGTTTTCAAGAAGATTGTTTTACACTGTGGGTCTTATACCTTTCAAATGTAACTTGATCCATAACAGCTTCCTCAGCCTTGCTTTGAGTCACCAATGACTGCACTCTCACTTCTCCATCACCACCTCCCAGGTTATAGACACAAGTAAGGTAACCACCTTTCACAGCCATACCAATGTAGTCCTTGGAAGCCTAAAAATAGCAAGTAAATAATAATTAATAAATGATTAATTATAATTAAGGTAAAATACAGCAGCACTTCCTCAGAGACATCATCATGCTCTGCATGAGTCATAAGAAATCCACCCACCTAATGATGAGAATTAAGTTTATCAGTTCTGGGAAGAAAAAATAATGCTATATGTTGCACTAATTCAATGAATATGGTTAAAAATTAACTGAAAAGTCATGTGTGACTTTTTACTTTTGTAACAACAGTATCTAAAATATTTTTCTCACTTGTAACATCTCCCAGCTAAAGCTATGAAAACATGACACCTTTACTAAGAATTAGACTCAACACCTGTGACACAAAAAGATGTTCAGAACAACACTCAGGGAAGGACAATGGTTCCTGCTGAGGTGACTAGGAGCATTTTCCCCATAAGTCACATTTTATTTGTTCAAGAGACTGTATTTCAGAAGTAACCATTAAAATGCTTTCAACAGATGTTTTGGCTAGTTATTCAGAGGATAAAAAGATGAAATCCAGTGTAGAACAAATACCCCTGAACAGTTTTCTGTGTAAGCACAAGGCTTACTACAGATACAGCTCCTGTCAAATAACAAGAATAGAAACCACATGCAGGAAATTTTTTCAATGTTTGATGGTGATTGAACAAGCCTAAATGCACAAGCAGGTCTGCATTATTCTGCATACTTAGAAGACAAAAAAATTAAGAGCTGAGGGGCTGAATTTTAAAACTGGAATAATCACTTTTTTAACCAAAAGAGAAACTCAGAGTGACTTATATTGTGAAAAGAGTCTAAGCTCTGAGGCAGGAGTTGGGCTGAGTTTGGGCTGACTGCTGCAGAAACTGACAGGTGTGATAAGAATGTGTGATGGTATCCATGATGGAGAAGTAACTTCCAAAGGAGCAAAAGAGCAAAGCAAAGGACAAGACTCAGCCACTTGTTAGTTACTTTGCCAGGGAAGGAATGAACATAACACTTCTACCATGACATAAATACAATTTTAAAGAAACAGGCCAATAGTAGCTACAAATTTCAGTCAGAAAAGCTCACTTCCCATCCTTTTCTCAAAACATGATATCTGGTCCTAAAATCAGATCGAATATCAAAATATACCTACATTTTTATTACCGAGGTACAGGACAAACCTATTTGCCCTCTGCTGGCTGTCTGTACTTTGCTGAGGTCTTTGGATGAACAAGGAAAGTGAAGTATAGCCCTTCAGGTCTTCAAGGTTGCTTGGAGGTCGAATCTCTACCCCAGAGCTGCCATTGAACCTCATGGGAATAGCAACCTGTTAAGAATACAAAAGTTGAGTATGTTACAATTAACTATTGCTACCACTGGTGTGTTTAATTGCAAAGTAACCCATTACACACCCTAGTCATGTTACATCCATTAATTACCACAGATTTAGACTCTGATCCTACCAAACAAAATAACTAGGAAACAGAGTGGATAATGCAGTATCTGTATTATCAATACTTAGCACTTTTTAATTCCAGACATCAATTAATCAACCCTTACTGTGCCTCTGTACCTTCAATACATGGACAGGGAAGGATGTGCCCTGCAGCTCTGAAGAGCAAGGCTATGAATTATTCAGATGTCTACAAACACATCCTGGTCCTTCACTTAGCTGGACTTGACTATCTGTTGGGAATTACAATGCACCTCTGATATCATAAAGACACATCCTATTCCAGCTAAATACACCATGATCACTGATTCCTCTTATTCACTGTAACTCTAGGCTATTTGTGATGATCTCAGGGATGGTTCTTAGTACCTGAGACCACACTATCACTTCAGCAACTACAGCAGTTCCTTAAATGAGAAAGGGCAGTCTAATAAGGTGCCAGTAGCCAATTTCTAACATTTTGGAGCAACAGGAGTAACAGGGCTGCACAACTTCTTTGGCAGCATCAGAGCTTTCAATTGACCACATATGGGTGGAGAGCCCTGTCTCTAAACAGCAGAGCCAACTCTGTCCCTGCTGCCAAAGCCACCACAATGTACCTTGGAAGGCAAGAGGATGCTGTACAAATAAATATTACAGAGATGCCCTGGGGAAAAAAAACTAATGGGAAAAATATGTAGCAGGATGCTACTGCATCCAGTAATTTTTATGTATGAGTTATTATGCTTCCCATCACCACAGTTACTTCAGTTGCTGGGTAGTGCTGTTGAATAAAACTTATGTCTGGTCTTTCACACACATTGAAATAAAATCATTTGGAAAGAGGAATGAAAGTAGTGTTGTGTATCCAAACCACTGAGGTCAAGCACAATTGCAATGCTCAGGACAGACCTTATTTGCAGCATCTCTGGCCTGCTGAATCAGCTCTCTTATGCGATTTATGTTCTCAGAGATGTTGCTGATTGGCATCAGCTGTTGGTTGATACTCTTGATCTTGCTGAACAGATCTGGAAGTTGGTTTGTCAAATTTTTTACTGCAATAAAAAAAAGGAAATAGTTGATATTAAAAAGGAGGAGGAAAACAAGATGCAAAAATATGGCATCACTACACAATTATCAGAAAAAGCAGTGGACAGGGTAATGACAAAACAGTTTTGACTGGTCCTACAATATTAGGAAGTTCTCACTAAAAGTAGCAGTTTATACAGAGGTTATTGAAATCCTGAAATTTTTGGGTAAAGGTATTTGCAGAAGCGACCACAATCAGCACTTCCAAAAATGTTTTAGGTAAAGGTCCAGAAAAAAGTATTAAATAGAACAGCAATGAGGTCTCTGGCATCATTACCCAGTGGCTCTGGATGCTAGAGGAGAATGAGGATAAAGGAGAGCAGATAGGACTCAGACTCATAGCATCTCCTACTGTCAGGGAGTGAATAATGGGGTAAGCAGATTGCTAGCCTGACTGAATAGGGCATGAATTATATTCTTGTGTCAAGGTTGCTAATTAGCACAGTTTCATAGTGTCTTATGGTATCTGGCCAGGTTATTTAAGAAAAAAGAAAATATGATGAGAATTTTAACTTTTTTCATAATAGGAAACAATTTCTCATCTCCAACCCAATGATGCAGAAGGCAAATAAAATGAAATGTAGACCTTTTGTTTTTTCTAAATATGACTTCTAAACCGGTTTTGTAACTGCAGGGATGACTTACAATGCTGCAATACCATGCAGGACTAGCTCTTGTATTTACATAATTTAAAATGTTTTTATCTTACTTGACTTTAACAGATAAAGCTGCTGAGAAGATGTAAAATGAAGTTGCTTGGGAATGTGATTGTCCCTTATTTTGTATTCAGCACTGCCTCTGTGCAATACTTTTCACTTAATTTCAGTTAACAGACATGTAGCCTAAGCTAATAGTCTGGGGCCCTTCTCTAGCCAATGCAGTAGAAAATCACATAATAACAGAGCAGCTGGAAGAGCTCTGGAGGTCACAGTGTCTAACCCCCGTGTTCAAGCAGGGCCAGCCAGGTCCAGTAGCCCAGAATTGTGTCTAGGCAGGCTTCTGAATATTCCTGAGGATGAGACTCAGAGACAACCTCTCTGGGCAGCCTGTGCCAGTACTCAGTCCCCTCACAGTAAAAGAACTGTTTTGTCATGTTCAGAGGGAATCTCCTGTGTTTAAACCTTTTACCCCAGGGGCACATTGCAGGCTCATCTTCAACTTCATGCCCACCAAGACCCTGAGGCCCTTTCCTACAAAGCTTTTTTCCAGCTTGGCCACTTGCTCAGCCTATACTGGTACATAGGTTTATTTCTCCTCAGGTCCAGGACTTCTCCTTGGACTTCAAGAGGTTCCTGGCAGTTTATTTCCACAGCCTGTTGAGGTTTGTCTGGATGGCAGCACAACCCTCTGGTGTATCAGCCACTCCTTCCAGTTTAGTGTTAGGAGCAAACGTGCTGAGGCACACTCTGCCTCATCATCCAGATCGTTAATAACGATGTTGAACAGGATCAGACCCAGTATTGACCCCTGAGGTCCCCCATTAGCAACTGGCCTCCAAATCTTTAAAGACCACTCATGGCACTAGCTTTTAACACATAGCACAGAATGGCCTGAGTCACTTTCTGCTGTGCCTGTCCCTTTCTACTGGCCATAAAAGAAGTTCAGAATACTACCTTAGGGTACGTGCCTAACTCTTGAGTGATTAAAGCTCCTGCTGCAAACTGGCCATGGTCACCCTTACAGGGATTTGGTAGGTCCCTCACAGCACCTGCAATACCTGAATTGTTTGCCTCCATCAGTGCTTTATTGAAGGTGGCACTCTGTGTGCTTCCATAGTTACTCTTAATTCTTTCCACTTCTGCTTCAATTGGGACCAGTTCACCCAACACACTATTGGTGACAGAGTTGGCATCTTCTGCCATGTTCCTTGCACTGGTGATGATGCTGTCAATGTCATCTGAAACAGACAGAAATGAACATGCAAATTCTTACAATAACAGATAAAAGGGGCAGGCCAGAAGTGATCCATAAGTAACAAACCTCTGTTTATCCCGTTGAGATTGTTTTGAGCGGTGACAAGATCAATTTTCAGTGCATTTGTCTTTCCATCAGCGACATCAAGTCTTTGCTTTAGGTCTTCCAGGTTAGGACCAATAGCTGCAAAACAGTGAAAGCCCCATGAGAATTTCAAAGAAAAATATCAATTTTCTGTTGGACAGATGGTGTTGCAGCACTTGTCTGTACTCTTACACAGCTCATGCTGCCACTGAGCATTGAGTCCACTGCAAAACAAGCACAAGGCAAAGAATTTGCTGGACAGGAGGACTGCAAAGGCGTATAGCATAGCAGGAGCCAGAAATCTACTTTCTTGCCTTTTTGCCATGGGAATAACTATGACAAAAAGTCCCACTGTAATGGAACTTGCATTTTTTTGTTGAACAAGTGCTGAAGATGTGAAAATTTATGGTTCAAGGAACGTTTCTCACACTGTGCCAACATTTCTAGTACCACTTTCTTTCTTAGTACCTTGCAATGTCCTTTTAGTCTCCTGTGCTTGATCCATGAGTGCACTGCTCTCAGTTTTTAACCTTGCAGCTTTTCCTGATAGGTCTTCTCTCTTCACAGTCTGACAATAGAAGCATGGTACTGTAAGATCACTCGGTAATTACATTAAAATTTAAAGAGTAAAAGAGAGAGCCCAATCCAATTTAAAGAAACCCCCAACTCTACTGAGATGTAATCTGAAGAATGTAACCTTTAGCAACAACTCCCCAGGTTAATTCAAGCATACTACAACCTTGGTCTTTAGCAATCTTCAGACAGATTTTAAGGCATTAGGAGGAAATTACCAGCATACAGCTGTTGGATGCTATATCTCTGCTGAAGAGCTTGTGGGTATTAGTAATGCAGAGTAAAAGAGAATACCTGAAATCACCTGCAGTGACTACCAGGCTTGCCTTGTAAGAGCTCTTTATTTTTCACTGAAAGCAACAGTCAGTACTCACATGCCTTTCCCATCAAAAAGGCAGTAATTGGCCTGGTTAGTGCTGAGCCAAGACTAATTATTCAACATGCAGAACAGCAACTCATACAAAAAGTCACAGAAAAATAAAGCATGCCAAGACACACGGGTGTTTGATTTTGGGGCCTCTGAGATAGTTAAAGAAAATAGACCCCTGGCTGTAACAAGTTTACAGTGATGTGGACACTCACTGATACTTACCGATAAAGCTGAGTCAGCTGCTTTCCCAGCTTGGTTGGCTGCCTCCTCTGCTGCCTTGATGGCACCAATAATATTGTCATAGGCAGTAGAAGCTTCCACAGCACAGCCTACCAACTCGTCCTTCCTGGCACTGTTCTTTATCCTGTGGGAAACAGGGTGAAAAATGCAGCCTTCTTCCAAGGCTGTGAGATGGATTCCAAACAGATCTGAACTCGGTATTTTCTAAGTAACACCAACACAGAAAATGATTTTCAATTAGATCTGTGACTTCATTCTACAAAAAATATCAAATTTGGAGATAGACAAACATGGAAAGACTCTAAGACTCTTCAGAAAACAGGATAAGTTCAAGCATATGGAAAAGCAGAGCTATGAGACTCCAAAGCAGCCTTCAAATGATTAAGATGGAGAGAATTCACCAAAGCATATGTCAATAATAAGGTGCCTCAATCCCAGCCCTCCAAATACAATTAAGAGGAATTCAGAGAATTGTAGATGTCAGATCATGGAGTAACTACAACACCTTTTGTGTTTTCCCCAAGAACCAGCACATCAGCTCTGGGATCAGAAACAACAAGCAAATCTCTTCTATCCACTCCCTGTGAGCTATACAGCTATCTAGTACTAGCTGCCTTGTATTTGTGAGAACAGTGACTTCTTAGTTTTCAGTGTGATTTTTTTCAATTAACAAAAAAAGTAATGAAAATGTGGGTTTTTTACCCAAGAATTTTCCAGCTGTTAGGTATTCTGGAATTTAACTTTCTGAAACTTTGTAGTTGGTGCTATGACAAAATGCAAACAATTTGACCAGGGAAAAGTAAATCAGGATCTCACTTTTTTTTTTTTCATTTTGTTCTGATGGATCACAGAAGGCCTCCAAAACCCCACTCATAATTCCAGTCCAAAGTACAAATAATGGAGAGAGAAATGCTTAATTCCTATCAAGTTTATAATATTTTTGCCTTTTGAGAAGATTCCTAGAAGGATGAGAAAACCAATGGAGGTCTTTTCCTCCATAGTGCTGAGCAGGCATGTCTGAAGACTTCCAAGACAACCATTTATTCAAATTATTTGCCTCAATTCTTTCATACCATATAAGCATCCCTGAGTACGAGTACCTGAAATAACTCTACAAAAATATTCTAAACATCTTCCCACTCTGTACATGAGGATTTTCTCTTACTAGTAAGATGTTAATGAAGTGTTAGTACAGTAGTATAAAACAGTATTACATGAGTTCACACTTCTGGGGGGGAAACAACCAGGAAAAACACAGGAAGACGTGGGTTTTGGAAAAAAAGAAAACTTCTGTAAATCATGAAGAAGCAGAAAGAGACCAACCGAATTTCTCCCTAGTTTTGCAAACAGTTACAAAAGCAAGTGAAATTATAGATCATTACAACCACTCTTTTTGTTCTGTACAAAAATTACTCATTTACAGGAATGGCAACATACTCTTCCAGTTGTTTTGCCAAATCTTGCAAAGATTTGGCATGCTCCTCGGCCCTCACCACCAGTGGTTCTTTGCTTGCTGATGAGAGATTTGCCACTTTTTCATTCATGTCCTTCCTTGCTCCATCCAGCTGAGCAGCCAGGATTTCATATTCCTATGGTTTTAAAAAGATATAATTTTATTTGTATTTGTACATGTTTAATTTTGTCCATGTATACTTCAGTGTTACACATACCTTGCACCTAAGGAGACCAAAGGGAAAAACATTCCCTCCCAACTTATTCTACAGGTTACTGGAGTCATTACATTATGCTTCCAGACCCATTACATAAAAGCTGAGTCAGAGCAAAGACCCTTCTAGCCTAGTATCTTGCCCCTCTGACAGTGGCTAAAAGCAATTAACCAGAAAGAAAGACAAGAATACCACAACTGCTTATGGTACTTCTCACAGATGTTCTCCCAGATTCTGATATCTGCAGTTCAGTGTCTTCCTCAGACACATCACAGTCCCCAACAAGCTTCTCTTACAGAAACCTGTGCAGGCAGGCAGACTCCTTATACATCCAGGATGGGCCGTGGGATCCTCTCTTTCTTGACTGGCTCGGATAAGCCTCATGTCCGAGAAGATAATGGGGTTTTTTACCTTCTCTTAAACTTTACCTCTTTGCTCTCTTGCAATAATCCAAGTACACTCTTAGCTTGTGTCAGGGAAGACCGGGCTGAGTTCAGAATATCCAGGACACCATTCTGTTGCACATTTGTCTCTTCAATCCGTTTCTGAGGAAAAATGAGAAGTTGAACAACATGTGATTGAGTTAAGAAAAGGGGAAGGAAAAGCTGTATCTTGAAACCAAAATTAAAAACAAAACAAAACAAACCCAAACCTAATCTAGCTGGCAGTAGGATTTACCAAGGGTACAGTCACTTTTTTTTATTAAATGAGTGTGCTAAACCAGTGATACATTTCAACAAGACCACAATTAAGAGAAGGTGTCCTGCAGCACATTTATTCCTTGTACTATTTTACCAGCTCTAAAATTCAAATACTGCTAAGTAATAACAGCTGTTCCTTGTCCTGATGAGACATCAGAAGCTGTTATGTGGAACACTAATCCCAAATAATTTAACAGTACTGCACCCATTTTTGCTCCCATCTTTCATGGCTGTTAAAGCTAAATACTTTGAAGAACTTACTATGAAAAGTACATCAGCATCAGGAATTTGGTCTTGAAAAGGAAACAAAAGCACTAGTGGCAGCTGGAAAGAAGTGCTGGGAAGAGACTGTCCTTCCCTGCTCTCATCAGAGCTATGTCTAGGTCACACTGTTCTGGTCACACAAAGAGACCATAAGCAGCAGAACACATTTACACCTGTCCACACACCCATCAGAAGACAGAAAGGGACCCTGAAGCAAGTCTATAAAGCATTAGTGCTGCTTAGCCTTGTGAGGTCAAAAGCAGCAACCAAAACCACTTCTTCTCTTCTGAGGTTTAATTTTTTTTTCTCCTGATTCCCAACATTACCTTAATGTCTTCTAACAGAACTGTGTTGTCTCTGTTTAAGCCTTCAGCCTGCTTGACTTGAGCTGTCGCATTGTTCAGAGCTTCACGAAGGTCAGTGATTTTGGATTCATATTCATTCAGTGCATCCCTCACAACTTTAATAAGCCCACGATTCTCTCGGTGGTACTTCTGTAGTTCATTCTTAATACGTGCCAGTACTGCAGTATCAGGATCAGGACCAGAAAGGAAAGTTTTGTTCAGAGAAGAAAGGGACCAGAACAAACTTCATTAAAAATGCCTTGACATTTCGGATTATAAAGCTGTACTTTTGCGAACTGAGCATCTTCTGCAATGCTAATTTCAGTGCTACTATAGCAAAGATACTATTCAGCATCTCGCTGGATCAAATCTGCTCACTAGTTTGCTGCTGCAGACACAGAACACAGATAAATGTTCTCTTAATTAAGTAAGGATGATGCCGATCTGAAAATACTAATTTTCTTTTTTATATGAAAACAACAATTTCATCAACAATTCCATCTACAATGTAGACATCTACAACTGCACTAGTTATCAAAGCCTCCTCTGTAATCAATGGAGAGATACAAGCACATTTAATTTCAAAGAATATAGGAACACAAAAGATGTCAAATTAATCACACTCTTCAGCATGCCCATTTCACTGCTGACAAAATAGAATACAGAAGAGTCATTCAGAGGTAGGTATCAATGCTCAAGGTTGATGGAAATTAACTGTCACTCATATGGGTGACATTCACATTCCACATTCCTCCACCATGCCCCTGGTTTGGAGATTAAGCCTGCAACTCTTCTTGATGTCTGGAATCAAGTTTCTGAACGTCCCAGTCAAACACTTGCAAAGAACATGACAAGGAGTACAACTAGTGCAACTAGAACTCCTGAACTTCCTCGTCCTTGTATGACCTGGCCCTTGGACTACTCTAGCAACTTCTGAAAATCTGTTGTTAAATTAAACATGCAGTTCCTCTAAAATAACTCTGTGTACCACTGCCTATTTCTTACAATACACAGAAGTATTGCATAGGTGTGTTAAGATGGGCTACATCTTTATTTTACTGAGATTGATCTAGTTACAAAAGAAGGATCTACTGGGTTTCTTCCCCAGCTCAACTCATTTTCTTCCATAACACACTAAAAATGCCCTTAAATCCCCTCCAGAATGACCGCTTTCCTGTTGACTAACAACAGCTTCAAATCTCAGGGATACACTGCAAAAGGCCCCTCCCTCTACTCCAACCCTATCAATAATTCTTCAGACTTAAGACTGATCTTTCCAGAAAGTCAGAAGCTGAGAGAAGCAGCACTTACAGCGCTGAGCTTCCGTCCTCTCCTTCTCTGCCTCAGCCTGAAGCTGGCCGAAGTTGCGGCTCCGCATCTCGGCCATCATGCGCTGCGCTTCGGCCAGCTCCTCAGAGGCATCTCCCAGGGGCAGGTTGTTCCCTTCTGCGTTTGTGCCAGCTACCTGTTCCAAGAACACTGAAAAAAAAGCACTGTCAAAGTTAAAAACAGGATGTGCTTAAGCCTATTCAAGATTCCCAAATGACAGAGCCAACATCTTCTCTGAGATGGATCTGCTTCGTTAATGAATTCAGGAATAGGCATGTCTTTATTTTTTCCTTAATGAAACTGATCCATTTTCCATTAATTTTATTAAGATGAAAAGTATCCTATGACACACAACCAGAGAGAGCAAGATGGCATTGGCCTTGAAATTTGTCCCAAATGACCAAGTTCACAGCAATAATTTTAAGCTTCTAACTTTAAAGAGCCCATGATAACAACCCAAAACAAAGTTAGACTTGAAATACTCTTCAAGTCTAGGATAGTCAGATTTGTTGCTTGAAATGTCTCTGTAGTGAATCTTCTCTGTCCCTTTTCACTTCATAGGGAAGGTAGGGTCCTAAACTAACATTATATATTAGATTTCTAATAGGAAGAGTGAATACTAGAGCCGTGACTAAATTCTGATTTACAAAGTTGTTTTCTAAGAAAATCTCTTATGTGTAATTAAGAATATTGCAAATAAGCTGAAAAGATGCTATAAAACAAAACATGAGTTAGAAATTATTTTTTACCTCGTATATTGTTGACCACTACTTGTATTTGTGAAACCAAATCCTTTCCTTTCTGATGAGTTTGGCCAAAATTGTCAAATAATCTCTCAGCTTCTTTGTAGTTCATTTCAGCCTAGCAAGGAAAAAAACGATTAGATTTAAAGTATCTGGATACAGCATGCTAACACGTAGTCAGGAGACATGTACTTTTAATTGATTTGGTAAGTCACCTTTTCCTGGAGAGCATTTACATCACGATTTAGTTTAACAAATTCTGTCTCCAACTCATCTACCTTAGAACCTTGATTATGAACAACAGAACGGTAATTGTTCAATAAGACCTGAAAAGAAAGGAAAAAATTAATCCAATAAGTCACCCACTGCACAGCAGACAAAAAGCAAAAATGTCACTGGATTAAATCTTTACCCAAGGTAAATAAAAGCGGAATTACTGATATGAAAACAATTCCTTCCCAAAACCTGAGGGTTTTATCTGGAACTATAGCAACTGCTATTCCAACCAAAGAACATTTTTTTAGAATGAATTTTGGTAATGGCAAGGGGAATGTTGAGGGTTTTCGGATGCAGAGACATGAAGTGCTTGAAATAGACATAGCTAGAGGGACACCTCAGAGGTTAACTTCCGAAGGGAGCAGGACTCAGAAAACTGTTTCAGAGCATGACATGGAAACCTACACAGCTACCTTATAACAGGTGAAGTCCAGTGCTGCCAACATCTGGTATTTGGAATCCAGAGTTGATGCATGTGACAAAACCAGGGCAAAGGTTCCTGGGTTCATTGCCTATCCACTTAAACTGAAACTCTCTTTTCTGTGTTTCTGTGTGCCTACCTTTAAGTCCTTGATGCGTGTTTCCAGGTCTCTCATCTGCTCCAGAGTGTGGGTACTTGCATGGACATTTTGCAGCTGAGACTTGGTGAGCTGAAGCTCATCACCTATTGTGCTCAAATCCTTCAGCAGTGTAATCACACAGCTGTCACAGGCTGGAGGGAGCAGTGGAAATCAATACATATCCTTGATATTTTACACAGAGAACATTCAACTAAACACATTAGTAATGGTGGAAAAGCTTTGAAGCTTGTCACCTGGTGTAGTCAGAAGAACAAAGGCAACAACAAAGCCTGCAGCATTAAGGAAAGTGACTTAAGTCAGAAGTAAGGAGGAGGTTCCATTTACATCTGACTAGATGAGAACCTCTTTAATCATTTTTCCAAGTATCTGGTTGAATGTTTGCTTTTAAAACATTCATTGCAGGATATCTCAGTCCTTTTTAAACTATGTCACCCTTAAAAGAGTCAGCAGTACGTATTCAGAGCCAGCTGAAAGTGATCCAACTGCAGTTCTATTTTAGCACTTACCATCACAATCTTCATTGGGATCCACATCTTTTGGTTCATTATTGAAACATTCTGAAATCACAAGATTAGTCATTAGTAACCAAAGTCTTCTTATGGAAATACTACTGCATTTTTCCCCTCACTTTTCATGTTTAAAGCATGATGCTGCCATTAAAACATGATGTTGCCCTTTCATAAATCCATACCCACTGTGAATGAGCTGAAATGTTCAGAAGGCTTGAGCACGCCAGAACATTCAACTCCCACTAATGCCTTGATGAATGCAACACCTTTTCCATCCCTCAAAGGAAACCTACTGTAATCCCACAATATATGCTAATTGGATAGGAGCAGGAGACCCTCTCAAATGTATTGCCAGAATTTGCCTAGAATAACACCACCAGGACTGGAGACAAGATTATATTGCTAAAGCACTTCACCCAGGACATATGTTCAAACCCCTTTATCTACTTCAGTATCCAGGTTAAAACCACAGGTTCTGATTCCCCAAAGAATGTCTTACCCACAAGGAACTGAGAAATATTTATGGCCTTCCTTCATGCCTGCCACAGCTTGCAAGATTAAGGTATTAATCAAGCTTGAGAGAAATCCACAGTGTGTGTGCATGGATGGAGGTGCCATACGTAAGACAAGGCAAGGAGCTTGGACCACAGATGCAGGTCGCATAGAACAAACATTGCCCTCAGACTTTCCAACAAGCCAGCACAGATGATTTCCTGTCCAATGCACTCTTTTGTTTGGTTTTTACAAACCCTTTATAAGAAGCTTAACAGTCTCCAGGTGCATGTGGAGTAACATCCTAGGATACTAACTTCTAGGATACAGGAGAGGAACTGGCTCCTAAAAATGTCATCATATAGGACAGGAATCTCCCCATCTTGATGCCCAAGTTCCTTTTACAGGCTTGGTCCCACTGCCAAGCTGTCATCTCCTCTTGAAAATGAAAAGGGCCATGCGTCTTGGTCAAAGATTGAACCCGATGATCTTGAAAGTCTTTTTCCAACCTTAATGATTCTATGTCATTTACTCTAAGGGAAAAGGATGCACTCAGTATAGGCTGCCACTGTCAAGAGTCATCAACAGCTTGCAGCTTGTGAGAGGATACAGTGATAAAATTGGACCTGAACTTTACCAGCAGCATGAAACAGCCTGGAACAAACTGCCTAGCTGTGCCATTTCCTTTGGCACTTGCACATTAAGTCGTCAGGAAGTTAAACAGGGTTGGTAGTGATTACTGCTGCCAGAAGGAGACATATCATAAAGAATTTTTAAGAGAATGAAGGAAATTCCTCTGAAATTCAGACATCCCTGCAGTTCTGCTGTTGTGTAGTTCAGCTAACAGCAGGCACATTTCAGCTGTCACCGTGAAGTACCAATTAAATAAAACTATTATTATAGCTTGTGCACCAACAGCATCAGCCAAGAAATGGTGAAGCGCTGGCCAAGCACCGAACACCATGCAAAAGGAACCTGCTAGAACATGCTGTGCCAATGATCACAGAGGGGCTTATTCCTAATGCAGAGAAAGGAACTAATGCTGATCAGGAGGTGTAGCTGGAGGAAAACAAACGGGCTTGTTGAATATTGCCCTATGGATTAGTTTGTCCTGGCAAACTGTTGCTTCAAAAAAGAAAGGAATGATAAAACATCAAAAACTGCTTGGATTTGTTCCATACAAGGTATAATAGAGATGTTTTACTTCAATGATTAAATATGAAATGAGAGCAAGCTATTGAAAAATTGCACCAGCTGCCAACAGCAGTTCACATCACCTGCTGTTTCTGATTTCTGTGGCCAAGGACAGACAATGGGTTCCTTGCAGTTACTAGACTGCAGGATGAACAGCAGTGCAGAGAAATTAGGAGTACAGAAATATTTGGAGTTATTAGTTGGAAACTTTGCTAACATATGAGGAAGAAAATCTGTCTACAGGGAAGGAAAAGTGAAATGTTATTGGTGAATGAAAATATGGGAGAATCAAGGACATTTCAGGAGCAGTGGCCTCTGTATTTCTGAATATAAAGGAGTATCCTAAGGGACTGAGGTGAATCAAGGTAAAGACATTCTGAGGAATGTAAGATCAGGCTCTTTATTTCAGAATTCTAATAGATAAAGCAAACCTATGTCCATGGCATTATGTAAGAGCTTACTAGTAGTGAAGTACATGTGTGACTGATTCTGGGAAATCATTAATGTTTTAGCTAGAAGAGCAGTGTAGCAGGATTTATAAAAGAGCCTCCCTGAGTCAGGTTCTAACTTCCATTGCAAATGCAGAAATCTTGGATACCTAAGATGGCAGTGCCTGAAGCAGAATCTGAAGATTTCACTAAACTGTGCCAAATACATTTTAAAAAGACATTTTGAGGATGCTCAGTTTCCTAAATCCGTAAGACAGACTGGCAGGATATGATTTAACCCTGTCAACAAAGGAACCATGACATATTTAAAAACACTGCCATGAAACAAAACCAAAAAGTTGGCAGTATTTATGGAGGTAAATACAAGACAAAACCATTTAGAAGGGTAAACCTGATGACTCATGGACAGCCCTTCTATTACTGTGGTGCTGTGTTTTAGGAAATCTTACATTTTGTAAAAAAATTATCTACATGTCTTGTAAGCCTAGATCTTTCTTTCAGTTCAGTTTATCCAATACCTTCCTTCTTTTCCTTCTTTGCTTCCCAAAGAGAAAACAATGCTCCCCCTTCCATTCAGATCAATGCTCCATTCACAGGCTCTCACATACCTCCAGTCAGGTGGTCACAGCTAGCCAGCTGTCCATTATTATTACAGTTACATTTCTGACAGAAGCCTTCATATTTTTGTGGATTTCCAAAATATCCAGGAGCACAGCTAGATAAGGAGATACAAGTAATATTTATTAAATAGTTGAAGCTAATTTTGTGGAATATACTTTCCCTTGAGATAAAAACCCAGTTATTTGCCTGAAGAAACTTTCAAGAACTTTTGATTTCATGTCTTGACTTAGACAGAAATAATATATTTTTGGTTTACAGTATCCTCTGCACTATGCTAAAAATATCTTTGTGAATGCTGCAGATTTTTTTTTCTAAAAATAAAAGAACTCCCACAGTGCTCTTGCAGGAATAATTCACTTAATCTGACAAGAATTTGAAAAGGCTTAGCCAAGAAAACCACACAGTTCTGGTCTGTGATCCCACCAGAAAACACGTACTGAGGGGGATCACACTGCAAGCATAGCTGAGATTTCAAACAGCAACAGCACTAAATGACATCATCACCCTTCTGCTGTGTGATACCCCCTCTTGCCTCCTGCCAGCAAAGCAGTCTGTGTGACTGAGCTCGAAATATTTTAAAGGTAAAATACATTGTTCACACTGGATAGCTACCATTCCCAGAAGTTACTCTGTGGTAAGATCTGTAAGGGTGATAATGCGGGATCAAAGGGCCATGATGAGCAGCTGAGGTACAGCTACACCTGGAACAGAAAATACCTATAACCTGCAGATTTGACAGGGTCAAAGGCACCAGTTTTGAAGGACAAGACCAGGTCCTACTGCAGGTCCTGTCTTCAGATGTGCCATCATGACTTACTCAGCCTCAAATTTCCAAACCAGACAACACCACTCCATTACACTTCAGTTCTCTCTGGATTTGAAACTCAGTGAAATTGGTTCCTCTGCCTGCCTGAAACTGCCATGCTGTTCCTCTCTTGCTTTGCCAGACTGCTACAATATTCCAGCAAAAGAGATGGCTTCAGCCTGGTGTGTGTAATTGCCAACTGAGGAGCACACCAGAATGATTTGGGATGAAGGATATGGTGCTACATGGTTGCTGTTGAGGCACCATCGTACACACTGGAGGAAAAGGGGAAATGTTTTTAACTTGAAAAGGAGTGAAATAAGAGGGAGTCATTATTACCAGAGTGCAGGATAAGGCATAGGGCACTTCAGCAAAGAGGCAGACACCTCTTGTCAGTAAAAATGGTGCAGTCAGTCTGTGGAGAATTGCTTACATTTCCCCAGGGAGTATTGGGTTTGTGACTGGAAATCACACCACAGCACCACTCTTCAGCAGCTGTTCATATAAATAGTTGCTTCTTATGGACATACATACTGTGCACAGGTGCATGTCCATATGTCCACGTGTCTATCCCAATAGAGACATCCCGCCTTTTATCATCTCTCCAAACTCTTGGTTTTGAGAAACAGGTTACTCACCGCTCACAGCGAGCTCCGGTGTAGCCTTCTTTGCAGAGACACTGGATTTCTTCACCATTTGCCACACAGCCAACTGCAAATCTTTGAGAAGAAGCAAAAACATTATTGTAGCACATGATCAAATAGGTTTGACACTCTAGAGGTTCAGCTTAATGACTTTCAGATTAAAAAGTTTTTACACCACCAAATTACTTCTCAGCTAATTTAATTGCCTCTAGATAGTTCATTGTGACTAATTCTTTGAAGTTTCATATTTTTTGTGCAAATCATTTCCTTAGACTCAAAAAATTATAACTGCCTGGCCCTGTGGACTGAGTATAATAGTTCACTACCCAAAGGAATTCCTAAAATAAACCCTAATAGTGATGTCATAAAACAAGTCTGGGTAGCTATTTTATCTTAGTAGGCAAGAACCAATACCCTGTGCTAGACAGACCTTTCCTCATGTTTATACATCTTTTTTCTTTTATTTTATTTTCAATGGGTGGATCCATTAAAGGATATTTTTATGTAGCTAGTGTTTTTAAGGCATTTTTTAACCAAGGCAAAGTAGAGCTGTGCACAGTTTTTGGAATCCCAAGGATGTGGTTAACACAATGAACTTTTTTCTCTGCTCTTTCAAGCAGATTTGTCTAGATTCGAAGTTCAATTTTTGTGAAGGAGAAGGCAGGAGGTGAAACAGGGTCATGTTTCATTTTCTGAAAATGAAATGAAATATCAGGGCTATTTTCATTTTTTAAAGTATTGGATAAAGCAAGTCTGTGTATCAAAGAGAGAGGTCTGCACTAAGAATTACTGGAATTTGAGTGGATGGAAAATTGTCAACTCCAGTAATGCCAGGTGGGGTGCATTTCCTATGTCAAGAATGATATTCACCACCCTAATCTGCAGTTATGAAACTGCACAGGTTTATGGTCTCCCTAGATATTTCAGAGCTCTGAAGGCAAACAATGACTAAAACATGTTCAGTCAGCCTCAGGCAAGCACCTGCAGAAGAGGCTGTCAAAACCAGATCTGTCTGAGAGTCCTCTGATAAATTATAAACCTATCTTTTGTCTGGTGGTGTAAATCTCCTACTTAAGGTTATGTGGTGTGTGCTAATGCACCTGGCAAATACCATGTGGTGCCTTTAGCAATTTATAGCTTAGGGTTTGTTTAGTTTTTTTTAAATTTGATTTTATTTACCATGTTTAGAAGTGACCAACGATGACAATCTGGCTAAACATACCATGCATTTAAAATGCAATTAACTGCTCAGTTTTGAAAGCCTGACAACCTTATTAGATACAAATAAGTTTCATTTTTTCACTTTTCATCTCAGTATGTTTGCACTTCAAACAGAACTTTGACAGGAAAAGCAATCATACTTTTCTAGAGATCTAGATATATGCTTAAGACCTTAAATGTTTTTGCATCTTAATAATTTTTCTGAATTCCTATAGAAGGCTTGTTTCACTGTTTTCTCTTATCTCCTAGCCAGAGTAATGGTGCTAAACATTTTGCATTCCAGTAAAAAATAAGGATTCTGGATATGCCTAGTAAGAGAAAAGTCCTCATTGCATATTTCTCACTATAAGGAGAAGGAAGTACTGGTGGCTTTGAAAAAAAGCCCACTTCTACTGTCTGGGTCTCCCCAAGGCTATGAGCAGTGTGCCTCTGAAGTTCAGGATCTGAATGAGAATTGGAATATTCATCTTATTAAAAAAGGCAATGCTGTGAGACAGACCACCAAGCTCTCAACATAAGAACAGAGAAAAAGATCATTATATTCCTATGGTAGCAGAGTTTGGGCTTTGGGATTTTTTTCTCTCTCTCCCTCATTTTTTTTCCCCTCCTCTGCTTTACTCTTCTTACAAGCTTTTACTATACCTGTTTGTGTATGGGCAAGGGCATTCCCGGCAGGAACCTTGAGTAGCATCTCCAAAATAACCATCTTTACAGTGCTCACATTTCTCCCCAGCAGTATTGTACTGACAGTCCTTGGAAAGGAAATGAGCAAGACATTTAGCAGTGCTTTAACACTCAATATGGCTTTACTATTATTTAAAAAAATACAGCCTATTTACTTGGAGAATATGTTCTTTTTCTTCCATATAAGTAAGCATTTATTGCCAAACTGCCTTCACAGCCAGAATAGAGCAATTTCAGTCCATTTTCTAATTGTAAAAAGCACAATTTCCTCCCTCTTGTGGAAAAGCAACAGATAAATAAGTTGAATTAAACATATTTTTAAAGAAACTCAGCCAGATTCATAGTTAGTAAAAGAGCATTGCATTAATGCTCTGTCTTCATATTACAAATAAAAGTCACTACATTTATATAAAACTAAATTTTGCATCTTAATACTACTTAGAAGGCAGATACCATCTAAAAGCATGCAATCAATTGAGCCCAAGTACATTCCTTTAAAAATCTCATTAAATTAATACAAAAATTGTTTCATGTAGCAGATTCAGACCAGAATTCAAATTCATGTAGTTTCTCCAGTGTATGTGTTACTTGTATTTTTTGTAGTAACTGGAATAAATACTAGAAAGCAAAAGCTAAGAATACCATTGAAACTGATGCAGCTGACCCCTTCTCCCATGATACAGTTGTTGGGAATTGTATCTTTGTTTAGAAACATTCTTAATTCTACTGCTGTCTAATTGTCAAACATCTATATTTTATGGGTACAGATAAGGAAGTTGCCTTTGCATTACCTAAAGTGTTGCTAATTTAAAATAGAAGTTGTTCAAATACATAAGCAGCATAAAAATACATAAGCAGCCATAAGAAAAATATCAAATGACTAACAGTTGAGAGGCATTCACACTCCCAAGTTCTACAACTGTTTGTCTTATGTGCAACAGACTGATCAAATGTCCCACAGAGCTGAAGGCTTACTAACAGAGCAAAAGATGGAAAAAAGAAAGCAGGAAATCGGCTGGAAGCAGTCACTGAGCAAACTGTGCTTCCATTTCAGAGACCTCAGTAGCTCAGGGCTATGTTTGAAGACCCTACTACCATAACTGGCAGAAGAGGGGCATTTTTCCCTACAAATGAGAAATAGCTCTGTCTCTCCCATCTCCTCTAAAACTCCATTGTCCTTCACATTTCTTCACACCAGATTCTCTGAACCACAAGCTCTTCCCTCAGGTGGTAACCCATAATTTATTTTCATTTTGGTTAAAGAACTCTATCTGTGGCTCATTGACAAAAGGTTCTGGTTAAGAACAGGAGAAGCTCCAGTTCCCATATGAGCCATTTGACATGAAGTTAAACATCAAATATCACAAAGGCACTATGTTTGCAAAAGAAACCATTTTAAAATGCAGTCTCTATAAAAGCTGGTGCATATATTCCTGCAAAAGCCTAATGGAAAATTCAGAACCTGTTTCTGAAAAATTACTGTCAATTTTCGTAATCTTGAGTAATAAACTCAACTGCAGAAAGAGTAGAAGATATGTATTTAAAATATGTGTGCTGGTTTCATCTTAGAGCAACCTCCTCCCACAAGGTTATCCCCTGTCTTTTTGTTTTGCTCACTCTGTCTATAGAAACTGAAGCAATTCTGTAACTGCAAAGCAAATTTCAGCTATTTCACATATAAGCCACCCTAAATGTGCCATGCTGCTCCTCTAGCTACATGGCATTTAGAGGTTGGAATTCCCTAGGCACAGTGCAATGAACCCAGAGCAGCAACTCCCTCATGGGTCTTCCTTCAAGTTTTACAGGGACAGAGATATCCCTGGAGCCACAGCATCTCCAAACCATCAAGTACTCCAAACCTTGAAGGAGAACTTCCAGCTGACTCTATATGCCCCCATATGGTACCAGACAGTCAGAGCAGAGTGTCAGGGCCACAGCAGAGCCACTGAGATTACGTCAAACACATGGGGCTCCTTGACATGAAGCAACATGCCATGGAATCAGCAAGTCTCGGCACCATGCTGCTGCTGAGGGAATGTGCCTTCCAGGAGGAAGGGCAGGGACCACGAGGACACAAAGCCTGATTAATGGCAGAGAAATGCTTTTACCCTTCACATGAGAACCAAAGTCTTCATTCTTCTCCATCTCCCCGTGCCCTCCATTGCTCCCCTCTTCCAGCAGCATGGCAGTGCACTCCTCTCCTTCCAGCAGCATGCAGCAGTGGGAGAGCGACTGCCTGAGCAAGGGAGGGCTGTGCTGCTGCACAGGGGAAGGAGCCAGCCTGGGCTTATCCTCCCTCACAAAGCCTCCTCTGGAGGCTGTCACTGGAGGGACACTCACAAATGTAGGTACTCGGGTCTGGGGCTCCAGGTAAGGAGCAGGAAGCCAAGTGAACAAGCTTTGCACTTTGGATGTGGAATTTGATGGCTCCACAGTGGGAAACCTCCTTGTCTTCTCTGCACCATGTCAGGGTTTTGTCCTCTACTGAGAGACAAACTTGCTCTTGGTTGGGCAGAAGTTCATGATGGAAATAAAGGCCCTCAGGGCTTTCATTTTTCACCACATTATTCTAGATGACTTTGCCTGCCCAGGACTAAGGGCTGATTTAGCTCTACCTATCTGGAAGTTAATCCAGCTGTGAGAAGGATGGGATAAAGAAAAACTTAGATCACATACTTCATGAGGTGAAAGTAAAATTTGCCTTCATAATTCTAATCTGAAGTGAAACTTCTTGATCTTTCTTGCTGTGCCGCAGCACTTTCCTGTCACAGCCTGCCCTACCCCTCCAAAGCAGCAGCCTGTAAGTCATCTCCCAGAAGTGCTGAATTGGTTTATAGTTTCCATTAAAGCAACAGGGTTGGTTGAAACAAAGTCAGGGAGAATGACATAATACACAGGAATGCACCGCAGGCAGAATGGATGCTCTGCGAATGAGGAAGAAATAACAGAAAAGACAGACCATGAAAGATGTTGGCAAGGTTCTTGTTTGCACAGTAAATGAAAAATTAGTAAAAACTTTTTAAGGGGGAATTTTTCAGGATAAGCTATTCAAAGAAGCATCATTGATATACACTGGAGAAGCACAGTCAGCCAAGTGTCACACTTCCATTGTTGAGGGCTGATCCACTCCCATAGGGCTGCTTTGGGTTTTGCCAGGGAGCAAAATCTACCCCACCACACCTTCTGTAACAGCTGGAATCTTCTAATTAATCTAACTTCTATTACTTCATTTAATCTTATTTAATTCAATATTTTTAACTCATCCAGCTGTAGACCATGATTAGTGGAGTTGCACTGAAGCTGATTAAACAAAGTTCTGCAAAGCCCTATGCTATACATGAATGTGCTGTTTGTCATCATTATACAAACATATCCTAGTACACCTGTATAAAGCTCAGGACTGCATATGCCAGGATAAGACTCAGGTTTATTATAAATAACTACAAATGTTTCCTTATGTATGAGTTTGACTTTTTTGTAACCAGGAGCTAACAAAAATTACAGGTGAAAGAAAGAAATGAAGACAAGGACACAAAACATTCCAACCAATCACAGTTACATTAAATGTACATTTAAGTGTACACATCTTATGCTCATTAACAGTATAAAATTAAGAGAATGAGAGATACAAGGATTGCTCTTAGTTGCCTGGAATTTAACAATACTGTATGGTCCATACTGCAGTAAGAGAAATGCTGTTTTCTCCTTTTCTTCCAATTAATTTAGTGAACGTTACTTATTACTTACAATACATTTTCCAGTACCATCTTGACATCTATTTGAATTTCCATTGCAGTTGCAGGGCACACAGCGTCCAGCAAATATTCCTTTATTCTCACGATAAAATCCAATGCCACACTCCTGGACATCATGAAGAAAGAAAAAAAATTAGTGAGCATTGGTAGAAAGTTTTGTATGTGACAGGAAGTGTATTTTGAAAATGTTTTCCATTCCAAGGAGTAGTGAAGGCAAGCATTTCCTTTCAAGCTCACCTAAGCTCATAATATTGCTTAAATTTTTTTAATACAGTAAATAGCAATTAATGGAGATAAAGTTTCATCTGAACCCTGTGCTTTAGACACTTTGGCAGTGATGATTTAGTAATTTTGACTCTAACCTCTGAGAAAAACACATTTCCTGTGGCTACATACAAAGGTGTAGAATATGATGTCTAAACCACAGAAAAATATTTGAGTATGAGAACACTGTAGTGTAAATCTAAAGAAGAGCACCTGGAAATCTCACATACTAATTAGTGGTTATATCTTAATAATTTCACTACAGTGTATTCCTTGGAAACAATTCTGGATACCTTTTACATACATTCATCATGACTTCCACAGTTAAGTCTAACAAGAGCTAAAGCCACACCTAGACATAGCTAGGTGATGTAACAAAACATACAGTGGTCTAGTTTCTAAGTACAGGCTTGCCCTGGAGAGCAGGGAAGCATGACAAGAATGTTCCAACTATTGAAGGCACAGGAGCAGGAGCACAGCCTGTCAGATCACAGTTGGATTTAAACAGGGAGGCTAAACCAGAGGGACATTCTGAATGAAGGAAGAAATATCAAGTTTGTTTATCTACAGCAGGGAGGTAGTAACTAATATGTTAAAACCAGGCTCTTGCTTGGCACGAGCAGGAAAATTGAAAATCACAAGGAATTCCTCATGGGCATGAAGTCCTTCTGCATACACATCAAATTCACGCCCATCTTCTCCTGGAATACTCTGGGTACACCAATCACACTAGAAATGACTGGAAATCAGTCTGTTCTTCCTATTCTGTAGCTCTTTTCCCCAGGAACTAAGCTGACGTGGTGCAAGGAGGATCAAAAGCTTATGGAGAAAGCCATGCTCCCCACGAAGCCAGCACCTCCCAGGTTCCTGCCTCCAGCAATGTTCTTGTGAGCTGCACCTCTGCCTTGCCTCTGCCTCTCGGGCAGGGGCTGGCCCCAGCAACATGCAGAGAACAAGTGACAGATGAACTCTAAAGCCATAAATCTTTCCTCATAGTAAGTGCACCACCAAGACTGATGGAACCAATCTGAAGAGCAAAGGGTCTGTGGGATTGTGTCACAAATCATATTCCAGTGGCTGGAGGCATAAGTATTTATGCAGAGGCAGGATTAACCAGAGAATTTTCAATGATAGAACTACCACAGGGAAAAAAATACTCATTTCTCACAAAGCAGAACCCAAAAGGAATATTGAATTGCTGCTGTTGAAACAGCAATCACTGCTTTGCCTTTTCTACATGTAGGACAATTCTGGGGAAAAAAAAAACCTATGCAGAATACTAATACCATCAACAGCTTTGAATACTGACTTCAGTGTGAGCAAGGACTAAATTTAGAATAGACAGTTGAAGTTTTTCAGACACATTTATTAAAGAGTGAATATTTTCCCTGAACAACAGGGAGCCAATACACACAGCTTCAGAAGAAACCAGAGCCTGAAATACATTAAACAGCATGACTAAGTAAAATAGATGCTCTAATGCATATAAATTTTATTTACTTAAAGTCTCTTTCTGGAGAGAAAAATAAATCAAACATTTTAAAAATACCTCTAATTGCATTTGGAAAAAAATCTGTACAGCCTTTTGTTTTTCTATTTATGCTGTCTTTAAAATGACACATTTGGAGTACGTGGGCACATTGTTTTTGAAGCAGCATTTGTGATTCCACACAAATGATAAACTGATCCCACATGAAGATAAAGCTCCAGGCACTTTCAAGTGCTTTTTAGGATCATTGTTTTCAAGTAAACAGCAATTTAAAACAAACCTCTTGTACACAGTTTTGTTAGTACTTTGAGAAAAAAGGTTAATCTTCTCATTACTTCTATACTAAGTAATATATAAGTTGTTACCAAATCAGTTCATTTAAAAACAAAGTGAAAGAAGGAAGGAAGTAAGGAAGAAAAAATGAGCAAATTACCTCTCTTGGATAAAAATCCATTTGAACTTGTTGCCACTGACTCCTCTCCTGAAGGTGGGGATAGGAGAGCCTCTGCTGTATATCTTGTGCTAGGCAATGCCCAAGGGACACTAAAGTGACAACCAGCCATCCTGCATTTCTTGGCCTCTGTGCTTGGGCCATCATTTTACTTTTGCTCCCCTGTGACCATTCGCTGCTCTCCCTTCAGTGCTCACTGTTCTTTCTCTTATTACTCCCCCTTCTTCTCCAGCTTCTGACTCAGATTAATGAGGTTCTGGGCTGGGACAGGCCCCACCTTTAAACTTTATCCGTGAGTCAAGGTGCTCGGCACACAGCACCGTTCCTGAGGTTAACAAGTAACTCCGCAGTTCCTGTAGCTCAATATATATCTAAGTCAGGGTGTGGCAGGCATCACCTCCTCCCCACCTAAGGCAGCGAGACACAGCCTGGTGATTACAGCAGTAAATCACTGCCTGAGTAATGCTGCATAAATATACAGGGCTTACGAACTTCCCAGTGAATGTCTTGATCACTTCCTTTGGCTTTGTATTTTCACAGGTTACATTAAAAAAAACCCCAACAGTTTAATTTAACCAAGGCAGTATGTTGAAAACAATGGGATGGCAGTAGAATTTTCAGTCAAGGCTCATGAATTTGTGTGTGACACAGAGCAACAGAAGTGTGAAAAAAACCAAAGATATTTCTGAAATGGTTACTCTCTAGATGATGAATTAGCTGTCCTGAGCAGTGGATGCATACACAAAATGTAAGCCAGCCATACATGGTTTTGCTCAGTCTCTCTGCAGCTGCTCCGGCCTAGATATTATTCATTCATTTTCAACTCAAAAAGCTTTTGCAAGGTTAGTACGGCAATTGCCACTTTATAGCAATACTCAACAATTTTCTGAGAGTAATTCCTCATATTTTGTGCACTGCTTATCTCTCTGGTGCTTTATTCTGCTGCATTGGGTGCTTACACATGGCAACAGCCAAGCTCTAAGCTAAGCAAAGCGACAAGCAAAAGAATTACAGCTACAGGAACTGCATCAAGGACAGGATATACAGCTGTAGTGCCAGTCTTCAACTAATAGCATTATTTTGCAAAGCCTGCACTATCTTTCATAAACACATCCCCAAATATTTTTTGCAAATACATTAATTTCAGTTTTCACATGTTTTTCTACACAAATAGTATCCTGAATTGTCTGGATTTGGCTACTTCCCTTGGACCCTGCTAAAATAAGAAACACCAGGAACCTTCTCTACTGTGTATGGTCTCACAGACTTTGATAAGTCAATTCTGACCTCCTCTCGAGTAAAGTAAGAGATTATTCAGCCTCTCAGAGGGCATCATAGAAGAACCCCTCATCACAGCGCCTTACAAATGCAAAATTATGTTTGCAGCTCCATAAAAGCAAAATCACAAGTAGAATAACCCCACAGTGCCTAGACGGTGAAAGCACTGGAGCCATTGAAAGTGCACAGGCTTACAGGAAGCACACTTAATTACTTTAACCACCATCCTGCTCTTCTAACTACCCAGTATGTGTAGCTGTAGGCAAAGACAGAAGGTAATGGCACAGTGTGGAGGCAGATGTTTCCTACCTGGCATGAGTCACCGGCGTACCCGGGCGGGCAGGCACACATCTCCACGCTGTGCGCGACGCTGCCGCTGCCCTCGCTGCTGGCTGCCTCCAGCCCGACCTCCCCGAGCGCCAGCCGCTGCGTCTCCGTGAAGTACAGGGCCCGGATGTGCAGGCCATCCAGCCTGGACAGCAGGGTCAGCAGCTCTTCTCGGGACACCAGCTGCCTGCTGCCGGCGTGCCTGAAGCTGCCCTGCACATCAAGGGGTACAAAATGAGCACAGCACTGCCCTGCACATCAACGGGCACAAAACAAGCACAGAGCTGCGGCTGCTTGAAAGAGGAGCTTCAGAGAAGACCAGAGGACAGAGAAAGGGAGAAAACATGCTGGAGTAGACTTGTCTAGTGCCAGCTGGTGTGGGGTAATAGAGTCCAGGAGAATAGACACACAATGGGTGCAAAAAAAAATAATGAGTGTGAAGAAAGGGCTGTAGCTTTGACTGTGCAAGGTAAGTATGGCTTTGAGGTATTAAAAAGTGAAGAAGCCTATAGCAGCATCTTCAGTCATCCAATTTTCTTTGAGATATCATCCATCAAACCATAAAAACGTGAAGAAAAATGCTTTTATTTTTAAGAGTAAATGAAATCCTAGAAACCCAATCTTTCAGGGTTTTCTTGCTGTTAATCAATTTTCAGCATTGCTGAAAATGGAATTTGGGTTGAAGAAACAACCATCTTCTTTGCCTGCATATGAAATAAATTACCCAGTTCAACCTTCTGAGCACAGGTTTAAGGTAGGAATAATCCCTGCTGAATTCACCTACCTGAATGCTGGACACCCCATTCTAAACTAGTACCTAGACACCAAGAAAACAGATAACAATTCATTCCATCCCTATTAAGTAAAGTCTGTGGCTGCAATGAATCACCTTCTATTGAGGACTGATTCAGCATTACTCCATTGGCCCCGGAGGGAATGCTAACAGCTACATTGGACAAGATGCCCAGCCCAGAGGTGCTAAAATTAGGTGTCATGAACCAGAAACCCAGGTTCATTGTGGCAGTAAAGAGAGATAAAAAGTGTTCTTTATAGTTAAGGTCTACAGTGTTTAAGTTTATAGTCCTCACTGTTACCAAGTATTTGGTATTTCTGCACCTATTCTGCATGTGTGCATTTTTCTGTGACTCTGGAAAGAAAAGAAGGCCATTCCTTTTTCAGTTCTTACCTCAACCAGCTGCACTCGGCCGTAATATTGACGATCAGGCAGTGGGTTGTTGGGATCCATAAAAACAACTTCCATTTGCTGGCCCTATGTGAGAATGAGGATGTAACATTGCTGTTTCACTACTTGTTATGGGAAAGTGTTCAGATACAAAAACATTTGGTGAAGCACATTAATCCTGTTGTTTGGGGGATCAAAACTGAGTAATACTAGGAAAACTGTATGTCTTTTTCTCAGGAAAGTGGTATAGTGAGCACTGTGTTGTGGTGCCAGCAAGGTTTTCACTGCTCTTCCCTATTAACAACCTTGTTTGCGAGTAAAACATCAAGAGAATCAAATTAATGCTGATCACCTTTCAAAGGAACTAGTTATTACCTTAGAATAAGAATGGTTTTGCATTCTGAAACACTCGTCTTTGCATCCCGGTGCACCAGCAACTATGGGTATTATGGTAGCAGTTTATGAGGTACATTTCCCAATAAGAATCCTAGAGCATTCAATTGGTATTTCTGATGGTGTGAGGAAACAAAACACCCCCTTGAGAATCTCAACAAACAGTTAAAGATTTCAATTTTAGCTCTAAAGTGGTTAAATTAAAAAAATGTCAACCTAAATTGCATTTTTGTTTCAGTTCCTTGAAGTCTTATAATTATGCTTAGTTTTATGCTGAAAAAAAATCTCACAGAAAATGAGATTAATCACACATGAAATCCAGGGCATCTTTTGCAGAGATGAGGCCATACTTGTTGACAAGTGTGCAATGCATTGATTTTCTTTTTCCACAGGCACATTCTACAGGGAAAATCCTGGTTTATCTTTTTACTTGCTCTGCAAATCAGTTATGCTTAATAATATGTTACTTTGGCAACAGAGACAGATGTGCTGATGGTTTTGAGCAAAATGAAGTAAAATCACTTTTATAGAAATAGTTAATGGTTTTAATAGGTAATGTTTTAATAGTTAAGCCCACTATAAGAGCAAAATTTGCCATAGTTGTTTAGTAAGATGAAAATCATGTACTGCTTATAGGAAAAAAAATAGTATTTTAAAGCTTACTGTTAGTCGTATATCAGGTTTCTTATCCAGAAGAACCATGCCCTCACTAGGTAAGCCAAAAGATTTCACTTGGTAACTTAGGAAGCCACCATATGAAGAAAGCTGTAACAAAATGCACAAGACCAGATATACTTTACTGCACTATTGGTTGATATTAATGTAAATTTTTATTCCAGTTTATCTCATCTTCCAGCACTATAAATAACACATTTACTCTTCATTCTTTAGAAAAAATATGAAAATATTGCTGTTTGGAAGAAGTTACTATCTATTTTGTTTACTGTGTGTATCTGACATGAGCAGATATCGTTTTCTGAAAGGTTACCTGCATCATGTTTTTTGTTTTTTTTTTATACTTGGGTTCACACCACCTGTGGCATGGAGAAATCCCATGGTTACATGAATATTGTTCTTCACCTGACTGTACAAAGCAGATTTGGTGCATCAAGAACAGGCATCAGACTGACAGTGAAAGTGGTGGTGAACCTCATGAACAGCCATGGATAAAAAGAAGGCAGAATAAGCAGGTTTAAAGCCAGCATTTTCTAAACTTATTGCAAACATGAATGCAATCAAGATTCCTTTGTTCTACCTTCAGGACAGAATTTCTACTGGTATCAACTCTGTGGTAAGCAGACTGTGCCTGTAGGCTGAGCTGAAACCAGCTACAGGTGACCACAGATGGCCTCAGACCCAACTGAACATGGGGCTGCTGCCCAGAACAGACAAAACTGTGGTTGAATCACCCAACAAACACAGCACAGCCCTGGGTGCTGTGTGAGGGACTCAGTACAAAACACCCTGGGAGCACAGGAAGCTCCAGGCACAGCCTAGATAGCTTCTGTTCCAAGAAGAGCTTCAAAGGAAGGTTTGTGGGTACCAAGTGAAATCAGGCATTATGCCATGGATGTCCTATTTTGGTTTGCACCTTTCTCATTTGCCCTTATATCTTATCCTTGGTTTTGTCATGGAAGAATTGCTTTGTCAGGTTCTGCTCTTCTACAGGGAAGATCTACTCCTCTGCATATCTCTGATGAATTTCAAATAAAATACTGACATCTCAACACTAAATTTGTTCTGTGTATCATAGGTCTGTAATTAATGCTATTCTCCTCACACAACTGCATTTTCAAAAGCATCATTTGGAACATTGTCTATAGTTTGCCAACACAATCAAATCACCCTGTATAAATGAATTCTTTTAAAAAAAATAAGAAAATTCAAATTAGAGTTGATTTCCTATTTAACATGTTTCAGAACTGCACCATTTGAGAGGCTGTTAAATTACTTTTAAAATTTTTTTATAGGATGATATTGATGTTACAAACTAACCCCTGTATTCTGTAGTATTTATTTTCTAATGTCAAAAATGGTCTGTTATATAGAATGATAAAACACAAAAGAAAATGGGGACAACATGATCTGAATTTCTCAATTACTCTTAGTTTCCGTACTGCTACACATTTTATATTTGATTCCCTTTTAACTTCGTAAACAAAAGACAGAGGGAGGAAAGAAAATATACTCTGCTAAATATAAATGTTCTAGTGAAACCAGTTTAAAGGTTTCAGATAATGGAAAACAGTATTTATACCCTCATCATAAAGAAAAATAGCCGAAGAGATCTTGTTCATATTTTCTAAAAGAGATGCTATCACTGGAAGCAGACCAAACCCTGACATTTCCAAACACAATAACATTAATAATTGGTAAATTTATGAACTTGTAAACTCACAGCTAGATAGCATTTTGGTGGGACTTTCATTACTGCAGTATCGCCTATGCTAAAATATACACTCATACACTGCATACAGCAAAAGCAAAACCCAAATTAGAACTATTTTATTTGCAGTGCTGTCATTGTAAATAACAGCAAGTAATGGCAGGCCTAGGACCTAGGCAGGTACTGGGACATGCAACATAAGTCAGCACTGATCTTAAAACACATCAGCTGTGTTTAAAAAGGGTTATTGCCTGCTTTATACCTTGTTACTGAACAACAAAAGTACTTTTGGTTTAACACTGCAGGTGATAATGTGTGCTTTAATATGAAATTCCTTTCAAAAATAATTTGTGGGCACTGAAATAAGAACCTTTATAATGTCAAGAAAAAGCACTCAAACTAAATGTGCCATTCACCTGAGATTATAGATATACAGCTCTGAGCATAGGAGAGCAGGAAGAAAAATACTGCTCTAGTCTCTAAAATAAGGACTAGGAGAAACTTCAAAAATTGAACCATCTTTCATGTCTTGGTGTCTATACCATTTCTTTTCTCTTGTGTGTCAGTAGGATCACATCTGAAAAGCCTGTGTATCCTGCAACGGGCTGGTAAGTATTGGCACTGTCAGAGCTCCAAAGAGGGGGGCTCTGGGCCTGCAAGTCACCATTAGCAAAGTCCTCTGGTCAGTGTGATCCTCAAGCTGAGACACTGATGGCACTAACCATGAGCAGAAGGCTGCTCCCATGCACGGACTGACAGAGCAGCCACCAGCCCAAGAAACACAAAGGGTAGAAAACCAGTTGATTTTCTTCCCAAGGAGCATATCCAAAGCAAAATGCTGGGGGCTTTTGTGTGCCACTGAGCACATAATCAGCTTTTACTCTTTTGGAAATCTGCCCAGGATATACTCTAGAGAATCTAAAGAATTGACAAGCCTATGTTCTGGGTTTTAGAGCAGCCACATTGGCACGTTCTACATGTTCTGGGCATCAGAAAAGCAGCTGAAGGAACCACCTGCTTGAGACATTGGAGCCATTGAGTTCTTGATCATGCTGTTCACATTAAGACCTGTCTGGCACCAAGCAATATGATTAATTCTGTGTTATTGGTTAATTTCAAAACCATACTCAGAAGTAAAATGGTGTGATTCCTTACATGACAGGTAAGAGAGATGAGTGAAGAGAGACAAACTTACCTAAGAAAAATAATGAGACTCTTTATCAATGACACTGGTAAAAAAATGATTACATGTTACTAAACCAGAAGAGTTAAGTGGCATTTACCTTCTCTCCCAAGTAGGATGGTGGTGCTTTCCAGTACAAATTTTGCACAGAAGCTGGCAATTCTTGAACATCAGCCACCACACTGTTACTGACTGGATTGAAAGTGACTGGAATGTCCATATGTTCATCTACTGCCTCCAAGCGCCAGTTCCTCATATCCACAAACTAATGAAAAACATAAAGGAAACCAAAAGTTTGCCTCATCCTTTGTTAAAACTTTACCAGCACCAAGTAACGAGAAAAAATTGTTTGGCAGCTTTAATTCCCTTAGATGAGATCCAACTCCTTCAGAGTCAGCCTGAAGTCTTTGAACAATGGATATTCCATGGACCTCCAAAAGAGAGTGAAAATATGAAGAAGACATGCCAAAGCTACTTGGGATGCAGGCATTTGGTTTGTCACCTGGAAACTAAATTCTGTCTTCAGCCACAGGAAGACGTAGCCTTTTGGGAGTAATAGGAATTGTGCACACAAACCCGAGAATATAATTTGGAGATGCTTTCTAAAGTCCATTCCAGAATCAAATCTTTGTCTCTCAAAGACAGAGTTTGGAACAGGTTAACTGTGAGGGAGGGGGCATTGCATGACATTTTAGAGAGGCAGGCAATATAGCCTAATATTCCGCCTCTTTAATGCACATTTTATGTTTATGGCTGTTGTTTCATGAAAGACTATGCCTCTTTTTTTTATCATTATGCTGGAGGAAAGAGAGCATCATGTGTATGATGTACCAGAACAGTTCTGGGTTCTGGTGAATTGCCCTTCACTGGCCATAGCAAAAACCAAAAAAAAATAGACACGTTTTCATTAACAGTTTTTGGTGAGGACAAGTAATGACTAGAGGAAGTTTTTTACTGATTTCACTTAGGCCACGTTTTCATCTTTTGCTTGTAAACAGTAAAGGGCACAATCTGGATTGTATCTAGTCTATGTCTAAACCTAAACTAAACTCCTCATCCACCACTCCAGCTCTCCTCTTTTCTTCCTTTCTCTTGCCTTTTTTCAAGCAGCTGTTGCCTTTTTTTCAGTCTTTTTTTTCCCAGCCACATGATTTTTCAGCCTACAGCCATTTATGCTACTAAAATCTTTGTTTCTCACACTTGATGTCATGTCTCTTTTACAAGGAGGTAAGAAAGACAATTTTCACAATCTCCATAGAATCTGTCACACAATTCTTAATGCATCTATAATACAGATATGTAAAATGATATGTGTTTGTCAAATCATCTTGAAGGAGATCATTGACTTCAATGATGACATATGAGTTTGAAGATAAAGCAAGCAAGATAAAGGCTGGCTCAACTTCAGTCCAACTAGTGACTTGTAAACAAACAGGTTAAAAGAGCCATTTCTGCTGAACAGCACTTTCAGACTACTCCTAATCTTGAGGAAGCTGTACTTGGAGAATTGCTTGGAGAATATTTCTCATCCTTAGAAGCTAATAAAATATACTTTCAACTTTAGAAGAAATCTGAAATGTCCTCAATGGAACAAGTGTAAGTTCATGATAGAAAAGAAAAAAGATCATTGGTACACCTTGGTTCTACGACGATCCGTGCTGCGACAGCTGCTGGTTGCCCCAAAACAAAAGCAAGGTGTGCATCCCCTGGGGTTAGAAGGGTTCAGATAAAAGGATCCTGGTTTGCAAGTGTCACATGCTGGACCTTCAACATTCTCCTGTTAGGGCATAGTTCAAAGAAATTTCAGTGCTTTTCTTTTTGCATTGCTGAGGTCCCCAAAATTTCCTGCATATGAAACAAATCTTCTGAAAGAACGTATATTTAAATGTACAGAAACCAATGAATGAAAATACGTGGTTGTCTGGATAGGCTATATTACAAATGCAAATAAAACTGTCTTGGAGGCTATCTCGTAAGCTTTCTTTGCAGTTTATAATCTGAAATGTGAACCACTGAGTAATAAATATTAGTCAGAGACAGCTGGTAACTTGCTTGCCAAAACCCTCCTGCTGGCTTTTGCAAACCCACAATATAAAAGGTCACTTGTGAAAGTTCACATTTATCGCATTTAATTATGCAGATCAGAACAAAAGAAGATTTCCTAGCTATAATGATGTGGTAAAATGTCAACTGACATAATATGGCTAAAAAAAGCATGGGACTTGGTTAACATCCAAAAGGCAAGATGCAGATGGATAAAGTGGATTTGTGCAGGGTACATACAGACTGCTTCAGTGATTCAATGGGCACCCACTCTGCAGCTCTCTAACATCCTGCAAAAACTAAGACCACCTGTATAACTGACAGATATTGAAGCCATTAAAAAATTGTATTTAATGTGACCATGATAATCTGTGCACATACAGCAAAGTGTGATGGCTTCGTACAGCTGCATTAAATTTTTACTGAAAATTTACTGATAAACTCACTTTATTCACCCCATTATATAAGAAATAGTCACTGGCATGCAAATGATGCTTGTGAATGCAGAAGTAATTTGATTTATCTGACCTTGCAAAGACAAATTCCTGTCTGGGGATCACAAACATCTGGCTCTGTTCCATCTCTGTTACAGCTACATGGCACACAGTTAGGGAAACCATAAGTTCCAGGAGCACACTGATCACACCGACGGCCTTTTATTCCTGGTTTGCATCTTTATCAAACACAAAGGAGAGAAAGTCAATAAGGGAGGTAGGAATGGAGCAGGGAAGGGAAAATAAAACAGGGAGGTGGATGTTTGAAGGGATTGCATGGCTGTGACACAACTTTATGACTTCCACAGAGAAAAGGTTAGTATTGTTCTCAGATTTTGAATAGTGTGACGTTATAAATGGCCACAGAACTGAGTAGGAATGGATTTGACTTTGAAGGATAAAAATGCTCACAATAGAATTAGACTTCTGCAGCTATTCAGCGCTCGCAGTGCAGAACTACTCTCTCTGTATGCCAAGGTGTAAAACATTGAATATAGGTAAGCAGAGCTGGAAGAAGATTTATAGCTGGAAAATGTGCCTGGGCATTAATCAAGGCATGCACCTGGTAACAGAAAAATGGGGAATTGCAAGTATATGAATAATTACAGAGACCTCAATCACCCACAAAGCTTGGGTTAGTTTACCACAGTTCACAGTGGATAAAATCCATTTTGCTCACACTGAAGAGTGAATAACTTAAATTTCCCATTACCTCTCCAAACATCTGAAAAGAGCATTGAAGCAAACCATCCATGCCTTGTTAACATACATAACGCAAACTTACTTGCATTGCCCACTGGTTTTTTCACATTCTGGGTTTGCCACATCAACAATTCCTTTTTCTGAGCAGTTGCAGCTCTTGCAGCCAGCAAGGGGATGATAGCTGAAGTAATATTTCTCACACACTTCACATTTTGGCTTCACAGTTCGTGGAGGGCAAATGCATTTACCAGTCACGTCATCACAAAGACGCTGCCCACAGTTGCATACTAGATCAAAGAAATTGTTCCACAAATCAGCCACATCTCATCTTACAAAAATCAACTCTTACTGAATATGTAACAAATACACACAACCTTTATGTATAGAAAACATGACTCTTTTCTCTCACTAGTTTAATGTTCAGGGTCATAGAAACCAACTATGTGACTGCAACAATAGTTTCAAAGAGCAGGTTTAGTGCTTGGCTCTTTTCCATGGATGGGCTGCTTAACTTCACCACAGACATTGTTTATCACTTGCCAAAACTGCCAAGGATCAGATTTGGTGTCAAGGGCACCACTTTTAGAAAGCAATGTTTATAAACATCGAGTATAGTATCTATGAAAGCAGCTGAGCTGTTGGTGTAATGTATAGATCTGTTGTTATTAACATCAGAATTTGAGGAATTAGGAATGCTGTGTCTCTGGTTATCTATGGAAAAGATTGAAGGTGTAAAATGGGATTAACCATTAACAACTTGGAAATGATTTAACAGTCAGCCCAGAAAAAAATCCATTTCACTGGAATAGTGGCAATATGGATTTTAACCAGTTCAGCTGTAAGCCTACCACACCTGATCAGACAACACATGCAAAGGGTCACTTCACCACGAGCTAGGTGTGCTTTAGGGGAATGGGATTTCTTCTGCCTTAAACTGGAAGCTAATGCTGTGGTAAAGCTAAAACAGCCTGACCAGCCTCTCACAGGATCAGGCTCTACAAAGAAAAGTCAGGCAGCAGTACACCTGCAGCAAATTCAGAGGATTCAGCAGGTGGCCAGGCCAGGAGCTGAAGGAGTGCAAGCACATACTTACACTTGCAAAACGGGAATCCATAGAAGCCAGTTTGGCATCGGCTGCACTGGCGACCGACGACGTTAGGTCTGCAAGCACACTGCCCTCCCAGGGGGCTGCACGTAGGGCTGGTGGCACCTGCACTGTGGCAATCACATGGCAGGGCTCCGTTGTTGTAGAAAGCCACCAGCGACCTCACAGAGTCCTTACAGAAGGCTGATGATCGTTCTGGGCTGTTTAAATTGGAATATAAATCATTTAAGTGCTGGCACTCAGGATTGCTATGAGAGTGCTTTGCAGTGGTTCAGTCTTTCAAGCAGTTTGACATAAGGATGGCATCAGCACACATGCAAGGATATACTTTCATTGAATCAGGGTGAATAGCTTTGAACATGCAGGTAAGAGGTTTTATCATAGCAAGTGTGGATTAGTTGTATCAGTTCAGACATGCCAAGCAAAATACCAAATACCAAAGATGGAAATACCAAAGACAGGAAGATGACATATTCCTCTTTTGTACTGTGAGGAATAAAGCTCTACCTTTACAATGCATTTGCAACAGAAAGTCAATGAAAAATGACTCATGGAAATTCAATGGGCTAGCATAAGCTGTGAAAAGCATTTTAATGTAGCACAATTATAGGGATTTAAGGCAGCTCTTTAACGCAGAGTAAAAGTAATATTATTCCCAGTTTGTTGTCAATGTTCAGTGTTTTAGAAAGTGATGCTTACTCAATATAAAAACTGTTTCCTCCACACTGGCTGATAAAATCAAATGACTTGTCCACTGTCTTTTTGTCAAGAATTGTGTAACTGTAGGTGTCTGCTGGAACAACTAAGATATTTTCCTTAAAACAATAAGAAAGCTAAATTGTACATTTCAGAGAAAAACAAAAAGACACAAGCTAAGGCATTTACATATTTAAATGTTGCTTCATTATGCATTCTGGAATTTTTCAAAACCTTTAAGATTTTAACCAAAAATAAGAAAATAAACTTTGCATACTGCCCTCAAAGTTGTGATGCTACAAGCAGTGTACAACAAAAACAGTGCAGAATATCTTAAAAATTTAAAATAAAAGCAGTGCAAAAGATCCTAAAAATCTGAAACACAACATTAACAAATTTATTCTTTTTGGATTTTATCTTTGCATCTATCAGTAAATGAATGGCGAAACTGAGAATAACATTTTCAAGTACATTTACATAATACACGTACCAGAACCAGCATTCTTCCATCCGGTATTATCACTGTAACAGAGACCATGGCTTCAGAAATGTCAAGCTCAATTTGGTTTGCTGCAACCACCTGAACCCGACAGCCAGAAGTATGAGGGCAGAATGAAGCATTAAAAGTACCTAGAAGAAAAAAATGTATTGGGTTTATGTGAGAAGGTTTTGATTGCAGAAGGTTACTGGGGTGGGTTCTATGAAAATCTCTAAGAACATTCTTCCATGTCCCACAGAGCCAATCCCAGTCAGCTCCAAGACAGATCCAACAATGGCCAAGGCTGCATCTGACCATGGTAGAGCCTCTGGAATAACACATTTAACAAAGGGGGAAAACCCCAGCTCAACAGCAGGTACAGCCACAGAGAAGAGTGAGAGCATGCAAGAGAACCAAATCTGCAGTCACCAGGCCAGTGAAGGAGAGCTCCAGGTGCTGGACCAGAGATCCACCTGCAGCCTGTGGAGGAGACCCCCTCAAGAGCAGGTGGATGCTCAAATAGGGTCTGTGAACCTCTGGGAATTCCACACAGGAGCAGTCTCCTAGCAGGCCTTGTGACCCCATGAAAAGCACCTACACTGGAGAAATTAGTGAGGAATTGCAGACCAGGAGAATAACTCATGTTGGAGAAGCTGGTGGAGGACTGTCTCCCATGTGAGGGATCCCACACTAAAGCATGGGAATACTGTGAGCAGTCCCTCACTGAGGAGGGAGGAACAGAGGCAACCTGTGATGAGCGGAGTACGGCCCACATTCTCTGTACCCATGTGCCACTCAGTGGGAGGAGTTGGACAAATTTGGGAGCAAAGCTGAGCTCAGGAAAAAGGGAAAGGTGGAAGCAAAGTGTTTGAAACTTTGGGCACCTTGTGTCTATCCAGGGTCAAGCCAACACAGCTCCATATCCCAAAATGCTAAGAAAGGAAAGGGGTTAGGTCAAATTCAGATGCCTACCTGACCACACATGTCCTGCATTCACATGGACTTGCACAGAGAACATTGGATGTGCCGGCTGATAAAAATGTACCACAAATACGTATCGGCCCATGTGGGGCACTCTGCCATTCAAGGTGATCTGGTTCTGGAGAAACAAGAACAGCTCTGGTATTAAATCACAGAATAGATTTGTTTTGTGAAACATTCTTGGGCTTACCAGCTGTGCTCAGTGCCCCCTACCAGCAGTGAAAAAGAGGGGGCTTAGCATCTCTCAGCAAGTTCAATTTCTTCAAGGAAAATGGCATTACAACTGCATGCTCTGTTTGCCTGCCAAGCACATTTAACATTCTTCTGCAGTCTGTACAACTGTTGTGTAGTCCAGAAAGAAACTGGTGTTTGGGGTTCCCCCCCCACCACCATTCTTTTTATTGTCTCTGTGGCTTACTTAGTTTGCAACATTTTCATCATATCACATCATCCACCTTTTATTATCTTACAGAATTTCATCTATTTAACTTTACTAAGAACATACCTTGTGACTTGCAAAACAAAGTTTTCAAAATACGAGGTACCTGCAATGGTGTCAAGGTGACTCCATGAACTGAACCAGCAGGTAAAATGGCACTCAATGGATCATGGAGTATATTCTCCTGCACTTCAGAAATCTTCCCATCTTTGAATGCATTCAAAACCAAAGCTCCTGGTGGAGTCTCAAACACTGAGGGAATGCATGCTGCACTAAACACAGAACCACAGCAATTATCCTTGGGGCCAGGAGAAAGTCTTAATCATAACAGAAAAGGCTGCTGACTTAAAGTCAATGTCTTAGGCTATATTATAATTGATAATGCAATAATAACTCCTGTACCTATTTGGATTCTTTATGAATGATCAGAAAGTAAATGAAAACAAGAAGTATGGATTTAACCTCCATAAGAACGGGAAAGTGTGTACACTTTTAATGTATTAACTGATTTTATTCACACAAAATTCACATAACTTTAGGTTTCAGTGGAAAGAATTTGCTGAGGAAGAGGAAACTTAAGGGAATCAGGAGCACTAAAAATTAAATACATTTTAGTTAATCCAGTTAGTTACATTCACTAGAATCTGCACTAATATTGAATTCTCAGTTCTACAAATATTTACATAGGAGGATCCTTTAAACATGCAAGTTTTCCCACTGAAGTCAATGGGACTACTGAAGTATTTAGAAGTTAAGTATATACTCAAATATTTGTAGAACTGGAGCCAAAATAAATAACAGTATTCCTTCAAAGCATTCTTATTCATTCACTGCTGTGTTTAACTATTTCTTCCTTGGCATAATTAATTCTGGGATTTAGAGAAGAATTTTCCAAGACTGCAGGATAAAATATTTTGGGGGGTTTCCTGGCTGTATTTATTCACTTCTAGTAAGTACTCAACAGACAATGATTAATCTTGAATCAAGACTGATCCAGAACTGGAATTGCAAGTATGTTTCAGAACTGAGATGTATTTGCCAGGCCTGTGTGGGAAATCACGTGCAGCATCCACTTACAATACTGTTAAACTGAACCAAGCCTCTGCATCTTCCAATTTGATGAACTTAAAACACTTTCAGGAAAGCAAAAATGCTGGCAGATAACAAAAACAAAACAAAAACCTACACTAAAAAACGCTAATTTATCAAGAGTTTAAAAAAATACCTAACAGAAAACCAAAGTCAAATATGTAAGTTTCTACATTTATTTTATTTCGAATCATGTTTTTCACTCATCTTTCCCTGTTTTACTTAAAATATAAATGCCTGTATTTGCAAAATAAATCTGGTGGAAGGACAAGTATTTTCAGTCTTAGAAAGCTGCTCTCAGTGGTAACAATGAGCAGGAGAATTAAAGCTGTGATTCAATGCTATGCATGTTTGGAAACCAAGCACAGTCACATGTTTTTATCCAATTTACTACCCAGATTTTTCTGCTTTCTGTTTCAATTCAACCATTATATTACAAGCTACCATTTGGAAAACTATTAGACCAAATCACCAACTCTTTTTGACTCTTAAGTCCTGCAAATGACGTTCACTTTTATTTTGAGACCCTTCCCACTGCTAGATCAGTAGGAAGGAAAGCTTTAGGAGTAGGAATCACGAGGCACATCCTGGGGAGTGCAGCAGGCACTGAAATGTGGAGGTCCCTAATTTGGAAGCTGCAGTGACAGTTCCACTCTGTCCCAAAGAACAAAAGACGGGGAGGGGAAGAGCTTCAACAGGACAGAGGAGATGCTCTGCAGATCCCAAACTTGACCACTGGGGAAGGCAAGGTTCAGGTTCAGATCTTCACAGCAAGAGAAGAGCTGTCAGCCTGGATTAACCAAGCAGTACATGAGTCCCCTAATTACTGGTCCTATAAAGTATGATGGAGAAGAAGGATCAGCTGGTGTTACTGTGTGAGGTGAATGATGAGGGCACACCTACCCTAGGGGCCCCACTATGACAGGGAAAAGGGAATGGCTTGTTTGGGAAGCAGGAGTTTTCATGTTGAGTAATTTGAGGCTGCCAAGTTGTGCCTGAAAGGGCAGTCACATCCCACACCTAGTGACAAATTAAAGCTGTTTTGGGACAGCTGAAGCAGTAACATGCAGAAGAAAACTTCAGATGGAACAGTAAGTATTTCAGACCACTAAACTAGGAATGATTTTCCAGCTTGGACATCTGTCCTACTGGATGGCATGTGAAAGATATATGTTTTCTCACACATCAGCACTGGGAAGTTCAGATGGGCTAGGAATAGGCTCTTATCAACAAAATTCTGTGCAAAGACTGTATAGATTGACACTAACATTTCAGCTTCTTTACAAAGACTACTTTACAGAAGTGGCCTACAAATCACCTGTGAGTCACTGAGTAAATCTCCACTCAAAAAAATTAAAACACTATTTATTCTACCTTTCAAGGTTGTCCTCAGATAATAGGAAGGATAAAACCAAGCAAGTTACCTTCCATCACTGTTACTTCTGTAAGCAGCTATGCACTGTACTTTAGGATCGACGTATTCTGGAGAAAATTCTTCAGCTGATATAATGCAAACCTTGTGCTGAAAAATAAGCACAAGGCACAATTAACAATTAATATCATAAATAACAGGGCCAGGCCTGAACAGGAAGGATGAAACCTAATTTTAGCATAGGGCGATATGAGCCCAAAGCCATATTCTGTCATAGACCTCCCACAAGATTTTGGATCCTTTTACCTCCCTGCAACTCAATGCCTCAGGGTTAAATAGCATTTTTCTGTCCTTGTCAAGAGAATATTGGCTGTTCAGGAGAGACATAACTAAAAGGTAAGCATACATGTGTGGAAAAGGGAAAGACAGAAGACCAGCTCAAAGGCTGAGAAGCAAGGCAAGGAATGTAGAGGAGTAGGAGGGAAAAGATCTTTGAGACTTTTGAGACTTTGAGACTTTCCTGAGGGAACTCCCAGACTCTCTCAAATAAAGGCACAAACACTTGCTAGTGCAAAGTCCATGGGAGTGAATTTAAGTGACACCAGGATTTCTCACCCAGGATTCAGAACTCATTTCAAAAGAAGCAGGACTTCATATGGGAATTTTTATTTTAACTAAAAGTGGACATGAACAAATGAATCTGTGGTAGTCCTGCTGTACCCATGGTGGTAAAGACATAAAGGAAAGCATTGGAGGTGGCTCCCATTTGCCTCTCTGCTCTGCATGAAGGGAACACATGAGTGTCTTTAATCCCAAAACTGCTGCCATTGACTTCATAATCAGTGTCTACACACCAGAAGCACTTCTTTTCCCCTTTCCCATCTTTTGCTAAGTGCAGACTTTACAATTTAAGATTGTGAAGGTTGGATCTTGTTAGCACAGCAGTTGCTGCAGGAAGCTAACAGAAAATGTAAATGGTATTAGTTTACACTGACTCATGAAGTGAAGAAAGCATGTATCAACTGTTAGTTCTACTAGTTGTTACTAGCTGGGCTGGAGCTCAAGATTTTAACAAACCTTGTGTTTCTAAAATAGAAAGCAGAAACCACACATAAGAAAATTTAGTCTCCAGAAAAGTTTATTCCTGGTGTGGCCAAAAGAGGTCAGTGAAGGCTTTTTATTTAAAATACCTAAAAGCTATATGATTAATGAATGCATTTATTACCTGAAATAAATGCATTTATTACCTGAATTTTGTAAGAGACATGGGAAACTCCCACATGGGCTTTGAGGATTTAGAAAAAAAGAAAAAAAAAGACAATAAAAGATTATGTATAACAGCTACCAGAATATGTTTCCTCTAAAGTTTACTTGTAGAAGTGAGAGGAGAACTGAAACAAAGCACAAGAAAGCTGGAAAAAACCTTGCCAATAAAGGCAAAGTTCTCTTTGTCTTTGGAACTGACAAGTGTGCCTCAGCATTCTGGGGTGTATATAAATCATGTCTAGTCAACATCTAACATACATAATTTCACATGTTCCCTTACAGAATGTGAACACAGGGAGACAAATATCTTTGTTTACCCCATCAAGGAACAAGTATGACCAAAAAGAAAAGGAAATGCGAACTTACCAGAAGAAAATTACTTGATGACGCCCTCAGACGTATCCTTGTGTCCGCTAGAAGGTCATAGGCTGCGACACGGTTCCTGTCATCAACTACAACGCTGCGACAAAGGAAACTGAGACAAGAGGCAGGATTAAAGACGAGCCTGCTGGCATTGCCATGTTGTTTAGGCTGTCACCTAGCTTCACTGCCTGGCTGCAGGCCAGCCACAGCACCTGGCCCTCCTGCTGGACCGTGACTAACCTGCCTGTGGCCACTGCAGAACATGCACTGTCCTCACCAGTGAGACACAGGATCTACCACGTACAAAGCACTGCTTATCCTGGGAGGTTTAGAGCTGAAGCCTCCAGATCTCAGCTCAGACACCCATTTGAGCTACTGGCTTAAGTAGGATGTAGACAGACAGCCACACATAGGTGCTACCTGCAGACATTTTCACACTGTGTAACACGTGTGTAACTAGTATTCTCCTGCCTGGACCATGCTCCTTGGGGTGTAAGCTCCTTTCCACCACTGCCATGTGCCTCTGAGGATGTGAATCAGCAGCTCTTGCACACACAGTGGCAGCTGGGCAAGGCCTGATCTTAGGAAGCTATTCTGTGTGCTGAGATACTCCTCAATGCAAGTGAAAAAACAGGTTTGCCTCCTCTACAAACCAGAGAATATGGAATTTTCACTCTTGTTTAAAGCATATATCAGAAAAAAGGTCAGCTCAGGGCTAGGGACACATACAACTAGAGAAATATAGGTCCCTTACTCATGATTTGCTCAAAGCCTGTGATGTTTTATTCTCTTACCATGTTTTATTTGGAATATTCAAGCTCACTGAGCTGTAAGAAAGTCTGGCACAATATATGACAATTCTACAAGTTACTGTTATCTACATGTACCTCACTATGTCATTGCTTGATTTATTTTTTATCAGAAGAGACTTCCTGTTTGGGAAAGATGACACAGCAGCTCACTCACCATGTGACCACTCAGTTCAGGCAGAATGCCTGCAGAAGGGATTTGCTGCATTGCTACATTAAAGCAGCAAGGGCTTTCTTTGTATTTCCATGAACACATTTCCAATGTATCATATAAACAAACAAGTATGTTCAAAATCAGCCCATAAAATGTGGGAAAAAATGTGTTTTGGAGAAAAAACCACCAAAACCCCAATAAAACAGAAGATTTATAGCAAGAAGTTTGGGGCTCAAAGTGTTATTTAACAGGCTAAAATAAGAGCTTTCCCCAGCAATAACCTGACAAGGTCACTGCTCCACATGGCTGTGCTCTGTATCACAAACATGCTGATGAAAATGACTTTTCTTACTGAGCAATTTCATCCTGAATATCCCTAAGCCTCCATTCTGCCAAGCAGTTGGCTCATGGGAGTAAAGGCTGCATGTCTGTAGTCCCCTGGCCCTGGGCAGGCTCTCCCAAGGGCTCAAAATAAGCTGAGGTGCTCAAGTGTTAAAGACAATCTCACTCAGGCAAAATCTCTTGTGCAGAAACATCTGCAGTAACCTCATTAAAGGATAAAGAAGCATTTGGCTGAAGACCTTGCCTACAGCCTAAGAGCCAGAGGATGACTACAGGCAGAATTTCAGAGACCTTTACACTTCTGCTTCAGCAAATCTTGTTAGAAACGGTGGGAATACTCTTGTAACACTAGCTGCTACATTTTTTATAGCCAAAGCCCTTGGACACAATTTTAACTGAAGAAAATCAGGGCGGGCATCTGCAGCCAACAGTGATGCTCTTCCACTGGACTTGGGGATTAGTAGTTTATAAGGATTTAAAAACATAAATATAAAAGTAACCCTTTGAATAGGAAAACAATTCATTGAAGCAGTAGCAATATTTAATGAGCTGACTGCACAAAGAGAATTAAAAACCTCTACAAAATCCACAGAATCCTGCACTTGCTTTTAAATCGCCCTCGAATTTGAACAATCTACATCATAAAATGAATTCAAATATATAAAAAAGTATAATTACTATCCAAATGCTTATTTAACCATTTAGTGATTACTTCAGAAATTCTTACCTGTATTTACAACTGTATATTCTTACTCTGCCTTCAGTGACAGGTCCAGGGCTATGCACTGTTACCTCTGCAGTGTTTATCTGATCCTCTTCATTGGCATACTCAAAAACCAGAACATAGCGACCCACTTGAGGAACATTTATGGTCATCTCTAAATTGACCTGGGTCAAAAGAATTGAAAAACAAAAAAAGGAGTTAAATCTTTCACTCCCTTTTCTTGCAGGAAGCTCCCATTTCCTGCTCTTTGGACTGGTCAGCATTAGTCCAGAGCCAGTCCTGCAGTGCCTCAACAGAAGACACCTAGCAGAATGCAAACAATGCTTATAAATATCACTTTGTCCTCTAATAAGAGTCAAACAAGTTCAAGAAATAGCTGCCATTATAACTGTTCTAGGAAAGCTGTAAAATAACCCTGGGAAATTGCTATACTAATATTTCTCTTTTCCCAGCAGAAAGGAAAGAAATGTTATGATGCTAAAAAATTGTCACCATCATCTCTAAGCTATCCTTAACAACATACAAAAACTGAGTTTACTTCTCCACTGAAAAAAATATTTCCAGGAACACAAAATTCCTACTATAGCAATGCTGTATTTTGATTCCCTACTCCCTGAAGAGGGAAAGCATCTTCTCCAGCAAACAACAGCACTTTGAAGCATCAAGTTTTTCTTTTAGGTTTCTTGCACAAAGTGGTTAACACAATATTTGATGCAAAATATTTCTAAGTAGTAAAGTGCTGTGGTTACAAAGGTTTTGCTTCAGTTGACTACATAATTATTTTCAAATTTTTCTCAGTATTTCCTTAGGCTACAAATACTTAAACATGTAAATAATTCTGTCAACAGCCCTCTTGACTTCACTGCAATTATTCATACCAGTAAATTTTGCACATGCATCAGTGATGAAGCACCAGACCCTGTGGCATGTGAGTATTCTTGCTGTACTTGATATTTTTAAAAGAACTATCCAAGCACAGTAATAGAGGCCATAATCATTTTACATCACTATCACATACTTGGTAAAATACCTTACTTTTTGCCAAACACAATTCTAGTAGACCTTCTCATTTCCTAAAACATGCTTTGCTTTCAAAGGACCTACAGCAGTAGCATAATGGCTTCTGCTTGTTTTTCAGTAAAAGCAAACATTTTACCTAAGTGTAGCTATTTAAGAAAAAAAAGATTAATTTAGAGTGATGTATGTATGCCATTTCTGCTGACAAATCATTATGTCATTTCTTCTGAACAGGACAGTATGCCTAAAGGAGAAGTATTTTTATTTAATGAAATGCTTTTGCCAGAATGGAATGTCCACTCCAGTCACAGTTAGAAATCTGCCTACACTGATACTTTTACATAGTTTTGTGTAAAATGCAGAGCTTGGTGCCGAGTCAGTTTTAGGGATGTGTTAAGATCTGAAAATCCTGAGCTGTAAATCTGCAAGCATTTTAGTCCAGTAGGTTTATAGTCAACAGCACAGATGGGACTGCAATTAGCAGGCAGGAATCTGACCTCTCTTCCAGTGATGTGGGCCATCACTGGCAGATTGGGAGCTGGCTGTTGCACAGGTATTCTTCTGGATTCTCCCCCATATCTGAAATGCACTGCCTCTGAGCCAAGGACACAGGAAAATCTGTCCAGGGGCAGATGCTGATACAGCAAGCAGCTTACACCAAAAAAACAAAAACAAAACACAGGATTATTATTGTTTTCAAGTGCAGCAGGATGATAACAAAATAAACCAAAGGCACTGGTTTAGGCTGTAGCACATCTACTGACTGTTCTGCTGAATCAGGCCCAGGATGTGTGCAAGGCTCCGTAACTCGGATCTGCAACAGGGACGCCTTGTAGTAATCACTAGGTAACAGCACCAGATAATCCTAAGAACAAAGAATACAATAAATGCTAAAGCACTCAAATAATGACAAAAAGAACATCTCCAGGCTTTCACAATGTAACAATGAATGAAACCAATCACATAAACAATTTGTGCAGAAGGTATCTGCAAAATGTGGGTGGGGCTTTTTCTGTTACTACTTGGGCCAATAACATCAGAATGTGTTTCCCTGACTCTGTAATTTCAGAAAGACGGCACGAAGGCAGCTGCCCTGTGGTCAGGGAAACTCTGAAGCCACTCTCCCATCATGTGTTGTACAAGACAATGCACTGAAGGGAGCTTCCCTGCAGCCCAGTAACACACAGCCAGATGCCTGCAGTTTTCATCCCTGAGTGCAAAACACAAGCACACATCTCAACTCCGGGTCACAAGCACACATCTCAACTCTGGGTGAGTTTTTGTTCTGCCTTGCTTACTTAAATTAATATATTAGAGCTTAAATATAACAACTGTTAATGTGAGAACATGATGGGCTAAGACTATCAATATACACCTCTTCAAAGGTATTAGTGAAAAAACCCAGCAGAGTAATACTGTCACTTTCAGCAACAAATATGTGTGCAAGCTCTTTACTAGCACTTCATGTAGTATTCCATAAATTTAACATAGCCCCAGGCTTAATGACTGGAGACACTGCTTTTTATCCCTGTAAGAAATATGTAAGAGTTTCAGTATGCTGTCTTTGTGATCATATTTAAGGTTTTTCATAAATGATCATCTCAAACAATTTCTCTTTCTCTAGCAATTTCTTAGAACTGCTGCTAGAAAATTTTCAGTTTTTCAGTGAATGAAAGCAGAGAAAAGACAGGAGGATAAAAGCAGTCTGAAATTGACCTGCTCATAACGCAGCCCATTTTACAATACTCTTATGAAGATTTTTTTGTCAAGAAACTAAGGCCTTGGCTGAGCTAAGCTCTAGACACAAGATTGGATACATAAAAATTACTAATTTTTGTGAGCACTTATGCTTTGTGCTGTATGTTAGTAATACCTTATCATTTGAAGGTACAGATTCCAGATAAGACTTAAAGTCTGTAAGGAGAAGAAAAATTAGAGCAGGAGAAAGTCAGAAGAAATAAGAGGGAGAAATGTAAATTTTCATAATTGTATTCTGTTCCTTTCACTAGTGCTGAATTTCACTTGCTTGCAAGGTTCTTCCCAGCAAATAACTCCAGAGCAGTAACTTCATGACAACCTTCAAGCAGTTGTTTTCCTCAATTGTTTTCTTACCAAGAGGACTTCCTCTGCCATTATACTGACAGTCCACATGCCTGGAGCCAGTGAGAAAGGCTCTATGGAGCTTTTTCCTGGGATTGTGATAAAAGCTGGCTCCTTGCTGGGTGGGAAGACAAACTCTTTGCTCTGAGCAGCCCCTGCCAGAAAAAAAAAATCGAGTAAAAAACATAAGTGACTGTGTAAATGTCTCTACTTGCTTAGTGGGCTGGACTGATAATTTGGTCCATTAAACTTTGTTTGACAGGAGTTGATCAATGATTTTCAGTCAACATGCATTAGCAATGCACTCAACCAGACACAGAGCTATGCAGTGGTTGTTGCTTGCATTCTTATTACTCTTGAGCAAATTGGTACAGAAAAGCAGAGTTCTGCCCCTGCAATGGCCCATTTTGAAATATCTGAAATGGTCACTTTTTTGGTTTCCCCTTCCATAATTTTCCATTCAACCTCTCTCTGCACTGACGCTCAATATATTCAACTGACACATTCTCGTGTGACTTTAAGTCAAATACTTCAGGTGTTGGAGGTTCTCAGCACCATCTAAAATGCTTACTTACAGACAGATAACTTCTAGACAGAGACGACGGGCCAGTTGTGGATGCCCCATCCCTGGCAGTGTTCAAGGCCAAGTTGGATGGGCTCTGAGCAGCCTGGTCTAGTGGAAGGTGTCCCTGCCCGTGGTAGGGGGCTGGAACTGGATAATTTTTAAGCTCCCTTCTACCCAGATAATTCTGTGACTCTATGTACTACAGAAATAAAGCTGTGGTATGTTTTGTCAAATAGAAGTCATGAGGATCAACTGTTATGAATATTAAAGGTTTCCTTGTTGAAGACCCTGGACACAGACCAAATCTGGTTCCCTGTGTCCCAGACATTGGAAGCCAGTGATGGCCACAAATTTCTGCCACTCTGCTGAATGGTGTCTGTGAAGTCTTCAGTTTTGTCTTACTTGAATCTCTAAAAGGATCTATAACTTTACTCCTCTCAATAAGGCAGGAATAGTAAGACACATAGGCCTGGTATGCCCCTACCATTCAAAGGATATGGAGTACTTATCTTTTATCAAGGTCTGAAAGGCATAATATGTTTTTGAGGTCTGTAATCAGAACTTGGTAGACTGGGCTCATCATTTTAAACAAACCCTACTCATTGAATGAAGGCAAAAGCCACATTTAAAACTTGAATATTAAAGGCAAGTAAAACAAAGTGTTGCTACCCCTTCTTTAAAAGCTTCATAAAACCTACAGTTCAGAGCTTCCAAGTACAGAACTGAAAGTACTAAGTGTGGCAAACATTTGAAGAAACAAATGCTGATTACTACTGCAAGCAAGAGTTTCATGCAAACACAGCCACATCAATTACACAGCAAAATATACAAGGAGAAGCGCAAAAGCACTGACACTGTTAAAAGCGATGCCTTTTAAGCAACATTAAAGACTTGACTTAGGTGCACCTTGGAAAGTCTTCTCTGATCTAACATTCACCTGAGCTGTTGCACTGCTGAGTTACACCTACCTGCTCCAGGCTGAGTTTGACAAGCAGATATACGACCAGATAATGTTTCCCCTCCAGGGTTAATATACCTCAGGATAATGTGAAATAAGTAGAGGTTTGATTTTTCCACATTCAAAGTTATCCTCACTTCATTCTGCAAAATGGAAGTTAATAAACAAAAACAGCCATAAAGTGCTGTATTGGAAAACAGTCAGAAGCCATGCAAGCACCAGACTAAAGTCCTACAAGAAAAAGGCACATGCAGAAAAGTATATACTGGAATGGCAGTGCTGGTCTATGACAGAGAAAGACAGGGAAGCCTAGTGAGAAAATTAATTCACTTACAAGTATAATTAGTGCCAATATGTTTTCCCTCAGCAACTGAGATCTTCCCTTTAGAGCTTTTTGAGCCCAGGCTGACATAGTGGAGGACTAGGTGGAAGAGCTTAGGGGAAGCCACAGTGATAGGCATAACCACCTCTGGCTGGGAAAAATAAAAAAGGGAAAAAGGAGGAATGGATAGTACATTACTTGTTACTATCACCCAGAGAAAGAAAAACCACTTGGCAAAGACAAAAAGGCATGGGCAGCTTACAAAAGAGCATGGAACAAAATCCCCTGTGAAATAAAACTCTTGTTGAATACCAGCTGATCCAGAAGGACACAGAAGGCTCAACTAACATGTAAGTGTGATTCAGCAACAGTATTTTACTATTATTGTCCCCACTGATGCCATAAAGGAGGCATATGGCTGTTGATATTCCTGCCTTTCCAAGTAATAGGCCACACTCATTGATCCTAGTCTGAGATCCCACAGCATGCAGACACCTCAGACTGTCCCTGAAGCTGCTGATCCTCTACCAGCTCCTAAAGTTGCTCAGAGTTGCAATACCAGGAATGCTGTCCTTGTCCTGGAGCTGAACTGACACCTCCAGACCCACAAAATTCTCTGCGTTCACACAGCCCCATTATTTAGTTTTCAGAAAAACTAAAAGACATGTTAAGGATCAGTGGTGGATTAGGAAAGAACAGGATTGGTGCAATCTCATGAGTTTGGTTTCTTTATTTCTATCCAAAATCCTAAAGCTCCCCTCGCTATCTAGCTCCCACCAGTTCATCCATCACAATCCACCCGCTGTCCCTTTCCAAGCTATTTGTGGCACAGTGACCTCCCCACTGTGGTCCACTCTGCTTTCCCAAATGCAAATGTTTTCTCTGTTACCCACATCTGAGAACAGAACAAAAAGCCTGTACAAAATGCCCATGGAAAAGAAACGCAAAAAGCAGCTGAATTAGAAAGCAGGCGTTAAGAAATCAGATACCGAAGAGCTGCCTTCATTTACGAGTGTGCAATAATACTGAAAATTCAAAAATTATCTGGGATTAAAAAAAAAACCAAGACCAAAACAACAAAAGAAGACTGAAGGAAGAAGAACATAGAGGAAATCATTGCACAATGGTTATGTGCTTTTGTTCCATGCTATAGTAATTCATTAGTCCCTGGACAAACGGAGGCCAGACACGACTATACCAAAGCCCTGCTTTCAAGGGGAGTGAACAAATCCCATTTATTGCTCAAACCTACTGTTTTAAAATTCTGCTTCATTTGATCAGCAGTTCAATCCAAAGTCTGAAGGGCCCTTCTCAGAGAAATTATGGCGACTTTCTACCTGTGATTTACTTATTCCCTCAGCTATTGTTTAGTTTATTCATAGTCTGTCGTGAAACTAAAATAATTGTTGCCAATATGCCCCTGCTCACAGCTTCTTTTACTGAACCACACATTTTCCTGTTTGCTGTAATTTGAAGGTATCTTTCATAATAAAAGCTAGCACTTCTCTACCCAATGTAAGTTCAAGTGTAAGATGTCTTGGGTGACAGCAGTTGGAATTTACCTGAAAATTTTGTGGATACTGACTGTCATGGACCTGTGCAATTCAAACTATTTAGCCAAGCATTAACCTTCTGCTGTTCCCACTGTTCTTGGCTTGACAAGAATTTCTGCACTTAGTATTATAGATTTTAAAGCTGTAAGTTCCCTCTTTACAGCTGTCTCACAAAAAAACCAACCTCAAAGAACATTTCTGAAGGAGGCATATTTGCACAAGCAACATGCAAATGACCTGACAAAAATACCCACAACTCACTAATCCCAACAGCAACACAGTGCCAAAGAGTTTGGATTAGTCAGATCCTGTCCTTTTCTCTTTTTTTCCATGACCTTCCACACACATAGCAGTATTATAAAGACATATGTGCCATGTACTTTTGTTTTCATTTTCACCCCGAAGTCTTGAGTGAAATACCAGCTTACTTGTATAGAGGACATCTGTGCATATCCTCTCCAACTGAAGCCAGGAAATTCCTGAGGATCATAGCCAAACCGAATTTTCTCTCCTTGGACAGTAGTACCATCTTCAATCTCAAACTTCATGTGGTGCAGATCAGGAAAAAAATAGTTTTTTTCAGGCCTTTCAAGAAGGAAAAAAGCCCACAACAAATCAGCAAAGAATTACCAGTCATTTATGATCTACATCTAAGGGCAAAAAGCAGTGGAAGAGAGATGATCTACGGGTGACTGAGGAATTCTGACACCAGCTCATAGATTCAAGACAGCTGGTTACAGGGATGCAATAAGAACTTTCTTTGCAGAAGCTTTCACAGCTTTGATACATTTTCCTATACAACTCTTGATAGATACATAAATACATATTGCAAAACTGGTATTGGTTATTTAAGTAAACAAGTCAGAAAATCTTAGTAAAATATAGGAAGGAAACTCCCCAGGAAAATTAATATCAATAACCAGTGCAATTTACCAAGTTAATCATCAACAAACCCAGAATGTCAGATGAAAGCATAACAAGGGACTGTGCTGAGGCTGTGCCAGGAGCCCAGCTGGACTCACTCGCGACACGTGGTGCCCACGACGTGCACTCTGCACCGGCAGCTGCCCCAGGGCTGGGAGCAGGCTGGGCTGAGGGATCCTCCAACATCACACCTGCAGCCTGGCACGCCAACAGCAGAAGCCAACCAGAAAAGGAGAGGTGGAAGTTATCAGCAAACACACCATGGCTTCACCTGATTAAACACCATTAATGACTCGCTTCCTCCTCCCAGAGCCCTTTAGACTCTCTCAAGCACAACTTAATACACGTGCATAAGCTGCAATTATTTTGAGCTTCCTGTGTTTGTGCCTGTTTCCTTTATAATTTCTCCTTAGAATGAGACAAAAGTCACTTTAAAAAAAACCCTCAAATAATACACCCTGCTACATTGCTAAATGCAGGGCTGCAGTTTTGCAGAACTGCTATGCAAATGTGTTCCCAGCAAGTCAGAATTCCTGCAGCAATATCATAAAGAATAATTATATTAAAAAAACCCACTAACAACAAAATCTAAAACCTAAATTACAAAAATTGCAAGATGTTAATGTTTCTAAGCCTGGTACCCCAATATTTAATCTGACAAAACTGCAACATATGGGTTCATATAATACACATTTTCAACTGACACTGGACAACAACATTGAATGACTTTCTACAGGGGACAGCACTTGTGGCACAAACTAAAGGACACCTCTAATGAGGTCTGTAATGAGGTATAATATGCTGTACTAAGGAACAAGTATGTCAAGGCTAAAACTTTCAAGCTGGATTGAAAGGCTGAGTCTTCCTAAATAGATTTATGTCCTAGTCTAAAAGCACCCTGTTTTCTAAGACATGCACAAAATGACTGGGAAGCACAGTGGTAACATCTGCCTTGTTCATTTTCCTGCTGAAAGGCAAAACAGGAGTCACAAGCAAGGTTACAGCACCAGTGCAAAATGCTGTGCACATGAGTAATTCAAACATCCCCATTCTAAAAGTACTGCCTAAGGAATTCTAAAGACTTCTGTGCTAAGTGCAAATGTTCCACCATAGATGTTCTTTATTCATTTTACCTTGGCAGCCAAAATAATTCTTTTTTTCAAGAGCATAATAACCAGCTTCACAAGTGTCACAGGAATCTCCACAAACATTAGGTTTGCAGTAGCATTGCCCATTTTCCTGTGAAGAAAATAAATTTCATCAAAAAATGTTTCAATATCTTTGCAGAACTTCAATCTCGCAGTACTTTGAGTTCCCTCTAATTGAATTCCCTCTAATTCCTCTAAAGAGGAAAAAATTTCTAATCTCAAAAAAGAAAATTAAAAAAAACCCTAACCAAACAAAAAAACCCCCATTTTCTGGACATGATCTCTGTCATTTATCATCTTCAGAAACAGACTAGAAAATATATAAACTCAAGAAGAAAAAAATTTTAAAACTTTATCTATCCCTAGGATGCATAAAATTGATCCTTTGATGAATAAAACTAGGTATTTTATGTTCAAAAGCAATAAAGAGTGCTAAGATTTCTAACTTAGCAAATGTTACAATAATTTATCTTAACAATTTAATATCTTCCTTTTAATTTCTCTTTACCTGCTGACATTCTGCAATTCCACTTAGTGTTCCACTGACATCACACTGACATTCTGCACAGATGAAAAAAAAAAGACACCTGCATTTCATCTTTTCATGATACTTTACAGAGAAAAACCCCACCACCCAGAAACTGCAATTTTGAGTCAATGTGCCACAAGGTTGATTTTTATTCTGGAATTAAAGGTTCAGAACAGCAGACTGGTATGAGTTGAGAAGAAAGAGAGAAGGAGAAAGAATGAGGACTTCTAAGTATGTGTGGTTTACTGGTATGTTTTAAAGTGATTTAACTTGTATTTGACAAAAAACAGTATTGAGTTTGAATTTACAATTGTTTTCTTTCTTAGAAACATTCATACAATTGATACAAAACAGTGTCTTCCAGTCTGACTGGCAACCTTCTATTCTGCAATGCTACTCTGGGACCAAATCAACTCTCCATATGAAACAGAAATGGAGAAAATAGTGCAAGGAGGAATTATGCTGAGCCAGAAGTTTGGACAAATCCAGTATCGACTCTGTGACTGAAAATAGAGAATTACATGGAAAGTGCAGTTCACAATATTTGAGGAGTTGTTACGTATTTAGAGATCTAAAGTAAAAAATGTAATGATACTATTATCAGTCTAAAGCTACTCATCCTAAGTGGCTGTTGTGGTGGAATCTGTTCCAAAGGAAACAGTTGGAGAGTACTTTAAAGATTTTTTTTATCTTTACCCTTTTTAATCTTCATTAATTATTATTATCTGCCTTAAAAACACACTCTCCCTGTTGGAAAACATGGACAATCACAGGTTATTATACAGATACAAACCATAACAGATCTGTCACACCCTGAGGCCACTAGAAGGCTTTACACTCCAAGCTAGGAAATAAAGTGAAAAAGCACTTTTTTTCCCCTCAAAACAATGAGCCAAATTCTGGTTTCAGGATTACAGGTAAAAATCCTGTCTTGCCCCAGTAGATCTGCCATAGGGCCCTATGAAGTGAACATCATTGGAACTTCAGAGCACACCCTGGTTCAGCACCAGGCAAACAGCCATGAAATTATGGCCTGGTTTCTGAAAGTAACTGCTGGTATCATGGGTTTACAATTAAGCTGTATGAGAAACATGCTGTTAACAAGAGTTGTGAAAGTCACAAAGAGCACCACAGACAGTGTCAGAGAATAAAGATGACTACATTTCATAAGCCAAAGAGATACATCATGAAGCCATACCTGTACATCCCTCGGGGTTTTCTTTGGCCAGGTTCCAGTACAAGGGTTTGCATTTACTGCAGGTAGGACCTTCAACATGCTGGAGACATTGACAATATCCCTAACAACAGAAAGGAGCTAATAAGGGTTTACCTGCTCCATAAAAAAACTTACTGATCTTTACTACTAAGAGAAACCTAACATTGTTAAGAGCTCATGCAGCTTACTGACTTTTACAGATCCATGGATCTCAGGCTGATTCAGACATCTTAGATTTTTCTGTCTTATACTATCAGCAAAAGATTGTTCCACCCTGCATATTTTTTATGTATCTAATTTATGCTAAGGGTCCCAAAGGATGTACTTTCCAATTCTTTTATAGCCTTATTAGAAGTGCTCTGAAGTATTAACTGGTTTGTATGAAGAATAAACCCCAGTATTTCCTTAAAAACATTAATTCATTTTCATATTTAATCTTTTCTTTATTGGTGGAAGACACCATCTCAAGACACTATTAAGACACCAATAATTACCACCATCACATTAATAACAATAATAGTGGAATGGCAACAAAGATGCAATGATTTTTCAAGAATAATTTGATGCTGAAAGGCCTGTTGCAACCCAGACCCAGAAAGTCTTTGAGACATGCACAGGCTTATATCTTCATGCATATGTTAGTGTTAAGAGTATACCAAAAAGACATAAACAGATTGCATATCTTTTATATAAAAGACAAAAAACCCCCATCCTTGACAAGGTTTCGCACTGGTATGATGGTATGATCAAAAAGCAAAACACAAAGTTTATTTCTACTCCTACTTTCAAACAAGCTCCTGCAATTCTTTTAGAGCCTAAGAGCAGGCTTCAGGGCTTGAGTAATGAGCTGGATGTGTTCAGCAAAGACACATGAATGATTAACATGCACTCTCAGCTGCAGTGGCAGAATACTTACAAAATGAGAACCAATGCTACCTGCAGGGTCACACTCGCTGTTGACACCTTTATAAAACAAACACATTGAAAGATCTTTTGAAAACAGAGGCTGTGGAATGTAGCAGTGCAGAAGCACAATGTAGCCGGTGTGAGCTTGAAAGGGCTTTTTAATAGGGTTACCTTGGATAGACTCAAATACTTTAAATGCCAAGACAGCAGAAGCCTTTAATAATGATTTTTTAATGTGCATTTAGCCTGATTTATAGTATTTGGGCTTGTATGCAAAGCAGTCACTTGGAAAATAGAGCAGTAGCCTATGGAACTGACAGATATTTTCTTAAAGTTCCTATGCCATCAAAATGGAAATCTTTTAACTGGAAATATATTTGAGACGATTTATTTTCTTCCATGTAGCAGAAATAGGAAGGAAAATCCCAGTAAAAGTAGGGAAGGGTTTTACTCACGCAAGCAGTTGGGATAGCTGTGATATCCTGGAGCACATTGGTCACATCTCAGCCCAGCATAGTTACTGTGGCACAGACACTGCCCTCCAGGACCACAGGTATTCCCCAATGAGCCAACACCATCACAACTGCATGCTGCACAGAGTAATAAAAAAAGAACAGATACGTGTCTAAATCTAGAATTTGCCAAAAAACTTACCTTTGAATATAAATCAATCATTTCTGTTCAGAAAACCAAACAAACCATAATTTTACCAGCAAAAATAAATATGCCAAAACAGACGGTTATTCTGCAATTATGTCCTCAACCACTGATAATCTTGGTTCTTGCAGTTCTGTTAACTCACAGCTGAGAGATTTGGTTTGATGCCTTGTAAAACACATGTAAGGGACATAAATCCATCTTACATTTGGGAGGAATGTCACATGACAGAAATACTTGAAAAAATCTTTTAAAAATATATTCAAAGCATGTTATCAACTGTAACAGCAAACTTCTTATGGAGTTACCGCTATTTTGGGCTAACAGCTAAAGACAAGGCCTGCTGTTTTCTTGAGATGATGCTGGAATGCTCCACAGGGTCACACTTCACAGGTACAGGAATGGGACCCCATCTGGACATCCCAGCTGTCCCAGGTACAAGATGAAGTGCTGCAGTTAACCACTTGGATGTTATGACTGCCAGAAATGGCTGACTGACAGAAATACAAAGCAAACACTGTCTTCTGCTACACGTTCATGTTTCTGGTTCCCCCTTTTGGTTCCTCTTTCTGTTGCAGTCAAAGACATCTGACTTTGCTGTGTTTACTTTAAAGATGCTTGGAAAGACACAGGGCTTGCTAGGAAGTTAGTGTAAGAGAAATACAAACACTGAAGCTTCCAAGAATAATACCTACACTAGAGTCCTCCGTCATTGACTACCATATAGCATTCTCTCCTAATTTTAAGTATTAGTGTTTTGTTTAAAGGCTTTGTTTTGATATTGCTTTATTTGTATAAAGCTTCTATTGAGTTCAACAAGTCACGACCAGAGAGTCCTGTAGTCGAGTAGTTCTAGTCACAGCAGCCCAAAAAATATAGATCTGTCTCTCTTTTGAAGATGATTCCTCACAGGAATAGCAGGCTGGGCTGCTCACTTTCCCCCACAGCTTGCAGCATGCTGTGTTAATTTATGTTTAAACCCATGGCAGCTCATTTTAACTGAGCAAACTGTGAACTGCAGCAGTTCTGAGTAATCCCACTTACTGTGGTTTCAACTATTTTTATCTGTCTTTTACAATTTGTTTTTGCATGCTCTTTTAAGCTTTTATGTCTCTTTTCAGCTTTTGGTGTTCAAAGATCAAACATATTCAATACGGGTTTGATTTGCCTTAAGATTGCTACTTGATTTTGCTCTAGGAAAATAAAAAAGGTTATTTTAAAACCACTGAACACTGTGTACCAATGCAGAATCCTGATTTTATGTTTTTCATTAAAAATGTTCATCTATTCCAGACCATAAAACCCACAATCACATGGTGTTTTTATATTCCACCCATTGATTTGGTAACACAACATGGCCCATCTTCGCAAGGTGCCACAGTTTAACTCCAGCTGGCAAATAGGTACACAGAGCCACTCACACCCCACCCACGGGATGGGAGAAGATAGGAAAAAAGGTAAAACACAGTAGAATTAACAGGAGTAAAATTAATTCTACCCCAGCTGAAACCAGGGCATGAGGGCATAAAGAATTCTGCTGTCCCTTTATAGGAGATAAACAGCTATATAAGCCCAAAGGAAGAAGACTGACATAGTCAACAGCCAAAAATAACAAGAGAGAAGAAAGTAAATCATAATTTTATGCATAAAACTTGTTAATCAGCACAGGAAAGCACATACCAGAACTCTGCAATATTCTATATTCCTTCTCAATGAAAAAATTGATAAGGATTAAGGGCCCTCTCTCTCATTCACTTTAAAGGCAGACAAAACTTAGGGCCAAGTAGGATGTGATGGGAGTCTTTGTACACACACAAGACCATTACAATACTCAAAAGTTATACTCCATTAATTTCCTTGTCTTGTAAAAAAGCAGGTTAGTCCTTGGTGGGAAACTCCAGAGAAATCTTTCATGTTTTATGCCTACGTGGACAGGGGCTGGGTTAGCTGCTGGCAGATGATCTTAAAATAAGTGAGAAGCCACCATGAAGGGCAAAATAAGAGCTTCAGATTTTCAGATTTACAGAACAAACTGGTACCAAACAAGGCCCCAAAGACTCTCTGCAGAAGCAGACCAGTGCTTCACAGTTCTGCCATGCTGGTTCCTCAGCAGTCAAGTGTGCCCTGTTGCTGTGGGCCTCCACGGGAGAACAGCTCTCAAATGCTTTGGTTATTAGTATGACAGCTGTGCTGTCTGAGGGTACCTCAAACAGTCTGACTACAAGGGGAAAAAAAAGGCCTGAAATTGGAGAATTAAAATATATGAGGATTTCACTGAAAAGCACAAGAGGGAATTGCCCCTTTTCTGCTATGAACACTGCTCTGGCTGCTGTTCTGGAAAGCACTGCTGTCTGCCTTTTCAGGGCCGTGTTTGATGCTGTACATGCAATCGGCAGCCTTACCTTGACAGGCAGGGAACGAGTGGTGGCCAGGCTGGCAGCTGTCACACTGAAGTCCTGCCACCCCTGAGCGGCAAAGACACCTCCCAAGAAAATCGCAGACTTCAGGCTGGGTACCCATCAAGTTACATTCACACTCTGCCAATGAGAAAAGATATTTCAGAGGCAGCCTGTGTACAGGCTCTCTTCTTTTATCTTTATTGAAATAAAAATACATTTGAAAAAAATAGCAGTAAAAGCAACTCCCTGCTCCCCGATGCTCAACAGTATGACAATTTTCTCATCAGATTTATATGGATTCATAACAGCTTTTATTGATTGCTCACATCTGTAACAATTCAGGAACAAGGAAAACATTAATGAAAGAGCAAGGAAGCTGGATCAAAGTTCAGTTATCAGTGTCAAAGCACTACACTTGGCCTGGCCCCACTGAAAGTCTGATTTATCAATTCCAAGTGGTTTGCCAACTATTGAGAGTAGTTCCATCACTTCTGGGACCGAAGCAAAACAATTCATGGTTTAGATTTACAATCTTGGGTGGGAATGGTCAATAAATAGCCTAAAAAGACAGCACAGAGACCTCTATTAAAGTTCAAAACCAGTCAGTTTTATAGCATTGATTAGATAGGGTAGCTTTGTGCATCAAAGTGAGGTTGCAAACTCACATTAAGTATATTTTAAAAAAAAAACCTCCAAGGATAAGTAACAGAAATATTTCCAAATTTATTCTAAGTTTAATCAATGTTACTAAATCCAAACACAAACTAGAGTCTGGCAGCTGCATCAAACAGCAGACAGCAACCAAGGAAACCGGGGAATTTTTAGATCAAAATCTCCCCTCATCACATTATTCTTCTCTGACTTTTGTGAGTTGTGGGAGAGCCTGTTATGAATACATCTCCATGGCAAAATAACTCTATCCTTCAGTTTAAAACTTGGTGTTTTGGATATGCTTGCCAAAAGGGAATGCTTGGCTTACCCTGGCATAAGGGGTACTGAAAATAGCCAGCTGCACAGGTATCACAGGAAAAACCCCCAAATCCAGTTCGACATCTGCACTGCCCAGTACTCCCATCGCAGTCACTGCCCAGCACTCCTGCACCATGGCACGGGCATGCTGAAGAGCACATTTGTAAAGAAAACATTTGCAGTATTATGATCTTGAAGCTCTTATTTCCTTGGAAGCCACAGGTTGGCATTTATCCTGGAGCACAGGCTCCAAGTGTCAAAAGAAACTATGCCACTTACGCAGACACCGGGGGCCAAAATACCCTGGTTTGCAGCCTCCTTCTAGTTAAAACAGGAAAGGAAAAGAAAAAAAAAAAACAAAGTGAGTGCATATAATCCCAGAATTCCTTGTAATTTTGTAGAAAAAAATAGATCAGTACTTAGACAAATAGGGTATTTTTGTTCATGAGTAGTATTTACTGTCTTACATGCAAAATCTCATTCAAAAAACCACAATCTGGAATTGTGCTCAGTCTGACAGCAAAAATTTACAACTTCTACTAAAACTTCCACTTAGAAGCAGCTGATTTCTTGTGTCTTCAAATTCAGATGCTGCTCATTGAAATAGTAAAGAGCTCAAGATCTGTTTTCTCCAGTTACATTTATTCACTTTCCTTTGGATTTTTTTTCTTCTTCCATTAAAAAATTTGTGAGAAAAGGGAACATGCAACAGAATACCCAGAGGCTGACCAGGGAAATTATTTTGGATGCTGTACCAAGGTGAAGTGCATTGTAAGTATGCAAGTGATTAAGTGCTAACTGTGATGATGCCTCTGTTGCGCAGAACGATAACAGGCTAAAAAAACATAAGCCCACCAAGGGAATCATTGTATGGATTTCAGGCAGCTTTACAGTGGGCTAAACAAGAAATATGAAGCTTTCTTAGAAATCAAAGTCCTTCACTGCTAAGGGCAACATACAATTTGCCAGGTGACAGAGGACAGTCCAGAGACAGAGCCAGCTAGCCTCAAGAAAGAGATTGACACCACAAAGCAGTGGCTGCCATGTCAGAAAGTTGTACATGTCAAACTCTTGATGGATGTGTTCTTAAGCACACCAAACAAGATGTTCAGCTCCTCCTGCAGATGTTTGCCAGAGGCTCGCCAAAGTTGTTTGGATCCATAACTCCTTCTGGAGCTAGCCCACCTAACTATTTGGTATAAACGTGACAGTATGATGAACTTCTGGCAAGAACAAAGGTTCTCTTGAAAAATAAACACCAACAGAGGCAAAATTGCTACCTAAAAATCAAGCTAATGATTCTAGTATTCTACAAAAGATAGGCACCATTGAAACAGTGAAAAATAGCAACATGGGGAAAAACAGTGAAATAGGGAAAAACCACCAAGAACTTGCCTATTATGTCACCAGCCACAGCATCACTTGGAACTGAAGAAGTAGAAGGATATACAGGATTATCTTTAAAACAAAAGAAACAGCAGGGATCACTGGAAACACATTAAATTTATTAAAATCATGACAAAAATAAAGTTACCTACCATCAATAAAGAGCATGATATTCCTATGACTCTAGTAACCAACTCCAGTTTAGTTGACTTTAGTTTTCTTAGGAAAGAGGTAAGAGACTTTTGATTCCCAAATCAGATACAAGGTTCCTTACTCGAAAAAGCAGTCTGAAAGGCCAGACACCATTTGGAAATGACACCAGGTTGCTTTCCTGCTCCTTATCCTTTTGTGCAGGAAGCTTTCTTACACAAAATAGCATCGTGAAAATTACCTAAGGATTTCCATATTTATTTCACATTTCCTGCTTCCAGCTAAAGGTTCATCTCCTTCTATGTGGCATTACTACCTGCTACATGAACTGCCATATTTTATGACATGTACATCTTAGGAGCTTTTATTTGAGAGTCCTCCAGATTGTCTTTCCCATTCTTAAATTTTCTTGCATTCAGATGGGATCCAAATCAATGAGCTACACGCACCTGTGGGACTCAGATCAATGTCTACCTGAGCTGAACTAATTTAAAAATGTCAGATTTCAATCAAGAAGATATATGAGATGTGATAATATAGAATACAGTGTACAGACAGTATTCTATCACAGCCATTGAATTCAAACAACATTCAATTTTCACACTGGTTTTTTTCCTTTGTTTTGTATTGTTTTCACTCTTCTTGTGTTTCTATAGTGGTACCTCTCTTCTAGTCAGACCTCAGATCTTGTCCCAGATCAACACTCGTCTTTTATCAGCTGGCAGAAACACATCTTTCCTGAAGGCACAAAACATCCCACTGATGCATTTCTGCAATCCTTTCATGGAGTCAGAAGCCTTTATGCAGCAATCCTGATGCTACATATTTTCTGCTCAGTTATTTCATATGTAATTTTTTTATGGGAGAAGCACTGTTTATCAGAGGTGCAAGATCCAAATCCTAGGAGGTGTCAAGGAGAACACACACCCATTTTCTTTCCCTCAGTCATTATAGTCATGTTCTACTTTTCTCTGTGCAGGTGGTCTTTATCCCTGAAAATCCTGACACATGTTTAAACAATTTGTCCAGGGCTTTAGGACTGGAGTTCACAACTCACTGAGTTCACAGCTCATTCATCAAGCTGTAAACCTGATGTCTCAAATGATTTGAGAATTAGGACAATGCAGCACAATCTCTGTTTTTGAAGTCACTACCATTTTGTTAAATAACCCAACTCTCTTCAGTATTGTAACAACTATTTATCAGAATACAAACATGTGAAGCTGAAATACCAGATGCTTTTTAACCAAGTCAAGAGCAAAGAAAACCATTAATTCTTCAATGCACATTTAAAATACAGAAAAAGAGGCAATTTTACTTGTGTACTTACAGACACAAAATGGATAACCATAGAATCCATCAGCACAGCGTTCACAGTGGTCTCCCTGGAAATTCTGCTTACAGAAGCAGCGGCCAGACCCTTCCTCACAGCCGTCTGCATGCTCCAAGTTACAACTGCAAGCTAAGTAAAAGTACCAGCAATTAAGCACTCTTTGGAAAATAATCAATTTGCCTTTTACAGCAGTGCACAAGGGCATTGTAACAACAAACCTGAAGATTGAATGACTTGTTATTTAAAGAGTTAATATTTCCCAAGTACTTACATATCACCAATACATCCTTTAAAAGCAAAACCCATGTTATTTTCTTAGAGTGTTTAGGAGTTTTTAATTCCAAAAGATGCACGTTGTTCCTCCACAGCAATTTTTCTGTGGCAACCACTCATCTCTCTCCATGGTCCAGGCTAAGCACCACTCTATTCACTTTGATTTACACACTACATGCAACACTATGACCACAGCTCTGCTGACTTCCCCACTCCTTTCAATCCCCAAACACAACATAACTGTAGTTTCCTCCTGCTTGTCACATCTCCTTCAGTCTCTTTGTAATCCAACACTTTCCTCTTACCTGTACTCAGTTTTTTTTAAATGTTCTATTAGTAATTACCCTATTGCATCACTTATTGGTCGATGGGCTCAGCACTGCATGAGATCACAGTAGTGATATTGCTGCATAAAGTAGTAACCTTTTAAGCTATAGAATAAATTTTTCAAGTGACCAAGGGCCAAAGGATAGCTCATGTGTACATCAGAGAGCTAAGAGAAACAAGATCACGAGAACAGGAGATGAGAATGGCTTCCCAGGAGTCCTGAGATCCTCCTCACTGTGGGGTGTGTAACGGCATCCCAGGTTTCCATGATCCTATCTCCTCTGTACCCTTTTATGGCCTATTTTCTATCTTTCTGCTGTTCTCAATATGCTCATATGACACGTAAGTTGAGAAGAATATAATTTAAAAGGCTTAAAGCAATATAGAAATTCATTTGTAGCTCTTCTCCCAACATTTTTTGCCCACCCTTTCATTTTTTCCTCCACAAAGACACATCCTATGCCTTGGTTACAGCCCAAACCCCTCAAGCCAACAGGAGATGATACTCCATAGAGAAGGACTCACGTATGCAACCATCAGGAGCCCACACTGGAACGCCGTAAGGACGATAGTAACCTTTTGCACACTTCTCACAGTTAATCCCAGCTGTGTTATGCTGTGCAAAACAAAATAAAAGGATAGTACGAGATAAAGAGAGGAACCTGGAAGAATTAAGAAACAATAACATCCTTTACACTGTTTCTATACACAACTAAGAGCTGAATAAGACTCCAATAAAGAGTCAGTCATGGTGTTCTTTAACCACCTGTTCTCTACAGGGCTCTGAATCATTGTATTCTCACATAAAGCAGCTGAACTTTTTCTTTAAAGCACAATAAACCCCTCCTCTCATTAAAAATAACCTTTGAAAAAATAACTCTTTATATCATAAAATACCTCCTTTTAGGCTACTTTCTTATCACCATGTATATATTGTTCAAGAAATTGCAACATTAATTTTTTCTTATACTACATGTTAATTTTCTGACTATCTTCTGTCTAAGATCAGCAAAACAAAAGAAATCAAAAACTGAACAGTCCAGCCAGCACAAAATAGATTTTCCACTAGAAAAATGTCTGTCTCTATAAATATGTGGTTTAGGCACACCAGAAAAAGAAAAAAACCCTAAGTAATTTAAACTAGAGCAGTGATGGCAAGTACAAGTTGAGTAAATCATGGTCATGAGGCACCCTGATGAGCTCACAGACACGAGAGCCAGGGAACCAGAGCAGGAAGCTCTGCCCTGGAGCAACCAAAATACTTCCCCCAGCTCCCACTCCCTGTTTAGTTCCTCCTTAGGGAGTGTTGCAATTCAGGGCTGAGCAGGGACATGGCATTTCATGGCTGGACTGGTGAGCAGTTCATGAGCAGGGCACTCAGGACTCTGCATGTTCTCCAGCTCTGCTCACTCCAGTAGCACATCAGTGGCCCCAGCCCAGACAGAGCTTCAGGAAGATGCCAGAAGGACAAGGCAGCAGGGTGCAAGTAATCCAGAAGGTGTTTTGAATGCATGAAAGAAAGACAAGCAAACAAAACAAATAGCAGAATTACAGCTCTGGGCTTCTGAAAAGTAGATTTGTCCTTGCTCAGAGAGCTGCTTGACAAGATCCTGTGTGAAAGTGTCCTGGATGGAAAGGGAACCAAGAGAGTTGACTCTCATGGACAGCCTCCTTAGAACTAGAACAGTTCTTTCCAACATGAAAGCATGGCAGAAGGTCAGCACAGATAAACACAGAGTTTCTGATTGATCTCAAACACAAAAAGAAAGTGCATGGAAGGTGGAAGCAGGGCAGGCTGCTTGATGGCAATACAAAGACATTGCCCATATATGCAATAGTGGAGTTCAGAAAGCCAAAGCTTAGCAGAGTTAAAACTAGCAAGGAAGGTGAAACACAAAAAGAAAAATTCCAAGAGAAGAGGAGCAGCAAAAAAAAAAGCTAATGAGGGTAGTGAGCCATTGCTCAGTGGCAAAGGAGATCCAATGCACAAATTCAGAACACACAAAGGACAAGAAGGTGATGGGACATATCCAGCATAGTTTACCCAGTGCAAAATATTCCCAAATCCACCTCATGGACCTCTGTGATACAACAACAGGTGCTGTGGGCAGACCCATGCAGATGGTGAGGGACTGAAGCACATGACATCCAAGAAGATGGTTGGGTTTCTTCAGCATCAAGAAGAGAAGGGTGAATTTATTGCTACCTACTACTACTGGATCAGAGAATACAGAGGGGATGGACTGAGACTCTTGTTAGAGGTGCACCAAAAAAGGATGAGAGGCAACAGGCACAGATTGGAACATGAAAAATTTCAATTAGATGTTAGGGACAAAATAGGTCATGCAGGCAGTCAAACACCGAAACAGGTTGCCATGAGTAGCTGTGGCATTCCAATCTTTGGAAGAGTTCAAAGCTTGGAAGAATGAGTTCCTGAGCAACCTGGTCTAATTAGACCTACTCTGAGCAGGATTGTGTGGTTTCCAGAGCTCCTCTGTCATCATACTCTAAAGAAACTGATACTATCTTTTTGTGCAACACTTCATTTATATCACTTCTTCATTCAGGCATCCATTCCTAAAACTTTGCTTTCCCCTGACACAAACAGAAAAAGTAAAGTAAAATTCATGCCTTTTGTCAATGAAAATAAAAGGAAAAAAAAAGAAAGCTATAATTGGATTTAAACTCATTTAATCCAATTTAACTTCCACAAAATTAATTACAAACAATTCATATCAGTCATATAACCAAGATTTGTAGAATTAGACTAATTTTGCTATTTTCTATATTTGAAGTAGTATTTAAAGAAATGTTCTTTCATGAACAAAGAGCTGATAGAAAGGACCAACATGGTAAATCTTACTAGACTGTATGAACAAAGTTCTGCACAGAAATGTCAATGGGAAGACAAAGAACACTTCTTCTACTCATGTTAGTAAAAATAACGCTACTCTCTTCTGACTGCCTTTTGGACAATATCTGATTATATTGTGGGAAGAATATGGAAAATATAATCTATACTGGATATTTGCCTTTTTTGTTGCTTGAATACAGCTATATTTTAAAATGCACAACATGGTAATACATGAATCACGATGCATAGATTTCACAGGAAACATAGAACCGATGATAATTTTCCTGCAATGCAAAATTCTGGTCAGCTGCTTGTCATACATCAGATGACTTGACAGCAAAAGAAAGACAGACTTCCACGTAAGTCTGGATTTATTTAACCTCGAGATCACTGAACCAATGAGTGACTCAGGTTGTAAGGGACCTCAGGAGGTTGAGTAGTTCAGTCCCACAGAGATAAGGCCAAGATTAAATCTTTATCAGAGTCTTATTTGATCTTTCCTCATAGTCATTGCCAGAGTAGAACAAAGTCAGAATGAAAGAAATTCTTGTTCTTTCCAAAAATGCGTTATCTATTTATGACAGACACGGTGTAAAGTCTCTGATTCCAAATTTACAATTTTTGATTCAATCCAATGGAGCCTCTAAGATAGTTATGGAGCTCATCCCCTCAGTTTTCAGAGGAAACTGATGGAATGAATTTGGTGGGTGTGGAGGGAGGTGCCTGATGGCTATTTTCCTCTACCTAAGGCATCTTTCCTCTACACAAAAGACAGAACCAACTCTTCTCATATAAGCACAGCACAAGCCCAAAAGGCAACTATCACAAGCTGCAATTGGGGAAATTCCTGCTAAACAGGAGTGTGATTGAATGCTGTTAAAGATTCAGACTGTGTGTAAAGTGCATCCTCAGAAATTTGCAGAATTCAACTGCATGTTTCTCAGTGCAACTTGATATAATTTTGCATTCCAGCCTTGGTTTGAGTGGAGCACTAGTCCAAAAGGACTCCAGAGGGCTCTTCCATGCTTCTCTGCTTTCCCAATATCTATAACTTTCCATCTTGGTATAGTCTAGATCCTCCTTTATTTCTGCTGATGAGAGAGATTCCTCTGTGTTTTGCTGAAGTAAGTAACCAGCTGGCTTGAGCTGGCATTTTATTTGCTTAATTTTCCTTCCTTCTGTTAAGGAGGGAAATGGCAGACTTTGTAACAAAAGGAAAGGAAATTTTTATAGCTGATCAAATTGTTTGCTTTGATTGTGTGGTTTTATTTTGATCCCACAGGACAGAGCATAAATACAATTTTTACGTGTCTTTCACACGTTACCAAGCAATGTTGAACAAGGTAGATTATTTTCATGTGCCTTTTTCCACACTTTGAGTACAAGCAGTAACACCATCAGACAAATGGGCCTATCCAGACTGGTCAGACCCAAAACTACTGGTGTCAACATTTTTTTAAACTGATCAAAATGACCTTTTTACCTGGCAGTTAATGCAGACTCCTCCACCTTCATAATGCCCATGGATGTTTAAGCTTGCTTGACGCCGATCAACGTCAGCATCATAGTAGCAATCAATGGCATGTCCATGGCAATTGCAGGCTGAAAAGGTAATGTTCCAAGTCAGCTTTCTTCATAAAGCTGGAATTTAGCAGTCTCCAGCATTTACCTCCAGCAGAGGTCTAAAAGTAGATTAGATTTTTTTTTTTTTGTGTACATACACTCAGGCTGGAGTATACTCAAATGTACATACTTACCTATAAACAACTGGATTTTCATACCAAAAACATAGTACAATAATGTGGGCATGAAGAAAATGTGCAGCTAGTCTTACCAGAGAAGGCAACGGTTGTACCATCTCAAAACTATATGGTTAAGCATAAATGCACAACTCGGAAGATCCAGAAAAATGGCTGCTGTAGTTTTTTTAAAATTATCAAAAACATACTCAAATGTTTCTTTTGCCATGTCTCAAAAATACATCTGGACTGATGCTATGCGCACTAAACCTTTATTTAAAATTAACAGTTTTAGATAAGATACATTCAAATAAAAAGATCTACACCTAAGAACTCTCATATTCAGCTGTAGCTACAGATATACCAGCAAACTTGGCTATAATTCTGTGTAGAAACCAACCATAACAACAAACATAGAATAAACCAAAGGGCCGTAAATTCATTCAATGTCCTCTTTTTTTTCTGATTTGATCTTCCTTCTTGGCTGGAGAGGCAAATGGGAATATTTTTTGAAAGAATGAAGGTAGCAAAAAACAGGCTTCCCCAAGCATCTGGGTGCTAGCTGATCTTTTAATTACAGGAAGTTACTTTCCCAGGAAATTCCTGAAGTTATGACTTGATAAAGCTATTACTTCATGTTTAGGGAAACCCTCCCTCCATCAGGACCAGGGGGGACAATACTCTGGAAGACAATGGGCTACAGAAACTAAGGGCTCTGCCCCTACTTCAGGATGAGGGAAGCATATGGGAGGCAATCCTTCCAAACTCTATTTCAAGTTCCTGGCACAACTGGGAGCATAACTCAGGGACAACGGATTTTCTGTGTCTTGCTACATAATCATACAGACAAGAGAAGAGAAACTGGATCATTCTCTGCATTCTCCCTATGCCTTTTTATCTGAAGAGTTGTGGATAAGGAAGACTTTTCCTAGAAATTACCAACCACATAGCTGAGGAGGTGCCATCAGGCTCCCTTATGGTCTGCTGACAAGAACTGGACAGGGTTCAAGAGTGGGTTCCCTAACCAGGATGTAATACCCTAAGAAGATCTTTGGATTTTCTTACTCAGAAAATTCTTCAAGAAAATAAAACATGACACAAATGAGATGCTGGCTCAAGATATTAAGTCAGAAAAGGAAAAAAGTAGAATATTATATATATATGTATAATTACAATGTAAATAAAACCACCCTTGCCTCTAGGGTCAAACCACCTGTGAGCTACAGCTCAGCTATGTCTTCCAACAGCAATGGGAAATTTGCTCTGACTACAGTAGCAGCACTTTCACTTACAGGGAATAGAAACCCCTTCTACCTCATTAAACACCTTTTCACCACTTGGGGCCATTTGCTGATCCATACATACTGGGAAGCTAGCAGCAGAATGTTGGGCTGATCCCTACAAGCTTCACTGACCTCTTTCAGAGAGTTTCAAGGAATCTCAGGCTTCAGGAAAGTTGAATAAGGTTGTTTTAATTCCTTCACTACTGGCTGCCAGCTAAAGAGGCCTGCACCTGGCAAATGCTCTCAACAAATCACCTCAAACTGCTAGGAGCAATCCATACTAAAAAGGATTTTTTTTTCAGAGCTAGTTAGAAACAAAGTGGTTTTGGCTCAGAATCTTGTAGGTGATCTATATACTCATTCTTCAAAAACCATGACGTTATTTATGCTCTTTGTCTGTCTCTTTTCTGGCAAGAAATTTTTCCTTTTAAAGAGAGGGACTTGAATGAGGTTTCAAATATTGTTCAAAAACTGTGTCCCAACATGCCTACCTTGTATCAAACATTTTAATCACACAAAACCTCCTTCCCCCCACCCAAGTCTTAGTACTGCAGTTTAATTAATAACTGCAATTAAACAAGTCATCTCTTTATTCCTCAGAGTAATTATATAGGTACATCTCTGGCATTCAAAAAAGGTTCTCCTGTTAAAGAGTTTGTACCCACTGGCTATGCTACTCTCAAGAAAGACAGATCGGGCCAGACACAAAGGAAATGGTTGTGCACAGAGATTGCAGTGCTCTGCACCACCCCATCTGGCTTCTACCCAGGGATGCAAAACACTCACGTGGGACAGAATAAACCCATCACCAAAAGAGGATCAGTGCTGTCACTTTATTTAAAAATGAAACACAGGGAGAGTGGGAGAAAGGCAAATGAATGGGCTTCTCCAGCTCAACTGCTCGGTCTGTAGGGCTAATGTCCTCCAAATGCCCAAACACAAGGATGGGAAGAGGTACCAACATGGAATCACCAGGATTCCCCACCACAAACCTTTGAGCCACTGTCACACAGCCAGTGAGGGGCAGCTCTCAGCCTGGGAAGGGAGGGCAGCTCAAGCACCCATAAGCAACCTCTCTGCAAACCAAACACCAAGAGGCTAGATGACGGAAAGGAACATTTTGGAGCTGTAGAAGGTGCCTACAGTCTCTGCTCTGCTTGGAGACCCACAGTCTGTCAGCAGACAGTTACAGCTGGGGAGAAATGTTGACCCAATGTTCTACAAAAAGTCTTGTACTTTTCTCATGTCATATTCTCACACAAATTATTACTTCCACTGTTTAATAAGAAAGAAGAACATAAATAATATTCACTGCAGTTTTGATTCTTTATTCCTATATGGAAAGCATTTTCCCTATACAGAAAAAAAAGGGGTTATGTTCCATTAACATGTGTGCTACAGCTAATTCCCACCCTCTTGTCACTACCTCTTTTAACCCACCATCTTTTTGGCTACTCACGTTCACATATGTTTGTACTCCCAGCTGTTGCAGGTTGCCACTGTTTCTGATTATATCCAGGGCAGCAGTGATCACAAGTTTCCCCACAAGTGTTATGCTGACATTCACACTGAAACCTACAGAAATAAAAGCCTCTTAACAAAGCCAGGCTTAAAATTTATCTCTTAAGTTTTTAAATAAAAAATAATTGGTTTTTTCTTCATTTTGCTGCAGTCCAAGACTTACATACAGTATGAGAAAGATAGGACATAAACCTCACATGTAGAGAAGTCAATCAGTAGACTAGAACACTGTGGAACTTTCCTAAAATTCTTCAAGATTGATTACTTTAATCATGTGATTATGAGTTCATTAGAACACATTACTTACACAAAATGTTTATAATTGGTTTCCATAGACTAGATAATGAAACTATTGTAGATTATTCAGTCAAGCTGATACATTCTAAACTATGTGTATCTTGTTTTAACTTCATTCCAAGGCTCAAGCTTGTTGGCCTAATCAAAATATTTATCACCTTTAAATGCATGCCTTCATAATTTTTCCATTATGCTTTGTTTACAATAATATTATTGGTGTTTTTCATAAACCAAGATCATAACTTGATCCTGTTATTTTTAAGACAGCTTTAGGACAGTGCACACTATTCACCAACAAAATGTAAGAAGGTTTTTGATTTATTTAGCTGAATAGTCTACTTAATGGGCAGGATCTAATTATGAGCAAGGTCTTACCATCCTGCACAGCAACTAAATACCATGAGGAACAAAGGCCTTGGGACTCAGGAAGCCTTTTACAACAGTCTTCTCTTATGTATGAAGTCTAGTAACGCAAGGGCAATAGAACTTTCCAGTATAATGATCCTATTTGCATAGATTTCTCACCTTCTTCACTTATTTTTCTGTAGCACAGACACATGGAACGGAGGCACGCATCTTCCCCGCCCTTACTTTTCATTAAAACATAACTGAAAATATTGCATCACCCTAATAAAAGTTTGTTTTAATGCCATTATGGATAAAAGCAAGAGCTGGTTTAAAGCAGGTTTTTAAAATATGTTTGAGACAGGCTGATTATCCATAGTTACTTCCCTGCAGCAGGCAAGCCAAGAAGCCTGACCTAACTCCTTATGAAATCAACATAGAGGTCACAAACTTGACAGGGAAAGGGAATACTCCATTCATTTTGTTTTCATGTTTTTACAGCAATGATCTAAAGCCATTGGATCTTGCATAAGCTCAGCTATACTGCTCAATAGCTCCCCAAAGTCAACTAATTTTTTGTTGTTATTTTATCATAAAACTTTCATACCTTCTTGGTGATTTCTCATGGGCATCACCTCGCAGCACAGCCAACAAACTCCAGCTCCTTTCTCAACGACCTAATCACCTCTTTTATAGCCTCATCCTCACTGGACACAGCTGTGGCCTATTAAGGCAGACCTGTTCCTATTCTTTGGTAATTAGCACAGCTGTAACTCATCAGGGGTGAGATTGCCTTCTGCACCATCTCTATTCTCTTACATTCTATCCTCCCATAATTTTATTCCTGAGTTGGACTTCTAATTCCTGATGTAAGAAGGTGCTATCAACTCAAGTCCGACAATATCATCATCAGAAGGTGATGTTTAACTCAAAGAACTATGGGTTTCTAAGAAATTATTCAATCTGCTGAACTGGTATTTCAATTAAAATGAAAAACCTAACCTAAAAAAACCCTAAAGATTTTCTATTATTATCTTTCATGTACAATCACCCTTGACATGTTTTCTTGCCAATCATTAGCAGGCTCTCTTTTTTTTATATATAAAGAAAAAAAAATCCCTGTAAAACTACGTAATTCTATAATAAGAAAAGGTCATTTGAAAGCACTCATGTATTGTTTTTCTCAGATAAATGTCAGGCTCCATTTACTTACTGGTATTGGTTTTCAGTACTCTTTGGATTACAGACTTCAGCATGGCCATGGCAAACACATCGACCACCAATACTGATGTCCTTTATGCTGTAGTAATACTGTGGAACAAGCACAACAAGTATGTACAGATCTGTCCTTGCTTGTATTGTGTCAGAAATATCAACAATAGTTTTGCTAGATTTGGAAGGTCTCTACAACAAAAATTTTTACTCTCCTTTAGGAATTAAACACTTGATATTTCATTCATCTATCCTACAACCCATGACCAGGATAACACCAGAAGTTCCTCACACTAAAGCTGTGCTGCTTGCCAAGTAAGCTGCATTCTGCATTTACCTCTGCCTGTGAGTAATGTCTTAAAATTTACTTAAGGCAGCAAGGACACTTGATGGGAGTGCTGTCAAACAACTGGAACAGCTTTATGTTTTTCAGTGCAAACATTTGTGTGGTGCCTCACCCCAGGGTTTCCTCCAATTGTTACCAAATCTTCATTTTAAATGAAAAGGTTAAAAATAGCAATACAATATGAAGTCTGAAATCTCTGTGAGTATGTGAAATTTCTGTGTGGTGTTCCCTGTATTTCCTTATATTTATCCACTGAATGGGAGTGGAACTCTGGCCTTCAAGCTCTTGGATAGCCCAAAATGCACTGAAAACACCTAGGCATCTCAAAAGATTTGTGGAAAGAGAGCATCTTTCAAGTACAGCTTTTGATTTCTCCTCCTTCATGAACTCATGAACTGTTTTCTGAAAACCTTTTCTGAATAAATATCAGAAAATAGTGCCAAGTGAAGTTGAAGAGATTTAGTTCCTCAGTTCTGAATAAGATAGTTTAGTATAATTTTGTTTTGGCTCTTTATAGCTCTCATGATGCACTCAGCTTCCTTCCATATTGGAAAGCAGGGAATGAAAATGGTCTGTTACAAAATCATTAATCATTACTGCCCTTCCATAAAACCATGCTGGCCCAGTTACTTTCTTGTCTCAAACAAACCTGGAGAAAAATACGGGAATTTCAAGGTGGGTCAATACAAATCTCATTGTCAGGATGCTGCAAACTTGAAGCACTCAGACCATTTTTTGGTCCCTAGCATGCTGGGGGAATGACTGCCGAGTATTTACACCTCAGTGACAACAGCACTTACTCTGCGAGTTACAGTGGGGTCCCGCTGAGCTTTGGATATCAGGTGTCCCAGCAGAGTATTAGTTCTGAGAAAGCGGAGGCGGATGTTTGTTGCCTTTGTGAATTCTTGAAGACCAGGGGAATAAGTGAAGTTTTTTGCTCCTGGGCGGCCATTTACCAAAGATACTACAATCTAACAAAGAAATAAGCACACTCTTGTTAAATACATCAGCTCCAAGTGCCAAGAGCAGCATAAAGCAGAATCAACAAAAGAATCCAAAAACTTATTATTGTTTCTGAACATATTTGCAGGAACAATTAGGCATTTCATACTGAAGTCAGGATATTGGGAAAAATAGTGTTGTTAGCATTGGAGCCTCCTGTATTCTTATCCATATAACAAATCAGAAAAAAAAAAGTGCCTCTATCTGTTCTGAAAACATCAGGTATAGCATGCAAAAAGTACATTTTTAATAGGAAAAAACAATAGGAATAGATGCAAGTAGTTGTTTGAACAATTGACAGTGTCAATGGAAGTTTAGCCTGATTAAAAACATCAGATTTTGGCTCTTTCCCAAAGCACATTTATTTTTGGGTCAAGGCATAAACATTCCTGGAAAATATTATTGTTAGCAGGTCCAGTGCCTGCGAGCATATTAATGGTCTGCTGGAAGAAAGTACACAGTGTTGCTTTAGAAAATCCCCTCACATGAAAGCAGGTTTCTCTGACATCCAAAACAAGGGATCCAATACTTTTTTATTTTTTAAAGAAACAGCTGCCAGTAACTCAGCAATCATGAATCTCTACTGAATGAAAAGCCTAGTTTGGATGTACAGGGCTCAGTAAAAGATTCGAATTTATTTATAACCATCCAAATAACAGATTTCTATTTTCAAATGGCTCCTGCATTCTGAAGCACATAACAAGGGTATGATGATTGTTCCAATTGCAGCACAATTCCTTCAAGAAAAATCATAGAGCATGTAATAGGGATTGGCACCAGCAATGTTCTTCTGTGGAAATTAATCTTTACAATATCTGATTAGGAAAATCTTACAGATACTTTAAGAAATAAATTCTATTTTAATATGAAACCCTAGATCCATCTGCTCAAAACTCTGAATAACTCTTGAGGAGTTCAAATCTGGATTTTAACAACATCAGGCCTAAGAGGAGAATGCCAGGAGGAGCCATCAGCACATCCAGGAGTTTAACATTCATTCAAGTAGTACAAGAATACAAGTCACAGCTCTGCCTAGCAAAGAACAATGGCTAAAATCAAAGCAATGTTTTCCAAATACTTTTATTATATTATAAACATGTAGCTTTGTATTATAAAAATGTATTAAAAAATGCAGCTTTTTTTCTTTTTAGAAGCTACTATTGAATGGTAAGTATCTGTTTCTACAGTCTTTACTCATGTGAGCAATTCTGGTGCGCCAAGTTTTGCCATGCACATTGGAAGTATTCAGAAAATGCAGTCAAGACCTTCAAATGCACATGGCTATAGTGAGGTACATAAATGATGATAAATATCAAATATCAGGTTTCCCTGAGCAGCTCCCACCCCCATAGGGAATGGTGAAAATTAAGAAGAGTCAGGACACGGTCCCGAAATTTCACTGAGGTTTAGGTTATGGACTTACTGATAGAGATTCAACCAGTCATAACTAAAAAATTACTTCAAACAAACTTCTGAAAGCAGTGATGTTTGCTTCCAGCATCACACATGCCTTCCTGAAAGCACCTACCTCTCCATTTTCAAGAGGCAGAATGCGAGAGTACTCGGTGGTGCACAGGACATCGCTGTCCCTCCTCACGGGAAGATTTGCTTCCTTTCCAAAGTGCTCCAAGCAATCTAATCTCGAGTCTAGTCAAGGAAGAACAAAATTAATTTTCTATAAAATAGTCCCTATTGTTCTAATTTAAATTAGCAGACAAGTATCCCCTGTGCTTTCAGGTAAATTCTCCAAATAATAGAGTAATAACAGTGATTGGGTCACTCAGCAGAGTAACAGGCATTCCTCAAAACAATAATCTCTCTTCCTAAGCAATTCAGTGATGCCTGACAAGACAGGGCACAGTATTTCTCATATCATCACCAGAAAAAAAATCTATATAGCTACTACAAGATTTTGCATTTGTATTTCACTTTGATTTTTGCAAGAAATTCCAGGGTCCCAAGGGATGAAGGACACCAAAGTTCTGACATTCCCAAAAAACAAGAGAAATAAAACAAATCAGAAATTTCTAAAAAAGTGAAAAATATTCATGTGCTGAGTTACACTTTCAAGATACCATACTCATACACTCCTATCACTAATTTACTGTGGCTAAATAAGAAAAGAATAATAAATAAACATATTTAACATTCATTGTCTTCTCTGCAGGTGAAATCTTCAGCAAGCCCCATGGTTTAATTTTGCTGCTACTGAGAAAATTATTAAAGAAACCTTTCCCAAAAAGACCAGTGACACAAGGATTAATACTTACAAGCAAAATATTGCCAGGGAGTGTAAGTTTTTCCAAAGTCCACCGATCTTTCCAAGACCCAGAGGTCTGGACGAGGAGAATTTGCAAACTTGATAAGGATATAGGCAACATGGAAGAGCTGGTAATAGAATATACATAGATCTTGTCAGGAGCTTTTTTTTAATATAAAAAAGCACAGCAATAATAAAACTAATGCAAATAAACACTTTTTCTTTAGTGCACAGGGAGAAGAACTCTGAGCAGTTCTCTGCAGTTTCATTCCCACTAAAATCAGAGGCCAGATTCTCAGCTAGCTTCTTCACTTGGCAATGTGTTCAAGACCATTAAGACACCTGCAAAGGACTGTGTTAAACGCCATCTCCCACATTTCAAAACCGGTCTGTTGTGCAGCTGACTGATTGCTTGGGTGTGTTAAGGGTACAGTACTCAACCTGGAAAAGTTGTATCGCTCAACTAAGCTGCTTCTGCAGCACCCTGGGATATTTGTGACGCATTCCAAGCACGTAATTGTGCTTGCAGCTAAGGCATATCAAAATCATGGAAGAGAAAATGCAAATACCCTTTACATTGGTACTCCTTTGGTTGATAATAATCCCAGCCACCCACTCCCTCATGTTAAGATTATTTCCAGATGAATTTGCTTCTTGACAGACCTTCCAAGTAAGGGAAGCAAGCCACCCCAGAGTTTGTGGGGGTCAAATAGCACAGGAGAGATTTTTGTAACTGGTAGCTCATTCAGCTACAGCAGTCTGAAACAGCTCAAAGAGCTCCATCAGCTCAAGGTTCCCAAGGCCAAGAGTTTCATCTGGCTTCTTTAGGTGCTCATTGTGTATCACACAGAGGGCTTCCAAACACTAGAGAAGAAATGGGTCTTAGAAGACAGGAAGTCTTACTCTGTCTTGGGATAGTCCACAGTCTATCTAAAAACCAGGACATCAATAAAAATTACCTTTACATAAAAAGCTAAACACAGATTGATTCTAAGGGCCATTTAAAAATTAAACCATGACATGGATGGAGCTGTCAATAAAAGTGAACCAATACTGAGGTACACTCAATATTAAAGTGAAGCTGCACTGGAATTTCCCCCTCAACAACCTCAACTGAGAATCATCTGCTGGCAGGAGATTCTCACTTTGATGGGAGAGACTGCAGTCAGCAGTTTGTCAAGTAACTGCTCCCAGAGCCTCCACATCAAATACACCCAAGCAGTTTATCTTTGCTCATACCTCATGAATGTCATAACCCTGAAGCTAATACTTTGCAAAGTTTATTAGACTCCAAACCACAAGTACCTACAAGCTCTCAACCATGAACTGGGAACAGCATCTTTTGGCATCCCTGGCCCATTCAGCTGTCAGCCAGGAACAATTCAATAGCTGTCATACCAAATGGGACCACCAAGAGACAGAAGCAAATGGCAAATAATGCAGTGAAACAGATACCTGGAAATACTTGTCCCTAACCAGCTCTGCACATGACAATCCCATGGTTACATGCAGCCTCCATGCTCACACATCTGTTTCAGACATCAGCTTCTGAACACCTGTATACTGTATTCACAGTAGAAAGTAAAACCTCAAGAAGAAATGGAAGGAATTCAGGCACTTCATGGAGCATGTTCTCATGATAATAACTCACATCACAGAAGAAAAAAAGTGAAAATTTTTTGTTCTGCATTCATTTATGTAGTATGTACAACTACTTTCCAGGGCAAGCCCCTGTTAGACACACACACCAAGGCATCACTGCAGCAGGTATTGCACCTTGAAACCTATTTCAGAAACTTTTGCTTTGTTGAATGATGCTGACTTAGATCAGTGCAGAGAGAACCAGGAGGAAAATAACCCAACTTTTCTGTTAGTGCTGAAATTTAACCTGCTATTAAACACAGCCTGAAAAGCACCAGCTTTACTTCCGGAGATATTAGATTAGCAAACAGACATTATCTCCGTAGGAAAAATTACTTACTAGACAACAACACTGAGCAGAGTAAGCAGCAGCCTTTCTGTTGACAGAGCCATGTCAAAACCTATGCTCCATGACTGCACAAGTGGAGTAATGCCCTCAAAATGCTGATGGAAAGTTTGATTTTAGCCACTGTCAGAAATAGGTGAGTACTTTGGGGACAGTGGCAAGATTGCTCTTACTGAGTTTCTGATACTCTTTGCCTGAGTAACTTTTGCTACTTCACTGTCAAGTTTCAGAGTAGAGATATTGGCCATACAGACATTACATGTCATCTGGTATGGCCACTCAGTGCAAAGATTAGTATTATTCTAGGAAAGCATAATAGTTCTGAAACTCCTAAAAAAAATTGTGCTTCATGTTCTCACTTTTGGTCAGCTGAATCTCTCAAGGGTCATTTGCCTGTTAAAACCAGATTTGCACTGGCAGGCAACATTAATACATTGTCTTTCTTCCCCTATGTCTTAAGATCTTTGGGAGTCCCATTTGACATGCATGTTAGCAAGTGCTGATAACACTCTGTGTGTTGACTGATACAGATTTAACCAAGTCAAGTGGTTTGGAAAGCTCAAGAGGAAATAAAGGAAGCATATAGACAATGTCCTGCCTTTTCCAGGGCTCCACTGCTTGTAGTGACATTGTGGATCATTTACAAGTGACCTTACACCTACTCTTCAAAATGTGTATTGTATCAGGAACTCTGCAAGTCAGCCAATGCTTAAAGAACTGCCACCCAGCACCACTCCTTGCATATTTCCATGCAAATAGCAAATGGAAGGAAAAAAAAGAAGTATGGCAACTCCACAGTTCTGTGGTACATGAAAACCTCATATTCACATGACACTCTCCTTCCATCTCTCAGTTTGAGACATTGCTCAGGTCTGTACGGGCACATTCAGAAAGGGAAAAGGGACAGGTCTGATAAAAATTAAGTTAGTGTTAGTTAATGACAACATATCACCAAAACATAGTCACCATGCCTATCATCTGTCCTGCTTCTGACTTCACATGAGTGCCTATGATCTGGTTTTGGCCTGGATCAAGGATGTAGAATGGCACTTGAACATCTAAACTTCCACTAAGATTAAATGCTGACCAAGTTGACGAATGGTCTCTCTCCAGATCTGATGAGACAACAACAGAAGAAAAATAATCCTTGGCTTAGCAAATAAATCCCATGTGAAGATAAAAGAGTAACCTTGCTGACATAAGATCTAGAAAAGCAACCATTAAAGCCAATTTTAATCACATATTCTAAGATGGCATTTCAATACTTAAAATCTTGATCCTGACCTAGGACCTACCCTGAGAAAAAGGCAAAACTCAAAGCAACGTTTTCCTTCAGCCATTTAGTTCTGAGAAAAAAAAGAGTCTTAATTGTTGAAAAAATGTTTATTTGGTTGCTTTTAAGCCAAATTTGTTTCATAAAAAACAACAATCTCTCAGAAATAATGTTAAAACTGTAAGTCAGCATTTTGGTATATTTATATAATAGTAAAATTTTCCAAAAAATCACAGAAATATGACTTAATCAAAATTCTGACCATTTTCTTATATGAATAAAGAACTGAATTTAAAAGTGGAAACAGCATTTTATTTCCAGTAATGGAAACAATGCACTCTGGAAATGCATGTTTAAAAGAGGATGTATTACTGTAAGACTCAAACATCATATCCTGCTGTAATCCAGCACCATAGGTCAAACCTGAAGGATTATCAACAGCTGGAATTTAATCAATTCCACATTGATGTGACCTTTTTTTGTTCACTCAGGTTTGTTCAGATTTAAAATGTTCTAGCAGCCAATGGCCTTAATGAATCACAAAAACCCAGAAAAAGGTTTTAAAAGTCATCCAGTAGAATGAACAAAATGCCCTCCTCCTCTGAGAATGAGAATTAAAATTCAGTATTATGCACTAACAATATTACATTATAAAAAGAGAGATTCCTATAAAAACTCTTTCAGGTGACCTTAAAATTATATTAAAAGAGGTCATTTAAATTGATTGAGAGCTACACTGTAGTATTATTGTTAATGATACAATATTCTTGATCTCTAACAGCATGCACACTACTTATTTTAAACCAACAGAAATAAAATTTCCTGTTACCTGCTGCATTTTCAAGAGAATGCTAAAATTCTCAATAATATTAGTTTAAAATGTTTTCTCTATTTTCTCCTTAAAAGTTTAAACAACTCTTTACATAGAGAAATTTCCAAGATTTTTTTAAATCCTAGAAATCATTAAAAATGGATAAAAGTTAGATATTAATATATAAAGGTATAGCACATTTTCCTCCATTCCTGACACCATGAACTCAGACCAGAATACTAAAACACTGAAATGACTTGTTAGATGAGTGCTGGACATAAACTAGCACAAAAGAAAAAAAACACACTATGTTCCAAACAATCATGATGTTGTGTGTATTGCTTCTGTAGGAAAAGATTGTTCTTCCTTTTTGGCTCATGAAGAATAAAAAGTCCTGGAATGTGGCAGTAGCAAGAATCCAACTAAATCCAGGTAGACCATCCCTCTGAGGCATTCTGTAGATCTTTAGATGCATTCAAAAAGTTATCACAGCAATCTTTCTTCGTTTAATTTGAATCTGTTTCCAGCAGGGTGAAATTTCCTCAGACTGTTATTGGCAGATACAGCTGCACCACCAAAACTTCCCTCAGCATGGTTTGGTTGTCGTTGCAGGTTTCTTTCATTATCTTGAATAATGGGGTTGGTGTTGCAGATTGCTCAGAAGAGACAAAAATCCAGTATGACTCAGTACAAAAATTAAACTTTTCAAAGGGAGGCTGATGCAGGAGAGGGATTCAAGGACTGTGAACTGTGCTCAGCACCTGCTCCAGAACACACCTTAGTGCCCCTGACTGCATAGGGTTGGCGTGTGCATGCCCACTGGTCTCCTGGTGTAATGAAGCCAAAAGGTCTTGAGCATTGTTTCCTCTCAGAGACCAAGCCACAAAAGCATCAATCTGTTCAAATGAAATAAATATCCTGCAAACTCCAGCTAAAACTAAAGGCTTTGATTTCTTGATGCTGCAAAGAGGGAAGCAGTCCTTTCATTCAAACATCTCAGTAGGACTTGAGGCACCCTGGCAGATCCAGGTACTGTATAAAGCACTCCTGACAGTCAGTATTGGTCAATTCCCAACCATGTATTTTGTAACGTAGATGGCAATACAAAAAAATGCCAACTAGAGAGAGATGAGTCAGCACTTCTGGAGTTGCCAGCTACTCAGCTACTGTCTGGGTATGTGGAAAAATTGTTGTAGCAGAGCTGCAGAGAAAATCGTGTGTGGGTAGTACCTGAGAGGCATCAGACCTCCTGAGTGTGTTCCATCCAGCTTAACTGAGTGCACATGTACACAGCAATGACTGCACTGCACAAACAGTGACAGTGCCTGCAGAGGCTCCCACTGCACAGCATGCTGAAGTCATTCCTTGTGGTCCAGCTTCCTAGTCTGGTGTGAAGAAGCCAGGAATAAGCACAGAATTTCCAATATTGTTCAGTTATCCCTGGCCATGCTGCATTCACATCATGCTTTCCTTTAATCAGCCACTGATGCTGAAAAATGTCTTTAGTTAAGTGAGTCAGTGCCTCTGAAAAGACCTCATAGACACATCTGGACATCTTTGTTCTGACCCAGTTGATGGCAGGATCAGAAGGAAGAAGCTCTCCCTATATGGCATGGGCTCTAGAAGGAAGAACTGCATCCAGAGACAAAATGATAGTCCTTTCTCCACATTCAACCAGTCTTTGGTCTTTTTGCCAAGGCTGCAGGCTGCTACATCAATGAGTCTCGATTGTTTCCCTGAAATTTTTCATGCAGCCACTTTTCCATTAGGATCTGGACAACGACCAACTCAATGCTCATAATTATTTCTTACATATGGCCTATTTCTTCACAGAACACTGAAGCTATTGATATGGGAAAGGATTTGTTTGTACGATTCAGCCCTCAGTTGTCCAGAAGAAAAATGTCTCCTTATGAGGGCTGCAGTCCAAAGTAGAAGGAACACAGTAGGACTGTCAACACTGGGAAGAAATCTAGGAAAGTGCAAAGGATTAGAGACAACAAGCAGAGGTTCTGCTTTTACTACACTGGGTTAAAACTATTTAGAACAACATATCACAAAAATTAAAGTTACATGTAGGAATGAGCAGGGAAAGGAAGATGGGGGAAGCAGAAGTACAGACATGAAGGGAGTGAAGTGAGATCTATGAGTGGGAACCAAGGCCTTCCTAAAGGAATGCTGAAGAAGAGCCAAAGGAAGACAGAGTCAGAAAAGGAAAGCAGAACAAGACTTGTGAGGTTTTCTCCTATATATTTTCAGAATAATATTAAATTAGTATCAGAAAAGCATTTTAAAACCTATGACATGCAACTAATGCAACCACAAGAAAAAAATGCTGAGCCATTGAAAAGGGCTGTGATTAAAGCTTAAAAAAAACCACAACACCTTGACTACAACTTATAGGAAATCATATGAGCAAGAAAGAACGTATTTTAAGGTATTTTCCTTATTAAGGCTGGTAGCTCAACTCTGAATGAGTTGCTTGTAGTATGACCTAGGAATAAATGAAACATGAATTACGTGATCCAACTTTTAGAAGATTCTATCAGACAGATGTTACTTCATCGGATGAAGTTGTGTTACTCTAGAGTTCACAACTAGATGCACCTTTCTGTGGTATAAGCCAAAAATCACAACTAATTTCAAAGCATACTGTTCTGCAGCACAATCCGAAATCAGCTTCCTGCACAAACTGAAATACTCAGAACCAGAGTTCTCTAATACAAAGGAACACTTCTTTGCTGTTAGCATCCCCATTTTTGTGTACTTCCCCAAGCTTAAAAGCCCCTTTTTTCCCCAGCGTGAACCAGAACAGCAGAGGAGGGCTTGGTGCTGCTGTGGATTCAGAGCTGTGGAGGGTTCCAGAGGAAGGGCTTTGTGTCACTGAGGCATAGCTCTGTAGCACTGCAGAAGCCTTGTGCAGTGGTTTCATGCCCTAATCTGTAGGACTTCCCAGTGTTATTATAGAGGTTATGCAACTTCAGGCTAAAGCTGAGTCTGATTTCAGGGTCAGTGATAATACAAAGTTTTCAAAAGCCAAGCACAATGAGTGCAATGACTATTTTTGGGAGCCCAGTTCAGTTAAATCTCCCACCACCTTGAGAATTTCTCCCTACAGAATAAGTGAGCACAGGACACCTATTTTACAGAATGACACTTAAATTAACTGTAACTTCAGAAACATTTTAAATTACCATGTCAGTCTTTTGCAAGAACAATTGGTTTTAGTTCTCAACAATTTAGCCAAAGCTGAATAATATTCCAAGCAACAAATATTGTTTGTAAATCAAATAATTGCTACCAAATATAAAAGTTAGACTTCTACCATATAAAAGCAACTCAGAAGATTTGCCAAACTGTGAGGCTATTTACAAAATGTTTATATGCTTTGACTGGTAGAAAACATAAAAGCATAAAGTCCTCCCTCCACAGGCCACACCACTTAGCTTTAATTTATGGTTGAGTTGCCCTCTATCCCTAATAAAAGTACTAATTTGGACATTGCATTCCACTGTGTACTTTTAATTTACAACAGTGACTAATAGTATCACTACATAAGAACTATTCAACACATTAGTGCTCAAAATTCCACTGAGTCTGAGTCTTTCAGCACTATATTGTTGCCAAAATGCACAGCAAAAATAAAAAAATTATACATAACAAAAAGCAACAATAAAATATATGGGCTATACTTCTTTGAACTACTTTTTGTAGTTGGACATTTCTTTTTCATCATACGCTATCACGCTATCCTGAACTTTCATTTCTTCTGAAGAGAGAGTTCAGAAAAATACCTGGGGCAGTGTTACTGTAATATCTGCAGAGCATCAAGCAAGCCAAAGATGAGAACACACCTGTTGAAATTAGGCAATCCAAAGAGTCAGGGGAAGGGCAATGAAATTCAGTCAGACATACTGGATTCAGAAGTTTAAAAGCAGTTAAAAACTACATTGGGAAAACCATAACCAATTAGAGGAATAACTGAGATTTCATTTGATCCAAATATTTCAAACAAGTCGGGAATAGCCACAGTGTAAGCAGGTATGTTAACAGAAAGGAGAGAGTGCCTCAGGGATCAACATTATAATTGTTATTTGGAAGGACTGTGATTGATTGGAAATGTAACTATAGTACAGAAAGTCAGAAAGGGAAGTAAAGCAGGGGTTTTGCTTTCAGGTTTTTGCTTTTTCTCATATTACGAAGTACAGCAAAATGAGCATTCTTCTTGCAAACAGATTTAACAGCCTGAAGGCATTGTGACTTTCAAAATCACCCAAGCCCTTGTGAAAGAGAAGCAGCACCAGGTGGGTGTTCTGTTCCAACTTCACTGTAGTGAGCACTAAAACTTCCGTCATGGTGCAGCTCTTCAATTAAATACTGTCGTGTGACCATGGCAGGAGGCTCCATTGGGACTCTGCTCTCAATCATAAAGATATAATGGCAGGAATGCAGAAAATAAAAGCTTTTCACTTTGCACCATGTCCTGCTTCCTCTAATTGTGGATGCTTGATGACCAGCTTACACTCAGTCATTGCTTCCCAGCACGCATTTGTACATGTTTGTCATGTTCTGGGCAACAAAAAACTTCTCCATTTTTTGTTTGCAGAAAAAAGTAACTTGTATTAAAAAGAAACAAAACAAAACAAAACAAAACAAAACCCAAACAAACAAAAAGGACAAATAATTAGTGAAGAAAACTACATCCCTGTTATCTTTTCTGTTCTGTATTTAGATACACATCTAACTTTAAGATTTGTTTTTCCTTAAAACCCAAAACCTTCATTTCAGCTCAGTTGAAGGGGAATTGCACTCTGAAAAATTGTCTCTGTCAATTACTAAGGAAGTCTGCATCATTAAGACACACCAAACTCTTAATATTTAGGACCAGGAAATAAGGTAAGATGAATTGGGATCTCAGTGCTTACCTGTTCACTTTTGCAGACTTACTCTGTGACAGTACTTAATGTTCTTCATTATTATTAGTATTCTGTGCTACTGGATAAATTTGGGAGTGAAAATACTAAGCAAAATGTCAAAAGTGAATCTCAAGTTTAAACAAATCCTGAGATTAAGGTTTAACTGGATGAAAGCAGTTAAATGATGAAAGTCTGTGAAGTGGGGAAAAAAAAAATCACATTAATCTTACCAAACCCTCATGTATCCACCAGCTAAAATGATTCATTCCTGATCACGAGACATGGAGTGATTTTCACCTTTGCCTTTGATTACCTTCCTTTCCAAGAAAGGGAATTCAGAGTCATGTTTCCACGTAGTACCAGAGTAATGAGAAACACACAACCTCATTCTAAGAAAACCTTTAACAACTACAGAAATCTTAGCACACAGCTGCTGGTGTCCAAGGAGTCCCATAAAAAGAGGACACTTAGCTCATATCCCCCCTCTCAAGGAAAGAAGTTTCTCAGAACTTTAATCAGCACATAAAAAGTAAGGTGTCTGTCAGTAGGTCCTCCAAGGAAGGTAAAAAGTGCACAGCAGGAAAATAAGCTTAGTATGGCCTTTCTGCACTGCAGCTCTACTGGATACAGAAACATTGACTGAGGATAACCTCAAAATGAGAACCATTCCACCCATGGGAGGAACAAGAGTATTAGAACACCATGTAAGACAAGATGTAAAATAAGTTGCACCTGAATCCCCAGCAAAAAGGCAGTTAAGTCTCACAGAGAAATACATTCTCAGTTATCCCCCACTTCACTGTCAACTAAACTGAAAGTCTACTCAAAAAATCCTGTCCTGTAGAATCAGTCAATAAGCAATTACTGCAGTCCAAAAACCAGATGCATGTGGATACATATATTTTGCAGGCCTACATATGTATTTATAAACATGAGTTTTCACACTGTGTGAACTTGCACAGTGTAACTAACTTCACTGGATCAGCACCCAATCACGGCAGCTGAGAACCCATCCCTGTGGCTTAAAAAACAGATACAGAGGCTTCACTCTTAGCTACTTGCCTATTGCTTGCAGGGGAAATATGGGTGTTCTTGTTACTGTCTCATTACTAATTCATATTACACTGGTTTTGCTGTCCCTTCCCTTTTAGACCACCTTATCAGTATTCTTCTGTCTATCTTGAAGATCTTGCTGGATGACAGAGAAACCAGACAGACCCCTGAGGCAAAAGCAGATTCCAAACATTATTCTCAAAATGCGCACATCCACAGAGATCATGAAGCCTCTCTCTCTCTAAGCTCATGGAAAAGGGGAATATTAAACAGAAAGTAGAGTTCAAGTTTCAACTGAGAGGTCCCCCCATGCCGCTTCAAATTAATGAGTTACAGTGTCTGTGAAAGAAAGTACACCACCACTACATCTGTATGATCCCAGTGGCAAGAACTTCCATCATCAAAATTCCTAAAAGAAAACAATCACTTTATACAGTCACCTTGGTAAAATAATACAGAACATAAACCGGACAAAAAAGCTGGAAGTGATGTCAGGAAGTAAAAATCACCAGCTCAAACATCTCTCCCAACTGCAAAGCATATGCACAAGTGCAAGAAATGATCACACTTCACCCCATAGCTCAGGCACTCACCTGCCCCAGGTCTAAGGTGACATTGACTTCATTGTACTTCAAGCCCATGGAAAGAGGGGGACTTTGCCACCAGCTCTCAGTGCCATCAATGGCATTGGTTATTGGGTGAGCTTTGCTGGGATCAGCAGCATTGCAGTAATCACAAAACTGGCCCTGAAACACAATCAATCAAAAACATGGTCTCAGACAACATCTTACACATTGATAGCACGTGGTTGTTTGGTTAATGGAGATTCTGAACTAGGGTGTTGACTAAAAACATGGGTAAATTTTGTTCCTTTATATACCATAATTTTTAATGTATAAATTATTCCCCTGGTAATTAAATTACACACTGAAACATATTAACTTTTATGTTACAAACTAAAGCTTCAGAAATCTTAATAAGGGAACTACAGTAAATCTTAATCTTATTAACTTATTGACATTTTGATGAAATTACCTATATTATTTCTACAGTGGTGTCTGCAGGAAATCTGCAGAAAATTAGTGAAATAAAGATTCTTAGAACTGGATTAGGAACAACAAACAAATTATCCTCAATTCTTCTAAAATACTATGAACACATGCACAAAACCATAACAAAAAAAGCTCTGTTACTTGGCTATCAGTTTGGTATTAGAATTTTATAACACTGTTTTCATTTTTTCATGCCATTAAAATACATTCTGAATCCGAGTTTTCTAAACAATATGTATGGGTGTAAAATGCAACGGACTGTTCCCTTTAAAGAATGCCATTGTACCTTCATTTCAAGAAGTTACTGCCCAATTTCCAGTCCACAACTAAAGCCACAATCCAGAGATGCCCTTTGAGAGTCTCTTAAGCTCTTTGTACAATAATGATGAATCAACTTCAGGAAACTTAATTGTCTTTTGATTTCATGTCTTGGCTTGCCGTACCAACTATTTTTATCTCCAAGAAAACACATTTTACAGTCTACTAAGATTAGTGCTGAACTGCTGAAATTAGTTATTAAGGGACCTTTTCAGTGTCCCATTCACTTCTTATTCCAACACTAGGTGGAGATAATCAGTGAAAATGCTAAACTGTGCCAGCTACAGATCTTTGTAGAAAAATAACATTTTCATTGAATGGCAGTACACCCCCCATGGCTACTTCAGTAGGACAGTTGCTTAATCCATCAGACTGTGAGTTGCTGACACTGTGTTTGACTCCTGTTCAAAATAAAGGGAATGGGGCAAATGTTACCTTGTCAACTAAGCACATGCTACCATCAAAAGCATGTGACAGATCTTTTGTTGTTTCCACAATCTGCACTGCCAGGCACGAAGCGCATTCCTACCCTTTAAGAATTAACAGACTCCTATATAAGTTCCATTGTTTTGTTTGTTACAGCTGTCAGACTAACCAGTGTAAAGTAACTGGAGAAATCATACTTGTCCACTTTTTACAGAGAAGTAACAGAAGAGCTCTCACACTCTTGCTGGGTGCAGTCTTGCAAGCTTGGTGAGTTTAAGATGTTTAGCAGAATTTACTTAACATCTACTATAGTTAGATTGGAGAATACTTCACCAATCTCATGTGATATGAATATACCATCCTGTACCTTTCAAACTGAATAGAAAATTGATGTTTGAAACTGAAATAGATGTTCACTGAATTGACTATTTCTGCATCAGTAGCAGTGATTTCAGCATCTGCATTTAGCAGTAGTTGCATCCTCATCCTGCTCTTCCAGAAAGCCCAGAATATAATGCAGTTTCCAGAAGACATGGCTACCATTAGCTGTTCTGATTTAGCACAGCCAATGCCAATGTGGCTGGGGGTTAACTCTTGACAATTCAGAGGACAAAATACTCACACACATGAGCTGGTTAACTACAGCTGGGGTCATGTTATAACACGATTCTCCTCCAGCTCTGTTAGAGAAGATGGTTTGGATGGTTTGGCTGACTTTAATACAAACTACAATAGGGCAGGACTCTGTCTGATTCAGGTGGTTTGCTGCAGCAGATACACATCAGCCCGTGTTAGCTACAGGCAACGCTGCCAGTTTCTGCAGCGATGACAAAGAACATCATGTCACTATCTGCAAAAATCCATACCCGGAGAAATCAATCCATGCACTGGCAACTGCAGTTACTACCACATCAGAGCATCCTCCCTGACAAATGCATACCTGAGTTCTGACATATATGTTACAACAGGGCAAATTTCCCTAAATAGCTTTATAATAAGCTTGAAACCTAGTCTTTAGATCTAAATTACATTCACAAAGATCAGACTGGAAGTACACAGGAAACAGTTGCTGTTAAGCAGTTTCAGCTCTGATCTGGAAACAACCTCAAAGAAAGGTTGAATGAGAAGAAAACAATGGTGAGTATTAAACACAAGAGTTTAATTTACATGCATTTATGTGATTTCCAGTGATATGTATATCAGATCACTTGATCTGAACTCAAGATACCATCTTTCTCTTTTTCGGCACATAATTCAAAGAATTTCATTGCAACAGCTGGAGTTTCAGTTATTTAAATTACATTCCAGCAACCCTGCCAACTAGGCAGCAAAACAAAAATGAAAGAAAAAAAATTATTGGATAGAGCAGCCTTCCTTCCTTCTCACTGGCAGTATCTCAGGCACATCGTGCTCTGCCTGGTTGTTACAGGACACGTCTCCATTCTAGTAGACTGAGCCTTGAAACTTGGTTTGATTTTGGCTGCAGTTCATAAGACAAGCAGGTGTGCATTTGCTGGTGACCTTGCTACCCTCCTTTCCCCTGCTTTTCCTGAGCAAAGGAGAGACCTGGAACTGCATGAAAGAGTTTGCTGAAATATGCTCGTGTGGACCAGGGACACACGGGGATGAAAATGTCTTGCCTGTAAGTTATAGAAAGTGACAACAATGAAGGATTTGTTCCCTTTTTCATACCCAGCAGCTCTGTGCCACTGGCAGGGCAGGACAGGTATGCAGTTAGACTTTAACTCACGCCCGCACACCACTGTGGACAGACTGGCAGGCAAAACCAGGCATGCCACTTATCTATCAGCTGCTGAAATATTTTATACTGTTGTGCATTTCTTCACTCAACACTGTTCTCATTAAGTCATTTCCTACATGCCAGTGTGCTACATAAGGGAAACCCACCTCTTTCCACAGTGAATGTCCACTACTGCCTTAAGAACCTTGGTTGAGCTGCCCACTAAGGGACTGGCCACTCCACTGACCACTTTTAAACAACATCCAAATGCTCTTTCTGGATTTGCTGGATATTACAGGCTTCATTAAAAGACACATCACTAAATGACAAGCTGAATGAGAACAACCAATGGCAGAGCAATGGAAATGATGCTAGGGCTGCTCTTCCTCTTTGCCTTATTTTCAGATAGCAATGGCAGCAGAGCTGTCTGCTCCCTTTGCCAGAATGAGGATCACATTCTGCACCTCCTTTCCAATTTCCCTACTCATAGAGCAACTCCTGCAATCCAGCATTGTAGAGAGTCCAAAAGAGAGTGACTCAAGTGTGTGGTATCACTTGAACTTGAACCAGCACAGCACAGTGGCTATTACACCTATCACTTTGTAAAAGCCACATGACCTTCCCTCACGACTCTCAAGAAACCCACTTGATTTTAAATTGCTGATTTTAAATCCTTCTATGTAAGCTCATGTTCTGTAAAAGTTTAATGCAATTCTATCCAATTTTCCATGAAAGAAGAAATTCTCTTATTTACAGTGTCTTTGAACTTGAGAGGTGAAGTTGCTTGAGAATACACACATTGTGCATTTTCCATGTCTGGATTTGTCTGGATTTCCCTGGCCTTTTGAAAGATTTTCCAGCACTTCTTGAACCACAACAACTACTGGTAAACCACAGAAGCTTCATGTTATGTATCTCAATGGGGCTTTGTTAAAAGTGGAAAGGGATTCTGCAAGTATCTGTCCTTACACAAACACTCCGAGAGGCACAGCATGCTTCCTCCTGCCAGGGCTGAGCTATCAGTAGTCCTTCTGGTAACTTTAATTGAGCATGAACCATAACAGCCCTCTAACCTAGGACCTGCAAGTCAAGTATCTAAGAAGAACTCCCCCCTTTCTAGCCTCCTTCTTCCTTTACACAGCAAATCCTCATTTTTAGTTGAGCATTAGTATATAAAGGAAACAACTGCAAAAACCATCAGAGGCAGCACACAGGCTTCGTTCCGCTTGCTTGACAAGTTTATCTGATGTTTGCTTTGGCTGATTTTTATTGCCCTGTGATTTCTGATATTTCAAGGCATGTCGGTTTGAGATTTCATTGCAGCAGTGGGCTGTAGCGAGTTGCTGAGGGATTGCTGGGTTTACAATTTACCTGGCGGCACGGTTGTTTCGGGCAACTTTAAACATGGGTGCTGCATTCAGTATGGAAGGATGGGAGCCTAAACTTTAGAGGTGTGTTAGAAACAGCAAACCAAGCAGTTTCCTGATCATCACAACCTTTTTTTGTAACCTCAGTTTAAGCATGTAATACCTGTGTCCCAGTTTTCCCTCTACTAGAACTGTATACTACTCAGCCATCTCCAAAGTACTTTGAGCTTTTTTTATGACTGAAAGCACTACAGAGATATAAGGTAACATAAAAAGAGAGAGAGAGCTATAAGAAGATTTCATTGTGAGGCAGGGAGTTATGGCAGAGGGAAGTCCAGAGCAAAGCACAGTGCTGTCTGTGGCTGCCCAATGACCTGAAGGACAGGTTTCATGATGGTGCATGCTCCCTTCTGGCACATGGCAGTACACATGCTGCACCTTCTTTGTCCTTTCCCCCTCTCTTGAGTGCCTATTCTCATTAAAAAATGAGAAGAACAACTCTGTTATCCATTGCAACCCTTTCCGAAACCATATATTAAGGGTTATTTCACTATAAAACATGCATAGGACTTTGAAACACTACCTCTTCCTCCAAGATGCTAAAAATTTACTTGTACGCTTTCTGTATTGCCTGAAGTCAGACAGTGGAACGTTAAGCTTTCAAAATCCCTTTCAAATTGCAGTTTCTTTCTGGTTCTCCTCCCACCAAGAGAAAATACTTTTAAAATAGCTTTGGAAGGTTTGAGGCTTCAGGAAAGTCCCTTCCTTTAACAAAGCTCTGATCAAACAGATACCAAGCATCTATCACAGTACAACAGTTTGGTGCATTTGTTACTCCTTCCTTATCCTCTAGTAAATGTGGAAATACATGTTTCTCCCAAAGGAAAGATATATTTTCATTAATCCTTTTTCAGAAGTTTTGCAGTTTATTGTTATCTTTCTTGTGACTGGCACAAAACGTGTGCAGTAATCTTGAGCTATGCTAGGAAAGAACAGCATGCTCCTTGCTGCCCTCTGTGCTTATACTCCCTGTCAGAGTCCCAAGAAGTCTCTGGCTTCCTCCCACAAGCAATGCAAGGCACAGACGATAAGCTTCACATTTAGTGCTTCCAAAACACCACAAAATACTTGACTAAAGCCAGGACTCTTTTCCCACCGCCTGCAGAGAGATGCCCGCTGTCCAGTCAGCAGCTGCCAGCGAAGCCCCGTCCCATGCGCTCCCCCAGGCTCGCTGATTTACCCCCGGTGATCTCGCTGCTCACCGCAGACCACGGCCACAAAACACCGCCCCGGGGCACTCCAGGTGCCCGAGCAGCTCACACACGCCCGGCAGCAGCCGCACCCGTGCGGGTGTGTGGCTCCAGGAGGTGCCGGGACACCTGAGGGCAGGTGCGCTGTCCGCTTCCCTCCATCCTCCCCGGCGCTTCCCTGCCTGGCCTCCCGCCGGTCCACGCTCCCCTTCCCATGCCCGCGGCACACGCTCAGCCAGGAGGAAACGAGACCGCGCACAGCAGGGTCACATGAGACCATCCCAAAAAACCACACACCGCCACACACACACCCCGGGGATGCCCGGTTACCTGGATGGCGCGTCCCAGCGGGGCGGCGGCCGGGCCCCCCACCAGCTTGCAGAAGAGCTGCGGCCGCCCGCCGCCGCCCGCCGCCTCGCCGCAGGTGGCCGTGGCCCAGATGCGGGCAGCCGCCGCCAGGTTGAAGTAGGGCGGGTGCAGGCTGAGCCCCGGCTGCGCCCCGCCGGGGCCCGGCTGCGCGGCGCCGAGGGCGAGCAGCGGCGGCAGCAGCGCCCAGAGCAGCGCGGGGCCCGGCGGCGCGGCCATCCTGAGGCGGGCCCGGCCCTCGCCGCCCCGGGGGGCACTGCCGCGGCTGTGCGCGGGCGGGAGCGGGGCAGGAGAAGGAACGGCCACTGGGAAGGAGCAGGAGCAGGAGCAGGAGCAGGAGCAGGAGCAGGAGCAGGCTGGGGGCTGCCTGCACCTCTCTCCCGTCCTGCCTGCGCTGCGCTGCGCGGTGCGGGCTGGGGCGGGACGAGGCGCAGCCCCGTCCCCCGGGGCGTGCGGTGCGCTGAACGGGGCGGGACGGGACGGGACGGGGGAAGGGTCTCCGGGATGGCGGGGTTGCCCCAGGTGTGTGCCCGGGCGCCCAGCTCCGCGGGCATGCCCAGAGGTGCCGCCTCCGGCTGAGCTGGAGCTCTCCTCTTACCCGGTGAGTGCGCGGGTCAGTATTCGTGACAGAACCTGAAGAAGTCTCAGAGCATGCCACACTCTTAATCTGCCCACAACACGTTACATTGGTGATGCCCCATTCCTGGGAGTGTTCAAGGCCAGGCTGGATGGGGCCCTGAGCGTCCTCCTAGTGAGAGGTCACCCTGCCCAGGATGGGGGGCTTGGAAAACTAGATGATCATTAAGGTTCCTTCGCTGATAACCCCTGACCCGCCATGTCACATACTGGGAGTAAAGTGACTAGTAAGGTGTCCAAGCTTCCTCCACGAGCAGGAACATCCCCACACAAGGAGATGTATCTCCACACAAGGTACCTCTCTGCAGGGTATACCTTGTGTGTATACAGATCCTCAGTGAGACCCTGTGTGACTGTGGCAGAAATCGCAGCTCCTCTCGCTGTTTTCAGTGCTCTGAGGCTGCTGGAAACCCTGCAGTGTGGGACACCCTCCTGCAATGCACAGTCAGGGCTCGCAGCTCCTTGTGAAATGGGTGTTCCTGCTCATCCAGGGCAGACAATGGGTCTCCTGTCTTTTTGGAGCTGTTTGGCACAGACTTTGGATAACACAGGAGCCTGGGGGGGTGAGGGGGAAGGTTGGGGAGGGAGAAGGAGGCCTAAGAACCATGTCATCTGCATCAGGATTTGCACTGATTAATGGCATTTCTATCCTACTTTTGACACCTATTCACATTTCCAATCCTACACATGCTAACACATCCAGTGTTCATTCCTCTTAAAACAATTTGAGGGATTCAGACAAAAGATATGGGTAGATACAAGTGCTTACAATAGTTTAAGAGTGATTCATGTGAGTTGCAAAGCATTTCATAACTTTCTGAAAGCTTTGCTACATGCCACTGAGCAGTGGCAAGAGAGATCCCTGGTGTACTGTTTCAGGAAACACCAGCCCCAAGCTATTGATTTTGCCTACAAGAAAATCTCACCACCCTTGTTTGTTTGGCCATGCCTTTAGCACACCATAGAGACATATCTCTGGGAGACAATTTTTGTGTCCTCCATAATAAAAGTTGACTTTCATAAATGTAGCATGCTGTCAATTCACATGTCGGATTTCAAAGGTTCTTTTCTTTTCTAGAGCACCTTAAAATATTCCCCTTTTCTAACTGTTACATCTTATTGCATAAATACATCATTTCACTCCATCAAATAGATTGCACTTCATAAGAAATACAAGAGGTTTGAATACAAACAAATGTTCCATTAACCAAAATGCCATGCTATCACATAGGACAGCCACTGGTCATTTCAAACTATTTGTTGAAAAATAGTTAAATTCCAAATGTATCCTGGAGTATATCACTTTTTACAAATGGAGATCTGGAAATATCTGATGGAAGTCCAGAGCAAGCAGGCTTAGAAAGGCCTGCCCACTTTTTTGGGTGGTTCAGGTAAGGAACCAAGCTCCAGGAGATTTTTTGCAATCTCACTTTGAAGAGGAGATTCTTGTGAGCTGTTTGGTGGGTTTCTCACAAGAGATGTCCATTCTCAAACAGAGAATTTTAATTTATTGGTAAGCATCACATGAAAAAACACAACTTACACAAGCAAGAACCTAATAGTTTAGTAAAATAATTCCATATTCTTGGATCTAGTTTCCTAAAAGCTAAAACCAGGAAACTTTGTAAACATTCACAAAATTCATCTATCAGATAGAAAAAGAGAGGGAAAAATTTTTCTGGCTTTTCCCTGATAAAATTGTGTGCATTTTCCTTAATGTATACCTAGATTTAAAAACATTTTGTTGGTCTTCTAGGTGGTTTTTTTTGTCCTTTTGTAAATCACTTGTGCCAAACATGGGTTTGGTTTTTTTTTAATTCAGTGTGTTTTCTAGAAATAGAGATCAATAGAGATATTGATCTCTATTTCTAGAGATTTTAGATTTAGAGAGATTTCTAGAGATTTTAGATTTTCTTGAAAAATCTCTAGGGATCTCTCTAAATTTGTGGGCAGGCATTATGAAACATGCAATTACAATTTTTGCCTTTGACTCAAAGTGGTTGGAAAAAATGTTTATAGGGGCGTTCCCAGCACAGGTATTCGATAACTTGATTCCTATAAAAAGTTCATGGAGAATTATCCAAAAAATTTATGCAGAGAGCCTGGAGCTATGCAAAGCCAGAGATAATAATTTGCATGAGGAAGCAGACAGAGCACTAGTGTGGGTGTGTATATGGAGGTGATGATAACAGCATGGCCTGTCATTCGCATTTGGAAAACTGAAGTTTTTCTGTGACTTCACTGAGTTTTGGCTCACCTTATCTAATGTAGAACTTCATCCTCTAAAAAGATCACTATCAATAATTAATGACATAATACTTCATCTTCCCCTCATGTCATCTTTTTTTTTTTGTAATTACAAGTTCCAGAAACACAGGTAAGAATTTATTATCTGGCAGCTCTCTGCAATCAGTGTTTATGAGAAGTGCCCCTCTGCAGAAAACCTTCTTCTCCAGCTATCTGCCCTTTTTTCTTCCCAGTAAAGCATTTCCTCCATTTTTGTTCAGCCTTTTTAAGGTTTGCTTTCCTTATTTCTTCCTGTCTTCAAGGAGTAAATTTTGTTAGTTGAGCACTTTATTGAATAAATGTAGGCAACTGAAAATGTTACTGGGTCTGTATTGTTATAACATAAGCAGATTACATTACATTATTAGGCATTTATGCTACTATGAATATAGATCATTCTTTCTATTTTAAATAATGTTCATTTAAAATTTCAAGTCAAGAATGTTTGTTGAAAATTAGCCTTGCTGATGTAACTTCTGTTTCACTCTCTTATTGATATGTGCAGTACAGCATATCTCATCTTGTACTGCTGTTTCATATATGTTACATTATAAACCTCCAGTGAAAATGAAACTATCAATAGATAGTCCCAGTGAGTAACATTTTTTATTGCTCACTGAGCAATTAGTGGTAATATTTAGCTCCTACTTTACCATCCCACATTTCCACACGTGGTGTTATGGGAATTTGCTCTTTGTTTTTGTGATAATAATGAATCAATATCAAACCAGGTAGCCAGAAAGTCTCTCAGATTAGATAGTCCTGAGTCTCTGCTCAGTGATCATTATAGATTAAATTGTGCATCTTGTTACCCCATTAATGTTTCCTATCCGGCATTTATGTTTAAACCAGTCTTAATAATCTTGAGGAGAGACTCAATACTTTGCAGGAAGACTCTCCCACAGACTAAATCTTCACCAGGTAAGCATGTATCTAGCCTAGAGTGTAAATACCCAACCAGAAGCTTTCAAGCTCAGATAATGATCCCTACTTTTATCACGGAAATAAGGCATTTATCACATCCTGTCATAAATGCTTATGCATGACTAATACTCAGTTCGTGTCTATATGTAAACTTTCATTAGTTTTAATAACAGCTTTTCACAGTAAAGCTAGAGTAAAATAAGGTTACTTGCAGGCACTCTGGTTTAATAGGAAAACAGTGCAATGTGCTGGCAAGACCAGTGTTCTCACTGAATACCATTGAATAAGATGCATTCTGTTTAAGATCATTTTGGCCTCTGATTTTCTGACAAAAGTAGCTTTTTCATCTCTCAGAAATTCCTTTAGTATTTGAGGACCCTACCATGTCACTTTGAAAAAGATAAATTATCTTCCTTGTAACTGGAATAGAGGCATACAGAGGCTAGGACTGAGGTCTAAAATGCAGCTCTATCAGCAGAAAGTTTTGCTTGCTACATTACTGAGTGTAATCCCAAACTCAGTTATTCAGAACTGCACTTTTGTTCTGTCCTTTGGTTTGAGTTCATTTTCTCTTGTTTCTTTCACCTGTTTCTTTCTGGATTTACACACTAGGATTACGCCATCCTCGTTAATAGGCCATCTTTTTCTGAATGTCCTTGTACTGTGTCTGCTAGATCTTCTTATCCATCCAATTGGAGCCTCTCTTACTGTCTGTCCTATCATCTCAAACTATTCAGGTATTTCAGCTGATGCTTTCTGAACTTTTTCATAATTAGATGGCTGCATAATGGTGCTGTACCGTGCAAATGTGCTTGTTGCATGGTAGTTTAGTTGCTACCATTTACTTAGCATCATTCTACAGCCTAATACAAGGTCTGTCTTTCCTTCTGCCAGACAGCAATCTCATGTACTAAGATTTTACTGTACATTCTGCTTCCTAAGTTAACTTGACATAGTCTTATAATAGAAAACCACTGTAAATACTCTCAGTTTCTAAGGGCTCTCAAGTTAAATTGAAAGATCTGAAGAGCATTCTCATCATAACTCTTATATTTTTTCTTATCTTTTGTCTTTCTTTCCTATTTCTTGTATTTCTCGAAATGTTCTGGCTGTAAACAACTTACTAGTAAGCATTCATGGCTTGATGAGATTGTGGGCCAAGAAACTTTAAAATGGCTTTGTGGCAGATTGGTATTTCATGCTCTTTCACTACAGAGAAGTGCTAAGCTTCCCTCCTCCTTAAAGAGGAGGGAAGGTGAATGTTTGCTACTTTACAGCACTTTCCCCATTAATGGGAAGGCAAATTGTAATTTTCCTGAGAAGGGAAATTACATTTTCAAGGCAAAAACATGACCTCTCATCCCTAGCCAGTGCGTAGAACTCATGACAGTCCATCCCAGTTTTAATCTTCTTATGTTTACTCAGTGAATATCCTGGGGCTAGGACAACCCTGGAAGTGAGACGCAACTTCTTTGCCATCCACTTCCAATGAATAAGTCCAGAGGAACATCTGGGCTATGTAGCTAAAGGTATAGCTGAGACTCACTAAGCAAACTACACTTAACCATAACTCATGTTAACTGCAGAGGCTGATGTATCTTTTTTTTTTAACTTGAATAAACTTTCTAATGGACAACATTAAAATCCATCCACTTTATTGTTTTGTTTCTTAATGGATTTCCTTCTTATTCTTGGCTTCCTGTACTTTTTTATAGAGTTGCTCATGGACATAAAAGTTCAAAAAGAAGAAAACAAGTCTGGTTCATAAAATGGCTGATTTTTTGTGAAGCACATGATCCCTTTGGTCAGTACTCAATGACTTGTCAGTCAAACATCTGGGGAAAACTAAAATGTCAGCTCTTGTATTTTTCACATCCTGTTTTTCTATTTGCTGACATTGGTGCTATTATTGCTACTTTGTCCATCATAATAAGGGAAAACAGCACTCCACTCTCTGCCACATTACTCCAAGCAGCTACTCATGGAAACCACTTCTTTGTAGACTGCTTTTCCTAAGAGGCTTTTTTAGCCATTGATTAAATTAGATTGGCATTTGAATTTCATGTTTTTCTCTGCCAGAATTGGCTTTGATCTGATCTCTAATAATAAGACAGTGGTTTTTTTCTGGGATCTGTATCCAGAAAGGTTTTATTAAGTGTTGCTTTTACACACTGCTTCAGGTTTACTTCAATCTCAGCTCTAGCCTGACCATAGTCTCATCAAGTTCTTAATTTTTAAATAGAACCTTATGTTTAAATGTGATAGGAAGCCAGACTTTCAGCAGTATAAACTGAGGAGACTCCAGTGCTATATCAGTTTATTCCAGCTGAGGAACAGGCAAAAAAAATGTAACTGAAAATTCAAACAGATGTTGTTTAGGAATATTTTTTTTTTTAATTTTGTAATTCGGAAAATATAGTAAATTTAAAACTTGTGAAAGTGCCAAAAATTAAGTGGACAATACTTTTGCTATGTTTTTTGAGCACAATTACAGATTTCTGTAACACAAAAATAAGAATTTTCATGGAGGAGAATTTAAAATTAAAAGAGTTACAGCTCTTATGAATCACTTGTTTGTTTGGTTTGGTTTGTTGGTGGTTTTTTTGGTTAGTAATAATTAGTTTCAGTCATGTTAATTATCAGGAGCTTCATTAGGAGATGTAATAGTGCTTGGTAGCCCTACTGTGGTATTATTTTGTCATTTGGGTATTTTATCATACAGTTATTTTATCATACAGTATGCATATGTTCTTTAGCCAAATCCTTTCTTTTCAATTAGTGGACTGATTTTCTGACCAGCAGAGCATAAGACAGAGAAACCAAACCGACTGAGTTGCAACCAATAACTCATTTTTTTTACCTGGCAAGGCAAGTAGTTTCTCTCTCACATGTACAGAGTTGACTCCTATTGAACTTGCTTGTGCCATGCCATCCATACCCTCAGCCCAGGGTCTCACTCCCTTCCTTTGAGGACCTCCACTCTCTCCAAGTGAGGATGAAATGAACCTACCAGATCAGTTTTACTGGATGGGGTGAGCTCTAAGGTCCCAGACTGGCATCTCAGACTCTGGACTCTGAAAGTTATGCTCCACAACAACTTCTGTTGTCCTCAAACAAAGCTTTTGGGGCAGAAAAGAAATAGCCAAACACTGTTCAGCTGGTCAGAATGGCTCATGTGAATGAGACAGTGAGAATCTTACACTTCCATGCCAAATAGAGAGAAGTAATGTGGCTCCTGTGCAGTGCTGGTGAGGTGTGGCCCCTTTAACAAATCTATTTACTTAGGCTTAGGAGGATAACTAGAATTTGTCCTGATTTCTTACACTGGGGTTTTTCTATCTTAGTAAATGCACACAAATCTTCCACTTACAGGAAGTTCTGTGGAACAAAAAAGTACAGCAAGCCCTGGATAATCTGCTATTTTTCCTACCTGCACTAGCATATGGGATACATCATGCATTGTTCTCACACTCATGTGCCACGTATGTTTTCAGATCCACAGCACTTTTCACAGTAAAGTTACGTACAACAATATACAAACAATGGCTGGGAAAATGGATATGGTATTTTTTGATTTGAATATGCCTTTTTGTTTAGAGAACCTCACTAGCCATCAAGTTTAGATTGTTCGTGGACTCAGCCAGTTTCATTTATCTGCACCACTATCCATTAGCATTTAAGGGCCAGGTGTAGGGTTAAAAAGATTGTACACTTGAACACAGGCTCACAGGCTTCTCTCTGGCTAAGCAGATGGAAAATAGGTAAACAATTTGCTTCAGACTCAGTCATAAAATCAGCATATACAGAGGGTGAGCAGGGAAAGCAAAAGGAAATGACAGTTGAAGATAACATACAGTCACAACCTGTAAATGCTGTCTTAAAGCAATATAACTTGAAGAGAGCTAAATTCCAAGACTGGGAGGGGAAAGATAAAAAAAAAAAATTGAGTATGACATACAGATACTAACACAGAGAAGCTTAAGTTAAACTGTCTGAAGGTTGGAAGGCACTTAAGTGAAGATGGCATGCTGGTGCTTATACTGGACAGAAATTGGTCTTATGTGGTAGTTGTTTTCCTTTCATTGATTTCCTTGACCTGTCCCTTGCTATCTGTGACAGAAGTCATCAATTTGCTGTGAACAAATGGAAAAGAGGAAGAAAAAGAGAAAACTCATTGAAAAACTCAAGTGGCAATTTGTGGAATTTGTTCTCTACTACTTATTGAAGTGCAATGATAGCTTCTCTCTGATTCCCTGGTCATTAGCCCAGGCATCAGTTCAAAGGTTCATGTGAAGGAAGTTAATGACACTCTTGTGGTCCCCAGCAGCTACATGTCCTTACACCAGTTTATACCAGAAAATTTGATTGGAAGTTGGATGTCACAGGAGGCCTCAGCAAAATGGCTGTGTAGTAAAAAGAAAGATTCAAGGTAAGAATTCCCAAGAAAGATGAATGAATACAGTTGCCAACATGTTGGGTAAACTATTTCTATTAATAGATAAACTTTTCCATCTTCAGGTCCAGTTTTGTAAATTCCCCATTCTATATTTGAAAGGTTTATGGGACACATAAATACTTAGTATAGTTTTCCTGATAAGTCTGCAAGATTTATTTTCAAAGTAACTTTTGCTGTTTCTAATATTATACCTATTCATTTCCAGGAATACATTTGAAAAAAAGGAGTAACTCAAAGTACTTTCTTCATAAACTAGTTTTTGTAAAATAGACCTGTATTTTTTAATATTATGGAAGTAAGGAACAGGCCATGTACTATTAATTCTACAGTTTAGCAAGGGAAAGATTAATGGAAATGGTAAACCAGGTGGGAAATTTTTTTTGTTTATAGACTGTTTCATCAAAGTTATTGCTGATTATTTAAATGCATTTGCTACAACATGAAGGATGTAAATATAAAAAATAATGAAAAGTGCAATATACAAGTTGAAGACTGTAATGTTCCTGATAATTACAAAATTGAAGTCAATCTATTAGCTTAGTTTTCCTTAAATTTTGCAATATTCCATCTCCAAATTAAAGTAGGTCCTACAACACAGAAATCAACAAAACTGGGTCGTATTCCTTAAAGAATCACACAAAAGTTCTTCCCAAATCATGAAATCAGGCTCATAACACAGGCTGAAAATGTACTGGAAAGGCATGACAGCATGAATTAACCTAATGCAGTCCTATGAATTAATCCTTGGAGTTGTCACTGTGTGGTAGGATTTACTGATTTTAGTGTCTCAAGTAGCAGATCACTCCAAAGCTATGTTGTTGAAATCTTTGTCTATGGAGTGCCAGAAAGAGTAAGATTTTTGGCTTGAAATGAGCAGCATCTTTTTTGTTCATAAAGATAAAAATTTAGGGGATGCTACCACCTCAGCAGCAAGGCTTTGTGTATTTCTATGCACTTTCAAAGTGACACGTTCATGGATCTGTTCTGGTGCTTTCCTGATTTAAAACTCCTTGTGCACACAAGGCAAGGCTGGAAGTAAAATCCCAGTTTGCTGAATTAATTTAGAAATGCCTTTCAGATCTGTCACTATTCCTCCTTTTAATCAAAAGACAGTTTGAATAGCAATAATACATTGGACTCAAATTAATATCCACCTCATAATGTCCTAGCATTTTGCGTGCAAACTTTGGCTAAGCACATAAGCAGTAATCAGTCTGAGACATGCCAGGAGGTTTTCTCCATGCCTGTTCAAGTGTTTCAACATGAGGTGAGCAGTGCCACTCTCATTAAAAGATACAAGCTCAGTTACTCAACCCTGAGTGCTGTGAAGGAGCCAAAGGGCATCAAACCAAGAAGCAGACAAGGGATTCCTTTAGGAATTAATATTCCTAGGTGGTATAGACTGCTGGATTAGGAATGATTAATACTGTCAGGCAGGGAATGGGCAAGCCCAGGCACTCCAGGGTGTATCACTCTTGTTGGACATGTACAAGCTGATGACACAAGTAGATACAGCATGCTTAGAAAGTATCACATTTATTGTGTATGTTATGTACCATGAATTTGCACTGTGCACCCTGAAAAAGGTCAGGTTCACCATGTCCTTGAAATAGGTTGAGGAAGCAAACATCCATGAATCCCACAGTGGACTGCAGTGGACAGGCCTTGGATTTCCTGATGGTTTGTGGCCCTTTTGTAGGTGCTGCAGAACATCTGCAAGTCCTGGGGATAGTGAGACTTCCCAGATTCTCACTGGATGAGAGAACACACACACAGAGCAAAGGGAAGGAGCCATGGCACAAGACGTTGGATACTTTTCAGGCAGGAGACTGGGGCCAACGTGGCTGTGCCAGACATCTTATTATAAGGTATTTTTTGTGTATCAAAGATTGCACTGCACTTTAGAGATGTCTAAGCTAGCTGTGGTAGTAGTAGCACAACACAGGCTGTCTACATTTGCAAGTACTGCAGCCTGACAGGAGTCAATCTGTAGTACAAACGGTGCTGAGGACCTAAAGTCTACAATGTACCCATTTTATGGTGAGTTAGTTCAAATTCAGATTAGCTCTCCTTCAATCCCACTTGGCTGCTACAGTTCATTGAGTCTGTCCTGGAGGAGTTCTTTGAGCTTAGTTCAAACTGGATCCAGTTTGCACGGTACAGGATCCCTTCACAATAAGAAAAGTGCACCATAAGGGGAGACAATCAGGAGATTCAATTCAGCTATGTACTCCTCATCCTGACTGGAGCACTAAATAGCTGTCCCAGAGAGGTCAGCATGAGCTGATTTAGCCAGCCAAGCAGTTGGATTTGCTGGTCTATGCAGATGTCCATGCTGGCACAGCAGAACTGCTGGTGGTGTCTGAGCTTGCCAGCTCAGTTCACAGCACAGTGCAGGATTTAGTCAAGATCAAAAATTATTTCAGCAACATAAAGAGTCCAAAGATTGAGAAAGAGACAAAAGTTTTAGAGCTGCTCTCTTACGGTGTGCTGGTATTGAATGTTGCTGACAAACACTGATGTGCAAAAACATTAGGCTGATGGCTTCAAAAGTAGTATTTGTCTTGGTGTCATCATTTTGAGTTACAAGGCAAAAGAACGTAAGAAAGACAAACTGAGAAGTTATTTTTAAATATTTTGGCACAAAAGGCTTGCCCAGGCCCACACAGGAGGTCATAGGCAGAAACATACACAGTCATCTAAGAGGCAACGATCCAGGATTTTGAAATCATGCAGAGAGAACTAGAGTAGTAAAGAGCATTTATACCTTTAGCAAAATAGAAAAAGAATTTGCTATTCACAGTAGCCAGGCTTATAGCAGTTGTTATCTGGGTAAACTCAGGCTTCAAAATTTGTAACTGAAACTGCTGAAGATTGCTCCACTTTACATTCTAAATTGCCTTTTTTTCATAGTTTGGATAAAGTAATTTATTTCTAGAAAAACACAGAAACCTATTTACATTTTAAAAATATTTAAATAACTAAATGTTAATGGAAGCAAATGTCCAAGGAAAGAAGACAATGCAGATACAGCTGAAATCAAAAACATTATATCAAGATCTAAACCATTTGCAAAGCTTCAGAAAAAAAAAGTAAGTTACAATCAGAGAATAAATGTCATGGACCTTCATCAATGATTTTTATACAGGTGATATTGAAAGCAAAAGCATTGACATTATTGACATATGGCCATATGGGAAATGACAAAAGGTATTGCAGAAACATATTTGTCAATGCAATATCTTCTGAGTTACACAGATGCAGTTGTGTGGCACACCCTGCAGTAAAGAGCTCTGGAGTCTGGAAGATGGCAGGCAAATTTAACAAAAGGTTTTTGAGATGGGGGCAGAATCCCATGTCACAGTTCACTGAAGTTGCAAAACACACATTGACCATCTTGTCTGCTGAAATGTATTTTTCCATTTCTATACACAGCAGACAAACTTATATTGCTATCTATTAACATTTCTAAATGGGAATTTGTTTATTTACTGCTGTTTTTTAAAGCTGATAGAAATTAAAGTCATCTTTGCATAAAAAATTGTAGAAGTTTAGATTATAATCTCTGAAGGATTTTTTTTAACCCAAAATTTGTGCTATTTCTCTTCATCATCCATATATAGATGTGCTTGAATTGTTCTGGCTCTGGTAAGGTTTTTGTGTGACTTACACAGCTGGTTGGATCAGCTTTTAAATGCAATAATTTAATTTGTTCCTGCAATTCATCTTAGGTAGCCTTCAGATTTGAACAAAACAACATGACTCAGGACATTTGAAATAATCACTGTGATGAAATACTAGGTGAGAGGAATGCAGCCTGCTGCCCTGCAGATGAATTCTGTCAAGCAGGTAACAAATCCCAACCAGTCTGAATATCTTGCAATCTTAAATATTGTGCCAAGACAAAAGAATAGAGGAGATGTGTAGCCCTAAAACACAGTATTCCCATGATAGTAACAGGCATGGAGTTTGCAGGGCCTCGGGAACTGAGGCTTGCCAGGTTTGCTCTTTTTAAACTTTTCTTGACCTCCCTCAATTTTGTTTTACATGGCCTTTCTAATTGAAATGAAAATTAGTTCAGTTGTAATATGGAGCTGCAGATCAGTAAAAAAAGAGTCAGAGGTAAAAGCATGGTAGCAAATGTATAAAACAGAATTAGGCTGATCCTAGGGGGGAGAAGAAGAAGAAGCCATTAACATTAACATCGTAGTCCCTGAAATGACCAATTCCAGATGCTACAGCTCACCATAACATCACAAACCACCACCACCAGAATGAAATCACCAACTCTGGCACCTAGCAGAGCAGGGGAAAGGTGAGGATAATATCCAGAAAAGGAGTAAAACTAGGAAGTGTATATAAGTTTTATCTGTAATGTTATTAATACTGAATTTTTTCTCTGTTTAGACATCTTTCTTTTTCTGCTACAATTACATCTGCTCTAGTAATGATTCTTATATTAAACTCTTAAGATTAAGTTATAATAATTACATATTCTTGGGTTTGTGTGTATATATATATATATATATATATATATATATATATATATATATATATATGAGGTGCGTGTCCCATAAACAAGTGTAACAATAGGCAGATGTCTGCATCAAAAACCATTGTTTCTCTGTGCTTTCTGGGATAAACTTTCAAAGGACCACTAAAAAGGAGCATAATTTATGTATGTATTTTTGTATTCAACTGTTCTGACAAATTATTGTACCTAAATATGAAAACAGAAAAGTCACAGGAGACCACGTGCAACTGAAAATAGGTGCAATTTCAGATTTTGTGGAGATATTAAGAAAAGCACTTTACATTTTTTCCCCCAACACCCAAGATAAATACAGACCCAAAAAAACTATATTGCTTTCATCTCCTTTTTTGTTGTTCATCGAAAGAATTCTTTGGGGTTTTTTTGGTCATGAAATTTAATATTTGGGCTGATGAAAGTGAAAAGTTTGGTATGTTATTCACAATAGATTGAATAAACACAGGGATTTTCCAAGGGTGAGGTAGGAAATGTGTACAAATCAGTAGCATTTTCCTCTTTCAGTGGACAATCATCACTGTGCAACTGGATCAGAGCAAGGATGACTCTCAACTCTGCAATCTGCTGAATTTATTCGGTATTTTTAGGTTTAAGAGGAAATCTGAGTATTTTTAAGTTTAAGAGGAAATCATCCAGGACTGTATGATCTCAGTAATTAAGGTTCACACCAGGCCATGCATTCTAGATGAGCTGGTGCTATTAGCAGCTTTCATCTGCATGCCTCCCGTTTCTTTTACTGTATGCACAGATGCACAGATGAACATTGCCTCAGGAAAAAGATCTGCAGAAACCCCTTCACTTGCAGATTTGTAGAATAAGCTGTTTGGATCTCAGCACAAGTATTTTCTCTCAATGCACACACATAATTTTCTCATGAATGGGATTTATGTGTGCACATCAAAAGAGGAAAATCCCTAAGGGCTCAGTTTAAACCAACAATAGCAAAGAAATTCAGGAATCTCTCACCAGAGCATGCCCTGCTTTGCCTACTTTATATCACGAAGACTTTGAATGAAATCTGTGGCAGCCAGGCAAAACAGGACATGAATTGGCTTTATGACTCTTCATTTTTAAAGGCATACAATTAAGCCTTTAAGAATTTACTGTCTTCCTAATGAGAGCACATCAGCTGTGGGAGATAGCGTTGGTGATAGCTGGATGCAGGCAAGGTGAAGGAACCCTCACCCCCGCCACAGGGTTGGGTGGCAGCGCTGTGGCTGTACTCACAACAGTACCTCTTAACAGGTTTTGCTTAGGTATGAAGGGAAGAGGCTGTGAAATACAAAAGTGCTGCTATGCAGGTGGCATTAGCAGCATGATGAGGATAGGGCTGGGGTGAGGGTGCTTGGGGTTTGGACCATTCCAGTGCTATTCCTGAGCTACAGAGGCCTGATCCATAGGTCTAAACCAGAGGCTGAGTGCTGTGGGTTCCCCACCCTGGGTGCTGGCTTCTCAGGATGCTGCTGGAGCAGGGGCCCACTTTAAATAATACTGATACCACTACTATAACTAATAACAACAACAACAACGATAAAACAATAATAATTATGCAACAAAAATAGCAACAACACATAATTTTCTGTAATTATATAAAATTGTATGCTGGTATAATTAATATGTGTTCGAATATAATTGATTCTATTATAATCTAATATAATCTATTCTGCTAAGTGATAATAATAAGAAGAAGAAGAACAATGATGATGATTATAATAATGATAATAATGAAAATAATAATAAAAAATAATGAAAATAAAATATAATAAAAATAAAAGAAAATATAATAATAATAATAATAATAATAATAATAATAATAATAATAATAATAATAATAATAATAATAATAATAATAATAAACAACCCAAATACTCCCTTCCCGCCCCAAAAAGAACCTTTGAAGAGCAGTAGTAGCCAGCACCCCCGGAGCACCAGGTGCTGCTGCGGAGGGAGGCGCCGGCCCCGCGCCGCGCCCCGCCCCGGCCCCGCGCAGCCCCGGGCGCGGAGCGGTGCGGGCCGAGCTGCGCGGGCGGGCGCGGAGCGGAGCGGGGCGGAGGCGGAGCGCTGCGATGTGCAGGATGTCCTTCAAGGTGAGCCGGGCGCCACAAGGGGAGAGGGGCGGGGGGATGCGCGTTTGGGTTCCCGCTTTGCGCTTGTCATGCCGGCAGCCCGTGGAGCGCTCTGTCGTGTCCCTGGATTTGGGGGTTTTATTTTTTTAGGGAAAATGGTGTAGGGCGGAAGGAAAGAAAGCAGTAATGTCCTTTTCCCGGGCTTTGGGGTGCCCCGGGAGTACTGCGGTGGCTGCTGATGGAGCGGGCGCTTTTCACAGCTGACAGCCCCTAAAGGGTGCGTGCCTGGTGTTACATAAACTGCGAGCTCCGCGGAGCTTTACGCTGGCTCTGGGGTGGCCGGGCTCCGTGCTGTGGGTTTTGGTGCAGTCAGGAGCCTCCTCCTCACTTTTGCGACCATCTCTGCTGGTTGTGTAATAGTTAGGAGGCAGTCTTTATCCGTGCTCTTCCTTTCAGGCTGTGGTGGCCACTGAAGCCAGACTGGTTCGTTCCCTTTGCCAGATGTGATTCCTGCCACTTTTTGTACTTCTTCCATCCAAACCCACACAAGAGCAGTCATTTCGAAAGATTGCCTTAAAGAAGTTTTTTAATTTAAGGACAGGATTAATAAGATTGTTTGGCAAAGAGGGAAGCAAGCAGCAATTTACTAATGATGTTAGCAGATAATATTTATGATGGATCATCTTCTCTGTTATGCACTTTCTGGATGCTGTGCTTGCCTTTCTCTTATTGATCAGCAGCTCAGTGCCAGTCCTTTGCCATATTGCTTGTGTGGCATTTTTTGATTTGATGGATTATTCCCTGTACTTGCCTCTCTCCTGTCAGGGTGTCTCCCGCCTGGAATGCTGGCGCTTCGATGTCACCATGTCAGTTCAGTGGTGGTGCAGCAGGTGGTTCCCACCTGCAGTTGAAGCTCTCCTGTGGAGGCAGCAGAGAACCTTTGCTCCAGGGGCAGCTCAGTCTTACGCTTAGTGGTGAAATCATAGAATGCCTTGGGTTGGAAGGGACCTTAAAGATCATCATGTTCCAGCCCTCTGCCATAAGCAGGGACACCTTCCACTAGACCATATTGCTCAAAGTCCCACCCAGCCTAGCCATGGACACTTCTAGGGATAGGCACAGCTTCTCTGGGGAACGTGTTCCAGTGCTCACCACCTTCACAGTAAAGAATCTCTTTCAAATATCCACTCTAAACCTACCCCCTTTCAGTTTAAAAAAAATTGTCCTTATCCTCTCCCCACATGCCCTTGTACAAAGTCCCTCTGCATCTCTCTTGCGGGTGTCGTTTAGCCTGGAAGGCCACTCTAAGGTTTCCTCAGAGCCTTCTCGTCTCCAGGCTGAACAACCTCAATTCCCTCAGCCTGTCTTCATAAGAGAGGCATTCTCTCATGATCATCTTCATGGCCCTCTTCTGGATTTGCTCCAGCAGGTCCACATCCTTATGTTGAAGGCCCCAGAGGTGAACATAGTACTCCAGGTGTGGTCTTAGCAGAGCAGAATTGAGGGAGAGAATCACTTTGCTCAACCTGCTGGTCTGGATTCTTTTGATGTAGCCCAGGATACACTTGGTTTTCTGGGCTGCAGTCTCTGTGGTCATCCCCTTTTTGGTCCTGCATTGGTCTCACACCTAATTTCTTTTTTTTCTTTGTTTTTCTGTCCCTTCATTCTGTCTATGTGAGTTTTTTCCCACCTTCATTATTCACATGCATCCACCCTAACAGCCCCATGTTCCTGGTGATGCCAGCTTCTTTTTCTTTCTTATTCTTTTTCTTATCCTTTCTTATCCTTGTTTATTTAACTTGTTCTTCAGGTCTTAGTTTCTGTTCTATCCCTATCAGCTCCTTTTCTGTGCCCTATTTCTCACATTGTATTCCCTCAAGTTTTCCTGTTCTAATAGCTCACTGCTTTCCCTTCCCTCTGAAGAACTGCAGACCATACCTCCCTCTCTCTATTTTCTCTCCCTTTCCTGTGACATTTTGTTTGGCATTTTCTCTTTCTCTCAGATCATGAACTTAACTTGGATTCTTACTCTTTGCCACTGGCTGTTTACATTTTCCATCTTATTATTCTACTTACCCATGGCATAGCATTTATCTTTCTTTCTCACACAAATATCCTCCCTTCTGCCACATTTTGCCTGACTAAAACATTTATATATAAAATCACCTTTTGTTTTTATCAGGATCCTTTATGTAGGATATATTGCTATCTAATAAAGAACTCTGCTCCTAAGTTGCACTAGCCTTTTCCATCATGCTTGATCCTGATTTCCAGCTCTTCTTTAAACTTTTTATTCAATACCTCCTTCCCATTAGGACTGGTTTGGAAACTAAGAAAGAAAAGGGAAATTTCTTGCATTTTCCCAGCACAAGGAACAAGCCAGTGGGCAGACTAGCATTCTCTTTTTCCTTTCTTTTCTTTCTCTTTGTCTATTGCCCCTTTTCTTTCCTCTGCCAGATCCCTGTTTAAGAACTGCACTCTTCTTCCTCAGTGCTCACCCCACTGTCCCCTGCCCTTTCTCTGCAAACAGCAAATCAAAGGTGTAGGGCAGGGAGCAGGAGCTGGTGGTCACAGCATTTAAATTATACTTTCCCCCTCAATATTCCTGAAATGACACAGATAGCTTAGCACAATTCATTTTTTTTTGTATGCCTGCAGAGAAATGGTTCTGTCAGATTTATAATATATATTTGCCTCTAGGCCATTTTTGAAAAAGTGTTTTTTCTAATGTCAATACAGCATGAATATAATGCCAGCTTTCCATCTTTAGGCTCTCATAAAAGCATACAAACAATCAAAATTATTAGCACAGCCAGATTTTAAAATAATACTTTAGAGGACTTGATGAAGTGAAGGAACTTTTAAAGCTGCTGATGCTGGTACAAGTGACATAATGAAACAAGCAATTTTCATGAAAGCTATTAGCTAATAATTTTCAAGTGTTTATTACATTCTGCTCCCAAGTTGTCAGTGCTAAGGATCAGTTGTTTACTTTGAGGATGCTTTGGGAGCAGACTAGCTTTATGATAAGAATTATGTAAAAGTTTTGTCCAATTAATCTTTTGAAATTCAACATCTCCCTAGGAAGTGTCTGATGAGACATGACTGAGTTCATAACTGAACAACAGCAGTCACATCCTGCAGCTATAAACCCATTTATTGCTAAAAAATAATTCAATTCATTGGGTTATTAACCCCAAAGTGCTGTCATACATTTTGCCTACTAGTGATGTCAGTATTGCTGATGAAAATGAAGATCACAGAGATGGAGATCCAGAGGCATAAACCACCACACAGTACACGATGAGGCTGTACTTGTAAGGTGCCCAGATCATCTGAATCATTTTGCACTTTCATTCATCTTAGCATGTACAATAGCTCAGATTTGCATCTGATTTTTTAATCAAATCAGTGGTTGATGGTTGATGGTCTGAGTGTGCTATATACTCTACTTTTATACAAGGGATCCCAAGCAACACAGGGGCACAAGGTGAAGTAAAAGTGCTTAATAGGAGTCGGTTCAAATGAGAAAAAACTTAGTTTGGTGTCCTTGGTGCACTGAAGAATTCTTCCATTGCTTGGGTCTGATCCAAAGTATAAGGACAACTCTGCTGGAGGGCTACTGTAGGACATACAGGAGAGAAAAAAGAGGTAGGAATTTATGACTCATAAGGCCAAAGACTTTGAACTTCTCTACTTCCCGAGCAGGGTCACACTGGACATTTAGTTCTCTTCTCATGCGACTGGTGAAAAGCAGGTAAGGAGTTCCTGGATATGGATTCCAGTTCCTGCCTTCCTGACCACTGAAAGAGTTGGTGTATGATGAGCCATAATAAAATTCAGTCTGCTACTGTGCCCTTGTAGTTAAAACTGGGGTGGATTAAATAAATCTTTCCCTTTATGGATGTATTGGCATATGTCTAAAGTTTCTAAAACTTTAAGGGATAGTTTGGGACAATAAAAGATAAGGAATTTGATTGTCCCTTCAAGGTCAAGGTCTAAACATAATTCTTTTGCAATAGCTTTCCAGTGAATATCATAATAACAAAGCCAATAAGACAATATTCCTAACTGCCACCTGTGTAAATAAATATATATCTAATAAATCAGAGCAGAAAAGGGCAACGTGAGCCTCTGTGTGTTTAGGCCAATTGTTTGCTTTTACATAAAACTTTAGTTGTTCTAAGGGTAAAGATGGAAAGAGACTACAGTGTTGCCAGCAAGGAGGGTATAAACTGCCGTCTCTACTTTAATCAACATTATCTACAGATACTCCAGAGAAATGCAACAGCTGTGAAAAGAAGATCAGAATTTAGCTTATTGTGCTTGCTAAAATTTTCAGAATCCTGCCCCTGCGTGTGCTGGTACAAGAAATACCAGTATCAATTTATAGGAAGTGATTATAATTTATTGAATGGTTGGAATGTCTCTCATCTGAAACAGCTGCCAATTTTCCAACCTATTAATATTAAAAATGCAACCCATGGAAAGTGCTCAGTGTGACAGACCTGAGATAGATTCAGATTCATGATTCTTGTGTCTGCTGGTTTCTGCAAAGTTTATTGTCTTCATGTCAGTGAAGGCAGCAATTTAAACTGTGCTGTATATGTGCATTTTAATTATAAAGCATAAAACTATTGAATCCTGATTCCCTGCCATATTACATGTGCACATTGACATTTAGACAAGAAGTGCCTATGTAATTTCTGAAGCTGAATGATTGACTTTAATATCCACTCTGCACTCTCTTTGGGTTACCCTGAAGGCAAGATATCCTCACTGCAAAGCAATGTCCCTGGGTATTTTTAACTCTGCTTTGGTGTGACTATTGGTGAAGTGGTGTTTTATACCTCTGTAGATGGTTTGAGCCCATATTAAAAAATCAACAGCATGAGCCTGCTCTAGGATATGTGTCATTGTCATCACAGTGTTTCCCTCCACACTTCACCCTTGACAGTGCTTACCTGTCAAGGCAGAATATTGGCAGCTGTCTGCATCGATTGGGCAAGGTCCATGTCTTTCCTTTCTGTCCTTTTCCTGTGCTGGAGCAGTCATCATTCACTCCTACCCAGGAGATATTGCACATGCCCACAGTCCCAGGGTGTTAATTCCAGGCAGGAGGTAGAACAAGCAGTCTGGGAGATGCATGAGCAATACATTTCCTGTATTGGAACTTTGTGTGCAGAAAAGAAGGAGATGACAGAGAGCTAATCTGAAACCCAAGAGGATGTCCTGCAGCAAGACATGTCAGCAGGATGCTTCAGCCCAACTGTGGCCAGCCCCACCACAGAAGCAGACAATTCAGGCATCACTGAGGATGTTGTTTTCTGTGATGTTTCCTTGTGGATCTGGCCTAGCATCATCCTTTCTCATTACAGGGCAATCTAAGAGACATAGGCTGCCATGGACACAGGGAAGACTTGAAATAACATGAGGAAGCACAGGAAGACTGGTCTCTTTAATTGCAAATAGAAATTAAATTAGCTTTTTTTCCATGCTCTGGGTTTGAAAGTACAGCACATTAAGCTGAAACTTTCCTGGCTTGAATGCAGAATGTATGGGATGTGTATGCTTGCCCAGTGTATTTTCCAAAGTGATTTATTTCTGCTTTTTTTTTTTCTTTTTCCTTTTCCTTTTTTCCACCAGAAAGAAACACCACTTGCCAATGCTGCATTTTGGGCTGCAAGAAAAGGAAACCTGGCTCTGCTCCAGCTGCTGCTGAACAGTGGGCGAGTAGATGTGGACTGCAAAGACAGCGTATGCACACAATGCACCTACAGCCACAGCACTCATTTTGCATCACTTTCCATAGCCCACCATGCAGAGGGTGTAGTAGGGATCTAACATGAAACATGAATGTCTTATGGTACTTCAGGATGATTTAAAACCTTCTCCTGTCAGTAATCAAGCTTGAAACAGAAGATAAAATAGTGTGATGATTTACATCAGTGGCAAAGGGTTAAGAATTTGCCAGCACTCAAAAATGTCTCTTACACAGTTATTTGTGGTGCTGACATTACAAACACACATCCTAGCACCTCGGGCTTCTCTTTGCAAAGAAATGTCATTGTAGTAATAGATCACAGTGAAGAGTTGGCTGAATTGAGCCCAGGTAGCAATGATTCTGTCAGCTAACAGACCTTCTCATAATTAGAACAACTGCTGGCCTCCTAAATTCTTCCTCCTCCACCCAATCTCTGGACTGGGCACTAACATGAAGGCACAAGATTGCCAAGCAAGAGGAGCCCAGACACATGGCAGATTTCATGGGAATTTCCTTACTGTAATTGACATGGGTTGAAATTAATTTTGAGATTAGAAATTGGTTGATAACACAGAAAATGAACAGGTCTTTCTATTCTGCCTACAACACATGGAGAGATACTTGATTGTGCTAAGCTGAGTCAAAGAGCAAGGGGAAAAGGAGGGTGAGAAGTTCCAGGTTTCTTTTGTTTGGCATTGGGACTGACTGACACAGAGTCATGCTGGTGTTGGTAAGAATTGATGCCATTTCCAGCCCAAAACATGAATTTGCCACAGCTTCTCTCACTTTGAGTACCTTCAAAGTGTAAGAGATTTTCTAAGCCCATTGACTTTAATGTATCTTTTCATTTTCATTTCATTTTTGCCCTGTAGGCAAGTATTTGTCCTACAGCACTTCTGGAGCTGCTGCTATGACTGTCCTTCTGACAAGGGAGGGAAGGTTGTTCAAATACAGGCTTGTAGTAAACAGGACAGAGATCAGTATGAAAAAATAAAGTGACTACTGTTCATTTTTTCTCAAAAAAGGCTAACTTTGGACAAGAACTTTCACACTGCACTGCAATAATAATTGTATCAGACATACACATTTTCTAGACTAAATTATTTTTTTTACAATTAAGACCACATTACTTTTTCGTAATGTCACCCATTCCTTCTTTAAATTGAGCTGTTGTGTGTGAATGGTTTTGAAGGATGTGTTTCATCCTTTTGCATGTGGTTTCTGCATCTTGTCCATACACTGCATACATATAAATCTTACTTCATTCACTGGAAGTGACCTTATAGTGTACTGAGGAAGTTGAACAAAGATTTCTGTACAGAAAGTTCTTTCTTAAAATGTGAAGAGTCACTGAGTGAGTTTGCTCTCATTATTTGGATAGGGAATTGCTGTTCAAATCACCCAGCCCCTTCTCCTGACTATGACTCAGAATTCTGAGTGACTCAGCTGAGTCACTCAGCTCCTGTGTCTGAGGTTATTCTTCTGGAAATGATGCAAAGAACTTTGGGATTCTCTGCTTAAAAAGAGGAAAAAAAAGCTGTTTAGAAACTAAGCCCTTTTTTTCATACTTGTTGCACTTATTTTGGGACAATAAGGTATCATAAGCTCCCTCCAGCTTTTTGGCAGAGATGCTGTCTCATCCAGACAGCCTGATTCATTGCTGTAGGTGTCTGTTGAAGGTACTGACTTGTTTTTCCTTACTCCCAGCTTGGCACAACAGCTCTGATGGTAGCATCTTACTATGGCCACATAGATTGTGTACGGGAATTGGTGTTGCAAGGAGCAGATATCAATCTGCAGAGAGAGGTAGGATTCAAACAGGGCTTGATTAAGCGACTGTTGGTTTGTTACAAATAATAAGAGTGTTGTCTGCTGCTTGTTGCCAATTGTTTCTTTGTCACTTGCTGTATAGTGTGTTTATAACATGTATAACAGGTTCTGTTCTGAGGACATCAGGCAATCAGAGATCTGGAGTTTACAGTAGAAAATCAGATGCCAGAGGTACATTTATAATAACTCATGAAACATTTTCAGCACATCTGGTTGGTGAGGGTCAGTTACACCTGGGATGTAACCCCCCAGGGTTATGCCATTTATGTATTTGCAGTTTTACTTTTTGGCACAACAGTTTACAGATCTCCAGATGGGATAAATAATAAGACTTTCACCTTTTGATTTGCAGCCTGGTCATTAAAACAGAGTGGATGCCATTGCTAGCACAGGGATTAGTTTTGACTCTGTATGTTTCGGAGTTTCTGCCTTTTAGTCTGAGCCAACTCAACTCCAGCAGTCACACAGCTGTATCATTTGTACCCTTCCCTGCATCTCTGCTTGGCATTCAAGGCATGTCTTGCACCATGACATCAGCATGGAAGGGACATCAGCAACTGATTTTTTTGGGAAATTGCCTTTCACTCATACTCCATGCAGACAGTTGTAAGGATTGCAATTGCTCTGCATGTTGACTGCTCAAAGAGCAGAATTGCTCTGGGACAACCACTGGTTTTAAGAGAAGAGAGTATAAGCAGGGCATGAAATTACATGAGATGGTGGCAGGTCGTGCAGGATAGCAGTGTGCTCATTGCTCAAACAGTACAAGCCAAGGTTTCTAACTTTCCTTGGTTACCTGGAACCAGAGCATTAATCTCATGCTGACATCTGCACGTTACTGAGTCAGTGAATGCCCTGTTTGATGATGTAGGTGTCTTTGCACTTACCGGCCTAAACTTGCTCTAACCATGACTGTCGGTGTCTTTCAGTGGGGTCCTGTTCTAACAAAACATGGACTTAAATACGTCCCTTCCCTCAGGTAAACATTGCTTGGAAAGAAGCAACAAAAGAAAAAGTTAAGAACAGTTTTATGGAGCTGCTCTTGATTATCACTCAGGAAATACTGATCCAACAAGCCAACAAAAAAGAAAAAACACTGAAAGCCTCCAAAATCACTTTGTTGCAGAAAGGGAGCAAAACAGATGAAGTTTAAGTGCTAAGGACCAATGGCACTATTCTGTAACTAAGTGCAGTTACTCCAACCAGTGCCCTTGTTCTCTGAAGTTGTTGTGAAGCTCAGGGAAGTGAGAGTCCAATAAATGTGCCCAGGAGAGTGGGCTCTGAAATTATCTAAATGGGCCAATGTACTATTGTAAAGGCTTTGGGCACTGGAGTGAATTTCACATCTAGCTCCCATTTCCTGTACTTTTGACATGGGGTGAGAGAGCCCAAAGTCAGGAAAACCTGCATCTATCTTCCTTCCTTCCCTTCCTTCCCTTCCTTCCCTTCCTTCCCTCCCTCCCAAATGTATGGTGCTGGACAGATTTTTCATTGCAATGGGAAGAAGACTGAGTTAAAGATACCTGGTGTCCTCTGGAGTCTTCAAATTCATCATGTCTTTTCAGCTGATATTCAACTGATTGAGCCTGATACTTTTTAATTTGAAATGTCTATACGTCAGTCAATTGTGTTATGTGTTTGTTACTATTTTAATCCTTTTTAATTTTTCCTTTACAGTCAGGTGCAACTTCTCTGTTCTTTGCTGCACAGCAAGGCCACAACGATGTAGTGAAGTTTCTCTTTTCATTTGGAGCCTCCACTGAATTTAGGAATAAAGTAAGATGATGTGTTTATTTTTGCATGCTGATACATCCTGACAGTCAAGGCTGGGTTTTTTTCTTCACATGAAACATGACACGGAAGTGTTAAGATGATGAAATTTCCTCACGTGAACATTTTTGAGTAATGCAACACATTGTGAAGTATTAACTTTGGACTAGCTTTTCCTACCTAGACTGAATGGCATAAGTTCATCAAGGTCCCTTGATAGTGATATGAGTCTTTCTTCATAAGCCATCCTCCAACACAAGATCAAAGGGCCTTCTTGTACGTACCAGCTAGGATCCTGATTTAGGTGTTTATGTCCTCTGGTTGCATAGAACTTACATTTCATCAGTGTTAGGATGTCTCTGCATGCCACCATAGGATACATGAGAATATAATGCCTTCAGCCCTCCCTAAATTCCCACTTCCCCATCTGGGACAAGAAGATGAAATGCTCCTCAGAGCTTTTACTTCTTTGTTCAGGCAAGTTCCTTTCCAAAATCTTCTTAGAATATCCAAAAGCACAGGTGGCAGGGCCTGGGTTCCTCACTCCTCATGGGGTGAACAGCAGCAAGATCAGCAGTTCATCACTGACAGCAGTACATCAACCTTTTTTTTTTTGCCCAAGCCAGTATTAGCACCTCTGCTGTCAGCAAACAGGGGGAAAAGCAACATATTTTCATTAAGTATACTTGTCCTTGATGTGCTGGTTACATTTTGAAGCATTCCCATTATCTGGGAAGGAGGATACTTGCCAGTAACTTATCCTGGGATCCCTAGTGATGTCTTTGAAGAAGCAGTAGTTCTTTACCCCACAGTAATCAATTTCTCAAGATATTTTAGTCTGTGATTTGAATGATTCTCTCAATCCAAACCTGCTTTCTGGAGTCCCTAGAAATACAGGCTCTAAATATAAGGGAATTGATGGAACATCAAAAACTCAGCTCATTATGCTCTAGGGGCTAAAAATCCTGTTGATTTGTGGCCAGAGTTCACACATGCCCATAGAGTAGGATTCTGATACCCCAGGGAGCTCTGCTTGTGGTGAGCAACTCTCTGACTGCAGCAGCAATCACTAATAAAAGCATGAATGAAATTGTGACTGTTTAACACAACACAGAGTGCAGCTGTGAAAGTTGGCAATGCAGGAGGTTGCAGTGTTAAATACAACAGCTCTATCTGACAGTGCTGGAAAATCTCATGTGGGACAAATTTCTTGGGTAAGGTTGCACATTCAAATAAATGTTGCTTCTCTGATTTTTATTTCAGAGTATGGCTGGAGGTTAGCAAGATTCAGAGGGGTCATCTTCCCTTGCATTCAGCTGGCAAATCAGAGGCTCAGTACCTTATTCTGTCTAGAAAGAATATCTTCACTCAATATTTCCTCACCATGTGAGCTAGGAGTTTGTGAAAAGGCCAAGATTTGATCCAAGAGGTGAACAGCAGACTTGAAATTGTCTGATCCTTCATGACAATATACAATCTTTTATGAAGCATGCAAAATATATTGATGTGAAACACTAGGGCAGATAAAAGAGAGCAAAGATCTAAATTATAAAAGAATATTCCTGTGTTCAGCTGCTCCAAATGGCTTCCATCTTTGGACAAGTGCAAGTTTGGGGTCTACTGTTGCTCACCTTTAAAACTTAATTCCAGACCCTCTCTTCCTGCCTGACCCTGCTTCTGAACCCAGACCTGACTTGGTCCATATGCCAGTCCCAAGTATCTTTTGAGCTGCTGGTTGCTCTTCTTCTCCAGGCCACAGCTTTCTGTTACATCCAGACAAGCTGGTTGAAAGATAACACCAGCTCCCAGTGTGTGTAACATGGGAAAGTGGCTGGGATGTGCATGTGAGATGATTATCCAGCAGCATCACCCAGCATATGCCTGAGCAGGAGGCACCAGCCAGGTGTAGTGCATGGACAGTCCACATCTTCCACTGTATCAGTTCAATCTTCTGATTTAATAATGTGGTTTTCATAGCTTGGAACACTTCCATTGTTCTTTTAAAAGGTGATCAAGGTGACAGGCTCCTCTATCCCTCCCAAACCCCAGAAACAATGTCGTTGATAAAATACACCTTTTCAGGTTAGGGACAAGTCATTTTCTCACTAAGACACTCATCTGGGAGCAGCACTGGAAAAGATATGGCTGATCCTGTTTTTAAAGGGCAGTAAAAAATTAATCCATTTGCAAAGAATATATATATTTCTATTATAAACTACAACATGGATTTGGAATAAGCGCACAAATTTAATGTATCTTAGAAAACAGAGACTTAAGGAAATGCAAAGCTCAACATCTTTTTCATGTACTTATCTGTAAATTGTGATTACTACATTTGTTACTCATATGTGAGAATTCTGGGGAACTATCTTAATACAGGCATGCAATTCTTGTTAAGCCTTGTATCATTAGAATTTATATTTGCTATGGCAGGCAAAGTAAAACTACTCTAAAATAGTATAATAAAGTAATTAGCAATAAATGCTGATGTCCTAAAGAGAATGAATTGCATTCATTGAATGCAATTCAATGAACTATTGAAGATTAATTATTATATAATTATTACATATAATATTAGTCATTAATATTATTCTGCATTGTCCCAGTCTGACATCCATAGAAATATTTAACATAGGTAGAAGCTTTTTTCTTTTATTCTGATAGATGTGATAAGCACGTGAGTTCTTAAAAAGCATGGTGGCATGTTTTCTGAGCAGCACTGCAGGTTGAACAGTATGTCAGAGGCTGTTTGTCAGCAAGCACTGATTGAGTTCTCCTCCTCTGTTCCATTTTTAAGAGATGGTAAAACGAGGTATAATTCTAAGCTATTTCAGGTGATGAAATAGGAAAGGGGTCAGCAAGTAGGCAAGGAAGTCTACACCACTTAGCGTGGTCATACCCAGTGCTTCTGTTCCAAGTATTTTCACTGCAGATCGTCAGCTGCTGTGATGTATTGGCAGTGAGGAGGGCAGACCCTGGGCAGGGCAGAAAAATGGTTTCAGGGGAAGAATTGCAGAGGTAGCTGAGAAAAGTCCAGCTCCTATCTGAGCTGGAAGTATTTGCAGGATTAATAGAAACTTCATTGTGTCAGGAAAACAGGATATGAGCAAGAAGTGAGCCCAAGGCAATGTGCCATCTCTAAGAGGTTGCACAGTGGCCTCCTGCCCACTGCAGAAGGGGTGATAGCCCCAGGAGCCCCTCAATGCTTGCTCACATGTCCAGCTCCCACTTGTTGCCCAGCTCAGAGTTTCCAAGAGGCTTGCCAGTACCAAAGACGCTGCTTCAGCTTTTTAGTTAATCTCAGCTGAAGCCAAAAAGGAAAGAGGTAATCACATGTCTGAAGGGGATGTTAAAACTCCATCATTTACTTTTTTTTTTTTTTCTAATTCCCCACAATTCATCTGCTTTCCCTATGGTCTGTAAAGCATTGGGGTCTTCAGCTAGAGTTTGCTGGAGTTAAGTGTAAGAGAAAACCAGATGGAAGCTCAATAGAGGCAAGAGGAGGACTCAGTAATAAACCATTGCACTGTTTGACAATTCCTTGATTTAACTAAGTGTTGTCTTACCACATGGTCAGTGGAAAAGTTTCCTGCCCCCAGCTTCCCTTTCTTACAGAAGGATGTATATCTGATTTTTCACAGTGGTACCCCCAGCTCAGAGCATGCAGTGAAGTCCCAATCCCTTCTGTTGAATGTGTTCAGCTTCATATACCAGACAGACAGTAGAGCAGGTCTTAGGGCTCAGTTGTCCTCCTGATCAGGTACCGGATCTTTGAGCCCAGGAATTGTTACCCACTTCTCTCTGCCACAGTAAATATTTGATTCAGAATGAACAGATGAAACTGGGGACCATCCAATGATCCTCTTCTAAGCCCTGGACTCTGATCAGACTGATCTAGGAAAACTTGATCACTTTAGTCTGAAAGATCCAAATGGTGTATTTAGGAATTGTGTTACTCTTTCCAAAAAAAAAAAAAAAAAAGTATCTGTCTAAAACTGTTCACTGGGTTGAACCAAACACTTGGTCGGGAACCTCTTTTTGAATTAATTAAACATGTCTTGAGAGAGTTTTGCCATTCCTAACCCCAAGCTGTCACATGTCCTGAGGTGGGATCACACATTGGGATTCCAAGTGTTGGGCCTCAGCTCTGCTGGGCCAACTGGGGTTAGCTTTGTAGGTCTGCCTTTTACTTGGGACCTGTCACTTGGTTCCCTACAGAAATTATGATAATAACCAAACAATCTTCTAAAAATAACAGAAGTTTGTGGAGAACACAGGAATTTTAGAAAACAAAAGCAAAACCATAAAGCAGTAAACAAACTTTTCCCATATGCAACCCACTGAACATGTCTATTTACCCTCCATACATGGAACTTTAATATTTTTAAGCTTCCTAAAACTTTTCCTTCCCTGCCTCTCCACAGAGGACCTTAAGTCTGGATAGCACAGTTTCTGTTCTTAATTCACTAACCTTTCTCTCAACATCGTTCAGGGGAAAAGTCTTTAAAAATTTCTCTGGTTTTTTTTTTGTTTTGTTTTGTTTATAGCCCTTTGATCCAGTAAATCACCCCTTGAACAAAGTGGCTTTCACTTGGCTGGGGAGAGGAAATAGGTTACATGAAGCTATTAGCTTTTCCATTGTCTTTTAAATGTGTATAAGGTGTTTTTTAATCAAAGAACAATTGTGATTGCTTTTGTGTTTTGTTCCAGCAGTTCCCATTAAGTTACAGTAGTTTAATTTGGCAGGAAAGTCTAATTTCTCATAAGAGAAACTTAACTCCACTGACCTGATTACACACTGTACTTAGTCAAATAATCCAGAATTAATAGGCAATTCATAGACTGTCACACAACAGCCTCACATCTCTGGCTTTGCTGACACCCAAGCCTCTCTTCTTTTCAATATTGTGGCAGGAAGGGTGAATATGGGGTTTTGGGGGTAGTTATAAATACTGCCTGTGGGTTAGTTCAGTCATGTCAGAGCTTGAATTTTCATCAGGCTATTACAGCCATGAAATTGCACCATTGATTAATAAATTTGATTGGTGCTTCTCGTTATAAAAGACACATTTGGTCACTCAAACTGCAACTTCTTTTGTGGATATCTGTCTGTGTGGAAAATTTCAGACAACTTTGGAGATGTTTCAGAGAGCAAGTCTGGGCCAAAGCACAGTCTTGTGTCCACATTAATAGCAGCTCTAGAAACCATTTAGATGAAATACCTTAGATAGTTTATTTTGTGGAGGAGAGGCTTGAGACTGGGAGAAGGCAGGAGAGAAGACCTGTGGTGGGGGCATTTTGGGGTGTGCATCATCTTTGCATGGTGGCATGGTGCCATACCAGGCAGATGACAAAGCTCTGCATAGCTCTGTCTGAAATACTGGTAATTTCTGAATGGGGCACAGCACATTTAAGATGGCAAGATCCACGTTTCTGTCTCAGTTGTTTGAGCTGGTTTGGAGTCAATCACCAGTGACACTGAGGTGTTTCCCTTCTCAGTTGGCTCCGAAGGGAACGTTTCTACAAGGAGGGATTGATGCATGTGCCTAGGTCTCCCTTTAGTGGTGATGTGCAGTAACTCTAATTGCCTGGGACTGATCCCACCTGCAGGGATCGCTTCTCAAGCAGCAGTAACAGTGCTTTCACTGGTGGTCGTGCCTTTGGACAGACTCACATTTCCACAGACAGCTAGCACACTTTAAAATGCTTTCTCTCTGCTCAGCTTCAGGCCAACAAGCCACCGATGAGAGACAGGACAAAACAGGGCATAAGGTTCTGTGGTTCACAAGGTTCACAAAGAAGAGCAGATGGTCAACAGGCTCTGGAGCAGTGGAAAGGTGTGCTGTCCTTCCATCAGTGGAAGAGTTTGGCAGGCATGAGGAATTTGGCTGTAAAAGGAAGAGACGTGGAGGAGCTTGAAGCTGTGAAAGGAACAAAGCTTCTAATGGCAAGGCAGAAGATGAGGAATGAAAACCTGAATTTTCTTCATTCCTTTCCCTCCCTAAAAAAATTCAGGAGAAAAATTTATATAGTGACGGAGCCAAGTTGAAAGATTTACATGTCAACACTTGGCATTAATGTTATGAAAGAGTCAGTAGCTACTCCTCACAGAACTGCTGTGAGCCAAATTCTGAACAGTCTTAAAATTTGTCTCTTTTTTTTTTTTTTTTTATGGTGAAGTTTAGCCCAGCACCTGACCTCTCACCTGACTGTACCCATTCTTTTTTGTTTTCACAGGATGGAGGCACAGCTCTACTGGCTGCCTGTCAGTACGGGCATGCAAAAGTGGTGGAAACTCTGCTGAAGCACGGCGCCAACATTCACGATCAGCTCTATGTGAGTTATTTGACACACACAATATTGACAATGGTGGTGGTGGAACAAATGTGCTGTTGCTTGGACAACAGCAGACACCCTGGCTCCAGCACAGACAGGCATTTGCCAAACACTGCAGTTTTATAGTACTCTATTCCTCTAAGATGTGGATTTTGTTAACTGTCTGCTTTTCATGATGCTGAGAGAAGTAGCACAAAATCAGAAAAGATTCTTTGGCTGCCTTTCGGTTCATGATCTGTATGGAGGATATGTACCAAATGTGGAACAGACTTGTGCTACTCATTAGCCTTGGATGAAAGAGTGTGTCATTTTCTACCATGATTTGCAGAAGAGTGAATAGCTCTAGAGCCTCTGAAGTACATTAGTTTTCTGCCAGAAAGAATAGCAAAAATGAAAATCTTTAAATTACTTAAAAGCAGATTTTTTTTAATATCAATTAAAATTATGTTATTTGATATTTGTGAATCCCCAGTTTGGCAGTGTTTTGGGCAAAGTAAGGTTAAAATGGCTGAATTCATGTTGTTTAGTTGACTTTTCTGAAAGTTGGATTGAACCAATGAAGCTCTGGATTTAATTTTCTCTAACAGAGACACAGATAAGTTGAGCTTTTTGACATTCAACAGAAACAAGTAGCAGATTTTGCCTCTGCTTCCCACCCCACTCTTTCCTACCCCAGGGCACTCAAGACTGACAAAGAGGAAGTTGTTTCTCTGAGATATATGAGTTTTTTCAGCTGTTTCCATTGGCTTTGGATCTGCAGGATGCTGTTGCAATCCCTACTGGCTTGCAGGGGAGCTGAGAGCTGGTGACTGCAGAAGTGGTCACAGGGGGATCCCACCTCAGTGTTGCCTCACCCCTCATTTATAAATAAGGTTGTTCCACCCTTGGTGTTGTGCAAATTGTCTTTCTGATCTGAGGGCAGTGATTCATCCCTCTGCAGGGTAATCCCTGGGGCTGCCACTCAGTTTAAAAATAGCTATGCTGCCACACCTGCAGACTCTTACCCAGAGGTCAAGGCAGTAAAATTACTTCCTTGTTGTCTCTTCTGGAAATGAGCAATATTTGCAATTGGATTTTAAAATGTACTTTTATTGCTCACAGACATTGGGCAAAGCCAGTCAGAAAGAGTTGTGTAATAAAATAAGAATATGATCTCTTGAAAAAAATGTTGTCTAGCTCTTTTTATGGGCCAAGCTGCATTTGTCAAGTGGTGCCTGGATGGCAGTTTCACTGGCAGCCAAATGGGAGGGATTTTGAGCACGCATTTGGATACTGCTCCCAAAACCATCAAGATCAAAGTTTTAATCCTAAATTGACTCATGTGAGGCATCAGGAGAGCAAGAGACAAAAGAATACTCCAACTAAATAATATTTCTTGCAAAAATGTGTTACAGCCTCAAAAAAGCATTCTTATTAGAGCATCCATTCAAATCAAATAGATATCAGTGAATGCAAGGTTCTCCATCTTGATTGATCCTACAATAAAGAGTTTTTTTTAATATTACACAACTTTGTTTACTTTCTAAGTTGAAGTGTTCTCTGTCTCTGGAGGAGAGTGTTCTCTGTCTCTGATACTGCCAGGTTTTTTCATCTATTCACACAGCAAACAGAGAAAACAGCCCATCAGAGGGCCCAGGGACAGGCATTAACAGTTCCAGCAGACACCTCTTTTGTTTACCAGGACATTTGTCTTGAAATCAATCTCAAACATCCTGAATTCAGTCCCTGGGGCACTATATTCAACTCATGCTTCACCAAGTCTGTGCTGAGTTTTTCAGCTAGAGGAGTAACTGTGCACACTCTCTCTGCAGACAACAGCATTTAGTCCCAACATAGTGATATGCCAACAAGGCCAACAGCAGGCTTTCACTAAAATGCTCTGTATTTTGTGATAAGCACCTGCCTGAGTTGGTATGAGAGGTGTACTTGAACATCTGAGATGCAGGAAAGGGGTTAATTCCTGTCTCTATTTAAACAAAAAGATTCTCGCCTCCTGGGAAAACTTGTCCTAGCACATCCTGTGCATAGTGCTGTGGATGTAGGATGGGTAAACACCTGTCCCACCCTCAATACAGATTTCTACTTATAGTTGGTTAGATGGATTATAATGCTGTTTGAAAATGTTCCATCAAAAACATTTAATGAAATATGACTTATAATTTTTTTTTCCTATGGAAGGGGTTCCTCTTAAGCAAAATTCTGAGAACATCTGCACATGAAGGACACGTCAAAGAAAAATAAAACCCTGGATTTGTTCACAATTTATTCTTTCACAAGATTTTTGCAGGAAAATTCTGGTTTCTGATATGGCTACAAAATATTTTTAGATTACTAAATTCTTGTAGAAGAACCTTCACCTAGATTACAGGTGAAGGTTCTCCTACAAGATATGCCAGAGCAGAAGCGTGGTGGTTTCTGGGGTGGCACAGTAGTATGGCACTGGCCTTACCCCTTCAGCCTCAAGGGCAGCCTTCAGTGCTGGGCTCTGCAGTCTTGCAAAGTACCTGACATGTCTCCACCATGTATCCATGTAGCAGAACACTTCTGCATGAACATATAAAAGCTAAATGAACCTGTATTGCTGTACAGGAGCTAATTTCTAATTATGTAGCTCAATGCCTCAAAGAACTAGACTCTTAGTATTCCAGACACAGGATTTAATGCTGGATTTGAAATATGATGGGAGCCAGTATTTGTGCATACTGAATGAAAATGTTGTCACGGTTGATTATGAACTAGACTGTGCATTTGCGTAGTTATTTCTTGAGCGTGGCTGTATATCTGCTGTTACAAAGCATAATGACTAAAGACTGAGAATTTAATTCAATTTGATTTGGTTTTGTGTGGAAAAAGGGCATCACTTCAATGCAGTGTAAGACTGATGTGTTTGTTCTTAGGATGGAGCTTCTGCAATTTTCCTGGCGGCACAAGGAGGATATCTGGATGTCATCCGATTGCTGCTTTCTTCAGGAGCAAAGGTCAACCAGCCACGACAGGTATGATCAACACCTCAGGGCAGAATTTTATAGTTCTAATTTTATAGTTATGAAAATTAACACTGGAATTTCCTCCAGGCATTGGGTTCCTGTGGAGGTGTTTCATTGGAAGGTGGTTTGTGGCTGTGTCAACATTCTGTGTTTTAGTTCAGATTGGTAACATGATGTTGAAGTCAATATTTCAGTGATTTCTGAAATAATTGAAACTGAAAGCTCTGCTCTACATCTACACGCTACACCCCATGAGCCACCATCCCTGGAGGTTTTTAAAAGACAGCATAGATGTGGCACTTGGACACATGGTTTGGTGGTAGACTTGGCAGTGCTGGGTTAATGGTTGGACTCAGAGGTCTTTTCCAGCCTAAATTATGCTATGATTCTAGAGCAGATCAAGACACTGACTGGAACATTTTCAAACAGCATTATAATCCATCTAACCAACTATAAGTAGAAATCTGTATTGAGGGTGGGACAGGTGTTTACCCATCCTACATCCACTGACTGCTCCTTTAAATGGGTTAGAACCACACGCATGTTTGGGTCAGGCACCAAACTAAATCAAAATAAAACCCTCCATCAACCCTCCAGTATGGAATGTTGATGTAAGGGCCTTGCACTACCTCTTGCAACTACCAATCTGTGTTGTACATTACCTTTGAAGGTCTACACAGCCTACAACATCCCTGAGTTCTTTTGAAAACTGTTTGAAAAGCTTTTGAAAATCTGGGCACTCTGGGAGGAGGCAGCACTAAATTTGAAATCTCCAGACCTTTCAGACATGGCTTTGGTGTCAAAGTTTATCTTTGACAAATGTTTTTATTTTTAGTTCAACTTTTGTTTATTTGTTTGTTTTACTTTGTGTCATTCCTGTGCACTCTGAAATTCAAGCATGAGTGCTGCCTTCATCTCTGGAAGTTCTCAATACATAAGGAAAGCTTTTCTCCCTATTTCCACTCTAGTGGGCCTGATGTTGCTAACACATACAACCAGAGGCAGCTGTAAGCATGAAATTAGCTCCTCTGCAAGCAGTAGGGCTGCTGTTTGATTATTGAATGGGAGGTGTGAGCTAGATTTGTGGCTGGTTCAGAGATCTCGGCTAGGGGGTCAGGGGCTGGATCCACTGTGCATCACTGGATGCTGGAGTTAGGTAAGGGTGCAAGGGGCATTCTAGGTTTTAAACTAACCGTGGGATAGGTAAGCATAGGTGATATACAGAGACATGCTTTCCAAATAGAAGGGTTTCTTAATTGTTTAGCTGTTTTTGACTCTAAAATCAGTGCCTAAACAGCCAGAGGTGGAGTTGCACAGCTAGCTTAACACCCAGCCCATAGAAATGTCTGGTTAGAGATGGAGCTTCTCAGGAATCTCTACCTGCTTTAAGAGACCCTTGCCTGTGTTCTGCTGAAACCCTGCAGGCAAGGTAGCTGTCCTGAGTCTTCAATGCACATTTGAAATTGATGGGATAAGGTCTTGTCCTTGTAATTAGTCATGCATGTCAGCCAGGTGGCTGTGATCACTGACTGCAGCAAGTGAAAAAGCAGCAGGCAAGAGCAAATGAGTGTGAAAACTCTAATAACAGTGGACAACGTGGCATGAGACAAGCTCTGCCAGGTATTTTCAGTATTTCCTTTCATCTGCACCAAAAGCCTGACAAATCATAGCCTGGCAACAGACACTGATCTATATGCTTCTGCTTCATGTGTAGGTCTGTGTACACTCCTAGCTGTGGAAAGAGGATGTGTATTTTTAACTGAAACAGTTTTCCTGCTGCCCCTAGCCCCACCTCTGAGCACCAGAGCTGTGCTGGCAGCTACCCCCTGCAGTGATGCTGCTCCAAGGTTGCCTCCACACTATGTCCCTAGAAAAAGCTTAAGAAATGTTAAAAGCTGTTAATTAAGTTTAAAGTTTCAATGTAGAAGGAGAGACCAAGGTATGCATTTATGCCTTTTGAGTAAGTCAAAATAAGGTTGGGGAGCTTTAGATCTGGCTGAACCCTGTTGCCATTAAAACTGCTTTCTGTTATCTGTAATTATAATGCAGCTAATTCTTTCTGACATTATTTTTTTAGCTCTCTAATCCAATTTCTACAACACAATGTTTCACGAGGCAATTTTAAATCTTATTTGAGGCAAAGTCTTGTCTCTGTGTGAATGTTCCTCCTGGCTCCTATGTTTCATCTCCAGCAGGACAGACCTTCTTTGCTTGAGGGTACCTCCGATCCCTGCTAAGATTATGCCTGGATAAGTGCATGGCATTTGTGTTTGGGCCCACTGTAATCTGAAACATTTCCTCAACAAATGGAACATTTTTACTGTTTAATTAGTCAAGTAATGGTTGGATGGACTTCAGTCTGTTTCTTACTAACAAATGGATTTGTACTTTGTTAGAAGGGGATGTGTTGGTCATGAGGAATGTAGCTCAAGAAGGGGCAGTTTTGATGCCAGACAATTCTCCTTTACAAGCTACATTGCTCTCACTGTGGTAAAAAAACTTTTCCAAGCAACATTACCTCAAATACAGGGCTGCAGAGTGCCAGGTGTGAGTTCATCTTCTCCTTCCTCGTGGTTTCCAAGTTTTCCTCTCTACCTAGGGAATTTGGTGGCTTAAGCCATGGACCTGCACACATGTGTCTGCCTTCTGTGTCTCCTCCTGCTGCTGTGGTGGGTACCAGTTCCCCCTCAGTCTGGTGTCCCACCTCCTGTCCCATGTCTGACACCACAGAGCATTTTGGATAGTCCTGGCTGTCCATATGCAAGCCCTTCAGCTCTCACAAGACCAAATAGTGAAGCTTCCTGGAAAGTTTCTTCCCTGGCAGTGTCCTTTCTCTTAGGTTGTAATTACCTTCTGCTCTTGCCAAAATTGAGGAGCTGGGCAGGAATTCTTTTGTCATCTTTTTGTCTAGACAGAGCTGGGGGCAATGTCTGAAGCCTGCTACAGGAGATGTTTCTATGCTTCTTCAACTTACAAAACAAAGCTGTAAGATTCTTTGCCAATGCTGTTTTGGCAGTCTGTGTCCCAACAGGCTTTATTCTGGCTGGCTAAGCAGATTCAAAATAACCTGAAAATTAATGACTTTTTTCTTAGCACTTGATATGCAATTACAAATACATGTAAGCCAGTAAATCTATATAGGGTGCACTTCAGCAAGCAAGAAATTTGCTATTGGCAAATTAGTTGTAGTAGTGCAAGTGGACTAATAGGCAGAGCAGTGGAGGATATGACACTGAGTAGCCTGAGAGTAGGGGTTGTCTGCCCCTGGAAATGCCTCCTGGAAATTTGAGGAGTCTTTCACCTCCCACTCCCATCTGGCCTTTTCTAAAATGTCAAGCCATAAGCAAAAATTGAGATTCAAAGCTGCAAGATGAAGTCATTAGTTAAGGGCTAAGAGAAAGAACATTAATAATTTCAGTCAGAGTATATTTGGAATTTCTGGCTGCTGGATATAATAAAGTGTTGTCCATATATACTAGCTTGTAACCAAATGTGGGAAAAAGAACACCTTACAAACATGTGGGATATTTAAAATTATTCTAGGAATATAGTGATCTGCAGTCTGCTGGCTGGGCAGAGGGAAAAGAAAAGGAGAGTAGATTTTTAACTGCATCTTTCCCTATTCTCACTTTCTTCCTGACTCATCTCCAAGCCCTAATATCTGTTTACACATGAATTCTCATGTGACCTCTTAGTAAAATATAGTATCTGCTTTGCATCATTCACCAACATGAAAATGGACAGAAAGCTCATCTACTCAGTATAAATATCATAGATATTTGCATAAGCCTGAGTGCTAGATGCTGACCATAGTCAATGTGAGCTCATCATTATCTTCACTGTCTTTCTTCTCTTCAGGCTAACTCCTTCAATACAGCCACTCTTCCTCATAATGTACTTTTGTCTCTATCCTATAGCTGAGGTGCTGAGGATAACATCTGACAGCAATACTATTAATGACAATTAACAGTAGCAGTGATATTACTCAACATTTGCACCTCCTTTTGCTCCTTTTCATACTTGAAAATAGGGGTTGTTCCTACAAATTTCACTGTGAGTAAACAAAAGCTGCTTTATTTCCTATGCTGAGCTTGTGATTTCATTGCTTGTGTAAATACAAGTGTGGATTTGCACAGCATCGGTTCTTCAGGCAGATTAAATTGTGCAGGCTGCTCTCAGATATTTTGCAAGTTTTACAGGCTTTTTCCAATGCATCTATTGCTATTTTCTAGAGCCCTCTGGTGGGGGGAGATTAGAAACATATGAAGTGTCAGCTTACTGGTAGGGAAAACACTAAAATAAATAAATTGGAGAGGGACAGGTTTTGCCATCAAACTAACATCACATACTCTCTATACAAGACAGCCTTTGTTATTTTTGAATCACAAAGAGCACTTGTATTAGCAGGATATATACCAGAGTGAGTTCAGTCACTAATTTCAGTGAGTTAATTTAATACAAGGGTGAGCAAAGATCATCTTTCTCACCATTTGAGAATACTGAAGATCTCAGGATGTGAATTTGTTCCTTCTCAGAATCAGAAAAAGGGAAGCCCAGATTATTATATCAAAGGAAGAAAAAACTTCTCTGTTTCTTTCAAAGGATTAATTCATAGTCCATGGAGCAGAGAACTGATTCAACAATGGTTTCCTGGGTTGCATGAGCAAGTCATAGGAATCTTCAGGTGGCACTGGGAAGAGAGACTATTTCTTTGATCAAGGTGGCAATATCTTATTTAATGTAAAAAGTTGATTTCTCCTGAAACTTCTCATTAAAGGCTGTTTTTGAAGTCTCAGTTTAGTTTGTCTTCCTCTTTCAAGCCAAGCCTACAGGCTGCAGAGGGTGGTGAGGGGAGCTGGCAAGCCCAAAAGGCAGAAGCAGGCACCCGGCTTTGTGGGGCCTCACTTCTGCGGTAAAGTCCATACAGGCAAAGCCTTTTTTAAAGGCCCATGAAAATTAGTGTGGCAGTACATAACTGCTGCAGTCTGGAGAATCAGGCCATTTAGAATCAAAAAGAGGAAAAGACACAAAACTAAATTCTACTTGCAGTGAGAAGTATTTCTAGTGCTTTAACTCCCTTTTGCCTTTGGGAAGAAAATCCATCACAAAGTTTAACTTACTCTGAATGTGCATTTTCTGAGGCTTTGTGCTCAAATAATGGTTGCATAAGACTTTGCCACAGCAGATTGTTTCATGCTGGATTCCTTGATAATTGCCTTGTTTTGTAGTGAAGTTTTGAAGATAAAATTTCTAAAATACTTACCTTCACTGTAAGGCAAGATATTTTTACCCAATTCCCTGAGGGTGGATAATGTAATTCAATACTGAAAGTTGGTGATCACCTTGCATTGCTCCCTGGCTTCTGTAAACAACTTTCACTTCCTATGTGCAGGCACCCAGCTGCAGAATCTGCCTGTGCATGCTGAGGTTTGTCTGTATCCTCTGTCCCATCTAATCACCTAGAATTCAAAGTACACAGGATACCTTTAGCCCTTATGTTTCAAATTTCCCTGTGTATTTTAGGCATGGCTGGTGCCTTACTGGACTTCAATTTCACAGAGCAATGCACATTTCTATGTGCAAACTATGCAAGAGAAGGCAATAAAGGGGGCTCTACTCCACAAACTGAAGCAGTCCTAACTTAATACACCAACCTACCAACGGGTTTGGACACAGCTTTGCATTTGTCTCCCTGTAGGATTTGATTGAGTAATCGATGCGCATCAATTCCAGTAGGCTTGGGCAGCAAAATATCAGAGGGCACTGCAGTGAAGCCCTCAGCAGTCCTGTTTTGTTTGCAGGATGGGACAGCTCCCCTGTGGATTGCCTCGCAGATGGGTCACAGCGAGGTGGTGCGAGTGATGCTGCTCCGGGGAGCTGAGCGAGACGCCGCGCGCGATGTGAGTACCGCTTCCTCCTGCACTCTCTGCAGCTGAATGCCTCACCTGGGGGCTGTAAGTCTGCCTGGATGGAGGCTTGGTGCCACCAGAGTCCGTCCTGTTTGTCAGGTTGCAAAGTCCCACCACAGCTTTCCTTTTCTCCATTGTGTCTGGGACAGCTTTCTGGAGGGACCTTCTGGAATAAGGGAATGGAGATGTCCCCATAGTTGAGAGACAAAGATGGTATTATGCTGTCACTGGTTGATTTTATCTTGAAGTTTTCACCCACCAAAGAAACAATCCTCCAGGTACCCTAAAACCAGCAGCACATGCTTTGGAGGTTCCCCCTCAAAGGTGATGAGCAGAGGTGAATCTCCTCTCTGCTGTGTGGGGTTTCCCTCCAGCTTTTCCTTTCCCTCCAGCTTCCCCTACAAGGAGAATGCAGACAAGTAATTTTTGACATTCCTCTTTTTTTAAAGGATGGTACCACTGCTTTACTGAAGGCTGCCATTAAAGGCTACAACAATGTGATAGAAGAGTTGCTGAAATTCTCTCCCACACTTGGCCTGCTGAAGGTTAGTAGTAAAACACAGAGATTTTTTTCAGCAGAACACAAGAAAACAAAGGGTCTGATGAAAAATCTGTCATTTATGACTTCCCTAGTGGAAGATGATAGGAGTTTGAGCCAAAAAAATTCAAGAAAAAAAAAAGAAATCATCTTTTTTAGCCTTAATGCCACTCACAAATCTTTTTAAACAAAACTGTGAATTTAATTCTTAGAATGAGGAAGCACATTGTGTCACAGAAGAAATCCTACTTTTTGTCACTTGATTTTATTTCTACTGTAAGTAGATTACTCTTGAGTGTACAATTTTAACATTATACCCAGCCTTCTATTGCATTTAGTCAGCAAAATATAAAAGACCCATTGTGAGCAGATTCTCTACTTGATTTTGTTTTCCTCTGAACTCATAAAGTGACTTGAAAAATAACAGCTATTTGGAAGCTGCTTTTTAATGGGTGACCTAATCTTATGTGTCCATTAATCACACACTTTGATAGCCTCTGTGCATGCAAATGATTGGCAAACTTAATGTACTTGAAAATGTAGGTGGCATCAACTTAGTTATTAATTTTGAGTATGAAATAGCTTCTGCACATATTTGAACTGTCAGTTTGCAACCACAAACAAACAAAAGGCCAGCCATAAAAACCCCCACCTATCAGCTGCCTGACACTGAGGCCATTAATCATCAGAGAGAGAAGATGAAATGCACAGATGGCTTCCATTACTGCTTGTGCTTCTGTTTCACTTGTTAATAACTGATTTTGCCAGGCAGAAACAAGTCACCTGCGTTCATGTCACCTCTGATCTATTGCCAAGGCTGATTATTAAAAGGAAATACTGCTGTGGTAATGTGATCTTGACTCTCATTTTTATTAAAGCATTTAAAATCACATCCTTCACATCCCACTAGGGGCTGCCAGCACCCTCAATCAGACCCTATGCCTTTGATGACCTAATCTCTCCCATGTTACTTTCTCGCTTGTAGGTCTGTTCTTTGCAAGCATTTGTGTTTCACTGCCTTTTGCTTTTCTTCCCATGCACGGGACAAACACCTCCACTGGGATTTCCTAGAATGGGACCTCTGCTCTGCATGCAGCTGTCCTGAGTGGCAACGTGAGGACAGTGGCGCTGCTCCTTGAGGCAGGAGCGGATCCGTGCCTGAGGAACAAGGTGGGTCCTGGCTCTCCATCCTCCCAGACACAGGGGAGTACTCAGCAGTAGAGCCATGTGTGCCATCAAGGTGGGGGCAGCCCATGCTTCTATGTAGAATTCAGGGCATTGCCAATATAAAAAAAAAAAAAAATTAAAAAATCCCAAATTACATGCACCTTTCCCATATCTTATGTAGATCTGTTAGGTTTTTTTTATTAGTTTTGCATTCTTTTGATAACAGCAATTTTTCTATAGGAAACTTACCACAGTTTTATCCCATGAAGTGTTTTAACATTACATGTTTCATAATTTCTGTGAATATGTCTTCTTCTGGCATGTTTCTGAACCATTTGCTGCTAGGGTTTGATATGGGTTTGTTAAGCTGTAAATGCATGGTCTGGCATTGACTTCTGGGTGAGTGAAAGTTTGTTAAACAAGTAATCCAGCACATATGTTGTAAATATTTTGGTCATTTAATATAAAATCTGTGGCTGTTAATTTCTGCATCATTCCACTTGATGGCAGCACAGTTAATGCCCCTCAGACAGTAGTCTCCGTTAATAGATATTTTGGGTTTATAATAGAACCTGAAAATGCACAAGGTCTTTCTGCTGCTGATAATGATCTACAGCAGCAGGGGTGTGCAGTAGAAGAAAGTGGCTGAAACCTCTCCTACTGATTTTTTTTGTTTTGTTTTTTTTTTTTTTTTTGCTTTGTTTTTTTTTTTTTTTTTTTGTTTTTGTAAACACATGCCATTTGGTATGACAGTGTATATTTGTAGGACAGAATTACTGATTTTCAGAAATAGCTTCATCATAAATACTTTGTGTTACCAAAATTGTATTCAATAAATAAACAAAAACAATAACAAACTCATGTTCTATTACCAACCTTACAGCATAACACTATTTTAAGTCAGGCCTTGGAGTTTTATGGACATTAGTACATAAGGACCTGCCTCATCTTCCCTGAACAATCAGCAGCTATGCTCTCCTTTACTTCTGTGGCAGAAGCATAGGGAACCCAAGGGCATTTAGGCTGGACAGTCAGCACAAAATAAGCTGTCACTCAAATTCCATTCTGGGATTGTTTTGAAGACTTAAATGAGACTTGAACAGTGAAAGATGGTTTCCTAAGATATTTTCAACAGTGCTGGAGACAACGCTAGAAAAAGCTCATGTCATTATAATGACCAGTACAATCTTCTCTAGGGTGTAATGCTTTCAACCTTGATTGGGAAATACTCCTTCATTTCTGCTAACCTCAAGGGGTTTTTTGTTCCAGGCAAATGAATTGCCAGCAGAACTAACAAAAAATGAACGCATCCTCCGACTCCTCCGTGCAAAGGAAAAGCAAAGGAAAAGCTAATGCAGCTCTACAGCAGATGCAGTTTGACAGAGATGTGCCCTGACCACAAGCAGCATGACAGTAATCCTAGGTTGGAACAGTTTGAGAACTGATTAGCCTGTCTAGTACACGCTCCCTGAATGCACCAGGCCCTTGCCAAGGGTCACCATGGGCTGGGGCCTTCGCCCAGTGTCACTGAACGCAGGACCATGATGAGAGCAGGAGGTGGCCCAGGAGCTGCCTCTGCACCACAGCCCTGCCTGTCCTCTGGGATCCCACCGCTCCCAGCACCCACGTTTGCTCCCCATGCATCCCAGCACAGGCAAGCACCCCTGCTGCTTCAGACACGCATCCCCACGCTGTCATGGCACACACCCGTGACAGTGTGGGTAGGGAGCACTCGGCCCTGTGCCAGAAGGATACCCTGACCTTGCAGCTGTTTGGATTCAGCTGGTCATGGAGCAGCCCCATGGCGCCCCTGCCCTCCCTTTGCTGACAGTGACCATTCCTCTCTACCTCCAAGTGCCACATGAGACTAGAGGTGAGATGCTGCCCGAGCCATCACAACAGCAAAAGTTCTCCTGTCAGCCAGGGCTGAGGTAACATTTTTGCTACTACATGATGCTCCATAAAAATGATCAAGAATATTACAAATGATGTCAAAAGCTACCAACCAAACAAAAAGCAAGGGGAAGTCCTCTCAATTGCAGCATCTTGATCTGCCAATCTGTCCAGCAACAGAAACACAGCAGAGCAGTTGATTTTGAGATGCCTATGCAGCTTATGGGGATTCTTCCCCAACTTTGTGCGCCTTTTTTTGGGTAGAGGAGGACTGGTTGCTGAGCAAACCAATAATGCCCAAAAGGGCGTTTTTCCACAGGTGCAAATACATCAGAAACTCAACTGTCAGGCACAACAAACCACACAGATGCTACACAAGTGGTATGTGTATGTTCTGCACCCAGATATGTGACACTATGGTTTGGTACCCACAGCTACTATGCAAAGCACTCATTCTCCAGGTCTGTGGCAGGAGCTAAGGGAGAAGTGCACAGTGCACAGGTGATTCAACAGTTGGTGAGAGGGTTACATGTGGCCATACCTGAATAGACCCACTAATTATTGCAGAAAATGGAAAATTAAGTCTGAACAGCAGTTTTGGCCTTTATTGTGGTCAAGACACTTACACATGCTACTAGTGCCTGTGTGGGGAAGGCAGTGCAAATTGCAGGTGGCTTGTGAGGACCTATGTTTTAACCATTTTGCTCTAAGACACCCCATTAAAACCCAGTCATTTCTGCAGTATAAACAGTATGCACCATGTCCTGTTAGCCACAAAAACATTAGAGATTAATTTACAGTGAGTTGAGGTAAGAGGTTAGTTCAGTACATAAGTCCAGTCAATTTACCCACTTTCAAACCTTGGCAAATTATTGAATTGCTTTAAAAGCTGAAGACAAGGAAGATTGTAAGGACAAAAAATAATTCTTGCTTAAGAAATGTCTGCCTGTGTTTCAGCTGAACTGCTGCATTTTTGCTTTGGTGAGTTAAAAGGAAATCTATAAGTGAGCTAACACAAATGAATGTAGTCTATGTATTGCAAATTAGCCATATGAATTATCAAATTATAAAGTTATTCCTTTTGTGAGTAAGTTAGGTAAGAAGTCAGTGTTCTGGTGAAGAGAACAGAACCAGGTGTACCTTTTCCTGCATGCTGGAATTCCTATTCAAGTTCTATTCTGCATTAAATAGGAAAGCTTTAAGTTTTCCAACAATGTAATAGGAAAAATTTATTTGTTTAGGTAATTTATGCTGCTGTATTTTTAAATGAAAATAATGTTGTGCCTAACAGAAACTTGCAGATGAACTGGTGCAGAACCAAAGAATTATGCAAGATGCTTAAAGAGTGATTGTATCCAGGGTTAAGTTCTGCAAGAGACTAAAAAATACTGAGCATGCAGAAATCTCAAGAGCCTTATTGGGATCTTAAATTGCACAGCATTACAAGGGACTGCACTCTAATTTCTTTAACAAACAACACTGGAGAGGACAGGTTTATTTGGAGCCTCCAGTGGGCTGAAGATGAACATACTTCACATACTATTTTGGAGAACAGTAGAGGGACTCTGGGCAGCCTGGCCTCAATACTAATCTTTCACCCTAAATTTTCTACAGATCAACAACTGGCAACAACTACGCTCTCAAGGTGAAAAGCCCTTTCATATTTGTAAAGGAGGTGAATAATTAGAAGGTCTTCAGTAGCTATGCAATAAATACTCTTAATATCAGACAGGCTGTAATAATCACACAGTCCTCCTAAAAAATGTGGAAGCATCCATTTTTGGTGAAGGTCTCCTATTTTTTCTTGATAGCAGAGCATAGGAGAGAGGACAAGGCAAGCCAACAGTGGTCCTGCAACAGCTGAAGTAAGGAAGCTGAGACATCAAATGCAGGTATCCAGTATCTACAGGTGGTCCTTCCTTTCTGCCAGGTGTATTTTCTTGGGAGAGTTGTCTCATCCCAAAGGGAGCAGTTACTCAGCAAAGAGCTTCTTCAATATGCCTGTCCATGAGAAGATGCATGTCTGCTCCTCACCACTTAGAGTAGGAATTTCCAAGTCCTGTGTCCAGCTGCCTCTATGAATGGTCAGTGCAGCTGGGGATCTCTTGAAACATGTGAAGAGCACCTGGGTCCCTGTGTCCCATACAGAGCATCTGCTGACCTTCTGAGAGGATACAGCTACCAGGTTTGGGTGGGTTTTTTTGTTTGGGTTTTTTGTTTGGTTTTTTGTTGTTGTTGTTGTTTTTGTGAGTGGGGTTTTTTGCTGTTCTTTTTTTTATTCTTTTTTTTGGTTGGGTTTGTTTTGTTTGGTTTTTGGTTTTGGTTTTTTTTTGAGTGATCTTGTGCTATAATGGGCTTTTCTTATTTTTGAACAACATTTGAAATGTGGGGCTAGCACAGGTTAAAGGGAGAGATTTGCTGGTCTCTTCTTGCTCTTGTTAGTGCTGGCTGATACAACACACAGGATCTGTCATGGAGAACTAGCACTGAAGTCTTTCTCTGCCTGATTCAGGCTGAAGTTGAATCTAGCTTCAGCAAAGACACTATTCAACCAAAATGAGACTTCTGGCAAGGAAACCTTCTTTTTGGGAGCATTTGTTTCATCTTGGAGCCTTTGGAGAGAGGGATGGTTTCAGTTTTGGGCTCCCTGTAACCCAAAGGTGCTTAATCTGCCTGTATATGGGCTCTAAAGTTGCAATACTGTTTATCACCATGCAATTAATGTTTTCACAAAGAAACCTTTATAATTATTAGTATTTATGTAGCTGGTGTTATCTTTAAAGTGTTCAGTAAATACTGCTGTGGTTTGTTTGTTGTATTAAAAAGGAAACCCATTTTCCCTTGGTGGCTGAAATGATTCACTAATACTGGCAGCTGTTCTTTGCATAGTTGTGGTGCCTTTTGTGTAAAGTTTTCCAAGTGCTCTACAGATTTTATTTATCTTTGTAAGTTCCAAAATGTATTGCTGAGGTAAGCAAGGAAGTAAATTATTTCATTCACAGACCAGTGAACAAACTAGCTCTTCATCAGTTCATGACAACAGAAAATAGTAAATTTAGACATTTAGATTTAGAAATTATGAGACACTAAACTAATTTCATAGATGACAGGATGAAGATAGATATAAAGATGTGAAATAGAACTGGGACAGAATAACACAACAAATTTTTTCTGAGTTGGGTTTTGGGGTTTCTTTTCCCTTTAAAGTATCATATATATCTCCATCTTACACCCAAAACCAATAAGCTCCACTAGCACACTGATTTCAGGTTTGCTTCTCTGCACATTCAAAGCCGAGGCTCAGCCTGCTATCCCCTCTACATTTATGCAGGTGCTGTTAGCCTGGTCACCATCAGCTGCAAGTGAGTACAATGGATGTGCAACCAAGCAAAAGACCACACCACGAGTCAATGAAAAATATAGGGCATTTTTCCTCTATTTCACTAGTATCAAGCTGTCACCATTGATCTCATTTCAGAGGAAGGAGACACACTCTTTCAAGGAGAGAAAGAAGCTAAAACTTTATTTTTTACATCACTTTATACAGAGTTTCATAAACTCTCTCGTGTCTATCTCCTATTGGTTGGTAACAAGATGTTACCCCACAGTAATTGGTCAGTCTTGGACAAGGTGCAAGAAAGGGTTGTTTGTGAGATATTGTTTTTGTTCTTTTACTGAGACAGTCAGGATTGTTGAATTAGGTGCAAGAAAATAGTCCTGATCTGTAGAATTATTTTTGCTGTTGCTTCTGTTTTCATGAAGAGCTGTTAGCTTTCCCATGGCTATGTTGCACCAAGACTCAGTATGCAAGGCCTTACACAGGCCTTCTGTTGGCTACCACATCAAGCAGTTGTGTGATAGGGATGAGCACAAGGAAAAACCTGCAGGGTCTAGAGAGGTGACATCCCAGCATAGACATAGTAGTGGTGGAGCCTCAGAGGTACCAAAATACATGGAGCTCGTAATTTGGATTATCACTGCAGTGCAGTATGCAGAGACATCTATTCAGTAATGATACAAAAGGCAATATTGTTCCACTTGACTTGCACATGCCTTTCTTCTCCTGGATTTAAACCATCTCACTATTGATTCACCACTTTTGTTTAGCTTAGAAGAGCTGGTAGAATTAGAGCATGAGATCAAATAGCTACAGGTTATATTTAATGCTCTTTACAATGATGATTATCTGCCTCAGAGTCAGAGTTAATTGCAAGAATAATTCACACTTCCTTTTCCAGCCAGTCCTAGTGACTATTGGAAAATCCACAAGTTAACCAAATCTGATGTCTCAGAAATTTCAGAACTGTAGTACAGAAAATGAGGTAGCACAACCTCCAGCCTATTTGTACTCCATTTGATATGAATACTGAACAGACATAAAATACAGCCCTTGTCTGGAGTCATTGGTGTTAGAATGGTAATGTTTGCTATGAGCCTAACCAAAGGTAATACACAAGGCTCTTTTTCCCAGCAACAGGATATTGTACTGCACACCTGGGACTAAATGCAGTTGTGCCTCCTCACAGCAGCTCTGCTTTTGGCCCCTGGGAATGTCAGGAGAGTTTCATACTGTCCTGAATTCTGCCCTTTTTTTGACCTGATCTTCTATGCATTTGATAAAGTATATATAAACTTATGTAGCTCCATGTGAGACTAATATTCTACAACTGGAATGTTGCTTTACTAAAATATCCATATTTTAAATATTTTCCATATTTTCCATATCATTTCAACAAAAATATACTACTCAGATAATCTTGTTTCTGCATACTTCAAAATTTCTTTGCTTTCTTCTCTATTCTACTCTTTTTACAATACTAGAATTAATTTCTTATTTACACAAAGACCACTTTGTTCTATTCCACTCAATTGATTAGACTGTTATTGTTTTCCAGGTCTTCACAGATGAGATAGCATTCACAAAAAAGAAAAGAAAAAAGAAAAAAAGAAAAAACAAATGGTGTGTCTTGGGAACAGGAAAACTTAATTTATTAATTTAGCATAACATAACAAGGTTTATTTCAAACATCCAGACATCACTGACAAAGTTCCCTTTACATTAACATCCATTAGGTCAGATCTCTCTGAAGGGAAGATTATAAAAAGTAACATTAGGAACCAAAGGAATAAGACAGTACTATTAATTAGTCAAACATGTCTTGGTGGTTCTGTTTTATTCCTAGATGTAAAACTAGCCCTTACACTGATCTGAAATATTTCAGCTAAAAAAAGTCAACACCCTGTTGATATGTTTATTATGGTGTGCAGTGGATTATGTGCATTATAAAAAGGAAAAGGTCTACACTGAAGCCCATATTTTGACATATTTTCACTGTGTTTGATATCCCAGGCTTTTTGCCGTATTCATACAATTTTCTATTGTGATGAGCTACATTTTGAGTAGCTCATCATCAAAAATTCCTATGGCCATTACTCAATAAATCATCTCACTCTATTCAGAGAATATAAAGGGAAAGTATTGTGACTTGTTCGTGGCCTAAATCACTACAAAGGATGATTTCTGGGAGTGAAAAGCTTCTTAATTTTGCACATGAAAGCATATCAAAATATGATCAAGAGTCTGAAACTAGACAAATTCAAACATCAAGCTGTAGATTTTCAAGACTGAGGATAATTATTTCAGAAACAAATTGTTGAGATGGTTCCTTCTTCATTTGAGTTAAAAAAACCCCGACAACTATTTTTCATTCTGAAAGATGTGTAGCAGCTGAAACATTTTGTGTTTGATGCAGGAATTACTGGATGAAATTATATGACATACAGGAACTAACATTATGTGATCATAATAGTCCCTTTGATCTTGAAATATATGAATCAATACACTTTTTGCTTCACCTCCTCTGTGACTTAGAGAGATGCTAACTCTCATGGGATCAATAACAGGACCATATGCCTAGCAACTGTGGCAAAATGAAATCTGAGACACATACCTAAGCTGTCTCTAGATAATCCATTTTGCTCTCACAATGTTGAGAAGGCACTTTAACTGGACTAATGCTCTAATGTCCTGCTTTTAATGTCAAGGCAGTTGGTTCAGAACTGGCACCAGAGCTGCATAGTGCTGTACCTTGCCAGGGAACAAGGATCAGCAGAGTGATCTGGGATGTGCTATTGGGGAACATAGCTAAGTGAAGAAGGAACATGGGACACAACTTTTTGGGATGGCAAATGGCTTGGATGAACAGATGGAGCATGACAATAACCTGCAGTGCAGAGCTGAAACACTCTGCAGTTTTATACAGCTTGCACAGATATGTTCTTGTGTGGTATATACAAGCACATGTATGCATGCATCCAGCATATGGATATAGGCTCTCATAATACCTTGGAAAAGTGTCATCATGACCTCATGATGTGCTTGCCTGGAATATATTGCATAAGAGGCAGAAGAATTATTCTGCTTTCCGAAGACTCCAAGAACAGTTTCTGCAGGTGGTGCCTTGGCCATGCTACTGCATCGGGCCCTACTCACTGGGACAAACTGATATAAAACTGACAAAAAGTCTTTGAATCCAAATCAGTCTGTTCCTCAGGTGAATTGTAGTTTAGAAACCCATCTCCTGTTCTTCCTGACAAATCAGATTTTGGTAGTGCCCTCAGGCACTCCTCTGCGACAGTTCTGCCCATATTCTCCATTGGACAGCAAATTGTCACCACGTGGCAGCATGGTGCTATAAGGGCTCAGTAAACTGATGGTCATGCAAACCATACACAGCTGTTAGTTGGTCAAACTTTGAATTTGTCAGCATTTCAGTGCTTATGCACAGTGTCTTGCATGAAGATACACTGCACATATTTGCTCACAGCAGTAAGTGCACAGTGTCTGCTGACTCCACTGCAATAATAAGCTGCACTTCTACAGTGTTTTTCTTCAACAGCTCAGTGGTTCATACCTGGTTTTGCAGCTCTTGGATCACATATTGTCATGCAATTGGCACCTCTTTATAGAAGAGGAAATCGCACTGGCTAGATTGGGACCTGCCCACTTCATCCAGCAAGTTTGTAGCAAAGCTGGAACAGACATTGAGTTTATTCAATTCAAGTCCCAAGCTTTTGCTAGAATGCAATAAATAACTTTACCTATATGTAATAAAAATTAACAAGTTTCAATTACTTCAATGATAAATGCAGAAAGGATGTGATTTCAGAACTGTTGAAGGTTAAATAAGGACACACTGGCACAAGTTAGTGGAGCAAAATACACTAGCGCAGATAAAAAGATGAAAAGATGATAAAGAGACTTGATTAAGCATCACCTGACACACTACTTGCATATTTAAGTGAGTACTGGCAGCATCAGACATTGCTCTCAGCCCCCTCACTCTGAATTTATGCCACATGGTTAATCTGAAGCCAAGAGCATCTGACCAAAATGACAGGTACATTGAGTTGTGTATAATTAAAAGCCGAGCAGGCCTCCACAGCTGGGGGAGGCAAACAAATGAGAGCTGATCAAAAGAATACAAATAGTTTATAACACCAAATAGGAAACATCAGGTTTGTTTGGTACTAGCATTATTCTGGTTTAGCTGGAGAAACAGTTTTGGAACAGGCTACAGTGGTTTTGTCTGAGTCTATGAAAACCAGACATATGAGAAACTGGGTGAAACTTCTCACTCACCTGTTGCAGCTTGTCTGCACACAGATTGCAAGACATCCCCAAGGAAAACATCCCACTTTCCCATGTGCTTGTGCAGGGTGTTGCTTACCATAGCTCCCAGTCCTTGCAAGTGCCTCTGAGTGGTATTGCAATAGAAACAATAAAGGCTCATTATAAATCATGGAGAATAAACAGCAATAGACATTTTAATTGATTTTGCTGCAAAACAGTCATGTACTGTGTTTCCATTGGTAGGCACAAGTAACTCGACAGATTGCCATATAGAAATTGCAAGGTCATTACCACTAGGTGTTCAGTTTCTACTGGAAGTGGTAACACAGGTTACATTTCTGCATTGAATAAAGGGATGGGTACACAGTAAAGCCCATACCTCTGCAGACAACAGTCCTGGCTTTCCATCAAAGACACAAAACACAATGAAGTGATTTCATATGAGCTTTCCAGGCAACTTTACACCATTCAGGGTATCCAGTGAGGGAAGGGGCAGATTTGACCCTAATGGACAATTAAAGGACTTGTTCAATGAATTAGTAGCAGGTTCTTCTTCCAGGCAGGAACATTTTGTTTTGTATACACTGCTGAGAACCAGAATAAGTGTTTCCCATAAACCTTCCAAGTCCATAACAGTTATGTATAATTCTGGGTTTAAAAGAGAACTTTATAAAACATAACTTGATAAACGTCCTTCTGAAGAAGCAGGAAGGAATGAGATTGTTCTCTTTTGGGCCGTGTGTATCACAGACAAGGCAATGAGCTGTTGTCAGCATGTTGGGTTAACTGGGTTAACTATTCCAGGCTACTTTTTCCCTGCCCACAAAGAATGAGATAACCTTAAGGTGACACAGTCATGGTGCCAGCTTTGTCATTGCTAACACTCATGCAATTGTGCTTAAGTGCCCATGAGCTGCCAGGTATAGCTCTGCATCCCCATCCCCCAAATCTGGCACAGAGCTGTGACCAAGACCAATGGCTGCAGAAGGACTGAAGGCATACCCTGCTCTGTTCACCTGGCTGCCAGGGTATCGAGGCCACATAAAAACAGACACTTGTCTGAGTTCCAGCATCTGCCATTGCACAAGATTTCAGTGTTTGTTAATTGGTCTTCATGCCTACATCACTTCAAAAAGGCAGCACTCTGAGAGATTGCACTGGAGTAACAGTATGAATTTAGTCAGCCAACTAGAGATACTTGTGAGAGAATTCAATAAATATTAAAATACTACCCCTTCTCTCTCTTTGTGCTGCAGCTGGTAGACAAGGGTGATGTTAATTATTTTATGGTGAAAGTTGTCCTTGCAGTAGCTTTTCTCTTGCTTGTTCCACAACACTCTACATTGGTTCTCTCTCAGCTCTCATTCTTAAATCACTTATTCACTGTGTAATTTATACAGAAAGAAAATATCATTTCTGTTCAGTCAGTTTTGCTATCCTTCACATTTTTTTCACAAGCATTGAAACAAGGTTCTTGCATTTTTTTACCTATGCAAGCTATGCCCACTGAATTCTGTGCTTAAGTGGAATGCCTGGAACTAGTTTTCCTGCTTCTAGAATCATACTGCATAGTCCTGAATAAATTTATTATTTATGACATGAAAATTAAAACACAATATAACTTTAAGTACTCTAGCTTTGTTTGGCACTTGCCAAATGCCAAGTCTTGCATTTAGGGTGGAGTAATCCCACAGAAAAGTACAAGCTGGGCAGTGGCTAGATGGAAAACAGTTTGGAAGAAAAGAACAGGGTGGCTGGGCGAAATGCTGAACATGAGTCAGCAAGCTGCATCATCAGCAAGAGGATGGTCAGTAGGTCAAGGGTTAGGGTTCTTTCTCTCTTCGGGACATGTTTCTTTCTCTCTTCGGGACATGTCAGACGCAGTTGAAGTGCTGTGTCCAGGTTTAGGCTCCCCAGAACAAACAAGAAAAAAACCCCAAAAACCAAACACATGCCCCCTCGCGAAAAAAAAAAAAAAAAAAAAAAAGGGAAGGAAAAAAGGAAACAAACAGACAAAAAAAAAAAAAAAAAAAAAAGATACTGACATACTGTAGCAAAATCTATTTTACTGCCACCCCAACAGCCGGGGCTGCTGGAGCTGTGAGCTGCGTTTGCTCAGCCCGAAGCAGAAAGCTGGCTGTACTGGCTGTAGGAACATTTTACTAATCACTGCAGCTACCAAACGGGAAGATGGGGAGAAGGAGGAGTCACACTCTTCTCAGTCAGGCACCATGACAGCACAAGAGGCAATAGCCTACAGATCGAAAATCTCTTTAGATACAGGAAAGCATTTTACTCCAAATGTGGTCACTCAGTGGAAGAGTCTGTCCAAAGAAGCTGTGAAATCTCCATCTCTGAAGCTATTAATAGCCGGACAATTCCCTGTCTAACCGGGTTCTACCCTGAGCGGAAAGTCGGATTACCGTGACCCTGGGGAGGCTGCCGGCCAACACGCCAGCCCGAGTCAGTCTGGCTCTGACACCCAGACGAGTCTGCGTTCCCGTCAGCAGATGGCAACATCAGCTAAATTACATGTTTTATTCCAGCACGGCAATGCGAGTTACCTGTCGAGGAAGGCAATAAAGAGGTGGGGAAATTAGAGACTGCATGCACGAATGCCTCACACCCTGCTTTTATTGTGCCTCCTCCCAGACAGGTCCCGAAATGCTCCCAAACAGAGTCCAAACAAGCAGAGCCCAAGGTAACAGAGCCCAAACAGGCAGATAGCTCTGGCAGAGCGCAGCCAGCACTCCCAGAGCTGCTGATTGCGACAGCGGTCAGCTCCAGCCGGGAGCGGAGCGGGCAGCGGGCACAGCCCCGGGACAGCGGCCCTCGGCCAGGCAGCCCAGACTCCCCGATCGTTGTATCTGATTGCACCCTCACGGCACGCAGGGCTGCCCGACGAGTCCTCAGAAATAACCAAGCAGTGGCTTTGAAGCCCAATTAAGGCGCTTTCCCAAATCCAAAGGTTTTTAACAAGACTTTTGAAATTTACAAACTACGCGATTAACACTCCCGCGCGGGGACGATGCCGCTACCCGGCTGCCAGTGCAGCTTGGGCGGGATGGTCCATCCCGGAGGAGCACGGCTCCGTTCCCGCACCGGGACGAGCTTCCCACCGGGGCCCCCCAGAGCATCGCCCCCCGCACCCTGGCGGCGCGGAGCGGCCGTGGCGTGACGGGAGCCCCGCCCGCCGCCGCCGGGACAGGCCGTGCTGGGGAGGCGGTGCCGGGGCGGTGTTTCTGGGCAGGCCGTGAGGGGGAAGGCGGTGCCGGGGGCGGTGTTTCTGGGCAGGCCGTGAGGAGGGAGGTGGTATCGAGGAGGGTGTTCCTGTTTTGGCCGTGCAGGGTGAGGCGGTGCCGGGGGGTGGGCCGGCGGTCGCGGTTGGCGGCGGCGCTGGGGCGGCCATCGGCCTCTCCTCGAAGGGGCTGGCGGCTCCGCCCAGGTAGGCGAGAGCGGCCCTTCTAGACTGCGCTGGCGCGGCTTCCTCGCCGCCCTCCTCCTGTTTCCATCCGCTGCTGCTCCGTGCTGCTGCCCACAGCGCCTGCCGGTCATCCGCGCTCCAGCCCGCGCCGCCATGGGGACCCCTCAAGGCAGCCCCGGGGGAGGCGGCCTCGGGTTCCTCGTTCTCCTCCTGCTTCTGTCGCCCGTGCGGGTGAGTCCGTGGAGTGGGGAATGCCGGGCCTCCCGGCGTGGTGGCGAGGAGAGGGAGCGGCGGGTGGGCAGCGGGATCCCGCGGGTGTTGCCTGGGGCGGGGGGAGCCGCGGTGTCCCCTGCGCATCCCGCGACCGGGGGTGTCCCAGGCGGCGGGGCTGGATCAAGGCGGCGGGGTCCGGGTTAGGCCCCTGGGCTCGGGGCGGCGCGAAGCTGAAGAGAGGTACCGGGGTGTCCCCTCCTCGTCCCCGGTGGGGCTCGCCCAACTTCTCCTGTGCCCCTGGTCCCCGTGGGACGGGGCTGTCAGCCGGTGGCTCAGCAGGCCCGCCGGGAAGCACCCGCGAACTTCAGCCTCTGCCCGGTCCCCGTCCCCTGCGGTCGCAGGCGGCAGCGGCAGCCCCGGGATGCTCCCGTGGCGTGCCCTGGTTATGCAATGCCCAGTGCATGTGAGTGGCCACGCAGTCACATGCTCGGCAGAGGCTTGCAGATGTCGTCGGTGTCTGGTTCGCTTTGCTTGGGGTGTAACTTAGGCTAGGTTGACGGCTTCTTGGAAGTAATGATCCATGTGGACTGAGAGCTGCTGTTTATTTATGTGCCAGTAGTAAGACTACATATATCCTTAAAATCGAGGACTAGAGTATGTTGGACTTCTTGAGGGCTTTAGGTAAAAATATGGTAAAACATTCACTCCTCTCAGTCATGTTTTGTTATGCTGTAGCGCAAGATAGGAGCGGGATACTCCACATTCCTCTGGAGAAACAAGGAGTGTCTTGTAAGCCTTGGCTTTCTTTCCCTCTCTACCTATGTTGAAAACATACTTTCTAGGTCAAGTTTTATGATTAGCTCTTTTTAAACATAGGAGTTTGTCATCTTGTGTATGTGCTGTTCTCATATACTCTTTGAAAAAAACTTTTTAAGAGCTTGAACATAAGGTATTCATTCTTCTATTAGCACTGGAGAAGGTGATTGTTAGTAGTGACTCGTGATCTTCAGGTGAGTAAGTAATGATACTTCACAGCTAACCAATGCACCTTTATGTAATGTTTTTTGGAGGAGATACCATCTTGGAGCAATGAGGTGTGTCCTAGGCTGGTAAAGAAATGACAGAATGCTTTCCTTTTCAAGAGGATACTGACCTATAGGAACTTGAAATAAGTTCCCCAAATATTTAGGGGAAGAGGCTTTGTGGTCCCTCGAAGTAAACATTACAAAGTTACTCTAATCATGCAAGTCTCAGTTGCGTACTGTAAGAAGGCAGAATCTGGTTTTATTTGGAATCTTTGCCATTAACTCTTATTTACAGTCTGACACTTCACAAAGAGGACCCTTGATATCTTTCAAAGAGAAGCTGGTCCTTCAGTTAGACTGAGCCTATTTAGTGTTAGATGCTTGCTGGAGAGAAGCATTGTAAAGGTAAACTGTTCTCTCGCTCAAGTGTACTGCTGGTATAATGGTTTTGCGCTTTCAGTTGTGATGTTTGTAATCCAAAGTGCCCTATGTCATGTTTCTTTCTGTTTCAAAGCAGTCAGTGGACTGGAGTGGCACTTCAGCTCAGTCTTGCCACTACGTATGTATTCACAATGAACTTGAAGTGTTCAGCTTGTATCTTTCACTCTGAACAGTCCATGGTACAAGATTTCTGCCAGCTATCCATTACTATTTTATTTTCTTATGAATGTCCTAATGCACTAGATGGTGTTTTGTGCTTAATGGCCACTATTGCAATTGATCTTTGTATAATTGTACTAAAACACAAGCTGTTAAATCACGGGCTAATCAAGGTTGCATACAGGTTTCCTATCAGCAGCTGGGATCCCAAGCTATATTTGATTTTCTGAAATCCCATGGGAAAGTGTTAATGACAAGTGCTGCTCGTGCCAAGTGGCTGCAGTGTGGTGTTACCTGACCTTGGACATGAAGTTCTGAAATGTCTCTTTGGAGCAGTTTCCTTGTCAGGGATGGCATTGTAGCTCCAGAACAAGACAGTAACCACTTCATCTAAATTACTTCCTGGAAAATCAGGAGTGACTTGTTCAGCTTTTCTGGATGGAAGGTGAGGAAGCTGCCTCAGAAGGGGAGAGATGACTGAAGGGAGTGACTGGTAGAACTGAGTAGTACCTAGCTGGGCAGTAGCCAAAACAATCTAGGTGTGGTGCATTATTATTATTAACCTGCAGGACATCAGAGCTGTTTTGGTGCAGATGGACTTAGCTGCAGACAGGTGCTAGCTGGGGCCCCTGCACTTCCTGATCATGCATGCATCCTTGCAGCTAACATCAGCTTGTCCCCACAGATTCTGAATTATTACTGTTATTGCAGCTTTCTCTTGACTTTGACTTTACTGTGACATCTGAAATGCTCTTGGATAACTCCAGAACTGTGGCTTGCTTTGCCTGACCAGGAGTAGTAATGATTTTTCCATCTGAAAGGAAACAGGCTGGTGAGCAAAGGAACAGGAGGAGCTTGGCAGATAAGGCATGGCTCTGAACAAGTTACTGAAAGAGACAGAGAATAACAACTAAACCTGTTAAGTTTCCTTTAGTCCATGCACCTGTTTCCCCCACAGGAAGGGTTGTGAGGTAACACGCAACTTCTGGGGCAGATCTCTGAATCTGACCTGGTCACCTGATTCCATAAACCAGTCATCACCCATACACCACCCATTTATCAAGGGTGGTGTAGTGTTTCCTTAGAACTCTCAACCTGGTTGGCAATAGCAGATATTAAGGGATGCAGGGGAAGAGTGTGCTCTTTCCTGGATTGATCTTTTTGCTCTGCAAGATCCCAGATGCATCATCCTAGATGAAGGAAAGGAAAACAGCTGGATCTGATGCTCTTGCCTTTTCCATACATTAGTAATCCTAGTTTGAAGAATCAACCAGTGTTCACTTGTCATCTGGTATTTGTAAGACCACAAACAGTTGCTGTTTCTGTGTACAGCATCATCATTGTTCTTTGTCTCCTTAACAGCTGTGTATTCATTGGTGGTGGTGAATGCTGCTGGAAGCATCAGAATTTATCAGTTTATTTCAACCTGCAGTTGAAGAAACATGGGCTGCATTAAATGTGTTTATGATCTGTTGGAACACTAGTTCTGTTACAAAGGAGTGATAATGCTTGGGAACCAGAACTTTTGTTCTGTTCTTAACAGAACTTTTGTAGAATGCCCATACTTGCTCATTTGCAAGTTCTTTATAAGGGCTGCTAGAGCCTTGGCCTGAGGTGAAATTTCTCTTCAAACAGGCTAAGCCTGCCAGAAATAGGAATACAGTTTTCTGAACTCTGAGGATGTACTGAGGATTGGTGTTAGTGTACTGACAAGTGCTTTCTAAGATATGCTAGAGGCAGGAAGGAACAGCCTTTATCTAAGATTATGTTGCTGTTGCTTTATGAAATACTTAGGAAAGTCCCATTTTAATATATGAAGTACTTAGTTATGTGATCTTAAAAGGAAAACATAGATAAAAAAACCCCAAACCATGAACTAGCCCTGTGTTACTTATGGAGTATTTTAAGTATTTTGCCTTGTTTAGAAGGGAGTTGGGTTCAACATAGTATTTCTCTGTTACTTTTGGGGCTAGGCTTTCACCCACCTAAGAAACTTAATAGCCAGGTGAACAACTATCTGACCTAAAAGTCTGACTGCAAGCAGCAGCAGCTTTGTCAACTATGAGTTATTTACAACCACACTTAGTCATCCCTATCTCACCCTACCGTCATAGGAGCATTCTTCTGAAAGAATGGAAAGAGCAAAGTGCTTGTCTTACTCTCTAACTTAATCTAGCTTTTACTAGAGGGTTTTCAGAGGGAAGAACTGTCAGCTCTATCTTATCTGTGGCAGTGGAGTAGTTACGTGGTTATTTGTATCCCTGAATGCTGCCTCAGCCATAGGAGACCAGTCCTCTCCTGTATGTTGGGGCTGACTCAATGGTAAGTAGGCTGTTTGCTTGTTAAAGAGCTGTCTTGTCCAATTTAGGCTATTGATGCATAATGATTTGGTGGTTTTTAGGCTTATTGACTTGGTTCAACCACTGTAAATCAAGCATCCCCAAAGCTTACTGGTTCAGGGGACAAACTCACACTTTTATTAGTGAAATCCTGCTAGGTAATGGCATAAATGTAAAAATCTTAAGCTGTTTCTGAAACTGCCTTCTTCGTGTTAATACTGAAACAGAGTGTTCAGACTTGCAGTTCTAGGTCCAATTGCTCTTCTAATAGTTAAAAGCAGCTGATCTGTTCAGCTTTTCTTAAACAGGTTGAAAGTTTGAGTGGCAAACATTGTTTTTTCCATTGTATGTTTTATTGCTGTGGAACTTCAGGAATGTGATTTGAAATTCTTTATCCAAATTCAAATGTAAACTAATACTAGGCCGAACTTTGTCTTGCTTTATTTTTCTTTTGTGTTTAGCTGTTTAATGTACCTTTTAGTACATTACCAAGTGTCATGTGCAAGTAAGTTGTTTTATGTTCTGTTCTGAAAATTATTACAGAAAGCCTTGTAGGTAAATTTATAAACATAAGACAGATTGTATTATGTTTTGTATCCATGTAGCTATAACCAAGGAGTTGCTGCCTTGAAACACAGATAATATTTTTAAAACAATTGAACTATCAGTCAGACTGACATGGTAGCTGAAATTTACTCAAGCTTTTCTATGCAAGAGGTGCCCTGATAAGTTTTTTGTAACTGTTAACTGCATTACCAGGTTTCCCACACATTCCACTCTGGAAGAAACAAAGTCTTTCTCTAAAGAGTAGGTTGATGAATTTGTGTGTTTTAAAAAATAAGAAGTGTTAGATAAGAAGATGTAATGAAGCACAGAAAGTGTTTTTTAGAAAGGATGCTTACAAATCATTCTAGACTAAATACTGAAGCCAGCCTGATACTGAAGAAATAACTAATCCTTTTCTCACAGGCATTGCAAAGCAGCTCCAAATTCCTTGCCCTTTTGCAAGAATAGTAGTGAATCTGTGCTTCCTCTTGAAGAAACAGTTCACTTCTGATGCTGGTACAAACAGCAGAACCATTTCCACTGCTAGTAGATTGTTTGCTGTTAAAACTGGGGCATATAGGTGTGAGGAAGCAAAGTTGAAGATGATGACTTCTAAATTTGCATCATAGTAGTATTAACTTCTTAGATTAACTTGATGCATCAGCAAATTTACAATGGGGTTTTGAGAAATAGTTGACAAGTTATGGAAGTTTGACTTTTTGGCTTATACTGGTATTAAACATTCAGTGTTTATAAGTGCAATCTTAAAGGGTGTTATCCAGCTTGTATCATAGAACATGGTAATACTTAACAGCTGGTTGTGGGTTTAACTAGAAGACATGCTAGAATACACAGATGAAATGGTGATCTAGGTGAGTGGCACTTAAACTGACTTTTAGACCTGGCTTGCAGTGAGTGACTTTGAGTTGGCCTCTGTTGCCCTGGTTAGGGGAAAGAGGAAACAAGTCTTGGGTTGGGTAAATTAATGATGGTTGTTTTCCCTGATAAACAGCCAACTACTGATGTACTTTTTGAAGAACTGTCAGTGTTGTTCAGCACAAAAATGGATGTTATGGAGGCACTGTGTTTCTAGGTAGCTCTTGGGTATTGTCAGGGCAGCCTTTCAGGGGCCTCTCTGGTTGGTAAATAATACTATTCATGGTCAAGCACAAAGCACAGCAGTCTGTCCTTGCAGCAACAACATAGGGTGTCTCTAAAATGCTAAGTCAAGGTTGTTTAGGAGATCAAAATAGGTCAGTTATATCTCAAACTGTACTAAGCAAACTCCTGATCAGAGCTGGCAGAAGTGTAGTAAATGTTTGTGCAGTCTGCTTGCAGCCCAGGTGGTAAGAAAACTTTGGAGCTGTATTAAAGCTTTTGTTGTAAATAGCTTGTTATTATTGCATTAAATGTTTTAATGTTCAGAATAAATATTTTGGCTTAGTATCTCAGATGTTTCAGTGTCAGTACTACTGAACGAAAATGAAAGGCTTTCAAGGTGCCACTGCCATTTTTCAATTTTTTTTATGCACATAATAAAGAATAAATTTCTTGAATTTTCAATAGTCCCTTAAATTAAAACATCTTTAAAATGAGTTTTTTTTCTTAGCACTGTTATCCCGTTTAAATGTTCCATGCTTTGGCTTGAAAGTGGTGATGGAGGGCATCCTTTGAGATTGTCACAATATATGTATGGCAAATGTGGAGCTATGAAGTTCTGTTTCAGAATCCTCTCTGTGCTGCTGTTTCAGAATCCTCAATCTGTCACTGTAATGAGTTTTCAGGAAGGATCAGGAGGTGGCAGGAGGAAGTGAGATTGCACATAAGCAATGAGTTTCTCTCCATGTGCACTGACTTGTGGTCTAATGTGACATTTTAACCCAACAATTATTGTGTTGTCTTGCATGAACAAATTATTTTCTAAATCACCTTCTACTTGAAGATGTTTCTTAGGTATTGTTTAGGTTCTTCTTAAGTAACTCTTGTACTTGATCTTAACTATAGGTTGTGCACCTCCTGTTTCTGTAATGATCAAGGGAAGCTGGGGAGCTGAGCTGAAGATAAGTGCTGATGTGCACCATGTCAAAAACACCTGTTTTTGTTAATGGGTGCTTTATGTCGTACACACTAATGTTTTAATTAGCAGGAAGTTATCACATCTGGACTGCAAGTGCCTTTGGAGTAGTAGCACATAAATTCTACAATAGCTGAGATATTTGGCAACTATTCCTTGCAGTTAATCTTGTTTTGTTGATTAGGTACTTGTTTTGTTGATTAGGTACTTCCACAAATGTGTGTCTGGTATGGAGAATGTGGAGTTGCTTCTGGAGACAAGAGGTACAACTGTGCTTATGATGGGCCACCAATAGCACTACCAGAAGATGGCTATGACTTAATGCAGGTGAGTTTCTCTTGTAGGTTTGCTGCTAAAAAAAAATTCTCCAACAGTAGAATTCTGTATTGGGTTCTTTTGGACCTGTGCTATGACCTCTCATCCTAACCTGATGAGAAAGTAAACAGATTATCTCTGATTTCTCAAGTCCAACTGGGTTAAGGTAATTTACCTCAGTTTCTTTTCAGAGGTATGAGAAGTCTCTCTCTTCATGCACAACACAGCATGTTGCCAGATTTGCCTTCTGGCATCTGATAGTTCAAAGCTTTAAAGAGTGAAATAACTACAGAGTTAAACAATGGTTAGACTGGTGACAGGAGTGACTTCATTAAATATGTAGGTGAGCTAACTGCTGTTGTGTATTGTTTCTGAAGACTTAATGTACAGTTCTTGTATGTTTGTATCAGTTAGACTTATGTTAAATGCATTTGTCTTTTCCACAAAGTGAACATGAAGCAGCTCTTCCAGTTAATCAGTGGTTTTATGGTTAGTGGCTTGCCTTCTGAGACTTTAAAGTCTGATACTATCCAGAAGGAGTACTAGAGGATAAGCTGCAGGAATACTTTCAACTTGGATAAACATGTGTTGTCCTCTTACCAATAGGCTCTCAAATGCCATTATCATTCTATATATAGACCCTGGTGACTAAAGATCATCTGAAGGAGCTTTTCAAAAGGAAGTGCTGCCTTGAATAAAAGAAGTGAAAAAAGTGATTCTTCTCTCCAGTTTCTAAACAAAAATCTTGTTTGCTGGACTGTTTTTCTCCTATGCGTCTCCCACAGCAACAGCTACTGTGTTCTGAAATATGTTGATGCAAACCCCATGATTAAAATGAGTTCTGAAGTCTTAAACATGCTTTTTCTTCCTTTCCTCTTGATCTGAATGTTGTTTGTTTTTTGTTTTTTTCTTAAGGAACTCTGTCCAGGTTTATTCTTTGGCAATGTTAGCACTTGCTGTGATGTTCATCAGCTTCAGACTTTGAAAAATAACTTGCAGCTGCCTCTGCAGTTTCTCTCCAGGTATGCTAATGAATGGCAAAGCAACTAATTTTATAATAGAATAACAAAGCACTTGTCTTCAAGTAGACTGTAGAAAAAGAGAAAAAGTGGTAATTTCATTAAAGGATTATTGGAGCAAGCTGCTGGAGTGGCTTTCTTATCCATAGCAGCAGGCTGCAATGTCATGAAACAACTACTTGCAGTCTGGATTGATTTAGCTGGTAAGAATAAACATTCCCTTAGCTTGCCTCAAGCTACTTTATCTAATGAAATCTTCAGAAGAGGGTGTAGCATTTGGTCTTGTTCTTACTAAGACATTAAGAAGTCTAGGTCTTTTTACTAGCAACAGTTAAGTTTTTCTTCAAATTCCAGTAAAATTGTTTGAATCTGCTATTTGAGGCAGGCAATTTTATTAGTGATTTATGGTGCTTAAAATTGTTCATCTGTAGCATCAACAATTGTCATATTGCTGATTAAAATCTTACAGAATTTAAATATTTTGTTCTGTTGCTCTGAGCAGAATGTTTATATTTGCAAGGCGTATCTGACTTGACCTACATAGCACCTTTACTTCTTAATCTGATTGTTGTTCATTGGCTTTCCTACCAACTGGCTTTCCTTCCAGATGTCCATCGTGTTTTTACAACTTGATAAACCTCTTCTGTGAACTGACTTGTAGTCCCAAGCAGTCTGACTTTTTGAATGTTACAAGCACCATACCTTACTATGATCCCATTTCAAAAGAGAACAAGAGTAGCATTACAGAGCTGCAGTACTTCATTGGAGATCGATTCGCAAATGGTGAGTAAGCAGTTTGTTAATTTACCTTGGTGTTTGTCCAGGTAACAAGACCAGTGCTTTTTCAGAAAGTCAGAGAGATGTTTCCCCCTCCTAATTCTGTCTTTTTGAAGTTTGAGTCATCACATAGGTAACAGTAGGTCCCCCTTAAAACTTATGGAACACTTAACTTCTGCCTGGGCAAGGGACGTTCATTACACTGACATTGTTAAGTAACAATTTTTAAAGGTTCAGTCGAGGATGAACATCTGTACAAACAGTTAATAGCTGATAACCCTGATGACTTTAACTTCAGAAAAATAAAGTTTTTTGCCAAGTATTGAATGTCCAAAGTCTACCTGATACTAAAACAGTCTGGCAAGCATGATAATAAAATTTGTACACACAATGGTTCTCTAAGAGGTACTCGTCTTGAAATGGACTGTCTAGTCCTTTGTCAAAATCAGACATTTTTACAGAACAATACATTGGGGTTGTATTTTGATTTTTGTAGCAAACTTAAAGCATTAATTCAGTCTTTTTATGCTTTTTGCAGTAAACTTTAATAAAATTGAGACACTTGATAATCATATACGGCCTACAAGTTGAAAGTACCTTAAATGGTTTTCATAGCTTTCCCTGAAAATAATATTAGGTAATGTTTCCTGTCAAGCAGAAAAGTAGGTTCTAGTATAATGCAGATTTGAGTGGCTTTCTCAGAGCAAGGTGGCTGTAACAAAGCATTGCAACCTTGAATACTATAAATACAACTAAAAGTATTAGTTCACTATCCCAAGATATTTCTACTTGAAAACTATAAGTATGTTCCTGGAACTTGGGGAGTCTGTAAAATTGGAAATACTTGGAATGCTTACTCAAATTATAACACTGTTTTAATGACTCTTCCCAGCAATGTATAATGCCTGCAAAGATGTGGAGGCTCCATCAAGCAATGTTAAAGCACTGGGGTTGCTGTGTGGGAAGGATGTTAAAGACTGCAATGCAACCAACTGGATTGAGTACATGTTTAGTAAAGACAATGGACAAACTCCTTTCAGCATAATTCCAATTTTTTCAGGTAAGAAACTGAATAGTCCTGGCCTTTGAAACTCCTGTCAAAGGCTGGGTGCTATGGCTAGAGCACTGATGTTTAAACAGCTGCCCAGCAATGAAAGTCTGCAGTCAGAGGCTTTCAAAGCAATGTGAGATTAACTTACTTTTTTTAAAATTTCTGCTTGGAAACCATACTTTGGATTTTTTTCTATACAGCTTCTTACTGTAAAAATCTCTAAAACTCTGTGGTAGACTGAGCCTAGGTAACTGGCTACTTGTATTCCTTGGGAAATGGGCAGTACCCTCATCCTGGAGGATTTCATTAGCAGAAAAAAAAGAAAAATTATTGTTACACATTTCACAATCTGAATAGATAAGACGGATGACAAATCATTGTTGGGTTGATAGAAGTATGTGCTTATTACTTTTACAGACCAAAGTGTTACAGACATGACCAGTCAATTAATTATTATACAACTGTAAATAGTTGGTACCTGCTGTGGAAAAGGCAGTGGATTCTTCATCTGTAAGACCAGGAAATGCTGCTCTACACAGGGGCTGTGGGCTTTCATATAAAGGGTTAACTCCTGTAACTGGGAAGGTCTGAATTTTTCCTGGTAGTAAACTGACTCTGCAACTTGTGATTTCTCATAGATGTTCCTGTCCATGGAATGAACCCCATGAATAACGCTACCAAAGGCTGTAATGAGTCCATGGATGATTCAACAGGACCATGCAGCTGTCAGGACTGCTCAATTGTCTGTGGTCCAAAACCTCAGCCCCCTCCATTGCCTCCCCCTTGGCTATTGTTTGGTTTGGATGCTGTCTATGTCATCATGTGGATCTCATACATGGGATTTCTACTCATATTTTTTGCACTAGTTTTTGGAGTCTGGTGTTACAGGTAAAGCATTCAAAATGCTAATCTCTGCAAGTCACTTGTTTATCTCTGAGAACTTCTTTGCCCTGGTCAGATGCTTATGTCTTGACTACTTCAGCCAGCCAAAAGTCATGTTCTGTAGCAAATACCACATATACTTACAAAAATGTTCTAACAGCTAAAACAACCTGGTAAAAAGGGTAAAAAGATTGCAGAAGTTGGTTTAGTTGATGCATATGTGTCATAGCATTCTTAGCTACAGAATCACATACACTATTCTTCAACTTTCATAACTAAGTACGCAGAAGTCTGTGAAAACAGACATTCACAACAAAACAGTCACTGCTCTATTGCAAATTAAGTAATAAATAATTTTTCCTAGTCTCCTATTTTGAAAAAAACTAAATGAAAGCTAAGCTTTCAGTAATTATAGCATTTCACCCTTGATCACATGGCTGGAGCACCTCTCCTATGAAGACTGGCTGAGAGAGTTAGGGCTGTTCAGCCTGGAGAAGAAAAGGCTCTAGGGATTCCTTACAGCACCTTCCAGTAACTAAAGGGAGGCTGGAGAGGGACTTCTTACACAAGGGCATGTAGTGACAGGACAAGGGGCAATGGTCTTAAGCTGGGGGAGAGTAGATGTGGATTAGATCTGAAAAACAATTTCTGTCCTGTAAGGGTATTGAATCAGTGGAAGAGGTTGTGCACTCACCATTTCTGGAGGTGTTCAGGGCCAGACTCGATTGGGCTCTAAGTAAACTTATCTAGTGAAGATGTCCTTGTTCATGGCAGGGGAATTGGAATTAAATGATCTTTAAGGTTTGCTTCCAACCTAAACCATTCTGATTCTGTGGTTGTTTAGTTATAACCAGAAAACCGAAATTGCTGTATAGTAAGAATTAAGTCTGCTTGGAAAAGGATAGTGGGTATGAAAATTTGATATGTTCAGCAGCCTTCCCTTAGTGGACATCATGAAGTGGTGTGTTTGAGATGCCTGGTTCATATGTCTAATGTAAAAATCTCTTGCAAATATCAACTTAGAATCAATTTAAAGAAATTCTTTGTGTTGTTAATGCTAGTGATCTTCTAAATGTGCATAAAGAATCTGTGCTTGATGTAAGCTGAAAAAGTTTCTTAAGATAGCTGACATGGTGTTCCAAAAGCTGGAAGACTGTTGTACAAACAGTACAGATGCCTTTTTGGACAAGCAGGATAACCCAGTTTCTTGTCTTGCAGAAGGCGGCACTTTGTCTCAGAGTACACCCCAATTGACAGCAATGTAGCCTTTTCTGTGAATTCCCACCGTGACAATGGTATGTCTTGGATAACAGTAATGGGTTTATTACAAACTCAGTTTGAGTGTATCCGTTTCCTATGGTTGGGTTCTGGAGTTTTAGCTTTGTTAGGCTAAAAGTCCATTCTGAGAGGGCCTTTAGCCTTTTGACCAGTATCTCTCTTCTTTTAGAGTAGTATTTATCCCTATTTCACTGGATGCGGAAAGCCCTGGGTACTCCCCTCATGGATCTTAGCTAAGCTCCAAGCAAGTTCTGGAGATTGTTGTGGGAATATAGAGAGGACATGATCATGTTTTGAGTCATCCATGTATCCATTTAAAGCATATTGGGAAAGCATAATTTAAAGCATATTGTACTGTAACTTGTGTACCAGCTGAGGTAGCTTGTTTTATTGCTTATATGTATTTTAGCTTTATTTGCTACCCCTACTGCTGTCAAACACAACCTTACATTACAAGGGGCAGTGTAAGTACGAGCTGTTTTTTGCCCCTTGGCCTCAGTCAGGGATTGGTCCCACGATCTGTCTGTCAGTGGAGACATAGCTTCTGGTGCTTCCTACAAACAGTTAGAATAAAATTTCATCTTTCTGAGTGGACTCTAAGAAAATATTACTTAACTGACTTCTCAAATATTTACTGTTTTTTTTGCTCTTGCAGGAAACATTACCTGTGGTGAAAGGCTTGGTGAAAGGTTTGAGAATGGCCTGAGGATGACATTTACATCATGGGGGGCTTTCTGTGTCAGAAATCCACGTCCTGTTATCCTCTTCTCTGTGGTCTTCATTGCAATGTGCTGTTCAGGCTTTGTATATATTAAAGCAACTACAAATCCTGTAGATCTTTGGTCAGCCCCAAGCAGCCAAGCCCGCAAGGAGAAGGAATACTTTGACACGCACTTTGGACCTTTCTTCCGTACTGAACAAATTATTATTCAAGCACCAAAGAGCCACCCAGACACCTACTCACCTTACCCATCAGGAGAAGATGTACCTTTTGGGCCTCCCCTTACCAAAGATATTCTCCATCAGGTAATTGGGACTTACCAAGAGCAAAGACCTAAGTGTACTTAACAGGTAAAACTGCATGGGGTTGGCTTCCACCTGCAATGTTAGCTATCCATCAAAACAGTCACTAGATATTCTTATTAAAAATCATAGCCTTACTATAAAAGCTTTTTGCTGGAAACCTTTCTGTTAGAGAGACACTTGGAAGCTAAGTCTCTGTTCATAGTATGAACACAGAAATAATGTTTTTGTAATGTGCTTCTGTTGATATGTGCCTCTGTCTCTGGCAATTGCAACAATATATTGTGCACTTAAGTCCTGTCTTGCAAGGGAAGTGTTTTCTTATGCTGCTCCTAAACTATGGTTTGTTTTGTTTAAAGGTACTGGATTTGCAAGATGCTATTGTCAACATAACTGCTTCTTATGACAATGAGACTGTAATGCTGAAGGACATTTGCCTGGCTCCTCTTGCTCCCTACAACAACAACTGCACTATCCTGAGTGTACTCAACTACTTTCAGAACAGCCATTCTGTTCTGGATCACACTGTTGGGGATGAGTTCTTTGTCTATGCTGATTACCACACTCACTTCTTATATTGTGTTCGGTGAGCAGTACAATTGCATGTTTTTTAATCAAGTTACCTGTTCAGCTTGGTTTGGTGTGGATACTGGTTCTGGTTTACCTTAAATATGTTTTCAATGCTTCTGAAGAATTCTGAACAGAAGACCAGTTTCTGAGCTTTCTCTTTAGTTTGTAGTTAAATTAGTTAGAAGGTACTCTTTGTCTTAAAGGCTGTAAGGCGGACACCTTTAAAACTGTGTTTAAATTCAAAGCAAATGCAGCGCACAAGGGCAGTGTACCACTAGCAGTCTTGTCTTGTTTGTCTTGATTTTCAGTTGTAACACAACAGCTTTTTACTGTTTTGTGCCTCAGCTGTCATGCAGAAGCTAACAGTTATTGCTGGTGATCTCTTTAGGGCTCCAGCATCACTGAATGACACAAGCTTGCTTCACGATCCCTGCTTAGGAACATTTGGTGGACCTGTATTTCCATGGCTGGTGTTGGGAGGATATGATGGTGAGTGGCAAAACAGTATTGGAGCATAATATCTGCAATACACAAGAATCAGTGTACTTCTACCTGAGAGTACATTCTTGTGTGCTGTTCTTGGTGCTAAAGGTGCGTTCTCATTTAACACAGATGTTTAAATGCAGTCTAGAGAAACTGAAGTTTTGTTAAACTTTCAGTAAGTAAGGGTGTTTTAAGTAAGTTTTCAGTAGACCAGTGCTGGGATTGGAGGCAGACTACTGTGGAACTGCAAAATGCAAGCAATCTGTAATTGGAGCATACTTGTCAACAGGACAAATGTTTGGTCTGCTTTGGGCCTGGTAAAAGATAAAGACATGAAGCAGCTCAGGTTTACATGATGGGATGTATGTGTATTTTGCTTTGAGTTAGAATAAAGTTTTGTTACTGATCTGACAAAGCAGTTAAGAATAGATTAAAGTGTTCAAAAGGAAATTCTTTCATAATTACTCTTAAGCCAGGATTTTGTTCAAGCAATTTATCTAATTAAACATAACTTGGTAGTATATTTGTGTTTAATATATCTGAAATAGTGTTTAAAGGCAAGTGCTTATTTATTAAACTGTAGGAGATTTGTATTTGCTTTGACTAATATCTGAGTATGCAAAAGGTACAGTGTTTAGGAAGCCACATTCTCATTAGATGGAAAGTCATAAACAGTGGTTATAAAGTAGCTTTTTGTCCAACTAGGCAACAATGTAACATTGTGGTGTGATGAACATGTTAAACAATGAATAATTACTCTGGAATGCAATCTGTAGTGCTTATCAGCTTTGGTTCTTATTTCAGTAGTATGTTTTAGAACTCAGTGGTGTTCAGTGGAGTTGTAGGGATGGGATTGCTTTGGGCAATGCTAATTTTAAACTTATTTGTATCTGCTATACTAGAAAGTAAGTTCCATTTTTTTAATGCCAAACATTTTATTTCTTCTATAGATGATAACTATAATAATGCTACAGCTCTTGTTATTACTTTTCCTGTCAATAACTACTACAATGACTCAAAAAAGCTGATGAAAGCCTTGGCATGGGAAAAAGAGTAAGTAGTCTTCCTGTATTCTGAAATGCATACATGACTTAAAGCAGCTCTAAATGTTGATTGAAAAAGCCTACCTGCACTGTACTGACAGTTTTTCAGTATAACTACAGGGATGTTTCAAGAGGTAGCAAAACTGGTTAAAACCAGACTGCGCTGGTCATAAGACCTTCACTTTGTCTGGCACACTTAATTTGCTTTGAGACGCAGGTTCTAGTCCTCTTAGTGACCATCTAGCCCAGTAGTACTTGCCAATAAGCAACTTCAGAAATTATTTATTTTGTTGTGGCTAGAATTACGCAGGTAGACTCTTTAATTTACTGGACCATTAACCATGGGTGGAAAGGTCGAGCCTGATGCTGTAGTTCTTTACCTTTAATTTTTAAAAATGTCATCCAGATGAATGTCTAAGGCTTTCATCCCCTCTACCACCTTAAAGAGCTAGCTTACACAGGCCAGCTGCTCTGGATGTCAGTTCAGATAGAAACTACTGTACTAGAAAGTTTGTGACAAGATAAAAGTATGACAAGCATCTGCCTGTGTCACAAGCACCTTCCAGGTTGGGGAACTGAAACAAGGGTTAATAAATTGTTCCAGTACTGTAAGCAACTGCAGTCATCTTTCATGTGTGTGTTTCTAGGTCTGGCTTTGAGGAAAATTGTGCTTAGAGTTTTGCTTAGCTCATGCAAAGTAGCTATTAGTCCTCAAACACTAGAGAGAACATGGAAAGTATTTCAATGTAGTGTGTTTCTAGTTCTTAAAGAAGAGTACCAGGTATGTGTAGCCAGCACCTCTCTTTTGAAACTGAGAAAGGTCCCCTCAAACTGTCTGGCCACAGGGTACTCTTGTACCACACAGATGATGTAAATTTGCCATCAACTGACTTCCAAGTATTTCTAGTGGAAGATGTTTTATCCTTTTAAAGTGTGATCAACCTCTTGGTTTTGTTTTTTAGATTTATTAACTTTTTGAAGAACTACAATAATTCAAACTTAACAATATCATTTTCTGCTGAACGAAGTATTGAAGATGAGATCAACCGCGAAAGCAACAGTGATGTTAGCGTTGTGTTGATAAGCTATATTGTGATGTTCCTCTACATCTCTATAGCTTTGGGACACATCCAGAGCTGTAGAAGACTGCTGGTATGTGTATAGTTTTCATTGCCATAAAGACTGAAGTTAGAGCTTGCTGATAGCTGTAAGTCACTTAACTATTTTTGCAGAATGCTGATGTTTTTTTATTAGAGCATTGAGTCTTTCATGGGCAGGAATTAGGGGGAGCATTGTTTTTCTGCTAGACAATCCATGTGTATTTCATAGTTTCAGCTAAGTTCTTTCACTTGATGTTCCGTTCACATCAGCTTTAAGACTTGCAGCTTCAGAGTTGATAATTTTTTTTTAATATCTGAATATTCAAAAAAAACCCATGAAATGTTTTCTGCTACCTAGACTAAATGTTAGAAATGTTTTGCTTTTGCAGTAATCTATTCCGTGGGATGATGCTTGTTTGGCTGATGTTCAGTACAACTTTTTTTAGGTGGATTCGAAGATCTCTCTGGGCATTGCAGGCATCCTGATTGTACTGAGCTCAGTAGCATGTTCTATAGGCATTTTCAGCTACTTTGGAATCCCACTGACACTGATTGTGATAGAAGTAATTCCTTTCTTGGTGCTGGCTATTGGAGTGGACAACATTTTCATTATGGTTCAGACACTTCAGGTATTTATTCTTGCATACAGATTCTTCTAAAAGTGCCTGTCATTTTTGAAGGCTGTGAACTTGAAGAAGGAAGTCTTCTGTGTTCCAGTGCTCAGCTAAATGTGAGCAGCTCTGGATTCTCACAAGATATCTTGTGACAGTTGTAGAAAGACAAGAATCAATGTACCTTCTACCTTCACAAAAAAAAAATGTAATTTATGTCTCTGCATTTTTCATATTGTTGCTTGATATCAAAATAGTTGTAGAATACAACTGGTATTTTGATCACTTGTAACTTAAACATATTGTAAGCAGTAGTCATGAACTAAACTATATGCTTTAAGACTAGGAACTTCTGACACTAATTCTTAGTGGGTAACAAGCTTTTTAATTTGACAGGTTCAATAGCCCACTGAAACTGGTACTGCCTCTGTCACACGTGTAGTTTTACCTGAAGTACTGAACTTAGATTTTAAATTTGAAGCAAGACAACAAGTAATGTTCAGGCTGCTCTTGCTTTAGAGAGTCTCAGCTGTTTTTTAATTAACTCTTGTTAATGCAGTGGAAACAACAAAACATAGCTTAGGATATTTTAAAGTTTCAGGTTTTTTGAAGCGATATGAAATAGCTTTATAAATTGCATGATTCCTAATAGTAATAAATTATTGCCTTAAAACAGAGAGATGAACGCCTTCAGGGTGAAACTCTGGATAAACAGATTGGCAGAGTCTTGGGAGATGTGGCACCCAGTATGTTTCTCTCATCCTTTTCAGAGACTGTGGCATTCTTTCTTGGTAAGACTCCTTTAATATTTGAAGATAAAGGCCTTATCATAACTGCATGTTTCAAGAATAAATGCAATACTAAAATATAAAAGCAAAATAAGAATTTGTAGAGGCTGTTTAGCTTAGTCGTTCATTGTTAATATCAAGTTAAACTTCTGCTGGGGATAGGCATTGGAGTACTTTAAGAGTCTGGCATAGTTGAAAAGATCCAACTCTGAATCTGTCAAGCCTTTCAGCCTGAAAGTCACTTGCAGTGACTGACAAGTCTCAATTTGACCTTAGGAATAGATCAAATACCAGAGTGTATGAACTCCTATATTGCATTTATTCATCTTGCCAAAATGCCCCTTGGTTGGAAAAATGCCCCTATGACAGATTTGTTTGAGGCTCACATTATAATGTTTTAGAGGTAAATCTTTTGTTGCCCTACAAGTATAATTTGGTCTTCTTTCATAATGGCTTTGTTTACCTGCAGAGTAATTTGTCATTGGATCAACCTGGATTGAAGTGGCTTAATATTGAAGCAAGATGTTGCCTGACAGCACTCCTTAACTGCCCTGTTACACAGTCTGCACCTAAATTTGGGATTGAGAAATGGCTTAGAACTAGTCACTCCTTTGCACAGCCTCAGTGCTGTTAAATAGGTCAAAGACAGCAGCTGTAGCCAGGCTTGTATGGGCTGTTTCCTTTGCTCTGGAAAGAAAGGCTCTTTGTCCTGCTATAAGGCTACCACTTAAACTGGATGTTTGTCTAGCAAATGCTGGTGCATTTCTAGGAGAAGGGAGCTCTCTTAACAAACTGGGTCACTTCCTCCAGGGACACTGTCTACGATGCCAGCGGTTCGCACGTTCTCCCTGTTTGCTGGAATGGCTGTGCTCATAGACTTCATCCTTCAAGTCACTTGCTTTGTCAGTCTCCTGGGCTTGGATATCAAGCGTCAAGAGGTGAGTATAAGTGCACCTGTAACTGCAGTGTCACAGGGATGATGACATCTGCAGAACTGCTCTAACTCTGGCATTTAATCCATTTTCAGAGTAATAGACTGGATATTCTGTGTTGCATCAAAAGCAGTGAAGAAATGAGTGGAGTCCAGCGTTCTGAGAACATGTTATTTCTGTTCTTCAAAAATCTGTTTTCTCCATATCTGCTTAAGGACTGGATGAGACCAATAGTAGTATGTATAATCTATTTCAAGTAAGCAGTCATCTAAACTTGAGCAAAAGAGCAGTGAGCCTGAAGGCCTAAATAGGGAAGAAAGATCTTCAATACAGTGAAACAAATGAAGCTTCTAGTATTTTTGTTCTTAGCATAAGAATAGAAATAAGCTTTTGTAACTGCAAAAGTATTTCAGTAAATAGAGGCTTGATCATGGATTGTCTAAAGCCCATATTTAAGAGTTGCATTGCAGTCAATCAAATTACTTTAGCCTATGTAAAAAAACCAGCATGTATTGGCTTCTACACTGCATTAATCCAGAGCGTTGTTGATGAATCTGTGATTCAGTTTAAGGTTACCATGCTTATTTACAGAAGGTGTTTGTAACCTTCACTGATTTCTAAGAATAAATTTCCTTACAGTTCCAAAGGGACCCCTGAGTAGCTATGTTGTACTACCACTGTTGTATTAAGCCTGGGTAGCATATTTAAACTAGAGCCTCTTTGCATGGTTCCTATTAGCTTAACAAATGACTCCTATTGCCTGTTGTTTCTGTACAGTTCTCAAGTCCGTGGGTTTGCTTTTTTTGCAGATAGCAGTGTTTGTGGGTATCCTGTCATTCAGTGCAGCAGTTATGCACAATGTAGAGATTGGGCTGGATCAGTCTCTCTCAATGCCAGATGTAAGTCTTAGGATCGTGTCACTGTTCAGCAGTTTGTGGCTGAATTGAAACCTTGATACCTTATTGTGCTACCTCAACATTCCATAACAGTAACTCAAAACTTTCCCTTGAAGGACTCCTATGTAATAGATTACTTCAGCCACATCAGCAAGTACCTGCATGCGGGTCCCCCTGTCTACTTTGTCCTAGAAGAAGGACACAACTACACCACTTTGGAAGGGCAGAACATGGTGTGTGGTGGAACAGGATGTAATAATGATTCACTTGTCCAGCAAGTCTTCAATGCTGCAGAAATTGGTAGCTAGTAAGTCTTTCATGCTTGTCTCTCATAGTTGCATGGAAGAGATGTAGCTGAGCAGCGTGTCCTCCTGATTTACTCAGGCTCAGCTGCTGGTCATAAACAGACATTCTATTTTATTTGCTTTATATTGTGGGTTTGGGAGGGAAGGGGATTGGAAGCAGCTGTGACAGTCTTCTAGAATGAGGACAAAACTTGTATGGACTGATGGGATATATTGATGTACTTGGGTTTGGAAAAGTGGCTTGATCCTTCAAGGAATCTTGGAATGGTAGTAAGGATAACTTGTGAGAACCTCTCAGCAGGGTTATGATGATCTGGAAAATGGCTGCATGCTCAGCTTCTAAACCTGGTGAATAAACTAGACTAGCCTAGGGAGGCTAAGCAGGAATTCTATCTGCAACTAACAACTCAAGGAAGTCTTTTCCCAATTCCTTCCAGTGTAGTTCATTTCAGCCTAACTGAAGGAGGAGCTTTGCTCTAAAACTGAGACAACAGGGTGTGAAATAGGATGGGGAACAGAGTGGGCAGGAGAATGGAAAGTTGAGTTTGGCAGCAGAACAGGATGCAGTGAAAAAGCTCCTGCTGTTTTCTAGCTGCAGTGTTCTGAGCTACCTGAGCATTATGGCTCTTGGATGGGGTACTGGAGCATGGGATTATATGAAGAGCTGAGTAGATTTGACAAGAATGAGTTGACATGGCATAAATTGGAGAGATCATGTGATATGTTTTGGAATTAAACATAAAGTTACTGATGATGGATATGTTGTGTTATTTTTATTAGCACAAGGATAGGCTATGCTCCATCGTCCTGGATTGATGACTACTTTGACTGGGTGAAGCCGCAGTCATCTTGTTGCAGAGTCTACAATACCACTGGACAGTTTTGCAATGCTTCAGGTATTGGCATCCATCTTGTTGTTAGTGGATTAGCTTGGTTTATAAGTTTCACAGCCAAAACATTTTCTCATGGCATGAGTCAAGTGAATACCTTTTCTTACTGTAAGTAGGAACCTCTTGAGTTGTCCTCTTAATTTACTTGAACTGCTGTTTGAGTGAGCTTAAATATTCTACTGGAATGCTGCAGATTGAAAACAGCCTACCTAGACAGCCAATATAACTTGCTGTAAGAATTCTGATCCTTCTGTTGGCTTTCTTAGAGTATGCAAACTTGGTGCTTCAGCTGGGTGTAGTTCTCATTAGATCTAATGGAGATAAAGTAAGAGTTCTCTGACAGTCCTTGCCTTAGTAGCAATAAATTAAATTAAGGACTACAAACCTTATATGGAATTTCAGGATGGATCAGTTTGTTCATCAGTCAAAATGCTTTTTATGGAGTTGTATCCTGTAGTAATGCAAGTCAGAAGTTCCTAGTGTTAGGAAAAAGAATGCTTGTCCCTGTAGGTGACCTCCTTCCTGTATTTCTTCAGTCAGCGATCCATCCTGCATTCGTTGTCGACCACTGACTCAAGAAGGCAAGCAGAGACCACAGGGTGAAGACTTCATGACCTTTTTGCCAATGTTCCTATCAGACAACCCTAATCCTAAATGTGGCAAAGGGTAAGAGCCTTATTCTATGGACCCTGCTTAGACCAATGTGTGAAAGATATTTGCTCTGGGTTTTGTCTGGAGGTTTTATGTCTAATGTCCTCCTAAAAGCTGTACAAACGTTGACATCTCACCAGTTCTGTACTGTTTTCTGAAAAAAACCTAAATGCATCATCAACTAAATAGAACAGCAGCTTCCCCTGTACAAAGAGAGACAATATCTATTGTCAGTCTGTGCTAGAATATCCCGTGCAATCTTGAAATGTATTGTGCTCTGAAGCTTTTATAATTTTAGAAACTGCTAGAAACAACTACCAGCTGTTTCTAAAGGGCACCTACAAGAGAGCTGGAGAGGCACTTTTTACAAGGGGGTGTAGTGATAAAAAGGGAGGCATGGCTTTAAAATGAAAGAAGGTAGGTTTAGAATAGATGTTAGGAAGAAATTCTTTACTCTGAGGATAGTGAGGCACTGGAACAGATTGCCCAGAGAAGCTGTGCCCCATCCCTGGAAGTGTTCAAAGTGAGGTGGGATGGGATGTGAGCAGCTATAGTCTAGTGGAAGGTGTTCCTGCTCATGGCAGAGGTGCAACTAAATAGATGATCTTATGCTCCCTTCCAACTCAAAGCATTCCATAAGATTATTTGTTACAAAAGCTAATCAATGTGAATGGTGCTGACATCTGATACTTGTTTTTATAGAGGACATGCTGCATATAACTCTGCTGTGAACTTTATAAACAACAAAACTGAGGTTGGAGCCACTTATTTTATGACTTACCATACTGTACTGAAAACATCATCTGATTTTATTGATGCTATGAGGAAAGCTCGGATTATAGCAGACAATATTACTGAAACCATGGGCATCAAAGAGAAGAACTACCGGGTGTTTCCTTACAGGTATGGTTAGATCTATCTTGCCTTGGTGACAAATGCTTGAGCAATGCAGAAAAGGTGCTGGCTATTAACATATTGAAAACCTGAGTTTTGTCTAACAGAAGGTAATGCAGATACTTGGGGATTTCTAGTAAAACTAGGAAGATATAATTTGTATCCATAGCACTGGCCTCTTTCTACTGTCATTGATAACTAATTTAAATCCTTCACTACAAAGGTAGATATGACTCCATTTTGTGGCATTTCTTAGCTTTCATAGTAGGGTTTAATAGTTCATACTTAAGCAGATATGTTGACATGTGTAGTTGCAACCTGTGATCTGAATGTATTGACTTCAGATAAGTTATTTAAATGTAAAGCAAATGCAACAGAAATGTCAAGTATAAGAGTACCACACTGAAATTGAGTTGGAGTTGATATCTGTGCATCTGAAATACTGATCCCTGCATCAAAGAATCCTACCTGTGCTTAGGGTTCATCTGCAGTAGCTCCTGTAGATACCACAGTGGGTCTGAGCACCTGCCTTCTGGTATCTACTGTAGCTGTTTATATTGAAATATGGGAATCACACTGACTTCAAGACCATGATCTTTATTTAGTGAGGAGTTAACTCCTACAGAATGATGGCTGTTACATGACATTCCACTGATACAAGGAAGCCAGTTTCTGTGACTTCTATGAGGGGTTGGGAGAACTACTTTTTCCTTAGCAAAGAAGCTAATCTAATATTAGCATATCAAAGGGAAGATGGCTAATGACAACCTCTCTTTTTTCTACAGTGTGTTTTATGTCTTCTATGAACAATACTTGACAATTGTGCACGATGCTATCTTTAACCTCTGCATCTCTTTGGGTTCAATATTTCTGGTGACAACTGTGCTTCTTGGTTTTGAAGTATGGGCTGCTGTTGTGGTTTCAATAACTATTGCTATGATAATCGTCAACATGTTTGGAGTGATGTGGCTCTGGGGCATCAGCTTGAATGCAGTTTCATTAGTAAATCTTGTCATGGTAAGTCAACAAGACCTCTCTTTGCTTCTGTTTCCAAGTTTTGAACAGTTCTGTGTGCTACATGTATACTTGCGATACTGAGCATTATTCTGCTATTGAACTTTGACCGGCCTTTGCACAGTAGTGGAACTATTTAACACCTCTAGAAGAAGAGAAAACAAGTTTATTCTGACAACTAGTCCTAATACTAATAAGATACAGCAGTTGAACTGAAGCTATAGTCCATCTGGTAGAGGTCACTCTTGTTTTGCAGCTACAGCTGCATTGCAGCTGTCTAGGCTAGGTGCTGCTCCACATTAACACAGGTGGCTCATGCTGAAGGGGGGAGGATGCATAGGTTTGTCTGCTGTATTTATGTTTACAGAGTAGATCTGGGATGTGCTAGCACCAGTATTGTTCCTGCATAAGTGGATAGAATCATCTAGGCAGAAAGCCTTGGTAAAGCATTCCAGAACTAGCTCCAGTAAGCAGCTACTGGTTGTTCTGGCTTACCGTCTTCTCTAGAGGTTTGTGGCAGGTCTGAGGGCTAGTGTTGGCCCATGTTACAATTCGATGTATGTTCAAGGAGGTTTCTCTACTAGATAAGGCTAAGATTAGCCAAGTGTTCAGTTGGTGTTGCAAATGACTGATCACCTGAATCGCCATGGTATCAAATCAGGATTTACATTCAGTGTTATTCTAAAGCAATGTTATTGCAGCTAATAGTTGTAAACCGATTCTAATGTTCAATGTTCGCTATGTGCACTGCATCAAAGCCAGCTTGCTTCAACCTCAGGAAACTTGACCTCTTAAACAATCTCATGTTCCACTTCCTGTTTGATTGCCTGTTAGTAATGACTGGTGGTAAAACACTGTGTGGTAAACACCTGCAACAAACAGCCTCTGGGAAGCAACACTAAGTTTGTAACTTCCCATGGTACTTTTAACTCCGGGGACTGATGACAGCTGCTAGGAATCTTTCTAGGTCATCCAGAATTCTGAGTAGAGACCTTGCTATCCAAGTGCTGATCTAAGTGAAGTTTTCACATGTTTCCTTTCACTCTCCAGAGCTGTGGAATTGCTGTGGAATTTTGCAGTCATGTGACAAGAGCATTCACCATCAGTACCAAGGGCAGCAGAGTGGAGCGTGCAGAAGAAGCTCTGTCTCACATGGGCAGCTCAGTGAGTATCTGCTGGCTGGAGAGGGGAAAACAAGTAGCCAAGTAACAGCCTTACTATTTTAAGAAATGTTATAGGTGACATTCTTGCTTTTTCTTTTTGGAATGCTTAAAGCTCTTAAGGTCAACACAGGCTTCTACTAGTAATAGGGGTGATGAATACTCATTTTTAATCTGATGTTATTACTACCTAATAGCAGAAGAGAACTAAATGCTTTAGCTGAACTAATAGTTTGGATAAACCTCAGATTGTCCCATTAAAATTCAGGTGTTTCTCTTCCAGATAGTCAGAGGTGACTAGGAAAGGTGGTTGTGCATATAGGATGTAGTTGGAGCTTGTAGAGAAAAAGCAGGGCTTGGTGTTCAGGCAGTACTGTCATGTCACTTGTCTAAGTGACATATATGGGGTTGGAATGGACAGTTCTTGTGATGTGTGTACCACACCCAGGTACAGAACTTAACTGGAATGTGAGTTAAATTAAGTAATGGTTTTCACTTGTATCTGCCTGAAGCAAAAATTAATTAGGTGGCTGCAGAGATCAGAGTGGATTTTTAATCATACTGAGCCTGTCCAGTGGGACCAAAAATATGAACTTGTCTCCTGAGTGCATCTTGATTTGGTTCTAGACTGGCAGGGTAAGAAGTATACTGCATATTAGGAGCCTTAGATTATGCAGAAATGTTACCAAACACTAAATAATTGAAGGAAATTGATTATCTAAACTCCTACTTATCACTTTTTTATTTCCAGGTGTTCAGTGGTATCACGCTGACCAAATTTGGGGGAATTGTAGTATTGGCTTTTTCCAAATCTCAAATCTTCAAGATATTCTACTTCAGGATGTATCTAGCTATGGTTGTGCTGGGAGCAACACATGGACTGATATTTCTTCCAGTTCTGCTTAGTTACATAGGTAAGATGTGACAGTCTGCTCTATACCACACTTCAAAGAAAAATAGCTGTCTGTGGACTTTCCATGACATGGAAAGGTTTGCAGAGATGAAAAGCAGTACTTGAATGTGCCTCTCTCATCCAAATGGCCTGTCCTTTTGTGGACTTGCTGAACTGAAGCAAGCACTGCCTGGCCCATGTGGTTGCTTTGTGAAGGTGCCTGCTGTCCCAGAGAAACATGCATGATTAGCATGTTTCAACCTGGGGACAGGATGGTAGGTGGAAGCAGCAAACCTCCTGTGGGTCACTGTTCCTGCATTTGCAGAAACAATCTTGCCTGATGGGGATTCATCTCCCACTGCCTTTGTTGAGGCTGACAGCTGTTAACAGCTGAGCTGAAGCATATTTCTGACTGTTAAGCAGGCCTAGACAGTAAGATCATGCATGCTTCCTGATGACTGATCAGCTGAAATGTGAAGCCTTTGGTAACTGTGTTCTCTCACTCAGGCCCATCAGTCAATAAAGCTAAAACTCGTGCTGCACAAGAGAGGACCAGAGGTACAGAACGCGAGAGACTCCTCTACTTCTAGTTTTTAACAGTGTTCAGTGGACTGCCTGAACTGTGGCTTAGGCCCAACTCCTAAGAACTGAAGCGCAGCAATGTTCTATGACTATCACACTGTAACCACCACAGACTTGACTCCTGCACAGATTCAACTAGAAGATACCAGCTGCAGCTTTGGACATAGCTTTAAACTCAGGAAATGCTAAGTGTGGCTCAAGTAACAGTATTATAAAACTAGATGCATTAACAAGATTACTAAAACACTTCTGTTTTCAAGAGGTTGCATCTTTTTCCTTCAGAAACCTAAACCAGCTGTAGTGAGAGTTGAATAGCATTTTGTCAATAAAATTAAGGTGATGTGTATGAGAATGGACTGCTAAACCACTGACACTAATTTTAAATGCAGGTCAATGCAATTTTTGTCTCTATTTTTAGGGGGAAGCCATCACAAGTTGTAATATTTTTAGTACTATTTGCCAAAATGTCTTGTATATACTTTATTATAAAATAGCCATTTTGTAGTTCAAAAATCTACTTAAATGCAATAAATTAAGTTTATACATTTCAGTTGAAGAGTCTTTCAGAATGTTGTGGGTTTCATGAGAGCATGTTCTCCAAAAACTTGTTTGAAGAAGGTGACATGTTCTTCACAGTGCTCACCTACAGGAAACAAAAAAAAAAGTTCCATGTTCACATTATAACTCACAAACCAAGTACCAAGATTGTGTAGTTTCACTTACCTTCATTTATCAGTACTAATTCTTATCTTTAATGTGTTTGTGTACCAGAGTTGAACAAACAAAGTATTGGAATACTGAGGTATTTCCAGTCCTGTGACTGGTATTCTTGAGGTGAAGCAGATGTGTGATCTAGTTCATGGATCTAACCAGCAGATTCACAGCCATGAGAACCCTTTACTGTCAAGATGCAAGAGTGTGGGGTGGGATTCTGCACTTACAGAATGTCTGGTGATTACAAACATGTTGCTGGTGCAAGCAGTTTGGTTTGGCTTTTAATGAAAGAACTGTAGCATAAAACAGGCCTTGAATTTTTGTAATTAGTGGAAATAGACAATTGAACTCAAAGGTTTCCCAACCTGGTTACTGACTTCAGAAGAAAGCACTAATTGGAGATAATGGCTCTGCTAACCAAGCAGTGAGAGCAAATGCAAGTCAAACAGGTTCAGCTGCAAGTTTATGTTCAGTTCAGCCTCTTTACTCCTGGGTGCAGTAGACAAAGGAGTAAGACAAGTTAATTTGGAACTGTGCTTAAAGGTGAGTATAAAATATAGGCTAAACTATGCCCAAACTTTTATCATCTAATACAGGCTCAACTGGATTGCACACCTGAATATCTTGGTCAAACTGTTTCTTGCTTACCTGGTGTGAAGCTGGGGTTTCCTCGTAACCGCTGGTTTCTTTGTTCAAAGAATCGGAATATGGTGTAGAAAAGCATTTCATCCTCTGCTTGTTTTGCTGCATCGAGGAATTTGCGGGCTGAAATGCTGTCGTGTCCTCCAATACCCCTGATGAATCTCAAGGCAGCCAAAACTTGGTGTTTGGACAACAGAACTTCCACTATTTCATCATTTGCTGTGGAAAGTCTCTGTGAAGTCAATCACAGCTGTAAGGCAATGCTTCTAATGCATGGAAATGATTGATGCTAGATAATGACTTCAAACCTGGTCAGGGAAGCTGTTTGACCAGTCTAACCCACATGTGACATGGAGTTACTAGAGTCAGAAATGCTTACTTTTAACATGTCCAGCGAGAGCTGATGTGCAGGAGGGTAAATGCTTTCCAGGGACAGTAAGAGACAAGCCTAAGGCAAAAGTAGAAATAACCTTAAAATTCTGAAGACTTCCCACCTCCCTCACCAGCTTATTGGAGCTACTTGTCTTACATACCAAGGGCTTTGAGTCACTGAGCACATGGTACTGCAGAAACTGATGGAGCATGTAGAACAAGTTGTGCTGAACAAGGGTTTTGATGACCAGCTCATACAAGTAGTGCTGTGAATGTAGGAAGAATACAATCAAAGGCATGCCTCTATATGTGTTTTTACAATCTACAAGTCAATATTGTATAGAACTTACACATGTGACCAGGACTGGACTAAAACTGCATGTAATTTCATGGAAGGGGGCAATGTACTTAGCACCTAAGTGATTTACCTGAACTGCAATCTGGAACTGGTTGAGAGAGCGAATGTATTCCATCAAGACAGCTATAGTGAACTTGTGAGGTGCTTCCTGGACAAAGAAGCAAGTGTTAGGTGGAATTTCCATGGCTTCTCTGTTAATAATCCCATAAGAATAGGCATCAAAATACCCTAATCCTGACAAAGCTTCCTGCAGCCAATTTCAAGCCATCAACTTAGGTTGTCTGATCTGAGACTGCTGCCAAATTAGCCCTCAAATTTATTTCATTAGCCCTTAAAATTAACTTACCTTCTTCTCTGTAAAAACAGATAAAACATGTGTGTACATATCAGACTGGTCAATAACTGCTTGAGTGCGGACAGGACGTTTCAGGAGTGGATTACTTCTACTCAGGCCTGTTTCTACCACCTAGGAGGAAAAAAAGGTCTTTTAAAAAGAAAACTAATGTAGTACAGTTCTGAGTCAGTCTCAATTGTACAGACTCTTTTCTGATTCAAACACAATTATAAACTTGTGTTAACAAGGAAATTCATATCTGTGGTCATGTTATAGCAGATGCATCTTGTTCAGTGAGGATTTCACATTAAATTTAAAACTTCTTTCTAAAGTTATATAAATACAGCTGCTTTTACACCTCAAAGCCAGGAGATGAATCTAACTACACTGACACAGGCCCTCAGGCTTAGAAGAGTTTTAAGTATGTGACTGTACTCTGAGTTAGTGTTGAATTTGGTACTTTAACAGAAGTAACAGATGTATCAGGACTGCCTGTTATGCCATGATACAGTGTGCAGTGAAATCAGTGCTCTGGAAACCAAGGTAGTAGGTATTGATTCAGACTTGCTTTTTCAGCTTCTACCTTCTCTCTGCTTTCAAGCACATACTTTCAAGTATGTTAACTCATCACTCTGGAGATGAGCTATGCAGCACCGGCCACACAGGTGTCAAGTGGGGGTCTTAGTGCATTTTCCATGGTAGAATTTACTTGTGAGACTGAGGCAGTCAGGACCTCTTGAGGTAAGCCCAAATTTCCTAGGTAGAAAGGAGCATGCCTTCACCTTGATGCCACCTGAAAAGCAAAGAGCATTGTCCTCTCTCTGTAAGCTGCTATAGCTAATATGGTTTACCATTGTATAGCTTTGCTCAGCTTCCAAGTACTTCTTATATTCATGATTCAGTTTGTCAAAAACAGTTGCAATCACAGACAGTGATCCTCTCTCTGGCTCACTGAGCACTGAAAAGATAAAAAGAAATAACTATGAGGAGAAATAACCAGGCACATGAAAGTTGCCTTTTTCAAAAGGTGATCTATAGTCTCTATCTAATTTTTAACTTTTAAGAAATACTTTCAATCATGTCAGGTGTATTTGAATTGAAGTGGGGGGAAAGTTGAATTTTTCATGCTGTTACATTCCTTCAGAATAGTGGCTGAGGGTCATTGAGGAAAATGACATCCCAAGGACCAAGGCAGCTTCAGAGGTGATCTCATATCTAAGAACAGCTAAGCTAACTTGGGTGAGTGTTTATGAATAAGCAGTATTGTACTTTCAAGATACAGAAAACATACTTGAACTTACTTTGAGAGCATACAGACAGGATAACCATTTTGCATTCCTTTCTTTGAAGAAGGAAATCCATTAGTTTTCCTTTGTCTAGCAAGAGGTTAACTACAGGTTCAAGTTTCACTTGAAGACTCCAGAGGTAACCTTGATTTGAAGGAGTAAACAAAGTGAATTGTCTTGTACAGTATAGCCTAGACATACAACTTTTCCACCCTTAAATGAAAACGCATTGAGATTGTTTATTTGCCTTTCTAAGCCCATATTTTAGAGCAGCATTACCCTTGAAAAGTTGTGGTAGAGATAGCTAATCCTCTAGTTAACACTATCAAGAGCAATCAACTCAGCAGATGTACCTAGTAAGTCCCTTCAGTTTTAAGCTGCTTTGTGCACTGCAAATGTAAACCAGCCATCCTGATATTGAATATTGTAGAGTCCAAGAGCTCACCACTTACCTTCACTTGCACTGATGATAATATCAGGTTGAAAGACAATCCAAGAAGAAGAATCTAAATGTTAAGGTTTTAACACCTATATTAACATTGATGCTAAACTATTTCTCCTGAATTTACTTTACTATAGAGAAGCAGATCCCATTAACATACTTCCATTTATTGTCACTTCTACTCCTGAGGCTTTGAACCATGCTCTTACAATGATATCTTCAATTTTATGGTGTACCTATTCAATAATTTCATACACGTCTCAAATAATCAGGAAATGTGGTATTATTCTAGACTTCACTATTTACAACTCTCTGAAAGCATTATGAGGCTGTTATGAAGCATATTTTGTCTTGAAGTAAATGTGCATAATCAGCTAAAACTGCTCTGTTAAGGAACCAAGGTAACAAATGCTACCTTCTTCCCTGCTTGTTACATAGAATGAGGTTCTTACTTTTTGAGAGGATTTAAAGGATACAGAGTTTACATGGAACAGGAGCCTGACTTGTCACAGAAGCTGGGCCTGCAGAAAAAAGAACATCAGGTGAAGAACAGTGGTAACTCTGGCAGCTCTCCTGTACCAAGTATTTTATGCTGAAAAGGTAAATATGGATTGTAACACTCTAGCATGTAGTCAAAAAGAAAGATGCATTTCTCTGTGTAGCCAGGTCTACAAAGAAAATCTGACACTGAGAAGGCAAATAAATCCTTCAAAACATGATTGTTTTGTTTCTCAGCCAAGTGAAATAATGCATGTAGAAATATTCCAGCTCTAGTACTGTAATTCTAAATACACAGATTCCATTTGCTGTATTTAAATGTATACTCTTTAAAAGGAAGAGTGGTTGGTACATTCTGATCCTAACCTTTGTTTAATACAAATCTGCATCTGCAGATTTATCATACTTGCTAACAAATGTTAGAACTTTTAATGTGCAATCTTTTTGTATAGAAGCATCTTTTCCTTCTACAAAGAGAACCTCACTGCTTTCTCACCTGCTAGTGAAACTATGCTCAGGCTATTTCTATATTCCCAGTTTGAGGGTAACTACCTGTCACACTTCTAGGACTGGAGAACAGACAGGTAATCCAAGAAGAATCTAAGCACTGGAGTCCTAACACTGATTGTAGCATTAAACTGGTCCCAAACTTGATTCTGAGCTTGTATTGTCTTTCAGCCTCCAGCTTCTTAAGTCACACAGTCCTGACTTAAGCCAGAAAAGCATGAAGTGCTTTTGAGCACCCACAAGCTTTGAGAGCCATGGCCAAAAAACTCCCCGCACCCAACACTTTTCAAGTGTAAAAGCAAAGTACTATAGGAAATGTGTGCCTTAAACAGCAACTCTTCTGTAGTTGGCACACACATTTGGAACACCAACTTCTGCTCAATTGCTTCTTACCTTCTTCCTTCCTCACCCTCTCCAATATGTATAACTGAAGTGTTAGTAACCTGAAGCACTCCTGTATGTGAGCTATTGCATTTAAGTACTCTTGCTAAGTGTTAGGTTGTTCATTATATAGTGGTTCTACCTGCTACAGGTATTTGATAGGGTTGTATTGATCGAGGTGGAAGAACAAACTGATGGATGGTTGTGGACCCATCAAATTCTCCTTTTAGCTTGATGTCAAATATAACTGAAGTCTGCAATTAAAAAGAGGAAGTTAGTATTGACAAACGTGAATCACCACCCATTTGCATGCATTCAGTCTGCTTTTCACATTTCCATCTAGTATTCTCTCTTAGAATCATAGAATGGTTGGGGTTGGAAGGGATATACTGGGGTTGGTGACATTTTTCACTGATCAGGCTGCTCAAGGCCCCATCCAACCTGGCATTGAACCCTTTCAGCAATGGGGAATCCTGTTCCAGGGTCTCACCACCCTCACTGTAAAAAGCTGCATCCCCTGCATCCCATCTAAATCCCTCTCCCTTTGGTCTAAAACAACTGCCCCTAGAACTGTCACTACATACCCTAGAAAAGAGTCTCTCTCAGTCTGTCTTGCACTGACTGACACTGCACAAACACTGAGGAAATTTGTCTATCTTTCCTCTGATATACTTCTACCATTTAGTCTTGTTCAACTCAAGTCACTAACACTTCTACCCAGTATGGACCACCAGGGAAAGCAGCTTTGCTTTCAGTGCCAGTGACACTTCAATTACTGGTGTCTCCCAAAGGCAAAGTGAGTAATGTTTTCTCGGTTTCTATAGTCATGTTTATAGCTTGACCAAAACAGTGGGGAGAAAGTGCTCTGGGTTAAATACTAATGTGTAGAACTAACATGAAATATAACTGAAACATCAACTAATCCTCCTAAGGATTAGATATGCCCCACTTCTTGAAGTTTCCAAGAGAAGATAATACAAGAAGTCCAAGCCTTTTCCCAAGTTAAGAGCAGAGTACCACTTTACCTTAACCACTGACCAAGCCTTGCTGCTGGGACTACAGACAAGAAGTTTTACCTGTGCTGCCAGATGCACAAGAAGATTTGTGTTCTTACAAGTTTTCAGAGAGCCAGGCCTTCAGACTAAAGGAGCTTATGTTTGTGTCACAGAAACATTCTCATTCAAATGTTTGTGATATGATAAGTTTCCCAGGATTGATAATTTAGTATCTCATTTAACTCTACTTCTTTATATAATGCCTTAAAAGCCTACAGAGTGGAACAGCAAAGCATGATAAGAAGCTGACAAGAAGCAAAAACAGTGTAAGAAAAAAGCAGGCATTACCAGCAGCCCTAATTACATGTTAGCCCATCAGCATAAAAGGATAAATTTGAATCTCTTACAGTGTTCTGGTTTTGTTCCTGCAAATACGCTGGCTTTTGGCCAATCTAAGCCCAAATAATTTCTAAATTAAATTATTAGGTTATTAAAACCTGCCCCTAACTGCCCAAAGTTATGGCACAACACAATATAAATAAATCAGACCTCAGTATCCTGATGATGTACTACCACCAAGTTATCCACTACATTCAGTGCAAACTTCCCAGTTCTGTTCAGCTTTAAAATATGTGTCTTCTTACAGGAGCCCTCTCTATGGAAACAAAGAGAAATGAGAACTGGTCAACAAGCCAATAAGATGTCTTTTTGTCCTAGTTTTGCTGGGACTCAGTTTATTTTCTTCCTAGGAACTGGTACAGTGCTGTATTTTGGATTTAGTATGAGAATAACACTGATAAGACACTGATGTTTTAGCTGTTGCTAAACACTGCTTACTCTAAAGTCAAGGACTTTTTGATTTCCCAAGCTCTGCCAGCAATCAGGTGTGCAACAATCTGAGAGGGAGCAGGGCCAGGAGAGCAGACCTGAACTGGCCAAAGGGATATTCCATATCCTAGGACATCATGCTTGGTATATAAAGTGGGGGAAGCTGGCCAGGAGGCACAGATCAGTGCTTGGGAAAGGCTGGGTGGCAATTGTTACTGTGTAACTTGCTTTTCATGGGTTTAATTCCCTCCTCCATGCGCTTTTCATTATTACTACTATTATTACTTTTTGCCTTATTTCACTTATTAAACTGGTTTTATCTCAACCTCTGAGTTTTACCTTCTTCTGATTTTCCTGCCCCTCCCACCAGGGGTTTGGGGGAGCAGCTGGTGGTACTTAGTTGCCAATTGGGGTTAAACCACAACACTGACACAGATGAGAACTGCCACTAACATTCTCCATTCTGCTCTTACCTGGGTAAGTGATAGAGCACTACTTCTGCTCCTGTGCTGTTGGAAGTCCTTGAGTGATGCCTCAAATAGAGAACGTAAAGCTGCCCGTATCTAACAAGACAACAGGATTAAAGCATTCTTTTCAATTAAGAGCTCTACCAGTCTCTTAGGTGATCTCATCCCTTCTTCTGGGATAAAATGTTTGACTTTAAGTCAGGTAATCATTTAATTAAAAGTGAAAGATTAAACAGTACTTGCATGAGTATAGGCCATGCATTGTGATTTATCAAGTCTGGCATCTGTGAACGATTCCTCTACCAAAATTTCAACAAAGAAATGAAACATTCTCCAAATTTCTGTGGTAATCCAGAACAATGTCATGTAAGACTTCTCCATTTGCTGCCCCCCCCCGCCTTGCCCCAAGAGGGTTGTTTAGATGCTTTGTTCAAGGCAGTAACTGAAGTGCTTTAAAGCAACAGCACTGCTAAAACAAGTGCAACCATTGTAATGTCCTTCCCTTCTTTCAGCATTCTCAAACTGCCCCACCTTCCCAAGAAAGTGAGATACATACATTGTAGCCATAGCAATATCTCTTTCGGAAAGGCTGAGCTTGGATGACTTGGGTGCTGCAGGCAACTCAATTTCAAATTTTGATAGTTTTGCCATGGTCCCACTCTGTAGAACGGCAGAACAAGAACTGTCACGACCTGAACCGAAAGGGAGGAGCCGCCTTTGCCCAAACGCTGCATCACCAGCGCCCCCACGAGGCGAAGGACGGTCATAGCCTAAACGAAAGGGTTTTGTGCTTTCTTTCCCAAAAAAAACCCCAAGTGATTCTCAACACACACTTCTGTAACTTCAGAAGCTTTATCGTCTTCATTTTATGACTTCAGCTACAAAAATATTTCTATTTCAATTCAGTCAAGAAAAATATATATTCAAATCTCAAGTACAATTGGTCTGGAGATCTCAGATCTCTTAACCTACTTTCCCTCTTCCAGAAAAGTATATGCTCCAACTCTTAAAAATTGCTTCCTGGGAAGGAGAAAATATCACTACCTCCTACCAGTCACAGTCTCCTTTAGTTCCTGCCTACTACTTAGAGCACCTCTCTTCTCCTGCCCAAGGCTTCCACTCTCCTCTTCCTCTTTTCTATGGAATTCATATTTAAGCAAGTTTTCACAGTTTCCAAAGCTTCTACTGAAATTAACTTCCTATTCTTACTGATTCATTCTTGAGAGTGAAGTGTGAATACTACAGAACTATTTCCTTTGCTAGATCTCTATATTCAAGTGCTTTAGTACAGGACCTTTCTCAGGAGACCTTTAAATATGACCTTCTGAACACAAGATAAAAATTATTTAGCTTCAACCTACAACTTGACACAAAATGTGAAGGAGGGGGAACCATAACCTAAGTTAAATTATTAAAAAGAAAACTGTGAAAGGCTAGTAGGTTCCTCCCAGCTACCTAAGGAAACATCATTTCAGGATGCAGTACAGACCCTACACAAGATTAACACAAACCAGGAAACTCATGTGAGTAAGATGCTTTTCAATCTCTTCCCTTAAACTCCCACAGAAATCTTCCTAATCCATTGACAGGAGCAAGACAAATACTGTAGTTCTTTTCCTAATTTTTAAAATCACCTGACTGCATCATTAACTGAAAACAGATTCTGGTTTTCACAACACACTTTTTCCAAGACAAAAAGAAAAATATTTTCCCAGTAACAGTAAGTGTTGCCCACAGCAAAGAACACCAAAAGAAATAACTACAGTAGACAAAGCCCCCTCTGGCTTGGGACAACAGTTGTTTCTTAAGTGCTACCTTTTTTATCTCTTTTTCATCCATATCTGGGAGGTTAGAATTATAATCACAAGAGAAAGGCTCTTATTTTTTCTTTATCATACTACAGACAGCAAATGTTCATATTAAAAGTAAATCATAAATACTTATTTTAGTGAAAAAAAAATTTAAAGACATTTAAGTTGTCAAATATTGAGTCACCACCGATTTTTTCTTTCCTTTCTCAAGGTCAACTGTCCAGCCCTGTCTGGACACACATCTTCCCAAAGAGCATGTAAGAAAGAGTGAATTACCTAATTCTAAGCCATCACATAGAAGCTACGTGATAGATTTGCTTATTGTCATACAAGGATATGAACACATGCACCTTTTGGAAGAAATTCAAGCAATAGAACATTTGGATGAAGAAGCAGTTTAGGAAAAAATGAAAATGACAAGTTTGGAACATATCCCTTTACCTTGAAATAGAATGGCTGCAGGACATTTCCAAGGACAGTGGTTGAAAGAAGGATAACAGAGCTCTCTGGACAATACATGTACCAATTGACATTAATACTCTGATTCTTCAGGAGCTTTAAACTTCGTTTTTCTGGCAATACCTAGAAACACAGAATATTAGCATTATATTACCATCAGGATTCCACCAGCATAAATGGTAACTAATGCACAGGAGAAAGGAATGTTAAGCAAGAAACAGACACATGTAAAGACGATTACGATTAATTGCTAGAATTAAAAATCAGAAACCTGACAATTACAGCTGAGGCCCCACTTTACTGTAGCTAAGGAAAGAATACACATCAAGTACTAATGAGCCTAAAGGTGCTGTGTTTTCCCACTCATCCAGATCTGGGAATAAGTTCTGTGCACAGTGGAGAAAACACCTGGCTTGATACAACTAGTAAAGTTTTATTAAAAAGTTCTTCTAACAATATTCTTGCTGCCTTCATTCCCCAGCCTCCTTAATCTTTTATATTTTAAGAAGTATGTAAATCAATTCTCTTAATTTCAAGGGCTTAAATATCGTGTCTTTTAAAGGACACTTATTTGATTTAGTCCTTTTACCTGCAGGGTTGACATTCATAAGCCTTTCAGATGCTAAATATATATTCTCCCCTCAATCAGCATGAAATAATGCTGCTTTTTCAGTTACTTTCTTTAGTACTAGTTATTAGTAACAGTAACCATGAGAAACATTCTGTCTTAGCTCTAGGACTGAAACTATTGAAAAGTGCACACCTTTTTTTTAGGAAGTGTTTGAATATCCATCATCATGAATGTTAGAAAGAGTTATTTATTCATCAGACATCTTTAAAAACACATGCAAAGGAAATTACATGTTACATAAAGGGACTCAATGAGGTCAACACAGGAGAAAGCTACAAGTTGCAGAAGGGTACTAGCTGGTCAATTATTAGTTCTTTGCCACTTTTTAAGTATTTACACATCTTCCCCAATGCTGATTTGTTTTGTGTGAAGTGGTATTTCACATTAGATTTAAATACTCATTTCCATACAAGCCAAGAGCATCTCTTAATCTAGAGTTCCCAAGGCTTAGTTGAGTACTCCTTTATACAATGTCTTAAAACCTGTAAATGATAAATTTGCCCTGACCTAAAAATGTATTCTTCTTAAAAAAAATTTAAATTGTAGTCTGCAAGCCAAATAGCAAAAATTGCTTTTTTAGCAGCACACTTTCTCAGTTACGGAGACAACAAAAGAATTCAAATATGCTGTTACAAATTTACATTCTCACATCTCTAAGCATGTCCTGCGGGAGTTATTTGTATTACCTGGTAGAATTCAATTCCTTGATCTGTGATGAAGACAATTTCTGTAGAACTTGTCCAGCAGAATCCTAGAATATTGGCATTCTTTGTCTTTTTACAAAAAAGCAAACAAATACTCTTTTACTTGGAAAAATTAACTATTCAGGTAAGCTAATATTATTAAATGAAGAACACAAGACCAAAGGCAATTTAGGTTTCCAATCTCTGGAGTTAATACTTTTGGCCAACCTGACACCCAGCATGCATCAGCTGCTTTTATAAAGCATTCCCAAACTACACATGAACACAATTACTGTATGACCCAGATTTTTTGACAGCATGTAAGATTTACAATTATTATACAATTATACAAGATTTACAATTTTATTATACAATCAAATTTTATTTTCACCCAAGATAAAACAAAGTTCCTCTGCTTCAAATTCTACTGCCAATTCAACCAGTTCCTGACATGAAAAGCAGGAAGAGATGTTAAGAAAAACTAAAAACTAAATGGAAAAACTTGCCATGACTTCACTCAGAATCTACTCCTATTACCCTCAGAAGTTTCCTTACCATAAAGGTTTTGCTAGAACGGTTTACCTAAACTCATAATCCTAAATAATGAAGCAGACAGTGTTTCAACTTTAAAGACTACAGGGATTAAAGGATCTGTGTAAATCAGATGTATAAAAATTTACTTTAGCATTCTATTACCCAAAAATGTAATTTGTTTTAGTTAGAAGTTGGAAAATATCAAGCAATGACAATGATACTTGTTTCTGGTAAATAATCATCAATAATTAGAAGGATTATTAAAAAATAGCAAACATAATAAGAAAACTAGTTATTACTTACTAGCTTACTATTACTGATTAGTGACATTAGAAAAGAACATCCACATTAACATATCTGGCACTAATATAATCACTGTCCACTGTTTCTGTATCATCAGCACTTTGTCTCTTCTCCTTATCAAACCTTGACATTTGCTGCCCCCACAGCATTTCTGATCCCTCTAGGAAACAATTACATTCACAAGACAGGGAAGTTTTTATTGGTATGGTTAATACCTGTTTGTTCACTCAGTTTCAACAGACGGTAGTGCTGACATCTCTCATTTCCCTGATGTTAGTGTTTAGAAAGGTACCTCAGTTAGTTCTCTTGTAGTCACCAGCCTAACTAACATCAGAGTTTCACTTAAGCATATAGGCTTGGGGCATTTAACTCACCTTACATTCCTGTGTATATTCTAGCTGAGGGCTATCTGGAATAAAATTCAAAAAATCCTGCAAAAACATCCATTAAGTGGATTAGCAATTAAGAAGCACAGACAAGATACATACATAGATAGCAAAGGATAGATATTAGTTTATCAAATTGTCTTAGATGCAATATATACACAGAAGAAAACCTTCTGTTCCACCTCACCCTCACCAGAGTTGGTTCCCCATTACACTTTTTGTTTAAATGATGATACTAGCAAGACAACAATGCTGCCTGATTAGCCTCTCAGAATGATGGAGGAATTTTCACTACAGTTGTTGCTAGCCAACAGACTTCTACTTCCAGGGTAAAATTCTTTGAGACAAATATTCAAGAAGATTTCCAGCTCCAATTCCCTAGCTGCAGGGTGTACATTTCTTACCACACTTTTCAAAGTTCTCTGCACAGCCAGAATCTTGTTCCCCAAGGAAAATTTGATGCACTTCACTTCTCCTTTATCCTCCATCCTATACAAAAAGAAACAGAAGTTATGGAAATATAATCTAAAATGGTTTCTTAAAGAATATACCCTAAAAAAAGACAATGATGGAGAAAAAAAAAAGTGTAATGCAAATGCTGTTAAATACAGATTATTACTCTTGCCTGACTAATATATTCAAAATCCAGACTGACAGCAAATGGCAGCTCGCTCCTCAGGAGTCCTGAACACATCCATTGCAGAATCATGGCTAAGCTCACACAAATTAGCACCTGAAATCACTGCAAATGCTCAGCTCTGTTGGCCTGTGACGTGGAACTGGAAGACTTGTGGGACTATCCAAACCTGCATCCTCAGTTCTGGACACCAGCATCCTGCAATCTGCTGTGTAACTTCCAGAACTACTGCTAGTTGACTCAAGCCTCCTTCCTTTCCCACTAGGACACAGCCTCTGGAAGAACTTCTGATGTTAAAAGAGAGTGAGGCTGTTTTCACACCATTAAAATAAATTTTAAAAGTATTCTTACCAAACAAGCATCAGCACGATTGGCATGAATAAGGTATATATAGCTCCTCCAGCAAATGTTATTAAGTCAGGCCAAAGAGAGAGACAGTCAAGTATGAAAATAGTTGGAACAGCATGAAGTTTACTAAATATTTTCAGCTCCTTCAGGATTGACAAGTGTAATCCAATAAAAAAGTAAAATAAACCCAGCAACTTTCAGGACAGGCCCTATGCAATATCCAAGAGATCACAGTAAACACATTTTGATTACAAATTGCTTCATCCATATTTGGATTGATATGGAATAAAGGAACACCTCCTTACTTATGCACAGCAGAGTACAAAGAGCCATCACTTTTCACAGAGACATATATAAAATAGTTTACTGTTGTCAAATTCTGCAAAAATGTTTTCACAAGAAATGGAAGACATAGAAGAAGCCCATTCAGATGAAACAAGGAATAGAACATGAGAAACCTACATCTAGGTTTGGACATTGTGCTTGAATTGCAGACATCACTTGCTAAACTGTATCCTTGGATATGTCATTGCTGCTCTAGGAATCACTCTCTCATATGTACAGCATGTTATAATAAAAGACTGTTGTTTAAAAAAAAGAAGTCACAGCCTAATTACTTTTTCCCCCCAGAAGACCATAGGGAGGGAAAAGCATACCCTCTTAATTGCAAGATTATATCTAAGAACAAGTCAAAATATGATCACAATTACTTGTCAGTTTTATGCCTGAATTACAGTGGATCAGGACCAACCACCACATAATTTGAAGATTGCATCATTCTATCCCAAGATAAAGGTGCCTTACCTGAAGGAAATAGGATTTCTATCCTCCAAACCTTTAACAACAACTCCTGTGGCTCCACCAGATCGAACAGCAAAAACCTACAAAAAAAGTTTTGAAGATATATTTAATTCTTTCAAAGTCATAACCTTCACCTGCTTCCTCTTCTATAAGCCACACCTTTATTTTTTTAACTAGACAGAATTTTTGTTCTTCTGCAGATCTAACAGTTCACGCTGAGACAATCTGGAATTCCAAGTTTACTTGACTTGTCAAATTGCATGGTACTGCAACAGTCTTGCAGGCATATTCTGAACTACTGGGCAAGTTAAATCAGTAAAAATCTTTATAAACCTTCATCTTGGCTTTGTTTCTTTTATATTTTCCTAGTAAAAGTATCTAGGACATCAGGGCATTGTTTAAAACAAACAGGACCTCAGCTTTGGGACTGGAAGAGATGTAACTCAATGACCCAGAGCCTGATCCTGTCAGAACATGTTATTAAATAGAATAATTTAATAGTAATAGATTTTCATAGAGATTTTCAACATATTTTACCTAAGGAGCTTCAGCCAATATTCCCTACAACTGAGAATTCCTTTAGCCCAGCTTCACATACATATATGTACAAAACCTGCTAGAGATATGACATGTGTTGAGCTAGAATAAGATAGCCAAAAAAAAAGAAAAAAAAAGAAAAAGAAAAAAAAAGTCATGCTGTTATAAATTATACCTAGCTTGGAAAAAGAACAATAAGGCATTTGCCTTATTGGCACTTGTTGTATGTGCAGCAGCACTAGGCACACAGAGCAGGGCTCAGGGTGACAGGGACATTTTTCTGTAATAGCAGACACGCTGCCAGTCTGCTATGCTCAGGCAGGAAATACACATATCAAGATTATAAATTGCAAGCAAGTCCACAGCCTTACTAGAATGATAAATACTTAGTTTAACTTATTTTTAGTATTATGGAGATAGAAAAAGAAGGTAACACTCTCCTAATCTCTGCAAGATGAGAAGATTGCATGGACACATTTCTCACATGGGAAACTGTCATTGAAATACTGGTTACAGCAGATTCAGAGACACACTGGAATTCAAACTATTTTATATAACAAGAAAACACAGAGAAATAAATTTACACTGGAAAATATGACTATTTCAAGTGAGCTCTCAACAACCAGTTTCTATGTAGTTACATCACATCCACACTATGATACAGTGTCTCCTGACAGGGTATTTCAAGTGGCCCTCACAGATAATGATTTACAAGAGGAAATATCTGGAAAGTGGCCCAGTGCAAAAGGACCTGGAGATGCTGGATGACAGCAGCTGAACAAGAGCCAGCAGTGTGCCCAGGTGGCCAAGAAACCAATGGCATCCTGCCTATATCATGGATAGTGTGGCCAGCAGGACCAGGGCAGTGATTGTCCCCCTACACCCAGCACTGGTGAGGCTGCACCTCGAAGTGCTGTGTCCAATTCTGGGCCCCTCAGTTCAGGAAGGACATTGAGGGGCTGGAGCATGTCCAAAGAAGAGAAACAGATCTGGGGAAGGGTCTGAAGCACAAGTCCTATAAGGAGTGGCTGTGGGAGCTGGGTTTGTTTAGCCTGGGGAAAAGGAGGCTAAGGGGTGACCTTATTGCTCCCTACAGCTCCCTGAAAAAGGCTGCAGCCAGGTGAGGGCTGGCCTCTTCTCCTGCCAACCAGTGACAGAACCAGAAAACATCACCTTAAGCTGTGCTGGGGAAGGGTTAGGTTGAACATTAGGAAGAATTTCTTCGCAGAAAGGGTGATTAGACACTGGAATATTCTGCCCAGGGAGGTGGTAGAGTTACTGCACCTGGAGCTGTTTAAGGAAAGACTGACACTCAGTGCCCTGGTCTAGCTGACAAGATGGTGTTCAGTGAAAGGTTGGACTTGATGATCTCAGAGACCTTTTCCAGCCTAAATGATTCTGTAATCATTCTGAACAGAGTGCAACAGCAAGAAACACACCCCAGAAATATTGCTCCCTCTCCAAACATGCCACTGATCATGTCCACACATGGGCAACGCATGCCAGCTACATGGGAAGAAAGCTTGAAGGTTCTGACTCCATGAATGGTGAGGTCAAAGAACAGATAGAGGAATTAGACAGTGGAATGTACCCACATCTGTATAAGGTTCATAACAGCCTGTGGATCTTAGCTGTACTGAGCTGAACTCTCAGGAGCCCATATGGATATTAAGGAGAACCTGCTTAAAAGCACTAAAGCCAAGAAAAAGCCACTTGGGTCTGTGCCACAAAGAAAGCTGTAATTATTCATTTTTTATGAATATATTGAATTTCAGGAATTTTAAAAGATGTAAAAAATTCAGGGAAATTAAGCTAAGAGCAAAGTGACAAAGTTTGCAAGTCAGGTGGGGACACTTGGAACAGAAAGGAAAAGTGCTGACTCCGATGAATTCCAGAAAGACCTTACGGCAGTGAGAGTAAGGCAGGTGAAACCCAACCTAATAAATCGGTAAAGGAAAAACAAAAAAATTCTACCGCCTCTAGCACGATGACAGGTCCTGAAGGGGAACAACTGGGCTCATGCCCGGCGGCTGAGGGACGGGAGGGAACCAAAGCCGGGCAGAGAACCAAAGCCAAGGCGGGGAGCAGCAGCGGGCCGGGCTGACCCCCAGGCCCGGCCCCCCGGCGCGGCCCGCGGCAGGGTCCCGCCGCCCCCACCTGCTTGTTGGCCTCGTCGAAGAACACGCAGTTCACGGGGTTCGCCTTCTCGAAGTGCACGGGCCGCGCGCACAGCGCCAGGTAGCAGCCGCCGGCCTCCGCGCCGCCCCGCGCTCGCCCCTCGCCCTCTTCTCCTCCTCCTCCTTCTCTTCCCGCTGCTCCTCCTGCTGCTGCCGCTGCTCCCGGCACCTCGTCCTCGGCCGGCCCCGGCGGGTCGCGGCCCATGGCGGCAGCCATTGCCCACCCCGGCTCGCAGGCGGCCGCTTCCTGTTTACACTCCCCTCGCGCGTGACGCGGGGCGCTCCCGGCTTAAAGGCGCAGCGGCCCGGGAGCGGGATCAGGGACCGGGAGCGGGATCAGGGACCGGGAGCACTGCTGGAGAGACCGGGAGAGGGATCAGGGATGGGGAGCACTGCTGGAGAGACCGGGACAGGGATCAGGGATGGGGAGCACTGCTGGAGAGACCGGGAGCGGGATGAGGGACGGGGAGCGCTGCTGGAGAGACCGGGAGCGGGATCAGGGACAGGGAGCGCTGCTGGAGAGACCGGGAGAGGGATCAGGGACCGGGAGCGCTGCTGGAGAGACCGGGAGCGGGATGAGGGACGGGGAGCGCTGCTGGAGAGACCGGGATCAGGGATGTGTCCAGCACTTCTGAATGCCAGTGTAGAGAGGTATCGGTGAGATTAACAAATGGAAACAAACCTGGGAAGCTGCAAAATCTGCTTCAGGAAAGGCGTGGATGCTGGCAAAAAGAAAGAGGTGGGATGAGCATAGCGCTACAGTGAGAGACCACATTGTAAATATTTAGGAGGGCACATATTAGAGGAGGGAAATAAGGGAATTAAGGTGCCGGGGTAAGTTCTGACTCCAACCCGTGTCACTTATCAGGGCACTGCTCTAGCTGGGAGGATTTATTCTGCTTTTAAAAGCAAAGGTAGTGGATTTTAAAATGTCAGGCAAGCAAAACCACTGTTTTTCTTAACCAAGTGCGGAGGCTGCAGCAGCAGACTGGGGCTTTTGGCCCTGTCTTTTATAATGATTTTAAAACCAACAAACCTAAAAAAACCTCAAAACTTTTATGTGGAGAAAAAAAGGAAACAACTGCTGCTGAGATCTGCCTTTATTTGTCCACAATTACTGCATCATCACTGTCACTATTGATCCTACTCAAAACTACTTTTTAGTGTTGCAAAATAGTTCAGGAAAAATATTAATAAAGCATTATTGAAGTCAAAGTCTGGCTTGGTCCTCAGCATTTAAGCTGAACATATATTTTAGTTTGGACAACAAAACAGTGATGGGAATTTTTTTGTTGATGGTGATTTTTTTTGTTGATGCACTGGCTAATGCCTTAGCTCACTAGCTGTAAGCCCTACATTATGATCTAGGAATTGTGTGAGAATATCAATTATGTATTTGCTTATTGGTTTAGAAAGGAAAATTTAAAAAGAGGGGGGGAAAAGACTAAGATTATAACAATTTTAAAAATTTCAGATTAAAATGGTATCACAGTTTAGTATGAGAGAAATAGAAATTTAAGTACCAGGTACTAACACAGTATCATGAAACAACTATTGGATGACTTGTGACCCAGTTAGTCCACCTGCACAATTTTCACATCAGATACTAAAGAGATTTCACATAAAGATACTAAAATCACAACTAAGAATTACAACAAGCTATTTGTTCTGCAGAACCCTCCTGCATCATCAAACAATTCTGTGAACTGGAGATGACAAGTACATCCAAAGCATTTGAAGTACCTTAAAATTTATAATTTTTTTCCAAAGCAACAAAATTTGTTGCTTTTTAGCCAGAAGTTTAGTAAATCCAGGGTGAAAATTTAAGAAATTCTACTGACATTTACCCTTTCCTACTTCTCTAAAAACCAGCATGGACTTCCTCCAACTGCAATAGAAACTGAGGTATCTTTGAGGGGAAATCAGCAGACGAGTAAATAACACACGCTTGTAACTCATCTGACAGTAATAAACCTAATGGCCAATTTCAAAACTAAGATTCTATTTGCCCAATAATAATCCTGGAACCTTTTATTTCAAAGGAATCCAGGAAAATGCTTCTTTTAGCAAATTCTTGTTTCCAACTACTTGGAAACATGCCCAGGTGTCTTAAAATCTCAAAGCAAATTCCTGAGCCAATTTTGCTGCTGGAAGTGAAAATATATTAATATATAAGATATACTATATAGGGTATAATAGATAGTATATAATATATTTGGGCCCAGTAGCTTTAAATTAGACTCAAGAAAAATTGCTTCATTTATTTGGGGCATGTTTGGTTTTCTTAAGCCTGTGCTAGACAGATTTTAGCAAGGCATTAAAAATTACAGTAACAACGGAGGCTTTGGCCCAAGCACAGAGATACAAGCAGGGGCTTGTTTCAAATAGCTCAAAAATCACCCTCCTTGCTTCCTGTTATTTCTGCCTTCTTCCTCTCTCTTCATGCAAATAGCTGTAGCAATCAAAAACTTCCTTGTACATGAACATTTTAAAGCATTAGCAACTGTTCTATGCTCCTCCCTAAGAAACGTTAATATTAAAACTAGTTTTAAGCCAAGAATAGGACTATCTTTATTTTTTTTTTTTAAAGCCTTCTCCTCTGAAGGAGATCTGGCTATCTTTGACAAAGCAGCTTGTAGTCTTCCTAAAAAGGTTAGTACTTCCCTTGCAGGACCTAGTCTGTCCTTTCCCTGATACCCTTATTTTGGGAAACTATTTCACTGAGAAATTCAGAACAGACTTAAGGATCTGAAAGATACAAGCTCCTTTATTTAAAAAGTAAGGGGTAAATGCAAGATACTTGTCTGATTTAGAAAAAGGAAAAGGATCTAAGTGTTGGGATGAAACTGGCAAAACCAAGGTTGTTTACTGTTCATGTAGTACCCACCCAAAGACTCATTTTTATATTGTTGTAAGGAATTTGTGTGGTCTTACCCTAAGACTGCTCTAGTGAAGCACCAAAGATCAATGAAGGCCTCTGCGATGCAAAGAACCATGCAAGAATACCACCACAAGATCTTAAATTTTTACTTCACTACCAGTTTTCCAACAAAAAGAGATTAAAAAGTCACTTTCACAGCACACTGTGAGGTCACATGTAGCATCACTATGTTCTGCTTGATAAAGAGCAGCATCAGAAACTAGAAACCAGAAATCAGTTAAAAAGAAGTTGATTAGAATTCCTTAATTCCAAACTATCCTACCACATCAGTTCATCTTTAAATGTGTTTTTTTGGAGAGAAACATCAGTAGATTTATAGAAGATGCTCACAAAAAAAAAAAACCAAAAAAAAAAAAAAAACCTGACATTAAGAATAAATAGACTGTGGAAACCAGTATCAGTCATCATTATTTCTAAACAAAGCTTTTTTTGCTTACAGGTGCAAAAAGAATACTCATATTTGTCTGTGATTATCTTTAGGGTAAGAACATTTGATGCTCCAGACTGATATTCTAGGTATAGACAGGATTATTATAGTTTTGTTTTTGGCTTACACCAAGTTCTTGGAACCATTTGTGTAGTAAGAGTGAAGCTACCTGAAGTGACTCTTTATTATATATCATTGACTCAGGATTTCCTGGCATGTCACCAAGGAAGTCCTCTGCTGGTTGGATTTCAAATATGTTTCCCATAAAATACCCAACAGTATTTACAGAGATTATTAGAGCCACATTCCCTATACTTCAAATGAAAAAGTCCAGACTTCTACATTTATAAATATATTACTTTGCTAAATTAATATTTTCATATGATTGCAGTGCATAGTTTGCCTTTTCATTTTACCCTTGGTGGAGATGGATGAATAACACTGTGTCCATAAACAACATTTCATTAGTTTTCCAAGTTGCACTAGGAAAAAAAAGAGAGGGACTCTTCTACTGTGCTTTCCCACTAGATACTTTGGACAATATAGATGGTTTTAAGATTATTTTTTTTAGACTAAAAGATAAGTAAGCTCTGAATCGTGCAAAATATGACCATCTGAGCTACATTAGTCTAATGTAACTGGGAAATTGGTGAAGTTGTCAGTCTGTTCAAAGTGGTAGTGACAGTCCATTCTCACAGTGCCAGCCTGATGTGTGGGACAAGTTAAAAAAAAAAGCAAACCACTGAGGCATCACCATATGCTTGCTGTGTTTTCCATTTTGGTATTCCCAGCCAACCATTCTCTTGACATTGGCAGTTGACATTTACCACTGCACCAGAAGCAGTAAATTTGTGTTTTGTTTTGTCAGCAGCTACAAACTCAGTGCTATTCATCATATATAGGTGGGTCTCCATCACTAGAAAACGTTGACAGTTTCTTTCCATGATTCTGCACGTGATCTTCATTCATCTTCTCCAAAGCTTCAATCTAGAGAGGCAAAAATAAAACCATGCTGAAATCATAAAACCATGCCAGCAGCAGAAGGCTTCTAAACAGCATTAAAAAGTAGCTTTTGAGGCCAGAGCAGGTATGTAAAATGTTGCTATCTCAAAGATTCAGTCACATGTAGCAGCTCAAATAGAGCCAGGTACACCTTGAAATATCTGCTCTCAACAAGTTACTAAAATGAGCAGCACTCCTTTACAGTTTGAAGCTATGTAACTAAAATGCACCAGGGAGGAGGACTGGATGATTTCTTAAGACTTAAGCTGAATTTCTCAAAGTACAGAAGTGTGCCTCCCTCCAATAACACAGAGATTGTGGAACTGTGGCACTGTGTTCCCTTTATCTCTTTCTTAGTTTGACCACCTGCCCCAGGAGTCACCTAAGTACAGCTCCCACCTACTCCATGCTGGACTAGCACAAACCTGCAATGTCATTAGTAATTAGGGAGAGTAGAATTGCCACATTGCCCTTACTGAAGTAGAAAATATGGAATGTCTGACAACTGTTTTTTAAATCTGTTATCAGGACGCAGGCCTTGAGGAGTTACAGCCAAATGTTGAAAGCTAAAAGCCAACAGTGACCAAAGATTCCTAAGTCCATATTTACATAGCATGATTTTAAGCTTCAAAATTAGAAATGCTAGCCTAAACTTTAAATTCAAATAAATTAACATCTAAACCATGAAAAATCAGCAGTAGAATAATTATTATTTTTAACCCAACTTTCCTTTTGTTGTACAACCTTTAATGTATGTAAGGCAAGACAACAGCTTTTAAACTAAAACAGATCACTAGATTTGCCTTAATGCTGAAATGAAGCAACTATATTTAACATTAAGTCTTTTCTGCTTGGGAGCAGGGGGATCAAGAAAGGGGGTGGAGAGGTCTGTCAGTCTGAGTTTCTGGAAATGTTTGTACTAAGTTGAAATACTCAAGGTTTTAAAAAGAGATGCAGAATGACTGCTGAAATTTTACTGACAGCAATCACACAAACTAAATCTGGAAAGTTAAGGTATTATAATAGCTACCATAGCTAACCAAATTTAAATTGTTAGACAGAGAAAGCTATACCTCTGCTTGGAAGTCTACTTCATTGTCAGCTGTAATATTTAAACCTGAGACAGCGTTGAAGAGTTCACGCTCATTAAGTGCTTCTGCCACGCCTCCTTTCTGGAAGAACTAGTCAATATAAAGAGCACACATTAAACACTTTACTACACAGAACAAAATATTCCTTTGACTTTCCCCAGTTACTACATTTACCCAAAATTACATTTTTGTTTTTGCTGACCCACAGATAAACTAACTGAAAGAAGTTTTAAGTTCTAGTGGTATAATTTTACTTTTCCACATTTTTGTCACTTTCAGAGAAGGACACTATCAGCATGGAAAATGTGCAAGAGTAATCTTCTACATATCTAAGATATCTTTTATCTTAGAAAACATGCAGCATAACAGAAGATTGTCAGGCAAAGAGGTCTTACCTGTGAAACATTCCTACAGTCTCTGAACAAAAACTCAAGTCCATGAGGATGGGTTGGCTCCACAGACTGACTGACATCAATGAGCCAGACCTGTAGTCACAGAGAAATAGCAATTCACTTTGTATTAGTATTTCGCAGTAGATAAAACTTTTCCCCCCCCAAATTATGAACAAACTCACCTTCCCATCATGCCAAAGCATGTTGTATTCACTCAGATCTGCATGGACCAGGTTGCACTCCCTATACAACTGCTGCATCATCTGCAAGGAACCAAAGTAATGAAGGAAGTATGCTATACTCCAAATAAATACTGCTAGCATGACTTAAAAAAAAAAAAAAAAAAAAACAAAACACCAAAACAACCCCAACCTTTCCCTAATCACCCACATAATTTACAAAATTTTTACCCAAGTCTTCAATACACTGCCATCCAGGGGATTGTAATTTTGGCAAAATGCCAGCAAACTAAGCTTTTTTATCACTGAGCTTAGCTTTGGCAAAGTCAGAAGAGCTACTCTGGTAAACTCAAGTCAGCTCTGCCAAGCAGTCCAAGTGCAAGAGACAGATAAGCATATTCTCTAGATACATGTCATTTTCACTCCTATCACATGGGAAGAAAGTCTCACAGGTGTAGAGACTGAGTCCTAACCAGAACACAAATTCACTTAAGACACAGCTGTGTTGCTCACTGGTCTCATTCCAGACCTAGACCACTCCTGTTACCAAGCTATGGGGCTGGTTGCCTGGTTGGGTTTTTTTAATATCTATAACATAATAATGAGTAGACAGTTAGCAGCTGGTGTGTTTGAACCAAGCAGATAATAGGAAATTAAAGCATCCACCATGCAATGTTCTAATTAATTCTCCAGTTTCTAGGTTTGCTGAAAAGGGGGCAGGCAATCCACTGGAGAGTGCTTAAGCATCGTAAATTAAGTGTTTGGTAAGCCCAGAAAGACTTCAGAGAATTTTCTAAACCACATACTGCTTCTGTAAAAGGAGGACTACTTGCTCACAATTCCTCTGCTGCTAAGCATCTGTTTGTCATCAAATTCCAGTATGTTTTCCACTCAGATTAAGATTAAATTTAATTCTATTTTTTTCAGTGCATATTTTCTTACTGATTCTAAGTCACACATTAAACAGCAGCAAAATAAGACTTTGGACTTTGTATCTTGACAATTAGGTAAGCATCCTGAAAAGTAAATAAGTGCTCATTTGTCCTTACAGTTATTCCTTTAAAAGAAAATACAACCCAGAATTGGAGGAGAAATCAGCATCATCTTACACTAAGAATCTGATAGTAGGCCTTTTTCATATCTTCACTATTAAGTGTTACATCCTTTAGTTTAGGAGCTGGGACTTGATCCTGGCCAATGAAAGACATAACCAAGACGTGCTTCTTAAGGATAACCACTTGAGGACAAGGAATTCCTGCATTTTGCATTCTGTGGATCAGAAAATAGATACTGATTAAGAAAAACAGAACAAAAGCTTCAAAGCCCCCAAAGTTCTAGTTCCTGCTATCTCATTTGCAATCTGAGAGCTGTGTGAAAAAACTGATCCAGAGTAAACAAAGTCTTTGAAAGAATTAAAAACTGAGTAATTATATATATTGCACAGTATTTTACACATGAAAATTCAGATTCTGAAGTTATAAGTCAATCTAAAAATGCTCACTAAATACTAATCACTTTTACAACTAGAACCTCTTAACTTCAGGAGCCTGTAAATTCTGCTGCAAAATCACTGAAGATGCTGACACAGCTTATTAAACTGTAAAAAAAACCAGGAGCTTATTCAATCTGCGCCAGGTTGTATTTTATTTTGGCATAAAAGTTAAATACCCAGACATAGATTATCTTCCTTAAACAGAGAACAGGAAACTCACAGGCATTTGGCAACTACACTTCCTTTTTCTTTCTTTACCTTGTTAAGTTATGCATTTCTTTCTCAGCCCACATACGAATAATTTTTCGTGGATTTAATTTACTGAAGCGGTCTTTAAACCTGTAGTCATCCTTAATGTATTTGTCACGGTTCTTGAATTCATTAAGAGTTGTTTTAAACACTTTGATGGCACATTCTGGAGGAATAACTTTATCTTCAGTTGCACTGCTCATGGAAAAAGACAAATATATAACAAAGTTAACTATTCACATATTTACAAGCAAATGCATGGGTTTGGATTTTTATAGATTGCCACACACAGCTATTTTTAATATAAGAGAGGATCTAATTTTCTATCACATTTAGAAGCCAACTTAAGTTTATAACAATTCTATGATTAAACTTACATATGAATGTTTGGGTTTTGGGATTTTAAGTATAAGTTGCTTATCAAATAGGTTACCTCTCCCGATTTGTTAAGGCACATCTTTTCTCCCCAGTTCCAACTTTCTCCCTTGACACTTCTAAATACATGATCTGTATTTGAGTTTTATTAGTTCTTTCTCAAACATCACTGGTTTAAAGTCAGTTAAACAAAATGCAGTTGCCATATTGCACTCTAATCCTTCCAGTATGGCAGGAAGGATTCACGAAGTGAGCAGCATCCCAACACTATTCTCAAGATAACCTGAAAGTAACAAACAGCACATGCACTGAGCTGCAAATATAGAGCTGGCAATAGAGCAAGCTCTATGGAAATACAACCCTCAGGTAGCCCAAGATCCTCACGACAGCTCTGTGGTCTGGGGCAGGTCGGTGGAAAGAGTCTCTCAAAAACCTCAAGATTTCTTTTTTATAAAAAGAGTACATATTTTTCCACAGAAAGACATGGTGGATTTGTCCCCATTCATTAACAGCCTCCAAGGAGGAAAGTGGGGATTCTTTTACTTTATAGCTGGTATCATTTGGTTTTCAGATTTTATTATTACCCTCATATACACAAATACAGCCTTTAAGTCTCAGAAATAAAAAAGGTGCAGATGTTTAAATATGTTTGTGTTTTCTGCTTTTTAAATCATCTCTTGTACTTAAAGCTATCATCAGTAACAAACAATATACTCACTTTCCTCCATAGGCATGAAAAACAACAGATTCTTTTCCCGTGCTGATGCAGCCTGTGATGGTCTCCAGCATCCCAGAATTGACCATCTTGTACAGAAGTAAACGTGTTTTAGGATCCACTGCTTTCTCCTACAAGAGATGAATAAGATTAATAGGCAAGACATGAATACTCAATTCAATAAAGCAATTCTTCCCTTTATCACGAGTTTAGAATATTTATATATCACAAGAACTCAACTAAGTGGAAAGAATAATATATTAATAAAACTTCTCTCAACTGGCAGAAGGGAGAAAAAAAAAGCCAAACCAAAATAAACATCTGAAGCAAAGCAAATCTGCTCCAGGACTGATTTAATGATTTAATAGTCTTAGTTTCCCATCAGCTGTGCAGCACATAGAACATTTTACTAATTGCACATATAGACTGTGGCTCAACAGCACTTTCTACAGTTTTTTCAAGAAGCCTTTACAAATCATGAATCATAATATTCCAAGTATTATATTTCTTTGATATAAGTAACAATAAAGCAAAGCAAAAGACAAATTTGAAGAAATCCAGATCAGGAATTACCAGAGGCCCTACTTCAAACTCACCCATATAGTCTATCAAGTAAACCCCTAAATTATTAGATCAGTAGGTCACCTCATCCTCCTGAAACTTGTTATGAAGACAGATATTTAAAGCCATATGGTTCAACTGCAGAGGATTAGTCCTCTGGATGTTTCTATAAATAACTTACAGGCAGTTTATTCAACGTAGCTGGTTAAGAGACAAGTTTAGAAAGACAAAGAGAAAAAAACAGTAGCTGCTTGCTCTTACTTCAACATGGTTCTCACAGTAATGCAGCTCAAACAAAGAGCCTTTTTCTAGAAGGAGCTAGCTGATATCATTTCCTTCAGCCATGTTAACATAATGTTGCTTAGCTGTTTTACTAAAAATGGAATGTTGCAAGAAGTTACCCAGCAGAGTTTAGCTATTCCACAAGATAAGGAGTAGATAGAGAGACTTTATGAAAAACATACAGCAGTGGAGTGCTCCTTCTTCTCATGGAGCCTTGCACTTCGACGTTCCTCAGAGTATGCATGTTGTTTTAAGGCATTGAAGACTTGATTTGACAGCTTTAAGTCCATCCCAATTCCATCCCCAACTTGGAATTCAGGTGCAAACTACAAGCAGAAATAATAGGAATTTAAGCATTGTTACTAGCAGATGCCAAAAGTTGGCACAAACAGAAATTTCTCATTCTGATTTGGAAAAACTCATGATAGATTTGGACCTCTGGATAAATGTGAAACCCACTTTTTTAACACAATGACAACATTGCACAAACACACTGCTTTAAACTCAGAACTCAAAGTTCTGCCCAAATTGATATGAGATTACCTAACATCCTGCAAAAAATAGCACTTGCAGCATTTCCTTATTTACAGAAGTTGCACCAGTTACCTTAAAAACAATGAAAGTTATGTACTAAAGATAAACAGACTGAAAAGCTGTAAACAATTGACTGAAAAAAGTTACTTGGTATCACAGACACCTTTTCACTAAAAATCCTTTCTTTAGGATTTTTCCTTCTGAGAAGCTAAGAGGCCTCAGAGACAGAATGTAAACAATGGTTATCTGCTGCTGTGGAATGCAACAGCTCCACCTGTGATTGGCCCATCTTGGATGTTTATAATTAATGGCCAATCAAGGAACAAGCTATCTCAGACAGAGTCCAAGAGAGCTGCCTTTGTTATTCTTTTTTTTTCCTATTCTTAGCTTAGCAAGTTTGTGAGGAAACCTTCCTTTTCCATTTCTTTTTAGTATAGTGATAATGTAATATATATATCATAAAATAATAAATCAAGCCTTCTGATCACAGAGTGAACATTCTCATCTCTTCCCTCATCCAAGAACCCCTGTGAACATGGTCACAACTTGGCTTATCAGACAAAATTAGTTAGAAGAAAGATTACACAACATCTATCCTTTTCAAAAATAGCTTTTGTGTTTTATTAGCTTGTGTGCCAGACTTGCTGATAGTTTTGTTTTCCCAAAACAGTTCTGTGCAAATTCTTGAATTGCTCAATAACAAACTACTTTAAACAGAAAACTCACAAAACTCAAACTGCCAATGAGAATAACCAATAAAGCAAAGACTGCATTGCCTTCATGCAACAGGGAAAAAAGAAAAGTCAGCACCCTACCCAGCAGCACTGGTGGACAAGCATTAGTTCTTTGGCTGAACTGCAGCATTTCAGTTTTACACAAATTAAGTTTCCCTCAGTTTTCACTTACATTTTCCATGCGAGCAGTGTTTTTTCTTCCACATACCACTTCATCATGTTTCGTAGTAATGTCTTTTCCTTTTCCTATGAAACCCCTTCTTGGTGTAGTAGTAGGTTTATCTGCCAGCAGTGAGAAAAAGAAACCAAGCTTTACATCTAAAAAAACATAACCAATGCTCATAGAAGTCCCATAGAAGTCCCACAATATCCACAAAAGTAATATAATTTCATTTATAAAACAGAATAAATTACTTCAATTGTATGATCTTAATACAGTCTTCTCCTATCCTAAGCATGACACCTTCTTTTGGCTATGTTACAACTAACTTCTCTGTCTTCTCTGGGGTGTCAGACACACTGCTGGCATGCTATGACAGGAGTATTCAATATTATGTGCAAATGATATGTAACCATATCATCCAAATGTAGATGACAGATGAGCACAATACTTCCCACAATCCTTCCCATGTACACTGGTTATTTTGCCAGATTCAGCCACTGAAGCCAATATACTGGCAGACAGAAGCCAGAAGTTACCCACCCAACCTCCTGCTGACACCTCCAACTGAGGTGACCCGATTTTAAATGTAGCTGGTGTCTCTCCTCACATTAAAACAAGACCTAATTTAACTCTGTCCTACTCTCAGGTCTATTGGCTGAAGAAATTGTATTGTTTAAAGCTGTCACATACCTGCTCTGTATGGATCATGACGGGTATCCTGCCAATCAACCTCATCCTCTGAGCTGTCACTGTCATAGGGATGCACCTTCCGATAATTTTCAAAGGATATGGAGACTTGAGAAACAAAACAAATAAGCATGTCTGTGATTATCAGGGATTTGCTACTTCTTCACAGCTCTGCCAATTTAAGCTAAGTGCCAAGAATAGCTCCACAGCAGCTATTCTGTGCTTCTGATGAAGGTACCTTTGCTATCTCCATTGATCTTCTTCTCTTCACGCCGAAGCTGCGCATCGTATTCCCTGTCAAATTCCATCTGCAGCATCTGAGCTAGCATTAGATCACTGGAAGTGTCAATATTTTCTCCTGTAATAAATGGTCCTTCAGCAGCACTACATAAGATGAAAACAGGAATTTAAAAAAAAAATAAACACAGCAATCTAAGCAGAAACACTGCTTTATACCACTTTCCCACTCTATACAACAGACTTCATGCAGAGCTGACAGAAAGGAATGGATCTCAGCTGTCTGCCTCCTCTCCAAGCCAACACTAAATATTAATAGATCATGACTTCATTTCTCTTTGCTACTCATTTACGATGCAAATTTTACTTAAATTTTTGCTTGTTTACCATTCATCAAGAAGCACTAAGCTCTATTTTTAAGATGTCCTTCAGGAAAAAAAAAAAAAGAAGGCATACAGGTGTATGCATATGTATACCTATTTATATGTTTAAAATAGCCCAAATAGTGTTGCTTTGTTCTGCTTTATGGGAAAGACAGCCAAAATTTGAACAATTTTGGAACAATTTTGTAAGCTCTGGGCCTTTCTTTAGAGCTTTCAGGTAGTGGGAGGATACAGGTGATATACCTGATAGTTCTCAAAATAACATTGTACACTGTTAACAGGAGTTCCTAAAAGGGCAGAAAAAACCCATTTCTGACATTTCTCTAAATATACCTTACAGACTGTGTTAACATCCCCAGAAAATGCAAAGTAAACATCAATAAGGAAGTAAGAGCAACAGAGAAGAGAATCTAAGGAAGACTTTTAGCTGGGGAAGCCATCTTCACCGAAGATCAGAGGAAGCAGAATTAGGGGCAACAGGCAAATCTTTTAGTATATTGCTACGAACTGAGCACATTGTAAGAAAATGCACAAGAGAGAGAAGATGGCATCACAACTATGGAGAGTACTAATCCAGGACTTAAACTTACGCAACCACTTCAGGAAAAGCAGCATTTTCTTCTTCCAGCTGCAATTCTTTTGCCAGCTGTTCACTCATTACATCAGCAAGAGAACATGATATTGATGTTGTGCTAGGGGCTCCCCACGGACACTGTAAATAAACATTTTATTCAAGTCACCAAGACTTGTGCAGTGGCAACACAACAATCAAGATAATTAGCTATCGCTGGCTCCAAAATAAGCTCATGTAATCTTGTAAGGGCTCTTCTACAGATACTTGGGGAACTACTCAAAGAGTAGTTTCATAAACTCAATAGAGAGAACAGGGGTTGAAGGGAAAAAAGTCAGTTTGTCAGTGTCGGTACCCTCTGGAGACAGGGATAAAACTTCCCCAGGAGGTTTGCATACAAGCAGACAAACAATCTATCTAAAACCTGGAATAACCCATCAGCAGTGGCTTACGCCCAGCTTCCTGCCCCGCTCCTGGAGCCCTGAAAGGTCAGCCATGGTAAAACATGCCATCTCAAAACCGCACAGGGACACAACACCTCGCTCGGGGAGGCGGGGGCTGGGGAACGACGAGCCAGGCAAGCCGGGACTCGCTGCCTACCGCCGGGATAACCGAGCTCACTCATCTCCAACACCCTCGGAGGGAAGCAGCTCAGTTATCAGGCTGTCACAACAGCTCTCACCACCAGGGAGATAATTGCCGGTAGCAGCAAACCGCGCTCGGGTCGCTCTGCCGAGCGACAGCCACCCTGGTGGTGCTGGCACCACCTCGCAGCGCCCTCTCCACGGCCTCGGTGCTTCTCCTCCCCCTGCTCCTCCAGCTCCCCGAAGACGGGACAGCGTGGGGCGCGGCCCCGTGGTGCCGGCACAGCGCTCACCTTGCTCTGCCAGGCGGGGCCCGGCCCGGCGTCGGGCGCGGCGGCAGCGACTCCCACCGAGTCCATGGGGCACGCAGGGGCGGGCGGCGACAGGAGCGGGCTCTCTCCGCGGGGCAGCAACGCTCCGACTGCGAAACCTTCCGGGTCCTCCGCGCTTCTCCGCGGCCGTCGGGCGGCCCATTGGCCGGGGGTGACCCGCCTTTCCGGTGATGTCACCGGGGCGGCCGCGGCCTCACCGGCGGCGTGCGGAGCCCGGAGCCGGAACCTGCCGGCGGAACGTCCGCCCGCCCGGCCGGCCCTACCCACCCGCGGGCTGAGCTGGCCTGGTGGTAACGCGAAAGGGAGAAATTAAATAGCTAACGTTTGTTTTTTATCTCAGGAAGTAGCCAAGGGAACGTAGGGAGGAAAAAAACCCCAACAAATCAAACAGTAAGCCAAGCAAAACAAATGGATGAAATGGAGTCCAGAGAAGGGCAACGGAGCTGGTGAAGGATCTGGAGCACAAGTCTGATGGAGAGCAGCTGAGGGGGCTGGGGGTGTTTATCCTGGAGAAAAGGAGGCTCAGGAGTGACCTTACCACTCTCTACAACCACCGAAAGGAGGCTGGAGCCAGGTCGGCCTCTTCTCCCAGGCAACAAGTAATAGGACCAGAGAACACAGCCTCAAGCTGCGCCAGGGGAGGTTTAGACTGGACATTAGGAAGAGTTTCTTCACAGAAAGGGTGATTAGACTGGAGTGAACTAACCAGGGGGGTGATGGAGTCACCATTTCTGGAGGTGTTTAAGGAAAGATGGGATGTGGCACTCAGTGCCATGGTCTAGTCTACTTGGTGTTTGGTCATAGATTGGACTCAGTCTCAGAGGTCTTTGCCAACCTAACTGATTCTGTGAAATGAAATATTTGGCATTTGTTTTTATTACAGGAAGTAACTGAAGGAACACAAAAAATTACAACAAATTAACCAAACCATAAGCAAACAAATTAATTTTCTCCCAGTCCTGTAAGTCACTGTAGATATAAGTTGAAATACTTTGTATGTGACTTGCTGCCTTTTACATCTTGATTTTATATGTAATATTTATCTGGAAAATAGTATTGTGACTAAAGTGCCCTATTTCCAGGACAGCAGCAATGGGACAATGTTGTGCTATGACACATTAGGTCTACTTGGTCAAGTTTCCTTAAAGGAAGGAAGTAATGCCTAGAAATCCCCTCGCTGGCTCATCACCATCTGTTGAAGGTATCTGTCTGCAGTCAGACAACTGTGCTGTCACAGTCACTGTTGATAACCTGAAAACCAGCCTGGAAAGCTGGGTGGCTATAAGGGCAGAAGTTGTAAGGGGTTCTGTGGCATGCCCCAGCCTCCTCGCAGTAAGTTCCCTGTTTTACCTCTAGCAAAGCCTGTACTGCCAGGCAGGCCTAGTAAAGGCCATCCATATCAATTCTCAGCCATGCAAGAATCAGCTTCGTCGGCCAAAGTTCGTCTTATTTGTCCTTAGCAACCTGCAATGACGTAACACATTACAATCTCCTAAGACACACTGTTCCAGGGTTCATTACCCCAGAAAGTTTCTAGCTAAAAGACAAACCATCTGGAAGAGGGTAGGGACCCAGGCTGTAACACACAACCTGCAGGCATGACACAGGCTTGTGCCACAAAGGCATTTTAGGATCATAGAATCTTTTAGGTTGTAAAAGACCTTTAAGATCATCAGGTTCATTGGTTACCACAGCACTGCCAAATGCTGGCAAGAGTGGCTTTGTCTGGTGATGCAGTACCAGCATGTTTCTTACCCTCTCTGCACTTAGCCCTGGTGGAAAGAGATTATTTATTTTCCTTTGCAGTTGCCTTTTGGGGTATGAAGATTACTGTCATGCTCCCTCTATCTTCTTTGTCTAAAATTAACAGCTTTATATATGAGCAGAATATCAAAGCAATGTCCTGCTGCTCTGGGAAAAATCATTGTTCTTGCACAGCTGTACAAGCACTGATTAAGAAAATGCGTTTTGGTAGGTTTTGATTCAGAAAGACATGAACAGTAACTATATATTCCTATGTCTTGTTATGAAGTTTTTAATTTTCAAAAATGTCTTCTGTTTTAGTCTCTTGACTAAAACAGATTAGGCCTTGATCCCATGACCTCTCATATGAATGGATCAAGCATTGAACTGAATTGTGTTAAAAAGAAATGTTCTGTGAAATGATGTGTAAACAAAATAATTTGCAACACATTCATACCTCCCAATACAAATAGTTAAAAATCTAGATAGAGCAGAAACGTCCCTTCATATTATCAAAATAATTCCAAAGATGCATAGTGATTACTTTGTACGTAATACAACTCAGTTCTGATAAACAACATTAGCAGAAATTTACATCTTCATTCTTAATCCCTCACTGTAAGTGGCATACAAGAATTCAAACCTGCCTCTGTATTTGGCTGTAAGAAAATATATCATCTTTGCCCCAGTCTCCCACTTGTACTAAGAAATACTGCAAAAAGCTCAGAGATATCACTGTAATATTTTGCATGAAAGTGATACCCCACTGTAATAAAAAGTCAAAGGTACTCTTACTGCATGCTTACATTAGTCTTTGTAGATATCCATAAACTTTACTTACTCTTTTTTAAAGCTTTACAAGCTGAATTTGTGGCACAATGCAAAGTGTGCCTTTGTTTGCCAAATACACTTTTGACATTTGTACATAAACAGGTGCTGTGCAAAGTGGAAATGCTGTATCACTCACCCTGCCATCTCTAACACATCCATTACAGTGGCTCATCAGTGATCTCCATGAGCCTGGATGGACCAAACATTTCAGCACTGGAAAATGATGTCTGTGTTGGACCACCACCTTAAAAACCAGATAGGATCACGTCTGATGCACCAAAATACTTGAATTTATCTTGCTCAGTTGTTTGGCTGTTGCACTCTGTTGACCTTGTCTTTTGAGGCTAAACATAGCAGGTTAGACAGGCTCATTTAGTGGATTTGACCACTTAGTGCCTCCCTCCCTCCCTCCCTAGTTTAAGCCATGCTCATAAATAAAGTTCCTTATTTATGCTGCTTTGCTCTGTCCTCTAAAAAGAGGGTGTACGTGTACAGAGAGGGCCTTGTACTTTGTGTTACCTGAACAAAGTCAAGGTAAGAACTGCAAAGATAGGGCCTTGCTAATACCAGGACTAGGAAAAACAAGGCTTACCTAGGCCATAATAAAAGATCACCCAGTAACCATGACCTGACAGGGCGTTTCTTTTCACCTGCCTGGGATATTTATAGTTCACACATCACCAGTGAATCATAGAATCATAGAATAGTTGGTTGGAAGGGGCCTTTAAAGTCAGCCATCTAGTCCAGCCCCCTGCAATAAACAGTGGCTTCTTGTCATGAGTGTGTTTCAGACAAAATTTATTAGGGAAGCCCTCCCATTGAGCCATGAGGTGCAGAAAGGACCCCCTTGCTTTATAAATTCCTGCTCAGAGAGGAGCCAAGGTGCAGCTGAATCCAATCTTAGCCTCAGACTGTCAGTGGTTTAAGAAATTATAGAGGTGTGATTGAACTTTTGTACAACTTTGTCCTGTAGGATAAATGATGGCAAACCAGGTCTATTTATATAAAAATGAATGATTTATTATGATAAATTATTAAACAAAGAGATCTGACTCAGAATTATTTGCTACACACTATAGAAGATAAAACTGCTAGGATAGGATGATACAGTGCAGTCTATCAAAGCAACTATACTAAAGCAATTCTAATTAAAACTAGCAGAAAGAAATAATTATTAAAGCAGAGATTGATGTTAATCACCCATGCCAATGACCATGGGCAAAATCTCTTTCACTCAGCTTTAAGGACTAACTCTGAAGAGTGTGCCCACCCAAAGGAGGAATCTTCATACACGCTCCAAGAAAGGATATGGTAGAAGAACCTAACCATATGTAAATGGACTGGACTTTTATAGTGTACAGTGACTGACTGCCACTCATATATCTCCAGGCCAGCTTAGCAGCTTGTCTGCCAAATCTTTACCTCACTGTCAGGATGCTAATTTGAGGCTGATGTGTCAGACCAGTGTTGTCATAATTCATCAGCAAAACCAGCTTGATGCCCTCTTTCAGTCCACCACTGGACTAATAGCCTTGTAAATAAGGCATTGTCCAAGTTGCTTGACCACATTCCAGGGCAAGGCATCCTGCTAAACGTCTTCAACTAGATCAGGTTTCTCTGAACCCCGTCCAGCCAGACTTTGACCACTTCTAGGGATGGTGTGTCCACCACCTGTTCCAGAGTCTCACCACAAGAAACATCTAGTCGAAATCCGCCCTCTTTCAGTTTAAAGCTATTCCCCCTACCACTACATGTCCATGTAAAAAGTCCCTTTGCAGCTCTCTTACAGGTCCCCTTTAGGTACTAAAAGGCTGGTGTAGGGTCCCTCCAGAGCGTTTCTTTCTCCGGCCTGAACATCCTGAACTCTCTCAGCCTGTCTCCGCAGGAGCGGTGCTCCAGCCCTCTGACCAACTTTGTGTCCCTCCTGTGGACTTGCTTTATGTAACAGGTCTTTCCCGTGCCGAGTGCCGCGGAGCTGGGCGCAGCACTCCAGCTGGGGTCCCACAAGGCAGAGGAGAGGGGACAATGTCCTCCCTCCCCGGCCGGTCACTGTTCGGCGGTGCCGCCTGGGCCGCAGCTGTGCCCGGGCTGCGGCGCTGCGGCCGCTCCGGCCGCCCTGGGCCCGGCCCGGCCGCAACGGGCCCGGCACGGCCGCCGGGCGGCAGCAGCGGCCCCGCAGAGGCGGCGCCCGCTGAGGCGACGTGTCCCCGGCCCGGCCGATGGCCGCCGCCCGCCGCGCCCGCGCTGACCGATGTATTTGAAGAGGCCGGCGGGCGGCCTCGCCTTCTGCCTCTTCTACCTGGCCTCCAGCTTCACCAACAAGGTGAGCGCGGGCGCGGGGCCGCCCCGCACTCGGACGGGCCGGGCGGGGCGCAGGGAGGTGCGGGGGCGCTGGCTGCCGGTCCGCGGCTGCGGGAGCGGGGGCCAGGGAAGTGCAGGATCCAGGGGCGGGAGGAGGAGAAAGACGGTGCCCTGTGCTTTCCCTGCCCTGCTCAGGGAGAGCCAGAGGACCAGCCCTTCCCGGACGGGACTACCCCAGGAGTGAAAAAGTCCGTGACACTCCAGCCAGCCGCCCATCCCTGTATGCTCCCCAAACTGCGGATAGGGTGCCGGTTTCGTTTTGCTCAGTGTGTGACAGCTTTACCCTTCCACGACAAATGAGTTCCAGTACTGTCCTGTTTAGGAGAGCAAGGAGGTTGACATCATATCATTCCAATGAATGAAGTGTTATAGAGCCAGAAGTTATGCTGCACTGAAAGTATCGCTGATGCTGTATAAGTTTCATTATCGGGTGTATGGCAACTGCACTCATTCCCACAAGAAGATCTGTTAACTGGAACAATGATATCAACTGTCCAAGGGGAAAATGTGAAATATTCAAAGTATTATTTTAGAAGTGAAACAAATATTAACTTCCATGGCAACTTTGTTCCATTGACTACTTAATTAACAGACGAATTAAGGACAAGGATTTTGTTTTCCACTGTGTAACAATTTCATATTAGTGTTGCTGAAGTGTCTAAGCGTAAGAAGTAAGCTGAAGATGGCCACATTGGGAATAAAATTGTATAATTTAAGCATAGTTTGAAAGTAGTTTTTTCACTCTGGGAGGAGGAGTTAGAGTAACTGCTCCATGCTATCCTGTTTGTCAGAGAGCGTGTCTGTATTTCTGGTGTGGATTTCTGAAAGAAAAAAATATTGGTGAAACAATCAGGGTATGAATATTCTGAGGGAGGATTAGAGAAAAGCAGCATTTCATTTCAAAATGAAATCTTTTCTGGGCATTGGCCAGTGGTTCCAAGATACATTTGCCATTAAGGATGCTCAAAGGAGACTGAAGTCCAGACATGAAGCAAAGTTGTGGGAAGAGATAATGCAGTTGATTTGACAGACTGCTGGAAGCAGTGATTAGTTAAATAGAAAGGGACTAAAAGAGCTTCTAGGTTGCATCATGGATTGGGAAGGGTATTTATTTGGCTTAACTGTGATTGAGGGGAGGTCATAGGGACATTGACATAGGGCCTCCATTTTCAGACCTGCATGTAGGTTTTAGTGTAATAAAGTATAATATAACCAGAATATAGACCTTTCAGTTGTTGACGGTGGTGTGCAAATGCAAGCAGGGGTACAGACGTGTAGCTTGATTGTCCTGATTTAAAATGCACGTGGCATTTTTTTTTACACAGCTGTATGTGTAAAAAGACCTGTTGTGAATCAACATGCCTTGTGTCTGTATGCTGATACCAGCTTATTAGTGACACCCCACAAACTTGAAAACTGGACCTTGCAAGGTGCTCAGCACAGTTTTTTTCTCTCTGCTGAAATCTTTCAGCTTCTCCTTTTGCCCTTTACAGTTTCTGCTGGCTCCTGGAAGGAACAGCAGGTACCTTTCATTTCCTCTGAGGAAGCTTCAATCATTCTTCTCCTTTGCAGAAGTGGTATTTATATACTTCATCATGGCAAGTTGTTAGACCTGGAAGGCATGTATTTGTGCCTCACATTTGCATATATACATATTTAGTGTGAAGAGACACTAGCATCCATACGTGCAGGCCCAGACAAAGCAGGCTAAAGCAATGACACAGATTTTGCTTTTTACCCCCATGTATTACATCTCTAATGGGCTTTATGGGCTGCTTAATATTTTACACAATGTGTAAGCAGAATGTTAAATCTGTAAGATACATTAGCCATAAGGAGACAATTATGTTTAGATTATTGCTCTTGGTTCTGCCAAAGATTGCCTGTTTGGTATGATATGATTTTAATTGACTGGTGCTCATGGCTTTTTGTTCCTGTTAATCCTTTTCCATTCAGTGTGATGTATGGACTATGTTCAGAAAATGAAAGTGCAATTCAGATGACAGCCTTCTCCATTTTTCAGCGTGTCCACTCCATGCCTCATGTCCTTTAGTGTCTGTTACTTTCCACAGTGACTGAGGCAGCATCCAGCAGTTCTGGCCTGGGAAGTGTCATGAATGAGTGATTTAGGTCACTCAGAGAATCACCAGCAAAGGGATGGGCAAAAGCAGATTAAAATTAAAGTGAAATCACAGTAAAGTTTGTTGGTGAGGTTCATTCTACTGCCATCAATACTACATTATTACAATGTTACATCATTATTGCATTACTACATCATTACATCTATGCCATCACTATTAGATGGTTAAAGCAGACAGAGGAAAATCAAACTAAAATCAATCAATCTAAAAATCAATAAACCAAAAATTATCTGCATGGAAGTAAGAACAGGGAAGGGAATAAGACACTGAGTCACAGCATTCATAGTGGACTCACTTGCCAAACTTAACCCCAGTTGCTGGGGGGGTTTAAGTGCTGCTATAACCTTTAGACTAAACCATTGATCAATGGTTTAGTCTAAAGGTTATAGCAGCACTTAAACATAGCAGCTCTTAATCAAAAGCTTAATTTCAACAATTTAACAAAAGACTCATATAGAATTTAATATAGGCACGACAGTGACTCACTATCTTACTTATAAACCTGATGTACTTAAGAATCAAAGAGAGCAATGAATTCATAATGAATTTTCTACATAATATATTCATAATGAATTTTCTACAGCATATCCACATTCACAGACACTCAGACCTAAAGGGACATGTACAAGGTATACCCAGGAAAAATTGCCCTCAAATTCAGTGAAGTACTCACTTTGTATGTCCTTGCATCTTCTTTATGAGCAAAAGATTGAGTCTTGAGTAGTGGTTGGTATCAGCCCAGGATCCATCATCGTCCTTCAGAGATCTTCCAAGTGTAGCAAACTAGCTGGCTCTGGGAGGTGTCCCACTCAGAGGGAGGATGCTGATTGCATTCTGCTGTGGTCCAGGAGAGCTTAAAGGGTCACACTCAGGACTGCTGCTTATAGGGTCACAAGAGAGTTGGGTTTAGACAAAGCGATTTTCCTTCCTGGCCTCAATGCGGGTTGGTAACATTCTTTGAAAGTTCAATAATAAAAATGTTGTTCTACTTGGGTTCTTATACAGGCAAGAAAAATTAATCTCCAAAGCTGTTTGTTAAAAAGCAGGAGCTCGCTGGACAGCATTAAGTTCCTGAGAGCTAAAGTGTTCCTGATGAGCTCAAGTGAAACTTAGCCCGGGTGCTGTTCATTGAGATTGAGGCCTGTCAAGCACTTCAGAGATCACAGTGAAGCCCTGTGAGGGAAGGGGCAGGAAATGCACCACAACAAGTGAAATTACTAAACATTTTTTTGTCTTTTCTACCAAAATAAAGCAAAATGAAAACTTTTTGTGTTTGTTTTGTAGCTTGTGATTGTTTGTTAATATTACAAACAGTCGGTGTTTGATGTCCATTAATTTGCTATTTGTTTTCCAGTATGTCCTGTCTGTCCTGCAATTTACCTACCCTACCCTTTTTCAAGGGTAAGTATGGTTTTAAGAATTGTGGTTTTTTTTAACATCTTGCTGGTCCATGCTGAAGCTAACTTTACTACTTCTTGTTCTTACTGGCTTTTGCTGCCTAGACATCCTTCATGAAGCCTTAATAAAGCATTCATTAATGTGTCTTGGTTAATTTTTAAAATCATGGAGTTGATGTAATTGAGATACGTAGAGTCCATAATTTCTCATTTTCCTTAAAATCAGTGTAGAAAAGTAGCAATTTCAGTATAACCTCTTGTCTTTGGAAGAGAGGAAAATGTGGAAAATGTGCATTTATAGTGCATTCTTTTGCTGTGCTAGAGAAAACCAACCTTAAAACCCTCTTTAGGCATTCACAAATACCATGTTCCCTCTTTTCATGCTTAGCCTTGGTTGTAAGTCTCCTCATGAATTACTATTATATCTTAATTACTGTAATGAGAAATTTAATGTTTTGACAAATGTCCATATACACCATCAATGCTGTTGATGAGACATTTAGTGAAAATCTGGCCTCTTGGAGCCAAGACTTCCCCCATTTTTGTGTTAAAAGCTGCAGACACTGGGTATCTTTACTTCCTCTTCTGCTGCTTAGCATGGCTTACATTTTTGCCTGACTTGCAGTCCCAGGACTACAATCAACTCTAGGAATAATTGCCTTGGGAATCTCCACTTTGAATCTAGTCAGCTCATTTAGATATGCAGTAAATGCTTTCTTCAGTTTTGGCACACACACAGAGACTGTCTCTTGCACAAGGATTTTATCATATGGGGAGAGGGTTATGTAATTTGTGTAAAATAGACGTAAATCAGCAGAAAAGTGTAATTCAATGGCAAGCAACTGCCTTATCGCATATGCGTTACCACAGTAATTACCTTTTTCTATTATTTGGAAATGCATTTAATGTCTTAATATTAACATCTTAATATTTTTCCCTAAGTTCTGGCTTTTAAAAGTGACCTTTCCTTGGATTTTTTTTAGAGGCTCAGATGGCACTGAAATGCACTGAAAGTGTCACTTTCATTTAGACCTGTGACAGATCAGCAAAGAGGAAAAGGATGTAATTCTCAGTTCATGCTCTTACTGTTCATTGTCTTGGTTTTGTTCCCTGTATAAACTAAGACTATACTGCATAGTCCTTAGCATCTGAAACTGTCACAAACTTCTGTCTTTAAACCTGAGACAAGAGGAATTTTTTCACAATGAAGCAGATGGGATTTCACCACTACTTGGGATAGAGCATAGTCAAACCTGCAGCAAATGTCAGGGAAACCTGGCTTTTAAGCTCTCATGTTCTCTTCATCCAAAAAAAGGTGAAGTGAGCTGTGATAGTAGCATTGAATATTTACCACTATGCACTAGTACTGCATAGGGTGAATATTTGTTTATTTGTGTATGTGTGAGAAAGATTCTAAATAATTGCTTAAATGCATTGCAATGAATGGGTGTCATAAATAAGCCCACTTCTATATCTATTATGGATGTATATGTAATTTAACATTATAATACAGTATCTCTGTCTGAACTGTGCTAGATATTCAAGGATTTTCACCCAAGGAACATGGAACACCTCTCTTAAAACCACTAGCTTAAGGAAGAAGAAAGCTGATAAATTACTTTAAAGTGTAGAAGAAATCGATGTGCATTACTTGCTACTTATTCTAACTTATCTGCACATATTCCCTAGGCCTCACATATTATTTCCTAGTGTCATTCTATTTCAGGTGGCAAACATTGGTGGGTGGACTTCTGCTTCACATCTCCTGGAAGCTGGGCTGGGTGGAGATAAACTTGTGTTCAAGGTACTGAAGGTTTTTTTGTATCTGCCAAATACTTATTTTCTGTAGCTGCATTACAACATAGTTAAGTTGTTCATGGATGTTATGAACTGGCTAAAATAGAGTTTGATGTATGTGGGGGTGTGGGTGTTCTGCTTCACAGATGTAGAAGAGAACTCACATTTTAGTTAAATGGGTGTTCAATGACACACTTAAACCAACTACTTTTATAAAGTGGATTTAATTTAAACTTGGTAAGACAACCAAAAATCCCATAGTGAAAACAATAAGGATGTCTTATCCAAACATCTGTCCCTAAGAAACAATCTCTTCCCTGGATTGTTTCTTGGTATTGTAAGAGAAACCTTGGTAATGTTAGTTAAGAGCATTGACACAATCTTCTGCAAAACCCTCAGAGCTGTGAAGTCTACAAATGTGATCTGCCTTTTTCTGAGAGCTGGGTCACATAAATGGGGATCATTTGCCTTTTCCTAACTGATGTTAACAATAAAACTCCAAATTAAATGGTGCTTTGTAGACAAAGATCATCTGCTTAAACTGAGTGTGACAGCACAATTCAGAAGAGTCACCATGCTGTACTCTGCTCAGGTGGATCCATTCTGCAGTATGGAGTGCAGCATCTTTTTCATTGTGCAAAATGGTATCATTTAGAAGATGTATGCCCACAGCAATCATTGGATCTTCATCTCAGGAGATACTAAAAACCTTCCTGGGCAATGACCTGAGTAATGTGACTTGACTCTGAAGCTGGGAGAATTTGGACTAAATGACTGCCAGACACCCCTTCTAATGTAACTTTTTCTCAGTGATTCTATATTAACAAGTGACAACTGATGAATTTTCTGTTTGACATTCAGACAGTTGGCTTGAAAAACTGAATTTCCTCACTTGGAATGAAATCCTGTGAGTATGTCAGAAAAACCAGGCTGTGTTCTCTTTTCCTGTTCATGCAAGTGATTACATCACTACGGAAATATAAGTGAGGTCGTAAATGAAAACAGAATTCAGTTTCCTATTTTATAGCTGCAATAAACTGAGGATATCATAAAAGCTGTCAGTGACTTTGGCAGAGAGAGGATTAGAGTCCAAACCTTGCTTTACTGGCAGTTACTGATACATATATATATTATTATCAAATTTATATTTTTAATGCAGATTTTGTCATCACAAAACAGTCTAGAAGAATACAGCCATCAGTAATGTCCTTTTATAGTTCAGCTTTTCTACACTAATGATTACTCCTGCTTTAAATCATGAAATTGAAGAAGTTGAATCTTTTTTTTCCCAGCTTGGAAAAGATTTTTTTTTCTTTCCAAAACCTGGGAAGACATTAAAGAAAATAGAGGACAAGAACCATTCACTGATGTTGAAGAGGTTGTTTTTATATAAGAAAGGCTTGGATGAAAAATTAGTTCATCTTTTGACCCTGGAGACTTGAGGCCACTAGATGTCAGCACACTGTAGGGAAAGGGGTTGAAATCCCTCTTGAGAAACCTCTTCGTTGGCTTGATTAATACAGAATACCTGTTCTAGAATAAACTGAATGGAACAAGCAGAATTAATTTACATGCTTTGGCTATAATTCATCCAGCTATTTAAGTGTGAGTTTAAACCTGCCTTTCTTCACAAAGATTAGGCACATGCTTTATTGCTTTGCAGAGGTAGATTTGTAACATCTCCAGTATTTAAAAAAAAAAAAAATCAAAGCCAAAACAAAAAGCAGCCTGAAAACCCAAACATGGGAACCCTCTAAACCTCCAAAGCATTACCAAGAAAAAAACTCATCAATAAACAAACAAAGAAGCATAACATGCAAAGGTGATTTTAATGCTACTACTGGGATATGGACATTTCCATCCCCCCTTACAAAATATCTGTCTCTGAATCTATCTGTTGGTTAGAGGGGAGGGTTTTGCCTATGTGTAGGCTACTTAGGAGTATCATAGCCAGTCTTCAGTCTCAAATGCTTCAAATAATAAACTGCCATCCATTTGTTTGTTTATGTCCACAAAGTCTCGATTTTTCTGTCACATGGACTGATCTCATATACTTTCTGAGCCAGTTCATGTTATCCCAAAGTGTCTCAGCAGAATTAAGTTATTACATAGAGATCATTGCCCTTTGTCTAAAGTCCAGAATACTAACCTCACTATAAAGACCAAATAAAAACTTATTATTTAGAGTAATCTCACTGAGGTTTTATGGACAACCTGCTTTGCTTCTGCTTCCCCCCAGGACATACTATAAGGAACTTTCTCTCTTTGCTTCTTTACAGCAAATGTTGACTGTCTGCAAAGCTTTTTTTTTTATCCAAAACAAGGGCTCTGTGGAGCACAGAGGAACATGCAGCATCTGCATAATGCTTCCAGTCTGCTGCCCAGCTTCTGCCTAATCCTTGTAGGCACATAAGTCTGATGTGTTCTGATTGGCATTTCTTGTAGTGCTGCATTTCACCCATAGCTAAGCAGCAGCTCAGAGCCTTTCTTTACATGTTGTTTGGGGGAATCTACCCATTGCCTATCATGGGATTTGGATTTAGCCCCACAACAATCACAAACTCATCAGTTCTCTTCCTACTTTGCATGTACATCAGTGTGTTGCCAACAGGAGAAGCTGCTAATTGGTTTACATACAAGACAGATTGTTGATGCTGACACGTTACATCAAACATCCGTGCATTCTTTTTCAGTCCTGAAATTCCCACTTGGCAGCATAAAATTCTACCCTTACATCATGGAAAAAGCATCTGAAGTCCTTTTCCATCGCACTTCACAGAATTGCTTTGGAGACGAAGACATATTTGGGATTCCTACAATTTAGTGGTGGGGAACATGAAAGAGTGGTATTTTTATGTTCTAAATGAAAATTTGGTTTTTATCGTGTGTTCCTTTTATCTTCCCAGAGCCACTTTATTTTCTTCACTCCCCCTTTCTTCAATTTATTGCTGTTCCAATAGTGCAGGGTTATTTTTTTTTGGTGTCTGATGTGAATTCATTGGTAATGAGGTATGACAGTATTAGATCTTGGACTTGATGAGACTCCAGTTGAAGTCAATAACCTCAAAAGGAACAGTGTTTTTATAAAAATTTATGGAAACTAGTCAAGAAAACCCAGGGCAAATATTTATGCCAGTTAAAGGATCTAAACATTATTTTTGTGACCCTGGGTTTTTGTTGTCTTGGAAAATTATATGTATAATAACAGAGGAAATATGGTATTTATGGTTTTTCCCTTGTCTGTGATTACATTAATCTTTGTGTATGTTTTATCTTTGTTCGTACTGTTCTGATTTCATTGTTTAGTGGTCTGTTTTCTTGTGTTCCATGAAATGTGTTGGTGTACCAGTATCTACAATTACATTCAAGTTGTACATGTTAATTGGAAGTGTAATGCAAGCGAAGGAGTTAGGTTTTGTTTTGAGAACAAGCAGTTTGGTTTTGTTTTGAGAACCAGCACTGCCCATTAACATTTTCTCCACTTTAATTCCAAGGTTGGGAAGAGTGAATGGGGCAGCCATGTCTTCAGTCCTGGGAAGCCCTTGATTCAGGCCTTTACCTCACAGCTACTGCTTTCTTCCCTTGCCAAAAATCTTACATTATTCTCTCTGAAATTTACCACCTACCTGATCCCTTTTTTCCCTTAAGAAACAAGATCAAAAATAGGAGAAGCGCAAGTTCTGAAGCCCCTTCTCAGAACTGAAATGTGACCCTACAGCAGTAACCATGTCTAAAAGAAAATTAATCAGATCAATCTGATGACTTCATTCCTCCATTAGTTGTCAAACTGCCTCTAGGAGTTTGGCTTAGTCAAAGGAACATGATTAGGAAATCTCAAGAGATAGGCTTCCACAGAGACATTCTGATCTTTAGGAAGAATCTCTTTGTAAATCTGGCTGAGAAATGAATGTGTGGGTGGCCCAGTGTATTTGTAGATAGTAAAAATGTGTGCTGTCTGTGCAAGTGAGCCATTTTATGCCTTCATTTGTCAAGTTTTGTTCCTTTCACAGAACATCAAGGAAATTAGTTTAAATGTCTTTCCTTTAATACCAATGGAAATAATTTCTAAGGGAGGAGAAAAACCAAAAAACAACATTATTTTGGAGGGAGAGGAGCCAGGGAAAGAGTAAAACAAAGAAAATATATTGGCAGTTAGTTCCTCTCTTGGATTAGACAAAATGAATAATTTCTAATTTGGACTCCTTAGTAAATGGGAAGAATACTGAGCAATCTGATACTGACTTTACCATGCAAATGTTTGAAATTAATGTACATATATATGTATTATTACATTCTTTGCAAGCAACTATTGCTTTCTATTTGTAAACAGAATGTGGTGAAATAATGGGATTTTAATTGCTTTCACAGGTCTGAAATCCTGTCATGGCTTCCTGCATCAGTACTTTTTGTGGGCATTATTTATGCTGGCTCCAGGGCACTGTCTAGATTGGTAAGAAACAAACCAGTAGAAGTCAGCTCTTTATTACCTCTACTTCATAAACAAAGACCATTTCCTTCATACATGGTGTTTAATGCTGTTCCTGGGTTGAGGGAGAAGGAGGGAGGAGGACTAAATAACAGATCCATTGTTAGTGGAGCTAATGCAGTGGTCCAGTTCTACTAAGCATCAAAAAGCATCTCTATGACAGTCTGAAGCACTCAGCATCTCTACAGAGTACTTAGTGTTTTACTGAACAGATCCTCAGTGGTCTGAATTGTACAGGTAGGGAGGAAGCTGAAGAAATCAGTAGCTGTAACTTTGCATAAGCAGGAATGAGATTGTGGGATCTGTGGGAAATCCTTCCAGGAAACTGATGAAGACTATTTCAATGAGAAGGTTTTGATTCTTTGCAGGATTTGAAAAAATAAATAGAAAGTTGGAAAGAGATTATGGGAAGGGTTCGATTACTCCATTTTAGGATTCATTTGCATCACAGTAATTCACCAAATGTTTACAGAATGTCAAATCTCCTTTCATGAAACTTGAATGCTTTATGCCTAAATTATATAGTCTTCTCTAAAAAAAGTAAAATAAATTGGTGGCATTTATTTTTTTAAAATAACAATATTTTGCTGCTGTTGTGCAGTCTGCAAGTTCAGATCCTGCACTAGTTCCCTTCTGCATTCTGTCAATGCATCTTAATGTAACTCCAGAGCCAACTTGCCCCTCTCAACTCCTCAGCCCTAAGCAGGATCAAAAGGTTTACCAGATTCTGAGTGCAGTGATCCCTTGAAAATCCCAGTAGAGAGATAGAGCAGAAAAGAACAGGAGGTCTTTTTCCTTGTAAGCAAGGTTGGGGGTCTTATTTTGGACACAAATAATCTTGGGAAGGCATGTGCTCAGAAGCCCCATGCTCCCAGATCAGTTCTCTCTCAGTGTGATTGCATTTAGTTCCTCTTGCTTCCTTGTCGAACGAAGTTCCACTTGCCTTCTTTAGTGTAAGGTAAGCAAAGTCCCATAAGGAAAGCCCTGTCTGGAAGCACCAATAAAGCCTTGGCAGCAGCCTCTTTTCTCCTTGCTCACCTGGGTGGTGAAGTTAAGAATCACATCCTCTCTGTTATTTCTTCTTAACTTCCTGGTCATCCTGCAAGTTACTGTATTTACCTCCTGCTCCTGCTCTGGTCATTCATGAGTGAACTGCACTGGAGTGGCAGAAGGGCTGTGAAGGGTTTTGATTTGTATCCCAAATCTTTCTTAAGGAGCATCTCACATTTCTTAATGGCTTTTGTTGTATGTGAATGGGGATTTAGAGATCTAATTCTGTGGCCATTTTACAAGGCAAGACAAAATGAAAAGCAGTCTTAGGCCGTAATTATTATTGCAGTGGGGCTAAATTCAATCCTATGTAGAAGCTTTACTTACAATAACTTTGTCTACAACAATTTTATGACACAATGAAAATGAAAGTGGACTCTCCCAAACTCATAGCTGAATTGGCTCATCTCAACAGCATATTTTAATTAAGTAGGTTTATTTCTAAAGCAGAAATTATGTGTACTTTTATTATCAAATCCAAGGGGAACCACTTTCAAACACTCCTGTATACTGGCAAAGCTACAACTTTAATCTCTATTTGTGCCTCTTCCTAGAGGTGCTGGCAATCTCCCCAGACCAAGGATTCAGGGCTAGAACTGGAGGAGGACTGCTTAGCTCTGGACTGTGATGATTTAAAAAAGTATGCAGAGCCATGAGAGCAGATTTGTTCAGAGTGTATTCACCCTGCCTGCCCAACCAGTAAACCTTTCTTTTCATAAGCATTAAGCCCACTCACAAGTTTAAGAAATACTTGCATCAAAGGCAATAGACATATGGAGAAGGTTAAGTGGGCTAGGCAAACTGGAGCCATTGTTGGCTCCAAAACACATTTGGAAGAGCCAAAAGCAGAAGGGAGGAAAGAAAAACCCAACAAATTGGCTTTCACAAAGGGAAGAATGTAAATTTTGCTGTCAACTTTCCTTGTTTATGGGTATTTCTTGTATTTCCTATTACTGTGTCAAGCTCAGAGTACTTTTACGTTTAATACTTCTGGGTTTATGTTCTCAGTTATCCAGCAACAGGGTTGAGAATTGGTTTTCAGTACCGGTGAAGCTGGTTCCAACAACTTCATGCCAGTTGTGTTTGTGTGATTTCCATTCTTATTTTGGTGCAACTGTTGTGACTATGGACCCACCCCAGTTGTCATTATGACTTAAATTGTTTAATCAGCAATGCTTATCTGGCTTCTTTTCTCTAACATGTAAAGAAAAGAAAATTATAGAAAATATGCGAAGTCGTATTTGAGAGATATTTGCTGCTTATATCACCTGGTACTTAAAAGTTTGGACATTACTGAGAAATTAATCCATTCTCTGCTACTGCGATTTAAATACCATACACGAGTGGGGAAATACTGCTTCCTAAATTGGCTTAGTCTTTAGATTATCTTAATCAGAGTAGAGAATTGCTTCTGTTTCAGCTGTCTGAGAGACCATGGATCTGATTTGGAGGAAGTATTATGAACCACTAATTCTGGCTGGGTTTGCCTGGGGCAATGGGTGTTTGATTCATTATTGTTATCATTGGGGTTTGTTTCTTAATGATTTCATGTTGGGATGGTGTCCAGATACCTCAGTGGGTATAATTTCAACATCATTGTGTATGAACTATTGCATTTCTATCCTAATTTTGGGCAGCTCTTCCTAGCAGTAACTGAAAGCAATCACCTAAAATTGTCTTGCCCACAAATCTGTTGCTAGGAGTCACACTGTATTCTTAGTACCAGCAGACTGAGATGGGACAACAAATGAGAACTGTTTGCTGTGGAGGCTGAAGATCCTGGATCAGAGAGGGAGGACTAGAGTCTGAAACCTGGAGCAAATTTCACTGGGGTAGCTGGGTACAAACAAACTGACTGAGCACTCAGCAGTGGGAGACATAGCAAGCAGGTCTGCAGGGGGGTCTGCATTTAAAGATGCCTGTGCCCATGTGCTAGTGATTGGAATGGGCTAAGTCTCTTTCAGGTGATGTGGCATGGGTTTACAGCTTCAAAAACAAAACCCCAAACCACAGACATGTGGGACAGCTGTTTCTAGGGGGAGTGCCCCTTCCTATGTGTGTGACTGCTCTGGGTTGATTCGAGCATTTTTGTTCTCTCCTCATGGCAGCCAATCCCGGTGTTCCTCACTGTGCACAACGCAGCAGAAGTCATAACCTGTGGGTTCCAGAAGTTTGTGCAGAAAGAGGTAATTGATCTATTAGTCTGTGATAGAACTGCCCCAGAACAAGATACCTAATTTCTCTTAATACAGGCATCAGTGCCATGTACTTTTTTGGACTCACTGTAATAGCAATTCATTACTGAGACCCTGAGAGAGCTTTTTGTGTTGACAAGTATCTATGCTGATGTTTCCTTTCCCCTTATTTGATGAAATACTGCAAATACATATCACCAGTCTGATCTGCATTTTTAAGACTGGCTGTCCCTGCTTATCTTTTGCTTTTGAAAATTAATATTCCCTCTCTCTCATGCCCCACATAAAAATCTCATTGTTTGAGCTGAGAAGAATGAGGACTATGGCCTTAGATCTAATCAGTATAATAGGTCTTGTGTATTGTATAATTACAGATAGGTCACATCTCCACATAAAATGCAGGAGGAATGGGCATTTTTGAATTTGTTTTGAATGCTTGAGATTTTACCCCTATGAAAGTCAGGAGAATAACTCTTGTACCCTTTTGTAAGAACCGAGTTGCTTTTTTTTCTTACAAACTCCATTCGGGAGCCTTCTTTTTAGGCTTTTTTTGAAATGTTTTTCTAACTGACTACAGAGTTGTTGTGTGAGCTAACACTGGGAAATCATTCATCACAAAGTTGTTTCTACAGTGGCCTCTGGCTTGCTGTGAAAGGCATCTTCCATTCATTATAACTGTTTTCTGTATAGAAGACAGATAAATGGGTGTTTACTTCATCTAACAAACAGAAGAGATCACTAAGGTTATGCCTAAGGGACATAGCAGTGTGTACCATGGCATGTCCCTGTGTCATTGTCCTCTGATTAGTGTCCCTGTCAAAGTGTTTCATATTTTCCTTCTATGTCACAAGCTTATGACTCCTCTCTTTAAAAACAAAAGCACAGACAAGAATAATGCAAACACAGGCCTAACAGAAAGCTCCTCAGGAATAATTTCATACCAAAATTATTCATGAGTTTAAATCAAGATTGGAATTTAAATCAAGATTGGTACTATGAGATAGTACCTAATTAGGAAAACTCAATATTTGAGTGCATATATTACACAGTTTTGGTACAATTCAAGTCAAGTTTGAGGAGCGGGTATAAAGTTCTGTCTGGTTTTAAGTTTACTTGCTGGTAAGTAATCTGAAAATATAAATCAAGGTGAAGTAGGCTGATCCATAATCTTGATTCTTCTTTATCAAATTAAATTTGCTAAGCAGTACTCAAATTTTGAATGCTGCTCATTGCAGTTTTAATGTGTATGGTGCAGTAAGATCAGCTGTCATCACTTTCCAGTTTTTGGAAGGAGAAAACACTGTTTTACCATTTTTATCATTAAATTTTAATGTTTTAATCATACTTCTTTTTTACAGCAGACCTCTCATCTGAAAGTCTGTAGGTAAGCTTTTAAAACTACTCAGATTCAGATTCAGACTTGTTTTGGCTCCAGCTTCTGTATTTACTTCAGATAATGGCACACCAAAACAATGAAGAATGTAAGGCACATTCCTGTGGGCAGTGAGCCTAAGTTGCAATATAAGAGTAATTAAATATTTTAATTATTTTTAGCAATTGCTTGAATAGTTTGATATGTTTTTTCTCCTTACAAAAATGAAATGAATGATAAAACAAACCATAACAATGCTTTTGGAAAGGCTTGGAAGGTTTGAACTTCCAGTGGGTAATCGTAAACAGTAAGAGAAAGATAATTAGTGTGTTAGAAAGTAGCTAAAAATTCTCTGCCTTAGAAATGAAAGGTAAATGAGATCCATTTCTGCTAGAATCATTCATAGCGAGGTGGGGGTCAGTCTCTTCTGCCATGTCTCAAATGAAGGGACAAGAAGAAGTGGCCTTTAATTGCACCAGGGGAGGTTCAGATTAGATATTAGAAAAAAAAAATCGCTACAAGAGTGGTTTGGTATTGGAATAAATTGTCCAGGGAGATGATGGAGTCACCATGTCTGGAAGTGTTCAAGATGTGGCACTTGGGGATATGGTCTAGGGTGATTATGGTGGCACTGGGTTGACAGTGGGACAGATGATCTTGAAGGTCTCTTCTAACCTTGATGATTCTGGGATTCTGTGATATTAAACTGCACAACTACCAACCCTTGGTGGCCCTGGATGATTAGGCTTCAAAAAGGAGATGGAAAGGGACAAACAGAAATCAGTCAGTCATGTGTTAAAATTTCAGTTCTATGCCCCTACATCCCCTTGAAGAATTGGATATTTGTTGTCTTCCACATCCTGTAATCTTTTAGCTGTACTTTAGAATGGATAATGTTGGGTTATTATTTAGTGTACTTAGAGGCATTATCTTCCTGATTTCTTCCTGTTGTTTCCATTATCTGACTATGTGGCCTTGTCTTCACCACTGGATTATTGTCAAGGATACCATTTTAAAAATAATCTTTATTCTGTCTTTTCCCATGCCCTTAGAGAGTAGGAAAATAAGCTGCAAAACCAAGTGTATGTCAATATTAATAGTGACAGTCCACAGAAATTCCACAGTGTATTCCCTGTAGCTTAAAGAAATACTTACTCAGCCATAGGTTAAGAATTTATTTAGCTTAAGTTGGTGGACTAGGAGAGGACTTGTGCTGTCCTTAAGACATTCCCAATGCATACCAGTCAATTCCACCTTGCTCTGTGCTCTGGAGTAACAATGTCATTTTGCTGTAACAGGCAATTAGTCTCAATGAAAGAACTTTTTGGTAGCCATTCAGCCAGAAATTGGCTGGTTTTGACTTTTTGAAAAAGCCTAGGGAAGTCAGATGGCTAGTGAAGAAAAATATTCTTTACCAAACAAAACTTGCTTATTATCATTTCTGAGGTGTTTTGTGCTGCTTCTCTTCCCATAAAACTTTGTGTACAAGTTATGAAGAATTGCATTATGTAAAATTTTTGGTGGCAGAAATTATTTTTTAAACATGGAATAAGAAAATTAAACAAGTGAAGTGTCAGTGTAAAATGGAGTGGAATTGCCTCTACTTTGCTGGGAGTAGAAATGCAAGTTGAAAGCTTTTGGTCTTGCTTTTTTTATTTTTTTATTTTTTTCTTCTTTCTCTTCTCCACAGTGTGCTGTTCCTCCTGGCAGCAGCAGTGTGCCTTCCTTTGTGTGACACACAGGTGAGATCTGCTTTGTAAAGCAGCTTGAGCTAGGCCTTGATGCTTGACATCTTGTTAGCATATGAGGGATGCAGCTTTTACTGGTAAGCTAGAGTAGGATTCCTGCAAGGGAATTGTAAATGTTTCCTGTTGCTGTGTTGGAGTCTTGCTGGGTTTACAGTGTTTGCATCATGGTAAAACCTCTGAGCAGTGTGGACATACAGCTCAGGTGGTGGCTGGGGAAACCACAGTTTTACTTCTTAATAGTGCTTACAGCAAATCACTTAGGTTTGAGCTAGTTGTCTTTAGAGAGTGCTCCATTCAGGAAAGATCTAATCATTGGAGATTCTCTTTTGGAGACTTAGGAAAGCTGCTTCCTTGCTTAAGATACCTCAGTTAATATCTGAAGTCAGATGAGTCTGGAAACTGGTGTACACAACTGAAATAGAATTATCCCTGCTGAGATGAGCTGAGAGCCTGCATAATTGGCATATGCCAGGTTTCTGAGTGTGACAGGAAGAATTTCAGTCTATCTAGTCTTCTTTAGTCATCTTCCCTTTCTTTGTAGCACAGCTCCCACTTGCTGTACTTGCTTTGCAAAGCTAACTGCAGGGAAATTGCAATATGTATGTTTACATGTTCGTGCTTTTATTTATGTAGATGTTCTTTATTGCAGTTTGATCCAAACGGATATTTATGGGCTCTAATTCACTTGATCTGTCTTGGTAAGTAATTTTCTTCTAGAAAAAGAATTAGGAAGAATAAATGTGTTGGAGAAACCAGCTTTATTATGTACTTACTGATATTTCAGACTCTATATGTAAGAAACACTTGGAAAGAATGGAGATCAGTAAATATAAGAAAGCGCATTCTTTTTATAGCTTTTATGTTGAAAACAACAACAGAACACACTGCATATTGCAGTCTGTTAACAGTGGATGAGAAAATGCACATACAATTTTAATCAGCACTAAGCTTTTCAGGTTGTTTTTTGATGGTTGCCTACTGAGAGAGACTTCTTTTTGAGGGGAGAAGAAACATGAAAAAAACCAAGCAATAATTTGTACTTGGAGCTTTGTTGCACACACAGATTTTATTTTAAAACTGTCAAAAATATACTAAAATATCAAGGACTGTGGTCCCAGAGGAAGGATGTTGAAATATTGGAATTTTTTAGGCAATCATATGCATTTTTAAAAAAATTTAACAATAAGTTGCATAACCTATCAGGTTTTCTTTTGTCTTTTTTTTCAGACCAATGTTTATTTGAATAAATCGTAGCTGTTCCCTGAAAAGCTAGAAACAGTCAGACTAGAAAATCTGAAGAAAACAAGAGCAGTAATATTTAATAGGAGATTTTTGGTTTTTGGAGTATTTTGGTGGATAATAAGGGACTTGTATTTGATTCTTATCTGTCCTATATACTGAGTGAGTGACTCATTCATATGTTAAGTCTTGTCTGCAGATTAGGGATGACTCCTTCTTTATTTCTTCTATTCATACTGTAAAATTTTCAGGGCAGAGGTAATATGTTTATATGTATACCTGTCTAGGAAGGTCTAGAGATCCCCATCTGAAATGCTGTTAAAATACAAATAAGAAATAGTTTTGGTGGTTTTTTGAGAAATATCATATGGTAAATATTTGCTCATTTATATAAAAGTAAAAGCTATGGATTTTCCACTTCAAATACTTTTTTGCTGTGATGAGTGATGTTCTTGCTTTCTCAAAGCCAAGTTGTCTCATTTGTAAAGCAATGCTTGGTCATGGAGGTGGAAAATTGCTTAGAGAATCTTCAGAATGCTTCATTTGTGTGTTTGAAATGTGTAGGAAGTGCCAACAGAATGTTTATGCTCAAAATATAGCTGCCTTCCATTTCTCTTGGTTTTGAGAGTTGTTGATATCGCTGTTGGGAGTTATTTGTGTAATTAGAGTTCCTATCTGCTGGAATGAAGGTGCTACGAGAGAGGGCAAAGCGATGAACTAACTTACTGCATAGTAAATCAAGAGAGAGCATTACAGAAAGGATGAATGTTCTACCCTTTAACTTGTGTAATGGAGGCAGAATTGAGGATATCTATTTCATAGTCTTCTACTGGATTGACTTTTCATATTCTGGTTTTCTCTGTGAATCAAAAAAATTACCCCAAAGCCTGGAAGAAAGAATATGAAAAAACAGAGCCTGAAGCTGTGTCATTTCTTCCATAAGTGCTCAAATCTTTACCCAGGACAGAAATGGAAGCTAACAAGAGGTAGATGGGTGGGTCAAGAATGTGAAGAACCTGGAGACAGTAGAGCTGAGAGAACTTTAAATAGGAAAGATGGCTCAGACCCAACAGCTCTATGTAGATGATCATTCATATCTTAGAACTTACTTCCAAAGTGGTGTGGGCTGAAGAACCCATTCTGTGACACTTTTCTGTATGTATTTACACACAAAGCCATGCACAAACACACAATCTCTCCTTTGTTGTTGCTGTGAGCTAGAAGATGTCCTCAGAAGGACTAGCAGAACCATGGAGCATGATTGTGCTCAGAGCTGATAACATGTTGAAAACCATTAGTTTGAAGCAATAGGTTCATTTTACTCATGGTTTAGGAATCCTTTGTGCTGTGTTGCTAAACTGTAATTCAGAGGGGTTCCATGTCTGCCAGTACCACGGCCCAACAAGCTGTTGTTTGTCAGAATGATTGCAGGATATGGCAATTACACATGTCATTTCAATTACAGGGGCTTACAAAGTATTTCACAAGTTGTGGAAACCTGGATCTTTAAGGTAATGTGTTTTCCTAGTGTTTCATAAAGAGAGATGACTGTGATGTAGGGAGCTCTGCATGATCAGCATGAGCTGGGCCGCTCCTGGTTAATGATTAATGATTTCTCTTGCAAGATGAGCCTTATTTATTGTTGGTAGCAACAGCATGTGGTTATTGATAGTTATACTGCTAACTGGAACATTGAATTAGTTTTAAACACTGTATTATCCAAGGGTGATGACTCAGCCCTGGAAAAAGATCCCCTAATTACTGGCACAGGTGTTAAGAGGAAATATTAGTCTGTGTTCATGTGGAAAGCTACATGGTTTGAATCTGTCAGTATCTGCCTTTGTGACACAGTCTCAAAAGTGTTCAGCAGCTGGTGGCTTACCACAGGATGGGAATGCCTGAGTACCTTAAACACCTTGGAACCTTGTACTAATCCCATGTGCATGTTAGAACTGCAACCACACAATAGTAGTCTTGGAATCAGGTGGCATTGCATGTTCACAGTGTCTGTAATCTGCAGTTTTCTTTATGGATGGAGATGTTGACACTGCATATGATGTATATATACATGCATGGATGAGTTTATTTATTTCAAAACCATTTTCCATCTCTGGTTAAAGGATCTAAATTTTGATCAGTCTCACTTTATCTTCACTTTAAATGAAACTCCTACTGACAGTAGCAACAGAATAATGTGTGGATCCTGTGTAAATGAATATGTTGGTTAATTGATACATAATTTATTTGTGTTCATAAAATTATTACTATATTATCTTTATAATGTATATAGTTATAATATAATGTTTTACCTAATATTAACCTTATTATGTATTATATAAATTAATATAATGTAACATTACAGCATTACTGAATATTACTGTTTAATGTACTAACCTTTTATACCAAATGAAGTGCATTGCTAAAAAAAACCACCTTTTTTTTCTTTGCCTCCTCTCCCAGTGACCTGGACCAACAGTACATCAACTATGTATTCAGGTAAAATGAATAAGTCTTTGATACACCAGAGCTGGTTTTATGTGGTATATGTTTTCATTTTCAACCTTGGCTTATTGAAGAAACTCATGGCTACCACTACTTAAATGCATTTATTTAGCAGGGCATTCACTGAAAGAACAGTGCTAAGCTGAATGGCTTAGCAGCTGAATTTTTTGGCTCCAGTTGTAGATGGACATGCCAATATACACCTGAGGAGGTAACGAAGTGTTAATTATGAATTTTTAAATCACCACGTGCACAAGTGATCTATCACTTCCAGAAATAATATTTACAGAGTAACTCCCTGGTAATACCCCACTTCAGAAAATAAAACTTGTACAAAATTGTCAGAAGGGGAGGTAGTGATTACAAAAGTACTGTGTGCAAAGAACACGAGCAGTAACTGATTGTTCAGAGTGCCATTAGTGGGATTGAGTAATTCTGACTTTCAGTTGTTTTTCTGGTTTGGAGATAGAAGAGTGGCTTGTTATTTTGTAGCTGGTGAAATAGTCTGAGTCACTGACCAGATTCCCCTGCTTTTTTAAATCCAGTCCTTTCTTCAAAGAGCCACAAACCAGGACATTCAGTGTACATGGCTTCTGTTAGGTTTTTGTGAGGCTTTATTTCAAGCAAGGCGTCTAGAGACTTGATTCAATTTTCTTCCATCTGAAATCACATCTAATATATATTGGCCTCTTTTCTTGGGTTCACACCTAAGGTCACCTTTGGGAACACAAAGTATGAATAATAAATTCAAAGAAACTCCTTCTGTGGTCAGAAGGAGTGAAAGAGGGAGCAGAAGTTGGGAATAAGCATAACAAAAGTGAAGTTGTGCCAGTCTATTTGATTAGATGGATATGTGCTCTTGTCTGGCCACATGAGAGATCCTTGATAAAAGTACATCAGGGACACCAATGTATGACAGTTGCTTTCCTTCAATTCCCATTTGTCTTGTGAGCATAGTCAATATGATAACACTGTGTCTCTTTCTGTCTTAGTTCAATCAAATCTCCTATTTCTGTAAAGAAGTCATGCAGGCCTCTGCTTTTGCCTTTATGATTCACCAGGGCCTCATTAATGGACAATATCTGGATATCAGTTTGCTTGAAGTAGGCTCTTGTTTAAGTCAGTTGTTGTTTTCCCTCTACTATGAAATGCAAAGAAAATCAATTTTGCACAAAGAGGGTAGGTGTGTTTATTGAAACTTTGGAAGAATTAGTCATGGAATTTGCAAATATGCTGCCACATGCAGAAATAACCTATGAAGTCTGGAATGAGATATAGCTACCTCTCTGTGTTGAAGGGAAATCATGAACCAAGCAGTAAAATCAATTGATTTTCATTTGGCAGCTGCCTGAATGTCTCTCAGTTGTCATTTTAGTTGAAAATTGTATCTAGGCCTGAACCTTTAAATTTAGATTTTGGCCAAAAGTCTTACTTTTTCAGCTTTGATTGAAAAGTAAGGGCTGGGCTGTTTCTGTTAGTTCATGATTTTGGCCCTTTGAATTCTGTGAACTTGTGTCCAGCAGAGAGCAGGAGTCCCACATTGCATGAAAAGTATGATAATTTATTTGGAAGCTTTTGAAAGGGAGAAACTTCTCATTAAGGAACTGTGAGGTGCAGCAGTATATGTCTCTAAAACTGATCTTTTTACAGAAAAGAAACTAACAAACAATCCAACAATGGATTTATGCCAATTGGAAGATGGCTATTTTCTGCATCTGTTTAAGAGCAAAGATTTGTTATCAAAGCTTCCAAAGTTTTTCCCCAAGAAGAGGCTTAAAGGTCAGCGTAGCTAACAAGATGATGGTGCAAAGCAACTTGCTGGAAAGCAGGTGGCTTAAGGGAGGTGGCAAACTGGATGCTTATTTGTTTGGTTTGGGTCTGTGTATATCTGTATGTCTGTGTGTCTGTATGGGTATACATTTCTGTGTGTTAGAGAAGTTCACAATCCATAGCATTTGGATCTCATCTTGCCTAGGGAAAACAAGCAGTACCATGGACAATGGGATAAGTGACATCTGAATTTTTTTAGAGTTTTGTTTTGTCAAAATAGCTAATGATGTTTGAAAGGGTGTAAAGTTTGGCAGAAATTCTCTCCTGGTCTGCAACCACCATGACATGTCTCCTCCAGTGTCTAATGGGGCTGGAATCCTGCTGCAGGAGGCACGGGCAGGGTTTGCCTCTGTGTGAGACCCCTGCACATGTAGTTACCTCAGAGACCACTGCCACTTCCCAAATCTGGATGAAGCTGTTCAGCATGTTTGAGAGCTGTGTGGAGATGTGTACACCCAGCTTTACTGCACAAACTTGATTTCTGTAGAAAACAATCCAAAATACTTTTAAATATCACTGACTAAAGGAATGTTCTCTGCATGAGCACTAACTCCTCACAGGCAGCTCTGGGTCAGAGTTACTGTAGACATGGATTATCTCTGTCAGAGGGTGCCCAGCAGTAACTTTTGTGATTTAGAAGGTGTTAAGGCATATGCTGCTTCTTCTTCTCCGGCCTTCTCAAGGACTGTTCTGGCATGACCAGATCACAGTTTCACCTTCAGGACAGGACAGTTTAATGTGTACTGGAGGTCTTGTCTATACAAGCATGATTGTATGATTTTATGATTTATTAAAGAACTTGCTAGTGTGGTATCAGTGCAACTTTCTCCTCCTAAAACTATTATCAATTGGTTTTTAAAGCTCTTTATTTCTAACTTAGATCAGACATGCAGCTGTGTGGGCACAGCCAGATAGTGTTTAGAATCAGCCAATCTTTTAGGTTGGAGAAGACCCTTAAGGTCATTGAGTGCATTAACCAAGCACTACCAAGACCACCACTGAAGCTTGTCCATAAACCCTACATGTCTCTAAAATACCTCTAAGGATGGTGACTCAGACACTGCCCTGGGCAACCTATTCCAATCCTTGATTCCAAAGCCTTTTAGTGAAGAAATTTTTCCTAATACATAGGAAAAATACATAGGATTATGTTCAAAGTGTTCATTATGTTAAAAATGTTCATGTTATTATGTTCAAAGTATTTCTCAGTTCAGCATGAAAGCACGGTTGTACTCTACTGAGTGTAGAGACTGCCTGCATGAAACAGATTAAAAGATCTGCCACAAATTACTGGATGTTAGAATATACAATATGTTAGAGCAAAAATAAATATATATATATATATTTATATATATATAAAAGAGAAGACTCTGTTGGATGCTTCCAGAAGTGCAGCTGAAATGAGCAGTCTCCTAACATATGCTGTCCTTACACACCATGCACTATTTCTTGTTCTGAAATCTGGAACAGTTTGAAAGAAAAGAACACCCTAAGTAAATGTATATGAATGGGAACTTTCCAGAATCAAACAGATCTGAAGAAATATTTGCTGATGTTGAAATCTGGCGTTCTTCTCACTTCATCACTTCCAACATGATTATTCAATGGTTTTGAAGAGGGAGCCAGGCCAGGAACAAGTGTAGGAGGGAAAGCAGAGCTGTGCTATGCAGAGAAGGGAGGGGTAGTGTTGCTTCTCAGTGCCCAGCCCCATCCAGTTCATCTCTCTCCCTTGTGTTTAAGCATCTGGGGCAGGGAGGAAGAGAAGAGGGTCAATGTACTTCCAAGATCCTGTCTCTAATCCTCCAATCCTCTTGATCCCACCCCCTTTCTTCAACTGCAGTATTGTATTTCTCTGTACTCTGACTTCTGCTTTAGTGTTCTACTTCACCGTGGTTTTTTTTCTCATAATCTTATATTTTCTTTTATTCCTTTCTGTTCCCCCACTTTTTATCAAAGGGGAAGCCAGATTTCTCCCCCTTAGCTAGTGAGGGGTAGCATGAGAGGAGGAGCAGTAATGCCTGCCTGGCATGTTGAGGGAGACATAAATGTCTTAGAAGCAAGTTGTAGCTCCTCTCGGGGCTTTCTCCTATGCTGAGGCAGGTAGAGGTACTTTACTTCTTGTGAAGAACCTGCAAGAAAGTTTCAATGCATCCCAATACCATCTCTGTCTGAAATTTGTTCATAAAGGCATGCCTAGATGGCCTGGCAGCCATTGGTGAGGAGAAAACAGACACAGGAAAATTTCAAATGGTGAATAAATGGCAAAGTTATGAGGTAAAGGCTCTACTCTATGCAGCAAAACTACATCTGGCTTCTGGAAGAGCTGCTAATCTGTCACTTTTGTGAATTAAAAATGCTGCAGTAGATTTTCTGCAATACGGGAGAGCAGCTTTGCAGGCATAAATTGCTTTTCTTGCTGACAAAACCTCTTTTTTTCAGAAAGGAAACCACGAGTGACCCAGCCCTCAGTATTTAGTACAGGGGGGAAAAAAGAGAGGAGCAGAAAAATCCAGCACATGGAATTTGTTTTTGCTGCAGCCTCATATCCATCCAGGCTGTCCTGCTAGAAACCTCTGAATCCCTAATCTGGTTTTACAGCATCATCGTGTCTTTTTTACAGATGCTTCATTCAGAGCATGGCTACAGAGCAGCTGTAATGCCATCTAATCCATTTGCCTTAACCTGCCCTGCACTTCACAATGAAGGTTTTGTTTTCTCCTGTTGTTTTGTTTGGACCAAAACCTGGGATGTCTGTTAGGGTTATCAATTCCTCTTGGTTGCAGAAGGAAGTTTCTCTCTGACTATTTCCCAGTCTCAGTGGGTTTTTGTTTAAAATGTAATAATTCAAAAAGTAAGTGGAGAAGCATGGTTTAGCCCTACTTCTCACCACTGTTGATACAGTTCCACTTTTCCTGTCAGTCTCCTATTTTCTCTGTTATTCAGTCAAAAGCAGTAGACCTTTGCTTCCTTTTCTCTCTTTACCAGGAAACCAAGGAACTGAGCCTGTTTATTGTGAATTACTCTTGGCATCCCTATACAGGGAGAGCATCCATGTGTGGGGAGGAGGGGTAGGGCAAATTACCTATTGTAAGTGATCTGCTTTGCCTTGTTTAATGCCTTTGTGGCAATAACATCTTTTAAAACCATGTATTAATATTGAGAATGTGAACATACTGTACCATCTGATGCCTTTCAAAGACTTATAAAGAGTGAAGCCTAAAATACCTGCCTGTCTGTCCCTCATAAACCCTTTCCTCCTTCAGCCTATTGTGTTCCACAGCTGATTTCAGTGACAAGCTTTCCCCCAGGGCTTCCTTGGCCATGGGATTTCCATGCTCTTTGCAGTTCCTTTTGCTGCAGGTGATTCTGTGACTGATGCTGGGGTCCACCAAAGCTTGCCAAGGGCAGGTCACCAAGCATGGAAGCTTGGTCCGGTAGAGAGCTGGGACCAGCTGTGAGTGAACAGGTTTGGAAATGGTAACTGTGTTAACACTGGAAAAGGGAGTTGGCCTGGAATGCTTGAGCATTCATAACATCAATTAATGTCTTTTTACCTCTGTAAGTGCAGTGCTTGCTGCTTACCAAGAAGCAAACTCTTGAGATACTATTTCCTTCTTCTCCCACTTGTCCTTACAGCTTGTCATGGATGTATGTTGTTGGTAACTGGAAGAAGCTGTAGCTCTACAGACATGCATGCTTATCCCATCTCACAGCACCCCAGAATGTTTTTCTAGTCCTCTAACCTTAGAAGCGATTTTGAATGAAAAATGTGCAAAAAAAGAAGAAGAGAAATTTACAAGAAGAATCTGTAACACTAAAAAAGGCTCTGTACAACCTATACTAAAAATGCAAAAAGGTGAGGTCTTTGTAAGACCTCAGAAAACCTAAGTGATAATAATTCAGATAAAGAAGTGGTCACAGCTGGTTTTCTTGTTCACTTGTATCTGGAAAGTGTGAATAATTTGGGCTGGTACTTGGTTTTATTTTCATGTGTTTTTAAACTTGTACATGCAATAATAAGCATAATATGGAGCAACAACCATACATTGCAACTTTGGTGGTTTAAAAATGGGACAGCAGGAAAAACTTCTTTGCTGGGAGGGTAGAGTGCCCCTGGGAAAGTTACCCAGAGAGGTGGGGAATCTCTGTGCTAGTAGGTTTCTGAGACATGCCTTTTTTAGACAGAACCAGAGGGCATCATCAAATATTTGTGATAGTCCTACTTCAGGTCAGAAATTTTATTAGGTGACCCCAGACATTCCTTTCCAATCAACTTGTGTTTTTTTTTAATTGGTATTTATGTCTCAGTTATTCTACTTAACTGGAATAAGTTTCACCATGGAAAAACAAACACAAAAAACACAAAGCTGTCAATTTATAGTCTTCAGCCCATGTCATAAAATTCTGTAGTATCCAAATATATTTTTTTTTTTTTTTAGTGTGGTGCTGTTGGCCTCTGCATCCCATCCAGCAGGTAAAGTCAACTGAGTTCTTCCTTTCTTAGGTTTCCATGTTGCTTTTGCTTTCTGTGCATGTTTTTAGCAACTGAACCCTTAGGATTTTAGCCCTGAATATGACCAATAATATGTTATCATGTAGGAAGAGGAGAGAAGGGTATATAACTGGTGTAAGTTACATGATATTTCCCAATACCATTCTTAGCTGTCCCATGCAAACAAGCAGTATGGGACTGACAACAAAGAACAGTTTTTGAGGTGGTGCATGGTAAAGAACAAGGATTCCCTAAGCCACCATGTCCTCTTCAGAGCAGTGTCCCAGCAGTCCCTATGAAACTGAGTTTCCTTCTCTGCATTGTCCCCAGTGCTATGCAGAGTTTTTATTTTGTTGCTATCCTAACAAGGACCCCATTGCTTGGGTCCATAGCAGGATTTGAAGTAGCAGCCCATCAGGTGGTAAAAACTGAGAAATTTTATGGTGGCTACCTTCTGGTGTGTTCATAATTAGGAGGGTAAAGGTGATCATCTGTTGCTTACATTTGTTCAGCCAGAAACACAAAGAAGGAAGCATTTAAAGAAACATAAATTCTCCCTTTTTCCTGGTGGTGCAGATTGTGTATATAGGAAACCCCCACCAGGATAGACATACATGTTAAGTGAAACAGTTCTGCATTTCAAAAAATGAAAGATGGACCTTCATGTAACTCTGTAGAGCCTGAAGGCCAGAGAACTCCTGGAATTGCCACCAAGAGCACCCAAGCCCAGGTTCCTGGAAATGCAAGTACTCAAGAGCTCTACTTAGACCTAGCAGAACTCTTTGAACCTCTCAACATGCTCTGTGTTACAGAGTTCAAATGCCAGAGGGGGAAGCAGCCACCATATGTCTGTGTTTCCTGTTGTTTCAGTAGAAGCTATCACATGCTGCACAGTAAAAGAAGTGGATATGATACATGTCTGTCCACTGGCAACTGCTGCAACTTGTTCCTTCTGAACACTGGAAAAGAATAAATACTCTTAGGTATCCCTTTTCCCTTTTTCAACCAAAGGCAAGAACTGGCTAGAAGCAAGGTCAGAGAGAAATCATTAAACAAGCCAGAAATGTGGAAAGCATCATAAATGAAAAGCCAGCCAGCTGTAAAGGCTCAAAGGAATGTTAAACTAGTAATGTTCATGTAATTGCTGTTGCATTGCTTGTAACAGTGGGTAATTTTTTTTCCCACCTACTGAGTGTATTGCTTTGTCTCTCAGGTGATCTCTTCAGTGCCTTGGATTTTCCATTCCTGTACTTCTACAGGTTTCATAGCAGCTGCTGTGCCAGGTAACCTCTCTATATAACAGGTCATGTAAATGTTTTCAAAATAAGAGGTTCAATTGACTTCCAGCCTATACTCTCAGTTAAAAACTTCATAGCATGTAAAGCTATTCTCTCTTTACCAGGAGCCATAAGCCAGTAGAATTGCAAAGAATAAACCTTTGCATGTCTGTGGATATGCATTTCATGGCCTGAGATTCAAATGTGCTGAAAGTATGTGTATCCTTGAGTGAGTGCACTCGGACTGGGAGAGTTCCCATTCACCAGTAAAATAATGTTTACCCAATATAGCAAAGCTTTGATACGTAGCATCTCTCAAATGCTTCTGGAGTCAGATTAACCCAAACTTGCTGTTTGCAGCAATTACTAAGTATTAGTCTTCAGCAGTATATGGGTGTACATGGATTTATTTGCCTGTACATCTTGTGATTTGGCAGAATGCTGTTTTGGGTAAAAGGGAAAAGCTTTAACAAGCATTCCATTATTTTCAGTAGCAAAAGTTCACTGCATATTGGTATAATTCTCACAGGAAAACATAAATATGTTTCCCATAGATCTTAATTTTTTTTAAATTCCTGTCTTTCCCCCCCAGTCGTTTACCAAATTAAAGTATTTTTTTAAGAGGGGGAAAAAGATATTTTCATTCTAACTAATGGCAAAAATATTTCTTGAAAGGCATTTTCTGACTTGTATCTGGATTTTCTGTTGAAAGGGTATATTGGGAATGACTGTTAAATAATTTCTAATGTATATAGGTTTTTGTTATGTTTTTCCAAGTGTGGTCTATCCACACTACAAGTAACTCGCAATTAGGTATTCTGTAGGTAGGGGAAATCTATTTTTCTTGAAGGTGAGGTCTAACTGCAGGCTCTAATGGATATCAGTCTAGCCCAGATATTCTTCTCATTCACTTCATTTACCTCTGTGGTAGCTTCCCACTTCTGTTTCCATTGGCCCACCTTCAGTACATGTGTAGTAGGTAGCACTGTACACTACAGGAAAGGGAAGGGAATGGTTAGATGGAGAAACAAACATCTCAGTTGCTCTCCTACATTTTATAATCGAGTGTCTGTAGATATGTGGGATTTGAAGGAAAACCTATGCAATGTAAGCTAAGGGCAATTCATGCAGCTAAATCTACTGCCTCTGAAAAATGTGTGAAGCATCAGTAGTAATGTGGAAAGTGCTCAACTTATTTAATGAAATAAATTGCTGTTAATTGTCACATCAATATTTTAGGTATTATAATTTGCTGTTTCACTTTTTTATCTCTTGAGTTGCACTAAATATCTTCAAATCTTCATGACTGAAAGCCCTTCACAGCAGGGCAGAAGATCTGAAATAAGCTACTGGACTCTTAAAAAAGTATGGGCAATGTTGTTTCATTGAACTCATTCATTTCTCAGAGTGGAATGCTCTACTGCTCAGCACTCCATCCTCTACAACAAGTTGCTGAGTTTAGGCTTATCTTTTGTCATCAAATCAGCATCTGCTTCCTTGGCTTCAGACTTCACATGCATCCCAAAGGATCTTGTGTTATGGCTCAATGCAAAAATTCTCAATGCCTTCTACTCCTGACAAGTTATCTTACTCTGCTCTTTGGTGCCTGTATGGACATGCAGCTGAGCTGGAACTTGGCCACATGTGTTGGACAGGAACAGCACTTGGCTGATATACTGGAGCCCAACACAGAACTTCTGACCTGAGGAGCCACCATTTTCTACCCTTCCTGCTGCTGTAGAGAGGGGACCAACTACATGGCACCTCTATCCAGAACCCTCTGTGAATACCAAGGCACTTTTTGCTTCACCACCTGTCTGCTGTGTTGATCTGATCTCCTTTTCCATGCAGCTCCCACAGCACTTTGTAATCTCCTATGCCTCACAGTGATTTGTGCCTTACATATTCTGAAGCCCCTTTCTGTTCCCTGCTTGCTGGATTACACCATTCCACTGGTTCACAATTAGTGGGTTGTATATATGTTACAAGTGAAACAAAATCCAGAGCCAAACCTCATGAGCTCCATAAAGTCTGTTGAGATGTGGAACAAAATTTCCTTAAGGCTAGTCTTGGCTACAGGAGTTCTGTGGACTGCTGTCCTATAAGACTTGAGAATCAAAATTCTCTTAATCGTCAGCAGAAAACTTTGGAGTATCCTGTTCCCAGCACTACTGAGCCATCTATTTGTTATACAGTAGAGATGTATTTGACTTCCTAATTGGAATTTTGGCTTCATGAAGTTTAAACAGCTTAAAAGCTTCAGGCAGAAACTTTCCAGAGGTTATTTTTTCAGTTCAAGGCTCTATGGAGGTTGAAGTGAGTTAGTTGCCAAATATGTGTGGTTCCTGCTGAAATTAACATTGCTGTTATTCAGAGCCATTTCAATGCCTGAAGTTAATATTTCACCTCATGTTTTCAATAATCTCTACTTTTCTGATTATGCAAGTGCATTAGACACCAGCCATAAGAGTGTCAGACTTACTTTATTCAGATTCTAGTCCCTGACTGAACAAAACCCTAGGTGTACTGGACATAATGTAAGCCTCTTGTCCACTAGTTTTCCTTCTCCAAATGGGATTAACACTGCAGTTCTTCATTAGGAAAACCAAGATGTCTGTAAGAGATTGTTTAGTTGAAGTTAAGAGATTTTATTAACAAGCTTTCCCCATCCTTTGCAGTGGACTGTTGGGATTCTTTCTGATGTTGCACACAGTGAAGCTAAAAAGCAGCACAACCTCGGGGCAATATGCAGCCTGGAGTTTCCTTGCAAAGGTAAGAGAAAGACCCTCACAGGAACACAGTGCATCTGTGCATCTCCTAGGAGAACTGAGGAATTTCTGCATCTCTCTAGTTTCTCTTGCTGTTCCTCCTTGATGCTTCCTTGGTCCTGTTTGTGCAATTTGCACATACAGCTGTGGCAACAAATTTCAGGTGTGTAATATCCCAGGATCATTATCTGAGATAAAATACTGTGTGTAGACTGAGCCTAATGGAACTGGGATGATTATTGCAGCTAAGAATTTGGACTATGGCATCCCAGTAATACAAACCTATACTTTCCAAAGTGTTTTGGTGAATACTTCTTCTATGAGAGTGTGCACCAACCATTTTTGCACACAGTTTGCAGTGTGTCTTTCCTGAGCCAACAGTTACAGTTAATTCCCTGAAGTTCAATACCAGAACTCTCACTGTTTTTGTTGCAGTAGAGAGCTGAGGATGTCATTTGCCTTGACATTACCAGGGCTTTTGATGGTATGTCCCACAATATTATTATATAAAAATTAGAGTACTACAGTCTGGATGGGCAGACAACTAGATGAATAAAAAATGGTTGGAGGATCATGTTCAGAAGGTAGAGCTTAATGATTCCTTCTCTGACTGGAGTCTTGTGACAAGTGGAATGGCACAGGGATCTGTCCTGGGTCCTTTCCTATTTAACATCTTTATTGAAGAATGAGAAATAAGAGTATGCACTCACATTTTCAAGGGACACCAAACTGGGAGGACCTGTCAATAACACTGGAGGATAGGGTTGCCTTGCAGAGGGATCTGGACAGACTGGAGGAATGGGCCAACAGAAATCCTAGAAAATTCATCAAGGACAGATGTGAAGCCCTGCACATGGGAAGGAAGAGTCGGTGGCAATAATAGAGCCTGAAGGCTGTATAGTTGGAAAGCAACTCTGTGGAAAAGGACCTGGAATTTTGGTAGACAGCGAGAAGGACATGATTCAGCAGTGTGCCCTGGCAGCTAAAAAACCCCAAAATATCCTGGGCTATACTTATAATAGGATAGACAGCAAATTCTATCATGACCTTCTCGTCAGGAAGTGATCATGACCTTCTCCTCAGCACTTGTTAGTCAACATCTGGAATAGGGAGCCTTGTTTCAGGCACCTCAATACAGGGAAGATATTGATAAACTGGAATGAGTTTGGCAGAGGGTTGCCAGAAAAGTCAGGGGACTGGATCACTTGCATTTTGGGGAGTGGCTGCTGGATCAGGCTTGTTCAGCCTGGAAGCAGGACATCTTTGGGAGCACCTAAGAAGCAGAAGCCACCCAGTAGCTATGGAGAAGTCATCCAGAAGACAGATCCAGGCTATGCACAGTGCTGTGTAGAGTTGTGTTAAGTAAACAGAGAGGTTCAGATTAGGTATGAGGGAAAATTTTTTCACCCCAAATACAAGTCAGGCAAGGGCACAGGTTGCCCAGGAAGGCTGTGTTGTTTCCGACTTTGAAGGTTTACAAGAGCCAACTGGATAAAGACCTAAGTAACCCAGTCTGAGCTCCTGAGGTCCATTCCTTCTGGAATTATCCTGTGATTTGGGGTCTGGCTGTACTTGATTTAAGCTATTAACAACTCAGTTTTTAAATTATTGGTGGTGAATGCAGTCAAAAGAACTTCTTAGACTCCTTTTCCCTGCTTAGATTTTACTTAGTCTAGCCACTTTCATCTATGTCGTCTGAAAACCACAACCTTCTGATGTGGTTTGTGATCTCACCTTTCCTACTACAGTGAATGAAGCTGTTACATTATCACCCTCCCCACCCTAAACCCTGGATTTGCATAATATGCTTCTTTAGAAACTGTAATCAAATGAGTTTGTTTTTTGTGGGGATAACAAGAGTGGACTGATATGACTTGGTTTGTGCTTTGTAAGCTCTTCCCCACTGTCCAAGTCACATAGAGTTTCTTACTAATTTGAACTTCTTCCAAACATTCTGAGTGTGCAGAATTTTAGTACCTTAGCTTTCTTCTTACTACTTCATAGCAAAGTCTAAGATCTAAAACTTGCTCTTGAGTCTTTTGTTGTTGTTGTTGTTGTTGTTGTTGTGGCTTTTTTTTTTGTTTTTTGTTTGGTTTTTTGGTTTTGTTTTTTTGTTTAACATTCTGGGTTGGAGATTGGAATAGCTGGCTCTGCTAGTAGGTGTTGTGAATGAGGGTAAATGGTTTTACATGTGGTATTTGTGACTTACTGAAAAAAAAATGCACAAAAATGTGTTGTGAAATATATTTTAAGCAGATTTGGGTCCATCCCAGATGAAGTGGATCAGAGCCATAAGGTCTGGATTGGATCAAAGTTTTCCCAGAGTTCAAGGGTTTCTAGATTTGTGGGGGGTTGGCCATCTCTAGACATAAGTGATATGAAGTTTGTTCTAGCCACTGTTGTCAATGAAATTATATGCCTTCATAGCAACTTGAAGCTTGTCTCTGTGTCACTGGAAGAATTTAATCTGTTCTTTAGCCTTTAAAGTGCATGCTTTTTAATGTACGCTGTTTAATTATCTTGCTTGGAAGGTTTTCATAGCAGAGCAATTAGTCCTTTTCCTGTTGTAGCTTCTAACCCAGTGCTCAAATTATGTCTTATCTTGAGTTTGAAGAGGGCAATAATAACGAATACATGAGATCTGTCTGTAGCACTAATAATTTTATCAACACTAACAGTTTCCCTAAGTCTTCCACTAGTGTTTTAAAACTTGCTATATGACTTATTTTAGAGTTCTACCATACCCATGGTAGAACTCATGAGGAGCATGGAGGAACTGCTGCTCCAAGAGCTGAAATGCAGTTTATTTGGGGTTAAAAGTCAGTGAATGCTTGAAAAGTTTGGAAGCACCATACATCAGTTTTAGAACAGGGATCAAAGCAGAGACAGACACAGACAGGCAGAAAGCAACAGCTGAACTGGAGCTTGCCTTAAGGGTAGGGGCTGATCTACTGGCTCCCAAAAACCCAAGGAACCTTGTATCTACAAGGAGCTATAAATTTATGTACTGTGTAGTTAAGATTTGAGTTCCATCTGTCTGATCATCAATACTACTTCCTGCAGGTGTTTGAAAATGGTTTAACTGTGTCCTGATCCAGCTCAGCATTGCCCAGGTATCACGGCTGTGTCAGTCACATCTTAAATCATTGTAAGTGCAGAAAAGCAGCATTTAACTAGCACTGTAAAAATCTGTTTAAGTCTAAGTGTCTGGCTCCCTTGAAAAAAAAAACAGAAAAGGAAGGAAGTTAATATGGATAAAGAATAAAGATAGAAAGTATTTGTATCTGGACTTGCAGAATGGGATCCAGTGGGAAAAAAAAAAAAAAAACCACCTCTGGTCACAACAACAGCTTTGTGTTCCCACATGAGCATTTTTCTTGGATTGAGTAGTGCCCTAGATCATCCTCCTAATCTCTCAGACTGACTGGAGTTTTCACCAGCAGTTGGAAAGGAGCAGCGTTTGAGGCCAGAATATGTTTATCTTGCAAATGAGCCAAGAAAGGAGAATGCTGCAGTCCTCAGACAGCAGCACAGGCCTCCAGGGAGGTGCAGGGAATCGGAAAATCTGTTTTCCATTTGGATGCTTTGTACCTATGTGACTGATGAGCTGGGGCTGAGATCGTTGTCACAGCTTCATTTCCAATAAATTAACCATGGGATCTGATTGGCTCTGCTTTGCACATCCAAGGACACATTCCTTGTGAAGCCACATATTTGGCCTCCCTACCCTCTAATTTTTCATTCACTTAAAAACTGGAGCTGGGTCGTAACTTGTTGTTATGATCTTTACTTTGGCTGTGGCAACTTAATCAATGCACGAGGTTTTTAAATTATTTCCTGTAATGATTTCTGGCAGCTCTCATGTTAGGGCATTGCTTTGCACAGAGACAGATGAAGCACAGGTTTCATCTGTGTATAAAGTCCTGTGTGATAATTATAGAGACAAATGCTCTCTGCACTTTTTCTGTGAAAGCAAATAGTATATGTGTTAGTCATATCTGTATAAATTCCTGAGAAATGCAAAAGAAATCAGTGAAGTGATCTGTATTAAAAAAAAAAAAAAAGGTTTTTAAGAAGTCCAAGAAATACAAAATGCTTTGTCATAGCCTTGCACAGATTTAATCCCCGGAAGAGCAAGGATTTGAAGCTGTACTGAGATTTCTTGTTTTAATTTGAAAGCTGTGCTAGTATCCTGGGTCATGTACTGGAAAGAAAAAATTGGAGATGCTCATATATACAGACAGAAGCATCTGGTGAGGATGGTAATGAGCTCTAACAGTGCTGTCAGTGAGTTTGTTTTGATTAAGGTTGCCAATCTATATCTGGTGATGAAGCCTGTTAGGGTCTCTAAAAGTTAAGCAGCAGAAATGATTTAAATCATTAACAGAATGGAAAAATTCAGCAAGACACTGGTTACTTATGAATTTGTATTCCCATATCATGTTTAGTGTTATCCTAAAAAACTGGTAGTAGGGAATTCAGCTTGTTTCCAGTAAGAACCTATTGAAGAAGCTTGTTATAAACAGGAAGAACAAATGGGAAGGTCAGTGGATTTTGAATTCTCTTTTTCTTCCTTCCTCACCTGAAGAAAGGAAATTCAATAACTGAAATTAACTTGCATTGAGGTTTACTGATTTTCCTATGCATGGGTTGGAAGGAAATATAGAATCATCGGATCAGGAGTATGCAACCATTTTCTATATAAACATCCCGGGCACTATTATGTAATCTATAATTTATCTGAACAGTGTTGGAGGCTCCCTAGTGCATTAAAGCATCCTCTGACAGCTCCTTTGGTTCCTTGTTTGTTAACTTTAGATGTGTATGCCCCAGGTCATCCTGTGTTTAATGCTGGCTGCCAGACATTGCGAAAGCAGCTTTGCAGGAGTGTCTGAAAGCATCTCTTATCTGTGGGTTCTGTGTACCAACTGTACTTATACCCCAGCAGGTTTAGTCTTCTCCCCAAAGTCTTCTCCCCAAATGTATAATGGCTGTTCAGAATCCCTCCTGCTATTCAGAATGACTCCTGTAGTCTTGGATTTTATATTTCATGTCTGTGTTTTTGCTTCTTTGCTCCCCATGGTGTCTTGAAGAGAATGGATAGACTAGATCCTTCTTCATGTCAGTGCAAAAATAATTGATGATATCCATCTTAATGGTTGGAAAAGTACTGATATTTTTATTAAAGCAGAAATTCTCTTTTTTCTGCTTCTCATAAAATGGAGAGCCACAACTGCAGGCCTTCTGGGGCTCCTAGCCTTGTTATGCTCACTGCACCTCTCTTCACATATAGCATGTCACATGAGAATTTTATCTGCTGTAATTCTAGGGGCAAACCAGCCAAGAGAAATAAAATGAATTCATGCTTTTCCACATTGTTGCAATCTTAAAGCCGCTGCCAAAATATTTGCTTCAATTTGTATACATCTTAATTCCTTTCTCACTGCTGCTTAGCATGCAAGTGCTAGAAAATATTCTGCTGGGGGCTATTTACTTGCAGGAAATTTATAAAAGAGTCCTGCCATGGGTACCTTCTGTAGTAAATGTCTCTCCCTTGCTCTTCTCTGCCTTAATGGAACAGGATTCTGGAATTTAAAAACCTGTTTAAAAATTTTATATGAATATCATAACTAGAACAAGAATGTGTTTGGTTTTCTGGCACTTGTGCACTTGGTTATATTGTAGACTGAAGTACTGTCTTCTTTGCATGCTGCTGGCTCAGGAAAAAGTGACAGTGAGATTCTTGGCTGAAAATCCCATTTCTTTCTTGGCTTGGACCTCATAAAGCTTTAGGCAAAAATGTCATAAACTCCTGTTGAAGTTCCATAAACACAGCTCATTTTCATGCAGCAAAGATCCTGCACTTTGTGCAAGACTGTCTCAAGATCTCTGCTCATCCAACCTGGGAAAACTGTGCAGCTGCAAGCCAAAACCCTGTGAGAGAGGGAGAATTGTGTCCTAGACCCATCTGGACTCCACTGGTAGGAGCTCTTTGTGACAACAGTGTGGTTAGAAGTGCATCTCTAATCTGAGAGAGGAAGATTCTGTGACCCTGAAGTTTACAAGGATTCCAAGAAGGGGTTCATAAAAGTAGAACTGAGCTTGTTCCATCTACATACCTTGTGCACTGTCATGTGTGTGGATGTGCACACATACAGGGATAAAGACAATTAAAAATGGTAAAAATCCTCATTGCTTTCTGATTGGTCCTCACTGTATGAAATATGTACATTTATTCTTGCTACATATAGTTGATTCCTGTGAGTCACCATGGGGACTATGCAAATACCTTGGAAAACAAAATGTGTTTCTCAGCTGAGCTTCAAGCAGAGGAGGCAATCAGTGTGAACTTCATTGCATTGTTAGGGTCTGTAAAAAAGACTAGTTGCTGAAACCTTAAAAATACCGGTTTTAGGGTAGTTTCCATGGAGACAGCTTCATAGTTACATTGTAGCAGCCAACACTAATTACAGCATATAATTACTGGGGAGACGTCAGTCTCCATAACAACTTCATTGTGTGCTCCATGGCCACTAAGCTCAGTGACACAGGCTCCCTGGGGCACTGTTGCAATTTAAGGAAGCTGTCTTGTAAGAACAGCTGAGACTTGTTGGAGATTTTGAATTGCCAGGTAATGGAAAATTTTAATATTGTGAGGGTGGTGTAAATGGCTGCAATTGTGTATCCACTGAAAAAGCCAGTTGCACAGCTTTTTGGGCATGACATAGTCACACAAACTTATGTGTTGTGACTCAGGGGTGGTATCACAGAACAATTTTTCAGCTTTGCTTAATATAATAAATCCAGTCTCTGCAGACATTAACTTTGAGCCCTAAGAGATGCTCTGTAATAATTTGTTTCCTTTTATCTATTATGATATCCATTTGAAGTGTATGTTTGGTACTAGCATGTTCTTTAATGTAAAGCTAAAGGCTTTACTCTAAGCTCACTTAGAACAGTGAGCTAGGAGTATGTCTTTGGAAGATACTTTTTCATTCCTAGCCTTGACAAACCATCTCTATATGCTTGACAGTACAAAACAACAGTTTAAAAGGAAATTTTTTTGAATCTAACAGAATTTTGAATTGCAGAGAATGCAGGTTTATTTGCTCCTCTGCATAATAGATTGCTAGTCTCCCATGTTTTTATTTAGTCTCCTGGAGTTACTAGCATATGGAGAGCTGAGGCTGGGAGATGAATCATTATTGTGACAAAGAGAAATCAAAAGAATGAGAACTGTTTTGGAAGTCATTTCCGTTGCTAATGCACTGATGTAAATGCCAAAATTACATGGGAGAACTGTGCACTCTGTAACATACTAATGTAGAAGGCTCCCAAGCTAGATAAGGCTGGACTTCCAAAACCAAGAAAGATATAGCCACATTCTTCTGATTTGCTGGTTCTCTGTTCTTTTCAGAATGTTCCCTGTTGATTTTTAAATACCTTCATGGGTGAAATGTCTCCAGGCTGTCTCATAAATCTTGAGCCTTGACCTCTATGGTAGGCACTGGATGTCACACTTCAGGTGGCTTCCTTCAGAAACTTCAGATGCTGCTCTCTGAAACAGGTCTCTGTCTTCCTCTTCTTCCCCAACTCATACCAACTCTTTGCCAAACCTCAAGTGCATTCATTTCTCAGTCCAACTCCATACACCTGTTTAAGGATTAGATTTTGATTTTCAACAAAAGTCAGCAACCAGCCATAGAGCTCTAGGGAAGGCAGACTAAATGGATTATGTTCTGTTCCTGAAATATGTGGTACTCAGGGAAGTCACAGAGGCTTCAGACAATGTCAGGAGGTGGCAGTGGGCTGTTCTTGACCTTTGCACAGCCAGCATGGAGATGAAGAGGGCAGAGTCCAGTTTTCTCTCTATGCATGTTGCTGTGTATGGTTGTTCTAAGAGACCAGAGGGGAATGGACCTGCCTTGCAGAGGCTTCCCCAACTCTTTTTGGAGGAAATGTTTGGAGTATATTCAGCTATAGTCAGTTCTGTCACTGTCTTCCCCTGCATGGGACGCACAGAGACTGCTGGGTGTAACCTTGTGACATTGCTCATAATAGGCATTGCTCAAAATTGATCAGCTAAATAAATGTTTTTTAAAAAATACTTTTTCAAGTATCACATTTTTTAAAGCTTCTGATGGAATATTTTGATCTTTTGTAACATTTAATGGTTAGAAAGCACTGGAAAGGCTGTCATTTTTAAATGGAAAAATAAAACCTTAAAGAAAATCAATTCTTCCTTGCAGTCCTTAGCATAACAACAGTAATAATAGCATGTCACTTTCTTTCCATTACATCATTACTAAAACAGTATAAACACACCAAAGAATGGTAATGCAGAGATGTGCCTCTGTTATTCTTTTTTGGGTAGTATGGAAAGGGGTCAGTAGAGAGATTTAGTTATCTTCTCTGGGAATTGTTTGTTTATGAATTAGGTTTTCCCAAAGGAGCTGTGAGAGTGGAAATACAATAGGAAATGGACTTCATACATGCATAGAAATACCAAAACTCTAAGTGTCATCTGGGAGAGAGGCTGATGGAAACTTGCTATTTTTGCTAACAGATTTTTTAAAAAACCCTTGATTACGCATTCCAAAGTTTCCTATGCTATTTTGATACTGCTGATATCCTCCACAGAGTTCTGAATTAGTCATGACAGAAAAATATTTTACATCTGATAATGTTGACAAGGAACATAGGCAGTTCAGGTGTGTTTATAGATTTTAACAATGGAGAATTGCATTGCATTTCTTTTCACTAAAATATTCCCCTTAAGCTGGGCATCCTCGTTGGTTCTCACAGCCCCCTTCAGCCTTTTCAGCAGCATTTGGGCTTTCCACACATAAGAAAAGCAGCATGTACAAGGTTTGTTCTCTTGTAGCAGTGACACTGGGGGCAAGGAGGGATTTGAAGATGCACTCAAGAAATGCACAGATCTTGAACAGATGACAGCCTCAGTCTGCAATGTTCAGCATGAGACCTTTGGTCAATCTGGCATGGAAAGAGCAATGTCTGAGAATGTGTGCAGCATCCCACTCAACACCCCCCTCTATGGTAAAGGGCTCCACATGTGATCAGTCTTGGGCTAGTCCCCATCTGGACTGATGTGATCAGTCTTGGGCTAGTCCCCATCTGGATCTTTGGGCCAGTTATGGCAGTGATTTCAGAGTGCACAGCTGGGTGGGCATTCACCTGCCTGAGGACTATATGGAAAAGAAAATTTTGTTGTTGGATTCCCAGGTTGCTCAGGGGGCATTTACTGCTCTCAGGCTTCTCTGTTTTGTGAAGGTTTTATCTAATGTACACGCTGTCTGCTGGAACCAGCTTTTTCATTTCTCTTGGATGCCAGCTGAGCCACCACTGAGCTGCTGCTGTGGAGGTCATGGTTCACCTGTTTGGAAGTGCATCCTCTCCCACAAGACAGTTATAGCAACCATTCCTGATTGATGCCCACTCATGGGCATCCAACACTTGGGAAGAAGATAGGCATAGGCAGATGCTGAGCTCATTCCTTCCTAAGGAGCCAGCTCCTTTCTTGCCAGATATACATAGCAAACTGTCAGTTTGGCTGTTAAATTCACCACTTAAGTGTGACAATGAAAATCATGGTTGTTTCATCTGGATTATCTTCATGATCTCATGAGATGAAGAATAACTTGGAATGCCAGCAGGCTAGCTCTTGGTGAGCTTAACATAAAATGAAGTGTATTTCATTGTGGTATTTTGCAGCAGCAGAGGGTTAGTACAGCTGACTGCTGCTCAAAACTGAAAATCAATACTTCTCAAAACAGATAGAAAAAGTAATTGTTTTACACAGTGTACCATATTATCGATCAGTAAAATTCAGTGTCTGAAGGAGAAGATAATACTGAGACTGAGTAAAAGTAAGGAGATATTTTACAGGCTTGGATCTACTTAAAAGATCCAAGGTTCCAAGGGACTGAGCAATTTCAGCAATAGTAGATATTTTTTGGAAGTTTTTCTTGGAGATAAAGGGAAAGATTAATGATCTTCATGCCATGAGATGTAAGTTTTGTATCAGCTAAGGTCAAGATACAAATACCTCCTTTTCTCTGATGCCAGACTTGCTGCATTAGGGGAAAATCATAAATTCTCCCAAATCCTCTGCCATCATCCAATACTTGATTAAACCTTATCTTAGTCCAATCCAGTTTTTGTCTGTGGTCCTAGTAGGTAGAACTTTACAGTTGTGGTTGTTGTTGCCATTGAAATGCTTATTCCATTGCACACATATTTAATAATTCATAAAATATTAACAAGATGATGAATCATATTGCACTGTCAGCTTCTGAACTTAGAAGTTTCAGGGGAGAGGCTAAATGTCAGGAGCCATTTAAGGCCTTTGCAGCAATGAGGCAGCATGTAAGCAAAAGAGACTCCTTGACATGCTGAAAAGATACAGGAAAAGTACAGTTAGGCATTATAATGCATGAAGCATCTACAGGAAACAGGGGGTGTTGGGTCTTAAATCTGGTGAAATAGCAAGAATGGGCAAAATGCTTCTCAGCAAATTCAAAGAAAATCAAATTTATTTGGTATAAAGAAGCTTTCTTGTGTCCCCATTAAATGACTTTTTTTGTCCTTGCTTGGCAAAGCTTCAGCTGTATGGATTGTGTCTCTTGTTTGCAGTTCTGACCTGAACAGATGCTGTTAGTCTGGAGCATGTGCACACACCTGTTTGGATCATGATTGATCGTGTTTCCAGATCAGCAAAGCATGCTCAGGAACAGCAATTACAAGAATTGTGCAGGCTGTTCCCTTTGTGTCTTCAGAACTAAAACTCTGAAAGTAATAACAGTATCTGGATTACAGATGGGCACATGTAAGAGAAATATTTAAAATATGAGCAGAGGTACTGTTAAAACTGGGTTCTGTACTGTAGCCACTTTATAGGCTGAAGATTGGTGTCACTGCTCGAGCTCTTAGTCTTAAAGGGCAAATGGATGTTTTGGTCATTATCTTCAATAGTAGAGGGCAAATTATTCTTCTTGTGGCTTTGTCTTTGATCAGAAATTCTGATCTTTATGTCTGAGTGAAGGTAGTGTGAAGTGGCTATTTGATGTTCAAAAGGAAATCACTACAATCACCATAATTTTCAACCCAATGTGGTATTTTCCAAGGAGAAAAGAGTTTTGATTTTCTTTAAATGTATCACTTTTTTTGAGGAAAGCAGAATAAATTATAATCTGCTTGTAATAGTTCTGTCCTGTCTCATCAGTCATGTATGTTTATGTATTTCTGCAGTGCGTACATATATAGTACACATTTAAATGTAAATGCATATATAAATACATGTTTATACATTGATAGATCTAGCTCTTGCTGAAAAGGAAATTCCTCTTTGATTATTGTAAATATGACCATGATATCCTGTTTCTCATAAGAGGAGAATTTTCTTACATAGATTCTATTAATTACATTCTGTAATCCACATATCCTTCTTTCCTTACTGTACTTTAACATTCTAAGATGTTTCTGCAGCATAAAATAATCATCCTATCTAGTGGCTATTGTAAGGTTTAAAAAAGAAAGTGACACTGGAGAGACAAGAAAATTAAGGCCAGGATTCAAAATGGCCATCTATGAGCTATATTTAAAGTCTTGGTATGGCTGAGAGCAGCAAGACAGGTGGCACATACCTCAAAGAGGTGAAGGCAGAGGATTCTGTAGAAGTGATTCAAAGCAAGAAATGAAACCTTAATGGTTCATTTTCTCCTACAGCCAAACTGCTGATAAGATGCATACAGTGCAGGCACAATAGCTTGGCCACTTTTGTCTTATACAGAATTAAAAAATGATGAAGTTAGACAGCAGTTCAGCAGTTCTTTTGATATTCACATGATGCTCAGGGCTAAAAACTAGTTATTATTAATAGCATATTTATTTGAAAGGATTGTACATTGATCATATATTAATCTGCTAAAACAGGATGCTCAATGACTTTAAGGATGCAACCACCTGTTGGTCCCACCTTGCACTTGCAGGATCAGCATCGTGGTCATATTGGTCATCAAATAAAAAAAAAGAACTTACAGCACTGAAAAAAATCTTCATAAATGTGATAGAAAGTAGAGGATGCATACCTAATTCTTGAAATACTGGAACTGCATAGAGGTACTCAGCCACAGAAATGCAGAGGATTTTCTTCTCTCTAAGCACGTACTTGGGCTAATTAGGAAATCTATTTTCTCATAGCAGTCAAAAAGCTAATATATAGAAATATTAATCTGCAGTACAGAGATTATTGGTTTAGGTATTTGTAATGTAAAAAAAGAGAAACCACCCTAAAATATCTGATGATTTTTCTAGAGGCATGCATTTGTCCTGCTTTTGTTGTGAAAATATTTTCGAGGGCAAGTTGCTGGTTGTGTGTTATTTGATCTACCCTCTTCCTCTGCTTTTAGTATGTTCTATATTTTAAATGTAATGTGTAGGTGATTTTAAGCTTTGTCAGAATCTATTCCTGTGAAATACAGACAGACTCATTTACTCTAGAACTAAGTTTTATCATTACCATTAGGCATTTGACTGCTAAGGCAGGTTGAAACTCTGCCTGCTTTTGAGTCACAATACGTGGAATTAATTGTGTTCTTAACCCCTTGCTAAAAAAAAAGAAAAAAACAAAAAAAAACATAGAAAGAAGAAAGATAAAATATAAAGAAAAGGCAGAAGAGAGACCAAAACCTCCTCTTGGAAAATAGATGCTTTAGAGAAGGAGATGAGTGCAGGCATTTGGGCAAATATAAAATAAATGTTCTTAAAGAAATTTACAGCAGCTGAAAAAACTTCTGTATGGCTGGATCAAAGCTGTGTGGATCATGAAGGTACTGAGTGTCACCGTTGCCATGGTGCCACTGTTGCCATGGTGCCAGCATCACCAGGTTATCCTTTAAGGAGCAGCTTGTATTTCAGAAGGGTTAAAGGGTTTTCTTCCTTCAGAAGAGTGGAGCAGAGCATTGCTCCTCCCATGAGCAATGTGCACCTAAGTATGCTGTAATGCACAAACTCCTTTCATTGTCTGCTGATTTCATTGGCTGACAGTCTCCAGTTAAGTCTGTCAGGGGATGAAATCCCTCAGGGCACGTCTACACTTCGGTCAGGCGGAGGATAACACAGCAGATGTGCTCGAGTTAGTGTTAAACTAATGGGCAGAACTGAGAGTGAAACCTGTTTTGCTTTCCCCTTTCCTCCAATCTATTTCACTTTGAATTGCTTCTTTCCCTTGTTTGGGGTCCTCAGCTTTTCAGGCAGGATCACGGCATTGCTGTTTCTTTTGGGAAGAGCCATTATTTTATTGGTTAAAGCCTCATTACCTTTCCTTGGAAAAAGTTGTATGGCTGATTGGAACCCTTCCTTGTCAGTGGATTTACTAGCAGTGCTCCTTCAGGGGCTGCACTATCATCTGAAGCCCTTATGTTAAGCAGCAAATTTTGTCTTGCTTTTTGATTGGTAACAACAGACCCTCAGAACAAAGTTGAAAGGTCTCAGACTTTGTTTCATTGTATTGATTAAATTACTAAATTAATATCTAGGGAGAGGAGACTTTAAAGGAGAGTTGGTCAGAGGAATTTTGCCTGAATTTGCTGTATCTTTTTTAACCAGAGATTGACCTTGCTATTGTAAAACTGATTTGTGAAGAGCTTTTGAGCTTCTAGTGATTTCATGGAAAGTTTTATCATTGCAATAGGCAATATAATTGAAAGCTTCCAGTGAAGTTTTTTTCCTGTGGTAGATCATCTCCAAAGCTACCCTAAAATTAAATAGCAAATGCTATTAATGCTTTGGTCTGTTTCTGCATGCAGGATTCATTCAGATGCTTAATTCTGCTCACAATGGAGGATATCTCCTGTGCACAGTATCTGCTGCTGCTAATGGTGCCTTATTTTGTTTGATCACCATGGGAAAAAAATGGGGTTTTTTCTACACACTTTGTTAGTACTTTTTTTCCCTGCCCAAATGCCAGCAATCCAGTCAGACTTGACATTAGTTCTAGTGACATCCTCTCTTTCTTGTGAGGGAGGTCATGTACCGTATTTGTCATGTTTAGCAGGGATTTTTGCTGCCAACTCATGTCAGATTTCCAGTGACAGTAGCAGCCTTGCACAATCAGTGAGCTTACAGGTGAACATTGGTGCCTCTCCTTAAACATTGCTGACTTTCTGCAGCTTGAAACCTCACAGTCAGCACCTGCTCTATAAAAATCTCTCAAGTCTGGGTTATTTTAAAAAGACTTGGCAGTACATGCTGGACCACATCAGTTGGGGTTTGGACAGCAGAGATCCCAGTCCCTCAGTGTTCTTCCATGCATTTGGCTGTCCCAGTAAATGCCTTCATCTGTTCAACTGGTTCTGTAGCTGCTGGATGTGTGTGAATGAAAGTATTCTTGCTAAGGTGCAGAGAATTTACCCATCTGGCAATGTTTTGTTGTCTTAAATTTGGATAAAAGAAAGTAGAGGAGAGCTAGATGGAAATGGCTTGTAGACCACCTGAGATGGAAAATGTATGCAAACAAAGAGAAATGGTATTAAAAGCTTAGAAAATTCATATGGTGAATTAATGAATACAGAAGATGGCATTAAAATATTAGTTGTTCTTTTTTTCTGTTCTGAAGATTTTGGGCGGTTTTTGACATATTTCCATCCCCAGCATGGAAACATTTTGTATGCTCATGTAACATATGCTTTCTCTTCAGTAAACATATGTACAAAGGAGATATAACTCTGAAATCTGGGAAATAATTTCAGTGGCTCTCCCTGAAGAAAAAAATTATGTGTTGTTATTGATGTTTTCCTGCTGTAATTTTTATCTTTTTTGTAGTACTGGATTATCTTGATGTAGCTGTTTTCAGTGGCCCTAACAATGATCCATTTCCCTGGCGATTTTTGATGATTATCTTAGCAGCTGGTTAAACCATGCAGAAGAGGGACAGAACAAATATTATGTCTATAAAAAGCTTGATATTACTTTAATTCCAACCATAGAATGAAAACAAATGTTACGTACATCAGAATCTTTTTCCTGATGTTTTGAGAAGATGACCCAATGGTAAATAGAATGATTTATTTTGAACAGTGAGTGAACTTGATGAGCTGTTTCAAAACACTCTCTTTGGAAAAAATACGCGTCTTTGTAAGGACAGAGGTTTTGGCAGTTTGGGGAAATGAAGTTACAAGGATTGGCTCTGTGTACACAAACTAAAGAAAACTTTTTTAAAGTATTCTGTGTTCACTTCACAGTGAGAACTATGACATTTAACTTCTTAGCAGTTTAAAAGTTTCAGAGAAAACATAGTTTTATATGGAATGTACAAGTAGAGTGCTAATATTAACAAATCATGGTCATGTCAGGACTAAATCCCCACCATATCTTTCCATTCCAGATAGAAAGATTAGATCAGAATCTAAATTTTGAAAATGTCCTCATCTGTGTTCTTGGCTATATAAACAATACCTTCCTGAACAACTCAGAAATGCTAAATATTCAAAATCTACAGCCAGCTTCTGCAGCCTGAAAATCTTTCTCTGAAATGATTGTAAAGTCAGGGCTGAAGGGGATCCATGATAGCTTGGTCAAGAATGACACTTTTATCTGGCAATGATGTCTGGTTTGAACCAATTGAAACCGGACACTCCAGAGTCTGTGGTATAACCACAGCTGGTCAGAGGAGAACTCAAGGCAGCAAAGAATGCAGAGTTCCACATTCCTTTATCTCCCAGGATCCAAATTTGTGCATTGCCAAGGACCAGGGACACTTAGGGTGCCATCTCCTGTCTTCAAGCCACATATCAGACTTATCAGAGTTTTCTGATGTTATATGTTCAAGAAAAACATCTAAGAGGGAAGCTGGCTCAATAGTTATCTTACTTGTTCTTAATGTCTACAGCAAGAAATTCTCCAATCTTTATTTTTTATTTTGTTATCTGTAAACTAAATTAATCTCTTATTCCAAAATAAATTCCATTTCCTCTCATATTTTCTTAAAACAACTCTTTGAGACAAATTTTACTTTCTCTTTGGAAATTTTTTCTTATCTGACCGAAGTGATAGGGTGAAAGGAGGAAGTCATTCACATCATGAGTTGTGCAGTGATCTGTCTGTCAAAGTTCCTTGGGAACCCTTTAAAGCTAGTGGCAGTTGTGCCTCTCTCCACTCAGGAATCACTAAAGCAGATTTAGAAAACGTGGGTGCATTGGAGCATATTTATTCCTATGCCTACTATGCCTACTATTTTCCTGTGCAGAAGTGATTTTATGTGCTGAATTTATCCCTACTGTGCAACCAGTTCTTCCACACATTGGGATATTTCTGCTTCATGGATCTTAGTCTGTTACCCACCATTTCAATGATGCCATTGTTTTTCTAGTTGCCACTAATTCAGCCTGGTAAGGGGCAAACTCTAGAGCTCTGGAATTGAATTAATTTCTTTGGATCCTGAGGTTGAGTGCTGTGTTGTCCTTGATAGGAGCCTGTTAAACGTAAATGGCAATGTAAGCAATGTGTGGAATGTTTTATGGCACCTGAGCCCTTCTCTGTTTCCCAGAATAATGGGAACACCTGAAGTTTTCACCTTTTATATGGGGACCTGAATTTGGGGATCTCCTGTAACCAGTAAGTTTGAAACCTCTAACTGGCTGAGTTGCTCTGTTTTTTCTCCTGGTTTCTGTTCCAGGAGAAACAGGATCTGATCCCTTGTACTAGAGTATTTATGTGAAGAATATTGGAGTATTTATGTGTTTTGTTCCCTGACTATTTAGGCCCAATCTCTTGTGTGGAAGGGATCAATGCACTCTCCTCAGACCTAATCCCAGAGAAGTATCCATTAGAAGGATACACTTATTTCCTGCAATGCTGCTACGTATTGTAAAGAACTAGAACTGGTTTTGTTTGAGGTACAAAGCACAACTTGAAATGCCAAGGTTTTTGGTTAAATGTAAAATGATTTGTGAATAACTCAGTTATTCTCTGAGTTATATCAAACTCAGATTTGAACTACAGAAATAGCTGGAACCAAGACAAATAGGTGTTAATAAAGTGTTCCTTTAAAATGGGTCTTATTTTTGCAGTACAATGGAATGACAGAATAAACTTAGACTGATTTATTTTAAGTAACAATCTTGAGGGGAGGTTGTTTTGTTTTGATTTGATTTTTCATGCAAGTAAGGGTTTGAAATGATTTCTTAGGAAAAATTTCAGCTCAGATGGAAATGTTTTGTTAAATTATGCTACGCTTGAATTTTTTTCCTAATCATCAAAAGCTGTGTCAGAATTTTGTAAGAAAATTTCCGGGTATGAATGTTTTTAAAGTAGCTTTTGTAATACTGACTGGTCACAGTTCCTTTAAAAGTAGGCAGAGTCCATGGAGCTATTCCTGTTTCCAAAATAGTTGGCGTTCAACCATCCAGTCTGTACAATATGATAGAATTAGTGACTGTATGTCAAAATCTTGGGGAGTTTTGTTCAAAATAGTTATATTATAGCTAATTAAAATTTTCCTTTCCACCTCTTAGTTTCACAGATTCAGCATCAAAATATATTTGGAAATCATTAACTTTAGTTTGCCCTTTAACTTGCTTTCTTTTGTCTTGAAAGCTCATTCCTTTTACTAAAGCATCTAAATGCCTAGGAGGACAACTGTGACCTTTAAAGTGAAGAAAGAAAGATTACTGCACTTAGCTTGTTGTGAATTTATTTTGTTGGTTTTTCTTTTTTTTTTTTAAAGGCCATTCAGAACATCAGTGTAGGTGGGGTTTTTTTCAAACTAAATGTGCACTTAAAACACTTCAGATAATACTGAAATGTACTTAAAGGAAAATTACCTTCTCTACTATGTCCCTAGGATTTAGATTCTTCTTCTGGAGCAAATGACATTGTTAGCTTCTCTGAAAACTTGTTTTTCACTTTTAAACGTATTTTTCTTTTAGATAAATCATCAAAGGTAGACATTTTAGCAACGTCTTTTCCTTTTGGTTTGTTTGTGATTTGTTTTTTCTTTCCTTACACACACTTACTTCATGCACTCTTCCAACCCACATTTTGTTTGTCTTTGGCACTGAGACACTCTTACATAACTTCTCAAAAATACAACAGTGTTCAGCTCTAGTAGTCCAAAAGGCTACAGCCTGCATTTTTGCAGAGGTTTGGGATGATCACAGTAGAATGGTGTATTGTTTCTGATAGGGCCTGTTTTCGGAGGTTTCTTGAATGCCTGTTTCTCTGCCCTTGGCCTCTTCTCAAGTTTCTAATAAACAGGGCTCAACAAGGGAGTGGGTGACACAACTTTAGCTTGTGCCACTTCTCAAACACAGCACTTCAGTTTCTTTGAGGAGATGAGCTTTAGGAAAAGAACGCTCTGTGCGTACCACAGCTGCCATCCTTTGTTAGTTTCTGTTTACATGGTCAGTAATTGGTATTGTATATTTTTATGTAATAAGTTAGCATTAACCTAAAATAAGCTCAGTACAGTTAATTCCACAAGCATTCACACCAGAGTAAATGAGAAATGGTTCCTTGTAGGTCAGTGCATCTGCTGCACTCTTTGTAAGGGGAGAACCCAGCCCACTAGAACAAGATGCAAACTTATTTAGAACACTAGTTTTGAGCTAATGGATATTCAGCCTTGCAGCTGGATTTTAGATAAAGTGCATGAAAGATTCAGCTCCTGAATAGTTAACTTCCACTGTTTGGAGTAGGTATCAGCTCTCTCTGGCTGCATATAACTGTGAGACAGACCATTGAATGTGCACATTTGCAATATGATCTTGAGTTTTGAAGCATAACTCTCTGTTTGTGACTTGTCCTTGTCCTCTGTCAGTCTCTTTTGAGTATGCATGTTAAGCTGTATGTTTGCTTACATGTATAGATACAAAGCTATAGGAGTAGATACATTATCCTTGATTTTCCCTAGCAGTAGGAGCTCACTTTTTCTGTTGCCTTGGAGCTATACAGCATTGCCTGTGCTGTACACTTCTGTGGCTGGAAGTGTGAAAATGCTGAAGTCGGGTGAAGTTTGTATCAGGAGGTGTGTCTGTGGTTGTATTGGTACCAGCAATTTGGTTGCTGAGCAGGGATGGAGTGGCCCTGCAGTCATGTGTTATCCTGTCTGGATCAAGTCCATCTCCTGCCTAATTTCCTCTAACAGGGGCCTGGGCTACAGGCACATGGAGAACAGTCAAGGTGTGAGTTATGGTAATATCTAGGAAGCAAAAAGCCACCAGCACACCTGAATGTCCCTAAAGTAGAAAACATCCCCAAAGAGGCCAGAGGAGGCACGCCTTGTGTAGTCCCTACTGAACACCTTTGCTCCTGTGGCACTGCATGGTCTCTCTGCTGCATTTAGATTGTTGTCCCCTCTCCACCTAACTCATAGAATGGGACTCCAGAGAGAGGACACACAACATTCTCTTCTTCACCTGCCACTCCTGCCTGTGATCCTGCCCTGGTTACACTCCAGGCAGATTCAGACCCTGCCTTTTAAAATGTGACCATAACAACTGTAGCAGGTATACAGACTGTTAGTCCAAGCTCTGGTGCACAGAATCTACTCTAAAATGGCATTTGCTTCCCTACTTTCCCTACTGCACATGTAGTAATGCTTTAACAAGTATTAGATTACAGAATGAAGTTTCTGCTGTCTCCCCTGGGAGTCAACTAGGAAAACAATGATTAGGAAATCTTAGCTGATAATTGTTTAAATGTTTTGTTTCTTAATTTCATTTTTTTTCCTTGGGCAATTTTTTATTAACCTAAATAGTTCCTTTCATTCCTCAGCGCTTGTGTTTCTCAAGTTTTTGTAAACCACTACCAAGTCTTCCTTTCCCACAGGCATTGCTTATCCTAACTGTTGACTGAAAATCAATCCCCCCATCTAATGACTCTGTCACTGTTCTTTGAACTCTTTCCATTTTACATTATCCATCTGGCAGCAAAACATCCAAAACTGCACGCAGGCTGCAGATGTGGTGGCTCCGTAGCTGCTGAGGCAGGGATCTGTTACAAACCATTGTACGTCAGGATTTAGCTGTTTCTGGGATCAGGACTTGGAAAGCAGAGTTATTTGTCTCTAATTTCTCTGCCCAGAACACCTGGGGGTAACGAGAGACTTGTAACATAAACCTACTGAAGTTGTGTTGTTTTTCTTAACTCTGTACCCTGTTAATTTTTGTTTTGTTTTTATACACATTTAAACACATTTCAAACTCTCATTCTCAGAAATATAAGGCTTTCCAAACCTGGGATCCGACTGCTCTCCCCAGTCTGCTGTCAACAAGTAAAAGCCAGCAGGCTCCTAGGCCAGGCCAGCTGGGATATGTGACAAGGGATCCCCTGCTCTGGTTCCCTGCCCTGCCTCTGCTCTGTCCTGGATTCTGCCAGAGTCAAAATTGCATTGTGATGTGTGACTATCATACTATCTTCAACTGAAAGATGAAGATATGACTGCACACATGGAAATTGAATTTCAGCAAAAGTATTTTAGTTTTCATTTGTGATATCACAAGTTCACAAAGTGTTTTTTCCTTCTTTTCAATTTAACAGGTTATCACTGCTAGCTTATCACCATTCTTCTTTGTCATGACTGCCAATGTACTAACAATTTCTTGGTAAGTGCCTACATGAGCTTTTTGTTTAACAGTAAAGATGAATTTTCACACAGCGCTTCATGTGGAAATATTTTTAAATGTCAAGTTCTATTGCTGTCAGTATTATTTTGCATGTAAGGAGAACCAGGTGTGCAATGATGGATGCAGTACAGTAATAGAAAAGTGTTTTTTCTACCTCTGTGGGAGAACATGGACATTTTAGACATTAAGCCTCACCACAATTCACTCAGCACATTTTACAGTGAGGCAAATGGACCCAATAGGCAAATAAATGACCCATTCAAAGTCATGCTGCAATTGAGTGGTGGAACTGGAAGTAAAACACAGGAGTCAAGGTTTGCTGACAGTATCTTTTTAACCAAGAGGGTGCATTCAAGTTTCCCTAACACACTGTGCACTGGGAATGCATAAAATTAAACTGGAGAAAAATAATGATAATAAACTTTTTCCAGAGCTGTTTCTGGATTTTGTAAAGTGTGGCCACACAGTACAAATCACCTAACCTGACTTTTTGGGGTAGTAATATAAAGGATTGGGGCACAAACTCCTTTGGTCCAAGGCAGTGTTTTTGATCAGTGTTTGTGTAGCACACAGTGAAAGGGAATCACAGAGCATGGCTGGTGCTCCTAAATGCTTCTGCCATGCAAATAACTTCTCGATATGGGGTTAGGCATGTGTCTCTGAGGACAGATTTGTTAATGGAAATAAAAATCTACTTACTTTTGAAAAGCTCTAAGCTTCTTTCTATTTGATTCATGATTCATTCGGTTTGATTGCTATCCTAAAGATTCAGCTCTGCACTGAATGGAATTAGCATATCCTTTCTTCAGGTGTGATAAGAGCCTTATAGAAAGGAGAATCTCCAGTTCAGACTGGCCCCATTTACTTATGTGTTGATATGGATTCCTATCTGTATTTTAGGCACATGTAGTCTCAAATGCTAAAGTAAGTAGTGCTTTTTTTTAGCTCTAGGAAATACATGCTGCCTGTGCATGTCAGAGACTTGACCAATGTCAAAGCAACTACAAAACACTCCTAGTCCAGGCCATTAACTTGCTGTTCTTCACCATGTTTTGCATGTGTTTGTGCAGGTCTGTCACGTGTGTGCTAGAAGCAGGCTTTGATTATATATCTGTATTTCACTGACATGTGCACTAAAAATTAATGTGTACCTTTATTAATGTGCACCTTTGTTAATGTGAGCACACAGACCCATGTAGCTGCACACATGCCACCTGCCCTATATGGACTGAAACTTCTATAAATGATGAACACATCTGTATGTTTACAAGAAAATTTGCTTTAGCCCTTGGGCCACTGTTACATTTTTATTGTCATAATTAAAAAAGAAAACAATTTCTTTTATTTATTTTTTTTTTAAATTTTAATTCTGTTAGTGCTTGTGCATTGGCAGTGCCTTGACTTAGCAGCAAAGCTCTGGAAATAGTTTGTTGGATGATAGCAGCTGCAAAGTACTCATGAGAACATTAATCACTGAGGATTTTAGTGCTGCTCCAGTGTGGTCATGGACAATATCATATGTTAATTTTTGAGCTATGGGCAAGTGCAGTTATCTGTCACCCCACTATAAACAGAAGCTGGAGGATTTGCCACATGGGAAAATGAAGGTAAAATCAAGGGCTGGCATTTAGCCATGATTTTTGCTTTGCTTCATCTTAAAGATATAACAATGATTTCCATTTGCCTAGTTATTTGGACTGCATGGGCACATGGATCCCAAGATTTCAAGTCCTTCAGAAAGGGATTCTTCTTCTCTGATGTAAGAAATATGATATTAAAGAACAGCTCTGGTACAGGTATCTTTTTACAGAACAAGGCTGGGCAGTTTATTATCTTTTGTACATAATTGCCAGTCTCAATTTTGAAATGGTATGTCAGAGACAGATTTATTTTTTAATCTCTGTTAAAAATTTAGAAAACAACATAACTATAGAAACAGGAAAAAAAATTCTAAGGTCTTCTGTATGTAATGTTTTGGAATTTTTTCCTTTAGGATTAAGGGTATATTATCCAACCATAGATTCCAAAGGAGTTAATGCATAAGGCGTGTTTATAACTGGAGCTGAAATAAGACATGGGGGTTAACCCTCTCCAGAAAAAAAACCACTCAGATGTTGTTACCAACTGCAGGTGGCCAGACTCAGTGGTTTAGACCCTTTTTGAAAAGCTTGCAGTCCTTGCAGCTCCTTCTTGGTAATTCCACACCAAAGCTATTCTGTCTTCCCAGTGGACCTTCACAGACTTTCTGTAGCACCTACTTTCCAGGCTGTTTACTGTGGAATTGTAAGATATTGTGCTGTTGTTATACAATATTTTTTTCCTCTCAGGAACAAGGGCAATTATGTGGTTTTTAAAACAGCTCACCAAAGCTAAGATTTAAGTGAATGTAATGCTATTAGACCAAAGAGCCTTCAGCTTTACATGCTTTTTTTTTCCAAGGAAAAAAAAAAGTACCCTTAGAAATGAACTTAACAGAAGTTTGTTTTGTTTATAAAGTTCAGTAAGGAGCTTTTCTGTTTCATAAGCTAATTAAGCCATGGAGCTAAGATGAAAGGTCAGTACACTTAGCTTTTCACTGTTCTAAAAGGAGAGAAGAGTCGGCATCTTACCATATTCCTGTCAGCTGTGAGAGATAACAGAGGAGACTTGGGGATTATTAACTATTGCATGCATTGAGTAGGTTCATAGCATATTTAAGGAAAGGTTTTTGTAAAACCATTCATCCTGACTTGGAGCCCTGCTCCTAGGCTGACTCTTGGGGAGCAGCCTTAATGCCACAGCTGTGCTGTGAGCAGCACAGGAAAGAAGAGCTTGGCACAGGTACCTTTTAGGCTGGGGCAGCTCCTTTCACCTCACCAAGAGAGGCAAACACAGGAATTTCTACCGACCTCACTGTGCCAATGGGATCACCCCAGCACAAAAAGGTTTTCCCAGATTTCACCTTGTCCACAAAACCTAGGCTTTACATCTCCTCCTAATGTTGTGAAGTGGCAAGTTTTCAGGACAGAACACAAACAGAAATTGCAAGAGGGAATCAATAGGCTAATAAGGTTCAAACTCTCTTGCCTTCCTTTTCTATTCTTGCTAGTGTAGGGGTGTGCAGCTATTGTTGTAACTAGGGGCAACCTTCTCCATTTAGATTGCTGTCTATGCATTTTTACTGAACAGCACCAGCCCAAAAACACAGGAAAGGTAAGTTCTGATGAGATCATTTAAATAAGATATTTTCGTTCCAGCATTTTCTTAGCAAGACAAATGAAAAAATCACCTGGGTTACTGTCTCTAGGTTGGAATGTGTTTAGATAAAATAATACCTTTTTGTATCAAGTAGAAGGACTTGCATGATGCTAAATTTGTGATATACTTTGTTTACAGCCTTGTGGTCGGTGGAGTTGGAGAAGCACTGCTTGTTTACACTGAAAGGACAGGCACATAAAGAGGAACCAGATCTCACCAGTTGGAACCAAACTGACTTGCAGCCTAGAGACACTATCATGAAAAAAGTGGCAGCAGGAATGAAGAAGTGCAACCAAACATGAGGAAAGGGATGGGTTTTTGTGTTTTTTTGGTTTTTTTTTTTAATTAAGAAAAGAACCTATGCTATTAATAGTGCTGGTAAGGGAGCAGCGTAGTTGGCAGAGATGATAAGGAGCTTTTGCCTCAAAGCACACGACCAACTATATCAGATTGATGTGGTAAAGAAAAAACTGCACTGTATCATGCTGATGGCTCTGTGTGAGCATCACTCAGTAGCAGCTTCTTGCACAGGGAGCTAAACTCAGGAAAAGCAGCATTCCCCACTGGATGCCCCCAGTGGATTTTTTTTTATTTGAAGCTGACAGCAGGTCATACCAAACAATGTATAAATTCAGGATCTGGAAGGATGGATTTTGCCTCCAACTGTTCTGTAAGCAGCAAGCTGCCACACACAGGTCTCTAGTCATGTTGTCTGAACTGGCACAGGGACTGAGGCCAAAGGGCTTGTGGACATAATCCCCTTCTGGAACTGTGGCAGTTTGACAGCCTTTCAGAAAGGGAAAATCAGCAATAAATCTCAATATCTGTAGTGATTGCTCTTTGTGAATTTTTTTCTCTCCCATTCGCTGAGATTTCTCTTGAACTCTGCCAATTTTTGTCAGCTGGAGGGGGTGGAGGGACACATACTGTTCCCAGCAGTGGTTTGTCTCTTAAATTATTGCAAGAGGAAACAAAGAACATGAACCTTGAATGAATGTCATAAAGAGTGTAAGGAAATTAATCTCAAGTGTTCTTAAAGTAATTTCATTTCTGGTTGCTTAATGGCTGTTAGAAATTAGTCTTGATATATTAGAGCCTGCAATCTGTGTGAAAGTAATATTAAATGATGAGTTTATATTGTGGGAAAGGTCTACATGGTAAAAGGAACTTAATAACAAATCTTCAATGAGGAAAGAGACTTGTCTCACTTGTTGTTAGGTATGTAAAGTGTAGTCCTTTAGTCTAAGCTGACCAAATTTCTTTCATGGTCAATGGAAAGAGGGTTGCCCTCACAGAGATGATCCTTCTTGAATGGATTGCTGTGTTAGGAAGTGCATATTTCTCTGTAGATAGAAACTGGGTAACTAGTCTAGACAAGACACATGGTTTCTACAGGGCTACAGTTACTGGAGGCTTCAATCTAACAAATTCCACCAGATGGGCTTGAAAATATGGCTAAATTTTAATTTCAAATAATACACCATAGGTTAACAAAGAAGGTAAATTTTACAAATGTTTGCAGTCAGTTTCTATGACTGGAGAATTTTAGAAAGAGATTAGTTGGTTTTCAGAAAAAAAATTGCTGCAAAGAGAATCTTAAAGGTAAGTACTCTGGTCAATATTGTACCTGAGCTTATCTCAGTCTATCACAAAAGGTCTCCCATGGGCATGCTGTCTATGTATGTTGGGTCCCACTCTGGCTTGAGCTTGGTGTGAGCCATTTTTTAGCCAGGTAGTAAAACCCAGGTTTGGGAAGAAAGGGGGAAGAGAGGGACAAGGATGAAAAAATAAATGCTTGAACTTGAGCACTAGTCCAGAAACCAGCATGAGCCTCATGGGAAGTTGGGCCCATACACCCAGCTGTGCTGTGAGCAGCACAGGAAAGAAGTGCCAGCCATGGGTCCTCATGGCATTCCAGTCTGTAAATTCAGACAGTGCTGGGAGTGATGGCTGCAGCATTCTGGCTTTCCCCAGACAATTCTCTCTGCCAGCCAGTTGTGCCAATGCACTAGGATCCTTGCTGTGCCACCTTTCTGCTGACTTTGAAGTGAATAGTGACCCTAGGAGACCTCATGGAAGAGTCCCTGCGTGACTGCTGAGGTTTTGCAATCGTAGCTGGAACCCTTGCTGTGGGAAAAGCTCATCTTGTACCTCTCTTCTTGCATAACTTTCAAGGGTAGGCTGCAGTCTGGTTTTTTTTCTTCCTCTATCTTGCCTGTGCTGTTCATAGCAATGTGCAGAACACCCATTTGCTTTCTTGCTGGTGGTCTCAGTGGAAAGGCAGAGGCCAAACCAGCAGCCAGGGTTGCAATAGCACTTTGATCAGAGGGCATCTTGGCATGGCTGCAGGAAGCCTGTTTGGCTGCAACAGGCATTTCTGTTGTCTGGGCTCTGGGGGAGTTCAGGGCCTGCAGATACTGCATTAGAATCCTCCTGCACAGTAAGGCAGCTGCCTTTTTATTTAACTCATGAATGTTAAACAACACTGAACTATTTAACTTCTACTTGCATTTTTTGTGCCTTAGTGCAGCCTGCTTGCATTTCTGAGACTCTGCTTGAGGTAAGTAAAAAGCACAGGTTTAAACTGATTGCTACATAAGCAAATCAAAGAACCACAGTGAGCAGTGGAGCTGGGCTCCTCTGTCAAACACAACTGGTTCAGTACCCTCTGAACTCTGCAGAGCAGCATGAAGCTCATCAGTCTTGCTGAAAACTCAGATTAGAAATAGAGCTCAGTGGCCTCCAAAATCCATCTTTGCATATTTGGACTTGTCTTAAGGTGTTGAAGGCATGGCTTGGCGTCCTTCTTGCTCAGGCAGAGGGGCCAGCAGGGCCAGGTTCCAGTGTGGCATCTGCCTCTGGGAGAGTCCTGTGAGCCAAGGGCTCAGTGCTGCTCAGAGTGAGCTGTCAAAGGGTCAGCCTGTGGTGGGGCAAGCAGTGGTGGGGAGAGAGCCCTTGGGGGACTTCTGGCTGTTGGAACAAGTGGTGCCTTTCTCAACACATGTGTGCTGAGTTGGGAATGCCAGCCAGGAATTGGTGACCTGCAGCAGTTGCAAAGCCCCGAGATGGCATCTCAGCTGCCAGTGCAGAGCAGGTCATACAAACCTAAAGGTCAGCTCTGGGAGGGCACCAAGAAGACCCTGGCTCTCCACCACTGCCCTTGGGAAGGTGTATGTTCCCACCAGTGGCACCCAAGGGAGCAGGGACACAGAGCTGGTTGGGCTCCCTGGTCCTCACAGCCCTGGGTGAGCAGACAATGGCAGCGGAGGAGAAATGTGGGCAGCACTACTGGCTGCTTGCAGAGGTTGGGGACTGGAGGGGATGGGTAGAGCAAACCTGGCAATTTTCTGAGAAAGCAGTGCCCTGGTCTTTCATTCAGTTTTGCCACAGAAGGAGGGATGCTGGATAATAAAGAACGCACTTCAGGGTTGTTAAAGTGATCTTCAAAGCAGGAAACCTCCGAAGCTCAAGCTTAAATTGGCTCTTGCAAGACTCATGAACAGTTATGTTAAGTAATTTGAAGGAGGAACATGCAAGGTTGGACCATTTCTATCTAATTGTCCTTTTTTCGAGTCAGTCAAAAATGCCAAGTGCCGAACACACAGCTCTGAGGAAGGAGGAGCTCCTTTAGGTTGCAGAGAAGCAATGACACCAATTAATGCCTGAATGCAAAGCACTGGGTCTGTAGCTCAGCTGATACAAAACCCTCCACATTGATAGGTATCCAGCATTTAAGGAATTTACTCTTCTTGGGTTGTCAACACATGAGCCTAGAGAGAAAAAATGGAGTGTGCTGTTCTTTCTAAAAGGCAGCAGGTGCTGGAAGCTGTCCCATCATGCCCTTTTCACATCTACTGGTTTTAATCAAATCACTGACAGAGATGGTCCTGAATCATGTCATACCTTTTTGATCCTACCTGGCTTACGCCTATTTTCCAAGTGTCATTTTTTTCTTACAAAGTAATTGGGACAAGGCTTTTGTTATCCACTGCAGTGGCATGACTCATGCATGTGGCCAGCCTTAATCACAGAGAGCATCTGCTTAAAGCCAAGTGCCATCAAAAGAAGACTTGAAGAGTAAATGCATATGGACTACAAGTGGATGACAAAAATGCAGGCCACAGGGATTCTGTTTTGAAACAATCTTCTGGACCTGGCAGCTGTAACATAGCTTCCAGCAGAAAATGTTATTAAATTAATTAAATGAACCTGATACTTAACACTGAAGTGAATCTTTTGTTGCTTATTGCTACGTTGTGTTGGCAGAGAATCTACGCCAGTCTTTCAATAGAAGCTGAAAATTTGCAAAGCAAGTGATCTTAGCAAAAAGCAATAGGAAAACTTTTAAAATTCTATTTAAAAGAAGCTCTGTACTTGTTAAAGTATTTGGTAAGGGATAGAGTTCTGATTTACCATTACTCTTTGTAACACCTATATCTGAGTTGGTGCATGAGTATATATATTTATATATATATACACATATGTTCGTTGCCTACCCTCAAACAAGATCTAAAGAATTCAAGAAATGTGATGTCTACAAAGCACAGCTTTGAAAATGATGCTTTATTAAGTATTGTAGAAAAGTTAGTTGCTGGGAGCTATACTGAGTGCTGAGGAAAGGTTTTCTCAATCTCCTGTAAGCTAAAGGAGATGATGGGTTGAAGAAAACTCCATGGCGAATTTGCCTTGCCCAGAGCTGAATGAACAGCTTTCAAACAGATCATCTGCTACTGTGAACCCAGCAACAGGCTCAGTGTGAAACTTTAATCCTGTTCCAGAGGATAGACACAGGGACAGGCTCATTTGGTTTGAAAAGAAGGCGTGGGTGAGGGGAAGGAGATTGGGGGCAGGACTAAAAAAAATTGAGGCTGGTATACTTTTGTACAAGGAGATAAAATATGATGAGATTTGCTTCTGAAAATGTGTTTCTCATTCATTGGTTTGGGGGGTGGGGGCTGGGGCTTTTCTTTGTGGGCTTGTTGTTTTGCTTTTTTAAAATTAGGGTGTATTATAAATACATGTCTGTTTAGTCCCAAAAAGGAATTAGTGGAGCCTATGAAGGTTGTGTAACTATTTCCATATTATTTGCCTGGTTTGGAAAGCTTAACCCTTTTTTTAACTAAAGTGCCCTTGTGTAAGCCTTGATTTCTTCTGGAAAATGGACTGGTTCTTGTAATCATACTGGTAAAAAAGTTGTGCTCTCTTCTTGATCACCAAGATGGGGAATCTTCAGTATCTGTGATGGGAAGGAGTCACACTACTCTTCTACCTTTTAATCATTGCCTTGGCTTCCACAGTAGGTGGGAGTAGCCAGCCAGCATGTTAAGTTCTTGATTTGGTGGTATACAAAACCCCTTTGAAAGCCACACTGGGAGTATGATTAGTAAATGTTGCCTTTTGTTCTGTCATTAAGATTTACAAACATATAGCCCAGGACTTGTTCAGCTGTGAGCTTGCTGCCCCTATAGAGAATGCTCTCTATAGAAGAATACTGTGACATGGGTGTCTCTCTCTGTGCCCCTGCCAGGCAAGGGGTGAGATCCCAGAACTGCACTCACAGATGTGGCTGTGGGAAACCCTGTGACTGCTTGAGCTTTTCTGCTTCCTGTTTGCCATCAGCAGTCCTGTGCCTTTGATGACTCCTGACAAACATGGCTTTGAGAGGGAGGAAAACTTGCACATTCATAGGTGAGGCTGGTGAAGAAGTGGTTGCTCTACCCTAAGATTCATGTTGGTTCAAGTACTTGAGGGCCAGTACAGCTTGGGAATCAAAAGCCAGGCCCATTTTCCTGTAGGAGTTTGATCCCTGTTTACACTCAAACTTCAGATTTCTGTACCACTGCCCATGGGGAAGGCTGGTGCACTAACAAGTTTGTTTATGCTGCAGTTGCAGGCAACAAGTGCCTTGTGATACTGTGTAAGAACAGCACCTGCCTGGAGCAAACTGGCTGAATAAAACAACCAGCACAGCCCTTTTGAAACTGATAAGGAGAAGGTTGATGTTGTTTGGAGGAAATGGTTATTCAGATTGAATCTGGGTCATTAGGCAATGAAGATGGAAAGTGGAGAGCTGGGAATGCTGTTTGCCATGCATAAGCACAGAAGAAGTATCACTGACACCAGTTAGACTAACAAGAGGGTTGGAGTTTCTGCTAAAAGGACTGTTTCAGGCATGAAGCTGTTGTTAAGCAGAAAGGTTTTGGAGATTTGCAGATGTCCACTGTAAGGACTATGTGGCTGTAATTAGCAGTCACATGGCAAAAGCAGAAAGCATTCATTGACTGGAATGGGAAACACCTCGAGGCAAATATTTCTCAGACCTTCCTTTGAAAGCTGTGGAGACCAAGCTAGTCTGGCTAATCGTCCCCTCTAGCCCTGGCTAGAGACAGAAACCAAAAGGGATTTTTGCTGTTTCTCTGTCACATACCTTCTGGGATGCCAAGGGATGAGCTTGGCCTCAAACATGGAAAACATCTCTTAAGGAGTCACTTCTCCCTTACTGATCACCTAGAAACTGGTCTGTTCTTTGCCTTCTCAGGGAAGAGGTCTATGTGCCAGTTGCCATCACAAGTTAGCAAATTAAGTTCTTTCAGGTTTGGGCAGGCAGGAGAAATTTTAATTGAGACCCTTCATGCCCGTAAGTCTGCAACCCTGTGGGCAGTCCAAAGCCCGGAAAAAGATTATCAGCATGTTGCAAAGGATGCTCAGCATGCTCAGCCCCTACAGTGAGTTTCTCCATTTAAGCTGAATGACAGAAGTGACAGCCCCATTTCAGTGTTAGTGGAGATCAAGCTGGAAGTACTGCTATTATATGACTCTGCAGGCATTGCCCTGGATCTCGCCTGCCAGCATTTGAACGACCCGGTCTACTTGTGCAGGAAGCTTCAGCAGTAAGTAGAGAACATCCCATAGCTGCAGTGTAAGAGACACAATAAATTTTAGCAGGCAGAAGCAAACAGCCTCCAAGTTCTTCTCTTCTCCATTCTGCTGTTGGCTGACTCCCTGCCAAAGCCTGAGATCTGCAAATCACTCCCATAATGACCACTCAGAAAACATAGTTGAACTTTCTTTCAAACATTATGTTCCTTTTGGGTGAAGTTAATTGTTTTCCCTCATTTGGTGTCTCCAGTTATGGTCAAAGAATTATGATGTAGGATAGACACAGAAGCTAAAAATTTCAGCAAGGCAGCTTTTATTTTTTATTATAATTGTCTGTTCATATTGTCTTCAGCATGGGTGCTCCTTGGTCTTATTATTGATGATGAATAAGAACAGACTGTGCAGAGATTAACACAGATGGTTGTAGCCTCAAGACTTGATGAGCTGTTACCAAGGAAAATAAATCACTACTTTGAAGGAGAGCCTTACACAACAGAATTTCATGTGGTTCAGCTGTATTCAAAGAGGAATATTAAAATTGCTGAGCAAAGAATTGAATGGCTCCTGTTGTGAATAGCCGTCTGTATGGGTAAATTGCTTACCACTCTCTCAGATGGAAAAAACTCAACTATAGTGTTTTCTTTTGGGTTAAAACAAACAAACAAACCCTCTGTGATTCAGAAATGTTTGGAGAGAAGCAGTGCAGCTCACCAGATCAAATGCTGAATTGCAAAGGCAGCACCACTGAAAATTTTGCCAGAGGAACCCTTAACCTCCTGCTACAGAAATAAATGAGAAATAAGTGTAAAAGCCATAGGATAACTTCCTGTTTCCTTTCAAAGTCCCTCTTATGTTTTTTACTCTTCTTGTTTCTGAAAACGTGGCACAAAGGCACCATTCTGGTTCAAACCCCTCTTTGAAACCATAGAAAATCAGTTTTAAAGGAGTAGATGCAGTGGAAAACAGCTGAGGTGGCTGTGTAACCTCTTGCTGCCAGCATCTGGCAGATCGTGGGAAATCGGGGAGGGGTTTTTAGACTGAAGGTAGCTTGGGTCTAGTACCGTGTTCTGCACTGTAAGCTATTAACCCAAATCTTTGAAACTGAGCAAATCAAATCTTCTTTGTCAATCATGTTCCTCTCTTCCCTTTGTATGGGCTTCAGGCTAGATACAGCTCCTGTAAACAGATGGCTGTGCTGATGGGAATGTTTTAGGCTGCGGCTTTAGCTAGCATGAGGAAAAGAATGGAATGTTATGTTGCACCACCTCCCAGTCCTTGCAATCATTTCATTCAAAACTCTTTAGACTGGAAAGGTTTTGGAAGTGTTTGTGTTTCTTAGGGAAAGAAAAGAATGGAACATGCTCTTAACCATGTTGGTCTCTCTGAGAGACTTCATGAACTCACTTCATGACAAATTCTTTCATGGTCTGGAGATTTGGCTGTCTTGCCTTAATAGGAAGGTACCAAGTAGCCCAAAATATTTTTGACCACTCCAAAAATACATTCCTGCTATAGAATTCTATCATAATTTTCCATGTAACAGTTTAAAAACAAAGAGTAAAGCAAGACCATGGCATGAGATTTCTGCTAGAGCATTCTTTAAGGTTTTGGTTTTTTTGGGGGTGGGGGATGGTTGTAAAATGCATTAAGTTTCCATTTAATCATACTGGTTTCATCTTCTCCTCTATTCTATGGTAGTTTTATATAAGTAGCCATAATTACAGCAATACTTTTACTTTATTGCTACACTATTAACTGCAAAAAAATAAAAAAAACCCATAATATGAGGACAGTGTTGTTATTATATCAATCAGTGGGTTTTAAAGCTGCAATTCTGCTTGGTTTTACAGCTTTTAATGTATTTATTTTCCCCCTAGGAATCCCATTGCTAGGTTCTAAGCTTGGTTGGGATTTGAAAAGTCTCTTCACTGATTCACTGTCTTCTGCTCCATGGACAGCAGCAACCCAGGTGTAGATTGATTTCCATGTGCCTTGAGGGGCTTCCCCAATGTCTGATCAGGTTTTCAATAAAGGTGACTTCTCTAAGCTCTTTATTCTAATGAAACTGCAGAATGACTTCTTCAAGATTCCTACCACTTTCTCAAATCACATGGATGTCATCAGATATGTCTCACATCTTTAAGAGGTTAATAACTTGGATGGTTAGCAAATGTAACATCACAGTGATAGTGGTTCTATCCTCTGTGTTCAATTTTGCAAAGTGTTTGAACTTCCTGCTGGTGAGGAATATTTTAGTTCCATAGCCCTGTGGCCTTGCAGACGTTCGTGCTCCCCTCCTTGTGACCCAAGGATCTGCTTTGGGTCACAGACTGCCATTTCTTTAATATCTGCCTGCAATTATTGTGCTGCCACCATCAATTAAATTCTCCAGATATTTTTCTTCCTGGTCTCCTGCAGCTTTAATCTGAAACTTTCCATTTTCCTGTCCATGGACACCATCACAGCCTGAACAGGGTCCAATTGTCCATTAATGGACACAGCAGGCTTTTAAAATAAATCAGACGAAGGGTGGAGTCTGCAGCTCCAGATGCACCATGTGAAAGAGTCAGCCAGACCCACTCCCAGCACTGCATCAGCTTCTTTCTGTTTATCTTTGTTCTTATGGAAATAATAAAAGGTGAAGAAAAAGTGGGGGGTGGGGGGGGGGGGGAAGGAAAATCAGATGCCTAGACAGCAGCAGTCAAGAGAAAAGCACATAACATGGAATAAAAGAGGAAATGGGGTCTAGTTCTTTGTCCATTGGCACAATACATAATTTAAACTGTGATCTGAAGTGTTCCTTAGAAAGTACATCTGAATGCAATGCCTCCTGTGCTCCACTGACTGGTGGAGGTCTGACTTGGCATGATATTTCTCAGGTTTGAGGAAATGAAAGATTATGTACTAGACCAAAAAAAAAGAAAAGTAATTTTTTCTTTTTTTTTTTTTTTTCTATTCGGGTTGTTGTCTTTTATTTACCTTCATTCTGTTCAGATACACAGGCTGCCCTGGCAGGCAGATGGCAGCTTGCAGAGTCTTGGATTCAGAAAATATGAATGAACCTTTTGGGCTGTCATGGGAGATGAGCACTTTGCAGTTCTGGTGCTGGTTTTGTGTGTTGTCTTCCTGGCCCGCGGGAATACCCCAGATGTTGGTACCACAGTCTCTGCTGCTCATGGGAGGATGTTGCTCTGGAGGAAGGCATTAAATATTGAGCTTTCAAAAACACGCTGTGTTTTTGGAAGATCTGCATGTAAAAGATGTAAATGCCTTGGGGTTGCTTATTAAGCTGGAGTTGGTCAAGCTTTGACTAGAAAAAATGTTCACAACTAGAAGAGACTGACAGAGTTGCAACTTACTGATGTTTGGAGATGTGTTGGACTTAGTTCACCTCAAAAGTGTAAGTCTGTGCTTTGCTGTTTTGCTGAAATGCTTGTGTTCCATGAGGAGCCCCAGTGCAGTCATGCCTGGCTGCATTGTGGGAGGCCAGAGTTCAGACTAAACCCTCTTCAAATAGCCCACTTCAGACCTTGGAGGCAGAAGGAAGGTTGCTAATGGTTGCACCTCAGTAATGCTGTTGATTCAGCAACCTCTTAGTCCTCTCACAGCTGCTGGGAGAAGAGAGGCCCACTTCTTGAGATGAAGGTGAAGATGAAGATCATGCTGACTCTACTGACAACGATGATGACTGGGTAGTCACTGCTTCAGTTCTCCCTTCTTCTCCCTTTTCCTCTAGGGATGTTACCATGGATAATTGTCTGATGATCTCGTTCTTCCCTTCTTGTCAGTGCTGTGGGTTCCTTTGCAAGGGAAGCTGAATGGGTGTGGGAGGGTGCACAGCCAGGTCTTATCCCAGCATGTAACTAAGAGGCAGCCAATGTATCCAGATGGGAACCAGGCCCACCCTGCACTCTTGCCCTGCACTGAGGACAGAACTGCATCTTTCCCAATTAAAAAGGACTGCATGAGGCAGTTTAATTGACAGGTGTTAATTGCTTCACAGGCTGTGAAGCTCTAAGCTGTGAGCTCTCACTCACAGGTGCAAGGCAACATGAAGAAGGTGTCTGGGACTCAGGTTTCTGGTTACAGATGTTCTGGCAAGTGGCAAGGGACTGGGGGAACAGTGTGGTCTAGACCATTAATCCAACTCAAATGGTTGCAATTCAATCTTTTTTGACTGAGTGGGATGACAGCAGTTTAGAAATAAAAGCGTCTTACATGTCTTTTTAAAACTTCACAGCTACTGTTTCTTCAGTAGTTTGTTCTCTTTTTTAACAAAACTCCCACCCCAATATTCAGGCTTCTTTGGTTGTCAACAAAAAATACCACTAGAAACCACAGCCTCCTGTTGTTTTCTGCATATTTATAATTTTGCAAACCATTCCTCTTTCCCTCACGCACCCTGTCAGACTCTTCAGCTCTGCAATTCTTCTGAATCTATTCCTGGCGCGTTCTCTTCCCTCCCCATCCAGAGTGGCTGTTTAGTTAACAGCATGTTCAGCTGTGAAGGGCTGGGGGAGGCCGTCACGAGTGTGCTGCTTCCCCAGCCAGTGACTGCCATGAGCATTCCTTGCAAGAAGGGAGCAAACCAGCATGAAAGTCTTGTGCTTACTGTTTGGTGAGCTTGCTCTTTTCTTAGCACCCTATAAATATGTTGAGATTTGCCATCTTACCTCCTTTTTTATTTTAATTTGGATACATGCGATGATTGGAGAAGTGTGAGATGAGGAGAAAGAGCTGAGGACCTGTGCACTCCCAGGGATTCCTGGTACACAAACAGATGGGAAGAAATCTGGGGACCAGAAGAGGGTAGGTTCTTTTAGTCTTCTGGTGTGGGAGTTTAAAAGCTGGTATCGTGCCTGTAATTTTTGTGCTTTGAAACACTGCCATTGTCCTCTGTAAAAACCCAGCACAGTTCAGCCCTGTGAGCACTATAAATGGTACACCAACAGGGGAAGAACAGGTGGCTTAAGTTAGTCTAGATGTCTCCAAACCCTCCCTTGCTGGAAGGCTTCAGCCTAAAGAAAAGTTTAGCTAAAGCTCCATGTAAGATCTAAGAGAAAATCCCAATATTCCTCTCCTAAGTCAATGAACAGAATCCATTCATGGTAAACCAGGCTTTGTTTTTGAACATGGGTGATCTAGTACTGGTTTGTAAATAAACCCTTCTGCCTCTTCATCCTTTGCTCTCCCAGTTAACTCTCAAGGGTAAAATTCTCCAGCTGTTGGTAAAGGGAAGCAATGGAGAAGAGGGCAACTTGCCCTTTGGGTGAAAGAAGGGATAGAAGGGTACAAAGGCTTGCTCATGGATGCTGCTGCATTGAAAATGAGGGAGATTTAGGTCTTGTGTCAGTGTTTCTGAAAACCTGACTTGCACAGCTTCTTCCCCGGTGGTTGTACCCATTGATGTTAACCAAGACAACACTGCTTGGAGGCCCCTGGGAGAGGATTGGTTTTCTTGCCTCTACTTTCTCCCTTTAGTGTATTGCTTAACTACATTCCAGAATTTGTTAAGGATTGCTGTTAAGGAGCACCACACACCAGAGTTCACTTAGGGGAGAGATTTCAGTTTCAAGTTAGATGAATAACATGAATTCAAAAAGGTACACATTGGTCACCAGTGAAAACTGACTGCAAACTGGAAGACTTCTTCAGGTTTGAGGAGTTAAGCCCTGGAGCATCTGTCTAAACAGTGTAACAGTGGCAAGGGTCCTAGCTGGCTTAAGATGATGTTTAGCAAGGTTATGCAAAGGAGTGTACGACGGGATAGATGAAAGTGTAGGAAGGGCAATTTATGATAGCAGCCAATATTTAGGTCTTGTTAAGGGGAGGATGTGTTTGCTGCTCAAGTCAGCAGCAACTTCTTGGTTCACCCCTGCCTTGCTTTGAAGGTGTGCAGGCCATATTCCAGGATCACAGCTCTGGCTCTTTCCCAGTACCATGCTACAAGCACCACTTGTCCTCTCTGCCTGGTGGTCCTGGGATTTGCTGCTGGAGCTGGGCAGGGTGTATGTTTGTTGGTTTTTTTCAGGGACTGAAGAGCTCTCCTCTGAACTCATCTGGACCATCAGGTTCCAGGCTGAGGTGTGGATCTCTGCCTGTTACTGGTTCTCATGAAGTTGATGCAAAGTTTAGGACTGATGCATCAGTTTAGGATTTTGCAAAGGCTTTTTTGCTTTGCACACAACATTCTGTGAAAAGATGCACCTGATGCTTTTTTCCCTCTTTTTTTCCTTCCCTCTTCAGTACAGAGTTTACAACGGCAGATGAACAAATTAAGTTCAAATCTGCTTCCCACACTCTCCTCCCTTCCCAAAGGTGCAACCTGGGACAGATTTCAGTCTCAGCTAGTGATGTTGGCATTGTTACTCTGATTGCTCAGTCTCTCGCCTCGCTCAACTACTTTTACCTTGTTTGTGTATTTTTACATGTTTATTGTGGGGCCTGGTGCCAAAATCCTTTAGCATCGTGGGAAGGTGCAATCATCTCTTAGCAAATCTCTCCTCACTGCTTCCACAGAAGTCTCATGCTCTGGATTTTAGGAGGCTGGAGCAATTAGCTGAAGCTGTGTCATTTAGATATGTTACAAACTATCCCAAATAAGCCACTGCAAGTTAATAAGTAGTTTAGGAAAATGACTGCCAAGTATTTTTCTGTCCATTTCCATGTTCTGAAGTCTGTGTAAATCATGGTAATGTTCGTATTGTCACAAATATGATTTAAAGCCGTGGGTCTCTGGAGCGATGGGTAGAGGTAGGGAGGCAAACCTTTCCCATAATTTTATTAAAATGGAATGAAACTACAAGTAAATGGCTGTGTTTGATGAGATCAACTAGACAGGCATTGGATTTAGGGGGTGTCACAGGTGTAATAAACAGAGCATGAATGCAAACAAGTGGTGGGCAATTGGGTGTGCAACACATGAATGTCCAAACCACAACTTTCAGCCTCCAAAGAGGAAGCAGCTGCTTGTGAACCACAACTGGCACGTGGGCTGGTTTTACTACCACCTGGAATAACCCAAAGTAGCATATTCCAAATTCTCCTGTGAACAAGGGGTCATGAGATATGAACAGAGCCTGCCTGGAGAGCCTGCCTGTGCCTCATCCTCTGGTATACTGACAGCTGGGACTCAGAGACCCTGCTTCTGGCAGGTCCAGGTGCTGCCAAAAAAGAAGTGGTGATAATCCCAACAAACCCAGTGGTCAGGGAAGAAGGTTATGATCTTGAATGGAGGGAAAATGTTTGAAGTGAGGGCTCTGCAGGGAGCTGAACACCAGGAGATGGCCAGGGTCCTTTGGCAAGCCCACCACTGGCTTTTTAATAAGCAGCTGTGTGTCCCAGGGGGAGACAAAACCAAACCCCTTTTCACATACAGATGAGAGACAGAATAATTTTACATATCATCATCGGTGAAAAATAGACTGTGTTTTTCAATTTTTTTAAAACTTTTATTCTTTTTTTTTTTAGAAAAGGAATAACTCTGCATGGTAGAGTGTACAGTATATAATTTCAAAACAGAAGAAGTTATATGGAATGGATTATTTTCCCAAACTATTTAAAGTTGAACCTAAAATCATTTGTAAATCAACACTCATTGCCATGTAAGACAAAAGAAAACAATCAACATGTTTTCTGTTTGGTACAGATTTTCTCTACCTCTTCAGCCTGAATTTTCCCAGGGCTGGGCAGAAAAGGGGGGCGAATCCTGCCCATTGTCCTAATCATAATTGTACTGACCAAGCTTTGTGCTCTGAGATCTAGCAACATATGGCTTTATATACGTTCCTAAGTGAACAGTGCAACATCATCACCACCTTAAGTGTTTATTCCACATTCAGACTGTAACTGAACATCACTCTGAAACCCTTTTCCGCCCCAAAACAACAGAGATAACAATGAGAAGCAGAAAGTCTCCAGCAATCAGATTTCATCCAGAAATCTGTGTAAACTGTAGATCAGGGTTGGGTAGCAGCACAGAAGGCAAAAGATGTGACAGCTTGATTCAATAGCATCTCTAAAGACTACTGTAAGACTGTCATTCTTTAGTCTGCATGTTGCAATCACAATTTGCTTTTTCCCTGCAATGCTATAAAGCAATATAAGAAATAAATCAGACTCAAAAGCAAAAGGTAGAAGCCTCCATGGAAAGGTAAAGCTTCTGCTTAGCTTTGAGTGGTTGCTATTAGAAACAGATGTCCACAATCAGAAACAAATCTTGAATGTATATACACAATTTGGGTGGAAAGGGATATGGCCAAGGGTGAAAGCCCTCCTAGCTGACTCACAGACTGTTTTGGATCATAGGTCCACCCTACACCCACTGCCTTTTTGGTCTGAATAAACCAGCAAGGCAGCCAAAGGCTCCAGGTGCCCTCCAGGCTCTTCTCTCCACTGCTCCTTGGCTGTGTGGGGGACAGGGGAAGGAGGAGAAGGAAGTGGAGGAGGTGGAGGAAGAGGAGGAGGAGTGGCAAATTATTGCCCCCCCTCCCCTCACTTTGCAGCTGGCTGAGTGATGCGTGGGTTGCAGCGACATGGGACGTTATACTGGGAAGGTTTAAGTGCACACTTTCCTCTTTACCCCCTCCTCCCCAGTCCTGTTGGAATGTATCTATATCAGTAATTATGTAAGTATTACTAATAACTGTAAGCTAGCATGGTCACCCTCCCCTTTAGAATAGGGGGAGAGGAATAGCATCAAACAAATTCCCATTTGTCCTGATGTGTAACCTTTCTATATCCTGTAGAGCAATTGTATGCAGGCTTTTTTCATACTAGAATTTAAAGGAGTCAAAGCTGATAAAGAAACTGGATGTTTCCTGGCTTAACTGAAGGAAATAATAAAACTGATTAAAGTAAGAGTGAAAGAAAGTAAGCATTAGTGTGTTCACATCCTCTGGTATGTCCCACTTCTCTATGTTCTGCTCACAAGCCCTTTTCATACTCTGAGCAAGCATTCCCAAACTTAGAGAGGTAAGGCTTCAGCTGAAATCTCACAGTTGAGACTATTATTTATTTTATAATTACCACAAATGTAATAACTTGACTTTAGCAGATCCATGTGGGGCATGTTCAGGACAAGGCTTGTTAAGTGAACCAGCACAGGAGAAGATTGGACAGGGGTGGAATCCCACATGATAACAGCAACTCAACAATATCCATCAGCATGGCATTAGCTTAGAGTGGATATAGCATCAGGAGCTTGGATAAAACCTTCAAGCTTTCTGGGTGTCCAGTCAGAACCAGGGAGGCTGCAAGTTTTACCATAAAACTCCAGCACTGCAGTGTCTAAAGGAACTGAATCTCAATGGGCACAGATTTTAGGTTTTGCACAGTCAATCCTAATTAAAATCCCAAAAGTATAATAGCTGATGCCCCTGCTGTTGGAGCCTTAAGACACCCGTTAACTGCTGAGCCCTACACTTTTTTTTTTAATAAAACACTGTTTTAAGATAAAGCACAATAAATGTGCTTATTACGCACTCTAACATAGAGCACAGAAATACAACACTACAGAGTGCAAGTCTAACCATCTCCACAGTGGGAAAAGTGCGAAGGTTAAAAATATGCATGTGGCTTAACACAAGATATTTTTAAAAAACATGACACGGAAATCTTATACTAATGCTTTCATCTTTACCACAAACATGACTGAAAACTTAAGGTCAATTGCTGATCCTTCTCTCGCAGTAGTAGTAGTGTAATCCTTTCAAAGGTACAATGTTGGAAAGATCAGAGAATAAAAAAACCCAAGTGTCCAAAAATGATCCCATTTACCACTTTTCCAGTAGTTACGTTTTTCAAGGAGTAAACGTGTAAGGTCACCTTGATCTTCACCATCAGTAACTGATACACTTGGAAACAGCTAAGCCAACCACCTGGACTGAGATCAGTTCGGTGTCACACACACACACACACACGGATACACACACAAATACCCCACAGGAAAAAGTGCACTTTCAATTGCTGATACAAAAATAGATTGGCACATTCTTTTTGACACAGTGAAGATATCTTCTTTAAAAGCTTTTTCACTTCAAGAAGTTCTCTTGGAATTTGCAGCAGGTCTGTAGAAAAAGCGCTACGAGAATGCACTCAGTGGGCTTCCAGGGTTTGTGTGATGGAGAGAGGGGTGGTCATGGAGGCTGCCCTTCTAATTTTTGCCTACTTTTATAGCTGTAGTCCCTACAGGTGGGGTCAGTTGCCACCCAGTTTCAGCACGTGAACTATTCACCAACAGCTCAGTCTTCACCTGCTTTGAGAAAGTAACGATACATAAATTCATCAAAGCCAAGAGTCGACGCAGTATTTCCTGTAGCCAGAAAAACTGTTTGGGGGTGGGGGGAGAGAGAGTGAAGTGTTAGGAGTCTGATTTTGCATTTCCAGTAGTAACTGTGGCTTGGGAGAGCCAAGCGGGAACAGTCGGGAGCCCCTTCCCCGCCGGCAGCCAGCGCTAGGAGTTCTGCACCAGGCGTCTGTAGTGCGGCATCACCTCGTGCTCGGGCAGGTGCAGAGCAAACTCCAGGGCCACCAGCACCGGGAACTCGAAGGCGATCAGCTCTCGCCTGTTCAGCCGGAACTTCTCTTCCAGTTTCTGCAACCACAGCCGAGGGGAAAAAATATAAATGAGCAAAATTGGAATGAGGGTTTGCCTTTCTAGAGCTTTCCCACAAATGGCATTATTTTCAAAACACGCATGCTGCTGTCATTAAACTTCTGTCCTGATGGACTTGCATGGCTCTAGGTTTAGAAAACCAGAGCTGTGTGAACTGGATGTTCCAAATCCTTACTGTGAATGTGAACTCATACAGCTCAGCCAGCCATGCTATTTCTGACACCTTCGTCACTTCACCCATTCCACTGTGAGCAGATGCATCTTCTAAGGATCACAGTGATTACCACAGCAGCAACAGGAAATTCCTAGCTTCATGCAAACAGCAAAATCACTTGTGTAATGGAAGACATGCATCTTGTAATTGTCCACAAACTTCCTGCACTGCTTGAAATCACTAGTTTTCCTTTCAGCATTAGACTGTGCTACAACGCCCTGTTGGGGAAATTTTTTTGCCACAATTTGATCTTAATACCTCAGAGGCAGAAGGTGTCGTAAGAACAGTGAGTAATAGAAACTGCTATCCTCAGGAGGGATGAGATGGGTTTTATAGTTGTTTTTGTGCTGTGATGTACTAAACCTCCCCTATGCTCTGCTGTTTTCACTGGATTTGGATGCTACAAGTAGGCAGCCAGTTGCTCAGGGATATTTCCCCCTCATCCTCTTCTTAGGATCTCCCTGGCTTGCTACTTCTCTGCCCACTGGGGCTACTGCAAAGCTCAGTGTCTTATGGACCAACATTTCAAGATAGCAAGAGAGGCCAGATCTTCCAATTCTCACTTGGCTGATTTTTTTTGTCATTATTCAGAGGGCTTTCTAACAAACTGACTGTCAACCCAGCTCTGTGACTGTGGGAGGAGAGCAAGAGTCCAGTCCTGCCCCCGTCCACAATCCCATGTCTCTTCCATTGAGTGAGCTGGTTGTAGCCACATACCAAGACACCAGCCTAACTTTCTGTGGTATTAAATCAGATTGGTACCTCAGTGCTTGCAGAGGATTATGGCATAACACCCTCATGTTACCTCTTTCATGTGGAGCGGGTAGAAGACAAAACACCTTACTCTAAAAATCCATCTGGAATGAGGTGTTCTGATGGGAACACCTCCTTAGGTTTTCTTGTCCAAAAGCTGAACTTGATAAATAAAAATGTCCATTGGACTCCATCTGAAATTAGTATCTGCATTTCATTCCCAAAGGAGAAACCTTACTGACACTCTTGAAAACATAACTAAAAGCAAAATTAATTTCCTGAGGGTTCACCTGTTGCCTTGTATTGACAAAATGATGGTCAGATACATCTAAAACCTCACAGTATCTGACACCAGGGCTTTCTACCCCATTAAACAAGCTTCCCACACCTCTGCAGGGACATTGATCATTACTACTTTCACAAAAATGTGTAACAAAAAAAGATATTTAGCTGGCTGTACATCTGGAAGCCTAAAAAGAGAGCATGTCCACTGACAAACAGGCTTGTACAGACCACATATTGGCACTTCATGCAGATTGAACACTGGAAACCTATGGATACGTACATCTATAAGATGCTTGACTTCATGTTTTCTGAGGTCACTGCCAATTTTGGCTGCTAAAAGAACACAAGCTCCAGCACAAAGCTTTCTATTCTGCTTGTTCAGCTTCCCCTTGAGAGCGAGCTTCTCAAAGTAGACAAAGGCCATGGCCACTGTGGGCTCTTCAAAACCACATTCTTCTTGAGCAAGCTTGCGCATTTCTCTCTTCAAACTGAGTAAAGAGACCAGACAAGTATGCTGTGAGATGAGTTTTAAAGCATTTCTCATTCCACCCTAAGAGCCAAGCTTTCAGAGATTCCTGCTTAGTCAAATGGAAGGGAAAACATAATTTATTGGGCAGATATTTTTATGCTGTTTTGGGGGCACATTTCATGGCACATTTTTACATCACCAGTGACCCTCACTGCCCGCAACAGACAGTTGTGTCAAACTATAAAAGCAAGCAAAAAAGCTCTGACAGTTTTAGCAACAATATTTTATCAGAGGTCCTACACTGCATACCATTTGTTTTGTAACAATGTTTTGATTACTGGTGCTCTGTATGCAGCTTTGGCCGCTGGTTATGGTTGGCCAAATCCAAGCTGACAGTTCTGTCCATGTACTGCAGCACTGTCTGGTTACAGAGCAGTGTGGCTCAGTGTCCTTCTGGCCACTAGGGTCAAATGAAATTATTATTACTTCAGTGGAGCAATATGCTACACCAGAAACAGATATGGAATATTACAACTTTGCTGTGAAGCCAAATACTCTTTTTGCTTCTGGCCAAAGCACAAAAGCAGCACTTCTCCTTCCTCAGTCTTTTTTTAAGCCAATTCCCATGAGCTTAGAGACTCTGTTGGGTTATTTTTCTGGCTATTTTAATATAGAGCATGCCCAGCTCTCATCCTCGTCCCGTTAGATGCTGTGTTTGACACCTGACCAGCACATGTTTGCACATTCCTCTATCCTGTTTACTCATCCCAGTAATCCAAGCAGTCATCTGACTAACTCTGCACCTCTGCTCCTGGAAGATCAATCAATCAGTGCTGTGCTTCCCCTCCTGTACAGCAGGAATTGCACTGACATGTGAGACAGCTGCATCACACTGCAGCCTTATCGAGCTTTGCAAAGTACCTTCTTATTTTACTGAGGGTTAGCTTGATGTGAGGGAACTTCTCCTTAAAGGTCTCATTCATGTCCTTCTTTAGATCTGATGGCTTCACATAGTCTATGACCGTGGTCTGTAACACAGGGCAAGAGAGAATTACTCTTTTAGTTTGTAACAAAGAAAGTCACTCAATTCCCAGAAGCAAGGAATACCAAACAAGTGCTAGCCAGTCCCAACACTTTCAGCAGACAGGAAAATATAGTCTGAACAAGGCTACAAGGCTACTATAGTCTGAATAAGGCAACTATTTGTGACTGACAAAACAAGTGACCTGTTCAGCACAAGCCTTGAACAATACATACCTTATTAGCATCCTCTAAATAGTGCTAAGAGTGATTTGAAGATGAATGTGCCTGGATGAAACCTACCTGAGAAGTCTTGTAAGATAAAAAAAATTCATCACAGTAACTGATACGATGACCAGATTTTGGTGCATACCTCTATGTGGTTCTGAGACCCATTGTGAATTTCTCTCAGATTGATTCTTTAAAGAAACCACAGGTACAAACTCTTGCCTGCTGTAGCATACATTGATAATAAAGTAAGTAACCAGCTTGTATGGCAGGTCACTCAGTAGAGTGGAAGGCAGGAATGCTGTGGGGTAAGTTAGGCAGTAAATGGACAAAAGAGTCAGGACAACATTCAAAGTCTACAGTCTATTTCCTTTGAGCTTCCTATTCCTTTAAATTACAACCTAATGAATCTCCCCAAGTCGCAGAGGGTTCTCCTGACCCACACAGCCCTTGCGTCTGTGCGTGTCCAGCACTTCTCTTGTTCCCTTAGTCCTTATTCAGGTAGCACTTTGCCCAAACCCTCTGTCACCATTCACCTGGCCAAAATCTAGCACCTCACCAACAAACCAACCTTTATTTTGGGAATGTATCAATTCTCTTCCAAGCTTTAGCAGTTCTGCCCATTGGACAGAAGTGGAGAGGAGCCCCAGCTTGGGCACCAGGGGGACAGCCTGGTCCCCAGGCATACAACCCCCTGACAGCTTCAAGCATGTAAGAAAGCAGCAGTGGATAGTGCAGTGCATTCTCCTGCTCATAAAATGATATTTCAAATCTGATTTCTGGTTTTAATTAATTTGTATTATGGCAACGGGCTGTTAACACCACACAAGAGGTGGAAAGAGGTGTGTGAAACCCTTGTTGCATGTTATGCCTTTATAGAAGGTGGAGCTCTGCTGAAATGTATCCTCATGGGAATTGAAATCAGCCAAAAAGTCTGACTGAATACGCTTTCAGGCTTTTTTTCTGTCATAAAAATAATATATGGAAGCACTTGGGGAATACAAAGTGCAATGGCTCTAGAGAGAAAGCAGACAATTCCCTTTATCCAATCATGTTGTTCTCTGTTTCCAAAATAAGCATGAAGGAGTGTAAAACACACCTAACTTTTCCTGCACTTCCCTTATGAGATATGGTACTGAATTATTAGCAAATTAAAACAGAGCATGTGTTTCCCCTGAATAGTGCCCAGCAGGACTTGATGCATGTGGGAAAAACAGACAGGAAAAACCCAGGTTTTTGCCATGGGGTGTTGTTATGGTCATGCACAGGTTTTAAAACATGGGCCATTCTGCCACATCAACACTCCTCAGCCACACCTGCTTCCCTGCATGTGTAGGGATGAGCCCGACCGCAGGTGCAGGCAGACAGTGCAATGCCCCTGAGGTTAAAAATTCATAAGCTGCCTTGATGCTCAAGCAGGCAATGTGCTGCCACACCTGAATAAAAGGAAGAGAAGAAAAGACAGGAAGGAGAAGCCTTGCCCTACCCGGGTGGGAAAGCCTTCAATGGAATGTGTGGGCCTGCCTGGTTTTAACCCTGCAGAGGCTGGAGGGATGTATGCACGCACCGTGCAGCTGGGGCTCTTCACTGCAGACAGCTTCTCACATGCTTCATCTCACCTGGCAGGGCTCAGACCTCTAAAGCAGAAGAATGAAGATCTTAACAACTACCCCTTTTCCTTTCTTTCCCTGGAGTGCTGCAGCTGGCCTGCCTACTCCTTGGTATTGCTGCCAAAGGATCATCAGCAAGCTGGGTGCTGCTGATGCACTGATATGCTGGGAGTTGTATGTGTTAAGGGGCTTCCTCTCAGTACTGCTACAAGAGGACACTGAAACAAGCCACATCTAATTTAGACCACTGCTGTCTGCTACTCAGGGTATAGAAAAATAAGTCCATGCTGCTCTAGCTTACAGAGCCAAAAGACACTAACCAGATAGATCCTATTAAATGTAAAGATGATTTTAGTTACTACCAGTATTTTTTGGTTGTCTTGGGCAATCCTATAAACAGTGAGCTCGGTGTTACCTTACAAAGCTACCTGACACCTTATTTCATGCTTCACTACAAACCTAACTGCCCATTGTTTGTTCTTCATTAGCACAGAGCACATAATTTTATCGTAATTAACTTGCCTTTAGCTCTCTCCAGGTTATCTTCTTCTTTTGCTTACGTGCACAACAGAAACCACTTCCCAACAGAAAGGGCACAGCAGCGGAGGAAGAGCCTCTCCATCCTCCAGGCTCTGCTGAAGGGCTGCACAGCTGTGCCACACAGCAAGTTTCAGCTGCTTTCCCCTCTAACAAGTCAGGGTGGCTCTGGGGGCCACCGTGCAGAGGGGGATCGAGCCCTGGGCTCTGCCACACAGCAGCAGCAGCAGCAGCAGCCCCCTGGGATGCACCTTTCCCCATGGCTGCTCTGCAGGCACTGACTTGTTTTACCTGGGACTCCTCCAGCCTGTGGGAGGTTTGCCAGAATTCAGCTAAATTCTCTTTAGAAGGAGAAAAGCTCTTTTTAAAAATTTCATTTAAAGCAAAGCGCTCAGAGGCTTGAGACTAAGCAGACAGCTTAAAACTAAGAACAGTACAGAGGTACAGTTATTTTTAAACACAGAGATTTGTCAATTTTGTCCTGTTGATAAGGATCTCCCCCTCTCCAGCTCTGAATTCTGCCGCTTCCTGCGAGACAACAGTCTCTACGATACAAATCACAATAATGAAATCCAGATGAAAGCTGGTGTGTGCTGGTTTTGATTCATGTAACAGGATAACAGCAGCATGTTTGAACACACTGGCTCTAAGGCAGCTGTCTCATCTTGTCAGTGCCATGCTGGAGAGCTCAGCTAACTGCCCTTATTCTCAAGAAAAGAATTTGTGCAAGTTTTTTTTTTTGTCCCTTGTTTTTTTTTTCCCCTTCATAGCTGCTGCAGAAGCTGGACTTTGAGCGACAGGATGCTGCTCGTCCAGCTAGTACCCACGGAAATGCATCCTGTGCATGCAGGACCCTGCCCAGCAGAGAGGCAGGCAGAAAATACCCCAAAAAATATCTGTTGAGAGGTAGTTTAAAAGCAATGTTGGATTAACATCTGTTGAGTGATCAAATCAGTTACACTTTCAAATGGTTTCTGACCAGGCACCTGAGCACCCCTGTTGCTGGGGCACAGCGCTCACGAGGTTACACAGAAATCTTGGTCCCCAGCCCTGATCCTGCCCAGGGCACCTAATGCACCCTGCAAACAGCTTGCCACTGAGCAGCCACCCCCACTGCTGTCCCTGCCCACGAGTAAGGGAGTGAAGCTAAGCTCTGGGGTGGTCCAGCAACCCACAAGAAGCAGCTGGGATCTGACAGGGGAGGGCTTGGACACAACACCATCCCCTCTGCCTGTTCCCTGCTCAGCATTTACGCTTCTCTTCTGTTTCAGGCCACGCCACTGCCCTTGAGCTTCCTGTGTGTCCCACATGAAGCTGCCATGTGAAGAAAAACACATGACTGTCTGTCCAGGACAATTCTGGTATTGCCTGTGTCAGGGCTCTGATCAATATTGATGCTCCAAAACTTTATGAAAGGTTTGCAAATATTTCCCTAAAAGGAGCACAGCTTTTCTCCATCCAAACGTGCTTTCTTATACATAATATTATTCCCTACCAGGCAGGCACTCTGTACTCCCAGAGCTGTCAGACACATGAACAAGGCACTGGGAACTACCAAACTGTCTCTCTCATAGTCTAATCTCCAATGTTTTTGACTTCTGTCATCCAGAACCGTCTGTCTTGTTTCTCACAGCTTATTTGCAGGGAACACATTTCAGTTCAGCATTCAGCAATACTCCTTTGTGGGCTCTGTTACATTCTCTGTGTACAAATCTGTGTATGTATATTTTACTTTGGTGATGGAAGCTGCACAAAACAAATGAAAACCTTGATATATGGTAGCTGACAGATGCCTGGACAGAGTGATAAATGCTTCAGCCCAAGTCTCTACTCTGCACACTTTTTGCTTGGCTGGCAGTTTTGAACTTGGAGCTCAGCTCGTGTGTTATTCACAAGTGTTTTCAGGCAGCTGCTTTCTCATAGGAAAGCTGTATATATAGTTTCATAATTATGGGAGGAGAGAGAATGCCTGAAATGGTTGGTAAGACTGGCAGGATGAAATATTGTAGAAAATAAATCCTACTTTGGCATGCAACCAGTAAAATATGATCTAGCCTTGGATGCCTCTATCTCTTAGCTTAAGAAGGATAAAATCAGAATAAAATAGGTGAATAAAATGAAAGATGAATGATAGGCTCTCTTAGCTGCTGTTACTGTGTATCCCTGATTAATCTGCTTCACAGAAAGCAGACGGGAGACTGACACCTGAAACAGACTTTTGGTAGGTCACTGATAAGGTCTCAGCCACACAAGAAGTGAAAAGAAGTCAATAACTCTGCACTCTCTGACTACTTTAATGCATCCCATAGGTGACCAGCTACGTACCTATCAACTGCCAGTAACCTAATTCATACAATTATGGCTTATGATGCATATATATGAGAAATCCTGACAGACAAGAGACTTTAAACTGTGATGGAAAATGGGAGTGATTCCGAATTATAATTAAAATTCTAAAAAAGAAAGCTAGACTAGAATAAGATGTTTCTGTTGTTACAAAGTTATTAACATTCAAGGACCTGAAACTGAAAGATTTTGAATTTTATAAGGCAAATAGTCTCAAAACTGCTTCTTTGGAATTAAGTACATGGAAGGACAGCAGTTTATTTCATATTGTTAACACTCAGGAATTATTCTCAAAATAGTTATTTATTGGAGTCTCAGCCCAATATAGCATCAAATGCATAGAGCACAGGATTTATACATGATTATCTACCACTGCTATCCTCTGCTCCCTGAGACTTTTGGGTACAAGGTCAGTAGCTGATAAAGAAGCAGTCTGGAGATACTTAATATACAGCTACAGAAGAGGCTCGAAGAACAGGGTGACAGCACTGAAGGACACTCACTGGCTGAAAGTGGAGTCTGCCTGACCTTGGTGCTCCTTGTGAAAGACAGAACGAGAGAATGACAGACCAAATGCATTATATCATCATGCAGGGCTTTTGTTAGACCAAAGGGCCAGGGCAGCAAGCAGTTCTAATTTTAAAATCACACTGGAGGACTGCTATTAAATAACGCAGCCCGGCTGTGCTCGCCACTAGCGCGGTACCTGGCAAGTGAGGCTGGCAGACAGGCACTGCAACAGCTCTGCAGAGTTTTGTGACCTGCTTCTTTTATAAGGGGTGTAGAGATGTCAATTTATTTTTATATAATTAAACCAACACACTGACATTGTAGCTCAGTACCCAAACCTAATTCCACGTGTATCCTTTGAGCACAGATGGATGGATATTTCAGGGATGAGAATACAGAATGGGTCACTCAAAGTCAACATGCTGCTGATCTGAGCTTTTCTTCTGCTGCTGCAAATTTTGGCAGCACACAGTGACCAGCTAACATGCTCCTGTGCTTCTGTGCTACCAACAAAAGCAGTACTGCAGGATCAGCCTCCAGCCTCTTGAGAATGAGTTTTCTAGTCCAGCACAGAAGGAGTTTCCGCTGGAAAGAATGCAGAGAGACCAGGGGGGCACTGACGAGTCTGTACATATGCTAGTCAACATGAGATTCGAGGAAAGAAATTAATGCTTAGTCTGGTAGATAAAGTTCCTGTTCTAGAGAGATTTAAGAATCTGCACAAATTCCTGTTTTAGCAGTATCAGCCAGGAAGACATCTGTTAACCATGACATGATGTTTCCCTTCCCCCCCACCCCTCAGCATGAATTTTTTCTACCTCTTACTGTTTATACTGCAGCAGAGAGTGCAGACGCTCCGACAAAGACAACACAAAATGAAATAATTTCTCCGGAGCAGACTAGACTTTAAATACAACTAATACAATTAATAGATATAGATATACTTTCCCAATACCAACAATAGAGTTGGTATTGGGAAAGTATTGAAGAATACTTTTCAGAGTTATCCTGACAGGCAATTTATGGTTATTACTTCTAGAAATGCAACAGGGAAGTGTATGCCCTCTTACGTCTGAGACTTCACTACAGAAAAAACCAAACTAAACCAAACCAAAAAAGAACAAACAAACAAAAACATGCAACCCCCCCCCCCAAAACAACAACAACAAAAACCCACAGAAAACCAAAAAAACCCCAAACCAGACTAAACCAAAAGCACTTCTGCTTCCCCAGAGCTATCCTCAAAGAAGAAGCTCAGCTTCTCCTTGAAAACAGCTGAGGACTTGCAGCTAACACTTCTCTCCAAGAGTCAGGGCTAATTCAGCTCAGTAAAATTAAAAGACTATAAAGTCAATGTCAGTGATGATAAACTCAGGCTCCACAAAAACTGAGCACACTGAGTGCTAGCTGCACGTATTTCTGAGTAAAGTCTAAACCAGACCACACATTTGGCCTGTCCTATGCCTCAGGATAAAGCCTGCAGTGTTTACTGATGCAGCATTCACACAGACCTCAACAGAGCCTTCCCAGCAAGCATAGAAATCCTGGCCTAAGAAGCACAAGCCAGGCTCATGGGAGTACCAGCAGTGCATGCAGCTCTATCCCGCCAGCAGTGACGCAGCCCAGCATCCCCTCCTCTTCCACACCTTCCCCCCATTAATTGCTCTGACATCCATAAGGAGGGGTGAGGGGAATATCGACAAGCTTGCAGCTGTCAAGCATTAATGCTAAATCCTGGCCAAGTAGCGAAACTTTAATTACAAGCTGCAGCTCTCCACGCACAACAGAATGCTGGGCGCTGACATCAGAGCCGCTCTCAGCTGCTCCAGCGCTTGCAAGAGGCAGCAACTCCAGCCCCATTCCTCCCAGCACCGAGGCAGCAACTCCAGCCCCATTCCTCCCAGCACCAAGGCAGCAACTCCAGCCCCATTCCTCCCAGCACCGAGGCAGCAATTCCAGCCCCATTCCTCCCAGCACCGAGGCAGCAATTCCAGCCCCATTCCACCCAGCACTCAGGCAGCAATTCCAGCCCCATTCCTCCCAGCACTCAGGCAGCAATTCCAGCCCCATTCCTCCCAGCACCGAGGCAGCAATTCCAGCCCCATTCTGCCCAGCACTCAGGCAGCAATTCCAGCCCCATTCCACCCAGCACTCAGGCAGCAATCCCAGCCCCATTCCACCCTGCACCACAGCAATCCCAGCCCCATTCCGCCCTGCACCACAGCAATCCCAGCCCCATTCCACCCAGCACTCAGGCAGCAATCCCAGCCCCATTCCACCCAGCACTGACAGGCAGCAATTCCAGCCCCATTCCACCCAGCACTGACAGGCAGCAATCCCAGCCCCATTGAGCCCAGCACTGAGGCAGCAATCCCAGCCCTATTCTGCCCAGCTCTGGCGGCTGCTCTGGCCTCTGTGCTTCTCTGGCAGAGGTCTGGCACTGCTGCAGTGGCTGTGATGATCAGGAAAAGAGCACAGGTCTCTCGCTGGCCCCAGACTGCAATTTGCTTTAATTGCAGTGTGAGCCGATTTTTATATTTGGGGGGAAGAAAATTACTTGAAGTTATAAGGCTATTATGCTCCTGCTCAGACTGATGTGAACTGCAGGGAGAGGGGGAGGGAATGTCAGGAGAGTCAGGAAAGTCTAAAACAGATGTGAGTGAAGTCTCCGACATAGCCAAAATGACCTTTTATATTCAGCTCTATGCACGAGCCCTTACCCAAACTGAAAAATCTTACTTAACCTGCAAGCTCCCAGGACATTCCAGCACTACTTTTTCTCTCTTCTCTTGGCTGAAGGAAGCACCAGCAGCTTGTAAAATCTTTCAGCTGAGCACTGAAGAACAACCATCCACCCCTTAGTTTCTTGCAAAGCCATGCAGCTCCTGCATAGGAGCACAGCTATGCTGCTTGGCTGTGGGCAGGCAAAACCCCATCGAGAGAGCCCTTGGCACCTGCCTGTGATCTACCTCAACAAAAGAAACAGAGCACTTAATGTCCTTTAACCCTTTCTTAGATTAGTGCCTGCCTTCAGAGAGGGAAGTGGAAGTCCCACAGACCCTCAGATAGTGCTGAAGAAGTGATGTCTGGAAGGTACATTCAGGAAAAAAACTCTCAAGTGTCAAATAAGACATTATTTCAGACACAGCAGTAATCAACCCCAGAGAAAATTAAAAAGCAGGGAGACTCCTGTCAATGCAAATATATTCTAGATAAACAGTGACATTGATTTTAACAACTGTCCTTGAAGTAATTTTTCACCTTTAGGGCATCTAGTCACACCCCTTGTCAAATCCCCAGGCAGCTTCTTTTTGCAACAGAAGTACAAACATAAGACTTTGAAATGCTGTGGTCAACCAACATACAGAGAAGAACGGCACTGAATACCCACTCCTGGATGGAGAACTCCCTTGCAGGATGCCATCCTGGCTGCCTCATTTTTACTCATTTAACCATGCCCATGAGAACATCGAGTTAAAGGGGGCTCAAAGATCTCAGGTGATTCTAGGGGACTTGTACTGCCTGGCAGACACTCACAGCCTGAGGAAAGTCAGAAACACAGGCACGACTGCTAGAGCTATGTTCCCTTTGGATGTTGGCTAACAATGGCTGTCTCCTTGAGGGAAGACAGTTCCCTGTCCATGACAGTAACCATATCAAAACCTGACAAATATTTTCCCACACAGATGTAGCTGCTATAAAAGGTTGTCACTTTGTGGGTTGGCAGCCAAAAAATAACTTGCCAGCCCTTAAAGGAAAACTGGTAGCAAGTAAGCAGAGGATACTCTGGATATGCCATTTGAAAATCTAGAATAAACACAGCCTTAGAACTCAATTAAGCCTCTGTGTGCAACCAAATAAACATCCACATGAAGCACTTAGAGCTTATTTTGAAGAAGGAGCACCCACAAGCCAAATTACCCCTGGGGTGGAGGGCAGATGAGAACATACAAAAGCTGTATCTTCACATACATTAGCAGTTTCTTAAATAATGTCTTCTGTTCCAAATTAAACAAGAACATGGACAGCACTTTAGACCTCAGTGTTTCAAATCCTATCATATCTGTATATAGATAAGAGAAGTAGGTCACCACTTCGGGGGAAAAAATAATATTTTCCCTACTGCCTACTGTTACCCTGGATGTACAATGCAGACTGATACATGCTCACATGTGTATGACTGCACTGCATCTTGCAACAGTCCTGCTAAAATAATCTACAGACTTGGAGCAATCAAAACAAAGGCTACAGAAGTATCTCACCACAGAAAACATTTAGTCAGAGCACAGAGCACAGAACAATTATGTCTCTGTATTGTTAAGGGTTTGGATATAGTGGGAAATATACAGACTCTGCTCGTAATTGCTGCAATTAAAGGAAGGACTATCCCATGGTGAAATAAATATCTGGGAAACCAAGCTGTTCAGAGCAGTGAATGATTAGCATCAAAACACAGAGTAGCTTCATGACTTCAGAAAAACCCCAGTGGGCATCCTCCTATTTTGTAATAGGTGCCAGTTTGAGGAAGTATAAATTTTCCTCTGAATGCCAGAGAATGAGTGCATTGTTTGAACAAGCCTTTCATCTAAAGCATTTATGAAATACAGAGGTAATAAAAGTGTTTGCTTTTGTAATACCTCCAAGAGTTTGTTTTAACATGCCTTGAGAAGTAACTGTCATTTAGAACAAAGCATTCTGAACAGCTCTTATTAGTAGATTAAAAATAATAACAGTCTTCTTAAAATACGGCCAAATGAAACCTCAACCTTCAGAATTTTGTTATGGGAATTCCTCTGTCCTACACAGAATCACTTACCATATATGAAGGAAATATTAAAACCCGCTTATGTTTGCCACATGGCCACTGGGGATCATCTAAAAGATTTGGGTCGTATTCAACAAAGTCTCCCAGGTCGCTACCTATAAAACAACAGTTTTGATAAAGAATTTTGAAAGGAATTCATCACATCAAGACATCTCTGGACTTAACAGAAGTGGCAAATGAGTTTACAGATAATGCACAATATTATCTCCATGCAAGATTTTTTAAAGAGATGAAAAATTGTTCTGAGTCTTGACAGCTCTAAATATTTCTATATTAATGTGATTTGCCAAGACATAGAGGACCTAGAGCTAACGAATTACCTGCTAAATGTGAATTTAGGGCTTAGAGAACTGCAGAATTATACAAAGTTCCACAATGACTTTTGTTCCCGGCAACAAGTTTTCATCTGTTCAAGCAGATGTTTTGATTTGTTTCATTTATCATGCCAAAATATTTTAAGCATATAGTGCTTTGGCTTATGTTTTGTGTCCGGTTTTGTAAACACAGCCCTTTCCAGCCTAACAAAGGTCACAAGTGGAATTTACACCTTCAGCTTGCGACTACTGTGTTGCCACTGTAAATTTTCCATAGCAAAGGAAGGTAAGGACAAGCCTGATGCAGGAGGAGCAAGCAATGCTGATGACAGGAGGAGGCATGCTGGGTGCCATCAGGGCTGTCAATACCACCAATGTGCTTGTTTATTTAACTTCCATCCTCCACACACAAGCTTTCTAAGCAAATATGGAATAAGCTGTGCTTCACCCACAACAGAAGACTGTATTTATTTAATTTAAGCTAATGGGGAGACTAAAACACACGTCAGTCCTTTGCAATACCTGCCTGCCATCAGGGTATTAAAAAGAGCTACTTGAGAAGTTACCTGCATCAATGCTCCCCTGGGTGCTGTTAGCTCTTCCCAAAGAAAGGCTACGATGGCTTGCATTGCGAAATTGGGAGAAAGATGAGGTGGAGTCTATTGTGTTCCTCCGAGTTCCCAGAGCATTGGTGGGAAATAGGAACTGTGTATAAGAAACCGTCTAAAAAAATAAAGTCAGAATGGACAGACAGTTACTTTCAGCCCAGCTTGGATGCAGTGGGATGCTTTTGGTGCATTCCAACTGGAAGCAAGAGAAGCCAAATTAATGGAGGATTTTCTGGATTTAGTAGCTTGGCACAGATGAATATAAACCAGTCACCTACATTTGCTTCAGTGCAGTCAGTTTATTCATGCAAAAAACGCTTTTAAGAAGGCATTAGCTCTTCAGCAAAACACACACACGCACACACATACACACACACACACTCTCTAATACACTGGATTTACAAAATCCTACTCGAGGGTCAGATTTAAAAATATATCAGTTTGGTCAGGTTTCTTTCCAGTGGGCCTTCTCTGTAGCACATTTCAGCAGCTTCTTTACTGAACTAGCATCATCTATATGGGTCCCTCAGCATACAGCTGCCAGAGGCAAATCACTTAAACACTGCTAAACTGAAGCACTTTGTCTGCTGTTTTTCTTTCCCAGGACTTTGTCTGGCAGAGTCTTATTGATGTAATAAGTGAGCTCTAGCTCACAGCAATCGTTGTGGGAGATCATTTACTAGCCCCCCAACATGGACTAAGTGTGAATGAGTAACTTGTGACAAAATTATTTTTAGAGTGCACTGATTCTCTGCTTGTACCCCTGGCCAAGAAAAAGCTATGCCTTGCTTCTTGTTGGCTCATTTTCCAACAATAACATTGCATTGAAGAAAAAAAATGAGTTTGAGACTCTAGACTGGTTTATGAGGAGGTCAGAACAGGTATCAAATAAAACATGTGGCATGTGGACTTTCATTATTTATAAGCAGACAGATTGTCCTCAGGAATTTACAGCCTGTGGTCTGGCCTGACACCTGGTTAGGTGAGCACAACATGTGTAGCAGCATTGACCCAGGGCCTTTAAATCCATAGATGACAGCAGACTGAGTAAAACTGAACTGTAGAAAGTAAATCAGGATTTCAGGAAGAAATGTTTTCTTCTACAATTAAAACTGTCTCTCCTCTATATATTTATTTAAAATCAATCAGTTCCCTAAAGATTCATATTTGCTTATTCTATTCAAGTGAATGAGCTTCTGGATTTTGAAAGACTCATCAGCTTTGTGCCACTGTCTTCCTGCTGTCTGGAAAAATATTGAGCAAAATGTTATTAAATACAATTGAAAGCAAATAGAATTACAGCTACAGCTCTCATCAGAAATTATTTTCATGTTCCTGACAATATACACTGCAGTGATATCTCCTGCTAGAGCAAGGGGAGGGCTGAGTAATTCAGTAATGCTTTACACACTCAGATATTGCCAGAGGCAAATTTCTTCAAGGACACTGAGTTGTCTGCATTGACAGCTTGGGCAGTCCTTATGAATTTCTGCTAAGTTTATTTACAGTTGCACATACCGTGCTTTAACTACTGTGTTATGCTGCATGCTGTATTTGTGCTTGTTATTAGTTAAGCCATTTTTTCCCCTTATAACATCAAATCTAAGGGAGTAGGAACTGAAGCATCCCCACCTTCCCATCTGCTCCGAGCTCCACACCTTCAAGACCAATTATTTCTTTCAGACACACTCCAGCAGAATGGCACTGGCGTCCACCATCCAGCTTCATGTCCCTGGGAAGCAGAAAGAAGAGCAGAAACAGCTCTTAGTACACACACCTTGTTCACCTCCTGCCACCAAATGCTGAAACAAGGTGCAGCATTAATCCAGACATGCCAACGCAAAGCACAGACCAGACAACTTTTCCTATGGGAAGCATTTTTGTTGTCTACAACACCTTACAGAGAAAACCCCCACTTTGTTCATGGTTGCAGCTCAAAGCCCAGCCTATGGCACAGAGCAAGGTTCCCCATTGCTGGGTACCTCTGACAGAACCTGGCACTGGGAAGGAACTGAAGTCATACACACTTCAGGTGAGATACAACAATCCAGCCTGTACACTTGACTGCCATGCATCCAGCAGGCAGATGTTCCCACAGCACATACCCACATTCCCCTACATGAAACAGAGGTAATTTCCTGTGGAAGATTCCAGGAAGGATTCCTGCTCCTTTGAGAACACAAGAGAGTGGCCAAAGCCCAGTGACCCTTCTGCTGGAGGCTGACAGGAGAAAGCCAGTTTTCCATGACCCTAGCATGGAAACTCGGGGATCTACTTTAGAAGGACTGATCCACCTGGCATCTTCCATTTGGAGATAAATGAGATGCCTGAGATGACCAGGCTGTATCCCATGCTTTAGCATCATGACCAAAATGTGAGCAGCGGTAGAAAAGACGAGAAGCAAATCTGTGCTTCACAAATGAGAGCTGTATGAAACTCCACAATGTATATATTGCAATATTTTCCTGGCTGGTTGCTGCTGGAGTCCAAGTGTGCTCAAAACTCCATGTGGGAGAGATGCTGACATGGAGGCCAGGAGAAGCCCTGCAGGCTGTTCACTCAATCACAGGCTGGGCTATCTCCTGCTGTGACATACAATACACCCTGTTTCCAACCTATCAAACATTTTATTTCTATGAAACATGGCCATCCTGAGCTCCCAGTAAGTCATGTACACCACTGCTGGAAAAATCCAACACATCTATCTTCTGGAAAACATAGTTCAGTGGTAAAGGAAAAGGCTGTATCAAGTTTCTATTCCCAACAAAGTCCTCTTAGTTTCTTGATTGGAGTTCACTTAGCACAGTGTCATATTATCATTCTTGTTTCCTGATATCATGTTACTGAGGGGTTGGACTAATAATGATGTAAAAATAGCTCCCTGTCACAAGCATGGTATCAGCCTCTCTGCTCCTGCGCAGAAAGCGCTTAAGGGAACTATTTCTCACAGAGATAAATGCCAAATTGTAACTATTTCAGCAGTTATCTATGAAACAAACACACAACCTGAGGAAACCTCTGAACCCCAAAATGAAAACAAATATCTGAACTATCTGAAATCAGAATAGTGTAGTTTCTTTCCATTCAAGACCCTACAGATGCAGAGCAAGAAATAATGCTGTTACAACTCTGAAAACAGAGTCTTGTCATGGAGAAATTTTTCCATGTAATTAACAGACATGGATAGATAACTCTGGTATTCATCAAATGGAAGTCCATCACCCTTTGAAGAGTCAGCACAGCAGCTTTAAACAATACAAAGCAGCTCTAAGGACTGGAAAGAAATCAGTGCTTTTGAAGCAGGGAGCAGGGTCAGCTGGCAAGTGCGAGCACACACAGGAATGATTCCTGGACATTAGCTGAAAATTGATGGACACTAGTGCCTCCATTGCCCATCTTTCTGATGTTTCTAAAGAGGATTCTCCTTTCAGGACCCTGTGAATAACACTGCAGTAATTCTCCCTGTTTTGCAAAAGCTACTTGGGGTGTTCCCCTTCTCCACATATGCTCTATATTTCTAGAAAGTATATGACTGCTTGTGTTGTAAAATGGAGTAATAAAGTGTTACTGTTTGGAGAGAAATCTGTCCATAAAACAGGGAATTAAACTCCCTCTCTTGAGGAAAATCAGTACTAAACAATGTGCAGTTTCTTATGAGCATATAAATGGAAAGGCTCATCCTGGCTTATACACATCCTTCTCTCTCTTGTAAAAAACCTTGGTTAACACCTCATAAGGAATTCCTAAGCAACTCTACTGTATCCTTTTTGAGTTCCCTATCAGTATGATCAACAGCAAGCTATGAAAATTTTTTGCATGACAAGCCTTCATTTTTTTTCCTCATTCCTATTAAAGACAAAGAGCTCAAGAAGATCTTGGCAAAGCTCTTGCTGGGAGAGCAAGCCCAAAGGCTGCCTGCCCACTGCTGGGGGGACCCCAGCACAGTTGCTTCCTCCACACAGCCCCAACGTCCCAAGAACAACTAGGGAAGATCTGGGGGATGCTTTCCCTTAGAGCTCTCCAAATGGGTGGGTCGTGCCTGCGAAAGGGTCAGGACAGTTGTTTGGGTACAGCCACTGCACTGGTGTGGCCATCCACTGCCACCAGGGTTTGTAGGACATGTCCTTACATGGCATCAGGGTCAAAGGGTCTCATGAAGCAGGAGCATATGGAGGACAGGTACTTCATAGAAAAAACAAATCAGGCTTTCACTGGGTTTAAGTTATTTCAATTACCGATGCGACTGAGGAACTGCACAAACCATTGTCCAGTAATAAATGGTGCTTAGAAAATGCAGAAAAGGAACAACAGTCCTTGCCAAAGAGGCATTTCAGTAAGGAAAACTTCCTTCCTCCTCTTCCTCACTTTTGATTTTCCTGCTTTATTTCCAAAAGTGCTTTTTAGGAAACTTCAAGGAATTCAAGCAGACACCCAAATCCAAAAATAAACCATGGGAACTTAATTTTACTACCTTCACTTTATTTGAGCAGAGAAAGCTTGAGAAAATGAGAAGATCAGGGATAAGATTTCCTTAGAAGGCAAAAAACTAGATGTCAGTTTCTGACAAAGTTTGGGGAGTTACCCTGATTTACATCAATGTCAAGCTCTAGATATTTCATGAATACTGTTTATTAAGACTGAGCAGTGTTAGAAACTACCCTCAAAAATAAACATATTGTCTCAGTTATCCATGAGTGCAGAATGTTGAGGAATGCAAGAGGTACAAGTAGCTGGGCTCACAAGCTGCAGTCTGAGATGCAGATTGAAATGCAGAGCTCCAGGTAGGAGCCTGAGAAGAGAGGCCATGGACTGCCAGCCTTTGGGATAACACTGGGCAGGATGGTGGGTGACACCAGCCAGGTGAATGGACACTGGGAAACACAGGAGAGCTGGGAATTTCTACCTTTTGGGTAACAAAGGAGAGGACAACCAGTGAGCCAGCAAGGTGAATGGACACAGAGAGGGGGGCAGGAGCCAAAGACTCAGGAGGAAGAGGAGACTTCTGGAGACTGTGAGGGTATAAATGCCCAGGGGCTCCTTGGCTGGGGATCTGCCTCAGAGGCACCAGCTCTGGCTGTTCCTGTGCTACTGCCCCGTGAATAAATGGCTTTATGGGATGAGATATCTGGGACTTTGCCATGGGAAACCTGGTCTGAATGGGGTATGTGAGGAGTGGGGACCCACTGGGTCACTGGAGCCACCCACCAAGAAGCAGTTTCAATCCCAGCAGTGCAAGTCTCTGGCATTGGAATGTGACCAGCAGTCTCTTGAGTAGTCAGACTGGATAGTTTCCTTAGCAAGAAAAAAAGTCAAAGTTTCTCCATCTAACAGAGTTCACAGATTTTCTAGGAACCATACCAGGTGACATGGGATCCCAGATTTGTTGTCAGATGGTGAAAAGTTTTACTGAGCAGATAGATAAGGATCAAAAAAAGCAATCTCATGTCTTCTAATAGCCAGGCCAGGATTAACAGAGTATAAATTGGATGCTGCTACCTTCAGAAGTATAACACTTCTTTAATGAACCAAATGTTATGCTTTGACATGATCTACAAAGTCCCATGCAACAGTCCTGCTGGGCACTTGCTCTTTAAATGACAGTAACAGTTGAGCACTCTAACCTGTGAATAATTTAGGAGTCCATGAAATATTAAACAGACTTCCAGATACATGAAAAAGCCTTCTGCTTATTGCAAAAAGGAATCTGATAATTGTTGTTTAGAGATGTCAGCCCTCTGTGCCTGTATTTTATGCTTAGCTATCCCCCCCACACTGCTAAGATTTATTCTGAAAGTAAAAGAGGTTCATGAGACATCAAGAAAAGATGCCATTCTCATCTGTCAGTGTAAATAATTTTTACTTATCATCTCTGTTTATAGAGACAAGGACAATGAGAGCTCTGGAAAAGATGCACTGCCAGTCAGACTAGCAGCAGATCTCCCACTGCCTGAGACTGCCTGCTATAATTGATCAAGAGCTTTCAGATCCTAATGCCATTAGTGTTGCCAGAACAACTCCAGCTGCAATTTACAGGGAGAAGGAGCAAAAAAACTCCTGGAAAGATGGCTCTAATGGGTCAGCCTCCTTTTTCTCTCTCCAAAGATATTTAGCTGTCAGCATGCCAGCTCCTTCCCTGATGTTTTGCCCAACACAGAGTAGAAGTTCAAAATTTAAACTTACTATAGCTTTTGGAGATTCATTTGTCAATTTCAATCTAAGGACAACTCATTTAAGAATGAGCAATAGTGGCTCTATAAAATTCATACATGAGATGATGAGTTTTGAAATGTCCTATTGTGAGGAAAAAAAAATTCAGATTTATGTGCCTTTCTGTAAAGCTAATATTCGCTTGGTTTCATTTTTTGTTCAATTTGTGAGAAGTAGGGAAAATGGGCAATGGTAAAGAAATGCAGGGATATTTCAGCTTCCCTGTCACAGGCTAAAAACAGATAGTTGTTCTTCCCCAGGCCTACAGAATGATACATGCTCATTTCTGATACATGCTCAGGAAAAGCACTCAAGATTGTTGACTTAATCAAAACTGCCCTGCATTCAAAATCTGTTGGGGAAGAAGAGGAAGGAACTCTGAAGGATGTAACAGAGTATCCTGCTTTGCTGTCTGCTTATTGCAACTATCCATATGGCAATTTAGATGCTCTCATTTCTCCTGTAAATATTGCCCTGTTTTCCACACCCACTAACCTGCCAAGTTACTGATGGCAGCAAGACAACCACACGAGTCCTCCTTTTCACCTCATGTTGCATATGGCTTTCTTACCCGGTTTAAATACTAAATATGAACAGATTGCATCGTTTAGATGAAGAAGGCTGTTGGGAATGCCAGGTCTGTGGACTAATTGATCATTTTGGTTAGATATTATTTGGGGTGATGATATTGAAAACCTCTTACTCATGGCATCATTGAACATATTGTCCTGGCCAGCATTTAGTTAAATCTGAAGTTAAATTCAGCACTGACTTATCTTTAGAAACTGGATGAAGCTGGTTAGTAGCATTTCTGAGAAGGACACAAATTCTTTTTATCTAGTGACTTGCTGCTTTACTTAAGAAGAATGGTCTGTTTCCTGGGCATCAATCCATTTGATTACTCATGCTGCATTATTTCCTTTAGCTGGAGGCAAGTTTTGTCAGAAGAGTACCAGTATTTTTGTCAATACAGCAATATTCAGCAGCTACGCCTGCTGCAGGTAAATTTCTATCCACTTAATGAATTCAATGCCAAAAAGAAGAAAAGATGAGGTGAACTGGCCATCTTTATAAGGATGTGCACTATCTGATGCTTTGAGTTTTCTGTCCTGTAGCTCATCACCTCCAGCCCTGCTGTCAGTCAGTCACTGCAAGCCCAGGTCTGTGTGCTCATGTAAGACTAAGCAGGCTGCAGTGCTGCATTTGTGTCCTACTGCCAGCTCTCCTCCTCCCCCAGGTCCTCCAGATTCATCTTCTGGACAGGACTTCACAGGAACTTGGAAGCTCTTAAAAGAATTCTTACAACATCACAAAAGATACCATCAGAATAGGTACAATTTCAATCTGTGGATGCTTTTGCCATTGATAAAAACAAGCCTAAAAAGTGCCTTTTCCAAAACACATTTTTAAATCATGAAGCATAATGGTGTGTGCCAAAGATAAAAAACAAACAACACTGTGTCAGAACTGTAAACCCAACTAACTGCAATACCTTTTACTTTTGGGGTGAAAACCAACATGGTACCTTCTTCCTCCTTTTTAACACCTCTAACAGTGACATACATTGTCACTGTTCTTTTTTGAAATTGCTTAGGCTATACTAATGAGAACTGGATTGTTCTCACTTGGCTGCAAGCATACGCAGACCATTTTTGCAGGGCAACACATCCTGCTGGCCACATGGAGCAACTTTGACAACATCTGTGAACACTGCCAGAGTTGTACCATGTCCTTGGAAGCTGATGGAGCCTAGAGAAGCTTCAGGAACAGGCAAGCGATGGAGAATTGTCTCCCTTCTCCCCTGCCCAGGATATCTGCTTTTTCTAGGGTAGGCAGAATTGAACCTGGTTCTTCTCCATCCTGGCTGGGACCACATGGTGGGTCCACAGAGTGCCCTTGCACACACCAAGCTGGGGAGTGGGGTGGGCAGAAACCTTCAGGAATGTTCCCAGAGTCTGGCTGTAAGAGCTCCTCTTTAGGGACTTGAGTGTCCGGAGCATGACCTCCCTAATGGCTAAAAGGATAATATCTGCTGTGTCTGATCCCTGTCTCCTGTCTCAAAGGACTGAAATCCAATTCACCTCAAACCATCTGGAACCCATCTCCAAACAAATAATTCCTTCAAGTCTTATTTAATCCATCTGCAAATGGCTTCACTCTTTGGTTTGCCATGACACAAAGCCCCTCTGAGGGCCCAGAGCAGGTCAGCATGAGGGTGTACACGCCTGTGCTGAGTGTGTGTGTGGTAGGACAGACACCTGCTGCTGACCTGAGGCATATTCCCCTGTCCTGGAAGTGGAACAGTATCAAGGCTCAAGTCTGCTTGCTGTGAGATTCCACAGTGACAACCAACCTCTGACAGAGGAGGTGTGTGCCACAGCAGCTCAGGGGATGCACAAGGTGCACCTCTGATAAAAATGGCAGGTCGACACCTCCAATTTTCTGCCCATCTAAAGAACTAGATGGGGATTAATGCTTATCTGTGGCAAGGAAGAGATGAAATTGATACTGAGGCAGTTTCAACATGGTTCACAAAGTGGATCTTGCATCTTTTGAAATATTATATTTAGAGAAGAAAGAGGACTGCTTTATCTATTAAGGTTTCCAATGCAATGAAAAATGAGAGGCAATTGCACAACCCAAACCTGCAGTACTATAGCACTTGCCTCTAACCTGTGCATCACACAATGACTCTGTATGTCATAAAACCAAACATTCAGGAAACCTTTCTCTGTGTCTGTCCAATTAAGAATGGAGGCAATAACACTGTTACAAGTGTTTTCACATCACTACATCACTCCCCTTAGCTACCACTAAACCCTACCTATGGTCTGATGACTTTGGGCTGTAACATCAAGAGGTAGTGAAGGGCAAGGAATGCCAGCAGCCAAGATGCTCAGCACCTCCTTCAGCTCCTGACTTGCAATGAAGCTTTCCTTACATTGCCTTCACCTGCCTATATCTGCTCTCACACTTGCTCTGCTGGTCTAGATACAGGAAGAAGAGTAAGCATTTAGGAAACTTATTCCAGGGGCACCTCAAACTTCATCCCTTCATGTACAACTTTGTCTCTCTCCCCAGACCTCCATTTGTATTGATACAACCACTTAAAAATCATGGTTTAGAGGTTTCTGGGGAGGGTTCTTGCTGTTGTAGTTTGACCTCTGCATGGAGGGCAGGCAATTGAGGACCACAGTCTGGAATACACTCCTCACACCTCATTGGTGAGGGGTGATGCTGCCCCATCCACACAGTACAGGTACATAGAGTTGGGACTTCAGAAAGTGCCTTTTACCATGTTTTTATAATGGATCTGTTCCTGCAGACTGTATCTATCTACCAGCATTGGTGGAGTACAGCTCTTCTCCACTGCCTCAAGTACAACATGGGCTGGCAGCCTCCACAAAACAGCTATGCCTGGAGATTTCCTCACTGGTCACAGTGCCTGTGAGTTGGAGCAAAGGTGGAGAAGCAGTAGCAGCTCCACTATGTGCTCTTCCCACACAGAACAGCTCCTCCTGCCTGCTCATCCATCCTACTCTCCCACTCCTGCTGGGGTTCTCTTCAGTTCCAATTTCAGATGTGCCCATGGCTCCCTGCAAGGACCTGTTTCTTTTCATTTACTACTCAGTGGTATTGCCAGAACACAAACCAGCTGGGACATCTTACCTGGGGACAGACATCAGCAATCCAGGGATTCAGAGAAAGCAAACTAAAGGATGCTGTCATTACAGTACTTCACAAGAGTATCCAGTGTCTCTCCCCCCTCCTACTTCACATCCAAAATGTGCAAGCAAGCAAGCCCTGTGCAGCCTGAACAGAGTGGCTACAGTTTATGCTATACTGCCTCATCTGTTCTTTGCACCAGCTGTTCCTGGAAGGAGGTGCCACTGAATTGTTTCTCTCTTCCTCTGATGCTCTGGAAGAAAGACAGAGGGCATTTTTTTAAATCTTGGCTTTTTCAGCCAAGGGAACAGGGTTAGATTGTTGTGTACTGGCACTTGCTACCTTCTCATCCCGTGCTCTTCTTGCTGTGCAAGCACAGTACAAGACATGACAGGCTGAAATAATATTTAGTTTTGCAGCTGGGCTCGTTACTGCTGTAATTTAGAAGGTATAACCAGTCATCAAAGTTTCAAAATGTGTTCCATTTTCAATAAAGAGGCAATTTCCACGGGATGATGACCATAAAAGAATGACAGTGTACTCAAGAACAAAGAACAAATCTGCCAGTCTGTCAAGAATTTGCCTGACGTGTCATCACAGTTTAATTAAGGGAAAAAATTTACTGTAAGAGTGAGCAGACAGAGTCAACCTTCTGACAAAGGTGCTTCCTTTCCTTTGTGCATTAAAAATAATCTCCCTTTGTTTTGAATTACTGGTGCACAAGGAGATTGTGACAAATCACTCTCCAGAACTAAATAGATGGCTGGAAAGTATGAGCCAAATTTGTCTTTTATACAGTGGAAAGATTTGACTGTAGATGATTTGTGGATCTTCCAAACCCCCCTCAGTGTATCATCTGACTGTTTCCCACACATTTTGTGCTCTGAGTCAACCACAAGGACTTCTCAGGTCTCTGGCAAGTGAGCATGGTGGCGGTCCTATTCCCCCCTGTGCCAGGGTCACAGAGCTGCTGCCCACCAGCACTGCCCATCCCAGCCTTGCACTGCACCCAGCTGGCCATCACAGCCTGCCAGGCCACGTCCTCCAGCCAAATCCAGTTTCTTCCACTGCTGTGGTTTCAGTGGAAGAGCTAAAAGCCTTCTCAGTCTCTGGAGAGCTAGTTCATTCCAAAGGAACTTTGCTATCAGAGTTACAGTGTCTCAGCATGTCAGGGGATGCGAGGCAGCTGCACAGACGGCTATGAATCTGTATAAAATTATCACCAAAATAATGCTTTCACTGACTGAATGATCTGACCAGTGACTAAAAGTAATGAATGAAAAAGTACTCTGTTTAAATCCAAGTATTTCTTTATAGTTCGGGAAATCTAGATACAGTAGCACTATGTTTGCCTAGGAGAAAGAGACAGCTAAGATAGCTTATACAATTAAAGTCATGCTGTCTAGAGTATTTGTTTTGTCAAAGATGAGTGGAACCAGAAGAAACAATAAAAAAGTGCATTTTTTCAAGAACATTGATTTCATGGGAGTAGTTTTCTCTAGCTTAATAATCAAAGATACCACAACACATATAAATAAAGTGGGGACCGAGAGCTGTAGTTTTAACCTCCACAAAGCAAATACACCTAAGAGCATTTATCTCTTCTCAGAGCAGACATGTAAAAGCATTAGGCTCCATCATGCTGTGTTCTGTTATCAGGTCTACATGCAGGCCCAGAAAGACTATGCAGTACACGTATGAATATACATACCCGACTTGGGTACAGTCTCGATATGGCAGCACTGAAAATATGCTACAGAAGGATCTTCTGCTGCTGATAAGGACTATTCTAAAATATAAAAGAAAATAAAAGAAATCAAAGACTAAAATTTAAAAATCCCACCACAATAAGCAAAGCAATAGATGTTACCTTTGAGGAATTTGCAATCACAAAACTTCCATAATGGACGATTTCTCCGTCCTCTTTTACATCTCGCAGATATTGTGCTACGGAGTCTTTACAGAAGTGCTGAAGCCTATGCCACAGCAAATGAGCAGTGAATGAGTAGTAGAGCCCCATTCCTTCTACAGGCATTCTAGGAAGACTATCTTGAATATGCGACTTGTAATCCAGGACAGATGCTTTCCTAGTGAAAGAAGTCTACCCACAGAGGCACGGGACCATTCTGTCAACTCACTACAATGGCTGAAACCCAACAGACAAACCCAGCAGCAACTCAGGTGATGCACACCAACAAATTCCACTGATAGACACTCTGGCTGCTGGTTGTGACCTTTCTCTGCTAAACCAAAGGACTCCCTTGATTGTCAGCTTCTTGTTCCTGAAATAGGCTTTATCCATAGGCTAGGTTTGCTATTATGTTTCCAGATCCTTTCACTGTTTCCAAGCTTCCCCTTTTGAGTCTTCTCCAGTTTTACCCCATCACCTTTCTTGGTCTCCAGGCATTATCCCTGACCTCAGAAGTTGCACATCTTCCAGTCTTACCTTTAAGATCAGCATCTAGCCATGATACTCCGCCAGCCTCTGTGCTCAATAATCACATTAGCCCTCTTGATTATGATGTTGCATTGATACTCAGGCATAACTGACCCCACAGCTCCCATCTGTCTCAGTCAATGTCAGGACTGAATCCCTCCTCCTCTAAGCATGGCTAGCCTTTGCTCCTCATAGGCAGTTAGCCAAAATTTGGCTACATGAAATCATATATCATCTGCCTGCAGAGAGCTTATCTCAGAATCCAGGACAGTCTTAGAGCAAATGCCTTGTATTTCTAACCAGTCTCCAAATCTCTGCAACATCTGCAAAGTCACTGTGTGATACTGTCCTGGTTTCAGCTCGATAGAGTTCATCTCCTTTAAATCAAATAGCTTGGAGCAACCTGTCTGTTACACAGCCACACTGCTGCCTTCAGCCATCAGGCTCTGACATATTAAGCAACATCAAAACCACTTAAAAGTCAAGACCCACTTCCCATAAAACAGAGTAGGATGCTAGCAGCTACATTATTAAAGTTCTGGGAGATGCAGACTTGCAAGAAGCCAAGAGAAGCTTGGTCAAGAAGTAAGATATAAAATGCCAATAAGTAACTGCTTACAAATAGACCCTTTTTCCTTATTACCATCAGGACAGTGAGAATTGTACCATTGTACCACTGACCCTTCCTCCCTCTAGAGCTGGCTAACAGGCTGCACCGTGTCAAATTCCTCTAAGACACAGTGACAGCAGTTTGTGATGTTTTCTGACCTGATTAGTGTTAGAATTTTCTGATATCTTACCTTTCTAAAAATCTCCACTTGTGGTGAAAATGTTAGGACCTACCACTACATTGGCTGTCAGGGCTACTGCACTTCCTTGCTACACTCACCAACATTGATTTTTCTGACACTGTGTCCCACAGATCCGTATGTGAGGATTTAACCTGAATTTTTCATCCTTTGTCCTGCACTGGTCAAAGCTGGACAACAAACCCTGGCAAGCTCCTTTGCTCTTTGCTGTCTGAAAACCAGCACATGCACCTATGAATCTCGTACCAGTTACCCTGTTATTAGAACACTGTTTCCTTAAGGGACCAGCTTAGTCATCGTTCTTGGAAAAGGTTTAGCTCCCCAAGAGAGCTGCTGCTGTAATCCTTGGAAAAATGCAGAATGATCGATTTTCCTTCTCCTGGATTACTCCGTTATGGCAATCCTATTTTCTTCCTTAAAATCCCGTTTGAAAGCAAAGAGGGATTTACCCTTTAATGAAGAAGGGTTTCTAATAATAAACACACATAGAGCTTTAGGAAGTTCTCCTGCAGCAGATGAAGCACAATTTCTTTGTTGTCTGAATGCTGTAACACTCCTTACCTAAGGGAAATCTCAGATCCTTCAAGATGGTCTCATGGTGCGGCACTGAGTTACAGAGCAGGGAGGAACGATTTTTCCCATTTGAGAACAGCAATCCACAAGCAAAAAAACCCTGGCATATGATTAATTTTGTGCTTGCCACTGCTTACTGCTGAATGGTTGCTACTCACAACAGCTTGCTTGTTCACTGGAAGCCTTGTTTGCTGATGTATGAAACTTGGCACAGGTTTCGAGGCTGACATCAGAAAGCATCCTTTAATTCGGAAAACCACAGTACCCACTAAGCACATTATCCCCCTCCCTCTGGCTGCTTCTGGAAATACAGCTCCTCCACCAACGCCCTACACCTCCCTAAAAATACCACTCAACTCTTAATACTTAAAAGAAAAACAAACTAGTGCTTCCATGTCCACAAGCAAAGACAACAGTAGGAAGTTACCATAGAACTGTGTGTATCAGAAGGAATCAGACAAGAAAGGAAATAAAAAGCACCAGCCCAGCCTCTATTTTTTTCAGATTTCTTTCCCTTGGGACCCAAGTATTGCCTCTTTTTCCATAAATCAGCAGATCCTCTTTACACAAAGATCTCCCAGGCAGAGCACGAGAGAAGCCCACAGCCTCCACTGCTAGGATGCCACAAAACCTCATCTGCAAAGCTGCCAAGGGAGAGTGATACAAAACAGCTTTAGGAGCTGGACTGGAAAGGAAGCGGGGAAAGCAGTGGACAGATACTCATCATGGAGGGATAAAAAGGCATTTTATGTATAGGTCTGATGACATGCATGGAAGCAAAAAAATTTCTGAAGGCCTACAATGGTTTGCTGGGGCAGAAAGTCCAGAAACTTGTCACAAAGTATGCTTTGGAGAAGAAGTCATGGTGGAAGTCCATTGCTGTTAAAGAAAATCCAATTATTGCTTATAGGAGAAAAGTATTTTCCTGGATTTCAACTCTTCAACAAAGGGCATCTATGATCCTGCACGCCTCTGAAGGAGTTATCTCAGAAGCTGTGTGAGAGTGTTCACATGCCTTGATTCCAACTGTACCACCTAGACATGTTTAAAACCACTTCACAAAAAGGTTTTCATTCTTTAATTCTCACATTTCACTGAAAAGTTGTACTAGTTATTATAGTGCAGAGCAACCATTATTTTGCAAGAGAATTCTGACAATGTGCAAAAGGCTATAAAAGCTAAGCTTCCAATTTCTTAATTTCTTTTATACTGCAAAAAACCTTAATGAGCACAAAGTTCTCAACAGAATCAGTAATTTGATAGACTTGAGGAATAATGTCTGCTTTTCCCAGCATCTGTCTAGGTTTGATTGTGTTCCACCAAAAGGCTGCCATCAGGCAATGCAATATACATCATATATACCATTAACATGTGGAATATTGCAGTCTCTTTTCTCATTCCTGATTGATGATTTTTGACTGCCAGGGCTCTGTTGCCCTGCACACAAAGGTGAACATGCAAAACATGGATGCTGCCAGGGTGGCAGCCTTAATTTTGGAGTGTCAGAAGTTCAAGGGCAATTAGAAGGTGGCTGAGAGTTATTATGAACCATGAGGGTGCTGCCAATCATTAATCTCTTAGCCTGCATGTGTGTGCAATTAAGAGAGCAGCAAAAGAGATATTTCATGATGGTGTTTGGCCTTCACTCATGTATTTGCTAACAAAAAAACCTGAGAAAGCAATGGCATGGGGGTGGGAGAGGAACATTGTTTTACTGCTTTTAATACCTGCTACATATGATAATTCTGGAGTCCTTCTTGTCCCGTTCTCACCAGTAACTGTTTGTCCAGCTGGCTCAGGTTGCCATTTCAGTGGCTCGTTTTTGCTAATCCTCTGCTTCAGTGTTTATGGAGGACATCACCAATAAACCTGCTGAGTAAAGTGTGTAAAACCATATGCTGGTGCCTACCTGTGCTAGTTTGTATGTCAGGGTTGACTTGTCTTTGTCTTTAAATGGGAGAATTTTTTTGTGCTGTTTTACAAGACTGCTTTGCTAGCCTAGTCTAGGGAACCCTAACTTCCCAACTCCTTTAATAAGCCACGACCTAGAAATCCAAAGAAACCGGTTCAACCAGTGATCAGAACTATCAACAGGAAGCTTTACAAGGACTCACTGATTAAGCTCCAGTCTGTGTATTTTTCTGTATGAGCTTTCTCTCTGTGCTAAATAGCTGAACTCTTATTTTAACCACAGCAGGTCCTGCCTTGCTGCAGGACTGCCAAAGGCTGGACCCAGAGCATTGCTGCTCAACACATGTCACCCCTGAGGCTGAGAGGGGAAGAGCTCTCAGTGCCACAGGACAAGGACACATCACCTTACAGACTGAGAGATGCAAACAAAGGCAGCTGGATAGAGGAGCCCTGAGCTACAATTCACACTGCAGTTTTCTTTGCTCTGACACAGTCACAGGCCAGTGAAACAACTACTGAAAGTGCTGGCTATTTTAAAGCCCAGTCATCAAATTCACCAATAACCCAAAAATATATTCAGTGTAGATATTTTCAAAGCTGGGTTCCTCATCTTAAGTGAAAGACTGACATGCTGTGACGGAAGGATCAGGGGTTTTGGAGGGAGCTCAGAGCCTGACTCCAGCCCAGCTCAGCACCTGCATCCTGCATAACCATGCATGAGCCACCTGGGACAAGGTCTCAGGCATGGAAAGGAGTCCCAGGAGGGTTTTCTATCCATCACAAGACCTGTGCTCCTCTGAGTCACAGGCAGCTGGGGAGGACACCAGCTTCAAAGGTCTTAACGTACTCAAAAACCCTGTTGAGTTTAGGATAAATACACAAAGCAGATCCACCTGTATTTCTAGAGGTCCTTTTAATCCAGAATGCCTATTAACTCCAGTGACTACATCCAGGTCCCTGGGAAAAACAGTCTGTACTCAAATTACTTACTGCTAGACATAGGGGTGACACAAAGTGTTAACTCTGCATTTTATTTTTAGCTAGCATCACTGCGGCTCTACAACCATAGGATGAAAACTATTGCCAAAATTGTGTCTCTCATTCTTATTGTATTTGTATTCTAGATAAAGAGATCTTTATTATGATTGTGGAAATATTCTGCAAAACTGTGTCTGCTGATAAAGATAAGAAGCCAGTTGAATAACAGAAGCTTTCTTAGCAAGAAAAATATTCAGTTACATTGTCAGACATAATGACTGATCTTTGAATAAAGGTAAAATATTGCATATATGCTACAAATACTTCTTTGCAAAACATCGAGAAAGGAGTTTACAAATCAAATGTTTGTTCATTCTTTTGCAGGTATTATTTCTATCAAGTTTATGCCTAGATTTTATGTACACATCTCAGAAATTTTTCTTTGTGGAATTTGCATAATACCTCATAAGTATATTTTGCTATAAGAAATTCCCAGAGCATATATCTACTTGTGCTCAAAATGGACTAAAATTAAACACTGCTTTTCAGTGTTTGATTCCACACATGTTTCTTATAAAGACAATAATCAGCAGCTAGTCAGACAATAGTCAACAGTTCAATAGTTCTGCATGTGTCTGTTTGATACTAAAGCTGGGTCTAAAAGCCATTTCTGAAATCCCTCAGGGCCACCTTGCACAACATTCATGCTGATTACTACCTTTCACTGCATTCAATCATATGTGTGAGAATAACAGTGAAGAAAATTTTTCTTGAGCCAATTAACACCTATCAGAATTCAATTCATAAAACCTGTGATTCAATGCAATGTTAGAATTTCTATTGACATGGTTCCATGTCTGATGGAAATCAAAGGCTACAGGCACAAATCAGTCCAACAGAGCATACATGGTTCTCAGCCATGGTTCTCAGTTTTATGAGAACAGGCATGTGCAAGGGTCAACTCTCACTGGGGTAGTTTAGCCTATGTGCAACCTATTCAGGTGACCTAGTTCAAAACTACTCAGATTTGGAAGAAAAAGAGTAAAAAAATCATGAAGCACAGGGAGAAATTGTCATTGGAAAAATCAGAGAGGACAGGTATGTTCTTTATAAGCAGGGAGGAGCCAGTTTCACTTCTGAGCTGGATGACACCACAGAAGAGAACCCATTTTGCTAATGGATACACCTTCAGCTATGGGAATAGGCCTTTGAAGTAAACCAGGTCTCAGCCAATGGCTGCTGCACAAGTCCCACCAGTGCCTGTGGCTGTAACCCGGGCACATCCCAGTTCAGGGTGTGCTGCAGACACAGGTGCACCTCTCACACGTCCCCTGGAAGCCTCTCTGCCTACATCTGCCATGGAAACTAGGATCCCATGCCTCATCTTGCCACAACCATCCTTGGCTGTGCATTTACCAGCAAGCTGTATCCACTAAGAGATGTTGGCAGTATCCTTGAACCATTGCTAAATTTGGTCCAGGCAGTTTCAGTTGTGTGCCCCTCTCACATTTAGAACCTGGCAACATCCTTGAAGAAACACAACCAGATTATGCCTAGTTTGCTCCAACATCATCACAGATTTTCCTTTTTTTTCAGGTTATTTGCATTAGGGAGACACAGGTCTTAAAATCTGTGGGCTAGCACTTCCATTGACACATACTTCCCTGGGGGACAGAGCATGCACTGCAGCCTGCACCCTCAGGGATTACTTGGCAAGGACCATTGGGTGGTGAGTGGCAATGGCTGTGCTGCTGCAGGGGGATGCTGATCCTGCCCCTTCCCTCACATCCCAGGGGTTGCCTCTGCAGAAGCAGCCCCTGCAGGCACAGTACCTGCCGTTTCTGGTATCGTGCTGCCGCATGTTCTTGATAAAATGAACCTTCTTAAAGTTCTTTGGTCTGGGTGATCCTGAGAGTGTCCGACATCTGAAAAATAAATCAGTTGCAAGGGAGGGGAGGGAGAAGAAAAAAAAAAAGTTCTCAGTTCCCTGCTGTACAGCCAAGAAGCCTACACAAAAGCAGGAAGGAAAGACGAGACAAATGATTCAAGCCACCCTGTGTTAGGAATCAGCAAGAACAATAAAGACAATAAGTCTGGAAACGCGACAGCTCAAACAAAAAAAAATATTTAAAGTAATAATGAGAAAAGGCACCATCCCCCTCCCTTCATGCCAAAAAAAAAAATCATATAATAATCTCAGCAAAGTAGAACCTCCTGTAATCCGCCATGACAGCTAAGCCCAAGCTTTCAGAAGAAAAAAAATTAAACCAAACCAAAACCTAGTAAATATGCAACTTTCCCCACTCGCACCAACACCCACGCTTTTGTATGCTCCTCAGCTATTGATAAAGGAGCCATTGAGGGAAGTTCTTTCTTGTTTTAATTTTAGAAAGATTAAAAATCTCCTATTTGCAAAGATAATTCCTATTTGATTTTAACTCTAAATCTTACTTTTCACATTCCTGACAGTATACAAAACAATTGAAAATAAAATAAACTACCCCAGGAAAAAAAAATAATCGTTCTTCAAAACATTAAGCCTTAAATCTATTTTACATCTGAATGTGCTTTATAAATTGCAGTTACAGAAAGAAATTGCCAGAGGGAGGAGAGATGAGACAAACAGCAATATCCACCCCCTGCCTTCCACCCTTGCTCTTTCTAATCAGCTGAAACCACAGCACATGTGAAAGCATTCTCTGTTTCATCTCAGGCCTGTTTTGTTGCAGGGTGAGGCAGAGCTCCCTTGCAGGCACTGGAGATGAGTCCTGTGCTCTCAGCACAGCCAGGGCTGCACCGTGGCTGCTGCATCCTCTGTGGCACCTACGGAACCAGCATCCTCTGCTAGTGCACTGGTGAGCTTCCCTAACCCATCTTTTCCATCCTCTCCCTGCACAGGCAGAGTTCAGCAGCTCCTCAAGCCCATCAGGTCATTATCTTGGACTGAAACCACAGTGGACAGACCACTGCGCCAGTCCCTACCAATGTACCCAAACACCATCATGCTGCACAGGCACACCCCAAGAGGGGCACCCCATCACTTTGCCATTTCTGCCTTCCTCCTGCTAGTAAAGGCCTTGAGATTCCCTCACCCTCTGATTGCAATTAGCCTTGTTAGATTCTTCACAGGAAAGTGGCACCAAGAGAGACATTCTACCACCAATTCTGCAAATTAGCAAGTAAAAATACTGCCTGGCAAACTGTACTTTGTTTATATCTTTTACCAATTATACATGTTTGAATCACTTATGGGAACACTTCATAACATGCTGGTAAGCATGCAACAGTGAGCTTTGTAAAAATAATCAAGCTTTGGTAATAAGCCAATTGGTACAGCCTCTGCTATTCTTTGCTTCGAGGTAAGGAGAGACAGCCAATCTGCATGTGGATAAACAAGGCTGCAGGCTAAACACCAATATAAACCAGCTGAATTACAGGTCCTAAGATAAAGAGGCACTCAAACTTGGGCTGCTGTCTTGCAGAACAGCTGACCTGGAAGTATTCCATGCACTGGTCAGATTACTGACCAGCCAGTTTCTGAGCTGTTAAGCAGTTACTCCATTTTCCATCACCCCAGAGGACTGCCTAGAGACTAATTGCTGTGGTCCCCAGAGGAGGAAGCTGTGGTCTCCCAGAAGCACAAATCAAACCACACTGAAGCGGCCAATATAACAAGAATGGGAGCAGTTTTATTAGTGGGGTAGCAGTCACAAACCTACCAGCCAACACACAGACAGCAATGCTGGTAACCAAAAAATAAGCTTGCATGTGCTGAGAGAATAGATAGTAAACCTTCATTAAAAATACTAGCCTTCAAAAACTTACTGCATTAATCCATCTGTACATACTTTTTAAATGTACCACAGATGTTAGGGTACTACTAACTAGGGGCTAGTCATTCATATTGGTGACAACAAACTTTTCTATTAGTCAAATCTGGCATTTTAATTCCTGACATTTCATCTAAATACTGCCTTTTTGTTTAATGACCTAAAGCCAGGGAATGTGCAATTCATATCAGCCACCACCTCGCAGGGCGTGTGAAGTTTCAACACTTTTACTCGCTATGAAGGATATCTTAATGTGAAGACCCAGCTAGTTTTCAACATGAGGAGGGAGAGCAAGCTTGCCATGCCTGTGCTTTAGAGACAAGAAGCCAGAGAGAGAGTAAATAAAATGACCTCCGCAGTGGGGCATTTTCCTCGATGTCCTCCAGAGTCTCCAGAGAAGATCGCTGGGAGATCAGCCGACGTCTGCAGAGAAAGCAGAACACAAAACATCACTGCTGATTAGCGGGCACAAGGAAGTCCTCAGAGCTGTTACTGAATAAAGATCACAAACTGCCCTTCACTAGCCAAGCCACACCTTTGGATATTAATAAATTTTGTTCTGTTCTGCTTATCTTAATCTGTTTGATTCCACCCAGAAGCAAACTTACTCCATACAAGCTGCTACAGCACAGCAGAAGCTTCAGCTTTGCAACAGCTCCTCCTCAGTTTGTGCTTCCCTTCCTTCAAGGGTTTAACACCCATCTAACACAGTCCCACATATGCTGCAGTACAGCTGGCAACATTACAAGTATAGAGCTCTGACAAAATAATGCAGACGTAGATCCACAGAGACTGCCTGTCCTTCACACTGCCACAGGGGCACTTCTCTTTGCCCCTTGCACTTTATACCAAGCAATTGCCACTTGTTTCTCCATGATGTCCATCTCATCACTCCTGTGAGGAGTGTCTGAAGTGAGATGATAGTGCCAGCGACACTGGTTATAAAGCAGCAGTTTAAACAAAAGCTCTGACCATCCCCATGAGCAGCACAGGTGAGCTAAGCTCTGTTTTAAACCATTTTCCTATGTCTGAGTCACATCCTTCCTCCACCTTCAAAGAAATAATTATGGAAATCTTAGCGTTACAGGTGTTCTGGCTGTTCTAGTATGCAGGGAAGATACCCCAGCACAGGCTTTGTTTCAGCAGCCATTGCTGCTGCACAACCTCCAAACACCCTGACAGCAGCACAAAACAAGAACTGCACCCAACCCTCCACAAAACCACAGTAAATACCATAAATGAATGTGTAAGACACGGCCCACCCTCAGGCACACAAAGAGAAATTAAGCTGGCAATCATTGAAGCTACTCCGTCGTTGATGGGCGTCAAAGCAGCTGCAGCAGCCAGCAGAGCCGTGGCACTGTGCCCCTGCACCCGGCTGGCAGGAGCTGTGCCAGCACCCATCAATCCCCAGGGCCATGGCTGAGGCACAGAGTACCTTCCAGTGACTTCATGGGTATGAATGACAAAAGTCTTCAAAGACTATCACAGTTTCTTGCCCAATTCCCACTGAGCTGCCTTACTCCCTTCATCGGCAAGCAAAGAGTTTAAAGAATGTCATGAGCACTCCTATAATCTTGAAAGGTGCTCATTAATTTATTTCTGGGCTGCATTTTCACAATAAATTGTTTTTTCTGTTGCCAGTGTAAGCAGTTTCTAATCCTTCCTGCAATTCCCTTACCCCTCCAGTTGTGCTGCTACAACTGTTCCTGCAGCCGTGCTGCAAATCTGATTACCAAAATGTTTTTCAGTTCAAAATAACCCTGAGGTTCAGTGATTCCATTTGTTATTAATTCAAACACCAAATTTCCATTACTAACCCAGAGACAACACATTTCAGGACAATTTGAATGAGCATGCAGCTTCTTCTGCATGCCTTAGAAAATCATAGAAAACCCCTCAAACAATTTATAGATCAACTAAGCGTGAAGCATAATCCTCTTAGGAAAAATATGCAAACCTAAATCCCCTCAGGCTTTGTCTAAACTAGGATTTTAGAAGACCTGGTGCAAGATAGGATACACCTTCAAAATGCTAAAAAAAAGAGCCTACATTTCAGGATGTGCTGGCATAGACAAGGAAGAAGATACCAAACACCTGTCTCCTGCACCCATGGGTGCTCCCACAGCTCCATCCATAATCACAGAGGACACAGGAATGCTTTTACTGAGAGAAATTCAGATCAGGAGGAGCTCCTCCTCCTTTTTCAGTTTTACTGATCCATAAGCAAAAGCTGGAAGTTTCAAGTACCAGCACCACTGGTAGATGACGTGGCAGATGATAGCTGTGGGCTTTTTAATACCTCTTTATACATCATTAGCTTAATAACACAAATAATGGCATGCTCCCATCTTGTGGTGTTACAACACCAAAAGCATTCTTGGCATGTTGTTAGTCAAAGGCAGATAAACAATGGTACAACCTTGCCACCTTCTACATACTGGATTTATCAAATTAGTCATGCTGTATCTCCTGTAGATGCCAGGTGCTAGTACAGCACCAGGTGCATATTCCAGCTGCCACTGAAGCCTTTTTCCAAGAGTCTCCTTGCCCAAAGTTATGCACCATCCTCAACTTCATTGCTGATAGTTTGTCAGACACAGGTTTGAATATCCTACGTTTGCATCTGTCATTAAGGCAGCTGCAGTGGGTGGCAGGAGCACACACAACTGCATTTCACCAGCTGGTCATCCAGCTGCCTGCTGGGGTCCTCTGCCTTCCCTCACTGCTCTCAGCTTCTTAAACCTAGCACCAGGGATGCTGCCTCCTGATTTTTGCTTGCTAACCTCGAATGCAGCATAGGCTGGATGGGAATCACTGCCACCCCTCACACCAATTTTCACCAGTGCTGATTTTGCAGCGTTTTGGGTACCTTACATGGCAAGTGAGTTGGCACAAAGGAGTGGGGGAAACTCTTTGTTCACCCAAACTTGGGAAAGGAGCACTTATATGTGAGCTCCCTTTCAATAGAGCATGATTGCATAACTGGATAAATCCCACTGGGATAACTGGATAACAAGCATAACTGGATAAATCCATCCAGGAAGAAAGGAAGAAAACACACTTAAAAGGCACTGACACAAGGTAGCAGTGAGAACAAGGATATCCACCCCAGCCCCCAAAACAGCTGAAAACTGCCACATCTTTCACCTCTCCCCAGAATTATTAGTTTTAATCACTTCAACTCCCAGCACTGTCAAAGGAGCACCAGAGAGGTGGATTTGGAGACTCTGTTGAAATCAGTTCATACTATACAGGAATCACATTCTCTTTTCACCAAAGAAGCTCAGCTGCAATGAAAGATATACAATTATTCCACTTTATCTTAAATCTTTATTTCAAGGCCTAATTAAGATGACCTAAATACCAGTATTTTATAAGCTTTCCACAGCTGGATATTATACTAGAAATGCCAACTAATGAACCTACCTGCTGTGAACAAAGTCACATCCTGTGCCACACACACAGGAAAAAAAAACAATTCTGGAAAAGGAAAGCTTTTGAAAGGATCTTCCAGGAAATACAAGAAAAATCAGTTTTCCACTGACTTCATTAAGAATTAATCGCCTCAACTGGTGTTTAGTATTTAAATTAATCATCTTTCTCTCTTCAGGCAAGCAGCCAGGATTTGTCTATAGAACTCCTAAAAGGGTTATTTTTCAAAAATTGATTAGCATGCTATAGCAGCTGGTATATGTAGACACTTGCACTGAAATAACGCAAACTGTTTCATACCACACATCACCATCATTCTGATGTAAAGCTGTGTTGATACCTACTTTGTGTTTAAAAATGCCCTATTTCAATAATAATTATGGGAAAATCGTTCTACTGTGGAGAAAGAATATATGCAGAACAAAACAAAACAGCACTGTGTGACTCACACAGGATTCAGGCTTTGGGGTAAGTCTCTAAGCAGATGCAATTTCAATATAAAATGCTTTAAAACTTTTGTAGACTAAATGTCAAACTAACACAAAAAATACAATTGACCTTAATAACCAAATTAAAGATGTTTCAACAAAAATGTTAATTTCTCCTAGTCCATAGAAAGCCTTAAAAACTTCCTCCTAGTTTTATCACCACATTCAAGGTACACCAAACTCACTCCCTACAGAAAAAGGCAGTTCAGTGCTGGAAAGATGACGACCTCCTCATTCTAAGCATCAGCCCTTGCAGAACAATGGTCACAATCCCATGCAACTTACAGACTTTTTTTGTTTAAAAACCATATAATATCACTTTCCCTTCAACACCTACCTAAAATACTTTTAGTCTGTTTCCTTGCTGTTGGTTCCCTGTACATGTACCCAGAAATAACCAGTACCCTGCAATCAAATTCCAAGTGCAGACCAAAGAAAAAAAAACATTTGAGAGAGACATTTGATGCCATAGTATTTTAAATGGCTGTTTTCTAAGATATTCATGACTCTGCTTGCATACTGGATTTATCTTTGACCAGCTGTCGGAATCTCTGTGGAAGTTTCTTAAAAGCTAAAATGTTGTCTTCATTTCCCCTCTCCAAAGTCATATTAATATGTGGCTCAATTGCAAAAATTAAATAAAATACGAGGGAAAAAAAAAACCCAAACTAAATACAAGGAAAAATAAAATAAGGCATGTCTGTACCCAAAACAGCAAATAACCAAAGCAAGCAGACTACAAATATATTCACCATAACCACCTAATCAATCAGTGGAATATTATCTTTGCTCTCAGCTACTGCAAAATAGTCAGCTCAGTTATGTTAAACATACAAAATCTTAAGCCACATAGACAGGAGGTGATAAAAAAAAGAAGGAGCTGCAATCAGAACACTGGATAAATTCATCCAGGAAGGCAGGAAGGAAGGAAGGAAGCAAATGATAATCCAAGAGATAAGGAAAAATAAATCCATGTGTAATGACTTTCTAGCACAGATACAAAACCAGGAAGAAAAAGTTGTGTTTTAAATACAACTAATTTCTGTGAAAGTTGGGAGTGTAATTTCCCCCCCTGCTTCTGTTAAAATCACAAGCCTGTAACAGCCGAAGCCAGCAGTGTGGGTGCTGCTGGCTCCCAGAACAAAAAACACCCTTCAGGATAAGCTTCTTCACTTTGTCTGGAACAACTGCATCCCTTCAGAGATGCAGTGGCATGGGACACACAAGTGCCAGCCATCTGAATGCCTGCTGGCTGCATTAATGCTGATGGGAGAACTTGGGAGGACAGAGACATTTCCAGAGCTGAGGACTGTTGGCAGTTCCCACATCCTCTGGGCTACCTCCTCCCTTCAGGTGGCCAGGCAAAATCACGGGACAGAAACCTCTGGGCTATTACCTTCTGATCACTGCGTTTATCCTAATGTGGCTTGGAAGCATCAGACAAGCACAGGACTGCTCCACACTTTGAACATGTTGGGTTCTGTACTTCCACTGTGCCTTCGTCACAAAAGATGTATCCTACACACAGAAACACTACCCTGGACAGGTGCAGAAGGGGAGTGGAAAGAAAGTAACCATAAAACTTACAGTGATTGGGAATGAGATCAGGATACCTGTAAGGGTACCTCAGGACCTGCCTAGAGGTGCAAGTGAAGGGTCTCCCTCTGCATCCATCTACCCTCTGAAAGGTGCCAGCTCCAGACTCAGAGGTCTTGCCCAAAAGCCAACCTGTCCTTTGCAAGCACTCCCTGAGGAGCTACCAAAACATACTCTGGACTTGCAGTTCCCATAGGTCAATCCAGGCAGAGCATCACCTTGATCCTCTATGGGAACAGCAACACTAGGGGCTGTTTCTTTTTCATTTGGGATTCGTATTATTCCTTCCAGCACCAAAATGGTTTGAACAGTAAACGGAAAACAAGGAGAATATTCAACGAGATCTAAGATCAGGCTTCCATGTAGTAGAATGAAAAAAGAAAAAAAAACTACTAAAAGTAAATAATATATACATATGCTATATATTACAGTATTATGGCCACAAACGTATCTTGCATGCTACTCTGAGTTTTGAGTAAGTCATCACTTGCCATTCTCTTCCCTGACTCCTTTGGAGTTGGGTATGAACAGAAGTGCAGCTGCTGGCTCTCTCCCCACTCTGTGGCCAGGGGAGTAGGTATAAGCAGAGCTGCCAGACAGAGGCCATGCCCTGTCCCCAGCAGCTCCAGCCCCTTTGTCACTCCAGGAAACTTAAATTCCATTTCTCTCCAAGTCCTCCTCAGCCAGCCGGCCCAACGCCTCTGCCCAAACTCCAGGGCTAAGCTGAAACAATTAATTCACTCTTCTGAAATATTATACAAGACATCAGCTGTGAACGAATCCCATTCACTTCCTGACCCCTGACTTCATGCCCCAGCATGAACCCAGATGAAAGACCCGCTAATGAGTCACCTCTCACCCTCCCTCTGAAGTTTTTACTGGGATTCTTATGTCCCAGCTCATTTTCTTCCTATCTTTTGCCAATATTACAGGAAGACAAACACAGGAAAAACAAACCCTGAGACTATTGAAAATTATTAAGGGAAATAGAATTTCCAGGAGCTACCCAAAGCGATATAAAGCCATTTTTAATTGTGTGCTATCATAATTACACAGCAGAGCCATTATCTGCAAAGAACATCAAACTCCATTTAGGACTTCCACACCGTGCAAGTATTGTCAAGGCTGCACACAATGGGAGTTAAAAGCATCTGGCACATGCTGAAAATGGGTTATTTTGTTAATTCAGCAGCCCAACCCAAACACACAGAGAACATACTGAGAGCCCTCCATTTAGCTGTCACCTGTGTGCAGGCAGGATGCCAACACATGCTAAGACTACAGCTTTCTGCAGTGGGCTGTGAAGAAAGTCCTGGAAGCAGAGACCCTGAGCTAGCAGGACTCTCAACAAGCTGCTTTCCTGGGATATGCACTGCAAGGAGACAGACCTTCAAATCTAGTGATAACTAGGACAATAATGCCATGCAAAATGTCTCCATCGACCTTTCGGGCACAAGCAGGAAGATGGACAGAAACAAAGAGATGACAGGAGAGTATGGCATGAACATGGTTCTATGCTACACCCTCCTCCTAAACCAGGGGTACCCCCTGCACTCAGTATTTCACCTATATTGTCATCCTACTCCTTCTCCAAGCCTCATCCTCGCACAATATCCAAGGCAGAAGCTCTGAAATACAACAGTACTTGAACTGCTGCCTCCTGACCTGTCTGCACATAATATCTCAACATGAAAAACACTTACACTGCCATCCCAGAGGTAGAATGTAGGAATTAAGTCAGAATGAGAAAAGAAGTTAAGAAACAATGAAGAAAATAAACACGGCGATACTGAAGTATCCCACCAACCTTTCACAATGCAACACAATGCTCTGTTCACATATTATTATAAAGCTTTACACACACGATCCTTCAAATAGCACACAAAATTCTAACACAACCCTGTCCCAATGTCCCAGAGGGATCATCTGGGTCTCATTAAATCAAATATAAAATAATATCAGCACTCCAAAGAGATAAGGGACTTTCACTACAAGTGCTGAGTGGCAAGCGGTGTGTGCAACTGTGCAGAAAAACAGAAGATATGGGAGAACAGGATTTTTGGGCTTTTGGGGCTTTTTTAGCATCATGGACAATTCAACTTGACACACTATCAATCTTTCTAGAAGACATGATTTCAAAACATAGTGAAGGGGAAACAACTCCCAGCATTTCCCAGTCTAGGGAAAACAGAAGAGCAATCACCACACACGTTGCTAACTCTGGGGAACATTTAATGTTCACCTCCCCCAGCAGGATTCCCAATTCTTCAAAGATGTATCTTGTTTGAAACCTACCATCATGGTTTAGTGGTGGATTTGGCAGTGCTTGCTAATGGTTGGACACAATGAACTTAAAGGTCAGTCTAAATGATTCCATGATTCAGTGATGCTATCTTCCCTCTGCAGGCAGCTGCCTCTGCAGCCAATCCTCTTGCTGTTGGCTCTGCCCAAGCCACAATGAGGAGCTACAGCCACAATTCAGTAAGATTCATTTACACACAGCAGAGCTCCCACAGATGCTGAAGTGACAAAAATCTACATCCTGTTACCTTTATCCAGTGATTTACAGATTCACTGTCTTCACTTTACTGACTCTGCAGCAGTGTGATAGCTTTCAGAAGGCTTCTGTGCAGTGATTTATTCTGAGTATGCCCCAACACTGCCATAGTTATATTTTTCAGAACAACCATTACCTCATAACCTAACACACATTATCACAGTAAGACATCAATGGGCATCAGCTTAATTGGAGACACTCAAAACTAGGGAAGAAGCAAACAACAAGATTAATCATCTGACCTTATGAAAACAAGGATGCTTGCCAAAGCAGATACAATAGCAGTGCTAAGAACATACAAACTGTCCATCTTTACGTCCTTTTGTAGTAGTAAAACCCACACCCTAACAGCCTTTGTTGGATTAACATGAATCTAACAGATTCTTCATGTATCATTTATCCCTGACAAAACTCTGTGCATTGCAAAACAATAAATACTGTGTTCTGTTTAAAAAAAAAAATTAAAAAAGCAGTGTTTCCCCTTAAACACCATATCCCAGGGAAATGAAGCACCAACTTTCAAACCAAGTATTTGAGAAAACCACACGCTGCCAGAGCGTGTGCAAGTCTCTAAAGTATCAAATCACAAAATGTTGTATTCCATAATACCCAAAGTCCTATAATTAACTAAGAAACTCACTTGCAAGTCAGGGCTAAATGCAGTAGATACCAGAAAACATGGAAACATAGACATGCACTGCTAAGTCATCTGAAAAAAAAAAAAAAACCCTTTAATTCTAGCCTGCATACATAACCATGCAATTAAAACTCCAGCCTCTTCCTCTTTCATTTGAGGTGTTTTTCAGGTTATCTACAGCCCAACCTCATATCCCTGTCTTGCTTCCAGACACACATGTGCTGTCTTGGGAGAACACACTCTGCAATCCCAGATCTTAATATTCTTAGACTTAGAAGAGATCTGAACATACAATTAATTGCACTGCTAAAAAATATATCCTAGACACTGTGAATGGTCTGAATAGAGTTCTTGACAGAGAAAGAAAAAGCCCCTGTGTGAGCAGGACACAAAGAACAAACAAATAGGAGAAAGCTTATTAGCATGAGGCATTTGGGCATGAGATATGAACGCTGGCACAGGTGATGGCAATCTGAGCATTCACTGGTGAGTACTTTCCATTTAGTTCTGGCTACACATGCTACACATACCCCTGGGATCAGGCACTTTTCCCAGCATCTCATTACACACCCAAGAGTCACTGCCCTGCTTTCCCTGGCCATTCACTGCTGAAAAGCAAGCCTATGCATATTGTTCAGAGATTAGCTATCATATTGGACAGCTTAGATATCTTAACTTTTTGATACCTGTGATAAGGTGAGACAGTCCAGTGCCATAATTTTAAATATTATTACATCTACAGGAATTAATGCCTTGTTGCTTGATAGTTCATACATGGTCAGTTTCAATGCCAAAAGCCTTTGAGTACAAAAATATGTATTTACTTAATATATTGCATTTGCTTATGCTTTACTGAGAAACATATTTGCAATACAGGAGACATGTTCCAAAACAGAACCACAAGATCCATTATCAGGGTAAACAGATGCTTACTGCCCAGGAGAACTGCTTCAATGTACCAATGAGCTTGTGGACATGAGTCTTGCAGGGGGAGAGCTCAGTTCTTCCCTGCTTGTCTCCACTCTTGGAGCCACTCAGCATTTTTCACCCTGGGAAAAGCAAACACCATCCTCTTTCCCCCATCCCTGCCACCACAACTGGGCATGGCATCTTCCTGTCACTTTGCCATGGGGTTTCTGCTGGTTAGCAGAGGGTTAGATCATTTTCTTCTCTCTCTTTTGAGGTCTTTTGCTCAGCATGGCTTATGACAATTGGCTCATTCCCAGTCTGAAGTTACTCTCTCCTGGTACAGAACTCTAATAAAAATGTAAATGTTTTCAAAATCCAGTTTACTCCACTGTGAACATTTAGTTCTGCAAGGTGAAAGACCAGACACAGACTGAACACCATGGTTCAGCCTATCACAGGTGCACAAAGACTACTCATGGTTTAAAAGGTGACATTTAAGAGATTGGATCTCCTCAAGGAACCCTTGTTTCCCCCTACTTCCAGTAAGGAAGTATTGCAGGAATTCTCATAACACTGGCAACATTTGGTTGTGAGCTGCATCATTGCTCTCTTTGAAGGTATGGTGGGTACAGTCCTCTCCAGTATTTAGAGAAACTGGCCAAGAAGCCTCCCCACCTGTTTTCACAACAGAGAGTACCCAGCAATCACCCTAATGAACAATTCATTGACTTGGCAAATGGAGCCTGCATCTGCAGACAGGGGACTGCCTTTCCCAGGATCAATACGCCCCCAAGAGCACACATGGCAATGGGCTGAGGCCAGAGGCCAGAAAGCACCTCCCCAGCTCTCTGCTGAAAACAGCCTCTTTGCAGGGCACCATCCCCACTCACTCAGAGAACACATCCTGCTCTGCCACCCCACAAACAGCTGCATGTGCAGACTTGAATGGTTTCCAAATTTATGGCCTTTTATTTTCCTATATTCCCCACATACTGCCACAGTGCTGGGTTATAAAATGCAATCTGAGCAATCTCCTGCTTAGTAAATTATGTAATTACTGGAGAACTGAATTTTTGTGGGTGCCAACAAGTTGGCTGGCTAGGAAATACTCAGCAATGAGATATTAGTTTTCAATCAGTTTTTGGGGGGAGAAAAGACAAAAAAAAACCTTCAAGAAATTTGGACAATGCCCTTAACAACATGCTTTAACTTTTGGTCAGGCAGTTGGACTAGATGATCCTTGCAGGTCCTTTCCAACTGCAATATTTTATTCTATTTTATTCTAAAAGCAGATTCATTAACATCAGAAGTGAGGAAAATCGCCAGAGCACTCTGTTAGACTGCGTCTACTGATACTTTATATTATCAGAATGATAAAACAGCATCTCATAGTGACAAAGCTAGCCAACAACAGTTTAGGGGACTGATATTAGAATGCAGCACAAGACACAAATTTCACTTTTTCTGTATTTCCTTCCCTGTCTTGGTTTCCTCATGCTGTGCCAAAAGGATCAGAGGCAGCAGCTCCGGCAGACGCAAGAGCAGGCAGCCACCTTAAAGCACCCCTGATACCAAAGAACCTCAGTGATGATTCCTGACTTGTTCAGTGTCTTGCCAGTCCACTCAAAAGATTTGTTGCATCCATACTATGCAAAGAGGAAGGGTAGAGGTTGGCTGACCAACCCCAATGTTCGCAGTGATCCACTTCAAATGTGTACTGAGCCACCAGTTTGATCTAGTCTATAGAGCATACAAGCAAATAAATAGATAAAGCAATCATTAAAGCAAAATAGCCAACAATTAACTGCAATTACAAACCCATCTCCTGGTAGAGATGATTACCTGGAATGGGGTCACACCCTGACCTTACAGGAAGTCTGGAGGACCTGAGTTACCAACCTCTCCCTGTCACAAACAAACACCACAACATTAGGCTATGATGAGTTTATATAACCTGTGCATTACTTCAGACATCTATACACTCAGGAAGTGGGGGCAAAAAGTCCAAAAATTACTGTAAGGTCCCAGGACAGGCAGTTTAATAGTGCATATGCCTCCTCCTCTTCTGAGGCTCAGGAGAGGCAGGGATGGCTTCCATAATCCCACATTTGATGAAGGACATCCCCTTGTCAATAGCTTTATAAAAAAGCATTCAGGAGGACATAAAGCACCACTCCACACACCAAATTTTCCCCGCAGTCAAAGGTGGCTGCCTGAGGTCTCTGTCTCCAAGTATCTGGGAAGCACAGGAGCATATCACAGCACCAGACCTGAAAAACACCTGCCATGGGGCTCTGAGCTGATGTGGTGGTTGGTTCCTCCAAAGCTGAGGTGTGGTCCACTGAGTTAGTCTGAAATGACCTAGTTTGAGTGATTTCCAGGGTCTGGAAGAGTAGTGCTGTGGCTGTAACTATAGCCATGCTAAGCACAACCTTAGGCAGACCTTTGGATGGCAAATGCCATGACTGTAGAGGCAAAAACATATTTAATTCTTCCTTAGCGGAGACCCTTTTCTGTGGGTGCTTTTTCTTGTTGGTGTTTAATTTCTTTATATACATGCACTTTTTAAATGGCTTTAGGAAGAAAAACCACTAAGCCAATGCAAAAATGGATATATTTGATTTTAAAGGCTCTGCCTATCTATGTGGAACAAATCAATCACATTACCATTTCCCTGGGGTGAACAGGCATACGGATAGAACCTATGCGGATGTAAGACTTTCAGTTTTTCTGGTCTCCCCCTCCTCTTCTCTTAATCTCGGCACTTCCACCAGCAGCCTTTAGAGACAAAGGGTCTGTAACTTTTTTTCCGAGTTGCATTATGGCCTAGTCCTCCCTCAGTCAGAGGACTTTTCTTGATAACATAAAACAAGGCACTTTGTCATCTGACTCAGTGGCAATTTTAAAGTTCTGCAATGAATTGCAATGAATTTGCAGCTCATTAGCAATGAATTAAGTTGATGAAAGGTCACAAAGAACCAAGGACAATTTTTACAAAGCATCTCCAGGCAGTTTTTCCAGACCATCAGCTCTCTTTCGCTAACCCAGGAACACATCTCACACTCTTTAGAAAGCCAACTGCCTGTTTCCCCATAAAAAATTCCCAAAGTATTGCCTAATGAAACACACAAAGAGTCCTTCTCATGCTATGGGAACACATTTCAGGATTCTGCTCACATGTTTTTTACTCAGGCTTGCTTTGATGTAATAGCAGGGGAGAGAAATTTTGAAGGATTTACAGATTAATCAGCCAGAGCATGGATGTAGGTTAGGACTACAAGAACTGTGCTCCTCTGGGATAATATCTGCAGCTCAACTTACCCAAGATGAAATGAAACGTGCTTTGGGAATGCAAATGAATTAGGATGTCACAAAAAGTAATTCAATTTGCAGCAGTGGGGTTTTGAATTTGGTTAGTTACATACAAGACCTTTATTTAACTGTAAACCTGGTACTATACTTACTATGATTTCCAATTTGAAATTCATTTTACTGCTATTTTAAAAATCAGGCCTGATAACTACTAACAGATTTTCAGGTCACGTCTCTATTATATATATATATATAGATATATATATATACGTCTGTGCCACTGCACACTTATGGATGCACAACAGATCTGTGGGATCTCTCACACATAAAAAAAAGGGTAAGACTTTCATTCATTTCACCACTGTGGAAGAGGTAAGTGGAACAAGACAGCTAATTAGTCATTCTCCATTTCAATCCTCGATAACCACAAAGAGCTTGTTTTTTTACTGCAGGCATTGTCTTACATCAAACAATTTGTAGATAAGAAAAACCAGTTCTCTTCCTGAAGGCACATACGCCAAGTATTTTGATAGAAAAGATGAAACAGCATTAGAAATTAACTGTAACACTTCTTCCCTTCCCTAGCCACCAGAGTATGTCCACTAGGACACATTGCTAATATACAACTATATTATCCAGACTGACAAATTTTGCACAGTCTGCTGTTTTGGTATTACAGAGCACAAGCCATTAATAGCTGACTGTCTCATTCAAATGAAACAAGACAATTATCAGCTGTAACTTACACAATCAATAATACTGCTGCCAGCATTTTCGGCAGAGATTTGATTCTTTTATAGCTCATTTGAAGTCTTTAGGGAACGTGTCATTAGTACATCTGTCCTGCTGTAAACATAATTATCATGCTAAATTCCATTTATCATGCTGATCAGGAAGCACTTTCTATCAGCCTTTCAGACTGGGAACACAGATAAACAGGGAAGGGAATTTGACTGCCCCAGCTATGAGGGAGTGTGCTCACTGCCAGGACCACTGCCCTTTCCAGCCAAGCTGTGGGAATTTTCTGAATAAGCACAAGACTTGTGCTGACCTCTGACTTTGGGGCACATCACGTTTGAACTTGGGGAACATCCTACTGGACACTGCTTGCTTGTAGCATTAGTTGATTTTATGTTCTCCTGTAATTCCTTGCTCCTCTCCAAGAGCACACTTGTAGGTGGTTCAGGCTTCTGGAGCTGCTGCACAGGGAGCAGGCAGCAACTGGAGTCACCATCATCATGGCCCTTCATGACTAGCATAAATCAAGTCCATGTCACAGACAACAGGCAATATCTGCTTCAATAGAGCATCACTTTTAATACACAAAACTGGGCTGGGGCCAGGTGTAAACAAACATCAGTTAAACACATGTCAACAAACAGTGCTGAATTTTGGCTAAAATGGGTATGAGGTTTTAAGAAGTGAATACCATCAAGACTTATCAAACTCTGATACCTTACATGCAGAACAGCCCACAACTGCAGGCTTGGTGTGTAGAGAAACTGTCTTCATGGACAACTTAACCCCCAGAGACCTGCACAACATCCTGACACCAAAATAACATTAAGCAAAGGTCAGTCCCTGCAAAGACCTCCTGCAAACTACAGCTTCAAATTGGTTTAAAACAGCCTCATTTATACTAATGAGCTGATGCTGTGACCAAAAGGCACCATGCTGCTTCAGCCATCTACCACCCCCTGCATCACACCAGCAGAAGGTCTCCTGCAGCCAGCCAGGTAAGGGAAGCACACAAACAATTAGTGATCAGCTTCTCTGGGGTTTTGTGAGGGAGGAAAAGATCTGCTGTGCTCAATGGGATCAGCACAAAACGGTCCTCAAATCACAAGAAGTGCTTAACTGTTCCTGCATCCCGGGAGGTGCTCCCATAGCTGCTGGCTGTCCTCACACCTTCCTCCACTGCACCTCCTTCGACCCAGCCAGTGAGCAGCATCTACCACAGTCACAGGGAATAGGCTGGACTGCTTTAAGCTCAACAGACAGAGATGCCAAACAGGCCTGTGGCTAATATTGGTCGCATCCAGTCTTTGAACCAATTTTTTCCCATTGGTTGAAACAATCATTTTTTCCCCCAGTGTTTAAAAATTGCCTGACAGGACGTAAGGGACCTGCGGATGCCCTGAGGCTGATGGAATCGTACTGCTGCAGCAAAGGGCAAAGAAGGAGGAGACCAACTCCTGATGATATCAGAAAGCAAATGTTGTTTCAAAGAGAAATTATTTGACTGCTGATAAATATGTGATAAAGTTATGGGGTTTTTTTAAATATGGGAGAAATTCATAAATCTAATTCAAGAAAACTGCCATTGCAGACTGACACTGGTACGTGCAGAATAGCTGCATGACCACAGAAACTCCTAAGTTAATCTATTGAGCCATTATGGACTGTATTTTAGGCAACTTATTTCCAGATCATTCTGATTTTTCATTTAATTGTATTAAGACAGGGTGACTGTGAGAAATGAGTAGCACAATGGTTACATCAATTACTCTCTTTAAACTTGAGAATCATGCATATCCAGATTGCTTAATTTCTCCCATACATCTGCATTTGCATATCTTTCTTCTCTGAAGAGCTTTCAAAAGCTCAAGTTTTAATCAGAGGACTATTTTTGATCCTAATTTTCCAAGCTGCAGTAAAGCTGCTTCATGACCTAATCTGATGGCAAATGTACCATCATTATACAGTGGTTTCTAGCAAGTTGTACAATAACTAGTCATAATGTTTCTTATTTTTAATCACTGTTACACCAGGTGCCTTGTGTCTAATTAGAGCTATCGATCTGCAGACATTGCTTTAACTCAGATTGGCAGACGACTTGTTGGAGCAAGCACTGCCTGGGGTGAATAAAATACCCTGCAGGGCAGTGTCTGCACAGCAGCCCCCTGAGACACACCCCAGCACACCAAAGCTGTGAGCCAAGGCAGCCCTGCCTCCTCGTGCACCCAGCTCCGACTTTCTGCTTTTATTTTTGACACTATTGGTAGCAAAATCAAAAAATCTCCTATTTCATGGGGAACAGAGCATTTTGATTTGCCCAATGCCAATGTTTCACTTAGATTTTATTTTCTTTTTATATACACATTCATCTATGGTACCTACGATACAAAAGATACGTACTCAGGAAAACAAAAGAATGTTTCCCACTGTTTGAATGTGCCCTCTTTCTGAAGAATTTTGCTTCCTGAAAAAAAGTTCACAGAGTTTCCTCTGGTTTGGCTTAACAGCTTTAAATGCTGTGCTTCCAGACAGACAGAAAATCTGGCTTACCCACAGCTTCCTCCCCCCGCTCCACATTTAACAGGTCGCTGTTGTGGCCACAAGAAAGACGGTGACCGCTGCTAAAACTTTAATCTCCCCCAAAAGTCGTAATCTTTATATAGCAGATATAATGAGCTTTCTCAGTGACATATTTCAACAATGTTTAACAGGATTGCATAAGCAAAGTTATGTTTAAATCCACTGAAAATGCAACCCAATTCTCCTCAGTCTGCTCTGGTGATAATTAATGACAGATTTCATTAATATTCACGTATCCAATTTTTTTCTTGTAGGATTGTGTCCTGCTAACACAAGGACAGCAGAGAAGAATTGTCTTCTATTAAAGAAGCTCTGTTAGGCATCACAGATAACATATGAAGCGTGGCCATGCTGTTCTTTATCCTCTATTACCCCTCAATTTTATTCTCTAGAAATTGTTTCAGCTGCTAGTTCCAGGCTGTAACTAGAGGAGGAGCAGGAGGTATTCTGCCACTGCTGTCAGGCAAGCCAGTGGAGGACAGAAAAGGAAAAAAAAATGTTTCAAAGTATTTTGCAAAGTAATCAAACACTCGGAGTGGCAAGGTTTCACCAGGGAGCACCAAATTATCTATCCTATTCTTAAACAGGAACAGTCAAGAGACACTTTTCTATGTCAATGAAATTTCAGTTTCCCAGGACAACACAAGGATGACACCACAACAGCCTGCCTCTCTAGGGCAGGCTTCAGGAATGCTGCCCCCAGCCCTGCACTTAATACAAATGTAGGAAAAATCACATGAAGCCATATCCCCCAACCACTCTCACAACCCACATCTCACCACAAAAGTCTTGAGCCCAAATCTCTGCAGCATTTTGAGATCCTCCCAGCTATGGGGGAGGACAGGGAAATGAAGAGGAAAGTGGACGGAAGAAGGAAACAGCTGCTTCCCCTTCCCAACCTGGTATTTCTTCTGAAAGCTTTGATCTCCACTTTTTATACATAGAGTGTAACAGGAGATACTTTCTTTTCCTCTGTCCTGCAAAACTATGGACAAAAAAGCCTTACCCTCCTTTACTCTTTTAAATCATCTACCCTGCCAGTTTTGCTGGGGAGCTGAAGCAGCATCTTTTGCTGGGCTGCAGAATCCTGTGCAAAAACAACTGTCACTCCCAGCATTTAGTTTTAATTCCCATTTGAAGCCCAGTGAACTACTCCAGAGCATAACAAAAAGTCCATTAAACTTTCCACAGAACCAAGTCTTAAATTTCAAAAACACTTTTCTTCATCTCAAAGATGCTCACTCTAACTTCTGACTCCACGGATGTATGATTTGACAGACCATACACACATAAAAAATCAGAAACTGAAAGGAAATTCAGTAACACCAACCTCCCAAGCTATGGACTGGGAAGCTGGCCATGGAATTGCCTAATTTCATGAATATTCGGGAGGAGATACAACTTTATTTCGATTCACAGATTACAGCAACAACTAGAGAGAAATTCTTATAAATAAGGCTCACAAGTTCAAGGGGCAGCTGTTTGTCCCAGCCTGACAAAACATGTTGGGACAATCCTGCAGTACCACTGCTCAAGTTTTCAAGGTACTTTCACTATTGTCAGTGAATGTATTATTGTCAAAGACTGTTCAACCACACCCAGGCATTTTAATCAGAGACCACACAGCTGGATTCATACCCCAAAGCCTGTCAAAAAGCCTGTCAAAAGCAGCTGTCAGCCCCACAGCCACCACAAAGCAGCAGCTGCTGCTGGGACAAGTCTCAGCAAGAGCAGGCAGTGAGCTACTCGCAGGCACTGCTGTCGGTATGACCACAAAACAGGTAACTCTGAAAAAGCTCCAAGCTGGATCAGAACCTCTACATCCAGCAGGAGATGACACCCCATCTCACTACAGGCTGACAACCTGCTGGGGATTTGGCATGTCCCAGAGCAGCTGGCTGGTTTTGTTGTGACAGGCAATGGTGGCCCTGGGTCACATCCAGAAGAAGGGGTTTTTGAAAGAGGAGGTAATTGCCTTGCTGAAGAAGAAAAGTAACAATAAAAAGAAATTAAATCAGAAGTCCCTCCTGATGGACTTCAGTATCACAAGTTTCTAAGAGAAGAGAACAAAAGCTGTCCACACACCCAGGCCATAACCTCAAATACCACTGGGTGGGTGGAAGATGCAAGAAGAGAGTCAAGCAGCCAGAAGGATGCACTGCTCTCCCTGGATTTCCTTACACCTCCTCCTACAAACTCAGGAATCACTGCTCATCATTAGGGTGGGGTGGCTTGTTTTGCAGTTTCACATCTACCTTACCCTGGCTCCTGCTGGGGGAGATGCCAGTGCAGAGGCAACTGGGCACAGTTGTCACCACTTCCATGGTGATATCCAGCATTTTCCAGAGAGCCTGATCTCCATGAAAACATATACAAAAAGACTCTGCATGTGCTTATGTTGCATTCAGTATTCATTGCTGATTCTCTGAAAGTGGAAGGCATGAGAGATCTGTGACTCTGTTTAAGCAACAAAAACAAAGCTAAAATATATTAAACATTCATGAATTTCTGTGAATCCTTAATGAATCTCACTTTCTGCCTTCTGTTACGTGGCTCTTTAGGGGTACTTTTTTTTTTTTTAATCTTGAAAGCTAGAAATTTTGTCAGAACAGAATCCCCTTGCAGAATGCAGAAATTGACTTTAAAAAGTCTCTACCATAGATTGGAAGACTCTTGAGCTGGAAATACTGAATAACTTCCTCTGCCACAAAGATGGATAGGAGACATGGACCCCTTTATCAGGTCGTGTGTCTCAGAAATGTTGCTAATGCCTCCAACCATCATGAAAAAACATATTAAAATCTTATGCAGAAAGAAAAGAAATAAAATTTGAGTCCCTGAAAATGGATAATATTGATCTGGCTCCCCTACTCCATTCAATTAATTAAGCTGTGTACTTCTGAAAGCTCAAAAAATTAAATGTGGGGTAATATGAGAGCAGAGGCAGACCTCTGTGCTGGCTTAACCCAGCAGCTACTTGAGCTTAAGGTGATACTTTGGGTTGTGAAATAAAATCTTGGAATTGTGAACATATTTGCTTCAGTGAGCCTCTGCTTTGGGGCCACTAATCCCTTTAATTGCCCCAAATCACCTAGAGGCACCTCCAGGCAGAAAATCTTTGCTCTATAAGCAGCATTATGCAGACAACAAAACTCTTAAAGGTAAAACCAGCTGGGGAAAGTCTGCTAGCAGCTCATCATGTCTTCTTAGATTAAGTATATTAAAAAGAACTTAAAGCATGAAGTGCCTTGAAAAAAATCTAATTTTGACCCCACTTTGGATAAAAATGATTTTTTGTCACAGATTTCAGATTTAGTGTCCAGTATTCTCACAGGCTACATTCAGCTTTCAGTATTACAAGAACTAATTGCGCACATTCATTTGCAAGAACATCTGAAAACTTTCCCTATAAGATTTTAAAATATACCAGCCTAGTAATGCAAAGAAGGCACTTATACCAATAAATTATTCTAATCCTGTAAAAACTCAACACACTTCAGTATTCTTAACAAAGGTGCTAACTGCATGACTAATGATGCATTTCTGCAGAAACTTCAGCTGATGGGGCTCATCAAAATCAAAACTACAAAACTACTAAATTTTACTATTTTAGGTAATGTCATTATGAGTCAAAGGCAACAAGTTACCTGGAAAAGTAAGAACATATTTGCAAGTGTTTGCAGGATCAGGCTCTATTTTTATACAGCCTTTTATCAATGATAAAAGCTAATTTTGAAAATTGCCTCATTCAAGAGATGGCACTAAATATAATACAAGGAAGATTTACTTTATAACAGCCTTGAGGGTGTGTTAAAACACACAAAAATCTATCCTTTAAAAAGGATTAAGACATATTTAGATGGCACAGACATGAAACGCAGACCGAACAACTCCAGTACAGATACTAATCATGTGAAATGGATAACCTCATAATATCACACATCTCAGATCATCTGACTTGTGTGTCTGTCTGCATATTCAACATCACAGCCCCAAGCTGAAAAAACACAGACAGAGAAGAAAGAGATTCTTGTTTCCTGGTAAAGCTTCTTGCATTAAAGAACTGAATGCAGGGCAAAAGGCCCATTCAAAAATGTGTCACAAAACACTTCACCACAGACCTAGGAGCTTTGTTGTGAGAGGAGAAAGAGAAAAAAAAAAGGATTTTGAACAATATTGACTAATGGGATTATGTATATACAACAGTTTCCCATTCACAACACCCTCCCAGGGAGCTGAACACAAGCTCAATTTTACCTGTGCCAGTAACAGTTACATCATTTTCTGACAGATATTAAGCCAACAGGGTACCAACCACAAAGCTGCTACCAAAAATACTTAATCTTCCAAGGAGGATATCAGACAGGCAATTAAACCAACAGTAATCCTCCCCCAAACATGAAGTTTTATCATCTGTAAATGTACATCCGCAAATCTCTCTCTCTTTGCTTTAAGTAGGAGCCCATGAAATTTTTGTAGTGTGTTTTTAATAACTTAAAGCTTTCAAATTCTATGTAATGTAATACCTGGGTAAGTAATTCACAGAAAATAGTATCCTGATGACAATGAAACAAGACATGAATACAAGTTGTTCCGCATCCTTTTGAACTTGTTTGCATGCAAAATCTTTTCTGTATTCATATTAGAGAGAAGGGGTATAGAGAAAGAGGCCCCAGGAGTGAGTATTCCTTCTCTTCTTTTTAATATATGAACTAATTTTTCACCCAACCATAGCATGCTTTGAAGGTTTTTAAGAAAAAGAAAGGAAAAAAAGTGGAGAAGAAATTTGGGAGTAGAACTGCTGCAGTTCTAGACAGGAAAAACTATGTTTTAGAAACCAGAAAAACTTATTTGTGCACCTCACAAAGAATAAGAACAGCTATGAATACAGAATAAACATCCTTGACTGTACTAATAAGAACAAATACAACGTAGACACACAGCTATTGTTTGAAGAAAGGCGCATCCAAAGCCTCCACAGTGACAGCTCCAGCCCCCTGCCATGCTCCGTCGGGCACTGCGCAGCCTTGCAGACTGTCAGGACAGTGTCAGCAAGGAAAGGGATGGTCAAGCAACCTGATGGCCACCACCATGAGCCTGTGGTGGAGCCTTACAGAGCAAGGAGGTGTCAGGAGGCTGCAGTAGTAGGGAGGGCAGCAGACATGGGGTGTGCAGCCCGTGCTGAGGGTCCCCCACAGGCGTGGTTGTGGGGCAGTGAGTAGCACAACCAGCAGTGGTAGTTGGGATACTTGATCCTGACAGCAGGAAACCATCTCCACAAATTCAACAAGTAAAATGAGGGATGCAAGTGCTAACAGAGTAGCACTCAGCTACTTGTGACAGAGAACAATGAGACCTGTGAAGATTTCCTTTCCTGGCAGGATCTGCTAACTGCTATTTGGAAAACAGGCGATTCATATGCCTTTATTTTTCGGTTTCAAGCAGCAGGACCTTAATAATCTGTCCAGATATGGAACCAAAACCACACTTCTGTTGCTGTCTCTTCAACTGCCCGAGAACCCACAGCATTTTCCGCCCTTCCCAGTAGTCTCTGCAAAGGAAGAAGGTTGAACAAAGTGCCACTATACAAGGGCCATGGCCCCCACAACCGCAGGAAAAAAAACAGATTATGCAAAACTTGCACTGTTTTGCTTCTGTCACCCTTTGCCTCCTCAGACCTGAACAATAATGAACTTGTCTAGCACGGAGGAAAGGGTGGAATGGCTTTGTGCTTGGATGGGTCAGAACAGATAAATGAAGAGATGTGCTCGCCAAACCCCACTTGCATCTGGCTGGAATAAGGAAGAAACACAAAGGTGCTTCTCACAAGGCTGAGAAGCTGCAGACAGCAGCACCAAGAGAAGACCACAACCCTCCCCCCCTCTGTGCCTTGGTGTGGTTCCCCCTTGCAAATCTCTGGAGAGATACAGCATGAAGGCTCATTTGGTAGCTACTTACATAGAAGTCACAGGTAAAATGTTGCCTTATTGCTTCCACTGAAAGTGAAATCAGCTATACTTTGTATAAAATTGGGCTGTTTATTTTCTTTTGATTAAAAAAATGAGCCCCCCCCTTGCCAGACCACGCAAACAGAAACCACTACTTCCTCAGTCACTGCATGTTCATATCTAAAAAAAGCCCTGGACAAGGGTAAAACCATGCTGGGTATGACATCAGACCACTACACTGATCAAGCTCACAAACTGCCATCAGTGTGCAATGGCAGTTTTGAAATGATGAAATTTTGGTTTTCCTGTTTCACCTTTTCCACTAAACAGACCAGAAATATGTCTGTTAATGTGAACAACTTATTAAAAAAATATAATATCAATTTTCTCAGAATCTACCACATTACAAAATTAAAATTTAGAGAGTCCACAACTGACCAGTAAAAAGAAAACAGTTCCCTCCCCACATCACCAGGCATGTGAATCAAGTTTTCACTACCATAACCCCTCATCTTGGAAAGTGGATATGAGGGTCAAGAGCCTTTCAAAAGATAGCTTCTTCTAACATATGAAAATGACACAAAAAAACCCAAAAAACAAAACAAACAAAAAACCAGGCAAGACTGTGTTGAAATATTCCTGGGGAATCATACAAAACAAAGAACTGCAAGAACTGCAAGGTTAGTGCTAGTTACACAAAAGACCGTGCCACCCTTGACTGTTGCTATCACATTCATTTATCCAGCAAGATATTCAAGATATGCAATCGCTCGAAGGGTTGGAAATACTACCTCTGCACTTAAAATAGAAAGGACAGGTCTAATCCTGTTCTCATTTGTACCTGAGCAACCCTGCAATTAATGCAGAGGTTGGTCGTTTTCAGATGCCCTGATCCTTGCAAACAGGCAGCGGCTTAAAAGCACTTTTTCACACCAGCCTCTTTGCTCTCAGCCCATCCTCCTCAAGGGAGTGAATCCTAATTACAACCCACACCCTTCTGCAGTGCCCTACCACACTAAACAGGTCTTGGGCTCGGGGCTTAGCTCCTAAGGAACATGGAGGAGTAACAGCATTTTGTACAGCACTGAGCACAGCACCGGTACTACACTGGGAAAAACATCCTCGCTCCTGCTGCAACGCTACATCTTCCAGGAGAAGGAAGCCTGCGAGCTCACAAACACACTGAGAGAAAATACACATTTCCATTCACATCATCTATTCAACCTTCCCACAGATCATGAGGGCAGCAACAGAAAACACTGCCTTGAAAGTGCCTGCTCAAGGGTGCTGGCAAATTCCTACAATTTGCGGTTTTTATTTTCAAACGCGTCTGCTCAAAGTTGCTCCCTGTTGCACCCTAGCACTATCTATGATTTGAATAGCTTTACATCAGTAATGAAACTAATGAACAAACAAGAAACTAGTATTTCTAATAATCTCTTTAAAACAAACAGAAGCAAAAAGCCTGGGACAATGAAGCCTGTTCCTTAAAACAAATGTGTGCAGTCACTTGCTACTTGTGAGGCTGCTCTCGAGTTCTGCAGTACCTGGAGTGCCTTCTAAAATAGAAGAATATTTTATCTTGAGGCAAGTCATGCACATGGAAAAATACAGATTTTCCAAATAAATCTCAAAGGTCACAATGGAGGTACTTGACAGTGGCACTTTGTGTTCTGCTGTAAATAATTCTGCCTTTTTAAGCAACCACCTCTGAGCTGCCACTTCTTCTGGATTAGCTTATGGGATTCTAAAAGATGGGATTCTACAAAGCAGTGAACACCACCAATTAAAAATCAAACCCAGTTTTGCTTTAGGAAAACAGCCTCATAAAATTAAGGAGGTTCCACACTGCTGAAGACAGAGGCTGACGTGAACTTGTATTTTTAAAAATACAAACACAACCCTTTGTGTTTTAAAGGCCACACTTCCAAGTCTATTAATAGTAGATGGAGAGTTTTCCACACCTTTTTACATAACCTGATGCAGCACCTTCATGACACACCTACCTAAGCCATTAAACTGCACTTTGCACTGCAGCACCTGAAAGCTGTTTTGCCTATCTTCCTATTACCCAAAAAGACACCTCCATGTTTTCTAGTCAGAGACAGTATCATTCACTTAACCAAATTCAGGGAACTGCAGAGTGTGCTTGCAACTACCAAACCTCCTCAACTGTGCCCACGTCCCAGGTATCAAGATGGGTGTCTTCATTTTCAAGTAGCTGTCACCTAATGAGGACTTCACTCCCTGCTGTGCCCATCCACCACACCCCATGGACACGTGGGCAACACTTCTGTGTCACCCAGCATTTGCCTGGGTGTAGCTGATTGCAGCCTTGACTGGAAAAGGAGGAAATTCATCTCCTTTGTGTGTAGGTACTAACAGAGGTGAAGAAGCAACAGGAAAATAAAAGTTTGACAAAACACAAGGAATAAAGTTGGTGAGTCAAAACCCCAGAAAGATATCTTCAGGACACATTTCAGACCACAGCTGACATCTAGCTTCTGCTTTATGCTCCACCCTTCACACAGGCTGAGTACAGTGGGGTGGGCAGTGCAGGTGCCTAGAACATGTCCTTGTGAACAGGGAGCAATGAGAGCTTTATGAACTGTAGGTATGGGCTGCACCAGTGCATATGCAAATGTATGTACGTGATCCAAGCAGGCCTGAAGGCAAAGGGCCTTATGTGACATTCACCTCCTGGCTCCCACTTTCTCCATCCTACGTGTGCTGGGGGTACTGCATGAAACCAGACAACCCTGCAGCTGCCACAGTGGTCCTTCCTGAGTGCCAAAGGCATCCCATCTCCTTGGGGCAGTGAGGCTCTGCTCTCCCCTCCTCCAGCACCATGCACCCTGGAAACTCAAATTCAGCAGCCCTCTTTCTGAAGCAGGCTGGTGAAGCTGTGCTGCTTGCACCCTTCTAAGGGCACACCATGAGGCTGGGGGTAGAATCCACTTCTCTGCTAGCAGCTGCAGTGGGCAACAGACTACTCCAGTGCTGTGAGTTCTCTCTGTAAAAGCAATGGTAATAATATCTGACCCTTCAATCATGATGAAACTAAATCCATGCCACTCTGCCAGCATGTACACCTCCTGTCAAAAAGGGAGAGAACCCAGTTTGGGGTCTCTTGACTTCTTTCCCCTTTCTCGTATATGAACCTCTGTGTCATCCAGCCTTGTTGGAGGGCTGGGACATCTCCCTGCACTTCCACCCATGGCAGATCGACCAGAAACAATGATGCTGGAAATGCTAGAGCCTTCCATTTGGATGGACATTTGTCCATTCAATCTCCTTAGTAACTCCTGGGAGTTACTAACCCTGTTAGCTACCTGCAGTGGCTCCTTCTTCATCCTGGAATGGGAAAGGAAATGATGCCCCACAGAAGGGAGAAGATAGAGAGAAAGCTCTCACCAGCCTTCCCACACTACAGAAGACACAAGCAACAAGGACAGCAACAGTGCCTGTGGTTGGTACCTACTGAGGCTGCACCACCACTACATCCCAGTATCACTTCTCTGTCCCTTGCATACACAAAAAAACTGCAGGTATGACCTGCACAGTCACGGGTGAAGCCACACAGAGCAGACAGCACATGGATGGCAGAGAAATACAGCTTAGTGCAAGCAGGCTGCTAACCCAGAGGCACTGATGAATTCTGAACCCAGAGAAAGGGAAAAGCAAGCTCAAGAGCTTTATCCTATTTGTTTCATACAGCTCAGTTCCAGCTACATGGTGCAGAAAGAAGTCATAATGTCACCTTACAGATTTTTCCTGTTACACAATGAGGGGATTTTTTTTTCTTTGCAGGAAAATGTATGCTTCTTTTGAATGCCTTTACCTACAAACAGATGTGCCTATGTCTGATTTGCCTTGACAGCATGTAGATTCAAAAACTTAATCATATTTACGTTGGTAATATGATTATCTCTAGGAGCACCAAAATGCAATCCATTGTTGACTGAAAAATTATGATAAACTTCTCTAGCTTTCCATTTTTTAATCCCACCAATTTTATAGAGTCAAATCCCTGATATTGCAGAGATTTACTTACTAGGAAAACATCATACACTGGTGCTTGATTTAACTGAGCAGTTTTATATAGAAGTAAACATACAGCCCAGGTGTTTCAGAATCTCTTGTCAGAGAGGACATACCTTCCTCTGTCATCCAAGACAAGGAGTGGAAAACATTTCAATTGTGGTGAGTGAATCTTTCCCCAAACCTCAATTTCACAAAATTGCTAGCCTGATCTGTAACAACACAGGGGAAAACACCACTGCTTGCTAAGAACATGCAATTCTGCTTTATATTCATAGATGAGGTGAAAGGTTATTTTATTTTTTTTAAAGACTTCTAGAAAAGAAGTAGCCTTTGCTTCACTACTCATTCACTTCTCAATTTTCCAAAACAGAAAACCCTCCTTAGGCAAACACCCTGAAACACTGCTCCTAAAAGCAGTGCTGGCTTTGAAATACATAATGAGAACAGAAAATACATTTAGCATTGATGACAGGAAAGCAGTTGCTACAAACATAACACAGTGGCCCTTGTAAAGGAACCTCTCAGTTCCTTAAATGTGTATCCCCCTAAATCTGCATATTGCACACTGAAAAGCAAATCCCAAGAGTCCTAGAAGTCTCCCACTGGCACATCACGTTTTCTCCAACTACCATTAAATTTTCTTCTGCTAAATGCTCTACCAGCTCTCTATCCTACCTTTGCAGTAAAAAAAATAAAAAAAGCCAACCTAAAAATACCTTCCCAAAACACAAAACAACCTAAATCCCCACACACATATGCAGACAAAAAAAAAAAAAAACAAACAAAACCAAAACGAAACAGAAAAAAAAATAACCATAAAACCCTGAAAACTTCTGAAAGCCCTTCCTATGAAAACAAATACCATTCCTTAAATTTCTCAGCATGTTATTTGCAAACGACAGGCCAGCAAGCAGATACTCTCCATATGCCAAATTATGTCATTTCCATTTTCTAGAAAGAATACTTCTCACAGCAAACTGGCAAGGGTTTTTTCAGTTGGGTTGTGAAAAGAGCCAGCTCTGTGTATCGCTGCACCTGCTGCGTTGCTAAGTCTGGTATCTGGTGGCAGCCCCACAGCCATCCATAGCAATTCTGGGTCCAGAAAAGAGTTTGTCATAAAGGCTGAGTACACCCTCAGAGGTACTGGCAAATGTTCAGGGGTGAATTCTGTGGATATTTGCATATAGATTTCTGTAGACACCAGCTTGTCCCATTTGCAAATAGAATCTGCTTTCCCACGCTTCGTAAGGGACAAGCTGGTGCCTACAGAAGCTTCAGTGTATCCAAGTCCCAACATACAAACCAAATTTCTGCACTTTTAGGTTAAATTATAAAGAGTAGCCTTTTCATTTGCATAGTGGAGAACTTACACTACAAGAGTAGTACAGCTGAAATCAGAGGGAAAAAAATTAAAAGAAAATAAATCAAGATTTGGTTCTTCTCATCATTACCTTCCATCATACTGCACTACTGAGTCTCCAGAGAGCCCACCTGATATCTACTTTTTTGAAACAAGGAAATCACAGAATTACTAGAGGATTGGTTTTTTTGTTGGTTTTTTTTTTTTTTTCAGAGAGCACACTTGACCATCTCATATTTGTATTTTAGGTGTTTTGAACTGTTGCAAGCTAAGCAGTATCTTCCACCAGAAGAATTCTCAAAGTCATAATAATTGCAGACTAAAGCACACTTCATATTCAAAAGCTATCATCAAACTATGATCTGTCATTATCCTATTTATCTACCATGGAACTGTTTTTGTGATGGTCTGGAGGGCTAGTGACTCACACAGCTGCCACCAATCTTCACCATTTCAAGGTGCTTTCAACACTACTATGGTGCAGACAACAGCTGTGTAGCAGGCTTCTAAGGCAAAGACCCAGTTTGGCTGCCTGCACAGGAGATTTGCTGGTAAAGAAAAGGCTGCAAAGAAAGTCAAGTAGTGAAAATGCACCCACCACATAAGCAAACCCGCTGAAATTGCTCCTTCTGCTCTCCTGACAGCTAATGAGGGGTCACTGCACACCAGCCAAGCACCTGTGTGGTATAACCACAGCACCTCCCAGGGCTGGACCAAGAAAACTTTGAATTGGCAGCCAGTGAGGGCAAACAGGACTTTTCACATGTTATCAGCTCAGGTCTCCTCACAGGGGTTATGTGCACACACACAGGAATATCCCTCTCACCTGTCCAGCTCCAAGGCTGCCTCACTCTGAAACCTGCAGAGTCCTGAGGCTCTGGCAGACACAGCTGCCTCTCAGCCTCTGTCCCTCTGTGAAGCTCTCTAATTAATTCCCTGGTACTCATGAACACCATGTTCTGTCCCACTGTTCTACTCTTCAGAACTGACAGCAAAGGGGTTCTTTTCCTTGTCTGATGAATATTAACCTTTTCTATCTGACAGAGATGCTCACTAAATAGTATAATAAGAGCCTAAAATACACCAGAGCAAATTCCTGTGGGATTTGTTTTTAAAAGCTTGTGTACCAAGGGAACAAGGGTGCTGCATCTATGGTGTCCATCCATGTGTGTGCCACCCTACTCCAGTGACTTCTCAACCACTGGTCAGCTTCAGCTAACACCTGGAAGACGACCCCATTTCCACCAGTTTCAAAGGAAGTAACAGAGGGAGGCACAAACACCTGTGCCCTGAGCAAGGGAAATAGCTGGCAGAGAGCAGTGGTGGTGAAAGCCAGTCCCTGCAGTCTGGGGCTGGCCATGCTCAGCACATCCAAAGCTCAGAGAGCCCAGCAGCATCAGTGAGTGCCCCTGCACAGCTCAGAGAGCCCAGCAGCATCAGTGAGAGCCCCTGCACAGCTCAGAGAGCCCAGCAGCATCAGTGAGTGCCCTGCATAGCTCATGGTGAGCATGAGGACCCAGCCTCTCGGCGTGCTCGTGCTGAAGGACGTGCTCCTTCCAGGGCTCATGGAGCTTGTACACTGTGTGCTACTACTGAAACAGCCCTTACTACCTGAGCCTTAACCCTGCTGTTGAACATTCCCCCTTCAGGGAGGCACAGGAATTCAGCCTCCTGAAGTGACAGCTGAGGTCAACAAGCATCCCCTTTTTTAGAGCCAGCAGCTATCAGTGGTATACAAGGTCACACACCTAAGGGAAGACTTTGTTTAGCATGTGCACTACCCACTGACTTTTCAGACCATTAAATCACTGTTTTCATGCTATGCTTGTATACATCATTCTGAAATTCAGGCTGCCCAAAGGGCTTTGGGTCCAGTGAATAGCAGAGTGTCCATCACACACTAAAGGGCTGATGTGTTTCCAGCAGCTCACAAGCCACCTCCTGATGCTGGGATGACCCCACGGGGTGGAGGGTGCCCCCAGCTCTTTGTTCTGCTCCCCTTTCAGGACTCTGTCTGTAAGACACTTGGTTCTGAGAGACTCTTCTTTTGTCTCTTGCGTGTTCAGTTTGGAGGCATCTTCTGCTGTGGGCTGACACTGCACTGCCTGCCTGCCCAAGGCCATGCAGAACTGGATTCTGACCTCTCACCCTTCCCTCACAAATACTTAATGGCAGGATTCAGCATCCTGGGGGCTTCCTCCAGCACTAACAACCCAATGAACTTTGCAAACCAAATGCATCTCTGTTTTTTCTAACAGGTAGAAATAAATTAAATTTTCACAAGCTTTACTAACTGCAAATTAATCTTAGAATTAATCAGGAAATGAGATACATTGTAGGTCAGGAAATTCTGAAGAAAAATCTATTTGGACCATGATAACCTCAGTGTCCTTCTGAGTGGACCTCTCCTCAGTGATTACTCAGCAGATACCCTCTCCTTGCTTCCCAGCACCTGCTGCTCCCAGAAGGTGCCCATCTTCTGCCCATCTGCTTTCAGACCTGACATGGTGGTGACACAGACAAATTAAACTGTAAGCAACGTTTGAACTCCAAATTCAACCACCAATTTGCTTCCTTAGCAAAACAGAAAAAAATCCAAAACCAAACAACACAAAAAAAGAGCATGTGCTTGTTTCTAACCACCTGTCCCACTGGAAAAGGAAACTTCACATATGGAAACTGCAATATTTTTCCCAAAGAAAACTATGGCAAGAAAAATTTTAGGCATACACAAAACCAGACACCTGGACCATCCCCTAATCCACAGGATGTGCAATTATTTTAAACCAGTGCTGCTGAAACCTGGCTTCACAGCACTCGTCACTAATTTCAGATTATTCTATTAAAATGAATTATAATTTCACATGAAAGAAACCCTGGCCCTAGCTTCTAATAAACTCATGTCCTTGTCCACCTATTCACCACAAATTGAAATAAACACCTGCAGGAAGACAGGAGCCTTTAGCACCAACCAGCCAACTTCTGAACAGGCCTATTTTTTGCCATTTACATATAATTACATACTAGCCTCCAAGCAGCTAGAAGCTCCATGTTCCTTTTTTGTATTGTTTGTTTCTTGTGAATACACATAGAGCTCAAACCCAAACCACATTAATGATAACCTTGTTAAATATAAACTAGTATGCAATTATACAAACTGCTAACACAAACAAAAAAGCCAGGGAACTCTGATTATACGTTCACAATGGCTTCTGAAAACCAAATAAAAATAACAACATAAGGAAACCTGTCTTGCCTGATACTGTAACAGAAAAAGGTTTCACGTTTGTGTCTCAGCACACAGGACTCATCTGTCAAACAACTCCTCAAACTCAATTTCAAGCTCACTCACGGCAAGGAGAGCAGAAGGGTGGGAGGAAAGGCAGCCAGTGCACACGTGAACTACCAAAAAAATCTAATTTTCCTCTCTGCATCATCCTTCAGATGAGCTAATGCCTGTCCCTAGGCAGGTGCTGTGACTTTCACCATCACCCTGAGAAGGGCTGGCTGGGTGCTGGGGATTTGGCTCCTTCCTCTCCATTAAGAGAGCAGCAGAAGGGCTGCTGCAACCCTCTGTTCTTGGGCTTGTGCCAGCCCGGTGCATGCCTGTGATTTAACTTCTGTGCAGCCACAGGCTGAACCCAGCAACCAGAGCTCCTGCCACACCTTTTCATTAAGAAGATGAGCTGCTAACATTCTGTGCAAGCTCCGTGGTCTGCAGCTGCCCCTTCCGGGTGTTTAAAAATATACACTTTTCTCAGAACAGAAACAGATCTATTGAAAGCAAAGTCTGCCCTGGACTGCACATGTGCAGCATCAGGACAGCCAGCAAAGGCAGGGGACATTATCCAGAGCTCTCCAGCACCAGGGCCAGCTTTAAGCAAGTGCTACAATGGAGAGCCTCGTTCTTGTCAGTGCAGTAATGCAAAGTCTTCAGCACAACTGAATCCAGCTCTCAAGAAAACAAAACAGTATGAGAAAACCAGCACTTTCCTTGCAGCCTGCATCACAAGAAATTATACAGCAACAAATGACAGCCGCTACAGGACCGGAGGAGCATCCTGGAAAGGTTTCCTTAGGTGACTTCCCTTGCCATGGACTTGGGTTATCTATTCAGTTTGTTTGCATGCTAGCAGTGCAGCTGAACTTGCAAGACTCTGGATTTCGAGGTTGTAAACAAGAACAATAATTACCTTTCCCTCTTAACCTCCACTCTGTTCTCATGTAATGAACAAACCAAATTAAACCAAACCAAAACAACAACCCAAAAACCCCACATAGGTTGCAGTAGGAAACTAAGTAGAAGGTTGAGAAGAACCCAGTCTCTTGAATGCTTAGTTCAAGAGTAGAAAAGCAATTCCCAAATCATGGTCTGTGGGTCACTTCTCCCCCACAAGGCTGCGGGCAGAATCACATCACAGAAGGCATGAGTGAGTGTGTGTGTATGTGACACAGCTGTGCAGTTGATCCACGGAGTAATTAGAGGGTTGTCACTGCAGAAAGTGTTTTGAGAGGCACATGACTGGGAGAAGAAGGGTGGTAACTCACCAGCAGGCATGCTGCTTGGGAAGGTGGGGATCCCTCTAGCACAGCACCTGAAAAGGGGCTCAAAAAAGCCACCAATACAACCCAGATGGAAGGGAAGGGGAAAACAAACAACGAACAGTGGGGCATGAATCTAAGATAACTTTCCCCTGGAATACTTCCAATTTCTCCAAGCTGGTTGGTTTTGAAAGGGACTTTTCTACAGCGATCTATGCTCAATTACCCTTATAAACCCTTGCAATAACATGTGACTCAAAGTCTACCTATTTGTCCAAGGGAGAAACAAGGAGGGAGTGTGGCAAATGGGGAATGTGGGAGTGGCTGCCGATGTGGGCTTGGGGAGCACAGTCATTTCCTCCAGCTTCTTTCCCCCCCTCCGTCTTTGATATCTGAGTATGTTGTTGAGGAAGTGAAGGAAGGTGATTTTGTATCCACAGGCATTCACACATTTTTACATGATTGCACCTTAGCCAGAAGTCTCAGCTTGAGACCTGAAGCAGCTGAGGTTGTTCCTTCGGGAATTAAAAGGCAAAAGAGTACCCGGCGGCAAGAAACGACCCAGAGGAACAAAGTGCTTGGAGATAAAGAGCTTATTTAGGGTGGCAGCGAGACGCTGCTTAAACCATGCGCTCGCACCGTAATCCGCGATTTCCATGCAAAGATTTCCTTCCCCCTTGTGGGCTACCAGACCTGGCTATAGCTCACTTGACTCAGAGCCGGTTCCCAGCCTGCTGTCGATAGGACAGGCAGCACAGCGGGCTGAATCCGCCACCACTCGGGAGCGCGGGATGACAGCGGCTGTGCGCCGGGGCTGGGCTGGGCTGCGGCGGGCACGGCGGCGGTGCAGCCGCACGCCCGCACTGCTGAGCGCCAGGGAAACTTTCAGCCACTCGCGCCCAGGCGGGACCGACCGACGGACGGGCTGCTGCCGCCGGGGAGGCTCGGGCACCTCGGCTGACCTGCCCCTGCACGCCCGCACATCCCTGCCGCTGCTCCCGCGGCCGGAGGGCAGCGGAGCCGGCCCCGCGGAGGGAGGCTCCCGCCCCGCGGCTCTCGGGCCTCCCTCTCCCCACGGCTTCCCCCGGCCGCCCGGCGGCCGTGCCCGCCCTTCCCGAGCCCATCGCCATCCTCCGCATCCCTCATCCCCGCATGCCGAGCATCCCTCATCCCCGCGGCGCTGCTTACCGGGACCGCTGCAGCTCGAAGGCGGCGGCGGGGCCGGGCTGCCCCAGCTCTCCGCTGCCGCCGATGCTGCCCTGGGGGCTGGTACGGCCGAAGGGCGCCGGCAGCACCCCCGCCGTGAAGGAGTTGAGGCGGCCGCGGCTGCCCGCCGCCGCGGCGCCCAGGAAGACGGCGGGCGGCACCTGCACCGCGGCGAAGGCGTCCTCCTCCTCCTCCTCGTCTTCCTCCTCCTCCGGGGGCTCGGCGGGCGCCGCCGGGGGGCTGCCCAGCCGCGGCGGCGGCTGCGCCTGGCGGGGCCGGGCGGCGGAGCCGTCGCTGCCCGGCGGCGGGGGCCGCCCGTCGAGGGAGATGCTGGTGAGGAAGGAGAGCGCGGCCTGCCTGCGGCGGGGGTCGCTGCGCGCCGGCGGCGGCGGCTGCAGCGGCTGCGGCGCTTTCCTGGGGCAGGGCTCCGCCGGCGGCGGTAGGGGCCCGGCGGCGGGACTGCCAGGGCTGGCGGCGGTGGCGGCCGCCGCCATTGTCGGCCGGCTCCCCCTCCCCTCGCCGCTGGCCGGGCGCTGCCTCTCGCTGCCGGCCCGTCAGGCGGGCGGGCGGCGGGGCAGGGGCGCCGCGGTGCCCGCGGGGTGCATGGGGGTGCCCAGGGGTGTGCTCCGCCCGGCCGCGCCGCGCTGCCCCGAGCCCCCGCCGCCCGCCCGCTCCGTATTTATAGGTGCAGCAGCCGCGCCGCCGAGCGCCCTGTGCAATAACACGGCAATCACGTGTGGGAAACGCGGCGCTGGAGGAAAACAAAAGCCCGGCCAGCAGCCCGGAGGAGGAGGGAGAAGGGTGGGTCTCGGCGAGCTCCCTCCTTTCAACCTCTCTCTTTTTTTTTTTCCTTCCCTTTCACCCCCTTCCCTCCTCCTCCTCCTCCTCCTCCTCTTTTTCCCTTCCTGGATGCGTGGGGGCGGGCGGGAGCTGGGGAAGGTGGAGTCAGTGCCCGTAGTACTCGGCACATGGCCCTCGGAGCCCGGCACAGACCGCCCCGGACCCGGGGCTGCGGCTCGGCCCGGCCCGGCCCGTCTGCGGCACCGGGAGCGGCACCGGGATGCAGCCGTGCCGTGCCAAGCGGCCCTGGCAGTGCCCGCTGGTTTTCCCGGGCGGGGGCTGGTGCCCGGGGCAGGCGCTGGTAGTGCCCGATGGGCACGGAGGACAGTCGGAGACGGGGAGCGGCCCCCGGGGATGCGCTTGGATGCCGACGGTGCGTTCTGCGGTGCGGCAAACCCGGGCTGTCCCGGTCCCCGCTGCCCCTGCTGCAGTCTGAGGCGTGCGAGTGCCGCTGTGTGTGCAAGTAACATCTCACGGGTTCTCTAAAACATTAAAGCAACCTCCTCCCCAGCCTTTCCTTCAACTCCGTCCCCAACCCTTCCCTCTCTCCTGCACCAGAAAAAGTACATTGCCTCACTCTTTCCTAAAAGGGCATATAGCCCAAGCCCCAAATATCTGTATTCGTGTCGTCCCCAAAGTGAAGGCTGTTGAGCAGCTGACTGCAGGTCTGCACCGTCTGCAGCTGTGGCTTGCGAAGGCGGGTGGCCAGTCCACCTCAGCATCGAGCTCCTTCATTCCTTCATTGCTTTATTGTGATCAACTCAACCGTGCTACAAGCGTGCTTGTCCTGTGATGATAATTCCATCAAGGGCTTATGTAAGGGTTGGATAACAGATACATACAAACAGAGGAACATATGGTTGTTGCAAGATAGCAGCACGCGCTTTCTTCATAAAGCATTACAATGGCTTGTATTGCATTCCAGTTATAGCTGGTGGATGATTCACAAGCCATCCCAAACTGTCACAAAATATTGTGATGTCTCCTACAATTTTATCAAAACCTTGCTAATTTGATGATTAAAAAAAAAAAAGATTGATCAGAAAGGAGAACTCGATCCCATTGTTAGAGCTTTGGACCCAGGTATGTGTTTTTCTCAAAAGTGATATTTTGAACATTCAAAGATCTTAGAATCACACTCTGACTTGGATTTACTTCTGAACCTTTGGCCTTTACTAAAACTGAGTACCACAACCCCCCGATTTAGGCACCAAGTCTCTGGGGTGTGATACTGTTTTGATAAGGGACACTGCATGGGCAGCATCCTGAGCAGGAGCAGTGAGAAATGGAAGGGAAATGATGGAGGAAAGATATGTTTTCCACATCACACCTTCTTAGAGAGGTAGGTGAGTGCTATTTTGAGATGGACATTCTCATTTCAGCCTGCTCTCTTGAGGTTTACACTGTTTTTTTCTTTCTTACCAGAGGGTAATTCTGTGCCTGTCCCTGTGGCATGTCAAGGATGGATCATTTGGATGGAAAGTGGGTAGGCCAGAGTGCTAAACTCTCCTCCCCAGAGAAAAGCCTAACTGACATGTCCCATCTATAGGAAGGATGCTCTGTACCCCTGTGGTTGCAAAGTGGTTCCTTCAAACTTCTGTTTTGGAGAGGAAGGCTGAGGAATTTCATGCCTGCCACCTTCATCTGATGGCAATGCCTTTTTCTGACCTAAGGCATTGTCAGTGCAGTGGCAACCTGTGAGATGTCAGGGCACTGATGCACTTGGCTCCTGTGGAGGAGTTCCAGGCTTCTTTTACCACTTCTGAAAGAGTTCAGGACTTTTTGGAGCAGGACTCCTGGGTTACAGAAAAATGTCACAGCTCTGTAGCCTGGCAGTTGGTATGTTACTGAATGCTGACCCCTGGTCCAGGGACTATCACCAAATGGTAAATAGGTCATGGAACTCAGGCCTCCCACCTTGGAACCAAGTAAGATATACACTGGGATATTTTTTCCTCTTGCATTTCTGAGGGGCAGCAGCAACAGTGTGTACTTTCCTCTGGAGCTCAAAAACTCTGTACGGCAACCGAGTGCTGGTGTGTATTTTCCAAATTCAGCTTCTCACAGTACACAGGTCTGGGAAAGAGACCCACCACCAAAATGCCAGATGGGGCTCCAGAGGTTGGTTTAACTTAGGACATTTTTTATGAGTGCAGAAGTGTGCACTCCTTTCACAGGATTACTCTTGTGATGCGATAAATTTTTATCTGTTGGAAGCATTATTTTAAATGAAGCCACAACCTCTATTTTAGAGCTCCTCTGCAGCTGACCCAGAGGGAAATGTTAGCCCTTCCCCTGTCCATGTGTGCATCTGAATGATTTTGGCACCTGAATTCTACAAAATAATTTTTTACAGTCTCTGCTATCAGGAGCACTTATGTGAATGGTTGAGCCTATCAACCTCCTTACATCAAAATTAGGGTGGTCAGGATAGATTGTAGGTGTTTCCAGGCCTGGCTCATCCAGCTGAGCTCACTTTGTCTGTGCTCACTAGCCTAAATCCTCCCATGGACCCAAACAGATGCTCTGGTCTAATATGCACAAGCTGCCTCTGGGGGATGCTGTCTTTTCCAAAAATCACACTGAAGGTTGGTTAAACCAGTCTTCTATTGCAAGTGAAAACAAACCCATTTGAGAAAGCCACATACAAGAAGAAAATTACTTTTCCTGTCTGAAGCTATTTTTGATAACAAGTGGGGTACCACATACAAAGATAATTGGCACATTAGAAATACCCGGTTCTCCAGACCTATTTATACATTTAGTAGCAAATTTAAATTTATGTGCACAACATAATACAAATTTTGTATTCCAGTTACTTGTGTCCTCTTGATCTGTACTTACCAAAATTTTGTGTGAAAGCATGAGCTATAGAAGTCCTCTGTGCTGGAGGATATGTGAAAATGTTAAACAAATTGATTCTGCTGGTTGAAACTTTTTTGTTTGATGGAGAAGCAGTGGTTGACTGGAGGAAATAGCAAAGTTGAAAGGAAAACCAAAAAGGCACATTCTATAAGCTTGCTTCTGTGACTGTTTTTTCAATCATTTCCTTCTCCAAGTTCTCTTCCAACCAACCAGCTCTACCCAAGTGCAAGTAAATGTTTTTATTTCAGAGGTCACAGGCTTATGTAAGCGCTTAGATGACAAGTGGTAATGGAAGTGATGGAGCATGATGGCTTTTTCACCCAGTGCACCAAGACCTGCAAGAGAGACTCATTGGTTGTGGGTGTTCAGTGGCAGCATGGAATTTGGGGGTCCTGTTAACACAGGTGATGGAGAGGCTTTCTTTGTAGAGATTGAAGAGGGTGGAGAGAGTTTGGACAAAAACAGAAGCTCAGCAGTTTACCTTTCTGAAGAGTGGGATTAGAGAAGCAGTGCCTCCACACTGTGGAGGCACACACAGTGCCCTCAGAGGAAAGTTAACACGTGTAGAATCCTCATGTTGTCTTTAGTTTAATTTAAATGGTGTGGGTGCAGTCCTGCTGCAAGGCAAGTGTGTGGCCAGCAGGATGTGAAAAGCCAGCCAGAAAGGCCACAGACTTTGAGCTAAAGTTGGGGTCCTGAGTAGTTTGTCAGGACAAGCTTAAAAATATCTTTGCACGTGAGTTGAAAACTTCACCCAGGATTTGAGTTAGAGGGAGGATTTGTGTTTTACTGAGAGTTAACTCTGTGAGAATAACCAGTCCTGAGTCACCAGTGTGAGTCACCAGGCTGGTTCTTGAGTGGCCTCTGCACAGTGCTTGCCTGCTTTGGGGACAAAAACAAGTTTCTTATTGTCACTGATACTTGTTAGAGCTGCAGGACCTAGGCAGCTAGGGGGAAGAGAGAGTAAATGCAATTGGCATTTGTAATTTTGACAGTCTTGTTTTCTGACTGTCAGGCTCAGTCAGGTAGTGCTGTTATGTGAAGTTCAGCAAAGATGTCTGGCGATAGTGCTCCTGTAGGTGAGAACAGAGATCATTATTACCAGTGGTCTTGGATAACACTATCAGATCCCCATAGCCAGGCAGAGTGCCCATGGCCTGTAAGTACTCTAATCTTGCTGTGCAAGACTTTGGAGAAACAATCCAAATCCAATCTTTATAAACACTTTTTTTTTTCCTTTACTTTGCAGAAGAGAATTACACTTCAAAAGGGGAAAGCAGTTGTAGCATTGGAGGTTTTGGAATGTGAATTTAATAATCCTTCTGTTTAGAAGGAGTGTCTGGCAGAAAAAGAGTTGGGGGAGTTGGAACAAATTTCACTGAGAGCCATAGTTAAGAATGGAAATTGGATAAAGACAGTACAAATTCTTTACAAAAGACTAATACTGCATCTGGATAGCAAGACCTGTTTTAGTGCCAGGCCCAAACCTTCAGTCTGTTGTAAATTTAGCCGGATTCTCGGAAATGCTAATTGCTTGTGCTTTTCACTGGTGATTTTTGAGGAGCCTGAATGTTTTTCTTGTTAAGAGTCACCTTTGCTAATTAAAGTGTAGAATTTTGAGACTAAGAAGAGTGTCAGTGTCACCTTCTTGGAAAAACAGTGTTCCTTGGGTAGGATTGGTCCACGCTTGCCTCTCTGTGCAGAACGTAATTTTGCTTGCATCATTCCAGGGTAGGTGCTGACATCACCAAGTTGACATGAAACCAGATTCAAATACAGTAGTGGGAAAGTGACAGAAATCTGTGAGCACCAACCATCATGGTTGGAGTGGTGTGTGTGACTGTGGGGCAGGACCCACAGACAGAAGCAGGTGTTCTCAGCAAAGATGAAACAATGTCTCCTCAGATCAGCTGAGGTGTGGATGGTCAGGGCACCCAACCTGCCAATTATTTTGCTTGTCAGAGTTGTGGCATGCATGGTGTTTGTGTTTGTGTTGAAGAGTTCTTGAGATCATCAGTAAGCTGTTAGTGCACGCACGGGTGGTAGAACCAATTTGATAGTTGTTTGTCTCTTAAATAATTTAGGGCATTCTAGTTAAGTCAAAACTGGCCTCTGTATCATTATTCCAATTTACTGAACCTTTACTGAGGATACTTAATAGTTTTCATTGCTAGATCCATGCTAGATCTGATTCAGGCCATTTCCAAGCATTTCTTGGGAAACTGGTCAAAATGGTTCTGCGAGCTCCAAGGGCAAGACCATGAAAAACATGCATGCACACGGCAGGGGGGCTGAGGGATTGCACATCCAGCATGGATTCCTTCTCACTTCTTTCTTGCATCCTTGAGTTTTTAAAGTTCCTCATTCAACTTAAGCTGGCTTTGAGGTTTTTTGTTGTTGCTGCTGTTGTTTTTTCTCTTTATATACCATTGGATCCCTTAAAGACCCACACCACATCAGAAGCTCCATTTTACTGGGTGCTGCTGAAATACTCTCCCATGTCTCAGTGAGCTTGCAGGACAGCTAGACAAAACAAGGAGGGTGGCCATGTAGGAACTGCAACTGGAATGTGGCTGTTGCCGGCTCCTACTGGCTTCTACTAGAGTGATTAAATGGGAACAGGGCCACGTAGCTCCTCCCTCCCTTGAAAAACAAAAACTGTGGGCATTTGTACAGAAAACAACCCCTGTTTCTGTTTGTCCTTGTCTTCCTGCAGTTTTCTTCTTTGAAATCAGAGTTTGGGTTTTGGGTTTTTTTCAGTGTCGTAAGTTAACATAGGCGTGAGGTTCAAAATGGAGTGATCTTTATTGAAACAAGGAAGGGGCAAATGTCCTGTTTGCTTGGAAATCACCTTAGGCAGTGGTGTAAATAAAAATCAGCTTCTAACTGCGGTAGAACAGAATGACTCGTTGCTAAGAAGAGCTGTTTTAAGGTTTTCATTAAGTGACAGCAATGATTTATCCTGTTCTTTACCATTCTGAAGCAATTTGGACTCAAGTACAGAATCACTGGACATTCAGAGGGAAGCCTGGAAGAACATCCATCTTTGTCACAATGTCTGTTAATTTTTAATCACCTCGGGATAATTTTAAAACAGGCTGCAGGTCTCTGAAACATTCATGTTGGCAAGTCTTTCAGTTTGGTGGTTGCTGAGGCTAAGAAAACCCTCCAGTTCACAGGACAGTCAGACCAAGGAGCTGGATGAGAAGGAAAACACTGTTGACACCTTCTCAGACACAGCCCTCAGTGAGTAAAAACACTAAATAAATAGAATCTAAAGTTCCCAGAGGGACATGCTGGTGGAGTGTTTCAGAGACTCTCCTACAAGTTCAGTTTGACTGGAAATGTTTAATACCCAAGAAAAAGAAATAAAAATGTTCAAAGGATTTTTTTTTCCCCTCCTCTTGAAAATATTCAAGGAGTGGGACTCGAAGGGGAATGAAGGAAGCAAATGGAAAACTTCTGGTGGCAGAGGTTGGGTTTTTGCGTTCAGCTTCGTGGCGGTTTCCAGTCTGCAGGCAACACAATATCCCATAAGCACCACACTTGGTTCATTCCAAAATTTCAGGGAAGGTTTCAGAACCATTTTAACTTTGGAAGGTGCTCAGTGGGCAGTGCTCATTGCAGGCTGGTGTGGAAAGCTTGCAGTCAGAGGGGAGGAATAAAACCTGCGCCTGCATCTTTGTGGTCTGTCACCTTGGGCCACCTGCATGGGAATCCCAAGGGTCTGCAGCCACTTTACCTTGCCCCCAGGATAGGGCACAGATCCTGCCTGGATCCCCTGAGCAATATTCCCAGCTAAATATTTGCCACTAGCAAATTTCCGACATGATAAAACCCAGCCAGGTCAGCTCTGCCTCTGTTCCAGAGTGGTCAGAAAAGCTGGCACAAGTGACTGGGCTCCTGAGAAGGAAGGTGGAATGGCAGCGACTTTGGTGGCAGGGGAATATGGGTCCAGCCTCAGCTGCAGGCTGGGTGGGAGGAGGATGATGGGCAGCTTCTCTGTCCCCAGACCTGTGAGCTGCCAAAGGCTGTGCACCTCTGACCTGGCATGTGCCAGGCTGCAGTTCTCATCACAGCCAGGTCAGCTCACAGGCTTCCCATCACAGCCCTCCAGAGGTCTTTCACTGCTCCCTGCTGCCCTGGGCCATGGCTGTGGTGCTCATGTGGGGCTGCTGCCTCCACTTCCCAAATCCTCCCGCTTGCCTTCATGTTGCAATGGGAGGGAGTCCAGCCACCCGCTGGAGCAGCAGCAAATTTTCCTCCAGAGGAATGGCCACGGGTGCCCCAGCTGCACAGTGGGGTCTGCCAGGACCAGGGGGCTGCATGTGGGGTGGGGATGTCTTACTGCCATTGCAAGGGAAAACAGCAGCTCAGTCCTACCCCCATAACCACAGCTTGCCACATACGTGTTTTACATAGTCTGATAGCAATTAAAGCTGCTAAAAATTGGTCTAAACAGGATGCATTTGTGCTCTGAATGTTTTGGCAGAGAAGTTTTGTAAGCAACAAATGGAAAATACATAAATGGAAAGGCAATCCCCTGGCAAGACAGATCCAGAGTCTTCTGCTTTCTCTGCTCAAATTGAATAGCACCTCAGTGTAATAATTTTCATGTTGAGATCAATGAGGTTGTTAAATAAATGAAGCATTCAAATGTAGAAGAAAGTAAGGGAAGAGAGAGATGACATTCAACTTGAAAGACTAAAATTCATGCTTCCTTGAGCCCCAAGGAAAAGATAAATCCATTAAGTTGTGAAGAAATAAGACCTGGGAAGAGTAAGACCTGGAAAGAATCTGTCTGATCCATCCTAAAACTTCTGACAAAATAAAACTTACTTAGGGGCCAGAAAAGAAATGGAAAGAAATGGCAATGTAGCAGGAGGGTACAGCTCTCCTGGCATGGCATTTGGTACATACTTGCTGCATCTGCAGGTGTCTCTGTTGGGATGTTTGACACACTGGTGATTCCTTCTTCCAAAGTAAAAGTGAACAATTTAGTGTCTTTGGAGATGGCTGGTTTTTGGGCCAGTCCCCCAGGAAAAAGAGAAGAAAAAGAAAACAGTTCAGATGCACAGCAAAAAGAATTAACAAGATTTTGGTTCTGTGTGTTTGTGTGTGTGTGTTTGTGTGTTTGTGCATATGTATATATGCATTTTTTTTCCACTTTGCCCTGTGGGTGTGTAATTCCAACTAGATATAATAGGACATAATACATACACTCAGAGCAGTAGAAGGAATACATAGCAGAATTATTCTGCTGGATGATGATTTTAGAAATGTTTGAGCTGTCTCCATGTGGCCAGTGTGACTGTGTTCCTATGGGAACAAGCTCCTTCGAAGCAAAAGGGTTTTATAGCAAGAGTACAAAAATCCTGGCTAAAAACTTGGTGTTTAGCACAAAATTAAATATTCCCTAAATATGAAGCATTCTGCAATATTCTAATTAAATTCACTCATTTTCAAAACTAATTGAAATAGTTCTTTTCTACTCTGCCAACCAGGCAAGATGCAATCAGTCACATTCAAACCATCATTAGGACTAATGAGGACATCCTAGGTAGTAAAAGCTTGTTTGCACCCTCCATGCAACCACAGTGTTACTTCTCAGAGCTGCAGCCTAGTGATGCTCTCCCTTTTGAAAAGCACCTTACTGCAGGTGTAATCCCACAGGCTTTAATGGGACTACTGCTTGATTTAAGTACTGCTCTGTGGGAGGGAGCACACTGGAGTCTGGCTTTAGGTTCATGTTTGCTTTAAATGCAGATCTCTTCTGAAAAATAAAAAATGTTGTATATTTTGAGTGGTTTATGTTGTTCTTAATGTTGACTTGTTGTGGGAACAATGTTTTCTAGAAGAAAACTCTGAAACTTCAAAGCTCTCTTGAATATTATAAACATCATGGGATGGGTGAGCAACTGGTCACAGCTCAAGAGCAAAGTGAATGGGGGGCCATCAGACTGGGAAATCACCAAATGTATGGAGTTTAACAAGTGAACTCTCCAGCTGGAACAGGGCCACCCTGGATTTGTGTATAGGCAGGAATGAAACGCTGCAGAGTGGCACTGTGGAAATGGGACATGAAGGCCTTGCTTGATGGCAGGTTGGCTATGAGGCAGTCAGGAGGGCCAGCCATGTGCTGGGGTGCCTCAGGCACAGCATTGCCAGCTGGGCAGGGATTGTCCTGCTCTGCTCTGCCCTGGGACAGCCTCACCTGGAGCCCTGTGTGGGCACCACAACATATGACAGTTACAAAGCTATGAGAGAGCATCCAAAGGAGGCTCCAAGGGGAAGGACCTAGAGGGAAAGGTGTGTGAGAAGTGGATGAGGTCACTTGGCTTGTTCAGCCTGGAGAAGAAGAGGCTGAGGGGAGACCTCCTAGCAGTTCACAGCTTCCTCTCAGGGGAAAATGGAGGGGCAGGTACTGATCTCTTCTCTCTGGTGACCAGGAGTCAAGGCAGTGGCATGAAGCTGTGTCAGGGGAGGTTTGGGTTAGATATTAGAAAAAAGTTCTTCACCTAGAGGTTGGAACAGGCTCCCCAGGGAAGTGGTCGCAGCACCCAACCTGGCAGAGCTGAGGAAGCATTTGGACAATGCTCTCAGGCACATGGCATTCCATTCTTGGTTTGTCCTGTGCAGGGCCAGGAGCTGTACTTCAGTGATCATTGTGAATCCCTTCCAACTTGGGATGTTCTGCAGTTCTATGATATGCCTTGAAAAGAAAGGGTTCTGGGGAAAAAAACCCACTCATCTGAGCAGTTGGTCAGAGACCAGAGCAATTGCTGCAGCTAGCTGAATACTTATTTGAATCTGTATTCTGAGTGTTCATTCCCTGATGTGAAGCTGATCAAAGTCCATCTGTGCTTTACTTTTAACTCCAAGCTGCTACAATTGCCAGCAAAGTAGTTTTTATGTCTCTAAGTGATGTGAGGGAAAGAGAACTTCACCTGCAGTTCTTTGCCAGCAGGCAATGAATGAACAGACTGGAAGTTAGAGGGACACTAGAACTCAGATTTCAAGGCAAGATTGTAAACTGGGGGAATTACACAGTTAAATGGAGTCAGAAGTCCTGTACATCAAGAGTAGATCTGTAAATGAAACCCCAAGTGTGGTCTCATTATGTTCCATCTAGTACTAGGAGTGCAGAAATACCAGTTTTCTAATGGAAAGAAGTGAAACAAGGATGTCAGAGCTGTGCCTTCCAGTCAGGGTCTTAACACTCCAAGACCCCTCTTAACCACTGCTCAAATGCCTTCTCTAGCACTGTTCTTAGTCCTGGTTCATCTATATCTTGTCTCTGCTGACATAGCCCTGGTTTGCCTCACTGCTGCTCTTAAATCAGTACAGCTTCTCTTGCACCCTGCTTGAGGTTCTGAGGGCCAGGATGAGACATTAACATGGTGCAGGCATGGGGACCATTTGTGAGTGCCATTTTCCCTGTCACCTTTAGGGAAGAGTGTGGTGAGGAGGCCCTAAGAAGAAAATCCTGAAGGTGCCAAAGAAACCTTTATGTTTAAGGCACCAGTGAAAACATCCAAGGAGGTTTTTTGTCATGTTGTAATAGGATTGACACTTGGTGCTGAGAAACTTGAAGCACATTTCAGGAGTTGTCTTCACTGATTTATGTGGTACTGGTGTTTTTGACCACCTCAGCAGCTCACAAGATGCCTTGAGGTGCCACCTGCCTGTACAGTTTCACCTGACTGATTGTGTATTTTGGGAGATGTAAGCATGTTTGTGAGGAAAAAAAAGTCAAGAGGAACAAGCTGTAGAGAAATGTTTGAAAATGGCAGAACTTCAATTAGTGTTGAATTTCCTCTTTCTAACATCAAGAAATTTCCTGGTTTAAATTTCATGCTGCTCTAAACAGTAATGACATGTTGTCACCCCTCCCTATTTTTGTTCTTAAGAATTCATAGGAATTTTAAACTGTCTGACACCTAATCAGCATTTCCATGGACCAAATGCAATTTTTGATAATATATCATGAAGCGTACTCAGCCCTTGGAAAAAACAATTTGTAGTTTCTGTCTTCAGAACAGCCCTTCCAGCTCACAGGAGAGCCACACAGTGAAAACATGGGTGTGTCAATCCTTTCTAGGCTCGATAAGACCTGAATTTGTTTGAACAGCCATCTGCTGGTCTTGAGCCTTAAGTATTTGCTTGCCAATAGAATGAGATAGGTGAGGGATATGTTGTTTTTATTGCTCTGTACAGTATACCTGGATTGCAGAGGGAAGGAGGAGGATGATGGCCCATAAAGGTAAGAGGAAGACAAATGCATGTAGGGTAATCAGCCCCAGAACTTCAAATGCTCAAATTCAGCTTGCAATTGTTTCTGAAGTGGACATTTCTAAAGGGCATCAAGCCAAATAATTTTAGGCCAAATCTGTGGCTATTTAAGGAAATACATTACAGAGCATTTAGTGACTCCCATGAAACATCATTTTAATTGTGCCTGAATCTGTGCAGTTTTGCCCCAGTGTAGAGCTGGAGAAGCAGTGAGACAGGGCACAGTAGTGCTCAATGCCAGAGTGAGAGCCAAATCTCGAGGGTAACAAATCACATTCATGGACAATCTTTGTTTTCCCTCTCCGCTTTGAAAATTCCCTTACAAGTGTTACAAAATATAAATTCAATAGCCTCGTGTGGGTGAAACCTAGAAAGAGCAAATCCCCGTGTGAAACCTGCCAGCCCATTTGCAGGATAAACCCTGATTTGTGCCAAGGTGTCCCGCTTTGAACAGGGAGTTTCCTCTGCGCAGACAGCACCGGCGTGGATCATCAGCACTTCCCCGAGGGTGTTTTTAGAGGGGAGGAAGTGCGCAGGTGAAGAAAAATGGTTTGCAAGAGAAACGGGACGTGGTGCCGGACCTGGGATTGCTCCCTGCCCTCCTGCAGCATCTCCTCTGGCAGCAGAGTGGCACTGCGTGCACAGCAGATGATTTCTGCAGGCTCTTGGAAGTCCATCAAAGCGATCCTTAACCAGTGTGACCAGCTTACGGCTTTTTGAAAGAAAGCACAGCCATTGGAGGTGGCAACGTTTTGTCCTGTGCTGGAGCACGGGGGCTTCATCAGGACCGACTGCCAGAGGAACACAATCTTTGCCCTCTCATCCTTCCTGACCAGGTTCAATGGAGCTGTTTTTCCAGTGAATTTCTAGCTAGGATATTAAAATAAACTTCTCCCCAAAAGCTTCTGCCTTGAAGCAGCCAGCCTGTATTTGCCTTTGCTCTATAACTCTCTGTGGTGTTCACTGGGGCTCTCCTCTCCAGGGCTATCCCCTGTGCAGCTGAAATTAACCCTTCTGCAACCTTAGAGAGCACTAATATGTCACTTCAGTCACACTATGACACTATTTGAAGGACTTAGAGGCATCCTGCCTTTGTGACAGTCTTCTGAATGCCAATATCATGTCATATCATATCATATCATATCATATCATATCATATCATATATCATTTCCCAAACTGGATGTTCTGCTGTGCCTCACAAATATTTTGTAATTAAGTCACTAGGCAAGAGGGTTGGGTTTTGTCTTTGTTTTGCTTTGTTTGTGTTTTAATCATGATTATTTGCACCCAAATTCTAAAGTCCATAGTTAGGGCACCTACGGTCAAATTTCCTTTAACTCTTACTGAGGGGAGAAAATTGAGCCATGGCCTTATGATCTGAATATAAGCAAACAACTGTTTGCTTATGATCTGAATATAAGCAAACAACTGTTGTGACAAACTCACAGGGAGATAAAAAAATATGATGATTCAAGGTAACAATATCCTCAACCTGAGATCATCATTTTCACAAAGGCAGGGGGTAACAGCTGCTTGTTCATCAGAGGATTATATCTTCCTGCTGTTACTGCTGTGACCCTAAATAAAACCTCTAATGCCAGCGCAGCAGCATGGCCTGAGAGCACAGTGGTGGCAGGAATAAGTCCCTCCCTTCTGCTTTGGGAAGTTTCTGTGGACAGTGTTGTCTTTCTGGAGCATTAACTGAATTATTTTTCATCTTAGTTCCACAACTTGGAGATTCAAATAATCTCCCTCCTATCACAGATCCCTTTCTAAAATAGTAAGTGAGGTGTTCCTGTCTGGCTGAAAATGTAAATGAAAGGCATATACAAATGTAGTGTTTAATTCCAAGATTTTCCTGTATTTTGATTAAAAACCTCCTGGATTCTAAAGCTTAGGTTGTACTAGATATAAAAACACAAGTTCGTCCAAGAGCACAACATGAATGAATGCAAGCATTAAATTCTGCTGACCATTCACTTGAAATTTTTTCTGCCGCATGTGATTCCAGGACAAATATTGATTGAATAACCTCTGTGTGTGTGTGTGTGTAAAGTGTGGTCTAACACCCAGAGTGACCTTTTTCTTCCATGTCTAATCACCAGCGATAGCTGTTAGCTTCCTTTTGTGTCAAAAATCTTGTTTCATAACCCAGCTCCCCTGCTCTTTGGAACCTGAGTTTCTCCGTTTGTTTGTTCAGCCATTTGAGGTCTGCTGGGATATTTCTCTGTTTGATTTGCTTGTTAGCTTTGTTGCTGGCTGAAATGGCTCGGGCATGGTTTGTTCAAGGTTTTTGTTTTCTTTTCTGGCAGAGTTGGTGGAGGGTTTTGTTCTGGTTTTGTTCTCCACAAGTCAGGCAGCATGGCTGCACGTGAGGTTTGCCTCGCTGCCCGCTGCACACCCACCTGGGCAGGTGGCACCATGTCTGTGCACAGGCCTGGGCTCCGAGCATCCCCCTGGCCTCTCAGGGGCTTATCCAATGGCTCCTCCTTCTCATTTATAAAAGCACTGGCTGATGTTTTGACATGCTGATTTTCTTTGCCTCTCTCTTTCCCTGTCTTTCCTCACAGAGGGGCTGAGCCCCTGGGGCTGATGGAGGAGAAGCGAGGTCAGGGCTGGTGTTTGCTGGGACTGGCTTAATCAAAGCTGGGGAAATACAGGGTGCAGCAGAACAAAGGAGTTTGAGTGAGATAGCTGCTTGTTCTCTCCCTGTTCCCTCCTCTCTCTGTCTCTCTCTCTTAGAGATGTTCCTTATTACAGGGAAAGGAGACAAGTACGATGATTGTCCCTACAGTCACTTTCCACATTCACAGAGTGCAGTGTATAAGGTCTTTATAGAACACATATCTCCTCTGAAGGTTTTTCATGGGAAAATTGGGGAAGAACTGCAGTCCCCCCCTCCCGCTTCTCCATACCCAGCCACACTCTTGTCTTCAGGACATGAGCTATGGTGGCAGCTGGAGCCTGGATTTAGTTGTCTTCCATTTGTGCCATCATCAAAACTACAGTAGTTCAGGCCTCCAGTTCCCACCAGGGATGTGTGCATTTGTGTGCACACATTGCTCCCTTCCAGCCTAAGAAACAATATTATTTATTCTTGTGTCAACTAAAAATACTCATATTGGTTTATCCTAACATTGTGATTCTTACTCCTCTACATAAATATACATAAACAAACATGCACTAAATATATATTGATAAATATGTACATCTATATATATGCATACACACACACACACACATATATATATATATATATATATTCCTTCCCTCCCATTTCTGTCTTTTCTCACAGTCTGAGAAGTCCCAGTGAGAGGACAGTAACTTTCCATCACAAATGCTTTTCCTGTGACTGTTTTTGTTTTCTAAGCCTGTCACATGAAAATAGACATAATATTTTCATTTTGGTTGTCTGTAAATAAAGAGAAATTTGACTTCCAGAATGTGTTCTTAGAGCAAATCAAGTTGTTCTAAGATGACTCTCTTTCTAAATAATACTCACAATTTATGTGCAGATAACCCCCTAATTTAAAAGTACTGTGATGATGAACTGAAATCTCTGTTACACAGTGGTTAATTACAACAGTTTCAGTTTGGGTTGGTATTTGCTTCATTAGTTATTCATACTGCAAACAAATATGCTAACAGCTTTTTGTCATATTCTCTTAGAGATTGATTAAAACCAAATTTTAGCCTTCACAGATCCAAGCCTGTGTCTGGAGCCATGCACGTGCCAAAACAAGGAGATGAAGGGCTGTAGGAAACCCTCTTCTTCCCCTGCCTGTCCTAATCCAGCTGGTAAAGTCTGGTGGATAGATTTCAGCTTCCAGCAGGGCTTCTCTGAGGACTGCATCCCCTTCCTCTTCAGCATAATGGCAGGAGATTGCTTTCCCTGAGGATTTTTGGGAAACAGTCTGTACTTGAAACATTAGCTCAGCTGGTGGAAAGCAGCAGTGCCCCAAGCTGGCATTATGGTTGTCAGGGAGAAAAGAACCTCTCTGCAACTGAACATTGCACCTCCTGAGATCCTCCTGGGACCTCCAGGTGGGTCACAAGTCACTGTGATACTGTCAGCTTCTGCTGGCTGGCCTGCTCCCTCTCCTTGACTTCAAGTTGTTGCTGGACTACAGCTCATCCCCTGTGCTTGAGGGACCTAAAGCAGGACCTAGAAGGGACTCCACATCACCTGACACTTGGGTTTTTTCTGCTGTGAGCAAGCATTACCAAGTCAGGCCCACAGCACAGAGGCAGTCTCAACACAATCCGAAAGGAGAATATGGAAATATTTCCTTTGATGCACAGCACAGGGATCCTGCTATTGACTCATAGCTTTAGCTCACTCCAAGCTGCACCAGCATTGGGCAGGATGGCAGGATGCTGATGAGCCTTGGTGTTGGGGCATATGAGGTGGCAGCGTCCCTTGGAGACATTTTGTTCACTTCCACTGAGATATCTGCTTATTTCACATGGGAACAAGCCTCCCTCCTCCATGGAGGGTGAGAGCAAGCTGTGTATTCAGATGATGGTTCCAGTGAATAACCCCTGGCACAAGAAATCTCTGAATTTCAGGAAGCTGGGATGCTGTGCTGTGGGAGGAACAGCTTGCTACACTTTACCTACACTTTTGCTACACTTTGTTCTTTTTCTAGACTCTTTCTTCAAGGCACAGCCGTGGTTTAGTGGAGGTGTTCTTCCTACTGCTGCCTTCCATTCTTAAAATTTCCACCCAGGTGAAAGGGGAGGTTTGTTGGGGTCTGTCTCTGAGTGAGGAAGACTGTCCCTGCAGCATGAATGGATGCTCAGTGTGCTGGTGTGGAGCAGGTTGTGCCCGACCATTTTGCATTTAGGCCACTCTATTGACTGCTTACTTTGACCTCTGTGATTCACTGTCCATCTCCCTGGCACATATTCTAGAAATCCTCACTCCAGAAGTATCTACCTGCTGAGGGAGCAGACTGAATATTAGGTGGAGGCCAGAGAGATCCTTGTTCCTTTGCTTACAGCATGCACAATCAGAGGCTGGCTGTGTTTTGACCCTGACTGGATGCCAGGGGTTCATCAAAGATGCCCTAACACCCTCAACAGGGGGGAGATAAAAAGTAACAAAATATATAGAAAAGCTCATGGGTCAAAATAAGGAGAGAGAGATCATGCATCAACTGCTATCACAGACAAAATAGACTTGACTCCAGGAAATTAATTTATTACTAATCAAATCAGAGTAGGGTAATGAGAAATAAAATCCAAGTCTTAGAACACCTTCCTCCCATCTCTCCTTTCTTCCTGGGCTTAACTTCATTCCAAATTTATCTCCCTCTTTCCCCAGGAGGCACAGGATGATGGAGAAGGGGGTCTCTCCTGTCTCTTGAGACTCCCTGACCCCATGTTCATGGCTGCTCTGCTGTCTCAAGGAACTAAACTAAGAGGGAACTGCTTATCTAAGCACGGGAAGAGATGAGGGACCATAGGTCTTTCTTCTTCCCAGTCTCAGGGAAGAGAATTCAGGCAAGGTAGAAATGCTCTGGCATTAGAGAGGAGATTGGCATACAGGCACAAGCCAGGGAGATGGGTCTGTTGTAAAAAAGGGGGAACAGTCTGAGATGTGCAATGTGCTGCAGAATGGGACAAAGGACCTGCAAGGAAAATTGCATGGTGGTATTGGGCCCTGGCAATGTTGTTCTGGGCTCCATGTTACTCCATGCAGCTGGTGCATTATCCACAGTTTCTGTGTTATGACTTTTAAATTACTATGCTCCTCCAAGTTTTAATTTTTTCTTATCATAAGGCTGTTGGGTAGAATTAAATCCTAAGTCACACCCATCTAGGAGCTGAAAATGTCAGTGGGGGCTGAAAAGTGGTCTCTGATGAAGGGCTATCATGTAGAGATGTACTCCAGACTCCTGCTGGTACAGCTGCTGGAGGCAGAGGATGTTCCTGCTTTGTTGTAGCATGGTCATACCTGCATGAGGTGGTGGATGTCAGTACAGTGTGATGCAGATGGGGACAGGTGCCTGTCCCCATTCTGCAGGCAGGATTCTGAGTGAGCTTTCTGCCTATCAAAGCACCTGCAGAAGCACAGCTCCAACAGAAGAAAACATGAGATGACAATATAGAGAAAAAGAGGAGGCCAAATGATGCTGTATGCCCAACTTGCAAACACCATCAGGTAAACCCAGCCTTGCCCCTAGGACACCTCCAAAGCAACCCTATGGAACTGACATGTTTATTGCTTCCTTTTTGTTATTGGTTTGGTTTGGTTTGGTTTGGTTTTTTTCCCTGTGGGTTTTGTGTGAGTTTGTTTTTTTGTTTGGTTGGTTAGATTTGGGTTTTTTTTTCTGTGTTTGCTATTGCCTCTTTCATGGAAAAGATTAGAAATCAGGAATTAATGCATCTTTTATTTTTTTTAACCTGGGGCTGCAATTGAAGCTTCCAGCTCAGAACCATGTCACAGCCCCAGCTGTGTGTGCATCTCCTTTGATGATGCATCTCCTAGGACGGCCCTGTATCAATGCATGGCTTAAAAAAGGTTACCTTTTTAAGGGAAAGTGAGAGTGTGAGAGTATGGACCAACTACTCACACTCAGCAATGCTTGCAGGAGAGAAACTGTCCCACTTGGGACCAAAAGGCAGACAAGGAGATAAGGCTGACCTGCTTCCACTGTGCTGTTTGCTATCCTGGTGGCAGGACAGGAGGCATCACCTGTACAATTTCCTGTCTCTGCTCAGCTGGGCAGTGGCTCAGGTGTTCCAAACAGCATCACAGCCAACCCAGCCTGTCGTCCTAGCAGGTACTGAAGTGACATTTCTGCTTGATACCACAACACAGGAGTCTGAAAGGGAATTTTGAAGGGTTTGAAAGCTTTCCATCACTCTTAGAAGAAGGGTTTTACTGTGCTTATTCATGGCTTTGATGCTTGGAGCAAACAGTTGCTTGTTTAGAATTAGGTCAGAATCCCCAGACTTGTAGGAAATACTCTTTGCTTTATTTTGCACTGTTTAGTACCCAAAGCTAACCATGCAAACTGTCCCTGTGAAAAGTCTGAGCTGTTCCCCCACCCAGGGCACTTCTTGTTCATGCTGAGAGGTCTCAGAGTGTCAGCAGTTAGAGACCAGCTGTGCATGGGCTGGAGAAACTTGCGTAAATATTGCTGCTTTGGGGCTGGTATTTAGAAGGTGCTGGGCTAAATGATTTATTAATGTGCTCAGTGCTGATGCTGAGAGGGTTCTTCTCAGGTTGGCTTTTATCACTGACACCTCCTTATGGGGTCTCACTTACTGGAAAATTCCTGGTAACTGGATAGTGGGAGGGACCTGTAGCCCCAGGTCATGTATCTCATGATCCTGAGCTGGAAGCTGTGCAATCCCTCTCAGCATGACAGAATGAGACCCACAGGCACGGCCATCCTGGAGGCATGGCCTTGCATTAGTTAAATTTGATGGGAGAACCTGCAGCCTCTACACTAATGGCAGCTAAAGGTTTCTCCCTCCATAGTTTGTTTCTCTAATTTTTGCCTGGTGGCTGTGCAGCAGCCAGAAATCACTTTCACCTGTACAGGTCCTTGAGCAGCCACCAGCAGAGAATGGGTGGACCCCATGTGTCTGTAAGCCTTCCCTGTCTAAGAAAAAATCCTTCATTTAGAAACCCCAAAACTAAAACTCAGTTAGTATCAGACTTTAGGCCACTTATTTATTCCCACTGCATTCAGTAGAGCAGAGACCTGGGCATGTGGGATTGGAGGTCACTGGATTCAGAAGCCCACCAGGTAAAAATAGTCTGTAAGCAGGTTGAGTATGAATTCCAAACTGGCACACACACAAACCCTGTATACACGTGGCCACACACCACAACCCAGTGTGGTGGTTTTAGCCCAGCTGGCAGCTCAGCTGCTCACTCACTCCTACCCTGGTGGGTGTTCAGTCTCCTCCAGGAAAGCCAGGCTCCATCACACCTGATGGTGGCTTGGGAAGACAAACTCCATCACTCTGAGCATCCCTCCGTTCCTCCTTCTTCCCCCAGCTCCACATGCTGAGCATGATGCCATATGGTTTGGAATGCACCAGCTACACTGGAATGCTCAGCTGACCCCTCCCAACTCCTTGTGCATCCCCGGCTCTGCCTGCCAGGGTGCACTGAGGAGCACAGAAGGCCTTGACCCTGTGTAAGTGCTGCTCAGGCACAGCAAAAACATCCCTGTGTTTTCAACACTGATCCAAAACACAGTCCTGCACCAGCCACACTGAAAAAACCAACTCTATCCCAGTCAAAACCAGCACACCTAGAAAACACAGCACTTGCACAAGCAACACAAAAGTTTTAGTTCTGTCCCCCTCTGTGTCTGATCCACACGAAGGCCTGTGTGTTGGAAATGCATGCAGACATGCCATGTGGGCAGGAACTGTGCTCATATATCCAATCTATCCAATCCATCCAGCACCTGCCAGTGGGGCTCCAGCCCCACTCATGTGCAGAGACAAACATACACACACACACCCACACGAGGCTATGGACCCCTCCTGTAACCAGGCATGGACACCCAGCCCACCTGGCAGCTGGCCCTGGATGCCCTTATCAATCTTTGGACACACACACACACATGCAGACAGGTCTCACAGTGAACCCCAGACCTCACACTTTCCCCTGTGCTTGTCCTTGATCAGTAGCCAGCTCCTCCAGCTGTTTTGCAGGTAGGGATGGAGAAATATCTGGCCCAGGATATTTCTGCTTTGATATCTCTCTTCCAAGCCACCTATTCCATTTGCCTGCCAGCAACAGTGGAGCCTCTACCCAGGGATGTGGCTGGACACAGTTTAATGAGCAGACAGGACAGGTGGCAGCAATGAGGTGCAGGGCATGGCCAGACAGGGGCACTGACTGGTCTTTTATATCCCTTAACTCTCACCTACTCATTATTCCCCAAGCCACCATGATCCCTCCCTTTTGCCACTTCTGATTCCTCCCCGTAACATCCTCTAAATTTGTTGCATCCCAAGACATTGTTCCCCTGCACCCCACAATGTGCCAAACGCCTCAGGTGAGCCTCTCCTGTTGTCTCACCCTGATAGATGTCACCCTTGGGCCATGGGGCTGAGGGTTCCCTGGGACAGTCCAGCAAAGGGCAGGGAGGGATCATGTTCCCAATGAGGTCATCAGGGTCTCTCTACCTTTTGTCACATAGCAACACTGGGTCTGGCATATGAAAGCCTTTTTGCCCTCTCGTTCACTTTGAAAGCTTTGCTTAAGTAAAAGCAGAAATTTATACAATCTTTGGATTTTAGAGGCTGCAGCTTTGTTTATACAAAAAAACGTGGGTTTGGTGGTGAGATCAGGATCCTCAAGGTGCAGCAATGAAAACAGGAAAGGGAAATGGTCTGAAAACACAACCAAAATACCTGATTGCACACACATAAGTAGTAAAAAAGAAAGATCTCAGAAGTGCTGGCAGTAGGCCAGGAAAACACTGGAATTTCACATGTTGAAATTTCATCAAACCTCCTTGGTATAAAGTTACATGTAGGCCACTTCTGAGCAATAAATGAGTCTGTATTATCCCAAAGCCTTAAAAAATTGAATTGACTAGTGAGTGGGAGCTTGGAAATCCTCCCTGAAAAATTCTTCCCTTCAGCTTCAGCCATGGCCAAGGAATAGCAGGTCTTTTATGTTTTTTATTTTTTTTTAGCTTTCAAAAAAATGGGAGATGTGCAGAGCAGCAGATATTCTGCTTGAGTACTGCAAAGACAGCAGCCACAGACATAATCACATTATCTTACTTTTCAACTCTCTGTCCTTGATATTTTTCCACTTGCATGATTTATTCTTGGCTACTATATAGCATAAATCTATACAAAAGGTGTAGTTCCCTTTGTCTGAAAGCTAAAACCACAGCAAATAGGCAAGAGGATTTAAAATACAGTAAGCCAGTTTGAAGCATTTGATTCAACAGCCATCAGTTGCATGATGGCACAAGGAAAGCTACTGGAGTAGGTTTCTACAGATGGGTGAGTTTTGAAAGTGGCAGTAGAGTAGGCCAGGATCTGACCAAAATGGTCTTGGAGCATCCTAAAGTTAACATGCTTCTTTGAGAAAATGAAATATTTTCACACAAAACTCCCTCCACATGAGTTGCCCTCTGCCAGTGCCCCAAGCTGTATCTGAGCTTTATGCAATGGGATGTGAATTACAGGACCTCACTTTCTGATTGCTGAACTCCATCACATTCTAGAGCATTTTGAGTCTCTTTGAAATAAGGGCCCCTTTTCAAAACATTTCCAGTTAGTCTGAGCTGAAAGCCTGAATCCAGAATTGTGGGAGAGATGGGGAATTTTGAGGGAAAAGATTTCACCACCAGGAATGCAGGCCCTTGATGGCCCTTGGCAGACAAGCATCAGTTTTGTTCCTGGAAATAAAATGGAGGTACATCTAGAACTTGAAAGAGCAGAATAAAGCTGGGTGCTGCCTCTAGGTAGTGAATTAGAGTGGCAGAAAGAGGAAATGTTTGGTTTTGGGAGTCTCCTGTGACTCTCATAACTGCATAGTTATGAGGGCAGTTCCCTCTGGAATGACTCAGTGTGTGCCACAGCTCATGGGTGTCTTTGTTGGGTGTAGAAGAGCTGCCATGGGTTTTGGGGACATGGGTGAGAGCCTCTAGAATAGGTCATGTCAAGTCTACAGACCCATTTGGAGCAACAATTTGTAGCCTCTCTGGGTAACAAATGCCTTAAATCTTACTGTTCCTATTCTCATGTCCTTCCCAGGTCAGTCCTGGGATAAGCAGATTCTGCAGAAGTTTTCTTCTGAGAAAGCCCATGACAGCTATTTTTATATATAGTGAGTTGGAAATTGTTGACATTGCAAAGGGAAATATATTTTAATAGCAATTGTTTCAGCGCCAGCTCACATTTGCTTTAACATAAATGCCTTTTTATAAATGAACCCAGTTCTGTGAGAAAATCATACATGCAGTAACTTCAAAGAGCTGGCACTGCCTGGAAACCACCAGTCTCCACAGCACATACCTGTCTTTTAAAAGAAATATAGATCAGATTTAATGACTTGTGAAATAAGTCATATGTTTCCATATATATTTCCACAATACTGTATCAAAACAACATGACCATTTGATGTCCTGACAAAATTTTCACAAAAGCCTCCTTTGCTTATCCTTAGGGTGAAGTGCCACCAATCCCAGAGCTCCCTGGCTCAATGCTCTCTTTTAACCACAGCAGAAGATGGAGCAGATGAGATGTAAATGCAATTCCTTTCTTGGTAATGCATAATACTTTTCCAGGATTGCTAAGGAAATATTCTCTGTCAATACTCAGAGGCTGAGGAATAAAAAAGGCTTTCTGACACCCCCTCTGAACAGTTAACTCTTCCAACACAAGTTTGAGAAGAAGAGACTCATATTTCCAATGACTTCATTTGCTTCTCTATTACTGACCAAAAAAGAAGTAGAGGGAAGTATGGCTAAAAAAACATTCTTTACAACATTTTACATGTCTTTTTTTCCTTGCTGAAGTCAAATTATTAGGATTAAACTTCAAAAGTCCCACTGGTTTCTCTGAATGGTTTGCCAAGTATTTACTGATCTATTAGAAATTAATAGAGTGTGCTTGGCAGGCTAGCAAGCTGGAAAGTATTCATTTCACATCCAGCAAGCAAAACACTTTAGAAACACATATAAAGAGTGCAGTGATTTCAGAGAGGGTTGTCATGATGAGTTTGAGTTTCTTGCCTGCTTCTATTAATTTGACAGTAATGATATGAGTTCAATTGCAAGGGCAGAGTGAAATACTTCAAGAAGTCTAATATTTCAAACTCAATTATTTTAGATTTCATTTAATGGAACATTTTGCTATTTTGTTTCAAAGTGTAAGAATACTACAATTTGAGATGCAGGATATTTCCATGGAATAGCAATAGAAAATTAGATTTTCTGACTTGCAGCTACAGTGTCTTGGTTCTAATTATATTCATCCTTACATTTGTGTGAGAGGGTACCTGTATTTTTGCAAACTGGTTTAAGTAAAAAAAAATTGAATTAAAATAATTGTCTCTTCTAGGACATCTGTTCAACATTAAAAGAGTATCAACTCATTATCTGATACACATTATCCAAGATAATGTTAGCTTTTTTTCATTTTATGCTTCTTTTCAATTGCAGCTTAAATTCCCAAGCTCTCTGAAATGGTGAGTCATTAGGAATGTAATTTCAAAGACTGTATTTAATCTCTTTATCTTTTCCCACAACTGATTTACCCACGGGCACAAGTAAAGCACACAAAACATATTCCTAAAGGCCCCTAAATTGTTATTTCTTCCTTATCTAGCTTTATTTTATTCTCACTTTATTTAAAACTGTTCTAAAAAGACTCATAGAGTTGGTAATTTTGACTGTGAGGGAATTGAGCAGCTTTTATCACCATATGGATTAGAGCTGATGACTAGATCTGAATCTTGTCTCCTCTGCTTCTTGTTTCATGTGTGTCTGATCCACAGCACCGTCTCCTGTCTATTCCTACTGGCTCTGGAATACAGGCATATAAAGGTTTTTTCCTTTGTATCACTACTTTTTTTTTTTTTTAATAAAGCATTCTCCACATGAAATTGTTGTCTTAAGTAGGAACCATGCCAGGTAAGATAGTGAGTAACTGAAAATAAATTAATTCAAAACAGGTATTAAAGTTAGTGACTATCAAAAGTGAAAAAAACCCCAAATCCAAACAAAAAAATCTAACTGATCTCTTCTTTGAAGTTTAAAAGCTTGGGTAGACCACTCAGAAGTAAGAAAGGAGGGAAAGGGAGATCTTCTGTATTTCCAAATTGTTGTTAATATTTTATTTATTCTGGTACAGTACCTGAAATATTTTAATGTGCATTATTGCCACATGTGTGTAATATCTTTGTAGAAGACATGGTGTAGAATAGAGGTAGACATGGAACTCTTCCTGCAATTATTTCTGGAGATATTTTCCTCACTTTTCTTGTCTGAGTATGTCATGGATGTCACCAGTTTGTACTGATAACTTTCTTGGTGCATTGGTTAGTTCCAAGTGTAGTCACTTACTGGTGTAGCAAGCATGTACTAAATGTTACCGTCCTGATTTGGTAATGTGTTCTAGTTTGAGGATGCCTTCCCAATAAATACACACTTTTAGCTTAAATCAGCTTTCCCATCTGTAATGAAAAAACCTTTCTCGCATGTTGACCTAAACTCCAACTAATTTTCCTAACAAGATGCTAAACAGGAGCCTTGGCTATAACTGAGACTGATAAGCCTTGTCCATGGCTGCAGCTGGAATGCAGACAAAAGCCACCCAAGGGCAAGCAGTCTTCAAATGTCCTTCTCAAAGTTCCTGCAGGGCAGGGTTATCTCCCACCACTGCCAAGTGTGGGAGACAGACCTCGCTGCCCTTGACTGGAGGCTCTCTTCACAATGTATGGGATACAGTAACTTCTCCCAGACCCAGGAAGTCCAAGTGGCTCTGCTGTGATGGTGCTTGCACCTCAGGCACTGTGCCCAGGATGCCAAATATCCAGCCACAAATGTATTCTAAAAAATATTCAAAAGAGGAGAAGTAGTTTTTAAAGGAGTGCAGTGAGACAGAAGACAATTGCAATTCAGAAAAAAATCTCATATTTATCATTGAGAGAAGATTGATGTAGATTTAAAGAAATTATAATTTTGAACTTGATGATCAAAATGAATTGTGTATTTTTATAGCACATTCTTGTTCTAAGACACAACCCAACCTGTGCTGACACTTCATAACCTGTAAAATAATTTACAGAGGACAATGCTCTTTTTATCATTTACAGCACACGATTTTTTGATATGGTGACATACAAATTGCAATGCACAGACTAAAGAAGCAAGCTGAAATCTGAGGAAAACACTACATTTCAGGTTTTACTGATAAAAACTAATCTTAAAGTCAGGTCCATCTTCCAATGAGTTAACCTTAGGTTTATTTCTGCAGTGTCTTGCTACCTTTCCTTCATAGTTAGGTGTTCATACTTGTAGACAGAGAACACTCCTGGAAACTTTAGGCTCTGTGTAGGAACACAACAAAGACAGATTATGTTGAGACCGAGCAGTCTTTCTACGCTAAGAGACACACAGGACAAAGGAAGTGGCAGCTTCTTCTTCCAAATGCTCCACAACTGATTTAAACATAGCAAACCCCTTCTCTTGAAGATCAGGGGTGATGTTTATTATTTCTAAAAACAAGAGTCCACTGATACCCCATGATGTACCACCAACAAGAACCTCATCATTCTCTTCTGCTCTCTCTGGTTTTTCCCTGGCCTATGATTTTTCTGCTCTTGTATTATTTTTCTTTTTTTTTTCTTTTGACAGGAGTTTCTAATTACCAGCACATAGACATAGTTTTCCTTCTGCTTCATTAGAGACAAGGCATTTATCCTTTCTGCATGAGAAAGGCAAAGTTCAACTGCACATCTAATTAAAAGCAACTAACAACCAAGTTGGCCTCATGGGCAGTGCAGGAAACAGCTTGCCTATGGACATTTACCAGCAATTTGACTTCTGTGCTCCAAGCAGTCTAAAAAAACATTTTTTTGATCAAAGGCTTCCTTCTCAGGCTGAGATTGTTTGCAGAGTGGGCAGATTACACTTTGGAAGTGCTAAAGCCATGACTTTGCCATCTTTATGTTTTTGAGAATGACACTAAGCCACCAACTTGAAGTTGTACAATTGTTGGGTCCACACCAGTGTCTGAACATCACAGGTTGGAATGTATGCTAAGAATCACTAGGAATGTGCTGTACTCCAGCAGGCCATAACCTCAGCTGGAACCCAAGAGGTTTACCTTCAGATAAATTCAGAAGCCTATTCCAGTTTTCAACTCATTCCAGGGAGGGTTGTTTTCGCTGTTGTTGAATGGTTGAGTTCCTAGGTATTACTGTTTCCCTGGGGGTACTTCCTACATGAATGTCATGTCCTCAAGCTCTTCCAGTCATGACCAATATTATATCAGCATTTATTTACATAACTGCAAGATGCACAAATCCTAACATGGATTACTAAGTTTTCCCTTATCTCACAAAATGAGAAGAGGCAGCATGAATCCTAAGATGCAGTCCCAGCCAAGGACAGGAAACTAGGAGACAGCTGTGGCTATCCTGGCTGTACTGCCAGGTGGTGGATGTATGACAGAATAGGCACTGCTGTACAGAGATTCCCATTTGGATGCTCATCCTTCAATACACCTGAAGAAATTTCTCCCACTCTCTCAACTTCTGAGTAATGCCTTCAGGTAAGAAGCCATTGAATATTTAGCTCACAAACATTGGCTTTAGCCCCAATCTCCTCCAAAGACAGAAACCTACTTCAGCTTATGGTTTTTTTCTGATTTTTTTTCCACTGCTGACTGTGGAAAACCCCACAAATCTCTAAGAACACAGTCCACTCCTCTTGACAGCCCAGTTGACTGCAATTACAATTGGCTGCTGTGCCATAGGGACGACAAAGATAGCCAATATGTATAAATGTAACAATATTTAAAGTTTTTTGTAGCAGACTTTCCTTGCTGGCTCTGATTGGCTCCCCTTTTTTTCTTCCACTCCTTCTGGGCAAAAGATACATATTATTCCAAGAGTGTCCTAAAAATGCAAGTAAGTCATAATTAGAAATTTCTGCAAATAGAAATATTTAACTAAATTTTTAAAATTTATAAATTTCAATAATCTCTTTGGTACACAAAGGTTGCTTAGACTTCTGGTATTTCTTTATCCTTATTTTTGGAGGAGAAATCAGTCTGTTTCTATTCTTGTTTCTTGAGTTTTACAATTGATCTCTTGCTTCTCAAGATGAAGCGAAATAGTTTTTCTGGCATTAGAAGAGCTAGACAAGAGATCTCCAATTTAAAAATCAATATAAATCTTATAAAACTGGCCAACTATCAAAGGGTAAGAAAATCTTACACTGCTTTAAGCTCAAAAGCAGCTCCTTACTGTCCTCTAGTGGAGCAGTAATATCCTCATAGACGCTGTGCTCCTTTCTTCTTGTAACTAAACCTGTTGCCCTTGGAGAGCAATTCTTGCTCTTTCCTTTCCTCTTCATGACTTCATCAGCATCCATGACATCCCTTTTGTGAGTGAAGGGGTTCTGCTCAGCAATTTCCCCCTCTTGTATATCCCAGTTCCACTAGTTCAGTTAATAATTCAACAGACTTCTCCCTTCACCCTTTCTCAGAACACAAATAGGCTGAATAAAATTCTGCTAAAACATAGCAGAATTCCACTGTAATGTCTTATATACCTTTAAACAGGCTGTCAGATAAATCATATTTTGACACCTTCAAAGTATCTAAAAAGCCATCAGAATGGCAGCTGTAAAAAGCGTCATCTTTTCACACTGTATTTATAAAGGTCTGAAAATCTTGTTCATTACACTCCTATTAGCCTAGCTCCCATGACTCCATAAAACTCATCAGGCTGCAGCTCCACTGATGTCCTTGGGGTCTTCTTCAAAGCCTCAAGGCAGAATTGTTACTTTGTTCTCCTTGACAACCACAGCTGGTTTGAGGCTCATGTTCTATGCTATAGTGGGGGATTTAGCAGTTTCTTCTCTCACTTTCCAATCCATGGAAGCAAGCTCCAGTCCTGGCTGCTTGCCAACACCCACATCATTGACCTTTTCTGCCATTTCAGTTCCCAACAGCTCTGCCCACCCACACTGCAAAGAAAGGTTCCCAGGCACTTCCATAATGAACATTGCTGTAAAAATCCCATCTTTCCTTGTCATCTTACCTTTAAATGTTCCCATAATTGTTTGATCTTTTATTTAACCTTTCACTTTCACTGATAAAGTTCTCAAAACAGGATTTATAATTATTTCTTTCAGAAACTGTCTCAAACTGATGCCTTGAGAGGCTACCTAGAACAGAGGCTAGACAGTGTTAAAGGAATAAAGTAGATACTTATTAAAAGGCTTTCAAAGGATACACCTTGGGCAGTATAAGAGCCCGGCCATGGCTCCACCAAGATGGATGGTGGGTCCAAGTTTTCACACTTTTCTAAGTTTTGGTCCATTTACATATTTGGGTTAATTGTCCAATTAGAGCTTCAGGTTATGAAGTCCCATCCTCCCAGATTGCTCTCCTTAATTTGCTGTTGTTTATACTTTTTGGGCCTGAAGCTGCAATAGTGTCCGTGGTTCTCAGGCTGGTAAAGGATTGTTTTGTCTAACTAAGCCATGAAGAGAACTTGCTAACACTTTATATAAGTTTAGTTGTATGCCAATGCAGTACAGAATCTGGAAAATATGAAAGCTAAAACTTAAGGCATCAAAACAGCCTACTTCATAGCAAAATTTACATTTGACAAGTTGCAGAGTGCTTTCTATTTTTCTTTTGGTGGATGTAGCTTCTACTGTGTAAAGGCTCTCCCTAGTTAAAAGCAGTCTCCTACCCTACTCTTCTTGCTAAAACCTCTTTTTTCTAATGGATAAATATTTATGCAGACCATGTAATAATTGTTCTAAAACAATTTTCAAGTTACCTGCAAGAATTCTACTTTTTGGCAGCACTTGTTGTTTTTTTTCAATTTAAAAAAAATATTCCAGGAAACCAGACTTACCCTGGAATGGGTTGACTGCCTGTTCCAAGAAATGATTTCACAGTGTTGTAAACATTTATTGTCAGCATGAATTAGTATATATAGGAAGGACTCAAGACTTTCATTGTTATTTGGCTTTATGCCTTTGGCATTCCTTAGGAAACACCTCTGTGAAATGCTGAGATAAGAAAACCAACTAAGCAGGTAGGATGGAGACAGTGCCTACTGTTATCTCTTCTTCTACTTTTCTGCAAGGCCTGTAACTTCAACCTAAAAGGATTTTGTGTCAATTAGTGTTACAGTTAAATTGATCACATTTGTTTTAGTTTTCTTCTTGGGCCTATGCTGCAACTTCTCCACCAGCAGAACCTGCCACCATTCCTATATAAATACAGCTGAATTTAAATGGTCCTATCCACCAAGTTTTTAAATATATTTTTATACCCATACATAAAGTATAAGAATAGAAATTACAGATACCTTTTTATATATAAATTTATACAGATAAATCCCCAGATGTTTGTGTACTTTCTATTATTTTATTTTTGCTTCAGGTATTTCAATAGTTGCTTGCTTTATGATCTCTTTTTAAAAGAGTTCTCAGTGCTTGAACCCAACTCTGATTGTAGCTTCTTTATTTCTAAGGATCTTATGGTGATTTTTGGCTTGCCTACCTATGTAGGTATTATCCTGCCTCTGTGATACTGTATGATCTTACTTTCCCAATGCAAGTATGGAAATATATCCCCTGTTACAAAAGATTAATTTAAAATATCTCTGGATAATCATTTGTAACCTAGGTGATGACTATTGCTGTCCATGAGGAGAACTCTGGGCTGTCACCCAAATTTAGAAAAAACAATGCTTACCTCTATCAATAAATGAGACACTTATATGCAAAGAGATTTCAAGGAAAAAATAAATATTGGACACTCTAATTTAAACACTGAGGAAAACATGGTGCTATACATTAAACACCAGAATTGAAGAAAGACACTTAGACTTCCTGGTTTTCACACTCCCAAACTATGAACAGTAGATACATTTAATATTTAATGCAGCTTTATTCCAAGTAGATAAAACCATTATTGCAACAAGAGAAAAGAAATACAAGAAAATCCAGAGCAAAATAAAAGCACCCTAGAAAACTGTCATTTCTGTTCCCATTAACAGACATTTACTCTTGCAAGAACAACTGATTTCAGTGACTTCAAAGGCAGTTACTGACACAAAGTTCAGACAGGAATTGCTGGAATTTCAGCTGCTGGCCTTAAAGAAAAAAAAAAAGTAGGAGACTTCTCTGACAGGTGCAAAAATGAATACAAAATGTATTAACACAATATGAAACAAACATACATTAAATAGTTTTGTTTCCTGGTACATCAGACTTGCAAACAAATTTTATAAAATTTACATATTCAATTAAAAAATTTATCTATCATTGTGAAAAACACAGTTCTTTATTTCAAGTTTATATTAACTATAAATATCTACGGACAGGAGAGATCCATTTCAGGCTGGCACTCCTCCCTTCCCCATCCTTTATGTCTTCTGCTCTTTGCCTTTTGGAGAAAACATCACAGCGTAAGGCTGCCGCCTTTTTGGACGTTGACAGGGAGCAAGGTCCTCTTTAATGTAACCTTAAAAAGAATAAACCTGGGGTAAGAAATACTATATAAAAACAGGCATAACTTTAGCTTTAATGTGTGTTTAGCCTCAAAAAATAACTTGTAACTTTTTTTCTTTTTGAGGCAACTGGTTCTGACTTCACATAAAAGTTTTGAGATCCCAGTGTGCAAATATCATTCATTAAAATACACAGCTGCTTTCTAGTAGGTGACTGCACAGTAATGCAATACAGACAGTTAACAACGAAGAACAGAATGGAAACTATGAATTGTTCATCTATTCAAAACACAACTGCGCTTTCCATTTTCTTTCTACCAAGGATTTTACATAAGAGTAACAAAGTATGCAAGAACTGCTAATTCAATTCACTTATAAAAGTCACTTTTGAAAATGTAAATCCTAATAATACAGAGGAAACTTCAGGCACATGTGTTTTGTAGGTATAAACAGTACCTCCCTTTGTTTTAAGAGCACCCAGATTTAAAAAGACTGGAAAAAGCTGAACATGAGCCTATGGATCAAACACACCTTGAAAGCTCTCTGATAAGAGAAGTGGATAGAAAATTTCTATACCATACTCAACTTAGCTAACACTGACAGTGAACAGACATTTTATGCAAGTCCGTTTCAGCACCTGGCTTTTGTCAATTCCTTACTGTTGATCAGCAAAAATGCCCTCCAAAATGAGAGTAGCAGATTTCTACTTCATAGTTGGAAAATTCTGCCTTTGTAACTAAATTATTAAAAAAAAAAAAACCAAAAACCAACAAAACAGCACAAACAGATGGTTCAAGATACCAATAAGGAGGAGAAAATATCTATGTTGTACCCCACTACACTGGAGTGTAGAGCAATTGCTCATCGTGGGAACTCTCTCGTGTTTTAGTTCTCTTACTGCACTGCTATAAAATATTTCCTTTTCCAAGGGAGGATTGATCTAAAATCTGCCTCTGATATGCTGTTGAGAACCATTAACAACTGAACAGCTCTTCCTCCAGAAGAACAAGGAGACAGCCAAGAAGCTAATTTTTAATGAGGCTGCAAGCAGATTCCAAATGGGTAGTAACAAGTTATATGGTCCATAAAAATCAAGGCTCCCTGTTGTGAAAGATTAAGGATGATACTGCAACACTATCACACAACACACATATGCAACTCTGGCTACATTTTCCTATGCCTGACTTGACACTGTTACAAGAACAGATAAAAGCAAAGATTAATGTTTCACAGCTAATGCACAAGTAGAGATATAAGGAACTCAGAGTTCCTATAGGCCTGCTCACCCCAGCACTTCACCACTTCTGAAGAATTGTACCTAGAGTACACTACAAATTCACTGTGTTTTAACATAATTTGTAGAACCTCATTTTTACACCAGTCTCTAAGATTTTGAAAAATTATTTAGAAAGAACAAACTTCTATGTGAACAAGTGCATCTAAAAAAACCCCAACCACATCTTTTCATTGCCACCAACAAGCAGGGTATATGTATGAAAAACTGTTTAACTACACCTTACCTGCAACATTTCCATTATCACCTGGTATTATGAAGCTGTAAAAACACTGACAAAGGACATCAATAGCGCTGCCTATCTCTCCTAAGTAAGTACAATCTCTTGGCCTTTAACTCTGAAAATCCAATTCTTGCTTATGGTCAAAAATATATAGGGTTTAAATTAAGTTCTATGAAAATCCCAATTATTTCCCAATGCCTTCTCTATCTAGGCTCTAAGAAATTCTCCTTATATTCCTTTCTTAGAAATACAGGAACTGCTAAAACCAGACAATGGTGGCTGCAGTGGCTGCTGATAAACAGACTTCAACAGGACTGGGTGAGAAAGGCTGCAATGAGCTAGAGATAATTTCAGGGGAAAAAGAAAAAAAAAAAAGAAGAGCTTTAAAAAGAACTTTTCAAGCTTTTTTTGGCACAAACCTCTTTCCACACAGGTTTGGGTGGAAGGAAATCCAACCTCCCAGAAATTTTCAGGAGTATTTGGAGGAATGTAGCGAAATCTGTGTCTTGAACAGGAAGCGAGTTTCTTCTCTCTCTCTTCTTCTGGAATGTCTGCATAATACTGAATGTAAGGAGGGGGAAAAAATCCCAGTTAACAAATTCATACATAACAGAAACTGCTTTACACAATTGACATTATCAATCACTGTGTTTATTAACACAGTTATCTAAAAACAATGGTGAGGACAGCCAGAGTGGAGATTCGTTATCCAAGTGACAAACACTTGGCAATTATCCTAAAAGCTTACTGAATTTACAGACTAAGTATAACAAATTTATCATGGCAAATTTGTTAACCTTCTATCTTTTAACATACCATAAGAGACAAGGTTGAGGCATGTGTACAATTACTTATGTCAACAGTCTACTTATTGATTTTACAAAGCTAAGTAGCACAGGTGTTGAAAGAGATTGGAATTTTAAAATTTTTTAAGTGTCAGCTTGCATCTAGAAATAAAATAAAAAAATTAAAAAAACCCACTACAAACCCCATGCTGCAGAATTATTTCCAGTATCCAAATTTACAGTAGTAACTGCAAACTTAAGTCAAAATGCTTCCTACTTACTTAGCCTCAAATTAGAAGTAAATAAAGAGGTAGTTTAAGTAGCTGACTGACACTGGGACTCCAAAAATTATCTGTCAGCTGAGCATTCTCTACAGTAAATTGGCTACACTCTTTCACCCCTGTCAGCTACTGCTGGGGGCTGCAGTGAGAAAAGTATATACTCCCTCCAAAGCTTTTTGCTGGGTGTTTCCCTGAGTAGCATCATAGAAAGGTAGAGTATATTTTTTTCCATGCAGTTTTCTACTATTTAATTTGTAATTCTCGTTGTATCTCCTAAAAATACATATCTGGACCTTAGAGCACATAGAGGGTCAAAATATTTTAAAAGTGAATGCACTGTTTGATTCAACTGGTAAGTCAACAGTCAGAGCCACACAAGAAGCCTGACCCTTGGTAGAAAATGGTAAAACAAATCTACTGAAATGGCAGTGTTACAATTCAAAAAGGCAAATTAAAGTTTATAACTCATTCAATCAGATGAAAAGTGACCTAGACTGGGGAACTCAGGAAGAGAACAGGATACCTCTATCAAAAGAGATTATTTCAAGCTCTCAGCTACTGGCATGATTTCAGAAAGCCTACTTGGAATTGTAAAGCATGCTCATTCAATTTTTATTGACAAAAGTTAAGAACAAGGTGTTAAGTCAACAAAATTAACTATAAGAATTTGATAGTGTCTGTATAGACAAATATTGCTGAGTTTTATTTAGGGATAATTATCAGTGCTCCTTATTTTGTCCTGTAAATAGCCTGAAATTTTAGAAATTAATCTACTAAAAGTTGTTAGTGTGTTGCATTTTTAAAAATTAAATAATTTATGATTAGTAAGGAATAATTACAGATCCAACAATGAAAAATACAGTACAGTTTAGGAGGAACAGAAAATAAGAACAATCAAAAATCAAGATAAGCATGTTTAAAAAATAAATTAGAAAGAAACTTCTTTGGTTTCTTTAGAAATCTATTAGGATTGACAGAGAATGAGAGTTATGTATGTCAGCTAAACAGCAAAAAGAACTCTCAGTTATTTTCTAGATTGATCCCACTGTCCACAGCATTTTTAATCCACACAAAACATTTGAGCTAGGCTTTTCCATGTGTGAAGATACTGCAATCTCATCCTATTTCCCTGTGAAAGAATTGTTTATAGAACTCTACAATTTGCAGTTTCAGAAAGTGAGCAAACCCACAAAATGTTCCTCCCATTAGTTTAGCAAAAATTTGCAGAATAATTTTAGTAATCTAAATGCATATAAAAATGCATCTGAGTGATCCTCCTACTCACCTAAGTGTAGCTACACTTAATAACCACACCAACAAAGTCTTTACAAGCTACCTGTAACTTCTGCCTACAATCTCTGATAGCATCACAAGGTCATAAAAAACCAAAACAAGACTTCTTATCAAAAGTTCTACACTGTAAAGTGAATTAGATGCTTCCACAAAGCTTTAAGATAAAGCTTATAAAGGACTTTAATATCAGCCTGCTGCAGCATGTGCAGAAGTTAAATCCCAGGTCTTCTCAGAGTGACAATAACTGACCCCACTGACACCACTTGCAGCAGAGGGCAGGAATCAATTTACTGATCTCCATCCACTCCTTAAATATTCCCTTAGACTGTGGCAGCTTTTCAAACCCATATGGCTAATCAGCAAGCCAAGGCTTTTCTAAAGCATCATTTATACTTTATCCAATACTCCCTTCTCTCACAGGCATTTAATTCAAAGCTAGTTTTATTATTGTGCAATGACACAGCCAAGCATTCCACACGTTCCAAGACATTAATCTTGAATGGTGCAGACTTAAAAAAAAAAAGCCACAAAAAGCCAAAACCAACAACAAACCCGAACTTTCCTAGCATTTAATGTAGAAACCTACTGTTACAAAACTGGAGCTGTGAATGTTTCCAGACACTATAGTTATCACTCCAATTTGACAGAAAGTAACACAAATTGGATTTACAGAAGGAAGATCTCTAGCTTACAGAAACAGGAAATTAAAATGCTTAACACATGGCTCTGGAACCATGAAACAGACTGAAGGTTGGGGGCTGTTTCGTTTTCTTTCAAACTCTTTAAATCAAACATATTTTTTAAAATGGTATTTATAGTTGACTGTAAAAATTAGGTATTTGTATTTAGGGAGTTTTACCAATATTTTTCAGAAAATAATTTCATTAAAAACATACTCTAATAAATTTCTTCAGCTAAGTAAATGGGACTTGACTATAAAGTGAATAGCAAGAGAATCTCTGAAGATGTTGGTTCTAGATACGTGTGGAAATTAAGTGGAAAGATTCCAGAAGATCCATCATTGTTCAGTCATGAATCCACACTTCTACTGAGTCATCATTTATGAGCTCATAACTCTATTAATGGCTAAATAAAATATGTTCTTATTACACATGTAATTATGTCAATATTTTATCTCCACACCAAGTACCTGAAAGCAGCTTAGAAAATAGAAAAGGAGAAAAAATTGTGTAATGTGAAATCAAAAATTTCATACTTTTTAACAAGTATTTTAAACAAGCAACTTTAAACATTTTTGCATGCATTTGCATAAATATACACATTGTCTCCTATGATGGTGCAATTATCTGAAAAAATTAACCCAGAAAAGAAAGAAAAAAATCAACCAAAATGAGGTCTATAGATAGACATATAAAGGTACAATAGGATACAGAACTTACTTATTCCAGCACCCATAAAGTTCAGTAGAGCTTTTGATCTAAAGTTTGGAAATCTGTAATAGCTCTTTGAACTACTAATGTATTTTTTATTAACAGTAATTGTACTGGAACCATGATGTAAGAAGCTCTTCTGTCTTGCAGACACACATAAAAAAATCAAACCCAAGTCTTTCCATGCTATATGTGGTTACTGCAATAAATACAAACAAACCACCTGCAAATTTGGTTATCCAGCTTTGGTAAACACTTACTTCCCAGCTGCTGTAGGTAATGATGATGATGCAACCAGATTAACAATTAAAAACAGCACTTCAGCACTTAAGATACTGTCTGGAGTTAGAAGAATGGAAGACTGACAAATTTTAAAGCACTACTTACTATTTCACATTCCTTACAAGTGTGGCCAAGTAATTTTCTTCTTTCTTCTTTTTTCCGAATAACCTCAATATGAGGAAAATCTAACACAGTATTCTTTCTGAAAAACAAAAACGTTTTCACATAATAGTACTTTTATTTCTTCTACATGACTGGAATTTTCCATTTTTTTACAACACAATGATGGACAGACAAGTTAAAAAAATAATTCAGAAAATATCTACAAAACCCAAATCATACTGCCTTTCATAGTTGAATAGGACAATTTCCATAAATAAAACAGTTTTCAAACATAATATGAATGTTTACATAACCAGAGATGTGTGTTTCATTATTATGGCTTTTCATAGTGTAAAAGTAATTCCTATATAGAAATTACTCAAATAGAGATCTTCTATAGAACATTTTTGTCCAAGACAGAGTTGTGCTTGCAATGATTTCCATGAGAGGAACATATGTTGGAGTTCAAGATCAGTAGTTTCTTTTCAACTTAACTACTTTCAAAACAGTAAACAAGTTTTCCTCTACAAAGAAAACATGCACTGAGATAAAATATAAGCTAACTGAAGGGCTTGGTGTCATTACAAAAGGAAGACTCAGACTTCTAATTATGATTATACTGGAAGGCAACAGAGGAGGCACTAAGAGGTGCAGTTGTTGAACACTATTCATTTATTGCCTAGAGAGCAAGGGGTAAAAAAAACAGAGAAGGAAAGGTTTTCATTTGTACAAGCAGCCCACAGGTCCTTGGCTCATAAATTCAGGCATGACCACACGCCTGTAAGAAGCCACATAGATTACAAAACACTGCATTCACTAAAATTATAAAAAGCAGAAGAGGCAATCCCTTCTCTTCAGCAAATGTAATAGGCATCTCAATATTTTTTTCCCTTACCCCACTTTATATCTAAAGTCTTTTATCTTATGTAGTTGATCTTCTACTTCTGCATCTTCTGCAACTGTTAGGCTGTTACACACAAACACATTTATTTTATGGAGGATCAAGTTTCCTATAGGGAAGATACAAAGAGCCTTAAAATGCCCATAGAGAACAAACTAAATTACCTCTCATCACTTTTGAAATAAGGCTCCACAAAAGCTTTCTGCTTGGCTTTATCTTGTTTATCCTCATGTTCTGTAAATGGACATGCAAAACAAAATATAAGGTTAACACACTGCCTGCAGAAACTTCTGTAAAATTATTAACTAACTTTTAAGAAATATAAAAATGTCATGTACAGTTCAGTCTGAGACAAGAGATTCAAATAGATACAAAAAATGATACAGAATTGATAGAACCATCAATCAAAAAGCATTACTGGAGCAGAAGGAAAGCAGCAGTGACATAAGCAAGAAAGAGAAGAAGAACATCAAAGGAAAGGCTGCTTAAAATACAACATACTGTAAAATCTTCCACAGAACCTAGAATAGTGAGGAGAAAGGAAGTAAATAACTGTAGCCAAAACCTGGTGTTTCTTTTAAGAGTCAATTTAATGTTCTGCTGTTGTGCCAACTTCCACTATACATTCCATATTTGTGTGGTGAAAAATGAACTACCAAAAAAAAAAAACAAAAAAAGAAATTCATATTGCTTTATGTTTTGTCCTTAAAAGTAATCAACTTTACCACAAACTGATGCAAAAAGAACTGGTGGTTAATTTGGGATATTTGTTCCTAAAGAACAGTCTGATTTCAAATCAACTCTTGTAGTTTAAGTAAGCTAATAAAGACAAAACCAAATTATATCCCACTCTTTAGTTTCTTGCTTGCTGCTGTTATTCCCTTATCCTGCTCTTCATCATGAAGAGTTTCTCTTTCATCACATGCAGAAGGACTATCTTCTGGTAGGCAGGATTCATATTCTTCATGGCTTGTCTGATCAAACATATCTGTTATTTCTCCTCCTGTTATTAAAAGCACAAAGAACATCCAAATCAGTGTCTCAATGATTTTAGTCAAGAAATTGCATTTTGACTAAATGTGCATCAAAATAATTAACATTTACTTACTGCTCCAGTACCAATTAACTCAAAACCAGCTATACCTTAATTCTTGCTGCAACTTCTCTGTCAGTGTTTCAAATGTGGCCAATGCTCATTTATTTTTCAGATACCTTGGATCCCATTTCTAAAATCTGATTAACTGCTAAAATCACCATGAGGCACCTTTAACCTTAATACTGGATATGTGATATTTTTGTTCTTGTAATTATGGACTTATCCAAGCAAAAGGAAATACTTTTTGTGGGTAGGAAATTGTCACTGCCCTGCAGCCATGATTCACCACATACCATACAGTAAAAGTGATATAAACTCATTTGGATTTATTTTAAACATACTAGTTCTATTTATATGTCATTAAAAACGAAATTAGTCTTCTCATACAAAGTATGATGTGATTACATAGAAAACTTTCAAAGCTGTTTACTGCAGGTGAGATCAGAACTGTTACATGGTTAAGTATTTCACCCTTTAAGCACTGTAAAGGAATAGCTAGCTAATGGCTTCCTCAGCACAAATCCTGTCTTTTTTCTTAACCTATGTTAAAAAAAGAACAACCTCAAAACCCACCATCAACTCTCTAGGAAACAGACTGACCCCGTGTAACCTATAAAAATTCATCACCAGTTTTTTACTGCAAATCATTTTCTACTATCTAGCCATACAGGAAAAAAAAGATACCCTTTTACTCTTTCCTCCTCCTCAAAAAAAACAACCAAACAAAAAAAAACTCCAACAAATCCCCAAACCCCCACCATACCACAAAAAAGCAAACCAAACTGAAGAGAAAAAAAAGTCTTACGTGGACTGCTTTCCTGATTTTGCTGTTGATTTTTCATTTCTAATAGCACACTGTCACTAACATAAGTATAATCCATATCAACAACTTCCCCTCCAACTCTGGTCTGAGAACCACCCTAGGGAAAAAAGAAGCAAATGACAATTCCACCCAGAAGCAACTGGTTAGTCAGTGTCAGTGCTGTGTATCTGCAATATTTTCAAAGCAGTTACTGGCTTCTTTTTGGACACTGATTTATTTTTTTTTTCCTGCAGGTTACAGCTTCATTAGAATTCTTTCTCACAACCATTTGTCCACTTTCATACTGAGAATATGCCTGCTGAGTTTATGAAGTACAACTAAACAGTGGACATGTTTTAGGATAACTATAGCATGAACAAATATCAAATGAGCCAAATTCTGAATTTTGTTACAAAGTGGGTTTGGTCTGCTCAGAACAATGTTCATGATACTGCTTTGCAGGCTTTTCCAACATCACAGAACATGCAGATTTATTATAAAAGTTCACCTTTGTATCAATCACAGTAATGTCCATTTTGTACTGTGAAAGGTCAGCTCCTGGGTCTATGCTCCACTGGAAGTTTTCTAAAGAAGGTTTATCTTTCAGGTCTGCATGCACAGAATATGAGAAAAGAAGGACAAATAATTAGAATCAAACTCTGCCAGAAGCATCTGATCTGCTGGCTGTTCTGTATGTGCTTTATGATGGCACTCAAGGTGATCTGGGATAAGCCTGGGTCAGGCTGACAGGCTTGTAGCTCCCTGGATCCTCACTCCAGCCCTTCTTGTGGATGGGTGTCATATTTGCTCACCTCCAGTCAAGTAGGACCTCCCTGGTTATCCAGGACTGCTGATAAATTATGGAAAGTGGCTTGCTCAGCACTTCTGCCCACTGCCTCAGTACCCTCATGTGGATCCCATCTGGCCCCACAGACTTGTGTGTTTAAGTGGTGCAGGAGGTCACTGACAATTTCCCCTTGGACTATGGGGGCTTCAATCTGCTTCCTATTCCAGCTCAGGGGCTTGGTACCCCAAGAATTACTATTAAAGATTTAGGCAAAAATGCACTAAGTACCTCATTCTTTTCCTCATCCTTTATCTCTATGTTTCCCCCACATCCAATAAAGCTTATTCTCCTTAGCCCTCCTTTTGTTGCTGATGGATTTACAGAAATATTTTTTATGGTGGTAGCCAGGTTAAGCTCTAGCTGGACTTTGGTCATTCTTATTTTTATACTTTATACTCTTATTTTATATGTAAAATAACAACATCCTTGTAGTTGTCCTGAAGTTGCCTGCCCCCTCTTCCAAAAGTCATAAACTCTTTATATCTGAGTGCTAGCCAATGGTCTCTGTTCAGTCAGGCTGGCCTTTCTTGCAGCACACGGACACAGCCTGCTCCTACAACTTTAAGATTTTCTTCTTCAAGAATGTCCACACTTCATGGACTCCTCTGCCCTTCAGGACCACCTCCCAAGGAAGGACTATCAAGTGATCTCCTAAACAGGCCAAAATCTGCCCTCCAAAAGTTCAAGGTAGCAGTTCTGCTACCTCCCACTTATTCATTCTCTGAAAATGGAAAACTATCATTTTGTGACTGTTGTGCTCAAGATGGCCCCCAACCATCACTTTACCTACCAGTCCTTCTCTGCTTACAACAGGTCCAGGAGGTGCCTTCCCTAGTTGGGTCACTATTGAAGTTAGATCAATGACAATGCAAGTGTCAGGTCTAAGCAAAGAGTACAAGTGTCTGGTCATTGCTTCAAAGATGCCTCTTGGTTTAGCTTTGAGGGGAATATTTATATTTCAAGCTACATGGCCACACCAACTATTGGCAAGTATCTCTTAAAATCATAATGCAATATTTCTAAATAAAGTATGCAGTGTAACAGCTTGGCTGAGGAGTACAGAAGCTTTGATTCTACAATGCTAGTTCAAGAAGTTTTCCACCTGGGAGAACTTAAGAGGAAAGAAGATACATCCTCTTAAGAGGAAAGAATATATGACAGCCTGTGTTGATTATCAATGAAGATACAAATTTCCTTACCAGATCATTAGGAATAAAAAAAATGACTTATGCTTACACTTGAGTAGTTTTCAAGTATTTGATATAGATAGTTTAAACTCAAACTTCATGAGATTTTATTATTACACCGCAATAAATAACAATGCTGAACAAACAACAAAGAAGAAGATTCCTAGCCTGTCGAATGTACACCTGAATACCAATGATATACTTATTATACAGTGGCAAAAGTATGCCAGGAAGACAGACTTGTACATGTTAGGGGTCATCTTGAGAAATCCCAAATAGAATGTGACTGAGTTAGACGCAGAACAAAGGATTAAAGTGGAAGAAAGGAAGACAGGAAAAATTCTATTCAATCCGAGCACAGGCTGAGGGGGTAGGCAGGCAGTAAAAGGAATATTTTCATCAAGTTACCTTGCTCATTTTGTTGTGCTTTACTTTTTGATAGTCTACAAGGGTTTGGCTGAAGTACAGATGCTGGTTCAGACTCTCCATGTCCTGTCCTTGTTTTCTTTCTACTGGGTACATGGCCACTGGCAACCTAACAACATATTGCAATTTTACTATTACCCAAAACTCAAATAAAATACTTCAAAGGAGAAGAAAAAAGAGTCAGAAAAGCATACCTTTACATCATCAAAAAGTTCCTCTGTCTCTGCAGAACTCGGCAGTGGTGCAAATTTGAAGGGAGGAACTTCTTCTTTTGTTGGGATCTGGTTTTTCCTGTCAGGGAATGTTCTTCCCAGCACTGCCTCTTGTACACAGGATTCCTCTTGTAAATCTCTGCCAAACAAACAGCTCTCATTGTTGGCATTTGAAACGGATGATGAACCTTCAGGAATGGTCTTCCCTACGTGTGAAAAAATGTCATGCAGAGTCACTTGCTTCAGTCTGTTTTTATATGTCTCCTCACTTCCTTGTTTTTTCTCTTGCCCACGAACTCCAGAGAAGCGATCAGACAGATCCAAGGGCTTATCCCCTGTATGTTCCCCATTAACCTGCTGAACATCAGATCTAAAGGGCACAGAGCTCTCTTTGCTGAATGATGTTTTCTCACAGCTAACTCCATTATCATCTTCAGCTTTCTTTCTCTTAGCACACCTGCCTTCTAGCTGCTTCTGGTATACAAGGAGGACATCGCTCTTGATCACCTCATTTTTAGCTGTGCAGGTGTTTCCAACACAGGTCACAGCCTCATTAGAATTCTTTTTCACAACCATTTGCCTATGGACAGAGGCCTGGCTGATAACCGAGTTGATTTCTGTCCCAAGATTCAGCGGTGCAACAAAAGCAACATCTTCAGATTTTGATCTACTTTTATGAGATCTAGAACTGGATGGATTGTTGAAGAGATTGGTTTTGAGATGAGGCTTCAATCCCAAATCTAAAATACAAGGAGCATGAACTGTACTTGAGTTGTTCTTCATGCTGCTAGAAGCTCCAAAAACAGGAGAAGCTACCCGAGAATCCCAGTCATCATGTGGTGGAGTGTTATGAGATGGATCTGAAATACTGAATACAATGAAACATGAGAGATTTTTCTGGTGTACAGATGGAAGGAGAGAAAGTGATATTAAAAAAAACATGGTTTCTATTGCTGATCTGCTTTAAAACTGTGTGAGCTGCTAGTATTAACTGAAAACAGAAGGAAAAACAAAAATTAACCTATTCTAGGGATAGGTACTGCTGCACTTAGAGCTGTAGAAGGCAAACAAAATGCAGATCTTGCCCTTCATTTTGGTGTATGGTATGAAATTCTGTTCCACATTCAACTGAGAACCAAAGACAGAATTAAGCTTGCCAAAGTATCTCTTCTATCCAAGGACTCCCTACCTTTCAGTGCAATGAAAGGGAAGAAAGTGAGAATGGTTGCAATAGGAGTCTTTTTAGGTTCTTGTATAGATCTTAAAACCACAACAGATTCTTAAAGCTTCTGCAAGCGAAGGAAAAAAGTGCAAGCTCCTTTCAGGTACTGTTTTTAACCTGTCATCAACAAAACACATTCAAGACGACAGATAGGGCCAAAAAAATCCAGTTTAGACCACAATATCCTGAGGAGAGTGGGAAGGGCAGCAGTCAATTGGTTTGACACCTAATCAGAGCAATAAGATCCTTCTTGCATTCCAGCTCTAGGCCCACTATCAACAGGGTTGTGGGCCTCAGAAGATACCTTGCAATAATGAGAAGTTAGGAAATAAGGGACTGTGTACACAAGAAGCCCAAACCAGAAGTTTGTGAATTAAGTAAAAGCCTACAGTTTTGCATTCTATCAGTTTCATTGCTTCTCATGTTATTTACTTGAAAGAAACCCCTCTGATACAAAATATTTGTTTCCATTTCTATACCTTTAAAGCAAAATGCTGCATGGTATTTGAAATTCTATAAAGACCCAACTTCTATAAGCCTACTTGAAACAATTATAACTATTAAACTGAGTGGGAAACACACCCTAAATTGTTGTCATCATTTCTTGATTCAGAAGCTGGATGTTTTCTTGAGTCTTCAGACTGCATGTTCTCTGAGGCCTGGCTCATAACTGTATTAGTGAGGGGAAGATTCAGTACACTCTGGGACTCCTTGCAAGTGGTGAAGGAAAACAAAGAAAAGAAGTGTGAGAAGATATTGGATTTAAAATTAGAAATATGCTCAGTTGGCACATAAATATTCAGAAGACCCATTCAAATCAAAACATTCAAAACTCTGAAAAATCATAAAAGCTAAGAGACGAAATTTGGACCAGAAGCTTTAAAGAAATCTTATGGAAACTGAAAAAATTCATTCACATGCATAGACACAAAAATATTCTTCATACTATAATTTTCATGGTAGTTACCAACCAAAACCATCAAATAATCTCACCTGAGTCACCAACCAGTCTCAAGGCCAAGAAACATTTTTCAATGTCTTAGATTTGATTACAAAGGGAATTTATCAGACCCAGGGATTTAGATCACTGTACTAACAAAACATGAAAGGAGGAACCATGTCTCTACCCAACTCCTCAAGCCCCCCAGACAGGTCAGCACAGTTGTATCTCTTCATGCTCAAGTCAGCAAAGACTAAGCAAAAGCAAACCAAAGTAGCTTACTGGAACTCAGAATACTTTTGCAGAATTTTAATGCAAAAGAGAAAACCACTGTTTTTGTAAACAACTGGCCCAAAAAGTTGCTTATGTAAGAAATTTGGGAATACTTACAGATTCCTCTTCAACACTAAGTCCAATTGTTTCTGCAACGACTGCAGCCAAGTTAAAAGATGGCTTTGGAGCAGGATATCCTCCCACCCTTGGTTTATCTTTGTGAGTAGAAAGAAGATCACAATAAGATACATATGCATTTTAGTATCTTGCTCGACTCACAGAGATGGTACAAACACAGAACGAAAAAGATCACAAATTAAAACTGGCATTTATGGAAATAGTTTGATCTCTGTCAGATAAAAGTCACATCTGGAAGCAGTAAGTGGCAAAGGAATTTCTGATGAGAGCAAACTGCTGTGTCAGTTTGATACAGAGAAATATGTGTCCAATTTGAATAATACAGCTCCACAGAATTAAAAATCAATGTATAAGTTGCTTTTCACACTCCTGGTCCAGGGCACAAATAGTCTGATAAAAGCACATAGAAGAGAGATAATGTGTATTTATGATACAATGCTTATATTGCATATTTTCTTGCATATTTCCATTATTTTTCATTTGTTTTTATTAGGAAAACAACAGTTTCCCCTCTTTGAGGGGTTTACCATTACTCAGTTCATTAAACTGGGGCAAAATAATAATATTGGAAAGCACAAGAACAGCAACCACCTCAGCCCTGACTTGCATGAATAATTCCATGCTGATTCTCAGTCATTATTTAAAAAGGTTTGTGCTTTATTAGGTTTCTGTGTTAAAAAAGGTTAAAGAGATGAAACCTCAGTTTTAAAATATTTTTGCCTTATTTTGAATGGAATTAGAACTAAATCTATTAATACACTTACGTGGCACAGGGGACAGTTGTGGATCACAGGTGTCTGTCACTAGTATCTCTCCTCCATGGTGAGTGCTCACTTGTGTGGAAAAGAGTGGAATTTTTCCAAACTCTAGGAAATGTGGATTTTCACATGGTGAAATTAGGTATTCTGTTGTGATAATTTTGCATAGATACAAACAATGACCTAGATCTTAAAAGCACTTCAATGTGAGATTTAATATTTCAGTATATCCAGCAATGTAAGCACATCTGATAATTTGTGACAGTGATGTGTCAGAATAAAAATAAAATTATAAATATTATATATTAATCCTTTTTCTCACAAATATGATTTCAGCCAGTCAGCCCTAAAACACTACTAACACAAAATGACACCACCATCTAGTCTGACCACATAAAAATAGTTATTCAAGCTGTATTTGGCCTGTTAATAGGGCAATAAAATTATTGAAGGATAAAACATCCAAGGCAACAATGTTCTGCATCAGCTAAGGTAACAAAAAGGTGAAAAACCTGAGATCTGAATCATGACAAACATATGCCATGCAGTCCTTTCTACCTTGATGACCAATAGCTTTTCAAAGCCATTAACTGTGAAAGGTATTCCCACCATTTCTTACATATTAAACTTTGGATTCATTTAGTAGCTTCATTTTTTATACAGAATATGGAGAGAGAAAGGTATGCTTAGAAAAGAGAAACTACTCACAGCACTAAAAATTTCAAATGCAAAATAAAGGGCATGAATAACCAGACCACCCTTTTCATCCCACAGTTATCCTATGTTTATTCTTGGGAAGAGGCTTTTAGTCAAGACCAATACTTAGATGTATTCATACTTAAAATACTTTTTTTATGCCACAAGATAAATTGACCTGGATTATAATATTTCCTGTGTATCAATAAAATACAAGCACAAAGTGCTTTATTTCACAAAAATACTTTTTGTAGACAAAATATATTAGAGTTATTTCTATGACACGTTTCTATTTCTTGACAGAACAAAGTCTGGAAATTAAAGGCACACAGTACTTCTGAATTTAAGACACAAAGCAAATGCAAACAGTGTGGAATACAGAGAGATCGTGTAGATATCTACCAGTTCCAGTTACATTACTTCAGTTGCAGAATACTTTCAGAATGTGGCAAAATATCTGTTTCACTCTCCACTAGGTGGTGACATTGCTGCATGCACAAGTCAAACGCGAACAGATACTTTATCAGCCAATTTGCACGTAGAGAAGAAACATAGGCTGGAAAACTGTTACATTTGCATGTGCACATGGGTGAATAAAAGTAGAAGGTTGAGATAAGTTCTGAGCAAATGTAACAGTTGAAATGATGTAACAGTTACTGCTATAGACTTTTTCCCCTGGACTCATGCATTATCACACAAAAAGAGAAAAAGCAGAGCAAAAAAAAGCACAGGGGTTGTTTTTTTTTTAATTTTTGCCCTTTGCAAACAAGTTTATACACCATCTTTCTCTTTAGCCCTTAAATAATTACAAAAAAAAAAATACTCTTACCACTGTTGCTTTCCCTAAGTTCCAAATCTTGGGGTGTATGTTCTGCATATCGGACATGCCTATTCTCTTTTTTTCTTCTCATACGATTAACCACAGAAAATGAAGATGCTAGAACTGGAGAATCTGGAATAACTTCTTCTGCCTCCACTGCTTGCTGCTTTTGCACCCTGGAGACCAAATCAAGTGGTCAAATAAAAGCCCTAGTCAGCAAGATGAAGAGTTTTCACTTCAGCAAGCAGGACAATCACACAGTACGAGAACCCAACAATTCTGGAAATGCAGCCACCTCAATAAGATTACACTGTAAAAAAGTCATATTCAACCCAGTTTTTAGATACATCTAACAAAAGATTAACAATTGCTCCATCAAGCCCAAGAACAGCATAGCCCAAGAACCCTAGCTCTTCACATTTGAAATCAACATACAACTGCACTATGGAAGCCCTTTTTCCCAGAGGAAGCTAGGTACTGTAGAGGTTATAGCTTGTCCTTTGAAGCAGGTGCTTCTTTAACAAAAGAATGCTGAAATGGATGGATCAGTGTCTCCCCCCCTGTATGGAAATCCCTGTACATCTTCACAGTTTATGACCCTGAGATTGGCTGAGTTGGTTAGAGCATGGTGCTGGATAACACCAAGATCCTGGGTTACTTCCCTGGATGGGCCATTTGCTTAAGAGCTGGACTTGATGATCCTGGTTGGGTCCTTTCCAATTTAGGATATATTCATTGATTAGAAATTCTGCCTTAAATACAAAATAAAAGCTTTTGGACAATTTTAAATAGTACCGAATAGCACTGTATTCAAAGCAATCCCCCTCCAAAGCATTGATGTTACCTCTAACTCAACTCAAAAAGATCTTCAGGAAATAATGTAAAAAAGCATGGAAAAAAGTAATGTAAAATACAAGATGAGCTATGAAGTTTACCTTCTCTCACACTGTCAGCTCTAGCAGCCTGCTGGAGAGTAGGTATATAAAAACTGGTGTAACAAACAACGTCTTTTCTTTCCAAAAATTCTATCTATACATAGTGAGGAAATAACAACAAAAAAGGACTGATTTTGGATCTTTGAATTTAAATAGTTTGTTTAGTACTTCACAAGGGGCTAACTGCCCTATGGTGGTGGCAGTGAGATGTGGAAGAGGCAGTAAAAGAAAAGCACACAGAAATCTATCTCAGCCTGCTTGGTCATCTTCCTGCAATTGCATTTTCCCTTAAGATTCTCAAGAGAAAACACAGGCCAAAAGATAATTTCCTAACTATAAAGAGAAGGATATAAGATTTTGATTTAAGGGAAGAAGAGGAAATACAGATAAATTTTTGCTTGCATTGAAGCTGAACCACAACATCTTATATAAAATAAGGTAATGGAAACTTTAAAAAGCTGTCTGGCTTGAGACAAAAAGCATTTTTGCAGTTAGGCTTTTTACCACTACTAACTTGGAACACTTAATGATGAATACTGATGCACTGATGCTCTCAAGTCTTGATGAATCCCTTTTGGCATTTTGTAATTCCTCTTTTCTAGCACATTTACAAAGAAAGCACTGGAAAACTGTATTATCTACTACCAATTTCTTAAGACACAAATCAAAATAAACAACAGAGCAATATATTAATCAATTTACTTCGCAAATTTAAGTTAGCTGCTAGAGTTCTCTTTAAATTTACTGGCACACATGGCCTTGTTTGACAAATGAACCGACTAAAAATATATTTTTCTGCACCTTACTTCTATATAAACCAAGAGGTAGGATGGTTTCTACATACCATCACAGAAAAAAAAACACCAAATGAAGCAGCTGCCATACATACTGTACATCATAACTATGTAATAAATAACTCCTGAATCACAGATTTATCTGAGACCCCAGGAGAGGTTTTTGCAGAAATTTCCTTGCTGCTCCCATCCATGCGTAATGAAATCTCAATGTCATAAAGGATCAGATAATACAATTCTTCTACACTTCCTCTGACTTCACTTATATGGAGAATTCTCCGATTTTTATTCCTATTATTATAATGTGGTTACAAAATACAGAAGACTGCAAAAATCTGATTTCATATCATGCAGTGGAAACAATATGCTACTTTGCACCTACAATGTGATGATATTATATCAATCTAAGTTGCTAATTCTAAATAAAGTACCATGACTATAGCTCAACCAAACCAACCAAATGCAGTAGTATTAAAACTGCAGTTCCATCCTTGTAAATTACTGTTCATCCACTCAACTCTGCACTTATTTAAATGATCACCTAACATGCAAAGCAAATAACGTATTGTGACATTGGTCATTGTCAGCTTTCCTGCATTGGCCAGAGATTTTTAGTCGAAGCTCAGGTCATGAAGTATGTTACCCCAAGAAAATTAAATGCATACATAAAAAAGAAAGGACAATGAAGGTGCAAAGATGGGAGACAAACCAAGAAATACAAAGGAATAGGGCTGCAGTCATTCTGAACTGAACTCTAGTTGTTTCACTCCCTACTGAAGTTGAATTCTGACAGAGACAAGAAATAAGCCACATGCATAAAAAACCTTCTGTATCAAGTCCACACATCCTGTCCCATTTCTCCCAGGCATGTACACAACTTAGTCACAGATAGGGAAAAGTGAGATAATTTTCAGATGATGTCAGACCACAACAAGAAAGGAACACTACCTCTGCCTTGCACAGTACACCACATTCACATATTAACAACAACATGAGATGGCACATTCTTACTATAGCAGATTAAAATTTCAGTCAATTTGTAGCTCATTATTTCTATGTCTTTTTTTCAAAATTTACTATAGTATTTTTCTTTTAAAATTGCAAAATTATAATAAGTTTATTTTAAAAATGTATTGCAAGATCCTGGGACTTTTTGACTATTTAAGTAACTACTTTTCTGAAGTCTTTGTCTAGGAGGAAACATAAGGTAAAGAGGCAACCAAGGAATAAAAGCATGAGATGTAAGGCTTTGCTATGCACTGTGATCAGAAGTCAAGAAAAATTTCTATGATAAATTCACTTCTCCCAGTTTTACTCCCAGTTTAAAACAAGATGCACACAGATAAAAGAAAATAAAAATCTGCACAACAGAAGGCAGCTGGGCTTATGTTGTTACGTTGTAGGCTATCTTATCATAGTCTATCTATCAGAAAGAGGAAACAAGATTTAAAGACTTAAAAGCTGATATTTATATTCCCAGACATTTCTACTGAGGAATGGGGGAATATCCCAAACAACCCAAAACTTACTCTAGCTCCTTCTGTAATTGCTGGAACTGTTCAGTTAACTTTTTATTCTCATCTTGTAAGTTGTTTTTTTCATTCACTGAAATTTATAGAAAAAAGTATTTAAAAAATCAATATACACATGTTAACAAAATAATCTTGTCCTTGAAGGAAACAGAACCAATTGTAAAATGTAATACCATGCACCTTCTCTGTGGTTTACAAAAATTAAGTTTCAAGCTAGTCATTTAAAAAGTAGTAAAATGACATGTTAGAAAAGGCAGAGGTGACACAATTACTGTATCACAACATTAGTTCTACACAATCATTAATTACTTTTGTCCACATACACACAAGTGAGACTGTGTTGTAAAGATGAGTGAATTGCTCACTTGCCTCCATGGACAAAATTGCTACCTTAGACTAAGGATAACCTATGAAATACAAAGCAATTTGAATTTGCTTTTAGCCACTAGTGCAACCATTAAGCCTTTCTTCCACGCTGTCTCAAACTAACATAGTGATAGCTCCAACTCTTCCGTCCACTTTAATTTTTGTTTTTGCTTTTATTTTGCTGTTGTCTATTTTGCCTCTAGATTCCTCAAATTATCTTTTTCATTGTTCTACAGATCTCAAGCCAAAGCCATGGGAGCCTACTGTTGTGTCACAGCTCAAGATTTGTACCTAATAGGTGCCACCTTGATTTTTAAGGTTCAGAGCTATATTTAGAGATTGGCTGTACCCTGTTTGCTGTTCATCATTAAACTCACAACTCAGAATAATTTTATGTAAGTGCTCAATATTAGAAGTCCTTAAAACACTGATGTGTTCTGTATTAGCATAGTATTTCCACAATTTACTTAAGCACCAAAAAGCTACTTTTTGTCTAGCATTTCCTGTATTTTAAATCTCATTTAATGTCTGCTTGTTCTTGACAAATAAAGACAATTAAATGATACAAAATAATTAATGGTAAGGATACCATTAACATTCAAAAATTCTGTCCTTTATTATTGTATGCTTTATACAACCAATCTTTCCAAACTCTCTTTATGAACATATTTCTGTCCTGCTTGTGTATCACCTGAAACAAACAGTGTAATTTGTGTCACATGTACTATTTCTTGATTTCAAAATGAGCTGGCTACAAGCTGCCAGGTATAAAGCTATTTTTTGTGGCGTCAGTTGGTTATGTGACAGTTATGGGTTTACTGCAGTTAAAGTCCAAGATCAACTACAGGACACAAGCTGGATCCACTTCTGTCTGAACTTGATACTTTGCAATCACCAGTTCCTTTTGAAGTCAGTGTATTCTTAGGAAAGCTGGCAATCATTCTAGCTGTAGGAATAAACAGAAGCAGTCACATTTTATCTAAAGTAGCTACTTTACAGTGTAAGATTTTCCACGTCAGTTCACTTTCAGTATCAGCACTTCAATCTAAGAAGGTGGGTCAAATGACTAGTCACTGGTATGTTACATATTTTCAGACTGTACAGTTAAGTATCCCCTGACTGAACTTTCTGGGCTTACTAAATACACCCCATATAAATTATATCAAGTTACAGGAATAACTGGAGAACCAGTTTACAAAATAGCATGTTTTGTCTTCAGGCTTGGGGATAAAACTCACTAAGCTCAGTTATAAGTTTGAGATTCTGCTGCCGGATATTTTCAAATTCTTGCTGCTTCTTTCTCATATGTTCTTCGGTTACAGCACAGCGATCACATAACCCCGCTCTCAATCTACAATAAAATGAACAGAAAAAGGTCCCTCTGTTAAAAAAATATTGCCATGCATGAAGCAGATACCAATGTTTAACAGACCTTTTGAACAATGAAAACCAGAGAACTTCTGACAGCTGTGCAGAACACCACTAAGTACTGTGGTTTTATACATTCACATAGCAATGTTTTGAGATTTCTGAACGATCTAATACTATATGCTCTAACATTTGCATAAATGATTGTAAGTACTGGATGCTTCTAAAGCAACATGCATTACTTTATATAATAAAGTGGAGCATGTGACACCTTGCCGCTGAAATCCTTTGTAAGGCATCCTACTAAAAATACTGTTGGATATAAATCACCATTTTATGTAAAGTTCATTCAAGAAAATACAAATAAGCAAATCACTTCACTAAATAGAATTACTACCTCTTTTAAGAAGGATATGTACTGTCATTAAGCAAAATAATAAAATAAAAAGGACAAATAGTAATTTCACTCTTAACAACTGCCAAGCAAATGTGAAACCCTTTATCTTCATCTAAGCACCAATAATTTTAAGTGGATACAGAAGTTCATGAGAGGCATTGACTCCACTGTCTCTAACAGTTCAGATTAGCTGTTTAAAATACATCCATGATCAGAAAAGGACTGGTTAGAATCACTCCATCTTACCTGACACATTCATTCATGCAATGAAATATGTGCTCATTTTATAGTTGATAAATGGAATATATTTATTTCTGGTACACAGCAAAAAGCTAACAGTATTACCAAAGTGAAAACCAGACTCTCTTTTGCCTGCTAAATAAGAAACCAGTTAGTCAAAAGTTCTCCATTGCTGATGCTACTACATCAAGTATTAAAAAATCCCAACTAAACAAACTATGTAACTTTCCAATTTCACAGCTGAATATTGGAAGTAAACCCCATACCTGTTTATTGGTGTTTTAATATTGTGGAATTATGGCAAGCGTAAAATACTGAAATGCCTTTTCATACTAGCTTATCTGAATGTGTAACAAACACAGCATTACAATCTCCTTGTATTAAGTCAGTTGAAATACTTCTTTTGTTTTTCACAATGTGAGTAATTCATCTGCTAAGGGATTAGAAAAGTCCATCCAGACCATGAATGCCTGTCTACTAACATGGTATGAAAGTTTATTACCTGCATGGCTAAAGCTTATCCCTAATGCCTGTCACAGAGAAATGGAGTTGAAAGTAAAAGTAGAGTATCACAGCTCAAAATTTGAGGTAACATTGGAATAGTGGAAAATCATTTACTATGTAATGATCTCCTGTTCCCAGAAAGTTTCTGAGAGCCTATTAACAGCAAATTTACCATATACTTTCCAAAACAGGTATAGTTTTTAAAGAAGGAAAAATGCACTGTAATTTCATGTCTATTTGTTTTGCTTTGCTGCACCAGATTAAACAGAAACAAATTAGGAAAGTGTAGAATGGATCAATATGTGAGGAGAACACCTAAGTCCAAAAAAAGGTAACAGATGGAACCTATAATCAAATTCAGGTAAAACAGGCAATTGGTAAAAAAGACCCCCTCAAACTGAAACATTTCCTAGTGAGTTATTTCATTAGTTTCACAACATAGTATATAGCCTTTGGGTTTTGTACTTGTATTACATCTTGATCAATATAAAATTTAACTGTACAAAGATGGATACAAAAGAACAAACCTGAAAATGTCTGTTTGCTTCCAAGCTGCTCTATTCTAAATTCTTTTGAAACTGAACTAAACAAGCTAAGCACTTTGAAGATAACAATAGAACAGAAATTATTTATTTTTATTCATTACTGATTTTATGTTTAATTATATAGATGAGATAAATATATATGTTATATATTTATTGATTGCTCTTCAGAAAAATGTAAATTCTACACCTTTGTCTATAACACACTATTTGGATTGCATTAGAAAAGGACTGGCTTACTAAAACAAAAATCAATAATGCCACACCAAAACACAATAAACTCAACTTGCAAAGTATCCAGAGCTACTCTGCGAGAGCAAAACTCAACAAACTCAAAAGCCAGAAGACACTACTTCACCTGTCTTCTAAAACTTTGATAGTGTCATGAAGTGCTTTTTGCTGTTCTCTGAGCTGTTGGTTTTTGGTATAGAACTCTTCAAGCCTCTCTGCATCCCTGAAAAGAAAAGGAGGAAAAATTAGTTCTAGCTTTAAATTGCAGTAATTACTTTTTCACTAGAGAATTTTCTCTGGCATGTTTCTTTCATATCCTCAGGAAATGTGATTATCATGAGCACAAACATTATGTTGAAGATACACAAAGCTAGTGTTTCTAATTAATAATTTACAAATGACAGAGGAAAGATGCAGCTAGTTTCTAATTCATAATACAGGTGATCTTCTGTTATATAACTTTTGTTCAGGTAAAAACTAGAATTAATGACAGTCAAGACATAAAAGCTAACAATGTTCAAGCAACAATTTCAGAGAATAAACTCAAACACTTCTCTTACACTTTACTGTGTTGTGGAGCTGTGGGGAATCTAATGGGAGCTTCCACAATAAGGTCGTTTTGTTCTTGTCATATCAGTAAGTAAATTATGCAGTGTGGCAAACCACATTAGGTTTGGAAATCTCTGAGAAGTCTTTAGATCCATTAGAGGTTTACTTCCTCAAGAAGAAATTCTCTATAGAGCATGTATTCCCATAATATGTATAAAGACAAAAGAAGTCTCTTTACAAAACGCTCAGAAGCAGTTGTAGAAGATACCTTCTCTAAAAACCAGAACTAATTAATTGACAAAGAATATTTTCTCCTTAAAAGAGCTAAGGAAAAATAGTCATGTTAACTCCCCAATTTCAGCTCCCTTTCAATGTTATTATCAGATCACAACATCTCTTCAAGATGCAAACATAGTACGAGTGACAACCACACAATTATTTTCTACAGGAATATTAATGTTCAATAAAAGCTAAGTGCCTGAATCTGTGTAACATGACTGTGGCTAACTTCTGAGAAATTTCCAGTTCTTCTTTCTACCATGGAATACTTTGTATATATCCATGAAAGCAGTTGTTTGTTTTCAGTGTGCCTGAGATGGATTATTTGTGGAAGTCATGAAATCGGCTCATGAAAAGCTGTTAAGTGCACACACACACACACAAACACAGCAGGAAATGAAAACATATTTACTAACTTGATACAGTTCTTTTACACAAACAAACTTTTCATTTGGCACTATCCCTTTAACATATGTTTAGCTAACCACATTTTCATATTGCTGGCATTACAGTAGTTCAAGAAACTAGCAATCATAGGTAATAAAGTGAATGGGACAGCTGGAAGCTTCTACAGTGTACAATCACAAGCACATTTAATAAACTGTAATTTACGTACAGATGCTTTATTTTTCTGTATTATCACACAGGCCCACATAGGCCATTCCAACTGCATATGCAACCTATAAAACAGCTACATGCAAACAGCATGAGGGACCATTTAAGGCTTATACTTCTACTTGGGAAACACAAAATGTTAAAGTTCTCTTACCTCAGTTCACTAACCAAGTACAGCCAGACCATGGCAAAATTCAAAGTCTGACAAAAGCAGGCTGTATTTTCCTGATGTTTAGGACATTAAAAAATCCCTCCAACAAAAAAAAAAAACTAAAACCACAAATAATCCCCTCATTTTTCTGTTTATACCACTCACAGGAGGCTTAAAATAGCAAATTTAAAAATCGTTTCTTGTCAATTAGATGTCATTCTATGGCATTAAGTCACTTGCAATAAATAAGGAAGATATTAGTGTACACTAATACTGCATGCCTTTCACCTAAACCCTGTAAAATGCCCCATGAAGACAGTAAAACAACAGAAATAACTAGGCTTTTGGTTGGGTTTTCTTTCCTTAAAATTTCAGTGCGCCTGACAAACATGACAGACTCTGTGGCTATGAAGGCACTGCATAATGGCCGGTCTCTGACCTAGGGTTTACAAGTCATTAGCTCCAATGCTGGAGTGGGATACAAAATAAGGTGCTCATTGTCAGCTTATTACCAAGTTTGAAATACTAAACCCCATGTATTCAGATGCAGCAAGGAGAACAAGACCTCCTATGTAACAGTACTGTATCCACAATGTGGCAGCTGTAGAAAGATTCCAACAAACAACAACTAACCTATTTGGTACTTGTTCAGTCACATCACTGATAATATTTCTCATCTAGAAAACTGACTGATCAATTTAAGACTCCAGAACAGGGAAGCAACTTATGATACAGCAGGTTAATATCAAAAGTAAGAGATAATTTCATCATTTCAGATTAAAAATGAGCAACTACTTAATTTATAAATTATACTTAAGAAATAACACATCCTGTAAAGAGCTCTGTACATCTGCAGATAACTTAAGCTGAATTATTAAAGTAAGCAGAGTTTTTTACACCTCTAAAGAAAGAATCCATGAAACCTTAATTGATCTTACAAGAATTGCAGCTCATCAATGGGACTCTGACTCTCCTTTAATAAATTAATCATTAGGACGAGTACTTACAAGCATCTTTCCTTTTTCAACTTAGATATTTTCAGCTGTAAGCCTGAAAAGTGGAAAGAAGAATTACATGTTATAGAATTCTGATTTTAAAAAATGAGTGAGACAATAAATTAACTCCCCGTTTACCACTGTTATCTGCAAAGAGAGACAAAAAATGTCAATAACCTGGAGAGAAAAAGGTTCCTTCTGGACTTTTTGAGTGTGTTCTACAGGATCTTGGAAACAAATATAGTCATTGTGATCTCCAGGAAATAAGGACTTAAGCAAACACACAGATTTCCACTTACACAAGTAAACAAACACCTTTGTGAAATAACCACACATGAATAGCCAGCACTGTCAATATATTTTCATTGACTATGCCCACAGAAATAGCATAAAATATGTTCTGTGTGCACATAAATTCATAATACAACACTGGAAATGAAGCATCCAATCAATGAACTGAGAAATGCTTTACAGTGTATATGCATAAAGGAAACATTAAAAAGATGTGATTCAAGGCTTTAAAGCACAGAAGGACAACATCCTTCTTTGGAGACGAGCTACCAGATTGTCTCAGTCAAAGCTTCCTTGGACTACCTGAAGGTGAATTGATGAATGATATTTCATCTGTGGCCTTTCTCCCCCATAAGAGTTCCACACTCCTAACTCTATATTCTGAGCAGAAGGAAAAAGGTTTTCAAATATAACTGATGTTCTCAACAGGAGTGGGCAGCTGACAGCCCAGGGGACAGAACACTGTCCAGCCAATCTGCTTGCAAGGTCTTGGGTGCATTTGTATGTGCATAGAGACAAGAAGATATTTGTGCACAAAACAATTCAACAAGTGGGATACAGTGCTATGGAAATTTATGTGATATTACCCACACACAAGCTGGCCATTCCTATTCCAAATAAACAGAAATAATCAGACCCCAATGACAGAACAGTTTCTTAAACAGAAATACAAGAGAAATTTTCATATCCATCAGAAAATAACATTTCCTAGCACGGTTATTTTCTTCTAACTATGAAAAGTTGCTACCAACTTCAGGCTGAACATTAGGTGTCTTTTAAGTTCTCTTGCAAAAGCATTATGCATTTAGGATAGCAGGATAAACTTATAAAACCAGAACACTTGTAAGAAAACTTCAGACTATTTTGAATTTTAGCCTAAATACGGAGTTGATACTACATCTTACTATAGAAAATGTAGGTTAAGGCAGCTAACAGACTATTTTTTTTCTCCACTACCACACTCAACTAGGAATAGCTCTAAGGGAAAAATTAATTGCCTGAGAAGGTTCACTCCTCAGGCCACTTAAAATGTCAAGCCAGCCACAGACTCAGTGAACCCATACTTGCTACAAGATGCCAGTGAGACAATGAGTTAAAAATGCAGACAGACTACTTAAAAAAATTATGAGGAAATATAGCAAGATTTCTTTTATCTCCAAGTGTTCAGCACCTGTGAGAAGTTATGTTCTATCATGCAGATCAGCAGAGAAAGAGGGTTTATTTTTTTAAGCAGTTGCTATTCATCAAGTCAATTAGGCATCTGCAATTAGAACCCCTATAAAGCTTGCTTTAAAGCTGCTCCACGCCCATCGGAAGGAATGAAGCTGCACAACAATGCATCTCCTGTATGAACAGGTAGTCTGTTCAGCAAGTATTTAGGATTGTAACTTTGGCAACCTGAGCAACCAATTGAAGAGGCAGGGCTCAAAAGGCCCAGCACTGTGCTACAGGTAACACTATCTCCTCTCCCACCTGAATTCAGGAGGAACTAAACTAGTTACTTAAAGGTTGCATTTTTTCTTAGTTCAAATGACTGCAATGAGAAGGCAGGAAACCAGCCTGATACATTTATCCAAGAGCCTTGAATTACTCCATCTGCTGTAGTCTCTTCCTTTTACTTTTCCAGAGCATTGGGATTTTTAAGCATGCTCATTTAAGGAGCTTGGGTTTTTCAGATTTCCTTATTTAACATAGGGAGCACATAAAACTCTGTGGAACTACACTATGTCCCTTCCCAATTCAATTTTATCTTTTACACAATATTTTTATGGAATAGACAAGCTGTAGATTTATATAATCTACATTACCTAAAGCTTGTAAGTGCATTAGTAAATGACACTCTACACCTATTAAAGCAACAGAGATTTTATTTAAACTATCATTAGGCAGATTAATTAAACTATTTTATGAAACTTGCTATGTGATTAGACTATATAGCTGTAATATTTCAATTAATGGCTATGATCATTTCTGTTCTGATGAATTTTCAAAAGCATTAAATGCACTTCCTCAATGCTGACAGTGCCTGGGAAGACCACAGACTCTTTATCACTGAAGATTTCTTGAAACAAGTTGGACAAGCTACTGTCAGCAATGACACAGACATAATCCTACCTCAAGGGTACAGAGATGGACTAGATGACCTCCTAAAATCCCTTCCAGCTCTGTTTTCTATAATTACTTACTTTTGAGGAACTTCCAGCCATTTCCTTTCCTACAGCAATCTACCAATGAGATTGCTTTCCTCCTAAGTCTCTCCTTCTATGACTACAGTTTTTGTCCATTGATATCTTCTGCTTTTCAGAGGTAGGCAATAATTTAAAAAAACTAGGCAATTTCTTGTACGTAAAACACTGCTCACATTTCTATGCCAATATATATTTTTAGTACAGAGTTTTAGATTTAAATTAATCCTCAGAAACCATCTCAATCCACATGCAGCAAGCATCTATATAATTATTTCAAGCAAGAGGTAAGGATTACCACCTGTAGAAATAAATCACTTTACAAAAAGCATTATTGAATTCCTTTGAATCTTCTGGGCACTATGGAAGTATCCCACACATAGGAAATAAAAGCAAAGAGTTTTAATGACCATTATTCTGAGTTGTTAAGCACTTCTGAACTCTATGAAAAAAGTCAACTAACACTGACCATAACCAGTATTTTGGAAACTGGGATGTAGGTGTTCTACCCATTGTTTCATAATGAATTTAACTTAAATAATAGCTACTTTCAGCTGAAGAAGGCCAAAATTTGGATCTTTTTGGAAGTGATCAGTTTAAAAGAACAAGAAGCTGGATTTCTTTACATAATGGTGAAAAAACACACCCTTTACAATATAGTAATACTGAAATTCAATAAAATCCCTTTCAATTTGCATGAGTTTAAAGTATTCTTCAGTCTACATTTTAAAGGTACAACTTGTATAGCATTTCTGACCATGTCAAGTTCATGTGTCATAAATTCTACTTTTCATGGATTTTAAATAAGTATTCCACCATTTCAGTGTTCAGTACATTGTACATGAAAGAAGCTTTTCCAACAACTACTAACTTTCCCTTAATCCACCTTCTACCACCTTTAAAATAATTTTTGCTGACATTCAGATTGGAAACTCATGAGTCAATTTTAATTCTTATTTATAGACTTCAGAAACAAGCAAAGTCTAGGCAAGTCTGTGTTTGATGTTTCTAAAATATCTTCCAGTACCATTTTCTATAAGAGGATCCCCACCTTCTGAAAAAATTAACTATCCTTCAGGCATGTCTTTGATGTTATCATGGAATACCTAATTTTACCTAACACAGTGTGGGACATACTGACAAAGGGCTAGGCATGAAAAAGACTGCCTGGTGGCAAAATTACCTGGCCACACCCTGCACACATTCTAAAGAGTATCTTGCTTGCATAAAGAAAACCCAAACTTGAAAATCACGTGCTGCACACCCCAAGAAACTAGAGAAAGGGTCACTTAACATAAGTCTCTACATCAGAGCTTTTTGTTTGTTAAGTTTTTGTTGTTCAGACATGCCATAGATTGCCAGATCCCATTCTGTCAGTACTTCCGTGTTTATCTGTGGTTGACATCACACCCACTCCAAAAAGAACCATCAGCAATTTAAAAAATAATTATTAAAAAAAGTGTTTTTTTGTAAAACTGTAGCCCATATGTTAATGTAAAGAAATGCTACTGTCTGCTAGAGTTTTTTTCTAGTTGCCATATTGGTATATGCTTTTTGGTTGCTTGTTTGGTCTAGTTTTTTTAATAATCAACAACAAAGTGTCACAGCCTAGTGCTGCAAATAATTGAATCAAGACTTTCAGTAGGAGGCATGTAACATTTATTAATTATAAAACAATCTCCAAGAGTTTTTGAAACCGAGAAGTGATGGTCTAACTGGGCCAAAATGGACAGACCTGAAACTGTTTTGAGGTTAGCAGAAACAACCAAGACCATTAAAATGCCCTAGGTAAAGATCCACTTGCATAACTACAGCTCTTAAATCACAAAAACTCAACTACTTTTATTCCAGCCTAATATAAATACTATTTCATACATAAGAAAAAACTTCTTAGAAGACACAGTCTAATATCATTTCAATTCCATCCAAAAAGAATGGATCATGTGACTTTAGATTAGCAGAACAAAATGTTAACTTATTTAATGTTTTTAGCAAAAAGCCCTTACGAATGCTTCTTTTAAAACAATATTACAATAGCAATTCATGTAGTGCAATAATTAATCTTTTTTTAATTACTGAAGAATGAAGAGACACTAACAGCCAATCTGTAGTAAAATTGTTATTACAAGTCACATAATGTATGAATAATCAAATTATAAAAACATTACAAATTTTGTTGAGAAAATGTAGAACACTAAAATCTGAAGAAATGATTTTCACTTCAGTAACATTAATCTGCAGTGTGATTTTGCATAAGTTAGGGGAAATAAACAATGCAAATAATTTTAATGTATCTGAAGTAACTAAAGCCAAAAGGAAAAAGAAAATAATCCATTGAATTACATGGTTTGGAGATTTGAATCACAATCCATTAAAGGTAAAGTAACACATAGATATTTTGTAGGCAAGGAGAGACTCCATGTAACATTGTGTTACTTTTTCTTCACTGACCTAGCAAATCATTTATGTGTGTTGATAGTTTAATCCTGTTAAACCAGGCTTAGGTGGTCAATCTCTAAGGATCATTTGTAATCATCAGGTCCAACTTTCTGCATAACTGAAAACATTAAAAATCTATTTAGTTCCATGCAGAGTATTTTGGTTCAAAGTTTTCCTGTGGTAACTGACAAACATCAACTTTAACCTGAAACCCAACCTTCAATGATTTACCTTGTACTTCTTTATCATGACATTCCTTCAGTTTGGACCACAGTTCTTTGAAGAAATCTCCTGCAGGTTCTGCAGAACTAGGGCTGCCACAGCTTCCTCCAGATGCATTCATATTGCTTTTTCCTGCTCCCAGTTTCTTTGACTTGCAGAACTGGCTCACTCTCAAACTTGATATTTTAAATTACATAGTTATAAAACTGTTTCTGAAGAGGGGTGTACATCTGTAACAACAGAATGAAAACACTTACATTTGAATTTATCAGAGCATAACTTGTAGCCATAGATGAAATGCAAAGTTTACTTATCCTTGTTGAGGATATATATTTATATACTTTCATAGTGACAGTCACCCTGAAAGCTAAGTATTGCTGCAGGTAATTACAAACTAATATTTGCTAAGTATTTTGCTGCAGGTAATTACAAACTAACAGAATTTTCCTTCCCTTAAAAAGCTATCAACTTAAAATTAGATTAAAACACTTAAGAGTCTTTATTTTTTTTTCTTATCTAAAGATAGAGTAATACCAAATTCCTGTTTTCCAAAAGTAAGCCATAGTACCAAAATCTGGCTGTCAGCAATAGAATTTGTCATAAGTTTTATCAGAGATGGATTTGTCTATACACATCCTTTATATAAATTTGGATTCAAACGACATGCATTTGTAAAGAAAAGCTCACATCCCCTTAAAGTGTTCACAATTCTATATTAAAATGATTCCCATTCCCTGATGAAAAAAAAGAATTGGAGAGTAACCACAAAAATCTATAAATCGCCAAAACATTAATATTTGAGAAGAACAATCAAAGTCAGCTATCTCTATCTTAGAAGCTTGACTGCCTACAAAATTTAGGATAATCTTACCCGTAATTCTCAAAAACCCAAAAAAAGGGGTTTTTTTACAGAGATGATGCCCTCAGGCAAACTACAGACAAAGCATGGTACTCAGATCTGGCTCTGAGCCAAGGCAAGATTCAATTCTACTGGCACTGGGTGTCCAATACTGAAATACTCCTGTAATCTCTGTCCTTCAGTTTCCCTGCGTGAAACTGGACATTCTAAGTTTTCCCCATTTTTATGCAGTCAGTTTAAAACAAACACTTCTGAACAGGGACTGTAATTACCAGGTGGACATCGCTATCTCTATGACCTTGTAATATAAAATGCAGTAAGGAAAAAAAGATATTTTGTACTATCCCTAAATTAGCAACTTGAGCAAGCAAACCACCATGCCTATACTAACAAATGGAAGGAACAATTTGCTCTCAAATTTTTGAGGTATAAGTTGTAGTTCAGATGATACAAGGCCTATGATTAGTCAAGAAGCTGCATTTCCTATCTTGAAAGCCTTCAAACAACTTAGAGTATCTGAATGCAGCTGCTGGTTTAGCTGGTCCCCCAGATTCACCACAGCAAAATGTTCAGTCCAGTGGTCAGTAACCAAGTGTAGGGCCTGCAGGCTTTGGTTCCATTCTCCTGTCTCATCTCTCTGTGCACTGTTTTAAGTCACCTTTTTTGCAGTCTGGCTGTCTTTACAATGGAATAAAAATAATGGAACAAAATATTATTCTCAACAGTAACACTCGAACTGTATGTTTTCTATAGTATAAGGATATTTAAATGTTACAATAATGAAGCCAGCAGCTCCACATTTGCTTTAACCTGCTCTGTCCATAGCAAATTCAGTGCCTATTTCAGGATATGGCTTCATATTAGCAAATGCTATCTTCAGAGAAATCCTTAATAGAAAATAAAATTACCCTGTGAAATTAGCAATGCCTACAAGTCTTCAACAGAAGTTGAACAGTGATTTGCTTGCATCTTTGCAGCTGAAATGCTCCACTTTGTGTGCAGCCACATTAAGCCATCTTACAACACTTCTTTGTGGAACCAATTGCCTAGTGAAATTAGGAATGACTTTTAAACTCTTGCTTTGCACCTTCAACAGATGTTTCAGGATCAAACTTTTTCTCTGTCAAGCACTAGGGCACTGAAAACCACACGCTTGCTTTCACTTACTGTTTCAGATTTAAGTCTGTCAGATGACTCAACCCCATGGAAAAGTCACCTGACTCTAGACAATAAATGGTGTCCGTAGTGTTTGTTTTGGGTTTTTTTTTCCCCCAAGATGACTGCAAAAAAAAAAAAAATACACAAAACCCACTCAACGTTTCTGCAAATTATTAGTGCATCAACCGACTACAAGTAGGGAAAAAATAGCAAGGCATTTACCCAAGCTTCATCTGCCCAAAGATACCAAAATGATACATTGCTTCCTGCAGGTGCTCAACCTCCCTTAAAGCACAGGGCCCGCAAGAAGCGTTCAAGTGGAGCCTTTGACAGGCCTGGGCAGCTGCACAGGTGTAAAAGTGACGGCTTAGTCTCCAGCCCTAAGGAAGCGCTTTCCAGTCCTTAGGGGGTAAAAGCGCCAGAGCTGGATGTACGGACACTTGCAGGCAGGGACAGCACTGGAAGCTGCTTGGGGGGTGGATGCACAGAGCCAGCCCCTCTCCCGGATGTCATGCTCTGCTGCTATCCTGCCGACTGCCGCTTTCATAGAACCACCTGAAAGCGTCCATTTATTTCCCTCTTCTTCCACAACCCAACTCCCTCCGGCACCGTCAAGCTTTCCACGGCCTCACCAGTGATTGCCTCCAGGAATTCATCAGCACCGATAAAGGCGCCGAGGCCGCTTATCGGTGCTGATACCTTTCAGCCGGGGCCACACCGCCCCTCCGGGATTCTGGGGAGCACACGGCGCCCTGATCCCCGCCGGCTGCTCCTACAAACTCAACTCTGCTGCACTTCCCGGCGATGCACTTCGCTCTCCTTTCCCTCTTGCACCAACACCGCACATAAAACTCACTCGATAGACACGCCGGGATGCTCTGGGAAATCCTGCCATGACCAACACTTGGGAGTTTCCCGCCAGGCTCGGGTCACACCCCGCAGCCGGGACGCCAGAGGAGCAGTATGGCATGTCCCACACGCCGCTTGTCCCGAGCGGCGGAAGCCTCCCAGACGGAGAGAACGGGGCTCCCTCGGGCAGGCGGGGCAGCGCCTGAGGAGCGCCCGACGGGGTCCCGGGGCCGGTGGGGCCGTGGCGGGCCCGTCCCCGGGGCGGAGCGGGGGCGGCGCGCTCGCGGTCGCTCCCCGGCGGAGGATGAGGAGAGCGCGCGCCGTTACCTGGTTGGTTCCCGGCGGCTCCGCGCGCCAGCGGCGGGAAAAAAGCAAAAACCGCAGCGAGCGCCTTCCCCGCCCGGGGAGGCGGGGCCGCGGGCAACTCTCGCGAGGCTTCTGCGCAGGTCTCGCGAGAGAAGGGAGCGTGAGGGTCTGAGCCGCCGTCCCGGGCGGTCGGCGGGGAGTTCGGATGGCGGTGGTGGCACAGTGACAGGGTCACAGGATGAGCTGGGTTGGAAAAGAGCACTGAGATCATCGAGTCCAGCCTTTGATCCAACACCACCGTGTCAACTAGACCACAGCACTGAGTGCCACGTCCAGTCTTTATCACCTTCAGTGAGGGTGGCTACCACCTCCCTGGCAGTCCATTCAGTGTCTAATCACCCTTTCTGTGAAGAAACTTCCTAATGTCCAACCTAAACCTCCTCTGGAGCAACCTGAGGTCACTTCGTTTTGTCCTGTCACTTTTGCCTGGGAGGAAAGGTTGACCCCACTAGGCTGCACCCTCCTTCCTGGTGGTTGTAGAGACCCATAAGGTCTCATCCAAGCCTCCTCCAGGCTAAACAGCCCCTGCTCCCTCAGCAGCTCCTCATGGACATGTGCTCCAGACCCTTCACCTGCCTTGCTGCCCGTCTCTGGACACGCTCCAGCACCTCAATGTCCTTCCTGAAGTGAGGGGCCCAAGCCTCATGGCCTCACCAGTGCCAAGTACAGGGTCCTGCTGGCCACACTATTTCTGACACAGGCCAGGATGCCATCGGCCTTCTTGGCTGCCTGGGCACACTGCTGGCTCGTGTTTGTTTATCAACGTCACCAGGTGTTGTCTCAGCCCTCTCCTCCTCTGGCCCAGTACTGGGGTTTCCACAGAGTGCTGTCAGAGGAAAGCCAAGGGGATAAGCCAAGCCCTGGCAGGTGCCACAGTTCAGTGTCACAGCAGGCACAGAACACTGTGGAAAATCAAGGGTGTTAGCGGGAGCCTGTTGAAACAAATGTTGCCCCTGCCTTCCTGAAAGAAGTTCTTGCTGGTTTAGATGTAAAAAGGATCATCGGGTGTACTACTGTGCCAGAAGTGGTCTTGCCTTTAAAACTATGCTGTTAAATTTATTGGTGCCCCAGGATTCATATTCTGCTTGCTGGGGCTTACACACAGAAGTATGTGGGGGGCTTCTCCCCATGCTCTTGATCTTAACTGTTTCTGTGGCTTATCATTTTACTGTAAAACAGGGCAGCCTAGGCATATTTTTGTGTTTTATGTGACTATGGAAACCAGTAGGCACATATAATTAGTACAGTATAAGGTTGCTGAACTTTTTTGTTACTTCTCAGTGTTATATTTTTTTTGCCCAAATTGCAGATCAATGTTCCTTCATTCATTGGGACCAGCCCTGCTGTCTGCAATGAGATAAACCTCTTGATTTTAGGTAGTTCTTAGTGATGAAATAGAAACAAAACAGAGTTTTTCACTATTACTATTCTGTCTTCACGTGATTCCGCTGGACCATTTTGGTATGTATAGGAACTCCTGCAGAGATAGCTTGGTGGCATGACTAGAAGACATAATAGTGATCAGTTTGGAAGGGACAGTGCTGCAAACTTATACTTTCTAGATTGTTAATAGCAATATTTAAAAAGTTAAGTGTTCAGGTATTTCATAATTGTTAGTAGCTTTCCATCTAATTCTTTTTACATTACTCAGATCACTCAGGTCTCAAGAAAACATAAATAAGGAGCTACAGCATAAATAAAACTGTATCCAAAATACTATTTCAACATTTTTGAGGTATTTTGAAATACTGTCAGACAGGAGATGACACATGATTCAAGCTTCAAATCTGTTGTTCCCCACTGTTGAAAATATTCTTGGTTTCCCATCAAGTACGTACCATGAATTCTGAAGTATTTTGAAAAAAATCATGTTCTTAACTTTTCTGCTCATTCCTCATCATTGTTTAAACACTTATTTTTTGACTTAAATCAAAGAAACATGTTGTTCAGGAGCTCAGCAGCAGATTACTTATTGTAGGATCAAATTGTAAGTTTGATGCATTATCAGATCAGTAGACATATGGTGGAACTAAAATTAGCTAGATGTTTTGGAGGAAGCTGTCATGTCATAATAGGTTGTGATAGACACTCCAGTCTTTCTAAATAATGCTTGTTGGCAGCTTTTCATTCTACTTTTGAAACTTCTGTAATCTAAAAGTTTGTGATGTAGGCAAGCAATCATTTCCTCATGTTAAGAGATGTCTTAAATCTATGCACAGATCTGATAAGTAGAAATAAAGTAGCCCTCTTGCTGATCGATCAGATATTTTACCATAAACTGTACCTTTCTTACTATTTATAGGAAGCACTCTGGCAAATAATTATGTCATCCCTTTTATTGCCCAATAAACTCTGAGCTGTTTGTTTTCATATTCTCTCATGTTGATCTTTACAGCAGTATAAATCCACTGACTTCTACAGTGTTATCCTTATCTACTCTGCAGTAAGTGAAAACGGATTAACGTTAACGGTTGAACTTTAGTTTTATCTCCCTTCCAGATTTATTTGATTTTATGTACTTCATAATCACATAGGTGGCCACTGAATAAATTCCTGGCTCATTGAATGTGCCAGAAAACTACTGGAGAGTCTGATAGTCCACATTCACACACTGGATGTCTTGAGATGACTAGTCTAACTGGAACTGCATCTCATTCACCTCGTAAGAGTAAACACACACACCTAGACAATAAAACTGTGGGAAAAATGCTTCACCGTTGCTGCGCTTGAACAGATATGAAACTTCCTGTGGTGTCATGGCTTGTGTCCAGATTTCAAAATAACCCTTACTGTGGCACATTGAACTAGGTGACAGAACCCTTATCCATGAGCAATTCTGCAAAGCAGGAATCTTATTTTGTCCTAGCCCATTTTAGACCTGGATGGTCTGAACTGTTTAATCCTATAATAGTAGGTGGAGCTGTCAATTTTCAGTTACAGTTTAGTGGCAATGCCTTTCTTCTTGATGACTGGACTATTTACTAGCAAATCAGCTAATAACTGAAGTTCTATTGTGAGAGTACTACAATGTGCAGCACAGATAAAATTAAAAATAGCCTTTAATTCACACACACACCCCTCCCTTTTTGAGGGGTAGTACAGAGGCTGCATCAGTGTTTCTAACCACTCAGGTAGCAGCAGAGGACATAGTTCACTGCATACGCATACAGAGTAGGGCTAAAAGATATTAGCAGAAAAGCTTACTCTTTTTTTGTTTCTATTACTTTAAATTTAGATGTAGAGATTAAAACCAGATATTAATTCCAATAGGAAGTACAATTTAAATATTTTATTTGCTTTATGCACAAAGGTAACTATTTCATTCTTTGCATATATATATGTATGTGTGTATAAAATAAATATATATATGTGTGTGTGCATAAAATAAAATAGTGAGGTCTTTATGAATTTGCATCACATTTAATAGATCACACATACATATACATGGCCAGTGTGTTCACAACCTCCTCGACTTGCAGATCTGCAACTGAAGGATAAATATATTGTTTAATTCTCTGGTCGTGTTCATTTAATGCACTTTATGTGGCAATTGCCAATAAGACCATCAAAGGAGCCCAACTTCAGATGCAGTAAATAAGAATATGTGGCACAGTTCAGCTACTACCTAAATGGGATTTGAACTGGAAGTGTTGGAACTGGAAGTGCTCTGAGTAGCATGATTTATTACAGCTGGGAAGGCACACAGGCAACAGACCCCACCACTGCTGTCTGGCACAGGTGGTTGCTCTCTGTGGAAAAATAGGGAGGAGCCACTCCATCACCCCACTAGTTGAATTTGATTCTTCTCAAGCTGCTTGCGTAGCCCCATTTGAAACTGAGCCAAGATCAAATTTCCCGATGCCAGTAACACTGTTCATTTTAAGGAGCCCTCTTCTTTGAAGTGCTTTCACTGCTCCTCATCTATAGTCAGAAACTGCCGGGGCTTACTCAACTCAAACTCTCAGGTCTCTTGGGAAGACCTGATGGAGGGGGAAAAAACCAAAAAGGGCAACGTGAGGGATACAGTTGCAGGACACCAGTTCCTGGTTTTCAGGCTCTAAGCAGAAGCACCTATTTGTGTTAGCTGCATGTTTTGTTCATACTGATGTTACTCAGGATAACATGACCAGTTTGATTAGTTATGCATATTTATCTCAGCTTTGGAAGGCTGAAGTAAAAGTTAACAGATCTGTGCAAAAAATCATGCCACCTACCTTTTACTGTAGTAAACAACATGAATTCAGGGACAGAAAAGAAACAACATATAGGAAGTAATATTTGTAATATTTTACTTACCATTTGGGAAAAAGAAATTCCCAAACAGTAGCCCCTGTACTTCCAGCCCCCTAAAAAAAAAAAAAGGCAGCTGAGGAAAACTCAAATAAAACAGAACACATAAACTGTACAGGGGAAGAGGGGATGGCAAGCAGCATTTTGAAAAAGTGGTTTATTTAGTTTGAATTTTAAATACATTCAACATGTTCTGTGTTAAAATCCTATAGCTTTAGAAATCAATGCTCTCTTGTAGCATTTTAGAGGCTCTACACAGAGTTCTTATGCAAACCATATAGTTCAGCCAGCTGTAATTTTTCTTTGGAGAATGGTTTATCCCTTAGCAAGTTTTCATTATGTATTTGATAGCAGAATCAACTGAGAATATAAGAAAATGGAACTTTTTTTTCTGATGAGTATTATCAGCCTCTGTGAGACTATAAAATTTTCCTATGTTCTTTTCTGTTTATCTACACTTTGAAGAAAAAATTTTACACACACATACAGTACTGCTAATGAGAAAGTGATTTCAATTCATTGATTTTTTTAAGAGGCTCAAGGGGCCTTTTTCTTGGCACTCTACAAAAGAATAATATTAATTTTAGCATCAGCCTGGAAATAGCTGGCAGTAAACATAATTGAAACTTCCTGTTGTGTGACTACCATAAAATCTTACATAATCCAATATAGATATTTTGTATCTAGTGGTTTGTATCCACTGATTCTGATATGGGTTTTTCTCACATCACGAAAGAGAATGGTAATTGTTTTGCTTAAAGTTAGGCAAAATCAAGAATTCCCGGGAGACGGAAGTAGCTATGTGAGGGTTTTTAAAAATGTAGCTACACAGATGTTGAGAAGATTCACATTTACTTAAGTTAAAGAGTTATTTTGTCCTAACAGGCATGACAAAACCTGTCTTCATTCCTTTCTATTCAGCTCAGCAAGTAGTTCTGTGCCCCAGTAGTTAATCAGTTACCAGATTCCACAGCTTTTGTTTTCACACCGTTTAATTTTTCTTATTTGACACAGAACCTGTGAATGGATTCAGCTGCAGATACAGGTACAACTTTCAGGTCAGCCTACCCTTTATGACTAGCACTGCTTTTTATTGCCATTACTACCACCGTTACTCATTCTAAACAGGTAAATTTCTAATAAGTATGTAGAAAGAAAGCAGGTAAGAATGACAAGTAATTTTCCTATCTTACCATGAAAGAGGTAAATCTAGGCTTAAGTAGCTCACTCTATAAAATTGAACTATTAAAAAAATTAGTCTGGCAAGAATTAGTAACCACACACCTTACTGTAATGACATTATGCCTTATCACAACACTGCTGTTATGTGGCAGGGATTATAAAAATGCTGTATAAAAGAGAAGCAATATAAGCAATACTTAAGTGAACTGCTCAAAATACCAAGTCATTGGCTGTGGAGTTTCTGTCTCACTGCTGTGCTAGGTCCATTGAACTGTCTCTGCAGTAAATACCCTGCAGACAGCAGATGATGTTGAGCTGCACACAGAAAGCTCAAACAGCTGCAATTACCAAAATTCTGTCAACCAGTGCTGTAGAGACTGGCAGTACTCAGACACATCAAGGAAATAGACACTATACCACTTCAAGCATCAGAGAAATTTTTTGCTTAAGGTTATCTTAAATTAATTTTAAAGAAAGATTTTCAAAACTCACCCTTCTGTTTGACTTGTGAAAAGTTCTGTTCTTGGTCGGGGTGATAAATATTTACTATTGACTTCCCCTCCAGCTATAAACCTCAAGTGTAAGTGAGATGAGGAAGCCACTGTGGACCACACTAGAGAATGCCGAGTGGAGATCTGCTGCACCTAAGATATATACAATGTGCAATGGATAACCTAATATGCCTTTCATTTAACTGGCTGGGCAGGTTTTTGCATTCTGGAGAGCATGGAATCATACCAGAATTTGTTGGCATAACAGGCCCGTCAGACCGGTTCCCGGGGCACCCAGGAACCTGCCCAACCAGTCTGCATCAAAGGCCAGCCCAACATGCTGCAGCTCAGCTCGGCTGGGGAGGCTTCTCCGCGGCGAATTATGCACGCCTCTGTCAACTCCCAACATACTACTCTGAGAGAATGATGTAGCCTCCAGCAAAATAATTTACCGAGGGGTGGGGGAGTGATACATCCTTGTTAAGTGTAGCAAGATCTTATTGTTATAAATTTTGTTTCATTTTATATGCAGATGAACTGGGCTAGAGGTCTGCCCAGCATAAGCGCAAAGAGAAACAGAGAAGAAAATGCCCTTTTTTTATAACACTAACAGTACAGACTTATTATAATGTAACACCAAATCTTTAGTGTGACCAGCTAAAACCCCCAAAATTATGCACTAATTCAGATTTCTTTCCAATGAAAAGTGTATTTACTGTATTCATAGAGTTCAGTGTATCTTTGTTACCACATGAGAAACAGCATACTGGGAGCTTGCACGTGGAATATCCACCTTGTGACTTTGGTGGAGCCCAAGTCTGTGCAATCTGACCCTGAGTTACTGCACAGCCTATTTCAAGGTGAAACAGGTCAGAGAACATGGCACGTTTGGGCCATAACTGCGAGGAACTACAGCAGTTGCCCGGCTACAATAGCACATGGGCTGCAATAGCAGCTGTGCTGCTTCTTGTTCATGGCTGTGGGGCAAGAATACTTGCACGGCAGTCCTGCAGATTGCATAGTTATTCAGGCTGTAGGCAGAGATCAGCATATGCCCTGACAGAAGCCAAAGCCTGCATCTGTGTAAACTTAGTACTCTTTTTTTTTTTCAAATACAAATATAGCCCATAATTTTTAGATCTCCTGCTGTGATTGTCGGAGATGTTGAGTTAAATCAGTAAGAACTGTAATTAACACTTCTGGAAAGGTAATCATGGGTACATATACAATCAGTTGGTTAAACATGTGCTTCTTTTTTGTTTAGGCACCCAGAATTTAAACACTCAGGCTTGAAAAGGTTTGCTGTATTGAATGTTGTCAAACCACAACATTCAATACAGCAAACCTGTATATGTGTAACTCTAGAAAGCTGTGTTTGTTCATAAAATGATTCCACAGTGATATTTATCATTTTTTAGATCATCTTTTCTTACTTACTGATTTTAGCACTAGTTACTACACAACCTGTGATTAGAACAGGAAGTTACCACCAAATTCAAATGGTGCTGTGTAGGATAGGCAATGGTGTTTTCACCATTGACTTGAATATGAAGGACAAGCTGATATTTGAATATACTCAGATGATTTTACTACAGGAAAGTAACCCTTCCTATAAAACTGCCTTGAAAGGAAGGCAGCTAACTGAGCTGAAATGCCAGATGTATGCTGTTTGTGCTTGCACTCACACCACCTTAGGCTATGATTGCATACAGCTAAGCAGGGTTGGGCTGGGTCAGTACTTGGATAAGGGATTTACAGAGAGTCTGCTGCAGGAAGTGGTTTTGCTGATTCAGGAGGCTCTACTGAATAATCGGGCATCACTGCCAAATATGATGGGGACATTGGGTTCTGGGTATGCCCCAGTCTTGGTGCCATATTAAATGGAAGTTTTAAAAACTCCAAAGCTCTTTCTACAAGCTCTTAATCTTGAACTGTAAATCCCTATCCAATGTGAACGTACTGTTGTCCACCTACGATTTGGTTTTATGAGTGTCGCATAATTGGACAAACTGTGTAACTGATTAACACAAGTAAATTACCACCCAAAATAGCTGTAAGAATGTAAAATGTGGCAAAGGTTCTGCCTGTATACTAGACTTAAGGAGGGATGGTGTGCTTGCTTCAAAGCTGGTCTGCTTCCAACTGTGTCAGCTGGTCTCTGAAATGTTCCTTTCTGCATCCTTTCGCTTTCAACTATGTCAGCTGGTCTCTGAAATGTTCCTTTCTGGATCCTGAGCTCAGCATTAAACTTGGAGTCTTTTAGTGAACCTGATGGTGGGTCTTTAAAGGCATTGTGCTTGCCATTGAACTCTTTACTGGACTCTGAAAAGCCTGGGGAAAAGGGGATGTTTGCTACCTCTTCCTTTGACTTGAGAGCTTTTAAGGAGCTTGTTGTTTCCAGACTCTTGTTCCCCCCAAACAAAACCCACCATGTACACACCTTAGAGATTCAGCAGGGGCTTTTCCTTAGTTAGGGCTTCTCATACAGCGTCGCTGTCAGGACTGAGATTTTAAGTTATGCTTTTATATTAATTTCCACAAGTTACAGAAATTTAATTTTTCATGACTGAAAGGCAAAAGTATAAGACAAGGAAGTTATTGTATGTATCAACACATATTTTGACATCAGTTGACTGTTGTTCCCAGCCTCATAACTCATAGCAGTTCTAAATGTAAAGTTACCACAGGCATATATATTGTAGTATCAGGCTTCCTTGGAGTTCTCAGTGAGAGAGATCATTTTTTCTCCTGAAGAAGGCAGTAAAATTATCTGAAGGACCTATTTCTCTCTTATTTCAAATATAATTTGCATTAAATGGATTTCACAGATAAATTCTCTTCAAAATCAAACCTACTGTTACATGCTTTTCCAGTTGAGAATAAAGTATAAGTTGTTTGTCATCTCCAGCTTCCATCAAGAAAAGTCTTGTAATACTTATCTGTGAACTCTACCGATTTATACAGTGATCACATAAAATCTTCTTCAGGAGAGGAGTCTCAGAAAGGTGCAATTCTGAAAAGTAAGACAATATAAATGGTGCAGGCTTCAACTTGTTCTTATAGTGAAGGTATGCACAAACATTCATGTCTACAAGTATTCATTACAGAGAGTTTACAACATACCTCCCTGTAGCTATCAAGAGCTGTTCAGTACATTCACAAGCAAATTCAGATAACACACATGCCCCCACCCCTTATCACAGTTAGATAATATTTCTTTCCTCTTGACTAGTTGTGTAGCAGTGTAAGGGCAGGAGACTGTTGGTTCATAAAGGGCATAATGAAAAGTAGGCCAAGTCCAACCTTGGAAAAGGAAGAGAGGGAGCAGCAGTTAATTTCTGACCTAGAGGCTAACTAGAGAAAAATGCCTTCAAGTGAGCCAAGGGACGCAACCTAAAGCATTTTTGATGCCTTCCTGAGCAAAAACAGGTTTAGAACTTGTTGTAACTAATTTGTTGATAACAACAGTTTCTCCTTTACCTTGTCTGAGACAGCAGGATATAAAAATTAATTACAAGAGAACTATCACGATTCTCACTATAAAAGTGAGCCTGATACAAAATCTTGCAATTTTTCTCTGAGAGGAAAAAGCCTTGAAATGTTATTATTTTTTGGTGTCTTACAGACATTTAGGACTGCTTTGCCTTTTATTTTCATGGAGATTAATCATTACAGAAGTGTGAGTATTTGCTGTAAAGAGAGAGTTATAAAGCAGGACCTAGAAGAGGCATTGCTGTCATTGTTTGAGTGTCTGAATAATAAATATTTTTTTGTTCTTAATCTTCTTTTTCAAATGATACTGTATTAGGGAAAAGGCCTTCTATATGAAGACATGGAAGCATGGGATATCATGGACCTCACAGTTATCTTTTCACATACTGAAATCAGATATTTAGTTTTTCTGGTTTGTCATCTAGGCCTTCAGTTTATTTTAAATATGAGAACTACTTTCCCATCCCTTAATCTGTACTTATGGTATCCTCTGCAGGTCTTGGTCAAAGACCTTAGAAAATCCAAGTAGATGGTCTACTACTCATTTGTCTGCTGTTTTACTAATACACCAGATAGTTTTGTTAAGGAGCTACAATTTTCTATTGTAGGAGTCCTGAAATATTCTTAGCACATTAGATCTCTCTTTGTGTCTCTTATGCAAAAAAAAAAAGGTAGTTTAAATAATGCTATTACTGAAGAAAGACTCACTAAAATTTTCAATAGGTCTGTATTTAAAAAAAGAATATGTTATTTGTTGCTTTCTGGTTCATTGAGTGAGAAAATATGTTTTTGTTCTGAAACCTAATGTTACTGAGACAATGTCTTTTGTTAGAAACTTTAGATGTCACATTGGTATTAAGCATCTTCAGAATTCAGAACATTGAGGCAAACCCAACCACTCTTACTTCTGTTACTTCATTCAGTCCTGCTGCAGAATTTTTTCTTCCAATACCTAAGGCTTTGTTGGTCTCTCCTGGTTCTTGTACTTAAAAAAAAGCAAGAGGAAGAGAGTATTAGGAAAACATTAGTTGAATGTAAATAAATGTTCCAACTTTTCAAAAGCAAATCTTTTGACTTTTGCAGTTAATGTCTTTCACAGAAAAATCCAAGCTTCTAAAGTTAGAAGGAGCTTTGCTAATGATCTTACTGAAGCCAGATTTTTAGTCCTCTTTTGTTATCTTGTAGGATAAAACAATTTTGAAAAAATTACTGTTCCAGTATATGTTTTCTGGCTTGAGCTGTTAAGGGAGCTACTCACTTTTTGAAGCAAGGGGGAAGTACAAACTTAGGCAGCCATTTCTCTGTGGTGCTAGTCCATACACAGTATACAGAACCACGCTTTATTGTGACTCAAGATTCCCTTTCTGGCCATGCATGATAAAAACAGAAAATCAAGAGAGATGCTTCAAGCCTCCACCTTTGACTTTCAGCCTGTGACTTAAACCGTAAGTATGCTTGTATCAGTTCAGCACATCACCCAGCAGATCACTAGCTCTACATCCTCTCCCTCTCTCACTTCTTCAACTTCTGTCATGTTGTTCAACTTCTGATCAGTTGTTTATATTCAGCAGCTACAACAGTCACACCATTTAACCTGTTGTCAGGTCCCTTAGGGCTTTAAAAGGGAAGAGCTCACAGCAGTCTTGCAGCATTATTGAAACTGCATGAACAGAGTGTCTTGTTTTTATGCCTCATTCAGTACCTCTTCTTTATCCTGTTTCAGATTAGCTACCTCTGGGAAATTCCAGGAGGAGATATCTTGTGGCAGAAGGAGGGGAAGAGCAGTGGGAAAGGTGTGGCAGTGCCTTTCCCCAGCACAGGTCTCTGCAGAGCTTTTGTCCACCTTCCTCTGAGACACACATCTGAAGCCCTGACATTCACGAATGGCGGAGGCTGTCACTCACCTTTTTGATTTATCCAGAATCCAACTTTGCCATTGTCTCCAAAATATTCCAATGAAAATGTTGGTGGTCTTTCTTGGTGGAGGGTATCAGTAGAATAGTCTAGTTTAAAAATTTTATACTTAAATAAAAGGAATTTTAAAATCACAATTATTAAATAAATATAATAGCACAACCACACAAAATCCATATCAGGATAGCTGAAGTATCAGCAAACCTTGGCAGGGCAGACAAAAGTGGTGGACTCACAGGATTATTTTTTAAAGCAAAACATTTCATTTTGAAATAAAGGAGTGGTAGCATGTCTGAGGAGCACATGCTCCAAACTTTTCAATATATGAAAGAGATCAAACTTTTGGGAAACTGGCACATGCACAGTGACCAAAAACTTTACTTAGTATGATATGAATGCTGTTAAAGGCCTTGAAATTTCATGAAGAAACTGTATAATGAGATGACAGCTACGGTATGAGCACATTACTGGACTAAGTCGAGAAATGAAACTATACATTTTCCTCATTTCCAACTGCTTTATCACTAAAGAGGTGGGATCAACTGAAACAAAACCCACAAAAGACAAACACAGAAACGTTAATGGTGATTTAACAGTATCTTTTGTATTAGAGTTATTTTCCTCCCTCAGGAAAACTTCATGGATAAAACATAAACTCTTCACCTGCACAGGAAAGATATGAACTTTGAAGTGATTCTTCATTACATGATGCCAGTCAGATTTTGTTTTGCACTGTGTTTACTGTGCTGAGCATAACACCACGGCTTTTTCAATGCTCTAGTGATCAAAAAAACCACAAAAGCAGCACAATGCAGACACAATGTAAGTATTGCTGTAAGTACAGCAATACTTACATTGTGTCTGTACATTGTAAGACACAATGTAAGTATTGCTGACACAATGTAAGTATTTCAAAAATAATGAGCTTCTGAAAATTCCAAGGGAAGTGGTAATTTGCCTTAAGGAAAGTGTATTTTTTTCTGGTGCTTCCATAAGCTCCTGACAGAAGGCAGGATTGTCAGGACTGATGGCTCAGGTTGCCTTTGTCCAAGCCTCCACCTAAGGCAAGGTCAGAATCCAGCTGATGGCTAAAGATTGAGTCATGTTTTCTAAGAAAACAGACACTACAGGATTTTAGTGTAGAAGAGCTTTTTGGATGATTCACTTAAGCTTGACCAAATTCATCTGCAGCCACTTAGTTTGACTTCCATTCTGAATCAGCTAAGCTAAGACAGGAAGTCTGGTTTTGAAGGTGAACTTCAGTGATCAGACTTTGGATTTGCTCAGTGTAATCAGTTTAAAATCTCTTCTTTCATTACTGTGTCTAACATAGGCAGATTAGAGAGAAGTAAGATATGGTGAAAATTTACAGCATTCTGGATACCTTGCCCTAGTCCCTTCTGAACAAATTATTGTAGAAAATGTCAATGTATTCTACTGTCAAAGTGGTCTAACCAGTGAATTCTGATGGTGGTCCCTAGTCCTTTTGGCAGGGGTTACCTTTTATAGCTGGGACTTAATCCACTGAAGCTTGCTCATATCCCACTCATGAGATTAATTTGTATTCCTCCATGATAAGCAAAAAGTGGGCAACAAAGTCAGTAAGGCTGACCTGGAGCATGTCCTCTAAATTGGTGCTTATACAGGTAAAGTGTGTCATTTAATTTGGTGCTATGTAATACAATTATATAAAAGGAATTGTCCTAATCATCCTTTGTGAATGTGCTTGCAGTATGGTCTTCTTTAGGAAATAAATGTTTTGACAGATGCTTTTTTGAAAGTAAAATAATTGGAATTTGATCTAGAGTTTAAAAAGGGACTTACTCATACAGTGTGGAGGCCCTGAGTGTTTCTATTTGCAAATCAGCAAGGTGTTTTTCTTATGTAAGCATATAGAAATGCAAAATCAGAACACAGTGGTGAAATCATTCTTTCCTGGGCACAACACCTTGAAAAATCACTCTGATACACTCTCTAGAATTAACAGAACTGCATTTCTGCAGGCACCCACCCCATGCTCCCCAATAAGTTACTTCTAGTCAAAACTAACTGGGAAACAAATATCACTCTCCTCACTTGGCCCAAACACTAATTCTCCACCTACCTTCTTGAAACTGGGCTGACTCATATGCAGTCAGGACCAGACAATATGCTCTGTAAAATGGCAGCAACTAGGAACCTAAAAGAAAGCAAAGAATACTGACCAACAAATGTTTTTTTTAATTAAATAAATGAAAATGTGTGAGCTAAATGGGAGAACATTTTTACCCACCCCAGCAATTTAAAGAATGTATGGAATAGTGAATAGTGTATTTGTACCTTTGATCATATATTTTTTCTAACACTCAGGTCTGTAGTTCATTACTTTCTGGCTTGTATTCAAGCAAATAAAGGAATATAATTAATTCTAAGAACAAATATCAGGGACTCATACTTGAGTTATGCTTTAAAAGGCAGTGAAACAAAAGCATAAAGTGTTAAACCACATCCAGGGTATTGATCTAGGCTCTGCTACTGTTAAATCAAGCTTCTGTGTTAGAAGTTAAGGGATTGTTATTTCATTAAGGAAGTGCATAAAATAATTTTTCATCCTGAAATTGGTGATCTTAGTGTAGGTGTGTGAGGAAATTGTCCAGTTGTTCTTTCTCTTTTCACTAATTTGCTGCTCTGTAGGTTTTTTAGGACTCTTCAAAGACTTGTCCCTGCTTAGTCTGTGGGGGCACATAGAACCAAGGAATGAAATGGGTCCCCTGTTTCATAAACTGGGCTGGCAAGGATTCTGTGGCCTGTATGCCTGTGCTGGAAGGGACACCTGCATCCCCTGTGCAGCCAGCTATCCAGCTGCTCCTCAGTAAAAGGCCAGCAAAACAGATGAATGGGGACTCTTTTGGGGTGAGAGCAGAGGGGTGATTGCTTTTTGCAGGAGCAATCTGTTGCTTCTTTCTTCACTGCGGCAGCAGGGGTTAAACCCTCAGTTCCTGAGTTTTGTCAGCACATGTGAATTATGATAACCTGTTTTTAGGGTGTCAAGGTCTCATCTTCCCTACATGTTGAGAAGCCCAGGGACAGTCTGGTGTCAGCAATACTGTTTTCTAAGAATTCTGCACCCTTATATACTTAATTCACAGATGATATCTTTATTGTTTTTCCAATCATGCTACTTATACTTTAAACACAGAGCAGTACAAGGATTAATGAAATTGGAATGTGCAGACTGGAACATGGCCTGTTTGTTACAGGAAGCCTGTGTCACGCGTTACTGACAATCTGACATAGGCTCGATTGTCTGCACGGTGGCGTAAAACGGGAAAGTTCCCTGTGGGGAAGTAGAAACCATTTATCAATGGCTAATCTCCAGGCTGTTTTCTTAATGTCAGTGAGAAACAATAATTCAGTGACAGAGAGAAGTTGTTTTTTTGTCATAGGTATTCTACCTGGGTCAGCAGCAACATCAGTTTATTTAGAATTTTCTTTTTCTGTTTTACATTTTTGCAGTGCTAAGCCAGAAGAATAGCACACACACATACAAAAAAAAAAGATGTTCTGGTCTCGGTGAATTTCAAGGCACATGGGGCTGATTTTTACCAGTACTGGAACTGGTTTAAAAATGGATCACAGTTGCTTCGGTTTCCCCCTCTCATCTTATTCAAAGTTTTTAGGTCGTGTTTTGCCCATTTCTGCGCTGTGTAAAAGCCTGAAAGCAGAAGTGTGCCCTGGCCCTCTACCACCTTGTTGGCTTGAAAACAAAGCAGGGTTCAGCCCAGCCTCTGTCATTCAGATCAAAATACCCTTTTCAACATAAAAAGGATTTTATCGGTAGGACAAAGGTCAAGTAATTGAATTGCCTCACATTTTTTTTTAAGGGACACCTGAATGACTGAAAATTCAAATAATATTCAGCTTCAGTAAAACTATAGGAGTTTCTGTGTGCCACAGGCATGACATAAAGGTTACACTGAGCTCCTGTGGGTGAGTAATATCAGGAGTGATCAAGGGCAGGAGGGCTGGACAGGGTGCTGAGTTTTGTTTTGCTTCAGGCTTATGACAGCCCTATTGCACTGGAGATTTGGCATACTTTTTTTTTTTTTTTTCTTTTTTTTTTTTTCCTAGCTGGCATAATGAAAGTCTACCTCTTCTTCTGGATGCATATGTGTGGGTTGTAGGAACGGGGGAAACATACTGAAAGTCCATGTGGGATCACAGAGCATACTCCAAAGCACCTGGCTGGTGACCTGCAGCTTGTACAGCAGCCCTGTGTGCTGTAGTTGTTAAGTCTTGTTGGAGAAGGCAGCAGCTGACAGCAGTTGTTGAGAATAAGAGAAAGAGGGCATGGGAACAGCAAGGATGATAGCTGACACAGCAATGGAAGCATGGACCAGAATACAGGTGAGGGGAAGGAATTTGGACAAGAACACAAGGTGTACTTGAGTTTGAAAGGTTCCTTGTTGTGAAAGTGAATGCCTGCTGCTACTTCCTCTAAATATACTCTCAGGTGGTTTTACTGTTACCCAACTGCTTATGAAGCACTTCACCAGTCCTGGTCAGAGGCTACCTGCATATTAATTTTCAAGAGAGAAATTAATCTTATTTATGTGGAGGAAGCGATTAGCACCTTTGATAAGCATATTGCTATCCAGAAACCAGACAATTCCAACATCTGAGAAACAACATAATGAATGTTCCCAATCATCTGGTGTTTTCAGTGGTATCAATCAAGCAAAAGAAATCAAGAAAACATCTTTGTCCAAGCAACTTTCTCCCATTTCTCTTCTGGTTCAGATTTTCCTCTGATTCGACTCCAGAATAAGCACATTATGGCAATTGTTAGCAAGGCTGGAAGAGTTAAACCAGGGTGAATATGGCCCTTTTGTTTGTGCTATCTGTACTTTTTGTACTCTAAAGCCCAGGGTGACACTTGATATTGTACTTAGTCAAAGCCTTTCAAATGGTGCTCTCTGTATCAGATTAATGATGCTCTGAGTTACACAGGCAGCAAATCAACCAAATCAATACACATACAATAGGTCAGGTGGCTTTTCTTTTTTTCTTTTTTTTTTTTTCTCAAAAGAATGAAGGACTTGCTGTGACAACAACACCGGAAAGATAGAAATATGTGGGCAGATGGCAGGAGGGCCTCATTTGGGCAAGTGAACAGCCTGAACTAGTGTCATCTCACCTGGTATGTGACCTGAGAGAATTTGGCTCTGAGTTCTTTCCTCCCTTTTGCATGCCCTTTGTTCATTGTCTTTCAGCAGTGGCTGATGTTTGAAATACATATGCTACTGCTGCTTACAGAGCTCTAGCACCTGAGGAAAGCCCTGGTCCCTAAACCTGAGCTTTAGGGACATTTTAAAAACAAAAGAACATAACATCTCTCTTGGCACAGCTGTTTAGTCTGGTCTCTTTATAAAGTTTTGCCACTGAGAACATGGCAGTTGCCTAATTTTGAACTGCCATTACCCTACTTTTACTTTGAGGGGACACTCATCTCAGCTGGGATCTCTGCACTTCCATCAGGGCTGTCTCAACACCTAAATGAAAGCTGTTGTGTGAAATATTCTTTTAAAAAAAATCTAGATGCTATGAAAAAAAAAACCTGCCCATTTTATGCAAATGTTTGGGTCAGAACAAGAAAAAGGACTCAACCTGAGGTATTTGCCTCTACAAGATCAGACTACAAGACTTCCAGAGAAATTCCAATGAGATTGTTGTTACACATGCTAAAATAGCTTTTCTGTTCCTTTCCTTTTTTTTTTTTTTTTGTTAGGTTACCTTGTTTTATCATTCAGAAAGATCAAAAGACACACAAACATCATGAAAGAAGATTAGGAAAAGATGCAAATGCAAAGAACCTGGCGAAAGACTGCCAAATGAGTCGCATTGAGGAGACTGAGCTGGCTTCTGGCTGGGTCTGAGATTCTAGAATTAAATTGAGCAAGATATATGCACTGGCCACTTAGGAAAGGCAGATGTAATACAAGTGGAATTTTATTTCTGTACTTCATATTTCTTTGTAATTGGAAGACAGCTAATAGCAGGAATGCTGTTGCCTCAGATCTGTTCTGGAAGAGATGATTTCTTAAGGCAGAGTGTACGTGAGGAAAGATGTTGGCTTCCTATTCAGTAGTATTTTCCCTGTTTGTTAGCATGACAAATAGAACAGCATGACAAATAGAACAACACTTCCATGATGTTTATATGTCTTATAATACGTCCTAGCAGTAGAATCAAGACCAAGTGCCTTTATTTTAATTAATTAAAATTAATTAATAGTTAATTAATTCCACTTTTCCTGAATTACCCATGAGGTTTAAGTTATGTATGGCAATTACCTCCTTTAAATTATAAAGCATGCAGAGGGTGGTTATTGCCTGCTGTCTTTCTGTCTGTGCTGTGGCAGGGACAGTGAACCTTGCTGTGTGTGCTCTTGTGGTGACACAGGAGTGCCAGACACCCTGCTGCTGCTGCTGGATCCATGAGGATCTGTGCTGGTGGCCCCACTGTGCCAGGCTGTGCTCCTGCAAGCAGCTGCCAGCAGCTAGCTTCCTGAGGAGCTCCTGTTCCAGGAGGTGAGGCAGGAAAGGGTAAGGCAGCAATGCATCATCATTGTGGCTGTAATGTGAAGGAGGAGAAAAGACCCAGAGAGCTGAAGTGACAAGTCCAAGGTTGCCCTGAGGAGCTGGAGTTACTGTAAGGAACAGAATTCCCTTCACAACCTGTGTCTCCAGCCCAGGACCTACCCACAGAGTGGGTTAAATCACACAAACCTTAGAGATTTCTTTACAGTTTAGTTTCATCATGCTGCTAAAACAATGCCAGTACCCAGCGATGCTTGTTCCATGTAACTTCAAGGACTCAGGTAACTTGAGCAAACAAGGAAAACCACAACCAATGGGCAAAAACATGCTGCTCCTTGCTTGGACTTCTAGTCTTGTTTTTTCAGCTGAAGGTGCCTGGTTACTTTTTAATTATCTTAATCTGATTAGCTTTCACTGGACCTGTTTTAGAATAATGAACCTAAACTTGAACCTAACAGCAGTCTGAGGCTGCTGTGTGTTTCTGTAGAGTGGTATAGTACCTCCCCATCTGCTTGCAGGACATATTACAGGGCCTCTGCACAGAAGCTGGTGAAGTTAAGTGGTTCTGGTGCATTTGGTGTTTTATACCAACAAATTACCAGATGTCTGAAGTGGGTCCCATGGCCCTGACAGACCTCCCTAAGCCATTTGTGAGGCTTCACTGCATAGAACCAATGTACTTGAGTCTACTTTGGACTGCACTGTTTCCTTCAGTGGTTCTTTCCTGGGCTTTGTGGCATGCTTTGAGGTACAGCCCTGTGTCAGTTGAAAGGATAAAGATGATGTAGTTGATCCATATTTAAAAGCAAGACCACCATCCATCCCAGAAATCCATAGTAGAAGGCAAAACCAGTGGACACTGTAGTAGCAAATGATGAATTTCAGCTCCTTCCCAGAGAGCTGTGCACAGACAAAGGGGTATTTTCCAGATCACACCTTTCCCTGCATGTCTAGGGACCCACAGCAAAGGGTAATGCTGCTCAAAGCTTGTAAAGCTGGGGTCCCTGGAGAGGGACATTGCTATAAAAATGCCTGCACTTAGCTTACTAAGAAAAAAAAGATATTTAATTGTCAAAAATTAGAGTGTTTTTATGGTTGTATTTAAAACCCGAGGGGAGCCTGTAATAGGCTAAATAGACTACTTAGAGAGAAGCCCTCATGTTTTCCTCTTTTTTGTGTGTGTTTTAATTTACTGTGTGTAGCTGCCATTATCCATAAACCAAAACTTACGACTCTGTTACAACAGGAGAAAAGAACACTTTATTGTCTGCTGCTGGCAGATCACCCAAAGTCCCCTCCCAACTTAACAAGCATTAAGCTTCAGTAAGACACAAGACACTTCAGAAAAAAACATCGCCACAAGGCTAATGATGACAACAGCTGCCAGCAAACTTTCCATTGCGAGCAAGTAAAGACTTGAAACAAATTTTAGCTCAAGTTTTGTTTTAGTAGCATCAGTGACATGTCTGTACCGGCAACGGCTCAAATCGCATTCCTTAACACTAGGACTGAAGACCTATCTCCTGGAGTCATTACATTGCAATAGCCTGGTAGTCATGAGTAGAGTGAAGTCTTTAACGAATCTGACCTTTTTCTTCTTTTTAGAAGAGGTATTTATGCCCTAAAAGGCCAGTGGGACAAGTCACTAGAGTCTCACACAACTGAGAATTTTTGCATGACAAAGAATGTTAAGGTGCCTTTTATGTTTGGAGGAAGGCATGAGAAAGAGGTTGTGGGTCTCAGCAAAGCTGAAGAGTCAAGAAGTTTGTAATTTTGTTTACTTTTCAGATACTCATTTTCTTCTTAACAAGTTATTTAAAGCCCACTCTTCATCAGTGACCATACCTACACGAATAAGAGGTTTGTACAGGATGGGTAGATGAGGTGTGACCTCTCTTCATTCTTCCAGCATCCAGTGCAGTGAAAATTTTATTTGTATGCCTCTCTCTCAGCTGGATGAAGTTGCTCTATGTGAAGATCTTGTATAAAGAAAGATAATTAGATGAAAACAACACAAATCCCCTGGTAAGAGTAAAATGTCTAAACAATATAAGTACAAGATGGTAGAACACAGGTAGTGAGAACAGGCTGGTAGGAAGAGAAGACCACAAGGTCTGTTTTTGATGCACTCTCTCTTCTCACAACAGCTGTTGCCACTTTGCTACGCACCTTCAAGAGCTGAAAAGATATAATGAACAAAGGCAGGCTGAAAAGCCCTTCTGACAGCCTGACTGTCTTTTCTGTCCTGTGAAAAGAGTCTCTCATGGAGACTGTCTTGCAGAGGTGGAAGTGGCCATTAGGTTAAAATAGAACTTACTTAACAAATTGTGTTTTTTCTAAGAAGAATCAGGAAATTTTGGGTCACATGGGCTGCATCTCCCCTACCCTTGTGGATAAAGCACAAGACAGAGAGCTGTGTGAAACAAAATGCACTTTCTCATCTGTGTGTCTGCAGTTCTGGCCCTGAAGGACAGCTCAGCAGCCTATCTATCCTTGCTGCAGATACCAGTCATTTTAGGAGGCACCTACGCTGCCTTGTCTGCCTTGTGTAATTTTGCTGCATGCTGACATGTTTGAATCTGGACTAAAGAATAGTATGACTCCAGATCTCTGTTTAAAGCCCTGTTTTGGGTGTTAATATTGAAATTATTTGGACATGAAACCAGTTGGAGCTTAAACATGCGCTGGGACACAAGCTTAAAATACAGTCTAAAAGTGACCATTGTGATGCCCACAGCTGTGTAGACTGTAGCCCAAAGTCCTGTTTCTGGAGCCACACAGGGGCACAATGATGTGACCTCTTGCTTTTGTTTATTTGTGGTGCAGATACACCAAGTAAAGCACATACTTAACAAAAGTACAGACCTCCTAAGCTTCTTCTATGAAATTGTTTTATTTTTGTGGTCTAGTATGAGCAGAATAGTACAAAATAGGCAAAAGGAGTGTGTTGTTAAGGAGTTACACTGATTAAAGTAAAAAAAAAAAAAAAGCTAATTATAAAAAGTGAAGAGGAATATTGGATATGAGAGTTTATGCTGAGTATTTTGTATGGAAAACCTTATATTAAAGCTGCAAAGAATCCTGATTTGTATTTCAGGGATGTAATCCTGGTTACTTATGTACAAAATGCTTGCCTGTCTTGATTATTTAGGATATGTTTCTCAAATTAATTTCTTTTAGAACAGAACAAGATCAAATTTCTATGTTCTTACTTCAAAGCAAAACTCCCACATTTAGCCTAAATGAAATTAACTTGGCTTGATTTATCTTTTAGTCATTTTTTACTGGACATGTTGTGTTATTAATTTAGGCAGAAAGCAGAACACTCATTGTTTTCACTGGAGAGTCCTGCTTAAACCGTGGATCCACATTACACTATCCTAGTGATGAACTTGGAGTAAGTAATCAGATCTAAAGAAGGAGACAATCTGATTCTGGAAATGTATTACTTTTTATGCAACTTGACTTTAAAAAAGGAACAAAAGACAACATTCAGTTTGAATCATGCCTCACAGAATTAATTTTTCCAAATGAAACTCTCTTCTCTGAGAAGTAAACTTCATTTGAGGGGAGGGGAAAAAAAGAAAAGAAAGAAAAAAGGAAAAAACCCCTGAATTGCATCCTCCCACGAGGACATTTAATTTAATAAAGCAGCCTCCTCAGGATTGCTCCACTGTTGCTTAGGTGCCTCGGGGGCAGGATTCTTCCTCATGAGGGGGAGGACCTTGGCCAGGCATGAGGGAGACGCCAAGGCTGGGTGTTAGGGAGTGGATTTGTCCCTGAGGGCAACATTCCCCTTTCCAAACAGCTGTATGAATTTCTAATGCAAATTCTGTCTTCATTATGTCTGTGAGAGGATTCATTTTTAGGCAGGTCAACTCCTTTCTGAATTCCCCTGGCTAACCTGCTTGGTCTGGCAGTTTGCAGGAGTGCCCACCCTGTGCCCTGGTGTTTACCTGCCACCCCCCTCCATCCTTGCCCCCAGGTGATGGGATGTTGGATAACAACAGGGTAAATGAATTGTTGGCAAGTTGTAAAAGGTAATCTGAGTTTTGGCTTTAGTGTCCCAGTGTTGGTAATCCCAGGAAGAACAAGGTAGCCCTTCTGCCTTTCAAGGTGGAGTCAGTGGAGTCCCCTGCCCTGTTTGTAGCTGGGGTCCGGGTGGTTGAGTCAGCTGCTGCCCCAGCATCAGTCACCCACCAGCTCCTAGAGCCAGAGCTGTTTCTCCTTGTCACACTGTGTCAGCAATTCCTTCTTACAGCATCAGTTTACAAGGTAGTAACAAAAGACAAAATCCACTGTATGCTCCTAAAGTGGAAAGGAACTTTGTCTGTTAGCCTCAACATGAGCAAGACTGAGAAGAAGCCTCCTCCTGCCCTCCCAGCCTTTACAATAGTGCAAGAGTCTTTCAAAATGTGAAACAGATACCTGCTTTTGGGAAGCTCAATGTGTACCTGTTGCACACTGCCTTCAACACCAGTTGTATATTGTCCAGGAAATGGCAAAGCAGAATCTACAGTTTTGCATACACGAATAATACACTCTTCTATCCAGAAGGAATATTCTAAGGGTATAAAATAAGTTGTCATTTGGTTTTAAAGCATTTCAGGCCAAACAAGCAAAGAATGGAGACAGGAATGAGAAGATTTGCAACAAACTTGCATGGAAGAAAATCCTCACTGGGTGGTTGGCATTTGTGTGCAGCATCTTGACTGATGAGACGCATTCCATGCTTTGGGGAATTTGTGAAGGACTAGTCCTTTGTTATTGTTTCAGTTTGGTGTTTCTTTTTATAAGGGGGGGCAGGGTGGACGGGAGTTGGAAGAATGGATGTGTGATTTTGTTTGTTTGATCTTTGTGCTCTTGCCTCCCATGTCAGTCTTTCTGATTTGTCTAACCTGTTTGATTGAGTTTTCAAGAGGAAACATAAGGAGGGGAAGCCAAGGAACTGTGAAGGAAAGGGCATTGAAACGCTCTTACATCTAGAAGCAGGAGTGCATCTGGCAGCACATTTGTGCCTTTAAGCCAAAACTTCTCTGATTAAATGTTTTTGGCTAAAAATCAGAATTGATAAGTGCATTGCATATTGAGCTCCTTTCCAAAAGTGCTACAAGAAAGGGGAGGAGATACTAATCTGTTCAGCAAAACTCGATGGTACTGTATTTTAATAACTAGCTATGCATATTTATTGTAAAACATGAAAAGTGGAGGTGGCCAGTGTCAGGGTCTCATAACCAGACTTTTTAAGAAAAAGCCGACAATAACGCCAGATGGCGCTTAAAGCCCAAAATAGCCCTAAAATTGCCTTAACCGCAGGGCTTCCAGTGCCACCTAGTGCCGCCACCCACCCTCTTGCTCCGGGCAAGTGACATCTCCGGCAAGGGGAGCTCCCAGCACGGCTGCTTTCTGAAGGAGCAGGTTATGCTCGCTGTGTTCATAATGTGCAACATGGGTGATGGTTTGTGATGGGGAGTGAGTCTGGAGGAGATATTACCACCTTCCAGCATTCTAAGTCGGTTCTTGCACTCCTCCCAAAGTATCATGGACAGTGTACTGCTTTAGGTAAACTTTTCACTGTTCTTGTGGTATTTTTTATGGCATTGAAATTTGCTATCAAAAATCAGTGATGCTATCAAAACCCAAAATGTATTAATAATAAGAGGGAGTCTGTGAGGAAATAAATATGCTTTCTTCAGTGTCCCTTTCAGAGTGATACTTTGCACACTTACATGCCTCCAACAGAGATTTTACAAACAGTAATGAGTTGTTATTGTTATTACAGCTATTGCCATGTTAGTTTGCTTGTTTCCCTTTATCCTATAACTCACTAAGTGAAGCAAACAGAAGAGAATGATTGTAGACAGTCATTTTCAAGGATTCATTTGGAGCAGCAAGTCTTCAGTTCCTTCTGCTTTGCTGCTGAGCTTGCAAATACTTGCTGGCAATCTCTGTTGTTCATCACAGGGAAAAATTTTAAAGCAAATGAACATCAAAGAAGTAGTGAGAGGAAAGGATTGGCAGTCTCCACACTAGACTAGCCTATGTAAAAAAAAAAAAAAAAAAGGAAAAAAAAGTTGTTTTATCTCTGAATGGATGGGACTTACTCATCTCTCACAGCTGCCTGTTTTACACAGTGCTCCAGCCTGCCTGAGCATGCATGTTTTCTGAGTGGAAAATGTCCTGTCCTGTTGTATCAGCTGCTTGTCTCCTTGGGGGAAAAAAATAAAAAACTGCTGGCAACAATGTTCTTTTCTTGCAGAGATATGATTTTCTGAGCAATGATTTTCTACATTTAGTGGCTTCATTGCATGCTGAACATTAGTATTTCTAACTGAATGAAAATCTTCCTAGTAGTTGAAACAGGTTAATTGCAATTATTTAATAAAAAATGCTTACAGGCATTGCCTATTAAGTCATTATTTTGCATAGCAACTTGTTTGCCTTATGGTATTGTTTCCCTATCCATGCCAGTTCTCTAGTCCTCCCATGGATCACAATCATTTACCCACAAGCAATAGGCAAATAAGGGTGTTATGTTTTTGGGCATCTTTCCCCCCTTCATCCAAGTGTTCATGGTCTGCTTTGTCTGTAAAGGACACCTGAGCCACCTAGAGGGCTGAGGGGAAGGAGACTTCCCTGGGATAAAGTCAGTGGAAGAGTGAGGAGACCCCCAAGGGCTCACTGGTTCTTCCTGGGAGACACACAAGGGACACAAAAGAATTCACAGCAGTGTCACAAGCCAGACAAGTAAAGCCTTGCTCTGAGTTTTTGAGTGCGTAACAAAATAAGGGAGAAAATTATTCACTCATCTGGAGAAAGTGTGGGGGAAATAGCAGCCGACTTTCTTGCCAACTTACATATTTTTAAAAAACAAAAACATTACATTTGTGATATAATTAATATGCATTTTGGCTGTCAGTGTCACAAAGTGCAATATGCAAGTTGCAAGCCTCAGTTTAGGAGAAGACAGTGACAGACACTGCACTTCTGCCAGCTTCAGTGGAATGAATTCTCAAAATTAAATGTGTGCTGGACATTTGGGGGGTTAAGCACATCTGTACTGTGAGATGCCTGCATAAGTATTTTGCTGAGTCGAAGCCTGGGCCACATGTGGACCCAGATTTGCATGTAAAGTAAGGACACCCAGTAGAGCAGAGCCATGACTAAGAATGTATTCCCTCGAAGACACTTGGAATGGATATTTGTGCCTGCAGTAAAGATTGTCTGATGCTTCCCAGTGAGAAAATGGGCGCAGGGTAAGTGGGAACAGATGTGGGGATGGAGAGACAAGCCAGGGAGAATAAGAACAGCAGAGTTTTCCAAAAAGAAAATACATTTTTCTTCTGTGATTGAACTGTGCTTTCCCAACTTTCATCTTTCATTTGCTGTCTAACAAATAGCTTTGAAATATACTCATTAAAGTTCTGTCTCATCTGCCTCCCGTGGCTGAGCATAGACAATAGTCTTCTACTGTGTCACCAAATGCTCAAGCAGATTAGGACAATCGTAGGCTGTGCTGTGGATCTAAGCTTTTGGGACCTGATGACTACTCATGAAGTTTTCCAGTTCTCTGTCCCTCATTTTTTTTTTCCTTTAATGGAATTGCATGTAAAACCTACATTATTCAGCTTGCAAGTCAAGCATTACAAAGTAACAAAATATCAGAAATAAGTAGTCTCTGTAACATTGTCTCCTCCATGTCCATGACATTTACATGTTTTTTCCCCACAGAGCCCTTAGTTGCACAGTCTGAGCTATATTCTCAGAAAAAAAATCAAGATTCTATTAGTCTTATCTCTGGTAAATAGCAGAGGATGGACCCAAAGTTACAGTCTGGACCACTGATAAGTTTCAGTTTCCTGTAGTAGTTCTGTTAAAATCGAACTACAAGAGAAATTTTCTGGAAAAAGAGATTTTCTGGAAGAAAAGCAATCAAATGCTTACTATTTTTCATCCTCCTTCTCTTTTTGAAGCCTACAAAACAATGTGGTTTTGTGTGTGCTTTTTGAACCAGGCAGGTGGTGAATTCCCAAGCGGATTATGTGTTTCCTGAACCCTCTGCTGTTTGGTTTGGCTGGTAATTAAAATCTTGGGTAAATTACATGGAAAATCTGTGCTGGCTGATTCCTCTCATGGTTTAGGTAGTCCAGGTGGATTAAGAGGTGGCTTCCACAGCCAGCATATGAAAAGCACAGTCCTTCAGGTGCTCATTTCCAACCACTGGTTTCAAAACCTCAGCAAAAAGTATTTGAAGGTGTAAATTTTATCCATGACCTTTCTGGGCCACTGAGGCCAAGTAGCTTTAAAGAGATGGTATTTAGAATGTCCCATTTTGTCTTCCCTACTGAAGGTACCAGATGTAGTTGCCTCAGGAAGGATCAAATGCCATAACAGATGTGTTTTAGAGGTTTCTGAATGGAGACCCAAGTGCCACCTGAGATTCACCAGAGAGAGACTTGTATGCCTAAATGTATATTCCTGTGGATGCTTCTCATACTCAGGAACAGAGTACAAATTTGGGACCCTGGGTCTCAAACTTGTGGCCGACTCATCCCAAACTTGTGCCTTAACTCATCAGATTCCTTCTTCTCAAAGAAAGTTGGATGGAAAAATGTTGTCAACAGAGTTGAGCTGATGACTAAAGCTTTTTGTATCTGGTGGGTTACGTCTGCATCCCTGTGTAAGCTAATTCTGACCTAAGGATTCATATAAAGGACATTCAAATATATCCCTAGATCCCAGCCAGATGTCATGAGTCAACAGTCCCAGAAGGAATTATCTCCCTATGAAAAAGGATGCAAAGAATAATTTGCTTTATTGGCTGAGGTAAACCATAGTTGCAATATGCATGACCTCTGGTTCTTTTTCTGGGGGAACATAGCTGAAATCTGTTAGACTTAGAGTGGAAATTTTTGTGACAAAGAGATATTCTTACAAGTTTGCTAATCCTTCCCTGTTGTAAAATTTGTCTCACCAGATGAAATACATCTTTAAATTCATCAGATGACTTTAGTTTTAAAAGTATTCACAAAATGATTTTTTGAGTAGCCAAATAAGACCCTGGTGTTGCTTTGACTTGTCATGGAAGGTCTTTGAGGCCTCATCCACACTCAACAGTAAATTGATATTCACCCTCTGAGAGATCTGGCAGAGAGGAAAGCAGGAGGGACAGTGCCACTGCTGCCCTGCAATAGCAGAGGAGCTGCTGGCAAGGTTTGGCTGTACAGCCTTTACCCCTGCTGTAGAGATGTTTTATGAAAGCACTTTCAGAATTGAATATAGCCATTCATCCTTCTGTGTGCTCTTCTCAATAAAGGATGTAACTGCATTTTAGGCAAAAGCTGCGCCAGGAGAAATTTTTTTTCGAAGTCAAAAATGCCAAAATGATGATTTGAATACAGACATAAGGAAAGGCTGAAGCAGAAGATATGTCTTCCTTTATCCTTTTTTGGCCTTGCCCTAGAAACTTTGTTCTCCACTTAAAGAGAGTTTAAGCACAAAAGAGCTCCTGCAGAGTACAGAATTAAGATTGATTTATTTGAGCCGTGATTTTTGATGGCATTAAAGCACATAAGAATATGTTCTAAAAATGTTTTCTTAGCTTCATTACCAGAATTACTGGTACTGAGTAGCAGTTTCACAGATCTTTTACTCTCCTCTCCTGATGCACCTCTGCTGGATTCCTTTCCCCCACTACTACTACAGTTTTTCTTACTAACAAAAAGAACACATACCTTGTTTATATGAAATTGGCATATGAGGAAAAGCTTGGTATTTAGAGAGAGAAAACTTGATCTGAGACAAAAGCAAGTGCATGCAGATTGCTTTCACTTTCAATCTGCTTCATAAAGAAATGTCTATTTTTGTCACACTGCTCAGGTGCCTATCTTTCAGGCCTCTGTAGCTTTTGAATCTCACAGAATCACAGAACTGTCAAGGTTGGAAGAGATCCTCAAGTTCATCTAGTCCAAGGGGGTACCACTACATCCATCAAGGTGGTACCACTGTAACCAACCCCTATCCCCAGTGGCCACATCCAGATGCCTCTTGAACACTTCTAGAGATGGTGACTTTGCCACCTCTCTGGACAGTATATTCCAATGCCTAGCTGCTCTTGTAGAGAAAATTTATTCTAATATCTAATCTGAACCTCTCCTGGTACAATCCTTGAATTTGCTGATGAATTTCTGTTTATTTGATGTAGGAAAGTTGACAATAATTTCTTCTGTGTTTAGTGAAAATTAGTAGCTGAGCAGAGTTGAGGAGTCTGACTTATTTTTCTGCTGAGGGAAAGACTTCATTATGAGCCAAACATTATCACTGGACATCAAAAAATCTCCATGGGAGAGAAAAAGACCCGATAGATGCCTCAACCTCAGGAAAAGTTTCAATCAGAGTTTGCATCTTATTAGGCACAAGATAATTCAACCACAAGATACAAAGCCACAGGAAACTGGGCTTCATTTTCTGTAGCTAGTTGTTTTCTTAAATCAGAATATTTGGGGTTTTCCCCTCTCTTCACTTCCAAAGAATTATTACTGTGCTATGATCCTGGGCTTTGAACTTACGGCATTTTTATATTTTAACTGCAGCTCTTTTTCTATTAGTGTGTAATGCTTCATGAATGTAAAAGTTAATTGGGAAAGTGTGGATAGTAAGTCTGAGTATTCAAAATGTATTTGTGATGTCTGTCTGCTGATTAACTGTAGAGTTTTACTGCTTGTAAACATAGTAAGTAAAAGTACCTTTCCAAGGGCTGATTTAATTTTCCAAACAATAATGTGTGTGCAACTCATTTATAGTAGATGCTGTGGTTATGCTTACATCAAGACTTCGCTATAGCTCTTGGCTTACAATTCCTTGAGGAGAAAAATGTACTTTTGAGTTAATTTGTCTGTATTTATTTAAATCCCTGAGGATTAATTTGCTTGGGGGAATTTTTACTGTTTATTAAATTATTTATTTGGTTTTATAGCATTTATTTAGTGAGATCTGTTTTCACTCTCGGCTTACATATGGGAGGAAAAGCAGTAACAAGCAAGATTAAATATTGTTTATATGTATTTCTTCATTTCTGTGTGTGTTCTTTCCTAGAAGAGGCAAGAAGGGAGAGGGTAAGACAGTTTTCTTTAAGCTATTAATTGTATGAATTACTTAATTTATTTACTCTTTCTTCTGTTCTGAATTCTATGTAGCCAGTTTGTTGATGCACGGCATGCTTCTTTGTATGGTAAATCCTATTCAGTCCAGGTCAAATCACCATCCAGTTCAGGACTCCCATTTAACACTTAAATAGCAAGTCCTTAGTTGTCCCCAAAGGAAGCAATGTAGTTAAATTAAGCTGCCCCCAGCCTGAAGAGTTATTGTAAAATAATGAATATTCCATAGTAAGGAAATGGCGGAGGGGAGAAGACGAATTGTTGAAGCCTTATGAAATGTTGGAATTAGCATCTGTATCAGGACCTAATTAATGTTTCCTTTCTGAATTAATTTTCCATCTAATTGGCCAAGCTCTGATTGGGAACTGGAAATGTCATCTAAAAATATTTCCTCTTACACGACTACTCTAAACAGAGTGATTGTAGCCTGTCATTATATTCCCAGTTTATTCCCAGAACATTGTATTATGTTCTGTGTTTTTATCCTACAAGGATTTTCAGCCATAGTCACTGTATTTGTGGCTACTCTAACTGCCTCATCTGGGCAAATTTCAGTCCCAATTAAATTGTAAACTAAACTTTATTTTGGATCAACATAACTCAGAAGAAATAAATGGTGCCCTGTGCCCAGTGTCAGTGCTGTGTGTCCATGTGAAGGACTCGGACGGGTGGAGTTAAGCTCCCTACCCACCGTGCAGACAAAGCTATGGTTCAACTCCCAGCTTTGGTGAGCCATAAACCAGGGACAACCTTGTTTAACATATCACTGAATCTGATTGATATGTTAATATCATCCAAGTTCAAAGCAACACGTCCTGGCAAGATAAATGCTATTTTTTTCTTGTAATTTACCATTTCCTTCTTCCGTAAATCCAGCACACAAAATAACAATGGAGAGGGGGAAGGGGTCTGGGTCGGACCAATCCTTTTAAAAACTAAGAATGCTTTGGCAAAGCCTCTCTAACCTGTTACTGTAAACATCAGCAGTCCTGTCACTGTCTCAGCCCATATAAATATGTTCATGGCGCCCCACCTAAATCAGTGAAATATGTACATAGTTCAGACATACAAGTTAAATCCCAGGCAGCAACAATAAGGAGTAGGAACCCGAGGTCTTTTCCCAGGTTTTATCTTTTACAGGCATCAGTGCTGAGAGCGTAGTAATGCAGTTACTAAATCCTTCTCAGCCCGAATCCTGCTTCCTCTGTTTGTGTGGCACTTCCTTCAAGTGTTGTGGCTGGGGCAGCAAAGCTGGGCCCAACACAATAGTCCTGGGCTGAGATTGTTGTCACCTGTCCTTTTTTGTCTCTTGGTTTTCAACCTACTATACCTAAGTATGAAAAGGAAAGCCCATGGACAACTGCTGCTTGTTTTTTTTTTTTTTTTGTTTTTTCAAAGAAAGAGATGAATTGTATTTACTTGATCTTAAATAACAAAGTCCTGCTCAGTGCAATCAGGGCAGTGCTCTTGCCAGTGCTCTTTCTCCCAAACTTCTCCAAAGTTTGTGTTGCCTGAGACATGACCCCTGTACTCAGTAGTGCTCGAGAAACGCCGTGGTCATTCATTGCTTATTGTATCAGTGGCTATTTTAGAACTGTGGGAGAGAAGTGTTTAAAACTAAGTCCTCTGTGACTTCAAAGGCTCTGCTGGCATGATTAAGGGTTAGCATGCATTTAAAGTCTCCTCCTGAACTGCCATGGCAGCATGAGTGATGAGAACTGGGATGAGAAACCAGGCTGAAGTCCAGTCCTCATGGACTGCTTGAGAGGACTGAAAAACAACTCCTACTCAGACAGAAGATATTTTGTACTGGGAGATTTCCAGTTTATTAGGTAACAGGAAAAGTTTAGTCAACACTTTGTCAGAGTACCCACTTATGTTTGGTTGTAAGGTGTTACAAATAATTTGGGGGTTCCGCAGTGCTGCTCAAGTCTCTTGGCCTCCAGATTTCACCTGGATTTTTTTAATTAGGAAGAGAGCATTAGGTGATTGAGATGATGGATTGACAAGTCTGAATAAGTTGTAAAGTGGTGTGAGGTACCAAAGTGGTACGCTGTACAGTGTTAAGGCCTGGACTTAACCACACAGTTCTCTGTATCTGTATGTTCTCTGGTATTGCTTGTGGCCATTCTGCAGGTACAGCCACTTCCAGGCAGGGCTGACCTGTTCTGCTCCAGATGTGACTCTCCTGACCCCAGCCAGGACCAAACCCATCATGATAAGCTGTAGTAATTGGTGTGGGAGGTCCCAAGGGTGTGGGACCACTCTGCTGACATCTACGCTTGGGAAGGAGCACGGGTGTCCCACAATATCAGCACCAAGAGCCCAGCCTTGCCTCAGCTCTCTGAGGCACCCTGGCTCAGGCCAAGCCCCTGCCTGGGGGATCTTTGTGACAAGGAAAGCAGTGGAAGAGGCTCTACATCACTTTGGGCATCTCCTCTTATCCTGAGCTGGCACTAGGGAAACAGTGAAGGCTGTTCTTTGGGCTTGGTATGGGAGTGCTGCTAAAGCACTACGGACAGCTGAGCTGGTGGCATCTCTGAGCTTTTATGGGGCCTTATTCCAACAGCAGAGATGGGCAGTGGGCTTGGATTGACCAGCTCTGTCCCAGGCTGACCCCAGGGGAACACCCAGAGGACTGACCAGTGCCTCATCCACTTGCTCAGCAGAAGGGGGTTCATTGCAGGGACTGACTGGCAGTGCTGTTGAGGGGTCACTCTTGTGAATGCTGAGATGCTTGGTTGTGTTCCTTACAGAGGGAGGGGGCGCATTTCCTTCTGGGACAGAAACGCTGGTGATTTATACTGCTTGGGGAAAATGTAAATAATTACAAATTTCCATCCTACTGTCCAAGAAAGACAGCATCATTTTCTACATTTGTTTTGGTGCACTATAATTATAATCACTATTCTGGAACATTATTGGAAAAGTTATTGTTCTTTCTGAAACGTTAGGTCACTTTAATGACTAAAAAGTTAGTAAGGGTCTGGTTGTTCTTATTTTTCATTTATTATCCAATTACTTCACAAAATTGGCTCTGAAAATGTAAAATGTATTTTTATGGCATAACAAATGCTACAATTAAGTTTTAAAGAGAAGATTGTTTTTAAATTCCTGTGGAGAATATTAAAACTGAATTTAAAATATTAAAAATGGAATCTGAAAATGAACAAAAACATTAGAATGGAATGAAAACAAGTTAATAAAATTATTGATAGCATATAAGCAGGGAAACATTAACCCTTTCACCATTGCAGTTGACAACATTTATTATCACCACTTTCACAGGGAGCTGACTTGGCCCCCTTTGTCTACCTTGCCTCTTGCTCACAGTTACTCACTTTAGGACTGAATAGCACCCTGAAGAATTAAATCAGCCCAGGTCTGGTTCTGATCTTCATTTAAAACTGAAACAATTATTGTCATCAATGGAGCTCTGTTGGTCAAGGTCTGGGTTTAGTGCATGTAGTCATTACTTTGAAACTTAGTGCACTTTACAGTTACTTGCCTTTCTTTGGTGCACTCAGTGGATTTCTGGTTAATTGCCTCCAATTCTGTGTACAGATGGAATTTTATTAAATTACTAGTTTGTAAGAAATGAAGCAAAATAAACATATTGATGTTTCTATGAAGATGTGGAGTGAGTTCTTCTTCCATGAAGTGTCTGGGAATTGAAGTCAAGATCCTTTTGTGGGAAGGTTGGTGTGTTTTACATCTTGTACAATGGGACTGTGCCCTGCTGGGCTCCATCAGCCACTGTATCTTCTGCAGTTGAGAGCTCTGTTGTCTTGATAATCAAAGCAAAAAAGGCAATAAGGGATGTGATAGGGGAAGCACAATGTTCAGTTGTCATTGTCTGAAATCCCCCATAAATAGGTAGTTTTCCAACAATGAATGGTCCACATTTCAGTAGTGAAACTCTGCAAGCAATCAATGTCTGCTAATTATGTAAGTTAGGCTGGTAGAAGGGGTGTAAAAAATACAATAGAAAACATGACTTTTGAACCATGAATTTTATTTGATAGTTAATATCCCTTGTTTGCCAGTGGCATGTTCAAATTTAATACTCATTTATTGTAGTCTTCAGAAAAGGAGAAGAAAAGAAAACAATATTATTAGAAATGAATGGCAACTATATCTGTGAAAATACTTGAATTTAAATTTGACTTTGGATTCAAATATGAGCATTTTCCTAAGCCCATTCTTTTAATATGATTTCTAAGACTTCACAAAATAGTTCAAATTAAGAGTTAAACTCACTGATGATCCTTTTGCATTCTTTAAATATTTGCATTGAGGGGCAAGGTGATTTCTTTCTCCATTATGTTTATTAAATCTTTGAAGATTAATAAAAATTCATAGTCACAAAAGGGAGTACCCAGATTCACTTGTGTATAAACTTGCAAGTTTTTTCATTTAGAATTACAATGTTTTTTAGTAACATTTTATTTTGTGTCAAGTATTCCTGACAAAAGAATGAATGCAAAACTGCTTCTAAGATAAATTTTCATGTGACTAAGTCTGTGTCTGCCTAAGAACTGTTTTGCCATACATAATATATAATAATTCATTATTGTTTCATGCTCTGGTGGCAGCTGAGCAATTGTATGTCAAAAAAATATGACCCCATCTTCTGCAGAGGCCACCAGCACTGAAACATTGTCCATATGAACAAAAACTTTCCACTGCCATGCTGGTATTTAATTCTCTCAGCATATGGGCATATAAACTTAGACATTTCCTAATAGGACAGGAGATAAAGAGTCCCAAGGAAAAAAATATCAAGGAACTCAATCAAAAATCTTTCTCATTATAGCATCTTTATTATGAGGATGGCTTGCTGATTTATTAGAAAACATTGCCAGATAATAAATTTGCAATAGCATATAATATTGTGACAGAGCTGGCTATAAATAGTATAGGTAGATAAATTTTTGTTCAAAATTCTGAGTTCAATCCAAAGTTAAAACATAATTTATCCATTCTCTCTCCAGCTGTTTTCATATACTTCTGGTAAACTACACCAAAAAATGTGCCATTCCATGACCTTTAGCTGCTTTTCCCTGGTATTTCCTCTTGTCTCTTGGTGAAAATGGTGGCTGATGTTTTGCAGTCTGTGTGCAGAATGACTTGCTTCTACTTCCCCTTATCCAGCCCTCCTTTCTCCTTGATTAAAAAGATTTTGTGAAATAATGATCTGAACAAGCCTGTATGTAAGAGATCACTGAAAGATTACAAAATGCTGCAGAAGGAATATAGAGAACATGGAAGTGAAGGGTTTGAAACTCTTTCTAACTGTGTGTGAATCTAGCAATGTCACACTCATAGTGTACTACTCATCAAAGAATAACCTCTGTTTCCAGTAGTGCTAAATACAAATTGTTCTCCTTTAGTTATGGGACTTAAACTATTCCAGGACCAGGGAGACTAGGTTGCCCACCCTCACCTTACTGAGTTTCCCACATGTCCTTGCTGAGCAGATGCCAAATACTCTTCTTGCTAATTAACTCTGTGTGTTTCTTTCAAAAATGGTACAATATATCAAACTATAACATATATCCTGCAATCCCATGGCATCACATGGCAGGAAGAAACTTCAAATTATTCAACTCTGATTTCATTAGCACTTCATCAGCTGACTTTGCTGGTTGCTGTAATGCTGCAAAACAATTGTTAATATGCTAATAAATACCTGTACTTTTAAACACATCTTTCCTCACCTCTTGGTCCGTCTCACTAGAAGAGCAGAAATCTCTCAGCAGTACACGTTGTGCTGCCTTGGCCACCAATAACAGATGTGTAGAGTATACAAACCTCATTGCCTGAAAATAGTCTGGCCTGGGGAACAAAAATAAACTTTCCATTGCTCTGAGGTCCCCAAGTGCCATCTCAAGGACACAGAGCTGTTTTCCAGATTTCCACCAGCCCTTGCTTGTGCAGTTTTCCACCTGCTGACAGCATTTGCTCAGGACAGACAAAGTAGTTCAGTAGTGTACCTAATGTTATCATAAACTCTACCAACCAACTGCAACAGTTAATACAACCCCATCTAAAACCAAATTCAAGAAATATTTAAATGGATCGTTGCCTTTCATGAAGAGTCATGAGCTTCTAAATCCTGAAGGAAAGAAATGGCTATCATATAGTCCTTCCTGTGGATGACTTCACTTCAGGCTGCTCTCAGAAAAAATCCATTTAAAATAGTAACAGAGTCTCAGTTGGAAATAACATTTTGATTCACTTTTCCACATCTCCTGCCTGCAAACTTAATCCTGCCATTCTTTGAGATTGTACTGCAATTATTTTAACCTTGATAATTTGCTGGGAAACCTGTAGCTGGAACCAAACAAGGTGATATCATGGTGTTTCAGGTGGTCACCACCTTGTGGGTTTCTACTCCCACAACAGAACTTTCAGATCGCAGCAGGACAACACAAAACCTCCTTGCAATCATGTGCACACCAGAGACCAATACATAGCTGCATGAGAATGGGATTAAATAAACATAGTTTCTTCTAGTTTCATCCAGAAATGATTGCACTTGTTGGTTGAAGGCTGGAATTTGAGCCTAAATAGTAGGACAAGTGTAAGATGTTTTTGCTGGGAAGACCCTCTGGATGCAAACAAGGTTGAAATCATGGTCTCATCTCAATGTGGACCCTACTTAGCTGTTTGCATTGCCCCTCTTTGCTCTCCTCCTCATCATTAGGCTTCTAGGAACTGACAAACTCTGTAAGTAATTTCTAACCTGCTGGTCAACATATTTGAAATGAATATGAAAGGGACAGTGTACAGAACATAAAAACTTCTCTTTCAAATTAGGCTAAACTACTTATTTTGGACCCCTTTTCTCATGCATACTGTACATCAGTCATCTTGCATGGCATCTGTTATGGTTGTACCTATGTTAGTAAACAGAACAGGGTCTGGGCAGAAATTCAGCACTGGCACATCCCTGCCTATGATGTTCAGCTGGTACCACAGTCCCTGTGAGGTTTTGGCCATGACACTTGTGCAGACAACATGCAGGCCTCATTCAGGGGCATGGGACAAGACCATTCCCATCAGAGACATGTGGACAAGGCCAGGTTTTGCTGTCATGGGGTGTGTCAGGAGCAAAGACAGTCTGACTGAAAGCCCAGGCCAGATGAGAGCTCTGGATCTTCTTTACTGGCTAGTGTGAGTCCATACAATGATAGACAGTCAATAAAAATTCACTCCCCACTTACAGCAGGACAATCCACAAACTTCCTTGTGGCTTTGCATTTCTCTTGTACCTTCTGTGGGTAAAATGGTACTTCTGCCCCCCCATGAGACATGTGTGAAGTTCAGTGTGATGAAGGATATACCTGCAAAACACTCCACAGACTGAGAATCTCAGTTCCACAGTGTCCATAATGCACAAAGCTTCGTGAGACAGCAATTTTAACCACTGGGCAGCACTGAACTTCACATCAATTGCAGCTCTCCTTATCCCAAATCCTTTCCCAAGTTCTAGCATTGCCTCAAGCTCAGATTCCTCCTTCAAGCTACCTTTTGGTCCAGGGGTTCAAACCAAGAGCAAATTTGTTACCACAGTCAATAAAACAGCTGAATGATGTCAGAGGTCCCTCTGTCTTTTCAAAATATCTTTTGTATCACAGTTTAAATAAACTCTCCAGAGGAATTGGGTCTTCTCCAGTCTCACCATCAGCTTGACAGGAAATAAAGGGAGGTGGTTTTTCCCACTCACATGTTCTCTCTCATACACACATTTTATTTTCTATAGTATTAGTCCCTGATGGAAACGTTTCCCCATGTTGTTCAGCAGATCTGTTTCCATCCACAAACAAGAGGGAAGGGGTGTAAACACACTCTATTAATCAAAGGGATGAAATTCAAGCAAAACATCAGTTAGCTCCAAAGAGTACACTGATTCAAGAAAACCCCAGCCCAGACTTGATCAGGACTGTGCTTTTAAAGCAAGCTGAAGGCAGCATACACTCTATTTTGCTATACAACATATCAGAAGGCACTGACTAAGCAAGATTTACTCTGTCTTACCCTGGCTTTTTTTCTCTTTAGTGCACTGAAGACAATTCTTGTTCAGATAAACCAGTGAACATAGATAGCAGTCATTTCCTTCATCTGGCATCCAAATTGTTTAACTTTCTCCAGCAAGAAAATTTTAAAAATCCAGTGCAGAGCAAACATCTTTTTTGATCCAGGTAACATCTCTAAGAATTACCAGGAACAGTAACAGAGGCAAACAACGTGGAGTTCATTGTTTGAATATATCTCATACATATAAATGAATTTGCTGTAGGAAGTGATGTTTATTCTCCCCCAGGTACGGATTCAAAAGAAGTTTCAGTAGCAAAGAAGTCACATGAGACAGTAAATAAAAACCTACCAAAAGAGGCTGATACACAGAAAAGGTACCCAAGAAGCAAAACAAATCTTTGCCTTTGTCATTGTTTAATCCCAGCCAACAACCAAATCCTATGCAGCCGCTTGCTCGCTCCCCTCAGAGCGGGATGGAGAAGAGAATGGGAAGGGTAAAAGTGAAAAATCTTGTGGCTTGAGATAAAGACAGTCTAATAAGTAAAGCAAAAGCCATGCACAAGCAAAGAAAAACAAGGAATTCATTCACCACTTCTCATGAGCAGGTGTTCAGCTATCCTTGGGAAAGCTGGCCTCCATAATTTTTAATGGTGACTTGGGAACACAAACGCTATCACTCCAGAATGTCCCCCCTTCCTTCTTCTTCTCCTCCTAGCTCTACATGCTGACCATGATGACATATGGTATGGAATGTCCCTTTGGTTAGTTGGGCTCAGCTGTCCCACCTGTGTCCCCTCTAAACACCTTTTGCACCCCCAGCCTGCTCATTGCTTGGGTGGTGTAAGGAGCAAAAAAGCCTTGATGCTGTGCAAGTGCTGCTCAGCAGTAACTAAAATATCCCTGTGTTATCAGCACTGTTTTCAGCACAGATCCATACCATTGCCCCATACCAATTACCATGAAAAAAATTTACTTTATCACAGCCCAAACCAGCACAGCCTCTTTTTATTCTTCTAGAAATACTGTCACTAAAATAACATTTGACTTCTGTCAGTTGTTTCACTACGGATTCTCAGAAACTGAGTCAGAGTCAAAGCATTTAGTTTTAAATAAACAAATACAAAGTCACAGTCCCAGTTCTGCAAAATTTACAGAAAAATATTTACTAATACCCCTGCTTTTCTAGCAGAACCCTTTTGAAACATGGTAGATTACTGGCCACATAGACTTAAAATGAGTCTAGAGGTACAGCATTTGAGCAAATACCCAGCATTACTTTTGTCATCCTCTGAGAACACTTCTTCACCTTATCAGTGGGGCACGCAACACACAGGTTGTCTTGTTCATGCTTACAGATTTTGTGGTGATGCTGTGATGATGGCAAATGGTAAGAAGACAGCACATTCCCACTACCTACTGAAAAACTTTATGGCTGTAAATACAGAAATAGAAGCATATTGTGGTACCAAATGATTTTCATTTTTTACTGACTACTAGTAATTTTCATGATTTTACTGTCCTTTTTTTATGCTATTCTAAAGCAGAAATGTGTTTGCCTCAATGCTGGTTGCTAACAGCACCTGCACATGGAGATAGTCCTAATAACACAGATTAGTGAATCTTATTCTACAGGAGAGTCTTGTAGAAGTACAGAGTGAAAGGCAGAAATGTGAAGAATATAAAGAGCAGCCAGAGAACTTTCCAAAATGCACAGATATCAGTCAATATATTGCATTCTTTTTCCTCGAGGTTCTAGTTCTCCATAGCTACCAGAGCAAAGAGATGTCTGTTCTCTACAGATACAGGCCAAATGACTTTTAAGTGCTATTATTTTTGGCTTTAATTAATTAATTAATTTAATTAAATTACATAATTGGCAGGTTTTTTTGGTAATCCAGCTAGCGGACTCTGTTTCAGTGACACAACGTCCCTGATGACTAAAAAGCAGCTGCTGTGTACTGAAGTAGAGAAGAATTGGGATGAACCACCTTTTCTTCTCTTAACACAGCTGATGGATTTGAATTGGTAATAGTGCTTGTTCTCCCTGTGGAATATGCTATTACCCATCCTACTACTTTTCTGCTTATTCAGCTTTTCCATGGTAAGAGAGGTTGGAGACATCTCTAGTGTATTTCATACAATAATCATCTCAGGTGGAAACCAGTTATTTGATACTTTAAATTACTGATGCTCCTCAACTACATACATTTCTGTTTACACTAGCACTAAAATGGACCTTGGCTCTCTCAGCAGATAAGAAAAGTACAGGAAAGCTTCTTTCCTTTGGGTTTTTAGGTGAATGCCCTGCTGCAAAGTTCACTGATGTCACTGGAAAACTCCCATTGGCCTCAGCAGGTTTTTAGTGATTGAAATACAGAGACCACACATTAAATTGGCATGTGTACTGATCAGCTTAGAGACTGTATCTTTGGTTTCTACACATATGTATCCAAAATGGACCAACACTCATTTCCATTGACCCTTCTCTTTGGAAAGACAATTTTGGAGTCTGAAGTCCTGATCCTGTGAGGGGGTTATTACTAATGCTATCTTGTCCATCTACAGAAATTCCTGGTTTGGAAATCCTATTGAAAGACAGACCTTGAGCAATCTCTTTTGTTTAACCTCTGTCCTGTCAAAGGAGATGGGATGAGGCATCTCCAGAGCCTCTGAGGACAAGAATTTTTTCTCCAAGTATTTTTCTCTTGGGTGTTTTTCAGTTTAGGTGAGACTTATTTAAATATCAACAAAGAAGAACACTTAGATGCAAATGCTAAGGTCAAGATTTGCAAAATCAGACTGCAGCCAACAAGATACCCTATGACTACTATAATCAGTGGGAACCTGTCTAGCTGCAAGGAGATCCTCCCCACATGGTGTTGCAGGGACAAAAAGTACATGTTAATTACACAGGCACTTTTCAATCTATCCAATGGCCAGAATACTTTCCTGTCTTCCCTTCTCCTTTAGATACCTTCTTTTACATTAATAACTGTGGACAGTCCCTACCCCTTCCAACAACCATAACTTATACTGCTCACAAGTGACATGTCAGGAAATGTTACGTTAAGTAGAGCCAAGCAGCAGGATTGTGCAATGCACTTGATTGAATGCACCGGGGTAGGAAGCCAAGCCAGCCCCCACCACAGCCTGAAACCAGAGCAGACAGAGCTCCCTCTTCATGCAGTGTCTCCAGATTCCCAGGCCTGGTTGAAAGCCTTCTCCTGATTTATGAGTAATAAGCCTGCTGGTGATTTCTAAGCAGCAAACTTCCAAACAGAAGTGCTGATGGGCACTGCACTGTATCATATCAGCTAGACAACACCTAGGCAGACTCTCAAAGGATGCTTTCATTGGGATGAGAAACGATATGGTGATTGAGTGCTCTCCTGTCACTGTCTTCTCTTGCTTTGTGCAGTATTTAACCTTCAGATGCTGTTAAACTTGGATTTTTAAAAGATTTTATTTTAAAGAACTTATCTGCAATCACAACACAGAAATATATGAAGCCTAGTGGTGAAGGTGCCAGTGAGACTGATTGATGCAAAAGTCTGGTTTTGAGAAGGGGAGGAGGGAGAGCAAATTCCTTTAGTTGTGCTTAAAAGTAACAAACTTAAAAACAAGACAAGAAAGTTGAGTGGAAGCTGAGAGGTTGAATGCAAGCTCTGCCAAGATTTGAAAAGTTACAAGCTAATGCTGGTACTGCATGTTTTCTTAATAATTGAGGAATCAATCATTTTTGTGCATGGAGCTCCTAGCATATAGACAGTGTAAGCTAACTGTGTATTACAAAGTCAGGGAAGTGATTAAAAAATTATTTGTTATTGGTATTTTGACTGAAGAAGTAGAGAAAAAAAAGTCTTATGGCATGTTTTTACTGAAGCATTCTTTGTCAAAGTCTTCCTTACTTGAACTCCAGAAGATGTCTCGCCAAGTTTTGCCTATTACTCTCTGACTTTTATTTCTGTGTAAGACAGATGTAAATTTTGACTGTACCTACCTGCATCCTGCACACCTGAACATCTGAAAAAAACCTACCCAGATACACATTTGCCTCTGTAAAATCTCTTTGTCACTATGGACTTCCATGCTTGTACCCATGTGGTTGTTAAAGTAGCACTCACAAAATTCTGCTCATAAAGGAAGCAAGACACTTAATGTTGAATAATCACCAGTCTGACTCTTAATGTGAAGTAAGTTTAGGCCAAAACCTTGTTTTTTAAAGCAGTTGAAACTCCGTCCAGATCTTGAGTAAGACTTGAAGACAGTTCTTCTGTATCTTTTAGAAGTAACAAAATAAAATGTAACAGGAAACTGCAAATGAGACTGTTTGTTATCCTTGAGGAAAAGGGGGGAAAAGGAAAATAAAATCCCTCAGGATTTTGGAGGAAAGGAACATCTGTGAATCAGGAAAATAAAAAACTACTTCCAGAAAAGACATCCAGAAATTGAAATCTTCTTGGAGGCCTTTAGGACTGTGCCTAGACTCTCATGACCACTTTGGGAATCTCACTGTTGCTTTAACACAAATGGCTGTGGCCAGTTTGGAGGAAGAGAGTCGGACTCTTTTTTCCCTCCACTTTAATCCGGTGAATCTGTAGCTCTGTTGCTTGCACATTTTCTAAAGCTGTGACTCCCATTTTCATGAGGACACCAGAGGCATCCTGCTAGGCTGGCTAAAAGGTGATGGCTTTGGCCTTGGGGTTGGAAAGATGGATGAAATGGAGACAAACAAAACTCATTCCCTCTTGCCATGGCCCATGTGGCCAGATGACACGAGGTGCACCTCACAGGGTGTCACCACTCGGAGACAGCCAGGTGGCTCTGACAAATGCCTCCCTTTGGAGGTGCTACCTCGTGGTCAGGATGGCTCAGCTCAGGCAGCAGAAGTGTGGTGTGGGCTGATGGCCTTTGCCAGCCCCACAGGGCTCAGAGCAGAGTCTGGCCTGAGCTCCATTCAAACAGCTTCAGATGCCTGTGAAGGGCACTGTATTTTTTTGGTGCTGAGTATTGTCCAAGCAGCACTAGAGCAGTTAGCTTGAGATGTCAAAACAACTATATTTCTAACAAAAAGTAATTAAATTTTATGCCAGACTTAGGGGGCAGTTCCATTTTTGTGCTGCTAATGGAGCATCAGAGTTGCCTTTTGGTGTGCTTTATTCACAAGCTGGTCTGGAGACAATTTTTTTTCTTCAAAGTAGTTTTTTTTAAATGAATTGTTTGTAGTTTCGATGAAGTTGTTCCTCCTCCAGGCTATACATCAGTGCCTCACTATGCACCAGTTACTCCCTTAATTTACAAGCTGTGGTAGTCATTGTGTTTTACTATGTTTTTAATTTATTTATCTGGGAAAGATCCACTCAGAGTCAGTGTTTTTCCTTCCTCAATTCTCACTAAGATCCTGCTTTTTGTACAGATTAAGACCAGAGCATAAAATAGCCAAAGTTAGATGCCAAATTTTTCAAAGCACTTGTCTTCCAACAAGAATTCACCTAGAAAAGGGACTGACGGAGTGACATGAAACCCCCTGTGCTGCTGAACACCCTTTTGCAGGCAGCACATTTGCAGGAGCATTCCATATAGAACTTCACATTGTCTGATCTGTGTTTACCCTGTGATTTTTACAGAGCTTGATAGTCTCCATCTAACAGGTTTTGAATGCCTTACCTCCTTTCATACTGATCATATAGAAGCATTTTAACTTCACATTAAACTTCCCACACCTCTGTTATAATATGGACAAATGGACATTATTTCTATCTATTGCCTGTTCTAAGACCAAATCCAGGTTTCAAACAACTTTGTGAGATCTACTGTTTAGTTGTTAGTGCTAACCCAAACCCTGGCTCCTTTTGAACTTTCCACTGGCTGAATAATTCTGGCAGACTTTTAAAAAAGGTTTTAGGGGCTTTCTTTGTGCCCAAGGAAAGCAACATTTCTCTGTGGAGTTGGAGACCCATGTCAGGACTCCTCATTCTCAATCCAGGAGCACAATATGCCCTTTGATGTGCACTTATTCAGCAGCACACGAGGTAAAGCTGACCGACCTCTTGTTTTGTGCACAGGTAATTTATGCACTGCCTCTGGGAACACACAAATGACAGGACTTACATGTGTGAACCCTATTTGTGCATGAAATCAAGTGTAAATTTAGAGCAGATGGAGTTTTGACTCATTCATGATAGAATTTATGGCCAAGATTAATAAAAATGGAGGAAAAAATCCAGAGAAAAAAAAAAGGAAAAAAAAAAAGCATGAAGTCAGTTTCCCAAATATGGGGTGTATGTGTTTGTGTGTGTGTATGTGTATATATATATATATGTATATATATGCATATGCTGGAACTATGCAGGGCATATACCTGGTGCTTAGTAGTTCTTGGAAAACAGGCTGTTGGTTTGGATGCTACTTTTGTGCCTAACTGAATGGCTTTCTTTAAAAGATGGACTAAGCTGCCATCTAATACAAACCATTTGGTTTGATAATCTTATCAGTGAGCTGTTGCAGTTCATGTGAGCTGTAGTCAGAGGTGGGCACACCTCTAATGCAAGGGGTGGGGTAAGTGTCTGAACGGTGGGGAGAGAGTTGCCACTGCCAGACTCTTGTTCTGACACAAAATAATTCTGGAGTATTCAGCAAACTGCTCAGTCTTTATAGCTAGCCCCAGCCAAGATCAGTTCTTTTGTTGACCTCCTCATCAAGGCCTTGGACAAACTTTGGCATGAATCACTGCTGATGGTGTGGTGCAATATCTACAGTACCTGTACAGCAGTACCTGCGCAGATACACTACCTGTATCTGAACAGCAGTATCTGTAAAATACATTAACCACCCTTAACTGGTGCAGCTCCCCAGCAAAGGCTCCTCAGGGCTGCAAGTTTGTCATTTTCTTTAAATCTCCTTCAATTTATTTGGTGACTGCTTCTGTAAGCTTTGGACACAAGTATTGTTATATAGTAAGCACTATATGCACATAGTGTATATTCCCAAAGCCAATGTTTAGAGAGCATGAGAAGATTTTAACTTCCCCACTCTTCTCTTTTGTCTTCTGATTCATCCTCTCACTTTCCCATCTGTTCACCACTGGGCAAGGTTCTTGGCTGTTGACTTTCCTTGATGGGCTCAAGTGTCTTTAGCTGTCCTCCAGGACCTGCTCACAAGCAGTGATGCAGCTGGCTGGGAGGGCTTTGTGAATCTCATTCCTCCTAAATAGTTCATGATTTCCCTCAAGCCTGTGGAAATTCTTCTCGGGAGAGACAGCTTCATGGCATGCTGGGATGTCCATCCTCTGAGGGAACCCTGTCATGGTTATTGATGATCCTTTATTTTAAAAAGTCCATCATAAGGGTGGAAAAATGATCTTCTGGAATGAGGCAGTCCCTCTTGTTTTGCTGACTCAAGAACATTTGGTATGTATAAACTTAAATTGGTACATAATGAAGTCTTCATAACTGAGTGCTGTGTGAACATTGTTTGGTATCCCTAAAGGCCGGTTTTCCCTTTGAGTTCCAATCCATCAGTCTTTTTGTTTGACTGTGGCCTCTCTCTATCAGCAACTAAAAAGATTTTATGCTATTTTGAAACACAACCAAATGTCTTAAAAACAAGCAGGCTTCTTTTTGCAGCACATAACATGACTCCTTGTTGGAGTAAGTAGTCATGAATGTGAGTAGAGGGTTCAAAAGGTTATGGATATTGTAAAATACTAAGGGAAAGAATCGGTTATGCCTTTTTTTTTCAGTCTATCCTTTTGCAAGTCCTACTGTCTAAGGCAGTTTGAAAATCTCAGCCTGAAGGATTCATAGCAAAGAAGCTCAAGATCTAAGTATCCAAAGTGCCATCCTGTTATCTCTGCTGCTCCCTCCCTTTCTATGTAACACCAATTTGTTACACCTTGTATTAAATTACAGAAAGAGCTTTGAGCCAAGGCTGTGGGCTACTATGCACTGCTCTAGAAGAATTTTATTTTTTTTTTTTACTTTAACAAAAGCACTACTGGCCCTGATATCGCTGATATGGGTATTTTGGAAAGAGACCTGAAAAGATGGCCTTCCCAGAACTGTGGTTTGTACCTTTCTCCTGAGCACTTGGTTGACTCAGTGGTGTAAATGGTGTAGTTCCCTGCCACGGCTGCTAAGGCTGCATCGTGTTCTCCTCTCTGGCTGTGTGCAGTGCTGAACTAAACCCCACTGTACAGGGAAGACATCCATGGGAGGTGGGATGCTGCACTCACTATGCTGGTGCAGGGTCAGCACAGCCTGGCCACTGTCTGTGTGGCCTTGGCAGAAACACCCCGGGGTGTGCCAGCTCCCAGCGAGAGTGAGGGAGGGAAAGATGTGATGGGATCCCCTTCTCCTTTGCTGGCTAAAATCAAGGATATCTTCAGAGCAGATCTGGGCCTTCAGCAAGGGCGAAGCGTGAGCCCTCCTGCTGTGCCTTGTCTCTGCAGCATGGCCAGGGCTCACAGCTCCCCACATCTGTCCCTGGGTGTCAGGAGCCAGGAGGCCTTTGGCGCCGGTGTGACTGACACCCACCGCAGCGCTGTCGGGGAGAGATAAGGGCAAAAGCACACATGGCAGAGTTCCCCAGGACTCTGTGCCTTGGGTGCAGCCATCTGCATAAGCCAGGCTCCTCTTTTCCAAACCATGAAAAAAATTTCTACCTTAATCCCAAGCCTTGTTGCCGCTTGGCTACGGCTGCTCTGGCAGCCATCAGGGGAGGGAAGTCCAGTGTGACACATTGCTGAGAGGGCAGAGCAGCTGCCTCTGCACATACCTGCCTCTCTCGGTTGGAGGATAGAGCCTGAAAGGGAGAAAAATAAGCCAAACTTGCTGACCATTCTCTGATTTCAGCAGGTGTGCTAAGGTGGCTTGAGGCTATTGCAAACAGAGGGACAAAGAGCTGTAAGTGAATCCTTTTCCTTCTCCCTTTTATTTCAGTTAACATCCCCAACTGCACTCAGAGATTCAGAAATCACAGGCCAAAATCAGTGGTGTAAAAATGTCCTGAAACTTAAACATGAGATCTAGCTTTCCTTTGCCATCTGGCCTGGGAGTAGTTTTAGTTAATGTTTTATTGCTGCTCTTCGCTGTTGGAAGGGATGGAGTTTTGGTTTCTTCATGAAGCCCAGGTTCTCAGGTGGAAAAATCAAGTGACTCCAATAGCTGGAGCATTACAGAAAACACCAAATAATAGTGAAACTTATGATAAAATTGCAGGATCAGGAAGTCTTACAGAGCCTCAGCCCATGACAGAGTTTGACTGAAAAACCAAAACAAAGACAAAGGCCACATTACCTAATGCAGATGAGAAAGAGCAATAAAATTGTGAGCCATTCCTGTTCCTTTGTTACTGACAGAGTCCCATAGCAATTTCCGGGACTGTAAAGACATCCTAATAAATTTCCAGTGTTTCCTCAAGTTGAATGAATCACAGAAATGCTGCTAGCCTTGAATAGGTTTTGCATTCACATCAACTGCTCAATGGAAACTCAGCTGAATCACGGCACAGCCAGAAACAGGCTGTAAATCATGGTTACAGCCATGAGGTATGGAGGGCTGTTTAACAACATAACCAACAATAAGATTCCTTCAAGATGGAAGCAAAGACTTTCTCCACAATGGAAAATGAATGGGTAGACAAAAGGAAAGACATCACCCTCTGACTGGACTTCTAGCTCAAGTGAGAGAAGTTTAGGAAATCCTTAGTGGGACGAGAAATAACCCTAGGGAATCAGCAGGTGTTTCTGTTGCTCCTCACTGAATTTAGAAGTAAAACAGTGCCATGCTTGGGAAGCACATTTGTCTGGTGGTCAGCTGTCCTGTAGGACTGCAATTCACCTCTATTCCCTGTTGTCCAGTTCCTTGCTGGAAGAAGCTGAGCTTGAAAATGCTCTTGCTGCTTTAAATGCTTGAAAATATTTGCCTTAACTGCTGTGGTACAAACCAGGGGGACTAGAGGGCAAATGCAATTATGTTGGTATCACTGGGATACTCAGGAGGTCTAATTTGGGTTGGTGTATTTGAGACCAACTTTGGAGATTCCTCAGGAGAGTTGTCCTTTTTGTAAAGATGGTAAGAAGAAGAAGATAAATGTATTTTGGCAGAACGTCCTGTCTTTGCAGTGTTTCCTTTCAGATGCTCTAACGATGCAGGGTGGACCTTGGGAGAAGTGGTAGGTTGAGACTTCTGCTGTTTCAGCTAAAAAGGGACAATTGTGGGACACAAGATTCCTGAGGGTGATGGGAACTGGTAGAGGAAGTCCTTTGCTGGGTAAGAGGCAGCCCTTTCCTCTGAGGCCAGAGAGGGAGCACATGCTATGAGGCAGGAAGTAACACCAGTGGTCACCAGCCTTCCTGAGAGACCTGTTAGGCCCAGGTCAAGGCAGGGGGACCCAGAGGAGAAAAAGTGCATTGGCTACTGTGAGGAGATCCAGCAAAAACCACGGGAGGAGGGGACCACAGGTGGGAATGCCAGCTTGTATGAAGGAGGGTACAGTCCCAGAGGACTGGCTGGGAGCAGATGGCTTGGCATGGTGAAGACTCTCAGGAAAGAGTCTGGCAATACAGGATGGACAGGAGAGGAAGGCTGCAGGAGCAGCAGCGAGCAGTAAACTTGCTAAAAATGTGCTAATCCAGCAGCACTTCTGAAGAGTCAGGATAAAAAAAGTGCCCCAGGTGCTTGGCGGGGTGAGCGTGTTTGTCAGCGCAGCCTGCCCATCCCTCCCCATCTGCCCATCTCCCCAGCACTCCCCACTAGGTGCCAGTATAGGAGCACACCACTGCACATCCGCTTCCAGGAGGGAGAAAATAGCATGGTTAAGACTTTTCAAACCTATATGTGCTTGAAAATGTGTTTTCAAACACACATGTGTTTGTAGTGTCCTCAGTTTTTACTTAATTCTGAATATAAAGCATGCACAGGGTCACCAGTAGTGTCTAAACCAATCCCCATGGGCACTATTGCTATAAGATGGATGCTATTAGGTGGATCAGGAGAGAGGGCACCCAGCTGCTGCAGCCTTTGTGTGGTACCCACTGCCCCTGGGCAATGCCAGCCCCAAATGGGTTGCCATGGACAGAGCCTGTCCACTTCCATCCAGCTGAGAAGCAACAACACCACCCGATGGTACTTGCTGCTGGAAGAATATTTAATTGTCAAATCGAGGATTTTATCAGAAAACAACAAACAGGTTCGGGATCCTTTTTTTTTTATCCTTAAACTACCTGGCAACACTCATTGTTAAACTCCTACTGAACATAAATAATTTTATAAACTGCTTTTGCTCTTCACTGCAGATGTTTTTGCAGTAGAAAGCAGGATGACACTTGAGATGGAGGATGCCAGGTGGGTACCTGGCTGAACCTCAGAACTGAGCCACAAGATCACAAAACACATTGCCAGTACATTTCAAGTTTTTCTGGAAGAAAAGTTGCTCCATAACCTGCAGACCACCTCTGTCTGCACTCTGCACTGCAGATTTAGTAATAAAATTAAGTGAATAAACAGTGAATAAAGTAATTAGCAGAACAATTCTTTGTTACAGACCACTATGGGAACAAACAGTTTGTTGAAGCTCTAATGCCTGTCAAGTCTTAAATCTTCTCTCTGAGAAGAGGTTAAGTTGCTTTGGTTTTTCTGTTAGCCATGCCAAAATAAATAGAATGTGCTCAAGTGAAGAAAATAAATACTTGAATATAATGAAAAATCAATAGTACCCTTGTTATTTGGTAGCAGGTATACAGATCTAATCTGACAGGCTGTATTGAAAGTGTAAACTGAATGCTCACACACATGTATTAGTAATGTCAAGATGAAATGTTAGCTTAAATCTTATCAATTCAGTTTATAGGACAGGGAGGAATTACTGAAGTAATTTTATCTGAACACCCCCCACACGCCACCCCATTTTGGAAAGGGTAGCTCTCAATGGAGTGTGTATTTGTATGTGTTTAAAAATGTTCAGATTTCAGGTACCCTTCTTCATTGCCATGAAGCTTTTAGTATTGCCTCAACCTGACAGCTTCTCCAGTCAGCAAGAAATACTAACAACAAACCTATTTTCATGGAGAAATTTAAAGGAGTCTTTCATTTTCAGCCTGCTAGCATTATTCCCATGGGCAGAGGACAAAGAAATATACAACTAAGGAACAATTTCACATAAAAATTACATCCCTTCGTCCAAAAGCCCTGCTATGTGTCACACTGTTATGGAGCACATACAGGAACTGCCTCTGCCCTTTTGTACACAGCTGGCCCTTAGGCTCCATGCAGTCTGCATCCACCGGCCCCACTCATCTAAGAGAACTAGGAACTTAAAGAGATTCCAAGCTTTCATTTTCCAAATGTGTGTATTTCTAGTCCTTCTCCATAGCTAATGGAAGTATTTTAGGAACGGCAGTATTTTAGGAATGGCAGGTTTTTTTTCTTTTGCTAGAATTAAAAATAAACAAACAAATGAACAAACAAACAGAGTAAAATACAGTCCTCCACAACTACAACATGGGCAAGGAAGGATGTAGTGACAGAAGAAAGGGGACAAGGCTTGCCTTGGTAGATCTGACCTGCCATCCAGCAGCCCAGGAATCCCCCAGCAGTGCTGACTACAACCTGGTTTGGGGGAAAGTACAAGATGAACACAGTTTCACTTCTCCACTGCTTAAACTAAGGAAATAGCCTGCAAGACTGCAAATATTCAAAGAAGAATCTTTCCTATTATTTTTGGAGCAGCATCATCTGTGACATGTGTAAGTCATCACAACAGAAGGAATCCAGTGACAATGAAAAAAAGTCACTAGGAGATTTGGTTTGGGAGGATTCACAAGGAGGGACAGGACCTTATTTTTGAGAATGTAGGCTGTGTCATCATGCACTCTGGCAGTCAAGGCAGAGGCTGGGCTGTCACCTGGGAGGAGGTTGTGCAGTATGGTGTGCCGAGGCAAAGAGGGACAGAGAGACTTGAATTTGTCATGCCCATTCACAAGATGCTCTGCCGAGTTTTCCAGCATGAGCCAGTGGACCTTGTGTTTCCTCTGTGGGACACAGAGCTGATGAGGGTCTGAATGCTGCTGAGGGTGTTGTTGGTGAGGATCTGAGCTCTCCCGTGGCCCCTCTATTATGTAGGGAGTGTGGAAATGGCTGCACCATCCCTTGGCTTTGGGCAGGACAGCTCTTTTCCTTTGCCTCTTGTGAAAGGGTGACTCAGGCTCATCTGTGCTTTGATCAGCTCGGAGCCAGCACTGGCAAAACTTCAGAGAGCCCTGGATTACCTGGGAAGGTGCAGATAGCAGATATGGACATTGCTTAACTGCAGACACTTATTTGGTGACTAATTTAGGAGAACTATTGTCCTTGACTAAGGAGGGCCTTTCTTCTAAGGATCCCTATCTCATCATGACAGACATTTAAGTTATATGGATGCTTTCTCTCTTGATTACTCAAGGAGCATAAGAACTGTCACCATCATAATGATCTCCTCTTCTAGATCTCCACCAAAGTGAGGGCTTACAGGGCATACTTCCCATTTTGTAAACAGGACAGGAAATTTTCTGAACATTTTGTATCCAGGCTTACCTGATCTGGAGCCCTTTCTCTTTGTTTCAGTGAAGCTTAGCAAACTATTATTCTTACTTGTAGCAATTATTTCCCAATAGAGGACTGCTTTGAGTGTCAGGGAGTCATCCTGTTTGCAAAGGGGATGACCAGGTTATCGGAGGCTATTGAACTCTCCAGCCTCGTTCTGTGGAAACAAAAAGTGCTGTGGGTGCAGCTTACCTCTGACTGCTGCTGATGCATGGAAGCACCTAAGTGAGATGTGAATATTAACACTGCCACATCCATTGCTGTTTGGTATGAATAGCACTGCCTTTGCCACCTTTTTGATCTCCTTTGGTGTTTCCTGCCTTTCTTGGGAACATTCTTGGCTCTTTGTGGCTGACCAGATTCTGCACTCCTGGAGTGGGCCAGGCACAGGCTGTCCCTCTAATCCACTCTTGGGAAATGGCATTACCCTTTGTGTGTGTGTGTGAGCACTCGACCCTGGAATTTTCATAGACTAGAAAATGGGTTAAATCAATTAGAGAAACACAAACTGCAATTGGTTTTGCATGAATCTCTTTGCAAGATAAGAATTATCTTCACTCCTCCCCCATGAACAATAACTGACAGCATTACACTCCTTCTCAAATGCTTTTGATAGGTTAATGGGCCTATATTGAGAGCATATAATTGCAGCAGTTTTGGTTCAAGAGCTGATGTGATGGATTACACCCCTCTTGATGCTTGGGGTTGGGATACAATACAGAGAGGCTGCCTGGACCCTCTGGTGCCAGAGGGCTTAACACGGTATTGACAGGGCTGTGCATATTAAATCCAGATCAACCTTCTGAATGAACACAGGCACATCTGAACTTACATGGCTGGAAATCTCCTTCCATAGTCTTAAAGGAGTTATTTTTAGTAAAAGTTGTTGAAAAAAAAGAAAGAAAAAAAGCCCATATCCTTACTTACTGCTGAGATATGAGCTGAAGGAAACTCTCCTGTCAGATCTGTTTCATATATGTTACAAGAACAGCAAAACAGAAAAGTTCAGCGGGGTATTTCTTTTTTTTTGTTGTTTTGTATTTTTTTCTTAAATTTCTTTTAAATTTATGGGGTCTGACAAACCAGTCTGGAGGGTGCCAAGTCCAGAGGAGTCTAAAGGTATCCTTCAACATCGGGTGATAGCTGCTGATTAGTTTTGGCAGGAATGGTTTCCTGATGCTCTGCAAATGAAAATTAACAAACTCTGGGGCTCCTTGGAAAAAATAATGCAGCAGTATTTCTTGCTTTAGAGGTCCATGCTGGGAAGTGCCGCTCTCCTAGACTCAGCTTGGGTAGCTCCACCGGGTAGTACCACACTCACTGACTCTTTCCTTTGGAATGAGCCAGGATCTTCCCAGAGCCAGGCACGGAGCAAGGTGGGGCGGGTAATACTTCCTCCTACTTGCACAGCTGCCAATTTCAAAAGAAATCATCTTTTTTTTTTTTTTTCAGTATTTGTAAACCCTGATTTTTAAATGCACTGTAAAGTTAAAAGCTCATAAATAGGAGTACCTAAGACAGTCTTTCATCTTGCAAGCTCACGTGGAGCACTTCTGTCCTTCAAGAGGCCTGATACCACATCCTACTTCTGGTACAAAGTTCCCCAAATCTGTCAGCAAATCTTTCATTCCTGCCTGACTTCTTCCTATATGGCCCTTCAAGAACACACTGGAGAGCTTGATGCAAGTCCAGCTTACATAAAGGGAATTGCTTTGGAGTTTTGCAATAGGCGTTCAGTGATATTCTCTCATTTCACGAGTTCACCATGAAACTTGGTATGCTCGTCTTTTTGTGTCAAAGAGATTCCTATTGTAACCAGGGAAATTTTCTAATGACACCCTTCTCTACCCTTTCCTACCAAAATAAAGTCTTGTTTCAGATAGCCTGATACATTTTGCAAACGTGTACATTACAGTAACTTTTCTTTCTTACTCTTGTCAAGAGGAAGTACAGATCACATCTTCCTTAGCACCCTCTCAAAGAGCTGACAGAAACAGGCTAAAGACTTCAAGAAATCTGATGCATTTAAGGTTTTTGAAATATAGTTCTGTCCTTCATCCCAGTCAAGTTGCCCTGACTCTTGGTGGTTTTGGGACAGGCAGTTGTCTCTTGACACATCTTCAAGGCCTTCATTCCATGCCAGAAGACCAAAATTCAGAAATATTCATAAAATTAAATTGGTGCTTTTCAGCTATGTCTAATGTGCAAAATTAGTAAAATGTTGAGATGGAAAATGTGCTGGGGCCTTGCAGTGTGCTAGCCCAAACCATGATACTGTTTATGCTTCATGATTTTGTGGTATCAAATACAGGAGTGTTTTAGGACAAAACAAAGACTAATTTCAGAAAAGGGAAGACCCTGAAACCTGATGTTTCTGTGTTTAAAACCCCAAATTGTCAAAAATACCCCATAAGATTTATTTTCAGAAGCTGTGAATCAGTTTTCCAGTTGAAGCATATAAAATAGTGAAGATGATCTCTCCTCCTCCCCCCTCCGAATTTTCTTTAGTGTGAGTAGTTTAAATCTCTGTTCACCTAGTGAGAATTCCTAGCTTACAAAATCCTGGAGAATTCATACTGGAGAGAGCCATGCCACTTGTTGCTTTCTAGTATTGCTGTGAGTAGTCAAAATCAGGAAATTCTGAAAGCGTTTATGTCAATTTTGTTTCAGTTCTGCGTGATCCCTCTCCATGCAGACCTTCTGACACTAACAAGTTTCTCTGCTCTCTAACCTGTTCTGCTGCTGCTTGCTATCTCCAAAGTCGTACTTGATGAAATTTGACATGCTGCAGCTATGTCAGTTGTATGAAGCAGGATAGTGCAAGGGTTTGTTTGGCTATTTGCACTGACATTAAGGGATGCAAGTCCTCTTTGGAGGACATGGGAAATGGTCCTCTGCGATGGAGAGCCCTTGATCTTGCTCAGATGCAATAAGAGAGTCTTACTTTCTGTTTTGTTTGAAGAAATTAAATACTCCTTTTTTCTCATAGTCAGAAATAGGCAATAATGGTTCTTACTATTCAGGCTTTGTGGTTCAGATGTGCACTCTGCAGGTGCTTGAGTCTGATGCATTAGCAACACTCCCCTTACCATGACACTGTGTGCCTCCTTACCTTGTGGACTAGGTCATGTGAGGCTATTTTCATAGATAAAGTACTTTATTTTATATAACTAATTAAAAATCAGCTTTCTGGGAGAGTGCTGCCTTACTTTCCATCTTTAAGCCTGAGCCCCCCTCCAGAATCTTGTATTCTCTACTGTGCTTCACTGTATTTTGATTAAAAACTCCGTTTGTCACCTAAGAGCTTGCTTCTCTTTCAGTTCTGAGATCCATAAACTGGCAGGATGTTCTTGCTAGGTCTTTGATTCTGTATCTAAAGAAAGCATGGGTGATAAAGGGCCATTGCTCTGGAGATTTTAGTATTTGTTGAGTTAAACATTGCTGAACGGTCTAGCATCCCCACCCTTGTCATGAATGAATCTGGAAGGAATGAGTTTGAAGTCTTGCTCTGGTTGACTATAAACATTTATTATACGTGGGATGTTCCCTGTGGAGGGAGGGAGGGAGGCAATTGCCTCCCAGACGAAATAAGAATTCATCAGCTTACTCACTTGGAGTAATTCAGGGTGCCTGGCACCTGCTGGAGCAGGGAGGCTGGCTGGCAACCATGAACCTGCAATCAACCTTGATGCCTGCCCTCAGTGCAGACTGTAAATAACAAAGGCATTTATTTTATTTTTTCAGTGGGGATGGGAACAGTGGTGAGAGTAAAAAGAGGGAATTAACACCACCATGTTGCTGAAAACAGGTGGTGGCATGCCCTCAGCTGTCACCACAGCCAGCCTCTTTCAGAGCTTTTTGTAACAATTTGTACTCAAGGAAAATTGGTTTACATCTTCTCCCCTTACCTCATCTTCACTGTAAGAAGCAATGGGGGCATGAGCAAATCTTTACATGAAGAAAAAATGAAGCAGAAAATTGCAGAGACTGAGGATAGCCACTTAAATGATGTTAAGTGACAAAGACCACCTCTTGCTCCTCCCTTTCCACTCTTGGCCCCTATCACAGCTATATCAAGGGATACAACCATGGATATTTTTATGACTTCACGGAAATTTTTCTTTAACTCAAACTTTGTTTTTCTGACATGCTCCTGTAATTGATGTTTTGTGCCCAGTTAAATCCACTAACCAGGATCCATAGTGCCTTTTTCACCTGTAAAGGGTGTGTATTTGAGCTATTGGCAAATAATCTTCAGTCAGGTTGTTAATGACTACAAAGGCTGTCATAAAATGCTCACCAGAGTCACCCATCCAACGTCAGCACCTTAGCTGGAAATTCCTGGTCCTTATGGATATTACGGGAGTTTCACAGCTTTGAGACAGAGGGCAAGAGGGGCTGTGACAGTGTTGCTGTTCCTGGTGCCTAGAGAGATTTTGTCACCTGGTCATTCTTGGCTAAATCCCCCTCATCTTTTCAGGAAAAGTGAGTTTGAAGTCTTGCTTGAAGTCTTGAAGTTTTGGAAAGTAACTTGGAAAGTAACTTGGGTAATTTTTTTTTAACTTTGCATGACCAGTGATTAGAAATCCCAAGTGCTAGGGATGCAGCTTAGGACTCAAAGTCACTGGCTCTGGAATTGCTGGATCACAAAAACATGGGCTGCAGGCTCAGACTCCACTGACTCTACCAACGATTTCAAACTGCTTTGGAGCTTTATTTTCTAAAGTACTGCAATGTTTCCAACAATGAATTCAGTTCAAAGCTATTAGACGGACAAAGGAGGAAAGCCTTTACCTCTGAGGCTGTTAATTTCATATTTTTATATGCAGATATAGATTGTTTCTCAGTAGACAGATACAGAACTGTGAATCACCCTATACAACTGTCCAGGTGCCAGAAGAATATCTGACAGTTAAATGACATGTGAGAGCTGGAGGACAGTGCCCAAAGGCAGAAAATTAAGCCTTCAATTAACAGGAGTCACTTTCCTGTGATTAGATTTTGTAAAGCTGTGATTTGAATCCTGCTACTTACCTGCCTGGGTGTGCCCTGCACTTCAAGCTAAGCTCTTCAGGTGAAATGCTTCTGCTCCTACAGTGTTTGGAGTTTGTACCTTCAGCTGCAGTAAAAGGCATGATTCATGTTACAATTTAAAAAAAACCCCAAACATCAAGGAAATATATATAAAATGTGAGTGTTCATAATGGTAGAATTCACTTTTACAAGTACTTTTATGGAGAAGTGTTTATCCTGCCATAAAAGAGAGGTGCTAGGTGGGTGTACAATGAATTCTCAATTATTCACAAGCAGTTTATCCAGGTTGTGGATTAACTGTGCTGCAAAGGCCCTGACACTTAGCTGGCACTGTGTAAGGGGGTCCATCTGTACTCATGTGCTCAAGCACAGTGTTCCAGGATCCAGTCCAAAGCTTTAGTGAACTCTGTGTGGCAACACCTAAGTACGCCCTGGCTCCAGCAAAATTTATCCTTGTGGCTGCAGTGCTGCAAACATACTTTGGGTTGCACATTAGCTAATACACCCTCTTGGAGCAGAGTGCAGAAATACCTAAGAGATTGTGCAAACAGCAGGTTGGATCTGGCAAAGCCAAGGCTGAATTGGAGCTAATAATTCTGGCTAAACTTACATTGACTCTTTCTGGAGTCAATCACAAAGCTGACCAGTCTTCACTTTCAATATGTGTAACGTGCTAAAAGACATACAGGCTGTGTCAGAACAGTTCTCAGGAGTGACTCTGTGCTTCCAGCTCTGGATGCCTCCCAGAGTTTGTCCAAAGCACCTATTGAGTTGAAACCTGGAAATGTAGCAGTCTCTTTCTCCTTCTCATCTCTTCCTCTGGCCCTGCTTCCCAGGTGGGGTCCAGTAACAACTCAAAATGCTCTAGCTGTGACACCACTGCAATTAGAACTGTGCTGGATACACAGTGGATGACATGGTGCAGTTGAAATGTGCTTATCACAGAAACACATTTCTTGGGAAGTGACCATCTAGAGCCTGCGTCATCCATTCTGCCAATACAATCCAGCATATACCACCATGAAATGAAGTCCATGAATTTGGGAAAGTCCATGAGTGTGGGAGGATTTGACCCAGCAGTTTGCTAAAGCTAAAAACATTTATGTTTTTCTCACTGCCCTAACTTAGCACTTTTCCACCTTTCATGCTGTAATTCCCCCTCTTTACATGGTAATGAAGGAAGTTAATACATCATAAAAATCTCAGAAGGAAAAAAGTCACAGATGAGTCACTGAAAATATTGATAAGATCACTGAATGAAGATGACTTATAGCTTCCAACCTTCCTGTTTTTCTATGCCCACTCCTCTTGCAGCCTCTCCTTGGTGTTCAGAGGGGGACCAGAGGGATTTCTTCACCTCCCTGTAGCAAGGACATATGCCAGAGTCACAGAATCCCTGCTTTGCCATGCCAGGATGTCACAAAGTCTTTAGCACCTACAACAGCTCCTGAAAATTCTCAGAGCTACTTATAGCAGCAACCAAAATGTCTTATCACACCCTTGCCTTGGTGACAAATTAAAACTGCAATTTGATTATTAACATCTTTCCAAATAAAGGCCTGGATCTCACTGCCCCTGCTGCTGATTGCAAAACTGGACTTGACTTCAGTGGAAGCAGATCTGGCCTCAAGGGTATATTTAGAAAAAGCAAGTAGCAGCTATTTTCCTAGTGTTTATTTTACATTTCAGGTTGAGGCATTTGCAAGAGTGGTTTCTGCTGGACTTTGTATAGCTGGGGTTGTGACTAACAATAATAACAGGCAAAGCTGTGACTTTGCCCCAGCCCCGGAACAAGAGGCCGCCTTGTCCCCAGAGTCATGCAGAAGGCACACAGTGACTCACACCCTCGTAATCCCTTTGCTGGGTTTCCCCTCACTCCACAGGAAAGGAACTTTTTTTGTCCTTCTACACTTGGTGCAGCCCATGGTCCCAGCCATGCTTGTCCCATAGCTGTGTAGTGTGTTGGGAGTGCGACTGCACTGGAGCCCACAGGTCAGGGTGGTTAGCAGCCAAGGGAAGGTAAGCAAGGGGATCTAGTGGGAAAGTAGGCTCTGTTTTATTCTGCCTTGAGCACAAACCAAACATCACGGTGTAAGGCAGCACCTTGGGATAAGGGCCCCATGATGCCACGGCCTTTGTCACAGCTCTCCACAAAACCAGTGGCTTCAAGGTGCTCTGTGATTTCCATCCAATTCCTTAGTTTCCAGGTTCTGTACCTTAGTCAACTCCAATACATAAGGTGTCTCTGGGCCTTTTTTCTGTGGCAGTCTCATGCATCAGCTTTATTCATTCATTCATTCATTAAGAGATCTCCTTCCTTGCAGAGGTACCATCCTCAGGTGATGCTGTCCAATGGATCTTAGCACATACAGGTGTTGGCTTCCTGTGATATTATGGCTCTGGAGCACTCACACAGGGGCAGTCTGGAGAGTATCGGTGTGAGACTAGTGATAGTGGTGAGAGGCTTGGAAAACTGGGTATCTGTCAAGGCAGCCTGGCTGTCTCACTCCTCTGTGTCATCTTCAGAGCATCTGAACTTACTGTTGTTTGGATGACAGATAAAATGGAGTTTCTCGGACTCTGTTTTTTTTTTTTTCCAGGCAAGTGCTTTCTCTTTTTTCATACCTTCCACTGTTTATCAGCTCCACTTTTGTTTCTGATAGATTTGATTCATATTTAGGGAGCTGCCTTTGCAATTGAATTGGATTCCTTTTAAAGCTCCATGACAAATGTGTTAATGGACAGCTAGATTTGGAGGACACCTGTATTTTGCTCACAATACAGTTCCATGTGTTTTGCTCACAGTAAAGTTCCATGTTTTCTCACTGAAATGTTCATGGGTTGCTTGAGTGCCACAACCTTGAAGGACCAGCCACATATAGTTCCTTTGCCAGACAAACCCATGCTTCAAGATGGCATAGCCTTTTGAGGAGATCAGCTTCTCTCATGACTCATGACCAATCAAGATTGGAGCAAAATCTAATCAAATAAGATACAGCTTCTTTGGAAAATGTTCAGCTTTTGCCCCTTGGCATAAAATTTTTGACTGTTTAGACCACTTAGGTTTAGATTCTTGGAATTCTTCTTCATATAAAGCTCTTAAAATCACATCATTCAGAAATTATGCCTCTGCTGCTGCTAACTAGGAAACCTAACCTGTGGGACAGAGGATATCTGTACCCTACAGTCACAGCAGTGACTGCTGTGGCATCTGTATACCTGAGATAGCTGCATAGCCCTGTAACTGCAGTGCCTTTTGACACCTGCATGCAAGAGGCAAAAATAGTCCTCATGTGTCTAGCAAATCCCTCACTGCCTGCTAACCCAATTCCTCTGTTTCGAGTAAGCAAAACTACCCAGGGCAGCCCTTCTGTTTACCTCACTGACCAGGAGTGTGCATGGTTCCTGTGTTGGTGGTCTGTGCCACGACTCAGGTGCCAGCAGGTACCTGGTGATTGTGGTTTCAGTACAAAAGGTTCACCTGCTAGCATGGGACATGGTCATCTTTTCTCAGCCATGTCACAAGGGCACACTTCTTTAACTTTCTCTCCAGAAGAGGTAATAACGTGCATATTTGAGAAAATACACATAATCTAAATCTCTAGGACTAACTAATTCAGTGTTGTAGATCATACAGACACCCTTTGAAAGTCCTTAAACACCACTTTTGTGGGAATTGACTGGGGGATTCTTCTTGTGCCAGCATCCTGAGTAAGTACAGGCTTTTTCCATCCAGAAAATTTGACTGTGTGTCCTGTCAAAACTGGGATTAGATTGCAAGTATGAAAATTCCCAAGGTTTGTGATTAAACCTCATGGGAAGCCAATGCTGCTACAAATTCAAATAATTTCTGAGGAAAAACATAAGTCTTATATAAATGTCCTCGAAGTCCACAAATTCAAAGCGACTTTGTGTGAAACCATTTCACCCTTCAGGCATTCTTGGCTGCCTGTTTTGCCCAGTCTGCCTCTTCCTTGATGCAAAAGCAGTCCCCGTGTGCCCTGCAGGAGCTGGGGGGTGGCTGTGGAGGGGGCAGCTGGTGGAGGGGCTGCAGCAGCTCTGTGAGCAGACCCTGCACTGTGGGATCCACCCCAGCTCTGCTGCTGAGGGCAGTGTTGGCTCACGGCGCACGTTATCTTCTCATGGAGCTCCTTCTCCCAGCACATAAACAATTTTGTTTTTGTTTAAAGACTTTCCCACACGAGTGTCTGCCAAGTTCAGAGGACTGCTCTTTGAGACTGCTCTTGGATTTTTTGGAAATGGAGATGAGATTATATAATAAATTCAGTTGGTCTCAGTGAGGCAGTTGGGAGATGCTGTTTGAGAGTGTAATGCTGTTTGAACCGTAACAGCCAACGGAATTGAGAAAAACAAAAGAATCCATAGTGTAAGTGGGGAAGGAACTCAATTTTCACTTTAGTAATGTTTATTTGGAAGCAGATTCACAGGCAAATAATTTACACAGTAGACCTGAATGGATTAATTTCTCTTACAATAAACAGCATGTCTTTTTTCAATATACCGCTTGTTGTACACCTTGTTGTGTACCTATGGACTCAATGATCTCAGAGATCTTTTCAGCCTAAAGAATTCTACGATACAGTGTAGCAATCAACTGGAGATTTAAAGAATTATTACTGCTCTTACTGCTGTGAAAATATTGAAATTCTTGTTGCTTGCCAAGTGTCTGTGGGTAATGATAGTTGTTGTTCAGCTCAGGTCTTGCTCTTCTAAATAATTAAACATCCCAAATGCAACAGTTAGAAATAATAATGTAGGAGAAAGATTCCTTTTTAAATTTTAACTCAGTAATCCAACATTTCCAGAGAAACTGAAATTTAAAAGCATTGTGGACTCAAGGAACTGGTCTGGCAGGGAGGCGGGCAGGCTGCATGCTGGAGGGGCTGGACACCCACCGTGGCTTCTCTCGGTGTTTCTGGTGGAATTGATGCAGTTGGCCAAACTAGCATTTTCTCATGGAAATGCTGCTGGCAGTGAGGCTGAAATGGGAGGGAGAGCTGTCAGAGAAGCATCCCTGAGAGAGGGGGAACTGCTCATGTACTAATCATCTCTAATCCTCCTGAGTAATGTCTCTTGTGGTCAGTGAGGGCAGGTATTGCTCTGCAGAGGGAGAAACTATGACAAAATGTACAGACAGCACGAAACCTGTGACATTGCTTGGGTATCCTCCTGTCTCCTTTTCCTTCGATATCTTTCTTATCTTTTTATGCTGCCTTAGTGTTTCTTACATAGCCAGTCCAACCTCTCCTCTGAAAAGAACACAGAGAATGAGTAAAACAGCAGTAGCAGTGATGGGAGGGTTTCAGTCTTACGACATTTTAGATGGTACCATAATAATTTCATTTTTTTATTGTATTTTTTATGCAATTAAAAAAAATAATGATCATTATGCTACCATCTAAAATGTCCACAGAAGAGAAATTCATCTTATGTTTTGAGAATTGAATAACTCTATTTATGTACTGAACAAGGAAATACATCAGTTTAACAGTTGTCTCATAGTTAATTATTTCTTAAAATAGAACTTGATTCTGACTGCAGAAACTGTAAGGACTCTTGGGAGCTAAAAAACCTTGAAAATCCCCAATTAATAGACCATAAAACAAATGTGTAGTTAAAGTTTTTTGAGAGATTATTTCAATTTTTCTATTCTTTCTATGTAACCAAGGTTGTTTTATTTTATGTAAGGTCTTTAATTCATACTGCTGGACCAGGCTACAGACTGTTTATGGCATATTTCTTTAATTATTTAGGGTTACATTATAGTTTTTCCATATAAAGCTAAAAAAAAAAAAAGAAAGCTGCTGTATTCTGAAAGATAAAAATGAAGAACCTGTTTATTATCATGGAATAATGGAATCATAGAATATGCTGACTTGGAAAGGATCCATCAGGATTATAGAGTCCAACTTCTGTCCCTGCACAGGACACCCCAAAAATCTCACTATGTGCCTGGAGTGTTGTCCAAATGCTTCTTGAACTCTATCAGTTTTGGTGCTGTGATGGCTTCTCTGGGGAGCCTGTTCAGAGCTCAACCACCCACTGGGTAAAGAACCTTTTCCTGATATCCAGCCTAAACCTGCCCTGACTCAGCTGCATGCCATTTCCTCGAGCTCTCTCACCGGTCATGAGGGTGAAGAGATGAGTACCTGTCCCTCTGCTTCCCCTGGTGAGGAGAAAACCACAGTGAGGTCTCCCCTTGGTACATCAAATGCCTTTTTACTGTTGTTTTCCTTAGCTGAAGAAGTGGTTTGGCCTGAATGTGACAGTGACACCTGCTCTTTTTATCTACCAAAAAAACCCCAAAACAAAACAAAAAATAACCACCCCCTACATATCCAGGAAGGGCAAGGAAGGTAATCCAGCTAAGAGGAAGGGGCCAATAGCCATACCATCCCTGTAGCAGATCGTGTCTCCTCAGACCTCCTTCCCCCCAGGGTCATGCTGGGTCTCACCTCTTTCACAGCTAAATATCCCAACTCCAGAGCATGCCAGCTCTGATACCTCATGACTTAGTAAAGCATAAAGAAACTTTTCATGCTCCTTCAAGCATCTGTAATCCACCTGTAGGAGATTTCAGCCACTCCAACTGCCTCTTCTGACTCACCTGGGCTCCCATTGAGGAAATGGGATTTGCTGGGGGCAAGGCAGAAGCTGTCATAGCCTGTGGATGCTGGTGCAGGATGTGTCAAGTCCTTGTGCTCTTGCCAATCTTCATCCTCTTGCCTGCAGACACCCTGCCACCAGGCCCAGATACACCATTCCTCAGGTAGGGACATCTCACATCTGAAAAGTGGGAAAAAAAGCTCCTGGGAAATCTCAAAGGATTTATACAATTACATCCCTCAGGATGTGGGGTTGATTACTCAGGAGGTGACTTCGCTTTTTTTCTGAGTCAGTACTGAACAAGTAAGTGGTCTGGCACATTACTTGGAGGGACTGTGGTGCTCTGGTGCTGCCTTTTGCAAGAGACTGAAGTCACACCTGCATTTTCTCAGCCAAAGCCAGTCTGGTCCTGAGAAATGTACTGAGCAGTAAATGCAGCCAGCTGTGCTTATCTCCCACAGTTTTGCCTGCTTGTGCTTGGTGGTATCACCAAGCATTTGGACCTGAGTTACAGAATTAATTTGGGAGGTCAGTGTCCCTGTGCTTTATAGCCTAGAGCTACCTCTTATGGATGTTTTGAGCTGCCTTAAATCAGTCATCTTCTGTGAGACTCTTAGGTGGGGACTCATACCAGATGAAAAAAATGTGAAAACGAGGTTTAGTCTTGTGGGGAATGTCTGCCATTCTATTAAAAACTGAGGAACAACTTCTGCTCTGTCACTACATGGAGGGGGAGGAAAATACTTTTTCTAGTTATTAGACATTTGTAGGATTAGTATGATTTATAGCGAGTGGCCAAGGCAGGTAGCCCTGTGATTATTCCCTTTTGTAATGATGCACTTCTGTATCCTTTAGATGCATTTATTTATCTGGTGACTCCTAAAAATGCATAGAAAATCTGAAAAGCAAGTTAGGCAATGAACTCTTTTCTCCTTTTGCCTTTTTTTTTTTTTTTTTTTGTGTGGTTAGAGAAAGTATTTTAGACCATCTGTTTCCCAAATTGCAGACCAATCTGGTCCTGTTGTAAAGATTTACATTATGCATTGCCCTCTGGAATCAGAACTAATGAAAGTTCCCACAATAATATGATCAAATACAGCCCCAGTTAATAACACTGTTGTTTTCTCAGAATGGTTGATCCAAGAAAACAAAACCTTTATGTTCATGGCCCAGTTTCTTCTGGACCCTATACAACAGTAATGTTCAGAAGAGGCTTTTAAAGATCAGTCCTGCTACCTGAACAGCATTCATGCTGCAGACACCCACAGATAGGATCAGATGATCCTGCAGTGTCATGAAAAGGCACTTCCAGAGGAATTTACATCCTCATGCTTTTAGCTGCCCCCAGAATTTATTAGTTAACAGATCACTGCTTCCTGTTTCTGGAAGTCTTGGTCTTTTGATCATGCCCCCATGTTCCTGAAATGCACAGGAAAATGGAAGCTCTCGGTGCCTGTTTCGTTTGATGAGCACAACAGTCCTGAAGCAATCCAAACCATGCATCATTTTTGGCCTGCTCACAGTGAAAAAGGCTCATTGTTTAATCATTACTTATGCCAGATATCAGAACACCAGGTTTACCTCTGAGAGCCCAGCAACTTACCTCAGAAGTGCTATGGTGGAAGTCAAAGGAGCTGATGCCGATCCTCGTGTTCTGCCGACATTGTGGTCCCCTGGTCTACTGAATGACACAGAGTTACTTGTGATCAGTATGAGCAAAAAATGAGAGATGCACCTTTGCTCTGACTAGAAGGTGTTAGTTAAGCAAAATTGGAGCTACACTTAGGCTAGTAACAGTGCCACCACAGCTGGGTGTCTTATACGGGAACTTCGTTCTGAGAAAAAAAGGATTTAGGTAGTAGCGAGTATTCACTGATTAAAATGTTGATTCATTGATTGATTGATTGACTGATTCATTAATTAAAATTAATTAAAATTTATTTGGGACCAGTCCTGGTGGATGAAACACTGGACACGAGGCAGCAATATGCACTCCAAACCCAGCAGGGCAACCACATCCTGGGCTGCACTAAAGCATTGTGGCCAAGAGGTCAAGGGAGGTGATTCTGCCCCTCTGCTCTGCTCTGATGAGACCCCTCTGGGGTCCGTGGTACAGGAAAGACATGGATCTTTTGGGTGGGTCCAGAAGAGGACAATGAAGATGATCAGAGGGAGGGAGCAGCTCTCCTTTGAAGAGAGGCTGAGACAGATGGGTTGCTCACCTGGAGAGAAGCCTCTGGTGAGACCTTAGAGCAGCCCTTCAGTACTTAAAGGGGTTTTGTTAGAAAGATGGGGACAAAGTAGTTATCAAGGCCCTTAGTAACAGGACAAGAGGCAACAGTTTTAAACTGAAAGATGGTAGGTTTAGATAGGATATAAGGAAGTGATATTTTTATGATGAGGGTGGTGAGACACTGGAATGTGTCTTCCAGAGAAGCTGTCGATATCCCATCACCATTCAAAGTCAGGTTGAATGGGGCTTTGAGCAACTGGCTCCAGTGAAAGATGGTCCTGGCACATGGCAGAGGAGTTAGATAATATCTGGAAGTCCCTCCCAGCCCAAGGTGTTTCATGGTTCCACGATTTGAAGTATCCTTCTCCCTCGGATCTGGCTTGCTCACATGTTGAAGATGCAGTTCAGGGTCTCATGAGACAGAGGAGTGGGTGTTATGGATATGGTTGCTGAAGAGCTCCCCAGATGATTCTGAATTCTTGAAATATTAAGAATCAAGATTGAAAAAAAAAACCCTTGTTTCTCTTGAGGCGTTCTATAGCTCTTGTGAATTGCCAAAAGAAGAGGGAAAATGTCTTTTTAATACATTGTGACTCAGACTGTGCTCTTACATCACAATCCCTGTAAGAGCATAAAAATCTGCAATTCCTTCTATAACCTAGCACTGCCACAGTGTTGTCAACCAGATTTCTCCTCAGCACTGGGCTTAATATAAAAAAATTGCTAGAGGAACCTGAAGATGGAGTGAAAATAGGAATCAGCATAATTGTAGTTTGATAGCTGGAGCTTTTTTGGAAAAAATACAATTTTTTTTGTGTTAGGACATATTCCTGGTTTTTACGGCAATACCTGTGTATTTTCAGAATTGTTTCCAAGATTTTTCATGTGCAGTGTAACTTTATATTTGCTTTTCTATCCAATTCCCACTGAATGGAAGTTTTTCACATACTGCTGCCCCTCCTCCACTCCATCCCTCCAGTTCATGAGCAAGTTTACTGAGCTCCCCAGCAGCTCATGTTTATTTTCTTATCTTATGTTAGAGTGAGAAATTAAAACACTTGATTTGTCCTTGGCAAGTTAAAATTGTATTATTCCTCTAGCACTGTAGGGGTCTGCAGCTCTTTGTGAACAAAAAGAAACTGAAATACTGTGACACAGGGCAATGCATTGCCAGACCTTGCAGACATTCAGACTGGGCACGATGGAGCCGTTCCTCTCTTGGCTAACTCCACTGGATGCTTTGTGGATGCATGTCCTCTCCTCACACCTGGTGTGTCCAACCAGGACGTTTCACTGGAAGGACATTAGAGCCATTGTGCTGTGTGGGCACGGCCCCTGGGGACACTTTCACAGGGCACCTTGGTGCCAGGTGTATTTCTGGCACCAGGTCACGCAAACATCCCCAGCCAGGTTTTATGACACCTCAACTGGGTATTGCTAGCAGTCAGCTCGCAGTGCCATTGACCTCCAGGTGGAAAAACTGCCTTTATTCACCTTTGCAGGAAGTTTTTTGCAGTCTCCATGGAACTCCAGGTAGCTCTACCTGTATTTATAGCTGAGGCAAATAGCACCAGGGTAGTGCACCCCACAATGATTCATCATGGTCATCATAAAGCTGTAATATGTTATTTAAAATGCTGTTAAATATTTTTTAAATGTTCCATATTAGTTGAAGTTAAAATCTAAATCAGTTAGATTAAAATCTAATTAATTATTAAAAGACAGTTAAAAGATTAGTTAATTAGATAAAAGTTAGTTAAAAGTTACTTAAAATATAGTTAGTTAAAAGATTAGTTAATTAGATAAAAGTTAGTTAAAAGATTAGTTAATTAGATAAAATCTAATTAGTTATTAGTTAAAATCTAAATAAATCAGAAAAAATCTTTATCTATACAACTGTAATTAATTTTAACCTTAAATTTCAGCTAAAAGCACATATTCAACAGGCTCTCTCCTAGTATGTTGACAGGGAAAAAAATTCTTGTCACTGTTGAATTTGAGGTGGGAATAGTATAATAAACTGTAAGTTCTAAGAATCTGAGTAGTAGTAAGTAAAACTTGAACATTTCACCATTTCTTTATGCAAAACTCTCTAGAGTATGTGCACACACACTTGTGAATGTCTCAGTACAAAGTACTTCTCATAAAAATAGTCACTACCCAGACTCTTGTCCAGTTTTATCCCTTTATCAATGCCTGCCATTTCCTGAAAAATAAGCACCATTTCCAAAGAATCAAGTCTAGATCAACATAGAGCAATTTCTTGAAGGTGGAGGGTAAAGTCAAGCATTTTAAAGCTGAAGTACCACCGTGAATGAAATTCTTTTCCATTTTTCCTCCTTTGCTAGATCAGATGAGGGTTATATTTATGAACAAGTAATTTGCCATCAGTTGTTGCATTTTGCCCTGAAGTTCCATGCCATAAACTTTAGCACATCCAACATAATATTGTTCCAGTTTTAAGCCTATCATAAAAGCATTAAAACTGTTTTGCCTGAGACATGAAAGAAGTATTCAGTCACCTAAATATCTCTCCATTCCCTCCAAATATTTAAAAGTGCAAGTGGGAAATGCTCACCTAATATACAAAAGCAGGGTCCAATAGCTGGAAAAGAAGATCCTTTCAACTGCAGGTTATAAAGATGGTTATCTCTGGGAGAACATTCCTCATCTTTTCCATATGTTTGAAATAAACTGTCTTCTGTGATTCTGAAGTTCTTTTGGCAGGAGAGGAAAAGTGTTGAAATACCATGTTTCACAATTTTCCAGACCAAATAGTAACTTATCTAAACGATACATTACTGTATTTTCCAGCACATAAGCTCACCAGCTCTCTGCAAGTCGATAATCCTTTTCATTTTTCATTACTTGATAGCTAGAGAGGTATCTCACAGAGTTATCATAGGCATTATCAGTGCAAACAGTGATGTGAAGCCAAGGACCTTTGCGATCATAGCATGTTTTCTGCTTGTATGGGATATTTTAATGCAGTCTCAATGCCTCATTGAAAGCAGTCCAGCAGACAGATTATTTCCCCTAACTGTTTAGTGAGCAACAGCTATTCGAAACATTTGACATTACAATGGCGGGGAGTCATTGGCCACAAACTAAAATCTGTTCTCTTTATCAAAGATTTAGTTTTTATATTATTTGAAAAAAAGCAATACGATTGGCAGCATTTGGTGTTGGCAACACACAGAAGCTTTTGTCCTACAAAGTTATGTGATTTTAGCTCTGAGTGAATCTTGGGAAATCACATCATCTCATTTTCACCATTTCTTTGTGCACAAATCTTACGGCATGTACACAAAAGCTCATGAACCACTCAGTACAAAATATTCCTCAAAAGAATAAATGTGATGTTCACAATTGAATTCGCCTACTGAAGTGTGAGCATGGTAGAATTTTGGTATAAATTTCTTGCTTCCTTAGCAGGCATCCTCTTGTTTTCTGTGACTTCATGTGTTTTAACAATGAAAAACATTTTGAGAGTTTTGTGCTTAGAAGCTTTGTTAGATCTTTTTTATGATTCACACTCTTTGCACACTGTCTTGCCATGAGCAATTCAGCAACTTCTGCATAAGTGACCATGAGTTGTCTGACACTTACTGCCTTCTTTCCTTCTGTCTGCTCTAAACAAGATAATTTCTACACTTATTTGGTAAAGCTGAAAATCCTATTTTATTTTTTTTTTCTTTTGAGGGAGGGGTTTTCTTGACATTTTAATGGAAGAGCACCAGTTTAGTTGTTGTCACAGTCCGGATCCATGGAGGGGTGTAATTTGAGCAAATAAAAGTATATGAGTAAACTTATACTAGCCTTTAAATCACAATGATTTTGTCAGTTTCAAAACCTTGTGTACTAGGCTGACTGATCCCACAGGCTGCATACAGTACAGGCAGTATTTGGTCCATGACATGTATTTAAGATAAAATCACTATACATACCAAATTTTTTTTCCTATGCTGATTTACTGTAGCAGCAGCTCTTTTGGTAGGTAGATGACTTTGGAAATTATTTTTACGCCCCTTCTTTCTTTTCAGCCACAATGGAAATGATGGTTTTGCAAACTTCCAAACAAAATTTAGGACCCTTTGTCATTAAAAATGTTGCGCAAGTGCATTATATTATTTAAGATCAGGAATGCAAGACTTCATCTGAAAAAAGAGCGTGTGGAAAGATCTGGGGAGGTTTCCACAATGGGATCTTAATTTATGAGGGACTCGTCAGAGGACCTGTCTCTAAGTGAAGTGCCGGTGGAAGAGGTTATGGGCTCCATATGCACAGCAAACAATGCCAAGTCCTCAGGACCAGATGGTATTTACCCAATGGCTGCAAAGGAATCCAAACAACAAACAACTGAACTGCAGTGTTTAAGTGCACACTGAAAGCTGGCCTGGTAGCTGAGGACTGGCAGTTGGCAAACTAACACCAAATTTTTAATTGTGCTACCTAAAAAAGAACTTTGTTCAAGGGAATTTCAGGGGAACTACAGGCGTCCTGACGTCTATGCTGTACAAAAGACAAAATTGTGCTTGTAATGGGAAGTCTATCGTTGAAATTCTATTAAAATCTTATTTATGAAATGTTATTTCTCTGGAGGACTCAGCAAACATGTAGGGATATTCCATTGATTCAGTCTATTGAATTCTTAAAAGTCTTTCATGAGACCACAGAAGTCACTCCTAGAGAAACTGAAAAAACATGGCATAGAAAGTCTTTGTATGCATAAATAATTGCTTAGAAGATAGGAAGGAAAGAGTAGAAAACACGGCCTATTTTCATGGCAGGTTGTTATCAGTGGAGCTCCAGAAGACCTGTGATAAAACCCTTGATCAAAATATTTATATGGGATCTGTAAAAGAGCTTAGTAGTGAGATAAAACTGGGGACATTTTTAGATTGTTCAGAATAGCAAGATGATAGCTGGCTGTGAACAGTTGCAGAGAGTTTTACAAGATTACATGGCCAAATGGCAAAATGGTAGAGGAAGCTCCATGTAAATAAACATCAGATGATGCACATGGGAGAAAATAATCTGGAAATTAAATACAAAATGCCAAGGACCAACACAAGTGTTTATCACTTGTGAAAAACATCTTGATGCTAGAATAGCTGCATGTAAAAGTCAGCCCTGTGCTCACTAGCACTTAAAAAGCAAATCAGATTTTAGGGAGCATTAGAAAAAATATACAGAAGAAAACAGTGACTGTCAGGGTGCCACCACAGTATAGATCCATGGTTTCCATGAGCATTGACTAGCATGCAGCAAAAGAGAAGCAGGTCCCAGCAAGGTGGTGAAGGCAGCTGAAGGTTTCCACATATGCCATGAGTGTGTGAGCAAGGCTGTTCAGCTTGGAAAAGAAACCTCCATGGGAGACCTGGAGCCAGAGCCTAAACAAGCCTTGGCAACAGGGCAAGGGGAATCAGAGACAGACTGACCATTGCCTCTCCCAGCTTGAGACCTCACATCCAACCAATCTATCAAGTACCAGCTTCGAACAAAAAAGGGTGGTTTTATGTTCAATGCCTTCTGATAATTTTCTTTCTTAATCCTAGTCATTGGTCTGAAACCCTGTCATTCTGAAATCCAGTTCCTCTAGAACCAGCACAGCATCTCAGAGGATAGCTGTGGCCAGTACAGGAATGACACTCAGGTCTCAGCTCCTCTAACAATAGGCTGTTGAGCCTGTATAAAATTCCCAGTGTGACATTACCACTTAAAAGATTTTAAGCTCTGCTAGAAAGATATGGCTTGAAACAATGCTTCAAAGCAATATCACCTGAGGCCTATATGTAGGAAGCTTTTTCTGTTTACAGAACCACTGGTTAACATTTTCTGATCATGTCATATTTATTTACCAGGGTTGCAAATGCAAGAAACTGAGGTATTTTCATGTTTAATAGATGAAGTCTCAAGCAAAAAGACATTGTCATATGCTTTTTTTTTATATTTCAGAGATGTGAAACCTTTTCTTCGTGACATAGAGTTTAGTATTTACTCAAGATAAGGAGGAATCCTACAAGGAAAAAAGGTGATTACCTGATTAACAGACTCATTCACTCATTCATCGAATCTTCCACTTCCTCCTGTGACCAGTGAATGAAACAAGGTGTAGCTGAGACACCCCAAGCCAACAAGCAAAGAAAAGGTAGCTGAGGGTGCAAAAAGGACAAAGAGGAGATCTCTTGGAGAAAAAGACAAGAAATAGCTCAAGGAAAGAAAAACCCCCTAAGAGAACTAGAATAGGAGAGCATGACAATAGTTTTATTTCTACAGTATTTTGAACAGTATGTTAATCTGTGTCTCAGGTATGATCTATAGCAGCACACTGGACTTTCATGTTGCAGTAGTTCTAGTTTTACTCATTCTTTTAACCTTTTTTTCTTATTTTCCTTTTTATTCCTCTACCAGAAATAAATTTTAAAAAAATCAGCAATTGTGAATTTTCTGTGAAAAAGGCTTTATTATGTGCTGTTTAGACAGTTTCTAGCATAGTGTCCCTGACCCCATCACGAGGATGTGCTTTGGCAAATAAAAACCAAGAAGAGAGTGTAGTTGGAGATGAAATGCTGAAAGTGGGCCGTGATGATCAGCAAAGATGTTCCTTTGGTATTTTTTTCTGTGTGTTACTATTATTATTCCTTTAAGCAAACAAACACATTAGTTCACCTCATTAAAATCAAAGAGAAAAATCTGAGAAATGTAGCTCAGCAGCCAAAGTCTCAAAATCCACCTTGAAATCTTATTGGCTATCTTCTCGAGGGAGGTGTAAATCTTCCTTTTGTTGGCTTTTATTTCTGAATTTGGCTCTGCTCCTGGAAATCTTTCCTGAGAGGCCTCCACTGGCTATAAACGTTGCAAAAGAAGCCTCACTATTTGCAATGCTGTTCTAATTATTTTTCTGATGGGCCAAGAATCGCCTTGTGGCCATCTGGGGAGAGCCTTGGTCCTGTATTTCTAACTCATCCTTTGGAATCATTCTGCACATAGAGCTCTCACTGCCCATCAGAACCACTCAGGGCTGGGCCTTCAGTGTGCCCAGCTCCCTGTAAACTCAACTGAAGATTTCCATCTGATGGTTGTGATGAAGTGCAGCAGATTCCTTGCTGGGAAGGCAACAAAAAAAAAGAGATTAGAAAAACAAATAGCAAGGGACATGAAGGGAGGCTTGGCCATAGGAAATCAGGAAGAGTGACTATATCTTATCTTTTACTTGTGCTCTTCTTCTGGGATCCTGCTGTAAGAGGGGTCTGTACCCTAATTTTTGAAAAACACCCAGTTGTCCACTGCACTCTTTTCCAAACAACAATGGAAGGATTCTGGAGGGAATGCAGTGACTTTTTTAATATATAACTTTGCTTGGATAAGTGGATGGCCTGGGGTGCTTTTGAGAAAGAAATGCTGTCAAGAAAACACACCAAGGGCTCAGTGTCTCACAGCTAAGATAGATCAGATAATTTGCAGTAACAAGGCAGGAAGTTCAAGCTAGGCAACTACAAGAAGTTACCCAGAAAAAATAAAAAATAAAAAAGGAAAAAAACAAAAGGAAAGACACAAAAAAAGGCAGCACAGTGGAGCTCAAATACAACTGTTTGTTTTGCTATGAGGTTTGTGCTGAGCACAGTCCAGCTTGCAGACTTCTCAGAGGTGCTCACAGAAAGAAGGCTGATAAATGAATGAATTTCAGGGGGCAGGAAATGCTGATGCTAACTTTACTGGGAGCAGCTATAAGACTGCACTGCAACCTTTGAGCTCTGACTGCAAAGAAATGTTGTGCAGCCCCATGTGACACTATCACAAAGCTTATGATCTGGGGGCAAAGAGGAGGGAAGGGGAGAGAAAGGGGGCAAATAACATCATTACTTACTTTGGTTTTAGTTCAACATTTATCTTTAAATATTTTTTTCCCCTCTGAATTAGTTTCAATAAAACGTGCATCGCTCGTGGAGCTCCTTCAATAAAAAAGTCACTGTTTGTTATATGATAACACTGAACAGACTCCAGGCACTCCATTTTCTTATCTTAGATATACAGTGGAGCATAACTCAAGCAAAGGGGAGAAGTTAATGCATCTGTAACACTAGGTAACAGAAGCAACAGTAGCATGTTAGTGTAGTAATAACTCTCACATGTGGAATATCTGAAGATGGGTTTTATTGAATTCAGTTTATTTAACCAGGATAAACCCTTGAGATATGGATCTCATTTACAAGATGGTGTTGGCAAGAAGGCAGATTATTACAAGCACATGTGGAAGATAAATATAAAACAAAAAGTGAAAGACCTGTTTATATTTTTAATTAGGACCCTTTTATCACCAAAAAAGTTAAGTGAAAAGGAATATAGATAGAGATATAAATATTGCTGTTGATATTAACAGCAATGATCCTTCTTACTTACATAGCACTTTTTTTTCTGAGTATCTTAACACTGAAAAAAAAAAGGTGAAATGTCCTCCCTGTTGCACATCAAGTCTGGCTAAGCATGCTTTGTTCAGGTCCCAGTGAAATGGCCCACGAGGATGCAACAATTGTGTCAGAAGAGGGAAAAGGAGCAGTGCAGACCCGTGCAGGGTGAGCGTGCTACTGAAATGCAGTCACAGCTAGGTAGTGCTGACACATTAGAGAAAAAGCCAGGGAGAACACAATGTTCAGTTGAAACTTCAGGAGAATTAAAGTAGGCCAAGTGTAAGTATTCAAAGTGGAATTTGACCAGGATTACCCTTTTTAATCTTGCTAAAAATACTACATGATCTTTCGTGAGCACATGTGTTCAAGACTCAACTTCAGCATTTCACACAAAAGGCATTAAAATATACATTTATATGAATGCATTTTTTGAAACAGTTACCTTTTGAGTGACCTCTAAACAGGTACAGACCACATTAAAGTTATATGTGGTATGCTGGCACTTGAGGCTGCAAGCTGATGGAGTGCTTTTCTTTTCATAAGGCAATTTTGCTTGATAATCAAATGTCTCTGGTAGGTAAATAAAAAACCTCTCTCCTCTGTTAGAGGAGTTATTATGTTGTGTTTACAATGTATTCTTTTGGTCTGTAGTTAACATACTTTAAATACTCTTAAAAGTAAATGGCTGCCTTCCAGCCAATGACATTTTTGGGCTATCAAGTTGCATATTTTGCTCAGAAGTGTGATCCTGAGTCTGCTGCTCTGCTTTCCCTCTGCACTTCCGGTTTCCCCTTCCCTGTGCAGAGAGCTCCAAGCAGCACAGTCCAGCATCTTTTTCATCTCTGGGAATGAAAGAAGACCAGGCTTGTTCAGCTATTCTAGGGTATGGCAACTGCCGGGATAAATATAACAGGACATGACAAAATCATGAAGGAATGTAGGCCAATGAAAAACGAAACAAAAAGTCTTTTCTGAATGGGAGCCTCCAAGATTTTCTGATGAATATTCACCTGAGCAGTAGGATGCTTTGCTGGAGCCTTCACAGCAAAACTGAGCCTTTTAGTTTTGTATGATGACCACAATGGAAACTACCTGTTGGGTTACCACTACAAAAGCCTTTACAGGCTACAAGGATTTCATGGGCCATACCTTGACAATTAATTTTATGCAGCAGCAGAGAAATAGAAGCTCAGCCCCCCAACTTGCCTGTTGGAATTTCCCCTTGTTTTCTCCCACTTGCAGGAGAGATTTAATTGTGAGTGGTAAACCTAAAGAGTTTGCTGGTTGCCTCCACCGCTGCCCCCTGTGTTCTTCATTTTATTTGAGCTTTTCTGTGTGATTGAACCTTTTACAGAAAGGTAAAGTCTCATGTCTTGCCAGTGGTGGAATGGCTGTGAAGAGCTCCCCAGTGTTCCTGGCTCCTCAGCATTTAGAAATTTCTTGCCATTAACTTGCACAGACTGCTCCCCTCCCAGTCACTGCCTGCAGCCATCTGGTGGCAGACCAAAACGTTGCCTGGGGGTATCTGCTTGAATTAATTTGCTTTGGCTGTATTTGCACTTTTGTTTACCATTTGAGCAGTGACATTTATTGGCACAAACGTGCTAAGGAAAGCCAGTTCGGGGAGAAATGTCAATATTTGCTCTGAAGAACAACCAGGCCCCAATTCAAAAACATACTAACTCTAAGTACATGGATGTGTCTCATTGATTTTGTTGAATGAAACCTGATGCTGGGAACAGAAGCAATGCCATGAGCTTTCACTCACCAATTAAGACAAATTGGTCATTCCCCAGCCTGAGCTAAGATTGTTCAGGATCTATCTTCACTGTACTGAATCTGAAAAGATAAAACACAGGCCAATTTGCACACATTTGCAAAAACATAGCCCAATCACATCTGCACAGAAAAAGAGGCAATGCAGTTGGTATGAGGAATTGTTGTAGTGTTGAGTCTCTACAAAGGCTGCAGTGAAAAGAGAGTCTAAAAGGAACACAACTGCTAAGAATATGCTAAAAATAATGCTGGAAAGTTTTGCTTGGGGAGTCATATACTCTACTAGGTCTCCACAGGTGTATGGGCAAAACAGACCAGAACTGTCAGGACAAACCCATGATTTTTATATAATCCACATCAGTGAATTTTGGCTGCAGAAGTCATGGGGGATTTGCAGACCTTGCTATAAGTAGATTGTGGGTTTTTTCTGATACTTATTATGTGAATTATAACATCTATGGGGAAACATGCTTGATTGAAGCTCCTGTCCTGTCAGAACAGCTCCAAGGAAATAATATGAGGCTGAAGGCTGAGACCATCATGTCAAATTAGGCCACAACAATAAAGACTTAATACAGGAGCACCAAAAGTTCCTATATTAATGTTGCCTAAGTTTTCCCATTTTAAAAGATTCCAATTTTTTTCCCAGAGATTTGGAAATGGTCAGACTTGCAATTAGGATGGATCTGCTTGATGTCTCTGAAAAAACCGACAAATTAGTTCAGAGTTGCCTGTGCCCTGTAATGAAAAAATCCAAACCCATTCCTTTTATTTTATTATGACCTGTAGAACTTGTCTGATGTTTCTGCCAGCTAAGCACTCCCCAGCCCCTTCAAGGACTGTGACAAAGGGAGTGGGTTGTCCAGTTCTCTTTATTACAGACAAACCCTGAAGAAGCTGGGTAGGAAGACTGATATGTCTGCCCCCAGAAACCCCTGTGTGATTTCCTAAGTGTCATGAACCAGGGCTCAGGTGGTACCTTGAGTTATTCATGGAGACCGAGAAGTTTTTGGTCTAACCCACTGACATCCTGTGCTGAATTCAGCCTCAACTACAGACTATCCCTACATTCTGCCTCTGGTGAAGTTTTACACCCATGTAAATCATGGAATCAGGCACTGCATCTCAAAAAGTGGCTGCACTGAATTCACACCGTGGTTTGGTTACACAGAGCTGTACTCTTGCAAAGGTTGCTCCAAGGAGGACAACCTGCCCAAATGCAGCTCACCTCTTGCTTTGGACGCGGCCAAATCATATCCTACATCTTGATTTTCAGCTGAGAAGTGACTTGCTTGCAGTTCTGTGAAATATGACATCCCCCTTTCTCTTCTCCCCCTACTCCTGAGCATGTAGCATTGAATATACCCCCATGGCCAAGTTCAACAAATTATCAGCCAGAAATTTTAATCAGATATTTAATCTTTCAACCATGTAAGTGAGATTTTGTGTTTACAGTGGCAGTAGGCCAGCTCAACCTCAGAGAAAAAGATTGTTAGTAGTGTCCTTGAAGCTGGGGAGCCAGAGAGCAGTGACTCCTCTGAGCAGGTCTGGCTGACCTGCAGCTGAAAGGCAGCTGTAATCACCACATCAGTACCTACAGCACTGTGTGCTTACTGAGCAGTGGAGAGCCAAGGAAGTTATTATCGTCTTTGGAATAGTGCTGCTCTGAGCATTCAAAATTATTTAGTATAGTAAAGAAAAGAACTAAGCTTTGGTGACAGGAGGCCACAGCAGATGAAATTCTAACATACTCTGCTCCTGAATTTGCCAAATCCTGGAGTAATGGGAAGCATCTTCCTAGATCAAATGCCAGTAGTGAAATTAATGAATCTTCCTGTTTCGAAAGTTTCTTTCCTCATACAGATGCCTTGGACAGATGCATGCCTAAGTGTAGCCATATGCACATTATTCATTCCTGTTTGTAAGGATCTCATTTGATGCTGCAAAGCAGTACAAGAACAAGTTGGTTTTCATAATGTTAACCCTGAAAAATGTGTTGCAAAGTGGAGTATGTGAAGCACTTTTCAGTAATACTTGGTGATCACCTTTATGACTGGAAGCTGGAGGTCCAGTATTCTGACATTGATTTTGCTGTGTATAGTCACAGAAGGTTTATATTCAAAATATTCTTATGTTATGCCCAAGGCCTGAATGCTTTAAAAGTCTGTGAGGATTTGGTTGTCACCAGGGTCTGGGTGGGATGGCATAGGATCAATTTCTCATTTACCCTAAGTCCAAACCTGAGCTCTCTGGGGCAACTAAGCAACCCCAGATTAGAACAGGAATCTTGACTTCACCATTCAGACTTCTCACATAGAAATGTGAAACCCTGTGGGGAAAAAAACACTTATTTCTTCAGTGCAGATGTATCTGCAACCAGTGATTTGTGTCAGCCCATCAGTATTCCCAGTGGTGAAGTAGCAGTTTGGGAGGCATTAGAGTTCTGTACAAGGAGCCAAAAATTTATTTACCTTGACTATTTGCTCAGCATTTTTCTGGTAGCCCTATGAGAAGTGGATGCTAGGAGATAAGTTTGGATTGTTTATACTTCATTAGAGTCTGAAGAGGTTATACCACTATGTACCAGGGTCAAGTTTTAGGTCCTTGTTGAACTCTCTGACTCTTCACTGGAGGTGCAGACAAATTCTGCCCAAGATAGGGATAGTTTTCAGGAAGGGTATGTATATAGCTCCTGTCTTACAGATTGACACAACCTTTGCTATTTCTAAGTAAAACATACCACTTTATGGTCTTCCAAAATGTAAATGCTTCCTATGACTTTGATTGCTGCAGTTTAATTGCAGTTGTAGTTCACATAACTTGCTTAATATGATTAATGTCATAACAAGTCTGCGGACATTCTTCAGTTCTTTACCTTGACAGTGGAACAACACTGGTGACAAAGTGCAGGTTAGGGCATAATGGATCTCTCCTTTTTTAAGGAATTACCTAGGAGTGCTTACAAAGATTCCAGTGTTGGCATTCACTTATTGGATAATTTAGTTCATCTTTATTTCCAACAGGAGAATTCAATTTCCCTGTAGAACTGTGAGACGTGTTGCTTCTGAAATAAGCTGGTTAGCACATCTACTCTCTACAAAAAACTAACCATCCAATGGGGGGAAAGAAGCACAGAGCATATATTGGCTATAGGCATACTGTATATCAGAATAGATGTCCTTTTGTTCAGGCCAGTATCTGATGGGAAAATGAAATATGGCCTGAACATTTATATCTAGTAGGGATAATAAGTGTGAGAGATGACTCAATTTGGATTGAGGCCACGACACTGAAGTGAAGCCACTTTAGTGGCATTGACAGACGATCTCTCCTTGTCAATAGATAGAAAAACATCCATCCATTTTCATCCTCCTGGATCTTTCTTCAACATTTTACACTGTTGACCTGAAGATACTCCTGTTTCATTTCAGAGTGTTAACAGCAGGACAGGGCAATGTAACAAATGTCCAGGTCCCTCTTGAAGGGATGGCAGTGACTGCTAGATGTAGAAAGCTGTTTCTGCAGTTGGAAGACAGCAACACTTGTCAAGTCCCCCAAGGATCAATTCTCTCTCTTCTGCTATTCAGTATGTTCTTGCCAGCTGGATGATGTCCCAATTCTTGGAACACCCAGATAGTTCTCATCCACCTTCCTGTGGTACATTCCTGCTGTTTGGCTAATGTGACCAAGGTGACTTTATCTAGATGAGAGCAATACACAGATTAGAGCTATTGGCTGAAAGCTGAAGCCTGTCATGATCCAGAAAATACTGACAGAAGAAAGTTTTTTTGAAGGGCTGGTCTGAGATGTGCTCCTCTTGGTGGGAGGCATGAACAAGAGCTGGTCAGTCACTCCCATGCACCAAGGGCGCTCTTGTGTTCCTCATTGTTCTCAGAACCTCAGGCACCACTGAACTGGAAGAAGCCTTGTGATTGGACTACAAGAGAGGAACACACAACATTCTTGATCATCACTAGCCTACGGTAGTTTTAGCTTTCCGTGCCAGTGTTTAACTGCCCTTGTGAGTTCAAAATTTTCATTTTATCATTGAAAAACATCCCACACTGCAATTTCACCTAACATCTTCTCATTTTATCTATCTAATGGACAGAAAGAACTTTCATTTTTACTCTTTCTTTCCAGCTGCATTTTATGTATTTCAAATGTATTATCACATCTTCCCTCTGGACTAAACAAGCCCATATTTTTGTCATTCTTTCTCTATAAGTCATGTTGTCTAAAGCTCTGATTATTCATGACTTTTCCCAGTTTGTCCAAGTCTTTTATGAAATTCAGTCTTTTATGAAATGCTTTTCAATATGGGCACAGTTCTTCACAGATGCCTTCTAGATGCTGAGCAGAGTGGAGGGATTTCTTTAAGTCTTAAATAAAATATTCCTTTCTAAAAATCCCCATAATTTAGATGAGTTTTTACATTAATGTCATAAAATTGACTCACCCTTTATGTGTGGTCCCCCACATTCTCTAGCTCAGTTTCGGAAGAACTGTTGCCTATTCAGTTCTTCCCTGAACTTGCATTTTGGCTGAAAATGTCTTTCTAGCTGTAGTACTTTACTCTAGTCCTTCCTGATAATGTTATTTTAAACACTGTTTCTTCAATGCGTAAAGATCTTTTGAATTCTCATCTAACCTCCCAAATGTTTCCACCGTCTTCCAAGAAGTGAGAAATTCTTTCTGATATTTTCCAAGTTTTTAAGAAAAATGTTGACCCAAGATGGAACCTCTGTGGAACTACAAAGAAATTTTGCAGTCTGGCAATGACTTCTTCCCAGCTACTTGCTAAGTAAAGTTTTCCAAGTGGCTGAGCACCTGCTTTACAATAGTTTTGAGCTCATGTTTTCTTATAATTTCCTTAGGAAACTGTCACATGAGACTGCGTCAAAAGCCTTGCTAGCATCCAGATATGTGACATCAGCTCACAAAGACCCATATCCTGCTAGACAGGAAAATTGGGTTAGGCTTAAGAGAGCTAGTGTTTGTTTGACAGAACCATCCTCCTGTGCAGCTATTATCTCCTAAGTAGTTTGATTGTCATCTGATCTTCTGGCTACATATATGGCTGTACTATACTATACATGTAGACCATTATGTTCTATTATTTTTCTGGAAATTAAGATAAAGAAGACAGGCTATGGTTTGTGGACTTCTTGTCATTAAAAAAAAAAAAAAAAAGTGCTATGTTTGCTCTCTTCTGGCACTCTACGACTTCTTCCATCTGTCTGGAGTGTTTGGATCACTGACACTGAGTCCAAATTTGTCGTAGTGACTTTAATCAAGTGAAACCCATTTGACAATATTTAACTCCATAAGAGGTAACAATCTGGCATTTTCTACTTTACCCCTGCACTAAAAACTTTTAACAAAGGAGTTTTATGCCAGTGGAGCTAACTGCAGTCAGCAATTGTTCACCGTTCATTCTATTTAGTGAAGACCAAAATAAAAAGAACAAACTTGGATCAATACTCTTGCAGAATAATGCCTCATTTTTACTTTGCATCCCTTGGGACTTGTGCTTTGCCTTAACATTTCTGATTTTCTCTCTATGGCCAGTGTTGTTCCTTACAGCTATCCTCAGTAATGTGATGTGTATTTTACTTTCCTTTTTATTCTTATAGAGAGGGTTATTGAAGAGGTTTAGCAAGAGTAATGATCAGTTCTATCTGGAGCTGTTCAAAATATTTTCTCCCACTCTGACAGTCATTGGTCTGGCTCCAGTTATTCATGCCTGGGCCACTTCCTGGCCAGGCTACAGCAAGGCAGAAAGCCTTCAGTGAACCAATGTGTGCAGAAACTGGTCCTGCATTTTCTCAACAGCTGAGGCTATTCCAGATTTGCCATATTTGTCCTCTACTCCTTTGAATGGTGTCCAATCAAAATTTGAATCAAGTTTTCTGTTTTATGAACTATCTCTATGCCCTCTTGGCCTGAGTGGGGAGCCTAAAAAGGCATGCAGTTAAGCTCTGGGACAAAAGTTGTGGTCAAGGATCCTTTAAGAGGACCCTTGATAAGAAGGGAAAACTGTACAGAAATCAGGGACTTTTCAGGTCTTGACCAGTGGCACGGAATTAAATGGAAAAGCTTATCTTACAGCTCTCCACTCTTTGCACCAGTGACACTTTCTGTATTGCATCTGGTTTTGTGTCTATTTCTATATTACCTTTCCCTGCACATTTTCTGCTGTAGGAAGAGGGAAACATTCCTGAATACATCACTGCAAGAGGCTCAGATACTCCCATGACAAATGTGATATTGGAGTGTGTACAGAATTAAATAGGATAAATAAACCTTAATGCCAGCATTTTAGCATGAGTATGACTTTGTTTTGTTATGTATGGCTATTGTCACATTGTGGACAATTTTGGGAAAGTGGAAAAATTCTCAGATTATTAGTTTGATCTTGGTACTCTGCCACAAGACTGATGGGAATTTGGGGGCTTCGTTCTGGGAATGGGAATGGTGGGCAGGCGTAGGAGGATAATATGAGGAAGGAAGGCTTCTTGGTTGAAAAGACAGAGATTAAGATTAGAGGTTTATGACACATGACGAATCTCAGAAACATTTCGATTTCTCTATCTTTCTTTTTGTCATTATCAAAAGAAAAAGAGCACCAAGAGGCTCACTAAGCGACTGTCCAAATCTTCAGCCCATTGCAACGGGACTGGTGCAGAGGGGTGACTGCAGATGCTCACTGGCTTCTGTGCCCATGTGCTGCCCGAAATGCTGAGGGAAAGCACGTGGCATCACTGTCATTCCCAAATGTGCCCTAGCAGCCACAAAGCCCGGCCAGAGGCCTGGCCAGCCAGCCCCATGTGGGTGACAGGCCTGAGGACCACCAGCACGCTGGGGAGAGCACTGAACTCACAGTGTCAGATCAAGACAAACTGCACATGATGCAGTTGAGATCTGGCAGAGCATCCCCCAAGCTAGCACTTCTTCATGGAGACCTCCATAGCAAAAATGGAAGACTAACTGTACTGAGGAGAGGCAAACATCATAGGGAACTTTTTCCTAGCACAACGCCTGTCATTTGACTCGGTTGCTCTGTGACCAGTAACATCTCCCTCGTTTCCACTGCTGACAGACAAAAGAGCAGCAGCTCCAAAGATTTCTCAAGGCTTTTTTTTTCAGACTGAGATGGACACAGGACCCAAGTAATCATCCTTAGAGGTTTATGTCATCCTCTGGTGTCTTGCCCATCAAAATAGAGCCTGCTTCAAAGAAATTACATAGCCCCCTCGATGGCAAAGAGCATGCACTGGGAGAGTATCTTGGATTTCTGACTGCTTCACAGCACACGTCCTTGACTCAGAAAGACTCAAGCTTACCAGAAGCCCTTCAACTATTTTTTGTTTCATTTTCCCAGTGCCCACCAGATTAAAACACAGCTTGGCAATGTCACTAGGAGAAAGAGAGAGAGAGAAAAGAAAAGGACAAAAAAAAAAAACCAGCTGCCAGTGTTTCAATTACAAACACTGTTGGAAGGGTTTGTGAAACTTGCCATAAAAGTACTACAGACAGAAATGTTCTTTTCTTTGTATGATTTTTGGAAAGTTTCAAATTTCAACTGGTGCTGTGTGCAAAATCAACAGGTCTGTACAAATATATCTGGTCAAGATTGACAGGTGGGAAAAGCTTGCAAGACCCTGTCAGAGCCACAGAGATCTCTGCGTGTGCCAATGGAAGAACTATCCCTCTTGTTTCACAAAGATAAGGGTCTTTTATAATAAAATGAAAACAAGGAATCAAAGGGTAAGAATCAGTTCTCTAGTATCTCATCCTGTGTGTCACTTGATCAAGGGATATTCATGACTCCCAGCATCACAGACAGGATGAGAAGGGAAAGTGTGGGCTGCTCAGTTTATTCCCTTGCTGCTGCCCATAGGCAGGAGAGGAACTTTAATGGATACTCATGATTTAACAGAAAATGGTGCTAAGCATCATTTTTCTAACCTCAATTTGTGAGATTCTCTTAAGCATCAGGATATTTTTAAGCATTGTGAGAATGGGCCTGTTCCCCTGCATCATGATGCAGCAGCCCACAGGAACATAGATTCAGGATTTCCACTGCAAACATGAAGATGGAAAAGCTGAGATTATCATAAAATCACATGATTCTGGGAGGCACAGCTGTAAGAACTAAAACCAGAATCTAGCAGGAGTTTTGATTTAACTGGAAGAATAGACAGTGCTGGCACTGCATACTTGCAGTAATGTTTATACTTACTCTATCTTGGACAGAGCGATTTCTAGATCTGCACATTTCTGTGTGTTTCTAACTTACCCTAGTTGCTCTTCTTCTAAGGTTCATTGTAAAACTTAAATACATGGAAATACCTATGTCAAACAGGCAAAGTTGTTAGCTCTTTTCTGTTCCTCTTCCTTAACAAAAATTATTTGCATCTAGTGGCTGTAAAGTTATGTCCTATGCATAATGTTGTACCTATAGCTTGGCAGTGATTTTTGTCTTAAGAAAGACTGGCAGAAGGACTGTGTGATGCTCATCAGGAAAAAAAAAAGGCTGTTTTGAATTTTTTTTTCTGGAGTTTCAAGAGAGGAGCACTCAAGAGACACTTGCTCACACTCAGTTGTACGTGATTTAATCTGTTCTTTGATGTGTTCTAGTGGTTTCCAGAGAGAAACACGTATCAATGTCTGCTTAGGCTCCAAGCTGGTCATTTCCTTCTATTTCTGTTCTGGCCTTGGGTCTCCATCATCCTCCACTCCTTGTTCCTGTCCATCTGTAAAACTCATAACGCCAGGTTTAACACAGTAGTGTACACAGGCAAAGGGTGACTTGGAAGTGCTTGAAGGAAAGGATGTGCTTCATGATTCAAGTGTTTGTGTCGTTTCGGCAGAAAACTCTGACAAAGAGAGTCCTACACATGGAAAAAATCTGTCAGCTTTTCCACAGAAAAGCTTATTCTCTTGTGTTATGACCTTTAGAACAAAATGTAGAAAATCCTATGGAGGCCTCACCTCTATGTTTTGACCGAGCCATATTTTTAAAAATTCTGTAAACAGAGTCTGAATTTTTAAAATATTACTGAGCTTTCAGTCAAAATGGGGCAAACAGCACAGTCTTTATCACAGTAAACTTTGCAAACACCACATCAAGTCCTAAGAATATTTTGATATTTTTATTTTTATAATCAGTGATGGAACTAAATTAGAAGGAAAATTTAGGTACTTTCAGAATATAGAGGTGAGGAGAAAAAAGGGCTACCCAGCGATTATGGAGCTGTCCTAAGGGAGCAGAACCAGGTCTAGGACTTGCTACAATAAATTCTCAACATAAAAATGCCTAAATATCCAGAATGATAACTCCAAACATGATTCTACTGCTGCTGTCACTGTTTAGAAAATGGCCCTCTTCTTTTAGATGACCTTAGGGTCCTCCCTTTTAAACCATGGTTTAAGCTCTAAATGTACAGAGTCAATCAAAGTCCTCTCCTGGGTATTTTTCCTGACTGGGGGAGGTAGCCAGAACTGAGATGCTTAATGGTCTACATGCCTCCTATAGATGCTGTAGGTGCCTAACTTTGGGCTATAGATATACCTAAAAACTCAGTGGATTCTTAGCCACAAGCCACCTTTTCAATGTTGCCCAACAAGGGTCTTAGAATGATGGCATTTGACCATTTAGCAGTAAACACAGGTCTTGTATTTCACAGTTACAATTGTGGGTCCTGCCCCTTGATTTGAGGTTGTTCATCTCCTCACAGCTTCACCCTTGGTAAAGGGTGACCTGCAGTTTCTGAGGAGAAGTAGAAAAGGGATATACAGCCTGTAGCCATAATCCTGATCAGTTTGGGTTTTTTTTGTTTTTTTTTTTTTTTTTTTAATTATTCTATTATTTTGAGTAGCTTAATCCTCACCAAGAGCTTTGAGAATGTATCCCTGCTACCCATCACCTTCCTCACACTCATTATTGTACCTACCAGCTATACCCAGGCATCACTAGGCTGAGATGTACACACAAAGCACATCAAGCCAATAGCTCCTAATTTGACACAATTTTCAGTCCTTGTGAAGAAGAAAGGTAATTTGTGGTTGTTCACATTACTGTGGCACTTTGAAAGAGTATAGGTGGCTTTCTGATACAGCCTGATACAACAGTGGCCCCTTGCATCTAATAAAGCAAGCCACCTGATGGGGGTCATTCAGGAGATCCTGAAAGACTGTGCAAGGGACACATTTTCTGATATGTCCAAAGTATCTACTCCTTTTCCCCCCTCCTTCCTACTAGCAATTAGGTTGGCAGATCAACTCTTTCTGGGTGAACTGGTGTGGATTCAGGCTGCTGGACAATGTGGTCTTTACCACTTCTGTTTTCTGCTCTCAATATTTTTGTGAGTTCCATAATGATAATGGACAAACTCGCCTAACCTAGTCAAAGGCAGGCAGAGTTAGCTTCATCCTTTATGATTTCCAATAAGACCTCAGTGATCCACAAGGGAATAATCACACAAAAGGTCAGTCTGAATGCAATGGCCCCCAAAACTTCCAAATCAGGTAGACCTCCTTGGAGCTGCTGGATTATTAAATGTGCTCAGTTGTGCTCATGGGGATGATAGAGAAACAAACTGTGGATGTGAGGGAATGCCTTGCTGTATGAGAAAAAGCAATGCCAGGAGGAAAACTGAGATAGCGTCTTCATGCCTGGCACTTGTCTCCTCAGGCGAGGTTCAGAGATCTGCAAGATCAGGGAATGATCGTGCAGCTGATAGCAGCATACCTGTGTGTTACCATCTCTCCCTGACAAAGCACAAGGATACAGTTACCCCAGCCAGGCCACCAAAATCTTCAGCCCAGTGGGAAGCATCTGCCTCCTGCCTGAGAAGGCTGCTTGCTTGCTTACTTCCACGGGGGCAGCGGAGGAGGGGTGGGAAAGGAGCCCCGCGGGAGCCGCAAATAATAAATAACCATTTCAGCTGTTGCAGCCACAGCAGAATAGGCCCGGCGAGGACAGTCGGGGCGGAGGAGGGGGCTTGCAGGCGAGTGCCTGGATGTCGGCGGCCGCCTGGCTGCCCTGTCGCCGGGCTCCCGGGGCTCGGGACACGGGTGTCCCCCGCGGCCCGGGGCGCTGCCGGGGCCCGGGCGCTGCCGCCGGCTCCGCGGCGCTCCCGCTGTTGTTGGTGCGGGGCAGGAACTTGGCAGGGGCGCGCAGCCGGTCCCCGCTTCGGGTCCCACAGGCAGGAAAAGTCTCCCAGCCTGCGGAGGAGACAGCCTGGCTGAAAGAGCCCCGCCAGCTCTGCTGCAGATAAGTTAATGTACACAGAAGGGACGTAAATTACCGCGACCCTCAGCAGCAGGACATTGGCCAGGCCTGTCAGGAGGAGGACAAGCGCCGGCCAGCTCCGCGCCTCGCTGACATTCACCTCCAGATAGAGCCGCCGCTGCCCGGCGAGGAAGGACCTGGTGGAGCCAGGGCTTCCTTGAAAACAGCTGCCTGTCCCTGACACCTACAAACTAATGCGGTTTTAATCAGGGGAATTAACGGAGGGCGGTGCACTGTTTTCCCAAACGATTTACATGGGGACGGCAGCCTTTTCCCCCCTCCGCCGCCTCCTCCGTGGCTCCACTGCCATTTCCCTTATGTTTCTTTATCTGAGCTGATTTTTTTTCCTGCCCCCCCGGTCCCCGTCCCCCCCCCCCCCCCCCCCCCCCCTCCGGGGAGCCAGACGTGCCTTCATCTCCACCCCCCGAGCCCTGACGACACTCACCTCCCTGTTTACACACTGACATCACAGTGCAGCCTCCCTCCAGCCCAGAAATAACCCCTGGGAATAAAGCAAACAGGAAAAGGCCACTGCTGTTGCCTCCTTCGCAGCTACAGCCACATCACCCCTTTCAGGGACTGCAGCCGCACGTACGGAGCGGTGCGCGGGATCCTGGGAGATCCTGTCCGGCTCCATGTCACAGCTGTGACAGTAAATCACGCAAGATGCCCGACTGACAGGCTCTGCTTGGCAGAGGGATGGCAGAGCTGAGATGGGATAACTGCATCCAGATAACAGAAGGAGTCAATGGGAGGGCCAAGGCTGGACACCAAGTCTTCTGCTTCAGTCATTACACCGTGCTTCTCTACAAAAATATGTTTCCCTCTTTCTCCTTCCCTGTGTTTCATTTCCTTCATGAAGGGACACAGTTAAACTGAAAGCCAGGTATCCTGAATGGACGATGGGAACAACAATGGGAAAATGTCTGCGGGGTCACCCTCAGTGTTTCCAAATAGCATCTTGTAATCCACACACAGCCCATTAATTTCAGCAGGACTGCTTGTGTGGTAAGCTCCTACCCGAGATGTGTGTGGGACGCTCATTTGGGCCCATGGAGACTTCATTATTATTGTAAGCTTCAGCTTTAGAAGGCTCCAGGGGACAGCGCTTTGCTCTCGCTCTTAGGGAAGAGCCAGGCTTAGTGGGGCTGATTTCTGTGTCTAACATTCTGCCTGCCCTTGCTTCCATGAGCTCTGCTCTCTGGTGTTTGTTAATTACTCTGTCTGGACACCTGGCAGCAGTCACTACCAAGGTTGCACTCGCTGGAATTATGCTGGATTGTTTAGGTTGCATAAGTGTCCCTAAATGCATACCTTATTTTCTCTGGCTTTGGAAAGGCAATTGCATAGCAGCAAGGAATGGGTAACCTTAGGGAGGCCAGAGAACAGGTGCTGTGCCCAGAAAGACCTTTTTGCTTTTCAGTTTCACCCCAGAGATGCTGGGTACAGCGTGATGCTCTTGGACCAGCCTGTCTGAATCCATTATGTTTTTATACAGTTGGTTTCATAGGCATATGTGGATGTGGAGTTGGAGACAGCAAGCACAGGAGGCTCTTGCCCGAAGCCTTTATAACCTGTGTTAGAGACAACAAGTAGGTGCAAAGATCACACAAAAACACTGCTTTTCTGATAACTAATAAAAAAATAAAATAAAAATAATATTTACTGCGGACAGGATCTCAGTGGTTTCTCGTAAGCACCACCATTCCCATTCCCATTTTGAAAGGCAGAGTCTGTGCATAGTCATGGCTGTGTCCTAAGGGGTGACCTGGGAACATTGCTGGAACATCCATTTCTCCAAAGTAGCAAAGTAGTGTCTCCCACTCTGCCACCACAGCCTGCTAACACCATACAACCTCTCAGTGACACAGTGTGGGACACAGACTCTCCAAGCTAAAGCAATGCCCTTTGTTGGGACCCTCTGCCATTGCCTTTTCCCTTCTGGCAAGGGGTGACAGGAGAGCTGCAGCCCTCCATGTGCTTTCTGCTTCCCTCCCAAAAGAACTATGAAGAACAACAGAAGTTGTCTGAGGAAGGCCAATGGCAGAAAAAATACATGGACTGTAGAACTCAGGTTGCAAGCACTTTACAATGTGACTGGTTTTGGGATACTCGGGGATGGAAGAAGCTGTGTAAGTAGCATGGATAGTAAAAGACAGAGGTGATGTGCCTACCATCCTGAGGGAAAATATCCTCTAAACTGGTTACTTACTGCCCTGCATATCATGGTGGCTTGAAAAAAGCAATGACTTTTAATCAAGGAACCAGTCAGAGGATTGATTCTCTTTCCTGTAAGTGCAGGACCTCATGATATCTCCTGGAAAAGAAGACTGCTCCAGTGGAAGATGCATACTTCTCTTTTTTTGTTTGTGTTTGGTTGGGGATTATTATTATTATTATTATTATTATTATTATTATTATTATTATTATTATGGTCTTGTGTAGTATTTTTGGTTTTTTCTGCTGTGTGTTTTAATTTTTTTTCTGCACTGTAAAGAAATGAAAAACTAGCAGTAAGATGTAGAAGTAGGTTGATAACCAGGTATACATTTAACAGAGAGCAATGACCTCTCTTCCCTTCCAACTTACACTTTCTGGGCAAGGGATAGAAATATCCTTGACCTTGATGGAATTATTCCAGCATCACCTGTTGTAATGGCTTTTCTAGGGTTGTTACAGGGTCAAGGTGTGACCAGCATGTAAGGGTTTGGTTGTGGCAACATAACCTTTCTGCTCAGGAGAGGGTGAGGGTAGATCTTCTTGGGAGAACAACATGGAAGGGTTGGAAGTGCAACATGTCCAGATGGCCAAATCCTCTCCCACCTCCAGGAACTGTTCAACATGGAAAAGAGAAGGGGCTGGGGTCTGTTCTCTGATGTGTTCCTTCAGCTTCAAGAGAACAGAGGAATACAGGCTGCCCTGCTGCAAGACAAAGAAGTGAATGAGGCAGCAGCCATTCCCTCTGTGTGTGTGCCAAGGACAGGAGCCTCCAGTGCCTCCATCTGAAGATTGGCTTCCCTGGAGAGCTGGAGTGTGTGAGCTGTGGCACTGGCAGGCTCCACAGCCTGACACATGTTTTCATCTCTTCCTGCACAGAATGCCCCCTGTGTTTTCTTCCAAAATACATCCACGTTCTTGGCACTGGAAATCTTTTATCTTTATGTGTTGTTTTGAGCACACCCACTGCTTCCTGACTTAAAGCAGTTATGGCATAGACAGAGATTTACTGACATCAGATAGTGGTTTTCTTAAAGCTGCTTTAAGCCAGATTGTTCTTTTGGTGGACACGACACAACTGGGCTTCATTTAGATGGAAAATAAAGATCAGTTTTCCAAAGCAATCATGTTTGGAGCAGGAAACTAAACTATGAATGAATGTATCTTGAATGCTGAGGGGCTAATGGGAAGGACTGGTGTAATTGTGGTTGGAGTAAATGCTGGTTTTGATTCCACAGTTTTGGGGGAATATGCCTAGCTTCATAGAAGTTGCCAGTGACTTCAAAGCAGGACCATAGCCATGCAAAACACATTCAGAAATAGCCCCAGCTGGCACTTTCTCAGTCCATCCACAGCATCAGAAGCGAGGAAGAGGACAGATAGTACAGAAGAGATTTCCTTTTGGGCCCAGCTCCTACAACTGCTTCATCCTTTCCCCTGTGCTCAGTCAGGACCATCCCCCCCATACTGCAGCCCAGCAGGACTCCTGTGAGCTGGAGAATCCAGCCTCACATTTTTTGGTGATCTGTTGCTGTGTTCATAGCCTTTCAGTGCACTTTATTTCAAAATCCTGTTCTTTCTTGTTTTCAAATGGGACTTCTGTAGTGAGTCACCCCTAAAATACCCAGTGGTATGTAAACATGCCCAAGCTCTCCTGAAAGAAGCAATCCCAGCTTTTAATACTGCAACAGACACCCTGATGAGATGCTGGCCCATGTGTGTGTCCAGGCATTTTCCTTCAGGATGCAGAGGCCAGGGTAGTTTTCCTCTAGTGTAAATGCAGATTTTGACACACAGGTGCTGAGGGATTTGAGGAGGTATCTCTGATTCAGAAAAAAAAAAAAAAACCAAAGTTGTTTGACTGTATGTAGATGGTCTCTGGCTTCCTTCAGGGATGCTCCCCCTTTCCCCCAGCCTTGCACTTTGAATAAGCATCCAGAGGCTTGCAAGCTTATCCAGACTTATCCAAATCTCTTTGAAGCGATGGATTAAGGCAGGAACCCTGGGATCCAGGCCAAGAAACCTCAACAGCACAAGTCAGTGAGAAACCAAGAGCCTGTCCAGGGGAGCTGGCTAAGGAAAAATGAAGGAGTCCATCCCAGGGAGGCGACAGGAAGGGATCATCTGTCTGGGGAAGAAGGGTTCCATTGGGAGCTGCGTGAGGGGAATGAGAGAGGGGGAAGGGCATGAGCCAGACTGGGAGGGCTGGGAGAAGGCTCACTGTGGTAGGCTCAGGCCCCAGTTGCCTTAAGCCAAGCCTGCCTTATGGGTCTGTGACCCTGGCTGCAAATCTTGCACAAAGGAATTATGATGGGAGGCTTCTGGTGCTCTCTGGCAGTGGCTGCATCAGCAACACTGGTGGAGCAGCCTGTTATCCCAGGACAGATTACCTTGTGGGAGACATAAATAAGGGGAGACAGAGCAAAATCTTATGAAATAATAAATGGTCCCAAAGAAGACCAGAAGGTTTCTATTCACCTTGTTCCATGGCAAAGGATAAGAGGACATTTAACGAAGTACTGATATATGGCAAAACAAGAACTGATGAAAGGAAATCCTTATAGCATAGTCTAACCTGGTGTCATTCTTTGGAACAAGACACCACTTTGTCTACAGGTCTTCAGGGACTGAAGAGAGAGTGAGATATATGGACAAGTAGCAGGGTTTTACCAATCCATTGTATAAAGATCAATAAAGGGGGTGGGATTGCCTGACAGTTTGTTAGAGTTTTTGCTGCTTATTTTTTGTTCTGGGTGGATCAAAATATTGTCAGTAGACCAATGTTTGAACCGAGAAAGGCAGATTGAACAAACCCAAGACATGGTGGGGGGCATAAGTTGAGCAAGGAGGGCAGAGGGGAGGCAGTGGGAAAGGGGCTGGTGCCTGCCTCTGCTGTCCTGCAGTCCAGCAGCCCCATGCCCTGGGACCCACGTCTTGCTGTGGGCTGAGACAGAGCCTCGACCACCCAGAATGTCTCCCAGAGCAGGAGTTACCCTTTTCCAGACACCGAGTTTGTTGTTGTTAATGTTTGTTTGGCCTTGGTTTTATCTTAGCTGTTTCATTCATCTTTACTTTTGATGGTTTATTTGTGCTACGCAAATTAAGCAAACAACAGGCAATTAGGCTATTTTTACTGAGTAAAATATATGCATGTCCCTTGTCCTGGGCTTCCAAAAATGGGTGGAAGCAGAAGTAATATTATTGATTTACAGATATTTTCTAACAGTTGATGTGATTGTGACTGAGGCTGGCAACAGACTTAAAGCAGTAAAGCTGAAGTAATTTCAGAGCAGAGTTGCAGCTCACAAGTGTGTATCCACATAAGAAAGATAAATTGATACACAGGTAAAATAGGCACTCAGCTTTGAAAGCAGACACTGTTTTTCAATTTTTACTCATTTCTTAACTGATATGAAAACTTTTGAACTACCAAAGCTTCACAACACCCTCCCCTATCACGCTGTAGCATGAATTTCAACTTGTTAATTGTTCCTGAGTTAAGTTAGTGGGTCATGGAGCAAAAAGACATCTGCTAAAATCAGCACTTCAAACTCCTTTGGTTATTTTTGAAACTTGGGCAACCACTCAGCCTGCTCCCCTCTTCATCCGTTATTTTTTTCTTTTTCTCCACATCCCATGTGCAACAAGGAGTAGAAGAGGGAGCACAGAGCTGATGGGCTTCTCTGTAGTGCACTTCTTGGGAGATGAGCAGGCCTAGAAATTGCCAATGGAAAGCTAGTCAGGCAGAGCTTGCAGCCAGCTCAAAGACCCATGTGATTTTTTTTTTTTAAGCAAAGAAGAGGCTATCACCTGGTGGTACAGTGCTTACTGCATCCACCAAGTATCAGGAACAGCAGCACAACAGCAATATGAGGGGGAGGGAGGGTGCTAAGAGGGGAAGTGACAAGTTACTTCCAAATATGAAGGAAAAAACATTCAAAATGTTTGTCTTAGAACTATTTTTCTGGTTAATGTTTAACCTTTCACTTTTCCAAAGTAATGTTCTTGTTATCAGTTCCATTGCTGAAGGTCACATATAGAATAAAAGTCATATCTTAAACGTGAATAAATAACACAAGCAGAAATTAATTGAGTGCAAGTGACTCATGCGACATTTAAGGTTTTCTTTACCTACCAATGTAAGCAAATGGTGTAAGCATGTCCCTTTTTGTCCCATGAGCTGAAAAGAAAGCAAGTGAGCCAGAAATGACCTATTGTGCCACAAATGCACTCGAGCTCCATTAGGAAGGCTCTCCTCCTCAAATCTAGCTATTCTGGGAAGCAAACAACTGTAGGATGAAGGAGATATCAGTGCCCTGGCAGGGGACATGCTTGGAGGGCAGAGGAGATGCTTGGAGGGCAGGGGACATGCTTGGAGGGCAGAGGAGATGCTTGGAGGGCAGAGGAGATGCTTGGAGGGCAGGGGACATGCTTGGAGGGCAGGGGAGATGCTTGGGGGGCAGGGGACATGCTTGGAGGGCAGGGGAGATGCTTGGAGGGCAGGGGAGATGCTTGGAGGGCAGGGGACATGCTTGGAGGGCAGAGGAAGGCTCCTCACTAACTGGGAGCACTGGGAGGGCCTTTGAGTTGCATTTCACTGTAGTGAATGACAGCTGTGATTTTGACTGATGTTGGGAGCTCTCTGATAGGAATCCAGGGGATAAAACCAAATGTTTTTGAGGAATTTGGGACCAATCAATCAATCATTTCATTAAAGCAAACAAACATGTTGTATATGGTTTGTCTCCTGTGTTTGGGAGCCTCAGGAGCTTTATGTGCACAGAAGGGTCATCCACTAAGGGGATTTGTTCATGTAAAGGGGAAGTTAACTGGAAATAGCAAAGAGTGTCCTTCAGATTTCTTTTGTGGTAAATCCCTAACAGTGTCTATTTATGGAATAAAATAGCCCTACTGTTTCATAAAGGAGAAACAGGGATAGAAAAGAAGCAAATGCAAATGCCACATAAGGATTTGCAACAGAGTCACCTGGCTCACTGATGTGGTTCATAAATACATGTTTGAATTGCACAGTCTGTAGAAACAAATATTGAGAAACCTCTCTTTCATTGCAAAGATATTAATTTCTCATCCAAGATCCAGAAATTAGGAAGGAAAACCCCTGCTTTACAATGCTCAGGGTGTAATTATCTTGATTTTATCAATTATCTGTAGATTCCAGAGCAAATCCTCTGTTGCTGAGCAGTTGTTTCCTGTAGAAGGCATAGAAGCAGCAACAACTTGTCTTGTAGATTTCAGTGAATCCAAATCTTTTCTAAGATTACTGCTGAGACAATTCCTGAGATGGTTGTAAATAATTGGACAGGAATTATTTATCCAGGTTCTTTGGTACTCTTTATTGTGCTCTTCTCTGTTGATAAAACCAGACAGTTTTAAGGAAAAAACAAATGCAGAAAGCAGTACTATCAAGCAGTCTGCTTTCTAGATAATTTATGAACTACTGTCCCACAGTACAATAGAATCATAGAATTGTTTAGGTTGGAGAACACCTCTGAAATGATCGAGCCCACCATTAAACCATGCCCCCAAGCACCACTTCTATGTGACCTATAAATAGTTCTAGGGATGGTGACTCCACCAGCTCCCTGGGCAGCCTGCTCCAATGCTATATTTTGATGGTCTCACTCTCATTTAGGCTGGCTTGCAGGGGATCTGTGGCTGATGAAGCATTTGCCTGAATCAGATGAAAACCCTTGTTGTGTTGTGTGTTGTGGATCCCAGCTCATGGAGAGCTAGCAGAGCAAAATGTCAGTGGATAGAAGAGAGGTCATTCTGGGTACATCTCTCATTTTAGGGACCTCTGTTTTCCCCACACCTGGGAACTGGCATGACCTGTTTTGCTGCTGGGATGAAGACTGCTCCCACAGGTACATTGCAGTTATGGCCCAGTCTTCACATCTCCCAAAGGGTAGGATTGGCTGAGCCTCAGGAGTTTTGGAGGGCCCATTCTAAGGGGCTTGGAAACGGACTGTCAGAGCCTTCAAATGACCATACACTTCTTAATAGCAATTATCATTTTTCTAAAGGAGTCTCATTTTACTTGACCTTTTGCTCTGTGCTCTGCAAAGTTAAGTCAATAAATTAAAATCCAGCTTTGATGTCAAAAAGTTGTGGTATACTCCTGAAAAGGAAAGCAGCTGTCACAAACAGATTTTTTTTTAAATTTTTTTTTAGGAAATAAACATTGGCAAAGAGACAAATGAGTTGCTCTATTTCTCCTAATGTGAGTCAAGTTTAATTTTTAAGCTGATAATAGTAACATTGCTGCAAATTCTCAGAAACATAAACTCCAAAGGAATGAGAGCACTTTCTTCAGCAGTAGATCTCTCCATGTCACAGACAACACTTGGACCCCTGCAAAAAACTTGCAATGTGGAGGATTGGACAGGGGGGCTTCTTTGCTTTTCTGAGACCTCTACCAAGCCTGTGCTAATGCACAGACAACCATCCTCTGCAGCATGGCAGTATTCTCTTTCTGAACAGGAAATTCAGTGTATTTTTTTGCCTACCCCAGCTCTGAGACAAGTTTTATTTCCCCCCTCTTGCAAGAAGTATGTCTCTGTTTTCTAGACCAGTATCTAGAAACGGCTTCTTTTGGCATAGGCTCTGATTTCTGAAGAGAAAAGGGCTGTTCAGACCTGATGTTGTGGTCCAAGTCACTGTCTATCACACTTCCCTGCTCTATTTTCACTTTTCTCATGTAACATCACATCATCTCACTTAATACATTTGTTTCTGATTACAGGCTGTGTATAATGGCCCAGCACAATGCCTTACAGTATGCTATGGCTCCATGCCATGGGAAAACATATTCGTAATTTTTATGACCCCAGTGCAGCAGTGATGCATTTTTTAAAAAACAGAAGAACATATAAAGGAATTATTTTGCAGCAGGATTAAGCATCATTACTCACAGCAGACATACACTTTGGAACTCATTAAGCCTGTGCTTTGTTATTCTTGGTATTTCAGAACATTTGCTCTAAGTGTCTCTTGGTTCTTTCCAATCCTGCTATATAAAATCCCTTAAAATTAGGCAGGACTAGGCCATAAAGCTCTTGATGTCAGATATTGGGGCCAGATTTTCCCTTCCCTGTCAATCTACAGGCAAGGGATTTCTTTTTTTTTCAGCTTCAGATGGTCAAAAAAAAATGTTGAAGGAATGATAAGAAAGGTGGCAAGGAACAGCAGAACAGCAGAATGGGTGGGTTACAGCAAAGGAGTACACACAGCCTACAGTTCCCATTCCCATTCCATACTATTAAAAAATTACAAAATAAAACTGAGAAGAGCCTGGGTGGACAGAAGGATGGGGTGGGGAAGAAAATGTCAGAGCAAGCCCCTGGCTATTTCTCATTTCATTTCACTCAGTGGAAATATGTCAAAATCAGGGAGAAGAGAAGAAAAGGGAACATTGAAATTTGAGGGAGAGGGAGGATGTGTGTGAAAAATTCCATAAAATGTGTTTCCATTTTAAAGTCTTCTGTGCAGAAACAACTGCAACATTTTCATGGGTTCTTCTTCTTATTTTTCAATCCTTTTTCTGTGCTCTCAGAGGAAACAGGCTCAGACCAAAGCAATGCAAATGCTTCTCAGAGTTGTGCTACCCAGGGTCTAACTCCAGAAAACCTTCTGGCAATGAGACATGAGGATCAACATCAGCCTTGATGTAACTCCACTGACATCACTGGGACTGTGCAACGACACAAGTTATTCCTCTGAGAGGAAGTTCTCTGTTTTAAGATGAAGAAGCAAAATGAGAAGCAGAATCCAGTGAATGGCTCCATTCACGAGGATGGAAAGTTTTGGTAGGGTGGGCTGAATCCTGAACCATCATTGCTACTTTTTCTCCTTGGCCTCTGTCTTGGGGAGGTTTTGTAAGGAGATGTCATTCCATGCGCGCAGACTAATAATTCCCCACTCAACATACCAGTGGCATTACCCACCTCTGGCCTCCCACACACTGTCATACCCTTATCAGGACACTCACACACATGCTAGTGCCAGGACCCTTTGGTAGCTTCATAAAAAAGCAAAGCCAGTCTTATGAGTCAGGATCTGGTAACGCTAAGTGCTGGAGAAAATGTGCACAAACAGATAAGCGCAAGGCTAAGGATAGTGCCTGCCTTCTGGGACTGCCTCTGCTTTAATGCTATCCAGAAGACAAAGTTGGGAACATGAAGATCTCTGTAGCCTCCTATTACTGGTCTGAAAGTCCCTAGGGCTTTACAGGATGACTGGGATGGAAGCTTTGAACCCAATCTGTCCAGCAGATCTTCCCCGTATTTCTTGAAACACCTCCATATTTAAGAGTGTCAAATCTTCTTTACATACAAATTGACATTTGTTTGCTGGAAAGCCCATTCAGTGAAAGCCATGCTTCCCATGTGGTGGGAGAACATCAGATGTACTCAACCACACTTCTGCTCCATCAGCCTTCTCTTGGTTCTCACCTTACCATGGCAACCACTTCATACATAACTCAGCTGTTCCAGCACTCAGCTATTTCACATATCCTAGGTCCAGTCCGTTCTGTGGGGTAGGGGTTTTTGGGTAAAAAACTGTAAGTGAAAGTTGGAAGGTTAGCACTGGAGATTTAGCCCAGGAAAAGGGATTCTGTCCTAGCTGAGCTGGCTTAGCCAGAATGAGGAGAGTTTCTTTTGCCCTCATGTCTGACAAAACAGTTTTTCCCGAGAATGGAAATCCTCTGCAGAGGTTCACACAGTGAGAGTGATTTGGGCAGACAAATAATATTCTGATACAATCATTGCCTCTTGTGTCCTAAAAAATGAAAATACTGGATAAGATCCCACTTCCTGGCCTTGCGCCTGTCAAGAATAGGATCTATTAGTCTCTAAAAGAAAGAAATAATATACAGAAAATAATACATAGTAGCCAAGGAGAGCTATGTGAACTGGCATCTAATCAGTGTTTCATGGAGGGGTTCTGGTTTTTTTTCCACTAATTTTTTTTTTTTTAATTCTCAGAACTGTCATTAGCAAATAAGATTTTTACTGTTCCAAGATTTCCTTGCCTTCTCATGCAGGGACGCTCCAGTTTTCTGGGCAGATTTTCCTTCTTTCTTTAGAATAATTTCTGTAGGTAGAAAAGGTAGACTCCCAGAGCAGCAGCGAGCTAGAACTATGAAGCCTTCTTGCCACCCCTAGAAAGCTGGAGTAGTGACCACCCCTCTGATCTTCTGTCTTGAAAATCAGCTCTCTGTATTCTCCAATTGCTCTTACAAATGTGTGACCAGCTCTACCTTGGCCAGCATCACCAGGTACCACCCCTCAGTTGCCTCACAGCTGGTGCAGCCATTTTACAATTCTGTCAGGTGTTTTATATTTGTTTCCACCTGTTCGCAGCAGTGTAAATTTCTACATGAGGTGATGAGAAAACCCTGATTTCTGTGATTTCCAAGGGTGGCATGAACAGTTTTAGACTATTTCTGGACTTATAGAGCTTAGAAAATTGTGTCCCCCAGGATCATTTCTTTTCAGCCCAAATTTGGGGTTAAGGTACTCCTGCATGGCACACTTGGAACAATATTTCAATAGTTTGCCTTTTCCATCTAGCTAGTGTAATGTGGCAGCAAAGAAGCTGCCAGAGTGTCTCAGCAAGCAACAGCTACATGGTGCTGTGTTCATGGGCTGGCTCTAACAGCATGGTAAACCCCAATGTGCTGTGGGGACAGATGTGGCTGGCACCTCTTCCCGCTCTCCAGGCCCTCTGGCATTTCCCTAATGGGGACAAGAGGTTGGCTTTGTGTGCAGCCTCCTGCACCAGGGCTGGCCTGATATCCTTCCAGCCCAACATACCTGCAGCCAAACCCTCAAGACCTGCTGTAGTTTGGAAAGCCACATAGGGCTGGAGCTGTGTTACCGTGTATGAACTGACAGTGTCACTGTCAGTGTGCATAACTCCTAAAAAAAGCAGAAATCATTTGTCTTCTGGGTAAGAGCCAGGTTTCTGACTGTTTTATTTGTGTGTGCCTAATTTCCTGGCTGTTGCTGCTGATAATTCTAGGTTTTTGATAGATAATACTTTACCTGAACTCCAAGAAAGAGTAGGTTCCTTTGAGAGCCTGGAATACCATGTATTCCAAGGAAAACATTACATTATAGCCACAAAAGCCTATTTTGTTTGCCTAGAAGCAGCTGATGCAGCTATTTCCCCTCCACATGATCTAAGGGCATCTGCTGGATTATTGGAAATGAAAACACAAAAGAGTATGGCAGAGAAGCAAACTGCCTCTTCAAGTCTTCACACACATTGGCTGCATTGGCTCTAGGAAGGAGTGCGAGGATTCATTTTTGTGCCTACAGATATCTATTCTATATGTATATGTGAGTGTTTTGTATATATGTGTGTTTGGCATCTATATATAACAGACCTTTAAATGTGTATGTGTGTGCAAGAGGGAAGAGGAAAGAACAGAGGAGCTCCAATGTTTGTCCTCTATTCACCAGATCATCTTTCAGACAAGAAAAAATGCTACAACCAAGCCAAGGTTCCTGCTCAATGAATTAATGCAAAGCCAGAAAATTATGGCAGTAACTGCTGTCTGAGCATGACCAGAATTTGAACTGCTTAATAGGCGTGCATTGCTGTACACTCCATTTCCAAAAAAGCTGCATTTGTAGTTGTGGGTACCGCAGTGAGGAATGGGTTTACTTGAAGTCCTGAGCCATCAAATTTTTTTTTTTTCCCTAAACTGATGGTAAGTATCTGGAAGATAAAAAAGCAACCCTAAAATGCCTTGATATTTTTTCAGTGCAGAAAACTATTATATGACATCAGAATGTAGTCTGCATGGTGAAGGGTAATAAAAGAGAAGGAAACAATAAGAAGATGGTGAAATGTCACGCTTACTCGATGATTTGAAATGATTAAAGTACAAATGGGTAAATTCTAAGCAAAGTCCTTTAATTGGTTGCTTGAAGGCAGCAGTTTTTTCTGGAGACAGCAGGCTGAGATGATTCCAAACCTTTACATATCCAGTAGCTGAACCCATACCTGGTTTATGTGCAAGAAGACCCCTTTGTAGGGGTCCTTCTGAAAGAATAATCATAGGAATCATCATCATCATCATCATCAGATCCTCCACACTAAACAGCAGAAGTCTTGTACTTCTGGCTCTTCTATCCCACTTCCCAAAAGCCTGACACTCCTTCAGGATAAGCAGATGCAGCATTGCCTTCTTCCGGATCCATGATCCCTAAGCCAGACCTCCTGCTGAGGTTGTCCTCTCCTCGAACTGCCATCCAAAAAGCCTTTCCCCATGCTCAGAGGAGGATAATTGTATAGCTCAGACTGAGAGGCAGCATGCTCATATGGCCCAGCTGTGTCATTCCCCACCAGCACAACTTGTTTAATGGGGTCTTTTCTATTTAGGAAACCAGGGAAAAGAGGCAATTCATGGTGTGGAAGAAAAGACTTTTTTTCTCTGATGTGCCTCTATACCTCTCTTAATATCTTCCTGAGCTGTTTTCCAGCTTTTCTGTTAACCAGTACACTTCCATCTTCAACACTAGTCAATGAATTGAGTTCCTTTCCTTTGATATTTCACATGTGGGCCTCTACATCACTCCCCTGAATTGATCTTCAATAATCTTCCATCTTCCATACACATACTAAAAATACAGTTTGCAATTCTTCTGATATCTTTCTCCCAATCCTGCCCCTCATTACCTGGCTGTTTATCTTCTCTGCTGGCTGGTTAGTACTGGTGGTATTGTTTGTTAGTTAGCTGCTCAAGTTAAGCACTGTTACCTTTGCATCTCTAAGGGCTTAAAAATTTGCAAGCAGACTGGTCAGAAAATAACAAGCCTGTCCCATGTTGTTTATTATGTTCAAATATATTGTCCCAAGCAAGGAAGACTGAGATGGAAACTCCATCACAGAACTTCTGAAGGAATTACCATGTTATGCCATGTCAAATTCGTTGCTCAGAACCCATGGTGCTAAATTTGCTTTTGAAGTGCTTTTGAAAGATTGTGGGGTTATGGCACTGAAGATATGACTCAAGCATTGAAGAGCCCCTTAGAAAAAAACAAAAATATTGGGCATCAAAATGACAACTGCAGACACTGAAATCTCAATACACAGTTCTCAGGCCTGTTTTGCCAATGAAAAACAGAAACTAATCCCTGGCAGGCTTCATGAAGAACATCTTTTCTTGTTAGCTAAAATAAACTTTACTTCAGAGCAATTTAGTGGAAAAATATTCACCAATGCTGCAAAACAAGTGATGCTTCTCTCCAAAATGTTTTTAAGAAGACAGATATATGTAAACTCAAGCACCAAGTGTAATAGAAAGCAACAAATGGCCTGTAAGTGGTCCAGGACTTTGGTTAACTTTGCAGACATGAAGTGTATGCAGTAGGGTCTGGATAGCATGAAGGAAAGGCAGAGAAGAGAGGTACAGATTTGGAAGTGGTTTTTTGTTTTTTTGGGTTTTTTTTTTTTAACTCTAGGTCAAACCGAGAGTGTGGAGATCTCAAGGCCAAATTCTTGATTGATATAAAAGCAGAGTAAGCCACATATCAGGCTCAAGTAGATAGAGAGTTGGCCTGACTCTACTTTCCCTGCACTGATATGAAGCAGGACTAACCACCCTGTAGCCAGTAAATAGGTTTTAGAGAGTGTCAGAGCAGCGCCTCCAGAGCTGAGATTGTTTAAGGGATAATGAGTCTTGCTTGGAGCAATTTCGGCTCCAGTAGCTGTGCAGTGTGATGGTGGCCTGCGTGCCAAAAGGACAAAAGCAAGGGTGTACCGAGAAAGCAATTAACAGCAGGGAATAACATAAAGTAATGGGAGGACCAGCTTCATTCTGTACTCCCCTTTTGTCCACGCTCTGGACAAATTACACTTGCTTTTCCTTTCCAGTGACTGCTGTGTTAATGTACGTAACATCAGCAGCGGTACATGAACTTCCAACATCAGTAGTGGCGTAAGCACTGTTTGCTTTGGCCCAAATTACAGGACATTGAAAAGCAAAGCAAAAAGGAAGGACCATTCTTTTTTTTTTTTTTTTTAATGCAGTATTAATTGCTTTCCCCTTCAGTACATTCTAGAGAGTCCCTCTTGCAAAGCCTGGGATTAAATTTCATGTTCACAGTTGTCCTAAACCAAGATACTACCCTTGGACTTTTATATTTTTTATTTTTGCTGGACATATCAAAGCATTTTGATCAGGCCAAGTCATTGAACTGAGGAGTGCCAAAGTAAATAGAAAAGTTTAAATTACTGCAGCAAAGGGACCAAAATTTCAGCCAGGACCCTACTTATGGGGATTTCCAAGCTATTCTATAGGGCTCCAGTATATAAATTTTCTAGATTTGACTTACCCATCAATTTTGATTATCCTGCTGATTTATTTCTGATTACCAAGGTCATCTCCACATTCAAAATGCAGTTTATCTTGTCAGAAATGTTAGTGATGGGGTTTTTCAGAGACTCGGGCCAGCCTCCAGCTCTCAACATTTTGGAGCTGCTGGCGAGGAGCCCGCTGGCCCTGCCCCACCAAGCAAATACCTGGGGGTCCTCTGGGACCTGTGGGTGCAGGCAAAACCCCTGCTCTCTCAAGCCACCTCACAGGCTGGTGGCTGCTAAAAATTGGTGGCCAGGACTGGGTGTAATCCCTGCTAGGTATACCAGAACTTCCTGAAGTGATCCTGGGGGTGAAAGCAAAGCTGAATCCATCCTATCCGCAGCGTGAGGAGCTGTGTGACACAGACTTGCATACTATTCCCTCCTGACTGGTCAAGAGGTTCTAGTTTTGCATGAAAACATTCATTACATGATGTAGAATAGTCAAGGTTTAGCTTATTTGTTGCCTCACACTTCAGGCAACGGGCTTTTTATCTGAATGTGTTCATTACCCAAGCTAATAAATATTTTTAACATAAAGTATTACCTCCTTCAGATTTTTGGAAACCAACCAAAAACTAAACACATCCGTTTCCTATTGTTGGTTTGGAGATATTTTAGGGCCCCATCTTTATTTTTAACCCTGACTTTTTTCCCCTTATCCAGCAATGGAAAAAAATTAGGAGTCAACAAGCACAGGCAAGAGCAAAGAAACTTCTTGTTTTTTGAACTGCATTTCTCTCTAGGTGCAAAATTGTAAAGAAACAAGCAAAAACAAAACCCAAGCCAAAGCTGAAAAACCAAGCATTTACTTGTTAAAGAAAAAAAAATCTCAAACAACAAAGATCACAAGAACATTTTGAAATCAATTTTTTTCTATAAAATTTCTATGAGAAAGACTGGAAACCTTTGGGACAGAAGAGTTTAGAAACAAAGATACCCAGTGAATCAGAAAAAAAGTTTGGGTTTTGGGGTATTTACTGCCTGCATATGAGCAACCAGAGTTTTGCCAGCACATGGAGGTCATGGAGGCACTTCATCAGGCACATCTTCAGTTCATATCTGCACCTGCAGATACAGATGTAAAGATGGAATTGTTCTCCCCACAAAACCCAATCACTCTCTGAAGAATTGAGGTCACTCCCATAGGACAGAAAAGGGATGTCTGAACTGGGAAAACCAGGACATTATCAACTGCTGTGACAGGGAGACTCCCATATGAATTATCAGCCCAGGTCTTTTGGGGCATGTTAACAACGAGCTGAACTTCAGGTGGGCATGAGGAGGAGCAAGCACTTGTGAACAGGTGATGGTTACTGGCCAGACACTGAGGAATTGTCCTGGAGGAAGAAGAGAATGAAACAGGAGCCATAGCCACTGATGTGGTCTTCATCTTTTGCACTGGAAGTGCAGCAGAGCCAGCAAACCCTGATCCAAACACCACCCCTCTGCAGGTAAATGGCAGGGGGGGAAGGGGCTGGTGGGGGAAGGACAGATGGACTTTGTATCCCTCTCTCACTTCTTAGGAGTAACATTCAGAGAAATATAAAATGCCTGTGTGGCTTCAGAGATGACTGAAAACAAGCTTGAAAATGCCCTTTGGAAATTTTGGAAATGCATGGTTAGGAATGGACAGAATAAGGGCTATTTGTTCTGATAATTAGTTGTGTCCCCATTTGCCCAGTTGCAGCCCAATTTGTGGGTTTGGCAAGATTGTTGAGGGGCTGGCCCTTTGCTCTGCCTGACTCAAAGGGATTTTCCCCGCTTTTAGGAAGAACACTGGACTTTAAAACTACTTGAATAGATAATGCTTTAAACCCACTTTTTTTCTTCTAATGTGGTGTGTGTTTCTTCCTTCCCTGTTTTTTATTCTTTGAATGCCTGTGGACTAAGCCAGATGAGGTTATTGGCAAAGGGTTAAGGGCACCAGCCCCTGCAGTTTGCACAATTTCCCACTTTGTCTTTAGAAAGGAGGGATTGATCTCTGAGCCCAGTTTCCTCACAAGGATTTCCAATTGGCTTTCAGGACCTTCACCCCCACAAGCACTGAGGCTTTCAAGACCTTTCCCCATTGCACAAGTCTGATTTTCCTCTCCTGAAGGAAAGTCCTAATTTCTAGCCCCTGAATGCTGTTTTATCTTGTGTGCCATTCAAGGATCACAAAGAATATGAAGGCTGATGGGGAACTGAGATGATAAACTCAATCTTGTTTCATTGGGAAATTAGGATGCATTGCCCCTATCAGTACAAGGCAATACCTCTTCATGCCTCTATTTAGAGTGTCAAAGAGCAAGAGAGATCAAGTGAGTAAGCAAGTGAGAGGGAGATTAAGGAAAACAATATACAGGAGCCTAAATTGAAACATCATTTTTCACAGGAAGAAGTCTTTGGCAGGGCTCATGCTGTTTCTGATGTAGTGTCTCCAGTCAGCCCCAGGAAAAGTTGGCTGCAGTTTCTCAGAACCTGCCTGTTGAGACTCAGCGACTGCTTTTCTTCCCACAGATCTGATTAAGCTAATTGCACATTTTCTTTAATTAGAAGAATGGAGGTCATTTATCTGCAAATGGCCTGAAAAAAATGGATGTTTTTTTAATGTGGCTTCCCCCCCCCCACTTAATCCTTGCTTTTACTAAGGTGTTTGGCTTCTTTTCACTCTGTTCCTTTCAGCTACCCCATTTTGTGAGGGCTAGGCACGCCAGACCTGGCATCCCGACAAATTCTTAGGGAGCTTATGAGACTGTTTTATGGGATCCAGTCACAGGGATTTATACTGTGAGGAAAACCTAGAGCTGAAGAGATCCTCCTCCAGCCACAGTCTGAACTGAAGTGTAAGTGAACTGAGACTGGATTTGTGCTTTTTTTAAAATTCTCTCAAAAGCCTGGCCTGCTTAACAAAGCACACAAGTGCCATGTCAGAGAGGACTTGTAGGATAAAAATGGGGTGGTGGGGATGCAGATCAGGGTTGCCCACCAGGCTGCAGGGACTTCAAGCTGAAATGTGAATAGGGGAAATTTCACTACCAATATTTGGCATAGTAAAGCCTCCCTGAAGCAAGGTAAATAACAGCACCTTCAAACTCTTGCAAATACCTCAAGCCAAAGGTAAAATCATTTATGCTCTCAAGTCTGCCTTAAAGACAAGCTGCTATGCCCAGATGTTTTGCAGAATTGGATGTGGGAATCACAGAGCTATGTATGAGCCAGCAGCAGGAGTATGGAAAAAAAAAAGAAAGTACATTTCAGTGATTCCTCAACTTCTGTGCTGCCAAAATATCAATTTCAAGAAGGCTGTCAAGAGCACATCTTCCATCACACTATCCCTATTTGTTCTGTAAACCAAATAAAGAGGGCACACTGGAAATTCAGAGCAAAAAGTTCCTCTCATCACTCAAGTCAGTGAGAAATGCTCAAAAAAGGCAAGGAATTAATGTGGGGTGGGGGTGAGATGTGTGAGGAGAAGAGAAGCTGCTAGAAATGTAGTTTAGGGGATTTCCTTGAGCAGTGGACAATTCATCTGAATCTCTGCAATGTCTGGTATGTGCTCCATCTCCTGCAAACTGCGGTGACTTTGAAGGCCTGCACGAGGGAGAGCAATCAGTACCACCATGTGCTAGTACCACCATGGCACTCTGCCTGCTGCTGCTGAACACCACAGAGTGCTTATTTAGGGTTCAAACTGCTACATTTTCCTGGGTTCATTTGCTCCCATCCTACTGAGGGGTCAATGTGGCAAAGTGAAGACTTTTCATTTTGTCTTGGAAGACAGCAATGAATATGTTTTTGGTTAGTCTCCTCCCTCCCTACCATGAGATGTTTATTACTGTTTGCCCAGCAAGTGATCAAAATGAAGACCCCACCAGGCTCATGGATATTAAAAAGGAGGGATGAGAAGGAAGCTGATCTGGATGGTCACAACAGCAGCAGCACACCTGACAGCCCTCACCTCCCCACTCACTGCTAGGGACCCTTGTACAACAGTCCCCTTTTCCTCTTTCCAAAGAAAATGTTGGGATTTTAACACTCCAAAGTGGTACCTAACAGCTAAAGAAAGGGTGTCTATCACACAGGGCTTGCCACAAAGCAAAGTGGAGCCATCTGTCAGCAGTCTCTGCTGGCAGTCACTGCTGCATCTGGCTCCTCCCAGTGCAATCAGAGCAGCTGTCCCAGAGTGAGATACCATGCTGAGCTGGACAAGGAGAGTCCTAGCATTACCCCATGGCATTAACCCACAAGGGTTCACCCCTTGGTGAGGTCTTGCCTGGCACTGTGTGTGTGTGCTGTGAGAGGTTACAGTGCAGACATGGCCACAGCCTGGCTGTATCTACCCTGTGTGCGTCAGAGGCTGCTGCCACATGGATAGAGCATCACTCACCCTCTTTGTACCATCCACAGCCTGTCCATGATCTCTGTGCCCCTGGTGCCTCCTGTCAGATGTTAGTCTGGCTGAGATATATTGTGAGGTTGTCTCTACAGTTGCATTTTCATGTATATCTGGCCTGGAGAAGAGTGGCAGGCTAAGCACACACATCTGAGCCCATTCCTGTTCATTGTGTTCATTCTCTTTTTTTCCCCTCACCATGACCTCCCGCAGCCATACATTTTTCTGACCTTTACAAAGTTGGTCAGCAAAACTAAATTAACCCCCCACCCCAATGAGAAGGCAGAAACAATATCCTGCAGCAGCCAAATTTTCCACGTGAGGCAAGTTTTTGCAAGCAGGCAGGGAACTGAAGCTATGCTGGCATTTGTTCTTCACACCTGGTGTGTGTGATGGGTACCAAGGCTCTCTGGAATGCATCCTGTTGGGAAGGCAGGCATGGCAGAGGGCTTCCCAACGGGCTGGGAAGAGGTTAATCACAGAGCTGGGCAGAAGAGGCCATTGGGCAAAAGTTTTTGCTGGCTCATGTCTGGATGTTTTAGCGCAGAGCTGTCATGAAGCCTCCCAGAGCTGAAGGGTCCCTCAGTGGTTCCTATGGCTTTAAAGTGCCCAGGATGATTTAGTGGAGGGGAGGGATTCCTGATCAGAGAAGTGCCTTTTACTCTTTTTTTTCCCCCCCTTTATTTTTTTTTTTTCAAAAAACATGTCGCTGATCAAAGCGGTGCCAGGGAGGCTAGGAAGAGCAGGATCCTAATGGATCAGCTGTGTAAAACATGTCAGCAGACAAGCCCCAGTTCTCAATGTGTCTCTCAGGGAACAGCCTGAAGATTAGAAAGAAAACACACACAGACACACACACAGACAGACAGACACACACACACACACACACACACAAAAGCACGAACACTCCAAACCCTCTTGCTGACCTTGTGTCAAGGAGTTAAGTGTTAGTTGCTTTTTTTTTTCTTTCTTTTTTTTTTTTTTTTCAATTTAAAAACCCAAAAATATTTTTCCCAAATATCCAGCAATAATTCAAGAAACGATGGAAAGATTTATACAAGTTAGACAATGACTTATTTGAGGCAAACTCAAAACATTTGGTAGAAAAGGGCAGTGGACTCTATTGTTATCCAAATGAATCATACCCCCCACTTACAGACAGGCTTCTCTCCCCACTACCCTTACAACCATGACATATCTAGATTTACATGACCCTGTCACTGTTTCATTTTGGACAACTTTTGGCAAGGTGTGGAATGAATATTTCATAGTTTTTAGTAGGCAACTGGCTGAAAAAGAAACCTCTCGTTTTAGAGAGGGAAAAAAAATGGGAAAATTATGTTAAAATCAGAAATAGAAAGAAATATTTTTGAGTAAGTGGGGCAGTAAGTAGTGATTAGATATATATACACATGAAAGGTGATTTTACATAAATGTTGATAAAAATGGTGTGAGATTGGCCTGATAGTGCTTGCTAATCCCTTGTTTAAAATAGGCTGCAGAGTTCTGCAGGAATTGTACTTGTTGCATAGAAAAATTATAAAACTTTCCCTTCTAATCTGAATGGAAAGGAAGTGTGTATTATCTTGTTGGGCAGTATGAACCAGAAACACTCACTGCACTCAGAGCATCTCTTCTGCTGTTTTGGCCCATGGCACTCACCCCATCCTTAATTATGGGTCCACACTGGGCTGAATGCAGTAGTGCTGTGAACAGGGTGTGGCAGGATGCACATGGGAGCATGGACAGTGTTTTGGGTCACCTTCAGCAACACGGGTGTTCTACTTGTGCTCACACGTCCTCCTCTCCAGTGCCTCAGTGATGTGGTGGAAAAGAAAAGCAAAGTCTCCACCTCAGCCACTGCAAAGACATGGAAGTAAAAACTCTTCTCCTGCTTCAGGAGATCTTGTTGTGCTGCAACACAAGGTAGAAGAGAAGAAGGTGCATAGAGTAGAATGGCTTGTTGGAAGGGACCTACAACCTTTATCTAGTCAAACTGCCTGCTCACCTCGTGGCCAACCAAAAACTAAAGCATATTAGTTTTAAAGAGAAAGCATTGCACAAATAAGAGTCCTTAACTCCCACCTTCCCTCTTCCTCCTTTATGGAAAATCTATCCCACAGACCAACAGCACAGTTTGCCACCTTTAGAGGCAGGAACGCTCACAAGACAGTTTTGATGATTTAATATCCCCTTAACCACATGCTTGTTGTATCATCCTGACTGTAACTAGAGCTGTGGAACAAAGTTAATGTTTTCTGCCAGCCAGCAAATACGAAGAGGTAGTTACTTGATAAAGTAGCTGAAAACCTGGGGTTACATAAACAAAGAAAGAGTTCACTTCACACAAACATCAGCATTTCCACTAGAATAAATCTGTGATGCTAGCTTTAATCTCAGGCTGAGAGGAAAAAAAGAAATGTAAAAACCCAAACCAAAACAGCCTGTAGGAATATACAATGATATATATTTATTTGCTTCATATTTTGTACACATTAAGTATAGGAAGATTTCTTATGAGGTGTATATTGATTTATGGTTGTGTCTTTCAGTGTATCTTGTAGCTGCACACAGTTTATAGGTTTCTTTTTTTACAGCTTTCCTGTAATTTAGTATATTTTGATGAATTATGAACTCAGTTTTATCTGAGTAATGTTTTCCAAGGAGCACAAGAGGTAAATATCCTTGTCTGCCTGGACAGGCTGGGGGCAGCAGCTGGGACACCACACCAGGCAGCCATTCTGTGGGGTAGGAAAGGCTCCTCAGGAGCTTCAGTTTTCAGCAGCAGGGCTTGGCTGTAATGTGAGGGTCTGAATCCCTGAGCAAGTGCTGGAGGTGGGGATGGCTGGTGCATCTCTCTGTGCCGGGGCCTCTTTGATGGCAGCTTTGGCTACACCATAGGAAGGAATGAAGGAGTGGTAGCAAGGCAGCCACCAGGTACCTGTGCCACCCTCTCAGAGGAACTTGAGGGGATGGGTTGGCAAAATCTTGGGAAGCTTCAGCAGCAGCATGGGGAAGAGGATGTAGCTGGGCCAACAGGCTTTAGTCTTTTGGATCTTTTGAAAGTTTGATGCTCAGGAAAGTTTAAATGTGGAGCTGGACAATGATGATCACCTGCGGTTCAAGGCAGTGATCAATGAGATCTCTTCTGCCTCTGCCTCTCTCCTCCACTGTTGGGTATCTGGGCCTCCCATGGAAGAGGAGATGAAATCCTATTGAAGAGTTTGGTTAGGGTTTTCTCCAGCAAAAGAAAAGAGACTTTCCTATCATTTTGCTCATCTACATTTGATGCAATAACTGACACTGTGTGCAATGAGTAAACAATGTTGTACTCTTAGCAATAACTGGAGACCACTTCATGAAACACAAATCTCTATTTAAAATGCAGCTTTATTATCATAACAAAAATATCGACTATAAGTGATCACCATGAAGAAATAAGGAGAAGACAGATGCTCCCTGTTTCATCTCTCTCTAGTCCTGTTTACACTTTAACCATTTTGCCACTTGGTCTTCAACCTTGGAATAACCATGCTAACCTCACTATTTCTTACTCAGCTAAAAATAAAGCCACATGCCATTCTGGTGCATATAATATTAATGATTTCTTTCTTCATTCAGATCAAGTATCTGCTTGCTCAAAGCATGTTTGCCAAAACCTCTTCCATTTATCAAAGGACTGGCTGAATCCATTGCTCCAATAAAAGGTGATGTGGTGGCCCTACTTCCAAGTAGAAGCTAGCAAAGGGCAAGTCTGTGAAATTCTGTGAATTTTGTTTGGAGAGACCATAGAATCATAGAATTCCCTAGTTTGGAAAAGACCAATAAGTCATCAAGTCCAATTGTTAACTCAGCACTGCCAAGTTCACTAAACCATGTCCCCAAGTGTCACATCTACACATCTTTTAAATACCTCCAGGAATGGTGACCTGACCACCTCCCTATGCAGCCTGTTCCAGTGCTTGACAAGGTGATGAAAGGAAAGTTCAGATGAGGAGCTGGCTTTGACTTGGGCCTCTGGAGATGGCACAGTTAGCTTGGAGGCTCAGGCCGTGGCGATGAAGACACTGCTTCTGCAGCAGTCCCTCTGCCTCTGGGAACTGGCCTTTCCTTTCTGAGGTGATGGCAGTGATTGCAGCAGAGTCAGCAGTGATTTACAGCAGCCTGTGTGAGAAGACAACAAGGATATGCATCTGCAAATAAACGCTAATGAGACGTTAAGATTATGAAAAGCCAGGAAATTCCAGAAGTTGGGGCTGCTGCGGCACCATTAGTTCTCCTGCAGAGCTGTCTGTATCTGGCAGGGAGCAGGAAGGAGGAACTGGGGGTGCTCCCAGACAGGCTAGTGCCACCAAGCTAGGGACAGTATGCCTGTGTGATTGATTGCTTCCCTGTAACTGAAGGAATGGCCCCTGTGCTGGGCAAAATGACATCTCTCAGGGAACAAAGCTGTGCTGGGGAAGTGGAGGCTGTGCATCACCCCAGAGGCAGTGCCAGGAAGCCGTGTGGCTGTCAGCAGCTGGGGGATGAGGTAAACAGCAACCTTTGCCTCCTCTTCAAAATCAAAATCTCACTGGCTGTGATCCCTATCATCACAGAACTGCATCAGCAACCAAATTATCATTGCATTTAGCGTGTGATCCCTTGGATGGGGAGTATAAGGGAGGAGGAAGGTCTGTGAGTCATGACAGTGATGGAAACAAAGAAAGAATGTACTGGCTTGGCTGTGTGCCATGTTGGGCAGGGGCAAACAGGCCACATGCCACACTCAGTGGCACTGTTTTGGTGCAGGATGGTGGCAAAACTGGGCTTGGGGCTGCAAAAATTGGCCTGTGGGGATGAGAGTTGGAGATATGGTGACTGACTGGGTCAAGAGCTCCCTCGATTCCTTCCCCCATGTAATGAAACAGCCCTGGATGTGGCTGAGTATTGGGGTTTATTGCCCAGTATATTCTTGGACCTGGGCAAACCTGGCAAGCAAGGTTTTGGGCTCAGAATCCAGCCAGCAGCCTGGGTGAGGGGTCTAATGCTCAGCCTCAGCCAATGGTCCCCCCCAGCAGGGACTGAGGACGGTGCAAAGACACAGCCTCAGGACATAACCTCCTTCTCCTCTGGTTCCACATAGTCTCTTAGCAAAGAATTATTGCATACTACAAGACCTTCCCCTGACTTTCTGTTAACCTGTTACCCAGGCTTGGTTGAAGACCAACTTCATGTCCAAAAAAGAGAAATGGCTCAGCAGCCAGAGGGGTGTCTGTTCTCTGTGAAGCACTGAATGGAAATATTTGACTTAACCTGACCCACAAATTGAAAGAGCATCCTGAAAACAAAGGCTGGAGCTAAAACTATGCAATCCCATTGATACACTATTTTTTCCATGTACAGGAGAAATTATGTGCATCCTGAGCTGTTGCTTTCTGAGTTGGGATAATTTGTTCATATAGGTTGGGGAAGGAGCATGTGCGTGTAATAAAATTCCAACAAACTCCCCCTTCTTTTTTTTTTTTTTTGTGGATAAACATAAATGGCAGATGAAGGACTGAAGGATGTATGTAAGAATATTTCTATTGGCAGAGATTACTGACACATTGCAGAGCTGGATATTTTACAATGTTTGTTCAAACCAGTTCAGCCCCTGGTGTGAACTGACTCCACTCCACAGAGAGGGACAGGACTGCACCACAACTAGGGAAACATTACCACCACTCAGATCTGGAGCACTAGGGACAACTCTCTAAAAGATCTTAGAAATACCTGCTCTAAACTGCCAAACACAATCCTCTGGGAAATGTAGGCAATGTTCCTTCCTAAGCACTTGATCCACAGCACACCAGACAGTAAACTGCCCATGGAAACATCACGGGCATGGGGTGAAGGGGGGCAAGTGGCATTTCAAAGACTGTGATGCTCTTGTCTAGAAAAAATAATACTGATGCCTTTCTATTGACATGGGAATAAGCACAGGACTCGGGTTTAGGATGATCTGGCTTCTTAGTCCTCGTAAATATTGTAGCAGCCTAGGAGAAGGTACAGAGACAGTGAGAGGCTGGAAGTAAAATACTGTTCAGACATGTATCAGGATGATAAGAGCTATTAAGGTTGAAGCAAGAAACAAATCCAAACAGAGGCTAATTAAATATTATAGCAGAAACCTAACAAAGAGTTTCTCTTAAGATATTAAAAACTGAATATTAATTAAGAAGAAATATCTTAATAGGAGGGTCAAAGGAGATTTAAGCCAGTACAAATTATTTAACCATTCATGATGAAATGTTGTTAGGAACAGAAAAGTTACATTTGCAGAGGCTACAGTGTGGAGCTGTAGGGGAAACAAGATATACAGACCCCTTTTCTCTGGGTTTGGGCTGGGAAGGTTCCCACACACCATACATGAGTGACCAGGGAATGGTGAGCACTTTCCAAATTAATTATTCAGCTAAGCCTCCTACAAGGTGGGGCACTTAGATACCACAGCAGCTCCAGCAGGACCAGTCAGGGTAGAGGGGAAGGGGACTTTGTGTGCCTAGATATGCTGAGGAACAAACCTTCAGACAGACCTTCACCCCTCCATACTCTACCCACCCCCTTCCCCCCTCCCAGCTCCCATCTGTCCCTGAGTTATTCATGTCCAACAAGGCGAAAAGGCTCTGTTTGGCTGTGGCTCAGCAGATTACCACTACATTTAATAGCTGTTTTTGGTATGACACCATTCACCTTATCTTCTTTCTCCTTTGACTCGGCCTTTGAACATTAATCCACCTTCTAGTGCAGCCTGTACCCCTGCTTGATCTTTGTTTGCCATGATTGTGTACAGCTCCAAGGATTTTAGGAGCAGTGTTTTTGCTGCTTGGGCCCACGCTGCTGCAGCACTGAAGACACATGTGGATCTGCTAGCTCCATAGCTTACTCCTGGGCTTACCCATGAAATGAGTCAGAGTTCCCATTCCAAGAGCCAAATTTTGGCCTCGAGATTTGATTTTTTTTTTTTTTATTAATTTTACTTGTGTAAAATTTATTTGCAAGGCAGCACAAGATCTGAAAGTACTAGGCAGCATTGAAGTCTTTCCATGCATATTCCAACACAGGCATTTTTACTCTCCCCTTGCACATACACACACACACACACACAGGAGCAGAGTTCAATAGCCCAGTCCTACCAGTGTTTAAAGTGACTTGGCCTCCTTTAAGCCTTTAAATAAAATCTGTTGTGTGTGTGTGTGGTTGGTGTTTTTTTTCCTTTACCCCACTTCTTAGGAAGGAAAGCAAATGTTTCTGGCACTCTGCTGCTGGATTGCTCACATATTTGCTTGAGGAAAAAAAAAATTATAAAAGATGTTTGGCATAGTTTTCATTCAAAAAGAAATCCAGTGCCAGATACAAGCATTGAAAACAAATGTGTGGCTTAACTGTCATTTACTCCGGGATCATGGGAACCGCTGCCTGGTTTTCCAGACGAGCAGCCGCTGGCGTGCTCTCCCGCGGTGCCCGAGGCGCACGGGCTCGGGGCAGCCTGAGCATCACTGCTGCTGCTGTCAGCACAGCCACATCTCCGCCCCTGCCCACGGGCTGTCACACACGTCTCTGAGAAGCCCTCCCCTCGCCTTTTGATGTGTTGTGACCGGACAATGTGTGTTTGTCCTAATAATGTGAAGTTTCAGTGTGAAGAGCTCTCCTGGCCGATGGCGCTGGTGGAGCGCCATGCAAATGCTGCGGGCATTTGGCCGGCGAATCGTTTTCAGGGTGACACAGGTGGTGGGAAACACTTGATGTCACCAAAATCCCCACCTCTTCCTGGTGAGCAGAAGCTCTCACAGTGGTCAGGCCTTGCTGCCATCCCCGCTGGCCCCAGGCAGTGACATGAGCAGGAAGGAAGACCCTGACCCTGCGCGGTGCCCTCTCCCTGACACACTTCCCAGCCCCTTGGAATGACACATTTTGTGGTGGAGGGGGGAGCTCACCCCAGTCCATACCTGAGGGACAATAAAAGGCAATTTTAGGGCATCTAAAACTGAGGCACAAAGTGGCACCTTTTCTGTCTTTATAAAATGTGTCCAGGATCTGCTCAAAGCTCCAGTCTTCTGCAGGGGCCTGGCCGCACATTCCCAGTGCAGCATCACTCCCAGAGGTACAGTCACAGAGGGACCTGGCTGGGTGCACCCTGCAGCTCAGTGTCTGTGCAATGCACTCGAAGAAAATAAGGCTGCTCTGGATTTCACCAGCAGTTTTGCAAAAAGGAGAATTTGGTCTGCAAGAGGTGCATGTAGTCCTCTGGCAGCTGTGGGCTCTGCTGTAATGCCCAGCTTTTATTGACTTATGTGCAGCCCTCGGCAAGGACCTGAGCTCTTATCCAAGGGCAGTGAAGCAGGAGCTAGCTTTAGAGACGTGGTGATAAAATAGAAAATTATGTACAAAGTAAAAGGGTCAAACCCCTAATCTGAAGTGTTCTAGTCAGCCTGCCATGCTGGGTGTTCCTCCCGGATCAGAGATAACCCCATTTCCAAAGAGTTTGGGAGAAGTCGTTCAGCTGAAAGGGAAAAAAACTGGAAAAAAAAAAAAAAGCAACCCATGAAAACAAAAACAGAGTCAGTGACTCCAGAAAACAGCTCTTAGTCTGTCTGTTCCAGTCTGAAATAAAGTCATCCCTCTTAATTCCCAGCGCATATTGTTCCTACCAAAGAGCAAAACCTTAGGAGGAAATCACATCAGTGAAGGGAACGCCAGCTCCTTTGTACTATTTTTCAACCCTGCCTTGGGAGCCAATAATCTGTCATCCCTTGAATAAACAAGCACCTTATCATATCACAAACATTTATTTAACCCTTTTCTCCTGAGCTTTTACCAGCCAAGCAGAGTGGCTGGGGAGGGGTGTGGGTAGCCCTATCCCTAGACTGCTCTGGCAGAAAGGACAAATTTCCTGTGTATTACACCCAATCTGTAAAGTGTCAGGCTGCCCTTCTTCAGCCTCCATGAGAAGCAGCAGCTTGAATCCCTGCATTTCACATAGCACAATCAAATTTTCCTGTCCCCCCCGCTCCATCCCTCCCCCGGTACATTAACGCCTCCCTCCCTGGAGACATACTCTTGATTCCATCTGAGGGCCCATCCAAATGCAGCCAGATTTAATTTCTTGGAGGTTGGGGGGAAAAAGAGGGGGGTGGCAAGGGAGAGTGTTTACATTTCTTCTTTTAACAAGAGACTGTGATGAACAGAGCTTTTGATTCCAAGTTGCCGAGGGTTTTTTTTAAGAGATATTCTTTGACTCTGACATCATCAGAAAATGGAATCAGCAAAGTATGTGCATTTCCTCAGCTCCCACAATATCCATTTTCCCTCGGTGGATGTTTCTTGTTTTTCTTTTCCAGTGTTGCTCCCACACAATGGGGCCAATTTTTGTTCAGGACAAGGAAAATATAAACAGAGCATGGATTTGGAATATGAGCAATGCCTCCAAAGTGTACAGAACTCTTCAGCCATGGGGAAGGGCTATGCTATGTTAACCATTTGCCAATAAAGCCTGGCTAACCAAGTGCTGGCCAGCGTCCCCAGTCACTTTGCTGGTGCCTCCAGAAGGCTGCAAATGCTCGTGCACAAGACTGGCTCTGTCAATGTAATTCCCTATTTAGACTCTGTGGTGTTCCTGAGCATCTGAAAAACATGCACTGCAGGTGAGCTTGGCTGACCATGGCAGGTGGGCAGGCAAAGCGTTTCTCCTCTCCACTGTAGGGTATCCTAAACATCTAATTCACTGGGCAAAGTCCAGCCATCAGAGGAGAGTAGCCCCACACAGAAGAAAAGTTGATTACTGGAGAGTGAAACAGGCCTTCCTGTGGGTGCTGGCATGTTTGCTTTGAGAGGCCAATATTATTTTGGGCAAATTAGCTGGTTTTGCTCTTTATGGGTAAACCTCAGCAGGTAAAAGTGTCCCCACATGGAGCTCCACAAGTGACCTGCTCACGCTGGCCAGGACATCATCTCTGCTGCATGGACCTTTGGGACAGGGGCAGGGGCAGGAGCAGGTCCCCAAGCACCCAGGACATCTGCATTCTCATGAGTGAGTCCCTGTGACAGCAAGGCCCCCAGGTCTGCATAACATGACCACACTAAGCTGTGACAAACTGAGTTATGCTAGAAGAGTTGATTTATGATGGGTGATATAAACCCACTGCAATAAGGGCCTCATATCTCTGGGCTCACTGACTGCAGCTCAGAAGCTGCTGGAAAATGCCCTGTGAGACATTTATCTAGATAAAATAATGTTCAGCCGTCAGCAGAGGAACTTCATTGACATCCTCTGAATACATGGCCTGACAGACCTTGTACTGAGCAGCAGAGACACAAGTTGGATCACAGGAGGAAGTCTATAGACAAACCCTGCCCCCACGAAAATTACTGGGGCTGTGGTTCAGTAGGTCTACTCTGGGTCTTCTCTGGTATTACAATCTTGTCTTCTGAGATCAACAAATCAGGCATGAGAGCCAACCCAGCGGGAAAAAAATGAATATGAGCAATCAACAACTCAACTTCCAAAGGCTGCTTTTGTTAACAATATTAGGATGGTATTTTTTAGCTCTTCCCATTGCCTAACAACTAGCATGAGGACGAACTACTTGGAAGTTTTCATTTTGCCTGGAAGTTTTTGATTCAGATATTTTTTTCCTCTTGCTAGCAAAATGAATATTCTTGCAGTCAAGCAAGACCCAGAGGAGCTCTCAGCAAAGAAGAGGGCAAACAAAATCTTCACTTGGATGAAGCTGGGTGATTGCCCGCAGGTTCTAAGACTGTTTTCCATGGTTTTAGCACCATGGCAGCATTTAGGTTCATTTTTGCTTTTGAGTCAGCTGGCTCAAATATCTGACTGGCAAATACAAACATGGAGAAGAATTCTTAAAATATATCCTGTGAGGTCATCAGATGACACCACAAACCAGTCCTAATGAAAAGAAAGAAAGCCTAGGATGGAGTGAAGGTTTGGATCCAGGGAAGAAATGGCAGGCAGAAGTTGCAGAAAGGCTGGGTGGAGTCTGTGAAAGCTCAGTTCTGCTCCTGAAATGCTGGCAATTTAAAGGAGAAATATGCTTCTTTTTCCACAAAAAGTTGCTCAGATCTCAAAACTCCAGGGTGGCTTGTGATCACTAAAGACTGCAACAGAACCAGTTCCAGAGCCAAATTCATGCTTAGCAAAATGCAAATTAACATAACCTCATACTCCTAGGAATAAAGTCAGCACTTATCAGAGGCTGAAGAGATGCATTGGCTTGTCAAAGTGTTTTCCCCACCTGCAGCAGGAAGAAGCCAGGGAGAACTGGCTCCTGATGCTAAAAGGAAGGCAGAGGTGAGCGCCTGGCTGGCGGGCTGTGGTTTTGCTTCAGTTCTCACAGCCGTGCCTGCAGAGCCTCAGGATTCACAGCACGGACCAGCTTCTTGCAACCACGGGGAGAAAGGATAAATGGATTATTTTGGAGTGATATGCATGTAGAACTCATGCCACTGGAGAATGCAGCCAGGCTATTTTTAATGTACTGTTTCATTTTGCACCTGCTACCATTACAGAGTTGTTTTTGTTTCCATTAGAGCCACTTGTCTTGAGGAGTTTATGACTGCTATGAAATGTGTAGTTCTGGGCTGGATCCTTGTCCTTAGCTAAGGAACAAAGACTTTTATCATTTGAAAACAGAAGAAGATTAGTGTGGCAGCATTTAGAGTGTATGGAGGGGAATTTGGAATAATTTTATGGGGTTTTCATAATTGTAATTCCTAAAGGCCATTTTAAAATAGCCTCCTTTATTCATACTGAAATGGAGAACACAGGCTTACAAGGACCTACCCCTAAGGAGCTTGCAAAACCAAAATTGCATGAAGAGTCATTCTCAAGTACTTAATCAGCCACAATATTTCAATAAAATTATGAAATAAGAGATAAGAAAGCTTGGCCCTTTTTCCCACTCCCACCATGCAGAGGGCCAAGTGGAGCTCAGCATCTCTTTGGAAGGTGGGAGGCTGGTGCCTGGTGCAGCACTGCATTGCCTTGGATACCACACTCCCAAACACCATCCCACTGCCAGCATTGCTGGGCAGGAAACGCTCTTCAGCAGCCTGCCAGGGCCTGCAAGGAAGTCTGGAGTGGAAACAGCACCTTGTTTGCTGCTTGCCTTCTGCCCCTGTCCCTGACAAACACCATGCTATGGTTTAATTGTGCTTGTATTACAGTGTGATCCCACTGAGAACACCTGTGAGCACACCAAAGCCCCTAAAAGCTGGAGGTCTGTAGCCTTTTGTGGTGTCTCCCCAGCCAACCTGAAGGCAAGGGGTCTGCAAAGCTCTCTGTGCCAAAATTGCTCCTGTGTTTGAACAACAGCCATCTGAGCAGAGCCATGCTTTCTCCACAAAGCATACACAGCAGTAAGAGGAATATTTGCAGGTGTTTTCTTCCTGTCTCAGAAGAGGAATGGTGGGCTGGCCATCTGCTAAGCAGCCTTGCCAGCAGTGATCAGTCTGGGAGCAATGGCCAGTACCCACAAGACATCTGCAGCTCTGCAGAACAGCCACCAAACCTGTTGGAGATCCATGCTTTTCTGACTGGGCTCCCCAAAGACCATTCTCAGCCTGAACCCTGGCAACAATGTCATGCTCAAGACTGCTTGCCTGCTTTCCTTCAGTGTTCAAGCTCCTGAGCGGGTTGTGTTGCAGTCAGGATAATAGTGGTGAAGGTCTTACATATCACCTCCATTATTAATAGTCCTTATGAAGTCTCTTCATCCCACACATTCTTGTGTAAAGCCAGGAACCAGGGAAGGCATGAAGCAGGCTAGCAGTTTGGAGAGACTGCTCAGCCCTGCACTGATATTGACTGACTTCAAGGGGGAATCACATCCTGGGTTCCCATGAAAAAAAGGTCTGGTGGTATTTTTTGCCCACGAGGTATAGGAGAAGTCAGAAATAATGGTGCAAAACTTCAGTATCAAATATATTTAAGACAATTGGCCCAATGTCTTCATAAATCAAGCCAAGTCCCTAAATCCAAAGTTTTCTGAATTCAAGTAACTGGTTTAGGTCCTCTATCTATGTTCATCTGAACAATAAAAATACATTATTCCCCTTCTGACTATTAATTCAATTAATTCAGACTCCCAGACCAAATTTATTTTGACAGCCTTTGCACGCTTTCTCCTTGGCTTTCTGCAAATTCCTGACTAGTGACTTTGCTGGCAGTCATCTTGCCTGGACCAGAAGCAGAAGTGCTTAACCAACTAATTGTAACAATTTGTGTCAGGAAATCACAATTAATTACATGTCCGATTCCAAGTTTGCACACATTTGAAGCTTGCAAATATTTTCTCCAAAAAGTGTTAACCTAATGAGATGCCATGGATGCCTGCCAAAGGGGGCTTCAGGCCCCGCTCCCGCTGTATCCTAGTAAGGGAATCCTCACACTGCAGCAGTCCCACTGGGAGGATCACACTCAGGCCACTGAGTCCTTCTTATCATGGCTGCCTGCCAAATTCGTCTTAGGAATAAGTGTCACTTTGTGGTACCTCTATTTTCCTTCCCAATAAAATAATAATTTGGCAGTGCCTGAGATGATGATAGTAAATCAGTGTAAGACAGCAGAGGTTACCGATAAAATTCAACCTATTTATCAAGCCACGTCATTTTGCTATGTTAGCTGCAAGCCGACATGGGCTACTGTGCTCCTAAAGTCGACTGCTTCAGAAAATGAAGTAGGTAATGTTCTCAGGAAAACAGGGAAGTGTGACCTCCATTCATCCCAGGAGTGAATTACAGGGGCTGGCCTGCCTCTGTTGTGTTAGCATTGCACACACTGACCCACAGCTGCCCTGCCTTGTGTACCAGTGTGATCATCACCAGGAGCAGCTCCAGCCCACAGCAGAAAGAGCAAACATCCTCCCCACTCTTTCCATCATAACAACACATTTTGCACCCCCAACATGATCTGTTGCCCAGCACCCTGAGGCATTTCAAGTCTTTCAGAGTTTCAGGGATAAGTCAGCCCAAAGACCAGACAGTTCTGCCCAGAAGATCCTTCAGGTCTGAGCTAGCAACTGGCGTCCCTGCTGTGCTACTGAAGGACTGCAAGGATGAGTGCCCCCAAAGGTCTCAGTCTCTATCTCCTTTTTTCCTGCAGTGACATCTGCCTAGTTGGTGCTGATCCTTCATTCCATCATGGGATTGTAACACCGTGATGAAGATCCTCTTAAAGTTAACACATAAAGTCTAAATTATGTGTGCAAATCACCCCCTATGTGTGGATTTTACAGGGTAGGACAGCATGGTTTTCCTTGAATTTGGGATTACAATTTTAGTACATATTCCCTCTCTTCCAGTTATAACTTTCTTTTAGTTCTCCTTGCATTTTCCCACTGAATTGCTGTACTTTTTAAAGGGGAACTTACAGGTTATCTTAAGAACAGACCACAGACTTGAAATTTGCCCTTTGTTTTCATAAAAAAGAGAAGTTTTTAAGGAGGATAATCATATTCGGAAATGATGTGACTAAATGTTATCAGGTTGTCATGGTGATTGCAGTCTTTTAAAAAATGTCTGTATTGTGGTCCACTAATGAGCAATATATTAACTAAACCAAACACTATTTGTCTTTTCAAGTATTATTCATATGCACTACTGAATTAAGTCTATTTTTCCCCCTGCTTTTGGAATACTGTTTTTTGTCTTATAAACACTGGAACTGAATGCAGGCAATAAACAAGGGCAGAGATAACTTTGTCACCTTTGCTATATTTCTTACCACTGTGTCAAGCTGAGCGCCACATTAAGCAGTCTACAGTAGCAGATACTGAGCATTATGTTGCCAGCAAACTTACTCGTGTAAGGTAGAACTTTAGACTTGCAGTTTCTGACACTTTAAATTTAGACAGTCTCAATTCCAGTGTAATTCCAACCACATATCTCACTGGTGTGAGGGTTTATGTTTGTGTGATGTGAATAAGACAAGCTGAAACACTGAAGTGGTGTACAAGTCAGACTAGTTCTGAGTTCAACCCAACCGTACTAGCTTGAACCTTCAAAATCCACTCTTCAGGTCTGCTAGACTTCATGAGGATTCTGAGGGAGCTTTCCCTTCTTCTAAATGGACATGGAAATGGTAGAGATGGAAGCACCTTTTAGCTCTTATGAACATGTCAAGGCAGGGTTTGCATTTCAGAAACTCTTTGGACATTAGTGCTATACCCAGCAGCTCCAGTAAAACCTCTCACAGAATGAATCTGCCACAATCCAGGAAGACACAGTAGTTTTAGAGGATTGGTGAGGACACAGCAGAGGGGAGAAGATACATGAAGGTACCTTAAGAGAGACAGTGAAAAACTTTGAGAGTCTGGAGGTCTTCCAATCCTGAAACTCTGCCATCCCGGGTTCAAGTTTGATTGAGACCTTCGCTAGCCCCTGAGCACTCTCCAAACCCTGCACTGACCCTGGAAGTAGCTTCAAATGATGCATAGGATTAGACAGAGCTGAGTCCTGTCAAAATGAACATCAGTCATAAATCATGTCTTTGCAAAAGTATTTCTGATGGTACTCTGTTATTCTGCTGAAATGAAATCAGGTTTTACGTTCCTGATCCTTTTGACACAAGCTAAAATGAAAATCCCACATTCTCCAGTCTTCCTCTGAGCCTGCTCCTGCCCAAGAACTGCAAGAAATCCATGATTTTGGCTACATCTCCTTGCAAAGCAAGTTTGTCTAAGAGATGAGAGAACTGAAACCACATTGTTCAGCTCTTTCATGTTCTCTGGGGAAAAGATGACCCTATCATGCTCACTTAGCCCTTACACTTCATGCTCTTCCTCTGCAGCTCACACTAAGGTCCCCTTGGCATCCCATAAGTTTTTCAGGCCTGCTACAGGAATACCACATGAGCCTAGCAATTGAATTACTTAAGTTTTCCCAGGCATTTTGCAACTTTTGTTTGTAGAGTTGTTTCATATGACTCATTCGCTTTATTTTTGTTCAATCAGTAATATTTGGTACTCACACGTGTTTTCTTTTTAAAGCATGCACAGCTATGTAACACGTCTTCGGGATACAGAATCGCTCATGCTTCAACTTTACTTAGAGAGAATCTAAATACATAAACCCTGCTATTAAAACTCATCATTAATTAATTATGCCTAGCTGCTCTCAACATGGGTTTTGTGTATTAGGAGTACTCCTGGCTCTCCTTTTCCCTGCTATATTTCCTCTCCTTCCCCCCCAACCAGTGCAAGACTATATTTAGTAGGAGCTTTAGGTTGATCTGCAATTCCTGCTGCAAATTCCTTTCCATCAGCAGCTAGAGCCAGGAGGTCTGAATAAGGGAACAGTTTGCACTTCAAGAGGCTTCCTGTTTCCCTGGATTTTCAGGTTTGCTACTGTTTGTAGAGTGAGGTTGGTACTATACTCTGCAGACTAAGTGACTGCTAACTCATCCCTGTCCAGCACTGGCATCAAACCATCAAGTGTGAAGCATTGTCTGGTTCATTGACCTTCCAGAAATATAGGCAGCAAAAGCAAGGAAAGCATGTCTGATCCTGAAATATTTCTGGACCAAAGTGTCAGAGGATAATGCTGACAGGACTGGCAATCTCCCCGAGAAGGAGAATGAAGCAGGGGAGAGCAGTTTGTAAATCATTGCAGAGGAAAATACAGCATGGGGAGAGCTCCACACGCAGAGAAACTAAACGCTCAACCCTGCTTCAAATGCAGGCAAGGAAAACAGAAAGAAAAATATGGCATGCTTGTGCTAGGTTTTCTCTAAATTTTCCAATAATTCTTTTTCCATAATTCCTGCCCTCCTGGCCTTGGTCATGTCCTACCCTGCAAGCTCCCTCTCCTCTGTCTTTAACCTAAACTAAAAATAAGCAGTGAGACACAGCTTTCACTTCTTCCAGTATCCTCACTGCACAGTCTAGAATGAGAGCCTTGCTTGAGGGCTTTGGAGACCAAGGTTCAACCACAAACATCCTGAACAATGCCTGACACCTACAGATCTTTTATTAACCTACTCCTAGGAATGTAGGATAAATGATTTAAAGCTCATGAGATCCTGAAATATTATGTCCCTGGGAAGATTGTAGTACTGGAGATTAGCTGTGTTTGCTACTGTATTCCTCTCCTAAGACTTCCATTTTGCTATTTCACTAAAATTCACATTCACAATTTTACCCACTGTTGAAGTGTCAAAAAATAAACAGTCTGGATACTTTCAGTTTCAGCCTAATTTTAGCACTTTAACATTTCTTAAAATGCAGCCAAACACTTGCCTACTGAGTTTGGATGATGCTAATATATGTGTAAAATGAACATAATAAAGAGGGTAATATGGAGTATGTCCAATTGTTGACATTTTTGTCAATCAAGAGAAACAAGATGACTGGGTAGCAAAGTTATCCCTAGAAGAAGAATCAAGGCTGAGATGCAGCAAAAAGATTAGCAGCACTTGTTGGTCTGCAAAACCTTGCTTTGTGGTATTACATTCTTGTCAGTAATTGTAATAATGACTCTAAGCCTGAACAAAAGCCAGACAGTGTTGATAAACTCTTCCATGGAATTCAGCAGGCTCAGGAACAAACTCTGTGTTTAAAATTTTTTTGCCCTTGCTTAACATTTGCAGGTTTGAGGCCAAACTTCTCAGGTGTTTATCACAAGAAGCCAAATTTTCTATGAACGTAGTAGGAAGGGCCCTTTGAAATGATGACTCCAAATGTCAGACCTATCTTTTATTTTCACAGTGTGTACAGACTAAATAGCACTTTCATCTCTCTCCATGTTTTCTACTTGCTACTCCAGTTCTGTTGTCTCTTGGGTTGCCTGAAGTCACCTATAGTCTATAGTTTACACCTAAGGATGTGGTGTCGCTGCGAGGATAGATAGACAGATAGATAAGATAGATAGATAGATAGATAGATAGATAGATAGATAGATATTCATTATACTAAACAGTTTTGATAGAGATCTCTTTTAATTATATGCTTTCAAATATCAAGAAATATTTTGTCAAACGTCTTGTACTTGCAGCAAGTATAGCTAATTGCCTATGCTTTTGGTTTTGCCCCAAACATCCTGCATTAGCAGAATGTATTTATAGCAGCTATGCAATGTGATGATTGAAATGTTGGATGTATTTCAGTTATTGTTTATGCTTTATTATTCCTTCTTTCTTTATAAATTAGCGACTCTGTAACGTGTTGGGGGTTGGATGCAGCTGGATGCAGCTACAGTGACTTCCTAATGTTTGTTTCTGTTTTTAGTATGTCTGTATCTGCTGCTAAGCTTAAAAGACTTAGTGACAGGCGCTTTCCAAAATGATGGAACCAAACTCTTTCAAATTATGGAGAAATTTGGTCCGATTCAAACTTCACGGCTTGGACTTATCTCCACACCCAACTGAACCAACACCCAAGATAAAACAGCCTTGAACTCAGATCCCAGATAAGGATGCGGTGTGCAAATTCTTCCCTTAAACCTCAGATTCACGATTTTTTCAAAAAGGGGCTTTCCTAAACTTAGATATTACTGCCTATCTCCTTTTTGCCATTGCCTTTGGGTGGGGGATTGCCATGCCCTCAGCTGAGCCAAATGAATAGACTTGGTGCTAATCAGCTTCAGTGCAAAGTCAGCAAAGTCACTTCAGTTCAATTGAGCAGAGCTGGTGGTTTTTCTGGATGTGCTGTCCCTTTGCTCAACCAGACCATGATGTGGAAATGGTAACCCCCAGTGCAGGGGCAGAGGATAAGGGCTTGCTTCATTAACTGCTTCAGCTAGACCTGCACGAACACCTCTGCCTCCATCCCTCCATGGTGCTCAAAACTGTGCAATTGCTTTGCTCTGAATGTTGTCCTGTCTGCAGAGTGGCAGGGGACTGATTGACAAAGCCCAGTCTATTTGTATCCCTGAGTATATTCGCATGGTTCCTTTGTGGATGCTTTTTACATGAGTCAGTTTCTGCAAAAGGAAAAACACGGGTTTCACCAAGAAAATACAAACGTTTGTTTTTAATACCATAAAATGTCACTCCACTTAATTATTTCTGAAGAGATCAGATTTATGAATAAAGGCCTAATAAGGAGCTGCCATAGCTGGCATATCCCCAGGACTGCTCTTTATTTACAATTAAGCGAGTAGGATCAGGATGTGACCTGTGCTAGCATTCCTGTAAATTCCAGTTGCAATTACTCTTTCACATTTAACATTGCTTTTCCCAAAGAAGCCTGTCTAGTGCTTTATTTTTGTGTTTGGGCAGACTGGTGTGCTGTCTCTGATGTGCTGTCTCTGGCTCATGAGGAATGCTGAGGTGGAAGAGACAGAACATCAACTCTAGGGTAAAAAGAAATGGCCATTGCTTTGGCATAAGCCTCCTGCCTTTCGTCAGTCGATGTCCTACCTCTGGTAAAGGGGCATTTTTTCCCACCCACTTTGGTCTTGATGGAAACTGAAGGAAAACAAAATAGGTATGGACCCGGTCTGTACATCATCGTGTCCTTCCCCTACTTAGTAAATGTTTCTTTAATTGGCTTAGTTAGCCCCTCTCACCTTTCAGCACTTCAGGAATGACTCTTTGAAGAGAGCCATGTACAGAGATTTAGTTGACATTTAGTGACACTAGGCTCTGCAGTCTCCAAAATATGACTGATGTCACTTGTTATGTTCCCTTGGGTCTCTGGGGACAAAGTCACTCTTACCCTGAAGCATGCATTGACAATCTCAAGATAACACTTCTTTGACAGAGTCAGGGGCCTTGCCAGGGTCTAATGTAATCTCTAGAAAGTTTCCAATCTGGGCATTGTTTGTTATTTATATTCCATATCTGCAGTTTGTGTTTGCTTTGCTGTAATTTTAATATGAAGGCTGCTAATAAGAAGAAAAATTCATATCTTTTTCTGTTGGATGGGTGTGTTGGCAGGTCTGTGATCAATGGAAGCAACCTTCTTCAAGGTGAAAAAATTCAAACAAACCTAAGAAAAATAATCACACAGTATTCTTATTCTACAAATAAATCCACTGGCAATGAGAAGACTGGGGTGGAGATGTGAATTAAACTGAATTTTATTCTAACTAAATGAATTGTTTAAACCCAGATTCACAGCACCAGGAGAGGAGTTTACAAGCAGAGAGAGATGCTCTTTGGTCTCTTCGTTCACCCTGAACGGAGGGCTGGCTTTATTACTGTTTTATTTCTCCTTTACCCTTTATTAATTCTATTTTCCTTTCCCAGTCGCAAATCAACCGAGATGGGGCGGGCGAGCTGCTGATGCCCCTTTAGGCGGGGAAAAGGACTTTGATGCCCGTCGCGTCCAGCGGGAGCCCTGGCTGGGACTGAGCCCCTCGGGAGGGCACCGGGAGCGGCGGGGCCGGGAGCGGCGGGGCCGGGAGCGGCGGGGCCGGGAGCGGCGGGGCTGGGCCGGCGCACGAGGGCGCTCGGAGCAGCCTCAGCGCGGCGCTGGCACCGCGGCCAGCGCGGGCTGTGCAATGAGGAAACCCGCGGCAAGGAGGGGATGCGCAATGAGGAAACTGTACGCCAGCGACTAGCCCGTCTTTACTGCTTTAGGGCACTCTCTTAGATGTTAATTTAGTCGCCGGGGTTAATAATTTATTGGTGGCAGCCAGAACTTGAAGAGGGAACATTAGAATTTTTTATCCTGCTGTTTGGTTTTGGGGGTTTTCTTCTGCTCTACCATTGATGAAGCTACAAGTTTGTAAATGCCATCACCGGTGACTCTGTCCCCCGGGCTGTACCACAGCCTGAGTGCTCCCCTGCGGAAGCAGGGCACGGAGCTCCAGCTTAGGAGGACTAATCAGTACCCTAAAACCACCTACCTCTCACCAAAACATCAGGGAGCAGCTGGAGGTCACTGAGAATCCATTGAGCAGGACCCTGAAATTCCTTCACTCTGTATGAATTTTTCAGACAAAAATAGTGATGGAGCAGCTGGGATGGAGGGAGGGGTTTACATGGAAAAGTAAGACATAGAACAAAGTTTCTCCTTGCCTGTCTCAGAATACAGGTTAAAATCAATTCTGTGTTGTAAAATCTGAAATTACCTTATTTTCTGTCTCAGGACAGAAGTCCAAGGCCTGCCTAAATCAGAATCTGAAGCAATCAGGGTGATTTGAAGTAGTGCTGACAGCTGAGAGCAAGTGCTAAAACTGGCTCTTGTGCCTGCTGCCCAAGGGGCTCGGGTGGGCTCCTGTAAGGCAGGACATTTGGGTCATTGCTGTGAAGGGACCACATCATCTTTCCAGGTGGGTATCAGTCATGCCTGGGCATGGTAATAAAGGCTTTCTGAGTGGACACAGACTGTTCACACATGCTTGTTCATGCCACCTTTGCTTAGGGACCCCTCAGAGCCATGCACTCATGGTAAGGTCAATGTTTCCAAAATATCTTGCATGTACAAATATGGGCAGGCTATTGCACTGTCTGTGGGGTGGAGGTCTGGACAGGTAACCATGGAAAATCCCTGCCATTGTATATGGAAAAGCTGAACACCACTATTTAAAGTCACATCAGGTGTGAAAAATAAGGTGTGTGCCTTGGATAACATGAGAACAAAGAAAATTGGTGCAGATTCAGGGACATTACAGTGTCTGTCCTGTTTACTCTTGAGTCATGAATCAGTGCTTCATGTCCCTGTGTAGAAAAGGAGACACACACACATGCAATAAAGAGTTTTTGAAACAGATTCGAGTGTTTGCCTAAGCAAAGAGTAAAATGAAGCAAGAATCAGGATGACTGATGTGGTTTACTTAGTCAAAGATGGTACCTCCCCCATCTTGAATTCCCAAGGCAAAAATCCTCTGTATTCTAAGCCTGGTCAGCTGCTTGCATAGCACATCTCTCTTTTCCATGCTGTGAAGCAGAAATGAAAGGGGGAGGATGGCTAATGTGACTGGATGCACTGACTGAGGATACAGAAATTTACCATCAATTTCTTACAGCTTCTTCTAGGATGGCTTTTGCATGAAGGTGTTCATGTGTCACCAGAAATGGAACAAGACAAGGGACATAAGGGTCATCAAGGCATCTAAAGGATCCAGAGACCTTCAGAGTTTGACAACAGCTGGGATGCCACAGGCTGTTGAGGTGCCAAGGTGTTGCCCATGGTACTGAAGAGGCAGGTGGGTGTCTCCATATGTTTGCAGCTCGAGGTCTTAACTTCTCAAGTAAGGACTCCAACAATAATTCTGTCACAGAAGGAGCTCATGTCTGCTTAGGACAAGTCTGTGTGCCTGGTATTGCTTACTTCTTGGGATTGCCATGGCCATCCACTCCCTGTCAGTTCACAGGCACTAGGTTTGCATCTCCTTTCTCTCCAAAGCACCCAGGCTCAAGATCTGGAGCTGGCATTGCATGTGCACACATATAGCTGGCCATGGGTAAGGTGAAAGTCCCTCTAATTTATATGAATGTTCTGAGCATGATATGGACAGAAAATCCAGGCAAAGAAAGTTTAGTGAAAAAGGATTTCCCACTGCAAAAATAGACAATTTTCACAAGGAATTCAGGGCTGCCTCTCCCAGAGATAAATGCATAAACTGTGAACATTCTTTCACTTGCCTACTGCCACATCAAAGAAGCAGCAGGAATGAATTCCCAGTTTAGTTGAAGTTAAATTAAAATACATTCCAGTAAGGTGTTTCTGTATGTAGTTTTTATTTTTAACTTGCAGTACTCCTGCTGTCACTGGAAAGACACTTCACTCATAAATAGATATTTTCCTAGCCTCACTTCTTTACTTTCTATGGACACAATTGCCAGGGACTGCATTACTGTCAAAAACACTCCTCTTATTACATTCTGTGGTTGCTTCTGGAGGAATCTGTTACTCACAGCATGTTGATCTTACAAGGATTCTTCACATTTTCTGGTAAATACAGCACATGATTCTTGTATGTTCCTGCAATTGATGTTTATAAATTGTCTGGGATACAAACCAAGCTGTCATTTTTAGGTGTTGTCACAATAACAATCCATAATCTCAAAACACTGTCAATCTCTTGCTATGTTCAAAGAGAAACTATGCAATGGCATGGATGTAAAGCTATTTGCTGAGCAGAACACCATCCACCTTGACTGTTTGTGAAGGGATGTTTGAGAAAAAGCCTTTTACCATTAATTTTTGCAGCATGTGATGGATCAGCAGGATTTATAACTGGGGCTGAAGAAGCAGAGTGATCAGCTGTCCCCAGTGCCACAGGACAGCAGACTGCACTGGCTGGTCTGGAAGCCATATGTTTATTCAGGATATAAAGACTTAGTGAGGACATGATCAGTCACCATCACTCACATTAAAGGAAAGAAATGGGATGCTGAAGGGCCAGAAGTCAGGAGCAGAGAGCTGTTGGTTGCTGCTGGTGAGCAAAATCTACCATACACAGAGGTGGATGGGCAGGCTGGAAAGGGAGGAGAAGCAGGACACACTTCATACCTGGAGGTTCAGCTGAGGCTCAAGCACTCAGCACTTCTGGACTTAAAAATTACTCTGAAGTCGCTCCTATCATGTTGGCCTAGTCTGAGATACTTGGGATCTGATCCTACTGCCAAAGGGAATACCATTACCACTTACTCTAAATAGATGTTCCCCTTTCATGGTACTTAATATAAATGTTCCCCTTCTCAGAGTTCTCCTCTTCATCCAAGTAGGCTCCTTAAGCCTTTCCTCAGAAGAAATGATGTTTATTCCCTGATTGCCCTCTTTGCCTTTCTTTACCTTTCTTATTTTGAGTTCATCTTTCTGGCAGAGGAGAGACAAAACACTTAGAAAGGACTTTTCATTGAAGTCCTACAAATACCTTGTTCAACAGCATTAATACTTTACTATATTGACTTGAAATTTGTCCCCATTTGCAATCTGGGGGCAATTGATATTTTCACATCTCCACCACAATGCACCATCAGCCCAGAAGATCTACCAGTATGGGCACTATGTTTTCTCACATACCCTTTGCCTTGTTGCACAGACTTTACACAGACCTGAGATTCTTCAGAAATTCAGTTTAATAGTGGATGCAGCTTGGCATGAATCAAAAGTTAGTAAAGAAGAGAAAAATTCACCGCTTTGAGATGAAAATAGACTTGTTATCCCTGACAAGGGTTCTGATAGGAATTCTAGAGTCGTCTAAGAAGACAAAATCACCCCTTAGATACTGCTTTTGAAATTCAAAAAATTCAAAAATTTTGAATTTGGGGGAAAATCAGTTCAGTAGAAGTTTGATGCTGAAGAAGTCCTATTTCCCTCTCTGTCCTCCTGGAGAAGAAGAGAAGGAACATGCAAGTGATGAAGGAAGAGAGGTGAGTAGGAGTCCAGGAAAGCAAAAATAAACTTCTGAACCTCCTGTCTTACTGCAGGAAACTCACTGACCGTGGTCAGAATGAGAACATCAAAAGTTTTGGTTTCTCACCTCTCTGCCTTGTTCTCCATGTTGTGGAATTCTATATGAAGGTGCAGCCACAGGTCCAGATAGCTGGTGTATGGCAAGAGGGAAAGGTGATGAGCACTCCTGGGTACTGTCCCCTGCAGCAAGAAAAACCTTTCAGGTGTTAACTCTGTATTGAATGGAGGACTGACCTGGATTTGTCCCACAGTCACTTTCTAAATATACAGTGCTGACAAGACTTTATTTTCAGTGTCTTATCTATGAGTAATTCATTTTCTGTGTCTTGGAAAAAGCACATTATTAACAGGCAGCAATAGTGTGTGAGTGAATCATAGGGCAGCAGGCTAGGGCCAAGTTTGGACTGTCAGCAGTCTGGTCTCTGCCCTTAGCTCCTGCTCTACCCCAACACTGTCATGTAGGCAGGGCTATCATGGAAAGAGCAATGCTGACAGCTAGCTGAGGGACACTGGGAAGTGTCAGCTGTGCAAGTGGTGAGGGTAGACTTCAGCAGGAGCCAGAGCTTGTCATACCCCTTGCTTTTTGTTCTTGTTGTTGCCTGTAGCCTGGGTCCACTCCATGTCACTGCATTTTGCGGCCTTGGTAGTGATTGAGGTCAGGCCATGGGCTGTAAACCTGGTGGAGTTAAATTGTTTGAAAAAGGGGGAATTCCAGCCCTACACAAGCAGACTTGGACTTTCTCTTCTACAGACTTTGAAAGTTGGTGGTTTCTTAGCATAATCTTGAAGACTCAGAATGCTAAGGGTGGTTGAGTCTGATGTTGAAAATGAGCTTAGAAACACACCAAGCTAACAAGATGGACACACTAGGGCAGTTCATTTCACCAGAGACCAAAATTACAGCTGGTGTAAATTCATAAAACTTTGTATCCTTCAGAAAAGGAGAAAGGAGGAGTTTAAAAATAATTCAAGGATACGTGGTTCTCCTAATGCATTTTTAATCATTAAACTTTGAAGTCTTGGCAAATGGAAGACTATTTTCCTGACAAACAAACAGATCTGTGACATCAGCAGGACCAAAGATATTCAATGACCTGGTCTATCAAAACACACTTATGGAGTTAGAAGTAACATATATATTACTTGGCAGACTGGGAAGTAGAGTACAAAACCATGGGGGAGTGTCAGCTATTGAGGAAAATCAACCAATGAGCAGGAGCCAGTAGAGACCTCTACTTATGAAATGAGATAAATTCAGTCTTGGGAGCAATAACTGGATATAACTGAGAACCCAAGCAAGAGTTTAGGACTCAGTGAGGAATTCCTCCATTAGGAGCTATATATAAGAAACTTTAGGTCCAGAAAACTTTGGAAGACCACCAAGAATGCTATGGGGAGTCATCAAATTTTAGATTCAAGTTGGGATCCCAAATTATTGTGTAGTTCTAAGCTTGAATGAGAAGCAGCTGAACTAAGGAGAAATCTCCAATTTCCTGTTAACTGAATGGTTAACCAAATGCTAAGATCTAGGAGTATAGTGGGAATTTTTCAGAATCTTTGGTTTCTTTGGTTTGGGGCTTGTTTGAGTTTTTAAGGTCCTGGAAGAATAGTTTCGGTTAATTCTAAGGCTCTAAAACACTAAATTAAAAGTTCATTGTATTCTTCAAGTGAGCATCATGACTGCAGAGTGGAACAGAGCTAGGAGCACGTGCATTATGATGTTTTCTGTCATTTACAGCTGGCAGTCCTGACACTGAGACAGGAGCTGCAGGTGAATGAAAATTATCAAAACTTTTTAATTGCATGCAGATTGTCAAAACTTTTTAAATGCATGCAGAAAAAGACTGGGTGCATTTGAGTCGCCAGGGACCTAAACCTTCAGATCAGAAAAAACAAGAGCTTGAGCTATCTGGGAATTTCAGTTTTGGGGTCAGAACTGCATGAACCGTGGTGTGTTGTTGGGAATTTCTAGCTCAGCAAACTGTCTGGAGCCTGGAGGGAGTATCGAGGAGGCAGCAGAGAGGGCGTGAGGAGAGCATGAGTCATCTGGGACTGCAGACAGGAGAGGGCAGCTGCCAAGTGAGTGGGTGCCCCTGGGGAGTTTGCATTCTGCAGGTCTCCCACAGCTGCAGTCGGCGGTGCTTGGTACAAGCAGGAGCACTTTCCTCTGCCTGAATGTTGGTATTTCCCAGGCTGACCACAGGAACTGCACAGGAAAGCTCCACACCTCGCCAGATCTTAGATCCTGCAAACTTTTGTACCGAAGTTTGCCGAGGCCATTGGGATTATTAAAGCTACTCCCTCGTCCATAGGAGGTGAGGTCTCCCAGAAAACCACAATCTTTCGCAGTGCAATGTGCTGGCTTCATGGCTCTTTAAATCAGAGGTAAATGTTCCCTCTCTCTCCTGTGCTTAAAGATGTTTGTGATCACTGGAACAACTGCATTCAATAAAGATGGTGTCAGAAGCCTTGGCTTGGGATATTTTACCCTGGTTTTCTGTTTTAACACTTGATTATCTTTGCCTGGCCATCAGCATGATAACATATACCGGTTTATTCAGTAAATTTTCCCAATTCATTCAGCTTCATTTTCCCAATGAGCACTCATTATTTATGACAAGCAAGAAAACCTTTGCCTCCAATGGCAGAAGGAGAATGTCTCCTCGTTCAATTACCATGTATAGTTAGCTGCATGGTGATTGGAATAAAATAATTCACTTCTATTCCCAGAAGAGTTTTCCTAAGTGCTTTGGGAGGTGAGGGGGAGGCTGGCAGATGAGTGTAATCTCAAGAAGCACGCTGTAGTGGAATCCAGCACTAGGAGCCAGATGGCAACGTTGCACTGAATAGCACATTTTTTTTAATAGCTGTGAAAATTTGCTGTCTACACATGACTTTGCTGAATGACAGCAGAGAGCATTTCTACTTTATCTGGTCCTACAACTGGGTTATTCTTTCAGAGGGTTCTCCTTCTTTTTCACATAAGATCAGGGCCCAGTTTCAGTACCAAAGGCAATGTTTAAGTATCTGTAAGAGTTCAGAAAGCAAAGAGGGCAAAGCTGTGGGAGGAGAAACATCTAAAACAAAAGAGAAAAATTATTTCAGGATTCAAGCAGCACCCTGGCCTTGCTTTGTGCAACCCTCTGTGAGGTGGTTCCATTGTGTAGCTCTCATGTAACATCTATTGAGTCTGTTGGGATCTCATGCACCATCCTTTGGATGCATTGGAATGTCCACACACATTTCCAACGATGGGAATGAGAAATAGAGGAAGTAAATAATTTCCTATCATGCTTTAAAATAGAGATGCAGTCATAAATGCTGTGTAAAAAATGTTACCCTAGCAGTACATACATATGTTAACAGGGTTCTGAAGCTACATTTGAGTATTACATTACACTTGAAATCTAAAATGTATTTTTCATCCATGTGTTTTGCAATGATGACTGACCTCAGATTTTGAGTTTTCTGACTCCATTCAGACATACAAATCCCCATGCATTAACTTGGTCTGTGCAAGTCCTGTTCACCCACAAATGCCCCTTTAAGTGTGTAAAATCATCTGTGGCAATGAATGGAAGACAAGACAGATTGCCTGCTGTTGGCTTTAGGCAATCACCTCACTGGTAATGCTCTTCTGGGCAGGAGTGATGGTGGAATTTGCAAAGATCATGGACAAAACACACAATTTAAGAAGCATGGGCAGTCCTGTGGGCTTTCACAAAGCAGTGAAGAAGGACTAGGCTGAGACCTCCTTAGACTCCACAGACACATTAAATCTCCCCTGAAGCAGGCACATGTTTCACACATCCCTGGAAACCTGGCCTATTGTGATAGCTGTGTATTGCTCCAAATGCTTCTGGTGCATGAGGTGAGTTCCTCTGCCTGAAGTCAGACAGCCCATGCAGCTTCTGTGCCTTTGACCACAAAGGTCTGGACCACTTCTTTCAGTGGAATTAACCCAGGGTTCTATCTTGCTCTTATAGCCTGTCTGCATCAGGGAAATGAAGAAATGAGTCCACCTTTGGGAGCTGACGTGCTTGGAGACCTGGTAACAGAGGTGTGACTCTAAATCACATCTCTTAACCTTGTGCCAAGCACATTTGTCAGCATGAACCTATGAACCTCTAAGATTGGAAGAATTCAGAAACTTCTGGAATATAGTTTTGGAGTTATACCAACTAAAACAAAGTCCATGTGTCGCCTATTGTCTAAGTCTGCAGCTTTTTATTCTGTCATTGAATACTGACTTGCCCTGCTGTTACAGAAAATGACACTAAGAGCAAATGCCATTCTTCCATGCTGACTGCATATTTAAAACTGTGTCAATTTAAAGGCCATCAAAACCCTGCAAGCAAAGCTTAGCCTTGTTGATGTAGTTTGCAGGGTACCCAACCCAGTGGGCCCCACAACAAACCTGGTGATATGCACCAGGGTGATACTCACCCAAAACTAGGAAAGAGCATCTTCAGACATAACACTGCTGCTGAGATGACACTGCAATGTCTGTCTCATCTTAGATAGGGACACCTGAATCTGTTTGAACAGTAGAATTCATCCTTTGCAAAAGGCTGCCTTCAAAGTAGGACTTGCTGCCTCTTATCTGAGCCACAGACACTGCTTTGGCTTTCAGTGTGGGTGTCAGCCCTACAAAGTCATTGCTAGAACAGGCTGAAATGTTTTGTTTGTTTTCTTTTTTTCAGAGTTATGCCTGGGGATAATGATGGGTAAAAAAATTGTTTCTTCCTACATTTCAAGGTATTTTTCAATTACACAAATAATTTCTGTTTCTCTTTTCACTTTTTTTTGTCATTTTCTGTGTATTTTTAATATTTTTGATTCTCATCTTTACAATGGGAATGTGAGTAAAAGAGTTAAATAAAATACAGAATTTACTTTCTGTAATGATTCCAGCAGTCTTTTCCTTATCTGAGTCAACATTTTTTTTTTCCAATATGTGCTTTAATTCTTCTAAGATGGGAACAGTCTTCCTTAAAAATAAAACATCTTTAACAACAAGCAAAGAGATAATTGGATCAGCTCAGTGCAGCTACACATGGTGATAGCCATGATGAGGATGTAAAATCATCTTTTTCCTCTTCTGTTTGAAGACTGCATTTTCAAATGATACTTCATTGACAATCAATAAATGAGTTTTTTACTGCTGTCAGCACTACTGAGTAAACATAGCGCTGAGAGCAAGTGGAGAGCTGTACTGACCCAGCCACACTTCAGGCAACACTCAATTCATTCTTGGGCCCAGAATCATTCTATTACACTGAGAGATGAAAAAAGGAACTCCACTAACCTGCTTTCACATTTTGTCATCACTTTTTCAGGTTCCTTGTCAACCATTCCAAATTCAAATGTAGAAATAATCACAAGCTGAGCTCAGTAACTTCTCATCTGACACAAAGCCTTCATGAAAGATGTCCAGCCTTGATCTGATGACATCAATGGAGTACTCACCATTTCTCAGAGTAAAGCATTCCCAGTGACTAGTCACCCATGCTCTTGATAATTTGTTTCACTAACTCAGGATAATTTTAAGCACTTTTTTTTTCTGATCCCCCAGCCTACTACAAATACAAGCCAAATTGTATGAAACAGCTCAGCTCTGTCTGAAAGTATATTTCTGAGGCCTGACTTGAAAGAACCTTCTTTTGCACATCTGAAATTTCACATCGGAGGCAGAATTTATCATTTATAAAATTCCAGTTTTTAACTAGCTGATCACACCTACAGCTCAGGTTTAGTTGCTTCTATTGCTGTTCAGAGGCACAAAAAAATGCATCAAGATAAGTACCCTTGGAAATGTTTAAAAGATCCTAATGTGTACAGCCAGAACTGCCCCACTTGCAGACAGTGATAATCTAGCTGTCATGGACTAATGAACTGTAACCTGGAATTCTGGTTGATCCTGTCACCCTTGGCCAAAATAACCCAAGGAGGGAAGTGACGCATGTTGAAATCTTGTTTTGAGAACTGGACATTCGGATTTCTTCCAGGACTGCTCTCAAGGTTGTGTTGTACTCACAGGGAAACTGTTTGTGAGAATTTAGAAAAACTTAATGATGGAGGATGATTGCCTTGATTCTGCTGTGAAAAAAACCCCTCATTCTAACTGCAGAGGCATTTCATACCCTTTGCAAATAATTCCACTTGGACTTGGACTTACTACAGTGTGAGATACCCTGTTGTTTTACACCTTACAGCCCTTTTACAGGACTACTGGTTTGCTTAAAATTAAGTCTAAACTTTTGTATCAGTTCCCTTTTCCATTGTCTGCGTAATCAAATGCAGCAGATTTTAGTGTTTGTTTGCCTGAAAATGTTGTTTGTTTTTTAAAAGAAGCATTTTCTATTTATTTTAGTATTTCTTCCCCTGGGAAACAACATTTGAAACAATCCAGGAAATAATATTTTAACAAGCATTAAGTTGCCATCATTGAGACCACAGAGGGAAGCTGATGCAGGAGGGAGGAAAAGTGGCTGCCATGTGCCATCCTCGAGTGCCATTTGTAACAACACATATTCTTTCCTCCTCAAAAGAGTCATTCTCATGCTCCTCGAAATGAAAACCCAGGGAACTATGAGTTCAAATTAAACAAATTGTCATTAAAATCACCACAAATCACTGAAAAGTAGTGAAAGCTGAGTTTAAGTCTAAATTCCCACCTGACTGTTCTGGCACACCACACAGAGAAGCAGCAATGTGTGGCACTTGCATCAGACCTCACTTTTTTGCCAGCAGGCTTTAATGTGCCAGGTTGTTTGCATCTGGAGAGCCATGCTGTGAAGCAGCAAAAGGAGCTTTCAGTTTAGTAGGAAACATCCCCAGAGCCAGTTTTGGGGCATTTTGCTGCCTCCCGTGGCTGTGGATTCATTCTGCTGCCTAGACCTTGCCATGCCAGGGAGGTTCCATAGAAGGAGATGTCACCTCTGAGTATAGCTGGCATATGACACTTTCCTGATTTCCATGGAGGAGTGGAAAATGTTAGAACAGTTAAAATGTTAAAACAGCCTTAGATGAGAGGAAAATTTCACAGGGAAAGAAACTGATGAGCTTGGGAGAAGAAGGATGCTCACCAAGCCATGCTTTGTGTGCTGGTGTTTGCAGCCAGCAGTCCAGATACAAATTGGAGAGGAATCTGGGTAGGAGCAGCTTCAGTGAGTAGCTCACCATTTCTGTCCGGGCAGCTAAATAAAATGTCACACCTCCTGAAGCAGCGCTGTCGCTGGGACTGGAGCAGCACTGGGTGCAGTGCTTGCTGCCCGGGGCTGTTGTGGACACGCAAATCACTGCACACACAGAGGGTATCAAATCACCACACACACCCAGGGTATCAGCCAGCAGCTGTTTCCTAGGTGCTTGAGCGCTGCCTGCCCTGAAAAGTACCAATTATCACCATTTAATGGGGAAATCTGGAGGGTCTAAAAACTGTTGCACCAGTGATTAGGTCTTGCCAGACATTGCAAAGTAGAAGATTGAGACTGGGGCCCAAAGGACTAACTTCAGACAATGCTGTCAGCAATCCCAAATAATGATTGCCCTGACAAACGTTGCTAATGAAAATAAAAGTAACCCTTTTGCCACCTTCAAAGTGCAGAGGAGTTTTGTCATCACCAACAGTGCTACCACCGCCACCACCTTATATTTCCATTCTGAGCCTGATGAGTCTGACACTAGACCAGAGTCATGTAGGTGCAAGACAAAGTGTAAATGGTATGAAGAAAATTGTATTTAGCAATTGCACCAAAGCAGTGAATTCATCAATTCCCAAAAAAAAATCAAACTGATGTTAATGCCTGAACATGTTTCTCGGCAACTTTTGCAAGTAGGAGGAAGTAAGCGTTTGTATTTTTGGGGAAAAGAGCAGTTGTGGGGTAAGATCTTTGCGGAGAGCTCCCAAGCATGGACAATGTGGGGGTCACTTCAAGGGATCTGCTTGCAACAGAGAGCTTTCCCACTGCCAGCTGAGCACTCAGACTGGCTATGCAGGATGAAACACGGAGAAAGTCTCTCATCCAGACCGGCAGAGCACACCCTGGTATTATGGATGTGGTTTTCTCCTGCTTGCTTAATCTCAGCTCCTGCCCTGAGATGTTGGTAGGCAGATGTGGAAAAGTGCAGTTTTCCTTTCCCTATAACTTGTGGGGTTTTACTTTACAAATGGGATATGCTGTACCATATCTCTAAGGTTTGCTTTTGATATTTGCTCAGTAAGCACAAAGCAGTGATGCTATTTCAGCATCACTTTCAATATAAAAGGCCATTATCATGGTGCTAATTGCATATGATGATGATAATATCACAAAGCCTATCATTGTCTTGCAACATGATTTCTGAAATTCTATACATGGTTTATCCAAACCAAAAGTTTTCAAAGAATATATAGGGGGAATGGCACAACAGCCTCTCTGCATCTACATTGATTTGAAGATGTCACTGGAAGGCAGCTCTCTAAATGGGAGTTGATAGCTTTTCACATATGCATTGCAAAATTTATTAGATTTTATATTTGACATATGCTCTTATAATTTTGAAAAAAAAACACATTTAAAATGTTCCATTTTAGTTTTTGATTGTCCCATAATTTTTGTGTTCCATAAGCTACGTGCTGATTGCTAGCCTTGGGAAAAGCCTTCTTAGTTCTTTACAATTTGCTTTGTGGCCAGCACAATGAGTCTGCCCACAAGACTTTCCACTGCCTGAAAAGTTCACACTAGAGACCCTTTCAGGAGAAACAGCCAGTGGTGCCTAATCTAGGGAACAGAAATGACAGATGCTCTCTCTCCCTGATCAGCCCACTTCAGTCACAATTTATTATATTGGAATTCACAGTAATGTACAAAACTAAGAGAAGAAAAAAACACTTATTTCTGTGACCTTCTTTTTCAAACCTCTGGAGATGAAAACCCAAGAAATTTGTGGTTATTCACTTTAAAAATACTGCTGGAAGAGGAGGAGGAGAAGGGGGATTATGTCCAGGCAAAGAATTCACTGAAATAATTTTTCTAGAGGGCCTGGCTAATTCTGTTTGTGAGTTATGAGATTTTTAAGAGCTTTTATTAAAAACCATTTTCTGCACTCTTTTAAAAAACTTTGGTCAACAAATCACAATCACAATAAATGGGATTCTACTGCAGATCCAAGATTTGATCTCATTAGTCTGCCTAAAGATTTGCAGTTCATTTCACTGAGCCCAAGTTAGGAGAAACTAAATATTGTTTTATTTTCCTGTGATTGCCAGCATAAGTGAATTTAAAATTACCTTTCCATCAATACCATTTAAAAAGTTTACTGTTTCAGACTTCTACTAATTAACTATTTGTTAAGCTATTAACATTGAATAAATGCAGAAGCCACAAAACAAACAAACAAAAAAGTGAACACTTCTTATTCACTCAAGATATTTTTTAGATATTCAGTCATCTCTGGTGTTAAAAATGAGGGTACATTGTTTCCTCACGATGTCATTCATGGATGCCCAGCACTGAAAAATTGACATCACTGCTGTAAAGGCATTCAGTGGGCTGAACAGTCTGACACCAGCAGTGGGATGTGCAAGAGCCAGGTTAGTAAAGTCACAGCCCATGCCCTACCATGAGAAGAAACCATCTGGTCTTATAAAACAGATGTCTTAAATCATACAGCCTAGAAATTTTAGCATTATCTACACAATTAATGTATTAGGGATGCTGGAATGACAACACTTATCCTCTAGGAAAATCTTCAAAGGAGTCACAAGTTTGGCCACATGAGAACAGATCTTCCAAACCTGGTAATGGGCATTTTCTCCTGGGTGGTTAGAGAAGTACATTTTGAAATCTCCATTTGTACTTATTTGGACAAAAGAAATAACATGAATTAAACAAGGCTTTTGAATTCATGACTTTGTTCCGCCTAATTGATGAATTTTTTTCATAATTTATTTTTCTGTGCAGATTGAAAGACTCCAGCTTTTCATGTCTGGCTGAGAAATGTGGATTCCTAACTCCTTCACTATTTGGTCATGATTTGGGCTCCAGGCCTATCGGTCCTGCGACTGCAATCACATGGCATATAAATGTATTCAAAGAATGAGGGCTAGATTATCAGACACTGGAAAAGTGATAACTCCATTTCACCTCTGACTTTTGACACTTATTAAGCAAAATGCTGTCCTTAGTTAGCCAGCTGACTCTCTAAAATGGAGGTCTTGAGGGCCATGGAATCCCATATAATGGTATGATGGCCATATAAAACATAGGTAGAGTTGAAAGCAAAACTCCTTTGCAGTAGCAGCCTGCTATCTTGCAGCCATGGATTTTCCACTTCGCACAACTGTGTATGTGTGGAGACCTGTGAAAAACCTCTCATGAGTTGCTCTTGATACAAATTACTTCAGTTTGTCTGGGAAAAGACAGCATCTGAACAAAGCTCCCTCAGTGATTAATCACTGTAAGTGTGTGGGAGGAAGGAGCTGAATACTCTGACACAACCCTACCCAGCTACTGAGCCCATGAACTGGGGGACTGGACAGGGAACAAGGGAACAGGGGGGTTTCTGCCCACACCCTCATCCCAGAGATTTATGAAGAGAAGGTTTGAGGTACGAAAAGAAAACGCCAGAGGACAAATAGGAGAGATTACCCAATGCAGTCTGACTAATGGATTTTCACAGTAGCACCCACGGTCCGATCCGTGCTATGGAAGGGGATTGGCCATGAGGAGGAGAAGAGCTGACATTTGGAGTTTGCCAGCTTTGTGCTAGCAGCTGAGCCGGCACCACTGGGAGCAGCAGCCCAGCAGCAGGGCTGCCTGCTCACCCAGGGGTGTCAGGTGGGAACAGCAGAGTCTGGGCCTGCATCCGTGCTCCTGGCCTCTGTGAACAGCCTGAACTGTGCTGGCTATGGCTGTTCATGTGGCTCAGCACACAAACCAATAGAACAAGGCAGAGGCAAACATTACCAAAATCAAAAAGAGAAAGCCTGAGAAGTCTGGGATCTGGGTGGATCTCTGGACCAAAGCTGCCTTTGGGATGTAGGACTCAGCAAAACTGGCTGAAGTCCCACCGTAAAGGCTAGTGAGGATTCCCGCATGCTGAGCGGAGATTGCTGCCTTCTCCTGGTGAGCCAGGCAAAGCACAGCTGCAGAAACGAGCTCAGCACATCTCAATCTTGTTTTGAAAGGCCTTGTTCTCTCAGACTTCCCTGCCCATTACGTTGCCCATTTTGATTTTTTGTGTAAAAAAAGAACTACCAACAAACCTATAACACTAAAATCAGCTGCAAGTACATCATGGATTCTATTGTTGCTCCACAGAGAATATCCCACTGAGTTTACTCCCCCCCCACCCCAGTATGACTAAGGAGAGGGAAGCAAGTAGTACCTACCAAGGCATCAAGGCAAGGGAAATGAAGAGGGCTTCAGAAGAAGAAGAGTGTGGACATCTATTGGTTACTAAAGTGCTGCTTTTCTGCCAGGGCAAACAGACAGAAGGGGGAAGTGGACGAGGGAAGCTTCTCTGCTGGAGCTCCCTGCTTGCTACAACTGCTCCCAGAGATAAGGAGTGGATCGAGGGAGATAGCAGGCTTGGCTCGGCTCTGCTGGGCTCTACGGGGCTCTGCTCTGCTGAGCGGAGCCCAGCCAAGCCCAGCGCGTGCAGAGCTCCCTGCATGGAGTAACCCCACTGGCAGCTGGACACCCCAGAGCATTTAAGAGGAGAAAAAAAAAAAAAGAAAAGAAAAACAAAAAAGGCGTTTTTTCTCCAGATGTGCTCTGGAGATGAGGTTTTGCTCAATCAGCCTTTCCTCACTAAGAGCATCAGAACTCCGCTGGAGAGCCGTGCTGAACGCCAGGGGCTGGCTGGGCCGGCAGAGTTTGGGATGTGTCCCCAGGCCGTGCTGAGCCCCTCAGCTCTGCCCCATCCCTCTGTGCCCATGGCCAGGACACCGGACCTGCCCTCGCCCCGCAGCCCCAAGGCTGCCCAGCGCCCTCTGGGACACCCGCACCCTCTCCCGTCTCCAGTGCTATTCTTCTGCCAAGACTTTTTGCTTTGTGAGAGATCAAAGGAGAATAAACATCTCCATCTTCCCTCCGAACATATCCAGCCTAATATGCATGGTATTTTTATTGTGGAAGGGAGCGATTTGTAAGAAGAAATGAAAATCTCCAGCGTGTCAGCTCATAGGAGCTAATGATGTTTACACAGACATACCACACTGATGGAATAGTCCCAACATCCCCTTCTGGGGGGGGTAGGGAAAGAAAAGAAAAAAAAAAAAGGAGATGGGGAGGGGAAAGAGCGGGGGGAAAAAAGGGAAAAAGAGAAAGGGAGAGACAGCGGCGAGAGGAGTGACCCAGGCTCCCCTCCCCCGGCTCTTTCCTGCGCAGCAACCTGTACTTGACCCTCCCGAGCCTGGCTCTGCTCAGCCTCCATCCCGCCCCGCCGGAGCCGCAGCGCTGATACCAGGCAGCTGATGCGCCGCCTCATCCAAAACACACACTTGGGGGAGGCGCACGCCCACGCCAGCCTCCGGGGGGGCTCCGGGGCCGCGGAGGGACGCGGGGGGCCGGCACCCACCTTCCTGCCTCCCCCTCTCCCTCCCTGCCTCCCGCCGGGCCGGGCCGGGATGTGCCGGGCCGCCGCCGCTGTTTGCCAAGCACTACAAGTGGCCGGGGAACTGGGTCCACTTCAGGATGGAAATATTTCAAATGCTTCCTGCGATGGAGATGGGGGAGAGGCCGCCCGGCCAAAATTTGCGGGAGGAGAGACCGCCTGCCCCCGGCCGGCCCCCTCAGCCCCTCCCAGCCCGTCCGTCCGCGCCCTTTTGAAGTCCAAATTCACGCTGATTTGGGTGGGGTGCCTGGAGCACCCTGGGAACCGGGAACCCTGGGTGCCGCTGGTCCCTTTGCTTTCCTATCCCATCCTTTCATCCCTCTGTGTGCCCATGGGTGCCTTAGATCACCTTTGCTGGGGCCATGTGGGTGCCAGCTTCCTTGAGCAAGAAACACGGGAAGGGATCCCTAGAAGACCTTACACAGTTATAAAAGGCAAAGGAAACAGAGGGTGAAAGGTCTCAGAGTTTTTAAAAAAAAGGACTTTATGAGTCAAATTTTCACATTGTCAGTCTTTCAGCCTTGCTAGTTCCAAGTTGTGTCAGTGTTGCCTGATCCCTGCTATCCATGCTTCTGCTGCAGCTCAAGGGGGAAGCCGGAATGGATGAGTCCAGCAGCAGCCATTCTCTACCTGCCCTAGCTGAGTGTTTTCCTCTGCCTTTGTGCTGGGGAAGAACTATTAAAATGCATTTCTCTGAGTCATAAATTCCATAAATATGTTAAATATTTTTAAATGCCTGTGATGTGCACAGTTTCCTTGGATTTTGCCTCAGATTTCACAGAAAATCCTCAAAGAAAGGCCTCTTCTTTCTTTTCTTTCTTTCTTTCTTTCTTTCTTTCTTTCTTTCTTTCTTTCTTTCTTTCTTTCTTTCTTTCCTTCTTTCCTTCTTTCTTTCTTTTTCTTTCTTTCTTTCTTTCTTTCTTTCTTTCTTTCTTTCTTTCTTTCTTTCTTTCCTTCTTTCCTTCTTTCTTTCTTTTTCTTTCTTTCTTTCTTTCTTTCTTTCTTTCTTTCTTTCTTTCTTTCTTTCTTTCTTTCTTTCTTTCTTTCCTTCCTTCCTTCCTTCCTTCCTTCCTTCCTTCCTTCCTTCCTTCCTTCTTTCCTTCTTCTTTCTTTCCTTCTTTCTTTCCCTTTTTTGTTTTAATTTTCCAGTCTGGTTGTTTCCTGAAGTACTGGCTTGCTTTTAGCAAGAGACCAGGACTCTGGTCTGACCTGTTTCCCTCAGAGCTGATTCAAAGCCCCTGGCTGGGTGAGGGCACCAATGGTAATTTCAGACTATGCACGAAACAGAGAAAGGCTGCAGGGAAGCCAAAGTGACAATTAATTTATTTTTTAAATAGCACCCTGGTGCTATTTAAAACTGTGTGGAGTAGCCCCTCAGCAGTGGAACTGCCAAACCCTACACATCTAAGGTAGCATTGATCAGTCTGTAAGCCTCTAATGCTGGTTCATGGGCCCACTTTGGAATGATTCTGCCGGTAGAGAAATTGATCCCAGAGCTGCTGGGGATTGGAGGGGATATGTTTGTACCCAAGCCTTATCTGAACCTGCTCACAGAATGCACTGTAGTGTTGTATTGGTTCTGCAATGCATTTTGCATGTGAGATAGCTGCTTTTCCACACCAAGTGGTGAGAAGTTTGCCAATCTCCTGAGCTTTGGAGCCAGGCACTATTTAATTTTTTCCTCTTTCTCAGCTTCTATAGAAAACACAGCTTTTAAACCCAGCCTCTATCCTGAGTTACTGTTGTCTTGGTGCATCCCTTAAGACAGGACAAGAGAAATGTGTTGGAACAAATGGCCACAGAGGATCTTGCTGTAGTGCATCCAGTCAGTCCTTTGGCATGGCCGCGTGCTGGTGGCTGTGAAAATAGCTGTGGGGGGAAACAAGGATTGCCCAATTCACCTGGGTCTCAGCATATGGCTGAATGATTGTCTGTTCTCTGAAGTCAAGAAGCTGTCCTCAGCATTCAAGCCTGCATTATGTTTTGAAAACAGTATTCCTGAAGGCTTGTAGCTACATAGGGTGGCTTGGTTCTGAAACACCACAGAGCCATGGGGTGGTGAGTTTCAATTTTGTAGGGGATGCAACCATGGCACCTTTTGTAGTCTCCAGTGCTTTCTGATTTACCTGAGCATCTGCACATATTTGCTAGGGAAAAGCCTCTGGACTCTTGCTTGGGACAAAAGAGCGAACTCAGCTGGCACTGCAAAATAATGGCACTATTATTTTTCTCCTTAGGAAATGTCAGCAAATGTGTGCCAAATGCCCAATTCTGTGATTGCAACCATTATACTCATGAATGCCCTTACAGAAATAATGTGGTTACTGGTCCAGTTGTCTGTCTGTGATTTAGTCCCCCATAGTTGGGCTTTGCACTTCTCTACAGTTCTCCTTATCCATAAGCTTTTCAGTTTTTCAGATTTTCTAAGTAAATACACTCCAGAGTAAAAAAAAAAAAGTCAAGTAGTCCTATTTTAAAGGCAACCCCTCAGTAAAACACACTCAAAATGAGATAGATTTAAGTGCTTTGATTTAAATCAGATCCCAAAGCTCCTGATTCTCCCTTCCTTAGACACATCGTAGCGGTCTGTCCATGTGCAGTGTCCCAGTGTTGTTCACCTCACTGGTGAGTAGCCTTAATTTTGTGCTCCACTTGGAAGGAGGTAAAATCACTGTAGTTTCTCTCATGTAAGAAGACATCGTCCTGAATGAGGTATAAGGAAACAAACAGACAAAAAGCTCCTTATTAGAGAAAAATACTCACATATCAAGTTTCTCTCCCATTTAAGACCTTGTTTTCACTGCGTAACCTGATGCTGGATGCTGCTTGGATTATTGTAATGGCTGCATGCAAGGCTGAGGAATACCTTGCTTCCACCCTCCCTCTTCCCCAGTTTTCCCCATTTTCACCTTTGTCTTCTATTTCTTTCACTGCAGGTTCAGAAGCTCAGTTGTAACTTACGTTGTTGACATTACATGTTTGCCAAGTTTGGGTATTACAGCACTCATGCAGCTCCAGTTTCATTCAGTTTCCCTGTGTGCTTTATCCCTTTTATCTTCAGCCCTATTAATGTGATTGCCCTGTGACAACACTTGCTGGAAGATGTACAGGAGGGCTGGAGCAACCCGTGTTTCCTGGTGGCTGCCTTCCCAAAGGCACCGGTCCCCTACCCCAGCAAGAGAGAGCAGGACAGCCCGTGCTGCTCTCCTGCCCCCTTCCCACACAGTTATCCAGCTCAGCTCTGCTCCTGGCAGGGAGATGCATGTTTTCCTTGGGGAACTCAGCTGGCCCTGTTAAGGTTACCCCAAGGCAGCCCAAAAACCACAGACTTTTGCAAATGGGCAGGCTTGCCTTCTATTTATTTCTCCTTTTATCCCACTAGCGAGAGATCACCAGCATGCAGGCAGTATCTAACACTCCCAGATAAACTGCATCTGTCCAGACTCATTCAGACACAGGCTATAAATACCCACTGCCTGTGCACAGGCTGCCACCACGCTCCCTGGTGCCTCTTCCAGGGCAGCCTTTCCAAAAGGTTTTCGGAAAGATCCTCATGCAGTGCCCAGACCATGCTGGGAGGAGACCTGGGAGCTGTGGTTAGCAGTGTGTGAAGGCTGCTATGGCACAGGCATTGACCACTTACCTTCTCCATTTGTACCTATATGGTGTCAGGGCTGTGATTTAGGGAGGTTCCCTGTCAGCCGGGGCATAAATTACAGCCAGCACTCGGGCGCGGGACTCTGGGAGCCATTCAGGGCATTTCCCTTTCCAGAGATTTGTTTCCTCCAGAGCAACTAGCTAAAGTAATGCCTTCCTCCTTCCCACTGCCCTCGACTTCATGTTAAAGACACTGTTAACCTGGTGCTGCCCTTCTCTTAATCCTGACATAGAAAAATGGATCAGGACGTGAAGAAGAGTTAAATAATTAATTTAGAGGTATCTCATTTTCCAAATCTTGCCTAATCCGGCTTTCCAGTTTAGCATTCATTTTCCCCACCCTTTTGTATATACCAGTTTCAGCCCTTTATCTCTCCCACTTCTAAATATTTTACTGGGGTTTTGTTTTATACAGCTGAGAGGAATGCTGTTCTGATAAAACAGGGCTATAATCTCCTCAGGCTGCATTTCCTTAGTTCCCACTCTTCATCTGTAGCTTTTAAACAAAAAATCTTTACTAGATGAAAATAAAGACGGTGAATTTCAGTGGTACATTTAATAATTCATAAATCAAATGAAGTTCAAACAGGTTCAAAGTTTAAAAGTTTAAAAGTTTTGCTGAAGCTTTAAAGTTTAAACTGTCAGAGACTTTGACAAAAAACTTTTCCTGTCTGGAATATTTAAGATTGTTAAACCATATTACATGCATGGCTATTGCTACATTTTTTCAACCATAAGTTGTCTTCTAAAAGAATATTAATTTTGTGTTGTCTTTAAACAATTAATACATATGCAGTATAAGGAAGGATATTATTAGTGTAAAGAAGATCACAGCTATATAACCTGCATATTACACACATTTTTTTCAGGCTAACTTACTTTGGCCAGCAAGAAATCACTTGATTTATTAATGCTGCTACATGCTAGAGGGGTAGGAAAGGTCTCCTTTTAATGGCTTGGCCATTATAAAAGAAGAATTCAGGCGAGTATACGTACTGCAATGTCTGAAAAGCATTAAGTTTTATGCATGGTGTCCTTACAAACTTTGGAAAACTCTTTCTGTTCTTCCTTATACCAATATCAACATCAACATCTAAATGTCACTGAAACCAGTGAATTTTTATGTGGTCTTAATTATGCTGACTTAATTTCATTAATGTATTCAAGGATCCTTTTTATTCACATTTTAATCATTTCCAAAGCATTTAAAATATTTTCAGAAACATATTAATTTCATTCATTGCATTTCTGAATGCAGTTGTAGCTCTAAATGACATTCTGTGAAAGAAATATATTATAAATAGCACATTAGGCAGATGCTCCTACCTAAAAAGAGGAACCAATTTCCCTTGGGGAAAAACTGGCATGGCATCAGAGGAACCTCACCACCATACAGTGGCTGTGGCCTAAGCTCAGCTCAGATGTAAGCACTACCAGTAAGCCTAGAATTTGACATCTTCAGTAAAAATAACACACACTCTATCTGTCATTATTAGCCTCTAAAATTAATTTAGTTTCCATGAATGAGCTCATGAAGTAAGCTGTTTGTTATAGCAAAAGCAGAAACATTAATAGCTTTAAATACTTTTAACCGATAAAAGTCTGATAGATGGGGCAAATGGAAACAGGCATCATAAGTGCCTTAGTTTCTCAGGGAAATCAGGATTGGAAAGGACAAAGTAAGGGAGATAGTTAGTCCACAGTTCCTGATGTAGCTAGCATAAGGGGGTAATAAGAAATGTATGCCTTAGAGCACTTCTAAACCAGTTATTTTTGACTCTAAAGCAGACCAGTTGCAATGCTGAAAGTTCAGCAGAGAGCAGAGTCATGTTCTTCCATCAGTCAGGAATCCCTTACTCCTTCTAGTAAGTGCAGATTTCTTCCAGCAAGCAGCAGGGAATGTTCTGCACATGTCACAAGACTTGTCTCCAGCCTCTCCAACTGCCTCATCCTGGCTGAAGTTAACCATGAATAAAGGACACTTTCCCAGCATCCTACTCCATCCAGTGGATTTCCATCCTCCCCAAGGGCTCATTGGGATAACATGTGAGCTGTGCTGTGAATGAACTTCAATATGGGCTCACAAAGTGTTGTTTTGCCTGCCAGGAGATCATTTACCAAAAAAAACCAAAAAAAAAACCCAATAAAGGAGAGATACAAAACTCACCAAATGAAGTTTTTTAAAACATGCATTCATGGAATAGTGTTCAATCAATGCAATTAGGAAACCTTGGCAAGCATCCAGACCTGGGTGCCCAGAAGTACAGGTAATGAGGAGTAGTGACAGAACCCAGAATGCAGAATTAGGGGTTAAAACTGAACATATCATGAGAGATGTACTTCCAAAGTGCAGCCCAGAAACCTCTCCATGCTGGGCTGGAAGATGCCTGTGGGCAGAAAGCATTTGCACAAGGTGGATCCAAAACTTAATCCACCACCTCCCTGCCACCCAGGGAGTTTAGACATCTGCCTTAGGGTCAGTGATAAGAGTGCTGCTACCCCCACAGAGACCTGTTGAAGCTGGGTACCTGCAGCTCTTCAGTTACAGGTCTCTAGCAGCTAAGTACATTTTCCATGTCATAATTTCAGGCTTAAAAGCTTGAGATCTCTTTGTTCGTTTTGGAGATGCCACTTCAGCATAACATGACTTGGCAGTGTCTCGCTCTTAATGATTTTGATCTCATTTCACTGATAGTTTAGCATCATCAACTTGGAACTGACTTACTTTGCTCTGCTAAATGCTAATGAATTGATGAATAACCCTTTTATAACTTGCTGCCTGGGAAGAGGCAGTGGTCATCTTATGACAAGGGTATAAATGAATCACAATTCATGATTTCTGATAGCTAAAGAGTCAACGTAAATGGGTTCTATGGAGCTTTTTCATTGCAGGGCCTACTAAATGGTATGGCCCCTACCCCAGATGCTCCATGCTGATTTTTGCAAAATGAAAAGCCTCCACATGCCCTGCAGCGAAGCAAAACCCAGCAGCCATACAAACAATGCTACAAGATATCTTCTGCCTAATTTCCAGGCCACAGCTCTTTGGGGATTTCTCTGCATTCTTCTGGTGACTTGCTTCTTCAGTACCCTCCCTGCTCTGCTCATCTAGGGAGAAAAAGGGCTCTTTACTGCACAAAAAATGGGTAGGGCCATGTCAGAAAGGACATTTTCACCGAAGACCACTAAGCTATCTTCCCTTGGTGAAAGGGGGAACCCTTTTATTCCTTTTTCTAATTCCAGCTTATTTGGTTCCTATGTTTAAAAATGTAAGGCACCTTGTGTCCAAGGCAGAACCAAGAAAGGGCGCACTTAAGTCCTGTGACAGGTAGAGTGACAGAAAGCACAGAAAGCATGAAAATAGCTGCAATTGTTAAGAAGTTCTGACAACATGATTTGCAATTGTTACCAGCCTGTGCAGGATTCTCAGGCTGGGATACAGATCCAGGGAGGTCGGGGTTAACAGCTATGGGGTGAGTGAATGCTAGCCCTAAGAATTGTTATACAAATGACTTTTGTTCAGCATGTTGGATGAGGAGACTAATCTGGTCAATCTTGGAAGGACAAATAAGGGAAGCTACTTCCCATGTGCTATGCAGGGCAAGGCTGCAGAAAAGAGAAAGCAAACACCTGTTTGCTGGCCCTCAGGAGTGCTCAGCTTCCTCTGGAAGTGTTTGTCAAGAAGCCTGGAAGCTCCTTCATCATATACTCCCTGCTTTTAATGCTGGTGGCACCCACCTAAGGAAGTGTGATGCTGCAGGAGGACAGGACCTAGCTCCCCTGCTGGCTGCAGTTCCTTGCCTATTTGCAAGGCCCAGATCTGACAGATTTTACCAGATCCTTTACCTTCATGAAGCAGTGGTTTTGCAATTCTCCCCAGTTGCTGATGCAGTGGGAGAGCAGCAGGAGACTGAGGAGCCAAAGTGGTCCTTGAGTGAATGTTTTTGAGGAATTCTCCTCAAAGCTACTCTACTCACAGTCGCTGCCGCTGGAGTGAGTCTGGGAATGTTCCCTTGCCCAGGTAAGGAGCAGGAGGAGCTCAGCTGCACACTCACTGCTGGAAAACTTCACGGTGCACAACTCTCAGCTGGCTCCTGGCATTTAAAAGAGTTGAGGGATGGGAGAGTTCAAAACTGATGAGGCAGCTTTGGATGTCCCATGAATGTGTCCTGTTGCTCTAATGCTCCAGCAGAAACTGGCAATTAACTGGGATGTTTATGTGATGTGAGCTTTGGAGTGTTACAGTCTTTTCTGCTCTGCATGTTGAGACAGAGCTGTGCCTTCTGACTACTTCCAATGGAGAAAATGGCTGAGGTCTTGTTTTGCAAATGCTTGGCCTGTTTTAATATAGCAGACCTCTGGGTTTTGAAGACAAAAAGGTTTACTGGGAAGAGTTTTGATTTTACTGGCCTTCTTGAAGGAAATAAAGGAAAAGAAAGGAAAGGAAAGAAATTCTGCATTTTCTAACTGCTATACTTAGGTGACAAAGCCAAACAGAAACAAAATCCCCAATACACTGAGAAAAATCAATCAAATCTGAAACAAAGAAGAATGCAGCAAGAGAGTTTTTTGGATCTCAATAAAGTGTGGGGTGCCCTATTATACCAGCTTATAGTATAGTATTTTAGCAAGGAAATTGTATGTAATGGTATTGGGTTAGGGTTTGGCTTTTTGGCATATTACTACTGCAGGGGAACCCTACTCACCCCCAAAGACCCCTCTGTCATGAGACATAGTAAGAAGCTGAATTAAGCTGAAAAAGGAGCCACAGAATTTTTGTGTGCAATTCACTTGACTGAGCCATCAGAATGAATAAGGAGGTGTCAATGAGCAGGGCAGTGTCTGAGCTATCCCACCAGTAATACCCTGGCCTGTCACCAAAAGGCTGGTGCATAGGGAACAGCATAGAATTTCTCTAACCCCTCCCCAGACCTGTAGAATTCATCCTTTCATTACACCCTGGGGGAAACAAGTACCACTATTTCATTCTGAGTTTGTACAGGAGAAAAAGGATCCCCTTGTGTTTGTGTGCTGCTGGACCTTTCCCTGGGTGTATTTGCCAAGGGGTTTGTAGCGCCATTTGCCTGGGAGATTTCACTGCTGTGGAAGGGTGGGCAGGCCTCACCAGCCCCAGGGAGGGCACCAGGACTGTGATATGCTGCCCTTCTGCCTGGCCCCAGCCTTGGCCTCACACAAGCTCAGGAGGTGCCCTTCCAGCTCTCTGCCAAGTTGCTTCATGGAGCTAGACCAACCCAATACTATTGACTTGATTTGTTTTCCAACCTATGAGAAGACAAGGTGGCCAAGGTCTGTCCTAGGTCAGTTTAGGCTGCTCTGGATGTGTAACTTCAGTTCTGGGAATGTGATAGTCATTCCCATTTCATTTTTTTCACACCAGTCACTTTTCATCTCTCCCAACACTTGTCTGTGTTCCCACTGGATGCAAACAGATTTCCAAACATAATTCTCCTGAAGATTGCTGGTTTAACCTCACTGCAGTGCTGCCAATTATAATGACCTTTGTCCCACATGCTGAAAATAACCTCCTGAAAGCAATGGATTCCCTGCAGAGTCATGCTCTCTACAGCATTATCAGGATCTTTCTTGCAAAGGCCACCAGCAGTCCCAGGCATCCGGCTACATGACCTTGCTAAAGCCAGTGACACAAAACCAGGGGCAAGTCCTGGAGCTTGTATGTCCTCAATGTCTGTCTCCTGTTTTTTTCAGGAGAGTTTTGCCAGATATTCTGGCCAGGGCCTGTGGTTTTGGAAGAGGAAACATTATTTGTCTCATAATACAGACATCAAATACAAACATGGGAGCTTGCAGTTCCTGGCATGAAAGCTTTTTGCAGCAATTTACTATCCAATATCCTTATAATTAATGAGGGCTGTAACTACTATTTTTAGTACAGCTAAAATTTGCTATAAGTTATTAGAGAGAGACATGTTGTGTAATATGTGACTAATGCACCATTTCACCAAGAATTTGTACTACATTGCTGAAAATTGCAGGGAAATTATTTCCAGAGTATTCCAACAGCTCTGAATGCTCTTTGAATGTACAGCACAAAGCAACTTACAGCTTAGCTGGCTTGCCTGGCTAATTATGTCAAAGCCTTCAGAAAATGAAATTACTATAGTATAAATTCAGTCTGCACCTTGCAAGAAAGGTGTGGCCAAATGTATTTCAGGTATGACAAAACTGAAGTCGTTGAAATTAATTGGGGCAAGAGGTGGAAAGTGGAAGTGGGAGAAGATCACCGAAGGTAGAATTGATGAAATAAGATATTTAATTTACTGGGGTAATTAGCTTGGCTGTTAAAGCCTGCCTGGGGTACCAGGGCCAGAGGCACTTTGAGCCTGCAAGGCTTGGGGAGAAATGGAAAAAGCTAATGTGAGGGGGAGGCAGCTGAAACTCGTGTGGGTCCTGGGAGAAAGTCACAGTCTCAGCATGCATTTAATTTGTTCAGAGTAGTCTCATCTCTGCCCCTGCAGAGGTGGCTATCTTGCATGATTTGCTTCTCATCTGCCTTTGCTTAATTGCATCATCACACATTATTTGGCATTAAGTCCCCATCTTGGAAAATGGAGAAACAGAATCTATGTATGTACACTCTGGGTATCTGACCCACCATTTCAGTACCAACTTCCCAGATATGTGCAAAAAAAACCTCAACAAAAACCTCCCTCCCACACCCCCATGCCCTCTCCCCCAGGCAGCAATCCCAGGTAACACCCTTCTTTTATAAGAAGTAACATAAAACATTTTTTTCTCTCTTCTCTTGAGTTGGGGAACATTCTTCCCTCCATAATGATGTTGTTTTCTTGTCTGGCAATGTTGTACACACTGTCACAGCTATTTGCTATGCAATTCAATTCATAAAAGTCAGCAACCTGTTGAAGTGATTAGCTGTATTTGCTTAAGAGACGCCCAGTACTGGAATTGCAGGGAGAGTGCATTACAGGTCAGAGTTACAATATGGACCAGGATCCGGGGGGAAGCTTGTACAATCACATTAGCCATTCCTATTTATGACTCCTAAGCTAGTTAACCTTAATACAGCCACTCTTAAGAGATACAGATGGGAAGTAACTCTGTATAAACTGCATACTGTATAAAGTTTATGTGCAATCAAGTTGACGATGGAAAGATGGGGGAGTAGATCCTTGAGATGCAGATTACTTCAGCTGCTAGGCAAAAGCACTGGCCTTGGCTGAAGCATCAAGTGTCCCAGCCCAGACATCGACATGTTCTTGAGAGAGTGCTCCAGCAAGGAGTATAAGGTCACCAGCACTGGCTTGGTGCCTCACTGCCCAGAGGAGTTTTGTCTGTGCCTGGAGAATTTTTGTCTGCATCTTCTAGGCACTTCCCAGCAAAGTGGTACAATGTGAGGCACATTTGGTACAGGTCTAAGAGGCAAAACATGCAGGGAATCTGTGTGACTTTACCTTCACCAGAAAGTAAGACAAAGGTAAAAGCAGCAAGTATTCATTATGGAAGGAAAAAAATCCCTGTGATGGAGCACAGCCTTCAGAACACAAACTGGACAATAGAAATGGCAGTGGGATTTTTCAAAGCATGAAAGTAACTTAGCAACCCATATTTATTTCCTGTTTTAGAAAAGGTGCCACGAAGGCATGAATTCCTAGGAGATGATTCATATATAAAAGACATGCATTGTTTAGCTTTGCAATTGCATGTGGAATACCAATGAGATCATTCTGCATATGTTCTCTTCCATTCATACAGACCTGGCATGCTGATCACCTAGCAGGTGTGCATCCAAAAAGAGGATGAAGCTGGAAAGTCCTTGAGAAAGAGCATTTGATGTGTTTCCTCTCACATTTCTGTTGGTGGCACAACAGGTAGCAGCTATAGATGCATCTTACAGAAAAGTAATTTCTGTATCTAAGAGATTATATTAATATGCGACAAAATTTAAGTTAGAAATTTCCTCTGTGTTCTTTGTTTAATAAGCAGTCACATAATAACTTACTTCCAGGAGTTCAAAACCAAAATAAGATGCTTATTGCAGTGTTGTTTCTGTTTGGGGAAGTGTAAAGCTCTATGATTCAGGATTTATGTTTCAGGGAAATCAAAAGAAAATCAAATTTTACTAAGAAAGTTGCCTGGTTTTTTCTTCACATAAAAATCTTTCAGTTTTCACAAGGGCTTTCAATTTTCAAAACCAGCAATGCTTTTTCCAAAAAAATCAAGTGTGAATGGGCATAGTTTTATGGGTTGCATTGGTGACATTTATTGCGCAGCCATAAGCATGAGATCTTTAATGGTCTTGAGCAAGCTAAACTCTATAGCTCTGTCCATAAGTACAAATATTGTTCCACCCGTGTTGAAAGATATTTATTGACACTTAGCAATTTATATGAGGGTCATCGACCTTTAAAACAGGTCTCTTTTTGAAAATTTTATTGCTGTGTTTCATTGCTTGACTAAAAATAATTAACTATCTACATTGTTTAATGACACTGCCAAACTACCAACAGTAAGGTGAAACAGAAATGTGAGACCATTTTTTCAAAAAGAGAAGCTTCTTTAAAAAAAAATCCATGAAGGTATAAAAAAATCCTCTGTTGCTGAGGGATTTGCATGGACCAGTACCTGCACTATTTACACTGCCTCCTAATCTTTAATATATTTTCCTCTCAACACCTTTGTGAGAGAGTGGACTTTTTTTTTCCTTCAACAGATGGGGATCTGAGCCATGGAATAAATAGGAGAGGACATGGACTGATTAGTGAAATGCTGCAGGCATTAGTGTAGATTAACAGGAAAACATTCTGGAAAACATTTCTTGCAGCAAAATGCCCCAGTATGTAACTGGTTTTCACCCCACAGGCAATACTCAAAGCAGCTCCTGATAATTACCTATTGCTAAGTGTCTTGCTTTTCCTAATGCAGCAATTACTAAAAACTAAAAATTCACCTGCGTACCCCTGCAGCTGTCTATAATGGGGGTTTCTGTGCACATTTTTAGTCCTCTCACATGATGCTGTCTGTGGCATCACAATGGGAAAATTCCCTGTGGCTAACACTTGACAGAGAAGAACAAAAACTGCAGCTTAATGGGTAAATTATGAAGGATGGTAGCACAGCCACAATAAGACTGTGCTCTGGAATTGTAGCAATTGATAATGGATAAGTATGATACCTGAGAGCTGAGTGATGCTGTGGAATAATACTCTTTCTAAGATTTCACAGGTCGTTCAGTCTCATTGGCTGTCTTGAAATGTGTGAGAAAATGAGATCTTTTCATGTTCTCCCCTTGTCAGAGTTTTTCTTTATAAACTTGTGCTTACAATGAAATTAGCAATTTAGTCTATCTTTTGTATTTACCTTCTTACTTCCAGAATTTGTAACCCAATTTTAAGTAACAAAGATTGATCCCTCCCTGATAGCTTCAATCTCTCTCTCCAATGGAAGATGAGAGATGGTTCAGCTCAGGGCAGAGGCACAAGAAAGGGCCTGGAAAAGAAGACTGAGCGTTTCTCTTGTGCCTTTTCTTGCCCCACAGCCCAGGCCAGCCATATGTGTCAGCAGCTCTGTATGCAGTAAGAGAGTTCTGCAGCCATTCAGAAAATCAGTTCCATGGGTTTCTGGCTTCCTAAGTTCTCTGCAAGTTAATATGCACACAATTTCACAGCTGATTTCAACTCAAGCCACTAATGATGGTAATAAATGTCTTCCAATTTTATTAAGTCAGATGTAATTGGATATTTCAAAGTAACTTGAGGAATGGGATAGATTAGATCTATGAAAATATGAGATTAAATTCCTCTTTCACTTGTCACAGCTCTATTGGAGTATCAGAATTGGTGCCTGTGTCCTACTGATTTATCAGTATCTATTTAAGAGGAAATGGAATATCTGTGCACATATTTAACAGATCTGAGTACTTTTAAAAGCAGAGTTTGCCTTGTTCTCTCTCAAAGGAAATGGGAATTCATCACTCTCTTAGCACATGCTCCAGAGCCTGAAGCAAACACTTTGCTTTGGGAGAGGTTCCTTGTTCTGCCTGTGCCCATCAGCTGGACAACACTTGCAAAGTGAGAACTGCTCTTTTTGGCTGAGTTTAAAGGGAAGAAAATCCAGCCACAGGCTTTGCACATGTTCACAGGAAATGGACAGCATTGCTCTGCCTATAAAGCATGGTCTGAATGAAGGAGAAGGCAGTATGTGTGTATAGTGGTGAGTATCAAAACTAACTTTTGGATATTCTGGAGACACTCTGTACTCTCTGCCTTCCTAAGCCATGAGTCTCCTCCCAGTGACTAGACACTAATTAGGTACTGATTAAGAACCAGAGACCCCAAAGCCTGCATGTCTCTCAGAGAATCGAGCATTATTGACGTAAAAAACAGAAACAAGAATAAATGCATATTAACTTCAGGGTTGACAGGCTTTTATCTCAAAGTTACAGGAGCAGCAGTGACTGAAGTAAAAGCATGAACCATTTAGAAGATGTTAAAGGAAGTATTTCTTTGCAAGAGCCAAACTGGGTGACAGGATTAAATTTTGAAGGGGAGGGCTAATGTGACTGCCTTAAAAAAAAAATTGACAGCTGTGCAGACCAAACCCACACAGGTTTCAGAAAAGACCTGCATAGTGCCAAAAGCATATATACATTTTAAGAGAGTCACATTTTAGATTCACAGAGTCACACCAGTTGGGAAGGAGTCCTGGAGGCTGCCTGGCCCAGCCTCCTGGCCAAAGCAGGGTCACTGAAGCATTGAGTTGTAGATAGGAATCAAGGTTGGTCAGACTGTTAGTTTATTCTACTGAGTTTCCTAGAAGAATTAATAGAAATGGAAACTAAAACTTGGTAAGAAATTGTATTATTTAACTTATCCAAAATCATGGAAAGTTGGGAATTACTGAGCTTTATTAGGCTGAAAAATAATTGGAGCAGCAAGGCTAGTTACTTAACCAAGGATGTTGCATGGTAGGGTTGCAGACACTGTATGCTCCTCCACACCAGCATCCTGCCCAGGTCTGAGATCCCAGTGCCTGTAAAACACACATAAAAGATATTAAAATACATAAGCAAGTGCCCAGTGTCACTGTTGAGGCATCTGCATGACAGTCAGTTGGAGCAATTGCTTTCAGATGAACTGGTTGTCTTATCTAGGGGTAAGTCATAACATCATCAAGTTACTTTCATGTTCAAGATGATGAATCATTTGAAAGAGTGTCACAGATGGAAGTGAGCCTGGACCATTGCCTGTCAAATCCATTTTAGCATTCCAAGTGGGAAGGACTTACTGTCACTTATATTATATTTCAAACAATGCTGTAGCTGAGGTCTCTATGTACCAACTCTGCACAAACAAACAAACAACAATTTAAAAAGAAAGCAACCAACTACTAACCCTCTAAAGAAAACTTATCCTGAAGGACTTTGGTAGCAGAGAAATACCATATTCTGAATACCTGCCCAGCCCCTTGCAAGTTTTTATTATTTCAAACGTAATAAATTCACAGCAAGAAAACCTAGAAATTGTATAACTATTGGTGTTTATTTCTATCTTTCTTCATTTTAAACACTGTTTTGATATGGCACATGCACAGATTTATCTTACTGAAGTCCAAGAGCATATTGATCCATTTGTGCCTGAGATAGAAATTCTTTTAAGTCCTATGCTGAATGCAGACTAGGTAAAATTTTTGCAGTAACAGAGAAAAAGCAACTATAGGGCTGATCATTTAAAAGACTAAATGTTTGTTCCTTTTCCTTCAGCATGAGCTGCTCTAGCCAAGAATATTAACCTGAGTAACAAAAGGGATGGCTGAAGGGGAAGTGCAAGATGAGGCTTAACATCCTCCAGGCCTGAACCTAAAGTACTTTCTGCAGCCAAAGATGCTATTGTTGCTAAAAAGGCTGCTGTGAGTTCAGGGACACTGGAACCTTTATTTATATTGCTTTGTCTGTATTACTTGAAATTTAAGGGGAATAAGTTACTGGATTTATGGTGTGAACAGAGTATCTTGTCATTTGGGAATATCCAGAAGATGTTCTCACATGCATCTTTATGAGGGTTCATATTTTCCTAGCTGGAAAATGAGTATCCTCTGAAAGCTCTGAAGATGTCTGACTCTCCCCCAGCCAGATCACTGGACAGCTGTGCTGCCTGGAGGAGTGGGAAGGACTAGAGTGGTCAGCCTTGGTGCCACGGCCAGCCTTTCAGTGCCTGGGTCAGCTGAGCCACAGGAGACCTCAGAGCAGAGAAAGTGTCTCAGCTCATGTGGCCCTCCATCCCCATGGGACGGTGCATCTTTCTCTTTCCTCTGGGTAAACCCAGAGCTTTTGCTCAGGTCCAGTTGCATCTTCATCAGTGTTGGTGAAGTGCTGAGCCAAGGACTGGCCAGAGACCTGCTGGTGTGGTTGTCCTGGTGTTGGATCAGGTGGGTGTTTGTGCCAAGGTGACCGGCAGGGAGGGATCTGCTGGCACCCTGTGATGCTGAACACTTCTGGGCTCCTCACAGACATGCTGAAATGTGAAAAATGGTTACTCATGCAAATAATAGTTCTGGTCAGAACATGCTACCAGGCACAAATAGGCAACCTAATGCATGGCCTTTTGTTTTCACAACCCCCTTGCACAAAATAAGCTCTTGAAGGCTCAGAGAATGTTTCCCACAAAGGCAGAGGGCAGCAGGTTAGTGGCTTCCTTCCTTAATGGGACTGTGGGGCTCCCTGGGCTGTGTCATGGCAGGGGGCAATGAGGAAGGAAGCGGATAACACACAGCCGTCCTGCATGCACCCAAGGGGCACGGGGCAGCACTCAGAGGCTGTGAGCTGGGAATATCTGGGGTGGAGAATAAAAGCCAGGTGGTACTGATCTCCAGAAGCAGCCAGAGCTGTCCCCCAGAGCTGCTGCTGGATCTGTGAGAATCATGCAGGAGCTGAGGCCCTCCTGCATGCTTTGGGTAGAACTTGCTGTCCAGTTATTCTGCCATCCAGCCATCCTGCCATTCTGCTATCCTGCTAGACAGCATCCAGCCATCCTGCCATTCTGCTATCCTGCTGTCCTGACAGACAGCCATCCAGCCATCCAGCCATCCTGCCATTCTGCTATCCTGCTAGACAGCCATCCAGCCATCCAGCCATCCTGTCATTCTGCTATCCTGCTGTCCTGTCAGACAGCCATCCAGCCATCCAGCCATCCTGCAATCCTACCATCCTACCATCCAGCCATCCTGCAATCCTACCATCCAGCCATCCTACCATCCTACCATCCTGCCATCCTGCCATGCTGCCATGCTGCCTCTCACCTGAGCCAAAGTGAGTGGCCAGTGTGTTGTGGATGAAAAAAATCCCAAGCAGGAGACAGACAAAGAAACTTAAAAATGGAGATAGTTAGTCAACAGATACTCTTCTCCCTCCCCAAACCCTTCAAGGAAACAGTTGTAGCTACATTGTTTTTCACGCTAACTGTGGTTATATACCTATTTTCTGTCTTAAAAAGAAGTTTTGGTGTCAAGTCAATGTATAATTTATTATATTCTACACATAAGATTGTTTTCTGTGTTCAGCCTTACTATTAAATGAGCAGGGAAGCAAGTAACAGTCACTGGTTTTGCTGGGAGGCATGTATTTCCCAATATTATAGTTTTCTTTCTATTTTAAATAATACAGAGAACAGAATTAAACACTGTGCCCACAAAAATTGCAGTGAAAATTACAAATTAGGCCTTATTTCAGTATCTAATTAGACTGAAATCTGAAGGAAATGAGATAACATCTATGTAATGTGAATTCAAAAATCCTCATCCACAATTGTGGTATGTCTTTTGCAAAAAAAAAAAACTATATTAATTAGAGATTAAAAGCAAGGATGAGGAAGAAAATAAAGTGGGTGGAAGTGGCAACAAATGAACAAAAGAAGGAAAGATAGTAAGCTCCTGTGTTTAAATAGAGCCTTCCACTAGGCCACAAATTTGTGTGAGAGAGACACTTTTTTTTCAATTCATGTATCTCATGGTTCAAAGATGAAACACTGGAAACATGTGTGCTCTTTTCTGCCCTATTTAAATCACTTCAGGACAAATCCATCCCTGTTGTAAATGGGTGTAACTCTGTTCAATCCAATGGAGTTGCACCTGCTTACACTAAGGCGAAATTTGGCTCAGATTGGATCCAAATTAACTCAACATTTGGAAATAAAAATGAGAAGCTTGGCATATTCCTGCATTTCATCTGGAATCTCATAAAGCCTGAGATTAGTTTATCTAGTAGATTTACAACTCGAAAAATATTTTATTCTGCTATCAACTCCGTCCAAAACTCTCCCTTTCCCCGCTCCCTTCATCCTTCCTCCCTCGCCTCCCTGGGCAGGAGGATTGGTGCTGCCTTGGCCCCTGTTGTCCTGCTGCAGCTGGTGGAGAGCCCAGCTAATAACAGCACATCCTTTTTGATCTCCAAAGTGCTCCACAGGAGATTGTTCCTGTTGGTAAGGCTGGCCCTGCTGCACTCATCTGCCAGCTTCTCCTCAGACTGTGAGGATGTGAGTGCCTGAGGACGAGGGACGCTTCCTGCTCCGGCACTGCCAACGACTGGGACAGCAACGTCTGGCATCCCTGAGAAGGAGGAAGTCTGGTTTCCTCCCTTAATTGCTAAAGGACTGGTACACAGGCTTGTGTGGGGAGGAAAGCAATTTTTTTTTCTATCTTAGTCCATCTACGAGTTTTTAGGAGTCATAAGGGACAAGTAGTTAAGCGTGGAAACTTGTAAGCATTTAAAGGGATGTCTTTCAAAGAACTGCAAGCACACGGAAATGTCAAAGATCCTCCACACGAAACCCACCCGCTCAGAAAAAGCCTGAGTAAATAGATAGCCTGTGCAATGTGTTGGGAAAGTCAACAAACCCAGGGTTTCTCACAGGAAGGGGGAAGTGAGTTCCTAAATCAAGGATTCTCTCCTGAGGAGACCAAGCCCACAGCTCTGAGAAGTGCAGAGTTACAGCCTCTTAATGCAGTTTCTTGCTTAGCCCTCCAGAAAGAGTACTCCAAAAAAGGACCCTGGAGCCTAAGAGAATCTGGCTCAACAGAGCAGAGGAACTTGTGTTATGCTTGGAAAAGAGTGGCAAGACGGATTAGTCTTTGCATTACACGTTTGTTATGTTTGAACATTGTTATATGTGCACAGAGAGGTGTATGATACCCCAGCCTTTCAGGGACAACCACATGAGCACATTGTCAGGATTCAGGAAGGGCTGCAAAACCACTGGAAACACTTGCAGGTTTGGTAGGTGGTAGGAAACACTGCCTGGGGAAGAGGAAAAAATATATGGCTCAACTGGGAAGGTAGTGGTTTCTCTTGGATTAAGTACTTGCAGAATCACAGAATGGTGGAGGTTGGAAGCACCCAAGGGTTGGGGTGGGGTTCCTTTTCTTCTAACAGGGACTGCGGTTTGGATTTTTGCTGGAAATGGCATTGATAATTCAGGGATGTTTCTGTTATTGCTGAGCAGCACTTACACAGCCTCGGGGCCTTTTCTCCTCCTCACCCCACCCCATCAGTGAGAAGACTGGGGGTGCACAAGGGTCTGGGAGAGGACACAGCCTGGACAGCTGACCCCAGCTGCCTACAGGGGCATCACAGACTGCATGGTGTCCTGCTTAACTTATTCAGCTGGGGGGAAAGTTGACCAGGGGAAGCTGCTTGGAGGCTGGCTGGTCAGTTGGTTGGTGGTGGGCAGTTGTTTTTAATTTGCATTACTCATCTTTTTTGTGGTTTATTTTGCTCTCACTCTTCTTCATTTTTTTTAAATTTTTCTTCCATTTCGTTATATTATTGCTATTATTATTGCTGTTGTTATATTACTATTAGTAGTAATATTATTATTGTTAAGTTGTTTTTATCTCAACCCACAAGTTTTCACACTTTTATCCTTCCAATTCTCCTCCCACTTGCCCTGGTGGGTGGAAAATGAGTGAGCACCTGTGTGATGCTTAGTTGCTGGTTGGGGCTAAACCACAACAGCACTTTTGGAGGTCAGCTGGTCCAATCCCTCAGCTCAAGCAGGGATCAGCATCTACCTACAAACATCTACCCCAAATTTTCTCTAATATGAGTTAGTCAAATGATCTACCTTGTCTTTGCTTGCATGCTGCTTTTGTCACGGTATGTTTTATACAAAGGCTGCTTTATTAAGCCTTTTTTATCAAGCAGAAGACAGGAGCTTGTTGATAATCTTGTCCCTGTCAGGATAAGACTGAACACGTTATTTTTACAGTGGTGAAGCTTGGCTTTTCTGAAGGAAGCTGTCAACAGCTGCCATGAAAGCTGCTTAAAAGAAACCACTATTTGCCTATAAAATTTTGTCAGCAATGAAGAACTTACTTTAAAACCACAAATAGCAATCAGCTCACCTTCTGGTTGCTTCTAGAGTTTTCCAATTTAAAGCACACTGGATTATTTCCTAGCAGCATGCAAAAAGCAGAGTTTGAATCAACAATGAGCTAAAGTAGAGCACATAGAAACAGAGGATCACACCACCCAGACCAGGATAGTGAGAACCAAGAAACCTTTTACTGGAGCAGATGTAAATTCTTGTTTCATGAAAATAAGTGGGAATTTTGCCATTCACTTCAAACCGCTGTGCTCTGATCCATTAGAATTTGAATCTAAACACAAAAACACAGCACTGATACTTTGGACACCGAGGAGAACAAGATAAATTAGTCGTCAGCAGAAGTGAGATATTACATATTTTTTGGCTCTGTTTGGGATCTTCTGGAGCCGAGAATTTTGATAAGTATGCTTACTGTTATATTTTACTTTTTGCAGGAAACAAGCTAGTTTTTCATTTTTCCTTCAAATGTTCAGAAGTGATTTTTACACTCAGTAAGTCTGCAGTAAGAAGGATAAAAAGTCAAGTCCGTTGTGGTGTACCTTGGATGGAAGATTAGCAAGGATCAGCAAAAAATTTTGGAGAACATATCAGATTGTTTATTCTATGATAATTCATAACTGGAAGCTAACTCCTGCCATGAAGAAATAAAGTACTTCTCATTATAAATGATTTCTACTATCTCTGAATTTTCTCCCTGCACATGGACTGGTGGCAAGATTCAACTGGTGCAACTTATAACAGCAACAAATTGTGTAACACTGTGTAATTGGTATGTAAAATGCAGAAGGGAATTTGTTCATCTTGGCTTCTGATGACATTTATGTCAGTCACATCATCTAACTTGAAGTTGGGTTCTCTTGGTTTTTATACTTCACCAAGATGTGAAATAGAACCATCAAGTTTCATCTGTCACAGGAGCCCAGGTTCCATTGGAACCACTTATTTTCAAGTCTGTAATTTACCCAGAAAGCAGGAATATTTTGTCTTTCCTGCAGATATCTGTGTGACAAGTCTATCAATGTGTACAGTCGCTCGTGATTCCACATGCTTGTAAAAATGAGCAATCCTCATAGCTTCTTGTGGTAGTTACTTGCTTTGTTTTGACTAGCTCCATTACTTATTTTCTTTTGTCTCCCATTCAGAGAAAAATAAAACTGCTGATAAACAATACTAAAGAAACTGTTCAGAGTTGTGCATTAAAGAAGCAGGAAGGGAGGGGGAAATAACAGAGAGTAATTTTATCACATATCTTTGACCTGAAGCAATAATAAATGTGAAGTCTGTATAATCATGGGTGATGTTTTTATATACGTACCATATTTTAGATTGGTTTAGGAGAGAAACACATAAAATTGATTGACTGGTGATGTGGCAGTAATTATGCAAATAGAGTAACTCAACCATAAAACACTTTAAAGAGGAGAAGGTAGTTCAATAACAAGTAAGCATAAAAAAATGTGGTTATTGCATCTATCCTAATGCCTTAACATCTCTCCTGCCAAAGCATGAAAGGAATGGATGTTGTGTAACAAAATTAAAACTTTATAAAATGCCAGATGAAGGTCATAAATAACTTTTCCATATAAAAAACATGTCCTTAATTGTTGACTGTGACTTTCTTACAATTTCGTTCAGTCTTGGGCAAAGTTCAGTTTTATGAGACCAGCCTTGTGCAGCAAACACACCTTTGCTCTGCTGCTTTACTGCAACCATTAATGGTTCGTTTGCCTTTGGGGGCAGGGGAAGGTAAAGGCTGCTGCTGTTCCAGCCTTTCCATGATGCTGCTCACATGAGCAATGTGAGGTAATAGTTCACTGAGTCATTCTGTGGAGTATTCTCAGTTGCTGAGGATAAGTAATAAGTAATGGCAGAGTATTCCCTCACTGCCCACTCCACAGTCCCTGTATTCTGGCAGCTGCGTGATTGTTATGCACAAATCATGATCCATTTTTGGTGGATACTTGAGAAGGGCAAAAGATAAAGAGAAAATAAATTATGCACAATGGGCTGTCTCTGACTGGAAAGTCAAAGGGTTGGAAGAGCACCCATCTGAGCACAGATTTGGCCTTAATTTGACCTAGGTTTGAGATGTGAGTGAAGAACCCTCCAATACCTGGGAAACTGGAGATATCTGCCGGGAGTCAGCCATGCATTAATTTTAGCAAAGCAGAAACTTCCTGTGAGGACAGACTGGTGAGCAGCAAGCCAAAAAGGAAATGCACAATAGAGAGAGTTGAAAGCATCTCCCAAAACATACTTCTTCCCAACCAGACATATCAGGAGACACTTTGGAATCCTTGAGAAATCCTCTTTTTCCAGCTGACCCTGTGTCCAGGCATAGGTTGAACATGTTCCTTATGAGCTGTGGCATGCCCTTGGCCAACTGCTCTCCTCAGCAGCAAGTCCTGTGCCTTTGGGCAGGTTCAGGGTGTAGGACAGCCTCATTGTGCTTGTGCTTTTGGCTTGATGATTTTGGATATCACTGAGAGACCTGCTGTGCACAAACAAGCCAGTTCTGCAGCACAGGTTTCCTTATGGATTAAACCACTTCTGTCCATTTCTCACAACTAGCTCTCCCAGGATGAACACAGCCTTTGATGGCAAAACACTGCATGTGGGCAACCACACTCCTGTCAAATAGCAATCAGCAGTGTCAATTTGATGTGGGCCACATGCTCTTGGAGGATCCAGGTTCTGAGACATTAAAGGCAGTCATCTATCAGAAGTGACTTGAGAAAGATCAGCTGTCCAGAGCATCTTCAAAAGATGGCTTAGGAACCATCAAATAAAGCAAATAGGACCACGGTTCATAGCAAGCCAAAGGGAGTGTTGGTTCTTGCAGCAACCTGTGCCTCAGGAAGGAACAGGACAAGCTCTGGACAAGAGATCCATTGCAAGCTACTGGATAGACAAACTGTGATGTCTAGGAAAGTCCAAAACATTCTGAGCTGAAAATGGTCAGTGTGCAAGGGACTTTGAGGAAAATATACATATGTGTCCTGTTCTCATGTTTCCCAAGCAAGTAGCCAGTATTTTGTAAACAGTTTTATTAACAGAGTACTGGACTAGAAGGGTATTCTGTTTCAACCAGTACATTTGCACGGATGCTTTCCCTACAACTAAACTGCTAAATGCTTTTTCTGACATCTAGGTAGGACATAATAAATATATAAATAAGTGGGATTAAATCTTGAACCTTTGACTTGTTCAAGTAGAAAATCACTCCTACCCCCATTATTTCACAACTAATTGCAGTGTCTAGTTAAAACCAAGACTGAAAATGTGAAGGTGAGGAACCTCAGCTGCTTGCAGTGCTGTTTTAAGGCAAGACCAAAATCATTATTAAAATGGTCATGATCATATAGTCCAATAGTCAACATGAAACCAATAGATGTTGATTTCTCCCACATGTAGAAACAGTGATTTTCATACTGTAGAATAAGACTGACAGGTCAGCAAGCAGCAAGCACCATGTCACGACATGTCAAGGTCTATCTGTTCTGGGGAGCCAGGAGCTCTGGCCCTGCACAGCTTTCATGGTGACTGCACATATATTTTTTACCCAATTTGTTTATCATGCAGGTTTCTGGAGCCCTTGTCAGGCATGAAGTCACACAGACAGATAGACAATGGTAATAATGGTAACAACTATCTTGGCTTCAAAAAAGACAGTAGTTCCGATTTACCAGGTAAGATGGACAGACTTGGTAAGGCCATGTTTTATTGTTGTCACTTGCATTTAGTTCAGTCTCCAGCTGGGCTAACACAGAATTAGCTTTGAAAAGATATATTTATTTTCTAACACCACCAGCAGGTATAGCCAGGAGATAGTCCTTCAACAGAGAACCCATCAGACACCTAAGAAAAGGCAACATTTCAGACCATGTCCTGCAGCTAGTCCAAACACAGAAGCATAATTCCTGATGGAGTCATTTAGCACTTAAAGGTAACTATTAGGCAAGTGAGAAAAAAAATGTCCATCTCTGATTTAAAAGCAATATTTGAACCTGGCACAGCAGAAACAATAGGCTCTTTCCCAAGTGGAGATCAGGTATGTTTATTTTACTGAAATATATGGGTTTGTGACAATCAAAAGCAGATGTTCATTAACAGGCAGGACATAGGTAGGTTTCCAAGGCATAAAGCATGAGGAGGGCAAAGAGGCAAAACATTCAATCTCCTGCCTTGCACCTGAATCTGCCCAGCCCCTTAAATCAGTTTTCAACAATGCTTTTTTATTTTCATATTTTTGAGTAACAGCTATGCAGATGCTGTTCCTGCTGGCCTTGCAAAACAAGTACTTTGGAGATCATTTTGATTCCTATTTCAGGATATTTTCCATTTTCTTGCCTTTAACATGACTTGGGGTCCAGAACTAGATTTGAATTCTGATGGCTGAAGATGTGCAGACCTGAGAGATTTCTTTCACAAACTGTCTGCAACTTTCAGTCTGGAGCTGAGTTTCTTCAGAGCCTTCACATGCTCAGATCCCGTGTTTGGTGCAGAGGGATGCCTGTGGATGTGTTACTCTTATATAGCTCTTTTATGTCTCCTACCAGTTTGAAACTCCCTGACTGGAGGTGAGTGATGTTGCACTAGACCGGTGCAACCTTATTTCAAGCAGGAACTGTCAGCAGAATCAGTGCAAGGTCAGCCACTCCACTTGTTCCTTTCAGGAAACTACTCCTCCTACAGATGCCCTTACACTAAACAAACCCCCTCAAATACATGTGCTGCAGCATTCTTCCATACGCTGGCGTCATGAAGACTGGCAAAAATGCCATGGCAGCAAATGTTAGCAGATTTCCAGACCAAATCGAGCCCCGTTTTCCCTTGTACAAGGACAACTCCAAGATAACTTGCCAGTTGGCTGCATTTCTATTTCCAAACAAGAAATTTTGTCCAAACAGTGCAGCAGAGTATCAGCAAAAAGAAAGTCCCAGGAATGTTTCTGCCAGGGAAATTGAGTGATGGAACTGGTAACTGGATTCAACACACTGGCAAAATAATTATTTTTATCAGCTGACCCTGAGTATGCCTATAAGATCACATTTTTTAATTTTTGTCTACAAGTGTGTCTGAATCTCAGTTCCAATCCAAACTGAGGTCTGCATGTTGCAGATCAGTCACTTGAGTGCTTTAAATCCTTTTTTAAAAAAGACAAAAGAAAAAGGGTTGATTTAGACTTATGGAATTCCCCAGATGGCACTCTGCACCCACTTTCCTTCATCCAAAAGCCTGAGACACCCCTGCCCTCCACCCATATGGGTCCCAGTACCAGAACACATATGGTCTCAGCCCAGGAGGGTTGGTTGCCTGCTGAACTATGTGGCCCATGAGTTATCTTCAGAGGAAATGCTCATGAACCCACTCTGAAAAATAGCTCTGAAGGGGAAGGGACCCAGCTCCTCAGCTGGGAGGTGCATTTCAAGGGTAATGGTCACTGTAGCAGAATCATGGTTCCAACTCCTCCACAAACCTTCCAGCTATGCAATTACACAATGTGATACCACTAATATAAGGGTAATAATATTGGCTATCTGAAGCAATAATGACTAATTAGAGGTCCAAGGCTGAGTCCTGGTTCTCAACAGCAGAGCGTCCTGGGCTCCTGACACCCTGAGAAGGAGGTGGCAGAAAGAAGCTGGAGGAAGTCTAGGGAAGGACTCCAGGGACCCCAGTGGGCCAAAGAGCTCCTTGATGTCCCCCCATACATGGGCAGGGAAGAGTTTTGGCAACGTCAGGGAACAGTGGGCATGTAGGTGACACTGCTGGCACAGACCTTGAAGCTATGTGGGTGGTAAATAGGTCTGTCACCCCCATCCACAGGGGGAGGCAGGAGCTGGAGGCTGAGCCAGAGAGTGATCTCTGCATCCCCAGCTCTACTCTGCTACCATTGCCTGATCCCTGTCCATGGGATAGGGCTAACAAAGTTAAAGCAGGTATTTGACACCACAGAGCTTATTTCACTGTGTTATGAAAAGTCACACAGGGCAGTCTTTTTTTCCTAGGCTCAGCATTCAGAGCAAACACACTGCTGTAATCTTTAGCAAATACATTTTTGCTTGCACAATAAATCTGTTCAGAAATCACACATTTCCATTCAAACTAGTCACTAAAGAGTCACGTGTTGGGGCCTATCTCTGCTTTGTGCTGACACTGCATGGGCAGAGAATCACGATCCTTCATGAAAACATATCCCCAGTCTTGAGGCAGGGCTTGGCTCGGGGTCACATAAGACTCATCCACATTTCATATCATGTTTCCTCTTCTTTCTTCACCAACCAGTCTTGAAATATGTCACTTCCATGCCAGCAGACAAACACAAACCACAAATGCATGCCAAGTGGCTGTACCTACGCTGGGAAATAAAATGGGCCAGGGAACAGCTAAAGGAGGAGCACTGCAAAGCACATCCTATGTCCCTCTGGCTAAGCTCTCACCCTCCAGAGCAAGAGGGCAACAATCCAAACCAGGACCAGTCCCTGGCTCAGCTGCTTTTCCCTCACCAGGGGCAACAGCTGGGAAAATGCTAGGTGATCCCAACCAAAACCAAGGCATGCCAGGTAGTCACTAGCAGGAGTTGTCACACACCACTGCCTGTGTCCTGGCACTGGTGAGATGCTACAAGAGACCCCAGCTGGGACATTGCCCAGAATCTAAAAGATACTCAGTAAATGTCTTGTCTGTGAATGACTCCTGTGAGATTGTAGGAAAACTACAGAGGCTTTCTAAATCCCTGTTGATCCTTAAAATGGGGATAATAAACCCCATTGTATGTCTGAGCTGTGGAGGGAGGACAGAGCACTTTCCAGCTCAAAAGTAACAGGAAAACATGACAAGACCTGGCTGGACAAGTGGGTTTATCCCATTGTGTCTGGTAATTTTCATTTGAACAGAGAGCAAACTCATTTAAGTGAGTAATTGATAATCAGAACAGAACTTTGGTCATTGCTTTGAATTACAAATGAAGCAAGTCATCTGCACTGGAAATAGGCATTTTTTAGATAAACAGGAATATATAACTTTGAAATATAAAAACATTTATGCCATATTCTGAAATAAAGTGTTTTGCATTTTGTTTGTTACTGGTATATATCTTTTTGCTTCTTTCATTTGTGACAGTGAAAGATGATCATCCATTCTATTTTTATGACCTACTTATGGCTGCTATCAGGAATGATATCACTAAATGAACTTCAGTAAAGACAGACACAACTTTCTTATACTGAGGAATCTAATAAATGGGGTGGGAAAAAAAATCAGGAAGTTGTTTTATTTAGTGCTGTGGCTTTAAAGATTTTCTGATTCTCAACTGTCCGGAAATATATGGGTGACAGACCTGTAGCTGGGAAAAAACAAACCAAAATGCATGGGATGAAACAAAAGCATAGAGGGAGAAAAAGAGGGAAGGAGAGGAAGAAGGAAGGAGAGAAAGCAGGAGAGAAGAAGGAAGCACACCTGGGCTATCTTCCCTTCCTCACTCCACCTTCCTCTACAGCATTTACAAGCCAGCAGCTCAGCTGGATGCAAAGCACCCCTTATTTTCAGACTTCAGTGCTGAAGATCCTCCAAATTTTGCAGCCCATATGTAGAGGTACTTGGAGATATGTGTCAGGAATGCACAGTTTAGCTACAGTTCTTCCAGTTCTTCTGGCCTTCCCCTTATACATTAGATGTCCATTTAGAACCTGGAAGGAATATACCACCAGGGGCTGTATTCTGTATTTCCACCTTCAGCAAAGCTCTAAGTGCAAGGGATGTTTTGTGGAAAGCTCTTGTTTTCTGATGAGTTCCCCAGACCCATAAGAGCTTTACCTCTGACTAACATAGATTAGATACATGTAGGCTTTCCTTTTAAACTTGTGCACAAGACTATTTTGTGACAAAGCTTCTGAGCAGCATTGAGATTTTTGCAAAGGCTGGTGTATGAAAGACTTTCAAATTCATATTCTTCAGGGGTGTGGGAAACCATAAATGCATCCTCTGCTGCCATGTGTTCACAAAGCTGCAGAGATGCTAGAAGAGGGAGAATGAATGCTTGACTCCAGGTGAGGGTCAGCTGCAAAATATCTGTTTTTCCATGTGGAAGGGTTAGCTGGAGAGGCGGTTAAAGAGCAGTATTCCATGACGTCAGTGGTGTTTATGATATGGCCTTTAATTACCCTTACCAGTAAATCAGTGTGTGCACTTCAGTACCACAAAGTAGGGCACACTTCAAGGAAAATAATAGCTCTGCTGATTAGCTAATGAATATGCTATCAGAGAACTCAAGGAGCCTGTCCAGTATTGCTCACTTTGAATAATAATGCTAATTAAAAACATACTGCATGCCTCAAATCCACTGCTTAACTTTTCAAACAATGAAATTCTCACAATCATTCTTTAAATTATCTGCTCTGTATTTATTGATGGAAGGATGCTGTCCTGTTCTCTGGCTGCATGTTTAACTCATAGAAGCAGAACAGTACACACAGAACAGAGGAGTGAATCTAATCTTATCTATGGCTGGAAAATGAACCTCCCTTCTCCCTAGGGCTGGGGAAGCCCTCTCCAGATGCACACTGTCCAAGCCTGCTGGCTGAGACACAGCTTTGCTGCTCACGTGTCAGGGGCCACCCTGCAGCTGAGGGTGCCACCCCAGAAATGCAGTGGTGGTGGCTTCCCCTTTCTCCCACTCACCTCCTGATGAAGACAGCATGGCTAATGAGCTTAGGTGATTAAGAGAGCTCAGAATCACTGCTGACTCTCATCAGTGCTTCTACCTTGTCTGCTTACAGAGCTAAGACCTCTCTCTGCTTAGAGGGGTTTTACCTCAATGATCCATTTAATCTGAGCTACATTTCCTCTACACATCCCCAAACTCATGTAGACTTTATGGGCCAGGATATGCCCTTCTGGAGGACTCTCTTTTGGGGGCAGTTGCCTTCAGGACAGCATGTAGCCACAATGCCTGTGGGTGTCTATAAACATTCTCTGATGCAAGCAGGGCAACAACAAACTGTCAAAATTACTGCAAAACACAGTTTGGAAAATTATACATTTCCCTTAGCTCCAATAAGAAGTTTGCTATCAGAAAATCTGCAATAGAAGATATAATAAAAAAATTCATTTTCTCAACCAAAGAGGCTCTGCAAAATGTTTGTAGTCCTGTCAAAGAAGCCTGGCTGTAATGAAAATGAATTTTTTTTTGAAAACCAGATACTTTCAACTCACTAATTTAGGACAGCAATTTAAATGTCTTCCAAAGCTTCTGTTGAAAAGACTTGATCTTCTGATTACACTACAGCTTCTGGTTTCTCCTGCTTTTCTCTTGTGCTGCAACTGTCCCTAATGCTGAGTCTTCTCCCTGAAAAGGTATATTCCCACTGCCTTGCATTTCCATGCCTTTATCAGTAGAGCTCCACCTGACCCTTACTACCTCACTTTCCTCCCACCCACCCATGCTGATTAGGTTGCACACACATTTATTTTTAACCACAGGGAGTATCTGGTCTCCTTTCAACAGGACATTTTTTGCTCAAAACTGTATTTCTGGGCCTGAAGTGCAAGCTGTCTCAGAAGCAGACCTAGGGCTGGGAGGGATATGGAAAATCTCAGTGTAAATAGAGAGGCAAGGGTGAGATTTCTCATAATTGTGTATGGCTGAAGCCTGAGGGTTAACATGTCACTCCCATAGGTTTCCCCATCAGTGGAGTCCATTGAAACATAAGTGAAGCATCCTGGCCACCTCTTAGGTTGCCCAACAGGAACAGGAAAAGTAGAGTGTACACCAATATCACAGTGCCTCTGGACGTAACTGGTGTGAAATAAGAGTTTCTTTCAGGTTTTTCCTGAGTTTTTTATATGTGGCTTATTTCAGAAGTGCTAATCCTTTGCTTTAGATAAGAAAGTGCTTTGCAGTGTGACAGATTTGATCCTGTTGCCCAATGCTGAAGTAAATGCTCCAGCTTGTATCCCTAGCTACCTGCACAAGGATCAGGACTGGTTTATACTGGAGAAGGGGGACAGCACACAGCTGTCAGTGCCTATCTATGTCTTCCCTGATGAGCTCTGACACAGAGAAATTTTAAGACATCAGCATCTTGTTTACCAAGCCCAAATCTGCTGGAATCTGTGTTTGAAGGTTCTTACTTTTGCTGAAACCTAGAAAGACAAGCAGTTTCCCCCGAATTTCCTGCTGACACAAAGCTTTCATTTAGTCCCAGAAACTTTATCACCACCCAGAGCAAAACAAAAGACTGGGTAACAAAGTGAGAGCTCTAACTTTAAAGACATCGCTGGCCTCCTTCTACCTAGAACACATTTAATCCTATAAATTATTTTTTGAGAAGTTGTCTTTTAATTTTCTGAGAGTCCCTGAAGTGTACAAAGTGAAATTATTCTATGCCTATTCTGAGTTAAGCCACATTTTTTTAAAAACCTTAAAAGTATCACTTGGTGCTTGCAATTAGAATAAACATTTTATTAGTCAAACTTCTGAGCAACATTTTTTTTTTCCTTTGGTTAAAATAGTAATACTATTTTTCAGCCTCTAGGCTCTTGCCTTGATCTGGAAAGAAAAAAAAAAAAAGACATGTCAAAGTCACAGGAAACTACAGAACATTACCTTATCATAAGGAAGGGAGTATTGCTGCTTTAGGACCCTGTTTCAGGCTGAAAGGTTTCTAATAGTTCAAAATAAAATTGCATCAAATTAATCTTGTGACACACTTCATTAACTCTCTGAAGAACAGAGGGTATGCCTTATATCTTGTCCAAGTCATGGAAAGACCCAGGCACAGTGTGCACAATGTTGGGACAGGTGGGTCTCCCCAGACCTCACAGGCACCACTTTTCACCTCTGTCACTGATCTAGAGAAGGCTCATCATCCCCATTGTTCCATTTTCAATGAACTTCTATTCAGGTAAAATGGAACAATCACAGGCAAGTGTGGATTGTGACAGAAAAAAGGCATAGGGTAAAAGATCTAATTTTAAGAAAATCAAGACACAGAAGATGGGGATCCACAGCTTGCCAGAGGTCCCTGCAGGCTCAGAGAAGGCCAGTTTCAGGTCCCTGGTCCTCGTGCCCCTTGAGTCACTGTGAGCAGAGGCTGCCCACGAGCAGCTCCCCGTGATGCTGCAGCTGAGGCAGGGCCGATCTCCCCTCCTCCTCCAGGCCTCCTTCCCTCTCCCCTGCCCAGAGCCCTGGCCAAACACGCACATCCTCTCCTGCCAGGAAGGATGCTCCTGGGAGGCACATCTGCCAAGCTTGTGCAAAACCCCTCAGAGTGGGAACTCACCAGGATCTGCCTGGATGGTTTGGGCTCCTCTCTACTGCAAAGGGATCAGACACACAACCAGCCAAACAGACAAAGCTCGTCTCCTTTCTCTTGTGCCACAAGACTGGGTCCTCTCTAAACAAGGCACAAAAAGCAGCACTATTTTAAGTGTTATTTATTCCCATGAGAAGAACAAGTAGAATTTGTGTTCCAGTTGGGCTTCAGTGCACTAACTAAGCCTCCCATTGCACTCTTTTTTTTTTTTTTTTAATTGCCACATTTGTGAGGTGACCCACACACCTTTGTTCCTTCTTCAGGCTGTGATCTTCACAGCATTGAAAGGCCACAGACTGAAGACTGCCGACTGCCATTTTCAGAGAAGGTTTCCTTCCTGCTTCTCAGCAGCCTCTGTCTCTGTGCTGTGCTGTAAGAGGGGGAGAGATTTTCAAGTCTTGTTTGTTCAACTTCGAAACTTTTCTTCTATGAGACTCAGGATGTATTTAGGAAACAGTAAAGATGCAGGACAGTTTTGGAGAGGAAGTAGGATATTTTAGATATGCAAAAAAATAATTACTTATGCTGAAACTGGGTCAAAACACCACAGTGTTTACCACGGCTCGTAGGAAGAGTGCCATGGGTTTTTTAATAACAACAAAAATTCAAGATCTCAGCATTGGGTCTCATCCCAAAAAGTAATATGGTTTCAGACCAAATGGAAACTAATCCAGCCTATAAATCATGATGCAGTAAATGCAACATGCTCAGTCCTGAACCCAGTTACTTTTGGTCAGCTAAAGCTGATCTTCCAGACAGCTTTGTTGCAAAGGCAACAAGAGATTGAGTACTAGTCTTCTTCCCTTGCTATTGCTCCCATCACTAATTATGTTGATTGTTTCAGCTGAAGTTATATTATTTTTTTAATTTATCCAGCTTCACCTCACAGCCACCATATTCTGTTATGTCTTTCTGTGCAAGGTCAAAAGCCTCTTAGCACCTATCATTTTCTCTCCATGAGGGAACTTACTACACCCATCACGTTTTAGTCTTCCTTTAGATACTCTAAGCAGACTGGTCTTGAAATTTATCAAGACCAGATATTTTCCTCAGTTCATAAATCTTTTTAGTGATTCTTTTCCCTACCTTTGCCAATTTTTAAACAGCCTTTTCAAATGTGGATGCCAGGTATGGATGCAGCATTCCAAAATAGAATTGCCTCTTTACTCCTACTCGCTGTTTTTCTGATTATTTGTTCAAGGAGTACATAAGCACTTTTGGCTACAACGTTGGCAACTCTTGTTTGATTGCACGTCCACCCAGGCATCTAAATTTACAGATCAAAGGTTGGACTTGATGATCCTGAAGGTCTTTTCCAACCTAAATGATTCTGTGATTCTGTGAAATTCTACTCCCCTCTCCTAGATATACCAACTTCCATCAGATAGCTTTGTGGAAATATTAAGAAGTGTTTCCAAAACATGTTACAAATATGTAGTGGAGGCCTCAAGCCTTTTGCAACATATGGAGCAGAAGGCACATGAAAATGCTCCTCAAGCCTTCAGTTTCCTTCTCACTGGCCCACTGCAACAACCCTTGCCCTATATTTTAATACTGAATTCAGTGTGTTTGACAAAACCCTGGAATGTCCAGTGTATACAGACTTAGGAACTGGAGGATCTGTGAGGAATGAAGTTCATGACAGATGGATAAAGGAAGATCTGGAGCTGTGATTACACAAGAAGAGTTGAAGTCCATTTTGGGTTTCTGCAGCCTGTGCTCAACTAAGGCTCACAATAGCAAGGAGAGGATGCCATTCCAAAATCCCTTCTTCTCTTACAAAGGAGCAGAAGTTATATTATTTTGGTGCAGGAATAGACATTAATTAAATTACCCGAGTTCTAGATAGCAAATGCTACAGAGCTGATGTATGCCTTTGTCTAGCTCTGCAGCAGCAAAACAAAAATCAGCTACTTTGGCTCCTCACTTCACACACAGATTTTTGCCCTCTGATCATTCACAGGAAACAAAGCCCACCCGCAGTTCTAGAAACAGCCAAGCACCCTTTGCTCCCTTTGGGCAGCCTGTCCAAGGCTGGTTCTCTTTGCCTGGGGTGGTTCTCCAGGTCACCAACCCAAGCCTGGCAGCTGTTGCACCCACTCATAACACACCAGCACCACCCTCACTGCCATGCTGAAAAACACCACTCTGAGCCACAGTAGGGACCTCATCTTATTTCAAGCACTTTGAACAGAAGAAAATATGATTCTGGGTGAGGGTGTCAGGAATACTACTAAAACAGGATCTTGGGAAGATTGGAGGCCAGGGTAACACACATGGACAGGAGCAGTCTGATCTTGAGGGGCCACTCGAGCAAATTTGAGCCTTCTAATATTTCTTGATGGGGACTCTGAAGCAGATGCCCTGGGACATTTGGTATTTATTTTTTACTCTTTCCAGAGAAAAGGTGCCTAGCATGCAAAGTGGCCATATGCCTTTTCCCCTCCATCTCCAAATGTCAACTATGAAGCTTCATTCTGGTGCTAGAAAGATGTTCTGTGATCAACCTGGCTTGTTCAGCCTCATTAGTAAACAAAACTCATGGTCAAACTCTTTCTTTGCTCTTTTGCAGCCCAGCCCAGGGCTGGCACTGCAGAGAAATGGTGATAAGTGAGGAAAGCTTTTGGCCAGGCCATCCTGCAGGAGCAGTGATATCGGCAATATAAGAGCCAGAGCAAAGTCCAGCTCACACACTCAGAGTTGTGCTGTCTCAGCAGGACTAAAATAAAAAATAATTATTAAAAAAATAAAAAGAAACCTTTATTTTGTCTAGGAGTAGCAGCTCCAGCAATCAGTACATTTGGAGAGCAGATTTGATAAGTACGGAGGTACCTTCTCACAGTCTTTTTCTATGTAAAATCATAACACAGAACCTGGTTTTGAGGTCCTCAGCACCTTTTCACTAAGGCAACCTACTGCTACCCCCTTTGACTCTTAAAGAGTTGAAAACCTGACAGCTGTGCTTCTGGTCCAAGGAAGCAAAGCATTCCATTCTTGATTTCTTTTTTTTTTTTTTTTTTCTGATAAGAAGTAATTGGAAACACCTTCCCTATGAAATATTGGGGGTTTCTAGGGGTTTTTTGTCTCCTGATATCACCTAAAAGAGCATTTTCATCCTCAGATCCAAGAGGAAGGTTTTCATATAGGGTATCTTTATATCCCCCCTGCATGACTTACCATCTGCAGGAACCACCCTAAGATAGACCCTGGGCTAAGGTGGTGCTGAGAAGGGAGCAGGGCCTTTCAGGAGCCCTCTGAAACAGGTGCCACAGGGTTTCAAGGCAACGTGGCGTCCACAGGCCACCAGCAAGAGCATCAGCAACCAGATAACATTTCCTGCTGGGTCAGCAGCCTGAAACTGGAACATGCTGCTCTAAACCTCCTGTTCTATGGCAACTCTGAGCAATGCAGCTCAGACACACCCAGCAGGTACGAGTTATGTGCTAAGCTTTTCAGAAATGGCATACTGAACATCTCCCCAGCAAGAAAAATGGAAAAGGGAAACAAGAAAGGATGCTGACCTTAGCTAAGGCTGAACACTGCAACACCAGTTAGCAATAGCTTTTTTATCCATTTAAGTGCCAACACTTGTAAAATTACAAATAAGGGCATTTTAGCCAGTAAATGCTTCAAGAGGGAAAATATCCACCTTCTTGTCCACACCTTTTGTTTTTTAAGCCCAGTGTTTCTCTTCATGGCTCAGTTTGCACTTAGATAGGTATTTATTTCTGTAAATCACCGGATCCAAACCCACATGGCCCCAGAGCCAGCAGGGCTGAGGCACCTGGCTACATTAACCCACAGGTAGACAGGATCTGAGGCGGCCCAGCAGTGAGCATGGCATGACAACCCTGCCAAGAAGGGCGAGTGCTCCTCACTCCTGGCTGGGCACAGCAACTCAAACCCCAGGCAGGGCTCAGCCTGATCCCTTTTTGCTAGGATCAGTTTTCCTCCTGAGGCTGTGCTGCACCATTCATCCCACGGTCCTCACAACACCTCAGGCATAAGGAAGCCGCCCCAAGTGTCAGGTTTGGAAAACCAAAAGGCAGATTCTCGGCTGGTGCAAGTCAGCATAGCTTCACTTCAGGCCAAGGAGCTACCCCAATTCACCCCAAAAGATCTGGTCTAGAGAGATAAAGGGACACACTGCAGCCACTCCGTGATTATGGAGTTTGGGCATTCCCAGTCCAACAGCACTGCTGCCATAGCTGGAAATCACACCTGGCAAATAGTCTGGCCCCAATGAACTGAGCAATGAAGAGAGCCAGTCCTCAGAGCCACCAAGTGGAAAAGGTTTTCCACTTCCCTGAGTAGCTAAAATTCACTGTCTTCTCTTTTCAGCAGCAGTGCCTTCAGTTTTTGCTGCCCTTCACCTTTGGCCACAGGAGGATACCAGCAAAGCACTCAAAACCTCTGCCACTCAGCAGTTACACCTATAGTGGGTAACATTCTGATATTTGCCTACTCAGGGAATCTGGGTGACACCCTTTAGCTATGGTGTGAGGGGCAAGCAAAACAATGATAGTCCTCACAGGGCATGGGCTCAGTTCCCCAGACTTTCATCACAAAAACCACACATGTGCCCATGAGGAGCCTGTGTTGGTAGGTGGAAGCCTTAGTTTTACAGAGCATCAGGAGGTGTAGTGAAACAAATTGCAGGAAAAGCCCACAGAGCAGACTTAGGTAGGCAGAGTACCTCAGCTGGAGACCTTCCTTGCAGCCATCAGACATGCCACCTGTACCAGGTACATTTCCATAGCTTTTAATGCAGCTTAACAATTGTGTTGGAGACAAAGGAAAAGGCACACTGTACAGGAAAAAAAAATCTAAAATGATACCCTTTTATTTGTAAAGCTCTGATGAAACAACTTTCCAAATGATGTCCCACTTAAAAACCAATGAAAACCAACCTAACTATGCATCAGTCACACTATACAGATTGCATCCTACATTTTCAAGATGCCTAGATATCTTCTGTAGTATTTACATATGTATCAGTTAGGTAGTAAAGTTTCATTGCAATTTGTTTCTTTCCACCACACACTTACTCAATGGCAAAAAAAAAAACCCCTTGGGGATGCATTTGCATTTTTGTACAACACTTTGGAGCAAATGGCTAGGGCAATTTTCCTGAGAGAAGGCTTGTTCTTTGAAACTCTTGCTTTAACAACTGGAAATACGGAAGGTGGATGCATTTTTGTTGCGCTAAAAAGCCTAAGGATGCCTAGTTAAGTTTTTCTTTTAAATTATTTACGTACCATTAAGTTAAAATGTTTACATTCATTCATTCGTATAAAAACCGTTGTTAAATCTTATGCAAATGATTTAACACTGATTGCTGCAACGCAAATTGCACTTTTTTAAAAAAATTATTGTATATATGGAAGAAAAATATCTGATTGCTACCCTGTTTACAAATTTTGACTGACTCTACACAGTTCAGCCAGGAAATATGGACTTTCATAAATCTCAGTCACAGTGAACTTTAAAAGTTATATCGCAGTCTTGAAAAGTGAGTAAATATTTTAAACCAAAAAACACCAATCCCAAAATCTCCTTAACCAGCTGGACCTTGTGGGACTTGTACCAAACGTTGTGATTTCTTCCAGGGACATAGCTGGGCTCTGAAGAGCAGAGCAAGGCACGCTGAAGATGGAGAGCACGGAAGGAGAGGTCTGACGGGGTGAAGACATCAAATCTTTGGTGTGAGAAGTCTGTGTCAACTCAAGCTGTAAGCACTTCTGACACTCATTGAAAAGTATCTCACTATGTCTGGTAAATAAAGTCTTTGCTACTCCCTCCTCGACATTGACAACTTCCACCAAATTCTTAGGGGAAAAGGTGATGAGAGAGTGAAAACAACTATATAATCAGAAAGGCAGTGCTGCAGGGTAAGTTGAGGATGTATTTCTGGAATCTAACAATAGGTGTGGGTTTATCTCTTCTTTTTTGTTGTTGTTTTTTCTTTTCCTTTTTTTTTTTGTTTTTTTTTTTAAGTTTTTTTGAGGGGGGCTTTGAAGGGTTTTTTTAAGAGTGTAAGGCTGCGTTAGCTATCCCCGGTGGTCATTTGCTTTCCCTACATTTTTCTTGCATAGTTGAGGAACTGGATGCTTTGGCAAAGCCTCTTTCGGAAGTAGAAAACCACCTCTGCCACCAAGGCTCAAAAACTGTTTCAGAGGAATGGTCTTTGCCAGCACTCTCACTGCCGCTGCGACCGCTCGCTCCACAGAGGAAACTGCGCGCGGATGTCTGGGGGCTGCCAGGATCCAGCTTCCCTCGCACCAGGTCACGCCAGAGCCAGGGCACACCAGGGATCCTGCCTCACAGATGCTGTCACTTCGGCCGTGGAGCTCAGGCTGACTCCTGTGTACAGCCCATCTTGACCTGAATACTTGAGGTTGCTGCTCTCAGGACTGGTGCTCTCTCCGGGGCCAGACATCACCGACGAGCTCGCCTGCAGGGAGGGGGAGAGCACAGAGAGATTCAGTGAGCAGGTGAGCTTGGCACACGCTGGGGTGTGAGTGAGGGCACAGCGGGCCTGAAGCACAGCCATCATGACAGGATTTCTGTGCAAAAACAGGCTCTGCCCTCTGCTTGCCCCTGTGCCTTGAAATCCTGAAACAAAAATGTCTCAGCATGAGCCCAGCCGCCCAGCCCTGCTGATGGCAGTGATGTCTGTGTTTGGAGAGGTAGAAATGAAACCATGTGATGTGCAGAAAAGTTGGAAATCAGCTCATGATGAAGAAGGAAATGTGCATGTGTCCCACTGCCCCCTACTGAAAAGACACAGCTTCCAGCACCAAAAATGTGATCTGGGAGTGGTGGCAGCTCTAGTTTTTTGTCCTCATGGGAGAAGCCCAATATATCCTAATTCTCCAGGAGCAGCTACGGAGCACCTTCTGAAAAGCAGCTTTCTTTGGGCTCTTCAGCCCTTGAAATGCTTAAAATCATTCCTGACCCTTCAAAACACCAGCCAAAACCACTTTCTCCCTGTAGGACTGGCCACTAAAGGAGATGCTCTTTTAATCTTCAGCAGAGAAACACTATGCCTTTGAAGCAGGAGTATTTTTGTTCTGCTGACTGCACAAGACAACATGCAGGGAAGCCCTGATAGGCACGGAGATGAACCTCTGAACCACACTGGAATCAGTCCATTTATTTTAACAGAGAAATGGAGAGTTAAAAAGACAAAGGAACAATCATTTTTTCCATGAGGCTGAGCAGATCCGCTAAAGAGGAAAAATCCGCAGTGCCAGACAGAGAAGGGGCAACATTTTCACCTGATAAAGGAAATGTTTAAGAGCTGACTTCATGCAAAATTAACTCTTGGATATGTCAACTTTAAAGCCTTAATTTACTTGTTAATGGATAGTCTTTGGATGAAATTCCTTAAAAAAAAAAAAAAAGAAAAAGGCTATCCTAAACTGTGACTGCAGAAGCTTCCTGCCTGCTGTTTAAGTAAGAAGTATACATCTTTAATCATTTTACAAGAGTAGAGCTCTTGGCTCTCCTGGAGCTGTGCCAAGCAGTCCTGACATAGGAAAAGCAAGGCTTCATTAATTCAAAGGTAATTTCCAAATGGTGTGGAGCAGGGCTCTTGTTGCCATGCTTAACCCAGGGAAAACCTCACCTTCTGAAAGAGATACTCACTGCTAGTAGTCATTTTTGTCTGAAATAACCTGGGCTCCAGTATTTTTTTAACCTTTTATTAAAATGATTGACCACCAGTATTCTTCCACCCAGTCATCAGCCCTGATCCTGCTCCATTAGTCACTACCCAGAAATGCAGAGAAGGAAGGAAAAAAAGCTGTCCCCCAAAACCAGCTGAAACAGCTCTAATCCTAAGAGATAAATTTTATCCCTCCTTTGAACATACAGTTGTCAATCAGTGACAACAAATCTCTGTCTCCTCTTTCCCTGTGACTGTGCATGGAGAATTCAGTGAGGCAGGTTCCATGCTAACCTTTGTGTACGGCCCTGATCTTGCATCAGCCTGGCTTTTCAAAGCCTTCCTTTTATTTCTAATGCCTCAAACATTTCTGTTAGCACAATAGACATAATTTTTAACGGCTTCAGTCTCCCCAGTGTGGAAGAAGGGTTTAAATTAGATGAGCAGTGTTTGCTAAACCTGAGCTAAAAATACTAGGAGGTGCTTTGAAAGGTTCCCATTTGCCCATATTTGCCACTGCTGTTCTGGTAGACAAATATCTTATCAGTGCCTGTTTTTTCCGGGCTTGGAAATTGTAATTCACCTTTTCCTGATTCAGCCCTACAAAGGTGGGGTGCAGGGACCTATAGTTTCCATATGGGGTTATCAGGTACCCCTCCCCTGGGCACCCCAGAAGGGAGGACATGGAGGTACATCCTGTTTGAAGACTGCCCATCCTTGCCTGTCCAAGGCCGGATTCTGGCTCTGTTGAGCCAGGACGGGCAGGACCTGGGCAGGACTGCCAGGCCTGGAAACCCCACCCCAGTAAAGTCATGACAAATCCAGGCAGCTTGGGCAGCTCCCAAAGTGAGACATGGAAAACAAACTTTGGCTCATGAAAAGGACATGACAGAATCACAAGTCTGTTCCTGAGCCTCCCTACCTCTGCTCTTACTTTTCCAGCTTTAAGAGATGAAAGATGACAGAGGTTGCACTTAGTTATTAGAGGACTTTTTTCAGCTGAAATAAATAAGCTGAACAATGCTGATTAAGTCAATGAGGTCTAATTCACATCTACTGGCTCTATCTATAAAATGACTTTATTTTTATTGGTGAAATCTGATAATAGATAATAGATAACAGATAATCAGCTGAAGATCACCTTCCAGAGGAAAAAATTAATGAAGTCCACTGGGAAGAGCCTGCCTCTCAAACAAACAGGAAAGTTTTGCTTCTATCTGAAAAGGTTTTTCTTTTTACCCAAACCAGGAGGAGCTGTGTTGCAGTGTGATGCCATTTCCTGTTTCACCTGTCCCAACCCCTCAGGTGTGGCAACCTCTCCTTTCCCCTCCCCCTTTGCCCTCCTGCTGAGAGCTGTCCATCAACTTTAACATTCCAGCAGGGTCGTGGTGTGGTTGGCAGAAGTTCAAAAGATGCCCCTCAGGTCTGGGCTCATTGGCCTGTCCAAGTGTCTGTATCCCTTGAGCCTTCCCCTCCTCCCACCTGGTTGGTGCCTCACCTGTCCCTTCCCCTCCCCCTGTCCCTTAAAAGGAGACGGGACCATGCGGTCGATATTCCATTGGGAGCTGTTACAAGATTCAGAGGTCTGTCATCCTGGAATAAAACTCTGGATTAAAACTCTACAATAGAATCCTCTCCTGTTTCTCTTCATTGTCGCCTGAACCTTTTCCACCAGAGGTAAATTGAGTTCCTACTATGCCTGGATTTGTTCTGAGTGCCCAGCTGCAGCACCCAGCCAGCCAAAGGCATCTCTGAGGTGAAACACCACAGCTGCCGCCTTTGGCCCAGCAGCAAGGGTCAGATGAGGGCAGGCACGTCCCACCCGGAAATATTGGGATTAATATTCCATAGAGCTGGTCATGAGTCAGCCCCCAGGCAGGTGATCTGTATCTGAGGTGGCCTTTCTGTAGAGGACCTGCCCACCATGTACAGAGGAAGACCTCTGCCAGAGCCACAGAGACAACTAGATTGTACCCAAACCTGCTATCAGGACCTTAGAGGCAAATTAATCCCCACTAAAACTGCTCCACATCAAAACCAGGCTGCTCAGGCTGCACTTGCCAGCACCCAGGGAACAGCAGCAGCTCTGGCTGAAAGACTCCTGCTTTCCTCCACTACTCCTTCCTGCACCATCTGCCCACCACAGAGAGCAGGGAGAGGGGATGGACACTTGCCCCTCTGGCCTTCCCCCACACCTCCCCAGCCAAGAGGGAAAAGCGCCGGGCAAGGTCAGCTGGAGGGGGGCAAAGGGCCTTGATCTAGACCTTTGGTCTATCAGATAGACCTTTGCTCTATCCACTTAACACGCTCAAAATGCTCCATGAATTTTGGACGTTACATTAAGTCAGCAATAAGCTGAGTCTCAGCTGAGACTTTCTTCCTCCTCAGCCTAGTTTACTTTCGCAACACGTAAATGATATCTACAGTCAGTTAAAATACATTTGCAAAGAATTTTTTCACACATGAAGTGTTGTGGCAAACTGGTGTAGTCCCTAATTTTCCAGCCTCAGCCTCCCTGCAATAACTCCCATCCCCACAAAGAGCACGTTTTCCCAACACTGTCACTCCCTGGAATCCAAAGAGCAAATCTTGGCACTGCAAAATGACAGCTTTTTTTACTGATGTAACGACCCTCTTAGTACACAAAGCTGTCATTTCTTGCTAGTCCAATTGATCCTTTTGTTTATACTGCAGACGTGTAAGTTTACATATCTTCTAATCTCTCCTTTGTATTATAGCAACATAAATCTGTGGTTAATACTTCATTAATTTCCTAAGGGAGGCAACTTCCAGCATGGCTTGGAAAACTGATGACCCACTGCTGTCAAGGGCTGTATGAGTAACTGGCTTTATTGCTTTGGCAATAAAACAAAACCAAGCAAAAGGTATGCGTCCATGTGCATGTAGAATTTTGGGATAGAAGCAAAAATACTTTTTCCTTGCTTTTTTCCCCACTGAAACAAAAAAGCTGGATTGCTTCCTTCTGTTTGATATAAAAATGAAATGCCTTTTTTTTGGATACATATACACAGAGCAAAGAAAATTACTCAAAGTAAAAGCAAAAGACTCAGTGTATGAAACTGAGTGGGGAGAAGAAAGTAGCTTCCCATTTTGTCCAGGACTGAGCACTGATGCAGAAGAGGTAGGAGACAAAGAAAAATTTAAACTAGAGTCTAGAGTATCATATCTCCCAGCATACTGCCCTGTCTGCCATGCTCTTTGGTATTTTAGGTTGCCACGTTCCTCATGCCTCCTGTTGATCTTATTCCACCTGGTTTAGATAAATATTTACTCATACCAGGACTGAGGCACCGTGTTCCCATTTTCCAGGTGAAAGTCCTACCAACCATGCTGGTGAGCCTTTCTCATGGAAACTCTGTCCCAACACGTACAAAATTATTCCATACAACTGGAATATTATCATCAGATAATCTGAAGGACCCCTGAACATTCAGCTCCCCCATATCCAGGTGGTTAGCACATTGTTTTAAGAGGTTGAATCTCTGGTTCATACAGACATAGGACGTACTCTGTGGAGGCTGATTTCCCTGTAGCCAGCATGAATGTCCTATCAATTTTCTGCCTAAACAGGAGCAACACCACCTCTAACCAGATCACTTTTTCTTCTTCTGACAGGAAAAAAGAGAAAGCAAATGCAGGAGAAGCCATTAATCCAATCCAGCCCCACTTGTCCAGCATTTTGGAGACAGTTAAAACTGCATTTTCCTGCTAGCTCACCACATGCCAAGGCCATCTCAGTCACCTCTCTCATTTCCCACCCTACAAAACTGAAGAGCCAGTCATGAACCACTTCTCAAGGTAAACCTCCAAGGGAAGTAAGTACTAGTTTTTCCTCCTGAGTTTTTCTGTGGTGTGAGATTATGGTCCTTCTGAAAAAACTCCAAACTGGAGGCATAAGGCACAGAAGAGCCTTCTGAAAGAGTTCACCTGGTGCTGCTGAGTTTTTCTGACACCAGTTGTGGCTCAAGGAGCCTCCATGTCCTGCCATAAAAAGCAGATTTTACAACAGGTTTCATTCTGCCTTTATCCTAATAAGGAAATAAAGTCCTTCTGGTTATCACATTTGTTGGAGCCCTTGCATGGAAATGGATGGGTTTGCACTGCAGACCATGCCCTTCGTTTAGCAATTTATTTGGTGGAGCTTTTGCCTGTACAGTTTCAGCAGCATCAAAGGGAGAGCAGGTATAGATGCAGATGCAGGCTGTCTGAAACCTTCAAATCTTCTTTTTATGGGGACGTAAGGCAACTTCATATATCATGCAGCTGGACCCTTTCCATATTAGTAACACAGGACACCCAGTACTTATAGTGCTTAGGAAAACAGAAATAGGCCTAGATCCTAGATCCAGATGTGAATTTGGCAAATAGCCCCTTTACAATGGGACAACAAAATATCTCTGATCCAAACACTTCTACATTTTGGGATGTTTGAAATCAACTTTGCCCTCACAGCAATTCATTAATTGTATCACTTAAATGTTTAAACTTCAACTAGAACGTAAAATCAACATTTAAGGTTCTTGCTAATTTGTCTCAGAATTGGCATCATATAAGATTCCCTTCGTGAAATGGATAGTCTCAAAGACACTGCCAAGAGTAATTGCTGCCCTCCTCTTTTTCTGCCCTCCCTTCTTTATTTTACTTTAAAAGAGATAAAGAAAGGTAGGGCAAAAAGTGAACGTTACTGACACAAATGAATTCTGCTGAATTTCATTTCCATTTGATTTCTACATAACTGGAAACTTTTTTGGCAGCCTCCCACAAAAGGCATAATAAATTGCTTTTGTACCAGTAGAGGAATTCGTCTTCTCTGTTTCATTTAGCAAAAACATTGCTGTGAATTTCACACAACAGTTTCTAAAACGTCATCAGATTTCTCTGCCTAATGTCAATTTGGCATTTTCCCCCTCTTCACAGAATAAAGGCTAGAGAAGCAAAAACAGAGCAAAACAAAAACAAGTTGCCATGCCCGTTGTGTAAGGAGTGGGAACGAGCCAGGTTTGCTGTTCAAGCAGGTCCCTGTTTTTCAGCAACATCACCAACACCACTGTCAGGAATCAACATTGGTCTTTTTAAAGTCACCAAAGATTACAGAGCCTGGATTAATCCATCTGAGGGTTTGGTTTTTTCCCTCCTGACATGAGCTGAAGAAGTTTATTCTCCTTGTGCAAAGCCATTGCCTATTCTAGAAATAATTACAAATCTTTGATCTATCAGTAGATCAATTCAAAAGGAAAAAGAAAAAATAATCAAGAAAACAGAAGTCGAGCAGAGCATCCTTGCCTCAGCATATGATCAGGTTACAGGCTGCCTTGCTCTAAAATACTGACATCCCTTCACTCACAACAGCTTAAATGGGCTTTATGAGTGCTCAGTCCCTTCCATAGGATTTAGACCCTTTAGAAATTATTTTGCATCCTTTGCAGTTAGTGATCATGTTCCCAAATGATGTCTGGGACAACGGGAGCCCATCTTAACAACCACCACTTTCTACTTTAAACTTCCAGCCTCCCGAGTCCTCATCCCTTTGAATTACTGATGCTTGGGCAAAGCCAGAAGCCTGAGATAAGAACGTGACCGTGCCCGTGACATACCCTGACAGCTGCTCCCTTGGAAATCCTCTTTTCATTCACATACATCTGGGACTGGGGCACAGGGGTGGGAGATCAGTAGCCCTTCACATAATTTGGGATGGAGTCAGAGGGATGCCCCTACATCTGGTTGCCACTGCAACTTCCTCTCTTCAGCGCATGGCACAGCCCCTCTCCATCACTTCCGTTCACTGAAATCTTACACGAGGGGGTATTTGCAAGTGCTTTGCATATGCAAGGCACATCTGATCAAATCATGGGTGGGGAAAAGGCTATGCAGATGTTACCATGCTGCCTGCTGGATATAAGGGGACAGATTTTCCCAGCTGTTGTGCAGGTGTCCTCTCCCAGTCTGACCTACTGTAGAAAAATCAGGGAGAACTGAAGTCCTGTCACCAAGGATGCCATCATGTAACTAGGAGCAGCCTCAGGGTCCCTCCTGGGAGTTGCTCCTAGTTGCTAACAGTTCTCAAGGAGTCTTTTAGCCCTCAATTCATGCCCCTGCACCCCTCTCCTCTGGTACCCACACAACTCCATCTGGCAAAACCATATTAAAAATGGCACTACTAAAATTATAACATGAAGATTATTAATAACGTGTTTGATGTGCCCTTCTAGGGAGAAATACCACAGAAAGGAAGTCAGGTTTTAGCCAGCCAAGAAGGCAGCAGCATAGTGGAAATGAGATCTCATCTATATGGCCTCTCCTTCCCCGAGCAGCACATGGCTGTGCTGCCTCAGTCTAGTCTGGGTTTGTGCTTCCATGTTAATCCAATACATAAACCTCACCGCACTGCTCAGGACCACTAGTACTGCTTAAGGTAACACAAGGAAAATTTGGCTACATTTTTTCCTTTGCAAATATAAAGGGAGAGCCTAAACTGTGCATAGTAGCTCCTTGGGGGAGTCTGAAACCCAATTCCGAAACTGCAACAGTTCACTTTTCAGTTAGTGTTTCTCTTTTTTTTTTTTTTTTATGTGATCTGTTTATTTTACTGTATTGACAGGGTTTTCTCATGTCAAAGACAAGCCTTTTTAGTACTATCCTAGTCTCACAGCATCCAAACCCAAAATCCAGTGCCTCTGAAAATGGGTGGCCCTGTCAGTCCACAAACAATCGCATTTGCTAAAAAATGAGTTTTTCTTCCCCTTGTACAATGAAACTTTGTACATCAGAAATTAAACCATTGAAAGTAGTTTGAATGTAGAAAATCCAAGACATACTGAAAAATAGCTATTATAAACAATGTCTTCCTTTCATTAATAAAGGACTAAAGAAAGCCACGTTAGAAAAGTTTCTCAAATAAGTGATGTGGCAGATTAAGGGATACAGAAGGCTGAGAAATGAGTGTGGATATGGATAGGTACAGCCAAGAGGTTAGAAATTAATCTACATTCAGCTTCACAACTTTAGCAGTAGTATTTATCACACATGCTGAGTGAAGAAAGGAAGTTTGAGATGGTTGGAGTACATGATGTAAAATAAGGATCAAAGCTAAAGCAGGGGATGATCAGCACTCCTCTAGTGCTTCTCTGGAGTTTGGTGCTGCCAGATGCTGAGCATCTGGCCCCTGAAAAGCCCTCAGTGGGCAGAGGGCTGAACCCCCATGCACTGCAGTCAGCAGGGTGCTCCAGCCTGGCTTCAGCTGAGCTTGGATCAGGGTTTAATTGCACATTTTAGTTTAAGACAAAAGCCTGTATAATTTACTTCATACAGCAGGATAATGTTTTTCTGGATTTTACCCATTGGGATAATGCATAAATATATATATATATATATATATATATATATATATATATATATATATATATATATATAATATATGTATAATTGTTTCTTGAAAGGATCAGTTGGGCATGTTTTTTTATTGTCTTCTGTCCAAAAGAAAACCTTTGAAATGAAAGAACCTGAGTATTTAAAAACAAAATGTCTGCGGTTAAGCTGCGGCTAACTATAATAAAAATTATATAGATCTTAATCAAGAAGGTTTGCAAAGTACTTCAGCTTGTCGTTCTGTTTACAGCTATATGTAATATCCTCCGAAAATCTTGTTCTAGTATCAGCTAACAAAACTGAAAAGTTTGTTTAGATTATTGTTCTGCTAGATAAGATAAAAGCTGTGATAACATTGCCAGTGATCAGCCTGCCTGCAGATGCAGATACTTACCCCGGAGGCTGCAGGCTGTGCGCCGGGAGAAGCAGTTTTGCTACAGTCATCTGAGTTGGTAGAAGACGTGGATGTCGGAGTCATAGGAACTGCAGTAGTACTGTTACCTGAAAAATTGGGAATTGGCATTAAAAATAATATTTTTCAGACAGAGAAAAAAAAAAAAACCCAAACAACAAAAAACCAAGACAGCTACAAACTATTGCAGCTACACTTTCTTATATTTTATATTTACCGGAGCATGCCTTTGATTTATTTATATTCTTAGGTTTTCGCTTCCTTGTCTGGATTCCTTCTTTTTTCATAGCGAGAGGCCGAGGAACCTGAAAAAGTTAAATTTCCACACTAATCACAGAGTTGCATATGTACTCTAATCAAAAATCAAAATACACTACAAAACCAGATATGATGTTGCAAATGTCTGTATAGCAAGTTAATTTTCTCTGTGTCACAGTACTAATTCTAAAAAATATTTGCATTTTATTTGGGCAAAACAATAGTTTGATTCAAGGGAGTCGTAGCTGAATTAAGAAAGTAGGAAACTTTTTTTCTCTATGCAAACTTCATCATTTTTTCAACCCCTCAATCAATCCACAGGAAAACAGCACAGAATTAGAGAAAACCAGCATCATTTGGCAGTAAGCCATAAGAAATTAAATTGGATGGGGTATATCTGATCCTTGATTTATTATTCCAGTCAGTTAGGAATTATCTCCAGTGCCTGATTCTGGAAAGAAAGAATGTATGTGAGAAAAAAAATCATCCTCATCCTGTGGACCAGCTCTGCAAACCAGCTCATCACGAGGAAAAGTCTTAGGACGGAAGGTTCAGAATAGAAGAATTGACTTAGTATTTGCTCCTATAAGCAGATCTGCCCATAATACAGCTTTACAGTACCTAAATTTATATTTATAGGGATAAATTTGTATTTAAATGTGCTCAAAAATCATCTTTGTGTTCATTACAATAATAATCACACTACAAAAAGACCAGCTTAAAATATATTTTAACACCAGTTTGAGGAAAGAAAATTCATGTGTTCTCTATCATTACAATATTTAAACCTGTGACATAATTTACATTTTATTGAAGGCTAGACCACGTCTCAATCATTCCTAATGCCCTCGCTCTTCAAACATTTATGCTTGACTGTAACACAATCTACAGGGGGTCTCACCCAAAACATGCTCTATCACATTCAGGACAGCGCTTTTCCTTACTTTATTATTGCCCAACAAAGGCTGAAATTGCCTTTAAAGTTTTTCTGGCTATAGCTTGGATAGCCATAGCCCTCTTGCTGCCATTGCTATGTCTGCCCATGAAAAACTGTCTCATTAAAATTCTAGGGATTTTTTCCCTACTAAAGAGCTGGTTTAAATCCCAGTGTCAAAAACACCACTGCTGCTCGTCCAGAGGTGGTTTCTTTATATAAATCTATTGAGAGAGCTACAGTGGCAAACACATAACTACTCAACAGCATAACAAGCTAAAGTGGTACAACCATCTTCTGATGTCACACATTTTTCTGTTGCTCTACGCATTTCGCCAGGGATTTTTTTGAGGACCAGCCCTTCCCCAAAGCAGCACCAGGGCTGGCAGGGGATCTCCCTTGATGGAGCAGCCACTCACCCCATGGAGCTTCATGTAGAGGCCGCAGGCGTTGCAGACGGGCTCGCCCTCGGCGTTCCTGCGCCACAGGGTGGTGGTCGTGGTGTGGCAGTTGGCACAGGACAGGCCCATCCGCCGCGACGAAGGCTGCATGGGGGCAAGCACAGGCAAGCACGGCATAAACAGGTGGGCAGCAGAGAATGATTTATGCCTTTAGGCTTCTAAAAAGTCCTTTAACACATGGCGGGGATGGTAGGAGCCTTTCTTTGATAGTATCTGTCAGCAACAGCCCAGAATTAGAATGGAATTATCCTCATATCAGAGAGTGGAAAGATGCTGTGAAAAGGTACCAAATGTCTTTCAACTCTGGGCAGTCACAGCAGAGGCAAAATTCTCATCTGGGAGCTGGTGATCAGAAGTCTGTTCAGACCACCAGGCACAGGGTTTTTTCGTAGCAGGACAGCTAGGAAATATCTCCACTACAGCTCCATTGAGCTGAACAGAAGGCACATCCCTCCCATGCCACCTCCCCAGACAGTTGAGTGCCCTCTCCCCTGTGTGGTGGGTGAAGAGGCAGCTCTGATCCTGCCACTGATACTCCTGACTCATTGGAAAAATCAGCCACTTCAATCACCTGCCCTCGGTGGCACCACATCTGGGGAAAACTTTCCTGGGCATCCCTGGGGTAACACATACAACAGCATTACTTTGATAAAAAGGTCTTTTTAGCATCGCCCATTTTATCATTGTACAAAAAACAGCATGCCTTGGGAGCGTGTTTTACAGAGCAGAGCCTCCCTCGGCCAGCAGAAAAGCTGGTGGGTGACAACAAGGTTCCCACTGCAAACAAGCCATTTATGACACTCTTCCGTGGAGTTTGGAGCCAAGATGAAGGAACTCTGTATCAGAAATAACCGTATAACCCAGAGCTTTATGGCTACAGGCTGTATATCATAAGTGAAGGCAGTCCTCATAAACATGTGAAATGAAGGTGAATGGGTTATAAAAGTCCCTGTAACAACTGATCTCTTTTACGTTCATCACAAGCAAAGAATTCCAGCTACATCATAAATCTAGTCTTTTTCAAAGTATCGCATTGTCAAAAAAATACAAAAAAAATCTGTGCCTAGCTCTGCGTCTGGCAGCTGAACAAGTTTACATGGAGAAGTCAGTTTCAGAGGATTGCATTAATCTTATTCTGACCATAAAATGCCCATAACCGAAATTACTAACTTAAGGGTACAATGCCCTTCCTCTTGAATCATTTACTGCTGGGTTGTTAGACATAACTGGGTCACCTTTGATACCACAGGGCTGCCTGCCACTGGGGAAATCAATAAAAATGTTTTGAGAATGAAGAATATTCCAGAGTGATAACTGAGTTTCTTGAATGTTGTCTGTTTGAGTATCTTTAGCAGCAAGCCATCATTTTACACCACAGCTCAGAAAGAGCTCCAGATTAAATACAAATTTTGTAATCTTGAATCAGTAATCCATTATTAACTGCGCAGGGGAAAAAAGCGAACCACCCAGCCAAGTGTTATATAGGCTGAAGTACACAAAAACAATTTTTAATTTTAAAAATCCAATTACGATCAAAACAGAATTTTCAATCTAGTTATTAAATATGTACACACACAGCACTCAAATTATGCCCTCGACTCAGTATGTGTTTTATGTGATCACATTGAGTAAAAGAAAGCTGGTTGTAACACACATGCTTTGTTTCCTTTCTCTGCAAGTGAAATGCTGTCAGCTGTTTCACTCTGTTGAATTCTATGCAGCCTGGTCTGAACCTTCATACATTTTATTTCAATAGCTTTTGCTCATTCCCATATCTAAACAGACATGGAGTTTTGGCATGTTTTGAAGCTAAAACGACTTTTCTGATGCAGGAATTTTATCAGAAACTTTGGGGCAATCTAAACATGTTTAGCGTTTTCAAAACATTTTCCCTTCTCACCTACATATTTCCAACTGTATGAACACAGAGTCATGGTTGATTTATAGTTATGGCCAGGGCACTTGGTAGGGATTGTTACACAGAGCTATTTCAGAGTTATTTCGCTGAGGTGTCAGACTGAAATCGGGCTGTAGTTTGACTCTGCTTTAGTCTTCTCACCCCCACCCCTCCCTCAAAAAAAAAAACAAAAAAAAAAAAAGAAAAAACGAAAAAAAAGGACACAGAAAGGGTAGAACAGGGTGTCAGCTACTTGAAATCTGCCTTGGGCCAGAGTGCCACAGCAATTGGGGCTCTGATGCTTGAGACAATCAGCAGATCTGGCCCCTCCGCTGCATCTGTCCCCGCTAATGAGATAACACCTTGTGTCATGAAATTTACCTGATGGCCAGCAAGAAAAAACAGACACCTAGTAGCAGTAAACCTCTGGCTTAAAGTTAAATTAACTCTTTAGCTTAAAGCAAGGTCTTTAAGCAGAGGTGGGTTGGTTCCCAAGCGCTTACTGTCTGTTCCGACCATCGAGTGTTTGGGTCTTGTTTCCCCTCGCTCCCGTAAGAGCACTAAATTTAAATGGTTGTGAAATATAGAACAGTAGGTGTTTCAGCCCAAGGAAAACAGGCATGGAGCAAAGCAGCTGGCATGATTGAAAGGGGCTTGAAAGGCTGATGGGTTTGATACACTGTCTCCATACACAAGGGTCCAAGCATCAGCTTGGATTATAGTGGTGTGATTTATTGTGGCTCGCTCGGTAACAGACATTACTGAAGAGTGTATTCTTTCTGTCTGCTGACCTCCACCCAGATTTGCTAAACATAATGTGCAGTTCCCGCTTGTTAAATTTTCTCCTTGCCTATTCAGTGCCAGCCTGAGTTATAAACAGGGGTTCTGGTTTGTACTATTTATTTCCCCCCCTAGTTTTAGGAGTATATTTTTAGAAAAATTGCCGCTCATTTCTTAGGAGTAAAACAAAACAAAGGCTATTATCATTGTTTAAACAATTGGTTTTCTTTGAATTATATACAAAACTTGCTTACATTCCCAAGGATCGAGCTCTCAGCAAACAAAGCAGGTCTGGAGAAATTCCTAGCCCTCTGAACAAACATTTTCCAACCTTGATTTCTTTTCTTTTTTTTTTTTTTTTTTTTTTTTTTTTTTTTTTTTTTTTTGTTGGAAATGTCCAACATCACCAGAACAAATTTCTTCCAAGCCACTGAATCCCCCTCACAGATGGGGCTCATAGCTCAAAAAGCCAGGCTGGCCCATGCCTTGTATGCAGCTCACAAGGGGCCAGAGAGAGATTTTGCCTGGAAGTGGATCCAAAGCAGTTCCCAAAAGGCTGCCAGCCCTGTCACCCCTCACAGTGACCAGTTTGGCCTGCAAACCTGGTCAGGAGCCCCACTACAGTTTTGCAGCTGAGAGGATCACCAGGCTGATACACTGATTGCTCTCCCCCATCTTTGCCCCAAATTTCACCCTGGCTACAGCTGACTGGGGTTCCTTGGGGCAAAGCTCCTCTCGGCCCCCTCCTCCCCTCCCTGCCGACTCACCACTCTCTTTTGGGGCTTGATGAGGGGCCGGCTGAGGCCGTTCATTTTGGTGTAGAGCCCGCAGGCGTTGCACAGGTAGTTGCCGGTGCCGTCTCTCCTCCACAGCGGGGTCTGGATGGAGCCGCAGTTGACGCACTCCCGGCTCTCGGACAGGTCCTCCAGCAGCTCTGGGGGCAGGAGCAGAGGGAGAGGCGGTGGGGCACGGCCGCAGAGCCCGGTGCAGCCCCGCGGAGCCCGGCCCCGGCCCCGCCGACACCCGGGCCCCGGGCGAGCGAGCAACCGGCCCTCGGAAAAGCAATTCCCCGGCAGCGACGGCGGCCATGCCGTGATTTTTTCTACAAAATCCCTGGTTTTTTATTTTCTTTTTTTTTTTCTTTGTTTGTTTATTGGGTTTGGGTTTTGGTTTGGTTTTTTTTTTTTTTTTTCTATTTATTTAAACGTGCCAGAGCCGCTGCGGGCCCCGGCGGAGCTCTTGCCCCGGACACCGGCCCGCCAGAGGGCTCAGCCCCGGGCCGCCGTCCACTCCCGGCGGATCTGACCCTTGGGAAATCCACCTAGGGCCCGCTCGAGGGGCGAAACCCCCTCCGTGGTGCCCACAAGACGGAAAGGGAGATGCACTCGCCCTTAGAGGGGAGCAGAGGTGGCTGTCAGAATAGCCCCTTCCAGAGCCACCCTGGGAGCTGGATATGTCGTTTTGCCCAATATTCCCCGGGGTCGAAGCTCGGCAAGAACTTTTCTACCTTAATTCTTATTTTAAATGCCTCGCAACTAGTAAAGCTTCTAGTTTAGAGGCAGCGTTTGGGGCTCTGGTGTGCCAAGGCAGCGAGGGGCAGTGGCTGCTTCGCCTCGACTATTTGGTCAAATTAGAGCTGGTTTGTAGGAAATAGAGGAAATGGAAAAATAAGTGGTATTGTGCCTCCTCCTTTCATAGTTACTGAAAGGGAAAAAAAGGTATAAAAGCACGGGGAAAAAAAAAAAAAAGAAAAAGAAAAAAAAAAAGAGAGAAAACCCACCTATAAAAGCTAATACTTTCACCCATGCGAATCCCTGTTCTGATTCACCTCTCCATATTTCCATATTTCGGGGGAGGGGGGAATAAATACTTGTTTTACATAGAGTGTGCCACGTTGTGCAGAAATAATTAAAGGAGATGTTTGGATTTTTACAGCAGCTTTCGAGTCGAGTCTGGGAATGTATGTTTCAGACTCAGAGCTTCGTCACTGATTTTTTTATTTCCTCCCTCTGCTACCTGCCTAAATTCCTCATTGGGTTATTCTCTAAGGTTTCACTGCGCAGCGAGAGAGCACGTAAAGGTCGAGCAGCTTTGGAGACTGGGCTGCGGTGGCACGGCGGGCATTGAGCTGAGAAAGACTCGGCCTTTTGGCCCGCACCCACCCAAATACGCTTCTCTCCTCCCTTCGTTTGCGAATTATTAGGCGCTAAAGAGGAACGGGCACACGGCACAGTCCAGAGAGCACAGTTCAACCTACGTTGTCAGCTCCTAGCTCTTAGCACATCGCTAAGATTTATTAATCTTTGCACTAAAAGCACCATTGAAGACTGTAACCAGAAAAATGTTTAGGACGTCAGGGACGCTGGAACTTAAACAGTATTTTGTCTCGGCTATTTATTTTATAGCATTGCCTTCGTGCTTGCAGAAAGAAATTCTGCCGTGACAATATTTCTCCGGCATTTTCAAATATTTTTCCCCTTAGAGAGTGAGTACTACGCTTATTTCCAAAGAAAACAATATAAAGTTTTAATTTTAGACACTGTTTTAGCATCTCTACGAGTACCGTTAAGAAAGCTTTATCAAACTGTCTAGTATTTAGCCGTAAAAAATACATTTCGGCTGCATTTTTCCCACAATTTTGACACGGGACAAGGCGTAGCTTCGGCTTTGCTGCCGCGTTTTGCCTCACAGGAGCAGAAAATTCTCCTGGCCCCGGAGCTCCGGGCTGCTTCGCCCCGCGTTACACCGCGTTGCGGCTGCCCTGGCACCCGTCCTTTCCCTCATGGAAAGGTTAATCCCTACCCCTCCAGCCCCCAGCACGGGTGGGAGGGAGGCACAAGGGCGGGAGAGAGCCGCTGGAGCAGGGGAAGCTGCCGTGCTCCTCGGCTGCCTTGACACTCCTGCCCAACCTCCTCCAGCGCCGGCTCCTGCACTTCTCTGCTCCTTCTTACTCACCCCTCTCCTCTCCCTGCCGTGAGATTTTCCAACCCCACGTCCCTCCCGACAAAATTAAAAAAGAAAAAAAAAATTAAAAACACAATTGATTTTTTTACTCTCCGTCATCTAGTTTCACACTATAGCTTTTAAAAGTTGAGTTTAAAACGCAACTTTCTTGTTACCCTGAGATGTGGCTTCTCCTATCACTGCTACAACTGATTTTCTCCCCTCTGTCAGGATATAAAACACCAAGTGGGAGGATTAAAATAATTAAATCTACAGGGTGTCATCGACAGACGGGAGGAGCATTGTGTGTACAGCCCTACAGAAAGACAAAAATTCATGGGGTAATTTTCTGCAGCACTGCACTGAAAGAGAAAATCACGGTGTCTATAAAATATATGCACCTGGTGGGTAGTTTATGCTTAAAGTGAATGACGATCAAATCTGTGTGCATACACATATTTACATAAATATGTATATATACATAATAAATATATGCACAGCATGTATATATAAATACATATACATAGCCACACACACCTCTCTATAAACCTCAATTTATATATACATAGATTTATTCTAAAGCTGAAGAGATTGCAATTATCGTTAATCTTTCTACCTCTGACAAAATCATCGCAGCTCAAACTCCACTTCTGCCATTGATTTAATGACACCGAGAATCTCCTTAACTAAAACAAAAAATAAGGATGGGACACCTCGGAAATGAAAGCAAATCCCCTCAGGAGTTGCTGTATTTTAGCAGCAGTTTATAAATTACGTTTTCTCATTCATATACGAGATTTTACTTCGCTGCTTTTCTTTTTTGATGAAGCAACGAAGTGTTTTATAGTTGAAATAATCCAAAATGGGTTAAGTGAGCCCCTGCAATTTTCCTCAATGATACAAGAACGATTAATTTGCTGTGAATTTGTCACTGTTTCTTGTCCAGATGACCGCATTTAAGGAAAGCAGGAATGTACTGATTTGGAAAAACTAAAAATTAAGTTTACACCGGGCAATTCGTTTTGGGATCTTTGGGTTGGTAACCCCGACTGCCATACTCCAAACAACGCCATACTCAATACAACGGACGTGTATTTTGGAGGTGCGTTTTTGGAGGAGCATTTTTGGAGGTGCATTTTCCCCCTAACTCAACACAAACGACGGGAGTTACCTCCACTCCAGAACAGCCACGGTCCCGGGACCGCCGTCCTGACACGGACTCGCCAGTGACCCCCGGCCGGGGCGGCCCCGCCGCCGCTCCCCGCGCCCCCCGGCACCCCCGCCGCCCCTCCGGGGGGCAGCCCCGGCATGCGGCGACCCTCCCTGCCCTGCCCTGCCCTGCCCTGCCCTGCCCTGCCCTGCCCGCGGCTCCTACCTGCGCTGGGTGCCCGGACGGGGATGGGGGCGGCCCGGCCCTGGAGGCAGTGCAGCATGGAGTTCTCGAAGGGCGCCGTGGGCCAGGCAGGGGCGAGCTGCGGCCCCACGTAGGACGTGTAGGGGCCCGGGTAGGAGCCATTGAGCGGCCGGGCCAGGGGGCTGTACTGGTCCCTGGCGCCCAGGCTGTTGCTGTAGGCGCCGGGCTCCCGGGAGGCCCCGTTGGCCACCGGCGGGCTCGGGGAGTAGGGGAAGCGGCCCGAGGGGTGGGAGCCGCCGCCGCTGCTGTACGAGGGGCTTTCCGCCGCCGGCTGGGACCAGACGGCGTGGCCGCCGCCCGGGTGGCTGGGCTGGGCCGCGCCGCTGCCCTGCAGGTACGGCAGCGTGGGCAGCATGGAGCCCACGCGGGTGGTGGGCACGTAGACGGGCGAGCTGGGCGTGGAGTGCATGAAGCCGCCCGGAGATCCGTCGTAAGGCGTGGGGCCCTGGGCGGCCGAGATGGCGAGGGTCTGGTACATCTCCTCGGGCTGCTCGGCGCCGAGGGCGCTCAGCTTGGGGCCGCGGCTGGACCAGATCAGCTTGTTGGTTTGGTCTAAGTCCGCGAAGAGCAGGATGTCCTCCCAGCTGGCACGGCCGGAGGGGTGCGGGGTCCCGAAGTGCACGTAGGGGGCGAGCAGCGACCTGCCCTCGGCGGCGGGGGGCGGCCGGTGGCTGCCGTCGGTCTCCGGCCGAGGAGTCTTGGAGGATCCGCGTTCACCCTGGGAGCCGGAGGAGGAGGAAGGCGAGGGAGGAGACGGGCGCGGCTCCCTGGTCGCGAAGGGACAGGAGGAACCGCCGGCGTCCGCAGCGCACCGCTTCACCGCGCACCAGCCGCCTTCAGCCACGGCCATCCAGGTCCCCTTCTAGCCGCTGGGTGTGGATGGGGAAGGGCGAGGAGGGGAGGAGGAGGAGGAGGAGGAGTGGAGGGGGGGATCCGCAGGGCAGGGCGGGGAGGGAGGACACAAAAGAGCAGGGAAGTGGGGGAGAGAGAAATAATAATAACAAAGTTTGCAAACAGGACAGCCCGTCTCCCTCCCGTAATGAGATTCATCAGGGCTTATCTGGCCCCTCTGAGCGCTTAATCAGTCATGTCGCCTCGGCGCTGTGTTGTCCCTCGCCCCGGCGGGATGGGATCAGGCAGCCCAGGTCAAGACGAGCCGGGAGACGCCAGTCCCGCGGGGCCAGGGCTGCGGCTCCGGCCCCGCTTTCCGCACGGCGGGAGGGCTGCTCCCCTCTCTCTCCCTTCGCATCCCCGGCTGCGGATTTGAACATGAAGCACGCCGGGGCAAAGGTGGGCGTAAGGGCGTGGGGACAGAGGGGGGTGAGGGGGCATTTTTCCCTGTCTCTGCCCTTTCTTGGCTGCTGTCGTTGTTATGATTATTTCAATGAATGAGTCATTTGACTCGGTTCCACCGAGAAAACAATTAGTAAGGCGATCCCTTTAAGGTTACTTCGCCGGAGAGTGATGTTAGCTCTTCCTCGCTTGTTTGCCTATTTCCAGCCCAAGGTCACGGAAAGGAGGAGGAGGAGGAGGAGGAGGGAAAGGCCCCTGAGGGACGGGAGATGCGCACGGGCCGGGCCCGAAGTGTGCGCGGCGGCGGCGGGACGCGGACCGAGCCGGGCGGGATGTGCCTGCCGCAGGGGCCGGATCCAGCCGGCAGCCCTGGCTGGGCGCCTGCCCCGAGCCCCTGCACACCTTGCAGCCGTGACACCCGTCCCGAGCCGAGAGGGGCCAATTTGGAGCTGCCAGCACGAGGAAGGCCGGACAGACAGACACAGAGAGTCCGCTGCCCAGCCCCTAGGAGAAGGGGGAGAAAGCGAAAGGGGACACAGAGAAGTGACAGCAAGAGCAGGCGAGGCTCTCCGCCCTCAGCCCACCTCGGGGCACTCCAGATAACCACAGGCACAAGAATACAGGACACACACAGAGCCCCCTCGCAGATAGGCACCAAATACGTCTCTCCCTCCTGCGAGATAACTGGAAGATAAGGCTCCGGCAGATAAGAGCTCCAGGCAGCGGCATCGGATGTTTGCCCACACAGTCTCTCTCCCTCGGGCTCCCCCAGCCAGGGGCAGCCGCCGCCGCGCCGCGCTCCCCTCGGAGCGCCCGAGGGCAGAGAGGCAGCGGCACAAGACCCAGAAAGAACGAGCGAAACCGCGGCGAGGCGAGGAAAGAGAGGGGCCAAACCTGATGCCGGTGGCCCGCATGGGGCCGGGGCGCGGGGCCGCGCCGGGCGGTAAATCCAGTGCGGCGGGGGCGAGCGGCGGCGGCGACTCCGGCGGCGGCGGCCGGCGGCTCATGTATAAAAAGGAGAGAGGAGGCGCCTCTCGCAGCCCTGCCGGAAAACTGCAGGCAGCCGGCCCTGATTGGGCTCGGCCAGCCCTAAACAAACACGGGGCTCCGCAGGGGTGCCAGTCCCGGGGCCAGCCGGGCCGCCGCAGCCCCGGGGGCGGGGGCGGGGGGGCACCTCGGGGCGCCCACAGCCAAGGGGCGACGGACCCCTGCTCGGGGAGCAGGAACGAGCACGGAGGGCTGGCTCTGGCAGATACCCCAGTCTTTTTTTATTATTATTTTTTTATTTATTTTAACCCAGAAATAATGCACACTCTTCCCTGCTTTCCGGATTTTTTTTTTTAGTGGTGAATATTCTACTTCTGTAAGGTTTTTTCTTTTCTCCGCGCCTCCCGGCATGTCAGCGAATGTCCCCTGGCAGCGGACCCGGGGGGGGATGTGTGCCTGGCTTTCGCCCTAAGCAACCAGGCGAACGTATCCCTCCATCAAATCTCCTTAGTTTGTGCTCGTCCAAATCCGAGCTATCCGAGATGAAAAAATCCGAGCTATCCGAGATGAAAAAATGTGACTCCTCCTTGAGTTGCCCCGACCATCAGGTGAAGCCAAAGCAAGCTGTGGGATGTGTCCATCCCAACAGCTGGCGGTAGGCATTTTTCCTCTGTTTCTTTCTTATTACCCCCCCGCTCCTCAACCCTCTTATCTCAGCTGTGTACAAACTGATATGGTACTTAGCAGGAAAGTGACTGGAAATTAAAATAACTTCGTTCACCAGAGGTTATCAGCTGGATATCTGTCATCATCAGTTTGTACAGAAAGTCATCTGCGGCAAAGGGCTGGACTAGAGCAGAGCCGGGCTCTCGGCAGCCGGCAGGCATGAGCCCTCCCGACAGAAACCGAGCCCAAACCTGCTGATGCGCCGTGCTGTCGCTCCTGGGGTAGGCACGGCTTTTCTTTCGCTCTTTCCAGGCGAGGTGAACGGGAGGTGAAGAATTTGCAGTGCTGGGGGTACGGTAAAACACCGGCTGTAGCGATCCGCTCTGCCGGCGTGGGTGAACTGATTGTGACTTGGAAGTTTATTGTTACCGCGTTAATTTTTGCGGTATAGCGCGGCACGGGTTTGATCGGAAAACAATCACTTTCCCGAAAAACCGTTTCTTTATTAAATTGTGTGATTAAAGGTGATACTTCTTTCTTGTCAGCTGTCTCTAAATAATATCGTTAAATAATATCGGTCACCCAGCCAGGCTGAAGTGACTTTTTTCCTTTCTACTTTTAGGTGTATTTTAGCGAGTGCAATATTTCATAGAAAATAAGCTTTTGCAAGAGAGGGCAGTGATTTGTTTTCTGCCCGGCTTGTCTTCCGATCCTAGTTCGAAACGTAAAACGTTTTTGCCGTGATTTTTACCTGCAAATGAGAGACAAGAGCAGTGGAAGCCGCGGGACTCGATGCCCACGGCACTTCTCCCCATCTTGGGTGCTGCCACTACAAATATCTGCGCTGAAAAGCGTCGAGATTTAAACCTCGCGTTTCCTTTCAGTCTTTTGGATGCCCCTTCTCCAGTTAAACACGAGGGTGTTTCAAACACGTGTAAAGGTGGATATAAAGCGATAAATACCGTGAGGGGTTTTTTTCAAGCGACGGGCTTTGCTCGCTGGGAGGGGTTTGCCGGTGCTCATGTAAGCCCTTGGGGGGTGGTGGGGACCGCCTGGGCCCGGAAGGTGCCTGCCCGAAAGGTGAGGATGGCTGGGAAGAACGGCCACGTTGGCCTGGCAGGCGCCTCTTTCCCTGGCTCCAAAGTGACCCGTGTTTTACACTCAGGCGCCTTGGGTTTTTTCCCTGCCGATTAGCCTGTTTACGTTATAGCCGGGCTACAAGCTTCATTTTATTTCCTCCGATAAACACGATAAGAAAACCCGGCTTAAACTGGGAGACCAGCGTGGGAAACCATTCCCAGTCACCCCTTTCCTCTCCACTCCTTTTCGTTTCGGGTTCGCTGTGGAACCGCTCAAATCATAGACTCCCAACTCTTCATTACGTCACTCCTTTCCCAAATCCCGCTCTGCTGACGTAGCTTTCACCCCGGGGCTCCGGGAGGCTCCCGGGTATCTCCTGCACCATGCCTGGGCTGGGTACCCGGGGGTGCCTGTGCAGGGACATTTTTGGGGCCAGGGGCTGCTCGGTTGCGGGAAGACACCGCCGGGGAGGAGGTGCCAACGCGGTGACCATCGCTCCTGGTCGTTGTGGCCAAAGAGGGAAGAAGGCCGATTGGGGGGAAAAAAAGTTTCGTGTCCAATTAAGGCAAATTCCCTCGCGGGCACTTCAACCTCCCAAAAAAGGGTTGGGGGTAAGCCGTATGCAAGCGCAGAGCTGTTGCTCCTTCCCCCACTCTCGGGTCTCTGCAAACGTGATTCCTCACCAGGGGTGCACTAGGGAGGAGGGGAAGGCTCGGTCCGGCCGCACCCTCGCTGCCCCTCGGCCCGGACAGCCTCGGGAGCTCCGGGCATCGCCCGCCGGTCGGGCCCCGATGCTCCCGCGGCGCTGCGGCCCTGGGGGCCCGGCGGGCTCGGCTGCGAGGCGGTGCGAGGGGTCACTTTGGTGGCTATCGCAGGCTGGAGTGTATTCTTTTCCGAGACGTGTTTATGTAACTTAATGTACTTTAGAAACTGCTGGGGAGTTTAGGCCGGGCTGATAAGCGCCGCGGTTATTACGGGCGACGTGCCGGCACCTCTCCCCCTCTCTTCTCCCCTTCGCTTATCCGCGCTACTTAAAATATACTTTTATCAAGGCCACCCCACGATACGGAGTGTTTCCATTGCCCGGCGGCTGTGACATTGAAGCGGACATATCGATCGGGGCACCGGCGGCTCTCGGGAGCTGCCGGCCGCCGAGGGCTCAAGCCCCCGCGCAGGAACGGCGGCCGGAGCAATCCGCAACCGCCCGGGAAGGGATGGATTTCAGAGGGACAGGGGCCTGTGACATCACCCATCACCTCTGTCTCGGGCTGGGTGGGACAGCCCGGGGAGCTTAGAGTGGTGGTCAGCCAAAATTGACGCCCAAAGCAGCGAGACCCTCTACACACCACAGCACGGGCAGGGGCGAGCACGGTGAACGTGCCCTTTGCGATAGATCGTGGGTGTCCCACGGTGAGGACGGACCCCCAAACTATCAAGGATGAGGAGGCATTATTTTTTCTTTCCCCGAAATTCCTAACGAAGGGCTGCGGGTGCTCAGAGGCCGAGCTTCAGCTCCAGCCGCCCTCGCTGGTGGCAGACAGCGGGCCCCGTGGAGCAGGGCACCCTGACCCGGCTCTCGGAACCTTGCCCGCTCCCAGGCTGAAGCCGTGCCCGGCGGGGAGCGGGCAGAAGGATATTCCCCACTGCAGTCAGCGGCCCCCCGGCCAGCTGGTGACCTGCTGCTGCGTGCTTTTGGGTGGTTTCCACCGTGTCTTTGAACACTTGACTCTCAAGTAAGCATCAGGCAGCAGAGACCCCGCACGGACATTTATGCAATACGTGCCCAAATGTGTGGTTTCTGTGTGTTTGGGGGTTTTTTGTTGTGTTGGGGTTTTTTAGGTTTGGGGGCTTTTTTTAAATAACGATCTGTAGCCTCTTTTTATTTGCCCTCCCTCCAGTCTCTGAGGTCCGGCTGGTTAATGATTTCAGCCTTAAAAAAAAATAAATAAATAAGATCAGCAAAAAGCGCGGAGGAGGCTCCTGTTGCCGCGTAACCTGACTCCCGGCGCTCCGCGGTACGCGCACGCCGAGCCCCGGTGGGCGCGCAGGACGAAGGCGATGCCCTGCAGCTCCCGGGGTGAGCGGGAGGCAGCCGGGACCCGAGCAGCACCCTAAAGAACACGATTTAGCTGCTTCTGTCCAGCAGGCTCATACACGTTTTGTCTCTTTCCAACACACACGGGGACTTTGAAAATGAGTTAGGGATTACTTTTATTGCTCCTCGGCCGTTTTAAAGGTTTTGAGAATCGGTGACTAAAATGGCCTAATTCTGACCGTTTTATCAGCGGGCACTTCAGTGCCTTTGCTACAAAGCAGCGCGGCCGTGTTCCACTCACTGCTTGCGGTGACGAATATTATGTATTATTTTTAACTGCAGTACCCCTTTCTGCGCACAACTGTAGATAAACCAAGTACCTCGACTGTGTGCGCGAATCGGCTTTCACACCTAGTGAAAGAGCCCGTTGTGAGACAACAAGGCCAGAAGGAAAGGCCCCCACCCTGGTTCCCGCCGCCCCGTCGAGGGGAACAGGGAGGCGGGGGGGTGGGAGCCGCCGTGGAGCCCAGAGCCCTTCCCGCCGCCGCGTCTCCGGGGCCGGAGCCGTGGCGATCACTGTCCGTTCCTGTCTGGGCGCTGGGGAAGGCTTTCAGGGCTCTCCTCCTCTGGATCTGACAGGAAAACCCGGGGGAAAGTTTCTTGCTGCGAGAGGTCGTTGTGGGAGAGAGCCGGGAACGGCGGGACGCGGGGCACGGCGGAGCCGCACTTCTCCTCCCCAGCGCTTTAGAGCCGAGCTTCTCCTCATCCTCCCCCCGTTCCCTATCACGGATGTTAGGCAATATCAAATCCGATCTGCAATTAGCTACCCTGCCTCCGCCCCCACGCCCGCAGCACAGAGAGGTAATTCTTTCTCACTTAAACCCACCCCTCCCAGAAGAACTCCAACAAAAACGAAGCTAAACAAAACACCAACAAAAAACAACCGAACAAAACACCAACAAAGAACAACCGAACTAAAAACATCACCGACTCTTCCCTGGGACGGTTGTCGCCGCTGCCGCATACCGTGAAGGAAATATCGGTTTTAGCATGCATCGAAACCTGCCGGGAAACCCCACACACGGTTGTCTTCTTACTTCTCTGTCCAGGAAATAAAAGAAACCATCAGAACAGGTCACAGTCTTCCAGTGCAATGTTTTGCACCGATCAAAATGAATATGTTCTCTTGGAAGTATTTTTCGGGAGTAGCTCCGTTTCATGCGCGTCCACGCTGAGCTCCGGCGGGGCCGCTCCGTTTCTCTTGGCATCGTGGCAACCTCTCGCCTTCCCTTTCGAAACCGCTTTCCTCCCCATTTACCTGCCTGACCGAAAAGTCTGAGAACACGTGCGAATAACAATCATGATAAACCCCCAAACAACGATATTCGTAATCTTAGCCAAGCAAACCGCTTCCCTCCATCCCAACTTATAATGTTTCGACTTGCTGCTTTAGTGTGAAACGTCAAAATTTGGGGACTTTGTTCCTGCTTGGAACGAAAGTAGATTTTTAAACGTTAAAATAATATCTTCCAGAGCGAGTCTGACCAGTTCTGTACATGCGAGCGCTACTAGATTGGAAAATCAAATCAAAACAACCACATCACAGAATGAGAGATTTCAGAGTTAGCAGCTCGGGGTAATTAGATAGCCTATTAATAGCCTTGCTCCTCGCTGCTATCAAAAGTAAGTGAGCGGCTCCTGCCTCGGGAAGGTATGAGCAAGCATGCCACGGGAGGTAGGATGGGGACGGAGGAGATGGAGAGAGGTTTCCAATGAGATCTGTGGGGCCCATGGACGGGCAAAACGCGTGTACCCCCCTTGGCGTTGCCTGTCATCCCCGCAGACGCAGGCTTCTCCCTCCTTTTGATAGATGGAGGTGTCGGAGGGAGTCGCGGAGGCCGGTCCCGGCCGGGCGGGTCCCATCCCCTCGGCCCGAAGATAAGCGATGCTTAATTCACCTCCGGGGAGGCGGCGACTTCATCCCCTTTTGCTTTTCTTACCCTCGGTGTTAATGGCTTCGCGGACACAGCCCTCTATTTGCAGCTAGAAGTATAAATATATACGTTCGACGTGGGAATACCGCAATTTCCATTTCGTTCATGTAATCACTGCCAGTGTTTATCCATTTCGCTTAAGCCTCCACGACTCAAGAGGACGTGCAAATAATCCACACTTTTCGATTACTTTAGGAAAAGGTTGGGTTTATGTATCCGTTATTGCTGCTCACATTGAATTTACAATTCAATAGTAAAGGACGCCAGTATCTGCAAACAGGCAAAAGAACAATTAAAAAGCCGATCGTCCCAAAACTAGGTGGCTGCAAGATATTGTTCCCCTGCTGGTATTGATTGATTTTAAGAGGTCACAGATGACTGAACTTTAAAGAGTCAAACGACTTTCTTTTCATTCCAATTAGATGAGCAAGAAGTAGCATAGCCCAGTATCCGGAAGGTTTGTTCCTGCTGTAATTTCTTACATTTTTTACATACACACATTGTAATAATTTCTTGTTTTGTCTTTCTTGATGGACAAAATAGTTTTAGTATTAAAGATGGAACACAGTAACAAAGGAGATAGGAGTAATCCTCATGTTACTGAGGTTTGATTTTTTTTGTGTGTGTTTTCTTTAATGGATAGAGTTAGCAGCATTTTTCTGAGTAAAAAATTCTCAGAGTAAATCAGTGTGATGTATTGAGGGACTACTATTTCCAAGGGAAAAAAAATGGACCTATGCCCTTTCAATCAACTCTGAAGAAAATACCATGCCACAGTGTTACAGGATAACTTCAGAGTTGCTAGCATTCATCAGTAACCAGGATGACACCTGGATGATGCATTTAGGATTTGCCAATGACAATCAAACATAAGTTCAGCAGCACACAACTTTATTATTCACCCCTGAAATAAAAATCTAAAACTCCCAACAACACAGTTTTAGTATAAATTTACATAGGTTATTTGCTTTGCAGCAGCACATTTTCTTTGTAACATTACTGTAGGTTGTTTTTTTTTTCTGATAGGATGTGTGAAATGGGGCTTACAAAGAAGCCCAGCTTCTGTGTCTCTGCTCATTTATCCAAATCCTAAAAAGGTCTAAGGCTACTCATTCAGCTGAAATTTGTCCTTGTTCATGGTGACTTAAACATGAAGACCCAGTGCCACAGACCTCCATGGAAATACCTCCTGCAGAAATAAACCTTGCCCAGCAGTTCACTTCTGAGCTTACCAGCAAGAATTGCTGCTTGGCCCTTCAAGTCGTGGTTTCTACTTCACTAAACTGGCTTTAAGCAGATTCTTATACAAACTTCAGAAGGATATTTGGTCAGCTAATGCAGAGTTTTCTGCTGTTGGTCCCAAACCTCATCAGCACTAGCTCAGCAACTACCATAGCTCCTGTAATGAACTTAACAGTAAAGGTAATGTAGGTGCTCTCTGCTATTTATGTCAGGCTCTGTCAGGTTTAACAGCCCCTCTTTATGACACAGATGCCATGCCATTGAACACTAAACATGGCAGATCCAGCTCCATGGCCAGCACACCCCTATAAACTTCCATTGCCCTTAATTCTGGGGCCCAGTGACCCCAGCAGGAAGGACAACCACGAGCACTGACATCAGTGGCATCTCATGGCGTCACCAATAAATCCAACAGAGGTAGGGCTGTCAGAGTCTGGGAGTGTTGGGAGATGAAAACTCAGCAGTGCTTAGCTGGCTGGAGGGCTTTTCCCTGGCTATTTTCAGCTTTCCCCCAAATGCCCCATAGGTGACACCCTATGCAGTGCCACTCCCCACAGACCACCAGCTGGGCTCAAGGGACGCAGCTTCCCCAAACACTACTTAAATTGAGTGTTTCAGCTTCTACACTAAGCCAAACTCTTTCCCTCCAACAATTTTTGTATCAATCGAAGCATTTCATATTATCCAAAATTAAGATTTTTGTGTGTTTTTTGAAGTATTTAGCCCTTTGAAGAAAATCAACTTGGAATTGAATATGCAACAAAGTTCATCTTGAGAGGGCAGAAAAAGTGCTCTGTATTTTTTTTTCTCTTTCAGTTTGGTAAAAGGCTCACATCTGGAATGGCAGGAAAGGTCTGTCATGCCTGGATCGCCAAAACTTCAGCATCTCATCCTTTCTCAGCTACCAGAAACTACAGCAAAACCTCTGGTTTTCCCCTTGGTCAGCAGGGTATAGAGAAAGGAACAATCCCTGACCTGGTTGAAACTGTTGCCTGTGCTCTGAGTTGAAGGTTTTAAACTTTTTTACCTTAAAGGTAGGGGCTTGCATGAATATGCTCCAAGATATTTCACTCATGGAATTGGAGAGGGGTGTAATTCAGCCTGAAACCAGGATTTATGCTGCAGTCTTATTTTAGCTCCTACTGCCTAGGAGAATAGTTGCTACTCAAATCACAAACTGTGTCTGTGACCTGTGCTAAGCTTTCAAATTCATTTGGTTTTGGTTTTGATAGCTTCAACAGAATTGTTGAATAACATTTCCTTCAGCAGGAGTTTTCCAAACAAATTTACTTCATTTCTGCTTGTGAGAAGTGGAAAGAATGTATTTTCCTTGTGCCTGCTTGGAACTACATGTGCCTCTGAGGTCCAGAAGGTGACATAGCTTTCACAAGTGATTCCTCCAATAACTATAGAGAGGAGAAAATAATTGCTGTGTGCTGTAGCTACCAGAAGATTAAAAATACTCTGTACTGAAATAAGTTAAATGTTGCTCAGCATTTGGACTTGTGGAGCACAGAGCTGACTAGGTTGAGCCTAGGGAGAGAATTGGAAAACAAACTTCTCAGCTAGAAAAGGAGCCCCCCTGAATTTAATGCTGTTGGACCAAATGAGCAGGAACAAACTTGGAAGACCTCGGCTGAATGCTAAATGTGAGTATGGACCCCAAGCAGCACTTTTTCCATGTGTCAAAAATACACTCTTTAATGGATTAAATTATTTTATCAGTCTTCCATTTGGAAGGCTAAAACCTGCTGTGCAAATCTCAAGAAATAAAGAAAATCTCGTGATGAAAGACTGAACTCTGATGGGAATATTCCTGGAGAAAGGCCTGCTCAAATTGACCTGCTTAATTAAAATACAATAAAATGCAATTTCCTTTACATCATTACATGCTAATGTCTACTTTGGAATCACAAATTTGTTGAAACCTGAGCAATATGGTTTATCTGTGGTTACCTCTTGGTAACAAAAAAATGTAAAGAGATGCTTTTAAGTAAACATGCTAATATTTAAAAATATATTTGGTGGTTTAAATGAAGAGTACTGATGGGACTAAAAAGGGCAATGACTTAATTATTTTTGTTGATGTCAGTTATTCATTTGTGGGCCATCAAACTATAAACTGGGGTACTTTATTGACTGCAACTGGATTTGTGCCATATTATTCAAGAGAAACAATACACTGCAAAAACAATACAGAGAAGAGGTAATTTGTACAGAGTTCATGAAACAATTATAAAATCTAATTACAAAACTGACTCACTATGTCCTCGGTTCTATTTATTAGAAGAGAATTGAAGGACATACTAAACATACTCAGAGTCTAGGAATTTAAATTTAAATCCTGCCTGCACACCCAAGCATCCAGGAACTGGTGTGATCCAGAGCACAGATCCTGAGTCCCAAAAGAAGGATGCCTTGATGTGGGACTCAGGACACGACTTCATTTTCCTGTGTGATGGAAGTTAAACTACTGCCCCATTTTCCTGAGGAGTGCTCTGAAACTCAGTCAATATCACAGAAAAAAAACTTTTAATAATGTTAATGGCACACAAAAAGAAGTGCAATTAATTATTCATTTCAAAAGGTGACAGCAGTGTGAAATCTGCTTGTGTTTCACTTGTTTCACTGGTACAAAGCTTCTGGAGAAATGCATCAGGAACACTTGAATGCAAGTGAAGGAGTTTCATGTTGAAACAGAAAGAAATCACTGAGGTGCCTAAACACAAGACATTGCCAAGGCTTCGCGCATGTCACTCACTCACAGAGAAGATCATCTAACCACAGAAATGACCAAAGCCAAAACAGAAGTAAGTTGCTGAATTATTCTGTGAATTTTCATGTTGTGGCTGCACTGCAACTGTTTAAACTCTTTTCAGATGTTTTTCCTTAAACTTTTAATGATTTTTAAGGAACATATAAATATTTCCTTTCTCCATCATGTAATAAACTTTATTAAATAAAACCTGGTTTTGCATCTCTTCTGATGTTTTGTTATTCTCAATTTACTGTGCATTTTGTATTGGAATAGACTTTCATGGGTGACATCTAACCATACCATAGTAAATTGTGGAGGAGGCTAGTATTCAGAACGATTACAAGGAGTATTTGTTTATAAAACAGGAAAATAACCTCAGTGTCTCTTTATTTGTTTTTATTAATGGTATTGCTGGCTTGCATGCAATAATTTTTTAATGAATGCTATGAGAATTTAGGAGACAGAATAGCTAATGGAGAGCCTGGGACACCTGCATGTAGTTTTGACTCAGGTAGGGAAGTCACAATTCTGCATCTTGGAAGGTGCAATTCTGCAGCACACTGCCCTGGTGCAATCCTGGCTCCAGACATCTTTCCCCCCTGCCAGGAGGGACTCTTCTGCCTGGAGGAGTCACTCCAGTGCCAGCACAGCAATCCACTGCCTTCTCCCAGCTGTATTAATGAAATTCCTTGTGGGACCACACTGGAAGAAAGACCATTGAAGTGATTACAATTAAAAATAGCTCTTCCTCTGCTCCTCCCACCAAGAGTTTATTTTTAACTTCCATCACTTCAGTGTGCTGATTTAAGCACTGCTCTACACGCAGTTGTTTTGGCACAGCTGAGGAGGTGACAAACTGCAGGCCAGAGGTGGGAACAAGCATCTGGGGCAGGAGCTGGCTGCAGCAGCTTAGCTGGCAAAGGCAGTGTATCATGGGACTATGGTGTGACAGTTCACTGAATGAACTTAAACTTTGCCTTTCCTGAGTGTTTTCATAGCCATGAAGCATCTCTGCTCCAAATTCCCAGTGTAGGAGAGCCTGTCCAGTGTTGCTTTCCCACCCCAGCCTGGCTCATTTACACCAGCTCATACCACCGTGTATCATCAAGAAATAGAGTGTATGTGAAGCCTCAGCTGAATCCCAAGGCTGATGCCCTTAAAGACATGTAGATAGCCAACATTCAGGCAGTGGAAGGATTAAATGGACAGAGTTAGGAGCAGGCATATGGTCAGAGACAATGCCTTGGCCATAGGACAGTGGCCACCTACACACCCACCCTCCCAAGTCTCTGCCCACAGCAGAGACCTTTTGTGTTTGGCTTTCATGCAAAGGATCAAACTCTGTGTGGGACTCAGGACCGAGTGAGAACTTCTGGCAGGTCATTTGGGCCATGATTTAGGATTCTTCCATCTTTTCTTACAGCACAGGGCATGAGCCACTTGCTGAAACCTTCTTTCCTATCTCTCCAACTTGATATTTTACAGACTTCAGGCTATGGTGGCCCTTTGACTACTTCTGTCCCTTGCCTTTGATTTTGGTCTTTTGAGGACTTGAAAGCCATGACCTAATTTGAATTTTTGTTAACAGCTGTATAAGTGAGCACTTGGGTGAACTTGCATAGCCTTTAAGCAGCCAGGAAGTCAGATAATATCTAATCTTATCCTTGTTAGGGTAAAAGAGTGTCCCTAGCACACTATTGACCAATGCTTTCTAGAGCAGACATCAGTGCATCATATAACCTATCCTACAGTTCCCTGTACTAAAAACAATTATCTGACTGGCTCATGTGTGAAAGCATCACAGCTTGACATCATCTAGAGCACACTAACCTCAGTGGAAGCAATACCAATTCAGCTGAGTCTGGAGCTCTCCTTCAATGCCTCAAGTAACTCACTTCACATGTCACAATCTGAGTTCTTGTTCATCAGACATTACTTTTTCTTCCAGTCTTGAACCAAACTAGGAACCTGGATGATTTTTCCAATCATAACTGGCACTCCTGGTTGATTTAATATTTCAGTGTCAAACCCTTCAATAAGAAGATCTTGTTGGCCTTCAGAAGCCTAATGCTTCTCTTCTGCTCCATGCACATTGTTTCAGTCCTCCCTGAGGTTGTGTCCCTGAGACCTTCTTGTAATGTAAATACATTTAAAACAAAATAAAATAACATCACAATGGCTCTAAACTAGTGCTTCCATGGCACTCTACCATATCTTGATGGAATAAACAAAATGCCAACTGAAAAGGCAACCTTGAAAATCATCTAGCACATACGAATCATACAAAAGTATGGTTTTGTGATAGAATGGGGCAGCCCAATCTTGGCTGGACCATGTTGGGCCACAAGGATCTTCCAATCCTTGAAAAGCTTGGTAGAGCCTTAGTCCTAATTGTCTGCAGAATTAGTCTTGAAACCACTTATTTAAAGTCTCTCTCTGGTTTCAATAACTCTACCTTTACTGGAGTATTTTTCTGTTTGTCTGTGAACCTCAGTCATGACTCTTCTGTCCTCACTTTGAAGGGGTGAAGAGTAAAACAACCTGTACAGAGTATATAGAATCCACAGACCCACCGTGGAGAGCACAATACATGGTATGTAAAAGTTTAAAAAAAAATCATACTTTCCTAGCAGTCTTTACATATCCATCTAGGTGGAAGTTAATTCAGAGAATACTCATGCTATTCATAAAAAGCCATTATCAAAGTCAGCCAAAATTCCAAGAAAAAAAAAAGGAAAATTGAAGGGCAGGCAGGTAACTAATCCATTTTGAAGCTGTCAGGTTGTGACCTGAGGTATGTTTTCACAGGAAAGGCAAAAATGAGGTTCTTTCCCTAATGAGGAACAACACAATTATTTAAAAAAGGATGGATAAATGACGAACATTCAGTTGCTGCCTGCACAGAAAACATTCCCAAGAAGAGGATTGATCAGATGTAGTCACAGTGGATGGCTACAAACTGCCAGACAGGCAGTGTTGACTCAGAGCTCCCACTACTGAGCTCCCTTTCTCAGCTGCAGCTTATGTAAAAGACTATAAAGGAGGAAAACCCATGAAATAATGAAGATGAATGCAATAAATAGACCTGAGCCTGTCTAGTTTTTTAGTGGTTAATGCCACTAGAGAAACCCTGCAGGGCTTTAAGCAATTCTTAGTGATGAAGATTTATGAAGCCCTTTTAAAAACTTCATTAAGGGGTCAGAGAGATTTAAGTGGCCTCACAAGCTCTGCACTAAGCCAAGAGATTCACTTTGCAGAAACTCAGCCAAAGGCAGTGAGGACAGAGCTGGCTTGCAAGGGCTCTTCACACACTCTGGGAACAATGCTGAGTACCCTGTGCAGCACAGCTCAATGCTGAAGTCCCTTAGCAGGGTTGTGGCAACTAAGATGGTTAAAGGAAGCTGCTTAGCAAAAATATTTCCTCTGAATAATGCTTAGGCCAGCACAGTCTGGTAAGCAAGCCAAGTCTGTATACACTGCTCACATAAGTTTCTTATTCCAGTTTCCCTCAGATTGTCTGAAATATCATAAAGCTTTTCTTTTTTTCTTTTTTTTTTTTTTTTTTTGGTGGGATGTATTTTCCTCCTTCAGACAACAAGTGCTGCCTGAAACCAGAATCTTACCTTTCATACTGATTCATACTGATGCCTCCAAGCAGTTGTTTAGGACTGCTTATTATTTAGATATAAATAGCAGTGCTCATTAATTTAGCAATCACTCCCAGCTATGAAAATGCAAATTGAGTTGGCTTATTTGTGTTTTTGAGAAAGAGAGAAGGTGGTGGCGGTAGGTGGGAAGGGGAATATTCCCCAGGTGCTGCTGTTTATCACCTTTTTGTCTCACCCTGAGCCAGGGAATGTTGCATCTGCACCCTGCAGAGCTTTGCTGGGCTCTATTCCACCACCACTGAGGTGGGTGTGCATCACACACCTCTTGTAAAGTTGGTTCTTGGACCGACAGCTTGGGTCAACCCCATTACAAAAATAAATCCTGGACTTCTTTTTAATAGGTATGCAGCAGAGTGAGCTCTGGTAGCTGGCAAAAGCAGCAAACTTTGACAGAGCAAGAGAGGAAGGCTGCTTTTGTGGCTACACAAGTAAAACTACCACTCCCTTTGGCTTGCTGGAGCTGCCTGGCCATGGGGAAGCAGCCATGATGGAGCAGGCTTCATGATCTGTCATAAAATTCAGCATAAACCAAAGCAGCACATCTCTTCCAAAAGCTGCATTTCAGCTCGACTGCTTACCTAAACACCCTTTGCTAGATACTTATAACCTGATTTTCTGTGCTTCTTATGGATTGTGGGAGGTGCTACACAGCCTCAGTGCCCAGTGAGGAGGAGAGGAGCCAGAAGGAAAGAAGGTGAAAAGAGAGTAGAGTATGGAGAAAGGGAGGCCTGAAATATCTGCAGTGGGAAGAGAACTGCTGCTCTGTACCCTCAAAGACCTCCCTCAGCTCACATACCATCCCTGAGAACTGCCAGCAGCAGGCACTTACAGAAACCTCCTCCAAAGAGACTGGTTATTGTCCCCAGCACGTTAAAAACCTTGGAATCTAAATGCTTCCAGCTTTAATTGAAGCAAGGTCCTGAATTTTTGCAGTGCTTTGTTGGAAAGAGAATCTAAATAATGGAATCTGCTTAACAACGAATTTTCAGGATTGTAAGGGAGCTTGTTCATGACAGCCCTCATTCAGGAACACACTTTTTACATTCACAGAGCTTAAAGCACCTGCTTTACAGCAAGTGAGAGGGATGGGTGGAACCCCACCCTTGTGAACAGGGGTCCTCAGTTAGATTTTGTGGCAGAATGGCTCAGGTCTGGGGTAGCCTCTGGGAAGGCCTGAATTTATGAAGGATTCCACAGGCAACTCTCTGCTTGAAATTAAGCAGTAGCAATACTTCCCAAATAGTCATCCAATAAATGATTCTATATTAATGAGCTGCTTAAGAAACTTTATCTACCACTACCTCCATCCTGCAGCTTCTCTTAGGGGCCTTAGCTCACTGCCCTCATTTGAATGCAATAGTTTCTGATGTGTTCCTGAAGGTACCAACAAAGTCAGGAGGTGCCTTCCCATCTGCAGGAGCAAGCACAGACCCAGGAGTGAGTGGATTACGATTATGGCTGGCAGGAAAGAGAAGCCTCCCTCATGACAGTGAGTCACAAGATTATCGCCTTGACAAGGAAAACTGCAACAGAAAAGCCAACTAAATAATATCCCAAAGAAAGCAATTAAGTGGTTTCACGGTGATAGAGGCTTTGCCTGAGCTACACACTACAAATAACAGCTTCATTCAGGCCATTTCAATGACAGATGCTAGAGATAGGAAGAGCCATGACAATTATGTTTTGCCATGGCATTTTGGGAAACTGGGGCTCAGGAATTCTTCCAGAGTGGGAAGCTTGTTTTGCCCCCTGAAGACCTTGTTATGAGTTCAAGCACTGCTGACTGTGCACTGTTGCCACATTTTTTAGATACCTTTTTTATTGATTGTAGGGTGCAGGGAGATTTCTGCAGTAGGCAAAGGCTCTTCTGAGGCACATGCTGTAACAGTGGAAGGAATCTGCTGCAGACCTTTCATAAATACAGAGTTAGCTCACTGTATCTTAGTGCCTCAATGTGAGGAATATTGTCCTTGCCCTGTTGAGACTGGAGATAAAGGGAGGCAAAGAGAAGCAGGGAGCTTCAGGCACCCAGTATCTGAGTTCCTGGGTGCCAGTGTCAGGCCTGGGTGCTGACATTTCCTTACACAGCCCTGAGGTGTAGAATGTTTCCTCTCTGATGCTCCTGTGTAGCTGTTACCATTTATGAGATGCCACTTGCAATGGCTCAACTAGGAGAGTAAAACTGGGTTTGCTCTGCATTAGCCAAAGTAGGCAAAACTCTGACCTGCCTGGTTTAGGGTAATAGCAACTGTGGAGAGTAAAAGCACTTGGACAACTTAGCAACAGTGACAGAAAACAAACTCACAGTGAGGTGTACCCTGATCCTTCCTCTGGAGCTATATTCCTAGTCTGTCAGAGTAGGAAATGTCTGAAGTGACAGGAATCCATAAATCAGGGGGCCATTTTCCACGGTTACCCTAGTGTGGCTTTTGTTTTGGTTTGGTTTTTTGGTTTGTTTTTTGTTTGTTTGTTTGTTTGTTTCATTTTATTTTTTAAATTTTCCACATACAAAACAATAGAGGTCATCATTAAATTATTTAGGGACTCCTAATGATCCCAAATTAGCACTCCTAAACATTCTGCTTGCTTCAGGTTTGTGAGTGAAACAAAAGATAAACCAAAGAAGAATGCAGTTCTGAGTTTCCTTGAGTCAACAGGAACTATGCCAGCACTTGATTTTTTAAAATCTGGTTTCCTCAGCTGAAATAGTCATGCAAAATTAGCAACCTCAAGAAGGAAAGTGCAAGTGTGTGTTACTCCTGTTATACCCAAAAGTGGGTTACATTTCCCATCAGTTCCCTCAAGCAAAACCTGCACACCTGGGAAGCACTGTAATTTTTCTTCTTGTCTCCCTTTGATGAGACTTCAGAAACAAGTGAGCAGCCATGTTTGCTGCAAATTTTCTTTTGAATGCTCTTACCTGGGGGCTGTCAGCTCAGCCCATCTTCCTGCAGAGAAAGGAAGGGGAACATTACTCATCCCTTTCCCCTCCATGTGGTAAGAAGCCACAGGGAACCACAGAGCTGTGTCATCCTGGATTGCTATGACCAGATTTATCAGGGAGCTTTTCTTACTGGAAAGCAAATGTGCTGTGCCTGCTCATCTGCCTGTGCATGTACCCCAGGCTGTGGGGGAAATGGGGTGGGCAGAGCAGCTCCTGCCCAGCACAGCACAGTGCCTGGTTCCTTCTGCAGAAGATAATTACTTTTTTTTGTGTATATTCCACACATTAAACATGCAGAATGAAGAAAATTGAGAGTCATCAAAGCAGCAGTTGCAAACAGACATGGCTCTGGGGCAGCACGGAGCACAAGCAGGGCTGAGAGCATCTGCCAGTGGCAACCACCTCAAACTTCTGCATGGCCCTAGGTCCCACCTGCTGCATTGGCTGGAATGAAATGGAGTATTTCATGAAATGAAGGGAAAAGTAAGCGAGTCTTCAGGTAATGGACTTCAAATATACAAACTAGGATGCTGCAAAGAGAAATGGAATATTTTGTCTCCACTCACAGATGGAAGATACGAGATCCACCAGAGAAAACTGGAGAATTGCCATCACCTATGCTCTTAAAAGTTGGTTAAACACTTTAAGTGAAGTCAAGACATAGCAAAAAAAGGATTTGGTGTCCCTCTAAGATCCTTCCCAAGAGAGCCCCTCTGTGGCTTTTCAAATGTGCGATTTTCCGCATCTGCCAGTGGACAGGGCAGTCACAGGGGAGAGGAGTCGCATTCCTCAAACAAATGATTCATTAGAAATCAGCAACCTACTCCAGGAACAACCCACTATCAATGTTTTGCCTCAAACTTAGTCATGAAGCCAAGAGGAGTTAAAAAAGGAACGACTGTGGCACAACAATGAAAATCTTTCAATTATTAAACCCTACCAATGAGTACTGGTGAGTGCTGGAGCAAATCTTTGTATTTCTAGAAATCATTCTAGCTGTGGAAAATATAAACTGTGTCTTCCCTGCCGACACAGCCAAAACTAATCAAAATACTCCTCACAGCACAAAGGAAATACCTCTGGGCTGCGATAAGCACTGTGAATGTGGCTCTTTTACGTCTCCACCAGCTAATAACAATAAGATGGACCGGTGGCAGTGTTTTCAGCACGGAGATTAATAGTCAGGGAGAAACTGAGAAGGAGAAAGTACACTTTCAGTTTTCTTTCCGATGGCTAATTAAAAAGCCCATATCTGAAGGGAAATGCTGTGGAAATGAGAGCTATTTGGATGTGCCTTCCCCCATCCACTATCACTCTGCTTTGTGAGGAATGCTTTATTAGCACTAATCTCATCTCTGTGCTTTGACAGAAGTTACAGTTTCCTTCCTTTGCAGCCGCTAAGGCTCAGCTCTATTACAGGGTTTATTTAATGGGAGCTTTATTATTTTACTAAATTACCTCATCTTCTGGGAACAAACTTAACCTTGAACTACGAAGCCAAATGTCTTTTTAATGATGCAAGTCTGTTTGGAAATTGTGCTTTGATGACTCTCAATTTTCTTCATTCTGAATGTTTAATATGTGGAATATAGACAAAAAAGTAATTCTTTTCTGCAGGCCTTCCTGGTCCACTATTTAAAATCAATTTGCTGCAATTATTAGGGTTAAGACTAGTGGGAACAAACATTCTTTATGGTCAGGCACCAGAGAGGAGCCCCTCGCATCACTAGGGAACCCATCTTCGGTAAATTGGAAAATTATACAGGACTGATGCTAAAATACTCCATATTGAAATGTTTAAATTCTAAGATAACATAAGTATCACTCCTATGTGCATTTTGGGATGCAGCCTTCTTGTGCTGCTTTGAGACTCAGAGAGAAATTCTGAGTAACAATGAGAAGCTACCATTAACCCACATGAGACTGTGATTTGATCCAGAGTTTGTAGTCAGGCCAAATGAATGTGATTTTCTAGAACAAGCTGTAGGATGGTGAATCTCTTGGATCCCAGTGAAGCAAGGCTTCTGCTTACAGGGCAATTGTCTGAGTACAGAGGGTAAAGCAGGGTACTGGCCTATTTTGTTAACATCTGATGTACAGGAGAGGAATTACTGTGTTGGTTCCTGGTTGATTCCCTCCCAAATGCCTGTAAGTTGCTGCAACCCACACAAAAGACTTCTTGACTCTAGAAAAATGTGTGTCTGTGTTTAGGGTGTGTGCAGTTTGGGTACTTCTGAGTCTGTATTGCCCAGAGGTCACCTCTGGGCAAAGCTGGGGGCAGTGTTTTCTGTTTGTGTCAGACTTGAGTGGGAAGAAATACACGAAAACCAAACAGAAATATGCTGTTTGCTCATGGGGTAGATACACTGTGATGACCTATCTATTTAGGAATATTGTTAAAACTTGTGAACTTCTTTCCACGTCTCCATTCAGAAAAGTCCTGAATTGTCCTGCAGTAGGAGCAGAGGTCTGGGCACTGCCTCCCCTCAGTGAGCTGTAAGACCACACAGCCAGGCGCTGTCCCTCCTATGCCTCCTGGAGACACTGAGTTGCTGCAGACCTGCTGCATGTGTGCACACACATGTCCCTAGCCTGTCACCTGTGAGAAAAGGTGAAATGGATAGGGAATCAGCACTGGAAATGTTGATCCTTTGGCAAAGTGGCAACTTCTTCCTAGCAACTCTGTGTCCAAGAAAAAGGAATCCTGAAAAAATAGAGGCAAATGTGGGCAGGTTGCAACACCAGAATAGCTCATCTGGCGTGCCAATAGGTTCTCAGGGGGAAAAAAAGTCTACCAGGGCCAGTTGACAAGCTGGATAAATTAAAAGAAGGGTTGTTGTGAGCAGGTCGCTTCAAGCACAATTTTCATTCTGCCTTTCTCACCCTCTGAAATAGTCCTGGAACATCATGTGGAAATAAATTCTCTAATGACAGACACAGATTTGGCACTAGATATTTCATTTGTTGTTAGACACCCAAAATCAGCTAAGAATCACCCAGAAGAAAAACCAAGAGTTTTGATACCTGTTTTTCTAATCCTCGGAAGCTGCAAAACTTTTGTCTGAGCTCAAATGAAGGGAACTGAGTCTTTCCCTGGATGCTCTCATCAGACTCTTCTACCATAATGCATCCCAATTGTTCCAGATCAAATTCTTTATCCTTTTTCTTGGTGCCATGCCAATAAAATCACCTCTTTCTCTTACTGTAGGTTTTTACACAGAGACTTCTGCACTTGCCCCAAGGAATGGTAGCTAGTTGACATGAAAAGACCATGTAAAACCAAGTACTTCTCCACCCAGAATCTTTTTATTACCTTCAACTCCCCCATTCCTGTAATAGTCCTGGATTCCCACACTATTATGAGTCTCTGAAAACCCCTGCCCTACAAAGCAGGATGGCCAACTTTCCCCCAGGCAAGCTTTCATATGTGTCAAAATCTTTTCCAGATGAGAGCCATGGGACAACACAATGCTGTGGGCATCAGAATGCTGAGGGAGGAGTTCTGGCAAGAGTTCATTGTTTGGGGATAACAGGCATTCCCCACTGCTTTCCTTTGAGATGGGGGTGATTTTTATGTGGACTGGTTGAAGTGCCATTCAGCCATGTTAGACCAAATCCACTCTGCCAGTTTTCTTGCCCCAGCACCTGGGATTGCCCAGGAGCCCCATGCCAGTGCAGCCCTGGTGTATCTCTGAGCTGGGCATGGCCAGAGCCTTTGCCTTGCACAGGGGCTCCCCTTCAGCCTCAAAAACTGCAGCTTGACCACCTCTGCTTTATTCCATCTCTCACTGGAGTGTGAAGACAAAATGCCCACAAAAAGCCACTGAAAGAGCAAAAGTATGTACTTCCTGCATAAATTTTACATGCTAAAAAAAAATATTTTTTCATATTTTCCTTCCCCTGTCCCTCTGTTTAGGTGTGGGTTCCACCACTGTAATTTTATGTCACTGCTTGAAAATTCAGTTGACAGACAAGGTCCTGCTGTGCTACTAAACATAAACACTTCACCTTTTTGTTGTCTTAAGCCTTGGCTGCCCTTTTTTTTTTTCCACCAATGGGTTTTTTTCTGCATGGGAATGCAAGCAGCTGAAGCCCAGTGAGAAAACATGAAAATAGATTTCTAGAAAAGTAACCAAAAGGGCTTTACCAGCATGACAAGTTGCTTATCAAGAACTATTTTAGGAACGTGAGGAAATGAAACTTTGATGAGAGAGTTCCAAGAGGGAAGATTTACTGAGGAGCTGAGGGTTCAAAGCAGGATGACAGCGCAGCTATCAGGAAACCTTCTCTGCACCTGTTTCTCCACCAGCTGCCTAGCCATGCTTCCCCTCCTTTCTGCTGGCAGCTGAACAGCCAAAATCTGCATCCTCTTTTGTACTAATCCTCTCTGTCTGTCTGGAAATGTTTGCCAGTCAACTCATCCCCTCCTCCTCCTCCTGAGCACAGACATAAGACGTAATTTCTGATTTTAATGCCCAGCTGTGCTCCAGAGACCTCATATAAATCCAAGTCACACTCTTGGAGAACAGGAGCATAGCCTGCCTCAGTTTCCCACCTGTAAGAGGAAAATACATTACAGCTTTCTTTCCTCTGCATTGTCAGTACATTACCTAGTGAGGCACCAGGATCCTCAGGCTGGGAGCTCCTTCCCTGTTGGAACTCAGTACATCCCTCCGGGTGTCCAGAGCTGCCGAGGACCCCGTCGAGGGGCTCAGAGACCCTGGCATGCAGCCCAGAGCACCTGTGGATTTGATTATGACCCGTGGAGCAAATTACCAGCTTTGTATGAGGACCTGAAAGTCACAGAAGTTTGAATAGTATAATAATAAAATTATCACAGGGTGAAAATGTAGGCTTTAGCACTTTTGGTATGGAGGTTATGGGGATAAGATGGAGGAACTTGGGTGTGTCTGGCCTTTCTTCTTCTTCTTCTTCTTGGTCTCCATTTTCTGCTGTGATGCTGGCACTTTGGCATTGGTTTAGAATAGAAGTTTACTGTCTAATATAGGCAATAGGTATTGGGAAGAAATTGTAAATATGTTATACGTAGTTTGTAGTATAAAAAGACAGCACTGCCTCAGGGACGGTCAGAGTGCCTGTGGCTGCCTTGCTGAGCAGACCTCAGCTGGGCTGAAAGAAAATTTTATAAATAAGAATTAAAAACAACTTCAAGACCGAAAGCTGAAGAGCTCTGACTCGTTCTTCAGATGCACGGGCCCAAACAGAGACATCCTGCACATCTCGGGGCAGCAATTAACAACCATCTACCCGAGACTTCCCTCATCTAACACCAAGTGAGCCCCCTCAGCCTCAGCTTACAGGAGCTGTCCTGATCTAATGGTGCCCTAAGCATGTCTGTCATACTGTGAATCAGAGCCCCTAAAGGACAAAATGCAGCCTTGCCCTGTGCCTCTGCTTTGCCCATAGGCACTTTGTAAGGTCTCCTCCAAGCTGCATGGCTAAACTGTAGATTTCAAAAGCAGAAGTCTTGCCTTCCCCCTGCACATTCCTCTGCTGGAGAAGTGCCCCAAACTCTCACTTGCTGTGCCGGATCCCAAGATCCCAGAATATTGAGCTTCTGACCCTATGCTGTGATAAGATAGCAGGAATGGATAGCCTTGCTGAAGTCCACAGAGCATCATACAATGTCTTGCTTTCACACCAAGAATTATTTTGGGGGCAGTTTAGGACGCTGAAGAAAGATGCCTCATGACACAGGCACAAGAGAGGCTGATTTCGGGATGTGGTGCATGGGAACTGCCTCAAGCAGGGTGCTGAAGAGTCATGGGCAGTTTGCAGAGGAAAGAAGACCAACCCAGAGGATGTGGTGGATTGTCGACTCCTCAGTCACAAGGCAGGGCACCAGCGCATCTTTGCTTTGGGTGGTGAGGACCTTGTGCAGACCTTCCTTTGAAGAATGGGCTCACTATTTTGATGCTATGTGTTGCAGCAGGCAGAGAGGGGAGATTTGGCTCCTGAGCATGGCCTAGGGAGTCTAGGAAAAGACCTAGGAAACTTCTCAGCAAAGTGCTGTCCTTCCTGAACTTGAATTATATCCCATAGTGACAGATTTCAAATAAAGGATGACCCACTTAGCACTTAGCCAAGGAGCCCATATCAAATTCCCAGGCTTTTCCTCCTCTCTAACAATGAGAAAATTGTTTTAAATTAATCTTATATATCAAGCTCATGACCTCCTTAAAGATTTAATTTTAACATCCATGGCTGAAATGCCATTTTCAGTGTGTGAGCAACATTGAGGACAGAGCTCTCTGCATCACATTAGGCTCCACTTTACTTCATTTCTTTGGATCTTTTCCACCCATGTCCTCCCTTTGCTCGCAGACCTTGCCCTGGTTGTTGGCTACTGTAGGGATGGCACAGGCGGAAAGAGTAAAGGATTGCAGATGAGAGGCAAGACCTGGGCTATGCACTTTAGTCAGACGTTTATTTTCTGGTGTAGGATGACACTATGGTTTTCAGTAAACTGATGGGATTGTTGCTCCTGTCACTGTTATTGTTGTTACCTCAGGAGCACCAGAGGATTCATCCCAAGTCCCAGGCATTTTGAACTGGGGGGGTACAGAGAGATGCAGAGAGTATGCTACAACAGTTTCTAGTATGAGTTATGTGCATAGTGCACAAAAATGTAGAACACTTGGATGCAGGTGGACAAATAAGCACACACATGTTTTGCATTTATATGTACCTTATGTATAAGAATGGTGTATATATATATATGTATTTTTATATATGTACATATGTACACACACATCTGTAGATGCCTCCTACCACTGTACAACCCTCTGGGAAGCAGTACTGTGCTCTCAGTGCCTGGCCACTGTGAACAGGTTTTCAGCGTCTCCCTTGCATTTTCAACCAGAAGGACTCTCTAAATTTTGGGGCTCTCTTGCCCACTCTCCCCATATTTGATTGCACAGCTTTGGCTGATCTCTGCTTTTGGCATCTCTTTTGCCTGGACAGGGAGCTCGGCCTGGGTCACAGCCCAGGCTACATCCACAGTGACGTCTTTGACTGCAGTGATATCTTCAAGGCATCATGTAGCAGGCTTGCATCAAAGCAAGGCTGTGTTTTACACTGAAGAGGCAAACAGCACAGAGAAGATGTTATTCCGTCCTCTGTAGAAAACTCCTGGGACAGCAAGACCAACTCCCGAAGCTTTCACCCAACAAGCTTTGACACCTTTTGAAAAGGCTGCCTTTTTCCTCTTTCCTTCCAGCTCTCTCAGCAAAAGGGCTGAGCCCACGCCAGTCCTGTGGCACCAGGGCACTGCAGCCACGCTGTGAGTGCCTGACGGGGTTGGTCGGCACTCGGGGCCGAGAGGAAGCCCAGCACCTTTGCACACTGGGGCCCTTCACAATGACTTTTGTTGCTGATGGCGCATGTTTGGTTGTACTCGTTAAATCTTGTTAAACAGGAAACAGGTTTTGAGGCGAGAGGGTCCCTGAGAGTTCAAGCTCCCGCTTTCAAATGTTCTTACAAGATGCACAATTGGCACCGACTTACAGGAAATGTTTAATTGGAGTCGGAAGGCGCTGGCTCCGCTGACCTTGTATTGCATTCCTCTGGGTGCTCCTTTCACAATGATTTTCACCTATAGCTCGAATCGGTGATTTATTTATACCAGCCAATGGTGAGTCCAACAGCACCGAGGGGCTGAGCGTACCAGGCATATGCAGTGAGCTGGAGGGAGGAGCAAGCAGCAAGGAACAGTCCTACGGCAGAGAAGGGGCTGCCACAAACCCAAGAGTGACATATTTATGAGTCCAGTATCGGTTGCCTGCACTGATAAGCCACGGTCATTAAAGGAAGGAAAAGTCACCTTTGTGTATATAAAATATACAAGATTCATAGTCTGAAAAGACTTGACAGGAAAACATTAGGTAAATAAAGGATATCCCATAAAGCATAATGTGAAAATTAAATTACCTCATAAGGGAGGAAGGCTGTCTGTCCCAGCAGTGAAAGTGAGGAAAAATGAAATTCCTCTTTTCCATCTCGAAACCGATTTGGCTTTAGGGTTTTGGGTGGATCTAGACACATTGTTACCGAGGTCTATAAAAAAAGCATTAATGTCCATTATGTCAGACTGGAAATGCTGCAGCTTCCCATAAATTTTCACTACATGCTTGCAAGGTGGTGAAAAGCATCTTAAGCATTGCTGCTCTAGGTGGCCAAATAACAGAAGTACTATCTCGACTTTCAATGTTGTTTTTAGTTTTCAGGTCTCACTAAATTTTATTTTCATCTGATTTTGGGAGCTATCCTAAATCACTTGGAAAAGTTTTCTGCCCTCCTCCCCAGACATTTCTTTTCTGGTGAGTGAAACATATCCAGGATCCACCTAGTTTTCCTTTAACTGGTAAGTAAGCCTCCAAAGCTGAAGAAATGTTGAAATATCAGGAAGAGGCAAAAGGAGGGAAATCAAGAGGGTCCACTTATTACACTACTCAACAAAAAAGATAATGGGGAAAAAAAGAGAGAAAGAGGAAAAGAAAGTTAATCCAGTATTTAAGAAGTCCATAATTTAAAAAAAAGCAAGTTTTTTTAAATGTATTTCTATTTTTACAGAATGAACAATTTCACAAATAAGAGGTCTGCTAGTGGCTGTCCCTGTGGAAGGCATGTACAGCCCCTGCCTTGCATACAGGTGGCCAACAGGTGACATTGCTCATGGATGGCTTTGCAGTCTCAGCAGCAAATCCCTGCAGGTACACCCCTCAGCCCCTCTGAAGCTCATAACTGAGAACCTCACTGATTCATAGGGTATTCTCACAATGCTTTTGTTGGGAAGGAGCTGATCCAACCTGAACCAAACCAATCTCCTTTTTTAATTAAAACCCTTATCCTGAAGATACAATTCAGTGATTAGGTAGACCCAAATCCAGATTATAGCCGTCATTAAAGTCAGATTTATTTTTTCCCCAGTAGAATTCACAGATCACCATCTATTTATAAATGTAACAGTCTGCTTTAGTTCTCTCTCTTCATGGAAAAAGCCTAGGGAAAGTCACTTCCCCAGTGTGCTGTGGGATTTTGGAGGGATAACTTTAGCGAAGAGCACCAGTTCCTTGGGTCTCTGCTCCCAGGGACCTGTGCCACACTTGCTGAAAACCACATTTAACTTCTCTGGTGCATCAGACAAGCACGAATCTCTCTGATGAGGAGTCAGAGGCCCAGGAAATGAGAGCTGTTATTCAGAACAGCCTGCCTTTTCCACTGCAGGTTGCATCAACACCTCTTCCCACCAATTCTTCTGCTCCAGATCTTCCCAGGTCTGGGTCATGTTGCTGTCACATTCCATTCTGACTGTGAAGTCCTTTGCTTCCCAGGAGCTGACAGGGTCCTCTCCAGAGCGCCTCCAGCCCTTCAGGACTCTGCACCAGGAAAATGTACTGAGGATTGATATGGGTGACCATTAAGTAACTGAAGGAAAGAAAAAGAGCAAGAAACCTCTGCTGGGCAAACTGAATTTAGTTGATGAGGCTGAAACTTAATTATGTTTGCAGACTAGTAGTCTGATGGCATCATTTTTGCACATCAACATTAAAGAATTGTTGGAATACCAAGCCATAAAGAATCACCATAAAGACCTCTCCTCCCATTTTTGGAATGCCCACATTATAGACCCATGGTGTTAAACTTGGAAGTTTCTTTTCCAAGTCAAAACAAACACAGGACTTTCTTGGCAATGAATGCTGCTTCAGTGACCTCCATTGGTCTGGCTTTTACCAGACAGGGCCCTCACTCTTTTCGAGCTGCCTTTTCTTTCCAAGTGCATGGGAGGAGGTCCCTTATCTTTATCATATATCTTCAAAAGGTGCCTCTGAGCAAGGCAATCAGTATCACAGACAGGTTTGTGCTAAGGAAACTGTGACTAATGAAGCAATAAATCACTGATTTGCCACCTCTGGAAATGCAGTTTAGTCCAACTCTGTCACCTTTTTCCACAGCCTTTGGGGACATTCCTTTATTTTAAGGTGTTTACTTTCAAAACTCTGCATGTGATCCCCCCATTAGATAAAGAAGGTGTGATTCAGAAGAGAGAGTAGTTTTACATGAAGCCTGCCTGACGAGGCAGCTTCATTTCATTTGATTGGGGATTTTTCTTTAATTCACTCTTTTGCCCTTTGCTGATGCCTCAGCTCCCTCTCTAATAAATAACTGGTCCACATCACTAAAGCACTGCACATAACTCAGAGCAATTTGTTACTGTTGGCAATGTCTGTGCAGAGGGGGCCCAGGAACAGACCAGCATGGAAGCAGTCATACCTCCCACTCTTCAGGAGCAAGATTTCTGCCTGATTACACAAGGGGTCATTAGTAGGACAATGCAAAGAAGGTCACATACAATTCCCTCCACACAAATTGCGTGTGCTGCAAGATACTCACACAAGCTGCTCTACCCACGAGTATCTGGCAGGAGAAATCAGTCCTGTGATATCAACACCACAGATGTGACAGGACATAAAAAAACCCCAATACATATTCGTACAAACTGAACACATTGAAAATGTGTGAACACTTTACACAGCCCTGGGCCCAGAGGATAGCTTAAAATACAGAAATTCCTTTAGAAGCAGTGATATAATGAATCCAGTAGTTCTAAGGTCCTTCCAAAAGTTAGATTATAAACACAGTCTCCAAACAATTGGTGAGGTTGTAAAATTAAGGGTCATGAACAATTTTAAAAGGAAATGAGAAATGACTACATGGGGGTTGTTTTTCCCCTGCCCCTCATCTCTCTGCTCTTCATGAACACTGAGCAGTGTTCATGGTTATTTTGATGCATGGTTATTTTGGCATGGCACCCACCACAAAATAATTACCTGGTAGTCAAGACACAGGGAGAGAGGGAGTTCCAGGTTCCTGCCTGGAATGGAAGAGCTCAGCTCTTCTCTGCCTGCAAAAAAGTTTGAGGGTTAGCTAAGGGCATGTGGCACTATGCAGGTGAGGCACCTACTCTGTTTCTTCCCAGGAAGGTCGTGAGAGGTGAGGGAGGAAGAACAGCAGCTCCTGGTTCACAGAAAAAAAAATCCTTCAGTCCTCATACGTGCCAGCTGCTCCAGCTCAGCAGGCCTTTCTGAGCTTTCCTTTGTCCATGCACTTAGGAGCACATAGTGCCTAATGCACCTTTCCCATTGTAGCCAAGTCCCTCAGGAGCCTTTTTGGATGCCAAGACATGGAAGGAGGGAGGAAGCAGAGGGAACATTATTTCTGTACACGCTCGGGTCTCTGTGGATGTTGGTACTTGAGCCTGGAAACCTTGGGGCTCGATGGAAGAGCATCAAATGGAAGTTGAAAAATAAGTCAGGAGGGCAACTGGAGGGCAACTGTGGTTTGCCAGGGCTGTAACATCTGGGCTCAGTGGCACCCACCATGTGCCAGGGCTTTACAATTTCAAAGCTGTCTTATTTGTTTCTGTGGGAATTTCGGGGAAGTTTGTTATTTGCTGTTGGGTTTGTGTTTTTGTTTTGCTTTTTAACAAAGCACACCTCTCAAAAGGGTATGCTTTCCAAAAAGGCATTGTTTAAGGTAATAATACAGGAGGGAAAATGGAGGATGTGGGGGAAGGCAGGAGAGAAGCAAAGCAGACAGAAAACCTCCGTAGCTGCTCTCAGTAGAAAAACTCTGGGTCTATAGGGTGTGATGGGTTAAAAGCAACAGGGCCTCCTGGAAATTTTCAGATGGGTTCCATGGAAGGCCATTTATCCTGAGAGAAAAAAAGAAAAAAAGCTTTAGTTTTTTCTTGAAATGTTATGTTGTTGTTTAAGATTACAGGAGAGCCAAGCAAGGCAGAATATCAGGCTTCCAGAGCTCCCATGCCCAAAGCACAAAGATCTGTGGCAAACTGGGTTTTGGCTATGGCCACACTACTGACCAAAAGAAAGGCCATGATGATCATTTTCCTGATGGGGTTACAGGTGCCTGGAATAAAAGCCACAGATTACCTAGGACCTCCACTTAGAGCCTCCACCACTGGCTCTTTGGCAGAACTGGTTTGCTTATTTCTGAGGAAGCAGTCAACTGCAAGAGGTAAGTTTTAAAACTCAGACTGGGGAAATGAAGGTGATTTGAGCTGCTTGGCTCCAAATACAACAGAAACAAGCAAATGGAAGATGAGGGAGCAAAGAGAAATAGCAGGGCACACCATGATTCCACTCTGTGAGCACAACAACTGACTTCTCCCCTGCATGCCACCACTTTGGCAAATTTCAGGAAGGGCAAGAGCATAATAGATGGCTGTGCTGATGATGGACACTGCCTATGTCAGTCATCTGCAGGGGAAAACAATGTACAACAGCCCTCCTGTCTTTGACATCAAGCAGAAAGATAAACTCCTAATATCAGAAGGGACAGGCAGAAGATTACATCTTTCCCCATCCCTTTAAAGATTTGTCTTGATTAATGTTAATATGCAGGTACCTCAAATAATGCACAAGGTTCAGATAGCCCTGCTGGTTACCAGTTAATTGCATCAAGGCAATAACAGGCTTTACATGAGAGGCTGGTATTAAATTAAAATTATTTGTTTTACCTGCATAACTTGTATTAGTGACATATTATTGGGCAAAAGGTTGAACCCAGGCAGTGTAAGATGAGAACAGACTTCACAAGATGGTGGCATTCAGCTCACTCTGGATGTTTCTTCTGGATGTGAGACCCCTAATAGGGTCTCACGAAAGAAGGATTTTGGGGGGTATATTTCCCCCTGTGTAACACTTATTGTAACACTGAGCCCCTGTATTAGCTGCACAAAAATAAAACAGCTACTCACACATGTAAAAGTCAGACACAGCTACTTGTCTTGCTGGATCAAGATAAAATTTCTTGCATCTCCAAAATGGAACTAAATGGAACTAAAAATCACAAGTTCTCATGGGATTTCCAGTACTTCCCATCTCGAGGCAGGCTACCAATCCTGCCTGAACATTTCACGGTGCTACACCTTGCAAGCCAATTCTGGTCAGATCCAGCAGTGGCCTCCTTCCTTAAAATGGAAAATATTTTATGTAAGGTTTCTTTGCACACACTAACTTCAAGTTTAAAAAACATCAAAACCAAACAAACCGAAGCTTGGTTCAGGTCTGGGCTTTTAGATTAGCTCTGCTTACTTGCTTATTTTTAAGCTGTACTCATTTTTGTCCTCTTAACATGCTTATCCTTTCCTTCTCTTGCCCAGCATTTCCAGACCTGCTAAATCTGCACCTTTTTTGTAACATGTTTCTCTAGAAAGAATGAGCCCCTCCTCCTGCCTCCCCCTTATCCCTGTGTAAGTAACATCCATCACTGTATCAGCACCTGACTGAGCAGCACTAGGGAAGGGTCAAGGTATTGCTTCCTACCCTTGACAGGTGTTATAACAACGCTGAACCACCTCACCTTATAAAACTTTCCATTCTACAAACTGCTGCACAGACTTTTGTTCTTGCTATTCCATCCTCCCTGGAGGCTTCCTGGCTCTGCTTGTGCCAAGGCAAAAAGCCACTCGCTCTTCTGCAAGTACAAAAGCCAAAGACAGACCTTCCCCATCTTGCACAGTGTCTAGAAGAGCCAGTGAACAAGAGCCCAGCCTCAGGGGTCCTCTGTGATGGCCACAGCTGGCATTGTCCCCTGGGTTAGGCTCTGTCTGAGGCATGGTGCTGGGAATCTCCCCACCAAGCAGGGCTGTGCCTGGGCTGAAATAGGAGACCCAGAGGAGAAATTCCTAGGAATTCCATAGGAATTCTTCTCATACACCAACCAGTTAGCCCTTCTCTGTGGAGGGGTCAACCCCCACAGGCACTTATAGAACTTACACAAGCAATATCATGGCCAGAACTAGGAAATCAGGACTGAATTTGAAGTGTTGGGATGCCTGTTTGGTTGTGGAGGAGGTAACAAGTGCCAGTGCCAAGTAGAAGCAGTAATGCACACATGAAGAGCACAAGCACCTCAGAGGGTGATCTTCAGAGAGATGCCTGATACTCTTCCTCTCACTGCATTCCTCACTGTCCTTTTCTGCCTCCTGTAAGTGTCCAGACTAAACTAGTTTAAATCACTCCATCTCTGTGGCCATCAACTAATTAGGACAATTAGCTGAAATGAAACATCTAGATTTCAAGCAAGTGGGATGAATCCTCTCCCTTGGGATCCAGATGCTTAGTTCTGCTTAGCTCAAAAGTTCTCATTTCCCACATGGCACATTTTCTGTTAGCTTGTAGCTCAGAGACACAATGCAGCAGTCATTTGTCCAAGAAAAAGAGGAGCTCCTTGGAGAGGCTGCATTTTGGGACTGTCAAACTCATGTACATCCTTCCCTTTGCAATGCTTTTATCTTCATGCAAATCAAGCAATTATTGCTGGCTGAACCAGTAGCCCGGCACAAGGATTACGCTTGGTCTTCTCCTCAGGAAATGCAAAAAAAATTTTCTTATCAACCTAACAGTGTGTGGAGAAAGCATAAGAGAAGGCTACTGGGGAGGTGAGAAACTGTACTGTTTCTAAAATATTTAGTATTATAATATATTATTCTACATACTTCCTTTCGCATGGCTTGGGTCATTTTGTTGGGTGTTTTACTCCACACCAAGCAGCACTATGTTTAAGTAATTTAGTACATCCTCCTGCATTCAGTTGATGATAACCATTGTGGAAAAGCTGCAGACCTGCAGTCTCAGAAGCAAACAAATAGTTAAATATTGACTGGACCTGCTCAGAGGTAGAGTGAGAATATTTCTGACATTCTGAGGCTGGCAAGCCAGTGGAGAGGACCCCAGCCCAGCACCAAGAATTAGTGATTTCCACTCTCCACTTGTATTCCTGCAGACTGAAAGGTGGAATAAGAGACATTACAGCAGCCTTTGTCCATCAGAGACATCATCCAAGCAGAGGAATCCTTGCAAAGACTGTCTTTAAAAAACAAACAACCAATAACAACAACAACAACAACAAAACAAAACAAAACAAAACAAAACAAAACAAAACAACAAAAAAACACCAAGAAAAACCCACCAAATGTATTCCTTAATTTTGATTAGTGGTTTAATTTAGTTTGGCTATAATTCATAAAGAAATCTCAGGCATCTATCCAGCAGAGATGTGCACACCTTCTTTGCCAGAACTCCTGTACTGGAGTACAAGCAAAACTGCTTTCAGCAAAACCCAGAGAGAGAAACTACAAAAACAAGAGCAATAAAATAATACCCTAGGCAGAGGATAAAGAAAAGGCTAAAGTCAGCATTTTATCTGATAGTCTATCTTCAGGAAATGCCTGTGAAAACAGTTTTGGAAAGTAATAGCTGATCTGGCTGCAGATATTCCCTGAAATAAGAAAGGTGCAAAATCCTGGTGCCATTTTTTGAGTGAATTTTTCGTTGTTTTGGGTTTTTTTTTTTAAGAAAACAAAATAGTTTTCATCAGAAGAAAAGCATTCTGCCACCCCAGGAAAGGCAGAGTTCCCTATTATGGATAAAGTATTAGAAGATACAAAGCTGACAGGCAAAGGAGTCACATAATTCTAAGTGCAAAAGGAAATAAGTCTGCATGAAAAATGAGTGAATGGAAAGGAATAGACAAACACAGAGGAGGTCGCTATGGTGTTGAAGTGTTTACCTAGAGACGCTCTTTCTGAATCTCTGAGTGCCATCATCACAGTTTTCCTCATTCTCTGAATTTTTTATGTGCTTTGCTTGTTGGGTTTTTTTAATTGACAGACAATTGTACCTGTGAAAATCTGAACCTTGATCTGCTCTGCTGCATACCTTCTCTTCTTCATTCACTTGAAGGCATGCATTCTGCAGGAGAGGGAAACAGCTGGAGAGCTGGCAGGCGTCATACTGCCACTAAAGACAAGAAATGTATCTGCAAAGGTTTTCAACTGTTATAACATCCTGCCTAACCACCCCAATTAAGCAAGGCATTGTAATTGTTGCTCCCAAAAGAGGGCTTCCCTTCATCCCTCACATTCACACTTGTTCAAAACATACATGTCTCTTGCAATGGCAGAGGACTTGATCTCACTCTGTCAATAGTTTTTTTATGGGGACAGAAGCTGAGTGCAATGGAGCCACACATCTGCAATACAAATGATATCCTAAACGTGTCTCCTGAAAGCAAATGCACAGCACATGGGAGCCCTGATAGATGTACTGTGTCCTGAAACCTGGGAGCATCATGAATAACACCAACCTCACTGTCAGCACCCAGGGCCCTGGGGCAGCACTACCATGGGGGCACACTTGGTTGTAGGGTGATACATAAGCAGGCATCTTCCCCTTCAATTTCTGGTTTATTTTCCATTGGTTTAAAGACAGGAGAAAGTTCCTGAGGAAGAGACATGGAGAGGTGCCCTTGTGCCTGGAGCTGGCGGAGTGGTCTGCAGGGAGGATGGCTGCACCTCCTGGCCTACTTGGCTAAAATGGCAGCTCAAAACTCCAGGCTTCCCTCAGTTGTGGTTTGTGGCTTATGGTTTCTTGGGAGGAGGGGCTCCCAAGGGGGAATAAGGGAGCTGATACCATAAAACAGGCTGTAAATCACATGTCAGCTTTTATGGCCAGCGTTCATACTTGTAGAGGCATCTTTCAGATTGTTTAGGCTGTTGGGCTGTAGGATGGCTCTTACTGAGCTGGGCAATATTGGGATTGTACAAGCAGCACTGTGGAAGCAGATCAGACACCCTGCAGACAACACTGGGGCTGGGATCCCAGCAGGTAGGCTGAGATGGGTGTTTGGGGGCTGTAGAAGCACGTGCATTTCGCTCAGCTGTAGCCAGTCCAGAGCCCCTGAAAGTGTCAGGTATATTAAATACTTGTAGGCTCGGGTACTGGATGCAGCACACCTGGAAACTGTACTGTAGAAATGAAGTGGCAGCTTGCCATCTAAGTCAGGCACTCCAGCATCCATGTCTTCCTCACATCTGGTGCCAGAGTCAATCAGCCAAACCAGATGCTGATCCAATATAGCTGTTACTGGCATGGAAATGGGAAGGGAACCATCCCAAATAACACCAAAGTGAATATCTCTTTAGAAACTGCCTAAATAAATAGATAAACACAATAAATTAATCCAACCAAAAATTAAAAATTATTTCCCTGAGCAGCAGCAAGTGGAAGATAAGAACCAGCCTTTATCAAGTCCAGAGGCCTCCTGGACAGAAGGAAAAACAAGTGGAAGATCAAATGGATTGTGGGTCAAGTAAAGCACTAGGCAAAGAGGTTTGAGCCAAACCACAGGACACATTTGTCAAGCTCTTAAAAAAATAGAAATGCAGGATCAAAGCAGAAGCACTTTGCAAATATTAACATTTGTCACCTACTTTTACTTTTGATGTGCTTCATTTTGGAGACATTTCTCCCTTTTCTCTCTCTTTTTTTTTTAACAGGATAATCTAATCTTTCAGTACACACACTTGCCTTCTTCAAAAGAAACACAGGGACAAAATTACTGAAACATGGAAGACTTTAATAAGAACAGATTAAAAGAACCAACATATGCTGAACAAATATTAAAAATATATTAAGCAGCAGTCCAGGGAAATGTTATTAACACTGGAGTCAAATATTCTAACATAAAGGTTTTGGTAGTTTTCCCAACAAAATACAAATGAAACAATAACTCCCTGTATTGCTTCACATTTGAGTGGAGGAAGAGCATTCCTGTAGCACTTGAGTCAGCAACAACATAAAGAAAATCACATTAGCACCAAATGGATCACATTCATTATTGATCCGTAGGTATTGTTTTGGAGATGCTACCCCATTGATTACCAAGATCATATGGTTAAAAAAAAAAAAGAGGCGAGGAGAAAAAAAAATGGCACGGAAAAAAATAAAAGGTTGAAAACTCTTTATGGAGCACTTTCAGCTGTGCGTTTGTCCCTGCTACACCAGTGAGAGGAGTCCTTACTCAGCGGTGCTGCAAGCGGTTCCTGCAAGACTGCGATACAACTTTGTTTTCTTCTGCCCTTTGGTCAGAAGGTTTCCATGTCTCCACTGACATCCTGAGCCATAGGACAGGGGAGGGAAACAGCCTTGGAGGACCTTGGGCCTGTGTTGAGAGCAACCTGCTGCACACTGAGCCACGGCGACCTTTTGCGCGCTGCGGCCCAGGCGCTGCTTCACACGGCGCAAGATACACAACAACAACAATACCTCGGGCTGAATTTAGGAAATTCGGTAATTGTCAAGTGTGGTAAATCATCTTTAAAGCAAACACTCTTGAAAGCACGGAGATAATGTTCATTCCCCCGGGATGAGGCGGTAGCGGGGCTGTGGGCAGGGTTTCAAAGCAGCCCCCCTCACAGTGGGCGAGATAGTGCCGCCCGCTCCCGACGGGATTTCTGAGACTGCTGGCACCAGGGTGACAGGCCAGCAATCGTTAACAGGGGAAGTCTGTCTGGTGCCTGCTCTTTGTTCCAGCCCCACTTTCATATTTGAGAACCCTTAGTGTATACTTTCTATTCACAGCAACATTTCAGCCTGTCGCAAGTGTGGCCCCGGTGATTATAGTTAGGCAAATACAGCAAGAACCCACACATGCTTGAGCCCTTCAAAGTATCTTTTTTTCCCCCCGCTCAGTTTCCACTTGTTAATATTTGACCGAGTCTGTAGTTTGAACAAGTACTTCCCAAATATATTTCAGCTTTCAAAAAGAAAAAAAGAAAAGCCACCGAACGTTTACGGTGTTCAGAGCATTTATGGCTGAAACTCGTTCTGCAGGTTCAGCCATCTGTGCTGCCCATCCTTGCACAACCGTTCTCTTGTAAAATGCAGTCGGCCTTCTTATTGGGGAATGCTCAACACCCCTGGCACCACAGTCAGTTCCTCGATATCCCACCACGATGACTTCTTGGAAATACTAAAAGCAAGGAAGATGCTAGGAAGATGTGGCTCAAGGTGCTTACAGCTGCAGGGGGGAAGAAGGCATTGAAATGTAGATAACAATCTCCTAAGGGATCCACCTGAAGGAAGGACATACCCAAAGTGAGGGATTGTGATCACCTCCCTAGAAAGATGATGATGGGATACATACTTCTGACTACATGAAAGGGAATTGCAGTACCAGGAGGAACATCAGAGATGGGCCAATGTAAATGTTACTCATATTAACAAGTATGGTAATTGCCATTCCTAACTGCTATCCACATGAAAGAGCTTGTCAAGGGGACCTATTCCTGTTATTCATGATTAGGAGAAATGTACCTGGAATTTCACAGAAGCTGGAAAGCACAGAGTTCCAGCATCTCCAAGAGCAGCCCTTCCAAGCACTTTACAGTCTTAGCACAGGTGACTCAGTGGGATTTTACGCAAAGGCTTCTTCATTCTGCTTCTGGTAGCATAAAGCATTTTAAAGAGGATATCAATAGTGCTGTTTTTATAGAGGCTATAACAATTGTTCTTATGTGAATCTGTTCAACTGTTTTAAATCTCCTTAATCCTATGAGTGGAAAAATGTGAAATCAGAGAATTTTACAGACCCAGCTTCTTTTTATTCAGTCATGCACATATACCAGTGCTGGATTTCAATTTTCTGTATATAAGGTTATGCCCTGTACGTTAATATTTTTTGCTCACCAAGATAAGGAAACAAGGATGCTGTGATATTTATAACAAGGCAGCCCATTTTCCCTTTGAAGAAAAGTTCTTCTTTAAAAATAAGCTTTATGATAGATGTAAAAAAATTGGTGTGTTTTTAGAAATTATGGGTATTCCTTAGCATGCCAATATAGAACTATTATAATGACCCTCAACAAGCCTGAAAGGCTTTTCCATGAGCAAGAAAGGAATATGTGGGGTTCATCTCAAAGTCTGTGTAATTACACAGACCTACAGGAACTGTAAAAATGGTGTGGGAACTGCAATGTATGACAGCAACCCCACTTTCATATTTGCCTTGCTTGTAACTGGAACAAAGTCACTTTAGGTGAAGCTCAGTCCCACTACAGCAATCAAACAATTCTGATCTCACAGGGACACCAGGGGAAAAAAATGTTGGGAAGGCTGAAAATGGGAAAGTTTTTTTAAGAGCTTAACTTCCAAAAAATAAATAGCTAAGGTTAATAACATTTATCAGCAGTGCTGGTTAAGTGTTTGAATCAAGCAATTTTTTACCAAATTTTCTCACTTTACCACGGGAAACCTTAGAACTACAGAAACCTTCAAAGCCAAGAAGAAAAACCATGGCTCTCCATCCTCCCTAATGGCTGTTACAGTGCTGTTGAAGACACACAATCTCACAGTGCCCCTGCAGACATCCTGGGTGAAGGCACAGTTTTGTTGAGCTGAGTTTTATGTGGCTACCTAAATAAGTATAAAATGTTCCATTGTTTTCTTCCCATTCTTCTCATAGGCCATGAATGCTTCCTGTCCATTTCACAGACTGCAGATGTTAATGCCACATCTCCACTTTCTCTCCTCTGCCACCCCTTTTTCCAGGTGCCCCTTTACTTTCATACATGCTTCTTCCACTCTACTGTCTTATCTTCTGTTTTCCCACTGGGCAATCACAGTTGGAGCTGTTTTGTCATTTTCTCCCTGGAAGACACCCCTCTTTCTGCAGCACATGGAAATATCACAGCTTTCTCTTCACTAATAACACCTCACCAGCTCAAGCAGGCTAGCAGAGGCAACCTGCAATCTCTTGTCTATAAGGCCTATGGGTGCTGCCAAATGACCTCTCTCTGTAGCATCTCTTCCTCCTGGAAATGCAACCATGGAACAGTTAACATTTTCAAAGTGTAAATCAGGCTCCTATCTTGGATGCAACTGGTACAGTTGGAGCATGGTAGGTTTAAATCAGCTCATAAAGTGAAAACTACATAATGAATGAGCACAGAAAATTGACTTGGCAAAACTCCACTGCAATGATTTGTTTTCCAAAGTGCAGCTGATTTACAGATTTGAGGCCTTCATTGGTGCTCTCTGGGTTTAAAGCAAGATATTTCAACAAAAATTATAGCTGAAGAGCCATTCTGCTAATCCAGGAAATGTTCTGAGGGTGACAGTAAACGCTCGAGGTATGTGCGAGAGGGCTATGTCCCAGCTGGTACTGTTACATCTCTGCACAAAGCAGCCAAGCAAGCAGAGTTCCTGGATTTATTGGCTTTCCAGGCCCCTGCCCTGCCCATGGCCCCAGAGCCATCCCACTACTCCAGCAGGCCAGGCGTGGGTTTAGCCGGATTCCTGTGAATTCCCACCAAGTTTCCACCCCGTAGCTGGAACGGGCACGTGCAGACACTGCTGGATCTGTGTGATTGCCAACTACCCAGCCCCAAAACCACCCTTTTCCATGGAGGCAGGGTGATTCCTTGGAGGGCAGAGGGAAGCCTTCAAGAGCTGAACCATGAGTCACAGCCCTTGGAGGAAACAAATGCTAAACAAGGCACTTCCTTGGGCCTGCTGCAGTTTCTCTTAGTAAAGGGAGAACAAGATCTCCATGTGCTAGCTGCTGTCTGTGCTTTCCAACCCCAGCATTTAACTTTCATCTCATTCCTGAGCAAGGAACCAAAAGCTCTTGGAGAGATTGACCTACTACATGCTTTGTCAGTTGTAATGTAAGTCTCAGTCCTTAATAAACGGGAAGGTGACTCTGTTGTGATGACAGAGGAACTGGTAGCTGACATCAAGTGGAATGCCTGGCTGCACACCAGCCATCTGTGGGAAGGTGCCCACAGGCATTTAGGAGCCCTCCAGGATGGATATATATTTTTTTCTTTCTTTCTCCAGCATGAAATTAGATGATGGAAATTTAAAACTACTTAAGACATAACAAAGTGCCCATCAGAGATAATATAAGCTGTACAACCCTACAAATATCAGTGTCCTGAGTATCTTTAACCACCATGTCAATTTAAAAACCAAAACAAGAGCACAAGGGAAACTCATTAGGATGGACTGTGCCCTCCTTCAATTCCTATACTGCAATTAAGTCCTCTGGCTTAGGGATGTGATGAAGGAGGTTGATTTCTCTTTTAGAGGATGTGATATTAGCTTGGAAAGCCATGGGGATATTTACTGACAGCTTCCTCACAAATGAAAATAGGAAAAAGAGTTTATTAAACTTTCAAACTTTTTAAGATGACAGACTCAAATTATTGTTCCATGTATGATGTGAAGAATAGAAAGGCAGAGGCCCTTCTGCTGTGGGGTGGAAAGATGGCTTTGTTTCTAGCAGACCTGAACTCCAGAAGTTAGGAAACCACAGATATTTCATATCACTCATTTGCCTGAGTCTGTGGAAAGAGAAGCTTAAAAGTTTTGCCACAATATTCTCATGACCAGAAACACTGACAGTCATCCAACCCTCCTCGGGAAGCTGAGAAAAGCCTGAAGAAGAAGAGCTTTTACAGGGCAGAAATTGGAAGGAGACAAACTCAAATTACCCAGAAATGACTTGGCTGCAAGAGGAGGCTAGTCAGAAAGGTAAACTCGGAGTTAAAGGTGTAAGATTTTCAGAGGGGCATCACAGTGCCTTGCCCAGCACTGCCTGGACATTTGGGACACGTTTTGGTGGTGTAATGCCGGCAGGATGTCCCCACTGAATGGACAGCTGGAAGGAGCTAGGAAACATGGCCCTTGCTAGTTCAGCTGGGCAAACAGGGCTGGACCTGCACCCTCCCCAACACAGAGCACCTGCCCATCAAGGCATTCAGAGGCTTTTTTTTTTTTTCCTGGGGTTTTTTTGGCAGGAAAAAAAGAAAATCCTTCCATTTTTCTGTACTTTTTTATTGCTCCATTTTTAGCCCTGGTTTCTTTCAAGCTACAAGTTCTTCCTCTTTGTGCCACATCCATAACTTCCTTTTCCTCACAAATTGAAGTGGAAAAATGTTGGAGGAATACCAGAAAATTCTCTAAGAATTCTCTTTTTCTGGAGATAAATTCTGAATTTTTTTCTTCTTTTATTTTCATTTACAGATTTTCAAGCTGACTGTTTTCTCTATCAAGCCTTGGAAAGACTTGACAGCTCCTATGGGCATGTGAAACCAAACTCACCACCCTGATTCTTAAAATCCTCAGAAGGTCAACATTCAGCAATGCAAAGCCTGAGACTATTACTTCTTGCATTTGCACATCATTATTATCTACTCGAAACTGTAGCTGAAGGAAAGACAGGGAAAAACCACAGGGATGAACTCATGTGGCTATCAGGGAAAATTTGCAATTGCCTTAAATGTGGATAATATAATTTTTTTTGTCAATACTTGCAGGGCAGTGTAAGAGGGCAGCTTGGCTCTGTATGTGTATTCACACAGAGTCGCAAGTTGGTGGCATGAGCAGAAGTTGGGGGGGTTGGGGTTTTTTTTGCTTGACTTTTTTTTTTTTTTCCAATAGACCTGGGCAAAGTTTTGTGTAATTTTCCAGTGACCTTGATTATGCAATTGGGCATGGCTGCTGCCCTAGACGACATCAAAGATGCCACTCTCATCAGGTGGCAGGCAGCCCCAGCCAGGTGAGGGACCCTGCAAAGGCACCAGGCAGTGGCAGATGGTTCTCCAGCCTGCCTGGTTTAATGAATTTCTCGGGAAGCTCTTATTGCTCCCACTCTATGGTTTGTTTTGATTTTTTTTTTTAAGCAGGGAAGTTACAGAGCAGCCAGCCATAAGACACACAGAGGCATCAGCAGTTAGACGATGATCTACTGCAAATCAACTGGATTATTTATTTCCCCTTTCAAACAAGGAGAGGAAGGTCCCAATCCAGAAACAGCACGTGCCTAACTCCAGCCAGGAGCTCAAACCCCACTGAAGTGAAAGGGTTAAATTCAGCCCCCTTTGAAGTCAGCAAGGGCCGCTCTTCCTCCCGGCACTAAGTGCTTTGATGAACCCGCACTGTAACACCCAAACGAGGTGCAAAGCAACATCCCCGCTTCCAGGGTCCCTCCCTGATGCCGACACAAGGCTTTGGAGCCAGCCTGGAGCCGGGGCTGGGACACGGCCCTTCCACCCTTTCTCCTATAAACGTCAGGAATATCAGGTGAGAAACACCTGGCTCCTCTCTGCAAGCCTGGCCATGGGCAGGCAGCAAAGAGCGATGACCCTGCAGAGGCAACGTGGTGAGGCAAGCAGAAGTATTGCTGCCCCAAATTTTCTGTGCTGTTGGAGACCCTGGTCACGTTTGATAAACCTCCTAACCAACCTCACAGGTACAGAGGAAACCAATTTCAGTCTCAAACTGCAAAAATGTGGCTAACATTACCCAGAAACCCTCTCATCACTGCCACATTATCTTTCAATGTTACCATAATTTTACCCTTCCCCCAAAGACAGATGAAAGCCACCTACACCCAGTGTTTCAGGTGGTTGAATGTTAGTTGTTTTTGTGGTAGGACCTGGAAAACTAAGCTATGAGAGGTTTGTACCTGGTTCTCTTTGAATACTTCTTTCTCTTTGGTCCCTTTACCACAATTTCTGTTCCCTGAAAGCCTGGGAGGCAGACCTTAGCAAACAGGTAATCTGTCTCCCAAGTGCTCTTGACATAAGTGAGACAAAGAAGAATGAAAATTGCCCATTAATCCTTGGTTTTCAGATTTTTTTTTGCATCAAGAAATTTCTGACCAAAGCAAGTTCTTTCCAAAGCATCTTTTTTTTCTTTCCCCCCAAAAAAGGCAGAAAATTGAGTGAAAAATAAGAACCAAGAAAAAGAAAAGATAAGGTCTGGTCAATCAAGCCAGGTCTCTTGTCTCCAGTTTGTGATTATGTTTTATGATCTCAGACACAACAGATTGTGAGCCTGCAATGTTTGGAAATAGTAGATGATTAAACCTTCTGGCCAGGTGTAAATGCAACCTTTGTCTTCTGATGACTGTGTGAGAATTACCTTCCTTCTCAAAGTCCCTGGCTGGCCCTGCTCTTACTGATACAAACACCCCTGCTTGGAGCTACAACCACAATGTGGTTCCACTTTATTTCTTATCTATCCACAGGCACCATCACAGCCCATACCATTTCAACTGTCCTGAGACAGAGAAAAAAAATGCTGAGCAAGCTACCAAAAATTTGAAAGAGTGTGGCTTGTAAGTTTTTCTACTTCTTCACCCAGGGGGATTTTGTACCAGGTAAATAATAAAAAACGTGTAATGATTGACTAGGCTTTTAAACCTGAGCTGAAGGTAAGTTTGCCTTGCTGTTCCAGTTAAATATTCTCACTAGCCCCCTTCTTTTTCTCCAGCTGATCATGCCATGAAGTCCCATTCAGTCCCTGATGCATTCTTTATTCTTTAGAAATTTGGGCAATAGTCAAATCTGACCTTTAGAGCCATAAACAAATTAAATTGTTTCACAACCAAATAATATGAAACAATATTGAATAGCTCGGCTTCCGCTGAGTTTCCTCTTAAAGAGAAAGAAGCCCTGGAACAGCACAGACGCGGGAGATAGAGGGAGAGAGGTGGAGGACAGGGGATGCTGATACCCCACAGAGCAGTGAGATGGCAGAGCACTGGGGCTCAGGTAGGGACTGATGGCTATTAGCCCTTAGGAAAATGTTGTGAGAGGCATTTATTAGTTATTCCCTCTTCTGGGAGCAGAGCACTTCCCGAGAGCCATACCCTGCTGCACAGACACCAGTGCCAGCAGCACCTCGCGCTCTGGCTGCGCTTCAAGGTGAAACCCAAAAGTGGCCGAGGCGGCCTTGGTGCCACTGGGTCGGAAACCATCTCTGCTCTGCACTGTTTGCCTGAACTTTGGCTGCAGGCAGCCCAGCCTTCCTGCACACACAGCTCCCGCCGCCACACGCGGTCCTGCTGACACGGCCGAGGGGCAGGGCTGTGTCACCTGCTGTCAGCCCTGCGGGGACATCCTTGGGAGCACGGCCCTCCCTTCCCCTCGGAGGGCATGCAGGAAGCTGACAGCTGCCGAGGTGGCAGCAAGTGAGTCCTCTTTGGAGAGATGCTGTAGGGTTCAGCACCTTTGTGGAGCATTGCTGGAATGCAAAGCATCTGGAGCAGATGTGGAAACGTGATAAGGCTCCTTGCTGTCCTTAAAAACACTGTGAAGTGGCCGGGTAGGGATTCCCCTGGCAAAGGGAGATTCCCCAGCTGGCACCAAGCAGATCTCAGTTGCCAGTGAGGCTCTGGGACCACCACAGGCAGCCCACCCTCAGCCCCTGGGGAGATCTTTGCTGTGGGTGGCACCCTGTCGCCTGCTCCCCCTGTCTCCTTTGCAAGGGGACACCCCAGCTGGAGACAGGCCACCCCTCTCCTCCCCTGCCTGTGCAGCCAGCTATAGCTTTTGCAGAAAGGCATAAAGAAAGAAACAGAGCAACGAGAGGAGCTCTGGGCCAACATGAACTGCACAGTACTGCAGCTATATTGGGCAGGTGGCACCCACAGGCCCCTTGCTCTGACACCAGGGCTGGCAGAGTTGTCCCTGTGCCCCTGGGCACCCATGAGCACAACAGCCCATCTGTGGGGCACCTCTCAGCACCGACACCAGCGCCAGGACACTCAGTATAGAGAGATCGCAAACCACAAATAATTCTTTCCCTACATGATGTCTGCCCACACCGTCCAAGCAACAATCTGCTTATTGGAGCTGTACAAATGACACTCAGAGCTGCTGCTTTTCCCTGAGGCTGGGCACCTAAACTGCCATTACTGTCACTGATATGAAAAGTATTTAATTACCTACAGCTATGTGCCATTTACAAAGTAGAGACAACAGACATGAAGCACATTTAGATGCCTTAATTAACTTGAAGAATTATGAACCCGTGCCTGTAACTGAACTGTAGTTTTGCTTTCTGTAAACCGTTTGACATAAGAATGAGGAGTATAAGAATTAGATGTAGGAATACATCTAAATATTTATACTATGTTCACTACACCAGTATCTGAGCACATGTTTATGTTGTAACCTCCACTTTTACATCCGTTAATTTTGCTTTGCTGTGTAACCCCGGGTTAGCCACTGCTCAGTGCCACAGTGCCCTTCTACAGGCACTGACTTGGCTCTGGGATGATTCAGAGCAAAGCTCTTTCTCTGGGCAGTGCATTTCCATGCTCTTGGTGCAAGACTTGCTGAGGCTTCAAAACCAGGACCAAGGATTGACCAGACTTCTGACCTTAACTAGGCTGGCAACCCCTGCCTTGTACAGCCCCAACAAACGGAACCTCCTCACGTCGTATTTCAAAGTCCTCTGACAAAGGGCAAGGAAATGCTGTGGCTGGGATCCAGTAGCTGCTGTCATCAAAATGCTGACAGAAACAGAGGTTAAGGGTACTAAATATTTCACTGTTAACAAAGCAAATCTAATGTGGTTTTTTGGGGAAAGGGGGATTCTGCCAGCAATACTAAAATACTAAAATATACACAAAGCCCTGAAACTAACTTTGAGAAGTTACTAAGATTTTAGAAGTCTTCCAATTAGATGAAATAAACGTGCATTTTGATCAAATGTTTTGCTCTATTTTTAATGCTTGTTTTCATTTAAAATATTAACCAGTAAAATGAAGAAAATTCATTTTTGGGGAACAAAGTCATACTTGATTTTGAAAAGTTCCAAACAAGGCTTCTTGTGCCTTGGCATTTTGTTCCTAAAACACATTTGCTAATAAATTGTTATCCAGAATAATCCATCTAATTTCACAATTATTGTAGCAAAAAGAAATTTTAGCAATAATACACTCTCTCACACACAGGTATTTACCTTTTTTTTTTTTGCCCATGGAACAGAATTGCAAGTGCTGCAGGCAGAATTTTTGGCCAAAGGGCCATTCGGAATTTTTGTATTAGCAAGCTAAATGGTTGGACAGGGTACTTCTAATTTTTTCTACTAGACACCATGACACCTGCCCCTTGCCACATTCCAGAAGATCTCTTGAAGTTAGCATCTTCAGGGAGGTGGTCCCAGCAGAGGCTTTCCCCCAACATCCTTGATTCTACATTTCCAGCCCATCTTCTACCACTCCAGGCAACAGACACAGTGTCATCACAGTCTCAGTGACTGACAGCTCCCTCCATGAAGCTCAGCCATTTAGCACAGTCTCTTTGTTCTGTCATTTCCGTGACTGCCCTTCTTTCCCCTCCACACACACAATTTCCCCAGTCAGTGCCCTAATCCTGGCTCTGGACAGTAGCAGCTCCCTTGTCATCCTCCTTGGAAAATGAGTTCTGCTTTGCAAGGGACAATTCTGTTTTGCCAGCAGGGTGAAGAGCAGGAATGCCATCCGGCTCTCTGCAGCCACATCCCCAAGGGAGTGGGTGGGAGGTGTTGGCCACTGCTGGGAACAGAGCCTGGGAGAGCCAATTTAGGTGGGACAGGGATTTGCCCCCTTGACACGTGCTGGCAGGTGGCTGCTGGGGAGCCCAGGCTCCATGCTCAGGGCCCTTTGCATTGCAGGGACACCTCTCACCTCCATCTCTGTATCTCACAGCAGTTTTGATTACTGGGATTCAGCCCCAGACTGTTTCATCCTATTCCTGCTTCATCCACCTGCTATTATCTCCTGCCATTCTTGAGAAATTACTGCCAAATTATGCTGCTCTCCCTTTTTTCCCTCCCCATCATTAATTTCTTTTCTAGGGTGGAGAGCTTCCCAGATCACCCTCCACCCACTTACACACATGCATGCACACAAACACACACTTTATAGAAAGTGTTTACTTATGCGGGGGCAATAGTTTAAAAGGTAAATGAAATAGAGGACACAGCCTGGATTGGCTTAGCAACACAAACAGTGCCAGCAGGTAAAGGGCCCAGGCCTGTTCTTTCCCACCTCAGAATTGTTTTAAAATGACACCCCTTCATAATTAATTGTACAGCACCTGATTAGTCACTATTGACAGACCTAGAGCCAATTGACTTTTTTTCCTTCTTTTTTATTTTTTTTTTTTCATCTGGCTGGGTAGAAAATATGAAGTGCCTGTAGCCACACACACAATATACCTTCTGGTGATTATATCAGGCAGCTGAGCAATTAGAGCTGGTAGGATCAGCTCAGGAGCTGGAGGCTACAGCAGCAGGATCACAGCCCAACCTTACCCTTTAATATGAAAATGAAGAAGGGAAGCAACAAATCCAATAAACCCTAAAAGTCAAACAAAGCCAACTGGGAGCTCATTTTTGATAAGCTGAAGGAAGAAATGGGGCTGATAAAGCTGGGTGCTTCTTCTGCTGCTCTGGTGTCTCTCCTGCATGAGGAAGATTAAACTAGTCAGGAGGCAGCACCTAAGTGAGAAGGCAACCCCAGTAGCAGAAAATGTGTCTGTGGTTCATCAGCACTGGATTTGGGTCAGAAGGGGTGGGTTTGTACCCCTTTCCACTTCCAGGCATCTGTCAGCACTTTGCAAAGCAAATGAGTTTGCTGTGGGACAGGGCAAGGACACATCATACCAGGGGAAGGAGCAGGCAGCCTTCGCTCACCTTGATCTAAAACAGCATTAATCTTGCTGGAAACTCTGAAAGAGCAAAGTCGGTCTCCACCACCAGGAATGCAGTTGAGGTGCTCCATCTCCTGATCTCCAGCATCCCGACTCCAGACATGCTGCTTCCAGGCATCCCAGTCAGCCTGGTATCAGCTCAGCCCAGCCATTGTACAACCCAGTAAAGCCAAGGCCTGCCCCTGAGCAAACACTTTACTCTCAAAGAAGAGTATCTGTACAAGACCTCAGCCAACTTCAGAGTACTTCTGAGTGAGGCATTAAGCCAATATCAGTGCCTACACAGGCGTTTGCTCCAGTGTGAGTTAATCAGGTTAAACCCATACCTTTGGGTAAATACTCATGTGCAGGCAGACAATGACTTGGGATTTGACCAAAGCTTGGTGAATACAATGTGAATGAATGTGTGCTCTGAATAAATAAATAATTAAAGACACACCTAATTAAGGCTCCTCTGTGGTCATTCTTGAAGATGAGGCACTGTATGCAGGAAACCTCTGGGTCAGCTCTAAAGCAGATTACATTGATTTATCAAAGGACCTCCTGTTCTGGAAGCTGATGAGTTCATCGGGAATATTCTGCTCTGAAAAACTCTCCTGCATGGAAAGGCCTCAACATAGTCTGTATTTAAACTTCTTAGACACAGGTGATTTTACATCCTAGATGTAGAAACTTCCAGACTTAGACCCCAACACACACGAGACTGCAGAGCAGAAATTCCACAGCTGGCTGACAAGAACCACTTGGCTACAGGAGGAGTTCAAGCCACTTTGGGCCCAAGGTGACAACCCCTGCTAAAGATGTCTGGCTCTGGGCTGGGTCAGTAACATGGTCCTGATGTACACTTTTAAATCGGTATAAAATGCAGCATAAGGTTAGTAGAAACTGCTGTAGGTCAATTAGAACCAAGTCACAGCTGTTTAGAGTTCCAGTTTAGGGTCCAGTTCTCTTTAGAAGAATGTAAATACTGCATCAGTTGATATCCGGAGACCCCATAGATGAACTCTAGGATAGGAATGTATCACAAAATTGCAAATTCAATTAGTTTGGAAAAGACTTCTGAGACCATCGAATCTAACCTTTGACTAAACACCATTTTGTCAACTAGACCATGGCACTAAGTGCCACATCCAGCCATTTCCTGAATGCCTCTAGATATGGTGACTTCACCACTTCCCTGGGCAGCCTGTTTCAATGTTTAACAACCCTTTCTGTGGGGAAATTCGTCCTCATGTCCAACTTGAACCTCCCCAGGTGCAGCTTGAGGCATGTTCCCTTATCCTGCCACTTGTTTCCTGGGAGAAGGGATCAGTCCCCAGCTGGCTATAGTCTCCTTTCAGGTGTGAGAGTATAGAGAGTGATAAGGTCACCTGTGAGCCTCCTTTTCCCAAGGCCAGACAGCCTCAGCTTCTTCAGCTGCTTCTCATGGGACTTACCCTCTAACTCTTCCCCAGCTCTGTTGCCCTTCTCTGGACATGCTCCAGCTCCTCAGTGTCCTTCCTGAATTGGGGGGCCCAGAACTGTACACAGCACTGGAGGTGTGCCTCACCAGTGCCGAGCACAAGGGGACAATCAGTGCCCTGGTCCTGTTGGCCACACTATTCCTGATACAGGCAGGATGCCATTGGCCTTCTTGGCCACCTGGGCACTGCTGGCTCTTGTTCAGCTGGCTGCCAACCAGCACCCCCAGGTCCTTTTGCACTGGGCCACTTTTCAGCCACTGTTGTTGATAAGTTGCAGACACTGTTGAGGAAGAGATGAGAAGGGCTGACACTGGGGCAGAGGGTAAACATGGTATCTATTTCAGGCGGTGTTTGATGCCACCTGAAAGGTGAGTCCAGTTACAAATGTCTCAGGCAATGCTCAGAGGGGAAGATCTGAATGCCACTTTCAGAGGAGGAAGCAACCAAGAGTTCTGGTCTTGGAGGAGGGGTGTTAGGAAGGCACTAAGGATGGAAATGCTGGGCCCAGTGACTCAGAACACTGGCATGGGATAGTGCAAACTCTGATTCCATCGCTCACATCTACTGGTGGACTATATGAGCTCACTTGCCTCTATGCTATGGCATCTACTTAGATAATACTTAGATAAGTATCTTAGTGGTCATAATGTTGCCTTCTTGTATGTGTGTGTGTGTGTGTGTGTGTGTGTGTGTCTGTGTGTGTGTGTGCAATGGCAAGACCCACAGATCCCCAGATCCCAAGGTACTGCAGCAGCATGAACGATCCTGACAAGGGGAGGAGCAAGAGACCATGAAGCCCTGCTTCCCTGGGACACCAGCAGCTGAAATCCATTATGGACAACATTGTAATAAATGCTGATCATTTTTTGTTAGTGGAGGACAAGTGTCTGGGGATGGGAGGGCAGTGCATTCAGGCTGAGTGCATCAGGCCAGGTGCTGAGGAAATGCTGTCAAACATAAATGGCCTGAGCATGGGGATACCTTTCAAAGTTTTGTGGAAGTCCCACCTTGATCATTAGGGAAGACCTACCAGTAAGTTTGTACTTCCTAATGTTCTTTATCCCTGACATTATCATGCTTGATCTGGCTGTATTTTTCTAGCTCTTGAGTGGCTTTTCCTCCATGGGTTTGAAGCTACACATATGTAAGAGAGATGTGTCTGTACCCATATCAGCAGGTATACATTAGCCATAGGGCTATCTAAAGGATATTCTGTGTGCAACAGCTCGTAGACTTGAATTATTTTTCTTTCTCATTAGTAGTGGTTAGGAATGATAATTTCTATTCTGCAGATTATTTTACCATTACAAAATTTTTTGCCATTTTGACACCAAAGTATTAACCTGAATTGCTACCTAATTTTAAATTACAAAATTGATATTCAGGAGGGCTTTGTTGGGATAATTCCAGGAAAGTTCACTTTGCCAAAGATGATGATTCATTAGTTGAATAATTTACTTAGAGTAAAATGTTGAAATAACAGATTTTAATTTCATCCTCTACATGAAATGCAGAAGACTTATGACTTGTTTCGATATATTTGGTCCCACCAGAACTAGAATTCTTTTTGTATAAAATGTTTAGAAATTTCAAAAGGAATAACTGTTCCACTCAGGCTTTAATATATCCTGCAGTTATAGCAAGCATCACTGTTCCTAGTTTGCATATTTTTTATTCTCTTTGTACTTTACCTGTGGGCATAAGCCAAGAGGCAGGGCCCAGAGGAAGGTAATTTAAAAGAGTAGTAATCCATGAATAAACTATTTCTTGTAGGAGAAACCATAAATTTTGCCGCAGCTGTCCAACTCAGGATGCTTAACAGTACTCCCACAGCACATTGTTATTCCAGAGGACCATTAATTCCTGCCAACTTTTGCTTGTTTGTCTGTAGATATTTGACTGTTTGCTCAAACTATGGAATGATAGTCTGAAGATACCTACACACAGGGAGCATTTGCTCTTTACTATTTGCAGTGTCATCTTCTATTGTCTTCACACAGTTGAGTAAAGCTAAAAGGACTGTGCCATGGTACTGGGGCAACATGCCACAAATTGTCTCCGATAAGAGTTTTATCAGATAAGCAGCTTGTTGATCTAAGAACCTGTCACAAAGAGAAAATTTACTAGATAGCTCATTTCCAAGGAAAACTCCATCTTGAAACTTTTGAAACTTTCCTTCCAGCAGCAGTCAAGACCCAGTGCTTAAAGAAAAAAAAGATTGCAAAAATAAAGCAATAATGTACCTGTAGAATTGTGCATTCTTGTTACAGGAGAGATCTCTACCTCTGCCCCTACTGCTTTTGGAGGATGAGAAGGTTGTAATGGGGTCTCACCAAGTCTCAGGGAAGTGAAGACAGCACCAGTGGACTATGGCTCTTGTTCTGGGGTCAAGACTTCCAAAACCACCAAAAAAGTGGAGAATGTGCAGGAAAATACAGATCAGAGGCAGCACCTCTCAGTCAGTGTCCAGCTTTTTTTTGCTGGTGGTACAAATCCATTCAGAAGGAAACTGCATCACATAGCAAACCCCACTTACTTTTGCTAGGGAAAGACACAATACAAAGAAGTGGAATTTGAAGCCAGATTAAAAAAAAAAAAACCAAACAAACCAAAACCAAAAACTGATGTGAGAACTTACAACTACATTCTTTACAGTGAAGCATGAGCAGAATGGCAGCAAGCTGCTGGGCTCACCAGGAGGACAAAATGCAGGGAGGAACTGTGTGGCCAGTGTTTTGCAGGAGACCCACAGAGCTGTGCTCTGGCACCTTCAAACCTTCACAAATAACATTGGAAGGACTAAAACCACTAACACTTGTGTTTAGCTGCTGATGTCAGTAGCCACCTGTTACACAATGTTTCCTGATTTTCATCTTTCACAATCATTTCTATTCCTGTAGGAAAATGTTTGGAACCTCGAAAGCATCTTTATCCACTTACTTCAGTACACATATAATTTTTCCCAGAGCAGACCACCCCCATCCACTTGCTAATGCCTTAGCTTTCCCAGATTGTTGCACTCCCAGATGCTAAACACTAATCACCAAGCAGGGAGGCGTGTGAAACCGTCCGGAATAGGTCTTTTACATCCCACGTTAGGTCATGACAAATGACTTGCCATTAATGAATTTCATCGGGACTAGCAGGGTGGGGGATGCAGGTGTGGTTTTCAGAAATCCCAGTGGCAGCTGTTCGAGGTGCAGCAGCCACAGAGGCATCAGCAGGAGTGCATGCAATGGTCAGACCTGAGAAGTGACTGTCCAAACCACAGAGATGTGAAGAGATGCAAGAGACAGAGGGGCCTGAGGCCAGCTTAGGTTGGTATTTCTTGAACAAATCAGGCTGTACAAAAGACTTGATTTAGGTACTTTTTTTGCCTTTCCTGCCATCATTTTTAATGCCTCTGCATCCACAACATGTCTTGTCCTTTGATTTTCCACAGTTCTTTCAGCCCATAGTTCCCCTTCCCACCCCTGGCCTATTATTTCTCTCTCCACTGCTAACAAAGTAAACCTCAAGCAGAGGCAGCACTGGTGGGATCATTGCAAATCAGCCCTCCACAAAGTCATTTTGGTGCTGGCCTTGCATTTCCTGAGGGTAGGTGGGGTCACATCCCGGTGCTTTCAGTACCACCATCGATGACACCAGACTCACCTGGCTGGATGTCCTGCAGCTTGTCAGCCCAAGGGGCAGCGGCAGCAGCTTCCCCCTGCGTCTGCACAGAGCTGCTCATTTCTTCAGTCCCTTCACCCTCCCTCGCCAAGAAACATCCTCCCTAGCCAGACATCCCATATTATGACTTAGGCAGAAGGCCATAGGTTTAGTCAGTTTGTGTACAGTTTGCAATTATTCAGCTGTTTTAATGAGAAGAAAGACCTTGAGGCCCGTGATGTCAGAGATAAGAAAGTGTGGAAAGCAGCAGATGTGTGACCTTGCTGTTCCCCTTTTGCTTTCTCCTTTGTTGTGTGTGCTGCAGCTCTTCAAGGTTTTAATGCCAGGAAGGGGTGAGGAGAAGGCAGAATGCAGGTTTCACTGTACCTCAAACCCCTGGTTTGTGGAGCAACTCCTGGCTTTTAATACAAGGCACTAGTGACAACCAAAATCCAAAACTTGCTGCTTTCGAGTTGTGGTCTTGTAGGCTGTAGCACCTGGATATTTCTTCTCTTTGGTAAGTTGGGATAGAAGTTCTTAGTATTCAGTATTTTCCCAGACAGAGAAGTTTTCCAAAAGAAAAATACCAGTTAATGAACACTGGGAGTCTTTTTCAGCCAGAACACCATCTCCAAACATGTGACCAGGACTGAGTGAAAGATTTCAGTTTGACGTGCGTTTGTGCCCTTTGGCCTCTCAGGGAGCTGCACTTGTGAGAGCTGGAGCCAGCAAACAGGCAGAGGTGCCTAAACCAAACCTCAGTGGCCCAGAGGCATCCGAGTGCAAAGTTTTCATGCTAAACTTCTCTGCTCAGGTGCCTTCAGACATCTGGGGTGTACCTGGCTTCTTAAAACATGGCCAAGCTAAGTGGCAAAACGCCTAAACCCCACAGGTGTCTGTAACAGAGTCTCCTCCCAGCTGTCTTGCCAGCAGCATCTTCTCTCCTGAGCACTGTCTGGGCACGGGGTTGGTGCTGTGCCCTCAGGTAAACCAGGAAAACACAACTTCGATACAAAACTGGTTGGATAATGAAGTCCAAGAAGCAGCTGGTGCTGGTTGTTGTCAAAAAAGGGAGAGACAGAGGGGTGGGTGGAGGAGGCTTGTACCCAGCTCTGCCTGGCACCATCTGTCAGAGCACAAGGGAATACAGACTGTGATGGCAAACCTGGTAGAGAGGATCAGAATTCAAAATCTTAAAAACGAGGAAAAATTAGGGAAAGAGACATTGTTTTGACAATTTAGAGAAAGTGCATGACAAAACTCAGCAGAGTGAAGTGCAAGGAACTACAGTCAGGCAGAAACAACCAGGCAGAAATGGCTGGTTAAGAAACAGTTCTGTGGAAAATACTCTAAATCACACAATTACCAAAACCAAAAACCAAAACCAACAAAGCAAATGTCATGTTGGAAAGAATAACAAGCAGTGCTGCCTGTACAAAGAAATGGCCCTTTTGTTCAGTGTGGATGAGCTGTGCTACTGCTCTTACAGGGTGGTCAGTTTTGTGCAATGCATTTCAGGAAAGATGTTGGCCTTTTGGGGAGAACCCAGAAGTCTGGAAAACGTGTCCTGCAGAGGAGAGCTGAAAGAACTGGATGGCTTAGGTCAGAAACAAACAGCTGAGGGGGATGCAGTAATAATCCTCAGCTACATAAAACAGCTCAGAGATGAAGAAGGGAAATGTGTGCTCCCCTGTTCTTAGTGAACACGAGAAAAACCTTTCTAATGGTAAGGCAGACCCTGAAGAATGATGTAAGAACATCTTTCACAACACAGTGCATGTATAGTTGGTCTCTTCTTGGGCAGAGACACAATTTTGGAGACCCCTTCCAATGCCTTCATTCATTTCTGTATTCCAGGCATGAGATCCCTCACTTGCAGGTAGGCAGTCATATGTATCCAGAACCAAATAAACATCCTTACCACCAGCCTTGAGGCACAGTTCCCTTTGAAATTATTCCACTTGGCACAGAAGGACTATGGAGCCATTTGTCTGGAGTCAGAGATCACCCTTGCCTCGACCAGTCCGTGCAGGTGTGGCCAGAGTGGTGTGGATTGGAAGAGTTTGTCACAGCTGAGGGTCCCTCCCTGACCAGCCAGCTCTTCCCTGGGGCGTCAAAAGGAAAGATAGGCCTATTTGAAGAGTATTTAGAACATCTGTGTTACCCCTGAAAATACTTCCTGAGGGAATTTCTCTCCTCTCCTCAACTATAAAGGTAGCTAAGACGATCAGGAGGCTAGATAAGCAAACTTGGTGCATCAGCTTATACGATCTCCCTCTTCCCCAAAATGTCCTGCTTGCAAAAAGTGGCATTTTTGCATACATTTCAGAAGACATTTAATCACATTGTCATCATTTCTCTGTGTAAGATCTGGACCCTTGAACTGTGAGGGGGAAACTAAATATTAAAAATATTAGCTGGACATGATATTTATTTTTCAAATTAAAAACCCACAGCTCAGTTCTTTATTGATTGCAGCTGGAAGTCGACCCGGCAGGCCATTCCCACTTGCAAATACTTTGCCTGACATGTCAGGGAACAACAGCTCCAAGCAAGCTGTGCCAGCCACAGCCCTGGGACAAACAGCGCCTGCTCCCAGAGCTCACCTTGTGCCTGAGAGGGGGCCAACACCTCACCCTGAGCCATGGCACTCCCAAAAGGACAAAGCAGAAGAAAAGGAGCAACTCTAAGGCTATGATGTTGGGAGCTGTACCTGTGCCCATCATTATGTGGCTGCTACATTCTCAAGGCAACTTTTTGGGACAAGATGCTGTGTGCACATCACCTGCCGAAACACAGTGGCCAGAAAACACAAAATTCCAGCCATATAATGGCTTTCTTCCACTTATCTCCCATAGCTCTCCCACCAACCCCCCCTTTTATACCTCTGGACATATTTCAGAGGCCGGTGTGGGGCACAGGCAGGGCGCAGGGTGGGCTGGGGCAGCCCCACGGAGCAGGTAGGCAGCCCCAGGCTGGCCCCGCCCGCAGCCCCAGCGCACCATTGTAATCCTTATCGGCCTCAGGCACATTTTTTGCTCAAGGTGGCAAAACGCCCAGGACTGCCAGGCTGCCAAGCTTTCACTAAAAATACCCCTCAGACACATTTCAGACCGGGCTCATTGGAGAAAAGAAAGAGCAAGCGTGTTCTGGTTGGAATGGAAATGACGTGGAATGAGGCAGGGGAAGAGAGAAAGGGAAGGGGAGACAGAAAGGAGAAGGAGGTGGCACGAAGGCTGGAGCGCTGCCCACGGCAAGTTAAAGCCAGGCTGAGCCTGAAGGAGGAATTGGTTGTCCGTGGGGGTGCTGAGTGATGGCACTGGTGTCCCATCCCGCTGTAGAAAATGTTTGTCCCTGTCGTGCTTCCTGTGTGTGATGCCACCAGCATGGCAGGAAAAGAGGGAGCACCTACTGGGATGTCCCCCAGCAGTGCTGAGAACAGGCAGGGACGTGGCATAAGGGAGAGAGGGACCAGGGTGAGAGGGCAGGAGGGAGCCCAAGAGATCAAAGGGAGCCTAGGCAGCCGGGATGAAGGCAGTCTGGTGTGGAAAAGGAGGGAAAGGAAAGAAAAAACAAAAGTTGGGTGAGCAGTGGGTACAGAGCGTGGGGAAGGACTAAAAGCAAAGGGTGGGTGATGCTGGGTGGGTGACAGGAGAAAGGGAGAGGAAAAGATAAAAATTAAAATGAGTTAAAACAGTACAGGGGAAGGCAAAGCACTCTCAGCATGAGGATCCTCTGGCTTCATTCTCTGTCAAGCTGGATGCCATTAGCTAGAAGATCCTTGGGCAGATCCCTATTTTGGGAACCCTGCACAGTGACCAGTAGTTCATTGACTTTCCTGGCCTCCAACAAAGCTGGCTTTCATTAAATATAGCTGATTGTGTTTTATCAATATTGCAAATGGAAAGAGCAGTTGCAGGGGGGGAGCAGTAAGGAAGGGGCTTAGGTTTTGGAGAGTCAGGACTGACTAACCCATTTTGCTTTTCTTCTTTTTTTTAACATTTACCTCTGTGTTTAAACTGTATGAGAACTGACAAACCTTCACTAACACAGCCTGTATTTCTCTCTGACCTTGCAGATAACCATGAACCAAAATGTGCAGCTCCCCAATTGTTGTTCCTGGTGGCGCTTTACAGGCTTGTGCTAAATTTAACGAGGAGGAGGAGGATCTGACTGAAAACCTTCCTAAATGTTTCTTTCCTGTGGCATAGGAACGGATTGGAGATGCACGAGGATTGGAATCACTGTGTGCCTCCTGTGGCAGGGAACAAAAGTGCAAGAGATACAGAAATATCCAGAGGGTGCAACCTTACTGTAAGGAGTTAATCCAACCACTGGAGCCTGCATGCACTTTTATCCGTATTTATTTGTCCATATGGCCATAACAAACATAAGCCCAGGGTTTTTTGTAGCTGGTCACAGCCCCGTGCTTCAGGTCCTGCAACACACACCATGAGGTTTGTGTGACAGTGGAGGACCTGAGGGACAGGGATCCTCTCCTTGGCCAGGGTTTCTACTGCCCCACCAGCCTGGGGACGCCCTGCACAGGGCTAAGGAAGGACACAAGGCAGCAGCTGGGTCCACGAGGACCTCATGTGGCTCCTGGGAGGCTCAGTGCCAGCCAGGATGGCATTCCTGGAGCACAGACATGCCACCCTGGGCCAGCCTCAGGGCCAGGACATAGCACTGACGCGCTGTAGCTGCTGAAGGGTATTTTCTTTTTCATTTTTCATTTTTCAAGACGCTTTTTTCTCCCAGTTCTGTCCCTTCTGGCCTGGTATGTTCCTTATGATATGTCCTAGGAAGCAGATGTTGCCCTGACCACAGAAATTGCCACAGTGTTTAATTTTATTAGTCTCTTGAGAAAAAGACTGTAGGCATCTTTCACAAGCTGCATGTGCCAGCCTGAGAGCTGCAGATGACACCAAGCAAAAGCCATCTGGAGGATCACAGTGTGTCCAAAGAACAACCTTAAAACAGGAGACATCAGATCAGCTTGAAATTACCTGCTTATTGAGTTAATGTTGCAGAAAAAAGAAAAAAGAAAAAAGAAAAAAAAAAAAAAAAAGAAACAAACACCAAAACCCAAACAAAAAACCCCAACTTACCAGAAACACACAGAATGATATAAAAGTCATAAAGAACAGAATATTCACTGATCAAGTAAAAGGGACTGTAAAATTCAGTGGGTGACTTGGAGTCCTGAAGAGCCCTTCCTGAGCAGGAACCTGGTTTCATTGCTCCTTGTTCCAGCACCCATGTCCCCATGCCTCCTCTCCCTGCCACTGTCTGTCCTGGCTAACAGGACTGCAAGTTTCTCAGGCCAGGGACTGTTTCTCACTGGGGTTTTGCATATTCCCAGGGCAGTTAAGTTGTCTGGTTGTTTCCCCCACCACAAGCAGTGGCAGCAGGAGCAGCAGCAGCAACCAAAGTTTTTGTACCTCATCAGAGCCCAGGCTGGTGAGATTTTTCCAATTGTGTTGCATTGTTTGGCTTTGGAAAAGAGGAGAAACACATGACTTACAAGGATATGGGAGATTCTCCCATGGTCCCATTGCATATTTCAGTCAAGTAAAATTAACCTCTTCATGGGAGATGAAGATTCAGTGCAGGCAGGATTGCAGTGAGTGAGGTGGATGCAGCAAGGATGAATAGAGAAGAAACAAATCAATTCACAAACAGAGGAAACAAAAAACTGCTGCAGACAATCCAATACAAAAAAAACCCAAAAAAACCCCAAAAAAACCAAAACCAAACAAACAAAAAACCCAAAACAAAACAAAACAAAAACCAAACCAAACCAAACAAACAAACAAACAAACAAACAAAACACCAAAAAACCAAAAATGTGGGGCCAGCTGCAGAGAGCTACCTGAACTGGAAAAAAAAAAAGATGAAACAGCCTGTGCAGTACATGGAAGAAGAAAACCCAAACCAGTTTGAAGGATTAGAGAGCCACATCCTTCTAGGTGCATACAGCCAGTTGGTAGTGGCTGCTAAGTACCACTTAGCAGCAGCAGCAGCAGAGCAGCAGCAGAGACAAAAGTCAATCTTCTCACTTCTCTAAATATTTAAGTGAAGACAATGTTTTCTAGTGTGTGAGGGGCAAGGGCATGGAGGACATAGCAAGGGAAATGGCTGTGGATGAGCTGCACATGTGAGAGGAGCATTTAATAATAGATGCTTGTGTTGCAAAGGGCCTGTTATCCATTTATTTTTCCTGAAAGAGGATTCAGCCTTAAAATAGTGTAGGAAGCACCGATTGAGGCAAATGCCCACACTCCTGCAGTGCCAGGAGATGGGCTGTCAGCAGCTAGAGTACCTCCACTGGGTTTTCTCCCAAAGGTTGTTGTGTTAAACCATCCAGTTAAAAACCTTAACTTCTGCCCAAGTGCCCTGGAAATTTTCCCACCTTCCCTTCCTGCCTGAGCGTGCCTGGGTGTGTGGCTGCCAGCTGGGTGCTGCAGCATGGGGAAAGGAGATCAGCAGGTGGCCCAGGACAGGGATCCCAAGGTGCTGCTGTAACTCATCAAGTGTCTGACAGAATATCTGAATTCATGGTCAGTACTTTCCAGAACAAGAAACATGAGAATGCAGGTCTAAAAGGCCTAAAAGGTCTAAAAGGCCCCATAGGTCTTTCCTGTCCTTAGCCATGTGTGGATGTGCTGGGATGTAGTACCTGACAGAGCCTATATCAACATCTGGCTTTATTTCTGCTGGAATCCAGGCATTGACTCCAGCCACCTCAGGTGGCAGACAGGGAAACAGCAATATTGGCAGAGTCTGACCAAAATTGTGGCACAGCTCTTGACATATGCACATATTTCCTCCTCTCCTTGCCAGGCCTGCTTCCAAAGTCAACTGCTATGTAAAGCTGAAGAAGCTCTAACTCTACCACGAGCAGAGGTAGGGAATTTTTGTCCAGAATTAACTGGTTAATAACAACAATCCTTCAACTTTTTCCTAACTGCTGTGTTCCAGGACACTTGAATTAACAATTCACCGAGCATGTTCACTTTGAATGAGTGCATTGAAATCGGCACAAACTCAAACAGAAGCCCTATAAAAAGCCAGGGCTTTATCGTGTGCTCGGCGGTGGCAGCGAGGAGGCCTGTGGCAAGGAAACAATACCCGTCTGAGTGGAGCGAGCCTTTATCTGCCTGCCATCAGAACAGCCCAGTCGTGTTGTTTTTCCGTCCGTTCCCCGTGGAAGCCAGCTCCGGTGTACAGTACCAGCCTGAGCAGGAGCCCGCGGCTGGCTCCCTCTGTTTGTGGGGCTTGCTGACATAAGGTGGAGTTGAGGTTATTGTGGTGTGGGACGTTTCCTGCCCTGGCCGCTGATAACCGCAAATCCCAGCAGCCTCACAGGCTCCCTTTGTCTGAGCTATGTATAGCCGTGCCCGCCCAGCCCGGGGCAGACGCGCTCGCATCCCGGTGCCCAAGGATGCTCTGCGCACGCTGATCGCTGCCCTGGAGAGCTGGCTATGCTGAAAACCTTCCTACACGGGGTCCAGCTGAACTTTTTACCTCCGGGCCAAAAGGAGGAGGCAGAGGATGGGTCTGTGTGGGGCAGTCGCAGCCGTGCAGCACGGATTCCTTCACACCAGAAGTAAAAGGATTAAACTGACTGCTAAAATCTGGCGTCATTTATACCGGCTGAGGTGTAAATGAAGACCTTGCTACGAAAACAGCATTAAGTTCACTTTGCATTGTCCATCTCGGTGCCAGTGTGGGTGGTGAAGGGTGACACCTCCGTGACAGTGTGTGTCCCCTGCCCCAGGAGTCGGTGTGGTGGTGCCAGCCAACGCATGTGAAGACACGACTCTGTGTGTGGCTCTGCTGAGCAGAAAAGAAGTGCAGGGAAAGTGTTTTCATAAAGAGGTGATACAAGAGTAGGTGTGGACAGTCAGTCAGGAGAAGGATGAAGTGTGGGATGCAGGAGAGGGGAGCACAGGCACGGAAGGGCTGAGCACCAGCTTCCAGGATGTGGGCAGCACAGAGCTCTGCACTGCTCTGGGAAAGCGATGGAGCAGCAAAGGGGCAATGGACAGCACCGTGCAAAACCAAAGGGTGTGGAGCCCAAAAGAGATTTCCTGAAGCCAGACCTCTCTTCCAGCCTACCTGCTGCAGGATCACTCCAGGGACCAAGTTGTGCAAGTGCCAAATGCAAGTTGCAGCAGGGAAGTGTAGTTACATCTCTCTAAGTGAATAAAATCCTGCAGGAATATCCCCTGGTCTCAAAGCCTGCTAGCCCAGTGCAGCTCACGCTCATGTGGCCAGTTAACATGCCTCTAAAAACAGACTTGTCACAACTAATGTGCTTGGTAGTCACAGCTGCTGCAAACACCTGAAACACTCCAATCACAGAATTATTAGGGTTGACCACACTGTTCCCAAAGCCCCTCAGGATATCACTGGCCCTCCTGGGCACAAGGCACTGCCAGCTCATGGTCAACTTGTCATGCACTGAGATTCCCAGGTCCTCCTCTACAGATCTGCTCTCCAGCAGGTCGCCTCCAGCCTGTGCTCATACTTGGGGTTATTCCTCCCCAGGTGCAGGACCCTGCCCTTGCCCTTGTTGAACCTCATCAGGTTTCTTTCCACCCAAGCCTCCAGCCTGTCAAGGTCCCACTGAATGGCAGCAGAGCCTTCAGCTGTATCAGCCACTGCCCCCAGTTTTGTGTCATCAGCAACCCTGCTGAGGGTACAGTCCAGTCCATAATTATTTACTTTCATCCAGGTAAATTATTATAAACAAGCAATCAACAAGTTGAATAAGACTGGGTCTTGATCCCTGGGGAATGCCACTGACTACAGGCCTCCAGCTTCAGCTCCACTGATCACAGCCCTCTGGGCTCTGCCATTCAGCCAGGTCTTGATCCACCTCACTGTGCATTCATCTCACCCAGATTTCCTGAGCCTACCTACAAGGATGTTCTGGGAGACATGTCAAAAGCCTTGCTGAAGCTGAGGTAGACAACGTCTACTGCTCTCCTCTTATTGTCCCACCCTGCCACACCATCATAGTTGGGTTGACCAATCCTGAGAATGATCAAGCATGATTTTCCCTTCACAATTCCATGATGATTACTCCTGATTAACTTTACTTCTACGTGCTTGGTGATGACCTCCAGAATGATCTTCTCTGTCACCTTTCCAGGGATGGATGTGAGCCTGACTGTCCAGTAGTTTCATGCATCCTCCCTCTTGCCCTCTTTGAAGATAGGAGTAACATTGGCTTTTCTCTAATCACTGGGCACCTCCCATGATTTTTCAAGGATGATGGAGAGTGGCTTAGCAACCAAATCTCAGGGTGGTGGTAACTGGCACGGGCCAAGCTCATGCAGGTACTTGTGCTAACAATTCAGTGATACAGAGCAGCTACATCCTGGCCTAATTTAATTTATTGACATAGGTGTGGCAGATGACATGGAATCCTCTTTCCTTTTTGATTCTTTGTGTGTGGGCAGCAGCCCAGACTGGAGGCTCCCTGAGCTGCCCTGTACTGATGCTTTCTATGTCCAGAGTGACCAGCCAAAGCACCCAGACCTTCACTCCCACTCACACAGGCTCTGCTGCCCTGGTCCCTCGCTGCAGCAGCCACAGCAGACAAGGTGCTGGAAAGATCAGCTTAGTCTGGCAAACTGCTTTGGTGCAAGGCAGAGGGCCAGAGTCCCTCCCATCAGCTGGGCATTGGGACCATGCTGAAGGAGGAATTGGGCTCAGAGCCAGCAGAGGGGCAGCACAAACCCTTGAAGAAGGGCAACCCTCTGGTTCCAGGGCTGGTGCTGACACCTGGCAGGGAGGTGTTACAAGGCAGCAATATTTTACCTGGGCTCACATGCAGTCTCAGCAGGCTGTGCCCTGTGGCTAAGCTGTGCTGCTGGGACAAATGGCAGTGTCCCTGAGCACCCCAGGGGGCTTAGGAGGTGTCCCTGGTGACATCTGTTATCCCAGAATAGAGAATTTCTTCTCCCCACCCCACCTGGTGAGCAGACCTGCTCTGCATGGAGGTTGAGGCTGCACAATAGCACCCATGAAGAGGAAGACAAAGATATTTCTGGCTCCCTTACACCAGTACTCTGACTGCTCACTGAAAATCTGGCTTTGTGTGGGTCTGTGGATGGCAGAGCAAAGAGTGTGGTGGAAGAAATTAATTAAACCAGGGCTTGAGGGTCTTGATGGCTAGACCTTACTTTGTATGAGGTACAATTCTCTTCTTGCCTCCTCAAGGAGCCCAGCAGCTCCTGTTACTGCTGGTATGGAGCTACAAGCAGTGGGATGGTACATTCCTCTCACAGCAAGCCAACTGATGTGCCCTCCAGCTGGGAAGCACTGAAGACTTTCACTTTTAGACTGTATTTGCTTTACTGCATTCACACCAGCTTGGGGGAAGAGCACTAATGCCATCAGCTACCAGTGTCTGCCTCTAGTAATCAAATATCCTGCTCCCTGTGAAACCCAGACACCAGGCACCTGACACTGCTGCTCCCATGAGGCTGCAAAGCAGGAAGATCCCCCGTCTCCTGAGCAAATTCAAGTGAGAAAATGATCTGAATAACGCGTCCTACTCACCTCAATCTACAGCTGCAACGCCTCACACTCACAGATTACCCAGCCCTGGTAATCAGAGCAGATCCCATTTAGCATACATGTTAATTTATCAGGTGTTTCATCTCTCTTAAATGTTCATTTCTCAGTTGTTGGATCAGACAACATCCATATCTTTCATTCGGTTTGCTGTTTCCCCACCCTTTGGAATGCTCAGGGCTCTCATTCCTCCCTTCCACTTTGTCAGCCAAAGAGCTCTCCCAGTCCAGGCACAGCCATTCTCTCTGAGTCATGTCTGTACCCCTCGTGGGGACAGATTTCTGTGCCCAAGGATGATGTTGCACACATGACAGTGAATGTGGTGGCAGAGGCTGGAAAAGGCCTTGGGAAAAGGATGTGGCAAACACACCCAAGGTGGAGCTGCTCTTAGGTGAGGTCTGTAATGCTAATGGCATAGTGAGTCAGACCTTGGAGACTTCTCTTACTCCTCTTACCTGTCCACTGTGCCATGTCAGAGGCCAAGCTGTGGCATTCCCTAGGCCCTTCCATCAGCCAGAGGGATTCACTGAGTGCTCTGCTTGCAGGAGAGACCCTTTGATCCCCAGCTTGAAGGCATTTTTTTTTGGTGTTAACACACCAGTAAGGCAATGCCCTCCCCCAGCCACATTTGAGCTGGAGCTCCAGCCCTGTAAGAGCCCAGCAAGCTCCTCTGACCAGGCAGCCGTGCTGGCCTGCACACCAACCACAGAAGGTACAAACCAACCCACGGAACAGAGAGGGGAATAAACAGGCAGCACATGGAGGGCTGGGAATGCACGGGCTGGGACTGGGGCTGTGCGTGGTTTGGCTGGGCTGTGCCTGCACCAGGGAGCACAGGTTCAGTTCTGCTGGAGGGACAGAGTGAGGGAGAAGCCTTGGATTCCATCGCTCTGGAATGAGTGGCGTGTGGGTACAATGAGCTGGACCCAGGGTGACATGTCAGTCAAGGCCAAGCACTCCATCCATCTCGCCGTGCTAGTCACTGCCGGCAAATTTTCTCGCTGTGAATATTCCACCCGGCTCCCTCAACTCGCCCGGATAATGGCATTTCTGTTCCAGTTGTTTAAACTAACAGCAGCACAATTCGCAGCCAGCGGCTTCAGCGCTTTGTGTTCATTTGCTCAATCAACATTCGCCCCCTGGTAAGCGACTTTCAGAGAAAAGTGTCACCGGCAGACAATGGGCTGGCAGTCAGCAGCAGCAGCTCTGTGTCTAAATGTTTGCAGACGCTCGGGTAAAATGTCTCAACCCAAATTTATAAGGACAGTGCATGGGGCGGGAGAGGCAGCGGGGTGACGAGGGTGGCTTTCCTTCATCCCTGCCCCTGCGCTGGGAAGGCCGGGGGAGGCGTCTCCAGGCGGGAATCTCGGCGCTCCTGCTGATGCTCGCTCGGCCTCCCGCCTTCCCCGCGACCTGCGCCGACAGGGAGCTCTTTCTCCGAAGGACGTGGCTCTGCTCCCAGTTCTGCTCGACAGTCCTCTGCCACCAGCAGCTCCCTGGCAGTGCCCCCAAACCTCAGAACTTCGTGAGAAGGATTTGCCTCCCTTTCTGCGGCTCACGTAAAACATTTATTTCGACAATGAAAGCGATTATTAATTCCACCCGGTGATTTATTTTTCCTAAAAGCCCATTGTTATCCCCTAAATGTGCATGATAACTTGCCATTTGAGATACCAGCAAATGGCTTATAGACTTGTCTACCAGGAAAAGCCATGTCAGTTTATAAACAGGCTGGTTAAGTGGCTCCCTTGTGGCAGCGTCCTTATTTTGCTTTGACAGTAAAACTTGATAGGGTTTGAACTGTAGACAAACCATTACTTATGTAAATTGATATGATTTTCTCGTGCAGCTGAGACACCCCCTGGTTTTGATAATGCCATAGAAATGCTATGTACCAGCAGGTCATCTAGAAGTTAGATGGCAGGTTCCTTCTCATCCTTCTGACAAGGAAAAGGTCCTGAATTGTGAACTTCCCTGAAACTTTTATCAGAGTCTTTTAAACAAATATCTCTACTTTCTTGCCTTGGGAAAAAGAAAAAAAAAAAAAAAAAAAAAAGACATTTCTAGCATTCCTGGCTGCACGGCAAACCTTGACAGACAGGTCTTCCAAAGATTCAAAAGCCAGAAAGAGAAAAATGAAGAGTGTCTTGGGGTTTTCTGTCTCTTCAGGCTTATAAGAGTCTCCAGCTCCTTAAGCCAGACCTGACTGCTGCACGTGTGAGTCTCTGGCAGTGCAATCTGCCAGCCTGCCAGGTGTTGAAGATCCAGGTTTTACGCAGCTTGACAAAACAGTGTCTGGTTTTTACCACCAGTGTTTCCCGCACAGCATATGTTAAAATGAAAGCCAAGAGGCTGTGCTATAAATCACCCCGTGCACCTTCTGCCTGCTCATAGAGACTTTTCCTACTCCAGAGACCCTTTCTCCATCACACCACCGAGCCCCTGCTCATCCCAGGGATGTCCCTGGCAGATCGATCCCAGCTCCAGGACCCGGAGCGGCAGCCTTCCAGCGCACATGCATTTTGGGAAGGTAAATACACAACCAAAATATCCAAGCTGCGGGGCGGCGTGACCCTCGGGCGACCCTTAGCCTGACCTAACGCTGGTCACTCTCACCAGAAGATTTGTTTATCTTGGGACCTCGAACCTCCCAACCCGAGAGCACCGGGCTGACTCCCGGCTCCAAGGCCTGCCAGTGCTGGCTGCCAGCCCCCATGAGGATCGCCCAGTGAGAGGCAGATTTCATTTCTTAGTCCCATCCCCCCAGCCTCACGCCAGGCGAGTGGCCGCGATCGTGCTAGGAAAGCCCTGGCAAGCGAAACTGGAGTGTAAGCCCCTTCCCCGGCCTGTGGAGCAGCTGTGGGCATCCACTCAGGAAACAGCTCCGAGAGGAGCTTTTCCTTTCATCAAAACTTGGAGGAAATTTCGCCCGAGGGTTTCCTCTCTTTTGCAGTGTGGACCGGGAAGCAGTTAGGGCAGCAGATGCAAAAGCAGGGGGAGATTTTCTCTCCCCACAAGAGAGCAGAATGCAGGGGGCAGGGGCGGCAGCGGCACGCATCATTTCGGGAATGTCTGCTATCCCAGAAGTGAGTGGAAACAACCCATCTGAAATATGCAGAGCCATTATCAGGCCAGGGCTTAAATAAACTTTACTGTCCATTCAGTGATCAACCTCCCTGGGAGCCACCGGCTCCATTCATCACTGCCACCTTTTCAAAGTGACTGTGATGACAGTTCATGATCATTAACTAGTAATGGTGTGCTTTGCATTAACAGGAGGGCACATCAAACGGGCAGGCTCGCAGCTCGAAAGTTAACTAAATTATATAATAAACATTCTCCAGCTAACCATGTACAGATGGTGACAAAAGGTGGGACAAAGTGGCAGGCGGGAGAGGAGAAGGAGCACTTTGGTACCTACCGGGTGATTCGCCCCCCGGCTTGCTATTAAATAGAAATAGCACAACGCGCCTCTCCAGCCAGAGGGACCAGAGCCGCTTGCAGAAGTTGAAGAAGTTTTGCTGTCAGAAAACTTGCCTGAAGATTTCACAGATCTGCCACGGCCATGGGATTTTTTTCTGCATTTTGTCTTTTTTTTTTTTTTTTTCCCTTCTCAAGTGGTATTCATTGCGGGCAAAGATGAGGCACTCCAGGCACAATTCAGATGGGAAACATTGGAAACTGAAAAGAAGAGGATGTGAGGAGAGAGATTTCAACTCGTCCTTCATCTCAGAGGGCTGGGGTGGCTCGGTACCACTTCCTACTGGCACAGAGCTCCAGGCTCCTGTGCAGCCCTGTGCATGCTCAGAGCCAGAAGTGCCCATGCTTGAGCGGGGCCACCAGCTCTGCCAGCTGAGGCAAAACAGCCTTGTTTAGAGAATAGCTTGGGAGGCAAAAACTCCTAGCACAATTCTCAGTACAATCCCTACTGACTGAAAAACATAAAAAAAAAAAAATCTGATTTTTTCCATCTATTCACCAGCAAAAAAGGAAAAAAAGCCATAAATCTATTTTATTACAATTTATTATATTATACTTGTAACCAGATCGTTCACACAGAGAAAAATGGTGCCTAGAGTCGGGTTTTTAAGTCCATAATTCAGCACTTTAGGGATATGGAAATATATTTTATGTGGGACTTCAGCAGTAGCTGCTGGATGTTCAGAACTTCTGCAAAAGTTCAGCAAAATTCCACTAAATGCACTTCAGCAAAGGGCTCTTCTGCCACATAATCCAGAAGCCTCTCTACTTAAATGCTTTGATGGAAACTATGGATTTGAAGGGTTTTAGTTTCAGGCACCAATTTTTTTAACCATTCATTTTAATGTTTTAAATTAGTGCAGTCCCAATCAGGAAAACCTTTGTGTTCCCATGACTTAAAAATTACAAAAAAATTCATCAGTCAGCGACAGTTTGTCTTCCTTCCATCCCCACACCTCAGCCCCTTCAGCAATCTCTCAGATGATGTATACTTTTTCACTATTTACCCCTCTCTCATATCTATGTCTTCACAGAAAAATGTCCCAGAAAAGGTAATGTGGACTCAGCTTTTATCCTAACCTAAACAGATGCTGGAGGGGAGGAGAAGGAAAGAGGGTGGCCTGATTTTTGTAGTTCCTCTCCCAATAGTTCTTCAATCTGCACTCGAAGAGCTGGCATCCCTGCATGAAACATTTTTGGACATGTATTTTCAAAAGCAGTCTATTTTTCAATGCTTAAGTTAGTTGGGTTGAAGGGATTGACTTTTCCTCTGCTCATGCAACCACCTGTTTTCAGGCACCACTGAGCAGGGTGACTCTCCCACTGGTTCACTCTAAATGTGGGGAATGTTGTTAGAATTGAGATTTTTGAAAAGAGGCTTTTAAACCTGGGTCATTCACCATTTGGGAGCATGATTTTGAAAGTGTGTGGCTTCAGCTCTCTGAGATGCCCAGAGCTCCCACTTGTGTCAGGTCTGTGGGAATTCCATGGGCATAAGGTCACGAGTGCTTCCAAGCATTTGAGAGACCTGCAGACAGAAGGTCCTGTCCGAATATCCGAGCAGATAAATTGCATTTCAGAGCACAATCATCTGCTGCTGCCACCTCCCCTGTCCCAGAGGTTGCTGGGTTCCTGCAGCAGGACAGCAGCAGCAGAACGTGAGCTCTCCCAGCCAGAACATCCCCGACGGCTCCAGCTGCTGACAAAAGGAGGCTGCTCCGAGACAACAAGCTGTGAACTGCTCTGACTGAGATACAGCCCTGCCTCTGCCCCTGGGTGAGAAGGGTGGGGCAGACACCACCGGCTGCCATCTCTGCTGCTTGCCAACAATGTAGATGGGGAGGCGCAGCTACGGCAGCACATCCCTTCAAGGCTAAGGACGTGAGAGGGAACCTTAACTTCTCCTACAGCTGCTCTTTTCTCTTTTAAGCTGCAGGAAAAGAAGTGACAGTGTCCAAACTCTAGAAAGCCAGCTAGGACACCCACTGTCATTCACCCCCCCTCTCATGCTCTGCCAGAATCCCAGCTGGGCTCCGCTGCCTGCCCAGCACAGCATTTCTCCTCGGGAATATGTTGGGACACCAGGCATATAGTGCCCTACAAGGGAAGAAAGCCTTTCAGAAATCAGATAGAATGAAGAAGCTGCATTATTTTCTCAGGAGATTTATATTTCTTGTGGGATGTTGCTTAACAAATCTTTCTGTCTCTCTTCCTTGGTTCTAAGACAATGTTTCTGACAGAAAAGAAAAGCAGAGAACTACAACTGGTTTGTGATGTTTCACAAACATCTGTAAAATACCAATCCACCCTGGGAACAGAGTGGGTGAGAGAGGCAACACAGCCGAGGACTTCTGGGTCCTGTTCCTGGTCTCATCTGTTGTCAGCTGTGTCATGTCACTGGAGTCACCTCGGGATTGCCTTGTGCCTCTCTGTGACTGTCTTGCAAATGAGATGCTTTGTATTTCAGCATCGATGTAGTCTTTCAAGTAACCCTTGAGGTGATATTGAATGGGAGCTGATGGACTCAGATGTACTCAAAGCAAAAACAAACAAACACACAAACAAGAGCTAAGCCCTTCTCTAATATTAACCATATGCCCCATACAGGAATGACAGCGGTTTTGCACTTACTCCTGAAGGTCTGTGCTGGGCTAAAGGTTACCATATGCCATAGGAATGCTCTGCAAACACCAATGAGTGGCCATCAAAGCTGAAAACTGAAGTTACTATATGGTCAGAGGTGGTTAATTGCAGCTTCTGCAGCCTGCTTGACTAGGTATACAGAGCATTCAACTGCTTGGTTACCAGGGATGTCAGCTTTTCTGCTCACACTTGACTGACTCATTTTCTACATACCATTCAAAAGAAAATGCAAACAAAAGTGGCTTTTCAAACAGAACATGATTTCTTCTCCAGAGTGGCATCTACAAATCTTTTATGAGTTCTACAGTGACTGGTCAGGAAGGGAAGATTAAGAGCCATAGCCAAGTGGCTTAGGAAGGAAAGGGAATGGAGTTCTCAGCAGGAAAATCAAACTCTGATTGCCAATAACTATGTTTTGCTTATGCTGGAAGGTCTCCACATATTTTGCAAGCAGTTAACTCGTACCACACATCTCATGCATCAAGCCTCTGATGTGGGTAAGGGCATATGATAAAGCACATTTTTTTCTAAATAAAGAGCAAGAATACAGATGGACATCAAGGAACATGGATCCACGGGGGCTGCATTTACAGTGACAGTGACTGTCATTCTTCAAAGATTGTGAAGTCAGGGACTTGCAAAGTGAGGCAGGCAAGCACATCAGAAGCATGAATGAGATTGGGATTATAGCATCATAGTGTGGGATCCAGCTATGATCAATGGAAAGAAAATAGCTGTACTGGTCTGCAAAGATCACCTGAGTGGAGCTGTGTTCAAACTGAGTGATGGGTGACGGGTGTCCATCTCACAGGCATGGCTCAATCTGCAGAGGAAGATGTTCTTCTGCAGGAAGAATGTGTCTCCTCATACACAGAAACTAGATGAAAGAGCATGCTGAGATGAGGAATGACAAGCTAAGACACAATAGGAAAGTGTCCCTGAGGCACATATTGGTCTTCCGCTGTCACTGAAAGGTATAAATTCACAAACATAAATTATAGAATATATGTAGGTGCAAAAAGCACCAGAAATCAGTCTGAGATGGAGGTGAAGGCAGAGTGGAAACTAGGACTTCCAACAGTATAATTCAGCCATTCTCCTACAGTCTTCATTCAAAAGTAGGTGGTGATTCAGGTTCTTAATTTCACCAGAGCCCATTGAAGCACCTCTGCCCCTGCCATATATACAGCTGAATCATCTCTTGCAAAATGCCTGCCCTGGTCTCTTAGCAAAGATCTACTCCAGTCCACTGGCTTCTTTGGAAACATCTGCCCCCACACACGATTCCTTCTTTGAAAACAAAAAAACCCTAAAAGGCCAAGAAAACTAAAAGTGACAAAGCCATTCTCACCTGGTAGAAGATATGAGAGTCATCACTAGTAAAGTGACTTGAGTAGGAAAGCCTGCAAAAGTAATTTTATTAATCCAGACAGACTGGGAAAGACAGGGTGCAGGGTATGACAAGTATAGGCAGCAAATGAGTAAAGGGGATAACTGAGCAAACCTTATATACTGAAGAGTGAAAGGAAAGTGTTTCCTGACCTGCTCCATTGCAAATTAGACCCATGCAGCTGGATTCCTACTTCTCACTTTCAGGAAAAGTGCTCCAAACAGAGAAAATGGCAAGCTCAGCCCTGACTAGGAAGCAGGTCTGGTTAAAATTATGAAAGAAACTAAATTTCCCTTCCCCCAGCCTCTTCAAGGGCCAGAGATTTGTGTGCAAAATAAGTCAAGTTTTTCCCCATGGTCAAAGACTGGTGTTTTATTTATTTGTGGTCAGTAATGCTGGACCTCTGTCATATTTTGCTGTGGTACTCCATTATTTAATAAAGTCCCAAGGAAACTGGCCAATGCCTTTGCTTGACAGGGACTACTTTCTGACACTGCACCTGGCCACCAAGATCACTTTTTATTGAGAGAGGAGAGGAATTAAAAATACAACAAGAAATTGGTTTATAGCCTGAAGGAAGGGGAAATGTCAACCCTGAAGTGGTTTGTGATTTTTTTTAACACATTAGACCAATACTGCAGCTTATGCCACAGAGCACTTGTGTGTTTCGATCAAGCTGCTTTCAAATCCTTCTAAGCACCACAGGCCTTGGCAATTTCCCCCTGTGACCAAAACCTGAGTCTGCCCAGCCACTGCTTAAGAAAAGCCTTGGGTTTTATCTATTCTGAAAGCCAGGAGTGAGACCCCTCAAACAGCTCCTTATTCCCACGTCCCAGGAAAGGCAGCCAGGCTCCTGCAATCCCTTGTGCTGATAGCCACCCACTGTAGTCAGATTTGAAAGCCTTTCCTCAAGGTAAGGAACATTACCACTGCTCACCAGCAGCCCAGGGCCTTTGTTACTACCCTGCAGATCTGAATCCTGAACATTATGAGGCTTTTGGGATGGAGGCTAAATGCAGCAGCACTGTAATACCAAGCCCTGCAACTGCAGGGATGAAGACAGTGTGAAAACAGGGACCACTCTGCCTCCTCAGTGAGAACATTTTGAGACAGCAGCTCCTAGGCCTGGGAAAATAAACCAGGGGAACTAGACAAGAGAAAATTATAAACTGTTGAAGTCCTGGAGTACTTCCAGGTATTCAAGCAGGTAATAGATTTGTTTAAATAAGTGGAAATAGTTTCAAAACGTCAACTTTGCCACATTGTCTGGCTTCTCCTTTCTGGTTCAGCTCCAGTCTGGGAGGTTTGTTCATGAGCTCAGAGAAAAAGTACCTACTGCAGAAATATAGCAAAACCTACAGTGTTTCAGCAAGGGGATTTTCAGCTGGCACATGTCTAATGTTTTCATGGTTTCCTGTTGGACAGATAGCTCTGGGGAAACAGTTATATGACCTACTGCCCAAGGAACTATGCACAGAAATAAATAAGCAAGCTTAGATAAATGTGACACTTGTTCCTCTCTTCCCTGCCAGTTCTAAAGGCTGTTGGATTCTTGATAATCCAAACACCTATTTTGGCCAAAACTTTATAGCTAATATCAATTAGGTAGGTGACACAATAGAGCAGAGCCTAATGACTTCCAAAGTCCATTAATATACAACCATATATATATAAAATATACACATATACACCGTATATATGTATACACACACACACACACACAATACCAATCAACAGGTTAATTAGAAATAGAGAAGTATAATGATATTTCATCCAGGATGCAACACATAAGTCTATTTGCTTCTCACAGGAATGATGGCATTTCAAACCTCTGTGGATAGCCCATTAATCTCCACAAGTGCTACTTTAAGACATTTTACCTTTTCAATATCCAACATTAATTTGTGGCAAATACCAATTTCTGCATCTTTCCAAAATTGTTCTTTTTCTCTGCAGCCCTGGCTGAACAATAATAACACACTCATTAAGTACAACTTCTGCCTGGAGGTATTTTATAATACAGCAGTTTCTGAGATGCTCCCTTTGATTCAGAGCTATGGGAAAACAAGGCAGACAATGATTATTGGATACTCACAAGAATTGTTGCTGGTATGGAGATGACACAGATGTCCCAATTTTCACAAATGTTCACACACTTCAAGACAATTCCCTTTATTTGTCTAAGCGATCACAAACTGGCTGCCAGATTTAAACCAGTTTGCATTTAGTTCAGCATCCTATGGAACCAAACCTTGGGCAAACCAAATTTCACAAACCAAACTTCAACAAAGCCTGAGAAAAATAGACAACTGCATAAAAGGGAAGAACGAGTGGGAGGGAAGGGGAGAGAGAGCGAGACCCAGAGAAAACAGCATGGGTCACAGCCGGAGCTCAGAGAATCTGCTCCAGTAAAAGCTGATGAAAATCTGATTCAGTTCACTCCCTTAATCACAGAGAGACTTGTTCCTCCATATGCTCTGTAAAAAAAACACTCCTCATGTCAGTAACATGTGGAGACAGCAAATATTTCTCAATTGTGAATGATTCATTGACTTAATAAGCATCTGGCCTAAACATCTGATATATATTTGAAATTCCATCTATTTCCTAAAAAATAGTCCTTTTTTATTTTGAGTGATCAAAACCAAACGATAACACTAAAAAAGGCAATAGGGTAGTCTTTTTTGGATGCCATTTGTGATCAGGGGAGAAGCTGTTTACCATTGGTGTGGACCAGATTGGGAGCAATTCCTTGCTAAAACCCTTCAGCTGCTCCTTTCTCAAGCGGAAGACACTGAACACGATGCACCTGAATCTGGGCAGTGAGGGACCAGTGGTGCTGCCGGGGTCTGCTTCAGGCAGGGGAGGTGATGATAGCATTCCTGTGCAGAGGGCTATCCCCAAAGGCAGCTGGTGACTCAGCCTGCCAGGTGCACACCCACTGCAGGAGGACACAGCTCCTGGCTCCAGCTCCAAGCCACACCCTGCACCACAGGTCCCTATCAGATGACTTTTGCCACGCACGGAAACTGGCATCAATTACAGATCAATTTATCACTTTGGAGCTGGATCAAGCACCAGCCCTCCAGGTCACTGTGGCTCCAGCCCCACATGAATCAACATTTAATATGGCATTAAAATTCTCTGGTGATTGCTTTTAACTTTTGCGCAGTGTATGCTTAGGGCCGCAGAGCGCAGGTTCTGCTGTGCAGTGTTTTGTAGGCTGGTATGAGCTGCGTGTCCAGAGTGATATTCCTCCTCTTCTGGATGATCCAGAGCACAACACTCTCACCCTGAACCCATTTCCCCTCTCTCTTCTATCTACTAACAAAGCAGCCTGGGCACAGGGATGCACAAAACATCCTTCTGTGGTCTGCAGTACAGCCAGGATATGAAGGACCATGACACAAGGGCAACTTGTTATCATTCACTTCTCCAGCATTTTAACTTCTTTTCCTTCCCTATTTCTGCTGGATTAAGCTTTTCCAACATAACTGGGCTGACTCTGGGTGTCTGGGCTAGATTTAAAGTTCAGTGAGGTTCTTTATTTTCCAGGAAACATTCTTCCTTCCTCTCCTTCCATGACTGTTCCCACAGGTTTTAGTTTCTTGTTTTGGGGATTTTTTTTTTCTCCCTTTCTGGGTTTGACCTTTGTCCAGATGCTTTTTAAACAAGAGTTTTGAGGGTTTCAACACAGTTGTGCTTCCAGTCTGAAAGGGGACTTAGCTGGACAGATTGGAAGTCTCAGAGCTGGAAGCACAGGCTCAAACACTGCTTGGTCACCTTACTCCACACAGAGATTTACACCTCCCAACAGACTGTACAGGGGCTGCTGCTCTCATTAACTCAAAGAGCCCATTCCTGTCCCTGCCTACCACAAGCAAGGATGGTTACAAGCAATTTAAGGCAGCATACTGAAGCAGGAATACCTTCCTTTGAGGCTTTTCATGAAAACTACATATATGTCTGTGCACATGTGTGTGGATAAAATAATATGGAAAGAATATAGAAAGAAAATCCATTGTCCTCCTTCATCCCTTCCCACATCCACCAGAATGAGCCTCTTCTCCACCACCAGGTTAAGCAGTTACCATCTACCAGAATCAAATACATTTATTCTGAGATGCCAAATACCATTGTATTGGCAGAGAAGACAAGACCTAGGACAGTGTAACTTCATCTAAAGCCTCTGCAACTTTTCTGTCTTTCCAGCACGGTTTGCTTGGCTGAGGTCTGTCCCTGCCCTTCTTTCCTACAGATCCCTCACACTAGGCCAGTATCATAATGAATATTGCTCTCCCTGCTGCTGGTTTGATCATCTGTCTTTGCCGATCTAATAATGCACATACTGAACACTTACACACCAGGTTTTCTAAGCTGCTCGTCTTGGAAGGCTCATCCAGAATCTCACAGTTCAGACTATGGGAATCTCCTCTTAAACCTGCAGCCTATATTCTTAAATCTACACTTAACTGTTCTCTCTACTATTTTTTACTCATGTATACTCCTTATAGTCACTGTCCTTCAGTTCCAGTTCCTCTTCTTTGCACGTTTCCCATTCTGTAGTTTGTGAGTGAAGCTGCTTTGCCCTCTCACAAGACAAAGGTTTCCAGCCTCCTGGTTGTTCTGCTAGCCTGATACTTTTAGCATGGTTTCTTTTTTCTGTTTCTTTTTTCCAGTTCTTCCTACAAAGGCAGCTGCCCAGAGCCACACACAGCATTTCACACGAGGTCCCTCCTCAGCACCTGGCTCAGCAGTACAGCTACAATGCTCCCCTCTTCCCTGGAAAGACCTGCACTGACACTGCATCCAACTTACACTTCCTGTGACTCACTACGGCACCCTGGTTTTCACCTTCTCTGAGCCCTCCGGCTCCAGTTCATTGCCAAAATGTTTATTATTTTTCCCTAAATACTCTGAGATCTTATCTCTTGCAGCATTAAATTTCACACCTCTTCTGCTACGTGATTATTCCGTTCTCCTTGTGGAGATCTAAATTCCACTCTTTATGTAAAATGCTTCCCAACTCCAGGTCATCAGCATAATCCTACACTGACACTTGGTGAAACTATTAATGCAACTAAGTAGCCAAATTTAATTTTATGAAACTATGCCAAGAAAACTCCCTCAAATCTATTATATCTTTTTAACAGGTAAATCTCTTCAATTTGTTGTCTGTTAACCACGCATTGAATTCTCAACGCCAATAGTCAGAGTTCAAATAAAAATCATGACCAATGATTTGACATGTGAATTTTTCTTAGCTTTGTGAGACTGAAATGGAGATGAAGAAGTTTTTTGCTATAATTCTTCCATTGGTGTTACTTGGGCTAGCTCTGCCTTTGTTAACCAAAGGAAAAAGAATGAGTACTCTTAATTCAAGCTAACTGTGGTAAAAATTCATATTAAAAAAATAATGAAACTTTTAGGTCTTTATGAGCCAGTGGGTTTTAAGCTCTAGTTATCCATTTCCCACAGTCTTTAATTTAATCTGCTTCAGCATCCCTTACTTGGCTAGGTTCTCCTCAGAGCTGATGTTACATTAACACTCCTCTCCTGGCAGTGAGAAGACCTCAGACCAGAAAAGTCAAACCAAGATTCTCCATGTCTTCCACAGGACTTTTCTGGCATGTTTGGTCCATGACTGCTTCTGCCTCCCTCTTCGAAGAATCCCTTAAATACAAGTGACATGAATTGCTTTGCCAGATGCCTGATACAATTTCTCTCAGGAAAAATGCATGTTGATGTTAATCTCACATGACATCGGGAGATTACATTTCTTCCAGGGATAAAAAAATAGAAATCATCCTGATTTTCCTCTTCTGTGCTCATATAAATCTGGTTACGTGGAAGATAAAACCCCATAGGTCTCATCTACCAAAATACTTTGTTCAATACTCATTCTGAATCAAATTGCTCCGAATTTGTGACTCTACAGCTATGAAATGTCCATGTTTCCTTCATTCCCACACAGGTTCAGGGTTGTAGCTTAGTAAACAAATACAGCAAGAAAAATCTTATTTCCATCTCTTTGGATCAGACCTTATGCTGGAGACTAATATAGAAGAAAAGGGAAAAAAAACCAAACAAAAACCCAAGGGGTAGGAGAGGACAAGAAGCTGCAGCAGCTGAGGACAAAAGTCCAAGGCAGGACTTACCCAACATGACCACAAGCAATTCTGTCAAACTTATAAAATCCGCATTAATGCCAGGCTAAGGCAAAGACACACACAACCTCTCAATCAACTCCTTGGCACCACTCCTCCTCCCTGGTAACCCACCACACCACCCTCCCCTGTTTCCAGCTCCCACTCCCTTATCACAGCAATGTGAGGGACCAGGGTGCTCAGACCCTTCTTCCTTCCAGCTGGTTTTCCATGATGGCCTCATCAGCCAGGAGCAGGCCACTGGAGATGGGCACATGCACTGCCTGATGCCAATATCCTTTAACAAGGACCCAACATGCTTGAAAAGTGAGGAAAACTGGGGTCACTGAACGTCAGCGAGCTCAGCATCCTTTCTTGGTGTTGCCCAGTGCCTTTGAAGATCAGGCCCTTGGGTACTTGCTGCCTGAAGACATGAATAGACCTTTCTCTCTGCCCTCACTGCAGACACTGGCAGCATTGTTAGAGCACAAGCACAACCAAGTCTAAACTGGCTGAAAATTTGGCTGGCCTTTTTGCTTCAGCGTGATCAAATGGCAGCATTGCTCACCGAGTGTGAAGGGCATGAAAGGATTAGCCGCCCTCCCCCAGCAAGCAGGTGAGCTGAAACCCTTTCCAATTCACTACATGTCAGTTTACAAGTAAAACATAAGGTATAAATGCAGCTATTGTTAAGGTGAAGCAGCCATCCTGGCTGGGCAGTTAGATTAGCAATTTACCCTTTGTAAAAGGATTAGTACACCCCTATTGTTTCAGTGTTTATTTATCAATTTGCATTTTTAAAAGGGGGCATATATCTGATGAGGGCCCAGTTCTCCAAATACCCCGGCCGCACCATTTCCTCCCAACTCCCCATTGACAGAACTTACCAGAGCATTTTATAGACCAGAAATTGAGGAGAAACCAAAACTTTGGCAGTGCTGCTGCTCACACAGCATTTTGTTGGGCCAGCAGGCATCCCTCCATCTTTCAGCTGAGAGCAACTGCTGGGTGCTGCCAGCCATGCAGATCAAACACCAGAACTGGATTCCCACTTTTCCTCAGAGACCTGAGCTGAATGCAAAGATATTTACGGCCCATTCACCACAGTTTCTAAGGACATGAAAACCTGTGCCAGGTTCTTCCCTCACACTGATTGCAGGCACCAATTCAATGAAGCTCCTCTGTAGAGGTGATTCCACACTTGTGGTCTTCAAAGCTCCTCAAATAATTCCTATAGCTTCCACTGGGCTCAATAAAAGCCTGTTTTTTTACTGACAAGGGTATCGAAGAAATTACTCGGTCCATTAAGCACAGAGGTTAGCATCAAACATCATTTCTTGGCATCCCAACATCTCCAATGGACCCTCAACTTCAGTGGTGTTGGGCGCTTACAGAGTCTTTGGGAGCCTTTATTGCTGCAAGGGCTGGTTCAGTTTCCATGAGCCACAGGGACTCCTCGCTGGAGTTCAAGCTCAGGGAAGAGGTTTCACACCGAGCCCTTCGCAGCGGGGAGAGCGGGAACGCTGCTCACCCAGCCAGCCCCGCCAGGAGCACGGGCTGGCTGTTTGGCAGGCAGCAGCTGCTCGCTCAGATTAGGTAAAAATTCCTTGGTCAGAGGGAGCAGAGGTGCTCTGGAAGGGAAGTGAGAGAGCAGATTTTTTAATTAAAATGACACCTTTGCGCTCTGGTGCAGCCCCACAGCCCGCTTTTCCATGAGATGGCGATTTAGGAAGCCATTCTTTTAGACCATAAAAACAGTTTGGAAGACGAACAAGCTTCCAGCTGTGCTAAATTATTTTCCTGCTCCCGCAGGACCCAGCAGCAAACTACAGCATGTATTTTACAGGCCTATGATTTATTTATATGGACTAACATACAGGTATTGATTTTGACCCACAAACCCCTTCTGTGGCTGGGGGCCTACACATCCCAAAGCCTTCTCCCAGCCCAGGCTCCACCACCACAGCTGTGCAGGAGCAAGATCTCCATTTGTGAGAGAGGGAGAAGAAACCGCAGGGTGTTCTCTGGCTTTTTGTAACTCCTTCCTCACATCCATTTCTTTTTTACCCAAACAATTCTAGTTTGTTGATCAAGCATCTCACACAGGCAATTCATTTTTCCTGATCATGGGGGAAGTAAGGAGGCTCCAGTGGGAGCTGTTAAGATCTTAAAATACGCTCTGTGCTGCTGGCTTATTGCAGATACTCTGATTCATGGTGGAAAAGAGAGGCCATGAGTGGACTCGATTAAAGACATGAATTTAGGAATCATCAAGGAGCACGTAAGGCAAGCAACAGCTACTCTGCCCAGAGGAACATGTGCATACATAAAATAAAATAAAAGTAAAACAAATTAAATTAAATACACAGAAAAGGAAGGGAGAGAATGTAAGGGACAGACCCTGTCCCACAGGGCTTACAATTTACATTTAGATTAGCACAAGAAGAAGCAACATTGCAGGGAAGGTGGGTGAGGGTTACAACAACAAAACTTTGTGGCTGACCTGCATTGTAATTTCACTAATTAGAAAAAATTAAGTTTCTAGTTAATAAATCGTTCCTATCGACTGATTTGAGGGAGGTGCACAAATACCTGTGGGATACACTCTTTGATTGGATTTAGCCATTCTACTATTTGGAGAAATGGTTTTAAATCATTAGCCTTTGAGGTCTGCTTTGAAGATAAATGAAATGTACCTCAAGAAGAAACAAGCCTATTTCCTAAACTTAGATTCACTGTATGTCCCCGAGTAATGCTGGTGGGCACAAAAGAACAAATCAGGTGATATTGTTAGTAATTGCTCCAGAATGACACATGGAGAGGATTTCTTGCTCTTTTTACTCAAGTGAGAAAATCAATTACCACATCCTCATGGACAGGGGCTGGCAATCTCCCAGTGCATGGAGCTACTGACCTCTCCATAGGAGCTGGATTAACCAGGCTGATTGCTGGTGAGCACTCGGGTGTCCATAAACACTGACCTACATGCAGATGCTTCACCTTGAGAGCAAGTCTTCTCAACAGACCTGCAGAGGCCTCAGGTCATCTCTTAGACTGGACTAGCGTGGCTGTTATCAATAAATATCTAATCATAGCTGAGCACAGCACCAGCCCACAGACATCCATCACTGCCCAGGTGCCATGGCTACGGCACAACACACGGCAGCAAAGCCATGGCACCACTGGCACCACCGCCGCCCTTTATCGGCGCTGCACACTCTGCCTCCCTTCACGAGGCAGCAGCGTGCTCTGGGAAGGGGTGGCACTGGCAAACACCATTATTCATGGCTCTTCCCATAACAGGGCCCTCTCCTGCTCCTGATTTACCACAATTCCCCTCTCAGTATGGAAGCAGAGAAGTGACAGTGACTCTGATACTCCTTGACCCTACTCCAAAGGCTGGTGATAGCAGCCTAAGATCTGTGAAGAAAACTGCTGATGCCAAGAACTGTACTGAAGTGTAGTTTTTGTTCAGCTCAATGTCTAAGGTTGGATAGTACAGGTGAACTACCACGAGGCACGGCTGAAACAACCCCTGTGTGGATACAATTGAATATATTGCCTCATCCAAACAAGAATAGAAGGGAAAAGCCAATTACTCTGTACTGAGAGCGCTTTCCCATTCAGCTGGCTAGAAATAGGCCAGGGATCTTTTGGTATTGTTAATATTTGAACCACTTTATTTTTCTATCTCAAATTATCCTCAGATTTTCAGCCTAATATTCTGTTGTTATGATCTTTCTGGATTCAAATGAGGAAACAGAAATCAATATACATTTGAAGCCAGACAAGCTTTGGCAACCATGTTCTGGCAATTTAGCATGTTAGCACACGTCTCTGGGGTGAGACTTCAGCTTCCAAAGGTACTTTTCATTGCCATGCTTCAGATTCCCCTTCCTCACCCTGCCCAAAGTGCTCACTGAGTGAAGGTGGTTTCCTGAACCCAGTGACTGGCAGCAACCATAACACTTTCTATCTTAGCTCCAGGAACATCAGAAGGCAAATAAATTACTATTTTAGACTGCCCACAGTCAACGGTTTGAGGTCAAACAAAGGTTTAACAACACATTCTAGTTTTAAGGCAAGCTTCAAAAAATACTGTACTACTGGATGACCACAGAGTATTCAATGGTCAAGGCTAAATGGACAGCACTGTACCAGGCAAATATTCTAGCGAATTCTGTGACTACTGTTTAAAGGCAGACAGATAGAGTGAATTGATAAGGCAGAGGTCAACAAGTGGTTCTGATATAAAACATTTAAAAAAAAAGCCGACCCAGATCATGGTACAGTAACTTTTATTGCAGAGATCAGTAGGCCAGCACAGCTATTCATAAGTACTGTACATACATGAGTGCCTCATGCTTATGCCAGCCTGCACAGGGCTAAAATGGAAGCATATAACCAATTAGTGTTAATAGGCAAACAATCATTAGAAGTGTTAACAAGTGATGCTGGAGAGGCTGTTTTTCATTTTATTACTGATCTCTAGTAAGTGTTATTATCCTCATAGAATAACATTCTATTATGAAATGCACATGCACAGCATTAAAGCCTTTGATAGTCCAATGCTTGCCAGCAGCAGCAAAACTGTAAACAAAGTGAAAGAATCATTTCTGAAATGCCAACAGCCATTAGTATTCACAAAGTTTGGAGGATGCAGAGAGCCATACGCTAAAGTGTAAATAACAGGAATTTACTGTGACCTGGGGATCTACGGAATAAATTGAGTATTCAGTTTCTTCCCATTTTTTAAAAGAGCCTGAACACACATGCTTAATCTCAATTGATTTGTGCCTGAACTAAGGTCTTCAGTCTGTTATTTATTTTCAAATCTTTTCAGCCAATAGACTCCCCTAACATTTTTCTCTTTTATAACACAGCAAGCAGCTGCAACTAATCATATTTCATTATGGTTTTGTATATGTTTTGTTTTAAAACAAATTTTATTTAACCAACAAAAATGCAACTGAACAACTTCTTACTGTAGAAATTTTTCTGAAGACTGGCAGAATTGGACATGACATCAGATACAATCAAGACAATGTATTTGTTTTAAATTTTAGCAAGGAGGACATGGGTTGAGGGAAAAAAAAAACCACTTTGAAATGAAGGACAAGACAGACTTAATCTTTGCCTACTTTCTATTACTGTTCACAGGCAGATGACTTGAAAATTACAGATGCATTTTATATGACTACCTATTTATTGCAACCATTTCTTCAGCTTTGACATACAACCAGAACAATAAGTGAACAAGGCTTACATTTCTGTGTTGGAAATATGCAGTCTCCATCCATCAGGAAAAGTCTCAATGGGAACTCAGCCTACATCCTGTGTCATAACTGAGTAACACCAAGCCCCTCCCAAGCCACCTTCAGCACCAACACAACAGAGCAGGGAAGTGCACACAAGCCACTTTACTGCCCTGCATATGCTACATTTAGGAAACTTTACTGAACTATTAAATAAGCAATTATGACAATATAAGATATTAAATGCAGATAGAGTAGTGTCAACCAAGCTACTAAATCTGGGCTTTGGGCTTTCCCACAGAAATATTAGGGGCATTCAAGTAAGCATTATGCCTTTCCTTCCAACACACACTTCTTTATTCTGAAGACATCTAAAATTCAGTGAAGAAAGAAAAAAAAGAAAAACATAACACAGCAAAGTCCTACTGGGGAATAGGGTTTTAATGAACACACAAAGCAACTAGGTGACATCTTTATCAGCCCTCATAAACCTTGATTGAATACACAGTGATAAGGCCTGTTTAAACTGTCATCCTCACGATAACAGAGGCAGAGACAACCCGGGCCCTAGCAACGGCCTGTGCGAGGGAGGCCCCTCCCGAGGGGGCCACCCTTCCTTCCCACTGCTGGGCAATGTCTGTGCTGTGAACAGTGCCCAGCCTGCACGGCTGCCTGGGCTGTGCCACGCTGGGGGCACAGGGCTGGGATGGCACAACCATGTCTTCTCCCAGCAGTGGCTTGGAAGAGCATCTGAGTCAGCTTCTCTGGCTCTGGGGATGGCCGGCTCTCCAGGGAAGATGGGGGCTTTGAGGAGAGTGACCTTTAGCACTCAGATCTGCAAACAGCAAGAATTCCATATAAGTGGTTTTAAAGAATTCAAGGAAAGGTTTTTGGGGGTTCTTTGGTGTTTGTTTTTGGCGCTCTTGGGGTTTTTTTAAACCACCATCATCTCTGAGGCACATAGCATTAAGCACTAGGAAGCAAGGCAGCATTTGAGGCCAACATGGCTATGGAAGTGGCCAGTGACGTGACTTCTATCAGAATATTGGCCTTGGCCATCTAGGACACTTAATTTTATTTTTTTTTCAATAAGTATTTCAGACCTTTAAGCATCTCCAAGAAACATTTATGCAGATTGCTAGGTTAGTAACTTAGGATATAATTATTCTTCTGCAATTTTTTCTAACTCTAAAAAAATACAGCATACACTTGAACTTTTATTATTTCTTCCCAAAATCGTTCTTCCCTCACTGCAATGCTTGCAGTGACACCCACTGGCTGTGGGAGGTGGAGTTGCAGAGAGCACTTATTAAAATACTTCAGTGCACCGACAAGATCACAGAGAGAGAACCTCAGAGAAATGTTACCATCCAAAAGCTGGCATTTTGTCAGCTCACTTAGTTATAACTCAGTACCTGCATTGAATACAGCCCTTTCTCGTTAACAGATTTAATAAGGAAATAATGATCAACAGTTACTTGTTAAGTATAATAAAATACACATTGGTATATAATTACTAGTTAATTAATAACTCCCATTGCTTGGGTGGTGGAAGGTATTAGTTCATTTTATGCCTATTTGCTCTGTGACAAGATTGAAGTAGCACTAGTACCTGGTTTCAGTTTTTCATCAGGAAAACACCGAACTGAGCTGGTACACCACAGTGTGACTGGCTGGCAGGGGAGGCATCTTATCTACTCAGGAACTCATTACAGCTGTTGTAGGAGTCCCTGCATACACCAGCAGATTTCTTTTCGTACCCCCAAGCAGTAATTTCTCATTTCACACTTAAGAAAGAGAGGAAACACAAAACTTAGTGACTTGTGTAAAGACTCACAGGAAAACCACGGAAACCAAACGTAACAAATCACAATCTAATGGCCTCAGTTAGAGGATAATTTGTTTCTTCAACTGTACTAGAGAAACTTCTCTATATTATATACACATAGGCTCTTAATGTTTAAACAAAATTATCCAAGTTTAAGTTGAAACACAAACAAATCACTCCTGTTACACAAGGTATTTACCAGAAGAAAAGGCTGAGTTTTAATTTAACTACAACATGATGGCTTGGAACGGATCAGGGGAAATTTCAGAAATACTTAGAATAAAAAATTAGAAAAAAAAGAGACCTACTTTTTGCCTGCTCCATGGCATAAGCCAAGAGCAAATGGCTCCTGGCTGTGAGCACACAAGGTATGTTTGCTGACTTACTCAGATTAAAAATATTTTAGTCACCCTTGTGTTATTTCCCGCATACACGGCACTAATGTTCTCTCCAGAGAGTCAGAAGCAGAACTATTACATTCATGGAAAACACATTTATACAGGACTTCCCGCAGAGCTGAAAAAAAAAAAAAGTTATCCAATGCCTTCCCAGCCAAACTTCCTCCTGAAGTGAAAAATCCTTCCCTTTGATAAGAAAGCTGTGTCAGACCACATTTCTGTCCCTGACAAAAGAACAGTGCTCCCTTGGCTTGCTCCAGTTTTGGCAGCTGTGCTCAGCAGAACCAGGCTGCTCTTCCCAGCCAGTCACCACGCTTAGCAGAGACACCACTTTATCTTCCCTGAACAATAAAACAAAAATGAACTATGTACAAGCAAGCAGTAACTGTGGGTAACACTGCCCACAGCTCCCAGGCAGGCAGTTCTCCGGGTTAGAAATTCCATCAATAATGTAACACATCATTAAAGACCTCTCTGTCCTCCCCCCTCTCCCTTTTTTTTTCCTTTGCCTGTCCACATTCAAAGCTATCTAAGGAGATGTTCAATGCTGCATAGACACAGTTTGCAGCAAAACAAGCTTGGCTTGTTAGCTTCCTGTGTTCTTTCAGGAGGAAGCAAATTAATAAAGCACAGGGAAGGACACTTTTCGTGCAAACACGGAAAGCTGGTGCCTTATAGATCCTCTTGTTTCTAATTCACTGACAGCCAATCCAGATACACAAGCAAACTTGTTCTAGAGTTTTGGGCTACAAGTACCCAGCACCATCCAGTGCTCTATTTCCAGGTTCCCTAGGATACCTACTGACCTTATCTCAGGCTACCTACCCTTCCAGAAAAGCCAGATGTACCAACTCATGAAAACTATTATGTTATCATGGATGCAGTGCATTTCCCTCACTGCTAGCTCCTATGGACACAGCACTGTGCCATGAAGATGCCTTAATCTATATCTGCCCTTCAGACACTGCAGGGCACACAGCATTTAGCATTCAGCTGTGACAGGGAGGAGCTTAACCTAGGATGTGCTAAGCTCTTCCTTATCTTCACTAGAAAAACCTGCCAGCTCCAGGCCATCTCTATCAATATTCCTATGAGCAGTACTGGCCAGCTTAGTGTTTAAATACCTGTACCTCATAAACCAACCAATCTTAGGCCAACAGGTCTAATTTTTGTAGGAAAGGACAGGCCAAACCCAAGAACTCCAGGCACAGCAATGATGCCCCCACTGACTTCCTCTCAAAATTAAACGCCATGTGAAAAAAAAGGCATCTCAACATTTGATAATTGAAGATGGTCAGAAAGAAGATCAGACCAAATCAATATTAAACTCCTTTCCTTGTCCTTACAGAGGATAACACTAGCTCTCCTATAAGCACACACTCACACCCTTGGAAGGATGCTCTGGGGAGAGGTAGTATGATGGTCAGGAATAGCTGGAACAGACATATAGGATATATGTTTGATGGCAAATCCAGATGTAAAGTATCAGTTATGGAAGCATTTTTGGCTAAATGAAAATTGGCAAGAGAAACAAAAATCCAGGCACACTTGCCATCCAGTAGAGAGTGAGAACAACAACAACAAAAAACTAAAACAAACCAAAAGCCAATCAACCAACCAAAAAAAACCCAATAAACTTTCTTCTGAAACACTCTTGCTAGCTAGTTGGTTTTTTTCTCTCCTGAGGACTATTTGACTACATCCTCAAAGTTGAGAAACTCCTACAAAAGCCCACGAGTAACTTTCCTGGAGTGCTCAACAACTGCTTGCCAAATCTCGGCGTCACCGCTGGATTCAGCACAGCAGATAAAGCCTAAAATTAAATGTCTGGTATCCCAATCTTGTTAATGAAGATATGCTTTTCAAATCTATTTCATTTCCATGCCACTTACCAATAAAGCAATGTCAGCTCAGGATAAGTAGATGCCCAGAGGGCTTGGCCCACTCAACCCTACTTGGCTGCAGCACTTTAAAAGCTTAAGTGGCTCCCAGCTTCTGCTTGCTGCAGGGCGAGCACCTCACACAGCTCATTACTGAGCAGTTGATTTGCAGCAGCTCCTCTATGCTGCTGCCTGGGTGCAGACAGCCACAGCACACAGAAAATCCAAGTCAAGATCACTTACTCCTTTACATCCTCAGCGTGTCCCATGGGAAGAAAACTGTGTTAAATAAAACAGCAAATCCACAACTTTTGCACCAGGGAGTGGCTTGTAACTCTCATGCCTTCCTTCTCCATGGGTGGAATAGTTTTCAGTATAATTATAAGACGTATTCCTCCAGGGAGATTTGGTGGGGAGGGACCTATCCAGGGTGGTGGGACATGCAGGACATGGCAGGGTTCCAGCAGGACTCAGTGTATCCATGTTACAGGCTCCCCAAAGAGGGTACAGAGGAATTTAAAACTCAGTTTTAGTAAACCACTCTTCTCTGTCAAATTTGCCATCTGAGTTTCTTACTTCATAAATGCCAGAAGAACTAGGTCTATGGCTGTATTTTAGCTTTAAGTTTCCCTATTCCCTTACTCTAGCCCACTTCTCTATCTCAAAAAATAGTATGGTGCTTCCAGACTCTATGTCCTCTACATGAAATGGTGGGAGAATGCAGTTTCAGCAGACAACAATATCAAGATTTCCTCAGGCTTACACAGAATCAGAATCACCTGAACAAAACCCAATATCGATATAAATTAGGTGCCTTAAGTGCCATGTGTTATAAATCAGAAAAACAGACAAAAAACTTGAATATGTTGTACAGCTGTACCACAAACAGCTTAACTAGGGCTCTGTGTTAGGAAAAGCCACCTTATCTGGATAGACCTGAAGTGATCTTTATTTTTTATCCTTTACTGGTCTCATCACAGAAAAGAGGAAAAATAATAGTATTGTATTTCAAAGCCAACAATCTGTGGCCATTGGGAAATAGATGCTATATATTTGGCATTTAGTTTATATAGCTTTCATACAGAACCTCATGCTACCTTACCACTATAAAGCATATACATGGTAGGGATTATGTAATCTTAGCAGAAAAGAAATACTTGGAATGTGGTTTCAGATTTACCTTGTTCAAAGAGATGGAATTATTTTCCTAATTCTTTATGGAGGCAGCAAGAAGTCCAAAACCAGACCCCTTCTCTTTGCAAGCAATCCTACTGAAGTTCCTCCAGGCAACATAAGTGCACAAGACACTCTAGATGGAAGCTTCTCTCTTCTAGTTGCTTGTGAGTTTCTTTGAGAAGTAACCCTTAAGCTGCCACCAAAAACCAAGTCCAGGATACAGTAAGAATGAAAATTAGAGGTGGCCTATAGGACAAAAGGACATCACCCAAGCTAAACAACCTTGAAACACTTACCTGTTTCTGCATTTCCTCATATGGTTGAGATCAGAAGTGGCCCTATCCTTTCCTCAGGGGTAGACAAAAACTTTTTCTTATGCCACCAATGGGGACAAATAAGGGATGTCAATAAATTAATGTGAAATTATGCCAAGACCAAATTCAGGAATTCCTCCTGTCAGTACAGAAATTCACAGTGAAGTTAGGGACACAAGGACAAGGCTTCACTATGCTTATGGCAACCTCAAGTGCAAAAGAACACAGGAGGACAGAAGGGACACACCAAGAAGGAAGGGACACAGTTCTGCTATCAAAAATACAGACAAAGAAAGAATTGAAATGGAGGATTTCAGTAGTGGGGACAGAAGCACTGAGGACATGAAACACAAACCCCACAACAGTTGTGACAGAGAGAATAACAAGAGTTGCAAACATGGAGGTAAGGAAGGTCCCTTGTAAAAGTCAACACACATAAGAACCTGTGCCTGAATGACATTGACCATCTCAACATTCTTATTTGTGAAACATGACTTTGCTACCGGGGATGGAAATTTTTGTTGAAGAAATAGCTCTCTGGTCTGTTCAGCCTCTTGGGAGAAAGATTATGAGTTACTTCAACTTCAAACTTCTGGCCTTCAAGTAACTTGCATACTCAGGGAAGCCTTGAGAAGCTGGACATTCCTTCCACTGAGCAGCCTGACAGGCTTCAAAGCATATTTAACTGTAAGTTGTGTTACTATAGAGTGGAAAATACTAATCAGCTCTTGCCATCTAGGGAGACTGTGGTTATCATTAAGAATATGTGGGACACTCTTACAAGAATTCTTTTCCCCTGCCTGCTGGACAAGCTCTTTCATACAGTTTATCTGCTCCAACTGCATGCTTTTGAAAAAAAGCTTGACTAAATGAATACTTTCAACTAGAGCTAAAGGCAAACACTCCACTGGAACTTTGCCCTAATCAATAGTAGCAATGTTCATGTCACATGAGAGTCAGAGGATAGAATATGGTGCTTACTGAAGTCAGCAAATAACCAAATTATACTTAGCCTGCTTGAAGAAGGAGACAAGTTAGGTCTGGTCCACCCACATATTAATGCAATCATCATTATCCTTATCCCTTGTTTGCTTTGTACTTATATTGTAATAAAAAGTGGTGCCAAATGGAGGGTGCTACTGACCCCTTGTGGGAGAAATACACATTTTAGGATGCCGACATGTCAATGGGGAAATCGGCTCAGAATTAAGTTTGTCTCCTTACCTCCCACAGATTTATTTCTAAGGAAAATTCACTGAAACAGTGTTAGTGTTGCAAGAGGTCACTATTAGTCTCACAAGTGTATTTTAAAAATTTTAGAAATTAGGTTTATTAGCTTCTCTAGGGCAGTCACATAAGCATCAATAAATCCTTGTAGATCAATAAATTGTAGTAGATACTGCAATGACTTTCCCATAACTTAAAGTCTTGCATTGTTGAAGACTAAAATTTATACATTGCCAGTTGGCACAGTTCTCAGTTTTTAATATAAACTATTTTAATCCATCATTGCATCACTTCTAAAGACTGCAAAAAACCCCTACCTTACTATCTCCTGGAAAGCAAGAACATACTACTCTGCTGAAAAGGGAACAAACCATTTAAAATCCTGAAGTTTTTTTCAGCCAAAACCTTCTTTTAAGTATCAAGAAAAGTTGGTATGATTCATTCTTGAAAGCAAAAGTTTTCCAAGGCATGTCACCATCATGAGCAGGGCTGCACAAAAATTCAACTTTATTCAATTTTATTTCTGACAACTTATATTTCCTTTCCTTATGGGGGAAAACTAAGTCTGAAAAGGAAGGCTAATGCTTTTTTATTCCAATACTACCACTAATCTTTACTCCCTAAATGAGAGTACACCCATGAAGAAATCTGCATTTGATTCATGTCAAATCCAAAGGAAATCTCCATGCACCTTCACCACTCCCATCAGAAACAGACAACTGTATATTGAATACAGCTGGAATGACTTAGAACAACCAAGTGCACTATACAGAAATTAACTGCATTACACAGTACTTATATTATAAAATTATTATAATTATTTATATTGTACAGTAGGAAACAGCCTTCTTAAAATCTAAACCCATCAATACCAAACACTATTAAAACCTGCAGCTTCCACTGCAATCAACAGCAGGGGCTGAAACCCTTGAGACCACAGAGATGAAGTCTTCAACCAATGCCAGCACTGCTCCCGTCATGTTCAATGAACACATAAGGAGAAATATGTGAACAGCTCATAAATCCCAAAGCAAAGAACAAGAGGCTACTTCAAATGTATTTTAACAAATTGCATAAATTATTTTAAAATAAAGTTTTTCAAAAGTATTTGAAAACACTGTTTTTATACAGACCTGTCATATAAACCAAGGCTGAAGAAACTTGAAAAATGAAAAGAAACTGAGAAAGAGAGCAACAAACTTTTTATTCTGTCAGTTCCTTTTTTCACCTGTACACCAGGACAAATAAAAACACTAAGCCATATAAGTCTGGTTGGTTTTGTTGCCTTTGATTACATAGGCTTTTTTTTTTTTTTTTACAAATGCATCCATTAAATTGAATCCTAAAAGTACAAACCATGATGCAGCATCTGTTGTCTCAGAATATGGAAGTTACTGTATCTGGCAGGAGATGTTTAAATGATCACATTCACATAGCCAGATCTGTAAAGGCCATTCAATTACAAGTAAACACAGAGTCTAACATACACTTAACAGCAACTCGGGTCAGTAGAACAGTACTATGAACTGCATATTTACAGAAAAATTTGCACATAATCCAGAAATAATTTTAAATCAACCTTTCTGTTGTTACAACATAATCCACCCTTTGAACTTCTACTGTGCTGCTTTAGCAATGTTTGAGTACCTTGGAGATTCAAAGGCACATAGCACTTCTGATGCTTCCACAAACTCATTCTTCAGGAACATATTACAAAAGAACCAGTTTTTTTAAGAACTTCAGACTGCAAAATTTCTCAATAAAGTCTGGTGCTCCTTTAAACATTGTATGCCAACAAGTAACCAAGTTTGCAAACACCTTTTCAGGTATCCAATTTTCAAATTCCATGGTGACATCTAACATCATTACAACTCAGAAGGAGGAAGACAAATGAGCCACCACCCTTTTTCCAATGTTGTGTGCAAAATATCAGTATTAATTCAGCCCAACTATACTTTTAAATCAAAGCTCTTCAAAAAGTCAGTATACATCTTATATGACAAGTTTTACTAACCATACAGTACATCAGCATTTCCTTTGAAAAGCTTAGACCTTGCTAAGCAGTTTTAAAGTAAGCAGTTATATAATGCTATCTGCATACAGAAATACACTACATTCACACAGGCAACCTTAAATTTCTCCAATAAACAGTCATGTCAAAATCTACAGTTTACAGAAAATACAAAGTTAGTTTTAACAAAAGCAAAAATGCTCGTTATGATTCAGTAAAAACTGTTTCCTAACATGAATAGTTTGCATTCATAAAGACACTAAGGCTGGGACAAATTAAGTATTTCTAGAAGCTCAAAATTACACAAAGTTTTCTAACTATGAAATGGCATGCAAACATACTGATTTTATTGTTGGTTGTTTCTCTCTCGCTTACAGAAGATTTACCAGATCAGAGTAAAGCTGCTACTTTTACATGTTATTCAATGACCTCTTCCTCACACTAAAAATGTCACATACAGAAAATTTTCTCAGCTGTCTTTGACACAAAAGCTGCTTCTTTAAATTTGAATATTATGCCCTTCAGATCCTCATGACCAGTGCAACAATTAAACAGCTTTCAGAAAGCTTAACAATATCTAAATTTGCCAATTTTCCTTTACAGAAAATATATACAAGTTTATAAGTCCATGGCGAGGGCATTACAACTATATTAACATCAACTCACTAACTGGATTGAAAAGATACTTGCATTCTTGTGAAGACCCTATGGCTGCTGCCCATTTAGTAGTTCTATCAAGGCACTGTACAGTCATTAAATCTCTAGTATTCTCCAAGATGTGCTGAAGAATATTGTGAATGTGTTTAAGTTGTTAAAAAGCCCTGAGTCAGAACTTGCGTATTTACCACAGGCTGAGCTATAAAAATGGCACATACTAAAGCTTCTGCAGACAACAGTTTAGCTTTGTCAACACAAACAAAGTATGAAATGCACAGAAAGACAACAGTATGAATTCCAGGAACTTATGCACAGGTATACAATGTACTTTGTGGCAAATCACACACTGCTATCGTACTCAACTTTTACACAGTAATTTTCTAAAGTAAAAAAACCTCTGCAATGTATTCAGACATCAAAACTGATGAAGCAAAAGAAAACTGATGTGTTCCCCACCCCTTCCCAAAGACTACAAACAGCTAGAGAAGAATTCAGCACTTTGACAGAAAGGAGGTAGCACTGCTAAAGGTTAGACTGTAGTGTTGTTGGGGTTTGGTTTTTTTAAGTGAAAACTTGACCCATGCAGCACAAAGAACAGGATAGGCTCTTCGGTTCACCAGCTGCTACTGGAAGAGTAAAATCAAATTTCTCAGAGGAAGCTCAGATCACTAGCTGAAAGCAGCTTCTTCAAACAATTTAGTGTTTACACTAACTGCAATTAATACTGCTAAAGATAACTACACATACATAAACCTTCATCTCTAGAAAATATCTACACAATAAGTACTTAATTATTTTTAAAAGACCATTTCAGGTCTTTAAAAGAAGCTAAAATACCAATTATAAGATTATGCTAAAAAGGCACAAGTACTTGTGCAAATCTGCTATATTCTCACCCAGTCCAAGTTAAGAATACCACCTTCTAATCAAACTTCCACATTTAGAAAGGAACTTGTTTGCTATCTCACCAGTCTAGTTTTTATTATCCACTTCAGGAAAAAGGGATTTCTCTAAACCCCAATGTACAAATACACAGTAATCCAACAAATGGAAAGTAGGCAATAGCAGCCCAGATTTTGAGAAGTGCCATATAAGCTTGGGCCACAATAAGTGATGATACAAGTTTTGAGGGGAAAAAAAGTCAAAAGTAGTTATACAAAAGTGAACAATCTACAAGTATTTAGTTTATTCTGTTAACCTCCTAGGTTGTCTTTACACTTTAAATCACTACATAGTGATATGACTGTTTATGTCCCTTAATGAATGGAAAAGAAAGTATTTTACTTAAACATCTGAGCATACCTCACACTGAACAATACATATTTTTAGGTGTCTTGTTACTTGTTGCAAGAAACAAATGGAGATATTTCATTCCATTTAATTTCAAAATTGTTATTAAATGCTGGGGAATGGACATAACAAACCTTACAACCCTTACATTCTACGACTTTACAATAAATTAAGAGATAAATGCCTAACTGATTTTTCTAATTTTCACTTTGCTCAGGTGAAATTTAGACTTTAATCTTTTGTTGAGGACAGATGCACAGTGATATTTCCTTAACTCTACTACTTGTTATGATCCCCTTTGGCCTTCAAGTGAACTTCTCATCCTTCAAATATGTGCTATCCAATTAAACATTCACACTCTGTGCACAGATAACCACAAAATAAAGTGAATGAGCTTACTGGGATCCTCAACAACACTGGCTCACCTTCTACACCTGAATTAAAAGAGAGAGTCTAATATAAATATTTATTTCCATAAATGATACTGGATTTGCAAGCATTTTTCCTCTTTAAGTTTTTTGAAAGGCAAACTGTATCACCATCTCCAGACATGATACAGCTCTTCCTCCTGTCAATAAAAGACCTATATAAATAATTCAAGCATCTTGGTTAGCTTTCCTAGTTTTTAGAATTCAGTTGTTTTCCTTGGCACTAAAATAGTTGTTTTTCTGTGTCACCATCAAGCTGACACAGTTCAGTCTCAACTGGCACACAACATTGCTGAATGAGTCCAATCACAAACTCCCATGCAGTCACATCCACCTGCTGTGAGTGCAGTATAGGATACTAAAGCTGCTCCTACAGCAATACCTTCAGTCATTGTCTCCATTTCCATAGGACTGTGATGGTATTCAAGCACTGAGGGTATTAAACAGTAACTTACATCCAGTTTCCTACCCAGGATGCTTCAGATCTGTTCTAACTCAGCTGAATTATTCAGCTGATGCTAAGCTGGAATACTTTCAAGTAACTCTGGCTTGTTCCAGCAACAAAGAGTCAGGAAAATGTGAACTGTTATACTGAGGTTTCAGTTTTGAGTTGTGTTATCAAGAAGAGATCCACCCTGCATCTGCACAGCCAAGTTTGCAGAGGTTCCCTTAAAGAATTAAGAGGACAAAATATGTCTGCCAGAGACAGAGGAAATCAAGGTACAAATCTGATGGATGACAGGCTAAAACTCAGAATGGATCATCAAATGGCACATCCTATTATAGAAGTATTTCCAGGGGAAGCCTGACAAGAAACTGAAGACTACTATAGAAAGTTCAGCTGTAAAACATGCTACCAAAAAAAAAAAAAAATCAAAAAACCCAAACCAAAAACCTTAGTAACATACATACTGTGCAAATGAAAATTGCAATGAACACTCAGATGCACGGAGAGTTCAAGTGGAGATACCCAAAATGATGAACTGAAAAAAGGCCTTACATCAAAAACTTTCCAAAACTCCTTGAAATTATGGTACTTTTGAATAGGAATCAAGAAGCTAAAAAAGGGAAGCCTGCTTCATTTGGTCAAGAATACAATTATGTGAGAACAGATGACTACTAGTATACAAAATAAACCAGACTACTACAGTGACTCCAGATTGTGATTGTGTCCAATGAAAGAACACTGAAAATAATGAGGAACATTTGGAATGCTGGATGAGGATTAAAGATGGCTATTGTAAGGCTGTGTATTACACCACTTCATGGTGTTAAAAGCCCCTCTACATATACTTTTCCAATATATCACTGTACTTGTTTCCTGGAAAACTTTATTCAGTGTTTAAATCTTATTGCTTAAAGGTTTGTCTATCTTTACAGTTGTCTATCTTTATTACTAACAGTCTTCTGAGACATTTGCCAACATTTGCACAGTTCAGGCATATCAAGATCAGTTTCAGAAGACAGATTGATTTATCTGCAAAGACCACGATTACAACATTATCCTTACTTGGATCCTTCCCTCAACTATCATTTTATCCACATTTTAGACATATGCAATGAGAATTCAATGATAAATTCATCTTAGCTGCAAGTAAGGCACCTAAGTGACTCCAGCACGGATTTCTTTAATGTTCTGCAAGAGCACATCCAAATGAAGTCTGCATAATGGCAATGGGCTACGTGAACTGTGCACTCAGAAAACAGTCAAATCACTTAGGAGCAAGCACAGATTCCTTTTAGCTACAAGAGATCCTTAAATCAGTGTATTTTCTACCACTAAAAAGGGTGAAAGGATACATTTGTTTTCAAAATATTAATAGTTTGCAGTCCCTAACAGTAGCATTTTGGAGGTCAGGAGGAACAGCTTTTTATCATATCAGGGACAAGAAACTCCTTCAGCAAAATTCAGCTCAACTAGGCACAGCTCACAAAATTCACTGTTCTGTCAGCAATATCTTCATTTGCAGTATTATTAGGTAATGCTCACAGATAAGTTCTGGTGTTAACACCCCACTTAGATGAATAATCAATATTAAATATTCTCTTTTGCTGTTGACACTGTTTGCCTGGAGACAATAAAACTCACTTAAAAAGAAAGGAAATTTTGCAAAATCTCTTTTTTCCGAATTCACAGACCCACAATTTCTAAATGGCTCTGCATGTATGTGTTTCTAAAGAATGGATCAAATTCATTCATCTAAAAGGGATAACTGACCCACAGCTCAAATGTTCTCCTTTCCACTCAAGCTAAAAGCAATTCCATACAATTCAAGTAATTAGCAGAATTATGAAGCTCGCTATTTAAGTTACTTAGCTTGAACCTGTTAGCTCAAAGTGCAGTTTTGGAAACATAATGCTTCTAAAACAGATTTTTCTTTTTATTATTTTCTACACAACCCAACCTCAGGAACAAAGGACATGATGAAGTCAGAATTACCCTACCATTGCATTCTGAGGCATGACCTTATGGGAATAGTGTTTCTATTATTACTGTGCATATATTTTGTATTGTTTTTTCATGACTGTGTATTTCAAGACAGAAATTAATTGTGAATCAGAACTGTCACAGGAAATGTCAACACTCTCCAGAAAAGCACAAAGCCAAAAAAAAAAAATCCTAAATATTTATGTTTGGTAGTAACTGAGTAACTGACAATATAAAAAAAAAAATTCCCTTACATCACTTGACATCTGATACATACATGATACACATGAACAAAACCAAAATATGATTGTTTCTTTAAACTTTAAGGGGAAGAAGAAGACAGAAACAAAATGGAAAAAAGACTGCTTTAAATTAGCATTAGGCTTAGAAGTTTTTTAAGAGTAAAGCTACAAGCTGACTGTTCAAATACTGTTTCTTTTATTTGGTGTGTTCACAGTCTTTAAACAATTACTATGTAACAAACCTGTGCTACAGTATTAGAAATGTTTTCATCAGAACCCTTTACTACCTTTCAAACTAACAGAGGTTTAAAAGCATCAACATGTCCTTACTCTTTCACAACCTAGTAAAAAAGACCCTGGCCCCTGCTCAGTACAAAAGGATCCTCCGTTCGATGGCCTTGCGGCAAATGGGGCACTCGCTCATGCGGTCTCCGCAAAGCTGGCACGTCCCGTGGCCACACAGGAAGATCATGTTCTTCAGGCGGTCCAGACACACAGGACACATCGTCTGCAAAAGATTTGGACAGGTTACCTACTCAGTGGTAGTAGTCATACAGTACTGAGTGTGCAACATCTCAACTGCTGAAATTCAACAACAAATATGTCATCCTAAGCATAGCAGATAATTACCATAGCCACTAAGCTAAATGGTGGGGGTTTATTTAAATCCCATTTTTATTCCACATGGACTTAAAATATATGGGCTTTTCCTACTCCATCATGACACAACCACGTAGATTTTTTCAAAATATGATTTCTTTAATTAAGGCAATCCAGTAGTAGGTTGACATCATATTTTCAACATAATTATGCAGATTTGCAACATTAAAACACTCTTCAGAAACATTCTACTTTATATCATATAATCTTCCAGGGAACAAAACATCAATAGCTTGATGTATGCAATGCTTGGGTAATGATTTACAAATTTCTTCTCAGGCTAGCTAGCCATTCATAAACTTACCTGTAAACACCAAGCACTCAACACCCACAGAAGGAATAAAAATGTTGCATAATTGATATGTAAAATTTAGTACTTTGTGTTAGTTATCTAGATTTTCAAGAAAAAGAACACCTCAAGTTTCAAATTAAGAACAGTTTAATAAATCTGTAACCTTTACTCATAACAGCAGCACAGCAAACTTTTAAAATCAGTTTTAATTGCTGAACGTGAAGTGATGGTCAATGCCCAAAGTTCTTCAACAGCAAAATTCATTTTGCACCAAGTCACTAAGGAACAATGTCCTTCACCTTTTGTCATGTGCAGAAATTGAAGTTTTCATAAGGCATGTTCCTTCACCATAAATATATTGCAGCCATATTAGGATTTCATTTATAACAGTTTATCAAATGTTAGTAAATGAACAGATGTTACAACAGATGAAAATTGTTAAGACCATTCTATAGAACAAATCAAATCTAAGATGTCCTCTTATCTGAGACATACTACAAATATCTAACAATTACAAATATTGATCTCATACATAAAATGAAATACTGACAATGCTTGTATTTCAAATACAAATTCATTTTATCACCACCTTGCACCTGTGATTTACTTCTGTACTCATCATTGGGGCTTCACTTCAATTTGTTCATTGCATGAGAGAAAATCCATACCAAGGTACCCTGTTCAGAAAAATCCTAAAGCACATTTTCTATGAAATCAAGAGGTATTACTTCCTAGGGTAGATAGCGTAACTCAAGACCAAAAGAATTCACCAAAATTCTGTTTAAGAGTTTAAATTGGCATGGAATCTGGCCAAATCACTATTTTTATCTTCAGGGTACTAGTATAATGGACTAGCAGGAAAATAAAACTTCCAGGTAAAACCTTAAGCCATTTTATACTGTAAAAAAGCCCTGAAGGGGAATGTGCTCCAGCTTTGCCAGAATTTCCACAATACTGTAACAAAACATTCTCAAACTAAGAATTTAAAGAAGACTGTCTGTCTGTCAATCAGTCCTGCTCATTTTTCCATTCACATCAAGTCATCACTTTCACATCCTACACATCAATGGGACCTTTAGAGTATTCCTCCTCCAGTAACTCACAGACTTGAGGTATCAGTGAAACAGCTATTTCCAATGCAATGAATACACAGCTGTGTGACACGTGTCTATAACTTGGCAGCACTGGCGTGATGATCTTTCACAAAGGACTGACAAAGCAAACACTCATCTTATCTTTGGGAAAATCCCCAATGTGTAGCATTTATTGTATGTTTTGGCTAATTATTTGCTTTTGTGTCTAAATATAATATCAGAATTACTGAAGTTACAAGGGTCTGTTTCTCTCCAAATGCTACACCATCATTTAAAAATTAAAACATCCATTAAGGAACACAGAAATAATAAAAAAATCAAATCTGTTGAAACACCATTACTTTGAACTGTTTCATTCAGTCAAGGACAGAAATCCCAACATTTTCATTTTATAGATATGCAGTATGAGAAGATTGCCCTATTTCTCCTGCTTAGTACAGAAGCACAGTATATAAAATATGTTAGCTGTTTAATTTCTTAACATGATACTATCTTAACACTTAAGTTACTTCACACAGTAGGAGGACTCAGCTGGCAGAATAACAAGCTTCCTGTTTGCTACACAATTCTCTTCTGACAGGCTTTTCTCAATTAGTTCAGCAGTTTCCCAGTGGGGTATAAGCCCAGATAACGGAGTTTTATCCAACTCTGAAGGAGAATTCCTTATTTAACCACTTTGCAGAAAGTTCACTGCAAGCCTTATGCCCCTTTTGGGCAGCAGAAAATAAGTGAAAAATAAGTACCTGTAACTATTATATTATTTGTTAGACCATCCTCTGCATGAAATCCCATTTTTATCTGCTTGCAACATTTGACTCCCATCTTTTAAAGGAAAACAAATAGTATAAAAAGGCACTATGCCTGTTCTATATGAGAATTACCTCTTCACTCTGGGAAAGTGCCCATTGCACCTTAAGTATAACTGGGTTTGCAACTCAAATTATTTTTCTTTCACTAACAAGGTGTTTTAAACTGCTTGAAGTATGAATTCCTCACTACTAAAAACAGTTTTTACAACAATATACAGGTGCACAGTGACAAAATAAATTTATTTTTTAAGGAAGAAGAAAGTGATGTAAGTATGGTGAAGGAACATACGTAAGATATTAGATGGATGATGATGATTATGTATGAAATGGAGTGAAGGTATTGCAATTACAGTCAAAAGGGTTCACATTCAGGGAATCCCTGACGAATGGTGTGGTCATCAGATGTGGGAGATTCTGTTGACATCAGCATCACTTCTGCTTGGCACCAGAAATAGTTTTAAAAGCTTGCTGCACTAACATATTAGATTATCATTGAAGGTATGAGTTGAAACAAAGGCTTATACCTGCTGAAAGAGAACAAATTAATTTTAAGTAGAAAAATATCAATTGAACACGAAGACTGAACTATTACAGCACAAATCAAAAGAATACACAATTATTCTGGAATGCTGTGCACAGCTTCAAGCACAAAATTTAAAAGATGAGATGATCAATTTTAATCAAATCTGACTTGCTGCTCACAAGTATGATACAATTTGCCCTGTCACAAGACTAAGCACAAAAGACACTGAAAACACAAGAGTCTCAAGCCAAGAGGCGCACAAGGAATAGCCAGAACCATCTCCTTCTAGTCAGAGGCACTGAACAATTCTGCCTGTTGGCTAGCAAAATCCCAAAGGTTAGATAAAATCAGAGAGAATAAAATAGCACCTAAGGAAAACTGACAAAAAACCCCTGAGATCACATCTAATCAAGAAGAAAAACTGTAACAAAGTAGTTTTCTTTTCACGTGCCTATACATAAGAATATCAGCATAGGCAAACAGAACTCTGATCTTCTATAACTCCTAAAGTACCCTGAAAAAATGTATCTGAAGAAAACAGATTACTTGCATTTAAGCATGCATCTGGCATCTTGTGCATGAACCATTTCAAATGCCTTATTCTTTCCATTCAATGCTAAAAAGTAAAGCAGAAGCTATATAGTGGATGCAAGCCATCAGATGACAGTAATGTCTGGAGTTTCCAGGTAAGACAGAAACGCATTTTCAAATTACAATTTTCAATCTTGCATGTTCTTTACAGATAAAAACTACACAGGAAAGAGTTTTGAATTTCTGTGACTGGGGTGCTGGCCCAGTCACCATATGACAGGAAAAGCTCCTCACAGACACTCAGTTGAGCATATCAGCTCTCAAATTTAAGGCATTTTGAAACACAGGTCCTAAAGCTGGCAATCTAAATGTTCTAGCCCAAGCTTTCATGCACATGAACAGCTGAATCCAACAACTACCAGGACTAGATGTGATACTGCTGTCACTGAAGTATTATGGACTGCTGTAAGCCTACTACAGGAAAAGGCAAGCTAGAACACCTCAGTTTCCTGTAGCCATGAAAAGTTTCTTCCAATTGTGTTATACACAGGGAAACAAAAAGTCACATTATCAGGGTTCTCAGAGATTAACCTCATTCAGTAGTCAAATGCTCCAGATCCCTTACTGCTGAAAGGTCTGCAAACACTACACCGAATTACAAAGATAAACCTTAACATTTAAATTCCAAATATTTGAATTACATGTATAATATTTTCAAAGTTTTAACCTTGCAGCCACACAGTTCTTTGAAGAGTGTGTTCGCTATACCTTTCATAAGACAGATAACTGTCAGCTATTGTTCCAAGGCAGTTAATGAACAGACAAGTCAAGATTAAGGTAGATACAGAATGATGAAGATGATCTATTTTTATCTCTGTTCTGTGAAAACAGTTTTTTCTGTATCAACACATTCAGGTCAGCTTAACAGTCAGAGAATGTACTGGCTGGGAAGAGCATCCTTTTTCAGTCACATCAACACACATGCTCTAATAGATGGATTATCAAACATAGCCAATTGATTTTTTCTTTTAATCCCATACATAGAGGACATACAAGTCACATCCCACAAAAAATACTGGTCTTCCAACTACAGTTTAAGACTTGATGCACTTCAACATGTCATTTTGCTTTAAATAATAAAGGATGCATTGCCATTTTCAATCAAGTGGTTCTTGCACTTAATGGGTCTTACAACTTTTATCCAGCACTTTTACCTGTTCCTTGATGTCTTGCAACTGTTGCTGCAGCTTCTGTACATCTGCATTGACATTAGTGTTGTCTTTGTCCTTCTGCAAAACTGGAATGTTTCCACTTGCTGTAACATTAAAAGAAAATAAAGATATGTGATTACGCAGCAATCTAATGAACTGGGAATAATTATTTCCAGTGTCACAGCTACAATTTTCAATTATCTGAAAAAAATGTTAGTCAACCATCTTTGATAATCTAATTAAATTCACTACACCCTCACTGCAGCTCAACAAAGAATTTGAGTTTAGCAGCAACACTTCTTTGACAAGTATTTCCATAATAATGATGCTTGTAGTCCCTTAATGTTCTCAGAATTCCTATTTGTCAGCGAAGTTCCTGACATGAATATTTTTTGCATATGTTTAAGGAAAAAAAAGCCAAATTCCTTCACACTGAAATTACTTTTTTATCTACAGAGATGATTCTATTTGGTGTTCAAAATTGCCCAAGTGTCTTAGAAGCAGTTCATTCAAAATTTGAACAAGCTCAGATTAATAGTCCTCTATTTGACTGATCTGGGAAGCAATGGAAGAAAGAATTGTCAAGTCTTGAATTTCCAGTGAGTACTGAAAATCTGATTTTAATGAGTATTCTTATATTTATCTATATCAGAACATTATGACAAGAATGAACTGACATCCCATTCTCATAAACTCAACTGAAATACAGTGTAACACATATAGACACACAGAGCCAATACAAATAATTCACAGAAATTACTCAAGTAAGTCACAAGAAGTTTAAAAACTAGTGAAAGGAGGAGTTGTAAAACTAGACATTCTCTCAGGAAAGTTGCTTGTACCTAGATACAAAATACTTACCATTACTTCAGAGTACCAGAGGTAAAAAAAAAAATAATAAATATTTGCTCATTTGCACAATCACAGAAAATCTTCAGCTTTTACTTCTTAGGGCATTAGTAAGTGGCCAAGTCATCACACGTTTTGGATTCTACTCCGAATGCCAGAAGCAACTCTCCAGTGTAATGACTGGTGGTGTTACCACAATTGCTGCTACTAATGCAGAAAGTAGTGCAAACAGCAAAGGGATACCTGGGTTAGCACTGTTTTCATTAAACTTTTCTTCAGAAAGGAGAGAAATATTTAGATAATTTGAGAGAATGAGAATAGGTTGGTGGAGGAACAGGAAGGAGTATGGGCTCTGGAATCACTCACAAATATCATCACTGGTATCTTCTGTACCTTTCCCTCCGCAGCACATTATGAAAGGCACTCTTCGCTCAACCACTGCCCGACACTGTACACATTTCTTCATCAAGCTTGCACAATCTGAGGGAACAGAAAAATAAATCAACTCTGAATCTTCCCACTTTGTTTTTCTTTTTTCCTATACATGAGTTTGTTTATTCAGAGTAACTATACAGCAATGACTTAACAGATGCTTATAATACGAAGAACTACTTGAGTTTATCTCCACAAATTTTCTGCAAATCACACCTAAACAATGTCCTTTTTGGTGCTGAAAGTAAATCTATTCTCTATCTCCTTTTAAGGTATTTCAAGTGAACATGTTCCTCTTTCTCCAGATGGATGTCTAGTCCACAAGAATTTCAGATGTTAAAAGGTAATCACACATTTGAGACCAGAACTTCCAAGAATGCAATGACTATCTGGCTATCTTTTTCTTTAGAACAAAGGATCTCACTAACTGTCCTAATGCTCCAGGGGGAAAGAGATGCAGCTCTTTACCCTTAAGAGTAAACCTACATATTTTGATATAATCCTAGAAAAGGGGCTGTAATTTTTCTATTTAAGGCAAGTTATTGTCTCATAAATGCTAAAATGTTACTGTGAATCAAGACAGTGAGTCCTACAAAATACACAAACTTGAAGACTCTCTCATCCTGCTTGAACAAGATGGCCAGAAAAAAAATCTGGAAAGAAATAATCTACAACTGTTAAACCTTCTGCTGTCCTTGTTACAGCTTAGACTTGGTGACATGTACTGCGCTGCTGAAATCCTTCACCACAGTCATCAATCATTTTGTTGTCTTCTTTCCTGGGATTCAAAAAAATTTCTCTCATCATCTTTCAACTGCAGACAGTGAAAGAGGCCAGATCAGGCTAACTATAGTCAGTGGTTTGATGTCAGCTGCCTCAGCCAGAACAGAGGAAGAAACCAGACTTCTTTAGCAAGTCCAAGTAAGCAGTTACTCATGGGGATGATTACCTTCCCTCTTGTGTAGATCCTCATCAATAAGGACTGCTATTCTCTAGGGAAATGACCCTTCAACAAAACCCTGAAATGTCTGGAGACAAGGTGATAGCTGCATTCTCATCCACTTGTATTCAAAACCAAAAAATTTCTAGAGCTCGCCTACCTATTTTACCATTACACAAGATAAATCAAAATGAACCATAACTGGTGCTCTTTGCAAAGATACATGATGTGACTTTTGGGGCAAAATACAGCCCTTGTGCAAATCTGTAGATTAATAATGAAGCATACTAAGTATTTATTGACAATATTTTTTAAAACACCATTTGCAGATCTGAATGCCTTCAAAAAGCTGCAACAAAACAACAAAATTAATTCTAATTACTACCAAAGTGTTAATGATATACAGTAGGCTTCTATTATGTGAGAAAGCCTACTCACAGTTAAATTATTCAGATGAGCACACACTTTCTAAATATTTGAAAATATTCTAAAATATTCTAAACATTCTAAATATTTGAAAATCTCCACTTTGTCCTCCAATTAATACCAGCGTGACAAATAATGTCAAAATTCTGATGATCACACCAGACTACCAAGTAAATTGAACCTGAAATCAGATTACTAATTGTCACTGTTGCGATGGACACACGACATACACACACTTGTTAATGGTTTTAGCAATCTGATAAAAAACATTCTGTCCTACAATTACTTCCAAAAGAGGTTTTCTAAAGTTACTTACTCTCACAGGCACACATATGACCACAAGGCTGGAAGAGCACTGCTGCCTTTTTGTCTGAACATACTACGCATTCTTCAATCTGTAAAGAACAACATACACACGTGAGCAAAGTGCATCTCCTGCTCTCTACATTAATTTGCAAGGCACATGGGTCTAAGAATCTCCATCTAGTGGGGTTTTTAACACATTCAGCATCTCAAAATGCAACTTAAATAAGTTATCACACTAACTTCTAAGAACAGGTATTTGCTGGCAATTTTTACACATTCAGTACAATGACAGGCACAGAGAAGCATTTAGAATACCATATATTTATTTTTCTTTTTTCTTTTCTCCTTCTTTATTCCATCAAGGATACTTAAATCAGGGTTGATCAGACTGGAGAAGAGAGTCTCCAGGAAGATGTTATTACAGCACTTCTGTACTCAAAGGGGGCTTATAAGAAAGATGGGAACAAACTTTTTTGCTCGGCCTGTTGCAGTAGTACAGGAGGTAATAGTTTTAGACTAAAAGAAAGCCAATTTGGTATAAGAAAGAAATTTTTTATGATGAGGGTCATGAAACACTGGAACAGGTTACCCAGAGTGGTGGCAGATGATCCACCCCTGGAAACATTCAAGGTCAAGCTGGACAGGGCTCTGAGCAACATGATCTCATTGAAGATATTCCAGCTCATTGCACAGTATCAGATGTCAGTCACATTACTGATTTTAAAGGCCCCTTCCAACATTCTATGATCCTATGAAATTTAACTTAAAAGGTACTTTTACAGAAATGTTTTAATATTCTGGGCTAGGAGATACTCCAGTTTCAACCCCTGCCATGGGCAGGGACATCTTCCATTAGACCAAGTTACTCAGGGCCCCATCCAACCTGGCCTTGAACACTGCCAGGGATGGGGCATATGCAGTATGATCAAAGACATCACATACAATTCCATTTTTACTGGCCTGCACCACCTCTTTCAGTTCACAGAACTGTTGTCCTGATTCATTTATTTCTTGGCCTTGCGGTTTTTATACAGAAAAGTATAAGAGAAGTATTGACCAGATATTCCAATCTCTCAAACTAATTCAGCAAAAGAAATCTAAGGAAGGCTATCCATAAAGCTTAGCTTTCACCTGGGAAAGCTGATTTCCATAGAGTACCTTCTTTAGATGAATGAGTAGGGGCAGAACCCTCACTTTGCTACTCCAAATCACCCAGTGGCAGACCCTTTCACTGACTGTAAAGAAAGTCTAGAGAAAAGGAGCTCCCACTATGTTAACATTTGGCTTTTGAACATACACAATGCAGAACAGCATATAGTATAAGAAGAATAAGAGAGTGAGTAGTAAAAACAGTGCAACTTTATATTTACAATTCTTATACTTACTCTGAGATGGAGGAAAAAACAACATACTACAGAAGCAGACTAATCAAATATGTTTGGAAAAAGCAAACAAAAAAAAAAAAAAAACCAACCCAAAAAAACCAAACAGGTTGGGTTCCAAAAAAAACCCCAAACAAAGAAAAAAACCCCCAAAGCCAATCTAAAAATCAAACATAAATCCAAATGCAGAACATGATTTCTTTTTTTTAACAGCTAAAAAAAAAAACAGGACAAGACTTGGTATTTACAAGGAGTAAAAGAATATTCAAACAGAAAAGCAATGGGGAGGTATCCATATAGTCAAAACTATTTGTGAATAACCATTTGAAAAACCATTTGAAAACCTCTCCAAAATAGGGCGTGACTGATTGATTCTCTGAAGGAAAAAGACAGTGTAATGAAACTCATGTTTCCAAAGAAAAAGAAGGTGAAAGCTGAAAGTAATTATTAACTACAGAAACAAGCACATATTAACTCAGTTTACAGGCAAATCATCCTTCAAGTAGCCCTAAGGAATAGAAGAACTCAGTATTACTGAGGGAAATTATATTTCAGAAGAAGCAGCAATTTATCTTAATATGAAGAAAAGATACCATGGCAGGGGGAAAATAGTCTAGTTCAATAAAGCATCCTCACGTGACTGTATTAGGAACTCTGAGGACCTGAACAATGAAGACATTGCAAGGCAGGGAGAGGTAGGTATGACAGGCAAACAGAAAAGAGCAAGATATCATTATGATGCAAAATTAACTCCATCCAGTGAGACATGTGTAAGGCATAATACCACATAAAACATGTATATTTCTTTGACCTCTTTTTTACCTTTTTTTTTTTTTACTTTTCCACTATAAAAGTAAGAGAACCAATAAATTTCAGAGGTTTTTACCTTTGTCCTAGACTGAACTTGTTCTTTACAGATGAGGCATTTTTTCACCCGTGGTGAGCACAAGGAACACGTGGCAATGTGGCCACATGGGCCAAACAGAGTGTCTCTCTTCATGTCTGAACACACCATACATTCTTCTAAGGTTTCAGAATCATTGTTGATCATAGATGGACTTCGGGAACCAACCTGGCCACTACAAAGAAACCTTGCAGTCAAACTTTTAATAATTTAAAAGACCTCACTCAAATTAAAATGCACATCAACTGGCTGCTTCTACACTCCTATGCACTTGGGCATCAATGTATGATCATACAGCCATCTGAACTGCCTTTTCCCAGAAGTACAGCTGACACTGCAGTGCAAGGTTACACACTCGGACAAGGCATTGTACAGAAACAGGACACACAGGTCAGGATATCGTGTTGTGAGCGTAAAACGTCGCTTTCTCTCGTCCTAAGAGCTTGCTTTACTAACAGAGACGTGCCCTGCAGTGGGCAGACGCAGCCCCCGGGCTCGCCCATCCGTCCCCACGCCCGGCAGTGCCGGACCGGGGCCGGAGCTCCGCGCTGCGCTGGCCCGCAGGGGGCGCGCGTGCCCAGCTCCCGCCATGGGATGGGGCCGGGACACACGGACACACACACGGATACACACACACAGAACCCGAAAGGAAATAAGCGCCTTACTCTTTACCAGGCAACACCAATAAAAACAGCCTCTCATTTTCACATTTTAAGAGTACAGTTTTGATTTCCATATAGGAATTAAAGATGAGAATCGTTTGTGGCAACAGGCGGAACGTAACTAGGACAAGGTGAATCCTCTGGTACTGCATGGACCTGATAACATGGTACTTCACTGAAATTGTGATTTCTAGAGACATCAGACCTACCCCCTCGTTCTCTTTTCACAGAATCATACAGTTGTTCAGATTAACAGATACTCAGTAGGTGACCTTCTCAAAGCAGCAACAACAGTGAATTCATATCAGTTTATACAAGGCTTTGCCTATTTCAGTCATTAAAAGTTGTATGGACAGAGATTTCACAAATTTCCAGGCCAACCTGTTTGCAATGTTTAGTTATTCTTCCAGGGATTTCCCCCTGACTGCCTTGTGAAGTTCTACCAATTCCTCCCCTGAAGACTGTCACCTTCCCATTCTCATCTTTCCCATACTAATATGCATGAAAGCTTGGGTAAGTTTCAAGTAATGTATTTCTGAATAGCATTCAGTGTACCATAAAAACCTAAAGAATTAAAAGTAAAAAAAAAAATAGCCACACACAAAAACCCCCACCAAACTCCCAAATTTGTATGTTTTAATTAGGTATTGCTAATTTCAACATTTTAAAAAAATCAGTTAATCTGTGGAAAGCAGACATTTGGAAACAGTGCATTTTATGAATATACAAACCTGACTTTTTCTTTGTGACATTTAGCCAATGCTTTGCAGAGACTTGGATCAGGGCAGAGGTCGAGAGGGGACTGACCCTTCTTGTTACGAATGCCGAGGTCAGCCCCATTGGCTGCCAGGAAGCAGGCAATAGATGCAGCACTCTTCTTCTCTGCTCCTTGAGTGCCAAGTCCCATTATTAACTGAAAGAAAACAAATATGTAAGCAAGAAAGACTCTCTAAACAGTTAAGAATCATCTGGCTAAAGGAAAGCTACTTGACATGCACACTTATACGTAAATGTGTAAGCCAAAGGAAGCGTCTCTAGAACTAAAATCAAAACAATTGCTTCATTCTGAGTCAGCTATATTCAGCTTTCTTTTAGAAACTAAAATTCAGCAAGGAATAGTTCTACTGAAGCACTCAATCTCCTGTACACCTATACTCACATGTGAAGTGGCTGTCCTTCTATGTAAGCACTGTAAAGGGCAAAGTTACAGTGGGTATATTCAGAACACACTTCGGTATATGCTCAAATTGCTCAGTTCAGACAAAATGCTACCACGGCACTTGGACTGAAATCACAGTTGAGCATAGAAATGAATGCACATCTACTTTTAGTCCAGTAAGAAAAGTACCTGCCCAAGAAAGACTGAAATTCAGTTACTTTCTCAGCCTGGATGGATTAAAACCCACACACTGTCCCTATCTAATCACATAATGCTACTCTGCCCTTTCACAGCTGTTACTGTATCCTTGTGTAACTGCTTCACAGGGCCAGCTAGAAACACTAAGAAGGCTCACTACCACAGCCCAGCAAGGAATGGATTCCCCAAAGCATTCTGGCCTCCCAACACCTTTTTGTATTAAAGCTCAATCAGATGAAATGCATTAAGTATAATACAGACTCCAGAACTGCTGGCATCACTAAGAGTCCCTCAGCAAACTACACTACACTGTATTCAAAGGAAGAGCTTTGGCAAAGCCAGGGCAGCTCCAACTCAAGGAAACTCAGTTGCTTAGGGAAGCATTTTTTAAACCTCAGTCTATATGTTTTTTTTTTTTTAATTAGAAGTTCTTATATCAATATGTGTCAATGAGGCTACAAGACTCTTGAAAGTCGCTTTATGAATTCAGATACTCCTCCTGCATTCTCCCTCATAATTAGGTAAGAACAGTACACCTCCAAAGTCTTTATACCACGAAAATCAGTAAGTTACGGAAACAATTTTTTTGTGGTGTTCAGATAATAGAAAATTTTCATTTATCAATTGAGACTGTTTTTCTGCACTTCAATTGCAGAACTGGCTGAAGCAAAGCAGAGATGTGATCCAGCTTCAGTCCTGGTACTTTGGACCATATTATTAATCCAGCCAAGGCAGCACAACACCCAGTGAAACTGATTTGCTCCAAGGTTGGCAGAGTCATTGTGGAACAGTCATCTACATTAGTCACAAAACCCCTAGGTCCTAAAATGCCTCTGCATGCTGTACAACTTGAAAACACCAGGACAATGTTGCATCCCATGACATTTCTCAGGAAGCCTGCAACTTTTCAGGCACAAAGAATGAGAACACCACAGAAGAACCCATGCACAAAATACTCTCCATTATGTCTCAGTGCCCAGTATGGCTGCAGCATACCTCTGGAGGGGGCTAGCCCTGAAATGCATCAACACAGGCAAACACAGCCAATTCACCAGTGAGGGAGAAGTCTCAGTGCAATCCACAAAAACTGTATAAATATCATCTAAGTAATTGTACCTTTGAAGCAGTAAACACTTTCCATTAGTTTCTTTCTTTTAAGTTAGGATTTAGGCGGTGGCATCACTTAAAAGCATTTTAAGAGTCAGAAATACACCTTAAAGAAACTTGTATATTAAAATAAATTACACAAAATGACCCTGGGAATAATACAGTTGTTTAGGATAAAAATTACTCTAGGCTAGAACAGTGCATCTGTAATAAAGCAATTAAAATTACTTTTTTGTGGTGGTGGTGGAGACTATACTTCAGAAAATTTCTCCTCCTCCCAGCTGCAGTCACTACAATATGCTGGATGAAAAACTTAAAAATTATTTAAAGAAATGGGGTATACTGCTCATAGCACTTGAGCATAGTAATATTTTTCAGAATGGTACCTAAAATGAGTAGGGCTTTGTGTACTATCAAGATTGCTCACTACATGCATTTTAAACAGCCTATCAAAAATCAGTTGAAGAAACCTGACAAAAATTGTTTTATGTATAACATAAAATATCCTGAGTTGGAAGGAATTCACAAGGATCATTAAGTTCAGCTCCTGCCCCTGCACAGGACAGCCCCAAGAATTGCACCAGGCGCCTGAGATCATTGTCCAAAGGCTTTTTGAACTCTGGCAGGCTTGGTGCTGTGACCACTTCCCTGGGGAGCCTGCTCCAACAGGCATAATGGTGGCAATTCAGAAGGAGCTACTAAAAAAAAAAAAAATCAATGTTAAAGAATTCATTCAATTTAGTTCCATTTATGAAATAAGTGAATGATAATCAGTAAAAAGTATTGTTTCATATTTTAAACAGTGGTCCAAGTAAAAAGTAACAAATCATACAATTTCAATGAGTTGCTGTCTAACCAACTTGATCAAGTATGAAAAAACTCTAAAATCCTGCAAGTGAGATTTTTCTTTTCAGTTTATTCAACTGAAACAAAAATAGAAATAATTATTCCTATTATGTATGTATGTGCTAGAAAGAGGCGCCCTACAGGCCTCAGTAGGTTGGAATCTCCAAGACAGCAGTGCAAAATTAATTAAAATTTAGCCAAGCAAAAATGAGCTCTAAAAACTCAATATTTACAGAGATGTGTTGCTATCACATTGCCTAATGAAATCTGATACATTTTGCAGCCTTTAAAGGAATTAATGAAGAAGAGTAAAAAATCTCTCAAAACAAACCCTCAATTTAAGTCAAAACATTTACAAAAAGAAAACCTTACTGATTTCCAGACAAAATTATTAATTCTCTTTATCATCTATTATTCATCACCTGTATTTGCAATTCCACACAAAACAAATTACCAATGTGTCCTTGGATAGCTTTAAAGGTCCAAATGCCTGCACATATTTTTACAGCTTCAATTCTGTCTTTGTTGATACTCAATTTTGGGGCAAAGGCAGCTTAATATTTAAAACTGTTTAATGGTAAAACCTAGTTTATAGAATTTTTACCTTACTGTCATTTAAATAAAGGTAGATAGATACAGGTATTGTTCTCGTTTCCTGTTTTTCACAAAACGTTTTCAAGATAAGTTGATTTGCCGATCATCTTAAAGCGTTTTCAGATATATTTACTCCATCTTTTACATTTCACATAAAATAAAAACAAGCAAGTTTTTGCCTCTTCTCTGCCAGAACTTACCTTCTCCACACCACTTAAACATCCCAAATTTGTTAGTTTGGCAAAAATTTTCTCTGCAGCTAAACAAAGTGCAAAGAAATGACCAGTAGTTTGATCACGCTAATAAAGGAGAGGAGGTATTGGTTGATCATGATTTTTTAAAACTTTAAAACATTTTTAGGTGATCAGAGACACAATGATGAGGGGATTTTTTTGTTTCTCATATCTTTTGCCTGATCTTTGTCTCATTACTTCAATGGAAATGTGAAAAAGTTACACTTTTGTTTTAAACCAAGAATACTTGTCAAATGAAACTAGAGATAAAACTTTATTCTTTAAAATATAAATTCCCCCCCCACAAAGAGAAGTTTAAAAGGTGATGGAAAAAACCCCACTTCTGTTAAAATCCTCAAAACTCAATGCACAACTCTAGCTTCATTGTGAAAGCCATTAATAAGACTGAGCAGAGAAACCAATTTATGAAATGCCAAATCTGAGAAAAAAAATTCTCTTTCATTCATTTCACAGTTAAACACATGAACACAAAGTATTCTAGACAGCTCTCATAGAGTCCATTTCAGATCACAGAAACAACTGAGCTGTCACTGCTCTTCTTGTCTCATTTAAAAGGACATACACATTTTCTTACACGTTAGTCATATTTCAAATCTCTTTCAAGGCTTATTCCAGTGTATTTCAGTGAGACTCAGTAACCAATTTGAAAAAAAAATTTTACAGTGGAATGATTGTTTTGAACAAAGACTTTTCATAAAGTTGGTGTATTTTCCTTAATGAAACGCACAAGCAACAACAAAAAAATTTCTAATTTTAACCCTCAGTTAAAATCAGAAAAAACATTATGCTAATAACTAATGGTTCAGTAGCTCTGATACACCACTATTTTGTCCATCTTTAATATCTAAAGAAAAAAACTGTTTCTTTTTCTCAAGCTGAATTGCTCCGTAATTTTATTTCTCCTTTGTCTTTCAGGTAAACTACAAACATCACCTCTATATATGGGGTTCACACAGCTTTTTGGGTGTGAGAGTTTCTTTTCTTCAGTAAAACATTTTGACTTTTATTACCTGGAGGCTTTTTGACTATTACCTTACTACAGCACAATTTCTGAAGTGAAATCTGTCAAAAATATACATCTCAATAAACATACAAAATTAAGAATGCCCGTTCTAACAGAAAATACTTTCAGAAAGTTAGAGAAGCAACTAAGCAACTAAAGTTATAAAGACATGCAAGACGCTGAATCACAGAAAACTATTTCAGTCTTATTCTGTACTGTAATACTGTTGAATTCTCTTTCCAAAAAAGCTACTTTGATTTATTGGCAGCCGTCCATGTTCACTACAGAAGATAAATTTGTAGAAATATTTTTGAGCTACATAACCCTTTTTCTTCAAAAAGGTAATGACTTCATGTGGAAAGCCACATAGAACAATATGATTTCTGCCTACACTGCAGTTTAATGCAGAATGTCTACATAAACTTATGCTGCCAAAACCCAGTCCAACAGTACAGAAGTAGACCAAGAGACAAATATACAGGGGAAAAAAAAAGGAATAAATAAATGTGTTTTATTTACTGTGTTCTTTGATGGCTCCCAAGCAGTATCTACCTTGCCCACATCTTGCATGTCTTGGAGTTGGCGGAGCTGTGACAGGGTGTGGTGTCTCAGGGCTTCATGCAGGGGAGTATCCCCATCTTTATCCTGAATATCCAATTTAGCACCTGCACGAACTAAGAGCTGAAAAGAGAGAGAACCAAATTAAAAAAAAAAAAAAAAGCTCCCTTTTAGAACTAATTTCAAAAAATTATGGTTTAGGATTCTCTAGGAGGTTCAAAAGGGCTACTCCTATCTTGCTACAATTCACAGTTTAATTAATTTAAATTCATTTTCCTTACCTGGAGCTCAGCCTTCAACCAATGCATTTATCTGTCTCAAATATCAAGCTTATTTCAGCAGAAGGCTAATGCTTGCCTGTGCTCTGAATGCTACAAAAGACATAATTTAAGAGGATCCTTTCTACTTCCTTAGACTTTAATTCGTATAAGACAGCCTACAAACAATGTAATTTATTAAAGCAATATGTACAATACTTGAGATAGGTATATATTCTTTACTATTAGGTTTCAATGACCTCAAAAATCATAATTTTCACACCATACTAAACTTTACAACTTAATTTACAGTGTCCTCGCATAAGCAAAGTAGTTAAGCATGTACTTTGGTAAACCCTAATTCAGGAGAAGACATAAAAACCAATGACACTATTAAAAAGTCTCTCAGAACACTTTGGAAAGTAATGAACTGTAAGACTTGTCTCTAAGGCTAATTTTAGACACCCGTTCCTATTCACATGACACAAAACAAGCACAAGGCTGCACAGGCCCTCCTATTCCTATGGCCTTTGCATACGGCCCTTCCATAATTCAACCCACCAGAACTTTCTTAAATACACTGTTGAACAAAACAAAGCAACACATGCTGACAAAAAAATACCAACTGCCCCTAAAAATTAAACCCCATCACTGTCACCATTCAGAAGCCTGTAGGCAGCAGCTGAGGTTTTAACTTCAGTTTTTGAGCTTCTGCTACTCTGCAAAATTGGGATTAGCAGTAGAGACAAAAGGCATAATCCAAAACCAAGAATATACAAAGAGGGATCTCCCTCTTTGGAACCCACATGCTTGCAAGGAGTTTCAGTTTCTCAGAATCAAATAACTTCAAACTTCAGAACAGGCTAAAAGGAATTGAAAGCCTAATTTTCAAGAAAGTATCTGCCTGCAATTATTTGCAGCTTATCATTTTCCCCAAACTTCTCTTCCACAAGTGAAATCAAGAATACCAGCTAATAGCTGACACAGTCTAGTCTCAACTTCTTACACTCTCTAAATGGATTTACTCTGGACTAATTTCTTTTCTCATATTCATATCTTGTGTCTACCACTAGCTCTTTACTGCTTTGAGTTTCTCCTGGAATCCTTGACTACCACAGATTTTCAGAGTCTTTGCAGAAGTTTAAAAAAATAATTAAAAAAAAAAAAGCAAACCATTGCCCTTTGTCATGGCAGTAGGACTTTTAAAAGAACCGTGCTACCTTTGACCACTATTCCACAAATGCCTGAGGGTACAAACCCAGCCCTGGAAGCTATCCAATAGGAATTAGTTTTGGAATATGGAGCCAACATGTTCTTTGCATGGCTACGTGAGCTATTTTAGGACTTCTTAAAGTTAATCCAGTTCTGAAAAATGGATACTCTACAGGGTCATTCACCTAAACATTCTCAGATATAAGCATGTCAGTGAAACACACATGCTAGTTCTTCTACGTGCCTACCTTCCTGCTCATCTGCTACATTAATATTGTATTCCCAGGTACTGTGTAAATTCCAGAAGGGCACAGAGTTCACCAAACACAGCTGCCAAATAGCTTGCAGGATGCAAGTGGCACTGACTCTAGGAAACCATTCTTCTGGTAGCAAGCAGTTCCAGATATAGGGCCATATCACATGTTTCACTGTAACGGGATCACACCCATCAGCCCGCAGAGCTGGAGAAACCTTATGGCTAAATAACACTTAACAGAATGCAGGTCTGCATAGGGGAACAATTCTGTGTAGGCCTGAATAAGAGACAGTTTTCCATACAAGATGACTCCATCAAGAAAAAAAATTACATCCAAGGCCAAGGCCAGGTTGATGTATTCACTCTGAGAGCAGTGAGTGCTCTCTCTGAGCCTCAAAATCCCACAGTAGCAAGGCAAACAGTCACACAGGTCCTGTATGACAGTGCACACAGGCCAGAAACAGCAAGCTACGCCAGACTCATCACACTTCCTGTGTAGCAACAAAGCTTTGATAAGTTGAAGCATTCACTTTTGCAACTATGCAAGCAAAAAACTAGGATAGCATTCCTTTCACCAATAGGGCACTACTGTTCACTGCTTATAGGTCTCCCAAGCTAAGAGCATGGAATGTCAAACACTCAGTGACTGAAAAGGAGTTAAGGTCATAAAAGATGTTTCGTGTTACAATTTGCAAAAGCTATGAGCAAGAACAATTACTCATACAGCAGGAGGCATCAGAAATGCTATTTGAAGATCCCCTTACAGCACCACAAGATTCAGACAAGTAACAGCCGAACACATTCTTCCTTACTAAACAAGAAGGGATGCTGGAATTGGCAACCACACAGAGGAAACCATAATGTACATGTACAAAAATTTAGCATGCTTCAAGCAGCGTTCATATTGCTGACTGACCTTCTGTGCAAGTTGGCAGGCTTCTGAATGAAACAAAATCCAATCAAACAAACATGCAGTGACTATATGTTGTCAAATAATTTTCTGAACGTTCATGAAGTATTCATATTTTAACAGCCACCATCAGCTTTAGCCAAATGCCATTAACCATATGGCTTACTGCAAATAAGATACTTACCCTAACAATTTGTGTATGCTGTCGTTCAACAGCAAGATGAAGAGCAGTTTGCTGGTTAACATTCTGGATATCCAGGTTAGCATTGCCCTGCAAGATATTCAAAACATTAGAGTATTATCACTCCAGCAACTCATCTACAGGCAAGGCAGTCCATTAGGACACCGACTATGACCCTGAATACAATTCCTAGTTAGGGGATTTGAGAACAGAAGTGATTAAATACTTAATTATTCACTGTACAGATGTTGATCTGTTGAATGAAACTAGGTATCCAATTTTTCAGTCCCTCTGCACCATTAGGCCATTGTAACAATCTCAAAGGCAAATTTGACCTTTACAGCTCAACACGTCCTTCCCTCCTCCACTGCTTCTGCATTGCGACTGCAGGCGTAAAGCAGCCAACTATTTTCACATCAGATGGTTAACCAAAGCATGACATTTAAATCCTCCTGAGAAAAGTCCTACCTGATGCACCAAAAGTTCAGCCACTTCCACATGATTATTAAGAGCTGCCAGATGTAAGGCTGTGTAACCATCATCTTTTTTCTCATCAACAATCCACGGTCGTGGTAGCTTGGACAACAACACACGCATTGCGCTGAAAAGCATAAGCAGAGATGGCATAAACACCCCTACAACGTATGCTGAGTGACAACAGTAGAACAACATTAATTCTCAGAACTATGTACTAGTGGCTAAAATAATTTTAATCTTTTTTCAAACAGAGAGAGTGGGTGAAAAGCTGTACCAACAGTTCCAAAGCAGAATATTTTCATGTTCATTTCCTTCTCATTAAAGCACATAAACAAACCATACAATGCCTGGAACAGTGTGAGGGTTGGGTTTGTTTTTTAGAAGATTGCTATCTAGCAATAAAAATTACATTAAAGAAGCATTCAAACAAACTCTGAAATGTAGAGAAAAGAATTTTCTCCCTCAAAATCTTTATAGCATCCATTAAATCCTTCAGTATTTAATGACCAAGTTCCACTACATTAAATTTCTTTAAAATCATCACTTTATAAACTGATGCCATGGGCTGTAACAGTTAAAACTCAGTTTCTAGGAAAGAAAATGGAGGAAGATCTCTTAAGCACAGACAAAATAAATGCTGAAACTGTTAAGTGAGAACTAGTGGGATATTTTCTTAAAATATAATGGTTGACTATAACATACCATGGCAGTGTCTGGTAGTCAGGGAGTAGGGTGGGGAAAAGCAACTTGATTACTACAAGTATTAAAGCAGACTAAAATCCATAAAGTCCAAAGTTAACCTTCAGTTAAGGGTATTAACAACACAATGCTAGATAAACAAATTGCTCAATCTTGTATTCTCTGAGAAATACAGTTTTCGTAAGCTTACATATCTTCACTTAGCTTTTGGAATACATAAGTTACCAAACTTAAACCCCTTATTGTCTTATCTTTATAAACAGCATATGCAGCTCCCTTATGACAGTTCCTTAAAGACAAACACAAAACCAGAAACTGCTACAATCCTGTGCCAAGAAACCTCTTCTGTCATCTGATGTTTCCCTACTGTTGAAGGAACATGATATCTACAGGAGAAACACGGCTTCTGCACAAAATTCAAACTTTTAAAATCCAAATAATCCTTGCTAATGCAAGTGGAAGCACTCAGTCACACAGTGCATTGCAAGGCAGATAATGTATCTAAATTAAAGAGTTCTTCAAGAGCTCTGGTATCAAAAATGTGGGATCTCAATAATCCTCAGAAAAAGCCTCATGAATCGAACCTCTCAGCTTTTACTTAAAAATACCCTCATAAGGTATGAATGACTGCCCCGTCAAGTACAAACTGAACTCCCAGTTCATTCCAATCATATGTTGCCTTGAACATACACACTGAGGTGAAGTAGTATTCACTCCTAAGCTCTCTTTTAGAACAAGCCAATAAGTTCCCTATAAAAAACCCTAAAAGTTGTGTCTGGGCACAGATCACCCTAATAGGCCTTCCTTGAAAGCAGAGAAGTCTGTGAGGTAACCGTAAGGAAGTGCATTCCTTCCTACTCTCTGCTCAAATGCTCCCAAAGAAGACTCTGCTTAACAAGTATCTCCACGTTCTCCTGCTACTGAGTGCACAACATAAACCTCTGGTTTCACACCTATGCTGCAGCTGCCAGAATGGCATATTAAGTGACACTTTTTGTCCCCAGAATCAGAGTCTGGGGAATCCCAACTAACAGGAATCCCAACTAACCAACTGCATTTTCAAGGCACAAGGTCATACAAACCCACAGGAAACCAACTGCTACGAGAAGCATCCATAGCCAGACTGCTCTGGATGTTTGTCCTCCTCAGAGTGGACAGAAGCCATTTTCAGCCTCTTAGGATTATTTGTTTTTGTGGCAGATTGCTTTTCACTTCCTCACAGTCCAAATCACTTACAACACAGCAATATAAGACAACAACACTTATCAGACTGTACATTGCTCATTGCTCAGTTTCTATTCATAACACTTTCTACAGCTCTCTCACGTGCTAGGAAGAAAAGACTAGAATACTTCAGAAAAAAACCAAACAATGGCAACATTAATTCTTTGGGAGATTCACTTATGCAGGATTTTTCAAAATTAGTGATATAATTTAATAAAACTCAAGTTACCAAAGCTTTATGAAATGTGGCAAAATTAACCAGTATAAAGTTGCACTGATAAACATAGTCTATAGTTTTTGTAATGCAATGATGCCATATCTTCAAATCTTGGCACCATCAGAACTGTGTTTAGCTGCTTTAGGGGAGCATGTCTGGAGCACTATGGTTTGCTTGGTATCTGGGCACACAAACACACCAGCCCTTCAGAATGCTGGGCTACTACAAAGCACACAGTCCCAACAGCACAACAAGCCTCCTATAGTGGCTTCCCACAAGGCATCATGTCATGTAAGCTCTTTATCTTCACCTGCCATGCTCAGTGCTTCTAAAGACCCCATAAAGCTCTTATCTACTGTGGATAGTCTAAAAAACACAATAAAAAATTCCTGAAAATTCCCTATGACTGACAGAAGCAATATGACTGTGAGCAATGAGGAAAAGGTGGGGCAACAATAACCTAACAAAACAAAGAAACAAAAAAGACCAACAAGAAATTTTTCTTAAAACTGCAACTACAACTTGAGGAACACTGTGGAAGGACATCAACACCAATTACAGCCAGCATGTCTCCAAACTAGCTCTAGTCACTAAACAAGAAACTGTTCTAACCAACTCAATGATATTTTATATCCTTTTTTTTCAGTAAGGAAATAAGAAAATTGCCAGTTCTACAGATAAACAAAATTTGAAGTCCATTGACACACTTTATCAGATTTCTCAATATGTAAATGTACTTCAGAAATACTATTGACATTTCTTTAATACACCTCATCTTTGAAACAAAAATAAGAAACCAACTGACTCAGCATTTTGTGTGCTGTGAAGAAAAATCACTCATCTTAATATGTGAATGTTATCCTTACCAGATCCTCTTTCAAATCTTTAGTTTGCTGTCTTACACCAGAAAAAATTTTATCTGAAGTTTGACTGAAAAATATTTGGAGATATCTTGCTTTCAGAAAAATGAGATGCGTGCTACATTTCTGAATGCTTTTAAGATACATTGGTCTTACTGGAAAAGCAGAAGGACTACCAAAACAAATAGCGTCTGTATGGAATACAGTTTTATCTTACTGTTCACAGCAAATCACTGAAGGGTCAGGAACCACTACTCAGTTGTTTCTTTTTATTCAGAAAAAGACTGTATCTTTCTTTCAGACCATGCTGTATTACAGGACAGCAGGCTAGGAGGACTGTTTCATGGAATGACACCTTAAAATTCTGCAAGATGTTAATATGCTACAATGGTAAATTCAGCTCAGTGGCTGCATCCTCCTCCTCATTAGATGAGAGGTAGTTTCTTTCAATTTTTACAGGATTTTCTAGAGCTCCTGCCAAAATTTTGACAGCTAAGTGGCTACCATTCAGAGCAGCACTCACTGGAACAGGCATACATCATAAAAAGTCACATTAGAGAGTTAATGTTGCCAATTACACATAATTCATGATTCACTCTTCCCCATGAAGTATTACAGAAGAAGCTGGGTTGTATTGCTCTGTTTTGAAGACCACAACATAGATGTGAAAACTGGCTTTCATCTTGCATACATTAAACAAACCACAGACTGCTTTCACTGTAGTTGTACTGCAAAGATCAAGAAATAATCTATTAGTATCCCTGATCATGCAAACACCTGAAAAAAACTTTTCAAACTATCATCTTCAGTGTATTCAACTGTAACAGATTATATGGCTGTCTGAGGAGCTGCAAAGATTACTTTGATGAAATACTTAAAACTCTTAATTGAAACACTGAACTTATGCCATTACTATGCTATTTGTACATTACTACTAAAGCATCACTAATAAAAAAGGTAATAGGCAAGCTTGCCTTGTAATAGGCAAGCTTTGGTATTTGTTGGTCTGCAGTATTTTCAGCTTAACAGGAAGCTCATAAAAAGATTTTGGGCCTTTTGTACCTGGATGCCCATTTGCAACTTCTGAACATTTCTAATGGAACAAGAAGATAAAAACTCCAGTGAGAATTGTTGAGGGAGTTATCTGCAAAGCTTTAATAGGGATAAGCAAACTATTGCTTCTTTTCTAGGCGCTAAACACGTGCTCAGTCAAAAAGGACTGAGAAGGCTCATGTGTGCATAGGGGGCTGAGATGGAGGTATCTGCTGCTTTCCCAGGTGCAGCTGCTGGGGGTACCTTGGCTTATACTGCCCAATTCATCCCCATAAAATGACAGCCTAGACTCTAATAGTTACAAGTGATTTGGTCAAAGGAACATCCACTAATATGGTGCTACATTTAATTTGAGATGCAGAAGAGTAACAGCAAATGCTGCTGTTGCATGCATCTTTATTTGATCTTGCCACACGAGTAGCACTTTTTTTTTTTTTCTATTTCAGGTTTTTAGAGAGTCTGGAACCACAGGTTAACATATATAGGACCACAGAATCACTTGGGTTAGAAGAGACCTTACAGATCATCTCATTCCAGCCCTTGCCATGGAAATTCAGCAGCATGAACTGTGTATTTGCAATATAAGATATGGCACAGATCTGAACAATACACTAATTTACTTTCAGCCACACAGAGCACTTGTTTCAACACCAGTTACCAACATTAGACATACAAAAAAAAATTATTCTTATGATGAAAAGTTAGCATATGGGTATTATTCATTACCAACCTACATATAAAATGTTGGGTTTTATGCAGTACTTTGCTCACAGAATTTTTGCAGATGCTCATCAGTACTACCTGAGAATGCAACATACAATAACAGATCTATTTGGAAAATCTACAAGATAAAAGTACTTGTAAACAAGATGAGGCCAACGCCTCATTGTATAAAAAAAATCCAGATTTAGCAGTCTTAACTGCAAAAACATCCTTGCACCCTGTTTTAAAAAAACATGAACAAAAACTAGAGAAGATTCTCTGCAAACAACTGCAATTTGACTGCAGAATGAGACAAATGAAGAAGGTTGAAGGCTTGTGGAATCGTGGTAGGGTGGATTTGTTTGTTTAGCCTTTCAGGGTGTGTTTGTTAAGGTTTTATAGAAACAAATACTTAGGTAGAAAAAAATAGAAAGGCTACTCCACAATCCACATAAGCACATTTAACTTAAATTCTACAATCCCACTTTTTTCCCTGCACTTCAGTTCCTGCATTATGTTGTCTGTACAGACACATAATTTTCTAGCAAGTGAAACAACCTGCCAGACTCCTGATTTGGCAAGTTTGCTTTCAGACAGATCAATGAGATATTCCAACCTACCCCGCAACTTCATGATCACTAGAAGCAATAGGAGTAAGGGAATGACACAGCCAGAGCTGCAGGGAGGGCAGACCGCCCTTTCCAGAAGCAAAGTCTTAGATCAGCATAAACTTATCAGCAATCCTCTCACCAGAGGTTGTAATGATTCACTGCACTTTCTATTACAGGTTTTTCTACTTTCATGCCATTCTCCTCCCTCAACTGAGGTTTCCACTGTCTCAGTATGACATGGTTTTATAATGTATTTTACAGTAATCCTGGCTTGAAGTATTCTCCACATACACACGCACCACCTCCACCTCCACATACTCCTCTCCAGACTCCTAACCCTGGCTCAGCTAAACCCATTCACCTGCCTCCTGTTAGAGCCTCAAATAGTTGAAGGAACAATTCAGATTTAAAGATAGCTTCTATGGCAAAGTTTTCCTTCAAGACTGAGTAGTCTGACATGCATTTCACAACACAACAGAAGAAAAACCACATTTTATTAAATCTCTTTCTTGTCCTGTTGACTACCACCTCTGCTCAAAAAAAGCTCCCACAAAAAGTGGTCCCGACACAGCATCTGAAAGGTCATCCCCTTCTGCTGGATTATTTCTCATATGGAATAGTACTCCAAGCCTGCTCACTGTGAAGCCAAAGAAACATTTGTACCAACATAGTGCAAGAAGTAACACAGGAGCAGGACAGCACTATTTTTAGCAACCATAAGATCGTAAGTGCACGTCAGCACCCAACTTCAAGCCAAATCAGCTCCCTGATCTGATTCACAGCATACTCACTGTGCAGTACAGAGAACCACTGGAAGAATGAAGAAGGAAGTTTCTATTTCTCAGGAACAAGCAACAGGAAGAGATTATTACCTTAGACTGGTACTACTGAGCACACTGTACCTTGAATTGAGAGTTGCAGATAGAATTCATATCTGACCAATGGTCTAGTTAGTAAAAGTTTAAGAAGGCAGGCTGTTTCCTTCTTTTTGCTTCTCAGATTTTCAAGCATCTCTTGCTTTTGAAAAATCAGTTTCAATATACATGTAAACAAAGAAACAACGAGGTATATACATTTACATGGAATTCACAAGAATGTAGTGCACAACACTTTGTCTTCAGTGTATAATTATGAAAAAAAAAGAGAAAAGAAAAAATGTGACTTGAAGCAGAAAGCAACAGAACCTACAGGGTAAGCAGTAACCAAGCACAGGATAAAATCAACACAAAAAGAAGCACCAAGGGAAGTATAAATCCAATATACTGGTCTGCTCAGGACTTTGCAATTCACTCTCTACCCTACCATACTGAACTTTGTAACTACTAATTACATCAATAGTAATTGAATGGCATTTTGATTTAATAAGTTTGTTTCATTTTAGATTGACATATTTTCACTTTTTTCATCCTTCTTGCTCCCAAACAAAGATTTTGTCTGCAAAATACAAAGTCTTGAAGTATTTGGGTTCCCAACTGTTGTATTTAAATGCTAAATTTCAGTTATTCTTTTTTAAAGAAAACATTTCATATACTCCCCATGAATATGAAAATCTCTCTTCATATTTTGAATGTGCAGTTATTAGTCTTGCCATGAGCCAATTTTGTAAACATGAAAGATTAATGCAATGAGCTGTTCCCTTGATTTCTTCTTTTTTTCTTTTCTTCTAAAATGATTCAGTTTTTTTAAAGAACAGTAGCACCTAATTTATAAATGCATTTATTTTCTTTAGATGCAATTCTATAGATAAGCATTAGGAACAAAATACTATGGCATTATTAAACGTAATGGTATGGAATGATATGAATTTACTAATTAAAGTTTTTAAAAATAATTTCTAACTTGATTTGAATATGGAAATGCAGGGCTACAAATGGGCACTGACTTCTTATTTATAAAATAACTGTATGATTTGCAATTGAAAACTTCGACTGAGGCTGCTCAGACCTTGGGTTAATCGACACGTTAGTCACGGCATTTTTCAGTGATCAAGAAACCAGGTTACACAACCTGCCATGGCAGCGCAGGATATTTATTGTTCTATATCTGTGTGAAGTCCCTGCCTTGTTACTAGCAGGGCTGCCTTTTTTTTTTTCCCTCTCCCACTCCTCCCCCCCCTCCCGCCCCAAACGTTTCTAAGTATAGTGACAACCTCATCAGGGTTTACTAGTAGCAGCGCAAGCTCAGTGAAAACCTGGGAAATCTAACTGGAAACATGAGAGAGAGCTTTATTTGGCAGTGCTAAAAAAACCTGGGGACAAATGGCTAAGCGGCGGTGGAAGTGCAGGCTGCACAATCAATAGGCAGAGAGCCGGATAGAGGCTCCCTTCGCTGCCGGATCGACAATCGACAGCTGAGAGACTATTTTTTGCAATGGTTGACTAAATATGGTCAGGGAAGAGAGAGGCACAAGAGAGCCTGTTTGCCTGGGAGTGCATGTTTCAAATGCTTAGCTGCCTATAAAGCCGTAACAGTTTTGCTCGTGCCCTCTAAGTGGGAAATACGGTTGGTGACTTCTGTAGTGTGTGTGCGGGAGCCCTGACCTCGCGAGCAGACTTGACCTCTGAAGATGGAAAGTAGCTTCAACACAGACCTGCCTACAGTTAAGCCTGGAAACATAACCTCAAGCAAGAAAAGATGCAGTGCAATATCTAAGGAACTAGAAGAAACCAATATTTGCCGGGGGAGGGGGGAGACGATCGCTATTTTTTTGGTGCCTTTTTCTAATTTTTTTTTTTTTGGAAGCAACTCCAACTTTTGGGGGCTTGGTTTTGGTCTTTTGTTGGGTTTTTATTTTTCTTTTTGCCTGTGATTATCTTCATCTGACAGTGGGCTAAGTTCACCTTCCCTTGGCTTCCTAGCATCTATCCTTGGAGTCTTAACTCTCAGTCCAGCAGACATAAGGTATAATTTCTATACAACATCATCCATATTATAGCATTCAAAAGAAAGGAAGAAGGTGCCAATTAGGCACTCATCTTCATGCCTTTTATTTTTCTTTTAAGTTTTATCTATTTAAGGTGGTGAGGTACTGTATGCACCGACATTCGCCCCCCCTTGCCTCCCCCTCCCATGTAACGAAGAGCTGATTCAGCGAATAGAGTGAGAGCACTCAGGATGAGATGGCTGCTGCTGATGTGTCTCTAGGTCATTACCTCTCTTCCAACTGCAAATGCTGCATGATACTAAGCTTACAGGTAACAGAACATCAGGAGACCTGCATTATTCTGCACGTTTAAAGGATGCCTATGACTTTCTGCATGTATATCTTATTTACTAGACTGTTTTTTAAATTGTTGTATTAATCCCTCTACTCTGGGAACAGCTTAATTTTGAGTGTGCTGAAGTACCAAGCATTTGTAGTGTAAAGAGCAGGTTGAAAGAAAACAACTGTTAGTCCAAATTTCATAGCAAAAAAAAAAAAAAAAGGAGGAAACCAAAAAAACCAAATCCCAACTTGCTTAGTAGGTAGAATTCTTTTTAAAGAAGATAAACTAGTAAATTGCAATGCCATTAACTGGTTGTTCATTTCAGTGAAATATATTCTTATCTTCCTAAGCACAACTAAAAAATGCACAAACTTGAAAAAGAAAACCTAATAAACAGTGTGGTAGTGCAATGCTGAGCTCTCAAATAGGTCTCGGCAAAATTTTCAAGGTGCTTTATATCAGACGTACATGAAAACAGCCTACTTAAAAACTAGAATGTGACTGCTGTGATTCTAATGCTGCATTGCTGATTCTCCTTGTACTACTGTGCTAGCTACTGCTACACTCTGATTTGCTCTCTATCAGCTGCACTAGGTTTTTGTCATGAGCTGCAGAAATTCTTACTTCCTCTGCTCTCAGCTTTCCTTACAACTATTACAGTTACTAATTGTTCAGCTTATTTTAAATTCAGCTTCTAATGCTATACAGACAAAGCTTACTCATTACTGTAACCCAAACCAACTCCTGAAATACAGATTAAGCAACCATAAGCTATATCTGACAGTCCTTCAGAAGTCAAAGCTATATTGCACATCAAATATTTAACCACTGCTCCAAACCAAGTCGCACAAAATCTTACAAAACTTGGGCTTTGTTTCTATGAGGTTTTTTTGTTTGGTTTGGATTAATTTTTTAGTTAATTATTTTAGCTGTCATAAATATTTCAAGGGTGGACAAGACTTTGACTGAAGCAGGTGAGTGTCAGTTTTAAAAAATGAGAAAAGCTGCTTGCAGAAGTGTTGAATAGGTATTAGCTTTCACATGTGACCTTCGGCCTAACAATCCAAATCCTGTCACAGCAGTTAGAGGTTGTTTTCTTAATTCAATGTCATCATCTTTAGGATAAGCAGGATCACTGGTGACATGTGCTTTTGTGTTTGGGTTGGGCTTTTTGTGGGGTTTTTTTTGTTTGTTTTGCTTTATTTTTTGTTTTGTTTTGTTTTTTAAATCACTCTGAAATACAGTGGAAATAAGGATAAACCTGCAAAGAATTTGCAGAATAATGGATGGGATACAAAAAGCATAGAGATGGGATTTAGGGTAAGAAAATAAGTTTATAACTGCTATTTTATATCAGTCTGTGCTTCCCTTCAGGATACTAGATGCAAACTGTACCCCAGCATGAAAATCTGCTAGAAGACCTGGGAGGAAGCTGAAGTTTTTACAGTGGACTACAGCTACGAATTCTAAGAAAAGACATTGCAAACCTACCAGCGATTCAACTCTCTACTTAAACACGGTCACTTAGAAGAGCAAGAGGCTGCAAAAATATGGAAAAGCACTTCTAACACCAGTGCCATCCCAAAATAATGAACTATGTCCAGCTTTAATACACTGTGCAGGTAAATTGCATTGCAAAGTTCAGTTAGCATAGTAAGTTTATTTTCTACCATCAGTTTATCAGAACTGTTGTCCTTCCAAAGAACTGTCAGCCAGTTTTACCTAATGACAGCAAGAAAAATCAGCAAAATACTTTTTAGGTTCATCTGACAGGCAGTCAAGCAACTCTGTGTGTACCTGCTCAGAGCACATACTTCTTTATGTACCCATATGAACATACAATGCTATGGAATGTAAAGAAGTATGTATTTTTGGCAGGCAAGGAACGACCAGTAAGAGGAAACTAAACAGCTGCTGGAAGAAACAGGTTTCCCTCTTGTTTGAATGACATTCATGTGACAAATTGGCTTGCTAAGGGTCAGCTGGTATTGCCAAAATAACTCATACTTGTTAGTAACAAATCACAAAACATTAAATTAAGTGACTATAAAAGTGGGTAGGAAGAATTGTTAACAGCTGATAAACAGAATATTAGTTGCAAACAGAATTCAAAGCAAGGCTGGAAATGAAACCTTGAAATGCACCAATTAAGACTGCAGCATAGCTGCAAAATTCATCATTACCAGTACTCCTCACTTCATAGATCTTAAACTAAACTTAAAAGCCTAGTTATCAAAATGCATCTCATAAAAACAAGCCACTGTTATAGCAATCACAGCCTGTTCTGTGTACTTCAGATGGTAGTATTTAAATTTATATCTACCATAGAACATTAAATCCACAGGTTGCAACTGAGACAAGTATTAACAGCTAAGAAATTACAGTGTAATCTACAAAAAATGACAGCCAAAATAATTGAGTATAACTTCTGCAATTTAATAAGACTTAAGTTAACATTTTCTCCAAATCAGCACTTATTATGCTCACTGAGCTCTTCGATACAAAGTGCAGTGTCAGGTTTATGCACAGAAAGTGACAATACAGAGATTTCTAGGCCAGAGTTGCTAGTCAGCGGATTAAAGCTATTGACAGATTCCTAAATGAAAACACAAATGACAACTACAGCCTAAAAGGTAAGTTATCTTAAATACTCTTTTCAAATTAGCTGAATTTATTTTAAATCCAAATTCAAGATAATTTGCCATAAAAAAAAATTTAAGAACTACATGAGAAATAGTTCCACAATAGTCTCAAGTTCTAAAAGTGATATTAATTAAAATACACTGATGCATAGCATCCCTAAGTAAAGATACTCAACATCAAATCCAGGAACAAGGGGAAAATGTGAGGAAAGAACTCCCCACTCATCAATTCAGCCATTTCTGGTCATGACAGTAGCCTTCTAAAAGCAGTTATTAAATAGGATATGTCCATGATAAATAGGCACATTTGGCCCAGATTAAAGATTCTAACTGTAGCCCTTTGCTTACTAAAATGTCTGTGAGGAAAAAAACTCCAACCAAAACAAACAAGAAAAATAAACAAATGCAACACACGATTTTTAGATGGAGAACTAATTTTTAAATACTCACATAATTCTCAAACAGCTAATAATATCCACAGCCTGATATTTTTAACACCTGAGACTACATATTAATATATATATATATATATATATATATGCAAGCAGAAATATTACCTTACCTGCTTAAGAAAGCAAAGTTTCAATACTTTTTTTAAACCTCTTTCTCTTAGGAGCAGATATTTTGACACGAAGGCTACAGTATCTTAACATCTAAATTACAACCTGGTTTAGAGTGGGAAACAAATCAAATTGCAGTAGCTTTTCTGAATAAAGCAAGGCCACTAAACTCAGTCATGCTCACAGAAGCAATTTGGTATAACTAGCAGTTTCACTGAGGGGTTAATTGCTAAGCATTTTCCTCTTTTTCTGATGAGTTCCTGCACTCAGCACCAATTGATTTAGCTTCTTCTATAAAATGGGACAGATTTTTTTAACAGCTTTGATTTATCCAAGAGGTTTTTGGTAACAATTTATCATACTGTGTTCTCCCTTGTATAACATTGCAATGTTATTCTGACACAAAATGACAGTTCAGAGTGATACAAAAGTTAAAATTATATGTTGACATTGCTTCCTGCTAGTTCATGTTAGCATATCTCTAAGAATACATACCCAGTCACTCTAAAATGTCACATCCATCACTTAGATCAGCTGTTCAATTTTAACTGAGCACACGTTGAACTTTGGGCATCTGCTGACACAGTTGTAACTCAAACATTTCAACTGTGTGACTGACAGGGATAACAGATGCTGACATTATCAAATGCTACACGGCTTTTTTTCCACAGCCGTTTTTTGTCCCGATATGGCCAGTACATGAAACTGTATTGCCATCCAAAAGCGCACTTGAGCAGCTGTATCTGTAAAACAGTTCCTCTATAACTGGTAAAAATAGAAACTCATTTTATAGCCATCTTGATGCTTAAGTCCAAGTGACACACCTGCTACATTTCTATTAGGATACATAGTGTTGGGGAATATATTTACATAAATCTTCTCACCATCATCAGACTATGCAACAAACACACGTCGGCTATCCTTGACACACTCATTACTAGAGAATGGTTTGAACTAAGGTTGTCCCCTAATTTCCACTGCAGTCAAAGCTCAGAAAGAATTCAGTATGACATAAAAAAAAAAAAAGCTATGTGAGCTCGCACAATTTTGTATTAAGGACCTTAGTTGAGAAGAAATCAGATGCAGCCCCAGATAAATCTTTAAAAGCTGTGTTTTTCTGGCATTAAACGTTTTTACATATGCTATCAAGGTAAAAAAATTAAATTTATCCTGCTATATTATATAATCATTCCTAAAAAGTTAATACTAACCAGAGATATAGCAATGGAATTGAAAGCACTTGGCATTTATATTTGTGCTAACCAACTACAGCATAAAAGCAGCTGCAAAAGAGAACCTGCCAGAAAATGAATGAGGAGAAGGGGGGGAGGAGGGTGACAAGGAAACTGAAACGTTCTTCCCCAGTAAAATTTAACATAAAGAAGTAAGGGAGCTCTATCTATTTCTGATTGAAACTTTAGGACTACAGTTTCTAACCTATTCTAAAATTTGATTACACTAGACAGGAGAAAGTTTAAACTGTAACTATGATTTGATTTAAGACTCATCCAAATATCTTCAAGGAAATACTCAAGGACAGAACAAATCGGTACAGGCCTTTCTGGTATACAGCTTTTAATTATACCATCTCCAAATTAGGAAAGAGTTAAAAATTTGCATTGACAAGAAACAAATTGTGTAACACAGAAGAAAGCCGCGTGTTCTTTGTGCACTGCACATGTGCTTTAAAATGTGTTAGTGAATTATAAGCTTCCTGCACTCCAATGCTTTGCTAAAGCTGGTAAAATGGAACCAAATCACCTCTTCAATGGATTTGGTCCCCTTCAACCAGCTGTAGCTATGCATTGATCACTACAGGATTTCTGACGTTGTTAAAACTGGACACGAAACCTGCTCAGAGCAATTATGTAGTCCTCTCTTCAGTGCAGCTCAACTTCTAGGCAGCCTGAAGATGGAAGGTAACCAGGAGTGTAGCAAATTCTGTATTCCAAAATTTCAAGTTTGTATTTGTAAATAAATAGCTACTGGTGTTTAACATTTTGTCCATACGCAGTAAAAACCATCTCTTACAATATTTATAAAGAAGATAGGTAAGCAGTGAAATAAACACTTCCCAATGATTTATTGTCTCTTGTATTCTTCCTCAAGTCTGGTGCCCTTTCTAGCAGAACTTACCAAAAAAACCCAAAACTGAAAAAGAAACAATCATGAACACTACTGGCAGGGCAGGTTTACTTTCTGGGCATCCCTCTCCCCTTTTTTATGTTGTACAAGGAAGGAAACTCCCCAGGGCAGGAACTGTACTTGCCATTTCTATCTGTCAGGCACATTATTTACTACTTAAAGATAACAAATTTGTTACTGACCTCAACAACTACAGGCTAATCTGCCACCTAATAATAGGTCTGCTCATGGAGATTATACTCTTCCTCCAAACCAACTTGAACAAAAGTATTCTTCCAAAGCATTTTCTGACATAATACTTTAATAAGAGGTTTTAAAAACAGACTCTCTTTGCACTTAGCTTCAACTGAGCTTAACCTACATTTACTGTCAGAACTGCAAATACAAAAGCAAAAAACCACTTTGACTGGTTTAGAAAATAATTGTACCACTCTCATTTCCTCAGAACTTGTCTCTCTGAGACCTCCATGACAACACAGCCCGTGAGTCCTGCAGACACTTCCTGAAGACACTCATTAACACTACGTAGAAGTGAGAAACCCCACCTCTCAATTAAATTGCTACAGTTAGAAATCTCACTGCCAACCCCTTCAAACCATCTGCAAATCTAAAAAAAAAAATTGAGATCTCCTAAATAATAAGAAAACCATGGGGAAAAATTACAATTCTATTTTAAACCACAATCTCCTGCTTGCCAGTTTAGGAACATAAAGATGACATACTTCTTGCTATTGGAGAGCAATACCTAAAATCTGTATCTTACTCCAGGACTTTAATTTTTTGATTTAAAGTCCAGCAGAATTTATTGCTCTGAAGAACTAATCATACACGTGTGTGAAGTCAGGTCAGCTCCAAGAGCAGCCTCTATTTAAGATGCTAGCTGCAGAGTGGATAAAGCTCTCTTCACAAGACACAATGCAAATCTAAAACTAACTGGGGCAACGGATATAAAATACGCCTACACTTCACAGTCATGTCTTCAGCTCAAAATCTGAAGTCACAGGTATGCGAATAGATCAAACATAAGCAAGAGATGATAACGTGGCAAAAATAACCAATCTGTACAGTATTTTCAAATTTTACTCTCCTTTTTTCTGTCTGAAAAAAATCTCATTAACACTGAAGAGGCAAAGTCTGCCAAGCTTTGAGGCTCACAGTACTTTGAAAAAAGTCCAAAATAAATGCACTTTTAATATGACTGACTCAGTTAAAAATTACGAACAAGAAACCATTTATTAAATAAAAGTTTAATTTTCCTATACTTGATTTAAAATTTCTTTTTAGCTCTATCTCCCATGCACAAGTTTAAAGCTACCTGCAGCATAAACTAACATTCAATCTACATTTCAATATTATACATCAGCACAAAAACCAAAAGTTGTTTCTGTACCAATTCACAAGGTACAAAGACAAGCAAAACATGAAAAGGAGATATATTCTACTAAGAATAGGATGCTCTCGGAAACACACTGTACCTTGACTTGTGGAAAACACAGCCAAAGTGCCATGGAAGATAAAGTGCTGAGACAATCTCAGCAGTATTTGACATAAATCGCTATCTTTCTTATATTATTTATCCAATATTCAAACATTTAAAATAGAATGTATTTGTTTTCATATGAAAAATTAAAAACTTTGGAATGTTCTTCTCAGCATAATTTGTAGGTTTTTTCTTGGGACATTTATCTCCTTATTATTTATAAAGGTCAGAACTCAAGAAACAAGAAGTTTTGCTCTAAAAATGAAATTGGTTCCAAATACCTATTTGACATCAGCTAGAAAAAATACTACAGAAATCCACCTCCATTTATTGTGATAATCATGCACTTAACACATGCATTTATTTTATTATCCTTAACAAGGATGGTGCATGTGAACTTCATTAATTCTTGCATATATAGCACATTTTTAATTTTTAGAATTATAGCTATGCGCACAAATGCCTACACATTTATACACACATATGAATACGTGTTTAACTTTTATAAAATAATACAGAAATTACATAATATATCTATATATTTCAATATAAGGAAAATTTAATGCATTGTATTAATATAAGGCACCACATCCTGAAGCCACAAAAACTCCAGTTTAGGTGGAGCAGGGAAGCTTAGATGAGGAAAGATAGGTCTTGAAGTAAGGTTTCAAGCAGAACCTATTACACACTGTCTGTGACCCACAGCAGTAACAAGTTAGAGATGAGGGGGTTATTTTTAACAGTGTTTTAAATAGCTTGTGCTTAGTGCATTTAACAGATCAGTAATAGACGTTGTTCTATATCAGATTAGAAAAACAAAGTGGTAAATACAAAAACTTGGGTTTCATTCAGAAACAGCCAAGTGGCAGAACTACAAAATCAGCAATGAAACAAAGGAGTATCACTGAAGTCTTGAGGAATATAAAAATCAACTCCTAGATGAATGAAACTTTTATGACAAATTTTTGCCAGAGGGAGAAATCAAAATAGATTTGTTTTGGTTTCATTTTCAATTATTTCTTCCCAGGCTGATGGGTAAAATATCTAATGCTGTGAGCATTAGATATTTTAGATTAAACTACTCCTTCCATGATGGGAGACAAAATTCCTTTTCTGCATGCTTGAGCAGTGCTCAGATGGAACTGCAACCAAAAAAGAATATTAAATATCTGTTTTAGATACTAGTGAAATCCCTTGTAGGGAGGGAACCCACACAGCATTCAAATCACTAATACTGGAAACATTTTCCAATACTTCCAATGAAAACTTTTGTAAAGGAGGAAGGATTCTTGTTAAAATTGCACTATACTTCACATTCTACCAATCATCAAACAGATCCAGTCTGAACTACAACTTGGATCCCTCCATTAATGAATGGTCTGTCACTTCTAAAATATTCACCCACAGAAAAATCTCCAGCACATGCCCATGAAAAACATTTTTTTCCCTACATCTCATCTTGAGATTATGGTCACACAAAGCAACTACCACAAGAGCTAAGGAAAAGCATTGCAGGGAAAAAAAACAAAAACAAAAACAAAAAATACCCCACCAGGGTAACTGAGACAGGAAACAGTGCTCCAGGCTAATGCTGTTATATAAGTAGGAAGAATTCACTTTAGAGGAAGAAGTTACCAAATGAGACTTGGAAGAATTGTCTTCTGAATGCCAAAAATAAGCTCCCTTCACATGTTCTCATAAAGACCTTTTATGAGTACTGTAGAAAATGGTAAACATTTATTCGTCCTATCAATACTTCCAGCCACTACTTTTACCTCATGAAATGATTCCATTCCACAAACATAGATAATTAATTATGTTTACTTTTTAACCATCAATCTTGATAGCTGTGTTCTAAGAGACTAACCTAGATTTTAATCCCATATATTAATAATGGGTGGAATTTATACAAACTTACAGCATTATTTCTCCAACTTCTCTCAACTTTTCTCAATTTGAAAAGCCAAATTTAGTAGTAAACAAGGAAACATGCACATTTCTTCTTTTGTGTAAACTATACTAAATACTCTACCTGAGGATAAAGTATTATTGAAGTCTTGTTGGCATGACAGCTTTGGAAAATACTATTTATCCACAGTGTAATAAGGAATCAGCAACACAAGTTTTTTTTAAAGTTCTGTCTATGAAGGATTTTTCAAGAGCTACCTTAACTGAAAATTGAATGTAGACATACAGAATGCAGTTAGTATAAAACAAGCTATGCTTTAAAATGAAGTTTTTCAGTTGAGCTGCTATATAAAAGCTGAAACACAAAATTCCTTCTAGATATACTTCTATGAAAATATAATTAACTGTTTCAAATACAGTTCTATGAAAATATAATTAACTGTTTCAAATACTGACAAATATAATCTATTGCAATAATCCTGAGTGCTTTAGAACTGTATGGTTTACTTAATAATTATCCACAAATAAGTATTTCTAAAAACCTCAAATTCCTTTATCAATTCCAATACTCAAGAAGGGAAACATAACAGTATTTACTATTTTTATCCTATATCACGATTTCATCTTCAAAATCTTACTAACTTACTTATCAAAACTTTTATTGGCAAAATTTTATAGCCATGACAGGAGATTTCTCAGGAATTTGGAGTTATCTGGATAGAAGACTCCTAGCTTCATTCTAGTAAGGGCTTCCAAACACTAGAAAGATAGCTAAGCAACATCAACATTTAAGAAATACAACTACATGCAGATGTAAGGACCTTCTGAAAGAATACCATAGTTCTACCCTCACCTGTACTTGTTTTCCTTTTACATACAATAAATAATAATCTTTAAAAAGAAATCTGTACCTAGGGTTTCCTCTTAGTGCAGCATGATGAAGAGCATTAAACCCATTGTTGTTGGTGATAGTAACATCTGCTCCAGCTTCTAAGAGTACAGCAAGGATATCATCACGCTTTTTACTTATTGCATCATGAAGTGGAGTGTCCCCTTCAGAATCCTAAAACCAGAAACAGTTTACGTCAATTTTTGCATGCATCCACATTAAAAAGATGTTAAAATATCACTAGGAAAACTGACTGCATAAACACAAAACAGCTCTTCCAGACCTGAGTGCTGCTATATTGCAGAGTTCAGAGCAAGCTGCTTCTCATCTTGCTCCAGTTTTGCAAACACTTCAGTGGGAAGCCCCACCCTGAGCTCCACCATTGTACAGACACACTATTGCCAGAACTATGCTTTGTACCCCATAGTGCTGAAGACACTGTGGAAGATAATGACTTCTCTATGCTGCTCATCCAGATGGAGTTGGATGCCCAAATTACAATTTATAAATAACAGGACAGCCACAAAAACTAATGTGACAGAGGGAAGACTAGACAGGCGAAAGGAGGCATGGAATTTTGAATAAATGCTAAGTTTAGCCAGCAATTAACCATGTAGAAGACAATACCAAAATGACAGTGTGAAATTAAAGCATAAGCAAATCAAAATAAAATGCAATCCAGGTACTAAAAGTAGGCATATCTGAAGCATAAGCTATATATATAACTATATATATATATATATATATTTAACTGAAGCATGTAACTTTCCATGAAGCAAAGGCCAATGTCATAAACCAATATTAAGCTTTTAACTTGTTATGGCAAGATTATATTACACAAGGTACATGATAATACTTGAGAGCACAATTGAACAAGGAAAGAATTTATACTTGTAGTTTAATGCTTTATTTTTCAAGTATCCCAAATAAGGAAAAAGTACTTGTTACTCCTAGAAGCATTTTGTACATTACTTATTCAAGGATTCAAATGGTTGGACTGAAGAGAAATGCCCTAGACTAACAGCGAGAAAGCACATCGATTTAAGCTTACTTCCAGCTACATGGGCAAAATCTCCAGATTGATGCTTCCAGTAAAATTCTTGCACCATGTAAGTCTCTTGCCACCAACACTGACTCAACTGCAAGCTAACACAGAAACTGAACATTTTAGCAATACACTAGTACAAAAACAGATCTCTACAGTGAGAATCAAAACCTGCCAAATAAAAAGTGCCAGAATATGGCACTTGAACCAGTGTGAACCAATTTGCCAGAACCAAATCATGTAGCTTTTATTTGGTTTAAATGTTAGTATTTCCTGATCACAAACTAATATATGTTTACAGAGTGAGTGGCCACAGTAGTAGAGTGCTGGCCAGTTAAATTCCAGTCATGCCTCAGTCTTACTCCCCTATGTTTTCATTGACAAAATCAATCACCTACTCACATTTGCACATCGCAGTTCCTCAGCACACATGCTGAATCTGAAAGTTCATTTTTTTCAATAGCCAATTATATTTTCCAGATGCAGCATCCTTGCACCATTCCACTGACTTTTTCAACTGAAACAAAATTCTGTAATTTAGACTCGGGTAAATCCACTTAGGCTACCCATAGTTCCTATGTGACTTACAATCACCCTTCACTGGTCTCAGTACATGAGACTCCTTATTATACCTACATTCAACAAATACTAAACAGGATCTGGATGGATATAACAGCTCAATCTCAGCAAGAACAAGACAGTACCTTAAGAGTCATATAGAAGGAGATAAATAAATAATCACTATGCTCGTTAATTTCAAAAAAGTTTTTGCTCTCCTTTTATGTGGGTATACAGCCCCAAAAAAACTGATTATTAACATGGCAAAGCAAGGAGGCAATGTCTTGTTACTGCATATCTTGATTTGCTCAGGCCACTACAGCTTTTTCTGATGCCAATCTCTTCAAACTTACCCATTCTCATTTATTTTACTAATGCAGTTCATGCAGCTGCATTCAGCAGTGGGATACCTGCTTTTCTGATTTCCACTCTACCTTCTAAACAGGACATTGCACTTATGCCACTGCTTCCATCACCTTCATTACAGATGAAATTCCCTATGAAATTATGGTACTTGAGATCCTACACGAGTGCTTTCTAGATAAAAAGCTGAATATTTGAAAGTGAATCGGACTAAAGAGTTCTATCAATGATAAGTCTATTTTGGGGAAAAAATAAAAGGTTTCTTTTAACAAAACATTCCACAGTCTTGTTGGCCTGCTAAACTGTAGCTTGCAGAAGGAACACAGAGTTGTGGGTTCGATACAGGAGTAATTAATCAGGAAGGAAAGTTAACAATTAGAAATAACTACAGACTGTGAAAATACCAATTAGCATCAACTATAGAATAAACCAGGTGTCAATCTAGCTGTCAAGAAAACAAACAGAGTGAACAGCATTTTTGTTACAGTTGATCACATGGTGGGGTAAAGGTTGAGACAGAGAACTTTACCATCTCTGTTCCTTTCAGTCCCATTTACCATAATTTTTCTATCACCTACATGCAGCGAATCACACAATTCAGTAGCTGAAAAGTGACTCTCCATTAAAATTTACTTTACCTGGAGACTGGGGTGGCAGCCAAAGTCCAGTAAAGTCTTGACAACTTGCAGATGACCTTTGTTGACAGCAATATGGAGTGGAGTCTGCCTGCGCTTATTGCGAGCATTGAGATCTGCGCTGCCACGGTGCAAAACCTCAATCACAGCACCCTCGTCACCAAAGGCTGCATGATGGACAGCCCTGTCTCCATCCTTGTCCTGAAGTGGAAACAATTTGATGTAATAAGAAAAATGAGACTACCATGACACCATTAAAATACCCAATTAAATAATTGCTCAAAATGCAGCAATAGAGGATGAAGAATCACTTAATATATAAACACACATGCTCTAAAACATATGATAATCCACAGCATATATAACTATTGCCCTGAATCTTTGTGTGGTTTGTTCATCAAACTCAAATGGCTTCATTTGGGCTCCTACTACAAAACAACAACTGTCAAGAAAATATCCAAAACAAAAGAACCAAAACCCCCACAGATGAAATCCAATGCTCAAACAGTATTACACTTAATATCCCAGGGCAGTTCTTCCTGTAACTTGGGAAGTGTTACGGATTCCAAACCATATTGCAAGACATGAGTATTTTCTTGTTCATATAATTAGGTTAGTATTTATTAGGATTTCTTATGTGTCTTGGTTTTGACTTAATAAACCTTTTCCAAAGGAAATTTGTGTCTGATGCTGACATTAACTAGAAGTTCTGATTCTGTGCTGATGATTCACAGCATTAAAACTCTGATTCAGTTTGTTTCAGTTTCACACAAATTGAGAATTAAAATGTGAAAGTCAAATTTGTCAGTTTAGGCTATTTTAACATTCACAGAAGTTGACTGTACAACATGAAACATTTTAAAATATCAATCAAGTGATTTCAGCATTAAAGACAGGATACAAAAGATAGAAGTAAAATGGAAGTTTACAGGATGAAATAACTTCCATAAGCTAGTTTCTAGCTGGGTATTTCTGCACAGTTTAATGTAACCATGCATGTGTAGGATTCAATTTTGAAAACAGAGAAACACTGAAAATTGTAAAATAAAATCATGACTGATCAAGGGCTCACTGCCTCTCCTGAGTGAGCTCAGGTTTCTCACCAATTTGCTTCTTGCTTAGAAAGCAACATCTTTCTAAGTATTTTTTATTATATATCGCCCATTTCTAAAATGTTTTAAACCCATGCAAAAATTAATAGCACAAAATGTATTTGTGCAATGAGACTAGTTACAGCATTTAAAATGGTGGAAGAAGACTTATCCCCTAATTATCAAATGTATCTTTTTGAAAATATGGATATGGTTTTCAAGATAGCCAGGGCAATACATAGCAGCTTCAACAGCTTTTTGAAAAGACACTTTTAATCCTTCCAAATCAACTCACGCTACCAAATTGCCTTCTCAGATTGCAGGATTCCTTCTCAGGAACCAACAGTCAAAAAAAGCCAAAGCTTGCCCATTTGGAAGGGAAAAGGATCAGAAAGGGGACCTTCCCTATATTTTTCATCTGGTTATAAGGGTCATTATGAGGCACACTTTATCAAGAGTGCGCCAGTAGTCCTAAACTGCTACAAGACTTGTATTTACAGAGCACTTGGTGTCACAGAGGCATGGTAATTTGTCTTTTCATATTTGCAGTCTGAAAAGTACACCAAGATGTTTATGGATGAAACCCCATATAATTATTGAATGTTTTAGTTTTACTATATTTCAATTCTGGAGATACAATCGCCTGATTTTATTAAGTCTTAATGTACAGCATTCCTACTTTAATAAGCAGAGGTCCAGTATCATGCGGGCCTTTTTTTAGCTAAGTATCAAAACAAATAATCTCAGAAACTAAATCCTACCCAATAGCAATAATTCATCTAGAAAAAGCTAGCAGCTAGTAAATCATCTGTCCTTAAGACTTATATTTACATTTAGATATAAATCTAAATATTAAAAGCACTACATTTCTATACATGCCAACAGTATAATATAATACTGTTAATATAATAACTGACAACCATTAATGCCTTCAGCCTAGAAGGTTACATATTCTTACTATACAATATCTACATCAGGGTTTTTTAGCTATGCCAGTAACCAACCGTTCTCTGACTAAACAGAGGCCACTTGAAGTCTACATTAAGACATCAGAGAAAAACAGAGGAGAAAACAATGAAGATATTCCCAGAAAATGTAATCATGAACGGATATACTCAGAAGTAATGACTTTAAGTGTAAAAATATCCAACTTAGCTATAAAGCAAGGAGAGTAACGATTTTTATCCATTGCTTCCATGCCTCAGACCACAACAGTGAAGTGAATGGATGACATTTTTGCTCTCTGCTTAATGGGATGGCTCTGCTGACCTTTGCATTTCATAAACAATTATGTTTATAAACATTATATATACATATAAAATACTGGTAAAACAGCTTACATTTTTAAAGTTTGAAAGATATAACTACAAATCTAATAGTATTATGAAAATTATTACTATTATAATAACCAAGGCAATTATATAATCAAGTGGGAAAACCATCCTCACTTCAGCAACAGTTATGTGAAGACGGCTTTAAAAGTCAAGTAAAATCCCTGACAATTTTTTTATGCTAGTGTATGGTGCTTCTGTAGCCTGAGCAAACATGAAACTCTTCACAAATCTAGTGCTAGCAGATTACCAGGTGGACTGTCTTCAAACTGCTTAAGTAGTGCTTCTACCCATCTCTTTAACATTTCTAACCCTCCCTTCAGTCCACCACTTGATTAACATGGCAGCTCTGAACAGGACAGTACAGACAAAAAGCAGTGTAGCCTAATTTCACCAGTATTTGCTTTGTACTGCAGTGAAAGCACTACTTCTATCGTGAAGTTATTTCACAGAAGTCAGACCACAGCAAGTATGTATTGCATCAATTTAAGCCAGCATGAAAGCTTTATAAATTAATGGTATGTCTGTAAAAATAAAATAATTTTAATTCCAAGAATTACATTGCCTCATTAATGTCTTAATATTCTTTTACTTCTATATATCAAACACAATATAATGCTAGATGCTCAAGCATGTGAAGTTATTTTTCTGTTATGCAAACAACAACCGGGTGCACAATTAATTTCTCAGCATCCCACTAGTCTTCAGTTTTTATTATTAATAAATCAAATTTGACAGATCCTTCTTGTGCCTCTTGCCTTGTGCAAAACAAGAAACGGTTGCCATATCAGAGTGCATTCTGTGCAAATAATTGAGTAAAAATCAATTCAAAATGCAAACATCACAGTATGGTGATAGATAATTCTCACAAACAATTATTCTAAAAAATCTAAACAAGAGGTTTAAACCAAAACTTCCATTTTTAGTGAGGTTTAAAAAAAGGCACTGAAAAACTGGTCACAGAGCTGGCAGTTTCTACCCAAAGATACTGCTATTACCTTCTGCTTAAACTTGTTTTAGTTAAGAATTGAAAGATTTCTCCTAACTTAACTTTGTGTATATAAGAAGCATGGCAAGCATCTGAAGTGTGAGATGCAGCATCTATAAACATCTTTTTCCCCTCAATGCCACAAGCAGAGTTCCCATTGCATTCTACCGTTGAAATGAAACCAAAGGAAAGAAAGAAGGGGCATCATCACATGCTGGCTTACATAGCTCTATCATGTTGTTATATTTCATTTAATAAAAAGTGGTAAAGAATTAGATATTGACCCTTTATAATACTGTTAGTAGGAGTCTCATTTAGTAGGAGTCACAATCACAGTTATAAAAGCAGTTTTTCACTCTGGCATTTAAAAAGAAGGCAAGTTGAGTACAATTGTTATGCGTGTAACAAAGTTTAGGACACATAGAGCATATTTTGAAATTTTTGGGTTACCTCTGCTTCTACATCCACGTTCTGTTTCAGAAGCAACTTCAAAATGTCGACATGGCCGTTCTGGCTTGCAGCTTGCATAGCTGTGTGTCCAGCACATTGCCCATTCACCTGGAATGCCAACACTTGCAGGTGAGTTTCAAGACACACACACTCACCTATGAGGCTGTTTAGCAGTAGAAAACTTAAAGCAACAGCACACATAACACTGAATCAAATTAACAATTTTAAGATGTCTTTTTAGCATATATAGATCGCCTAGGGCTTCTCTATTTCATTTCTATATTAGCTAGACTGAAGGAAAGAGGAAGAAATGCATTTAAAACAAACATTAATGATACTTGAATTAAAAACATTCATCTTTGGGTGACTCCTGTAAAGGCAAAATTTTTGAGAACAAGTCTCAGATTTATACCTGTCCTCTGCTCTATGGTACAACTTCCTTGCCAAATTTATGGCAACAACAGGAGAGAGTCTGAACAGAAAGCCATGTTTTGTCAAATCTTAAGTTAAAAATCAGTGCTCAGAACCAAAGAAGTCAGTCTCTTATCTGCAAGCATTACTACAACTGTAGTGAGAAGGACTGTAACTTTAAAATATGTTCTATAAATGGAATCCTATAATTACTAAGCATTTTCTTTTAGACTTTTCAGTATTAGACAAGTTGGTAAAAGAAATCTGACAGAGAACAGATTAGATGATCTACCTTGTGAGTTTTAATAAAACAAAACAAACTCACAACAACAGCAAAAATATCTTGAAAAATCTACCCTCCTTCCTTCTATGCCCCTTGAAAAAAGAAGGATTTGAATATCCTTCAGTAATTGTGAACGTTTGGTTCTCTGCACCAACCCTGGCAGTCAGAGGCTGAAAAATATCTTAATTTATGGCAGACAAAAGACTACAAAATCTGTCCAGCAAGAAAGTATGTACAGCTCTGTGTTCACACAGCCCACACACATTTCACAGGACAACAAATGGGAGAAGAGATACTGGAACTAGCTGTATTACTTCTAAGAAGACACATTACCTACTGGCAAGGAGTATTCACAACAGCTGCCCTTCCTTTAGTAACTAGAGGCCCCCCAAAAGAGATATTCCCAAAACAGAACACTCACATCTACGTCTGGCCTCTTTAGCAAGTCTTCCACTTTAGCAACGTCTCCATTGGCAGCAGCTTTAACCAATTCTTCATTGAGATCTCCAGACTCTTGGGTTTCAAATAATTTTTTCAATAGCTGTGACAATCTCTCTGTAATTGTTAACCAAAGGGCAACTAAGATTACAATTCTAATTACACAAGAACAGAAAAAAATCCCAGCTACATTTGTTTTGTTTCTAAGGCCATGTACATAGTAATACACAGACTACCATAAAATAGCAGCTGTAAAATGACTGAGTTTGAAGTAAGAGCTGCACCCTAGTACCCTTTAGACAGTGGAGACTGCCACATTAGACACTTCAAAACAAAGATGGTTGAACCATAAATAGCTTTTCTTCTGCAAAATACAAAAGGGTAGGACAAGGTAAACATGATCTTATGTATTGCTATTACAGACTTTCTAACATCAGGTATAGCCTGTCTTCTGTGATTTGAAACACTAAGTTGTATTACTCTTCTGGATAGTTTTATGGCCACTGCACTCGGTTCTTTATTGAGAAAACTCACGACATCTATGCCTCCTTAGGAAAAAATCTAGAAAACTATGTAGAAAGTTTTTTTGGCATTAAAACAAATATGTGAAGAGGAAAGAATAACTAGCTATGACTAAAAAAAGGAAAAATTCTAGTTTCAATTGAAAAGTGCCAACAGAACACAAAACACGCTGGACAGTTTTTCTGCCTTGTTATTATATGAATGACAGCATGTTCAACAAAACTGAAGTGTGATTACATAGACACCAAAAAATCCCACTGTAATTAGTCACAGGATGTCTGACTAAATTTTAAGACAGAAATTTCAAAGAAATAAATATCCTGAGTCATAATAAATAACCACCTGCAACAGATCCCTTGCCTGTGCCTGCTATCTTAAACCACCTATTAAACAAGAAGGCTGCTTGTTACTGCCAGTGACACTCTCTGCATGCCTCAGTCCCTATTTCAATCTGATGGCTCTTCCAACTATTTTGAAGTCTTTAGAGTGGACCTCCAAAAACACACCTGCACTGTGACCAAACAGAAGCACCTGATCAATATAACAACATCTCCATATTAACTGCAAGCTTTTTTCCTATCTTTCTCACATAAAACTTCAATTACTCAAACTCCAAGGCTATTATTAACCTTGCATACAAACAGTGTATTAATACCTATTAACAATTTTTTAATTAACACAATTACTTGCCATACATATGGCAATATTACTAGTTATTCTTCAAACTTACCACCAGATGCATTACTTATAGCAGATCCTGCTGATGCCACCTTCGAGACAGCTGCTGGATTATAGGTCCAAGATGTCCCACAAACTTCTACCTTTAAGTCACTGTCTGAATAAATCTGCTGGACCCGACCAACTTTACCTAAAGTCTGAATTAAAGAAAACATCAAATGTAAGTGAAACATTTAGATACCCAAATATTTTATTTTTAATATTCTATAAATTTTATTGAATCCATTGTTTAACAGTACAATCACTACTACTTTTATATAGGTTTCATTAGGTAAGCAGATTGCTGCACCTGATCAAGTATTACACTGAGTTTGACGAAAACTTGAAAGAAAATCCCTTTTAGACTGCTGCAGCCTCCAGGTACATTACCAATACTGGACAGGTACAATACAATAACACAAGTACATACCAATAATGTACAGGTACATTACTAGAAATACTGCACAAGCCTGACCATTCTGTGAATGCAAACACACAGCTACTCACTGGAAGCATTGCCTCGGCCCACTCTCCGTGACCTCTCTGGAGAAGCTTGATTCGCTCCAGGTCGTAACACACTTGCACAAGGTCTCCCACTTGGAATTGAGAGGTTCCTCCTTCTGCACCTTGAGCAGCATCTCCACTTCGGACAACATTGGCCTTGGTGAGAACAGCTGGATTAAATGTCCACCTAAACAAATAAACATTTAAAGAAGATCTTAAATACACAAAGCAGAACATCTGTTTGTGAATTTTCTGCTTGTATGCCTGCAAACTTTTTGTGACTGGATACTACAGATACTATATTTGCTGTTATCCATTTTTTGTCCATAAACTTGCCTAATTAATTCATTAATTGTGGCTCATTAATTAATTTCAAGGATAAGCTTCAGAAATATACATTTGTAAAGGCAATTAAGAAATATCCTGCCTATGGGAAAGCAAGCTGACAGCAATGTAGAAGTCCTGAAAGTAGCTATACTGTTACTTTATTTTTACAGGGATAGGAAATAAATGGTTGAAAAGCAGCAGATCCAAGTTGTCTCACAAGGACTGAAGTGTCAGGAAACAACATAAGAAGAACACAGAATTTTGGCCCTTCCCCCCAGGTCAAAAGATGCAACATTAAGTTATAACAATACTTTTCAATTAAATGAATGTCCCAGATATACCTCAATTTTCAATCAAACTATCCTATTGGTAGTTAAAATTGTACTGATTTAGAGGCATTACACTGTTTCATCAGGGAGGAGACCACAAGACAGAGTAGCTCCTGTCACTGACTCTGCTGACATGACTGCCAGAAGAAAAGCCACTTGCATCTGTTTAGCTGGGAAAACAGCTTTGTTCTGCATTACTTTGCAATATTAGCAAACAGTATCCTGAATGAACAGTACACTGTTAATTCTTTCTGAACAGACCCAACAGGTCAAACTCCATATACAACTGAAATGATATTCCATTCACCTGCTACTTTTTAAAGAGAAGCCCAATACTTGAGAGCAAGAGAACAGAAAAGCATGTGGCCATATTAGCTTCAAACCCCGCTGTACAGCTGGGTTTGAGTCTTATTAACATGGATGCAGCTAAGCAAAATTCAAACCTAAATTGCTTGCAGGGAGTAGTTTTGACTTCCCCAATACCTCCTATTCTTGGTCTGTATTTACATAAACTAATATTTCTTTGAATAATAAAAGGCTAGATATGGACCATGCCAAAGTGACTCTAGTTTAGACAAGATCCACCCTGAAGTTTGTCACCTGTCCTCTTAAACTACTTTCCTGAAAACCCACAATGAGTTGCTATTACCTTGCCTCTTGAAACCATGGGATAGATAGTTTTTAATTAAAAAGGAAGCTACTGCTTAAAACACTGCATTTTGCAAATAAGATAGTCTAGAATGTAATTTCTTATTTTGAACATAAATTTTCACAAGTGAGAGGCACAGCAAAATTCATTTTCCCACTAAAGCATCCTCAAAGTGAAGTCCTCATTACACATCTAGAAGGAAATCTTAACAGACACAAAAGGAGAAGAGAAAGTTTCTGGCACCAAGTAATCACAATCACTGAAGGCAAGGGAAGTTTGAGAAGCAATGATGAAGGCTATAGAACAAACCTGTTGCCACTTGGATATTGTACTACAATGTCATGGTCCTCATCGATGCCACAAACCGTTCCAGTTGTTGTTAAAGTTTCAAACATGCCATCAGTCCATCCTCCATGACCATGCTGCAAAGACTGCACAATTTCCAAGTCAAGGTCAATGTTTACAAGGTCACCTATTTGCAGCCCACCAGGGTTTCTGTTACCATTTTGCTCACCTGAAAGGGAGTAAGAAAAAAAAAAGTTTACATCAGCATACTAATTTTCCAAGCAATTTAAAGAGGAGAAGTTAATTTCTGAGACTCACAGAATTGTTAAGGTTGGAAAAAATCTTTGAGATTTTCAAGTCCAACCACCAACCAAGCAGCACCATCATGTTCACCATTGAACCCTGTTCCAAGTACCCTATCAACATGTTTTCCACACTTCCAGAGATGGTGACTCCACACCAATGTCTCTGCAACCATAGTGGCCAAGAGGTAAAATAAACTTTGGAACCTCTGGCAACAGAACGGTGTGATTCTTGTTGAATTTTCAAGGCAAATAGCAGTGACACTGGCAAATGCTAAATACCTGTGACAAGTTCCACTATGGACTCTAACTGGGATCTTAAGAGCTATCATATGGTGTTAGACATCTGGACACATAAAAGCTCTGGTGTCAATAAAACAACAGTGCTTTTGTGGAAGGACTTAGATTTATTACATCTCTTAGTATTTAAGCCAGTTCTGTAAGAATGAACAGCTATGTCTGGCTTTTTAGAAATACACTGCACAGGACACACAACACAATTTATAACTTAATGAACACTTAAAAGCTCCCTTGCCATCCCCTTGGCACACTGATACCAAATACTATTTAGAAAAGCATGACAATTTATCATTAGTACATAGAAATGTTAGTATTTACACTTCACTAGTAAGGACAGTACTTTTGGATGACATTTAGAAAAGAAAGGAAAATCCAGAGTGAGTATAATTAATACTAATCAACATAAATTTACTTCAGCTTACCTAACACAGGACAATGGTCTCTGTAGAAAGAGCCTCCTTTTGCATCTTGAACACATTTCAGGTCAGACTACGGAGAGAGATTGAGAAAACTTTAGTCCTCAGTGACTGAGTCTCCAGGTCAGTGAAACTAGAACTGAAATATTTAATTGAGAAAGGCTGAAAATTATGTGTACAAAAAGCATGTCCCATGATGCACATAATCTCAAATACTTTCCAATCTATCAGCCTTGACATTCTCAAGACTTTAATAACCTTTAAAAATATAAGAGGCTATAAAGGATGAGAAATTTTTAGTTCAAAGACAGGAATTAACACAAAGCACCTTTGCATTGTTCTATTTAGTTATTTTTCCTTTTAAAAATAATTTTGTGAACACAAGCAAGGAAACATCATTTAATGCCTGCCAGTGCTGCCCAATCTTCCCAACACTTTTTGACAGATCCATGTTTAACTTGGAACTCAGACTCTATAAAACGAAAACTTCTTAATTAAGAATATGAGGAAGGGTATTACTTCAAAAAAGCCTACAAAATACTACACTGAGCTAAACATGTTCTTTTTAAAGAGAAAAGTTTTAAAGCTCATCCTTCATAAAACTGTTTCATATTATGAGAAAGAGAAGCTTCAAGTGTGGTAACCAACTCCTACTCATAAAGCCAGCGGATTTTCTATAATTCTCCTTTCCTTTATGCGTAATGCTTAATTCCAAATAGCTATCATCTGCCATTGTTCCTTAGGAAACAAAGGACATTTTTGTGTGCAAAATAAGTTGGGAAGGAGATCAGAAACTGCAAAATGTGTCAGAATATTCTATGGCATGGGGGAAGAAGTAGGGGACAGGTGGTGGTAATGATATAATTAACCACAACTAAACATACTTGAACAATTCTTTTACCCCTGCCCGAGATTTACTGACAGACTGTCCTCCTGCAAAAGGATTAAAACAAAAACTCTGAACTCTTCCAAATCATCAAGGCTCTGATGAGCACAATACCACCCTTGGCAACTGGTAAGCAGAAACAATACAAAATTCAGTGTATGTCCTGATCTATGAAGAATGTACCGTCACTTTGGAAAAACGATGAAGACAGCCAGAGGAAAACAATGAGCTTTTAGCCGCTCTTCAAATCCCCCGAGGAAGCAGAGAAAGCTCACTCAGCACAGCAGCAGCAGGCCTGCGGCAGGATGCTGCCACCCGGTGGGCAGGTGCTGGGCTAAGCCCGGCTGCAGACAAAGGGGCTGCACGGCCCATCCCAGATGGCAAAAAACTCATTCATTCCCCGGAACCAGGGAGACTGAACGTGCGCGGGAGCACTGCGTCTCACCCACTGAATACAAGCCCTCCGTGTCAGGCAACAAGCAGCTGTCTGTGAAGGAGACAAGGAGGGGTGCACATGCAAGAGCTGCTGTCACATTCTTCAGAACACTAAGAATAGAGCGCAGGAGAGTCCAAAGGCTCTCCTCCCTGGCAGGCAAAATCAGGGTGAAAGACTGCTTGTGTTACAGCAAGTGTTAGTGCACTGAGCAGACTGATGGCTAAAACCTAGCAGAAGAAACAAAATGTTCATTAAAAGGCTAATTACTATTTTGCAGCTGACATTACTAGGAAGCCTGCTACGGTATCCTAGATTTTCTAGAAAAAAACCCCCAAAACTCAGAAACCTGCACTTGAATTTTACCCTGCCTGCACTGTGACCTGCACAGTTTATTTCTGGAGTATAATGATATGCTTGGTTGAAAGACTAAGTGGTAGACTGGTGTCCAACCTCAGCTTCACAACTGTCTTTCTTTCTCTTACATGATGTAGTCAACATTACATTGCTAAAGAATAAAACAAGAGTCTGATCTAACTATGGCAGAAAAGCAAGGGAATGTGGCTTTTTTTTTTTCTTCTTTCCCAGAAGCCTTCAACAAAATAATGGAGGACTCAAAACACACAGAAAGATAAGACACTGACAGATACTAAGGTAGCAAAAAACAAACTTATATACTGTATATATCAGACTGCCTTTGGCAACGTGGCAAACAGCAGTACTAAGAAAAGTACTATCAATATGATAAAGGCCTGCAAAGACCTTAAAATATAACCAAACCCAAACAAGATTCTGGAGTTTTAAGACAGAAAACTGTAGTTAATTGTATTTCAGTGCCACAAAAGCTGGGTAAGCAACTACAATTTTCCTTCTAGCACTCAGCTGTTATACTTCTCAGAGAAGGAAAATAAGCTTTCTCTTGCCCAAGTAATTTAAGTAAAAAATCAGGGATGATGGTAAGTTCCTCATCACACTACTCTGAAGACTGCATGGCAAGAGGCCCCCCTAGTGCACATGGAGCAAAAACACACATGGATGGAGCCTGGATGCATCAGGCTTTGCACTACAAAGAACCTCTAAAAGTTATGAGTCACCCTGAGACTTCAAAATCAATCAAAATAGCAGATTGTTTGGAGATGATACGTACAAGTGTAAAAGGGAAAGTACCAAAACAAGGGATGTTAGAATACAAGTTTTAGACTGACAGTGACACCACCGGAAAAAGAACTAACAACTGTGAGGCTGGGTATAATGTAAATACATGGTGGAGATGAACAAATCAGCTTTTCTACAATGACTTGATGGAGAAATCACTTGATAAACCCCAAGTAGGATTCTTTCAGGAAACAGAAAAATAAGCTAAAGATCTTGTAGAATTTGTGTATGATTAGGGACAGAAAGCCCAGTTAAGCAGGCAATCAATCAGAACTCAAGAAAAAGCATGCAAATCAGACATTGCACTGCACAACTTGCAAGTCAGTTGATGCACATGAGCAATGGGTAATAATAGTCTTTGCCTACAATGGAGAACTTTGGTTTTCTAGCCCCCACACTTTAGCTTCCTTAAAATCTGCATTCCAGCAGTATGTGGTTCTATTACACAGAGATCATGACTTGCCCAAATAGGAAATATAGTAAGTGTACTTTGACATATCATCCAATTATACCAATGGAAATAAACAGCAGCAATTTCATCTTCATAAAACTTCAGAGAATGAGAAAATGTAGAGCAAAGTCAGCAGTGCTGCCAGATGGTGTAAAAGCACCATTATCCCTGACCTTGAGGAGGAAAACAAAGCTGAAGGAGCAGCTGACTACAGAAATAACTTTTAAGTTATTCCAATCAATATGGAATGCCACCCATCAATACCAGGGAGGAAGGATCTACAGACTTGGTAAGAAAACGAGCTGTGCTGCTGAGAAAAAGAGGAATATTTGATCCAGATGCACTGATGCAGTATCTAACAATATCAGGAGCAAATATCAGGGGAGAAATTAATACTGATCTTACAGATACACCAGCAGGAATAGTGCCATAGCTGCAGTTGTTCAAGGTAGCACTGAATACACACAGTAAAGGTCACTTTAGGTCTTTAATCTCACAACAGCTTTTGGCAAGGAAATCAGCCCTTTGGAGGCAAATGGAAAAAGTTCAGTGCCTGCTGCTTTGACACCAGATTAAAGCAACAAAAGACTGGATAAATCCGTATGTTTTAGCTAAAGGTTTATAAGAAATGCTGTGTTTCAAATTTCATGAAATCAAATCTTTCTCAGTTTCAAGAAACTGGGAAAAAGTGAAGCAATAAATGGAGAAGCTATAAGATGCTAGAGAAAGTGACTGAAATGACAAAAAGGTGTGATGCACAGAAACAATAATAACAGTTCCTTAAAGAGGAAACCAAACCTCAGGCAAGTACTGGATGAATGGTTTGTAACCTTACTATTTATTATAGACACTTATAAAAGCTTTGCATGTGCAACATTTTTTTTAACGAAGACACAGTCTTCCTTGTCAGTTAATACTATAAATAAAATTGGAAAATGATCAGTAAATACATTTCTCCTTAATGGAAATATTTTTCTTTGCAACACAGAAAGAGGAAGAACTTGACTTGGTTGAGACTACAGGAGAAATGTGACTACATCAAAAAGAAGCAAAACAAAGTCTGCTGACAAATGCAAATAAACGCACAAGATAAATGACCAGAGAACTGGAGATTTGAATGACATTACAGACCCGACAGTTTTAAGTACAGTGGAAGGTGTATATTTTGTAACACTCACATACAATGCCTAGTATACTAAGATATTTACCTTGCTTTTATTTAAAAAAAGGAAGTGGTAACAAGAAATTCTTAAAATCCTCTAGAGCATTTTCAAATAGTAACTTCATGGGTAATCCAAATAAAAGTTGATGAACAGACATGAATTATCAATCACCAAGAGGCAGGCAATCTCAACTTCCCTTATGCACTCACTATTTGGAATTTGTGGAAAAAAGTACACCAACACAGATGGCTGACATATCACTGTGACAATGATGGATGATAACTACAGATACTTCTTTCAGAGGCTACGCAGATGAAAGCACAATCCTCCAAAATGAGAAACAAGGAGAGGCTACTCACAGCAAAAAAAGGCAAGTGGTACAGAGAAAAGAAATTCTGAAAGAAACAGACTCCTAAATGATGAAATTGATTTAGGACACTCCTGTAGCTGGAACTATTTTCCACTGAAAACCAATGGAAGTCACCAGCTTTACATCCTCCACTCACATGGTATGAAGAAATAAAATCCAGTCACAAGTCCCAAAAGCAAAATCACAATCTTCCCATTAACTTTTTAATTCCATATGACCTCTCTTTCTTGCAAAAGGATGTGTTCACACATTTTTGGAAATGAAAAAATGTGCAAAGCAGGTTATTTGGTTGACAGCTCAGGACTCTGAATACATATAGGTAAGAAATGTGAGTAGCATAACAAACCATATAAGCCAACAGTAGTTCATTCTTACTGAGGATGTAGCAAACATTTTATCTGACCTAACAGCATCGTAAACACAGATTTCAATTTGGGAATTTGTGATTTGTGGCAACAGAAACTCCCAGACTTAAATGTCAGACTTTACAAAAAAAAAACCCCAAAAAACAGAGGCAAGATGCACTTCTCAGCCACTTCATACGTAAACACAGCAAACACAAATAAAACCTCCAAGTATCTGACCAGAAATAAATGCATGTTTTCAGTCAGCACCTGCTGCCCCACCAGGCAAACCTCATCTCTCCAAAGCTGGCAGGCCAGATAGATTAATTTTGAGGACCAGATGCAGCCTATAAGCTATCAAACAAGAACACTGACTTACAATAATGAGCTGTGTTTCTTTAATCAGCTCCATTAGCATGAGTCAAGTGTTACCCATTTGCAAGTCAGGGTCTCTTCCCAGCTGTATTTACATGGCTACACACTCTTGAGTATTGTTGATTCCACATTCCCTGGACATTTTAAACCAATTTCCAAGTACCAAAACAAGTTTGCCCCAACTTTATGTGAACTTTCTGACAGTCTCAGCTTTACATAACTGCACATAAATAGTAGTAAACAATAATAATGAATTGTACACTTAATAAATTATTAGCCAGTTATAAAATTAAGCATTACATTCAAATGACTCTCATAGATATTCAAGAATCCATTCTGTCTGAAGTGAAAGTTGCATTTTTTGAAAACACCAAAGATAAAATTAGTGTAGGAATGGATTACAATCAGGTAAGCACTACTTACACAGCCTCCAATTATCCTTTCTGTACATCCACGTGTACATATTTTTTTCTCTATTATCCTAAAAATAACATCTACATACACAGTTAAACAGGCTTTTTTTAATTAAGCAAATATTTGTATTTCTACATAACTTGTGTGAAGGGCCACCATTCACACAAGTTTTGTGTGAATTTACAGCTGCAGTACTTAATGGAGTTTTCTAGAAATATTTAACATTTTCAAAGGTGGCAAAAGTTGGGAAACACAGTATAGTTGATTTAAAAATAATAACTTTTTTTTAATTAAGGGAATAAGTATTTCAAAGCAGAATGTAACCTATCTCAAATGTACTTTTTTCATGAGACCAGAAGGAATCTTCAGTGATTCCACAGCACTTTTATTATGTAGTCCAAAAATTTTAACATAGCAACCGAAGTCATAACAACCACAACAACAAAAATTCAGTTGATCTGTATCTCATTCTATCTAGATTTTGTAACCATTACCTTTCCATGTATCACACAAGAGAAGACACCAAACATTTATTTAATGTTATACTACAAAATACAACATACATTCATTTTTGCCAGTATATAAAGAATTTTCTTTAGAACTGGGGGGACACCATGAAGCACATAATTTAATACTGACTCATAGTTTGCCCCTAGGATCTTAATGCATCAGAAAAGCTGAGCTACACTAAATTACTTTACTCTTTTTAAATGTAACACTAAAATATGTATTTACCACAAAAGTGGTATTTATTTTCATTTTAAGTATTAAAATTAGCTGTAATTGAGGCTATAAGGTCAAATAGTTTACATTCAAAAAGTAACTGGTCATTGTTTAACATTTTATTACTGTTACACATCTGACAAGATGACACTTCAATGTTAAATTAACATGGTTTTCCCCTTCACAATCAAACAAAAATCATGCAGAGAAAATGCTAATTAAGATGTTTTAAGCAGCTGATAATCAAAGTAACCTTTCCTTGACCCACATTAGGATAAGAAAACCCAGCAACAGAAGGCACTTAGGCTAGAGTCTGACCCATTTTCTTTCTAAAGCTGAAGAAGTTGCTGGAGAAGCTTCAAAAGGAAACAGAAAAATTTAGTGCTAAGCAAATTAAGGTTGTAATTTAATTCAACACCCTTCCATTTGCAAAAATAAAATTACTCTCAATAGCATTCCAAGTATTGAAGTAATTTGAAAACTGCAAATCTTGCAGTAATCACACCAAAATTTGAAGTCAATAGAACAGTTCAGGAGTTGAAAAACAGGGTTTTTAAAGAAGTTTTTAACTATGCTTGCCATTCTTTTCTGAATTTTAATCTAAACACAACAGTAGCACAGGAAGATAAATGTGTGTGAGGCAAATATTTAGTGTGCCAGAAAGCAGCTCTTAACTTGTAGTTATCCACATTTAGTAAATTCCCAGATCAGACTTCCTTACTAATACATATGCATGACCCTTACAGCTGGATTCACAATGACCTGACAACCAGCATGCAAACTGACAAAGCATATTACAAAAGCACGACCATAAAGCACAAGTTATTCTTACTGCCCTTCCCCCACCATGCATTTTACCCTTTGTGTTCCTTTATACTTACCATGCCCTCAAAGCCGACTCTGTAAAGGTTTTTAGCACCATTGTCCCAAAGAACATATGCTGCGCTATGTGGACTCGACGCGCTCCAATCTTGGATTTCAGTTACCTATTCAGTTGTGAAAATAAGAAACTGGTTTCTAGAGCAAAGATTCAGACGTACAATTTGAACTTCAAAATTTACTCATCTCTTCAAAATAATTAATGATATTGTAGTTTTACTAAACCTGATAAAATTTGTTCTGAAGCTGTCTTCTGCTTGATGCAGGTGTTCCCTGGGTGTGTTAAGACAGCAGTTTGATTGTATACTTTGTAGGCCTATTTTTCTTTTGTATATTTGGAGGTTATCTAACTACACAACCAGAGAACAAAATCTGAACAGCTCTGATATGTTCCTACCAGAAGCATCATTAACTAAGAGAAACAGGATGAAAACTATTCTAATTGCTTCAATATGTCTGGTTTAACTTGCATTAGCCTGGTGGCTGTGCACTATGTGAAGACCCAGTTTTATTTCCAGAGCCAGTATGTTTAACAACAGTACAAAAGGAGAGTGAAAATGTCTTTCCCTGACATTTCTGAAATCAGGAGGCCATGCATCAAATTCTGAAAACACTTCCATTATTTATAAAAAAAAACCAGTTTACGGATTTTGCTTTCACTCTTACTTATATTTATTTAAACAATGTTTCTGCTAGCTACGACCTACCTTTCCACATTTAAAAACATTTATATGCATTTATATATTTTTCCAGATGTACAGGTAAACAATCTCTCTAATACAAATTTAGTACATAAAGCAGACTGTGCACGATAAGACTCTTATTTTGCAAAGTTTCGGAGATTTCAATGTATTTTGACATGGGAAGGAGTAAATAATCAACATGAAAAAAGCTGCATTTAAATATCTCTTGTCTTAAAAGATTTAGACTTACTATTTCCTTTCAGTAAAATTCAAAACGAAATCCCCAAAAGTCCTAAGGCTTCCATAAATGTCTAGGATATAAAATAAGCTAAACAAGAATATAAAATAGGCTAAATATCATAGTCAGGAACTTTTCACTCTCCTTTAAACGCTGTTTAAGTGTATTAAAAATAAATTCAACAAAAAACACCAGGTCGCCAAGATACAAGGGCATCCAATTCTCAAATTTGGTGGTAAAAATCATAGTGTATTTTACACTGCCTGTTTTGAGTTCATACTTATACCAAACCTTCATCAGTTCTCAAGGTAAATGGAAGTTGTAAAAGTAAAATATACAAATGTTATGATAAGTAACTTATCATTCCATACAATTTTCAATAAATACAAATATTTTTACTATAGCACTGCATAAAAAGCACTCCAAGACTGTCCTAAGCCAGTAACATAATAGCCACACCCAGAACTTGCAAAGCTTTTTGATTTTAAAGTGGAGAAATCCCTATAATCATTATGTGAAAAACAAAACCCTAGGGTGCCAGCACTGAAAACAAAATGTGCTGGCCCACAAGCAGTAAGATTACAGAATGTAGTGATGACTAGAAAGGGCTACTCTTGATAGCTCTGTTTATATACCAGCTCTCTAGTAATGCTGAAATATGCTCAAGATCTTAATGTTGCTACAAATCCTAAACAGACAACAATGACAAAAAATTAAGAATTAACAAAAAATCTGTGCTGATATTGTAAAAAATGCAAATGAAAATGTAAAAGAACTGGCTATGGTGTACACACCCTCCTCTTCCAAAATGCTTAAATATTACAAGAAAAGATTAAGTGCCCAGACAACTAAAATTCAAGCTTTCATGATTGTATTTTTGCTCTACAATTAAAAAGGCCACTGAGGCCATTACATGAGCAAAAAGAGGTGCAGTTTCTTATTTAAACCAGTTTTATCTTTACCTTTCCTCTACGCCCATTGCCACCATCTTGATCTTCCCATTGCCAGTCAACTCCTCGCACCACCCTGGCACCTGCAAAGATTCCTCTTGCTGTAATTTTCTTTGATTTACGTCGAGACTCCAACAATACCCTGAAGTTATTAAAAGAAGAACCCACAAATGTCAACATAATAAAGGAAGTCCAAAACAAATCTTTGGGGATGGGAAGGAGAGCATCTTAAAACAAAAATAACCCACAACTGCAGATTTCAGTGCATGAATCACACAAGCAGTACACAAGAAAAAACCCCATGAACTTCCGAAATCTGATTCATTGAATGTTCATGATTAGTTTTTAAAATTCTAACAATTTTTCTCCAGACTTCCTACTACCAGCATTCATCTTGTAAGTGCCTGCATATAGATCTGTACTTATATTATTGAAATCATTAAAGTACGTGCAAAGCCATATAAACACATCTCTGTTTCTCTTAGATGTGCTCTAAGCCAATACTTCTGTCCCACAACTGCTCTGTCACTTTTATTCAGAATTATGCTACTAAGAGCATCTCTTTTCCCTCCTCTCAGTTTTTCTACATGATTTTTATAGCATCTTTTAGCAAATTTAAGTCAATATAGTAGCATCCATTTCTTCAGTCATATTATGTGTTTTTTTCAAAGGAAACGTCTTCTATTCCTTCTGACTTCAGCAGAACTGAAGTATAGAAGCCTAAACAGAATGGTTCATGATTATTTAACTAGAAATAGTAATCTCAAAAGCCACCAATTTTCATGTAACAAGGCTTCTTGCTTCATACCAGGAATATGTCGCCAGGCATGAGAATTTTTCAGCTGACATTCGGAATGTTTCCTGACCACTTCAGGAAATTTCTCAGCATCCTGCTAACTTTTAACATCCAGCAGATGGCACACAAGGAAAGAGTTCAACTGTTACAATCAATATAAAGAGCACATGAAAATACTGGCCATTTTTTCCCTAAGAAACATAAAAATTATCAAAAACACAAAGTAATCCCGTTTAGAGAATTTTCTTAACCTACAAAACTGAGACAAAAACCTACATACATTACTTCATTATGCCACCCATACAATATCCCAGACCCAAAAATAAAACTGTAAGAGCTTATGCTTCCCTTCATCAAAACGTTCTTACATGTCTCTTGCCATTTTTCCTGTGAGACATCCCTCAAATTCAACAGCACTGTTTTGCCCTTTTCTCCTCCCTAAAATAGTTAGCTTCCATCATTTGTTCTCAGCTAAGCTTGATCCAATAGAAACAGCTCTTTGGCAGAAGAAGCTGCTTTCTAGATAAGAGCTCAGTGAGAGTAAACAAAGAAAGGAAGAAAGTGACAAGATGCAAAAAACTTCCAGCAATATTTTACACAGTGTATAATCTATCTGTAAAACTAAAACTTGTACTGTATTCACCATAACCAACCTCTTAAAACTACAAAGGAAACCTCAGCTTAAAAAAGAAAAAAAGTCTGGCAAGCATTCTCAAAAGCAACAAGACTTCAAAAAAACCAAATAAATAGAAAACATATGTATTTTGTCACCTATTCTCCTTTAACTAAATTAAGACAGCATCTCAAAGTCCAACTTCTAAGTCTTGTTCTGCATTCAACATTGCCATTGAGGGTAAGTTTACGATACCCATTTATTTGGTACCTAAAGTTACTGGTGTGAGCCTCCAAAAAACAACCAACAAAAAGTTCTTATGTTTTGATTAAGCCACTGACTTGGGCATCTGAGCCACAGTTAAAACCTTTAAGCAAGCACTTGAGAATGTAAACACAGACCCTGTAAGACATAATTTGAGACCTCAGGCTGTGTGCTCCAGCCACTTCCCTTAACTGTAAAAGAACTGATTAAAGCACACCACTAATTTACAGCATACTTGTAAATCTAACTTCTCCAAGAAGAAGATATAAATGTTGTCTTACACATGTCACATTCAAATGAGGACCATATCTAAAAAAAAAAAATATTTTGATGATTTAATGAAAGACCATTCAGGAAACATCACAGAGGTGACACCACAGTGTGTAGCCTTTACGCAGTGTTTTTCCATAGCTCTCCAAGTACTTAGCAGCAGGTAAATATCACTGTTCCCACTTAACTGGTACATAAATCATGTACAAAGAGGGGCTTTGGACTGAGACAAGTTATTTAAAGTCAAGAACACCTATAAAAGGACACACTAAATGCAATTTTGTTCCAAGTTCTCCACTGAGAGATGATAATAGATGCTTAAGAACATGAAAACCAAGGCAAGAGCAGAACAACCCTTCATAGCATCTTTTCTCTGCTTCCTGTAGTGAACAGTTTAAGCAGTTCAAGTCCAAGTCCAGATCATCCTACCTCCCATAACCTTCAAGGAGGGTATTTCCCCTCAGTCTGTCCACACCATTACTGAACCTAATTAAACCTTCACATTCAGAATTCATCGACAAATCTTTTTGTGATTAGGCATAGCATAAGGGTAATTGCCTTTGTTTTAAAGCTGCTATATGAGAACACAAAAAATAGGAAAGCCTCAAGGAGATTAAGCAAAACTGAATAATCATATCCTAACGTTTTCCTGTACTCTGTTCTTCCTAAAATTTCCATGTTTTCCAAGATCCAAAGACTTATCCTAGCTATTTGTCTCCCAGAAACAGAATCTCAAGCCTCTTACTCTCTTACCTAATCCAAATTTCAGTAACCAAATGTTCAGCTTCAAAGTTAACCACAAATACCTATTTCTACTTGATTTCACGAGGAAAAAGTTAGGTTTTACCTTTCACTTCCCGGTGTGGTAATTCTGTAAAAACGATGCCTCAAGTGATGCTTGTCCCCATGATAGCAAACTGTGCACAAGTCATAATTTGTGCATTCAGCACATTTCCATCGGATGCCAATGATAGGTTGCTGTCGACAAGTATCACACATAGTCCCATCATGTTTGATACCTGTGGAAGGAAAAGAAAAAAGAAAAAAACCAAAAAACTTTGCTGCATCACTACAGACTTCTGTTGCACATCATTATAACTTGAAACCATATAGTAGAAATTTAACAATAAAGAAAGGCTGCTGCTTCTACCCTATCAGCCTGAACCACTGAAGGGAAAAGATAGCGGACTTTGCCTCATATCTCCAGTTGGCAGTCTGTTCCTGAAATATTCTATCTTCTCTCAGCTTAAAAAGCTGAGAAGGCTATGTCTGCTTCCTTCCATCTATACAAAGGAGAGAAAGAAAATGAGAAATCTTTTAACTACAAGTTAAAGGGTCAGAAATGGGTTTATCAAAACACACAGGGAAATCTAGAATTTTATCTCTGGAGTACAGCTATCAACACACGTTACATCACAAAGGCCACTGTGCTCAACTGAGTGTGGCAGCCTAAAAATTACTGCTTTGACTTACACATTTTGTACACTCGAAAATTTAAGTGCTTGTCTCTATTCTTTTTTATACAGGAAAAAAATTAAGCTCTCTTGGATAAATGCTATTAGCTTCATGAAAATCTGTTACCATTTTTGAAGCATTTTACTGTTATTCTGGTTTTGTTTCTAAAATGAATGTGCCAGAGACAGACCAGATGTAACCCACTAGCATGAGCTCTGCCAAGCCTTCCATAAAAACTGATCCCAAGTCATTAGCCTTACAGCTCTGCCAAGCTACAGCAGAGCAAAAATGATCAGTCACAGAGTTTCCATCCACCCATTCTAAATACAGGGAACAGCCACAAGTTTATTAAAAAAAAAATCAAATTCTACTGTTTGGAAAAAATTGAGCAATAGAAGAGAGAAGCACTAGCATTCAGTCTGTAGCACTAGACAGAAATGAGCACTAAGAAGCTAGAGTAACACGGAATTTTCCCAATCACTTCCCCTTAAAAAAAATCCCAGATCAATTTGAAACTAAGTGAGGAAAAAGAATGGATTTTGCCTCCTCCATCAGGGATGCTTTCAGAAATTAATGCCAAATTCACTATAAAGCTATTAGTCACTTACACCCAACAGCTGAGCCATCTGTAGCAAAGAAAAATCAACAGTTGGAAAGACAAAACTGAAGGAAATGCCTTCTTGTTTGATCATTTCACAGAAACACGTAATAGCTGAGGTTAGAAGTAAGGTTTGCAAATTGTCTCTTCCAACAACCACTGCTCAAAGCAGGGCAAGCTAGAGCTGGCTGCCCAAGACCATATCCAGTCAAGGTTTTGAGCACCACCAAGAACATACTCCACAACACAGCATATGCAACCATCCCTAGGAAAAAAACTGTTTCTTCTGTTTCAGTGGAAATTCCTGTATTTCAACTTGTGCCCATTGTCTCTCGCCTTGTCATGTGGCACCACTGCAAAGAACCTGGCTCCATCCTCCTTACAACATTCATCAGGCATTTATATACACTCTTAAGATTTCCCTGAGCCTCCTCTTCTCCAGACTAAGCATCACCAGATCCCTCATTCTCTTCCTCTACCAGACGCCCTTAAGATTCTTTGCAACACATTTGCAGCCCTTTACTTGAATCTCAGTATGACCACATCCCTCTTGCTCTGGGGATTGTACTGAAGCATTTTACTATTCTTTTGGTTTCAAAGCCGAAGTCTACAAGAGTGGATACATTAAAAGCACAGAGATATCTTGTTTGTGTTTTTGTCATCTTGTTTAAAAAGACTAACTAGTTACAGTGCTTGGGGTTGAGAGGTAATATTTGTTTTGGTGTTATTTCTAACTGATTGCTAAAGTTAGAAATAGAAAGTTAGAAGAAACAGAATAGAACAGAAGAACAGAAGAAACAGAATAGAAACAGAAGTTACACATCTCTTGATTATATTCTTTTTTAATGCCTGCTGAACTTTTGGGAAGGCATTTGGCCAAGAAATACATTTATTCTGGATGTGAAGGGACTAAGGAATTGGGTGCTGTAGGATTCTTCCACTTGACCAAACAGCAGGAAGAAACAGCAAAAGAGCAGTATAATCAGGAATCATGTGATACAAAAGAGGTCATCTCACTGTAAACTTAAATAAAAACTAAACACTTCTTGACAGTGAGGCAAAAGCAGCTATGCAAAACTCAGCAAAATTTGTTTAGGAAAGATCAAGAAAAAAAATCATACAAAGATATTTGACTCAAGTCATTTTACTGACCACAGTGTCTGGGACTTAAAAAAAGAACAGCGCATGTCTGTACTTAAAAGTATCTGATCTAAAGGGACGTTTCTGTATCTCACAGATCCCTAACACCATCCTGATAGAGATATGGCCTTTCTTCATCCATTCCCTGACACATGATTCCAGCAGCAACACCCACTTCAGCGCATGCCTCACCTGACCATGCTGCTCCATTCTTTCCATTATGCGAGCAAAAGGTTTTTGCAGAGCTGGGATGCAAAATGCATCAAGAAACATACCAGGCTGGAAAACAGCCAGGAGGAAAAATATTCAGCTGAACTGGTTTCCCAATCCCATTCTTTGAGGTGCTGCTCAACACTACTGCCATGAGAAACAAAGAATTGCAGGGCAGGAGCAGGCAAGTAATCCTGTTACAGAATGTCTAACCACTGCACCAGAGATCTGGAGGGAGAAGCAGATTTGTATGCTTCTGGTGACAGTGGACTAAGACACCTTGAACTTCATCTGCTAAAAAAAGGATAAAACAAGGTGCTACTACTGATTACATAATGTGATACTAAACTCTTATTCACGGTCATAATACAAACAAAATTATTCTGAAAGAATTTTTGATCTATCTTCTTTAACACATATTTAAGTTCAACTAGATATTATAGGTACACAAGGGTAGTAGGTTGACCTTGCCTGGCTATCAGGTATTCACCCAACCAGTCTCTCACTCTACCTCCTCAACAGGACAAAGAGTGAAAACAAAATGAAACAGCTTAGGTCAAGCTAAAAGTGAAATTATTTACCAATCACCATCACAGGCAAAAGAGATTTAACTTGGGGAAAATTTACACCTAATTAAAAAAAAAAAAGAGGATGGTAAGGAAAACAAAAACTAAAACACCTTCTCCCAGAACTTCACCGTCTTTGCAGAGACAACTGCATTCCTTCGTTCCAAACACCTCTATCTCCCCGCTTCTTCCCAGGGTAGATTAAACTCACATAAACTTTTTGGTTGGAAAAGGCCCTGAAGACCATCAAGTCCAGCCATTAACTTAACACTAACAAGATCACCACTAAACCAGGTCCCTAAGCACCATCCCTACACATCTTCTAAATACTTACAAGGATGGTTATTCCACCACTCCTCTGGGCAGACTGCTCCAGAGCTTGACAACCCTTTTGGTGCAGATGGGGAACGGAGGTCAGTCCATAACAGCTCCTCACACTTTTCCCCTGCCCCATCATGGGTCTTCTCCACAAGCTTTACTCCTTCAGGAAAACACTTTGAGCATGGGCTCCCCCATGTGCTGCAGTGAGGGTCCCTGTTCCACTGTTCCAGGGCCTCCCTGGGTGGCACGAGGACAGCCTGCATCACTGAGGTGTCCATCGGCTGGTTAACCATCCACGCGCCACAACTCAGCACTGAGGACCTGACAGTGGCACTACAGATACTCAGGGGGAAGGAAGGAGACATTATGTCCAGAGTTTCAGACCAGCTTGGTTCTACCCAGTGGACTGAAGGCTCATCAGTACTGAGATAATTTCAATTTACTTTTACCAAAAAGCAAAGCAGTTTATGCACTCCCAAACCATCCATGATGTAAATCAAAGCACAGTATGTAAGAACGACCAGGAGGCTGCATCAAGTGTAGGCTCTGGAGCCAAACTAAAATCCTGAGCCAAAAGCAAAATCTGCCACATAAACTCTTCCCCTCTTCAAGGCTGTTTAAGAAAGCTTGAGAAACACAAATGTTACAAAGTTTCTATTAGGAAAGAAAGCCTTCATTAAACCCTTGGAATAAACTGAAGTGCCATAAAAACTTCAAAGTTCAAACAGCAGCCTACAGCTGACCAGCTGTGCACCAAAAGAGCACTGTAGCTAAAAAGAGAGCTAGAGCACTTTAGCTCTCAAAACTGAGATCATGAAAAATTTAAACTTCTAAATATTCTTCAAAATTTTCTAGAACAAGGCTATTTCAAAATTAAACAGGTTTTGTGTCATATACACTTAAAAACCCAAAACAAACCAGGTAATGAGAAGGGTACTTTCACCATGCTTAGTTACTTTCAAATAACTGCTGTTTTCTTATGTCCCTTCACCTTTAGTCCACCATAAAATCCAATATTCCTGATATCCCCATGTCATTAATGCTTTTTACTACTTGAATTTCATATTAGTTTTCTACCTTAATGCCATACCTTATTTTCACTTTTCTCATCTCTTCCTAAATCCTCCTTGGATTACCTAGCCCACCATTCCTCTGTCACCACTCATTTATACATCAATTTCACAGCCCTTCACAAGTTTTTGAAACCCATGCTCACTCTTACAAGTGTGAAAAGAAATAAAAGCAGTGTTGCTCAAATTGCTAGTTGAATTTGTTACAAATAGGTTTTTTGTACTGAAGATAATTAGATGGCAATATACAGCTGTCCAATAGAAGGATTTTAACAGTAAAATCAGATGTACAAGGGGTATCCACGTTCACTCACTGTTAAACAGAAGACACCAGTAGTGATTTCACTTCTCAGAAGAAACAAAAGCTGGTTTCCAATGAAGTCATTACTCTCTACAGAACTGTAATGCACTAAAATCCCTTCATGCCATAATGACAATACCACCATCAGGTAAGGGATACTATAAACAACTTAAAAAATTATTTATACACACCCCAATTTAAAAAGCAGTAACAATGTTTTGTTCTTCCTATTCCTTCACCCCAGACCATTTTTACATTAGGGCCAGAATTCAGGTAAATTGAAAACAAAAAATTCTTAGAGATAACCAGTTAGATTCTGAAAAACTGCATGAAAACTCCAATGAGTGTTCCCACAAAAGTAACTCATCTACTACATACACCATCTGGAAGTAGCCAGCTGACCAATTATTATTCCAGATACAAAATGCCAGACTTGCTAAAGCATGTGTCCTATCTGGTAAGGGAATCACAAGATACGCAGGAAGGGAGAGGATTATCGTGTAGGAGACATGGGGGAAGGGCAGGGAGAACAAAGAACACGTTTATTTAAAAGAACACGTTTATTTAAAAGAACACATCTCCCAAGTACCACTGCTCAGGAAGCTATTAATTTTTTTAATTTGTGAGGGCTCCTGTAGATATTTACAAGTAGCCACTAAAAAAATCTTGACTAACACAACTTGCTGTAAATTACATTTGATGTTCTAAAAGCAAGAACAAATAAACAAACACACAGGATAAATCATGGGTGCTCTGTCTTTTAAAATGCTTTGATATTTTTGACTTAATGATCAATTATGCCCCTTTTCAGGTACAAAGACCTATTAATACAATACAGAAAGCCACTCATCTGCAGATAACACCCAGATTTTCAGTATTACCAGAATACAGCACATTATGCTTTCCACACTGCACTGATGCACGCTCCAGCTGGGGGATAATTCTGTATCAAGATTTCCATTTCCTGACTCCAGCCCCTCCACCACCTCCCCTTATTCAAACACAACTTGGTAAATTCTTTCAGCAGGAAAATAATATTGTTACTTTGAATCAACTGTATAAAAAAAGGAAATGAATGACAAATGAATTCTGCTCTATAGAAAGCAAATCTTCAGAAGGAGAATAAACAGAAAAAGTTTCTGTATTGCTCATGGCTATTATGTGAACATAGCCAGATGTGCTCTCTACAAACGTGGTACTTGTCTGGCCTTTAGCTCAGGCAAAAGGCTGCCTTCCTTTCTAAATAAAAAGCATGGATTTATAACTTTCTTGCTTTTCTTCAGCAACTCAGAAAACAACTGTTTTTTCCAGAACACTGTCAAAAAAGGGGGACACTCAAGACTCGTAGATCCTGGCAAAAGTCTGCTTTATAGAAAAAACAGGAATTATCAGCAAGTAATTGAACAAGCACACTGCACTACTGATGTATCACATCTGAGCACTTTCTCTATTGAGGAGCCAGTTATGCAGGATCTACCCAAAGTGTTACTTCCATGTGAAATTTTGATTCTTTTTAAATCCTTGGTTTACCAAACCCTCTCAAGTGCTCTGTCACACTTAAAGCAATGTGGGCAATGTAAATATGACCACACCAAAGGGCAGCTAATACAGCAAGCCTGGTAGACATAACCAAAACAACCCCAAACTTCATATCACAAGTCCCTCATGATCCAGATGACTACATCTGGACCAAAGAGTTTATAAGACATTCTTCATGTAAATGAGTTTTTATTTTAAGAAGACCATCCTAGAATCTTAATAGCACTAAGGCTATTAAAGTTTTCTAAGATGTTACATAGTGTCACATCTGGTAATAGCCTACAACCACTGAAAGACAAGAACAGTTTATCTTTTAAGTCTATGAAGCATAGTTCTGGCATATATATGCACATACATTAATCAAACTCAACTTGCCTTTTTTTTTTTTTAATAGAATGACCTTCAAACATAACTTTTATAACACTCTAAGTTCCTGATGCACCCCTACTGTTCTTGGCTGCACAGGCCTCAAACTTAAAGCAGCAATTCCAGCTGCAAGCTCCACTTCTAAGAACTTACCATCAAGACTAGTTTTGAACACATAATAGAAAGAACTCCCAGCAATAACCAATTTTTATTTTTACTATTTTACTTTTATATTTATTTTCCCCATAAACTTACATTGTGATTGTAAATTCATGAACCAGAAAATTTTTTTCATTTTAAACTATAAGAGCCATGACACACACTCCACTAAGTATCATCAAACAAAAAGCCACCCCATACTTTATAACATTTCCTTGCTCAACATCATCATTAATACTACCACAAGAAATTCCTGTTATCTAATTCCACTTACATTAATGTCCCTAGAGAAGTATCAAACTATATCATCCAAAGTCAGTCACTTACTCTAAAGAATGGACAGTCACCACCATGGAGAAAAAACAAATCATTACCAAAAGGTGAAGAAGGAAAGTGACTTAGACAAGACTACAAAGTGAATCAGCAGTAAACAGAGGACTTCAGTCCAAACTGACAGCACCTTACTCTATTAACTTTGCCCTTTTGTTACAACTACTTTACAGAATTCTACTCTTCCTATCTCCAGGGAATAAAGACCTCAAAAGTAACTCCCTCTTGCAAAAAGCAACCCTGGGTACCTACACACAACAGTTCCATGAAGATGAGGATGATGTTCAGCAGAAACCGCAGGAAGAGAAATACCATTTTGCTAAGCCTGACAACAGCAATGTGTGTGACACAATATACACAGTTTTATCTGAAACAGAACTTAAAATTCTAATACAAAAGTATAAACAGAAATTAAAATCAAAAGGAATAAGGCAAAAAACAGAAATAAAAACACGACAGTTTTAAAACTGAATATTAAGTCTAGGCTTCCAGATACAGTTAAGAGGACACCATCTGCTTGTAAATATGTCAGGCAGGGCTAGAACAATGAGCATTCGAGGCTCATATGCAACATTTATGCATATGCTTCCATTCTAAGAAGAAGCAGTCCCACTGGTTTCTACAGGACATCAAACACAGGTAAAAGTTTCTAAGCATAAACATCTGCAAGACAAGGACTGACAACTTGAAAAACTCCTCTTTCTTGTTTTAAAGTCCATTGCAAAAGGATTTTCAAAAAAACCATCATCATCATGCCAGCAGAGAGGAAGATACCCAGTCGCTGAAAAATTAAATCCATCTCAAAGGGTAACCATGCAATGTTTGGGGTTCTTTCCGTAGCAAGGTTTTTTGTAATTAGTTAGAATGAATTCTATGATTCCGTCTCCTCAAGTCTTTTAGCTTTAAGTACTGCTATAATTCTCCTTGCTGTAACACTACACGTAGCTGGCACAAAGATGGTCTCTCCATCACGTTCTAAATGAAAGACATATTACAAAAGAGTACAGCTCAAGTGCCTCAATAAATCAGTGCAAACACCTCATTACTGAGGCCCTGACCGGCCCAAAAGTCACCTCACAATATTTCTGATAAAACTTAACAATATCTATATCTTTCTGCGTGAGCTTTCACTGTAAAAACAGGTGCTAAAATGAACATTTCCCTGCAGTGTTTTCAACACTAACACTGCCGCATAATGTCAGTGCAGATCAAATTCCATTGTCCAAAATGACAGGATTTAAAGCATAAATATCAAGCAGCTAAGTCATTAAAAGAATCAACTCATGCACTTCTTTTTCTCCCAGTACCTTTACTATTTTACAGAAGCTCTGGCAATACAGATAAAAGGCAACGTGCAGATTACAGGCACAAAACCACAGTATTTCAACCACTTAGTGTAACCTTTACAAAAAAGGTAGAACACATCTCTTCTTCAATTATCCCTATACTTGATTCAAGGATGACTGCCAGTATTTTACAAAACTGCTCCAAAATATAAATTCAAGAAGTGGGGATCGGGGCATGAAAGCAAACCCAAACCTTGATGTATCACCCTCTCGGCTGCCTCTCTCCACCTCCTCCCCAGCACAACAGGAGCCTGCTGTCTGTGGCAGATCACTTTTGCTTTGTTTCCAGTTTAGCAGTCCTGGGACAACTTCTGTCCCCGCGGCCCGCGCTGTAGATCGTCCCAAGTTTCCGTGTACACACACACACACAGACACACGGACGCGCACAGACACACACCCACGTCCGGGGAGGGTGCCTGACTCCCCCCGCCCAAATCCAAGGCAAAGGCGCACCTCTAAAAGGGGAAGAAGGAAGGGCGCAATCCGCTCCCCAGGACGGGACCCCGAGCACCCCGGGGTGCTGCCCTCCGACCCAGCGCCCTGGGGGTGGAGGTGCCTCCATTCCCCATCCGCTCACCGGTGGGCGCGCTGTCCAGGATGCGGAGGTCGTAGGCCCCGGAGCAGCGGTAGTTGGCGGCGGTCCCGTTGTCCCACACCACGACCACCTCCTCGGGGCTCTCGAAGCTGCGCACGGTGCCCACATGGCCCTCGCCGCCATCCTGCTTCCCCCACTTCCAGTCCGGGCCGCGAACCACTCGGGCCCCGACTCCTTCCACCATCACCCGGTTGTTCCGCGAGCTGCTCATCCCGGCGGCGGAGCCCTGGGGCGGACGGAAGGGGCGCGCAGCCCGCAGGCGGCGGAGGGGGACCCCGATGGGGGCGGCTACCTCGGGCGCCGGGCGGGAATCTCCGTCCGGCTCTTCTCCTTGCTCGCTTGCTTGCTTGCTTGCTTGCTAGGTCGCTCGCTCGGTCCCTTCCTCCCTTCCTTCCTCGCTCCCTACGCGCCCATTCCCCGGCCCCAGCGGCGTCCCCCGCCCGTTCCCACCGCCGGCCCCGCTCCCGCCGCTACATCCGGGACCTGCGGCCGCGACGGCGCCGGCTCCAGGGAGACCGGCGCGCCCGCCCCCGCCCCGCCGCGCCGCGCATGCGCGGGCCCGGCGGCGGCGGGCGCGTCGCTCGAGCGCCCCCTGCGGAGCCGCGGCGGGCACTGCCGCGCTCGCCGTGCCCCGGCCCGGCCCCCGGGCTGTGCCCGAGGGAAGGGCCGGGAGCAGAGGAGCCAACCGAGGCTGTTTATCCCTGCCTGAGGCTTCGCCGGTCACCAGCCCGGCCATTCCATCTGGAATCGCGGCGTCCTGCCGCCAAGGGTTGTGGCGTCGCCCCGCCCGGCCCTGAGGTGATGATGCGGTGGCCGAGCCGCCCGCCTCCTTCTCCATCCGCAAGGTGCTTCTATCGCCCATGCTTCAGTGGCAGAGGGATTATCAATTCAATTGTATCAACTAAGTCATGAGCGATCTACCTCAGGTAAACCATAGAATTATTGAAGGGTTGGAAGGTTGGAAAGGTCTTTGATGATCATCTGGTTCCAACCCCCTGCCATGGGCAGGGATAACTTTCAATAGAGCAGGTTCCTCAAATCCCCATCCAAAGCACCTTGAACACTTTCAAGGATGGGGCATTTTATGAACCTACAATTCTATTATTCTAAACCTGTGTACTGGTTTTCTCATTTTCAATTCACTTTTGTGTCCTCACGTTCCATTTTCTTTTCAAACTGGGTGTGAGGCTTGTGTACTACGGAGGTGAGGTTGGTGGGTCCACACTTTGCTACCCAGGAGCATTTTAAGCTGGTGTTCAGGTGCTCCAGTCTGCCAAAGGGAGGAATCAGTGCCTCCACCTGCCCTTCCCACCTCGGAGGATCCTTCACAGGGGATGTACCTGCTAAAACTTTGAGCCAATACCTGCAATGCAATTCTTCATAAACTACCCTCTTCATGAGCACTCTCGTGACACTCAAGGATTTCCTTTAATGCCACACAACCTTGCTAATCTTTTATAGATATGATTCTTCATTTCAAAACTGGTCCTCCACTGCTTTTGTCTCTCCTTTTTTTTTATGTCACCTTTTTAAAAGCATCTATCCTAAAAAAGTTTCAGAAAAAAAAGTTCAGAAAAGTCTGAAACAGACAAAAGAAAACTATTTATTTTTTTTTTTCAGCCATATCCCTTAGTCAACAGGGATATGGCTGAAAAAAGGCAGCCCAGCTACCTTATGTTCTGGGTATTTTTACTGTTTCTGTGCTTTCTTCCCCCTCTGTGGTTATTAATACAGCCAGAATAGTCTATGATGTCAGATCCTGACTTCTTTTGTGCATTATTTTACAAAAGGTAAAACACAGCAGAATAATATGAACATGTAACCGCCAGGCCACCACATTCCTCACATAATTTATTCCTTCTTAAACTCTGCTAAGGCTAAAGACTGTTACCTCAAACATGGTGATGTGTCCTGACAATGGGCAATCCCATTGTCTGATTTCTGCTCCTGCAGTGGAAACCTTGAAGCCCAACAGATACCACACAGTTGCCAGGCAGTGTGGGTTTTATGGCAGATGCTTCTCCTTGTGCAAAAGCTACCCACAGCTTGTACTAGCTTATTTCATTGGCACATGGCAGAATTTCCCAGAAATTCTGGAGGTTTCTTGATGCTTTAAAGGATCTAGCTGGGCTCTTGTGGGAAAAAATTGCCTATCTGCCTCATTCTACTTTTTCATGCTTTGATAGCTATGGACAAGTAAAAATTTCACACATGCCTAAGGATAACCCAGACCATGTTTTTCTATTACTCTCTGGTACAGTTACATTAAAAAGGCTTTTTGTAATCAGGAAAGGTATGCCAGAAATAACTAATAAAGTCTGAGATCAGAATTAGTTCTCCTGGAGAGAATCTGAGAAGTTTATCCATTACATTAATTTTTCCACAAAGGCTATATCCTAAATTACAGACCTTAAGAGAATCTGCTGCTGCTGCAGTTCAGCAGCAATGCATGTGGGTAGATATTATCCTGGAGCTTCTTCTCTCCCAATAATCCTTCTGACAACTCGTGCTCTATCACAATAACCTGTGCCTCTCCTCCTACTCACCTGCTTTTTCTATCAGATGATTTACTTGCAAAAACCAGAATCTCTAAGGATGCCTGGATCATTTCAGAGGTGTCTTAGACACACAAGAACATAAGTCATAACTGGAACCCAGTATCTATTGGACTGAATGAGACTGCTCCCTTAATAGCTGACAGGGAGTTCTTTCCCAGCTCAAAATACAGAGCCTTGTACTACTTTTATTTGAGTGGTAGAAAATAAAGGCTGGATAGACTGGGCTGATGCATTCACATGCCAATGAGTGCATGACTAATTTTTGCACTCTAATCTCCTGTCAGTTCTACTCGTATATGACCAGAAAGTTGTGAAAGGTGCAAAATTGTCTTTGGCTACATGATTCAGTTCTCCAGAATCCCAAATATTTTATTGTATTATCTCTTTGAATCATACTTTATATTCCATATTCTGTGCATCTGTTTCACCAACTAGTAAAGAAAAAAAAAAGTTATTTAGCTCTTAATTTATTTGAATTAGCCTTCAATATAAGAACTAAATACTGTTTTCAAATGGAGATTTAAAAAGTTACATCAGGGCATAGAAAAAGGATATAGCTTTGGGGAAAGATTTTCAAGTTAGTTGGACAGTTAGTGGTCCTATCTTGATATTTTTCTGGTATCAGTCACAAGAATATACAACAGCATTAGTGCTAGAATAATAAGCAAGAGAAGCTAATTCTGAGTAAGGACCAGAAGTCTATTGGAGACTCACATTAGGATGTAGATAGAAGAATCAGAATGTAATAGCAAGAGGAAGAAGAGAGCTTTGAGTTTTGAAAAGAAGCTGAACTAAGATAAGAAATAAAACAAGCAAAAGTATAAACAAGACAGAGATTCCATAGGAAGTTGGATCCAAGAAAAGAGACAGACACTGCATTTTCAGATATGTGTCAGCATTTTCTTTAGAAACTGGGAAACTAGCTACCATAACACCTTAAGGAAAGAACTCATATTCATTTTTCAGCTGACAAAAACCCTTGTAGGCTTAAGGCCTTTTGTGAGGCAGAAGGAGCTCCTTGGCTGGCTTGTTGTACACAGAATAAATGCACACGCATTTGCAGTTGTCTCTGACAAGTCTCTGGTCCCTGAATAGGACTGTTTTCTTCTCCTGATGTATCCTGAGAACTTCTCATATCTCCTGAACTTGCATTTGCCCCTTATTGCACAGAACAGCCATTTTACAGAAAAGAAGAGAAAGGAGAAGGAAAGAGAAAGAGAAGGAAAGAGGGAGAGGAGAGGAGAGGAGAGGAGAGGAGAGGAGAGGAGAGGAGAGAAGAGAAGAGAAGAGAAGAGAAGAGAAGAGAAGAGAAGAGAAGAGAAGAGAAGAGAAGAGAAGAGAAGAGAAGAGAAGAGAAGAGAAGAGAAGAGAAGAGAAGAGAAGAGAAGAGAAGAGATTGAGCCCTGAGGAGCACTGCTGCTGACCAGTAACCAGTCAGATGTGATCCCATTCACCACAACTGTGTGAGCCCTGTCCTTCAGCCAGTTCTTCACCCAGTGCATTGTGAACCAGCTCATCCCATGTTTGGATAACTTGTCCAAAATGATGATGTGAAGGGCAATATCAAAAGCCTTACTAAAATCCAGAAAAACTGCATTCACTATCTTCCCTTCAGCCAATAGATGTGTGACTGTATCATAACCAAATTGGTTGAACAGTACTGTCCCTTGTGAATCTATGTGCTCACGGTGCAGGTAATTTAATCTACCAGTCCTCAGACTGTAGGGGAAAATGCTATCTAAACCATCAGTACTAGATCTGGCAGATAATTTATTTCTTTGCTTTTCAGGTCTACAAAATTACACTCATAACCCCTCTCCAACCTAGGACCAGTAGAAGAATGGGACTATGGGGTTTTTTCTACTATTCAGCCTGGCAGAGCAGTAATGCCTTAAGCTGCTGCATCATGAGCAAGCAAGGTTTATCTGTGAAAGGCTTATTTACAGTGTTGCTGGCCCTGTGAGACAGTGCTTGCTTTGAACACCTCAGGTAGTCATGGCAGAGCAGTTGAATCAGAAGCTGGAGGAAGGGAATCCACAGTGCTGTAGGCAAACTCTCTCTAATTGCAATGACTCGTTCATATTCATCCAGTGCAAGAGTTTGGATGTGGAATATGAACTAGTGAACAAGTTCTCTTCTGGCTACCCAAAATTATGTATATTGCTGAGTCAGTCCTCCAGCTGGTGATTATGGTCTTCCTCACCACTTTCTGCCATATTGGAGCAATCCAGTAAGGGGCCAAGAGAGAAGACCTCTGGTTTGTGCAGCATTCAGTGCTGTGCATACCCTGTAGCCTCCTTGGTTTTGTTGGAAAGCAAACACTTTTGTAAGAATGACTTTCTGTAAGAGCAGCTGCCACATTTCTGAAGGGTAGGGCAACTCTCAAGACAACTCTCACAGAGTCACAGGAAATAGGACTTTGGAGAACATCCAGTGCATGCTCCTGCCCATCAAAACTATAGAGAAAGCTGCTTGTCCAAACTCTGCCTGGCTGCCTTTCAGATCTGCAAAATGTCATGCTCCAGCATGTGCCTTGATTGAAGAGAGGCTTTGATTGAGGTTTTTCTGGACTGTCTTGTTTGATTAAAGCTGAACTTGCAGTGTAGTATCTGGAACACATAATGGAAACAGACCACAGAAAGGGAACTGTGCTATCTGGAACACAGAAAGGGGACTGTGCCTTTTGCAGGAAAGAATTCTATAGGAAAGTCTTGCTTTTATACATTTCAGAAGAAAAAAAATCTCAACTTCTTGGAAAAGTATTTTTTAACTTGTAGAGTTGCAAGGTTCTGTTTACTATCTTGCACAAATCCTGAGTTCTTAGAACTTGTCATATGAAGGATATATATATAAATAGCTGCCTATGAATTGAGAAAGAACATCTAGTTTGGATACAATGAGCAGATTGCAGTTTTCTTTTTAAATTACAGAGATAGAGTTTATTACTCTATACTGATCTGAGTCAAAAAATTCTGCTTCCTTAGTTCAAGACTCTATTTTAGAACAAGTATGTTTTTTTAGTCCTCCTCCTGAAAGCTGACAGCATTCTAGATTTTCATTTTCTGGTTTTGCCCAAAAGGGATTTTATACCACAGTTCTTTCCTGTGGACAAAAGTACTAGGAAAAAAATGAGGGAAAAGGAAGCAACTATCTTGCTTTTATTGAAGTTATCTATTCTTTGTGTAACTAACTTGAGTAACTGAGGAAGACAGACAGAAATATTGGAAAATGAGATAAAAAATACTGTCTTACTGAAAAAAAGATTGCCCCAAACGTATTTTTTTTTGTAATGAAAAGTATGTAGCCCCACTCCACAGAAAATTCTGGTCTGATAAACATGCCACTTCTTTAAGTGCAAATGTACATAATGTATATTTTCTGGAACCCGAAGTACGAGTTAGGAACTGCAGGGCATATCCTGTTTATCCGTGGTTTAGTGTTAAAAACAGCCCTCATTCCGCAGCCTCTGCTGCCATCGCGTGGCCGTGAACCATCTCTCATTAATGCTAAAACTCACCCGTCGTCTGCACTTGCCGCACTCTTATTTCCTCTGCTTTATTTACCAGTATCATTACCCCGGCACAATCCAATTTTCTTCTTCAATTTTCAGAAATGTCATGAATAATTGGCATTGCTTTTTTTTCCTAGTTTCTGCAGATTAAAATATTTTTAATGTCAGGTAGTGAGCAAGTTGTCATGCACCAGAGCAAATTGCTTTGGTGGGTTTGGTTTTCACTATGCTAGTGGCATCCTCTATGAAACTGTTAATTAGAACGGATGTATTAATCCACAATGTCTATGACACTGGATTTTTTTTCTAAGGAGTTTTACCTCCTTTTCTAGAAAAGAAAAACAGCAGAGAACAGAATAAAAAGACATAATTTCATTTTCCTGCTGCGAAACAGAAGCATTCTTATGGAGATCTGCTAAAAAAGAATGTTTGGGGGGTTTTTGTTTGGGGTTTGATTTTGTTTTGTTTTGGTTTGGTTTTTGTTTTTTCTTAATGTAGCTAAAAACCTCAACATGTTGAAAAAAGTGGTTTAGGATAATAATAATAATAATAATAATAATAATAATAATAATAATAATAATAATAATAATAATAATAATAGTAATGAGCATCCTGGAATCTTCTTTCTTGGTTAAGGTTTTAAGTTTTACTGTGCTGAACTCTTTTGAGTGGAGAGAAAACCAGAAACCTGTGAAGTTAATCCTGAAGTTTTAAATAGTCAAAAATAAAATAAAAAACTAAAAATTATGTAGCAATCTAGGGCATACATACTACAATACCATGTACTGATGTCTGCACAGCTATACAAATTCTCCTACTTTAGCACACCTTAGAGGATTCAAAAACATATACTTACCTAATGTTTCCAAGGGTTTAGCCAAATATTGTTTAATTTATAGATGATTTTTAAATTAGGTGATGCATTGCAAGGAGGGATTAATTTCTTCCTGGTATTACATTTCCTGATTGCAAAGATTGTAAAGAAAGTACTTACTTGAAATTCTAAGATGTAATCAGAACCAGCTAGGTCATATTTTTAGACTGATAGGAAAATAAACCATCTCCACAAGTCATCAAGATATTTTAAGGATGCTCCTACTTTATGTGCATGATAATTTTTGTTGCAATCAATGGGGCCAATCATGTGCATACAGTGTCCTGTGTCAAGTACAGGACAGTCTTGTACTACAAAGGCATTTAATATGCAATAAGTAATGCCTGAAAGATTACTTCAGTACCAAAAAATACCTCTGTTTAATTTTAACAATCCTCCAAAATAGTAACAAACATTGAGCAACTCAAGCAGAATCTAAAATTTCTATGTTTTGTCATAAGAAAATTGTTCCAGTCACAACATTATGTAATCCTAAATTCTAAGAAGTAATGTTTGCAGTACACTGTGATAGACTTGTTGAAATCTGTATTTATCTAAAATATGGCTAGAAATTTTTTAAAAATTAAAAGTTACATTAGTATACAATTCTTAGAAATAATCTTCACTTTTAACATGCTAAAGAAAATCTAAGAAATTGCCTAAAGGAAGAAGATTCATTGAGCTTATTTCTGACTCCACTGAATTCAGCTGGTGCCATAGTGCTGATGTACATAGAAAAAGAGTTTACCAAATGTATAAGAAAGTTACTTCATTTTGGAGGGAGGTGTTACATGATTATAAAGCATTCTAAGATATTTTGGTCTTTTGTGTGAAATGCAACTATTTATCCTTTTGTTATAATCACTTCTTTGAAGTGATTATGAAGGAATGAAAACAGGTAAATAAAACTGAGAAGACTTTACTGCAATAAATCTTCCTTGAAGACAGGAAGAAATTTAATGTGGATTCAACATCCAGTTCTACTGTGCTCTTTCAAAAATTCTCTAAGTTCTGTAGCAGCTTCTGTTAATATTTTTAATGAAAAAATTGATAAGACAAATGTCCTCAATATAGTTGCTCACTTTCAATGGTCCTCTATTAACCATGATTTTCTATTTAGTAGTTTGCCAGCTGTAGTACAGGGAGGGAGCTGATTCATGCAAATCAGATCCTGCAAGAGTCATCCCAAGGGAGACAAATATTGAGCAGTCTTCCTGTTGCAGCAGCTGTTGAAGGTATCTTCAGTCACCCAAACAGAGAGTAAAACAATACCTGCTATGCCTGATGAATTGAAATACATTTAATAATATATTTATTATTGAGGGAAACATAGTTAAGGGAAGAAGATAAATTAAAATAGAATCATAGAATGGTCTGGGTTGGAAGGGACCATAAATATCATCTAGTTCCAACCCCCCTGCCATAGGCTGGGACACCTTCCACTAGACCAGGTTGCTCAAAGCCTCATCCACCCTGGCCTTGAATACCTCCAGAGAGGGCACATCCACAACTTCTCTGAAATCTCTGAATCTTCCCTCATCCAGTTCAAAGCCATTCCCCCTTGTAAAAAGTCTCTCTCCAGCTCTGTTGTAGTCCTCCATTAAGTACTCAAAGGCTGCTTTAGGTGTCCCCAGGGCCTTCTCTTCTGCAGGATGAACAACTCCTGTTCTTTCAGTCTGTCTTTAAAGGTCCTCCATGCCTCTGATCATTTTTGTGGCCCTCCAACAGGTCCACATCTTCCCTGTGCTGAGGACTCCAGAGCTGGATGCAACACTCCAGGTGGGTTCTCACAAGGAAAAATTAGAGGGGGAGAATCACCTCCCTTCCCTGCTGGCTACAGTCTCTTGATACTATCCAGGATGCTGTTGGCCTTCTGGGCTGCAAGCAATTGCCAGGTCAAGTTGAGTTTCTCATCCACCAACGTGTCCCAAATAAGTTCTTTTTGAATCCTTTGTTCCTTCCAATTTTACCATCATGAAGGGCTGAGAAATACTCCTTGATGGAGTGAAGAAAAGAACCATGGAAGAAAAATATATGGATGCATGGGAATATGAAGATAATAGTAAAAGTAGCAAAGCTTAAGAAAGGGACGACAGAAGCAGCCCTTCCTAATGCCACAATCATTGATTTTTTCATGAGCACCGAGAGTACAAACACAAACACAGCCTGGCCTTTTCCATCTGAAATTTGAAGAGCCTCCAACACAGAGCAATTTCACTGACTTCATTCATATTTTAAGGAAAGACAAATAAATAATATGCATGAAGAAGTCTTGAGAAATGCTGAATTGAATTTTTCACTTTTTTTCTCCCATTCCCTTGCTGATGATAAATATCACCATCACTGGATGCCTTTTCCTTAATGGAAAAAAAACTTTTCAGATGTTTTATGCATGGACTTCTCCCTTTTTAAGTATCCCAAGATAGTTTATGCTGACACAAAGGTATTTATCCCATTTTGTTAGATGAATACTAAAGTTAAACAAACATTAAAAGAATATAATCAAACAGAACCTTGAATTTAGAGCTCTGGGGTTAAAAGTCACTTTGCCCCTCCTCAGAGGTACTGCACTGAAATCCATTCCAGAGAACTGCAGTGGGGCCAACTTGCAACTGTCCATTGGAATGTCAGTAAGAACATAATGATTCTGCCCCAATCTTCAGATGATTGTAGAACCACCTCCCTAAACAAAAGATAACATAAACATAGTGCAGACTTCTAGTGATAAAAGCAAATCAGACTGTGACTCTTCAATTGCTTCTGTCAATTATTATCTATTGCTTAAGCAAGATAAATTGGGAGACAATATGAAAGAACAGTCCTGTGCCTTTTCATTTCTGCTTAATCTATAATCCATTAGTACTGGGTTGAGGCAATCGTTTTATGAAGCACTTGGAAAGAAGAGAGCATATTGCAAACAGGAACTCTCTCTAGGAATGTGCACCCTCCTTCTCTGAAAAAGAAAAATGCAGTAAGTATTCAAAACACTGTAGGGACCACCTCGTTTTTTCACACATGCACAATTTGCAATGACTCAATCACTTGGATGTGGTTGCAGTATGAGCACAATACAGCCTTTTCTTTATCAGCTCTGCAAAATGCATTGTAGGCCAAAGTACAACCTTTTAAAGACTTAAAAAGCCCAACACCAGAACCGGAGGATCTGATGGGAATTGCTTGAGGAAGAAGGAAGTTATTAACATTTCTGCTGTTGTCAATGTAGCAACATGTTTACACAGTAAAAAACCCAAACCCCTCAGCCCTTCTCGGTAGGTGTCTTTTGTTTCAGTTTGCCAGCAGCATGTCACATGTGCCTGACCTTGTTGATATTCCCATGAGTAACCAACGCAGGGTAGGTGGAAGTCCAAGACCAGATAAACGTCATCAACCTTTGTGTCCGGATGTTTTTTCAGGCATTCAATCTCTCTTGATTGTTGATCAAATCATTAAACTACTGGATTTGTATGACTCAAAGGCTTTCTCTAACCATCAACAGCCACACCTTACACTTTTCAGTCAAATGAGTGGACATGCATATAGAAGCCTTCTAGACCCAAGGACACAGGCTGGGTCCTCTTCTTTCTCAGACATCTGGGATTTTTTTTTTCTCTAGATTTTGGGTGACTCAAGGATTCTTCAGCTTAATGAGGACAGGACTCAGATACAGAACAGTCTGCTGCAAGCAAAACTAGTTCCCCCTTCAGATGTAGCAGGTTCCTCTGCAACCTAAAATCTAGTTGTCAGTTCAGCCAAATTATTGTCTCTGAAGATTCCTAAGTTCACACTGCGGGTGAAGCCTACATGTTCTCAAACTGAGCTATCTACTCCAGCTCTCCCAGTAGAGTTTCCCTTCATGATAAATCCTTTTATCTGGGGTGTACAGCATACACTCCCAGCAAGTCAGGACCAAAACCTGGGTATAGTTATTCTCCATCAGCAGAGGAAGGGCAGCATTGATGGCAGTAGTTTTCCACCCATTCGATTTCCTGTTTCTGTAACAGCTCTGGGGAAAAAACCAAACCCCAGACCATCCCTGCCTCCGCTTATCAACTCCCATACTCTTTTCAACTTTGGACAGCTGACTGGAATAGGTATTTTAAAATTTCTTCAGATCTCTGCAATAGACTCTTATTAGTCTTTCCATGGTGAACAAGAACATTTTGGACCGAGATGCTTTACATCAGAGCAGAATCTCTCTGGTAAACTCTATCTTAATTAGGAGGAGTAAGTGAAAAAGGCCACATCTCCTTTTCTGTGGTTACATTTTTTTCTTCTTTTTTAATATTGTAAATTTTGAAATTTGGATAGAGTAGGAAAACACAGATAAGGCAAGAAGTGAAGAGTCTCACTGAGCAACGTCTGTCTTCTCTCAGCAGTTCATGGAGCTGGGCCATAAAATAAGGAGAGGGAAAGTACTTCCGTGTACTGTGGTGCATGGATGCATCTCAAATAGCAGATGCTCAGCTCCAGGATCTTCGTGTTATCAGCTGTGCTAGGATTTTGCCAAGGAAAAGATGCAGATACTGTGTGTCTTTTTATGAAGCTGAAGGGGGGAGCATCTGAGTTAGCAAACACGAGGGCCTCCAAGCAACAATCCATACAGCTGAAAAGGGAGCTAGCCGAAATTCTCTTGGGAATTGGAGATACCTCTACTCCTCTCTGGTCTTCACTAATGCCTTGTAACAGCAGTGATAAGTGGAAGAGCAGTAGCACACTTCCATCTCACGTAAAATATTTAGAGAGAGATTGCTGATTAACCACTGCTGCATTTGGAAGCCCGGGTTCCCTCTTCCCTGCTCGGCAGTGACTGAGTTTCCACACGCCTGCATCAGCTGCTCCTTACGGTTTGGGACGGGTCCCTTTCTTAGCTCACCCCCACACGCCCTCCCCGCCCTCCCGGCAAAGCGACGGGGCAAGGTGACACCGAAGGAGCACCGAGATGTCACCTGCCGTGGGGCGGCCGATGGCGGCAGCACTGCCGCTGAGGAGCCGGACTCAGGACTGCGTCCCCTGCGGGGCAAGCTGCGAGCCAGCCCGGCCCTAGCCCCGGCCCCTGAGAACCGGCCCCAGGCCCCGGTGGCCGCGGCGGGGGCGGTCCCGGGGCGGCGCTGCAGCGCGGAGCGGGCCGCGGGCAGCGGCGGCGGGAGGCGGGCGCCAGCTCCTCCTTCTCCCTTTCCTCCTCCTCCTCCTCCTCCTCCCTCAGCGCCGGGGTGGGCTCGCCCGCGGCAGCCGGGGTGTGGTGTCCTGCCGTGCCGTCCCCCGTGTGCGATGGACTGGCAGGTGCTGACCAGGGAGCTCTCCCTCTACCTGGAGAGCCAGGTCCGCGTGGGCTTCTTCGGCTCCGGCGTGGGCTTGTCCCTGGTACTGGGTTTCGGTGTCGCCTACGCCTGCTACTACCTCAACAGCATCGCCAAGGTGAGCGGGAGGGCGGCGGGGCGGGCGGGCTCCGCAGGTGTCCCGCCGATGGGGACAGCCCCGAAGGTCACCGCGACCCACCGCCCGCAGGCGAGGGGATCGCACCTGAAATGGCTGGGGGGGAGAGCAGGGCTCTGCGGCCGCACTGTCCTCAAATCCCTCGTCCGTCCCCTGGACGGTCCGCCCCGGGGTCCCGGCCGGCCGAAACCCCGCTCGAAGCCCACACGGGCCCGGCAGCGCAGCCTCACCGGCCCCCGGGGCTGCGTCTTCTGCAGGGGCCGCCGGTGACCCCCGGAGGCCGCTGGCCTGCGGTGAGGGAGGGCTCCCCTGGTCCTGCTCCGTCTGGGAGGGGAAGGGGCTCCGGTCTCGGCAGTCCCCAAAATGCAGTTGTACCAGTTAGAGAGCTTGGCCGGGTGCCATGCTTTGGAAAGGGAGGTTAGGAGACTGCCCTGCACAACACAAACCCGACCTACTTGGTTCACTAGCAGGGCAAGCGATCAAGTAGTTTTGCTGCCCTTGTGTCCCCGTCGGTACCATCCTAAGTACCTCTGGGGGCACCATGGCAGCGTTTTGGGGGCTGGAGCACTCTTGGGCATCTCCTCATCAGCAGTAGTTTTACAGATGAATTAGGCAATCGCAAATTACTTGGATACAGCGAGCCTGACGAGATCTGAAGTGGCCCCCTGGTGAGAGCGCCTCGTTGAATGCGTAATCAATTGAAAATACGCATATCAAAAGGGTTTCGACCGTCGAGGACCTGAGTGTTGCCACAGTCCTTCAGAGAACCGCTGGGAACATAGCCTTCCTCTTCACAGAGAAGAGAGTACTTGATTTTGGTCAGAAGAGACAAACGAAGGGATGATGTGCCATTACAGCTGTTTATGTGGAATGGTTTTCCTCAAAGCATGTATTGTTGTCCTATTAATGCTTGTATGTTGAGGAATCATTGTGACAGAGAGGTATAAGAAATATAGTTGGTAAAACCTGAGCTGTTTGGAATGTTTGGAATACAGGGACTTTTCCATGTTAATTGGTAAACAAATGGAAACTGTAAGCAAATTGTCTGCATGCAGAGCATTATTAGAGAGGAGAAACCGATGCACTTGTGTACTGTAGAATGAGATGGGAGGAGAAGCATCCTACCAGGTTAAAAAAGGTACTGCCGTCAAAGTGCATGCATGAATTAAATGACATTTTTGTGTGGTCCAAGAAAACAGACTTGGTAAAACCTTTCTTGTTTACTAAGAAACAGTGTGATTTTAATATGTCAGTGAAGATACAATGCTGGTAAAATTAGAGATAGATCAGTATGTTATTAGAAATGGGTAAGGAGTCCATTATGCTTAATGGGTTTCACTTTTTGCTTGGGCATTTTGGCATTTTGTTTGGTTTTAATTTACTTCTCTCTGTACCATTAAAGGTAAAAGCATTGCAAATGCTTATATGAAATAAATTAGTTCACTGAGAGAGGATTTAAATAAGCTTTATTTCTTTGGGTTTTAATTTGTTTTAGAAGAATGTCCATGTCTGACTGTAGTCTCTTTTCCTAGAAACCCCAGCTGGTGGCAAGCAATGACCGTTTCTGCCGCTTTCTCGAGGAATATTGCCCTGTTGTGACAGAAACTTACTATCCCACGATTTGGTGCTGGGAAGGTCGGGTGCAGACACTCCTGCGCCCCTTTATCACATCTAGACCCCAAGTACGGTACAGGAAGTAAGTGCCTTTATTTTGGAAAGTGATTGATTTGATATCCAGCTGTTCTCTTACTCTGTGTCACACCCACTGTCTTTGCTCAAGTTCGTGCCTGTTATTTTTTGCTTTATGCCCACCTTTACAACTTTGTCATAGACTTGGAACTACCTTTATCATGGATTCAATATGAAGTAGGTTTGAAAGGTCAATGTTCCCAAATGGGCCTATTTTAGCTCAGAGTTTTGTAGCACTGAAATATGGGTGACAATATAGGAACTGACATGGTTATATGTTCACAGGATTACACAGTGGATGAGGTCTTAAAAGACCTCTGGAGGTCACCTAGTCCAACTGCCCTGCTCAAGTAGGTTCACACAGAGCCAGTTGCCCCAGATCATGTACAAATAGCTTTTGGATTTCCAGAAGGATGGTGACTGCATGATACCCCTGGGCAAATTGTGCCAGTGCTTGGTGGCACGCTCTCACATTGAAAATTTGTTTCCTGATATTCAGAGGGAACCTTCCATGCTTCAGGTTGGTCCCATTGCCTCTTGTTCTGTCAATGGGCAACACTGAAAGGAGCCTGGCTCCATCCTCTTTGCACCCTCCCTTCAGGTATGTAAACACATTGCTAAGTTCCCCCTGAGCCTTTTCTTCATGCTGAGCAGTCCCAATTGTCCCAACCTTTCCTCATAGGAAACAGGCTCCAGTTTGTTCATCATCTTTGGGGTCTTTTGCTGGTTTATCTCCAGTATGTTCATGTCTCCCTTGGACTGGGGAGCCCAGAGCTGGAGTCAGTACTCCAGATGTGGCCTCACCAGTGCTCCATAGTGGGGGCAGGATCATATCCCTCAATCTGCTGGCTATAATCCTCCTAAGCCTCCACAGCCTCCAGACTTTTGACCATCTTTCCCGCAAGAGCACATTACTGACTCGTGTTCAACATGGTGTCCACCAGGAGCACCCTCAGGTCCTTTTCTGCCAAGCTGTTTTCCAGATGGGCAGCCTCTCCTGGTACGTGGGGTTGTTCCTTCCCAGGCCCAAGACTTTGCACTTCCCCTCATTGAACTCTGTGAAATTCCTGTCAACCCATTTCTGCAGCCTGTAGAGGTGTAGAGGCCCCTCTGAATGGCAGCACAGTTGCTTGGCTTATCAAACATTCTGGTGTTCAAATGCCATAATTTTGCAAAGGTCATGCAGTCACTGTATCTGTCCATTAAAACAACACGTTGAACCTAACCGTAGCACAGCCACATTCAGCCTTGTTTTGAATATACAGAACTTCTGGGATTTTCAGAGTAACTTTTACCTGTGGAGTTTTTGTGCTGTGTTCTTTCATGCCTAAGAGGCATGCCTAAAGAGGTAACATTTCCCTCATTCTAAGAGGGAAAAAATCCCTTATATTTATTTTTTGTCCTCAGCTGATCTCTTTCACACAGAAATGAGACTTAGTCTGGCAAATGAGGCATTTGGCACAAGACCTAAGGAGAAGGACTTTTATGCGCCGGAACCTGGATGCAACACAAGTTGTTTCAGCTCTGCTTGCACGGTAGAATAGATTTAGCATTTAGCAGCTTCCCTTAGTTTTAGTAACTAGGAAACATTTCAGTGGTATGGCCATGTCCACTTCTTCTAGTCCTTCTTGTACACTTTTATTTCAAGGGTTTTGAGAAAAGAAACATAGTTCCATGGAGCAGTGCTTATTTTGCACCATTTTAGATTGTGTTGGCAGTACTCACTAGCAGTGCATCTACTTCCCATTACTGAAAAAGGGCAAAGCTGAGCTAATGAGTCCAACAAGGCTGGTCGCCTTTAAAATCTGCAGTAGTCACTACCAAGAATTTCAAAAGAAAAATCAAATGCCAGGTAGGCTTACATTTCAGCAGTTTCCACACCAACTCCCTCAAACCGTTCAAATATGAATATATTAGCTTTTATCTACATGTTTGGCTATCTCTTCTCTATTTGGATAACTACTTTTCTAAATTATGAAAGTAAAGTAGCATTTTAACTGTTCAAATTTCCAGGAAGTGGGAAGATTTGTATGTTTCCAAAAAAAAAGAATGTAACTTTTTTGTCATTGTTCAATGCATGCCTATCTTACTGAGATATTACCATATTTGTTGCATTATTAAGATATATGCTATAAAAGTGCATTCTAGCACAGTTTGTAGTAATACGGGGTGAAATATGCAGTAGTGTGTGTCTGTGTTCTGCATGTTTAAAACATAACAATCCATTATGCATCCTACTTCTTTGGATGAAGAGGGGAAAAAGAAAGTGAAAAATGTTTATCACATTACCCAGTGTGCTATCAAAAGATTCTTAGATGATTCAAAGGAAATCTGCAGTACACAAAAATGCCTGTATAAAACTCAAGGCAGTGCCAAAAATCACATTAGTTACAAGCTTCCAGTACATCAGCAGCAATTTATGAAAGGCCATGTCTTCCTTTACTGTCTTCATTTATGGAACGGGAATTACCCTGCAAATTGACTGTTCTAACTCTTGTCAGCTGTAGGTGTAACTCTTTCTGATTGCAGACATGCCTAGTCAGGTGGCACTTTGAGTATTAAAACATAATGAAAAGTGCAGAATTCATACCTCTTAATTTGTAGACTGCAAGCACTCTTAATAGCATGTATGTATTTTTCAATCTAATCAGTGTTGTCTTAAAATGTACCTTTCAGTGAGCTCATTAAAACAGCAGATGGAGGACAGATTTCGTTGGATTGGTTTGATAATAATGACAGCTCATACTATCCCGATGCCAGCACAAGACCCACTGTCCTGTTATTGCCTGGCCTGACAGGAACAAGCAAGGAATCCTACATTCTTCATATGATCCATCAAAGTGAAACACTGGGATATAGGTACTGTTGTTTTTCATTGCTATTCATTTTGCTGCCTCTGGTAGGATCCAATATCAGTGCGTGTATGTATCAGATGCTTTCCTAAGGCAAAGGAGATCTGAACACAGTAGTTTATGTAATTATGTAAAATAAGTTGTCATTGTTCCAGGATCTGTATTTGGAATATTAGATTTTGTCTTTGCAGATTGGCTTCTGGTGCTGACTCCAGTAAGTTCTTCGAATATGTATATATTAGCTTTTATCTACATGCTTGGCTATCTCTTCTCTATTTCGATAACTACTTTACTAAATTATGAAAGTATTTAATTGTTCAAAGTACTTTTTAAATCACCTTAAAACTTAGCAGTAAAAAATATCAGAGGAAAGCCCTGAAATCAACAACTTGTTACTATTAATTTTTAAACTGGAGGTTTTATCTGCATTTCACCTCCTAAGGGAAGAAGGTAGAATATTAAAAAATGGAGCTTTAGGTCAGATTTCAAGAGAATGCTCTAATTTTGTTTTTAAATAGCAACATTTGATAAAAACAAAAATAAATATTCTTTCATGCCTTTAACCCATCTAAGTATTTATATTATTTAATAAAATTATTTCGGTGAGATGGTAGAAGAGCCATAGAAAAGTAATATTTATTGAGAAAGTATGGATTCTTAAATCATGGTAATACTGCTAGAAGATTCAGAGACTCCTACCAACAGAGAGAGACCAGAAACTTCTGCTGTACCAGATGAAAAAAAAACATTCCCAAGAACCTGCAACTTAGATCCAGCTGTCATTATAATTTTGACTTGGCTCATTTCTTCCAATTTAATAGAATTATGTAGCTTTGGGGGATGTCTACACATGGATCTCTGACGTTCTTTTTTCAGAACACAGCTTTAGGCTGGGCCCTGCAGTGTCAGAGCTCATTGCAGAGTGCAGGCAGGACATGTCTGTACCACTTTCAGCTAAGCCTTGGGCTTCTCACCCTGCAATCTGACCTCGACAAATCACAGAGGTCTGATAGTCCCACTGACCTCCATGAACTCCATTTTGGTATAAAGCTTGTTCCACACAGGTCAGCCTCTTGAATCTGTAGGTCTGTAAATATTTATGTGCTGAACTTATTCATAGATGTGGCTCATTTTTCTTTATGCGTTTTCATTTTTTTGTGTGCTTAAGTTATCTCTTCTGGTGAAATTAACAATGTGCACAATTGAATTTATTTGTCTCAATTTTTAGATGCGTGGTTTTTAACAATCGGGGAATTGCTGGCGAGGAGCTTTTGGTAAGGATGACTTCTAAGATAAACATCTCTCACTTATAAGTGGTAATTATGAAATCATTTGTTTGTACAGTTGGATTTAAATGAGAGAAACTCAGAGCATGGGTTGAAAATGCAGAGAAGATAATTCAGCCATCTGGTAGATCAATCATGTGCCAATATTAATTTTTTATTTTGAAACCCTAGAGGGTCAGCTGGTCAACATAAAATTTTTTCTGAACATTTCATTTTAGGAAATTATTCAATTAATAATATCTGTAACACTAAAATGAACAATTCTTACATTTTCTTTCCAAAAATAGTGCAGTTTCTAAAATGTGCACATCTCTGCTCAATCATTGCAATTTTCTCCCATTGATTTAGCATACATATCCAAATATAATCCACTGTAATTCCTTCCCCAGTTTAAACTATATTTTTTATATGGTTAAAAAGGTGTGCCGTTAAAATTGATCCATACTACATGTTAGTAAATTAATGAACCAGCTTTACATGGATATCTGTATCCTGAAAGTTAAATGCGTTCTTGTATTTTTCTCGGCAATCATGACACAAACTCAGCTACAGAGGGCAGGTTTTTTTTGGGACAGACACTTCATGTTTGCTTAGAAATAACTGGCCATTCCTCAGATGAAAAATCTTGAAGCTAAACATTTTCTGCAGCTAGGGACAAGGCATGATGAAATATTGCTGAATAAGCTTTGTTTTTTTCATATGCGTTCTGTTGACAATTCTGCAGCTGGAATGAATGTGCATAATACTCAGTATTGTTTAGCATTTTTTTAATCCCCTGGTTTCAAACTTTAAAAAGCTCAGAATGTTTTTCCATAATCAGATAAAGCATTTCAATGCAAATATTGCCATGTTAAGAGTAGTTTTCTGCATACTTTTGGAGATGGACCTACAAAGCAGTTTTGTGACACACAAAGTCCTTATTGATGAATTTCTGAATCATTTAGAGAAAAGAACCCTTGTTTGGATACATTGTGTGTATTTTACTGTAATCGGATTTACATCTTTAAGCTTTATAAGTTCTTGTGGTGCAGCAAACCAGCTAAAATTATCACATTTTCTGCAAAGAGGTTTCAACACTTTAGTATAAAATCCCTACTTAATGAGTCTGAAGCATAGTTAAGCACCACAGTAGAAATTAGTTATGTAAGCAGTTCTTTTTCTAGTCACTTTAAAGATAGATTTAAATTTGCAACAAATAATAGTTATCTAAAGAATACTGTACTCCTTGATTATTGAAAGCAATTGTGAATTATTGCTTTGGAATAATCAAATATATTGACTACAGCCACTGTGAGCTAAGATGGTGTTTTAAAATACCTTCATACAAATTTAAATGGCTAAACATTAAACTGTCTGGAATTACCTGAATTTAAAATAGATGATATATCTTTAGTTTTATGAATTTTAATCAAATACACTTTCACTTAGAATGCATTAGATGCTAGTTACCAAAAATAATTTCTTTTTCCTTGTAAGGTTGACAATTAAATTGAAATAAAACACATTCACAGTTTATAATTAATAGGATGTTAAACAGTGAAGAGTAATTAATGTGGATGAGAAATGGAAATGCAACATAAATGGAAATTAAAAATGTCTTCAGTTTTAATTATCTAGACTTAGCTTTTCTTTCCTTTTCTTCATCTTTGACGTCAACATTTCAATATTCTTGTAAAATGTGTTCTAAGTAATTAGTTTAGTGTTGTTAAAATCACCCACAAATAGCCAGGCAGTTTAACTGAAAGCAATTTAAAAAAACACCCTTGAAATCCATTGTTCCTTCAAGCAAACAGAAAAGTTCCATTCACTCATAGTTATGTATTTTTATATTTAGTTTTAATGTGTCACTGAACTTTGGCAGTTCAGCCAGTACCTATAGTTAAGTCTAGGTCACTAACATGTTTCTAGCAGCTCTAAAGTTAAAAACTTTATTTCTCTGTAGATGAGGTTTGGATAACACCATTAGAAAAAAACACATGTCACTGATTCTTATGGTGCTAAATGAACTTGTCTCCCTCAAACTGCTCCAGATAGTCCCTCAGATTGGACTGTTCCAGGTGTCTGTGCAGGGGAGGCCCAAAAGTTGTGCTTCTCCTTCAGTAGCAGGGAAGTGGTTAACCAAATCTTACCCAAGGGGTTACCCGACCTCATGCCAGCAGAAGTCATTCCAAGTCTCAATTCAGGATTTAAAGAGGCACTAATGATGGATAAAGAACAGATAATATATGTTTCATTGCTTTAGTTAATTGAATAATTCTCTAAATTAGGTAAACCACACTGGAGAATTTATTTACCTGTTTATTTGGTTGTGTTGTACATAAAATCTAAATATGGCTTAGTTTTCAAATGCTGGCTGACAGAACTTGAAATCTGATGCTCTCTTTTGCATTTGAATGTGGGTGAATATAGTAAAATTGTTGTTATAACTTCCTTTTCTGTAAACTATAGCCTCTATAATGTTTCCATTTCCTTGGGGTATTTTAAAAATATCAGTGTCTATCTAGTTCTGATCTAGTTCTGTCTAGTTTAGCACATTGTTCTCTCTTCAGATTTTGTCTAATGACTTGGAGGTTGCAGATACTGAAGATACCTGTCACTGCTTTTACTTTGTAATGATAACAAGTATAACTCCTTCCTTCACCTCCTTGTGAAACGTTCTGGATTTCTATTTGCCATTTAGTGAAGCCTCACAATAAATGCTAAATTTATCTTCTTATATAATGATCCACTGTTCAGTTTGCTTTGTCCTTAAAGGATAATACAAAAGCTTATGATGGCATTTTTTTTTTCCTCTTGACTCCTTACAGACACCAAGGACTTACTGTGCAGCTAACACAGAGGACTTAGAGACTGTTATTCATCATGTGCACAGCTTGCACCCCTCAGCTCCATTTATGGCAGCAGGTGTTTCTATGGGAGGGTAAGGTTGTGTAACACAAGCCTCAGCTTAACTGTGATCATAAGACTGGTGTAGCCTGATTGTAAATTACTCTGGAATACTTGCATTGCTTACTGACCTGCAAGCAAGTTGGGTTTCTCTCCAACAGTTAATATGCAGAAGACTTTTAGAAACTTTGTATCATTGAGGCTTTTGCCTCTGTGTCAGGGACGGTTGAAATTGGCTAACATTTAAAAACTGGGGGGAGGGGGGTGGAGAAAGACAGGAAACAGTGACAGGCAGATTGACAGCCAAACAGGCAATACAATCGTCAGAAACTAGGGAGGCTGTCTTCAGAGCAGAGGGATATAAAACAGGATCTTGAGCTAATACACCATGTTTCATAGCAACCTCTGGCAATAAGATTTGTCTTCACTCTGTATTCTGCAGTGTGTGGGTAGGTTAAGCTGGAAGAGGTGTGGATATCTGCTCTGTCTGGCGCAGAAGCAAAAAGTAGGATTGTTGTTCAAACTGATATGGATTGGTAGAGCATGTGGTGTTAAGACTTGCTGTGTCCTGGCTTCTCTCCAGAAAGCACAGTGAGAACAATGATAGCACAGTTTCTTAGTAAAAAAAAACAGTGCTAGAAGCTAGCAGAATATTCCAGCAGCCTCTTTAGCAAAAATCGTAGCAGAGGAGAATTTTCCTTAGGAATACTGCAGACACAGTGGTAATTTCCTGAGACTTCACTTTTCTTTGATAAATTTTGTGGAGAATGGGCAGATACAGCCCACATATATTGAAATTAATATAGATTACTATATATTGACATTAATCTATCCATGACTTGTAGGAGCTTTGGGATATATTGGTTCAAACTGGTATTTTTTTGCTTTTTCATAAATCTTTAGTCACTAGGTTCCCTGTTCTGTTAAACAGTGGTTCCAGGAGGGAAAAAGGCTAGTCAGCCTAACTTCAGTTCTTTGGGAGGATCTCTGGGAGCCATTTCCAGGCATATGGGGACTAATGGTGACTGTTTTCATTAAGGACAAAACATGGCCAGGTGATCTGATTGCATTCTATGAGGAGATAACTGGCTTCACTGATGAGGGGAAAGAAGCCAATGTTGTTTGTTCTGAGTAATCTTTTGTACCAAAAGACTTACAGACTTACAGAAGACTTACAGAAGCTGTTCTTGCTGCAGAAACCTTTCCCTTGTTGTCTTCCACATCCCTTGCTTGTTCCAGCTCCAGCTGAACTTCAGTTTTCCTAATTGCATCCCTGCATGCTTGGGCAATGACTGTTTTCCCAGGTAGATGATCCTGTGTTCCACCTTAAGGATACTTCCTCCTTGAAATTGGTCAGTAGGGTTTTTTTCCCATGTGGTCTTCTGCTACTCTTGCTCAACTTCCTGCATATCAGAATGTATCACACTTCTGCTTTATGTTTGGTTATCCTTAAAGTCCCCTTTGCTCATCAGGGCCATCTTATGCAAGATCTCGCCAACCAGATCCCTGGGTAAATGAAAGCCAACTCTCTCCAGTATTATAATTCTGCTGCTTACTTTACCCACTTACTTCTCATCTTAAAAATCCACTATCAAATAATCTCAGTGGCCAAGACTGTTCTCTACCTGACCAGTTCTTCCTTACATATGAATAGCAGATCCAAAGAATATTTTTCCTATTTAGATCCTTGATTGTATATAAAAATATTGTCCTCAACACTCTCCAGAAATCTGGTCTGCTTGTGCCTTGCTGTGGCAGTTGATGCTGGGATGGCTACAATTCCCTGTGCCTGGCAATTATGAAGAGCTGAAAGTGTGGTAGAAGCTGGCAGTTATGAGACTGGTACAAAAGGCCACATCAGCCCTTAGTGTCATTTCTGTCCTTGGCTTATCCAAAATACTGGCAAAGTCTGTTACAATGGCACAGGGAATCTGTGTTGTTTACCTGGTTTATATGTAACCAGCACCACTGGGCAATTTTAGGCAAGGTGTTCCACCTCCCCCCTCCAATATGTTTTTAAAATCCTGAACCAAAACCAGAAAGCATATGCTTAATTGTACAGAACACTGGAATAGTCTATAATCGTCTACATGAGAACTGTTTCCTTGCTTCAAAATTAATTGGAGCATTGCACATTTAAAATTAAGCAGGAGCAAAGATCTCAACAGGGAATACTGCAAAAATCATCCACTTGTCTAAAGCTTACAGATTTTTTTATCGTCTATTGCTTTTCAGAATTTTCTGAATAGTCAGATAATCTATATAAGACAGATCTGCCCCAGTTAAGAATTAAAATAGATGCTCACTTCACAGACATATATAAATGTAAATGGAAGACCACCTGTTCTACTATCTTCTGTAGGTATTATTGTGGAAAGGGACTTCATTTTGTAACATAAAGATTCCTATGCCTTCTCTCTACTACATATTCTCTGTGAATTCTGTTAGGGAAGTTAGAATTCTGCTATTGCAACATTTTTTGGTTGGTTTATTGGACTGCCATCCTATGACGTGGTAGGTAGTGCAGAGGGATAGAGTCTCTGTGATGGAAGACTGGTTCATAATGTCTTTGCTAAAGGTTGCTGTCTCCGCAAGTACAGTAGAGCCAAGGTACAGAGTGTGGCAATCCAGGGAGCTATCTTAATGTTACTAATTAACTGCAGTTGTTTGTGTTGAAGATTTGGAGTTAAAATGTTTGTTGTAAACTTTATGGTCTCAGGCAGTAAAGTAAGACTTAGAGCTTTTCTGCCAGTACTTTTGTTTTACTCTCTTTGTGCTGTTTTATTTTTTTACATTTGAAGGGTAGATACTTGTGAACTCCCCCCATTTTCAACTCAAGTGTACATTAGCAGTAGAGACTGTGAGTTGCAACTGATCAGAAAGACAAGACCTGAGCTATTTATTTGGGTCATAATTTTGTTTCTCTAGTTTTTTTTCATTATCCAAGACTTCACGTATTTTGTGTTAAAGAAGAGCTATGTTCTTTCTTATGTGTGAGGTGAGGTAATGGCACTACCTTAATCTCAGAAGACTTCTTCATAGTGAGGCAGGTGTGCCAGGGGCAGCTTGCATTTGTCAGGCACGCTGATCAGGTTTATCACATCAGGAAGACCTGTGCTTGTAAGATGATAAAAGTTACTAACACTTGGGAATACTTGTTCCATGAGTAAGAATCATTTGACTTTTCCCTCCCTTTAGTGATTTAAGTAAGACTAGTAAGTATATTTCTATTTCTAAATGCACTCCTACTCACACCCTACCCTGTTCCTCTCTGATAGTGGAGAAAGTAAACTTCATGAGTCATATGCTGATTAGGTGACTGCCTTCTAGGTGTACTAGGCACAACTGTAGGACTCATACAAGAAACTATTGAAAAATAGACAAAAACATGGCTGTTACATTTACTCTAAATTGAAGCAAACAGTTTGATAGTATGTATGTTTCTGTTTTTCATTTGTAGCATGCTTCTTTTAAATTACCTGGGAAAAACTGGCAGAGACACTCCTTTAATGGCAGCTGCAATTTTCTCTGCGGGTTGGAATGTTTTTGAATCTATAGAATCTCTGGAGAAGCCACTAAACTGGCTTCTTTTCAACTATTACTTGACCACTTGTCTACAATCCTCTATCAGCAGGTGAGTTGTCTTCTGAACTATTTAGCAAGGTGGAAGGATTTTAACATGAGATGGACAGCAGGTATAAAAATATTGGCAAAATTAATACTGTAAGAACTCTAGTTCTTACATAATAATTCGTGCATTATTTGGTAAGTTTTGAAATCAAAAAGGTCTTTTCAAGAAAGTTTGTCATCAATGTGACTAAATTTAGATGCTGCTCAAGGGACTCACAACAAGCCCAATTTACTTCTGTATCTATAGATGAAGTAAATGGATTTTTAAAATTTTTAGACTTGTACATATTCACTTTGAGTAGATTTGCATATATAATAATTTTTTAAGTTGGTCTTGGCTGCAAAAGCACAGAAAGACCTAGTTCATCATTGGCTTTATAAAACCCCGGTGTATTTTGTATTCCCAAATATTAAATTCTCTTATCTTTGGCATCTTTCTCATGGCTTATGCAGATTTTTTTCTATGTTGCTGGATGTACCTACATATGGATGAACAATTATTCTGCTCTTGGATTCCAGATTATTCATATGAGAGAAAACTAAAAACAAGCATGTTAGACAGTTGCTTCCATAAATGTATCTGTAAAACAGAGAACTTCTATGTTTGTTTATATAACAAAAATACAAGCCCTCCAATTTTTATATTCTTCTTTTTAGGCACCGACAAATGTTGGAGAAATTATTTGATATGGATCTTGTGATGAAGGTATGTGAAAATGTTACTTCTGCTTGAGCTGGATGCTGTTTTCCAAATGCTGACATAGTTCCCTATTTGAATTCTGTACTTCAGGCTAGAACTATTAGAGAATTTGATAAGCAGTTCACTTCAGTCATGTTTGGCTACCGTTCAATTGATGATTACTATGAAGATGCTAGCCCATGTCGCAAGCTGAAGTCAGTAGGAATTCCAGTGTTATGTCTAAACTCTGTGGATGATGTTTTCTCACCAGGTCATGGTAAGTTTAGGCTTTTTAAAATATATTTCTCTGTATATGCAGTCATTAAGACAAACTACATAGGTTTGAGAATAAACTCAGACCTATGTGTAGAAGTGTATTTAAATATTACTTGCACGTAGGAACAAAACTTCCATGGAGGACTCAGTCTTGCAGTTAAGACACATATAAAACAGATGATGATGGAGAGACTTGATTAGTACAGAATGCAGAAGTATATGGGATGGCCTCATTAGGCATTAGTGGAGTTTTTACAGTCAAAAGAAAGAAATAGGAACATTTAGGGTGTGAGTTTTCTTACTGTAAGGAAGATACCAGATGTAGTGCCCTCTCAGAAGCACCTGTTTCTGTTCACCAAGTATGAAGAGAACCCATAAAAAAGGAACTTGGAATCTGATGTCATTCTGTCTGGATGTAGATATTCAGAATTCAAACTGTAAACAAGTGGGGTTTTTTTATTGCCATTCTTTGAGTCCCTACAAAGAATGTGTGGGAGTTGCTTAGTTTGAGATGATATGAAATCCTCATCTGTTGATCTCAGTGTCACCTCCCCATGCCTGTAAATTAAAAGTAAAAAAACCCAACTAAATTAGATTAGTTACATCTAATCTTGTCGGCCAAAATCTAGGGTAAGGAAAAAGATACACACAAGGTGAGCTCCTAGATGGGGGCAGGTTGAAATGAATAAGAACCATCAATATCAGCTAAGCAACAGGCTGAAAACTCCATTTTCCATTTTCTTTCTGTTTCATGCCAAACATGTGGTCATTATGAACATTTTTCTTTTCCTCTGAAAATCAAAACCCTGTTGTTAACTATTCTGAAAATATATGCTTGTTCCTGTGGTCTGTGTATTGGTTATAGCTTCTGAGAGGAGAAGGAGAACAAAAGCTAATGTAGAAGAAAACCACTAAAATGAACAGCTGTTTGAGGCAACAGTCTTTAGCAATGAGCACCTGACACCTTTAAAAATGTAGTTTATACAGCTGATTTATTTCAGGGAAGTTTTCTTCACAAGTGGAGTGAGATTGTTGCAGAATGAGTCATGAAACCAAAGTGAGCAGGCAAACAGATCAGAACAGCAAGCAGAAATTAAAGAACTTGAAGAGACACTTTGTGTGTCCTGTTTATCTGTGTGCAGATGTACAACACATGCAAAAACATGCACACGTGTTACTATTTATAGTTTGAAGACCAGTTAGAGACAAATGTTAGAGACATGAAAAGGGCCACTCCAGTAGATTGCACTAGAAAAAGTCTGATTTCTTCTTCTCTAGAACAAAAAGCATCCATGCTTTGCATGAGCAATGTAAGGAGGTGACAGACACCTAATATGAGGGGAAAAAATGGTGACTCTAGATTAGCCAAACTACCTCTCCCTTACATTGGCCAAAACAGAGGCTTAAAAAAAAAAAATAAGGTCTGGGTAAACATAGCAATATTAAAGTGGAATACTGTATGTAACTTTAAAAAATTGCAGTTCAAAGGCTTTCTGAAACAGAGTTAGTCCCTTTGTATTTATTTTCTCTGTGGGATTTTTTTCCTTGAAATCAGACAATTGCTTGTTCTCTCATAAGCTTATAATGGCCTGAAAATGTGAATGGATGGGCTGTGACCCTAAAATCTATGTCCAAATATAAAATCTGGCTAGTGATTCTGAAGATAATTTTTATAGGTCTTAGGACCCTGGAGATGACTTTCCTCATAGCACTGCAGGGAGTTCATCTGCTGTGCCTTGTTTCTTTCACAGAGTGTCTGAGAGAGAGAACAATAGCTTCACCACTTTGTTTAGCATTAGCTTAGTTTGTGGTTTCTGTCTAAAGTTAAGTAATAGCTGTGGCAGGGTCTACCTAGTTGGCATAGTGACAGCAGCAGTAAACCAGTCAGTGTGCCTCAGTTCCTAAAAAAATTTCTTAACCTTTCCCAGCCCATTATGACTGGGACAGGGACATTTGTTACCTAGATGAAAATTAGTGCAGATACTCCATCGCCTTTTTATCTCCAGCTCTGAAGAGCCAGCTATTCATCTGACCCTATGACATTCAATCTGAACACCAGAAAACACTTTTTTACTGTGAGAGTGGTCAAATGCTGGCATCGTTTGTGTGGTCTCTATCTATTGAGATACTCACAACCTTATGGGACACGGCCCTAGAAAACCTGCTGTTGGTAACCCTGCTTGAGCAGGGGGTTAGACTAGATGATCTCAAGAGGTCTCTTACAGCCTCAGCTGTTCTGTAATGTGTAGTTTGAGTACTCAAAGATTGAGTCCCCTTAGAGTACAGCTGTAATAGATCTCTCAATCCTTGAAGCTCTTTTGTAAAACTAACACAAGTCTTGGTGAACAGTGGGATGGTTGTTTGTGTAAAATTAGGTATCTAAACTATTGTGAGGATGCCTTAGAAGTCTTGAAGTGTAGAGGGGGGTGAGGTAGAACACCAGCACTTCTGAAACAAGAAGTGATAAGAGTCTATTGTAATGACTGTCCATCTTCTCTTAAAACTCTAACAGTAACCAGCCTTTCTCCATGAAGATATTTGGGTGGTTAGGCATTCGTTTATTCCTTGTTCACAGAGTTAATGCTGTTAGCTGTAAACCCTTGTACTTGTGGAGACAAGTTTACCTCAGAAAGGGCCACCAGGACGATGCTGATTTCCTGCTAATAGCATGACTCTGTTATTTCTGTCTATCCTTGGCTCTTTTTCATTTGTGCTGTGTACCCTCAGTGGGAATCATGCTGGCAGGAGACACAGAGCACCCCAATTAGCAGCCTGGGATTTTTGTCTGCTACCATTAGTTAATGGAGTTTGTTGATCTTGACATCTTGACATCTTCTGTGAGCTGTTTTATGTTAGCAAACATAAAGGGCTGGTGTTACTCATGGAGGTGACTTTATTCTACCAACTGGCTTTTTTTTCTAACTTAAAAACTTCTATGTGTGGACACACAGAAGCCTGTGGCAACCAAAGGCAGTTTCCACTCACAACTGTATCATGGATTCAAAGCCACAAAATTCATACTCATCCAAACCCCAGCCTTTTGTTGACTTTGGGGACTGGTTATTTCATGCCTCATTTCTCCCAGTAATACTCATCAGCTTTTAAGCTACCTTCCAGTTCTCTTGTAGATAGCTGTAATTTCCAAGAGCTGGGAAACTGGCCTAGAAAACTCACCAGGGAGAAAGCTGTGCCAGAATTCCTTTGTATTTAAATAGTTTCCATAAAGCCAGGCACATCTATCTTCCAGTAACAGAGCTTGAGGGATACTAACCCAAGTCTGCTTTGTCACTACATAATGTGGACCTAAAGAGACACTTCCCTTGAAAAGTGCAGATGCTGCCTTAGTTGCTTGTTACTACCTGATCATTTCTTCTCATGTGCCTTTTGGTACACTTTGTACTTCCCAGCAGTTATTTTTAAATATATTGTGAAAATGTGCCATTTGACCTCAATCTAGTACTATGAAGAAGCAATCAATTTGCAGTCCTTCCTTAATGTTGCTGTTTAAAGTTCACAGAGCTTGGCAGCTGATGTATCTGTAGTTTAATTCTGGAATGCAATTCTCATATTGCATAATACTGACTAATGAAAACAAATGCTTTCTTCATTGCATGACACTTCTCTCACCATAACTAATTTAAACAAACCACTGCTTCAGGAAATATGTAATAAAGCCAAGTCAAGCCCTTGCATTTTGTAAATGTGAAAAATAAATCAGGAAGATGGTGTGATAGCATTCATTATCACTGTCACATTTAACTTATTATCTGAAGTGGCATTTTTCTCTGAAGAGACTTTTTAAGCAGTGTATTAGGCATCTGACTTGAATTTCACTATACTAATGCTTAGCTAATTGCTGCTGATGAGCATTGTGTCCGAGCTGGAAGCCTGCCCTTGGAGCTAGGTACCATGCAGCTCCTTCCTGATCCACTGTGACAAATAAGTGCATGTCTGAGCTCAGTTATATATATTTTATGGAACTCTCTGAAGCTTTTGTGTCCCCCTGAATTCAAACTTGAATTGTTTTAGGTGTTAGTGTACATCCTGTTATGTAAAAGAGCACAGTTGAATGCAGTTGCCAGAAGAGACCAAATGACCAAGAAGTGGCCAGACAGATAATAATTCGGTTAAAAGTTTAAGGAACAAGATAAAGAGAAATCAAGCAAAAAATGGAATGTCCAACAGCAGTGACTTATGTGTTTTTTCTTTTGTTCTTTAAGAAAATAATAACTTCTTTTTGGCAAATAATGTACAACAAATTGGTTTTGAATGAAGTAATTCTGCATGTAAGTATTCACATTGTGGTTCTGTGATCACAAATCAGGTCTGTGCTTGCTGGATCAAACAGCAGTACAGATTTTGGCCAAAAGAAACTTAAGTACAAGGTTATGTGTGGAGAAAAATGAACAGTGGTATCTTTTGGCATGCAATCCTATCTCCTAGAACACATACATCCAGTGCTCCATTCATCTGCTTTTACATTGCAAAATTTACTCTGTTGCATTGTGGTTTTATTTACTGGATGGCTACCAGTCCCTAGCAACAGCCTTGAGAAAAGTACCACACCACTGCCAAGCATCATTTGCATTTTGGCACTGAGGAGCAACTCAATTCTCTTCTGAGAACCTCCAGAGCAGGAAACTCTGCTGGGGAGGAGTTACATGGACAAATAGAGGGAATTTCAGGATGGGGAAGATGACATTTGTAAAGACCTGCATGTGGCTTGCACCTTTCCAGGCATGGAAAATAATCAGCATCCTAGTGCAGGACTGATAGGCTTCCAGTAAAAAGCCACAGTAGCTGTGTGGAGACAGGCAGCATGTGGCACCCACTACAGTATTGCCAACCAGTTTGGGAATGAAAGACCACCATCAAACTGATTTGGGAGCTATGATTACACTGGCAACCTCTGAATGACAGGCATGCAGAGGTCATGGTGAGATTGGTGGCTTGTAAGGGCTTCCCCAGCTGGGCTGGCAAAGTAGAGGAGACATTTATTATGATCTCCCTTTTAATCCCCCAGCAAAGCAGTTTCTTATCAGAAAGGGACATTCTCCCTACACATTGTCACTAGTCTGCCAAACTGAATGACTGTCATGTTTTTGCCCATTTCAGCGAGTGAAGAGGTACGTTCAGGCCAGTTAGCAGCTGATCCTGAATCTGTTAGGACTGATGGGGTTCTCATGTCTATCTCTGATACTTGGAGGTCAAATCTGTCTCTCCTCACATATTCCTTCTCATACCCTTGCACAGAAGCCTATTTATAAGTCCCCTCAGTGACCAGGCAGACATCTGCAGAACGGGTATGGAAAGTGTGATTCATTGCCTGAAGCAGGCATGGGGTTTGTGTCTGATCCCCAATTCTCTCTTGGGATACTGTTTAACATGGACCACAGACTACTGGAGTGAAGAAGAGCAGATGGCTTGGTACAGATAAGTGGGCAAATTCCTATGCAGTCAGCAGAAGGTGACATGAATTGCAGCCGCTCTCTTTGTACATGGCAATGTGTTCCTCCACAGAATCCAAGAGAGGCAGATCAGAGATTGCTGAGCGGATTAACTCAGGCAAAACTCCAGACAAGCATGTGCTGAGTCTGAAAATGATGCATGTGTTGGATTGCAAGAAAAAACACATTGTTTTCTGCATCTCATGTTCTCAGCATGTGCTATTCCCCAGTCTAGGCTTTAACATCATTGACTTTTTAGTCTGGCCACAGTACTGCTTTAAAAGGGCCAGATCCTGCATACAATATTTTCAGTTTTCCAATTGAACAAAAGAAAAGCCAAGGATTTCTTGTAGAAACAGTAGGAAGCACTGTTTCTTCTTCCTAGTAAGGAATCAAAATCACTTAGTAAATGCTGGAATCTACAAACTACTTAGATGCCTGCAATTTTGAAAGGAGGGAAAGAGTGGAAGAAATGGATAGCACTGAGTAGCAAAGAACCTCACATACATGGCAGGAGAGCCCCCATTGCTCTCTGGAGCTCAGTCTGTGCTCCCCCAGGGTATGGTCAGGTACCTTATGTTATGGGCAGGGAGCTTGTAACACATCTTCACAAGAGACACTAACCCAGCTCTGCAGGCAGTTGGTTTTGCATCCATGCTGAGGCCCTGGAGTGGAACAGAGCGTGTCGTTCCAGGCCCTGCTGGTAGGGACCTCTGAGGCACAGGCTGCTCCCCTGGCTCCACAGGTCCAGTGCTTCTGCCCTGATCTATTTTAAGTTGCACAGCTGTTCGCCACAGTCATTGCACTCAAGTTCTCCTTGAGTGACTTACTCTGGCTGGGGGTCCTTTTTTGGCTAAGCAAAGGGTTACTCTGCTCCTACTCCAGTTGCTGAAAATGAAGGCAAACTGGCATCTCAAACACACAGCTGTGAGTTTGCCAGCACCCAAATGAAATTAAGGAGCACATCTATGAAGAAGGCAGTAAGATGCAAAGATAGAGACTATTCAAGGATAATGACCTTTGAGATAGCAAATGTATAAAGGGGTAAAGGAACAGACTCCTAGAAACAGGAATGAGTGGAAGGTGTCTCTGAAGGAAGTGCAGTCAGAAAGGGATGTGAACAACTCAACATGCCCAAAATTGAATCTGATTCAAAAATACTTTAAAGTAAATGAAGAAGTAATATAAATCTTGTGAACAACTTGCTACTTAGTGTTGTAGTGACAAGGCATTTTTAGTTGAGCAGTATATGACTTAAAAACAGAATTATTTTCTTGTCATAACCTTTTTTAGACAACACAGTGAAACTGCTACTATTCTCTTCTTTGGACAAAGCTTTTTTGTTTTGCTGTTGCTTTTTCTGTCAATCCTGAATAACCAAAAATCTGTATGATTTTTATTTTTTTCTGTTTCATAAAGTTTCTTACTTGAAAACTGGAAATTTGAAATGCATTCTTTACTGAAATGTGCCGAGATTTCTGCTCATTCAGATGTCTACTTAGCATACCTCAAACTCCAGAGGAACTTGCTTAAATAACTTAATTTTTATAGATCAGTGGTGTTTGCAGTCTTCATATAAAGTTCCACTGCTGTGTTAGCCAGTTCAAATGAGACCAGGGTGATCCCATCACACCAAGTATCCTTTGTAAAGTCTAATGCTTCCTCTGGTGTCAGTCTGTGCTAAGTGACCTCTATTTTCCTTCAGAAAGGGAACTGCCCAGGTGGTGAAATTGATTAAGCCACACATCTATGCAGAGTCAAAATAGGAGGCACTGAAGCCTCCCTCCTACACATTTTCAGAACAGTGCATATCTCAGATGTCATTTACTGATGACTTTAGGCTAATTGTAGGCCATTGCCACCTCACTGAAGGCTGACTGTGGCTGCCTCTATTCAGATGTTGGCATTAATATGGGGAACTAGAATTAGGGTGCTAATCAGATCAGGAAAACTAACCCAGCAAAAGAAAAATCCTTGTACTATCCATTCTAATAATCTACATTCTAAAATAATTTCTAGCAGTCACTATTCAGTAGAGAGCCACTAATCTCCTGGGTGGCATGGATCACCTTTCTGTGTCCTTGTACAGTTGTTTCCCCCTTCTTCTTTCTCTGTTTACCTTGTGTCTTAGATTATGGGCTCCTCAGGGCAAGAACCATCCCCCAGTGTGTTTGCATGGTGTGCTCTGAATATGCAGGGGTAAACATATGGCAGATCAGATGTAATGTAATCTTTTATATTAGCTGATAGGATATCCTACAGTAAAAGATTTATCCTAATAAATCTTACCCTGACATTAAAGGTTCTGTGTTTGGAGTCTCACACAATTGCAATTGAGGTCCCAGTTCCTCAGCTTTTCTAAAGTTGAATATTGCAGTAACAGTAAAAAATTAAGAGGGCTGATTGTCCTTTTACTTACACTATTTATAGCAAATCCTAAGTATGCATTAACATGGGTGCTGTTCCATCAGTGTGAGTGAAAGACAGATGAAGCTGGAATTTTTACAGCAGCCAGGGAAAAAAAAATCACACAGGTAAGGTGAGTTAATGATGAAGAGAAAAATGGCTTTTAATACAGCTGTGGTTCTAAACCCTGACATTCAAGTGAATATTAAGTAAGACATTTAAGTGTATATTAATGTTGTGCCTATTTATTCGTACATAACATGAGAAATGTTTAAGAGAAGTTTTTCAATGGCTGGCATTTCATAGAAGGTAAAGGACTTAAAACATTTTTCCCCCCCTTTTAGCTATACCAGTAGAAACTGCCAAACAAAACGCAAATGTTGCTTTGGTTCTGACTTCATGCGGAGGCCATATCGGTTTTCTGGAAGGAATATGGCCAAGGAAGTGCACTTACATGGACAGAGTCTTCAAGCAGTTTGTGCAAGCTGTGTTTGAGCATGGAAATAAAATCTTTAGCATGTAGCTTTGGACCACTGTAATAGCACAGTGGCACATTCTGACAAGGGCAGATAAGCTTAGTGCACAAATTTTAACTCCTGTAAGCCAGCAAATGGATAAAGTCTATTACTACATGCAAAAATATTTTTGCCTAAGATTTTGTAGCAAGAAACTAAATATTATGTTGTCACTTTTATATTTATTTTTAATATGCCTTACTAAGAATGACCTTAAATGAAACAGTGTTCTGCATACATCAAATTGCACTTAACCAAAACTATCAAGTAGAGAGATTATAATTCCTCAGGATTTTAATTTAAATCAGTATGTATTTAGGAGACTTTATTTAGATGGCTTTTACTACTAGAATGGCAATATGCAAAAGAGCTTATATTATCCTGTCACATATAGTACCACTTGGCCCATTCCTTAGAGCACTAAAGGTGAAAATGTTAAAACATTAAAACAAAAGGAGGGATCAAATAAAAGTAGTGATTCTTCAAATAAGTTGAAATTTCAGCATGTTATTCCACAGCATTAGATTGATATCTGCTTTTGCTGTTCTGCCCTGAGAGTATTCAGATTTAGGACTGTTTATTGTTTTTTAAACTGTCAATGCCATACTTGTCTTACATGGTTATTTTTTAAAGAGCTAATTTATAGTGTTTACATATAACCAAAAGATTCCTTTAAAACAGTACTGTAATAACTTATGTAATTAAAAGACATTTTGCATTTCAGAGTTTATGTAAAGCTGGGTGTTGTCACATAAGTAAGTAACACAGACTTCATATAACTGGTAAACTTGGTGATTGAACCTGCTATGTTTATATTACCTTGCAAGAACATTTCAGTTTTAAAGAATAAATATTAGAGCATCAAGAAATTATTATATAATCTGCTTTAGATTAAAAAAGAAAAACAAATTCAAGCCTTTTGTCTAATATCATTTCTGAAAAGAATGGAACAAACTGTTTAAAGAAAGTCGGGCTGGAGGTCATAGTCATGCCTCTGGTTTGTTTATTTGGTCATTTGTCACCGTTTTGGCAGTAGGTTGCCAAATCACTGGAGCCACTGCAAACCAGCTTCTGCCCTAGCAGCTGACAAGTTGTGAGGGTGGCCGAGGCATCGCTGTTCTCCTGAGCCCTGACAGAGTGACAGCCGGCGTGCAGAAGGGACAGTTGGACAGAATGTATTTTGAAACTGTTGGGAAGCCCTAATTTAGGGCATACTGAAATTTAGAACAGGCCCTTAAGCAGCATCTCTGAAGCTGCCATCTTTTGCTGATCACTGATTTGGGCCCAGCCACGTACAAGAAGTCAGGAAAGATGCCTCTGCATTTTTATTTTTATCTTTTGAGCGGGGTCAGTACAAGAAGAAAATGCAGCTAAAAAAAGCAAGTCAGGTCTTTTGTCTCAAGCAGTACGTGAACACTCCTCTTGCAAGGCATGTTTCCTAGTAACAGCAAAGGAAGAACAAAAATACTTTTTGTCTTTAGAAAAAGAAATTAGGACATGCTATACGAGAGCTGTTTTGTAAGGTAGACTGTTGAATTAAGAAAATTAAAAAGTGCTTTCAAGTTTTGACTTTTCAAACAGGCACTTCCCCAAATAATGAACTCTTATTTTTTCTCTAGTAAGAAAAATGAGGAAAGTGACTTGCAAAAGCAAAATGAAATTTTTTGCATGCTACTACAATACAGAAAAATAGCATATTAGTAGGGTGCCTTATTTATTCTTGTATTCATTTCCAGGTTTTATGTTCATGCAAAAAAAAAGAGCAATAAACAGTGTATTTAGTGTTATATTTGTAAAATTGTTTAGGTCCAGTACTGTTCAAAATTCAGCATATAGTATTAATAAAAATAAAACCACTTACATTAAATCACACCTTACCATTTAAATAAAAGTATTATGATTAATGCCAGAATTTCTGTCTCTCTGCACTGTCTTAATTTAGGCCTGATCTCCATGAGACATTTATCTTTAAAGTTGCATCAAGCAAAAATTTGTAAAGCTAGTGTTCCCCCCCGCCCCCCAATGTACAGTGTCCTTATACCTCATTAGGGAAAAAGCACAGTGTGCAAGGTGGCAACAATCAAATTTTAATATGGGTATCTTCAAGCTTTCCCAGTCAGATTTTTTGAAACAAAAAATGCAGACACCTCAGATCTTACAGGGTACACACAAGCTAGAAGCAAGTGCCATAAACATTTTTGCTGTGTAGTAACTTTGTACCTCACACACAGTTTTTATTAAGTGAGCCAAAGTCCACAGTGTGCCCTCTATTCAAAACAGTGTGAATTCACAGGGTCTTTATTTGGCTTTTCATGTGATCTGAGTATCCAGGCATCAACAGAGCTAGGTAATGCTGAAGGTGGGAGAAAGTTGTTAGTTCTCAATGTACTTTTTACTGAAAAGATGGAGTAGAACAAAAATGAAAATCCAGGCCATGAAGGCTGCAGACACCTACCTCTTAAAAAAACTTTTTTCCTAGTTCAGAATTCCAAAGCAGCTGGAGTTGAAGGGGTCCTCTAGAGATATCTAGTTCCACCCTCCTGACTAAGACAGGACATATCACATACGTGCTCCAGAACATCCACCTCTTAACATTTATCCCTTGGAGTCAATGCATAGTACAGTCCTTTTTCTCTGTGAGGCTTCAGTCACCCAAGAGCCATTTGTGGCCTCAGCTGTCTTAGCACCAGACCATAAAAGACCAAGACTTAAAAAGGTGTAATTTATTATGTCCACTCTTAGCAAAAAAAAAAAAGAAAATACTTTAAAAACCTGAAAATATCCAATGGGCAAATATGGTTCTTTGAATACAGAGAAACAAATCCATGGTATACGTTTCACACCGAACAGAAGAATTAATGCTCTTTTCAGAAACCAAGACACATAACAGCACCATTTAAAATACTTAGCAGAAAGGGCTGTGGATGAAAGTCTACAATTCCACAAGAGCTGGTTTCAAAAAAATGCCAATAAAGCAGGAGTGACTCCAGGCATGTCAACATGGTCCTGTCAATGTGGCACTGAGTGTCACACTTCAGGTAGCAACATGCTGACTGTTGCAGAGTGCAGTCACTCCAAGGCCTAGACTCATCATTACAGAGATTGGAAAAGGGCTCCACATGCAAGAATTACTCCCCAGATGTGGTTCAGGAAGCTTCTCCTTACCTTCTCCATGCTGCAAGTTGCAATTTCCAGCTGAGATCTCATAGTCAAGTGTTTGAGCCCTTCAAATCAACAGAATGGAGCAGCTTACTTTATCTCAGCAGTTCCCAAATGTTTCATACAACAGCCTTCTCCCTTTTTCTGCAATGGTCTAGACCCCTGTGTACCACTCACACATATATCAACTCTGTCCCAGAGCCAAATCTCTGTAAGCCAACTATACCAGCCTCCCCTCCAGACGTAGCTATGTGCAGGTTTTTTAATTCCTGCTACCCTCTTCCCCTGAAAAAGAAAAAGAAAACAAAACAAAAAATCCCAAATTCACACTCAGCATGAAGCGAAGTGGACAAGTCCCAGCCCAATATTTTTTCCTGCTTCCCTGCAAAAAGAAAAACACCAAAAGAAAACCAACTATTCAAATTCTCCCTCTCCCCATTTCGAATATGGCCCCCCACTTTTCCAACGAACTGCCCTGTAAAGCTCTTTAGCTCCAGGCAGCCAGGGCAATCTGCATTCCTTGCTGTCCCATGTGCCATCTACACAGGAATTTCACAGGGGAACTGCCTCTTCCAGCTACAACTCCTGTAGCTACCTGGCTCCTGCCAGTGACTCACACCTGCCAGGAAGAAGACTTTTAACCCTGCAGTCTGCTTCTCCCCGGGTCTCCTCAGCTCAATGCATCATCACCCCGAGGGAAAAAAAGGAAACATTTGTTCCCTGAGTCATCGAGTTGCTCTAACACACAGGCACACTTCAACCTGTGCCACTTACTGGGGTTCTCATCCCAGCGTGCCAGCTTGTAAAAAAGAGCCTTGGAGTGCTCATGGCAATGAATAAGAAAGGCAGAAAGAAGCCCAAGAGTCTCACCCTGGGGACCTGCTACTGACCTCCAGCATACATGCTGGGTCCCCCCAGGTAACTCCGCTGCAGCCAATCTGCTGTGGAATATCTCAGGCACTTTTTAGGTTTTGGTTGTTGTTTAATTTTCATTCCAACAGAAGAAAAGGAAAAATCTGGTAAGCAGATAGTGGTTCTTCATTGAGAAACATCTCTTCCTCTTAAGGATCCAATTTTCCTGTCTCATTCCTTCTACTGGAGATGCAAAAATCAGCTTCCCCCTTCTTTGCAGGATAGAGGGACTTTTTGAATCTGCTGAAAGGGGAAAATCGGAGCCCTGTGCTGTGTCAGCTGCTCCTCCAGTTCCTTAAATATTCTGTATATGAAGTGATTAGAAAGCCACTGGTTTAAATGAGCTTCCCGTGTGGCCTTACCTCACCTGTCTGAGGCATTCTGAGGCTCGAGCGGTGCTTGCAAAGTTAATTACCGGTGAAAGGTTAAGCAGCTCCTGCCTTTTGGTTGTCTGTCACCACTTCCTTGCTGAGATGAGATGTCTGATAAAAAGGAGGGCAAGGTGGGAAGCGCGTTTGCATGTCAAAGGGGGCTGTAAAACCCACGTGCTGGCAGGACGGCTGGGATGGAGTTTGCGATCAGGAGCTCAATCCTGTAACTGTGCAGCCCGCCCCAAGGCTGCGGTTTCACAAGCAGCTGTCAATGGTAACAGCTCCCTCATGCCAAAAGGGGAAGGTTCGTGCTTCCTCCTCCCCTGTCTTTTCTTATCCTGATTCCAGTCACACGGTCCGCAGCCTTTCTTACTCTGGTAGAATATGATAGTTTTTCCACTGGCTTTGTTTGCTTGCTTGGGGGTTTTTTGCTAGCTCAGGAGGTTAAATTTGCATGTCTATGGGGGTCCCTCAGGTGCTAGATGGAGGCTGACATGGTTAAGGAGCTGGAGAACACTGCTGGGAGTGGGCAAAGGAAGTGGAGAAAATAATAGGAGAAGCTTCCACTCTCTGGTGACATTCATCTCCCAAAGCTGCAGCCCAACAGGACATTCTCTGCAATTAGTGGAGTGATCCATTATCAGCTGAGTTATTCCGTGAAAAAAGGCATAACCTAAAACCAAGTAATTTTTCACATAGCTTCAGACAAGAGTCACTCCAGTATTACTGTAGTGGTAAATAAACATGGCTAAATTAACAAAGGGGTTAAATCTTCTGGGGTTAAATCTGTCCTACTCCTATGTGAATGCAGTTTCTCCTCCCTCCCCAGGTTCCCCAGTTCAACAACAATTCATGCCCAAGCACTCCTGTTTATATTCACCACAACCTCCAAGGAGAGTAAATTTCTGTAAAGTTTGTGTTCTTTCAACAGCGGCATTTGCTAGCAAGTTCACACTGATAGCAGTGCTTCAGAATGCTGCCACCTTCTGTGGAAAACTGGAAAATTACTGATATTCTTCTATCCCGTGAAACGAGTTTTTCCAAATTTTGCAATTTAATGCTTTATAAGAATGCCTGCTACTTCACTATTTCCCAGCTGTACAGCAAATTACTATTTCATAGAAGGATGGAAGAAAATCTAAGTTTATTTGTTTCATGTTCCTAAGAAAGAGACATGGGAAAACATAATTTTAAATTTATAAAGATAATGGTAACATAAAGAAATGCTTTTATCATCCTTCAGGAAATTTACATGGAGGCTAGTGATTAAAATATCCTTCATCTGAAAAATATTCTGTCAGTTACTGAAGCAGAGCAGGAGACCACATGTGGCTGCATTCATTGTAAAGTCACAGAAGATTATCATGCATTAAAGAGGAGCTGCTACAGGGAGTTATAAATAACATCTCCTCCTATCAGCTTTAAAAAAAAACTACAGCTGCTGAAAATTCCCGTTTATCCAGTACAAACTGTGATTCAGTGAAGTGTGTCCAGAAAGAGGACTTATCAAGGAAAGCAGTTCTGTGTTTCAGCTGACAAAGAGACAGAAAACTTTACAAGCAAAACAGAGTGTCTCCAGGTAAATTTGATATTTAAATAAACAAATTTATGCTAGTTAGAAACTTGACAGCAATTTCCAACAATCCCATAAATGTGACAACAATAGAAATCACTAAAATGTTTTGAAGATTATAAAACAGACCGAGAATGTTTATTATAAAAACAAAAATAGCCTTTTTTTAAATACTTCAAGCACTAACAAATGAATATTTACAGAATCAAATAATAAAATACTTCTGTGGTCTCCTTTAGATCAGTGAACTGTAACCAGAAATTGTGAAGGAAATCAGAAATCTCTGTGAGAAACCCCGTCACAAATACTACCTTTTCCTCTAAAACTTTTAATGGCTTTTGGCTGAGTTTCATCACACTGTTCTCCAGTGGTGTATGCACATCACTAGGTGAATTCACAGTCAAATAAACTGAGGCTGTGTCTGTACTGGCAAGTAAAGACTGATAGGAGTGGGCATGCAGAGCAAAGATACCAAATGTTGAGATCTTGATACACTTATGTGCATTTCAGGTAGGACCTACTCCAGGTTACCCCTAGGAAGGTAATATGCATGGACCACACTAGGTATGCATGAGGTACCTCTGTATCAATATTCCAGATAGGATCAGCAGGTCACTTTTGAAGGGAATCCTCTGATGGCTCCCACTTACCATCCAGGGTCTTGGAGTGTGCATAATGGTTTCCTTTTGAAGGAAACCAAACCCACAGTTACACCCCCAGAATGCCAATGCAGACAACAATTTCAGGCACATAAATATCCTGAGGCAAAGAAGCCATGACATAAGTTTTGGTGAGGTACAAACACAAGTGTTGCAAGGACTGAAATATCCTAGACCATGGCAAAAATCACAGATAGATGGTTATGCTATAGAGTGAATTGTGAAACGCTGTGCAGAATACACAGAATGGAGCTAGATGGCACCTTCAGAGTTACTGCTGAACTTAGGAAAGCAAAACAAGTTGGACAAGTGGACTCAACAAGGCAGCTCACTGAGTGAACTCAGTGCTCTGGAGAGAGGAGTGGACACAGTGCAGGACCAAGTCACACCCAAGAACCCTCTTTAATCTCCCAGACACAGACAAGCATCCATCCTGCTTTACACCTAAGTGACATACACTGACACCATGACACACCTCTGCCAAGGGAGCTGGCAGCAGTCTGCACAACTGCACAGCTGAGCAGCAGCTGAGTAACCTATTTCAAAGCTGTCTGCAAACATAATTGCGACAAGGGGCCCACAAACACTAAGGAAACACTGCTGCAAGCACATCTGCTGTAATACCACCAGGAACTTGGTGGGACTCAGAATCCCAGAAACACAGAATCAGTCAGGTTGGAAAAGACCACAGAGGGTCATCTGGTCCAACCTTCCTGCCCAAGCAGGGTTATCCTAGAGCACATGGCACAGAATTGTGCCCAGATGATTCTTGAATATCTCCAGTGAGGGAGACTTCATAGCCTCTTTGGGCAATCTGTTCCACTCCACAGTCACCCACACAGTAAAGCTCTTCCTCATGTTCACATGGAGCTTCCTGTGCATCAGTTTCTGCCCATTGCCTCATGTCCTACTGCTTAGAACCACCGAGGAGAGCCTGGCTCCATTCTCTTGACACCCTCCTTTTGGATATTTATACACATTGACGAGGCCCCTTCCCAGTCGACTCTTTTTATTTCACTATGGCTGCCAGCTGTGAGGTGTCAGCCCCTGACACAGCACAGGCCGCCACCGCAATCACTGTGACCCAGTGGCCCCACAACACATGGGCGCTGCTTTTCCCCTTTGTTTTTGGCCCAAGGACAAGGCTGGGGTGCCCAGCGGTGCGAACAGGCTGAGCCACTGGGACATTGCTGCCAGAGAGGGAGCTTAAAGATGGTCTGGTTTCAACCCCCTTGCCGTGGGCAGGGACACCTCCTGCTAGCCTAGGTTGCTCACAGCTCCATCCAGACCGGCCCTGAACACTTCCAGGGATGGGGCATCCACAGCTTCTCTGGGCAAGAGAAGAATTTAAGAATTTCTTTCTAACACCTATCCTAAACCTACTCTCTCTCAGTTTGACGCCATTCCCCCTAATCCTGTTAATAGGCGCTCTTGTAAACCCCCTCCAGTCCTTAGATGCGTGTTTTAATTAGTACCGTCTCTGCATTCCTTACTTAACATTCCCACACGGCAGCCACCCTCACCGGCGGCTGCGCATGCGCGAACCCCACCGCTTCCCGCCCTGCCCGTTCCGACTCCCGCCGGAAGATGTCCCGTCCCCGCCGGGGGAGGCTGGGCCGGCGGCGGGCGGAGCGCAGCGCGCCGGGGCGGGCGGGACGGGGCGGTGCCGCGGCGGTGCCCGGCTGTGGGCGGGTTCGAGGCTCGGGCTCGCCGCCTCCGCCAGCGCCGGCACGTCGCTGACACCCTCGCGAGGTAAGCTGCCGCCGGCACACCGTGGGGCGGGAAAGGGGGCGCTGAGGAAGTTGCTTTCCCCCACACTTCCCCCCCACCCCACCCGTGTCCCGCCGGGTCCCGTCACCCCCGGCTGCCCCGTGCCCACTGCCCCCCGCGCCCCCGCCCGGGGCCGAGAGCCCGGCGGCGGCTCCTCCCCGGGCCTGCCCGCCGCTGTCGCGGGGGGAGCGGGCCGGCCGTGCCCGCTCGGGAGCGGGAGCCGTGGCGGGCGCCCGGCCTTATCCCGGCACCCCCGCCCTGCCCCCGGCGGCCCCGGCCGCGGGAGCTCCCGGCCGGGAATGGGGTCCCGCCGCCAGGCCCTGCCCCGGGAGGGCTGTCACCGCGGGGCGCTGGGGCGGCTGACATCGGGCCACGTTTGGAGGCCTTCCCTTCCCTTCCCTTCCCTTCCCTTCCCTTCCCTTCCCTTCCCTTCCCTTCCCTTCCCTTCCCTTCCCTCCGTCCTGAGTTGTGCCGAAGGGGCTGCCAGGCGCTGCCGTGGCCCTCAGCCGGGACGGCTCAGGTTCGAGATCCCCGCGCCCTGTCCAGCTGGTGGGCAACCTGCCTCAGCCCCTGCTCTAAAGACTGGGAGCTGTGCGGCTCGCGTTTCTCTGTTTTGTTCGTTTGTTGGTTTGGATTTTTTGGGTTTGAGGTTTTTTGTTTGCTCTGTTTTATTTTCGGGGTCCCCCCCCCGCCCCGCCCCGTACTTCTTGCACCAAACCTTTCTTTGCTCGCGTTCTGGTTTGTTCCTGCACTTCTGTGTCTTCCCTGCTTTCCATAATCCGGCTTTTACTCGAGGGTGACTTCTCCAGGGCAGAGACTGCCAGTTCTGGAATGTCTGGAAAAGACTTTGCTCTGTTGTACAAAGTATTAGTAGGAAAGAAATTGACGTTCAAGAGGTCCGTGGGAGGAGAGTGTATTTTTTAGTTGCCTGAGAAGGAGTACCAGCGAGGGAAGTTTTGTACTTTCTGTGTTGTACTTGTAAGTCTTCCCCGAGTGTGCCATGTCATGTCTGGAAAAAACCAAAGAAGGTCCGGGTGTATACAGTGTCATGATATTCTCAAATTCTGAGGGTTGGTGTTGTGCTCTAAGAGACCACAGACCTGTTCAGCAGCTAGGGCTGCTGTTTTCAGGATGAGTGACCATACTGCATCTCTGATGGGTTTCCTTTGACGGGTGGAAACCCATAGACATGTGAGGTGTCGTGGAGTTCATGAGCTATGAGAACGTAGGCACACAAATTCTGCTACCTACTTCATTAGGAGAGACATGAAAATAGTACCACAAAAAGTGCTGTTAGAGATTGCTTTCCTGGGTAGAATTAAAAAAAATATACCTCAAATATGGGTTGTTTATCACGTATCTTTTTTAAAGGAGAAAGTCAGAAGACAGCACTGGTGTCTGGAATCTCAGTTTTTCATGAGCTTTTTGACAAAATTACTGGTTTTGAATGGTTAGAAATGCTTTCATAAGTGGATAAATGAAAATGAGGTTAAGAACAATATGAAGTCTAAAGAAAAGAAAAAATACGGTTGTTTGCTTTTTCCTTTTGGATAATGATGAGTTACTAAAAGGAGCTTAACATAAATATCTTTATAGTTGTTGGGGAAGGACATACATTTGTCAATACTGGAAGTCATACTTTAGTTGTAATGAACTGAGTGTCTGGTCTGTGTTACAAAACTGGTGGATTGTTCCTGTTTGACATTAAAAATGTGTCGGATTTAATATCAGATCAGTTAAGGTTTGAAAAGCAATGTAGTTTTATAGAAATCTGTATATAATCTGTAAGTCTCAGTGACAAAAGTTAATAGGTAATTCGTGATTGAAAAAGGTGTTGTGGAAGTTCTGACCCCTGAGTCTTCCAGTAAACTTTATTTTGTAAAGTTATTAATGAAACTTTATTGAACAATTATTACCTGTATCATAATACAATAACGGTGTCTTTGAATAAGGGAACTGAAAAGTTTCACAAGTCAGAAATGTATATGAAAGGGATGATCAGCCAAATCTGTGAAGATATTTTTATCAAGAATCTCTGTTAGCTTTCAGACTCTTGTGCAGAGTAACTTCTGCATCGTTAACATAATTTCAGTTCTCATGAAAACATTGTCTTTAACTGCCCAAGGCAAGTGTCTCTAACAATGCTATTTTCTAGGCTTTCCATCTCTGATTTGTAGCTTAAGTGATATTAGAAGGAACAGTTGTAGGTGGTTGCTGATGTCTGTGAAGTTCTGTTGTAGCAGCCACAAAACTTGGTAACTGAGTCTAATGGATTTATTCCCTGTTGCTGTGAAGCACAGGATTGACAGCAGTCCCACGTTTTTTGCCAGCTCTGAAAGAGAGCAGCACACTATTTTCTGGAAAAGGGTGAAAGACTGAGAAACTTCCTTTTGAATTGTACTGTTACTTACCACATTTCAAAAGGTGAAAGGATAGCACTTAAGACAGCAAAGTGCCAAAAATTGTTGGATATGGAAATAAAAAATAAAATTTGTGTGTTGTTTTTTGGTTGGTTGTTGGTTTGGGTTTTTTTTTTTAGCTCCTTATCAATGAAACTCTAAAGCTAAGCATTGTTTGAGGGGATGGAAGAGGGTGGAAATGCAGTCTTGAATAGGAAGTTATGAAGTGTTTACTGCATGAACATTTTCTGTTCTTCATAGGTGGCATGAAACATCCTGTTTGCAAGCATATGCATAAGGAATGCTCTTGTCACACCTTGATAAGTTACTTTGGCCTAAACATCAATTGCCTCTTGTAAAAACCTGTAAGTAAAATGAGTGTAATTTGATTTGAGATTGCTTTAATGATTTACTTTCTGATCACAGCATGATCTGGCTGTAAAAGGAAAGTGAATATATAAAAATGAAAAGTTATGATATTTGGCAAAGAGTCTCAAAGCTGAGTTGCTTGTTTTTTTACAGAAATGGCAGCTCAGAAAAGGAAGTCTACGTTAGTAGAACCTTCTGCTAAACGTCCAAAGCTGGACAAGAACAGCAAACCATCTTTGTCAAAGAAGGAAAAAGAAGTGTCGGATACAAAACATGGCTCAAATAAATCAAAGCCCAGTCAGTGTGCAGTGCAGGAGAAAGCTGTGCTCAAAACCTCTGTCAAACCAAACAGGTCAGTGACAAAAAAATTACATAATTCTGCATTATCTTGATAGACTACATTAGTGCAGAAACAATATAAGCAGAGGGAATCTGAGTTAAAACTATTTACTGAATTATTCAGTAAATAGTTAAATAGTGCTAGAAGGGAGATCAGATTTAAATCATTATGTATGCTGACTGCTACATGAGTTTTCCCTGCAACCATCTGAGTGCCTTGAAATTAAGAAAGACCTCCTTCAAAAAAGTTTCTGAAGGAAAAGTAAATCTAATATTATCTATCTGTACATATGTGACTCATACTTCATTTGAAAGTCACAAGCATCAGTGATTAAAAACTTCTAGAAATGTTATAAAGTATTGATCTGGGGTTCATAGTTCAGTCTTGCCATGCATAAAAAACATTAAATACAGCACTTAATAGTAACTAGGTGGAAGTGACCGCCTTTTTGGAATAATTCTTGAGCAAATTATTCCAAAAATACTGAGAGTATAAGATCCAGTGTTTTTAAAAAGAAAAGAAAGAGGCAGAGGAGGAATGAAAAGAATCTTACGACAGATTGTACTTTCTTGATGCTGAAAAAAATATTATTTGACTCTTTCAGTAATAACACCAATGAACCTGAAGTAGGAACACGCATGACTACAAGATCATCAGCACTCAACTCAAATAATAAAACAATACCTGGCAAAACAGTTCAACAGCAGCAGCCTAAATCTGCAAAAAATAAGGAGGTATGCCAGAAAAAATCTGTGCAAGAAATTTCCAAGTCAAAATGCTTAATTGCACCAAATGAGCCAGTAACAAGGAGATCACAGAGACTGCAGCAGTTAACACATGTGCATGTTCCAGCAAGATCCCTGCGCAGCAGAGAAGTTAAAGAAGAAAAAGTTCCAGAAGTTAAGCACAGTAGCCAGGCAAAAAAACAGACTCACAGTGTTGCAGCAAAACCACTGAAATCTGCTGGAGGGAAAACGGAACAGAAAAACACAAAGATAAAGCCAAACAATAAAAATGAGGATAAAGAAATACGTGTAGGAGTGACCAGCTCTCTGAAAGAGAAAAAGTGCAAAGCAGACAATAAAAAGGATAATTCCAGTAGCTTTCAACAAAGTGTTCAAGGGTCCTCATCATGTCCTGCTGAGAGTCTTGAGGAAGTCAAGAAAGACCAAGTGGGCCATGTATCTCCTAATTCTAGCAACACAAAGAAAGTGGAAACTGATTCTCTTAAGCCAAATCCTTCAGCATCTAAGGAAAAGCAACAAACACATCAGAACATAAAACCCAGTACAAAACCAAAAAATACTTCACAGCCATCTGCAGGTGAGACAAACGTGGCTGACCAACCAGAGAACGATGCAAAATCCAAAAGGGTGAGCATCCTTGAACTTTGTGAAGAAATTGCAGGTGAAATTGAGTCAGATACAGTGGAAGTGAGAAAAGATTCCCCTAATGCAGAGGACAGCAAAGCAGAAGAGAAGCATGATGACACACAGTTACAGCAAAGTGAAATGCTTACTCAGAAAGAACCCAGTCAAAGTACTCAGTGCAAACGGTTTTTCCCTAGCAAAAAAGCAATGCCTGTCAAATGCACTCTGAATGGTAGAAATAACTCCTCAAACAAAAACTCTAAATGGACCAAAATTAAATTGCTGAAAGCTAGTAATGTCAAGCAAAGTAACTCAAATTTTCCAAATGTCCCCAGGCTTCCTTTTTTAAAAGATTTCCCTGAAGTTTCAGAGGCAAGTCAAATGGCTGCAGAAGCAGAGCTTTCAAAGGCACAAGGCAAGCTGTCAACAAGACTCTTTGAGAATGAAAGTACAGCTTGTGCACAGGAGAAATCACATCCTTCATCTGAAAGAGCTGAAGCTAAAGAAGTGACGTTAGAAACAAAGCAGCCCACAAGGAAAGGTGCAGAAAATGGTCTGTTGCCTAACTTGACAAAACATTTATGTGAGCCAAGACCAGATGAGGTAAGTTATTTTAATTATGGTGTATAGTGGGAGGGTGTTCTAAATCTATTCTGTTTTCTGAGAATCCCATGCTCAGAATTGTTTTAACAATGACTTTCCTTTACAGTAACTTAAAATTTTCAAATGTATTAGAAATTTACTGCTGTATTGTTATAGACGGGTGATAGTAAGCTGAAAAATTAATTGATTTCACCCTCCTAGATTCTGTTGTTTAACTAAATGTTGGTCAATAAAATTTTGTGCTGGAGCCAAAGGTTGTCTGGATTAATATGGACACTTCAGCTTCTCTAACTGTTTTGTTTTGCAAAGGTGTATTACACCTTTGGAGTAAATGAACTTGTTTTCCTCTCATTTCTTTATCTGAATGTGTTTCTACTAAAATTTAGGATTTTAAGGATAACTGTACTCTATAGAAAATATTTTACAAGCTTATATATAAAATGAAAAAGATTTTTTGAAATTAATATCACAAACTTCATTATAGACTAGCTAATAAGTTGCATTTTGTCTACTTAAATTAACATAAAACTGACGCTGTATTCAAAATTGTAATACTTAGTTCAATTAGAGGTTTTATTAATTGCTTAAAAGCATTGAATAATTTGGACATTTTTTAATTTAATGTTTTCTCTTTTGCTTAGAACTTTCGATTACATTTGGAATCAAGTCCGGAAAGTTCTCCTGTAAAGTGTGTTACAGCTCCTAGACCACCAAAACAATTAAAAAAAGAACCCAGAGAAAGTGAGCCTCAAGGTAATGCTCTACTGCAGATTTCTCTACTTGGTTTGATCAGTTCTGTAGGAAGGATAAGTCTCCCTTTAAGAGGAATGGTTCACAGACTAAGGCTTAGCTGGTGCAGAGCTAAACTTCAGGAGTTGGAACTTCTGACCAGGGGGTTTTGTGTTCCTTTGTGTCACACCCAGGGCCACTTGAGTAGCACTGAAATGTGCTTTCTTCTCTGGGCTGTGGAGTAGGAAAGAGGAGAAACCCAACCAAATTCTTTCCTTTTCCATGTAATAAAACAGTAAAGCTTGCATATTTCAGTTGGCTTCTTCTCTTGGCTTGGTTTTTGTTAATTCTCTGCTCTGTTTCCTTTGAATAAGTATCTACATTTGTTTCTTCTAAAATTTTCTACTTGATTTTAACCAAATTACTGATTGAATAATCACTCCCCTGTTTTTATTATGTAGTCTTCATTTATCAGCATGTGAATGCAGTTTGTCAAAGTTTATGATGAGTGTGATGTGAATATTTTGACTGAAGTGCATTTGACTAAGAAATACTGTCAATAAATCACTAAGTTGTCTCTTCATTATTTTTTTTTCTGTTCTTAGTGGTGAGGGGTATGTTCTTGGATTTTCATGTGTTTTTTTAATCTGACCCTTAGTTTGAGTGCACTGTATTATTATCTAGCTTTACTAAATAGCTGGAGTTTTTTGCCTGTCATTGTAGGATACTTCTGAAGGGTAACTACTCTTCATTTCTGTTACAGAATTTAAAAAAAATTCTTTCTTTTGCTGTTTTTGATTGTTTCTTTTCCTTAAGTGTTGTAGAACATGCCTCAGATGGGGGCATACTGTACATTTATGATTCTAATAAAATACAGACAGCTATTTATATGTGTGTCAGTGTAAACATATTTAAACTCCTGTGTAGTTTACTGCTGGCTTTGTTTAGCTTCTGGCAAACTGTCCTGCAGAACTGCTGTCAAAATGTTGGAGAAAAATGCCTTTTTTCTAAAGTATATTTGGAGAAACATGTGAATACTGCCTCAAACTTGAATATTTTTTTATTGGCCACGAACAGATTGCAAAATTGTTTTGAATATCTTTTTTGAAAATTACTGTTTGTGTAACTCAAATTTGTTTTGCAACTAAAAACTTTATAATGAAGTTATAATCTTTGATTAATTGTAGATTTGGCTCCCACACAGTTGATGCAAACTTCAGTAACAAGTCAAACTTCTGAATCTGAGAACAGGTATGGTATTTCATACATTATGAAATTACAGTAACCTTGCATGGATAGAGTTATGAAAGAATTTATTATAAAACAGTTCCTCCCAGCCTCAGTTTTCAGTTTCAAATAAGTGACTTGTCCTTTGGAAAAACAAGCTTTCATTTTATCCTATTGTTTAGGGATGATTTTGCTTTGGTAAGAAAATAATTAAGATATTTGTAGCTGCACATTTATTTCAAAAAGTATTATTTAACAAAGTTGGGAAAACATTTATACTGGTTTCTTCCTCAAATCAGATGAGAACCAGGGAGTAGGGGAAGGATTTGCCATGTGATTTTCATGTACCGAATTATTTCACTTACATCTGGAGGAGTTTTTCTAGTCCTTGTACTATGGGAGTGTTGTACGTGTGAACTTTTTTAGGTGAGGAGGAGGAGGTTTAATTCAGAATTTTGTGATTGCTGTGAAATGTCAGCAGCCATTTTAAAAAGTTCTTAGTACTAAATTTGTCTTACAGTTCAAGTTTGTATTTTAGCCTTAATCACATTGACTGTTACCATTTTTGAGCAGTTCTGACATAGGCTCTGGTTTTAGCCAATTACAAGCTTAAGACAAAAATTTATTTGTACCTGATACCTTGAGCAGCAGCAGTGGTCAGTGTGTTGTTACTGTGTTCTATATTCATAATGGGGACAAGAAGAAATGTTTCAGGTAATTTTCAGTACACCTCTCTGAAGCCAGATTAACAATTTTGACTAACCAGCCCTTTTGTACATGTTGAAAAACTCTACTACTATGGAACTTCACAGAAGATGATTGGTAAGGTAGATGCAAACTAGTTAAATGAGTAGTTTAAAATGTACTGATAAGCACTGCAATAACTTTGATTCTTTATATTTTTATTCTCAACTGCCAAACAGGTTTATGGGATATACTTAAATTTAGTACCTTTATTACCTGAACAAGCTCATATCACTGTACTATTAATCTGGATATATATTTTAATTCTGAGACCTTTCTTACCCTGCTTTCTATATGATATCCAAGATTTAAGCCATCATTCTTCCTGTGGTAATCCTGCCATAAAATAGAGTAATCTGTTACCTGTGTGCATATCTACCATGTAGCTCTCTTTAGAGCTTTGTAGGAAAAGGCAAACCCTGAAGTAGCTATATAAGGCAATTCTAGGGCACATGAAGGGAATAAAAAAATTACTCCTGATTTAGCACAAAATGCTGTTTTAAAAATGTCTAGAAGAGTTAATTTTTTAAAAAGCTCACTGGATTAACCTGCTGCCTGTGCTACAGGAGGTGCCACAATTAAGTTTGTTCAGAAACAGAAAAATATGTAAATACGTAGTTGAAGTATGTGTATTTTTGTGTGTGCTTTGCTTTGGCAATCTCTACGAGTTTTATCCAAACTTGGAACAAATGTCAATTTTTCCCCCCTGAATATAGGAGCACATTCATAGAATGGTTTTGGTGATAGTTTATTTTATTTTCCAGTGTTTCTTTCAGCTATGACAAGGAGAGGTTTAAACTGAGTAAGATTGCAGTGATACTGATGCATTTATTCCTTGGGTCTTCCTCCCTTCACTGCCACCTGTTAGAAGAGGACAAGTTTGAATTGTAGGGATTTGACATCTGACTTAGATTTGTGAGAATATATTTGCGTGGTCTGCTTTAGCAGCCTGATGTGTGATACCTAAATCTTACTTTGGAAATACAAAGCATTAGGCACCATTGGTCATGCTCTGATAGTGCCTCTTTTAAATGCTGGTATTAATGGTTGAGGCAAGCCTACACACTTGATAATAAATTTTTTTTCCAGAAACCAAAAAAACCTTGTAATTAGGCTAGTTAAAGACTGTGTTTTTGATTAATCTTTTTATTTCCTTATTTTTCCATTTGATTTGCACATTAAAATATACCAGGACTGTATTTTATTTAATTAATTTGGATTTGCATCTTGGTAAAGTTTGTACTAATCACAAAGTTTTGAGTATCTAGCATGACGTGTATAAGCAGTTCCATTTTTAACATGAAATATATTTGTATTTCAAGGGCTCCATTGTCAAATCCTTCATTAGCATCAAAATGCAGTAACTTGCCATCATCTGAGGAACCTATTCAGAAGCTAAAAGAAGCAGGAAAAGATGGTGATAAGCAGCTGATCACAGTAAGTAATACCCTTTTAGAAAGGCTTAGAGCTTCTTGAAGAAATTACCTCTGAATTTGCAGTGCTGTGGTTTAACGAACTTGTCTAAAAATCGTTACTTATTCATACTACTTATCACTGTTTAAATGACTTGTAAAAGTAGAACCTGTGCTAGATTGCCATTCAGTGTTGATGGGAAAATGGTGTCAGCAAACCTTAATGTTTTACATTTCTTGTTAAAATAAGTTTCTGCAGTTTTTAAATAGAATGGTTTTTCATTGAAAATAGGCAGGGAGAGTGAATATGCCTTTACTTAGGTGTAAATTCTCAGTTTCTTAAAATTTCAGAATTATAGGGGGAGGTTCATCTGGTAGATCGTGTACAGAATTATTATCAACAGATTTGTTCCTGTGTCATTTAAGCGTCCATTCTTCTGAGACCAACCTGAAGATTTCCCAGTGCATGCATGTATTTTTACCATACTCTTTAAGCAGTAGTACCACTTGGGTTATTTATTCTTACCCTTTTGGCTATTAGCTACAAAATACAGGTAACAAGAAAATGTGAAATGAGAAGGGGAGTGACACAGTTGTTTTGTTGTCGTGTAGGATCACACAACTTGATTGTGAGACAGTTGGAGTTTCTGATTTTGTTTTGGTTCGTGTTTTCAATAATGCACATGTCAGATAATCCTTGAGAAATGAAGAGCTGGAGAGGGAGATGAATCCAGGCCATTAAGAAGGAAGGAGTTTTCTTATGAAATTATACCTCTAACATTTATTGTAGGATGTGTTACTAAATTGTTCTTCTTTCATGTAATACATGGATTATACATGTGAAAATATTAACTGAAATAGAACCAAATGAATTCTGAACACTCTGTTATATCCATACTGAGGTATTTTAAAATCAGAGCTTCTAAGATCTAAAGTGATAAATATATCCTCTGGTTGTCTGATGTTATACAAATCTAGGCATGTGAATGCCCAGCCACAGAATAACTGAACTGTGTCTAACATTTAAGAGGTATTTCAGTTACTGTCTCTTTGAAATCCATTTTACCAACAGAATTAAAATGAGTTATTAAATATCTTAACTACATTAAAAGGTCTGTCAGAATATCCCTTTTCTTTCTGTGAAACTTAACTTAATTTTTACTCATACAGTGATAGAACTTGGCTGAAAAGTTGCTAGGATCTTTGACATGAAGAAATACAGAACTTCCTGCTTGGCTACTGAAGAGGGCTTGTGTAGCTCTTTGCAGTGTTTTTTATACAAAGAGATTTTTTGCAAGTTACTGATTGTGCTGGTAGTATCCTTATGTTCAGCTAGAATTAGGAGAGTATTTTTTTCTTCAGGTATACAACAATAAAAGCTATTTACCAAGCAAAATTTTTAAGAAAGGTTCATTGATGAAGAACAATGGAGAAAATGAGGAAGAACGGGAAAGAGTTGTTTTGTGGTTTTCTATGTGTATTTCTGGAAAATGCAAGTGGGTATTTAATTTCTAAATGTGTAACAGCTTCACAATATCTTACATATTTCAGCACTTGATGCAAATCCAATTCACTTTGATTTCATTGAGTTCAGAGTAAGCTTTTTATTGTGTGGAAAGGGAATTTTAATAATGCCTATATTTCAGTTTACCAAGACAACATTAGCTAGAGTATTGGTCTGTTATTCTTTTACCTTGGGGAAAACTGCTCTTTTGTCAAAACATGTAGAAGAACCCAAATATTAGTTAAGCCACTTTGTTAAATACTGTCCTTGACCTTGGTTACAGTGGGGATGAGACATAGCTATGTTTAGAATAGTTTGTGCCAGCTTCTAGGGGTGAAAAGTGGCTAAATTAACGTCTAAATTACGAGACTTCCCTCCTACAAATACTCAAAATATTTGGGATTAAATGCATATAATAAAATGTGGTACTTTTTGTAATTGATGGTTTTGCTTGCAAAACCATGGTGAGTTTTTAAGAGGTGGATTCTGAATGGCTGGGCTTATTTTTCTGTTATTAGTAGTAATTATTTTCAAAGGTGTTTATGTAGTTCCACAATGCTCCTGTGAGAACAGAGAAATTAGTAATTTGGTTTAAAAACTGCTGAGATTGAAATTTCTCCTATGTGGAGAGCAGTCTTACTATGCAAGGTCAAATCACTTAAATTAGCATTTATAGTGTCTAAAAATTATAGTTAATAGCTAGAAATCATTTTTATTTCAAGTTTCTGGCATGGTGTATTAAGAGAAGGAGTTTCATTGTTCTTTACCTTGAGCAAAGTTGGGAAGTCATGCTTTTATTCTTAGCAAGAGACATTTAATTAGAGCTTTGTTACACTTTTAAAAAAAACTAAATGCCTGAAAGATGCAATTTAGTGCTCTCCAGTATGAGATCTGATTCTTTTGGAGATGTGTCAAGCCAGTCCATCTTAATGTATGTACAGAATCCTTTTTTCATTTTGTAACCAAAGCTGAAAACTAATTTTTTATTTGACTAGTGACATAATGAAAAATTTTTGTTTTGCTGCTCGTTTATTGCTGAATTTTCCTTGTCTTTTATATAAAAGTTTGACACTTGTCCTTTTCAATTTTTTGCGGTATCTGAGGCTTGGAGTCTGGAATGTTACAGTATTGTCTGTGTATTCTAATCTTTTTGGTCCCTGAGCTATATTTAGAGATGTGTTGTGGTAAAACTGGGCTTTGTTTTTCACAATATGCTTTGGGCTTTTTATATTTAATCCTTAAAGATGTATCTTAGCTTCCTTCTTCTCCCATATGGTTACTAGAATGAATAGATTAATTTTCTTTTTTTTTCTTAAGTAATATAATCTTTAACAAGCTTTATGGCTATTTGAGTAACAGAAGTAAAATAACACAAATTCTGTGTGTAGAAGAAATACTTAGTAGCTGCGCTTGCACCGTTCTCTTTCCTAGTACACATCATCTAGTTATCTGGGCAGCTTTCAAACATAAAATTATCTCATTTTGTAGAAGTACATCTAAGTCAAATGATGGGTTTTTTCTGTTCAGATTTGCTTGCTGTCACACATCTTAAAAAGCAAGTCTCTTCAGAGCATAGAACTTAGCTGAGAACAGAAAAGCATCTAATGCTCCAAGACACTTCATAAGGCAAGCAGTGCCAGAAATCAGTGCTGTTTGAAGTGATATGCAAAGACTTAGGTTCAGACTAAAGAGAGTCTGAAATGATCTCTTTTAGGGGAAAGAAATCCCTCTCTTTCTTTCCTTATTCTTGGGGGAAAGAAATTAAGATCAAGGCTAAAAATTCATTGTGTTCCAAATCCATGACTTGGTGTTTGGTGAAATAGTCTGTTCTGAATATTTGTGAACTTCACCCTCTTACACTTCATTTAAATGTTCAGTTGGTAGGTTGTCAGGTTGCATGAAGCACCATAGGAAGCTTTGTAGAGTAATGCACTAAAATTGTTCTTGACTTTGCAATTACTTGAATGTGATTTGCAAATATGAGAACTTGAATATAAAATCATCTGTTCCTTTAAATTCTGAAATGGAAAGAAATACAAATGCACAAAGCATGTGTTCTCAGTTTTCATCAAATGAGAGATGCTGTACAAGCAAGACAAGGAAAGTCAGTTGTTTTTGTCCTGTAAAAATTCTGCTTACCTCTCAGACCTAGGACAAAACTTTGACCATAAAAATAAGAATCGATAAAAGCATTAATGCTACAAAGAAATCTCCTAAATGATTACCTGTGAAGCACAGGGATACTTGTTCCATTTTGAGGTTTGTTCCTTTGCATTTGACTAGTTTGAAAATAAGTTACCAGTTTTAGGAAAGCACATCTAAAATGAATGAACAGTGAAAACAAATCACTGAAGTGATAGAAGGATAGTTTTGAGTTACGGGGACTTTTTTGCCTTTCTAGAACTCTTGAGTTAATGCCTGGATGCCAGCAAATGTGATTAAATGTAGTTGATCCTTATAAGTATCATCAAGTGCATGGATCAGGATTGCTTGATGGAAGGTGTTTTTGATTCTGAGGTTTGATTTGGTGCTACAAGTGGATGTGATATACATGTTAATCCAGTTTACACATTTGGATATCATGTTTGAATTTTTCCTTACATTTTGATTGAAGTTGAGCATAGTTTCCTGCTTGACTGAAATAGGTTATATATGAAAAAAGTATTTTTCTTTAAGGTGAGTAAGTGTAAGAGTAATTTCTTAAGAGAATAATTCGTGAAGAAACTTGCATAGCAATCATTTAAAGTTGCTATTTTTTCCCTAAACTGGTATAGTCTGGTTAGGCAATTTCTCTGAAGATTCAGAGAATGGCTTTTAGGCAATCTTTAATTGTTGTCATTAGTTAAGTACTGCCTCTCTCCTGTCCTCTAAGCCCAGAGAAAACGAGACAGTGACTACTTCATATGCCAAAGGGAGGGATTTTGGTAGTTGTGAGCAGGTTTATTTCTTTCCACACAAATGGTGCTCTCTTCTTACAGGGATAGTATCTTCTCTTATTATCACCTCTTCCCATTTCTTCTCCTCTGCAGCAACCCAGCTTTGTCTTGCAAATTCAGGTGGGTTGTACTTGGTGTCCTTTGTCCTGAAGGGAGGTGAGAATGCTTTGTAACTGAGCTGCTACAGGAATTCGGGCACCAAGGCTGCTAACACTGAGCTCTGGGTTAGCCCTGGCAGGCAGCTAAGCACCATGCAGCTGTTCCCTCATCGGCCCCAAGTAGGATGGGGGACAGCAGATTCACAGGTAAAGCAAAAGCTGTGCGTGCAAGCAAAGCAAAAGAAGGAATTCGTTCACTGCTGTTTGTCAGCTTGCAGATGTTCAGCCTTCTCTTCATCATGTGTAACTATTGGGAAGACAAATTCCATTAATTCCAGACATCCTCCCCTTCCTCCCTCTTTCCCCAGCTCTTACTGCTCGGCAGGATGCCATATGGCATGGGATACCCCTCTGCTCAGGTGGGATCAGCTGGTCCTGGCTCTGTCACCTCCCAACTTGTTGGCACCCCCCTCCTCTTCAGTGGCACAGCAGTGTGAGAAACAGAAAAGGCCTTGAATGCTGTGTAAGCACTGTGCAGCAGTAGCTAAAACATCCCTGTGTTATCAGCCCTCTTTGGTCACAGATCTAATACACAGTACCAGTGCAGTTGCTGTGAAGGAAATTAACCTTATCCAAGCCAAAACCTGTGCTCATCAGAACACTTTCTGTAATAGTCCTGCTCAGTATTTTTATATGAGTTCAGAATGGATTGCCTGTCCATCGTAAATCCTGCACAGATTTATTTTCTTATTTTGTATTGCTTTTCATATTGCTTTAGCCAACGACCAGTGAAGATATAATTTCATGATGGATAATGACCTTCCTTTTTTTTTTTCAAATATGCTAAGGAAAATTAGATGTATCACAGCTTTGAAAGCTTCAAGTTGATTTATATCCTTTCGTTAAAATAGCTTTGTAAGAAAGATGGGCACTGGTGATTGGTTGGGATTTTTTTTATTTTTTTCTTGGTTGGTTGGGGTTTTTTGTTCAAAATGAAGACTGGATTTTATTCTGAGTTGGGACGTCTTCTGATCCTCCTGGTCAGCAAGGGGATCTATCCATCAGTTTCAGCCTTGAATGCATCTTTCACTGAAGTAGCATTCTTTGACCTTTTAATTTTCTGTGGAGAGCCCCAAAATCTTTGTGTTGTTTCTTCCTACATTTCTTGTATTTCCTTTCCAGCCTGCCTGTTTCTCTGGCTAGGCTTTATTCTTTGTTCTGTGAAAAGGCTAGAGGAAAAGAGGAAAAAGCAGTTTTCCTCTAACTAATACTAGGTAATCAAGAAGGAGGTGACCCAGTCTGTGACTGAAGAGACAGAAAAGGAAGGAAGAAAAAAAAAGGCCCCTTTTCATCTCCTACAGAGGCACCAAATGCCTTTTTTGCTTGCAGGGTTCCTTATTGCACATATGGAGGATCAGCAGACATGCATCTTCTCAAAGAAGATATTGGTAAGACTTTTCTTTCTATCACAGAATTAAGAAACCTTCTGGAGTTAAGGCAGTATTGTCTCAATGTTCAATTACAGTTAGCCTTAAAACAGTGGATATCCTGTACTTTAGGATTGCCTGAGATACTGGAATTAATTGCCATGTACATGTGCAGAATTTGCTTAAGAGGTAAAAGTATTTTTTCTCTTTATTGTTATTTGGAAAACTGAGTTGTAAATGGAAAAACAACATTTTTTTCTGCCTGAAAACCCACATTTTCCTGAATATTGTTGCTCTGAAAAACATTAAGTTCTGGGAGTCAAACCTCTTCCCATTTTTTTTAGTTGTGACAAGTCAGCACTTTATTTTTCAGTATCTGATGCTTGCTCAGAAGATTCCACCCCTTCACTTTCAAATCCCTGTTACATTTACTCTCATACATAGTACAGAAGGTGCTCCTAGGTTGTAGGGGTTTGGTTTTTCTTTTTTTTTTTTTTTTTGTTTCTCGTTTTGTTTCGTTTGGGGTTTTTTGTTTGGTTTGGTTTTTTGGTTTTTTTGGAGTTGTTTCATTTTGTTTTTTGGGTGGTTGTTGTTGTTGATCTCTTCCCATTAGAAAGGTCTGGCAAGCTTTAATGCAGTATTATGATTTGGGAGCACTTTTTTCCTCTGGATGCATGCCCTTTCCACTTTTGCTTATGCAATGACATCACTTTAAAAATAGTCATCCTGTAGCTGTTTTGTTGAAGTACAAACATGCATTCATCATAATTCCTGACTTTATTTTGCATGTCTTTTTTTGTTGTTGCAGTCTGTATTGGATTTTAAACCTTCTGCGTTTAATTTTTGCCTGAAGCGTTATGTCCTGTGCTGTGGCTTTGAAATAGTACTTCAGTTACACAAAAATCTTCTTCCTTGTCTTCAGGAGACTGTGAAATATTCCCTAAAGGCTATAGTCCACATTTATTAGGGGTACAGAGTTCAAAAGATTGCTTTATATACTACAATGTGTATTTTCTGATAATTGATGAAACAGGGTTTTCATATTAACCTCTGTGGGTAGCCCATTGATACAACTGAACATGTGTAGAATAGTAATATCAGTGAAATCCTTAAAAAAAAATCCAAACAAAAATCTCCCCCTGCAAAACTCAAAGTCACTGATACCAGCAACATCTGAGAAAGTCTGATTGCAAACCATGGAACTAATCTGTTCCTGGAAACTGGCAAAACAATGTTTGTATTGACTAGGCAAGATGGGGTGAGCTAGGGAGCTGGACAGCTTTGAGGACATCCTTGCCTTGAGTTTTCTGATTACTTCCTGCATAATTAGGGTTTCTTTGGCTTGAGATTTTTTTGATAGTAAACTTACAGGTTAGTTTAATCCCTTTAGCTTCTTGATGATTTGAGCAGAAATTGTGTCATGAGTCTTAATGCAGTACCAATACTTAAGCCTTGCTTTATGTAGGCAGTTTTCTAATTTAAGTGGTGGAGGTGTTTTTTTGACAATTATTCCAAGCATCAAAATACACTTCCTTTTCACTTATCCTACTCTAGGTGTAGGGGATATGTTCTCCATCTTCAAGGTAGGATTCTTAAATCTGGTTCAGTGGGTTCATATTCAGATAGTCAGCTGCACTGTCTTTTTTAACTTTCTTGTATTAAGCCTTGAAATGTAGTGTCTTTTGGTGGCTACTTTGTTTTTGTTGGGTACTTTGTTTTGCTGCTTTAAAGGAAATCTGCAAGTGAAATAAAATGTGTTTGGTTCAATTTTTGGACTTCTAGAAAGCTCATCTTATTCTGACTTGACAAATCTAACCTCAGGGTTCATCTTTCCCTTTTCATTCAGAAACATCATGCACTCCTGTTTCTCCTTTTGTATATGATAGGGATCTGTACGTTGATGTATGGTTAAAGCAATGACTTCCCAGATTCAGCTTCTTTCTTTTGGCTAAGTTCCATAGATGTGCTCCTAAGGAGATGTTCAACTCTGAGTTTGTCTGGCGTGTTGTGCCTTTAGTCTCTTAGTGGAAAAAAACTGGTACCTACACTTTAGATGGCACTAATGTATCTTTGAAATCAAGCTGCTGTTGTGTAGAGAATTGAACTGTTCTTTAGCTAGTAGATGTGTCTTTGAAGATTGAAGGAATAGGAAATGTTTTGTAAACACTTCTGTGTTGCAAAATGCTTTCTTCTGTAAAGTAGGGGTTTTTTTTACTGTGAATATTTTCAGCTCTTAGAAAACAATACTACATTCATGTGATCTGTTTCTTTGCAAATTGTGCACACAGATCAATTTAATGTTAAAAAACATCCTCAAATCTCTTTTTGCTTGGGTAGTATACTAGTTTAGAGTATACAGCAAGTTCCTATTTCTCTATTGCTTGTGATGTATGTTAAAATAAATTAAAAGTGACATTTATTGTTGCTTATATAAGCTCAATTTCCAGATGTAGTTAAAGAGGAAGAAAAGTAGTTGAGCATTAAGCTGTGACTAAAACATGCTTTTTTTGGCTAGAGATTTTATTCTAACTGGTATTCTCTTGTTCTTTGCAAAAGGCAACCCCAGCACCTGATACTTCACTCTTCATTAGGCACTGACTCCAAAATCTCAGCATGTTCCCAGATTAATAACACTTTTAATGCATAAACATAAATCAGTAGGTATTGGGTAGCACCACGTGTTTGGTATTGCTTGCATATAGAGTAGCAGGAGAACCTAGAAGTCATAAGTGGTATCATTTTCCATTTGCAGTGTAGCTGCAATGCAGTATCTCATAAATTGCTTTGAAACATTTAATTGTTATTAAAAACCAAAGAAGGTAGTGATCAGCTGTTGCAGACATATTGCTGATCTTAACAGTTTTTTCCATAACTTTTGTTTTTTATGATAAGCTTCCAGACTTTAAGGAAAATGGCTCACCTGTGGCCTACCTCAAAGCAGCTCACAATCAAAGGCGGCAGCAGAAGTGTAGGAAAAACCAAGTAGTGTGGGGCTGGATATGGGAATTTTCTTTGTGGAAGATGTTTATATTTCAGCAGATGGTGAAATGAAGAAATCTTTGATGGAAGAAATGGAAGAAATCTTTGTTCTTTATATGTCACAGAATAAAAGTAATTTGTTCAAAAGTAATGGGGGTGGAGCTACTATTTTAAGGTAGAGTTTGCCTTGTGATTGATGCCTGTGCCTTTTAAGGGTATATGGGTTGTTGAAAGATGAAATTCTAAATTCTGTGCTTGTTTCTCCTATTTCACCCCATTTTAGTCTTTGTGTTGAGTTTCCAGGAGATATGCTATTAGGAGGGATACCTGATTCAATGAAAGTTCTGTTTGATTGTATTTACTGTGCAAAGAATTGATAAGTTCCTCCTTTGTGGGTTATTGGTTTGTTTTGTTTTGTTTTTTATAGGATGGAGGACAGAAGAGATTTGGTGCTATTTCCTGTAATATTTGTGGAATGCTTTACACTGTGTCAAATCCAGAGGATGAAACCCAACATCTGTTATTCCACAACCAGTTCATAAGTGCTGTTAAATATGTGGTAAGAAAACCTTCTCTTTTAAAAGACATAAACAGCATCTTTTGTTTGCTCTGTACTAGTTACAATTCATATTACATTAAGTTGTGTTTTAATAAATGATTATCACAGTAGGGCATAAATCATCCACTTTGGGAAATAAATGTTTTTAAGAGCCATGGTAGACAGGTTATATATTATGTATAAAAATAGTTAGTACAATAATGGTGTTTCATTGCCATACTATTACTTCTGCTACAATTACCTGATCTTGGGGAGGTGTGAGGGTAGTGATAGGAAAACAAAGGAATGTCACTGTTCTGAAAGTATTAAATACAGGTTTCTCTACAACTGGTGTTCGCAGCAGCAGTTGACTTAATAGTTAGATGAAGGGCTGACTGTTGTGTTTTTTTAAGTGTGTGATCTTAGAAGACTTAGAAATTACTTTTCCATTGATTGTGTGTAATTTGAGGAAACACTGCTTAGGAATTCAACTGATACGATTTCATAGCATATTGAAGCTATACTGAATTTATGAGAATGTGATCTTTAAAATACCTATTTGAAAATTTCATTATATATGCTTTCTCTGAGTATCTTTCATTAAATCTCAGATTTGAAAAATTCTGTGTAATTTCAAGTAAATTGTAAAATCAGCTACTTCACACTAGCTGATATTACAAGACCTAGGAAATGCCTGTTCACATGTCTGAAATCCAGAACAGAATCCACAAAGTCTATTTTCTTATCATACATGTTACCTTCAGTACTCTACACTCGAGTAGATAAGACCTCCAGGATAACTGAACTGAGGCCACCTATTTGTTTCATGTAGGCACCAAATGGCTGTTGGGCTACTCTTAAATCTCAACCATACTTTTATCCCACTGTTTGCAGATATAAAGACACTTCATCCGTAAAGTGTTTGAAAGTCTCTGGTGAATAGTTTTGGTATTTATTCTATCCTTGGTTAGTTTTTGCTAAATTATCTGGACATCTGGAAAGATCTCTTCTGATACACGTTAGGTACATCGTTGGGTGGGACTGGACAGAAATTGTGATGGGACTCACTACATTATTATGGCAGCACAAAACACGTTTCCCCGTTTTATTTCTGTTTGTCCTCCCTCTCCCCACCCATTCAAGTGCTTTCAGATCTTGAATGTTACCAAAGATGTAAACATAATTCACAGAAGATGATGTTTAGTTCTTTTGGACAGAAGCTCTTTGGCACATGAGTTCAGTAGCTTCATGTAGGTAAGAAGCTGTACTGAAGTTTTAGATATTTTGGAAGTTGAAAGAGCTGAAATCTCACACTTGTATGTATGTCTAGGGTAGCTACATAATTAACATGAAAGTGAATGAGTGGACTGCCTTAAACCAGCCATAAATAATTTCATACAGAGTTACGTATGCTTTTAATTTGAAAAAAGCTTTCCCTATTGTTTTCTCAGTTGCTAACCATCTTCTTAAAACTTCCAACAATGTGTACTCAAGCAAATTATTTGTATAGTTCAATGAGTAAAGAGTTGTCTCTCTGTAATCTTTTGAGACTTTTGTTGTATTTTGTAGATGACTGTAGAGCCATGATTTAGATGGTTATTCTGGAATGGAAACTAGAGTAAGAGGTGAAAGAAGAACTCATAGGAGTCTTCAAATTCCCCTCTGTTTTTTTTTTCCCTCTTAACAATCTTAACACTGTTTTCTGCATGGATGAGTAACTTTTGCCATTCTAAATAGATGAGTTTTTACCACCAGTCATTTGATCTGAAGTCACTGGTTCTTGGTTGATAGTATTGTGACAGAAACATTCTCGCCTCCTCTTAGAAAATAACTTCAATTTAAGATAAGTCTTCTTGGCAGTGAATTAGTACACCAAGTGACTACTTGTTAATTCTTAGTCATCCAGAAATACTGGAATGATTGCTAATTTTCCTGGTTTTGCTAGGAGGTTTTTAGTGGGGATTGTTAGAAGGATGGTTTCTGGATATTTGTATGTAGCTAACTGCATTGAAATTTTGACTTGCCCTGACAGTGTTAGCTGAACAGTAGCATCAGGGGGTTTACTGGGAAAGTCCTGGTAACTCCTTGGTTAGACATCTTGGTCCAGGAACACGTGGTCTCAGTGACCTTGACGTGTTACTTTTTAGCTCTACAGACACTCTTTATAAGTAGTTAACATGTTTGGCATTACTTGTGATTCAGAGGCCATTCTAAGGGATTTTATAAGCATTTATCATTCTCTTGTCATTCACATTCTCCATGCCATATGATGATGTCCCAGTCTGACTGGAGAAAACTTTTCTCAGTTTTTTTCTCCCTTTTAAGTGTATCTTGTTATGGGCTTAGTAGTTCTATGAATGATTCATTTCACAGACTCAAAAAAAGTAGGTCTGTATATACATTGTCATGGTAGACCTCCTTGCTGTGAGCTGTGAAAATGGACATTATTGTTAGTGTCTTTCCCACCTGCCTGGAGGTGCTCTGTAGGTTTTTTAAAACGTTTTGAGTAGCCAGAAGGTAGTTTGCATATAAATAATAAATTACTTATTATCTTCAACAAAATACAACTTTGTTCAGTGGGTTATTTTAAAAGCCTGTCCTACTCCTTGTAGTAAAAAATTCTGTTTGGATCTCTAGAAATGCCATGGTGACCCCAAAAGAAGGACAGGCTAACAAGGAATTAGTATTGGATACTTGCTTTGTCGTGGGTGTCTGATAGAGATGGTAAGGTAATTGTAGGCTTTGTGTGTAGAGAGGAAATTTGACAAGTGTAATGACAATTTCTAGATTTGAGAACAGAAGATTGGCAAGGATTGTTTTCCAAAGGGTGACATTTTCTATTAATAGAAGCATGCAGATTAAATTAGCAAGAAGGTAAGATAGCCAAGGATAGCCCTGGAGCAGGAATGAGAGATGTCCCCAGCTGCAGACAAATGGAGCAATCTGTCTCAATTTCCTCTGGTTTCAGACATCTGAAAGTCTCCAGACAAATGATGCCATTCTAGTGTTTGTGTGTGTGTGCACTGAGCAGTGATGTACACATCAGGTGTTAGCTCCAGCAGGATGGCTGGAGCTACAGCAGCAGGATGGGCAACTCTGTGGGATGGATAAATTATTCCATTTTATAACATTATCTAGCTGTGATACCACACCGTATCAATTCTGCATCCTCTCTCTGATACCACATAGGATCAGCTTAGTATTTCTGCAAAATATTTTTGTGAGAGCAAGGCATTTTTAATGGTGTTCTGAAGTTGCAAAGCCAAAACGTTGTTAGTAAATGCCTGTGGATTCAGGTGTCATATGTGATTGCAGTTAATGTGTTTGTATTTCAGGCTCATCTTCTTGGTTAAAAATATCTTGAGCTTAAGAAAATGGGGGAAACTGTTATTTGGGCTGTGTAATCTTGATAAGTTTATAGCTATTCTGCTGTAACTGTACCCAAGTTAGTCTCTGAGCTTCTTAGGATTCTCACATTTAAAGAAAAGCAATATTTGACTTCTTGGCATCTGAAGTTAATAGGATTGAAGATGGTGCTGAACTTCATGTTACCTTAGAAGGATTTCATACTTGTCTTGATTTGTGTTAATTCCAAAAGTAGTGCATCTGTATGACATAAAAATAATGTTACAAAGGAAGTTCTTACCATTAGATTCTTCTGTGAGAAGTTTTAATAGTTTAGAAGTTTTATCCAAGGATCTTAATGTGTTCTGCAGTCAAAAACTCATTCTCTACATTCCATGCCTAGGAAGGAGAGGCAGAATATCTGTACTTGTCAGGAAGAAGAATGCAGCAAGTGCATTTCTCTGCTACAAATTGTAAAGGACAATAGTTTACAAAATTTCACACTAGACTTCATTACTAGGGAAAAAATTCAGAAATGTTTTTGTAGTGAAGACCAAGAATTATACAGTATTAACCATGTTTTCCTTAGTAACTCAGTATTTTTGAGGAAAAAAGCTTTATAAGAAAAAAATACTTTTTTTTTTCATGCTTTTGTATTCAGTTGAGAAATAGTGAGTACAGAAAAGCCAGAACTGACATAAACAGAAAGGCATCAGCATTGCTGTATCATTTCCTACTCATATGTAAGAATTTCTAAAAACTTAGCCTGCTTCCCATGAATTTCCTATCATATCTGATAACTTACACTTTTAAAGACAAATCTCCATCAGATATTATTTTAAACTATAAGCAGAACGTAATTCATGAAAAACAGAGCACTGAACATTTAGTTACTGTACTATTAATGTTGGAGCCATTTTTACACCTCTGTTCTACCTCATTTTTTATATACATACATATCCAGAGAAAACAATGAGCTGCACTCTGTAGTAGTAGCTACTGTCCACATTATTTCATGATCTGGTAGCAGGTGCTTCTCTCTATTGCCCTTTTGTAATGATGTCTTTTGTACTCCTATTGCCATTGCCCCTTAATAAACACAGCAGAAGCAGCCTTTATTCGTGTTTGAACTGGGAGGAAGTTAGAGGTAGACTAAGAAGGAGCTAACAGTGCATTGCAGAGTTGCCTTACTTTCTCAAGCAGTTACAAATATTTGTAGGACCAATAGTCCCAACATGGAGGGAGGAAGGTGTTGCTACAATGCTTACACACCCCCATACAGCACCAGCCTGCCCAGCTGTGGTGAAGGGTCTCTGCCTGCCTTGCTGCTGCTGGCTGGAGGTAATCTGTTCTTGGGCACAGACTTGCAGCATCAGGGATGAGTGCTGTAATCATCTGCTTTTACTCCAGAACATGTTTCCCTGTGGAAGAGTAGCTTCCCTTTTAACTTCTTTGGTCATCACAGGGGATGTGTATCAATGAGCATCTGATTTAACAGTAAACAAGCCTTAATGTCCTAAAGTAATGTCAATTAAAAGAAAAGGGAAAGCAGTTTTTCTGTCATTGCAGTAGAACACTATATGTTGCAGACATTAAGCTTCTGTTTCTTAATCTACTGAGGTGTTCTTGTTATCTGCCTGCTGAAAGAGTCCTACTTTAGCTCTCAGTGACTGAAATACCTGGCAGACTCCAGTATTTTAGTAGTGTTAAAATAGTGGAGGATTGATTAAAAACTGTTAATAGGTGTATTTAGGGAAATAATTTTCAGACCACATGAAAATGCTGACACTAAAACATATTTTGTGTACTGTAAATATCTAATAGGATTAGTCCCAGCTGCAGCTGTAGCACTTTTCCTTCAATGTTTTAATATCACAGAGTTGTGACCAGTCTTGTGCATTGCTTCCATTTGTCTGGTTTAAAGGAAGCAAAACTCAGCAATAAGGTGCAGATATATATATATGAAATCATAGTTTTTCTTTATAACTTTATTAGAGCTGCTTATGACTTTAAGGGCTCAATATGGCTGTGAAATGGCTTCACTAAAAATCTGGATGAGCTTAGGCTTTGCAGAAACTTTTTGGAAAGCTGCATCTAAAAGATGCATTTCTGAATTCCAAAATACTTCCATTTAGAAACTACCCCTCCTGTGAATATCATCAGTCTCCATATTATACAGATCACTTAAGAGGATGAACAGGTGGACAGTAATGAAAATAATGAGTCCTATACATTTGAGAATCAATTACTGCATTTTTAGAGATTTTTAGACTTGTGCTAATATACTGTTGCTTAAAGGCATAAATACTGTGATGTTGAGAAGTGTTCTATTCTTTATTTGATTTCATTTTCTGGAAGTACCTGGCATTAACAGGATACCTTAACCTAAAAATTAGTGTTGAATTTTCTTCATTAGTCTTGTGGCAGTCTGGATGCTGTAATGGCAGGATTATCAAACAGATTGCATTTATATCATGAGTGATGATTTAAAATGGGCTGTAAAAAGCTCTTGCAGAGCAAACAGGTAGCCAAAAGGCAGAAAAAGACAAAAAGTCTGATTTTTGATGCCTTTCCTGATGACAGTCTCAAAAAGCGTGTCACAATCCCACAAATTACACTTTCCTGCTTCCCTAAATATGATGACACTGCTGTTTACTGCCCTTTGTGTTCAGACCATAATATATATAAATTCAAGTAGAATCTTCATTTGTTCAGTTATTACTGAGAAAAAAAGCAGACAGGATTAAAATTGCGTCTGTGTTGTGATGATTGCCATGCTGGGTGCTAAACTGATACTTAAATAGTTTCAGGGCTAGCAGCAAGTAGATACATTTCTAAAATTTTTCTCTTCATGTGCTCCTTGGGGTAAGGGAGTAAAATCAATATGAATAAAATGAGGTGCAGATCAAGTATTATAGCATTTGAATTTTAACATTTTTTGTGGTAGTATATATGGCATTCATGTAGTGCCAAATTCCATTGCTTGGTCTTCAGTCAAACGTTATTTTCTGGGAAGGTACAGATTTCAATGAGAATCACTCCATCAGTATTGTTTCTTCAAAGACTTTTTTATTTAAAGTTGCTTTGAAGTAAGACTTGTAGATCAGCCTTTTTAGTGGCTGAAGTTACTTCTGCATTCAATATTTTTAGGTCCCATCAAAGCAACTTGAGTTCTAATATCTACCAGTCCCATCTTGCTAGATTTAAGTGGCTTTTTTGTTTTGTTTTTTTCCATGCAGGTACTGCTCATTATTCACCACGAGTGTGGATCTGAAGAAGAGTTAATTACCTCTATTTTTTTGAGTATGTTTATACTTCAGATACACACAACGTAGTCTCCTTCCCTATTAGATTCTTAGAAGGTAGTTATAAATTTTTTTCTAGTATCCTTCTTGTGGCTTTAACAATTATGATCAGTAACAAAATAAATTATTCCTTACATTTTGGGCAGCTGCATGCCAATCAGTTCACTTAGAACCTCCTGGAGGTCTTTCGCATGCCAGACTTTTAAAACTGAGTGTGTATTTGTGGAGGTAACTATGTTAAAAAGAAATCTTCTAATAAAACTTAGGGCTTTCTCATTCACTGGACTTTGAAAAATAAGTATTTACATGGTTTGGAAATCAGTTATGTGAGCTGAATTTGTTACTTCTGTTCTAAAATTGAGTTTGCACTGCACTTCTGGGGGAAAATCTAGTTGGGAAATTGCAAGATGCTTTCACATTGTTTTTAGATATAGTTAGGTTATTGTATAAATAACATATTTTATCTGTTATGCTCATTTTAAAAGGCTAGATGAAGTTTACTTCTCTAGCAAAGCAACTGCTAAATTCTGTGAAATCTGCATAAATTCAGTGTCTAGAACGATAATTTGCCACTTCTGTTTATAGAAGGACATCATGTATATGATTTAGATAAGTGTTTGTTTTATTTAGGGTTGGAAAAAGGAGAGAATCTTGGCTGAATATCCTGATGGAAAGATAATAATGGTTCTACCTGATGACCCAAAGTATGCACTTAAAAAGGTATGGTGAGAAGGACTGGACCTGTATTTCTTGCTTTGTTTGATGTTTTCATCTAAATAAAAATGTTCATAGAAAAGTTTGTGTCATTGACATGTGAACAGTTGAAATTGGACTCAAAACCGCAGTGGTTCTGTTCCCTTTTCCACAGACAGGTCAGGTGCCTCACTCTTAAACACTGCTGGTTTCTTCATAGAGAGGCTGGGCTTGGGCAGGGGGTGGGAAGAGCATCAGCCAACGGACTTCTTAAAATTTGGTGTTGGTTTGTTTTACGTATCCTTGCAGAATGTCTGACAGATATTTTATGTAATATAAACTTCCTGTTTTATTTAAATGAAGTACCATTTATTAACTTTATAACACAGCACAAATGTGGCAGCATTCTCTAGGCGACTTTCTGATAAAAACAGAATTAGGTGGAAAGTGGCCTTAAAGTCATCTAGTCCCTTGCCATGTCCAAAGCAGAATTTGCTCTGATTATGATGTATCTGACAACTTTCTAAAAATTCTACCACTAAAGGTTTGTCTGACCTCTTCAGACTGTATTACAGTGCTTTGCTAACCATAACATTAGGATGAATGTCTGTCTTAACAGAATCTCCATACTGCAATTTAAGCTCATTACTACTAATCATTCTGCCATAGCTAAAGAAAACATTCTTCTTTTCCTCCTTGCAGCAGATTTTTTGTGCCTGAACAAACTGATTTTTTTTTCCTTAAGGAGATTGACTGGATGTGCTGTTTTTTTTAGTTTATACTCCTAAATAATGTTTTTTAGAGCTCCGTTCATTATCATGCTCTTTTCTAGCTAATCTCCATTTGTGCCATGACTCATGTCTTCCTTGAAGATCTAAAACTGGTCTCAACACACTAATGGGGACTTAAAGCAGTTGGTACTTCAGTGTCCTGCTGGCTAACATGTGTTCAGACATCTGAAAGTGTCATTTCACTATAGCCTGGCACTAACTCTGCTTAGCTGGGGATTTGCTGTGGCTAATAGGGACTTTTTACAGTATCCCTGTCAGAGGGTCACAGAATGGTTGAGGTTGGAAGGGTTCTCTGGAGGCTGAATGGATGCCCAAGACAGCTCTTGCTGCTGTTGTGGCTATAGCAGGTTTCTTTAGTCTAAGTTACTGAATTAAAATGAAACTACAGATTTTCACATTTGATGCAGATAAGTTTATTCTTTAAGTTTTATTTTTCTTGTGGGATTCCCCTAATTTTAGTACATTTGTTGTGCATTCATTTTTTAATACAATGGCGGGAGAAAAAGAAGGAAGACTGTAGTGAATTGTCATTTAGGACAGCGTTTTCTGTAGTTCTGTGTAGCTGAAGCTAATAGAATCTTACTGTCATAACCATGTCATAACCATGGGTGCCTGATTGCAAGAATAGTTTTACTTGATGTTTCAGATAATAGGATGTGTCATTAAATGATTAGTACCTGAAGGTGAGAAAATAGAGAGTAATTCATACCTGTTAAAAATAATTTTAAAGCATTTTAAACACAGCTTTCTTTACTGTGTGGGTGCCTGTTAATTCGAACAGATTGCCCAGAGAGGGTGTGGAGTCTCCCTCACTGGGGATATTCAAGCACTGTCTGGATGCAATCCTGTGCCATGTGCTCTGGGATGGCCCTGCTTGAGCAGGGAGGTTGGACCAAATGTGGTACCTTCCAACCTGACCTGTTCTGTGGTTGTGATACTCACAGCATCAGTAATTCTCTTTGTGCATTACTGCTGTAACTACAGCTTGCATTCAAGAAGCTTATGCCATTTAATGCACCATAGGTGAGGGCACCTTGTTTGTCTTACAGGAGATGAGGGATGACAGAGGCTGTTCCAATGTCCAGATGTCGGTTCAGGAATGCCTCAGTAAAAAATCAGCTCATGCATAAGCTTTCATTTACGTTCATGTTGGAGTTTATCTGTTTCTTCTAAACTTGCTAATACTAAATAAAATTTTATTTTTAGTTTCAGTTGCTCTTTGAAAATCCAATGGAGGAGTAAAAAGCTGAAGGAAAGAGAAAATATTTACTCCTTTAAAACAAATGCCTATATTTTCTATCTGCCTTGGCACTGTGTCTGCTGTTACCTGCTCAAAACCCTTAATGGATTAGTTCTTTCAAGATTTCAAAAATAACAAAAAATCCTAAACTGCTTTAACTTTCCTTGCAGGTCTACTTGACTTCTAAAATATCAGAGCTCACAGTTTGATTATCTGCATTCTCTCTATTAGCCTTTGTCTAATGAAATTTGGACTTAATGGAAGCTGACTGAGGGGTCTCTACTCTTCCTATTTCCAGACGAGTATTGTTGAAGGAACATTTTTGCAGATGATGTGTTGCAGGGTACTTGGGTTAATCCTTAACTTTTGGAATAGCTTTCAGTATTCTAGATATCCTAATATTTTTCTGCAAATCTGTGATTTTAATGTAAATTTATAAAAATGTGCATTTAGACATGTTTCTTATACAGCATTTAAAATTATTTTGACAGGTTGAAGAAATCAGAGAAATGGTAGACAATGACTTGGGATTTCAGCAAACTCCTCTCATGTGCTACTCTAGAACTAAAACTCTTCTTTTTATTTCTAATGACAAAAAAGTCATTGGCTGCTTAATTGCAGAACATATCCAGTGGGTAAGTGATTGAATTGGAGAAAGATAATTATGTCAGTGCTTAATAACTGTTTTACACAGCAAATTATTATTCTGTGTGTGCCTGTTCCACAGAAGAAGAGACTGGGTGGTTGGACCATTCTGAAGTGTGGTTACTCAGTTTTGTGTGGTTGACACTGAGCAGAGACACATGGATGGTGTCACACTTGGCTCAGACAGACCTCATCATTTAAAAACTTGATATAGCTGAGGGGTGGAATTTTTCTTCCTCTGCTGTTACACAGCTCTGGCTGTGCTCTTGCTTGTCAACAAGCAGGTTCAACTCCCTACCCAACAGAAATCCAACATGGATGAAAGAGTGGATGTTCTGTATGATTGAGTTCAATCACCGCAGGGTCAAACAGCTCCACAGGAAATAAATGCAGTGGACAGAACTGCACTGGAAGGCAGTACAAGAGGTCATTGTAGTGCTAATCACTGATGTCATATAAACTGTCTCTTCATTCCAAACTTAATTGTTTTCTATTGTCCCTTGGGAGTATCAGACAACAAGCAAAATAATCCTAGCCAAAGCCAGAGAAATTGATGCAAACACTTTAATACAGGTAGTAATAAGGATTGGATTATTTGTTGCTGTTATTTTAAGTGAGAGAAACTTCAGATGTTTTTTTCTTTATTTAATCTTTTATAATTTTCTTGATTTTTGGAACTGTTATGAGAAATTAAATGAGATGCAAAAATACAGTCTTTTTGGTAAGGCATTTTAGCAGCCAAGTGTGTTTAACTGAAATAAATTAAACATTAATTATTTTCTTCAGTCATTAGTGATGCTTTTATAAAGTGACGAATGTTTTTTACATCATCTGCAGGGCTACAGAGTTATAGAAGAGAAGGTTCCAGAAATCAGTTCAGAAAATGAGAAAGTGATATTTGAAAGACAGAAAGCATGGTGCTGTTCAACTTCTCCAGAGCCCGCGATCTGCGGGATCAGTCGGATCTGGGTGTTCAGCATGATGCGCCGCAAGAAGATCGCTTCTCGCATGATAGAGTGTCTCAGGTAAGAGGGAAACATTCCTCAGCCACACGTGGTTTACACAGAACTCCCTACAAGACGTTGATTGTTATGTGTGTCCCAAGCTTGTATTTCCAAGCTGCTGGTGCTACTGGGGATATGGATTTGAGCACAGTTGACAGTTTAGGTGGAGTTCAGTAACTAATGTCAGTACTCTACAGTCGTTTGTCTTTCGCAGAAATCTTTGAGTGTAATTGTAACGAGTCACCCTGGCAGATTCCTGGGGGAAATTCCTCCACAGTAATTATGAGTAAAGGACACAGGACTGTCTTTGGTCCAAGTGTGAGATTGCCCATGGACTGGGACCCAACCATTGGCTGATTGTCCATTACTTACAGGTAGCAAGAGGGAAGCAACAGAGACCCAGTGCACCAAACTGTTGGGTGTACTCTGGTGGTTCCAGCTGTTGTTATGTTTTAGCTCTTTTATATATACTCAGGTTCACTGAACCTTCTGGATATTTTCAGTTTCCATGGAGCTTTAGTAGCTAGTGGTGAGTGTATTCCAGCTGAATGTTTGAGTCCATAAAAAGGACTCAAACATCTGTGCTATTGTCTAGATAAATGTTAAAAATGTTGAATCTCCAAACCTTAGGTTTCTTTCCAAGAAGTTTAAATGTCAGTTCTAAGTAATGGCAAGAAGTGCTCGAATCTTAATGATGGCTGGGCTGTCAGGTTTGTGCTCACCTCATCTTTTTGGAGTTTCTTGAACAGATACTGCTGCCTCTGTCAGTCCTCACCTCCTTGGGTATTTGGAGAGCTCAGCAAAGCTGTTTTGCCCTGCTCAATTCATCTTGCCCAGCTGGTGGAGTAAATCATGGTCAGATCATGTTTTGGCTGACCTATTGACAGTAAAGCTGTATTCACACAAGTATATTAACTTGATGATCTGCTTATGTTTTTAGCAGATTTTTAATAGTGTGTTCTGTAACTTCCTAGAAACTATTTGGAAAGATTTCTCTTCCAAAATGATGCTGAAGTTACTTCCTCAGCTACAGCCCTAAAGGATCTTTAGAATAAATTATGATGACCTGTTGCAGATAGTGAGGCCTCAGTTTTCCTCGTTACTGTGCACAGCACCTCCCCTTTTGCTGTGCTCTGGTGCTTGTTTGGCCTTCCATTAGCTCATTGCTGTATTCACTAAAAAGTTTTGCATTATTTTGGTGCATTATTGGTTTGTTGAAAGGTCTGATAAGCTCTAGAGCTGGTGTTGATGAGGGAGCCTAGGAAGTTACAGAAGGCAAAGGAAAGGAGTGAGACTTGCTTTGGGATGGCAGTAAGCACTTACATCTGCTCAGCTGCCTAAACCTAAACATTTTCCATAGCAAAAGTTACTTGGAATGGGATAATTTTGGTAACCAGCTAAATCCTGACTTCCAAATGTTGAAGGCATCATAACAGACTGAAGTTCATTTTGAGAATGTCTGCCCCATTTCACTCAGGCTATCACAGTACCTTGGAGTCACAGAAATCCACTTGGTCTTAACCTTGCAAAATCATCTTCCTGAACACATGAAAGAGAAGAAAATAAAGCTGGTAGTAATTAAAAAGGATTTTGTTCTTTCTGTCTTTTCCTCAGTATTTAATGGTGATGTCCATATGAGTGAAGCTCCTGCTTGCTCTTCAAGTACATTTCTGGTTATTTTATAGAAACTAAAGAACTTAAGTCTAAAGGGAGTTTCTTCTGTTTCTAAGGATAAAATAACACCTCCCTTTAAGACCAGTTGAGGTCTTAAACCGTGAATTCGGTTTTCTAAAATTGCTCGCACAGCCAGCCAGAGAATTAGAATGCTATCACTTGATTCCTACTCTCCCTTCAAATAAGACTGAAACATACAGAAAATACTCTTCATGAACAAGTTAATTCTTTTTGTATAGTTAATTACTGAATGTGTATTTAGAAATTATGCCTTGGGGTTGGTCCCTTGAGGCCCCTCCATAAGCACCCCAACTTGATTAATAGCTTGTTTTCATTCCTAGTGATTGCAGTTAAAGCCCTAGTGTTCTCTTTTCTATTAAAAAATCTTTGGAATTAATTCAAACTTTTTATTTTAAACTCTGGATTTGAACTCTTGATGTAATTGTTCTGTACAAATATTCCTTCTAAAACACCAGACCCTTATAAAACCCCCTCCCAGAGCAAGTGGTTCTTCTTGCTCTTTGGAAGGAGGAGATAAATCCTATGAATAGACTCATCTCCTCCTAACAGAACTTCTTCCTTTTGAGTGTCTGTGCCACTTAATTAATGGTTTGTCACCTAATAGCATAAATATTTTTCATGATTCTCTGAGAGTAATTATCATCTTTTATTTTTTCCTTTTCCCTTTTTTTAAACAGGAGCAACTTCATATATGGCTCATACTTAAGCAAGGAAGAAATTGCTTTCTCTGACCCCACTCCTGATGGAAAGCTCTTTGCAACACAGTACTGTGGCACTGGCCAGTTCCTGGTATACAACTTCCTCAATGGACAGCACCAGACTTAACTGCTCTGCAGGAATTCCATTTTTATTGGAGACTTCTGCCAAACTGCATGGAGTGGGTGCAGACCTTCAGCAGAAGCCAGGGCCATTTTTATTACAGTGAACTCAGGACTGGTAACAACCAAACGGTTGTACTATTTTATTAAAATTGTAAACAATGCAGTAATAGGCTAACTTTGTTTTTTTAAAAGAAAGATATTTTATTAACTTTTACAAAAGTTTGATTGTATTTTATCTAGTTATTCATGTTTACATGCAGCAGAAAATTGTTCATAGTGGACTGTAAACTAATGCAAAGACTCTAGTCTGGCTGATGAGTACATGCTGAAGTTCTTACTGAGGTGATATACCAGTGCTTCCCAGTACTGGAGCGCTGGGCTCCTGCCCCAGCTCCCACTACCAGCACTTGTCTGACAGAGTTCCAGGCTGTGCCCAGTGGAATTGGGGCAGGAAGTGTGGGCAACAACCCTCACAGGCTGTACGGCGCCTTCTGGGGTGCCCCTGTACCCTGCTCCCTGGCAGCAGCATTGGAATCCTGTTGTGGCCTCTGTCCCTTTCTCCCCCAGATTAGTTTTGGAGTAAAAGGTGGAATGAAAAGCCCAAGGACTGGTGTACTCGTCATTCTTCAAGTATTGTACTGAGTATATACCTTTGTTAGTGGACTTCACTTTGATACTTGTCACTCCTTCATAAATCTCTCCTCTTTCAAAGGGTTTGTATGTTGAAAAACTGCTGTGGCCTTTCTTGATCTGTACATAATGTAGATAGATTAAAAATAAAATACTTGATAGCTTTTTTAAAGTTACTCTGTATAATACTAAGTGTGAATGAATCTTTAGTGTATTTCATATTTTCCTTGGTGGGAAAAAAATAACATGCTGATGATCAATGCCCCCAGGAGCTCCGGATCAAGACCATCCTCCTACAAGGTTTATAGTGAGGTGAGTGGGGATGCCTTCAGTCTTGAGTAACAGTTTAAAGCCCTAATGGAATATGGGAAAGATTTAGCTAAGGTTAAACTTAGCATTTGTTTCCATTTTGGAACCTATGTGCAGTCAGGATGTATTTGTTCATGGTGTGCTGTCCTTAGCCTTGGTCTAGAGCTAAAGCAAAAACCTGGCACCACATCCCAGACAATACTCAAGAGTACTTAAAGCTGGAGTAGCAGAACAGTGCTGGATTCTGGGCTGCAGAGGCTGGTTGTTTCCAAGCTGCCATGTGTAATTTTCCTGGGGACTGTGAGCAGCCTGTAAAGAGCTTTGTCAGAAAAGTGGTGCAGGTGCACAGAACTCTAGAACACAGAACTCTGTGGTGGGCTCAGAAAGAAAGAGCAGGACCCATTAAGAGAGACGCAGTCTGAAATGGTAACTTAATATATTCAAATTTAATGAAAGCACATTATAAACATACCATAGCCACAACTTCAGACAGTTTCAGTTCATAAACAGTAACATGAGGTAGACTGACTAGTGAAGCTAGATTCACCAAGTTTTTGGTTAAGAAAACTTTACACTAGGAAAGCAACGTTTTTAACCCTCTTCCAAAAGTCACAAAAAGCAATTACATAAGTTAAGCAAAAAGCATCTGCATATGATTCTTTAAATCTTAGTTTACATTCAGTTTTAACCTGTGAATAGACAAGAACATCTACAGGTAAAATATAACGCTGGCCAATTTTCATACATTCATAAGAATGGCCTTAATGGCAAGGCTTAAAACCAAAATGGAATAGCAATCATGTGCCTGTCAACCAAGGGTCTCCTTGCCAGGAATTCACAGGCAGCCAATTTAAAGTGTTCATAGGACAGGCTTATGCTGTTGGGGCTGGTGTAGTGCACTCTGGCCACAGCGTTACCAAAACTCCTTGCTTCCATAGGGGACAGCACTAAGGAAATGGGTTTACTATCAGCTGGTAAAGGCAGGCAAATACACTGATTTTCTAAATGCACTCTCAGCCCTCAGGACGATTTTGCTCTGCTCCACCAGTGGGCTAGATCCTCCTGGTAGTCTCAGCACCTGGAGTTTTAAGAACTTAGTGCAAACATCAAATACACGAACAAAAAGGAAACCATTTTTGAACATGTAATACCTGACACTTTTCTACACCACGCTAAGACTGGGGGCTGGCCTTAAGCCCTCTGGCAAAACCAGAGCTACTGGAATACATTCAGGCATGAAGCAAACACTGCAAGAATGATCTTGTATATTCCTACGTCTTCCCAGTGTTAAAATAGGTAAGGCAGGTTCTATCTGAAGGAAAATAAAAATAGATTTACTGAACGGGGTTGTTCATGTGAAATTTCCTAAATTTACAGCATCAGAAATAATGCTACATCAACACAGACATATGCAAACCATTTTACTTTGGCCTCTGTCAAATATATTATGTTTATTCATCTGTAAACATCTCTTCACAAGATAAAAAAAGTTGCTTAATTAACACTATGCCTTAAAAAAAAATGCAGCTTTGGCAGGTCCTTCTGCAATGACTGCAAGTCAGGTATAAAGATGCATTAATTTCATTGCTTTTTTGGGGAGTAAATTCATATTCCTGAATAGCCTTTAAGAACATTCTGCATTTTTCTTATTGATAGAGGGGGTCACGATGTGCAGAAAGATGATTGTTGGGAGGTGTGTGTGCAAGCCTCAGTGAGATAACATCTGCTGAGTGTGAGGGGAACAGAGCCCTGCTGCATACACCTCTGACAGCCAAATGCTGCGGCATCGAGTTAATTCTGGATCACCTTCACAAGGAGCAGTATTGCAGCTGGAAATGCAACAGTGTGTGACTGCTGCAGAGCCAGTGTTTACAGAGGTACGTGGATGATGGTTTCAGGTGATGTGGTCACACATCTCTGCTTCTGGAGAGTCCCTCCTGAGCAGTCCCAGCTCCCTGGGATTTCTCCTCTGCTCCCAGCCTTGGAGCTACTGTGGAATACTTTCTGTTTCTCTTGGGTCCAGCTCAGGCACTGTTACTCTCCTGCACAGTTCTTGGTGTGTTGCTTCATACAGGGTACAACTCAGATCTGAGCTCCGCTCTGCAGCCGACTGGAGTTGAGTGTAAAGGAAACAGAGAGGGAGTTGCAGGCAGTCTGTCCACCACAAAGGCACCGGACGAACAGGAGGATGCATTTCCGTACACAAAGAGGGATGGACTGCAAGTTTCCAAAGCTCTGAGGAGAGTGAGAAACTGAGGATGATTTGCTGGGAAGTTACTCTGGCCTGTAACTGAAGAGAGAGCAGCTCTGAGAAGCCTTTTGCTTTGGGCCCTGGAGCTGAGGAGAGGGTGCCTGCTGGGGCAAAATACCATTGCTAAGGGTGCACAGTGCCTGCCATGCGTTTGCCCATTTGTTCAGGTTTAAGTAGTAAACTTCGAACACCTGTGGAAATTTTGCCAAAGACAGTTTCAATACGTACACAATTACAAATTTTAAACTAACACTGCACAGAGAACAAGACTATTCCTCATAATACAAATATCTACTTTATATTGTAGTTTCAAACCCCTGAGTATTCCTGTACCACAGCACAGAGCTGAAGAGACACGGTGGGCTCTCCTCCACTTATCTTCGATAAATTCCACGTGCTAGGGTGCGTTTCATGTAACACATTCAAGCTTACAGCTGCAAGAGGGGAGCAGCTTCTTCCCCTAACTCAGCTGAATATAAAAAGGATTCTTCTTTGACAAAACAACATCCTCTTCCCAGATCCTACAGCTTGGTTGGCTGTGTGATTGGTGTCGGTGGTTGTGAATGATGTGAGAATAACTGGAATCCAGGATCCTTTAAATCATAACCAATGTGGTAATTTTACCCCAAAGAATAAAGCTACTTCAGAATGTGGGGAATCCTTTAGAGCAGTCAAGATAAATATTGGTTGCACTTTGCTCCACAGTGATTGTACTTTTTAAAAAAAAAAGTTCTTTTTTTTCTTTTGTTTGCGGTGTCTCAGAGAAGCTTATATGTGGCGTCCCGTAAGGAAATAGAGTGGTTCATCATCACTACTGTTTGCAGTTTGAAACTCATCCCGAAGTCGGAACTGCCACTCATCCTCCAGCTCCAAGCGGACTATTGTCTGCCGTAGCGAGCTCCTGTCTTGGCATATGACACACAGGGTGGCACCTTCAATTGAAAAGCATGTTAGATTCTCGAGGTACAATAACAACTCATCTCCTTCACTGATTTTCCTAAGATATTTTAGAGAAATCTCTGCTGCTAGGGGGGAAAAAAGTAGTATTAGAAAAGTCTATCACCAATTAGTGATATCACCAGACTCAGATCAATCCATCTGAATGTGTCCATTTGCACGAAGGCACAGACACGGAGATGCAAGGATGGTGTGGGATGTGCTTTGGATCACAGGATGTCACTGTCTGACAGCAGTGTTAATATCATCAACTGCAGCAGAGAGAACATTAACTAGATCTTTAAATTACTACTGATAATTAAGCCCAAATAATAAAGCCGACTTTTCTGTTTATTTCATAGGACATTTGGGTTTGTAGGAGGTCAACAATGAAATTCTACGAAGCCAAACCAGTCTCACAACTGACTTAAGAAAATCCGCTGACTTCCTTAAGTATGAGAGCTGCCCTAGGTAAAGCACTCTGAGTCTGTAATTTCTTCTGTGGTTTAACAAATTTACGAACTTCGTTCCACCTGGTGTTATACATGATCATTTAATAAGCAGGAGAACTGGACACCTTCAGGACCATCCCCAGCATGTCTTTGTGCCTTCTTCCTCTGTCTCTGCCCTGCAGGGCCCAAGAGGGCAGAGGAGCACACTTCAAAATGTGGTTCTTGGAATTGGCTGAGGGTCATCCCTATGGTAACCCTGCACATGGACCATCCTCAGTCAGCAAGAGAGGAAAATGGCTCAGCTCTGCCACCACAACTGCAACACACTTCAGCATTACTGAATTCCTCTGGCAATTTGCTAATTGCCAGCATTAAGACAAAAATAAGGATTTTTATGAGGTTTATCAAGTTCTGGTGAGGCAGACCAAATCATCCGTCAGCTAACAGCCTTCCTTATTTACAGAACTGAAGATTTACTGCCATTATAGACTGATTGCCAGAGCAGAATTTCCCGTCCTCATCACTAACATCTGTGCTCACAACTCTCAAGTTGCTGACTGCACAATTCATTGCCTGATTTCCAAAATCCTTGCTGATGTCCCTTTAAAATAACTTAAAGAATGTCATTTATCAACACTTACCTGAGGTTCAATTATCTGCCAACAGTAACAGAAGTTTCATACACCCCTCAAAAACCACTCCATCTATTTCTTTTGAAAACAGTGCCAAAACAAACTGTGAAAATAATGGAGCTATTTAATCAAGCTGTTTATTCCTCTGCCTTTCCCTTTTCATCCATGCTATTATTAGTTGGAGAGAGGCAGCCAGGATGCCCAGCAGAGAAGTGAGATTACCTTTGAGAAACCTGAACCGCTTGAGGAGGTCTGCACCGACGAAGGAGTCGCAGAGATAGAGCAGAAGTCCACTGAAGAACACCCCTTCACAGTTGACATTGACTGAGTGGGGGCGAGAGCTAATGTAGCATATGGCCACCTGAAACACAAGGGGGAAAGAAATGCTTTCTGTCTCAGAAATGTCTAAGGATGACTTATATGGAATGGAATATAACTTAGTGATAACAGGCAAGTCAGCTGGTGCTCTGATAAAAATCCAGTTGAACAAGATTGCAGTACTGAGCAAACTTTCCAAAGAAGTAACACACACAACAAACCTCTAGATTCAAATTTGGTCACCAAGTCTGCAACACAATATTTCAGGGCTCTCTAATTCAGTTTGATTTTTTTTTTCCTCTACAAATTACCTGCTTATAATAACTGTATAGATTATACAGGTTATTCTAATAAGGATACGTTTATCAAAAAACGTGATTCCATAAGTAGGGGAAATCCTGGTGCTTGTGGTTCCAAGCACTCTTGTGTCTCAGTGCTGTGATGGCTGTTACATAACAAAGGGTCCCTCCTCTATCTTACCACTGACCTCCATAAAATTTGTCTGAACAACAGACAAATGTCTTGTTAGACATTGACCCTGCTCCAGACCCAGTTCAAGCTGACCACTGGATTCAAAAATTCTGAACTCCCCACCTACAGACATCTAGAACGTATTGGCAAAAATCTGATTTCCTTGAAACCCAGGTTGATAAAAAGAGAAGCATCAAAGGATGAACATCAAGTTTTGTCAAGAATGGCATCACTTTTGGGTTTTTGCTTTGTATGAAATATTATTTCAGATAGACACGCCCAGTTCCTTTGTAAATTATGGAATTGTTTAGGTTACACTCATTGAGATCCCACTGTTATCATGGGTCCATGAGATCTAAGATCACTGACTCCAACTGTTAACCCAGAGAGTGATAAGGTGAGCCTCCTTTTCTCCAGGCTAAACACCCCCAGCCCCCTCAGCTGCTTCTCATAGACTTGTGCTCCAGACCCTTCACCATCTTCACTGCCCTTCTCTGGACATGCTCTAGCACCTCAATGTTCTTCCTGAACTAAGGGGCCCAAACCTGAATACAGGATTTGAGGTGTGGCCTCCCCAGTGCCCAGTACAAGGAGTACAAGGGAATGATCCCCTCCTTGGTCCTGCTGGCCACACTGTTGCTGACACAGCCCAGGATGCCATTGGCCTTCTTGGCCACCTGGGCACACCCTGGCTCATGTTCAGCTGTTGTCAACCAGCACCCCCAGATCCTCCTCCTTTGTGCAGGTTCCCAGCCACTCTTCCCCAAGCCTGTAGCACTGCATGGCGTTGTTGGACCCAAGCGCAGGACCTGGCACAGCCCATCAATCACATTAATCCATCACAGACCTCTGGTCTCTACCCACACCAGCCAGCTGGAGGCTTCACCACCAGCTCCTCCAGTGGATTGGTCCTTTACTTCCAGCAGCAGAATCTGTTTCAGACCAAAGTCTTCCAATGTTACCCTTGAAGCTGAGGAAGGGCATTTCAACACAACAAAGATACTGAAGTAAAGGTTTGCATTTCCTTGTCCCCATCATCCCTGCATATCTCTTGTACCTCCAGCCCGATGTTCAGGTAGCAGTCAATGGCCAGTACTGGGTTCTTGAAGTTGTGGATGGCCTTGGGGAAGAGTTTGTAGGTTGCATGTTGAAGGAATTTCTCCAGGAGAAACTGAGACGGGGCTGCCAACAATGTGTGCTCGCTGTCTGGGGCACAGACGTACTGAAGAGGCATTATTGGTGCCACGCTGTCTGAGACCTGCAGTGAAACCAAGGGGAACCCTTTTAACCACCTACTCTGTGTATTTGATCTGCTGGAGTTCCTCTAACTGGGGAAGGGACTGGCATGACAGAGCAGGAAGAGAGAGAAAAGGAACAAAAGGATCAAAACTCCCCACTCGATTTTAACATAGCACCAAAGCACAGAAATAAATTAATTGCTCGTTCTGTGCTTGCTATGTACTTCTGTGAATATCTGCTTGCCTAAAGAAGAGACATAAAATGTGGAGTTCCAACTGTCACAGTGGCCTTCATCCTGCCTTACTTGTGGGCATTATATGATATTACATACTCCTTGTGAGGAGTCATCCATAAAAAGTGTTTTCTATGGAGTTTTCTCATAGGCCAGTCTGTTACTACAGATTCCACTGCAACCAAAAGAAAAGGAAACTCAGAAAATGATCTTAAAAAATACTTAAACCCAAAAATACTTAAAGCCAGAGTTTAGTCAGTTAAATTGTGAAGTACAGGAGGTGTCTTTTTAAAAGGAAGATGGTGTGGGATGTGTTGAAAACCACCAGGAACACAAACTGTAAGATTCCTAGATTAAAGACAATCCTTTGAAATACATCTCCATAGGCACAGGTGTAACATACTCTGTGTAAAATATTTTATATATTTTTAAAAATACTTGGATTTCGTGGGGGGATTTCAGAAGGTTGTAGTTTTCAGAGCCTTTCTTCAGCCCTCTTTTTGTTAGGAAGTGCAAGGACTGAAACTCATCACAAATCAGCAAACACCAAAAACTTGTAGCTGTGCTGAATTTTTAAAACTGAATCTAGTACAACTTGCTTGCTTTGGATCAGTCTGCAAAATCTTCCTCTATCAGAGATACCACTGAAAAACTACACCAAACTCTTCCCAATCTCTGTCCAACTTCTAATAGATTAGGAGGATTTGTTTAGTAATTTATAAATAGCAAAATGTTTCTCGTTTTCTATTTTTGATGCAGCAGCCCTACCATGGATTAAGCCATGAATGTCAGATGTCAAATAAGTACAAAATAAATCTAAAGAACTAAAGACTAAAGAATTAAAGACTAAAGAACTAAAGAATTCATTATTTCTAGGGAAAACAGGTCCTGATTTTACCACTTAAGTATACCAGACTTACCATGATTTTTGGCTTCACAACAAAGTCCTTTTGTCCTCCAACCTGAATGTGTTTCTTCATGACACTGAAGTTGTTGAAGCGGCAGATGAGGAGGCCACTGCTGTTGGTCCTCAGATTAAAATCCACATCTTCACAGAAGTACCTGGACATTAAACACAAGATCACTAAAGCAGCTGTGTGGCTGCTGTGCACAAACATTCACAAACCCCCTGCTAAAATGCACCACTGTGGGCTCAGCAGAGATTTTTGGAGATCATCTGATATGGTGCCACAAATTTTCTGCAGAGTTCCAAAGACTCATTCCTTCAATGAGCTCCTGGTCAAGGAAAGCAGCTGCTGGTCACCCTAAACCCAAACTAGTCTTCACTTTTCAGTGTTCCTGTGTGCTTCTTCCCCACACCCAATCTGGATTGCACACATGCTCATCACACTGGCATCAGACTTGGCAGAAGCTCTGCAGTGACCAACCTCCACCTCTGAACAAACCAGTTCCATATGACATATTTCTCCATAAACTGGAATCAAGGGGAAAAATATGGCTTTAACAAATACTTGGCTATGTGAGAAAAAGCTGCTGGGAAGTAACCCTAGTCCTCCACTATTCATGATGTTGTTCATTTCTATGGACTGACTCCCACCTCATGATTCAACCTGACACAGAATGTGAAATCAAGAGCTCTGAAAGTGACACCAGCTTGCACTGACAGGCTACAATTCCTCATTGAAACACAGAGGATCCCTGAAAAGAGCAGCAGGAACCCAAGGTGAGAAGCCCCAGGGCCATTATGGCCAGCAGAGACAACAGGGTTTATTTGGAACTCACTTGTCTGGGGAGAAGAAGAATTGAGTATTTCTTCAATCTGTGATGAGAGCTAGCAATAAAGGCCCATGATATGGCTGCTTTATTGCAAATGCTTTAGGATGAAGTTAGGTGAGCGCAGGGGTAGGGAGGAAGGAAATAGTAGAAATGTTTTCATCTGTTTTTTTTGCAAACTCAAGTGACAGCAGGGAGGACAGCTATCTCTGAAAGAAATACAAGGAATCCCTCCCTCTAGGCACTCTGGAAACTCCCCATTCTTCCTGTAACTGAGGCCATTTGGGCTCCTTTCCTGGACTTTGGGTACAACCAATTATTTTTTTATCCTCAAGTTTCTTCTTTCCTCATTTTTTCGGTCCTCTGAAGCCCTTCCTTGCCCTTGATCTGTCTTCCCCAGGTTTCCTTGGCTTATAGCAGTTTCATTTTGATGCCTTACTCATTCAGATGAAACATTTATCACATTGTGTTTTATTTTTGTGATTGTGCACTCCTTACCTAAGGTAGAATCTTTCTGTTTATCTCAACAGCATTCAGAAACATTGTGACAAGGTTCTTATCAAGCCAAGATGCTATTTTTCCACAGAGATATATGTGCTGCCTACCTGTTTAGGTCATATTGCACATTCTGGGTCAGGTCTATGTTGAGCAGTATAAAATCACGCACATGGCACCTGGAGAACGGAGCCTTTGATTTCCTGGTGTTCAGCTTGCTGTTCCATTTCTGAACACCCAGTATTGCATAATGAACAATTTTGGGGGTGGCTTCAATGTGTTGGAGGACACTTTTCAAAGACACATTCTTGCTGAAACTCCCAGGCTCCAGGGACTGGCTGCAAAACATCATCATACACAACATACAAACATATTTTATTATTTTTGTATTACATACCCTGCAAATATATACATCTGTGTGTATAAAAAGGACCAAAAAATTCGATTGACAACTGAGAATGTTTACTCCAGATGCTGTAAAAATATATACATAAATGAAGACTTTTTAGCAACAGGCAACTAATTTCACTTCATCAGGGCAGCCAATAAGAAAATGAGCCTTTCAGCAAAGTTCTTACACAGCAATTTAAGAAGGGAAAAGAAGTCATGTTACACATAAATTTTGGAATGCTATTTTCTCTGTACTGGACAGTGTAAGCACTGAGAAGGTCAAGAGCTTAATGCCTTCTAAGTTTCACAAATAAACTGTTTGCTCTGAGAAACATAAATTGAATCAAAACAAAGTAACATATTGAAAAATCCCTCAAACAGTTGCTAGAAAGAAGAGTGGCTCTAGGCAAAGAACAAACACAATCAGAGGTCTATTGGAGGTACTGACACAGATGTAAGGGCACAGTCATGTGGAAGTGTTCAACAGCAGGTGTTGAACTGCATGTTGGTGGCCAACAAGACAAACATTCGGCCTTCCTACTGCTCTGATGCTGGCATCCCTGCCAGATGTTGGACCTTGGTCACAGATGTGCTGCTGGCAGTGCAGGAGCAGTGCAAGGAGCCAGCGTGGGTGGGCACCAACCTGGACTGCTCGTGGAGGCTGTGCATGTTCCACAGGACGCAGGAGTCGTCCATGACCACGATGAAGGGCCACACGCACTGGCGCTTCACTCCCAGCTCCTCCAAGCGGTTTCGTTCCAGTTCCAGATTGTGGTAGGAAAGTTCCTTAATAAGAAACCTGGCAGCACCTGAGGAAATACCATGAAGAAGAGATACAGACATCTTTATTAGACTTTATCACTCTTTCCAGAGAAAGGTAACACAAACATCTGCAGTCATTACCCTTTCTGAACTTAGTGCTCATATCACCTTAGTTTGCAAAGAAATCTGTATGTCCCTTTTTCAGTGTGATTAAATCCACAAGGCAGATTCCAAGAAGACTGGATGCTTTAAGACGCTCTGCAGAACACAGTTCTCTGGGCATTAACGAAGTAATTTGAACCAAGAAGGGTAAAACTGAAGCTACTTAAAACTTCTTGCAGAATAAACTCAGCATCCATGAAAACAAATTCCAAAGTTCAAGCCCCCTGTGTTCAGCTGCAGTTAATATTTACCTTCTGCTAACTAAAACATTGCAATTTGAATATGTGTTAAACATCTAGAATTTACACAGCAAGATTGAGTAAAATGAGTGAATATGGCCCACAAAACATCAGACTTTAAGCTGAAGAGGCAGTGATCCATGCAAACATATATTCCATGCCCCTGACAGCAGTTCTTCTGCATTTTTGCGCAGACATCGTATGTGAGGAGCTGCTGCATGGTTTCCTGCAACAGCATGATCCACACTGTCCAATGCAGATTTTGGTACCTTCACAGCAATGCATTGATGGTGTCTCTTACCAACTCCAGCGTTGTTGAACATGCCTGGCAGGACAAGCATGATGTGGTTGGGCCAGTATTTTCGGTAAAGTGGCATTTCATACTCCTTGACTACCAGGAGGTGCAGGTGGCTGATGCCTTCCATGGCATGGTAGAGGTTCAAGAGTCCGTGCTCATGACGTCCACTCGATGGGGTGAAGATAGGACTCTTGACTGCATTCAAATTCTGCTGGAACACAAGGTATTTTGGCAACATTAGGGTGAAAAAGCAGGTTATTCCTGATAGGGACTTCCATTTGTTTATTTTTTACACCACATTTTAACATCACTGATTATTGCAACACATATGAATTGGAGGCTGGGAACAGAAAAAAAGGATGTTTGCCCTCAAAAAACCCATTCTAAGGGAACTCAGGAAAGATTTACACAAAGGACTTCAAAACAAAAAGACAACAGAAAAAACCTCCTCCCATTAATTTGCATATGTATGTCAAGCTGCCTGCGTGCAGCAGATGGGTGAGAGCAGCACAGGAACGCACCTTGTCAGAAACGAGTGGGAGTCGCATGCTTTCGAGATGTTTTCCCTGCTTGCTGAAGACAAAATGGTTCTCTTTGGACTTGGGGATTATAAAATGCAGCTGAACCTCTTCTCCCAGCATCGAGGATGAAAACGTGAATGCGTGCAGAGTGGAGTCAGACACCTGAAGAGCAACAAGCAGCAAAAAGAGGTTTCCAGCAGGTAACACAGAAGGAGTAACAAGGAGGAGGAGTTCTTCCAGTCACAGTACTGGAAACCATCAGAGAAGAACATCCAAACCACTCTTTCAGTAATCATGTTCCTCACAATAAGGTGCATTATTGAGGCCTTGCTATTAAAGGAATCAGCTTTCTGTACCAGTAATGGTCTTTGGCCAAACGGGACTCTTCTGAAGTCCATTTCAGCTAGGAATTATTTCTCAGTATTTACAAACAGAAGTCAAATATACAGATACACACACACACACATACATAAACATGCATACATACTAGGAAAAAAACTGTCCAAATCAATTTACCCAGAAGGTTCAAAGAGCAGTGTAGTACGTGGGGGTGCCTCCACAGCAGCATACACCATCATTCAGACACCTCAGCAGGAGCACCACTGTATTGGTGTCAGTATAGTATTTTTCCTGTGGCAATACTCTCCTAAGTAGTAGTGTGACCAAAGCAGACCGCACCATTAACAAGGCTATGAAGAATTTGGGTGAGCTTAAGTTTGCCCAGCACTTCACTGAACCATGTAAGTGTATACAAATGCCTACACAGCTGATAGATGTCATCCTACAAAAGCATCTGTCTTACTACAAAGTCAAATCAATTACTCTTACCAATGAGCTTTCCATAATATTTTGCTAAAAATTGAAATAATTAGCCAAAGATGGAAAATGAAAGCAACTTTATTTAGGTTTTGTTAAAGCATTTAAGAATCCCTCTCTCTTCATAATGTTTGCTATCCAGTGACTCCCCTTTGCAAGTGTAATTTCCCTGAGCTTAATTATCTTAATTCTATATACACAGCTCACAGTGACACATAGAAGTAGGTGTTTATAGTTATTAGTACTAGTTATGTTTAACCACATGCACAAAGATAAGTGGAGGGAACAACAGATGTCCTTGGGGAGGATTTGCTTCTGTCAATGGACTTAATGAAGCATGAGGTTTAGATCAGACCTGCTGGTGCTGCTCTGAGGGAACTGGCATTGTGCACTGCCAGGTCAGGGTGTCTACACTGCCATATCTTAATAGCAAGCTGCTGGAAAACATTAGCAAGCAAGGAATGAATGAATGGAGATAAGAAACTTCCAGGTAAATTGCTGCTGCTGGTTAAGAAATAATGTGTGAGCTATTAACCAGGAATAATCTTACTTGCCAGTCTTCTGTGAGCATAACTGTTTGCTTTAGAAATGAAAGGTTTTTTTAACTAAACAGATTAAAATGTTCATTTTGGTCCAGTGACTCATAAGCTACTGCTGAGATGGATGCACAGTTACATATAAGGCAAGGAAGAAGGAGGTCTTGCCATCTCCCATCACAGGTGTGGATGGCTGGCATTTAGGTTAGACAAGCATTTCTCTTCATTTTTACAGTCTTCTCCCATGAGACACTGCAAACCCTCTGGACAGGCTGAATAATGCTTTGGCTTCAGAAAACTAATCACAATATTCACCCTTTGCCAGAGGCAGCTGCAGAGAAAAACTGCTCATTCAGAACGTGACAGACACAGTTGATGCTCCTGGGTCTGTAGCTCAATATCTCCCCTGAGAATGGAAGAATTAAACAATTCCATCTGAGGCAAGGTGAAAGCATGAGTCCTGAGATGAGAGCAGTATGCCTGGAGAGACCACAATAAAAAACCAAGGATGCAGTTTACCCTTAGACCTTGACACCAACCTGTGCAGCAGGATTTATGTCCATGTACTGATGGCACTGCTCACAGTGATGGAAGGTGTTGTAAGCTGCATATTTAGTCAGCATCATGGACACAGTCTCCCTTTTTTTAGGTTCCTCTGATTTTGTTTCTTTGCTTGTTTCTGTGCACAAAGAAAAGAAATAACAGAAATTTTAGGAGTGTTAAAAAACAGATACTGTGATCCTGGCACTGTGAAGAATACATAAATTATTTTTTTCCATTTCATTCTGGAGATTAAAGGTTCTTGTGAACTTGTGTTCAAATGAACCAATAAACACTGAATCTCTGCAGGAAAGTATTCCTTTAAAAGTCTACATTTTACTTACCTTGTTTCACTCTTGAGAGTTGCTCTGTGTACACAGGACTTATATTTCTGTACTTAGGGTCATGTACACTCAGGTCGAAAGATATTTTGCTGAAGATCTCAATGTCTGGCCAGTGGTCATTGCTAGACTGAGTAGCTTCACTGTTTTCTGTATGATCTGCAACAACACACTTCAGGTAAGCAGAATCAGATACCCACCAAATGATGCCTATGTGATGGTTGCTGCTTTACAGTTGCATTGGAACTCACACAGGCACACACACACACAGAGCAACATCTCTGAACACCATAAATACTACCAGTGAAATTACAATGCACACAAAGCCATTCCAAAGAAATGGCAATTCCTTAGAAATTGTGTGCAGGAGGAGAAGCCTCCTAGGTTTCATGCTGCTGAGGTATAATTCACTCTGGTTTAAGCTTAAAATGCTCAGATGAATGGTCCTATTTGTGCAGAAGGCACAGGTGTTGTAGTTTCGAGCCCCTCTGTGATGGAATGAAGAGCACTGGGTAAATGAGAAGCAAAAGTATCCAAAGGCAGAAGGATGAAAGCAAGGAAAGAGAGGCTGTGTATATTTATGAGCTAGTAGCTGGTGGTACATGATAAAGGCAGTAGAAGAAATGCTCCTATTACAGAATAGGATGTGGCCAGCAAGGATCAAATGAAACTTTTCTGTACTGATCCAACAGAGATAAGTCTAAAGTAGAAAATCAAGTTTAAGCAATGGGAATGGTAGAAAACACTGGCCTAAAAAAACAGCTTTGGAATGCAGCTTGAACATGAGTCAATTCAGATTAAAATGAGATGGAAGAACACATGAAAATAGGTGTGTAACTGAGGTTACTGATTTTAGAAAAGTGAACTCAGGTGAAATGAAGGTTGGGTATATGGATGAGCACATGCTCACCCTACCCTGCTGCAAGAGGAGAGACAGTAATCTAAAGAGCTCTGAGTCCATTACTCTGACCTGGGTAATATTCAAAATTTGGAGAGGGTGAAGGAAGTAATTAAAGATGTTGAATTAAATGAAAAATATGATAAAATGCAAATAGGTTGACTAAAGAAATCCTGTGTTACTTTCATTATTTCATGGCCATGAAATACCTATTTCTCTGAACAAAGAAAATGCAATGAATCTTATCCTTCTAGACTCAAGTACGTGGTATGATACTATAGGACAAATTATTAATACAGCTGAAGAAAATGGAGAATGGTCTGTAAATTGAAAGAGTTGACTAGATAGAAGATGGTAGCACGTAACATTGTAAGCATAAAGGTAGGTGAGATTACCAATGAAGTTAAAAGTTCAATAGAGGGGCACACTGTTTAATATTTTCACTAATCTCACCAGCTTAAACAAAAAATTGGTTTAAGTTTGCTGGTGGCACACTCCTAAAATCATTGTCAACATGCAAAAGGAATCAAAGATCAGCAGGACGGAATTCAATGGCCTCAACAACTGTAACAACAAAAACTTGGTGATATTTAACAGAAAAAATGTGAGTCATATGTACATTGAAGGATTAATAATAAGCATTTCTGCAGCAGGTTGGGAGCACCTTGGTTGGAAATGACAGAGTTGCTGAGAAACCTGGAGTACTAAGCATCAATGCCACTGAAAAGGGAGAATGGAAAAGACCATTCACAGGTTTCATCAATCATGGGGCTTTCAGTGGGGGCAGGGAAACACATGAGCTCTTGTAGGCTGGATTGGTTAAACATTCAGTTCTGCTCACCCATGCACCAGAAGGATAAATTGAAAATAGTACCAAACTGACTAGGAGAATAAAGAGCCTGTCATTTGTGAGAATCTTGTAAGAAGATCCAGACTACCTAGGTGAATGCTGAAGGCGAGGTAAGATAGCTGCCTGACCACTCCAAAGAAACAAACCTCAAAGAAGAGAAAAAGTATTTTAATTTAAATTATTGTGGTTTTTGGTCCCAAACAGAATGCATATAAATGGGACAGAAACATATTTGGGGTGGAGAATAAAGTAGTATTAAAAATAATGAGAACACAAGGGCTCTGGAGAAGCATTCCAACAGAAGTAGTGGGAGCAAAAAAGCCACAACCAAAAACCCCAACCAAACCCAAACTGGTTTTCTGCTGGAGTTCCATGCATTCCTGGCAGGGGTGTGATACATTGCCATGATCTCAACAGGCCAGCCAGCACGGTGCAGAACATCTCCTGCATTTTGAGATTTCATCCTAAGTTTCTGAGGTACTTTAGTTCAAGTAACAAGGGAATAACTGCCCCAAAGCTCCAAATCAAAGGAAAATATCTTTTTCTCTTTTCTCTTTTTCTTTTTTTTTTTTTGCATTAATAACACTGTATGAACAGAAATATTAGTCTTTTCAAAGGTTCAACAACGACTACATTTTCAGGATGCCAGTCTAATGGTCATGAGAATTATGTACCAGAACACCATGAAGAGGACTAATTTTTAAAAGGTTTTGCTCTTCTCAAGGCAAAGTCCTGCCATGGCAGTTAATGGATCTGTGGGATCTGACAAATGAGCACAAATCCAAAGAGGATCCTGCTCTCCTTTATCCTCAGCATAAAACCTGCAAACTGCAGACAGGAGACAATCTTACTGCAAATGGGTATATAACTTCTAAATAAACATAAATAATAGTTAGGTTTCAGCCAGGAACAAAATGTTCTTAAATGTCCTGTCTGCTTAAAAGCACACAGTGCTTAAAAACCTGCAAGGAGAGAGAACATGGACAGATGTTGCCCATTTACAGCCTTGTGTTCACTTTTGTTTGAGTGCTACACAAACGTATCAACCCAAAATACATTTAATAGTTCTCAGATAAGCCCATTACAAAGTTCACTTTTTTGTCAATGTATACTGAAATATATGCAGACACCTAGAGCCTAGCTACACACCAATGGAGAGGACATGTAGTAGGTGTAATTCATAGTCTTTTAATGAGCCTAAAAACTTCCTTGCTGACTAATACACAGGTAGGCTCTTTATAATACATCTTAAGAATACCTACTAAATACTTACTGGCATTAATCTCTTCTTCATCATACACATCTACTTCCAGCAACCGGATCAGCATGCGGAAGAGAATCCTTAGGAACTGCAAGTATGAACCAGTCTTTCCAACCTGAGCCAGAGATGGAAAAAGTCTAAATGCCAACCCAAAGTACTACAGTGGAAGTTTGGTACATTTCAGATAAATGCCTCTGGGCTTATCCCAAAGCTCTGTGTTCAGCTCTGCCTGAAAACACTGCAAGATGTAATATTGCCCACTATACTGAAAACACTTCTACTAAATTGCTCTCTGAGCACAACCTGGTCACAGCCTGTGTCACTTTGGTATGCAGGGAGATCAGCAGTGATAACTGCTTCTCTCCTGTTGACAATGTTATGCCCAGTGCCACCCACATGTGTTTCACCTAGGCTAAAACATGACATAAAGCATCACCCTTCCTCTCCTTACCACTTTCAGCATCGACTTAGCCTTAAAATTTGACTTTGATTTTTGACCTCAGAACACATCACTGCAAACTTGGCCCCCCTCAGACTGCTGAAAAGGCAGGAGGAACTTACTTGTGGTGGCCCTGTCAAAAGCAGCCTCCGGGGGTGAAAAGTCCTGGTGCCAGACGCCTCGGCCTGATTGCTGAAGTCCGCGTGGTGCTGCCGGGCCGTCGTCCACTGCCTGTAGTACAGAGACTGCTCCTCACTGCTCATGTCCTTGTGCAGCAGAGGCCTCAGGGAGCTCAGCCAAGACACGTCAGCGTGAGGCAGGAGGGAAGAGGAGGAAGGCAAGTTCCCATTTTTCTGCGAGCTCAGGAGGCAGTAGGCAGCTTTGGACAGGATGACGATGCGCGGCAGTGCCACACGGAGGGCCTTGCTGTCCTTGGCTGACTGGGCAGGCCACTGGAAAGTCTGGGAGACTGATGACAGCGAGGAGAGCTTGGGGGTGGTGCTGCTGGCCATCTGGTTACCCAGCGAGTCACACTCTTGTTTCAGGGTCTCTCTGGCTGTAAAGCTGGAGTAAGCTCCCTCGTCTACTGAGCTGTGTGCCACAGCCTGAAAGTTCAGGGATGGCGCCTGCTTCTGAGACTTGTCTGTGGCACTTGAGGAGCTCACACCGTTGTCAGCCAAGGAGCCTGGGAAAACAAATAGCAAGCAATGAAAAGTTACTGACTGATGAAAGAAATCCATGAATTCATTTGATCTATGTGACAATCCTAATGCACAAACACTTCTGTTCAGTGAATGCTGCTGTGGCTTAGGTCAGCGTTTCACCATGTAAGAAGAAATCATTTATATCTGTCTGTTCCTTTGGCTGGGGAGGCAAATGTCCTGCTGCAACAGGGGTCAGACTCCAAGTGCTCACTCCTCATCTCTGTATGCTAGCTATCATTTCCCATCTAGGATTTGGAATTTGATGGTACAATGCTCTGAAAGTCAAGTTTAACAAACCACTGTATACACAGATCAATTGTATCTTCCTTTCTATGAAGAACAGAGCATTTATTTCACTGCAACTTGACGTGAACTGGGCTATGTCCCCTCCTCCTCCCTACCTGTCAGGTTCAGTTAGTGTATGGGAAGACATGGTGCATAGCAAAGACCCAGTTCAGCTGCCTTAATACCTCAGACTCATAGGGAAATAAAGGGAAGGAACCAGAAGTGTCTGCTGAATGCAAAGAATGGAAGGCTTGGTGGGAAGTGATGCCTGAAGAGGTAGGACAAGACCCAACCATTCTGTTGGTCTTGGCAAGGAGGCAGATATCCATCCTCACCCATAGGTATTCCCAGAGTTACAGAGTGTTTTTCTATTCCTAGAATTTAATGCTAGCCCTTTTTGCTCTGATTTTTAAGATCTTTTCAGGATTCACTGAACAAAGCTAGCAACAAATGTGAAATACAAGTTTAAAAATCAAAATCACAAGGGACGCTTAGTTATGGCACACCATCCCTTCCATGGAAACACCGTCTCCTTTTAGCAGTAGACAAGAAAATTGCTCACTGTGTGAAGAATCTGCAACTAACATTTCATTGTCTAGCCTGCAGCTGAATCCAGCTAAGCAACCCACATTTGAGAAAACATCTCACTGTTTGCATCCAAATTCCAGTGACTCGGGAATAAAGACTTGTTTTCCAGACCAACAGTAGGATAACTGACCTGAGGTTCCAGTGACAGCACTGCTGTTGCTCTGGGGCCGGTCCAAGTCTATCAGCAGCTCGTCAGAGTCATTCTCGCTGCCATTTGCTTTCTCCTGCTCCTTCTCACTGAGGTCAAGAGCTACAATAGGCCCTCGAATTGCCTCCTTGGAGACGTAGCAGCATGCCAGGCCCACCTCTTGCTCTAACGCAGTACGAGTTAAGTAGCTGGAGTCAATTAGTCGAAGGTCACAGTATTTCAACGACCTAGGAAAGCCAACTCAAATGAAAAAAGAAGTTTTGTTTTCTCTGACTTTGAAGAACACTCCCTATCTTTAACTGGTTACTAAAAATTCATTAACAATTTTATTTGCCCATACATATAAAATTATTTTTAAATATTCAGTACATAAGGTGTGCTCCTTCATACTTTGCACAGACACTTAATGACCCACACATGACTTTTCACAAACTGCACTTTTCAAACCTTTAAACAGTTCTAACTGAAGTCTGCAAAAATATGCTTCTTTTGTGAAAAGACAGCTAGATAGAATCAAACCCAACTTATCTAAACATGTTAGAAAGCAACCACACTGAAAGAGTAATAACAGCACCTGGGGAAAGTCTCTCCCAGAGGGTCTTTGCCAGTGAGAATAACAATGCAAGGTAGACCTTCCAGATCCTGATAGGTGCGAGGAATCCAGTCATCCTGCTCATTGCCCCTCCAAGCCTGTGAACAGAGAATATTCCAGTCACACCTAAATGAAATCTTCTAAATCTTCTGCTGTTTCCTTTTTTCACCAGTTCCTGCTTTTGCTTTTTATACAGAGCTTGCTTACTCAAGGGCCAACAGGAAGGAGACCTTGGGTGCAGGCATGCATTTGTTTTCTGGTAGCCAACTGTTAGCCAAGCATTAAATGCAAAGAAAAATGGGTGCATAGCATACGTTATTCAGTGCTGGAAATATTCACCAGGTGTGGCATTAGTGTGGGCTGTCAGAGAAAAAAGCCATTGATGCGTTCAGTTTGCACAGATAAAAGATATTAATGTAAAGCTAAAGTAAGACTTTGAAGTGGAGCATGAAAAAGGGCCAATGAACCTTGTTTAATTATTTTATACAAGGAAAGATTACATGACAGAAACACATTTCACCTTTCCCTGGAGGTAATCCCCCCCTGAAAGAACTCTTTACCCACAGTCTATCAAGGCCTGAGACCACAAAACTGCACCATTTTCCCTTTGCACTGGAAAGGTTGGTAGCACCAGTCTCATGTCCTTACATCCTTCAATCCCCCCAGTCCAGCAGAGCTTACTGAAAAAATTTATTTCCCCAATTAACTAGCAGTATCTAATGACTTGGGAAAGCAGCCTTGGCAGCAGAGAGAGAACTTCTGGCTCAAAAGGGTTAGTCCAGCTGTGTGTTCCTCTGCCTCTCCACAAAACAAAGTTTCTGTGAAAGTGCATGACTATAAAGTGAAATAGGGGAAGACAATTTTTCTTTTGATTTTACTTGATTTTCTTTTTTGCTAGCATAAGGACCTAAAAATAATGAGTGCCTAGGGCTTTGAGATGTAAACTTGCATCCAGAAGATATATTTCTTGACCATCTTTCTCAGGAAGGTCAGAGAGGTGCAACCCTCAGGGCACCTCACTTCTGAATGTCTCCCAAACAGTTTGATTCTTGTTACACTTAAAGGGTATGCCATGACAGCATCCCTGTCAGTGAAATAGTTAATTTAACTTGTCTTCCATCTCTTGTTTCATTCTGTAGCTCTGACTCCCTGATGGAGAGGAACAACCTGGCTGGCTGGTCTAGCTGACCAGCAAGCTTGTCTGACAGAACAATGCAGCCACCAGCACTGCAGAGACAGCTTCCCACCCTCCCTGCCCTGCTGTGGCACCACACACTCTGCTGATGCCATCAGAGAGAGGGATTAAGTTAAGTCACACTTTTCAGCTGGGTTCACCTGTAAAGCTTCCCTCCCTGCCTCTGAAAATGGTCATGATGAGGTCTCATCCTTCCTGCAACCAAGAGTATTTATTGGTGGGACCACATTTTGAGCCTCAGCACTCAGTAGCCTCATACTGCTCTCTCCCCATACACACATCAATAAAAGGGCTGGAATGCTCATACTGAAAGCTCTCCACTGGCTCTAGTCCTGTAGTTTCAGTACTCCACCTAATGTCAGAACAAATGCCCAGCAGCATAGAGACTAAATCAAATTTGTCTGCAATAACCTAGGCTGATGAATTTTATAATGGGAATCAGCTCCCCAAACATATGCTCACACCACATCAGAAATCTTGTGTTATCCCAGGCACCAGACTAGCAGGTATGGTAGCACAGCACCAGCCTCACAGGTGACCTTTATTATTCTGAAATATTACTGGGACACCCCACCTAAAAAGACATTACAGGCTTATATTTGGGCAACTGAATTCCTCTCCTTAACTCCCTTCATATGCATGGTTCAGATTTGAGGGCTTTTCTTCTAGTAAACTGCAAGAAAAGAAGAAAGAATCCTACAGCTCTGTTCAGTCCAAAAACACATCTTATGTTTTGGAGAGACGAATAAGAAGAATCATTAAGAAAGTTTTTCACTCTCTACCTGATAAAATTCCTCTATTCCAGACAAATGTCTACATGGATATCCACCTGCAACAGCTCCACAGTCAAGGCCTCATAGGCTGCTTCAGCACTGTGTAAGGGCTGCAACTCATTATGGCAAAGCACTATTAAGAAGCCCTCACAGGATTCAACCCAGTATTATTTAAGAGTGGGATTCATGCCTATCCAAAAAAACCCACCAGCACAGAGCAGTTAATCTCACATGCCATTGTCTCATTTATGACTACTTTCTTCCCTCTCCTGCTGCACATAAAATTTGAGAAGCAGGAGTCATAGTTTCTTTAAAGGACATTTTATCTGCTTTTGGCTGTAGGCATGCTCTCTCAGACAGGCTCAAAAAATTCATTCCTCTTTTCGGTGGTTTTCATTCCTCTTTTCCGTGGTTTTGAATACAGTGTGTAACTCACAGTAGAAGCAGAAAATTAAGATTTCTGTGAGCAAAGTTCAGGACAGATAACCAGTACTACTTTCAGGCTGATACCTAAGGCAGACAACTCATCTCCCCTTTGTTTAATGTAGTGAGGTCAATACATGAAGTGGGTTTGGCTACTTGAACCATGCTCTTTTAAATCCATGCAAAATTTTAGGCTGGTGCAGATATGCTAGGCATATATGCATGTAGACTCTTTAGGCTTTCAGCATGCAGGGGTTGAGGAAAGAAATCTGTGACAAACAGTATACTTTACCAGTTATCAGAAGGGCAGAAGATAGATGAACAGAGCAGACAACAGATACACTAGACAGACAGATAAGTTGGTGGAAATAATTAGTTTGCCTACAGAGATCTGAGCTCTGCTTTTAGAGATGAACCCTATCTGATGCATGCTGTTATTCAACTTTAAGAAGTGAAATAACAGCTGGTGTTTGACTTCATGAACCAGTAACAATTCAGGTTTGCTCCAAGTCTCTCTACCTTTTATGCTCCAAGTACAGAAATGCATTCACAGTGACAGATACAGAACACCTGCCCTTTCCCTACAGCATAATTCACCTATAAACATGTGGGAATAACCACAAAACAGCTACAACAGCCAGATGACTACAGTGAGCACACAAACAAACAAACATTCAGCTCCTGCTGACCTTGAGCCGTGTGACGAAGTGTTTGGCCACAGTGAGCTCCGAGGCAGGGTTCCCCAGGAGGATCTCAAAGCGATACTGCAGCCCCAGCTTGTCCCTGACTTCCTGCAGCCTCTCCTTGGCCAGCATGGCCAGCTGCACCGACGGCACCCGGATGACCAGCATGTGGCCACAGCCGTTCTTGTCCTTTCCTGGACTTGTGATGAGGTCATCCATGATGCTGAGTGTTTCAGGTGTGCTGTGATCCCTCAGAGAGGCCATGGTGGTGAGGGCCATCAGAGCTTGGGAGTACTGCTGGATGAGCAGGTAGCAGCGGATCACCATGCTGTGCAGCCGCGGGTACCTTGCGGGAGACACGGTTCTGCATTAGCACGTGCAAAATCACAGCACTGTCTGAAAATCAGCCAAAAAGCAGGACTGCATAGTGAAGAAGTGACTATTTTTTCTAGTAGTGGTCAAAAAATGAAGTCTTCCATTTTCATAGACAAAAATTTTGAACAAATTTGGCCCAAGTCCTGAGCTCAAGTAACAGGAATTATAAACTTCTCTTACCCTGATCTAGTCCAAAATTTCAGCTAAAGATCTTTGGCTTGATGGAGATAAGAAACACCTCAGATCGAATTTATTCCCAGAACACACGCTTATAATTGCTTTGCTTTCCACAAGCTTTTTCTTCTACAAACTTGAAGACCATCGTGGCTTCAAGCGGTTAGTGGGAGAAGTACTTCATAATTTCACAACTCTCAATCTCTCATCAGAAAGCTGGATTTACCAATAGGAATTGCTGGTTCTGAGCCAAATCTGAACTTCCATTTTGCTTTTTAACTTACACAGCAAACATCATTGCTTTCATTACAGCTACATGCAGTGACAACAAATATGAAGTAAAATTTTAAGAGAAATAAAATTAAAACCTACTCAAGCAAAAAAACCCACTCAATTTCTAGACATTTCCCATGAGCTCCCTTGCCAGCATAATACAGAAAAACACTACACTACTATGCTTTGAGTGCTGGTCTTGTGTCACATAAGTCTGAATAACTAAAATAACTAGAAGTTCCAAATTTCTCTGGTGTCTTTCTTGAGTAATCTAATAGACAATATGATACCCATTTAAAGAAAGTTTTGGGTTTGTGTTTAGCCAGTAGATACAGTAGTTTGTTCTGGATACCATCAGCCAGTCATTAAACCAGTTAATTTTTAAAATACTTTTTACTCTTCCTTCCATAAAAGTACGCACTGCACTTCTGCTACTAAAACAAATGGAGCCTTTCTTATAATACAAAAATGTCAGCAATATTTTCAGCTTGTAAGGCTGAATGGCTCATCCACCCAGACAGAATAGCCCAGTTTCTTGAAAACAGAGCCTAAACTGATAAACTGCCACACAAAAACATAGCCTGGCTCCAAGGTAGAGAGGTTCACCTGCCATCAATTTCTAGTATTATCCTAATCTCGTATGAATATTTGCACATACATAAATCCTCCTTCATCCTTTTTTCCACCCACACTTAAACAGAAAGAGAGTGATAGTGACCACTATCTCTTCCACTGGATTTGACCAGAAAGAATAGGAGAAATCTAAGGAACTGGCCAAATTATTATTGCCTATTTGTAGATAATAAGTATTAATGATATACTTAATTATTAATGTTGCTAATTTAACATACTTTTACTTAATAAATACAGATGCATTTACAACTATTATATTGACCTAATTAAAACAGAAAACACAGTATTGAACACAGAACAATCCTGTTCTAGCAAATATGAAAACATGAGACCTATTATTGGAAGTGCTATAAGGGATCTGTGGTGCTGATATGCACAGCAGATTAACTCCACATTGCTGGAAATGACAGTATTCCCCTCACTCCTGAAGTGGGCACATTTAATTGTATCTTGGATATGTGCCATGAAAGTAGCTTTTTCAGGCAGCTGCAGGGTACTAACAGGCCCTGAGCTGCAGGAACCAAAACCATGGCCAACTACTGAAATAACAAAAGTTGTTTTTGAAACACCCTCACCACCAACGAGAGAGACACCAGAAGTGGTGAGGCATGAAACCTGTGCTACCTTCTGAGCTCAGTGAGGGCTGAGCCAAAAGAAGAGAGAAGCACAGCTGAATTCAGCTTGCTGCTGAATGGACCCAATCTCTTCTATAAACAAATGAAGGACATCCACTCCCTTCTTCAACTGCACTAAAATTGTTACAAAAATAAAATTGCACATACTTCATGTTTTCCAAGATCAACATCAAAGGTCATCATGTCTTCGTCCCTGTAATGGGGCTCATAAAGATGTATCTTTAAGATCCCAACTGGGCAGAATCCCAAGTTTCCATGTTATTATTTACCTTTCTAAAAGCGTGTTGACCATTTTTTCAAAGGTTTCATCACATCTCAGAAGGGGACTTGTGACTCCCCACTGGAGGGATTTGCTGTATTCATTCAAACCAAAGTATAGCTTTTCTTCACTTGCCGCATCATCCTGTTTCATGCACAAACAGCAAAAATATAGGTATTCTAGAACAAATTTTTATTTCTTGTGTCATTTAAAAAAATAAGTGGAAAGCGCTTTCCCAACCAAAGAATCCTTTCTTTTTATCCATTCTCCCTAAGTGATGCTATTTATTCGTTTCAACGAATACAATAAAATGCAAATTGTTTTTTTACTTAACCTATTATTTGCCTACAGCTAGGAAAGACATATGTAGGTCCTTGCAAATTTTTCAGTATTATCTGCTACCTGTGACTGCACGGGGTTTCTAGAATTCTGCTACTTATTTTCTGACCCCCTATCTCTGGCTTTAAATCTACTGACAACTGTCATCTCATTTCTATTTAGAGTAGAACCTGAAAAGAGAAGGATTATTAATTTCCAAAGTTGTTCTTGATTGTCAGAGTCTACATGCTTTTCTAATGAAAACCACAAATTAGTAATTTTTTTTGTTGGAATGTAAATCTGCATTCAGCTATCAGAAAGACAGAATATTTGTGTTTCAAATTTCATGAGCCTTTGATGGAAGCACAGCATATTCTCCAGTGCATTTATATCAGCAGTAATCTCTAGGAATGTAATTAACCACCTACAGTCTCCCCCTTTCTTGTGGGTTATTTTTTAATCAGAAGACTGAAAGTTGGTAATTTTTTTACTTTTGGGAAACAAAAAAATTGTCTAGACCACTTTAGAAGATCACCATATGGTTTATATTAACAATCAACCAAAAAGCAAACTTAGAATATTCATTCATTCTGTCATTTTACATTAATTATTTTTTACAGCTCTCATTTTAAGACACTTTGCAGAAATAAATGGTCCACTCAGCACAGTAAAGTCAAATCTGATATAAATACACCAAACAAGTAATAGGAGAAAATGCTATTTTTAGCAGGTTTATCCAAAACATCCTCAGAATCAGCTGGCTGAAATGATGGAAAAAGTTAATAGTGCAGAATATCCAACAGGACATTTCCTCTGTACAGTGACAGCACCTACTACACCAAAACTTGTTAACCTAGCACAGAACTTTAACTAGGACTGGGAATGTAATGAACAGACATGACAGGCTATGTGACATGTAACTTACAGTCAAAAGTCAGACTGCTTGAAAAGGGAAAGGCAGCTCTGGAGCTTTATGGCATGTCTACATAGCTTTGTCTGACCAGAGCACAGAAAGTGGATTCTCATCTTCCATGACTGGATATAGAAAACTGATTAATTCCTGGTCCTAAATATCAGGTGCTACCTCTACCATCACTATCTCAGGGCTGTCCATCTGGAATCTGAGATAATGAACTCCAGCAGAGAAAGAGCTCCCTCCCAACACAAGCATTTTCTAGACTCTGTTAGGCATGAATTCCACATTAAAACTCACAGTTAAAATTAACAGTTAAACACTTACCACAGTGTCAGCTTGTATCCAATGTACCTCATTGCTAGAGCTGATCCTGGACTGCTGTGTTTGCAGGGCATAAGGGAAAGAGCTGACCTGAAGAACAAGGAGGTTGAACGCTTCAAGCACCTCCCTGCAATTAATAACTCTATCAGCCAGACCATGATTAGGCTCACCATGTGACAGGGAACTTGAAATGGCACTGCAGAAATAAGAATGCAAAGAATTGCTTTACAGACATCCTGAAATTCCATGGATTACTCTCTTCCTACAGAAAAATCTCTAAATTAACATGACACAGAGAACTACGGGTTTTTTTCCAAAAATCTCCTTGGAAAGGTAAAAGACTTCAAAAAATGTTTGACTGTTCCCTGTGGGTGAGCTCAGGAAAACAAGGGAAAACAACAAACACCTAAATAAAGGATCAAAATCCGTTGACAGTGAGAAGGTGGATTAGTGTGACAATTTAAAAAAGCATCACACAGAGGAAACCAAAAATAAGTCAAAGCTGATTAAACCCCTCTCACTAAGAAACACTGTTCCATGTGCTGTGGGGATAGGATATAGCAGCAATTTTATGTAATCCAGTGGCATTTCCAGTCTGAATTAACAAATTTATAAAAGGGTGGGGAGCTGGCAAGTCTACTGATGTTCTGGGCTCCTGAAATTGCCTTTACTTCCATTATATATTCAGAAATTCCAAATTCAAAGTAGAGCAAGGACAGTAAAAAAAAGTGAATGGGAAGACCAGGTAGAAATAATGTTGCTTTTGTCTCTTTTCAGCTGTCCTTCAAGGTGAGTATTTTGCTTATTATAGAACCATAGAATGGTTTGAGTTGAAAGGGACCTTAAAGACCATCTAGTTCCAGCCCCTCTGCCATGGGAAGGGACACCTTTCACTATTTCTAATATTGAAAAGAATCCTACAACCTTATATATCATGTTTAAACCACATTATTCTCCTTAGTTTAGTCATGGAACAAGAACAGAATTATCAGCTTTACTTATTTCTTTCTTCTTTCAATATGAACGTGTGATTTGGTGTGAATAAATGTTTTTGCATGTGTATACATGTTGTGTTTAGACCGAAAGCCAAATTCAATACAGCTGTTTCTTTAAATCCTTTTCTTACAGAAGCTATGGCATCTTTCTTATGATGCAGACTTAAAATGTCTGTAGGCTTTCTCATATCACAAACAACACTATTATCAGAGATAGAAACATGAATTAAAGTACAACCAGCTAGTGAGCATCGGATACATTTGGGTTTGAGCACAGAAAAAAAAGAGGAACAGAAAAAAAAGACAAGAAGAACAAAGAAATTTGCAAAATCCAGCATTTTCCCTTAGATTTCAGCACCATAGCATACAATCCTAAAGAGTCCTCTTAGGCATCCAATAATCTGAAACTACTCTCACCTACCTTCAGCTGAATCAGAATAAGTATGGGCAACCAAAAGAGATTCTCTTGGATTATAAGGCACAAAATGCCTTAAAAATGCCTAGGCAAAGCAATATGAGTCTAAGATGTTAAGTCTTCTGAAAAACCTAATGGGAAGATGCTGGGAGAGGATGATTTGCCTTCAGCAGACTGGAGCAGCTACCTTGTTAAATCCACGTGGGCATTGTCATGAACCAGCACAAAGAGCGTATAGGGGTTCTGCTTCACCCGCCTCATGAAAACTTCAAATTTAGCTTGAATCTCATTGTCCAGCCGGACCACGTATTTCTCAGCTCTCTGATAGGCTGTCCCATTGTCTTCTAGGCCCAAGTCCACAAGCACACCTGCCAAAAAGGAGAATACAACAAAAATATTTTCCTTTGAGTGCATCCAAAAATGAAGGGTCAATGGGAAATTGCCACTTTTCTGCCAAACCACTGATAGGTCCCAGTAGGAAGACGATTATCCAAATGTGATTTCTCTCACAGTGGAGGCCAAAATGCGCTCCTTGGCTTCTGGATTTCCTCCAGAAAGTGCCTGAAGACCTTTCAAAAACTTCTCACATTATCAAAAAGTGGGGGGAAAACATCAGGACTCCACAAACATATCCAAAAGAGCACTCAGTTGGTTACGCTCCATGACTGATCCTAGGCCAAACTTGCCTACGTTAAGCTAATATATTAATATTGTTTGAGTCAGAAAAAGTCACCCTGACCTTTCCTTTGCAAATATCATTAATTTATGTAAAATTGATTCTTCCTACTACTATATCATATCATATCATAATCATATCGTATCATACATCATATCATATCAATCATATCATACTTTTCATGCTCTGCTTCAATGTTTGTGTCAATACAACTAGTCTTTGTAAAGATATATTGCTGTCATATTCATAAATTAGGCATGCTGCAATGTATATGATGTTGAATGCCATTTGAATTAAAAAAGTAAACTACTCTGAAACATGGATCAATTAGGTATTTTTCAGGGTCTTAATGATTTTGTAAATTTTTTTTTTTGAGGAGTACAATAAAAGACAAACTATGAGGACAAAAGATATGCTGGAGCAGCTTACTTTTCCCCATATACCAGTAATGATGTAATAACATCCCATACTGGGGTTTATGAGCCTATTTTCCCTCCCCTCCCTTTTACCTGATTGTCGAATCCGCTGAAGGGTCTGCTGCACCAGGACTTCCGAACGGGGCACTATAACAATGAAGTCCACCTTGCTGAAGTGGCCCAGATCCAGGCTCTGATTGCCGCTGTCTGCTATAGCACAAACCTGGGACAAGAGCTTTCTGGCAACTGTGAGCTGTGGCTGGTAAATTTGGAAGGTATCAACATCCAAATCTAGAGTGTGTTTGTTTGAAAAAGAAAACAAAACACAGCAAGAAACATGTTTACTTTCCCACCCCCCCAGCAAAGCATGACCCTCCAAACAGCCTACCCTCTATTATCAGGAAAAAAACATCACTCACCAGAATAAATCTCTACTCTCTGGAAAGTTTGGTCCAGATCACAAATGCCAACTTTCTTTCTTTGGTAAAAATGTGGTAATATATCAGATGACCTCAAGTATAGCACTGTCCATTTCTTAAAATACCCAAAGTGTTTTAAGGATTTCTAACCCAAGGAAACTCAATGCCAACACAATGAATTGCATTCTGTTAAATGAACCAACACATCTATAATATACATGCACATACCTAGATATATATAAAGATGTGCATGTGTACACATAATAAAAAGCAGAGAGAGAGGTACAAAGCTCTAATGTTCTCCTGAAATTCAGATTTATTTGGACTTAATGAACACAAATATCACTCTAGATGCAGAGAACTGAGAGACTGATCAGAGCACTCATGTTTCTTCAAAATAAAAAGCATGTTCCATTTCAGAATTTCCATGAGGTAAATTCTATGTCCAACAATCCATGCTTTATCAACCACTTTTCAACTTGCAGATTACCAGATTAAATCCTGTAATAGTATTACAATTTTGTTTATGCCACTTCTACCACTGTGTTGGTTTGACACAGGGACGTGTTTTCATGTGTGCATATGCACATGTGATCATCTCCCATTCAAATGTGCCTTAGTGTCCATCTCAGCAGATCTGCTATGGAAGAAATGTCCCTCTCATTGCCTAGGAGACTTAATTCTTTATTTTTTTTATTCAGGCAGTTTCTCAAGAGCTTCAACCACTGTACATGTTAACGACAAAACTAACTCAGAACAATTGTTTGAGAAAATATGAAGGTTTAAAAAAAGGTACACAGTAAGAAGAAAAAAACCCCCAGAATCTAAAGATCATTCTCCTTTCAAATTAATCCTCTGAGGAAGCTTGAGACTTGTACTTCTGAGGGTGCCAGAACACAGTGCCTGGCAGCCCTTCTAGTTGGATCTCCTGATCCATGTGGAGACAATAAACCATTTTGCTTTCATTTAGATTTAATACCAAATAGATGAATTTAAGTTAACTAACATGAACCAATAGCATACCTTTCTTTCACAGAAAAAAGCTTACTGGAGGTTGAATTTGCTTTGATACTGGACCTGAAAGATTCTCAGTGTTCACAACAGCTCAGTGTATCTTTTGCCAGTATTGTGATATGAAAAGGAAAGTATGTTTAGAAGTCAGAATAGCTAAATAATTCTGAAAATTAGCAATTTTAGACAGGAAATCCTAGCTTACCTTTTGCACTTAAGCATCTCATCACATTATGCTGAGTAAGACGCATCTCAGATCAACAATTTACAGATCACACTTGCCTAACACCTTTCAGCCCAAGATCTTAAAGCACATGCCCTAAAAGTTTAAGCCTCAGAGCACAAGCCTTTAATGCATATTACCAAGCAAGAGGACAGCTGAGGAGATCAGGAGAACACAATTCCCCTCTGCCTTAAACTCAAGGTTACATTCCTTTTCTCTGAGCAAAAAGATGAGATGAATCCACTCTGCCAGTGCTACAAAGAAACATCTTCTCTACTCTGCTTGATGCCTAACAGAAGATAACATGTTTTAGCTAATAGAATATAGAAACATCAGGGGAAAAAAATTGCTGAAGGTTGTTACAGAGATTTTTTGTCTGAGCAATTGCTGTATTGCTACATTTAGCTGGCAGTATTAGTATTTTAAGATTGGCACACTGACTGCAAATGTGCCCTCAGATTCTCCTGAGGTGTAGGCATTTTGACGTTTAGTGAGCTACTCACTTATTTAATATCTTGCACGTAAAAAAAATTACCTGGTTCTTGTGTAGAAACCATGGCAATTGCCTCCTGAGATGACACACACTCACTAACATCTCCATTAAAAGGAATAATGACACTTTCCCCCCGCTGCTGTAGCATCTTCTCCAGCAGCTTGTCCAAATCATCACCTAGATCAGAATGAGCAACACCAGGAAACCATTTCAGAGAAACACCATTGAACATTACATACACCCATGTTCTCCCACAGCTGGTGTCAAATCTGCACTCGGGCAAGGGACTGGGCATACAGGGAAGAGAAGGAGGGAGAATACTTTCCTATCTACTGATTTACCAACTGGATTATTTTTATTTTTTTTTTAAAAAGGAGCCACAGTTATAATTTCAGGTCTGTGGCTTTACAGCTACTGGTGACATCTGATGAATACCAAGAAATACACACCATAAAACAACCTCTAAAACCTTGCTAAAAGCACAAACTAGAAAACACTTGTGTACTTATGGGTTACATAAGTATTACATGCCCTGCTGTTATATTCAACAGCTGAGACAGGGTTAAAAACGTTTTGCTAGAGGGTTATGAACTGCCACCACACAGGTGAAGGAGACAAGCACTCTTTTACACACAAGGAGGAGAGAAGAACAGAATGCCTCTCAATGGAAAGAGCAGAGCTGTATCCATGTGCATTTTAACTGCTGAACAGGAGACACACCAATCCTAAAGACAAGACTGTCTTGGCTAGAACTTCTGCTTCTTAGAATCACTCACCTAAAGATGTATTTTTGAAATGTGATGCCAGGAAACTAACTTTCCCTGTGATGAGCTCATAACTGATCTCTTTTAAAAATTCACTGGTGGTAAGCATGCTCTCTGCAAGTGCCCGAGATTGATACTGACCTGGAGAAGAGAGGGGGAAAGAGTGAGAGCACACCTTAATACAATTTATTGTCAACACAACCTCCTCATCCTAGAAGTCTGGGGCACTCTGATCTTCAATCATGGATCTCCACTGCCTTTACCCAGTAGACTGGGAGAGCAGTCTCAAGTCTACTTCATCAGTGACCAGAGAATTAGTTGATATAACTAATTTTAGCAGGTTCTTTGGGATTACACATCATTTTGCATACTTGTATGACAAATGATACTCAAAATAAGTATTTGCACCTTAGACTAAATGGAGGATTCTAGATAAATAGGAAAAAAGTAATTATCCCTAGTGTGGGAGAAAAAAGATTAAAAAAGTAAAAAATGGCATTACAGATTTATCTGCCCACAAAGGAAAGATGACTAGTCAAAGTTCATTTCCATCCAGACACACTCATTCACACACAGACAGCACAGCCAGTCATCAGTGCAGAATAAAAAGGATAAAAATAAGGACAAAAAGGATGAAAAGCACATTCTGTTCTAAGCAGTCTGCAGAAGACCCTGCCACGTAAAATATCGCAGTTGTTACACAAAACAAAGTCAAAGCAACTCTTTTGTCACTGGGTCACTTCAAGATATTTTCTAAGGCAATCACACAAACAATAAAGTCTCAGGCTTCTCAAGAAGTAGTAATGACTGGCATAAAGATATTTTTCTATATCCTTATGGACTTCAGTATTCCAAGTCTTGCTGAAGATACAGTAAGCTTTGATATTGAAGTGCAACAATACAAAGGAGAATAAAAAGAACAAAAGGGATTTAAAAACCAGATCAATAACTCAAGAAAATGAATTTGGCATTGCCATTAGAAGCAGTCTGCAAATATACTCACCCAGAACCACTACACAGAATTCATTTCCTCTAATCTTGGATGCACAAATGGCAACTACATAATCTGGTAGCTTTTGCTGATGTTTCATTTCATTGAGAGACCTCAAGGTCTCTGAGATGCCCTCGGCCAGGGAGTTCTGGGTGACAACCACGTGCACGAGATCCCGGGACACACTGGCGATTAACCTGGCAAGCCAAGGGAGTTGACCTGGTGACACAGAGATACACTGTGCACTCATTTGCAAGGATCTCTCCCTCAGAGTGAACTCCTGCATAGCTTTCAACATGATCTGCTCAAATTCTTCCCTCAGGGGTATCTGGTCAGGACCTACAATGAAAACAAACAAATAGAAGAACGGTGTCTCATATAAAAATGTTATTGAACCAGGAATAATTACATGTCTGTCTTGATCTGACAAGCTCCTTCACCATATTTTTTTATATTTAAAAAAAAAAACTACTTGCTGCTCAGTGGATATCTACCCACATGGCTTATTCTTTTTTATTTTAGAAGCCTTTCTCTTCTACCACCGCCTTTTTTTTTTCCTCTTCCAAACAATGAGGTATTCCACCTCACTCCTAGCTTCAGCAACTGGTGGGACAAACAAGGGAGTGGGAAAATATGTGCCTTTTGCCTGGAAGAAAAGGATTAAGCATGCAGCCATGTGTTTTTGCAGCAGAAAACCAAAATGCTTATCCTTGTACCCTAATCACAGCCATGCAGCCTGACAAAGCCTGTTAAGTGCTCTTTGTTTTGCTTTTTCTCATCTTGCATACTAATCAACTAAGCATGGATGCAAATAAACATGTTTAACCTCTTCCTTAGCTTAATTAAATTAATTTTAGCAAATCTGCAAGAACCTAACCTAAAGAAGAATATGCAATCTTAGATCTACATTCCCCAGACTCTGTCAACTGTACTGTCAACTTGAACTGGAGAACAGGAATATAAGGCATCCTATCTTGGCATCAGTCCTCCAACTGAACTTCAATTAACATTCTGTTCAGTTAGCTTTGCCTCATTGTCAAAGATATTCAGGAACAGTTAAAAACATGAACACAGAGTAAAAAGTAACCATGGCTTATATTGCCAAGATCTCATATCAGTGCCAAAGGAGGCACACTTCACACTTCAACATCTTGCTTTTCTCTGACTAAAAGGGGGGTGGGGGGGGGGGGGCTTAAATACCAGAGAGATGTGAAATAGTGGGTTTGGTTTTATGTTTTCTTTCAGGCCAGGAAACAGAAAGGTTGTGTGAGAAACAGGGTGTGGGTAAATAACCCACAGCAGAGAATCTGTAAAAACTGCCAGCTGTTGTCATTTTTGCCTTTTTGAGAAGTAACATATGGAAAGTGCCACCATCCAATTACCACAGGATGGTAAGACAACTATAAACTTGTAAGTGCAAGGCTGTTTTCATTTTTGATGCAAACTGAAAAATTCTGAAGAGTCCAATTTAACACAGCATGGGCATAATGCTCTCTTTTAGAGCTCTCTTTTGGAAATGGATTTTCTTTTTCCCTCTAAGAAAACATCACACATTCTAGGTCCTTGAATACCTCAAAATTAAAAAAAAAAAATAGACTTATAACAGTAGAGAAGAATGTTCCTCTGCAGAAATAAAGTAACAAATGAAAATGATGTCACCCACTAACAGAAATTAAAGGAAGCTTTTGCTGATTGAGGGAGGCTACTTAAGAGATAGGCTCTAAACACAAGGGTCATCATCATGAATCCAAGAAGATTAAAATAATGGTAGAAATGGAAAAGCAGATTCTCAGTATGAGAATACACAGAACTTCACTCAGACTACTTATAAGAAAGTACAGCAGTCCAGAAAAATAATGGAACTAATATCAAATGAGATGTAAGACAAAATGATTGATATTGATTTTGATTGTGAATGGTTTCCTTAAAAAAACATATTGATGCTAAAAGGGAATATATAGAAGATTCTCTACAGAAATGAGCCTGCAAATGATCATCTTGATTTCAAAAACAAAACTGCAAAATAAACAATATCATAAAATATTAATATCTGAGTTACATTCAGTTGGTGTCTGGTCACAAATGGTGTTCCCCAGGGCTCAGTGTTTGGGCCAGTCTGTTTAATACCTATATTGATGATATGGACAAGGGGGTTGCATGAGATTGGGTCAGCTGGTCAGAACACAGTGCTAATAATGCCAAGATAGCACATTCAAACTCCATATGGGCCATTCCCTGGACTTGATGATCCTTATGGGTGCCTTTCAACTCACAGTATTCAGTAATTCTGTATGAGAGCACCCTCGGGCAGCTTGCAGGTGACAGAGGGCAGGAAGGCTCTGCAGAGGGATCTGGACAGGCTGGATCAATAGGTTGAGGACAATGGTTTGAGGTTCAATGTCGGAACCCAGGACATCCCTTTGGCTGTCCTGGACTGCCAGGACCCCCGCCAGGGGTCTCAGAGACCCTGGCACAGAGCCCAAAACGCCTGTGGTTTTGATTATGACCCGTGGAGCAAGTTACCAACCTTAGATGAAGATCTGCAAGCCATGACAGTTTAAGTAGAATGATAGTGAAGTTATCACAGGGTGAAAAAGTAGATTTTTGGGGTTTTTAGAATGGGGGTTCAGGGGGCAAGATGGAGGGATCTGGGCATGTCCAGCCTTTCTCCTTCTTCTTCTTGGCCTCCATCTTCTGCTGTGATGTTGGCACTTTTAGATTGGTTTAGAGTAGAAGCTCACTGTCTAACATAGGTGACAGGTGTTGGAAAGTAATTGTAAACATTGTATATGTAATTTTTAGTATAAAGACATAACACCGCCCTGGGGGCAGCAGAGTGCCTGAACTGTCTTGCTGAATGGACCTCAGCTGGACAGAAGAAAGAATTTCATAGATAAGGAACAATAAACAACCTCGAGACCAAGAAATGAAGAGCTCTGACTCCTTCTTTGAACGCCGGGGCTGGGAAAACAGATTTTCTAACTTTTCTCGGGGTCACTGTGACCAGCGAGTGATACCAAGAGTTCAACAAAACAAGGTGCCATGTCCTGCCCTTGGGTCACAACAACCTCCAGCAGAGCAACAGGCTTGGGAAGAGTGGCTGGAAAGCTGCCTGCTGGAAGAACACCTGGGGCTGTTGGTTGATAGCTGGCTGAACATGAGCCAGCACATGCCCAGGTGGCCAAGAAGGCCAATGCCTGGCTTCCACCAGAAGTCACCAGGCCAGCAGGACCAGGGCAGGATCATCCCCCTGTAGTCAGCACTGGTGAAGCCACACCTCGAGTCCTGTGTACAGTTCAGGGCCCCTCACTACAGGAAGGTGCTGGAGCGTGTCCAGAGAAGGGCAGCACAGGTGGTGAGCACGAGTTCTGTGGGAAATGGGAGCTGGGGCTGTTTAGCCTGGAGAAAAAGAGGGCCAGGAGGACCTCACTGCTCTCTACCATTACCTGACAGGAGGCTGTGGCCAGGTGGGGATTGGTCTCTTCTCTTGGATAATAAGTGACAGGACGGATGGAAATGGTCTCAAGTTGTGCCGGGGTAGTTTAGATTGGACATTGGGATAAATTTCTTCACTGAAAGGGTGGTTAGGCATTGGAATAGGTTGCCCAGGGAATCTATTCAGCATCCCTGAAGGCATTCAAAAGACACATGGATGTGGCAGTTGGGGACATGGTTAGTGGTGAACCTGGCAGTGCTGAGTTAATGATCGGTCTCACTGATCTTAAAGGTTTTTTCAGACTAAATGATTCAATGCTGCTATGATTCTATTCCATTATTCTATACAGTTTAAGTCAATATATTCAAATGTCATCCATTTCTGCATGACACTCATCTTCTTCAGGGTATATCCCACAGAGACTACTTCTCTAACCACCTAAGACAGGAGAATTACTGGAATAAGCTCTTGCTTTTAGTTTCTCACAATCCCTTCTACTCAAAGCAAAGCCCTGCAAAAGCCTTGAGTCTGGATGTGCATTTGGACATTAAAACTACAAAACACCTCTGGGTGTCACAGCATACAAAATCTAGAGTCAAAATGACTCAAATGCACCACAACAATGCACAGAGAGAAAGGAGAATGATTTCAGAATCCTAAACAGGAGGTACACCACAGGGTTCAGAAATCTTTTTCAACTGGAACACAGACCACCTTAGCACTGCATAGGCTGAGATGGTGTTTGTAGAAATGGCAGTGCAATAGTAAAAAGCTGATGATTGCAGATGGTGGAATGTAACCCATACTGCAAATATGGGCATTCTGATGTATAAAAACAATACTTGAGAACACTTCACCATGAATGCTGCCAAAGATAACAAATGTGAAATCCGAATAAGTCCCGGAGGTAGACAAAAAAAAAAAAAACAGACTAAAATCAAACACATTTCTCTATCTTTTTTTACTTATTTCTTTATCACAGTCAGTGGAATTTATTTATAGTCACGCTACAGCTCACAATCACATTTTTAACTATGTATAGTCTTCAAAGAAGGTTTAAAGCATCAGAAATGCATTTGTTTTTTTTACTTTGATTGGTAATATCATCACGAGCTGCTCAGCTGATTTCTGAAAACACAACAGCATCATCCTACAATTAATGCTGTCATAATTTCCACAAGAACGCTGACAAAAATTCTCTGCTATATCCTTTTTTCTCCAAAAAAGAAGCACTTCCATAGCTAATATTCTTATCATCTGTGATCACAGTCATCTGCAAATATATTTTATACAAGTAGTGAGATCTGAAAAAAATTAGGCAAGCCTCTCTTTCATGCTTTTGCCTGCTTTTTTATCTTTGCCTTTATCTTACTCTTTTGCAATATACTCTGGAGAAAAGAAAAACATGTTAGTCCTACTTTCTCAATAAAAAAAAGAGGTTTAGATTAATAACTTGTTAATTTATATGTGTATTTGTCTCTTCTTGTCAAAAACTTTTGAATCTGGCCACCCTCCACTCATCCCTAATCTGCTTTGATTTAACAACATGGGACAAAGGCTACATTTCAGTGCAGCTGTCACAATTCCAACAGCTTTAAGTTTACAGCAATATTCAAACCAGCAGCATGTTTTCATCCCCTCCTCTACAGAATGTTTTTACTTTTCTCCTCATTAGGCTCTTTCATCTTACAGTACCGGCACACGTCTCCACATAAGGTCAAGTAGCAAACTATTCAGCTTTGCCCAGCTAAGAACAAAAGCCAAACTAAACACCTGCTAATAAGAGAACTGCTTTATGCTGAAGTCACAGTGCTCAATGAACACAGTTCAGCTACAGAAGCTTTGCATGAAGCCTCCTCTAGTTTGCAGCAAGTACAGACTTGATGCATCCATCTAAAGTTAGACTTGCTCATGGAGCATGATTCACTGACTCACAGGTTTCAACAAATAGTTTATTTTAACTGGAAAGGCTGTTATCAGCTGGCTACAAATTTGCAAGCTGCCTCTATCAATCCAGAATTGTGTGAAGCAGCTGGTTTTACCACACACACTCTACAACTTCCCAATAAAGATGAAAATCTCAAATAAGAAATTTAGGCCCACTGAAAGAAGGTAACAGAAAAACATCCTGTAAAAAATTAAGAAACCCCTTGTCAGTTCTAACATGGCATCCAATGAACTAGTGAGGCAGAGAATGATAAACAAAGCTAACAGGTCCCTAAGAGAGTATTATTACAACATGGAAAATGGTTTCCTTCCTGTCTCCTCCACAAACTGCAGAGAAGTGTAAGCACTCATGGGTGAAACCTGCATGTTTGGGGTTTGGAGCACATTTGGTCCCCAAATTGTAAGGCTATCAGCAGTTGTACTGCTTTTGGAACACCTGCATATTTCTTACCATTATGTATTACAGATGCACTGTGCTATTCACAAAAGTAACTTCACACACTCCTGTGATAAGTGGCATCTTTTCAAATACAAAAGTTAGGGTGAGACTACCATAGAAGTTTCCCAAAACTATCCTGCATTTTTAACTTCTAAAACCTTGCTGCTACCACTCTCTTTTCATTCTAAGGTGGGGAAAATGACTGGACCTGCAATAAGAGGGAAAAAATGTGGCTTGCTGGTTTGCTCTCAAACTTGCAAAAAGTCCATTTCAAAAACATTTACAAGAATGAGATATTCACTGAATCACTTGCCTTAGTCTGAATAACAAATGTGGTTTTCATGTAAACAGTGCTGTCACCAAAACAATGACAACCATCACACATCTGCCAGCATTTGTCACAAAACTGAATAAAACAGACCAAGTGTCCTTAGAAAGGGCTGTGATAACTGATGGTTTGATACCCTAAGAAAATGAGTTATCTGCATTGCAAATCCATTTCACAAAGGTGACCTGGTCAATCCCCATATGGAGAGTAGAAGCAGTATCAGCCTTTAAATTCACTTCACTTCTTCCGTTTCAGGAGCCAAGTGGCAAAGTCACATACACTAGATGGAGCCACTTGCCTCTTCCAGCCACAAAAGCAGCCAGAAAACTGGCCCTAAAAGGGACATAAAGAAGGTATGAAGAAAAAAGGACAGTCTCAAATAAAACCAAGTACCTATGACAAATTGCTTACCTAGCTGGACAAGGTACTGAATAGTTAAAAGTATCATATTCTCCACACTTAGCAGCTGACTGCTGGACAAGCCCAAGAGATCCAAATCCTTGTTTTCCAGCTGTGGAATCTTGTAGCAGTTCACCAGCAAGGGACTTACAACAATATCACCAACATTTCCATAGAAATAAGGTAAAGTGCCATAGCCTATGATAAAACAAACAAAACCCCCACGGAAATTCATAAAATTTGCCATTACATGAAATCTTGCACAATAATACATTTCCAAACATTTTCTTAAAGCTGTCTGGCAAAATACATTGCACCAATGACTGCTCTTGGCATTATAATAGCTTAAAAAATAAATTATAGGCCAGGGATCCTCTGCTGCATTTTACAACAAGTGATCACATACATTTGCAAGAACTAACATTAACTGCATGATATCCAGCAGGGTAATAACTGTTGTTATCCAAATAGAGATGAAAATATTATCTGTTTGGTTCTTACCCTGACCTTTAAATACAGATTCTCCATAATATAGTGTACAAAGAAGAAAAATCAATTAAAGCAAAAGTACATTGATCTTAACATTATAAAAGCAGCATAAGTCACATTAGCATTGATTCAGCCACTGTGGTATTGCTGTGATTGATTTCACTTTTTTTTGCCACCTCCCCATTCTGTTTTCATAAACAGGTAAAATAAACATTGACAACTAAACATGCTATTCTGTAAGGTAAAGCACATGAGCACAGGCTAACTCCTCTTTTCCTTCAGAATGTTTTTCATTTCAAAAGAAGCATTTCCACAGAGATTTTGCCAAATCCATCCTTTTGGGTACATCTGGTTCTATACTATTAATAGGACGCTGTTTCTCAGGGCCACTAACAGTTTAGCCTAACTGAGGACTTAATGGCAGCTCTCCAAGAGCCTAAGGGCTGCATTCAATTTGCACTTAAGCTGATGGCTGTAGGCACTCTCATCTTTAATAAGGAAGTGTTTCTCTGAAAACCATTAGAGCACTGCGCTAGAGCTTTATAATCGGCTTCCAGAAACAACGCTGAGCAAAACAAACCAGAAGCGTAACCCTATCCTTGACAGATTTACTGGTGTACATGGCCCTGTTAATTCTCCAGGAGCTGTGTGTATTAAAATTATCTGTGCAAGTCAGGACTTGGAGAACTTCTCCATTCCTTCATGTAAATGATTCCACAGACTGTTTTGACAAGCATGTTCAATTGACACTGAAGCTACTTTATATGACCATCTATACTATATTGGACCTAAATAAAATATAGAGTGAAAAAAAAATTCACTCATGAAAAATTTGGCAGCACTAGCTGACCCATCTATTTTAATGTATTATGCCCAAATAGCTCCGGTTGAAAGGCATATTCACATTAAAAGTCATACTCTTAATAAAATGTCTTTCTAAGGGTTAACAAAGTACTTTATACAGCTAAAGGATTTTAAAAGCCTGAAGCCTGATCTGTTATCTCAATTGCTTACAAGAACTATGGACTATAAATGACAAAAAGTTAGTATGATTTACTTCTGTTTAGTCAGTGCAAATCAATTTTCTGGTTCTCATGTAGAATTCTGGGGCTTCAAGATCTGAACTATAAATGCTGCAGGAAATATTTGCTTGGTTTATAAGTTGTTTATACCGGAAAGCTATTTTCATTACTTGGAAATCGTTCTCTCCCTGGGTTTTACAAAAATCTTATTTGTATAAAACTTAGATTTGGCCAGTGGTTCTGCATAAATTTGACCTAGTGGTGACCTGTTTGCAAATCAGGTTCTCCAGAAATTGCCTGACTTTCAGTTTTAAATATTGAGCAACTAAAGGAAATATCTGTGACAAACCAACTTTGTATTGTACTGAATGCCAGAACCAACAAAAAGAAATAAACCCCTCTTTGTCCTGGGGAGTGTGTATTAGTACAAAATGCAGCATTTGATTCCCCAGTGTAAGACTTACCTATCAGAATTACTGGTCTGACTCCCGAGTTATTCAGCAGGTTTTCAGGAACTATTACAGTCTCCCCTGCTGGGATGGGTTGAGGCTGTAAAATTCCAGTTAACATGGATTGAGGAACTGGGGCTGACAAAAGAGGCTCTATAAAGTAAAGAAAAGAGAGACTTCCATTACTAAAAGGCTCATACTGTGATTTGGCCTTATGAACAAATAAGAAAAAAATTACTGCAAATCACTAACTGTAATAAAATTCAAAAGGTCTCTGCATTTCCTGCTATAGTTTTAAGTAATTTAAATGAAGAGCCTATATCCTCCTGTAGCCCCATCCCTAAAATAAAACTTTTTCTGGCCACTGTATTGTTGGTGAGAATGAGAGAGCAAAACACAGGTTTGAATATGCATCTTTAAACAATGCCAAGTACTAAGCCAAAAGGCCACCCCCCAATACTGCCTCTCAATACAAGGGAAGAAACTGCTTCAACTTCTGACCTAGAATATATGTAGATAAGAAAAATAAAAGCAGGCCAAAATCTCAAAGTTACCCTTTGATAGTTGCTACAAGGATAAAAATCAGGCTTTACTCATGAAAGAGCAGCAGCAGCTTTCATAAATAAAGGAAGCCAAGTGCAAGAATTTTGTAATCTGTAATCAGGTTTCAGAGTAAGGCCTGCTTCACAAGTTTCTTAGGCTTCATTTGGTGGTTTGCAACCACTTTTTCAAACCATGCCATCAATAGAAAAACATCAAAGTCAGGATGAATGAATGCATACCTGAATGTTTTACCAGGGGGAACTGTCTATCCAACAGAAAAAAGTACTACTAAAGCCTCATAGAAAATGGAATACACAACAGAGGTAGCAGATTAGTGGAGACAAACTCAACAAACAGGGGAGATTGCCTTATAACATGTCTCTTCAGCAGGTTTCTGAAGACAGAAACCAACAAAAGCTGCAATTTGAAGTGTTCAGAAAAGCAGGCCTGCGTTACCATGTAACCCTTCTTCCTATGATTAATATCTCTGAAAATAATTCCAAAACATCTTAAAACCAAGTCCTCAAGAGCAGAGTTATAAAAGCATTGTGCATATTGATGAATGGCTTTTTTCACTCCTTGGATGCTTATTTTTTCACTCTATAGAGAGAAGAATAAATAACTCTTTATTCCCCTTTAGAAAATATGCTAAATCTCACGTCTGAAAAGTACTCAAATAGGGAACAGTTTTATTAACAGTTATGAATAAAGAGGTATCTACATGGGTATTGATGAGTACTTGTAATTAATTCTATTTCCTGCCATGATATTAAACTCGAACAGCTTTTCCACACATGACTAACATTTGGTCTCACTTTCTGCTTTTAACTGAAGATCATCTAGTGTATCAGTATCAGTGTCCTTTGTTAGGCCAATATTATATAAAGCTGTTTTTCCCATGCAGAAACGGAGTGTACAGGTTCTGTAGCATCCCACACCACTCTGAAACACAACAGTCAAGGTGAAGGCCAACGAAAAATCCTTGAAATATATTCATATATCCATACACCTGCACAATTTTAGAACAACTGAGTTACAGTTGGGGGAACCATGGATTTCTTTCAGCTTTATAGTTTTAATAATATTATTTGCCTCTTCCTTTCCTCTTTCTCCCCCAGCAGTTTTACTTCCCCTGTGTCGCATCTTAGATTACAACTACCAGGACCAAGCATCCTGTGTGCTTTTTGGGGGCATGGTGTACTTAAATACTCCATGGTGTGCTTAAATACTTCAACAAGATCAGTTATGTTTGCTGTGCAACATGTGAGAGGTGCAGCACAGGGCTGCTGGGCTGGCTGAATTCACGTTTTAACAAATGAAATCTCAGTGTCATTCAAGTTTTACCTGTTCTTGTCGAAGGTCGGATCGTAGGAACAGGTACTGCTAAACCAGGAGGTGGGACTGGGGACCCAGGAGACCATCCTCGGTGGCGTTTCTTTGGTGGTCCAGAGCTGGACATGGATGCTGAAAGGAAAGCAAAAACTAATTGTAAACCTTGTCCTCCAAAATGACCAAATTCCAGCCCACCTTCCATTTCCCATCAGTGTTGAGCGGGTATCACATCGCAAAGCAAAAGAGGCTCATACCTAGATTTACATAAAACCAGACTGTGATGTGAAAAACATTGTTACCTGTGCTAAAATGTCCAGCATTATCATTAATGGTCATGCCAAAAAGCAAATGGATCTGTAAAGACTGAACAGTAGGAACAGCTACAATTGGAAGAAGAACAAAATCACAAATTTCAAGCTCACCATCCAATGCAGCTTAGAATAAAAAAACAGAGAGGTTTTCTTTACCTTGATCTCCAGCTGCACAGCCAGGACTTGGAGATGTCGAGTGAGGCATTGGCCGAGAGACTGTAGTACTCAATGCATTATTTCTTCCTCCATTAGCGTTTCCATTAGCAACATCCGTGGCACGCAGTGAAAGAGGAGCTGAGTATAATAAAATACAGAGTGTGTGGCTTGAGACAAGCTTAAAAACAAACAAATAAAATAATACAGCCACACACGATGCAAAAGAACAGGGCAAGATGCGTGACTGAAAAAAAACATATTTCAGGGAGATCATGAAATGTACTCGTCAGAGAAACATTCAGATTGCAAAATCCAAGCCTGGTGTCCAGACTTCAAGGTGAGGAGGGATAGGTGGAAGAAAAAATGCAAAGAAAGCCCCACCAAAATAAAATAAGAAGTTACACACACACAATTTTATTGCGAAGTTTGTGATATATTTTCTTACACAGTGGTTTTTTTTTTTTTAATATACATCACGAATTCAGTTTGTAAAGATTTCTAAGCCACTTGTGTGTACCTACACAATTTTCCCCCCGTCATCCCTATGCTATGCACAGTAATTCACTACAGGACTCTCATCTAAAGCCTTAGCAAAGGACAGTGGGCAGTTTGCTGCAAAGTGTACATGGCCTGAGCATTACTGAGGCAAACCATGCTTAATTTTGCTACCTCTGCCTAAGGTGATTCTCCAGTCCCAGCAAGTCTGACACTCTGGCAGGACCCGCTATATCCACCACAGATGATCACCAGAAGTTACCATCACTCATCATTCTCATTCTTTTTCAGAACTCAGTTTTTGCAGAAGAAAAAAAATGGCATAAACTGCCAACATGGAGGCCACTGGAAACTCCAGTTCCTTGCTGGTATCAGCCAGCTTCACAAGGATTTAGCTCCCAAGAACGCATTCCAGGAGCAACACCAGGGGATGGTGCAGCAGCTGGCTGATGGCAGCTGCAACTGCAAGTGTTAGAGATGTGGGTATGTAGCTTAAAACAATGCAACTCCCCAGCTGCAGACATCCAAATAAATTCTGGTACAATTGCCAATTACAAAATACGAATAATTTCACTTGCCCATTGTAAGCTCCTCATTTCTACTCAGAGTCAACAATTTTGTACAGACAGATATGGTGGGCATGGGTCAGTTACAGAAGTTGTTGAAAAGCTGGGCAGAAATTTCAGTGCAAAATAAAATCACCTAAGTATGGAGGGGGAAAGGTGTTTGGCACAAAGAACTGTTAATGATTTATTAGATAGAACATAATTGTATTAAGTACCATAACCAATACCATGTTGTATTAAATAGCAGATGTAATACATCATGTATAAAATGATATATATATGCTCATGTGCATATATAAACCAAATAAATAGATATATTTTCTTATTCAAGCATACTGTTCTGCAATAAGTGTGATGATTTCTTTTTTATTCCTCAAAGATGAACCACCTAAAGTAAAAAACAATCAGATTATCCCAACAGTGTCAGTGTGGGACTTAGATGTTACAGTTGAGGGTTACAATTTATTAAACACACAATACAGAAATAAGCAATTAAAACAGCAGATATATTAAAATTCCTTGAAATGAGACTAAATTCCAGCACACGTATGTGGAGGAACTATAATGGTTAGAAATGCAGAACTGCACCCAACTCTCAGTTACTGAGGCAGGAATCAGTGTGATATCAAGAGGTGACATTTATGCTCTCTTATGGTTAGGAAGTGCAGAGAGAGATATCACTGCACTCCTACCAAGATGTTACATCTGAAAGCCAAGGTGTGGCTCAACCTTGGGGACAGTACTAACTGCAAAAATTTCTGTGCCAAAGACTGCAAGAATATGAGAGTTCTGGAGAATGCTAGTGAATGTTTTCCTTTCCCTTTTCCACCAAAAAAAGAACACTCTCTTTTCTTGGCTGTTAAGATGATTATTCCCTTGGCTCTCAGATGTTTTGGAAAGCAAAGCCATACCTGCAGCAAATGCCTTTCCTACGAGCTGTACTGACAGAGCCAGAGGTTTCACAATGTTCTTGTTCCGGGATGGGTCTGGTGTTCCACTTAAGTTAACAGCAGCAGAAGATGATTTTGCTGGACTGAACACTGAAGAATCTGAGAACAGAAGTTGTTTAATTAATGATCAAAATTTACATATAAATATATATAATTTTTTATTGCATACACATTTATCAACACTCATCTCTGCATAAATTGCAAACAATTTTTTTACACTCCTAAGAAATTACCATGTATCTTTCAGGAGTTTTAACAAACACTTAACTGGGTGTTTCTATAGAATCTTATAATCCACTGAACCCATGATTGATCTCTCCCACAGTATTTTGCACTCGCACACACTCAAAAACTATTTTAACTGTAGAAAGGGTTTGCTCCTCAAAATAGCCTCATGGGATAGGCAAGTAAATGCAGTTTTCTCATGGTTCACATGAGGAAGCTAAGACGAAGAGCTTATGGAACTTGCAGCCAGCAAGCATAGGGAATAAGCACTGCAATAAGTTACCTAAAAGAGGTTGTGGCATCTCCATCACCTGAGATTTTCAACAACAAGCTACTGAATCTCTATCAGACACAGCTAAGCTTGACTAAGGGCAGAAAAAACCACACCCAAAAACATAGCCTCCTTACAGCACTACTGTCTACAAAACTATAAAATGCATATGCTCATTTATAAATCTGGGTAAAAAATTAAGGGCATTTGAGCCCAAACTCTTTGCATAAATTAACAAACTTCATGGAGCACTCTACCACAGCTAAAACCTATAAATCTTATTTTATAGAAGGATAAACTGAAAAACAAACAAATTGAATATTTGCCCAGTATCAAACTGATTCCAAACTTCTCAGCATGTAAATCCCTTTAACATCAGGCATTTCATAGTTGCAATTTACTTCAAGAAAAAATTGGCATTCAGATGCTGATACACTGGCAAATCCAAATTCTTATGACCAGAGTGAAAGAATATTAACTCAGCATCAGTCTAGAAAGTAGTTTGCAACAAGTAGGCAAAGGAGTCTAAGTTCACCTACAGATGTCCCAGTAAAACAGCCAGCTAAAGAAAACAGAAGACAAAGACCAACTTGATCTGCCAAACACATTCACCCTCAGGCCACACACCATTTGGTGGAGGAGGGTGGGAGGAAGCTCTTCTTTGCCAGACAGAGTAGCTGACATGAAGAGCAAACACAGAAGCCTCTGCTGCTGCTGCCCCACCAGAAAATTCTGTCCATGCTCATAGGAAATACACTGAAAGGCTAACAAAACAGACCACCGGGTCTGGGCCCTTGGAGGGAGATGTTGGTCTGCCATTAAATATGATGTAGCAAATATGTAGTGTTAAAAGTTTCTTTAAAGTAAACTCTCCAGAAGCTTTGGGGATGTTTTTTTGTCCCCCATCTCTAATTGTAATACATTCTCTTGAAATTTTATCTGTGAATGTGGATGTGGCTGGTATATGTTTAAACACCACTCTGTTACCTAATCAGGACTTATTAAAATACCAGTTATTAAAATTCTTCGTCTTTCTCTTGTAAAGTCTTGTTTCTAGTTGCTTAACATGTGAATTGAATTTTCCCCTCAAGTGTCTGCCCAAACCCATATTTTTGATACTGTCTGCCCATAACTACCTACATGTATCTTGTAGAACTCAGAGACTGAACTGCTCATCAGAAACATTTACACAGCTTTTAAAGAAAAAAAGGGATATGAGTTGATGATGAGCAAGAAAACAACCTGCTAATAAGTAGTCCTGTTTTAAAACAACCTAGAAGCCAACTCCAGTAGAAAGAGCTTTGCAGAATCTAGAAGAGAAAAAGCCAGAAAAGCCCCACATCATAGGTGACACATCAGAATTTATGTCACTGAATAAAAGGTGATCTCCCCCCTTCTCCCAGTCACAGGGGATTCATGTGTATGTATGTGGCATTAATCTTCACCAGGAGATAACAGGAGAAGGAGATGAAAAGCTTTTGACGAGCATGACCTAGGAGTACAAACAGTGACACACAGAAACACCAAGCAGACTGAAAATGGCAGGGAGTGATAAGGAGAAAGCCGTATATAAAAGGTGTATCTATTAACTTGGCAGATACAATAGAAGACAAAGCTGTGTAAATATTAGAATGCTTGTTGCTCCAAATGAACAGGTCCTCATGCATCTGCACAGCTCTCATGCCTGGATCTGGAAGCCAAGGGATCATGCAATGAAATGCAGATGTGTTTTAACCACACTGTCATTTAATTTTATCCAAAGCCCAAAGCATTTTGCTTCCTCAACAGAGACAGGGGCAACCACCTGAGAGAAGTGCCTCTGTAAATACTAATCAGTGATTATAGTCTCATATGAATGCCTTTGTTCAGGTTTTGTTTATTACTCCTTTTGACAAACTTTCTAGGTGTAAAAAGTATTTTAACCATCTTGCTTTCTATCTGCATTTCATTCCCTTTAAAGAAACATGTGGTTTTGGACATTCATATCAATTAATAACAACTAACAAGTCATTTTCTCTTGTTTTTAGTTTTTCAAGAAATAGCACAAACAGACACAAAAACATACAACAGCATAGATGAAGCTGCAATAAAGCAATGAGAAAGAAAGCTCAAACAAAAGCACTTTGTCTACTTGCAATAAATAAATAGATACATGATATTAAGATGCTGCTTCTTTGTCAGTCAATGTCTATTTGATTTATATATTTTCTCCTTATTTAAGGATATCATTAATAGCTTTCTAGAATAGTTGTGAGGGACTGGTTAGCTCACATACCAAAAACCCACTGTATGCATATGGGGAAATTGCAATTCAAAGTACACCTTTGCGTGCAATAAAATTTAAATAAATAAGGAAATTAGCAAGTAAATAAAATAACATCTGGTCCCCTCTCCCTAAAAGGAGATATTATCCTTTTCCAGACAAATAGCCTAGTTTATATACTAAGCAAACACTTCCCTACAAACATGTCATTGAAGTTTTTTGAGATGCACAAAGAAAATTAATGAAACAAAGACAAGGAGGCACAGAATGAAATAAATTAATCAAAAGACCATTTAATGCTTTTACATCAATTGTTGTTTTGAGACTGATCTAACCTTCAGCCTCACCTGGGTCTTAATCTTTGCCAAAGCAAATTTTGAAAGGCATCCTCTCCAGTGTAATCTCCACATGGCTCAAGGTAAATACCCCGTTGTTTACAGCATCCCTGACCCAGCAGTGGCTGAGGTAACTTACCACCCCCAATGGTTATCTTTACAGCACTTTCAGCTCCTACCTGTCTGAGTGAACCCTGACTTGTATCCATTAGCTGATCCACCCTCTGGGGTCGTGGACGGTGACACCGAAGGATTTGGCTTAGCAGAGAGGCTAGCAGCAGATGATTGCCTGCTTCTACATTCTGCAAATGAAGCAGCTACAGTACATATTAACAAGGCCTCCTCCCAGCAGCAACGTTCAGCAACGCGGTGGCGAAAGGCGACAAAACGTTAAGAGCACACAGAGAGCACGTACAACAAACAGCGGCAAATGGCAGCATCCAAGGAAAATAGGGATTCGCAGTTTTGTCAACTTTGTCTTCTAATTAAGAAAACCTCCCTGGGGGCCACTCAGGGGGCCAGGCAAATACAGAGCAGATGCTGCAAAATGGCAAGAGCCCTCGGATCACAGCTTCCAAGAGATTTGAAGGTATTGGACATGTCCCAGAAAACACTCAGAGACTTCTGTGGCACAACCTGTATACAAATGGTCATATGTTGCCTTTTAAAAGGAGAAATTGTGCTGAAACCCAGATTTTGAATATGCTTATACAAACCTTCAGGGAGATCTCAGCGCTGTTAGTGTCTGTCTGGATGAAAACTGAGTTGAGGGAGGAGAAAGTCACGTTGAAAATCACACATTAATCCATTTTTAAAACTGAGATCTAATCAAGATTTGTTTTAGGAGAAGGGTTTAAATGTTTAAAAGCACTCTTCTAATTAGACCTATAATCTAAGTGAAGAGTGAAAGATTACCAGATGGATGGCAGCAATATGGGGACAGGACCTATCAAAGTAATGCCCATGAGGTTGACTTTTTGGTTGATTTTCTGAACTTTCGTGGGTGCTCAGAAACTTGCAAGTAGCATATAACCAAAAGTGGAACCAGTATCTGCTTCTTCTACACGTGCATTACTCCCAACTGCATTTACCAGTACATACACCAACTCCAACTGCATGAGTATCAGGGAGGGGTTTCAGAAAAAAGATTCCAGAAGTAAAATAAGGCTTCCTTTGTCTTTATTTGGAAATTTACTAGCAAATTAAATATTTGTGTCATTTTTGTGAAAAATGCTGTTGAAAAGCCACATGCACTCTAAAGCAGCAGTTAATTTTCCTTGTAACAGAGAAAAGCAGCTGAAGCCAAGATCCTTTTGACCCACTAACTGATACAAACTATAATCACTCATACAGCTCGGTGATAACCATCTCTTTCTGGTGTCATGCTGCTATTCACATGAGGATGTGACTCCTCAGATGTCAGTTCTCCTGCAGAGCTTCCCCTCTCCTCACATCAACTTTTTGGAACAACAGGGCCCAGATCAAACTCTGTCTTCACTGAGTGAGACCACAGATGAAAAGGTCAGGTAGTCTGCACATAAACCAGCTTGGCAGACAGTGGGTGGGTAAACCACTCTTTCCTTGAGTCTTTGTATGGTTCTAGCTCCAAAACCCTGCATCCTCCAATAAGAGACCCCCATGGCTACCTTGCCTTGGGGTCACAAATGCACCCTCCTGTAGCACATAATGTCACACATGCTGCTCTGGTAGAGTAAGACCAAGTGTAAAACACTGCAAATGGCAGGAGCACCCAAGTCTTTTCTTTCCCTGAGATCAGTGCCCTGAGCTTTCTTAATCTTACAGCATGCTAGCTATCCTCAGGCATGAGACAGACTGGATTGCACCTGCAAAGATGAATATCAGTGGAAAACCAATGCTGCAGCCCTGGCTGTGTGCTTCAGGCACATAAAAGAATCATCAGACTGAGTAGCCTCTTATCTTCTACCAAGATGGCTGCACACTCTAAGATGGGAAGATCTAGGGCTGCCACCAAAAGTATGGGGAGATGAAAGAAGAGTGTTTACAGTCACATTTAACTTCTTTGGCAAAATCCAAACTTCAGTAAGAAATCAGTAAGAATTCTCCCTTCAAGCAGTTGCTTTTGAATGCATACATTTTCAACAGCAACTTTCAATTTCTCATTCAACATCACCCCTAACAACATGAACCACCCCTAATTGAATGGGCACCTTTATTACCTTTCCAGCAAATAAGGGGTCCCTTTGACAGTACACCTTGGGAGCTTCTTACTAGGTAGTACTTTAAGTGCTTTTGCTTCTTTGGCTGAGTGGTTAGTTTCAGGTTGATATGATTGGAAAACTCTGTGAAGTACCGAAATCCTCTTTCTCCACAGCCTATACAATTCCCAGAAAATCCTGGAAGAAGGAAGCAGAAGATACACAAGCAGATTAAATGTCTTGTACTGTCTGCTAGGAGTAAGGCCATCTAAACCTACCTGCACATCCAGTTCCAGGGGACTGGAGGCCTCCAGCCAGCCAGCTTCTGTGGACACAGCACATGGGGGTCAGTCTGAGCTCTTCTGAAACTCCTACATCTCTGTGGGAAGTACTGACTCATGCCAAAATCCTGCCACCAGTTTTCCACTCTACACAGTGCAGAGAAGGATAACCTCTTGACAGGGGGACAACTATGTTGTCACACTAGGAAATTTCCATTAGGAAAAAAAAAAACCCACATTTTTTCTATATTAAAAAAACCATGGATTCCAAACTGCAGACGTCTCTCTCAAAACAGTGGCTAATTCATCAGAGCATTTCATATGACTGAAATTAACATCAAATAAATTTTCCCTGAGGCTTCTTACATAGAATACTTTCTAAGTAAACTGAACCTTACATTTTATTACAGTCTTGAAAGCAACCACAAGATTTGCATGGCCAGAGTTAGGAGTGCTTTAAAATAGTTTCAAAAACCTACAGCTTCTCAAGAAAATAACCATTTTAGTGACAAAGACTGTTTTTCTGCAACATTTCCAACAGGCTTCACAGAAAGGGGTGAAATTTTGAGTTGAGGTCTGGAGGATAATCCAGACTAAGAATTCTAAGTAGCCTTGATTTCCAGTGCCATTCACAGCTGTGTTAATGGGAATCTGGCATAATGATGGCAGATTTCATAGAACAAAGCACAGGGTATGTTCTGAAATGGGTCTGCCCTAAAATCTTTGTTGTTTGAATCAGCCTTCTATTATCTAATGCTGAACAATTAAGCCCTGTTGTCTTACTTGTCATGCCACTTATCTCTGACTTGATTTCAACCCCTAATGAAACAGATTTTCTACAGAATATCAATAATGATTTATAAAAGTGCTAGCAGATTAATACCTAGTGGAAATGCTTTATTTTTGTTTGTTTGTGGTTTTTCCATTTACTAATCAGTTCAAGATCTGTAAGATAATAAATTTTTCATTCTTGCTACTATTGTTATTTTCCACAATAACAAACACCTTGGAGGATGCTGGTTCCTACACTCACCTGTCAGCCAAAGTAACAGGTTTATGACAAAGATATTCAGTGTTTTTGACAAAATCCCTTATCCATAAAACTCTTAATAATAAGGCCATTGTCTTTAGCCTTACTACGCCTCATTATCAGCTTCGATGAGGATGCCAAGATGCAAATATCTTCATCCTGTTTTTCCTGGGACTGAATCATTCTTTCTTTACTCTCTTGCAGCCCACAGGATCTACTGGTGTGTCTCCAGAGTTTTCAGAAAGAGTAACCAGGGTCTCTCAGAGCTACTGAGTCAGTTCTTTCTTTGCTCACAGGTGCCAGTGACAGAAACTTCAGCAATGCCAGAGGTGTGAGTCACCAGGCTCCTTAACAAATGAGACCAGAGAGGATGGATGGATGGATGGATGGATGGATGGATGGATGGATACAAAGCTGGGATGGAGGGGGAAGCTTACCAACAAAGACAAGCAGTACCACATTTAATCAGGTTTAAACACCATCTGCCTATCAGTTCTTATTGGTCAGCTCCTGACACTTCCCCGGCTTAGCAGGGGAGAAGCTCCTCTGAATCCTGAAGTGTACCCTGTTATCCCAAATCCTCAGTCATACCAGTGAGGGCACATCACACCACAGCCTCTATCCAACTCAGGCCAGGGGCATTTCTGCCTTAGGCCCAAAGGTTTGCTATGTATGGATTTATCAAATGGATTTAATGGAGACGTAAAGTTAAAGCACAAAACAAAGCTGTTTCCAATAGTTACACAAAATATTGGTGGTCTGCACCAGAATTTGAGCATTGCAGTTAAATCAGGGTATTTATCCTTTGTCGTAATTTCTTTCCTGTTGAAAGGTCTTTCTGAATATACCCTAGGCAGAACAATGACTGGAGGCAGAAATGAAAGAGTAAATTCAAAATAGGCTAAAGGAGCCAAAATACATTAAATCACTTCTACGACCTTGTTAAAATGTGTACCAGTTGTGACCCAGGCAGGAAATCTAGGTGCACATAGGCCTGTCTTCAATTACCAAGAGGCATTTTTGTACTAAGATTTTAAACTTCATAAATGTAACAGATTATGACATAATTGGGAAAGGTAGGGCGGGGTGTCCCTATGTGTTGGTTTTTGGGAAGCAAACTGCTCCCAGAACTTCTACTGAGATCAATGATCCTGGTGAAGCCAAGGGCAGAAATCATCCCTTAATTAAAAAAAAAAAAAAAACATAATATAGTTCATTTTCAGTACTTGCATGAGCATATTTCTTCTTAAATGAAAATGCTGTAAGCTCCAGCTGAGATAAACAGAATATGGATAGTTCACATTTAGAATGCCAGGGCTGCAATTGACTTCTGCCCACACAGAAATCTGGGAGATTCAATTGTGATTAATTGTGGAATCAGGGACTTGTTTTAAAATGGGCTTTTAAGGCAGGTTCATCTACAGATTTGATTTAATGAAGTCAGTCCTCTCCTCAACATATTTCTAATAGAAGGTCATTAGCTGAAATGACATTAGATAATTTTCAACTGGCTTTTTTTTTTCTCTGAATTATTATGGTACAAAGGAAAAAAAGATCTCTTACCTAAAAGTGCATTTTTTCCATGATCATCTGGCAAAAACCTCTTGTCAACAGCGCAGACTAGAATGTGCTCAGGAAGGTTGGGAGATTTGGCTCCTACTAACAGGAAGCCTGCTGGGATATCAATTTGCTCCATGCACAGAGATACCAACCGTAAATCCTTGCCTGCTTGACAAAAACCTACAGAACAAAGCAAAACAAATGATAACTCTTCAGAAGAATTCATTTAATTCTCTTTGTTTGATCAGTTGCAAAAGCAAATGGCCTTCACGACTTGATGCTGTAACTGGAGTTTTCATATATCCTTTTTAAGGGAAATAGAGGAAATTGAGATAGCATCCCACCAGAACCACTAGCTGAGAGTTTCAGAGGCAATAGACAACATTATTTTAAATATACATATTTAAACATATACAGGCACAAAAGAAATTTAAGTGCCCAAACATTAGACATCAAAAAATTGGCTCCAAAATCCAATTTTTCAAAAACAATCAAAATAAGAGGATAAGTTTGTGATTTAATAACAGAAAGCAGCTCTTAAAACATGCCAAATATTATTTTTTCTTTGCCAAACTTCAGTCTACAGTTTTTTCAAGAGAAACTATTTTGTCTTAGTTGCTTGCAGAAGGCGAGCATTGATACATAAACACCATTAAGTAATACAAAAGAATGATAAAAATTGATGATGAAAGTTTAATAGTGGCTACTAAAAATCATTTTATTACATTAAAATAATTAAATATCTAATTTTTAAATCCTCCAAACATTTTAGAAATTCCAGGAAATAAATAATTCACTAGTTTCAGACATGTGAATCATGTTTTGCTACGTCTCCAGCTGAGTCTCTGAAGTCTCAGTGGACTGCAGGACTTTCAAGTCCCCAGTTAAGTCTTTTCCCCACTCAAATACACATATGCCCACAAAATAAGGACATAACCTTGCCTCTTGGGCTTCTAATCAGTGTAGAGCTAAAGCAGCAGAAGGAGGCAAAAGTGGGGACCTGAGAGAGTTTCTGCTGTTCTATGCCCTGCAGTGAGCAGGTAGCAGGCTGGGTCACACAAAAAGCATAGCAAGGCAACCCAGAGCAGTGTCCAGGCTAAATAAACAATAAATAAAGGAAATCACAATCACAAGAATCAAGATTACTGTTAAATTTGAAATTACTGCAATAGCTATTAATACCTATTACTTACACTTCATTTAAAATATTACTCATGTAAATATTATGCATTGTCACAGAAATTTTAAGAAAAAAAATCCTGGAGAAAGACCTTGGGTTAGCATGTGGTAACACAATGTGATCACAGCTTAACCAAAAGCCACCTCAGCCATTATTGATACATATGTCTGTGCTCTTAGCTCCTGGGCCAAAACCTATAGCAACTTCAGCAAAAACTATGGAAGTTATTGGGTTTTGGTTTTATCTCAGCACTGTAGCAGGCACAGAGCATGTGCAAAGTGGAATGCACAGAATCAGCTTGCATGAATTTCCTCACAAGCAGCAGCTTGCTGAAAACAGGGTCCAATACAGGTTCAGTCTTGTGCCTACACTCACAATCTGCCGAACTAGTTCTTGGCTGAATGGTTTCTTCACTTCTTCAATCACCTCAGTTCCAGCAGCAGCTCATGAAAAGCTAGCTTGAATTTACCCCTCACACACTTGCTTTTTCCAAGCAATGAATTGAATTAAGCTCCTGAAGTTTTCATGTATGAATCAGTGGATTATATCAATAACTTACCAATAAAAATTGACATATGTTTTAAGAGAGAAGTATTAAATCTGCATATTTAAAGCATAATTAGTTCTTTTCTGATTAGGTGTCATTTGATTTTAATCTGTTAAATTCTTCTTAAGGCATGTTCTCTAAAAACATGTTGATCATAGTCAAATAGAAAGCCAGGTACCAGGCTAAGTATTATCTAGACTTTTTGATGCAATTTAGAAAGAAACAGTCTCAGATAAACCCAGGAGAAAAGTCCCTTCCATTCAAAATAAAGTTTGCTTATTCAAATGTTAATGTCACTTAGGTATTAAATCCAGAATTTTCAAAGCTGGCCTTAAACATTTAGGCATTCAGCGAAATCTGAGTAGTTGACATGCTTAGAAAATACCACTTTACATCTAGATTTAAAGCAGAAAAATTGCCCACCGCTGACAATGTGGGCAAACAGGAAATCTGTAGATAAGGATTATGAAACAGCAAGTGCAGTAATATTTCAACACAGACTTAAACCCATGCTTTACACAATTAGCTTCTAGCCCAGTCTCTACCTAAAAATGTTCCGGAAATGCCCAGAAGCACAAATGGTGCTTCTCCAACAGCAGAAGGCTTTTGAAGGAATTGCTAGCAATAGCAACACTGGCACAAGCAAGGTTGTCAGTGTTGTTTTGTGTCAATACAGACTTGTTTTCTGAAGGAGCACACAACATTGAGAAGTGTGGATATCACATGAGAAGCTTTGGGCCGCTTGAGGGTTTTGCTGTCCCAGTGAAGTGAAGTGAAGCAGCACTCCACGACACCCCAGGTGAAAGAAAAGACTCAGATTTATCTGGGCTATGTGCAAAACAACTTCAGCTATGCTTCAAGCAGCTGTGTGTCACTGCATCAGTCCCCAAGGGAGAAGCTACAGGAGAGTCCTAAGAAAAAAACATCCTAACAAGTTTACAAGCACAATTCAGTAACTGCCTGCTATCATGGGAACAGCAGCCTCTTAGCTGAGAGGCTGAAGATCTTAATATTTCCCACCATTTAGGATATGTGGGACTGGACTGTAGAAATGCTGTATCCTACTGGATCTGCAAGCAGTACCTATGATTCACCACCCCCAGTATCATCTCTTACTCAGCCAGTGCTCCCAGACCCCTTGCACTCTCCCCGTTCTCCCTCCTTTCACAATCTCCTTTGGCATCCTCCTCGGCTTTGGCTGGCGACATCTCCGGATCACAGAGGTATGCATGGGCAGGCTGGCTGGCCAGCACATGCCTCTGGGATGTTCAGCCTGTCAGAGAGCTATAATTACCTTGCTGCCCCAGGGGACTTAAGTTTGGGGACACCGATGTCATCCAACCAGCTCCTGAACTTCACAAATCTTGCTGAAATTCACTGCCTTTATAATTCACTACCAGAAACGGCAGAAAGCAGCCACCAGCTCAGAGCTCACAGGAGACTGCCGAAACCTCGTTTTCTGAGGTGGTGAGATAATAAACAGGGCTGACACCGAATGCTTCCTCTGGCTCCCCTTCTGAGAGGGAACGGGATCCCGATGGGTGGGCAGGGAGAGAGGCAGCACAGACAGACCCCAGAGCCTCCAGGAACTTTTCTCTTGCTCATGGAACAGCTGCCACAGGAGAAGCAGGGAGGGCTGCAGAGCCTGGCCAGCTACAGCTGGGATTTACTTCCACCAGGAGATAGGGAGAGGATGCAAATCTGCTCCTGTGCGGTAAAAGGTTTGAATTTTCCTTCAAAGACATGCAGATGGAAAGAGCAAGAGCCCTTCATTATCCTTCTTTGCCTTGACTTTAAGGCCTGAAAAGCACTCTTTTAAGTTTCTGCTGCTTTTTGAAACTGAATGAGGAAATTCCACCCAAAACACATTGATTTGGAAGCAAGTAACTGAGGGGAGATGAAGGGGAGATTAACCCTCTCCCTGTTACATTGTCTTTTTCTAACTACCAAGCACCACAGAGATCCCAACCTTATTTTCTTTTCTGTTTTGCCTGATTTTTGCATTGGTAATTAATTATCTGTTAGAAATAATAATTTCCACATTAGGAAAGACTAAACATAGTGTCTCAGTACTAGATGAACTTGTGCTGCCAATGTCTAAGACTTAGAACATTTAAAATTCATTTACATTTCATAGCTATTCATTTATAACTGTGCTGGCACCTACACTTCTATGTCAAACAGCAGTAAAACATTTCCTCTAAAAAAGAAAGAATAGCACTTTAATTTACTTGTGTACCTTTTATGAAAATCCTAGTACAAAGAGAAGAAAACATGAGTCAGTAAACCAAACCAACTCCTTTTTGTGAAGTATTTTATCGACATGTAACTGCTGAATTGCTAAAAAAAACCCAAAAACCAAAACAAATAACATGTTCTTACAGGATCTCAGCTTTGTTTCAAATAAGGAACAGAGGAACAGGCACTTACATTTCAATTAAAGATTTGCAAATACCAGGAGCAGTCACCAAAAAGTTAAAATATTAACAGCTTTTACAGACATCTGCATTTCTCTGCATTAGTTTTTGCTTCTGAGAAGCACATTTGCATTCTCCAACATCACTTCATTTAAAGTAACCCAGTCCCATCTTCCTGAAAATGTATCCCCACCGCTGTCAACGACTACAAGTCCTAGAATCTTCTCAAAAATTAAAATTGTATCTGTCTTCCCTTTCCCCACCGTAAGAAGAAGTAGTTTCCATGTGGGGCACCAGCCCCTTGTTGCACTGTAATAAATGGGGTATTTGCATGAGGAATTAGCTTCCAGGAATTACATATGAATTAGGGGTCACTGTCACTCGCTATTGTAACCTCACAGTAACTGATCAGGTGTTAAGTACCTGCTTACCTAATTGCTTCTGAAACTGCCTTGGCCTTTCTTTAAGCATCAGGTAAATTGAGGATTTGCTAACAAAAGAAAGGTGATACTATTGTGTTTCCCACAGCTTGCATAGAATGTTATTCCACAAATGAGAAGCAGCCTCTTTCAAAGCTACAGCAAGCCAGCGGTTCAGAAGAGCTTCTTGATAATGCAAGAATTTTGTTGACTATTTGAGATACCCATATGAAAACAAATAAATTATTTTTCTTGAAACCCTATTTTCATGGAAATTTTAGTCACAAAAATTTGTGTTGAGCAGGAAAAAAACCATACACAAACCCCCAAAGCCCCTGAAAATAAGTGAATTACTTTCATGACTAACAGCAAGGTTCAGTGGCAAATACAGTTGCTCTTTCCAATGGGCTAAGAAGAGAGTTAAGACATCTAATAGTAGCTGAGAAAGAATTTCCAACAAACTCGCTTATGAGGCATTTATTTTTTTTAGCTGACAGCTAAAGGCATTAAGATCTACTTTCTGCACCCATGTGACTGACAAATGCATCTGAATAAAAGAATAAGTCACCACAGAAAATAATATGATGGTTATGGCACACATCCTGAATTCAGAAAAAGCAAGCAGCACAAATACCTCAAAGGGAAAAAGATTTCATCCCACCTGATCCAAAAGGTGGGAAACAGATTTTACAGCAAGCAGAGCTATGAGCTGCAGGCTCTAGTACCAATATTTTGCTCTTGGATAAGCAATGGAACACAGGCTTAGTTTAAAGTATCCAAATACAGTGAGTTCAAATGGTCTATCAGTATTGTTTAACATCTTCATAATGTCATTTACCTTTGCAATTAAATAAATAAGATAAGGGATGCAAACAATGACAGTGATCCTGTCTTACATCTCTGGAAGGCATACTCATGAGATGAAAGATGAGTTATCAGATTAATATCTTGTTGAGATATGGTCTGCTGTGTGAATGTTTGGGAACCAGGGCATTTTAAACAATTATGCAAAACTGTCCTAACAGATCACCAGAAGTATTTGGAAAAAAATCTGTTTTCCATTCCTTTTCCAGACACAAAAACACTGCTCTCTTAAATTGGTTCCTTGAGAACATCTGATAGTAAGGCAGATTTTGTAAACTCAGAATGGTAAACTTAAAAATGAGTAATGAACAACCCTAAAATTCTGCAGATGTAACACATGAAACTTTCTTCTAGAGTGCTTTGATCATAAAAGCCTTATAGATAAAAATCAAAACACAAAACTGCCCCTGAAAGGTCAATCCCAGGACATACTAAGAAGTTTAACATTACATACATATAATATGTGAAGTGAAAAAGGCACTGCTCCTGCTCTCCACAGGAGATTTTTCAGACTTTATTGATACTTGTCCTCAACTGAGAACACTTTCCTAGGAATACATCGTTTTATACTTTCTCCTTCCCTCCTTCTTCAAATTCACAAGCCTTCAAAGGACAGAAAACCACACTTCTGTGTGAATAATGAATTCTCCCAACAATATTCCCCATCTTTTCACAGTAGCCAACCAGCCCTTCTGTTCTTTGTGCTACAGGGAACGGGCAGTATGCTGTTACAGAGGGTAAACATGCTCCCGTGAGCTGCATTTGGAAGTGGAAAAGGCAAAGATGACAACACATGCCACTAATGCCTGCCCCCCACAAATGTCCAAGAATTACCAGGGGTTGATCCTTACTTCTATCATTTCATATAACCAGATACTTCAGTAAGGTGCAAAACCATTTCAAAATTACAGCTTTTGATGAACTGTGGACAAGGAATTCCATGATTCAGGGGGATATTGAATAAAATGTCCAAAAGTGCATTTGGACCTGGTGGGAACAGTTCCTGTTTTCAGGTATCTGAAGTCAGCAGGGAGATGTTTTAACAAGAAGCACATCTAATAACTATGAGCAGGTCTTCCTTTTTTGAGGAAGTTAAACCTTCAGAATAGAACAATTTTGGGGTAAGTTGAACCAATCACATTGATTTTTCTTAGGGCAAGTAGGTTCATGCATAATTACCTGGTTCTTTCTTTGACACATTTAAACCCAAGCAAATATAGTATGGTCAACAATTTTGCTCATCTTGAACAACAGCAAACCATGGCAGCTCAGTTGGTAAGGAAGCAATGGCCAGCAGGCACGTGGGGAAGACAAAACAGACAAGCTTCCACAGCCAACCTTCTTATCACATCAGCAGCAGAAAGTACATTAAGTGTCCTCCCTATTTTCTTTCTCTTCTTTCTACCCATGGAAGCAACTAAGTCCAGCTTTGCCAATGTTTCTGAGAATCATTTAGGAACAGACTGAGAACCAGCCATACTGATGCCAACTCAGGTAACCTCTCTGAGGACAGTGAATCAAAAGAGGTTACCTGGTTGACAGACAAAAAAGGGCTTTCAGAAACTACTTACGTGCCACAGCCAGTTCTCAACACTGCTTTCAAATGATAAACTAAACTTTATGTTCTCAAACAAGTCCTTCTAATCCTTATTTTGTCAGATCTACGGCTTTGACTATAAACTGTATTTTCAGACTTTCTAGCTTAAGGATTTGTAAGAGATCTGCAGAGAGTGCACATTATCACTAGAATCATTCAGTAGTGAAGATCATACAGTAAAACACAATGATACCAACCATCAGTAGTGCAAGACCCTTCTGGGGCAGGTTTTTGCGAGTATGGGATTGGTGGACTGCTTGAATCTGACATTTCTTCATCCTCTTCTTCATCTTCCATTTCATTAACAGTTTGGTTGGTAGAAAAGTCCAGGTTTCCATTTTGTGAATAGCGATGTACTAACTCTTTATCCAACTCTTCTACCTTTGGCTTCACATCTGAAGAATAAAAATAGAAAAAATAATAAAATATAGTAAAGATAAAAATAACCTAGAAAATTGAACTTTTCAACAGTTATCTCCTTTTAATACAACATCTATCTTCTCCTTTAAAAATAACCAGCATGCCATTCTTTCCCCTTAATGATGCCCAAGATCAGATTTTGTTACAAAATGAACTGCTGGGCAGTTTCTGCCTTTTTTTTTTTTTTCTTTTTTTTTTTTTCTTTTTTTTTTCTTTTTTTTTTTTCTTTTTTTTTTTTCTTTTTTTTTTTTTTTTTTTTTTTAATGAAACACCCCCCACCCTTTTCACGCACAGAAAAACAACTGAAACGTGCCATACTTTCATGGTTACCTTCCGGCAGGAAAGGAGGCTGGTCAGGATCCAGGTAGAGCTGGGAGAAGATTGGCCGTGGGACAACGCTGCTGCATCTCAGAGAAGCTTCTATGGAGTTGTGGAGAGCTTCTTCGAAACGGGCGGATTTCAGTTGCCCTGCATATGAATTCCCCATGATCTAAAAACACAAAGGAAACAGCTGATAAGGAGATGGGAATGCCCATGCACAGAGAATTTACAAATGAAGACAGATGCATGTCAGTGATATAAAGTCAGCAAGGAAATATGCTGTGCAAACAACATCTCTAACTAGCGCCACACGTTTGTGTTTCTCTCTCTGTCTGGCAGACTGCATCCTTCTGTTCCACCAAGCTTTTAGCACACCTCCAACACACTGCTCTGTGTCTTCTGAGCACATGGCCTCTCAACAGCCTCAAGAACCTGCCTGGTATAAAAAAATTAATGGAGGATAGATAAAATCATTATTATTTGGGGTTTTTTAGGATATTCAGGGTAGAATACAGAAGGGTACATATAACAAAAAAAATTTAAAAAATCAAGTTGGGCTTCATCAGTTCTTGTCAAAAGAGTAAGCATACTCTTTTGTCAAAGAGTATGTTTACACGATTTTTCACTTGTCAGTATGCCATTATTTGGAGAAAAACTTTACACAAAGACATCCAATAACTTGAATTTTTGCTCTTGTTCATATTAACTGAAATTACATGGAAGGTCAGTTTCTCTGTCCTTTCAGAATCTCTTCACCTTCTGTCTTCAAGGTAATATTATGATTTACATGTAGTCTGACCTATCAAAGGATCTAATTATAACAAAATATATAAAAAAGAGAGAAATAAATAACTTCTAAACCACATGCAGCAAATGCAGTAAAATGTCTTCATTTGAAATTATGCTTTACACTCATGGAGTAAAAAAATCATTTAAATATCTGCTTTAACAATTAATATTTCTACTGATGATGAACTTATGAACTTAATTAAATATTCAAGCAGAAACAGACCTGTAGACCATTTCTTCTCCTTGGATGGCATCACACAACCCAAAGACTGTTATACTTGTGCACCCAGCACTGGGATATGGACACTCAAATTTAAACATTTAGTAACAGGGTGGCCATGGAAGGTTTTAAAATGAGCTAAGGAACACTCACTGAAATATGAAATTTTCCACTTTGCTAGATCATTATATCAAATGACATTTGTTCCAAAGAAACAGCAGTCTAAAATTTCCCAATATTCAGAACACAAGACTGAACTTTCAGAGAAATTTATTTCAACAGAAACAAGTTTTCCCCAGTTAAACCAACAGACTCAAAAGTACAAAACCTTATAAAATTATCTTTGTTCTTCCCCTCAATAGATGTCACCTAGACCTACAAACAGGAAGAGACCTTGGACAAGAAGATAAGTTGGCATTTTGAAAACCTACAGTTCCACTCCTGCTTTATCACCGTGTTGCTCAAGGTGCTCAGGGCCACCTGTAAAAGGGCAATACTTGTGACAGCCATTTCCAGCAGCCTTTGAGGTCTGCTGGTGTAGACAAATATCTGAGAGCTAATTATTACTACACTACTGGATACACAGGTGTGAAACAAATCAAATTATTCACCTCTAACCTGGGAGAGAAGGTCAGTTCCAGCTAGACTGGCTTTAAATAAATTTTGTGGCAACTACAAAATTTACACTACCCTAACCAGAGACAATACCAGATTAAAAAAAATGTTTCTTAGCTTGACACATTCTGCTATTTCAGCAGTGAAATACCTCAGATAAGTAGATTCTCTTTCCCCTTCTATATGTTTTCATTAGATTTGGAAACAGTAGGGACTGTGTACAAACACACAACTACAAAGTGTGTTAGGGAAAAAACTACACTGAAGCAGTATAAAGGTTGCAGCAAGCTAAAGCCTGTCAGGTGCCTTTGAAAAAAAGAATTTCTGGAAATCAGCTAAGTGACTGAAACACTTATTTTACTGAAATCAGTGACGATACTTCCATAAATACAAGTGAAATCATTACAGACTTTTATTAAATTTCATGCAATAAAATTTCATTTCTGTGCTATTTATGTCAGTTACGATGTGCTTAAGGTAAGATTTCAAGAATGTATTAAAATTAAAAGACTTTAGTTAAAACACCATAATGAAAATGAATCAACCTTCATGAATCAGAAAATTTGCAATTCCCACAGCACATCTGCATGAAGTTTGTTCACTCTCCATGTTTTCTACAGCCTACCTGTTGTATAAAATCTATGACAACTATTTTAATTTTGATGGGAAGCTACTTATAAAGGATAGCGCACACACAGAAAAAATGCTGGCAATTTGATTTGCTTCCCTGGCAATACAAGGAGACTTGCCTGTGGATGGAGACTGTCACAGATTTACCAGAGAAATGGTTAATGGTTAATGTTACCAGAGGATGTTTCTGGCTTGCCAGGAGAAAACAAGCTTGTTGGTGGAAATGCCAAGTAAAGAAAGGCTCAGGAAGCCCAGCTGGTGTGAGTTCTGGCGCCTGCAGCGTGGGAGCAGGGCGGGAGGAAGGCGGGCAGGGATGCAGGGATGTGCCTGAGCAGGATGGGGCAGGCAGAGGTGTTGGGGCAGAGCGGCCCCGGGTGCTGCTGGGCTGCGGCTGGGGAAGCTGGGAGCCCTGGAGAACAGCACGGGGCAGCTGATTTCCTAACACTGCCTGAGGCCATTAGGGCAGCTGGGCCTCATTTGGAGCTCAATAGAGCTGGGGAGGGGAGAGGAGGTGGCAAGACCCTCCAGCAGTGAGCTGCTGCCTGGGTCAGGCTGTGCTTGACCCAGCCTCCCCAGAATTGGAGCACCAATTCAAGGGAGTAACTCCTTAGTGTGTCTGCACTTGATTCTAGCCCTAAATGCCTGGTGCAATTAGGAAATGGTTAATTTTCCTCCTCACAGTCTAAATGGGAGCACACCTCAGCAGCAGCAGAGGAGAGGAGAGAAACATGCTCTAAGTGGACTCCAGTGGGCTGAGGGGGCTTGAGGAGGCAGCAGAGCCTGGAGGAAAAATAAATTGATGGAATTTAAAGGGAGGCAAAAAAAAAACCCCAAACCAAACCACCAAAACCAAAGAACATTTCTCTTATTAACACATGTATCTGCCATATCTGCATTTAAATACGACCAAAGCCAATGATTTAACATAACTAAATTAATGTTCGTTGTTTAAAAATTACCCAAATAATATGTCCATCCAACATTCATATATGAGGTCATTTGGTAAAAAAACCCAACAAACCAACCCCTCTTGCTTTTCATAGTGAAATTAAGATAAGGTTTTCTTAAAATTCTGCCCATCTGATGCATCAGTGAGCTCGGGAGGATGTGGGAAAGACATTCCATTGTTGAGTTCATCTGAGCCAATCTGACACAGTGACTGAGAAAACAGAGCTGGACTTGACTCAGGAGCTCCTCCCTGATCAGGAGCTCCTCCCTGATCTCTGTTTTTTTGCTGCCAACTCTAGCACATCAGGGCTCACCCTTGTGTCCATTGTTCCACACCCAGCAACATGGCATGGAATTCTGCTGGAGCCAACCTGCGTGCACAGAGACGTTTCCAGTGGGCAGGAGGTTTGGTGAGAGGGTAAATAATCATTTCCATATCTACCTGCACACTAATTGTAGCTAACTCAGCACAGAGCTGGTTAGATTCCTGGCAATGAGCCATCTGCACATCTCTAATTCAGTATTCCAGCCCTCACCTTTCCTTTTACCTGCACCACTGGATGGATCCCAGTGGAATTCTTAAGTTGCCTACTTCTCTTGGCAACCTTTTAAGGTCTGTTTTGGATTGAACTTTACAGAATGTTAGTATGTGCAAAGTGTATGTGTATTTAGCTGTATTTATACTTTTTCCTTCCCAAGCACCCTACCAAGGAAGGAGGGCCAATTTGGCAACACTCCTTCTTAAGGCTTCCCCTCTACCACAACAACATTCCCACTGTACAGAGATGAATTTTATTTAATTTCCTTAAAACTTACTATGGGGATTAGAAGACATTATCAGAATTGAATAATTTCAAAATTAAATCTGAAAGAAAACATGAAATAATAGGGCAATTTCCTAAAATTTAGATCACCCTCACCTCCAGGCTCTATCACTCTCAGTGTTCTCTCTGAAAAGATTCAGGTACTAAAGCACCACCCAGCACATCTCCATTTCTGCTGTGCTTCTTCAAAGCAAATTTCCTAAACTCACTTCAAGTCTTCTTTGCAGTGGCCCATCACTGAACTAGAGGATTAACCATGAGATTTGCTGGAGTGAGAACAGCCTTAAAACAGAGCTGGAAGGCAGCCCTCACATTTCCATCTCTCTCCTTACCAAGACACACGAACAAAGCAATTGGGAAATTCCTCTAACCTGACCACAGGTAAAGGAGGATTATTGTTATAGCTTTAAATAAAACAATTAATATGGGCATTCATTGTGGAAAGCAAAGCTACAATTGCCATGAGCTTCTATCAAAGCAGACAGAAATGGAAATAACAAAAACAAAATTTCAAAGAGAATTGATTTAACACTGCAACACTTTGCTGCATGGTGAAGGACTCAGGGAAATTCTAATCACTCTTTCAAAGCCAGAAGCTGAATTTACAAAAAGACCTTGTCAATTCAAGCAAATAATCTTGTTCCATGTGGTCACCCAGGTTTCAAAAGATCTGTGCAGAAACATGACATGGGATGTTTGAGAAAAACCAGAGCCCAGGTCCAGCAGTGTGTAAGTACAGTAACCATTACCCACTTTTAGATAGCAAAAAAGGTGACTATGCTTCTTTGCATTAAAAAAAAAACCCCAAACAAAAATAAAAGTCACCTCTGAAAAGTGGATCATGACTCAATAACTCCTGGGAGCCAGAACTGCACATTGAGTTGAAGGCTCTGCTAGTAAAAATATAATCAGATCATTCAGTACACCAGATACCACATATTTGGCCTCCAGGTGGGTCATGACCCCAGAGACTTTAAAGGAGAGGAACCGAACGGGGAGGATGAGGGAGGGGGTGAGTGTTGTTGTTATGGCTTAAAGCAATTTCACAATTACCTGATAGCGAATGATGAATCTGATGCAAACACCCTCCATTAAGTCAGCTCTATCAAGTCCTTACTTTGTGTTTAACCTAATAATGTAATTGTGTTCTCCAAAACACATAATCTGGCTTCTGATCTGGCCTACCCCACAGAGAAGTTTCTCTTCAAAGGAAAAGAAAGCAAGTTCCTCCACAAAGGCACTGCCAGGCCCAGCACAGCTTCTGTATCTCAAAGGGTTATCTCAGGCAAAGAGAGACCAGGCATTTATTTGTGCTGCAGAAAAACTGAACCGGTTGTTTCAGGTACAGCTAGTGGTTCTGATTGTTTACATCATTCTTAGTCATGTTCTGGGAGTATTATTTTTCCCCATTAGAGCATCACTAGGATGTACCCTGAACATGCATACAGCAGAAAGAATATCAGGTAATAATGACAATAACAAATATATACACTCACTAAAAGTGCAGACTTCAAAGCCAAAAGTCTATGTACAGCATCAACTGTAGTATTCAGTGGGGAAGACTTATGTGTGACTTAAGATTGTAAGGTGGAGTAGAAGTCTTATTTCATAATCACACTAAGATACCTTTTTCTCCTTCCTCACAGTCTTTTCAAGGTTTTAAAAGGTTTTTAAGGTTTTAAGGTCTTTTCAAGGTTTTTTAAACTCTGTTTTGTCTTCATTAGGGATATTCAAACTCAACTGTAAAAGAGCTTACAATCTTACGTAGCAAGTGACAGATAAATAACTCATTCACAATGTCTTTTAAGAAAAATGAATTATTGGTTTTTTAAGTTATGGATTTACCCTATTTATTTACCCTATTTGCAGTGCAGTTTCCTCTCATCTTTATTTTTTGTTTTATTTTTAAGAAAATATTGCTTGCATCCAATACCATTTAGAGTCTCATCATTCAGTCTAATGTTGCCACTACTGTGTAAAAGTAATGGGAAGGATCAAGAACATATATTTTTTCCTGACAAGGTTCTTTCTCTTATTGCTCAATTAATGGTATCTGTACTTGGTGTATTGCATCAGATTATCTGGGATTTGGACAATTCCTTGCACAGAGACAGAAAAATGCATGTACTACACAGCCACATGCAGGGTGGTGGAAGAAGGCAGCTGTTTCCCCACAACATCAAACAGAAAGCAAATCACAAGTGGTCTTAATATGGAGACTGCTATGCCCTTACTGCTCCATCTCTTCCACCCCAAGACTATTCCTACAGTCCTCAGGATCAGCTCACAAAACAATAAACATACTAAAGGTAAAATTAACAGCTGGATGCAGGATGGTGTTACTAAGTTGAACTTACATGAATGAACTTCAAATCACCTCCAAGTGATTTAAAGCAAAAATTAGGTCTGAATTGCAGTTTTAGAAATTCAGTGACCAGGGAGTTTTCAGCTTCACAGGATAAACCAGCAGTGATGTGACATTGAGGCTGGCAAAGGAAAACCACCAAAAAATAGCACTGAAACACCATCTCATCTCTTTTACCTCAAATTTGAAATGTTTCTTTAGTTCTTTTTAACAGTGTTATCCACTGAGCTGTGCACACAAAGAGCAGTTTGCAACCACGATCAAACACAGAGTACACTGAGAGACACAATGGTACAGAAGGCACTGCAAGCTGAGCTCAAGTCAAGTTTTACAAAATGGCCCCGGCTTTACTTTTCTCCAGGTTATGGCTCCCACTCAGAAAAAAAATGGTGCATTCTGGATGGGTTAAAAATCTTGCAACACAGTGAGAGAAAAACTGATGCTGCCAGTGCACCAACACATTCCTCTAGTGAGGACTGAGGTGATTTAAGATTAAGCATGTTCCAAACTTCATTTGATGCCATTTCCTAAAAAAACAGATGTAATAAGCAGATGAAGGAAAACATATAAAAGCTTTCAGGAGTTAATTATGTGGCTTTAGCCTACTCTGACTGCAAAGCTTTTGGAGTCCTTTCAAATGGTTGTGAAATGAGCAGATAAGTTACTGTGGAGGTTTTGTAGGGTTTTCTAAATAAATTAGTAGAAGATGGAGCAAATCCTTTTATGCTGCAGGGATCTTTCACAGTATACATAGGAAAAGGAACATTGCTATGCACCCTTAAAAAAAGGGATACACTTTGCTTTCAATAGAAAAACCTTCAGGTGCAAAAAAAAAGGGCTATCAACCTACAAACATCACTTTTGATTTTGAAGTTTAGGTATTGTTAAAAGACTTCATTATTTTAAAAGGAGTATATGCTCACACAGTTGTGGCAGGGATGGCACAAATAAACCACCAAGGAGCACTTTTGAAAACCCCAGCCTGCCTCCTTAAAACAGGCATGCTCCATACATAGCTTTCCTCACTTATGTTTTCTGTCCTAAATCAACAGGACTATTAACCACATTATTAATGCCAGTGCAATGCAAGCAAATCAGCAACAATGCTTAATCCTAGCTATAGGATCAAGGCATTTTTTTGCTGTGTAATTTTGATTTTGCAATTAGTAGCAGACATGAATTACCATTTGTTCTTCTAACAACCTGGCGTGTTCGCACAGTCAGGCAGTTATATTTGAATCAACTCTATGCCCAGCAAGATCATGGAGCAGATCCTCCTGGAAACTCTGCTAAAGCACATGGAAAATGAGGAGGTGACTGGTGACAGCCAACACAGCTTCACTAAGGACAAATTGTGCCTGAAAATTTGGTAATCTTCTGCAATGGGGTGAGACTGGTGGGAAGGGATCCCATGCAGAAGGATCTCACAGGCTTCTCCAGGCTTCACAGGATCTCACCACTTCTCAGTGGTCCCATGAAAACTTCATGTAGGTCCTGCACATGGGCTGGGACAATCCCAGGCCTAAATACAGGCTGGATGGGGAATGGATTGAGAGCAGCCCTGAGGAGAAGGACTTGGGGGTGTTGGTAGACAAGAAGAACAACACAACCCAGCCATGTGCACCTGCAGCCCCGAAGGCCAACCACATCCTGCTCTGTCAAAAGCCCATGGCCAGCAGGCCAAGGGAGGGGATTCTGCCCCTCTGCTCTGCTCTGCTCTGGTGAGACCCCATCTGCAGTGCTGCATCCAGCTCTGGGGTCTCCATCACACCAAGAATGATGTAAAGCTGCTGGAGCAGGTCCAGAGGAGGGCCATGAATATGATTAGAGGGCTGGAGCACCTCTTCTGTGAGAAGAGGCTGTAAGAGTTGAGGCTGTTCAGCCTGCAGAAGAGAAAGCTCCAGGCTGACCTCCAGTGCCTAGGAGAAACCTGGAGAGAGACTTCTGACAAGGGCAAGGAGTGACAGAACAAGGGGAAATGGCTTTAAGCTGAAAGAATATAGATTTACAGTAAGTATTAGGAATAAATTCTTCACTGTAAGGGTGGTGAGGCTCTGGGGTTGGAACTAGATGGTCTTGAAGGTCCCTTCCAACTCAACCCATTCTATAATTCTATGAATTCATTTAGCTACCACTCATAATAACACAGCAGATAAAATTAATATAGTATGTAGGCAATTAACATAATAAAATAAGAACAAATTTGTTCCTCAAATAATGTATTTAAACTCAGTAACTGTTCCCAAAGCCAATACATTTTAATTGAAACTTGGTTATTTTTATATACTTTCCATATACATAAGTGTTTAGTCACTAACAACATATATTCTGTTAATACACAGATCTTATTGTAAGTTATTAGCTAACAACTATGTTTAGTATTTACCAATTAAAACAAACTATTCAGAAGCATTAGAGATATAAAATCTATTTAGGTAGTTTTCAAAAATCTATGAAGTAAATTATATTCTCAGATGCACCCATTAATTTGAAGCTTTGTTTCTAATTATGATTTAGTGTTCATTTCAAGAGAACACTGTCTAATATTCCACCAATAGAAAAAAAAATCCATAACTGGGAACTCAGTGAATGGTCCTTCTAAATAAACACAAGTCTGTGCTTGTCACCAATTTTAATGCTGGTAATTATCACTAATTGCTGACTTTTATGAATTGTATTTTTGTTTGGATTTTTGTTGGGATTTTTTTTTTTCCCAGTTGCTTCTATCCTGAGAAATTGAAAGGCAAAGTCACCAATGTTTCAGAAGAGCCTTGTAATGCCATAAAAAGAAGCAATCACAATGGCATCTCAGCTGGCATTGCTCGTGAAAATGAGAGGAATGATCATCTATTAAGCACTTCAGGACATGATCATCTATTAAGCACTTTAGGACGGGGCACCTGGAAGCTGAGCACTTCGCCTACAATCCCAGGCATACTTCGAATGCCTTATCAACTGAGTTTGTGGACCAACTCTTCAACACAACTGGACTAACAAAGACTCCCATATGAAGCTAATGATATTGAAGTAATTTCCAGCCACTGAGTTTGTTCAGCTTGTTTGTGTTTCATTTTTTTCTTGCAAGTTGTCTCTACACCAGTTGTCCTCATCTGCTTTCAGAACTCAGTACTGTTCATATTCACCTGCCTGGTGCTGCCTTCAGTAGGACTATGGAGTAGGACTGTGCATTATGGCTTAGCATACATTTATGTATTATTTATTTATTGTAAATTATTGTAAATCCTCAGGCCACTGGGCTGCAAAATTTAAAGTTTTAAACATCACAGCTTATGCTAATTATTTATTGTAGGCAGAAGGTACCATTTGCGTAGGAACTTATGCTTGACATTTTTAAAGACTGCTCACCAAGATGACACTACTTGATAGGAAACAGCAAAAAAAATCCCTATTAAGATACAGAAAATAGAAGCTAAAATGTAATCCATTTTGACACATCTCAGCATCAGATTGTACAGCATTAAAAAGAAAATCCTTAATAAAGATAATTTCAGATATGTATATCAACAATAAAAGTGGTTTTCCCCATGTTCTTTTCTTTTTTTCTTTTTTTTAAAGTTTTCTCATGTGAAAGCGCTGCTAAGTAAGAGAGGAAGAGATATTTTTATTGCCAAGCAATATAAACAAATCGCTATTCATTTCACAGAGACATTAGTGGTTCTGAAAGTTCTCAGTTCCTGAAACACATACAAACTGACACTAATAAAAATAAAACTTTCTGAATAATAGCCATAATGGTAATACAGATTACATTGGCTCTTAAAACTTTCCAAACAAAGATGACCCAATTCATCACAAATACCCACTTAATACTTTCTTTTTCCACCATATTCATCTTATCTGATCCATGCTCTGGTTTCTGACAGCTGCAACAGGCTAAAAATAAAGCCCTGGAGTAAAACTTTGTTGACTTCAACCTTTCCTTTGCTGCAAGCAAACTTTTTTTCCCCCATGAAGTTGGCAGAGCTGGAGATGTACCATGGCACTTCTTCAAATATGCAACTTGAAAGTAATTTCAGGGTTAGCAATAAAAAAAAAGAAAAAAGAAAAAGAAAATGTCTCTGCAGCCAGAACATGTCTCCGACTCTCTACAAAGGGTAACACCCTGCATCCAAGTGACTCACACATGGCATTTCCCCCTTCTCCTTCACTTGTAAAGTGCATAATTCTGCCAAAAGCACCATCAAGTTTTGTTCCTCTCCCTCTTCAGATAGATTATTGAAAGAATCCCTAACACAGATTTCTAGATTTAAAAATAAAATTTAATCAAGAAGAAATAAAGTCAGACTTAAGTAATTAAACTAGCCTTCACTAATGCACTTGGATAGAAGGTTTAAGTAAGCTGTTGGTTCCTCACATCCTCCAAAAAAGGGCTGTTTTCCTGTCCAGAGCCCAGTTTGAAAACAGGCAAGCCTGAACAAGAGTTCTCCTCGGTTTTACAAGGGTTAGTCATCGCTAAAAAGGAACCAGCAAAGGTGGAAATGAGCCCCTCTTCTTTCGCAGAGGCTTGTGTCAAAATGTTTGTCAAGTTCCCTCAGAGCACGTACCTGCACAGCTTTTCCAAAAATACCATTTTCAAATAAGTCAAAATGATCATGCTTCAGCTCTTTTGGACTCAAAATATGTTTTAGAACAGAACAAGATTTTTCTTATCTGAAGCTCCCGTGTAGTCACTAGATAGAGAGGCACATCTAACATTTCTGCAGTCATTTTCAGCTCATTTTCAGCAGGGACAAGAAAAGACCAACACAGCAAAGCCAGCTGCTTTCATGGCCATTTCTATGCAGAAAACAATGCTCTGAACAGACAAGAAAATCCTCTATAGGTCAAAACCAAACAATCAGCTTAAATCCACAAGTAATGTCAATTTAATATCAATCAGACACTTTTTGCAACTTCCCTGCTGGTGGGAAACTGTGTCCAAGGTTTTCATAGATAATTTTAGTGGAAATGAACTTCCAAGTGCAGAGTGCTTTGTAGAGTTCTTCCTTGTCCACAACATGTTTGTCACGTGTCAAAGCTAACTCTACTTTCTCCCCTCCCCAGAATACCACAAATTCTTCTGTAAAATAAACAAATTTCTGTCCAGAATCTCTGAAATTACCAGAGGCAACCCTGTTTGAGATCAAAGATGCACATCACTGTTGGTCCATCTGCAATATCCCAGATTTTAGTTAGGATGAAATTTTCAAGAAACAGGCAATCAACAGAACAACACTTGAACACCAGATCCAGGGATATGGCTAAAAAAGAAGAGTTTGACATTCAAGCTATCTTTTCTAGGCACTTAGGAATCTCAAAAGTTGTTTGTGGGATAAATGTCCACAAATGACATTTATACAACACCATTAGGAAAAAAACCCCACCTTTATCTTTACTCAAAACAGAAATCCAAAAATTGAAATCACATACTATTAACACTTAATAGGAGAAGGAAATAAGGAAATAATTTTCAATTTCTAATGCTTATATTGTTCTGTAATGCAACTCATCAACCACTATGATAAATTTGGGGGGGGGGGGGGGGAGGGGCACCTGTGTCTTACATGAAAAAAAATTGTAATAAAATATTTGACTTGTTGGAGGCATTAGATACACTTCTGTACTTTTCTCCCCAAAATCTTAATGATGTTTACAGGCTGGACTTAATTTACATGCAACATAAGCATGCTAGTACAGGCAATTTTGATTCCCAAAGCTGCTATTATGGTTTAATGAGTCAGCAACACAGAATATTTACAGGTTCTACACATTCTTGATGGCACACACATAAAACTTCCAGTAAATCCTGGCACTCAAGAAACTAATACTCAAAATATTTTTCTGTGACAGTTGCCACAGGGGAATATAAATACTATCCATAAAATTCTCACTGTGAGTGAAGATCTGCTTTAAATATTTTTTAAAAACCCAAACCCCTGCTAAATAAACAGTTTATAAACACAGAACAATTTTCTCCAGTAGATGAGAAAAAAAATGTAAGTTACAGACAAAATTAAGCATTACAGCTCCAATATGTACTCTTCTAAGCAGTTTAATTATACAGATATAGCACTTAATTCCACATAGATATATATGTAAAATGTGATAGTCATTGTCTGTAGGGATAAAGCTGAAAATAGTCTCAGACCTCTCACTGAATTCCTACAGCAGAAGCCAGAACAATCTCATTGATAAATAAATCACTTAATCCTTTCTTCATTTGCCATCACCCTATTGCAAAAGCATGAAGCCAAAGCCTGGAAAGTCAAAGCTAAAGCCTGACCTTCCATCTCTATCCTCTCTGGCTGCTCCCTTGTGTACCCCTCAAACACATGCCATCATTTCCTGATGAGTTTAGAAGGGGTTATCAGGAGACTTTCTGGACATGTGTCAGTTTTGTGGCAACCTGAATGCTATACAAACATCTTCTGTGTTTAATAGGTGATTTGTATTTTAGTAGGTTTATCCATTCCCGACTTTATTTGTTTAAAGGTGCCTTAACCTTGACATAAATCAATGTTAGGCATCTGTATGGAGTACTTCTGAAGAGTTTAAAAGTTAAACTCTACAAAGAGCTCTATTTTGCAAGAAGGTTTCTTTCAAAAATGAACCAAACCAACTTGTCAACTTCTTTGTTCACTTCCCCGCACCTTGAAAATTATGCAGTTTATTCTTTTTTTTGCTCTTCTTATAGAATTCTTCTACAGATCACGATGAAACACCAGCCTGGTCACTATAAAAAACACCACCACCACTGGCTCCCAAGTACCTTTTTCTTCCTAATACAACCATGAGTGTTTGTGTAAGACAGCAGGGCCAGCGAGTCAGAGGCTCTGGGTCATGCCTTGCAGCAGCCCCCCCTTCCAAAGGAAAACAAAAAGCACTGAACCTTTTCTGCCACATGCCCAGTCCTTCCCCCACCACCTCTGTGGTGAAGACGGCCATTATTACATTTCCTTTCGGGTTATTTACAAGGTCTTGGCTCTGACATTGATTTCTTATCTGTTTCTATGACAAATGTTAAGTGTTAATAAGCTGTCCTTTTAAAGAAAGATAATGCTAAACAAATTATAGGAATTAATTACCCCAAGCCTATTCTTTATTCTTTTGTTCTGAGCATTGAAACAAGAACAGTAAAAATTACTCAAGACCAGAAAAAAACACACTTTTTTTCCTGCCAATTAATAAGTGTTAGCAGATTAAAGGAAGTTACACTTTAAGCCAGGCAGTACCCTGAAAATCTAAAGCAAATTTGTCAGGGAATATAGAACAACCAGGCAGGCACAGCTCCCTTATGAACAGTTTTTTAAATTATAAGTGAAGAGTTACTTATTACTTTTTCAGATAATTTGTTCACGGTTTAAATTTTAGGAGAAATGGTGAAAGTTTCAGAAATCTTTTCAGTTACAGAACCATTAAAATGATAAACATTTGGGATCCCAAAGTACACTTCTACTCTAACTGTCCTTTCAGACCTGCATTGACTACACTATAATAGCTGCCAACATTTGGTAAGGATTAGCCTTTCATTTAGACAAAAGCAAGCATTCCTTAGCTAAATCAGCACTTTTTGCCATCAGACTCATAAAACCTTTTCACAACACAGATTTTCAAGAGAATCCTTTAGGGTTTTAGGATGCTGCTCCTTTTACTAAGTAACAAAATACACCCCAGGGTGTCTCATTGACCGCACTCAGCTGTCCTTTGACCTCTGCAATTGTTTAGCCTAACTTCAGGGCCACAGAATCTGCCTCCCCCCACCCCCCCATCGAAAAGGCTAATGTTGCTTCCTCCTAGCACCTGGTGAAGCAAAATCCTGGAGGTTCCCCCCCTCTTCCAGATTTATGCCACGTTCCAGATGTTGCCAAGCAGAATGTTCCTGCGGGGAGGTTTTGGGAGCCCCCAAGGGCTGTGCAGAACCTGGGCTGTGGCCATGACCCCCTTGCTCTGCCCAGGGCTGCCCTTGCCCCCAGGGATACAACAGGTCATAAAGCAGGAATAGATCTTCAGCCTTCTGGGTACCCTGGCTATTTAAATGCAACAAGAAACTATGTGAGCCCAATATTGTGTACTGAGGCAAGCCTCCCCCCACTCAGAAGTCAGGGAAAAAAAGACCTGTGAGAATCTCAGTTGGAAGCACAAATCTACCCCAATCATTACCAAGATCTGCATTCTTCTTCCCATTTGTTTTAAACCCTTGGAGAGGACAAATAAACAAACAAACATTCACCCTCCAAGTGCATAAAACATATATTTAGCTAGTTGCTTAGGTATTTGCAGAGCCTCTAAGTAAAACAGCAGAAGAAGATTGTTACAGCTTCAAAAGAAGTGTCATTAAATAATGAAGTTGACCTCATTGTGGGTATATAAGAAAAAAATGGCAGCACAAATCAGCCCTCTGTTGAAGGCTTTTTGATTATATGAACTGGATTTCATGATTTTTTTAAGAACTAAAAACAAAATCGCTATTTACTGTCCACACAGCTCCTAAAATGCAGTCAATGGAAATGAAAGCCGAGATGCTGATCACAAATATACAGTGTATTTTCTATTAGGAAAGGCAAGTACGGTACCTTCTCAGATTCCTTTCAACCTATTTGAAATGCAGTCATGATTAAAGGATGCAGCTAAGAGTTTGTGAAGCCTTGCTGCATTGTTTAAAACTCCTGACCACCTGAAAAATAAAAAGGGAGAAAAAAATCAGAATTACTCATGCCAGCATATAGTTTATAACAAGACAAAAAACCCTTCCTGTGGAAACCTGGTCTAGGGTGAAGAAAGGAGTGTCAGTGACTATAAAAAGCACATTTTTCTTTAGAGGAATACTTGATTGAAAGGGCTTGGTTTCTTCTCTATATTCTACCAGAAGTCCAAATTCAGAATTTGCACATTTTTGGCACTGAAGTTACCATATGACAGATTAGGAATTTATCACATTAATATGACAAAGTTAACTGTTGTAGAAACATTAAAAAATATATGATAATGCAGAAGTAATTCTTTTACTATTTATAAAGAAACAAAATAAATGGGTGAGCTACTGCTCACCCATTCTCCAGGGTAGAACATTTGATCTACCCTGGAGATCAATGTTCAAAATTAAATCAGAATTAGATGTTTGCTCTCCTATCTGGGTTTCCATAAAAATATTGAAGGGAAAACATTACTAATAGAAATTGCACTTAATAAAAGAAAATACACCTGAAATATCCCAAGGAATGGTAAAAATGCTGTAGCAAGGAGCAAGCAAAAGAATAATTCCTAAAATACCTAGGGCTGTACAGAACACCAATTAACATCAGGAAAAGATTTAAATTAAGTTGTCATTGAGTGGACTTTGACAAGACTTTCTTAGGCAGACAAACTGGTTTGGTTTCTCAATAGCAACACACCATATTTTGCCAAAAGATTTAAAGGAATTTTCCCTGGTGCTTGCAGATGGGATTTTAAGGCTTAAAGCTGGGACTACAGGCGCAGGCCCACTTGCAAAACCAGAACTCAGCTGCACACCCCAAATTCAAACTCCAGGCTTTAAAATTAACGCCCTTAAAGCTTCCTCCCCCTCCTCTCAATTTTAAAAATCAGCCTGTTTAAGAGAGCAGCTGCAACCCTCACCTGTGGCTCAGGGAAGGTTTTGGGCAGGATTGTTGTGTCCTGAAGGAAGGCACTAAACAGCTCTATTGCCAGGGAGCACCGATGCTGCCCCCACGCCCGTGCGCGCCCCCGCCACGCTGGCAGCGGCTCCGGAGCACAGGGACAACAGGGATAACACAGCAGCCCCCGACCAAACTGTAGGGCTCTGCACAGCCTGCAGCCACTGCAGAACGTCAGTAATCCAATTCCAACTGCTCCTGGCTCTGAAATTGCTATTTTTCAGACACGTGCTGAACATTTCACCTGCTAGTAATGACATTTTTGTATTTTCTTCTAATTACACTCAAAGCTAAGACCTTTGGCCCTAGGCCACAGACCTCTATTCAGGCTGCACACATTCTCTTAAAGGCCCTGAGCCTTTGTTGTCACTCTCAGTCTTTCATCTATTATTTATATCCATTGAGAAGAGAGATACTCCACCATTTGTGAAGCTTTAAAGCTTCTAATCATCTTAATTTCTTCGCCTTTCAACCAGTGCTTCCCCTTATGGACCAATGCCAACAGTGTGACAAAATAATTTTTCAAGCCAAGATCCTCCTGGACCCTTCCCAAACCTTGACACACACTGGGCTGTAAGTGCCTTTTGTCCTTTGCTGGCTGCTTTTGCAAACACAGACCTTTGCTCAGCTTGGGGCTGGGGGGTGCAGATCTGCTTGTCAGAGCATTCAAAGGAGTTTTCTTGGGGTTTATGTGGTTTTGCACCACTTTCTCTCTGTAAAAAAGTCTAACTCAATTAGTACAGCTAAATCAGAGATGCTGTAAGGAACCTTATCTCTTTTAAAAATATTAAGTACCTTCTGAAATACCATCAACTATGAATTTTAAGTTTCCATTTTTTTCTTCCAAAAGCTAAACTGCTGATTTTTATACTGTTATGCGCCCACTCAGAAATGACAGATAATCACACAATATTCAAGACATACATACAAAATACCATTGACCCTTTTCCTGAATATTGGCAACATTAATTTGTCCTGACCATATAACATAACGTGACAAAAAAAAGTCTGGCATCTTATGTTCAGGTCATCTCCTTCTTATCCTCCCTTATTTGCAAACGAAATAGGAAACAAATCAACAGCATTTTTGCCAAGATGCAGAAGATCTCTTCAGAATTCATCAACCACTAATCTTCATTGCCAAGACCTGTGAGATCTGCTAACGTCACCCACATCTTGGCTCTTTCTTCCACTATGGTCTGGCTTACTTTTGATTTTTAACAGTGCTTCCTTGTTGTCTGTCCCCTCTGAAGACCCCCAACCCCCACGTCTTTTCTTATTTTTACCATTTGCTTCAACCAGCAGTTCACTTGAGACTCATCCATCTTACAATGCCCAAAGTGACAGATGCTCTCAGGAATGACCATACTGTTGAGTGAACAAAAGATAACATCACCTCTAGGAACTCCGGGAGAAATACAACTTCAACCCTGAGACATGGTTATCCTGGCAGAGACAGCACCATAAACCTCTCTCAAGTGAAAAAAACCCCAACCAACAACTGTGGGGAAAAGGAATCTGACACAATTACAAGCCAAAAAGAGTATTCTTTCCATCCTATGCTGTAGTTAGTGGTGTTGATGACCTTTTTATTTTCTTTCCCCCCCTCCAATACCCCATTGAAGAATTTTGTAGAATTTACTTGTGATAAAATCAAGATGAGAAGAGAGAATGGAGAAAATTCACACAAATACTGTTTCAGGACCCCTACAGACTTGAATGGAGGAAGAAGGCACTTTGCAACAGCTTCAGCAGAAGGTCACACAAGTCCTTTGGCAAAACACAGACATTACCTTGTTAAAATCTACACATCCTACAGACCAGCTGTTGCTCAGTTAAATTCCACAGGAATTCAGAATCACCATGCAAGCCTGTGCCCTTGAAAAATGCATACTGTAACCAGAGTAAGATTACTTTAATGTCACAGCTGCTTGATAAATCTGTAATCTGCAAGTAAAAACTCCTCAGTGTTTTGACATTTGAGCATGCATCACTTAAAAAAAATTAAATTAGAATGATAGATTTTTCCAGCCAACACCCACATATCCAGCTATAGAGTGATGCCTGTTCCTAAACAAAAATCTGCCCTCTGTGCCTGTAAGACTGAGCTAAAAAGCACTGATTTAGAACACACTCAAAATTCTCCATACAGTCAGTGGGACAGGACTTGTTGAAGAGTCCTGGGTGGTAGAAAATATTACTTAAAAAAAAGGAAAGGTCATATTAGCTTCTCCTGGTGACATACGTGCAAAAGTGACACCACAAAAGCTGAGAACTCCTTCTCTGCAGTGAGACACAAAGAATTTCCCTGTCTCTCAGTAAAGCTTTAAATAGCATCTCATGTTCAGTTTCCAAACCCTTCAATTCATGAAATAACCATCATAACAGTACATGAGACTGAGAACATGTGAGCTGTAAAAATGTAAAGGTAGAGCTGTAAAATAAAATAGGGGGCCTGATAACCAAACATTTCCTGTCCAGTGTAAAGTCAAGGAAAAATCATAACATGGGCTTCTTAAGATTTGTTGATTGATTGTATTTAGCCATATTTATTAATTTGTGATGAGTTATGATTTTAGGTCCCTATTCTGATGTAGAATGTTTCTGCTGTGCTCTCATAGCAGATCCCATCAAACCACCAGACTGTAAATGCAAAATTAATATATAAATACACCATTTTTAAAAATAGGCCATTTTCCCACAGTATACCATTCTATAGTACCATTTTGGACATCCAACACACAGAAATTAAACTAAAAACCACTTTGATCCTTCCTAAAGAGGATCCCAGCTCTGGGCCTCAGACCACCTTTAGGGTTCCTCTCCCATTCTGAGCCCCTGAGTGATCTGACACCGAAATCTTTGATAAAATCCCCTTCAGTTGGGAAAAACATGAACAGGAAAATCTACAGAAGACCATTACTGGTATATGACTGAAAAAGTTTTGTTCAAGACTCTGCTTTCCACCTCATATCTCAGCAACTGGCAGGGTTCAAGGCATACTGCAACTACCAAGAAGAAAAGAAATTAGAAGATTGACTCTGGGGGATGTACTGGGACATTCTGCTGTGGTATCTGAATTCATTAACTCCACTACACCTTGAGTGTCACCATGTCCAGAACAACTTTCTGAAGCTTCTTCCAACCCAAATAAATCAATGAAGCAAATAATGAAATCTGCACTTAACATCCTCACAGGAAAAAAAGCTTGAAAATATACAATGCTTTCACCCAAAATACCTGAAGATCAGATATGGATGAAAAAGTAGCAAACTGTATCCTGCCTTAAAAAATCTGCACCCAAATGGGCATCTTATCAAGCAGCCAGGCCTTACACATTTTATTTCTAAATGTTTATCACAGTAGAGGGAAGTGTTTATAATTAATATGCAATCCATCTTCTGCATGCTGCTGCTTTTAAACAAGACAAAATGTGAGTAAAAGGTCAAAGCTACTAGAAAGGGCCTTGGTAAAAACCTCTGATATTACAACCATTTTGCTGGAAGAGACAAGGTGTAAAATAGATTACTGGAACCAAACTCCATATGGAATAGGGCAGACCAAGGGTAGTGATCCAAACAGCAGTGAACAGTACCAGAACTGCCAGTATTAATGTGTTTGGTAACTCTAGACTGCTTTGGAAATCTCTCATTCCATGAGATTCACATTTTCCAATTGAAGCTGAACATTTTTACATGCATGTATGCAAAATCAGTTCTCATTCAATGCAAGTTTAACATGGAATGACTGAAAAATGGATAATAAACTTACAGGTAACTTCTGTCATTACCATTAAGTTATTGACACTGAAACATGACCTTGAAATGACAGCTTCATTAATGCAAGTTTTACCAGGGAAGGTTTCAAAAAGCCCTAATTAAATTAACTACTTTTAAACACAATAGGATCAATATGTATGCAGAGAATGTACACCCCCATGGCAAGTTCTGCTTGCTTGATTGATCAAAAACAAAACAATCCTGTGGCTTTCCAGATCTCAGCTGGTGCCAGAAATCCACACAGAAAAAAAAATCCATCTAAATGAAACTCTGAAAAGGTTTACCCTTCACCAGTCTATTTGCACTTCAAAAACTCCTTAAGTCCTTCAGCTAAACCCCAGGGTTGAACCATTTCAAAAATGAGAGGGGGATGGCCATGATTTATCTTCTTTCTGTGCTCTGGACGGAGCTGTAAAATCTGCCTGCTGGTGTGCCTGTGTGCTACAGGCTTCTTTTCATGAACCTTGGATACTTACTCGTTTTAGAAACAACTCTGCTCAATTCCTTACTGCCCTTTATTTCCTTCAGTCAGACACAAGTACCATTTATAAGGGAAAATTTTGATTTTTGGTCACCAGCATGCAAGCTGATGAAGCTGAATCGCCAAAATGGCCAAGCATCTGAAATTAGCATTTTAAAGGAAAATATAGCAGATCTTATTCATACCTGTAAGGACTGGCTGTTGCCTTAGTGAATTTGTGCTCATGGAACACTTGTTCAACAATCTCATTTAAGCCTATCCCTTATATTTACTAGTACTAAACACATTTTTTAGCAATAAGTTCAAATAATTTTCTGTTTGTAGATAATCAATGTGTTAGGTCACTCAGGATGCATTTTCCAGGCTTCTTTACTTCAAGGTACATTACCAATAGAAGGAAAATGGAGATTTCATGGGTCACAAACTTCTGCATCACGAGGACCATCAGTGCTGCTGTCAGAGCCCACTAAAACTCAGTCAATACACTCTTGCTTTATTTGTCCACTATCAAAACCACTGCACCCAAATTTCTAAACAGGGTTGGTTTTTTTTTCTGAAGCGAAAATACCAATCCAACCAATACTGACATTCTTTGAACACAATTTAATGCTGTGATATTCAGTTTGCATATTAAAAAATATAAACACACACATATAATATAAACATAAATCCTACAGCACCAACACTGTGGAAGGGCACAAAGCAAGGGCACTGAAACATGTTTGTGTACTTCAACTTTTCTAAAGCTTTCTTCTACTCCTAAGATCCAAGCCTATAAACCACATATAAGTGGCACAACTCCTACCAGTCTAAATTCTTCAGACTTGGGTAAACTTGCTCTCAAGGGAAACAACAATAAGAATAGATTCAATATTAAGTATTTTTGCATGGAAGGGGCCCATTTATTTCCAAAGTCTTATTCAGATTTTGCTTTTATCACTGATTTTCTTGCCTTCCATTCTGAAACAACAGAAATGGATGAAAAATACGTTATGAAAATATAAAAACATTGCACATCCTGCCACAGGAGGCTGAGTCTTAATTAGACTAGAGTGAAGCTTCAAAAACATTGACATTGTGCTTGTTTTTGTGCAAGCCAAATGCTGGCCCTAACAAAACTGCAGGACTAATCTGGGGAAAAAAAACCCCAACCAACCCTAATCAGTCTATTAATCCCCACTCAAATCCACAAGGATACTTAAGTAAGAGGTTGTGGATATAAGAAGGAATGGCATCTTACTCAGCATCTGACATGCTACTCAACTTAACTCCTCAGAGTCTGAAACTCTCCTTTGCTCCAGAAAAAGAGTAGAAGATGTTTTCATAATATATCCTCTTTTGTGCATATGCTTTTCATACTAAAACACCCTCTCCAGTATAACTTGATTTTTTGTAAAAACTGTAATAGAATATTTCTTTGACTTTGTCCTTCACTGGTTCACATTTCTCAGACTGTGATGAGGCTGTTTGTAAACTTGCATCTTCTCCTGGTGTGCTTGCAAAAATTCAGTATTTCAACTGTCACCTCATTAGCAAAACACTTCAACTTCCCTACATGAGCCAACATTTGCTATTTTAATAAAGCTTTCATGAAGGTGGAAGTTTACACTGTCTCTTGTCTCTTTTTACCACATTCCCTATTACCAAGAACAAGCTTTGTAAAATATATATTGTAATAAAGAATTTTTGAGTATTTGTGTAGCTATCTATTTTTTCCATACTTATTTACAGTTACTGAGAAAACCCCAAATGGACACACTAATCAACAGGATTTGGTACTTCTATTTCAACCAAAGTGAATGTCACCACACCACAGCCAGGTAAACCCACTTTAGAAACTGAAGTCCAAGCAGACAGAAGAAAAATACCATAAAACAGAAAAAAGAATCTGGAAAAACAAAACACCAGTAAGAAATACCCTGTGGATTCATTAGCAACCAGGGTGGCAGGCTTTCCTCTAATTCCCTTTAAAAGCCCATGACTACCTGCAGAGCCTGGGAGTGCAAATCACATTAGTGGAGCCACCAGATGACCAAAGAAAGCACTGGAGGCCTGGTGAAACCAGTAAACAAAAGGCAGCATTCCAGCTGAATGCCGCTGCTAGAGTCAGCATTGTAAGATGCTTGGATCTGATAACCCAAAAACCAGATTAGCTGCAGGCAACAAAAGAGTAAAATGAGAAACAAAGGGGTCATTTTGACACATGAAGAAATCATTTCCATTAAAGCATCTTGAGTTTACTGTGTAGTTATAAAAACTGCTCCTACTTGAAGTGACATTTGAAGCAATGAAGCTGTGACAGTGCAGTGTCTTGGAAAAGCTCCTGAAATAACACATCCTTGAACGCCATATAATTTAGAGAGGGAAACTGGCCTCTTTGTCTTTGAATCTTTATGACGTTTTAAAGGTCTAATAATGATTTTTAAATCTGTTGTACAGATTTCAGTTAGAAGACTTAACACATATGGGTAGGCTTGAGGAACAGATTCACTGGTTTCATCTGTATTTAAAAGTCTCCTGCAGAAAATTCACATACTACAATATTCTCATATAATTACACAAGAAGGCTGCCTTCTCCCCTCAGTCCCCATCTCCTCACATGTGTGCCTCACTTACTATCAACACAGGAAAGAATAATATTATATTCCTTAGCAGAAGCTTAAAAAGGGATTTTTATTCTGAAGAAAGCCCAGGCACACTATAACCACAAGGACCAAACTGCAAAACTCAAACACAAAAGTCTGTAAGAATATGCAGACACCAGAGAGAGAGAGAAGTCAAAACTTTCCAGGGTAAAATTGGAAAATCTGCTGCAATTTTGTCTTATATGCTCAAAGCCTAAACAAGTCTTTTTCTTTCTTCACAAGACAGCAAATTGTCCTGCTAAGAAATATTCACAAGACGGAAGAAATTTTCTGAAGAACACTGTGGTATGCAGAGAACATTTCAGCTTGCTGGCTTTGCTCTCTGCATCTCTTGCTGCTGGCACACAACACAGAAAGCTGATACATGGTGAGGGAACAAGCCTTCCTGGAACACCACTTCACTTTTCTTCCCTGGGTTTTGAACACATACAGCAACAGAACCTGCTAGCATCAGTAAGGATGGGATCTCACATATGCAGCATATCTATCCACAGCCACATGATTCCTCTCAGTGACAAATGCAGAGAAAACAGACCCAGAAAAATATCTCAGCAGAGTCTGGTGGAGACAGCATAAAAGGACAACCTGCAGCTGTGTCCAGACACAAGTATATGGTATGCACTGACCTGGAAATCCTGGCTCAGTGAAAGGCTTGTCAGAAAAAGCTTTACAAACAACTTCTGCTACTTGGTGAATTTTTCAAAATACACAGCCATGAAACAGATCTGAAAGGGCAAGATGTAATGCCCTCATCTAATTATAGAATATGGCCATCTCTGGGGACATCTGTGCCATCATACCCATCAAAGCCCAAGAGACCAATAGTATGGAGTAGGTACTGTGCACATATGGTTTTTCCCTGCTTCCAAACCACTCTGCTCTGGAATACTACCATGGTATTCATGCTGCTTCTAGTAATTTTGCCACATACATGACCCAAGAGAAAAAGATGGATGGGGAGAAGACAGACAGAGTAAAAGCCCCTCTGCTCTTACTCTTCTTGTGAAGTTATCTTCTTACCCAAAACAGCACTCAGGCATAAATATGCTTTTATAAATCCAGAGAAGGAAAACGTGAAAGCTCTGAAGGACAGAGTCAAGAAGAAAGGAGATTTCAAAAGAAATATGATTTGTGGCCAAAATGTGCACACGTATGTGCTGTAGGAATCTTGTTGGAGGGGAAACACAAGATACTGTTGTACACCTGGCTCATCTTGAACCCTTATACTGAGGACATTCAGCCTGTCACCATTCAAAGAAACTTGTGTTTGTATTTACAGCAATCAGCTAGTCTGAATACAAAGATGGATGCAGCTAGTAATCACATAAAATCATCCACTTTAATGCAGTTGGCCTTTGGGCTGCGAAGAGAAAACAACATGCTTAGTAATCATGAAGAGTTAGATTATGATTAGTGATTTTACACTGCATCTTTCTAATAAAATATCAGAGAACTCTAAGCAAAGAAACAGATCAGTTCAGAATACTAAAAAAAAAACCAAACCTTTAAATATTTAATACAAGCAGACCCCATATTTGAATTACAAGTGGCTTTCCCAAGCAAGGCTATTTATTTCAAGTTGTGTTGCCCAAATTCTCCCATCACCAAGATACTCCAGAAAAACAGAAACTCCATCAGGGCTTGCTGTTTATCTGCCATTTCTTGTGCAGAAACACTGAGTATGGCCAGACCTTCCTAAAAATGATAATGTTAAAAGCTTTCCTCTCTTTGAGGAATTCTAGTTATTTCTACATAGGGGCAAGCACCTGAGACTCACAAGTCTTTCCCTAGCTGGGAATGCCATGGACCCAGTTCTGGGCAGTTGATTGAACACCTGTGAGGTAGAAGAAACTGGTTTCTTGTTGCTAAGGTCATTCAGCAGAGCTGGCACAAGGTCCTTAGAAAGACCCTCACATACATAGAAAAATGGATGGGTTCCTTATAGACCTGATAGGAAAACCACAAACAGACCAGGGCATCTTCACTACTCATGCTGATCTACATCCTCTATGACTGCAGTTTGAGTCTGCATCTTTTCTCACATCAAAACTGCTTTTGTTGAGAAGCTCTTTATATGAAGACTTGCACAATGCCCAGAGAGTTTCCTTGAGCACAATTTTGGACCACAAATATTGGACATTGGAATAGTTATCCCAGTAGACTAGGAACCATTAATAGAGAAATTACATCTAATCCAGACACTGCTTGAAGTGCCATGCTAGAAGTCCAGGAATATTTACAGAAGTGGCTATGGAAGCATTCTACCTCAAGGTGGGAAGAGAAATCAAGCTGCTCTTTGAACAATTAACACAGAAATCTAGCATAGACAAAGAGACGTGAAAGCTGCAGGACTGGGAAAGAATACTGCTCTGCATTCACAAGGAAAAGACAGTTGCTAGTGCTTTTATTCAGTCCTTCCACATCTCCAGTGCTCTGGCATGAAGAGAAAAAAAAAAAAAAATGGCCATGGAAAAAAAAAAAGGCATTTCAGAAATAGGAATTTAGTAAGAAAAATAAGTAGAAAGAGAATACCTTGTCCTCTCTCACCCACACTGAAGTAGAGAGATCTCATGAAGACTGGGAATAAAAAAAAAGATCACTCTATTTTTGAAGTACAGGAGGGGGCAACAGATAAAAACAGTGCTAAGGAACTCTCTCTGCTTGTGATTATAAACCTGAGAGACTGATAAAGGTGGGCTAAGGAGGATAATGGCATTTTCTTCTCACGACACCATAACCCACTTACACTGAGCTTTTCTGAATGGAGCTGACTTTCCTATGAACAGGTACAGGGCTCTGTTTCTGTCACAGCTTCTTTATAAACTAACTCAAAATGAAAAGCCCATACAGAAAGAAAAAGACATTCATACCCCAACCAGTTGATTATAAACCAATAATCACAAGTGTATAACAAAACATATATCAGGATAATCTAATCCTCTCTACAGCTCTGATTTTCTCTGAAATGGAAGTCCCCCATCTGTCCCTCTCTTCTTTCAAGGGGAAAGTCTCCATTTCTGCTAAATGTATTGGTTTTCAAGGCCATAGCCACACCCCAATCTATAAAGAAAACAAAATGCTTTTATGGAGTGAAAAATAATCTTTCCACAGGATTCAAAAGGAAGAAAATTTTTTGCTCCTCACTTAAATCTATTGTTATTCTACAGGCATTTTCTGAGGGCAGGCAGTGTAAAAGCTATACAGGTTAAAAAAAACCCAACAAAACTGACTTCAATGCCTGTCACCCTTGAAATTCCTAATATTACAACAAGCAGCACTTCCCCACCATATCCTATATGCTTCTGGTGCCTTCCAGAAAGCCTTTTTATCTGATGCTGAGAACAGACTCCTGCTGCAGATCTGAATGCTGGGGACTGAAAGTACTGCACAAATGACAGAGAGTTGGGGAAAATGAATGGTTTGCTATAGAAAGAAACAGGAAATCAATTCTCAGAAATGCTATCTTTGCTTCAGTGCTTCTGTTTGGCCTCCTCCTCCCACACTTGCTCTCTGTCCCTTGCCAGCTTCCTATTTTACCAGCTCTTTACCTTGCTACCCAGTAGTGAAGGAGGGAAAATTTACAATGATCATCTTTCCTCTGCTGGTGCATTATGTGTCTGTCTTAAAAGCAGTGTCTGGTTTACCCTGGCCTAGGTTTGGCTGTCATCTAAAAACAGAGCAATTCTTTCTTTCAGCCTTTTCTGCTTCCCCAAGTATCAATTCTCATCCCATCTAATGACAGGGTTTGAGAGAAGCACATTTTTCTCATGGCAACTATGAGAAAGCAGCAGAAGGATGAAAATTATTGTATGAAGAATAAACAGACATATTTTTTTAAAAAAGCAGGGGCCAGTTGGATAACAATTCCAGATAAGATTTAAATAAACATACGTGGGAGGTAGCAGGAAAGGCAGTTGGTTCCTCATGCTCAGACGCACACAGGTAATGACCTCTGTCTCTTGCTCCCCTAAAGCTAACAATGCTGGTTATTGCACTCCTCCAGTGAGCTCTGGAAAGGATCCAGTGCACTACTGATTACATTTCATCCACAGTTAGTTTAACCTTTGAAACATGACAGTCAGTGGCAGTGAGCAGGCCAGCACATAAGGTCAGCTCAACCTTGTTGGTCCCAGCATTCTCCCAGTGTTTGCACAGAAAACAACCTGGTGATCAGGGATTCCTACCCTGCAAATACAAAAGGGCCAACAGGGACTGTGCCAGAATGCTGATTTTATTGCAAGGTGTCATTCATGGCCATTAATCTGTCAAGGCAGAAAAATACAGGTTATCCTCTTTGAAAAAACCAAAATAGTATCAGACAGAAAGAGTCTCATTTAGGAAGGCAAAGATGTGACTGATCTACTGTCAGGTACCAGGTAAATGTTGCACATTACTCCTCCAAGAATAGAAAGACAAAAATACCAAGGAGAAAATAAGTACGTTCTGAAAGAATGGTGAGGCAACTAGGTCAGCAAGTGTAACAGGAACACTTTGTGCTCAAAGGAAAGCTAAAAAACCAATTCCTGTTCAATTGCCCATTTTTCTCAAGTTACTTCCTTTCCAGAACAGCCTCTTTTGAAGCTCACTTCATATCTGCTGTACACACAATTTTAAAATGAAAAAACAGCATCTTCAATTACCTTGAATTTCTACAGAATAGCATAGGACTTAGCAAGATCAGATACCTTATCTCTTTCTAAATATTATTTCTACATCTTAACAAAGTCCTTAGTCTTGGGAAAACATATGCACAGGGAGAACAACAAAGATATTCTTGGCTTCAAAAAGCTTCTAGTTAGTTATTTAGAACTTATCACATTTTCCTTAGGGATAGATTAAAAGCATTTTTAAGGTATTAAAGTGGGGAAAAAATCAATTTTACTCAGAAACAACTGCCCTCTACCATAATAGCAGCGATGAGGATTTTTTTAGACATGCTTACCTATCCCTTGGAGCATGTGCACTTGGATTTTTCTTTGGATTATTTGTGCGTTTGTGTGGACAGCTCAGGGAGCACAGGCTTTTCAAGAGCCAGTAAGAGGTGAAGAAAAGGTCATTTCAGCAGAATTCATTTTCTCTTAAATTCTTAGAGAAATGCTGCTAAAAAGAGGCAACAACAAACCCATCACCTCTTCCTCTCACTATTAGCATTTCCTAAGGTTCTCTCAGCTATAATATATAATATCTTTGGTTATACCCTATCACCTTCTCAACCTCCCCTATCACAAATGCTGGCAACAGACCTGTTAGGAGCAGGAGCTGGACTGGACCTCCAGACAGCCCTTCCAGCAGCACTTCAGCACTGTCCTGAGCAATCCACTCACCCACGAGCTGCATCTGCTGCTGCTCCAGAGGCAAGGCCTCCCCTCTGCTTCCATCCACACCCCTGCAAATCCCCACCACCAGGCACAAACTGGAAACCTTGCCTCTGGATTTTCCTGGAAGCAAATCCAGGGTCCTACAAAGTAGGCAGAACACCATGTGAGCTTGCATAAAGAAACAGCTGTGCCCCAAAGTTTACTGTGCTGGAGTAGTGTTAATTCTTGTATTTAGAGTTGGAAAGGGGATGATGCTTTAAAAGCTCACAAACAAAACAAGAGCCTTTGGAAAATCCCCAGTCTTGCTCTCTGAGCTCACTCCCTCCCAACTCTTCACACCTCCCCACCCCTACAAGTCTCTAAAATAGCCTGCACCTTTATGTAGGTAAAGCACAATATACTTTTTCAATAGTTTGTGTTCCTGGCGGTACATGTACTGGGAAAGAGGCTGCCCTGACCCCAAGCATCCACATGAGCCAACAGGCCTCACAAAGGAATACAGTTACCCCCAGTACACAGAGAAGTGGGTGCTGGAATACACTGGCTAACAGGAAAATCCAATTCCAGAGAGTAGGGCCACAGAGCAGAGATGTTTAAGCAGCTCTCCTGACAGCAGCAAGGTCAGGGTGAAAGAAAAGCCCTTCCCACAGCAGGGCTGGTGCTGGTACAGCAAATGGCCACCTCTGGCTTGGAGAAGGCTCTTCCACCCTGGCTCAGGAGCTGTCTGGGCAGGTTCCATGCAGCCACACTTCCATTCCTGCAGCCAGAATGTCTCAGCATATGCGAAAGCACCAAGCAAGTGAGATGGTGCCAGGGAGTGGGGACCCAACAAGGCTCACCAGTGCTGGGCTGACCCTGGATCAAAGTCAGCTGGCCCTGGACCAAGGTCAGCTGCCTCATTAGGCACTGGGGTGGATATCTCAATAACAAAGGGGAACAAGTGGAAGATAACACAGAGAAAAAACCTTCATGATTTGGGGTTTTGAGGGCCTTGAAAGAAAAGATAAAAACCTTTTTATAGAGACCAAAAAAGAAAAAGAAAAAGCTGGCAGAGAAGTGCAAAAAGAAAGGTAACACGATCAAGGTGACACTCAGAAAACAACAGCCACACAGACCAGGCATAAGGAGACATCTGCCCAGTGCAATGAACATAGTCCTGATGTGGTGAAGATGGAAGCTTGGACTGTGGTATTTTCCTCTCCAAATGAAAAGGCAATACAGCTAGGTCAGAGACCTTACACAGGACACAGCCATGGTATGGGTGGCTTGTGCATAGTGGAAGAAAAAAGACACATAACAGAGGAAGAGGAGCTAAACATCCTGGAGGAGATGCCAGGGAGAGAGACCAAGATATCAGCTCCAGCCCAGGGAGACCAATGATTCACTTTATGGCCTGAAAGCACTTCCCGCCAAAGTTCACACAGGAAGATAATGTCCCCCCTCAAATGAATTTATGCAGATGGCAGTTCATTTGTCAGAGGTTAAAAAGAGCCACTTCCATTTTAAAAGGAGAACACTCGAGGTCCTCAACAGACAAGAACAGAAAGCCAGTATCTGTATGTGAGCAGTTTCTGCTCATGCCTGTTGTCTGATTTTAGTGGAGTTTACACCACCAGACCTACAAGGCCTGCTGGTCCAAAAAGAGACATGATTATATCCCATGAAATCTCATACCAAATCCATATTTCTCAAAAGATGCAAATGAAAAACCTGTGGATTGCACAGACAGATGCTCCTGCAACGTAACTTCTGAATTAAAAATAAACACTCCAAAATGGACAACTGCTAAAATAATGTGAACCTGGATGCTTCAAGAAAAAAACACTTGTGAGGCAATTACCATTTTTTTCTCTTGATTTAGATTAAATCCCCACTTTACTGATGCTAAGCCTCAGTAAGACTTAAAAAAAAAGACTGCTTCAGAAAGTATTCCTTGGCCAGTCTATTAGCCAGTTTCCTGTGCCTTTCTCACATGAACTTGTAATCATTGATAAGGTTTACACACATCAAAATAAAGTTTCAAGATGAAAATCACCATTACCTCTACACAAAAACACTGTATCATGTCAGCTGTCTGATACAACACACCCAAGCACAGTGGCAGAAAGATGTAAAACAATACATTTCATTTCACTACCACTGAAATCAGCTACTGAAACTTGTTCATTGATTTTCCTTCATTAAAAAATAACTGATTGTAAAAGAAGTGTTGCTTGGCAGGATCAAAGCCTATCCTACAGGAAACACACACACAAAGCATTTGGAAATGAGGGTTAATTTGGCATGCAATTTAACAGCATTAGCTTTTATCAGCAGCATTTCAAGGTCAGGCACAGTCATGTTTAAAATGTTTGGTTTTGTTACAGTTTCAACTACAGTGTACTAGAGTTCAAAACATCTTAAACCCCAACTAATAAAGTAATGTGGCTCTTTAACTCTCCGTTTTATTAACTCAAGACTTGACTCTTTCAAGAAAAAAAGCTGCATCAAATTAGCAGATTACAAAAAATGCTCTTCTTCATCTGAGCATGGGATTAAGTTAGACAGATTAGACCAGATGGAAGGAGTCCTTTTACTGACATAGGTTGTTCAAAATTGAAGATACTTTTTTAATATATCGAGTGACTTAATTAAAATGACCTCATATTTCAAGTAGTGAATTTCTTCAAGTCAACAATTTAGATTTATTCTAAGAAAAAACCCCACTTTTTTACCAAAATCTAATCTGCTCATAATTAAAGCTAGCACATTATGTTTATTCCCCAAAAAAAATTAATTCAAAATGTAAACTCAATAATTTTTTATTATAATTTATATTTAATTTATTCAAAAACATACAAAAGGATGATGGATAAAAGAAAACACAAAGCAGATTTGCTCAGCTCCAATATGAAATACTCCAAACACTTACTGGAGATTTTCCCTTTCATTGATTTGTAAACTCCAAAAACTAGTGAGTGGTTGCATGTTTTCATGTTCACTGTTATGCTGTGGAAAAGTTTTCTGCATCTTTTTGTTGAAAGCTTATTCTATATAAAGAGTCCCAACTACCAATAATGCTGACAGATTTTAACAGCAGTTGGCACCAAATGTTTCACGAGATCAAGTCCATACAGCACTCGGAACAAACACTTTGATTAATCAATTACTGGCAGAACTTCACAGTACTGTGGATGTGTGCCTAAGAGCTTTACAAACGCTTACAGGACAGTGATGTTAGGGGGCTGAAATCTCTTAAGCCTCTTCCTTGCAATTCTCTGCCATGGTTCAGAAGAATGCCACCCCATTACACCAAAACCGGCACGGAAAACAGCCACTCTCGCCTCTTGCACGAGCATAATTAATCTTCTGACACCTTGACAAAGCAGCTTGTTGATAGTCAAAGAAAGGATTTTTCTGATTTCCTCCCAGGACAGGAGATGGTCTTTATCCATCATCCCTTCTTCCTGATCTCTTCTTCCAGAGTCCCCCCATCAGCAGAACTGTCTATCAGAGCAGACAGCAGGAGGGAGAGGTCTGACTGATTGATAGGGCACCAGTGCTCCACAGTGCTATTTAAGTGTAGGAACCTATTGTTAGAATCTTACTTTACAGCAGTTAAACAAATATAATGGCAACCAATTCAACCATTGTGCCACTAGAGTCAGCTCAAGCTAATAAGTAAAGTTAGCTAATTACACTGATCTGATTTAAAATCCAGACAAATTGTAGAGACAGTCAGCATTACTGTGCACTGAAAGAGCAGAAATTGTGAAGAAAAAAAGTTTTGCACAGATTATGCTTTCTGAATTGAATTACGGTTCCTTCTCACTCTCCCTTGTGAGCAGGATCACACACTTTCCTTCTCCCCCTGGGCCTCCTAGGTACTCCTAATTAATCAAATCATTTTTCTCACAAAGCAGTTGAAATTTCCTCCTCTTCCCTTACTTACCCCAAATTCTAACATATCTTACTGTTAAGATTGCAAGAAATTCCAGTTTTCAAGGGGAAAACATTATACAGTGGCTCCTGAAAGGGGGATACCATACACTACAAAATACACCAAACCCCACACTAGTAACATATCTTTGAGGATACTGATTTGGTGTCACCAAAGAACAGGTGTCCTGATGTAAAGAAGATTCTGCAAGCTTCTCAGAAACAGATACTTAATATATAAATCACTGGGTTTGCATGTAGAAATACATATTTTTCTTATATACACATTATATATATATTTATATCAATTTTGTAGTTTCTCTTATCTCCCTCACCTTCCCAAAAAGATAAGCAAAATATTTGGGCATAATTATATGTTCACTTAATTATTTTCTATACTTACATAAAGGGTGGACATTGTGTTAATCATACCTTTAAAAAACTCCTAATTCTTTGATAATTGCTGGTCACAGAGCAAACCAGTCCAGGTCACAGAGGACCAGGGCATGGCACTCTGTGAACTGTTGCCAGCCAGGGCAAGTCCAACTCAGTTCTTGGTGATCTATTTCAAATATAAATCAGACCACAATCTGTGTCTCACCAATGTAACAACCAAGGCAGAGCCATACAAGACCCAGTGTTTTCTTACTGAAATTGCCAAGAAAAAGACCTTCATCTGGGTCAGAGAACTTGGTAACTGCTGGGTTTAACTACACCATTCTGACCTTGACTGATTCATTCAGGATCTACCGTTCCATAAAAATAGCTGCCTGTGCTATCTGGCCCAGACCAGTTCTCCAAGCAATCTTCTTTCATTCATTTATACCAGAACAACTACCACTATTTATCTCTATGAGTAAAATTAGCCATTGAAAAAGTGAACATGGTGTTCTTGCTATAAACTACATGCAATTTCAAGGGATACCAACCAGGCTGGAGCAGTTAAATATTATTTATGTCAGAGCAAATGTAAAAAAACTACACATTCTTTCTCTCAAGAATACTGTAAGCCACAACCCAGAGGAAAATCTCCCTGTCTCTTCACTGGCATTTTATGCTTGCAGATGTTGAGGCAACAATAGGAAGAGCCACCTGCAGTCTCCTACTTTTCCTTTTGTAGTTTCCCCATCTGGATTTAGGAATCAGCAGACCATTGCCAACAGGATAGATGAAGGAGAGATGGGGAACACTGGCATGGCTGAAGAGACCATCCAAATCCCAAGACCTGGAGTTAAATGCAGGGAGGATGCCAGCTGGGAGGCAAAAGGGACATAGGTGGAAGAAGCAAAGTGGTCTCTGCTGCATGTTGCTAAAGGAGACTTTCTACACTGGAAGGGACTAGGCTGGAATTGATGACACACAGAGAAGCAAAGCTAGGCAATCTGAGTCCAGAGGAAAGGTAAATGTGAACAAAGGGCCGTGGAACACAAGGCTATGGAAAACAAAAGGAATATTGGAACTTTAGGCTGCAAAATTTGAGGTTATTCTCTAATCCAAATATCAAACGCTACTAATGCAGATTGTCATATAAGGGATGTGAAAATGCAAGTAAGACCATCTCCTTTCTTCCCCATTCCCCTAGGCTGAACTACCAAAAAAGCTGTCTTCCTCCATATGCAAGCTATCTTTTTTGCCTCAGAAATAATAATGCTTATTTTCTGGATTGCAGTCCCACCTATTTTCTTAAAACTTGGAATGCTGAGTCAGATTAGAGGGGGAAAAAACATAGATCAATAAATGGGAAGTGCAAGCTTTAAAAATGCCCAGGCCAGGCAAACATGAATTCCCCAGAGTAGAGGAGATCACAGAGTTTTCTGTCCACAAAAGCTCTCCACTCCTCAGCTGAACATTTCCCCTCTCTGGTGTCAAGTCAGTGGCAAAAATTTATCAAGTGTTTACTGCCACTGTATAGAGTATTACTGCATCACAGGAGCTGGACAAGGGCATTAAAGATCACCAAAGAACTGCAAAGGGTTATTTTTCAGTGAGACTCCAACTATGCAAGAATCACTAGCATAGTACATCCAAGAGGTCTGTATTCCCTTTCTTATTTGCAAAACCCAAAAGCAAGCTGAGTGGCTGTCAGTCAGAAGTGAAGTTTAACCACAAATGCAACAATTTCAGTATCTGACTGATGAATTTTGCATTCCATGCCTGAAAACAAAGGAGTCGCTCTCCCCCAGTGGTGGAATGGGAGAGCCCTGGGACCTGCAGTAGCTCCTGTGAAGATAAGACATGCCTTTGAGTCTGTTTCTTTTGTTAACAAACCACAGAGCTGACCTACAGCCCTGACTACGCTGTATCTTCCCAGCACATGCAGAGCAAAGATATCTGGAGGGAGGAGGCAGCTCAAGAAGCAGAAAGAGCCCACCCACAGCTGCAGGCAGCTTTGAGGGCATCATGTTCTGAGCAGTGGACTGGATAGCTCACATGGAGCTCCTTGCTGTCCTGGGGTCAGTGTCTATCCCAGTTCAACCTTTCTCTAAAGTCACGTTTGGGTACCTTTGCACTGCACTGAAAAAACATGTGAAGAAATAACATGTCTGTGGGTTTCTGTATGGTGATAGAATGGATCAGGACATTCACGAACTGGAAATTCCTTATAGTAAATTGCCACTTTAAAAGAAGGCAGTGCATTTGTTACTGGTGCTATTCCCCTGTATATATTAAGCAGAAGATTGTTAGCATATGCGCATTCATTTAAAGCAAATTCATGGAGCAGAGTTGTAGATGCTTTTGTGCTGGAAGTAATAGTCACAACAGTGAGTACAAAACATTTCCCTCCCTATGCTAAATACCTCTTGGGCACTTGGTACCAGCTAGCAGAGTTTGAATGTGAGGTTCTCTTCATTAGAAACACAGAATTCCTTTGGAAAGATGAGGCCAAAGGGCACTTTGGCAATGAATTCATTCTAGTGAAGAAAAAGCTATGGATTAAGACTTTGCTTGCTGCTTTACTAACAACCTCCACTAGTACTTTCTGGCTTGCTTAAGGTTCTAAGTCATAATTTATGGCACCATGACAAGCTTTAACCAGATCAAATGCTTCTTCCCATCCTGATGTTTGAATTGCAAATAGAGGGAGGTGCAGTCCTATTAATACCAGGAGCTGCAGGTGTAATATCAGTCTCTGAAGGAGCACTGAAGGAAAAGCTGACTCCAGCAGTGAAGCTCCATCCTGAAGCTTAATGACTCCTCAGAGTATTGAAAAAGAATATTCTGACTGACATCTTCTCCATTCTGACCCTCTGAGGGGGGTTTCACCAGTCAGCTGTTTGTAGGATATGATCATTTCCCTTCATAGAGCAAAGAACCTGGCTTTCCATCCCTATACTGATGGGCAAGAACCTGCTATCAGCTTTATCTGAGCAGAGAATTTTATTGAGCTTGTGATTAAGTTCTGATGCATAAAAATAAAAGTCAGGTCCCTGAGCACTAAACATGCAAATACTCGTTAGTCTGCATTTTTGGAAACAAAATGTATTTCTGTACTAGAGGCAACTGACAGTGATGAAGTTTCACGACAGGTTGCGTAACTTTTTTCTTTGCCAACTCATTCATATGCCAGGAGTTTTGACTTTACACTAAATAAAAGTAGGGAAACTACAAGTTACTAAACAGCAAACACATCACACTTGTTTCAGATAGAGCAGAAAACAACACAGAAAGAAAAACAAGTCACAGAATAAACAGATAAAAGCCCCATACGTACAACAGGCTTAGCTGGTATTTATTTAACAGCAATAAGTAGGAAGGAACAAACTGGAATTTTGAAAGTTGCTCTGACTTTTTGCTTACAGCCACAGCTGTACCTTCTAGCAATGCAGAACCTGGAACCTGAAGAAGGAAGCCCAGTGGAGTGCTCTTCTGTGGTACACAGCTAGCAGACATTAAATACAATCTGCCCTTCTGAAACTCAAAGCAATAAGCAATTCTCATTTACAACAGAATCCTCTGTTCAAACATTCAGCTTCAACGAAAAAACCCAAAGCTTTTTAGACTACAGTTAAATAACTACTTTCAACCGTGACCAGTAGTAAAGTATAATTGTTTTTAGAGATAACACAACTTTGTAAAGTCACCTATTAAATTTCTTTTTCCACAAAAGACCTCAAAAAACAACCCCCCACTAGAATTACCAAAGAAAACATGGTTCCTCTCAATTATGAGTCTCTCACACCTGTGCTCTAAAAGACAAACATCAATACAAATGGTTTTCAAAGTTCTCTATAAACTACTGATTTATAATTTAAGATGATTATTTTAAATTATTTGATTAAAGAAAATCCAAGTTATATCCAAAGCTTTCATAGGACTACTCTTGGCAGTACATGGCGTTAATAATTCAGGTCAATATTTTTCAGTGAGGTCTGCGTTTCCATGAAGCTCTACCAAGAGTTACAGCAAAGGCAATAAAAGAATTGGGTAGTACTGCTAAAATACTTCATGAACCTACATAATCTCTTTTGCAATCAGCTCTTACATATACATATTAACAGTGTGAGGCAGATAATACGATAAAAAGACAAGTTAAATAAGTTTGAACATTCTTAAAGCAATTTTAATTTTATTAAAATTCTATCAACTTTTTACTGCAATTGCCCTTGTTTGAAATCCCCTGACTGACAGACGTTCCAGCAACACTCACCAGCACTATCCAAAACCAGCATTGCTCCAGCCTTGCAAACAAGCCCATTCCAGCTCTGTGACTATCAAGACTCAGATGCTCATTAGCTGCAGCAAAATGTCACAATCTCCAGACATGAGATTTCCTATGCAGGCCATGCCACCACCAAGAGCAAAAGGCAAGACTGCAAATATAGATGTTTATCGTTTTCAGAGACAAGGCTGGTTTAGAAGAACAAAGACTAGGAACAGTTCATTCCAAAATATGATTCAACTCAGATTTGGGCCAGTCATTTAGAGACTTGCCGTCAACAGCTCTTTGATGTACAATAAGAACATAAATTCTAAAAGCAGGATTTAGAAAAAATAACTTCTATGTATTTTTAGATTGTTACTTCAACCTAATTTTGAGTCACTTGAATTCAACATGTGCAATTTAGAGAGGTATCTGAATGATTTGTGCTTGTTCAGTGCATGTTGTTCTCATCATTTAGAACATTTCTTATCTTCAAAAAGTACATTTTGTCCTCTGCTCCTCAAGCATGTACACCAAACCCTAAGTTACAAAGAAAAGCAGATACATTGAATTGAATAATGCTTGTTTTTAACTGAAATGAAGTACAGTAAACAACTATATTTTTTCCTTCCTTTTCTCTTTACACATACCCAAGATAAAGAATATTGTTATTCCTTGCCTTCTAACAAGTCAGACACCATTTTTGTGTTTTGACGATACTATTTCAATTATCTTTTATGTTCTAATATTACACAGATTTAAAGCTGCACCTATTCTTCACACCATCACCCATTACTCAGTGTCCAACCAATTAACATCTGCTTCCAAAGGAAACACAGATTAATCACTGACTGTGGTGGCTCCACTTGAGCACTGTGGAGAATTGAGGAAGTCCTTTATAGGACAACTTTTAGCCCAGAACATGAGCATATAATATAGTGTTCTGCAAGACTGGTAACTAACTAGTTTTTGGTTGCTATTTTACATGAGACATCTCACAAGTATGAGCTCTTCTTTTGAAAGTAACTGCAGTGTGGCATGAGAAAGCAGGTGAACTTAAGAACAGAACACTTGATAATACTGATTTTGGAAAGGACAGCTGAAAAGGATGGTTTTACAGAAAAGTGCTTTTTCATGTAGAAAGAAATTGTGCATTATACTAAGCCCATTTTAGAGCAAATATGATCAGAGAGGTATGACAGTCTTCACTTGTTTCCTTTTGACATCCAGTATGTTTACACTAGAGACATCTGAAGACCAATTCTATAAATCTTAGCAATGGAAGCAGACAATACAGAGTGGCTTTTGTCAGTCATCCATGGGCAGCCTGGTAGCTTTTATAGAGATTTACTCAACACAGCTTTCAGAAAAGGAGAAAAAAATGGAAACTGCACAGTCATCATCTGCAGATTTTATTCTTCACTTCCATTGTTTGCATTATGATTTGAAACTAAAAATTTGTAAACCACATTACCATAAGAAAGAAAAGAGCAAAATTTTAGTCTCGAGAAGCAGATAAATAATGTAAGAGAATAGTATAAAGATGTGCTCTTACACAGTGAAAGTTAAAATTATTACAAGTTCTCTGGAATAGGTGCATTTTGCATCAAAGGTTTCATATAGTTCTTTAATGAAAAATCAGTTTATATCCATTTAATAGTAAACCTAATTGCAGTAGTAGCTATCAAAGTGACTTGTGAAGCTCCACGCTTTTTTCTAACCAACATAGCCTCATTTTTGCTAGCATATTATCTAATTATCTAATATTGGACTCTCTAGAAATGAAGAATGCAAACAAGTGTTAACATTGCCATTTAAAAAGATGAAAATTTTAGTTACTGCGTAGCTATAACCATTTGCAGTATTCAAAGATGTCAAGTCAATGACATTTAAGCCAGTCTTACAAACTGCAAAACTGCAATATGCTTCTCAATTGAAGCAAGTTATCCTACTTGGCATAGGGATGTATCAATTTTCTACTCTTGGTAATTTAAAAACAAACATATTTTGTGGGATTGTATCTGCCCATGACCTACCTTGCTTACATGTGGTTTTGCCCAGTGATTCATGCAGTAACACACAGAAATAGATTGTATGAACACTGCAGGCACTAAAGAGATGGTTTTTATTTTGATTCAGTCCAGTCCAGCCAGCCAGAAATGGAATAGATTCAGAGGGTCTCTTCTAATACTTCATGCAGCAAAATAAAACAACACCACACCCATACAAATATTTCAGTCACCTTCTAAATATTACATGGAATTTATTTGCATATACCTTTTCCTGTGAATTAAGCGAAAACATCCGAAAAAGCTTGACAGCAAAGAGACTACTGGCATATAAATATCATATAATATCAGCTTGTTTCAAGAACATGGCAACAAATAGGCAGAATGTGAGCAAAACCTCTACACGGAGTAAACTTCTCACTGTCCCTACCAAAGAACAGGCAAGAAAGCTAATACAGCATAACAAAAAGTGGAAGACCTAATTAGAGACCTAATCTTAAGAGCAACTTAAAGAACTGACTTCACATCTTTTGCTTCCCTACTACAGCAAATGCTATATTGCCATGAATTCACACGGTAGTGAAAAGACAACATCTTCAAAATCAACTTCATGTTTAAATGCTGTTCTTCCTGCTCTGTCTTTTCTGGTGATAAATACTTGGAAATCAATGAGGAAACATCATTTGAAGTGAGCCATTCATCATGTACCGAAAAGGGTAAGTACCCCATAAATTGCAGTGATCCGTTTCCTATTAGAATCACACAACAGAAGGCAACAGCATTTCCATTAGCAATTTTTATGACCTCTGTAGGCAGAGGATAAGGCTAGGAAATTGCTTATTTTTGTCAGCTATAAAGCAGTTGTTGGGTGGGGAAGGAAGAAAATTTTCAAGAGAATCAGAGTTATTAGTAAATCAAAGGGGAGGGGGTAGGGGGAGATACAACAAACACTGGCTGCACCAACTGTGCGTCCTCATACTTAGGAAATTTCTGGATTGGCAGTTCTCCTAAGTAATACTAAATATTTTAGTAAAATTTACTGTCATTAGAACCTTATTAAACTGTGTGTAGGCACAAAAAAATTTGCTTTAGTTGCCTGTGACTGCTGCCTAATAAACAGCACTTCTCTAAACCTAGAAAATGGATTCACTATTTTAAATATTTCTCTAAAGCCAGTGTTACAAAAAGGACATAATAAAAATTCAGCTTTAAAACAGAAAATGAAATTTTATTAAATTAGGCACTGTATTTTTCTCTGTCACTGTTCCCCTTCTCCATCCCATCGTCTGCAACACGCTACACTCTCTGCACCAAAACCAGGCAGGATGAATACACTAGGTAGAAAAAAGAAATAAAAACTGTAGGTTTTGATGTGCCCCTTTACAATTGACAGTATGACTGCCCTCCCAAAATACCAGCCCTGAAAGAAGAATGAAGCTTTACAAATGAATAGGCTTTTCCTAGAGTTCAGGGAGTGGAGTTGGGAGGAGGAAAAAAGAAAGCAAGAAATAAATAAAGTGAAAGAATACTTTAAAATAAAGCTAACTGTATTTAACACAGAAATGCTTCTCAGATTCAATCTGATATACCAGCAAAAAATTACATTTTTAAGGCAATCTCACCCTAAACCCACAAAATCTCAAAGTCCATACACCAAAATATCATCTACTCTTGTGAAACAAATTGTAGGAAAGCACCTTGTGTGTGCCTCAAAAGTTTAAAAACCCAGGCAAACAAACAGCCAATGATAATTATTACATTTAAGGGATGGAAAACCAAATTAAATCAAATAAAATTATTATACTTCTCTTGTGTCCCAAGATTTAGCATGAAAACCACTGGGAAACTCCTCTGACCTGGTTTTACACTGAGACAATCTGTCACTTCTGTCTCCACTTCCTCTCCTTCCACACTCTTCTTCCACACACATAGCACTGAATTAACACTGAATAGGTCAACAGAATTCCCACATCTCAAAAACTGTAAATTTGCATTTATTTATACAAGTTTTTAAGCTTAATTCTACCTGAGCTTCCACCTTACAGAGGGCAGTGCAAGCCACTTGATTTGTTTGAGCCAAAATCCCATGGAAATTCAGATTCAAATCCCACACTTGCTCCACCCTGGCTACACTGGAGCCAGAGGTGCAGAACTCCAGTCCACTGAGTGTGCTACTGGTGGCAAAAACAGAGGTAGCTAGGTATGAGTTTTCCCCTCAGGAATGACTGGTATTACTTCACATGCCACCCACAGATGAGCCCATCCCACACTAATTGTTCAGCTACTTTATGTTGCCAGCAGCCAGGAATAAATGAGTGTTTATTACAGTCATGAAAATGAGGGGCTAGTTAGCCTTCGTGAGATTGGTTTCACCTACATGAAACCTCACTAATTACTTTTTCTTCTTTCAACATTTCAGACCAGCTTGCACACACACCTCCTTCTTTTCCTCAATGAAAAGTTAGTAATTCTAATTTTCTGAAACAGCCAAGCGTATAATTGTAATAATTTGTGGCTTTAGCTGTTTCCCAGAGAACAGATTCTATTCTCCCAACAGTGCTCTCAGGACCTTCTTCATAAACCTTTGTAAAATCAGAGCTCAGAATGTGATTTCACCAAAAAAGTATTTTTCTTCTCTCTGTGCCAGTGTACCCTTCCATACCCAGGACAAAACAAGGAAACCACCACACATTACAAACACATTTGTGGAACAGTCTCCATACAGAGTGAAGCCTAGGCATCTGCAGTAAGTTAGGAAAAAACACAAAAACATTTATACAAGGGTGCTTTGATTGAACTTTTCTTATGAAAGGAGTCCCCCACTGTGGTGTCCCACCTGACAGCTGCCCCAAATTCAGCCCTACCATCAGAAAGTGGTAGGTAGATCTTCACAGAAGGTTTTCTGTGGGCTTGCCAATTTTCCTAAAACTATGTATTATGCTGCAATTTCTACATCTAATCCCTGGTCCTCCTTTCTGATACTCTGGGACTCATTCACAACCATCCTGCTTCACCAGCCTCCTTTTTCAGCATTCCTGTGTTCTGGTGTGTTGTTTGAGTCCAGCCTCTGCCTTAGCCCAGACTCTGGGCTTTGATGCTTACTCTGGCACACCGGCCCTTCCCACGTTCCACATCACAGCCGGGCACCCACACCTCTGCCTTGCCCTCAAGATTAATGTGTTTGGACTTCTTTGGTCTCTGACCTTGGGTTTTCCTGACCCTGACTGTGACCTCCTTTCTATCCCAGCCACAGCCTGACCCAACAACTAAGCCAAACCCACCAGTGTCCTGGCCCCAGCAGTGTGTGATCAGACTGCTGTGAGTATCTGTGGGGATAATTAACCCCCAAACAGGGGAGGAGGTAGGCAACCATTAGTTGATGGTCTGTTTTCATGCAGACAGGCACAAGTCAAGCAGCAGTGCCAGTATTCCCAGCACAGATCAGCTAGAACACTGTGGTGGCTCACTTCTCCTGTGTCTGCCTGTCTGCTGGGAGCAGCAAAGCTCTTTGGAGTTCCTCTCCTTGAGTCAGGTGCTTCATGTGGAACACCAGTAACGAGGCAAGACCCTGTCAGCGAAAAGGTCTATGATATTTACTGACAGTATGTATTTGGGATGTGTGGAAAGGTTATGGTGGTTGAAGGGTACAAGGATGACTTCCATGAGAAGCTTCTAGAAAGTTCCTGTATCCAACAGAGCCAATGCCAGTGGAGTCCAAGACAGACATGCTGCAGAAGAACGCTGAGCCCATCAGTGACCATGGTAGAGCCTCTGGCATAACAGAGCTAAGAAGGGGGAAAAGTTGATGTGCTACTGCAACTGCAGTTGGAAAGAAGGGTGAGAACACGTGGAAAAGCTCTGCAGAGACCAAGGTTACGGAAGAAGGGGAGGGAGGAGGTGCCGCAGGCTCAGGAGCTGAACCCCCTGCAGCCCATGAGGCAGGATGTGTTCCTGCAGCCAGTGGAGGTCCATGGTGGAGCAGAGACCCATCTGGAGCCCATGGAGGACCCAAAACCCTGCTCAAAGGAGTCTGTGACCCCCTGGGAAACCCACACTGGAGCAGGCTCATGGCAGGACCTGTGGGCCCATGGAGAGAGAAGCCCAGGCTGGAGCAGATTTTCTGGAGGACCTGTGACCCCACAGAGGACACACACTGGAGATGTCTGTTCCTGAAGGACTGCACCCTGTGAAAAGGGGACCCTCTTGTGAAGAGGGGGAAGAGAGTGAGAAGTCCTCCCCTGAGGAGGAAGGAATGGCAGAGATAACATGGGATGAACTCATAGTGCAGCTGCAGGGGAGCAGGGAGAGAAATATCACAGAATATCACTTCTGAGTGGGAGGGGACGCATAATGTTGACCTAAGAATAGGGGTGGAGTGGGGGAAAGGTGTTTAAAGAATTGGGTTTACTTCTTGTTACCCTACCCTGACTTCATTAGTAATAAATTAAAACTAATTTCCCCAAGTCAGGTCTATTTTGATGGAAATGAATGAGTGATCTCTTCTTGTCCTTATCTCCACCCACAAGCCTTTTGCTATATTTTCTCTCCCCCATCCAGCTCAAGAAGGGAGGGATAAGAGTGATTTTGGTGGGTATCTAGTGTCCAGCCAGGGTCAGCCCAAAACACATCAGAAAAGTGAAAAAAAACCTGATCCTTTTTTAAGCATTACAATGGATAAATTTCTCTGGAAACGTATTATTCTGATATAACCCTACTGTTTCCACTCCCAACTGTTTTGTCAAGCTCCAGACCAGTCCCTTTCTTTAATCTAAATCCTGTTTCCTAGGCCACACTCTGCCAGTTCTTGTCATTCCACAGGGGTTTCATCCCACTCATGAAGTTTTATCCCAATTCAGCAACTCTCCCATCATCCCAAGACTCATTACAAACGACATTGCCTATTTGTATATAAATCTGTCAGAAACACTTGGTTTCAGTACCCTTCCCCCCCCATCTCAGCAGTTCCCAGGTTCCTTGTCAACACATACTCAGTCTTACTGCCCAGCTTTGCCTTCAACAGCCCTTCACTTCCCTTTCTGATTCTCAAACACTTCCTCCTCATCCAACCAATCTTGATTTCTTTTAACATGTGCTTTCTCTTTAGTTTCCAAGCCCTCAACTATAACAAGCCCTTCCATGGCCAGTCCAATCTCCTTCTCAATTTGTTCTACATCCTTCACTCCAAGACTCCTATCTTTCTCAGCCTCCTTGTTTACTCTCCCCATGATGATTCCCATTTCCTCACCATCTTCCACCATGCATTGCCTAAATCCAACCAGTAAAGTCATACAGTCACACACACACACACAACAGCCACCCTTAAAAACCTCCTCAGCTTCAGTGTCTTATCTTCAGAAGGGTTCTAAGGATCAGGGGGTACAACTAAAGGTTGTACAGCTGCAGGCTGAAACAGAACCATAGGGGAGGTGGAATTTTGGCAGCGCAGCACTAGGAAGTTTCTGAGCATGAATAAACTAGAAGTTTTGGGTCTTACATAGCTTTGGCTAGTTTCTGAAGAGACAGCAAAGATGTAAGCTCAAGATTAAATCTACTCCTGCCAAGTACAAAGTAATTAGACAGCAAGGATTGAAGAAAAAAAAAAAAAACAAAAATAAAAAACCAGAAGCAATCAAGAACAATGTTTTCACAGTATTTTCCCTTCTGCAAGAAAAGCAATTACTCCAGCTGTGTGCCTCATGCCAAAACCTGCCAACAGCTGAACTAAGGGCACAGAGTAGCCTTCAACAGCTGTTCAACAAGCCAAAGTTTCAGAATATGACTGATGTCTGGTAAAGCACTAGGATACTAAATTGTGTCACAGAAACCACTTGCAAATCTCAGCAGATTATAAATTTCACCTATAGTTATTTAATACAATAAAATAATATAATTTGTCAAAAGGTATTTGCTGTTTCCTGTCATTTGTTTTTGAAAGTGACTCTTCCTTCACTGCCTGTTTTAACCTCGGCAAGACTTTTAACCTTCATTTTGCCACCACTACTCCCCAGCTCCCAAAGGGAGGCAAACAAGAACTTTTAAGCTTACACTCAGCTGTTGCATTGATACATCTGGCTTTAGACCAACTTCTTTAACTTCAGACAAATTTCATATGGATTTGCTATTACCAAACACAGAGTCATTGATTGCATAATTTCCAGCCGCTTTTGAGACAAAGATTCTTATCATAAAGCCAAAGTCTCCTTTTTTGTAATTAATCAACAGTTTTGTAAACTGATAAAATTAAGTTCTAGTATCACATCTACCATATTCCTACCATACCTGCTTCAGAAGGCCATAAATTCAGGCAAGGTTCAAACTAACCAGCTGTATATTGATGAAACTTTCCTGTGTAAAGAGAAAAAAGAAAAAAATAAAAAAATAAAAAAGATGACCTCCACATTTAGTCTTGGCAACCAGGAAAATAAATAAAGTCACAACAGCAAAAATTTCACAGGAAAAAGATTAGGTCATCTAATACCTCTTGTCTTCTCAGGCTATTAAGGAGGATACTTCCTAGTGCTGAGTCCACTCCAGCTGTGACTCAACTTCCTGATGAATGACCTGCCCTCTCTCAAAATACTGGTCTAGTATTTTACTACTCCAGAAATCACTCAGCACAGTAACTGGAAAGTATGGTTTTCAAAGTAACAAATAATAGCCTTCATATCTCCACTTCAAATTTTTAATCACTGTAAGGGGTAACTAAACACACTGCAGTGCAGACTTCCAGCCTCCCACAGATGTAAGGTCACTGCATTACAGAGGAATTAATTCAGAAACAATTTTAAGCTCAGTTTTGAACAGTTTTGAACATCTGAGCTGGGAAAGAGAAGATACAACCCATGGCCATTTGTCCTACAGCTGCAATTTCCTCCAAACACATTCTGTGTCTTAGAAAACCAAAACTATTCATTCACATATTTTCACCCATAGGTAAGTAAAGAGCTTTATTTAACATCCTGGGCTTAGCTTGAAGAGGTCAACATTCAAATTTGTTTAAAAAACTTATTTTTTTAAAGTACACTACAGTCACCACTTACAATCTGTAAGTGCAAAACCACCTTTTTTTTCCTCCATTAAAGTTTATAGAGGTTAGAAGGAAAAGAAAGTTATCTCAAAACCACAAAATATGTTTTAAGAAGTTAATTTTCTTTTCTCTTTTAAAGATTACAATAATATTGCTAATCAAGAAGCACCACACAGAAAAATAAACCTAGTGAAGGAGTTGCTCTTGTTTTTCATGGGAATATGAAGGAAAACTGTCCAAGGCTAAAGTCACTTAAATCAGAACAGAAGCCAGGCAGTTGCTTTGATTCCATCACCCCTCCCAAAGCAGGGAAGATAAGTCAATAAACTGACCCTTTAAGAACTGTCTAGTTCAGTAATTGTCATTGGTATCCAGTTGGCATTAAAAAAAAGTAGTCATGATCATGACCTTTGCATTTCTGCAAACATTAGCCATTGTCATGAGGAAGACCCCTTTGGCCTCATAATTCACATGCTGTTAACAACCAGCAAGAACACAGCATGTGTCAGTTACTAAATAATGTAAGAAAAATAGGATGTCACACTCATACCCCACTGCTCCTGTGCACAGCCATGAGCATTGAACTAACCTGTATTACACTCAATACTTTAGAAAGATGAACATTAAGCTATTTTTATATTCATGTGATTTTTCAACTATATTATTACTACTTTATGGTACAACGAAGGATTCTTTGGCTTTTTTCATTATTTCTAATTATTTCGCACTATTTCTGTTTGCCTGACTTCCAAGAGAAACATAGCTCATATTACATGTTTTCTGTCAACCACCTCTTAAACTCACAATTCCATGCAAATGAAACGAGGAACAGAGCTCTGAAAAATATTTCAACTTCTCAATATTCATGAGAAAACTCTGCCAGTTAGGCAGGACATTTGACTGTGTAATGGTAGTACAACAGGAAGCCATTGGAAAGGCTGATCCTAACCACATCCTAAATACAGAAAACATTTTAAATCAGAGTTTATTAACAAAGAAAGAGACAAATCTTTAGGAAACTAGCTTCTTCAGTTCTGGCACACCTGGAATTGCTTGTTAATACTTAATTTTACTACCTAGCAAACCAACATGGTGCAGACAAGACACCTGTATGCTGCTTTCATCTGGCTCACTACCTGCAGAAAATGCACTGTGAGCATAGAGCAGACCTGTTACACTTTCTACAGCCCACCTCACCCAACACAGTGACCCACTCTAATCAAAGAAGAACAATGGAGTGGTCAGATCAACCTAAAAGCAGACACAACTGAAAGTCAGACTAGAGGCTGCTTTCCCTAGGTCACACAGTGGCCAACAGCAGATACTCAAAGAAGAACACAAACTCCATGATGTTCCTGCAGTGGTAAGTATCTGAAATATTCTCCCAACCTCCACTGACCTGCAGCTCAAGGCTCATTTAACAGGAACCATACATTTATCCAGCTGCTTTAGAAAGTACCATGCCTGGGACCTGAGAAAGGAGTGTGATAACCCACCCCACACTGGCAATTATCACCTTTTGTTTGCATTCAGCACAGCCCCTGCTAATTTCATTTGATGCTCCTCAGTTCTTTTCCTCCAGAAGATACGAACAGCTCTCACCTTCTGCCCCACAGCATTTTATGGACCTCAGCTGTCTGACTTGCAGGACTGAAGTCTAGTCAATGTAGTTATTCCTTACATAATAGTAGTTGCTCTACACTTAGATTGACCTTATTTATTTCTCTGTATTTTTTCCAATCTCAATATGTGCTACCACAGAAGCAAGAAGAAGGAGACAAATTGTATGTGTCCTTCAAGATATAGATATCCTAAAGATGCATGTGCATGGCAGAATAATTTTTTTTTGCTTTGGTTCCTTTTTTTTCCCCACTAATGCCTCAATATTTGCTTTTCTTTGTCTTTTCCCCCCTACCAGTACAGACCATTAAGCTAGCACGTTACCACACTGTTTCTGGGCAGTAGCCCATTCAAAGCATCTATAGAAACTGACACACATCCATGCACTTTCTAAGATATATATATATATATATATATACTGAGATATTTCCGAAAGAGAACATTGTATATTCCCTCAACTGCTCTTCCAGTACATCACCAGAATGGAAAAACAGTAGGACAACTGGAATTCAGCTCTATCCTTCCTCTTCTGTTATTACAGTATGGTTGATTGTTACAGTGGTTTGCAGGGAGAAGGAAGATATTTATTGCATGTGAAAGAGAGATGATAAACCATAGGTCAACTTAAACATGGCAGCTGAACAGCCCAAGAACACAAACAAACCTCTTTGTCAACTCATTCTGAAATTTCATACAAACCTGGGCTATAACAAGTGTGTACTAGGTAATTAGTTTCATTAGAGAAATTTCAGTACAAAAGAGGATTAAATCATCACTCTGTGAAAACCAAAAGATAAGGTGGATTTCTCCTCTCTCCTCTCCTGGAGGCTGGCAAGGATCAGTGAAATTAAACACTGCCCTAGGCAATTGTTAAAAGCAGTTTGGCCATTAAAGTCATGTCATCTGGTGACCCAACTGACCTACATTAAACCCAGGCTAAAGGGCAATGTCATCTTTCTTTTCCTATAGATAGCATGACTTTGCATCTTCAGCACAGATGGAAGACAACCCCCTTGGCCTTCTGGTTTCCACTGGTTTCCTTGCAGCAAACCAAAGTTAGTTGCAACTGATCTTTTGTACTTGTTTGGCCTTAGGAATACTTTAGTTTTGTGAAACAAAGCTGAAAAACACCAAATTTCTTCCCATAAGGTTATTCAACCAATACCTATCTAACCAGAGGCTGTAGAACCCCATGCACTTAATTAAGAAAAAGATTAATAGGCTAATGCAAACATTTTTAAAATTGTCAATTTAATTATCACAGGATACATTCCATTTAGATAGTCTGAATAAATGAGATGTGATAATAATTTTTCCATTATAACACTAAGTGTCAGATGAAGAGGTTACCCAGTGAATTATTTACTTTAGGTCTAGTTCACGACCAACAGCTTTTCCACACAGATTTGAGAGCTGCCATGTCAAAAAATGGGACATTCTTTAAGAATTTTGTGTGGAAATTCCAAAAAGTCAGTTTATAGGAAAAAAAGAGGATGAGAACAGAATAGGTTTGTACTGCTTTTCATCAGTCTCTCTTTTACGCAATAACTGCATAGTTATTGAGGAGAACCCCCCAACTTATTCAGTCAGTGTTTCTTATATAGCAAATGGTGTTCAGCACAGGCTGCTTGAAGAAGATATAAAATAGTTAAATCTTGCAGCCTTAAAAGGGTTCTTGAATTATTTCTCTGTACTGTTTTCCCAGAGAAAACCACTTCATCAAAACCCAAGAATATTCTTACATTTCATTCCATCTCTCTTCAATGCGGGCTGCAAGATACAATACTTATTTATATTGCAAGAATTTTCTCTGCCAACAAAAGACACTTTGAAGAGCTTCCAGTGTGCCAGAAATTAAATTTATAGCTTCATCCTGCAATGCCTGTGCCTCTTCAGCAGCCATCATTGTCAATGGGAATAAACTGGTAGGCTGCCTAATGGCTCAGGAGAAAAAATTTGCATCTCCTGCAGATAATGCAAATTTGTAACCCATTTATGGGTTATAAATACTATGGAATTAGTCTCGAAATTATATGTCTGCTAAAGCATTAAGTTGTTTTTATCCACGAAGAATAAAAGTCATTCCCTTGTTACAGCCAGGAGCACACTAAACATTCCAGCAACTAATTCATCTTGTTGGTTTTACCCACACTTTCAGTCTTCAAAGTCTTTTAAGACAACTGCAGAAATGCATGCCATATATGAGAATGCAAACAGCTAGGTCAACTCAAGAGTTTAAATTCAATTCGCTTTTAACAGCCAAACCATACAGAAAAAGAAACCCCTCCTGTTTTCTCTGGTGCTCAACCACAGCTGGTTCTTACTGAGGTAAATACCCTTTTCCTCACTGAATGGTAGTAATTTACTGTGGAAAGATCTAGAGGTAAGTAAGAAGTAAATTCTTCTGGCTGCTATTTAAAAATAAAGGCATGCAAACATCTTCCATTAAAAAAAAAAACAAACCCAAACCAATCAAAACTAAAAAACCAAACAACAAACACAATGCTTAAAAAAAAATCAAGGTTGCCAAACTCTGATCTCAAATTCACTGTCAAGACTGGCACTCCTAATATGAAGCACCCAGTAGAATCTCCTAGAATCTAATCAGTGACCAGCACGTTGAAGGGAAGGACATGAGAACATGTACCTAATGACTCATTAAAGTTTAAGTTTCATGTAATTTTATTAACATCTTTCAGTTTGTCTGAAATAATTTTCTTGAAGAGAAAGGAGCCTATACAACAGAAACCTTTCTTAAGATTATCATGAAAGAGAAGTTTTCAACAGGAATTAAAAGTGGAATCTAAAAAGTTGACCAAAAAGGGATAAAAATTATGCTTTAAAAAAAAAATCACAAAACAAAAGAGGTAGCACTGATGAAAAAAATGGGTTGAAAAACATGTTTTTGTGCAAGACTTGCTCCTGCCTTTTGGATGGGGGACCAAAAAAAGGAAGGAGCAGGATTGATTTTCATTAGCAAAATGGAAGGCTACTTTGAGGCCCATACAAATGCTTTTAAATGATGTTTGGTTAGATTTGGAATGCCAAAGCATGAACAAAGCACCCTGATATCCTCCCTGCTCCCTAAAGTGGAGGCCTCCTCCAAACTCCTCTAAAACACTCCATACATCAGAGATGGGTGGATGTTCATCCTTGTTCCAGTAGGGAAGGAAGATACTTATTATAGGATGGAAAAATTCTTCCAGAAGGTGCTACAGCCTCCTGCCACATTAGTTTTCAGTGATTATCCCCAGTTTGGCAAACAGCAGTGTGACTTTTCTATTTATTTATTTTTTAAAAAACAAGTTGTCATGGACCTTTCTGCATTCAAGCCTGTCCTTAAAACCTTACACTTCAGAGACTTTTTTCCCCAAATAAGGAATTTACAAGCCCTCCTAGTAAGCTTACAACTGACATATGTTGAATACTGGTAGCTTTGAATCTCAAAAGCTTTGCAAAGCACTAATAATAAATTTGTTTTCCCCTCTTGTTCTACAACTTTCAAAAAACTTAAAGAAATTCTGAAAGTATAACAACAGGTTTAAAGAAGTTTTAAAAACCCCATAAAAACAAAATAAAAATTTAACAAACAATTGTATTTATATGATGCACTACATAATTTTTTGAGTCGCACACCTTATTTCTCTTATGCATTATACATATTTTTAAGTGAGATGGAAGAAAGATGATCTTTCCTTCAGTAATCTCACAAAAGTATACCTATTTTCATACATACATATACATTCATAATTCAGCTTTCTGTATGTACCAGAAAAAAGTTAAATCTTGTCATATATAAATGGCTTATTATAAAGCTCAATGTTAGCAGCCATTTTGATGTCAAATCACACTTCTGTCCGGGGCAATGTAACAAACCACAAGTACAAAACTATTAAGGAAATGACCTAATCAAATTAAAGGCTTCCCTACAAACACTTTAAAATGATAACTTGTGAGAGCTGCGTGCCAAGCACCTTCTGTCCTTGGTCGCAGGGACTAATTCAGTCTGCATTCGGCTTCACCCCTCTGGCGTCAGCCACCCATCTGTCACCTCCCTTTTTCTGGGGTAATCTGCTCTGTACTTATCTGAACACTAGACTCCTAAGTCTTGTCTACCTCAAGAAAGTTACCTCTTGCTGATATTGGGGGTAGAGATGGTTGAGACCAGGCAAATGCCTGGCTGAGCACAAACCACCATCAGCAGCATCTGCAAAACCATAATAAAATGGTGCTCAACAGGGCCCCTCCACCACCATCACTTATGCTTCCAAAGAAACTATATTTAGCTGCAAATAAGCAGCAATAAAGTTGTTTCATATAACCCACCTTTATTAAAAAAGTGGTCTAAGAGCATACTCTGAGTCCTGCCCAAATGGAGACAGCATGGACACTGGTGGCAATTCACTTGAGCAGCACAGGGATGTCACCCACTGCATAGGGTTTGTCCAACAAAAGGCTCTTGAGTCCATGGCAAAAGACTCATTTCAAGGCCACTCAGGGAGAACAGTACCTGTATCTCCCCTGTCTAGCAGGATTCTTCTCAACTAGGAACATTTTATTTCTGTCAGGCAAAGTGGAATCACTATGTGCCGTATCTCAGCTGCCTAGCACAAATCATCATGATGTAGACTTCACTACTTTCACTAATTTTTTTAAAAAACAATTCTCCTAGCACAGATGCTAAAGATCTTTGCTGCAGCAATGCACTAATTTGCAAGAAGTCAGCAGGTACTAAATCAATTTAAATATCGTATTCTTGGAGATACACTCACAAGCCGGACCATCTCATCTATAATCCAATTTTACAGTGAAGATGTGAACGAGCATATTTCTGCTTGATCTAAATGGACAGAGGAGCATCAATAATGTGTGTTCAACTGCAAGAGTTCTGCCTTTTTCTTTGTTAGAAAAAAGGTAGTCTCCAGCTGTTTAATTTTTCAAGTATGATTTCACAGATGCAGTAGATAACACAGCTTACAAGATTCAGGTCACTGTCTCAGATGTACTGTAAGCAGAGTGACAATACCCTGACACAAACACAAACTTCAGTTTCTTCACAGTTCTGTAGTCAAAAAAAGGCACCAAGTCACATTTGGTACTCCTCACATCTGTATTCGGAGTTCTGTAATTAGCATGCTTTAAAAGAAAGCATTTTCCTCTGCCTAAAATCCCTACACTAAACCAGTGGGACATTTTGTGCATAGCTTCTGAGATGTAGCACTGAAAATATACACAAGGGAAGGTAATTGATTCATTACATCTATTTCTACTATATTTCTTTTTGTATTTTTTTTTTGGTCGCCATTTCAAAAGGCATTGTTTAAATTGCCCTAATCTGCAAACAGCAACAATAAGTGTAGCAAATACTTGACAATGAAGATGTAAAGCCTCTAAAAACCTGTTACCTTAGTAACCACGGGAATGCAGGAGAATAAGAATACACGCAGTGTCAGGACATCATTTTGGATTCCACAGGGTTTGGGTTGAAATACAGTCAGCTTTCATTAGCTTTTTGTTTTTCCCAGTAGGTCCTTGGACTTTGAAACAAAACCTGAATGACAGCTATGAGCAATTCCAGCCTCACTCCTCATCAGCCACACCAAACAAAACAGCTCTTCACTGTGGACCCCCCTCCTTTGCACCCAACATGACTCGAAACAAACATTATTTATGCTGCTGACCCCTCTGGATATCACTAATAAAATGCATTCCAAAAAGAAGAGTAAAATGAAGACCCACTTTCATGGTACTTAGATAATTCACTTTAAACAAATGTACTGCAAGAAAAAAAACAAAACAAAAAAAAGTCAGCACATCCTCCCAGGATATTTCTGTAAGCCCACAGTTTATTACAGGCTTTACAGAGTATGTTAATTCAACACCAACACTAAGAAGAATTTAGCTGCTCATTTAAGTAACACTTTATTTCCATTTTACTCATGAAGGGGGAAAAGAAAATTAAGAAGATAAAGAATTGAGATCCATGTCCCCACCCCCACCAATGTCTGTTGGGAAGCTTGTGGTCAAGACCGAACAGAACAAAGATCTCCCAGCTGCTGGCTTTAGCTGGTTTAATTTTAGTTCTGTCCCCTTATTCCTTGCTGCTATCTAGTCACTTAGGAAAACAATCTGAAAAAACCTCGTGGCAAAACCATTGGAAAAAAGAGCGAGAAATTCAACCTCATGAGAATAAGGGTGGGGAAGGAATGAACATATCTTTGCTCAGCGAAGGAAAAAAAAAGTAGAAGTATTGGTCTGCTTGGCCATCATGTGATGACAAAAATCCTTACAGCAAAAAGCTGGAGAGTAACAGTAGTTCAGAGACACTGGCCTTGCCTTGCTTTGCATTGGTTCACTTATTTTTCAACTGATAAGGTATTTCTTTTCTATTCACAGAAACTGCCATTCCAGGATAACATAGACACATGTAGGAGTTACATCCTCCACTTATTTACAGTCTTCTGCAATCCTTGACCCACATATACAAAGCAATACCAGACAGAGGCAACACTTGTTTAACATGCAATAGTCCAGATTCTCTGGTTTTACACTGCATTATATGAAATGACTGGATCATGTTAAACATTATTAGTAAACAGCAAAGTTACATTTTCAAAGCATAGATCATAGAGCAAAACAGCAGTGTATCTCCAGGCAACTGCAATTTATGAGTTAAATCAAAAAGAAGATCTAGATTAAATCAAATCAAATGGAAGAATACTTTCTGATCCACTCACATGTTTTTTAGATATATATGGGAGTGGCTATTCCCTAGTCCTGAGTGGGAAATGGACTCATCTCTACAAAGGAAAATACACTCATAAGAACATTGAGCCAGTAGGTTATAAAAGAGCACATTTTATTCAGAAATATGCAGAAGGTAGGTTTTGAGACATTAGCTTAGGCCTCAGAACATCAAGCAAAGATTAGAGGATGGGCACACCCCAGTATGCCCACAGCCTGGAGCTCTTTTAAAGGTGAGTGTCCACCTAAGCAGTAACTTCTAACACAGAGCAGGGCTGTGGTAGACTAGGAAGTAACTTCATTGAAGAACATGGAGTTTGTCCTTCCCAAAGTTAAGTTTCAATTTTGTAGTTTCAGAAAGCTATTTTCTGGAAACAAAAGCCTCTCTAAAAGCCTTTTCTTTGTTGCTTCCTCCCTGAAGAGTCTGTCAGTGGTGCTGATGGCCATACCTTCCTGGAAGGGAAGCTTGGCACTTGCACCTTTGATGCATGTGGTTTTGGAGCTGGGGATTTTTGCTGGGGAGGAAAGGGTTGCATAATTCTTATCCTTACAGCATAAAGTCATTGCTACAGTGCCCAAACTCTGTCCTGCAAACCACAAATAGGCCTTTTTATCACAGGAGAGGAAGATTTCTCAAACTCTTATTAAGGGAGGCACTGCCTTCAGTTCTGTAAATGGCAGCTGAGTCAGAACTGCAATAGGAACATTGGCATGACAATGACATAATACCTGAGGCACATGCAATGAACTCACCCAGCATGGAGAAGCAGCTCATCATGACCCTACCTCTGTGCTCCCCCTCCCAAAAGAAAACCCCTGCCAAACACCCTGACATTGAATAGTGGCTCTTCAGACCGGTTGACTGCATTGAGATGGGAGAAAATGTTCATAAATAATTCCATCCTTGCAAAAGCAACATGAGAAGGTGAATGCAAGCAGATGCCAGTCTTCTACCAACTTCCCTTTCTAGAATTACTGCCTTCCTGTCTGTAGGGTAAGCCACAGGTGCTGTGCCTCCTGACTGGCAGACCTGGAGATGCTCTTATCTGGGAACAAAGGGCATGTCAGATCTGTTCTAAGGGGAGAAGCACAGTACAACCCAGGCAGAGAAAGCACAGAGACAAGTGCAGGACTGTATTCTAACTGTGTCATCTGCACAGGTCATGGACTCAGCTGCTTGCCCCAGATACCGGAAGAACTGGACTTTTTGTCAGTTCCCTACAATTTGAGTCATACAGCTTAGTAATGCTCTTTAAAGGATTCCGAGAAAATCTGGAAAAGAACAACCACTCATCATCTTCTCTAAGTCAGACAAAAAAATGAATTCCAAGTATCTAGACCAGGGCTCCATTTTTCATTTATTTTAAGCCTGAAATAAAATTTACAGGTTTTTTTTTTTTTCCCTTCATGAAAATAACTCTGCAGGAAGAAACAAAATTTAATCAGTTCTTAAAACAGTTCAGAACAGCTCCTTCACTGCCAAGTTTAAAATCTCAGGTCAACATCGACCTAGTTAACACTAGTTCTACAAATGATTTTTTTTGATCTCAGTATAATTTCAAGACAGACTGAAAATATCCAAAAGGCATGTTGGTGGTACCTATCACTTTCTAACAAAAAAAAAAAAAAAAAATTGGCAAAAAGCAGCACGCACATATGCAGGTTCAATTAATTTTACACCAGTCCAGTGTAAAATCCAAAAGTAGGATCTCTCAACCAAAAAGAGAATGCATGTTTAAAACCACTTCACAGTACATTTGGCTCTAGAGGTTTGTGAAAAAATAAAATTAATCTACTCAGTACTTATCACTTCCACCCCATTGTGTTACACTGCACCAGTCAAGCTTGGCATGCCACTTAGTGGGTAAACTGGATCAAGGAATTCATCCAGCTGAAAAGTAACCTGGAAAACTACATTGTTTTTCAAGTGGATCAGTTATTCTGCCAGATCCCACCATGCTCCAAACAAACAGCAGCAAAATAGGGGGAAAGGTTGAGACTGGAGTGAGGAAATGGGCAACCAACAAGGAGCCAAGGGCTGATGGACCACAAGCCACAGGCTCATTCCCATGGTTTGATTTGAACCTCCCTTACTGAGCCAAATCACAGGTGCAGCTTTCTTTTGAAAGGATGGAAATCTCTCAAGTATCCCTTGACTCAACATGCACTAAATCACTGTCCAGGAGGCATATTGCCATTGGCTTCCAAAAGAGCTGAGTCCACATGCATCCAGGACCATGCTGAAAGCTGCAGGCAACAGGGCTCCTACCTGTGGGAAGCAATCTGGAAAGCACATGGGAAAAATAGAAGAGAAAGGGAAATTAACTTTTCTAACACCTCCAAGTCTGTGAAGTGACCTTTGGGAATTATCTCCAAATTTCATCTACTGAGTGACAAGTAGGCTAAATTCAAATAAGCAAAGACCTGTAAGATGCCAAGACATTTGTACTGAAAGTCTTTCCTTCTCACCCTCCTCTGTACCACAACATCAAGGAAATACTCCAGGAAAGAGGTTCAATGACTGAAGGAAATAACAGTGACTATCATTTTCCTACTGTATTGGGTGACTTCACTAGTTTTTTTGCATATATTACCTGTCTCTTTGTGTCACACATGCCTTAATTCCCTTTCAGCAGATACCTGGAACTACGAAATGCTTCTCTGAATGCTGAAATTCAGGACAGGAAAGAAAGTGGCATTGGAATGCTTTTAAATAATCACAGCTACAGAGGGCACACACATATTGGCATATGCATGGGCCTTGTACCCTGCATGCATAAAACTAAAGGAAAAATATGGGCTTCTGCAATATAAATAAAACAGATGATTTAAAAATAACTCAAGTTCAAATATATCCAGCACACTGCTACTAAGCAAACATCAGGAGGCAGTCAAACAGAGAATGATTTTCTGACAATTAAGCAAGAACAATAGCAAATATTCCATTTGCAACAAGAATCTGGGTTTTGTTTTCACAGAAGCAGTGGGGATTTCTTCAATAGTGACTTCAATTAACTTCTGCTCCCCCCCACTGACAAAAGGCTTAATGGGCCCCAAACCATGGCTTCTTTTCCCCAACAATTTCAGAGTGAAAAACCAGCTTATTACATCTCTAAGAATGTTTCAGTTACATTTATTACACTTGCCTATTGTACTGCAGGCATTCCCAGAGAGCTAAAAACCTAAAAACCAAAACCACAACACAGATAAATAAATCCCAGTAAAACCAGTCAGTAGCCTCCCAGAAAACAAAAACCCTTAAACATTAAAAAAAATTATTAAAATTAATAAGCCTGTTTTGTGGTTGCCACAAGGCAACCTGCTGATTCAGGGCAATGTCACCAACAGTATTCTTATCTGTAAAGGGTAAGAATCAATTGTTTGACAGAAACAAAGGAGAGCTCAACAGGAAATCAACCAGCTTGGGACAGATGGTCACTGAATCAAGTTTCACCCCTCCCCTCTCCAAAAATAGGCTTAAGAGGCATTTTCTGTTACCAAGCAACAGCCCAAAGGAAGGCATAAATCTTTTCCTACGTGTTATTCCCCTCCTCCCCGACACACATACATTTCAATCTACCAGGGCGGTATGTTTGTGGGTTTGTTTATTTTCCACATATCAGGTAGGAGGGTTTATTCTGTGCAAGGACAACACCTTGCTGCATACCCACTAGTCATGTTTCCTTTTTTTTAAGGCAAGAAGGAGGTTAACTGTATCCATGCTATAAGAACTACCATGAAGACGGGTTACAAGCAGGGATCTAATGCTAGTTAGTAACCCCTCCTTGTTCTGCCAAGGTGACCTGAGAAATTACTCCCTAAAGAGGGGAGTTCCTAATCACTATTTTATATAAAACAAAGATGACCCTCATCACATCTTCACAAAAGGTCACCACCTTTTTTTTTTTTAATTCATCAGAAAACCCTGTACCTGCTTTAACCCATGAAAATCCATAAAATTTAATTCCCCAAAAAAGCACCATGATATCTTTAATACAACACACAGACCAGTGGGCTTTTAAATAATTTGAATTTCAGGAGCATTAATTCCCTAGTACATCAAACACCCTCAGTGAGAATTGGGGTGTGGGATGAGTAGGAAAGGATAATCAACATTTACTATTCTGGTGAGCCAGTGGAGGAAAGAAGGGCTGGAGTGGGGGGTGGGATGGAGGAGAGAAAGAGACCCGAAGAGGCTGTTTGCAGAGATCAGGGAGTAGGGGGAGGGGAGCAGAGCCCGGGGGTGAAGGACAGCGCCTCTGAAATTCAGATTAGCATCCAGGGAACAAACCGGTTTGTTTGACTCCCCCTCGCCACCTCCATCATACAAACTGGGAACAGATCGGCAGCCAGCAAAAATAGATGGGAGTTAAATTTAGCCACACAAAGAGTAATCTGTGATAAATTAAAAAAAAAAAAAAAAAAAGAAAGAAAAGGGTTTACGGTTACAACCCTCACAGAAATTAATTAAATGGGGAAGAAAAAGTCTCACTTCGGCAACAAACTGGGTAATCATCCTTTAAAAGCAGAGCCTGGATTACTGCTGACACATACTTAGACTACTAAAACATATGGCCAATAAAAAAGAAAAAAAGGGGGGGTTGGGGGAGGGGAAAGGTTGTGACAGCATGTGGTCTGCAAGAGCTTTATTTACTCCCTCCTCAACTACTGCTTGCTTTAGCCAGCTGAAGACCTTCTGCAAGACACAGCCTATTTTCACTGGGTATTTCATGTACTCCTTTGACACCAGTGCAGATACTGGTTGCCACCACTATGGTGGGTAAACACGGGCCATGGGCTGCTTCACTGACCAAAGGCCTTGGACTTTCGAATCCATTTCACCATAAAGTCACCTCAGTGGAGACGCCGCCCCGGCTTTCTGCACATGGCAAATAGTTTTCACAGGCAAAACAGAGATTGTGATGTCTAAATTCAATTAATTAAAATTAAGTTAATTGAAATTAAACAGAAGGTTTGAACACAGAAGCCAAATAGCTGCTTGTACGTATTCCAAGAACACCATTTGTTCTTTGAGGTCTAAAGCTTTCTGACAGGAGCATGAAGCTTAGCAGCCCGGGGACCTGAGCAGGAGACTTGAACTAAGGGCCGCCCTCCAGGCTCAGCCATAAAAGACCTTAACAGCAAATCACTATTATCCTGTAGTGCTTCAAAAACTCCCAGGCCAAGAACACCCTTGGTTTAGAGGGAGGGAATCTGAGGCATGTAGAAGCCATGTGTCATCTCTCAGTGGCAGAATTTGGAAATAAACCGGATCTTCCGCAGACCCAATTCCACATTGTAATATCACCCTGAGTATGCACCTGAAAACAAGGAAGTTGTTATTTATGTAAATTCATGGCCAACATCAACATTTTTACAGCTGTTTTTTTTTGGCCGCTTCACAGCTGAACAAGAGACCTGTGGATTAAATCCATTTCTTTACCAAAATTAGTCTCTCCAATCAGGCAGGCAATGATAGTCATCCCGGAGTATTCAGGAATGGATACACTTATTTTTCTAACACATTCAGAATTTGGCTAAATAAGACATAAAACTATAACCCTTCTCTATTGCAAGTTAGCAATTTCTCTACAGATATTAAATTAATTATGGACTGCAAGGGTTTTGTTTCTTTTGTGCATCAGTGTAAATGGTGGGAAATATACCATGGTAGCAAAAGCTCCATACTCTTTACCTGCTAATACACAGACCATCATCTGGGAGAAAAACATACATTACAGCTTTGCATAGGCATTTATCCTAGTTTTCAAAGAGGTGTTTTCCCTTACATTAAATATATGTACTTTACACCACTCTGCCATGGTAAGAGAGAGAGAAGCACCTAAGAGGGGAAAGCAAGGTTATTTTCCTTTTCCCTCTTAAGTAAATCATCACGCTTTTTCTTCAGTGACCAAAGAAATTTCCCTATTCCCTGGCCAAGGTGGTATTTCCAGACACACTGCCTGTTTTGTGGTTGAAATGTAAATGGACACAAGCTTACCTCAAATCTCTTTCAATAATTTTATGATTCTATGAAATGAGGTCTGAGGAAACTGCATTCCAGTATCCTTTCCTTAGAAAATCACAACAGATTTTCTTTGGATTCTCCATCTCTCAAACTGCTGGTTTAGAAGTCTAGGTCTTCTAACACAGTTTGTTATAATGATTAGTTTAACTTGACTCTTTACCTTGAACTAAGCCATTCAACAGCAAAATAAAGTTTGTATCTGAGAATGATCCAAACAAGTCCCCTTTTTGCCATGAAATATAATAGCAATAGGCTGTGTTCAAAACATAAGAACATTCCTCAGTCTTATTAAAATCATAATAGCACCACTTTTTGTTAAAGGATGGGCAGAAGAATAGAACAGTAAAGAACTATGATCATCAGTTAAAAGCTCTGTTAAGTAAAAATAAGTTTATCCATAGAAACACAGAAGCATTTGCAAAAGGGATAACCTACAGGGATAGGTAAGCCAGTAAAAAACTGCAAGTACATAATTGCAAGCCTCATTTCCAAAACAAAGAACATCAGAAACTGAGTATTATCCTTCATGTGGCTATATGGTAGCATTGCATTTAACTGTTTGCTCCCCAGGTTGACATCAAAGTGTTAAAAGGGGACATTTCTCTTAAAACAATTTTCTGCTTATATATTTAGTTTGGGGCTATTTTTCCTGGCACACGTAATGACAGAATGGACACAAGATTCACCCGTGCATTCTCTTATCTCTGCATGCTGGCTGAAAGGAGCACAGTTTATGTAATTTATTCCAGATCAGAAAGGCAGTGTGACAACACAGAGAATAGACCACATTTTCAACAAGCATTTCCTAATGAGAAATTTATCAGTCTCTCTCAGCATGAACTGCACTTTAGAACAGGGAGGACAGAATTGTTTCAATTAATTCATCCTGAGGCCAGCCTCCTTCCAGGCATATGGCCTCAAAATGCACTTGCTTCTGTCTTTGGGACAATGAATCATAAAATAGTTCTGCTTTCTGGCTCTTGTTAACTTGCCAGTCAGCTTCTTCCTGAGGTGGAATTTCTCAAAGAAAATTCAATCTGCATTTGCAAATTTCTGGTTCTTTCCCCCCTTTGCTATGTTTTTTCTACAAAACCTCGATCTCCCACGGTTTATTCAGATAATCATTTGAAGCAGGAAAAGGTATTTTATCATCCAGCCTCTGTTCCTCTTTCCATAATTGCAACAAAAAAAAGCACAACCCCCTTCTTTCCACACTTGGCCGGTTTTCCTCTACATATGGAGTGTGTTCAGCTAGAATATGTCAAGGAGAAACTGCCACCCACAAACTGAATCATCACACAAGAATCAATATGTCCAGAAAAATAAAACATATGGGCACACATACAACTCAACAGAAAGATGCTGGAGGGAATGTCATTGAAAACTGCAGTACCCAAATCTCACTAATTAACAAAATAAGTAGTAGAAGTGATTGACTGAAATAACAACTGTCTCTTTTTTATGCATGCTTTATTTTGGCCCTGAAAAAGGTTTAAAATTAATACTACTGGGCTTATTCCAAGTTTCCTTAGAGTAAAACATTCAATTATGAACGTGAATCTAGACAGACTTGATTTTAGACAATGCAACAATGTCAATCCATCAGGTATCATTATTACCCTTTGATGCTCAATCTTCCATCCCAGACAGGCCAAACAACCTCTTAGGGAATCACTCAAGCTTTGCAGCCTTCCTATTAACACATGCCCAGCGATGCCTCAATCACCAGACCATTTCTGTTGCCATCCACCAAGGTGACAAGACTAGCAGAGAGCTGCCAGTAGCAGAACTCATGGAGTCTCTCTGTCAATGCCTGTGACTGGATGTGCAACCAGCACACATTCTGATGATATACAGAAAGCACACCTGGCACACAGCAGAAAAATGGCCAGAAAGAAGAAAAGTGGAAAGCAGGTTACCAAAACAGTTCAGGCTGCCCGTGGCCTGTTCCTTGAGTATCTTTGCAAAGGCCTTGGGCCAGATGAATTGTTTCAGGAAGCTGTACCTTACCAATAGGTAATACTGCCAAGTTTTATGGGTTTTGTACTACACCATTTTACAACAAACAACAGAACTCTGAAGGTCAACCAGTCCAAACTCACACTCTTGGCAGGGCCATAGTGGAAATCCCATTAAGACAACACATATTATGATGTATTTTGGTTCATGGCTGATCTGCATTGACAGTTTTGACTTATTATCCTGTCAAATCTAACTGTGAGGTTCTCAGTGATTCTCAGCTGGAGTACAATGAATCAAGGACCGAAGGTCTGTTTCTTAAAAATAAAAAGCCCAAGGCACAAACCAGCTTTTGTTAAAGGAAATTAAATATTTTATTGATGCAAATGCTTCATCTGTTTCCCAACATGCAGTTTTTGCAATTTAGACAAACTGTTAGTGACCTATAAAGATCCACTCCTGTCAAGGTTATACACTGAGGTTCATGCTGTTCTTGTTTATACAGTGAATCAGAATAGAGAACAGTATCAGTAAAGTATCAGTATAGTCTGACATAAGAAGCATCAAAACTACCCAGCATCTGTTGCATTCCTTTGTCTTTTTCAGCCCTAAACCCCTGAACTGCATGTTTATTGAATTCAAAGTTGAGCCCATTTTCACAGGAAGATTCAATTTAAAAGCATCTGGAAGAACACTGTTTTTTACTGAAACTAAGTCCCAGATCCAATTCTCATTTATTACACTGCTGGGACAGCATCCTTTAAACATGGTAATCAAAAGCAAACATGTTTTTTTGCTTTCAAACAGACATCAAAGCAACAATGTTAGGATGAATTTTCAACTGTTCTAAGTCTACAGGTTATACAGATCTGCCTTTTCCAGCAGGAGGGACTCTGGCAACACACATGCAACTTCACAAGTTCAACTTGGCAGTTAATCTGTCTGGCTTTAGCACATAATCAGAAATGGATTTACTACAGTGACAGCAAATGGAGCTGAAAACCTACACTGCACTGTGCAGGGGAGTGCTTAACTCCTAGTGCAAGCATGGCCTCCCTCCTCTACACCAAATCCATGTGACAACTGGAATCACCCCAAAGCCAAGCTTGACAGAAAGCCAGTCAGCTGTGCTGCAGATGAAAATAATGCATCTGTCTGCACAGACACCAGACACAAGACTTCTCTCAATAAAATAGCCAAGCTGGACAGTCAACAAGCAACACTGTTCATTATGATAGCTGAGAACAGCCAGAATAATCCTTTTTTTTCCCCTTCCTTCTCAGGCTTTTCTGCCACAAGGTCACATCTGCTGTTTAAAATTAAATTGGGTTGTTGTTTTTTTGTGGTGGTGGCCTTTGTTTAAAAGCTTCCAAGGCATACTGTTTTGAATAACATTACTAGTGGCACATCTACTACCCACTAAGAACTTCTGGTCTCTAAAGGAAAACTGTCAACAACACAAAAACCCAGTATAAATACTCTCAGCCAGGCAATCATTTAAAAAAAGAATCTTCTTTAAAGACCCACTAATGTATTGGACCAGTATGATATTAGACCTCAGCATTTCTAATTCCTGTCTTCTTCTCTTTAATATATGTATATATATGTACATGCACAAACATACACAATATCCTCTCTAGCTTTGAGTACTCTGGAGAAGGCAACTTCTATGTATTTTCCATGCAGCACCCAAAACATTTTCAGATGTGTAGTAAGAAAGAAAAGTATTACTAAGTTAATGCAGCAAAACAAAACAATATTCATGTTTAGATGCCCTGTCATTTCATAGCTCTTGACACAAAAGTTTGTGACTGCTAATGTTTTAATCTTTGTGCCCTTGAAATCCAGTTCACCTTCCACATCTGCTATAATCATGATTGTTATTTCACCTTCTGCCTCCAAGTCCACAGTCTGGCAGACAAGTTGTCTTCATCCTGCTCAAAAGGCTTGGAAATTGACTGATGACTACTCTACTGAAAAAAAATATGGCAGGCACTAACTGTCAAGATTTACAAAAACTGCTGCAAAAGGGACTCTGAGGATATGCATATTTTTCACTCTGGACTTCTGCTTTAAATATCCCATTCAGTGTGCCTCTGGCATGCCTGTAGGCATTAAAGTGTTCTTGGATGGCTTTGCCTTTCCCTTCTCCTCTACGTTTTCTTCATAACTGCTCCTCTGTGGGGTGGTACTGATCACTTGGCTGATCCACCTAATTTTTAATTGTTCTCACAACCAGAAATTTCCCTCTAAGAGGTTAAGATTCAAAAGAGTAACAACAGTATCTTAAAAACTTATCTATATATATTAATTTTTGAAAGCAATTTTTACAAGAATGGAAAACCACCATGTTCTTAAATGTCACATACAACATGACTGGCAGGAAGCTGTTTCCCACTTCTTGATTCAGTGCATTGTAGTTGTAAAAATCAAGACCTATTTCGCAGTCTTCCCAAAGGAATCACCTAATTGCACTGAGAATTGTCTGCATAAGTGGTTTAAAGAAATTAAAAGATTAAGCTTTCTTTATTGAACAGCTGTTTTCCAAGTACACTGAAAGTGTAAAAGAGCAGGAGAATAAAGCCATCTAATGCTGCAAAGCAACACAGAGTTTGGGAGACTTCCTGAGAAGCCACAGGGAGATGGTCAGCGAGGCAGGAACAAAAGCAGTAAAAGTAGATGGCTTGCTCTGCTGAATGGCAAAACTGAGATGCAGTCGTACACTGTGAAACACATTATCACCAAGGAGATAAATAAGAGAACTAATAGCAGTGAAGTACTGTACCAGCAGGAAAAGGACCCGGGGCTCAGGACAGGGAACACAGCACTTGGCTCTGCAAATCACAAATCAAGCCACCAAGACACAGTGTTGTCACATAGGCTCTTCATTCTGAGCATGGGCAGGCAACAGTAATATTTATAAAATGTTGGTGTGAACACCTCTGTTTCACCAGTGATTCCAGTGTGAGAAGAGGTAGCTGCCCAGAGTCCTTAGAGCATCAGAGGCAGCTGAGCTCAGCTATCTGCATTTGCTGCTCCTTACCACTACACTATCCCTTTGAAGTGGGTGTGATGGAGAAAGAGCTTGGATCTCATTAAGCCCAGAGCTTGGATCTCACTGTGCCACACTTCACTTTTTTTAATAAGTGATCATTTCCTCTTTACTAGGAAGACTGTGGAGGATCAGGCTCCCAGCAATTTCCAAACAGTCCTCTAATTACTCAATTACTCCTGAGTGATAACACCACAAGGGACCATACAACTCAGAGTATACGCAAGTCTCCCTGAGCACTGGCATTACAATTGCATATGACCACCTCTATCTTAAAGGACAGCTGGAAATAATGCAGGGGAGGGGGGAGAGGAGGTGGCATAAGGGAATTCTACCAAATTAAAAGCATAATTTAACTATCACACTCTCAGAAAAATTGTGCTTAGGTTTCCTTATGTGTACAGACCTGGGAGTCTACAAGAAAGCAAGTTTTGAAGTTGGAGGTAGCATTATAAAAGAAAGGGGAGGAACGAATCATAGGTCTCAAATATGCAGAATTCTAGAGGTCAAATGTTTCATATGCACATTAATTCTTCTTTATGAAGCCAAATTTAAATTTATTATGGCTCTAGAGAAAAACAGCAGCATAAACAGAGCCTTTCAAAAAAGGCTACTGATTTCCCTGAAATTTTGGTGCTGTGCACTCCATTCAATAGAGAAATCAGTGCTGCAGAGGGAGGTGCAGCAGAATTTGGTGCAAAAGGACAGGAGTACCAGGAAAATGTTCAGCAGCTTGAAATAACCATCTAAAGAAGCTTCACACTCTAAGTTCTAGGGAAATATTATCACTTTTGGTGAGACACACAGATGAAGCTTCATTTTAAAAAGGAAGACCATGAATAGAGTTTGTTTCAGACCACTGTTACATTCAGTAATTAACTTCATCTCTTGCCTCAAAGTGCTCTGATCAAATCACACCAAGGGTCTTGAAAAGAGATAATTACAAGCAGTGATGGAGATAGGAGAGAGAGAACAAGAGGATCTCTGCACAGCATTTCACGAAACTAGTCTCTCCAGGCTTGTTCATGGAACCAGTACAACAGATGTCTGGTAATCTCTTAAGTAACAGTATCTTAGGTCTGCCCACACTGTTTTCTGTGCACAGCTCCAGCAGTTTGAAAAACTACCTCAAAATAACCTCTCTAAAACCTTACATGACCAATATTAATCAATCATATCTTGTCATACTGACTCAGGCTGCTCCCTACCTTCTTACTCTTCTGGTGATTTTATGTCACAACATATAGTTCTTCCTATCTTTTATATTTCATATAAATATTTTTAAAAAATTAAATCCAAATCAATCAAAACACTTGACAGTACATGATGCAAGATTTCAGGTCAGGTCCATGGAGGTTTTTTACTAAACATCTGAGGTGCCATGGAACTTAAAATGCTAACTCAATGAGAATAACATTAAATACACTTCAAGGAAAGTAGTAATTTACACAATTCTCTATGGTCTCTCATGTCCCAAAAGGATTTCACGGAAATTGTGATATTATTGTGTAACAGAATAAGACAACAGAAACCAGCTCACCAGGATTCAGCAGTCATCCAAACCAAAACTAATTACATTTTAGAATCACAGAAACATAGAGAGATTTGGGTCAAAAAAGACCTATATGATTACTGAGTCCAAGTATCAACCCAGTGCTGCCAAGTTCGCCACTAAATCATGTCTCTAAATGCCATGACTACACTTCTTATAAACATCTCCAAGGCTGGTGATTCAGCAGCTTCCCTGGGAAAGATGTTGCAATGCTGGACAAACCTTTCCAGGCAGAAATTTTTCCCAATATCCAATCTAAACCTCCCCTGGTGGAAGTTGAAGCCATTTCCTCTTGTCCTATCCCTTGTTACCTGGCAGATGAGATCAAAACCCATCCAGCAAGGTAGTCCCCTCTGAGCCTCTTTTTCTCCAGGCTAAGCAATCCTGCCTCCCTCAGCTGCTCCTCATAGGACTTTCAGAACCATCATCAGCTCTGGTGCCCTTCTCTGGACCCTTCCTGAATTGAGTGGCCCAAAACAGAACACAGGATTAAAGGTGCAGCCTCATCCAGTGATGAATACAGAGAAACAATCACTGCCCTGGTCCTGCTGGCCACAGTATGACACAAGCCAGGATACCACTGGCCTTCTTGGCCACCTGGGCACACTCTGGCTCATGTTCAGCCGGCTGTCAGCCATTACCCCTGAGTCCTTTTCCACCGGGTACATTTCCAGCCACTCTTCCCAAGGCTGTGCTGTTGCACGGGGTTATCATGACCCAAGAGCAGGACTTGGCACTTTACCTCGTTAAACCTCATACAATTGGCCTTGGCCCATCAATCCAGCCTATAATTTCTGTAAGAGCTCCATACTTCTGTTTGATACTTCCAAGCCAAGAACAACAGTGTCCAAAATTTGGCTGTCCTCATTGTGAATAAACACTGCTCCAAATTTCTGTCATCTACATTCCTACAACAGATATCCTGTGTTTTTTACTTCCAGATTATAAAAACATTAATGATTCTATTTAATTATGAAGAGCCTAATGCTACTGGATAGTTCACCAATATATGCACCTTCAAAGAATGGCTCCTTGATTTCGGATCATCTTCACTAGCTTGCTCAGAGTTGCAGATAAGCTTTTGCAATGACTCACTGAAGCTTTATTCACTAGGTCTCTCCTTATTATGTGAGGATATCTTCAGAGTTCTTAGAAACAAGATGTTTTTGGGTTATACAAGAAATAAAATTGGTCCATGAATGTATCTCCACACAGAATACAACATGAAATGAAATGATCAGGTCTGGATTTTTTAAAAAATAAAACCCAAAACTACATTCAGCAAAAGCATTTTGAACATATATTCTTACAAGAAATACTTTTCTTAGCATGTTAAGGAAAGTAATGACAAGACAGGATTTGAGGAAAGTTAACAATTCTGAAAAAAAACCCCACATTAATTGTAAAAGTTTAGTGTTGTTTTATGACTGCTGCTGTAATCTGTTTCAGGATTTTAGAGATCTCTTAATTGCTTACTATATCTAATGAACTCCAGTTCACAGGACTAATTCTGTAAAAGACATGATTGTCAGAATGTCAAGGCTTATTACTTCTTCATTTGTTGGTTTTCCCAACAGTTCTCTTGCTCGCAATTATGTTATAGAAACAAAAGAAAATGCATCTTTTGCATTACATGCAAGAAGAAATGATTATGCGAGAACAGGCAAAGAACATACATCTCAAAGAGGCTGTTCTTCCAAGGTGTAAAGTATCTGAAATGTTTTTTTACATTATTGATTTCAGAATCCTTTTTTGGCAAGAGTCAAGACGTGATGCCCTAATATCATGTCCAAGCTCCATGTTTTGTTAATTATGTCCTACCTAGCTAAATGCCCCCCATAGTTTCAATTAGACATGGTATTCTTCCTCACTTCCCGTCTTGATTATTGTGCACTGTTGCTAAGCGCTAGTTAACAGTTGCCACATTTACCCAAAGTTGGCTGCATTTCAGTGGTCATTCAAAGAATTAAATACAAAACATATGGTACAGAACCGTACAAAGCAAAGAGAGCACTTTTAAAAACCATATGCTTAATATAAAAGGTACTACAAAACTGGTTACACCACTGAAAGTAAAATCCTTACAGTCCTATGCCCACTCCAAATTTCCTAGAAGCACTGAAAATTGGAGAGAAAAGCATTCAATCTTTTTTTTTTTTTAGCTTTCACTAAAAGGTTTCCTGGAGTATATTTTTGACATTATACTGAGTCTAATTTTACACTGAATAAACAGCCCAGCATTCATAGTGTGACTGGCTCCAAGGTACAGACATTTTTCCTTAAAAAATAGCTTAATTCTCTATATCCCATAGTAACTAATTAGAGTCTCCTAAATTGGACTCCAGATTTTCTTTACATTGTATCTGCAAAATACTTGGGACATGACTTGTTGAACTGCCAAATACCAATGCCAGTAGCCATGTGTTTCAGAAGACCTTGAACCAAATGTGCTTTTTTTGAATTCTAGACAAACTTTTCACACAGTCAGATCACCCCTCCTTTCATCTGTGATGTCCTCATGCCATCTTAAGAAACTTCACGTAATTTAATTATCCCAGTAAAAGCTCAGTGATCAGCTCACCTATTACTACGTATTTCCTTTAGTAATACATCCTGGACTTAAAAACTGCCTTGCCAAAAAATCCTCACTATTTATGATTGCTACATTATCTACAGCCAAACCCAACCAATAAAAATTCCTGGTATGTACAGATTGTTTTTTACAGCTAATTTTTTTTTTCCTGTTGAACACCTTAGAAAAAAATTGTTTTGCACAAGCACTACTAACAGTAAGCAGAAAGAAACACTGTACTTTTTATCTGTATTTACAGATGTTGAACTAAAACTTCAGTGCTCAGAACCCAATCATTTAAACAGGTAGGCACATATTGAGCATTATTCATTGACTTTCTGGAGCCTTTTGCTGGGAATACTTGAGAAATACATGAGAAAAATAAGCATATGCACAAAATCCACCAATGTTAAAAATGACAAATAACTAAATATTTCTCAACAGCTCTGAGAATACTCACACAATCCCTATTCCTTTGCAAAGAGGTATTTAACAAGCTAATCCTCCAGCTTCATAAGTGCTTTTGTTGTACTCACAAGCAAATTCAACAGGATAATGTTTAAAATCTGTAAAGATTTTTTTAATACACTAGCACATATGTAATAAGTTTTTAAATCAACATAAGACCCATCCTTGTTTCTCTTTAGAGGGCATATCTCTTCATAAAAACCAAACTTAGGTGTGCCTTACAGTATTTAAAAATGCTGAAAGCTTTACCTGTCTCAGAAGCAACATATATAACTGTACCTGGAACTGAACTATGCACCTATTTGCTTCACCTCTCAAACAAGAGTAACAATTGTAAAAATATATTAAATAAAATAAAATATATTAAATAAAATAAAGTAATTTCTAGTCAGGCAATGAAACACAACATTTTCTTCTCAGCAGCCTTTTTTTTATTTCCATCTTTTAGAAAGCTCTCTGTAACAAGGTATCAATGAAGTATGAAGAATATGAAGTATTATTTCAATAATACTGAAAGTATCATTCAGTGGAAAAGAATGAAGAGGCACCAATTCAAAGAAAGGCAAATGGAATAATGTAAAAAAAGGTCCTATCGTGAGAGGATTCAAAGCAAACATGCTGACAAGTAGCAGACATGGGAAATATTTTTCCACGGGGTAACTGAAAGAGTCTCCCGCACTTCAAACACATCTAACCATTGATAATTCCTAAATTTCAGAATACGGATAAATATTTGCAGGCTTGGGGCCTAAACAAACAGCAACGCTTGGCCCACCCGCTGAGCTGGCTGAAATCCTATGGTGTACACAAAGTTTTCATCTTTCGGAGGTTTCGGGGAGCGCCGGGAGAGAAGGGCCGGACCCGGCGGTACCTAAAGGCCCCTGGATACATCTGTCAGATGCCGCGGGGAGCCGCCGCCGCCTTCATCCCAGCCGCTTTTCCCCCGTTCTACCCGTACTTCCCAACAGCAAAGGAGCCGTGTCGTTCAGCTGCCCCCGCGGTGGAAGCATCACGGACGGGCCGCCGGTGGCACGGGCCGCCACCGCGCGTCGGGGCCGCCGCGTCTCCCGGGAACACAGCCGTGCCCCCGCCACAGCGACAGCCCCTCACCCCGCGATGGGGGCCAGCGCCCTATCCTCCCCTCCCTCCTCAAACCCGGCCTGCACATGTCCAGAAGCGCCCCCAAACCCGCCCGTCCCGCGGGCCACCCACGGCCGGCGCTCCCCGCCCCGGGCGCACCTCCCGCGGCCGCGGAGGGCGAGGCGGCCGAGCCCCCTCTGCCGGCGGCCGCCCGCCTGGCAGCGCGGGGCGGGGGCGCACTGCCCGCTCCCCGGCCGAGCCACCTGCACCCCCCGCGCCCGCCGCGTCCCGAGGCTCGGCTGCTCGCCGCCCGCCCGGCCACAGCGGCTGCTGTGCTCCCGCAGCCCCCCGGCCGAGCTGCTCCCACCCCCGCCCGGCCCCATCCGCTCGGGTTATTCCCCCCGCCCCGATGCAAGACGCCGGTAACAAAGGGCTGGAGCCCACCCAGGGGCGGGCGCCCGTAGCCCGCGGGTGACACGGGTGCTGCCGCCGCGCCGCTGGCAGCCCGCAGCCCGCCGCCGCCGCCCCCGAGGCTGCGCTCCGCGGGGTGACAGCGCCGAGCGCGACTCCGCCAGCGGAGATGCCGCCGCCGCCCCATCCCGCTACCTTTGTGCCCTCCCAGAAACCGGCGAGAAAGCGAAGCAAAGCCCCGTGCCGCTCCCTTACCTTGCTGGGCAGAGAGAGAAAAAGTTGAAGCACTCTCCTTCTACACCTCCCTCACTTTTTTATTTAAATTTAAATGTTTGAAATTTTGGGGGTTTGGTTTTGGCTTTTTAATTTCCCCCTCCCTCCCCTCACGCCTGAGAGCACTGCGCTCAGGCAGTCCCTCCCGGAGCCCTCGGTGCTACCGTCTCTCTCTCTCTCTGTCTCTGTCTCTCTCTCCCTCTCTCTCTCTCTCTCTCTCTCTCTCTCTCTCTCTCCCTCCCTCCGGGTCTCGGTCTCTCTCTCTCGCTCTCTCTCTCGGCGAGAGGAGGGGAGGGGAGGCGAGGGGAGGAGAATGGGGCGGACCCGCAGGTGCCGCCCCTCCTGCTCTGTCAGCGAGAGGAGAGGGGTCGGGGGGCGCCAGGCGCGGGGAGCGAGCGGTGCCCGCGGGAGTACCGCGCTCAGGTGCGGAGGTGTCCGGCGGCAGCGTCCCCGGCCGTGCCCCAGGGCGGCGGGGCTGGGAAGGGGATGCCAGCGGCGTGTCAGGGACCGAGGGGGTGGAACGGGAGCTAGTGTGGACATGAGGGGAGGAGGCAGGTGAAGCTCGGGACGTAGCGGCAGAGACTCGGTGAGGACGGAGCGAACTGGGCTGCTTCCAGTCTGTGAGGAAAGGGGCAAGAGGAGAGCAGCCAAGCTAGGAATGTCAAAACCATATCGGATATTCAGCGTGGCTCGGTGGCCGGTAGAGAGGAAGATGGCACTGGGAGTGCCATCTGCCCTGTGAGAGACGGCCTTGCACTGCACGCTGGTCAGAGCTGTGGGAGAGCTGAAATTTCGGCGGGAGGTTGTGTGTGGGTTCAGTTAGCAATGGAGCTGGTCCAGGGGTGCTGAAGTAGAAGCTGAAGGGATTTAGCATGCTAGGAGGTTGCTGGAGGCAAAGAGGAGAAGGGCACTCTGCCTGTATTTGTGTCTGATATTAAATGGAACTGATACTGTGTCTGACATTTAATTGAGGTGGGTAAAGATGAGGGGGTCTGATTGTGTTGAAGAGATTGGAAACAGAAGGATCTGGAACATTTAATTAGATCTGTAAACTGTGTCCAAGTGGGTGGGAAAGAAGCGGGTTTGGATTCTTTGTGTGTACAAAGATGAAGGTCAGACATAGCAGGAGCTTGGAAAAGAGACTAGAAACATAGCCCGGTGCTCTGAGGGTAAATATTTATTGAACTGGGGGAAAATTATTTTGCAGTTCCTTCCTTCTGCCTTGGATTGATTAAGTGTACGAACCATGTCCCTTTTTGCTTTTTGCAGGACATATTTCTTGAGAGCCTTTCAAAAAGTCTTTTTCATCTCTTGGGACCATAAGGCTCAATCCCATGCTATGATAAAAGTGTTTTATCTTTCTGCTTCAACACCTGAGAAAAAAATGTACAGTGACAAAAAAGTGGTAGTGTTTGTTCATTTTCTTTGACAAGAACCTGCTGCAGTGTGACATAGAGAAAAAGAAGTCCAGTACTTTTCTCACATCCTTTTCTTTTGTACTTGCTGGTTAAAACATTAAGTTCCAGCATCCTTCCCATCAAAAAGTGGGAGGGAAAAAACTGTCCATACCCATTGGAGAAAGTAGAGGTGGCACAGCAACAGTGTGGCACTGCAAAAATGCTGCTTGGTCCAGAAATGAGAACTGTGGCAGGAGAATAAATGAAAGGAAGTTCTGGAACTCATGGCTATAGCCAAGGCAGAAAAAGGCTAGATTCATTTAATGTTCAAAACCAAGGCAACTCCCAAATAAAGCTTTGCAACTGGGTTGTTCACTGACTACTTTGATTCTGATTTCATGCAAATTTTATGTGAATAGCAGTATCAGTTGTCTTTGAGACAACTATTCATATGCTTGAATTGCTTAGAACTGGACTTCTGCCATGGATTACCTGAAGACATGCTACCTCCATTAGCCTAAACATCTTGGTATCTCTGCATTTATAAAGTTGCTAATAATATGACCCTTAACAACAGGTAGCTAAAAATTTAGTTGAATCAGATTTTAAGAGAGTTTACCAAAGCAGGTCAGGCTTCAGGATCACACTTTTGTCACTTTGCCAGTTCTAAGTGGTACATTTTTATGCTGTGTATGTCAACTCTGCTATTGATATTACACAGGAATATAATGGAATTAACACTGACATTACTTTGTGAGAGATTTGAAAGCATATCAAGGTGCCTGTATAATACTGTGCTATAGCTTGTGATAACTCTAACTCAGGTTACTTAATTATATCTAAATTGATCCTAGTATTTGCAGTCTAGATTCCCTTGAAATTTGTGTTTGAATTTAGTTAGAGATATATACTGAATGAGTGAGAATTATTCTGGTAGCTTTAATGCAGTAACTCTTTTCCTATTTGGACTTATTTTTGTTTTGCTTTTTTGAAGAGACATTAATTATATGTTTTCTTCTAACTTCGTATTTTGACTATCAACATTTACAGCTTGTAGGGTGGTTTCATCTGTACCATCTGTGGGCCATATTGCACATCAGATGGCAGGATAAAATCTGCAAAGAGAATGTTTTGGGACATAAAAGTCTTTCAGGGTTTCAAGCCATGATATTCACAACACAAATGTGCAGAGCCACTCATGTATCTGAAACAGAAGAAGCAGAATGCCAAAGCAGCTGCTGGAGTGAAATAAAGGAGAGACCACACAGTTGGAGGAACATGATGACATCAAGAACAAAAGGACATTTGAGGGAAAAGAAAGCACAACTTCAAGCAGTGAGAAATTGAAGTCAATCATTCAGAATTATTGACAGCAGATATGCAGTCACACAGCAATTAGAGACTCACTTTGGGAATCAAGGTCAATTAATACTGATGTAAAGAGGCAGCATCAAAAAAAGCACCTTGTCTAACAAACAGCATTTTCTGATTGCTGACTAGGCAACATTGAAGAAAATTGTCACAGGCTGGGATATGGTCATTTTCATACTCACAAGGCAAGATACCTTTATTCTGTTGTAAAGGACTACTGTATAAGAACACTGTGTGATGCTACACTTTGTGCAAAGATTGACTGACGGGCCGCTGCCCAGTGGAACTACAGAAGTTGATAGGTATCATTCTGACCTGAGCCTTTGTTGTGTATTGCATTTAACTCTGCATATAAGTGAAAGTCTCTTCACTTTCTTCATATTCGCTGGGTTTGAGAGCAATAGGAATAAGGTCCTTTATGATATAGCGCTCTGGAAGTCCATTTCCTTCTTCCAAGCCATAAAGGCAAAGTTCCAACAGATTTCAACCTTTTTTCTCAATCCTACAAGCAAAGGTTTTAAGTTCATCTTAGATCATTCTCTGAACTGCAGCTTGTGTTTATTGTTGTCATGCCTATTACATTTAAATATTCACTGATAATCTGATGTATCCAGCCTCAGGAATTAGGTTTCAAAAAACACAAAGAAATAAACAAATAGTCACGCAAGAGAACTCTCTGCTTTAATTTCTTATTATTTGCAAACTATTGATTTCATACATACTAAATCCAGTAATTTCTATCTTGTTTTAGTATCAATGTTTTAGTTGATCCAGCCTACGAAACCTTTGGTATTAAATTTTGCCTGAATGAAGTGTTGGAATTCCACAGACCTGGTATTGTCATGGTTAAAATCTGATTACAGACTTTGCTTTGACTTCTTTTTTGGGGCTAAAGCAAATCCCACCAACCTGATGGGTAATTCTGGTTTGAACCTTCTAAATAACTTCTATCCTCCTATATGAAGCACCAATGACCTTTTAAGGTTCATTATACTTTACCCCTTTATTATTTTGATCTTTCCCTAGTTGTAATATTGTAATTAGGATTAGGACCAATACAGTTTGGTCTGTTTAACATCAAGGCATCTATGAAATGAGCTATTGCCCCAAAAACGTTTAATCTACATGGGTGAAATAGGTGGACAGGATGAAACAGAAAGCATGAGACAGAGATGGGGTATGAAAGTACATAAAATTAGTGTCTTTAATGCAGACAGTCTGAGGGCAGAGGTAAACTGAATTCAGATCTGATGCTCAGACACTAATTCCAATTCCAAGTCATCATATCTAGACTTCCTTATCACTATTATTTCATGGTAATGTTTTTAAAATCCATATTTTGGCATTTGTGTTTTTAGCATGAATATTTAGCACACCTCCTACCAAAAAAATTGATAGTGCACAGCAAGATAGAGGAGACAAGAGTGTTTCTTACAACTAGTAAGGACATATTTGCTTTATATTTCCATTACTCACTCCATAGAAATTGAGCAACTCATCATCAGGCTTTTCTGGAAATTCAGCAGTAGTACACAGTCAGTGATAGGCATATACTTTCTATTCCATTTTGATAGGATATAAGGTCATTTAGAATGACCACTCTTAATGAGATAATCACAGAAAGAAAAGGATGGTTGTAGCAAAGTCGTGAAGTTAATCACTTAGATCTCAGTCACACCGACTCTAGAAACTACAACAGAGTCTCCATTTTTTAGAAACTTCTATAAAATATTTAGTAGTGTCAGCTCTGGTTTACCAATTGGCAACTGTACAGCATCCATCATGAAAGTCATGGCAGGATTCCATTTCCTTTGCTAGGAACCCTGTCCTTAACAGCAGCCTGGATGCCAGCTAAAGGGAAAATGAACTACATGAGAGGCACATGAACTACATGAACTACATGAGCACACATGAGACAGTGTGTCTCTTCATAATTTTCTAAATATGTCTGTTTCAGATAAGGCAGTGAAAAAGGACCACCCCTTTTTGGTGCTACCACACATACTGCAAAAAAGTATGTTCTCAGTTATGGAAAACTCTAAGTAAGTGAGAACTTGTCAAAGCTGACTGTCTACATAGTTTTTATGTTTTCTTTTTTTTAATACAAATTTTGATGTCATATTTCACTTTCAGAATTCACTGATCATTCAGTGAATCATTTTTATTAGCTATTGATCAAGGAATCATTTTTGTTACCTAATCTGTGCATTACTTTAGAATATAGCTGAGTAAAATTAATCACATTGTGAATTCAGGTTTTTGATCAAGCCTGGTTTTTATACACCATGTGATTAGCACAATCCATTTTTACCTCTTTCAGTGAGAAGATACAGACAGATTTTTTTACTATACAACAAAATGTTATCAATACCACCATCGTTTTTAAAGGGAAATTAAAAGCATGGTGGCTGCTTGAAATTATTCAAGAAGTGTTTTCTGATTGTTAGTTGGATTTGTTCACTTTAACTACATTATAAAGAATTTCTGTGTATCTTTGAATGCATAGTTAGTATACTCATGAGGCCCATAGGTCAAATATTTGTTTTTTCCCCTGGGACATGTAGATATAGATTAGTCTTTTCTTCATCAGGAAATACTGTTTAAAAAAAAATAATTTTGCCAATGCTACTTAGCTAATTGTATGTAATAAAACGTAACACTACCTATTGTTTAAATGTTTTCAAAGTATGAGACCATATGAAAAGCAATCTCAACAAAATGGAAAAGGTATGCCTAATACAAGGTATGCATAATACTGGCTATTCTATAAAATATCCAGTCTGCTCTGGATTTTTCACCATGGGTTGCTCCTTCAGAGACACTACTGAAACTTAGATCCATTACTTCTAATTGACACATCTCCATTGCCAAGCACATCCACTTGAATCAAATTATTTTATAGCCTAGAGTGAAATAATCCTTTTAAATAGGGCTTACTTAGAGAGGAGGCAGTCTTGCCTAACTTTTAGAGGTATAAAACTTAAGATCTAATCTAGTCAGTGAAAATGACTTGGCAGTTTCATCTCATTCTTAAATGAACACCTTCAAAAGGCAATCCCTTTTCTCGTATTCTCATTGACTTTTGAGCAAGTCTAGAGACCTCGGTTAGTCTATGCACCTACACATCACCAATGGTGGGGAATGCAGACTGTGTCCTTGGGATCACCTGATCATTTACCACAGGGATATAAGAAATTTCTCCCTGTTGTTCACCATTTGACTTGCACAACAGAACCACTCACAGGCTGGCTGTGAGTCCCCTGGCTAATTAGTCATACACAGCAAAAAGATAAGTTGTATTTTCATATCAGCATTTACATTTAGAGCTTACAGAGGTGGGGGGGTTTTCATGGCACTGACATAGTTTGAGGAGTAAAGCTCAATAGTTTTTTAAATTTCAAATTTGCAAAGTTTCTTGTAGTTGTGATCACTAAGTGAAGTGAGTCTCATAAAAGTTGGTAAAGAATCATAGATTAATAGTTTGGGTTGGAAGGAACATAAAAGATCATCTAGTTCCAACACCCTGCCATTGGCAGGGACAACTTCCACTAGACCAGGCTGCTCAGAGCTCCATTTAATTTGCCTCGTTAGTGTTGGCTTACATTTGTTGGGATATTTATTCTGAATCCAGCTGGGAAATGGCAATTAGTTCCTTTGCTACTTTATTTTTGCTGCCCTTTTCTTAAACAGATATTTGCACTGCATAAGATGTGCTGCTTATGAACTACAAGTATGTTAACAATAGCAGAGAAAATGGCCCTGAATCCATACTGGAGTCAAAACATGGAAATTGGTAATTTTAGAGGTGAAAAACAGTCATCTCACAATTAAAGCACCCATGTCTTTAGTGGAATGTCACCCATGGCCTAAGTATAATATTTGTAGTGCAAGGAATTTTTAGTGTTTTGCACTACCTATGTAGGTTTATCTATCTAGGGTATCAAATTTTTATTTTGGTTTGTGAGTTTGTTTTGGTTTTGCCGGAAAGTCACAGATGTGTTTGAGCTTTTGAGGTTCTTACAAATGGAAAATACTTTTAAGGTGAGGTAGATAAGACTTCACAAGCCCTAACTATTCATGGGTTTGTCACTGTTCCCTTTACAGAGAAAAAATTCCTACTTAAAGCAGCCTATGGTAATGTTACTGGGTTTGTGTAGCTGCCAGAAGTAACAGCAATTCACTCTTCTCCCTGTTTTCCTATTGGCTCCATACACATCATGGTAGACCAAACTCCCTTCCCACTAAGGGAACTCAGTCCAGCATATCTTAACTGGCTCCAGTGCTGTCTTAGTCTTGTGGAGGCAAACATCTAAGCCTACACAGATATCGACTCCATATTTATAAAATCTCCATCTTCTCCAGAAAAAATTACAGAGATATATGAATGCAGAAAGAGCTTGGCTCAAGAAGGACAGAAAGAAAAATGGGTGTGTGCCATGGGGTGTGACCTGCCAGCAGCTGGGTTTTCCACAGTGAAGGTTTCCCACAGAGCTTCAGAAACATGTCAGATGCCTACCATCCCTCTCTTGGGCAGCTTCCAGGGTCTTGGCGTTGAGGTGTCTCAACCTGCACTCTGCAGGTGTGCAGACACAGAATACTTTAGTTACTCATCTCCCAGCTGTTTCTCCTGTTTCTCCAACAAAAGAGAAAAAGAAAACAAACCAAGTTAAATACCTAAAAACAAGTATCTATATGCCTAAAAATCTCATTGCAAAAATAAATTTGTATGTGAGTTATAATGTATTAATTATAAATACTTTTGCCAAACTATCCATCTTCTGTTTCTTTCTCCGTGTGTAACTTACATGGGAGATTAATTTAGGCTAATGTCTCACAAAACTACTGGGTTTAATACTGAGTTAGATTCATCTGTGTCTCAGGAAAACCAGCTGTTTCATCAAATTAGTGTAATTTTCTGTCTTTTACTGTATTATCATCTCTCAAGCACATGGTACTAAAAAATGCACAATGAGTTTGTTACCTTTGCTAACAACTTGCTGTAGAGCTTTTGGATTTCTGTGGGTCTTCTTGTGACATCAGTGAAAGAGAATTGGTGGAGAGTCCCTGCTAGTGTTTTGAAAGCAATCTGGGATATGTGGGTTGGCCAGCAGGGAAGGCTGCTGCACTAACTCCCTGCATTGCTTTGCCCTGGAGTCCACAACAGCCAATCTGTGGTCCCCAGTCCCAGCTCAGACACGGCTGGATCCTCATGACTGCAATGTGTAGTTTCAGGTCATGTTTTATTTCCATATTGCTTTTTTTAACCAGTTTCTTGGTACCCCCTGACAGTGAAACAGACAGGATTGTGATTGCTGTCCCCAGGGAAGGAAACCTGACTGCTTGCTCTGCTGGTTAGAAACAGTTCCAGAAAAAGCTGCTGTCCAGTCAGCCAAAAAGAGCAAGAAAATCCTGAGGGCTACAAAACATGAACTTATTAATGCTGTGGGTTAATCTCTATTCATTTCCCTTATTATATGTTTATTGTGTAGAATGGCCCGTGTTCCAATAGCTCCAGAGAAAGGGCAGATCCAGGTTACGCAAAACAAATTCCTCTGGCTTTTCCAGTTTATTTAAAAAGAGGTTTTGTTCATCTGAATTAACAAAAAGTCATTTAAGCCTCTTAGTATGTTCACTCATGATGTTTAGCACTCCATGAATTTATATGGTATTCCTGCCTTCCTTTGCTTTTTGGTTGGTTAGTTGATTGGGCTTTTGTTTTTGTCTTGTTTGGTTTTGGGTTTTGTTTGTTTGTTTGTTCTATTTTCCCTAGCCTGTGAGGAAGGTTTTTCCTCATAAGTAAGTTCAGTTTTACAAAATGTTTTGTAGTTGAAATTCCAAAGATTTTCTTGGGTTTTGACACCCCCGAATTAAAATAAGGCATGCTGTTGTCTCTCTCAGCAGGAACCTCCTCAAGAGACTGCCTGAGAATAACACTTTTCCTAAAGTACCAAATGAATTGTATGATGCCTTACAGATATTGGCTCCAGCTGTGGTGGCAGCTTTTAGTGTTGCCAGAGACTACTCTTGGTGCTTGGGTCTGTCTACATCTGCTGTAATCATCAGCACCAGGAACGTGAACATTGTGCAAACATAAAATCACAAGACTTTGAACTTTTCAATTCCAAATAAAGCTGAGGGTAGGAGAAAAAGCACATCAATTGTGAGGTGAAGAGCCAAGGAAGAAGTCCAGTGCTGTCAGCAAGTCAGAGCTGAAAACAGATAGATATTGGGAACAGTTTATGAAATCTTTCAAGAGATGCAACTAAGGAGGGAACTAGAAATCACTAAAACTGGCCTGAGAAGATGGACATGAAATGGAGGCAGGTAAGCACAATGCTTATTAAAGTCCAAAACAGAAGCTGCTCTGACTTCATCAAACACTTTGGTCAACTACCTGGTTGTTTAAATGCCCTCTGACTGGGAGAACAACATGGCTACTCAAATCTTATCTGGTTTCACTGAGATGAGTTGCGGAGCAACCAGTAAGACCAAGAGCAAGCTGAAGAATGTAAATGCCACCTCCCTGCGTTTGTCCTTCATCTCATCACCATCAAGCATAGTGCCTTCCCTGTAAACACCCGTTGACACTTACTTGCCTATCAGGGAACAAGAATGGAAATTCCATCACAGCATTGGGGGGGGGAAAGTCCTTTCAAGCACTGGTTGCCTGGAGGTACTGAGGAATCTCATACCTTGGCATATTTACAACTGACTGGAAAAGACACAGAGTAGCATGTGTTAAATCGGCCCTGTCCTGAGCAGGGGGTCGGAGCAGGTGCTCTCCAGTTGTCCCTTTTTTCATCATCAGTAAGCAACTGCAGAGTGACTCAGTAAAAAAGAAAGGACACTTTTAGGCACTTTCAGCCTCCTAGTTGCATACACTGTGCTGCTGTCACTAAAATGAAAAGAAATAACACAGTGGTGAAGTGTTAAGGTGCAGACAACTTGCAAATACATAAATGCTCACACGGGGACACAAGCAAGTGTTGACATTGGCTGCTCTGCACAAAAACAGTCCAAGAGCAAAATATAAGGGCAGAGGAAAGGGTGCTTGAGGTTGAGGAAACCCTTGCAAAAAGAATGGAGATTTGAAATGCTGGGTTGATGGTTTTACTAAATTATCTTAGTGGTCTTTCCCAACCTTAATGATTCCATGATTCTGTGATTTAATTTGCTATTTTCAGAAGTCCAGTAAAAGAAATAGTCTTACATTTATCCTCAGAAGTGCATAAGGTTTTCATGTTTCACACAACTATCCTATGGGACATAATTTTTTCCCAGTCACAGGTAGAAGCTAGAAAGCTTGACCTCAAAGGTATTTACTTCCATCTAGGAGAAAAATTCAGTTGTATTGAATGGTTTCAGTTCCAGGAAAGTTATACTTGATAACAATCAGAAATCAATTCTTCAGGTATAAAAAGCTTTGCTTTCACCAATGTCAGCATTCTGCTTGCTGCATTACACCATTTTCTTGTCTATAAGAGAAGTCCCTGGACCATTAGGAGCTCCTTAATGTGTGCTTTGGGTCTAACATAGCAAAATCACACTGACCTCTCCCCCCACTAATGTGACAGCATCCTCCCAGACCCAAACATAGGAGAACTAGACCAAATATTTCCACATAATGGCAAGATTACTAGAAAATCTCAAAATCTTCCTTAGCCCAACTCAAGAATTCACTTGCCTGTACATCTAAAAATTTCCTTATCCCTCTAGGTCCTCTTTCAGGGGGAGTTTCTGTTCAGTTCCTGTGTCCCTCTTTCGTGAGTCTTTTCCAGAGGCATTGCTTCAAAGCGTAGTTTCCCATTTTAATTTTATGACCTTCATTCTCTGTTCTTAGACTCTTAGACTCTTAGTTCTTATAGACTCATGTTTACCTGTAATAGGGTAGCATATTATATGCTTGCTTTTTGTTTACCATATGATTACATCAGTGGCCTATTTTTGTTTCTGTTCCTCTGGTCTGTTGCCATAGGGTGAGTTTATGGGGGTTTTTTTTCTGTACCACAGATCAAAATGGAAAATAGCCAGGAGACAGTCTAGGTGGAGCTTCACTAGTTAATACCCCTGAACAATGAATGATACTGCACAATGATTGTTTAACATTAAGATAGAGTTAACTGGATTGTGAGCTATTATACTGATATACTATAACCTCTCCATCAAAGAGCTGCACAAAACTAAAGCCTTATGCATCTAGCAGCTTTATATGAAAATGTCTTACTCTTCTGAGAAAGGTACCAGATTATCTCAGCAAAATCTGTTTTTTTGCAAATCCATGCTACTTAGTATAAATAATATACTTTCTTTTATCTTGGTATTTACTAACATAGTCATTTTGGGCAGCACACATTTCAGGCTGTGGACTTCCATCAGGCCCAGAGCAAGAAGAATCCAGGCAATGTCAGGGCTGGACAGAATTTCACTGCCTGAATTGCCTGGGTTGTTCTGTGTACCTTTCAAATACTGTTTCATTGTGAACTTTTTTTTTTTTTGACTCTGTGGAGATCCCCTGGATTTCCAGGTCTTCTGAAAGTGAGTTTTAATGACTAGCTTCTGCCAGCTTGTAGGAAGTTCTGGGGTGCTGACACAGTTTCTGATGTTAGAATGCCTGGTATCAGTGGCTGTTGTTCTGAGCATTTTGACATATCCACTCTTCCTCCACAGCAGTGACTCCACTTGCTTTTACTCCCAGATGCAGAACTGAGGTAGTCATTGAAATTCCCAAAACAGGCCAATTGCAAATCTTTGTTTGGTTTATATTGTGCATAGGCAAAAATCCCGGGCAAACTTGAGTCAAAACTGAGGCAGAGTCTTAACAAATCCCTTTGAAGTGTTTCCTACTGGAGCACTGTTATGTTGCTTGAAGCTTCACCCCTCCCTATGTCACTGCTACCTACCACTTATATACTGTCCCCATATAACAATTAATACTATTAAATATTATATTAAATACTATATTAAAATCCCTTTGTTACCATCATTTAGAGAAACCTTCTTCTGAAATGTTTATTATCTGTATTTATGCTGCTCTTCATCTCTGCGGTGTCCTTGCCCTTCTGTGGTGCTACATGGCAGCCGCCTCTCCTGGCTGCCTGCCGCCTGTCACTCTGTCCGTCCGTGGAAATCGCGACAAACCCTCCAGCACCGGCACTGCCTCGGTGTGGGAGACACATGAGAACGTTCTTCAGTACCCTCGGGAGCCGGGGGATGGATGCATCGGCGGTGGCCCGGGCTCCCGGGGGAAAAAGGGACAGGGCCACCGGGGTTCGCTGTCGTACGCAAGTAGTGCCGCGGACGTCATCCTCCCACGGAACCTTCCCTCTGCGCCTAAACCAATTTTTAAAATCACCTTTTTATTTTCCATTCCTTTCTTTCTTTCTTTTTTTTTTTTTTTAATACTATATATATATAGATATAATTTTCACAGCTTCCCAGCCTCTCGAGCAAGCCAGTCCCCTCAGGGTGCGGGGCCGGGCCCGCGCTGCCGCAGCGCCGCCCAGCGGCCCAGAGAGCGCGGGGAGCCGGGCCGGGCCCGCCGCCGCCCGGCGCTGCCTGCCCGGGACGGGCGGTGAGGGCTCCGCGGCACACACCGCAGTTAAGTTTCGTTCTCCTGATCAAGCTGGTTGTTCTCTCCTCTCCTTGGGAGCGGGAGGTGCGGGAGCGAGCCGGCCCCTGCCCATGGCTATCCGGGAACAGAGCTCTGCTCCGGGGATGGGATACGTGCTTGATGGGCTGAGCCCTCCCCTTGCCGCCCCAGCTGCCTTCTCCCAGTTTTTACACGTGTGGATTTATCATCTTTCCCTTGAATTATTCCTGTTCCGGGGCAGTATTGTAAAATTTAAGCAGTTCTCCTCTATGACACAGATAAGCAACTATTTTCCTTTCTGTTTGGAAACAGCATTTCTGTTTTTTTCCTTCCCTGTCTGGGCCAGCCCTGGAGACAGTAAACGTCTGTGGGCGATGGTCCACAAGTGAAGCCTCTGCCCTGCTGGAGAATGTGACAATGATTCATGTCGTTTCTAATCAGCTGAAGTCCCTTGTCACTCAAGTCAAACTATGCCACAATGCACCAACAGCAAATGATGCCTGAGGAGACATTGTGAACCTGACTGTGGAAAGAGCCTGTGCACATCTCAGGGAGTATCTCTTCTTCTGGGATCTCTCCAACAATGCTATGTCAAGCTACAGCCCATATTTATAGGTACCAGTACACTAAATAAGGCCAGTTCATGGGAGAAATGCAGATTTAGTCTAATTTCTCTTCACCAGACATCTATCTGAAATAAAGTGTTCTTGACTGCAGAGGAGGGTGTGTGAGCACACCCTGTGTTAAGGATAGGGTGGAACCAGGATGTTGCCTGCCTGACAATGTGAAGCAGCCGCTTGGCAAAGCACACAACCCCTGGAGACGTGCCCAGAAAACTGAAGCACCCCACAAAAGAAATAAAGCAAACAAATAAAAAAAATGCAAGGAGAAGAGAGCTCTCATCGTGGCTTCTTTACTTGGGCTAGAGGCAAGTTTTTTGGCTTTGCTTTTTCTTTTATTTTGACATTCTGCTGTAAACAAAACCCAAGGACAAAGAAGGTACTGCCCATCTACTCTTTGGCTGCTGCCCCTAGGACAGTCCCCTCAAAAGCCTTGAATCCTTTTCTATTTTCTGGTAAGAGAGCATTTAGGCTCAAAGTTTCAGTTTGAAGTCTGCCCTCGAGATCCCATTGTACCCACTTTCCTTGAATGAGCTTGTCACCTCAGGGACCAGCAGCACCCTATTGCATCAAGTCATCTGTTCCTTTCTTGTAGTCACACTTCAAAACTCCATCCCTGCACTGCTCCAGTTCTCTTTGGTGTCTATCCTGTGATATCCACATAGAAATGGCATTGTAAACTTCATCATGATGTAAACTTTATCATTATGTATGCTGACAACCTGGGACAGGGTTGAATTTTGGCAGACAGGGCTAGAGAAATACAAACAGTGCACATGACTTACAGTGTGCCTCTTTATGGATAGAAATCCATATCTGCTCCTGAGATCATCCTGAGTTTCTTCACTTTCTTCAGCATATGAGGAGGGAGACAAAAGGTGGATGCAAAAGAAGAGGTCAAAAGAATGTGCAATATATCTGTGGCAAATAATGGAAATGGCTGCAATACAGAGATTATTAGATTTTGATTTGGATCTGAAAGTAAAGGACACTGACTGGCATACCAACCTGCAGATAACAAAATAACAAGAAGCTGAAGACTGGCTGATGACATTTGTTCTGACAGTATCAATATAAGCCCAAGTGCCACCTGCACAGAGTTAAGATTGTTTCAAACAGAATTCTGTTAAAAGCATGAAAGTTTTTTTCCAAAATGTTTTACAGTGTGTAACTGCCAACTTCTGATCTGATCCTGGAAGTCCTAAACCCAAATTTACTGTGTCCCCACGCGACAGCTCCTTAAAATATCTTCATTTTTTTTCCCTGCATATTTCTCATCTGACTGGTTGTCTGGCACTATTTAGGTTATAAAATTCAAAATATCCTTTGCCTGAGGTGACTAGATTTTCATGGAAGTGTTTCATGTAGGATCCATCTGCTGTCTTTGAACACAGCAGTCTTCATTGAGCCACTACATTGCACCAATTTGAGTTGTTTGCAAGTGTAATTTTGGTCCAATATTTAAGCTGCTTTTTGGAGAGAAAATGCAAAAATGAAAATATAGAAAACTTGAAAATTAAGAGGAAGAAAAAATGATTAAAGCATTTTTTATTATTTTAGCAGAACTTTTTCAGTAACAGACACAAAACAAACAATTAACCTTTATATTGCACTTTTCAATCTCCAGAAATTTATCTTTTGTGAAAGAAATTTTATTTGATTAAGCCCTTGAAATTTATTCTTTATATTAGCTTATATATGGCAGACTTTTTTTATTTAAAAGAGACTTTTTGTCAAATAGTTCTGTATGTTCTGATCAACTCATGGAAATCTTTGTTACATCGAAGAAGACTCCCTTTTGTTTTGTCAATGCCAACATCAGAAGCTACTGTGAGTTGTAGCTACAGAGCTGTTCTTCCTGGGGTACACTTTTAGATCACCAAGTTTTTTGAGGTTTTGGGGTTTTTTTCCTAGAAACAATGCATGCTCAGTGCTGTTAAAATACCATTAAGGATTTTTCGTATGATTTATTAAGGCAACACCATCCCTGACAAGTGAGGAGCTGTAGATTTTCCAGAGGGTGTTACTGAGATGTATGGATGGCTTGTGACTAAAGATTCATTGATGTCCTGTCTATCCACTGATCACAATCTGCAGTTACAGCATGAAGCAGTTCTTTTCTCAAGGAGGAGTCTAAAACATCATTGCAGTGTGACATCATTGCAATGTGACTATTCCTTAGTCAATTGGACAAAATAAAGCTCTAACTAGAAAGTGCTTGCAACATTTCACAATGTCTAATGCATAATAGTAAATCTCTTAACTGTCAAGCTGGAAGAGATTAATGTCTTAAGTGTCAGAAGAGATTTAAGCCTCAGGACTTGGTCTCAGGTCCTAGTTATTGACACTAGCAAATGCTTTGAAGGTAGGGAAAGGAGTGCCTTATTTTTATAATTGCTGTACTTTGGCTGAAATACTTAAATTGCATTTTCTTCTTCTGACAGCTGTTTATCCCAATGCAAATGTAGATACAAACAAACAGAAGATAGCTGGTGTTTCCAAAGCCTGAACATCAATCCTAGCTTCCCCAGTTTGGTTCTCAAACTACAGAGGCCAAGCATTTCCAGTGCCAAACTATCATTACCCTGTTGGAAGCCACTTGGGAAACCAATAGATTTTTTAACCCCCATTCCCATACTTGGAAATGTATGGGGAAAACAATCTGGGGAAAAGAATCTTTTACCCTATGGCTCGCCAGGAGGATGGCAAATAACTTCTATCTAAATGTGAGTAGAGCCCCAGTTGAAGTCAACAAACTTGACCTACAGCTGGCAGGTTAGGTGAAGATGGAGTTTTACTCATAGGGATTTTATCTTTGAGATGGCCAGAGCTCAGAGGTGTGAATTCAGGCCACGGGTAGTCCATCCTTTTGCTAAACACACCTTAATGGCAAGGACAGCCTACCTACCTGTGCTTGGGTTTTTCACTGTTTAGGGGTTATTTGTATATTTGTATAAAACGGAACATCTAAAAATCACCTAAAACACTAGGTCATGGAAGTCTAGCTGTCTGATTCAAAACAATCATGAAACAAGGATTTGTTCTATTAATGTTAAATTTTCAAGAGAATCAGGTCATGCTGCTGTAGCATGGCTTTCTTCCCCTCTAAACTGAAGACTTGCAGCAATATTATTAGGGAAAGACTTTGGAACTCTCACCACTGAAGGCAATGTCATGAAAAGCTTGTACACTGCCATGGCTGATAGCCTCCTGCTGCTGAAAGGTGTTTGTAGCTCCTGGCAGTCTCCTGATGACAGCAGCTGTCAGTGACAGATGTCATTTAGCAAATTCTAGTCTGGCTATGGTGATAAGTACTGAGAAAATGCACAGCTGAACTCCTGTTTATATTTCTCTTCCCTCATTAATGTTCTCTGAAATATAGCTCTGAAATCACTATTGCTGCAATTTTTTTCAGTTTCTGTTTTCTTGCAAGGAAAAGCTTAACTTTTCATTTATAAGCTGACTCTTCAACAATAATAACATGACAAAAACTTGTGCTGGAAAAGAGCAAAGGAGTTAAATTTGTTTTTCTGGCTGGCCCCAGGTGACCCCTTGTTCCCATTGCTTTTGAAATTACTGGAGTTTGCTTAGCCTGAAAAATTACAGCTATAGCAAAAGTTATGCTTTGCTGATCTATTTTTAAAAGGAACAGCAGAATTTTAAAAATAGAATCCCCCCTTTTTTTTCTGACTCTGGCATCTCCAACCCAAGTATGTTGATGTAATTTCCAAAGCACTAAGAAATGTCTTAGGACACATTTAAGTCAGATCAGCCAAATCCAGGATTAATGAAAAAATGAGATGTTCATCTGGTCTGGAATGAGATCTTTCTTCCCACCATTCTTAGTTATAAAGATATCTTTTGTGTGGTTGAAGCTAAATTTAAGCCCAGCCTGAGTGTATTTGTGCAGTATCTACATGTGTTTTATGCATCAGCAGCACACTGCATTAGTAGTCTGCACATACAATTACGGATTTATGATCTTTGAAGTCAGCTAATACAAAGATTTATATATTTGCAGGAAAAAAACCCAACGAAGACCTGGGAAGTAATAGGAATAGGTGTTTCTTAGAGCTACAGTCTGATTCTCCTTTGACTTGAGTTGGTTTGCTCCATTATCTTCAGAGGAATTAGTCCTCTCCCTGATTTCAGCACCAGAAGAAGAGGAGAAAATCCATCCCTGAATGTATGACAAGGGAGATCTGCTTTTCTAGAGCTTGCTTTTGTTTCAGACCATAGCCCTGCGCAGGGGAGAGCACTGACCGAGAGAGCAGACCCTGCCCCGGGCATTAAACCGTGCGGGGTTTCTTCTGACCAACGACTCCCAAGGAGCTCCTGAAAGACTGGGACTGAGCCCGGCTCTGGTGAGCGATGCCGAAGGGGTGGACCTGACCCTGTCGTGCAGCTCCCGAGGGGGCCACATTGCCGGGGGGTTCCTGCCCGCTCGCTTGTGATGCTCCACTGGGCAGGCGGGAGGAGGTCACGCCCGGGTGCAGGAGTGAAAGTCACGTTCAGGGAACTGTGGACTGAATGAAGGACACGATAAGGTGAGAACATGCTGATTTAATATATGCACTACTATTTTGCAAGGAACCCTCTTACAGGCTGTTTCTTTCTTTGTCAAAGTATTCAGCTACTGTAATAGGATTTAAATGTATAATGAGTTGAACTTTAATAGATCTATAGTAGCAGTTAACTAGCAAAGGAAAGTCCATGTCTAGCTATTTCCTGCTGCTACAATGTTTTAATAACAATGATACACAAAGACTTGTTTTGTTTAGCATGCACCATATTTTTGCATTGTAGACAAAGTCTTGATTCTCTTAGTCCAAGACAAAGTCTCAATTGTCTCCGTTTGAGACAAAATCTGAGGACAAAAAATATGTATTTGAAATGCCCCAAACTACAGAGGAGTAAGGAATCAGATTAGCATCAACTTCTGCTTCTAGCTACAATGAAAACAAAGATAAGGCAAGTATGTATTTTCTAACTGGAAGGACACATTTAGGAAAGATTTTGTACCTCATCATTCCCTAATTATGAAATCAGAAAAATGAAAATATTCTTCTCATTCTCTGCACACACACCCTACCCCAGGCAGACCTGTTCTTACTGTGATGAGATTTGTTTTCCTACAGCAGAGTTTCCCTTCGAGAGCTCACAGGCATGGAGAGCAGTTTTGTTTACCACCCCCGGGTGCAAAACTCGTTAACTAATGTTTACTTTTGTGTTTTCAGCTTTCAGCAATGAGGCAGGTTGATGGATAGTGAAGATGGTGGTGGTGGGGAGAATGGTAAGGAAAATTCAGGAGCTGGTTTTACATCTTTCAGTTGTGCATGCTCATAGGCAAAATGGCTAACAGCCTTTTAGCTATACCAAAAGAAGAAACCCCAGGCCTTGGCAATGGTGACCCTTCTACCTTGGCTTTGGTTTGTTTGTTTTTTTCAGGATGGTGGGAAACAAAGCACAGCCAGCCTCCTGACTTTTTGCAAGTTATAAATGCTGTACAAAATTCTAGTTTCAACACCAGAAATTGTTTTCTCCTGTTGTTCAGAGTGACTCTAGATGCTGATGTACTTAGTTACACAGCACAAGTAACCCAACTGGAATGAAAAAGCAAGGTAATTGAGTTTATATTCATCTGTCAATATTCCCAAGGGACAGACTGTTCAGCCTGCCAAGTTTGCTCTGCTTATGCATGCAGAGCATGAACTTAAACTGACTGGAGATTCCCACAGTAGATTCTCCCTGGTGAACAGGGGATCTCTTCTGCTGTAATGTGGTTACACATTCTCCCATGTCTCACAGTATCAGGAGATGAGCTGAATGTAAGGCAGGAAAAGAAAAAAAATCATGGTAGAACTGAGTTTTTCTTCATCAAATGTTTGCCTAACCCAAGTCCCATTATCAGAGGAAAAACCATCAGCTTCTTCCTAGGCTTTTCTATGCTTCTCACTATTATAATATCTGGGAGATTCACATATATTTTTTCATCTTTCTTTCTATTCTAGTGAAGTGAAGGATTGTTATCCCTATATGTGAAGCAGAACATGGGGATCAAAGCAAAAAGTTCCTTTTAACTTTGAGTGAGCAGTCTGGGACAATTGTGAGCGAACATTTAGAAACATATAATCATAGAATATGCTGAGTTGGAAGGGAGCCACAAGGATCATCGAGTCCAACTCCTGGTTCTGCACAGGGCAAACCCAAGAAATCACACCATGTGCTTAGAGTGTTGTCCAAATGTTTCTTAAGGTCTAGCAGTGTTGGTGCTGTGACCACTTCCCTGAGGAGCCTGTTCCAGTGCTCAACCACCCTCTGGGTGAAAAATCTTTTCCCAATATCCAACCTAAACCTCCTCTGGCACAGCTGCATGCCATTCCCTTGGGTCCTGTCAATGATCACCAGAGAGAACAGATCAATACTGGTCCCTTCACCTCCCCTCATGAGGATGTTGAAGACTGTGGTAAGGTCTTCTCTCAGTCTCCTCCAGGCTGAACAAACCAAGTGATTTCAGACACTCCTTGTACTGCCCCCAGAACTGCCCCCAGCACACGAGGTGAGGCTGCCCCAGTGCAGAGCAGAGCAGGACATTCCCCTCCCTTGCCTGGTTGGTGATGCTGTCCCTGATGCCCCCAGGACAGAGCTACCCCTCCTGGCTGCCAGGGCACTGCTGACTCAGATTCAACTTGCCATTGACCAGGACCCCCAGGTCCCTTTCTGCAGCACTGCTTTCCAGCCTCTCATTCCCCGAGTTTTTAAATTGCTTACCTTTTTTGCTTTACATGGCTTTGTATTTGACTAATTGTCACCCCTTATTTAAGATAGTTCTATAGGGGATCTCCGTGTAGCTAGACCATACAAACAATAGCAATCTCTATCCCAAACACGGGGGCAAGTCAATGCCTGTAGCAGAGCAGACATACAAGACACATGTGAGGGAATAACCAGCTATGTCCAACATTCAGTGCATGTTGGAAATATATGAAAGTAAAACCAGAAAAGATGGGAGAATCTATGAAACAAAGGAACAAACGATTATTCGATCCTGTGGTCTGGGAAGAAACCAGAGAATGTGTCTCTGAGGAAAACTGAAATTAAGAGCCTCTTTAGCTGAGCTCTGTGTGGCAGAAGCTGGTAAGGACAAACAAAGGCTCTGCCTTCTGATGGTTGGCTTCTGCACCATCTGAGGAAACAGTCTTGTAACCAACTCCAGGGAAAAGTGGCTCCACCACAAATTTCTTCATGCTGTAGAAACAACCCTCAGCACATTGGCTCCAATGCCATGTTAAGGCACAAGTGCACAGACAAAAGCATCTGTCTCCCAATTGGAAAGGCAGGCCAAACAGCAGCTGCCAGTGCACAGCAGGTTTGCTGATATGTGGGTTGGATCCAGTGTGTGCACACTATGTAGCTGGCATAGACAGGTGCAGCAAATCTTGTAAGTCAGATTTAAGAGTGGGAGGACTCAAAAAAACACAAGTATGGGAAGCCAGGATGGTTTGTGCAGGCAGGTCAGAGTTACCTTCACACATGTGCCATGCCCAGGGCTGTTTAGCTGGACTCCCCCTCCTGAGCTTTCTTGTTCTTGTTGCCATCAGTTGTCCCACTGACAAATCTGGCCCAGGCAGTGGCAAGCTGTATTTTCCCTCATGGCCCACTGTGAGAACCTGGGCTTTCACCATGGGTGGTGGTGTCTGTGATGAGTAAGTAACCTTACAGATATGCAGAAACCAGTCCTGATGAACCAGCACTCAATCCATGTCACCAAGTGTAAGCAGAACTCGTTGGCCCAAGACCCCTGGTCTCTCCTGCAAAGAAGACTGGCAAAACTGAAGAGAACTGTGGGCAAGCAGGAAGGGGCCAGACACACAAAGGAAGCCAAGTCTGAGTGCCAGTAGTTGAGACCCTGAGACTTTCTGAGCTCAGGCAGCCACAGGTCTAGTTCCTGAGCCTCTTTCTTTGTACTTTCCCATGAATGAGGGACACTCGTCCTGGCACCAGCCAGAGACCAGAAACCACAATTAGAGACATCCCTCTTCATATCCATAGGGGTCCTCTGTATCTCAAAGCAGTGACAGGGTGGTGGGAAGAAGAGGATCTTCTCCAGCTGTGCATAAGCATGCACAGCATGCAGTGGCACCTGGAAGTGAATGCCAGAGTGCCCTAGTCAGTGTGGGGTATGTGTATGAAGAACGTCAGCCCGTGCAGTGGCATCTCCCTGGGTGTAGGGTGTAAGGGACTTTGGGCAGGGTAACAGAACCATATAGCAAACAGCAGATTTCCAAGGAACCTGGGTACACTCTGGGGCTCGTTGTGCCCTTCCTGGTCTGACAGCCGTTGCAGCTGAGGGATCTGTTGTTACTCCCATGCCTCAGGCAGCTGTCGCCTCCAGTGAGAAACAGGGAAATGGGAGAGGCAAATGAGTGAGAATGGGGTAAACAGTGTTTTGCTCAAACTGGAGTGGGGAATGTCCTTGCTCAGCAGTTGTTCTCAGCTACCCCAGTGTCCCAGGGCAAGCTCCCTCTAGAAAAACAGAAACTGATCCAGGCCAACATCCTTCTGTAAGAGAGAGCAAAGAGGATACCAGGATGGGAAAGCAAACAAATTCACCCCTTTTCAGACTGTGTTCCTCAGATTTTGTTGTTCATTCTCAGTTCTGCCCAAGGTAATAATCACCAAGGGCATTTTCCTCACTTTGTATAGTGCAGGAGAAACCTGGGTTTCAAGCCTTTGGCGATTCCTCAGAGGGTGGATACACATTCTCCCAAAACAAGGCTTCTTCCTTCCTGGGAAAGTAAAGCCAGCAGTCCAAATCAGAGTTAGAGAAGCAAATATATTTACATAAAATACATAACACATTATAATAATAAATTAAATAATAAATTTAATTTATTATTGGTTAATATGAACCATTTTATGCAAACCAAAATTCTTAGCCTCCCAGAGGCAAGTATTCAGCGCATGGAGAAACTCTTTTGAGGTGCCCAGCAGCACTGACACCAAGCAGCAACTCCATACTTTTCCCAGGAAGGTGCAAGAGCACAAACAGGCTAGCAAAGCTGGAAGCACATGAAGTAATTTTCCTAGCTGTAAGTGTAGGTTACTGTGCCCTCGGTATTATCACCAGCTCCTGGCAGATTTGCTGGTCACCGTGCCCTAATATGCAGGTTCCTGCTTCCAGTTTCTGTTGTGCCTTTCTGCCACAGTCACTTCTTTCCCCTCCCACATGAATTGCTGTGGAGTAAGGAAAAAGGCAGCAGCCCAGAGGGACAAAATGAAAGGCAGCAAAGAGCCTTGTCGCCTAACTGCTTTATTTTTCTTCTCTCTCCAAGCCAAAAAGTTCCTGAGCATGAACAAGCCTAAATGTAACTTGGCACCAGTGCCACAGATAAATGTCAGTATTTTCCCTGGCAGCTAGAAACAAAACTGTCCAAGGGGATTTTTCTCTTAGAGGATGGCCTCCCTGCTGTGTAGGTTTCTCACAGGCTATGCCTTCCCCAGAGGGAGGTGAGTAGGGTTTTCCTCCCTGCACCTGCAGCAGGAGAGTCCCAAGAGCTGCCCTGGTGCTGGGGGTAAAGCTGCTCCCTGGTATGAGCTCCCCAAGAGGTGGTGAACACAGGAATGTAGGTGCACATGGGGAAGGGCAGGCACAGAAACACTGCCTGCCTGATTGAATTCTGTTATCACTATGGGGTATGCTTACAAAAAAGAGCAAGTTAACGTGATTCAGAGTAGTCAGAGGAAGACAATTTACAGACCTGCCTCTCTTGAATGCTGCAGAAAGAAAGAAAAGCCTCATGGCAATTTGGAGCAGCCTATGAAGTGTAGCAGGGTAAATAACTCCCTGCAAGCAGCAGTGGAAACAAAAACAGGATCAACAGCTGCTCTACCCAGCTCACAACTCATTCTGCCTACCCCAGGTTGAGATCCAGGCTGATGCCAAATTCTCTTGCTTTGGAAGAAAATGCTTAACAGTTTGATCAGCTGAGATTGCTGGACAGTATCTCTTGCAGATAGACAAGCATTTCAGGAACCAGTAGTGATTGTGGAATGGCCATAGTATGGCTGTTATTTCTCATCATCAATATGGATGTATGGAGCTTTGAAGTACACACTATTTTTAGATATCTGGATGTATTTCTGATGAAGATTCAGCTTTCAGTCACTACAGTCCAGTAATTCTTCTTGTTTGATATCATTATTTTTCCCAACATTATTTATTGATATTTGCCCTTACATTTGTTTCCAACAACTCTGTATAGGAATACTATAACAAAGATACCAGTTTCATGAGCAAATGAAATAATTCATGTATTCCACCCAGATAATTTTTTCTGTGTAGTTTTACACAGAGAGAAAACCGAAACAATTATGGATATATGCTGTGGATAAATATAACTACCACTTTTTTTTATTATTTCAGAAGAACATTGAAATTCAATTAGGATTATTGCAGAAAAAGGACTTGCCTTTTTTTTACTGGTGCACATGGGAAATGCTGATCACCTACATGCTTCAGTAATCCAGCATATGTGTGATAGCTCTTGGTTAATTCCAGTTATTCCCTCTGCAGTTTAACCTGCTTCAGCCAAAAACAGAATCCAAGCCCATGTGTACAATTTCCACAGTAACAACTACAACAAATCAGATGTGGTAACATTTGTGTCGAAGGATTCTTCTCCATCTGGTGGTAAGGGGAAATATCAGAGAGAAAGGCCATACCATTCTCCAGTTGGACAACAGTTACAGGCTAATGCTCCCTGCACAACCAGCAGATCTACAATTACTGTAGCCAGAGTTTTCTCAATATCTGGGATGAAATCCTAGACATCAAAGTGAGAAAAATTTCTGTCCTAAATAGCGAAGTATTTCTTCTCCTTATGTACACTGCTCAGAACTGGGGTGATGAATAGCAGGCTTGCTAAACAGAAGTCAGATTATGGGAGTCTTCTGTGTTTAGAAATATTTTATTCACCGTAAGTCTTTTTAATGGGCTGTTGACTGACCCCTTTGCTTCAAAAAACAGTAAAAAATGTAGCCAGTTTGTTTGTTGGCTCGTATGTCTGGACCTGAGAGGTGACAAATGACATCTACCAACTTGCGGTATGCCAGATTTGCAACCTGCAGACTTCTATGCAAAGACTGTGAAATAGAGGTTTGTTTTATACAAGGACTTCACTGTGGGACTGTCTACAAGATATAACCTGACATTTTCAAAAGTGGAAAGAGCTACAAAAAATTACGTGCTCCCCTAGTGTCCGAGTTGATTTGAAGCCACAAAGTCAACCCTGGAGTTTTATACTGACTCCAAATACTGAAGCTATGAAGTTACATTTCCTCTCTCTCTAGTAACCCTACCAATAACTACTATTTGCAAGCAGAAGACATTTTCATTTAAAATCAGGTTTTCTCTCAATGCTACTCACTACTGCACATGCAACTAAGAAAAGGAGTCTTTCCAGCTGTCATAACTTTCATTCCACAATGAAACTGAGATGTTTGTTAAGCATCAAACTCCAGTACTTGGGACAATTAACATCTTGGCAAGTCTCCTGCTGTGATATCTGGTGGACAGTCATCAGTACATCAAATTATGCATGCTTGCAATTTGATCTTGACCAACGCAATTTCCTTCCCCTCTTTAGGAATTCTTTCACTGCCTTTATGCCCAAGGGATAGATGGAAAAGATAACTGTACACAAACTGCTTCAGCTCTGAAGCTAATACTGAAAAGACAATTTTACTTCTGTTTATACTACTACTTTGCTCTACAAAAATTATCTTAACAATCTGTGAGATTCAGCATTAAAAAAAACCCCAAACCACAGGAAAATGTATTTACATTTATCCAAACTGGTCCTTTTGCAGCCTATATAAGAGACAATGGCGTATCTATGGCAGAAAGGCAAAAAGACACACAGGGAGTTGTGATTTGGTAGAATTTTCGTCCTATAACTTATTGTTTTTTAAGCATTTAAGAAAGCAGATTTGAATTAACTGACTGTGGAAATTACCTTACATTTACAAGCAGTATCAAGAGGCAGGAGAATGCACAGACTGGTTTGCTGCTGCCACAAGTTATAGAGCCCTACAGAGTTCATATTATATAAGCCAGAGTAATCTTATTAAAAAAAAAAAGAAAGGAAATGTCTCACAAACCAAATAGAACTCCATTGTCAATTAAAATGTTCTGATTTAGATCATTACTCATACTTACATGGTATCTGCAGAAATATTTTTAGGTATTTGTGAAATTTGACATATTTTGGAAAGTTTAACATCTTTATTACTTTCAGCAGACCTTTGAAATTCAAAGTCATTCATCTCAGAGACAACATTTTTCCTGTGTTCTGTGAATTTCTATGTGAGAGTCATTGAGATGGAAACTGTTGGGAACCACCACTGCTTTTCTCTTGTTGGTTTCTCTAGGAAAGGTCAAGGCAGTCTGCCAGAATAGTAATTGGGAAACATCACTGTTTTAAAGACCCGAGTTCTTGCTGACACTAAAACAGTAATAGAAGATTAAGCATTAGAAGAAATTGTACAGCAAAAGCAGAATGAAATTTCTGGACTCAGTTTAATATAGATGAAGCTTAAAAAGGTTTAGTAGGATAGAGGAAACAAAACTTGATTTCTACTAAGTGGTCTTCCAGCTCCAGACCAAATAACTCATCTTTATGCCTGATACTTCAAACCCAATTAATTAAACGTCTGCAATGACTCAATAAATGGCAAGAGTCTGTGTTTCTCTATGCATGTCACAGGGGACTTCCCTCTGCTAGCTTTTTTCTCCCTTGAAAACAAGCTAGAACATCCAATTCCCTATGCTCCAGTCATTAAATAGTGCCACATAAGCTACAGTTCTGTTCCTGATACATCAGAAAGTGGCAGATTTAAGACTCTCTGGACAATCTTTTTTTGTCCCTCCCCATGTGCATATGTTTTCTTACAAACCCTTCCATGACACAGTCAGATTTTAGACTTTCCCACAGGATGCATGCCTCATTCTGTACAACACAGGATAATCACACCCAGTAGCAGAAAGAAATTAGCATAGCAGTCTTAATCTGGTATTTCCTAATTTTCCTAATTTCCTTATCCTTCTAAACAATATCCTTTAATGTAATTTTTTAACATTACCATTTAAACATATATGTATGCGCATTTGAGTATCTCTCCATCTATCTGGATCTGTTAATGTATTGGTAAACACAAAAGAAAAAGATAAAAGTTGTTTGTTTTTAATTCTTTCAGAACCGTTTGATCTCTCCCGCGCTTGTTTTAGCAGCTGCCTGACTGTTTTTCCTCATATGTAAACTTCAAAGTCAATCAGAGGTCAAAACTCTGGACAAAGACTGAATAAGGAAAACAGTGGTGCCTGGCATATGTGATGGGAAGAAACAGAGGAGCTGGGTTGTAAAATATTGTGTGTTTCTGGCCACAGCAGGGGGGGGAATTATCTACCTCTTGGACACAACATTTCCTGATCTGAACGTTTGATATAGCTGTCGAGGCCTAACACTTGCCTGGAAATGTATCTCACTGAGAAATGAAGGGTACAGCCATGCATAGAAGGACTTGACATTCACTGCTATTCTTGGTTCAAGCAGTCTGAAAATAACTTAATAGATTACTGTAAAAATGCTGCAGAAAACCAGCTGGTTTCTGTTAAATGCAGAGGGTTTCGGGGGTGGGTATTGCATTTGATTCCCAATTTGTTATTTGCCCTTTCTGGTCATAAGAAAATCAAAGGAAATACAAATCCTGGAGAGGCAGCTTCTGCAGCAGAGCAATGTGGAGCATTTTCTGTAGGCATGTGCGGTCGTGGTACAGGATGTGTCTTCAGTTCATGTGGTTTTTTCCTTCGGGAGAACATCTGCCTTTTCCCCCTTCATCTGTCTGCAGAATCAGGCCCCTGCTTGTGCAGAGCCCGGCAGAGGACCATGAGCAAGAGAGTCCCTCCGGCTGGGGGATTGTAGCCTTGCAACTTGCCTGGCACCCGGTTAAACAGCCTGCAGAAACTAGGAACTCCTTAGTGATTCACACATCCTCGAAGCAGCTCCTGCCAACAGAGCTGCTGCTGGAGAGGTGCAGCAGAGGCAGAGGTGGATTCCTCTGTGTGTGTGTGTGTGTTTGTGTGTTTGGGTTGGAAGGGACCTTTAAAAGTCCTTAGATTTTGTGTCGATTTTAGGAATTTGTTGAAGTGACCGGAAGAATAATTTGTTCTTAAAAAAAATAGTAGTTGGTTAAAATAGTGTTTAACCAACAGAGAAGATGGAAATGGGACGAGTGCCAATGCATCTCCCCCAGTCTTTTTTGTTTTCATAAGTTTTGGACACCTTTTTCTTTTCCTACAGAAGGCTTAAAATATGTGATTTGTACCATATGGGCCAGACCCAGGTATCCCTGAAGGTATCCCTGAAGGTATCCCTGAAGGTATCCCTGGAGGTAGGAGGCCTCTCAGCAGGATAAATTGCAGTGAGCAATATTATGGGGAGGGGGGGGGGGGTCAAAAATGCCAGAGCAAACCTGGTGGTCCTTCTGCAGGACACTGGTGGCAATAACTTGAGTTACAATATAATTTAAATTATTGTTATTACTAAATTATTTCCCTCAAATAAATCAGGTTGTATTTGTTGCTTCTTCTACTCCCACATTAAAAAAAAAAACGAACTCAAAAACCTAATCAAAAACATGCCCAGGTTCTAGTTAAGCTAAAAGCCAGGCTGTGAACCTTTGGACTGTGAGCTGTGCTGACTGACAATATTTTAAAAGATACAAGAATGACACTTTTTAGCTCAGGGAAGCAGACAAACTTTTCCCAACTGCATGGATAGCAGGCAGAGGTGTAGCCTTCCACTGGGTGGGAAAGAAGCTGTGAACGGCTGTCTTGCAGCTTGTGGGATGGTAAATGAGTAAGAGATCGACAGAAGGAAATGTTAAGGGCCTGGCTGGCTGGTGTGACAGGCAGAGCACACCTTTCTCCTACTGTGAGCCACTCTGTGAGGGCTAAGGAGAGTTTCACTCTCAAAACTCCTTCTAATTCGAGGAATATAATTAATGTGTGGCTTACTATCCCCTGTTAACATGAACAGAAGCAAATTATTCTCTGTAGCTTCTCATTCAGTGGCCTTTTTCTATGTAGTTCAAGGCCATTGAACATCATGCTTTCTCTTAATTAGCTTTCTACCAGTTTTTGTTTTAGTTAAGTGTTAATTTTCAGACTTGCTTCCATGAGTTCTGCAAGAACTAAATTTTTTCTCACTATATACATAAATCCACCATTTCTCTGCCATTAACACCAAAGTGAAGAAAAAAAAATCCAGCAAGAAATCAGTGAGAGAAAAGGAAGAGAAAGTGTGAAGAATCTCTGCAAAAAGCCATGTAGGAAAGGGATATAAGTGGTATAAAGAGCAGCTGAAGAGATGCAGGAGAGAGCAGCTGGGAAACAAAAGCAGAAAGGCTGCTGGAACAAAGTTGGCTGTAGGCGGCCCGGATGGGAGGAAGGGGAAGTGGGAGCAGAAATGGGAGCCGGGAGTTTGTGTTTGGTCTTCAAGTGGAGGGTGAGGAGCTTACAGTGAGGAATTACGACAGGAAGGAAGCCAGTGAAGGCAAATAAAGAGTGGAGATATAGTTTATGTAGTGAAAAACGATTACTTTAGGGGTAGCATTGGCCATCATGTGCTGATGGACTGCAAAACATATAATCAGGTTGAAGCAGCAGTGGTGATTCTTCAGGAGACAACCTAGAAAAGAATACTGTGGCTTAATTTTAATCCTTTTTTAACCCAGGGTCTCTCCATATAAAGGATGAGCATTGTGTTGCCCTGAGCGCTAAATGGAGTGCGTTGTGTTTTGTGCCTTGTCATTGATTCTAAATGCCTTTTGTGTTTCGGGGCTCTGAAAACAAAGGTCAAGTACTAGCAAATTCTGTTTTCTGTGAGAGATTTAATTAAATCCTAAGGACAAAGACAGAGTACTAGAAACAGCTATTGAGTGTGAAAGATGGGTAAATTTGCATTAGCATTTCTCTATCAGTTTGCACATAGCTTTGTAATTTGGTTTTTTGTTTGTTTTTGGGGATTTTTTTGGTGTGTTTTGATCGACAGGAGAATAAATATTTTAAAAATCAGGGTAAGTCTTACAGATATTATTTTCTGCATGTAAGTTGTCCAATACATGCTTGGAAAAAGATGAGAGGAAACAGAGTGAGAAAGCATATAGAATAGGATGAAACAATTTCTGAATATAGATTTGGCCAAGTAATTTAGTGAGTTTAAATTGTAGGACTGGGCTTTCCAAGTGCTTTTTTTATCCTTTATGGACAATAGCAACAAACCAGAGGGTTTCAGCAATTAATATACTGCTAATCAAACTTACTCATGAATAACCTGAGTAAATTGCTCAGGTAACTATGCTGTGGAAAACTCTGGAGTCAAAGGGGAAAATATTTGTCACTTGTTCAATATCAAGGCATTATTGTATTAGTCTACTATGCTTTAGAGGGTCTGAATTTTACCATGCCAACCTATTTTTTTCTGATTTAAACAACAAAACATGAATGAACATATTAAGAAAAGCCATGTTATTGAAACTGAATACAGCTAACTTACTGGCTGACAGAAACCAAGATATGCCACATGGCTGCCCCAACTGATCCTTCAATTTAACAGGTGATAAGGAAGGAATTCTTTTTCAGCAGGTGATAAGGCCTCTGAAGCAAAGAGTATCAGTGCATGAAGTTGGGAAGATAGACATGATGAAGTCATATGTCTATGGGAGCAAGAAACCATCCAGTTTGCCCACAATTTTGAAATTATGTATGAGTAATGCAGCTCCTTTTCCCAGCGTCAGATTTGATGTACAGGAAAAATCTCATGGACAGTGGGTGTAAAACCAGACAAATAAGAACATGCCATAAGAAAGGAAAAGTTGGAGACCTGGATATGCAGAGCAGATCATGTTCCAGTGTCTCAAGTTCCACTGGGGGATTACCCTTCCAGAGCAAAAGTTCAGTTCTCTGCAGATGCAAGGGGAGACATATTTCATAGAGGGGCAGCCCCCATGGCAGTCAGACTTTGGAGGTCACAATGAACCCACTACATTTTACCTGGAAGCTAATGGATTGCCCCCTGGGGTAGACCTGCTAGGCCCTCTCTGCTCCACTAAGGCATTCTTTCTAATAAATAAGCTTTTGTGCTGTGCCAGGGTGGTCTTCTCCCACGCTTCCTGCACAGCTCTGCACCTCTGCAGAGACATCTTGCAGACATCCCTGCCGGCAGACATGACTCATTTTGGGGAGTCTGCGTGTGGGGTTTTGCAATAGTCTGATCAGGACATGAAAAGAGACATTAACGAAATGTGTGTTCAGAAGTACAAGGCACCCCACCATGCTCACGTAGATGCTATAAAGATGACTGCTGTGAAATGATCTGCTGGCTGCCCAGGGTGAGGTGGGGGGATTAAAACCTCCACCCAGCTGAGAAGAATGGTGGCTAATAGCTGATTGTCTCCCACACTGCAGGAGACATACATTTCTTTCCTAATTTTCCCATGGTGTGGCATCATCTCCAGTGCTTTGCAGGCACTTCCCCTCAGACTCAATCTAGTCTAAAGAAGCCCAAATGAAAGGCTGGATCCCATGGCTCATATCAAAAGAAAGTGGGGGACTTCAACTTAACAAGATGCAGAGCACGCACCCTTCTGGTAGGGGATGCTCTGGATACAGGTTTGCAAAACTGATTTAAGGACAACTGCAGTTATTGCTGTGTGAGTGATGAGTTTGTGATGTTTCAGTGCCTTTTGTGAGTGAGTCAAGAAGGAAATACAAACAAACAAAAAAAAAATCATGAGGTCATCAAATAGTAGAAATACTGGCCACAAGAAATTCTTGCCATAGTTACCCACAGTGCAGATAACATCACTGACCACTGACTGTTATAACTGCATGATTTTTTATAATTGGACAGATTCCTATATTCAAATTACTGAAATTACAAGTACCATATCCAAACTATAAGAGTTCAGGTTTCCTTCTGTGAAAAGGTCTTGTGTTTATCCAACTTGAAGTAGTGCCCAGCAGGCCCCTGTGGTGATGGTGCCATCATTTTCTACATGTGAAGGTAGCAGCATTATGCTCCCAGCACCATGAAATGCTCATAGGAATTCAGACCATGTCCATGCCGTGCTCAGCAGATGTGATGGTATAATCCAGCTGATTGAGGAACAGCTGCACAAAGCTTCAGCAGGAAGTGGGATTTGGGGCCTGGGCAAATAATGTGATGGTCTGTGGAGGCTGATTGTGTCACTGTAGGTGCATCAGCCAGCTTGCTAGAAACTAGCTCAGGTAAGTCTGGAGCTACAGAGGTGTATGTCCCTTTTCTGCATGCACATTGACAAGCAAAGGATAAATTTCTGGTCTTAACACCTGGGGCTAGTAGGTAAATCATGTTACCTGCTTTGACTTCAGCCAGCTGGATTATACAACCATGTCTGTCAAAATGTTGTGGATGTGGTCTAAGCTGCTGTGGATATTTTACAGTATAACATTTCTGCCTTCAAAGGAATATAAAATGATGGCATGTCCACCACCAAGGAGTGCTGGGAACTCCATGCAAACAGGTAAACAAAAGACATTTTCATTAAAACAAACTCAAACTCCATAATAATTTGGACATAGTACTTACAGTTTCAATAATCTGTTTAAAAGACCTCAGTCTAGTTCTTAGTTATTCCATAATTTCAGCGAAGTTTGGCACAAAAATTGGAGTGACTGCAAAGGTGTAATGATGTAACCCTTTACAAATACTGCTTTGCATATGCATGTTCCCAGCTTTGTTTTCATTGTATAAGACTCCTGAGGGACAGCTTTGTTTGCCACAGTACCTTTTGTTTCTGTGGTAAAGGTTCTAGAACATCAGCCAGAGGCAATTTTGCAAGTATGAGTATGGCTATGGGCCACGGATGAGTCAATCACCTTGTACTTTTTTTAATCCAGTGCTTTATAGAGCAGCCTCATCTATTCTTATGGTGTAGAGGCAGCTTAGGACAATGCTGACATTCTCCAGTCCTGGTGGATGGGCTTTATTTGACTCTGGAAAAAACAAACTGAGTTGGCTCTTTTTCCCCTCTGCCTAAAAACTCTCCATCAAGAAGGTATTACTTTGCATCTACTACATTTTTGAAATGGCCTCTTCCTGGCCTTTGATTTGTCCCTTTGACAATTATTTTTGCTATAATCAAACTAGGAGTCTATAAAATCATAGAATGGTTTCTGTTGGAAAAGTCCAACCATTAACCCAACACTGCCAAGTCCATCACTAAACCATGTCCCCTCGTGCCACATCTGCACATCTTTCAAATACCTCCAAGGCTGGAGACTCAACCACTTCCCTCGGCAGCCTATTTCAATACTGGACAATCCTTTTCATTTGTCAGGAAAAACTTTTTCCTAATATCCAATCTAAACCCTCCCTCCTGCAACTTCAGGCTATTTGTTCTTGTTCTATTTCTCTTCTCCATTTCAAATAAGGCAGTTCTGGGGATTTGAAGTAACCATAATCATAATAAATAATAATTATAATAATAAAGAAGCCAAATAATGAGGTAAAACTGATATAAAATTGCCATCTTCTGAGTAGCAAGAGTTGAATTACCCAACAGACTTGCATAGCATTTTATCACAGGAAGAAGGAAGTTTGGTGTCTTCCGAGAGGGGAGGAAGAGAAGAATAAGAAGAATAAGATTAACTCTTTGATGAGAAAGAGCTTGCTCACACTTTCATACACATAGTTTTCTGTCTATGATCACACCTGTAAATTTTTCATTTATGGGGTTTGGGTTGTTTTGGCCAAATGAAAACAGAATTATAATAAAAGTCAATATATAAATAATCTCTGTTGTCTAAGACTAGACTCTCTCAAACCTTATAGATGTGTTCAAAGAGTACCAGAGCTCTGTAAAGAAAACAACAGTGGTAGCATTGGTATAAAGTAAGTGTTAACCGATTGATTGCCTAGTGGCATGAGATTAAAAAAAGAATTTAACAATATCCCGATTGTGAACAAAATCAGCTTCTGGGATTTAGTTATGAGAATTCACAAGAAAATTACTAACTTAACTGATTTATAATTCCTGAAGTTGCAGTGAATTTGAATTCTTTTTCAGCGACTAAACTTTTTTTTTAATATCCAGAAGATAGTCATATGAAACACATGCATTTTTTAAAACTGCATATTTAATGGAATTTGAGTACATTTAATTTAAGACGAGACATGTAGAATCTCGTGACGCTTCATGATATAAAGCAATTGTCTATGACTTGTGTTGTGAATCTTCACACTGTGAGTGTCAGGATTGGCAACTTCTGCCATTCTGTCCCGAAAAAGATCACACGGAGCCTTCTCTGTTTATATCAGCAAAGTTATGAGATGTGTCATTTAGAAGTTAATTATCTGTTAAGGGCTGAATCTGTTAAATATTTCCCAGGCCCAAGATAAAAAACCTGGCTTTTTATGGATTTGTCATAGTCTTCATCAGAGGAAAGCATTTACAAGGAGTGTAGATATTTAGGACAGCATACATAAAAACAAAGCCAGGGCAATCGAAGCTAGTTTACTTTTAAACTCAGCCTAGTTTACTTTTAACTTTTGTCTTCAGAAGAACTATTTGAGCAAGGACTGCAAAACTAATCCAACGAGAGGAAATGTGATATGTGTATGCCAGGGAAGTAGGAGTAAGGTGGGGTGGGAGAAATTTGTTTTAGGAGAGAGCACTTAGGGTTATGAACTGGAGAAATAAGAAGAAAACTCCTTAATCTCAGTGGTGATTCACAGTTAACAAGATAATAGCAGTGCAGAAAATCGGATTCATGATAGCTTTTAAGAGGTCTAAAATGATGATAATGACTCTACTTTCAATAGAAATACATATTTATTTATATTTCCATTTATACAATGTAAATATATAGACACAAAAGATGTATTACTTCTGTTTATATCCTGGTGAATGAGACCATAAGGAGATTACTTTGTAGCTCCTGCTTTAATATACTCCTACATTTCTGAAACCTTTGTTTTTTCAGGCAATTTTTTTCCACAGTTTTTTGTTGACTTAGAGTTGAATTTGTTTGGCTTTTCAAAGATTTCCAACAGAAGTACTTGGGCCATTTTTAAGCCCTGGGATAGTGAAAATAAAAAAAGCTTTTTCTCAAGGAAGAATTTCTGGTATATTGACATTTTCTGTACCCATCAAGGGGCTTTAACGGGAAAATAGCATTTGCCATGGAAATGGTCCTTTCTTGGGTATGAATCTTTCAGCATTCCAGTGGAATTTTGATTTGCTTTCAAATCAGTTTGTGAGCTTTTTACATACATTGATTGGTTAAAAGATTTTTTCCTGCGCCTTTAAAGCATAAAAGCAGAGGGAGCCTGTGCTGTATATGCACTTGTGGCTGATGTTGGCCTAAGCCATATGGTGACCAGATATGGGAGCTACTATCTATCTCTGGGCTCACAGCTGCCCTCCTTTCCAGATACAACAGAAGTTACTTTGGGAGTGTCTATGCTGTTTGTACAACGATGCCCTTGTCTGCTGGCAGCAAACACATCTGCGTTTGCACTGGAACAGACAATGCCGTCCAGTTTACTTCCTCCTTTGCAGAAGTTTGTTTTCAGACTGGATCCTCTCCATCAAACTGAGCCATGAAGTTCCAAAAGGTGACCCTCCCCCCCCCCCCCCATTTCTAGTTTTACAACAAAGATTCAGATTCAGGTGCCCCATTTCTTACTCACCACTCACCACTCGCAGGCAGTGGGAGCAGGTTCTCCTCAGGGTTCCAGCACAAGTACTACAGTGCTTGAAAATGCACTGTAATAGGGAACAGCAGCAGCTACCCTCTGCTGGGAAGCTGGGATACATTGGAACAGAAAAGGCCACAAGCCTGGAGCCTCACACCTTTATTAAATCTGGTGACATGCAGGAAAAACATTTATATACGTATAGGTATATGTTGCACTGTTTCAACATCAAATATATGTTTGCCAACAGATGTTTGAAAGATACTGCTTTGGTTGTGTTTACCCATAGTAAATTCTCTTTTGATCAATTACATGCAAAAGGGTTTTCTTGTGCTAGCAGTTCTTATTGCCCAGGCCACTTTGATTCTATTTCTGTTATAGGTCATATGTTTTGCCTCATCAAGAGCCAAGATGACTTTTCTCAGCATGCTGAATTATGACTAATATCTCTCTCATTTCTTTACTTTCTCTCTCTTACTCATAGAGCATTTTAACGTGTTCACTGCTCAGACCACTTTGTACTTCAAGCTTTCAGTCTGTAATTCCCTGAGGAGTCTTTTCAGTGCATAGGTGAGTCCTCAAGGGAGGTGAGGGGGCTGCAGTGTGGTCACCACTGTGACTGCAACTTTAAATCAGCTACTTACAGACACCAGCTTTCATTACCTAACGCAGCCTTTACTTTTCAGGTTTTGCAAGCACACTAAGATCAATGCTAGTGTGACTTTATCATTACTCAAAGTCAGTTCAGATCTCTGCTTGAGCATCCATCACACCTTGCCTGAAGCAGGAAGCTCCTGCAAGTAGCCTGTTGCACAGACTGGCTTTAGCAATGATAAAATATTTTGCCCAAGGACTGGATTTGTTGACCAGTTTTCCTCTCAGGGCTTCAAGCCACGCTGGCCTGTGCTATTAACTGTCCCTAGGACAGGAGCAGAGGCTAGTTTTGCAGGGCAAAGAAGGAGAGAGGGCGGTGGACCAAGGCAGGCTTAATATGATGTGATTTAACCTTCATGCTGACTAAATTGGAAGCTGAATGTGAGGGGACCTCATGCATTACTAACTTGGCCTAATATGGTGAACAGGATATCGTCTCATTTCTGTCTTGTGCAACTCTTCTGAAGTCAGCAACTACTTCAGGAACACGGGTGTCCCAGCCTGTTTTCTCATTCTGAGAGCGTATGCCTTTTAATGTGCACACTCAGTGACCTGAAAAATGTAAATGGCCTTTGACTTTATTACAAGCTCTTTTGCTTAATTCTTCTTAGCTTTTTCACAAGAGGATGGGAGTAACAGTACCTGCTCAGAGAGGGCTGAGCCAATACTTTGAGTATTCCACTGTTCTTGTGTTCTTGCTGTTTGCTAAATGTTCCTGAAATGAACATTACTGAAACCTCTTACATGCACAGTTTTATGACTCTCATGTACAAGAATGTTATTTGCAAAATAAACAGTATTACTTGTACTTTTTTATAAGTATTTTATTATGGTTTAGAGGAAGCCAGTGTAGTCATTCAACAGTTTATTGATATTCTGTATTTAATAAGAAATTTCAATCTCTGCCAAACAGTCAGGTCTTAAATCAGTGTCAATTTGTATCCCAGAAGAAGCAAGAACATTTAAATATCTTATAAAACAAGAGAATATGGATATGAGGACCATGGTTTTGGTTTTATTAGGATTATCAGTTTGTTAGTTTACTTTGTATGGACATCAACTTACTTTGAGACTTTTTCAAGAATTAGAGATGACATGGTTTTGAAGAGAGCAAAAATGATCCTTTAGGTTTGCATGTTTTATCAGCTCTGTTTTTAGGTAATGTATATGTTGAGTAATTCATATCTCACTCAACAAAACCTAGTTCAATCCAAAATGTGACATAACAAAAGCAACAAGTAGAAATTACTCATTTTTAGTTTATTTATCAGGAAGATAAAACAAAACAATTCTATGTTCAAAAGTTCAATGCAGTAGCTAGTTGTGTAGGATGGGGATTCATATAATTTCTAAGGGAACAATGCCAGAAATATGCAAGTTTCCTAATCATATAGATACAAATAGTCTGACTGAAGTATGTGAAAATGGGCTTTAAGATCCCAGCATGTGAATGAGTGTTCTCTGGATTAAAAACTATTACATTACACTCTCACGTTACAACGTGAATACTTTATCACACTGGACACTTAACCCATACCTGCTTTTAAAAATTAGAATCTATTATCCTTTTTGATGCTGGTAGCCAAAGCCTTTTACAGTTTCAAAGCAGTGCTCAGAGTTTCCTAGACAGCTGCATGAGTACCTCCCACACAAATTCTATTCTATTTGAGACAGACAGACAAGCACTTTTAGTCCACCACAGTTGTGAGAAAAGCCCAGTCTGACAGACATGTTTGAAACACACAGAGTTTGCACGCAGATGAACACAAACACAGCAGCTTTGCTCACCACAAACACTGGTAGAAGTTCTCAGGTATACTGCCCCAGAGACAAGATCCTTCACTGGAAAAAAACATGTGAGGATGTGAGGCTGGGCCTGTCTGATGCCCAGCTCTCATCTCTGTGAATTCTCCAAGTTGCCAAACAATGGGATGGTGCTTCTCTCCACTTTCTGTGTTGAATCTGGGCCACTGTAAGGAAAAAAAAAAAAAGCAAAGAAGCAAAGAGCAAGACAGAGCAAGACCCATGTAGCTTTGTTTCAGGGAGATCTGGAGAGGATGCAAGGTGTTTTGCATTTCCAAGAGTACCTGTAAGTTTTCCCACAGACATTGGATAAAACACATAAGTGGCATCTGTTGATCATAGTGGTGATCCTGCCCACTAAGCTGCAGAATCAGGCTTCCTCTTCCATACACTATTACAGGTTAATGAATTTTGCATTGTTTTCAGCTAGGTGCCTCAAATCACCCAGCTGAGGCCTGGCATCATCCCTAGTGCCTAAATCAGGCGCCCAAGAACACTGTGAATTAGCCTCTGTATCTCTAGTGATGATTTTCATCTTGCTTTAGATGAAGACTGCAAGAAACATTTTCTGTGTATTCTAGAAATTACTTACTGCTTCACATATGAAATGATCCCAAGCCTACACCCTATAGCTTGCAGAAATGTTCTCTTTGGACTGTGGTTGCTGAAATGGAACATCTGCATTTCCAAGAACAACCAAACCCTCTGAATCAAAGGGCTGTGGTAGTAGCCAGCACAAAACGACAGAGCAGGAAATTACAAAAATACAGTTGCTGTAGCCTGTATTTTTGCTTTAACTGAACATACTTCTCAGCAGAAAACAGAAACAAAGATGCAGACAGCTGTGGATAAGTAAAATGTAGAATGCCATTTCTTATTTTTTCTGAATAAAGGCAAGACAGCAAGTACTGACATCCAATACTGAATAGCTAAACACTCTTAACACTTGGCTATTAATTTGTTTCCTAACCAAGACATGGAAAATAACTTCTAGTGATAATGATTCAGTTGCTACTGGCAACTGTCCAGTGACCAGAGATCAATGACTCTATGCAATTTATAGTGATCTTTGTAAAAATGTCATTGCCATTTATGGAACTGCAATGGAAGTCGAAGAACTGAAACAGTACAGTGGCCTCTGTCCAGTAATATTTGAAATCATTACTTTGCTTGAGTCTCAAGCTGACGCACAGGAAGGTCAGGTTGGACATTAGGAGGAATTTCTTCATAGAAAGTGTTGTTAAACATTGGAATGGACTGCCCAGGGAGATGAGGGAATCACTATTCCTGAAGGTGCTGTAGAAAAGACAGGATGTAGCACTTAATGGCATGTTCTAATTGACACGGTGGTGTTTGGTCAAGAGGTTGGCCTGGATGCTCTCAGAGGTCTTTTCCAGCCTAAGGGATTCTGTGATTGTTTCTTTATTTGAAGAAAAGGTCCCTGCTGCAGTCTGAGGGTAAGGTTTGAATTGGAAACACCAACACAGGCTGCACAGGTTCATGTTTAGTGCTGGTATCTCTTCTTTCTGTTGGTGTGCTACCTTGCTGTTGTCTGGACATAAACCAGAAGGCTTTGAACTTCTGGCACTGTGGAAGCTGGCCTCTCCTTCCCTGGCCACACACAATGGCAGAGTGGCTGCCACTGAACTGGATCTCTGGAGGCCAACTTCTCCAGTCCTCCTGATCAGGTAGGACAGAACCGCAGAATCACAGAATGGGTCAAGCTGGAAAGGTACTACAGTGGGTAATCTGGTCCAATCTCCCTGCTCAAGCAGGATCATCCCAAAAAACGGCAAAAGATTGTGCCCATGTGGTTCTGGAATATCTGCAGTGAGGGATCACCTAACGACCACCGACAGCCGGCTGCCCGGGGCCTGGCTTTTGAAGATCCGCAAGGATGGAGCCTGCAACAGCTCTTGGGGTGACCCTCACTGCCACTTGTCCCCCCGTGCCAGTGCCCGTGCCCGTCCCCGTGCCGTGCCGAGGCGGCGAAAGCCACCAGCGCTGAGGCGCCTCTGGGGAGCCGGGGCAGAAACACGGCGGCAACATCCCCCCCATGGCACGGGGAGCCCGCGACAAGGGGCGCTTTTGCCGGCGGGATGCGGCCCCTGGGCTCCGCGCAATTCCCGCCGGAACCGCCGGGCGGGGGCGGGCACACAAAGACAGCGGCTCCCGGAAGGGGGATCCCAGGCTGTCCCACCGGGGCCGGGCCGAGCCGAACGCGCTGCCTCCCGCCCGCTCCCGCTTTTTCCTTCACCTGGGCAACGAGGCTGGTGAAGGGTCTGGAGCGCATATCCCATGAGGAGCGGCTGAGGGGGCTGGGGGTGTTTATCCTGGAGAAAAGGAGGCTCAGGAGTGACCTTACCGCTCTCTACAACCACTGAAAGGAGGCTGGAGCCAGGTCGGCCTCTTCTCCCCGGCAACAAGTAATAGGACCAGAGAACACAGCCTCAAGCTGCGCCAGGGGAGGTTTAGATTGGACATGAGGAAGAGTTTCTTCACAGAAAGGGTGATTAGACACTGGAATAGACTGCCCAGGGAGGTGGTGGAGTCACGGTCCCTGGAGGTGTTTAAGGAAAGACTGGGTGTGGCACTCAGTGCCCTGGTCTAGTTGTCGCGGTGGTGTTCGGTCACACGTTGGCTCGGATGGTCTCGGAGGTCTTTTCCAACCTCACCGATTCGGGTGACTGTGATTCCTTCCCAGCCGCGCGCGCGCACCTCCTGCCGCCGTCCCGTCCCCGCCGGCACCGGAGCCGTTCCCCCGCGCATGCGCTCCCGTCCCGACTGTTCAAACAGGAAGGCGGACATGTTGGTGCCTCTCGCAGGTTCCCTTGCAGCCGCCGGACCTCACGCTCTCCCCTCCCCTTCAGCCGCCTCCTTCCCTCCCCTCTCACGCCGCAGCCTCGGGTCCGTCCTGAGGCGGTCCGGGCTGCCGTCCCGTCCGTGAGGCAGCGAGAGGCGGAGAGGGAGGGGCTGAACCGGCGTTGGCAGCGGCGGGAGGCAGCGAGAGGAGGAGAGAGGAAGAAAGATGCTGCTGCGGCCGTTCCGCCGGTGAGGTTACTCGTCCGCCGCCCGCGGGGGCAACTCGCCCGGTGCCTTCCTCGCTTCCTCGCCCCGTGCCCACGGACGGACCGACCGACCCCACGGCGCTGAGACACGCCGTCGAGAGGATTCCCCTAAATTTTATTTTTCCGTCCATTTTTGCCTTGTTAGTGTGGCTGCAGGCTTTTGTCTTTTTTTCTCTTCTTTTTTATTTCTTTTTTTTTTTTTTTCTGGTTTTTTTTTTTTTTTTTTTTTTTGTTTCCCCTCTTCTGTTGTTTCTTCTGGTTCACCGGAAAGAAAGCCGCGCTCCGGAACCTGGCACCGACCCGCCGGCGCTGCAGCAGCAGGGCGAGGAGGAGGGACCGCTACGCTGGAGCCCAGGACGGCTTCCCCGGCTGGGAAAATGGGAATGCTGAGGCGGTGGGGCCCGAGCAGAGGAGGGAGGGAGAGGAAACCTGCTGCTGCGGAGCTGTGAGCATCCCGGGAAGCTGCGTGCGTGCCTGGAGGAGGGGGAGAAGCAGTCTCGTCCCCCGCCTGCTGCGGGCTCCCCTTGGATTCTCTGCCCCCTTGGCGGGGACTTGCCCCAGAGACTTCTGTGATTGAAGGGATCTCGCAGGAGGCGCTTCCTCAGCCTGGTGCAGGCTGCAGTTTCTCTTTTGTGCTCGCCTGTTCCTGTTTTTATTTTTTTTATTTTTTTTTTACTTTATCATTATTATTTTTTTAACCTTAACTTTGCTCTGGAATAAGGGAAACTTTTTAACTTCGGAAACATGTCGACGGGAGAAAGTTTTGAGTCTCGATTTGAGAAAATCGACGTGACTTTGAAGGACCCCAAATCCGAAGTGAACGTGGACTGTTTGCTGGTGAGTACGGAGCGCCGATGGGCCCCCGGTCACGTCTCCCCGAATTCCTTACCCTGTGGGACCGAATCTCGCTCTCCTGGCTGAGTCACCGCCTTGCTCGGCTCCGTGCTGGTGTTTTGTTTACCCAGCGTTGGGCTGAGGGTGCGTGAATGTGCCCGTGTGCCGGGAGAGCGGCTCCTGCCAAGGAGGCGCCTGCCCAGCCCTGCCTCACACTTGTCATCTCTCGCTCCCAGCGCTGCTCTGTGCCCCGCCGGCTGTCACAGGGGCGGTGGAGCCTTTCTTTCCGCAAAGGCGGAATTCGTGAGTGCCGCTCCTCTGTGTGAGCACAGGACGTCAAATAGCTTTGATACCAGTTCTCTCTCCAACAACTTCTTTAAAGACTGAGGTCCTCCTATGCTGCGGTTAAGCACTGCAGCGCTGACAGTCGCATACAACACGATTAATAAGCTCTTACAGGTGGGGGCAGGTGTTTAAATGCATTTTAAACTGGTGGTTGTGCTAGGCCTGCGCGCTTGTTGTTTCCCTAATTGATCGTACCTAATAGCTGGAGCTCACCAGTGCTGTCAGTGTTAAAACCGCATCATAGGAAGGCAAGCCATAACACTTCCTGATATGAAACCAACCAACGTCATTTGGTGGCTGATTGACAGAATTGGATGCTCTTTTAGTCCTCATTTAGTTCACTTAGTACCGCAGTAAACTGCATGCCAAATACAACCAATTTGCTTGGGATACGTCTGGATCCTTAGATACGCCTAGAGATGTCCTTAAATAGTACCAAAGTGTAATTTGTGCTTTCACACTGAAGTAGAAGGCTTATTTTCTTTGGAACAAGTGATGGAAGTTCTTTAGTGTATTTTTTTTTCCCTAGCTTTCTGTTGTCAGATAGAGGAACAAATAAATTGAATTTGTTCCTCGTTTGAACTCTGACATTTGGGGTTGGAAGGGAGGGGAGGTGTGGGGGTGGAGATAGCTCTTAATAGTCATTCTTCATTTTCTGCTGCATGGTTCTTGGCAGAAAGCTTGCTTGAGCATAAGGAGGCAAATAGATTACAAGAATAATGCAAGAATCTGGGCAAGTTCACAATATTGTTTACTCTCTTTAACTTATTACAGGTTTGTGAGCTTCTGAAGTGTTGGCATATCAAACCTACATCCCTAGATAAAAGCAGAGCCTTGTGGATGCTGCTGTCACAAAGGAAAACAGCACTGCATCTTCTAGTTAACTTGCTTCTCTTGATCTGCTTTACCTATCTGTCATCTTAGAGCCACAGCTAATGAGGAGACCTCTGGTTCTTAGCATATAGTGTGTCAATTTTGGTACCTCGAGACTAATCAGACATTTTTACAGCCAGGTTCTATTGATAGGTGTCAAGAGTATAAAGTCAGATAAGAGTTCAGAGTTTACATTAACCATGGCTCAGTTTGCTAGTATGTGCTGAAGTGCTGGCAGTTCTATGGAAACCTTCCTACAGTGGTAGGAAGGAATTGGCAGGTATCAGACATGCAGTTGGTAGTATCTTTAACTGTATTCCTTAATCTTATAATCAGTTTAAGGATTTGCCCCATTTCAGTTATCTTAATTGTGATTAGGAGCTAAGCTGTAGTCAGTTTGGGAATGAACTTGCTGGGATGCTTCCTGTCATGCTTGTTGAAAGTTTCAGAACATGTGTTTGCATTACAGATTTTAAGGTCCTTGGAAGTGACAATTTTTTAGGCAATTTCTTTTAAACTATTATCAATTAAAAAAGAAAATACTGTTCTGAGGAAATCACTTGGTAAGCTAACTTTGTTTGTGTTTGGTCAATATATCAGTCTTAACTGCTGGCAGGACATACACTTTGCTTCACTCGTTCTTGGGGTCTTTTCTATAGAAGAATTTAAGTATCCTAACATTTTCTAAACGGCTTAAATATTTTACACTAGTTCTTAATGTGATGATTCACACTACAAGCATCATTCTTGGCCCAAAGTACTACTTATATATCAAATCCATTAAAATCTGTATGGATATGCTTTTAAGGAAGAAATGCTTAGGTGTAGGTGTGATTGATCTGCATTTGAATACCTTCTGAAATGAACTAACCATTCTCCTCTCTGCAAGTCTCAGTTAAAAGAGGGAAATTTGACAGACTTTAGACGTGGTACACTTAACAAGAAAGTTAAATCATATTTTTCTGATCCGACTACATACAAAAATTCTTTCTAGTAAAACTTCAAAAATCTAAAATATTTTTATCTTTGATTAAAGTTGTGCACTGATATTCCTTATAACTGCTTTGGCTTTTCCTAAGCAAAGGTGGTAGCTAACTGTGTGTGTCTGAGTGGAAATACAGGAATAGCAGATACACAGACACTTCAGCATCTGATATTCTGTATGTGTAGGTTTAAAATGCATTTAGGGGTTCATTTAGGTTCAGGGAACATTTTTTTTGGCTGTATGATGAAAAGTTCCAGCAGTGCTCTTGGCTTCTCTTAGGATGGTTTTATCCTCTAACTTGGTTTCATTTTTCTTCTGCTCTTATATTTCTTCCCCATCAGTTTGTACCCTTTTAGACTAACAGGCAAGACATGGACTAACCTTTAAATCAGCTTTGTAGCCATTTTGGGTTTTGGTAACTGTCATAAGCTATGTTCTGTATGCTAGAAAGAGTCTAAATTTATATGTGAAGTAGTATGAGAACTCTAAGAAAAGAAGGTGGGGGTGGGGCCTGATACAAAGGAAGATGTGTTTGTTACCGTTTCAGGAAGGTGTGGGAGAAGAGTGCTGACAACAGAGCAGAGCAGGCGGAAAAGGCGCACTGAGGGCCTTGTAACTTCAATTTACATGCTGCAGGAAGGAAATTCATAAAGCTGAAGTGCAGGGGAGAGATGTGTTTATTTTTCCTGTTTTCTCTTATGCAACTGTAATAAAAAACAGAGTAAGAAAATGAGTTTAGGTTGCAACTGTCTGTGACAAAATTTGTTTCTTTGGGGCTTCCATGCACTTGATTTAGTACTAGGCAGGGGAATCATAGATAAGCTGTTTTGGTTTTTTTCTGATGAGGCATGAGGAGTCTCAAGCCTGATTTAAGTATAGACGATGTGTCACAGCATCATGTAGTGCATTTTCTCAAAATATTTGTTACTAGGAGTCCTACAGTCCCCAAAAGATACAATAACAGTGAAGGCTGTGTTAGAGAGGTGGTCACACTGTGGGGTGTGCAGTGGTCAGGTCTGGTAATTTCCATAGGGCTGCTGCCTACACTTCCAAAGGCAGTGTAAGTAACTATTAACTTGAGCTAAGTGAGCTTGAACACTGAAAAGCACTATTCTGTGAGCATCATTCTACAACAGTTTTTGGAATGAACCTGTGTTTTAGTAAATTCTTGGGGTTTATGGGCTTCCAGTTTTTGGAGAGTGGGAGTTAAGGGGTGTAATAAGTGTGGAGATATGGGTCATTTTGACCTGGAATATGTTTTTGATTCTGCAATAACTAGTAAGTTTTCATGGAAATGTATTTTGGTTCTCTCTCTGTTCAGGTAGGTGCTCACAAAGAGTGTTTTCATGGTTTATACAGGCACTTGAATTACTATATATATTCTCTTTATATGTATATAACAATATAATATTGTAATTATTCAGGTACTCAGTCAGTTACTTCCATAGTTGATTTTAGAAACTTCACACTTTTGGTGGTCTTAATCTTCCAAGTTGCCAAATATTTCATTTGTTGAGCAGTTTGTCTTCAAAATAACTGACAGCAGTAAACATTGCAAATCAAAGCATATCACAAACTTGTTTTATCTGCTCTGAAGAGGTTTCCATTTTTGTTGCACCAGAAATGCATAGCTACAGAGCTTGATTCACCTGTTTTTCCTAGGCCTGTTTCATCAGCTAGATGAATTCATGTTCATCTGTCTTGCATAGGAAAAGGCAAGATGATCTCCTCATGTTTGATATTTGGAGTTCTATATATCTCTGTTACATTTCCCTTCTGTAAAATGCGTTAGAAAGCACTTCTGAAGACTTTGTGATTTGGGATTTGGATAATAAAATTTTGAAAAGCAATAAATAAAAAGTAAATAACTGAAAGTATTTTTACTTTAGAGGTATCTATCCAAATAGCTGTTGAAATTATATTGACTGAAACCACATTGGCTCTGCTCTTAAAGTTTGAGTGATTAAATGCTAGAAAAATTTGGTATCTGAGAAGCTTCCTTGATTGCTAATGAAGCTTCTTTTGTGTGTGTGTGTGTATATGTATATATATATTTTCAAGAAGCAGAACTTCATGAACAGTTGCAGATTGTCAGCTTCAGGATTCTTTAAGTTGTCTGAAGCTGGTCCAAGGTAAGGAAAGGTGTTGTGACTGACACAGTCTCCTTGGACATCTTTCTACCATTCTTTAGATCACAGTGGAAGGTCTGCAGTTGCATTGGGACAATCACCAGCATCACTACAGACTTGGTGTTGAATGGTTTGAGAGCAGCCCTGTGGAGAAGGATTTAGGGGTTTTATCTGAATTTCTGGCTCATCTGTCAGAAAATGACCTTTTTGACAGGGGCTGTTAGTGTCAGGGCTAGGGTTTTAAATTGAAACAGATGCAGATTTAGATTGGACATGAGAAAGAAATTTTTTACTGGGAGGATGGTGAGGTGCTGGAACAGTTTGCCTAGAGAAGTTGTTAGTACACCATCCATGGAAGTGTTCAAGGCTGGATTGGATGGGCCTTTGAGCAGCCTGATCTAGGGGAAGGTGTCATTGCCCATGGCAGGGGTTTGGTACTAGATGATCCTTAAAGGTCCTTTCTAACCCAAACCATTCTGTGATTTGGTAGTTAGGTTCAAAATAAGACTTCTGGCTGACCTAGAAATACAATTCCATGTCTTCAGGTTACCTTATCTGAACTTTATATGCAAAAATAATTAATGTTAATTATTACTGTTAATTATTAATGTTAATTAACATTATGAATAATGTTATTTTACGTTAATGTTATCTACTCATCACTACAGATTATGAAATATAAAGATTCATGTTAAGTTAATGATAAAATATATCTTGATATGTTAGTCAAAGGTAAAATGCAATTCTAAGTCAGCTTTGAGAATACAGTAATTTGATGGTTTCTTATTTCAGGTTGCATCTCCTAAGAGTTTTTTAGTAATATGTTAGCCTTTAGAAATTTAACAGTAGAGATGTGGAACTGTCAAAATGTTACCATTTGTTTCATGGCGTAGGGTAGATTTTATAGAGGTATTAATAGTTAACTTAGCCAATTCTTCTGTTTATAAAACTAGAGGCTGTGTAGGAATGTAATTGTTTATTTTTCCTATAAAAAGTTTTAATGAGGAATGATAATAGAAAGTTGATGTTGACACATTTCAACAAGAGGATTAAAACACCCAACTAAGCTATAAATGCTCTTACAAAGTAAAAATATTTGTAAACAATGTCCTTTTCCCTGGCAACTACAGAGTGATTTTTTTTGTTGCTTGAGGGAAGGAAGAGGGAAGCACCTGGAATTTGTTTGCTGGACAAATTGAAAATCAACCTGTTGGTCTGTAAATCTTTGAGGACAGTGATAGTTTCAGGAGCCACTCATTGAGAACTTAATAAATGCTGAAGTGCCTTGTGAGCAGATGATGTTGGTAGCCTCACAGTTGCTGTTACCAGAATTCCCTAGGTCATACTTGAGTACTATATAAAAATAAAAAGCTTTTTAAGGTCTCTTACTAAAGAACAATGAGATGTTTGTCTTGATACAGGATGTTTATCTTGAATTTAATAGGTCTCAAACTATGTAATTAAAATCTTTTTTGATGGATTTTGCTTGATTTTATTTATCAAAACTCCTTTGTTGTCAAGAAATTGCAGTTCCAAATAGAAATGCTAAAAAACTGAACTTTTTTTTCTGAGAAAAAAAATGGAGAATGGTTAAAAACTTTTCTGTCTTTGCCTTTAATTGTCCAGTCATTCCATCAGCAATAAAGCCAGAAGGATGATGAGACAATACTGGTGAAACTGCAGGCACTATGCAGACAACACCCAGTTATAGCTCAGTTAAAGCAAATGCAAATAACACCATCTTTTAGCTTCCTTAGCAAGCTGCTGAAATTAACACTCCAATTAATACCAAGGCACACAGCGTGGACAGCAAACAGGAGGAGCAGGGAGCCACGTGCAGCAGGAAAACTGTGACACAGCAACACTGGCATTGGAACAGGCTCCCCAGGGCAGTGATGGAGTCCCCAGCCCTGGAGGGGACGTGTAGATGTGGCACATGGGGACACGGTTTAGGGATTGTTCTTGGCAGTGCTGGGGAAATGATTGGACTCAATGACCTTACAGGTCTCTTCCAGCCTAAATGATTCTGTGAACAAGTTGAACAAGTGCTGAAACAGGATCTTTGAGAAGAAGAAAAGTGGTTTGGAGCTTCTCTCGTCCTCGTTGTTTTGCTGTGCTGAGATGATGGGATTACCTGTGCTGAAGTCTCCAGACAGCAGGGTAGAGATGCCTCTGTGGTGTGCTCAGCTTCAGCAGGGTGTCAGGGTGTAAGGTGTGTGGTGCATCTTCAGTTACAGCTGTCTGGAGGCTGTCTAGACGAGCAGGAGCTGCTTGCCTGCGTTGGCTGCCCATGTTGCTACGGGAGAACCGGCGCAGGATCAGCACCAGCTTTTGATGGGAGCAGGGGTCAAAGTCTATTCTGATACTCAAAATCTTGTAAAGGATTGGCTTTCGTTAGCTGAAAGGTTGCCACTCCCTGTCAATATTTATACAATAAAAACTGTCATGGGGACAGTATGTAAGATCTCTTTATTAGTGGGTCCTATTTGAAATCCAACTGCTGATTTCTCTATTTTAGCTTCTCTTATGTTTCTTATATGCATACATTTTTCTGTTTCTTCACAGAGCTCAGAAATACATGAAGGTTTGCTTGTTTTTGTCAGTTGCATGGTCTAAGATGATGCAAAGACCATGCTTGGAAACCTCTGTAGGAAACACTGCACGCACTAAGGCTTTATTTTGGACTCTAGATTGGAACTACCTAAGAGTGTTTCTAGCTTGAGTGTGTCTGGGCTGTGGAGCTTATAATTGAACTGGAAACACAAGTGGAACATGTCCTTGTTTTTTCTTACAGATCTTCATGAGTCATAATATTAATTAAAAAAAAATCCTCAAATTCTAATAGTTATGTAAATATTGACTAATTATGTTCTTATATTTTTTCTCTAACATAGTAGAAAGCAGCGTAGTACTTAGTTCTGCACTATATTCAGATGTATTAAATGCTAAGGTATGAGTATATGCAGAAAAAAACTTGATGTGAGATATCTACATAGAAGATGGCTGTTTTCCTGTGTAGTCAGTGACTGCTATGAAAATACTGTTTCTGTGGAGGCTGAGCTTAATTTTTAGCAAATAAATAATGGCCAAAAAAACCCCTGACTACACAAAACTAAGTATGTCATCTGGAATGTGCTTTTTGAAGAAGAGGAAGCCAGAAGATTGTCTTGACATCTGGAAATTTCAGCTAGGAAATTTTTTCGTGTTTTGTGGTTGGAGATGGTACATTTTTCAGCAGATGGTTAGTAAAACTTGTATTATAGCCATAATGGTTATTTCCAGTGGGAAAGTGTAAAGGAACAGTGGTTTCAGGCATTCATCTCCAACTGGCTGCTGTTTGATCATTTGTTTCTTTTGTCTAAATCAGTTACTTCGGATGGTGATTTGGAAGTCTGCCTTCTCAATTTTTATTACCTTATATTCTGGGAAAGTAGTATGTTGTTGAGTACAAATGATGTTTTTTTCACAGAATGGTTGAGGCTGGAAGGAACCTCTGGGGGTCCCTCATCCCCCTGCTCTGATAGAGTGGTCTAGACCGAGTTGCCCAGGAAGGCTTTTGACAACTCTACAACTTCTCTGGGCAACCTGCAATTTTCCACTTCTCAGAATACTTTCTCTGTTGAAGCTTCACAGAGCAGAAAATAAAATTCACCAAAACTAAATAGAAAAGTCATCAGTACTCACTTGGCATTTATTTGCAGAGTTCTGGCATTCTTGTTCAGTAAATCTGTTTCTAGCCCAAATAATTTTTTTAAAGGTATCTGCCACAGAAGACTAGAAGAACTTTTTGCGTGGAGGCATTTGTAGATTTGGATATTTTAAGCATAAAAATTTGTATCTGAGGGGTCATTTGCTGTGAATTTATAAGCTCATATTTAATTTGTGAGTGTGGTTGAAACAGATGCAGGATTTTTCTATTGGAGCTAAAAAGAGAGTGATAGCCTTGTTGTGATCTCCAGTTTGCACTCCACTAGTGCCACTTCAGTTTTTCATGATTACGTAGCCTTGTGTTTTCTGTATGTGTACACAGATAATTTTCCTCTTGACAGGCAGTGAGGGGCACTGGGTAGGACTTCCTTATTGTCCTGGAAGTGTGAAAAACTTTTTGATACTGATGTGACAGGAACATCTCCCTGGAGAAGAGGAGAGACTGTTTGTGGAGTTTTTGGGCAGAGTCTTCAGAGGAGAGACTTCAGCTTCAAACATTGACTTCAGAGAAGCTGAAGTGTAAGGTGTCTGTACTACAAGCACCATCTTCCTAGAGTATGAGATCTGGGAGCTCATTTGGCTACAAGTGTTAAAGCGACTCTGTCAAGTAGTTAAGAGGGGAGGAAACCTCTCCAGCCAGGATCTAACCAAGTAGGAGTGGATGGGGAAGATTCCAGGAGGAGTGAGGTGAAGGTGGGACAGGAGTGAGAGTGCACTGGTTATCGTTGGCTTGTGCTTTTTGCAGATCCTGGGTTGTACAAATAATACTGGGCAGGACATGAAGCTGTGGTTGAAAATAGAGATAATACTCATGCCTCACAACTTTGTCCTGATACTCTGCACTGCTGTCAGTGTTAGAGGTGGAATCATAGAATTCTCTTCTTTGTTATTAAATCTGATTATACAAATGTGTTTTTATACTAATATCTTAGAAAGTAGCTTTGATTGTAGGCATGTGAAGAATCTTGTTGGTATTGAGCTGAGAGAATTTATTCTCCCCTTTCAAAGAGGAAAGGTGGTTCTGCCACTTCACTGATGGTTTGTTTGTTGCTCTAATACATCATCTGTGGGTAGCTGTCCTCCTCCTTCAACTTACTATTAAGTTCATTGGCAATTAAACAAACAATTGCCAGCATAACAATGATACAATTTTTGGTGGTCTTGGGATCGTTCAAATCTGCTGTTACATGCTATATATCCTCTTTTGTGGAAATTCAAGGCCAAAAGTGGTGCCAGCCAAGTGGTAGACTCACTAGGAATTGAAGTTTTTGCTCTGCTAGTACTGGCAACAGTCACCGTGGCTTTTGAAAGAGGGACCATTGTTGCCAACATTTGTGTAGCAAAGATGGTGACATAAATAAAAAAATTGCCCATGAAGACCTGTGAGTGAAAGCTGAACTATTGATGTGATTGTGTATTTTAATGGGTTGCTTTTTGTTTAAGCAGTAGGTTTGTTGGTTGGTTGTTTTGTTTTTTTTTTGTTTTTTTTTTTCTTTTTTTGTCCAATACACTGAATTTATAATTAGACATATCATTAATGAGCTAGGCTTTCTCTGTAGCAGAGAAATCAGTAGGTTTCCTGGGTGAGCTTTTGTCTGCTGTCTTTTACTAAAATGCCCATGGCTATTTTTAGCCTTTCTCATACTCCACAAACTGTTTTGTGTATATGGATTTTGGAAGTAGCGTGACCTTAAAGTGTTTGGAGATAGTTTTGACTTGCAAAATCAGGTGGTCAGAGAAATCATCAGAGCTAGTCACAATGTGCTTCTGAGTCAAACTATGAAGACTCTTGGTAGGAAAACCATATTTAGGAGAATTCTGGGTTGTTTGCCTAAAGAAAAAAGTCGTAGCACAAAGAAGGTCTTGTATCACATAACTTGCAAGCTCAGAGCTGTTAATTGATTCTGCATGGCAGATTGGATTGGAGTAAAGAAAGGACTAAAAGTCTCTCTTGTTCTTGATGAGTGTAAGGGCAGGGGAATCTTTGAAGTGTTTTCCTTTTGTTTTTTTTTCTGTCCTCAAATGCCTTCCGGCTTTGATAAGAAAGCTTTTGTCCTTCTGAATGCAATGTGTACATAACACTATTATCATTAGTAGTTTGAACTTGGGATTTAAGCAGATGCCATATAGAGGCAAAATTGGGGTGTTGGGTGCTGGTGCTGCAGGAGCTGCTTTGGGTCTGGGACTGCAGCGACTGTAGGCAGCTCCTCTGTACCTTTCTGCCTTCTGTACAGTTGATTTTTGTTTGGTGTCAGGGAATAGTTGGGATGGCTGCATTGTTCTTTTCTTTGGTTGTCTCCTCTTTGAGCTCCTGTCAAAGGACAGAGTCAGATTAACTTCACCTTCGTATAAAGAATAGTTTCTGTCATAGATCTTTGCAAGTTCATGGGAAAGAAGGGTCTGAGAACCATGAGTTTTAGAGGAGAGAAAAAGTTTTTTTTTTTTTCTTTTTATATACCCTATTTCATTGCAATTTGACAAACTCATAGATATGGTCAGGAATAAAAGAAAAGGTTCATCATAAAACAATTTACTTGCAGGTTGGGAAGTTTCTTTCAAAGTTTCTGATGCCCTGTAAGTAGAAGCTTAATTTTTTCAGTGTAATATTCAACCAGAATAGGCAGCTGAAGGTTTTCATTCAAATCTGGCTATCTTGTGGGAGGTTGACTAAGTCTACCAATGCAGGACATCTTTTGCTTTCTCTCTTGTATATTTCAACATCAAAAAACTTACCTTACAGTGGTGCTTCATTTCTCATATTTTGTGGGAGTAAATAGCAGTGTTTGGCAAAAATGTAATTTTTCTTTCAAGTTGAAATTCTAAGCTTTCTTCTGAATGATAATTCCACTTATACGCCCTTACATGTAATTTAAGAGCAAGTCTTCTGAACTGATGGGTTAGCAAAAGCGGAAAAAAAAGAAATAGAGTCATAAGTTTTTGAAGAATTACTTTAAAAATAATATGATGTTTTTACAAAATAAGTTTTTTTTTTTTTTCAGAGGAGTTGGAATCAACCTCTTTCATGACAATGGAAAAATACACAATCTTTAACAAATAACTTGCAACTTAGAGCTAAAGCTTATGCTTAAGATTAGATAATTCTCTGTGTATCTTGCTTCCCTTGAATTTCATCATGATAAAAAAATGTTTTTCAGGTATAATGAAGTGCAGCTTACAGAAATGAGCTGGTTTATTTGTTAAGCTTCCTTTCCATATCCAGAAGAAGGTGGAAGCACAACCATAAGAGCACCTGATGAAGTTGGGCAAGATAACCATGTCCTCATCTCTGTAAAATACAAGAATCACCTAATTTTTAAATCCAGAAAGGTGGTGTCTGTTGTCATGATTTTATGTTCTTCAGCCTTCACATAATTTCTGTTTCACTTCTGCAGTAGAAATGAAATCAATAATCGTGTTCTGACATGAAAAGGAGAAGCAACTAAGGGGACAGTCAACAAAAATGATTTTGTCAGTAATGCCAGTATTGTCAATTTATAGTTTCCAGTTAATTCTTAAACTTGTGCAATGGGTATTTGCCTACCATAAATTACTTAATTATTGACAGTTATAAAAAATAACTTTATCCTTTTGATGTTGAAGTTGTGAAAAGTCAATTATTCAATTTAAATTCTTCCTCTTGTTTGAGTACTAGTCAAATATCTCTTGAAAAGATAGGTGAAGTGAAAATTGGTGTGCCATGTTATCCTCTTGCCTTGGTAAATAAAATATCAACAAATATAAGCATCAGTGCAGTATCCTTGATACTGTGATACATCTTTCTTTGCTTTTGAATATTTTAAGCTGCAGAACACAACAGATTACATTTATGGTGTGGCAGGGGTAGGGTACAAGAACAAAAAAAAGCCCTTTGTGGAGAAGGAAGTTTTGTCTGTGTGGAAGATAATTACACAAATGTGAAGTTTGGAAAACAGGCAGAAAAATTAGTAAGCTGATAATTAAAGATGATTTTGGTGTTAGAATTGTTTGTTTGGCCTAATGTGCCTAAAGTTAGGGTTTCCTGATTTCTTCAGTCTTTTTCTGAGACTGTTTTGTATTTCTGTTTCCTGCATCTAAAATAAGGAAGTACTTCCCCCAACCCCCACAATTTGTGGGTTTAATGGCATGGAGGCAAGTTACTTTTTGTACTCCTTTTAAAGGGTAGGGAAATTTCACTGGTAGGACCATTAAGTATTCAAAAAGCAGACCTCAAGCTACAAGGATGTGTGTCAAACATGAATGGAGTGGAGGCCAACAAAAACCTCCACAGCAAGACTTAAAGTCAAAAGGCAGGCCTGAGTCTGTTTAACATTGTATCTTCACTGGTATGTTGCAAACTGCTTTTTAAATATAATTAGTTGCTTTCAAATTCTTTAATTATTTTTGTAGAATCACAGAAATACAGAGTTGGACCCACAAGGATCATCCTGACCTTGCACATTTTACGAACCCCAAGGATCACACCATGTGCCTTAGGGTGTTGTCAGAATGCTTCTTGAACTCTGTCAGGGTTGGAGGTGTGACCAGTTCCCTGAGGAGCCTGTTCCAGTGCCTAACCACCCTCTGGTATTATTTTCCTAATACCTAACTTAACCTTCCCTTGCTTCATGCCATTCTCTTGGGTCCTGTCCCTGATCACCAGAGAGAAATCAGTGTCTGCCCCTGTACTTCCTCTCATGAGGATGTTATAGGCTACAGTGAGGTCTCCCCTGTCTCCTCTTCTCCAGGCTGAGCAAGCTGAGTGATCTCAGCCACTCCTTGTAAAGTCCTGAACCATCTCAGTGGCCCTCCTTTGGACACTCTCTAATAGCTCTGTATCTTTCTCATTTTGTGGCACCCAGAACTGCCCCCAGCACTCGAGGTGAGGCTGCCCCAGTGCAGAGCAGAGCAGGACATTCCCCTCCCTTGCCTGGTTGGTGATGCTGTGCCTGATGCCCCCAGGACACGCTTGGCCTTCCTGGCTGCCAGGGCACTGCTGACTCAGATTCAACTTGCCATTGACCAGGACCCCCAGGTCCCTTCCCACTGTGCTCCTTTTCAGCATCTCATTCTGGTCTGTGTACATCCAGGGCTGCCCATCCTAGGTGCAGAATCCAGCACTTCTCTTTTGTTTATGGTTTGTGGTTGCCCAGCCCTCAAATTTGTTGATGTGTCTCTGCAGGGCCTCCCTGCCTTGGAGGGAGTCAACAGGTCTTCCCAATTTAGTATCACTGGAAAAATTACTTAGTATTCCTTCCAGTCCTGCATCCAAGTAATTGATGAAGATGTTGATGAGCACAAGGCCCTGTGGAGGGATAGAGCTCTGCAGACCCCTGCTAGTGGCAGGTTGGCAGTCTGATGTCACCCCATTCACTTTGCCTCTTTGTGCCTGACACATGAGCCAGCTGCTTGCCCGCCCCGTGCTGTGTTTATCCAGCTGAATGCTGGACATTTCATCTGGTAGGACTGTGAGACAGTACTGAAAGCTTCACTGAAATCCCAAAAGATTAGATCAGCTGGCTTCCCTTGATACCTAGGTGGGTTACCTTGTCATAAGAGGGAATTAAGTTTGTCGAACAGGACTTTCCCCTCAGGAGCCCATACTGATTGTGACTGATGACTGCATTGTCCTTCAGGTGTTTTTCAATCCCACCCCCAAATAAGCTTTTCTCTAATAGTCATTGAAGTGATATAGACAGGCCTGGAGTTTCCAGCATCATCCTTCTTGCTGTTCTTAAATTGGGACAATGTTTACCAGCTTCCAGTCAGCTGGAACCTCTCTAGATTCCCAAAATCATTAAAAAATCATTGAGAGGGTTATCCTTTTGAGTTAGAGCTGTAGTTTTCTTAAGTTCCAGATGTTCCCACAGACAAGTAGGGAAAACTGATTTACATGGACAGAGGCTTATGACTGCAAAGTTCTGGTTTTGGGTAAAGAAAATTAATTTCTCTGCATGATAATGCATGTTAGTACATGAACCTAGAAATTACTGTACTTCAATATGAGTAAATTTTTACAATACATTAGCTTTTTTTAGTAGCATGTTCATAATGTTCATCCCTCTCTTTGCATTGAATGTGTGGTAGAGAATTACTGTATTTTTAGGGGGAAAATTGTATACAAAGAGGAGCTTAATGAAATTTGATGCTCTCAATGGAAAAATGTCAGTACTGGCTGTTTGAACTGTGTTGTGCATGTATATGAAGCTGTTAAAATGAAGATATATGCATTTTAAGTTGCACTTAAACTGCAGTGTCCAGTGCTCAGCTGATAATGCTCAGTAGCATAAAGGGAGACTTCCTGTTTGCCATAGTTTCCAGTGTGTAATCACTGGAGGAAAGGAGGGAGATCACTAAAATGTTCCATTGACCTAAGCAGTTTGAGGGTTGTAATAAATAAAGTTTATTAGTTCTCTGAAATAATTCTCCTTCTTGTTAGCCTGACATACTGAGTAGGTAGTGGTGTTGTACCTTAATGAATTCATATACAGCTATTGCTTGCTTCTGAAGATGTGCTTAACTCCAAGTTTTGCAGGAAAGCCTTTCTGTGAAAAGCTTCATTAATCACTCAAGTTCATAATTAAATGAATGAATTGGGTAAAAAAAAAATTTTTAGTCCCTTCACAGATTTTTATATACATGTATACCCAGTAGTATATGTGATGAAAAATATGAAATCATGACATTAATTTTCCTTTACAAAAAAAAAACCAGCAAATTCAGTTGAAGTACTCTGAGCTTCAGAAAAACTGATAGGAGTGTTTGTTTTCAGTACTGTGCAATTATAATTTTCTACTCTAGATTTTGTTCGAAGAAAATTGTGATGAGAGTATTTCTGTATAGTGAATGGTGACACCAAAATTGCACAAGGAATAATCTACCTAAAATTTGCTAATATAGAGTTGAATTAATTTTGGTGGGACATCAAATATGTATTATTTTTAAAATATATCAGAACTTGTGGTGGTTACTCAGGCTTGCAGCCTGTCACAAATGGGGTCTTCCAGTGCGGATGCTGGGCCTAATTCTGTCCAGTGTCTTCCTGCATGACCTGGATGGTGCATTAAAAGTACCCTCAGTAAATTTTCTGATGACACTGAACTGAGTAGTGAGGAGAACTTTTAGAAGGAAGAGACATTTTACAGAGAGATCTGGATAGGCTGGAAGAGAGGGTGAGCAAGAACAGTATGAAGTTTAAGGAAGTCAAGGGCGGTGTCTTACATCTGAGATGGCACAACCAAAGAGCCTGGTCCAGGCTGGGATCTGTGAGGTTGGGAGCAGCCTTGCTGACCTGGGGCTCCATTGGACAACAAGGTGGGCATGAGCCAGCACAGCACCACTGCAGCAACAAAGGCAGATTGGATCCTGGGCTGCATCTGCAGTGGGGTCAATAGCAGAATTGGAGATGTGATCATTCCACTCAGTGCTGGTAGGGCCACATCTGTAGAGAGCTGTCCAGTTCTTGTTCCTGCAATTCAAGGAGAGCTCTAAAGGGGAGTCGCAAAGGTGATCAAAGGGCTGGAGAGCTTGGTTTGTGAGAGAAAAGTGAAGGTGCTTCCCCAGAGAAGGCTTGGGGGACCTCATCACCATGTTCCAGTACTAAAAGGACAGCTACAACGATGAAAGCTGTCTTTTCAGGAGGAGAAAACAAGGGCCAACATGTACATGTTGTATTGGGAGAGGTTTATGTACAAAAGAAATTTTTCACTGTGACAATAGTCATTGGAGCAATGTCCTCAGGGATGAGGTGGAGTCCCCATTAGTGGTGGTTTTCAAGACTCAGCAGGGTGCTGGGCACTCTCATCAAGGCTCCCTTTTGCTTGAACAGTTGGGCAAGGTGAACTTTTGAGGTACCACCAAATCTAGACTGTTCTGTGATCCCCTGTCTTTGGACAAAACATCTTTACAATTTCACTGGTTAGTTTTCCCTTTGCCTTTTCCTAGCTTTGTTTCAGAGCCTCAGTGAAGCTTTTAAATCAGTGCAACAACATGTTTGCAGCAGTGCTGGTTAAGCAGAAAGTAATGGTATGTGCTATATGTATAAATTGTTTCCTCAGCTATCGAGGTCCCATTTTCTGACCTGTACAGGATATCAGGATATGATATCTGTGCTGAGCACTGCGATGTTAATTCCTCTTTTAAGGGCAGACCTGGTCTCATGAGGGTGAAAGAGACTTAAAGAGAAAATCCTTTAAAGGTAGTGGCCTGGAGACATGGAAGAAACTCAACCACAGAACACATGCATAAAAAATCTAGTTTCTAAGTGGACAAAAATATAAACCGCTGTAATTTTCTTAAATATTTTTCACTCTAAATGATAACTCTAAATAGCAGTAGTATCGGAATTTAAAAAAGAAAGCATCAGGAAAAGCAGCTCCCACAGAGTTAATTTTTGTCTTTGTGACATTTAATACTCCAGAAGTTAAGATGAACTCTATCTGGAAGAAGGGAAAGAATATTCTGAGAGTTTAAATCAGCAAGTTCAAATTACCCATTTAGATTGGAAAGATACCTCTGTTAAGGTAAGAGGAACTTGCAAAATGATCAGGAGCTAGTAGGAGTTTTGTCTTATGATGGTTTCAGGTGAGATTAGTATATGTCTCCAAATTAAGAATTAGCATAGAATGAAGTTTTCAGTAAATAGGATGTGATTCTTCTTTGTGAGTATGGAAGTAATACAGGTAATTTGGATATGAACGGTTGTTACCATATACAGTCAGATATAGCCAAGCAACATTTAACTTTTACTAGATGAAGATTCGTGGTTTATTTGGGCACAAAATGAAGGCTACAGGTACACTTTCAAAAAATAACTGAAGTAGTTGGTTGAATCTGTATTTCTGATGGAGCCCTAAGAATTACATAGAAAAAAATTGTCTAAACTCTTCTCTTAAAGTGTATTTTATTTCTCAGCTGATTATTTTTCTGTAATAAAACTTAGAAGTGCAAGATATTTGTTTCAGAATTCCACTTGTACAATAAGACTGGTATTAGAGGGTTCTGTAGCAGCAATCCTCAGGCCAGTCCATCAAGAGTGAGGCCACAATCTTTCTACAGCAGCCTCTTGTCTCTGTTTTGCAGGCCAGCATCTAATACAGCTACTGCCTTCGTGCTCCATTCAGGAGCTGTAGTACTTAGCCACAGGCCTTTTAGAACCTACCTCCCTCTTATGTTTTGGGTTGTGGGGCAGGAGGACACATACCATGATCCATACTGTGATCCACCAATGAAGGTGTATTAGATGAAATAAGAAGGCATTGGAAGAACTCAGTGGAAAGAGCAAATCAAATTCCAGCTATTGCTTATGGTCTTTTCCCAGTGGCCATTGGCATTCCGCATGCACTTTTGAAGAAATGAGATACTCCAACATCTGTGGTGCCAAACAGGCAAATTCAGTCACTGTCACTGTGGTGTTGGAAGGAAAAGAAATTAAATCAGGATGTCTTTTAGTCATCCCTTTACCATCAGGTTCCTGTTATGTTTCTGCTAGTTCAGAATAATTCAATGTGTTGGTAGTTGACTATTGACAGAACAGAAGATCTAAGCTGCATTGGCCTTTTAAGATGCTTCTCTCTTTTTACAGAAATAGCATATTTATTTTGATGATTGATAAGGAATGTAAGCTCTATTGTCTTGATTTTGGGTTTGTAATTTTTAAGACCATACTGCTTATAATTAAAAATTTTTATAAACTTGGTACTGAAAAGTCAAAATACCTTTTTGGCATGCCCATGACCTTGAACAACATTTGGAAACAGAGGAAGTCAGGCTTTAGGATATTCAGATGATTTTCTGCTGTTAAGATTAACTTCTGTGTAGAAATAGTATGTGAGAATTTAGAACTATTCCACTTAACTTTTTTTCTGAATTTTCTTGCTCTTGTCTTCTGGACAGCCATGGATTTTTATATTGGTTTTCAGAAGGAATAGCTTATCTATTCATAGACTGGTTTTCTGCTGTTTTCTTAATTTTTTACAGCAACATGTACAAAAAGAGGTATTATCTCAAAGAAGTATTATCTCAGTGTTCCTGTTTATGAAAGTTGGCTTTTAACTGAATCTGTTGAACTGGACTAAGTGTCATCTTCAGAGAATAAGCAGATTAAGAGGTTTTTCAATGAGATAAGGTTAAATAAATTGGAAATTTGTCATGTCATAGTTCAGTAGGTAAAGGGACAAAACTATAAGAAACGACCAATTTTCATATTTGTCCCTTAATTCTATATTGGAAGGAAAGAAGGAGAGCTCTAAACATGTGAATGTGACATGATCTTAGAGTTGATCTACAGCAGTTCAGAAAAGGGGAAATTAAGTTCTTTTCTGTTTGCTGCAAGTTACACAATGTGTAATCGTGACTGAGGCAAGTAAGGGGGATTTTAAATGTGCTTTACATGACAGTATTAGATGAAATGCTGCATTGCTTGTCTTCTCTGAAGACTGCATTTAGAGCTTTGCATCATGAACTACTCGTAATTTTGCAAGTTAAAAGGAGTTTGTTTGTTGTCTCTGTTGAAATATTTGATACTCTTATTTCTCTTGCCAAGCAAACAGTTTGTAAAATGTGAATCTGAATGAAAGCGGTAGGTCACTTAAAAAAAAATACTATTTGAAATGCTTGGTTGTTTGGGATATGTAAATCTGTGTATAGAGAATGTATGCATGTACATACTTTCTGGTTTTAGACCTTTCTTAATGTCAGATGGTTGGGTTTTTCCTTTTTTTAAGTCAAATTGTTTATCTGTAGTTCAGAGTTTAGTTAAATTTAATGATAGTTTACCTCAATGCCAGTGCATTTTGTCTGAATATCACAAAAGACATAACTGCCTTCTTCATTTCCTTTTGAAGTCTCTGAGGCTAGATATATTAATTTATAAAATGACCATGATTGGTTACAAGCATCTGTTTCCAAAATTACTGTTTCTATCCATGTTTTATGTAGTTCTTCAGAAATTGACTCTGTGGTCCAGCAGACTTCTGGAAAGTGAAGTGCAGGACATCTGACAAAAATGTGACTCTAAATTCTTGAACTGATTATTACTCTTAATTACATTCCAGAATATCTCGTGTTGATACTTCGTAGTATTTAGAAATTGGAAACCTGCTTTCCTCAGTGTTTTACAAACACAGAATTTATATGAATGGGAAGTGGCAGATGCTGCCTGGCCTCATTTGACATGGCCTTTGAATGACTTGTTTTTTTAATATTTTTATACACACATACATTGTATCTCTAATCTCTTAGTTCATGAAGATTTCCAAGAAATCAGTGCTTTTTTAATGACTTCTTTTAAAAATTAGATACTGGGAAAATGTTCTCGTAAAGCAAATCCTGGGGTAAAAATCATATAGAATTTGGATGGAAGTAGAAGTGAAAAATAGCCTTTCAATTCCTTTTGGTTTGTCTTGTAAAAACCACATTTTTATCAGTTTTGCTCTCTACTTGATGAGAAAGTAAATGACAGCTACTCAGAATGGTCTGTGGGATGGAGGAACAGAAAATATCATGTTAGTGGGCTCTGATTTGTCTTGTGGCAGGCTTTTATGGTGTGACAAAAATATTGCCTGCCCTCATCTCCTGTAGAGATTAAGTTAATCAGCCCAGGCTCAGTCTTGCTCCCTTGTAAGGACAGGCAAGAGAGACTTTGACAAGATTCCATAGTTGTGGCAATGGTCCAGACAGCCCTGGCTCTCTTTCCTCTTGGGTTAAGATTTGTTTCCTCCTGCTTTCTAAATCCAAAAGAAAATCATGCCTCGGGAGTCTAGTTTGGGGGGGGGGGTGGGGGTTGGTTTTCTCAGGTTCTGGAGTGCTATGGAGGAAGAATGGTATTGGGGAGGAGTTGACTTACTCTTTTGATGTAGCTGGACACGTTGGTAGAAGAGTTGCTTTTACAGTTCTTTCTTAGTATTTTAGTATTTTTCATCCTTATGATCGCAGTATATGAGCTCGGTGAAAATACCCAGTATTGTAGAAGTTGAATACCACTGTTTTATGAAGTTCTGCTCTCTGTGTCTCATGCTTTAGCAAGTGTATTAGGAATGCATGTGTCATGCTCGAGCAATGGAAATGTTGGGAAAAAACTTCTTTCTTGGTATATGGAGTCAGTGGCTTTAGTTTTCCTCAAACTTTAGTTTCAAAGCTTGAAAAGAAACAAAGAAAAACTTAGTTGCACGTCCCTAACAATCTTGTAAGCATGATAAATCACATAATCTTTGGACTTCCTTGGAATTAAAAAAGTTAGATTTCTAGCATTTCCTCTCCTCCTCTAGTCTTCAAATACTGTACTTGAAAATCCCAGGTAAACTGGTTTATATTGTTGCAATATTACATATGGTAAAATTTTACTGAATATTATGAGACAGACTTGCAGTTTGTAGAAAGCCACCCTTAAGTTTTCATGGACAGCTTTGGTTCTGTTCTGTCATTTCAGTCCTAGAATGTGGAACCATGCTTTCATGTAAATTTTTGGTTTTATAGTTACACCTTTCTTTTTTCACAGGCAGTCCAAAGCATTCAGGATTTTAATCATGATTCTACTATAGTGTCAGAAGGGGTAAAAAGAGTACTTAGAGATTTGGTTTAAATCAGAGAACTGTAGAATGTTTTGGGTTGGAAGGGACCTTAAAGATCATCTAGCTCCAACCACCTTCCTATGGACAGCCACTTTCCACTAGACCAAGTTGCTCAAAGCCCTGTCCAGCTTGGCTTGAAGACTTTCGGGGAGGTACATCCACAACTTCTCTGAAAGCATCTGTTGAGGGAGTATTTTTCAACCTGAAAGTAGTCACTGTTAGTGACTTGAATATATACTGAAACATCCAGTTTTAATTAAAATGGTGTTACGAGTGGCATTGTCTGTATGTGATACCATTTTTTTCTTCAGGTGGATTTTGAAAGAGAGCTTGTCTCTTCACACTACAAAAAAAAGTTGCTTAAAGGTAATGGGTAAAACATGTTTTTTAAAATTTATAAATTTAATTAATTGGGTTCTGGACTCTGGAAACAATCTGTTAGCAGAACTGTTTTTGTTCTACATTAACAGTGAAAATTTCCCAAAAATGTGGAAAACTTCCTGTTTTGTTCCTGTTAGTTACAAAATTCTATTAATTCTGACGAATCTAAGTGGTTGGAAATAGAAATAACTTGTCTATAGCTAAAATAATTCTCATGGAATTTTTATAGCCTTTTTTAAAAATAACATCACTTAAAAGTCATTTTTGTGGGTATATTCATCATGGAAAAAAGAACAAATATAAAAAACATTGGTTTCATGCATACAGACATCTTTTTTATTGAAAGTGAAGTTTTTCTTTTAATCAATGCACAAAAAAGTCTATGGACTTCACTAGGGTTTGCGATACAGAACTGCCTAACGATGCACAAATTCTTAAATAGTGTTAAGTTCTTGTTTAGTTGCATATTTCAAATATCTGCTTGACGTGTGATTGCTTGTGCTGGAATGTTTAGAGCAGAAATGTAGCGAGAGCTCTGAGGGGAGATTGCGCAATCAAAGAAGCTTCTCAGAGTTGATTCCTTGCTTCAGTTGTGCTCAACTTCCCATATTTTTTGTTTTGCAGATTGGTTAGCATGTGACACTAAGGAAAGACATTGCTTTACAAATCCCTAATTCAGTTTCTGCAGAGTTTTTTTAGCATAATTCTTTCATAATCTTAATTTCTGGACTTCTCTCATGGCTATTTGCCTCTAATTGTAGAAGTGTTTTGACTTGTAGAGTTTTAGGGAAGAATTTCCCTTTTAGTGGTGGGGAAGGGGAGATTTTGTGCAATGTTTCCAGACTGCTAGAAAAATTATGATGTTCCCACTCTTTCTTGAAAAGTTATTCAATTAATTGTCTGTGCTCTGTTAAAAAAATTAAGTACTTTTGTTCTCAGCATCTGTTTCCAGTCCCCAGATTCTTTTTCTGTGGGGTGGCTTTTATTACTCCCAGAGGGCTTTTTTTCATTGATGCACCTTTTTAGAGTCTTTTTTTAAAGCATAATTATTGAGCTAATATAATCTCCACAACCAAATTGTCAAACCTAAAGAGAGGACTTCCCTTTTTATTGTTGTATAGTTTATTGTTTATGTCTGTAGTTAGCACTTAGTTATGTTTGCAGCAAACATAATCCAGGTCAGGTGACAGCAGGTTCAGTATGGCTGCTAAGGTATTGTTGCTTTACAGAAAAATTAGTATCCTTTCCAGTGACTTATTATATTGCATACCTTGATGGTAATATTTTTTGTTTGTTTGTTTTTCATAGCAGAGGTATCACTTTTCAGGCAAAAGCATGGTGGGAGAGCTAGAAGCAGCAATTTAAGCTGTTGATGGGAGAACTTAGGCTAGTTTTAGTGTAATGTAAAGCTAAGAGATCTAAAGTTGCTTTACGTATTTGACAGCTTTTACAAGAGCTAAAGAAGCAATTTTACTGATGTTGTTTCCAATAACTCCTGTGAACGTGTTGGTGTCTTGCTAATTCACATCTTGCCCAAGTGACTAAGCCTTACTTTCTGAAGTCAGGTTTCATGGATACCTGGAAAAAAATATGGGAGGCAGACAGCAATTTCCTAGGCAACAGATGTGGAGGGGGTTCTGTTTCCTTTGGTAAATACCACTATTTCTTAATGGAGTTGTGCAGTTTCTTTTCTTTTGTTGAAGTCTTTACTTGACTCCTTGCAGGCTGCTGCAAAAGAAGCCTTAGACTTTTGAGCTGGGACTGGACCAGTTTGTCTTCATTCTTTCCTATCTCTGATCTGTCTTTATACATTTTGTCGAAGGGAAGTTATGTACCAGTATTTGCATCCATAGTGTTAATTTTTATCCACGTTACTTTTGCTTTCTAATGAGCGTTTCTTAGAGTGTTGACTCCCATTGATCTAAATTGGTAGTTTTGAGTGTTTGTGTTTCAAATGAAAAGGTTGGGAGTCCCAAATCAGAACAGCAGATCTCTCTGCTGCCTGTGGAAGAATCTGCCCTCGCAGGATAACCAAGGAAGCTGTGGGCACCTCAAAGAGCGTTTGCTGATATAATTTACAAGTGATGTTTGGCTTAAAAAAAAAAACCAAAAAAAACCCAACCAACGAAGTAGTTATCTTATATCTTAGTTGAGGGAACAGGGCTTGCCTTATATTTTTGGTTAGCACCATAACTTCGACAAGTGGAAAGGATGTGAAGTCACTTTTTTCCACTGCGAGGTATTTCTGTGGATAGTGTGTCAGGTTGTCTGCTCATCTCCAGTTGCAGTTGTTACAGTAGCTGGGAACTCTAGACCTGTGAAGCATTTCCTAATGCCAAGTGCTGCAGGGGCTGTGGAATGCTGCTTCCATGGTGATAAACATCAGTCACTGCTCCTGACCAGGACTCCTTCTTCTTCTAACACCATTTTAATATATATGTTTTAGGTGTACCTGTGTTAATCACATTTAGTACAGTTTTCTTGAAAAGGGCCATTTTAACAAGCTGTACTTATGCTTTATTTAATTCTAGTGTTAGTCAAACGTGGTTTGATAAATCATTTAAACCTAAAGTAGGCTATCTATTTTCTTATTTTCTACACATTAAAGTATAAAGAATCTCTGTAGCCTTTCAGATAGTTCTACAGCTGTGTTAGTCTTTTTATGTAAAGTATTGTTTTCATGGTAGAATGTGCCACATATAGTATAGAACCTTTGAAGTTTGTAAAACTTATCCACAGAGCATATTAACCAATGCAAGTGAACCTTTTTTAAGGAAATGAAGCTGCAAAGATCCAGTGGTCTCACTTGCTGTGAAATGAATCAGTATAATTTGACTTAATGGCAATCAGGTTTTACTCCCATTTCACATCTTCCTGAACTGTTTTCAAATTATATGGTACCTGTTTTCTGCTTAGATTTTGCTCAATACATTCTTGGTGCTGTATTGGTCTATGTTCTTCATCATCCTTGAAGACACTGTTTTCTCATCTGATAGTTGTTCCTAAAGATGCAATACTAAGTGGAACTAATTCTGATGACAAATTGAAATAATAAAGCAGTAATGTAATAAATTGAAGTTTGGATGTAAAGACTATTGACCACAAGAAATAATGCTATTGTAGTAAAATTAATGTTGTAATATAATGTTAGAATTTGGGGTGGAAAGAAACACCCACTGAAATGCATCTTCTGGAATGCATCTTCAAACAATGTCAGTTTTCCATAATTTTAGGCATAAGATAGTCTCACCGATAGATGTCATTCAGAACAGATCTAGTGACTGACAATTTCTCCATCTAGTCAGTGGACAGAGAGGGGCTCTGGTGTGAAGGATCTATGGCTTAGCCTCTGTTTTAGCAAAAGACTGAGGCATGTGGTAGGTGCTAGCAGTACTCCTGCGTGCTTACTGTATATTGGTTGATTTCACAGATTTACAATACATTTTGTTTTAGTTTATTTTAGGAGATGCTTCAGGTGGTAAGATCCATTGCTGGAGTGATGAAACAGCAACATCCAGAAGTGCATGTGAAAAAAATTACTACTTGTATGTGTATCTGTCAGTAGACTTGTACCTGACGTTTCCTAAAGTGCTAATATGGATATAACAATATTGAGAGGCCTTTTGGCTCTGGTGTTAGTTTCAGTGGGTATTTTGATGTATGTGTTTGTGTATATCAGTATAATTTGAGATATCTGTATTGATTTATAATGTGGTGAGTCATGTAGGAAATATATATTCCAGGAATTTGTCAATGCAAGTGTTGAGCACCTACTGTTTGAGCAGAAGGCAAGTACATGTACTTATACCTGGGAGCACACAGAATGTGAGTGAAGTTTGCAACTACACTTGAAATAACCCTTTAAAATGGTCAAAATGAAAGCAATAATCCATACTGCTTTCAATAATGCTGCCTTGAAGTTTCAAGATCTCTTTATTTAGTTGTTAAATCTTCACCAAGTCAAACTCTTTGCTCTTTATTGAGTTAACACCCCAGCCCCCCAATATTTCTGTTTGAAAGGCTATCTGTTTAAGCAAATTTGCAAGAACTCCTAGGAGTATTGCTGGATACGAAGGAGCAAGGAGCTCTGTAGAGTTCTGTTGTGCTGGGTGATGAATCAAGGGCCTTTTACCCAGGCTCACATGTCAGTTTGTGTACTTTGCCTGCTCTAACAATTTAATAAAAATTCTTAAGTGAAGTGCCTTAACTCTGTCTACATTTTCTTGTCCACTTAAAAGATGAAGTGTTAAATTGCAGTTTTCTTTTATTTGGACAGCAAAATTAATGAGCGTGATTAACTTAAAACTTAATGGGATCTTTTGTGTATTTGATTAGAGATTGCCAATAGTGCTACATTTATCTTAGTTGACCAGAGAATTATGTACGACAGGATGTTATTGTGAATTATGATGAACAGGTGCAAAACAAGGTGAGTCAGGTTTGTTGATTTGATAGTGAGGGGGGGAAGATCATAGTGCTATAGGGATAGGAAAATGGCAACAATACAGAGAACCAAAATAGGGATAGGTAAGAGTTGTAGATTTTAAGGCTTACTTTTGTCTCTTGAAAAAAGGAAAAGTGGCAAAGAGTTTAAACTAGGATAACTGCCAGTCTGTCCAAGAAGTGCAAATTTTGTATGCTGGTAATACTCATTAGGTATTTTTTTAGTGCTTTGAATGCTAAATAAATAGTAAAATAATTAAGTGTCTCAATAACAAAGTTTCAACTGAATTTCATGTATTTTTACTTGTGCTAGATGATACTGCATCATAATGAAATGTGTATAAATAAAATTTCAAAATATAGAAATGCTATAATTGTACCCTGATAATGTCGATCATTTATTGCATTTTCTACTTCATATCACTTATGAATCATGAGATATGTTTTGCTAAATTGGAATTGGTTGATAGTGTATATTTTCAAATATCCCTATAAAATTATATTAATATTAATTCATGCATTTGAATGAAACCAGCATTACAGAACTGTAGTAAGTTTTGAGATTAGGGAATGTAGTTGCAGAGTGAAGAACTCTAGTATAGTCATAGTGGTACTGGCAGTTTGATGCATTAAAACTTTGGAAGTAGGTATAGATCAAAATTTGGGAAAAATCCAGTTAATGTGAGACTGCTTAGGACAAACTGAAGAAAACCAGTCCATTGTAGATGAATCTAATGAAAAGAAGTTAGCATAACAACCTGAGAAATTCAGCATTAAGAGATTGTGTAGTTAATGTATGTGTTATTGGTAAGTTTTGTGCTACAGCATTCTGTATTTTTAGAACAAGTGAAGGGAAAGTAATGGCAAAGGCAATTGGGCTTGGCTACTTGTATGAATAGATGAATAGATGGAAAGCTGGTGATCTGTGTATTCAAAACAGATTGGTAATGAAGTTTAACAGGTGTATGGTATTTCACAGTCACAAGGGATCTAAAATGGTGAATAATGATCAATTAATGATGGCAGAGCAGTAAAAATTAAAGATCTAGCAAGATCAAAGAAGAAATTAATAATTTGTGCCTGGCTGATTAAAAGTGGTAGGTAAAATTCATCTTTGAATATTGATTGAGTACATGGGAGAAAAACCTCTCATCTTTACTTATGTTGAACTAGCTTTGATTTGTAATGCCTGGTTTTGTAAAAGAATCAATCTAGTACACAGTGATATAAAAACTAAGCAGATATTTCAGTGAAGAACTGAAAATATTATGAAGCACAGAACAGGAACTGTTGTAATGCATTGTGTACTTAGGGTGTGCTCACAACTTAAATACAACATGCAGTTTATCCATATGTGCCCCTGCCCCAGTTAAAAAGTACATGGTGGAAATAACAAATCACCAGAGGGTGCTGATGGTGGGAATTGAAATAACTTTCATCCAAGGATAATTGGAAGAGAGTTGGCCAGTGGTGAAATGCTGCAAGTGTGTAAAGCTGTGTCTTGGGGGAGGGGGTAAAGAGTCATTGTCCCTTTTTTGGCTGAAGAGTGGTAAGCTTGAGATGAGGTACACTTTTGTATAGCCTGTAGGTGGTGGAATTCATATCTGTGCAATGCTGTAAGAGCAAGAAACTAAAACAGAGAAAACATTTAGACAAAAATCACCAAAAAAATGTTGTCTAGAAAATTTTCATCATAGTTAGCTGTGACAGTGCCATTTCTGGCTCACACATACAGCTGAGCAGTGCTTGCTCATATCCTCTTTCCTGGACACTCTTACTGTCACCTCCAGAGCCAGTCTATGCATCTAGATTGACCTTTGGTTTTATTCCATATAACTATACCTTTTAAACTTTTAATTATGGTGTATTAATGAACAAAATTCAACCAACAGAGTATGTTGAATTGTTGGTTTCATAAGGAAGAGCTCTGCATGTTGTAATGACTCCCTAGTGTGCCCTCTTTAAAATTTAAGGATGAAATGAGGTATTTTAAACAGATAATGAAACTACTGAATGAATGTGATATAGAAAAGACTGTATCAGATCATGAAAGTGACTGAAGAACATTAGAAAAGAAGTTTCTTCCCTGTTCTTTTTTAATCACCTCTGAAATACTATTACCATGTAAGTGGAGGTATAAATCAATTTATCTTAGTAATCTAATTTAACTGTTACAAGGAAAATGTTCGTGTAGGCCTGAAAGCTTAACAGGAAAATTGCTCTGTAATGACAAAATAAGGTAGAACTTAGTGTTAGCTGAAAATACCTCTAAGCCACAATATATGTTTCCAAGAAGTATGGAATGTGCTGTATTTAAAGATACATACATGGCACCCAGCCAAGTGGAGGAAAAATCCATCATAAAATTGAGGCTGTCTTGTTCAATACAGTGCATGGTTGCCTGTTATAATGACATCTTGTCATCCTTTAAGAGGAGAAGAGTATGGCTGCTATAGGTCTTGATGGAAAGATGATGTCCCTTCCTTTCTGTGTTGGCAAAAAAGTCAGATGACATATTGAAAGACTGACCAAGATGAAATGAAGAAAGCTGAGAGATGAGCTATCTCAGCAAGCCACTGGCAATAATGATCATGTCTCACTTGGACTTAACCCTTTCTCTGCAAGGCATTATTTCTACAACTCCATAGTATGTTCCCATCTCTCTGACCCGCTCCACTTCGAACTGCACTCACTCTGAGCTTGTGTACTCCTCCCTGTTTGTCCACTAATGATACCATTTAAAAATAGCTGTGCTTCCCTTTGTGCTGGGACAGCTTGTAGTGTTTTGCAAGTTCTTCTGCTTTAGCTAATGTAAGTAAAGCTGTTTCATGTTTTGTGTTGTACACGAGGTATCCCAGGTATTTTACTTCCATTAATTATGATTCCATAAAATTGCTTTAAGCTTAGTCTTGCATTTGCAGTCTGACACTAATACCAAGGCCTTTTTTTTCTTCAGAAACTAACTTCATTTTAAGAAAACAATTATTTTGAGAGTTAAGGATTTGCAAGTCTCTTAATTGTAGAATATCACCCATCCTTACCTTTTTTAATGGAAGTTTTGAACTGGGTTAGTTTATTCTCTGGATACTGTAGTGAAGAGAAGCTGATTCTTGAAGAGCCTTTTAAATAAGCAATTCTTGGCATGTAGCTTCCTTAGGTATTGTTTGCATGATCTTGAAATATGATTTGAAATTAATGGAAGATCAAGAGCTTAAATCTGTATTTCAGAGTTGTTAAGTATTTTAATTGATAGAGTTCATATCTAAGAACTGGAAGGTGAAGAACAGAACAGGAAACATTGTATATAGTGAATTCTGAATTAAACAGTATTGAAATTTGCTTTTGCATGTTAAAAGTGAATTTGTATACTTTTTCCCATCGTTAAATTAAAACTTTAAAAAAGAATAAAAAAAAATACCTAACATGTCTTAGACACCAAGGAAACCATGACCTTTTCTGTACTTTATGATTCTTTAGTCATGGACTTACATTTTAGTATTTTGAAAGAAAAAGTATGATACAAAAGTAAGATTGATGTTATGAGTTTAAACATATTGTCATTTTTTTTGTATGTTTTTGCATTTGGTGGTTAAAATCTCCCTTCCTATAAAGAAGAAGACTGAATTTTGCCTTTTGAAGCAAGCCCTGAATTGAAACAGACAATTGCACAACCCCAGAGCCAACCAGGATTTGAGAATTTTGTGCTTCTGCTTGGCATGGGTCAGTTTTGCGTTAGCTGTGGACCTGGGCAAATCAATTGACTCTACACATTGGAAGGCTTCACAGCAGATTGAACTCCAGATTTTGATAGTTCATTGCTATCTCTAATTTGCTTTCAAAAATCACTGGATGGGACCCAGCAGCCTCCTAGCTGGTGTTTTCCTACTGCTTCACACAGCATGGAGATAAATGCACAGAAGCTGCTGGTGGACTTTGTACTGCTGTGCAAGCAGTTATCATGGTTCACCCTTAAATTTATTCAACAGAACCAGAGAATTTAATTTTTTTCCTGAATTTCCTGGATATTTACCATGTGTCTTTGGAAAAGGTGTCTTTTAGTAGTTTGCAAAGTATTTCTCACCAAATTAGTTACCCTACCTTCATAGCTTTATTTCTGCATCTGTCTTGAGTCCAAATTGTTGTTGGCTTCTTACACTATTATTTCTACTACTGACTGGTTTAATGTTGTTTCCTTGCTATTTGCTTTCTTTTTTCATCATCAGTGTCAGTCCAAAAAGATGATCCTTTAGTGCACAAGATGCAAAAGCTGACTTTATTTTAGAGAAGTAACTTACTGTGATGCTTTTCTTGATTTGTATTATTTTCAGTTTAGCATTTCTTAGTTCAAAATGAGCTATTGCAGGCAGAGGTAGCTTAAAAACTGAATATTTTTATGAAATTGACAATTTTAATAATATCCAGCCTTTAAAGTGATTCTGATTATCCTTGCAGGTACCCATTTTCAAATTCTAGCATGATTTTACTGCTTATTCTTATTATATCTGAAGTAAATAATTTCTATCTCACATACCTTAAAACTGAGGACTGCGAGCCAAGAAATAATTTTGATTTTGATAGCACTTGGGATTTTTTTATAGTTAAAAGTCAGTTGTGAAGACTGAGGTGGAAAATTGGTTTGAATTTGAAGTGAAAGATTAAAGACTAATATTTCAGTCTAAATCAAATGTGTTCTCCACTATATATTCCTGGAAAATAAGCTTTCAGAAAGCTTATGCTCTAGCTTTTGTTCAGGCATAGTTACTTGATATACTTAGCAAAGACTGATGGATCGGTTTTCAATCCTGAAAAAAGGATAGGAAAATCCTTTTAAAAGCTGAAAGCAATCAAATTAGGTCTAGTGAGATCTGAACAGATCAGATCAAAGGTATGTCTGGTCTAATATCTCACTCCAAGCAGGTTAAAAATAGGTAACATAAACACCTAGCTATGAATGGACAAGTAAATAGCAGTACATCTCTTGCATGCTTTGGTAGCATCCATCAATTTGTATTTTAAGACCTTTGTCTCTGTTTTTGCAGTTGTCACTTACGCTTACCTGAGGGAGAGAGGACTCCCTAATGCGCTTTGATTCTTTGTTACATAATTCTTAGAATACTTGATCATTTTCAAGTCAAAGCCATATCTGTGGTTTTCAGCCAAAAAACTGGGTTTAGTCTTTCTCCAAGAAGATGCTACCCACTGAGGAGTCATTTATACCTATTGACAAACTTAGACTTAAACTGTAACTCACAAAGTTCACAGCACTTAAAGACACCTTAAAACTCTCTCCTTCTTTGTTGTATTTTTCTACTGGGTTTTCTGATGGTGTTTGGTTTGCTTTTGTTTATAGGGATGTATGCTGCGGTAGTAGTGCCAGATGGGCTTGTGGTTGTTTGTTTCTAGATTTAAGTAGGAATGTATAAAGCCAACATCTTGTTCATGAGAATTCACACTGAATTCAATGGATAAAATGCAGGGGTTTGATTCTGTGAATTAAATTGCCATCTTTGTCCTATTTGCCAGTTGCCATTTCATGTTCAAGTGCCTACTGTGTGATGCATTGTGACTTTTTAATATTACTGAACTTCATTAGAACTGCTATTCTTTTTGTATTTGGAAAAAGTAATTATTTTCATGTAAGTATGGAGCTAATTAAGGTAATAATACATAGAAGGACATGGAATTAAATTTTGATGAGTCCCATGGAAGTGAAGGAGTAACAGCTGTTTCACATAACTGCTAACAGTCATTAAATAAATGTGAATGATTTCATTTGCATGGAAGATTGATAGGGACAACTGTTTTTTTTAACTTGGCTCTTTAGTTAGCAGCATGTGTAATTATTTTTTCAAATACTTAATTTTGCTTGTTGTTTTGTTTGGTTTTTTTTCAGGATGGATTAGATGCTTTGGTGTATGACTTGGATTTTCCTGCCTTAAGAAAAAACAAGAACATTGATAACTTCTTAAACAGGTGTAAGTATTTAATGTTTAATTTACTAAATAACAGAAGTCTGTAATATCAAAAAGAAAACACCTGTTCTAGCTATTTGAAAGGCAGCTAGGGGTTTGGAGTGCATTGAGTTTTTGGGTGCAAGAGTCCTATTTATTGGGCGCAAGAGTCTTATTTATTTATTTCCCACTGAGAAGTGACAGCTGCCTATGCAAATCTCATCCCCAGCAATTGAATGTCCAATCTGTTGCCCCTGTAAATGGCCTTGTCTGAAGTGGCACAAAGCCTTTTAAGAGAAAGGCCTCTTGTCTTTGTAGGGCAACTCCCTGGATTCCCGTAACTTGTTTTCTATTTTCTATTTCTATTCTAGGATATCATAAGCAATTAACAGTAAAATGGGATAGGGATGTGTACAATGCCATGGAATCATATTAAATATTTGTTCGCTAACAGAATCGGAGCATTATTTTGTAAGCTTTTGGGTTTTTTAGTATAAAAGGTCTCTTTTCATGAAAATCTTGTACTGTGTAGCTGATGCATTTACTTGTGTCTGCAGCTGATGTGTCTGCAGAATTCCCTTCATTTAGTTTGTATTTTTCCACTGCAAGATTTCCTGCACATTATACTCTATAAGAACATATTAAAATAGTAAAGATGATTTTTAAATAGAAATAATGATTCCATAATTTTCATAATTAAAAAGTCAAGATACAAACAAAGAAAACCCCAGAAAAGGCATTTATGAATCAAAACTTTTCTGAAGGCTTCCAAACTGGCAAATTCTGAATATTGTGGCAGAAATGTTTGCTGATTGAAGACTTGTTTCTGCCTGTAGACTAAATGGGCAAAACCTGAAATTAAGCTAATACTGTTAAATTTTTGCAGACTTCAGCAATTCCATTGAAGTCTATAATAAATGTTTTTTTGTGATAAATATAAAGTAATTTGACTAAAATAATTTTTGTCTTTGCTTTGAAATTTATGTGGAGTGTTTTTTTTGTTTCCATGGTGTTTTCAAATGGTTTATTGGGTGCAACTGTAACCTGTGATAGTGAATTTGTGGTGATTATTTTACATTAATCTCCATTTGTGTGAATATTTGAGTCCACTAGATCTGTTTGATGGCTCCTTTGCACGTAAGCTGGTTACTGAAAGCGTTAGCTCAAATGTTCTGTTTAACTTTTCACAGTTCAAACTGTATTGATACCATATGCTGAGTTACATGCTCATTTTGTATACTCAGTTATTTACTGAGAAGGTGTGGTGAAACTCTTGGAGAAAAGAGAAGTTGTATCAGGCAAAGGAAATATTCATTGCAACAGATAATTTGAATGTAATTTTTATGAGTAGTGAAATCATTAGTGTGTCTCAAAAAGCTTCACTTTGGCAATAGGGGCTGAGTGAAAGAAAACTTTTACATTTACAACCTGATAATGAATATCTTTTAGGTATAAATTATATACTGTGTAAGATGTGACCTGAAGTAATCTGAAGGTGGAGAACAGAACACATTAGTTCCCTTCAAACTGCCTTTGAAACATTAACTTGCAGTGTTTGCTGAAATATGAAAGCAAGCTGTGGATGTGTGAGTAGTGGCCTTAGAGAGAACTGTGAAGTCTTAGTTTGCCTTGAATTTCTATTTAAAAAAATAGACATTTTCATGTTTAGTTTATTTTATTTAGTAGGAGACTGTTTAAAATATCTTTTTTGCAGTATCAGCTGCCTGGTTTGCAGCACTATTGCAGGAATTTAAAATAAATTTCTAGATGGTAAATAAAATGGGAGTTTGCTTCCTTTATTTTGTAGACTGATTGCCCTATGAATTACTCCTTATCCCCTGTTTACTTCTCCCTAATTTACATTGAATATTTATGGAGCCTCCAAAATCTGCCTCTACCAGCTGAGGTTGTGAGGATGATTTTTGCAAATGTAGAACCTTATTGTTTCTCTACCATTTAGAATTAAAGGAATGAAGAAATGAGTATTGCAGGTATCTGAGAGCTCTGCTTTGCAGTGGTGACTCAGTTTATTTCAAGGCAGCATCTGAGCCTATACCCAAAGTTCAGGGCAAGTTGGGAGAGGGTGATTTTGCCATGGGAGCCACCCCAGCTGTTCATACAGCATGAACTGGGCAGGTCCTCCGCTGGTCCTGGGAGATAAGGAACTGCCTATTGAAGTCTATTGCAGCCTGATAAACCTTGTTTAACAGATCTAGAATATGGAGGTCGAATTTCCAACACTGTTGTTACTATAACATGGTCTCTGAAAATAACTGAGTGTTAGTATGCATCTCAAGCAGTAAATTTCAATTTGCAACTGATCAGAAGCTTGGCTTACATTATTTTAAAATCCTTAGCTTAGGTTGCTCTTCAGATGTATTTTGCTTAATTCTGCTTTGTCCAAAGGCAGAATATAAATATATATAGATATAAATATAAATAAAATTAAAGATATAAATCCTTTAAATGGTATTCAATCACAAGCATTGCCCTTTGGACAAAGGGCAATGCTTGTGATTGAATACCATTTAAAGGATTTATATTGTGCTTAGGCTTTTTTGTTCAGAAGAGGTGAACCTCCTGTTGTGAGATTACTAGGGAGGAAGTTAGCAATAGCTAGAAAATTGCTGTCATGAAAATTGCTGCATTTTAGTTCTGTGCAATCTTGCTCCTCCTCTTCTGTAAGCCAGTTGTTACCAGGGCAAATAAGGCAATGCATTATTTGTTGGAACTACTGAATATTTTGATCCCTATGTGGAAGAATTTGTCAGAATTTAAAATTTTGCTATCATTTACCGGAATAAGCGTGTGTTATGCTGCGTTGTAAATGGTTGCTTTACATTAGATAATAATGCTGCAGAGTATTTATTCAAACAGAACTATGTTTGTTCCTCTTGAGGTAATAAAATCTTACTGATTTTTTATTTTAGATAGGCAGCTTTTGTTTTAGATTGTGGCCTGTGTAGGTAGAAATCTAATGATAATTTTCTGTCAATTGTTTTCTTAGTTTTTAGTGTATGAACTTAAAATATCTTATTTCTCTTCCTTTCTCTTCCCCTGTCCTTACTTCTCTCTAAATTTTGCTTTTAGGCCTAGAATACTATTTTTGAAAATAAAATACCATTGCATTATTTTTTTATTAGAAGCATATCTGTTTTAGTAGAACTTCCTGGCTTTTAGAAATACTTAAGCATGAAGTTTTTCTACGTAGTCTCATGCCAGTGTTGACCCACATGGATTAAAATAGACTGTTTTAATCTTTTACCAAATTTGGAATTAGAATTAGAATATCTGCCCACTGGGAGTTTGTAAATTATTCTAGTTTATAGAATGACAGGTTTATATAAATAATTGCAGTGATTCCCACTGCATGTTTTAAATTAAAATCTACTTTTTTTGCGTATTAGGAATCATGAAAGTGCAGAAAAGCGTAACTTTTTTTCAAAAAATATTTTTTCAAGTGTCTTGTAGTGTATTTTCTTATACACTTTCCCAACTGTGTTGCATATTTATTCAGAAATAATATTTTTATACTGATCAGCTTGCAAGTAGGATCATGCTGGATATGAAATTTTTGCACAACTTTTTTTTTTTTTTTTTTTTTGGTAATTATTTTAAACAATATTTCTAAATTAAGATCTCCTGTAATAGGATTGTACGGCAGAGTCATTGCATTAGGTTATATCAGGTTTTGGTAACTGGTTGTGAGAATAAGGTCCTGCATTCTTGCAAAGAATTTTTCAATGGCAATGCAGGTTCTTTGAGCAGCAGCTCTTCTAAAAACTATGAAAAATTGAAGTTAGACAAATGGTTTTAATTAAGTTGACTATATATGAAATGTGAATTTTGTTCCATGTAGATAAAGACACAGTAAATAAAATGAGAGATCTGCGCATGAAAGCTGAAGATTATGAAGTGGTGAAGGTGATCGGTAGAGGGGCATTTGGGGAGGTTCAGTTGGTAAGTTGAGTTTCTATTTGTACATTTGAATGTATTCTGTAGTATTTGCTCATGCATCTGTTTCTCAGTGTAGTGTTCAGAAGATACAGTCTTAAATATTAAAGCCTTTGGCTCAGTGAAATTTTATTCCTTTACAATTTATGGAGATGTTTTTGAAAATGCCCTATTTCAGTCGTGTCCAATTGCACAAGTACTTGTTTTGCATTGTAGTCTTCTCTCTTAAAATGGAATGTGTATTACTTATAATCAAGAAAATTAGCCTTTACCACTGTTTACATGGACACTTGAAGACGTCTTAAAGGCTGGAAGAGTTTCTGCCAGTTCAGGGACTACACCAGATTTTTGTGGACATAGTTCTCACAGATGAGAGATGTGTGTTGTTTGTGATAGGTTAGCAGCCAGGCTTGTTAATCCTGCTTTATTTAATCGAGTGCTGGTGGGAGAAACTGGAGATACAGCAGCAAGTATACACATCTGCTAATGAACTCTGGAAAATGCTTATAGTTTTAACTTTATGGTATTTAACATCACTAACTGCCAATAGTTGTCCTTTTAAAGGCACATACATGCAGATTATGTGACTCCTATGCTTATGGACTTCTGTGTTGAAAAGTTCTAGCAAGTATTTTAAAAGTAATGCATTGTCAGATATAATTATTTTATGTATCTACATTATAGAATCCTTTATAGTAATGTGAAGAGTCTCATAAAATGTGTTAAATAGTAAAGCAGAAAAAGTAACGTTTTCAGTGATGTTCTTCATGTGTTAATATGGCAAACTAATATGTTCTGTGTGTCACATATGTCTTCATAGGTAAGGCATAAATCCTCAAGGAGAGTGTATGCTATGAAACTTCTGAGCAAATTTGAGATGATAAAAAGATCTGATTCTGCATTCTTCTGGGAAGAAAGGGATATTATGGCTTTTGCTAATAGTCCCTGGGTTGTTCAGGTAAAGTGATACTACTTTTAAAATATTGTCATTATAGAATAGTTTGGTTGCAACACTGCATGACCTGGAATTACACGTTTTGAAGTCTCTTTTTTGTTTTTTTGGTCGGCTAGGGTGTACATGACTAAGATATAGCAATTTTGTATAGCAATGCTATACAAAAGAGCAGGTATAACACTTGCTTCAAACTGTATTTTGTCACATTTACATGATAAACTATTCTCTTTATTATTAAAACTCTTTGCCAGATATATTTTGGTGCATCTGCTCTGTAGTAGTTATTTGGATCATCCAGCATACCAGTAAGCATACCAGAAAGAGGTACTTAAGACAGAGCTTCTGTAAATTCTAATTTCTGTGTGTATCTTTGCAAATTATGCCTGCTCTGGTTATTTTTTCCCCATTTCAGTGTTCTCACTGACAGTTTCTTGGGAGGCGCTGCTGCCTTTGAAGTTCTAAGGAACATGCCTGAACCAATCATTGAGCATTGTGTGTGCACATGTCATCTTGTTAATTTAAACTGTTCTTACCCTTAAGCATATAAATTCTTCTGTGAGGCTGGAATGACACAAACTCATTCAAGATTTACCCAAGTCAAATGGGTAACTGCTTTACTATCTGTCTGGGTGTGATTGTGCAGAATAAAACTTAGGAATTTCATCCAGTTTTAAGTAAAGAAAAATCTGTTTGCACTACTCATGTTGAACAGAGGGAAACTTTAAAGGAAATATTTTTATTGTTTAAAGTTTAGGCTCATTTTCTATATAATAAATAAATGTTGACAATAGAAAAATAAACATTTACTGATAATACAAATAGAATCGGGCAGATGTTTGCAACGGAGTAATTTTATCTTTGTATATGGGTCCACTAACATCCCAGTAAGAAAGAAAAAACATTTGTCTAAATGTAATGAGCTTTCTTTGAAATGATCTCAAAATTCATTTTAGCAAATTCACTAATCATAATTTGTAACCAGAACTCTACTTTTTCCAGGGTAATATAAGGGGATGGAGGATCTGGCTCTAGAGGTTAACTTCTTTTTAGGAGGTTTGCTGAATGATGCAGAGTTGCTGCAGTTATTGTAGCAATTCTGTTACTTTGGAAATCAGCCTGCACAGATATGCCCTTGATTTGCCAACAAGCAAAATATTAAAGATACTTGGAACATAACTGGCTTATTTTTTGGTTTTGCTTTTTTGCAGTTATTTTACGCATTCCAAGATGACCGTTACCTTTACATGGTGATGGAATACATGCCTGGTGGGGACCTTGTGAATTTAATGAGCAACTACGATGTTCCAGAGAAATGGGCAAGATTTTATACTGCTGAAGTTGTACTTGCATTAGATGCAATTCACTCAATGGGTTTTATACACAGGTGAGAAAGAAAAAGATATTACACAGGGTTGTTTATTTCCCAATGCTGCCAGAATTACTTCAGTTCAGGCAGTTTTAAAATTCAAGATACTACTTCTTTATTGTTATTCCATAATTATTCCATCTTAGAAATTGAAAAGTTCTTGCCATCAGAAACTGTAAGTTTGAGGTGATATAGTCAAAGTAAAGGTTTTCAGCAGGCTGATGTTCCTCAGTTTGGGGAGCAATAAAATTGTCCCACTTTACTAGGAGGTAGCAAGAACAAAAATGGTGTGAGCATGTTGGCCTCAAAATGGTTCTTTTCTTTTGATTAGAAAAAGCTGTTTAGGGAATTTGATCACAGTAGTATCCACTGTTAGGAATTAATTCTCTGCTAGGCATTTGAAGCCTCAGTGACCCATTAAACAAGAATCTGTGAACAATGTGAGGAAAATCTCCCAGCCATATGTTTTCTTGTGAGGGGCAAGATGGAAAATTGAGATGCAGAGCAAAGAGCAAAGGGACTTGGATTAGTTTCATGTTATGTACTTGCCCTAAAGTGAAATGTAGTCTTTTCTTGGATAGGTTGAGAAGTTTTCTTTTTGATATTTGAACTTGTATCTATTTCTAGCTTTTAATTATACTAACTGGGAGCAGAAGAATAAAGTTTTCAACAGAAAATACAGGAAGAATTTGAGTAGTGTGTAGTATACACTATAGTATATACATTTTCAGTTTGTAATTTGTTCACAAGATCAGTATTAACACGTAAGCTTTTGCAAAAAAGGCTGACACAAAGCAAAATAAACTACTAATCCATTGCTTGAGTAGGATCTAGAGCATCATTAATTATGTAGCTATGCTGCATCTAATGGGTACCTTATCTGGCTGAGTGAACCATTTGTACGTGTGTATTGCAAGCCTTAGAAAGCAGGCATTAGAAGATGCCAGCAGCACAGAGAGGTTTTTTTCATGAAAATTTAGATTATTTTGACACCAGGAGATTTTTTTTAAAATTTGTTTTCCCCTGCAGTTAATCTGTTCAACTCTGATGAATGAAAAGGAACTTAAGAAAATATGGGCCTACTGCTTAATGGGTCAGGGGCTGAGTGACAAAGGACATGGGGATGGCTGAGGCTGCTGCCTTTGCCCAGCCTTCATTGATACGGTGTTCTTTCAGGCCCCTTGGGTCCTGTGCCCAGTGGCAGAGCTTGGGAGAGGAAAGCATTGCTCTGGCAGAAGAAGATCACACTGAGTCCCAGTTGTGCAAACTGGATATACACATGTCCAGGGCACATGGTGGGACATGCCATGGGTGGTGAGGGAGCTGCCAAGTAGCCTTATGATGCAGTTCTCTTTCACCTTGGAAGGTGAGTGGGAATTAGGAGATTCCAGATGACTGGAAGGAAACAAATGGCACACTTGTCTCACCCCAAGAAGGGCTGGGAGGAGGCAGTCAGAGCAGTTGAAGGCTAGCCAGCCTAAGAGCAGTTGGATTAAATTGTCAGGAAACAGTTTCTGAGCATGTGGATGGAGAGGTGATGGTGAGCAGCCTGCTCATTACCCTTTATGAAGGGTAATAGATGCCTTCCCAAAGCAATTACCTTCTGTGTTGAGATGATGGGCTTCACTGATGAGGCAGAGTATGTTTGTCTTGACTTCAGCCAGGTTGTAGATGTAGCTGGGTTAGAAAGGTGCAGTTTGAACAGGCAGAACTGACCAGATACTCCTTGAGTAGATTGTGCTGTCCAGCAGCAGTCAGCTACCAGCAGTTCCCCAGAGGTTTGGTGCCAGGATCAGCACTGTCTCTGTTCACAAGATGAACAGTGTTCAGGCAGGGCAGAAAGCATTAGTCACCAGCTGCCCAGCAGGAGTTTATAAAAAAGTGGACCAGGCTTGAAAAGTTGCATGATGAAAAGATGAAAGGCAATGGATGACACAAGTTGCAGCAGTGGAATATCTAGCTATTCATTAAGAGTTGTTTTTTCTACTATGAGGGAGGTAAAACAGTATAAGAGAAAGGTTATAGATTCTTCATCCTCAAATAAAGAAAATTTGCCTGGATTTGTCCCTGAGTAATGTAATGTAACTTTGAAGTCCAATCTGACTTTGCAGCTGTACTTTGATCAGGCAGCTAAGTGAGAGTCTTATAAAAATCCCTTCCAACCAAAATTATTCTGTGACTGTACTGGTACATTTGCACTACATTTCATCTGACAGATATGGCCAGAGTTCTCCTTTGAGATCTCTGAAATATACTTTCTCCTGAAATTTGTGTTATGTTATCTTGGTAATTGTTTCTTACTGCTGTTCTGCTTCAGTATGTTCAATGACATCAACATGTTGCACTTTACCAGTTACTTTTTGAAAATTCTATAGTGGAAGTACTTGGAGAGTGCTATAAGTTAATATTCCTCTTCAGTCATGGGAAAATATTTGAATAATAGAATTTTGAAAATGACATTCAGTTGTTCCCTTGAAATAGAAGTGGTACAGAAAAGAAGCTATGTTTTCAGTGCCTGTTTGACATAATCAGTGAATGTTTTTTAGGAACTTGAAGTTCAAGATTAGTGTCCAGATCTATTAAATTTGGTGACTTAAGTGTTCTAATTTTAAAAAATGTTGCTGTTCAGCAGTCTCTGTTGGTCGTGATACTTAGAGAAAGAAAAAAAAAAAAGTGGAGACAGTAGTGGTGCTTTAATGTTACTGTTTTTCCATGAAATGTTGCATCTGAAAAGCAGTTGACTTCCATTGTTTTCATAAGTTAAATCTAAGAAATTGAATGTTTACTTTTTAAAATATGTATTTTTCTTTCAGAGATGTGAAGCCTGATAATATGCTGCTAGATAAAGCTGGTCATTTAAAATTAGCAGATTTTGGTACTTGTATGAAGATGAACAAGGTAAACATATGTTTCTAATTTGACTTTTCTGTTTGTGAAAGGAAAACATACTTAAAAGTGAAAAGATACTGAAAAGTTTTAAGCTAGATGAGAAGTTCCTTTATTATTCTTCATGGCCTCGTGAAAGGAACTAGATGATCTTTAAGGTCCCTTCCAACCCAAATCATTCTATGATTCTCTGATTCATGCATCTTATTCAGTGACAATGTAAAGTGCAGAAATGGTTCTTCAAGTACTGTTTTTTAGAGAAGAGTTTTTCTGAAGTTTTTTTCTTTTCAGAAGTCAAGCCTTTGATTGTCTCTAGATGCTCAGGGTTATTTATTCAAATATTTTGGTATGAAAAGTTAATGCAAAGAAATGAGATGATTTTTACATAGTGTGCCAGAAATGAAAGAATCAAAACTGACACGCCGGTTGCTTAATGCCAGTTTTATGTATTAGCCATTGCTGACATAGGATGAGGGCAAATCTGAGGGAAACAGGTGTCATATAATTATTTATTTTTAAAAATGTATTCTGAGGTCACTTAAAAAAAGTAAAATCCAGCAACTGTTGTTCCCTACACCAAACTGCCTGGTTTGTGTCAGCCTGCACATACATTTGAGGAAAACATGTTTGGAAATCTGAAGTATGTGGTAGGTAGTAGAGTTCGTGTAATATGTACAATATATTTTCATCATATTCCAGGAGATTTGAATAAGTTACTGTACTTAGCTGCTGAATAAAAGGCACCAATGAAAACCAAGTGCAGGCTGTGTGTAAAAATCCTAGTAGTCTTGAGCCTAGTCTTGGTTCCTCTAGTCTTTTGAAAGCAAGGGGTTATTCTCTAGAAGAAAAACTGCTCAGCATAGAAGCTTAATTTAGGATTTGCTGTATATGCAGCACTAAACTAATATTTCTTTTATTTGCTTAGTTATGTATTTTTATGTGAATTTTTCCACTGATCCATTTCTAGGAATGGCACGGGATTATTTCAGAAGTGCCTGAATGGCACTGGAAAAGGGTGTGTGGTTACACCTTCAGCATTCTGGATGTCAACTCCAGTGTGACTGATCTCAGTTCTGTGAGCACTTTCTCGGGGGTGTGAGGAACATCAAATGTTCTTCTCATCTGTTACCTGTTTTGAAGTCTCTCTACATAGATTTCCAAAGCCTTATCTACCTTTAGTCTTCCTACCATACAGTATCTTGGGTCAGAGGCCAAAAACTTGCAGTTCAGCTGTTCCTGTTATCAAAATCCCTGATGTTGACCCATTTGTGCTATCAGAGGAGCTTTCACTGTTTACAGTACATCCTGTCAGCAAATGACAAATTTATACTGGCATGAGTGGCTGTGTAGTGTGTGCAGGGCCTAGATGCAATTCTGATTACTTCTTGGATTCTAACTGAGGTTTTTAAAGCAACTTCCATTGTGTTTGACAGATCTAGTGCTTTGTTCTAGCTTAGCAGCTTAGACTTCAAAAATAAATTTAAAAAAAACATTTAAAAAAGAATGTTTGTTGACAGAATTTTATGTGGATCTGTTGATGTTGCTTAGGCTGCATAAACTCATGGAACTTACTGGGAATTTTGGAACTTATATTTGGGCCTGGCTGTTTTCCTCTGTTTTGTAGGAAGGAATGGTACGATGTGACACGGCTGTGGGAACACCAGACTACATCTCTCCTGAAGTATTGAAGTCCCAGGGAGGGGATGGTTACTATGGGCGGGAATGTGACTGGTGGTCAGTTGGAGTCTTCTTGTATGAGATGCTTGTAGGTGAGTAACAGGATCATCAGAATTGACTGCCTTACTTAACTAGACTCCCATGTTAAAATCACTCTTGTTTTTAACATTACAGCTCTTCTGGCATGAGCTGTGGTTTACAGATCCTGGCATTTACAGAATATGTTTTAGAAAAATTCTGGCAGAGTTCTCAAACATTTGTCCTTGCCTCTTTTTCACTTGGTAGCATACATTGTTGTATATGTAATTCAGATATTGCAAATCAAGTCTACAATAATTTTGATCTGCTTTTTAATGTTTGTTCTGCTTTTTCAGGTGATACACCTTTTTATGCAGATTCTTTGGTTGGAACGTACAGTAAGATTATGAACCATAAGAACTCCCTTACTTTCCCTGATGACAGTGACATTTCTAAAGAGGCAAAAAACCTCATTTGTGCCTTTTTAACTGATAGGTAAGGTTTATGTTATAAAAATAAGCCTTCATTAAGAGTATTTCTTGTCATGTCAATAAAAAAAAGTATTTGTTTTGTGTGCATTTTTAAACTGCTCAGGAGAAGTGAAATTTTTAGAGCCTGGGCATGAGTGCAGTGTAACAGCTTGGCAATTGCCTGAGCTGTCCATGATGGTGGAAACAGAAACAGCAGAGCTTCTTATAGACAAAAGTTTAAACCAGGCTGTGTCTGAAATGTAGCTGCTCTGCTCATATAGAGATCTTCTTACAAAAACATTTGAGTTATATGTACATTTTACCGTAGCTTGAGAGGTATTTTATTGTCTCTGTTGTTAGGTTGTGCTTTAAGTGAGTCTTTCCTTCAGAATAATTTATGGAATCTCGTGTGTTTAACCAAAACACTCTTCAACAGGGAAGTGAGGCTAGGACGAAATGGTGTAGAAGAAATTAAACGGCACCTTTTCTTCAAAAATGATCAATGGGCTTGGGAAACACTCAGAGACAGTAAGTATAGTGCTTTTCTCAGAAATTATGGTCTGGCTTACCGATGCATCATGTTGGCCAAAGGACTGGTGTATTTTGTTTAAAGGAGTTTAAAGTTTTATTTACTCTGTACAAAGCAAAATGTTCTTAGTGACTTGAGTGATATACTGATTATTATCATACTATTTTGCATTTTTTCTAGCTGTAGCACCAGTTGTGCCTGACTTAAGTAGTGACATTGACACTAGTAATTTTGATGATCTGGAAGAAGACAAAGGAGAGGAAGAAACATTTCCCATACCAAAAGCATTTGTGGGCAACCAGCTTCCTTTTGTAGGATTTACGTACTACAGTAACCGTCGGTATGTGTGCAGAAAGCAAATTAATGCTGTATTCTTTGTTGGCACTGTTTCTGACTCTTACTAACCAATATCTAGGTTTAAATCTATTCAGATACTTACTAATCATTCAGAATACTAAAAATTGCACTCTTTTAATACTTTAACAATGATAAAGTACTGCTAGACATCATTACCTCAAAATATTCCATTGTGTTGTTGAGTGTCCTATTCTGCATTGAGAAGATGCTGCAGAAATGATGCTGCAGAAGCTAGGCAAGAAAATCCACTGTTGCCACTACCAGGCAGAGCTGCCTGCAGAGCACTGAATTGTGTGTAGAGTCATGAATCAAGGTTTGAAAGTCCATTTGTTTTACTGCATATTACTGTCCCTGAGCTGAATATGAAGTTTCCATACTTTCCATCAGTGTTTTAGTGTGTGGTAAATTAAACCCTGGCTTACTAGAAATATTTCCTACTTGCCTGCTTTCTGCATCATAATTTTTCTTTTTAAGTACACGTCCACTGACAGAGTGAGATCTTGATGCTGTACGGCTTTCATTATTGCTTAAAAGACTTCTAAATTACATCAGTTAAACTATATTAATTAATGCTTTCAACAGTCATTATTATTGTAGGCCCTATGGATAGCTACATCTACATTCAAAAATCTCAATAACTTTTTAATACTTGGAAAGCTGCTTTTAATTGTAGTGTCAGTCAGGCTTAAAATGGGCTAAAACTTCTAGTCAAAGTGTCAGAGAGAGACTGTTAGCTTTAATAGCATTTCTGGATAGGAAAATCTTGACGGAAATAAATCTGGTTTTCGTCCTTGTGTAGAAGAGGAAACACTTTTCCAAGCCTGTGGTGAAATTCTTTCCATCTCTGCAAAGAGTTGGATTTGTTGTTACTTTTTGCCATGGTAAGGTGTAGAAGGACTTGTAGGCTTTCCATACACTTTGGGTGAGTTCAGCAGTTCAAGAGTTTCACCTGTTGTTCTCACTTTAGTCTGTAACTTTGAAAAGTTTCCATTTTTGCCTTGCAGGAATATTTTGGAATATATTGTCAAGAAGTAGCGTATTAGCAGCATGTTAATAACAGAATTTCTTCCTTCCCTTTTGGGGGACAGTATCAGGAATTTGGAGAGCTAAGTGGCTGTGTTCTTGCTGTCATTGAAGAGTTCTGCTGCTCTCTGCTACTATCGTGACTTTGTAGGCTTACTAGAACTATGATACTGGCCTAGAACTGAATTTAGTCCTGTAATATTCTGCTGGTGTGATTGTCTTGAAAAATCTGAAATGACTATTCATGCTTGCTAAACCTGTAATCCTAACTTTTGTTTTCTTTTTGTACTGGAAATAGTTCAAACATTAAAACAAAAATAAGTCTGTATCTGGACATGTTAACACAGATTCTGGAATACCAGTTGAGAACACTTTGTAGCCCTATCTGGCTTGTGAGTTCTCTTCTAGATCTGATGGAGCTGGTGCTGTGCCTGTCTGAGTATCACATTCGTACTCTTCAACAACCCTGGTGTGTAAAATGGGGTGGCTTCTAGTACTCCAAACAGCAAGCTTGTTTCCATAGGAAACTTTCATTTCCACTTTGTCATTTGATTGTCTGAAAGCCAGATTGAGGTTTAATTTCACCATGGTTTGGAGATGCCTTTGATTTTACTCTCCTTCATCTTTTGGAGAAGTTTTTTTATATCTGGAAATGTCCACGTGATGCAAAAAGGCCTTGTCCATCTTTTTCAGTTCATGTGTTGGAGTGTTATTTCTCACGTAATCTGATGCACTTAATAGATGCTTTACGTCTCTTTAGATCAGTTAGCAGGCCAAGAATATCACATCAAATACCAAAGGAATTTGAAAACAGTAATTTGTATTTATTTACCTAACTCTGCAGATTCATCGCAACTAGAAATTTATGGTATTTTTGGAAAACATTTACATAAAATAAGAACACTGGCTTCAGGGCAAACTTTTTGTGTGTAGAACTCTTAGTAACTTTGTTGAAAGTTACACAATCTCTGCAGACTTTGCTTCATTACTGCTACTTGCTGCATAAGTGCCTGAGTAAATATTTATGGGATAGAAGCCAATGAGAGTGTTGTAACTAAGGAAAGCAAAGATTTTTTTAAATGGTTATTAAAAAAAAGAAAAGTGGTTGTATTGTATTTGGCAGAAATCCTTTTTTTCTGGAGGCCTTCTCTTGCAGCTTTGTACTTTAACCTTTCAATAAATTGAATTTTTCAATTAAATGTGCTTAAATCTGATTATGTTGCTATTTGATTATCCACATTTTGGAGCAATAAATCTAGGAGTTATATTTTAGGATGTCTCTGTTATCTTAATCTTTTTATAATAATCTTACTTTTAAACAACTCTTTAAATATAACTTTAGAAATGTTTTTGCAGGTATTTAGGTGTCCCTGCAGAAAATTCCAATGACAACAGAACAGGCTCCAGTGTGGACAAAAGTGTGGTATGTCTTCATCTTTATTGTATCCTAATAAAGAGTCTGCTGCATATATAAATATATACTGCATATATGCCATAAACTGTTTGAGTTAGAAATGTCTCAAATTATCTTAGTATTTGGGATCAATGAAATCAATGCATGAGTTTTAGCTCTTTAGTATGGCCTCCCTAATAAAGTTCATGGAAAAGCAGAATTTCACTTCTTAATATAACATTGGTTTTCTTGAATTGAATAAAATAGCCAAAACTTTTTGTGGAAAAGGATTCACAGTTTTTATCTTTAGAAATATCAAAGTACTTGTGCAGTGTTTCTAGAGTGCCTCATTGATCCTGGGTCGCTTTGTGGCAGCCATGGAGTCTGGACTTCCAGTGAACTCAGTGGAAGGTAGAAGACCCTGTACCAAGCATGGGCATTCTGCTCTTTCACAAGCCTTCTCCACAAGCTGTTGGGAGTTGGGGCACTGATGATCTGCATTTCTAGAGCAGTTCACCTAGCAAGAAATGCTCAGGAATGCTTTCAGTTACATATTCCCAAACATCTCAGCAGCCAGGTTTCCAGGAAGATATGCTAAGGTGTTTGAGACTTGGTTGAGTGCTTGGATTCTGTGTAAGTTCTGATATAAATCAAACTGTTCCCTGAAAATGGTTTGATATGTTACAAATTACATTATTTCCAGAAGAAAACATGGTCAAAAATTGATAATTAACTTTAAAATAAATCTTGGCTTTGACTATAATTTACTGTGTTAGTATTTTGTTCTGTTTTCTGTTGAGAGTAGAAAAGATACTGATCTGTGTTCCCTTTTCTCTTAAACTAGCAATGAAAAGGTTTAATGACACATGGCACTACCCAGAGAAAATTTGTACAGGGCAGGGGAACTGGTTATGTCCTTTACTGGGCAAGTGAATTTAATCAGTGAAATATCTTGATTTTTTAATGTATATTGATGTGCTTGATATACTTTCTTTTCTTTATAAGTGTTTGACTGTTGATACAGTAAAATTTTAAAACAAAGCCAGACTTTCCAGTATTTGAAAGTACTTAAAACTGTGTGCTGGCTTTTGGCTGACTTTGAAGAGAGTTACCGAGTGGACTTGGCATACTCATTGGAATACTACTCAGTGTGTAGTTGAAGAATCCTCAATAGTCCTGTCCATGTTGTCAGACATGTTCAAATGTATTGTGACTTTAGCAGTTTTGGGAGGTGAAGGTCTGGAAGAATTTGAGTGTTATAGGAAGGTTTAAATCGATTTTAAGTCTTTATTACAAGGTATGTTTCCCCCACAGTTCTTTCTCAGCTGTTTTTCTTTCATTACATGCTGCAATGAAAATGGTAATGTTGCCACATGGTTAGCAAATTAATTAGTTCTGGAAATATAACACAAGATGCTACCTGGTCTCTCTGCATTTTGATGTCTGTGTTTTGAATGTCTTTGGAGAAAGACATGAGTGTCACAAATTGCCAAGAAATTCATTGTTTTGCAAGTGTGTAAAACTTAACAGAATTAGGCCATGGTGTTGTACAAAAATAGAATTCTATATCCTTTTACTGAATATCAAACCTCTTTGAAGATCTGATTGCTTACTTTGGTTTAGTGCTGCCATAACCACCTGTAAACAGTTTAGATTTTAAGAAAAAGGAGATTAAGAGATTCTTTTGCACTCAATCTTAGGTTTTCTTCATTGCTCAGGGTACAGAACCAGACTCACTATGCTGAAGTGAGTAAGAAAAAAGAAAAAAAAATTACAGTTCTGGAGGGATTTTTCTTTACTTCTCTGTTGCCAACAGGCTTTTCTTCAGTCCTTTCCTCCCCTGCTTCCTACTCAAAATGGAAACCAAGAGCAAACTAAAGCTTAAAGGCGTGCTTTTATACTGAGTTAACTATAACTCAGGATTTTCTTGAGGTATTCTTTAGTCTATTGATAGCAGATTGTGCAGAGCTTTGCCCGGAAGCCTGTTGTCTCTACTGATATAATTAGACTGCTCAGCGAGCTCAGATGGGTCCCCTGGGGTCCAGCCTGATGTGAGAACATGCAGAGACACAGAGGCGCAGGAGGATGCGATAGCAGTCCGAGCGAGTCGGAGGCACTACAGAAATGCCTCAGTTGCCAGATGTCTTTGTAGACCTGGTTCTCATCTATCCCATTTAGTTCCTCTGTGCACCCTGTCTGGAAGGGCTATAACATGAGTAAAAGGAAATGGAAGAGCAATCACGTGGAACCTTTGTTATCCTCTGTTTTGGGGCATTTGCTGTGGTCCTTTCTTATTACAGTGAGAGTCTTTAAATAGTCTTGCTTCTTGCTTTATTTCTCAGTGGTTCATACCAAGGAGATAAATGTGTTGTGTACTGGTCTTTCCTTTGTCCTCAAAGTCTAGATTTAGAAGGCATCCCTTGTTTTTAACTACAAGCATTGTCTGATCCACATAGTGTTATGTTCTATGTCACACCAGTAATTTGTTTTCCAGAGCTGCTCTGTTAAGTGTTGAAATGTCTAATTTTTGAAGATTTTTGAGATTTTGGAGTTAAAATGGGAAACAACAAAGCAAAGCACCAGAAGCACTTGAAAATGTTGCTTTGAAGAGAGTCTAGATTAGGAATCTAGTGCTTCTCTATGCAGTTCCAAGAGCATTGAAGGAAATGTGTAAAAATTAAATAGGCTGAAATATTTACAATATCAGTGGATAGGTTTATAATGAATCAACCAACAGGAGGTTGGCTTGATGAGCTCCTTCATCACGTTAAATGAGGATTTTGATGTTGGAATGGGATTATTGTGCCTAGATTTCAATAGAAGGTGGTAGATATTTTGAGACTACATGAAAGGAATGAATTTCTGAGTTTATCCTGCTCGCAAACAGTACATGCTATGCACTAATGTGCCATATTAACACATGAAGTTTGTTACTATCTTTCAAACCTTGGTACAGTTCTAGCTGTAAAAATGACCTCTGACTAAAGAGATGGTGAGAGCACTTTCTCCCCATTGCCAGTAACTGACTGGCCTGGTTCTGCTTCCTGAACTTGTTGGGAGCTTGACTTGGAGATGCATTGCAAAATACACATGGTGGTTCATGCTAGAAGAAATTTTGAGACTTACTAAAGTGCTTTCTTACATTTTTGCAGTAATATCTTTAGCCAGGTACTGAAGATCTGTAAAACAAGGAGGATTTGATTTAGCTTAGCCCTGTGAACTTTGAAGATACCTAAAATTCCATGTGCATACAAATGAAAAAAAATGTCTTACTTTTTGTAATTAAATTGTGAGGGGGCAGGGAGAAAGGGACATGTATCACATTTTAATAAGGTAAAATGTCTTATTTTGGTAGAAGAAACTAAGCTGTGATACAATGTAAGCAGAACTGAATATTATGAAATACTTTTTAAAAATTTCTAAATTTAATGCATGTTCTTTCACAAATATATATTTAAAGCTGGAAAATATGCAGAAGATGATCTATGAGTTAGAAGAACAGCTACATAATGAAATGCAGTTGAAAGATGAAATGGAGCAAAAGTGCAGGTGAGTCTTTGAACTTCAATTATTTACATAATTTAAGTATGTCTAACACTTCAGTTCTGTGGTACTGCTTTGGAGATTACCAGGATAACACTAAGAATAGCGTTGTAGTTCTCCAAGGGAGTTCCAGGCACAGATCTAAGTCATTCTAAAATTTTCTTGAGTATGGTATAGAGAAATTTGTTTTTTCTTTGACAACCATGTAACACATGTTCTTTCTGAGCACTGTATTCAGATGTTTTATTGGACTAAGGTACGTGCTCACCGTGCTGATTTTTTTTGAAAATGTGAAATTCTGTATATATGGCACATACTGGATTATTAATATTAATTAGGTGTTTTCTAAATACAGGGTACTTGTTGGAAAACCACTTTTTTTTTTTCTATGGCTGACATATAGGAACAACAGTTTGCTTTCTGAAGTTTTGTTTCTACCATGCTGAAATAGCAGCTATGTGAGAATTGGCATTTTTCTTGCAGTCACATGAACAAACAGTTGAGATTCCCCCTTTTCTGATAATAAAGCCAGACATTTTTACTGAGAGTCATGCAAACTAAATTCCCCTTCAGTTAACTTCTCCTTTTGAAATCTTTTCCTGAAGAATTAAATAATCCCAGGAGGCAACATTAGGTATATGATGCAGGAAAAATTTAGACTTGTGAATTAGAACCATAGTGTGTAGCTGTACAAGCTCCTTAGGTGTAAACTGGTAACTGAAATGGTCTAGTGGGAATTTAGGATATGTGACTCTATTGCTTACTTAAACACAAGCTCACTGTTGGCAGGTTCTGATTGCTCTCCACAAGCAGAACATACATTCTTGAAGGATATTCAGTAGCTGTCTTCCTGCAGTACTACTGAAGCTGTCAGAGCACAACTGTGTCTTCTGGTTTGTCATTCCATTCACTGCAGAGTTAGTAGATAGGAGATATCCCTAACTATTGTAACTGCTTCTTCTTTTACCTGCCAGGCAGCCTTGTCTGGGTCCTCTTTGTTGGTTCTTTGAAGAGGGATGGCTGCCTGCAGGAATGCAATGGATGTGTCAATGCTATTCCCAGTTAAATGATGTTTTACTGTGTGTTTCACCACACTCTCTGTAGTTCAGTCTTCTAATACATTGATTCAACAGAGAGACTTTCAAATATTTCAAATAATATTATTCATGTACCTTTATCTGTAGTAGGGAGCTGTCTGCTGTGGAATTAATGAGCTGTTTTAGATATTTGAAGGTCATAACTAGAGGAAGTTTTAGCAGTTTACCAGGGTATTCTAATCTTCAGGATAGGCTGTCGTGTACATACACTGTTTTTTGCAGATTAAGGGATAAAATGTGGCACCTAAAGTTTCACATATTTAATTTGTAACACAGCTGATAAATACTTAGTGATATATTTTACAAATTATTTGCAATGGTTGATTGTCTTCCTCAACTTTAAATGTTCATTACAAAATAACATTAGTCAAAATATTAACATTCACTTTAGTAATAGTCACGAATCAGTTCACTAGAAAAACAGTATGTATAATTTATCTGTTAAATGATCTTGTTTTATTTTTAGATCTTCAAACATAAAGCTAGACAAGATAATGAAAGAACTGGATGAAGAGGTAATATTTTTCTCCCCTGAAGATGCCTTAATTGGGTAAAGGGTGGAGTTAGGAATAGTACTTTCATGATTCTAAGATATTTTTACTGTGACTAAAAAAAAATTGTTCTGTGTTCAAGTTTGAGACCTAATGATCATGTTTCAATACATAACATTGGGAGATTTCCTTAAATTTTTATTTGTAGTCATTTACAAAAACTTTTCTTTCTGTTAGTCATGCTGATTTATGTTTACTTTGATAAATATTTTACTTAGTCTTGCTTGCAAGTTTTCTGGATTTTATCAAAGTCAATTACTACAAAAATGAAGATGATTTTCTATTGAGTCCTTCTCTTGTCTCTTAATAATTTTAGTAGTTACTTTAGATATAATTGTACTAACAACAATTTTTCTCGTAATTGTATAAATTTGTCATGTAGAAGTTAAAAAAGCTGTCTTTTCTGAAAACCTTTCCAAGGAAGCCAGAAATTTATTCATTTGAAACAATCAGTTTCCATGTGTAATTAGTTGCAGAGATCATGCAACTGGTTTAGCAATCATTCCTTAAAATGTAAGTATAAAATACCAATTCTTTGAATTTTAGGGAAATCAAAGGAAGAACTTGGAAACAGCAGTGTCTCAGATTGAGAAAGAAAAGATGGTATTACAACATAAGATAAACGAGTACCAAAGAAAATTTGAACAAGAGAATGAAAAAAGACGTAATGTGGAAAATGAAGGTATGCAGTATTGTCCAAACGTTGACACAGGCTGTATATGATGTGTTTTGGGGAATAATTTAGTGTCATAGTGTCTTAAGTGCTGTGCAGCTTTAAGGTTTGAAAAGGGATCTTTTCAAATAATGAACACGGATTTTGAGTTAATTTTTTTTTGTTCTTATTTTCAAATTCTGTACTCTGCAGCACTGTGCTGTGTTGTTGGTCTGCAAGCACAAAATTTGACATAGAAATATATGTAAGAAGCAAAAAGTCGACAAAAGACCTATCAATGCAAAACAATATTTTGGAGCATGTTTGTGTAAAAAAACAAGAATAAAACCCTAGGTTTTTTATAGTATGCTGTATTAATGGTGCAATTTCTCTTTAGTGTCCACACTAAAAGATCAGATGGAAGACTTGAAAAAAATCAGCCAGCATTCACAAATTTCAAATGAGAAGATAACACAGTTACAAAAACAAGTATGTTGTTTGTGCTCCTTGCCCTAATTATTTCTTAGATTTAAGCATTCAAATGTAGCAAAACTGGCTCCATAATCTTTATATTTGAGAATCTTTGTCTGGTTTATTTTAACAGCTAGAAGAAGCAAATGATTTGCTGAGGACAGAATCTGACACAGCTGCAAGACTGAGAAAGGGCAACACAGAAATGAGCAAGTCATTAAGTCAGGTAGAATCACTGAATAGAGAACTGCAGGAAAGGTGCAGAGTTCTGGAAAGCACAAAACTGCAGGTGGAGAAAGATTATTACCAACTACAAGCAGCTTTGGAGTCAGAACGAAGAGACAGAAGTCATGGATCTGAAATGATTGGAGAACTACAGGGTAATTATTCTGAATTTATACCTTAACGAAAAAAGCTGTGATAAACCCTACTTAAGTGAAGTAGAGTTTGGTAATGGGAGGAAAGCCAACCTGCAAACAAAGTGTGACTAAACAATTTCTGAAGATCGGATCTGCCTTCCTGATCATATTGAGCAGCTCTTGGGAGAGAGAGAGAATATCAAAATCAAAGAGTATCAAACACTGATCGTGAGTCTGGGGCTGCACTGACTAAAATTCTGAGTCCAGTGGTGCAAAAATAGGAAGAGCTGATACAGTGCAACACTGTCTTACTGCCTTGTGCAGTAGCCAAATTGGTATATCCTGGACTTGCTCTTCTTTCATGTGTTGAGAAGGCTTTTTTTTTTTGTTAAATTGCATTTGTTTTCTTTTATGATGATTCTACATTACTTTTACAAGCACGGTTAAGAGCACAATAAGGGATGCAGTTGCCAAATCCTTTTTTTCAGGATGCTTGAAACTTCCTACTATTTCTATTGATTCTTCCAAACTAGAAACTATTCAGATGCATTAGTTCATGGCTGTGGCTGTGCTAATGGACCCTGACTCTTAACTTGCCATTTTGAACCATCTGTCTGCAGTATTCAGTTTCCATGAGGTCTTTTAGATGAGGACTCTCCTTTCCCTACTAAAAGGGAGTGTATAAGACAGAGACTTTTTACCAGGGTCTGTAGTGACAGGACAAGGGGCAATGGTTTTAAATTGAAGGAGAGTAGATTTACATTAGATATGGGAAGAAACTTTTTATAATAAGGGTGATGAGACCCTGGGGCAGGTTGCCCAGAGAAACTGTTGGTGCCTTGTCCCTGGAAGTGTTTCAGGGTAGGTTGGATGGGGCTTTGAGCAACAGGGTCTAGTGAGAGATGTCCCAGCATGTGACAGGGACACAGATGATTTTCAGAGGTCCCTTCAAAACCACATGATTCTACTTAGTATTTCATATAAACTCTTACACTACACAAGGGTAGATGCTTTGGGTTTGAGGAATAGTTCTTTTTCCCATAAGTCATAGCACTTAAAGTCATAGGATGGTTTTGGTTAGAAAAGACCTCTAAAATAATCATGGAGTCCAACTGTTAACCCAGAACTGCCAAATCCACTACTAAACCACATTCCTAAGTGCCACATTTACACATCTTTTGAACACTTTCAAGGGTGGTAATTTCACACCTTCCAATTGGAGCCTGTTTCAGTGCCTGACTTCCCCATTGTCCGAGTCACACTTAGGTGAATGTTGTGTTAGTACCCAAAAATCTGTTTGAAACTGACTTTCTGTGTAATGTGCCTTATCTACCCATTAATGAAGTTAGCATCACTTACAGGTGCTTGTTCCATAGCCTAGCAGAACTTGGGTTAATGAAAGAAATTCTGAATATTAGATAATGGAAGTGATGGAAGGCAGAAACCATTTTTGCTTGATTAGTTTTTGTGAATTGTTACTGATTATATGCATAAAGAGTGTCTCAATAGGTCAGTTTGCTCTACAATGTATGGCCTTTGCATGCCTGAGCAATTTGAAGTATTTGAAATATTTTATGGGCCCAGAAATCAATAGAAGTTGCAAAGACAATTGATCTAAATAACGTAACAAATATTGAGTGATATTTAATTTTTTGTGGCAGTTCGGATTACAGCTTTACAAGAAGAAGTAAAAAACATTAAAAACAATCTTGAAAAAGTGGAAGCAGAAAGAAAACAAGCACAGGATATGCTTAATCATTCAGAAAAGGTATGGTGAAATGATGTCGAGGCTGATGCTCTTTGTCAGCTTTTGACTATATTTTCAAATGTTATTGATGTTTCCAAGTCTTCAGGTGGTTCTTACTTGTAGCATTGTGCATGAAAATTGTGTTTGTCATTCATTATCACTGATTCAAGGATCCAATTCTACTGCCAGTAGCAAGGAATTTTTTTCTGCCTGCCTAACTATGACTGCAAAGACTTGCTTCTGAAAATCTATAAACTTTTTAAAAATCTGGTTTTGTTTGGTTTTTTTTTTTTTTTTTTTTTTTTTGGAGTGGGAGTGGGGGGTGTTTTCTCTTTTTTAATCTTTACGGGATTTTAATTTGACTGGATCGGTGCCAGGCAGGGCTTTTTAATCAACTCTGGTGCGGAATTTTTTTCTGTCCTTCCGTCCTTCCTTCTAAATGTTCCTCTAACATCTCTGATCCCTTCCATATGATGGAAACAGTAAGAGGAAATCCTGCACCTTTTCTCCAGACAGACTGCAGAGTTAACTCTGTCTGGTGAGATCAGGTAAAGACTTGCTGTGCTTTGTGGTCTGTGCGAATAAACCAGAGATAGAACAGCCTGTGAGGGAAGGGGACAAGCAATTCTAATTTGTTGTTATGTGAAGAAACCATTCAAAGGCCAGTGCTTGTCTCTCAAAGCACATCTCCAGTGCTTGTTTGGTGAATTACTGTTAATGCCTGGCAATCCTAGAATGAAATAACCCAAATCCATCCAGGTAACAATAATTCAGATTCCTCTGTGCTCTAGGATGTCTGTTTGTTAGTTGTATGTTTCCAGTTTAGGTGACTACCAATTATACAAATGGAGAAGTTTCCGTTTTCTTGCAAATTTGTAGACTACTGAAAAAAAGTTAGTGAAATTTTTTCCAGAGCACTGAGTACAGTTTTGGTCTGTTACTGTTCTTTGCTAAGCGTGGAAAATAACATTGATAATCTCTTGATAACAGAAATGTAATACTAAAGAAGGGAATAAGAATGTGATTCTTCAGGTATTACAGAAATCTGATCACTTTTTCTTTATCTTTAGGAAAAGAATAATTTAGAGATAGATTTGAACTACAAGCTGAAATCCTTACAAGACCGGTTAGAACAGGAAGTGAATGAGCACAAAGTGACAAAAGCGCGGTTAACTGACAAACACCAGTCCATAGAGGAGGCAAGATCAGTTGCAATGTGTGGTAAGTGTTTCCTGCAAGTTTCAGGTGAATACATAATAAAGCATGTTCTGATTATGATATTTCAATACACATTGTGTTACACTGTAGTACTCTTGCACCAGTGTTTGATCCTTTCTATAAAGAAAATGTGTATTAAAATCTTAAAACGTGAAAACTACATGTTTAAAATTATTTTCTCTAACATGCTATTTCATAAAAATTTATTGTTTCCTAATGTTTTACATATCTTACTTCAAAGCCTTCCATGGCTTCTAAAATGCTATTGAATCTTGAGCTTCTGTCTAATGCTAAACAGAATTGAAAGAATGCATTATCAAGAGAGATGTCTTAGGGCATTCATTCTTGTGTAACTGCATTAAAAATACCAGTGTTGTATTAGGCTTGTCTGAAGGGAAGTGAGAATTTTTTTTTATAGATGTATATCCATGAATCAAAGGTGTGTCTTGATTTTGTAATTGAACATGTCAGGTTTTCCTGTGAAGGTCATGAGTACCTAAATGTGGCTTTTAGAAGTAACAATAATGGTAGCATTTTTTCTTTTGCTATTCTCCATTCATGGAAATGAAACTTTGCCTTACGTCAAAATAATTACTTCAAGAATCTATGCTTTTTATTTCTTTCACTGTTTATCTTTCAGTTGTCATGATAATATTCCAGTGCTTTGAATGCAGAATGGAATTATTTTTATTTTTTAGTGTTCCTTGTAATAATGCCAGGATCTTTTTTCTTTCAAAAAAAAAAAAAGAAAAACAAACAGCAGAAAAGCTGAAAATCACATAGCAGAAAAGCTTATATAGCTGAACAAAAAGGTCTGAAAAATATTAGGATATTTATGACTGTTTTTACAAATGCATGCTTGCAGATGCTATGTAATAATTTTTGTTATTTTTATTTCCTTAATCTTTTTTAGAAATGGAAAAAAAGATAAGGGAAGAACGGGCAGCAAGAGAAAAGGCAGAAAATAGAATAGTTCAAGCTGAAAAACAGTGTTCCATGTTGGACTTTGACCTGAAGCAATCTCAGCAGAAACTGGAACATCTTCTTCAGCAAAAGGAGAGACTGGAAGATGAAGTAAGTAAAAGGTTCATCAGTAATAATTTTCTATATAAATAAGAAATTAGAGTTGAACTGAGAAATAGAAAATTAAATTCACTTATACTGAGCTCCTTATATAATACAACTCTCAGTAGAATTGAGGATAGTTGTTGGCCTAAGTAGGTTTAGGTAAGTTCTGCTTGTTTCATAACTCTAGCATGTCTTCCATATTTGAACTTCAATTCAATATAACACCTTTTTTTTTGTGTTTTCTCTTTTTCTAAAGAAAAAAATTTGCTTGTGAATTTGACTGTGCAGTCTGATTGATGTGGATGATTTACAGGTCTGAGTTTGTGTTGTCTAGTTTGCATTCTTTCCTTTTGTTCAAGGAAATGCAATTAGAATATTGAGTGTGAAAACTAGGTACTAAGAATAATAGCTTCATTCTTACTTTTTCTTTACAGGACAGTGGGAATGAATTTTATAACACCTTTCTTAGGGGTCACAACTCATGTAAATTAGTTTTTATGTACTTGATAAGCTGCATTTTTTTTCTAGGGTGAGAGATTTTTACGATCTGAAATCCATGTAGAGGTTTGCAGACAATTTAGGTTCCTTCACTTGTTGTCTTTCAGATAAGTTAAATTAGGGACTTTGAAATAACTAAAAATGGGAAAGCTTTATCATTCTGCAGCATCATAGCCATACGTTCTAAGGGCAGCAGCTTTGTGTGAGGTTATTACACTGAAGTGTTTGGAGATTCAGGAATACTTTGACATGTGTTACACAGTGTAGCATCTAGTCAGTGGTGTTTACTATAAAATAATCCATATGTGAAACCTCTTCAGCCACATGCAACTGGTTATTTAGCAAAGGCTCCTAAATGGAAATATTTCTCATTTAGGTAAGGAATCTGACACTTAAGCTAGAACAAGAGACGAATAAGCGAATAATGGCACAGAATGAATTAAAGGCACAAGCTTTTGAAGCTGATAACTTGAAGGGTTCTGAGAAGCAGCTGAAACAGGAAATCAATACCTTGTTGGAAGCAAAGAGATTACTGGAATTTGAGTTGGCTCAACTTGCAAAGTAAGTAAAAACGTGAAGTAAAATGGAAAAAATTGCTTAATTATACATGTACTATTTTGCCTGTTCCTGCTAGTGAATAAAGTTCTCTGGAGCATAGGCATTTTTTCCTAAACTGAAAGAGTATTTTTAGCTGCATGTTATGATTCCTATGTAGCTGCCTGTTATGATTTCTATATAGCCTTCAGTGTTGGAATATTTTTGTTATGAGCTACAATTCAGAACAGTTCTTGGCTCACTATTCTGTGTTAAGGCACACACACATATACATGATTGTGTGTGTATATATATATATATGTATATATATGTGTATGTATGCTTCTTTTATTTGAATTACTTTTTTATGGATTGACTCTGATGCTACTTACTAAATCATATGGGACTTTTAGTACATGGGAGTCAATAGTTCCCTTTCATTGCCTAATTCATTTTCTTAATGTTTCTTTATCTTAAAATGAAGACATTTTTCATTAATTAGACTTCTATCATATATTCTTTCAGCTGGCTTAATGTTTCTCCATTTAGAGTACTTCTGGGCTTCTAAATTACATACTGAAAGGGTATGTAATTTGTACTCTACAAGGATCATTGTTTTAGAATAAGAACTGTGTTAAATCAGAATTCTAAGATACAGCAAACTGTTGCTCTTTGTGAAGTCATATGTATGCAATTGGAAGATCATTGTAGAGTGCTGTTCTGGTTAGAAATTGTCTTTGTCTTTTGTTAGTAGCTGACTTTTTAAATGTTTTCCTTTTTTTTAATTTCTTCAAAGACAGTACAGAGGAAATGAAGGTCAGATGCGGGAGCTTCAGGATCAGCTTGAAGCTGAGCAGTATTTTTCGGTAAGACTTGTAAGGAATTGTGTGTAAGGAATTTTGATATAAAATCCTTTAACAGTGAATAGTTGAAACTGAAATTGTTTTAATTTAAGTAACAGCCTTGCATAAATCAGCAGTTCAGAAAATCCTGCTTGAAATACAAACGATGAACAAAATATTAGAGAACATTAGATGTTGTATCTAGAATGTTGTTTTCTTGTTTGTCCAAACTGACATTAGATTGAGTAACTCTTACCTGAATTTTTCATCAGAGTTGTTCTCATCCTGAGATTAGAAAGGAGATACTTTTCTGATACAATTGCAAACTTTATAGAGAGTTGAAAATCTCCAAATTTACTGGGAAATAGCTCATGCTATTCATCTACCATACATACATTTAAGAACCATAGACGCAGTAGCATTCTGCATGTATTCCTTATTCTAAAAAGCTACCTTCTCTGCACCTGAATTGCTGAAGGACCATACTGGGTACTCCAGGTAGCCAAAATGTGTATTTCATAGATGTAGTTTGATCTGTTTCGTCTCTGTGAAAAGAAGCAATAGGATAAAATTCTCTGTAACACCTGAACTTCAAATACATTTGTGAATATGGACAGACTCATTTCACTTTGGGAAATACTTTTAAATTTGGTTTTTCCTGGGAGAGGCAGTAAAAAATTTTGTTTACTAAACTGCATATGATTATCATTTCATTATCTGTTACAGGGGCTTTTTCTGTATTTCTCCATGACATACTGCTTATAAGAAGATGCAGAGCATTGTGTTTCTCAGTTTCTTCTTTTTTCACTAATTTGTAGTTTAAATAAGTCATTCATAATTCAGTCTGAATATTTACAAAAGTAGTTTACTGTAGAAGATCAGATTTTAACTTTCAGAATTACGGGTGATGGTAATAATAACAATATAGTAATAAAACCCAGAAGTAATTCACAGCAGTAAGTAATTTACATAAATCAGACCTCAGCTGAATCACTTACTAAGTCGGTAAAGAAAAAGCTTAAGATTCTAAGAGAAAAGGTACATGGACACAAAGAGAATGGAACAGGTGAAAGCACAGAATGATGTTAGGCTTGTTGGATGAACATTTTGAGACAAGTGATGCTTCAAGATGCAGTTTTGCCCTGTTGTGTCTGGGGGACCTGTTCTGCTGTGTCACAGTGCCTTCTGTCTCTTTTGCAGCACCTTTATTTGTGCAGCTATGTAGGAAAACACACTAGAAATTGAAAACTAATTTGGTCATATCAGTTCCCTACCCAACAGAAACAGTAAAGAAGCATCTGGGAGAGGAAGGAAGGAGGAAATTTTACTAATGACAGTATTGGCATGTGTCGGGGTTTGACAAATTCAAACTAAGGTAGTCTGAAAATGAGGAATTTCAGTATGGAATTTGAATAATGATTTTTTTTATGCTTTCTTTTACAGACACTTTACAAAACTCAGGTTAAGGAACTGAAAGAGGAAATTGATGAAAGGAATAAAGAAACACAAAGAAAAATGCAGGAATTGCAAAATGAAAAGTATGCCCATTATGTTTCTCACATACACCTAAATTTTTCCTTGTAATACTGTCTCACTCATGTATACTTTGAATCAGATCTAAGATGTTTTAATTCCTTTAGAAAAAGGCCTCGAAAGTGTTCCATAACACCTTGTAAGTGGCAAATACATAGGATGTTAACTATACTGACTCACAAAGCCAAATATGGTTATTCATATTTGCTTTGGATATTATCATGTCTGTAAGAAGAATAATGACTTCTCTGAAAATTTACTAAGATTTCAAAAATTTTGAAAAACATTCCATTTTTGGTTATCATCTCACCAGCTTTTAAAATTTGATTGTATTATCCTGATAATTACTTAATATATTTCTATAGTCAGTAAAATAATTTGAGAAAAAGGTAACCAAGTCTTTGAAATTTAGTATATTTCTGATTACAGCTAAAGTAGTTATTATTAACAACCATTAATTGTGATGTACTATTTTCTAAGCTATCAAATAAGAAAAAAAAAATTAAGCTTGTTTTTCCAGTTTCTTAATTTATTTTATGTTCTGAAGAAGGAGACTGTGGCCTTACGCATCAAGTACAGTTTCTTCTAAAGTCTGTGTCTCTTGTTCTGCTTGAGGATTGACATTGGAAAGCAGTCTGAAGGGCAGAGGTTATGTACAGTGTTCATTTTGTACAGCAGTTTGGTAGGCTAAGAAAGGGAGAAAGAAAAGATGTTGTGCTAATAAATATGGTGTAGGAGGAAAATATATTTGTCTCTGCAAGTTGTTCATGAGTGGTAACCAACATAAAGAAATGGGGAGGGAGGAGAAGGTAGGCAAGACTTCCCTTATTCTCCTTGTGGTTATTTATTTTCTTACTTCTTTTCATAGATGCTTTGTATTCTATTCCCTCTCTATTTTCTGCAATCTTATGTTCATCCTAAACGTTTCTCACTTGGATATAACTATGGCAATTATGATAATGGGCAAATGTGGATTAAGTATCTTTTGTTGGACCATTCTGTACATATAATTTAGTTTTATTTTCTGTTCCTCGAAGACAGGAGAATCCGTATTGGTGTTTCATGGATGATTGAAATGTTAATGAAAATCACAGTAAGCTTGCTGCTGTAGCTTGTGTGGACCATCAAAAGATACAAGTGTACAGAATGCAGTTTTGTAGCTCTTGCTTTTCTTAAGAAACTAAGATAATGACCATTAGCTGAGTGGTATAATTTGGGTTGGATAGTTTTCCTGAAGATTTGGAATGTTTTACATAGGGAAAGGAAATCTTAATGTCCTTTTTACAGAGAAACACTTGCTGCCCAGTTGGATTTAGCTGAAACCAAAGCTGAGTCGGAACGGTTGGCACGGGCGCTCGCTGAAGAACAGTATTATGAACTGAATCAGGAGAGTAAAAAAGCTGCATCAAGGCACAGACAAGAATTGACTGATAAGGACATCATCATAAGAAGGGTAAATTAACTGTTATACCTGTATACATCTCTTCTGGCTGGAAACCAAAATTCATGGTTTTAATTAATGAAGTCCTGTTGTGATTGTAAGTGATAACTAATTAAGTATCTTAAGTTTTGGGCTCACTTGGAACCTTTACATTTTGTCATGTCACAAAATTCACAATTTTGATGAATTCACATTCACATGATGTGAATGTGAATGAATGTGAATTCATCAAAACAAAATTCATTAATCTGAGGTGAAGCCAGAATGAAAGTCAAGTGAATGTCTATAATTCAGTTATTAAGCCTTTTGTATTTACTTCTTGTCATTGCCAAGTGTATTATTTAAATCTTGTAAATTTGTAGAGCTGTGTATTAGAGACTCTTATTGCAAAGTAACTTAGTCTTTAAACAAAAAGCCTCTTGAGAGTCTCAAGTTTCATAACCCAAACCCCAAAATGTAATTTTTGAAGACGCTTTATAGCATAGCTTTTGGATGTTAATATGAGCTTGATAAATGTCTTTTAACTGAAAAGTCTCAAACAGCAAGCCATATGTAGCATAGTTATTTTATCATTGTTTTTTCCCATTTAGCATCAGCTGTGCATGTATTCTTAAAAGTTCTGGGGGTGTAAAGTTCCAGATGTAACTGAGCTTGGCTCAGTTGCTCAAAGCTTTCTGTTAATGCTTCTGTGGATATTCCATCTCTGTGAAAAGATAGTGCAAATAGTGTTTATTTCATGAATTTGCTTTTTTAAACTTGAGATTTACAGAATACCATTATTTCTTAAGCAGCATTTAGAAGACTATGTCTGTGGCATCAAAGGAATACCCTCTTGCCAATATATTTTTGGTTTCAAGTTTCTGATAATTTTGTCTGACAGCTTCATACAGAATTATTTGTATAGGCTTCAAACAAAACCTTTATTTAGGAATACAATTATGTCTGGTTTTTCACATTTTTCACATGTTAAGTGATCCTGGCTGTGGCAGTGAAACATATTCAAAGTTGTTGAGGTTTTTCCTTTCCAACTTTTTTCTTTTTTTTTTTTTTTGCAAGCTTTGTACATATTTACCTATGTCTACTTTGTCTTAATCCAAATTCAGTTTTGTTTTTATCCTGATTTTCATGATTTATGCAGTAAATTGCATAAATATGCATATTTTCATGATTAGCAGTAAATGCCTTGTATCTACTCTAAATTTAATGCTGGAGTTATAGCATCTGTCAGCTACTTTTTTGTCTGGATTCACGGTATCAGGCCTCTACTCACTAGTTTTTCCAAAGTACAACACATTAAAATTGCCACATTCCATAACTGACAATCTAACTCTGCTTAAGTTGATTTTTGTTTCCATACAACAGTGTTGTCAGTTCTGCAGTGATAATTTTTTTATCTGGGACAGGTGTATTTTGAGCCTTCTGGTAAATCAAACCAGCACAAGAATAGTAGTGTTTTTTACAAGTTCACATAGGCAGAAGGTGTTCTAAGTTGTTATAGAATTAAGGGTATTTAAAATAATAGTATTATAGATAGTTTTAGAATTTATGTCAAATTCTTTATTCTAAAATGTGTTTCTTTTCATGTAGCTGGAAGAAACTAATAACACTTTAACCAAAGATGTTGATTTAATAACAAAGGAAAATACAGAAATCAGTGAAAAATTTAAGAAACAAGAGGAAGGTATGTCATATTTGGAGTTTTAATTTATCTGTTCTGAAGCATGCCTGAATCTGAAGCATATGTGAAGAAATGGGAAATGGAAGAAGACATTGCTATTTATCTTCCATATTATTTTGGGCTTGATGTTGGCTTTAGTATTTCAGCTTTGTACCTTTCTGATATATCCTTCTGGTCATTTTCTGTCATTGCAGTGGTGTTAAACTGGTAATTTTTGTCTTTGTAAATTGTATTTTGCTCAAAAAGGGAAGCAACAGGAAAACAGAATGGAAAAAAAAAGCACTTATAGAAGTAATTAAGTTTTAAAATAATTACCTTGTACTAAAATACCTCAAAATTGAATATTATTTTAACAGATTACAGAATGAAAAAAGAGGAGGAAATCAGTAATATTAGAATGCAATATGAGAAGAGCATAAGCACTGAAAGAACTCTGAAGACACAGGTACAACTTTGTATGCAATTTAATAGCAATTATTACTTTGCATTAACAGAAGTATTTCAGGTTTTTTGCCTTTGTGAACTAACTCTTAGTTCCTTTGAAATCAAGTTTATATTCACCATTATGTACAATGTGCATTGTTAAATTTACATTTGAAAGAACAAGTTTTGATGCTGTATACTTTTCAGTATTACTTCAGTTCTGAGTAAGGGCCATTTCTGTTGGTGAAGGGATTTTTTTTTTATCAGATCCTGCAACTAGAGGAACTGAGAAGTTTTTTATGAAACATGCTGTATATGTAATTTTTCTTACTGGTTCTCCTTTTTGTTAACAGGCTGTCAACAAACTGGCTGAGATAATGAATCGGAAAGATTTTAAAATAGACAGAAAGAAAGCTAACATGCAAGATTTGAGGAAGAAGGAGAAGGAAAACCGAAAGCTCCAATTAGAACTTAATCAAGAAAAAGAGAAATTCAATCAGATGGTTGTGAAATACCAGAAAGAGCTTAATGAAATGCAAGCGGTAAAATAATTTAATTTTTTAATCATACTGTGGAATATATATACATGCACATATATATATACATATATATGTGTGTATGTATAGATAGATATATATATATATATATATATATAGATGTAGATATAGATATGATTTTCTTTTCAAAATACTTGGCTGCCATGTTTTTGGTAACACAGTAACTATGTGTGTGTATATATAAATACAGCAACTAGCAGAAGAATCTACGTACAGGAATGAGCTCCAGATGCAGCTGGATAGTAAAGAGAGTGACATAGAACAACTACGAAGGAAAATCATGGACCTCCAGCAAGGAATGGATTCTACCAGTGTTGCCAGTCTTCCGACAGATGAAACAGATGGAAATCTTTCAGGTATGAGAAAAGCAGATTTGAACCACTTGGCTGTGTTGCATACACATAGTTCTGGAAGGTATTGTTTCAAACAATTACTTGTTATTGCTTCTTAAAGTCTTCTGGCTCTCTACTTCTGTATCACATCTCCACTTCCTTTCTTTCTTTGTTTCTTTTTTTCTGTTTTCATACCTAGGTTGCTTATATTTAAGACTTAATTTTTTCTCACATCACACTTCCCACTGTATGGCTTGGTATTAGCATTGTTTATATGCACTTTTGAGGAAGGAGTATCTTTACATCTCTTGTTTTTCAAATACAGTGATTACAATGTGCAGTATTTGGTGAATAGAAGATGGGGCCAACACTTCTACAACATCATGATTATATTTTATATCTTGAATGCAAAATTGTCTTGATCTTATCTCTTCTTATTCAGTCATGTAGCACCTCTGTGACAACTGGCAGTAATTGCTGTTGTGAAAAATAATTGGAGGAATTTCCATAATAAATTTATGGTTGTATGGTACTCTGATTTAGCAGATGAAAATAAGAACATGTAATAAGGCATAGCCAGCCATTTCCAAGTACCAGACACTGTACTTTGAGACCCACTTTCAGACTGGTTAGTTATTTACCTCTCCCCTTCCCCAGAGTTTGAAAAGTGGAATCAGTTAGTACTTCCACATGATCCACTTCTGTATCTCTCAATACAGGAAAAAAAATTTGTGCAATCAGGTGTGCTTGACAATTTCTGTACATCATAGCTAGGTGTATCTTTTTTCTATATGCTTAAGTAATTTTTAGAATTCATTGTGAAATTTTTAATATAATTTTGATAAGTCTGGATTTCATTCTAGAAAAATATTTTTAGACATACAAAACCAGAATAATATTTTGGGTATTTTATGACTTCAGTGGATGAGTAGTCAGATAAAAGTACATAGAATAATTTTAGATGTGTCTTTTCCTGTTAATGCACTTCATGCTGCTCAATTGCCACATTCTAGAGTTTTTCCAGGAGTCTTAGAGTGATTGAAATTTCAGGTAGGTTATCAATCTTAGTCCATGTTTTGATGTAGTTACTCCTTTCTGTGTCTATTTATGTTTCCTATCTTCCCCTAGTTATTTTTAGATTTTTATTTTTAGTTAATACTGTAATGAGTTTCATTTTAGAATAGATTTTTGTTCAGATAACAGTATAGTCTTTTCTCCACAACTTCCATTTTGTTCAAGAAGCCTTTGCATTCTGGAGTTTGATCTTGTAAATTGTCATCTTGTAAAGATTTTGTCTTTTGACAACATCTTCAAGGCAAACTCCCATTGGAAATTCTTCAAATTTTTAGATTGGTTAAGGAACATTTTTTTCTTAGCTGTCACCTGCTAGGAATTCCTTCTGGTATTTCTGAAGTATCAGTACTTCTCAGGAATTTTTCTCATAGATTCTCATTTTCAGTGTATTCCATTTAACAGGCATAAAAAGGAAATCAGAGGCATTTTGCTTATTGAAGTGGATTTTTTTTCTCCCCTCAAATTATGAATTGGAATCAAGCCTTATTGTTTTTAAGTGTCTTGTAATTGAAGAAGATTGTAGCTCATAATTTTAGTAGAAAATTTCTGAACTCTCTTCAGTTGAGAGCGTTAGGGTTTTTTCCTACAGCAAAACAGACCACATTTATTCTACTCAAAAGAGTAGTTTTGAACTTCCTCACTTCCCTTCTCAGCCATTTTCATTTGATGGCTGTTGTGTATTACATGGAAAACATAAATGCTTCCATCTGGTCGTAGATACCTTCCCTATTTTTTTTTTAAGGGCAGTAGTGTGTCAGTATGAACCCATTGTGTTCCAGATCTTGGATGGACTGTAGGAAAAAGCTCTTTCTTTGTCTGCCTCAATAAGGAAGGTTATTTTCTGTTTTACCTCTGGAGATGTGTGCAGTCAGGCTTTTGGCTGCATAATCTATTGCTTCCATTTTGGGGCAGAAATTTCAGTCTGTACAAGATCTTTTCAAGTCAGCTGGTAATTCCCATTGTTAATTAGAACATGACAGTTCTGGTGTTCTTGGATGAGGTGTCTACTTGTTAGCCCTCAACTATTTCTTTTTTGCTAGCTTTTCAATTCTCTTCTCTTTTTCGCCCTTTTTTCTACATGTGCCTCTGATTTTTACTACAGTTGTCCTGCTGGTTTGATACAGGTAGGACCTCTAATACATATTATTAGGACTTATCTAGATTTAGATCATGTCCCTACATGCTGCTTTGGTTTTGGTTTTGGTTTTTTTGACTGAGTTTCTGGGTTGATCAGGATCTGAATAAGAAGCAGTTTGGTAATTAAAGGAGATTAAGTGACATTAGTGTAGTCAAATTTCACACACTTGTTAAAGAGCTAAGCAGAGGGTGAAAAAGGAGTGCAGTAGCATTATAAAGATAACAAAGAACCCAGCCAGACTTCAGAATAGAAATAGCCCGTGCCACAGAAAGAGGAAATTATCCAGCACATAGGTTTTTTCCTGCCAACCAGGTAATTAGTGTACAAACCAGAAGGTGACATATTACAGCAGCTCATTTGCTACAGTTTTGTTGCATGATGTTGATTGTCTTCAACTGTGTGCCAAGTTCCCATCACTCCCACAGCTGAAACATGGCCATTCCTTCAGAGCACCTTGAATAGCATCTTGTTTTCAAGGGTTGGATGTGATGAGTGGTCAATAGCTGGTGCACCAGTTCTAAAGGCAAAGACTCTATTAAAAATTTTTTTAGCAAATAAATGATTGAATTTTACAATAAGTAATTATAGTATGATTTATTCATTTCCCTGTCAAAATAAAAACATCACCAGGGAAAAAAATAAAGATACAAAATAATAGAAGTACATATAAAAGAATGATTCCATGGTCATGATTCTGGCAATGGGCAGTTTTTGGTTTAACTGAGAAAAATTTTTATGCTTATAAAATTTTAAGGAAAAAAAAATCTCTATTTAGAAATAGACACAGAGAAATCACATGGTAACACACTTTACAGCTGCATTTCTCTTGGAGCTGTTTTCTGTCTGCCATTGGCTTAAATATTCCCTCCAATTTTGGTAGCTGCTAGGACAACTTATACTCTCCCAAGGTGGGGATTGGCCCCTTTACAAAATCCAGGCTATTCTCAGGCTCTTGCTCACTTACATGGGAAAGATTATGTGGATGAAATTTTTTCCTTGTATTCAATTCTAGGCATGTTTTGCAACTCTCACTCCTGATTATTGATTCAGATAGCAGCTCATATCTCAGTTGGTGTCCCCAGTGTTAACAGAGTCCTTGCTGAAACAACTGAGATATTTGCTTTTAAATTATGCCTTTGGAATGATTCTTCCTCCTGGCTGGACTTTGGGAGTCTTTATACTTGCATGATTGTAAACAGAATTCTTTTTTGCCAAGACGGAACACAATCAGGAACGGAACATGAGGGTTTTTCTCCTAATTGTTACAGGGCACTTAACCTGTTGTGAATTGCTCCTTTTCATCTGATTGGCAAGATCATTTAAGCAATTGAGCTGCCCTACAGGTTTAGCTGCAGCACATAATATTTTACAGCATATGTTTTCATGTTTTGCACAAAGATAGGATGGAATAATAAATGTGTGGGGCACTTAAGCAGCAGTTTTATATAAGACTTCCTGAAGCAGCCTGAATAAATCTGAATAAACCCCAAAGAGAGATCCAGTCAGAAATCCTTGGTGCAATCCACATGAAATTATAGTAGGACAGTCTGCAAAAGGAAAAATCCAAATTGGAAGAATGGAAAGAATTAGCAAGATAATATCTACAGGTTTTTGGTTGCTGTGGAAGACTCTTAGGAGTAGGAATTCTTGAGCATTGGAAAGAGATGCTCTGCTGTTCCTGAAAGCACCCACATTACTTAGCTCCAGAGCAACAAAAACTCTCATAAACACATATAGTCATGGTTGTCTTGTGTGATTTTATTGAAGTCTTACTGTTAGCACTCCTATCATACTGAATCCCTATGAATCCTGGTAGTCTGGATACTAGCAATGAAGATGTTTGGAATAGAAATCTAAATTTAAAATATATTCAGAGAAAGCTACAAGATCTGTAGCCTTTATGGAATTCTTTCTTCATATCCTATTCAGATCCAGCTAACCAGATATTTTTGAGGTCTATCTTAGACTTTCTGGATTGCAAATATGAGGTATCAATTCTGGTGTTTTTTCCAAAATACAGGGGAGTTGTCAGGCAATAGTTTCAAGCCTATTTTTAAAGACAGGAATGGAAGATTCTTCTTTTAAGTCTAGATAGCCCATATTTTCTTAATTACTTAATCAGAACACTCATAAATATTAGTCTTCTGGATCAAATATTTGTGAAATGGCCAGATGAGCATTTGCAGTTATGCTAAGTCTGTCAAGAGAAATGAAAATGCACTATAAATATTACTTGAGAGAAACCTTTGTGGTGAGGCTGGAATGAAGGAGCTCATCTAGTCTTTCAAGAGTACATTTGGTTCCAGACAAATTTTAGCTTTGTTGAAAAGATGGTTAGAAACTGTTACTTTCAACTGCAAGATGTTATTCACAGCTCAGAAATCATCTCTTATTAAAATAGAATTTGCTCCCTAAAATAGATTTGTTGTAGACAGAAAAGAATGTCGACAGATTCATTTGAAATACCTCATTTACTTCCTACTTCTTTTGAAATTGTTTCCAGAACATGCTGAAGTAGAAGGAAACCTAGAAAAACTTATACTGTGCCTATAAGCATCTTGTAAAATTCATCATCATTGGATCTTTCCAGATTTTCATATGCCACTATTTCAACAGAAGCTTTCTTTTCTTTTTTTTAACAAGTCATCCTTCCTATATTCCTTTTGAACGACAGTTTTCCATACTTTGTTTTTTTTTAGCAATTCATCACTTTGTTTTGCAATGAAAACCTGAGTTCTAGGATGTTTCTATAATTTCTAAAAATGGAAGAATCTTCTCTTAATGTAAAAATTAATCAAAGTATTCAAAACAAGGTAAACATATCTGTGAGGCCTGTAGACATGAAGGAAATAGGTTTTCTTTTCCAAAGGTACTGAATATCAATAACTGGGAAGAGTCTGGGATAGCAGAGGAGGTCGGGTTGGGGGGTGTGGGGCCCCTTACCCCCCAGTCCCCACAGTTGTTATGCAGATGTGAGAATGCAGGGAAGTACAAATTTCCTTCATTTTTCTGGGAAGTTTTCTTACAGGAAGGAGTTCTGCTAACATGCTTTTATTACTGTTGATATCAGTAGTTCAGTGGCCCTCTAGCATTTTGAAGCTATTCTCTGTGGAGAAATGATGGGAAATGATTCCATATGCCTAAGTGTAGTCCATTTCTAAATACTTGCTGCTGTAAGGCGAATGTGGGAAGGGCTTTTACATGCCTAATTGTAATGCCTTGCTAGGCTGTCAGTCCCATTGTAATTCTATATAGCTAAGCATATGGACAGTAACTTTCATACATTTGAATGCATTTCAGAACTTGCTGGGGTACACCTCACATAGAGTAATTCCTGAAGGACAAAAGGAACCAGTTGCTCCTCAGGACATAAATAGTTGTGGAGAATGTTTCAGAAAATTTTAACTTAAATTTTTTGAAGTTTTCAATGCTACTATTACCTTGCTTCATAATTTTAAATTTTAGAAGCCACTCTCAGTTAGCTGGAAGGGTTTTCTAAATCAACAGTCCACATTAGGCAGATTGCTGATTTTCCTGTGGCCCTTTTTTGTATCATGCTAAATTATTTCAGTAGTTTAACGGTGGGAAAATAGGGTACTACATTTCTCTTTGGATTTTTCACTGAAAATTTGAGTAAAACACTTGTCTCTTATTCTTTATATCTAGTTGATTCTTCCTGCATTCCTTATTTAATTATCTCCTATGCTTATCTTCTGTGAGTAATGGGACACCCATGTAGCTTTGCTTGCTCTTGTGCTCTCTCTCCTTTTTTTGTTTCCTGTGGAAAATGTGGATCTGATTTATTTTACTTCCTGCATCTTCCTGCTGAGTATTTTCATACAGCTCCTCTGAATGTTAAATTATGTTTACATTGAAAATCTCCTAATTTAAACTGTAATATATTTTCAAAGCAAAGTCTTTCCTGCCTGGCTCTTTGCAAACTATTTACATACAGTGTTAGATGTTGGCATCAAGGAAAACAGCTTTACTTTTATTGTGCAGTAACTGTGTAATCAGATGTTGGCTTGTGATGAAGCATGAATTAAATGCTTATATCTTCATTTTATTTAGCTGTGCTTTTTATTCTGCATTGCTGAATAGGTAATTGCCCATTACTGCATGTAGTACATCTTCCTTTCTAGTAGTAGTTTTGTGCTATTCTGCTTTTGTGCTATTCTGCTTTATTATTGTAAATACACAAAATTATTAAATATGCATTTCTTAAAACCAGAATCAAGACTTGAAGGTTGGCTTTCAGTACCAAACAAAGGAAATATAAGGCGGCATGGCTGGAAGAAACAGGTACAGATGCCTTTTTTTTCTTTCTTCCTCAGTTTCCTTGGAAAAGTTTCTAGGCATGTGGTGAATTGGTTTTACAACTTGTATTTAAGAAACAAACAAAATAATTAAGAGTAATTTAGTGTATGTACATTATTGAAGAAAAAAAACCCCAAGAAAATTCAAGTTCAGTATGAAACCTTTAGTAATGACATTGTGCAAATTTGCAAGAGGGGAGGAACTGCTTTACAGTGAGCATCTTGGAACCATTAAAAATCACGTTTCTTCTTTGAGTAAGCATCTTTATAATTCTGTTACTGAAAAAGAACCTCTTTGTACAACTTGGCAGCACAGAGTTGGGAATACCACACTTAAATGTTCTGAAGGTCATGGAAGAGTGCATCACACTCTAACTTGCTACATACGATTTCCAAGGATGTTTCTGTCTCCCTTACCTTTAAAATGATAGGTTTCTCTTAAAAATAACTGATTTACTCTCAGAAATGGGATCTCTGTGACAGAATTCCCATTCCAAGCAAAGCAATCTTGTTGTGCCTCTGCAAAGGTTATGATCTGTTTTATTTGAAACTTCCAATATTCAAATTGAGATACTTAGAACCAGTTTCTGATTATCTTTTCTGGCTTTTCAGTTCAACGCCTTTTATCATCTTTTAGAACAACTAAATACAAAAGTGAACATGGTCTCTAGAATTTTTTTTCAATTTTAAAAGCTAATTGTATTAAACAGTTTCTTTTCCTTCATCTTCTTTATATTCAAAGACTGCAACTGGGAACTACTGAGTTATTAATCACACTTTTGAAGTAACTTTCTAATTCTTGTTGAAAGGTATTTCTTAAATGCTTCTATTTATATTCACATTCTACAACAGACGGAAATGATTCCTATAAAATTTAAAGGAGAAGGGATTCATTCCTGTCAGAGAAGCACTTGAGGGTTTGTATTGAGTCTTTAGCTGCTGTGCTCCTTCTTTGAAGTACTGCTATTTTCAGTGGGCTTCCATGGCCTTCTTTATACACTCCAAGTGTTGGAGTTCCAGACCTGCCTATTTTTACATCAATATCAGACCTTGGTGATTTGTCTGTAAGTTAAACCCACCACCTATTCTGGCTTGCTGGGAGTGAGTGATAAGTTCTGCCCTATTTCAACTAATGGCCAGTCACCTTCCCCCCCACCCCTTTGAGTAAGGGAGGAACAAAAGCAGAATTAATGGCTTAACAGTTTACTAAAAGCACAAAGCAAGACTAAGACAAGCACAATAAAACCAGCAATGTTAATAGCAAAAATATACAGAAAGAGAAGGTGCTTTTTCCCACAAAAAAGGTGTTCACCACCAGGAACAAAACCAAATGGCAAATGCTTCCTGTAGATCTGTTTGATTGCTAAGGCTGCTTGAGTCCTCTTGTTATAGAATTGACAGTGCCTGGCAAAAATCAGGTAGCTTTGTTCTGTTCTGGATTATGTAAAATACTGTGTCATTTTCTGTCAGAATGCTTCTAAGTACCTTTCTGTGGTTGTTTTGTAAAAATGGAGATTATTTTTACATTCTCTGAGAAATGAAATTTTAAACTCCTGATAAATGCAGCTTCTCCAGTGAAAGACTATCAGAATTTCTTCAGGCATGCCCAGTATAGGCATATTTACTTGCCTCAAGATATTTTAGGCAGTTAATCCATTCCTTTCCAACACTTCTGTAGTTTGAATGTGCTCACACTTTGGAGGAATTTGAGCTGCAGATGGATGGCTCAGTCATGAAATAAATTGTACTGATAAGGTTCCTTAACTAGCTGAGGCTCATATCAGTGAGACACAGTAGTGAGGGACTGTGTTCACTCACATGTGCATTCTGTTGCCTGAACTGAACTGCACTTGTTTCAGCTGCTCTTGTAGCTGAAACAAGCTGGCAGGTGGTCAGCCTCCTCAGGTGCTTCTCTTCCTAATTCTGCAGTTTCAGTTTTGTGAAAGTGAGAGGTATATGCAACCTCAAATATAGGCATGCCCAGATTAAATTAAAGGAAAAGCAAAATCATATTACGAGTGTAATTGGATTGATGCCTGAATTGTTACAACTTGAGCTGCTGCATTTCTGTCTCAAATGTCAGTAGTACTGATGTTTTTGCCTGGTGCTCTTTGACTTATTTAGGTTAAGTTAGAAGGGGGTGAGTGTGGAAAACTTACTTGAGAATAAACACTTGTTACACCTAAAGCTAGCACTGAAATGGATTAGCCTTATTTTTATCTGGAGCTTCATTTCATCCCCAGTGAAGGTGATAAAATATCCTTCAAAAACCATTGTAGAACAGAACTACTGTCAGAATATTTTTTATATGTTCACAACAGGATATTGACGCTATTTTGACATAACTTTTTTTTGTGAGGTTAAGTTCTTTCACCAAGGCTTATCTATAGTGTGATAATTGAATTCATTTACAGCCAGAATTTGCATTTGTGATAGTTGTCATCTGAAGGGCTTGCTCTTATCTCTTAAAGGCGAAGGTGCACACTTCAAAGATGAAAAAGGCATTAGTTTTTATTGGAATGGATAAAGGAATTGAAGTACAGTCTTTTTCTTCAATGGGGAAAAAATCACAAGAGGTTCACACTTAGTACTTACTCAAGCTGAACAGGCTTTCTGTTAAGGAGTTGTGACAAAATGCCCTTTCATGGCTTTTTTTAGATGCATTTCAGTAATTGAGAGTTACAACTGTAGCTCACAGCTTGCACAGCACATTTTAAAAATGCTATTGTATAAACTTAAGGTGACTTTCATACTCAGGTTTTGAGGTCAGCTTCAAGTGCTATGTAAAATGAGGTTGAAACCTCCCTTTGTAGAAGGAGTAGACATTTATTCAAATTACCATCCAGTTACCTGCCAGTACTTGGATTCAAGATGAACTATTGGTGCATTCACTCTCATGCTTTTCTGTCCTTCTGGGTTATATTTTATGTGAATCTGGAGATCAGTGTAGACAGAGCTGCCAGTTTCCCTCCTTTTAATCCTCCTTAGTATCTTATATCTTACAGTTCCTTCCAGGACATTTCAAACTGCAGGGGAGGGAACAGCCACAGCTGTCACTGAGCTTATGCTTCTGGAGAGTTCCAGCAAAGATGTTAGACTAGCAACTCCCAGTGAAGAGCAGCAGGCAGTGAATTCCAGTCTTGAACTTACTGGGACGGGCTTAGGTTAGAGGTGTTTGTTCTTCACTATCTCAGTGTATTCATGGGTACCAGACCTCTGTTTCTGCTGTTTCATTTGGGCTCTTTATTTTACCAGTCCATTAAATTGGGAGTGTAGGAAATAGCAGGAGCCATGGGACTCTGTTTTAGCCTACAAGCAGTTTGGTGTGAAGTACTAGTGAGTCCTGCAGGCTGTAGAACTAGAGAAGTTTTTGACAACATTATCTATAAGTGATAACTTTTCCTTCATATCACTCAGTGATACAGTAAATTTCCTAGTGGCCTGCCAGTAGCAGCTGAAATTTGTGAGTTTGTGTACAGATGGACTTGCAGAGTCATCGCAGGCATTTTAGAGTGATCCAGGGACAACACAGTCACTGCAATTGTAGCACTGCACAGCTGTCTGTAATGTAGCTGCCTTCAGGATGATTTGAGTATCTCCTGATATTAATTTGAAGCCTTTCATTTACTCTGGCTTTTTATGTGCATGTGGGAGTATATTAGGATAAATAATTGCTTTTTAAAATGTGATTTCAGCTGTTTTACCCTTTCTTTCCACAGTATGTGGTGGTGAGCAGTAAAAAGATACTGTTCTACAATGATGAAAAAGACAAGGACCAGTCTAATCCATCAATGGTACTAGATATAGAGTAAGTAAAGTCATTGTTAGTTTTGGATACAAATTGACAAAAGAGTGTTGTGTGTGAAATAGCAGATAGCAAATCCAGAATCTTGGAATAAAAATTCCATAAATAATTTTTAATATCCCATACCAGTTGGAAAATGTCTGTCTGTATTTTAGTGTACCATTAACAGAACTTTTACAGTACTTGCTCTTTGTCCTATGATTGCTATAAGTTGGATAAAAAGAGAAAGGATCATTGCTGTTCTAGTCCAAAGCATTTCTAATTTTTCCAGCTGTTTTCTGTTTAAAGTGGTAAAATATATTAATTGTGGTTCCCTTACATTGGTTATACATGAGGAAAGTTGTATCAAATATCACTGAAGCCCCTCACTGGTACATGACTGTGATGTTTTAACAGCTGATTGACATTATGGGATCTTACAGAATGGTAATTGAAAAAAGTTTTAGAATTCATGAATAGATGTATCAGGGGCTACAGTGGTCTGGAAGGACTCTCAAACTCAGGAAGTGTTTCAGCTGCCAATTGCTCATAACCAGGAAAAGAGTTATTTTTTTCTTAGAACTGTTTCGTACTGTGTTTTCATAAACATCTGCTATAGCCACTGTTGAAAACAGGATCTTGGGAGAGGTGAACTGAGAGTCTTGACTCACATGATGTTTGTTCCAATTTAAATAGTTTTTTCAACAGCTGGTGCCCCAGATTTCCTTTTGTGATGTTTTGGCATAGATTGTTCATCAACGTGATTTAGTAAAAAAAACTACTGGATAGTATTGTACTTAATATGGTTACTTTCATCCAGTTTTCACAAATTTTTTCTAGCAATAATGTTAGCCTTCCTAGTGCTTTGAGGAAGTATTTTAATGCCTTTATCTTAAGTAAATTTACTGTGATGGATCTTGAATCCATTGTAAGATAACCCTCTTTCCATGCTGTGAAGTATTTTGATCTTATGTGGGTAGACAAAATCTGTATGGTTTATGAATTAGTTCCCAAAATCATATTGCAGTGTTGAAGTAGGTCGTGTTGCTTGCATAATTTCTGAGAACTTCAAAGCAGTTTGATAATTGTTCTGAACCATACATAACTTTTTAGCATTTTCTGATTCATATTTCTTCTAATCTAGTAAGCTGTTTCATGTCCGGCCTGTAACTCAAGGAGATGTATATAGAGCTGAAACTGAAGAAATTCCTAAAATATTCCAGGTAAAAAGATATATATTCTCCTGTCTATTTAACTCCCTTGAAAAAGTGGTGGCTTCTTTGAAGAGGATATAAAAGTACTTAGTGCTTGAACAGTAACACAGCAGTGTTCTTTTTCAGATTCTCTATGCTAATGAGGGGGAATGCAGGAAGGATTTGGAGGTAGAACCAGTACAGCCGGCAGAGAAGACAAATTTTCTAAATCACAAAGGCCATGAATTTATTCCCACGTTATACCACTTCCCAGCCAACTGTGAGGCCTGTGCCAAACCTCTCTGGCATGTCTTTAAGCCCCCTGCTGCCCTAGAATGTCGAAGATGCCATGTGAAGTGCCACAGAGACCACTTGGATAAAAAGGAGGAATTAATTGCACCATGCAAAGGTATACTCATGGTTTTTTTCTGTTCTATATTCTCCATGTGGTTAAGCCAAACCTGCTGAACTACTGGAGGTGAATAAAAGCACTTCAGTTTAAATTTAAACTTAAAACTGAAGTTCCATGATTTTAGATGTGGAAGTTGCTATTAAAGCAATAGGCTGTTACAGTGTTTATGAACAGGCAGCTGTGGCAAACCTCTGTAGGGAGGTCTGTGGTATACCTGATGGAGCTCTGCTGAGGGCCCTGAGAGCACAAGGTTCCCTAGAGGTTTGTGCCCAAGTACTGGGCAGCTCCTTGGTGCCCTCACCATTCCCTCTGCACTTATACCTGACCCATACTAGGAACAATTGCAGACATCAGCAAGCTCTGCTGAGATGCTGAGACCTTGCAGAGTGTTCTTCAGCCACCTCATAGACTGGAGGAAAAGTTTCTCCTCTGTGCTGCTGTGAAGTGGAGCATTCAGGGTTATGTACTGTGGAACTTGGCCATAAGGCACACACACAGCTTCCCAGCTTATTAAAATTGTAATTAGTGTAAGTTTCTCATTTCTCAAATGTTCATGTTAGACTCAAGAATCTTAATGCAGAATGACAAATCGTGAAAAACATTTTGTTCATAATCCTCCCTGCTGTTTGTTGTCTTCCAAAAATATATAAACAAATCCAATACAAGAATGTATATAGATGCCATTGTTCCTTCCAGTGGCACAGTTGGTGTGTCATAACTGTTACTTTGATAAGGAGCCTGGGTTTTCACTGAATCATCTTCCTCCTTTTTCCTTGTAGTGAGTTATGATGTAACTTCAGCAAGAGATATGCTCTTGTTGGCATCCTGTCAAGATGAACAGAAGAAGTGGGTGACACATTTAGTAAAGAAGATCCCTAAGACACCACCATCTTCTTTTGTTCGTGCTTCTCCTAGAACTTTGTCTACAAGATCCTCAGCAAACCAGTCATTCCGAAAAGTTGTTAAAAATACTTCTGGAAAAACTAGGTGAGAAACAAGCTACAAAAACTACAGAATTTCTTAGCTAAACCCCCCTCAGTTTATAAATCCTATTCCATGTGAAATTGTGAAATAACTCCATAGTTATGGCTGCTAAAGTGCTGATCTAAATCTTTGCTCAAATCTCAAAGGAAGGAGCAGAATTCTCCTGTTATGGTAAATTTATCAGCTCTTCACATTTGGAAAGGTACCATGGAAGTGGTACCTGGCCTGCCAGTGTATGGGAGAGAGCTGCTTGCATTTTTTTTCCTGTTTAAAAGCAAGGCTCAGTGGATATGGCAGTAATGGTATTTAGCAGCAAGGGTGGTCCACAGTCATCCCATCCATGGATTGACTCAGAGCCTGTGTATGCTAGAAGTCTTCTGCAAATGGGGCTAAAATGAGAAACTTACAGATTCTGTCTGTTGTTAGGCCAACTCTTCTGTTGTGAGGCCAGTTAAGTATTAATTCCGTTCTTCCTCTCTGCTTACCCATTCCCAGTTGTCTTCTGTGCCAGTAGTTGGTTTTGTAAACTATTTGTGACCTTATGCATTAACCAGGACATGATGTAAAATACACTTTTATAATGCTTAGGTTGCTGTAATCTGATTTTAATCTTTATTAGCTTCCTGATACAGTGTGTGTGTTTTTTTCTCCCCAAATAACCAAATGAATTGACAGTATGGAGTAGAAACTAGTGTCTCAGTAAGGAAAGAGTCTTCCCAGATTGGCAGGGCTACCAAACATTCCTGGCATGAAATGCAATGAAAGCAGACCTTTATTATATGTTATGCCCCATGTCTCCTTATATTATTTTATAAGGAGACATGGAGTGTATCATGAAACATCCTCCTTGGAGGGAACAGATGAGAAAAAATATGAAAGACAAAAGGGGCATTGATTTTCTTGTCCTCAAGACTTCTATCCTAAAACATAAGTGATGATAGAATAGTTTGGGTGGGAAGGGACCTTAAAGATCATCTAGTTCCAACCCACTCTGCCAGGGTGGATCAGGTTGCTCAGGGCCCCATCCAGCCTGGCCTTGAACATTCCTAGGGATCATAATTTTGAGATCATAATATATTCAGTGAAGGCCTTCAAGATAATCCCATACTTCCTTATTTCACATTTGGATATTTAGAGTTGTAGACCTTCTCTCCCAAAATCTCTTTGAATTGCATTCTGAGTATGCTCTCCATTTTATCCTTGCAAGGTCCTCTGGTAGCTGTAATAACCAGCTTTCATACATACTCTTTTGGGAGAAAAATCAATTTTCTTAAATCAATTAATTGATTATTTTTCACTCTGTCTTAAAAGAAGTGCTGGATTGGAGTTGCCTTTAGCAAGAATAAGTCTGCAGCTAATCTGCTATAGAAGGAACAGATTTGGATATTTGAAAGTTTACAGTAACTCTTAAAGGAATGGGTATGTTTGGGGACATCACGTACCCACACTATTGCTGTTATTAATCCTGTTAGCATTGTCCTGTTGAGAGTGCTACAGAATCACAGAAATGCACAAGTAGGGAATGGAACTTCTTTAAAAAGTGAGAAACACCATTATTAAAGCTGTGTTTTTAAGATCCTAAAGATACAATGAGTCTAATAGCTCACCAGCACCAGAAGGAGGACAGCTGCACATTCCTGAGCTTTATCTTGTGTCAGTTCATGCTTCACAGATTACCAGAGTGAGCTGATCTATTTTTCAGCAGAAAATTAATCCAGGAATGTTTTGCCTAAAGGAAAGCCAAAAAACCCAAAGCATGACAACAAAAGCAATCCAACCCTAACTCCACAAAACAAAAGCTTGGATTTTTTGTTGGGTTCAGAAGTTACAGAGGTCTGGGGGAGAGCCTCAAGAACGAAAGGAGAAAGGATGATGGTGATGGTCTTGCACAAGTGGATGTCAGGTCAGATCAGCTGTTCCAAATAGTGCAGCCTTGTGTTTTTTCCAGCTGCCCTGGTGTACAACCTCTGCTCACACCTCTCTCCCATCACCCAAGGAGATCTTCCAAGTTCTTAGGAAGAAATAAAGCTCTTAGGTTTTCTGTTAGTTCAGAAGTTAATACCTGCATGGGATCTTACCTCTTTACCTTCTTGAATTTATCTGGCAAGCTGTGACATGAATCAAACAGTTAACATTTACATTACTCTTCTAGACTGACCCCAAATCCATCAGTGAACTTGATGACATAACTGATGTCTTCCTTCTTGATGATATCAAATACTGACAGAGCTTCTAGAACATGTAATTAATTACAAGAAACTCTGTTTTAATGCTGCATATTGTAGTCACTGTGGAGAAAGAGTCCTATTGAGCATAAGCCATTTAGAGAGGCACAGCACTTGAGCAGCAGAGGTGCTGGGTATGTGTGTGCTCCTGCCTGTTGTGGTGCCTGGAGATGTCTGCAGGAGGCAGGTGGGGCCCTTGGAGGAGCTCCCTGGGTGTCTTTGTGACGCTCTGTCCCCATCAGACTGCTGGCACTGGGTTGACTGGAGTGCAGTGGGGCCTGCATGGCACCTGCAGAGCAATGAGAGCCAACAATGAAAAGATCCAGAGTTCCACTGAGCAAAGAAGCATTAGAAAAAGGCCAGGCTGGAACTCTTCATTCTGGCAGTTACACTGGGGACATTTTTGTGGTTTTCTCAGACAAACTTTTTGTGAGTTGTATCTGTGAACTAGACAAGTACTGCTCTGATGGACTGTGCCCAGCCTGTGCCCATACCACTTCATATTCTGTCCTGTGTGTTTAAAAAGAAGAGGTGATGGATGTATTTTAGGAAAATTCACTTCTAATGTACCAATATTTAAATTTGGCTTATTAAATAAATTCAAAGTGTAGCTTATATACTGAACAGTTAACTTGTAGCTCAGCACAGTAGCTGAGCTCATTTGACAGCCCGTTGCTACCTAAAGGGGAGGATTTTCCCTCTCTGTCTTCTTTTCCTTCTTTTCTGTCCTTGGATCCTAGATAAGTATTCAAAATGATCCATTTTGGACCCTTCCACGAAGGTGCACAATTCAGTTTCCTGACTGTCAAAAAAATGTAGACTAATTGTGCCAAGCTAGTGAGTAGATCAGTGCACTGAGAAGTGCAGTGATGGCCAAAGCTGAGGACAGGTAAGTTGGAGGATGCTCTGCTGGGGTCAGGGAGGTGATAAAGCAGAGGAACACCAGGCTTTTTTCCTCTCAGGAGGCAGTCAGTTATTGGATCAGCCTCTATGGACTCATGCATCCTGCAGTTCTCCTCCTCCCTCACCACTTTACCTAGGTGTGGGAATAAGAGAAGCAGTTATGATTTTTTATGGGATATACATATCTGGGTTTTACTGAGTATCTGAAAATTGTTCTCTTGTCAGACAGTATAGCAGAACTTGCCCTCGGTGATGGAGTCCTACCATGTAAGCAGGCATTAACTGTTTTGTTGAATGGATACAGACTTGAACACATGCTTGAAGACCTTTCAGTACATTTGATTCAGGGTCTGACCCACCTTTCTTTGCAGTCAGGAGGCAGTGCTTCCTTGACTTCATGGAGAGGTGTCTCAGACCCATTGAAAGGAGCTTTGCATATAAAAGTTCATCCTAAGTTCTATTCCTCGTTTTAAGAACTTATCACTAATGAAGTGAATCAGAACTTCATGATGAACTTGCTGGCATTTGCAGTACTGCTTCAAGATCAGAACCTACACTGTATAGCTTCCAGTCTGCTGATTTATTCACATTGTATTAGCACAGCTGAGATCTTTTGTTTTAATACAGTTGGACTTGGGCACTTAGTCAATTTAATGCATGTTTGAAGAGGAAAACAACCAACCAGCAAAATTCCTGTGCATCAGATGAGCTCTGCAACTGCATGTGCGTGCTCTTAGCCTAGAGAGCCTTTTCTTGTCCTGCAAGTGAAAGAGGGTCACCTTGCATTTGCCATGAATACACCCATGATTGTTGACTCTTAATTGCTTACTTGTAAAGCTGCAGTAATACTATCATCTGTCTGATCTCTGTGTTTGCTTAATGTTGTTTGAAACTGAGAACAGTTTGTGGAAGATGATGTAGGTTATGATAGTATTGTACCTTGTCAATTGAAAAAAAAAATTCTGTTAAAATCAAGTATTTTCTTCACTGAGGCTCTTGGCAAACATGCACTAGTGTTACAAAGCTAATTTTTATATTTGTTATTAATTGTCTGTTTTCTTTTTTGTTCCAGCTAACCACATGTACAGTGCTTAATGGAACCTCATGGGATGCAGTCAGAGAAACAGGGCTTTTTTTAACCACACAGAGCAGTGCAGACGGGCTGTTGTTCCTTTCAACATAACTATCACAGGCTTCAGGGTTAAGATTGCTATTACTGTCTCCTCCTTGCTTTGGCACAAAAGCACGCTGAGGGTGTTTAATTGCGGGTTTGCCTCAAGGTAGATTAGATTAATTATTACTATGTAATGCAAGTTAAAGCAAATAAAGCTTAGCTAGGTATATAAAAAAGGTGCTGCCTTTTGGATTTTTTCAAAAAAGCCTGTCAGTCACAATGAAACGCAGCCAACTTTCTTCGTACCAGTGAAAGAAAAAGACTCTTGACCCTGTGAAGGGGATATTTATGTCAAGATGAGCATATGAAACGGAATAGAAGAGGAAGGTTTCTCAGTGAGAAGGACTGCAATTGCTTTCAAGACTCTTAAGTTGTGCTCTTGAAGACTGCAGAACTAGCTTAAAATGAAGCCTTATCACTTGAACTTCAGTGCCTTCACTGCAGAGTTCTTTACAGCCTTAATGCTAACCACCCACTATGGAATGGATCAAAGTGTTAAATATTTTGCATTATGCTTTACAAAATACTGATGCAGCAGGTTTGTAAAGGGGGGAAAACAAGCAATTGCCTTTAATCTATGCATTTTTGCCAAGCCATACCAAATTATTTTATTGTTAGAGGCATTAGAAACTAACAGTAAAAAGAACCACCGAGTTTGGAAGCATATTTTGGGGTACATCATTTCTATTACTGTATAATGTATTGCCTTACAATTTTAAGTGATAACGTACATTAAGTTAACAAACATTTAAGAATTATATGCACTGTTTGAACTGTAAATTATTCTTAGAACACTTTTACTTGGTTTTACATTGTTCTTTTAGTGCCTTAATTTGAGATAATTGTATTATTGCCATGTCGATAAATGTAGAAACCTAAAACTAAACAAAAGAAACCTCTAAAAAGCTATTGCATATCAGTAGTTTTTACTGAACTTTAATTGGTTGAAGTATTGTAGATGCTAGATACATTTCTAAATTAAGTACAATCTTTGAGTGAGAATTCCTCTTACAAAGAAAGACTGATTCTTGTTCATAAGCCAAGAGATGAGTAGGCAATGCAGAAAAAAAAAAAAGACAAAAAAGCTCTGGGTGAAATTCAGGAATTTCAGTAAATGCTGTCAGACTCTTGCTTTGTAGCAGGAATACATTCATGGTATGGGCAGTATGGTTTTATTTTATTTTATTTCTTAACCAAATACCTCCTCAATAATTTATATGGCTTTGCAGTTGTGTATTAAATAAGAAGCACTGGAAAACTGATTCGTCCTTAGGACGATTTGCATGTTTCAAGTGGTATTGAAAGCCGCACTGATGGATATGTAATAATAAACATATCTGTTATTAATATGGTAATGACTCTGTGCTCATTTAATGAGAAATAAAGTAATTTATGGAAAGACCCATTTGAAAATGACTGGCATGGTGTTTTCTCCTGACTGCAGCTTATACATCTTTCTAAGCATTCAGACATTGCAACAGTTTCCAAGTACAAGGTGCATTTGCATCATAATGCCCAGGGCATTCTGGAAGGTTTTGTTTTTTTCTTTTACTATTCCTCATGAATAAGTAAATACCACATTAAATGTTTTAATTTCCTTATTCTCATGGCCTGCTGTAGTAGCCTAATTTGTATTTATTATTCAACCACCACCCTGAGCTGGCCTTGTCATTACTTCATCCTTCATGATGCAGGTTTGGAGTTTCAGAAATTCCACTTATTTGTGGGAGGGAACACGGTTCAAAAGACAGGGCAGTTTTTGTTGGTGGGGGTTTTGGGATTAGGCTTGTTTGGGCTTTTTTGGAACAGCCATGTACATCCCATGAAGCTAGCTGTCCATAAATCTCCCTGGGGAATCCACCAAGGCCTGCAGAACAATAGAGCAGTAAGGCCAAATTACATGTGAATCATTGTACGTCCTTTGAAGGTCACAGAGCGGGGAAGTACAGATAAATAGAAGCCATTGATGTAACTTCAGCAAGTTCCTCTGTGTTGAGCTTGCTGTATCTGAAATGTCAGCAATATCAAAGCTGTGGCTGGAGCACACTGAAGACAGCCTTCCAGATCACCAGTCACATTGACAGTGAGCTTGTCAATATAAGGGATAATTGGGACCTGCTTTAATCTCCTGTCACATACTGGGGAGGGAAAAATACTGTTAGATGATCAAACATATCTTACTTAAATATGTATATTATAATAGGAAATTTGGAGCAGCTGGAAAGGCCTGTGGTCTCTCCAGACTCAGATTAGGTTGTGGATTGCTTTTCTGCTTTCCTTTATGTGTAACTGGTTACCTCTGCAGGCTCAAAACCTTTTGCTTGAGTAATTTATTAATAAATAGTAGTATCGTGTAACTTTGTATTTCATGAATCATAAAAATAGCATAAGCCCTGTTATGAATAACTAGTGACTAGTGAGAAGAGGGATTGTGGAAAAATGGTTTTTGCTCTACAGACTGGCACCTACTGTCATTTCCAGTGTTTTAGTAATGCTGAAGTTCTGCAGTTTTTTTTTTTTTTTTTTAATGCTGATTTTGTTTGAGAAAACAGCAGCAGACATAATGAAGTGTAAAATTACATTGACGTGTGTCTGGGATAAATTGCAACTAAAATGCTGTAATAATAAAGTCTAGACGTGCAAATTACAGTTTGTGTGTTCTGGTACACTGATGTTGGCACTTGTTTACTGTAAGCAAGGTGCCTATCTACAGGAATAGCTACACTTTGAATAAAAAAAGCAGCCAAATGTCTCTACTGTTAGGAAATGTAATGCTTACAATCTCAACTGAAAGTCATCAAGATAGCTGAAACATGTAAGCTGTGAAGAGCCAGCATAAATCACCATGACTGCCTTTATGCTGGTGAAGCTGTAATTTTACAAGCTGCTTGAGAAATCAAAAAGTTCAGATTCTTACATGATTATTTTTGTTGTTGTTGTTGATTTGCCTTCACCTTTTAATTTTTTTATGACTGTATTAGGTTCACTGACATTAGCAGAATGTAAAAAATCTGATTCTCTCTTCAAGCCTCCCTATTCCTGCTGAAGGCAACAGGAAAGGAAATAAAGAGTAGCTAACTGTAGCTAAACAGCCTGGTAATAAAAAAATAGGGCCTCCTCCACAGGTGGGATTTTCCTACAGTAGCCACTGAGGCTGTAGCCAGAAGCAAACTGGGAATTATGCAGCAAGAGGAGGGGGTAGCAGCTGAGCTTCCCTCTGAGCTTGTGAACTCTGCTGGGATTTTTCTAATGTATTTTAAAAAATGCAGGTAGAGTTTCGTTCTTGTTCCTTCCCCTGGATGTACACTTGTGACTCAGAATGTAAAACGTTTGAAAACTGCTGAAATGGAAGATGTAACACAAAAATGGAAGGGGGAGGGGTGTTGGTACTCTAAACATCTCCTGGATTGCTACATTTTCTTTACTGAAGATACACAAAGGATACACTGGGGTGTGGCTGCCTCATCCCCATAGGTGTTCAAGGCCAGGTTGGATGGGGCCCTGGGCAACACGATCTAGTAAATGGCATTCCTGCCCATGGTCCCTTCCAACCCAGACCATTCTGTGGTAGACAGGTTCCCAAGAAGATGATGCTCCCCACAGAAAATAAAACATACGTTAATAAATGCACCTGTCAATACATTGAATGAGGGTAACTCATCTTCAGAGAAACAAGAAATGCAAATGCAGTATTTTAAGTCCTGAGTGTCTGTTATTTGAAGTGAATCTTTGTTCTGTCCCAGGCATCACACAAGTGCCTAAAGCATCTGTGACCCCTTGACCCCTTGTCAAGGGGTTTGGTTTCCTTCCCCACACCTCCTGCTGGATGGCAGCACCTGCTTGTACTGTCTGAGGGTTCACCTACCACTTGTGCTCCTTGGAACTGGGCCACGGGAGCTTCCACAGCAGAAAAAACCTTTTCTAAACAGATCTGGACTTGCTCTGAGCCATCCTCCAGCACTCATAAATCCTGCCAGGCCTGTTGGCCGACGTGCACTACAGTGCTGATGACACGGCCCCAGCTTTTGGATCCAAGCTGGCCTGTATCCAACCAGCTCAGGATGGGAAGGAGCCCTGCTCAGATGGCCCTGTCACAGGCCACAGGGACACAGCCAGGGCAAGCACTTCTGGTGTCCCCCCCCCCAAGGTTGCCCTAGGGCCTGCCTTGAAAAGATGCATTTAATAATGTTCAACCCAATCTTTTACCATTTGAATGCCATCAGGTTCATATTTATACATCAGTCTGTACTCTTTGTCTCTTGATGTCAACACTCCTTATGTGAGTTTGTGTAAGATTCAGGAGAACCAGTGTCTATTGATCGCCTCCTTAAGGAAGAAGGCACACGGCTGTTACTGCAGGAAGGGGCCTACACGGTCTGAGAGGAAAAAAGATGGAGACAGCGGTTCTTCACCTTGCAGAGGTCAGGATGGTTTTTCCTGCTGATACAAATCCAGTTTCTTCTCCTTCAGCACAGCACCCTCTAGTGCCTTTCCCAAATTCTGGAAATGCATGGTCTGTGACTGCCTGAGTCCTGATCAGCTAAGGGTTTCCCTAAAGGGAAGGATTCAGTGCAGCTTCAGACTCCAGAGCATTCCACTTCCATTGAGCTGGCAGGAGTAAACGTGACTCTATGTATGTCACTTTGGTATCAAGAGCAAAACATTCGACTGGAGTTATCCCACATGTAAATTCACAGGCAGGCAGCTGGGATCTGCTCTCTCTTGAATAGGTGGTCTGCAGGATCTCACCCTAGAATTGGACCAAATCTTTTCTAGAAAGCTTCTTTCAGCAGGTCCAAGTAACAAAAGATTCATCACTTTTGCTGGTCAATTTTAACAATTAAATCGCTTTAGTAATGGTAAACTCCATCTTTATTCAAGATCCAGCATAATCCAGCAAAATCTCAGCATAACACCTTCTGAAGCTTCTCTGTGAAATGTAATCCTTGCTCCCCCAAACCTCCTTGTCCCATCTAGGAGCCTACACTGAACAAGAAAATCAACTTTTGCTCTTCTTCTCCATGATAAACTGAAAAGACAGAAATTTCTAAATCTTTCATGTTAAGGCTTACGTTCAAACCCTGGATTACTTTTATGGCCATTTTATATTTCATTCTTCAACTGTTTCAAACTGAAAATCACATTTGGGGGACAGCAAGAAAAAGATCCTTCTTGTTGAGGATATCAACTCTGGCAAAAGTATGGCCAGAAGTGCACATGCCAACAACCAGACATTGGTATAAGCTGTGGCAGAAGCTCTTCACAGCTGCACCTGTAAGCAGCAGAGGAGTGTTGGTGGGAGCTAGGAGGGGTCCAAGGAAGGGATGAGTCTCTCTTGTCTCATTCTCTCCCTTGCATCTTAAAGCACTGTTTTGGTTTCTTTAAGCACATCTGAATACCAAGAGTTTTTGTAGAAGCAGTTGAGATTTGGGTCTCCATGTCTACTGGTTTTAATGTTTACAACTTGGGGTTTATCACACTGAAGGCTCCTGGCTGTTGCCATCACACCCATCCTTCAGTGCTTCTTATCTATCACTTGAGCCTAAAAAATATTGCTGGTTGTACTCATCTCCTCTCCTCCCAATGAAGTTCTTCTCTTGGTAATTTTAGCTCCTACTTCACCCTTTCCTATAAACCAAACCTATTTCATCACACAAGAGCCTTTTTATTTTTTCTGTCTCCCTTCCCCTGCCTTGAGCAATCACAGCTTTTGGGCAGATGCCTGGGGGTGCAAAAGCCCAGCTCAGCTCCCACAGAATCGCAGCGTCACAGAATGGGTCAGGCTGGGAGGGAGCACAGTGGGTCCAACCTCCAATCTCATCCAACCTCCCTTCTCAAGCAGGGTCATCCTAAAGCACATTGCACAGAATTGCATCCAGGTGGCTCTTGAGTATCTCCAGTGAGAGAGACTCCACAACTGTCTGTGAAATCTGTTCCAGTGCAGGGTCACCCACACATTAAAGACATTCTTCTTGTGTTCAGGTGGAATTTTCTGTGCACTGGCCCACTAGTTGCCTCTTGTCCTATTGCTTGTCACCACTGAGGAGAGCCTGGCTCCACCCTCCCTTTAGATATTTACACACATTGATGAGGCCCTCTCTCAGTCCTCCCTTCTCGAGGCTGAACAGGCCCAGCTCTCAGCGTGTCATTGTGACAGAGATGCTCCTACCCCTTATTCGTCTTTGTCGCCCTTCTCTAGACTCAGGAGCTCCAGGAGCTCCCTCTGTTGCACTGGCGATCCCAGAACTGGACACACTCTCGCCTCAGCCCTGCGCCCTCCACATCGACGTTCCCTGCCCACGGCACCAGCACCACCTGCCCCTCATTCTGGGCCCGTTCCACACTCCACTCTGCCTAGGGCTCGCAGGACAAACGGGATCCAGGCCGGGCCCTCTCCCGGCCCGCTCTGCCCAGGGCTCGCAGGACAAACGGGATCCAGGCCGGGCCCGCTCCCGCCGCCGGCCCCGCCCGTTCCGGCGCTGCGCGCGCACTGCTCCCGCCCCGCTTCCGCCGCCCGGCCGCGCTTGCAGCGTCATCCCGGGGGCTGGTTTGAATGAGACCCCGAGCGGGGCCGGGACCCGCCGCCGCCGCCGCCGCCGCCCGCCCGCGCCCGCCCGCGCCGCGCCCCGCCGCCCTGCGCCCGCCCGCCCCGCCGTGCGCCCGGGCCGCGCCGCTCCGCCATGCCGCTCTTCTCAGGTGAGCGTGGAGCCCGCCCCTCCCGCCGGGCCCGGCCCGGGAGCGCTGCCTCGGCCCCAGCCCCGGCGGCGGGAGGCGCCTCGCACGTGCGCGCCCATCCCGGCCGGGCCGGCGGCGGGAGCGCCCCGGGAGGCGCGGCCCGGGCCGTGAGGAGGGAGGGAAGGGAAGGGAAGGGAAGGGAAGCGGGGAGGCAGCGCTGGCCTGGCCCTGCTGGCGGGAGGGCGGGTGTCAGTCGCGGGCCGCCGTGCCTCGGCACTGCCCTGTCTCGGTTTGCTCTGGGTTCCTGCTAAAAGAGAAGTGGTGCTGTCCCTGTGGTGGTGAGCCAGAACGCTGCATCTGCGCCTTCCTGGTGCGTCTGCCTCCGCTCTTTGAAATCCATTCTATCCTACAGGCTCCGATGGGTTGGAAAAGCCCAAGTCCAACCTTTGACCAGGCACCACCATGTCAACTAGACCAGGGCACTGAATGGCACATCCAGCCCTCTCTTAAACACCGCCAGGCATGGTGACTTCACCGCCTTCCTGGGCAGAATATTCCAGTGTCTAATCACCCTTTCTATGAAGAAATTCTTCCTAATGTCTAGCCTAAACCTAAAATTAAAGCTTTCTTAAATTGTACTTCATCCTGCTGGCCCTTCTTGCTGTGAGGAAAGGTTTCCGTGGAAGACTTCAAGAACAAAGCCGCCAGTGACACTTCTGGGACCAATTACTGCCTTGATGATATCTCACAGATTTGGCCTGTTTGGGCCTTCAGTTTTTTAGGTAGTATGCAGCCTCAGCATACAGCTTGTCCACTGTTTTGGCTGTGGTTAGCAAATTGAGATCCTTATGTCACTGTAATGATTTTTCCTGAATTCATCCAAATCTAGTGGAGTCTCCCTCATTGGAGATACTCAGGAATGGTTTGGGCACAGTCCTGTGGCTTGTGCTCTGGGATGGCCCCCTCGAGCACATGATGGATGAGATGAGCCTCTGTGTTCCCTTCCAACCTGACCTGTTCTGTGATGTGTATGTGCTGTGTTTTCTGATCAGCAGGGAAAATACGTTCTTCTCTTTCTTACTTTACATTGTTTTCACGTTAACTAGTTTCTCTTTCGTTTTGCCCGAAGTCTTGGTTGCAGTCTCTGAAGAGAAGACAGTCATGCTCTTCCATTCTTCCTCTTGAGTGCTGCATTGTCAAAACCAGCGACACTACAGATTAATAATTGCTAACTCTTCTGCATATTTAGCAGTGGAAGCATGACTGTTCAAAAATTCAAAACCCAAAAGTCTGACTTGCAGACTCTCAGTGCAGCTGACTTGATCAGTGACTGAGTGGGTTGTCTTCCTGGAAAATGGGAAAAGCCTTGTGCTTCATAGGTCTTAAATATGCAAAATAATAAATGTGTTTTTTAAAAAATCGGAACATTGGGCAAAATATAAGATGCTTTCTATTAGAAATACTGAAAAGTTGGTCATTTTGAGTTCCTTTGTAGACTAATTTAGTCTAACTCATTTAGACTTGCTTTTGATTATTCTGTAATACTACACATCACAAGCATTGCATACATCTGAAATCTGAACCTTTTTGGAAGGGTTTTTAAAATTATGACTTCTAGGAGTTTTGTGTTTTGAAAAGGTATGGTTGCTGTAATATATTTATGTAAAACCAAACCAGAGGTAGAAGGATGTGGCTTTTACCACATTTGGTATTTCAGCCACTTACTTACTACTTCAGCCACTTATCCATTGAGGATATTGCTGTGTGCTCTATTTTACAGGTTTTCAGTAAAATCTCAGCTTGCTAAGGAAGCCTTATGTACCTATGTTAGTTCTTGGAAGTGGTCAAAGTTGTGTCACTGTTCTGTTCACTATAGAGGCACACAGCTTATTCCAGGCATTTTCTGTCTGCTCTTGGTCATTACTGACCTCACCACAGTGAAGTTAACATTCCATTGTGCCATTCTGCCTCCTGTTTCTGCTAATGATCTCGTTTCCAGTGTCGGGGTTTACATTTTTGGTGACCAAATTTCACTTTGCTTCTTAATTCCAGTCCTGCACCTTACTGGGGTCAATAGCCTTGCTTTTAAAGAACGCTGTATTGTTTTCCTCTGAAGGAGAACGGAAGTGCTGCGGATAACTGAGCTGGAATCGCACCTCTGAACTTCCCTCAGAAAGTTCAGTTGTTTGCCACAAGCAGTGCCAAGAGAATGGGGGAGTTAGTTCCAAACTGCTTTTCTGAAGACCTGCAGAAGGATTTCTCATGCTGTTAGACAAACTTACCATTTACAGAGTTTCTCTGTATCTTACTTTTCACTTGTTTTGTAGGATATTTTTAGACCTGCTGGAGGTGGTATGTTCTTATGGATGAGGTGCCATATAGTAAAGGTGTTCCCTACCTTCATTACTGACAATTTTAAGAGCCGAAAAAAGAATGTTTTGAGACTGTGTGAAGTCTTGGTAATCTTGGTAATTGCATTCTTGAGTATTAGGAAATAATCAAGTTTCAAAACATTTTGTTTGCAGTGAATGTGAAATGGGGAAAAGAGAAATTTGATGGCGTGGAGCTGAACACTGATGAACCTCCGATGGTCTTCAAAGCCCAGTTATTTGCACTGACCGGAGTTCAGCCAGCCAGACAGAAAGTTATGGTTAAGGGAGGAACTCTGAAGGTAGAAATCAGTTTTTTTATATTATGTCTAACTTTGTTATGTGTTAACATGAACAATGACGATGTTTCTGGGTGTTCCTCTGGAAGATCTTTGCTTGTATGTGTTAAACTGACTGTACTTCTTTACTCATTTGTACAAAACACCTTGGTGGGAGACTTCTTGTTACTTTTTTATGTTCAGAATCTGAATGCAAATTTTGTCTTTCTAACTTGTTTAAGAGAAGTTTCTTGGGTGCTTCTCTACTGGAGAGTTACTGGTTTAATGAGACGTGGGCAGTTTTGCTGCAAAAAGTTGTTTACATTTAGGCAGTGTTGAACAATGCATGGGAAACCTAATTGAAAACACAGCTTGGCTGCTTTTTATTTTTGTCAGATGAGACTTGATAACATGTAAATAGTTAATATTGTGTAACCTTGGATGAAACACAATTGTATATTTAGAAATGTGATTAATATTAATGAAAATATTTGCTACAAGTATCTTGCTACAAGATAACTAACTTGTCTTTTATTTTATTTCACAGGATGATGACTGGGGAAACCTAAAAATAAAGAATGTAAGTTCTGAGCAGTAAATTTTACTATTCTAATTTTTTATTTTAGCATATGAAGAAAGGCTTGAAAGTGCTTGCTGTTTCTGTTTGAATGGACAGTGCTATCTCAAAAAGTTATACCTTGAAAAATAATTTTATAGATGTCATATGTAAGCATGCTTAGAAAGGTCTCACCATTGATGTATGAAAACCTTTTTTTTTTTTTTTTTTGCATCAATAGGGAGCTCATACTATCTTTTCTGGAGTAGTTGAGTGCATATATTTATTTATTCCATACAAGAAATGTTCTGGATCAGAGCAGTGCTGTCTTATCTGTGATCATAAAAATAAGTGATGTTGTTTAGAGAGATCTGGTGAACCTAGGTACTGTCTGCAGACCCTTGTCCTTGCACATGCCCTGCACGGACAAATGTGTTGGTGATGCCGAAGTTACACATCTCTGTTTTTCATGTCCTTTTTTACCAACCTGCTGAAATGTGCTCTCCTGTGTTAAATAGCTGCTGTTTTTAAAGAAAGCATTAGTAATGATAATTCATACATTTGGCTAGTTCAAAAAGAAAACAGAAAGTGTTTGTGTTGCTTGCCTGTATAATATTGCATCAGGGGATCCCACAGATTTTTGTTGGGGTTTTTTTTGTGTCATTTTTGTTACTGTGCATCTCTTGTAACCTCTTGTAACAGCTTTACTCCAGTTCTTCACTGGGCAGATTGAATTAGGTAGCATTACTCTTACCCTTGTAACTAGTTAGCAGCCTGTAGCTGCAGCTATTGTAGCAAAATTATTCAGCAAAAATGCAGTACATAATATTCTTGTCTTTTTCTGCATGTGGTTGTGCTAATAGCTGCTTTTATTCATTTTAATAATGTTATATACAAGTTCTAGGGATTTATTTACACTGTCAAAGCAGTTTCTCTTCATTCTGTTGTTCATCCTTTTCCTTAGCACTGTATGTTTCAAGCCTCCAGATAGTAATTTTCTCTTCATTTGACAGATCTTATTGTGTAGATGTGCTCCTGTTGAATGCTGAAAGATTCCTTTTCATATTATGCTAGTTCAGCAAGCATGGAAACCTGATTGACTTTTTTTTTTTTTACACCTTAAGTGTTAGTTCTCATGTCTAAACTGATGTGGTAGTTTAGGTTATTTTTCACTTTTCAACTAGTTTAACCCAGAACTTGCCAGGAAAGCTCACCAGATGTTTCAGTGGAAACATTTAGCATGGATAATTCTGTGGAGTTGTTCTCAGTAGGTACTTCCTAGATAAGAGGAATTGAGGTACACCCTAAAGTCACAGTAGTGCAGTATTGGTTTCTGTTAAACTAAGAGATAAATAAATAAATAAATAAATGAACTGTGTTTATTTTTGGGGAAATTGCTGAAGTATTAGGAGCTTGAGGGTTTGAGTGGAAATAAGTGTCCTTAGACATTGATTGCTGGTTTTGCTGTGTTTCCAGGGCATGACCTTACTAATGATGGGTTCCGCCGATGCGCTTCCAGAAGAGCCGGTTGCTCGCCCCATCTTCGTGGAGGACATGACAGAGGAGCAGTTGGCCTCGGCTGTAAGCATGTTTCCAACTTCAGTTTCTTGTAAACCTTCGTCATGGCAAGTTCTTAAATGCTTGCAGTTGCTTAAAAGTGGGTTTTGAAACTGTAGTGTCTGTTTAGCATCTTCACCAAGAATCACAAATTTACATTGATGACCAAACTGGGAGCAGTAAAAAGAAATCTGGGATTTAATTTAAAAATCATACAATTAGTGCTGTTTTTCCTTTGAGCATGCAGCTTAGTAGATTTTCTAAAAATAGCATTGTGATGTTTTTAAAGATGAAGTTGTATTGCCCTTACTGCATCAGTGTCCTGTATTTTGCCTAAACAAGGCTTCTTAAGATATGCAGAATTATTTCCTGCCTCTTTCATATCTGTGAGGAAAAACTAGGGTTTGTTTTAGGGTGGGGTGTATTTGGGGATTTCTTACTAGTATTAGGTCAACTTTGTGAAAAATAAAAATAAGTTTGACACGTGTTTTGCTTTGTGGAAGTGAAGTCTGAAAGAGCATAAATAATCTATTATTTTCTTAATGAAGAAACTCCTGAGTTCCCTTTTTTACAGCTTGAAAGGCTTAATTTTCTCACCAATCATTTGAACTGCAAGCTTTTTCATACTTAACAGTTGCATGATTATTGTCAACTGTGCATGCAGAATAGAAATACTTTGGTGCATGTCAGTATGAAAAAGGATCTATAGTTCATGACTGGGTTTGTGTGCTTCAGGATTTAGGGCTTTCCAGGCCATCTGCAGTTGAAGAATATTTATGGATTTTAGAGTAACCCCATACACAGACATTGAGATAACTGAGAGGCAAGCAAGGAGGTGATTTCAGTATCAGATAACATTTCAAAAAAGTTGGTCACATGGAAATCTTTTACACATCAAAATTCAGTCGTTTGCAGTGCATGTGTTCACTTCTGAGATATGCTGAATGAGTTCTCTCTTCCTAAAATAATCTATTTGTATTGGTATGCAGTACATTAAACTATGTGTTTTTCCCTGACAAATACCTAAGTATTCAGGATTACAGAAAAAGAAAGAAAAATTCTATCACATGGTGATGTATAGTTATTTCTGAAACTGGTTAGCTTACTATTAGTTGGCCTTTACATTGGTCAAAACTTCAGAAATTCACAAGTTGTCTGAAAAGATCAAGTTAATGATCTGTTGCAAATTTCTGGAGAGAAGTTTAAACAATGCTTTTGTTTCCAACTATGAACTCCATCATTTTCAGAGTTTTACTGAAAACTGATTTTAATTAAAACATCAGTGTTTTGTACAAATGTATTCATGTGGAAATTTTCATGGAAATAGAATTTTAAGGTCAAAACTTGAATGGGATTATAGTTGAACTTTCTGAATGATTGCATGCTTGAAGAATATATTCATTAAACTAAACATGCAGAGAAAAACCCCCAAAGCATTCCTGAATGTTCCCTAAAAGTATCAATTAGTGTAATGATAAATATAATCATAAAGTGGATCTGGAAAGCCTCATAACATTTGATGGAATATTCCCAGTTTTATGCATAGTTCATGTGCTTAGAAGTTGATGTCACATTATATAGTGTTTGTACAAAAATGGTTGCCACTTCTTTCTGACCTTCAAGCACCCTTGTGAATTTTTTTGGTAGATGGAATTGCCATGTGGATTGACAAACCTTGGCAACACTTGCTACATGAATGCTACGGTTCAGTGTATCCGCTCCGTGCCAGAAGTGAAAGAGGCCCTTAAAAGGTAGGACAAAAATACCGTGACTAAAATGCTTCCTTTAGCTTATGAAGATGATATTTTGCAGAATGGTCATCTTAATACTGGTATGGATTATCATGACAATCTATTACTCTTTAGGTCTATTCAAGATTAACAGAATGATTAATTAAAGTTTATCCTATGGCTGTGTTAGTCTGTACTTTAATAAAAAAGTTAAGACTTTGTGTTTCTTGGAACTGGCTTTTAATAGAGAGAATGTGTTTTGCTTAGCTAGAAAGTAGTTCCTATCAAGACCAGTTTAAAATTCTAAAATAAGCTACTGAACTCTTAACCCTGTTTTTTTGCTGTTAGTTTTTATGGTCCTGTTCTGCATAAAAGAATCATATGGGAGTCCTGTTCCTTTGAGGAATATTTCCTGCAATGGTTCCATTGCACAGTATTTTCAGCTGTGAAATTCTGACATTTGCTACTTGGAGGTACCGCAGGAAGTTCTAAGGCATGTCTTCATGGAATTTTGTTTGTGCTAATTTGTTCTGATTGTAGGATAACTTTTCTGATGTTTGTTTGTTTGTTTTTGTTATTCTAGACTGAAATGTGAAAATGGCTAGTGTTTTTTGTGGTTGGTTGTTTTTTTTTTTTTGGTAAGAAATTTACAAGAAACTTGAAAGTCATGAATGTTGAAGGAAAAAAGAATACCTACCAATGTGGCCTGAATTTGTCCTCCAGATGAATTGTAATGAGAAAACAATGAGTATTTATAAAAAAGTGAGAATTAGGTAGAGCATTATTGCCCTCTTAGGGTTAATTTAATTCCTTTTCCCCTGCTTTCTTGATTCCCAGCTGGATATTCTGTATTACTGTAATCACTTGTTATTTAAGTAGTTATAAACAGTTTTTCATTCTGTTAGCAGGTGAACCTTTATTATTAAGCACTGAGAACTACTTGTGAAGTACAGAAATTTGATTTCAGGGTTTTTATTGGCTATCGGTGTTATCATTTTTGCAAAGTCTTTATTTCCATGTGAAGGATTCTTGAGTTATGACACTGAATCTGAATATTGGACAAATTTAACATACTCAAAAGCAAAATGTAGCCCGAGAAACTGGCAGACTGCAATACAAAATGTGGCCGTATTGTCTGTGGGAAGTCAGATTCACACTCGGATTCAAGCTCTGTTTTTCTCTGGAGATTTAGCCTTTTTTTGGTCTTCCTTGCTTGATGACAGCATGGCAGGCTATAGGGTACATGGCAGTGGGAAGGTGTGAAAGGACTCACTTGGGAAAGCTGTTACAGCTTCTTTCCTGAGGCCTGCTCTGCTGATCTCCCCAAGGAACTCCTCCCTGTTCTGTAGCATGCCAGGGGAAATTTTCCTGCTTGTCATCTAGCAATGGTCAGAATTTCAAAAGTCCAGTCTGAGATTAGAGAATGTGTGAGACCCTCCTTTTGCTTGAAGGCTTTGGGGAGTCTGTTCCTCATCCAGCTGCTAAATTAGGAATTTAAAGAAGAGTGGTAGGTTCTTGTCATATAGGTAGACTCCCATTCCTTTTCAGTCTAGGAAATACTTCCCCAAGAAAACATCTCATCTCTCACTGTTTTGCTTCTGCTGTGGAGGGAGGAAGCAAGCTTGCCCTCCATCTCTGTGCATTTTATCTGACATTTATCCCTGGAGGTGTTTTTTTTTTCACATGTATCTGAAGAAGCCATGGCAAATGTTTCAGAAATGGGGTAGCTTTTGTTCAGACTTTCTCAGTTTCTTTAAAAATAAAACAAGTCTTTGAGGCAAAAGGATTAGAGAAGCAGCAGTGATGTAGCCAGACTTCTTGGTCTACCTTTACTTACTCAGTGAAAGATGCCAGTTTTCCTTTGCTTCCATGCTTGCAAAATAGCTGAAACTTTGAGGTAAATGTGAGTGAATCTTACCTTTGGTTACTTTTGGCTTGGTAATAGATTTCCTTTAAATGAATCCAGTTGCTGCCTGCTTCAAAAACCCGACTGTCCTTCCTGTTTGTGTTTAATTGCATGCAAATTATTTTTCTTCCCTTTTAGGTATGGTGGTGCCTTAAGAGCTTCAGGAGAAATGGCCTCTGCTCAATACATTACTGCAGGTTGGTGTTTAGAGTAGAAAACAGGGGTTTAGGCAAGTGTGTGATTTCTTGCTAACTGCAGATGAAATTTGCAGTTAAAACTCTGTGTATTGTTCTTTAGTGCATATGCCTTAGGAATGTCAGATCTTCTGGCACTGGAGGATTCATTTTGTCTTTAAAGGCTATTCTGCCCCTGCCTGCAAGGCATTTATCTATGCACATTGTCAGGCTGCAGGCTAAAGAAAAGATACTTCAGAGTGATCTAGGCTTAGATAGAAACAACTTGTATCTCTAAATTGTTTTACATGTAGGCATGAAGTAATTGGAACTTCCTAAAGCAGATTCCATCCATCCATCCATCTATTGGTTTGATCACTTTGTGCAGAAATACTTTAGTTCTTTGTTTCACATAGTGGTAGGCTAACACCATCCTCCTGGGATATGTATGTCACTGGTGGTTTTTAATATGATTTATTGCCTGAGCATTATTGTTACAATGGAAACTGGTGCTTTATCAGTGGTCTTAGCCTTTGCCCTAAAGATCCAGATTTCATAACTGGAGTGGAAAGGAGAGTCTTCAAAACAGAAGTTACTCTTTGTTGTGGTGGTGTGGGTGCTCACACTGTGGGAGCTCGTGGTGGCCCTGTGTCTTCAAGCTCTAACTAGAGCTCTAGTTAGACCCCTTACACTTGAACAAGGGTACTACTTGTCCACTTTTTCTTTTTTTACTCTATTTCATTGCCCCACTAAGATGCTGGGCCAGGACACTGGGATTTCTACCAGTCCATTTAAGGAAAAACAAAACAATATAAGGAAGGAAAGGTCCAGTTTGTGGGTATGCCTGCTGATCGAATTTTGGGGTGGTAAGTTCAATGGTTACTCTATACAGCCATGCCTGCCCCTCCCCTTTTCACTGCCTTTACTTCGTGTCCCTTGTTTTCTTTTTAAGGTGACAGCTCTGCTTCTTAGGAATTTTAATAGTTTAAGTAATTTGTAGTTAATTCTTGGGTGCTGAGCTGTTCAGGAACTCCTGCATGACACTTACGGCATTTTTTTTAAAATTGCTGTGTCATATCAGTTGCACCTCTTATCAAGGTCAGTGAAGACATTTCTGAAAGAGGAAGCAACTGACCTTGGTTCCCTGTAATCCTGCTTATGTTCACTTACTGGAGAGAACAATTCATTAGTCTCTTCACTTGTAAATTAGTGACCATGCAGATTGTTGCCTACCTCACAGGGTTGTTGTGAGGATTAACAGGTACCTTTGAAGGGATCTGTGGATTTAAAATGCTGTAACTTGGATAGATAAAACATATGCTAGAGTGTGGAACAAAAAAGAAAGCCATGTGTGTTGTCATGCAGTCAGTATCATTCATTGGATTGCACATAGTTATGTACATATAGCTCTCTGCACATATGCATACACATATTTGTTTTCCTGGGTTTTAAGCATGGGTATTTCCTAGATATTTTATTAAAGTTTTTTTTCCTAGTAGCTGGTGAAACTTAAGTTGCTCTAGAGGATAGATTGTGAATGCCTCCTGGTTTCTCTTGTGAAAATGTTGTTCCTCTGATGTGTTCCATATGAAATCTTAATTGCTCAAAATTTTTTTCCCCTGTTAGCAGCCAGGAAAGACAAGGCAATATGTCCCAAATTCTCAGAATTGTCATCTTTATGCTTTCAAAGTTGTGTTCAGAAAGGAGATCATAGGTGCACCTGTTATGCCACCTGGAAAATTTGGTCCTGCTTTGGAAAGATCAATTTGGACACTGTTAAATGATCAGTCTTTAAATGTTGTTGCTGTTTTACTGTTCTTTTTACACTTCCTGCCATGTTTGAATTGTTTTTTCGCTTCTCAAAGCATTCACTTTTTCTTCAAGCTCTTAGAGACTTGTTTGATTCCATGGATAAAACTTCCTCCAGTATCCCACCTATCATTCTCCTGCAGTTTTTGCATATGGCCTTCCCACAGTTTGCAGAGAAAGGTGATCAAGGCCAGTACCTTCAACAGGTAAAGACCAATTATTAGCTTATTGTTTAAAATTCTATAGTATGTTGGAAGTTGAGAACAAGAACATTTAAAGACTTTCCTTCTCCTGTGAAAATAAGGGGTGCTTTTTCTGTAGAAAAGTTGTATAGAAGTTGAATGTAATATCAAGTGCTAGTTCTGAGAATGCATGGTGGAATTGGGAGAAATTCTTAGTTAAGGAATCCTCACATTTGGCTTTATAATTGATGGGTTTAATGTTACTAAATCATAATGCTTGTAGTCAGATTTAATGTTGTGCTCCCTTCCTAGGATGCCAATGAGTGCTGGGTGCAGATGATGAGGGTACTACAGCAGAAGCTGGAAGGCATAGAAGGTGATACAATTATGGAGGTAATTGTAGTCTTACTCTAACCAGAAGAAGGATTTATAGTATTTCACGTATGTTTTGTTAAGTATTATCTGTTTGTGAATTCTTTAACGTGTGTCTGGAATTGTGAAGTTACTTTCTGATGTTTCTGATCAGCATAATGCTACCATGGTCCTGTCAGTGATGCTGTGGAGTGTGCTAAAGGAAACCCTTCCCTTTGGGTTGTGTAAAGGGCAGTGTTGCACCAAGCTGGTGGTGACACCCTCTCATGTATGTGGTAGCTGGCCCTGATAACCTGTGAATTCAGCACATAAGAACTTTCTTTTTTTTTCTGAAAAAAGTGTGCTACAGTTTTTACTTGAATGGTTAATCTGATACAAGAAATTGCTGAAAGTTTTTCCCCAGATTTTACCAGAACAGCTTTCTCTTTTCTCTGTAAACTGTTTTCTGGAGACTCTTGGCAGGGCCTTGGAAGACTATCCTGAAACTTAAGATAGATTTAAGTTGGGGGGCTCGGGATTTATGAATTTTTGATCTTGCTTGTTAATGGGCTTCAGGTTGGTTTTAACAGCATGTTATAAGCATATTTGTTTTGAAACTTTTATGCTGTGTTAGAAGATTGACTGACTAGGAGAAAATACACCTATAGAAAGATAAAGGAATAGGCTTTAAAGAATTTAAATAAATGGGGTAATTTTGTCTGTAGAGAAGACTGTATTTACATTCTGTTTAAAGTTACATCATAAGAGATTTTGTTTTACAGGCAGACTCTGGAGCTACAGCAGCATCCTCTAAAAAGAAGAGTTTAATTGATCAATTCTTCAGCATTGAATTTGAAACAGCGTATCCTAAAGACTAAGGCAAGACATAAACAACGGTGATTTCACACTTTAGCAGTTGAGTTCAGGGAGGATGAAAAGCATTGTTCAGAACACTATGGAAAATGAAGGTGTAGGTTGGGGAACGGGATCATGATGTCGTGCAGGAGTACACAGAACTTAACTTTAAGATTGGATATGCTTTAAGGGAGAGGATGATGTGGGGAGAAAGAATGGTAATGAAAATCTACAGAGAAAAAAACCCTTGTTGAATTTCAATAGCACATTTCCTCCCCAGAGAAGATTGGTCCTTACCAGCTTCAAGGATGCTGACATGCTTTATCTAACTAAAAGTAATTGTTGTCCTAAATAGGCTTTTTTGGCTTGTAAGAGTGTGTTGCTGACATACCTGGTGTACTAAAGATGCACAAAAGGTAGACTGATTGATTTCTTAAGAAATAAATTAGGTGTCCACAGTTGTATGAGTAAGAAACAAATGCAGCTGACAACTTTCTAGTGGGTTCTTTATAGCAGGAAAAAGAGAATATGACCACATGGGGCACACATATCATGGCAAGTATTACTCTTTTCCCATTTCTCCACCCCAAAAGCCTGGCTGTCATCAAACTGAGCACCACTTTTAGAAAGTTATACACTGTGCATTTTGCTTGTCTGAAATAAGGAAACATCCCCTTAGATGAGGTACTGTATCTCATGGTTTGGTAGTAATGACTAATGATTCTTACCTTTTTCTAGGTAAGAATCATGCATCTCTCTCCCTCTTCTTTGATGTTTGTTGTCCTTAAAATCATTGGGAGTCTTGGAATGTGTAGCTAAGAGGAATGATGCATAGGCCAGTATCAGCAAGAAGACTTGTTAGAAGAGTTGCAGACTTTCAAAGTGTGATTACAGCAGCATTTGTAGAATAGCTGCAGTCAGAAAAATACCTGCTTGGAAGGAGATAGATGAGAGAAAAGCATTGGGCTAGAACTATGAGAAGAGGAGAGGACAGACAGAACCATTAAAAGGAATGTGTAGAAAATAATGAAGGAATTAATTTCATTTCAGTGAAGAGGACAGATACAAGGCAGAGAAAGGAGGCTCTGCATGTTGAAAGAAGCAGGAAGTCTGGCCAGCAGCAGCAGTAGAAGAACTTTATTAATCATAAGCAACAATGGAGTGCAGTGTTGCAGGAGGGCTTTGTAACTGGGTGTTGGCAGCCAGTTAGTGTGTTCTGTGTCCTGGGAGTTGGGTGGTGATGGGGAAGAAAAAAGAAAAAGCAGGCCTTAGGTTAAATGGTGATCAAAGACTTATTTTCCTTTTTTTTGGTGTGCTGTCTGCCCCTGCTGCCCCTTGTCCTTAGCCACGAAGGAACAGATTGGTCTGAAGGAAGGGCTCCTTCAAATCTTTTTTGTACTATGAGAAGTAAAAGTACTGTCTACACAAGCACAGAATTACCTAAATTGCTGTGCTGCTTGGCATGTTCTTTTCACTAGAGGAGTAGTTCAGCTCTTGGTGCATGATGGTTTTCCTTAATTTTGTGAAGCATGAAATGTACAGAAGCCGAAGAAGAAGAAGTAACTAAAGGAAAGGAGAATCTCCTTCAGCTTAGCTGCTTTATCAATCAAGAAGTGAAATACCTGTTTACAGGACTAAAATTGGTAAGCTATTGCAACTTTTATTGAATTGAGATTCTAAATGGTCTGCATATTACTCAGTTGAAATTCTAAGTGACCTAAATGCACTTAGTTCTAAGTGCATTTAATCTGTGACTTGGAATTGATGTCTGCTGTCCAAACATTATGAAGTTTCAGGAATCTTTTTGGTGTTCATTGGGAAGATGGCTGTGAAAGGGAATTGCATGTTAATGTCAAACAGACTTCAGCAGAGCATTATCTTGACCCTGACATGGTGTTCCCCATGCAGGTAACCAAGTGCAAGAGAGTTTCCTCTTTGTTTCTTCAGCTGGGTTTCACTCCAGACTGAGCAGTATCATGATTTATGCAGCAATCAGTTCCCAGAAGGTCCAAAAGTCAACTTGGAAGTAGGCTGGCATTTTGGTTCCTAATTAAAACCCCACCAGATGATGTAACAACTAAATTTGATGTGGCAGATTTTAAAGGGGGTGTTATTTTCCATCAGACAACATTATTCTCCAGCTTTTTTTAAGTAGAACTCCTTAAGGTTGTCTGTGATTTTTAGGTTATGTATGTATTTTGAAATTGTAAGGGCTTTTAGGGGAGACTGAAGTAGAAAGGAGAGGAGCTACTGCAAAACCTTTGTAGTAACTGTGTAAGACTAGGGCAGTGATCTGGTTTGTACAGGACTAAAACCAAGTTGTATGATTCTCAGATAATCTTTGTATATCTCTGCTTTTTTTTCTTTTTCCTAACAGAATTTAGAAGGAAAAGTAGGATAAAACAGCTAATGCTCACAAATGAAAAAAAAACTATAAAAAAAGAAACTTCTCTTTCAGGCCAAAAAAAAATCTGCAACTTATGCTAGATTGCCTGGAGCAAGAGAATTGCAACACTAAGAACCAAGCTAGTCTTTCCCAGAATTTTGTTAGGAGACACCAGCTGTCAATTTAGATGCAGCTCTGGCTGCTTGAGACTGAGAGCTGAGAAATGTGCAAATATTCTTCTCACAGGAAACTTCAGATTTTCTTCAGTTGTGCTCTAAGCATATGATACATTTGTAACCAAGTCCAGATACAATTCATAATAAAATCCAATTGTGAGTTCTACTCCTGTGGAGCAAAATTTTCTGCAGAGAGAAACTCAGTGTTGTCAGGGCTCAGGAATGAGCCTGGAGCTGAAGGAATGAATGGGCATAGTCCTTTCTGCCAAGGAATTTCAAAATCTTACGTGTTGTAATGGCTGACAGCAACACAAGAGACTTGCAGAACAAGATTTAGTTTATGGTTTGTTTACCCCTGTTGTGCTTTTCTCTAAGCTGTGTTTTCTGATGAACATGTGTTACTTCTTTCTCTTGCAACAGCGTCTTCAGGAGGAAATCACCAAACTTTCTCCAACACTGCAGAGAAATGCACTCTATATCAAATCTGTGAGTGGCACTTTCCTTGCTCTTCACAATTCTTTTCAGTTTTCTGTTCCAAACCACACAGTTATTGCTGCAACACCATGTGATTTATGTTTATAAAGCATCTGAGTATTCACTACCAAGAAATTTAAGACAGAGCTTCAATAAAGGAGACTTTATTTTATTCCTGTGGGTTTGTGTACAAATACATTCCCAGAATAGACAGTAATTTAGGATGACCGGTGTTTAAGGTAAAAAAGATCTGTGAATATTTAAAGTAATACCTTTTTCTAATTTTTTTTTTGTAGTCCAAAATTAGTCGCTTGCCAGCGTACCTGACTATTCAGATGGTTAGATTTTTTTACAAAGAGAAAGAATCTGTGAATGCAAAAGTTCTTAAGGTAAGTTTTTTGCATATTGAAATTCAATTCCTCTTTATGTTTTCTGTGAGTTTTTATTAAGGGTAGACAATGAGGACTTGAAGACTACTTTCTTAATTGTTCACCTTTAAATTGCATTTAAAAACATTAAAGAGTGCAGTTTCTTTGCTCAAGTGCCAAATAGTTTTGTTCCCAGTTGTGATGGTGTATGGCAAACTACACTACCCAAAATAGACTGAGGAAGGAGGTGAGGGGCAAAAGTGAATTTGTCCCAGTACTGCTAATATTACATCATGACACAATACAAGATGTTTTTTGGTCTTTTCTCACCAGTGGTTCTGAGAAGAATGTTTAACTAAGGAGAGGGCCATGCTTTCAAACTCTGAACAGTGTTCTAATGTTGATGGGAGATGTTTATGCTGTCAGACACTTCCTGTATTAGTTATTTTAATTGTCTGGCTTTCTGATGGACAAATGCAGGAACCAGCTGCCAAGAGCTGAATGTTCTGTTTTGCTTTCTGTTGGCCATGGCCGACAGGCCTCGCAGGCTACCCAGGAGCATCATGATAGGTGCTCTTTCCTTACAAGAGGAGGAAATGAAATAAGGATTAAAGGTACATGTTAACTGTTTCAGAAGGTAGTTTGGATAGCACAAAATAACATTTTTGCCAGGGTACAGTCATTCTACATGCTTGCCTCTTTTTTCTTTTCCCTTAGGCCTGTACAGGTATTTCCATAGTGTGAAAGTATGACAGCTAGCAATAAAGAATCTGATTTATTGTTAGTCTATGCTGAATGTAATAATATAAAGTGGTTTGTTTGTACTGAATTAGACATTCTTCAGTGAAAGCATTGTAGCTCTTTTGGTAAATACTAAAAGAATCCCAGTAGGTCAGGTTGCCATCAATTTGAAGAGGGTTTCATTTCATTTGATTGTGTTGTCTTCCCATGGGAGAATGCTTTAATGTGGAGTACCAAATCATGCTAATAAACCTTTGTCTTTTACTTCCTAGGATGTCAAATTTCCTCTTATGTTGGATGTGTATGAGCTGTGTACGCCCGACCTGCAGGAAAAAATGGTTTCTTATCGATCAAAATTCAAAGATCTAGAAGACAAAAAAGTAAATCAACAGCCAAAGAACGTAAGTCTCCTGATGCTTTCGCTAATTCATACATCTGAAATTGGGGTACTAATAAGGACTAGAGAAAACTTGCTGTCCCTAAATATATTATTTTCTTACATAGCAAACTCCTTGGTATTGAGCTTTAGGTCTTTTTATCCTGTATTTTCAGCTATGCCCAAAAGTTTGCTGTAAGTTACACAGAATTATTCTCTTCAAATATTACTGTTTGGTGGCTGCTCCCTTCTTCAATGGAGTGTAGGAAGCCATTCCCTGCTCAGCAACTGGAAAGGGTTGTACAAGGCACTGTCATGTGCCTGACTGGTAAAAATTAGAGTACGTGTACTAGTGAGCCTAAAGTCAGCACTGTAAAAACTTGGGAAATGGTCTCATGTCTTACCCTGTCTACATAATGCTGACTTCCCTGTCTTTATTGAAGACAAAAGTAAATGAGCTAAAACTGTCACGTTTTAGCCGTTTTTTAAAGTTTGCTGGTATTTTTCCTGGCCTAACTCATTGCAAATTCTTTTAAGCATTTGGATAAGGCTTGCATCTCCTCTTACACAGATGAGAGCAAGGAAAGAGTGCTATTTTTGAACAGAATGTATTGGCACTGAGAGTCTGTCTCTGGTATTTTCTTATTGTCACTTCTGCTGCTAGCAAGCCCCCACCAAGGAATAAATCTGCAATTGCAGAATTGTTTCATAAACAAACCCATAAATCCCGTGGGTGAACACTGCAGGCAGTATGTGCTAAAATGTATTTGCTTTAAAACTGATCTCTTCAGATAAGGGTTTTGTATGTCCACCTAAAAAATACAATAATGAATTTCTTTCAAGTTGAACAAAAATGTTTAGACTTAGAAATGTACTTTAATTAATGGAGACTTGGGATTTGATGTGATTGTGCTAGAGCTTTTATTAAACTGCTCCACATTAATTCAACTTACTCTCTTTTTTAGTCTAGTAAAAGTGATGGTGCACAGAAAGAAGTTAAATATGAACCATTTTCTTTTCCTGATGGTGAGTACAGGGAAGCAAATCTACTTTAAAGTAACTTCCTATTTACTTGTGCTTAAGTGTACCTGATGGTAGCACTATTTTGAGAACCCTGTCTCTTTAATGCTTTTGAAAATTAATCTTGAAAGATTGACAGGAATGGAAAGATTAGGTAAACCAAAACATTGAGATAGTGAAAGGCATAACTGCCATCCATCTGACAAGCTGGTGATAATAGAAGACAGGCACATCAAAAGACATTTGCTTGTAATGTGCACGCTGACTTGTCAGTGGGTGGTAGAAGGCTGAAATCCAAACAAAAACTTAAACTGGACTTCTAAAAGTGCTGTGATGGTGCTGGTGTTGGCTCAGTTTTGGGGAGGCTTGGAGCCTGAAGGCCCAAAGCACTCAGCCTGTGCATTAATTACATCAGTAATACTTTGGTGTACATATTTATTTCATAAGAATGCACAACATCTTCAGTTTCCTGAGACTCTCCTGGCTGAGAGCTGCTACTTTAGTTCGCAATGGTTTTGTACTGTGGTGTAGCTGGGCTTTTGCACACACACACCTGTGGTGCTGTGGCCTGGCTGATGCATCAAGTAGGACTCAAGGTTACTTTTTCTTTCCCCTTCAGATATTGGCTCTAACAATTGCGGCTATTATGACCTGCAGGCAGTGCTAACTCATCAAGGCAGATCAAGTTCCTCTGGGCATTATGTGTCTTGGGTTAAAAGGAAACAAGGTAAAAAATAATAAACAAATTGCAGCCCTGTTAACCACTCATCACAGCTCCTTTCAGCAAAGGGGCTGTTAAGCAAGCTTAGATTTTATGCACCTAAGTTACAAATGATCCTCTTGTTTTCCTTGCAGATGAATGGATTAAATTTGATGACGACAAAGTCAGCATTGTTACACCTGAAGACATTTTGAGGTTATCTGGGGGTGGAGACTGGCATATAGCTTATGTTCTACTCTACGGGCCTCGCAGGATTGAAGTTGTTGAAGAAGCAGCTGAACAATAGTCTTCCGTTCTAGCCATTCTGCCTAGGTGTGAAATAAATGTTGATTACTGATCACTTCTTTAACCCCAGAGCTTTAGCAAGTGGATAAATAATTTGTTCAAACCTTCTCATGTGCAGAGGGATATTGTTTTAAAACTGATCCATGTACCAATTAGTCACTATGGGACTGGACTGCCCACTGTGGTGGTGACAATACTTAAAATAGCTTTAATGTCTTGCAGAAGATAATTTTTTTTTTAATGAGCCTCTCCTCCTCCTTCTTCTCTAATGTCATCAAGTATTTATTACACACCTACTCTCACATTTGTTACTCTTGCATGGTTTATACCACAGTTCAGTAGCTGTCCATCCTTTGCCTTACCTGGCAGTTCTGTTAGGAAGGTAGAAGAGAAAGCATTGCCTTGTTGTGTAACTCAGTGCTGCTGCCCGTAGCCAACAGCTGTGGCTACAATCAAGTATTTGTCCAGCCTGACCTGCTGATTCAGTCTGTTCTGTTGCTGGCATCTCATGATTTCAGAATAAATTGTGATCAACAATGTGTCTCCATTAAAAACAGCTCCTGTCCTGGTACTGTAGTCAGTATGCGTTTGTTTTCACTTCTTGGGCCACCACTGACGAATGTCTCAAAGCAGTCATGGAATAAAGTCACTTTTTTTTTTTAAGCTGTAGGGATGTGTCTCCTGTCCTGTTACTCATTATTCAGTAGCTAAGTCCAGTGTGGTGGCTGCAAAACTGGGCTTTGCTTCTTTACAGGACCTCCTGCAGTGACTGGATGTGTGTGACTGCTGTAAAAAAAGCCTTTCGGCACTACAGGCTAAAAAGCACTATCAAGGTCATCAACACCCTCATCCCTTGATGTACAGGTTCCCAGTGTTGATGTGTCCCAGTGCCTGCTGAAGAGCTGGTCCATATTCATATCAAATACTTTCACTTCTGTTGGCAGGGTGGTGAGTTTGCTTGTGCCTCACTTGATCAGAAAGGGTCCTTTTACCCTTCCCTGGGACCTGGCATAACCTGTGGCCATCACACTCAGCTCTTCTGCCTTGCAACTGTTACTCCAGTGCCACCTTCCTGCACAGCTTCACCTGGGAGCACACCAAAGGCCTGGGGCTCTATTTTAAGTGGATGCTTCAAGGCAAGTTCTGCCCATTAAGGAAGCCCCCAAGGCAGTGCTGGCTCTGTTCCTGCAGGCCCCACAGAAACACCTCCAGGGTTAAATTCTTGTTCTGGATCCTGTTACAGGGGAAGGAGAGATGGTGTGGTTACTGCTTTATGGAACTACATCCTCCCACTGTCATCCTCAGTTTTCCCAGCACTGAAGTTGTCAGTCACACCTGCTCAGCTCCACTCACAATATGCTCAAGTCCTTTAACCAGTTGAAACTGTTGAAGTTCATACCTTCTACCTGCCCCTACCTGCAGCAGGAGCTGCCGACCTGGGCTGTTATTTCCAATAATTTTCTGTATCTCTGCCCCTACCAACCTTCACTGAAGCACCCTAATCAAGTTCCTAATTTAAGTCTGGAGTGGGGCAGACACAAAATCAATGGCTCTGCAGGCAGGAACTCTCCTTTGAGGTAGTAGCTAATCATGCTGGAAATTCACAGCTATGAGTGAATAGCTGAAGAAATACAGAGTTCAGTGGCAGAAGCACTACACAAACTAGCCACAGAACAAGTTGTAGCCAGCTGCCACTTAACACCACAAAAACCTCTCACGTTTTGAGGGAAAACAGCTACAGATAACCATGGCCTTAAAATGAAACCTTCACAATTACCTGTGACAAAAAAACTTCTTTGTTCACCAGTACTCAGGAGTGTTCCTACACAGCCAAAGAATGAGAAGCTAAAAGTAATCACTAACAAAAACCAGCATGGAAATCCCTTGATCACTGACTGAACCAGTGCTTCAGTGGGAGAGCAGGACAGCGCTTCTTCCCTGGAAGGCAGTGCTGTGCCTTGGAGTGCCATCACAACTCTCTCATTTTACCTCTTTTGACAGTCCCCAGCTCCCATGACCCCAAAGAGTGACTCCAAAGTCCTTCACACACAGTTCTTCCCTGCTGTGAGGAACGAGCCTGCCAATTCTCTGTCCAGCAGGAGCAACCCGAGTTCTGCTGGTGCCAAACTCCCAGAGCCTGCCCCAAAAGCTGCAAGGACTCTCCATCCTCCCTTTCATGTTCTACCACCAAAGATAAAGCTTCCTAGTTCCAGGCCACAGCGACTAATCCTTTGTCTCAGACACTCTGGACAATCCAACAGTAATATTAAAAAGCTTTATATCATTTACCGAACATAAAATACCTATCAAAAATCTATTGCCTAGCGACAAAAGTAACAATTATCAATGGCAAGCACCAGAAGAGTCACAATTACCAACCCCCCAGCCCCAAGTCAGTCAGTTGGCATCTGAGGCGAGTTAGCTGCTGCCTTCGGTGTCGTTGGTGAGGCTTTCGGCCAGCTCCCCGAGGCCGGCCTTGGTCAGCGCTGTGATCAGGTTCTCGGGGGTGGCGTGAGAGCCCTCCTGATCCTGCCAGGCCACCAGCAGCTGCTTGGCTCTCATCTTCACATCCTCGCTGTCCAGCTCGATCTGCCTGATGTCAGACTCCTTCATCTCCAAGTAGGGGGCCAAGGCCTTCCACTGCTCCCCCAGCCTGTTGGCAAAGGACTCGATCTGCTCGCCCGTCATGGCTTTGTCCCGTTGCACCTCTGGACCTGGGGAAAACAGAGAAGGAATCAGTGAGACACAGGGAACACCTCCAGACACTGCAAATGAATCCTCCATATTTTAAATCCTCTGTTTATTTACTGACAGACTGACTTACACCTACTCGAGCTCCAAGAGCAGATTTTTACAGGTGTTTACCTGGGTTTCAAGAGCTATGTCCCTTAATGCCCATAAATATGGAAAATCTTGCTTTTTATGTTATCTCCTTTTATATTGAGAGAAGTGCCTAAGTCTTAAATACATCAGAAATGCCTACTCCAAGTGAAAACAAGGATTTTGACAGACTTCAACACAAGTCAATTATAACATTAAAATACAGAGTGATCTTTAACATTTAGCTGTATTTTGGAATTTTTTAGCCACCTTACTCAAAGTCAACCCAGGTAAAAAAATACAAACAAACAAACCCAGTATTCATTCAGTTTTTTTGTTCCTATTGGCAACACGACAGGGCTATGACAGTAAATTTCATGTGTAGTCAGGAATTTTCTATCATTCTGGCATTGACATAAAAACCATGGAATGCTAGGCTCTGCTGGGAAGCCAAGTGCTACAGTGATTACAGATGGGTTTGCACATTCATAGCTTATCACAGTCTACAGTCTGTGGCTTACCATCCCTGTTTATTTCACAATTTTAAAGAAAAAAACACCAAAAATTGAAATACATAGAGAAATTAATCATACTCCTACTTTTAAATAAAATTTATTTTATTAAAAAATAATCTCTTATTAAGAACTAGTCCCTTCTTGTGCCACCTGAAGAGAGGTGGCACGGAGTAGAAATTTCAAGTCTCTCCAGCACTTATCAGTCACAGTCATTTATCTGAACTAAAGTCACACAGAGGAAAAGGACAAAAGATGCAGAACAACAAAACAATAAAAGCCCTCAGATCATTTCTCTTATGTCTAAGCACAGCAGACCATGGTTCTGCCATCATTGCTTTAAGACAAGATTTAAAGAAAGACATAAATCCCACACAGTGACACCACAAAGGCTGTGTGCATTAGCATTAAGCTAAAGAGGAAAGAACTTCTCTACTATTGCAAAGGAGACTGTGGAGAAGGTCAAGTGCTGGATGGAAAAGGGCAACATGAGAGAGATTCACAGAAGCCCACAGGTGTCTTTCCACTGACAGAAAACAGCTTGCAACAAAGCTGCCAGAGGTACCCAGTGTTTGGCTTCTATGCCCTGTGCATCCCATCCGCCCGTGCTGGATGGAAAAGGGCAACATGAGAGAGATTCACAGAAGCCCACAGGTGTCTTTCCACTGACAGAAAACAGCTTGCAACAAAGCTGCCAGAGGTACCCAGTGTTTGGCTTCTATGCCCTGTGCATCCCATCCGCCCGTGCTGGATCCAGGAGCTGGGATACAGGGTTATAGCCCACAAGGGTGCTGTGAGATGAAGGCACGAATGAGGATGGAAGATGGCAGATTCACAGACAAAGGAGATAGGGAAGGACACCTAGGAGCAGGACATGCCAGGATTAAAGGCAAGAGACAGACACAGATTGTGGAGAACAATGAGTGAGATGATGTTTGTCAGGAAGGTTGTTCTTCTTCCAGAGAAACTTTTGCCTCTAAGGTATTTTAAATGAAGAAGTAAAGATCTCAGAGTTGGAATATATCCATTTTTGAAAGTTCCACAGTTACTACCCCAGGAGGGCTAGGGGAAAGTGCTTAGCCCAGTGATTAAAGGGCAGAGAGAACAGGAAAGTGGGAGAGGAGCACTCACACAGGCTTTTACACAGCTGACATTTCAGCCCTGAACACCCAGTGACACTGTCAACACAGACTACATAGCAGAAAAGGTGAAAGAGGCTCCTAGTGAAAGTGCTAATCCAACAGGTTGGAAGCTTTCAGCATTGCAGGCCAGGACACTGGGAGGCTGCTCCTGTGTCCCAAAAAGGCTGTGCTTGTTGGTGCTAATGCACTGGGGTAAGCAGGACTGATGGCCCTCAGTGGAAACTATGTTAAAACACAGATTCTGCAACACATATCAAGAGAAAAACTGGAAAGACTAAGAATATGCAAGTCTTACTTTCATTGTTTTCCTTTAATAAAGCATCATTATCTTCCTCATCTTCATCTTCACCTGTTTTTATTTCTTCAGAAGGAGGCTACAATGAAAGAACTAAACATCACTGGATGCATTTTGTTTTCAAAGAGAAATTCTACAGCTCTGTCCTTGTCTCTGGAATGTGTGTTAGAATGGAAAGTTTGACACAATCCCACATGAGAATCAAAAATCCCCCAGAGTCTCCTAAACACCACTAACACCAGTAAGTTCTAATAAAATATATTACTAACTAAAAAAAAACTCATCAAAGCATCCACTGATTTAATAGGATTTTTCCTTTTCATAGTAACAACAACTAAGCATTCCATAGCAAACTTTATCACTTGCTTAAAAAAAAAAAACCCAGCCAACCAAATTTAAGATCACTACTGATGAACATTTAAAAAAAAAATCATGATTATTGTTATTCATTAATTTTATTCCACACTTGGGAATTCCTCAAAGTTTATGTACTTTCAGACTTCTGGAAGGTGGCAATCAAATACACAAACAACAAACTTTTCACTCCCTCATTCAGGTACTGATCAGCCAAAAGGTTTCATCTTTTTCTATATTTCAGCCACGGGCCTTAGGTACACAAATTGTTTCTTGCCATTGCTTTTGGCACATGACAGTAGTACCAGGAATATTGCATGCAGCCATACCTTAATACATTCAACAAATTACAATCCCCACATTTTTTCTAAACTTGCTCTTAGCTTACAGTTAACTCTGATGGCTGGACAAACAAAACAGCCATATATTAAACTCCAACCTTTAGACCTCACATTACAGAGAAGGAAAGTCTCAGTAGAGAAGCAGGGGTTTGTATCTGCAAGACATTGCTGGGTTTTGTGCCAATTCAGAGGTGTAGAAAGCACCCCTTCCCCACTGGCAGCCTCTCTTATCACTGTGTATAAAGCCATCTGAAAGGCCCCACCTGGACTCAAATTTGTACTGTTGACCAAGTAAAGGGTTAATGCCTTAATTTTACAGCTCCACAAGGTTTATTCTTGTTTTGCATATTTTAGAAGTCAGGGAGCTGATAGAAGACCTCAGGCAAACCTTGCTGTAAAGTTCTGGTAAGCACAGCACCATCAGCTGCACATACTGCCTCTTTTCCTGCCATCCCAGTATATTCATGAGCCATGATTCTGGCTAATAAAATTCTGGCTTCCATAAAATTGGTCTGCACTGCAACATGGAACCCAAGCAGCTGGGTTAATATATATATATGTATATATTCACACACACACACATATATATATATATATATATATATATATATACACTCCCACCTACCAACAGGGTTGCCACAGCTGGTTTTTTTCAGAGTACAAGGCAGAGTTCAACAGTTACTACGTTAATCAGTGTTACTCAGTTTATTGTTATGGGAATGTTCAGAGATTAGTCTAATTTTATTTGTAATTTTTATTTCAGTGTACAAACTTTTTTCCTGGCTGTTTTTTTTCTCCCCCTCTGTACCAAATGGACTGCAGAGGGACAACCAGAAAGTGAATGAATTCAGCATTTATTATCATAGGATAATATTACTTACAGGCAGCTCCTTGGCTAATTTGATTACCATGTTTTCTAGATATTCAGGTAAACTCTTGAACTGTTGGTTTGTTGGCTGGAAGAAGTGGGGACTTCTGCGTGCCAAAAGTCTCAGTGCTCTCCAGCCATAGTTAGAATTGTTCACAGCCCTACAATAAAACACAAGTTTGATTATTAAAGTCTGGCATCTATAAAAACACAGAGAAAGATTTGAGACATTTAGTAATATAATTCTGTCCAAATTTAATCAGTTTTTGTACATTTCTGGAGTCCTACACAGATACTAGTAATGCTGAGAACAGTCTGTTTTCTTTAACAGTCCAAACATGAAACAGATTAAAATCAAGTGAAACACAGCAGAGATGGACATACTTATATTTATTTTCAACCATGTTTTCAGGGTCTGCTTGTTCAATAGCTTCCTCAAAAAATTCTTCCAGTGTTGGCATATATTCCCTAAAAAAAAAAAAATCAAATAAAGAGCTTAAATATGCTTCACAAACTTTTCTAAAATGGACAGTCTTTGTTTCTTTTGACACATCTCGAGCTCATCCACTGAGGAGAAAAATACAAATCCCAAACCAACCCACTCAAATTTAACAATTTTAAACAAGCAAAGAAAGTGCTTGGTACATATTGCTATAAAATTATTAACTGCATAACCACTAGAGTGTGCCAGCAGTTGCTAGCACTGCCTATTATATACATTTAAACCTCCTGCCATACAAAGAGGTGATGTCAACATCTGTTAGCAGCATTTGCACAGCTCACAAGCGCTCAGAAGTCTAAAATGGTTGCTAGTTTGTGCCATCTGACAGCAGCAAAACATGGCTGTCCCTGCCACCCCCCACCTCAGCTCCATCTGCTCTCAGAACTGCTTGTGGTGGGTTCTGACAGGTACTCAAAGCAGCACAAAAGGAACCCTGACCTAAAAAAAGAACAGAAATGAAATTTCACACCATCAGGATGGTTTGCTGCTGAGAAGACTCTACCCAAGAAACACAGATTGTGTGAGAGCTGTAGGTTACTGAGAGCCAAGACTCTCAGTGGAGCAAAGCAAGCTCATAATGATCTGTATTTCTCCTACCCAATGCTGACAGAGACACACCTGCTTCTGTAAGGGAGTCTAGCAAAGGGCTGGAGCAGGGGGTGAAGCACACTGGTCTATACATTCATTTCAATTTTGTTTTGAAAAAGGCATTTTGCCCAGGGCAGCAGTGCCCCATGCATCATCACTGACTACTGGAAAAAGCCAACACCTTGAAAACTCATCTGAGTCCTGCCACATTATCCCCAAAACAACCATCTAAAAAGGGGACAGCTAAGGAAGTATTACCCCATTTGAATGGAGATGTGAAGAACCAAGGCAAAAAGCTTTCACTTGACCACATACAGTCACAAAGCCCACGACAAAAACTTGCAACTGAATCTTGACACTGTGGGATCAATTTCCTGTTTACCATGGCATGCATTTTCTTTGTTTATCTATGTTTGTTAAGGGCTTTATTTATTTATTTTTGTTTAAAGGCATTGCAGCACAATACAATCACACACATGGAACCAAAAGCTTTGGTTCCAAACACAACTCCACCTTCATCCCTTGGCCTAGTAAAGGCAAGCATCCTGTCAAAGGCCTTCCTGTACATCCCAGCCTCACAAGAAAGGAGGGCACTTCCTCTGCAAAACTCTGAACCTCTAGAAAAGCAATTCCTCCACCCAGGAAATCTGCACAGCTAGCACCTCTCCCCACAGAACCAGACTTTACAGCCACTACTAGCAGAGTTCTCTTCGGGAACTGTCCCATTCCTTCTCCAAATTTTCTTACTCTGCATCATGCCTGCACAGTAAAAGAGATTTTGACACCTGTAACAAAGAAAGTCATGTAGCAGAGTATATTTTAAGCATTTCCTACAATTGTGCAAGCAGAAGGGACAACTAATAATTGCATTTTTCTGTATCTGCCCCACGAACAGACACGGTATGTGCTGGAACAATGCCTGGTAGCCAATTTCCTCTTATCTAGCATTGTTTAAAGCACAGGCCTGCTCGAAAATCATAGCCAAGCAGCATGCTAACTTCATCAGAGCCAGACTTGGCAGTCTTCCTTCATTATATAAGGTAATTAATTATACAATCATGTTCTACAAAAGGAAAGTTTTCATCTGGTTTTCAGCTTAGATTTTACTTTAGTAAGCAATGAAAATTACTGGCAGCATAAACACTCGAAGAAGTGAGGAAAACTGTAAAGCGGTTTCAGGGCAAAAATTCATACAACCACCTTCTCTAAAGGTGTGAAATGCACACTTCCTGAGATCATCTTGTACATCTTCCTTATGCCAATTTTGTAACTCTCTAATTAGAGTGCTAATTAGTTAGCTTTAAACAATGACACACCCATTTTTTACCTACCTACTCTCAGATTTACAGGCTTCCATGTTATCAGGACATAAATTCCAAAGGCGGGTCAGCTCCTCACTGAAAAGAAAAGCATAAACACACATTGTTTATGTTCATCATCCTACCATGCCACACTCATGGACTGTTTTAAAGGGATCTGGAAAAGATGGTTATAAGGAAAGAAAGGCTACTGCAAGTTTTAAAAGAGTGATATATCCTTTGGCTGTTCTTTGGCAGCTCCAAAATAAGGATGTTTGAAAATTGATGTATAGAAAAAACAGTGGGAGGAAAAAACCCCAAACATAAAATCCCCCAAACCAATTAACCAAGCCAAACCCAGAAACTTTGTAAAGGAAAGAGAAACCAACATACTTCCCCATAAGGATTTTTTTGTTTGATCCTTTTCCTAAGAAGTCCTCTGGAGCTGGCCTCTTCCGCACAGGCCTCATTGGCTTAGAATCAGGAGGTCTAAAGAAAAAAAAAATGCTCTTTAGTGTCAAACCAGTAATATCTCAAGAACAAAAGAAGCTGTTTCACCTTCACCTTTCACCTGAGATGAGGACTGAGGGACAGTGAGTCTAAGGGTCTAAGGGTGGAAGGAGGCAGTGGGGAAAAGGAGAGAGGAGGCAAAGTAGAGATAAAGGATTCTGCCAGACACCAAAATTAGTTCACTCAAAAATATAAAGATCTACCAGAGTCCCAATAAACAGAAGGAAGCAAATCACAATTGTGCCAGCAGGACGTGATCTACCCTGCTGCTGGGATCATGGTTGCAAGGTCTCTTTCCCCAGCTGCACCTGATTTCATGGGATTAGAGATTGGAGATCCCAGAGGACTGAGGTTAGGGCAAGACCTACCCAAGCTGAAACTCTGGATGAGATCTAAAGGAGACAGAATATTTATAAAAGTCAAATTTCATAATTTTACTTCCCCACAATCCCCCTGCAACAGTAATTTCTCTCTTCTAACAGCCCCCCTCCCTTTTATTTACAAACAGCTTAAGTCATGAAGAGGTGGCTGCACATCATCTCTCCAATAAAAGGGAATCTCCAAAGATATAACGACCCACATGTTCCTTACCACAAAGAGGCCATTCTGTGTGTACAATGAAGAAGGGTGGAAGACAAATGTTTGGTCATCCCCTCAAGACAGTCAAGTAGACACATGGAGTCAAAGTTCAAGTTTTGCCACTAGTTAGTAACACAGGAAACTTTCAGTGGTGATAGCCATCTAATTGTCATTCCCTTTAAGGTAAGTGATCACCATCAAGTGGCAAACTAATAAATAAATTGTGTAAGAGAACTGTTACACAAACTCCAGGTATGCTGCCCTGCCCAAATCCATAATGCCAAAGGCTTCATTAGAGGCAGTCCAAAGGGATAAATGGAAAAGTCAGGCACTAACCACTTCAACCTAGGGTCTGCTGAAAGCAGGAGGCAGCAAAACCTGCTCCAGTCTCCTGGACCAGTACCAGTACCACAAAATATTGCCCTGAGACAATGAAGAATGCTCTCCTGAGAGCAGACACACCCATAAGCACCTCTTCCCTGACATACTGCAAGCCTTATGACTTTTGGCAGAAATCTAAGAGCCTGCACTCACTGAAGGGACAGGCAACTGTACAGATCTCCAAGTTGTGTGAGTGGTCAATATACACCATGGGTAGCAGACTCTGAAGTGGAACCACCATTTCAAACAAGCAGCAGAAAGCTTCTGTTCCATAACACAGTTACCTTTCTTTTACAAAGCTTGGGCAGCCCTCATTTTTCCATGAGTTCCAGTTTTCTTCAGTATTTAATATATGCTGTAGAAAGACAGAAGGTATTGCACATTATTAGGGTCATAAGCATGTTCTTGACCCCAAAGTTTTAAATTGAGCTATTAAAATTAAGGGGAAAACTTTGTTCTAGGTTGTGTGTTTCAGTCACTATCCTGAAGATCATCAGTATAATCTTAGGCAACTGGATTGATTTATGCAAAAATAGTGTAACTCCTCTCTTCAAAAATTGTGGGAAAAGCTTTATCTCCCCTGGTCTAGTCAAGAAAATAGATACGGTCAAAGTAAAGGAAAAAAGGATAGCAAAAAGACAATTTCTTGGGTTTTGATTAATTTCACTTGTATTTCATTTCCATGTCTTTGGGCACAGGACTCCTATCTGCAAAAGCTTTGGAATATTTTTTGCTTTCCAATGTGCATGTGTACACATGCACATACAGGCATATCTCCATTTCTCCCCTGAAGAAGGAAGAAAGACATTAATGAAAACATGGGATAAAATATGACTACAAAATAATAAGACACTATAGGACCAATTTTTACTAGGATGAGGTAAAAGTTCTCAGATATAATAGGTGTGTTCAAAAAGCTAGTATAAGCTGAAACTGCTTTTTTATGTGCTATAGACTTTGTTCAGGCAGGCATCAAAATACTCACCTCTACCATTTTTGAGAATCTTTCCCCATCTGGAGGATTTTCTGAAAGAAGCTATGAATGAGAGAAAAGAAGGTGAACTTTTTGCATTGTATCTGTTGCAGAACATGTAGGTAAAGAACTCCAGAGAAAATGGTGGCTACTGCTTTAAAGGTGGTTGATACAATATTACATGCTCAATATTCTTCCATGTAATTTTTATGAGTAGATACTGTACCAACCTGGTAGACTGCTTTTGTAGTATCTTCAATCCAAAGAGACTGTTCATCTGTTAGAACATAGTTTGAACTGGAATTGAAAAAAAAAAAACAACACATCAGAAAGTGTGCTGAGGACATATAATTTATACTACATACCTTGTGAGGGGTGTTAAGAGGAGATCTGAGGAAAGTGCTTTGAATGTGATCTGCTCTGCTCCCGGGGCATTTACTAGTTTGTGGAATTAATTAGATGTGCTTGGGGACTACACTTTCAAGGTGTAGATTCACCCAATAGGAAGCTCATTTGAGTGATTCAAGATCAAGCCTCGATATTGGACCCAAAATACAGCAAATGGGCACAATGAAAAGATTTACCTCAAAAACACTCACCAAGTGTTATACCACCATTTGTATCCCATGCCATCCTTGACCACCAATAAGTGACAATTTATAATGAACATTTTAATGCAATGACATTGAATGACTGTCACCTCAAAAGGACTGAACTGGAATTCACAAGACCTGAATTCCATTCCTTCTCAGCCACTAGACTGCCTTGATAAATGATCTGTAGAATTAGGATAATGATCCTAGATTACAAAGTTCTTTGAGAGCTGTTTACAAAAAGCAATATATAGCAGGTGGGAGACACCTGCCTTGTTAAGGATGTTAATTATTACGTGCAAATATGGCCCAGGGCACAGGAAATGAGATGGGTTTTTCTTCAGAATAATGTTAAGAGACTAGGAACAGATGGAGTTTGGTTCTATCCCATGAATTTATAAAAGCAATTATCACCATTGCTATTTCTTGCCATTTTAGACAGAGTTCTGCAGTACACTAAGAAAAAACAAATCAGCAACCAATGCCACTTTGCAAAGCCAGTATAGATTCAAAATGATGCCACACACAAGTACCTTGCACTGGTCTTAACAACTGGGTGCTGCCAAGGAGAGTCTCCTTCCCTGTCATGGCTGGCACTCACTGTAAGCAAGTTTTAATGGCCTCTACTTCTCTGAGACCCCACAACTCACCAACCTGGCAGAAAACTTACTCTGCAAAGATGAGCAGATTGCATTTCTGCCTGTATAGTAAATGGCACAATTTTAAGCAACCAACATGAGAGCACAGGAGGGCAAAGAATCAGGCAGAGGAACAGAGAAATTAATTGAGACCTCTGCTTTCCTGCTGTTAAATAACTTCAGGCATACCCTGTATTTACCAATCCAAGGCTCCAAGTTCCACAAACTCAGAATAAGTAGGCAAACTATTTTAAAATATTTTGGTTTATCTCCAAGTTCCTAGTTCCCCATCCCCAAAACACAAAGTATTTTCACATTACCTTTTAAATTTGACTTGTCCCTTTAGATACTGAAATAGTATTAGGTACTGCAACAAGATGTGACGACGGAAGTTACTGTCACTCAGCTGTAAATCCATCAGCTAAACAACAATAAAAAAGCAAAAGATCTTTAAATATTTACTCTCTTTTAATTTATCTTTGTAAAGGCAACATTAGAAATGAAATCCAATAAACAAATGGCAGCATTATTGAAGACTCTTATTCCAGAAATAGAAGCCTCTGAGTCATTAATTAACAGAGACAACCCACAAAGAATAAAATACAAAAAGGAATAGAATACATCTATCTAAATAAAATGGCCAAACAGTGTAATAGGATATCCAGAGAAACTGTGGAGTCTCAACTGGACATAGTGCTGATCAACTGCTCCAGCTGAGAGCTTTGAGAAGGGAAGCTGAACCAGACATAGGTTCCTTCCAACCTCAATTAGCTTGAAATTCTGGAAGGGAAGCCACGTACCTTTTCACTAGTTAGGAACTTTGCAAAATACACATGTTCTCCTCCTGTTTTTAGTTCTTCCAACTTTTTTCGGGAAGCCTGAGTGTCATCCAATTTGTAACTTTTGAAAACAGCCAAAACTTCTTCCGAGTACTATAAAAGAGAGTTTTTTTTATTTACCACATGAAAACAATACTGAACCTTTGCAGACCTAAAGCCAAGCAAGTAAAATACTTGGTAGATCAGCTATCAGCCCACTGAAACAACTGTTAGAAATGTGAACAAATGTGAAACATTTGTTACTGATGTGCAGGACTGCTCTAAACACCACAAATGAAGTGAAAATGTTATCATGTCAGAACATTTAATCATACAGAATATTTAAAGTATGCTAAGAAAAAAAACATTTTAGGTTCTGAACAATGTGTTGTTGTTTAGACATCATGAAGAAAAAAGGTTCACATGATCACAGTGCTACAGTAAAAAATTTCATCTGAAAGACCTAAGTCTTTTATCAGTTTCTGAACTGCACCTGTGGTGTTTTTCTGTGGGTTTGGTTTTTTTTTTTGGCCCCATTAGTAGACGTCATAAATTAGATTTATACTAGGATGTCTGAGCAGATGTCACCTCTTATTACCAGAACACAGAGAATGAAGATTAAAAAATAACTAAGCTTCTTTGAATTAAATAAATACTGGGTGACAAATTTTGAAGAAACAGTACCTTAGCAATAAATCCTCATCAATATTCATACTAAGCAAAACTGAAACAGCTGGCTGAAGGGGACATTCAAGTCATTGCTTCTACAAAGAGATTTTCTTTGTTAGAAACCAGTAATCTTTAGGATGCCACTGGCATCAGTATGACTACTCAAAAATAACAGTAAGGACTAGATAGAGCTATTTATCTTCTCGGGGTAAAAAAACCCACCCAAACCCACAACTTCTGCTTGTTGCAGCTGATAAACCACAAAAAAAAAAAAAAGTACTTCTGGCACTGTTGCAACATGTGAAGTATTTCTGGTATTGACAGACAGTAGGAAACTTATTGTACATTTTAACACAATATATTAGTTTACTGAAAAAGGCTCACTTAAGAAAGCGTCAAAATGCATTTCCTAATGCATTATGATTTTCCAGCAGCCTGAGCCTTTGAACTGTTCCATGCTTATGCTGTCACTGCTACTCATGTAAACAATGACCTTTACTTAGGCTGAATGGTTGAAAGCATGAACTCAGATTACCTTAAGAAATGTTTTCCATGACACCTTCTCATAACACTGCACAGGATTTCTAAAATAATCTTGAAGTGACCAGAATTTTCTATACAGGTTATAATCTATTGGAATGGAACTGTGGAAGAAATAAACATTGAAAAGCAATATACTATATTCAAGTTCACTCAGGAATGTACAACCCCAGAAAACATTATTCACTTTGGAAGTAAATTAGTGAGTCAGTAGTGAACCGTCACAGAGGAATCTGTAACTCAAAATTTGTCCTTGTAAGAGCTTTCCATTCAGTCTGTTGTTCTTTCTCACCATAAAAGCAAAAAAGTACACAAAAGGGGTCTTAGGAGTTTTTTACTATCTGTGGCATGAAGGGGAACACAGCTTTTTCTCCTTAAGCATATACTCAAAATCCCTGAATACATCTTATCACGAGTTTTGTGAAGGGAATTTGTAAAACTGTCAAAATCAGAGTGGTTCTCAGCCAGGGTATACAACTTTTTCAAATCTGTACATTTTTGTTTTCCAGACAACTTAAACAATTAAGACATTGCCAGGAGCCTTCACTGATTAGATACATGTAATCTTCAGAGGGCAGAAGATGAGGAGAATTTCGATCTCAACATTTAAAGATATTTCCCAAACAGCATTTTTCCTTTCACTTTATAATGCTTTGCTTCAGCTTTTAAATTTCTGTCAGCTCACCAACTCGTTGGTGCTTCATCATCTCCCATTTCACCTTCTTCCACATCCATTCCTTCTTCCCTCTCCTCAGTGTGCTAAATAGGAAAAAAATATTTAAGATTTATATAAATGCCACTACAGTTTGCACTGAGTTCTCACAGTGTTGTTTACTGTAAACATTCAATTATATATTAGATCAGAAAGCTTAAGCTGGTAACTCAAAAAATCTCTGAAGTATTATTACTGTAATATGTGTAAAAAATTTCTGTCTTAATGCAATGGTAGTCTCATTTCTCCTGAAAAAAAGCTGAAGAGACAGCTCTGTCCTCTGCATACTGTGGGGAAAACTTTGCACAGTAAGTGACAGTACTCATTCCTCACAATCAAACCTGTCTTTTTCTCCCTCAGGGTGCACAGTTTAATGTTCCAGGTAACCTAACAGACACCTGGGAATGCCTATTCCCAAAACAACCAGAGGGACAACCAAATTATGAACCTACAGTCCCAAACACTTTTTGTGCAAACAATCTTACACATTAACTGCAGAATCAGTGAAAAATTACATAGGAATTTTCACCTTCTGTCCCAGAGTGCTCTCATGTTCATTGGTATTGAAAACAGTGACATTTTCCAGGTTAAACTGACTCTGTAGGTTAAGTCCTGTGAAAAACAAAGAGAAAGTCTTAAAAGCTGTGAAGTTCCCAAGTCTGTTTATGAAATACTGATACTCAATTCTCAGAGCAAAAACTTACATCTGGAACCAAAGCAAATAAAAGTCACAACATCAAGGAAAGACACAAGAACTAGGATGCAAATGCAAAGTGATTTGGTCCAACTGGATTTGGTCTGCAACCTCACAGACTTTAAAGGTTCAGCTTATTTAGTCTCAATGTTAAGTGTGATGAAATGCAAAAAATCTCACCTGACTTTTCTGAAAGTGGAAATAACCTAGCCAAGAATAGCTGAATTCTTCCACAAAAGACTGTGTTTTGTGACTTAGATAATCTTCTTAGGAGATCTAAATATTGTAAAAAGTAAATAATATTAGTATTTATCCCTCTTTTAATTTCTCATGCAACAGAATTCAAGACTTGCTAATCACATGATCTACAGAGCTAAGGAAGTTCATAATTGTAAATTCAAATGCCAGTGACTCCCTCTGACCAGACATACTTGTTCCAAATGCATTCTGCCAATTCTCCTAACACCTTCAACACCAATAAAAAATAAATTTGAATGAATCCTACTCAAATATAGCCTTGGATACAGGCACTGTCATTGCTGAGGAATGACATTCTTCTATAATGATCTCCACTGATGAAGAGCTCCCTGAGGCCTGAATGACTTTTACATTAATAACCAAGAATGTGTATCTGTTCAGAGTGATGCACCTTTTAACTTTATTACTTACTGAACACATCTGAATTTAAATAAAGTTATTAAACTAATTTTCATTTCCTGAGATAGGAAGTTCTTTAATGCTGCTCTCCCCTGCCTGAAAAACTACTACTCACCATTGCACATGCGCAGCAAGTAATTCTTCCCTGCAGAGTAAAATGTGTTCTGAAACAGAGTAAAGGCATTTAGGACATTAGAAGATCATAAAACCTTCCTGAGCAGATTAATCCAATCACAAGATATGAGTAAGTATGAGTCACTCCTACAGATAACTCTAAATTTGAGTCTTCCCTTACATAACAGGCAGGTTTCACAAAAAGGCAAGTCCCACAAATTCCAAGAAAGCATGAAATACATTTACATCCAGCCTTCATAAAGAAAAATCACGTGTGACAATGAACTGTAAGAACACCATCCTTTTTTTTTTCTTGGAATGCACTAATTTTTACACTCATTTCCTTTATTACTCCATGTATGATTTGTACAAATAAGCAAAGAGCACACAAAAAAGATTTAGAGTGTTCACAATACTGGTGATCTGGAGGAAGAAACTGGGAGATACCTGAATCAACAATAAACAACAGTTTGTGAATATGTCAGGGGCCATAATGTAATCTGAAACAAACCAGCCTGAATGACTATGGGAGGAGGTTCTAGTTAGAAAATCCAGATAAAGAAAACACTGAGACAGTAGAATGCTTTTCAGGTGCTATCTCTGGAGTTCCTGACACTAATGTGTCAGCCACAAGGACAGTTAAATTCTGTTCATCAAAATGGTTCTTGTAGACAAAAGCTTTGGCCAAACTATGGAAGATTTGCAGAAATACCTACCGATTTCCAGGTAGCAACATTTTTCTCCACAAAAGTGAAAATTTTGTCACACTGATCCAAAGGGAGGCAATCCAGAACATCCCCCAAAAGCACAAAAGGAGTTGATGCAGTGCAGATACCTATAAGGAAAACAGGGAATTTTTTATTCAACAAATTTGAACTGAAATACAAAACAAAGAGATGCATTACACTTGAGGGACATTTTATTAAAAAAAGTAGAAGAAAGAAGTTCTTCTGGGTTCCTACAAATCCTAACAGAAAACTTGGGCTAAAATGTGAACTTTCACTAAAGTTATTTCTACACATACTCAAACAAGATTTGCAAAAGCTTTGCACTAACATAAAACAAATATTAAAACAATCACTGTTATAAAGATCTCAAAATCTGAAACAATGTCACATCTTTCTGCAGACTGCAAGTGAACTTTTTCAGACTTCTATATCCAGTTAGTCCCACTACACACATCCATGAAGGCTGAGAGCCTTTTCAAGCACCACTAAAACAGTCCTCCAAGTCCATCCACCCATGCTCTGCAGGCAATGCCTGCATTCCTCACAGCACAGCTCTTGTTATTCCTACAGCTCATAAAACATACATGTAATTCACCTGTACTTAGTGAAACAAACGATTCTTGATGAATAATGTGAATAAATAAACAAAAGGAAGAGAGCAAAAGCCACTTCAGAGAACAGCACACTGATTTCTGACACAATCTGTTATTGAAACAGATCCAGGTATCTAAAAACCAGCCATATCCTGACAGGAGATGAGCACAGATACACAGGAGATGTTATTTCTGCCTCTGCCTCACTCACTGGTCTCATCTCTGAAATTATGATGGGAAACTTCTATCATTTTAGAGTGCTGGACAAAGAAACTGCTAATCATGCTGCAACCAAATCCATCCATCTTTCTTTCTTAACAAAAAATAAAAAGAAAAAGATTCCAACACAAATGTCACATATATAACCAAATTTAATTATATTATACTTAATTTCTCTTCTGAAACTAAACACTAGCATAAGAGCCATATATCACCAAAGATAACCACAGTAGATGATTTACAGAAATCAAGATTTTAAAATTCCCCTAAATGGTCCCTAAAACTGTCAATAAATTTGAAAGAGAGATGCTCTTTCAATGCTCACCTTCTGTGACTCCATTAATAGCAAGAGATATAATTGCCAGGAGATTCTCACATGGAGCTTTGTTTATCTAAAGAAAGAAAACACTGTTGAAATTCTCCAGTCTGACCATAATGTATCTAACAAAACTAAAATTCTTGTTTCCAAGTAGGTATATTTAAAACAAATACTGACATTCAACTTGCCAAAACAATCTATGAAATCTGACCTATCAGTTAACTGTAGTAAGTTTTTATTGAGAATTAAACCATTCCTGACTGCTTCCAGCCACTAGAGACCCAAATGCACAGTCATTTGCCTCTGAAAATTAATATCCCACATCCAGACTTCATTCAAATATTATTTGATCATACACTATTTGACTCCTTTCATCAGTCTTTTCAGCTGATAGGGCGGCTTTGTTACATAAGTAACAAATCACAAAATAGTTTTGATCTGGGGAGGCCAAAATATCTCATTGCTCAAACTCTCCTGCCAGGGGCAGAGACACCTTTCACTAACCCAGGTTGCTGAAAACCCCATCCAACCTGACCTTGATCACTTCCAGGGATGGGGCATCCACAACATCTTGGGACAACTTGTTCCAGTGCCTCACCACCCTCACAGTGAAGAATTTCTTTCTGACATCTACTCCAATCCTACCCTTTCCACCTACTTTTAAAGTACAGTTATTGAACAATGCATGTTTATGAATTAGAATTTTAAGATGCAGTAGACTTTCATAAACATTACAAAGAACTGCTAGAAAAGGCTCAGACAACAGCTCTCACTATAGTGTGATATCTCTCAAATACAAGATTCTACCTACCTCCTTGAATCATCTGTCTTTAATCTCAATTACCTCACCATTACATAGCTCCTGTTTTTAATAAAGTGTTTTCTTACACTAAAGTACATTGCTGTTACATTAACATACTAGCCTGCTAATAGAAATGTGAGGTTCAACAAGAGATAAGCTTCAGCAGTTTAAAATACTTACTATTTCTTCTTCTACAACAACTCTAAAAGCTTGATCCAAGGTACACTTCTTTTCATTTTCACTGCAAATGCAAACATTCCACCTTAGTTAGTAACTACCCTCAGGCACAAGATTACTAAAACTTATCTAAACAGGCAATTAAAAAAAAAAAACAAGTGACCTTCACTTACCTTCCAGGAACCTGGTTAAATGCATTCAACAACGGCTTGATGCTTTTGTTAATCAGAGCCTCTCTGGTGGATGTCTACCAAATGCAAAGAGAGAAAAGCTACAACACCAGCACAAAACTAAAAGGATCTTTTAGTGACAGTGCTGACAGTGGACAGAAATACTAAGGAATCTTCCTGCCACACACCTTGTGTTAGTTTACAGAGAGACCTTTGTAACAGGAAGGGCAAATAACAAGCACATGGGAAATTAGGCACATGAGCTGTTAGAGCATCTCACCTCAAACGTGGGCTAGCAGCCTGGTGAAAACAGCATTTCTAAAGGATACACAGAGGATCAGGCTCTTGTGACCAACACTGGACCTATCATTGTCTCAGGTGCCACACTCAGAGCTTCAGGTGGTTATGATGCTTTGGGACACAGATCAGGGAACACTCTGAGTCGGAAGGGACCCACAAGGATCACTGAGCCCAACTCCTGGCCCTACAAGGACAGCCCCAAGAACGGCATCATGGGCCTGAGAGCCTCTCCCTGTCTTCAAGGGAGTTAAACAGCTCCTCCCAATTTTCTACCACCTACAAACTCACATGGGATCCCTGCAAGTCCTACGTTTATGAAGATGTTAAAAAGCATATGACTCCTGCTAAGAAGGTGGTCTAAAAATGACTGCTTCCTGTTACAAAATCGCTCTAAGGGATCGAGTGCTTGTGCCTCGAGCACTCCTGTGCAAATCCCATCCTCTCGTCTGACAACCTGAGGGGATCCAGAGGCCGGCAACACACGGAGCCCCCCAGCTCTGGGAAAGGAAAAGCATCCCTCAGCAGAGACAGAAAGTGCAATACGCCCGGACGTTTTACTCGGGGGGGGGCACGCTACACTTTCGTTGTCTTTCACATTAATTTTCGCTAACCTGAAAACTGATCCCCCCCTCTTGGCCGAGCCGGCGCACAGCCCGCCCTCACTCCTCGCTCCCAACTCTCACTCCCACTCCCACTCCGCCGCACCCCGGCCGCGCTCAGCGCTCCATAAAGCAGCGCCCGGGCCGCTCCCGGCAGCAGCCCCGGCCGGGCCGCGGGCCCAGAGCCACCGAGGCACAGCCCGGCCCCGCAGCTTCGCGTCCGAGCGGCAGGGATGAAGGGAAGGCTGGAAGGGCGGGGGGAAGGCAGGGGAGGCTCACCGTAAAGCGGAGCCGCGCCTCGGGCAGGCTGAAGAGCGGCGGCGACATGATCCTGGCCGGCGGGCGGCAGGGAGGGAGGGCGGCGCTGCGGGCGCGCGCCGATGACGCCGTGGCCCCGCCCCCCCAGCGGGAAGCGGGAGGAGCGGGGGCGCCGTCGGTTCTGGGAGCGGGACGGTGCTGGGAATACCGGGTTGTGCCGGGAAACACCTCCTTGATGGCCGGGTCCAACCGCTAACCCGGCGCTGCCAGGCCCGCCACCCAAACATCCAGGTATGGTGGCTCCACCGCTTCCTCGGGCAGGCTGTTCCAATGCTTGGCAGCCCTTCCTGTGAGGCGATTCTTCCTGATATCCGGCCTGAACCTCCCCTGGCACAACCTGAGGCCATTGCTCTTGTCCTGTCACTTGTTGTCGGGGAGGAGAGGCCGACCCCAGCTGGCCACAGCCTCCTCTGAGGTGTTGTAGGGGTGATGAGCGCTTCCCTCGGTGTGCAGGTGTTAGAAGGATAAATATTTGCATTTAATATTTGTCGGCAGAATTGGCTTGATAAAGTTTAGTATTTGACATGTTTCAATGATCTCGGATGCAGGGAGGTTAACAAAGCTTGGGGAGAAGGAGATAGCACTGAGAGTGGATGTGAAAAATGTGTATTATATGATTGGCTTTTCGCAAATATTAAAATGAATATTATATGTGTTATGTTAGAAAGTTATGCCGTATTAATTTTTAAAAGTAGTGTGTTAAATATAGCTTTAGGTTATAACATAATGTTAAAATAGAAACTATATATGTGAGATTTTTTTTTTAAGAAAGGAATGAGGTACTCGCACCAGATAGCTGTCGCAGACATCTTTCATGAAAAATCCTTTCTTAGGATTTTTCCTTGTGAGAAGCTGCAGTTTTCAGCAACCAAAGTAAACAATGGTTATCTGCTGCTGTGGAATGCAACAGGTGATTGGTCTCCTGTGGGTGTTTGGATTTCTTGACCACTCATGGCAGAGCTGGCTCTTGCTCTGTCTGAGACACAGATCTTTGTTATTCATTCCTTTTCTATTCTTAGCTTAGCTAGCTGCTGAAGAAACTTTTCCTTTCTATTGCTTTTTAGTATAGTCTAATGTAACATATATCATAAAATAATAAATCAAGCCTTCTGATCATGGAGTCAACATTCTCGTCTCTTCTTCATCCTGAAAACCCTTGTGACCACAGTCACAGATAGCAGCCACAGGACACCTAAATCTTTCCGAGAAAAAAGAATTTATTGCTCCATTTTCAGAAGAAACAAACTCTTCCTGCCTCAGCTCTGCAGACGCCGTCAGGATTAAGAGGAAGAAGCTGACACTGGCCAGACAGAATCCTTTGTTTGAATGGAATTTATGCATCATGGATGAGGTGCATGAATATGCAACAGGTTATTGTTTTTAAGGGTTAGTCCTCTATTAGCGTCCTTTTTTGGGCTTATTTTGCCCAGAAAAGGTACCTGGACCGTGCGTAACTCTTTGTTCCTATTGTCTCGTATTGTCCTAATCACAATTTTCCACATTTTTATTACTCTAATTATATTACTCATATAATTCTAACCATTTTATTACTATTAAACTTTTAAAATTTTAAAAGCAAGTGATTGGCGTTTTTCACAGTGGACACAAAAGGATGCAGAATTTACAAGCCACCAGAACGTTTGGCAGAACTCCCGAGGTAAAGATGGAATTACCAAAACCAACTCTGCAGCTGTGCTGGAATTGGCTAGAGCTGGGTAAAAGGTAATTCTGACAGGGAGATTGTGGCTCATGGAATCGAGAAACCCACCAATTTAGGAGAAGGCCTGACCATACAGACTAATTAGCATGAGAATAAGGGAATTATTTAACCAACAGGAGATAGAATACAAATTAATAAGAGAACTACGTAACTTGTAGCCAGTGAGCATTAGTACCTTTGTTTGCTAAAATGTATAAATAGTGAAACATCCTGGTAGTCAGTGTGCAGGCTTTGTGGATTTGCCACTCAGCAGCCCTGTCTGCTTGGGGCTGTAAATACCTCGACTCAACTTGTGGATTGGCTTCTTGAATATCAGGTGAAATAACCTATTTAGAACAACAACCTGCGCCTCCTTTTCTCCAGGCTAAGCAACCCCAGCTCCCTCAGCCTCTCCTCATCAGACTTGTGCCCAGACCTTTCACATTTCACTATTGTTAAAGCAGAAATGACTCTACAGCTGTAGCTGTTGGTTATTCTATTTTCCTGATAAACAGCCCTAGACCATAGTCTGCCACCATTTTCAAACTATCACTGAAGTAAAAATTATTAGGGACTTGTTTATGTCATCAGTAAAATCACCTCAGTGCTGACAATTGACAGGTTGAGCAATATTCTACAGATACCTCCTGGGTGACAGAAATATTTCCAGCAGAAATTACATTTATCATGATGATAGGATCAGAATCATGGAATTGTTTGGGTTAGAAGGGATGTTGGTGTCTGGCCAAAAGCACAGGTGCTGCCAGACTCTTGTTCATAGGTGGGGAAAAAGCTCAAACATCCATTCATATGGGAAGAGGCGAGTAATTTTAAAATTAAATTTATTAAATTGAATGCAAATATTTAAAGTAACGCATGAAAGGATAGATGGAAATATGTGGGGTTTTTTTAATGGTGTGGCTGTAGTTATCTTTTGTACCGGGAGAGGGAAGTGTTTGCCCAGAAAAGGAAGGTGCAGCGGGGGGGCCGCTTGAGCCGCGCTTGGGGGGCCGGTTCCAGGCGCTGCTCCGCTGCTGGGGAGGTGGAGGCACCCTGCCAGCCCAGAGCTCGTCACCTCATCTGTAACCGAAACCATTGTTTGACACGGCCTGAAAAATGGGGGCTATGCCAGAGCCATGCCAGTTCATGTCAGACCATGGGGAAGGGGCTCCATAACATTGAAAACAGGCTCACATGATCTGTCTGTCTGTCTGTCTGAGTCACCTGCGTGTGCTATGAGACTTGCTGAATGTCGTTCATTCAGGCTTGGGAGAAAGTTGACTTCCCCCCGCCACCCATTTCTCATCTCTTACTTTATATAAATTAAATCATATTATCAGCTGAATAAAGGGCTACTCTAAATGAATAATGTGAGATTATTCTAGCCCCCATCTCTTGCTGTAAGAAAGAGAACCAAAGAAGAGCTCTCTGAATTGGTTATAAAAAAAGCTTTAAACTTTAAAATGATGGTAGAAAGTGAAAGTAGAAGTATTCTAAGGAGATACTGCTAAAGAAAATAGTCTTTTTTGACTAGAAATATTCCAAAACTAAGGTTTTAGATGAACAGAGAGAAGAACTGCCAACATACTGGAAAAAAGCAGCGCAGTATGTTTGTTAATGAGTACGACATGACTGAGGAGGTTTTTTTTCTTTGGGTAGGAACAGATAAAGAGGAAGAACAGTGTGATTTAATGGTGATTTATAGCAACCTCTTGTTCTATACCGAATTTTTCCTGTTTGGAACGGTGTTAGTTACTTTCTCCTGGAGAGGTGGGGATGAACGCGGGGCTGTTAGTGCTCGTGTTGGGTTGTGGACAGATGAGGCTGCAGTGCCTGAAGAAGTTCTCGCCCCAGCAGCTGCTGCACGCCCCGGGCAGAGACTGCCCCTTCCACGGCAATTTATGGTCAAAGAAAAGCTCAGCCGCGTGGCACTTCTGCTTGCCACGTGGTGGAGTCACCGTGCAACATCTGACAGCATCGCTTGGGGCCATCCTCATCACCTCCTTAACAGAGGTGCCAAACTCTGCTCTGGGCTGCCAGGCAAAATCTGGTTTTGGGGGTCAGAAACTCAATCAGAGGAGTAGTGCTGCATACCTGTAAATTAAAATGCCACAGTTATCCTGGATATAAAGAGGACCGAGTGATATTATTAATGTAGCTAATTATGAATTCGATAGCAGTATGTTAGAAAAAGCTGTGTCTTCTAGTGTGTGCTAAGTGGGAAGCTAAGGGGGGAAAAAAGAAGTAAATATTGCTTTCTGTAAAAGTACTATAAGCAAAATAATTTTTCAGCCCAAATTTAAACCTATTAGCAGCTGAAAGCTCAGATGGATGAAAGCAATCAACAGCAACAGTATCTCAGGACACCACTGTACTCAGAGGTCAGTTGATAGAACAGGTGTTCTATCTTCTTGTGTCAAGAGGCTGTGTAGATGGAATTACAAAAACTTCACCCAGATGCTGTCCTTTGGAGTAAAATCCTGTTCCAAGACCAATCTGAGTTTCCATTTTAATTTCTGTTACCATTCCTGCAGAATGGAGACTCCTCAGCTTCCCATCTCTGATGGCACAAGGGCTTAGTGCTTTGTTCTCACTCCTTGTTGCCAACCCTCATGCTTAAGTGCTTTTCTTCTCAACCCACTTCCTTCCCCACCACCTTGCACACCCTCCAGTGTAGAACTACAGGCATGAAAGGTGAATAAATTGCCTTAGGAACCTGCTTTAAATAGCTTACCTGTTATTTCCACACCAGTCATGGGAAGTTGCACAAGGCAGTTTTATCTTTTAAACATTGATGAATACAAGGTGTCCCACCTTAGGCTCTTAATTTTAAGGTGGCATCTTGCCAGCCACTGTAGCTTGTTAGTGACTGTGAGATACAATTAATAATGTGTGGACTGACGAAGGAGAAGCTAGATTAACACAAAGCACAGCCCCTCAGGAAAATTTAAATAACATTTTAATAAAGTGAATAATAGAGAATCTTTCTGCATTTTATTAATGTATTACACTTTTCACCAGAATATACATATAAGTTTTATGTTTGTTGAATCTCATGGTGATTTTCTGGCGCATTGAATACTTTCAGGGTTTCCTCTTGATTTATTGAATAAATTGCTGGGGATTATATACCATATGATCCTGTTCTCTCATACCAGTTACAGCAGAAATGTTTTACTGATATATTTTGTATTTTGGTGGCATTTTCAAATAATTTGGTAAGGGTGCCCAAGAAGGGTTCATTTACCCAGTTTCACCTAGAAGACTGCTTCACATGTGAATCTGAGAATGACTGATTTTTCTGCTCCTCATCTTTTATCTGGGACATGGGACTTGCTGGCATACAACACCTGGAATACTGCCAGGTATTATACTTTATTTATATCAATTTATATCTACAGGTAGATGGAAGTATGGTCACAAACAGCAATGATTGTCAAGTGGCCCACTAAGGACTTAAAGGACCAAGACCAGGGATTTGACCTTAGAGTCAAAAACTTGCAAAAGTGTTTACTGTATATTGTTTTTTTTATCCCAGTGTAGTGTCGGGTCCGGCTGTCTGTCTCTGCCCCGACACGGGTAGAGTGGTTCTTTGGTGGGCGCGATGCAAAGGACGAGTCTGGACTCTTCAGCTTTCGGTCTTCAGGTTGTTTATTATTTCTTATCTACAAAAATTTTCTGTCTGCCCAACAGAGGTCTGATCTGCAGGCAGTCACAGGCACTCTCTGACCACCCACGGGGCGGTCATGTCTTTTTATACTAAAACCTACGTATACAATATTTACCTTTATTTCCCAATGCTTTTCACCCATGTTGGCAAGTGCACCTTCACTAGAAACCAATCCCCAAGTGCCAACATCATCACAGGAGATGGAGGACAAGAAGAAGAAAGAAGAAGGACAAGACACGCCCCGATCTCTCCATCTTGTCTCCATAACCCCCCTGTACCAAAAACCTTAAAGTCTATATCTCACCTTCTAAATGTGTCTCTTTTACACCTTTTACTCTAAAGTGATTCTCTTGTCCTCAGACTCTTGTTACTTCTGTGGATGGATCAAAATCAAGCCACCAAGCACTCTTGGCAACATTCCAGGGTTTTCGAGACCCCCAAGGGTTCTCTTGGCATCTCTGGACATCGGGAACGATGTGCTGAGATCCCACAGTGTAGAGAATGGGGGGGGGGGAGGGGGGGGGGTTGCCAAAAGAATTTACTAAAATTCCTGTCTGTGTGCTACTAGGACTATGGAAATCTGGCATTTTTTTCAAGAGCAAGGTCTCACAATATGGATGCTACTCACAAAAACCATGCTATCAACAACTCTTCCCATCACGTAGCAATATTTTTTGGATTCTAACCTAACAATGCTACTGTGATTTCAGCAGAGAACTTGGATTAGTTGGACATTTTTTAAGCTGAAATTTCCTCACAATGTGCCTCTCATTTTGAGCATACTCTGACATGGAACCCCTTTAATTGAATTCATGAGTGCATTATAATGTCAAACTTAGTTATTAAAGAATGCAGGAAGACATCTTCTGGACCAGATATCTATGCTTCTATACCACAAGTGCCTGGGGTTGCTTTCACATCTGCCAATGGTATGAATTCTGAATGAATTCTGGTATGAATGTTGTTGTTTTGTGATTATGCTGAAAATGATATGAAAATGATATATGACTGAAAAATGATACCATTTTTGCAAATTCAGTTCCTGTGGATTGCACTTCTGAAGCTCATTCCTACCTCCTTGTCATCTTCTTTTTGACCTTCCTTGTTAATATTCGGAAAAAATACAGCTCTGCCCCAAAGAACTTCTAGTTCAAACATACACATAAAAAACCATACAAAAGCCAGTGGAAGAGGTAGGCAACTAATTCTGATCGTAAACTTTTGAAAACAAGCTTTTCTTTGACTATAAATTTGAAAAGAGAGAGGTAAGATACCCAGCAATCCAGCACTGGGAGTAATAAGGAAGAAGTCAAGAAAGTTAGAATAAGAAGACAAGAGAGGGAGAATCCCAGAAAGATAGGTGAATGGAGGGAGTGTGATGACCCATCCTTAAGGGGAAGGAAGTGGGAGTAAAGGGTAAGAAGGGGTCAGAATTATGAGTGCTGGAGGGTGAGCTTGGTCTCAGTGGAGAGGGAGAGAAGGAACCCTTGGAGGAATAAAATAAGCTAAAGCAGGGAGAGCCTATCTTAACTCAAATGTTCAGCCTGCTTTGGAAGAAATTCACCATGCTGCAATTGTTTTAATTTGTGTGCCAAATAGTTCTCTGTGTGGAGCTTGGTTAATGAGGAAATGGTCCCCACCAGTGTCTAGTCCAGTCCAAATAACCTCTGACATGCATAGACAAGAGGAAAAAAAGGAATCAACTCTTGTATTTCAAGCTACAGAGATGCAATCAGGAAAAGCCCTGCTAAGGCTGCATAGCAGGAATTCATCCAAAAATCTCCCCAAACGAGGAAAACTATCTGGGTGAAGTTTTTATATCAGAAATTATTGCACTCTGCTGTATCTCTTCTGTACTTCAGCACAGGGTATAATTTACAAGAGGGGATCCTCTGGAGCAGTTGCTGCATGATCACTATGCGCTGTTCTCACATGTTGGTTCTCCTTGACAAAGAATAAAGAAAGAATGGGAAAATGTTTTAAAAAATGTAGTGAAATTCAGTATAGTATCTTAAAATATGTAAGGTCAACAGGTAACAATTTTATTAAGATACTTGAAAAAAAACCCAAAAAGCATAGGGAGGACGAGCAGCAAATTGTACACGTTACATCTCCCAGCTCACTTTATGAATATATTCCTTTTTAGTAAATCTGTGTTTGGGTTTTGCTTTGGGTTGGTTTTTTTCAACACTGCAAAACCCATACGTTCTCCATACCCAAATTGAAGTTTGTAAAGTACCTTGCTTTTGGGGACCTGTGTTTCACCTCAGCCTCCTGCTCTCCAAATGTCATTTTAGATTGTCCATGCAAGGGGGTTTTGTGTCCCCCTCTCAGATGGATTGTGGCTGGAAACTGCCAGCCTATGGCAACTGATGACATTCTTTAAGAACCATCTGAAAACAAAGTGAAAAAATCCAGCCATGTCCGTGTGTAAATTCTAACTAAGGCATGTGTCATTGATAAACTTTGCTATTGGGGCTCTCTGTTATACTTTGTTTGTATCAACTTAAAGCCTGAAAGAATGTTTCTTTGGCTGCCTTTCAAAACCTGAGAACTGAGCATATGTGGATTCATTGAAAGGGAAATTAGTCACTCTTATTGCTTTAGAGAAACCAGTCACTTTAAAATCGCTGCAATATCAATATGCCTCCCCATGATATAAATGCCCCAGAGGTTTTCTTGTTTTGAACATTCCCTTACTGCAACTATCTAACTACAAAAACACAGTTCACCTACTGAAGTATGGAGAGGCATTTGGAAGTATAGCTTGTTCAATCAAAACATCTGAACAGACTTGGAATCAGTGGAGTGTTAACATTTTTGTCAGTTTTCTCCAAGTGCTTGCTGCTATTAGAAGCTGTCTTTTTCCAGGCAGCCTTGCTTGTCATATAGTACTGGAGAAAGCTCATGGAGAGATCCAGTGTTCTTGAACATTGCAATTTGTAGCAAACCTAAAGCTCTTTACCCTCACTCTCACATGCATATTCATCCACACCTTCGCCAAGGTGAGCTGTTTCTCTAGGTGGAAGAACACAGTGCAGGTCCAGAAGATCAAGTGTTGTTGCCATGATGCAACCCACTATGGTGATGCAACCAAACTCCTTTCCAAGGGCTCCTCATATCCTGTGTGACCATAACATGTGGCAAGCAGGTTGCTGCGACTCATGGAAAGTCTTCTCTAGTTTTCCAGCAGGAGAATCAACCCAAGCGACAACAAACAAAAAAAGAGAACACTAATACCCACGATGGCAAAATGGTATTGGTTGATAGCAGAGCCCTCTTAGGCTCAAAAGATGTCCCTAGTCATCACTGGGTAGAATGGTAAGGCTGTTTTTTTCTTGGGTACCTCCTAGATGAAAAGCCTTGAAGCTAAGCTCTGGAACGTCACTCCTGCAAAAGATGTAGGAATGGCAGGCTCCGATGCATTGAGATGAAAGGTAAGGAGGAGAAGACCTACTAATTTGTATTCAGTTTTAGATCTCATAAATAGCTCTGTTCCTTCAATAAGGCCAGATCCCTGTCATGTGTGGAACTAAGTGAGGATCCCAGCCTTCATAAACACATCTTCTGATAAAATAAAGGGGTGTTTCAGGATTTAGGTGAGAAAGTGACACTGTGGTGGTCTGTTGCCCTTTCAGAGAGCCTAGGACAAGTATGCTTATCTCTTAGGCACTCGGTTAAGTACCATAAATTAGATGGGATGGATCTCAATGACAGAAATAACTTAATGATCTCCCCTATTTCACTTGTGCTGTGTTCTGGCAAGTGGAGCAGACCAGCATACTGGCAGGATGCTTGCACACACCTACCCTTCAGCAGGCTAGAGCCTAGGAGTAATGGCTAAATTGACTTGTACATTAACTCAAGATAATCTCACATCTGTTGCTTTTCCAGATGTCTGCTGACCTTAGATGCTTCTTACAAAACTGAAGAAAAATTTGATCAACCCTCTTGCTTTTTCTGGGACTTGATAATGGTCCTGAGACAGAGAACCATGAAACCTGATTGCAAACTGCATGTATCAAGAGATACATCTAACACTGCAGTACCTGCAATGTCACTGTGATTCCTCTCCTTAGTTAGCTGGTTCCTCAGACTCTCACAAGTCTGGATTCTTTGTGTATTCACAATCATTATATTAAAAATTTCAGTTTCCTCACTACATTTGGTATTGAATTCTTCATAATGAGACTTAAATTCTCTAACTATTCTAATAGTTTGGCATAGTTACTGGCCCCTGGCCTTTTTATTGTTGAGGAATTTCACAATTATGTGATTAAAACAAGTATGGCAGCATAAGAAACTGAGCCCCTGAGCTATGGTTTTGGATTTTAAATCAGTGGTTGGAGCTTGTGCTCAGAGGTGTGACAGCAACAGATTTGTAAAAACAATTCAGGATCAAGATCTCACTAGATCATTGTCAATTATACAGTCTGCTAGCATATATTTTAAGCATGGAGGTAGCTCCAAAGAAAAATTCCTAGGCAAGTTCCTGTGCTTTCCTGAACTTTGGGATCTGGGCAAACAGCTGAAGGAGAGCATTCACTACCACACAAAATTTCCCCTGACTCTTGGGGAAGAAGTTGAAGGGGAAGGAGACTCTGGAATTAGTTTTCCTTTCTTTACTTTCCCTTGATTCTAAGTGCCAGTTTAAGTGACACTGTGGTACATTTTCTCCTTGTTTTCATGTTATTCTGCACTCCTTAAGAGCAGGTGGGAGGAAAAAAAAGAGAACTCATTTCTTGGAGAAATATGTGCAAAGAGTTGCCTAACACACAAAGTCAGTCCACAAAACAAAATATATTTCCCCCTAAATTTTTAGGTAGGGTTAGTAATCTGAGGTGCCACTGTACTTCACAGCAGTAGGGATGCTCAGGTAACAGTGTGGTTTCTAACCTGAAGATAAAATACCCAAATGACAAAATATAACACCTGACTACAGCTTTCTATCAATCACATTGTTTCATATTATATATAACTCACCTACTTAAGTTTCACATATAAATTACTTCCCTGGGTTACCCAAGGGAACAGTAATAATTTTCCAAAGTATTCACTGAAGGTTCCTAAGATTATTCAGGTATCTATTAGACTCTAGAGAGACTAAATATAACCACATGGAGTCTTCCTTTAAAATCCATGTCTGGAAGATTAATTTTTGTTTCAAGAGCAGGCAGCAGGGCCATTTTCTTGGTGAAGCTGTAGATCTAAAAATGTTTTAAAACTTCTGTGGCTTCTTCACATGAGAAAAGTGTAAATCAGAGAAAGATGTGTTGCAAGAAAGGCCATCTGAAGCAGAGCAAGCAGTACACACAAATCTTATCCCAGCTCTTTGAGCTGGGGGCATTTGGCAAAGGGGAAATTGGGAGGTGCTGGGTGGTGGGATCAATCTTCCTGGAGCAGTGGTGATGTTGCTTGCAGCTAGTCAGTGTTGCCACATCTCACTACCTGTGCCCCTGTTCTCACAGGTAGGGGCTGGTAGACCTTAGTTTTGTAGTATATATGGCAACAGTGCAAGTTAACATTTTTCTCTACAGATATAGCACAACATTTTTGCTGCTTTTACAAAAGGAGGGATAGAGTCGACCTCAGAGAGTCCTGTTCTTAAATCTAACCCCCTAAATTCTCTCTACTCAGTATAGGCCTTTCATGTAAGGAGAAGCAGTAATTGCTTTGGTCAGCTGCTGTCTGTTTTGTAAAGGAGGCAAAAGGGTTGTTTTCCTTAGTCAGTTACAAATATCTTGTGAACTAGTGCATCTTTTCTGTGTGTTTATACTTCTACTCCATCTTTCAGCCAACTTTCTTAAAGTATTTTGCAAGTGTTTCTGTGGGAATGCTCACAGAACTGTTCTTTGGTTGAAAAAAATCATCAGCATCTCTAGTGAATAGTGAGAGAAACTGGGGTGAAGAGTCTTGGACATTGATGAATAGGACCAATGATCTGTTTAAAGCCAAGCAAAAATTTAAGTGATTTACCACCCCAGGTCGTTAGATCTTTGCCAAATGTCATCAAGAAAACTGATGGTAGTACTCATATCTCCTACAACCCTGCCAGCCTCATACTTTACAGCAAAATACTGTTTTATTTAGTAAAAAAGAAATCTGACAAGCAAGGAAGAAAAATGAACTGTTTTTGTGACAGACCGCTACACATAGAAACCTTGCATGACAGTGGCAGGATTTAATCTGGTTGACTCCCCTGGAGAAAGGACTCTATAGCCTGAGTGTGTTTGCAGAGAATCTGTGAATAGAGGGATGGACATCTGCTGGGTAAATCCTCTGTTGCCAGGCTACTGAATTTTTAAAGCACAGGGCAAATTCCACCTAATTTCCTGGAAAAACATTGAGATACCTCTAACTTCTGTAACCTAAACTACAATGGCATTCAGATAAGGGCACGGGACAGTCTATTTTAAATCTCACAACCATGGTATGAGTACTACTAGAAAAAACTGCTGCTCCATTAAATTCAAATTCTGAAGTTAAGTGTTATACTCACCACAATGCTCTCTAAGATTTTTTTCCTTCTCTTTCTGGTTGGCACATAAATGACATAATTTGCTCTGATATATTAGTTAGGATTAGAAGGCAACTCAAAAGTCCTTTAGCTGATGTTTCAAATAATATATTTTTCAAGTGCACACACTTCATGCTCTAGAATTTCACGTTTGTGCCATTATATAGTTGTTATTATATGAACCACACCAAATGAGGTCCAGGTTGTATGTGACGCTGGATGGCATTGGTGGTGTGCTGGTGAGCACCCTGCTGTCACAGGTTCTGTGGGGTGGCTGAGGTGTTCACACAGGGTGACATATCTGACACAGCTGGCAACCATGCCCTTGGCAGTGGGAGAAGATAGCCCTGAGCAGTAAAGCACCAAGAGTAAATGTCTGAATAAATCCCTTCCTCTTGGTTTTTCATTCTCAGGCAGCAATCCCTTTTGAACAGAAGCAATGGGTCTGATTCTGTCCTCCCACAGGTATTATACTTGGTGTCTTCTCAGATGTGTCATCTCATGTGAAGGAGAAGCATGTGGTGTGCACTCCCTCCCAGTGCCTGACAGCCCTGGTCACACTGACAATAAATTACAACAAATACTTTGTTTTCCCTAATCTCTACTTGTATTTTTAGCTAATGATAAAATAATTTACCTGTTCTAGGTTTGGTGTAGTTTCTATTTTTGTTTTTGTTTTCCCAGCAGAATTTCAGCTTCTTCACCTGATTTCTTCAACTTCTTTTTCAAAATGTTCAATAATTAGGGCTGTACCTTGCAAGATGCTGCATGTGCATTGGAAAAAAGCTTGACCCAGTGTTATGTGGGGTCTTTGAGCATGGGAACACCTCTGGCTGCAGTATCAGCAGTGAAAGGGGAGAGCTGCCTCCATCAACTGTGGTCCAAGAGCCATGTACTTCTCAAATGGAGATTGAAATGTCAAAACAAGGCTTGCCTGGGCTCCAGGAAGCTCGTTCTTGGCATTCCATGTGGAAGGACTGTCATTCTTCATCCCATACCTGTGGTGTGAGTAGCCCAGAGCGTGGCCAGAGTGCTGCGGGAGCCAGTTCCAGATGGGTTTGTGCAGCCTATTACATGGTGTACCATCATTTTCACTGTCTCTCTGTGCTTGGAAAGAAAGCAGTATTCCTGGCTCTTTTTCCTGCTTTCACAGCCACATATTCATACAAAGTTTTTACCCTGGCTGGTATGATCACAAAGGAAATAGTGCAGTAGCCTCTCAGATTAAGGGAAAAGAGCAAATCAAAACAAATCAGTCTCCTGAGCCAGAGTCCCAGCTACCACAGGGTTGGGAAAAATGCCATGCACGTGATTTTGCTGCATGCTAAAATAAAGGGAAGGGAAATGAAAAAATATATCACCATGTCCTTTAGAAAATTGTACCTACAGAGTTGAAGCAACCACAAGCTATGCTGTACAGATGGTTTTTCTCTTGCCAGGGAGAAGTGCAGTGAGGCCAGAGTCTTTTAATCTGTCATATATATAACTGAAGATTTGCAGTTGGAATCAGACTTGGAAATGTAAATGGCTTTTCAATTGCAGAGTCTGGTCCTTCATAATGGCTTTAATTCAAAGCTTTGTCTGGGTAGAACAACAGCTGTTCTGCCTGTGGTTTTTCTTGCCTTATTTTATTTTTAGAATTTCCTCATATGTAAGATGTCACAAGATGGATGCAGACTGGGAGACCTCATAAGACCTGAAATAAAGTGCTCTCCTTCTCCACAAAAAGAGTTAATTCACCTAGTGGAGACTCCTGACCTGGACTTTTGACCACCTTCCCTCTCCTAACATGGCTAATCTGGATAAAATGGTATCCAGAGATCCAATCTGCCTTTGAAATTAGTTTTTTTGTTTTTCTATGAAATCATCAGCTGGTGACTGCTGAGAGTCCCCAACTTCTGCATCTTAAAGTTAAAAATTGGAGAAAATCAGCAATTGGTCATTTAAAAATGCTACCATTAAAGCAAATTCAAGGGTATTTAGAATTGAAGTGTCTCTGGTGTTCAAATTCAGCAACTCTCTGTTTTTAAAAATGAAGGTACCTCCTCTTTGTATCCCCTTTTTCAGCATATGTACATTTCTGCAGCTCTTGTTTATTAAAGATCCATGTTTGATTTCACAAAGTGCACCTGTTCAAATGTTGATATCAATGAGAATTTAGTATAAAAATGGGAGCTACAAATACTGCTGTGGACATATTTTCCACTGCAGACAGTGTTTTGTTGCTTGGAGACCTACTGTAAGTTCTTGCTTTTGTTCTTTCTTTCAAAGTTGAGTTTTGTACTTCTAATACAGATGGAAAACTAGAAAATATTCTGTGTTTCAAAACTTGTGTAGGAGGAAAAGGACACGTAGGAAAAACCAACCAACCACCAAAACAAAAGCCTCAACCCAGCTCCCAGAAGACCTGGAGCCACCAGGAATTTTTGTTTGTGCTGGGAAAGTATAACATGACTTCAGGCACCAACTGAATGACATGCCTCTCTTGCAAGGCAGGGATGTGTTCTTTTCACAGCTGAGAGTGGGAATTACGAGAACCACGACACTGCCCCTGTTATGTTGTTTCTGAGAAGAGAGCTCCTCTGTGGTTGATCTTACTAGAAACCACAATGAGGACATCAGGGTTCATTATACTCCTCAATCATTCTCTGTATTTTTTTCTACTACTCCCTGAGCTGTCCCTTTCTATTTTATTCTGTTCCCCTTGTGTCGTCAGCTCTTCTCACTTGACCTTTTCTCTTTCTTGTTTCCTACAGTTTCTTTGAAGCACAGCAGGAAAGCAGGGTTGCCCCGGTCTGCCAGATGATGGGCCAGTGACAAGGCTGTGCCTGTAGGTAAGTTTGCTTCTGCCAGCAGATAGCATGAAGCTGTCTGTTGTTCAGATAGCAGTTTGTGCTGTTCTCACAGGCAATAATCCAGGAACATTATTTGCCTGCTACAGTGAGATACTGCAATGCCAAGGATACTTTGTCTGATTTTAATTTCCAGTCTTTTATTTTGACATAATAAACCAAAGTGGACAAAAATACATTGTTGCCATTCAGAAAAATGTTTCATCATCTGTTTTATATGAGTGTGAGTAATAGAGATGGAATTAAAGAAATGTCATCTTTGCAATATGCCCAGACTTCTGAATGAGAAGGATTCCTAAACAAAATCCTTCCAAAGTCACATTTCAGACTTCTAGCTTCCATCAGCAGGACCTCTGGCAGGGCTGGCAGGAGCATGACTGCAAACACGGGAAGTTTGGAAGCAATCCTTTGAGCTTGGAATCACACTGATGCCTCAGCTGGGGATTTGTGCCTTGGCAGGACAGATAGAAAAAGTAGAAGTCACACGGTAATCTCTGAATTAGAGATTTTAATCTCTTGAAGAACAAGGACCTAGGTATAACTTGAACTTAGATTCTGCTCTGGTGTAAACCCAGAATAAGTGTGCTTAAGCTCAGATACACAGACTGATCTTTCAAATGCCTTATAAAATGTGTTACTGCCTTATAAAAAGACAGGCACTTGTAACCTGCTCTAATTCAGCGGGAAACCACCCTTTATACCCGTGGTATTGCTCTCTGCTCTCTTGCAACACTAACAAAAAATGAGTATGGAAACTTCCACCATTCATCAAGATGCCCAGAGTGTCCTCAGATAATCCCTTGTGGGCTGGATGGTGGGATTAGAGCCAGGCTCTGTCATCAGGGCTCCCCATCTGGTCAGAGGGATGTGTTTGTTCCCAACCACCCCGTACTGTGTCTCAAGATGAATGGCTCCACACTGACCACTACAATTACTTGACAGTCCCAGGAGAGATGCTGTTTAAGCTAAAGGACACCACTGGAACCAGAACAAATGTGTCTAAACTGGACATAATTGCATTAACACTGGTCATTAAAAGAAGATTCCTAATAAAGTTTTTGAAGAGCAGCCAAAATTATTAAAGGGATAAAATAACCCATAATTATTTTTAAAATATAAGTTGGTATGGTTTTGGGAAGATTTATTGAAGTTGCAGAGGAGTCAGAGGTCTCACCAGTCCTTTAACCTTCTTGTTTCTGACTAAGGGGTCTCTTGGTAATTTAATGTCAGGTGTTAACTCTTACCCACACAGGACATTGCTATACTCTGCTATTGGAATTAAATACCAATATTGCCAGATGGAACGTGCCTGGGCTCGTCTGGCCCTTGCTGCTTGACCAAAGGTGGCAGCTGTGGTGGTTTCACCTCAGAGACACCTTTGGCTGGTTGGATGCTGCAGCTGGCGCTTGGGACAAGTCCAGGCGTGCAGGAGCTCAGGTTTACCTCTGGTGGAGAGGCTTCAAGGCGAGGTGAAGGAAAAAGGAGTTGGGTTCTGCTGGAGGGTTTTGATCCAGAACTTTATTCCAGGCACACAGACCTCTGAATGCTGCAACAGCTCCAACAGAACAACTGAACTCCGTGGTTGCTGTGTCTTTTAACCCCAGGGAGAGGGGGAGGGAAGGGGTAGGGATCCCACCCACCAGGTAAGGTGGGGGGAGTCTCAGGGGACAAGTGGCACCTGGATGGCCCAAGGGCTGAGAGGCATCTTTTGAACTTCACCAATCACACAACGCCCTAGCTGGAATGCCAAGATTGACGATTGACAGACAGCACTTAGCAAGGGGGCAAGGGGACAGGAAGGGAGAGGGTATTGGCACACCTGGGGAAAGAACTGGGATGGACAGGATGGACATCACACCACAACACTCTGCTGGTGTTCCTCTGCTGTGATCACACTGAGCTCTGCTCTCCAAAACAGCAGCAGAAATCGTTGCCTCCCATGTGCAGGGTGATGAGGGAAGGATACCCCACTGTTTAATTTAGCATTGTAAAGCCCACTCCCCTTACTAAGGTGTATGAAAAATAGTTTGCTGTATGTCAATGTTGGTTTCACTGGAAAAAGTCACTTCTAAAAACCACCTACCTGATAAACAAAATCTTTAAAATGAGACATCAAAATGAGTCACATTCTTGAAAATCTCCTTTTTCTTCCAGTCACAAAATGGAGCTGGCAATACTTACTTGCTTCTGGGAAGTTCCTTGGGTAAGAAAATCATCATGGCATGCAAGATCTCCAAAAAGGGCATTATTTGCCTGGTAATTTGCTTTTATTGTTTTGGTCTAAAAAAATCCCAAAACATCTCCACACAAATTTCATAGCGTTACACTGAGTTTATTTTGAAAAAGAAATCAAAGAATGTTTTTTCATCTCTGAGCCAGATGGGAAGAAAAAACAAACGTATTCTACCATATGAAAGAAAACAGATGAGAACTTTAACAAAAATTTTAGCCAAGTTTTTAGAATTTTTTTTCCAGTAAGCAACATGGAAAAAATGCAGTGGAGATCGTGAATGAACAAATAGGCTCTGGTTTTAGGAAGGCCTGGTTTCTGGGGAGCAAGGGTTTTGTCTGTAAGGCAGTTTACTATCCCATTTATAGATGCCCAAGGTATCTCTGAGTGTGGGTAAGCACTGGGAACTTCCTTCTCCAGCTCCTGCCCAAGCCCTGGGGAGCCCAGGGTGTCCCAGCTGGGGGCAGTGCCAGGCATGGGCAGCTGTCCCACTGCTGGCCTCTCAGCTGGGTGAGCCCCAGCACCTGCAAAGGGCAGTGCAGAGCCTGCTCCGGGGACAGCTCATGGAAGAGCCATGGAAGAGCTCTGGGGAACACCAGAAGTGAGGGAGGAAAAACAAAGCAAGGCTGGAGACTGCTTGTTCCCTTTGGATGCCACAGATGTGTGAGCTGCTGTGCTCTTGGGCAAGGAGCCTGCACTGGGGAAAAGTGGTTTTGTTTTCTCACATGTGAATCGACTCAGCCACCTTTCCCCTGCTCCTTGTGGATCAGTTTCTTCCCACAGCCAGTGGCTGCCCTCTGACCAGCTCCTTGCCTTGCCACTGATCAGACACCAGTTCCTGCTACTTGCTAAAAGCAGGGTAGCTACTTGCCAGGAACAAAAAATTATAAGAGGAGGTCAGCTGTCTGAGAGAGAAAGGAATAGCAAGACCAGATCAGCCATTATAAACAGACAATTTAAGCCATCATAATGGCTAATGTGGGACTGATGCAACATAGTTCAGGACATCCCTCACCTGGAGGCTCATCTGAGGTGTTTGGTGTGCTAGGACAGTAAGCAGCAAAGGGATTCAGCCCTTCTTAAAGGTCTTGTTCAGATCAGACCTTCCAAACCATGTTCCTATCCCCAATGTTCTGCAAGAACAAGGCACTAAACCTGCAATTACAGGATAAGGTAGCCCCAGCCATGCTCAGAACCAGGGTGGTGTAAGTGAAAAAGAAGGCTTTAATGGAAAAAAGCTTCATCAGTTTGATTTTTAATACCTGTGAATGCTCTGGGTCCACATACCTCTGATCTCCACATCCCTCTTGGTTACACACACATGCACAGAGTTAACAACATTAATTTCTGTCTCCACTTAGTGATTCCTTTATTGGAACATTTGCAAGTATTAATCATAGACAACAAAAGAAATGAGAGTTGAGATTTATAAGCTCTAATCAGCTGAAGGCATTTCCAAATAAATTAATGAAACTAGTCAGAAATGACATTAAGAAATCCAGAACTTAATGTAAATCACAATGACTTTGTACCTTCTCTGCCTTTCCCTCTTTTTCTTCCAACAGTCCCAGTGCTTGCCAGGGTATATGAACTTGTATTTAATTTTTATGTAAAACAAGAAGGATGATGGGAATGTGTGCTCAGTATGATAAGTTACAATACTTATCTATAAGAAGGAAGCAAAACTCAAGCTGGGACATAATAATTTGCTATCACTCAAAAATTTCCATAAAACCTGCATTATTGCTCAAACCATACAGAAAGATTTGATGGGGATGTTTTCCCATTAAGGAGTGGCAGATGTGACTTTCATGACAATTTCTTGGCCCATTCTGGTGTCCTGCTTGCGCTCCTGCCAATCTGTCCTTTCTGTGATGTGTTCCTGAGCTGTTTTAACACTCTTGGTCCTCTCAGTGATTTCAATTCTTGTTGCCATTGGACACCTCTGTTTCCTTCCTGCAGGAATACTAGGTCAAAAGGATGGTCCGTCTCAGCATGCCTGGCTGCTCAGGCCATATTTTAAGGTTGACTGGCCACGTCAGGCATGCAACTGCAGCATCCCTCTTCATCCAGTTTTGTCTAACAGCTGCAGTGTTTGATTCAAGTGTGTGAACAGAGGGTGTGAGCCCAGTCACATCTCATTTCTCAGTGTCCTCAGCTTGTCATTCCTCTGGCTGGGGGACACTTGATAATTCTTGGATAATCTGATCTTGTGTATGTACCATCACTGCTGTTGCTGAAGGAAGAGAGGGATGAAATCTGGGCAAGGAAGCAATACAGCTTGTGCTTAAACAGACGTTTCTCATTCACTTCTTTTGGTGACAGAAGTCTGTGACATCAATAAAAAGCATAAAGAATGTAATTTAATGTGGTAGATGCTCAAAACGGGCTTATTTCACCCAAATAAGCCAACATTCAAAACAAAGGTAGCAGTCCCACTTCAGTGTGGCTCTTCAAGGCTCCACTCACCAGGGTTTGTGAGGCTCTCTGGGCACACAAAATACTAGTTCTGTACCTCATTATCAAAAAATAGCAGTTTAACATTATCTCCACAGACAATGTGTAAATACATATGTAAACACTATGCATGTGCCTACACACAACTCCTTGGTACAGCATGACAGTGCACGGCAGAATCAAGTTCTGTTCAAAACCTTGTGAAAAGAAAAGGCTCACAAAATTCAGACTGTCTGAAGACAAGCCCTGCCTCCACAATGGTGACACAGGGTTTCTGCAGCTGTAATACATAAACCCTTTTATGCAATACATAAATCAATTTTTGTGTTATTCCTGTCTCGTATCTAATTTGTACCCACAGGACAGATTCTCAAATGTAACATTTTTTGTATTTAAAAAAAAATATATAATTGAAATTTAAAACACTGGAAGGACTGGGAGATGTAGGAAAACAGCAGTCTTTAATTGATTTATCTTAGGAGCAATATTTGAAACTCTGAAGTACAGAATCTTGTCTCTTTCCAACAGAGCTGGAGTATTTCAACAAACATATCTGCATTTGGCCAAGGTAAATGGCAGGTCAGGAGGCAATGGAAAAACAGCTCTCCTTCCCAAGAAGCCAAAACAACTTCCTTCATTGTAGAGCATGTGGCTATGAGAAGGACATAAAAATTGGAAACAAATACCAAGGTTTCTGCTAATGAATTAACCCGCTAATTTTTAAAATTCCTGATAAACTGCCTAGACAATGGCTCATGGGACTGTGGAGGAAACTGGCTGGGCAATGGTATAATCTCTTTCTGCTTTGCAGCATATTTTATTTTCTATTATGTTTGGGAGAGAAGTACCAGTCCAAGAAAACAGACAGATTGATTTACAAAGCACTTTGGAGAAGTGCAAGTTTATTAGACCTTTCTGAGTATGGCGTGTTTTTCTCACCAAATCTTGAAATCTGCCTTAAACATATTTCAGTGTGTGCAGCTTCTTTGTTTCTCTTTTCATAAAGTCTCTCATCTGGGATTGACCTGCAGTATGTGTGGCAACTACTGGGGTAGAATTCCTTACAAGAAGGGAGAAGGAATGAAAACATTTCTAAATGATTGTTAAAAATTGGAGATTTACTTCCATGGAATTTTCTCCTGGGAGGGAAGGAGGGAGGAAGGGAGGAAGGGAGGAAGGGAGGAAGGGAGGAAGGGAGGAAGGGAGGAAGGGAGGAAGGAAGGAAGGAAGGAAGGAAGGAAGGAAGGAAGGAAGGAAGGAAGGAAGGAAGGAAGGAAGGTTGGTCTTTTATTAAAATGGTCTTTCCATAGTACCCCAATGAAACACTGGCTGTGATCAGAGCTATAATGAGTATCTAGTCCTTAGTCAACTTAATTGTTACACATGCAGACTAGACTGCATACAGTAAGGAAAACACTATCTAAAATCTGCTTTAAAAGTTATTTAACCAGAACAAATCATCTGGGAAAGTAAAAATATTTCTAACTGGAAAAATATTTCTCTATAGCTGAGCTAGGCCTGACAGCAAACCTTAATGAATTATTAGTACCTTTATTGTTTTCTTTGGCCCCTGTGCACTATATTTGTAAAAAAAGTCAGTAAAAAAGAGAACAATTGTAAAAAGCAAATATTTTGTACAAAAATACAAAGTTTTAAAAGCTCTTAAAAGTATATTCCATATTACTGATAAGAGTTGGACTATATATATATATTTATATAAAATCTATATATTCGTGTATCTGTATAATTTTCCTACATTTGGGATTTTAGCAAATTAAGCAACTGTTTACACAGCTGCATTATATGTTTTTCGATATAAGTGACCAACAGTCTTACTCAGATTGATAGAATGTCTTTTCTCAGAAGACACAAGCTGCTTATGGATGTGGTTACTGGTTGGGAAGAAAATCTAAAACAGAATTAGTCCAACAGTATTTCCTGATGCTGAGGGTCGAAAGGCCTTAAATAATTACAGGATGCTGTAGAAGAGTTATTGCTGAATTCCTTGATGCTTTTAAATCAGTTTTCAGTGCTTGCTTTTTTCTGTTTTCATATTTTTTTTCAATTTTGGAAGTCAGTGTTGCTCTTTCCCAGGATTTTCTTCTTCTTTACATAAATTTCCTTAATACGAAGGTATCTGTAAAGTTACAGCCTATTACACTCCAAGAAGTTGCCCTACAGTATGAGAGAAAACAAGAAAAACAAAGAGAAAAAGAAATCCTGTAAAAAGCCTGTGAAGATTAAACAAATTTCCAAAAGGAAAACTTACCGAGATCAAGGTATGGAAAAAATTTGAGCAGACTTGTACTCGGATCCTGTAAGTCCTGGAGGATAAATATTTGTAAACCTTTAAGTTTTCTTAAAATAACAAATGTATGTAGGAAAATCAGGGTAAATCATATTGTTACTTTAACATGGTCCTTCACTCTGGACATCCAAACAGAATTACACACACAAAGCTTGTTCAGCACTTAGTTTTGTCTTAGGGGACTATGGATGGGATGTAATTTTGGCTCTAGCTGACATTTATGTCTGCCTTCACTGAAATTTAACCAACAGGTTTCCAGTTGGAGGAGCCAGGCACCCTTGGCAGAGCAATGTTTAAACAGGTTGTGTGGAGGAGATAATGTTTCAGGCAGAGCCCCCCCATGAACACAAACACTTTTGTGCCACGTTTGACCACGTTCTGTGGTGATGGGGCCGGGCTCTAAGCGGCCATGGGAACCACCTGCCCTCTGCTCCTGCAGAAATGCCTGTGTCAACAGAGAGAGATGCCTTGTGGCAAACACCTGGCTGTCTGCTGGCCACACCAGCAGTTTATGAGTCCTTCACTCCAGCTGCAGGATGAGCTGCTGATGGCCTATGGACCCAGCTTCTCAGTCCCATGGGACATCTCCTAGCTGTGATGGGAATTTTTAGATCTCCTCATCACTCACCAACTGCCTCCTATTGCACAAACTTTCAAAATAAAGACTTTCTGGTTTTTGAAGACTGGCTCCTGAGCCACCCTAAGGCCAGCTTTCCCTGCTGTGTGAGCCTGTAAAGGCAGCTTCCAGTGTGTGTAGGATCTGGAGCATGTGCCAAATCTTGCCCAAAATTTTAGGCATGTGTAAAGCCTACAGGAAATGGTCAAGATTCTGGGCATTCTAGGGCTATAGCCAGCTTCGAGACTGCTTTTTCCAAGTGCAATAAATCCAGCATTTGCATCTGGATCTGAGTAGAAGTGCCCCACATGTGATTCCCCCTCTTCCTCAACAAGGCACTGCTGTAGCATTTAGCCAAGATCTCACCTCTAGCTGCAGGACATTTACTATGGGCAAGATGGAATAATCAAACCAAGGGCCTGGCTTACCTTTGTCCATGTCTTTTTCACAAATGAAATTGTTAACATCTTCACAGTAGAAGTCATTCCAGAGCCCAGCATAGATCAACCCAGCACAATCTTCCCCTGGCCCGTGATCGTGATCCCAGTTATCAGGCTGCCCAGGTTTCCAGTTCCTTTCCACAAAAAAGCAAGAGATATGATTGCACAACACAGCACACATGGCAGGTTTTCACCACAAGAAATTAACGAAAACATCATGAGATCTGTTCTGAACGGGAAACACACATTGAAACAAACAATACATGACTCTTGCTGAAAATGGAAAACAGATGTATTACAGAGAAGGGAATCTATTCAGCCTCAGGCTGCCAAAACTCAGAGACCTAAATTTAGACCAATGAACTTTATTTTAGTTTCTGAGTGTACATGCACACACAGTGGGAGCGCTCCGTGCTCCAAGTGCATTGCTCCAAGCCTGCAAAACCTGCACACCGCATTCCCGCTGGCAGATGGGACTCAGAAGAGCCCACGGGCTCAGAGGTCATGCCAAGATGGCAACAGTCTGCCCTCGCTCACTGCAAAGCTCTCTGACTGCACCAAAAGTGGGCATCTTGGGAGGAACAGCAAAGATCCATGTGTTTTAGGGACACATGCTCAGGTGGGAAGGGAATTCTACTGACTTTTAAGAAATGCACACAGTATATTTACACACATCTTTTGAGATCGTTAGCTTTGATGGCAAAAGTGAAGGTAGCAAGCAAAAAATCTTGCAGCAAGGGTTTCCTCATCCTGTTTTTGTTTAACGAGTGAGAAATGCTTCCAAACTCAGGATTTAAAAGCTCAATTTTCCTGAAGAAACAGGTTGTTGAAGGGAGCTTGTGATTGCTGGCTGGCACAGTCCATGCCCAGCTAAAAGACATGCCTGCCTGACATAGAGCATCCAACCAGGCACCTGGGAGGACACACAGCTTTCCAGAAGTAATGAAATACTCCAAAAATCTGTAACCAACAGCTTTGAGGTTATGACAGAGCACCTAAAAGCATGGTGCAGTGGAAATCTACTAAAAGCAGAACCTTAAGTAGGATCAGTCACAGTGCTGCCATGAAGAGGAAGAAAGATGAAAACGGGAAAGGAGAAAAAGGGGAAAATATTACAGCTCATTTGAAATGAATCTGACTTTTTCCATGTTTTTCATCTAAATGAACACCAATGAGATCACAGCTAATCATTTCGTAACATCTGACTGACTGTGTAGCCTGTTTTTCTGAAGCACAGCATGTTAAGATCTATAAACTCTTTAGTCTACTCCTCAGTATTAAAAATTTGGGTGGTTGCAATCTGTTCCATTTAGGACAAATTAGGTGTAGCCCTAGGATTCCTGGAAAGCTGCCAATTCAGTTCTCAGCTGGCCAAAGCATAGACACCCTCATTTCATGCATTTTCCTTATGTTGAATGCTTTCCACTTGGATTTGGGCTTTATCTAAAGACTGGTCATTTTTTATTAGAATGAGTACTCTATTTATAGCCAGTTGTAATGCAAATAAGGAAAATTCAAACCAAAACAGTAAAACTGTGCTTTCCATCTCAACTTTGTAATAAAAGTCAGAAGAAAAAGTTTTGGCAAGAAACACTGCGCTGCATAGTTATGTGATTCTTTCATTCAACATTCAGTTTTCTTTCTGGCAAGGAAAGGAATCCTTGTGCATGGAGAAGGCAGAGAGAAAGAACCCCAGCACTCTCAGTAACAAATTAAATTATTGGCATCTACAACCATCTGGATTCATTAGATAATTTCTAGATGCTGCTTTTAGAAGTGTCAGCAAGGGTGACAGCATTGCTTTTTATTTACGTACGTGTAAACTGGTAAGGATCCATCCAACCATCTCCATTCATTTTCCTTCTCTATATCTGTTAGTCCAATCCAGAAGCTGCCTTTCCCAATAATCTGCCTTTTTATCCATTGCTGTAAAAGAAAGAGCTTAGTCCATAACAAGGACAATGGCACCAATAAACTACACTGATTTCATAAGCCTCTTGTTATTAGAATACAGTGGGCCAGAGAAATTTTTCTAAGCTGAAGATATGTTTCAGGAGTTGGCCTTTGGACCCCTTGCCCAGACTAGAATCCTTTTCATTGTTTGCAATGAGGTAGAGAGAGCTAGGCATGAAAATTGGCTTGCCATAAAGCCACAGCTAATATCTTACAACACAAATTGAAAAAAACCCTAAGAGTAAGAAATTGTATCTTGACATCTCCACTGCCATGTTGAATAGTATTAAAAACATAGTTAGATTAAAGATACTTTTGGGTCATACTAGTCCTAGGCTGCTTGTATTAAATCAGATAATTTAAAATTAAATTATATTCACTGCTGCAAAAAATACTTTGATAGCACACAAGGCGTAATGGATTTCATCTTTAAAGGTTCAAAACTCCTACAATTCTCAGCAGCTTTTCTGACTGCTCTGTTCCCACCACCTTCAGGGTCAGCATCAGTTCTGCTCACACTACTCTTCTGCACAGGGAGAAGATGCTGATCGGGCACAGGGTGGACACAATTCTAATGAGCCAATCAATGTGTTTACTTCCACTACATGAATTCATGGTGCTCTCAGCTTCCCACTATCTTGTGGTTTCTGCATCTTAAACAGCTTCTAACTTCCTCCTTGAAAACCAGCAAGAGAAGGTAATTACCTGCTCCTCTTTGTCGTTGATGATAACCAAGCGTGATTCTTTCTCTTCACAGAATAACTTTGCATCTTCAAAAATTTCTCTTTCAGTTGAAAAGTAGTAGCACTTTTCTGTATAGTTCTTCCAACGGGGGAAACAACCTGTGATGTGAATTTTTTTTGTGTTAATCCTGTTATTGGTAACTCAAGGGAGCAGTGATAGGGCCAGTAATAAATGGAGGAAGCCATTCCCCTGCACAGCATGCAGTGTGGTGATAGCTTACCATTAGCCTCGGGCACGGGCGTAGGCTGACTCTGTAGCGCCATTGGCATCCCTGGGCCTGGCGGCCCCGGTGGGCCAGGTGGGCCTTTTGGACCAGGCAGCCCAGGGACCCCAGGGAGCCCAGTTATTCCTCGTGGTCCTGGTAACCCTGGGCTTCCCACTGTTCCTTGCAGGCCTTGAAATCCAGGTGGGCCTTGAGGCCCTGGTGGACCGTCCTTGCCTGGTGGCCCTGGTGGCCCTGGGTCTCCATTTGGTCCAGGCAGACCAGTCTTGCCAGGAGAACCTCTCTGACCTTTGGAACCAGGCGATCCTCTTGAACCTTTCCCTCCTTTTTCTCCTGGTGGCCCGGCTGGCCCAGGTGGGCCCTTCTCACCTGCAGGTCCAGGTGGTCCAGGCTCTCCTTTCTCTCCTTTTTGTCCTTTTAGGCCAGCGGGGCCAAGAGGACCTTGAGGGCCTCTGTCACCTTTAGGTCCCCTTGGACCAGGAGGGCCTGAAACAATGCAAGCGTACAAAGTGGGGATATGCACAGAAAACAAAACAAAAAGCCCACGTGGGGTGGGCTTGTTTAATACATCTCAGACCAGCGCCACTGGATATTTAAAAACACAGAAACTGGGCTAACAGCTGCTTTCATCAGTGCTTGTAATAGTGCAGCTGCTTTCCAGGTCCTGTATACTGTTGTCCTTTCCTTGACCTCCACAAAATACAAGATACAGAAAATACTCTGATACACCCAGCCATGTGAACTGGACAGTGACACCATGCCCCAGGTGACCAGGCAAGGTGCCAGTCCCTGCAAAACTCTGTGCACTTGTCTGTACTAGTTTATGCACTAGTGCTGTGTGTTGTTGGTCCTGTTCCCTCACTCTGCCCCGCTCCCTTCTCCTTCTAGTCTCATCTCTCTGCTCTTAGTCCCAGGACTCTTTCTCCTGATCTTCGTTGTTGGTCTGTCAATAACAGGGTGTCAAAAAGAGACAAAATGATGGATAGTGAGCAAAAGGCCAACTGTGGGAAAGACCAGAAGTTGCAAAATGGCCAGCTCTAACAAGACAGGGAACGATAACCCACAACAGGAAATGGAAATACTGTGACAGCAATAAACAACAAAACAGTTTGGGATTCTGTTCATGGATGAGCAAATCCCTTGTCAATACCTTCCCACCCCCGGCACTAATCTACATAATTCAAACTACTCCAGAGACAGATTTCCAGGCTGGAATCATTTAGGCCTGGTTGAAATGAGAATGGTTAAGGTTACTGACATGTAATCTTGGCTCTAATGCAGCCTTAGTTTATTTGGAGCAATGGATTTATATTTGTGATTAGAGGTTTAGGCTGATTCACATTTGATTGGAAATATGAGTGTTCTTTTCATTTGGGATAATATTTGGCTGGGAGAAACCTCCTAAACCTGATGCTATTTATTTCTGGAGAAAATAAAGTATCCCAGGATTAAAAACTAAGCAAAGTAGGATGTTTTCTGGCAGATTAACAACTGGCTTAAAGTGAAATAGTAACTTGTTTTTCAGTAAGGGTGGACCTTTCTGGGAATAGTCCAACATATATTTTTTAGCCATTTCCTCCTTACTGAGGATTGGTTTCTTGAGGTTCCACACCTTCACTCACTTATTTTAGAAACTAAATCAAAAGCAGATCCAGTCAGTCAGTCAGTCAGACAGAGTAAAATTCTGCTAAGTCAGAACTTTCTTTCATAACATCCCCATTTCAGCTATGTAAAAAAGGCATAGAAAAATTAGTACGGAAAATTCAAGCTACATGTTCATTTCCAAAGTTTAGGATTAGATAATGGAAAACCCCAGGACTCTGTACCAGCACACAATAACTTCCACAGAACTAAAGAAGTAATGCAAGCAGGAATTCAGCACACACACCATCATTAGGGAAGCTGCATACCTTGTAGGATAGTGAAGTTCTTGATGAGCTGGCCATGTTTGGAATCCACCAGCTTCATTTCTTCCATGATCACTGACAAATTGGCAACTTCAACATCTAACCTTGACCTCATCAAATCCTGTTGCACCTTGAGAGATGCAGAGTCTATGCGAATATTGGCTAGTGTGCTGTTCATAAAAATCAACTCATCCGAGTGTTTACTTAAGGTGTCTGTACAAGTTGTCCTGACCTCATTGAGATTGCTTGTCAGTGTCCGTAGGTGATGAGCAGTGTAGCTGATGTTGCTGATGATATTGACTATATCAGTTTCAAAGACCTGGAACCTTTCTTCTAGATTGGTGAATTTGGCAGCAGTTCTGTTTTCATCTCCTTTATGCTGTTCCTGGAGATCCTTTAGACTTTGTTCATTGGCTTGGGCAATTGTGGTGATGTTCTCCATCTGCCCACTGAAAGAGCTGAGCTGACTGTTCATGTCTTCAAGTGTATCATTGTTGGCTTTTGCCATTGCTGAGTTGTTGGCAGCCAAGGCCTGTAAATTGTGTACTTTTTCCTTAAGCCAGTCAGTGTCCTTCCGGGCCTGAAGGACAACCTGCTGCAGATTTTGAAAGTCATTCTTGATTCTTAGAACAGCCGAGCTTGTATCTTCCATCGACTTCTGTAAGACACTGATAAGATTTCTTTGCTGTATTTGAGTCAGATTTAAGTTGTTAAGGCTCATGATGACCACATTGTGAGAATGCTCTTGGCTTTGCAGGTTTGCTTGTATATTACTTGTGTCTTGTTGGAGATTGTTGATATAGCCAGTATATGCCTGAAGAGTCTTATTGACACTGATGATCGTGAAAGTGTTACTATCTAAGGCACTTTTCATTTGGTTCTGCCTATCATCTAATAAATTTCCAGACTCTTGCAGCTTCTCCAGTGTGTCTTTGTTTCTGCTAGTTTTCTCTGCAATGTCATGAAGTTGCTGACGAAGAGCCAGAATGTCAGATCTGAAGCTGGACAGTTCAGTGTTAGTATTCAAGGCTTTTTGTCCAGCTTGGTCATCTGTTGTACAGGAAAAAAGAAAAAAAAAAAAAAAAAAGGAAAGGCTTTAGGTTTTTTTTTATTTTTTTAACACAGTATAAAACAGCACAGTGCATTTTAAGAACAGTCAGGTTGTCAAACTGTTCAGTAGAACTTTTATGCTATCTCTTCCAGAAAAGAGAAACCACTAAGCAAAGTTCTGCATCTAGACAGAGAAAAAAAGCAAAAAGGAATTGATGGAGACCTGGTGTCTTGCTGAGGAGAACAAAATGGTGATTCTGTCATCACAAATGGGAAAAACTATGGTAAGAAACTGATGAGTACATGCAGTCAAGAATGCTGTGTTCTGAATGAAAACTGAATGGGAAACAGAATTCAAAACATTAAACAGGTACCAGCAAGTGTAGGTTTTGAAGTTACAAGTGGATTTTGCTGAAAGATCAGAAGTTTATTTTTTCTGTTCATGTTTTCTTCTTTCTTTTCATTGCAAGTGGAATACCTTCATTGTGATTTAGTACATATAGTTCCAATTTTTAAAATCTTGGGTTTAGCTTTAAATAAGTTCTCATACTTATTTTAAAGCAATCTGGATTAGAGACAAAAGCTTTGCCAGCAGGCTACTTCAGATATGTCAGGATAAGATATATTTCTGGTTTTCTCTCTAATATATTACTATTGCTTTTAATGACATTTATCTTGCCATTATTGTTTCCTCATGTTTTGAGTTTGAGGAAGGTAAAACCTTTAATCTTTGAGGAACATCTCTGCCTGTGCTTACATTGCCCTACGGAATACTTCTGGAAGCTTGTCCAAGTATGATGAAGCATTTGAGACTGCACAGCCTATCATCCAGGACATAGAAACCAAAGAAATAAGCAGTCAACACTTGCTCTCAGGGAAGACTCTCTTGCTTGACCTCAGTCACTTCACTATCCTGCTCACAGTCCATATATTTTTGTCCTCATCTACGTGTAGCTATATTTATGAATTAGACAGTCTCAAGTCCATAATTTCAGATGATGCCAAGAGAGAGCAGTATGGTTTTCATAAATTACAGTGAGTACAGCTGTGTATGGTGCTTTTGTCTGGTGTGATTGAATGAGTCATGATGTAAACGTCAAATGATGGCTTGTGAGACTTCAGCCTGAAGTGTTTATGGAGTCTTTTGCAGATTGACATCTTCCTGAGCACAGTTCCTCTCCCTGCCATTTCTCTCACTCCCAGATCTTCTCAGCTCTGACTCCATGTTTACCTCTTGGCTGTAGCTCAAATTATACTGTGTTCCTCACACAGCTCTGACAACTCCCAGGTCCACATACAGCTAATCCCTGAAGGCCTGCCTTCCATTCACCACACGCTTTTATCCTTCTGGCCCTACAGCACTTCTCTTACTTTTATGTCTCCTACTCAAACTGCTCCAGAACTTTCCTAACTTCCTCCATGGCAAGCCCACTTAAATGGGAATGGATGACCCTGAGCATCCATCTAGCAGTGTGTAAAAATGTGGCCGTGAAAGAAGCAAAGGTGCTCTAAGTCATGAAAATTTAATCAGCATAATATAATAACCCAAATAGAATCCAAAAGGTTGCACAAGCAACCTTTACAGAAGTAAAGTATAACATTTACTTCTGTAGATGTGTCAGTAAAAGCACCTCTCACTGAATTACCCCACGTTTTTGAACTAAATGTAGTGTACAAATACTTTGGAAGCCAGCTCCTTTTTCAGGGAAAAAAGTTGTAAAAATTTACAATCAACCTGCAAGCAAGGAAGTTTTCCTAGAAATACATGTCACAATATATGGTTTACAATATATGGTTTACATGCATGTATGTGTATATTAATACATCTACAATAAAAACTATATGTATAAGAAGAAAAGTAAAAATGTACACTTAGAGAGTAGAATCTTTACCCATGATTTTTTTTTACATCTTCCTGAAAACTAAGAACTTTGATAGTGCTTGGGAGACTCAAACACATAACAATCTTATGTCCTGTATTCCCTGAAATGATCAAGAAACAATTTATGGAAGTAATACACTTGCCTCAGACATAAGAATTTTGAATAGCTGATTATTTGTGTACCTTGAAAAGTGGTCTACAGTTTTGAATCTTAATTGCTAAAACAGCATCAAGATGACTGGGTGACAGGTGCTCATTTTATGTAGAATCTTTTGTGCTGTAGAACAACTTCTGTTATGTTTTAGATCTCTACCTCGGAGAAGATTTTCTCCTGAGGACAACGTTTAAGTGTCTGTTTATTTAAGTATTAAGTATAAATGTTTTCAGAGTGACTTCAGTGGGAACTGTAAATTTTGAAGTATTCTTAAAATGCTCTCTAAGTGGAGCTGATCTGAACTATTTTTAAGTACTTTCCCAAGTACTTGAGAAAGTGGAATGGAAGTGCTGTATCTTGTCATAGGCAGAGATTCTTCAGACAAATTTCCTGCCTCAATCTGCCAGGAGAACATCCCAGGTCCATAATACAAAGGGGCTTTGCTAGTGTGTAGATTACCTAATTTCTTCAGATCACTCTCCACTTCTGTGAGCTTTTCTGTGTATCTTCTGTGGGATGTTTCCAGGCCACCTGTCACATTGTCCATTTTTTCTACAACTAGGGGAGAGAGAACAGTGTGTTATGAAAAGAAGAAAAGGGAAATTATGAAAAAAGACTAGTAAACAATAAAGCAAACAAAACCCCACACCATTATCACCAAACAGTAAAAAAAGAAAACATCTTAAAATTGCCTTGCTTGCCATTACACACTGCTGTTGCTCTGTGAAATCTTGGAAGGATTAGGTCCTATTTGCTGGTGGACCCAGAATTCTACTTCTTCAGTCTGCCAGCAGTCCCTAATGATTTTTTTTTGCCCATGAGAAATCTCTCTCCTGAATGAGGAAATCCCTCTTTGTGGGTTTTCCTCACAAACAAAGTAATTTTCTTTTAACAGTATTTCCATGCTTCCAGCACAGTGCTGTGTGGCAAAGGAAAACTGATTGCTAAAGGCTCAGATGTGTGAATGAAACTTCCTTTAATTTTGCTATGAGCCATTTCTCCTTAAAAAGAATTCTTTTTTTCCTTGTGCCTTTTCATCATTAAAAGTTGCCACCTGGATAGTAAGCTTAGGACTGAGATAGTAATTACTAAATGTTTTGGGGGGTTTAAACATATTGATAATGGTACAGATCACTCAAAGCAGTCTTGAAATGGTTCTGCCTCATTAAGATTGAAAGGATGGTTGTTCAGGAAGTGCAGATTTATGACTGATGTGCCCTTTATTTTGTAATGCCAGAGTACTTTTATTGTCACTGCGACATTCAATTATTTGATGAAATTAATATGGGAATGGAAAAAGCAGAGCAACAAATAAACAGCCCGGGGTGGCAACCAGTGGCAAAAATGTGAAATTCTTGCAAGGCTAGGGGTAGCCTACAGATTTCACACTAGACTTTGTCTAACAGCCTTTTGCATTCACAACTAGGGATAGAAATTGCTTCTCATCATGAGATTATTTAGTCCTTTTGCTACACTGGGAGCAGAATGGGTCTGTAACAACCCTGGGAGAGGCTACAGAAGTTATTGTGCCAGCTCCTTTTTTTCAAACAGAAGAAATAAAGTGTTTCCCATCTTTTGAGGTTCTGTAAACATGTGTGGGATAGGGGTACCTCTAACTCTGTCTGTGAAATGATCTGCAGCTAGGAAAGAGTCTCATAAAAATGTTGCTATGTAAAGGTTTGGGTTTTCACAAGAAGTGAAATTTAGGAATGTTTTGCTGCTCATGAGCAACCACACGAATCCCAGACCTTTAAAGTGTAGTCCATCTTGTGCTCCTTCTTTATTAATGTTTGTATCTGTTTTTCTGATTCTGGGTACCACAGTTACACTGGAGGCTTTTACTGCTTCCCCAAAACCAGCATGAGAAAAACAGACCAAGACTATCTGATGGAACATCACTGAGGAGTTACAACAGAGAAAAAGTCTCAGGGTCTTCAGAGAGACCATACACCCTTTGGTGAATTACCTGCCTGCTCCTTTCTAGGCTGCTAAAAAGCCAGTAAAAAAGAGACTCCACTGTTTGTGCAGAGTGTGGCTTTCTGTGTTTGAGATGATGACAGATTGCTTGCTAAACACCAGACCCAGACTACAATAAAGGCTTTACTTTTTCAGAGGGACAGTTGCTCAATATCTTCAGCTTTAGAAAGCATTTTTCTCCCCATTATAGCACTAATTTTTCACTGGTTCTTCTGCCCATTAAAGTTATCAAAATGCTATATGCCATTTTCCCTAAATGAAACCAGAGTTGACGCTCTGTTTGTCCTGCCCTGCTGTCTTCCAGGCTGGAGCCCAGATCAACAAAGGTCCTTCAGCTACTTCTGACACTCCACTGATGCATGTATACACCTATGCATCACATGCAGAGAGAGTGAGGACTTGGCTTTTCCTTCTGGCTCTAGGCAGCTCCTTGTTCAGTCTGTGGTGCTCTCCTTTGTCTAGAGAGAGTCACTGCCAGGGCATGGCTCACTCTGGGCACTTAGAGGGACCTTATGAAATCATCTGTATTTAAAAAGCAGGCCTAATTCAAGTGTTTCTGCTGAACCTGCACCTTGACTAGCAATGTCACGTTACCTATGGTTCTTGTTAATTCAGTTTTAGTGTAATATTGAACTGTTTCCCCAGTTATATAACACACTTGGAGTTGGAAAATGAATATATATTATCAGTAATTAAAAGAAAAATGTAATTTCTTCCTTTTGCTGTCCAAATGAATGCTAGTTTGTACTTCAGATCTGAAGTTTGTAAAATTAAACTATCATATAACAAGTATGTTTTCTCGGTTGAATGAAATCTAACTCTGGAAGCTTGAGTTAAAATTTAACCCTGAAGAGTCCAAAGCAAATGTAAACAAAACAGTAGTAATCCTATCAATAAGTAGTTGTCTGGCAGTTAAAAGAGACTGAACCGAAGTAATTATACAACAGCATATGGTATTTTCATTGTTCAAAGTGAAAAAACCCCAAACCACTGAACTCCAGCCGCAGAAACAAACCTGCTGGTCTCTGCAAACCTGACTGCAGGGTTAGCTCAAGGGCTAAGCTGCCGTCCCATAGATAAACCAATGCATGTATTTGCTTTATATTGGGGCAGGATCTTAGCCTCCATGGTCAAATAAATCATGGATTTGGGGAGCTTGATCCCCTGCCCAAAATCCTTCCCAAAGCAAGTTGTAGCTTATTTGCTTTTCTTGCTATTGCCCTGCAAGTGGAAGAGAAGAATTTGGGAGAGACTGAGTAGCGAGAGGCCAGTGTTGGGTTTTGTTGCTCTTGATGTCAAAAGAGGTTATATGGCTCATGTCATGTTATTGGAAATGTCTTTCCTTCTCTGGTAGTAGCTCCCACCACTATCTCTGGATGGAGCCTTCAGTGGTAGATGAGCATGTGGAACACCCTCAGAAGGGGAAGTCAGCCTCTAGTGAGTGCCCCAGACTTGAACAGCCACTTTCCACCTTCTCCAGAAAAAGGCAAACAGGCAGATCAGCTGTAATATCCCACACAAAAGGTCACTCTGCTGCTCCCAACAATCTGCCCGCTCTTAAAAAGGCAAAGCTGTGTATGTCTTAATTTGCTTTTGGTTAACTTCACCTTAATTCAGGTTTTAACTTTCACCTTAATTCTTTGGTTTGAATTCAGCTTGGTCTCTCTGCATTATCATCTCAATTCCTGACAAAATCACAGTGGAAAATGTGGTAAAGATCCTCTAAAGAAAGCCAAAATTTCAAGTAGTTGCTGACCAGAACAGTGAGGACTGTCTGCATCTAAGCCACTATGACAAAATGTGCCATTTCACCAGGATGTGTTGGCCCCAGGTAATGGCAGGCAAACTATGTCTGGGAGACAGATAAAAGAATCAGATGAAAGTCATGGTGGGCATTACTCAAGAAACTTAAAAACAAGGACTGACTAGAGAATAAAAACTACCAGAAATTCAAGCCACAAGCATTCCCTTACTGGAAAGAGCCACAGGAAGATCATTCATCCTCAATAGACTAATCTGACACCGGCTGGTGCCAGAAAAATTATAACTTTGTATTTTTAATTTAATTTAATAAAGTATGTGCAAAAAATTGCAGATTGCTTTATTAGTGTTTTAAACAACAATTTGTCTCCTCAAAGGAGAAGAATACTAAACTTGCCTTGTTATTCCTTCATGTTTTGTTTCCTTGTTATTCATTCATGTTTTGGTTTCAGGGTTCTCCAACATACTATATAATTTCTACCACTAGTTTGGAGGTTTGTTCTGTGTTGACTTTGCCTCCCATTGAGTTACTTTTTTGCTTGCCATATTTAATCCACTGATTAGTAGTTTTAACATTTTAAATCACAAAGGATATTTAAATGCGACGTAGGAAATGAAAGTTTTAAAAGTAGTTTTGGGCTTTATAAACATAAGTGTGGGAGGCAAATGTAATGGAAACTTAGCTAAGAGACTGAAATAATTCCTGATGCCAGCAGAATTCCTTCTTCCAGTGTAATATTGCAGTAAAAAAGAGACCAAAAGCCAAATTCTGATACAGAGAGTAGAGTTCAAGAACAATACACTTTTATTCTGAATTTTGTTCTTCCTTTAAGGCCTAATCCCTTCTCAACAATCAAAATTATTGCAGCAATTAATTTGAATATGTACTGTCAGCTGGGGTTTTATCTAACTTATGCTTATCTAACTTATGTTTTCTGCAAATTAGCATGTAGGTACGCTGAAGACAAAGCTCTGAAACTGCAGGTACAAAGGGCAGAATTAGTGTCTCACACATGACCATTTGCTCCTTGGTGTTACAGAAGGAATACTTGGATTCAACAAGACTTTTGTCTCTGCCTCTTTTCCTTGGCATTCAAATGTTGCAACCACCAAGCTGGTGAGCAGTGGTCACTAAAATGTCTTAGGGTCTGCAAGCAAGATATGCATTATCCACCCTCCAACAATCCCTTTTCCATTTATTTTTTGAAGAGGGAATTCTTTTGTCCTTGTCCTGGATACCTGTGATTTGGTACTGCTATGACAGAAAGACTCATCCCTGATGAGTGACTGCTCATTCAAAGAAGGAAGTTTAGAAATGAGTGAAGCAAAGTTTGGGCCTCAAGTAAAGAGCAAAGCCTGGGGAAAAGATGGTGCTAGCAGCCCCCATAGAGAAAGAAACTTGAAAACTAGATTGAAATGAGGAAGACAAAATCCTTCTCCCAAAGTCTGCTGGACAGTTTCCTTATTGATACTGCTTCCTCCACACATGTAAATCATTTACCAAAGCAAGATAAAGAACAGTAGTCTCTCCAACTTGATATGCTGCATCTGATGCTGAGTCTGAGGGCTCAGTCTTCTGGGAAGCCCCAGAAATGATAGTTTTATGTAAAACTCTTGAGGGAAATTCTGCTAAATTCCAGTTGTTTAGTGGCTGGGTTAAGTTGGGAAAGACCCCATTCTCATCTGATGTAAGCAGATTTTGCAGATTTATATCTGCAAAAGGCCTCCCCCAATCCATTTGACCAAATCATCTTAGATCAAGAATAAATTTTTGAATCCTGGAAGGCTTTTTGTCCCTCAAAATCTGACTTCCAGAGACCAGTTACTTCAGGAGATGTATCCACATAGATGTACTGCATTTTTTTTACATTTGATGTTAATTTGCCACCTTCTGTCTGGTCTATCATGAAACAAGATTACCTAAGTCTCTCTATCTGTTCCTCACATTCTCTCTTTTCCCTGGACAAATCTTCGCTCTAAACAAAACAGATTTATTTTTCTCCCACTGAAACTGTGCCAAATCCTCTTAAATAATTATTTATCCTTTCTATTTCTACAATTTCCTTTTCTTTCCCTGGCAAAGGACCAGAGGTGATGTCAGCTCTGCTATGAGTGCAGCTGTTGGCAGCACAGGACACACTGCATGCTAATCACATGAATATTTACTCAGCTCCTTAGAGGGGTTTTGAAGCTACTCTCAGAGCCATACTCAGACAGGTAGTTTAGAACTAGCTTGGTTTTCTCTGCAACAAGCTGTGATGCCCTGTTACAATGCTCACAATGATGTTGTTCACTTTCCTTTTCATGCCAGAAATCGATATCTTATTTATTTAACTTATTATAGATGTAACTGCACAATAAGCAGGTATTTACATCAAAACATTTTTATAAATGCCTAAGTGGCTACAGTTAATTCGTGATAAGGATTTATGGGAGTTTTAAGCCATGTTTCCCAATGTGCCCAACCAATGACTTGCACAAATGAAATTCTCTCCATTACTGGGTTGCTCAACCACCAGAATCTTTGAAATTACAGTTAAAAGGATCTAAGTGTCTTAGTTCATCACAATTATTGTGGATGGTCAATACATTGGTACCTCCTGGTTTAATTTTTCTTCTTCTAGATATTTCAAAGTAATATTGATACTACATTTTGTTCCTGTGATAAATATTATATTAGTAAGATATTCCTGGCTGTTGCACATGTTACACAGCTTTGTGTCTTCCAGTACTCCTTCTTGGTGGAGGAATGATCATTTTGTTTCAACTTCCCTTTCAAATGTCTAGTCTGGTTTCAAAATTTCATAGTTATTTGAAAGTGAAATTCTAAGGTTGTAGTTTGTTATTATGTACATACAAAAAGCCAACATTGCCCAAGTACTGACATTTAGGCTAAAATGTGACAAATTGCCTGGCTAGCTAATAAGTGACAATGTGTTTGGATGCTTGCCTGAAAGTGAAATGTTGGTCTCAATGCATACATACATACCTTTGTATCCCAGAATGGCTACTGTGATTGTTAACAGGGCACATAAAATGTATAATAAGATGATGGAGAACTTCAGTGCCCAGTTATTTTTACACTTGGTACATTGGCTCCCCTCCTGAATACCTGCAACAGAAAATTTAAAGAAATTTAAAACAATGGCAAAGAACATATTGCTGGATTTGTCTCCCCATCTCCTTTCCTCTGTTTTCTAAAGTGGAAATTATTTATCTCAGCAGGTGGTGTTTACATATGGGGTGCCTATTTGCCTGTGTTGCCAGGATAAAAATTCACAGTGGTTAGAACATCTGCTCAGTGAAACAATCACTTTGGGATTTTAGCATGTGTAAGAGAAGTAGGTTCTGCTTCACTGGACAACCTCTGGCTCTCCTGAGAGGTGGCTATTTTCTGATTGTGCTAACAAGATTCCTGTGAGTTTTGGAAATGAAACCTTTATTAGCATCTCCTCTGTCAGGCATCACACCGCAGCAACTCTTTCTTAGCATTTGATATCCCTATGGGGGCAATAGGACACAACAAATGTTCTGGCAGAAAAAAAACCACAGAAAAAGAAGAGCATTGTGAAAATCTGGTAGGAGTAGTTCTGCTTTGTAACAAGCACCACAGAAAGTTACCGTGCAAACACTTTCTTTCCACAACGAGACTTTTTGCATATTTTTGAGGGGTTTTGGAGAACACTATTTCCACAGAAAAGAAGGGATGCATTACTGATACAGTGATCTGTTCATCCACAGAAAAAGTTCTGGTGAATTTCTCTTTGTGGGCAAGCTTAAGAAAAATGGCCTCAAATTGATGAAAGAAACCAGAGCTTTACTATTCTATATTTAAACTTTTTTCCAGAACAGCTTGATATCTTTGAGTCTATTATGGAAGCAATTTTCCTATTTTCCTCTTTTGTGCTCCTTGGGAATAGCTCAAGAGTGTTGGGAGCATGGGTTATTAATCAGAAGCACAAATGTGTAAAAACCTGAAAACTGGAGCAATGTGCTGGAAGAAACAGACGGGATTTATCCATCTTTCCAAGGTGCGCTAAGCAGGCCAGGATTAACCTAAATTTCTGTGTCTGTCAGAAAATGCATTTCTTTGATATTTCACTCTATTTGTGTACTATTAGGGGAGTCCCACAGGAAAGCTTTAAGCTCTAATAAATTCTATGTACCAGATTACTTAACTAATCAAAACTTGCTCTGTAGCTTTTTATGAATAACTTATATTTCCCCCGAGGCCTAACACACAGATGATTTTACTTTTCCAAACTTATTACCTTCTGCAGAGTGTTTTTCTATTTTTCATTTTTTTTTAAGAGAAAAGCACAGGCCACTTCCCCTGGGTTCAAGAAGGATGGGTGACCAACATAATGAATTAAGTCAACTGCATTTCTCTCTCCAATGACATTTTCCAATGGCTTCCTTTAAACCTAAGGTGCTTGAAGAAGGAAGGATTACCATATTGGAGCAATGGAGGGAGAGGATTTATACAGTTTATTTGACAAGATATTTTCTTCAATCCTCTCTGCACATATACTCACTGTGGGTAAGGCAGAAATGCATCTTTTTCAGGTCTTTTCCACATCACATCATCACATGTTTTTTCTAAACTTTTCAGGTGTGACATCACATTCTGTTGCCATGTGATGAAAGTGATGTCATAGATTTAGGTTCCTTGTGGTTTAGGCATAAGACCAGCTGGGAACATGTGGTTCTTTTTTCAAGAACATTATGGGAAAATGAGACAAAGGCTTATAAGCATAAACTCAAGAACAGAAATTCCAGAGGGTAAAGGCTTCTCTTCTGCCCGTAGGGTGGGAAGGGAGGGAGCTGGCACAGAGACAGGCAGCTCCATAGCCCATTTATTGGTGACTTGGATTTGGAAGGGTGGTAACTCCTGTGCCACAAAAGAAAAGGTGAAGAGTCCATAATTCAGTAGTCAAGTTTGCTTGTGGATCCTGATGCATGGGCTGACTTGCTTTCTTGGTCTCAAGGAGTTTGCTGGTGAGGAAGCTCTAACTGCTGAAAAAGCAGGAAAGTGCAGTTTTCTAAAGGTTTGCAATAGGTATTTAGAGACTGAAATGATCTCACAGTGGGAACTTGGTGGTGTCTGGAGTACCATAATGCTGGCCTTAGCTAGTATTAATGGGGTCATTGAGCCCCTGTGCCCTAAATGCAAGGCTCCTTCTCATGGAAGGGTTTACAATTCTAATTTGGTTGTCTTTAAAAGTTCCACATATCCAAAAACAAATTTGGGGCAAAACTCACGTCACATTCACTTTCTAAATACACAGACAAACAGAAAGCTTGATCCTTCTTATTTTAATGTTAATTGAAACAGGCCTAGATCCTAATCTGGGAAAAATGATGGACTGCAGAGGTACAAAACACAGAGAAAGGCAGAAGTAAAAACAAAGCCTTTGGCAGCAATTGCACAATGAAAAGTTTCACTTGATAAGTGTCTCACAGTCAGATTACTCATTTTATGACATGACCTGCTTTCTGTCACTGTACTCTGGCTTCCTGGGTAGTGTAACGAGCTGAAACTTCACCGATGCCACTGGGTGCATTGCAGTTCAGCATCAAGCATCATGTATGTTCCAGCACTTCACAGGGATCCAGTTTCACTTGTCTCAACCCTCTCTACCTCTGGTTCAATAAAACAGCACTTCAGCTTTTCAGAACTTTTCGTTTCTGTGTATTTCAAACTGACACCAGAACAGCACCCCAACAAAAGCCAGACCTCTCCATCCTTTTACAGCCCAGCATGGTTGGTATCAATAACACAGGCACATCATACTAAAACAATCATACAGGCTGGAGTGATTCCATTAACTAACTGGCCTGGAACTGTGTACTGCATTCCTTACTGGGGCTTTCTGCCTGTCAGCCTAAAACTACTTCTGATTGCCAATGAACCCCTGCTACCCTCATCTAACACGACCCGAGTCCAGGGCTGGAGTGAAAAGCCAGGGAGCTCTAACAGACTCCTTTGTTTTCTTTTACCTGGGATACAGTAAAATCTTTCAGAACAATCATATTTGCTCTTTCTTACAAACATGTAGTGCTTAACTCTGCTTTCTAGTTTACTAAACATATAAAGACTACTACAAAAATACCAAAGATACAGGTACTCTTCCTGATTTGGAAGAGTCATTCTGATATCTTTCTGAGCAATTAAATACATCAGGCTATATGCAAAAGCCATGAATGCAACCTTCTCTGTGTAAGGATGAACTCCAGTATAATCAGAGCTCCCCAAATTCCCAAGCACACACCCTGACTTCAGCTTGCCCTGTTATTCATCCCCACTACCTCACTTAAGGATCATGCCCAAATAAGATTGTTCTGATATAGGAGATGCATTTAGTTCATGTTGTGAGGACACATTTTTATTCAAAGGCGGTTCTCAAAAGATGTGATAGCCAAAATATTAAGCAACAACAAATGTGAGTCAATTAAAAATGCTTACTGTGATTACACAAAACCCAGCAGGCTGGCATGAAATCATTCAGGTTTACCACAAAAGCTGTGAGTTGATCTTTGAAGGAGCCCATGCTCGGGCTTTAATTTGGCAGAACTCCCCCAGTTTTATCCACGAGACTGCTTGCTGTTATGACTGACATAAAGTGCAGAATTCTTCCAGGAGATGTATCACATTTCATCTAGGAAGCTGCAGACTATATGGAAAGGGAAGGACCCTACATACACATCCCATTGACAGAACAAACGTAAAACCTGCAAAAGGGCGTTCTCAGCTGAAGTCAGCTCTTCTCCATTTGTTAACGATGCTCCCAGTGCAGCACACTCCTGTCTGTGTCCTGTACACGTGTTTTCAATGCTGCTCTGCTCCCAGACATTTGCCACTGCCTTCCAAACCCAGGGAGCTGGGGTCACTTCCGCATGACGTGCATTTCTCACTGCTGATTTGATCAATGTTTAATAAATATCAGATGGGACACAATGTGCCTCGTTTCACTGGACATATGCCTTTTTCCATTCCTTTCCCTGACTTATTTTAATAAGAGCTCTGGTTTTTCTGCCTCACTGTTGGGAAGACATCTGGCCAAACAGAGAGCAACCTAGTACAAAGAGATCCTGCTGGCTCACATGCTTTGGGGACCCCCTTCTCTGCAAACCAAAATGCTCACAAAAAAATATGCAAGTGAGACATCCCCCTGTTACCAGGCTTTGTAGTATTTGTTTTTATAGCATTGCATTCCAGTGACTGAAGACTTTGTTCTCACGCAGGGGGTATACATCTGCAGATTCCTTTTGGGCTCCAAGAAGAGGTTTTGCTGAAGGAGGACCCGGGGTTTTTTTGTTTGGGGGGATTTTTGTTGTTGTTGTTGTTGTTATTTTCTTCCATGGTTTTAATGGGAGACTAAATAGCTTTGCTCTTTATAACCACCTTACAAAATGCCTGACTCCTCAAGTGTATTACACTTCAGGAACACATCTTTGAATAAGACATGCACACTTTTTTTTTCTCCTGAATAATTCTTTTACAAGTATTTGCCTCTCTGTTCTTTTCTTGGCTCTGGCTGCAAGATCATAGGTGGCCTCATAATATTTCTGCTGGCAAATCAATTTTGACAAAGATTGCAAGGTTTCCTTCATAACCCTGACAAGAAATAAGAATAATAATGATAAGATAAAGAAAGTAGTGCAGGAAATGAAAATACATTAGTTTGGAGGGGGTTTCCCCAGTGTGATTCACTGAAAAGAGATAACACCCCTTGAATTTCAAAAGGAAGACTGCAAGCCTACTTTGCAGCCTTCAAATGATTGTTTTCTCAAAGTTAATATTTTCAAAACAGCAGTGGATCTAATATCTATATTTAAAGGGACTTGAGCAAACTATATACATCTAATTCAGGCCTCCTCCCCATGGCAGGGAGGCAGAAACTGCATGATCTTTGGATTCCTTTCCAACATGAACCATTCTGTGATTCAGTGTGTAATTAGGATTTAAATACTGAGAGGTAATTAACTTTGCAGAGTTGCAACAAGCTCCCAGTGGTGTCTATCTCACTAGCAAAAGTAGGTGATCCCATGAGGAATCCATCTCTAGGTTTAAATATCTAAATGTTTTGAAAAACCTGGTTTAAAGTGCTTAAATTCAGGCACCCAAGTGTAAAACAGTAGGTGTTTACTAATATGCATGACTAGCAATTATGAAAGTAAGTTTGTCTCACAGGACAGAGAGGATTTTAAGTTCAGGCATATAAGTGTTTTCATATATACATACACACAAACACATTTATACTCAAATATATGGGAAAATATGTGTGTGTGTATTTTTTTTACAGAGAAGCTTTGGTAATGACAAAACCCCACCATATTATATCTGCACACTAAGAAAAAGCAGGCAACAGCATCTTTGACAATAACTTTGTATAGGTTTGAGATTACTGGATCCAGCCAGCCACAAAATTCACAGTGAGATTTTTGTCTTCTCTTTTGTATTGTGTCACAGGTTATTAACCTACCTCTCACAAAAACAATTCCCATGATCCTTCAGGAATGGTTTTGTTGCAGTGAACAAAACTGATGATTTGATAGTTCCATATGCTGGCCTACTTCAGAAAGCAATTGTTCTTTATAATGGCAAAAATTGAAACTGCTTCATGCCTTTTTAAATTATTGCTTTGAGATAAAACTAATTTTTTCAGTTTAGAGTCTATTCTCGTACTGTAAAAGCTATAATTTGAGCTACATGTAAATAGATGCCCTACATATTTCCTAACTAATACATAAAGGTCCACACCTCCTCCCGTTCCACAGTTTTGGCAAGCCCTGTCTCCACAATGGCAATGGTCCTGCTCACCCAAACAGTGCAGTGCTGGCTTGTGGGCAGGTGGATTAGGCAACAGCCTGCTTAACTTAATCATCAGATTTTTACAATGCCATTGGAAAAAATATTTAGCACAAACATGCTGTCATTTGTTCCGGAATTTGCTAGTTTTGCTTCTGGTTTTGTAATCAAATAGGGATAAATGCAAGCATGCTTCCTTTGAAAAAGTTTCTGGTTATTTATTAGGAAGCAATTTGGGCAGCTAAACTTGAAATCTAAGCAGTGGGTATGTACCCACCTAACTCGTGCCAGTTTTCCTATGCCAGATGGAAAATTATGAAGCATGGCAGCAAGACACAGGCTGAAACAGCCACTCTAGATTTCAAGTAAACACTGCAAGACACAGAGCTTCTTTCTTCCAAAATTAATAAATAAATTGACCCAACCCAAACCACTCCATCTCCACAGGTTTCTACAGTGTTCAGCATAATCTGATTGCCCAGCTACACAGCTGGCAGCTGTGCCAATAACCTCTGGAGAGAAGAAAACACACCTCAAAAGCCCAGTCTGAGAATTTGTGCCTTGCGAGGCTGTACAACCTCTGCCAGGGCCAGTGGTACCAGTTCCTGTGATTTTATCCTGAGCTTCACATTCGAGATTTCCTATTCTCCTGGTGCCCCTTTCTTTCCATGTACAAGGTTGGGGCAATCCCCGGTATCAGTATAGGCTGTGGCATCAACAGATCAAGAGCAGCACTGCCAAGAAGGACTTGGGGATGCTGGTGTACAAAAGCTGGACATGGGTTGGCAATGTGCTCTTGCAGCCCAGAAAGCCAAACACATCCTGGGCTGTGTCAAAAGCAGTGTGGCCAGCAGTGGAGGGAGGCAATCTGCACCTCTATTCTGCTCTGGTGAGACCCCACCTGTGTACAGTTCTGGGGTCCCCAGCACAGGAAAGGCATGGACCTGCTGGAGTGGGTCCAGGGGAGGAACATGATGATCAGAAGGGCTGGAGCATCTCTTCTATGAAGACAGGATGGCAGAGTTGGGACTGTTCAACCTGGAGAAGAGGAGGCTTCAAAGGAACTTTATTGTGGCCTTTCAGTACTTAAAGGGGGCTGCTAAGAAAGATGAGGACAAACTTTTTAGCAGGCCTCTTGTCCTAACAAGAGGAAATGGCTTTAAACCAAAAGAAGGTAGATTCAGATTAAATAAAACAAAGACTTTTTTACAATGAGTGTGGTGAAACAGGAACAGGTTGCTCAGAGAGGTGGGAGATATCCCATCCCTGGTGACATTCAAGGTCAGGGTGAGCAGGGCTCTGAGCAAACTGATCTTGAGGAACATGTCCTTGATCACTGCAGAGCATTTGGACTAGATGACTAGCTTTAAGGGTCCCTTGCAACCCAAACTGTTCTACAATTCTTGCAGATATGTGGGACTTTCAGCTTGCATTCTAGGAGAACAGATTCCCAGACTCCTAAAAAATAGAAATGGGGAGGAGTTGTTCATTAATGCTTAAGAGAATTGAAGACTCCACCAGGACTTTCACAATCCCACCTCTGCAGAGCAACTCTCAACACTGAGGGAGCAATGCTGGGGCTGGCAGGGCTCACCCTGTCCCTGCATGCCCTGAAGTGGAAGGGGGGCATTTTGTCCCAAAAGCCCAGGGTATTTCAGTAAACATGAGGGATTTCCTTCTCTGGGACACTTTGGGAAAACCCAGCCCTTAATGATCTGCACACTGCAGCCCAAAGCTCTGCACAAAGGGGCCATCAAGCAAATTCTCCTCCACACACCAGATTGAGCCTGTTGGAGGCAGCGGCCACTTCCCATAAATCAGAATCCCACATCTGACATAATAAAGAGTCTCAGAGGGCCAACACTATTATCTCTGGAAAGCTTTCAGCCTAAGAAATACTTTATTCTATGTAATGTACACAAACCCTTTCATTAAAGGAGGGGAGAACCCTCATTTTCAGCCTGACCATCATCTCTCACTTATTTATATAACCCAGGCAGCATTTTCTCTCTGGCTTTGTTCTTCTTTGCAGCAGTCCAGAGAATCACAATGAATTGTCAGAAATCCTAATTATACACTTCAACAACCACCACCATTTAATTATATAGTATTACCAAACAATGTCCTACTGTGATTAAACACTAAATATTTTAATTGAAAGGATACAAAAAGCCCAACCACAACACAGGGTAAGCAAAGACTGCTGCGTATCCGAACTGTATGTTAGGCAAATATTACAAACAGAGCTGAAGAACCAGTGTGGTAAATTTTATGAAAAATCATGGATTTGCACTAGCTTAAGGTCCAGCCATAACAATGTGGTAAGAATATCACACCAGCAGAGGGTCCAGCATCCCACAGGCTATTAGATTTAAAGACAAACTCAAACCAGAACAAACCTCAGAAAGTGCTGGTGCTTTTTAATAACTGTCTGGAATAAGAGAGATGTGTCTGTCCTCAGTTACTGAAAATCAAGTAACGGATCACTCAGTGCATGTCTCTGGAACTAAACCCAAAATCTAATTAGGCTGTTCAAAAGATGAGAGAAAAACTAGAACAGTTAAAGGAAGATAGAAATTATGTATGAATTAAAGACCTGTTCAATGACAGGCAAGACAGCCATGATACACGACAATAAAGAGCCTCTCTCAAACTCTGTCTCAATACAGAAGAATTTAGACTGACTTGCAAGAAGAAATATAGCCAGATCTATAGGGAGATCAAAGCCAGATTTTTGGTTTGTGAAACAGTTTCCTAAGACAACCTGAAGATATTCCATTCAATGACTTAGATAAAACCAGAGGTAACAAAGCATTATCAACGTCAAGGAAGGGATCTGTGCCTCAGAGTTGTGACAGATGGCAAAGTAATGCCATTTTTGTAAAAGTCTGGGCCCTCCATTCTGAAATAAATATGCTTCCTAATGAAACATAGATCCTAATTAAGATTATATAATTTGATGACTAATGTAACTGATTTTTCACCTTAATTAAATTTACATTTGACTGAAAGGATGAAAAGAGGTATCATATAATATACACCCAAAGTGTGTATTTTCCCTAAGATTCTCTAATTTTATAACACAGTATTTAGGTGTTAGTGACCCTAGTAATGGTGCTAAATGGTAGGCAGAAAAAGTGGTTAACTCCATGCTTTGTGGCTTTTGACACATTTCTTGAAGAGGGCAACATGATCCCCTCCATGGCTGTGAGTGTGGTAGGTGCCAAAACCACAGCAGAGCCACCTGTGCTGCAGGGCCACTCACCAAGGACATGATGAAGCCATCCAGGGCACAGATGCAAAGATGATGCTCTTCACAGAAAGCTTTCACCTGTTCTTTTACCAGTTCTGCAACTTTTGAATTTAAGGGCAACGCTAAAAACATTGGATCACTGTTTTAAAGAACAAGAAACAATGGGAACTCCAGCCACGCACAACAAAGCAACATTTCTGTATCCACTGATGTTGCCACAAAAGCTATTCCATTTAACTACAGAAATTAAATTTTTTATGTGCCTTCACAAGTTAAGTGGAAGTATTTGGCAGCCATCTGTTCCATGTAAGTTTCTGTGCACACATGCACCCCTGACATGGCTGAGGCAGGTCATTCATTTAAGAGCATTGTAAAATACCATGTGTTACAGCAAAGCGTGCTTTTAAACTCTTGTAGCTCATATGAATCTAAACCAATTTTCACTCAGTAGTCAGAAGTACAACCAGCATGCCCTCCTCATCAGGATTTTTTCACTCATCTACTACACGGTGGAACTGAACAAAATAGAGTTTCAACCATATTTAATAGCATAAAAACCATATTTATGGTTTTTTTTTTTTGTTAGGGAAAAATACAGAGATACTTGATGAGGTTTTCAGCAGGAAAAAATTGTTGCCTGAGACTGAACAAGTATACCCAGAAAATCAAACCTGCAGATATATCTGCAACTACAGGTTTTGTTATGTTCCAGCTGAAATGCTGCAATAAATGCTGACATTAACAGAATTGAAAAAAATTAACCAAGATTTGATGCCTCAAATTAATATATATACCTTTATACACTCTTCTGGATTTAGTGGTAATGGTCCTGTTGCCTTCATTAAGAACCATTCTAATATAAAAATCACCTCTTTTCCAAATGAAAAGTCTCTCTCAGGACATTATTTGGAATTTAAAAGATTCATGTGCATGAAAAAAGAAGAGGTAAAAGTGTTTCTATCCATGCTGGGTACTTAGCAGTTACATAGACCTGTTATTTGGAAGGTGACCCCAATAATGAAGAGGGCCACAAGGAAGAATGTAGGACCTCCAAAAAAAGTGAGTTCAGAAAACAGTAGGTATAAAGAAGACTGCTCTACTCTTTTAATTATGCAAATTGCCACTTCTGATTAGCCTTTTCCCTGTGACATCAAGAATGCTTGGCTGAGATACCAACACTGAGCTGAGAAGAAAGGATCCCCATAGGCACTGCACTGAACGTAGCTCATGGTCACAAATCCACTGGCTGTAAATTCATTCCCAATCTCCTGAGGCTACATGCTCAACTACAGGAGAGAAATTATGTCAAGGTATAAGCACTGCTCCTCTGGAAGTGTGCTGCCTTACTCCCCTCAGCTGAATTGAGACTCTGCATTAAATCACCTCCAAAGGAGAGGAGCTGTCAGGGCCTGGATTTATTTTCCACCTCACTGCCCTTCTAAAACCACTTTCTAAAGGTAGGGCTTTTTCTACAGAAATATTGCAGGCTTGATGGCAGACACAATAAATCTTATTTCCACCCTCCAATATAACCAACCTCCCCCTCTGCCTCCTTTTCCAGAATTTTATCTTTTCAAAGTGGAACTTTTCCCCTGTGAAGCGGGATCTCTAGGTTAAGGAATGATTATGTCCCAGTGCAGCCCCCGTCTTTCAATTTTCTCATTCTGTTCTTCCCTCTTCCCACTCTCCTGTCTCCTTATGTCCTGTAGCATCTCCGACTTCTAAGGTCTCCTGGTTCATTCACACCTCACTAGCATCTAATTTCCTGGATAAAAAGCAGACTTAGAATGAATTCCTCAGGCGACCAGAACATTTTTTTCAAACGCCTGTGCCAATGTGTAATGACTGTGCAATGAAAGGAGCAAACAGCCCTGAAAAATTGATTTTTTCCACCTAATATTGTCACAATTTCTGGGATTTTTCCCTGGTTAATATTCACCCTTATCTACAGAGGAAATTTTTATTCTGTAAACTACTACAAGAAATCTTCTGTACTGAGGTGGGAGTACGGTTGGTGAACATAATTCGTGTTTTCCCTCCTAATAAAACAATAAGCAAACTTGCACTTTCTTGACAAATGCTGGGAAATGATGAATTAAATCTGCTTGTTACAAGTGAGGAAAAGGCATGCAGGACATCCAGAGCACTGCAGTCAGAAAGATAAGGAATTAGCCAACAATTAGACAACAAACATATGACCTGCCTACATAGCACCTACACCGCTGCCTTCCTAATGTCAATGCAATCACTGTAGTAAGTAGGTGAAAACTCCACTGCAATCACGAAAATACAGAAGCTGACAAATCCATTAAACATGAAAAATTTGCTACACTTTCAACAGCAACAGCAACAATAATAATAATAACTGCAAAAATAATTATCTTCCTGAAACATACATTCCTTGCTATAATCCTTTCCCTGATAGCTTATGAAATCATGGAGATCCAAGTCTTTGCAAAATATTTTTTAACAAAGCCTGGCAGTTTTAGGATCCCTGTCTTCAGAGCAGTACAAGGGGAAGGCAGCTGCCATGAGGCCAGGTTCTCCTGAGATTCCACATCTGCAGATGGAGGACTAAGAATCTCAGAATCACAGAATCATTTTGGTTAGAAAAGACCTCCAAGTTCACTAAGCCCAGCCTTTGGCCCATCTCCACTTTGTCACCTACACCATGGCACTGAGTGCCACATCCAGTTGTTTCTTGAGGACCTCCAGGACTGGTGACTCCACCACCTCCCTTGGCAGTCCATTCCAATACTTGACAACCCTTTCCATTAAGAAATTCCTCCTGATGTCCAGCCTAAACCTCCCTTGGCAGGGCTCATAGCTTGAGGCTATGTCCTCTTGTCCTGTCACTTGTTGCCTGGGAGAAGAGGCCGACCCCCAGGTGTCTCCAGCCTCCATTCAGTGGTTGTAGAGAGTGATAAGGTCACCCCTGAGCCTCCTTTTCTCCAGGCTAAACAACTCCAGCTCCCTCAGCCATGCCTCATAGGACTTACAAGCCTTTTAAGTTTGATTTAAAGTTTGACTTAAGTCAAACTTACAAGTCTTTAGTCTGGTAAGACTCAAATCTTACTGTGCTTTTCAGGCTTATTGCTACAAGCTTTGTCAGGGGATTTAGGCTGACAGTAAAAGGCTTAAATTGAAGAAAATAATTTTCTTACCCAAAAGACTAAATGAAAACCTTAGAACTTTTCACTATAAAATGTATGTTCTTTAATGGAGAGAAAATCCCAGAGCACTTTAATTAAGAGGCAGAAGGCATAATATAAATATATAGTTACAAGTGGGAATTGGTAAATTTTAATTCAGACAAGAAATTGTAAAAGAGACCTTGGGGTTTTTTTTCCCTAGTTGATGCATAAATATATTATTAAAAGTTCTTGTGAAAGGTACAACCCTGTGCAATAAAAAACCCCCAACCCAAATATTAGCTTGTGTTTCAGTGAAAGCAATCCCAAGGTAACTAAAACTTGGGAGGACAACTGTTCAGGGAAGAGGGAAGAAGAAATCTGAGTGAACTCAGTCAAGATATCTAAGCTCATTTTGAAAAATTATTCTGCCTGAAGTTAATGCCAAAGACTTTTGGACTGCAAACCTACATATCTGCTGTAGAACTTTCTCACTGATTTCCAATGTTCTTCTACACTTGTAACTTTACCACACTTTTAACTCTCTGAGGAATGCTGAAGTTCTCAAATAATGGCTGTAATAATCAGTTTCCTTGTTTTGATATGATATACCACTAAAAATACAAAGAAAATAGTCCCTTTCTGTACTTTCTGTAAAAGATGGCAAGAACTTAGAAAGCTAATAGAATTGATCATATTTGTGTCCAACCTGAATTTGCATTTCCATTCTTGGGGTTTTTTGCCAAATACCAAGATTTATTGGTCCTTGAAGAGAAAAAAAAAAGACTGAAACAAATCTGGGGTCAATATTTGACTTCAAGGTCAATATATCTTGCCTTTTCACTCTCAAAGAGGTCCATATCTGGTGTTATTTATGCCATACTCTGCAGCTGCTCTTTTGAACTCCAGCAGAGAAATACATCACACCCTTGACCCACAGCCTTTCCAACTAAGTGTGGAGACACTGTAATTTATTTGTTCAAAGCAAGTGTCAAATGTTTTTAGCACTAAACTGCACTAAACACTCTTGTTCCCTAACACAGCTCCAGTTACACAAGTGCAACTTCTCTGGCTTCCACAGACTTACATGCAATTTACCCCAGTGCAGGTGTATCACTCAGCCAGGGAGCTGGAAAAGGGTTTTTGTTCCATGACAAGCTAAAAGCATAAAACAGAAGAGCAGGTGAAGCAGCCAAATTGGCAGCTCAGTGGAAGCTCTGCATTAAAAAAATGAACACATGGTACTGTAACCTATTTAGGGAAAATCCAATAAAATACAAAATAACTCTTCCTTGTGTCTTTGGAATCCACAGGCACCAAGTCCCAGTAGTGCTCTGGGGTTTATATGTAATAGGCTGAAGAATAATTTTCATGTATTAAGAGTAAAAATATTTTCTAAAAATTCTGTTTCCCCGCAGTTTTATTTGACTTACTACATTTATTTCTTGGCTAGTTCCTTGTATGGTAGGTTTCAGTCCAGTACAAATTTTTTCCATGGCTGAACTATGTCCTCCTGAAAAGCAGAGCTGGAAATGTTGAAAACCATAAACTATAGCTAAAGGCACACATCACAAAAAGCAGAGTTCTCAGTGTGAGCAGAACCTTCTTTTTCAATGAAATATGGACTTTGTTTGTTAAGCACACTTTGTACCTCCTCATACTTTGAGTCTTACTCCAGTCTCCAAAAGGAGGAATTATTTGAACACATTTGCTGTAGCTTTTTCACTTAAGAGACTAAGAGTTTTCACTACTTTGCATGTTCCTCTTGTTCTCCACTTCTTTCCTGATCCACAAGAAAAGATGGCATCTTGTTTGCCATCTCATTTGAACAATGCATCACTCTATTTAAATAGCTTAGACAGACTTCAAAGCTGTGAAAACTAAGAGTTCAAAAAATATTTTTAAGGAAAATTAATGTATTCAGTTTCTTCATATTCTACTATATGAATACTATTTTTTACTGGTGAGATCAATGTCTGTAAATTTTTAGATGAACTGTGTTGCACAGTAAAAATAGATTAAACTGCTTGACAAATGTCCTGGTAGTTCTTGTGCCATAAGATGAGAGAGGATATGCCCAGCAAAAAGCATTACACTCCTGCAGAAACTGGGTAGTATAATTTGTTATGCAGGTTCTTCTCTCTTCCACTCCTTGTTTTGCTGAGTGCTTTGTTAAAGAAATTCAAATGAACTCACAGAAATTTCCTCTAAGTGTTCTGCCAAGGTGCATGAGCAAACTCAGGTCAAAATTTTACTGTACATGGACAGAAGCCAGAGGACAGAAGAGCACTTAATTTTTAATCATTATTTCATTAGTTAGTAAACTGCTTAGCTGCTCCATAATATTTTGGATTGTCTGAAAATGGCACACAGCTTTGCAGGAAATCCTTCTTTGGCCACTCTCAGTTGCAGACACAAACCTTATAGGTTTCCCAAGGGAGCACAAAACTTACTGCATAACTAAACATAATGATGAATACAGGGCAGCCATTCAAGCAAGCTGAGTCACAAGCTGAACTGGGACCACATACAGGAAAGTGAATATCAGGGTATCTAGGAGAATGGTGGAAACAAAATCACAAATCCTGTGTGCTGTGTGTGGAGAGCAGTGGCCCCAAAGAAGATAACAAGTGAGATGACAAGAAGGCCACCACTGTGATGTTGAGGACAAAAGGGCAGAGCCAGCTCCTTGGCTTGCTGCAGTAAGCTGGCAGCTGGACCAGCCTTGGCCACCACAGCACTGAGGAGAACTCAGCTCAACACAGGGACTGGGAAAGCCCAACTCACTGCTGTGGCTTCCAGCTTCTTGTGCTGGAGACAGCACTTGGAGGCTGGACAACCTTGGACCAGCTCTACAGCTCCAGGGCCACTCCAGTCATTCAAAGGCTGAGAGAAACTCTCCTGGAGCTGGTGGCCAAGGGCAGCTTCTGATGGGGTCAGGAGTCTTGAGAGCCACTGCCAAGGCAGCACACACTGGAGGGAGCTGCCACTGAGCTCATGACCCTGGTGTCCGTTATGGGTAGGCTGCAAGTCACACCAGGTGTTTCCACCACTACGAGTCTTACCAGGAGCCTGGGGTTTACAGTGAGAGCCTTAAATTGAGCCAGATGCTTTTCATACTTGGAATAAAACAGTAATTAAAAGAAAACCAGAAGTCTTGGCTGCAAACTTGGGTGCTTTAATGGAGCACTGTCACTGAAGGGCACTCTGATGTAGAGGTAGGAGTAACATATGTTCCTGGCTACGAGCTGGAGGTAGAAACTCTCCTTGGAAAAAAAGCAGAAATTGAAGCAGTGGGGGTGATTACAACTGGAACAAATTACCATCACAGGGGATTCCCTGTACTTTAATGCCTTTAGATCAAGCTTGACTCCTCATTTAAAAGGTATGCTTTAGCCAAAAACAAAGTCATTGGACTTTGTACAGGAGTAACTGGATAGAAGTGCACAGCCTATCACACACAAGAGGTCAGAGTAGTTAAGTGCCTTGGCTCTAATCCCTACAGATGGAAATACGTGTGGCTGTGCTCTGGCCTGCTGCACAGAAAATATGTCTCTAGGGGAAGTTCATGGTGATGACAAGATGCCTCACTGCCCCAAGGGGGATGTGTCTTTCAGATCCAGCTGAGATCAGAATTAAAACAGATAACCTTCCCAGATGTTTTATGGCACTGATAGAGACAGCAGGTGATAAGGTTCAGTGTATGCTGGAACACAAGGAGGTTTAGTTTTTTTCTTATAAAGTAGGTAGTGTGTCGGTTCAAGAAAAAAATGAAATATATCCAAAGGAATAAAAGCTAGAAGCTAATTAAAAGCCTACTTGTATTAATAGAGGGGAAGAAACTGCTCCAGGATAGTTCATTATGTTGAATAATGGCCCTTTAATACTGCCAGCAAATGCTAAGAGCTTTGGTGAGTTATCTTTGACCTGGTTTGTTACACAAAACTACCGTGTTGTTGCTGGAACAACAGTATTTCAGTCAATTAAAACAGTTTTGGAAAACATAATTATACTAAATTTTTACTACTTTTACTAGAATGAGTTACTATTTAAACCAATGAAAATTTGCTGATAATGCTAGTGACTACTAAAAAAACAAAGTATGGAAAGTAAGGATTTAGGACCAGGATATGAAAGAGAAGAATTATCTAGAAAACTGAAAAGGGCTAACTTGTACAGGCTTGTAGAAGCTGTTTACTGAAGTACTACATAAGATGAAGCTCACTTGACGTTCACAGAAAACTTCTGAGATCCAGCTGGTCCCTGCAGTCCCTATCCTGAGCATCCCTTCTGTTGTATTTGCCTCATTACTTCGAGAAAGAAATTAAACGCTGCATTTTGGGACAATTTAGTTACAACCAAAAAAGGATGATGAATGACACAATAAATCAAACCCTGGAAGATTGGTAGAAGTACTGGACAACCGTGCACAAAAGCTTAAGCATTAAAACTTGTTTTCTTGCAAACTTTCCTTAATCCACACGTGCTGGGAAGGCTCCTGGAACTTGCAAAAGAACAGAGACAGAAATGGGGGGGCTTTTGTCAGCTTTTCATGGCATAACAGGCAATCAACACATCAGCCTTTTACAGCCAAGAAAACTGCCTCCCTGTGTGCTGAGCCTTGAATCATTCCCCGTGTTAGTCACAGCTGGGGGCGGCTTTGCTCTGCTTCCAGCCACGGCTGCCACGCTGGGGAAGGAGTAAGGGAATCTCTAGGGAAGCTTTTGGGAACTGCAGTGACTCTGTCACGGGAGGGGGACAGCCATTGCAGGGAATGTGTGGCCACCTTCGTGTCAGGGCACTGCCTGGGGGATGTTCACACTTACTCTGGGTTTCTCTGAAGCCTGTAGGTGTGTTAGTGTTTTAGCACCTTTTTCCATCAGGCAGCAAACTGTGGAAGGCTGAGCCCCTAGATATCCTCTATTCTCCAGTCTGACACTTATTAACAGGGAAAATGCCACTGTAATACTGAGGGTGCTTCTTAATTGAACACTGTTAAACTTCAACAAGGATGCTTAATGTATTGCAAAAAGGAAGAATGAGGGCCTGTGTCTTCTTAGTTCATCTGAACAGTACCTGGCAATCTTACAAAGTGAAAAAAAACTCCATTGCCTTGAATTTTCATTAAGGCTCAGTGTTTGGATTCAGTGCCAGTTGTCATTGACTCACCCTGTCTTCAAGATAAGTTGCAGACTAATCTATTTTACTTTCATACAGCACTGAGGCCAAATTACCCTTGTACCAGCTCCGGTGGAGCCTCACAGAGTTAATGTCATCACCCAGATAAAACTCAGCCCAAAATCTGGTGTGCTGACTGATGTACATTCCCTGGTTTTCCACCTTTTATCAAAGGAAAACAGCCCATCCTTCAGCTGTGTGTGAAAACTAGCAAAGACATAAGTTCCAAAATTTGGATTTTTTTACTTTGCTTGACTGAAGACTCTTTAGTGAATGTACATTTATTTTAACAGATTGAATTTGCTTAGCAGCTATTACAGACTGAAATTCAGCTCTAAAAGACTATTACCATAAATTGAGACAATTTTCTGTAGTGGAAATTCACCTCATAAATCAAGTCTGGTATTCATATGGCAGCACAGATGCGCCAACTCAACTTGCAGCTGTAGGCACTCAGAAAGCAGCAGAATTTGTCCCTAAATCTGCAATTGTTTGATGACAAAATGAATATATTTTGACTTTCAAGCGAACAGACTATTGGAAGATGTTTTCTAATACAGAATTTCAGGATATCTAGTCTAAAACACCACTGCTGGTAAAAATGAGGAGACAGTGGGAATTAAAGGGTTTTCCTAGTTCTGCCTGTACTGCAGTTTTTCAAATATATGTTCCTCTGCCTCCAACGTGCTGGTCAGCAGGACAAGCATTTCTTCAGTATTGACACACCATTCAGCTCTATGTCAAACATGGAAAAAGGTCAGTTTTGCCCCACAGGAATGCAAAGCACTTCCAGGTCCAGGGGAGTTACTAAATAAACAGATTACATTTCAAAATTACCTGGGAACTCCTGCTGAAATTGGGACCATTCATCAAAGAGAGAGTTTAAAATTAAATACCTGGGTAGGAGGTTAACTGAAGTTGCTGGTGGTTCAGCTCTTCTGAAATTTGGTTTATTATTACTATAAAGCCAAAGGTCCCTGTTTTGAAGACTCTAGACTAATCCCAGCTACTTACTTATTTTTGCCAATCAAAAAGTGGCTGAGATCCTGATTTTGGCTGACCAAATGGAATCAAACCAAAAACTCTAGAAAAAGAAGTTTGTCCCCTACATGTCTGGTATGAACACAGAACTCACAAAAACAATAATATACTGTGATTCAGTGAGCACAGAAAACAGAAGATTTTTTTTCTATAATTATGACATTTTTTCCCAATTGAAAATTCTTTATTCACAATAACTCATTTCCTCAGATTTTGATTCTTAGCACAATCCAATTTTCAGCCCTAAAATATGCCACATTGGCCATTTTGTTAAGCTTGATGGCAAAATTTTGACTATTTTATTTTGTATTTACACCTTTGTCCTTAAATATAAACTGCCAGTCATGCTGTCCACCTTAAATTGCACAGAAACAAAATTTGACTCCCATCAGGTAATAGTTTGAAATATGTGGTCCCTCCATTGCTGAGATACACTGAATAAAGTCCTAATTGCAGGTTTTCATGGAACTTGCTGTCTTTCTGAGCAAATTTTTTTATTTCTTAACCAAAATTTCAACTCTAACTCTAATGTGAATCCAGGATAAGTTCAGTGTAGTAACTCTAGATCTAAATTAGTACAAGTGAAAACAGAACAGCCCTAGGATATGATACTGCAATTAAAATATTACTGGTTGAAATAGACTGTAGAAGCCATGTCAAAAATTTCTGGTTTTGTTGCTTTAATATATTTTGTGGGATATTCAAAAGGACTTCAAAAAAGGGGTCACCAATTCAGAACAAGAACTGTGTTAAAAATGAGCTTATATCTTCCCAGGACTCAGGCTTTCCATACTCCTTCCTGCTTCCCTGTCATGCAGTGCTTCCAGGAGCACCCTAAGAAACTCTGAAAATATCAATATAAAGCCTGGGCTGTGGGGAAAATATCATTAGAAGAAACTAATGCAAAAGAGCATCTTTTTGCAAATTCAACACGCACAACTGGAATATCTCCTGTACATAAAATTCCTGCTTTATGAAAGTGCTATATGAGGAAAATCTAAAAGCTCATTGAAGAGTTTTAAGAAATGATTTGCATTCAGAACATCTCATAATTAATACCACATCATTTACCCAAGGCTGAAGAATAATGGGATTCTGGCTCACATGCCTTCATCCTGACTTAGCTTCCCTCCTTCTCCTGGCCCAGGCCTCTCTTCTAATTCACCTAGTCAGCTTGGTAGATACCAGACACTTAGGAACCAGGCTGGAATAAATTAGCCCTCTGAAACCAACTTAAATTTTAGCCAGACGAGGTAAAAACCGCGTGACCCGTGTTGTGCAATAACTCACTATTCAGTTATCTCCAGCCTTCTCCACACATCCCTATCTCCCCTCTCACAAACACCTTGAGAGACTTGCAGGTCTCTGACACCTTACCTGCCATGCCCATCACACACCAAAGCACCCCAGGATGAACACATACACAGCTAGATATTACACAGTTCCTGCTGGTATCCCACCTGCTCAGCAGTTCCAGCTGTCCCTGTGAAAACTTATGGAATGTGAGGTTAAAACTGCCAGAAAGCCTTCCTATAGGCACTTAAAACAAAGTCTTAATTTCCCACATTGTTTCAAAAGGGTGCATATCAACAGTTCATTCCTTGCTGGTTTATATATACATCTCAGATTTGTAATTCAGGCTGAAGCTCTCATGAAGTCACACAGGTTCTTTCTTTAGAAGTTTCTACAGTTAGCTTTCTCCACATTTTTACTACTGAAATTTTGAACCCGAGGTTGGCCACCCCTAGACTCAATGATTAAAATCCCTTTGCCCCTGGATTCCTTACATTTTTTTCCTGACCTCTTCCAGAAGAGCTCCAAAGCAGCTGCTACCCCCCTTTCCCCCACGTGACTCCTTCATATTTCCTGCATCCCTCTGCTATGTCCCATTTCCCCATCTCCACAGCACACACATGGGTCTGTCAGTAACTCCAGATGTCCTGGGGAGTCATCCTACCCTAATGTCTCTTTTCACACCCTGGCCTTCCCTTCCCTCCTCTCACTTGTAAAACTTCTTATGCACAAGGGGATCTCTCCATTTCTCAAGAGCCAAGCAGCACCTGGTCCTCATGCAAAGAGCCCCAGACCTGCTCCATCCCGTTCTTCTCCTTCTGACTCCCCTGCAGAAATCCCTGGTGGCCTTAGGATTCAGTGACTGCACATGAGTCTGCCACCTGGCTGCCTGATGGGTCAGCTTATGTCCTTACAGCCCTGTCCTTAACCTGGAAGTGATTTTGGACAGGAACTGCACTGAATATGTTACTGTTTGAATGGTGTGACCTAAAATGTATTACAAATGACTTGGTAGTACAATATTTATAGCTACTTTGCCTGAAGTCTGGCAGTGAGGGCTGTTGATACACTACAGAACAAAGTTTGCAAAAAACCCACCCCTCTAAACTTCCTCCTCTCTCAATCCCCCCAAAAAGCAGGAGATACAGTTAATCCACCCATTTTCATGGCAATACCACTTCAACAAAGGTTCAGAGGAGTATCTGCCTTCCCCACATAACATTGTGTCATGTAAGGAAGCTGTGACAGAAACAGATGTTGACTGTATACCAAAAGGAGCCTATCACCATGCTGATTCACTTGTTATCTGAAGGCTGCAGCTGTCAGAAGTTCTGTGCAAGCCCACCTGGCCATTGAATGAGGACACATCAAAGAGGCACCGAGCCAAAACCAGCCTGACATGAAGCCCATATTCAGCACCACATCCTTGCAAGTGGCAATATAATCTCCAGAAAGATGCATGAGGATATGGAGAATATGTGTGTATGGCATAAAATATCTGGCAGTTGTAGTGCATTCAGCAGTCTGTGGATCATGGCTGAAAACCCGACCAGAGGACACAAACTTTGGAAAACACAGAGGGGTCAGAACTACAAAGCAGCTGTGAGGCAATTGGATTTGCTCATCCAATACTGTCTTCTTTTAAAATATTGCAAACTAAATATAAAAGGCAAGAGCCCAGTCATGTAGGAGGGATAGGTGACTGTGTTTCAGCAAGCAGGGAAGGCAGTGTGGGTAACCACCAGAGCCTGACAGTAGGAAACCCTGTAACTGAGGAGAGAGTAAATGAGGAGAGAGAAAATGCAATGGCTAAGTCTGTAAGCAAAATTAGAGATGTGGTACAACTGTGTCTGGTCATGGTACTGGAATAGTTTATGCTGTTTCTGCATCCATTTATTGAGCAACTGAAACACAATAAAGAATTGGACAGTACAGATGAAAGCATGATAAAAACTTTTCTTAAAATGAGGGGTTAAAGAAAACATAATTTTACTGAGTTTATCAAAGATGAGACTAAGCTGACTTATTCTTGTTTTGTTCATGAATGAAAGCCTTTCTGACAATGCATAGCTTTCAAAGAAACAAACCATGATAAAAGCCAATGTAGTGGACAGTGAAGTTAAATATATTCCAAGTAGACACAAGCTGATAATTCTTGTAAGAGATGATGTTTAACAATGGGAAACAATGAAAAATACATAAAAGGGATTTTGTGCTGCATGAAATGTTAAAATTAGGTCTCATGTCTTTTATTAAGATATGCTTTAGCTACAGGAAAAAAGAATGATGGGAATTGTTCAGCAATTCTGCTGTCTTGTATTTTGTAAAAAGGTCAGGTTTTCATTATCATGATGGTCCCCTCTAATTGTAAAGCTCTGAGCCTATGCATTTTTAAAGCATTCTAGGCTCTTGAAAACCATTAATTGCACCAAACCGTATGACCATAAAAAGGAGTTTTGATGGACAGGCTGAAGAAGGTAGCTCACAACAGCCAGTAACTGTGCTCCTGCTCATGGAAACCAACTCAACAGCAAAGAGCAAATATACAGATGCCCCATGGATAACTTCCTGAATACACAGAGGCAGCCCAAGATCCCATGCTGGGATATTCTTTCTGTAGAAGACCAGAAAGGAAAGCAGTAATAATATGCCATGCTTGTTCCCTTACTGCATTTGAAGAGATGTTTATCTGAATTCAGTTTTCCCGTTGCACCAGGAAAGCCACCCCTTGTACCTCTCTCTTGCTTGTAGTACCTGTGCTGGAATGTGTGCCTGTGAAATGAGGGGTGTCAGGCCAGCTATGCCCAAACTGTGCCCCACAGTGCCTGAAGACCTGGCTCCTTCCAGCCTCAGACAAGGGCTGAGCTGCCACACAGGCATGTGCATCCCCAGGGAGCACCTTCAGCCTGGGAGCTCACGTCACAGGAGGAACAAGTGCATTTCTGTTGGGAAATCTGGGACACAGCAGAAACTGAAGAGGCACCAGACATGTATAGCAACTGATGAGCCCCAGTATGCTTTGGAGAACTCTTTTCATTTCTCTCCCTCTCTGTCTGACCCCTCAAGGAAGGATAGGGAGAAACTTTTCCTCTTCTACTGCTGTTTCAGGGAAAAAAAAAAAAAGGGGGTTTAAAGTACTGTGAGCCATTTAAAAGCAAACTCCTAAACATACCAAAAAATTGTTTTTAAAAAAATCCATCCCCACAACTATTCCAACACGTTTCAAAGAAGTCACTGTGGATTAATGATGTCTGCAAACACTTTTCTAACTAAATAGTTCACTCTCTCCTTGAACACTGAAACAGCTTTGATCTCACCTTTCAGTTTGCTGTGAACTCTTGTAATTAAGGAAAGAATATTGACATGGTCTTTGGCTTTTTAAATAATGCCAAGAGATGCAGTTTCTTTACATTACTTCACTTGTGCAGAATTACCAAAACTCCAAACCTCCCTGAGAAAGAATGGAGAACCTGACTGGGGACACTGACAGATTTCCTTTGATGCCTCACAAATGCACCGTCCTAGTGCTCGTGTATCACTGCTGGTGATGTGAAACACAGGGCTGGGAGCCCCAAGTTAGCACTGAGCCTCTCCCTGCACTCCCAGCACCACTGCACCTGTCCCACTGAGTACAGGCACATCAGCTCAGCACCTTTGTTTTGTGTCCTCCTGTCTGGTATGACGAAATACATCCTTCAACAATTGGGCACCCTCAAATAAAAACCAAACCAAACAAAAAAAAAAAAAAAAAGACAAAAAGACTAATCCATATGCAAGTTTTGAAAAAGCTTTCAGAAAGGCACTGGCAAAATGTAAAATAGATTTTGAAATTATACAACATTCCTAATCCTGAAAGGTGAGGTGCCACTTTTATCTTTGGGTATAAATTCAGAGAAAGCTTTGTCTACAGTTATTCCACTAGCCTTGACAAGATCTGGTTTAAAACAGCACTACCTTCATCAGATACAACTGAGTTCCTCCTCTGAGGAAAAAAAAAGGCTTTAATGATGTTCAAATATCAGGCTTTCTAAGGTCCATAAGCCAAAATCTACTTGACTTTCCCCCTCAGCCTCCCTGTCTTGAAAAGCAAACTTCACATCTGCTTGTTATCAGTAGTTATCTCACAGCATGCCTCTGAATCATTTAGAAAACTCAAAGCACATGTTTATCCCTGCTGAGGAACCAGTCATTATGATGCTATTTACAGGCCCTTGGTGACCCAAGCTCACTACATGGTGTAGAAAACTGCCAAAGATTTTGTCTCAGGGGTTCTCACTGCTGCTAGGTTTAATTACTTACCATCAGCTTTCAGCCAGGAGGCTGCACTCCCTCCTTTCAAGCTGCATTGAGGCATGCCTGTGTGAGGGCATGTGGGAAAGCTGAGATAAATCAATTAGACATATGAAGCACGTTGCATGTGACTTAAAGCATGTTAAGTCCTCATGTGGTTACTCTTATTCAGAAGAATAAAAAGGCTTTCACTTTCCTGTGCAGGCAACTTCAAAGCTGCATCATTTTACAATTGTGGAGTGAAGTTAAAAGCAATGAGGGGCTAGAAAGAGATGCCAACAGTCTTGGGCAAATGCATTTAAATCTAAAAATGAAAACACTGATTGTTTAGTAATGTGGAAGGATGATATGTCCTTCTGAGACCAAATGTGCTTCTCCCAAGACATTGTGCACACAAACCTCTCCAGAGCCTTTCTGTTTAGATGGCCAGGCAAACCTTACATTTGTCTTAGCACAAGGGTAAATAACTATGTCACTACAAGATACTCAAAATAAGCCTACTTTTTTTGTGGGACATGAAGGTTCATGCAAGTCTGCACTTCCTCTGACTGTTGAGAGTCAGCAGTTTTGCTCAGTATTTTCAATATTCAAGAAAACCATTTAAAGGTCTGTTCCTACAGCCAGTGTCTAGTTTGCAAGTTCTCCTTAATACACCACAGGGAAAATCTGCAACATCAAACCCAGACCTTTGCCACTCTGGTACAAAAGGCTAGGAATATTGGTTCCTCCTTGTGCAAAGAGCAGAAATCTCTTCACACAATTCTTCTTAACCCTCTTGAAAATCTGGACAGGGCTAGCCCCACATGTAATTTTTCATGATTTTGAATCAAAACAGAGCCCTATGTTTTTTGCTTTTCATTGAGTAACTTCAGCAGTGAGCCGTATTTTTAATTTTTTTGGGCTAGAACTGTTTCAATAAGTTAAAAAAGTTCTTTCTAAAGCCTTCGCCGCACTTCAGAAACAGAAGAATCCCAAGACCGCCTCGTCATGTCATTTTGCTAAAGTATCTTTTGGAAAGGTAACAACATCAGACAGGGATGCTGCAGCTTTGGCTGCTTTCAGAGAATGTCTCTGTGAGGGGACACACATAGAAGTGACCTACAATGCCAAAGTCCAAATCTTACATGTGAAAACTTGTCTGAAGCTACTTGCTGTGGCATATCTGTGTGAAGTACCAAGTATAGACAGAGCCGTCCATTATAAATTCCGTGCAGAAGTTGTACGGTGTCTGTCATCTTCTTAATTAAACTAAATCCAAAACCAATAATAAAATACCCCAACCCCAAACAAAAATACTTCAGCAGACCAAAACCAGCTGAATGTCACCAGTATTTCCATTCCTGCATGTGGGTAAGTATCTGCAGCTGACAACTTCAACCGCACGTTCTGCAGGCTGCCTTGTTCCATGCTGTTGGGGGGATGTTTATATATCCACTCACATGCCTTATGCTCTTTAATCACATAATATACAGAACTGGGAAAATTTAAAGAGAAAGCACTTGGCTACAGCTAGGTCCAAACCAAAGCTATGTCTAACCTAACTATGCCTCTATTCCTTGTGTTGCTGTCACCAAACCAGTATAAAATTTGACTAGACTTAACATTTCTGGCTTTATCTTGAGAAAACCATGGAAACTTGGGGTTGCAAAAAAAAAAAAGCTTGAAATGCACTGCAATGTGATTCTGGAAAAAAAGTATTAAAAAAATATGTAAGTGTATACAAAATATCTGTTCTGCCCTCTAAATAGATATTAAAAGCTTTGTTAATATTTCATAGTGGTTTGACAGAATCTTTGAAGAAATCAAACCAGAAATGAAAAATATTTTTGCCATTTATTTTGAACATCCTAGTGCCATAGGTCCAATTCACGAAGTGTGAGGAGCTTGCTACATTACTCAGAGGTGAAATGTGTATTTCAAATCTGCCCTCATTTAAGCAGTGCAGTTCAGTTTCCTCTGTTTCTCCAGTTTGTGGCTCACATTTGGACTGGACTGACTCTTTTCGCTGAAGCATAGCTTGACTTAGGATTCAACTCCAGATGTCTACATCACTGACACACAGGAGGGAAAGACAGCAATGCACTGGAAGGGGTTGTTTCTTCTGTTGCTGAAGGCTGCCATTCTCTTCTCATGCAAGAAGCTCATGATTTTGAGGTGACACTAATCTCCTGGTTAGGTCCCAACACAGTATTTGCTTCACTGAAGGCTTTAGAACCTTTTGTTCAGGCCTGGCACAGTTAGCCAAAGCTTTCCACTTCCATTTATTTTTTCTTCAAGATGTAATTACTGCAATGCACTCAGCCTTGGAGCTACCCTTAAAGATCAGTCAGAGGCAACAGCTGCCACACACTGTGGCTTCCCACTTGCTAGGAATTGCTCACCACAGGCGACATGTCACAACAACTCTTTCAACACACTGTACAGATTTGCATTTCTCATGTTCAAAGTTGCATTCATCTGGATTAGCAGAGACATGGGGAAGCTGGCACCACTGTGCTAGCTTGCTGAGGCTGGGAAACCACGGGCTTGGCTCACACAAAGATTAGGGTCCAATATATTTCCAGGCCTTTTAAAGATGGACCTCACTGGTTTTGTCCAGTCCTTTGCTGGTTCTTTACTCCAGGATCATCTTGGTGTCACCCCATCAGCAATCTCCTCTGGTACCCCTCTGCCTTGCCCCTGTGTGCCTTGCTGTATCCCTGCCACACCAGGAGGAACTACAAGCCAATGCCCCTGCAGAGCTGGCTATCTGTGCAGTGCTCTGCTTGGTCCTGTGTCTCCTTGGACTGGGCAGGAGCTGGCAGCCTGTAACCCAGGCTGGGTATGTTACTCACCTTGGGAAATTGGGATACAGCTTGGACAAGGCACTGGACTGAGCAGTGCCTCAGGTATTCAGTTACCACCTCAAGACCTGGGATGTGGTTATCTGTAAGGTGCTGTGCCAGAACCAGAGAGCCAAAGCAGAGCCACAGCTTCTCAGGGCTGCACTCTAACCTCCAGGTCACCTTAACTGCAGCTCCTAATAGGAAACACCATAATGGAAAGCCTGGCATAGCCACGCAGGGATAGGGTCATTCAGACTACAAACCAACCTCTTTTGCATAAGAATGCAACCATAACTGAATTTAGCTAGCCCTTGTTTTGATCAGGACACAGCCTGTTTATACTGCTTAATTGTAGTAATTCCTGTGGCTTTGTTTATTTGTTTACAGCAGTACTCCAAAGTTTGGGAAAATGTTGCAAAAGTTTCAAATAGCAAACATGGCAGTCATTCTTTAATCTAATGTTTATAGTTTCTAGGAGGACTTCAACATGCATTATAATATTGCAAAACCCCAGCATGTCTTTGCATAGTTTGTCAGTACAAATCTGGGGACAATTTATGCAGTGCTGAGAAACAGCTACTTCTGGCACAGCTGTAAGTTTTTGCAGACAGACAAGATAAATCACCTACTCAAAGATGATGGAAACACTCCCAGGAGTTTCAAACAAGTTCACAATTAATTAATATCTACCATAATCAAAAATCCATAAAAACGATTCTGAAAAAAAAAAAAAAGAAAAAAAAAAAAAAAAGAAAAAAAAACCAAACCAGGATGTGACACCACCCTCCTGTTATGTCCCCACATAGTATTTGCATAAATAAAGGACTTACAGCAGCATTACATTCTCTTTTTTTCCCCAACACAAATGGGTTTTCTGCAAATGTCCTGAGTTGAGTCCATATGTTGTGTTTCTCATGCTTTAGTACATATATTCCAAAAGTGTCCCTTTTCCCAGGATTTGTCAGTCTTACCGATACATCAAGATAAAGAATGTCAACCTTTTCATAGTCTGGTTGGCGCTAGACCCATTCACTTGAAGAAGCAAGGGTCTGGCACCTAATTTAGCAAGAATCAGTAGGACAGTTTAGGAACAGAGAGTTTGAGGAGCTCTATGAGAGTCAGAAACTCCAGTCCAGCAGAATTTGAAGAGGGTATTTTGCTTCTACATTCACTAGATACATAAATTTGAAAATTTTCCTTTCCTTCTGATGCAGGGCCCTAAAATATATAATTCTGGTACTATGAAACCGGGACAATTCTTCAAGTGGGACATGTTTCTTTTAACAGTAGATAAGTGCTCTGAGACATACCAAACCACAGGATTTTTCTAAATAACTTTGTGAATTCTTTCAGGTGAGATGCTCCCTCCATACACTTTGATCCAGCCTAAATTTTATATTTACACAACACAGACAACTTTTTGCTGTTTCACTGATGACATTAACTTAGTGTGCATGGTGTATTTTCTAAAATGCATGAATATTTAATTTATTATATCTGTTCTCTATTGCCTGAACCTGGAATTTTAACTCAGAATTGCACAGGGTTTGGCCTTGCCTCCTTTTGCCCTTTATTTTGTGGAGCCTCAGCGTGCTGAGATTTGCAACTTCGTGTTCCCCCTCAGTATCGAGGATTTCACTGGCTTGTGGGGAAATATCCATCTTATACTTTCTTTCCTCTCTGTTCACATCTGGAGTGAGGCATGATGTCATCAGTATAATATGTCATCTGCCTCATCTCCCCTGGTAAAAATGAGAAAATTTGCTTGATTTTCAAGCATTCAATGAGGAGTCCGAAGCTGCTTGGAGTGGCCTACCCGTTCTTGCCAGTCTGATTAATCTGCACCATCACACAGCTCTCTGGGAGCATCTGAACAGCCATTGCCTTGTTCTGAGGAAAAAAATAACTCACAAATTCTTATTCCTCTCTGCCCTTCCCCTAGCCTCGAATCCCATTTCTGTGCCTTTAAGGGTGAATTATTTTTTTGTTTCCCTTTCATTCCAGCAGAAAGATGGCCCCTTTTCTGTTTCAATGGGACCCGGGCCTTCCTGCCGCAGCTGCTCCCTCCTGGCCAGCGGCCGACTGCCTCATCTGAGCTCAATCTTAATGTAGTTTATTTTTCTCTGTCTTAGTTGTTTTGTTCTTTGCCTTTTCTTCGGGTTGGACCTCTCTTAATCAATCTCAGTCTTAGCCCTTTTCCCTTTCAATTCAGCCTTTCTTGCTCTGCTGGGTTTGGGGTAAAAGAAACAAGGCTTCCTTAGAGTGATTTGCTTACTCTCTTTTTTCCTGATTTCCTTACCCTTCTCTTCCTCTGCCAGGGAGGTCAGGTGGGCTCTGACCTTGGGTAACAGCGCAAACTGGAACATTTGTGATTGCAACAGAAACACTTTTTAAATCAATTAAACAATCCAGCAGTTGCAGAAGGAAGCCAGCAGGGTTCTCCTGCCTGCTGGGACCTGCTTCACGATGTCTTACATCGCCTTCCACGCTGAAGTTCACTCTCATGGAATGAAGTCATGACTCTGATACATCCCTCCTTGTCAGTCAGCAGCAATACAAGTCAAACATCTTTATTTATGTATATTTGTTTTTACCTCTAAAAAAAATTCACTAAAATTACCACTTAAAACTCAAGTTGTGTTGTTGTGAACCCTTACTTTGCTTCATGTGGCTTTTGTTTATACAGCTGAAGAGTCACAAAGTCTATGAACTTGATATATCTGAAGAATTCTGTAAGAAGTTATTATATGACATCCTAATTGGAAAGAAGTAGTGTGTTTGCTTGCTGGTATGGATTGCAGCAGGGCATGTACCATTGAGTCCCACAAAACAGAATGCAGCCCTACAGTTTCCAACTGGAATGTTTAAAACCATATAGGCCTGAATGGGGTCTGAAAATTTCTCCCATGAATAAGAGAAGGAAATTGTCTTTAAGAGGCTTTTTCATCTGTTTAACAGATGTTCATAGAGATCAAGCCATGCTTTCTAGGAGGGTCGGGGCCGCTGAACCAAGTAAATGTGGGGATATGGGGAAAATACAGGACAATGTCAGAACACCATTTCATTATGGTGGAGTTATCTCACCAGCTCTCAAGTATCTAAGCCAAAATTTTCAGCAATGCCAGCTGACATAAAATTTAGGGCTGAACATTCTGATATAAAAACATATTGACTGGAAATCGTAAATAATCCATGGAGAAATCCATGGTCCTTAACTCATAATCACATTGCTTTAGATCCTCAAGTTTGCCATGTGGTGTTCGGTAGTCTCCTTTTATGAGTAGCCACACTTCATCATGCCATCTGCAGAAGAAAATAACTGCATTTAACAGAAGCCTCTCTTTATTTAGAGCTGCAGGGGGAACTAATTAAAGGTAACTGAAACCACAGCTGCTAAAATAATTATATGGCATGTAAACTATTTTGGAAAGCTCTCATTGTTTCTCAGTGTGACGAAGCGGAGTACGATTGAAAACCTACCATCACCTTAAGCAATACATTTGTGGTAAATGATGTACCTAGAACTCGGTAGGATACTCCCTAACGTAGGCATGTGTAACAGCCATGCATGTTTTAAGTGTATGTATACACAAACACACACACATATTCTATAAATGGACCTTTTTTAGTACTCTTACTAGCTGCATATAGTCTTCGAGACTTAGGAAAGAAACAGGTACTGGCATTATAGAACAGTAATAAAGAGATGCCCACATTATTTTGGAAAGAAAAGCATTTTATAATCGCACATGGAACTGATTGTTTGGAATTAAATACACTAAACATTATTCAACCAGTCATCAGTGAAAAAACCATTTCTTTCAATCATTTTCATGTAAGAAAAAGACTTGAACTTCATATATATACACATACACACACACACAGAGAATGGCAGTACTGAAGCTTGGATAAAGAGTTTCAGATGAGGTTTGAATTATTCCAAACTCAGGGCTCAGTGGGGAGCTCAGATTTTACATTTGTGCAGGGATGCAGCTGTCAAAAAGAAGTAAAATCAATTGACAAAAAGCACCAGCAAATGAATCTGATTGATTGTGTAATTTGGAACTTATTCATAAGAAGTTCTTTAAAATGAAGAAGAGGAAGGATGTGCATTTGAACTCCCTTCTACTTTAATTTGTTTCTCTCCAAATGATGTTCATCATCACAGCATTTCAGCCTCTTTTGAAACTGATTAATACAAGCAAGCCTGAAAAAGGCAGGCATTATCATAGAGTGACTCAAGGCTGGACCTGGCTTTAATTTTACGAGCACACTCTTCTAACACCCTTTCCAATGTTTATTACAGGTCATACTAAATGTTTTGGGACAACAGTGTTTCTCCAAAAAAGCCACGACAAAGTGCAAAGCAGGGTGCACTCCCCGGATAGTGCACACAGTCCCTCGCCCCGCTAGAACCCAGATCCTTGGCTCTTTCTAGAGCAAAATCCCCGTATCCATCTCCATTTGTTGACTTGTACTCAGTTTCGAGGAAAGAGAAATGTGGTGGTCTACCATAAAGTTACCACAAAGTTTATCACCAGTTAAGCTGAGTTTGCTGATAGTCTTTTTCTTTTAAGTGACAGCCCAGCCAGTATGCAAGTGAAGCATTCAGCTTCACAAAACCAAAGTACTAATAGTCTGTCATGAAAAAACCCCAACAAAGTAAAGTTATCCTCAGTGACATTTTAGTGCCAATACTGCTTGGAAATAAGCACGAATACCAGATATTAAATAATTTCCATACCTTGGAAACAACATATTATCCCCCTGGAGATGCAGAATAGGAGATGATGCCAACTTCTTTGACAGGATATCAATTCACAGGGCAACAGCCACATTTACCATCTCAAATAATATTTGGTCAGCAAACATCTATTACTAAAAGACCAGAGTACAAATCTCCAACTCAGACATTACTTTTGTCATCATATGTGGATGTGCAAGAGGGAAATCAAAATCATAGGCAGACTCTGAATGATTTAAAGAAAAATGTTTCAAAAAATACTAGGCACTAAATAGATTTCAAGGATAATATATAACAAGATAAAGCAGAGCATCCAACAACTGGTTATGTCTTGAGTGAACTAGAAAAAGCCCCTTATGAACAATGACAGGACAATGGTGAGGAAATATGTAAAGAATGAAGCTGATTTGTTTGCCATAACAGACATTGCATAGGTCAGTGGGTAAACCCTCAGAAGGCCTGACTGAAAGAATTCCTGCCTTCAAGCCTGCTGAAGGAAGGGGACTGCATTAGGAATATGCTCAGCATGAAAGCAGGAATTTCAGTTAGTCAGGGGCTGACACGACTCTTAAGTGCCCTGAGAAAAGTTGGGTGGCTTAAGGAAAGATTGAGACCCAGGTGTGACAATTTTCACAAATTCATTTGCCTCATTAATTTTTTTCATAGAAAGTTTAAGTTGTCCCACTGACCTCTTGTACCTTACCTATCTTCCTTGACATAGTCAAGGAAAAAGAGTCCAGGAGCCAGGATGTTGGCCTGGAATGGACAATGTCCTTTCATTGGCTGTTTCTGGGGCTCAGAGCAAGTAATGCAGGCATAGGCTACTTTAGGGCACAATATCATCTAAAGATGCAGGTGCAAACCTCCTGTGACTTTAAAAAGGGCCTTAGCAACTAAATCTTGTTGGACTCAAAGAGGGACTAAAGGGCAAACAAAACCCACCACCCTGTGACTCTGAAAGCAAGCATAAATTAAAAATGAAAAATTTCTTCAGAGTCCTGTAGTCAAATAGTCTGTCAAAGCAAAATGTATTCTGCACATTTTCTTTATTTTTCCCCAAACTTCTCTCTTGTTGCTATTCTAATGGACCCTGTGTGAAAGCAGGAAGCACACAGGCCTAAAAGTATATGGAAGCTATAGATAAACTGCATGAGGCTGCTCTCAATTACAGCCAAGCTGAAAAGAGCACAAATGAAAACCAGACTGACAGTCTGGCTATTTTATGTCTCAATGAGATCTGAAAATTTAGATAGTTTCAAGAATATCCCATATGAAGAATATCATATATTTGATTGATAAACAGCTCAGAGACTGAATGGTCCCAGCTTGTAGTCATCTTCATTTTGACCTGATTGAAAACATCCTTCCCTGTCTTGGATGGTATGTGGGTCACATCAGTGGAAGGATATTAAGTTCACCCTGTTGGTGCCCTTTCACATCTAATGTGTTAAGAATGACCCTGACATGCCAGAAGTGTTGACTGACAGTCGTTTTTGTGCAGATGCTGGAGAGGTTATGCAAATCATGGTGTTTATGAGCTGCTACACAAGACCCGAGCCAAGTTTGGTAGAAACCACCCCTTCATTTTGCTGGCTCATGAGCCCACCCAGAATAGCTGAAAACCTCAGACAGTGTTCCTTTCTTATGGAATGAGAAAATGCCGCACTGAACTGAGAAACTAAGATTGACTTGGGCTTCTGCGCCAAGATCTTTATGTTTGTTTCAATTCTTTTTTAATGGAACAGCAGATAGTTTCCATTTTCCTCAAGGCCATTTGCAAACAGGAGAAAGGGTCTGAAGAGTGAGTTACAGCCTGTGCCAACAGAGAAGATTAAAGTTGTCAAGATGGTATGATAAAAATTATGTTACTTTTACACTAGGATTTGGGATTGAAAGCATTAAAAGAAGGCAGAGAAACTTGGGGCCTACCCTCATTTTTCCTGCTACACACTGTTCATAGCTGCCCCCCTTTGTAATACAATAATTATTACAATAGAGAAGCTGTTGGTTTTAGTTTGGAAACCAAACAAATAGCAACAAAATACCAAGAGGATGTAGTTGAATACACTCTCTAAAGTCCTAAATGTGGAGAAACATTTCCAATAAGAGTGATAACACTGAAATGAATGTATACCACTTGTGCAGAGGTAAGGACTGGCACTGCTCAGAAAATGTCTGGCAGAGGACACATGTTTGTTGTACAAAATATTTCATCTCTCAGCTCTGTGCTCTCTACATCTCATTTAATCTCATCTCATCTGATCATCTCATTCATCTTTGCTTGTATTTCAGCTACAGCCATACCAATGATGATCAGTGTAAATTCTCACTTCAAGTGATAGAGTGATAGCAAACAGTCCTATTTATGTGTCACTACGTGAGACTGACATGGAACTATCTGGGCATTCTCCATGCTACATTATCCATGCCCACAGCCTAATGGACAAACAAACTAGAACAGACTCTGGCCTCAATAAAACTCAGACCCTATGAATTACAGTAGCGGAGAATGATGCCTCTAAACTATCTAAATGACAAAACAATTTTGAAGTCTTTAGAAAATCGTCTACCAACAAAAAAAAATATTTTCCTGATGAATATCAAACTATGAAGCTAGGATCCTGCATGTGTGGGTAAATTATTAAAACAATCAAAAGGAACTGAACAATTCAATTATGGAGTCAATCATACAGGTTGAGTAACAAATGCCTTCAGAGAGAAATATTTCTGAATAAGGAGTAAAAATATTGTCAATATTTCTGAGTAGAGAATATCAAATTACTAACTTAACCTGTAAATTAGTTCAATTTAAAAAAAACTTAGATAAGCTTGGAAGTCAAAGGAAGTAAAAGAAGGACACAGAAGTTTGGTATTTAAGCAGATTCATAAATGGAAGACATGTGGCCTTAGATGAACAACAAACTCCCTTAACATGCTGGTTTTCTAAAGAGAAAATAGCTGCAAGTATTTTAGATGATTTCAGAACAGGCTGCTATGGTTAGGGTCTTCATTTTTGCAAAGTATAAAAAAAAGAGCAAGATATTGAACATAAACACGGCATTTTGCAGATAAAGCAAATTAAGATAAAATTCCTCTTGCTATTAAAACTATTAGTGTCTTGAACACCAAGGAGAACATAATAATCAAAAAGCTTAACCTCCCTGCAATGCAAAAGGTGCAAAACAGCTGGCAGGATGTGCCAGGCTTATTTGCCCCCCTGGGCTCCCCACCCCACGCCCTGACCCTCAGGCCAGAAGCACCAATCAGCCAAATCCTGGGCCCCTCATGATGGCATCACCTCGCAGCCAGCCTTGCACTGGTGACTTCCAGGCTGGCCCTTCCCAGTGCTGGGTCTGTAGCCATGGGGGTGTTGGAGGGCACAGTCAGTACCTGCATGTGTGCTGAGCCTCAGGGGCCCAAGGAAGATGGGTCCTGCCCAGCCAGATGAGCAGTAGGGCTAGAATGGGAATCTTGAAAACTTGGCCCTTCCCAGCTTAAATAAGAGAGCAAATAAAGAAAGCAACGGTGGCTCTAATGTATGGTAATAATTAAGACATATTCAAATGGTGGCAAATGAAAAGGGTTGCTGAAGACTAAAGAAGTAAAATTGTAATTGTAAGTAGCTGAGCTTCCACTTCATGCAAAAACAAGAGAGACACTATGAAGGATGCCATATTGCACTTGGATCCCATCCTAAAATAATTCCACATTATAAATATTTGACACAGCACTTAAGACTATTGCCTCTACAGGATTTAATGCAGTATAATGTAACACATCTGTTAGCTACCCACATGGCATGAAAAGAGTGAATGGGGAAGATAGGAACAAAAAGTTCAAAAACATATTGTAGACCATTACTTCTGTGTTGGTGCTGATCATGCTGCATTCATTACCTATTGAACTAGGACAACAGAAAAAGTTTCACAATACCTAAACAGCACAATCTCGTCCATTGTTTTTTTGATCTGTGAGACTATATCAACCCAGTTCCTGACTTAGCTTTCTGTACCTGGAAAGTACCATAAGAAGTCATGGTATGGATACTAGATATAATGTATGGATACTAGATATAATGTGAAAAATTGGAGTACCTGTATGAAAATGCAGCAGCATAAGCCACTACTTGTAAGGTCAAGTAACCTGGGGAAATGCACCTGTTTTTATGTCTTCAATTTATGTACTAAAAATCTATGTCATCAGTTTACACTACCTAAAAATTGGTAAATTGAAGAGATGTGTTAACCAAGTTAATAAATCTTTTTGTCAACCACATGGTAGCTAAGTAACACTTTCTTGCTCTACTTTGAAGAGTTGCAGAATTGCCATTTGACAGTTATCTCCTGTGTGAGTTTCTCTGCTCAGCATCCTTCCTGCTTGCAGGGAAACTTTTCTTAAGGGTACCTTTCTCAGGAGAAGCTCACAGAGTATCTTTCTTAAACTGCAAGTGCTGTAGTCAAAGAAAAATGTTAAAAGCCACAGGTCATATTAACAAGCAAACAAAATAATGTGCAAACAACACTTAAGGGTTGGCACGCAGCTTCATCACTGCAGGTCTGTCAGACTTCTGGTAACAAACTCCACACCAGCTTTTTGTTCTCCTGAGAGCAGCTTAGATTGATTTTGGAGTGACCATGCACTGGAACAGATTGCCTTAAAAGGCTGTGGAGTCTCCCTGACTGGACATATTCAAGAATCGTATGGATGCAATGTGCTTTAGGATGGCCCTGCTTGAGCAGAGAGGCTGGACCAGATGTGGTCCTCTCCAACATTACCCATCCTGTAATTCTGTGAAAAGAAAGCTACACTGAAAAAGTAATTACAGAACAAACCTTTGGTTTTCTCATGGTTCCATAACAGAAGTGCCAATCTCTGCTCTGTTCCCAAATTTAACAGTTAAAAACCAAAACAGAACAAAACAAATGAAAAGCCCCAACAAACAAACAAACAAAAAAAACAACAACAACAAAAAAAAAAAAACCAAAGAAAATCTTACTGTGGGATAGAGTTTAAAATCTTTCCAGAGGATGGAGTCTTGTCTTTATTCAGGTTTTACTTTCATCAAAGCATTTTCATGTGGTAGTAGACCCAACCAGGATTTTCAAAGCTGCAAACCAGCTTAGCTGTCCTTTGTTCATTTGAGAAGGTCAGCGATGAGTTGCAGAGAGACCATGCACAGCCTGGGCACTGCTTTATGTGCCTGTGGCCCAGCACTACCTGCTGGGAGCAGCCAGAAGGCAGGAGGTGGCCAGGAGAGGGTTCAGCCAGGAACTACAATTGTGCCAGGCTCCCAGGTGCCACCAACACTGAGTGACCTCTTTCTGAGGGCTCTGAGAACTCATAGTGGGTGCACTTTGGTAAGCTCAGTATCTCTGTGATACTCTCTGATCTCTTATTCCCATGTCTAAACCACAACATTTTGTTTTCTCTGAAAGCTGCTGATGAAGCAAACATTAGCTTTTTTTGGGAAATTGCTTTGGCGTTTGTCAGACTATCAAAATGAGTAAATCATTTAGCAGAGAAAAACAAATCTAGGCACAACTTTGCATACCATTATCTTGACTCCTCCACTGTATAACTTTTCATAACAGTGCCTCATCTGGGAAAAGTCACAAATCTGTTGCTTGTGGGAAGCTAGATAATTAGACACTCTAAATGACAACTTACAAACTATAGCTAAAAGCTAACCAGCCTGGTAAACAGGAAACGCAAGACTGATTTTTGCTTCTTTACTCAGAGATTCACACAGATTAAATAAATGCTTAATTCAGCCCTTCTCTAGCAGCAGTTCACAAACCAGGGGTGGTTTGTGAAACCACAGAGCTTGCTTGTGGAGCCATGTTAAATTTGTAACACTTCCCAGTTTTGATTGCCTGCAACAGTCATCCCTCCCAGAAACTTGCTACGTGCTGGTTCATTCATCCACAGCTTGAAGATCCATCGGTTTCAATCAGGTCTAATGACTAGAAATTTAGCCAGTTATTCATAAACAATTTCCCACTCAAAAGCACAAGAGCATGATTAGGCAGCCCCTTGAGATAACAGCAAACCTCCTAAAAGAGCTAAGAAATCAAGGTAACAGCATCTTGAATAAAGTATTAAATTTTTTTACACTGGTAAATGTTCACATTTTCCCTAACAAATAACCCATGCATATGTACTTGGCTATGAATTTCTGATTTCACAAATACTGTGGGCAAACCCTGTGGTCAGAGGTTGCTAGGAGCATAAATGTGTATAGCTGTTTGTCATCATGTCCTCCTACCTCTGCAGAGGACAAAATTAAGAGTATATCATTCATCTCTTTTGTTTGCATTAAGGAAGGACCTGGCTGAGAGCAGCAGGAATGAACTCAAAACTTAGGTCACAAATGTAAATGATTAGAAGAAGGATCTCAGCTAGCATATTTGATCTCCTGAGCTTGGAGGACAATTAGAGCAAAACTGAACAGCTTAAGTTTTGCTTTAATTAGCCTCCAGTCTGTAGTGTATGGAGATTCAGAGCTTAAATAAATTCTTACATAACTCAAGGTCCTCTTTTCTTTTTCCATCAATATTACTATTTCCATTGAAAAATATTTAGGTTTTAGAAGGAGGGAAATGTGATAGTCATTTATTGCCCCCACACTGCTAAGAAATTCCATGCTTTTATGTGCAGGAAGCATTGTGTTGATGTTGGCTTCCCCATGAGTTAAAAATTTTGTTTAAATGTTGCAGAGTCTAAATGCTCTTTGAGGTTTTTCTGTGTTGTTTTATGGAAAGGCTTCTGCCTGATTATTTACAGATGCTGTCTCTGAGAAAGCCAAAAATAGTTATTTACTAATTCAAATTTTAAACTAGCATTTTTATTATTTTATTGTGTAACCAAGGAACTCTGCTCCGGGGTCCTGAGTTCAAAGAGGAGAACGAGCCCTTGGGCTCTGCGTTGGCATCACAGGCAGGGACATTCCTGCTCAGCCAGCAGCAGTGCCAAGCCCTGGCAGACCACAGGGTCCTCTCCAGCAGAAATGCAGCCTCCAGAACATTTTGCAGCACAGACTCCCTAGGTAACATGACCACGAGGGACTCACATTATTTCGAAAGTTGCTTCTCCCACAGTAGCACAGGGTGTTTAAAGCAATTTTAGGAATTACGACAGCCCTTCAAGCCATGCTGCTTTTCCATGGCCACCTTGGCTGAGCATCAGTAAGGGATTTTTTTTCAATAGTTCATGAAGTGCTAAGATGTATCTTGAGCTTAACAAGCACGAAATATTGCTCAGCCAGCTCAGCAAGCAAGCATTTCGTCAGATGGAACACTCATTTAAAGTTTGTCTTCACTTCTCCAAGGCTAAGGAGAATTGTGAACACCAAAAAATAGGGGGAGTACCCTTGTTAAAGAGAAGCCAAGGAGCTTGGATCTCATCCTTGTCAGTCTAGAGACAGATTTTACTCTATATTCTCTCAGCAACCAGGGCCAGAAGAGTTGCACTTCCCTTGCTGCCTGAAGCTATGGATTTTTAATCCTAAGTCCTGTATATACCTTCTTGGTGGGTGGTTTCACTGAACTGGAGTGCTAGACTACTCCCATCCTACGGATATGGCAGTCTCAGCAATCCTGAGAAGGGACTGGGGATCAGCACAAACTAGCAAAATGAGAGAGGGGTGGGCTACCAGACATTATTTCTGCTTCACCAAGAGCATGGTTCAAAATAGCTTTCCTGACCCACGTGAACTCAGCTTCTCCAAATCCATGAATTGTGGTATGGTTAGGAGGGAGAGTGATGTATCAAAAACTCAGCATTGCAGTAAGCAAGTATTAGAGCATATTACTGTTTTCATTACAAAAGGTTCTACATAAAATATTGTTGATAAAACAGTTGCAAATGTAATTTTCTCCCTGTCAGCAGGTACTCATACCAGCTGAAAGCTGCCCCTAACTCAGTTTGCACAAACACTTGCCTACTACAATGTGGCTTTGAAACAAAACAGGAGCTGTTTGTGAGCCACTACTTTCTCAACCCCCAAGAAAAGTACCACACAGATACAGGACAAATCTGTGGGCTTCCATGGTAGATTTGTCTTCTAACAGACTGGCCTTCAATTTAGATACCTCTCAAACACATGGCTTGGGAGGCTTGTGTTTATTTCCTGTAGTTTAACTTCTTATCTAAAAATAGCATTATAGATTTTGTGAAAACAACAGCAAACACCCCTTGGGTGATTTCTTTACAGACTTCTGTAGTTGGTGTAGCATTTGTATTTAGTTGTTCTGCAGTTTCCTTAAAAAAAAAAAAAAAGAAAAGCAAAAGAAGACCCAGCTACATTTACTTCCTCCAGTAGAAAATTTCCTTCATTTCAGAGCTACCAGAGGAGATTGGAAAACTTGACATTGTGACAAATAAATTAGGTTCTTATTTACATGCTCCAAAATATTCTCATTTACTTTGAATGGAAGAAACCTCCTGACCACCATTTCCATTTTAAGGTGTTAACTTTTTACAAACTATAGATTTCTCCCAGACATGAAACCACTTGAGAACCAAGATCACATAGTCAAATTTGACCTAAAATTGAATTCTCATCTTTCTTTCCTGAAACATATTGGAGCTTGCATTCCTACTGGTTCTGGCTGGATGCAACTCATCTCTGGCACTGCTAACAACTGGCATCTGCTCTTTCTAAATGTGGAATTCTTCTACAGGGAAGGCTGTATGATTTGTTTAGTTATGTCAAGTTTCTTAGCCATACCACAACCTGGCCACATAGTTACTTCTCTCATTCCTTACACCTACACGTGGAAAGAGAATTTATATGACTGATAATTTGCGCTTGCAACTGAGTTTGCATGGCCTTGCTACTTTTTATCCAATAATTTTAGGTGCTCTAGAAATGTCTATAAATTTTCCTAACAGTGCCACTTCCTACCATTGCTGCAATTTAAGAATCTCCCACAGTAACACTAAACTTTTAAGAAGTGTCAAAAATTTTTTTGACACGTACCTCTTCAGTTATAAATCACTTGTTCAATGTATCTTGCATTTTATATCCATGCTGGGATCGTGGATCTGAAATGCAGTTGAGTAAAGTGGCCTGGGTGCCCCCCACCAGCCTTGCTTTGTCTCCAGCTGCCTCGCTTTCTCCTGATGTCCGTGCTCTGCTGTTCTCAGAGGCAAAGAACCACACCAGCTGTAAAGCATGTTTTCTCCTTCTCCATCTCCATTTTTCAAATGGAGTTGATGTGAATTTTCCAGCACAACACAGGCATTTGCACTAGAGCTGGAAGACCATTAGGACTTTCCTCCTGTCTCGTATCAGAGCACAAATTAATTGCTAATTGCTCTACATGTTCCTCAGAAATGCTGATCTGCATGACCACAAGCAAAATTCTTACCTTGGTTTCAGTCTCACCTCCCGTACCAAAAGGCTGATGACACATCTTTGTTGAAAAGATCAGTGATGACTGAGAAGTGACCAGTGAATTCCTACTGTTGTTAAGGAAAATACTTTCATAAAAACTCTTCACCTCTCCTCACTTTGTTGATGAATATGCAGCTTATCCATGACATGATACACAAGAAACTGACATAACTGTGCTGAAGAGAGTGTGATCTCTCTTTTTCTAATAAAAAAGAGAAGCAACTAGCAAAATTTTTCTTTGGCCTCAGATGTCTTTAGTAAATCAAATGGATGTACAAGATGTAACTGAACATCTTCCTCTGGTGAGAATTTTCTGAAATATGGTTGGTTAAAGAAAATTCCTTAATCAGCTTTGAAATCCATTTCCAAAAGAAAAATTGCAGGATAATGGCCTCTGATGAAACAGTAATAACAAAAATAATAATAATAATCCATGTATTTCCCTAATTCTACCAGTATTATTTCCATCACCATTGCATTCAGTACTTGTGCCTGTTGGCCTTAATTCCTACAACATTTTGCTGTGTTGGAACACATGAGGTATAAACTAAAGTCCACAGCTGTTTCTTGCTTATTGTGCTGGTTTGCAATGGGGTAGAGTTAATTTTCTTCCTAGTAGCTGATATGGGGCTATGCTGTGGGTTTGTGCTGGAGACAGTGCTGATAACACAGGGACATTTTCATTATTGCTGAACAGCTCTTATGCAGAGTCGAGGCCTTTTCTGCTCCTCACATCCCCTCACCAGTGAGCAGACTGGGGGTGCACAAGGAACTGGGAGAGAACACAGCCAGGAGAGCTGATCCCAACGGACCACTGGGATATTCCATAAAATATGGCATCATGCTCAGCATACAGAGCTGGGGGAAGATGGGGACATTTAGAGTGATGGTGCTTGTCTCCCCAAGTTACAAATGTGATGGAGCTCACCTTTTCTGGAGATGATTGAATACTTGCCTGACCAGGGGAAATAAATTATCTCCCAGATATTTCACAGAATATTCCAAGTTGGAAGGCACCTGCAAGGATCATTGAGTTCAACTCTCAAGTGAATGGCCTGGATAGTGATCAAACATGCAATGTTGGTGTTATCAGCACCATGCTGTAACCTACTGACCTAGTATCAGGTGGTGCATGAATTCCTCGTTTTGCTTTGCTTGTGCACAGCTTCTGCTTTCCCTATTAAACTGTCTTCATCTCCACCCACAAGTCTTCTCACTTTTACTTTTCTGATTCTCTATCTGATCCTGCTAGTGGGGAAGTGAATGAGTGCCTGTGTGGGGCTTAGCTGCCACCTGGGGTTAAGCCACAACACTTACTAAAAAGAACAGGAAGCTTCTTTTAACAACCATATCAACAAGGAAAGCTCACACAATTGACTGAAAGAAACCTGAAAACTGCATCCTTTTCATCATTTTTATAGTGGAATAAAACTGGTACATTTCACCCAGTGCATTGCACTGATATCAAGAACATTAAAAGTGCCAAATGTAGTGCTGAGTTTCTGAGGTATTTTCTCTCTCTGCATTTCAGCTTACACATTTATAGGTTTCCAGGTGCTAAGAGGAAATCTGTCTAAAATTAAGTACTTGAGCATGGTTACGTTGGCAAGACTCACACCTGGTTAGAGCCTAAAAACTGATCCCTGAGCACCTCAGCAGACTGAATTTATTAGCAATCTGAGCCAGAGTGCAAGCCACACACTGGATGCAAGTCAGTCAGAACATGGGCTTGGTGCTTGGTAGGGTTGCCTGCCTTGGACTCTGCTGCAGAAACTGAGCATCTCTCCCCTGGATGCTGATGGTACTGTTTACTATGTATTGTGTGTCTCTGCACTGCATCACAGTTACACAAGCAGACTTGTAGTGCAGCATCAGCCACCTGCAGGGCAAGGAGATCCTACCAGGGTCTGCTAATAGTGGTCTGTCTGGATCCTATTGTTTTGTTACACAGGGTCAGCAGATTCCCCAGGACTTCACATCCATTCCTGTGACAAAGCAGAAGCACCATCCTGAAATATTTTCTGTCTTCTCTTATATTGGGCATGTGCTCACTATAGACTACAAAAATCTCCTGTTCTTCCGTGCCAGGCCAGGTTTTATTTGTCATTAGTCAACGCCTGCATAACCTCAGCACTTCCCTCTCATATCTGGAGAATGTTAAGCCAGAATTAATGACACATGGCTAACAGGCATTGTGGCTAATATGTCACCAAGGCTATATCTCCCAGAGCAGCAGTCTCTGCTGAGCATCACTCCTTGCCTTCGTGACTCTGCTGTACTCCTCCATGTAGTTTACTAATTCAGATTACGTGGAACATCTTTTGTTATTCAACACTAATAGGATTCAGTTGAACAATGCTTAATTACATCCAGGTCTCCTTCAATGGATGGCTTGTTTCCCCTGTCAATGATCCAATAAGTACTGAGACATACCACAAAATGCAGAATGAGTAATGCACACGGAGGTGATTATTATGCTGTGGTGCTCATGATAACAGCTGGAACAAATCACTGGATTACTGAAGCTACATGGACTTTGGGATAGCCCCTGCAAAACATTTTCAAGAATCTAGAGTTTCTCTCAGTGCCCAGGTTAACATACCCATCCAGGCTGCTCTATCCTTCTTTCCAAATGACTGTTTCCTTTACACCATTTACTGCATCCTGATTTATTCTCATCATGGATTTATCCTCATGAAAACTGGGGAAGACAGGAAGAAGTTTGCAGCTCACAGTCATTCTTGAGTAATAGTTAATGGTAGATCCAGGACACCAAATTCTCTTCCATCAATACCGACTTAGTTTGGTTAGCCATGGCAGACGTTGTCAATAGGCATAAAAAGTGTGATACCTTTTAGATTGGTGAGATGGATCAAGTGAAAATTCCTCACTTTGACAGAGCTGTGGTCAAAAGTGGGGGCAGCCCCAAAAGCACAGCTTCAAAGCCACTGCTGTTGAACCCAGGCATGGGAGACAGCAGTCTGCTGCCCACCCTGTCACCACACTGTCCTGAGCAGAGGACAGTGGGCCATAGGTCAGGATGCCTGAGGTGTACACAGTGTAAGTGTCTGAAGTGCTGTGACCACCCAAAAATGCTCTGGATAGAAAAGGAAATGGTGCATGCCACCCACTCAAACCCAATTAGGTGTCAACAAGGGCTTAATTTACACAGAATTGGACCATGGGCTACATAACTCAGTATCACCCCTCGGCGTGCGCAGCCAAGGACATCTTCGCTTCATTAGTGCTTAGCAGTGAGCACACACTAAACTCCACTATCCTTCCTTATGATCCAACCCCTGATCCCCTTGGTGATTCCCTAGCTCCTCTAAGTCATCCAAAATTTTGGAGAGGAGCACAACAAGTCAGCCAGACTCTTTCCACACTCAACCAGAAAAAGCAAAACACTCATCCTGTTTACACCACATGTTTTGGGAGCTGGGGTGCACACCACCTCAGCCAGAACAATGCAGCTTATGGACAGTTTGCAGCCAATTCCTGGACCATTTTCTAATGTGGAGCCCTCAATGCTGAGAGAAAGTGAACGCAGTCAGCTTCCACCTGAAAACACCCAACAGGGTGGGCTGCAATTCTCAAAAAGCTTTCTGAATAACAGTATGAAAAACTCTGCATCATACAGAAGCATGATCTGTCCAGTGGGCTTTCTTACATACCTCCATATCACATTCAACCTAACTCAGACAAAAAACACCCCAAACTAGGCAGAGCTGATGGATTCAGCTGCTTGAATAATCCAAGGGAAAACTTTCATCAGATTGAGCAGGCAGCCTGACTTTCTCCACAGTGACAAGACAAACATTTGATTGCTTATCATGGATTTCTGTCAGGAAAATCTCACTTGCTCCTTCAGTTTGCTTATTTCTGCTGAAAACAGTCTAATTACATGAGACTTGGTACATGTACTACAGTAATAAAAAATGGTCTGTGCCATCATTTCAGATGACAAACAGAATAAGTTAAATATCAGAAAACACTATAACTTCAAGGTTGTTTTTCGTCAAAAATACATTTTCAGCAGATTCCATCTTCCTTGCCTTTAGAGTGTTTCAGGAAGAAACAGTATCCTTCTGTTCTGGACACGTCACACTCCTGTTTTGTCACAGCTGTGAGCACTGGTTCCACCCCTGGAATTTGTACAACCTGAACTGGTCTGTTTATATTTGCTTATAAGGAACTGAGTTAACTCTCACAAATGCTGATGTGGAAGCCCAGTGTTACCACAGAAGCCTCAAACTGACCTAACTCCTGCCAGAGACATGTTGAATTAGCTGTAATACCTTCCGTGATGCTGCTGCAGCAAGGAGTCTGTCAACAAGTCCTTTTTCAGCATAGAACACTCCAGGCAAATAGAGCCCTGATCTGTGTGGGACACTGAGCAGTTTTATAGCCACAACACATCACTTGATGATAAACCTCTGCCAAACTGAGCAGAAGAATGGGAGTGCTACATCCCTCCCATCCTTCATCTCTGTGCCCTATTCTGCAAGTTTTAGAGAGGTTTTTATTCTCTAAAGCATAATCTGGATGCATCTAGAAATCGTAATTTGAGCTCTACTACATATTCTCTTGGTGATTTTTTTAGACAGTGTTCATTAAACTCACATTGCATTCTGATACTCAAAATGAGAAAAAAAAACAAAACAACAAAACCAACTGGAAATCCCTTAGTAAAATGTCCCTGTGGTAGTTCCAGATTAAGAAGTTTAAATGAGATAAAGATGATTGGCATATAAAGACTCTCCCAGCGCTGTACCAAAAGATCCAGAGGTGTTAAGATGAAATGACTTTAAAAAGTAAAAAAACCCAAACATTTATGAATTGGAGAATACTTCAGCCTCATGTTTACTAGCTGGTTATAAACAGGGCTAGAAACCTTTGCCTGTTCTCAATAATTTTTGTGGAAGGCAATATAGATGAAAATATGCTTTTATATGACAGCTAACAGATGAACTAATTTCTTTATTGCTCATAAAGACTTGAGGACTTAGTCATCCAGTGGGGAAGGTTCTCCTGGAATCACGGATGCTCCTAAAATGCTACTACGGTCTATTATTTTTACTCTTTGGATCTCAAGCCTAGAAGCCAACACAGCAGATGTGTGAATTCCTGTTGTCACATCCTTCCCTTAGCCTGCAGGTTATTACCCACTCTTTGTTCATCTCACCTGCTGAGACCACAAGATCTTGCACGATTCTTACTATGAATTTTTTGTTGATGAATTTCAGATGCTATGAAATAAGCACCATGAGTAACAGCAGCAGCCCATCATTTAGACACTGGAAAGGGAGCAGTTGTTCACTGCAAGCACGAAACATTTTAGTCAGATCTTCTCAGATTTTCTGCAGATAATAAATACATAGTTTCTATAGTTTCTATAAAAGGAGGAGTAGTTTGCAATATATTTTTGAGTCGGGCACTGATGAAGAAACCACAGTGAAAAATCTGACTTTTTTTTTGGGAAATTAAACCCAGTAGAAGTTTTTAGTAGAATAATGTGTCTATGGAAGAAGGCAGTTCGATTTGAAAGATTTAATATTTACAAACACTTTCAGATTTTTCTTTAATGAAAGCTAAAATAAGCTGTGGGTAATGTTTAGATTCTGGACAAAGCATAATGAACAAGCCTCCAAACATTCTGCAAAAGTGAAAAATTGCACTACTCAATTGAAATGTGTTTATTTTGAGGTAGCAAAAAGGAAACACTGGACAGTATTCCTAAATAAACCACTGTGACAACCGATGCATTTCTGGATTGGAAGCCCAACCTCCTAGTGAAAACTGAGACTAATTCATCTGATCTATTTTGCCCATAAAACAATAGAACAAAATTTAAAATCACACCAGAATAAAGTAGAATACTTCAGTTGCTCAGGAACTCTGAAGCTGCTCTTCAGCTGAAGACCTCAAAATAAAGCTGTATAAGCTTTTCCAAGATGATCCTTTCTGCAACTGTCCCTTGTTGGTGGGGGAAGGTGGGTGGGAATCATATGGTGCCTTTATTCAGAGCAAGAAAATAAAAAAATGAAATGCCAGCACTTTTTTTCTGGGACAAAAGAGTCGAAAGTTTTTGACAAGCTCTAATATTAGAGCAATACATCAGCACTGCACTAATTCTGAACAGAGGTATTTCCGTACAAAAACAAACTTATATACTTGGAATTTAACACCAAATTCAGCCTCATGCAATGCAGTTCTACTTGCAGTATGTAATCCCACATGTGAAATCTATATGAGAGAAGCATTTCATGTTTTGAAACTTCCATATCACAAATAGATGGGCCATGAATCATGGTGACAACAGGCAGAAAAAATATCTTTTCTTCCCAGTCTTTCAATAAACTCCTAATTCACTGCTAGATATCATTACCAACCAGTCAGCCTCCCCTCCATGCCTGGTAAGAACTGATCATCCTGGAAGTTACATTGAAAAACATGGAAGAGAGGGAGGTGATTAGAGACAACCAGCATGCCTTCACCAAGGGCAAATCATGCCTGATAATCTGGTGGAATTCTATGATGGAATGACTGCATTGGTGGTCCCTCATCATAGCGAAGGGACGCCATCCAGAGGGACCATGACAAAGACTAAGGAACAGACCCACGTGAACTTCGTGAACTTCAGTAAGACCAAGTGCAATGTCCTCCATGTAGGTCTGGGCAATCCCCAGTATCCATACAGACTGGGAGGCGAATGGATAGGAGAGCAGCCCTGCAGAGAAGGATTTGGAGATACCGGTGCATGAAAAATTTGGCATGAACCAGCAAGAAACACACCCTGGGCTACATTAAAGACACATGGCCAGCAGGTCACTCTGCCAACTCTGTCACTGTCATATTTTCTGGAAAAATCCTCTTGCCCAGGATTCTTCTCTTGGGAAGCTGAGAAGCCTCAGAGAAAAAGGAAAACAATATTATCTAATTTGCTTCTCCTGTGTTTTGCTGCTTTGGAATGTGGTTTGGAGACTGTTTATTCAATAGGTGATTGTTCTTTGGTTTCATGTGAGTTGTTTTGACTCAATGACCAATCACCATCCAGCTGTGTTGGGACTCTGGAAAGTTTTCATTATTATCTTTTAGCCTTCTGTAAGTATCCTTTCTCTATTCTTTAGTATAGCTTAGTATAGTATTCTTTATAATACAGTGTCTTAAAATAATAAATTAGCCTTCTAAGAACATGGAGTCAGATGCATCATTCCTTCCTGCCACGGGGCACCCCACAAATACAAGACTCCTTTCTCATGAAACCCCATCTGGAATACTGCATCCAGTTCTGTATGTCCATCCAGTTTCCACAGTACAAAAAGACATGGACCTGTTGGAGCAGATCCAAAGGAGAGCTAAAAAAGTGGTCAGAGGACTGGAGCACCTCTCCTATGAAGGCAGACTGAGAGAGCTGGAGTTGTTCAGGAGAGAAGACTCTGGGGACTCATTATAGAAGCATTCCAGTACTTACAAAGGGCTTATAAGAAAGATGAAATGAGACTTTTTAGCAGAGCCTATAGTGATAGGACAAGGGGAAACAGTTTTAAACTGTCAGAGGGTAGATTTAGATTGGACACCAGGAAGAAATTTTTTATTATGAAGGTGGTGAGACATTGGGACAGGTTGCCCAGAGACAACATAAATTTCTCATCATGGGATGTGTTCAAAGTCAGGTTGGACAGGGCTTTGAGCAACCTGATCTAGTGAAAGATGTCCCTGCCCAGGGCATGGGGGTTGAACTAAATGATCTTTAATGTATCTTCCAACCCAAAACATTCTTTGATTCTGTTTCTATGATTTTAGACATCCAAAAAGAAATCCAAACACTGAGAGAGTGAGGATCCAGAGGGATTTTCATTACTTGGATATTTTGTGCCATCATGGCCGCAGACTTAGCTTTTGGGTGCAAACTGCCTTCAAACCATCAATCACTATCTACCTACAGTTTCCTTCATGTATTTGATTGGTCAGTCAAGAAGAATCTCTGATTTTCCCAGCTTTACCGGAAGCCACAAGATTGTTTCAGTCAGGCTTTGAAAAAACAAGATCCAAGCATGTAATGAACAAAGATGAGGGTTACTGCACAGATGACAGGAATAATGCACATTAACATCTTTGTAAGGCAAGGGGTATGTGAGAAGGAGGAACATGACATTTTATTATTTAAATGTGAAAACTGCATTTGTGAAAATATTTTCAAAGTAGAAGGTAATCAGAAGTAAAGACCTCTGATTCTGTCTGCTTTCTCTAGAACATGTCATAAATATATGCATTTTGTTTACAGATAGCCTGAGAGCATACAGACCCTCCAAAACAAGACCTGCGTTGCCTGATGGGTGTTTGATGAAGACATCAGCCTATATGCCTTTATTTTTGAAGCCCTGATGACAAGAAAGTGAAAAATGCAAATCTCCTTGGAGAAACTGTGGTAAACTGAAAGAATTTATCAGCAGTTGCCTCTGAAAAGGTTATGGATTTACAAGCACAGTTTTCCCATTTGTTACCTCACTCTCTACCACAGTTCGCTGACCCCAAGTTATGCTCGAATGGCCCGATTGTAAAAAATGTGTGGTGTTTATGAGAAAAATTTGGTGGAGGATTCACCCTTTTAGTTGCATGCTATGAATAGAGGCTATTGAGGACCCCAATTTGTAGGCATGCATGGATATGGAGGTGTCTTCCCACAGGTATGGTGTGGCAAGGGCATCCACAGAGCAGTGGGCATGAGGATGAATGGGCATCCTGCTGTGTAGGCAGCAGGATGAGAACCGAATCTTCTTTGCTCCTTCTCACCAACCATTTGCAGTTCTTGCTCTGGGGTCCTGAATTTAGGCCAAAACAAATGGGGAGAAAAAAAAATTAATCCACATTTTGGGATGGGGGATAAGGGAGATAAAATTTCCCTAGACATTTTCTTTTCATTGGCAGGCACTGGACACTGCTCACAGGTTTGGTATGTCAGACATGGTCCCAGCAGAGACTGCCCAGCCCAGAGGCTGCAGGTGAGGCAGCTGTTTCAGCCAGGGCTGTTACCACTACAAACATGCTGCTCTTTTGCAATCTATTTGGTACTTGTCCTCATCTCACCAAACACAGGAAATATTACAAAAAAAACCCCAAACAAAATCATATCATTATCATTATATTTTCCAAACCCAGTGATTTATTGTGACAAAGATTCTATTTGGCCAGTCCTGTTTTCATAGTTTCTTTAATTGCAGTATCACTAGAGGAAAGCACATCACTTCCTATATTCTTCTTACATAATAGAGGAAAACAAGCTCAGGCTCAAAATAGACCAAGAACCCCATACCAGGGGGGAAGAAACCAACAGAAAAATTAACATTCCACATGTTTCAAGAATGTAAACAACGTCGTCACACAGACATGCAGAAAACTGGTGTTACTCAAACCAGGCACTGCCAATTCTCCACCTAATGAGTTGTTGAATCCTGAGACAATCAGAAACTGCTCATGAGAGCTTAGTGAAAAACAGCATTTGTTTCCCCTTCTAATTTCTCCTTATTAAAAGCTACAGAGAAAGCACTGGGCTAGAAAGACTACCTCAATTACTCTTAATTGCTGTCCATAATGATTAGTTCAGGCCACAGTGATGCTGCAGCAGCCAGCATAGGACACAAAGCAGGTGCTTTGTCTCCTCCTGGTCACTCCCTCTGCCTGGAGTGGAAATGCCATTGAGGGAATGAGTATGAGCTCGCCCTCCACAGAGGCTGGTGATACCCATGACTGAATTTCGTGATAAAAGGAAGGCTTGGCCTTCCTCTTTTGCTCAACTGTTTTTTTTTTTAATTTTTTTTTTTTTTTTTGGTCTCTGTGTTTTAGTCATTGTTCCAAGTAATCTCATGAATGAAACCCCACCTCTCAGAGCAAGAGGGCTGCTTCTGCTTGGATGGGAGGGTGAACATAGCTTTGGCAGGCAGCTCATCTACAGAGCAGGGACATGCGTACGGCCCAGTGGGCCAGATACATAAAAACAGCAAGAAACACTTTTCCAGAATCAAGATGAGGACAGAGGACTGCCTCAAGGGAGCTGAGGAACATTGAAGCTTTTTTGAACAAAACAGAGGGAGGAAGATATTGCTTATTCCTGGTGCTTGCTATTTCTCCTTTGGCATAAATCTGCGGGACAGTTGGGGCATGGCCCTGAGTTTTCAATCTGCTTCTGACAACATTTTCCCCATTAAAAGAGAAGAAAATATCAGAAACATAGATACTGGGATAATATATATTCTATACATGGAGGAGATGGTCATGGCTTCAGAACATAAATGATCATAAAATCAAATTTAACTATTAGCTGTTTTATCACCCAGTCATCTAGGACAATATTCACTAAATATTAAGAATACAGCAATGAGAATGTTGGAATCTCAAATCAGCCTGTAGTAAAGACCAACTTACGAGTTAAGTAGAAGGAAAGTAAGAGTCTCTTAATACTATCAGTTAGTGAGGAGACCCAGTATTGAACAAAATGTTATTTTTATAAATCCCATACCAACCTTATGCAAAACTTCATGGCAGAACTAACTTTACTACTGCAAAACTTTAAGAACTTCACAGTGAGATGCAATAATTCTTTGATGTTAACAAACTTCCTTATGCTCCTCTGACAAGTGTTAAAGGACTGCATGGTGCAAGCAACTACAGAGGAAACTAGTCTTGCTCACTGAGATCCTGGCTATAATTCACTAAATACAATGAAAATAAATGATGGATTTTATTGTGATTTAAAGCAACATACTTATTTAGGCTTTTCAGCTGCCTGCACAAGTATTGTTTAACTCTCTGTCTTTTAACAGTGGGATGACACAAATCTACCCAAATCATTTCACACTTCAACACTGTCAGGGACAACACTGCTTTAATCAGTGGAGCTGTACTTATTTGCAACAGAATTGTCTGTGACCTAAGAATGTAACTCCTGAGAGATAGTCACAAAATTCTCCACTCTCCTCAGATTTCTAAAAGACATTTAAAATTATTATGAGAAAATTATGTTACAGATAGCTTCCATGAATTTCAAAAAGAGCCTGAAGCAAGAAATCCCCGAAAAAATGCAGAATGTTTTGCTTACTGTACTACAGCTGAAATGAATAATCAGAATTTTAAGGCCTGGGAAATCAGTACAGATAATCCCAAATCCTTGCAACAAACCATAACCTGACGAGAAAGATGGTCTGCTGTGAGTATCTCATCTGCACCAGGCAAAACTGCAGACAAATTACAGATCATCCTCCTCCCAGCTCTGTCTTTCACCTAAGCTTTCCTCATGCCACTGTTCAAATATTTCAAATAAGCCACTTTGACTTAAATGTCTAATTTACTGGAAATCTGCTGGCAACATCTTAGGAGTTGGCTGAAAAACAAGCAAAGTAATCTGCAAAGCTTTAAAACCAGCACAGTTTTAAATGGGGATGTTTGCTGACTGCTTTTTCTGTCTCTCAGTAGTGGTCAGCTCTGGCAGTGAAATGCTTCAAAAAACATACAGCCCATGCTAGAAAAAGATCAAAAGCAGATCAGATGTCAGCTCCAGCTCATGCCAGCCGTGCAAGAAAGAGGAAAAAACAAAGTGAGAAGATGATTTTTTCTTGCAATGCATCACTCTAGGTTCCCCATCTGCACACAAGGGCTCCTGGGCACAGCGCAGCATTTCTGCCAGGAGACCTGGAACCACAGCATGACTGGGATTGTGCTGTCCAGCACTGCCCCACTCCTCTCCCCAAAGAACCGATCAGCCTTTATCCTGGCAGCACCAGGACTTTCCTCCCAGTGCTCCTCCTCACTGGGCTGGCAGTCCTGGAGAAGGCAAGAATCCTGGGTGCTGGTTTGATTTGACATTGAACAGTGAAAGGGTTCAGGGTGAGGGCAGCCCTGCTCACAGGCAGGCAGTGGTTGCCCTCACAGGGCCTGGCTCTCTCTGGGAGTGGGAGGTGAAACTCCCTGGATTTGTGAGCAGTGCCAGATCATGGCACCATCTCCTTCCCTGCCCTTGCTACACTACGTCCCATTTTACCTGTTTGCATTTGCAAGATTACACACACTGTGCTGGGCTAAAAATGTGCAGATAATGCTCTATTTTCTTTAAGAACATAAAGTCCTTTAAACATTTTGGAGGTTGACATGAAAGAAGAGTCCCCACCCAAGAGTTTTAAATGCCATACCCATTTTCTGTGGGATTTTCCTAAAGGGCTGTGTTGAGACCCATATAAGAGCAGAGGGTTGGGTTCATAGCCCTGGATATCCCTTCTGGACAGGCACACAATGGCAGCTGACTGGGGAGCACCCCCTGTACCCTGCCCACCTCCTCTCTGCTCTGTTTGATGCTTGGGGGTGAAGGTGGTGAGCACCCACCTATTTTGGGGCAGGATTAACCTGAAAACCTGCCAGGGATTTTGGAGGCTGGCTGTGCTGACGTGAGGTGAGCAGCAGCAGCCCATGCCCTGCTGACTCAGCTGGCCGGGCTCGCTCAGGCTGGTTGGTGGGCGAGATTGGGTTACATGGCAGAAATCATAACAAAGGCAGGAAACAGATCAGTACTCCCTGGGTTTAACTCCCTCTCTGGGGACCCTGCTGGTTTCCAGACTGCAGATTGTTTTAACCCTGTCCTGAAATGTGCCTGTGTGGCATGCTCTGCTCTGGTGAAGTCAAGCCTGGTACATAAAATAAAAGCAAATCAAGGCAGCAGAGGAATGGCCCCAACAGGCATCAGTCAGAGAGGTTAAAAGGTCTTTACATTGCTTTTTATGAATGGGCACAGAAATATGAACCCTGCTGAGCAGTGGTCAAATCAGAGTAACCAGACTGCAATAACAGAGTCCCTTGGCAGAGTTTTGGGATGACCCCCCTCCCTGCTGATCCCTGCCAGCTCTGTGTGGCTTTGCCTCCCCACAGCCGCAGAGCATCTCTGTCATCTTGAGCCTGGCTCTCCTGCTCTTGCTCTCAGCACTGCACTTCCAGCCCAGGACAGGAGGAAAACCCCATCTGACTTCATGCAGCTTTAGTAATTCTAGTACAAAAAAAATAGTTGTGCCCTCAACTGCATAGTTTTGGTGGCTGAGTTGATGCAATGTGTCCATCAGAAAGGGGATGTCTTTCATAAAACCAGTCAACTCTGCAGGGCTGTATTTTATTTTAAAAAGCTCAAAGGAAATTATATGAACACATTACCTATTCTCTCAAGTACTGATCTGATTTCAGGTGGTGTTTTTTTCACTTTGAGGGAGGATGCTTAGGAACCTGTGATGTGAAGTGCTGCTCAGAGCAGAGGAGCAGGGGAACAAGCTTTGCAATCTCCGAACTGAAGGTGTTTGGGGGAAAAGAAGACATTTATCATGAGATCATAATGACCACAGCACTACCTTTGGTTCCCTCTGGGAACTATGTTGTTCTAGAAACAGCAGTCTTGAAAGGTGAAACATGGTCACCTGGAGGCTATGAAACCTTTTTATATACAGATCTGATAGCAAAAGGAGAGAGAAGTGACCACCAAAAAACCTTGCTGGGAATTTGCCTGAGAGAAGGTTGCAGGACTAGGGTGGTATCATGGCTTCCCTCCATCAGGACTTCAAAGAGGGTAATGGTCCCATAACTCAATCGTCCTGCAAAGCTCCCAAAACTGGTGGAATAAGGAAGAGTTTCTCAATTTAATTTCCCCTGTATTAAAAGCTTATGAAAACTATTTAAAAAAACCCAAAACACATAGGGGTAGAGTAATACAAAAACCCAAACAAACCTCAAAACACTCCCACCCTGGAAATGTCTCCCATTCACAGCTTCACCAAGTATTTTCTTTTAACTCACCACAAGACTTCCCAGAAGAACAACTGAAAAGACATTAGACATTATTTATTTTTCTTTTAAAAATATTGTTTTAGAAACCTCCCAGAAGGGAGAAAAATAAAGTAAATTATTATAGTGCCACATCAGCACAATCGTCAAGCTCAAAATGAAGAAGGCTACAGTGATCTAAGTATTCCTTTGACGTAAAATGCTTTTTAGTTTCACAGTCAGCTGTTCTGCTTCCTTTTACAAAGACACTTCCACTTAATGTCTTCTAAGTCACCTTGAATACCCACATATACAAATTCTTGGTAGCTCTTTTGCTTATTTGGTGGGTTTGTTTTGGTAATCTGGTTTCATGCATGGGAAAGTTCATTCTTTGTAGTAAATGAATGGCTTTCATAAGGGGTCTTCTTTCCATTTGAGACATGATTAGAGGCCAATTGCTATTCAAACCAGCTGTAATAAAAAGGGCTTGTTGTGAAGAACACAGCTCTATTTCTTTTTATTAAAGCACAGAACTACTCACAGTAACCTTTTGCAGGACAACTGAGAATAAAAACAGCTTCACCATGTTGTATTTCACACAGCAGCTTGCCAAGAGCACGAGTTTCTCAGGAGTCAGAGCTGCAGCAGAGGAGCAGATGTGGCTATTGCTGCAGAGGTGGGCCACTGCCAGCACCCTCCCGTCCTGTGGGTCAGCACGCACGGTGGTCACACGCTGGGCAAAGGGGCTCAAACTCATGCTGAGTCTCATCTGCTCCTGGCCCAGAGTCAAGGCCTGCTGAAGCAAGAGGCAGCTGTGAAGTTTATGGGGTTTATGGGGTGCCAATCGCCCTCTGACAAGGGCAGGCATTTCCTGCAGCTACCAAACTTCCCTCCTGCATCCTCTTGATGGGCTGAGTACCGAAATGAGCTTTCTACCTTCTGCTGGACCACTCCAGACCTAACTGATATGGGCAGGGGGAATGAAGGACAGAGTTGCAGCTAAACATGGAAAGGACAGGAGCCACATATGCCTTGCTCCTATCACCTCTTAAAAAGCCAAAGCAGACCATGGCACCACAAACCAGCATCTCCACAGAGCCTGCAGTTTTCTGAAGCATGATGAACTTGAGCTGTGACCACCACACAAAGCACAGAGATCTTTCACAGATGTGGCTTCATGTGCTGCTTTGGACCTTTGCAGAATGGATGGTTCTGATCTGAGACCAGCAGAGATGGTCTCCGAGGGTTGAATGACAGGTCTCTGAAAAATGATCTTTACTTTGGTTCTCTTTGATGAGGCAAGAGAAAGACAATGAAGACATGTTTAATCTTCTTCTTCCTCCTGCAGTATTTCAGCTGATTCTGACCCTTATGCATACCAAACTCATTACTTTGAACCCCCCAAGTTTGCTCCTAATTTTAGCTACCCTTGATTAACTATTTAAATCCGTATTAGTATTAAAATTGTCAATATTCTGTAAAGTTTTTTTAGCTCCTGTGTAATGAGCAGAAGAACATGATCTGGGTTTATTTGCCTTCCCTTAAAACCAAGTTATGTTACTGCTTTCTGCAAAGCACCCTGAGTAAAGAAATTTTGTAAAAATCTGAAATCTGCACATGGTTATTTTTATAAATTTGCTAAAGATGTTTAACATGTAGCATCATTAAATGAGAAGAAGCCTGTTTTCTTAAGGAGACAAGTCACTTTGTTTGAGGCAGCCAGAATACTCATGAATGGGGCCTTGGAATACAGTGAGCACAAGAACCACCTCTCAGATTTTTGGCTTTCCAGATCTAGGAAACAATATTTGGAGCACAAATTTCCAGATGGAACCTACATGCAATCTGGTCCTACAGGTCTGTTTCTGAAGTTGTGCTGTTAGGTAGTCCTACACACTGAGCCAAATCCAGCTTGGATGTATTCACACAAAGCACACAGGTTTAAATATAAACATCTGGGTATGCAAGAAGGGACGTGTGGCAACTTCTGGGGACAAGTGAGTTTAGCTGTGCACAGCTGCTGTGCTGAAACCTGGACAGTGTGTGTCTGGATTAATTGGCTTCAGACTGTGCAGTCCTAATTAAAGACAAGATCTCTCCCACTCCCAACTCAAGACTCACAGGTCAAATCTAAAATGAAATAAATGTGGGGCATTATACAACAGATTTCTACCAGAAGCAAATAACCTCTGGAAACAAATGAAGAAGGAAAAAAAAATTTTTTTGGCTCTATGTATTATTATTTCTTGTAACCAGACTGTCTCCTATCATATGATAAAGCAGAAATATATGTAAAGAATCTTTCAGTCAGTGGTTGTCACTACATACACAGATGGTCTGAAATCATACCTTCACCCACTAAGAAAACACAAAAAGGAAGGTTTTTTCCTGCCATTGAGCACTACCAAATGTAGGGTATATTGATCATAACAAGCCTGGGAGGTAAAAGCTTCCATGTCCATTCCTGGACTAATTAAAAATTTAAAAATGTGTAGAATTCTCCATCTTCCCTGACCAAGACCTTGAAAAACAAGCTCACAGACACAGGCTATGTAATGCAAATCAAGATGCATTTTCCAAATATTTAAAATGTCAGGTTTTGAAAAATATGCAGTGAAGCCCTGTTAAGCAGACCCTGATGCCCAGATATCCTTAAGGGAAAACAATTCTGCTCTGCCTCTTTGTGGCATTATGAAACAGCTGCCAGAGAAGACATAAAGTCCTGCTATGCTAGGCCTGGATGTCTGCACACAACCTTAAATACAAAATCTCCTTACAAGCCTCAGTTGGGCCGAAGCAAAGTGGATCCCTGGGTCTCACCCTCCCTCTACTACAGAAAGTTCAGCTGCTTCTATTAAGAGTCACAAGCTGAATCACAAAAACACATTCACATCTTATTTATTTAAGGCATCAATCTCTCTCTCTGGCTGAGTGGGTGGATTTTCCAGATGCAGTCCTGACCGAGCTGAAGAGTGTCTGCAGGACACAAAGCTCTCCACACACCCACTGCACAACTCTTGTCCGTGCCAGGTCTGGGCACTGAGCAAGACTCCTTCCCACTCACGCCTCTCTCCCAACCTCTCTCCACTCTCCAGAATCTCAGCCCACTCACTTAGCCCAGGCTGGAACAGGAGAAATGGAAATTTTTTGGCTCTTGGCTGCTTCACCTAAGATTTACCCATAGAAGGGTAATTGAGACTGGGTAAAATTTTAATCCAAGCTTTATTTTGGCTAATATTCTGTAGTGCAGAACAGTGGAATTTGGATTGGTTTTGACTTAGCAGAGCAGCATCCTGCTTCCTTGTTAGTGTTTGCAACAGGACAAATCATCCTAAAACACTTACCCTGTTCTTCATTTGTGCTATCCCTTATACTGTTCTCTCTCACAGGCTTCTTTAGGCTTTCCCCAGCTTTTATATAAGATATATTACAGAGATCTGGAGTTGACAATATTATTTATGTAGTAACTCAAAATGATCAGAATGGTGATGCTCTTGCTCAGCATGGAAGTCCTTTCCGGCAGCACTGGCCTCTCCTTGCTATTGCTATTTTAAGGACAGGTGTCTTCAAAGAGGCAGTTTCCACAGATCCCTAAAAGTAGATGACATAACTCCTACCCTAAATCTTATATTCAGATTTTATATGGAAGTCAATCTTCAGGCAGAAAATTTTCTCTCTGAAAATTATCAAGAAATTTGTCAAGTACAGCAACGTGATGCAGCTGCATTCAGAGTGTTACCTTGCCAGCACACTAGCCAGGCTCAGGGCTGCTGAGTGTGATGGCAGAGGACAGCAGAGATATTTAGGTCTGGGTCTAGGTCCAGGTCCCACATTCAGGTCTGAGTGGGTGAAGCTGGGTAATTTTCACACCTTCCCTGCAGTGGCTCCCCCAGGAGCATGGAAAACCAGGCACCAACCATGCAAAGAGCTACAATACAGGTTGAAGAAATTCCTAAGAAATAAAAAGAATCCAGGATATCAAAGTAAGCAGCACATGCACAGGTATGTGTTTGTGTGTGTTGTTAGGTTCATCCAAAAAAATAGCCTCAAGGGAATACAGCATCCCCTTTCTCATGGAAAGACCAGTGTCCCTGTGTCACTTTCAGATAAAATCATTATGAAGAAGGTACAGAAAAGCCAAAGATCAACTGCAAACATGTGAGCACTTGAAAGCTAAAGTTCAGCTGGCTATAGTAGCAGCTGGCTACAAATGCAGATTCGTATTTGGAATAAAGCTTAAGAGGAGCTCAAGAGTAATGCTGGTGCATTCTACAATCCCACGGCCATGCTGGGAGAGTCCACTAATGTGTATTTTCCATCATTTTTTCCTTCCATCTTGTGATGGCTTCATATCTGAAGTTTTCATTTCTGCCACAGTTTTCCTGTGTTACTCTTCTGCATGGAAACATAATGGTACCAAGCACTGAAAACACAGTGCACAGTTTCCTTCCAAAATAGTAATTTCACAGGTAATTTTGCTACAAAGCTGAACAGTCTAAAATGCAGCCTAGATGTTCTGGCAGCAAGCTGATGTTACCAAACATCATTATTTGTCCAGCTAGTTTACAGGGAAATAAAAACAAAATCCCCAGGTGTTGCTTACAGTGTAGCCAATGTTTTTCATTCCTCTTGTAAATACAACGTGCTCTTCAGCCCACACACCTATTTTATAGCTCTAATGAAAAAGACAGAGCAAAATTCACACATCATGGTGACCACACTGCCTTTCAATTCACCCCTGTAAAAGACAGAGATTGATCAAGCAGGTATTGCTCCAAGCATGCGAATGCAATATATGAAGAAGCATGTCAAGAATTTTAATTGTACTACATAGGAAAAACCCGTAACTAAGAGAAAATAGATTGCCTACATAACAACACACAGCTGGAATGACTTTAGTCCCCATGGCACTGCTAAGAGGCCTCTTTATGGGCCTGGATTAGAAGTGCCTTTAGCCAGGCTCAGCAGGACAGGTTGGATAGGGGCAGCCTCAAACCCACAGACCTGAACATCTTGGCTCTTTCAGCTCCTGACTAAGTTAGCACAGGGAACATAGACCTGATAACTTTTTGGATCTTGCTATTACTGCCTGACACTGATGGATTTCTCAGGGCCCACCAACTATTCTCTATCTTTATGAAGACAGGTGGTTTCAAATTTGTTGTTTGGATATCCCATCTACCACATGTGCCATTACATTGCAAAAGGCAGAAGGTACTGACAGAGGAGGGACACACAATGGTGGCACAGGAGCACCTTGACAGTTCCTGAGCACATTCCTCTGCAGTGGCAATACATGTCAGCATTCTTTATTTATTTATTGAGACTTCAATTCCCTGCCAACTGCTCCAGTACTGGGAGTATCTACTGGAAAAGAAAAGCAAGACAAAGAAACCATACATAGGTGGTCCCTCCCCGTGCAGCCCCTGATGCTGGGATTGAAGCCCCAGCACAAACCCAGGACCCCTGAGGGTGCTGGATTCTCTCAGCTGCTCAGGGCTCACCCTAGGAGAGGGCAGGCTCGACCCCCTCCCACCTTACTGGCCATGGCAATTAAAAGGGTCATTTCAAATGAAATTTCTTGGCCTGAAATGAACAGCCACACGGGCATTGCCATTCAGGGGGGATTTCATACCCCAGGACACACGCAGGCAAAATCCTCATCTGTCAAATATGGCCAGATCAGTGAACTGGAAGCAACAGTGCCTGACTTTCCTCTGCCTTTGTGAGTGTGAGTGACCCTGTGACTTTTTATTAAGCCATATGATTACACACTGCAGGCATACAAGTGAAAGAATGTCCAGGGAGGTATGTGGTTGTGGCACCTGAAATCCCTCACTGGTCGTTTACAAACCATAAAGAAAAGTCGACAAATTCCTAAAGCTTCGAATTTTTTTTTTCATAGGGGCTTAAGGTTTGTGTGGATATAGCATACCACCAGGCTGATGCCAGACATTGTTTTGGTGCTTGTTATTAGAGATATGAACAATGGCCTGGATTTATTCAGAGACAAGGACTAAAATTATTCCATCTGTGCAGTGTTAATGAATAAATGCTGTTCCTGAACTATCACAAAATTCTGAGCCATGAATTTTGATAATGTTTGAACAGTTATTTATAGGCATAAACTACCCTCTATTTTTTCAAATCCTTTTCAGAAAAAGCTTTGTATCTTAAAGTTTTCATTTTTGCTGTAATCCATTCACAACACTTTTATCAGTTATACACTCCTAAAACTCCCTAGTTATATGTTATCAAAGGTGAAGAAAGAATATATAACTTCTTGCTGTACAAAATACTATAAAAAGTGCACAGCAAGAAAACAGTTAAATGGATCTTGTTCAGCTGTTCCCAGACCACTCATCAAGAAAAAAAACCCCTGTTTTACAAATATGTTTTTAAACATATTTTTCCTCCTCACCTTTTTTTAGTATAGCAGATTTCATTACTCCATGGCAGGATGATTCATCCATTCCTGGTCCACAAATTCCTAGACTTTATTCTTACACCTGGAATCATGCTTAGGAGCTAGATGGTTGTAACTGCATGGAAGAGGTATCCTAACCCAGTCATATCTTACATACCCTACAAAAGATACCTAAAGAAGTACCTGCCTTCCTTGAGGGGGGCCCATGGTAATTTTTATCTCCCCTTCCCTGGCAGCTCTTGATCTAAGGGGTGCAGGGAAGGTTGGAGGATCAGTGGCTTGGTGTGCACTGGACCTCCCTGGGGACATGAGAGACTGTCCCCTACTGACAGCTCAGCAGGGAATAGGAGAGGGGATGGTGAGGAGTATCCTGACCCACCATCTAGAGCATGGAGGTGGCCAAGATGGGTGTTTCTGTGGAGAACAGGCTCACAGTCTGTAATTCTGGCTGTGTTTGTCAAGGGCAAAGGGTAATTGTCTTGCACAAGCTGTTTAGTCTTCCACTTATCTATAGTGTGCTGGTCCTATCTTCTGATTCCATGGGAAGCTTCTCTTCATCAGCAGGGCTTTCAGCTCATTTATTTGAAGACTGTTTTCTAAACACTGCAAGTGTGCTTTGCAACAGGTCAAAGACAATCTTCTCTGCTTTCAGCAATTCCATATTGTACTGTAGCTCCACACTATGCAACCAGTAATTTAACAGGAAATTTCTACTTCAAAGACTCTATTAAAGCAGAGATATTAAGTTCTTAAACATTAAAATAAAATAAAAAAAAAAGCATAATGAATTCTACATATATTACCTCAGAGTGCCATGAATTAGGAAGATCAGATCTTCTACCTTGGAGTCCATTTCATCCCCTCAATTCCCTTGCCTGTGGAGATGCCCAGAGCCCAAATCTCAGAGGAAAGAGTCAAACCCTCCCAGAAAGAGATCTCATCCTTCTGCCTACCATTTAGAAACTAGTCTTAGTTCTAATGCTTGAGATTTAGCATCCCCAAAGTGTATCATATTGGAAAGGAAGTTTTGCCCTTTCCTCATTCATTTTTTCCCAAAGTGAGTTGTGCATGAGGTGGTACAAACCAGTGACACTGATTGATGAAAGAGTTAATATTGGTGGCAATCTGGTAGAGGAAAACCAGTGGAGAGGCTTAGCTTGCCATCTGGAGCAGATAACTTTAAAACAGCCTGAGAAATGGGATTGAAGATGAAGTAACTGGAATAAGAAACACGCTTCCTCACTTTTCCAGTGCAGCAATCTGGAGGCATTGCAGCTGAGCAACTTCTGGCAGCATCCCTGCACATCTGTAGCATTCATTGAAAAGAAGTAAACAGCATCAGTGAGCTGGAAAGACTGTTTTCCTTACTGACCCCCTGCAGCAAATCTGTCCCAACCTCAAAGGAGAAAAAAATCTGATGTGTATTTTCCTAGGAGTTGTCTGCATCTGTATTCATTATTCTTTAATATGCTAGTGTGTTATGTTTAGTATGTTTGGCTTACTATGACCAGTTAATGTTCTATTGACTAAAAAATACAGTAGCTTGACAAATTCTCAGAAATTAACTTATTTGAGAAGGAAGGACAGAATGATTCAGAAAAAGGGGAAGTGGTGCAAGACAGTGCGTATTCAGTCCTCTTTTCAAAAACTTCTTCCCCAAAATGAGAATTGCTGGAGAATGCCTCCCTCCTTCCCTCCTTCTGCTGATCTCTTCCTTCCTTGAACCAAACTACGGGCTCTGGGAACAAGGCAGCTAATAATAAACTCCTCAGCTGAAGTCTAGGAAAGCAGCTTGGTCAAGGCTTTGCCTGCCAAATGCTGACCAACACATGTTCCCAGCTGCCAGCAGTGACTGACTGCTAGCCACGTTTTTTAAACCAGTTATACTTCAGCCTTCTGCCCCTCAGGGCACATTTTGCTCCAAACAAGACCTCCCAATTCCAAATGATGGAGTCAAAGGTACTTGACTCAAGGTCCACCTACTATGCCTCATGTCCGTGGAGCATACAGGGACTTCTCCAATCACAATATATTAACACAACTGCTCTTGTACTATGACTCCTCAAACAAAATCCCCACTGCTGTTTTCATCCATGCCCACACCAACAGGCTGTACAGGAACAGTGCTGGCATTTCTACAGTGCCAGCCAGCAGACAGACAGCACTTTTTTCAAAATTACCTTTTATCAAGGTTTGTGTAATGGTTCTTGCCTTGAGATTCCCCCTTATTGCCTTCTTTTACCAGGAAGGACACAGGGCCAAGAGGGAACACCAAGACAGCAGGGGTAACATTTCCTACTGGTCAGGCAGGAGCTCAGTTGCATTTTGGCCCCAAGAGCAACCTCTGGTGCTTCACTTGAAATGCTGACCCAGCTGTCCACTGAGTCTGGAGTCTTTAAGAGTCGTGCAGGTCACCTTTCTGTCTGGAGGACCCCAGTGCCAGATGAGGAAGCAGCCAGCACTGCTGAAGGAATGAGGCTCCCACTCTCTCCAGAGGCTGCTCAGAGGCTGCCTGGAAATGCAGCAGAGACTGTAGAGGTGGGAACTCACTGAGTCAGGTTTCCTCAAGAGGGGAAATAAACCCCTTAAGGGACATAAAAGCATGAGCACCTACAGTCAAACACCATGTATGCTGGTGCAGGGGTGTGTGGAAACCAGGCCAGCCTAGCTCCTCCCTGAGCTGCCCCATGATGCTGGGAAAGATGAGAAGGGTATGGGAGGAAGTTTGGGCTCGAAAATAGTATGGACAAAGGTGGCTCCTTGGATTGGGACCCTACTGAATTACACAGCTCTCACCAGTGTCAATGCTATGGCTTCATGATCCCATTCCCCCTTTAGTCAAGGCTCTTCTGTACTGCAGATATTTGGGATACCTTCCTGACCACAGCAATGTTATTTTCCTGAGGCATAAGGCACTTAGGGTTGGTTCCTAAGGGTGGTACTACCCTGACTCCTCCTCTTGTGGTGAAATCTCCTCCTACCACTTCCAGGTTGTAAGTCCTCTCCTCCCTCCATGCTGCCCCACCAAGCACAACAGCACAAGCATTTCTGGAAATGGTCTGTATTTCTAAGGGGAGAAATAACTCACCTTGGTAGCATCACAATACCCAGGAGAAGGAAAGAAATGACAGCAAGTTAGTAGGCAAAAATCCCATCCCATCACAACAGTGCACTTACTATTGGGACAGTAAGGATAATGGAGTGCCCACTCCTCCCTAAAATCTTGTTCACTGCAAGAGTGCTGACCAGGGATAGCCAGGTAGAGGATAACACCAAAGGAACCTATTTTTATAGCTGTTAAAGAATATCAGTAATTTTTACTTATTTGAAGGTGACAGAAATCAACAGTTAGCATTTCTTCCTATTTCTCTTTGCCTTTTTGCTATTCCAGGGCTTAATCCAGAACAACAACAACAAATGGAAACAAACAAAAGGAAAACAACAAACAAAAAAGGAAAAAACCCTGTGTGCAGCCTTATGGAGGACTTTCCAAGCCACAGATGCTGGCTCTGTGGTTGGCTGGTCTATCCAAAATAAAGCTCAGCAGCAGGGAGCAATGGAGTAGTTCAGGGGGTAGAAAAGGTCATGCGAATGTGATCCCCACCTCCCAAACTCCACATCTCCTTACGCTGCCTCCTCCTGCTCCTTTTGGGATGGAAGGAATTTTTTACTTTTCATTTTTATTTTCAGCCTGCCTTTTTTATCCATTTGCCAACTGGGGTCATTGAAAGTGACTCTTGCTGCAGCTACTTTCCCATGACAGAAAAAATGAGGTGAATTATTCTGATGGCTTATAGGTGAAAAGGCACCAGCAGCTTTGATGATGAGCCCCTTTGGCTGTGCCGAGCTGGCACTGTGGGAGCTCAGAGACCACCATGTAACCCTCCCCTTGCCACAGGGACAGGCATTCTCCTGCCCTGGGTGAAACTGTTGACTGCAGAGACTGTTTTCCCAACAGAAAGAGATCACAAGAGCCTTGAAAACAGGGGCCATGAAGGCTGCTAACCCCTGTGCACAGATGCGTGGTACTACCCTCCTCACAGGAGAAGGCCATTTTGGGTGAACAAACATAAAAAAAAAAGAGGAAAGAGGAAAAAGGAAAGAAAGTAAGCAACCTCATTTTAATAATTTTTGACATCAGAATGCATTCATACCATATACTTTTCCTCTGAGAGGAGTGCACAGCCTGTGTTGTGGCTCAGCTACTGGTACAACTGAGCCATGTCTACAGGAGATGCCATGAAACCACTCTGGAGAAAACCTACAAACTCTGCTGCACATCAGTCTGGGGGCTGAAGCAGTGCCCAGCTGGGCAGAGGACATGTAAGAGGCATGGCTCCTTTTTTTCACAGCCAGCACATTCATTTCTCTTCAGGTGTGGGCTTCAGTTTCCTAATGAAAGAACTATTTTGGAAGCCTTATGTTTGCCAAGAAAATAAACCAAGTCTAAACATCACACCTTCCTCTGGGAGGATATTGGATGTGGATGATGGGACTGTACCTGTATGTTTCGATGCTGCCAGCAAGAAAGTTTTTCATTGCAAGTGTTTGATTTACCCTAAGCACTATGCAAAAGCAAGCTGAAAGACTGCTGTCACTTACCAAACCTCTTGTAGCCGAAGGACTGCACCTCCTCCTCCTCTGCAAAGTCGTCTGGAGAAAGAAAGACACAGCAGCAGATTATTACTACTACCACTGGAAAAAGACGAGAAGAAGTTTTTACAGGTGCATGTTCAAATAATGTAAGGTTACTTGGTTCGTTAGGCATGCTACTGCTCTTCTCCTCTGCTGCTCCTATCCCACCTCTGTCTCCAAGTGCAGAAGGCAGTTCAGAGCCTTTCCCCCAAAGAGAATCCCCAGCAGAACTCTGGATTACAAACTGTGCAGATTTGTCACCTGGCAGCCATCCTGAGGCCTGCTTGGCCAGCTAAGTGCAGAGCAGAGCAGATATATGTTCCTCATCACAATGACAGCCACAATTGTCACCAGTGTGCCACCTGATCAAGCTTGCCCGGGCCACAGGAGTCTGAGGGGATGGTTGTCCATCCATCCATCCATCCATCCATCCATCCGTCCGTCCGTCCGTCCGTCCATCCATCCATCCATCCATCCATCCATCCATCACCTCCCATGCACACTAGCTTGGCCTGAAAATGTCACATCCCATAAAACATGGGAAACAGAGCAGAGAAACTCAGAGAAGAAAAATAAAAACGGAGATGGTGAAGATTGTGAAAGGTCTAGAGGGGAATGGCTGAGGTCAATTGGTTGGTTCAGCCTGGAGAAGAGGAGACCGTGGGCACACCTCACAACAATCTACAACTTCCTCATGAGGGGAAGTGGAGGGGCAAACACTGATGATAGGACCTGAGGGAAGGGAAGTTGTGGGGAGGTTTAGGTTGGCTGTTAGGAGAATATCAGGCTCCTCAGGGAAGGGGTCACAGCACCAGCCTGCCTGAGTTCTAGAAGTGTTAGGACAATGGATTCACACACACAGTGTGATTCTTGGGGCTGGCCTGTGCAGGGACAGGAGTTGGATTTGATGATCCTTGAGTGTCCCTTCCAACTCAGGATATTCTATCATTTGATGATTCCATCATGCCTTTTGTTCTCATCTTTACAGTAAGCAAGCAGTAATATGCTAATAATCACAAGGTTATTTTGTCAGAAGCGGAATTTCTCTCCATTTCCTTCCGTCAGCAAAGGAAAAGGCTGGCATCAGCAAAAAAGAAATACACCCATGACTCTTTATTAAAAAAAGAATATGTTTGTGTTCATGTGTTCAGCCTCCTTCCACCAAAACAACCTCTCATTCTGCTGAGCCAGGAAAGGCAAAAGCTCTGCCTTGTCACCAGCCCCAGCCTCTTTATCAGCTGCTGGGAGGGCAGCACAGCCCAGGCTGTTCTTCTCTCACCTCTGTATTTCCCAGAGGGAACATTTAATGACTGGTGGAGGAAAAGCAAGCTCAAAGCAGATAAACACGTGTGATGGTGTGAGAAGTCTGTGTTTAGTTAGATCTTTTTTGCCCACAGACTTGCTGCACATGATTGGGCTGCTTTGCATCATGAAACTGGGCTAACTGGTGCCACAGCTAACTTGGGACAGCACAGAGCCTTGGGGGGATGAATTCAAAGGCAAAGATACAGTCTGCATCCAGGCTCAACAAAGCCTAAACAATTTGTGTGCATGTCTCCAGCAGGAAATCTGACTTGTTCTTCCTTCTGACCTGTGAGGTGCCACAGACATTAGTCTCAGAAGGACACTTTGCCTGAAGCAGCAGCAGAGTCCATGAAATGCATCATTTTGCAGAACATCACCCTTTACTCAGACAAAACAATCGATTAAACAGCTAAAAACATATTCTTCACCAGGTAAGACATTTTGCTTATTGCCAGCAGTGCTCCTGTCCATATCTTTAGCTAGACCCCCAACTCAGATATGCATTTAAGAAGTGGAAGAGTCAGTGGATGCTCCTTAGGCAAAACAAACACATCCTGGTTTTGAAGACAGAAAGAAACCTTTAAAAAAACCAAGCCAAACAAACCCTCACAATTGTCCCAAATGTTATCTGAAGACAAGGCCCCCCAGCTAAACACGACAAGTACTAATAAACCATAAACAGTCAGCAACCAACTTCTCATCCCAGTAGTGAGCTACACAGGAAAGATCTTCCCCTCTTGCACGAAAGATAAAATGCTGCACAAAATAAGATAACAGCTCCAGAGACCTTAGCTTCCTGCTCTCTCCTGCTATCAGGCTGCAACACAATTGCCTCCTTTGTTTTTCAGGAGTGTAACCTGGCTTATCTGACCCGCAGCTGATCTATACAGCCAGGCCACCTTTAAATCCTGCAGCTTCATCCCACACCACATCTCCAAGTCCTTCCTCCCAGGCTGACAGCCCCTTCCCTAGTTTTCTTGTTTTTCATGCTTAGACCAACAACATTGGCTTTTGCAATATTTTTGTTTCTTTGCCCATTTTGGTATATGCAACATGTTTATATATGTACATATGATACATTTCTATACACACATATACTTTTAAATATCTATATATATATGCTTTTCAGTATTTGCAAAGCTGCATGTTATTCTTTCTAGGGATGGGCTTTTTCCTTAAGCTTTGGATACCTTATAATTAATCATTCATCTCCTAATTTTGAAGAGCACTTGTGATATTTGAAACAAAGAAGTGGAGATGGGCAAGGGCAGTTATGTCAAGTGGTGACTCGCCTCCCTGATCAGTAAAATCTCAAACATCATCTCTGTGAGCTGATCTTGCAAGGGGCAATCAATGTAATTTTAGGAGAAATCTTTAAAAATTATTTAACAGACAAAGCTCAATGTTCTTTCAGTCACAACTACAACTTTGCTGAAATCATGTGCAAATATACTACTTTAAAATATTAACTGTAATGTAACAAGTTTAAGGAAAAAAAAGATGGAGGAAATTAATAAAGCAAGCTTAGACTAAACATTCAGAAATTACAGCACTTTGGAAAAAGAGACTAAGATGGGTTGAAGTCCTACCTCAGAAGAAGTCTATGTTTGAAATATCAAAAATGCAGTTGACAAACAAGCCTATAAATTTAAGTCCCAAGGCAAAGCCCTACACCCAGCCTGCTCCTCCCATGTCTGTTGGGCAGTATTGTCCTCACTGGAGGCAGCAGAAACTTGATCCTCAGCTCCCTGTTTCAGTGCTGAAAATATTAAAATTTTGTCACAAGTTCTACAAAAATCTCAAAGTTTCCTGATATCTTCAAATCAGCAAAATACAGGAGAACCTAAGTTTTCATTTAAAAGGTAACAGCTTTTCTAGTGAAAACTATGAAAATGTGATCTGTTATGAATTACAGAGGTTAAGAAAATATACACCAAGTAAGAAGTCAAATACTATGAACACCTCCAGTATATTTTGATGACTTAAGGTTTTAAAGGTAATATCAGAAATTGTTGTGGCAGAAATTCATGAGCTTTGAGCACCAGTGACTGATCTTAGAAATGGAAATTCTGCATTTTCACATCAGCAGTGCCCACACTTGAGTGAGGCTGCAACTGGTGTAGGAGGAGTTTGCTGGACATTGTGGAAGCCTTAAGTTAGAAATATTTTACTTTAGTTTAAATCCAGTCCTCAGTTACAAAGAGGACTGGAATGAACACAGTATTTCTGTTACATACACATGCATTAATATGCAGGCAAGGCTTATTTTCATAGGCGAAAAATATGAAGGGCAGACTCCTCCTTGAAGCAGACAATCAAGGTGAATTTGTTGTTATGTCCTGGTCACAAGAATTAGCTCTTTAGTAGGGGGAAGACCAGCCCTAACTCAGTTATAAGACACCCAACTGAGCTCTCAGCTGTGAACCAAAAATCCAGAATAAGAAAGATGAAGAAACATGAAAAGCTGGTCTCTTATTCCACTGACTTGTACAGAACTCTGGCAGCAGGAAGGTCCATAAAAAAGGTGAACTTTGGGCAGAACAGAAACATATGTGAACAACCAATTGTATTTAAGGGAAGGGCCATCAGAGATCTCCTCTTTTATTGGGTTTACAAGAGACTCCTTGGATGCTAGAACAGATTGTCATGGGGAGATTACAGCAGGCTGCTACAAATCACTGTCTCACTGAGGCTGAACAGCAATACATCAAATATTCTAGGAAGTCAGTGCAAAGTAAGAGTTCTGGTCCAAAAAAGTAAAAAAAAAAAACCCTTTGAGAGATTTTGGCAATATCCATGCCCAATTGAGTACCAATGCCAAATTCCACTTGCCCTCCAGTTATTAAGCTATTACTGCAACACCTCTAGTAATTTCAGTTGTAGAGTTAAATAAGTTACAGTACAACGCTTCAAGGGAGTGGGAGTTATGAAAAGGCAGTTCAGCTGGGGATTAGCACAGCGAACAGAGGAATTCATTTAATCTAAAACAAATTAGACTCTCATTTGATTAATTTGCTAGTGGCAAAGCAAATCTGTGGAGTAGAACTGTTTAATTTCTTGTTCTTAAACCTTAAATAAATTAATCATGGATCACTTATGAGTCACTCTGAGGTCAAGAAAGAGCTGGCCTGGAGCCAAAATGGATGCTAAATCTGCCCCTGAGACAATACAGGGCATAAAACCACAGCACCAGATCTGAGGAGCCTTTGGTGCAAGGTGATTTTAGGGAAGTTGTTTCCATTTTAGCCCCTTCCTTTCATGGGTGTCATTGTTGGCATATGGAAGGTGTTAAAGAAACCTGCTAATGTACATGTCCAGCTGTCTCCTTTTAACAGTACACCTTGCTCAGCCATTTAAACCTAATTAACTAACGAGGCAAACAAGACCTCAGAACCATTAGGGATGCTGGGTCATATGGTGGCTGCAGACATGTGGTATCCAATAATTTCAAGAGCACTTGTGTGCTGCAAACATGGATACAAAATCCTTCTTTAAAGACCGCGTCTGAAGTCTTAAATAAAGAAAACAAACCAATATTCTACATTGCATTTCAAAATCTGGGAAAATCTATTCCGGGAGAGAATGAGGCATCTGGGCTGAAAATTGTCATGCCAAGTTTCACCCCAGATTTTAGAAGTTCCTTTATAACCCCCTGAAAACTCAAATTACAGTACATTAGAACTTACCCCTAAGTACCAGGCTGGGAAGTCAGACTGTAAGATTAATTTGTAGTAAAAATGACATCCAGTGCATGAGTTTCATCTAAAATAAATCTCTCTTTCAAAGGGCTTTAATGGTTAGAGCCCTGCCTTTCCTGCTGACTTAATGGGAACTATAGAGCTACATCTCAGTGCAACTCTGTAAAGCTCATTCTAATATTATCAAGGAGAGATTTTCACTTGTACCTTTTGGAAAGAAGCTGTGCCCATTAGTTGAAAATCACAGTATTCCACTCTTTAACCCATCAGCATGGATGAAGAACTCTACTCAGAACTGTGTAACAAGTGCCTCTCCTTCATGAGAGACTGCTTGCAGTGTCAAAAGGCTGCTTCTGCCTGCTCTCTCCCTCTCAGCACTTTCACTGAAAGGCAAAACTCGTCCACTTGTGAGGTTTCTGTAATATTAACAACTGTTCAGGCAGACAAGAACAGCGAGACCAATATCTTTCTCATATCACATTTCAAAAGCTTTTTGAGCTGCCACCAGATTTATATGCATTTCTGCTCACTATTAACTGGGTCTACATTCAAACTGCTGACCTAGAGGTGAAATGGAGCCAGCAGAAGCACAGCAAGCAGCTGTGGCCTTCAGATGTTGATGACTTCATCAGTCTAATTGGTTTCCACTGGTTTTCATAGCTTTTATTTTGGACAGTCTCCTGCTTGTGCTAATGGGCTGCTCATTCCCAGCTCTCTTCACAGATGCTTTATTTCACTTGTCCTCTTGTTCTGCCTTTCTCCACTACTTTTCCCTTATAGGCCCTTTTCATAGTCAAGTCTCTCTCTCAGCCTCTATTTTGATAAGCTCTCCCTCACAAAATCCTACCCCACACTTGAAGCACTTCCTGACTGAGAGGATCCCAAGCTGACACGTCACACTAACAGTCACTGCTGTTGGCTGAGTGTTGCCATATTATCCAACCCTTCCTTTGTCTGGCTTGTCAGGCAGCAAACTCTCTTGGACAGGGATGGCAGGGATTCTGCACTTGCAGAGTACCTGGTCTTTAGGGCAGCCATGGCAGAAGTTCAGCTGAGGCTGTCCTGGAAGAGAGACCACCTCCCTGCATCCCAAAACATCCTTTGGGATGTTGTTTGAGCTTGGATTCTGGCAGCAAAACTGAGGCTTTTCCTCAGCTCTGTCCAACCGAGACTGCTGATTTGGGAATTTTTCTGCTTATCTTAGTGACTGAAAGAGGCAATGTCCTAGATCAGAGATCCTCCCTTGGTACTATCCTATGACTTGGATAGTGTCTCCCATCACTTAACACATGCATAAAACAAACAAAACCAGTAATCGTGACAAATGGGTGCACTTTAATGTCTTGGCCTTCATCTATTCCCCTACTGCTGTGCCCAAAAAATGTGAGCACTTACATTAGGAACACACACAAAAAGACAGAGGATTGTGAAATTTAGAGGTATAAAAACAATCACTCTGGTTCTGCTTTTTAGCCACAAGATGAAGACAGTAAATAGGGAGTTTTGAACAAGACTTGTTAGCCCATAAGTGCCACAGAATGTCATTACCTTACCGGGGTCAGGAGCAGCTGCATGGTGTGGAGGATCAGCCTTAGAAGTTAAAAGTTTAAATCATATCGTATTTCAGAATAATGATTTAAGAGCAAACAGATATGTTCTCATTAGTGCACTGAAAAATCATGCCTCCCTGTCTGTATGTCAGAGGAGGCAATTAACAGCTGTATTAAAATGGCATACACATTCCTAACAACACGTCTCTATTACCTCCCATAACTCATTCACTGTGTTCCCCAGTGATGTCCCAGTCTGCACCTCAAATTTATGCACCAAAAGGGATTGCAGTTTTAGGAGGAAGCGGTGAAACTCCAAAGACAATTCATCTTAGGTTGCTCCCTCACTCGCACAGACCACACTCACATTATGAGGAGGATCAGGTTCACTTTCCATGCCTTGTAAAAAGTGTCTTTATTTTGCTTTCCAAGGGGGAGGGCTGGAAGGAGAGATTCTCTGTTCTGACATACAGAACCTCAGGATAAGGAAGGTTTTGTGAAGCTGAAGATAACTGGGTATGCATCTTTGCAGTACTGAGCTGCTTTCATCCTTGACATTTGTCCCAGCTCTCTTTATTTTACTCTGTTTTATCTCTGCAAGGCCTGATCAGCTCTATCTCTCTGCAAGATTACCTTTTCCCCCTTATCCTGGCAGGCAGAAGTGTCTGTACCTCTGGGCACAACAGTCTTTCAGTGTGGATCTAAGTAAACTGTTTAGTGGTTGTGAAAAAAAAAGGGCTCTGTTCAGCCCTCAGCTGTAGCAAAATCAGACTAAAATGAATCTACATTATCCAAAGAAGAAGAAAAATGATATTTTAAACAACTCCCTTCTTCATAGGGAGGTTTGTCTGTGCTATTCTTAGTTGCTATTCTTAGTGCTGTGTGGCTGGGAAAAGTAGAATTGAAGCGATAACAGTCATTACAAGTTCTTACTGAAAATGCTCCTGTCATAAATCGCTTATGTGCTAATTCTGCTCAATATCCTTTGCAGTTGTATAGTAATATTTCTATCTGTACAAGAACAAATTTCTCTTATAATTTCATAGCTCTGTTTTCCTCTGTATTAGTAAGAACATGCTTTGACACACACTTGCATCTTTCTCATCCATATGTTTAAAATCCTCTGTGCTACCAATCAATTCAGGACACACACTGACTGTATAGTAGCATTGCTCAGGATTTGTTCTGTGTTTTATCACACATTTATTATAACTGCTCGTGCCTTTGAACTTCTGCTGTAGGGTCCTGTGACATGTCCAACACACACCACTCAGACCTCCTGCATATGTTTCATGTTTATGTCACTATATTCATATAAGCTCTGTTATAAATGGACTAAGGAAAGGTTACTGGATCACTCCACTTCTAATCCTTGGTTTTCAGATGCTTTCTGGCTTCTGCAAAATGCTCTGGACCAGATTTTTTAAAAAATTCTTGGTTTGAAGTTTCTATCCAGGAAAGACCTATTTGCAGATGACTGTTCATTTGATTTTGTGCACACAAAGGAGAGAGGGAGAGAGAGAGAGAGAGAGAGAGAGAGAGAGAGAGTTTTCTGCAGTGTCACAAAATTATAACTTTTATTCCTTTATTCTTTAAAATTAGCAGTGGCATCAAAACTGAGAGAAAGACAAAACCTGTCAATAAGGTAACCATCACATAAATAGATTATTTAAAATTTTTCAAGGTAGTCAGGAAAGAAGTGAACTTGCATACACAATCAGCTTTTGCTACTGTAAGCATTATTTGCAAATTACATCCCGGCTCTAAGTCCCACAGAAGGGACAATTTTAGCAATACAGGCTGATATGGTAATTAATTGTCTGCTGAAGTGTTCACTGTGTAAGGCAAACTTGGGGCCAGCTGTAGTGGCGTGCCCCATGAGATGGGAGCTGGGTGTGCTCTCCTCTCCTGTGCACGGAGCGCACTGAGCGCCTCGGAGGCAGAGGGGCCGAGGATGAGCCGGGCAGGCATTCAGGCCAGGCTGGTCCCCAGGCACCAAGGGCTTCATTGCTCCAGTGCAACACAACCAAGGCCACACCTGCTTCTCCCCCATGCATCCTTTTGTGTAGAATGAGAGCAACAGCACGAGACAGAATATTTGGTCCACAGGATCCCAGATGATTTGTCCTCCAGCACCATTATACAAGCGGTACACAGCAAGGTGCTTGTGATGGCAGAGAGGGAGAAGGAATGAAAAGAAGCAGCTAAGCTACTTTAAGCATCATTAATTAAGAGCTTCTCTGTCATCCTAGAGCAACAGTCCCAAAATTACCACTTTGGCTTTGTCATTGCCTGCTTTTGGGCATTAGTATTAGGTGGTTATCCAAACAGTATCCATATTTCAGAGGAAAATACTTATCACCAGCACTGCCATGACAGTTGTGATTACAGGTAGAGTTTAAAGTAGCAATTACAAAATATATTGCAGCTATATGGGAAGAAGCTCTCAGTTGTAACAATGCTTGTCCCTGTCTTAAATTAGGGCCAATGGTTTTGAACATGTGGTGGTGTTTGACTGTGAGGAAGCTGTTTTCATTTGTTTCCCAGGCAACGAGTGCTCTTTCATACCCCAATAAATAACTATAACTTAGAAGTATCGTTTGATAAAGATATATCTGACCCTAGAGCAGACAAATCCCTATATAAATCATATGAATTATTGCTAAAAAATATGACAAAGTTTGTGAGCTCAGTGTTGTTTTCTGGAAATAAAACTGCCAGCATATTGAACATAAACTTCAATTTGTTTTACTGATTTAAAACATAACACATTACAAATACTAGCAATGGAAATATAATGTATTCCTTACAGATATTTAGTGATGTAATTATTTAGATATTCCTCCATTCTCTAGAGAGGGTAGATACAGAGACAGCTGCAATCAACAGATCTTTTTGTTTTTATTGAGAACAAAAACAAATACAAAACTATACAAAGTTCTACAGTCCTACAATTATCACTACCATCAAGTTTATAGAGAAAACATGAAAATCCAACTCCATACCCAGAAAAGGAAATCACCGAGTCAAAATTTGGTTTGACTCTCTGACTTCTCTTACACTGGCAGAAACACTTGATGTGATGATTTGTTTGACTCTTTTCTTTTGCTATTAGCACAGTCATTCAAATGTTCTTCTTTGCATGTTTTGTGACTGATTTCTGTAACTCTCTGGGGGAAAGAAATAAGTTGGCTGTGATCACTCTTAGGGAAGCCAAATGGTAAGGACTAGCACTCCCTCTTGATGGAGTGTGGGACAGCAGGGAGTGCTCTCAGGAGCAGGAATTACATCCTCCCTTTGAACGCCACTGCTCTGCTTTGCAAAGAGTGGTGGAAGCAGAATGGAAGGAGACACAAGTTGCATTATATGTTATTCCCATCCTTGTTCCTTCGCATCCCACCTCTCCCCAAAACCCCAAAGAATGCAGTGTAAGGCTTTCAGTGGTAACAGGTTTGTTCTATCTACTATCAGATCCCCATTATTTTGGTTTGTTCCTGCCCTTACACTTATGCTGATAATGACAAGCTGATGACAAAATTTTTGGCATGAGCAGCCTATAAAAAAAGAACATTGTAAATACATTATTTGTCATATGTTGCATGGCCCTGGAGAGGCACCATGCCACAGTGTCAGAAGTCACTTAAATAGTGTGTGTGTGGGCTTGCAAAATAAATGCCCCCCAAAAGTTTTTCCTCCCTTCAGGCAGCTACTCTGGCAAGTGAATAAATAATCACATCATTTGGTGTCCTAGACTCTGGAAACTCAGTGTAACTATCATGATGTTTACTGGCCTCCTGGCATCTGGAATAAAACTCTGCAGTCCAAGAACAGGCACAGTGGTGCCCAAAAGCAATTTTCATATATGTTTGTCTTTTCCTTAAGCTTATTTTTGCCTCTGAAGAAAAACTGAATTAAACTCTCACAACGTCCCAACTAACTCCTAAACTTTCCATAATGTCCTTTGATGTTTTCATTGTAAGTATTCCCCAGTGTGTAAAGCCTCTGCCTTTTGCAGTAAGGCTATCAATTTTCATAAACAGAAGGCTTTCTTGCACCTCCCATACATCTTTACTAGGTTACAGAGTAGCAATTTGGCAATCTGCTTCTTTATTTCATTTTAAAGATTGTGATGCCTCTCAGTCACAGCTATGCAGGACAGGGACATTTCAGTCATTTAAAACAAAAAGAGGAGGAAGGGAGGAAAAGAGAGAAAAAGGAAAAGAAACAAAGTTTCAGTTTGAACAGATGCAAAGTAAAGACCAAAAATTTTCCAGGCGGTGGATGCAGAGGAGAAATACGCCAAATACATTTCACAAGCCAGTTAAGCTTCTACTGGCACCTAATCACTGCCAGATGTTTAGAAGCAACACCAAGAACATCGCAAAACGCTGGCAAAAAATAAACAAATCAACCAGGGAGAAACACAACTCTTCTTCTCGGGGCACCGGCGAGGGGGAAGGCAAAAGTTGGGTGCCGAGAGAAACCGTTCCGGGGGGAGAGCACGCATGCCGCTCACTCACACACTCGCGCAGGGACAGCCCGCTCCCGGACCGGCACTGACGGACACGCTCCGAGCCGCGGCGGCGGCGCAGACCCCGCACCCCGGCGTCGCGGTCAGACCCCGCTCTGCCTCTCCCGGCACCGGCAGCCCGTGCCCTGCCCGCCACCTGCCCGCACCGTGTCCCGCACGGCGTTCCCGCACGGCATTCCCGCACGGCATTCCCGCACGCCGCCGGTCCATCCGCGCTGCCCGGTGCCCGGTGCACGTGTGCGGGCTCCCCGCTCCGTCCCTACCTTTCATCTTGGCGCCGGGGCGGCTCGCATAGGACGGTCGGGGCGCGGCGGGGCTGCCGCCGGGAGCGGCGGGCGGCGGGGCGCTCCCTGCCTACTGCCGGGCCATGACCGCCGCGGGCCCCGCTGCGCAGCCCCGGCCGCTCGCCTCGCTGCTCAGCAGCCGCCGGCACCCAGCCCTCGCCGCCAGCCCCGCGGAGCCCGGCCCGGCCCCGCCTCCCTCCCTCCGCCCCGGGGAAGGGGCCGCGGCCGGGGCCGGGCGGCGGGGGCGGGCTCGGGGTCCCGCCGGAGGATGGGGCTGCGGGTGTCGCGCCCCGGGGGTGTCACGCCCCGTCCGCCGCGTCCTGCGGGACCGCGGGGCTCCCGGGGTGCGGGGCCGTGGGCAGCCCGGGATGTCCGTGGGGAGCAACCCCGGACGGGAGTTGCAGGGCGCCCGTCAGGGACCGCGGGAGCTCAGGAGGGATGTGGTGCTCCCGGCAGGAGAACGGTCCCGGCTCTGCACTCCCCACGGCCGTGCAGGCACCCGGGGGATTCCTCGCCAGTGTGATGTCTCCGGGCTCCCCACAGCAGCGCGCCTCACTCGCGGCACGCCGATGGAGGGACCCTGGAGCGGGGGTGCATAGCTGACTGCTGCAGGATGTGCCAAAGTCACCCTGGTGCTGAATGAAGGGCCGCGAATTGTCCTGTTGGATTCAATGGGACTGCGTGCACTACAGGCACTGGAGAGTGTGTGTAAATATTTGTGGGATTAGGGATATAACGGCCAGTCATCTTTTATTTTTCTAGTTCTGGATGTTGCCAGGAATAAGGGATCGTTTCCAGGCTCCTGTTTTCATGAAAGGCATGGTTTGTTTTTCTGCAAAGCTACCAGTTTTTAGGCAATTGAAGGCGGTGATAAATGTTTATGATCCAGCTTTGAGTGTTAACATCAGTGCTGATGAGGCAGGGCAGGTGCAGTGTGCCCCAGTTCGTTCTGGGGAGGAATGAAGTAGTGGAGGCAGGGAGTAGTGGAGGCACCAGAGACCCTCCTGATTCAGTGAGAAGATGCACACGATTTTGCTTTTGCAATTAGAGGTACCACAGCCTGTTGAATGTAGGGATGCCCAAAGAAATGATTATACTGCTTGGTCTTTCCAGAGGGTCTATACCTCCATTAAGGACCGGAGTGTACCAGAAAGGTCATGGCTCAGGGTCACAGCATTAATTTAACACCAGATCAAAAAACATTGGAAACCTATCAAGTAGGATCTCATATCAGCAAGGAATGGAGGATTAAATCCTCTAAAAGTAGTCATTCTAGAGCAAAAATGAAAGAACAGATTCAAAAATCTGAATTCCTTCAGTTGTTCTGATTACTTGAGTTGACATCAGCTTGAGCATGTTTCACTGACTTGGAGGCAGTACCTTTAGTTTGGGACTGATGAAAATATTGGAATACCAGCTGCAGCAGCCATTTGCTGCTTTAAAGCAGGGCTCAGATATCAAAGAGACTTGACTCAGCTTTTAGTTTACACTCTAGCAGTTGGAATATCATGAGTAAAACACTTAAATCTGAATGCAGTCATCAGGTAATTGTGGGGTCCCTGTAGTGCTGTGTTGGATTAGGACTGCAATGTTTATGAGACACGCTCATGCTTACTTGGTGGTGTGAGGCTCCAAAGCTAATTTACAATTTTTGTTTTAAAGAATCAATAAAATTCTGTTTTCAAAACCGAAAGCCATCGAAACTCTGATCCAAAGCCCATGAGTATGTTTGCAAAAAGAAACCTTTCCATCACTTTTCATTGATTGTATGAAAGCAGTAAATGAAGCCCCATTTCTCCACAGGAGGGTACCTCTGTTTGAAAACACAGTGCAGAAGGAGTGCTTTAAAAAAAGATAGAGAAAGAAGAATATGGCCTTAAACCTGTGTCATCAGGTGACGTGCAAGGAGTAGGACTGTGCAGGAATTTAGAAAATTCCTCAAAAGCAGTAAAGATAACACTTTTCTAATTTAATTTTTTATACAGTAACCTTAATGAACTGAAGAGTAGCAACCAAAGCTGCAGAGCCTGATGAGTTAATTTCTGCATCTGAGGAAAATATGTTCCTTATTAATTGAAAGAAAAATTATTCATATTTTGAATTCATACAGAGCTTATGATTGATTTAGTAGGCCTGGGGTCTACCTTCATTCTTGTGGCTTGAAAATATTTATTAATTTGTGAACACAGTGGGACACTTCATATTTCTGGAATAAGCTTCCATATGGGCTTTTAATCATGTAAATTGTATTCCATACTGGATTTCCTATACGTATGTTAGGAATGTGTGAGAAAGTATAGGTAAAAATATGTTAATTTAAATGGCTGATGAGCTTCTGCTAACACTGCTATAAAAATCTAATGTTAGTAAAGAAATGCAGGAAATTCATGAACTGTTTCACACGTCAAATCTTTCCTTTAAACCCAAGTATTTTATGTTTTAATTTCTAAAGTGAGCATTCTTCTTTCCTTCCCACAAATCCATGTCTGTCCACCAGAGGAGGGTGTAGGTGTTAGACACCATCACCACCCTCAGCAATCCTGGGGAGGACAGATTGTTGATGGATCATGGAGATGGGGTAATTGATCAAGCACACTTAACAAACATAAGTGGATAATTGATATTATGGAGCATATACGTTATTGTATATGTTCAGCTGAATACATACATATTTAGGGTGCAGTACACTATATAATACAGGTTTGTATTATGCTAGGAAACATAATACTGTGTTGCTCAGTCACAGGCCTTCACAAACTTTAGCTTTTTATACACTCTTTCATATTTTTCAAGTTTCATTTAAATCTATGGTGAAATTTGCCAAACATGGTTACTTTGCTTTTCCGCAGAAAACCACTGATCTTCTCAGAAAAAGTTTCAAGTGTATTTTCATATTCTTTTATTTTTAGGAAACTTTAGACCATGTTCTAGGGAAACTAATTTCACAGAAATGCTTCATTTTAGGGGCTTCTTTGTTACCCTAGTTCAGGACATAAATGATGAGGCCTGTTTTTTCATCCAACAATAACAATATAACAGCAGCTTACTACCACAACGGGCTGCCTGTCACAAAGCCATCCCATGTTGCAGCCAGATTCAGACTCAGAGAAGGGCTAAGGGATCTAAACAAATCATCCTTCTTCAGAAATGTTTACATATTGCCTTAATATCGCTTGTTTATATGGAACTATTACAATTTATTCATCAAATGCTGAAATAAGGTGCCCATGTGAGTGCTTTGCAGTTGCTGTGGCACGGTGTGACTTTAAGCACTTACCAACCACATGCACATTGTTTATTTTTTTTTCTTATTACAGTCTCCTCTTGAATATAAAGGAAGTTTGTTTATAATGGGTCTCACTCACTTTTGCTCTGCAAAATGTGTTGAAATTCAGCAGCAATCCAAAAGAGAAAGATGTCAGTGTTTAATCTCCCCGTGTGCACTTTAGAATAAATTGTGCAGGCTGTGCTAAAGAGATTTAAACCCAAGGTAATGGGCTCAGTTCTTGTTCACTTTGATTCCACTTCAAAATGGACCATTACCCTCACCTGGCTCATTCCCAGAGCCTAACCTACAAAATTTGTGCTCTTTGGCAAGTCTTGGAGATCCTGGAAGCCTTGCTCCTTGCACATGGAGTCATGTGTGGCATTCTCTTTTGATCGGCAGCTTTCTCATAGCCTGAACTCCCATACAATACAAAGGGCAGCAATTGAATTTAAAAAAGTCTCAAAAAAGAAATTGCATGCATCATTGAGGAGAACTGCATGTGACACGGGAACCATATGTGGAGGATCATTTGTCTGAAGTAAGTACCATTTGGGTTCCATACAAAATGTTCATTTGAAAAGTAAGAGTTGAGTATTATAACATATTTTAATGATAAATCTTTTTCTGCACAACAATTTCATATTGTTGTTAATGACCATTTTGGAGCTCTGCCCAGAGTGAAGACATTATCCTTGGATCTGGGTAATGAGTTTGTAAATGATCCTGAACAAATGGTGAAGCTATTTGCTAAAATTTTTTGTTAAATCTACAGATGAGCCTTTTCTTAATCTGGGTAATTAGCATCATAATTTGAAAGTATTTAGTTATCTAGACTTGTCCCTGGCAAGTGAGGTTGATTTTTGTTTTTCCTTTCCTATTTTTTGATTAACTGTGAGACTGAGGGGGATTCTGAAAGTAGCAAAACACCTGGTTGTCTTTTTGGTATGCCAGAATTACTCAGAGATACAAACTTGTTCTAGCCATGGTTTGGATGTTGATCCTGCAAAGGCTCACGTGCCAGTTCTCTTGTCTTTCAATTGCTGTGAACTTTTTATCTTGGAAGGAAAAGAAGGAAGATAGCTCTAGAATAGGCTGGACAGTCATATTGCACTAAATTTAAATAAAAGCAAAATGCTGGAATGCAAGTAAAAGTACAGCTATTACGATCATCTGCGGGTGAGATTGAGGGACCACTGTTTAATATTTTTGATACTTGGTAAAACACATCATTGTGGTGTTTTTTCGTATTTTGAATGAAGAGAGATTGTTTACAGTTCAGAAAGTTTGAGAAATTTTATTCTGGCAATTTACAGACCAATTTCCTTGCACAGTTTTTTGTCAAAGTTGTCTAAAGCAATTGTAGCCATTGTATCTGCTGAATATCCAAACCAATGAAATATTTGACATTTGCACTCCAAAATTTCCATAATGAAAAGTAATTCCATTACTGCTAGAGTGCTAAAATGCTGAAGACACTAAAACCAAGACCAAATAATTTGTGCCAATTTTATTAGGATCCCTGCAGAAGCAGATTTTTATACATTACTTATGACAATTTGTTTCTTTCAACACACAGAAAAATAATTCTTATTGCCTCAGGAATAGATTCTTATTGCCTGAGGTCTAACCAGGTCAGCTCTCTCTTCAGCTGGAGTATATAAAAATGATACTGGCCAGAGTTTGATTTATGTGGATGGAAAGCAGCAAAGGTCTCTCCATGTTTTGAGACTGTCCAAATGCCAATGACATTCAGTTTATGGCTATCTTTAGTGGGAGCAAGCCAGCAGGAACCCAGAATTGGGCTGTGTCAGCCCAGAGAAGCATCAGTTTGCTGTCATTTACGTGCCACACATCTGGGATGAGCTGGGTGTGTTCTGCATGCCCCAGTCTGGCTTCTTTGCCTTCTCCCAGAGAGGCAAAGTGGTGCACAGAGCTGTCTCTGGAAGGGCACCTGGCACTAGAGGGAGTGGAAGCTGGTGTAGGCTACTCACAGACACCAACACAGCAGCGTAGTTCAGCTGTGTCCACTCCCCAGATTTGCTGGTTATGTCAATAGAGATTCACATGGTAAGTCCAAATGCATGACACAATCCTACAGTCATAGAATGGCCTGAGTTGGAAGGAACTTCCAAGATCATCTAGTTCCACCTCCCTCCTGTGCATAAGGACATCTTCCACTGGACCAGGTTGCTCAGAGCTCTATCCTGCATGGCCTTAAACACTTCCAGGGATGGGACATCCACCACTTCTCTGGGAAATCTGTTGCAGTGCCTCACCACCCTCACAGTAAGGAATTATTTCCTATTATCTAATCTAAATCTATTGTCTTTCAGTTTGAACCCCCCTTCCTCCTTGTCCTGTCACTGTGAGCTCCTGTGAAAAGTCCCTCTCCATCTTTCTTGTAGGATCTCTTCAGGTACTGGAATACCATATGTGGTCTTCTTGACCCCTTGCCTGGCAGTGCAGATCTCAGAGTCAAACAGGGACTGAGTGTGGCTTGTATATTGTATAGGAGAGGATCCTAGCAAGAAAAGAAAATAAAAATACAGTGAATCCTCCCTATATTAAGTTAACATTATTGCAATGTATTTTGGCTCCTCAGCCTGTGAGTTCCACCCATTAGGACTCCCTGACGCTTCAACAAGTGGGTGTAAGTAGGTCCAGGGGAATATTAAATTACAACCCTTCAGCTCTGACTTTGGCCCAAAAAGAGAAAAAAACCCTTTGAAAGTCAGGGAACATCATGACTGCAATTGTAAAGTATTTTGCACGCTATGTAGAACACATCTGTAAATTATGTAAATTAATATTTATGGAGAGTGTTGAACCTTTGAAGTTTTGCTTTTTGGAACATACTGAAAATAAAAGATGGCCACTCTGATTAGTATTTTTAGTAGAATTTACCAGGTTTACATAGATCTTTTTTTTACAGCAAATGGACTTCAAAAGGAACAAATGTACCAAAAGATAGGAAGTGATTGCTTCTGAGACCTATTATCAACAGTTGCTTCTGGTGCAACTGGTGTTCTGCTTCTGTCTTCTTTCAGGTAGATTGCAGAGCATGAGATACTCACTGGGAATATTAATGAAGGCTATAAAGAGATACTGTGGCTTTTTCATTTTGTTAGGCATGCACAAATAGTTGTGGTCAAAAAACATTATGGAGGTGGTGAAATTGAGCACTCACAATAGGAAATGCCAGGAGAAAGATTTCCCATGGGACTTCAGCTCACTTGCCTATGTTTGGAATTATTGACAAGACATACATTCCTACTGACAAAAGGTATCAATATGAATACTAGTTTATAATGGTGTGTTAATTTTTTTCTCTCATAATTCCATTTATCTGGTACAGAGGAGGGCTGAACTCATTTAGGGAGCACCCCTTCAATATTTTATCTTTTCTTCATTGTTCCTATAGGTCCCATTCACTGCAATGTTCGTGCTCCTCACTGAAGGTAAAATTATTGATTTCCTCTATGTCTGTCATCAGGGTAGAATTTCACAAATCTTAATTCAACTTTGCAAGCAATAACTAGTATTAATACCTCTGTTTTATAGGGCTGAGACACAGTAAGATTAAAGCTATTCTCTCCTAAGAAGTGAATCCCTTGAAGTGCAATGATTTCTTGAGCTACCCAGTGTTGTTGTTGATGTTTACACTATACACCTGAGGGCACCTTCCACTTTCCACTCTCCAAGCCTGGCTGAAAGTCCCAGTGACAGCCCCACAAGGCTCAGCTACACACAGTGCTGCCTCTGACCTTTCTCTCCCATCTTTCCATGCGTGTGAAACCTGCAAAGAGCAACACTGGCAGGCTCTGAGTGAAACCCCACGAGTGGATCACTGGGACATGAGGGGTACTGCTGATTGCAGAGGACCAGCAATCCAGCTACAGTCATGCCCAGTGTTTCCAAGCTTGAAGGCTACATCCCACTGACTTCCAAGTCAGGGGGCAGTGCTCAGCCCTTCTGCAAATGAAGCCATAGGGTTCCCGTCAGGATTGTTGAGAAAAACATGGGTAGTGACAGAGAGGGATGAGCTAGATGTTGGTGAGTTGCTGGGATGGGTTGAGGCCAGCTGGTGGCAGCTCAGCCCCCACCCAGTTGCTCACTCACTTTCCCCCAGAGAGACGGGGGAGAGAGTTGGAAAGCCAAAAGTGAGAGAAACTCATGGGTGAAGATGAAAGCAGTTTAATAAGTGAATGGGGAAAAGAAGATCCCAACTGATGCAAAGGCAATCACTCATCACCTCCCACCAGCAGTCCTATGTCCAGTCAGTCTTCAAGCAGCAGCTGAGCACAAAAAGTCGCAGTTTTATTGATGAGCATGCTGTATCTAGTGTGAAACATCCCTGGGCAGTTTGGGTCAGCTGTCCCCTCCCAGCCTTTTGCCTACTCCCAGCCTACTCAAACTAGAAACAGAGAAGCCCTTGGTGCTGTGAAAGCACTGCTCAGCAACAGCAAGAACATGGATGTGTTACCTGCACTCTTTTGGTCACAAATCTAAACCACAGCACTGTGCTGGCCACTTGAAGAAAGTCACCTCCACCCCACCCAGACCCAGTGTAGCTGCTCCCATCACATGGGCACTGCCTGAAGAGTCAGAGTCTTGTTCTCTAGTTTCAGCTTTGAAAATCAGAAATTTCTTTTTCCCTGCCTCTTCTCTGACCTTTACAATAAGTGAGGTAGAACTCTTAAAAGACTTAAAGTTTTCCTCACTGTACAAACCTGGGGTTGACATCTTGCTTCTAGGCTGTGCAGACTCCCACTGGGAAAGAGAAAATGTTATTCCAGGCACAAAGATCACCTACCCACCAGATTTCAGGATTTTGATGCAAAGCCTGGGAAATGAGAGTTTTTAAAGGAAAACATCTACAGGGTTTTGACATAGACAACAATATATACATTTTCCCTTAAGTTCTTTCTTGGAAATGACTGAAAATTTTCCAAAAAAATTATCAAAAGAAGTCCAAACAAAATCAGCCAGAGGCATCCAGCCAGCAGGAGAAATTACAGCTAGGATGACTGAATTTTGGCAAGGCTGTAAGGTCCTTATAATGGAAAGTATTGGGTAACTTTAAAGAAAGGCCAAAACCAGTTCAGGAATGAAGAAAGAATGACCATGGTGGCCAGAGATTTTAATCTTTCATCTACCATGCAACCCTATAAAGGGAAGACATAACCCAAAATGTGTTTGGAGATATCTGTGGAGAGGACACAGGGGAACAAGCTGATTTTGATCTTTCTTGTGTCAATCCAGGCTGTCAGGTCTTTTGAAAGCTCTACAAAGCTTTCTCCTACATTAGAAAAGTCAATTTCTCTACTTGAGATATTTGTGAGGAATGAAACACATGCATCCATGCCTCTTACAGATCCACATAAAACTACCTACAAGCCCAGCTGAGCAATGAGTTACAGCCCTTGGCTTCCAGACTCAGCATCAGCCACTCATACACCCTCAGGTAGAGTCTAGACCTCTTTTCTCTACTTTAAAGATGACTGCTCAGCATGCAGCTGGCTTCCAGAGTATTGTGTAAAGGGTATTCCAAACATTTCAGGTTAAAGTTCAGGAAAGAAGTGCTGTTATGCGCCCATTTCAGTGCAGGTGCTAGAGCAGAGTATTGAGATTGGAAAAAACTCCCTCCTGCTCTGGCAGAGGCACATCTGCTGTGGCTGACAGAGCTCAGTGAGGTCTCCAGCTCTGCCTCCCAGAAAGGGAGCAGCACAGAGATCAGGAGCAAAGCTCCACATTATTCACCAGCTTTGGTGTTCCTGCAGGGACACTTGGGATGGAGAGGAAAGAGTTCTGTCACACACTTATAAAATGACCCTTTGAAGTGCAGAGTTTTTCATGCTGTCACTTGTCATGCTGTTTTCTTCATGGAAAGAGACCAGGCGTGCCTGTTGACAGTCAAAATCTGTCAAACTCAGCATGAACTACAGAACAAGTAAATACATACACCTGTTTGTAAAAACTTTTCCCTTAGGACCTGGAGATCTCTGGGGTTTCTTGGGCAATGGATAACTGCAAGGGCAGGGAGAACTGTGAAGCATGGAGCAGCACTGTGTTCAGTCCATGTGCCACATGTATTATGCAAAAAAAAATCTTCATGGAGAATGAAAATGAAGCAAGGCACCAGAGGCACCACCTGACCATTGTTCCTGGGGGATGTTCATAAGTTTAAGTATGGAAGAGTTTGCTTCTTCTGTTACCATGTATTTTTCTGAGTTTTGGAGTGTTACTGGTTTTGCTTTGTATTAGATTTCAGAAAATAGACTTCAAAATTGGTAACAGGCAGCTAGTCTGCTCACAATGTTCCTTTTTTTTCCCCTTGAGATACTTGCCTGTGTAATAAATTCCATTTTTTAATTTATTAAATGAACATAGTCAAGGTACTTGCAAAGAAGGGAATATCCAAATATATGCAGAAGCATCAGAGAACAAAATTCACTGGAATAGCAAAATTGCAACACAGAGTCATTTATATTGGAAGGAACCATGAAGAGATCTCTGGTCCATCCTCCTGTTCCAAGTAGGGTCAGCTGTGAGACCAGACCAGGTTGCTCAGTACTTTTCCCATTTGGATCTTGGAAGCTCCAAAGGCAGTGACTGCACAGCCTCTCTGGGCAACCTGCACCCCTGCCTGGGTGGGACAGATCACTCAGGCTGAACAAGTTTCTTCTTGTATCTTGTCTGAATCTCCCTTGTTCCAATGCATGCTTGTCTCTCATCCTCCCAGCGTGGAGCACAGTGTAGAGCCCAGCTCCATCTCCTCCCCAGGCTCCCAGCAGGAGCTGCTGTCACCTGCTGGGGTGCACCTCTGGTTCATGTTCAGCTTGCTGTCCTCCACAGCCCCACAGCCCTTCCTGTGGAGCTGCTCCCCATGCTCCCAGTCCCCAGCCTGTCCCATTCCAGTAAGTTGGTCCATCCCAGGAGCAGAAAATTGAACTTGCTCTTCAATTCAAAACATTTCTGTTGGCCCAGTCCTCCAGCCTGCCTGGATACAGGGCTGCTTTCTAGCCCAGTGAATGCACTCCCCAATTTTGCTTCATCTGCAGATTTAATAAAGTGATAAAGTGCACCCCATCCCCTCCTTCAGATCAGGAATATAGGTATAAGACAGGACAGATCTTGCTTGTAACTGGTCACCAGACAAGGTGGCAGGAATCATTAACCACTATCCTTTGAACCTTTTGGAGCCCTTGCACAAACCCTATCTAGTTCCATCGACATAGATCAAAGTTTCCCAAGGAACCTCTGACTCAGTTCTTTTTCCTTTTTTTTTTTTTTTTTTTTAGTTTCTCTCTCCCTGACCATCACTTCTAGGCATAAAGGTCTGAGACACCTTGTTGCTGAAGACCAAGGCACAGAAGCCATTTCTCAGCCTTGCAGTTGCTGGTGCTGCTGCATTCAGCAGTGGAGGGTACAAGCTGCTCCTGGCAGTGGTCTTCTCCCCCTTGACCTTTCTAGACAAGTCTCAAGAAGAACCTGCTGGAGATATGGCCAGGAGTGGGGTGTTTGTGGCAAGCTAGGATGCTTTGAGGCAGTTTGCCTTGGCCCAGCTCATAGGAGCAGTAGTGTATGTTGTCCTCAAGGCAGGACATCTGGAGCCACTTTCTGTCCATGCCTGCAAGCCTCTGTAGACCCAACCAAGCAGCCTAACTTTATGTTATCATCTTTCATTTTACATATTGATAATATTTGTGTTTGCAATTAAAGAAACCTGAACTTGTAACCAATTTTCCTGTTCTGTTGGCCCAGATACTACTTTTTTCACAGACTTAAAATGCAGAGTGCAATATTTTGCTGCTGGTTGATGTGGCCCCTCGGTCTCACAGGAAAAGGGAGGGAAAAGTTTTGAGTCATTCAGCAACAACCACAGGGAAATATAGTCCCATCCACATTCATTTCCAGAGAGGAATTTGAGGTTTGGATGACACAGAAGAGGAATTACTGTGGGGAAAGGACTTCTCAGGCTTTGCTGGTAGAAGGACATTCCAAAGCGCAGAGGATTTTTATAGTTTCTGTAATTCTTCTAACTCTGTGTTTCTCATTTTATGAGTGTGAGCTGTCTCCATTTCCCTGCCCTTTCCCGTTGGGCTCGTTCGTCTTTGTGCAGCCCTGATTCAGCAGCAGCAGCTCGGTGCCTCGGGATGAGGGTGAGAACTGGCTGCATTTGCTGGCTACAGGAACAAGCATTACCTTGCCTCAGAGAGACTGGCTGAGCTGCTGCCAGAAAACAGACTGGGTTAGCAGAGCCTTGGGCGTGACTGCAGCCACCTCTCACTTCCCCCTCCTGCAGGGAATGAGCTCCTTGTGATTAAGAGTGTTTTCTGGTAACTCTTCCTAACCTCTTTGCAGCCTTGGAGTGAAGAAAGGGGATGTGAAAGTGCAGCCTCCAATTTCGGAAAAAGTGTTCAACATAGAGTCATAGAATCACAGAATGGTCTGGGTTGGAGGGGACATCAAAGATCATCCTGTTCCAACCCCCCAGCCATGGGCAGGGACAGCTTCCACTGGACCAGGCTGCCCAAAGCCCCATCCAACCTGGCCTTGAAAACTTCCAGGGATAGGACATGCACAGCTTCTCTGGGCAAGCTGTTCCAGTGCTTCACCACCCTCACCATAAAGAATTTATTCCTAATATCTAATATCAACTTACCCTCTGTCAGTTTAAAAGCCTTCCCCTTTGTCCTATCACTACATGTGCATGTAGAAAGTCCCTCTCCATTTCTTCTGTTGCCCCCTTCAGGCACTGGAAGGCTGCCATAAGGTCTTAGACCCTTCTCTTCTCCAGGCTGAACAACCCCAGCTCAGCCTGTCTTCATAGGAGAGGTGCTCCGGCTCTGTGGTCTTCCATATCACCCTCCTCTCGTGCCTGTGGTGAATTACTGGGGCTAAGCTAAAGCATAAACATGAATTTTACATAAGTTATTTGGGAAACTATGGAGTCTATAACCCTCATTATGTCTTCTCAGAATGTAGTCCAGTCCCAATTCAACTTTGAATCAATGAAATATGAAAGTCCTCCACATTGATAGGAGGTACAATACATGGTCCTATGTTAAATGGCATGGCCATGCTCAAGCTTCTTTCATCCAGTTGGAAGCAGAGTGCTCCTGTGAGCCCTTCATTTGCTGCACTTTGGAGCTTCTTTTCTGACTTTGGTAGTTGCTCCAGAAAAACAATTGCTGTAGAAGGTGATAATGCTGGAGATGAATTCATCTACTGCCATAGCTATGTGGGCATCTGGTCACCAAACAAGAAATCTTGGATTGGATTTCTTTTATGGTGGGTTTGAAATGTGAAGAATGAAACCTTGGGACATGATCTGCTCTGCTAACTAAGTAGGCACCAGCATTTTATACCACTGGAAGATTTTTTCAGGGTGGTGGCAGTCCTTGTAATGGATTGCTCTTACCAAAACTTTGAATTTTAATAGTCTTGTGAAATAAGACTGCAACTAATAATTGCAAAGAATGAACAAGAAGGATGAAAGTTCAAAACCTATATGTGTCCAGGTGAGCCCTATTGAGTGGATTGTTTTGTTGCATTTTCAACCCAGGGAACTGGTAGCATCACCATCCTTGAAGATGTTTAAAAGTTGTGTAGATGTGGCTCTTGAGGACATGGATTAGTGGTGGACTTGTCAGTGCTGGGTTAATGGCTGGACTCGATGATCTTGGAGGTCTTTTCCAACCTAAGTGATTCTTTATAAAAGTAAATTCTAAATTATACATTAGAGTCTCTGTTGCTTGTTTTAGGGCAAGTTCATTCTGGTCAGGCAAAACACTGTTACAAATGATACATTCAGATGTGTTCACCCAGTTGTAGAGCCCTGTATCACCCAGTATTGCAGGTGAAGAGCCTCGTGCATGGCCCGACGCTCTCAGCCTTCTGCAGGAATTAATTGGTCATGCAGACAACACTTCTGTTGATGTTTTTTCTTGGCAAGGGTGAGCTGAAACAGTTTGTATGTAATTGCACAGCTTTACATGGATTTCCTGGTTATGCTGATGGGCAGCATTTTTGGCTAATAAGAAAACTGTATATAATCTTACAATGTACATGGTGATGATATATGGATTGATATTGGAACAATGACTGAATTCCTTCATGGTTTATGAATAGCACTCCAAATTTAAACAGTTTTGATTAAATGCTCGCTCAGGCTCATGCTGTTCTATAACATGTGGCACTTTTTGGAAAGAGGAATTTTCTTTTAACTTGTTTGTCTAAATATCAGTCCTGATCAAAACATGGGATGTATGTGCTCAGGAAATTTTGCTGTTGAAAATTTGTTTTTATTCTGAATTAAAGGATAAATGACATTTGAACCTATTTTTCCTATACTCCACAGAGCCAAAAAAAAAAAAAAAAAATTAAATGCTATCTATTTGGAAGACTGTAAATTATGGGTTGAAGTTTGAAATTCTGGGTTAAAAATTTTTAAATGTATGCTGTATTTATTTTATGTTTTTAAATTTTGATATTACTTTATGCCACTTTCATTGCTTTGAAATCAGTTTATGACTTCAGAGCAGCTATATTTCATTATATTACTTTAAATAATTTTAAAGTCTGGCTTCTGTTTATTGACATTAAAGCATTTTATCTTCTCAATGTAGCTGTCTCCAATTTCTGTTGCATTGAAAGAATTTATCAGACTCTTTAGTTCCAAAACAAACAGGAAATACTTGGATAGGAGTGACATACCAGATCTTCACAAAAAAACAGGAGACACTGTGATCAAGGAAAGAGGTTTCATTCAGTGATAGAAAGCAGCACACAGTAATGATTTTAAAAGATAGTAAAACCCAGGAAGGGAATAAAATATTTCAGCTGTGATGATAGTTTTTATTGCATTACGCTGTTGTCATCTGCTAACTGCAGTATTGTATAAATTGCCATAAGTTATAAAATTTATTTTAAAATTAACTCAAGACAAATAGAAACATAATTTCAGAATGCTGAAATGAAGTTTCATAATGTATGCTGAAATCTATTTTCTTGAAATAGCGCTTTTCTTGAAACATTTGCACTGAAAGACTTTGAGGTGGAGTTGATTTTTATCAACATATTTTAAAATGTTTCAAATTTTGATGAAGTGAGCACTACTGCATTGGCAAATATTTTGATGAAAAAGTCTGCCTGTGTTTTAGGACATGTTGTAAGACAGGATGGTAGTTTAATAAAACCTGCATAGGAAGGAAATGAACACATTTCAAGGACATGTGCAGGCATGGATGTAAATATTGCTGCTTGTTTCCTTAGGGTTGGAGCAAGCTGCCATTAACCTAATGGGAAAGATGCTATTTACTTTTCATCTCGTACAGGAGTGGGTATTGTTTAGTTCTTTAAAAGCGATTAAATATCTGCTTGAACTTCAAATGAGCATTGGATATGCTCATTTTAGAGTAGTCCTACTGCTTTTGCTCTTTCTGATGGTGCTAACTCTAGAAAGTCTGGTAAGGAGGAACCTTTACAGATGTCCTTTGCCTTCAGCTTTCACATTCAACAGCTTGGAAGACCAGAAGCCATCACTGAAAACTTGGCCTTCCTGAAATCAATGGGATATGTGCCACTGGCTTCAGCAGAGTCAGGATTTCACTGCATGTTGAGAAGATTACCTTTTTCTATTTATTTATTTTATTGGCAGAAAGGAAAGCCGTGCAAAACCAATCCAGTTAAACAAACATCTGATGGGTTTGGATGTGTAACTCCTATTTTATGCTATTAGAGGCAAATTGTGCTGGAACCTGCCCATGCTCTCACTGCAAGCAGGCGGCAGAGCAATTGCTGTTTCATAACAGCACACAAAGTTCTTTGAAAGCCAGAATTCCCCATACATCTGTAAGAAATAATGTTGCAACACTACACTACTTTGATTTATCAAAGATCACTTTAGAGAGGGGAAGGTGATTCTATTGGTAAAATGGAGTAAATTTCATTCACACTCTTGTGCCCATATGCTGACAAGCATCAGGAGGGGTATATACCCAAATAAATGCATTCAGGCATCCAGATAGGAGTACCCAGCCAGTCTGCCTGGGACTCCTTGGCAGGTAGGACAAGGGATGCCTCCTGTGAAGTCCTCCCCACAGGTCCTGGTTTCTCCTTAGATTGGTGGCAGTGATGTGGGTTTGTATGTGCCTCTTTCATACCATCTAGAAATCAGGTCACCAGTTATTCAGCCTGGGCTGAATCTGTGTCTCCCAGTCTGGGTGTCCTGGGAAGCTGCACACAGTCCATGGGTTCTTCATGTGCCACCAATTCAGGTATTGTCAGCAGATATTGCACTCATAAACCTTCCCCTGCTGCTTCTTAGGGTGGTTCCCCATCCTGACTTTTCCACTCCTGCTCTGCTCATAACACTCCTAAGGTTTTTACTGCATTCTCTACATGTTGATGCAAAATTCAACAGACTCTTTTTTTTGTTTGCAATTTTTTCAAGGTCTGTACAAAACTGAACTACTTGTGAACAGATACAACCCCCTTTCACTTACTTTACTTTGAAAGTGGCTATGTTCTGATGCTAAGAATAACTTTCCCTTTCAGGGAAAAAATCCATCTTTTAATGGGTCGTTTGTCAAGATTGCAAAACCTCTCTGAGTAATTCCTGTGTTTATATATGTTTTTTATATTACATCATATTGAGAGGTCTCAACAAGACATATTTTTGTGAGTTTATGCTAGAAAGAATCATCTCTTTGAGCCTTAATGCTTGGCTTTGTAATCAAGAGACACTCATTTGATGAGGCCCCTGGTGCTAAGCCCTCCAAGATGACTAAAAGGCATTACTTTTTGTCAAACTGTAAATATCACATACTTTAAAAAATATATTGGATAAAGAAACAAGAGAGTAAAGAGGTATCTTATATCTGTTGCATGTGAAAAAATGTATGAAGTTGACCAAATTAAAAACAAAACAGATAGCATTCTATTGCAGGAATGAATGAAGGCTTTAAAATGAAATATAAGAACAACCTTCCACCCACAGAACCCAGTCCAAAAGCAAGATTTTGATTTATTTGATTCTACACATATTTTTGTCATTAAGCTTTGTAGAATATTCTAAACTTTTGCCATGCTGTTATGCATGCTAAAACACTGATTCCCACATGGTGAGCTAATGGCAAAGAAAACACTTGTGTCACCAGGAAAAAGAGAAAGTCTTCAGCCTGGACACAGAAGATTTAAATGCTCTCTCAGACATGCTCCCCTACATGAAGGTGATACCACACAGGATTTCTGAACTCTTCTCCCCTGTCTTAGGACACCTAAATGAGCTCCTTTCAGTCATAACAGCAGAAAGGAGGACAGATTGTAATGAAACCACCTTAAAAGAAGAAAGGAGGGGGAAAAAAGGAAAAGCCAGCTAAGATCTTTAATTTTAGATAACTGGGCAGACTTAGCTGCACAGTTTTGGAATAATCGAGTCAAAACCACACATGGTCATGAAAAAGAAGAAGAAGAGCTGTTGATAGTATCAGCAGAGTTGCATTAGCTGAGCATGTGTGTGTGTGCATGCAAAGATCAGGACTTCCAGGAAAAGAGCCCATACCCTATTGCAGAGCCCGTTCACATCTGCTGGAGTCCCACCACTGCTGGTGGTGCCCAAGCTCCTCTCTTGGAAGGCAAGAGGCTCCTTGGACTTTTTTTTTTAAGAAACAGAAAAAACATAATGCAATTTCTAATGAATATGCCAAACTGTTGTCATCTTTTGAGAGGCTCAAATGATAATTTTTGGGTGCTATATAAAAATTAGGAGTGAATTATATCAACATTTAATTAACTAATTTATTCATTTACCTTGGCCATCCTATGGATTTTCTTACTCAGCTGTGCTTGTCCTGGGCCTGAAGAGGTGCAGAGACCAAGACAGCTGCCCTGCAGGAGCTCTTTTGAGTTTTCTTCTGTCTGGCACCTGCAGTTTTGGTCAGTGGTGGGAGAGGAGGGACAAAGAGATCTGCAACAGCACAAGTCCTTGGCCATTGCTCATCTCTTCTGTGCCCCCAAGAGGGAGAGTTCATTGTACAATATACCAGACAGGTACCAGCTTCTGGAGGAGAATCCAAGAGAGATGCAATTCCCTCCTTACCTAAATAAGTTGCAGCTACAGAGGCATCCATCTTCACTTCCAAGCAGAGCTATCTCATCAAATCTGTCCTACTTCCTTATGGTGGAAGGGCCAGAGCCATTGTGTTGGCCTATGGCTTTAGAGAAAGGAGGATTAAAATAAACACTCCAAACTGACACGCTTGTCCATACAAATTCTGTGTCTATTTGTGATGTTTTTTCTGTGAAGTCCTTTTACTGTGTGAGCACAAACTCCATTCAGTGCTGAAATTTGTGCCTTCACTAAAGGTGTTTGCCAGTGTTATCACTCCTCCTTACTGAAGTACCACCTAATGAGGTGAGGGAAGAAAAAAGAAATCCAAGGATTACCTTACCAAGGTAGTCCTCACTATGGTCAAATACTAAGGCTAGACTCCATACAGGATTTTTATTTAGTTTTATATTTTTAGTTTTATTTTCTCCTGCTTTTCCTGCTTGCTTGTTTGAATCTCTGGGAATATGTGTGCGTGTGTGTGTTTATTAAATTTTTTCGCAATCATTTCACAGTCTCCCTTCTGATGTCTTGGAGACCACACATTAAGGAAGGCTGGGTGTAGACTAATTGTAAGACTTTCCTAGTAGCATGAATCTAAGCTTGAAAACCCTTCTGCTCTTTTATTTTTCTTCCCACAAGCAATATGGAAATGCCAACAAGCAGGGAGACATTTCTAATATTTTCATTTTTCATATTTATCTTGCATCATCCAATACACTCACATGCTGGAAGCAAAAATCCATTAGGGCATGGGACAAGCCAATGAGTTACTCTGAAGTAACTTTAGGGCTGTGTGCTGGTGATAACTGCAGTTGCCTTCTATTTTCCCTTTGTGTGGAGTAGTTTATCTGCAGTCCCAGCTGGACAAGCTTCCTTCTTGCAAGCTGGGCTGCAAGGTAGAAACCCAAACCGAGTGGAACAGCAAGATCATGGCTTTGAGAATTTGTTTCTGATTTTTTAAGGTGCACCACAGTGGAAGCAAGATCACTGAAACACAGGCAAAAAAGTAATGAAATGCCTTGGGAAATAAAAAAGAAGATGCATGCTTGGTTTAATAAAGGCATCTTTGTGTTGTGCTTCTTCAAAGTGCAGTTAATGAACATGGCACAGAAACAGTGCTTCTTGTTTCCTTTAGATGTGGGATATTTGTTAACATTGTTAGATGGACACAAAGCCAGATGACTTCATTTTGAATTGTTATATGGTGTTCTTTTTCCACTGTGCCTAACAAAAAATCATTTATGAAGCAAAAGCAAAAAAAAAAAAAACCAAAAAACTCCTTATATTACGTAACTGTTAATTCAGCCTCAAAAAGAAGAAAAGAAAAAAAAAAGAAGCCATTTGGGATCCCAGGGAAATATTATTGGATTGTTGCTGAAAATTCATTGCTTAAGACAAACATTGGATTAAATGACAACTATAATAATGGCACCTTTGTGGCCAGTACATGTATTCATGGGAAAGTGGTTAATATTCCCTACAAAGCAGTTGAACTTTTCAGAGAGACAAAAAATTGTACAGTGTTTTTTTTTCAGAGGCAGTCGATGTTTTCTGAAAAATCACACTGCTGGACGTACCCAGGAGTTCTGTGAACATCTTCTGCTACCAGAGCTTCCCCAATGGTCCCCAGCACCAAGAGCACAGCCCAGAGTCCATCGGGAACAGCACTGTTGTGTGGGAAATAATGAAAACGAAGCAGAGAGGAGCTGTGCATCATGTAACGTGATGGTGGCAGGGCCAGGAATAAACCTAGACCTCCTGGCTCCCTACCTTGTGATCTCCCTGCTAGACATCTTCCTGTTTTCCTTTGAAAATGTTGACAGCTTACTGGAGAGGAAAATCTACAAACATTACACATTCCGCTGTCAAAAAAGGCGCTTTGTTATTTGATATAGGAACTCTTTTAATTATTGAGGTAACTTCACAGCATGAGGTCACAAAGGGCAAATTTGTTAGCAGCATTTATGAGTGATCTGCCCATGAGCAGCCCACAAGTCCAGAAGAACTGGCTTGACATGCTGGAGTTTTTTATGCAGTCCCATTCAAGAACATTTTAAGAACAAGTATCATAACTTCTTTGACTGGAAATAGTGAAATTGGTACTGATCCAGTAAGAAAACTGACCTGAATTCTCATGCACCACTTGAATCAACACCAAAAACTGTTCCAGCTCCTGATTCATTGGATTTTAGTTTCAGACAGAAACAGATGCACACAAATCCAAAGAGACAGTTTTCCCTGTAGGAGCCAAAAATTTAAACAAAATTTATATGCTTCCACCACACTGACTGTACTTCAACAGTTTAACTTTTCAGACAAATACAAACTTGTTATTAGCAGGACCTTTTAAACAACTGGATAGCCAATTTGAATGCTTTCATTAGTCACAAAACATTTTTGTTGTTTCTTATGAATATTTCTATTAAATTAGTTCACAATAAGCCAGTTTTGTCTCTTCATTATAATGGGAATATTAAAGGGGTTAGAACTAAAATATGTCCCAGGCTAAAACTCTTCACTCCATGTACACCAAACACACAGTAAAAAGAAGAAGTATTCAGCCATGTAAAAAATAGGATGCGAAAAACTGATTGCTCTTGATCTGTCACCTTTTTGTCTTATAACACTTAATGGTACAAGGCACATTGAATTCAGCCCAGTGACAGACTGGGAGAACCTGGAAAGTGTTCTTCTTAAAAACCTCAAACATCAGCCTACACCTAACAAACCAAAGCACACATCTTTGGGAATTCTGCAGCACGCTCAGAATTTGGTTTGGGCCTCAATAAGGCTCACAGGTTTAATGGGGTATGGTGCTGGGGTAACTCTGGAATCACTGGAACTTGTGAGGAGCTCTGCACCCCTTTTCAAGCAGGTTATACAGTGACTGTGATATTACAGTGGCTGTGCTACAAAAGGATGCATTTTTTCTATATTCATATTAAACAAGGGCTACAGTAAGTAGTGCTAACACAAATGAAAACAGCAACTACAATGATGACATCATAAATATCAGCTCTTAAAGAATTCCACAAAGGGAGATATAGATCTGTATCTTCATACTGGTGATGGAAAAACTCCCAACACACCATGTAGCTTCTTATGTCCAATTGAAGAATGACAGATGGAAATTCAGTCCAGCATCCTTCCCATTTCTGGCCACAATATTCAATATATGTGTGTGAGTATGTAATTCCTGGGGGTGATCCTGCACTTCAGATTCCCCTCATCATCTGCCTTGTCCTGGAAGTTTTTAGCTCTGGGCAAGGCTCCGAGCTGGCAGGGCTGGGGCTCCCAGGCACCACAGGCCATGCAGTCTGCTGTGCCCAAGTGCTGCTGTGGCATCATCATCTGAGATCATGATGAGCTCTTCAGAGCTTGCTCATATGCCAAGTTGCCAGGTCCTGGCTTGTATGGATAGAGAAGGAGAGTTGTGACATCTCAGCCAAGAAAACCCTTCTCTACAGGCACTTGTGGTAGTGCCACTACTACAGCCACCACTATGGCATTGCATTCAAGAGCAGTGAGGCATTGGTGCTCGAGTCCCTGTTTTATCCCAGCCTGCCCTGAAAGGGTCTCTGAAGAGCAGTGGTGAGTGACACTCAAGCTGACCATTCCAGGCTTTTAGACTATATTTCATGGCTTCATCTTCCCTTGAATATAGAGGATGCTAGGATTTGGCAGCCTCAGGTTGTAGGTGGTCCACAGGACTTGTGAGGCTCTTGAACTTTGACATCACAGTGGCACCAGTGTCCCCCTTTAGCACTTCACAGCAGCTCTGAGTGTGGCCAGCATGTCCTTTCCTAGCAACATGATCTGTAAGGGTATTCCTTTATAATCAACCTTAGACATTCCCAAAGAAGGTATGGGGGGGCTGCACATGAGCCTAAGAGGCTGAGCTTGAAATACCTCGCCCTTGTAAACCTTCACGGTGCTGGCGGATGTTTGTGCGAACACAATACCGCACCTTCAGGAGCAGGGCTTGTTTTCTGCCTTGGCTGACCTGAACTTGTGAAATACTTTGGATCTTCTATATCGTATAGCAGGGTCAAGTATTTTAATTTATAGAGGGTCGCAGTTGCTACTCCCCTTAAACACCAATGGAATTTTTCAATATCCTTGAAGTAAATCCCTTTTGCAAAACAGTAAATGCTAGTATGTCAAACATGGATTTGTTCTGAGATTATTTACTTACAATTAGACAACTGTGCTGGCTTTCAGAGAGACTAGTCAGCAAAATCAACATTATTTGAAAGAGCAGCAGGATGGCCAGTGTTTTAGAATCCAAGGAATGTGGTTTTCATAAATTCCACAGCCTGGTGAGATGCCACAGAACCCGCTAATTTGTTCTTCAAAGTTTTTTTGGGGAGGCTATTTTACACATATCTACATTTTAAAGGGTTTCCATTTAGTGAGGAAAAAAGCTCTCTATTTTAAACCTTGTGAAATGGATATTTTCCCATTTAGAACAAAGTATTTTTCATCCTTCTTTTTTTTTCCTTTGACGTAAGTGTATGTATACACCTACACAGCTCTTGGGCAGGGCAGGGCAGGGCAGAACAGGGAATCAGCTGTAACTGAAGCAGCTGCCAGGAGTGAAATTACTGAACACGAAGGGACAGTCTGTTTGCAGCTCCAACCTGCTTCAGGTCACCACCAGTAATTTTGCATCTCTCAGTTCAGACTCTTCTTTGAAACTGCTTTTTCTTAATAAGCATTCCTTGTAAGTCCTAGCTGGGTGGTTTGTTCATTTCTGAGCTGAAAACAAAAAGGTAGAGCCTATAGTTACATGCAGAGAGGCAGCTTTTAAGCAGACATTCTTCCTGGTGTATGTTTTCAATAAAATTTTAATTATCTTTGCTAAACTGGCATGTTTGTCTTTGTGGACACAGTGTAGTTCAGCACATACTTGTAAAGAAGGGCAGGGACAACAGAGAAGCTGCAAAGCCCACTTGGGAGTTAAAAAATGGGTGTGTGGACATCTTTGACACACACATTGAGGGGCTGGCTTTTGATTTAGCACAACCCAGCAGAGCGAAGGCAAAGCAGACGTGGAGAGCTCTCTTCCAGTGCCAGGGAGAGCAGCAGACAGCAAATGGAGAGCTACTGGGGCAGAGCATCTGCATGGGAAAATGACAGTGACCTGGGTGCCTCCCTTGCCTGGGTCACTGCTCAGGACACACAGACTGGCTGCTGCTTCTGCTACAGCCATCAGAGCAGCAGTTTTGGCAGGGCCAACATTCCCAGGGATACCTGGTGAGACCTTTGTCCCTGCCCTCCTCTGCCCTGCTGTCCCCTTGCTCCCCACAGCAGCCCTGCTTCTCCTGCCTCCTCTTTGAGACTATCCTTGGCCTCTCTTTTTTTGTGGCCATCTCGCAAATCCCTCAGGGCCTCTGCTTATCTACCCATACCACCACTCTTTAATTTTCTCTGCAGAGTCAGGAGGCTGTATTTGTTGTATGAGAGGCTCCATATATAATCAGTATTCTGGACATTGCCACTATTTTTCAGCTTCATCAAAAATACTCCTTCAAATCCCTCAAGTCTAATTACAATATCCCAGTAAGTTTTACTTGGTCTTTTCAAAATTTGCCTGACATTTAAAATCTGACTTCAAGATAGCTTCATTATTTCTCATTTAGTGATGAATTCTGTGAGGAACCTCATTCCCTCCCTTTCTATATCCATCACAATCAGTGAGAACTTGGCTCCAAATGGAGGAGAGCAGATAAATGTGTCAGACAGCAATGCTTCACATCAGGTATGTCAGGTAAGGAAGTGCAAAAGAAAGAAGAAATCAGAATTTTTTCATGTATATTACAAATCTCTTTTCAAGTTGATCCTAAAGGGTAAAAGGGTGGGTGAAAAAGACAGCAGATTTTCTTACCCATTTACACATTTGTATTCACTTGATAAGCTAGGTACAGTCTTGGTGAAACATTAAAGACATTTTTTGCACTGTGTGTTCGCATAATGATGTGGAAATGCATGCCAGAAATAGTCTCAAGGGAGGAAAAAGAAACAGTGAACTAGGAAACCAGGCTCCTGTTAGGGCAGATAATTAGAATATCTGAAGAGTGACAAGATTCCAATGCCAAAACAGCTTCATTTCACATCATGGAGGAGGTTTTGGGAAGATGGTATACAACAGAGGCCTAAGACAATTCCTTCTAGTTTCTGTTAAGCTTTTTGCAAAGAGCCCATGTGCTATGAACTTTGCTTCACCATCATACTCCCTCCCTTTCTAGTCTTCCCCATTTATGTGGTTTGTGCCTCCACTACTTTATTATCTATTCTTCAGAATTTGCAAGTACACATTGTCTACCACCTTGAGCATGTGAAATTTCAGGTGCATGCACCAGAACCAAACCACACACAAGAACCAGACCCAGTCCAGCACCAGAGCTGGCTGTAGATGAGAGGGGCTCAACACTGCTGCCTGAGATCCACTCACATGAGCCAGCTCTATTTCACATGAGGAGATCTGGGGGTACAATAACCATCAGGGGTTATTTTCCCTTCAGGAAAGGAGAAGCCTGTTAGTGCAGATCTCTTCTTTACACTTGCTTGTGTGAGGGAAGGGGGAGAAGGAGGCAGTGGGCAGCAAGGAGCTGAAAAGCAGGAAAGTACAGGGGATGTGTTTTGCTCTGCTCCATCATGTAGCCCTGCCCTGGTCCATTTGTTGTGCAATTTAAAACTGCCTGTCAGCAACATTATTTATGGGACTGCACAGGCTGAGTCTCAGAATCAGGAAGCCAAATCCAGCTTCCCTGATATCATTCTCCACCCAGGCTATTACATTGTTAGCCTTATTTCTTAAGAAAACGATTCCTACGTGACTTTTGCAGCCTGTTTGTACAAGAATCTGTGTGTCAACCCTCAAGACCAGTGTGTCACCTTTCCTTAGAACTTTGCCCTGCAATTCACCCATTTCAATTGGATTTAGCTGAAAGACACAGGCTCAAAGTCGCTTGGCTCCCAAACATTTGATTGAACCATTTGTCCACAAAGGAAAACACGAGCCAGAGGAGCATCTGTTCCTGATGGGAATGCAGACAGAGCTCAGCCTTTGTTCAGGCTGGAAGTGGCCATCCAACCCATGCCCACGTGCACTTTAGGCTGGCCAGCTGGTATGCAGGCACGTCCCAGCCAGCCACAACTTCTGCTGCCCAGAATATTTAGGGACACTGAAATGTGCTGGAGGGGGTATCCATATTGCAATGGTGGAAGCATGTAGGATGTGAGGGGAATGGAAACATCCTGTTCATGAAGACACAAAGAGGAATTGGGGTGATTCACCAAGAGGCATAGAGGCTATGGGATCTGAGCTGAGGCACTTCCAGAGTGCAAATCTGAGGCGAGGCTCCCTACAGAGCACCTCAGTCATTCCATGGCTCCTGGGCTCAGCACGACCTGGCACACATCCAGCTCAAGTCTGAGACAAGTGGTGATACCTCCAGAGTAGAACTGAGCAGATTTTTTGCTATTTTGTGCCAAAATGGCCTGAACAGCGCACTGGCGATAAACCAGATGATGCATAAATTCATAGAGCAAAGTTCAAGAAGATTTAGGAAACAGGACTTTTGATAAAAAAAGGACCCAAAGGAACCTTCAGATTGGAAATAGTAATAGGAAGGGTCCAGAGACATGTTGATAGCAGTAAGGGCTGCATTCTTATAATAAACCAAGGGGCTCTGATTTAATCTATGGAATGACCAGACACAAAAGGAATTCAAGAGGAATTTTCTGCCTGCAGAGCAGTGGACAGAGCACGCAGGACAAACAGGGAAAGAAGAAAAAGGTGTAGTATGCAAGCATGGACTGAAAATGGTTGTGGAATTTATCTAGAGACTCAGAAAGGGCCACACTTAATTAGAAAGGACTCCTAGCTTCCTTCTGTCCCAAAATGTCTCTCATTTGCCATTAGCAGCTCAGCAGGCGCTGTATGATACAATTACTCATTAAGTAAAGGAATTTCAAACCTTTGCCCTAAGAGGAGGCTAAACTTGTCACTCAAACTCAATCCTGCATCTTTTGATGAGCCTGAGCAATACTCAAACAAGGATCACAGAGCTGGGCTTTATTTTTGTTTTGCTGCAAGTGCTCAGGGATTGAAATGGAGAGTTTGCTCCTAGTAAGTCTGTGTTACTCTGCAGCTGTCCTGCACACACCATCCTCTTGCCTGCTCCATGGGCTGAGACAGGCTATTCTTATCTGCTTGAACTCATTTCCCTCATGAAATGCATCAAATACAGACTCCCCTTTTCTAACAAAATCATTAGCTCTGAGTGTAATAACCACATTTTATATTTGGGCAGAAGGGAGGATGTGGACAATGAGGTTACAGAGGTTTGTGGCCATGTCTGCATAAATGATTCATCTTTTGTGTTATCATACTGGTGTTGCTGTAACTTTTGTGGTTTAAGAGTACTGTTTTATTTTATAAGCCTGAAGGACCTAATGAGAAAAATGAGCAGAGCTTTTAGATTTCTCTCCTTTTTCCCCCACTCTGGCAGCTAGGCTAATAAAAGATACTTCCTCTCTCCACAAATCTACGTTTTCTGATTAAATCTCTACAAGCTAAATACTACACTGATTTACAGCACATTCAACATTATCCCTGTGTGCCACTCTTTTCAATAACTAATAAATAAAAATACCAAGTTAATGTACAATCCAAGGCATTTAGAATAAAGTCTTGGGATTAAACAGGAACACATGTAGCTCGCATATCTTTATTTGAATAAAGTATATGGAAAAACTAACAAAGGTTACAATTTCAATGGATCTGTTTTCCTCAGAAAACTTTGCTGAGTAAGACACTGAAATGTTAAACTTTGTTTCTCTTTCCACTTCTGTTGCTTAAGGAATTTTCTACAATACTGTGGGGTGTGCATGTGTTGGGAAAAAAATGCTGTTTTAACATTTCTTTGTAAGACACTCTGATTCTCTTTTGTTATGCCAGAGATTTACTGTTTCTTTTGACATCACAGTGGCTGTTTTTGCAAGGACTGCTTGGGACAGCAGCAAAGCAATCTTTCTCACTTCCATCCCCATGTACAGAACAAAAAGCTGAGAGACACCAAGTAGTTTTGACAATTGTTTGCTGAATAACAAAGAATTACCAAAATCGTACAAAATTCTCAGGAAGGGATTAAAAAAAAAAAAAAAAAGAAGGAGCAAAGTTATGCAGGAAAAACACCACTTAGTTTGTGACCAAACCTAAGAGCAGCATCTCAGGTTTCTTTGGGAGGCCACTGCCTGGGATCAGGTGGTCCTACAGGATGTACTCTGCAAGCCAAATTTTCTCCCCAAGGCTTGTCAGTGGGACTGTTTGCTTTCCTCAGTGGAAATACCACCGAAATCATCCAAAAACAGACTGAACTTACCACATCTGATTTTTCCTAGGATCCCTTAGTGGGCAGAAGTACTATCTCCCCTAGCAAAGCAGGTTATCTGTCAGCAGGTGAGCCATCACTCTGCAAACACCTGCCCTTTTACAGCAGGGCTATGCTGTATTTTATGCAACTCCATGGTTTCAGACAAATCCCACAGAAATCTCCATCAGGAGATTCCCCAGACTCTGAACTAATAATGTTCATTGCTCAATATATTGAAATCCAAGCCTGAGCCTGTAGAATGGGTACTTTCCATCTCTAAATACTCCCTTTTGTACAGCTGGTTACACAGGCACTAGGATTAAAGTCCCTGAGACTTCCCTAAGAGGTTGCTCTAGTTAATGATATATACGCTGAAAAGATGGAAAAGCAGATTCTAGTTTTTGGAAAAGCACCCCAAAAGCTTTCAGAAAACATATATTAAACATATATTAAGCATGATCTAAATAGATGGAAAGAAAGCACATTCAGAAAACATGATGAGGAAAGCAGTGAAGCAGGTGGCCTTAGACTTGGAGTTATGGAAAATGTAGCAACGAGCAGAAATACCTTTATTTCCAGCATGTTAGGCAATGTAAATTTTCCCATCCTGACTAACTAGGAAGAAGCTAATATTAAGTGTGATCTGGGTGTACCAAGCAGTTTTTGCTGTATTAGAGCCAATACTCCAGGGAAAGCAGAGCAGGCCTCATCTCTGCAAATATTCTGGGTTACTTGAAGAAGAAACTAAAGAATACAGTGAATGGCTCTGTTCTTCTCCAGTTTAGCCTTGGTACATCATCGGATAGGAGGAGGCATTTACTCAGAATAGGCACTTCCTGGTGGGGTAAATTCCTCTAGTCTTTTCTCAGATTTGTTATGCTTGGTGTTTTGATGGTGTAGGATTAAATAAAATTGAAATGCAAGATAATGCATCATATACAAAGTGCTCTCAAGGAATAAAAAGCATCTACCTTATTGTGATTGCATTGGCAATATGCAGACATTGACTGCAGCTTGCCATTATCAACACCAAAGAATTTAGAGACAGGATGGTGAACAAAACACACTGTTTTGTGAAAGAAACCCAAAGAGCTAGGCAAGAGGGATAGATTTACCTCATAATGACATGTGGTCAAAACATTTTACCCTGTGTGAAGACAGAGTACTCCTTCAGGGGTGGAGCATGGCAGTCTCTCAGCAGCGGGTAATGTCACTATTGCAGCCCAATGCCATTCACTACCACGCTGCCGCCTTGACTCAAAGCATTCTAAGAGGGATAGAAAAGGTATAAAATCTCATGAGCACTTCTCCCAGCCCTAGGATTTCCCCAGGGAAGTCTTCCTCCCTGGGAAGTTCCGTCTTTGCCATACAGACAGGGCCAACACAGCTTCCTTTGGCATGGAGGGGTTAGCTGCAGATCTTGGGGTGAATAATCCTGCCAGTGAAACCGCAAGATGGTTTATAGAAAACATTCATAAAAAGCTTTTGATTAGAGAGGGTCTGGGGCTATCGTGGAAAACTTGGAGTGAAAAGAGCAGCCACATAACTGGGTTCCTAATATAAATGCCCTCAACTGCATATAGGGTTATCATATAATCACAAAATGGGACCTGTCTAGTAATAATTCTCTTTCATTTTACTGTCAGCTTCTTGGCTACTTGGAACACAATGAATAAGAAATGGAAGAGCAAGACCTTGGAGGATCCAGTGACAAAGTAAGAAATAAAAAAAATATGTGCTAAGGACATAGACTTGGTATTTCTAACAAATGTCCTCATTTAAGTGGACTTTTCACATGATATGAATAAATGTTGTGAGTTGACAAAAGTAATTTTTTTCTGTTTTATCCATGACATGAAAAATCCCTTTTCTATTTCAGCAGTAAGTCCAAACACCAAGGATAGCAGATGCTCTTTAACCACAAGAAAGCAATACAAACATTGAGTAAAGCATACTGCTTTGTTTGTTTGGGGTTTCTTTGTGCAAAGAGCAACGACCTTAAGTGCACATAACAGAGTGAATACAACTCCTTGGTTGCTTCCACTTGGAAGACTGTTGCTATTTCTTTCTCTTTAATATTGACTAGTGCTGAAATAAGTAGATCCCAAGGCTTTATTCTCTAAACTGCTTCCTGCTCTGACAACAGGTAAGTCAAGATGTATGAGGGATAAGAGAGCACTTTCCATGGCTATTTCAGTCCTTGATAATGTTTGCTGGATTGCCAGAAGAGGATGCTTCTGATGAGGTTACACATGTGAAGATTCTTCTGGCAACCACTCATATTGGTTGCTCACAGCAGAAGGGAAAGCATTCCATTGAAGAAGTTTCAGTTGCAATTTATCTATACTCATGTCTCTGGACAAAAAAAGGAAATATCATGTATTAGCTCTGAAGCTAGAACAGGAAGGAAGCACTTCCTTGAGCTGAAAGGAATGGAAAGAGTACTTCCCCATGTGAAATTACAAGGAGGAAATAAAGACAGTAGCTATCAGCAAAATTAAGCACATATCGTTCATTTGCAAACCCACTTCTGTTCTTGAAGAAAACTGGAAGTGGGTTTTGGACACAATCTGACAATTAAAACAACCACTATTTTCTAACACTGCTGTGTCACAGAACAGGACTTTTTATCATCATTTCTTTGGAAGCTGTTCCATTCTGAATTACATGGGAGTTTGTGCACTTCCCAGGTGACAAAAGGTCCTAAATCTGTTTGTATATGTAAGAACTGAAGCCTGACTTAGACACCACAATCCTTGTCATGTGTAGCAAGAACAGAGATTAGCTGTGATTGCAGTGGTGTAAGCCCTTTGTTAACTCCATGACCTGTAAGAAAAGTAGGGAGCCCCTGCTACTTACATACATGAGAGCATCTTATTAAACTGCTGTGCCCTTTCACATGCAGCTCTTTTAAAACACACATTTCAGGCAGATGGGGAATTGCAGTGTATTTTTTTTCTCATTAATGCCCCCATAAATAATGGGACAGATTTGATTTTCTCCAGGTCTCAAGCCACGGCTATGTACACCTGTAAGAAACCATTGCAGCAGAAGATTATACTTCTAATGAGAAAGTATAGATGCCATGAGATGGCAACAAAGGACTGTGGCAACTCAATTAAATGATTTTATTGAAACAGTGAGATCTGACTGCTCTATAGCTCCACAGTATTATGACAATTGTGGAGGAAATAGGGACCATTTGTCCAGTTGCTGTTTTCACATTCCTAACATGAGAAAAATATTTCAGTGATATTGTTAATATTTCGGAGGTGTCCAAGCTAAACCATGGGTTTTTCTCTTAGACCCTTGTACTCACACAGCTCTTATCTAAAATCCAGATACTTGGGACCTTGGGAATGCTTCTCTTAGTTGCTTATCTCTATGGTTCCAGCAGGATACAGATAGCAGCTTTCAGCTGCAGTTTCTTGCTTTGGCTGGTGGCTAAAAGCAATGTCTAAAATGAATGTTAGGCCTTTTCTCTTAGGTAAAGATTTTGTTGCATTTTTGTTTGTTGGGCTAAAAATTCACAGATTGAAATGGTTTCTTAAGAGAGCTTAGAGGTAAAAACTTCTGCTAGGGAAGTTTTCAAGAATAAGTGCCTGGATTTCTCAGTACTGCTGACTATCACCTAGAGAAACTTTATGCAGAAATATCTAAACTGACTCCCTCTTGGAGCCATTTATGCCTTGTCAAGGCTGACCTGGTACAGAGGCTAGATGGAGTTAAAGAATAAAGTAGGGATTTATTAGAAGGCGGTGGATACACCTTGGGCAGTACAAGAGCCCAACCAGGGCTACATCCAAGATGAACCCAAAATGGTCACAAAATGGACAACCAATCCCAAGGTCTCTCGCTTTTATAAGTTCTGGTCCATTAGCATATTGGAGTTAATTGTCCAATTATAGCTTTAGGTTATGAAGTCCCATCCTTCTTATTTTTCTCTCTTCAGCCCACAATGTTTATGCTCTTGGGGCTGAAATTTGGGTCAGTTGTCCTTGGTCCCAAGCTAGAAAAGGAATTGTTTTGTCTACCTACTCTGTGAAGAGAGCTTACTATCCCCTAATATGAAGCTCACAACTACACATTGAAGCAGTATAGAATTTGAAAAATATAAAAGCTAAAACTTAAGGCATCTCCATAGACAAACATCCATTAAATCTGGAGAAGAATTCATCACAAAAAAATAAAATTATACCAAATGCTGTCAGTGGATGCCTTAAGTGGACTTAGCTTCTTTACACAAGCCACTGTAAGATTAAGAGACTCATGTTATGGCTGTAGGAAATGGTGAATAATGGCAAAGTGTGAGTTCCCATCAATCATGGTTTGGATGAGGTTGATCAATTTGCATTTAGTTAACCTATGTAAATGTAACACTTGATTCTAACTCTTTTGCAATTTTATATCCTACCACAGGACTGACAGAAATCAAAAGTGCATCTGTGTTTCCCAGCAATCTTAATTGCATCAGATTGCATTTAATGTCTCCACTGGCAGATAGTTTAACTCCAGTTGGGGCCATATTCCATGAGAATGTCAACATCACTTCAAACTCCACCTAATCAATCCCTAATGAAGCTTTCTGAAAAAGTCTCAATTTCATTGATGCTTACTTTTTTTAACCAGGCACAATACTCCTCCCCAGACTGAAGAAATAGAGAGTAAATGACCATTACTGTGTTTTCATTTTGGAAAGATTAATCTGATTTAATGTCTTCTGTATAGATATATTTATCTGCCCCCAATATTCCAGACAAAATTTAATGGAATAATGATGCCACCTTGGCTATTAATAGAATGAGTTCAGCTGATTAGTCAAGCTTAACCTACTTATTTTGACAAGGTCTTTGAGTTTACTTCCATTTAAACAAACATAGAAATCTTCTAACTGATGTTTATTAAGTATAAACCCATATTTTTTCTGTAATAGCAGTGAAAAGAAATAAATAGCTCAAAGGAGCAAAATAAACATTTTAAAGTATACTTTGCAAAGCAGGTGACCCCTGTTTGGTTTGTTTCCTCAGATATTGTGAAAGTATTCAACCCATTTAATGACAGGAGACAATCCAGCATCAAATTCCTTTGTTGCAAGTGAGCAAGAAATACTATTTAATACATTTATAGGTAAAAGGATGAGTGTTATTTAGTCTTAAAAATGCAATTTAATGGAAGGAGCTGCATTACTACTAGGAAACAATGAGTTGCAACTCTATATAGTAAACTTAAGTTCTAGATAGTAAATTCAATTAAATTGATCTTGAAGAAACTGAAAGTCTAAATGTTAGCCCAGGTCAGATGCACAGAAGACATTTAAGAAATCCAACCCTACTGAATTTACCTACTGAATTAAACGTGCTGGCTAGATACCTTGTTTTCCACCACTTTCCCTAGGACTGTTTCTCTGCTATACCCCCTTTCCTAGGACAGTGGGACAGTGACAGCCAAGGGGACAATTAAGCCCTTAACGGAGGAATGTCACTGAGGCAGGAGAGGACAGGAGCCCTTTTATTTGGTAATGCATAACAGTGGCTGGCAGAACAACACTTCCCCTGGAGCTATGGCTCTTAAAAAGCTGCAGATGAGTTCCTGTACAGCTCCTACAGCTGTTCTTCATCTCTCTTGGTCTCATCACCTAATTAGTGAAAGATACATCAAGTCATGCTTCCCCATGTGTGTTTGAGGTTGCACCCATGCATGGATCCTAGAGCCAGTACCTTGGCTGTGTAAGCTGAGTAGGCTGTGCAGGGTTGGGTGAACAGAGGAGATACCTGGCTGGTGCACATCAGTGCCTAACATCAATCTGGAAACAGCACAGCCTGGACCCAGAAACTGGAAGTGAAGACAGCTCTGAGAACTTACACATTGCCTAAGCGTCCTCATCTGCAATGAAATCATTAGTTATGAGTCTGAAAGACACACAGCTCCTCAATGATCCAGTCCTCTTTAAGCCACAGCTCTGAACTGTCAGACTGAATCTTACCTGTCCTGGCTTGTAATGACAACCAGCCCTGTGAGGTGGCACAGAGGAGCAGGGGGTGGCACTGACCAGGTTTCAGGTCTGGTGGTACAGGGAGGAGGGCAGAGGAGGAGATGTCTGTGCAATCACCCACAGGCAGCCCAGCTCCTGGGAGAAGCTTGCTGGAGGCAGTTTCTAACATCTGGATCTAGAAACAGCTGTGATTTGCTGATCTACATAATTGAGATGCCTCCCTGGAACTAACTGTCTCCAGAGGAAACTCAGCATCTGAGCAAATAAGACAACCAGGAAGGATGTGGTATTGAATATATGGAAGTCAGGTCTCCCATCTCTCTGTCCATGTGCTAAACAATTTCTCATCTTTCTTGGGTACCCTGCTTCTTCACAGGGGGTTTGTAACAGGCAGTGTGAGTGCTGCAGCCTCGTGGTATCACCATGTGGAAGCTGCTAGCTCATGACCAGTCCTGTGTCTCTGGTTCTGGTATTTGAGCTGATGGACATGCATCCATTTCTCTGTCAGTGCAGTGTTCTTGCTCAGGAAGCATTTCAGATTCGATGTCCAGTCTCTGTCTTCAAACACCAAGCTTGCCCTTTGGACTCTATTCCAGTCCAACAGTGCTGGGATATTATATTTAGGCTATTTTTTTTGTTATTTTGACCTCTTTTTGGTCAAGATAACACTGTTGTTGACCACACTGTTCTGTTCTCTCCTTGGCTCTCAGCCCCTATGGCGATGGTCCAGAATTTCTCTCCACACTCCTGTATCAAATGCTCAATATCTCCTGCTAAGCCTGTTCTTGAAAAAGCCTGTTCCCCCTTCCTCTAATCAATATCTATTTTCTGTGAAACTGCGTGGGAATGCTTGTGAATTCCTGATAAATGTCTCTCCCCTCCCAAATATTACTTTGAGTGGTGAGGGGGAAAGGAGAGACAGAGGAGTCAGGGATAAGCAGAAAAACAAGAAATGATAATGGAAATATTTTACATTCCTTCAAATGCATGAAACTGTGCCTATCATTTCACAATTAAAAGTGAGATTCAGCTGTCTTTCCTCAGAGTGTTGTGAAATGACAGGCAGCATTTTTGTAGTTTAGAGAATTCTAAGACATTTCTAAAATATATCCTATAACAAAGGCAGCCTTCACTGGATTTTTTTTTCCCAAGATAATTTTCATCTGTATGTGCCAAAGTTATAACTTTTCAGGAAAATGCAACAATTACAAATAATAGAATTGAAAACAAATGCAAATAACGAATAACTCACAAACAAGCAGAGGAAAAAAAAATCCCTGTCTTATGAAAACATGTTGTTTTATCAGCCACAAGTAAATTTTCCAGGTTAGTCATCGCTCTCAAACACACACAGTCCTGACCTGCTACCACATTTTTTGCTCACATGTACATAATTAGTGCTTCATGTTTTCTAATGCTTCTCTATCACACCCAGTGTCCAGGAATGTCTCTGCCTGACAGTGCTTGAGGCTGAGCCAGACCTTGGGCTCTCACTTGTGCTCTGCAAGGGGTCTTTGTTATCATGCCTGCCTAACCATCTACCTCCCTAATTTAATATACCCACTTTGAGAAAACACACCCTAATCTTTATACTCTTTAAAATTTTTGGTCTCATGTGGGAATTTTGAATTGCCGAGTAGAACAGGGTTATGTCTCAAATTTCCTTTGCCTCATAAAGTCCTGAGCTTTTATATGCCACAGATGGAAGGTGTAGAAGGCAAATCTACCCACAAAGACACAAACCTACCATATGCAAATCTCCCTTACTGTGACTATACATAAAGATAATAATAATGCCAAGCTGAAAAGGTGTGTTATTGTAACTTGCACAAAGTGAAATATTCCTTATTACCCAACTAACATTCCTAAATATCTTATTATGTAAGTGAGGTTATTTTAATGGCACACAAATAACTGCTTTATAAACACCTCTGTTAAGACAATGATGACTTGCATTTATCTGCAAAGATGCATCTATCTCTCAATGGTTCTATATCACTGCATAAAGAAGAACAGGAAAATCACAGCTCAGCATTTAACAAAAAGCCCAACATTTAAACTGGGATCACTCCTCTGCCATGAGAGATGTAGGCATATTTAACTTTGGTATTTGGGGTAAAAGTGCACAGTTAATTGCTCCCAGCACTCTGCCATGTCTTAGGTCTAAAGCTAAGAATTTTCATAGTGAAACCTGCAGAAGCTCTGGCTTAAAACTGCAGAAAAATATTACTGCTATGAACTAGATCCTTAGGGCTATACCAGATGTGCTTCTGGCCTAAAACACGAGTCTTTTCTAATTTAGAACCCTTTAAATTATGTGGGCTGATGTCAGTTTCATTTTGGGAAATGGACAAACAGTGGTGAAACAGCTTTTCTCCAGTGGCTGAATCCTGTAGGGTCCTATAGTCCATCCTAAATTTTTGCCCCATAAGTAACTATAAATACTTTTAACTTCAGCAGGCATTTCATACAGAAAGCTGAGAAGACTATCTCCTGCTGATATCTATAGCTAATTGAGCTTTCACACATTAAATTTCTGTGAGGATGCTGTTACTAGTCCTTTCTGAATAGCTCTGCTTGTGGTCATTTTGGTGTACGTATTTACTGCAAGCTGAGCCACATTCTTTTTGGACCCCTGTTGACTCGGGCATAGTCTGTACATTGAGTTGAAGTCTTGTTCACGCAGAGTGAAGTCAATACAAGTATTTCCAGGGGCTCAGATGGGCTTTGATGGGCCCTAGCCCAGGACAAGAGTTTACAGCATTTGGAGCCAGAAAAAACTGAGTGAGGTCATCTGGTCTGGTCTCTAGCTAACCACAGGATATGCAAGTTTAATCCAGATATGACAGTATTGAAATAACATTTTTTTTTGCCTTAGGAGATTAGAAAGTGTGTGCCATGGAGCTGAGAAATGGAGGTGCCTCTGTCGCAGTGTGGCACCCTGGCTGCTGGGACTTGCTCAGGAGAGAAGCTCCGAGATGACTCCAGCTCCATTGACAGCCACTGAGTCACAGACAACTGTGCAGCACAGTACTCACTTCCTTCCCAAATCCTGAAGGAAGCTCAGGATTGTCAAATGGTGCCAGGAAATTTAATCAATGCTGTTTCCTATCAAACTCATGAACAAAGGGCGTAAGCACAAGTCAGGCTGACATACTATAGGGCCAGGAAAGACTGCAAATACCAGCCAGCTTAATCCTCTCATGATGTGTGTGTATGTACAGTATTGAAAAGAAATATGGTTGTACTAGGTTAAATCAGAAATACGTCCAGCCAAGTAGTACTTCCAAAAGCAGCAGTTGATTACAAGAGATACAAAAAGCAGAGCAATATAAAATCATCTGTCTCATAATCAGTGGTTTAGGAATCTTTTGGGTTGGAGGTCGGATGTGGACCAGCATGCTGCAATAAACTGGTGGAGGTGTCTCTTCTCCAGGAACTGCGCAATTTAATTTTTTTTAACTCCTTGAGTTTACTCTCAGAATCTGGATTAATCCCCTTCTTCTTTTAATATGTTTAACCCCATCATAAAAACTCTGTGTCAGGGTAAATCCACTCCCTTCTCGTAAGCTGTCTCAATATTCTCCTCACAGCGACGAGGAAATGTCTTATTTCAAGGCTGGATTTTTCCAACTCTAACTTCCTAGTGCTAGATCTTATCATGCCTTTGTCAGGACACTTGAAACTGAGGATGGAAAAGAGATTTTTCTCCTTTCCTTCCTCTGTTGTACTGTATCCATTTTTAAGTAACAGCCATGCAGATTTTTAAAATCCTGATCCACTGGACCACTTAATCGCATGATTTACTTAAGCACAGAAGTAATCCCATTGACTTCCATGGGACTGCTCTCAGGTTAAAAGTTAAATGCATGGTTAAGTGCTTTGCTTGAATAGTATTTAAGTTCTTTCTAATTTCTCCTTTACTTTCTTTTCTTGCTCATGCTACTTGATCTGCACAGTGTTGGAAGCACAGTGTTTCCAGTAAATTATTCAGTATGGGATCACATAGGTTACAACACAGCAATTTCCATTGCAGCTTTTGTCTAGCACTGAAGGAATTCTGACTGATGGATACCAAGGGCTTCTCTTGATGTTATTTTCTCTGAGGATGTAATGCTCTTCATTCCTGCTAATTCCCTCTGCTGCCTAGTTTATTTGTTCAGCAGTGCCCTAAACAAGAAAGGTTCCCTTCAAACAATAGGCTGCTTTGCACTCTGCGTGTGTGTGGTTTACTGAATCCAGACCTAGTGAAAATGCGCTGGTCTTCAGCTGGTATGAATCAGAGCTGTCTGCAGAGACAAGGGAGCTTTGCTTATTTACATCAGCTAGCGATCTGACCTGTTGTCTGCTGTTTTAATATATAAATGTGTCTATGTGTGCAGTTAAATATGTAAGACCCAGGCAGAGGAACAGACCTTCAAACATCTGCTCTTGGAATATGAGATATAATATTGGAGGCACGAGGGCAAAGGCTGAAATGAAAGTTCATTTCTTCCTGAGGTCAGGTATGGAAATGCATAATGTGGTATTGTCCCCCAGTACCAATAGCAAAATACTTCTGAATAATATTTGCAACATAATTATACCTGTCCCATGGACATTTGAAAGTTTTCTAGCACCTAAGGTGTTTCAAATGCAACTGAATTATTGATGATTTTTAGTAATAGTCACTGACGATTCTTGTGCCCTACATGCATGTGACCAGGGGTTCTGTCTGCTTTTGCAAACACTGTGAAGCAGCCATTTCAGATCAGTCAGGCTTGCAAATTAAGTATTACCCAGCTCATGGTTTCAATTATTTTCTGAAGATTTCTGTATCTGTTCTGTTGATAAGATTCAGGGCCAAGCCCCTACTACAAGGTGGTGAGAATATACAATGAGATTACTCCTTAAAATACAGTACTACCCCAATACTCCAGATTTGCATACCCCAAATATCCTTCCAGCAGGTGAAATTTCACGGATTTCTTCATTTGGTGAGAGCATTTTTTACATTGTGCTAAATGTTCACAATGAGCCTATCTTCTAGGATTTTTTTAAAACATACTTTGTCTGCAGGAACAAAATAAAAACATAAGGAATAAGGAACAAGGAATCCCTACAAACCACTGTCCACAAAGTAGGATGTATGATACTGTGCTGGACACTATAATGTTGCTGACCCAAAACCTAAGTGGAAATCTAGCATGACTTTGAAGTGTTAAGAGCCTAATGCGAAGTATATTATTGTGTAGGAGTTTGCCTTCATCTTTTATGAGTTTAACACTTTGATTGAAGGTTTCAGAAAGATTATGATGATTTAAATGTGGTAGCTGCCATCTCAGCTGACTGCAAGTTGTGCTAGAAAATTGCAGACAGGATTTTTTACAAGTTGAAATAATTTCTATATTTGTTGTGCCATAAGTATGAATGATCAGACCCTGTCAGCTTCCATGCATGAGAGATGTTGCAAAAATCCATACTCAGCAGGATATCCAAATCTCCCATTTTGACCTGTATCATACATGTCACAGAATCATAGAATCATAGAATGTTTTGGGTTGGAAGGGATGCTAAAAAATCATCTAATTGAACCTCCCTGTCACAGGTAGGGGATATCTTCCTATAGATCAGGTTGCTTCCTGCTAGCTGAGGTGCACACACTCCCTGTGCACACACAAATCTGGGCTGGTGAATTCCACAATTCTTTTCTTGGTATTTAGCATTTCACTGTACCTGAAAATGTACTGAAGTGTGGGCAAGACCCCCCATCTTTCCCAGAATGGCTTCATCCCAGAGCCAAAGGAAATATGAGGAGCAATAAAAGATTTCAAGAGTTATCTTGTTCTGCCACATGCATGTCTTCATGGGATTCCTACATTATTTTTGTGTGCAATAACGATTTGGCTGTTGGTAGAGGACATGGATATGAATTCATATACTTCCAGTTGGAAACATTATTCTTGTCTGTGTCTCCCCTGATGTTTTGTACTTCATGGTCTTTCCTATTTCACCTTCCTTTTCCTTTCTGCCTTTTTACTTCACTCATAATTCTCATTTGGTCTGAACTAAATTTTTCTTTTTTTCTTTTTTTCTTTTTAATTCTCCTCCCATTTCTCAAGTCTCTGTAACTATTGGGGTTTTTTTTTTCCCAGTGCTTTAAAAACCTTTGAGTATTGAGGCAGATGCACAAGGCAGGGTACCAGTTATGTAAAAGGACAGCTGTAAAAACATGTGCAACGGCAATCAAGAAGAACTCTTAGAAGCATGAGGTCATTAATCGTAATTGCAATAAGGGTCTTCTTAGAAATTGTCCTTAATATTTGAAATGGAGAAAATGTCAGCTTGAGGCAGCATTCCAACTTTGCTGGAATCCACTTCTGTGCTACTGCAAGCAAGGGGACTGTGTGTGTCTGATTATCAGCTACATGAGGAAGCTTTATCAATGATCAGACAGGGTCTGATCATTCAGACATCCTTCTTTAGGCTTGCTGTCCCATAGGCACTGGAGCATGGTCCACTTTAAATGCAGCAGAAAAAGCTACCAGGCAGAGGGTTATTCCCCAACAAAGCAATTTCCAGTTTCTTCATTGAATATTACCAAGGCCCTGTCCCGAATGCCTCCAATCCCTTTCCAGCAGTTTATGGCAGCTACCATCTTCAGGAGTTGTTCTGCACCTCACAAACTGGTAACTCAGTCCTCCCAATTTCAATAAATTCTGGAGTTGTTTTCAATAATCAGTCACTCTTTTAACTAGGTGATACAAGCTGAATGACAAAAATATGCTTAAACAAACCAGATGAATACACAGAAGGAACCCTGTTCCTTTCAGTTGCAGGATGAAAGCCGATATATTACATGTCTGCATGCAATAAAACGTTTTTGTTTTAATGTTCCTAGGGAAGCTTGAAACTAAACCCTTGCAAAACATCTGGTTCAAAACTTCCGAATTTTAATATTAAATGCTTCCTGAAATCTGTTTGTGTAACTGAGCTGTGCAGGTTTGCTTCATAGCTTTCTAATAAATTGTTTCTAGCTCATTTTGTTATCCTTGCTCTGACTTTGATACCTCCTGCTGATAATATAATGTCAGTAATAGTGCTTCTCCAAGTTTAATAGTTAGCAGATATCTTCAGCGCAGATTCTGAAGACAACTGCAAAGTTTTTAGCTTTCAGCTTCATATTGTCTTTAATTCAGCCCTAAGGTTTTAACTTTTTGCTTCGTAAAGTGAATTAAATTTTTGTTAGAGTTTTGTCTTCCCACACATAATCTTCGGTATCACCCTTCTGCAATGCCTCTGGATAAAGTGTGAAAAAACTTTGCATGGCCCTGTGAAACAACAGTTGTCATGTTACTGCTGGGATTGGTATTCAGAACTTTGTGTCAAAGCCCTGAAGGGCCTGGAAAACAAAAAAAATCAGCAGTGAAGTGGAAGACTTTTTCCACACCGATTTATCATTCTTATCATCCATGGATAGATGAGCAAAAGGAAATCAGAAAAGGCATTTTAAAGCATGCTGAGCCTTGTGAAGTTGGTCTTGCTGACCCCAAAAGCTGTAGCTCAATAATTCCAGCTAAAGCCACATTAACTCTCAGTGTGATGCTCTAAGTTTCACAGGCTGATTTCTGCATTTTTCTGATTTCTTGTTTGTGCTGAGCACAGCGCAGCGTCCTGACCTGGCATTGCCTGACCCTCCTCCAGACAGGGTAATTGTGTCAGCCTGACTCTGAGCTTCAGGGCTTGTGAACTTTGAGATCCTGTCATGCTAACACAGCTGTGCTACTCTGGGGGCCTGAGCTGGTATTTTTGCAGGATGTGCAGCTTAGATTGACTGTAGCTATTCAGCTCAATGCAGCCTCAGCTCCTCTGTCTGAGGCCTTCCAGCATGACTGAGAGCACCTCAGGAGCATGCCTCTCCCTCTGGGATAAAGAGGAGCCTTGGTTCCTAACTTCAGGTAACCAAGTATAGCTCAAAGACTGAATACAGAACTTCAGGAGGCCTTTGAGAGCCTTTGAAATACAGGAGAAAGCAGAAGCCACTCAGGGGCTCCTGAAGCACTGGGAAGAATCAAAACAAAACAAAACAAACTTTTACAGCACAAAAGTTCAATTCTATACCCTTAAAATCCTTACCAACTTTTAGCAAAGCTTTGTGCACGCTTTAGATTAGCCATGTAATTACACCACAAACCCCCACAAGGATTTAATTTCAATTGAAAGCAGTAGAACTAATAGTGTGCTTACAAATAAAGCTAATTAAGATTTTGTAGAACTAGGGACTATTTCATGCAAATACCAAGAGATTTAATGTCAGTATGTAGCACTTTCCATGACTCATAGAGTCTTTAAATATGTACAGGTATTTTCAGCCTGATCATTATATGCCTGGCCTAGCTCAGAAAGAAATGCTTAGGAAATGTGTAGCATAGTAGGAAATAACTCTTACAAACAGAAAATAATCGTGTAAATATCTAACTGGAACAAAATCCTGAAGCTGATGTACAACACAGGAAATTCCATTTCAACATATTTCTTGATGCTTAATCCTGCCAGGTGGAATGGATCAAGAAAAAGGGAGAAGTCACAGTACATGGTGAAAAAATGTTACACATTTGTGGACGTCATCCAACGGGACCTAAGAAAAATCCACAAAGCAGCTACAATTCTCATTGCTCAAGTTCAGCTTGGTTCAAGCTCAATGTCTATATATCTTGTTACAATTATTTACTTTTCAATTTATCAGTATCTTGCAAAAAAAAAATCTATTTTGACTTAAACTCCTTTTCAAGCTATTTTCCAATTTTTTTCAATTGATAAGTATTATTTCAATTAAAATAGAGTAGTAGTGGAATAACAAGGGTAGGAAGTTGGGGTAGGAAAAGAGACACTTTCTTCAATTAGCTTCCAACAGCTCCCAACATCTTCTTCAGGCTGTCTCTAGTATGATTCAGTATTAGAAGAGTACCTTAATTTCAGCAGCATTGTATCATCTGCTTGTATAAGAGTGGAATAAATTGAAAATGTCATCACAATGTCATGACATGACATGCTACACTATAGCTGGTCAAAGCCCTCAAATTCAGAGGAAAATAAAATATTGAGAGGAAACTGTTGAACATGGCAGCTGACATGAAAAATGGAGATCTCCATAACAGGTCACTGCAAATCAGATTCAGAATGTTAAAAGAAAAGAGAGTGAATATTTCACATGAAACCTGAAGGTATTATTGATGAGATTTTTGTTTAATTAAATTCAAAACAGAAATGAGAGAGGAAAAACTTTTCAGAGTAAGCACGATTAAGAGCTGCCTTTCAGGAACAGGGTGTTGGTTTCTTAAGTGTACTTCTAAGGTTAAGTTTAAGCCCAAGATTGAATTTAACAGACATACTAGCTCTATCAGTTTTGTCCTTGGGTTCCTTACACCTCCTCTTTCAGCCATTAGACATATATGAAATAACATGACAGCAAAGAACTAGGATTTTGTGGTTTTGTACAAAGAAATAGATAGATACAGTAGTGCCTTTTTCCATGTGGTTACATAATGGTTACAATAAAGTATGAGGAGTAGCACCTAAGATGATGCAAGACACTTTGCAATGTTCAAAATCAACTGAATTGAGAACAGGAGCTCAACACACACCAGAACTCTCTGTCTCAGCATCAGCTTGAGGACTGGCTTTCCAAGGTGCAAGTGTGTGCTTGACCAGAGAGTCCCCGGGAGACCTTCAGAAAGCAGACAATTCTGGGAGTAACTGGTGGGATCTGTGCCAGAGGCATTCTCCAGCCTCTTGCCCTGGAGCAGGAGTGCAGCTCTCCCTCCCCCAGGGCTGGGGCCACCTGCTTTCTCACAAGCTCCTGTGAACTATGAGTGATGTGCTGAAACAACCCTTTTTAATCTAGGTTGCATGAAGCTTTCTCTAGACAGAGTCAGATTGAGAAAGACCAGAAAATGAATGCTGCTAGTAAATGAATATTAGCAAAGAGAAACATCAAAAATGACTGGAGAAACCCTTGCAGTGAAAGATTAAAGTCTTTGTTAGAATTCATTATACATGCAGGCAAATAGCACATGTTTCACAAGTGTCTGTAATAGATTGTCTTCCTTTGTGCAAATGTATTTCCCAGTTTCACTCTCTCCTGAGCTGAGTGTGAAGTTCAGAGGGGGAGAGAGAGAGGGAGAGCCCCTTATGCTTCAGCCCAAGATCCAGGGATCCTTAACAAACAGTTGCAAGGTCTGCAAGGGAGCCTGCTTGGCTCTTCCACAGAAGAGAACTTGAAATGTTTTGGGCAGTGATGAGTCTTGGTCAAGGAGTCAGCAGAAACTCAATGAGACAGCAATTCATATAGATTACAACAAAATACACATTCCATTCCATCCATAATTTTCAGGAAAAAAAAGTGAAGTTACCCTAATTTTTAATGCAAACTGGGGACTTGCAATTCCCATTAGAGCCAGTAGATTCTCCACTCTTTCTAATAATGTGTTTAAAACTAAATCCCTGAAATCTCTTGCCTAAGCAGCATTAATCATGCTAGATCTTAGCCATCAATCATCAATTGGTTTTTATGAATGATTAGGTAAACAAAATAGAACAGAATGTCTTAGAGTTGCTGGTACAGACTGTGGGCTAAAAAGACACACTCTCCCCATCTCCTCTTTGGCTACAAGGGAGTAATATTGCTGAATATCACAAGGTGGGATATGATTTGCTAACAGTACCTGTCCATATTTTATATTAAGCACCTGTTAGTATTTAAATATCTCATTTCAAAGTATCCAAAACTTTGTCCAAGTTAGGTCTCAGACATATTTCACAGACATGGAGAAACTGAAGGAAATAGCATTAAATGGGCAACCCCCAAAACATTGGCAAGTACAATGATGCACAAAATGCCAAAAAAATTGCTTATCTTGTTCCAGGATCTGCTCATATGCTAGCCTCCATCTGGCTTCCTGATATTTTTTCAACTCCCATACCTTCAGAAGGTGTACAAAGAAGGTCTTTACATAATGAAGTGGTTTTTATAGCAAGCTAAAACCATGCTGAGGAGATTAAATGTTGAAAGCTATTTTTAGCCAAACTAATGGTATCAATTTCACTAATAACATAAAGCTGCAGGTGTCTCCTAAAGTAAGCAGTAAGACGATGGAAGACCTAACACGACAACAGGCTACTGACTACAGAAAAGTAGCAGTTCCAAATTACATTAAATCAGGCAATTCTGCCCAACACTCCCCCTGCTGGTTTTGCCCACAGAGATGAGCATGAAGTCGCACACATGCAAAATCCTCTAGCCTAGTGACTAAACGTCCCCTTAATAGGATTAAGTCCTTTCTCATCAGATAAGTAGAACATGGCAAAATCCCTGACACTCCCAGAAATAAGTTCAGAACACAGCCCAGCCCCTTCCTGACGCAGGGAGCAATTTTGCAGAAGAGGTGCAAAATATTAATGGTAAATATACTTTTTTACTTTTCTTTGGTTGTGTGTTTGTATTTCTTTGCAGTTAATTGGTCTTTTGCTGTAAATGTGAAGGTACAATGTGCAAGTAACTGTAGAAGTAAATCCAGGCTATAAACAAATCCAGGCTTTTAATTTACATATGCTCTTGTGGCTGATAATTGCATCTCCAAGAAGGCTATATTGGCTAACTACAAGGCATCTGAATACTGTGTTCACTTAATCAGATGAGAACCATAAAGTGAAGTTGCATGGTTTCTGAAAAATGAACCTTTTGGCTCTGCTCTTAGGAGGGAAATAAAGCAAATGGCATTTCTTTCCCTTATTTTGTAGGTATTTCTTTCATTTGCTGATCTGTTTGTTTACAAAATGGATCTAATTGCTGATTTTTTGGCACACCTATTGTGGAGTCTCTTGTATTAAGTCTTATTCTGAAGGACACTGAAAGGAATTGCATGTTTACAAGAAAGGGAACAACATTCCAGAAGCTTCCCTCTTTAAAACTGGCAATAATGTTTAGCATGGATGTATTTAAAATATGAACTAAGGACATGATATGAGATCAGCAATTGGTGTGTTTCACAAAGTAGAAAAGGGACAGACTGAACAGCATAAGCTTTTGATTTTATATATACATGTCCTGATTCTGTTAACCACTGTGCAAACTCAGTGGAACTCATCTAATTAAGCTAAATAGATAATTACAAAGGAGGTCAAGCTTCTCACTCATGTATTTTCACCAAGAGTAGCACCTAGACGTATGCTATACATATCAGAAACCATTGTTAGAGACAAAATTGACGCGATCTTGTGAGATACGTAGTATGATAGTTAGCATTTATATTACTGAGTATACCTAGACATCTGAGCTTCCTGACAATGTTTACACGTAACTGCAGTGAACTTTTCCTTGAACAGAAAGAACATGAAGTCCTCCTGGGTATTTCTGATCCATGTGCTGTGTCTGAGTGGCCACCAGTGCGCACCGACGAAGCAGGAGGAGATGAATCTCCGGGACAACCTCAAGCGTACGTAAGCTTTTCCTGCCAGGGTGGGCTGGAAGGCCCTGGGCCCAGGGGTCTCCAGCTGGGTAGGGCATCTTGACTTCCACACTCACTGCCATCAACAAGTTCCACTTGCATGTGTTGAGCTTAGAAACCAGAATAAAGTCAATTGCATGCCTACACGCATAGAATAGGAAGATAAGAACAAGCAGGATGAGAAAGCAAAGGGATTAACAGATAAGCATCACCTGCCAAAAGAAAAAAGTATTTACAGAATTTTTATAGGCCTTGTAGATCATCAAAATAGAAACCAAACCCAAAATTCAGTTCAACAGATTTTGAACTATTTTGTTTGTTCAAATGATCTTTGAAAATATTTCCTCTACACTTACATACTTCACTGAAAATGGTGGTTGTTACAAACAACTGAAAAAAAAAAAGACTTAATTTAGAAAATAGCAGCTATTCTGCACACATACATACACACACACACACACACACACTTCTAAGCATGGTTTTATTTTGTGGAGAGAAAAAGGATCAGCCATTAAACAATCCTGTGCTTCAGTCTATGTTGACAGGATTACTGTAATAAACAAACAAAAAGTTAGGGGTGAGGAAGAAAGATATAAAGGAAGAAGTGATCAATGTGTTTTTGGCAGTCTCAAGGTGATATGGTTTTGCTTGTTTTCTATAGTTTCAGTGATAGTCAGGGTATTTCTATAAAGAAAACAAATATAGATACAAATACAGACAGGCAATCATGCAGAGCTTCAAGGTGCAACACATGGGCCAGCCCAGGTTTTCACCAAAACTCTATGCTCATTACTTCACAGGAAGTCTAGGAATTGTATTTTTATGAAACAGGTTGAAGGCATTTGTATTCTAAATTTGAAAATGTAGAGGGAAGCTGTCACAGGCTTCTACAAAATCAAAGATAAATATACAGGTTATGTTGTTAGAAAACTGATGACTGATCCTTGGAGATATTCAAAACCCAGGGCGATGTCCTGTGCAACCTGATGCAGTTGACCATGCTTTGAGTGAGGGGAGGGGGGCAGACTCAATGATCTCCAAAGGTACCAGCCCCAATTGTTCTGGGATTCAGTATTCAGCAGTGGGACAGTTGAATATATCTTTTGAGTTACATACAGCTGATCCTTGCAAAAGCTCTGGGCCAGATTCTTCTCTGATGGAAATTGTCTTGGCTCAGCGTCACCCAGCATTCGCTATCTCAGATTTGGCTCTGCCACTGTAGGGAAACACAGAGCTATTTCATTCTCCATCATCAGTGCATGACAATTTGCAATAGTGTTAAAATCTGATTAAGTCACTGTATAATTTGGCTTTTTTTAGAATTATCTGAAGTTGGAGAGAAGTATGTAGATGAAGAGGTAAAGAAAGCTTTGATTGGTATTAAGCAGATGAAAATTATGATGGAAAGAAATGAAGATAAGCACATAGATCTGATGAAAACCTTGAAGAAGAGCAGTGAAGAAAAACAGGTAACATAAATGCATTTGTGGGGGTTTTATGTTTATTCTGGGAAGAATGTAAACCAAACTCTATGTACAAAACAAGCAGTGTATATCTTTTCATGAAGTCACAGGATTGAGGCACAATCTGCTTTTGCCCCTTTGTCTCACTAGCAGAGGAAAATTGCACATACTGCTTGTTTCTAAAAACCCCTTCTTCACTGAATTCACACCAAGGCAACTGCAGGCCACTGTAGAACAGTGTTCTGTGCAGAAGGTCCAGCAGCTCTGCCCTCCATGTCTCTATACTCCTGGGGCCACAAGAGGTTCTCCAGCTTGCTTTGCAAACTTCAGACCTGCAGGAGAGTATCAAAGCCACAAATGATAATGTGCTCTAAAGAAAGTACAGTGAATCAGGGAAATTTCCAATGTCTTAGTGAAATGCCTAGGCTCAGAGCCATGTGCTCAGATGATCTGAAGAAATAGAGGTTTACTCTATATTTAAAAAAACATAAATATCCTAACTTTGTTTCAACAAAGTTGAAGGAAAATTCCCTCCTGGCCCAACATCTGGTAGTTAAACTGAAAAAGTACCTGATAGCTTTCTGACATCTTAAGGAACACCAGTGCACTCCCACAGTCAACACTTTTGTTAGATCTTACTGGATGATTTCATTTACACAGGACTCAAATCCACAGTGAGAGTTCATAAAACACTGAATAAATGTATTAGAAAGATCAGAAAATAACTGAACATAGATTATGAAAACTGCCGTTATTTTCTCCGTCAAGCACATTCTGACGGAAGTTTTCTTTAATGTGAGTCTCTTCCCTATTGGAATGCTGACAAAAAGGAATAAGCCCCATCAATTAAAAGGTTTCTGTCATACTTAGAGATAACTTGGAACATTGTTTGGAAACAAAAACGATTGAAATATGTTGCAACTGGAGAGAGAAAATTATGTGTAATCCACTTTATTAATTTTGAATAGAAAGAAATTTTCGCTTTCCATTGTCAAGTCTATTCCAAAAATGCTGCTTCTGATCTGCTCAGCTTCATGCCCTAACTGATGAAGCAAATAGAAACAGCATTGTGAAATGCATCTTGTTGCCCTTCAGTATGGAAGGAGTGCCTCACACTTCCACAAGAGCAGGAAAAAATCCACTTACTACAGCCTTTTGATTAGTACACTCACAAACAGCAGAGATGCTACACTTTTATATATTTCTGCATTAGACAGACTTTATGGCAAGGACCTACCCTCATGAAATATCAATCCCTTAAAGGTAGAGAAAGGCAACAGAAAAGGACTATTTGTGGGACAGATGAATACTGTTCAGATGATATGGAGCAAAAATAACACGAGTTGAACACATGACCATGGGGGAGGCTGAATTCTTATACAGAATGATGTGTGAGTTTTTTTCTTAACATCAAAAATCCTGGTAGTCTGTAGTGATCCATTTGTTTCTGCAGGCTGTGTCCCCTGAGAGAACAACATCAGAAAAATCCTATGAAGAAAAGGTTTTCAATTTTCAGTTCCCTCCATATGTGATTGCAGCTGAGAAGGCAACCTAGTCTAGTGGTTAGGGATTAGCAAAAAAGGAGCCATAAATAGGCAAAATGAGTGATGAACACTGGGTCAGGTACTTAGAATGCTAATCTGAAAATTGCCCTCAACTGAATCTTTTTCCTTACTTAGCAAGCCTTGCGACTCATGGATGAAGTAAAGGCAAGACTGGAAGAAGAGGAAAGACAATGTCAAGTATCCTTGAAAAATCTATGGGATGAATGTGAATCATGTTTAGAAAGTACCTGCATGAGATATTATACAACTTGCAAACATGGTGTGTCAACCTTTAAGAGAAAGGTAGGAGGAAACTTTGCATCTGGAGAACACTCTTGAGTTCACCCAAAGAGACAGCACATCTTATTTTCTCAATACTTAGGTCTGCCAGTTATATCAGCTTACTAAAATTAATTTCATTTGGAGAGTCTGGAAATATGAAGTTATATGGTAGAGATTACATGTGATTATGGTCATAGAATGCTGAGCCAAAATGAGTTCAGTTGCACCCTGGCAAGATTCCATGGAAACTGATGACTCCCCTGGCTCCAACAGACTCATTCCAGATATAAAATGTTTTCTCTCACAGTGGGACTTGCACTAAGATGCTCGATAACTGTTTGTGAAAAATATCACAAAGATTCTTTATGGTCTGTCTGAAAATCAGCAAAGTTAAAAGTGTAGATGTAGTTAGCAAAATTACATGGGGGAAAAAAATCACCTAATTATTACATCATTCTTTCCTATATTTATCTTAAATAAATTCCTTAAGTAACAAACAAAACTTTAAAATGCTTAACTTCTTATAATAAAGGAATCTGTCAGCAAAGGAGATTCCCCTAATTCTACTAGAAAGAAAATCTGGTTTCCTGTCTGGGCCCTTTATTACTACAAAATTTAACAATTGTAATCACATTTCTTTGTTTGGGCATATGCTTTAAGTGCAACAAACTTCTGAAGCAAAACTGTAATTGCTGCTACTAAAATGTCAGCCAGATTCTCTAGCTTTCACTCCTTCCATGCACTGAAAAATACAATTATTTAAACATTAAATGTGGTGTTTCAGGCAGGGTTTAGAGCACAGATGTTTAATATTTGTGCAAATTCTTAAAATAATTCAGGTTAAAGTGTGGGAGATATTAAATTTAAAACTATTTGTGATACTTTTAGCTTTTTAGGTATCACTCATGGGTAGCTCATATAAATGTTTTGGATTTTCAAGAGTCTGTAGATGCTGCAATTACTGCAGTAAAAGTTATATACTGCATTGTCCTCATCTGTGACCCTCTTGGTAATGTCCCCCATCAGTTATTTGGTTTACTTGAAGCATTCAAAGTAAGAGCTGTGTTATGACCAAAGTTATTAAAAAAAAAAAAAAAAAGAAAGAAAAGAAAAGATGATAGCTGTAGCTGAGGACACACAGACAGCAGGAGCAATACTGGCTTAGGCTGCTTGCTCCTGCAGTGCTGTTTCACACTTCACCTACCCTCTAAGCTGCACTAGTGGTCAGATCAAGCTGATTATTTGTTTTTTGGTTTGGGGTTTTTTTTTAAATTAATATATTTAACTGTCTTTATCTATATGCATAACTGTCTATAGATATCTATCTACATCCATATATGTGTGTTTTAGCAAGGTGCTTCTTAACCCTTGCCCATTTTCTAATGCCATGGAGTGTAGCTCAAAAAGCCATTCCATTGGCTCAGGCCAAAGTAGTGCATCAGAGTGGGGAGCAGGGAACCAGTGGCCGAGACCCAGGAACTGGAACTCTGTGATAGCAGAATTGACACCTGGCCTCTTACATGATAAAACCATGGACTCAGAGCCACTGCTTTATTGATTTTGCTGGTTTCCATCCACACAAGGACATGAGGATTTGCCCGGGGGTGAGACAGGGCAGGCTTTTTACAAATCAAGGTGAGAACAATCACCTTCTGCTCGCTACACCGCACATAAGCAGACAGAAATGCATCTCACATCTTTACAACATGAAGTCCAAGCTGTCTGTTGGAAGAAACTCAAATGCTGACAATAACTTTGAGCCCCCACAGATTAAAGGGCAACTGGCAGGATTTTTACTCCAGATCTGATTTGGAACTAATGATACACATTTCTCCTCTTTGGGGTCTAGTGTCTTAAATTATTTCAGAGAATATGCTGTGTTGGCAGGTATTAAGAGGGCATTGTTTCTTTGAGTATTTGAAAGACAAAAATTAGAGACACTTACCTGAGAGATGAGAAATTGATAACTTGTCTGCCTCCTGATCTCTCTCCTTCTTATACACAGGTTGAAGATTTTTTGAGGAAAATACCTCCACTCATATTTACTTTTCATGAGGAGCAAGGAAGAGACATCCAGACTAATGAAAAGCCTGAGAAAGAGGATACCCAGCTAGTAAAGATGGAAGATTTATTTAGCCAGCTATTATCCGATGTGGGCTCAATATTTGACAGAAGTTTCATTTTTTTCAAGCACATGCAAAAAGAATTTGACCAGTCTTTTCAGACTTATTTCATGTCTGACCTGGAGCTGAGTGAGTCCCCCAGTATGCCAGCTTTACCTGAGGTCGCCACCAGAACTGAAGGCTCCCAGAGAGGCTGGGGCATGCCCGGCTTCTTACAGATAGTTTTTGATTTCAGTAGGACAGTGTTCGAAGGTGTCAGCGAGGTGATCACCGACGTGTTTGATGAATACAGAGATTACAGAAGAGATGTGCCAGAACAAATCAAAGGCAAGTGTTAGAAGATGAAAATTGACTGCACTGTCAATGACATCAACTCCCTTGGGATGGCTAAACTACAGCGAATCATGCAGTTTCCAGTATGAGTGTGAGATACATAAGGAAACTCTGGAGGCTATGGGTCAAGGATAGCTATCAGATAAATGAACAAATAGAAGTCACCTAGAAAACTCAGAGAAATGTTGCAGGGGGACTTAGGGGTCCTACGCAGCCTGATTTTAATGGCAATTCTCAAAGCATTAGCAGTAACTCCTCAGGAGCACTTAAATTCAGGGTGGATGCAGGTTTTCATAAGGCTGACTGACAGATTTAATCTCAGCATTTGTCAAGATATGATTTGTATAATCTCTTATTGACATGGTCACCAATTCTAAAAAATTAGGGTAATTCTGTGAGATGTCAAGGCCCCTGCCCTTGCCAGATGATGCTAACTTCAGCTTGACAGCTGCAAGTGCTGTTTCAGGCTACAGCAGCAATGTGATCTGACAATCAAATACCAGCTAATCAAAGACCAGCCATCAGGTTTTCCAGTGACCAGAAAATCCTGGGCATACCATTGGTGATGACACTCAGTGAAGGAAAAGGATCATGGCTGACTTTTAGAATACAAATAAGCCTCATATTTGACTATTGCAAACAGGACAAATACATGCTGGTCCTTGTCTACAGGGAAATCACAGTGAGCACATGCCATAACTCTGAGTGGCAGGTGACATAAACATTACATGATCATCAGGAAATACAAAGTTAAGTGACTCTTGAACAGTGTTTTTAAATTTTTCTCTATATCATAAGCCCTGCTATCTCAGAAACAGTCTTGGTACTGTGTTCTCATGTAACTGTATGTGATTATGAAACATCTTGACTTCTAAGGGTCAAAAAGATCTTACCAGAACTCACATGTTGTAGAAATAATGTGTAATAGTATTAGCAATTTTTGGTTATGCCTGAGGAATACACTCCTAAGTCATTATAAAGGAATATACTAAAGCATGAATTCCCTGAAAGAAAATATTATTTGAATCTTCTCTTGACTTCTACTTTTTAATAATTTATTCCTTTTCCTTTTTTTTGGGGCGGAGGGGAAGTGGAGGGGTAGGGAAGGGGATTTATGCAAAATACTTTGGATTAAGGACAAGAAATTATATTCTAGCACTCAGGCTCGGTAATGAATGCATACTTATAAAGACACTAAGTTTAACAGCAGTCTAAAAATACTATGACTTCATTCTAGATCCTGAAAGAAGTGGCATGTTTTCAAAAATTGTGTCAGGGCGCCAGAGACTTCAGTGCAGGGAGCTCCGGGAGAACTCCTCTGGATGCCCGCAGTTCCATGAGAGATGCCAGAAATGTCAAGACAATCTTTTGCATGGTAAATAACTATTTTCCTTTTTTTTTTTTCTTTCTGTAATGCATTGATTACTGGTTTATAGATTTTGAGGTTTTAATTTTCTACTGGAATTGACATTTAACATAGTCGCTGAGTTTATACTGTAACCACGGCTACAGTAACCATTCCTCCTCATTCCAGATGATTTAATTAGCTTTCCCCACTGTCTCCACAGAGTGTCAGTATAGCTCAGTTCTTAACACACCGCTGGTGATCCAGAGACGTCCCACAGCCTGTAACAAAATATATCAGTATTTCGTTAGAGCTGCAATCCTGCAGAGAAGCAAGATGTCAGGCAGCAGTCTGTCCTGCCTGGGTGCAGCAGTGCTGAGCAGAAAGCGAGGAGAAGCTCAAACTCCTGACAGTCGCTTCTCCTGCTGACAAGCAGGTGTAACCTCAGGTATCATTCAGCTCCTCGCAATGAAAGCAAGTGCTGAAGAGCCTGTAATTACTTTTTGTTGAACCCTGTCTGCAGCTAGAACTGACATGAAGGACAAAAAGGGGACTTCATGTCAGTATATAAGGAGATGGCAGAGCTCTGTCGGCACCATCCATGGGCACCTGAAATACCTTCAGACTGATCACCTAGAACTGCCAGTCAGGACTCCCACTGCAGCATATCATACCTGTCTTTCCAGAATTATTTTGATCTTAAAATCTAAGAGCATTTAAGCATTAAACCTAATGCTTAAACGTAAATGTCTTCAGAATATTTCCAATGGGGCAAACATTAATGAACAATGAAACACTTTTAAAAGAATATCTGACCACTTATCTTTTTATCTACACCCATGTATTAAAGATACCAGTTTGTTACTGTACCATCAGCTTGAAGGTGCCCCTTGATAATCCAATTTGACAGAACAGAAACTGTTTTACAGAGTTTTTTTTACAGAGAAATTATTGCAGAGAAAATTTTCTTGTTTAAATCCATATTTTAGTAAAGAAAATACCAGCAATCTTCAGTTCTGAATTTGTGGCAGACGGTGCTAGTCTACTATCTAGCTATTGTAAGATAAATATTAGGTCTTAACACTCAACAAGAATACAGGCTTTCTTGTTATAACCTCTATCATAGAATCATATAATAATTTTGGGGTTAAAGGGACCTTGGTCTAGATGACCAACCCCCCAGAAATCAGCAGGGACATCTTCATCTAGATCATGTTCCTCAGAGCCCCACACAATCTGACCTTGAATGTTTCTAGGGATGGGACATCCACCTGCTCTCTGGGCAACTTGTTCCAGTGTTTCCCCACACTTATTGTAAGAACTTCTTGCTTACATATCATTTAAATCCACCCTCTTTCAATTCAAAATCATTACCTCTTGTCCCCATCTTTCTTACAGGCACCCATCAGTAGCTGATGGTCACAGATTTTATTCAAAGGCCACAATAAGCGTCCCCAGAGTCTTCTCTTCTCCAGGCTGAATAACCCCAGCTCTCTCAGCCTATCCTAACAAATAGGAGAGGTGCTCCCAGCCTCTAACAGTTTTCGTGGCTCTCCTCTGGACTTGCTCCAACAGGTCCATGTCATTCTGTGCTGAGGAGTTGTTGTGGTTTGACAATGGCCCAATGCCAGGCATCCACGAGGGTCGCTCGCTCACCCTCTCCTGCCATGGCTGGGCAAAGGAGGAAAAAGAAAATTAATGAAGGCTTCATGAGTGAGATAAGGACTGGGAGAAATATTTAAAGGCCAAAAAAGGCTCAAATTTTGTTGCAAAGTGAAATTTATTACTAACAGAATCAGAGGAGGGTAATGAGAAGTAAAATAAGCCCTTAAAACATCTTCTCCCCCCAGACCCTCCCTCCTTTCCACCAACAGTGCAGGCCATGGGGGTTTGGCCAGTTCATCACTGAGATTTTCCTTCTTCTCTGGTAGAGGAGTCCTTCCCCTGTGAGGCCGTGGGGTCCCTCCCATGGCAGACAGTTCTCCATTAACTTCTCCAGTGTGGGTCCACTCTCATGAGCAGCAGCCGTACTGCACCTGCTGCAATGTGAACTCCTCCCATGGGCAGACAATCCTCCCAAAACTGCTGTGGCTTGGCTCTCTTCCCACAGGGCGCAGTCCTCCAAGGACAGGCTGCTCCAGCCTGGGAGCAGGGGCCTTCTCTCTCCACCAGGTCTCCCACTGGATCACAGCCTCCTCCAGGGATCCACCTGCTTCAGCATGGGCACCTCCCCCACGGGCTCTGGGTGGATCCCTGCATCCCCTATGGATCCCCATGGGCTGTGGATGGATCTCTGTATTCCCTGTGGATCCCCATGGGCTGTGGGAGGATCTCTGCATCCCCCATGGATCCCCAAGGCTGCAGGGGCACAGCTGCTTACCTTGGTCTCACCACAGCCTGCAAAGGAATCTCAGTTCCAGCGCCTGGAGCACCTCCTCCCCCTCCTTCTCCACTGACCTGGGTGTCTCCATGTTGTTTCCTTCACATGTTCTCACCTCCTCCTCTTCTCTGACTAGAAGGAAAATCCCGTGACTTTGTTTTTATTTTCTTCTTAAATATGTCATCACAGAGGCATTAACAACCTCTCTTGTTGGCCCAGTTATGGCCATCTTCAGAGCCATCAACTCTGGATCTGCCAGACATGGTGGGAAGCTTCCAGCACCTTCTCACAGGAGCCATCTTTGTGGCCCCCCTGCTACCTAAAACCAGGCTGTGCCAAACCAATACAGGGATCCACACCTGGATGAAGTACTTCAGGGGTCTTATGAGAGAAGAGTAGGGGGGCAAAATCACCTCCCTCAACCTGCTGACCGTGATTCTTTTGATGCAGCCCAGGATGTGTTTGGCTTTCTGGGCTGTGAGCACACATGGCCAGTTCATATCCAACTTCTCATCCACCAGCACCCCCCAAAGTCTTTCTTGGCAGGGCTGCTCTCAATCTGTTCATCTTCCATCATAGGAAGCCACTGACTTATCAGGCAGGACTTGCCCTTGGTGAAGCTCTGCTGGCTGTTCCGAATCACCTCCCTATCTTCCATGTGCCTTAGCAGAGCTTCTTGAGGACCTGTTCCACAATCTTTTCAGGCACAGAGTGAGGCTGGTGGAGTGGTAGTCCTCAGGGTCCTTCTTACAACCCTTTTTCAAAAAATCAGTGAAATATTTCCATTTTCCTAGTCACCAGAGACTTCACCGCTCTTCCATGACTTTTCAAATATCATGGAGAGTGGCTACATCAACCAATTCCCTCTGGACTCATCAGGTCCCACAGACTGAGATAGGTTAAGGTTCCCCATGTGGACTTAAAACTTCTCTTAAAGTGGAGGGAACTTTGCTCCCTCAGCCCCTGCCTTGCAGTCTATATACCTGGGATAGATTCATAATGGAATGTGAGCCAATAAAAGAACCCATAACGTATAAGAAGACTATGAAGTTGCTATATGTAAAATTTACCAGATCTTATTAGGCATTAACAAAAAACCTATTGTCATGAAATATTATATAAACCTTATGTATTATATGATATAAACTTGCTAAATTACTTTAATACAAAAAATGGCCTAATGCATTCATTTAGTCATTGAGTCTAAACTAAATCTATCATAATCAGTAAGCAAAAATTATTCTCCTTTTTTTCCAGCATTATTTAAAGACCCATCCAAACCACACCCCCTCCCTAGGCTTTTTTTACAGTTTTCATTTCATCAGACAGAAAAGACGAAGAACAAGACATAACACTGTTTTTTCTAACAGATTGCCCAAACGTTCCTGAGCTGCACATAAAGTTTGATGAAGCCTTTAAGCTGGTTAATCTCTCAGGGGAGCAGTACGAGCAGATTCTCCAGGTGGTTCGGCATCACACGGAGGACACTTCCTACTTGCTGAACAAAATGAAAGAAAGGTTTGGGTGGGTGTCTGAGTTATCCAACATGACCATTGGACCAGAAAACATTTTCAACGTAGTAAAGGTAAGGGTTGTCTTCTGAAGGGAGCTATTGCTGCCTTTAAACTGCATTTTGCTCATGTTTATGTTCCTGGGGGCTGTGGATGTTGATACATATGTAATGTTTGGCTTTACAACATGACTTTCCTACTCATCTTGAATTTGTGTGTGCTTGGTAATCCCTCAATGAGCTGAAACTCCTGAGATTAGAAACTATTTTCCTCTAAATCCTTTTGGTGTGATGGATGGCTGACAGGCTAACCTGAATCACTGTCTGTAAGAGTAAATTGACACTAGCAGCTTTGACTGGCCTCAGATTGCCTTCACAGATAAACTGCACTGCACCGGTCACTGACACATCCACATGAGATCGATGAATGTCTAGCTGTCTGTGTCTGTACCTACATATTCCAAAGTTCAAAGAAGGCAAGTGTTATACAGATTTTTGCAGTGGAAGCTGCACACGCTTGACAGCATTTGTCAATATTTCAGTAAATACATAATGATTAATTGTGTCTCACACACAAAGATACATCCAAAGTAAATTCAATCCATTTTCCTGGGCAAGGGACATATCCTTTTCTCTCTTCTAACTCAGAAATCCACGCATATATACTGAATTACTACTATTACTACCAGAAATTTATGCAAAATGATGGTACAATCCACCAAAAAAAAAGCACAAAATAGGAACAGGGGACAGGCACATTTTCCCAACTGAGTCTGAGATATCTGTTCTCGGAAAATAAAGCTACAGAACTAAGTCTGATTTAGAAAAACACACAGGAATGAATAAATTCAATCATACAAATGTTGTATTGAACTTAGTGGGACAGCTCAGAAGTTTTCATTAGGAGAACAGAAGCTCTTTATAGATGTAGCTCATGATATAAATATTAACATGCAGTTCTTTAATATGGTCTTGGCAGTGCCATGTCAGCTCTTTCCACCACCTACATAAATTCAGACACCCACTGTCTTTTCAGAAGAAAGCAATTTAAAGAAAGTAGGCAAGTCTAAAATATTCCCCTATTTAATTTTCCCCTGTTAAAGAGAGTGGGCACAGCAGGTATAAACAAAACTGAAAGCACACAGCAGTTTGTGGTGTCTAAAGCACTGATCTCTTCTAGGTGGTACCTGGGGATCCCTCCAGTAAAGATGAAACTGTGGTAGATGTGAATGTTCTGACTTCACCTACTTTCACCATCAAAGTTCCTCCCAACTTAGATCCCAAGAGTCCTGAGTTCATCGAATACATAGCTGGGAAAGCACTCCAATTGTATAAGCAGAATTTTTAAGCGGTAAGTTCATTCTTTCTGCTTTCACAGAGAACACACTTCTTCATAAGAGGTGTTTACATTGCAATAAACTTTAGTTGGAACAAGATTCATTCATGGTATATACAAGACTGCCTTCTCAGAAAGGACACTTTGAGAAAAACATAAGCATTATGGAAAACACAAACAAACACTCAATGTTCTTGCCTGCAAGACACAGACACGATGATATTAAATGATTTGACTTATATATCTGTGAAACCCCCAATCTTTAAGTAACAGCTGGGATGAGGTAATGTGATGATAAATATTTCTTCACAAAAGAATTGCCTCACAACCACAGTCCAGTGTCTTGGCATTGAAAACCATGTCTTTGTGTTCATTCATCATGAATGGACTGGAATTACCACTATTCATTATGTTTTTTAATTTTCAGTAGTGTTTGAGAGCATGCTCATATTATTTTTGATGATAAAGGAGGGCAAAGTGAGAATCACCACCAGGACTTGGAAGAGCTGTCTTGCCATAACATTCTGCATTAGCAGCACGCTGCTCAGATTAGCAGTGTTTATTAACAGAGGCTGCAGTTCAACTTGCAAGATCATGCACATGAAAAGATGATCCTGCTTCATGGGCTTCAACCATTTTTGCAAAAAGGACACACAAGAAGTCTCTCTCTTTGTTTAAGACATTTCAAGATGAGGAAGGAAGAACCAGGCAGAGAGGCAGGGAGGACAAATGCTTCATATTCTCTAATCCCACAGGGACTTTCCAGGAAAAATGGAATGGCTTTAGGTGGCATCACACTACTGTGAAACTTGTAAACCACTCTTCCCTGTGTTTCCCTTCCAAGGGGACTCTGGGATGCACAGCTTTAGTGGCCTCTGACTCTCAGAGTTGTCTCTTCCAGGGGAACTGAGCCACAAAACACATGAGACTTTCAGGCAAATCACTGCAGTGTCCCCAGATCTTCTGAGAAGGACCAGATTTGGACATAGTTTCTCTTTAGGTCATAGCTGATTTCCTCAACTGAGCAATTGAAGCATGACCTGCACGCAAAGAGAAGTCTCAGGGAAAGAGCATTCAATGTTAACAAAGTAGATGAAGAAGATTTCAGCATTTTGTATTAAATCTGCTTATTCTTTTGAGGTCAAAGGCACCCTTTTTGAGCAGATGAAAGAAATCACTCCCACCAGAGAGGCTGAGGTGGGCTGCAGAATTTAGACAGAATAAACTATGTACTTTGCTTAGGTAAACATTGGTGAAATTACATGTTGATATTTATAAACATCTGAAATAAATTCTCCAACACTTTCTCTACAATTTTTCTTCAAAATTCTCTGTAATTTATATGCGGTTGTAAATATAAATGATAAATACTCTTTCAGATTATGGAATACTAATCTTCAGGACCTGATGATGGCAATAATTATTTCTGTAGTTTGATGATGATTTTTAGCCTGAATCTTAGTCTGATTTTCCTGTGGGCATATCTTGTATACCCATTTAATACCTGGGAAAAGTAAGCAGTGTTGATTTCAAAATCACACCATTCAGTTTGCACAAACCTTAGAGTACATGAAAATGTAATGGATAAAAAAGAGTTAAAACTATAAAAGAAAACTGAACAGATCTATAAGAACAGAAAGGGAGAGAAAAAGAAAAGTTTTTCTGTCTGGTTTTTATGTTATGCATGTTTCTATAGCAGGACACTGTACATTCCACATGTACTTACTTTTCTAACATGTTTTTCTCCATTGAAAACCAAAATGTATAATCTTTCCTTTTTTTTTTCCTCCTAGGAAAGAAGTGTGAATTCTTTCTTCCTGAAATAAAGTGTATGCTCCTTAGTTGAACTACCCCTATGCTCAACATAGCTAAGTGTTAAATTTCTATGGTTAAAATAGTTGCATATAAATAAAATATTGCTTAGTAAATACTGTGACATATAAGCTATCAACCAAAGACTGTAGAAATCTTTAAACTCAAACTCCAAACCAAATCTATTTTAATATTAGTTTATATAAATAAAATGTTATTTATGTTGTCAGTAAGGTAATCTTTGATAACAAGCTATGGCTCTGGTTATGCAAAGATTTAAGGACATAATCAACTGTAAGCATGTAAGTAATTTCTATTTGTATACTTACATTCAAGCACATTCTCAAGCCTTTTCAAGACTGATCCCTACAGATGTTGCACATTCAGCTAAGTCTGAATCAACCAGATTTCCATCTGCATGTAGCATATTATTTTGCAATGAAAATATTCAATTTTTCTTCCAGTTGCTTTTGATGCTTATTGTGTACATTAAATGACTTATCTGAATATGCACTAATGAGTAAGTCTTCTGCCTTTGGCATTTCTTACAAACAGTAGTCTGCCTCTGGAGTTTATTTCTTAATTAATTAAAAGCCTTTATCAGTAAAGAAGCTTGTTTCTCCCTAAATTATACACATCAGCTTTCAATGGTATTTGTGAATTATAATAAAGGTTAAGTAAGAGCTCTAGGTGATTTGGTATCATTTGCCATGCAAAGCTTTTATAACCATTTTTGGCACACAGGTATATGCTCTGTTTCCAACTGTAGCTCTGCTAAATGAATTAAGCTAATTTCAAAGTGTACAAAAACATCTTTATCAGATATGAGCAGAGAAAAATATCCGCACCCTACTTACACTTTATGTTTTCCTTTACTTCTATACATACACGACAAGTACATAAATTTATATGAGAAAAAAACCCTATTTTACTCTTTTAATTCATGGAAAAGATTATTTTCTGCCTGCTGCAAAGAAAGGTAGCATTTTCTAATCCACAGTCCTCTATGGTCCTTAGCTTCCATCATATAGACCTGTATTTCAGGCTCCTAATCATGAGAGATTATCAGTCATAACATAACATGAACATGTCACTTGTCAGAAAGATGGGCTTTATCTCAGAGATAAGTGACTCTTAGGAAACTCTTGACTTCCAGGAGATACTAATGATTAAATATTCAGAGAAGAATCAGTGTCTTCTTCTTCTTCTAGCAGAGATTACACATAGAAAGTTTTCAGAGGACACCACGTTGGGAACAATTGCCATCAGACACTGGTCAGGATGCAAAATGACACTGGGACATGGGAGAAGCTGAGATGAACATGATGAGACACGATAAACTCAAGTGACAAGGACTACCCTTAGTGAGCAGCAAATGTGCCAATAAAATATGAAGCAGGCAGCTGATGACATGGCATGGCATGAAAGGAACATGGCTTTGGAAGCTCAGGTCAGGGTGACACTGCTGGACGTGGAAGGTGAGCTGTGCATGGGGCATGGCACTGCAGGGCCACCAGAGCAGGGGAGACATGGGAGGCTGGCACAGGGGCTTTGGGATATCCCAGCTGGGGGGATCCAGTGCCAGATGCGTGTGGCCTGCCAGGCCCAGCTGAAGGCTTTGGTCTTGTTCAGCTCCGAAATGGGGTGCCTGAGGCTACAGAGAGAGGGAGAAAGATGACAAATGTCAACAAGACTTTGCTGGAGCACAGGATGAGCCTGGAGAGAGCTTATAGTGCCACTAGAGCAAAACAAAGTCACAGAATCACACAGTCAATCAAGTCCAAAAAGACTTAAGCTCCTCTGAGCTCATTGGGTTCAACCTTGGACGGAACACCATCCTGTCTGCTAGAACACGGCACTACGTGCCACCACCTCTTTCCTCAAACACCTCCAGGGACGGGGGCTCCACTACCTCCCAGGGCAGCCCATTCTGATATGTGATCAACCTTTCTGTGAAGGAACTCTTCCTGATATCCAACCTAAAGGAGCCGGTATGGTTCGGGGCACTGGCTCGGGCCAGCCCTCCCTCAGGGGGAGCAGCTCCGTGCAGAACATCAGCAGGCGGGAGGCTGCGGATACGGCGGCGCTGAGGACCCTCGGGGACTGGAAGTGGAAAGGGAGGGGGATAGGGAAGGGGACGGCCAAGGGAGGAGGTGGCGGTGGTGTCGCTCCGCCCCGCCCGCCCCTCGGCACCGTTTGGCGGGAACTCCGAGCTTGCTTTGGCGGGAACTCCGGGCTTTGGCGGGCTCGGGAGAGGAGCGCATCCGGAGCCCAGAAGCCGCTCGCCAGCCATGCCCGCCGACGGGGAGCTGCTGAGCGGCCCCGCCGCCTGCCCGGAGCCCGGCGAGCAGCAGTACCTGCAGCAGGTGCGGCACATCCTGCAGCACGGCCACCGGAGAGAGGATCGCACCGGCACCGGCACCATCTCCGTGTTCGGCATGCAGGCGCGGTACAGCCTCAGAGGTGGGCACCGCCGGGACCCCGGCCCCTGAGCTTGCTCCCTCCCCGTGCTCCTGCCCCTGCTCCTCCTCCCTGTCCCTGCTCCTGTCCCTGCCCTGAGCCGCGCTGAGTGTGGGGGTCTCACACGCCGGGCCTGTCCCACTCCCTCCCACCTCCCAGAGGGGTCTGACCATGGGAGCTACACGTCCTAACTCCTTATTTCATATCCCACCCTCACAATGTCAGGCGGTGGCATTGCCCTCTGTGTGGGGAAAGTCTGTTCACCCTGGCAATGGCTGGTCCCCGCTGACACTGTGGAACTCTTTTCCAGATCAGTTTCCACTGCTGACAACGAAGAGGGTGTTCTGGAAGGGAGTGCTGGAGGAGCTGCTGTGGTTCATCAAGGTTCGGTATTTGGGTGTCTCTGTGGGTGGGGGGCCTGAGAGTGGCATAAACAGAACCAACTGCTGGGCAGTGGATTAAGGCATTTGGGTAACTCCAGATGCTTCTGTTCCTATTACAGAAGTGCAACTCCCTAATACTGTGACCACACATGGAAGGCCATTATCTTCAAGGCATTCTGCTATTTAGTACAGACTATTGCTACCAGTGCAATCAGAACAGTTTCTTTTCTTCTTAAGAGAGAAAATTTGAAGTAGTGAGGGCTTGGACTAATTTGAAGATACTCCACAGCTGTAAAGCCTAATGCAGTCTCTTTTCTTTGTGTTTTAATCAGAAATAATATGAGACAGCTAGTAAGCAATTTAATGATCTGCTTTTTAATATTGAGGTAGCTTGATTTGAACAGAAACAAGCAGTGTGGAACCACAGGTGAAGTAAGACTGATGTAAATGCTAGACTTTTTAATAGCAAAAAAATGAGATCTAATAGAGCAAATAGCTGTACCTAGTATAATAAAATTCAACTATAGTTAGTTCATTACAATGTAAGTGTTGCTTTCTCTGTTGTGATATTGTGCAAGTATGGGAGAATTTACATAAGCATTTGCTAGATAGCAGGACTCAAATACAAATTGATTTTTTAAAAGCTTTTAGTTTTGTTTGGTTTTGTTTTTGCTTGTTTTGGCGGTAGGGGGGGTTGGTTTTTTTTTTATGTAAAAGACTAGACACTCCCCAAACCAGCATAATTTCTGTGTTGGATTTTTGAGTGTGCTGATTTGGACATCTTACAGGATTCAGTGACATTTTTCTGGGTTATTTTCTCTTTTTTTTTTCATTTTAACAAAAGGATTTTTAAGACCTTAAGGTTATTATAGGTGGCTTGGAAAAGGCCGTGCCTAGTCCATACATTCTTTGTTAGCCTATTTTCATCAATCTGTAAAGTAACATCTTGTTCTCTGCAAATATGAAATGACATTCCACAGCTGAACTTGAGGCTGTTTGTGCATTCACAAAGTGTGAGAATCCTGAGTTAAACAACAGCAGCATGGCACTTCAAACTCCATCCCAGTGTGTTGCTCACAAGTTTAGTTCTGTCCGTGTGCAAGGACCTCATGCAGTACAACAATTACACTGTTCATCCTTTATGAGTGGAGAAATACTGTGGACTAGCAAACTTAACACAACTGTTCTAAATCATGCCCTCTCTGTTGGAGTTAGGATGCAGACTTCTCACTGTGTTTTGTAGGGTTCTACAAATGCCAAAGAGCTCTCTGCAAAAGGTGTGAAGATTTGGGATGCTAATGGGTCACGCGAGTTCCTGGATAAGCAGGGTTTCAGCACCAGAGAGGAGGGTGATTTGGGACCAGTGTATGGTTTCCAATGGAGGCATTTTGGAGCAGAATACAAAGATATGCATACAGGTAATCACATTCAAATACAGTCTTGAGTTCTCAGTGAGACAGCTGTGACACATCACTTCCAGAAGCCTGTGTGGAATGGAATGTTCTTAACCATACAGAGCAAGCTGATAGCCAGAATAAAGAGTGTTTGAGAGAATTAATTTAACTTTTCTTCCTTACTCAATCTTAAATTATCCTGAAAGATGTAGCTTTGTATACTATAGTTTGGTATTTGTGGAACAGATGAGTCACAAGGCACACACTGTTACTCTGTTACCTAGAGCAGATGTGGTTGCTGATAGCTGGAAGGATGTGTGTGCTGCAGTCCAGAAACCAGAGCTAGCTCCATTTGATAACAGAACACAGGCTGCCATCTCTGTATACTAGTGCAGGGTCCATGAAATTGTTGTGCTGGGAAGAACTGGCATCAGTACACTGCATTCACTGGTGGCAGTGAAGAGAAAGATTTTTCCGTTCTGCATCTGGAGCAAAGTAGAGTGTTTCCACAGCTGATGATGCTGTGGGCAGAACAGCTGTGACAAGTTGTGATGTGATGCAGTACCTGTTGGTATTTTCAGTGGAACTGGTTTATTAAACTGACTCTCAAATGTATTGATTCCTCTTTTCCAAGTCTCTGAAAGAGAGGTTATAGAAAATGCTTAGAGGACTGCCATTAAGAAAAAGGTATCAAAAATCAGATTGTCACTATCTGGTGTGATTCTTTTTTAATGTGGATTAACAACATGGTTAGTTATCTAGGTGAGGTTTCTTGGTTTTTTTTTTTGTTTTCAATACAGCCTCAAATTGCAGCTCACATGAATTGCTGATATTAGTCTTAGTATTGGCATGTTGGCCACTGGCAGAATACATTTTTATGGTAACACAAATGATGCAAATTGTGAACTGGCAAATCTGAAAACTTACAGTTTCTCATCTTAAAAAGTCTAAGGCACAACATAGCATGGAAAAAAAGAACAAGATAAATTCCCATAGTTTTCCTCACAAACAGATTTCCTTAAGTTGCATTACTAATGGATAGGTAAGTGGCTTCAGGAACTAACATAAACATTTGACAAGGCTTCTGGCACAGTACTGCTGGCAGAAGAGTTCCCTGAGATGCTAATTGTGTATTACTACCTTGTTTGCCAGCTTGGGTCTCCCTGTAACCATAATATGGTGTTGCTGCAAAAAGAGTTATTAGAAAAAAGTAGTTACCAGCCATGCTGATTGACTGGCATGAGTCAGAACAATGATTAACAACTAATGACTTTTTTATTCTGAAATCCATTCTAATAGTCAGTTAACTTCAGAAAATGTCTTCCATAACTGGTATTGAGCCTAAAATTCAGCCTGTGACACTGGGTGAAATGTAATATCCTGTGCTACACATGATTAAAGTTCCTTTCTGGAGCTAAATGCTATGTAAATTTAGTTTTCATACATGACCTTGAGAGTGCTAGATGGATGCATTTATTCATCTGTCAAAAACTCTCTACTTTTGAGTGTGTAAAGAATGCTGGCACACTGGTCTGGGCATAATTTTTTTTTCTGTATAAGAAGGAGCACTGTAGCATGCAAATTGAATGTTTAGAAAGACATTTGAATCCAGAAATGCAATAAGCAAATGAGTCTAAATATTGTGACTTAACTAGGTAGTAATATTTTGTCCATTCCAGTACAGCTTTTGTCCTATTTAGGTAACAAGTCATCATGAGTGATAAAATATTTGTCCTGCTAGTTTTTTGTATTGCAACTTCTGTTTCTTGGGGTTTAGTGATTATACAGAATTTTAGTTGGTCTTAAATCAAGTGGTTGAAAATGGAATAAATAGGAATGGTCCTATTTCAGTGGGTGCTAAAGGTACTCAAAGCACGCAAAAGAATTGGGGGGACACACAGAAATATAATCATGAGAATTTTACAATTTTACAATTAGGAGCATCCTAAGAAGGACCAAGAACAGCCTATGTTTGGATGGTGCCAACTTATTGATCAGTTTCAAAGTTGCAATAAAATCTTCAGAGGTTGTCGTTTGGGTATCACTTTTCAGTGGGACATGGGCTGGGTGATAAAAAGTATCATGGCTTGAATCTGTCTGGTTTAGATCTTATTTGTTCTATTTCTTCAGATTACTCCAACCAAGGAGTTGATCAGTTGCAAAAAGTGATTGAAACGATCAAAACCAATCCAGATGACAGAAGAATCATTATGTGTGCTTGGAATCCCAAAGGTATTCAACAGCTGGCATAAAGTGAATGGGGTTGCACATTATATTGCTGTGTGCTAAATTATGTTCTGTTCCCTTGTCAACAGTCAGTTCCATTCGGTGTCCTTGTTCATTCTTTATAAAACTACCAGGAGTGCAGTAAAAATGGTCAGGAGTTATAATCTTAATTCTCTTTCTACTTTATCCTCATGTTCAGACCTCAAAAATAATGAACCATTTCTTCAAAGTTTTTCTCTCTTGGTTAAAATGAGGGATACACCAGTGTCCTTGACATACAGTCTATTCAAGACAGTAACTCTTATTTTAAAAAGGTAAAAAACCCAAACCATAAAAACTATATTAAAGCAATGTGTCTGGCTTTTAGTCATGTAATCTCTTGTAAACTTAACCCTTAAAACTAGAGAACAAAAATATTATTTGTGTTGTAATCTTTTCCTTGAACATGGGATCATATGGTGAACCTGTATCATACAAATGATAGGGTCTATTTATACATAGATATCCATTCGCTCTGTAGGGACTTCTAAACAAGAGCTACTGTAAGAGAATGTTTAACTTTCACCAGTGATAGACCTGTGCTCCAAAAAAATCACACAGCATTTTCCACTGTTGTGTGAAAAGGGTATGCCACATGCTATTGCTGTTATTTTCAAGGCTAAACATTCTCAGAAAATATCTGGTGAAAGTTTTCCTTGCCAAGCTGTAATTTTACTCTCTGCACTTTTTAGGCATAGAAAAACAACCAGATCTTCTGGTTTCTACTTTTTTTTAAATGATCATTACGTTTATATCTCAACAAACACATTGCAATGGGAAGAGAGTAAGATGCAGCAGTTGGAATTTGCTTTAGGGTATATGCTTAATTTTAGTCTTAATGTCTTCCTTTAGGGAATTCAGCTGCCTAACCAAGGTGAGTAGAAACAAACTGCTGTGCAACATTATGGCATAAGTCTGTTCTGTGGAATATCTGTTTATGACTTTCTGGTCATACAACCCAGGAGACAGCTTGTCATGCCATGGACTTAATTGCTTGAGCAGCATGTGCTTATAAACAAGAGAAAAAGCAACAGAATGGCAGTGCAGTTGGCACTCTACTGTATGTCATTACATGGTTGTTTAAGTTTTGCATCTTCTACATTCATAACACACTAATGCTGTTACTGTTTTCTCCCCCACCTCACCTTCTGTACTTCAATTCCTAGATATTTCCCTGATGGCTTTGCCTCCATGCCATGCCCTTTGCCAGTTCTATGTTCTAAATGGTGAATTGTCTTGCCAACTCTATCAGAGGTCTGGAGACATGGGACTAGGAGTGCCTTTTAATATTGCCAGCTATTCACTGCTTACATACATGATTGCCCATGTCACAGGGCTGAAGGTAGGCTATTTAATAATTTCATTTATTCTTGTCTGAGAAATGAGGGACTAAAAGATAAGGCTCTTCATGTCATGTCCAAGAAAAACTGGAATGAGCATACTGTTTGAAATCTTGCTGAAATGCATGTAAAGAGAGCCCTGTGAAATTATGTGAATTGCCTCTAGTTTGTATGGGCAGTTAGAATCAGCAAGGTAAGAATTGTAAAATTCAGGTTAAGCAGAAGATTCTTTCATTCCTTGAATCTGTCAAGACTGACCTGTTCACTAATCTTAGAAACCTCAACTGAGTACTTGTCCTCATGGGGTAGTAATCTACAAGTGATGAGATTTTGTAGTGTGTCTTTATTGGAAGTGAGCAGTAGCTCAGCAGTTGCTGTCAAGGTTCTAATTTGGATAATCTGTCCATCTAACTTCCAGCTATAACTAATCTAACTTCAGCTGTGCATTTCTTTGATTTCTTACTGTAGATGCTTACATGTAGATGAGTGGTAATATGTGCTCAAGTAGCTCCTGCCCTGACTTCAGAGCTGTATTTTGTAATTTGGCAGAGAAACTTAAATGCACGATGGTCTTGTATAAGGGAAAACCCCTTTCCTTTAGGGCATGTAAAAAATTATACTAGAAAGGCCTTCAGTGCCTAATCCTCCTGCCACCAGCAACATGAAGTGGAACTTCTTAAAACAGGGCAATGGGGAAGAATCAGACTTCACAGCAACGACAGAAATTAGTCCAAGCTACTAAAAAATGTGAAGTTTAACGTTACGTCCAGCTGTCACCTCTCAGCCACTTCCTCTCATGGCTTTGGTGGTTTTCAGTGTAACACATCTGGGGGCTGATCAACATTGGTCAGAGGCCAGTAAAAGAGCTGATGAAACTTCCCCATGTGAAATTCCATTGCTCAGGGGTTGCTAAGTCACAGAACCTGCAAGCTCTGGGTGCTTGCCTGTGCCTGACACCTCCACTGCTATTTAGTGGTGGCTGAAGCAGCTGCTCTGAAGCCAGCTTTGGCGAGTTGTACTTACTAGAAGTGGACTGGAAAAGCTGGATGTCACTGCTGCACCTGTTTCTGTGTCAGTGGACAGATCAGTATGGCTCCATTCATTTACTAAAGCTACTGTCATAGCAGGATTTGAAAGATAAATGTTTTGATAAGCTAGTGGAAATTTCATTATCTTTTCTATTAATTATGCATTAGTCAGAGAAGCTTGTGCCCTTCACATCTCTCAAGGAGCAGCAATTCCACACTAGCCAGGTGCTGAGAATCAATACTGTAAGCATTGTAATGTTTTGCTTTCTTAGAACCTGACTGTTTGAAAACCACATGTATTCTTCATTCTTCTCAGCCTGGAGAGTTCATACACACCTTAGGAGATGCTCACATATATCTGAACCATGTGGAACCTCTAAAAGTCCAAGTAAGTACTTTGTACTCTATCCTATTATCTTCCACAGTGCCTTGATTTAAAATATCAATTACCTTGATATTTTAAATATCCTTTTTGCAGATGTTAATTTTTGTGGCTTTTTTTCCCATTTCTATTCTAATAACTGTAATACCTTAACATCTGTTCAACTGCATTTCTGTTTGCAAACAGAAATACAACACAAGCATAATTGAAATGTACATCTGTGTACTGTTCTAAAACCAAGTTAGAGAGCCAGAATCTGCACTTTTAACTTCAAAAATAATTCCTTAATTCCACCTAGTCCCAATAATACAAAATAAAATGTCTTTGTAATATATCAGAAAAGGATCACTTAAAATTCACAGAGTTAATCAGTAATACTATTTGGCTGAGAAAGGCTATATTTTCTTCAGGAAGTAATTTGTTGCAGTAGTATAAAATCAGTGTTTGATTTGATTAGACTAAGCTTGAACTGAATGTCCTCATTATTGGTATGGTTCAAAACCATCCAGAGAAGTATTTATTGATTCAGACTTAACAATGAGAAGTGAGAAGCTGTAGAATATTTGCTGCATGTTTGGGTCAGATTTTCCAATTTCATTTCCCATGGAAGGAATATAATCTATAACCACCAGAATTTATTTGCCATCTGAAAGTACTTGCAGTGCATTTGGACGATCAGGGAATTCACCTGAAATTGATGCTACTGCTCCCTGTGAAAATACTAAGGTAGATTCTATCTAAGTGTCTTGGGATTTTCTTCAATTTTTTTTTTCTGAGTGTAAATCTTCTTGGTGGGAAGGGAAAACCTACATAGTGTAATCTGATTTGAGATTGAGAACACAGAGTCTCTGCTTTCAAGTATTAGCTTTATACGGTAAGCTTGCTTTTATTTCAGCTTCAGAGGGAGCCAAGACCTTTCCCCAAACTCAGAATTCTTTGTGAGATTAAAGACATCAGTGACTTCAAGGCAGAAGACTTCCAGATTGAAGATTATAATCCTCATCCACCTATTAAAATGGAGATGGCTGTCTGATGCTATAAACCAGCATTAAATATTAATGTGGAAATGTACCTAAGGTACTTAGTTTCTCTAAAGTGGTGGGGCTTTTGTATACTTCAAAAGGTATTTGCTTTATTGTTAAATAGTCACAGACCAGATTTGCTTCCAGTGCTGCTCCCTGTAGTTGTACAGGACAGGTGATTATTCCTGATATGCCATGCAGATGTTAACCCAGTTTTAAGTTGTTAGAGAGCTGCTTTTCTACATGTTGTTTCAGGTGCCAGTGGCCATTTCTGTTACCATTCAGCTACTGTGTGTGAGTAGCACGGGCTTACATGCTTGATTTGGTGCTGAAAATAAGAAATTCTGTGTGTGATTGAGGATTCCTTCAGGGTGGAAGAAATTGTTAAATATATTCTAAAGAGTGTATGTTTAATAAAGCTTTTTTTAAAAAATCTTCTGGAAGGCATGATGCATATTTAATTCTGGTGTGGTTTTTTATAGTTAGTAGTAAAAAAGGGTTGGAAAGCAAAATGTCTTGGAGGGTAACATCTGGCCAGGAAAAACAAACTTCCCATAGTCTTCACAGATGAACTATCAGGAAGGCATAAGATTTTAATGGAACCTTGCTGGAACTGCAATCTCTACATAATGTTTCTGTAGCAGCAATTTTTTTTTTTTTTTATTCCTCAACCCTACATAAATTACTAATTTGATATAAATCAAAGATAGTTGCAGTTAAACAGAGGTTACCGGATAATATTAGTAATCAGCTGTCTGTCATAATTTAAAACCAGATCCCACAAACATATGGACTAATTTTGCAGCCTGGAGCAGTAAAACCTAGAGATCATAGTATTTTTAGCAATAGAGTTCATGAATTAAATTCTAGCAGAATTCAGCTTTCAAGTCTCCTTATCCTTGTACCTTCTGCAGTAACACATTTAATTCCTCTTCAGCAATTTAATAGTGAGTAGATAAGTGGTTAATATTCATAGGATAGGCAGTACATATTTGAACATGTAGAAAAATGCATAGTAATTTTTTGAATTAAATTTTAAAGTCAATAAACTGGTAAATATTGGAAAAGTGTACAATTTCAGGTAATTCTAAGAATTTAATAATAATCAGTGTGCTTTCATTCAGGGGCCCACATAAGAGGACCGCTGAATCTTTCTTAAACCAAACTCATTAAAACTTTGAAAATCATACTTCATAAAAATTATTTGCATATGCCATTATAATCATTTTACTTCTACTGATCACTGATATTGAGACTAATTTTTTTGTAGCACAAAAATGTGATTCTCCTTTCCTGACATTTTGCCCAACACAAGAAGATTGCACAAAAAAAATCTCTTCCTGTTGTAAACACACCAAATGTAAAGCGACCACTGCTTATTAGAAAGGTTCTTAATATACACTGTAGTGCATTATTTGTGAAGAGAGATGATCAGACAGCTCTTTCAGCTTAGATCCTGTGAGAAGCTTGGAATGGTCAAACCTCAACTCATCCTTTTCTGAGGCTGAATTAAATGGATGCTCAGTAGCCAACCTGCAGTAGAACACACACTTGGGTCTTCTATCAAATTCCTGAACTCACAGGTAGTAGCAGCAGTTACCACACTTGAGAGCTTTGCCACATGCTCCTCCTAATAAACTTTATCTCAGCTCTACTAGTCTGATATTCTAAAGTCAGACTAGTCTATTCTACTTCAGATGGTCCAGGTGTTATCTTTCCATTCATGGTACGTCCCAGCTGTAGGTTGTCAGCCACTTCTTACCATGCGCACACTTTTATAAATTAAAGATTCTTGAGTGTTCCTACAGCCCTCTAAAGTACAAGGAAACAGATTAAGCTGCACATTCACTTAACAGTTCTGCCTACACTTAGCTAGGAAAGTTCCTTTTGCTGGAATCCACTTTATGTAACACTGCAGATAAGGTGGATTCTGCAGGACATTTTAGCAAGCGTAGCCAGACAGGATGTGAAATAAAGCTGGCCTCAGGGCTTTACTAGTGGGAATTAGCAGTCTCACTGGTTATCCAGGACAGGAATACCTAGCCAAGAGAAGAATTCAGAATGGGAATCATTTACTTCTCTTCATAAATTGCAGAGGAGTTAGGTGTATGGACATACATAGCATACATAAGCAGAGCAGTCTCTATAGCTCTGGAAGAGTTCCTAGTTTTTAGTATAGGAATTAATTACAACTTCACTCTTTCCCTTTATCAGCACAATTTACTACCAATAGCAGTTGGAGTGAAGCTTGTACCTTGAAGACCAAGAAAGTTTATGGTGCTCAAAAGATCAGAAAGATGTAAAAAACATTTCAACAGCACACTTTAATGTGAGTAAAAATAAAAATACATTTTAAAATTTGTAGGTATCAGAATTCTGAGGGCTTTCATGAAAAAATATGAATATTCAAATAATTTTAATATATGGAGCTAAACAGGAGGTACTCAAGGAATTTTGATTTGCAGAATATGGACACTGCTCATGCTGCAAAGATGACTACTATGACCACAGGCCATATTCAGAGCAGTATTTTAGACAAAACATGGGACATTGCTTGATACTTTCAAGAGATGTATCCTTGTATCATTTCTCCACTTTCCAAGGGCCATTCAACAACTCAGAGATAGCAATGAAATGTCTTACCACTTTGATCAAATGTCTGCTACATTCCACCTTCTTAGACGAGTTTTGTAACCCACTCTATTTCTGACGTGTTATGGTAGGTTGCAAAATTTGCCTTACTGCAGTTCCACAAAGATTATTAGTTATCTGATTATGGTAGATGAAGGGTCAGAAAAGAAAGAGCTGCTGAGTTTATGAGACAAACATCCATCTGATCAGCCATCAAAATCAAGTCTTCTAATGAGCCTGACTTGGTGAGTTTGTCACCATAGTGACTGGCACCTGTGAAGTGTCTGAATGTGGAATGCAGCCCAGGTTTCAAGTGCTTTTATTAAAACCACAAACAGTTCACATCCACCTGCTAGAAGTTTCACCCACCCTTCTAACTTCCCTTTGCAACCCACAGGAAGGAGAGCTTGTGGGGTAACAACACCAATACGTGCTGTGACCACCATGTAGCAAGATGTTTTTTAAGAAAAAAAAAAAGAGTGATCACCACAATCAGTTGTTACCAGAATTTTTTTATATAACTAACCTCTTTTCAAGCCTTTCAGATACTTGGATATGATCAAATGTGATCAAGTGCTGGACTAATTGACAGAGGCCCTCAAATCCAAACTAGAGATGACTGCCACAATGGGACATGCAAAGCCTTTCGGTGCACAACATGAAACAACAAAATTTACAGCAGTGCACACAAGCTTATGCTCAGAAATCACAGTCATGACAGCTGAAGAAACTAATCAGACTGCTTTGAAGGATGGGGAGAGAAAGATTTTCTCATTGCTGCTGCATTTTGCAGAGCCTTTCTCTGGAACTTTTTGGCCATCAGCAGCACAGACAAGCTTTCATTCACACTTCCCAGCCTGCAGCTGTCAATTTGGAGACAACTCAAGGCCCTGGCTTGTAGAAGATATTTAAATATCAATGTGTTGTGGCGATGGAAGGGAGAAAATGGAAAGTTAAGACCTGGAGACTCCCAAATTAACATATTATAAGAGCTGCTGGCAACTCATACAAAAGCATTTGTACAGTGTCCCTCCTGTGTGTCTCTATAAATCCAAATAATTTAAATTTAAATGAGAGATCACATGACAATTTGAATGAACCTCAAGGATGTTGTCAGTATTAAAAATCAGCTTATACTTGTAATGTCAAGAACACTACACTTCACACAATGAACTGAGGTACACTGAATAAAAATCAGTGTGTGCCAAAGGGCATTGTTGTACTGGACTGAGTTTGGAAATTAGTGCCACTTAACTAGATGTTGAATCCTGTAAGTGAAAGTGAAGTGAAAATGCCAAGTGAAAATGGCTGCTCCATTCCAGGCCACGGACAGGGGCTTAACGTGCACAAGGGCACACCGAGCTTGTAGCGAGACAAATACATTGTCTCAAATATTATGTAATGCCCACACAAACTGATTGGGCAGCTCTCCCAGATAATTGCTTCACACACTGCCTTAAAATCTTTCTAGCATGCAGACTCCTTTGGGAGCCAACTCACGCCCCCCTGGCCACCTAACTGTGTGCACAGGCAGGAACTAGGGACACTCTGGGGACAGGATTCAGCATGCCTGGGACTGCAGCTTTGGGATGTGCTTGCCTATGTGAATGAGCAGCTATTCGCATTCTGAGGCAGCTAAAGGGAAAATAGCAGTTACTCTGCTGTAGGAAATCATTCTTCCTCCTGGAGACCAGTCCAGCCAGATGAGAGATGGCCTTGTAGCTGGGATACACTTGGATAAGAGTCAGGATTCAATTTCTAGCTGTGCTACAGATTTCCTGTCTGGAGCTGGACTAAGTTTTTCTGTCATTTCAGGCCTCATATTAATTTCCCGTGTTTCTAGTACAGATAATTGTATTCGCCTTATTCACATGGGAATTCTCTGGATAAATACATTAAATGTTTATGTGGTTCTCAGATGCTATGGTGAAAAGAAGAGAAAGGCCATAGAAAACATCCAGTAGAGCCAAAATTCAGGACTGGCCTTTAATTTGTAAAGCAAGGCTATACTAAATGGTAATTCAAACCCATGCTACTAGATATTCATTATAAAACACCCCTCTCTGCAAATAAAGTGTCCTATTTACTGGTAGACAACAGCTGAGAGGGAGAAGTAAGATTAAATATTTTTATAGCAGGACTTGGCATGAGAAACTGGCAGCAGAGAAATTATGCTAATGTCATCACTGTTGCTTCCAGTTGCTGCAGAGAACCAAGAATTTGTTAATTCACATTGTTTGGCTCTGTAGATTTGGTGTCAATACTTGACAAAGAGATGGGTGCAATAAAAACCAATTTACTTTAATCTGGAGACTGGTATTCTGAAAGGTTGATACCTTTCAGCCTGCCTGCTGGCACCTTGCTATTTATGATATATCTGGGAGTTAGTTCTGGTATTTGGACTCATTAAAAATATTTCATGCAAAAAGTATTTAAATATAGCCGATGGCAGTAACTTACTACTAATGCTAGCAATGAGTTTCCTTGGGGGAAAGGACAGGTTTCATCTTTTAAAATAGCTGCACATCTACCAGACAAATTCCTCCTAAGGTCAGACAGGGCACTGAGTGCACTGACAGGCCTCACCATGACCAGTCTCACCTGGGGCTCACACCTTCTGCCCATGTGCCTTAGTTTCTACCTGGGTTGCATGGCAGGTGTACCTGCCTCCAGCTGTAGTACAGCTGTGGATGTGTCTGGCCATGGAACTACACCCCATCCTGGCTGGACACACCCCAGGCCATGTCTGACCATGGTTCTCCTCACTCCTGGCCTCTACTCATCCCCATCCCCAGGGAGAGGAGGCTGGGGCCACCTCATTGTCCCCTGCCACCCCTGGAGGTGGGACAAGCTTGGCTGGGAGGACCCTGCTGCCCCCATGGGGCTCCCCGATAACTCCCAGTCCTTGGGAGCAGCTGGCCCCTGTGGCATCCTGCCTGCCAGGCTCTCAGGCTGCCCCAAGCCCTAAGCCAGCAGAGCCAGGCCTGCAGCTGCACAAGAGCTGGCCCTACAAACCTGGCCTGACTCTGGGCTCTGACCCTCTGTTGGGGTTTAACCCCAGCCAGCAACCAAGCCCCAAGCAACCCCACCATCAGTGCCGGGGGTGGGATTGGAAGGGAAAAAGCTGGAAAATTCATGGTTTGAGATATAGACAGTTTAATGGGGAAAGCAAAAGCTGTGTACACAAACAAAGCAAAACAAGGAATGAATGAATTCAGTGCTTCCCATGGGTAGGCAGGTGTTCAGCCATCTCCAGGAGAACAGGGCCCCATTACACATAATGATTTCTTGGAAAGACAATTGTCACCATTCCAAATATTCCCCTTCCTCCTTCTTCCCCTCCTTCATACACTGGGCATGACACCACATGGTCTGGAATATCCCTTTGGTCAGTTTGGGTCAGCTGTCCCAGCCATGTCTCCTCCAAAACTCCCAGGCAGGCCCAACTCCCTTGCCATAGCAGTATGAAAAGCAGAAAAGGCCTTGGCTTTGCACAAGCCCTGCTCAGCAATAACAAAAACATTTCTATATTATCAACCCTGTGTTCAGCACAAATCCAAAACACATCCCTTCCCTAGCCACTGTGAAAAAATGAACTCCAGCCCAGCCAAAACCAGCACACCCTCCCACAGCGCAGGCCTTGCCCAAACACTGACTCTGACTGACCCCCTCACTAGGGGCACTTGATGATCTTCAGGGGCCACCTGAGAATCCCCACTTGACCTCCACCCATAAGCCTGCTAGGGCTCTGGGGCTATACAGGGTCTGCCTGAGCCTCCTGCCTGGCTCCAACAATCCTCATCCCTTTTCCATTTCTGTGTTCCTGCCCTGGTTCTGTGTCCCCTGAAATGGCCCCTACACCCCACAGCAACTGAATTCCCCTTCAGAGGAATCTCATCAGAGCCCACTTCTCTTTTGGATGAGTGGATATATCTCTCTGGGAGGGAGTTCCAGGCAGGAGCAGCCCTGCTGGCCCTGTCCAGCCTCACTGAAAGCCCTCCCCTGTCAACCCTGCCCTCAGACCCACCTCAGCTCAGGACATGGCCCCAGTCCCTGCCTGAGCTACCCCAGCTGTGATGGCAGCTGTGCAGAGCCATGGACCTCACTGCTCTGGGCCCCGAACCACAGGCTGAGCCCTGCCTGAGCTGGGCCTGACTTCATCACTATGGACAGGCTGGCAGTCCCTGGGCCCTGTCTGATCCTGGTCCCTGTCACTGGGACAGAGCTTGCCCTCAGAGCTGTCTTGGCAGCATAACCTTGTCTGGTAACCTTCCCAGTTCTGGCTGTTCCCTCAGACCTGCCCTGCCAGCCATGCTCCTGGCTCACCAACCCTCCTGCACCCCTGGCAGTGCCACTGGTACCACTGAGAGGATGACAGCAAGATTTGCTAGAATGCTGATATTTACAGCTGAGTTAGGGCAGCACAAATAGAGTTGGTGCAATTAGAGGAGCCTGGAACCTCTCCCCTCTAAACCCTGCTCTTTCATATAGACACTGCAGAGTCATGTCTACACATGCACTGCTGTGCAGTGTTTTGCTTCAGCCAAACACTGGCTGGAGCACCAAACCTACAGAGCAGAATGAAAATGGGAGCTGGGTAATCATCCTTGGGCTACAGGGGATATCAGCTTCATCAGCCCTTCAGTGCTCTACAGACCACATTGTCCATCCTGCACTGCTCTGCACAGGTGTTATCCAGGCTGTCTCATGGACCTGCAGTTTGCTCCACAGAGCAGCATGGACTTCATCTTTGTACCTTGCTTCTCTACCCTTCATATGTGCAATCACAGGATGCATTCTTTCATGTTTCTCACTGATGTAGGAATATGAAATTTTAGCAATTACTTTCATAATAATAGTGAAAAAAACCCCAGATGTTTCCAGGTTGTTCACAGAAATTGCATGAGGGAGGAATGAACCAGGGAGATAAGGTGAAGGCAACCTTGGTAGGGAACAGCTGAAATAGAGACCAAGTAATTTTCAGCTTTAGTGTTTAACTTCACCCAAAGGAATTTTGGCACATGCTCCAACAGTTATGCAGTAGATTCATTAAGCAAACAGTAATTAGGAAAAAGCTCAAAGCACTTACACATATACTCACACGTTCTCTGGTTACTGCACCAGTTCCTAGCACTGTTAAGACCTGCAAGGAAATAAACATTCAAGACTTGCTTCTGGTTTTCCAAATTCCCAGTGGAGTTGCTCAGTAGTGCAAAGGATGGAATAACAGGACACTGTTTTCTATGTGTTTCATAGAAAATGTAATACATGTTATAAAACTTTTTATTGATTTTTTTTCTGCTTTCTCTTTTCCACAAGCAATGTAAAGAATTATATAACAGGGTGTGTGCAGCACACACAGTAAAGAAATACACATACAGTAGATCTGGGGTTTTAACAGTGCTGCTAAGTATAGCATGTTGGGAACACAGATTCTGAACCAAACTTCCAAATTCACTGGAAACCACACATTTAAAAAACAAAAAGTCCATTCCCATTTAATACTTAATGTTGGCTGCCTTCCTTATGCAAGCAATGCAGTCCTTTTACATTTTTTTTAGAATGGAGCTATTTATTTAAACTTAAGGGAATACAGGTGCAGAGTATGTATTAAGATCCTGTAGCAAACACATTTAATAGTATTCTGAATCACTAGTTCAAACTGAACTCTGAATATGTGAAGGAACACTATCAACATTACATCAGTACTGGAGTCACTGTAGTATTATTGAAATAAAATATTAAACCTCCAAGCTTTGAAACAGTTGCATGTCCCATCTGGATATGTATATCCTCATTTGGAAAAGTTGGCTTCTTAATACATGAGGGTTTAAACCCAGCTGGTTCAGTGACCCACTGTATTGATTCCTTTATTTCCCATTTTGCTTTGCATTCAGCATCTGGGATAAGAAAAATAAGAATCAAATACAGTGAGGGTTTCTAGAGAGCTATTTTTTTCCTGACAAACTGCAAAATCTTTATGAAGTGGTAGAAATTCAGGAAATAGAAAGCAAATGAAAAGTTGGAATTGCTGTTCTGTCTATATTGTACTTTTGGCTATACTTATGCAGTGTTGCAATGACTATGTCAATATCCAGACTAGGTTCAAACTAAGCAGATCAGGACCTGTAGGAAGTAGAGCAGTCTTCTGTGGGAATGAGTATATCTTTGGCAGCATATATTTAAGTAAAGCACCCTAAAACATGGACATGGCTGCCTGAAATTTTCAGCAGAAAAGCTTCCTGACAAAAAAAAAAAAAGCATAAGTTTAAGTAAGATGAGTTTTTGAAGCAGCATTTCTCTCCCACACAAGGGAAAATTTTTTTCTATAAAAAATGAATCATCTGAAAATTACATCATAATTTCTCTGCAGGCTCTTCAGGTCCTTGCCATTCTATATTGACAGAGTTCCTGGTTCAAATTCCATGATTTATGGCATCCCATGAAAGCTTTGTGCTGCACTGCAGCACCCAGAGTAGGTCAGCAGCTGTAGTGTGTCAGTGAACATATGGGGCAAAGAATGTGACCCACAGCAGTCAGCAAAGTAACCTTTCAAAATAAAAATGAGTGACTTCCATCTACTTTTTCATTTTCACTCAAATATTTTAGTTTGAATAACTTCTTTTCCAGTTTATTTTTGGCCAAATATCCGTTAAAAATTATTAACAGGCTTTACTCTGGAAGCCTCTCTGGATATAAAAGCCACTTTAAATCTTTTAGAAGACAATCCTGGTAGTGGGGCTCCCCCGCAGACTCAAATTTCTGGCACAGAAATACAGGTTGAAATAGTAATACATCTACTTCAGTCATATCCAATATTGCTGTCTGTTGAAATATGTCAACATTTGTTGATATCATTATTCAGGATTTGAAGAAGGAAAAACCCAATATTTGTCAATAAATGCATATAAGAGATATTTAATCTAAAGGTTTTAAATAGAAAATAACAGTATAGTAGCAAAAAGTGATATTCACAATTATTTTGTCTGGCCAGTCATTTCTTGCATAGATCTCAGTCTGTAAATATCTACCTGTAATAATCACCCACTTTTACTTTGAACCTATATGCATACTGGGAACATGAAATAGATCACTTCTGAATGATTAATGGGGCCATAAAGTGGAATCCATAAAGTTGATTTTACAATCATAGCATGACTGTCTTACAGAAAGAACTTCCTGGTTACTTCTCCTCCCGTGTGAGTGAGCTTCATCCTACTCTGGACACAAACGGCGATGGCGTTTTGTAAGTCAGTGGAAGCACGTTAATCTCCACTGGTGATCAGCCCTCAGCTTTCCCAAAAGCACCACTCCTGTTTTCCTGCAATGCAGCATTATGCAGTAGTGGATGGGGGGAGTGTCTGGGTGAGATACAGAAGCAAAGTCATCACTGCCTGTGTCACAGACCTGCAAGAGTTAGACTAAGCCCAGTTTGTCCTTTCAAAGCAAACACAGAAGTAGAACACCCAATTCAAGCATTTACTGTACATTATCCAGCCTTCTCTCAAGGCCTGTGTGTGCAACTGCAAGCAAAGTTAGATCAATTGATTATACATCTCCAAATAACTCCACCACACTGCATCTAGAATAATATTAATTTACATGTAATTAGAATAGGCTTTTTATTTCTTCCTTGCAAGTAGCTAGAAGAAACCATCAGAAAATGAGATCAGATATATCAGTAACATACAGCTGAACCAAACCCCTCATCCCAGCTAACTGTAACAAATAATACATTTTTTCTAATCCAGGTATGAACACCCCATAACTTGGCAACAGTATTTCTAGGTATACCAAGGTGTATATTTTATGAAGGAAAAATACCAGCTATAATAACTTGATCTGACACCAATGAACTGAGACAGGGAGTCAGGCACGTGCAGCTCTCTCTGGCAACAGGGATGCTGTTTATGAAGGAAGCCAAGGGCCCTCTGCTACTGACAGTTCCAGAGTATCCCTCAAAGTGATGGCAACCAGAATTTCTAGATTAAACCAGCACTTACCAAATTTTGAGGTTCATGTTGACTCTGAAGAAGATATCCTCATTTCTCGTCCATGAAGTTACCACAGGATAAGGGTACTGTGCTACTCAATGTATCCATCCAAGCACGGATTTCATGTACTTTCATTAACACTCCTAATGATCATACTTTTGGTTAATTTGTAGCACTCCCCTGAGAATCCCTTTGTGCATAAGCCCCTTGCATAAACCAACAACAGCTGTAGCCATGCAAACTCACTGTTGCACACAATATACCAACAAAGAAATTTCCATTTCTATGTTACTTCCATGGATACATCTTCATTCATGAACACTCTGCCTAACTGGGAAAATCACTGAAATGCTATTAAGCCCACTTTTCTACCTCTCCAAATGGCAATTATAGATTTTCAGTCAGTCCAGCAAAACTTGTAAGTGTTTAGGAGCAAGCAGTGAGAATTGATCGTCATCTGTTAGCATTTCCCACTTCACATACTATTTAAAATCTTATGGCTGTAAAATTGAACATTCAAGCCTGTTTTAACTGCTGGTCTGGTTCTAGCCAGAAATAGGATCCTGAATAAGCCAGATATCCATACTTCAACATTTTCTGTTCTGAAGCAGATAAGAATAATTATAAATCAGGCTGTATTTTAGTCAACAGCATATTATTTTGTTAAATAATGCATCAAAGAACGTTATTTGGGAAAACTGAAGGATTGGAGATGTTTTTACTTCTTTATATTTTCCCAAAACCTGGCATTTTAATCAAAGAGGTCAATTTTGCCAAATAAGCCCTTCCCTCTTCTCCTTAGCTATTTTATTGCAAAAGAACTGCAAAGCAGATAAATCCTTGGAAGAAGCTGAGATCAGCACAAGCTCCTTGCTAACCCAATGCAAAGAGTTACATGGCAAAACATCACCACTGTGGCACAAACCTGGTGTTTGACACTGCACTCCTGGGAAACACAAGAAGATGCCAGCAAACAACAGGCTTCATCTCACACAGTCCCCTTCCCACTTTCTAAGAGATGCAAAGAAACTGTTTCCATCAGGTGCAGATGTATTTAAGCTCACACCTTTCTTTTTTTCCCAAGCAGACTATTTTGGAGTATTTCTGTAGGGGAACAAGAATGAATATCAAATTACACTGAATCAAATTACACATTGGATCAAATTCTCCTCACACTCCAGGTTTCATCATTACCATTGTTCCTCCAGCCTGTCAGTCTCACAGGCTGATGGTGTGTTCCTGACAGAGTTACTCCCATCAAAACTGATGAGACAAGTCCAGGATTGGGAAAATGGAGGGTACCAAAACTCCAGCTTTGAAGGAAAGATGACTTACCACAAGCTTCCTCCTCTGGTAGCACACCAGTAATCTATCTGTATTCCATGCAGAATAGCAAATGCTGGCAGCCTCCTTCAAGCATGACATATAAAATAAAAAAATCCCCATAGCATGATAAAACAGTATGATGAAAAAAAGATTAAGTAATGCTAGTCAGCTGAGGATTGGCTGTCAATCTTTTCCCCATTTTTCTGAAGCAAGCAGGGAGTTGAAACAGCAGATATTCTAAACCTTCACACCCCCCTCCCTCATCAGCTTGTGTTGTGCTGCCAAATGTGAGTTTGCCTAATTTCATGGCTGTGAGTAGTTGATAAAAAGCCCTTTTCAGCTTCTTTTTAAACTCTATCCAAGCAGGAGTGAAAGATTAAACAGGAAAGCCAAGTCACACTATTTTAGCTGTCAAATTTAAACAGAGAAGCACCCCTATTCTCATACCTCCTGCTCTCAGAAAAGGAAATACCTAGTTATTTTAGAAAAGGATCTTTTAGATCTTAATACTGAAGTGAATTCTTCCCCAGAATGACTGATCACTTCAGCAAACAGATCAATACATGAAGGCCAAGCATTTACTAGCAGACCATGGTAGCACAGGCAATTAAATTACCAAGTTTGTAGTTTTCAGTAAGGAGTTGCTTTTGTGAAAAAGCCCCCAGCCATTAAAAAAATGAAAACAAACTCCCAATTATCCAGACTTAGAGAAAAGCAGCTTCTTGTCCAAACCCTAAACAAGGACCTACAGATTAAAGCACATTCTTTAAGTACTCAGCTTCCTGTAGCTGCAGACATCAGTCCTCACTGGCTGTGATACAAGGGAGGGCAAAATCAAGCTGTAGAGCCTGCCCAGGAGAGGGGCTGGTTTGCATCTCTGCATGAGAGCAGACACTGGAAGAGGGCATGTTGGGGGGGAAGGACTTCTCTGGGCAGAAAGCAGCACTCCCTGCCAGTGACACAGCTTCTGAAATGAGCTGTAAGACCATTTTAGTTTGGACGCCAGGTGAAACATGTACCCTTCTAATAGGGCCCAGTCCCTTTAGACTTTCTGACCATGTCGACCTGTAACTTTCACATAAACTAGAAAACAAAACAAATTAAATAACTGGAGCCACAGTGGTGCCATAACACCTTTTTTCTTCATGATGAAATGTCACAAAATGCAAGTAACATTTACATTTACAAAGTTAACTCCTGACACCAAAGCAAAATGGTTCTCAATACCGAGCAAGAACATTTGACACTTTCTCCTGAAAATCATTAAGGATTCAGTATCCTTCTTAACCTGATTTCATTATGGAAGCAGTATTGGAAGAGTGATTATTAAAAAAGGTGTGGAGAGATAATGACTGTGGATTTGTGGGAGTCTGTAATTCATGAGGACATGAAAGCTTTGCCCACTAAATTTCTTTCCTTTATTACAGATTACCACAAATATGACAAAAGTTGCCACTGGAAAACATATCTATGGTTAATAAAATGAATATGAATGAATATATATCAAGTTATTACAAATTAATATCATATATCAAGTTATTACAAATTAATATCTGCCATCAATAATATATATTATCAAACAAGAGCATGATATCAATTAACAATGACATGAATCAGTACTGTGGTACAACCAATGACAGCAGCAGCCAAGCAGTTATATACTATTTTAGATTACTGTTTATCATGAATGAAGCAAATTTATCAATGACACAACAGCAGAAATTTTTATGATTACTTATATTAATATTTATGCTATTGATATGAAGTGAATGAGCCAGATTTCAAAAGCAGCAAAACCATCTCTGGAGGAGAAAATGTGGGAACAACCTGGGGGACCAACCCTTCCTGAAAGACAGGAGGAGACAGAGAGTTAGAGAACTGATAGAGTCCCATTTCCAAAATGATCCATATCACAGACTCTTTTTTTAGCCAGCTGTCCCTGGGGAGAGCCCAAATGCTTATAGAAAGGTTGTGTGGGATTCAACCAAGAAGTTCTCAGGCTCAATTTTGGATAAATGTAAGGTGTTTTAATAGCACATAGTCATAAAAGGGAGTGGGACATTGGGCAGCCAATAGATTCTGTTTAATTTCTATTTTTCACAGACAATTGTGGATCCTGTTATCTGTTCCTTCAGAGCTATTATTTTTTTCAGACTGTTTTCCACCTTCACGTGACAAATTGTTGTTACAGTCTCCTTGTTTGGTGCTTATCAGTGGTATCTGTGGATGTTTCTGGTTTCTAGGTACTTCAGCTGCACTTCAAAGAGGCCAGCTGCACTTTTCAAGGATGTTTTTCACTAGTTCACAGGGCTGGACCCCAGGCTCGCAATTCCAGGGAGCTCTTTCTATGTCAGTCTTTTTTTGAGCAGACATATCTTTCGTTCACTAATTTTTCTTTCGAACAATGCTGTCTTTATGGCACATCACTCCCCTAAAAGGCTGTTTTTAATAAATAGTAACATGTTAAGTATGCAAGATTTGGCTCCCAGATCAACAGCATATTCAGTAGGGAACTGGCTAAAAGGTGAAAATCTCAGATTAAAATATGTGAGTAAAAAAGATGAAATCAAGAGAAGGATGTACAAAGAAACAGGACTCAGCAAAAATATTTTCTTTCAGAAATGCCAGAGCTCTACAAAATTACTCTGTAATGTTCCGACCAATTCCACCACTAAGCACTGTGCCGTGGCCTCAATTTTCCATCCTGCAAAAATTAAGCATGGGCAGAGTCTCCAAGAACTCAGCAATGACTGTATTTTATTTGATATTTTAAAGCCAATCATGTGTATAGATTATTTCAAGATCAAGACCACATGCAAATGAGGGCAACCAGGATTTCTCTCAGTTAATGAGCATTCTTACATTGAGGTCCCAGGGGCATCACCTTTCCCTCTTGTTTGGCCCAGAGAGCTTTCAGAACAGAAGCTATAGCCAGGTGGACAGCGCCCTTCTCTGGTCCAATCTACTGAACAAAAAGATGTTGAGTCATCCTCAGTGGCTTGATACTCACAGCTTCTGTTAAATGATATTTTGTTCCCCATGGTTTAAAAGACTGCACTGTTGATAACACAGCAAGGGGAAAAGTCACTGATACTGGAAAAAAAAAACCCAAACCAACTCATATTGGTTAAAAATTACAAAAAAAAGAGAAGGTGCAGAAATGTGCAACTTGTATAAAATACCTCCCTAGAATTCTGCCCGGTCACTTTCACACTGGCTTGTCTGAGAACCACGTGTTCCCAATTTCTAAGAATGCAAATGGAATTATTTTGTGAAAATTCACAACTTACATGTTTGTTACAATCCTTTTCACAACAGCACCCTAAAACGTGTCTTACAGCAGAGTTGCCTGTTGCTGGTAAGCTCTCTGGAGAAGCTTTCAAAGTTGTTGACAATTTCTCCCATGTCTCTATTGACCACATGAATAAAGAAAGCCTTGACAGCACATATGACTGCCAAACATAGCTGAATTTACTGCTTCATTACATCCAAATGCCTATAACAGAAGGACTGTGGGCCCTTTCCTCAGCTGGTACTTTGAGAATTAGCCTTTTCAGACAGTCTCTGAAGTTGAAGTATCAGCATGGAGCCATTCATTTTGTGCCCAGACCTGGGTGGCCACTGTCAGTTTAGTTGAGTGGCCATGTTTCATCTTATACTTCCTGTTTCCAGATGCTTACCCTTTCCTCAAAAAATAATAATAGTCAAAAAGAGCTTTCAAGACGAAAGTTATTTTGTATCACCTCCCACTCCACAGAGGAAGAAAACAGCCACCATGGACTGGCAGTCCAAAACACTGTTAAGGGGACAGAGGCTGTGATGAAAACAGCTTTTCTTCAAATTATGCAGCCTTTACATACCATGTCTTTCCAGCCACTGCTGCATCTCCCTGAGTTGTTTTGGTACTTGCAGTCATGTTCAAGTTCTCATTTCCTCATAAGGCATTCTGTTTCTGGCAGTGAGGTAATGGCAATTGTGCTCCAGCTGTTTTAAGTCCCCAAGACTCAGGGCTATACCAGAATTGTTTCTTTCCAGTCCCACATACCACTACTCAATGTCAACATTTATTCTGAGCAAAGGGTTTGCCAGGGTAAACCGCATGCCAATCTTCTTCAGCAAACTGCAGAGTGTCAGAGAAAGAACAGACAGAGCATAAGCCTTGAGCCAGTCATCATTTTCTTCAGCAGCATGGAATATTCAGTCTTGAGAGCTAAGAGACAGTGATTCCAGCTCTGTGAGTTCTCCCCTGCTTAAGAGATTTGCTTGAGGTACGAGTAACTGATGCCTGAAATAGTTTTGTGAGAACTTTGCGTGATTCTGGCTAAGACATTTTCCTTGCCTGTGTCTCAGTTCCTCTGCTGTTCCCACCTGCATTTTGGGAACAACATCTCATCCCACTTCTCTTGGATGTGATGAATCATGTACTCCAGTGCCTGAGGTCATTTATGTATCTAGGCAGGTTGTACTATGCACATTTCACCCATGACAACGGGGAGGGATTTCAGCATCTTATAACAAACCAGGTGATACACAGGCTCAAGTCTTAGGATGACTAAAGATAATGGTTTGTTCCTAAAGAAGCTTAAAATAACTGAGTACGTACTTGCTAGATCCTAAGCAAATTAAAAAACCAAACAACAAATGAGACATTCCTGTGAGAAATTATTTCTGTGAGAAATAATTGCAGAGGTAGATTGAAGGAGGAAAAGGCATGATATCATCAAGCCAGAGGTTTTGTGGGTGTTCAGCTGAGTGCTTAGAGGGTTTTGACATATTTGAAGTGTCAATGAAACAGACTGGAATAGCAAAGAAGGAAGTGCTCATTCTATGGTCTAGGGCTGAAAGGGGATGGCTGCAAACCAGTGATGTCTGGAACCCACACTGAGATACAAGAAGGGAGCCACAAGAACTGTAGGGAAACTCGTGAATGTGCTCACTGGACAGTGCTTGTGGAACAGTCACAGAAGCTGTGTCCTGTCCAAACTGCCTAACAAAAACCTCCTGCCCCCTGGTCGTGTGTCTGAGATGTGGCAGCTCAGTGACCTGGGAAGGCAGATCTCATTGACACATTGTCACTGCCTTTCTCAGAGGCCAAGGTCCAGCACTGACCCACATGTGGGCTGTCTGAAACGTGCCTAGCTGCATCCAGGACCACTGGGCAAACCTCAAGCTAGAGATCCACACTCCATGCTGTCTTCATAATGTAATTGGTACACTGGCTTTGTGGCAGCCAAACTGCTGTGCAGGACTGGGCCCACAGGTTTTATACGAGTTTCTCTCTCTCTTGGTGGCTTTTTTTTTTTTTAGTAGCTCAGGTGTCCATTGTGAACAATAATGGGAAATTACTACAGCTTTTCTTCTCCAAGCTCAGGACCAGGGGCCAAAGTCGGTAGATGATGCTAAAAGTTGCCCATCTGAAAGGAAATGTTCAATTGACCAGATGCTAGATTCTGGCTGCTGCTTTATCATGGTCTTCAATTTGACCCTGGAGGAGTCAAAACACCCCTTTTCCTCTTGATAAAGTATAATGACAGAGATAATGACACTGATCTCATTTGTTTGAGAGCGTGTGAGAAATGCTATGTATTAGGCAATAAGGGTTGTTGGGCAAGATGGTAACTGCCTTAGAAACCCCTGGGAGAGGTGCTGCCCCTCAGTAGATTTCTGTTTATTGCCTGGCATAATAACAGTGTCTGTCTTGGAACAAAGAACAAATGAAACCCAAGCTATTTCATCAATAGATCAAGAGCATTTCCACAAGACAGGCTGACCTTTCATAGTGGATATCCATCCCACTATCCTCCTGACTGCTCTTTGTCATCTCCAGGTTGAAAAAGGGGTCATTCCTTCCTACTTTACTGATCAATTGAAATCAGGGGCATATCTATTGCTAAGTATATACACACTTGCTCTCCGGAACACTTAGTAGCAGTCTGAACAGGCTGGGGCCATTCTAATGACAGTGGCGCCAGAGCTCATATTTAGCCTACTTGTAATCTGCTCATTATAACCCTTAACTCATTGAGGCAATTGATTGAACTTCACTTCCATGTGGAAAAAAAAATCCTCTCCTTGCAAATGGCAGTTCTTTGATAAAGATGTCAAGAAAATTCAATGGACAGATTTTGATGCAGTCACTTTAACAAGTGACACTAGACTAAAATGTAAATTTGGAAATTGTTTCTATTGCACTTCTAATCTTTTAGCACAATGGAAATAATATACATATGTGGTAGTCAGAAGCCATTTTGAAAGACAGAGTCATTCCAGAAATGAAGAGGATAATACAAAACAAAATCAAAACTCCAGTGAAGGGGTACAGATCTAACCTTGCTCTTATAAAGCTGCTTAATTTTCCAGGCACCCTTTACTTAAAAAGAGAAAACACCAACCTGTGAATTCTCATATGTCCATGCTTTTACTGCACAGCCACAATGGAGAAATAAAAGCTGATTGGTTGTAAACACCCTGGCTAGAACTGAGAGGAGAGGAAGGTGGATAGGGGCCACCCAAGGAACCCAAGTCATCTAGTCACCAGCTTTCACTCTTAGGAATGTGAACCAACACTCTTGCCTTTTACTGGGAACTCTCTGGAAGGACAAAATCCCTGACTTGGCCCCTTGGCAGGACTAAACAGGGGCTGCAATTTAGCATGGTCACTCCCTTTTCCACAGCACACCATGAGCTGCCCCTGAGTGGCATTTTCTACCCTTGCTGGAGAAGCAGGGAAAAGTCCTCACTGTTCTCATGAAGAAGCAGTCAAATGATTAGACGTTTTCTTCACATGTGGTACTTTTATCATAGCAGTCATACTGAACTGAGATTTATCATATATTGTTTTTGAAAGAGCAGAAATGCTTCCTTACCCATCCTTACTTCAGCAAATACACCCCTGGCACTGCCAAACACTGAAGCCAAGAGAAGGATCAACAATCCTTTAGCCCCTGGAAGACTGCCCCAAATGTGAATAAATGTGTTTAATAAATGTGTGGGAAGAGGTATTGAATGAGTGGTGAATCCAGCAGCTGGCACCTGTGGAGGTGCAGGAAAAAAGGTGCATCGTTACATGCCTGGGATGGATTTTCAGGAGCAAAGGTAAAATGCCCAGATTTATCCATTTCCCAGTATGTACTTACCAGCAGCCTCAGCTAGAGACTCAATAACCTAGCAGCAGGGCACAAAGGAAGTGCTCCTACTGGCAGTAACTTTTTGATTAAAGAAAGGAATGCTTTCACAGCAGTCAGCTTTCCAGTTGGTACATGACTAATTCATCAAGACTGCTTGTATTCAGGTTTCCCTTTTAGATTTCCAGTCTGTTTCTAGACCCTGCTGAGTTTAACTGGGTATCTGTCCTGTCTTTAAGAAAAAAACAAAAACAACACAATGGCCAACACGTTTCTCCTTGCCTACAGTAAATTAAATTCAAAGAGAAGATGGACAGTGTTCTGTAAAAATACACAAAAAAGAAATACTTTATACCCTAACAACAGTGGTTGTTACAATTTGACAAAACCTATGCCTTTAAAGAGAATGTTAAAAAAATATTATCAATGTACTACCTACAGAAAGCATGTTTGCATGCAGAACTAACAAAGAAAATAAGCTCAAAGAGCAGGACCAGAGAAGAACATGGGTCCCATGGGTAATGTCTGAACTCTGTAAAGTTCTTAGGCACACCATATGGAGAGGAGACATGGAGAGGAGGGAAGCCTGACAGAAAATCCTACATCCACATACATTCACTAGGAAAGGAATGCTAAACTACCTCCCAGAGTCTGATATGCTGTCTATTTGGGATCCAGGGACCAGTAACTCTCTTGACAGGCTCTCAGTATCTTTTTGCTGGTTTTTTTGTGGATTTTTTTTTTTTTTTAATTTGCTAAGAGCTGATCAAGGTTCGTTCTTAGAAATTTCTGAGAGCAAAACAATGCTTGGGACTCCTCAACTAATATGAAGTCGATCTGCTAGAAACCAGCCAGGGTGAGGTGCCCAGAGTTACCAGAGAGAACAGAAGCAGCACTTGGCATTAGCCTTGCTCCATTTCCACTGTGCACAAGGGAGCAGATGCTCTTCAGTTCCCCTGCATTTCTACCTCCTTTTCAAAATATGACAGAGACAAGAACATATGACATCTGCCATGCCACACCCCTCAGCCTGCTTCCCTCTGCCCAGTGATGAAGTGTGGTACTTCAGCTGCTTGCCTCCATCCTTCTATCCCACTCACCCCCTTTTCCTCCCCTATGCTAAGGGAGAAAGAAGCAGGGAAGCTGTTGCTGTTTCTGTAACTAACACTCGCTCTGTGTCACTAGAAAAAGGTGCTGAGAAAATAATCTGGTCCTTGAGGAAATGCTAAAGTCTGCAGCTGAGGGCGAAGTTCCTCTGTGGGTTCTGCTTCCAACTCTCAACACCCTCATAAGTCTCTCACAGCTGACACCCAGCTAGCCAGGATTCTTGATCAGAACCCAGGTTTTACACTCCAGGCTGTTACATCAAAAATAGATACAACCACCTCACTTCCCTCTCCTGACTCTTCCCACCCTATCTTGGAAAGGTGTCTGTCAGAGATGCGTATTTGGGAGGATGCTCCCAGCCCCACACTGACAGTCACTCTCCTGCAGTGCCTGGAAGGTCAAAGGCAGTTTTGTTCCTGTACTACAATGAGGCTGAAGTGGGAACAAGATGTGTGTCTATGAAGGAACCTGCACTTTCAGACATTTGCACAAGGCAATAGTTATTGGGTGAATCACAGTTCTGGACTGAGACACTTATCCACCCAGACCTGCTTCTGGTGCCCAGATCAGCTGTTCCAATCTAGCCCTAAATTCCTAAAGCCAGGTGTGAGAATTTGAGTCTCCTGCTTGCAATGTACTGCTTAGCTTATGTTGAGTGCTCCTGTGGTTTAAACCCAACTTGATTGTGTAGCTCTAAGCGAAGGCGTGTCGGGGGAATGTTGCCACAAATACAAACATCTACAGCATCTCCACGGAAAACTTAAAAACTGAGAAGTTTATTGAACAGTTGAAAATAAATAACAAAAGTGGGGCTCATTAAGTTTACTTCTTTATACTCATTTATACTCACTCCAGCTGCAGAAAATGTGTTTTAGAACAAACATTAGTATTGTAGATGAGTGTGGGTAAGACAGTGTTCAGCCTTGTTTCTGCCCATCAGCAAACTCTAGAAGTCTTTCTTTAAACAAAACAAAAAAACAACCCAACCAACCAAAATAACCCACCAAACCCAACAAAAACCCCTCCAATCCTTTCCAAGGCTACTTTTCAGTTGTAAGGGCTACTCACAAGCCTAATGAAATGGCAATTCAGTGGTTGCAAGGATAAGAACACATAAGGTTCTTTTCATAGTGCTTTATGCTGAAGTAGGAATGTACTTTATCTAAATAGTAGGCTTGCACACGTTTATGTTTGGAAGTTTACTCAAAAATACTACGAAAATATTCTTAAAATACTACAGCCTGAAACAATGCATGACAGAAACAGTCTGCAGGCCTAGCATGCAGAATGGGAATCACAAAGTTTGGATGGACAACAGGGAGGAGCACAGATTACCATAAATTACATGATTGTTCTCATTAAAAATAGTAAAACATTAATTACATTACAGGAAATACTAAAAATACAGCAAACTTTGCAGTTTGTAGGTTCTGTAAGAAGAATGGTTTTAGTGCTGTGTTAGCTATTATTGAAACTCAAACAGTACTAGCTCCTTGACCTACAGTGGCACTGTAGATACATGCCAGGATCTGCACTTTGAGTCATACTGGTCGCTGAGACAGGTAACATTCAATGAGGTTGAGATAAAACATTGGCTGTCACAAGAACAAACGTATAAAATTCCCTGAAAAATTAGACAGAAGTGAACAGTGGCTGTTAATCCCAGAGAAAGCAAGAGGGAGAATATGTGCTTGCCTTACAGCATGACAGTGATTGCCAGCTGAGAGTTTAAGTTGGAGTTGCTCTCACAAGAATCCCAAGTCTGTCTGTCTGTCCACCAGAGGAGTTTGTTTTATGCCCAGGCAGAATTGTTCTAACCCATTCCTGCCAAGGACCTGTGAACTGGTCTAGAAAATGTCTGTTTTAACAGCAATAATGCACAATGAACTCACAATCCTGCATGGAAGTACAATTTACAGAGGATAAAAAGAACCTCATGGATGTTTTATTCCAGTCCTCCTCCCCTCAATTTGAAGGCTACTCTGCTTTTGTCCCCCTCCCACCTTCTCCCCCCCCACCTCAAATAAGCAGATGCAATCAAGGTGAAATTTATTTTGAACCAATTCTGCAAAACAGTTCAACAATGCCATACTTTATAAAAATACTTAGTTACATAATTAAACTTATTACTATTTATATAAAAAGTGTGAATGTGAATTTTAAACTCTGTTAGGGTAAGAACCACATCAAGGTCTTCAGGTGAAACAAATAAATTTTCATAAACATACAAACTCTTTTGGAGAAGTTTTATAATACACAACCATTTACAATGAACACGTTCATTAAGTTAGTGTTTTATTCCTTTACTATACAAGTGTTATTACAATGAACTGTTCCATTCAGTAATTAAAAATCCATACAATGCCAGTGTCATTGTTGGCATTTTTTGTTATGACTGTATTAATACATAAACTCATATGATTGTGTTATTATTTTAAAATATTTAGAAAAATTAAAATTTCATCATCTTTTTTGGGTTTTTAAAGTATTTTGTGTATGTGTTTTTTTGTTTTGTTTTTGTTTTTCTTACAGAAAGCCCTTTTAAAATTTGATAGCCACAGATGTACAGTTGATGAGCAATGATGAGGGAAAATGAAAAATGATGGCACTGTTCTGACACAGATCTGTTTGGTAGTTGGATTCAATGTAGTGTAAACCCATGAATGTTAAGTTTAGTACCAGAACTATATTACCAGCTCTTCTGAATTCATTTGTTGGATAGTTTTACAATGATAATATGAATTCCAAGCCAGTAACTAAGCAAGAGTGTTTCAAAATTAAAGTATATAAGCTTGATCAGAAATTCAAGAACCTCATGCAAATTGTTGAGTAAAAGACATGACGTTATTGCTTGATATGTCAGTAGCCAAAGAAAATAAATCTAGATGTAGTGTCAGCTGGGCTGAATACCAGCAAATTTCATTACTTGGACAATATTAAATATATTTTATCCCTTTATTTTTTAAACTTTCACATTTTCTTTCGCTTATTTTTAGTTAAATAATTCTGTAGGAAGGGCAGAAGTGGGAAGAGCAATGGTGTGTGTGTCTTAATAGCCAAGAAAAGCAAAAGTGCAATCAAATCCCTGAACTAGTGACAGATAGCACTTGTGGCACCCATCCTCGTTAACACTTACAAGCCACATACAACAGTACCAAACCTGTCTTTGAAAAAGGACTAAAAGGTGGCCATTTACCAGCTTCAGTCTTGTTTTCCTGGTGAACTTTGTAACTTTGTTCAGGTAGTCTTCCCATACAAAAGCTCGCTGTTCCACTGGAGCTTAAAAGATTAAAGGCTTTCCCCCCGTGATTGTGTTACATAGCTTCAAGTTCAAATATCATCATACTTTATCAACACAATTTTATAAAATATTACCTCATTTTCTAGTTACCTTCATTATTCTTAATTAGCTATGCAGAAAGAAAAAAGGAAAAATCTCTCATGCTACTTTCCAGTTATATTAACACAAGTATTAACACAGTGCATTATGCTCTCTAATCTCACTATTGAGGTCTACCATTTAGATCAAGTTTCTCATTCACTGTTCCAATTTCTCTTTTTACCTGCCTACTCTAATTAAGTCCATGAAAGTGGAAGCTTAAAGATTGAGACTATAAATCAAATACAGTTGTACCATCTTTTGTTTTGCGGGGGTGGGGGCACACATCTGTAGTTTTAAACGCAGGGAGTTTTACTGAACTGGAATAGAATTGCTTGGTCCCACAAAGTTCTTCTGCTTTAAAAAGGCCTTACCCCAAGATCACAAATTCCACACAGTTCCCTCAATAGTACAATGATTAGCAAATATTCGGAGAATAAAGGATTTGAAACATTGGTTTTTCAGCTATTGTTCACACCAACACTCATTTTTTCTGCCCCATATTTTCAGTAAGCTTCCTTTGGACCCTGAAAATAAGTTGGGAAAGAGGAAAAAATAAAAAATATGTCATTGGTAAATCAGAGTATAACACTTTAAAAGTGGTTTTGTGCAACTGCATTATGAAATTCCAGTTTGCCATTAAGAGCATGCAAAGTAGCGAAGATTTTCTTTCCTGTGATTCCTTAGAGACTTCAGGAATTCTTTGCAAGTCTTTTACATTTGGCAGATTTGTGCATGTTATATAGACTGTTGGCTTATAAATTGTCTCCAGGCTGGTACTGTGGTTCTGTAGCAGTAAAGTAGTCCTCCAAGAAAGACTGTATATACTCAAATGTTGGTCTCTCATCAGGGTCCTTCTTCCAACACTGTTTCATTAACTCATGGAGAGACTCTGGGCAGCCTTGCGGACAAGGCATCCTATACCCACGTTCCACTTGTTCCAGAACTTCTCGATTCACCATTCCTAAAAGGAAAGCATATTAGCTCTGAATGACATTATGCAAAGAACAGTTTCCCAAAGTTTTTCAAGAACCTCTGCAGCTGCAATGCATGTGGTTCTACCAGAACAGAACCTTTAATGAACACACTTTATAGGGAATGAAATTTTTACATTTTGTATTAAATACATTTTCTGAAAATTACTTCAGTACACTGGTAATTCCTCAAAACATAGTCCTTTTCCCTTTCTCCCTTTCCCATTGCCTTGGACCTGTTCTTTCATAGAGGAGACTCAAGTCCAAATAGCTTTTCCCTGCCTTGGGTTCCATTCAAGGACAACTTAATTTGAAATCAGGCCAAGAAAAAGGCTTTAAATATCCCTAACAGAACTGCCTTACACATTCCAGATCCAGCAAAATATCTGCTGAAAAATGTTTAGTTTCAAAAACTGGTTTAGCAGGTTCAGTGTAGTGATGCTCTCTGTAGTCTGGGAAAATGTCAAAAGTAGAAATATCAGGAACAGACTGAGAGAAAACAGAAGGATATCCACTAATCTGAAATAAACTGTCAGTCACATTTAGAAGTGCTATTACCTTGAAACATTTGAAAATATGCAAGATTTAATCTGAACATAAACCAAAGTATCTTTGTGAACAAAGGAACCAGTAAGGTGTGACTAAGTTTTTGTCTCTACTTGTCAACTGTGGGCTCTGAATGGAGAAAGTACAAAAGGTAACTTCAGAGGCAGAGAATACAACAAAGAAAAGAAAAATTGATTAAATCTTCCTGTTACCTGGATATGGCACTCTCCCCTTAGTTACCAGCTCTGTCAGTAAAATTCCAAATGACCATACATCCGACTTGATTGTAAACCGACCATACAACGCTGCTTCTGGAGCAGTCCATTTAATTGGAAATTTAGCTCCTACAAACATTGGAAAGACAGATGCTCAGTTTTCCCTTGCTAATCCACAATTTGCTTACACTTCAAAATATTTTGAAAAGAATAATGCACTAAAAATATTTTTATACTTTATGACAAAATTCAAGGTGGAATAGTATTTTAATATTTCTCAAACTAGGACAGCAATTATTTGCTACATATCTGGAAGCACTAAAGACATTTGAGAGTCTTACTTAAATATGTTTCAAAAAGTGAAACTGATGAACAACTTCTCTGGAATCTCATCTCTCTTCAAACTGTAGCATGTTTGATCCCCCAAAAATAATTAAAAGTGCTTTTTGAAATCACAAACAAACTGCACATAACTTTGAACAAAGGAAGTTTACTAGGATGACACTTAGGCAAGGGGCTCACCTAAACAGAGCTGTGAAAGCACACTTTTATGCACGATCTTTATCCATGAACACAGAACACAAAGGCATGTTCTACTAAATGTAATAGTTCTAAGCAATTGAAAGGCAACCAGTCTTATTAAATAAATTAACTGGCCTTACCTTGTCTTGCAGTGTACTCATTGTCCTCTATTAACCTTGCTAAACCAAAATCTGCTATTTTACACACAAGATTGTCTCCTACAAGAATGTTAGCTGCCCGGAGGTCCCTGTGGATGTAGTTCATTCTTTCAATGTAAGCCATGCCATCTGCAATCTTAAAAAGAAAAGTGTTATAAAAGGTTATTTTTCATGGCTAGATACATTTCTCCCAAGCATTAAGCTGCACCCCCTTATTTTAGCTCAATTCCCATTGTATAAGTATAGGAATGACATTATAGCAACCAGGAGCTCGGCACTGATTAGTGTGTCTGGCTGTGCAGTATCTGCTAATTGCAAACCAGACTGTTTCCTTTCTGACAAATTACAAACCCACAATAGAAGGTATAAGAGAGCAGCACACATCAGCCAGAACATTTGATATTTACGTTTAGTTGCTATGTGAAACCTCTTCTCTAGGCACAAAACACGCGTTTTGTAAGTTTTTTTTGGTACCTGAGCAGCCATGTCGACCAGCTGTGGGAGTTTTAAGTATTTCCCTTCCCCTTCTTTAAGGAAGTCTAGCAAGCTGCCTGCAAAACATTAACACATTTTCAGAAAAAAAAAAAAAAAAAGAGGAAAAAACAAAAACATTAACTTGACCTGAAAACACAAATGAGATTTTCTTCTTAGACATTATGATTGACACATTTATCTCATGAAATCTGTATTTGAAAATCCATCATTTACTAGAATATGTGACCCAATGATCATGCCCATAGTTACCTCTGCAGTGGTAACTAGTTAGTGCAATTCTATCCAAGTGGTTTGGAATCCACTTCAATAATGCAAATAACTAAACAATAACAAAACAGATTGCTGTTTCTGGCAAGCCACTGGAATTTTTCCAGTGTTGTTGGTATCAGTGCTCCTCCTAGCTGGGCTTTCTTCTCTGAGATTTATAATTGCAGAACAAAAAACCTCTATCCCTTACTTACATTTTTCTGCCAGCCCCAATCATATATTAGAGAAATTATTCTGAAATTGTTGCTTTTATTTTGTGGCTTTTTATTTCTTACAGTGAAAACTATCTTCCATTCTTTACAATACCTTATTTTCTCCCATTTATATAATGCAATTGTACCCAGAACATTACATGAGCAGTATCTGAAACCAGTTCCAAGGACCTGTGCTTCTGTTAAGACTCCAACCTCTACTTGAGCAGTAAAGCTTTGTCTCTACATAACAGTTTTTACAGGTGGCATTATGTCACACATGGTAAGAATAGGATCTCTTTCCTAAGAAACTGGTGAAAATTGGTAACTAATCACTCTTGTCACTGTCCAAATTACAGTAACAAAATTACAAGTGTGGCCAAGGTGGGGAAAGAAACTACTTGACTGCATATCCTGAAGTGGATTCACAGCAGTTCATAGCAGTAATTCTGAATTAGATTTCTCCAACATAAATTTAGTGACTTGCTGTATTTTTGCACAGTGAAAGTAAAAATGTGTCAGGTCAGACCCACACTGCTGCTACTGTTTGCTGTGTGTATTTGCACAGACTTTTTCTGACCTTGGTTCATGAGATCAAAGGACTGAAGAGGAGCAAAGATTTCACACTGATCTCTAGTAACCTGTCCACACTGCAAAAAACAGTTGGATACTTTGCAGTTTGTACCTGCTTCTCTTCCTTGTGAAAGGGGAAATAAAAATAAATTGTTCTAGTAGCTTAGAACAAGGAAATTCTGTGGGTTTTGTAAAATATGTGAATTTTGTCAAAGGAAAGCTATAAAGAGAAGCTTCCAACAGCATTTTAAATCCGTAAGTTTGACAAATTACAATTCTTTTGCTTTTGCAAGGTAACCAGTTCTGGTAGTGAACTTTGCTTTTCTTTAGGCAATTATAAATATTTTTTTCCTTACTGCCTTGCTGAAATCTTGATTTCTGAACAATGAAAACTGACTTTGCATGGCTGTCTAGTGTTATTTAGGAACAAAAATGCAGAAGGAAGCTTTTACATTTTCTATTCATTTTTACCTTTTTGATCTTACACAACCCTTTAAAAACCCCATCCAAACAGGAAAAAAGTGGATGCATAAACCCATACATTTGTAGTGCAGTACTGAACACAACTAGCCATTCCCTTGCTTCTGTAGCTTATGAGGATAGCAAAATTTTTCTCTGAGTTGAACAGAAGTCTGCATTTTATAAAAAATGGAATAATTGACTTGGAAATCTGCTGCTTCTTAACAGTCATATGCTTATGATGTTTATTTCTACATTCTCCCTAAATCTCTAAATCTCTGTTTCAGCAGCAGGGGGAGGGGGAAATGACACAGAGCAAAGGAAGAAGGATCAAAGACTGAAAACAAGGGGATAAAGGAGGGAGTCTGGGAAAAAAAAACACTCAACCTTTTTAAAATTTACTATTACACTGCTGGGAAAGAAACACTAAAAAACCCAAAGCACAACATGTTTTGTTGTTAGCATGACCTGTCTACAGGCAGGCATAATCTCACAATAATACTCCCAGCTATGCTGTTCCATTTAAATGTGATGGACAGTACACACTAAAAATGAGGAGAAAACCCCCCAGTCTTGTACTTGGAAGATTAGAAAGGGTGACACAGATGTGCGAAAGAATCATGTCTCTGCCCATAATCTAAATCAGGACTGCTCCAAGTAGGTCAAGCGTTGCTCATTTTAATTTAATCAAAATTAACACTTATACTCCAGTTAGCTTATACCTAACATTAATTAAACATTTGATTTGTTGCTGAGGTCTTAAATAACCTTTCAAATGTAGCATTTCTAACTATTCTGTCCCACACCTTTTGTCATGAATTCGGTGACGATGTAGATTGGTTCCTCAGAAACGACCGCGTACAGCGGAACAAGCTTGTCGTGTCGTAGCTTCTTCATGATCTGAGCCTCCTGCAGGAAAGCTTCTGGCATCATTGTGCCAGGTTTTAGTGTCTTGATTGCTACTTTTGTGGTTCCATTCCATGTTCCTAGAGAAACAGATCAGGTTTTATTCCCCACTGTAATACTGAAGAGATTTTCTGCTGAAACTTTTTTTTTGCTTCTGTTTTCTTAGCTAAGAAATAATAATAAACTAGATATAATCATAAACTAGAACTATACTGAATATTAATTTTACCACTACATGCATGATTACATGATCATAACTGGTATTTTTTCCCTTCATTTCTCTACGATATTATATTTTCAGATCCCGATACCGATTTACTTAAAATACTATTGAAACATTCACAGGAACAACTGAAATGTGTCACATTAAGCTCTTACCCATCCACACTTCACCAAAACATCCTTGGCCCAACTTAACTTCCAGCCTCAATGATTCTCTAGGAATTTCCCAAGCATCTTTTGCTAGTCCCTGTGTCTGTGGTTTCACAGTGGGACACACAGTTGTTAGCTTATGACACAGCCCATCAGCATGTTCTGGAAAACAGAAAAAAATGTCAACAGCTTCACAGTTAAGCAACGGTAAAACTGTAAGAAAAGCAGCATCTTAATGTTGATAAAAAACAATTAATCCATTTACTTTTTGTTGAAATCAGAAAGAAATTTTATAGTTGTGAATTTTAAGAATAAGCTATGGATGCAGTCCTTCCTCCTCACAGTAGGCACAGGGTAACATTGGGACTCTGGAACTTGGACTTACCTCTGTAGTGTTTCACCAACTTCTGTAAAGATTCAAATTGTGCTCTGGTTGTGATATAGTATCCACCATTGTCAAGTTTCCTGATTTTGTAGTGTTTTACATTATCACCTCTGACCTCATCCCAGTCACGTATAGAAAGGGAATAAGCACCTAGGAAAAAAAAAATCACATCTGGTTCTTCACCAAAATAGAAAAAGGTATTTAACCTATCTCCCCAAGTGTCATGGCACACACACATGGTGTGCACATTCATGTGTATCATGGGACAGGCAGAAGAATGTTCACCTTGGTGTTGGGGAGAGAGAAGAGATACACAGACACATACATACCTTTAGTGGTTTCACTCTCTCTTACTAAGAAAATACCACGCTGGTTCCCAGGATTTAAAAGTAGCCTTTCTGCATCCTTCCTGCCCATCTTACCAAAATACCACCTAGAAAATGTAAAAGGAAATGTGTAAATAAAAGTTTCCTATGCTTTGGTACACATATAAGCAAAGGATTTAGAAATCTCAAGCACTGGCTGGACTACTAATATTCCAAAACAGTTGCTGGGCTACAAAAATCCCAAAGCAGATACTGATCAACAAAAGCAACGACATCCATATAGACAAAAGATTAAAATGACCTATTTCTGTATGACTCTCATTTCTGTTATTTACAAAATACATGCAAAGAGGCCTGTATCTGCAAACACTACGGTTTCCTGCTGGTTTAACAACAGACATCAGCTGTTCTTAATGTTGAAAGAAACACCCTCCTCAGGCTAAGTTTTCAGGGCAAGATGAATCAGATGACACACTTTGGTAGCACAATCAAAACTGCAGCTGAAATACCTTCTTTAAAAAGTTTTGGCTTTATGTTAGAAAACAATATTTAATGCAAAGTGAGTGTGCATAAATATCATTGGAGGACAGGTTCATTCAGGTTAGAAGGACCCTTGGAGTTCTTTGGTCCAGCCTCCTGCTGCAGGCAGGGTAGGTAGTGACATCACACCTAGTTGCTCAGGATGTAGTCTGCTTCAGGCTTGAAAACCCTGAAGGACAGATCACCAACCTGGGCAACCTGTACCCCTTCCCGGCTGTCCTCATGACAAAAATGTTTCTTATACTCAGCTGGAAACTCTCCTGTTTCAATTTCTGTTGCCTCACATCTTTCTCTATCTCAGCAGAGAGAGCTCTTTTTTATATTGATCATTTAGGAACAACCCTATGATAGATGTCATTTACTTCTTTGTGAAGTTTACAATTTACAAATTGCTGAATTATTCTGATACCAAAAAGAACACAGATGTTTTAGAAGACTTGCATTTTTTCTTGCCTTCAGCTCTTTCACATAAGGAGTTTTTTCTTCTATACTCCCACAGCATGCCCATCCTGATGAACATCCTCCACACAGTGCTGTTCTGAGCCAGTGATAATTTTAAGGTCCATCTTCCTATGAATCTCCAGACTTTGGATGTATTTAGATGTATTTCTAACTACATCTGTTTTTATTAAATGCCTCAGAAGTTACCAGTGATGTAAAGTGTAAATTTCAAACATTTTTGTCTGTCACTATCTTATCGTCAAGCTAATTTGGCTTCATGAGTGATGGGAAAAATAGTACTGCAAACTGCTGCAAAACAATGGCTTTGTGGGTGAAATATTTTCTGGGGAAAAAATGTAGATAAAGAGGGATCACTTTGTTGGCATGAACAGAATGGCCTGTGCAATCACATGGGAATTTGAAACTTTTTCTTACATTTTGTTGTATTTGCAGTTTGAGTGTTGAAGGAGATGTGCAAAGTTAGAAATGGATATGAGCGTATACACACTGGAGACAATTTGAATGTAACATAAAATCTTACAGAAGCAAACTTGAACCTAGTTCATAACTTCACATAAAAATGCCTCTTCCTCAGACTACAACAATTTACAAACTATATTGTAAAGTGCTGTTTTATTTCACTACCTATAAAATAATAGTTGAGTTTAATTGCTTCTTTTTTAGAGACAATTAAACATTTATATTATGGTGCCATTAAAAGAAGCACACAAATAATATGGATCCTGTCAAAAGCAGTTTCAGGCTTAGAAAAGGCCACAGACAAACTCTTAGCAACTTGGGGCTCTGTATGACATTTGCACTTTTATCTCTAATTGCAATCACTACACAAAATCTACAAACTTTATCAAAGCACAGGGCTAACAAACTCTAAAGCAAATGAACTGTATTCCAAATGCTGTGGGGATATTTCATAAAATTAGCACTGTTTTTTTTTTAAATAAACCTTTTTAGAAGGTTCCTCATTCATCACTCTTTACTCTCACCTCCAGTTATCAGATAAACTTAAGACAAATCCCACCACTTTGTTCTGGCCAGTGTTTCAAGAGCTATGCTTTCTTTGTAAAGGGCTATCATTTCCATTTTACCACCATTGCAGTTGTAATAGCCTAAGCTTTTATTGCATAGTTTAAAAAAAAGAAATCTTTGACTTTTTTCCCCCCCAAAATAAAAAAAAGGTTAATAATTTTAAAACCAGATGAAACTCAAGGGTGTAAAATAACAGAGTATCTTTGATGCAATCATTTCTTAATAGCACAGAGCCAAGTGAGAGCAGCAGCAGCAACACGTTGAAGTCTCAGCTTGAGATTCAGCAAACATCTTGAAAACAAGGCACTTTTCCCAGACATGCAGTAGCAAACAGAGAAGTGCACATATCAGTGAACTGCTGATTGGCAGTATCACTGAAACAAGGGCTGTGCAACTTTATATTTCTAGTACAACAAATACAATCCCTTGGAACAAGGATAACCTAAAATTCTACTCCAACCTACGGGATCCACAGTCATTTTATGTGATTGTCTAACCACTCCAGGATTTTAGTAAATGAATGTATGAAGCACTGGTACACAAAGCAGTATAATTTTCCAAACTCATAGCAGTCCTTAGCATATCAAACAATTTTGTCACCAAAAAGTTCTTACAGATTAATAAATTAACAATAATTGTGCACTCAAATGCTTTTTTAGAATGTAAGTATATAGCTGACCTTGACTCAGGGTCTGGCAAGTAAAAATAGGGGTAAAAACCTAGAGTTGATGGTGTGTGAACTCTTTAGTTAAAACCCATACATTTTTGCTTTATATGATACACAAGGCTTGCCCTCCAATTTTTATCATTACTGAATTCTCCCAACCTTTCTCCTTTCTCCATGCCCTGCATGTAGCAAGCAGGCAGAAAACATCTGCATGAGTGTCCACCCCATGCTTACTAATAATTGTACCTTTGACATAATCCAAGTAGCACTGCTATCCTTTCATTAATAGTATTCTCCTATTTTACCCTTAAATGTTACATATAATGAATTTAAAAACCAGTATCACCACAGGGTAGGAAGTGTATAAAATTGACAGAATACAGTATCTTACTCTTCTGCTTGAATGGAGTCTGCAGGAGCTACATAATTGCTTGGGATGTAGCCTGTCTTTCCCGTAGCAATGGATCTTGCTTCCCACCAGTCTCCTTCCCTGCAATGAAACATCATTACCTCTTCCACATATAAACACAACACATAATCCCATACCACCTGTAATGTACTTGCATATGAAAGGCAGGTAAATTTAGGTAACACGTTATTTTAATTATGTGGGCATCTCAAATAGTTTGTGCTGCACCTACATATATCTTGTGTTGTGAGCAAGACAAATGCCTCTTAGTGGAATTTAATATTTTAAAGATTTGGGGCTTTTTTTTTAATGTAAACCCAGAATGCTTTATGGCAGAGATGTGTAAGTAAATTTCTGAGTTATCTAGTCTTCATTTGCCTCTCCAGATCAGAGAGCAACTCCAGGTGCAGAGCCTGGGATGGAGCAGCACCTGTCCCCACTTTTGCTGCCCCAAAGGGTGTAGCTGTGCCTTGCTGGGGCAGGGAGGGGAAGGAGGTCACCCAACCGAGAAAAGGCTTGGGGCTACCACAGTTGCTACAGTTCTACATCTGCACCCAAACACTGATCTCAACCAGAAAAGTTATTGTATTAGCAGTACTATGTATTTTAACCCCATGCTTGTTGAACATTGAATGTATTTAAACAAAAAAGAAATCAATTACCCTTCACTGAAATAGGATACACAGATTTCCAAAGGAACTAAGGATCTAATTATTTCAAACAACCTAGTGAGGTCTGTGAATGAGAACACTTACGTATTATTTATTATCTGGAACCGTTCACCTTTCTTAAATGAAAGGTCATCTGTAGTTCTAGCTTCATAATCATATAAGGCCACAAATACAGTAACACCACCTTAGGAAAAAGAAAAAAAATCCTGTATGATATAGCAGTAATGTTGCAACACTTGATTTAAGGACTTGTCCATGAAACAATAAATCAGTTTTGATTTGGAAGCAACTAAACACTCTGGGTTGCATCTCATTTTGGAAGACAGATCAATAACCTGCTAACTTCTTAGGAGAGAGCTATGCCCATAAACAGACATTCTGAAAATATGCCTCTGCACCATGAAAGGCCACTAGACACATCACTGGAACCACATTAATAATTACAGCACTTTTATACAGAAACCTGCAATGACGCATCATCAGGAAAAAACCCAAACCCTTAGCTTCTTTATTAAGCTTGCTTCTTGTTAAGAAATGCAATTCTGGAAGAACCTACACCACCACAATAGCAAACCATCAGCCATTAATTTTCACAGAAGTGAAAGTTCCTGCTGCACTTAGCTATAAATAACTGATGCATTACCAACTTTTGGAGGTTACACATCAAGACCTACCCAAGGAACTGAACCAGAAATTAAAGTATTCTCTTGGGGACAAAGACATTCCTCTGCTTTAGCACTGATGATTTTTTTGATGCCACCAAGTCTCCCCACCCGTGAAGCAGACCCTTGCTGAGGATGATCCATCAGTGCATGACTCCAAAGAACAAGGACCAAGGCAGGTCACATGAGGAACAGCTGCACTCCACCAACCCTAAGGAATCTGCTGTCTCATCCCACTGCTGGTATAGTGCATGCTGTTGAACATGTTCCCTAAATGAGACAGATGTAAGAGAGGTGGATGGTAGGAAGGCTTCTACACTTAGCAGCAGAAAACATTTTTCTATACTTCAAAGACTTAATCTATAAAACTGGGAAGACAGAGAAGAGGAAGAGGGAAAGGAAGAAAGGCTGTATGAGATGTACAAGCTACTAGCAAAAATAAAGAACCATGTACCATAACCATGAGAAAGTTAAAATAGAAAATTGCAAATAGACAATTCAGAAAGACTTTTTAAGCCCTAGAAATGCTATTTCTTAGTCTAATTAACATTTAGGAAGCCTAATGATTGTCCAACCAATAACATATTTTTAAACATATAATACTACATCTCTAATGTGCACATGTACATATCAGGATATGCATGAAAGCCTACCAAGAGAAACATGTTGCATCTAATTTAGGTCTTAAAATTAGTATGATCATGATCAGAAAGGAAGAATACATAATGCAATGGGGACAGTCTATATGCAATATTCTTTTGCAATGTGTACTTTCTGACATAAGAGCTCCTAATCACCTAAAATAGTTTGATTAGGAGTCTTCCTGTGGTTACAGTCTCTCAGCAGGCCTCAGCTGGAAATGAATTTATAGTTCCGCTAGGAAAAACAGAACAAAATCCCCACAGGAGGTTAGAGTAATTGAGGGGGTTTTTTTTAAGTGTGATTTATGAACTCAAAATGAATTAAAATATTCCTTAGAAGTTAGCAGTTCCTAATTTAAGTTAAAAATCAAAACAGTTCTACCAATTTTTCATTATATTACTACATTATTTTGATGACACAAACTGATAGGTGGAGCAAGAAAATAGTGAGGATACAAACAGTATTCACGCAAACAGAAAGCAAGAGTTATGGAAATAAACCACCCCCAGAAAGTTCTTCAGCAGATGAAAATAATCAATACACTCAAGTCACAATATCACAAAAGTTTTTAACTGCATATAAAGAAACTTGAAAAACTTCAGCTACCATAAAACCTCTTTTTATTCTCAGTCACAAGTGCTATTTTTTCATAGCAAAGAATAAAAAAATACTTGAAGAGAACAGCATCAGCACGGACTGATTTAAACAAAGATACTGACAAATGATATTTCAAATCTTTTGCAGCTGTTTTCTTTGTGAACCACTGTGAGGTGATCTAGTTTAGTTGCTCAAACTATATGCAGCCACAAGATTTTCCTTTTATTAGGTCAGTATGCCATCCTCAGTCTATGACTGGTTTTGGAGAGAAGACTTTACCTTCTTGTTCAGCAAGGGGATTACAGAGTACTAGCACAGCTTCATGGAAGACAGGAACAGTAATCCATTTTTCTGTTTTGATTTTCAGCAATATTCTATGAATTCAGAGTATCTGAAGACAGACAGTGTGTAATACAGGAGCAGTGTGACTAACTCAGATTTCTTCTTCTTTTCTGCTCTAGAGGAATAAAAGATGGCTCAACTTTTCAGCCTCACTACAGGCCATGATGACAACCATATCATCCTCTTGTCACTCATCACTGATCAACTGGATAAGTACTACTGACATTTACATCCTGTTTGACAAGCCCATCTATTCTCCTCTCTTGTGAAACAAAGGGTGACAGAATGTGATCCAGTGTTTTATTGGTCACAAATACAAAAAGCTTACAGCAGATGAAGGCTATCTCATTTGCTCACAAAACCACCCAATTTTGATTGATCTGAAAGGCAGTACTGAATGTACCAAATAATTGTTACTGCAATTCTGTTTATGTATGTATGTATTTATGTATGCATGTTTTCTGTGGATGGGCTGGTTTTACAGAACAAGGAGGAATAATTTCATATGCAGTATCATTTTGCCTAATTGCAAAACAATGGAAGCGTTCACACAAATCAGCCTGCCTGCTGATAACTGATTTCACACTGATGAGATATCAGACTCTCTTTTCATGAGAAATCTCTCTTGTTGACTCTGGTTCAAGATATAACATGCTTAACAACCAGCAGGAACAGGAGCAGGCAAGAGAACATCCCTTCTGGTCTCTGCAGCAAAGGATTTGTGGTATCCATTGGGGGGCTACATCCCTGATGTCTGGTTATGCCCAGGAGTGCTTGCATGCACTGCTGGAAATTCCTACATGACCAAAGAACCAGATCTAGTAAGAAGAAATATTCCAAGGTTCTTGGGGGAAATGAAATACAATAAACTTTCCTCAGCAGAGCTAATGAAAATAAACAAATACTGCCCTTATTTAATTTCTGCATATGTTCATCCAAAAGAGGGATTCACAGTTGACTCATAAATGATACAGGCTAGATGTTCATTTTAATTATTTGGTTTTTAATGTACTCCCAAGAAAAGGACCATGAGGTGATCATTACCTGACAATTCATACTTGGTTTCCGGAATTGCTTAATGCCAAGGTCAGAATGTATTTTCATGGATCTCAGATTTCTTGTGTTTTTAAAAGACTTTAAATGCCACTGGAACAATGCAAACACTTCAGCACTGTAATTGTGCTAACATTAGAGGTTTGGGGGAAACTAGAAATAGACTATTAAGGAATTATTTACTCTGTTTTCTGAAAGTTCTGTAAAGAGCTTCTAGAATAAATTAGTCTGTCTTTTTAGTGTCTCTTAAAAAAAAAAATCACAGCTTCCTCTCAAAAATATCCATCAAAACAATTAAATCAGTAACATGGACAAAATCAGTATTTTTGTAAGTTTTAAGATTTTAATATTAAGGTGGGTTTATAACATCAAATATGCATGTTGCTTTAAAATGCTGTATCTTCTACACCTCAGCCAAAAAGGTCTCTGTGTGCTGCAAATTCTATCTTTACATTTTCCATTCTGGTTTTCATATGACCACCAAAAATGGGAATTCCACTCTTTCATTTCACACATATTGTTCCCACAGCAAAGTACATAGAATATAATGCAAATCCAGGTTAGTTTTATAAATTCATTCAATGTTGTAGTAATGTAACTTAAAAGCAGTCAGACTTAAAACCCGTTAAAAAAACCAATTTCCTGAATCTGAAGTGTTTTTCATTTTGTACATCTCTCCAAGTTTAAAGCCATTATCCCATACACATCCTTTCAACAGCTTACAACTTCTAATGTAAGTTTATCAACTATTCCCATTACTGTCTTTAGTAACTCTTAAATTTCTCTGTTCTGTGATCTTAACTGTCTCCACAAAAATAAAAGCCAAAACACCCAACCTTCATGCCCCAGTCACTGGTGAATACAGGTTGAATTATTACATGAGCAGTAAAGATACTGAAAATCAGGAATTTGCAATTTATTTCTGTGTGGCAAGGTGTCATAGTATCTTTTGTGGGTATAATACTAAATAATAATAGCATCATTTTATGTAACACTCACCTGTTAAAGTACTAGGATATGTACTTGGCACAGCTGAAAATGAAGATGATGCTCCTCCAAAGGGTGTCATTCCTGAAGGCCCTCCAAAAGGAGTCATGGAATGACTATTAAAATTAACTGCTGATCCCTTTATTGAAGGTGACTGTGTTGCTTGGCTGGAATCTGATCCATAATGACTGACATGGGAAATAACAGGTTCTGGAGCATTTTCAGTTCTGTATTTCATGGCTGGGCCTTTACCTTCTTTGCTTTTAATGCACCCCATCGTTGTTTCTGTGAGGATGAAAGGGAAAAAAAGAAAAAGAGTTCACCTTCATGTGGTCTTAAGATGGCTAACACAGGATATTCCCAAAAAGTTAATCCAAATGCGAATTTACACTGTTAAACCCCATGCAGAGTGTAAACTCTGATGAAAAAATATTCTGGAATAAAACCTAAACTATTACCACAGACCAGGGAAGCCTTAATTATTTTCCTCTACAACTTCACATAATAACAGCACATTTGAATTATTCTTCATCCTGGTTACTTGACAGACTGTAAATGGTAACAAAGAAAATAAGGGGGAATCAGGCAACAGATGAGGAAAAGACACTGGAATCTTCTGTACCAGGGTGGAGAGGGAAACAGATGTGACAAATCCAGACTCAATTATAGGAAGCAAATCCAAAGCAATTCTACAAAGAAAATGAATGGGGCATTCCTGCTTTCTTTTTTAAGCATCTGCCAATGAAGTCTTGACCAACTGCTGACATCTTTAAAAGACATAAAGAAGTTTTCATCCATTGCCAGTCCCCCAAATACATCTCACAAACAAACCTCAGATCTTCAACAGTCAGAGGATAGGGTTAAGCTCTAGAGTAACTAAAACTGCAAAAAACCCAAAAGTAATTACAATTCCTAAGGGATTTAGAAACAGAACTGTGCCTGGCCAGGTGACAATTGATGGCCCAGGAGTGCCAGCATCTCCCACTACAGGCAGACAGTGCCAGAGTTCTTTACCGTGGGGGCACCTATTACCTGCTGCTGAAGGGAATCAGAGGAGACCTGTCACCAGCAATTAACACCGACTGAGCCTTAAGAAGTCACCACCTGTCTTTTATCAGGTGGTGTGACAACTGGTAGCAGGCATTTTCTGGCTTACCCCAGTTAGGAAACAAATCAGGAAGAAAACAGCAGTGCCTATTAGATGCAGCACAAGTCTGGCATTAAAATCCCTGTGTTATTTGCAGGAGGGGGTTTAAAAATCTACTTTAACTACAAAAGTAAAACCTCTACAGACACAGGAAATCAACTGCTCAACATTCTCTAATGAATCAATTAAAAAAATAAACAGCAGGAGCCTGAAAGCATGAAAACCACGTATTTTTATAAGTACAACAACAATTTCATGGACTCTAACTAACAATTAGGAAAATACAGTATTTCCCAATGTGTGTCTAAATCTTTTTTTCCTTCTCAATTCCTTCTTACCTTGTTAACTATTAGACACAGAAATATGGAACAAAGTAAATTTTACTAAACAAATACTGCTGTAATACAGTCACACTGAGAGAAAATAACACCCTCCGTATAACTAACCGTTACAATAATAAAGATACTGTAATTTCCTCAAGAACCATGAATCAGAGTTCCTGGAAGGAACAAGGTCCACAGACAGCGAAACACCCTATAAAATTTAATGCTCAAAAACATAATATTCACCCTGTCATTTCAGCCCCTAATACTGCAATGTAATACAATTACTGATGCAGAAACAAGCAGCAACAAAGTCAAATAACTGCCCTTTTACAAATCACATTTAAGGTTTTCCACAGAATAATGAATCATCACAAAGCACACCTTTTCAATTATTCTTACTTCTTATACTATTATTGCCAACTTATTAACTATGAACAAATGTTAACAGAGCAAGGCTCAAATATGTGAATAAGAATGCAATGTGCCTAAATACTTTACAAAAACCACATTACTATATACAGTAGAAAAGCCAGTTATTAATTCACAATAGAAGTCAAACATCCAGAATCACATCCTTTTAATTTCTCTACTGCTGCAAACAGACACTATAATCCCAAATACTTTCTTTTGGCCATGTGGCTGCCTATTGTGAATTCTTGTCTTCCTCTGAGGCCTACTTGACTATTTTTAAAAAAACTTTAATTCTGTTTTCTGCTAGCATTGAATAAAAATCCAATCACCTTTACAAAAATGTCTTTTCTAATAGCACTGATTACTTGCCTTTGGCTGGAAGTTGAGCACACAATTCAAAAGTCCAGTACACTACTAATGTTAATCAAGTAGATTAAAAGGGAAGCACACAGACATCTGTCCAAATGTCCATCACAAATGTATTTCCATCCTTGTGCCATTTGCCTAACTTCTAGCAGGCTGATAAGACCTCAAGATTAAAAAAAAAAAAAAAGTAATAAAAAAATAGATAGCAAACCATTTACCAAGTCCAGTAAAACTGCTGGATCCTGCCCAAGGAATTGCTGATTTGATCAAATGGCTGGTAACTACTACCACCCGTATGTGCTCACCCGCTAAGGCTGTGTTAACAGCAAGAACTCACTATTGGGATGCTTGAGTGTCACAAAGAAAAGCCCTTACTGAAGACCTGAATTCATTTGAGAAAAACAGAATCAACCTCTCCCTTGCTTCTCCCCTCCCCAGCCACTTCACTGTTAAGGTAATCTTCTTTCAGAGGTTAAAGAGATTAACAGCAGAGATTCAATCAGCACTTCAGAGAGAAAGACATTCAGAAATAAGCAGACAAAAATGTAAACACTTTTATAACTGCATAGCCACAAAAGAAAATTGAGCAAACTCCCTAGCTTTCAAAAGCAAAAAATATAGGTGCGAACTGCAGTAAAATTCTGTATATGCATTTGTGAAGACAAGTTAGAAGCATGAGGGGAGAAAAGATGATATAAACCAAGAGCAAGCAGTAAAAAATCCCTGACTGCCCATCCTGTGGGGGAAAACCCCCAACGACTTAGTACTGTTTAGTCTTATAATAAATTGCTGGATAAAGAACAAAAAATCCCTAAGCAGCTGGTGTGCAATGCTGGATTTGATTATTCTGGTATTACATTTGTTATCAAAAATGTATGTAACTGAAATAACTTTACACCTATTTTTACCAACCTTTGCCTGGCCAGCAAAAACATATTAAGGAATACATTTTTGTCATAAAAAGCTAACAGCTCTCTTTCTGTTGCACTGAACTCTTTAAAATAGACTCAAATGGGAAATTCCTATTTTCACTGCAGAAGTCAATCTATTTAAAGCAATGCTGACCCAAGGTATCTTATTCACAAGCCTCTAACTTCCCACTAATTAGATCATTGTTTCACGCCAGACTGGTGTCTGAGGCAATTTATTTGAGTAACTTCAGCACCTTGTTCTTTCTTTGAAACAAACATTCACCTATTGATTCTGATCACTGTGCCACACATTTTGGGTGGGAGAGGGTGGCAGTCAGCTTGCTGGAGGTCTATCAGGAAACCATGTTCACAAAGGCATGGATTATAAATCCAGCCGTCTTGTTCTGCCTTCTAGATGAAAACAAACCTATGTTAGAATGTTCTCAAGTAGAAACAGAAACTAAAATGATTACTGTTAAGGATAGTTGAAGGTTAACAGGGTGCCCACAGAAATCAAAAGAAGAATGAGAGTACCCCAGGAAGTCGGAATCAAATGAAATTTTAGTAGCATCTCACTGGATTTGTGCTTTTTGGGGAAGTCATATAAAGAGCAACAGATAATTGTAATTCAATACCCTACAAATACCTCACACAATGAAGAAGACCCTTAATAAACACTCTGACAAGATGAGAACTCCAGGAAAGTCAATGCTGCTCTCTTATCATCCCAACTCTTTTTTATAGCAGAGTCCCAGATGAGAGGAAAGGTTTGTTCAACAACAATTGAAAAGTGTGGCCAGTAAAGTCTTCGTGTTGGCATTTTGCTGCTTTCCTTTAAGGATGAGCTACCAGACCAAGAAAAACAAGTTTTTCTTCTAAAGCAATTTTATCTTAGCATACTGACAAATTCCCTCAGGGTGTCTGCAGCCTTGTCCATCCAGCCCAGAGAGGTGGGTGTCACAAAGAACCTACTTGTTTATCTAACGTGTCTTTGCTCCTTCCAGTTGATAGTTACATAAGTTACTCCTTGGTTCATTGGGATGCAGGATTGTCAGGAGTGCTTCAATGAAGGTCTACTACTGGCATCAAGGAAGATTAGAAAAAGTTTTCATTGAAAGAGGGGATTTCAATTTGGGTGGATAAACTGACTGTGTTCCAGCCACATGCCTTAGAGCAAAGCAGCCTGCAAATGCCTCTAAACACTGCGCTGCCTTTCCCCCATACCCTACCCATCAGCACAGAGATTTTGAGGGCTGGGTGTTACCATCTGAAACCCTGAACCAAAGGCTGGAAGAGGCTTATGTTTGTTTCACTTGCTGTAATGCATTTGATAACAAAACCTAACACTATTAAAAAAAAACGCAAAAAACCAAAACAACCAAACAAAAGACATCCAAGAAAACTGGTGTTTCCTTTTGGGGCCAACTGAATACCTCTATGATTATGCTCTTGTGTTACAATGCAGCATGTCCCAGTTGCCTTCTGGAGATTACATCTTGAGGAAGGCCAGGAGTGACGGTCACATGTAGCCGTTTCAAGGCACTACAAAGGGCAAGATGCTCTAGGGACTTCCTCTCTTTTCAACCTCTCATATAAACCAGGTACTGTACCATAACAAAGAGGTACAGAAAAAGACAATCACTAAAGGAAGGGCAGTTTTCAACATTTTGATTTCATTACATTTGATTACTGAAATTGTCCATACAGTTAAAAAGTGATTTTTCACTACAAAGAGTAAGTCAAGTTAAAACAAGCAAATCAAGTCTCTTCCCAGAAGGATAAGGCAAGACTGCAAATATTTTCCCACCTAAAACATACAAAAAATCCTCTAACTAAAAAGTAACTCTCCATGCTACTTAATACAGAAAAATAATGTGAGGTTCACAAATGGCTAATAAAAAGATGAAAAAAACATTGAAGATTTCCACTGCTACTGCAGCTTCACTTCTCAGTGCTAGCATAAAAAAGAAATTGTTTCTGTCAAGAAAAGACATGCCTTCACTTCTGTGAAACAAATGCGTTACAAAAAGGTCTTCTTAACTTTCAACTAAAGTAATGATTAAAAGTTATTAAAATTTCATGCAGTGATAAAGACAGGATATTCTGTGGGAAGTTTGCTAATGGATCCATTAGCTGGCAGCTGTCTATTTGCTCAAACAAGTGTAGAGCTGATTCCACATGTCAACAGAGACACAGAACCCATACTGGCTTTTTGTACACTGGACAAACAGCATAGAGCATCTGCCAAACAGCTGGCTTCAGCTGGTGGTATTGAAAAATCATTTATTAGACATGACACAGACTGAAAAAACTGAAAACCACTAGTAAAGAGGTAACAAGTCTTAGCCCCTATGATAATATCCAGCTAATTCAGTCCATCTTTAACAGGTCACTGCTTTGGTATGAAAACAAGAGTGGGCTCTCTTGTCTACAAAACAACCTGCCTTGTTTATAAAGGACAGTGTACTAAAGAATTGCCCTGTGTTCTTTGCAAAGTACATACAGTTTTAAAAAATTATGCCGTTTTTATCATGGGATATAATTTATCTTTTATGAGCTGTCATAAATTGCAGGGTTTGCTTATTTTACCATGAACAATCCATGACATTTCAAAGAATGATGTTCTACTGTATTCAGTTTTATAATTAGCAGCAACATTAGTGCAATGAGGCCTTAGAGAGTCTGCATCATTATGCATTTAAAGTGCAACTGACATGACCTTGCAATTAATGATCTAATAAGGAACAAAAAGTGAAGATAAAGGAAGAAGCATTCATAAAACCCCCACTGAAGCAAGCATTTATATTACTTGAATTTCAATGTTTACCACACATCTTTGTGGAGTTCTACACCAAAAAATAACTACAACTCAGTACTATTAGATCTCATCTTGCCCATACACTAAAATAGACATTTAAAACCATCCTCTTTATTACTAAGGCAAGCTGAACTTTTGAATCCTAATGACTGTACAGACCTAGTGCTTCTCTGATCATGACTATACAAACATATTGAACAAAAAAAATGAGGGGCTACCGTGATAATGATTTTGATTTCACAGCAACAAAACAGACTCTGGATTGTTTTCTAATAAAGCTACAGCTAGCAAACCCAGTGTAGCAAACAGAGGATTCTGTACAGAGAAAAAAACTGAGAATAAAATGCTTTTTAGGTGGACATTTTTCATTTTAGAGTCAAGAGATATTGGAAATATTACATATTGCTATTCTGGTTTGTGTTTTTTACAGGATTCAGAATTTTTAATTTGCTTTAAATTAATGATTGATACTGATCCTTCTAGTGGAGGAACCAGTTAGCTGGCTTACAAGATCACAAAGGAATACTGAAGTAATTCACTGAAGGAATATGAGATTCCAAAATGCTACCTAAAAAACAAGGATAAGCAGAAATTGCTAAAAGAAGAAGGTCCTTCAATCCTTCGTGTCTTTCCATGATTTCCTAACTTTTTTCTTCCCTCAATGGAATAAGTTCAATGGAAGTTTGTTTCCTCTGAGGTTTGAATGGCTTAGATATGGGACATTTGCCCAGATGTATCAGATTTTGAACATTGTACCTATGCAGGAGTCTAAGGATTTACAGTTCTCCAATTTGGATCATCCCAAACAACGGCTTCTCTACTGAGGAAACACTTACTGTCCTTGTTGGAACTAAGAGGTAGGAGATGGAACTGCCCCAGCAGGCAATACAATCCTCACACCAGTCCTCAACAGGCCCTAGCAATCCAACTCTAAGGTCCCACTGGATGCTAGGTTGCAAAGTTGAAGGAAAAATTGACTATGGCAAAGAAAAGTTCTAAAAACAAAAGTGGAATTAAGGGTTATCAGTGAGGCAAAGTTAGGAGAGATGCGAACACTCTCTTATTTTTTATCTGTTACATTCTTCCTTTTATCTGGGTCAAACACATGTAGGATCTTCACCCACTCACTGTGAACCTGGACAGCTGAATCTGTAGAGGGACAGATTTGTGTACCTCTAAAGTGTCTTTCAATTTAGAGACAGGCAAAGGCTTCAAGAGCTTCAAAGACAATGACCATGTCATGGATGATACCCAGCTGGCTCTGCAAAACAGACATACTCATAAATTTGTGCTTATTTATAGTCAAAGTTTCACCTACACTATCTAGGGTAGTAGGTTTTCTTTGATCAGATTTTTTATGTAAGAAAAGGTGGTGCTTCCAATTAGACTAGGAAGTGGCCAAGAATGACAGACTAGAGGTAGAAGAAAGCAAGCCTACTGTAATTCTTAACACACTTCTCATCAAAGAAGACCTAGCTTATATATTATATATAGCTTATATATTATATATATATTATTCTGCCTCCAATAGTGGCCTTTGCCTCTAAGCAGGAGTTCTACCCCTCACTGTGGGTCTGGACTCTGACATAAAATAAGGCTTGTCTCTTTTTATAAAGAGGCATCAGCAGGGGATGCCTTGGAACACGAGACAAGCAGGATGAGGGCAGACTGCTCTGACTTCCACCAACCTGTAGCTCAGAAATTCTACCCCAAGACTAAGGACTCCGCTACCTGAAGAATACTCCAACAGGTATGTCCCAGCTTATGAATTTGTTGATGCAACATCTGCACAGGATTTGCACTCTAGTATGTCTTCACTTGAATTATTTTATGCTTACTGGTTTAAGTCAAAATAATCTTATCCAAGAAAATAGAAGTAGTTATTACTATACTGACACTGACTTAAACATCAGAAACATTCTGATCTAGACAAGGCTTAGGAAAGCCCACAGGGGGGTGAATGTCACAGCCAGGGCCAGGACTAGGATCTTGCAAGAGCAACTGTAGCAGCCTCTCAGTCTGATACACCAGTGCAAGGTTGCCTCATCCAAACTGCTCAACATCTGAAAAAGCACATTCCCACCATCAACCTCTTGGTATTCCATCTGCCCACAGAAACAATCCCCACTTCAGCTGGAAGCTGCCTACCTTGTGTGCAAGACAATGGAAAGCAAAAAGAAAGAAGTTACTGGATGGTAAAGAACCCCAAGCAAATGGAAAAGTACCAAACACCCCAAAGCCAGCTGCAGCAGGCACAGAGCCTAGCTGGGGTACCTGACTGACACCACAAGGGACCTGTTCCTAACTTCCAAAGCAGAGCAGAGAAAATACAGCAAAGTTAAATAGTTAATTTTTTAAACCCCTATCAACTGCCAATTAGAGCTTCTACATAAAGAAAGTTTGTTTTTGGGATGTATACTGAATTTTGAGTGAAGTCAACATATTCTTCACTTTCAGAAAGGGTGAAAAGGCAGACGATGCAAAATACGTAACACTGGTGGATTAATTTTCTTTATTCCAACAATCAAGATCACAAGGGAGAGACTAACTAAAGTATCAGAATTGCAAAAGCAGTTTTATGTGATGAAATACATAATACATATACATAAGACCGTTTTTAAAATTTAGAGTTACAATGTCTAGCCATACAATTTCAAGCCCTTACCACACAAAGACATTTTCTCTGACAACAGATGATACTAGAGACAAAACAACCAATATATTGTCTAGACAATATTACTGCTGCTGTATTGTCATGAACATTTAAGTAGATAGTCAATAAATACATGCAGAAAAGAACAATTCTGCTGTTTGTTTTTTTTTTTTAATAGTGCAATGGCTATTTTTATTAACATTCAAATAATTACAAGTATCTTAAAAGCTAAAAGTTGGATATGTTTAAAAAGCCTGGTCAAAAGATCGTTTCAGATTTTAAAGCACATCATACCTTGTCAAAGATATCCAGGATATTTTAGACAGGATGCTGGAATCAATTTATAAATAGAAATATTTTGCTTTCATTAAATTTTATTTGGAAAACAACAAACCTATGATACCTATGCCTCGTATCATAGACCATTTTCAAGCAGTTTTCAGACATTCTATTTAAGGATATTAAAAAGAAAGTATCCAAAAGTTATTAAAAAAAGCCACTTTTAAATTTTGTTTACTAAATTAAACTAGCATTGGCTTTCTGGGTCTCACAGCATGAAGCATGCAAAACATGTTCCCAAGGGACATCTGCCTTACAGAAAAACCAACATAAAACTTACATGGTAGAAGAACAAATTGCACTTTTGTTCTGAAAAGATAATTTAAGAAGCAATTTCTTTCAAAGTTCAACTATGAACTACATATGAAAAAGGGATGACAACATTTGCAAGCTCCCAGAAACTCAGAGACACTTAAATTCTTATGAATAATTTTCATCTTGTCAGATGGGCATACTTGAAGATGACAGAAGAATTCAATATCAGCAAGAATCCTCTTGCAACCTCATTAGTCAACTTAGAAATATAACAGAAAGGAACAGTTGCAGCAACTTAAAGCAATAAATCAATGAAAGACCCTATAATGTTATATTCATCTAAATTATAGCACATGGTCACTGATAAGAAACCTCATGGAACTTAAGACATGATTTATTTGCTGTGTGTTTGATACACTGTACTTTACACTTGCACATTCCTGCTTTGCAGACATGAATTTCCCATCTACTCTTTGCCAAACATCACCCTAAGCTGAATGCAGATTCTCCTTTATTCTCAATGCTGTTTTATCCTAATATGCTTGACATGATTACTATGTTAAGAAAAATCAGTAAATAAAGTGTTTAAGTCCAATTATTAAGTCAAATTACTGACAAAATGTTGCAGTATCATTTATTCAAGGACCATACACCCAGACCTCCTTCAATTAGCTCTCTGCTGAACAACAGCAATGATTCCAAGAAGACAGCTGGAAAATATCAACCTTTGAACTAAAACAAAAAGTTAAAGTATGTATAAACAATTACAAATACATATGTACATTGTTCTTCATTAATCAATAGCTTTAATCAATAGTGTTTTTCCTTTGTACATTAAAAAAAAGGGAAAAGTACAATTAAATTGTAAAGAAATTCAAAATGAAACAAACAAAAAAGATGACATCTGCTAAATAACACCCTTATGAAAAGAGCTGGGTGATTTTTAAACAAGAATTATAACCCTAATAGCTATCATTAGTGCTGTTCTATTGTTTCTCTACTGACAGCTATAATAGTGTTCATAGGCAAGAAGACCAGGAGAAATTATCTTAATTAGCTAGTCAGGCATCTTGCACAATAGAGGCCATAGGGCTGCCCTAAATTAATTTTTCCTTTTATGGTCCTGAATGCACACACATGCCCGAACTCATTTGAAATGACTATTACCCACTGTCTGGGCAAGTCCTACATTTTGAGCACAGTAACCACAGCAAGTACATGCCTCACATCCCATCTGAATTTAATGGCAACATCCAGAAAACACCTTTGCCTTGGAGCCCTACAGCTACCTTGTTCCTGTTTCCAGTGTAATAAAGATCACAACTTGCTTAAACCTTCCCTTTGACAAGACTCATGCAGTCCCACTAGGCTCCAGTCCATCAAGTGCCTCTTCAGTCACTCAATCACCTCATCAAATCACCTCCAAGATCCCTCAGTGTTTTCAGAAACTCTCATTAACAGTGATCATTAGGAACACACATGGCATTCAAAGTAGGGGATATTCCTTAATCCTTCTTTCATATAATCACAGAATGTTTTGGATTGGGAAGGATCTTCTAAGATCATCTAGTTCCAGCCCCACATGAGCCTGAGCAGGGATATCTTTCACATTGAGCAGGACCCCATGCAACCTGGCTGGGAATGGGGCATCCACAACAACTCTGAGTGATTTGCTTCAGTGTCTCATCACCCTCATCCTGAAATATTTCCCACTATTATGTGATACCCAGCTATGGTCTTTCAGTTTAAAACTGATCTGTCACTACAAGCCCTGGTAAAAGTCTCTCTCTGTGCTTCTAACACGCTCCATTTATATACTCAAAGTCCACAACAACTCTTCCTGGAGCCACTTCCTCTCCAGACTGAACAATCCAAACTCTGTCAGCCTGTCCTCATGCCCCAGCCCTCTGCTCATCTTTGTGGTTTCCTCTGGACCTGCTCTAACACTTCTACATTGTTGTTATGGTCAGGGCCCCAGAGCAGGACACAGCACCCCAAGTGGGGTCCCACCAGAGCAGAGCAGAGGGGCAGAATCACCTCCCTTGACCTACTGGCCACACTTCTGATGCTGCCCAGGACATGGTCACCTCATGCCCAATTTTTTATCCACCAACATCTATCTTTTTCTTTGCAAGGCTGCTTTCAATTTTTTCCTCCTCCAGTCTGTATTGCTGCTGGGATTTTCCTGATCCAGGAGCAGGACTTTGCACTTGACTTTGTGGAAAATCATGATGCTCCCTGGGCCCTTTTGAGATCTTTACTATTTATTTTGACAGCAGCATTATGATTCTTAGGTCCTTTTCAGCATTGCTCTTGCACAGAATTTTCCATATCCTGAAAGCATGATGCACATCCTTCTTGCTGAAAGTAAATAATAATTTTTCTGTATTAAACAGACATGACTCTCAGTTAATCCAGATAACTCTAATCCTGGAGCTGCAGGACAAATTTGGAAAAAAAAAAATTCAGAATTCTATCACTCATCTGAAAGCAGAGACAAAAGGACACAGTAGGAGTCTCACCACTACTCTGTGAGTTTCTTATGCTTATCTTGAATGCTGCATTGCCCTGTTCATCATCTGCCCTGCAAGCACCTGGCACTGTGTTGTGCAATGTGCATGGAGCTCAGCTATGCAGCAGTTCTACCTTCCAAGTTCATCTGCTTCTGCAGGACAAAGACATAGCTGCTGCACCTCAGCAAGCACACCACAGGAAAGCACTCACATTCTTCCTGTCTTTGTAAGCAAGACTGGCTTATTTGTAGGTTACAGTCACTTGTCCTGAACAAGGGCTGGTTCCTGCAAAGTAGGTGTATCCTGTGTCTCCAGCAGAAAAGTTTTGTTCCAAATGCAGGCACTTAAACTAGTGATTTCATTAACTTGCTTGAAAAAAAAAAAAATCAATCTTTGCTTTCTAAAACTAGGATATTACCTTCCCTTACATTCATGTCATTTTATTTGCTTAAGGGATCAAAATATTCAACCCTTTCCAGCCCCAGTCTAGCAATCAGAGAGACTTGTACCAAGCATACCAAGCCTGCAATGACGGCATGTGACATGGAACCACATAGTGTTTGCTTCCTGTTTGCTTTTGTTTCAACTCACCTTCGGCTGATTTTCACTCTACCACTTAAAACCACTGAAAGGGCTTTAAGCACCGTTCATAAAAGCATTTCTGCAGAAGATGTCAAAGACTAGCTTTTCCTGAGGGTGTTCTTACTTGATGGAGTGAAACAGAGGGAAACTATCTTAGTATTTCCTGTGACGGACTTTATCAACATACAGCTCAAAAACAATGTTGAAGTCTTCTAATGATATTTTAGAGATGACATCAGTTTTGTTTCCCTTTTAAAAAGGTTTTCCATATTAGTCAATGGACCTTCCCTCTGACATAGTTCCCTCTAATATATGTTCCAAGCATGAACTGGCCAACAACACATAACACACATCATCAGTCACTACTCCCTGAACATTAGCAAAGTGAGCACAACAGATAACTTTGGTAAGTTTTAGCCATGGTACAGGATACCAAATAAAACAGTAATAGAGAAGAGAAGGGTGAGTGAAGGAGAGAAGAGATGCTGGAGCAATTACTAGAGGGCTGAAAGTTATATTTAAAAGAGAAACAAACCACTAATAATCAAAGAGCAATAGGAAATAGTTTTGACATATTTCATGTAAGTAAATACTGTTAACTTCCAAAAGGGTACACCACAGCACAAAGATACCCTTCAGTTTTTATTGACCACTTCAGGCAAAGTTTTTCTAAATAGGTAAGTAAAGCCTCTGCCATTTTGTATTCTCAATCACTCTGGTACCTTGTTTTCAGAAGTAAACAAAGTGTGTTTAAGAATTCTCTTTAGGCTAATTAACTGCTGTTTAGTAACACATTTTCTTGTTCATAACCAGTAAGCAGGGCTTTTAGCAATATTTTTTTGACTCTAGAAGTACTGCCAGAAGGAAGGACAATTTCCATTTCAATTAAATGTTAAACTGAAGGGTGGAAGGAAGTTGTTAGGGATTTAGCAGAAGCATGCACGCCAAACAACTTAGTCCTCAGTAACCTGCATGAGATTTTAAAATTTTGGTCACAGGTCAGAATGATTTCAGTCATGAGTAACAAGGAAACAACAAATTTACACTATTCAAAAAGAACTAATGTTGCCTGATAGAGATATTTCAATGACAGAACTGCTGATCTTCAAAAATAAGCAGCATGATTAAAATAGGTTAAATGAAAACCACTTTGCTGCAGATTTGAATGTCTGACTGAAAATTTCAATAAACCCAAGGATTTATTGAAAACAAAATAAAAATATAAGCATTTAAAATAGCTTATATAATAATTTTATCATGTCACCATAAAACAAGAAAAAGGAAAAAGTCTTCCCATTGTTCTATGTCTCTTCTGGAAGGTGGGGGAGACATATGTTATGTAGCTTTCTTACTTATTTCAGTGTTTTAATTCCTATTATACTGATGGTTTACAGATGTGTAAAAACTTGCGTTTGTCACTTCTCAAGATGTATCTGAGAGAAAGTTATGTGTCATCCCTATCCAGCAGAAATGGGATTTCCTTGCTAAGCTCCTAAACTTCCAAAATTCCTTAAGTCCTTACCAGCTTTATAAACTTAATACTTCTAAATGTCATCTTTCCAGCAGGAAGCAATGCAATACTATCATGCCACAGGTTAGCCTTAAGAATTAATTCTGCATATTTTTGAACACTGTCTTTTGGACTAAACACAAAATGGATCTGCTGAAAAACGGGTCCAGCTGTTTGGAACAATCTGTGGACTGCTGGCCAGAATCTACTGCTATTCACAAAGAGTAGTACTAAGAGGGGTGACTCTGAGCCTGAGCAGAATTAGAGGTAAATACCTGGACCTGCAGCCACCAAAGGAGTGACACAGTTCATTGGTGACTGGTCTAAGGTAAGATATACACAATACAACACTAAACCCCAAATACAAAGTAATAAGAAAGGAGAAATACACGGAAGGAAGTAACCCCTTCGCAGCTGTCTACAGGGGAGCAGTAGGTAGTACTTCATATTTCTACCAAGCACTGGTAGAAGCATTCAACAGGAAGAAGGGATATTGTCCCCAAGCAAAGTCCTATTCAACATCCAATGGAGAGCTCAGCAATCGCTCCTTATCAGACAAACTGACAGGTTTGCACTTTCTGCTCATACAACACCCAGCATTAAACTGCCAGGCTAGGAAAAGGAAGAATTACCCAGCCACTCCCACCTGGTAGAGACTAATGAGCTTTTTTATGTCCCAGCTTAGAGGGGATATTGTTTTCTAAAAGTGCCTGGCAATTTCTATTTGATAAATTCTCTGCTAGTGCTAAGGGCTGGTGATTTGTTTTACCTGCCCTCATATCTTTCCATAGCTTGACATAGCTACTACTTCTGACTTTTGCTATTTTTGTTCAGAGAGTTGAGAACTGCTTTACATACTTGTCAGTACAAGTAAGGAGCTCAAACCATATCTGTACAACATCCAGTTCTCCCAGTTAGGAACATCAATAACCTTTTGGGTCCAAGTTTCCAGCCTCTGATTTCCTCTAAGCTCTGAGTGAGGAACTCCTCTCCCCACCATGATTGTATCTGGTGGAGTAAGATGTTCAAAGGATACATTTTTCTATTATACTCATAACCTCAAATGTTCTTGTGATTTTTTTAACCCCAATCTACTTTTCTAGAACCTTCAGGTTAATGTAGGAACTAAAAAATTTCAAAGCAAAAAAAATTCATTTCAATGCAAAAAAAAAATCCCCAAACCCAACAGACCTGACAGAATTCTACCATCCTTGATATATAACTGGACATAAGAATAGTAAATGGTATAGGAAAATAAAAGTGGTACAGTAGCAATGGGATTGTAATAATTCTTTATATTTGATTCAAGTATTAGGATAGAATCTGATGGCAGGACTTGATCAGTGTGATCACGAGGAAAAAGTTGCCACAAATCATGACATAAAAAGCAGTGTTTCCAAAAGGAAAAAAAAAAAAAAGAGGACTAGGAGATTGCCCATGACAGGAAAGGAATCAAGATGTATAAACAGGAAAAATGAATGGGGGGGGAGGGGGGGGATGATTTCTGTGTGTGTAAGCATGGCACAGCATGAAAAGTATTTTAAAAGAATACCAGTCATACCAAGTGTCTGTTCCAGACAAACAGAAACAAAAAAGGTATTTGCACTGCCTACCTTTTCTTCCTGATAATTTGAAGGCTGGATCACCTCATACCTCATTCAAACTTCATGTATAACCATTGTAGAGACACAGGCTCCTGTAGAGGAGCAATGATTTTAAGGACACAGGATTTTTTTTTTTCTTAAATTCCTAACATTTAGCAGAAAGTTACAAGCAGAAAGACATCTTTCTGACAACAGGGACTAGCATAATGAGAAGAGCAGGGCACATAACCCTGTTGTCATCTCCTTACACCAGCAATCATATCAGCTGTCAGGAAGAGTCAGACAGCCTGGGAGAGTTAGATACTTAGAAATTAAGGAACCTGAATATATCTGACCTGTAACTTTCAAATTGGCTGTAAAGGCAGAGCATCTTCAAACAACACAAAATATGAAACAGGCTTCAGAGTGCTGATTTTAAACCTCTGAAACACAATTCATGTAAGAAAAAAAAAGACTTCTACTCAATTGTTGTGCCAGTCAAGCTAGTGTCCTTTAAAAATAATTCCCTAGTTTAAACTAATGACATTTATATTCGGTAATGGACTTCAGGTGGAATTCATCTTCCAAATTTAGACATCCATCTGGGGGTGAGATGAATCATGCAGTGAAAGTGCTTATTTCTCTCCACTGACTATAACGGGAGCCTACAGAACCAGCTCATGTATAGGCAGCCAAAGCTGGTGTTAACCAACCTGTCTCCTGACAGCTAATGCACAAGTTTAAGTGGCATGGCATGCCTAATAGCCATCTCCTTCCACAGTCTCAAAAAATTAGGCTAGAAAAGTTGTCCTTCAACAGGGTGAGAAGCAGCACTGCCACAAATAAGCTAATTCCAGTAGCTAAAGTCATGTGTAAATGTTAGCATCCATTATTTTCCCCCTGCACAACAGACAGGAGTTTGTTCATGGAAAAATAATCACACCTTTCAAATAAAACTACACATGCTTATGACATCTTCGTACAAATCTTGATATCTGCTGAATATAAAATAATTATTTTAAAATAAGGAAACTATATAAGGAAACCTATCAGGAAATCCATATCTTCAGATAATGATGTGTAACTGGATGAAAATATTTCATGAAGTCTACTAATTCCTTAACCTCAGCCTAAAATTCAAAAATGTTTCTACAGAAAGCAGAAACTAAATAATAGTCAGCTACATAGTAAAGTATACTACTAAATCAAAATAATCCATTATGATTGAACCAAACAGTTAAAACCAGTTATTTGCAGAGCTGCCACCTTCACAAAAGGAACAGGGCAGCTGCACTAAATAGCAGTCTCTTGTTTCAAATAGTGTGAAGATTCCCAAATGGAATATTGCCATCCAACACAGTATTACTTCTTCATTCACAAGTAGAAACATCTCTTGATTATTTCAATAGTCATGAGAGACACAGAGAAGTATATTTTTACCAATAAGCATGTCTGGAGGAGGAAGTGCAATACAAAATCACCGCAACAGAGTCAGAAGGGAGAGCAGAAATAAGCTGCCTACAGTTAGCCCAGGCCATGCATTTGTTCGACCTGTACACACTCAAAACCACCTCTTCCTTAGAACATCCATTACATGACCAAAATGTTCTATGCACCAGTAAGAGGATAAAGTCTTATGAAATTAAGCCATTGACTGACACGTACCTGCAGTCCTACCCCTGGTCTGAACATGATCAGATTTTATATTTTGGAGATTTTATATTTTGGTTGCACGCACAAGGTCTCACAAAGAAAAGAATATGTAACCAGTGGCTTTAAAACCCTCCTTTAGTATCTCAGCACCCCACCGTGGGCTAAAGTTTGAGTACTACTGTTAGAAAGGATTCTGAAAAACTAATAACAGAAATAAAAATAAAAAAGGAGCAGGCTTTGTTTCAAAGTAATGGCTATACTAAGTAAGATCCAGAGGTCCATGTCCATTCAAATAGCCTCTCACTAATGGTAGCCAAGAGTGGAGCATGCAAGAATACATAGCAGTGTTTCCCAAGAATATTCTTTGATCCCCCAATGGTTTGCAGAAGCAGGATTTCCTGAACAAGAATAGGTAGGTAATTGATGATTCTTCCACGAAACAGCAGTTTTGTGATGTAATGTTTAGACTCCTTAAATTCCTGAGGCAAGAAATTCTATAGCTTAATTACACGTTCTGTTGGGAACTACCTCCTTTTGTCTGTTTTCAATTCCTAGCTGCTATTTTCATTAGATACCTCTTAGCGTGCGTGCACTAAAAAAAGACCGTGAATAAACACCCCCTATTTTTGTCCCATTAGTTGCTGAACACTTAACAGGATGCTGTCACACCAGTTTTGGTCACCTTTTACACCTTAACAAATTCATGCGGCTCCTCTTACAGACATTGTCCCATATTTCAGATTTTCTCTTCCTTGAAACTTCAACTATGTTCTTTTTACAGCAATGACAGGGATAGCAGGGGAAAACTGCATAAGATGATTAAATTTCTTAGAAGTTATAATCATTATTCTCCCTTTCCTTCCTAACCATTTCTAGTGGCAATAGTGAGCTTTGAAGTCATCTTTTTAGATGAGAAGGCAAGCTTGTTCTTCCTTACCTCCAAATAGAACACATGAAGCAATTTATGAGAAATTTCATCTCCCATTTTAATGTCTGGTTGCTGAGCAATGTCAGGTCCCTGTGTAATGCTGGGGTCTGCCTTTGCATCTGCTACCCATCAGTGAAGTCTGTGAGCTCACTTTTCTTCTATACACCTTATTAACTTGAACACGCTCCACTAACATAACCCTGGAGAATTATTACCTGGGGCCTCTCTCTACTCTATTTACTCCAACCCTTCTCTTATATTTTAGTCATTAATTTAACCACATAAAATCCTTTCCCCCTATCCTCTGCCTGCTTGGTTTCTTCAAAATTCTTTGGTGGTGGCCCTTGTCAAATGCTTGTTGGACATCCAAGGGAACCACTTCTGTCAGATCTTGCTTATTCATGTACTTGCCTTCAAAAAACCTCCAGCGAGTTTGCAAAACATGACATCCCTTCACAGCAGGCTTCTAACTCTTCCTCAATACATCATGTTTATCCATGTTTCATTATTCAAATATTTCATTATTATTATTTTCACTGATATACTTGAGCAGATGTCAGGCTTAGTAATCTGTACTTGCCCAGATCTGTCCTGAAGCCTTTTTTAAAAATAGTGTCACATACAGATTAGGACACTATAGATCACACACACACGGATTTATATCTCAGCTAGGTGTTATATTTGTTGCTTACTGTCTACAGTACAATGATCCTTGCTTGCTTGCTGTTTGGAAAGCTGTACTTCTAAAGTGCAAAGCAGGCACTGTTCCTAAATACATGAAAGTGGCTTTCATTTTTTCAATAGAAGGTTTAAGCATTATCTTTAGGAAGAGTAGTACATGATAAACATTTACTGTAACAGTAATACTACAAATATTTAATTGCATCAAAACGTCACTCTCATCTTTACAGTCTGTAAACAATAGTTCCATAAATACATGCTCCTGTGTAGCAGTGGCCATTCAACTATGTAATAGCTGTCCTAATTACCAGAAAATACAAATGAGCTTGTGAAGACACACTTATTCATTTGCAAATGAGACAGCATTTAACATCTTTCTGGATCTAAGAACTTCTGTGGAAATTACAACCAACAAGCAGGCAACTCGAGATAAGGACTAAAAAAACGTACACAGGTGTTTTTAGGTTCACCGATTTTGTGTGAAGTTGAAGTTTTACAACACAAAGTTTTTAAGTGCCATATATGTTTCAGGTTTTCATTCACACAAATTTTCTTCAACATAGTGCCAACTTTCATCTCTTTTAACCCACATATCCAAAGACAGAGTTGAAAATTAGTCTTACAAACGGATGAAGTGCTTTCTGTGGTGCAAGATCAAATGCTAGGTTCATTGTGACCGTATTTCTACTGGCAGGATGTTACAGTTACACATAACAGAGTATTTAAATCCATATACAACTGTTTAATTTCATTCTTCACCTCTGTATTTTGCATCAGTCTAATAGAAGCTTGTAGCTCTAATACCAACAGAAAAGCAGCATGGGTGAATCCATTCAGTATGTTTAAATCAAATGTAAGGAGAAAATAAAATTAAAAAACACCATAAAGATTGGTAAAAAGACCATTGGAGCAAGCATAGTTTTACATTATGAAGAATATGTTTTTACATTATGAAGAAGAAAAAAAATTACCCTAATTACAGATGTTGAGAAAACATCTTTCCAGATATGAGATGAAAACTTTTCCTTGTCTTAAAGCCTCTGGTGGTGCTCAGTGGTCTGGGCAGCAGGAAAGCTAACAGTAGCCTCACTGCTGCTGCAGGAGTGAGAGGACACAGCTGTCAATAAAGCCATACACAGCCTTGGTATTAATAGCAGAAAGCTAAGATACCCAAGAGAACAACGCAGTTGCAAAGAGTTCTCTCCCCTCTTCCCAAGCTGTCAAAATAAAGCTGGGAGGAACAAACAAACAAACAAACAAACTTGTCTGTGAATACAAACAAAAATATTCTGCCTTTCAACACCTGTATTTAGTTTCATTTCAACTGCCACACTTATTGGTTTGGCCCTCTTAAATAATCTAATGAAAATCACAGAACAGCTGAAACTGGAAGGGACATCTGGAGGATGCCTACCCCAACCCCCCTGCTCAAAGCATGTCAATGACAGCAACTTGCTCAGGGCTGTGTCCAGCTGGGTTTTGAGTTATTGCCAAGGATGGAGAATCCAAAACATTTTTTGGACCACCTGTTCCAGCAATCTATCACCCTTAACATAAAAAACCCCTCTTTTTTCTGATGTTTAAATGGAATTTCCTGTATTACAATTTGTGCCCATTACTTCATCCACTATCAGTGGAAACTAGGGAGAGCAGCCTGACTCTATCCTCTTTATTCCACCCCATTAGGTTATTTACACACATAGGGTGCCCCTGAGCATTCTTTTCTCCAGGCTGAGTAATCCTAGCTTTCTCAGCTTCTCCTCATAAGAGAAATTCTCCAGACCCTTAGTCATCTTAGCGGCCCTTTGCTGGAGTCTCTCCAGTATATCCATGTTTCTCTTGTACAGGGAAGCCCAGAAGCACACAGCACTTAAAGCGTGGCCTTACCAGTGGTGAGTAGGGGAAAAGGCTCACCACCTTAATCTGCTGGTAACTTCTAATGTATCCAGAACACTGCTGGCCTTCTTTGTTGCAAGTGCACATAGATGGCTCACACAAATCTTTCCCACCAGGACCCCTGGGTCCTTTTCTGCACTTTCTTCTCAGCTGATTAGACCCTACCACATACTGGAGCCTGGAGTTGTTCCTCGCCAGGATCACTGAATTTCCCCTTACTGAATTTCTGGAGGTTCCCATCAGACAATTCCTCTGTCAATGTCCCTCTGGATATCAGCACAACCCTCTTTGGTCTATCAGTTCCTCCTGCAAGCTTGGTGAGGTTGCACCTCTGTGGGACCCCCAGGTCAGCAGCAAAGGTGTTAAACAGAATTGTCCCTGGTACTGAGCCCAGGGTACAATGCTAGTGACTGGCCACCAGCTTTTGAGCCACTTGTGACATTGTGCCACTGATGCCAACCCTTTGAGCCCATCAGATCAGACAGTTTCCAGTTGCTTTCACTGTTCACCCACCTGGCATGAACTTTATCGGTTTGTTTAAAAGGATGCTATGGGAGACAATGATGAAAACCTCACTGAAGACAAGATAAACAATGTTCACTGCTCTGCTCTCACCTACCCAGCCAATCTCATCACACAAGGTGGTTAAACATGATTTCTTCTCCATGCTATGCTGACAGATCCAAATCAACATCTTGTCTTTCATATTTGAAAATTATTCTAGCTCCTGTTCTTCATCTTCTCCAATCTAAGCTTTTGTTTTGGTTTTTTTTCTTTTGATGTCTACAATACACTTACTAACAGTTGCACATCTACTAATGGAGATGTCCCTAAAACAACCAACAATCTCTGCCTAACAGACTGTCCCTAAAACAACTAACAGCACTGCTTAACAAACTATTATTCCAGCCAGGCACTGAAACAACAATGCTTCTTTTTTCTCCACAAATATATGTAAGCTAGTAGCAATGTTGTTGCAGCTGTAATGGCCTAATGACCTCAGAGAAGCAAGGAAAACACCCTCCTCCCTGCCCCCAAATATACTCACTACTCGCTGCTATGCCCGTAAGAAATTTTCTCTCCTTTAAACTGAGTATTTTGTTAACAGCATCCTTTCTACACGTTTAGGATAATAACCACATTTTGTCAGGCTCTTGACCGAAATAACTTATTTTCTCAGATTTCCTGGCTTCCCTGAAAAAGAAACATGAAGAATTTCAGGAAGCATCTTCTCCACACGTTTTTTTCTTAATTTTTTCACCCTCTCTCTTCCCCTCCAAAGTGCAGTGAAGAAATATCAGGGCCCAAATTATGCTTAGGAAAAGTCAATCCTTACACTATCAAGCACAGCACTAAACCCTCTGCACTCAAGTGATGGTGTAACTAGAAGGTATGCATCCTTTCAACCTGCATACCTAAAACTAAAAATGCATCAAAAATTTTAGTCAGCAAAGCAGCGATGCAATTTTCATAAATTCTGTCCACTTTTACACAATTCCAGGTAATGGATAATCCAAGTAGCTGGCTTGGCTAAACGGTAGCTCAGCTCTCTGTAGGCACTACAGTAATGACAGGCTACAGTTGTGGTTTTACACTGTATTATACACCCAACTAAGTGTTTCAAACACACGCTGTGGCATTAAATGGAACTGGAAGAGCAGATTACAACATAAATCCTGTATTCTTTCACCAATTTAGTGATGTGCTGCCAAAAAGGAGTCCATTTTAAAAGCTGTATTGTACATTCAGCCAGGACACGTCTGCTACAGTTCTGACAGGCCACGGGCGACTGTCTGACAACCACTTCTGGGGTACTAATGCTCTCTGCAGCCTAGTGATTGACTAAAATATTCTGAACAAATTTTCATGTGAAATCAGATTATAACAATTATCACAATTTTCAAGCAGCTGATGCTCTGGGCCACTGCTAGTTGACAGCACCCATTTAAAAACTCTTTCACACCCATACCAAGTTAAATCAACTTGGCACTCTCTCTCTGGTAGACAATTGTCTCCTTAAAGTATGAGCCCTATTCATCCAAGTGAATTGCTGCATTAAGGGGGCAGTTGGCTGGCATGGGGAGGACTGGACTGATTGACAATGCATCTTAGTCACAAAGAAGTTGCAGCAAGAATTTCTAAAACCCAAAAAGCAGTCAGGACCATGAATAGATGAAGCATGCTGAAGACACAAAAGTACAGGATGTATCCAGGAAGATGCCGGTGCTTCAATAAGCTTCCTAACTATGACTAATCTTAAAACAGTTCTCGTGTCTTGTTTTGTAAATTTAGCATTTCAAGTGTTTCAGAGAGTTTAAGTTTCCTACTTAACCCCTTAACACCAGCCAAATATTGCAGCAACAGTTATTTGAGGAGGATTTTTTTTCAGAGCTATGTATGCTAAACAGCAAAGAGCCCTGTGAAGCCTCCTAGGGAGCAGATTTTATTAACCTCTGAAATGTTAATAGAGAAATGCGGGGCAGCATTTAAGGGCTCATTCTCAAATTATTCTAAGGAGAGTACAATACTCCCATCCCCCTTCCCCTTGTGAAATTTCAAAGTACAAGAAACCCATACAGAAATTGCTCAGGTCATAATCACCACAGACAGTTGAATTAATTCCTGATTCCAACAGATACCAGAAGCATCAGAAGAAAAACTTGATATGCAAGAGTGCAAAGCATACATTTTATGAGAAGTATAAAAGTTATTACGTAAGTTACACTACATTTGAGTTCATTTGTCAAATATTACTTCTTCACCATTTGTGTACACAAAACAGATACCGTTGTGTAAAGCATTAGTGGAAGATGCCAAAGGCACTACTGTCTTCTATGGAACTCAGTGGGATTACTCCAGACACCACCAGCAAACACGTGCGATAACATCCAGTTCAATTTTCGGTGTAAATGAATTACCCACTTCTCACCTCAGCAAGACTACATAAAGACACTCAAGACGCCAGCCTGAGGCTGAAGGAATACAAACAAGGCTCCCCAAACCTCACACAAATTGTCATATAAAGCCTAGATTTAAACAGCAATTCAAACAGATTCCTTTCATCTACTTAAGGATAAACTCCTCAAAAGTTTGCTTAACATTTACCAAGTGATAATTCTTACACCACAAAAAAAGGTTCATAAAGAGATTCTAGTTTCTGTAAAATATTTGTAGTCAAGATTAAGTGACACATGTTATTCACTGCTCAATGCAGTGAAGTAATATAACTACAATCTAATTGAAAAAGGGCTAAAATCTTTGATTCAATTGCTAAATTAACCTAGCTGTTTGAGCTAACAGATCCAATTTCACTGCCTGTTAAGGCAGGCAACATGTTTTTGTCTTCATTTTATACTCTAATGAAGTCTACTTCAATAGAGTTGCCTCCACTTATCCCAGAGGATGATTTAGTTCTTTTGTGTACAACTAATCCAGCTCTCCCTGAAGTCAAGGGGAATTTTGCACTTGACTTCAGTGTGAAAAAGGATCACATCCTAGAATAGCAACGCTAAAACATCTGTGAATAAAAACAGGTTCAGATTTTCCAGTTCCTAATTAGCCAAAAAATGCCCCAGACAAACAAACAAACTATCCTAAAACAAACCTTAAAAAATAAAAAAAAAATCTAATTTCCATTTCAGTTTAAAGCATGTGAGAAGTTATTTTACATAGCAATGTTTTTAAAGAGAATGATTCCATTCAGATATTCTGACTGTAAAACTGTACTATTCTGCATCTGCTTTGGCTTTCAGTTTCAGGGGAACTCGAGGGAAAAGTAAAAATCCATCAAATCTAGGAATTTTAAGAGAAGCAACAGTTTAATGGCATGGTTTCCAAGCTGTAGAAATCCTGCAGCAGTAACACTAACAAACTTTTCAATTTTCCATCAGAGCAATCAGGGATTCCTCAAGAACTTCTTATGCTGTGATAAATCAACAGGCTCAGAAGTTTTTGCAGGTTACTCTCTGTTGGCCTAAATATGACTGGATTCCATTACATAAATTACCTGGTTACCTGGCTACACTGTACTGCACATAATGCAGCAAACAATGTTTACTTCTATTTGTATAACAGCAAAAATAGAGTACAACAGACATATGGAGCCAAATTAAGTCATACACTGACTGACCACACGTCATATATAATTATAATAGTAAGTTACCCTTCTGATGGCTTTTTTTTGATATTTAATGTGGAGAAAAAAAAATTTAAATGAAATTTAGAAAGAAAATTTTTACTTTCAGGAAAACCTATACTGAGTTTTAAAATATACTCAAACTATGATGCTAGCCACCAAAACTTTAAACAAATTTAAATCACCAAACTGGCAGAGCTAATTCATAACCACCTGAAATCAGAATTTGAATACCCAAATATATAAAGTAACATAAGCTGTTGCAAGTGTAAAGAATATTCCACCCCTCAATGTTATCTAGATACTGGTCCACTAGAATCTTAAGACATTTAGGAAAGACAAGTTTAAATGACAGAGGAGAGATTTGTTTCTATTTTCAAAGAAAATAAAAACTTGGAAGTATGGGATCTATCTATTCTAATGCCTTAGAGGTTGTAGTGACCAAAAATTGTTCACAAACTAAAGCTAATATTCTCTTTTGTAAATAAATCTAGCAGATTTAAAGAAAAATGTGGTTTGCACTAGAATTATTGCCTTCTATATCCTTATCTAGGAAGCAACACATTAATCTGTACTTTAAAACGTAACACTGGTTATTTATATGAGTTTCAATCAGAACTTCCATTCAAATGCCACTGAACACACACTAGGAAGAAATAAAAATGTCTTGCATAGAAATTGCAGTGTCATTGCTTAAATAATTATGTATATAGCTTAAGAGAATTATTAAGACACTTTACTATTACATTAAATATACACACAGAGAATCCATGCCCCTGGCAAAAAGCTAACAGGATTAGTGTAAACCTAATATGGAGAGTCAATACAGTTTACTGACTAGTAAGGCTCAACCTCTTTCTTTGGGAAAAGAACGAAGAAGCCCAAGTGTAAATCTGAGGTAAAATAGTAATGTAAAATAACCATATAAAACAAAAGTGTCATGCTTGTTAATATAAGTCACATATTAACTTGGCTATGACTTCACCATGTATGCACCAGATTTAAATAGTATTCTGATGATATGTCAGACCTAAGCAAAAGGGAAGGGGAGGTAATCAAAGAGCCCTAGATTTCATAACCAATGCAAATGAATTCCAGAATATTTAAATACACCTACTATGCATGAACAAGTCAAACGTTTCCAGGGAAATAATTTTTCATCTATAAACTAACACTTGTCTCATTTTACGTACATCATGATAGCCTGAATCAATCAGTTCTACGATTTCTACAGCGTACAAGATAAGAAATAATTCCTAAAATGAAAAAGATTGATATCTTTAGCAAATTACATAATGTGCAATTATTCAGCAAGATATTTTGAAAGCTTATCACTTTAAATAGCCTCAATCACTATGATTTATGAATTGTGTTTTAAGTGTGTAGCTGTGCTTAAAATACAGTACAGAATTGTACTTGAAAGTAAAAAAAAAGGTCCCATATTACTATTGCTTCCTAGCCATATACAGTTAGCATTTAATTTTTGTGTGATCTGAAGCTGAAAATTTTGTACTTGCATTTTGCTCTCTCACCGAGAACCACAGAAACACAGCAAAAAAAAGCCAAAAAACACCCCTTAAACACCACCAAATAAATACATATAACTCTTTTTTCCCACCAACTACAGAATGTTAATACAATGCCTACTTCTCAGGCTTGAGAAAACAAATATTACTCAAGAAAATTTCCCCAATCGACTAGTAGTAACATCTCAGGAATTATCCTTGTTTTCCCTTCTCTTTTCTTCATGAATAATTGTTTTCAAAAGTAATAGTATTTTGCTCTATGCTCTAAGTGTTCCTGAACACAATAACTTTACTATGAAAAAAGAATTCAACATGGCTGTCTACAGTGAGACTAATATACCCTTTTTCTCTTACCAGTGAATGTTTTTCAGTGAGGTATGGACAAGCTGATGTGGCCAATGCTATTATAACGTTTAATCATCCATTAAACAAATATTTAACACCAGTATCAGCTAAACAAGCCCATCCTCTCTTTGCTTTAAGGGCTTTGTCATTCTATAATGCAACTTATACTCTAAAATATATGACAGGGAGAATCCCAAAAAAACAAAACCAAAGAAAATACTTTGGCAAAAATCCCACATATCACATGTCTCAGAAGCCAGAGAGCACAGTCATATTTTAAAACACTGCTGTTGGAAAAAACCTGAATACTTTTTATTTCGAACAGGCAGAACAAGAAGTACCATCTGTTGCTCAAAGAACCCATTCTGAAAATTAGCCTCTAACTGAACTTCCAAGAACTTCTACTTGAAACATTAAGAATTTATCCTGAATGAAGTGGATTGAAAAAAAAAAAAAAAATCAAGACAACAGATATTTGCCTAGATAGACTTCTGGTCTGATTTACAACAACTCCTCTTTCAGTAGGCTTCAGCTAAAGAACATGTGCATCAAAGAGAAGCTTTGTTTAGATTAAGGATAAAAATCCTCAAACAATCAAGAAAACTAAAAGTCTTCCATCCCCACTCAGTAAGGGAGAGTCTTCTTTTTAGAATAATACACAACTCACCTGGGCTAGCCTTCACATAGAGCAGGGAACGGTCTTTGCCTTGCAAAACTTATTTAAGCCTTGCATAAATTTGCATTAGGAGAAAAGAAGACAAAATCTGTATTTTCACATTCACCTGTCAGTGAAGTATTGCAGGATTTTCTATTAGGAGAGATTACCTATGAACCCATAAGATGCATCAGTAAGTATGTTCACAGCCTCATCAGAGCATCACTACAAGTTCACACCTCTAAGGAAACGTGGAGTGTTTCAACTGAACTACTGCAATTGGAGCTGGTCACAAACATTAAATACCAGGGATCAACAAAACACCACAAGTCGCAAAATGTTCCACTGGCATGGTCTGTTTTCAGCTCAAGGTACAGGAAGAAGGACACAAACCACTTGCTTTTATCACCATAAGCTTTCCTCCCATTTCATCTCACCCTTGCTTAGTCCTCATATCAATATAAATGCCGTGACTCTACAGATTTTTAAAATGTGAACTTTGCTACTAGGTTTGGTGCAGATCTGTAATTTTTTAAGATTTTTGGAGTCCCATGTTTTATACAAATTTCAGACATAAATGTCACGTTTAACTCTGTGTTTTGCACAGACTAAGTCTGATCAACTTCTAACTGAAGCACTACATATTTTTTCTGTTAATATTCTTCTGAAGACCTCAGTTTGGGAATCAGTAATGCAAGGTTTTTATCTCAAACTGCAGACCTCCAGAAAAACAGATCAAAATCAAGGCAAAGAAAGGAGGTACAAGAGCACTCAAAAGATGTATGACTAATTGTGGTGATTTGTTTTTTAACACTTTACAATGAAATACAGAACTTTTGTATATATTTTTACATTTCCTCCCTCAACCTCAGTTTTGATAATGTTTTCTTTCCTAAGTTTGGCAAACAAATGCTAGTTTCATATAAATGTGCACTTTGAAAACAAGAATATTTTCTAGACGTTAATTCTAGATTAATTTTTCAGTGAAGCATACTTTAAAAACCTTAAAAGCCTTGTTCATCTGTGAGGCACATGTTAAGTTAAGCCTATTGAAAGGCCAGTTTTTATAAATTAGACCAGAAGCCCACCAAGCCCAAAGACCTCTGAGTCAGACCAGAAGTTCACCATGGGCCCCCACCATCTGAAACGTTGGGCAATACTGGATGCTCAGGAAGGGAGCCTAAGAATTAGGAAAGCCTGTGGTCATGCTGTCCTTGGTGCAGTCTTTTAGCTTCTGGACTTTGGGGTACTACTACTGGCAAAATAAAGAATTTATGTTGAACAGACTGAGCTGGTAAAAATCAACCAGAAACAGTATGGAAGAGTATGTAAAGAAAGAGAAGGACTTTGGAGGGTTTTTCTTTTACTCTTCTGTGGTTACAAGTGTCAGTCATGATATTAGTTTCCAATCAAATGTTCTTGAAAAGCAAGAAGATACACAAAACAACTGAGACCTGTTTTTTCTCTGTCACACTTCAAGCATAAATATTAATGTTGTTATCTAACCATACTTAAAATAACTTATTAAAACTGGATTGTTCACTATTAATTTGTTTTAAGTCTCCCTTTCCTGGCTGACTGCCAAAACAGTTATAATGCCATACAATTGCAATACACAAGAGATCCATAGCACCCTCTAATTACTCTTTAAATACCTCGCACAAGCACTGCCTTTCTTACAACTGTGAGGCCATTAGGTAGGGTTGAAATCTCAAAATCTTTAGCTCAGATACTTTATTTTATTTCTGAACTTTGCATGCAATATCAAAATGTTTGCCTGAACAATGGGCAAACATTTGGAACATGAACACCATCCTCCACTCCAACCCTTCTTTTCTACAGGGTCTGTCAGTCCTGGGAAGCATACCTGAGGCCTGACTGCATTTATACTCCATAATTCACATCATGAATAAAACACTACTACTGTCTCAGTTTTGCAACACTACAGAGTACTTTGGTCATGTGCAAAGGAACTTAACCCTACTAAATCAAACCCCTCCAATATGAAGACTGAGTTTAAATGTATGATTAATGCCACAAAATTCTCCTGAAAGTTTCTCTGAAACAAAGTTAAAGGCCCTGATCTACAAAGATTTACTTATGTGGGTGTGTTTACTCAACTTCAGTGTCAATGGAATTAAACAAAGTTATTCATTCTTGTAAGCCTGATGTAGATAACTCTAAAATTTCAACTAAAAGGGTTCATCACTTCTGAAGAATCATTTATTTTTCCCAGACTTCTCTAGACCTCTGGTGTGAAGAAAACCACAGAAACATTTTAAGCCATAGAAGTTTTTCATCTACCTGAAGTGAAAAGTTGAAAGACAAATTATTTGATGTTCAGTATCACCATCAGAATTCAAAATTTATATAAACATTTAAGACATAGGTGCAGTCAATATTGTTACTTATTGAAGTCTCGCGTAACATTACTATAAAAGCATTTGCCTTCCAAAAATACAAAGATAAAACACAGCCAGGTTAACAAAAAAAGTTATCCAATTTCCTACTCAACAACTAACAGTGTTCAAGAAGCTAAAATACAAATTATTCCAGTCTGAGGTTTTACTTCCTCAGCATTCTCCAACCATGCCCTATAACATTACCTAATACTACAGTCAGGAAAAATCGAAACAAAACCCCAGTCTTGGCCACAACAGTCAACACAGCCTTAAATGCAGTTAGTGATGATCTCTACAGCAGTAGCCCACTGAGCTCTGGGGCTGGGATACAAGCCAGGGCTAGCTAGAAGTCCAGCTTGAGGGCTTGATTTCAGCTGTGCAAGGCTTTGGTGCACTGACTTAGGGGACACAGCATGAAACCCAGTGCTCTACACGGCGCCTATCTAAAATGACAATAGAGAGCGTTTTCTATCCTTTTTCCAGCTACCCTTTACATTTTCAAAGAGTATGTGTTTAAAAGGAACAAAACTCATGCATAAGTAATAGTGTTTACTTACTCAATTTCTAGCATTAAAGTTACTATCATCTTGATCTCTGATCCTGCAATCAGCCATGTGTGTTAACTTTACCTAAGGGTGCAGTCCCACTCTTTTCAATTACTTTGGTGCCAGTTTCTGTTTTGATGTACTGGCACCATCAAGGATAAACCCCCATAAATGCAAAAGGCAGTAAGAACGACCTCTTATAAGCTAAAATTAAACTTGTCCTACAGTTAGTTGACAGCATCTTTTCAGTATTATATTTTCTCTACTAAACTAAGCATATACATGGGAAGTTATCCAGGTTTACCTTCAAAACCTGGCAATTGGTGATACAATCTGGAACCCTACAGCTCTAATCATTGGTGTGAATGCAGCCAGGGACTGTAGTGATTGAAAGAAGTTCCCATATGGCAATTGTAAAGCAGCTAGTATTTAAAAAAATATAAAAAATAGTGATTATCACATCATAAAATCCATCACTATAAAACAGCCTCCTACTGGCACTCTCAAGGAGAACAGAAATGAAATAAATCCTGAGACTAGAGTTACCTACTTGTATTTGGAGGTGGCTCCTCCAAGACAAAAACTAACCCATTCTGCTACAGTAGTTAGAGAAACTGCAGTTCTCCCTCATGGATCAATCTGTTCCATCCACAGGCACAGGACTTGCAGCATCAGAAGCCTGAAACCTTTCAGGAGGACTTCACAGAAACCACAGGCTGTGTACATATGCACAGAACGTGTCCTACCTGAAAAAGGCTGCTTGATGCGACACAGCAGAATAAGGACGCGTTCCTAAAGTAATTTTTGTGTTAGTACTGACACCAATTTTTAAATTAACATCAGGGTACCTTACTCAAACTGTGATCAAACTACGCAGCAAAACAGTTGGATGCAAGTAGGGAACATGAATGAAAGAGCGTATTTCTTTTAACTAATGTTTTGAACACAAGGAATTATCTATTGAAAATGTACAGCTTTTGTCCACAGGTAGCGCATATGGAAAAGTAAAACCATGCAGCTATCTTGTTCATAAAGTAAACTTTGACCACATAATCTGATATGTGCCACACTGCAGACTTTTGCATCACTGTCACGTGACAGCCATGATTTATCAGACTGAACAGAGTGATAATTTCATTCTTCAGGAGCTGCAGAAGTGCACAAAGCACAAAATAAAGAACATTTCTTTGGTGCACAAGAATAGTTCTCTGCTCTGCCGCGTGAATATTGATAAAAACCCCTATAATGTGAAGTTTTTCAATAATTCTATTACAGTAGAATTATTACAGTATGCAGCACACCAAAAACGTATTAAGTATTTTTCCAGCTATTTCAAAATAATACAGCAATTTAAGTATACTTTTAGTTCCATTTTTGTACCCAAAGAACTGTCGTTGAATAACAAGAATTTCCTTGAAAATCTCTCATGGTAATACAAAATACAGATTAAAGCTACCTTGAGCTCACCAGTCTCGTTCCAGATAGTATGGTGGTTCAGTTATTAAATAACTATTGAAAACTGGACCAGTAGCTCTGCAAGCAGCAAAACCAGGGAGGCCCCATTTCCTGTAGCAATTTCCAGCTTGAGGTAAGTGTTGCTGTGAACTCTCTGGAGTGCAGGTTAAATGCACCGTTCTACCTGGCTTCCTTACTTCCAGAAATTTTGCAGAAACTGCTCACCTGGGAGACCTCTGCTGCCAAATTTATTTGAAATCTTCTAACAGCCAAAAGAGTTATTAGGGAGACTGAAGGCACACAGAGATTATAGCTCTATTTGAGCTGCACCTGTTAAAGAAATAAAGCTAATAAAGCACGTGGAATAATTAATTACTGGCAATTGCTGTTACTAACTACTGTCACACCTGGTACCACAGGATTTTTTCTTCAAAATTCAGCGGTAACACAGTGCCCATGCGGCTGTCCCTGTTGCCATCACAGATGCTACCTTGTCCCAAAATTAACCACAACACCCTGGCTGTGCAGAACACACACAGAGTCTCCACTCCATGCTTATCCTCAGTAGGAACCTTCTATAACTAAATTTACAGATACACATCAGAAATAAGAGTGGAAGTGCGAGGTTTTGTTGTTTGGAAAGGAAATGTTCTTACTTCCATGAAGCCAACAAAAACATGGCTACAAACAAGGAATACCTACAAGCAGAGGAACTGCAAAGGTAACTGACAAGGCAATTCTATCCCTCTTCAATGCTTACTTTCCAAAAAGGAAAGAAAAAGACTCTGAAGTAAATTTTCATATCTGGCTCCCGACTTAAGATCAATTTCATTTGCAAAATCTGCCTGAAAAATCATTCAGCTATCTATGAGTTATATTAAGTGAAAACCAATACACTTTCCTTGTAAACACACTCTAACCTTCAAAACTGGTTTTGGAACATTCTGCCACTTAAAGTAAATCCAAACACCTAATTTTTAATTAATGACTGGCCTCTGCCTAGGGTTAAATCCAGCAGGTACATCTGAATATACCTTTACAACATGAGCTTCAGAAATATTTCTGTCCTAGTTTTCCCAGTGCTAAGACAATCATAATCACATGCATACACGACACGTAGTAGCCCATATATTCATATAATAAATAACCATGTCATAAACTTACATATTTGTAATACTGAGTATTGGAGAAGTCACACTAGCCCTTGGTCTGAGGACACAACTTTAAGCACATCAAGCCTGCGGGTCCACAGAGAGCAGAAAGTTATGTGCAGCCTCCACAGGAACAGGGGCCTGTGTGTGTCCAACACATTTTTTTTTAAATTGTAAGGAAGACAAGGAGCCTTGATGAAGTGTGATGATTGAACATTTAAATTAATGACTCAGAAACGTACAGCGGTCATGTTTCAGGCTCGATAATAGGATATAAACCAGAACAGTGGGGCGGAGGGAAAAAAACCTAATAGAATATAAAACCACGCAGGCCAAGCTACAGGCGACTCCTGAATTTTGCCCTTTTACATCCTCCGTCCCCGCGCCGGGAGCGGAGCCGGGAGCGGCTCACGCCGAGCACCAGCCCGGGCGGTGAACGCCACCTCCGCCGGGGGACGAGCAGCCGGCCCGCAGCAGCGCGGCGGGCAGGGGCCGGGAGGGGCCCGGGCCGAGCAGGGGTCACGGGGCCCTCCCCCACAAACTTACTGCCCGCAGCCCGCCCCACGCAGCCCGCCCAGCCCAGCGCGGCTCCCGCCCGCCCGACCCCTCGGCCCCGCGGGCAGGAGCTCGGGCCCGGGAGAAAGTTGCCGAGAAAGTTTCTGCGGACGAGAAGGGGCCGGGGGTGCGGGACGCCCCCCGCCCCCGGGGCGCGGCGGCGGGGCGAGGCCGGGGGCGGGAGGCCGGGGCCTAGCGCCTCCATCGCCGCCGCCATCGCGGCCGCCGCTCCCGTGGGGCGGCGGAGCGGGGACACGGCCGGGGCCTCACCTGCCTCTCCTCGGCGTGGCGGGTGGGAGAAGGAGGGGGGGAGGGAAGGAAGCGGGGGCCCCCCCGCTCCTCCCGGAGCCGCGGCGACCCGGGGAGGGAAGCGGGGAGGAGGGGAAGGGAGGAGGGACGAGGAGGAGGGAGCCGAGCGCTCCGGTGCGTGCGGGGAGCTGGAGCCTCGCTGCGGGAGGAGGAGGAGGAGGAGGAGGAGGAGACTCCCCGCCCCTATGGCCGGGATCTCCGGTGGGTACCGCGGCCCCTCCTCCGCACCGCGTTTCCCTCCATGCGCTCCGGGTCGGGATCGCCGCGCCTGCCGGCCGGGGTAGCGCCTCCGCGCCCGAACCGGAGGCCGCGGGGAGGAGCCGGGCGGCCCCCGCGGAGCCGGGCTGGCGGCGGCGGTCCCTCCTCCGCGCCGCTGCGCACCGAGACAACATGGTGGAGGCGTGCGGAGCGGCGCGGGGGTGGCGGGGAGGGAGCCGGGGCTTGCCCTGCCCCGCGGCTCGCCCGAGGGCGGCCGCCTACTCCCGGCCTTGGGTCGCGGGGACCCCGGTCGGGGTCGATCCTCCTGCCGTGCCGTGCCGGGCTGGTGAGTTCGGTGAGGCTCTCTTGCCAGAGAAGCTGAACGTGAAAAATTCCGGCAGCAGAGCCCTTCGGCGTTGTGCATGAAAAGCGAACAAAAATAACTTTTAAAACTCCTCGCCTGGGCGTCTTCAGGTGGGCCACGGCTTAGGCTCGGTGTATTTAATTTCCTGTGGGTCAAACAGGAGCAAGATGGGCCTCCGGCAGTGCGGGTGCAGCGCTGGCAGCTCGGGAGTGCCCAGGGCGGCACCGCGGAACAGACCTGCCGCCGAACAGCGAGCAATGAACGAGCCTGTACATTACGCATCAGGAACTCCGGGGAATTCTACGTTACGGGTTTCCCGCTCATCGCGGTTCCATTAGTCAGTGTTTCGTATTTTAAGAAATAAAAAAATTGGGTTTCTGTCAAGGTGGGCTTCGTGGGAAAAGGTGGTTCAAATGCATCTAGCCTTCAGAGCTGCAGACTGCAGGAAGGAGTGGAAGAACATTAAGAAAATGAAGCTAAAGACTCGAAGTCTATATGGGCAAATCGGCAGTTCTCATTCAGCATTATTTTTTATTTTTCTCAGCTCTCTAATAATCAAATTTACACCTCCCCTCGTTTTATTTTCTTTAAAGGCTGATCAGATAACAGTAGTTGTGTTGATCACTAATGATAACTTAATATAGTTTGTTCTTAAGAAAAATAATTGAGTCAGGATGTCCAGTTTATTTTGCAGGCAATGCTGCAGAATAAAACCATTTTTTGTTTTTTAATTTCGGATAAAGCAAATACACATGTATTTGCTCTTAGAGGACCATAGATACACTTAAACAGTTAACAAAATACAAAAAAAAAAAGTGTTCTCGATTTGGAGACTCAATACCATGAATTCTTCTCATGTGACCTTCTTAGAGTGATGGAATTCATCATATCCTGTTCAGTCAGAAATCTAACTCGCATTATACAGAATTGATTTTTAATTTAAACAGCAATTGTAAGTTTTACAAATTGACCTTGGCAATGAATTACTTAACAGTTTGCTGACTGGTTGAAGCTCTGGGTCAGCCATGGCTTCACAACTCCAACTGGGTCTTGAGTGAGAGCGAAGTTTGAATTCCAGTATCATTTGTGGTGTTTTGTATACACAGGCAAGTGTTGCTGATTGGTTAGTTTTACAGCACAATGGTAAAATTTGCATACCTGAAAAACACGAGACCTAGTTGTGTTACCATCTTCGTGACGTTTCAAAATGACTCACCTAAGAAATTTTGTGGCATTGGGCTAAAGCTTCATAGTTAGAGACATCCTGGCTCTTGCCAGCTGTCGCTGTAATTTGATGTCTGGGTTTCAGGTTCGGTGTTGCTGGGCGGGATTATATAGTAGTCCTTTCTCACGGCACCTGGCGATGCCCGTGTGGTACCAAAAGGTTTGTTGGGATTCTCAGTTCATCACACCTCTCCTGTTGCTTTCTCTCCTAAAGACCAGTGTAAGGAATGATTTGGTTTCTGAGTTTCTGAAAGGCTGAGCTACTAACTGTCCTCTGCTGTCTGTCTTACGTGTATGTGTGCTATTGGCTGCCACAGACAGTACTGGGGCTGCACCAGTGATTGACTTGGTCGGTAGTGGAGAGACTGTCACGCTTAATTTCAAGCACAGTGTGATTAAAATAGCAGAGCAGTTGGGGAGAAGACGAGCTGACCAGTCCCATCGCTGAGAGCAGGCTCAGACTCACACCATATGGGTGTGAAAGAAGAGATGAGGGTCTGGAGTCTTGGAGGCTAGACATGCTTTCATTGCAGTGGAAAAATTGGCTGCTTCTTAAATTGTCTTGCACTTGTCACTGATAGTCTGAGTGTTCCTCACAGCATTCCTTTTATAAGGAAATGTTGAACAGGTGACTTAAAATGATCAAACTGTTGGTAGTTCAGCCTGATTGATTAATCCTGCACAGGATGGGACTTGGAGTGTCATTGCCACCTTTTGCCTGCCAGTCAGGCAGCCTGAAAAATGTCTGCCACATGATACCTGGGTAAAGCCACTTCCCAGGGCTGTTCCTGAGTGGGATCTCAAATGTGTTGCAGAGCAGGTGGACTGACACTGCTTGGTATTCGCTCAGGAGGCTGAATGGATCAGCCAAAACTACCACTCTCACCTACTAGTCAGGCAAGGCAAGTGCCAGCTTTTAGGAATTTCCCCTTTTTTCATTCTTTTGTTTTAAATTAATATTTTTGACCTTGTGAGGGAAGGAGAAGGGAGGCGCTGCCCTTGAATGGTTTAGCATGGCTGGAATATAGTGTAAGAAGCTACTGATGCAGGGGTTCATTGCTGCCATTTGCTGAACACAGTTTCCCAAACAGCCCTTCAGACAGGCTCAGCATTCACTAACTCCTCATCTGTGTGTCATTAATTTAATCTTGAAGATTTATGCAAATAGCCTATGTTTAGGCAGGCATTCTCCATGTACCATCCTTGAATATTCTCATATATTTGAATTACTTTCTAAAGTGATCATTTATACAATCCTTAATGTGTTTGAGTAATTTGAAAAACCCAAAAATATATGATAGGATCAAAGACATATTATGCCAAATAAAGTATTTTTAGGGTGATATGGGGGAATACAGGTGTAAGAGCAAGAAGAAGGAGGAACAGAGGAATAGAGATGGAGACAGGCTGACTAAAATATTGCAAACACTGATGTGGGTTCAGTGGTTTGTAATTGGGGCATACAGGACTTGCATCCTGAGATATTGAAGGAGATGGATAGATTGATTCCCTGAAGAGCTTTGCCAGTACATTCCAAAAGTTAATCTATGGTACACCTGGTAGTTACCTGAAAACATCAACACATTATTGAAAACACTTGGTGGGATTCTGCAATTCAGAGTAAATAAAAAAAACATTACAGTGGTTCATGGACAAAATTTTTTTTTTTGTTTTGAAAGTAAAAAAATATTTCTGGACCTAAATGAATTCCCTCTTTTTGAGAAATAACTGAGGTAGTCAAGGCCTCATCCTAGCTATTGCACTTTGAAAGTGTAGAAAACAATGGTATTTTATAGCAGCACCTCCTAAAATTCATGTCCAAAGTTCCCATTGCTCGTTGTACTCTGTTATCATATTAAAAAAAGTAGTTAATCTTGGAAATAGTATTAGTCACTTGCTTACTTTGAAGCTCTTGGATCACTATTTTAAGAACATGGTGTTTAGCAAAACATAGTTTTTTCTTTTTAATCCCTAATACATTTCTTTTGAATCTGAATATTCTAAGCATTAGTTGAATAAGTGGGTAGTTTTTGTCATGGTAATTTCTATTTAATATTCCAGAAGCTATTAATAAAATCATTGATGTTTAAAAGTGAAAGATCTTCCTTAGATATAATGCAAATTACATACCAGTATAGTAGTTCAGTAGTTCAAGGAAATGGAGTGCTAAGTCACTGTGTGGTTGATCTGTAATTATTTCCTATTCTGAAGCAAGTATCCTATTTAAACCTCGTGTTAAACTTGTCCCATTTTGCCTTAAAAGGCATCTGCATCTCCAAATGGTCAGGATCTTTGTGTTTGGTGTCTGCATCTATTTGTGAGATTAAATATTCTGTTCTTTCTCAAATAGCACTTCTGTTTGATCTTGCATAACATCTCTAATTATTTATGCATATTATACTTCTAGCAAGGATGCGGAGGGTTCTTTTTGAAAAACATTGTTTCAAAGATTGTTTTTGAACTTACTAAAAGTTATGCTTAAAAGCTTGTTAGACTTTGAAAACCCTGTATTCCCAAACCTGTTGCTATTTACATTTGTGTCACATCCAGTTACATCAGACACGCTGGATTACATTGTATAATGAAAGCCGTATTGCTGTACTCTAATCTTTATCTCTTTATATCCGATCTCCTTTGAATTGCACATGAGTATTGCTTATGGTTACTTAAAATAACTACTGCTTTTGTTTCAAGGGCAGTGCTATAGACGATGAACACTTAACACTCAATGCTGCTTTGGCAGCGACTTCACATCCTGTGTCTTTGGTTCTTGCATGATTTAATTGGGAAGCTTGCACACATTCTTTTTTTATTTTTCATTTAAATTTCAAAGTTGAAAAATCTGAAACCTGTGCAATCATACATGTTCAGAAAAAAATAATATATTTACCTGTGCCACTGTGCTCTTCTGAGAGATTTGGAATGTATGCCTTCCTCTTCACAAAGCAGGTCGTGTACTCTTAGGGAGAGTGGAAAAGGACAAAGAGTAGGAGGAAAAGAAGTTTGTGCAGTAAAGCTGACCTGAAGTGGGGTTGGTTTTGACATCACTGCCAGAGTCATTCATAGCCTGTAAGAGACTTCTGACCTCATTTGATAGCCAGTAAAAAGAAGCAATTTCTGCTGACTTTGGGAGACTTGCACATGTACATACTGATTATATGTATTTTGTTTTTCTTGAAGTGACTACCTAAAACATTATTGTGTGAGTAGTGTTTAATAATGTTAGTAGCTGCAGAATCCAAGTTAAAATGGCGTTTAGGGAGCACTGGAAGGGGATTCTGCATCCAAACTTCCTCTTTTTCAAGGCACCCTGAATTTTTACTGTTGAACACACATGCTGTTGTGGTGCTTTTATATATATGACTTTATACAACAAAGCCAGGTGAAATAGAATGAAAAAAAAAAAGAAATCTTACTCTCCTGTCATCAGTAGTTAAACCTTGCTTGGAACTCTGTATGGTCTTTTCCTCTCAGCTACCATCTCTCTTAAAGATGAACAAATTCCTCAGGCTGTGTGAGTGCCCTTCATTATACTTTGATGCTTAATAGGTCTTTAGAATTTTCTGTGACAGGTTGTTTTTCCTGCCCTCTTGTTTGAGGATAATTGTTGGTCACAACCTTGAGGATGAGAAACCGTTCCTCCTTAATTTAGAGATGAATGTGATGAAATTTATCACTTTGGGAATAGTTCCAGGAGCAAAATCATCCCCTCAATCTGTGATGTCAAACAAATCCTTAGAATGGAGCTTGTATCAGGATGGGGCTGTTCACCATTAGAGGTGGACATAACTGCTGTGCACCATTTAGAGATCTGAGAAAACTGGACATCTGTCAGATATGTGGGCTTGTTTTCTCAGCATGCCCTCTATCTCTATGGTTTTCCTCATGACTTTAATTTTCTCATCACCATTCCTTCAGGTGGAGGTTACAGTTCCCTCAGGTCTGCTGGTGTAGAGGTTTTCCTATAGTTTTATAGTTTTTCAGCTCTGCCAACATGATCTTAGTTTACATCTCCTAATAGTTTTCTACAAGCCAAGAACATGTTGAGGCAATTTTGCTAGGGATATATACATTGTGCTCACTGGCATGAGGAACGAGGTAATAACATAGGGACACCAGTGACTGTCTTATCCCACCTACAACCAGAATGGTCTGAATTTTCTGAAATTTCAGAGTTTAGGAAAATCCAGTGTGATTGCATTAATAGATGAAGAGAGAGCAGTGGTGGTAGGGAATAGGGAAGACTATAGGGCTCTGTTTTCCTGATATTTAACTGTTCCATGGTTCTGCATGGATGTTTTTCAGTTCCCATCTCACTTCTGGTAAATGTCCTTTGGTTTGCTTATCACTATCTGCTGTGTTCCCTTGAAGCAGCCACAGTCTCTTCCATTCTTCCCTGAGAATCTCTGTTGAGGCTGAATGAGGGAGTCATGGAGCCAGCTGAGGTAACAGCTACTCAAGAGGCTGCACCTGTAGAAAGCTTGATTCTTAACATCTGAAGAAGACATGAAGAGATGGAAGAAGACTGGGTTTATTAAAACAAGAGTTTGTATAATTTCCTTGTTGTGAATTGTTATTATTGAGAGTTTTCAGTTGCCTATAACCACCCAGCTTCCACTTTTTCTAGGCAAAGATTGTTCTTGGCAATTGCCTGTCTCACTGCTCTGGCACTGGCAAAGTGAGTCTGCTGCTTTCTCATGTTAGAAGGAAGCAACTTGGCCAGCTAAGTTGTAGAGCAACACCTCTGCTTCCAAACTGGACACAGCCCTTTGAAATGTTTCGAGTCTCCCATGCAGATGGCAGGGATGTGCATTTTGCAGTAGGTGTTAATAGGACATCCATACCTGGCCTAAAGGCAAGTAAGCCTCTGCACAGTCTCACTTCTCATGTAGAGGCTTGGTAGATCTAAGGTGAGTTCTCCAAAAACTCTATCTGCATTTCCTCTCACAAGCCAAGGGGGTTGGAGATGCTCTGCTCAAAGGCTTCCAAGGCTAACTCAGCATTTCTTTATGATTAGGTAGGAGCACAGAGCTGGAACAGACCTCCCACCATGCAACAACTATTGTGGAAAATGTTAGCAGCTCTAACCTTCTCTACCCCTAGCTCAAAAAGATATAAATATACAGGAATTAATAAAGAAGGAAAACTACTTTTGAGTTACTCTTCTCTTTTTTCTGCAGGCTCCTGATTTGTCCTGATGTTTTATCACTGTGCTTTTTGGGCATCTGGCTTTCAGGAGAAAAAAAGGAGCAGAACAGAACCAAACCTGAGCCTGCCTGCATGAGTGCTGAAGCTGGTGATGGTATGTCACAGCCACCCAGAACCTTTTTGTTCATATTCTTCAAAAGAAAAAAAGAAAAGACTGCTATAAAGGTTCGGAAGAACTAAGTATATGCCATGAATTCGGAACTGCAAGCTACAAAAATGACAAATTTATTTAGAAAGGAGAGGTTTTACCAACATATATTTATACAAATTTTGAGTTATTCTAAGAAAGGCAGCTGGCAAATAGTCCTTTCCTCCCCTCTGCTTCTTTGAATATGCAAGTAATTGATCCTATTGTTTGAGATAACTGTAAAACTTTGGAGGGAATGTGAAAATATTTGGGTTTTTCTTTTCAAAGTAACGTCATTTTCAACTATTTAATTTTGTTTCATACATTTCATTAAGCAGTTTGTTGTAGCCAGATACCCTTGTGTGTTGGTATTTCATTTCTCATGGAATAAGTTGTAAATGATGGGATTAAAAGTTGCATTTATAATTCTCATAATGGACAATGCTAGTTAATAGTATGCAGAAAAATGTAGCTAAATGAAAGAAGAAAAAATACCAGCTAAACAAAGATATATGACATTAAGGATTACATTAGTATGGGTCACATGCTACTTCCTTCTGCCTATTTTTCCTTTCACTTTTGGTTAAAGTGGGATTTTCCAAAGCACAAGAATTTCCTACTCCTCTTTCCATCAAAATGGAGCCTATTGAAAATCAGACAGTGTGTTCAAAATTGTCCCACATTTTTGCTTTTGTTTTCTAATTGGGATGAAAAACAAAACACAGAATGTTCCAAAGTATTTTGGTTTTAAAATGTGGGCCTGGACATCTTTGATGCATCATCATAATAGCTAGAAGGGACATTATTTTTCTTGATGGAAAATGCAATCCATGCAGGAACCCCAGATGATGGGGGGAAATGAGGAACTAAACCATGACAAAGTCATGATGAGTAGTGACAAACAATCCTGAAGCCAAACATTTAGATTTGCTTGGACAGTTCAAAACATTTTGGATTCTTTTTTTATTTTCCCAAAGGGACATGACATTGTTTTGACACAACCAACTTTTTCCTGTGGAAAAAAATATTACAGAAAACACTTTCCTATTAAAAACCATGAATAGAAAATTCTGGAGCAGCAATAGAGGGAAATAGTCAAGCCAAAACCAAGTGCATTTGAAAATGTCCTCTCAGGAGAATCTTATGACTGCTCCAACCTAGCAATAAGGATTTTATTTGAAGGTAAGTTTATTTCCTAGACAACAAACATAACCTCATGAAATCCATGTAGCATAACTCAGTGTGTTCAACACATTTGAAATATGATGTTTCTCAGAGTTGCTTGAGAACTGTAAAAATGTGAAAGAGCTCTGGTGGAAGGCTTGGGCCTTTGACATGAAAAATCACATCTGAGATTTCACAACTGTTTTCCTAGGACTGGGCATTTTTTAAAAACTGAACACTGCTTTTTTAAAAAAATGTCTCAGTCTACCAAGCAAAAATTTGTATGTTTAAACACATAGTTTTAGCTTTAAAAACATGTAGGTAAATTCACAAATTTTTAATGTTCAGAGACATACTCTTAAATTTGTTTTTAAAAAATGGGCACAAACCTCTTTTTAACGACAGAGAAGTATTTTCAGGAAATATAAGGGTTGCCATACTTTTACTGAATTTTTAGGATACAGGTAGTTAGGATAACCTGCCAGGACATTTTATATCTTTGTAATAGTGGCCATGAGTCGCTGACTTGCTAGAACTGATGACTATCTCAATGCTTATTTGTCAAAGAACCTGTGCTTTAAATGTGACAAACTGTGTGCTGGCTTCTATGTCAGGGCAAGCTCCATCTTGTCAAGAGTGGGTGGGAGACAGAGCCTGTTATTCCCTATTACCCAAGTTAATCACATGCTTTTCTGAGTATAAACAGGTGATTCACTGAGTTTAAGAACAGAAGTGACCAACAGACCAGCTAGTGTCAAGCACTCTGAATATCCACAGAATTCACAGAATTCAGAACTCCAAGTATCTATCACCACTTCTCAAATTTCACCCACACTTGGATCCTATTTCTTGTGTCAGGCTGAAGTGTCTCATAGGGATAGAAGACTTTTAGAGATGGGGATTGCAGAGTTTTGGGTAGAACAGGCTTAAGGGACCAACAAGCAAGGAGAGCAGAGCAACAAACAAAGCCTGATGGGCATTTGAAAATGATTGTTGGCATCATGCCTGTTGGCACATGCATCATTTGGTCAATGAAATTATGTGAACTTTCACCTGGTTCTTGCAGGAGTGTGTAGTTTTTTTGACGTTCTTTGTGTGTGCAGTTTTCACAGTCAGATGCTGGTCCTTACAGCAGGTCTGTTAGGGGTCTTCATAATGAAAGATATAGTAAAATAAACAACCTTTGCTAGTCCAATATGCAAAATGGCCACTGACAACTCTGAGCTTCAGCACAGCTTAGTGGTGTGGAATTCAGGGTGAGCTATTGAAGGGCCCAGGGTCCTGGTAAAATCAGTAAATGCTCTATTTGCTTCATGATGGGAATGTTTGAGAAGTCAAATTAAAATGGAAGAGTGGATTTTATAGCTGGGGGCTTCCCCTTGGAATCTTGTGGCACTAGCTCAAAGAAAACAAATTACAAATGGATCCCACAGAGTTGTGAAGGGCCAAGTTTTTTATTCAACATCACCTGACAGTGCTGTTTATTAATAAATTCAATGTGTTTCAATATAATTTTTCTCATCTTTCACCACATTTGATGGGTTTTTTTCTATAATTGTTTCATTAGTCATTTCTGTAGGCAGCCTGGCAGCTGTTGCTGCAATCCGTTTATTAACTGTGGTTGGCTCTGGATTTAACAAAATGCAACTGCACCCTCTTGTGGAAGCTGCTGAGTAGATTATTTTGGTTTCCTGGTACCAACCACCTGGTTAAATTTTTTTTCTGAACTAGTCAAAAGAAAACAAATAGCAGAAGTGTCCTAAGGCCACACAGCAACAAAGCTTCCTGGAGAACTTCAAAAGAATAAGCTGAAATTTTGGAATGCCTGAACTCAGAAAACCTTTGAAGACAAACTTCTGTGGGGAAGACCTTCAAAGGCACCCTGGGAGACCTTCCTGCCCGTGGCTTTTGTGGGAATCTCTGTCATAATATATTTTTCAAGAGAAACAGTTGGTATGGCTATATGCATAGAAATGGTACATTTACAAGGCTAAGGACAATAATTAAATATAAGTATCCAGCATGGACCTGAAAAATAGCTTATATTCTTTCTCTGTACAAATCCATGAATACAGATGTCAATCTGTCTGTATGTGCTAATGGAAATAGTGCGTGGTTTTGAAGACAAATACACTTGTGAAGGGAGCAGGTTAGGTTGCACAAAGAAGGTTTAAGTTTGAACTCTTGTAAATCTCAACAGGCATTTTTTTCATGCAACAGCTGCAGACACTTTGGATAAAAGAAGTGCCTTTAAACTCATGAATACATTTGTACCCTGCTCTGTGAGGAATAGGGGCAGGGAAAGCCAGAACTCCTTTAACTGCTGAAGCAAGTATATTGGAATATCCACCTCCTACTCTGCATTATATGGGCTTGAACAGAGTATCATACAATATTTACCTTAGTTTTAAAAAAGAAAAATTGTTTACAGGAAATAAATTTTCCTGAACAAAAAGGCTCAAACTTTTTTTTGTTTGTTTTTCACTGTTAGTGTGGACACAAGGACTTTCTGACTAAAATAAAATTAAGGAAAAATGGTTAAAAAAATCCTTCGTAAGCAGAGACACTCACTGACAAAAGAGTAAAAATGCTCCAAAAGTAAAAAGGTATTTGTGAAATTATCACTTTCCATTAGTAATTTTAAAAGAAATTACACTGATTTTTTATATAGTTTCTAATACACAAGGTATTCAAATGCATTAAAATCTGATGTAAGCAGCACTGATTTTTAGGGGCCACAGTACAGCTACTCTTTCTCAGAGCAAAGAATTTAGCTATAATCTGCTTTGGTGTCAGTTAGAAAGATGGAAGCATTTGTCTTGCTCTCTGCAAATGGCTAGCTAAAAAATAAAACAAAAAAGAAAGTAACTGTCATGCAGCATGTATGTATGTATGTATCCCTTATGCAGAATTTAATGAGGTGAGTTGATTTGCATTTTTATGTCTGAGCACGTTCTTGCACTGGCAGCATGTCTTACTGAGGGGTGGAATACAACCTATAGACACCTCTGGGCAGGGTAACCCAATTTCAAGATGATGGTCTGAAGCTGAGTTTCATAAGTACTGGTCTGATGCTAACATTGTCTCACCTGTGGCAGAAGTTCTCCACTTTTTGAAGTTCCACAGTGTTTAAAATTTGTATTTCAGCTTGTTTCCCTGCTGTACTTTTGCTCTGTGCTTTAAAGGACCCTTTGCCATTACATGTTTCTGCAGTCAGTAATACAGTACTTTACCCCAGATGAGGGTAAAGCCTCATTTTACTCTCTGTTGGGTATCTGCTGCACTTTGTGTATTTCTGGCAGAACAATGGTGAGCCTGACACTGTGCCAGCTCACCCAGGAGGAGCAGCTGTGGTTGCAGGTCTCCAGAGGGAGTGGCTCACACAGCCTTGCTGACTTTGGTCTCTGTGGGCTATAACAAAGTAAAAGACACTGGCCAAGTACCCTCATAATTGTTGACATTATGATTTTGTTGTATCTTTCCACAGAGCATGGAAAGATTGGTGGGAAAAAGAATTAAAAAGCATCCTCACATATGAAAAAGCTGCTTTTTGGACCTCTCTGTGCACACTTGGTGCCAACAAACTCAGAAGGAATCCTCTTAGCACAATTCAACCACAGGAGCTTGCTCCTTCTCTAGGGCAAGTATGGATGTGAAGTTTATGCAGCTGCATCTCCCTTTCAAGTTAATTATATCACTCTGAGCACTTCAGCTATGATCCCACACTGCAGTGCCTTGCTCTTGAACCAGCCTGCCTGTTTCCCTGGGTGCCTGCCACGGAGGTTGCTTCCCTGCTGAAATCCTGGCACATCACCTAGTGCTCCATAACCCAAGTTTCTTTCAAGCTCATGTACCCAGAATTCACCACTATAGCCATGCGTCATGTCTCTACATGACTTCAGATGATTTCCCAGTCTCCCTTGGGGAAAGGAGTATATTCAGACTCATTTAAAAAGAAACCCATTGCTGAAAACCAAGGATCTACAAACTACATTACAAAGTACTACCTTAAACAGTTCCTGCAGGGCTAGTAAATAATATAAAGCCATTTCCAACTCCTGGTATTGATCCCACACTTTATAATCTTGAGCATCTGTAACAGATACAACTCCACACCCCTGGCACTGGCCCCTTGTCCCACACTTCAAGTGTACTGAAAACAGTGTTGATAACACAGAGATGTCTTAGCTGTTGCTGAGCAGTGCTTAAATCAGAGTCAAGGTGTTTTCTGCTCCTCACAGCCCACCAGTGAGCAGGCTGGGGGTGCACAAGGAGCTGGGAGGGGACATGGCTGGTACAGGTGACCCCACGTATCCAGTGGAATATTCCATCTCCTTTGGCAACATACAGAGCTGGAGGAACAAGAAGGAAGCAGGGGAGCATTCAGTGATGGAGTTTGTGTTCCCAAGTTACTGTTAAGTGTGATAGAGCTTGGCTTTCTTGGAGTTGGCTGGACACCTCCCTACCCATGGGAAATAGCGAATGATTTGCTTTGCTTGTGTGCGAGACTTTTGCTTTACCTATGAAACTTGTTGCAGTGTGATTTCCTGTTTCACCTATCCCAACCCCCCCCCAGGTGTGCCAACCTTTCCCATCCCCCTTTTGCCCTCCTGCTAAGAGCTGTCCATCAATCTTAACATTCCAGCAGGGTTGTGGTGTGGTTGGCAGAAGTTCAAAAGATGCCCCTCAGGTCTGGGCTCATTGGCCTGTCCAAGTGTCTGTATCCCTTGAGCCTTCCCCTCCTCACACCTGGTTGCTGCCTCACCTGTCCCTTCCCTCCCCCTGTCCCCGGGGCTTAAAAGGAGACGGGACCATGCGGGCGGGAATTCTATTGCGAGCTGTTACCACATTCAGAGCTCTACCACGCTGAAATAAAACTCTGGATTAAGACTCTACGATAGAGCCCGCTCTTTTGTCTTCACTGTCGCCTGAACCTTTTCCACCAGAGGTAAACTGAGTTTCTACTATGCCTGGATTTGTTCTGAGTGCCCAGCTGCAGCATCCAGCCGGCCAAAGGCATCTCTGAGGTGAAAACGCCACAGCTGCCACCTTTGGTCCAGCAGCGAGGGCCAGACGAAGCCAGGCACCACACCCGGAAATACTGGGATTAATATTCTATAAAACTGTCTTTTTTCTCAACCTATGAGTTTTCTTACTTTTACTCTTCCAGTTCTCTCCCTCAGTCCACTGGGGGGAAGTGAGAGAGCAGCTGTGTGATCTTAGTTGCCAGCTGGTGTTCAACCACCACGTCCAGTTAAGATAACTGGGTACTCCTAGTATTAAGCTTTGCAAATCGCAACAATCAGCAAAACCCTCCCTCAGCTCATTTCTTCTGAAACACTGACTTGAATGTTAAACATTCTCTGCTAGATGCAGTTTACCAAATCTTGCAGACACAACTCATTCCTCACAGCAGAAGCTCTTACCTAACACCATGCATTTTGCAGGGACTAGACTGTATGTTCTTCATTAGTCTCAGCATTGTTGGTGAATTTCAGCTCTAATTGTAATCGTGCCTTGCCTCATGGGTGCAAAATCACCAGCACCTTACACCTAAACAATCTCCTTTACAGTAACCTCAGCCCTTCTCCACATGGATTCTGCAGGATATTGTTGAATTTCTTCATTCATCGCTGTCACAGAAATTGGACATGGCTGGAGATGGCAGGGATGAACTGAGAAGGTTCAGTTCTGAGCCTAGTGTTAGGATTGGGGTAAAGATTTGTGTTTTACAAAAGAAAGCTTGAAAAAGCAGTTTGTTGTGTACCAGAACATTAAAGCTAGGATGGGGGCTAGGGCTGGCTGGGGGCAGTTCAGGGTAACCAGGCAGGACAGGATGTGGGTCCTTTCAGTGAAGGCTGGAGCTGCAGCTGGAGGTTCAGATGGGAAGGGCTGATCCAGAGAGGTATCAGGGGATAAATATGCTAGTCAAAACTGCAGATTAAACTCTGAGTTCTAATTAAAACTAGGGTTAGAGTTTGACCCTAACCCAGGGTTTAAGAGGGCTGAAGGATAAAATGACTGCTGGATTGAAGAGATGTGTTGAGTCAGGCTGCAGATAACCCTGGAAGGGGAAATTAATTCACTGTTTGGGCTGTTGATGCAGGGATATATGTCAACTCTGTGGTTGGGTTAATGCTAGAGTTTGGTTCACAAGAATGTGAAGATTTCAGGAAAATGCAGAAACTTCTAAGACCTGTAGGATTATGATGAGGTTTAGTTTCTTGAAGGACCTGGTAAGTGTAGATGCTAAAATGAGGAGAAATATTAGACTAGTTCAAGATTGTTTTGTTTTGTACTTGCTTCTGGCTATATTGACTCTGTCAAAGGAGACAGGGGCGTCCTAATAAAAGTTCAGCTATGGTATTTTTGGGGAAGAATAGGATAGATTATGTTGGACAAAGCCAATTTTGATAAGCCTAAAGTTAGAGCTAGTGCTGAGTAAACATTGTTTGACTCCACCAATAAATGACACTTGAGAGTTCAAAGGTATTACTCAGGTGCCAGGTGTGCTGGCTAAGACCAGCATGAAAATAAACTATATAAAGCCTATATAAAAAGTGTATGTACAAATCAAACATTAACTGGTGTTCCCAGTGTCCCATGCAGGAAATGCACACACATGCACACACACACACACATGTGGTTAAGTGTATGGGCTCTAAGAAAACTGAGGAATTGAGGTATCACTGTGAGAAGGTTTCAGAAAAACAGAATACTTCAGCTCAAGGTCTAGTTATCAATTTTACCAAAGATGGTGGCCTATCACTCAAATTCTCATTAAGTCCAGTAGTTACCATCATAGAACTCATAGAACACAGTAGTAATTCCAATTTATTTATAACTTTTCCACAGTTAATTTGAAAGTAAACCATTCACCCATTTTTCTAAGTTTTTTTGGTTACATCTTTTTTAAACAATCATAGAATCACAGACTATTCTGAGTTGGAAGGGACCCACAAGGATCACCTGGTCCAATGAGTGAAGGGCCCATATGGGGATCAAATATGTGACCTTGTTGTTATCAGCACCATGCTCTAATCAACTGAGCTCATCTCAGATTATTCATGATGGATAAGGAGTAACGTACATAAATAATAAATTCCATAATGCACATTGCACAGAGGAATGCAGTAGCCTATGCACTCATACAACAAATTTTGTGGGTAGCATGGTTCAGTATTTATAGAAAACCATAGTGGTTCTTCAAAATTGTTGAATCAATATTTCAAGAATAGAAATTTACAAAAGCGCTCAGAGTGATCTTTCATACTAGAATATTTAATAATATACTTTGGAGGTATTTATTCAATTTCACATGAAAACCACAAGTCAGTTTATGTATTATACCTCAGAACAGGCTCTGGTATCATTTAGATATCTTATAAATCCTTATTCAAAAGACAGGACTATTTTCCACTTGTCTCTTTTGGGTTATATTCATCAAGACATAAATCCTACAGCCTGAAAAGCAGTCTCACTGACCCCAGTGGAGCTGCTCATGAGAGAAAATGCTGCTGGAAAGAGAATACCCTTTAATAAAAATGAACATGGAGAAAGTACTGAGGTTGAGTTCCACCCTTCTCATTGCAACTGACACTTTTTTATCTTCAAATACACCATTACATGTATCCCATGTGCTTCTTCTGAAAGAACTAAATAGCAGACAAGTGCATGAAAGAGAGGGGGCCTTTGGCATCTTTAAATGTGAAGTTAAAAAAAAGCCAATTGCTAGGATGGGTGCTCTAATACTGAGTTCCAGGACCTTCAAAGAGGGGTAAAAAGTTAGCCTACTGTCTGTCTGTCTGTAGTGGCTCTGTTTTTAAATACAGCCTTTGGGAGTTAGACTGCAAGCTGCCATTCCCAACACCTGCTTATTCTTTAAGGCTCCATTCCTGCAGAGCTTGCTGCTTGAGGAAGTACCGTGACAACCACCCTGACACTGATTTCAGGTGGGAAATCTGACTCAGAAATCTGTGCAGATCTGTTAGTCTACTACACTGCTGGTAATCCTGAGAGCAGGGTTTCCTCCATTTCTGTGATTTGCTTAAGTCTTGGGAGTTCTCCTGTCAATCTGAATAAAGCAATTAATATTACTTAATTTTGGTTTGCATGCCTTTGTGCCTTACAAGTTGCAATTAGAAATTATAAATTAAATGACATACTTACAAGAGTGTATCATTTAGTATGACAGATACTTTCAATTATAAGCACTCATTTCATTATGAGTTTCTTCCAGCAAATGATAATTGATGAGGGCAAAAATATTTGTCAGGAGATTTCTAAAGACTTGTCTAGTTTTTTTTTCTAAATTTCCCAAACTTCAAGCTGAAAAAATATTGATAGAGAAAATGTCAGGTGGTTTGGGTTTTTGTTTTTTTTTTTTTTTTAAACAGTGTGCTGAATTTCTAAATACATGACTTTTTTTTCCCTTCCTTTTCAACGAACAGTTTTAGAAATATATATTCTCAAGTATCCTGACTAGCTCTAACTTCCAAGCGGAAAATCCAGTTACATTTCATGTTCATTCCTAAAAGGAGAACCAAAACTAGAAGCAGAGCACTGCAAGGGCAAGTCTGCTCTTTAGTGTGACTTAGAGTATGGATGGAGGAATGCATTAACCAAACCCTGCCACATGTGCGGGCCTGCCTGGAAATGAAGGGATCCAATGACTGCAGGCTGCACACACTGCTGCTCCACTGTGGACTGAGACAATAACCAATATTGGACAAGCCTGAAAAAAAGTCTGTGAAAAGTAAAGCCTGAGACTTGCTATGTTTGCCCAAACAAATTCATGATGGTTCTTGAAGCTTCTATACTGGAAACAATGCAGTTGAAGGAAGCTCTTGTTTCTGCGCACATTGTATTTCACAGACATTTCTCAGCACTTAGTCAGTATTTTGGCCTCTGCTTGCACATAGAGTACTTATAAACTGTGAATGTTTGCAGGTTGTTCCAGTTAGTCTGTTGCTTCAAGGAGAAGTTTAATCGGATTTCCTTCTCTTTTCAAAGCTGATCATTTTTCTTTGAGATGCTCTTCTCTTGGGTAGGAGATGGGACATGCATTGGGAAGCTCCTCTCAGGCGTTTCCTGGAGGCTGCTCCCTTTTTTTCATACACCTCTTTAGCCTTTCTGCCAGCCTTTTGCTATTTCCATGGATTACAGGAGACATCTTGTGGTCATGAAGCAGAATCACGGAGCATGCAGAGTGAAGTCTGCGAGGGCTGAGCAGTGATAGACTTCCACTGTTTAGTTTAGTTTTCCTTTTACCTACAGGGAATAAGGAAAGGAGGAGTCATCCATCTGTCTGAAGGGGCCTTTTGAACTAGGGTAGCCTGGCTGAACTCGGACAGAACGAAGATTTGAGGCTGTGGAGGTGACAATGTCCCCCAAATGTGGGACATTGTCAGCTTTGTATGTGAGTGACCTACGAAATCTGCTGCAGCTGGCTCCAGCAGATGTTTCTTAGCCGAGCCCTTGCTAGCTGTGTGTCTCCTTGCTCACAGCCACCTCTCTCCTGGAAGGAATGCTAATGCACTTTGCTGCAGAGCATGGAGAATGAGGAAAAGCACAACAAATGAGAGCACATTCGTATTTAACTTCAGCACAGTAATATTTCTGTGACACAGTGGAAATGGACATCATTCGGCCAGTCACCTGAACCTCACTTATGAGAGTCTGTGGAATTAGGATGCTGTCAGCATTCTCACTAGATCAATGCAGAGGGAGAGTTCCATTGAGGGGGCCTTTTATTTGAAGATGTCTGCTCAGAAAAAAAAAAAAAAAAAAAAGTGGATTAAAAAAAGTACGAAGAAAATCCATAAAGAAAAGAAGAACACAACAGGGAAGCAGAAAGAGAAGGCTAGATGTTTTTATGATTAGTAACAGGCATCTGTCTCTCATTATAATTACAATTATTGGGCAATTATGAAACAACATTTCTCAGCTGGCCTGGACTTTTACTGTGGCTGGTGCCATGCCCATACGTTTGGCAAAGGACAATACCTGCCTCAAAGGGAGCATCAACTATGACACAAACTAGAGCAGACGAAGGAAAAAACTAAGTGGGTTGTGAAAGGGTGAAAGAAGACATGATAGCTACCAGTAATAAAAGGATGGGTGCAGTTCCAAACTTACCACCATACCATCCTGTGCTATTAAAAACCTTGTGAGAGAGCAGAGAAATAATGAGTACCTATGCTATGTGAGCTGGGGACAACAGTAGCAGCAAAAGGTAACTGCTAGAAACCAACTCAGAAATCATTCAGTGGAAGTTGTGTCAGGCCAAGGAATCTGGTACTGAGACTGCATAGCAATCATTTGTCCCCAAGATGCTGTTATCCATGGTGAGGAAATGATTCTTGCAAGTGTGCAATGAAAAAGAACATGATCTTCCAGACCCCATGGAGTCACAGTTTATTAGCAGAGACTTGCAGAAGATGGAAATTCTATTTGGCAAAAGACTGCCCACTCATCCTCATTAGCTATGGCACCAGTAACTCCACAAGTTCTATGCAGAAGGAAATTTCATAAAGGATTAATGTCAGGTTGACCTGGATACTTTGTTTTGAGATGTGGAAATTTAATATTTTTTGATAAAATATAAAATTAAATGAACAGTCCTTTTGAGGCAGAAAATAAAAGAAAGAGAAAAAAACACTTCGGAATGTTTCTATAAGTGACAAAAGAACATGGTGCAAAATTTTCACTCATCTCCCTTCCCTTCCCTTCCCTTCCCTTCCCTTCCCTTCCCTTCCCTTCCCTTCCCTTCCCTTCCCTTCCCTTCCCTTCCCTTCCCTTCCCTTCCCTTCCCTTCCCTTCCCTTCCCTTCCCTTCCCTTCCCTTCCCTTCCCTTTCCCCTTTGTTGAATGAAATTACTGAGAAAATGATGTTATTTTGCAAATGTGTCAATGATAAGGAAAGTGAATTCTCTGTTCTGACACTGTTTTCTCAACAATCTCAATTAACCAGTTCGCTTGTCTTTGAAAGGTAAATTTTGTCCCCTTCCTTGGAAATTTAGTACAATTAATGCTTGGCCCAGCTCTGCACACACTGCCTCAAAATAGAGCAGCACTTTGGCAGGCAAATGCCAGCTACAAATGTGGGGGCCAGTGCATCTTGGGCAATGTGTCCTCTTGGAGCAAGACTGGGGAAATGGCACAAACACAGTCTGGTCCTTCTGATCTCCTTGGAACTTGTAGTGGCCCTTTGTGCAGTGTACACCTGCCCTAATTTAAATCATAAAATCACAGAACCACGGAACAGCCCAGGTTGGAAGGGACTTCAAAAGCTGATCTGGCCCAAGATTCCAAGTTTTCTCTCCTGGAAAGGGAGCCTCACTGAGATTGTCTAGCAACCTGACTAGTCTCAAATTGAAAACCTTTGGTGATGGTGACCCTTTTCCTGGTAAGGTTGTTCCACTGAGTTATTATTCTGACCATAAAAAATTTCTTTCTTAAATCAAGATGAAACATCTCCTAGCACAACTTGTACCCATTGTCTTCTCCATGTATCCCCTTGTGAAGAAAGAGCCTCTGTCCTCCTTGTATCTGCCCTCTAAGTACTGGAATACCATGATGAGATGCCCATAAGGCTTCTCTTCTCCATGGATGAAAAATCTAAGTCCTTCAGCCTTTCCTCATGGAGCACATTCTCCAGCCCTTTGATCATCTTTGCAGCCTTTATTTGAACCCTCTCCAGTCTTGTTCTGCTTTTCTTGAAGTGTGGTAACCAGAACTGGACACAGATGCAACCTGACCAACCCTGAGTAGAATGATCTCATCATCTCCATTGCTGCCAGTAATGCCCCTGTGGCTCAGCCCAGGATCCAGTTTGACTTTGTTGCTGCAGCTGTGCTCTGCTGACTCATGTTCAGCCTTTGCTGTGTACCAGGACCCTCCAGCAGGGCTGCTCCCCAGCCACTCAGATCCTACCCTGAGCTGGGCTCTTTTAAATCTCTGCTGCATTTGCCTTTCTTGCCTGCTGAAATATCTGGAAATGGTTGGCTTAAGAGAAAAACCTGTGCAAACCAAAATCTGTGTCTTCTGAAGTGTTCCTTGTGCTTGAGTCCCCAGCAGAGGATGAGATATGGCATGAGGGCTTTTCATTAGTTTCATTCCTTGTGCCTCTTGGCCATGATTTTCTTTCTAGCCAGCACTGGCATTGAAATGGAGGATCTAATACATCTGAAAAATGTTATTCAACCCTCATCCTTACCTGTACAACAGTGGGTAGATTCACATCAACTCTGGGCTTTCCAAGGACTCTTTATAAATTGTAGGTGGGGAATTCCTGTGTCTCAGAGATGCCTGGATGTGCTCCAGGGTGTTAGAGTTGTCAGCATAGAGCTGACACCAGGTATTGCTCTGATGTAAAAACTAAGATTAAGTTCTTTGCCATTTCCATAGCTGGCTAGTCCAGAACTAACATTATCATCTACAATATTGAATGAATTTTGCTTATAAACAGGCATTGCTGATACAGTATTATCTGAGAATGCTAAGCCTGATCAAACAATTAGCTTATCCCTGCCTTTTGCCTGATAAGGTGAGTGTAGCTACGATCAGTGTGGAATGCTTGGACATACTGTGCTCTGATATTTCACATCTGCCTCACTTGCAAAGCTGTAGTTTAAGTTAAACCTGCTTGATGATAAGTTCTGAGCATGTTTGCCTTCAGGCTCTTGCTGGTATCCTTTTGCAGTCTCCAAACTTCACTGAGGCCTCTGGTTATGCTTGAGGGACAAGTCAGTAATGTTAATATGTAGATGAAGCACATAGCTGTCATCCAGAGTGCATTTTTGAATTGTCCAGTATGCCAGAGTGTCACAGCAAAGGGATGAAATGGGCAGAAGTTCTCATTTATTAAGTGTTGAACTTTGAAATTCTAGTTACGTTTGAAGTAAGATTTCAGCAGGGCAGCAGGGGCAGGGAGGGGGCAGAAACCTTAAAGTCCAGCCCAGAATAGACACTTGGTTTGGCACAACTCCTAATTAAGCTCTGAAACTCGTTTCGTGTAGCTGATGCAAGTCAAAGGTAAAAAACTCTTCAAAATGCAATTAGACACATTCACAGGGAAAAGTCAAACAAGGACAGAACATCAGAATGAGGATTCACTTAATACCTCAGTAATTCCTGAAGCCACAAACAGCCAGAAGCTGTAAGTGCTTGGGGGAAGAGTGTCAATGCAGGCAGGTGCTGTTCTTGTGGTCTTTCCTAAGCATCTGTTGGCAGCTGCTGTTGGAGGTAGGCAAGCAGTTTTGATGGACCACTGGTCAGGGACAATACAACAATTTTTATGCTTTTACATCTACAACTCTTAGATCCTGCAGTCCCAGAGACTTCCATTTGAGTGTCCTGCATTGCAAAAAGACACATCAAATGTGGGGCTGTGTGCTTTTTCATACAACTTTCTGAGCAGAACTGTTTCCATAAAAGAAAAAAACCAAAAACCCACAGAAAGTTATAGCATCTGTAAGGTCTTGTGTACTTCCTCCTGTGTCTGTACAAGCAAATGCCAGAGTGCTCCTAGAAAATCAGAGCAGGGTATCAAACTTACATCTCAGCAAACTGCTGTTAATGTCTGCTATTGTTTCTGCAATAAATTCCTCTCACCAAAACTTTGGCTTAGAGTAGGGGAAAACCTAGATTTTGTCAGCTGCCATTTTCTGTTGATGATTCCTTAAACACTTTAATTAGAAACACACCTGATAGTGCCTTTCAAACACATGGTGAACAGCTGTCACATAAGCACAGTAAAATTTCTGCACAGCAGTTTTCTCACAAGAGACCTATTGCTAATGTAGCAAAAATACTGCTAAAACTGTGGGCCCTGGGCCATGTAAATTGTACTAATGCTGGTGAAAATTAGTTTTATGGGCTTACGTCTAATAGCACCAACAAAAGAGTGAATCCAAATATGGGATAAATACTAAATACAAGTTCCGCAAAGTAACAGCAATATGGTATGTGTTATGTGTGCATGGAAAAGAAGCCAGATGATTATTGGTATTGTGTCTGAAAAAGAGACTATTGAGGGACTAATTTCTGGTAATATTAATCATATCTTAAGTGTATTTGACCCCCACAGATCAATTGCTGTTTTCAGGAACTGAATGTCACGTGACATAAAAGTGTTCCCAAAGGAAAGCTATTCTTCTCTACCCAAATGTCATTATCTAAAAGTGGATAAAGATTATTTGCATAGAAAATGTGAAGAAGATATTTTTCAGCTATTACAATGCTTCTGGGATTAGCACTTTTAGAAGAGATGATTCCTTCTTTCCTTTTCTTTTTAAATGGAAGAGTAAGTAAAATTCTCATTCTGGATTTTATTTTGTTTATATTTTCCTGTGGGTAACTACTGGCAAAACCTCCTACTTTCCACAATTTTGTTTTAATGCAAAGGTATTGAAGACAATCTTTTTTTAGGAGTGGCAGGAGCAAAACATGGTTTTGTTCCTTTTCTTTCTGTTTTTTGGACTACCAGAGGCTCATGCTGCAAAAGACACATGAGATTAGATGCTATATAAAAATATGGATAAGATACTGTTCTTAATTCTAAAGTACAAAAATCCCTTACTCCTAGCAGTAGTAAAAATAGGAATCATAGAAATTGAATGTGTTAAGGATTTCAATAAATATTCTAATCTAATTTTTTGTTGGAAGGCATCAAGTGTATCTAGGCCACTGGCAAAGATATTTGTCAAATAATTCATGAATGCCTTGAACGAAGGAGGTTACTCAGAATTTCTCTACCCCTTGGTCCTGAGACTCATTGACTTTACAATGAGAAAATCCACCACATATCTAACATAATTAATCTTTGCCAAAAAACAAAATTTTTTTTTTTGCCTTCTTCCAGCTGGTCAACAGTGCTCTTGTTTCACTAAGCAGCAGCTCACATCTTGCCCCACACTTCTTTTGCAAATCATAGAATGGTTTGGTTTGGAAGGGACTTTAAAAGTCATCTAGTTCTGACCCCCTGCCATGGCCAGGGTTGTCTTCCAGTGTACCAGGCTGCTCAGAGCCCCATCCAACCTGGGCCTTGAACACTTTCAGGGATGAGGCATCCCCACAACTCTTTCCAGTGCCCCACCACCTTCACAGTAAAGAATGTCTTCCTAATATCTAAATCTAAACATATCCCCTTTAAGTTTAAAGCCATTCCTCCTTGTTCTATCACTACATGGCCACGTAAAAAGTCTCTCCAGCTCTCTGGTAGTCCCTACTGAAAGGCCACAATGAGGTCTCTCCAGAGCCTTCTCTTCTCCCAGAGGGACAATTCCAATTCTCTCAGACCTTCCTCATAGGAGAGGTGTTCCATCCTTTTCAATAAAGCCAGAAATAAGGTTCTGCAGTCACCTCACATCAACACACTGACATGTCCTGGTGCCACCATCACCATGAAGGGTTTTCCAGCTAGGACACACTTCAGCCCTTGCAGAAGCACCTGTGGGACAAGAGAAACTCCCTGAACTCCATGGCTGCTTCTCACTGATGCAGCCTCAAGATCCCTGTGTGCTTTAATCAAACAGATGGTTGAAAAAGACTTGCAAAAAAAAAGTCCAGGAAAAGCTCAAAATGAACCTATTCAGGAGGATCTGAAAGGGTGGAAGGAGCAGGACTGGGCTTGGATGGGCTCCAGCAGATGTTGTGCTGCCACTGGGGCATGCTGTTAAAGGGGCAGCACAGGGATGCCTCAAAAGCATGTATCTAGAGTTGTATTGCAGCTTCCTTCAGGGAAAACTGTTGGAAAATCCAGTGGGATTTTTGCATGTTGGAAAATCCAGCTCATCTGACTGGAGCTGTAAAATTTACATCCCATCCCATCAGGGCCCTGCCAGGGCCAGGGGCTCCCTGGGGGCTCCCTAGGGACCATGAGAGCTCCCTGCTGGGTCTGTCAGGGCAGGTTCTGGCAGCTGGGGCTCATCCCACACCACAGCCAGGAGCACTGGGCACCTCCCTGGGGCTGGGGACAGGCCAAGATGCGGACCTGTGGGTTGAAGCAGGGCAGTTGGGAGCTGGAGATGGCCCTGCTGTGGTTTTGGGACAGGGGGCTGATGGCCATGGCAAGCTGACGTGAAGTTCTGGGCTGTGGGCAGGGTATGGGGAGCCCTGGAGGGATGGAAAGGGACAGGCAGGGCTGGTAGAGCTCCAGGGCTATGACACTACCTGAATTTTCAAGCTTGTTCTCCTCTCCATCCTTCTCAACCAGCTGCACCTAAAGCACAAAAATATGGTGGATATGAGGTGCTGATAAGTCTTTTGAAACTCACCAGTTTGATACAATCCTTTGGCACAAACTCCATGACTAGCGCATTCTTTTTATCTGAGTTTTGCAAGGCAGAGTTGACTTCCATAGAGCAGAAACTTGGTCCTTCTCAGTGCACAGCTATCAATTAATCAATACAACTTTGAAAAGCACAAGGGTGACTGGTTCAAAAGCTCTTCCTAAGTGTCACAAGATATGAAGAGCTGAAAAGTGTCATGCTGAAAAAATAAGCCTCTTTATAAGCACATTTTGTCTGAAATGGGTCATGTTCCAGTAGCATGCAAAGTGCCAGAGCAGCAGATGCAAGGGCTGGGCGGCATAAATTCTGTGCACACCTGAAGACTTGACACTTGCCTTCTTCTCTAAGTTGTCTGTGTGCTACTCAGATGTTGTCACCTCTCCATATCTCTGCATGAAGAACCGCTGAAACTAATGTCAAATGAGGAGTTCCTCAGATAGTAAGGAGTGAATTCCATTATGTTTCTCTCTATTGCCTGGTTTTAGGTTGTGTCAGATTTCCTTCAAGGTTTTGCCAGGATCTTTGGGACAAGCTGTGAGAAAGAGACAAGTTTATGTTCCTGAATATCTTCAAACCAAACTCAGAACTATATCTGTTTCTTTGGCCAAAATGAAGTTTAGTCAACTCGAAAGTTATTTGGTTCAATATTTAGCTAAATTATATTGAGTATATGAAACTAAACAAATGAGTTTTCCCCTCTGGTGTGAAACAAAAAAGTTAAAAAACGTGGATCAGAACTGCGGAAAGCAGAGCCATAGTTCCTCCTGCTCACTGCTGTGGGTGTGAGTCACAGTCCTTCATTCCCAAATAAAATGTGGGCTGAAGAAATTCACTTGGGACTACAGAGATGCAGCCCCTGGGTGAAAGCAGAGCCCCTCTCAAAGTCTGGTTCTTACATTTCTGAAGTCACAAATCAAGGTTAGACATGATATGCTGTCATCTGACAATGACAATTTTCTTCTCTCCTCTCTGGCATTTTTAGTTGAAATGAAGTATGAATTGACTAAACCCCAAGCTGACTGTTTTTATTTACTTGTAAATAAAGATCTGGCCATTAGAGACTATTATATGTCTGCAAAGAAGTCTATTTTTTTCTGATGTCACAAAAGTAATTTACCAGAAGATTTTTTTTTTTTCTCGGAATGATGGTGCTTAATCATTTTACGAAAATGTGGGAAAGAACTGTCATGTGTCCTTTGCCTTGTAAAAAACCATTAAGCTTTGGACCTATTAGCTGGTGTTTGGAGGTTTCATTTGTCTCTCTTTGTAGTTATATAATGAAATATTTATTGAAAAAGAAGTAACTCCCTTCCATCAGTAAACAAGTGTCTCCTTCACCTTGTGAAAATGTAGGATAGACAACTCTTCAATTAAACTACAGTGGATACATGGATTTGCTGAAGACATCTTATCTGAAAAGTGGAACATCTGTTCTGCCTCTCGCATTTTTCCTCAAGGAATTCCTCTTTTAAGCTATCACAGTATCACATTCTGCCAAAGATTTTATTTATCACTCTGAAACATTCAAAACTACTAACTTGAAGCCCATCCAAACTGTACCAAAGTAACTATGGTAGCTGAAGGATTTTATACTTGGTTTTCTGTCTTAAAGTTTGTAAGCACCTGTTTTCCTGTAAGTATGTGCACAACTTACATAATTCATTCTCTTGTGCCCTTTCTCATCAGACATATACAGAAGTCATTTGTTAATAGTGTCTAATTTTATCTTAGGCATTCCTGTTTTGTTATTCTTTATATATTTGTTTAATATGTGGCTTCCATTTCAATATTAACTGACACTGCTTATGAAAGTCTTTTAGGTTTTTATAATGCAATTAAGATAAAACAGTAAAAAAAAAAAAAAGAATGCTAACCCCTGACAGTTTAGAAGCTTAAGAGAGTCACAGATACTTTTGGTGCATGGCCATGTAAAATTATTTCTCTAATCATGTGCTATTATTTATCTTTCCTGACATACTGTTTTGAACATATTCATTTTCAACTACTTCCTGAGAGACAGATTATCAAAGAGACCCTGCACCCACTTGAAAAAGGATAATGATTGTCAAGCCCTTAAACACTCACCTTTGCAGTACTTTTATTCAGATATTCAGATAAACCCAGAAGCCACTCCCAAGTTTGTGAACATCTGGAAACTCTTCTGATGCCCAAGTGAGAGATGGATATTTCTGAGAGTCTATTCACATGCACCTTTTCTTTGACATCAGGCTCCTAAAATATGATGTATAGTCCTGAAAGGAAGTTACTTTGCAATGTTTTTAAACATAGTCAAAATAAGTCCTGAATTCCATTTAAAAAATCTGTTGCCATGCATGGAAATCTCCTAAAGCTCACACAGTCTAAACCTGTATTACATCTGACTGACTTTTGAGACAGGAGTTAGTAGCACTAACCTGTCACCAGGCAGGGCAGATGAGTCTATTGCATAAATTCCTACCCTGCCAACACATCTGAGCCTGACCTTCAAAACACCCAGCCTTCAGCTGTGGCTCCTTTCCTCACCAATCCCACTACTTGCTGAATTTCTAAATTTCATCATCCACCTTTGCAAGCGTTTTTGGCTGGGGAGGAATGGGAATTGAATAGAGCTGGTGGGGCATTGAAGTGTCTCAACTAGAGGTACTCATGATCACTTTAGGGAATAATAACAGTACAATAACACCAAGCTCTGTTCCTTGCTTTGCCTGCTTTACTTGTTGCACTTGATGTCTGAGGACTTTTCTCTTTTCTTTTCAATTCATACACTTTGGCTAAAGTTTCAAGTAATAAAATAGAAACAGAAAATTCAGCATATTGAAATATTTTATCTTTATTACTTTAGAACCTCAAAACAGATTTCAGGTGGTCTAAATGTGGGAACTGGGACCTCTGCATTTACAAAGTTTGGAGGAAAATGTTGAATCCTCATTTCTTTTGTTAAACAGAGAATTTTGCAATTCTGCTTGCTTAGCTGTTTTTCTCCTCTCTCAATATCTTCTGTCAGTAATGGAATTAAGTGCAAATGAAAGTGATATGTCTGATCTTTGAAGTATAATGTATAGAGGAAAATTTTCTTTTAAATTAGAAAATACTGCACTGTCAATTCTTCCTCTTCTTCCATCATGTTTAAGGACAGCTGATTTCAAATTGCCTTAATCTGTAGTCTCTAAACAATAATTTTCCTAGGAGAACAGGGAAATGGTGGCAAGAATAATGATGTTCATTATTTTGGCAGTATTGGTTAAATAGGACTTTAGGATGCATTCCTATTCATCAGAAATTTGCAATTTGAAAGACTGCACCAGATATTTGCAGTTTCATAAAAGTTGTTTCATTTCATGACCTCTTTTTCACTGCTGGGTCTGATCTTTTATTTTGCTTATCACCATTTAGCAATTCAGCTCCCAAATCTAGTTTCATGTGTCAGTTAAACACAGTATTTGACTTGCCCAAATCACCAGACACTGCAGATCTGAAATGAACCATAAGGGGCTGGATTAAAGCAATTTGAAACAGGATTTACAGGATTTCAGTTGTGTGGACTTCATCTACATGGACTTACCCAGGCACTTCTAGAATCTCCAAAAAGAAATTATCAATTTGCAGAATAAAATCAAGATTTTATGACAGTTTAAACAAGAAAACTGAGAAGGAATTGTTAATGCTGCCATTCATGCATCTGCAAATGTGTTCCCTTTTGCCCATATGCAGCTGCATGTTCTCCCTAATTAATGAATTGCCCTCAGGTTACTCACCCAGACACATCTAATCTATCTCTGTCCAAAATGACTAAACTCTGTGATGCATTAAAGATGTAAAAGGCCACAAATTACTTTCTTGATCTTTTCAACTAGATGGCTGCTTACTGAATGGCATTCTCTCCATGTGGCATCCAGGGTGATTTCATCACCTCAGGACTGAAGCTTTCAGTAGAAGTGAAGTAAAACCTCTTCTTCTAAAAAGCTCCTCAGTTCAGATTTCAGTTCAACAGAAGCACTGTTCACTTCAGGTTTACCCTCATAATAACATGAATCCAATAAAATGTGTAAGTATGCACTTCTTCCATGCACTTTAAGCAAAGTTTCTTGAGAAAAATTTCCAACTAAAGTTATGTGATTTGGACAAATTTGTTACAGAAAGGTATTTTTATTTTTTCCAGACATTACAATAAGAAAGTGTGTGCAATTAGCATATAAATCATATAAAGCAAATAAGAATATGTCATCTGTAATACCAACTGATTTCCATTGCAGTGTATGGGTGATGCAATAAGGATGTATGCAATTGTCAAGTGAATTTTACTGTTTTTTCCCCTTACATTTCTTAAACTATTTTCCTCCTTAAGGCCCCTGAGAGCAAAAAAAACCACTTCATGCTCTTCTGCCTGTTATGGAATGAAACATCAACAGTCCTTGGGCTAAGGAATTGAAAATTATAGTGCTGGATGTGAATTCCCTGCAGGAGTCCAAGCAGCAAGCATGCTTGCTTATCACATTGAAGACAAAAAATTCCCCATACAATTTGACCTCTCTTTCAAGTGTGAACACCACAAGAGAAGAAATTATCAGCACAGTAATATTGAGGATTCAGTAGCAGGCACAAATTTGGCTGCAGACTTGCATTTAACAGAACACATTCCCTGTGATCTTTAGCTGGAATTTGCCAGTGAGACCAAGGCTTATTAATGCCCAAACCATGAAAAAAAGTAAGAGAAAAAAACCTAGTTGTATACTTCTTTGTAATGTGCTGAAAGAGAACAACAGATGTGGAGTTTATTTCCCACTTTAAGACCACTTTTCCTGAGTAACCACACAGAAGCAGAGTCTCTTGTGCTTACAGTTTCTTATTCATGCTTGTTCTCTCTTTTCAGATTGTGAAGCCTCTGGGTAAGAATCTTTTCCAACAAGTGCATACAGTGCCTGACATAGTGCACTGCCTGTACTAGCCAGCACATTGTGATTTGACCATAGTAGGAACAAAAATGTGAGGGGAACATTGAGGAGCTCTCTGTCAGTATAATGAGATAATATTGAAAAAAATTTCTGGTTTAATGTTTGGTTTTATGTAAGTTAGAAATGTGAGTGAAACGAACCCATCACTTATTTAGAATGCTTAAAGGCTTTTGCTGGCTTCAGTAGTTTTCTTTTCAAGCATCTTTTAATTAAATCATATGTGCCAGATAAAACTAGAACTTTTTCTTAAAAGTAGATGAGAAGAGAATGGGTTCTGGAGAATGGTACCTGAAGCCAATTGTGTGAGATTCAACAAGGCAATGTGCCGGGTCCTGAGAGGCACCAGGATGAGAGGAAATGGCCTCAAGTTGTTCCAAGGGAGGTTTAGAACAGATATCAGAAAAAAAATTCTTCACTGAAAAGACAATTAGGCATTGGAAAAGGCTGCCCAGGGAAGTGGTGGAACCATCATGCTTGAAGTGTTCAAAAGGGCTGTGGATGCTGCACTTGGGATGTGGTTTAGTGGTGGAATTGACGGTGCTGGGTTCAAAGCTAGACTCAATGATCTCAGAGGTCTTTTCCAACTTCAATGAGTTTATGAGTCTATGATTTTGTTTCCATTTAACTACAAAAATTGTGAGTTTGGGAAAAACAGATATGATACTGCCAAACTTTCCAATTTTTTGAACTACTTTTTTGGCTCCTGTTGGAAAAGGTGCCTTGAAAATCCTAAAGTCAGCAGCTGGCATTTTATATCCTTTTTTTGCTACCCTCCTGCATGACAATTCTGAACTGTTGTTACTGTAGTGCCATCCTGGATACAGACTACCACTGTATGTTTCTGCTTTTCTGATTGTGTTTGGATTCTTGAGGAATAACTTCAGTGTAAAGAATTCTGGACCTCAGGCACTCACACAATATTTAGGACACTGTAATCAACCCCCTGGGAAGATAATACAGGAAAGCTTGATTGCTGGTGCCAATAGGGTTTCTTTTCCAGGTCACTGCACAAAGTGAGGCCTGGAAAGTGGTTATTTTCCAATTTTTTTCTTTTTCTACTCATTAAAGAGGCCAGATTAGTCACCTCCATCTATTAGACCTTTCTGCAGGATCCAGAATTATGGATGCAGATGCAGAATGTTTCATGTGGATCTTTTGTAGTCTTCAAAGTTTAGTATATTGCAGTCTTTGTATAGATCTTAATTATTGACATAGATGAGGTCAGTTTTGTTTATTCTTTGGACATGTTGTTTTAATCCTAAAAAAAAAAAAAAGAAAAAAAAACAAACAAGAAATCACTACAGTTGAATTTTGTATTATGCACTTTGCATTTTTTATAACCATAAATTGTCCTTACCGAAGGATATTCTTCAGTGACTGCCTCTGAGTTCCTGATATAAGGTCAAAATATTGAAGCTCTTTTGGGATCTGTTACTTTGCATAGCACTGCAATGTAACTCTTACTGGCAGGTGTCAGGGTTGGCAGTGAATCTGAGCTCCCTGTCTTCAGGGAATTGGTTATGAATAGCTGAAATTTCATTTTTACTACCTGTCCAGCTGGGTTGGCTAATTTCTGCTGGCCAAGGTATTGATGCAAGCTGTGGATTGCCATCTTCTTAGAAATTGAAAAAGTTTTGCAAAGCAACAAATGACCAGTAGTTTTATCACTTGCATGATTATTTCTGGAAGCAGGATATTTTGGTGCCGTGATTAATTTTAGCTGTTAGCATCTTTGATGCTTCCTATTGAATGAACAAATAAAAATCCTTTAAAATTAAAAGTAAGTTGCTGTTTGGTACTATTCCAAAACAGGCAGCACTTCCTTACTGTAGTACTTGTTTCTCTCAGCACAAAAAGCAACTGCAGCACACAATTCCTTCTCAACAGTACCAACACTATTTTCTATTTTTTTTCTAGATTTTCTAGGTTTTTTTCTTCCTTAATTGCAAGCTGCAGTGGCCAAAGCTGTACTTTGTTTCCAAAAATAAGGAAGACTCAAAATTTATAAATTAATTGACTGATTTCGCTTGCAAATTTCTGTGCTGAAATTGCTCTATAGGAAGCATTTACACAAGTTTTACAGTAATGAGATGATCAGAATGAAATCCAAAGTTGCAGAAGACAGAACTCTGAGTGCCCATCCTATTTGATCAAAAATTCCTTCTCTAATTGCTGAGAAAGGAAAGGGTGAAAATGGTGGCCTATCCATACCTTTTCCCAGAGACAGCAATGGCAGCAGCATACTTGAAGTATGTGAGATGGGCCTGTTGCTTTCTGTGTGGCAATTTGTCTCTTAATATCATCAGAAGCAGAGGAAAATCTCTGTTAGCAAAACCAGACTTGTGCATCCTATTATCCAGTGCCAGGGTGGTGATACCCATGAATGAAGGAGTGCCAGGATGGTCATGGACACGAAAGGAGAAGAGAAGAAAAATGGAGCAGAAAACTGTGACCCCTTGGCGACATGATCTGGGCCACGTGCACCACATGCAAATGGGTCTCGTAGTCCTCTCAATATGTCTGATGAATTTTCCCTACAACAATTTTGTTTTATTACTGAGGCAAAGATCCATATCTTTTAATATCCATTTTGTGAAGAATACGTTTACAAATTGTTTTAATAACAGTTATGTGCATTAATCTCACAATGCATTTTCTTACTGTAATGCAATTACAGAAAACATTTCTCTGAAGCCTGGTAGTAGACCGAGTCTGGAAAGTTTAAAAAAAATAAATTAAGAAGCATATTTCAGTGTTTGAAGACTCAAGTACTTTTAAAGGCAACTGCTGTCAATGTTGCTTTTGTGTTGACAGAATCCTTTTAAAAGGTTTTGTGGTGCGAAAAGCACCTTTTAGTGGGTTTTCATAATGCACTGGGAGAGAACAAGAAAATGTTTTTCTCACCGTGGCCGGTCACAGAGCGCACTTAGAACATCGCGTACCCGGCCCGGGAGGCGATTTTCCATCGCGCTCGCAGGCGCAGCCGGTGGCAGCGGCACTCACGGCACTGCCCCTGCTGGCCCTGGGGACTCTTTGCTGCTTCCCAGCGCACCCCAGCATGACTCAGGCTCCTTAATGCTCCTGTCGGAGATGCTCGGCGAGGGGGCCCGCACCCGCCCCAAAGCGAGAGATGGACGTCCCCGCAGCCTGCGGGAGGCGAAAGTGCTTTCATTGTAGAGCGCGGCTGGGAGAGGCAGGGCTGGTGTCCCCCGGTGCCAGCTGCCATCCCGCAGCCGCAAGGTGGCACGAAGGGTTTGCTGAGCTCCCCGGCCCGCGGAGCTGCTGGTGGGACAGCCTCGAGTGAGGACTGCTGTGTGCAAAAGCCACATAGCATTGCTGTGTCCTTGAGGCTGCTGCTTCTCTGTCTGGCTAAAGGAAATCCAGCCCGAGCGTGCACCTGCTCCTGCACAAATCCTCCCTCCCTGCTGTCGCTCAGGACAGCCATCGCTTCTTGTCCAGCCAGGTTGGCTAATTTCTGCTGGCCAAGGTAGTGATGTAAGCTGTGGATTGCCATCTTCTTAGAAATTGAAAAAGCTTTGCAAAGCAACAAATGACCAGTAGTTTTATCACTTGCATGATTATTTCTGGAAGCAGGATATTTTGGTGCCGTGATTAATTTTAGCTGTTAGCATCTCTGATACTTCCTATTGAATGAACAAATAAAAACCCTTTAAAATTAAAAGTAAGTTGCTGTTTGGTACTATTCCAAAACAGGCAACATTTCCTTACTGTAATACTTGTTTCTCTCAGCACAAAAAGCAACTGCAGCACACAATTCCTTCTCAACAGTACCAACATTGTCTTATATGGTCAGAAGATGACTCTCAAACACATTAATGTCAAGCCCTTGGCTAAGATGGCCTGAGCCCCAAGTGCACCCCATGCTCACAGCACTCATATGGCTACAACAGGTCATATGTAACAGGGTCGTGAGAGGTCAGACAAACAGCAAATATTCCCAATTTGACTCTTCTAGTCCTGCTGCTCTCAGCCTGGTCTGTAACAGATATGACAGCCAGGAAAATGAGAAAATCACTTACATAGGATTCTGCCACAATCTTCTGCACTGACACCTTGGTGATGCTCTGGTGGGGATAAAATTGGGTTTTCTCTCACAGATGAATCCCTCCTTGGTATATTTGTGATACCTTTGCTGTATATGATGCATCTGTGACACTTATGTCTTTCTGGGGGTAGACAGGAAAGGACAGGATGGATGGGTGGATCTTAGGCTGCTGTGGCTTTTGCTCAAGCAAAAATGAGTGATGAAGATGTGCTAGAAAGAGAATCTGGTGCTGGGTTATTAAAAAGTGCACTACAGATTTTCTTTGCAATATATATCTGTGTGAACTTCAGTGATTTCTCTGCAGTACTGCTTCATTCACAGACAGGGTTTTCCTTATAACTTACTTTCAGATGCTTTGTGCAAAAAATGTTTAAGGAATTTCTATCAGAGGTACAGCTTCTGCTGGTTGGGAAAATAGTGTGAAGGTGTCACCCCTAAAATTTTTCCTTTTACCCTGCCTTAACATTTCACCTGGAAGATAATCTAAAGGTTTAACTGAGTGTGGCATTAATTTGCTCTGAAATTGTGAAATAAACAGTTCCTACAACCAGTATTATGCAGGTGCCATTAACAGTTCAGTCCCGAGGAAGGCAAACATTCAGAGCTCCTATTTGTTATATTAATGTATTTAAAACTTGCTGCTTTTATAAATAGGACTCCAGGCCATGTAAGGAGAATAGTGACATGTAATAGTTCACTGGGAGTCACAGGTATGCAGTGCTCAGCAAAAGTAAGGCAGCAACTGTGAACTAAAGGAACTGTAAGTGCTCAGCACACAGACCTCTGGGGAACTAAAAAGCTGTGCCTGACTTTAATCCACCTTGCTTCTTCCAAAAAAACCATCTCAATGGAGACCCCCACCACCCCATCATCTTTTCTCCATTTCTTAGTAGTTAAAAATTTGGATTTTAATATCTCTGTGACCTTTCAGTTTTATATTACCTAACTGGCACAGAGAATATGTTTTCTTCCTTAAGTGCAGCTTCCCTTTTGTTGCAGGCTCATTTAGGACTAATGTAGCACACCACAAGATACCTCCAGGATGTAGTGTTTTGCAACACTTTTCCCACTTAACCTCCCTGAATTTTATAACTATGGATCATGCATTCTGGGGTGGTTTGTCTCCCATCCCGTGGAATCTACACAAATGGTGAGGAGCAATCCTGAAAGAGTCTTTACTATAGGTTTAGCTACTTGAACTAAAGGCAGATGTTGAAAACAAGAGGAATCATTGGACATTACGCTTTTCTTCACATCCTAATACCAAGTTTATACTTTTTGTGTGTGAGTCAATGCTTGGTAACTTTTGCCATCTTTCTAGTGCATTTCAGTGACTGTGCTGACTTTACCTGTCGCTGTTTTCTAGAGCAGCTGTGTGCACCATTGTTCATCAAGAAAAAACATGAGGAAAACTTGTGATTCAGCTCTCCTTACTGTGTCTTCTTCCCCCACGAAAATCAAGGAAGAACACCAACTATATTGAGTGTAATGACTAGCAGTCTTATTCACTAATCAACACTAGAAGATGGGGAAAGATTTCTTTTGAAGGACAGCTTTTAATCAGTTGCAAAGTCTCCTTTGATTACCCTGCTCTCAGAGGATGAGTAATGTTGTTTTAATTCTTTTTAGTTTAGTTCAAGGTTATTAATCATCTTGAAACTAGTAACCAATACATGAATTCACTAGTGTTTCATGTCACTGACTGCACATTTTCTTTTTCTTGGAGACATTTTCTTTGCCATCTAAGAGTGGCTGATTTCTACATGCACTGGTGGAGACCATCATGTGATGACTACAAGTCTGGGGGATGGGAAAGGAATTTCTTCAACTAAGATCCCTCTTCCTAGGGACTAAATACTAATCTCCCTTGAATCCATGACAGAACTCACTGGCAGATTAGTGGCATATGAGTGTTTGGAGGCACAAGAGGTATTATTCCCAAGTTGAAAACCTCCAACACTGGCAAAAACTTGGGATTCAGATTAGAGAAGTAATAAATCTGACCCCACTAAAGCAATCATGACCTTTGCCTTTGACATCAGTGGGGTCAGGTATTTGTTTTAGAACTATTAATGTTTTTTAGCTATATGCTCCCAAGAAAGTCACTGAGTTTGCTATATTTCATACTTTACTAGATAAAACAGATCTAATTTGTTTATGACTTATAAGAATTAGGACTTATAATTCTTACAATAATAACCTGACATAATAATATTGTGAGAGCAGTGGTATATGAATTCAGATGAAACTTATTGCATAATTGTAGCATATTTTATAAGTATAAAGAACTCACATTAAGTATGGGCTTATACCCAGATCATATGCAGCTCGTTTTCATCTAAAATAAAAGATATTTTTTTCTAAATCTGTGATTCTGGGGGGGGGGGGGGGGGGGGTGTTAGCATAATTTTCTCAATACTGAACAAATATTTTTCCTTTTCATAAACAGAATTTTATTCTCCTATTCCACTATTTATCTTGCAGTAAACAAGGTTTACCTTGTTGTACCTCTGTGATAATTATATAAAAGTATTCTACATTAGGAATGGGAGAAAAAAAAGAGAGGCTATGTGGAAATGAACAGTACATCAGAAGCAATCTCCGTTTTAGAACAGAACTTGTAGAACTGGTCTGAGGAGACAAGGGTCAGGAGTTGTATTAAAACCAGACTTCTTTACTTTCCATAGAGGAGATGTTTGAATAAATAATGTTCTTGACAATGGCTGTCTTTTGAATGGGATATTTTTTTTTATTCCAGAAAGGTATGTGAAACATATAAAGGTATCTCCTTGTAGAGTCCTTACCAAAAAAATCAAACCAGAACCAAATCCAAAAGCCAAAACACCTTTAAGTGTTAGCATTAGAGGATAAGATGTTATTTCTGCATTTCCTTGCTCAAACTTGTTGTCTATTGTGTTTCAGAGCAAATTAATGTCACACAGTTATTTCATCAGAAAAACTAAGTGAAGTTATTTATGCAATGGTGAAACATTCTTTAGAGACAGTTATAACCAATATACATTTTAGAGCAATCTCAAGTGTTACTGAGACCTAGAGAAAATATTGCATTTGCTGTAGAATAGAATAGGTCTGAACATCACCCCAAATTACTTCTATTTTTTTTTCCTTGAAAATACATATCAAAGTCAATAATATACTTGCACTTGAAAGCAAGAAATCCCCAGGAAATGGATTTCCACTACAGTGAAAGGTACCATATTTAAGTTTCAGGATTTAAACATATCTACAGAGTATCACAGTTTATCATTATGTTGTTGCTATTGACACGTGCAGTTACCTCTGGAGACTGAACTCACATTTGGGGGTCAAAAGAGAGAGTTCAGTCTTCCAATGTCCTAAAAATTTCTGGTTTGTGCTGTACTCTGCAAACTCCTACGAAATTCCAAACTGACTAAAGATATCAGTATTTACATAATGAGCTCAATAGACATGTACCTGGAGTAATGAAATCACATAGGAGTTTCTGCAGACAATCTTCATTCCTACTGAGAAGGGTCAATAAATCCAGTGCAGTTCTGTCTGAAATCAGTGAGTGGCATTACAAGGGTCAGAGACTGATTTTTGACATTAGAAGAGGCCATTACGAACATCCAGTCTGACCTTTGCATAAAGCAGGGCAAAGAATGGCTCGATAGCTTGAGATCTTTTAGAAAGATAGCAAGCCTGACTTTAAAGATTTTCTAGTAATGGAGATTGTAATCCAATTCTGTTTAAGTGATTAATTGCCTTGGCTGTTACAGAAATGCATTTTATTAGAAGATAGAGATGGATCGGACCATAAGGCCACACACAAGAAATTCTTTGTGCTCTCTTTAAATATAAAAACTAAGAACCACACATTTCCCCCTAGGCTAAGTAGACTTGAGTACTTTATTTAAGTTATGACAGAAGACAAAGATTATGTGCTGTTTCCAGGCCCCTATGTCTGGCTGATGGCCCCAGAGTCTGCTGTCCAGCCAGCTTGTGGCACAGAGGCCAGAAAACTGAGCTCCCATCTCACCCCACACCCTACCCCTCACTTCTGGAGCTGTGCATCTGGTGGAGCACAGGCCCTCCTGTGCTGCTAAGGGATGTGGGAGCTCTCCCTATTGCTCACTGTCGGAACCCAGGAAATTCCTCTGGCTGCCCTGGAGGACTTTAGCCCCTGCCTGGGGGGGGTTCAGAGATCTTGGCACAGAGCCCAAGGCCCCTGTGCCTTTGATCTTTACCCATGGAAAAAATTACCAACCTTATATGAGGATTTACAAGCCACAAAAGTTTAAGTAGAATGATAGCGAATTTATCACAGGGTGAAAAATAGATTTTTGAGGTTTTTAGAATGGGGGCTTGGGGTACCAAGATGGAGGAATTTGGGCGTGCCTTGTCCTTTTTTCTTCTTCTTCCTAGCCTCAATCTTCTGGGTGATGTTGGCACTTTTAGATTGGTTTAGAGTAGAAGCTCACTGTCTAACATATGTGATAGGTATTGGAAAGTTATTGTAAATATTGTACATGTAGTTTTTAGTACAAAAAGGTAACACCGCCCTGGGGGCAGGAGGTGTGCCTCAACCTGACCTGCCAGACAGACCTCAGCAGGTGAGAAAAAGAATGCCATAGATAAGAAATAATAAACAACCTTGAGAATGACAACAGAAGAATCCTGACTCCTTTGACTGCCGGGCTGGGAAAAAGAAGCTTGTACCTATCTCAGAGTCACACTGACCAGCAGAGATTCTGAGAGCTCACCACACACAAGACAGGGAGCTAAGCCATGTGAAGGGCTCCCATGCTCAGGGCAATTTTGGCTGTGGCCAGCATGGCCTGCAGCCCCACAAGGCAGAAGCTGCACTGCAGGGTGCACAAGCCACCAAGGACAGGCTTCTACACCCAACCAAATATATTTTTTCCTTAATGAGAAAGGCTTTGTCATTCTCTCATCAAAATAGGCGTTCTGATTGATATTTACTGGGCTCTGTGTGACCCATCTCTATCATCTTTAGCGTGGTTAATTGGAATTATTGAGCGGCGCCCGGCTCTGGCAGCCTGGGATTCACCCCTGTTGGGATGCTCCTCACCTGCCCGCCCCGCACGGCTTCTGTGCAGCCTTGCTCCCGTCAGACTGAATTAAGCTGCACTGTCAGGAGCCAGAGACCCTTCAACAGTTTTCCAGCACAAGCAACACTAAATTAGTGTTTGGTAATAGGCTGCACACTGTTTTGTAATAAGAAAATATGGATGGTTCTATTTATTCCCTCTCACTCCCTGCGATGATAAGAAATGTTCTAATTCATTATTAATTTGTTCCAACTATTTCTGGTAAATGTAAACTATGAATAACTTTAGCTATGCCATTAGCAATACCTCAGAACTATGGATGGATTTTTGGTTCTGGACACAGGCACATGGCAGTCGCACTGTTTCTAAAGGTGTACCCAAAATTCTGTCACATTTGGGAACAAAATCAGAACTTGTCATTCACCTTGGGCTACAGCTGCATCTAAAGCAACCTGGAACACAAAAAATATTGAGACTGTTATATGTCCAGTATAAATTATTGTATCTTGGCAGCACTTGTGAAACTTTGTGCGATCTGCTTAAGGGTTTACCCTACCCCTGAACAGTGGGCCAAATAGAAATGAGAGAGGGGATAGATCTGCTGCCAGTGCTAAAGCCTTTTATTCTGCCCTGTGGACTAGTGAGGTCTTTAGTGGCATTTTATAGGTTGTTGGCTTTAGCAGAATAGGCCTTTGGAATATTAAGTCTTAAAATAAGTCCTTTATTTGTTGTTCTTTTTGCCTTTCATAATTTTTTTCTAGTTTTCATACATAAATGATTGATCAAAGAACCACTGTCAGAAAGCATCAAGCATAATTCTTTTCTTCTCTTGCAGCATACGACTTTATTTGGGTGAAAGATGAAAGATTATAAATAAATCTATTGGTCATCCAAGGAAATTTTCTGCACAGGCATAGCGTGGTGGTACCTCCTCATGAAACTGAGCCCACTGTTTGGTCATTCATTTATTTAAAAAGTGATTTTCCTGCCTTTGTGTTTGGATGGGAATGACTCTGCCTCTTTTTTTATTGTTGTAGTCATCTGCCTTCATTTACTGGATAGGGGGAGGAGGACACCCACGGGGTAAGACTGAACACTGAGCTTCTGTGTGGGCAATTATGCAAGACACAGGCAACCCACTGGCCTTGTCTCGCCGTGAGTTCTAAGCAGCAGCAAGAGCACAGTGACTGCACTGCTGGTGCTCCTACACTGCTGCCCTGGCAAGTACTGTTCTGCCTCCTCACTTCAGAGAAGGAGAAAAAAAAAACAACCCAGCCTTTTTTTTTTTGACTGTTTGCCTGGAAGTAAGGTTATAAAAGGTAGCAAGGAATTACCTTAAAGATTCCCATCACAGAGACTTTGCTAATGCTTGGTGGTCTCATGCAAAGAGGTTGGCAAGGGTCCTGGCCACCAAGTGAGGCTTGCTCCTATCATCTCTTGAGAGATTTGTAGTCCCAATACTGTCCCTGGTTGTTGTTCTCTCAGATTTTTTTTTGTAGTTTGTACATTCTGCCCAGAACATCCCTGGGTGACCAAGCTTGTCTGAATTGCAGCTTTGCCCCTTTGGGCATGAGAAAGCACATGGATGTTTGTGCTTTCTCCAGTGTGCCTGAGCATTTTGCTGCTTTTACCTAAAGAAAGCATGAGAGGGAATGGTTTAATAAAAGAAAAACAACTCTGTGAATGAAATACTTCAGCTCTTTCTGTCCCTGAGTGGACTGACATCTAGCCTACAGGAGGAAAGTAGGGCTTTCCCACCTCTGCTGCAAGTTCAATGCCTTGAAGTGCCGAAGTGTCCTCCAAGCCGTGCTTGAGCTATAATATCCTCTGTTCTGCTGCCAGGCTATCTCTAATCAGTCTTTTTCAGATGACCACAGCTACAGCTGGAGGATTTAATGGATGGGTTAATCTCCCCTCTGACAAGTTCATCCTTCCCAGGAGCTGGCCCTTGGGGAGGAAGAGGATTCGGGAAAGCCAAGAAAAAGTGAAGGCTGGCATTACATTTGTGAAACTGGTGCAGAGAAGTATTCATTGCCATACTGGTGAGCAATAGGTTTCCCAAGCCACTCCTGTAAGAAAGGAGGCCTGGCAGAGATAGGTACAAGATGGATGATAAACCCATAATATGTGTGTGCGTCAGAGAGAGAGAGACAGCTGGTTGGGCAGGATTGCTTGCTTTTGAGAAGCATCCTTTTCTATATTGGCAGAAGTACATGTGTCCTTTCATGATAAAATTATGTATTCCGTGTACATAAATTCTTCCAGGTTCTTTTAAAAATATGCAGCTAAGTTGGGATATACTGAAAAAACATGAATATAGCGGCTGGACATCCAACCACTGTGTATGAGATATCTGGCTTTATGGACCAATAGAGTTTCCTGACAATTTGATAAATTACCCATAGTATATTTTATAAAATATGTATAAATATAAAAAGGGGGTTGCTGAGGAGTCGAAAAGATGCCCATTATGGTACATGATGAAATATATTCCTTTGAATTAGAATGATAGCAGCAAGGTTTCCAGCAGTCAGTTGCAGTCAGCTGCAGTTGGGCTTGACAAGGCTTACAGAATGTAAGCTCCCCTAGAAACTTCTATAGATTTATAATGCTCTAGTTAAATAAAATAGGTATTTAAAATAGAATACTTAGATAAATTAAAAGGTCTAATTTAAGCTAGTACAGGGAAGATGAAAGAAATTCTGCCAATAAAAAACCCCCTGCTTTTCTTTAGATGCTGCCTTAGGAATTTGCCCTAGAGGCAAGAATTATATACCTTAAATCCCTCTCAGCCTTGAAATGACAGTTATTGAGAAATTTACTTGTACGCAGAGACCAGATTAGAACCTTTACTTCCTCAGCCTAAACCGCAGTCATGTCATAATCACATTCACTTTGCACACACACCCCTGTGACGTAGACTGAGCTGCTATGAAACTTTTATTGGTACAAACTGTGTGTGAGTTACTCACCATAAGTGACAACTTAGGAGATGCATTTTTTGCAAACCATCCTGACATTGCTGCTGCATGCACGGCGCCAGGGTGGCATAGGGTCTCTGTGTGGGGTCTGTAGCTTCAGGTTTGTTTTATGGGTATCTCTACCTCTGTGCTGCTAATGCCTGCTATTCCAGGCATCCTCATACTTTCTGTAAGGATCTAGGGGAGTGGGGATGGAGGACAGGAAATGCGGCTGTATCTATCAAGAGTAGCTGAAAGTAGCTTTTCTAAAGTGAAAACAGCCACAGCTTTAAAATGTATTACCTGTGTGTGTCTCGTCTCTTTGGAGAGAAGGAATGTTTTTTCCTGTCGTTTAGGCGGAGTGTGCGTTCAAGCCTTCATCCTGACGTGATTCACACAGTCCTGGCCACACAGGTTTCTAGAAAAGCCCGTGTTTACCCGTGCTACCGCCGAGCCGTGACAAAAGAAACCAAAACCACCCCGCCACAAACCCCACCAGCCCCAAGGCCCGGTGCAGATGAGCAGCGGGCCGCCTTTCCTGCTGGCTGCTCTCACGGCCGGGCGCGGGGCGTTCTCCCCAGCCCAGCCCGGCCGGGGCACGGGGCAGCCCCGGCGCGCCCGACGGCGGCTCGGCGGCGTCGGCCGCAGGCGCGCAGCTGCCCGCGCGGTGGCGCCCTCCGCTCACGGACCGTGCGCGCCGCGGGCGCGGCGGGGAAGCCCCGGCGCGGTGCGGGACCTGCGGGAGCCGCGGGGCGACCCTTTTCCTAGCGGGAGCGGTGGGGTGCCCCTGCTCCGGCGGGTCACCTCTCGCTCTCTGCTCCAGCGGGAGCGGCGGGATGCCCCTTTTCCTACCGGGAGCGGTGACCCTTTCCCCAGCGGGAGCGGCGGGGTGACCGCTTCCCCGGCAGCCCGGCCGGGCGCCCTGCCCTGCCCCGTTCCCTCTCCTGCCAGCGGTCCTTCGCGGCCCGAAAGGCCCGGCACAGAATGACAGCGGCGACAGCGTCCCGCTCCGTCCCTAGTCCCGCATCCCCGCCCGGGATCGCGTCGTTGGGCATTTCTACGGGAATCATTCATTCACGTCAAATTTCCTTTATCTCCGGAAAATATTGAAACCTTAAATGACCGTAATAGGAATGTAATTGTATGGTGTGTTCTTTGTTGTTGTTGTTTTTGAGAAATCGATTTGGGCTCAAATAACCTATCCAAGCATGTTACACCAAACCCATTCAAATAGGAAACAGGAGAACTATATTATTGCTGCTTCCTGAACGCTCTGGTTATGATCCCAATAATTAAAATGTCTAGTAATGGCTCCTGAAGCCTGTATTTCTTTGGGTAATTCTCGGAAATGAAGGGCACATTTTCGGTCGCAGATGGAGGGGAGTGCGGAGACAAGCAGCAATTGCAGCGGCTGGGAGCCCGCCGGTGGCCCGCGCCCGGCGCATCACTTCGGGGGAAAATTATTCCGGTGGCGGGGAAGTCCCCAGAGAAGGGATTTCCTTCCCAGTCCCTCCGGCAAATCAACTCTTTTTTTTTTTTTTTTTTTTTTTTTCTTTCCCTCATGGCGATGCTCTTCCCTCCCTCTCTGCCAAGTGCTGCGAGCCGCACATCTGTCTCTGCACAAGGCGGAGAGACGAAAGGGTCGGGCCACGGGAGTGAGGGGAAAAGCCGCCCCCCTCCTCCCCCGGCAGCGCCGGCCGAGCGTGGGACCCTCCCTGCGGCGGGGCCGTGGGGCTTGTCCTTTACGCCCCGCGGCTTCAATGCACGCAGAGCGGTCACCCCGCTGCTGGTTTCCCGGGGAGGGATGCCTTGTGTAATGGGAACAATATTAATAATCCTTAAAAAAAAACCCACAAAAAAAACCCAAACAAAAAACAAAAGACAAAGGAAAAAGAGAAAAGAAAAAAAGGAAAAAATAAATGGGGCGCCTGGAAAAAAAATTAGGCACTTAAATTCTTAAATCTCCGCGGAAGTGGGGGTTTCCGAGCCGGGGCTGCTCCGCCTGCGCGCTCAGCCCGGGCGGCTCCGCGGGGGCCTGCGCCCAGCGGCGGCCCCGGGCTGCGTGTGGGGTGAGCTGGCCCCGCGGAAAGACCCGGAGAAAGCCGTGGGGGCGCCCAACACGCCGGGGGACCCCCACCCCACCCCTCGCTGCTCTCCTCCGCTTCCCTTCCCACGTCAGGTAAAACTTTATTGTGGCGAACATCCTTTTAGGTTTGTGCGGTGGGGCTTTTCTGCGTGTTTGTTTGATTGTTAGGTTTTCTTTTTCTATTTTTTTTGGGGGGGGGGGGAGGAAGTGTGAGTTGGTGTTTATGAGAAGCTTTATGACTCCTGATAAGCTCATCTTTGAGGACGACACAGAACTGTGTTCCTTGAGGAATTGGGGTGGTGACGTCTTTTCTGATACCCGATTATTACGTGACTGAGAAAAAAAAAAAAAGGCATTTGATTCATGAATAAAAATCCGGACACCACTACGGGGGCAACAAACAATATTGCCCGTCCTCTAAGGTAACAAGCAGGCAAATGTTTACGAAGAGGGCTCTTGCCGAAGCGGGGTGTTTGCAAAGATTTTCTTGCTAATTGCGTATCAGACGGAAGGCTGCGGAAGGCTGGTCAAGTTTGGAGCCACCGAGCAGGAGAAGAAGAGAAGGCTGAAGGCGCTCAGTGAGGGGAGAGATCTGGGGAAGACAACATCGCACGCAGCCAGCCCGCGGCTCCCGCCTCCGCTCCCTCCCGGACTCGCTCGCTCTCTTCCCTCTCCCCCAGCGCTCCGTTCTCCGGCGACATCTCGCTCCATCCCTCTTTCTCAATTCCCTTGTAGACTCCACTCCAGATCTGTGCTGCTGCCCGCAAACTTTTTTCCTTTATCTTTTTTTTCCCCCTTCCTGTCTCTCTTTTTCTTTTTGGAGTGGATAGCCCTAAAACCAGCAAACAACTAACTGCTGCCGCTTCTGCATCTTCTGAATCCCGCCGGTCCTTCGCCCATAGGAGAGGCGATGTCACGAGGGTTTTAACTCCTTTTGGACGCAACTTGGGAGAGAGCTCGATTTCTCTCTCCCTCCCCATTTTGGGTCTTTATTTTTTTTTCCCCCCCAAGACCTGCCGTTGTAGTTTCGCAGCCAAACGCTCTCAGTGCCGGGTGTCTAGAGTTTAATGGTAAGGACACGAGGTGGCTCGCCGGGCCTTCCCGCAGCGGTCCCGGGGCGGGCGGGCGGGCGGGCGGGCACCGACGGGGCGGGCGGCGGCCGCAGCTCTCTGCGCCGGGCACCGCTCCGCTCCTCTCCGTGCCGCTCCGCGCCGGCACCCGGCTGCCCAGGGCGCTTCTTGTCCCCCGGGGCCGCTCTGCCTCATTTTCCGGCAGGCGAGGCCAGGGTGTTGGTTAGCCGTGGGGTGGTTTCTTTGGGTTTTTGTTAGTGGTAGGGTTTTTTGGTTTTTTTTTTTTGTTTGTTTGTTTGTTTTCGGGTTTTTTCTTTTTTTCTTTTTTTCTTTTTTTTTTTTTTTTTTTCACAGCAGTTTCTTTTCCCTCCCGCACAGAGTGGCAATGTGTAGCAAAGCGATCTTAGCACTTCTGGTCTATGGCATAATAATGCACTGCAGCGTCTACTGCTCACCTGCGGCCGGACTTCAGTACCCGGCGCTCAGGTAGGTCCGTCAGCTGTCCGGGAGCTCCGTCGGGATCATTTCAGCCCCCCTCAGCCCCAGCTTAGCTAAGGGCAGCGGAATCTTACCGGGGAGGAAAATGAGAGGGGATATAGAGTAGAGTTACCAAAGGACATCCCCTCCACTTGGGCTGTGCGCCCACCCCCTCCACCGGCTGCAGCACTGGCATCCCCCAGGTCCGCTCCTCGGGACCCCGGCACTGTAACCCACGGCCTCTTGTCCCCGCTGGCGTCCCCGAGAGCGGGGGCACCTGCTCTTCTGCGTGTCGGCGGGAGCGGGCCGAGGTCCCGGCTGCGTGTCGACGGGGCCCAAAAGCTCCTCTCCCGTCTGCCCCCTGTCCTGCGGGGCCTTTGGCAGCCTCTGGTTGCCCGCAGCTCGCCCGGGGTGAGCGTCGCCTGTCCGGCTCAGGGGGAGCGGGGCGCGGGGTCGGGTGCGCCGGTGTCTGCAAGCGTGCGGGAGCTGTCACGGTTCGTGTAGCGGGATTGGAGCTGGTGGGGATTCTGTGTCTTCCCCTGTTTACCTGGCTGTGTATTTCCCTTTCCTAAGAGGGAAAGGGGCTGGCACAAGGTTGTTTGGTTTTCTATGCTCGGAGTTGTCTTGCTGGGCTCCAGCGCAGGCTGATGCCTGTGCTGTCCCTTTCCAGCTGGGAGCTTTGAATTCCTCTGGGCGTTTGAATTCCTCTGTGTTTGGGGCAGGAGTGGAGGACACCCAGAGGCACCAGCACAAGGGAGTTTCCTGCGCTGGTCTGCGGCTGGGGGCTCAGGGCGCCTATTCCGGGACGGCCGCTGGCAGCCTGTTCTCACCCTGCTTGTCGCCAGCTCGGGCGACCGGTGCTGCTTGGCTTGGGGGAGTTTTGGGCTCGGTGCTGTCGTCCTGCTCCACCGGCGCTTGGCTCTGTTCCGGGGTGCCCTGCGGGGGTCACTGCCGTGCGGTGTGCGGAAATGAAGGGGGATGGGGGGGATGCCGGGAGCGCAAGGTTGTCCGAGGTGGGTGTCCTTTTTGGGGCTCCGAGCTGTCCTTGCAGTAACTGGGAGCTCGTCGGAGCAGCCCCCGTCATCTTCCTGGGCAGTGCGGCTAGGGGGCAGCGGGCTCGGTGGCCTGAGGGGCCATTAGCCGGCAGCAAGCCGGCTTTCTTCATTCAAGCGCCTGAATTAGCAGGAGTGAAACACTTTAGCGGCATCTATTATTAATACCTCCGCTAAAGCTCACAGACAAAAATAGCTGCCTGTAACGTGCAATGACCTACATCGTACTGCAGAGAGGGAGGCAGAGAGCGGGGGCTGGGGGGGCTGGGACACGCACAAAACTGGCGAGATCTCAAAGGGCAGAGGCACCATTCAACGAAAAACAGCAGGCGAAGCCCCCCCGGTCCCGGCGGGCGCTGCGGGGAGGAGCGGGGCGCGGTCCCCACCGGTGGGGCTGCCGCTCACCGCCCCGTCTCGGCCGCGGAGGCTGCTCGGCTCCAGCCCAGCCCCTGGCACACAAACGCGTGTGTGCGCGGCAGCCTGCGCGCCTGGGCGTGCGCTCCGCTGGGGAAGCAGCAGCCACGGCGGTGGCGGAGAGGGGATGCATCCCGGGCCGGGCGTGGGCCGCGGAGGGCGGGGGGAGGGGGGGATGCTTGGGGGCTTTCTTGGAGCGCGTCTGACGGCGGGTGTGTTCCCTCCTCCGCGGTCCTGCCCCGCAGAGGAGAGGGCGGGGATGGGGAGCGGGCGGGTGCAGGGAGGGGATGGGGCAGTCGGACGGGGCTCCCGGGTCGGCTCCGCCGAGGGGTGGCCACCGAGGCAGCCGGAAGCCGGCAGCGGGGAGCCGAGCGGAGCGCCCCGCGGAGCCCGGCTGACTCCTTTTCCTTGCTGCTCTCGTTGCCAGGCTGGAGGATGAAGTCTACGACGAGGACGGGAACACCCTGCAGGACTTCGCCTACGACCAAGAGCCCCTCGGTATAGCGAATCCGTCCTCCGTGATCGGCGAGATGTACACCTTGTATTACCCACCGGAAAAGAGGTGACTGCAACTCGCGGGGTGTCAGGCGTGAATTTGGAGTAGGGAGAAAAACGGGTCTGGCAGAACCGATTGGGGGAAAAAATAGTAATGATACCTAACAAGAAAACAGCAACAACATCAAAATAAAAATCCCGAACCCAAACGAACGACAATACTGCCCAGTGTAAAGCTCAGAAGAAGTGGAAAAGCCGCCTTACCTCCAGGAGCGCGGGGGAGGGAGCGGGGGAGCCGCCCGCGCCGCGGAGGGCTAGCGCTGCTCCCGCAAACGGAGCAGGAATGCCCGGCCGGCGCGGAACCGAGCGAGCGCGGCGGGGAGGGATCTGGGTGGGGACGAGGGGTCCCGGGGGACGCGGGGAGATGCCGCCCTCCGCTCGCTGGCGGAGAGGGATGGTCACTGCTCCCGCCCGGGCTCCCGCAACCCGCCGCAGCCCGCTCCCGGGCCTCGCCGCTCACCCGCGGGCTCTTCCCTCTGCCCAGGCACGCCGATGGGATCTTCAACAAAGCCTACAGGAAACTCCTGGGCCAGTTATCCGCCAGGAAATATCTGCACTCACTGATGGCCAAGCGGGTCGGGTAAGGCTCTCTGCTTGTTCTTTTCCGCGATGGGCGTTGGTGCTGCTGGAAGGGCCGCGGCTGGGGGGGAACAAAGCTGCCCCGGCCGGGGTCGGGATCGCGCTGCGCCCGCGATGAGGCTGGTGGAGTCCGGCTCCCCGAGCACCGGCTGCCCCTGGCCGCTCCCGGCGCAGCGTGAGCCTGGCTGTCAGCGCGGGTGTTCGCGGAGGCTTGTTTGGGTTACTACGCTCGGGCATACGGATGTATATGTGTGTATATATATGTTTAGATATAGATATATACACACATGCATGTCTATCTATCTATATATCTATATCTATATCTATATCTATATCTATATCTACATCTATATCTATATCTGTATCTATATCTATATCTACATCTATATCTATGTCTATCCCTATCAGTCTATCTACCTATATGTTTCTATAAATTTTTATAGTCAGCCGATTTAAAATTAGTAAATTGGGCAGCCCTTACGGTTTGCTGGGGGGAGCAGCTTATTATCGACAGCGATGATCGAGGGCTCAGCTGCAGCAGCCGAGGCTCGGTTGAAGCCCTGCGCGCCCCCAGCTGCCGGGCGGGGCTCCCTGGGGCTCTCCGCCGCCGGCGGGGCACGGGCGAGCCCGGTGCCACCCGCTGCCCCTCGGCAGAAGGTAACACGTTAATGAAGCCCCAGGGAGAGCGAGCAGCTTTGGCGGCCGCAATGAATAATTCATGGCGGGGAGATATTGTCTCTCCCGCCGCCACCGCCGCCACTTGCGCGCACGGCGTCGGGAGCGGGTTTCGGCGCGGCCTTTGTCTCCCCGCGCATCTTGCGCGCAACGTGTTGCGCCGGGGCCAGCGGCCGGCGCGGGGCTGCGCGGGGCAGGGGGCGGTGCGGAGGGGCGCGGAGGGGGGCGGAGCGGCCCCGCCTGATGCAGCTGTGCTTCTCGGTGCTTGCAGCGGTGCCAGCGGCGGCCTGGGGGACGACGCGGAACCGCTGACCAAGCGGCACATAGACGGCATCTTCACGGACAGCTACAGCCGCTACCGGAAACAAATGGCTGTCAAGAAGTACTTAGCAGCCGTCCTGGGGAAAAGGTATAAACAAAGAGTTAAAAACAAAGGACGCCGAGTAGCGTATTTGTAGCGATGTGAGTAACCAGCCACTCCTGTGTATACAAAGTCCTAAGAGAGAGAGAGAGAGAGAGAGAGAGAGAGAGAGAGAGAGAGATAAACCCAACAACAACAACAACAAAATCTAAACAAAAACAAAAGTCATTTCCAAACTGACTGAACAATCACCGCTCCTGTGTTATCTAAACATGTATTTATGTATGAAGTAAAGCCATTAAATGAATATTTTGATAATAATATTGTTTTTCTTTTGTACAAAAAGCACTAGAGAAACGCACAGATCTACTTTGTGGACCAATCATTAAGTTATATATAATATATAAATATATATATATAAATACTACTAAGAATAGTAAAGAACAATTCTTCATGAAAAGCCTGCACAAGAACAAGAATTCGCCTGAGCTGTTTATGTTTTTATATAAAATAAATAGAAAAAAAGAGACAATCATTGTTTTGAATATTACTCCTATTTTTGTAACAGAAATTAAAAGGATAGTATTTTTATCCGAGACAGGGTCGAAGACATTAATTTTCACCATTTGCTACTGTATATAGAGGAGGATGACCTGCTCCCAGGGGAATTATGAGGAAATTGATTTGGGAGAATTGGTGAAGCAGATTCTTCCCCTGGTGAGTCTCAAGGCAGGCTCCTTTGCCACTAGCCTCTCTGAAGGGGCAGCGTCCCCTTTCTTCTAGATTTCGATTATTATTTTTTTCTCTCCTGCTTTCTTTGATTCCAGTTATATCTCTATTAGTGAATCCTCAAACAATGAGCTTAGAGGATAATTATCTTGTGAAAACAACAGCTCGATCCAAATTGTGCATCTCTGTTGCCTATTGGAGGGAGAAATAGTTAAAAAACCCAAAACTAAAATAATAATAACAAAAAAAAATTCAAAACAAAACCAAAAATAGCCAAACTCAAAACCCCAACCCCCAAATCCCGAACCAGCAGCAAGGGCAGTAAGTACTAAGCCCCGTGCACTGCTCTTCTGGCTGTCTGGGCAGAGTTGCAGAACAAAGCCAAAGCAGAGACAGGACCCGTTTGGAAAGAGTGGGGAAGTGAGCGGGGGCGACCCCCGGGCGCCCCGGGGCCGGAGCCTGTACCGGAGCCGGTGCCGCAAGGGTCGAGGTAAGACGAGGCGATCCCACCTCCGATCCGCTACCCAACTGCCCCGGGCAGCTCGGTACTGGACCTGGATGCAAAGTACAGTGTGTTACTCTCCAGTGCTGTCCATGCTTCTCATCATGTGTAATAATGAGCAGGGTTCTCGCCTTTGCATTTTTCGGTCGGAGTTGCTCTTTTCTTTGATTGCTTTTTCTTGTAGGACCTCCCGCCTCTCATCCTCTCTTCGAACTTTTCCGAGCTCTGTTTAACCCACCTGAGTCACCTTTTTGGGTTATGTTCTTTTTGGGAAAAAAAAAAAAAAGATTGTGAACGCTCTCTCACTCCTTTGTTCTGTTTTATGCAAGCTCTTATTGTACAAGTTTAGGAACCCCTGTTGTAGCTACCACTAAATAATTATGCACTACTACGAAAGTTTTGTTCCTTGTTTATTGAGTTTGGAGGTAAAATGTATTTTTCTACATTCTGGCTTATTGCTTAGTAAAATTTATTTCATAAAACAAACTTTTGTCATAAAAGAATGTGTAGTGTTCACCTGTGGTCCGGTTTCTAACGAGATAAACCATTTTCACCTCATCTCTCTATGTACGGACTCCTATCTTACCGTCTGCCCGGGGGCTGGTCTCGTCCCCCGCCCGGGCCGGGAGCGAAGGAGGACACGTAGGTACCCGCTTCCTTCCAGCTCACCACACAAACCTTACAGGAGTCTTTCCAAAGACAAAACGAGCCCTGCATCCAAGACGCCGGAAAGCAACCCCCCAACCCCCCAGCAAACCCTCGCGGGTACAACCTTCCTTCCCCGGCCAGGAGGAGCGGAGCGGGCCGGGCAGAGCCCGTGGGGGCGGGCAGGCGCTGCCGGCACCGCCCGCCCCGTCCGGGCCGCGCTCGCTGCCGGCACCGCCCGCCCGCGCTGCCCCGCGGGCTCCGGCCGCGCTCCCGGCCCGCCAGGGCGCGCTCCCGGGGCGCGGGGACGCGGGGCGCAGTGTGCAGCTTTCGTGCCTTCTTTTCACCTTGTAAATCGCCACGAGTTCACGGATGGCATTTAGTGGCCCTACGATGCTGCAACACATCGGCTTGCGTTTTAGTTGTCCTTCTGTTCTTTGGCTATGGGCAGAGTGCGCTGTGTTTGTGTCGGCTGTGGTATAATGACATAGGGCTCTCTTGACGTTTTGTTTATGACCTTATCAGTTAGAGTTCAGTGGCTAGTCGCAAGCATTATGAAGTGATCACTTAGATTATTATCCTTTGTACGATTTCTTTTTTTTTTTTCCAGAAACGCCAACAGCCTTACCAAAATTTGAGCAGATTCGAGATACAGTCATAGTAGGTAGATGTTAGTCTTGGAGAACTTATTTTGTGTGCAAATGAATATAAAAAAAACTTAAACAAAGTATTATTACACACATGATATCTATAACTAGGACTTTGATAACTGTTATATAAAGTGTGTAAAGTTTGTATTAATAAATTTTTGTAAACAATGCAATTTCGTCTAATGTTTGGGGGAGAGAAATCTAGAACCTAACAGTGAAAGCTGCATTTCATTTAATTTGTTTTTTAATTAGTTCATTATTAAGCAGAATTCTTCCACAATGTTTCATGCCTGGGATATCTTTCTCATTAAGTTTCCACATTTTATCACCTCTACTCTGTTCGAGTACACTAAACAGAACTGCTGGAGTAAAGAGCCTAGTCCCACACACATCAGCTCAAAATGCTCTCTAAAATGTGCAAACCAAACTAGTCGGTGCCTATGGTCCATTCCTCTAACAATTCCTGTGCTTAGAAGCCGTTTATTTCAAGCGGAATTGGTATGTTTGATGAGATCTTCTCCTAATCCGCTTTTAATGAACATTCTGTATGCGATAATGTGCTTCCAAGTGCCACCCGGCTTGGGCAACGGCAGCATCTTTCTTCGGATTAAAGATGTACTAGGTGTCCTAAAAAAATTACACTGCAACACGACAAAGAATTCCTTGAGTTTTTCAGGGTAGTACGTGGCTACAGTGAAAAAGCACAGGGTAGTTTGTTGGCACAAAGTGGAGGTCAGAACCCAAACCTTCACTTTAGCTTAGCAAGAGCTGCTTCTGTTAATTATTTTTATTGTATCTCCGGGACTTCACTCAAATATGTTGAAAAGTAAGAGCAATTTGGTTTAAACCAAACTCTATTTCTTTCTAAGACTGTACAATTCAAAAACAAAGCACAGGAATTTAAATGACAATTTCTTAGCAATTTATTTTTCAAGTCGAGGATTTGAGACAGGCTGGTCATATCCTCTTTGCCATGAATTCACCTGCTAAACAGTATTTTACTGACAAACTGGAAAACACTGAGAGAACTTAGCTGATGATGCCAGTGGTACATGTCAGGAGTTACTGCAAAGTGAGATAAAAGCATTGATTAAATGCAGACCAGGTCAGAGAAGAATGCCAACCCCCTATGCCCCCCAGAACATACCTGTCGAGGGGAGGGGGAGATGTGAGTGGTTCCCCAGGCTTAGAGAATAACAAAATCCAGCCACTGTTTCCCAAAACCAGCATGCAGCAAACACCTGCTCTTAACCTCATTTAGGGATCACACATATAACTACACTACATTTCCTGCCCATCAAAACTGAAAATGTCATTAAGACAACCAAGCTGGATACCTTCTTCATATTGGTACCCAAAGGATGAAACTTAGGATCGGTCCACCTGAAAAGTAAGGTCTTCATCAAGTGCTGGTATTTGTTGAAGATGGGCAAAAGATGGAAATTCTGCTGTAAATCACATAAACATAGTCCTAGCCTCACTTCACTGAAGTTCCTCTTTACCAAATCAAATACAATGTCATGGAAATCTCAGCTCAGTTCCCAGTGAATGAAAGTGCCATCTTAAATGTTAGCCTTGGAAAATGTATGGTACTGAGTCTTATAGTATGGGTTTTGTGGGGATTACTGGTGTTCTGTATACTGCTATAGAGATAGGAGCAGAAATGGATAAAACTGGCTGAGGAAACAAGAATGGCCAGGCAAGACATGGTTTTGGAGCCTCATATTGTAAAAACTTTGACTGGTATTTAGTCAAAGTGATAAAATCCAGTTAGGTAGTAAAGAAGGCTGCTGTAGATTCCATCCCTCAGAAATGGTACAACACCACATCTGTCACAGAGCTACATAGGTCATCAAAACCAGAAAAGCCAATTTTTTTAGAGCTGTGTTGTGAACTCAGATGCAGACAGTATCTGCATTTCACAAGATTTGCTTGTGAGGGTGCTGATCTCTCCATGTGCCTACAGAACCTTTCAGTCTTCTTCAAAACATAAAGTTTGTCTATTGTCTGTACATGTTCTCACCTAGAATTAGGGAAAATAGGAAAACAGGAAGAAATTTTATCTTTTGGGGGCTTGCTACTTCATACCTTTGCAGCTTAGTTTTCAGTTATAGGATAAATAATTCAGTCTTCAGGAAAAACCTTCAGGGAAAGCTCAACCTGGAAAATGTAAAGGCCTCACACTTAGCCTCTAGAACTACATGTCCTCTGAACTACACTCATGGATTTTTAAGACCCAAGTGGACTCTTATGATCATCTACTCTGTTTTAGATAATACAGGGCATAGGATTTCATTCAGCATTTCATTTCTGAATGAGCTATTCTGTATGACAGCAGTATTGATTTCAAGGCTAGCAGGGATGGCAAATTTACTGGAGAAGTTGTTCCAAATGTGGCAGTTTAGCACTCTGTTCTTTGTCTCATTTTTGAGTCCAAGAGATTTGTAGCCTGCTGAAGAATCTCTAATGCCTGTGGATTTCCCTCTCCACACAGGTAGTCTTAGGCAGTGTTTTGCTCTTCTCTGTGCCCTTTCTTTGAGGTAGTGAGCTTGATCTTTAAGTGATCACCATGAGGGAGATTTTCCTCAGGTGGCACTATCTCTGAACCATTTGTATTTATTAACATCCTTGCCAAAGTGTTGAGACTTGAAATGGTTACAATACCTAGCAATGATCACCTTGAGGATGGGACAAAAAGTAGCAACTTCTTTAACCCCTCCTTCTGCAGGCACTGCTCATTGCTAACAAGGGTTGCTTTTGCTCTCTTGGCCATTTTGTCATGCTGTGAGATCATGACCTGTTCATAATCCTCTCCCACAGCTAGCTTCTTTTCCAGATGATTACTTCACATGCACAGAAGCCATGGCCTGGAAGAGACGCCATGGTTCTTGATTCCTAATTTGTACTATTGTTTTATGTTGTGTTAAAGCATTTTTCCCCAGTTATTTTACCTTACTGAGCTATTACTTCTCAAAACATTCATTTTTTTCCTGCACCAAGACGATAATGTGCCATCTCAGCTGTCACCTGGCACCCCTTTCTGCCACCTTTGGAAAGCAGACCCTTTCTAGCAATGCTGCTTGTGTATTCATGCATTGTGATACAAGGGCTCAATCCTGCTGCAGTGCAGATCTGTCTAACTATTCCAGATAGGGATTTGACCCACTTGTAAGTGCAAATCCTGTGACAGAGCAAGTCAGAGTGACTCATAGCAGGTTGCTGGCCAGATCTCCTTTTGCACTTGGGTTCCTAGAGGCAGTCCCATACTGGCATAGCTGAGGTCCCATCCACTGTAAACCTATGTGGGACACCTGAAAGTACTTTTTGATAGAACCATGGCTCAGTTACTCACCTGGAATACACAGACAAGAAAAGTAGTCCATGATGTATTAATGGTAATGTGGTTGAACTGCTGAGGTAGAATAAGTGTAAAACCTAATTCATCTTTTGAAGTAATTAGTTAATTGGCTACTGATAAGATTCATCCAAATGTAAAAATGGAATTTAGTTTTGAGCAAGGATATTTGAGCACCAGAAATAGGACAGTTTACAAGCACTGCTACTTATGTTTACCATTTATGCAATAGTGTTTGTTGTGCAACTTCAATAATGAAATATCTACAAGACATAGAGGTATGATTCTCTGAAACAGCATAATTCCTTTGTGAGGACCACAGCAAAAAGACCTCTTTCTCTTCAGGCTCTGAGAAGAGTTTCGGACATTCCTTCAAAAAGAACTTCATGGAGGTTCATGGTAGTATAATTAGAGGAGTGGGACAGAAAAATGAGAGTAACTTCTGGCTCTTCTATGGTTGTCCAGTGTTTCAGTATCAGGATATCATAGAGTATCATAGAGTCATAGAATCGTAGGTCCCTTGTCCCCCATAGGTCCAACTGTGTTGGAAGGGACCCATCAGAATCATTGAGTCCAACTCCTGGCCTTGTGCAGGACACTTCAAAAATCACACCATGTCCCTGAGAGCATTTTCCATACACTTCTTGAACTCTGTCAGGGTTGGTGCTGTGACCACTCCCCTGCCAAACTTGTTCCAGTGCCTGACCACGTTAGGTAAAGAACCTTTTCTTGATATCCAACCTAAATCTCTCTTGACTCAGCTTCATGACATTTCCTTGTGTCCTGAAACTGGTCACCAGAGTGAAGAGATCAGTATCTGCCCCTCTGCTTCCCATCATGAGGATGTTGAAGACTGCAATGAGGTCTCCCCTCAGTCTCCTCCTCTCCAGGCTGGACAAGCAAAGTGACCTAAGCTACTCCCTGCATGGCTTTTCCTCCAAATCCATCACCATCCTTGTGGCCCTCCTTTGGACACTCTCTAAAAGTGTAATGTTATTTCTATCTTGTAGTGCCTGAAATTGCCCTCAGCACGCAAGGTGAGGCTGCCCCAGTGCAGAGCAGAGCAGGACAATTCCCTCCCTTGCCTGGTTGGTGATGCTGTCCCTGATGCCCCCAGGACACGCTTGGCCTTCCTGGCTGCCAGGGCACTGCTGACTCAGATTCAATTTGCCATTGACCAGGACCCCCAGGTCCCTTTCTGCAGCACTGCTTCCCAACCTCTCATTCACCATCTATACACACCACCAGGGTAGCCCATCCCAGGTGCAGAATATCCATCACTTTCCCTTGTTGAACTCCACATGGCTGGTGACTGCCCACGTCTCTAATTTGTTGACCTCTCTCTGCAGGGCCTCCCTGCCTTCGATGGAGTCAGTTCCTCCTAATTCAGTATCACTGGCAAACTTAGTATTCCTTCCAGTCCTGCTTCCAAGTAATTTATGAAGATGTTGAAGGGCCGAGGATGGAGCCCTGCAGAACTCCACTAGTGACAGGTTGGCAGTCTGATATCACCCCAGTCACTCTAATCCTTTTTGCCCAACCTGTAAGCCAGTTACTCACCCATCATGTAACATGGTTATCCAACTGTGTGCTGGACATTTTATCCAGAAGGATTCTGTGTCAGACAATATAAAAATCTTTGCTGAGGTCCATCTACTGGCTTTTCTAGATCATCTCGGTGGGTTACCCTGTCATAGAGGGAAATCAGATTTGACAAGCAGGACTTTTCCCTCGTGAAGCTGTGCTGGCTGTGACTGATGACGGTGTTGTCCTTGAGGTATTTTTCCATACCTTCCAGGTATTCCAGGATAACATTTTTCGTGATTTTACTGGGCACCAAAGTGAGACTGACAGGTCTCAGTAGTAGTAGTTTCTGGGGTCATCCTTCTCATTCTGAAAAATGGTGACAACCCTATTCAAGAGGATATGAGGAACTCCATAGGTACAATTTGATGGGAAAGGATGTAGCATAAATAAACACCTTCCTGCTGACATCCCAAAAAATGGAAATTTGAACTGGAGAAAGGAGAGGGACAATGAGAATTAACAGTTTTATGAGAAAGGAAATTTCCATTGCCATCTTCCACAGACATCCAAATAGCACCTTGTTTTTCTCATTTGTTGGACCAGCTACTTGGGAGTGGAGGGCCTGCTGATTTCAGGTGCATGTTGAATGATAGAGATATTTTAACAAAAATTAATATATTTTTCCCTCTCTGGTACACATTTCTGGAAGTCTTGTGCTTTGTCTTCTGACTCTGCTCGTATCAGATAGATTGGTCAACATCATATCCTGTCCACGTTAGCAGGATTAATATGCTTCTCTGATAGCATATATCCATTCTGATATGCATATTTATAGATGGAGAGGGCAGACTGAAGAAATAGTTGTCCAGGCTAAAGGGTTTGCTATTCAAGATTTGACAACAGATCTAAATATATATTCATTTTGGACAGATTAGATTAGACTCAGCCTATGGATGGTCTCTGTTTTGACATTTATCTCCATGGTGAGAAGAATGGTTACTTTTGAGTGGTAGAGTTATGAATAAATGACTGCCTTTCCCCCAGGAGTGAAGATTAGTGTCACAAGAAATCAGCCATCATGTATGTTATATGCTGAATGTGTACTCTCTCAGCTCCCACTGCTTGGATGGGATTGAAACTTTCCTGACAGTTTGAGAGAATGAAGAGTGCTTGGGCGTTGTGGCAGTCAGGCTGCTCTGAAAACAGTTAAACTTCTAATCAGCTGTGAGCTCTTATGTCACCAGCAAAATAACAATATATGCAAATGAAACTGTAAAAATAGTGCAAAGAAGCCTTTCTCTCCCTTGCTATGAGTATATATATATATATATATATATATATATATATGCATATATGCATATGTGCATGTATATACACATCTTTCTTAAGCAGACAAGAATGAGAACACATTAAATTTCTGATATTTATGTATCGGCCATAGCTAAACTTAGACACAACATCTAATTTACACTGACGTCTTTCTTTAACAAGTTTTGTAAGACGAATGATTTAAGTTCAAGGAAGTGCACTGAGTCATCTGCACGGTGGGCCAGTGGCTGAGCTAAGTTTAGAATCAAGGGGAAGTTTGGATCTTCTGGCTCTAAGTTTTTCCCTTTACATCTCTGCTTTTCTCCTTCTCAGTGCTTAAAAAAAAAGAAACTTTCTTCCCAATTTCTGTTCTTTTCTTACTTGATTTTTTAATGTATACTTGGTTCTCTATTTTTTAATAGTAAATCAGACAGTTTAATTTAATGAACTATCTGAGTTTTTATAGTCAGGTTAGCTGATGACCTTGCAAATAGTACCTTGAGACATCTCTGTTTCAGGAGTGCTGAGATTAAAAAGCATAAATGAAAAACGTGAGGTCTGTTCAAGCGATACCTGAGCAAAGCAACATTCCCCAGTCTCAAGCAAAAAAAAACCCAAACAGATGATGCTGAGCAAAGTCAGTCCAACCCAACCTACTCAGCACAACCTCTGTTCATATCTGCCCGATATAAAACTACACACAGTCACTCTCTTCAGCCTTCCTTCCTCACAAGATTTTCTGTGGGCCAATGAGTTTCCTGCCAGCCCAAGGGTTTCATGCAGGTTATGGAACACCATAGCCTGAGGAATCCAGCTCATTCCTCCTCTGAGAGACACCTCTGAAACCAGACTCATGGCCAGAACAAGGGAAGAACAGTGCATTCTCTCCATAAATGAGCTGCAGCCAGGCTGTTCCCAGGTTATGAGTCTTTTTGCTCTGTGTCAGACCCAGGATGCACTTCTTGTGCCACCTGGGTTAGGGCTTCATGGGTTCCCCTCCAGACTTTTGTCATCTGTCCCTAGCACAGCCCAACAGATAGATTTTACAAGGCACAACTCATCTCTGATATAAATTGAATGGCTAATCTGCTTTTGTACAACTTCTGTAGATTTTATCTTTTTTTTCTTCTTGGGATGATAAATACACAAAAACTAAGAAAGGCTGGCCTGACTCTCAAAGGTTATGCATGTTTAATAATTTCTGGTGCCTCTAGTTGATTTGGTGCATTGCTGTGTTTTGCATCAGGAAAGAGCCATGGCACAGCTAAGAGGTGATTACGCCCAGGACTTTGTGTAGCATGCTGTATGCAGGCAGGTGGAACAATTAGACTGAAAGGAAGCAGTTTTCTGATTGTGTTCCACTTGCTATAATAAAATGTAGTTATGTTTTTTACCAGTTTCATTTTATTCCTTATACTTCAATGACAGCCTTATTACACCACTGTTTATGTGTTTTTTTAAAGCTTAGTCATTGTTTAATCTTATAAACAGAGAGTCAACTTCATGACTGATAGTTGTTGCACCTCACTTTATTATAAGAGTACTACCAGGGCAACCTCATGCTGTTGTTACTTCTCAGTAGAGCTGGTCAGAAAAAACAAAAACATTGGAATCTATTGGATCTATTGAAACAATTATTAGTATGCAACAGGACCACAATTGCATTTGCATTGTATTCAGCTTTATTTTAGTAATAATGATAGTATTAATGTCAGTGGGGCCAAAATAAGAAGGAAAATGCCTGCCCACTCGACCTGAGTGAGTTTCATCACAGTCTGACCCTGTCTCATTAAAAAGGACTTTTCCAACATGTACAGCCTTTTTGTATTCTAGATCAGTGGTTCCTAAAGGGTGGGCTTCAGAGTCAGAAAATCACAAAACTCCCTTGTAACTTCACAGTGAGCAGCTGTCACCCTGTTAAGATAAATGCTACCTTTTATAAGCTGCAGTTACTGTTCAGTTTTCTCCACACTCCTTATATCGCTGCTTTGACCTAGTCTGAGTCATTCCCTGCATGGGAAACATTTCTTCCTGTGGGCATACATTATGACTGGGGTTGTGTACTGTTGAAAAGGGATAATGCATCCTCTGACTCCTCAGCAAAATGCTTCTGCCTGGAATTAGGATGCACACACAGTGAAGACAGAAGTCAGCAGGAGTTGGTTAGATTCCCCTGCTATATAGGTAGACTACAGGTGGAAAAATGGTTTTTAAATGGCAATGAATACCATGCCTGGGCTCGGGAGAGGCAGGCATGAGCTGCAAGTATGAGGCAGGAGGAGGGGGTGCCCAAAGGCTCTGCTGCATCTGTGTGCAGAGGCCCAAACAAGAAGAGCTTTGTTCCACCACCTTCGAATTGTGAGAAAAAAGAACGGATTGCTTTCCTGCTCTGCTCTACTAGCAGGACCATAAGAGCTCCCATATGGACCAGGCCAAAGGCTAGCCCAGCAGCCTGTGTCTGATGGTCATCAACAGTTTCAGAAATGTCTCCGAATCTGGGCATGCAAAAGGGCCATCTTTGCCAAGATGAGCATCTGGCCATCAGTAAATTAAGTACTAACTACTCATAAGCTGCCTTTATACGGGTGTCTGACACACCAGGGGGACATCCATTCATTTAGTGGTTACATTTTAAAGTCCATTTTTATTTTTACTTTATTTCATCAATGAATATCCCATTCTAATTAGGCACTACAAATTCTTGTGCTTTGATAAATTAGATTGTTACATGTCTAGCCACCCTCTGAAGACACCTCTGAGTATCTATAGTCAAAGTATCATTACTTGTATATTCCAAGACAGGATACACGTTGGCTATTGGAGATGATGGAAAAAATCACAGCTCATTAAAATACAAATCTTATCTGAATTATTATTTTCTGTCCATTCTTCCTACCCTGTCCTATCTATTCTTCCTACTCTACAATTTAGGGATCTTTAAAATTTCTTGCTATGACTTTCAAGCTGTTTATAAACTTTGTGTTTATACGTGGTACAGCTTTTTGTGTCTCAGGACCATTCTGACTTCTCTTTCTCCAACAATGCCTTTAAGAATGAGCACCATGAGAAAGCACTGTATGATAGCTTTGTTGTGCTTTCCATACAGCTCCAAAGCCCAAGTTTGAAACCTAGGAGTGAATTTTAGCAACTAAACCACAAGTAAACCCACCAGTGCTTCAGTATGCTTTTGTAATACAAAGCCACATATTTGAACACCAGCTTCAGGTGTTTCCACATCTTGCCCAACAACTTGTAGTGATTATTGTGAAACATTGACAAAATCACATATTTTTCACCCAGTCTGAGACTTTCACCAGCTTGGTCAAAAACTGGAATTGCTTTTCTTTTGAAATTTTATCTTTTTTATATGTATATACACACCACAGAGACTATAGTGTAGCCATGTGGGCAAAAAGAGATATCCCTAAAACACCTGTTAAGATTCACAATACCCACAGAATGACATATTCCCTTGAGTCTCAAAGGAGACTTGCTGCTGGAGCTTGCTGCATTTCATGGCTGAAACTCTTTCAAGTACAGATTCCCTCTGGCTTTCAATGACTTTCTGCATGCAGAGAAACCTGCCCAGCCTCATTCTGTAGGAATACAAAAGAGGCAGGAAATGTGGCTGCCTTTCTCTGACCACTTGGAATTAAGATACTCTCATCACAGTGAAAGACATAAGCCAGCAGGACTTTGTTAGAGTCTGGTTGCCTTAATCAGAAAATAAAAATAAAATCTGGTGAGCTGAAGATGTCCAGATGGGTTTATAAAGAAAAAAATAACAGACTGTGTTCTTTACCCCCATGACAAGAAATAATTCCATGTTGGTGATGCTTCCACAACCTACCACCTCTGCTGCCACCAGGGCAGCTTGCACAGCAAAGAGCCTCTCATGGCCATGAGCAAAGGCAAGTGCAAGTCCATGGATTCAGCAGGAGGTCTGCATGTAGCTCAAAAAGGGGAATAGTGCTGCAGAATAAGAAGATATCTACAGGAAAGAGGACTCAACTCAACCAGCAAAGTTGGTTGGTGCCAGCACAGAGTCAACATGTGGTCAGGGAAAACTTCAGGTAATGCTTTGTATTGGCAAGGAGCTGAGCTTCAGCACTGGGGTCCATTCTGATAGGGATGCACACATATCAAATTGTCTTGTGCTGACAGATCTATCACTTTGTTGAGTAACTTATGCCAACCACATGGGAAAAGCCAAGCTGATCAGAGAGTGGCTGTCATTCTATAGTGAGTGTTTCATCTTGGTGGAAAAGAGGGTGCAATTAATATCAGATGATTCAAAAGTGACAGATACACCGAGGTTAGGTTGGGTTCTGGGGTTTTGTTATGTTTCCAAGTCAGCAGAAAGTCATCAGATTGTTTTTTAAGAAGCATTTTCTCAAGAGTTTTAGTGAAGAGACTTATGAGTTCCAGTTCTGCTACAAGTAATTGTGGTAATGACTGTGAGCTCCAAGTCAGAGACCTTTCCACAGTGCCCACAGCTGCTCGTATGCCTCCATCAGCCTTGGAGCAGCCAGGCCCTCTGCTTTCCTCAGTCTGCACATGGAAGAATCTGTGAAGGAAATCTGTCTTTCTAGTTGTGGTAAAGTTGCAAAAGATTTTTTTCACAAACCCTCATTTTTGCACAGCTTAAAGTTCATCTTGGTGGTCAGTAGAAGAGAGGGGAAGCTCAGTGAAGCTTCCCTCTTATGCTGCTGCCTGGAGGGGTCTGGCAGCCACTTGCAAATGCAGCAGATAAGCACTTGCAGACAGTGCTTTAATGTGGACATTGATGTAGAATGATATTGAACTCAAATGCTGTTCCCTTTAATAAAGTCTCAACAGGGAAACCTACAAATGTTCCTGGTGGACCAGTTCTGCAGGGGTGGTCCCAATGCCTTTGCCAAAAGTGTAGAGGGAGGGTGGAGAGCCCTTTGGTAAGCAATGCTCTGCTCAACCAGAAAGATTAAGAGTAACCCAGCTTAGCCTGACAATTTGGGTTATTCTCTATGTAAAACTGATGCAGGAACCCACTTGTATTGGTTATTCTAACTCTGAACAGACAGTGCAAATCCTATTTCAAATCTTGATTTTTTAGGCTTAAATGTTTAAATGACACAGGTTTGAACATTAAATTTGCCACTACTTACCTTCTCAAAATTTGACTCCCTAACTAGCACTGAGTGTTTTTGCAGCTTTAGGAGGATAAAAATATGGAAAAGATGTATCAGGCTTCTCTTTTGCCACACTGTATGCCTTCATTTTCCCCCTTGGTTTTGGATTTTCAATACACAGAAAAACTATTTTGGGCAAAAGTTTTCAGTAAAAGTGTGCATTGGGTTACTGCTGCTAACAAGCAGCTTGTTCTTTGATCTGAGGTAAAGCAAGGACTGGATGCTCCCGGATCATTGTGCTTGTCATGATAAATTTACTTTGTTCCTTGGTGGTAGGTGCACCCTAGGGTTTGACATTGAGGGCTGGAGACATCAGGAGGAAGAGATGGCCTGGTGCCTGAGAGAGCCCTGTGTTCATGTACCTCCCCTCCAGCTGTACAGATGTTTGAAGTTCCCTGGTGTATCTCCTTGTCCTGGCAACACACATCAGTTTTCTGTGGGCAGGCATTTTCTGTGGGCAGACATTTCCACTTGGCTGCCTAATGTCCTGACATGAACAAATGCTGGGCTGTTTGGCAGGATCCATAAACCAGATGTTACCTGAGCTGCCTGCTGTTCAGGGTGTTGCCTGCTAGGTGTGCTTGTGAGGGATGTCACCCCCGTGGGGTACAGAATCAGGCAGAAGCCAGTGATTAAGCTGTGAGCTGGAGAAATGGGGGTCACATCCCACTGCTCTCCCCTGTTGCATCTTTGGCCACTTGCTTTCCCATGGCAAAGTCAGAGTGATCTTTCATAACCTGCTGTCTTCAAAAGAGCAGAGTGTCTCTTCGGCTGTGGTTGAACTGCAAGTTAACTTTTCTCACAAGTGATGTGCTCTTTCAAATAATCCTTGTTATGATATAAAGTCATATTACTCTCTGCTGTGCTGCTGTTGAGAAGCTGTGAGTTGGAGGAGTGTCTTCTGTAACCAGAGGATTTGGGAAAAGGTAGGATTTTTTTTAAATTTGCCATTCTTCCCTGCTGAGGCCTGCTATGAAAAAAATCAAAGAATTTGTTACTGTTGTACTTTAATGCTTCAGGAATGTTTTCTTTAACTATTGACTACTTCAGAGTAAGTCACTTTTTAAAAAACTTGCAGTAGTAAGCAGCTGCAATTCCCATATGTCTGTGTTACTGCTAGTCCTTAGTCTTTGTAGTGCAATATGTTGCAAGGAAGATGCAATTAATTATCAACCTAATTTTTCAAGGTTTGTCTTTAGAAACATGAGCTTCTTTTATATCTGCACAACCTCATCAGGTCCTTATACTATCTCTGAGCACTGTAGATTTAACTTTCTGGTCTCTTTGCTAGCCAGCAAGGTTTACTCTTTCTATTTTTAACATTTAATTTTTCATCTATTTTAGAAACATGTCAACAGGCAGAAATGTACTTAAACATTTCAATGACCACTGGAGCTACTGGATATTATAAGATATACCTGTCACTGCAATAATGAAGGTTTATACTTCCTTATTTTCTAAATACACCTAGCTGCAGTTTGTATGTAATCAATACACATGCATATGAACATAGCTATTCATCTCTGTATGAACTTCATGTATCATTCTTATAGGATTAAATATAATTTTGTTTCAATAAAAAAAATCTGTAGGCGCTTCAGATTTTACCAATATTTAATATTTTCCCCTGCAAAAGAGGAGGAAAAGCAGCTAATTTTCTGCACATCTTTGATTTTTAAAACTGGTGTCCATCTACAATGGAAATGCATGTTATTAAACATTCAAAAAAAAAAAGACATTGAAGAATCTTATAATTTGAGATTATTCAGGAAAATAAATTCTGCAGTTCTTTCAAATATAACCCATGATCTACAGCTTCATGTTGCATCTTGGCCACATGAGCTTAATAGTTGTTATATAATAAATAAAAATATTCTTTAATGGGAGTATAAATATAAATTACAGGTATTTGTGGCTTTTTTTTCACAGCTGCAGAAGTGTAAAAAGTTATCATCTGAATGAGAGTGGACATGTCATGGTATTGTAGGGAAAGAGAAGCCCATGAAGTTACTGGTGTCCTTCATATGTGCAAACTCATGGGTTTGGACATGCCTGGCTTTGGCATGTGACTTGCATGTCCACACACACGCATCTCCTCCCAGGCATGCCTCTGGCAACATGCAGTCATGACCAGCACTGCCAAATTGCTGCAGCATTACATGATAGAGCCACATTACCATTTTCTGGTGTGTACAAGGCATGATAACTAATAAGTGTTTTGGGGCACCCTAGTCACTCAGAAATGTTGCTCAGAAATGCTAAATTGCAAGTAAGGGAAGTAATTATAATTCTGGAGATCCTGCTTACAAAATCAGAATATTTTATTCCAATGTATTATTTTTACTATTTATTTATTACTTGTATTGCCATAGCAACTAGGAGCTCAGCCACAGTCAAACCCCCCACTTTGCTAGGAGCTGCACAAACAGGAAAAACAGATGAGAAGCTCACACTTGCATTAATAAGGTGTTCTTAATTTTAAAAGGTCTCTGAGGTCACATATGCAGCTGCAGACAAAAGATGTAAAGCAAGTTTCAATATAAAGGATAAATAAAACCACAATCAGACCCTCAGTGATAACTTGCCTGTCTGCTAAAACTCCTCAGAGAAATGCTGGCATTATCAGCAGACCCTGAACCATGCCCTTAAGGAAATAAATTCAGGCTCTATCAAGCCAGGAAGGGAGGGCCAACTAAAGACCTCATGCTGCAGCATCTCCACATTTACTGTGTGGATGGCTAGTGGGAACATCTCTGCTGATCCATCTGAGCACGATCTCCTCACATAAGGAAAGCGACTCAAAACTCTTCGGTACAGAATTCGGGCTTTAATGAACCTGGGACCTGGAAATATTCCTTTCCCATTATCCTGCCACTGACCTGAGGAAACCTTCTTGTTTGTTAAGAAAAAAAGTTGTCAACACTCCATAAGAAATTATCACCCTGTGAATCTCAGTGGGGACACCACCGAAAGGACCATGATTACACAAAACAATGACCTTCTTAAATCCTACTACACTTCAGAGCATATTGATTCCTGGCATGGTATTCAGGTGTGTAATTCAAATGTTATTTTACATTCCAGAAATGCTAGCCCTGTAAACGCCTTGAAATCTTCCTTTAATCTTTTGTGCCCTATAAAGACTTCCATTAACTCCTTCCCTCATCCAGTATCTTTTTATTTTAGTTTCCTATTTATTTTTCTCTCTTTCTTGGTCTTGACCTTTTTTTCTGCAACATGTTACTCTCACAAATTTCTGCCTGAAAGAAGACATGATTTACTATGTCATTTTAATGAAGGGAGCTTGTGCGATGCGTGTAGTTTTGGTTTATTTCAAAAGAAGGAGCACAAACATGTACGTGCTAATTAAGCACGCCATATTAATGATGAGGTAGCACGTGGCTCTCATAACTCTGGCAGCCATGAGGAGAGTCCTGATGGAGACATATTCCTTCAGACTAAATTGCTGTAGGGATCTTTGCAGGGAGGCTCTCCCTTTTGTTTCTGAAGGCACTGTGCTGGTGGGGGGGATGTGCTCTTGTCTAACATTGACAGTCCACTGCCCCTGCCCTTTTCCCTCTCTGTTTTAAACTGCTGATAAATCTTCCTGGTCATCCTGTAGATTAGAAGAGAGAACTAAAACCTGCAGTGTTTCCAGCCAGCAAGACTTTGGAAAGCAGGAGTGTGTGTGATATTGTTGCAGAAGGGGATTCAGCTGGTGGGAAGCCCTGCTGTTTGCAGGCAGCCTCACTCATCACCCGGCAGGAGCGAGGAGTCTGGCTGTGGTCTGGTCCCCGCTGTGGGAGCCGTGGTGCCTGGAGCCTGGCTTTGTTCATGGGCACAGCCAGCCAGAGCCACAGGCTGCACCCCAGGCTTTGGGAGCTGCCAAGAGGGTGCACCTTTGGAAGCTGGAAAGGGGACCAAGCTTTCTGTGAAGGCATAGGCAGGGGTATTTATTCTCTTCTTATCAACAAGTATGAATTTATAAGCATCTTGATCTGACTGTCTGATTTGATGTAGGGCTTACAGGAGCAGAGTGGTTTGAAAAGCATGGTCTTTTGGATATCATAAGGACAATCCTAGTCCTTGTCTATTCTCTCATATGGAAAAATTATACATAGCAGAAAGAAATAAATTCAATGAAAACCATTTCCATCACAACTGAAGCAGGGCAAACCTCTGAGGTGTGCTCAGTCCCTATTTGGACAAAATGCCTGTTTCTGAGTGTGAGGTTTTTTAAGCCAAATGCCTAGACAATTTGCTATTAATGGGCAAATGAATGGGAAACCAATTCAGAATTGATGCTAGAAAATTTTCAAGGTCAAATGAGAGTATTTAGCTTTCACAATTTTTTGTATCTGCATGCATCTACAGATTAAGTAGCTTAAGTCCCAAATGCTGTCATTTGTTGGTATAAAAGGTTCATGTTCGGATGAGGTAAAGGTGCTCTCAAAACTGGACCCTGACGCTTCCCCAGTTGTGCAGCAGAGATTGAAGCCCAGGCAAGTGAACAGCATTGATCTGAAAAGGAGGGATGAGTGAATGGATAGGCTGTGCATACAGCCCAGTTTGGCTCTAATGGGTTGGGATGTAAAGAGCCTTTTCCTTTCAGCTGCCTCATGCATGGTGGCTGCCTGTTGTGAATACTTTTAAGAGGACAGTTTGAAAGAAAGACTAGGAGGTTCATATACTAGCTGCTTTGGAGAATATTTTTTGCAAAACTTTTTCTGTTGTAGACATTGACTCAGCTCTGACTCTGGACAAAAATTGCCTGCTAGCTGTACAGAGGTGATGTGTTCAAATATTTGGAGATTGTTTGGCATAGATCGCCATAGAGCTCTGCATCTGAGCTGTCTGCTACCAGCACATCTTTGAGCTGCTGTCATATCCACCTTTAGCTTTTTAGGTACTGGTCTAATGGATATTTTATGACTGGGCACAGAACAAGGCTGCCAAAGTCAGCCTAGGGGCTCTTTACCTCTGCTCCTGAACTCAGTCTTCACCATTCACTACTCCCTTATGAGAGGCTGATTCAGGAGGGTTGCCTCTTCCTGCTTTATCCTGCATGGATTAAACTTTCTTTTGCTCCCCAGGCTACAGATGAGTAAATTCCCTTCGTTACCAGAAAAGATAGGATAAGTGGCTCTGTTGGTACTTGGGCACATCCCCCTGGCTTCATGCAAAGGATGTTAATTCACCTCTCCTCTACTTTTGGCCCTGAATGCCTGTTCCTGCCAAGTGTGCTGTGGGAACCTGTGTTAAATGTTACTGTCACTTTTAGTATATGAAAGATGATAAATACTGTGGAGACAAGCTGTGAAGAATGAAGACAAGAAGCTGATGTTTGGTGTGAATGAAGAGGGGGAAGGCTGTGAAAAGTGAAATCACATGCTCAGAGCAAAAGGCTAGGAAACTTTTCTTCCCTGTAATGTTATGAATGGAAATAGGTAGCTATGTTATATTTGACAAATTTGTAGAAGAGGATGTTCGTTGAGATGGAAGATGGTGAGAGCCTGGAGGAGGGTTTTACGTTATGAATGAGATTAAAAGTGTATAACGTGTAACTGTAAAGTAAAAAGATGGAGTAGGAACCAATTGGGAATTCAGCTAAAGGCTGTGCCAAGGCCATGGACCTGAGGAGCTGCAGAAGAGGCAAGATAATGGAATTTCCATAGTGACAAAAAAAAAGGGAACATGACAGAGGGAAAGATAAAGAGACCTGCTCTGACTGTGCCACTCTTAAGCAGATGGCTGAAACATGGAGCAGGTACATTATTTATTTATTTTGAAGATGAGATTATCCGGAATTTGATTATTTGCATAATTATCTGTAAATGAATTATCTGGAGACAACATGAAAAGAAACAGAGACAGAGTCCAGGTGTAGAAGGCTTCTGTGGAAAACTGGAGGGAAGAATGAGAAAAATCTTTTGAAATGTACATTTGAGTGTGGTTAGAGGGAAAAGGGGAGAATCAAGAAACAGATGAGTCAAAGTCCATGGAGAACAGCTTTAGAAGAACAAGAGTCTTGCAGGCAGATTGAAGGGGGTGACAAGGGGTGTCAGTTCTGGGTTTTGGGAAGAATGATTTGTGAGGCACTTTGAAAATGTGTCTTCTTCACTGGAGGGCAAAGGGAAAAATGAAAAAAAAAAAAAAAAAGAAAGCTTAAGACTGAGCTTAATTGGAAGAACTCCAGAATGCATTTGCAGACAAAAAAGGTGAGTGGGATGGTTGGTAGAGAGGAGAGTGGAGTCAAACATGGTTTATTTTTAAAAGGATATTTATATTGTGAGGTGGAGCATCTTGAGCAAATTGAGAAATAGAGATACTAAAGAGGGAGTGGAAGAATGCCAGTGAGATTAAAAGACAAGCTTGAAAGAAGATAAGATAGATGCTTGTCTGCCTAGAATGAATATTGCAGTATACGTGTCCTGCATGCTCTGCAGAAGGGAAAGAGTTTTGAAAAACCTGACAATTCTCTTGACAAGGAGAAATGTATGGTTGGGAAGCGGGGAAAAGGAAAAGGAAAAGGAAAAGGAAAAGGAAAAGGAAAAGGAAAAGGAAAAGGAAAAGGAAAAGGAAAAGGAAAAGGAAAAGGAAAAGATGACCAAAGGACTAATACAGGGTCGTGGTTAAGATGTCACCTCAAAAATATGGGATTCAGTTAAGTATAGAAGCATAGAGGGTTTTTTTAGTAGGAATGCAGCAGAACTAAAGAACTGAAGGAGAAAGGGAGAAGAGGGGAAAGAGAAGAGGGGAAGAGAATTCAGAGTGGGGGGTGTTTGCCAGGCTGGGGAGAGAAGGAAGGGAGGAAACAGGAGGGGGACATACCTTGCAGTGGGAAGGTGGGAAAAAATAAGTGTGAGTGTGGATACACAAGGTCTGGAGTACTTCATGAGCATGTGATAAGAGAGGAGAGAGAAAGAGAGAGCAGGAGACATTGAAGAGCAGAAGAAAGGGGTATCTGTGCTTGTGATCTGGACATAGGAACAAGGTAAACTGAGGAGACATGTTTAATAGTAATTTGTCAAGTCAGAGAGATAAATCTTCAAAGCTGGCCAGCAAATCAAATGGAAATGCAAAGATGATTTATGGCAAAAGGAATTAGGTGTACTATCAACACAGTACTCCAAGATATGGAGCATTGGTGAGCAGCTGGAAAGAGAGAGATATGAGGTCAAAATTTTTAGAAAGGATGGAAAAGATTGTAATTTGGAACACTTGGAACTGGGATAGAGTTTTGTGATAAAGTTGTAACTTCTGAAACTTCTGATAACCCTGTGGCCATTATAATGCTTGATGACAGAGGCTTGCTTTTTAATGTTACTCATTAGTTTTTTGTATTTCCTTTCAAAATTCAAATTGTCTACTCATAATACATTAAAGTTCTTTTCTGTGGGTCCCATTAATATTTTTCCCAGGATGCCATCTCCTTAGTGTGGAGCCTATAATATACTCATTTATATTTAGAAGCTCCTTGAAACTTAAAATATTAAGCTTACTAAACAATGTATTAACTTAAATAGTGAGTCAATGAGTAAGAAATATGAAGCATTTCCTGCATCAATAGGTACTGTGAATTAACAGGAAAACATGTTATTTCCATTTCTTTGAATAGAGTTCTTGTGAATACCAGAATAATAATGATGAAGGTCAACACCAAACCAGCTATATATTTTTGGTTTTAAATTTTTATTTGTAGAATTGCATGTAGAAAATAGACCAGAATAAAAATATGTAGTAGCTCAGATACACACATGCACAGCTATATAATCTGTATCTATATCATCTATATCTACATCTATATAATCTATATCTGTATCTTGATATCTTTATCTGCACCTATCTATATGCAATCATCTCAAATATAGCTAGTTAGGAGTAGGAGTTACACGATTTCTCAGCAGGTTAGAAATTTTTGCTGTGATCCTGGAAAAGTCTGAAGCACATTTCATTTTTGAATCTTTATTTATCTGATGATGCAGCAGCAACAAATTACTTGCTAAGCCAGGCACTTTATTTATGATGAGTGTCACTGTCATTTTCTAATTAAAAGAGGTTTTTTCCTCTATTAAAAGAATGAGATTTCTCTTCCATTGGAAAGGATCCTCTTAGTCATCTAAAGTTTTCTCATAATCTTGCCATTTCTTTCCAAAACTGCTTTTCACCTTTATTAGAGGTTTATATAAGGTGCCTTATCTTGATGTTTACTCTTTTAGCTTTCCCACAACAGTTGTTAAAACTTCTTGTGGATGCAGTCCTTATTTCTAGAGGGATTGTTTGATAATGCAGTATTACTACAACTGAGAAATAAATCCCATGTATACTACTGCTAGCCTCTTCTTCATGAGCAGAAAGCTGGGAAAACCCAAAGCATGGTGCCAGATCTGTGAGCTGTGATGTGTCTTTTACAGTGTTTGTCTTACTCAAAAAATCCTTAATAACTTTTAAACTTGGGGAAATAGCAGAAACACAAAGAGGCTGAGCCACTGTAAACTACAGAGTTAGCTGTTGAAAAACTTCTCTGATTTTTGGAGGTATGAAAAGATTATGGACTTGGGCAATGCTAGACTGAGCAAATGGCTGCATCTGTGCCAGGAAATTAAGTGGTGACAGGGAAGGCCCCAGGGCACAGGCACCTGGTTGTCTGTACTGTTATTTCTGCAACAGCCCAAGAATGGCACACCTGTGACCCACAGAAAATAACAGCTCGCAGCCAACTCAGAGTGAATCAGGAGCTAGTAACTCCCCAAAGGCAGTTTGACCTCTTGGAGACTAGGAGAGTTTAAAAGCATGGACAGGGTAGTCCATGCCTGTAGGTCTCAGTGCCAGACTATAGACCAAGAAAAATTTAATTAACCAATGTGAAGAAGCCTCACAACACTATATTTTACATGTGTCAAGAAAATTTGGAAAAGAAGCCACTGGTCTGCTGATTGCTCAGAGTAAAAAGGTGAGCTGAGTCAGTCAGTGATGGAGGTAGGGACAGTACTCTTCACTAGAGGATCTATATTAAGGCAGGCATCATTTCTTGAATCTTCCTTTTTTTTTTTTTAATGTCCAAATATTTGTTCTAGAGATGAATCATCATTCTTATTGAGCTCCATGCTAGCCATAAACGTCTTCATTTTACAGCTCCTGCAGTAAGAAATATTAGAGTAAATGGGCTTGTGGGTAAAATATAACAACAGATTAATGCCATTTTTTTGTATTTATTTCCTATGGCTAGCCATCTCTAGGAAACAAGCTAAGAAAAGCAGAGAATCAGTGATTCCCTATGTGATGTTTTACAGTTTTATTAGCTTATAAGGACACTTTTGTCCTTTCTAAGCAATGGTCACATCTGTTAGAAGGTTATATATTTTTTTTTTTCAATTTTAATGAACTCTAAGGAGTGCTTGAGGGACAGATGAATTGACCTGAATTTTGTCCTCACACTTGGACAAACATTCAGTGGAGCCTTAAAAAGTTCACTTTATATTTAGTTTTCCTTCTGTCTGAATAGGTTGGAGGAAAGGAACTTTTGTATGATCCTCCCTGCTAAGTGCTTTAGCATGGCCAATACCATCACTGCATTGATCAATAGTCTCATGGTATAAAAAAGACCCTCAGGCAATGACTTGAAGCAATGTAGCCAACTGTCTAAGTGCATAAGCAAAAAAAGCATTTCTAAAATACAAAGAGCAAGGCTGTTCTAACTGTTCTACTGCAATTATTACTTGGTGTATGCTGACCAGAGTGAACAGAATTGGGCATTATATCCAAACACAAATCTGTCCGTGCATGCACACAAAAATAGTTACAGTTCTCAGGCTTAAGGAGAGAACAGAGCAAGAAGTTATATTGTGACCAAGACACTTGGAAATTGAGTTTGGGATCTTCCGTCTGTGAATTTTGATGTAGATGTTTTTATTCATAAGAGAGGAGCTCATCATTCCCCAGAGCTCTGGACACGTCTCAGTCTGGACAAAGCATTGTTATTTGAGAACCTTAGACTTGTAATTTTTCCAGCCTATAAAGATTGTTGGCTTTATACTTTTTTTTGTATGTACTGAATCACTGGAGAATTCAGCTGCAACTGCATTGTGATCCATTTTTGAGGGTTACTATAAAAAAAGGGATGGGTCTGTGTCTGGACTCACATTGATTTTGCACCTCTGTCACCCCACTGCTGGGAAGAAGAACAGTGACAGGGGTAATGAGATTGCTCCTGATTTGCAACTCTGAAGCAATTGCAAGCCTGTCTTTCTTCTGGCAGCAAAATTTCAAGCATCTTTTTCTAACACTTGGGAAAGCATATCTGAAATTCTTGCCTGCTTTATGTCAAAGCCGCATCCGCTGGGAGAGCTTTATCTGTGAAAAAGTCAATGAGGTTTCAGATAACCTTTGTCTTACACTCTATGTAGGGTCCCAGTGTTAGGAGGCTGTGAGGTAAATTTAGATTCGTGTGGACTAAATATAAATACACTGCTCACTTTCCTGAGCAGTTGATGTGCAGAGGTTCGACTCCTGCCAGAAATAGGACCCTGAGTCCCTGCTCTGTACTGTTTTGCTTTGAAGGCTGGGGTAAACCACTGAGACATCCAGCACATTGAATGGGATCCTTGGCCTTCACTTCCCATTTGTAAAGTAGTACAATAATACTTAATTACTGAATATGGACAGTTCAAAGATGTCTGAATTAATTTGATAGCTAGAAACATTTCAGCCACTGAACCAGTGATGCAAGAGTGGAGCAGTTACCTTGACATGCAGAGACAAGTTTTGGTGGCAGGACCTTTGCTCCATTACATGTCTGCTGTGGCTGAAAGATAAAAATGTATTGATTCAGACATTTGGAATTCAGCAGGGCACAAATATAAAAGTAACAAGGAAAATTAATAATCATAGAACTAAGAATTTTTAAAGGGAAATAAATGGAAGCCTTGGATGAAATATATGTTTTATGCTTTCCCAGAGTAAAACATAAAGGTGAAGGTTTTATATCAGCAGAGTTAAACACCACTTCTTTATTTCTTGTACATTTATGAGGAGTATACAGGAACAGGGAATTCTTAAAAACTGATGCTGCAGTTTGGTTCACTGTGGCTGCTGACTGAGCTGACAGTGTTAATTTAAACCCTCTCTCAGGCAATGTTTTTAAACACAAATGAAACTCACACCTGTTCAGGAAAGCACTGAGTCACATACCCATAGGCCAGTATCATCTGAGTGCTGTTGACTTCAGTGGGATCTGAGGGTGTGTGGCTGCACCCTACTGAAACAGGGGTGTTACTCAGACCAAGACCTGAAGGCTGGTTTTCCCTGAAGACGACAAAATTGTATGGAATTGGCTAGTATTTGACCAAGCTCTGAGTTTGGGTGGCTCTCCTGAGACTGTGTTTCTTGAAATAATGTGCTGTGTTGCATTTGTGTATTCCCAAAGATACTCTGGTAAGTCCCCAGTCATTAAAGACTATTTTGGAAGTATTTTTTCCATGCTAACCAGATTTTATTTGATTAATTTTAGTATCTAAAGGTATATAAGAATTGCAGTGCTGCTATTTAAATTACTTAGAGAAGCAATTTTTGTGTGGTGTTGATTAAAGGATGGCTTGAACAAGTATGCTTTTCCTTTTATATTACTTTTCTAATTTTCGAGCCAGGGAGAAACCAAACAAACATCCCAAGATATTCATAATGGGAAGTGGCATAGGGAACAATTTGTTCAGAACTCAAAGGCAAGTCAGGCAAGTCAGACTTCATATATCTGTCCAAAGAAATTGCAAACACACAAAATGATTTTCCTTGATGTTAGCTATGGCAATGCAAGTACAGAAAAAAAAGAAAAGGTCCTTCTTTTTCCACATCTCTGGGATGAAATCTGGAAGGTGTTTCTCCTAGTTTTAAGACAAGGGCTCACAGGAATGTGACGATGAGTATTCCTGAGTTTTGGTGAGAGCAAATACTTCATTTCACAAATCTGATTACAGGCTTCCAGGCTATTTCTTTTCCCCTGATATTCAAGTGATAAACTATAGAAAATAGCTCTTTTTTGGCATTTTGTGTAGATAACAGGAAAAGCAACAGAGAAGCCTTAAGTGTTTCTCTCAGTGGGCTAAAGCTTTCAGCACACCTATGAAATACAGCACAGCTGTTCCTGTGAATATGGCTGCAGAGCAGGAAAACATGGAGCAGCACTGTTCTGTACTCCAGCCCATACCCTCAGGCTCTGCATTATCCAGCCATTCTCCTTGTCATGCCCCCAGAAATGGGAGGGGTGTGTGCTGAGCATCCCACAGCTCACTTTCTCTCTAGGGAAGAGGTCCCCACTGCCTCCCAGCCCCACAGGAGCTGGACCAGCCTCAGGTGTGGGGACAATAGGCACAGCCTCAGGAGGATTGCAGAGCTGAGAGCAGGGCAGTCACAGCCACGGGAGGGATGGACAAGAGCAAAGGAGGAAGATGCACCTCTCAGGCTGTCTCATTTCAGGGAAATGAAGTGTAGGCAAAGGGGGCAAGCACTTGGTCACAGTTTTATTTACCAGAACTGATTCAGACACAGAGACCTTAGGACATTCCAATCTACAGCTACTTATTTCCTGCTGTTCCTTCGGCAAGCAATAAACTTGTTTTGGTTTCTTTTGCCTTTGCGAATGATTTAATCATGGTAGCTCCTGAATGTGTTGCTGCTAGTTTGGCTATGGTCTTTGAGGTGAATTGTGGATCACAAATATGTGCTTTACTGCAAGACAAACCAAACCTAATTTTGTGCCTCAGGCAGCAAAGGTGCCTGTGCAGAATGTAGCTGAATATTACAACCTCTGTTATGGACTGGGAGCATTGAAAGGGCAGCTGGATCTTGGAAAGGGGGAATGTGCTGCCAACTCCCTCCACTGGCCACCTTGAAAGATAGAGAAATGTTGAAACAAAACAACAGCAAAAAGTTAGTAAAGTTAGTGTGTTGTCCTCCCAACAAAATGTGAGGGGATTTCTGCTGCTAATTCACAACTGTCATAGGTTGCCTGTATATTGCTCATAAACTGTGTTTAAGGAAAAGCACCTTGTTTATCTGCAGCCTGTCTGAAGAACAGGATTTTTCACATGTGGCTGATACAGAGAAGATATTAAGCACTGCCTTTAAACAAAACTTACTTTTTTGTATCAAAGTAAAATGTAAGCAATGTTATGGTGAGATAAATAGTTGAGTAAGCAAAAAACAGCTTACAGGCATGGTCAGTGCCTTCTGAAGTAAAATTACCTGCTGTTAGAGGAGTTTTATATTCTGTGCTGAGTGTCTGCCCTATAATAAAAACATCCACTACTAGGACAATAATCAATGGGCTAAAGGTCTGGCACACTCAAAAAAGGAAAGTTTGTGTACCCAGTTTTACCTTTTCCAATTTTCTTCATGTCTCCCTCTCTCCAGTTTTTGTTGGTATAGAATCAGGCAGTGGTCTGATTTCCTGCTGAGTCTTGGGAGATACAGACCTACATATCTATACCCAGGACAGCTCACCCACAAGGCTTAGTCCAGTTGCCTGCTCCAAGTAAATTTTTTCAATTGCTGCCCGTGAATTTCAATGAACATTCTGCATCTCACATGACAGAAATGATTTATTACCTGTGTATTCTAATGTCAATTCAAAGATACAAGGCGAAGATGACAAACAGGGACAAACAAACCTGAAGTCTGTGTCTGGGAGCCTGTTTGGATTCAAAGAATTTTAGGAGATGAGAAGCAGACTGCTGGGCCTCATTTTATGGTGCAAGAGTGGCAAATATCTCTCCACTTTGTCTAGTGTGGCAGCTTTATTTGGAGACATGTACTTGCCAGAGCTTCAGCTGATATAAACCAAGGATTTGTCATGGCTGAGGATTTTGCCCTATGCCTCCTCACTTGCCAAATACTCAGTAGTTGAGTGGTCATTTTTCACAGAGTCCTGTTGTTTGGCTAAAATGTGTGGGCACAGTAAAATGACGGAATTTTCAAGTTTTAAAGCTCACTATATTTACTGAAATTGCAAAGAGTGCATGTACAGATGGAGTTAAATCTTTTGTGGTGTGGACATTGGCTCCTGTTCCATGGGCTGAAGTTGTGTAAGATGCCTTTTCCAAAAAGATCATGGTAGCTCTGACAATGGATATCCTTCATTATTTCTAGCCCAGGACATCAACTTTGAGATGGATCAAAACCCTCAATATACAACAAACATTTAGTGCCTTCCAAACTCAGCCAAACTGTGCCATGATCCAGTAGCAAGAAACCTACCCCTACTGTCCAAGGAATGAAAATTGTACTGCATGAAAACTAATACTTACAAAATAGGAACTTATGCCTCAGAATTTGGGTATAAAAATTATTCAGCTGGATCAAATCTTTTTCTCAGCTAAAAGATGAAATTCCTGCTTTACTTTAAATGTATAATTGCCTATCTCTAATTTTTACTGATTGTTTATGCAGCACTTAGGGGTGGGAGAGCCTGAGCTTATACATCCCTCAGTCTGTTCTAGAGCAGTTTGGAGAGGGCTGCAGGAAGAAACTCACACAACCAAGCTTTAGGAGTGATCATTGCAGAGACTTTCTCTTCTCATGGTTTTTGTATGAGCTAGAGGACCAGAGATACCATTATGGGGCTCTGAGCCTTAGGTTTATTGTGCTCATAAAGTGATGTGATTGATAAATTATTCTGTAGATTTTTGACAACAGGATGACCATATTCATGGTTTTTTATTATGATGCCTCCAATAAAAGAGTTGCAGCATTACAGAGTTCAGAGTTACATTGCTAAGGATTGCCTGCAAACTGTGAATATTAAAGGGAAAAAGACATGTTAAAGAGAGGTGTGAAAAGAGCAAAGCAAAACCTCACTTTCAAAGCTTTGATTTGTACAAGTATGACTCAATTTCAACATATTATTGTACTTTTTTCAATTAAATAGGAATGAACCATATGCACTATTCAGAAAAGGAAGCAGCTAGAACACAGCATTTCAAAATAAACAGCTGTTCAAATATAAATTTTCTGTTTATTGAGATTTCAGTTGTATCAGAGTAAAGGTCTCAGAGTGGCTGAGCAAGTCAATCATTATATACCTTGTTAGTGTGACAGCCCCCTGTGTATTGTTTAACTGGAAATAAAACACAAATACTCCAGACCCCTACTGTGTCTGCTTCATGGTGCATAAATCTATTGTGTGTCATGTCACTTAGAGTTTTGATGGCAGGCTACCAAATGGCAGAGGAAGAGACACAATCAAGCCTTCATTTTCATAAATGAAATTAAAGTACACACAGGAAATATAGAACAGAAGTGTTTTCATTAGTGCTATTCCAAGGGTCCATCACTCAAAATTGAGACTTTGCAAGCCCCACTGAGCATTTGAATACATATGCAAATGAGTGGCTTTCCCAAGTATATATTATTTTCTTTTCCACATTTGATGGTATTTTTGTAATAATAAACCTGTGACAAATAATTTTCACTAGTATTATGTCTTGTACCTGGTTGGACTGACAAGGACAGAGCCCTTGGTCACTGATGAGCTCCAAGGGCTTCCTTCACACAAGCCTTGGAGGTGTTAGAGGTGTTTAAACCCTCAAATGTATGGCCTCCAAGGTCAACAATATAACTAGAATAAATGCCAAAATGAAGTTCAGATTATCTGCTATCTTCAAGTCCTGAGTCTTCTTTACCTAAATGCTCTTAGGAAACACCTACAAATAATTGACAATTTTGTTGGGTACTGAACAGAGGGAAAGAAAAAATAAGGATCTTACACTTAAACCTTGTGATCTAAACTGGCATGTATGCTGTGCTAGGCAAAGAGTCAGTTTTGAGTAAAAGCATAAATAGAGATGTGCCCTAAAGATATTTGTTCACCCTGCATAATTTTGGGATCTAACAAATAAAACAGGTAAATTTCAGAATTAGATTTTTCAACTAGACTTTAAGAAAAACAATCTGGTAATATGTAGTATAAAAAGTTGACCACTAATATTTAGATTAAGCTAGACTTTGTCAGTATTATCACTCTCTTATTTATGCTGTTACACTCATTTCAATACTTGAAACATCTGTTTGTTTTATTTCATTGAGCCCTGGGAGTCCCATGATTGAAATCATCCCTAACTTCGGAAACTTGGTCTCCAAAGAGGGTTCTCTGCAACACTGCCCAAAACAAGAGGAGAAGAAAACAACCAAACCAAAGAAACAGTGTGTGGGATCCAGTCTGGTAAACCTGAGTGCTGGACTTATTTTGAAATGCCAGGTGCACAGGGAAGCAAGCAGTCTTGGAGCAAGTGACAATTTTCCTGCCTTGTCTGTGACAAGAATTCCTGTGAAGGTCTCCGAGGGAATCTACTGTCTGTGTGATGTAGATGCTACCCAGCTTCAGAAATCTGGTCTCACTACAGGCATTTTCCCCCTTTGTGGCAGATCAGCCCTTAAGAAGGAGCAACTGGGACAAGCACAGACAATGGGAGCATATGTTCAGCCTGTGTGCTAAATGATGGGTGACCATTGAGAGATGTCGTCTCCTAAGGCTCCAGCATTGCCGTGGTATAGTCAATAGAAGCTAATGGGACTTTTGGAGTTAGCTGAAGAATGTAGAGATCCACATCCTGCTGCTGCCTGACAGGAGTGCAGACCTTGATTCCTTTAAATGTCTTGGGGAAAATCTCAGTTGTAATTCTCACTTTTGATAGAAGGCAAAAAAGCTCAAACTCAGCCACAGAAAGCGCACAAATGGAAGTTGCTGGTGGTGTGATTTTATACGTTTGTTATATGTAAGAATGTCGTGGTTTGACACTGGCCCAATGCCAGGCACCCACAAGTTGCTTCCTCACCCTTTCCTGCGACAGCTGGGTAGAGGAGAGGAAAAAAAATTAATGAAAGGTTCATGAGTTGAGATAAGGACTGGGAGAAACCACTTCAAGGGCAAAACAGGCTCAACTTAAAGTTGCAAAGTGAATTTATTACTAACAGTATCAGAGGAGGACAGTGAGAAGTAAAAGAAGTCCTGAAAACACCTTCTCCCCCCATCCCTTCCCTCCTTCACACCAACAGTGGAGAGAGACAGGGAGTGGGGGTTTTTTTGGGTCAGTTCATCACCTGAGATTTTATTCCACTGCTCTGGGAGAGGAGTCCTTCCCCTGTGAGGCCGTGGGGTCGCTCCCATGGCAGACAGTTCTCAATGAAATTCTCTGGTGTGGGTCCACTCTCATGAGCAGCAGCCGAACTGCACCTGCTGCAATGTGAACTCCTCCCATGGGCAGACAATCCTCCCAAAACTGCTGTGGCTTGGCTCTCTTCCCACAAGGTGCAGTCCTCCAAGGACAGGCTGCTCCAGCCTGGGAGCAGGGGCCTTCTCTCTCCACCAGGTCTCCCACTGGATCACAGCCTCCCCCAGGGATCCACCTGCTCTAGGTGCATGGACACCTTTCCCACGGGCTCTGGGTGGATCTCTGCATTCCCTGCAGATCCCCATGGGCTATGGGTGGATTCTCTGCATCCCCCATGGATCCCCAAGGGCTGCAGGGGCACAGCTGCCTCACCATGGTCTCACCATGGCCTGCAGAGGAATCTTGGCTCTGGTGCCTGGAGCACCTCCTGCTCCTCTTTCTCCACTGACCTTGGTGTCTCCATGTTGTTTCCCTCACGTGTTCTCACCTCCTCCTCTTCTCTGACTAGAAGAAAAAAACTGTGTGATGCTGTTTTGATTTTCTTCTTAAATGTGTTATCACAGAGGCGTTACCAACCTCTTTCATTGGCCCAGCTTTGGCCAGCAGCATGTCCATCTTCAGAGCCATCAGGGATTAGCTCTGCCAGACATGGTGGAAGCTTCTAGCAGCTTCTCACAAAAGCCACCTCTGTGGCCCCCCTGCTATCAAAAATCAGGCCATGAAAAACCAATGACGAATGGAAAAAAATAACTTTCCATTAAATAAAACTAATTCTGCACTGATCAAAGCATTTTTCCCTGTGTCATATTGTGTTCTTTCAAGTGTCCCATTAGAGGTGGGAATTTCAGGAGGGTGCCCAATGATTTTGACTCCAAATTTTGTGGCAAGATTGGACATCTTTCATTGTTTTTCCCTGGCAGTATCTTATGATGAGCATTTATTATCTACAGATTTAGAGCAGAATTGCTCATGTCTAAGAAGAAAGTGCTGCATTAGAATACTGTCTTTTTTTCTGGGTAAAAAGGATGTGTTACTTAGAACTTAAAGGGCTGTAACAGGTGCAAGTTATTCATCCTCTTGAAGGTAAGAAACCTAACAGAGGAAAAAAATGCTTCCCTGAAACAGAAATTTCTAATGCGTATTTCAGGTCTTTGTAGTTTGAAGAGTTATTTTAGTTTAAAACAGTACCAAGAATAAATGGATATAGATAGTAGTTTGTCTTGCTGAATGCTGATTCTGGTCAGATGGATGTTTTTTGCTTCACCTTACTGTTTTTCCTGCTTTAGGCTATGAGCCTGGTACATATCTGGTACATATCAATAATCTTTTTGTAGCCAGCAGTTCCTATTTTATAGCCAGACCTCTTCACTGACAAACAGGTAATGGTTCAGACTGCCAGGAGGTTAAATCTCCAGCAACACTGCTGTACTGACTGTACTGAGCACTGCCCATCCAAATCAGTTAACTCAGTTTAGGATACATTTTAAGCTCAGCACATTCCCAAAGGCTACAGATGTGATATGGCTTAAGACCTCACAGTGTTGCTGACAGAAGGTCTCGATAGAGGGAGTCTGGATTTTCAAGTATTTGTTATTGACTTTGTTTCTGTTTTTCAAAATTTGAAAGCAAATGAAAGGGTAAGAAAGTGTGTTTCTGGTTGACTTTACTGATGAATTCAATCCCATTTTACTCAAAAAGAGACACTACAATTTTGTCTAGTAAGGACATGTGAATTCTTAGGATAGAAAAAAGTGATCTGTGAAAATGAGATCAACAGCTCTGTGAACTTAAAGCTGGTACTCATTCAGTCAATTGAACACGAGCTATAACTGTGCAGTTCTCCCTCTCTTTACCCCACTGAGATGCTCCAGTTGTTTATTAGAGAAATTCCCACTGGTTAGGATTTGTGCTAGGTCAGTTCTTGGTTTGTCTGATCTCCTACACTTGGCTTCTCTGAGGAGCATCTCAACAGGGGATGTGTATCTTGTGGCTGAGAAAAGGAAATAATTGGAGAGAGTTTGACCAGGAGCTGTGGATTTGGTGTTACTGCATGGACTGAGCTTTTCTGGACAAGCAGGGCCTGGGGGCTTGCACTTCAGTATAGATCCCAAGATACCATTACTGAATCCTCTCAAAATACTCCTCCTTCTTCTCCTTCCTCTCACTATACCATGCCAGATGAAGGTACTTAAGACTCACATGTGGAGGAGCACTGCATTCTTAAGCATTTTGAATCATGATCACTGACAAATTATATGTATATTTTGAGGAAATATCAGTCCTCCAAAAATTACCTTTGAACAAGGTAATTTTCAATAAAAACTGACCAAAAGTGTCTTTGACATTGGGATTTATTATTTTGTAAGATTTGAAACACTAAAGCACTCCAGCCACATTTCAGTTGCTATAAATAGAAAAATTATACTATAGACTTAATTTAAGTTAGGTCAGCAATAGCAGGAAGCTATCAACACTTCTGCCCTCAGAATAATCAGTGATAATTTACAGCTAGGAGGAGCAATCAATATGCAGGAACTGGCTTCATTCTGGGTAAATTGAAATCTTTGACCTGGCAAGAGCTGATGTCTTGCTCTAAACAAGACAAGAGTTTCCCATGGTAGTCCAAATTGTTATATCAATTTACTTAAAAGTAGCAAATAGAAAGGTATATCAGTTCACTGATATCAAGTCACACTTTCTTGACAATCCACGATAGTGAAATAGTATTTTGAGGGCCTCCAGTTCTGTCCTGAAGTACCCTAATTTTAGCTGAAATTCAGACTTCCATGGTTCAGAAATACTTTCTTTGTTTCATTTGTACTGGAAAAAATCACAGCCTCCCAGGAAAACACCTCATATAGCTTGTCATGCACTTAGTTCCCATAGGTAGGCTCTTGCTGTGTCAGAGCCTCTGGTCTAATAATAATCCTGCAAATCTGTTCTGTAAATTTTCTGCCTTGATAGGGGCTTTGCTGATTAATGTTGTCAGAATGGGATGTGCTGAAAAACACCTTCTGATGCATTACATGAAAGGCTCAGTCTAACAGATGTATGAATCGGGTTATTGTCATGATCCTTTACCAGTAAAAGTCAGGACTTTGGGATAAATCAATGGTACAATTTGCTTAATGTGAAGTTTGATTTTGCTTGAGTCAGACCTCAGCGGTCTATTCTTTCTCTGAGGCAAAATAAGTTTCTTTTTTAAGTGTCTGATTTCCTTTATGGTTTTTTCTAGATTTGAGTCTCCTGCTGTGAGTTATTTGAAGAATATTTATTCATAAAGTAGGTTCTTTCTTGCCTGAACTGAATGAAAATATTCTCCTGACTTTTTCAGAAGTATTTTGATCCTAACATTTTGTGTACAGCAAAAGTCTCACAACCACTGAGCTGGTGCCTTTTCTTTGATGGAACTTCTAAATCTTGTGTTATGAAATATGGAAATGCTCTGCCATCCAGGTGGAAAATATAAAGGTACTTAGATTTAATATGCATGAAATTTGCAAAACCAACACTACATCTTTGGGGAGAATAGAGCTTTATCTGGAAACATCACATTTAAAGGATCTACTCTTGAATATGGATAAAAGAGGTGTCTATGATAATTTGTGCAGAGTTCCTGGTTATTAAGAAATTATATATGTAATTGCATATTCTGGAATGAAAGCTGTGGCATTAACTGTTCCCTTTTTGCAACTCCTGCCTGGTTATTCCTACGCTGTTTACAGCCAGTTGGAGGGAGGTCTTCATGCTCTGCAATGTTCTACATGGTGTGCTTGTTTTAGGTGATGGCAGGGGGGGCTGGAGGGGTGGCCTTTGGAGGAGTGGCCTTTGGGATGAAAAGCTGGGCTGCTCCATGACATACGCAAACAGTTTCAGATGGCTCCAACCAATTTACTGTAGGGCCCAACTGAGCCCTTCAACCAAAGTAGTGGCATCTTGGGGCCATTTTTTATCCTTGTGTGTTTAATTGGCAGTCAATGAAATGAATTCCCCCTAAGCTGAGACTGTTTTGACTATGATGGTAACAGTTAAATTATCTTCTCATCTTTTTCTTGACCCATGAGCTTTTTAAACTAATTTTTTCCCTGATGTTCTGTTGAGGAGGGAGAAGTGGCAGAGCAGGCATTTAGCTACTGGCTAGCCTAACCCATAACAATTGGACATGTGGGATCCAGAATTTATTTGATTTAATCTTCATTTATTTTGGTTTCACAAATTTCTTTTTAAAGTTTGAATCATTATTTTCTGGCAAAGCTGAATCTATAGATGTTTCTTCTGTGTCTGACGATCACTCAGAGAAGTGCTTGCTATTTAAATACACTCAGGAAGGAAAAAGAGGAAGAACACTAAAAAATAAAAATCTTGTCTCCAGTTTGGGAGACACATGTTTCCAAGCTTTTCTAGGACTAAATCTCTCCTGTGGGGGGTAGAAACCCACCCTTTTTTTCCTGAAGCAATGAGGCTACTGTAAAGACAATCATCAATGATAGATAAGAAGGTTAAATGCATCTCCAGGGTATGTGAGTTTTAATGAAGGAAACCCTCTTGCCCTCGGCTCCAGAGCACTTGTGTGCAGAAGGACCCTTCACCCATTCCTCAGTGGCAGAGCTGGTTGGTGTTGGGTTGGTGAAACCTTGCAATCAGTCCCTGAGTGGACACTCTCCATGTGAGCACCATGGAGCATCCAGCATGTCTGTGGGAATTTGTCTTCCCTGGACTTGAGCAGAAGGGAGACACTGCTTTTTACTGAGCTTATTTTTGTTGGACCAGAAAGTAATTAATCCTTTAGTGTTGCTTCAATGCCTGCATGAGGCAGTAACTTCTGTGTTCTCAATATCTCTGTGTCTACAGATCTGTCTCCTGTGGCTCTCCTGGCTTCTTCCCAAGCTGAAGAACACCCCTCTCTCTGTCTGCTTTTCAGGTCAGAGAGCCAGCTGCAGTACTGACTCAGGATCCCTCTTACCACAAAACCACATGAATTTGTACATATAGCTTTTGGTGTCTCATTGGCTGCCCCTAAACGTTATGGTTGTATGAGCTAGTGTCAAAGTCACTGCTTCTTTAATCTGATTCCAAATTCTGCTACTCAATCTTGAGATTTAGGATTTGTCCTTGTGTCAGTTCCTTGGCTGGAACAACAATAAATTCCTAGTTGGCCATCACCATATCTCACTGTTGGGCAGAATGGAAGCAGGTTTTACCTGATCTGACCTTGGCTTCCCACATCCCAAATCTTTCTCCTGACCTTGTCAGCACTCACTGGTTATGTTTAATTCCACAGGAGTGCTGGAAGTGGAACTGTGGAAAGAGATGATGTTGAGAGCCCCTTGTCTACATGTTGCCCACGTTATGGCTTTTCAAGCGTTTTCCTTTTGGCTGGTTCTAGCCTGGTCCTGTGGATTGAAAGCTCATTTGTGGCTGGGTTATATTGGATGTTCAGGAGAGTGTCTCTGGGAATACTTCACCTCAAAGGAATCTGGTTCATGGGCTCTGTTGCTGCGTCACTGTGGGGAGAGCAGTGATCTTTGAGCAATTCTCAGCTTGAGCTAAAATGCTGATGCAAATGTACCATGGGCTGTACATGAACAACTTCTCTAAGTTGTTGTAAAGAACTTCTGGGTTTGCTGTGTATGTAGGTATGACTCAGAGATGCTTTTATTTTGTGTGTCCTACTTTTCTGATATTCTTCACAGGCAAGAAGTCTGTATTTATTTGCTTCCAGAAACAATGCAAAGGAAAGCACTATCTTAATTTTTGCTCTCTTTTTAAAAACTGAAAAATTTTGAGTGTTGGTTCTGCATGGAGGAAAATAAAATGTTAAAAAAAATAAAATGGAAGATAGCAAGAAATGTTGTAAAAGAAGTGTTTTGTTGCCCTGGTAAAGTTCCCTTTACAAAAGCATTCTCTTTCCAAATATTTGTTATGAACTGACCAGATTAAGTATTGTAACATGTTAATTAGGTAGTTTATAGCAGAAGACATGTAGTATGTGGAGAAAAAGATGGGGATTTTCTACTATTCTATGGATTCACATCTTAAAAAGAAGATCTGCTGTTTCTGTCAATCACAAACATTTCCAAAACAACATTTCTCTATGGAGATTTCACCATTTCTGAACCATATTCCATATTAAAAATCAACCCATCTCCTGCTAAAAGCATGCTTTTTTCTTGTCTCTTGTGTCCTGGATGCACTGCTGTAAGCTGCAAACCATCTAGCATGCTTGGAAGTGAGGTCAGCAGCATCTTTGTCAGCACCATAGAGCTCTGTCATCCATCAGTAAATCTAGCAATGAGGAGAGTTTGCAAGACTCAGATGCTTCTCCCTGGCCTGCTGTGCTGGGCGTCTGTCACATGGCCCATTAATGGCAAGATGTTCACACTCTGTCATTTTTCACAAAGTTGTAGGTGAGGTATGAGCCAAAAGCAGATAAAAAGACAAATTAACTGATGCAGCATGTAGCACCACGACCATGACCAGTCTTTCTTGCCTAGACAGGGGAAAGACTGGAGCAACATTTCCAAAAAGTACTCATTATCCTTCAAATTTCTCAACACAGCAGTTTTGAAGTGTGGTTGCATAATATTTATGTAATGTTGTACTAAGAGAAGTGCTTGTCACAGACCTGAGACCTCAATTTGGAAAAATAATGGTATTGCATGTTTGAGTAATGCTTTTCTCTGATACTGATCAACGGCAGTGCAGTAGGAGAAGCGTGGGCTTCCTCAATCTGCCAACAAGAAGGTCTTTCAAGCTTGCCAAAAGAACTGCTATTGTTTGTGGCCAGGCCCCAGTCTCACAAGCTGTTCTGTGCAGGTGGGACTGAGTGCTTCGCAGAGTCCTGGTGACTTTATTGACTACAGCAAAATGGAGAACTGCACAGTAGGATCACCACAAATCCCCATTTGCTTGGAAAATGGCCTTCAGATCTGTCTGAAGTATAGGTCAGCCCACTTGTATGCAAATGGACCTCTTGCTACAGGAGTTGGATTTGTTACTTTTAAAAAATGGAATCTCTGCAGAGCTAGAGTACATGTTATCTATGTATTTACATTTTAAACTGAAATTCAGGGAGGGATTTGATAGAAGGATGAATTTCTTAGCAGATTCTGCCATATCAGAATCACACAATAAGTGTGTCCTGCTTGATGGGTAAAGCTTAAACTGCCAAGATGAGCAGAGCTCACTCTGTCTTCTTTACGGGTGCTATTTTTATGAGCAGAATAAAAATATTGTCTGAGGAGCCTAGGTCCCAGGTCAGGAGCCCTGTATGCCACATAGCACTGTGTGGACACAGAAAGAAGAATTAAGAGCTGTACTGAGGCTGACTTTTGGTTTGCTAAAACTCACATTTCTGTGAGAAAGATGGAAACAGAGTTTGACTCAATTATCTGGCATTTGGGTACTTTTTGGGTGCGTGCTGGAGTCTGGGCAAGCACTGGCATCCCCAGCAGGCTCAGGAATGGTGTGAAGCCTCTGAAGAGCCTTGGTACCCACTCCCCATGGGATGGATATGGATATGGATAGGGTTGGATATGTAATAGGGGTTTAGACACAGCCGCTTCTCTTTCTTGGCATGTCTCTCTTCTGTCTCCCAGGGCCAAGCAGAAACCATACAAAAAGCAAATCAGGTGTAGCACTCAACACTGCTACCAAGCCCTGCTATCCAAACCTTGTTCCTGTTTAAACTATAGACAGCATCCAGGAAAAGAATCACATTAAGATGAAAAACCCCAATTTGCTCTGGCCCAGGCTTCAGAGGGATTGCTTTTTTCCATTCCAATGTGAATTGGGTGCTTAATTATTTTTCCTTCCCCTCATCCCATATTACCTAGTGTAACAAAGTCATGGTTCTTCCAACTGGACATTGAAAATAGTGAATGCAGGGGGATGGCCAGGTTTGCTCCAAAATACTTTTTCTTAAAGTACTTTTTAAAATTATTCTGTACTTGTCACTTTTTAAAGCTAAGATTTGAGAAATACAAGGAAAAAAGTATTCTCTCTGGGGAAAATAACTTGTTATGGTGCCTACAAACATTTACATTTACGTACCCCTTTTGTCAACCAGTTATTACAAGAAATTGTGGGAAATTTTAGTTGCTACAAATACATACAAAGAGCTGGGAAAGCAAAATTGGTTTATTTCCTTAAGGCATAACTGGAAAAATATATATTTAAACATGGGTCTGCTTCCATCTGCAGAGCTCTAAAATTAATTCCCTCTGGATTTTTATATATTTTTGATATATTTCTCATTTGTATTAATCCAATTCAATTATTTAGAAGAAAGTTTTTAGGTTCTGCTAATATATATTTGCCAGTTCCAGAGCTGTAAATTAAAATTTTATTTTATTTATATATAGGCTTTCTCTCTTTAATGTCAAAGGTTTCTCTCTTGTCTAATGGCTATAATGAAAGCTTTTACTGCTAAATTAAAATAAAAGAAGTTAATGGGTACCCAGTGCCTTGTTCTAGTTAAAACATGCATCAATTTGCAATGACCACTGCTTTGGGATTGTAGCATATGTTTTGTCTTAGACGAAGTATAACAAAAACCGTGAAATTTCACTTTTAAAAGTGTTGGTGTTTTTTTTTTTTTAATCTGCTTTCTGTGAACCTATTTATAGTTTATTTCACTTACTAATAACCTTACCACACATTATCAGCTCACACAGAAATTTTCCATGGTAGATAATAGCTTCAGATTGAATTCTTACGGTGTTACTGAGAATGGTTTAGGCATTCAGAGAAGGACAATAAGTGATTCAATTTAATTAAAGTTTTAAAAATTTTATCCTTTATGGTGTGAATCAACAGCAGATTTTTCTAAAGGAACACACCTATGGTCAAGTGACTTTTACTATTTCCATGAGCATCCACTCAGGTATGAAGGAAATAAGAAATCAGATTGAACAGAGTAGATTTAATTGTAAATAGGTTGTTATAAAGTTAAAGATAATTCTGATTTCCAGAACTCTGACTATGAATCCCCAATTCTCCTCATTATAACATTTTGTGTGAAACTGTAGTGTGCATGGATTTTGTAGTAAACATATAAGCAATTACAGAGATGAATTCACCTTTCTAGCATCATACTATTTTCAGCAGGAACAGGTCTCAGCCCATTTGAGCTCAGCCAGTTTAAAAAAAATAGCACAATATATTGTGATAATATTTAATCAACACTGTTTACAAGTAAAATATTCCACTTTTAGGAACTCTTGGGTGCTTTAATTTTGTTTTTGTAGGAAATGTATATAATAACTTTGTGACGTGTTGAATCTTCTTTGCATATAAGGTAATGGTCCACAAATGGTCTCTGTTGTTTTCAAGGTTTGGGGGTTTGGTAAGGATGGGTTGATGAGGTTTGTGTACTTCACAGCAAGCACATCTTTAGGCAGAGGAGGCAGAGGACACCACCACACACCTCTGTGCTAACCTCAGGAGGGGCCCTGAAGCGGCCCATGACTCGACAGTGCAGAAAGAGTCCCCTGCATTTAAATGTCTGGGGTGTCCTGAGAAAGCTCTGGAGAAGCAAAAGAGCAGCTGCAAGAGAAAGTAATAAAAATGCATGGGCTCTGGACCTGGTCTTACCACTTATACCTGCAAACCTGTAGTTAACCAAGTCAGACACTCCTTCCAGGAAATTTAGGAGGCCTTGGCTTGAGGAGAACTTGCACTTCCCCATGTACTGTCAGATCTTCCAGCTGTCACTGCTGGAATGTCACAGAATCACAGAATTGTTGGGTTTGGAAGGGACCTCTGGAGATGATCCAGTCCAATCCTACTTCCAAGGCAGGATCACCTAAAGCGGGTGATGCAGAAATCCATTCAGATGGATTTTGGACATCTCCAGAGAGAGACACTCCATGACCTCTGTGGGCATCTGTTCCACTGCTCTGCCACCCTCAGTGTACAGAAGTTCTTCCTCATATTGATGAGGAATTTCTTGTGAGATTTTTTTATGGCCATTACTCCTTGTCCTGTCACTGGGTACCACTGAAAAGAGTCCAGCACCACCCTCTTGGCACCTGCCTTTGAGAGATTTATAAATATTAATGGCATCCCCTCTCAGTCTTTTCTTCTCCAGACTAAACAGTCCCAGCTTCTACAATCTCTCCTCATAATAAAAAGGTTCCAAACTCCTCATCATCTTTGTGGTCTCTGCAGAACCCTCTCCAGTAGGTCTTTCTTGAGCTGTGGAGACCAGAATCATACACAACATTTCAGATGTGACCTCACTAAGGCAGAGTAGAGGGGGAGGATCAACTCTCATGACCTGCTGGGCCACACTCTTCCTGATGCACCTCGTGATGCTATTGGCACTTCTGGCTGCAAAGGCACTGCTGGTTGAGAGTCAATCTGTGATCCACCAAGACTCCCAGGTCCTGCTCCACAGATCTGCTCTCCAGCAGGTCACCTCCAGCCTGTGCTCATACTTGGGGTTATTCCTCCCCACGTGCAGGACCCTGCCCTTGCCCTTGTTGAACCTCATCAGGTTTCTTTCCACCCAACCCTCCAGCCTGTCAAGGTCCCACTGAAGGGCAGCAGAGCCTTCAGCTGTATCAGCCACTGCCCCCAGTTTTGTGTCATCAGCAACCTTGCTGAGGGTACATTTGATTTCTTTGTCCAGGTCATTGATAAGTAAGTTGAATAAGGCTGGACCCAGTATTGATCCCTGGGGAATGCACCGACTACAGACCTCCAACTGGATTCTGCTCAACTGATCAAAACCCTCTGGGCTCTGCCATTCAGCCATTTCTTGATCTACCTCACTGTGCATTCATCTAATCCACATTTCCTGCTCTTACCAGGAGAAACCTTAGGAGGATATTACGGGTGACAGTGTAAAAAGCCTTGCTGAAATTGAGGTAGACAACATACACTGCCCTTCCTTCATTCACCCATCCTATTACACCATCATGGATGAGATGACCAATCCTCAGAGTGGTCAAGCATGATTTCCCCTTGGTGAATTCATGATGACTCCTCCCAATGACCTTATTTTCTTTTACATGCTTGATCATGATTTTCAGGATGATCTGTTCCAGGAGGAGGTGAGGCTGACTGGCTGGTAGTATTCCGTGTCCTCCTTCTTGCTATTTTTGAGGATGGGAGTAACACTGGCTTTTCTCAAGTCATGGAACACCTCCCCTGCTCTCTTTGACTTTTCAAAGATGATGGAGAGTGGCAGAGCAACAGCACCTGCGGCTCCACCAGCACCCATGGGTGTATCCCATCCATCCCATCATGGATTTATTGGTGTTAAGTCTGCTTAGCTGGTCTCTAGCACAGCTGTCTACAACCAAGAGGAAGTCTTGCTTTCTCCAGCCTTCCTCTCTTACCTCTGAGCTCTGGGATTCCTGATGAGCATCCTCAGCAGTAAAGACTGAGGCAAAGTAGACATTTAGTAATTCTGCCTTCTCTGTTTCTTCCATTACCAGGCCACCCATCTGATTCAGCAGCAGCCCCACATATTTTCTAATCTTCCTTTTGCTGCTGATGTACTTTTAAAGCCCTTTTTGTTTTCCTTGATATTCCTTGCCAGACTCAATTCTAATGTCCACCTTGCTCAATTGAGCTGTGTAGTATTACACAACCTTACGTTCTGCTCTGGTCTCCATTTGCATCAGATGCATTTGCCAGAAAACTGGTGATTATATTTTGTAGAGAAATCATGTGCAAATATACTAATGAACTCAAATAACGATTTGCAGCAACACAAATTAAGACACTTATCCACAGACATTGGAATTTGTTATGGAGAACAAGTCTCTCTTTGGAGACTTTTTGATGGGAAAAAAACCCAAGCTGATTGTTTACACTAGAATTTATGGAAACATATAAGCATGTAGGTACACTTGTAATCTGTGGTCATTTTTCCAGTAAAAAGGCATTGGCAGATATGCTCTAAACTCTCTAAAGAGCCTGTGTTCAAATGCAGTGGGAAGATCTTTTTCACTTGGACCTTAAGAAGATATTTGTATTACCTAACAAATACATCTAGATGAATCATTTATTTAAATCTGGGAAATAAAGCATATTTCTTTGAGTAAATTATATATGAACTATCGTATTCATTAGTCTACCAATTATGTGGTTGGCTGACACATTATCTAATGATGTATTAGATGATTGTTGTCCATCAGCAGATCAATATATTATTTACAAGATGTGACTTTTTTGCATTACTTAGCCGTAATTTTCAGCAAATATGTTTAGTGAAGTCACAGAACAATTGATGCTAAATGATATTTCACTGATTATGCTGTGATTTCAAGACTGCTTTGCACAGCAATACTGCAGGAAAAGAATAATGTCCTTAAATGCTTGGTCTGCAATTTTTGTCGTTATTCTTTTCCTCCTGAGTCCATAAGGCATACATCCATTTATGTTTATGTTTTTGTATATTTCCATATGAAAACAGAGGGTCATGGCGCCACTTGAGAGAAACAGACTAATCAATGAAGCTCTCAAGAGGTTATAAATACTTTCTTTCTGCATTCCAGGACACAAAAGACTTCCTCTTTTTTTTCATTGGAAGAAAACAAAATGCTAATTAAAACACAACAGAGAAGACCCTACCCTTAGTTAAATCTGCCAGTTACCTTGGGATGGCCTTTTGACTTAATGTGGAGATCAGACTTTGATTCCTCTGACAGTTCAAAGGAGGAAGTGACAGTGTCAAAAGAAGATCACAATATCTTCATTTTTGAAGAGTTTTATAATGTGTAATAACATTTTTTTCATTTTTATTATAGACAGGATACAAGAGTGAAACTTGACCTCTTGCCTGGATGCCTGCTGGCATTCAGCTCTGCTCCCAGCAATTAGTAACCCTGCTCCTGGTGTGCTGTGTTCAAAGGAGAAAGTCATTCTGGATGACCATTCATCCAGTTTCAATAACTTCCTCTTTTTTTTTACAGCACCAGCGTGGCTCTGAGGCAACAAGGCCAAGATGTGGATCCAGCCTGTACTGAGGGAAGGAGTCAGGGATATTCCTTATAGGATAGTCTCTTTAGGTTCTAAGGGGCAGAGTGATAAAATCGTTGTGTCCATCCGCAGAAAGGAAACTTACCTTACCAAGAGATGTTGGACAAAGCATTACCAGCATGTTCAGAAGTTTTTAATGCATACTGCTGCCTAGAAAATGCAATGTTTATTCAGCTTTGATGGGCTCCCTAGCTGGACTTCTCAGAGCCACAGACATGATAGTCCAGCCCTCCCATTTCCTGGGAGTTGGAGAACTTCAGGAAACACAACTGCTTTTGGGGAACTCCTCTTGAGGGTGAGAGACTTTTCATTGCCCCACAGCTCCAAAACAATTCCTTAAGGTGCAACACTTCACAGGGAGCTCCCTCTCGCCATAGACTTCTAGATATTGATTTAAATTTGCATGGATGCATTACCAAACTTAAGATGTTTTACTGGATTTTTACCCAAAGAACCTACCATGCCTTTCATTCAAGATTCAGCTAAACCCAGTCTTGCTCTGAGCTGTATGAGACTAAAATTCAGTGTTGAAGTTTGTGATGCTGGGACCAGACTATTGATGGAAACTGCCCTCAAGGTTTTGGAAGCTACAGAGCTGAGGCTTTGCAGGAGCTGCTTTCATCGATTCATTTGTTTTAAGGAAGAGCACGATTAATTTATGCATAGGTATTTCTTATCCCTTAAGCCTCTGTTCTGAGCTCTTTAAGTTCTTACCTTCTAACTCCCAAGCCCTTGGGCACCCAGCCACTGTCAGCCCTCCCCTGGTGGGAGGGCTCCCTCACCCTTATCTGGGTGCTGAACCCTGCAAAATCCAGTTCCTTGCCAGTCCGAGAAACTGTTACATTTCAGTAGCAATTTTCAGTAAATTCAGCCACCACTGGCTACCTGCTTATGCTTTTCCCTCTGAATGCCAAGCCAGGAAGACTGGCAGTTTACCATCACTGAGCTCTTGCCAAATTCATGGTGTTTCTGACTCTGTTAGCAGTGATAATAGGAAATTGGATTCAGTAACTCAGGAGGTCCCTTCCAGTGCTACATTTCAGATGAAATCTGCTAGAAGAAATTCAAACAAAAATCGGTTCCAGACATCTCTGGTATTCCCATAATTGTTCATCTGCTTGTATTGGGATTATAACTTCCTTTTGAGTAACTGCTGGGAAAGGCTGCCAGTCATTTCAGGGTAGCTTATGGCAGTTGCTCAAATAGTTTACAATTACCTCTAGGTATGTCTATAAATCTGAAAACAATAACAGCTGTATTCTCAAATGTAGCATCTTTCAACTCACTGTAAGTAAGAGCTCTGACTGGTTCAACAATGCGCACAGAAAGGGGAATGCATTTTCCAACTGCTGTGGTTTTAGAGAACTGATGGCCATCTTGGTTATAAGGCAAATTTTTAATAATTTTCTTTTTTATTTTTAAGGAAGTGAGCTATCAGAATTCCTCATTTACCTTTTGATATTTTATTTTTCATTTTGCCTCATTAGAATTTTCTCACTTTAAAATACTCATTCTAGTTTTGCAAAGAAGGCAGCTTTTTTTAATCCTTCACTCAAACAGCACAGAACGAGAATGAATAGCAAATCATTTAGTCACTATATTAACACAAATTTGGGGTTTAAACCTGTACATTTAATTTTTGCTGATCCATTTACAAAGATAGCCAAAACCAGTCTATTCCCCAATGAGCTCCAAGACTGCACAGATACCCAAACTATGGTCCCTCATGGATGAGTGCCCCTTTTCTCCATCAGCAGAAAGACAAAATGAGAAGCCACCATCTGAATGAAGGACTTATCCTCCCCACTGGCCTAGGAAGCTTTGGTGCTCAGCCTTTGCATATACTTGATTGTGATAATGCTGTGCTTTGGCCTTGTTGACTTGACTTTCTTGCTTGCCCTTGGACATGCCCTTGTCACAGAGAATGGGCTTGATGACAGTCAGGGACTAAAGCAGGGACTGCCATTGGATCTCCTCTACTTGCCTGGTTTTGGCATTGTGGGATTGAACCCTTGCTGGAGGGGCTGCTGTCCTTCCCTATTGCCAAGGAGCTGTCCATTGTACAGTTTTTGTGTAATGATAAAACACCAAGTAATTATACAAGGAAATAATCAATTTTTTTCTTTCCTAAGCCTTTCTCAACCCCGTAGAGTTGAATAAGTATGCTAACCCAATGCTGTGAATTTCAGCTACTGATGTATGCCATATTCAAGCTGGTGTGTGGGGCTGTTGGTGAGCCAAAAAAAAAGACCTCATATTTATATGTTTTGATTCAAAATTGACTGCTTGACTGCTTTTTCCTTGCATGATCTAATTACTTAGTATGTTGACTGCTTAGTAATGGAGTGATTTAATTGCAGCAATGTCTTCTTTATAGTTTCTCTAATTATTTTGCCTTGTCACAGAGGTAGCTTGACAGGTCATGAAGCTAGTGACAGTGGTATTGATAGCAAGAGATATTTAATGTCAGCTAAATTTTGACATTATCTCTGGCTGAGGTTCATGATTCACAGAGCGCCATCCAGTTAAGTTTGTTTATCCATCTGCTGCATTTGTTCTCATTCAACCTCTAAAACTTATAAAAACACCTTTAAACACATGAATATTGATACTGATATAACTCTTTTTTTTTTTCTGGATTAGTCTGATCTAACTCAACACTATGTAGATAAGTGACTAAATGGCACTTTTGGCTAAATGACACTTTATTTGTAGTCTAGAGTGCATACTAACATTTGTGTTTGAGTTGCCATAATGCTGTTTTCACTTTAATAAAATAACATTAGTGAGTAAGCATGAGGTTAGTTTAGCTTTAAAAGTTACCCTTGTGATTATATAGTCATTTTTTAAATTAAAATTTGAGTGAAATAATGTCCCTATTATACTGTAACTAAACAATTTCCAGAACTCAAATCTGCCAACCAAGTTTACACTAGAGAAACAGCAGGACTTTGTTTTCTAATTTATGGGGATTTTAAAATGATTTTTCTTGGAATTTCTTGGTTGATTCTCCTTAATTCAGATCTATTCTGAGTGTTCTGAAGCAATGAAATTATATGCTAGGTTTCGTTTGTTAATAAAAAGCAAATTTAGGATAGACAACACTAAATGCTAAAGGAAGTAGATACATCTGGGTTTCCCAACAATTCACAGAGTGAGTCTTGTGTTTGCTGCTGGAAAATACTAGAATATAAGGAAAATGCAGAGGTTGTCTGAGTGGGCAGCAAAAGGGGGAAACAAATTTATTGAAAAAAGGGAAGGAAGTGAACAAGGATAAAATGTGTCAGGATAGGACAAGACTCAAAATGTGGCTGGAATGGCTTAATATTTTAACATAAATTCTCAAATAAATGGTACAGATGGGAATCTGTGATTAGAGCGCAGATCTGTATTACTGCACTAGTAAAGAGTGACTCATTCTACACATGATAAAACTTCAGTTCCCAGAAATGAATACATTTTTGCTATAAAAGTCCTCACTAGGCTGGTGGTTGGCAGTGCTCTCAGCCCAGGAGAAGAGCAGTTAGTATTTAATTTCCATATCAAAAGCAAAGTTTGGCTGGAACAATTGCACATGTGTGCTGGTTCCAGTTGGTGCTCAGGCTTCTGGGTGGAAACTTTGGTGGAAGTTCTGCCAGTTCAGTACCAGCTGTGCACTGAGGAGGTCTGTGATGGATTGTTCTCCTCCAGGCTCTGCAGGAGGCTGTAATGAAGTCACACATGGACAATCAATGCTATTAGAACATACACCTCTCATGTGTGCACACTTTCTGTGTTGCTCTTCTGTCCCGGTGTTTCAGCAGGAGAATCTTCTGTTCCGTAAGTGACTGCAGATCTCTGCCTCTGGAGCATCAGAGCTGTTTTCTTCTCCTGCTCCAGCCAGCAACATCCCACAATTGTTTCATTTCTTGCTCCTCATGCCCCAGGAATCTTGCTTTCCACTTAGTCCATCATTCAGAGAGCAACAAGTGGATTGAACTCCAAAAGTTCATTTCAGCACTCCTCATCCAAAGGCCCCCTGTAACCCCTTACTGTGCAAAATGCCACCATGGAGTTGGTCTTTCTGCTCTGAATATCACTGTTTGAGCTCATGCTCTCTGCTCCCTGCTCCCTCTCTTAGTGGAATGATATTGGCTCCACTGGTTAAGAACTGCACCTACTCATATGACAGATCAGAAAATAACTTTTACTACTTGATTTGCGATAAGTACCCCTAACTATACAGCTTCTGTCACTTTCCATCCAATGTTCCCATTCTCTCCTACTCAAACAGTGTGTAGCAATTTTTCTAACATCCTTGCATACTCTCAAGACCAGCTGATCTTGATTCTTGTAATTTGAAAACATGAATAAAACATGAGCATCAAGGGGAAGAACATCAAGGGGAGGCATCGGACAGAGCAAGTTTCATGAAGTGAGTAGCTGCTGTATAATAGTTACTTTGTTATTTTATTTTACAGAAGGTTTTCCTGTGCCTCAAGATGCAAATAAAGAAAAAAAAATTGCCTTCAAAAGAATAACTGGACTGTGCCTTCTGTTTGTACTCCTCCAGATTCTGTATAAACATTCACTGATCTTAGCCAGGCATTTTTATTGCTAAAAATCAAAATATTTGCAGTTAGGAAAGCCAGATTAGAAACCCTTTTTTTTTCTTTTTAGAGTAAGTTTGAAAGACATCTGAGAATGGAAATATTTAAACTAAAGACTATAATGAAATTATATCTTTTCATTCTTGGACTAAATTAGTGTTGCAATGGTGTACCAGTAGCTCTGCTTTTTGGTTGATGATACTAAGACTTACATCTTTGGAATCTGGTTTCTAGTTAAGTGATCCTAGTTTATTGGCATTGCTTTTACCACTGAGAATATCTTCATTTTTATGAGAAAAGATAAATGTCAAATTCCTTATCAAGTCAATTTTAAAACCTCGAGTGAATTTCATAAGATATTTGTGTTTTGGTTGATGGTTGAACTGTGCAATTAAAACCAATCAAAGATAATTCATGTGAGATTAATTACTGTGAATACAGAAAGTTGCTGTGGATGTTTGCACTGACAATGAAGGTTTTAGCTGATTCTTCATTTGCCACAACTTTGCAGAGGTTTGATTTTCATGAACCTCCAAAAGATGTAATGTGTGTCTGTAAGCACACGGCATGTTCTGCCTTCCTCCTGCTTTTCTACTATTTTCTACCTCTTTACAGGCAGCTTGCACACTAACCATGGACAGCCAGCCCAGATTAACCTTCTGTATTGTCTGGCTGTGTGTATCCAGGCTTGCACAGCCATGCACAGCTGTAGTTATGTCTGAGCTGTTGTTGTAGGCTCGCTGTCTCCAGGGTCCACAAGCCTGGCCTTGAAGGTGGATTTATGGAGATATAAACAAAGCCTTGAAGATCTGCATGTGGCAAATGCGTAAAAGGATCTCAGTCTGAAATTTATCTTCTCAAAACTCTTATCAGCTGTCACCTACCCAACATGTTCCCAGAGATCACTGTTCTGTTTCAAAATTATGTTTCTGTGCTTAACATGAGTTTTTCCTCTGAGAACTCTGCTGTCTTGGCATTATGGGACAGATCCTAGCAACTCCTTATACATGGCTTTGTCAGGTTTCAGGCTCATCTCCCAGGGCCCATCACACAGTTCATTAAAACACTTTGTTATACTGCTTAGAGAGAACCTCTGCATCTATATCAGTGGCTTCCCTGCTCAGAAGCATGCAGGACACTTTGAGAAATGCATGAATGCCTGTATAGGGATATATTTGGTGTGAATCACAGTTCATGATTGTAACAGGCATCCTCCTTGGAGGGGTGAGATCTAAATCTCACTGTTATTCCATTTTTCTCTAGCCATCTGGGATCAAAATGGGGTTGCATTCATATGTCAACTACCTTGGGAATGTCCAGAAAATGAGAACTGTTAGAATCCAGCCTAAAGTGATTTATGAGTTCATTGATTTTGTTCAGCTTACTTGTAACTTCAGATGTTCTGTAAAATTGTAGCTGTTTTTATACCTCCACCACCTCAGGAACATTGCACAAGAGTTATCTTTGTCACACATCTTGGATTTTTTTTTGTATGTTTCTTTTTAATGTGGTAGTTATAATTTGGGGCAATGAAAGATCTTTCTCTTTTATTTTTTTTTTTGTCTTACTCTGCTTCTATCTAACAGTCCAAAATCATTTTAGGTAAATCTCATCAGGAGGCACAGTAGTTATTTTAGCTGTCTAAACTCTGGTAGCACATCAATTGTTTGTCCATTCTGCTAAAAGAGTCACAAGGTTTTACCTATTGCCAGCTTCTCTTGATTACTTTGTAGACCTCATTTTATTTTCAGGAATCATATACCTATAAATCAAGTAGACAAATTAGTGCAAGTTCCTAATTATCCTGCTTCCACTACCTATTTGTCCACAAAGACATTAAGAAAATAATAGCCCACTATTTAAATTTAATTCCTGTCTTCACAGCTGTGATGGATGATGCCTGGTTGCCCCAAATCAATACTATCTATTCAGAGGTCTCATATCACCAAATAACTACATGGAATAACAATCAGAATAATTTAATTTAAATGGATACAATTAGCACTGGAGATGAAGCCATTAAATAAAGTCCATTGATTGTTTATCAGGCACTGAGGTGAGATAATTTGAACATTCTCACTGTTTAACACTGCTAACACTGATAGATAAATTGCCAGCATATTTGTATGCATTTAATCTTAATTAATAATTACATTTAATCTTAATTAATAATTCAACTTATTTTTAAATTTCAGTGACAAAGGTAAGGAGAAAGACTTATCTGAAATTTTTACCTCAAAAATAACTCAAGGATGCTGCAGAAGCTTGACTGACAGACATAGGAGTGCTAATAGAGTAGGACTTTGCTGTTTTGGATGTTACAGTATGGGAACACAGTGATCAATATATGAAGAATCTTCTCAGCAAATATGACCATACACAGAAATGTTTCAAATTCATGTTTTACGTATCAAAACATCAACATCAACTTCTTCCCTAGTCAAAAACTTCTCTTAGAACCATGGAATCGTTAAGGTTGGAAAAGACCCTTAAGACCATCAAGTGCAACATTAAATCTAACAGCACCACCATGTTCACCATTAAACCACGTCCTCAACAGTCATATCAACACTTATTTTGAGTAGTTCCAGGGATGGAAATCTGTTCCAAGGAATTACAATCCTTTCCATGTAAAAATCTTTCCTAATATCTAATTTAAACCTTCTATGGTGCAACTTGAGGCCATTTGCTCTTGTCCTCTTGGAGGACCTTTGAGTTTTCACATGAACAAACATTTAAAGTTCAGCCTTCTCTTAACCCAAGACTAATGAAAATTGATATAAATCTTTTCACCTATTCTAAAACAACTCTAAAACCACTTTTATGCGTACTAGTTTCTGGAAATATAAACACAAAGCAAAGCTCAGTATGAAAAGGATTTACTGAACCTTTGCAAACCCTTCAGTGCTTTAGTGTTGTAAAACTTTATTCTTTATACTAACATTTCTTTCTTGAGGAGCTTGTGAGATCAGACTCTTGACTGCCACATTTTTTGTCCCAAAGTTGACTCATGCTCAAGGACATTTTCTTGCAAAGCAATTCAGTTTTAGATTTTGTTCTCAGAAAGTGAAGAAGATCAGGAAGGTCCTGGAACTTGTACAGTTTCTCCTAAATTTATTAGAAGAATTCCCTCTAACTCAGAGGGCAGAGGGAAAAAAACCCAGGAGAAATTTCAGCAGCTTTTCTGTGGGTTGTAGAAGGGGCCCTGGGTCAGGTGGTGGAACTGGGGAAGAAAGCTACTGTTTCTTACCAGCATTGCTCTGTGACAGGCAGTCCTTACAGGAACACTGAGAATTTTGAAGCCATTGAATAAATTATTTATAGGAAATCATTTGCTGTGTCTAGTCATTCCCTAAAACACTCAAATGCATGCCTCTAATGGGCTTATAAAGTTGTGATGAGGACAGACGGAAAAAGTCAACAGTGTGTAAGTGAAAGGGCAGATAATTTGAGATGGCTGAAGACTGAGTTGCAAGGTTCTTTTGAGGAACAGGTCTACAGAAGAATACCCTGTTTTGTTGCACTTAATATTGGGAATAAGAGTCCCCAGGAGGTAAAAAATCCTCTCTAATTTATTTGTTTCAGTTGTCTTCAGTCCCCACTTTCTGTTTGCCATAGAAGAAGAAAAAGGTTAGGAAATAAAATAAAATACAACTAACCTTTGCCTCTTATGTTTACAAATAGCTTGAAATTTCTGATTTTATTTTCAGGATCACATTCCTCTGACAACTTGAATTTAGCTAGGAAGAAACAGCTGAAATAAGCTGAGAGGGTTATTTACATCCAAGCAAGGGTGAGATCCTTTCTACGTGCCACTTCCTGCGGTTCTGTTTTCTAATTAAGGCAAAAGCTAACACGAGTGAAGACACATGCTCACGGTGCATAATTTTTGGAAAGACAGCAGCAATTTAAAAGTAAATTTCACACTAGCTCTGAGACTCATGTCAGATGCTGCCTGCTTGCTCTAGTTCATGAAGGCCATTTATATTCTAAATTTAAAAATAACTTGGTGCTGGCACATTCCATTAATAAATTAGGACTAGAATTTTATGTTTTCAAAGGATATGGTGAGGTATAAATAGACTTGCTAAAAAAGGCTGAAACTCTTGTTTGAGTGTTTCTCTTTCACCTGCATTTATGTCAAGCTTGTGTTCCACTATCTGCCTTCCCATTTCCAAATAAGGGTCCAACTCTGAAATCCCTTCTGCATGGTGATAAAAATTCTGAAGATATTATCACCTCAGGGAAGATATTTGGTGAACAGGACCTCCAAGAAATCTACTCTCCACCTCATTCAATGATGGAGAGGTGCTGCTGAGGTCTCAGGATGATTGATAGTTAATTGGCTTGTGCTGTCATGGTGTTTAAATGCCCAACTGGAACAGCTTTGCGTGCCAGTGGCTTAAAGTGCACGCTTCTACTTGCAGTATTTTTATTCAATGCAGCTCTTTGCTTTTTGGACATATGCCTACAACACAGTGAATATTTCAGTGCTCTGCTTTCTATTTTTAGGTGAAAAATTGTAGATATCTGGTGTAACCTGACAGATGCCAGGGAACTTTTCTGTACTTAGAGGATGGTTTCAATTTCCTTCATTTCAGTCATGAGAGCTGGAGATCTAACACTGGGACAAAACCTAAAGTCCTCGAAAACTCAAAACAAATACCAAAATTAACTATCCCTGACTCACACAAATAGAAAAAAAAATTCTTTTCAATAAACCACCTCATTTAGAATTTCAAAACATTTCCTTTGAATCTTGACCTTTTCAAAAGACACCCTCTTTGTTGTCCTGATGGAATTATCTCACAAAATTTCTTCAGACCAGAAATTCCATAACATAGTCCAATTTTCTGACAATTACTAAATGCTGAAAAATATGAACAGGGAATTTTTCTACAGGCAACCCATTTTCACAAAATGTTTTTCCTGTTTGAGACCTATACCTCCATCCATCACAAGATGCTTTTGTTCAGCCTTGTGACAATGTGCATGAGTTTTATGGACATGAGTGTGATTTCTCAAGGCCTTGCAGATCTACCTGGTCAGACATATGTGTTCTTTGATGTTCTAGAATTTTCCTTAAGAGAACAATTTCCTTTGAAAAGTACCCACTTACATCTCGAAATCAATGGAGAACAGATTAATGTCAGTACAGAGATACCGATAAAAGGATAAATTGTGATCAGAAATTATTAAATACCAGTTAATAAAACCAATTCTTCAATAATCATTACTTCACTCAAAAAAAGTGTTTCCAAGAAAACACGTTAAATCGGGTGCCTGGGTTTTGGACTTTTTGCCAACCTTTCCCTTTTAAAATCTGAAGGAATGTGACTACTTTCAGTGCATAGGGTGGGACAAAGTATAGGGGCAATGAAAAGAGGAGTCTCCAATCAGGGACTTTATCTTTTGTTTTCTACTTTCTGGGCAGTGCCAAGATCCTAAGAGGATTTCTAGAAATGTAGCCTGTAGGAAAATTCATAACTACTTCATCGGCACATAGCTGTGAATTGGAAGCATTTTAAAGAGCATCAATGAAAGAAAAACAGTAACATGTTGGCTGACATAGGTAAGCATGACATAAGAAAGCCAAAATGGCCTCCTCCCTCTTCAGAAAAAAAATCTAAGTCTCTGTTCTGCACACACTTGAAAAACTAAAAAAAAAAGACCATAGGGTTTCTAGATGCTATTTAGGGAGTCACTGGGCAGAAATACATTTAAGTGCCCTTATTGATGAAAATTATTGAAGTCTACATGGCAGTGAGTCAACACAGCTCACACATCATGTGACAGACATTAGTTTTCCCTTGAGTTTTCTCCAGACATTACTTGTAGTTGGGATTTAATGAATATTGTTTAGTTAGTGCTCTGACACTTTGAGTGACTACATCATGGTAGATCCCAGAGAAGTTTATAGTCTGTTCATGATTAAAGCTTCACATCAAAGGCTACTTTGTTTTTAAGAAAGGTTACAATTGAGGTGTCCAAGTTATTTTAGGAAACTAGAACAATATGGTCTTTATACAACCCATTTATAGTACGGCCACTCATTTTCCTATTAGAAAAAACACAGGAGTCTCTATGGAGCAAATAATTGCTTTAAAAGCAGTCCACATGAGATGTCTAAGTGCATCTATTTGTGTCTCTAGGGCATATATGGATCTCTCTGAGTCTCCAACTCGCACGTCTGTTTTGTGGATGTATAGTAGAGGAAATGTATTTGTATATGTGTATAGAGGCTTTGCCCCAGAGGTCTTGGTTGCCCTTGATGGGCTGCAGCTGTGATGTCTTTAATTGAGCTGCAGCTGTAACTGATGAAGATGACCGAGACAAAAGAGGGCGGGTAAGCCAGTCAGAGAGAGTCTTGGAGGAGCTCTGACTTGAGAGAGAGAGCAGCGTGCAGCAGAAGGAGCCTGTGAAGAGCTGCAGCCATGAGAATGCACCCAAGAAGTATGAACTTTGGAAATCTAATAACAACAAGATGGGACTGTCTAAAAATAATAGAAGAACAACAAGTGGTGACCCCGACGTGTAGTTAGCAGAACCTAAGACAGCCAAAAGCTGTGGCAGCCAAGAGCTGCGACAACATAAGACAGCCGAGAGCTGTAGCAGCCAAGAGCTGCGACAGAACAGCCAAGAGCTGTGGTGATAGTTGGTAGAAGCTAAGACAGCCGAGAGCTGTGGCGGCCAAGAGCTGCGACAAAGTGTGGGTGTTATGCATGACCTGTGAGTCATGAGAAATGTATGTATTGTAATTGAACATCTGTATAACTGTTAACTTAAGTAAAAGCAAAGGGGGAAATATAGTAGAAGAAATGTATTTGTATATGTGTATAGAGGCTTTGCCCCAGAGGTCCCGGTTGCCCTTGATGGGCTGCAGCTGTGATGTCCTTAATTGGGCTGCAGCTGTAACTGATGAAGATGACCGGGACAAAAGAGGGGCGGGTAAGCCAGTCAAGGAGAGCCTTGGAGGAACCCTGACCTGAGAGAGAGAGCAGCGTGCAGCAGAAGGAGCCTGTGAAGATCTGCAGCCATGAGAATACACCCAAGAGGTATGGACTTTAGAAATTCTAATAACAACAATATGGGACTCTAAAAATAATAGAAGAACAACATGGATGCAGCAATACCGTGAGACTGTAGTTGTGGATAGAGGGCTGGGGCTCAGGTCTTTCTCACTCTTTGGGTTTAATTGCAAGTGTCTGATGCCTTGCTTGCACTTGTGCAGTTAAGTGCCTTGCTACTACTGGGTGTCTTGCTAAGCCATGCACAGGAAGTACATTACCCTGCGTAATTCCTCTGCTTGAATTCAGCTTGGAGCTCTTACACCCCCACGTGCAGATTGTATCCCAGATACTCCGTGTCTGGCTTTTGTTACAGCAGTTTGGGCTATAAACAGCTTCCTTTACTCTGTATGATGTCAGGAACACTGTTGAAGGGTGTGAGGGGAAGGTAAAAACTGCCTGGAGTGGCTTTGCGTACAATCTGCTTGTCCTAAATAATAGTAGAGAGCTGACCAAATCATAACTCTAATGTTTTTTTTAAAGCAAAGTGTTACTTTTAATTTATGCCATGAAAAAAAGGATAAGTTCAGCAGTACAGCACTCTGTGTGCCCATTTATCAGTAAAGATAACCAAATAGTGGAAATTTCCAATGTTTCCTTTAAACACAAAATGTATTTTGAATGAGTGGATGTCATCTTCATTGGAAGAAAAAAGCCAGTTTAAATTCATATTTTGACCCATTTTATGTCTGGTAAAATGTACTTTTATGTAAGAGCTCTTCTTTAATGTGTTTCTGAAATCCACCCTTTTAAGAGCAGACCAAAGTTGCTTGAATTCTAATGGATGGTCATCCAGCATTTTATTTGCCTACAACCAGTTCTCACTAGCTGCAGACCAAGAAAACTGCAAGATTGGCACAAAAAACCCCCATAATAAAATAGTTAGGACCTCTGTAGGGTTATGAACTTTGAAAAGTGTAAGGAAGATGAGAGGAAGATAAAAGATGAAGGAACAAGATGAAGGAACAATTTTATTCTGTAGTAGGTAAAGGACATCACTACTCTCTATCTCAGGAGCAGATCCACAGCCTTTAGATCTATAAATTAGTGAAAACTGTTACCTCTAGTCAAACTATTTCTGGGTCTACAGAGAGATGTTATGCAATATGCAAAAGAGAGCTCAGCAAAATTTGGGACCTGCAAGTTTGTCATACATTCCTTTTTGTTCATTTATTGAGAAAAACAAACAGGGAAAGATGAAAAAATCAGAAGAAAACTCTTGTTTTTTCCAAACATTTAATGGCAAAAATCACAAGACTATTTGAATTTCCTTCCTTTGTGGGAGAAATGCATGGTATTTTATTTCACACCTTCTAAGTTGTGTGGAAATCTATGAGTATAAACATTATGCATGACTTTCAGAACTAAACATACTCCACCTCCTTAAATCCTGCCCTTTTGACTATTGTAGTTCTCTCTTGTTGCCATGGCCTTTTTCAAAAGAAAAGCAAAAATGTGTTTTGAAGGAGCATAACTAGCAGCTGGAGAACAAGCAAACTGCTGGCTTTTGTTTTCCTCTACACTGTTTAGCAGATGCCATGCACTTGAAACTGGGTCTGCACGAAATTCACCCGGGTCCAGTCCCATGCTTACCTCAGTCCAAAGCAGATGTAACAGCAGTTGTGTTCTAGATGACTAAATAGGATGTAACAGGCATCATCAACTTGTCAGCTTATCTGGGATGCAGACTCAGTACACAGAACGTGCTCTGTTTCAGAGGCAGCTATGGGGTTCAATCTTGGTAGGTTCCTGCTTAGGTTTCCTTACAGGTTTTGCTAGCAAACACCAACAATGTGTGCCATTTCCTCATGTCAGAAAATTCTTCTCTGGAGCCAGACCTGAAGAGTCTGGGCCGGAAGAATCTCATCAAATTAATAAAGAGAGCAATAATTGTGCACTGCTGATTTTAATAGAAATACAATACAGAGAACTACTAATGGTGGTAATAGGGACACTGTCAGTAATTTATAACAATGAGAAGAAGAGTCTCTTGTAGAATCATAGTGTGTGGATTACTTTAGAAAGGAAATTGGAATAATTTTTGACCATGTCAAAATTGCACAAAATTCCTAAGAGTGATGCCTACAAGACATTGCATAGAGCCCTGTGTGGATTAGGAAGGGATGTGGCTCTCTCTTTCCTGAGCTTTTAGTGGGAAGCATATTAGTGGGTTTTAAAGACAAGCATTATTCAGTGCTCCCTCTTCTCTCTACTCTCTGGAGTAGCAAGCTGAACCATTTCAGCCAGGGGAAATATTTCCTTTCTCTTTGTCAGACTGTGACAGTGCTACACATGCCCTGTGCATGAGAAATGTAGTTTGAGTCAGAAATGAAGGTTTGCCAGCTCTTTGTAAGGTGTGTTCCCTTCTCAGCACCTACTCCAACATCCTGAGTGGCTCTCCAGCTGCTGGAGGGAATGGGCACAGCATTGCTTGCTACAGAGTGGATGCTAGATGATGAGGAAGAGGAAGCTGAACAATTTATTCCATTTTCATTGAAAACACAGTTTCGATTTTCCAAAAAAAAGCTGTTATGCCAGTTCCGTGGTGACCAGCATAAAAATAAAAAGTAAACAGTGTAATGAAAATGTCACTAAGGGGAATGCAGTCGAAAATACGTGTAGTAATTTACTCATTGTTGCTTCTGCTTAAAAAGGGGAACATCTGAAGATATATTATGAAATTTAAACCTCTTTTTATGTCCTTGATAGAGAAACATTCTCTATGGAGGAAATTATTTCCTTTGCTACACTGCAGAATTAGGATCTGTGAAGCTTTATCCACTTCTAAATCTTTGTTTGATCCCAATGTATGTATTCACATGTTTGGAGAACTGCCACTGCTGCAGAGTTGTAACACCAGTCAGCTCTCTGCTCACAGCCTTTATCAGTTCAGTGACAACCTGGGAACCCACTCTGTAATGTCTCTGATTTCTAAGCAGGGATATTCAGGTGATTGGGAGCACACAGTAACATAAATGAATTTTTCACCTGAAGTAATTGTAAAACCAACATGAATTTCTCTGCTCTGAAGATGCATTATTGTTTGCAAACAAAAAAGTCTTCAAGTAATTTGCACATAGAAGCAAAAGAGCATATGCTTAACAATTTTTACATGTGATTAGGATGCTTTGAAGACAAAGATTGCTCAATATTCTAATATTTTTAAACTTTATGTTGCCTTCCATATTTTCCATATGTTAGAGAGTGTGTGAAGAAATAGTATGTTTATTAGAACAAGTAATATGACATAGCTGGAAAAAAACCTGGCAAATTCTGACACTTAGTCATTCTTCAGTTCCATGAGGCTCCTGAATAATTTTGAAGGACTGTAGAAAAAGCTCATCTCAACCAGCCATTTCAATGGTCCTTGTTTACAGTTTGCTTGTACGTTCTTAATTGATCAAAATCTTGGAGGAAAAAAAAAAACTGTAATGGGGTAAAAACCTTGGAAAATTATTACTCATGTCCCCACAGCATGTTTGTATTTATGCATCTCTTTTCTTGGTCTCTCCTGTTCTTTCTGTGATCCTCTTTATGCACTGACCAGCCCACTCCACTCTTTGCACATGCAGAGCAGAGGAACACATATCATCTATATCCAAATAATGGAATTTTGTAAGAATACTCCTTATCAGAGAAAATACCTCTTTTGTTGAGAAAACATAAGCCTTATAATCCACAACTGAAGAGTTATATCTGACAGATAAATGTTCTGTACAGAGGAAAAGCTAATCAGTATTTTGTTTCTCAGTGGAACAAGAAACTAGCAATATGTGTTGAAATTTGCCCAGGGCCCAAATGAGTATTTAGAAATAAGGTAAGAGATCTCAACCTCTTCTCTTGCACACATCAAACTATGCTTAAAGCAAAGTAGCCTCTCTTTGTTTAAGGTGAAAGGTTGTTTGCACAGGTAGCATGTGAAAGGGTTTGAAATACCATGGCAATTCTTCTAGTAATAGAGAAAAACAGGTGCAATTTCTAGTGATTAAAGCATTATATCTGGACAAAATGCCATGGATGGACAGGATAAATAGGTGCAAGAGATGGAGTAACCATGAAAGAGTCATGCACAACTGTTCATGCACAGGCATACCTGATCCTGGAGCTATTTACACTCCCCAGCTTCAGGAGAAAAAAAAATCTTGTTCCTTCTAAAAAAGGGGTATTCTAGGGGTTCAGATCATCTCCTGGTGAGAGGTGAGGCTGTTTCTGCAGGCCCCTTTTATAGTCTCCTGAAGCTGAGCTTTTCCTGCTGTGGCCTGCTGTGGTGTCGGGCTGGTGATTCCCCAGTAAAACTCACAGGGCTACGTTTCCTTTTGTTTACCAAATGTTACATTTCACCCAGGAAAAGAGTTCAAATATACTGACTTCTGATGGAGTAGCACCTATTAGTGATTGGTGCAGCTCCAAAGAAATTATTTCCTCTGTGTAACTGGTTACTATGCCCCAGAATTTTCCATTTTATAGGCTTCAGCAGGAAAAGGATGATTATTGTTTTTGTCTCTAATAAAGGTGTAATACTGGGGATTTCCTGGTGGTATGCACAACACTCTTAAATGAAGCAAGGTTGCACAATAAAGCATTGTATCAAATCCAGGCATTAAAAGTGGGTCTTAAAATAGCTCAGACCTAAATGAGAAAACATTTTTAAGAAGTAAAATAAAGAAAAAGTATGAGATGTGGTACCACCATTATCCCTGACCTTCTCACTTTATCATAATGGCTGGTGTATTTCTTAATTCCTCAACTGCTGAAATTGTAATTGAAAAAGCAAATATTCATATATTTATGGAAAAGTGTACACTCAGGTTTGCTTTTTAAAAAAAAATTGTTTCTGAACTCTGCTATTGAGGATAAAAAGTGCAATTCAGAAGCACTTTGCAATTTCAAAAGCTGAGGACAAATAGAAAGTTATATACTAAGAAAATTGAAGTGCTTGGAGCATTGTTAAACTATTAAATTAAAGAGAATTTTGTTTTCCTCCTCTGTGAGTACTGAGATTGCTAAAACTGGATTTTGGTTGACATCCTAACTTCCCCATACATAACCTTTTCAACCTTCAGTATTTTGCAGCCTTTTTCTGCAACTCAGAGATCTGTAAAACTGTATTATGTTTCCTTGCTTCTTAGAAGAATTGTGAGATCAAATTGTGGGCACACACACGCACTCTCAATATATTTAATAGACAAACAATGCAGTGTAGGTGGGTGAAGAAGAATCCAGACAGACCATTCTAGTTTTTAAATTTAAAATTTTAGAACATATTCTCTCATATGTGTATAAAGAGTTTGTTTTATGAACTTTCTCATTTTTGCTTTCTGCTAAGCTTCTGGTTTCATCTAGTACTGCACTTCTGCTGAGAGAATTGTTATACAATCTAACCCAAATAGGCAAGGCTAAGAAAAATCTTATTTTTTATATTGTGTATGAAGAATCATGCCACTTTGCTTGGCAGGCTTTTGTGGTGTTGTAGGCCTGATAATCACACTGGAAGTTGTGTTTCAGATTTCCATTTATGGTAATCTAGAAAATACCTAATTTAGACATTTTTGACATAGTTTAAGAATAGTTTGATTACAAGTTGTTCTGCATTTGCATGAAAGAATTCCACAGTTTTTATAACTGTCTGGAAGAACATAAACTTTTGGGATTCCACATTGAGAAGGTACTGAGAGTCTAATGGCTCTTACATGGTTGCTTCCTCCTGTGTGTGCTTTAAAAATAGTTGAACATCCATAATTGTTCAGTCATAACTGAAATTGTAAAACTTTAACTTGCAAAGACTGAAAATCATGTGAAAATGCTAGTTAATATTCCATTTTATGAGTCTTTCACTTCCACTGTAGTGCCTGATGAAACCTGGGGTTTCCAATAAACCCCAACCTTGTAGCTTCCATTCAATTCTTCTCCATTACTGATGTTCATACTGATGATCCAAATAATGAATTCCCACTCTTACTTATTGCAATGTATGGCTGTTTTGGAGAGAGCCCTGTATGTTTAGGCCTGTCAGCCTTTCCTCGGGCACATGGCTGCATGGTGCTAGCCAGCTCCAGGACTTAGAGGTTCAACTGTGGAAAAAATTTGTCTCAGGGTGGCTGAAGCCTGGGCTTCCTCTCCAGCCATCCATCCCTCTTCCTTCTAACAGACCTTACCACCCTCTGAGACAGAAATGATCAATAGATGCACATCTCTTAGTCCTTCCAACAATTTTAGGATGTCAGGCTGCCACCTTCCCTTCTGCTCCCTTGTCTTGGGGGGCGAATCAGCTGGCTAATTTTATTTCCCTAGTACCATCTATCATGCTCTATCTCTACTAGAAGTCGGAGGAGACAGGCAGCTCTTACTCTGAAAGTAAAATTAAGAAGAGTCAAACAAGATTCATAATGCAGGGACAGAGTGGATACCGGCTTTATTTCTCAGTAACATATTTCCTGGCACTGTTGATCAAATCAGTAAGTGGGCTAGACTTAATATGAAATTAACTTCATTTGTGAAAACTATTTTTGGAGCTGAATAATTTCTATAACATAAATATGAAAGAAAGATCATTTTGTGTTGATACTGGCTCAGTTTGAGCACTATTTAAAAACATATAAGTGCAAAAACTTGAGGATATATCTTTATAGTTTAAGTGCTTCTTGGTAGTCTTATTTCCTTAGTAGATTTATTCTTATTTAAACCTCAAATTTTTTATTAATCATGCATAATATTTGACAGAAATTTTAAAAATCTGCATAACAGAATAGTGTATAAGTGTTGAAAATGTTATCCTAGGAAACATTTTATTTTATTGGAGGTGCAGAGCTGATCTTTTACATTACATTCTACCAAACCTGTTTCTTCCTCGGAGATGGACATTTGAATTAATTAGTAAAAATTGGCTGTCATCTATAAAAAGTGTTTTGCAGAAGGCTATTGTTTTTCCTTTTGTTGTTGAAGAAAGCTGGAAGGCAGATTTAAATCATGCTGCATTGTTGCCATTCTTTTTGGTTCTCAAATAATGGTGTGTGTTCAGCAGAAAAAAAAATCAAGGTCTGCCATTATACATTCTTGGATGTGTATAAAGTGCTCCACAGAAAGTGAAAACTTAATTAAAACAGCAAATAAATCTAATCACATTTAATACCTGAAGTAAATATCTGCATGATGCCATTATTATAATTTTTCTTTTCCAGTTACCCTGTACCTGATGTAGCTGAGCATTTGTGAAACAGTTTGTAGATCCAATGTGAACGTACTTAGCAGCTTGTAAATTCACATTTCTTTATGTTTTCAAACAGAGATTCAAATACTTGATATGAAACATCCCCATTTGAAGTATTATTACCTCTTCATGTAAATGTGATTTGGTTTTCATAAACTATGTGATTTCCAAGTTCTGATGATTTTTATTATTTATATCATAATTTAAAAGCCAAAGCTCTGTATCACTGTATTCAAGGATATAATTAAGCTTTAGTTCAGCCTGGTGGTCACAGAAAGATTTTGAAAACAGAACTTCCCGTGACAGTTGAATCAATATGGAAAAATATGTGAGAATTTATGTGCAAGTCAGTACTTTCTGATATTGTTACTCTAACACTTTAATGTTTCTGAAACTGTAATTTGAACATCATTCCTCTGCAATTAATATTTTGTACTAAGTTTAGTGAGAAATGGTGTATATATCTGCATAAATATGTAAATTCAAACAAAGGTTATTTAAGCCTTTGTTTGAATTTACATATTTAAATTTAAATATATTTAAATTTACATATTTAAATTTAAATTTTCTTGCTATTTAAGCTAATTTTGTTTATGTATTACTTCATTGAACTTCAATGGAGTTAATAGCATTCACAATGTCCAAAATGTAGCCATGCAGTGGCTTCCAAGGGTAGCATAATTATGTATTTCCTGATTGAAGGCAAATTCAAAATGATACTGTTTTATTAGACTACAATTTTATCTTTAATTTCCTTTGTAAAAGAATTGTACAAAAACATTTGTTTGAATTTTCAACCTCTTTGGAACCTGATAAATTCAGTGTCTGCTTCTCTCTCTTTGCTGTGGGTGTAGAAAGGAATGATAAATTGTTCTCATTCTCACTTGGTAATGCTTTCCATTCACTTTGCACAGGTGTAAATGACTACATGGGAACAGGGACAATGATGAAGCAGGAACTGAGCTTAAAGTAGAAACACAATTTTTCTGGCAGTCACCATGCAATTGGGCTAGATTGCCATATGTCTCTCAAAGCAAGATTTTGGCAATTGTAGTCAGACTTCCATGTCCTGTCCTCTCCTGCAGAATTACGGAGTTAGACTTTAGTGCTTCATTTGGTCAATTAACTGGCCATTGGAGGATATATGTAAACTGCTGAATGAAATTCAGTGCTCACATCTGAATGCTTGTCCTAAGAGTGTGAAGAGCAGCCCTGCCATGTGTCTTTCCCTGTGTAACCACGTGGGGCTTCCAGAAGGCTGCACAGTGTTTATTTAAAAGTCCTTGGAGGTGATGATCCTTTGTATGTGTGTGAATGTGTAACTGAAAAAATGTACCAAATGCACATAAAATTTTTTCTACCTTTCTTGAATCAAGAGTAAGGCAAAGGAAATGCCTTTAACGTGTAGAACAGCTAATCCTAACTGGCATTATTCTAAATCTTTTGCCCAGTTTTCCTTGAAATGTTTAAAAATGAAGTCGCTGCTACCAAAACCAAATACTGAGAAGTGTTTTGGTAGGAAGACTCAGCTATTCTCTCATGAGCCATTCTCTTGGCTACTTTCTCCCATTTAATAATAAAATGTAATTTTCTTTTCTTTCTTCCTCCAAAAAATTTTTGAGAGGTCTTTTCTAGTTAAATCAGAATGGATTACCTTTCTTTTTCAAGCAGAGATCAGAATGTTTGAGGCTTTATCTTATGGTAAAGCACTCTGGGGAATGGGAATGCTGTCTTGGCTGCTAAGGGAGAAAAGACCCAGAGGTGGGACATCATGGTCTGTTCTGCAGGAAAGGTCTTTTGCATAGCTACTGAGGCTGAGCATATGAGCCCCTGAACTCAAATCCACCTCTATTTGCTAAGCCATGTTATTCTAAAATAATTACAGTGCTGATTGTGTTGATTGCCTGTATTGGGGCTGATCCAGTTTGTCTTTCCTGGCTTTGATCCAGGATTATCCCTTGGCTTTGGTGGCCATTCAGGCTTAATATCCTAATTAAAATAGGGAGTCCTAAAGGCCTTCTGAAATTGCTGTGCGGCCCCAAAGACCATCCTAACGCCACGCTGTGCCAGCAGGGCCCAGGGGTGCCCCTTTGTGGGCAGTCCATATGCCAGGCATGGGATGCCAGGCGTGGGATGGTGCCAGGCTCTGTCCCTGCTGTCCCTGGAGCCCAGGGCAGCCGTGGGGCCGGGCACTGGCGCAGCCCCGCTGTGCTCACGGCAGCGCTCCAAGGCAGGGGCTGCCAGCTCCTCAGCCCCAGCTCTGCTGCCAGCACAGCAAACCAGCTCCCTGCCCTGCAGGGGCACTGCCAGAGAGCCACATTCCCTATGAAATCCTGGATTACAGCTCTCTTGCTGGAAAGAAAGATGGACTTGGCTTTAAAAGGTTAGCCCTTACACATGCCCTGGTATGGTTTGTGTTCAGTTTGTAATGGCTTAGCAGAAGCTTTTAATAGCTCCACTTAATATCTGTTGTACTGAAGATTTCACCTAATTGGGACAACTGGTAGATCTGTAGCCGGGCCAAATAAATGATCCTAAAGTGTCATGAAGATAATAAGAGAGATAATATTGTTGTGAATAAAAATATCAGGGCAGAAATCTTACAGTGCATGTAATCTATTACACTCCTGATTTCTTCTTTTAATCTTTACTTGGATACAGTCTGTATTAAAAGACAACAGAGCAGAATTTCATCACCTAGTAAAAGCATCAGTTTTCACTGTCCAGCTGCATCCTCAGTATGTGTAATTCAATAAATGGCTTGATCAAGAAGCTGTCTTAGCCACTCACCATTACTGTGCAATATCTTCTCCTTGTTAGATGTTGCAATAGAATCACCATCTAAATGAAGGATAACGTAATTAAGTGGAGTATTGGGTAGTGTCAGAGGCAGAGGCTTTATTTTCTGGAGAGGGACTTTGCCAGAGCTGTATATTTTAGCTGTCAGTAATCATAACCGCAACCAAAGGGTTATAACTTTATTCCAGGCTATTAAGTAATTAAAGCACCTATTAAAAACAATTTCTTAACACCAAGGCAGTGTGTGTGTTAGTAATCAGCTGTTCAATGTTCTTTTTCTTCTCTTTGAACTTACAGGGAAGAGGATCTTATGCATAAAAAAACCCCAAACAAAACATTAAAAAATCTCCTAAATTTCAGTTGAGCAAATAGAATAAAATATTGTCTAGTCTATTTAGACTAAACTGTGTCTAAACTAGAGGTCAGGGTTTCTACCCTAACACATTGCAGGTACACATAAACTCTAATAGCCAAAAAAGAAAGAAACAGCAGTGCTTTAATTAGAGCACAAATGCACCATTTATTCACTGGTAGACCTTGACCCACTACTATGCCTTCTTATTATAAGCTTCATACCTTGGTCCTCTTGAGGGCTCCTGGAGTGTTCAACAGCCTCACTTCTGCTGGTGGTCTCTTAAGAACCATGCTGCCACTGTGACTTGAATGTGAATCAAAGCAGAGATCTTTCCCAAGAAAGGCTTTATATTTTCATTAAAACTTCAAGCTTTTAATTAGGGTGAATCCCTATTAACTCAATCTGTTGGAAAAACCACTTATTCTATTGCTGGCATATGCAGTGCTAGCTGTGTCTAATTATGTCCCTTGAAAAGATGGAGCTGCTTTCCAACACCATAGTGCCAGTAGTTAGCTGGTTATATTCTAACTTTGAAGAATTAGCAAACTAACATTGACAATTTAACAAAAAAATTATTGGTGATGCAATATATTGGACTACCAGATCTGTAAGGTAAAATCCAGGGAGTAGTACTGAGTTAATAGGTAAGACACAGGAAATATAGGGGTGAAATTATAAAGAAGACTGAATTATAACCAAAAATACTGTGGCACTCTGCAGGCAAAGAGGATAGGGACAGAAAGGACTGTGCAGAGTTTTAAGCTCTTCTTTGAGTTCGTCCACTATTCAAACATTAAGTTTAATATTATATAATGTATATGCTATATACTGTAGTATAATGTACTCTCTGAATTAAGGGCCTCACACTTCAGGCTAAATACAAAAATTTCCAGTGTCTTCTCTTTGTCCTCAGAAACACTGTGTTCTTGACTAAGAAAGTGACCCATCTTCCAGAAGAAGACTACTTCCAGAGTCCAGTCTCAATTTCCAGCAGTTGTTAGCCTAGCAATTGGGACACTGTGGGAAATGGGTACTGTGGGTTCCACTGTTCCCAAGATTAGGAATGCTCTGAATACAGATTTTTAATTTCCTGAACAAATGATACAACAACTAAACAACACTGTTAAAAACAAGACATCCTCCTGTTCTGATGTTCATATCACCCTAATAATTTGCAAGTAGGACACTTCACTTTAGCAAACTAAGGTGTAAGATGTTCCCAAACTTTAAAGTTTATAGTACAGAAATTCAAAGGAAAATTGAGATTTGGTGTGCGTTTTCTTTTTAGTTATATATTTTTTTTTCTTTTTAGTTATCATCTTTTTTTTTTCTTTTTTCTTTTTAACAGGGAGTACAATCAGCCTGTAGAATAACTGAAATTAGAATTGTAGGAGATTTTCCATTACTTGAAACCTGAAAATTGACATTGGATGTTTAAGTAAAAAACAGGCTTGAGATATATCACAGCTATTGAGATTTGAAGCAATAATTAATTCAGAGAAGTCCCATGACCTGTCAGACTAGATGATCACAATGGTCACTTCTGGCTTTAAAGTCTATGGAGTTTCTGGCTTCTGTGCTGTGAATGCCAATGAGGCTGCCAATTAGTGGGCTTTTTTTTTTTTTTTAATGTGGACACGTGTTCACTGGGAGCTAGGCTGAGACTACTAAATTAATTTTAAAGTCATTAAAATGCTTCATTCCCTGAATAATGATTGCCACAAAGCACAATCAGAATGTAAAAGAGAAAGCATCTTATTCTTGGAACAAAAAAGTAAGCATAAGGAAGCAGTATAAATATAATGCAGCTTTTTTACCATCTCATTTTTCCCCATCACTGAATGCCATATATAACATGTCTAATCATTCATTTCATTGTTATTTTTATTCCTTGGAATAGAAAGAACATTACTAAGACAGTGCTTGAAGGGGGTAGGGTTTTAATGCCAAAGGCAATGATGAAATACCTAAGTAGAGGTTGATCCCCAATCTCTTGGGAGAGAGAATGTCTATTGAAAGGCAGAGACAAATATGAATACTTAATCATCTTTAGCCTAGATGTTTTCTCCATTCCAGGTGCAACGTTTTCACTAAAATCAGTGGACCCAAAATTTCTTTATAAATTAATGGCAAGTTTGTCATTTAAAGAAAAACACATGAAATACTCTTCTACGTTCAGAATTAAAGATGGGGAAAAGAGGAAATGGGTAGCACATGACTGGGGGCTTTAGACATAAATTAATATGCATGTTTAAAATGTGAGAGCAGTGGGTGTATTTCTGTCTCTGGTGGGGCAAGCACAGCTCCCTGTGAGCAGGGAGGGTGACAGCACACCTCAGGTGCAGCACAGGGCCATGAGCTTTCTTTACACATTCATTTTTATTTAAGTTCTACCAGAGTGTTGGTATGCTTGATACCAGTGGGATTTCATAGCAGCATTTCAACTACCATGAGGTGGAGTGTCACATAAAGCACCCTGAGATGCTAAGGTGGAAAGGTTCAGTCCCCTACAAAATGCAATTAAAGGGAGTACTATTCTTTTAACAGTAAAATACAGGCCTTCAGCTCTGGGACCCCCAACACACCCAAGAAGGACGTGGACCTTGTTGAGTCCAAAGTAGGGCCATGAAGATGATCAGAGGGAAGCAACATCTCTCCTATGAAGACAGATGGAGAGAACTGGGGTTGTTCAGCCTGGAGAAGAGAAGGCTCTGGGAGGACCTTGGAGCACCTTTCAGTACCTAAAGGGGTCCTGTGGGAGTTGGAGGGGGACTTTTTCCAAGGGCACATAGGGACAGGACAGATAAGAATTCTTTCAAGTGACAGTGGGTAGCTTTGGATCAGATCTTAGGGAGAAAATGTTTACTGTGAAGGTGGTGAGGCACTGGAACAGGTCACTCAGGGAAGTTGTGGATGCCCCATCCCAGGAGGGACCAGTTTGAGCAAGCTGGTTTAGTGTTAGGTGCCCCTGCCTGTGGTAGGGGGCTTGGAACTAGGTGATCTTTAAAGGTCCCTTCAACCCAAATAATTCTATGACCTATGGATTAGAGCCTATAAACAGTGTTATTGCAAATTCTGATTTTACAATCCTTCTTTTGATTACTAATTTTACTCTTTCTGTCTGTATTTGACATCCTGTAAGCAGCACAATAGAAAGGCTATATTAAATGAGAATACCAGGTGGTATTCTCTGTATTTGGTGACAGCTAAAACTCTGCCATGGTAGCTTGCAAGTTTAGTTTTTCTGTGTATTTGTAAGTGGATGCTATCTCTGGGGCTCAGTTTCTGCAATGCAATCCTTTCTCTTTAATGAGGTCTAATATTATTGAGTGACCAGAGAAATAAAGAGCACTTGTGATTGTCTTGAACTTGGCAAACTGCAGCTGCAATGTGCTTGCTCCTCGAAGCCTGTTGACATTCAGTGTACTAAAATTGAATTTGCAATTACTGGCTAAGAAAAGCATCCCCGGTATTTTTAAAATTATGATCCCTTAGCATAATGGGGCCATTCACTTTTGTTTCATGCTGGACCAGCTTCTGAGGGATCTTGAAGAAATGAGACAGCTATTTCCCTGTTACCAGCCATCTGAATGAGGAATAAGAAAGAGGAAAAGTCTATGCTTTCAGTCAAAGAGATTTCCAAATATACCATCAGCTGCTTGTTTTTTCTCTGTACTAGATTCTAAAAATTCAGAGAAAAAGAAGGCCAGCAATCTGGACAGCACTGGGATGCTGCTTGGAAGAAGCCTGCCTCAGTTTGCAAAACCTCTGCTGTGTAGTAACTGTGTGCCACAGATCTCACTTCAGAAATCCCCACATAAAATCCTACTGCAGGCCTTAAGAGGGCTACCTTAATCCAGGCTTCTCAGTGTTTTTATCTCAGGGCTGTGTCATCTAGGGATAGGAAAAATGGGATGATCTTGTGCAGTATTCCTGCAACATGTTCCATTTTCATTTGACTTGAAAGAGCTATTTTGAACATTCATTACTTCCATTATTAATTGTTTTCTCTACTTGCTTACATGTTTGGGAATGGTGTCAAGGAAATTATACTTTATTTTCAGAGTTTCTGAAGATCATTTTCTGGTGTTTTATAAACCATGTTACATTGTTATTAATCACTCTAATAAAACACCAACAGAAGTAGCTTAGTGGTCAGGGTTACTGAAGATGCAACATGGCAAATTTTGAGGGGCTGCATCAAGCAAAACTTAGTAATGGAATAGACTCTAATAAAATTTATGAAAATAACTCGCACTTTCAGTTAAATAAAATATTTTCTCTGAGTTAAAATAAATTGCCAGGAATAATGTCTAGCAAATTAGCACTTTGTACTGAAGATTGGTTGACATCCTTCACGCACTTGATAGGTCAAAAGTTTACATCAATCTTCTTTACTCATGTACATGCACACACTTGGACTGTCATGAGTTGTAGGGGTATGTGTGTACAAGTAGTTATATATTAAAAAATTAAAATACCAACTTTCCAATATAGCTGGAGATTCACTTTTGCATGGATACTGTGAAAAGCTTTGTGTCAGCTCAAAGAATTACAAAATTTCTTTTATTTTCATGTATTTTTTAGGAGGAAAGGCTTTGACCAAAGAGGACATATTAGGTGGTTTATTCATGTTTTTCTGGAGTGTTATGCCAAATCTCTTTCAAAGGATGGAAGACTGATTATATTGCCTGCATGGATCCTCCATTTCCATTTCAGCTGCATCTAACTCCTTTTTCTTTAGAGAACTGATCTATATTCTGAATGCGCTCTCCATAATAATTTCAATCTCTTGGGATAATGTGTGATAATCTTGTTTAAAATTGACATCTGTCAACTAACTCATTGTCAAAATGCTTTTCTTTTGTCTGAAGAGCATCTTATACTACAATACTCCTATGTGACTTGCCTAGGTTAGACAACTCTTGTGAAAAATAAATCAGAATATTTGTCTGCTTACTACAGATGAGGGAATACCTCATATAATAAAATGGAATTGTTCTTTGACAATACTTGGTAAGTAAGTCTAAGATACAAAGGCAAGAAATTGCTGTTACCTGCAAATAGAAATGGAAATGCAGACACTCCTTTATTCTTTACAAACTCTTGGGCCCCATCACATGCAAAATGGGTTGCAAAGAAAGTGCACTTCAGCATTTCAGCCTCTTCTAATACAAAGAAATATCAGAAACCCATTAAAAGGAAATTAAAAATTAACCTATGCCCAGCTGCTTTTTTCCTAACCAATCCAGTTTTCACTGTGGTAAACTGTAAGTGTGATATCTGAGTTCCTGTTCAATCAGTCCTAAATCAACTTGGCATTCTGGAGCAGTCACTTATTTGGGCATTGGAAGAAATTTAGGACTTTATGAACAGAATTGTTGATGTCCCTAAAGAAAGCTTTTAACCACCAAAAGGCTTAGAAAGTTGACACTGCTTGCTCTGTTGCAGCATCAAACTGGTAATTCAAATTTTATGTATGCAAACAAAAAGTTCAAAGCACAAAGTTTTACCACCTAATAAAAGTCCTACTCAAATATAAATTGTAGTTATAATTAAGGGGAACAAGTAATTTCCTGCTTGTTTCTGGCCTGCACAACTCCACACATCTGAAAACATTTGGACTGCTCATGGGATTATCTTTCTACCCAGAAGGAGCTCAAGTTGATCTAAACAGAGAAGACAATACATTTTTGATTAGAGGATACCTGTCAGGTGGTGGTAGGCTAATTTAATATCACCCACCTGAAGGGCATTAGCTTTAATCTGGGATGCATCAGGAAGATGACCTAATGACAATTTACCACTTATAACAGTATTTAGAGTCCCCAAGTAAATATAAGTATTTAAAGCCAGCATATAAATACATCCAGGGAAAGCACTTTCCCACGCACACCAATAAAGGAACAGCAGAAGTTCTGGATTCCACAAGCAGTACTGGCTCCCCAGGTACCCACTTATTCTACCAATATCTTGAAAGAAAATTACAGCAACGTGATTAGTGAATTCATTAGATTTGGATGAGAGAACTATTTTGCTTGCTGCATTTGCAATGTTCTACTTTATCACTGGGCTGTGTGCTCTGAGAAGCCTCCAATCATCCTAATGCCACCTCTCAACTTTGCAACATAACCTCGTAAAAGGCAATTTGGGTTTATCTTTTATGCCTGCATCTTCTCAGTGGAGCTGGCAGCAGGTATGAGTACATCTGCCGGTGTGATTTAATTCAGCTAAGATGATCCTCAAGTCTGCCCTCTCTCCGTATACAGGAAGCTCTACCTCAGTCCCCCTTGTTGCCCCTGCTCCCTCCTAGTATCTTCCACAAATTGTCATTTCTACTTTCTTGCAAAATCCAACTGCCAGAAACCAAAGGGGACTTTGATGTAGAAAAAAGGGGTTTAAAAATTCATTACAAACCTTCCTTGTGTTCACAATCTATTGGCATGATGCAATTTCAGTCCTTTGAGTTGCCTACCATACTGTCAGGACAGGTTAAAGAATTATACAATGGTGTCCCTGTTCCTGTGGGATGGAGAGGGTAAAAAAACATAACCACCTGTGGATGACTTGAGTGGGCCTTTTCCTTCTTTAAACTAAATTTATATTTTTCTGCCATCTCTTAAAGATACAGAGACTGAAAAACTAACTAGGATACATTTGAGATCTTGCACTATTTTGTCCTCTGAGACCTCTTCTGTCAGAAGAACAATTGATTTCTGTTATAGCATGGTCAGACAAAACAGTAGCTTTAGCAATCACTACTATGCCTACCCCACAGCAGCTTCAGAAATGAATTACCAGACCAAATATGCTTCTGTTGCTAGTGGCGATAGTGAGATAACTAAAATTCAGTGAGATTTTTCTACTACAGAAAGAAAGGCAGTAGTAAAGTAAAGCCAGCAATAAGGTAAAACCAGTTACAACATGAGTGAGGAGTTATGGAAGCTCATTTCCATCTTTTACCTGCCATCCTGGATATACTTTTAATTTGTAAAAGCTGTTTATTATCACATTTGCAAGAGGCACAGATTTTATTCTTTCATGCGCAGAATCTTAAAATGGTGTCAGAAGCACTGTCCTTGGTGCTGGGTAATCTGCCAAATTTGAGGCTTCTCACAAAAAGGGATGAAGAGGCCCATCACTGCCGTTTCCCTGGATGGGCAGGGATCTCCAGATCACAGGCATGACTGCAAGTCAGGAGAGCTAGCTCTTATATGCCACCTAGTAGCTGTGCTGAATTGGGAGTGTGGAAATCCCTGGCTTCATTTGGGTCAGCAGGGCATGTGGCAGGAGTACTTTGCAGCATATTCACTGTGGGAAGAGATCTCTTCTGTACCAGGCTGAGTTCAGGAACTATTTAATAAAGCCTACAAATGTGGGATAATTCGATCAGCGTGATAATGGTCCCACCCATCCGCAGTGGTGAAACAATCTCTATATTTCATGCCATAACACAAAATTGCTGGGGTAAGTTTAGCTCCTAATGGATGATGTCTACCTGTTCAGATGAACCAGTGTATTCAAAAAAGGCCTGTAGCTGTAAAATGAGTGCATACTGCTGGTCAAAATTCAGATTCGGTTTGTCATTTATCATCACAGATACCATTTGGTACTTAGCTCTGCACTTCAAAAATTGAAGAGAGGAGCTGCTTTGTAAGATGAAATAGTTCTTACTCCTGTTGTTAAACATATTTGGATTATGGAATAACTGTATAGCTTTTGAGAATATGGGTGATATTTCATAAAGAAGGTTTTTTTGTATCTTCTAGTATGATCCTTTTATAAAGCTTTCTTTTATGCCTCTGGAAGTCAATGGTGATTTTGCTTGGAGTGGGTTAGACCCTTTGTATTTGAAAACCTCAGGAGAACTTTCAGCACAGAGCAGATAGGCAGACAACGCAGTATTTGTCCACGGTATGAAGAAACCACTGAAGTCAAAACATCATTGTCAGCATATAATGAGGGTTCTGTAGCACTGCTACACTTAACTCTTTCTGCTCAACAATGATCTTAACACTCTGCAGTGCTTTAGAAAAGGAGATCAATTTGTGGAAATTGCTGTGAAAGTACTTCTCAGAATTTCAAAGTGCATTCACTGCTTTGACTTCAATAGAGCTTATCTATTGCCTCAACTAGGGAAGGAGAGCATCTATTTCTCTGTAAAGCAGTTATTATTGTTTCTGAGAAGGACTGTAACCCTGATGCTGTGAAAAACTTCTCACTTTTTGACTGATCATGTGGCTTTGGCCTGATCATGAGACCTTTATTTCTGTATTTTATTTCAGAAGAAAAGTTTTCTTCAAGTTTAACTAAGAGAGGCAGTTAGGAGTGACATTTTGAGGGGGCAGGTTTCCTGGCACCACAGGGTTACACCCCAGCAGGCAGAGAGAACCCTGGTATCAGGCTGGTTGTGCTGAGAAAGCCTGCAGTATTAGGTTTGGGCAGGGGAAGAAGATGTTGAGGAAGTCATATACTCATGGTTGGAGCAGAGGAAATCCTCTCTTTTGAAGACTGCTCTGGTGTTTTACCAGGAAAGCAGAAGATAATTGTGTGCAATGAGGACCAGGCTGGCTGTGCAATGTGTGCAGGTGCAATGTGTTTGCAGGCTGGCTGGTTTGGTGGGCTAGACTTGCTTAGCACTTGATTTCTGAAATGGGGGAAGACTCAGATAAAGTGGAAAGGGATTGGCAATGGGCTGGTGGCATACATGGTAGGAAGGGAAATCATCCTGAAAGAGCTGGGATGGAGAGGGATACCAAGATGCTAATGGTTTACCACCAAGGGTTGCCTTCCCAAGAGGCAGGTATCCAGGTGTTTTAATCTCATTCTCTATCTTTTTTTAAGAACAGCGCAAAGGTTCTTAACATGTTTTGAAAGAACACGTTGCAATTCTTCTATTTTTTCTTCAAATTATGCATGTTTTTATATGAAAAATAATATTTTACTACTTATTTTCCCCTATTATTTATTTCTCATCTATTTAATATGTTGAAGCACTGTATCAAAAGCAGGTTTTTATAAGCAGATTTTTCCTGGGAATATATTTTCTTATGTATTCTCTTCAAAACACACTAGTCTATTTTTGAATCATATATGATGTACAGCATCAAAAATGGATGCCTCCAGGAAAACGTCACAAAGTACTCTTCTTTACGTCATTACCATTCTGTGTGCCAGGAGTGTTGGATCTTTTATTGTCATGGTTTCATCACAGGGGAGCCTCTCCATGGGAACACTTGGCTTCTTAAGAGTCCATCAGCATCTGTGACTAATTCCCCGTTGTTTGCAGCATCAAATGTAGTTCTAGTAAAATGACTGTCATCACGAGAAGTATGACTTCATCTGGGTAATCATCATGAGAAGAGACAGATGAACTTCTGAGAAGGAAAGATGTTGCTTTTTATATCAATGTGTCAAAGTGGAAGAAAGATAAAATATAGGCCATTTGGCAGGACTCCTTCTAAGCTGTAGGTTTTTCAAGGTTTCCTGTGAGCATTCAGCTGCTCCAGAACAGGTGCGCTCATTTCATGAAAACTTTATTGAATTTAAGTCAGTTTTTAAAAAATATGATGACTGCCAGGTCTTCAGAGCTTCCCTGAAGTGGATTTTGTTCCCTTGAGTAATGACTTTATTTCCTAAGGATTTCTTCATCAATGCTTCACTTCAAATTTTTAAATAATTCCTCTGCAGCTTGCTGTAGGGAACCTTGAATAAACAAATCTGTAATACCTAAATGTTCTGTTAATTTCAAGTTTTGTATCATGTAATTAGATGGAAAGTTAATAAGCAGACAAGATTAAGAATTAGCTGATTACTATATTATATTTCCACAGTGAGCAGAAATAGACAGTAATAAAACGTCAGTTCTGCAGTCTGCCCTCTGCTAAATTTGCCTCTGGTCTGTGCTGTACATGCTGATGCTTTACTTTCCATTGCCAAAATTCTTTATGCCTTTCTCTCCTATACTGATTTTTCCTTTGGTGTCATCAAAACTCAGATCTTCAGATACTCTGTGTGCTGATCAATGCTGCTTTCTTTTTCCAACATGCAAAGTAGAGACACTGCATTCATGCCTTCCCTCTTTCCATCAGTGCCTTCAGAATGCTGCCTTCCACAGCCCTGCCTTTCTGCCTTGTGTGGCATTGGCTTCTCACCTTGCTTGCCTCAATGCCGATGGTTTAAGGAATGGAAACTGCCTCTACAACAGCCAATCTGCCTTCAAACGCTACCAGCCCTCCTCTACCTCATGCCAGGCACAAATTATTTTCCTCCCTCCCACAGTGACTGCTGGGCTGTGACACACATCTGACAAATAATGAGCATGAAGAGGAAGGGAGGGTGCAACTCCCCAGTTCTGGCATACCAAGTGCATTTGGTGTGCATGCTTTCCTTGGGGCAGCAATGCTTGCTTCCTGTTGGTGGCACCTTTCTTCTGCACTGGCCTGCAGCTTTGCACTACTTGCATTCATGGTCCAGCTTGTTCAACTCACAAAGCATCCAGTAGTGCAGAATATGGCAATATTAAATGGACTGACTGTGTATGCACTTGGAATTTAAATATTTGTTATGATCAGGAAGCCAGTTTAAAATCAACCTTTTAATAGCAGGGAGTGTGGACTGTTTTAGGCTAAACCTCTACTTAGTATCCTTCAAAAAAAAGGCACAGTTTTGGTCCAAGAATGACTAGATAAAGGGTAAAAGCTTTAAACTGAAAGATTGTAGGTTAAGGTTAGATTTTAGGAAGAAACTCTTTACTATGTGGGTGGTGAGACAGTGGAACAGGTTGACCAGAGTGATTGTGGACACCTCATCTCTGGAAGTGTTCAGGACCAAATTGCATGTGGCTTTGAGCAACCTGGTGTGGTGGAAAATGTCCCTGCCCATGGCAAGGGAATTAGAACTAGATGATCTTTAAGGTCTCTTCCAACCCAGACCATTCTATAATCCTACAATTCAATGAATTCAAAATGATCATAATTGAATTTGTAATAATTTGGGGTCTAGAAAGCTGTGTTAATAGAGATGAAATTGCAGTTGCCCCTTCCTTGAACTTCCAGTTATGATGAGCTATGATGATACTGTACTTAAGTTTCTGTAAATACCTTCAGCAGATTAATGTCCTGATTACATAATGCCATGATTATGTATTTAGTCATGGTTTAAAATTATAAAAATTGTCTCTAAAAGGGTATCTTCTGGATATTCTGTGCCAATAAAGGATTTGGAAGGACCCATGTACTGCTATGATAGGCCCAACTGACCTCACTCTTTGCATTTTTCCATATAAATTGGAGAATGTGTCTGTGGACCAGTAGATGATGTGTGTGTTATTCTGCAGGCAGAGCTGACACAAACATGGAGCAGGACTCAACCAAGCCCAGGAAATTTCTTTGTCCAATCTCTTTAAATGTATGGTACTCATAGTAAATTCTGTGAATGGAGCTATGGTGCTATAGAGAGGCTAAAATCCACATGAGGGATCAATGTAATTTTTAGTGGCAGGAGAAGAATTTGATCACTAAGTGACATGCCAGCCATATGACAGCCCTTAAACAGTTCCTGTCAATCAGCTGCTATGTGTCAGTACCCTTATTTATCCTTTCAGGGTATATATCAATTTACATTATCGTCATCTGAAAGAGCGTACAGCATTCCTGAAAATAAAAGCCCATTCTGGTAGCCAAGAGAAAGGAAAACAAAAGATATGTATCACTGTAGCATATGCATGTCAATGTAGGGTTTTCTGGTATCACTTACAGAAGAAGCTGTCTAGGGGGAAAGCACCCTGAAACCATGTAATTTTTTTTTATTTTTAACGTAAAAGGGAAACAGTAAGAAACAGAAGAGATAAATGTGCACTAGAACTTGAGGCATTTATCACTGCCTGATTATTCTAACCTTACATAGCTAATATCCTCATCTATGAAGACATCCTTCCAAACCATTTGCTTGATTTTCCACTGTAGCCAAAGTTCAGAAAATCACTTAAGCCTATGCATAATTTCAAGCATGTATTGTTAGGAGATTAGAAAGCAATTACAGCTTGTCAAACCTCCTCAGACATGGTCAAATCCCTTCTCTTCATCACAGTCCTCTTAAAATAGCTGCATCTAATGAGGGGAGAGATTTAAGACTGCTGGACCACAGCTTTGAACTGGGAAAGACCTGCATGGGCACCTGTCCATATCTCCCACACACCTTTCTCTTGTGAGGGACACACATAGGTGAGAGGGCACTTGCAGCATAGATTGAACACTCAGGGTGCCAGGGGTCTTAAGAAATGTATGTGGAGGTTGGTTAAATCTCTGGGTAGAACTGGCTAAAAGAGATGTGCTTCCAAAAGTTTTGTCATTTTCTCTGTTCTGAGAAGTCAGTGAAGACAGGACAGCATCTTGTTTGGAAAACTTTATTCCTTCTAATTTTTTTAATATTGTTCAGGTAAGTCAAACTGGATTCATATTGTGAGTTTAATATGTGCATTTTCTCCCTGTTTGCAGTTATATTTTTTACATAAAATAAACCAAAACAAAACAACAACCCTCTCCCCACCTCTCAGCAGAAGTCATCTCTACACTTCAGCAGTGTCTTGCTGTAAAAGGTTTTTTTGAGAAGATGGAGACGCTGAGGGACACACAACTATCTGTGGAACAAGCTGTTTGAAAGTGTGATTGACACTCTTGAATGGCTTTATGTATCATTCCTTACCATGCTGCTGAAAGGCTTCAGTCATGCAAGCCTTCATTCAAAGAGTAGGCAGGTAGCTAAAATTGCCTACCAGGGGGTCACCAAGTAGATTCAGAACACTCTGGCCTCATTTATTAATTTCTGGTGTAAAAACCACTGCAAATGAGCTGCACAACCTTTACTGAGCAATAAACTGAATCACAGGAACAAAGCTGTTTCTTGCAAATGAGGAAAGGTTATTTGACTCACTCAAACTATTTAATCTTATTGTCCTAATATTGCTCTCATCTAGCACTGAGTAGACAGTTGCACTGCCTTGCCTTTAGAACTTCATGCCCCAGACCATGCCTTAAATCTCAGTTTATCCCCAGTAAGTTCCATTGGAAAACAAATGAAAAAAAAAGCAATGAGAAATCTTTGGGAAAAAAATTAAAAACTCACATCAAACCCCACAGTTACTTATATTCTCTTTGGCTTGACAGAGGAGTTTCTGTTAGTGAAAAGGCAATATTATTATTGTTCCAAAACAATGTTGTTTGAGATGAAAAGCATTATATGTTAGTCCAGCCACAATGGGTGTAGGGTGGGATGAGGAAAAAATGGTGGGACCTGTTTAGAGCAGAAGTGGCATCTGCAGTGAACCAAAGAGCTCCACTCTTATCTGTGATAAAACATTCCTCAACTTCAAAGGCAGCAGAGGACAAGAACAATGAAGGCTAACACCTTGCTATCACTTCTCAGCTCACTTGTTATTTGAAATCTGTAAGCTGTGATAAGAAATTCTAGCAGAAACTAAGACAGCAAATAAGGGTAAGACAGCAAGGAAGTCACACAACAATGAGGGAAAAAATGTGAAATACAAAGTGAAAAAACAGTTACTTAGAGGTAGGAGAACTGCCTTCAGAATCATAGAATCTGGTTGGAAAAGATCTTCAAGATCACTGAGCCCAACTTTTGACCAAACACTGTCTCATCCCATGCTGCAGCATATGCTGCAGTTGAGATAGCCACGATACACAGAGTATCCTCATACAATTTCAGAAAGCTTCAACCCATACAGAGTAATGCTATACCTCATCTGAAGGCTCCAGGCGTCTGCCCATAAAGAGTAACATAATATCACATCAGAAGGCTCCTAACACCTGCCCTTCTTGTTCTTTAGCCCAACCTCGTATACCCCTCATGTTGATGCATTGCACCTGTGTGCCCTCTGTTCCCTTTGGTGGTTGGTCAGTGCACCTGGGCACTCCATGGCTCACTGCTTTCAATGCTGCTCACCTGCTTTTCACAGCTGTAGCCCATTGGGGATGAGGCTCTGCTGCAGCCCCACTCCCAATTACCACAAACTTTACCTACAGAACCGCACCATATAAACTAGACCTTAGGACACATGTCCAGTTGTTTCTTGTGTACTTCTAGAGATGGTGTCTCTACTGCTTTTCCAATGCTTGATAATCCTTTCACTGAAGAAATTCTTCCTTATGTTTAATCTGAACCTCCTCTGACAGAGCCTGAGGCTGTTTCCTCTTGTCTTTTCAGCCAGCCCACACTGATTCCAGAAAACCTGACTCTCCAGCTCTACTAAGAACTCAGGTACTACCAACCCTCAGATCATATATTAATTCTGATTTTGGTATTCTGCTGAAGGGTGTGCTGAACTTTGGGAAGTAGCAAGAAGTGTATTATATGGAACATATTGGATATTGCTTCTGATGTGTCAGCTGGCCAATAAACCATACTGCCTTTTATGCACTGGCAACTTGAATCCTAACCAACAGTCTACCAATATGAACAGCAGAGGTCAAAATTTCCAAATGCAATTGCCTGAACCAAAGCATTAAGAGAGGACAGGCTGCTTCGGCATTTTCTAATTTGTTTGTTTTTACCACTTAGCACTAAGGAGCCTGACACAGGCTCAGAAACAGAGACAAAAAGTGGAACTAAAACACTTGAAGGGAATGTCTGTAGCAGATCAAACCAAAGGTGCATGTATGCCTCATCCTGTCTCCAAAGCTCAATGAATTCTTAGAGAAGAGTAAGAAGGGATCAAGCATACAAGATACTTCTTCCTGCTGGGCTTCTAGCTTCCCTTTTTCAGCTGTGTGAATTTGCCAAGGGAGATCTCATCCTCTTAATCCTCTATCTTGTCTGCTTGGGCAGCAAACTCTTAGGGTTTTATATGTGTGCAGTTACCAGCAGTCTGGTGGCACCTGTGGACACACTAGATGTACATGTAGACATGCATGTGTGAGGGTGCAGGTCTAGACCTGCCCTGGGAGAAATAGTGATTGCACTTTTCCCAAAAGAAACCTCTAGAATTTCACAGAGTCAGTGAGGTGGCATTGCTCAAAGCAGAACAAAATAATATGAAGCTTGTTCTGGCTCAGACTGTTAGGCTTTTTCTTTCCCTGAAAACTAATAAGCAAAGGATCTCTACTCTTGAGTCTCCATTTGCCCTTATGAAATAACAGTAATAGTTCTGCCCACTTGCTTGTCCACAGTTATCTCTTTATTCCTTTTCACTAAGGTCTTTAGGGAGCTCATTTAATGTGCAGTAGGTAAGAGGAAGAGAAGACTTTGGTAAAAAAACCCAATGTTGAAGGTATTTTGATGTCTTTCTGTCTTTGCTCTATTACTAATCTTCACAGGGAGAGAAGCCTGAGGAGTACTCTTTCACATTATGTAGCAAATATTATTTTAGCTGCTTTGTCTCTGTCTTGTTTCATGCTTTTCCTCTCTTTGCCTAATCATTTTGTAATATTTAGCTATTTCTTGTGCTGAAAACTTCTATGAGCTGACTGCAGCAGAGCCTTCCATAGAAGGGCTGCTCAGGAGAGTCTCGGCATAGTGATGTTCTGGTGCCTCTCCTGTTTTCTCAGTGAGCTGCAGAGATTGGGCAGGCAGAAGCTCTGTCCTTGCCACACATATTGCACCCTTTGTCCTCATCTTCCGTGGCAGCCTACACACTCTTTGCTCTATGCCTAAACCCAGCCTCACCTTGTCCCTGAAAAAGATTGTCAGAGATCAACAATGTCAGTCTAAATGACAGTCTCTGCACTCTTTATCACACCTTCATGGTAAAGAGCTGCATTCAAGCACAGGGAGGTGTACAAGCATGAAAAAGGAGCTACCAGGAGCCTTGCAGCACGGAGAGCTACACGTAGAGCAAGGGAATGAGACACCTTTGGTAAAGCCACATTGCCTTTTGCAGATGCACTGAAACATCAAAGTAATTTCTAAAAACACAAAGAAGAATAGAGTGCTCTTCTAGTCTTACCACAAGGTTGATAGATATGTCACCAGGATAAAGGGTTACCTGACAGATGTTTGTGAAGATTAATACTGAATTCTTGAATGTCTTGGTATTTTGAAATCCAAATGTCAGAGTCTGGAGTAAAGAGTTTGCTATTGACCTAGGTATTGGCTGGATGTACACAAATCAAACATCCCTGTTCATAAAACAAATGTGTTGTGGCAGTAGTTTAGAAAAAAGTAAATAAAATGGAGCTGATGTGAATGGTTGCCACAGAGGATATCTGTGTATTTTAGGATATAGTTTTCACGGATATTTGGCATATATATGTTTGGGGTTTTTTTTGCACAAAAGTTTGTTAGGAATAAACCCTGCCCAAGAGGTAAAGCTTGTAGCAGGTGGCACATCAATCAAGATAATTCAACTTTTTCAACATGAATAAAAGAGAGGAGCCCATGAGGCTTAAAATTAGTTCTAAAATCTGAACCATCAAAGCCAATGCTTCTTTTAATTTTGTTCTGTTTGCTTTTCATTCAAGCAGTGAGTAGTTTTTCTACTGAATACCATGAGAGGCTGTGTGAAAGGTTCTTGGGTGCCAAACCCTAAGTCTCTGTATCCCAATCTCAATGTGTGGGAAGCGCACTGCACCAACCTTATTATATTTTTTCGGACTGCTTTGAAAAGGGGCTCTTCTGCCCTCTACCAAATTATTCTCAGACGTTTGGTTCCATTGGAGGTCATTAAAAACAAAAGCTTCTTTTGCTTGTATGTCACCATGAATCTAAATGTGATTCTAATCTGAAGAGTGAATTATAATTCCTTTGCTGCTGCTGTATGGTATGAATTACAGTATTTTCTATGCATTATGCCTTCTGAGTCACTTTTGCTCAGGGGAGGTGTCCTTTGCCCTGTGGGGATATGTGTTGAGATGAGAAGTTCCCTATCCTCCTCTGCATACCTCTTGTAATTCAGAAACAGTCTGTTCCTCCCAGGCCCTGAGGGGACAGAAGAGCAACTCATGACATCTGAAGGAGATCATCATGTCTCTTCCTATATGTGCTGGCACCAGCTTGAGGAGCTCAGAGGATTGATGGAGAAAGGAGCAGCTGGTCTCTTCCCTCTGAGATTGCAGCTGAAATCAAGCTCGTGGCTGGTATAAGGGTATCAGGAAAAAAAAAAAGAAATGGAAAAAGAGACTGCTTTGAAGCAGAAAAACCCCAGCACAGGGCAGAGATCATGCATTGGGAACCCAGAGAAAGGCACAAAGACATCAGGTTGGTTGATGGTTGCGGAAACAAGCCATCAGTTTGGTGATTTGAGTGATGGAAAGTGTGACAACTCAATACTGAAGATATAATACAGCATCACATTTTCAGTTGCACTGTACTTTGAGCTGGCAACATTAACAACATTCTTCCTGCTAAATCCTTAGTCCCTAATGCACAGCCTACTCATTTATAAAGAGAAAAAGCAGTCTCTGAACCTTCAGGCAAGAAAAATTGCCATGAAAGTTACTGAGAAAGTGGAAAAGAATGCTTTACTTCTGATATTCCCAGAAATGAATAAATTCACTATGCAATTAGTTAATTAATTTCCTAGCTGGACAAAGCATGCACTGTGGTGGTCACATACTAACTTTCCTCTATACTTTGGGAGTTGAAAGCTGAGATCCCCAATAAGAACATTGGGGAAGAAGCCTAGAGATGTAAGAAGTCCTTTTTTTTTTTCTGCTTGAATTGATGTAGACAATGCAAATTGCAATGAATCCCTTCAGAGATTGACTGAAGTTTTGCTCTGAGAAATTAATATTAATATTGCTTCCTTTCCAAGCTAGTAATTAGCAAGGAATAATCCTAGTTTCCACAAACTGTTGTTTTTTAAAAGTTAATTATATTAGTACATACATTGTCCAAGGAGTAATTTTGAAAATGAAATATTTTGTAAATTAAAGTGTGTGAAAAGCTATACTGTCTCATTGGCTGTGTTTCCTGTAAAAAACAAGGAAAGTTCCAATGTGCCAATGCTCTTCCCCAAAATATTAAAAGGACTTGTGGAAGTGATTTATTGGTTTGGAAAATTGCTTGGAAAATATGACTTTCTTTAACATTACTAGGTTACCATACATGGTTCAGTCAACTAGGGCTTTGTTTCTCATGGTAAGCACAGTTGCTATGGAAATTATATAGCATTGAAACAACTAATTGTTGTTGCAAATAAGCTTTTTGGAAAACAGTTTAAGGAATAAAATGATCCTTCTTTTACAGTTGGGAGAAAAAGATAAATAAATGAGCTAGGTCCCTGTCTTCAAAGGCTGCAGCTAACCTATAAAAATAATTACAGCTGAGATTGGGTATGACAGAGAAGTGCTAGTAGGTTTACAGGTATTGTAAACTGGGAAAAGTGTGCCTCCTATCATACAAGTTGTTACTGACTCAAAAGTTAGGCCACCATGGGATAACAGTTGCTCAAAACAGATTTTTTTTTTGTAGATATGGCTATAAAAATGCCAGCAAATGCTATTGCTGCAAACATATTTATATTTCAAACAGGAAGAAAGCAAATATAGCATATCTTCATTAAACTTGAATGTATTCAGCTGATCTGTTTTGTTAAGCACAAAAGGCAATACATAAGGTTATTTCAAATTCCAAAATTGCATGTGCTTAAGTTAGTCTGTGCTTGTGAGAGCTGAAAAGTTTCTCTGATAGACACACCTTTTCTTTGTGGTCCATGTTACTGAAACTTCTTTCATGAACTTCAAAAGCCCAGCCTGGGCTTGCTTGACCCAGTCAGGTGACAGCCAGGCACATAGGAGCAGGTTTCTCCAGAACTCTATGGTGGACTAGTCTTTACTCCAAATGGATGTTTACTGCCAACATTAATAATGGAACTGCACCAAAGATGAGAATTTATGAGAGTCCTGTTCTTTGTGCTCATCTGATGAGAATTAAGTGAGTGTGTCCGACTGCAGCCTCAGGGAAGGTCACGCCTGGCTGGCGACTGCCCCAGCCCTCTGCTGCTGGTGCAACAGAAGACACAGCAGAGCATTAGTGCCTCAAGCACTTCCTTGTCCCACCCACAAAATTTTGGCCATGAAAAAATTATATGCCATCCATTAAAACTGTCTTGTTCGGCTGATAGATGACCCACCTTAGCTGCCAGAGCCTGCAGCCATCAGAGCCTTCTGTCTCCTCACTCTGATATCAGCTTTTCTGGACTGCTGCCAAGTTCATTTAGTCACACTGTTTTAACTGATTCTATTTCTTTCCTTTTCTCTTACAACCCTGTTATCTCAGCTCCTTAGAAAGAAATGGACAGAGGGAAAAGGCACAGGAAATCAAAGGAGTAACCCATAGAATCCATGATGATCCACCCTGCAGTTACTGGGAATCATCTCAGTGGTTTACATTTTCATTCATGTAATTATGAATTATACCAGGAAAACGGCCTTGTAGTTTTGCTTTCTTATCCAAGTGACAGCCTCAGCTCCCAGTGCCAGGTAGTGCCAATCTGTACCAATTAGGGTCTTAATTCTCTTTCCCAATCATTTTGCTTTCTGCCTCCATGGGTGTTCATCTTAGAGCTCTTCTAAGTGTGAATTGTTATTAACTGAATAAGAATTGTGAGCAGGAGGATTTGTTATGAGGCCCATACACTGTGCAAGATCAGGGACAGCTCACATCCAGAAGGGCAACCCATGTGTCCATACTGACTTTCTCTGCCCCCTTGATGATGAGTTCCCTGTTGAATGAACTTCTTACAGATTGGTTTTTTTATATACCTGAGATACAGAAGTGATATGCCTGAGTAGCAGAGGTTGCCTCTTGCAAAAGGTATTACCTGCAGAGCTTGGAGAAATCTGGATGAGGAGTCAAACTCTGACTTTGAATTGTCAATGTTGTGCGCATGTAATGCATTGAAAACAACTTTTCCAACAAAAAAGTAAAAACACTGTTGTCTGAAGAGCCTTTTTATCATGATGTAATTATTTACCACGGTGTAATTATTTATCATGGTGGAAGAGAAGGGGAAACTACATTAGGAAATGTTTCGTTGTTTCTGCACTCAGGCTATAAACATAACATTAGCTTTGTCTTGAAGGTTCAGTGCTCTTCAGTAGGAATAATAAATATTATCTGAATAGCAAAACAGCAATGACAAGATAATGGATAATGACAATATAATAATATTGAAATATAATGGGCCGGTCTCCTTGAATACCTCTAGAAGTTAGATTTGAAAACTGAATGAGATTTTAAAACAAATAAACAAAATACCATTCCTGATGGATTCCCTTAGAGACTTTTCCAGAATGCTGAACCAGGAAAACTGTGTCCCTATACAGGTTTTTAGATTAAAGTACCTTTAATAATGTATCTAAGGTGGCAATATACTAAACAGGCACTATTGCTACAGGTGTGTATGTGTACCTGTTGGCACATATTTCTAGCTATGCTTCCCTGCATGAACTGGATGAGAAGGGTTCCCACAAACAACATTTTTAATGGAAACCTGTGGATATGAGCATACCAGATATGCAGGAGACTTCTGTCTACCATGTCTCCTGTTACACCAGCATTTTTTACTGATCATGATGAAATTTATGTTATCAATGTTATAATGTAATCAAAATAATTTATTACCAGTAAAAAGGGATAAATTTCAGGAAGTCTAAAGAATACATAATCCATGTTCAAAATTTTCAGTTATTCATGTGTCTTCTATGTCATGTGTCATGTCTAGAGAGCAATTAGTACAAAATGATTGAAAGTGTCTGTCAAGAAAGAATTGACTTCTGTACTGAGGGACAGATCAACCTGAGATTGAAGACCAAAAGAAGGTAAGTTCTACTGTTAGATACACAGGTGTAAAAGCAAAGGAATAGAGGCTGAAGCATGTAGGCTGAAGTAGGGTTATCACTTCCTAAGCCAAGGCTTTCTTAGAAAATGAACATCCAGGAGGTATGTTGTCAGCTTGCTCAGATAAAACTGATAATTGTCAAAATAGGCTGGGGAGAAAGAAAGGGATCAATTATTTGTGTTGTATTTGATTTGTTTCTTATGAATCAAGTTTTCACATCTTTACTGCAAAGCTAACAATCTTTTTCTGACCAACAGGTATCAATGCAAACTTATCAATGAAAATGAATTTGAGATGCAAATCAACGCAAAGTTTGCATGAATAGTATCTTTGAAAAGGCACTAAGTACCAGGGTTTTAAGGAAGACTAGGTTAGAATTTAATAGAAGACTCCAAGTTTTTTTTCCCTGACAATCAGGAGTCATATTCTTATGTACCAGTTTGCTGTTCTGTACATAAGAATGACATCAAGCAGATGGGATAACAGGAACTGAAACAGTGATCATGTTATTACTGTGTTTGTGCCATTCTAGGTAGAATTCCTGGTTTTGCTTAGGTGACTTACTTTCTGTAGGTCTACAAAAGATGCTCAAATCAGTTGTAGCTCAGCTTTTTCTGTTACTACAGTGCCAATTGTGCATTATTCCTAAAAACTTAGGAAGTGAACAGTCAATGCTATGGATGTTTTTGAGTGATTTACAGCAGTGTCTGTTGAAAGCAGTAACAATCTAAAATGTGAAGGGAGTACCCCACTGTGACCTTATAGTGTCAGGTCTGTCTGCTCGCTAGGTAGGCATCTTACATAATGCTTTGCAATGTAAGGGTGCCTTAAAATGGGTTCAGAATGTTTCAAGAGGAAATGTGGTTCATGAGATTGAGTTTTGATTCCTGTCTTCTCAGTTATTCATTAGAAAAATTTGTATAACACCTTATTACTAGATATTACTGCTGGGACTGCAATCAAAAGAGTTGTGACCCTGAGATTGCAAGTAATAAACTCTGTATACCTGGCTAGAAAAATGACCCATGTGGGATGTTCAGAAAGAAGTTGTTGATTTTCTGTTTAAGTTCAATTTTTTTCCCTGTGCAGAGGGGAATTTATGATAGATCCTTTTTAATAACAGTAAATCCTTTTCTGTCAGTGCAGCTGTAATATAACTATTTGTGATTACCTGTGATAACCACAAAATGGACACTGCAGAAGTGAGAAATACACCATTCCAAGTTGGCAAATCCTTTTTGATAGCACAGTATTTAATCATGCCTATTTTGCTCCTGAAATATTTAGAAAGTCTCAAATCAGCCTTTGTTGTGAGTGTTATTACCTGAATACCAGCTTACAAACTTTCTGAAAAGGTGAGCTTTAAGGTGGGATTTGACTGTAGAAGCTGAGGTCCCTTATTTCAATGAGCCCAGAGAAAACAGTACTAGAGCAAGCAGTGCATAGGAAAGCACAGAAGAACCAGCTAAATGCTGTGTAGAGAGCTTTTTAATCCGTGGAAAAGAGATACACAAATTAATTTGTGCTGTATGCAGACATAATTATGGGTGTCTGCCACTCTGTGCCTCTAAAATCACAAATCATTCACATAGCATGAGAAAAAAGCCAGTGATACTAAAGTCAAGGGCCAATTCACAGCTGAGTTAAAGTGCTTAAAAAAATTGCAAGGATTAAACTAGTTGATGATCTAATGACCCAGAGTCATGGTTAAAGCTTCATTTTAACTTAATTTTCTAAGGGAAAATAGTGGATGTACTCATATTGCTTGTTATCCCTCCTTCTGCCTTTTCCTGACCATGCACCACCTTCTCTCAATAACTTGGTTTCCCACCCCATATGCATTTGATAATTTAGTTGGATATTTCTTGAGGCTTGAGTATAACAAAGATTCTCAGTGCTTTCTCTGAGGTTGCAGTTTGCAGTCAGGCAAGAATCCATACACTCTCCTCTCTGTTTCCAAACCACATGAAAAACTGTAATTGGGCTGCATGGTTTGCCAGATCCCAGAGAATCCACTCAATCCTCAAAGATTTTTCTTCATTAACTAAGGCAGTAACTAAGGTCAGGCTGCAACCTTAATGAACACATACAATAAAAAAATACATACATACATACAAAAAAAAACCCCAACAAATAAAAATGTAGCTGCCAAACAAATAAAAAAATGTATAAAGGAAAAACTGAAGGGACACAAAACAAAAGGATTTTTCTACATCTGACTTAACAACAAAGATTATCTGCTGTACTTTAGAGTTAGGTGTGTAGTGGGCTAGACATTTAAAAATATCAGGATAAGGCAGAAGTTAAATTTGTACTTTTACGTTTTCCTCTTTAATGTAACTTTGTCATTAAAATTGTGGGCCATCAAACATTACAATATATCAGTCTGAGTGGGCAGGTGTAAACATTTTAGCCATTCTACCATTTTTAGCAAAAATCCTAACAGAAACACACACAAATTTATGCTTAAAACAAATGTTTAAATAAGATTTGAACAAACATGTCTCATCAACACAGTCTTTAAATACAACACATATTGCATTTATATTGCTTCAAATGAAAACCTAAGAGTCTGTGTTTTTATATATGGTGTGCCCACTCCTTTGAATAATTGGATTATGTTCCTTGAGTCACAGGAATATAGATCTTGTCAAAGTGGATTACATCCATGATCCATCTAATCCACCATCCTTTTTAGAGTGGCCAGTGCCAGATGCTACAGAGCATTGTACAGCACCCTCATGCTAGACAGATGCAGAACAGCCTGGCACCATGCAGGTCTCCTTTCACCTCTTAATGAGGGATTTCTTTTTTTTCTTTTGGCTGACATCAATCTTCCTTAATGCCATGGGAACAATACCATGACAGTGAAAGGAAAAATGTCAGTTAGTTTTGAAATAATTTTGCCCACAAATGGGAAAAGAATAAGAGAAAGGAAAGAAGGAGAAAATAGACACGTGAACATCTCAGCGTACCTTTCATTCAGATGTTAAAAAGTACTTTTGCCTCTTGTCCTCCCTGCTTCTGTTGAATCTGTCAAGGGATTTCCTAGTAAAGTGTTTTCAAACATGACTGCTAGAGACCAAACAGAAATGCATGTTGTCAAGTCTTGATTAAAAACGTTGACAGAGATTTTTATTCCATCTCAAGATGTTTGTGGACAAAATGTTGACCATATGGACTGCATTTTTCCAAAGGAAAAATAGAGAGTTGGTAAGAAAGTGGTAAGAGGGCAAAGAGTATATATAAAATAAGTGCTACCAGGAGGAAATTTTTGTGAATGGGAAGGTTACATTTCCTTTGGAAGCCAGATCTGGAGCTTTTAATAAAATGTTAAGATGTTTTTTATGAAGATTTCATATGACACATTTTATAACGTAGCTCTCTCATAAAAGCTGAAAAAGACAAAGACTGGACAATTTCACTGCACCCATGGCAGTAAAACTAATTTTTTTCATATAAACCAGTAGATCAAAACTTATTCTGCTTCTCTTCATAGAGGGCATCTTTCTCTGCCTCAGCTCAATGCTGCTTTCCAGCCACTGCAGTGGTTCATGGGCTTTACAGATCTCCAAAGATGTGTGTAATATGATTCTACAGATACTGCTTCTTTTATTGGTTTTATTTGCTGTACTCTGTCTTATGGTTTTTCATCCCCTTCCCTCAGGCCACGTAGTGGGTGGAGAAGGACTACTCAAACACATTTAAACCTGGAATTGTTCAACTTGCTGCTCAAGTTTGTTGATTTAAAAGTACTTGACTCAAACCAGTAAAAACCTCCTTCCTAGCTTGGAAGCAATGTAGGAGTTAGTGAAATTATTCTGATTTACACCACCTGTCCCAAACAGACCTTTTTAGCCCCACTTTTTTATTTCCTTACAAAGTACCTTTTGCTTTTGTTTGGAATGACATTTTTAGATATTTTTATAAGGCAGATAAAAGTGCCATAAATATTAAATGTATAACAATCCCAGTGTGAGACACTTGATGGCAAATTTCATTCCCTTCTCTTTATGTGGAAAAGGACATAAGAATGCTAATGAAACTGCAGGTGTTACAAAATTCCATCCAACTACAATGAAAAAAGAGCTGACTGATGAATTTGGGCTTTAATGTTTACTGTTGCTGCTCATTAAAGTTAGATATCCCAAATTTTTATAATTATTTCTCTGTACATGTAATAGAGGAAATCAACAAATATAGTCAAAGGCATAGAAAAAGGAGTAAATTCACATTTAAACAATATATTTTATCTCCTTCTAACCTGCAATATTTAATAGACAGTTTTACCTGTTTTAAAAATTCCTCTCAATATCAACTGGAAAATCCATATATAAAAATGTATTGCCAAATTTTCTCTCTTTCTCTCAAAAGTCAGTGAATTTAGATCAAGTTGATCACAGCAGTAATGAGTCAGGCGAGGAAGTCGGTAGTCAGAAACTGTCCTAACAAGTAGTAAATGTTCTGTATTTTAAGTGTTATGCCACATGTAGGAAGAAGAATGAAGAAAGAAAGTGATGGTAATGAGAACTGACAGGAAGGCACAGACTGGTACCAGTCACTCCTACACTGCACTGCTGCAGGTGGTGGCTAGGTCTGTAAGAAAGCAAGTTGTCAGTGCCCAGCCCAGAGACAGAACACACAAATCCACCTCCTGCTGCTTTTTATTTGGGTGGCCTGTTGATATTTCAGGTTTTCTTCATTTGGTCTGTATGAAGATTGCTGACTTTATTGCACGAGAAGAAAACTGTACCCAGCAAACAAGGCATAAGCAGAAGGGAAGGAGCCTTAGCAGGCAGTCATATTTTTCCAGTAGTGCTTGTTAAACCTACTCTTTCACTCTCTGAAGTCTCCAGGAAAATCTGCCATGAGCCCTATGAAGCCACTTAACCAGTTCTACTAGAATCACTGTCTCCTTATTGAGATATAAGGCTAAATTTATTGTACATCTTAATCTATTGATTTACTATGATTATTTTTTTTGTCAGCTATCTTGCACAAAGTTGCTAAAATAATTCCACAGGTTCTCAGCTCTTAATTTCACATATGCTACCCAGAGTATCTACCCACTTAAACACAAACAATGTTGCTTGATTTTAAAACAGATAGAGCAAAAGAAAATGCACCATGAGATGGAGAAAATTTCTGAGGCAGGAGGTAAGGGATCCTCATGGGATTACTGCAAAGCTTTTTAGATTTGGAGGTGTGCTGGGTATCTATTAGCAGCTCTAGCCACAGGCTGTGGAGAAGCTGCATATCACTGTCCCACAAGAATCTCTGTGTCTAAACAGCTCACCTCAAGTTTAATGGCCAGTAAAACCTATTTAGGGTGTTATTTTTTCCTCTTTTATTTTTTTTCCTTTTATTTCTTTTCTATCTATTATCTTCTGAGATTTTTGTAGTCATACCATGGCTGACTGCAGCACATACTGTTTTTTCCTTTTCATATTTTGCACGATCAAATTTGGACACTGCTAAATATGTTTTGATTCCAAAGGTTCAGACCCAGCAGAGCAGTAACACCAGCTTGAAAGCCTTAAGTGGCCATTGTAGCTCTCCTGTGAACACACTTGCCCATTGCTGCATTAAATGTACAAAAACCCTATTATTTCCCAGGGCGAGACACAGTAACAACATCGTGGTCTCAAAACTGTGTAATCCAAGAGTACTAAATTAGATTGTTTTGGTTTATTGAACTTGTGAAAATGTGTGAAACCTGGAGGCTAAAATGTACAGTTTAAGGAAACAAAAATGCTGAAAATATGACACAAGGACGAAACAAACATTTGAAAAGCAGTCTTCCTCGTTTGAGGAAAAATAATTTTCTATGAGGGAAAACTATCTTCTATAAACAAGAGTCAATAAATTGGCTGACAGAAGTGGTGGACGATGAAGTACAGGTTACAGTGGAGAGTTTTTTTTTTTGTTCTGGCATATTTCCCTTGCTAGATATATTCCCCAGGCAAAAATCTCTCACATTTTCCTGAAAAGAAATGAGTTCCTTAGAAACATCAACTAACATTTAGTGTAGTTGCATTCCCTTGTGGATCAGTGCACTTCAGATGTCTGTGCCCTGGAATGGGAGGTCTCCATCCTCTCTACAATCAAGTATTCCTTTAGTTCAGCACATACCGTCCAACTATTTTAATTTAATTAACTAGTCATCTCAAAAAGTAAAAGCTCACACAACTTTTATGTCATGAGAATGTTCAGACTGCTACACATCAGTATACTTTCTTAGGTAAGTTACTAAAGAATAATGGTCATTTCTGCAACAGGCAGGCTTGTTTGTGGTGTAAATGAATTGTTCCCATAAATTTATTCTAGACCTCAAAGGAGTTAATCGATTGACTTCCACTCAGCTAAACCTAAAGCTACTTTCCAGACCTTTGGGCATTCTTTAGACAACTTTGGTACTGGCCAGCTCCCTTTTTATGTTTCTTGTGGTTTGGTTAAAATGGTTCAGAAACATCTGGTTCATAATCAGAAACATCTGTTTTTCTTCGCTAATAAGACAGAGAAAATTAGGCAAAACTTAATCTGTCTGAATATGACTCAGACTGTATGTATTCATGTGTATTTGAGAAAAAAATTAAACAAGAAAAAGATGATTTTAAAAGAAAATTATGATCATTCCCATGAAATGAGAGAACTGTTCTCTGGATAGCAGCTGTCCTGAAATAGCTTTCAATTTAATTGCTGTAATTGGAGATATTATATCTACATAAATCTTTATTTTTACAGGGAGAAGATTGTTTCACACATTAGATATGTCACTGCAACATGACAGCCTTTCCTTATTTGAGCATTCCCCAGTAAATCTTTATTCACAACAACAACTGAAGCATGACTCCAGATATTATACTAGACAGCACAAAATGAAAACAGTTTCACACAAAAGCATCAAAATCACGTACTAAATATATATTAAAAACCCAGATACTAAATAGCAGGATTTGACACAGTCATAAAACTAACAGGTTCTGACAAAGAAAGAATAAAATATATTGCTGCTTTTTTTATCTGATCTGGCTGATTTATAAAGGGACAGCATGGTTCAAAGATTGAAATAGCAGTAATAGAAGAGATGTCATGATTTTTGATTGAACAGATTTTGTTCCAAAATGTGGACAATAATTTTATGTCCCTCACCTGTGACATTTTTATTACCACAATTTAAACCAAAACAAGTTTAGCTTAGGTCACCAGGTAATGTTGCTCTTTATTTCCAGCTGCATGCTTGTCCCTTAATTTTGACAGTAAATGAGGGATTTTTTTTTTTTCCATTAAATAGTGTATTCCAGCCTAATATTGAAGGTCCAAATATGTTCTGCATTTACAACGGGCAGTATTCAAATGGGTTCCTGTTATGCTACTCTGAACCAGCTTTGAAGCTGCAGACCACATGGATTTAGGGATTTGGCCGCCAAGCTAAGTAGCCCAGATGCTTAACTCTAGATTTTTACTGTCTCTAGTTCAAATTGCATTAATTTAAAATAGACTCTCACCCTTCTCTGACCTTCTTTCTTAGGGGTCTATACATATCAAAGCTGACAGCACCATACTTCTTGCACCTTGAGAAGAATTGTGCTGGAGTCAGAAAAGTCCTTAAGTGCAGGTTATGCAGGCCAGGAATGAGATGTCAAAGGAGGAAAACTAGCCAAAATCCATGAAAGTGCTTTCCTTTGCTGCACTGTGATACTCCTTGCATGAGTGAAGAGGTAACCCGCCCTGACATTTGGCTGAATTTCTGTGCTAAGCCAGTGCTTCTACAAAGTTTTCATTCATGTTTTCTCAAAATCCTTTGGATCATAAACACACATGAAAGTGGTTCATTTAAGTAGGGAGGCAAATCTCAGGCTATACAGCCAAGATGTATCTGGATGCACACTGATAAAGCTCTTCATCTTTTGTCACTCATTCTTAAGGTAGGTGAAATGGGTAGTGGGTAAAATTGCAGAAACAATAAATCGGTTGGTTCTGCAACCAAAATATGAATGGATATGTGGGTAGATGATTTTGAAAGTCTGCCTTTAGACCTGAAAGAGCATTATTCCTTTATTTATTATGGTATCACTTTTAGTAATTCCAATAGAAAACAGATATTTTGCTATAAAAACTGAAATGTCACTGGAATATGTTGATTTTTCAGAAGTCAAATGTTTCCTTTCCAGTCTTTCCTTCCCTCTTGAGATGCAAAGTTCATTCATAGCTTTGGAGGTAGACACATATCATTTAATTGTAAAGACCAAGAGAATTTATTGTAGTTGCATGCTAGGTCTGATTATCAAGACTGGCAAAGATGAACTCCTGACAATAGAATCTGAAAAAGAACTGTGAAAATCTGTTTAGACAAACAAATAAGGCTTGGTTTCCTCAATGTATGACAATACATTATATGTGTTTGTATGTGTTTGTCAAACACAGACAAACAAGAACTCCCGCAACTGCGCAATTATCCTTTCCAGGTTTTTAGAAACAAGACTCTGTCCTAAAAAATCTGGAGTCAAAGTATCTCTTATTGTGAACATCTAGGCTACTTAGGCCAGATATTCTTTAGAAAGTACAGAGAATAGGGTGATACATCTGTCTTGAATGGCTGAAGGTTGTCCTCTGAAATTCTTCGTAGAATTGCAGCACACTGTTCTTCTTGTAGACAGGAGAGAAAAAGAGGCACAATCATGTCAAAATGGATGGAAGAATATTGAAATAAAATTAGCTTTATTGCAATTTTTTTCTCTTCACCATGTTAGGAAAAACTCAGACATACTAGATACAAATGACTGTGTGTGCTTTTGAACAAGAAATTACATGTTATTGCCCCTAAAGGTGCTTCAGAAGAGCAGCCTTATTCTCCAGCAATGACTTAGCATAGTGGCTTTTTTTATTAGAAAGTATGTGCTTCAGAATAAAATAATTTTTTTCAAGTTGTTTGCCTAGTTGCAGTGTTTCCAGTTTTTAATACTGAAGAATTTTGTGGGGGCTCCACTTCTGTTGATTGTCTCTCATTTACGTGAAACTCAACTGAATGTGAGTATTCAGTATAAACAGGTTGATTCATATGTGAAAAGTTAAGCCAATTTAATTACATCTGAAGTCAGCTTTTGCAGTAAGTTAATTATGAATATTTATTACTAAAATATTATCAACGGTGTCTTTGATTGGCAGAAATATTACCACCTTAAATTAGTTACAGCCTGGATGAGAAAAAAAATAAATATAACTCTTGTCACATCTATAACATGACTGTGGGTCAGCTGAACACTAATTAGGAAATGAAAACAAATAGTGGTTCCAGTCCAAATAATGAAGAAGAAAAAAAATTCCAGCAATAGACCTGTCAAGCAGAAGACAAAATATTGCTTGATATGTCTGTAGTTTGAGATAAAATCAAATCAACCACAAAACAATAGGAAGTCTGAGATAGAGTTTATCCCCTCAGACCAAAGTATTGATTGCATTAGCTGTACAAGGCAATCCTTTGAGGGTGGGGAGAGAATGATAACACTCTATAGTACATGAATGAGTGATTGAAACATAAATGAATGTAAGCAGCAAATGAATTCATGAAAAGGGCAGACTAAATAACATATAGAAATTTACAAAAGAATGCTCTCGCACCAGTATTCCTGGGCACACTAAACAATGGAATAAACCCTTTTTAGAAATAAAGATGCTCCCAAATCCCCAAAATACAACAAACGATCTGATTATTAACACCAAATCCTTTGTTCTTTTTTTGTGTACTCGTTGTGATGAAAAAACCTTTAGCACTTTCCGTGATAGCACAAGGAATGGGAAAATGAAGCTTGCATCAAATCTCAAGGACTTTCCCCTATTTAGCTTGTATTTCATAAGCTTCCATCAGTTTCCATTTAGAGAAAATGCTACAATTTTCTTTTATTCATCCTTTTGAAAAACTTCAATTATGACTTTGAGTGAATTTGCTTATTGCAATTTTATTTCCCTGCTGTCTGTCTACTATACTAAATAAGTTTGAAATAGCGTGCACTTCTTCCTCGGGAAATGATGCATATAAAAACAAGGAAAGTACCAGGAAAACAATGGCATTTCTCTCCCCCATTCTTCCCTACTTGTTTCAGACAAACTTTGCTAGTGTTTTTCTAACAATAGCACACAAGAGAGTTTTTTTCTTGAGAGTTCGTAGTCTGTTGCTTCAGGAATCAGAAGTAGACAGAAATTTGCTTGTATTACTGTTACAGAACTACTGCTGCTGCTGAGCAGTGGAGCTACTGTCTTCACTTTCATCATCTGTGCTCAGTTGTGGTTTGGGCTATGAGTGCTTTGCTGGAGAAGTTGCATGATTGTCTGTAGAGTTCATGAACATATTTTTTCTGTAACAAACTGCTCATTGTCCTTCTAGATAAAATGATCAAGGATTTTTCTGTTGTTCAGGTACATATGTCCCAGAAAATCTAATGAAAAGGCCATACAGATACAGTGCATATTGACAGCAGGTGTGCTAACTAAATACAAAGTGTATTTGTTTAATGACTGTTACACACTTTCCAACCATATGGTAATCAAAAACTCCCCTGGCACTACAAAGACAGGCTATCACAAACCTAAATGAAACATCAGCTGGCTTAACCAGAAACTTAGTAACATCTGGATTAGTGTACCGGAAAACTTAGTCCCTTTGAGGATTTGCATTGATGAGGATAATATTGACATTGCCATTGTTTCAGTATTATTTTTGAACTACCTAGAATGGGCAGTGTCAATGGCATCTCAATCCACGTTTGAATTAGGCAAATTGCAAACTTTTCAAAAGCTCATCTCCGCATTTTAGAGGTATTTATGGCTTCAGAAATGCTTCCATATTTATTTCCCTAGTAATCCACTTAAAGTAATAGCATTCAAGAAAGCTAAGAAGCGTGATCTGCTTTAATGACCCAATCTGGAAATGCTTAGTCAGTTATTCACACTGCAAGTTCAAAATATCCATCTTATGAACTAACGATGAAATAAGCCCACAAATCATCAAAAGTGCGCAAGTGTCCTTTGGAGAATGCTTCTGTTACATGTCTGGCAGATTTAGCCCACTGCTGCCTAATTTCCAAATCTCCATTATGATCCAAACCTACAGGTTTTTCAGTATCTCTCTGCCTCCTGCTTGCACAGCAAAACAGTAGTTTTTCCAGTCATATCTTCCTCTCCCTGCTGTCATCTGTGCTGTTTTCTCTGACCATCCCAGCATATTGCTCCATCCTTTTTGCCATGTGGATGTAGGTGCAACACCTTGCTATTGGCTTTCCCAGGATTGTAATTTGTCCAAGTAGTAATTGCTCCAGTCTGCCTTTTTTTCAGGTCTGAATTCTTCCCCCTGCCCAACTCAGACAATAGCCTGTGCTGAACATCCTCCTCCATCTATGTTCCTCACTGCTGTGCAGGTCCTGCCACTGCCTGAACTTCTCTCTGTATCTTCACCCAACACCCCTCTCTTCTCCAACTTCTGGGGCTTTCAAGATTCTCATTTTTTTGCTCTTCTTTTCTGCTGCTGAGGAGAATATGCCTTTGGACATTTCTATTCACTCTTTGGGGGAACTACAAGGGAGTTGAAGCAAATTAGTCTCTTAATTGTGCTCTCTCAATGGAAATACTAGTTGATCATTTTGCATTAGTTCCACTTATCTTTGATAGAGGCTAAAAAACCACCCAACAAAAAAAAGTATCCTGCTTTTCCATTTGCTGATGACAGCAACATCCTGAAATTTTCTCCTAGGAACTAATGGGCCTTCTACTCACAGACACCAGCATACCAACCACAGCTCATTTCTGTAGAGACAACAACTCCTGAAGCCCTAGAGCTGGCATCAAGAACAACAATACTTGTGTTTTGAAGAGTCCTAAGGGAGGAATAATGTGGCAGAATGCGTGGAATAATTACCTCTAAAAAGTTCTCCCTAAATGGGCAGTGAAATGGCTTTCTTGCAAAGCATGCACAGGGTTTTAAATGTCAGAAAACTGAGCTACTTTCTCACCTCTTACTTATGTCCACTACCTTTTCATTTTAGAAATATGAAGGAGATCTCTGTTACATGTTACAGCCATCATGCTCAGCCTTGACCTAGCATCGTTGCAGTAATATACTCTTTTATGTATGTGAAGGATCACTCAAACACTCCTTAGTAAATGTAAATGTAAAGAAAACTGAATGAAATAAATCATGAATGTGTGGAACTAATTAGATTCTGGGATATATCCAGTAATGTATACTGGTTTTCCTCTGAATTAGAGGAAGTGCTTGCTGGAATCCATAAAGTTAGAGGGTTTTGAGAAAATGGTAAAAAAGCAGGCCCCAAAAGGCCAGCAAGGACAGAGAAATGCCAAGATAGCAGAAAGACTTTTAGGCTGCAGCTTAGACATGAGAAATAGAACAATAAGCCTATGTGGTTTGTCCTTTTTGATTGCAACAAATTTACTTAATGTATATTTTAGAAGGCTAACATGAACGAGCCATTGTGTTAGAAAATAGGCCGCTGTTGTTTTAACCGAAGCTACGTGTGCTCCATGTAATTGGGTAGAAGTAATGTCAATATGCTTTTGCTTTATGTGTGATTGGCTGAAACTTGGAAAGATTTTGCTTTATTCTGTGTTGTAACATCACGTTTCTTTGGCATTCTGTGTAAATCAGTGAGCTGTTCACATCGAGTGTCTCCATTGTTAAGTGATGAGACTGATGTTGAAATAAAGTGGCTCAAGACACTGATTTTTGAGTGTCCCGTCCTGTTCGAGTCTGTAAATAGTTGCCAGTGGCAAAATGGTGCCCTGTGTGAGGACTTTGGTAGAATAGCATAAAAAAAGAGAAGAAGAAAATTTTGGATAATTCTGGCCACTGGAGACCCAAGTGTTAATCTGAAGGAGCCTAGTTCATCCCTTGGACTTTGTATCTCACGTGTTTGTAAGTAGTTTTTTCAGGGGCGCTTGGGTTACGGAGATGGGAAATTATTTAAGTAAAACAGAACGGGACGTTTTTTACCAGCTTGAGAAAATATTACAAGATAAAGGACGTTCAGATATCTCAAAAACTGAACTGAAAGAGTTGTTAATTTGGGTGAAAGCCAATACTCAAAATATAACGTTACAGTCTGCTTTTACTTTTGCTTTTTGGAATCAAATAAACTGGAAGATTTATAATCTGTTCTCTCTTAAAAAAGACGAAACTGTATACAAGCTAATGCCTGTATCTAGAGCTTTGCTGGAGAGCTTTAAGCAAAATGACTGTAATAAAAATTCTTCAGAACTACAGAACAAATTATCTTTTTCAGATCCTTTAAATCCAAATGAAATTGAGGCTGCGTCCCTCTCTGGGGGCATTTCGGGTTTTGGTCGAGAGGAATCTGCTGACTCGCCCGGTGAATCTCCCGGAAAGGTTGGCTGGGAACCGGAACAGCTTTCAGATGGGGTTGTGTCTTCTGCGTCTCCCGGGTTTCTTCTGGGTTCCTCAAATCTCCCTGTGGCAGAAAATAATCTATCTATCACCCCTCCGGGAGATGATGAACTCTTTCCATGTTGGGAAAAGTGTTTGGGAGTTTCGTTGTATTCCGGGAATGTAAGAGTTCATGAAATTTGTTCGGGTGGGAATACAAGCCACGTGGAGCAGGGAGAGGAGAATTTGCAGAGGTTTTGTGATAAAGGAATTATGTGTTCTCAATTTGTACCAGTAGGGACAACTGAAACTGATTTAGAATCTGCTTTGCCTGTTCGGGGGGCTGTGGGGACCACTCCTGTCACTGTTTGTTGTTCTCGGGAAGGGAACCCCTCGGATTCAGTTCAGAAAAATAGGGTGCTTTGTGATTCAGGGAGTTCTTTTTGGGTAAATTGTTCAAATAAGTCGGTGCCAGGTTTTTCTGTTGTTTGTCAAAGTTTTGATACAGATAATGAAATGGCTGGAACTGCGGCTCGGTTTTTGGAGAGCAGAGCAGGGCGGGGGACACATGCAATGGACAGCAGTCAGGAATTAAGCCAAATTAGAGGGATTCTGCCCGGACAGAGGTTTGAAAAAAGAGCAGGAGATTTTCGAAAGGTTTCTGGAGAAAAAGAAACTGAAATTTTAGTGAATTCGAAAGCTATTTCTTTTGCTGTTGAGAGAAAAGATGTTGGCTGTTCTCCAGCTGAGTTTTCACAGGCAAAGGAACTTTGTGAAACGTGTCATTGTGCGGTAGAAATTATTAAAAGTAACAACTCAAGGTCGGTTTCCCAGGGAAGCCAGGGGAGCTCGAATTTTGGCTTCCCTCCACAAAACAGGGAGCACGCCCTTTGCCCGGCCCCTGTAGGCAGGGCTTTGGAGGGGGTGTGTTGTTTGGCTGAGCCCTCCTCCTCCGTCCCTCAAGGCAGTGCTCCAAGGGGGGTGTGTTCTGTCCATCCTGGCAGAGTTCCCGGAAAAGTTTGTTGCTACAGTGTCTCAAATTCGGACACTGGCAGAGTTCCCGGAAGAGCTGCAGTCAGTGAAAATGCCAGCTCCAGTTCTGAATTCCCATTAAAATTGCCTGATTGGTCTTCTATTAATCAAAAATTAGAAAAAGATTCGAACTCTAAGAAACAACTTCTTGCTTTACCTGTGAGGTACAGACGTAATGATCGCAATGCTCATTATGAAAGACTTACTCACCATGACATAAAGGATCTACGTCAAGCTTTAAAAGAAAGTGGGTTCTCTTCTCCCTATTTTAACAATGTGCTGAAAAGTACTTTTAACTCTTATGATTTAGTTCCTGCTGATTGTCGAAATTTAGCTTCTCTAATTTTAACCAATTCACAGTATCTATTATGGGAATTACAATGGAAGAAACTTCTTAATAAGTTGGTTGAAAAATATGCAGATACTGATTATGCAAATTTAGATGTTGTTCAGTTAGCAGGTGACCCACCTTACCATAGAGCAGAAAATCAAGCAGTAGAATTACCCCGGCCTGTATTAGCAGACATTAAAGATGCTGCTAGGAAGGCCCTGTTTTCTGTAGAGCCAGCTGGCACACATATAAATTCTTATACCTTGATTAAACAAGGTGAAGCAGAATCCTATGGTTCCTTTTTGGATAGGTTGACTCAAGCAGTTGAAAGACAATGCCCAGATGAACAAGCTCGTTCCTATATTGTTCAAAATCTTGCTTTTGTAAATGCTAATGATGAATGTAGAAAAATTATTTTAACTTTGCCTGATCAACCTCCAACCATCATGCTGATGCTAACAGCTTGCAGCAGACTGGGTGGACCCCAGCACCTTGCCAATTTACAAATCAAGGCTTTGACTAAAACATTGGAAGATAATCTGACACAATGAATGGATAAAATTGAAAAGCTTTTAGAAAAACAAGAAAAAAATATGGAACAATCTGTTAGCACTGTGCAGTTGGATTCTGATAAAAGGCATTGTTGCTTTGCTTGTGGAAAAGCAGGTCACTTTAAAAAGGGTTGCCGTGTGAAAACATTTTCTTCGAATCAACCTTCTATCTGCCCTCGATGCCGAAAAGGGAGGCATCTTGCCAAAGAGTGTTGTTCTCAGTTTGACATCGATGGTAGGCCTCTTTCGTTAAACTTCAAAAACAGCGCGAATTACCACCATGCTCAGACACAAGTAGTGGCACCCCCTGGCCATCAGGGACCCAATCAAATGATGTTAGTACCTCAGCCATTCGGCCCTCAATCAACCAATCCTCAAATGGTTCCCATTCAATACTCTCAAGTGCAAGGTTCGAATTGGCCTCCTCCAAATTAATTCATCTTTTAAATAATTTATGCTGGGTGAACATTCCCACTGGAGTTGTCAATCCTTGTCAACAAGGACAAGATTTTTTAATTCTAGGTAAAGCAAACAACAAACTTCTTGGACTCTCAATTCTTCCTACTATTATTTCAGTAAACACTAATGAAGAACTAATGATTTTGGCTCTTGCACTTGAGGTTCCTGTGGTAATTCCACCAAAAACACCTATTGCTATTGCTTTTCTATCACCTGTAACTACACCCAAGCAAAGCAACTTTTCCAAGAATTCATTTATGTATGTGCCTTCTAATACCTCAGATCCCGAGGTCTCTTGGGTGCAGTGTTCAGACTGTGACAGACCACAATTGACTTGTAGCTTAACTCATTATGGTAAAACCATTTATGTTACAGGCATGCCAGATACTGGCGCAGATGTTACTGTAATCTCTAACATGTTCTGGCCCAATGACTGGGATTTGGTAGTTCCCTCAGGTTCTCTTTCAGGGATTGGGGGTGCTACTGTGTGCTTGCAAAGTGCATCCATGATTAACATTACAGGTCCTGAGGGAAAAACTGCAACGGTGCGTCCTTTTGTTGTTCAGAAGCCTCTCACTGTTTGGGGGAGAGACGTCCTGTCCCAGTGGGGAGCCAAACTGGAAGTGAGCCTGTGATGAAACCCACATCCAAACCTGCCATTTTGAGGCTGACCTGGAAAACGGATCATCCTATCGGATTGATCAATGGCCTTTGACAGAGAAAAAATTAAACATTCTTAATAAATTAGTAAAGGAACAATTACAACAAGGTCACATTGCTCCCACAAACAGTCCCTGGAATTCTCCAGTCTTCGTCATCCACAAGAAGACATCGGATTCCTGGAGGTTGCTGCATGACTTGAGAAGGATCAATGAGGTGATTGAAGACATGGGATCTCTTCAGCCTGGACTTCCCTCTTTATCAATGGTACCAAAACATTGGCCTCTCATCATAACTGATTTAAAGGACTGTTTTTTCCACATTCCACTCCATCCCGATGACACTCCAAGATTTGCCTTTTCCGTTCTCGTCATCAATCGAAGAGAACCCGTCCAAAGATATCACTGGAAATCATTGCCACAAGGAATGAAGAATTCGCCTATAATTTGCCAATATTTCATCGCTCAAGCTTTGTTTCCTGTTCGCCAAAAATTTCCAAGATCCATGATTCTACACTACATGGATGATCTGCTCATTACAGCTGCAACACAGGAAGAGATGGAAGAAACCCGTGATTGTGTTGTTGCTGAAATCCAAAAGGCTGGACTTGAAATCTGTCTAACAAAAATTCAAGAAGTTCTGTCGTGAACAGCGGGAGAGATGCGACACACAATATGCGTGAATAGCAAATCCCGAAGTTTATTGAAACCCCACACATATTTATATTGGTGTTAATGAAGCTTATACATATTGCAAAAGCTGAGCTCATTATTGGTTAAAGCACACTTAGATCAACCACACCTCCTTCTATCTTCTAACAATTATTTTGCTTCTATGTTTGCATTCTTCTAACTTTTCTACCTAAGATAACTACATTTTCTGGCAAGCGATTTTCTCCCCCGTCTTCCCGTTTCAGGGAAGGTCACTGTGACCTTTGTCAGTAATTGGACACTGGTTGCTCAGTTCCCAGCTTGTTTCCCCTATCCTTATCCATTGGTATCACATCGAAATGTCCTTTCCCAGCTAACCAGTTATCCAAAAAGCTCTCTACAAAGTTCCACCCTGGAAGTACCTGGGATGGAAGATGACTGAAACAACAATAACACCACAGAAGATACAGATCCGGACCAGTGGCAACAACCTGCAAGAATTACAACAACTTTTGGGAGAAATCAATTGTGTCCGACCAGTGTTGGGAATCGCCAATGATGAACTGAGTCCACTTTTTGATTTGCTGAGAGGAAGCTGCGGCATCACTTCTCCAAGAACTTTAACCCCTGAAGCTCGTGCAGCCCTCGACAAGATCACAGAAGCTCTTCAGAAAAGACAAGCTCATTGCTGTGTTCCGGAAAGTCCTTTCTTTTTTGCAGTTTTAGGAGAAAAGACGCAACTTTGTGGTCTCATTTTTCAGTGGGACCCTTCTGAGACAGAACCTTTGCTGATAATAGAGTGGATTTTTCCTCCTTACAGGTTTTCAAAGACTATTTTCACAGTTTTAGAAATGATTGCACACATTGTAATGAAGGCCAGAACCAGATTGTTAACGTTAGCAGGCCAAGAGTTTTCAGTTATATATTTCGATTCAGTTATATATTACGATTGAAAAAAGATTACCTTAATTGGGCAATGCAAAATTCTGATCATTTACAATATGCATTCTTGGGTTTCCCAGGTATTTGTTCTGTTCACTACCCAGCTCACAAACTATTACAAGCAAAATGGAGTTTCAGAGAAAAACCTAAATTAAGCGAAGAACCTTTAAATGCAGTGACTCTCTTCACTGATGGCTCTGGCAAAAGTCACAAATCAGTCGTAACTTGGTTGGATCAAAAAAATAATGCTTGGGAATCCAACATTCGAACAGTAGAAGGATCCCCTCAAATTGTTGAGCTTGCTGCTGTGGTTCGGGCCTTTCAGCTTTTCCCTCAACCTTTTAACTTAATCACAGATTCTGCTTATGTTGCTAATGTAGTTAAGAGATTAGAAGGGTCAATTTTAAAACATGTTGATCAGATACTTTATATCGTTGGCTTTCATGTCATTTTACAACTTTGCCATATAGAACTAATCCATATTTTGTTTCTCACATCAGGGCTCATTCTTTGCTTCCAGGATTTTTAGTGGAGGGAAACGCGAGAGTGGACAAACTCCCAATGGTCATTTCAAATACTTTTCCAAACATTTTTGAATGAGCAAAACTGAGTCATGCTTTTTTCCATCAAAATGCACAAGCACTTGTGCAAATGTTTCAAATTTCTAAAAGCCAAGCTAAAGCTATCCTCAGCACTTGCCCTGACTGTCAGCTTGTGCAACCTCCTGTTTCTACAGGAGCTGTTAACCCACGAGGTTTGCAAAGTCTGCAGACCTTATAGCAAACAGACATCACTACATATCCTTCCTTTGGTAAATTAAAAAATTTTCATGTCTCAGTGGACACGTTCTCCGGTGCAATTTTTGCTTCTCTTCACACAGGTGAAACAGGCAACCATGCTGGTCATCATTTTTTGCAAGCTTTTGCTTCATTGGGTGTACCTCAAGAGGTAAAAACTGACAATGGTCCCGCATATATATCTCAAAAATTGGCCACCTTTCTGAACAAATGGGGTGTTAGTCACATCTTTGGTATTCCTCACTCTCCCACAAGCCAGGCAATTATTGAAAGGACACAACAAATGTTAAAACGCATCTTAGATTAGCAGAGAGGGGGAGTTGAGGTGACACCACAGATGAGGCTGAACAAAGCTTTGTATGTTTTTAATTTTCTAAACAGTTCGGGTGCAGAACCTGATCCACCAATCTCTAGGCACTTTTCAAATAATTCTCAGGCAAAACTGAAAGAAAATCCTCCTGTTCTAATTAAAAACCCTGAGTCTGGTCAAATTGAAGGTCCTTTTCAATTTATCACTTGGGGCAAAGGGTATGCTTCTGTCTCTACAGGTGCTGGAATTAAGTGGGTCCCCACCAAAAACATCAAACCGTATCGCACCCCAGAACGTGTTGATGGGCCCAGAACCGAGGAAGCAAGTACGCAGACGTGAGCCGAGCAGAGGGATCCCGGGTCACGCCTGACGTTCCTTGTGCCTGATGTTCTTTGAGCATCAGCAGAACCTGCAAACTCTGATTTCGTGTTAATGTTTTTTATAAGTGTGTCAATTGTATGTTAAATGTTTATTTAACAGAGGTAATTTTTGGAAAAAGTTGAAGTTTTTGTTTTTGTTGAGAGCAAAATTTTGAAATTGATATACATGTAAGGATTCTGCCAAAACTTAGCTCATGAAAAAGATGGAGCAAATGCAAGTTGTATGTTGGTATTGGTGAGTTTTAACTGTTTTTTGTCATGCAGATTTGCCTGTGGATGTATTGAGTGTTCTAGTAGTGATATTGATAGTAATTCCCTGCATACTTCATTGTGTGCGGCGAATGATGAACAAAACAGTCAGAGAAGTTTTTGTCATACAAGAGAGAGAATTAGGAAGTAGAAGCACAGAGAGTGTTCGAAATCTGACAGAAATGGTAGACGAAGGTATAGAAATGGAGGAAGGTTTTGAATTAAGACCCTGGAATCGACAAGAATTTTTTGAACAATGACATGTAACCAATGTCAGATGTGATTCAAATCTCTTTCACTGACTGGGCCTTCACAGCATTAAGTTGCTGTGCTGTAATATAGTTATGCTTAGTATCAGCAAAAATAGGCCTTCAGCAGACATTAAGCAAAAAGTTTAGAGTAGAGCTATGGAACGCAAGTAATAAACGACAAGAGTATGAGGGTCTCTTTTTAGGTCAACAGAGAGGGGGAATTGCTGGAATCCATAAAGTTAGAGGGTTTTGAGAAAATGGTAAAAAAGCAGGCCCCAAAAGGCCAGCAAGGACAGAGAAATGCCAAGATAGCAGGAAGACTTTTAGGCTGCAGCTTAGACATGAGAAATAGAACAATAAGCCTATGTGGTCTGTCCTTTTTGGTTGCAACAAATTTACTTAATGTATATTTTAGAAGGCTAACATGAACGAGCCATTGTGTTAGAAAATGTTGTTTTAACCGAAGCTACGTGTGCTCCATGTAATTGGGTAGAAGTAATGTCCATATGCCTTTGCTCTATGTGTGATTGGCTGAAACTTGGAAAGATTTTGCTTTATGCTGTGTTGTAACATCAGGTTTCTTTGGCATTCTGTGTAAGTCCGTGAGCTGTTCACATCGAGTGTCTCCATTGTTAAGTGTTGAGACCGATGTTGAAATAAAGCGGCTCAAGACACTGATTTTTGAGTGTCCCGTCCTGTTCGAGTCTGTAAATAGTTGCCAGTGGCAGTGCTCTGAGGAAAGAGGTATTGATGGCTGAACTATGGATGGAGTCCAGTCCTGCTCTTGGGGAACATTAGGTAAAGAGAAATGTACAGAAATTCTGCAGCGAATTTTCCAGCTCAAGGAGGAAATGTGGCAAGGAACTGAAAAGTGAAAAAATTACATCAAAATCCTCTGCCTGACACTGGCCTCTACCGTGGGCTACAAATACTCTCTACTATTTCAAAAAGCCTGCCATTTTACTCCTCTTGTTCTCCAGCACAGTGTTTTTATGTATATGTAACCAGCACTGTGCTGTGTGAGCTCAGCAGGAGGCAAAACCAAATAATATAGATTGGCAGTAAGAACCCTTTTCCTCTCTACCCAAACCCACTTATTTCAGTGCTCAGAGCAGTAACACATAGGCACCACTCACTGAGCTGGTTTGTTCAAGAAGATGCCAGAGGAACAAAACATGAAAATTGACACTTTTCTATCTGTAGAAAGATGAATAATATTGTACTGTGGAATGTGTTACAATGTGCATGAAGTAGTTTGGAAAAGAAAAAGAGTTACCTGTTTCTGTAAGACATTCTGAAGGCATCAGTTCAAAAAACTGATTTCAGGAATGGAATCCCCAGAAGGGCAATGCATAGTTGGGGTAATTTTTAAATCTTACTTGAAAGTAATCTTGAGAAAAATTTCAGTGAGCTGTATTTTGATATTCCTACATGAAAGAAATAATGACTTAGCTCATGCAAATTTCTACGTAATTCTACAGATATGCCAGTGGAGTATGTTGCTGCTAACTTCAGATTATGGTTTAGAACTTGGCTTGATGAAGACAGCCTGGCTCTTAAAATAATGCTGCTGGGGTGGAAGGGAAGGTGTAGGTTATAGAAAGCTTGGTGGAAAGATCAATTTTGAAGTTTTGTCACTTAACAGTTCTAAAGAACAGTGTTTTGGTAAAGTTAAGTATTTTCTCAGGATTCCACATAACTGAGGAAATTTAGACGACTGTATTTTTCATAGTGTGACTTCTTTTTTCAACAAACAAACAAACAACTTAGTATTCAATTTATTTTAAAATTTTTTTTTCACTGTGCATTTGGACTCACTGGTTTGGAAAAGCCATATTTGCAGGACTACTTTATTTCTTGGACTACTCGTGGTTCAGATTTCATATCTGACGGCATATATCAAAGAAATTGCACAGAGTACAGAGAAATCACTTCAGAAAAAAGGATTTTCAGGCTTAGAGCTTTCAGAGAGTAGCTGTGATCTGGTGCTATTTGATAATATTTAAGAACTTAGAAAAATCTCATATAAAAAAAATGGGGGGGGGGGGGGGGTAGGTCATAAGTTACCTTGTAGGAAACAGTTGAATCTGCTTTACAGAAGTTTTCAGATTTTTTTTTTTTAATGTCAGAATTTACCATGCAAGTTCCTCCTCCTGGTCTTCTAATAACGAGGCTGTGTTGCAATAGGCCACAGAGCACTGCTGTGGAAAAATTCTTGATTGTGTGAACTCTCTCACTTCACTCTCTTAAGATAATACCAGAATTAGAAAACTCTGCTTGGATTTGATTAATTTAAAAGTTTGAACAAGCATATTACTTAAATCTTGGCATTATTTAACAGGAAGAAGGTCACATTATAGCAGCACATTCTTGTAGCGGAACTTTGCAGCATATTGTAATGAATCACTATTAAAGGACAGGGTTGGTCTTCCAGGAAAATCTTGCGTTTTTGGAGATGTGAAAAGGGCTAATAGACATTATAAGAGGCATGTTCAATTTTTGTTTATTAATCTGATCTTCTTTTAATGGACAAATCAAAGTCTCCTAGTTACTGTATTTTTTAAATACCTATTCTTTTATTTTTTTATTAAATAGGTACCAACAGACTGCTGTAATTTCTAAGATAAATATTCCCAAACCTATTTTCCCCTTCAAAATATTTTTTGGGAGGAGTTTTTTACACCTTGGATTTCATCTTTCACCAAATCACACTCTGTTCACAGAAAAACTTTTCAATGAAGAAATGTATTTGAGCTGCCAGTTGCATGTTTCCTCTCTTTTTGCTGTGTACAAACATAGCATCAGGAAAAATTGTTTGATTTTGCTAGAAATATCTTTCACAGAAGAACTGAAGGATGGTTGAAGACAAAAGGAGCTGCTGGAGATGATCTTTTCCAACCTCCCAGCTGAAGCAGGGCCACCAGGGTCAGTTGCTCAGGGCCATGTCAAAACTTTTATTCAAGGATGGTGACTGCACAACCACCCTGTACAACCTGTATGAGAGCTTGGTCATCCTCACAGCAGAAATTTTTTTTTCTGATGTTCAGAAGGAACTGCCCACATTTCAGTTTGTGCTGGTTGTCTCTGGTCCAGACACTGGGCAGAACTGGAAATGGCTCCATCTTCTCTTTGCTCTCCCATTGATGATCCCATCAGGATCATTGACAAGATCCCCCCAAGCCATCTGCTCTCTAGTCTGAGGAGTCCCAGCTCTTTCAGATTTTTCTAATGAAAGATGCTCAGTCATCCCTGTGGGCCTTTGATGAACTCTCTTCAGTATGTTCATACATCTCTCTTACTGAAGAGTCCAGAAATGGAGACAGTTTTCCAGCTGTGGCCTCATCAGAGTTGAACAAAGGGGAAGGATCACCTCCCTTGACCATTCTGGAGGCCAGCTAGCTTCTTTCTGGCTGATGCTAGCTACACTTTTGGACTGGCTTTTTTTCCCCTGGGATTTAAAAATGTTTTTATTCTGTTAATATTTTTAATTGCATTAACAATTTATAAAGCAGCTTTTCCTCAGTGGGAGTAATTCTTCTGAAACCATAGCTTGGATGTAAGGATGTTAAGTGAAGAAACATCAAACAGAAGTTAGATGAAGCAAGATTCTTAATGGACATTTTGAGGGTGCAATTTGACTTCCAAACGTTTATGGAAGGCAGAATTGGCAATTACATGTTGTGTGAAAATGTTTCTGTTCTATTTCCTTCTTCTTCTACTCTCAAAGTCTGTTCTCCTTTTATGCACAACTCTGTGTCTATTGCTTCCCTCATATTTGGAAATGATCCTCTTTCACCTATTCCTTTTTTCCTAATGGCAGAATTTAAGAAGAAGATGGCATAGTTAATTCTTTTCAAGTCTGTGTATTCCTGCTGAAAACCAGTAAATAGTGAACATTATTAGTGAACATCTACAGTTTCTTTTCAACTCATGTTATCAGAACAGGTGTGCATGGCTTTTCTGAGTATTAAGTAAGACCTGATGTGTATGTGAGTAGAAATCCCTAGTATTTTTAATATCAGAATTACACTTTATTTTATAGTTTACCATGATACACAAGAGAACTTTGAATCTTTTTAAAGTAGAAGTTATTACTCTCATATCTCCCTGAAGTAAATCTTCCATACTAATACATTTTCTCATACATCAAAACATAGTTTGATGACTTGGCATAGAGGAATTTACTGTAAGATATATAGGAAAGCACATTGTTCTGAATCAAAAATAAATATCTATGGAACAGTTTTTAATGAATTTGGTGCATCATAGTTGAAGAAAAAATGAAAAAGTATCATGATATTAATTTTGATAATTTTTACTAATTATTTTCCCCAGAAATTTTGAATAAAACCAATATAAAATCACATGCTTCACTTTAAATATGAAATTAAACATGAACTGAACAACTTGCAATTGCAATATGTATTGACTTTTCACTTTCTTTAACTCAGAAGAGCTTTTCATACAATCATTTTAGCTGTAGTGAGCTTTTATTAAATGCCTCTACAACATTTATAATGTTTTCATTTCCAAAGGGTCAAAAATTTGATTCTTTTTAGTTCGATATTGATTTTGCACAATCACCAGTGTGGAGAGTAAAGCAAATAAAATGAGGATGACAATAAATAGGTATTATTTTAACATCAAAGAAAAGACACAGCTATGTGATACCTTGAATCACAGATTGCCCTCCCTTTTCAGAGTGATGCTTTAAGTTTAGGAGTCCTTATGTATGATGAGTGCTGAGACAAAACATCTGATTGCAGGCTGACAGCACAAATTCCATGCTGATCCTCTGCCCTTTGCTGATCCTCTGCTGTGCCTGTGACCTTTTTCACCCATCCTCAAAGTCTCCCCAAGGAGTTCTGGCATTTTCTCTTCCTTGCCTGGTTGAGCAGCACAGTGGGTTTGTGAGGAATGTATGTCTGACGTATACACACGACAGCACAAAAAGTGAGGAGAGGAAAGCTGAGTAAGTAGACTACGTGAGCAAAGGGCTAAAATCATAGCTTGGCAGGAAATGAACTCGGGGCAAGGGACAGACAGAAACCACTGTTGTGGTTATGATAATTCAACAGTCTTGCAGTAAGATGAAAACATTGCCTATCCTTATGACAGAAGGATAAAGGATAATGGAGTCTGGCTGACGCAATACCCTTGCTTCTATTCCTGGGATTTTTTTCTATGCAATTGCAATTGGACATGCAGTGCTTCAGAAAAAGAAATCTCCAAAATGCATGTGAACCCTGGGAAAATTCACAAAACCCATCTCTGGCTTCTCTAGCATGCTGCTTAGCTTGCATTTGCAACACTTTAGCTGCAGAGGTTCTATAAAAGGAATTTAAAAATTATTTTCCAGGACTTTATTAAGAGTAAAGAACATGGACATTGAACTAGAATTTTTGCTGTCTTACAGAGATTTTCCTGCCCTTCCAAAACAGGTTTAATCAGATAACTTTTATGACCTACTAATAAATCTTTTCTTTATGCAGGCAACAGACAGAAGAAAAGAAGTGGCATTTAATTTTTTAAGTAATAGACCCCAGGGGCAGAGGTGTCTGAATGTCTTTGCAGGACATCCACATTTGGGGGCAACATAGCTACAGTGAGTGTGGGAACGCTGGCTCAGCTGAGCACTGCCTAAGAATCCGTGTACTGCATTTCCATGTGGAGGGGTGTTTCCCAAACTACAGCAGTGAATATTACAGGATCCCTTTTGGCTGAAGTGTGTGCTGTGCTATACAGTCTTTCACTGCCTGATTACTTGCAGCTTCCCTGCAGGGCCAGAGCTGCAGGTATGCAGTAAGGAGAGTGAGCACAGTGAAAGAACTGCTGCTGGTACTCACTTGCATGAGCCTCTCTCAACTTTGATAGGTGTGTAATGAATGAGCAGGACTGACGGCATAGGAAGGACACATTCTGCATCTTTTCCCCCCAGAACACTTTCTTATTTACTTTAATGAGCAGATGTGACCAGGGCAGACCTTGTTCTTCCAGCATTAAAATTGAATTAAAAGGCTCTTAATTTAGACAGATGTTCTAAAGGCAACAATAAAAACTTATTTCAAGCTTTTTAAAGCTTTGTTTTAGTTTCCCATGGTGGGAGGCCAGCAAAGAGACCAGAGTTTCCAGTCCCATCCTATTTGTGGAATTTTGTGCACAGTGTGCTACACAACAGCACAGGGTTATTAATGTGACTCAAACATCATTATGCTTTTCTCAAATCTTGAAACATGTCTTGAGAAGAGATAAAAGAACATATGACCATATCTGAAAAGGGACTTCAACTCATTCTCTGTGACAGATCATTTATAAAGTACACCTAGGGAGAAGCGAGGTCTGTTGGGACTTCCATTTGTTGTGGTGTATCACTGTCTGGGAAATACAGGCTCAATTGTCCTAGTAAAAAAAAAGCCATATCTGCGTTGCAAACAGGATCGTCAGGAAAATGTTCATCAGGAAAGGAAGTAAAATTTCATAATGCACATAAAGTTTGCCTGCTACAGCTCTGGAGTGTTTAAAATGTCATCTGCTGTTCTGTGTGGGATTTACTGAGCTGAAAGAGGAACTGTGTGTAATGACCCTGAAATTCTTGTAAGCAAGCGGGCCAGATAGATGGTGAAGACTCCCAGGCTTGTACCTCTTGTTTAAGGATCAGCAGAACAAAATGAGTGATCCTGACACAGGCACAGCCTCACTGCTGTTGTTTTGCACAAGCACTGCTTTACTGCTCCAGCTGTCATGTGGATTTTGTCAGGGTGGGTCCCAGCAGGCCAGAAGATGAAGTCCTGATCATGTATCAGCAGCAGAAACTAGCCATGGACTCCCCATGCTTGTCTGCTCCAGAGCCTGGCCCTATGTAGACAAGGTTGTCTGTGCCTCTACCTTTTTAAAAACCTACAGAGGGAAGCATTCCGAACTGTCTTTCGGCAGGACGTGATACAATGAAAAACTTCATTGCAAGAAATGACTTTTTATGGAAGAGTTGTCACTATCTGAAGCCCTTTTGGATCAAGGGGGTGGTTCTGGGTTGTCACTGGTGGCCAAATGGCATGTTAAAAAGCACAAAACCCCATGTTTGTGTGCATGTAAAGTTAGAGCCTAACGCAAGAGGGAATGACTTCAGGTGATAATAAATAAACTCTCCCTGGGAGAATGTAACATTTTGTTACATAAAAGTGAGCAGAACATCTGGAGGTGATCTACCATGCTTCCATATGGCTCAGCTAGCGATAGTGGAAAGCACAGGTATTATTGGAGGACAGTATGCAATAGGAATGGGATAAAGCTGGAAGTTTCAGAAGCTGTTTCCCTTGAAAACATATATGTTGAAACAGGTTTTATATCTCTTACAGATCTTGAGGAGAGATGATTGAGATTTGGAAATGGATGGGCTGAGTCAGTGCAGAGCTGAAGAAGAGAGATTTGGATGTTGGGATGAATGAACCCAGCCCGAAATGGACGAGCAGAGTGTAAGCAGTTGGCACAAGCATTGGACATAAGTGACAGTGGGATTGTGGGGCTGAAATATGGGGCTGAAGCTATAGGACTCCCCAGGCTCAGGCCTGCAGGCCTGCATCCCAGCCTGTCACTGGTCCCAGGGATACCCAGGAATGGGGCTGCCCCAGTGCCCTCTGTCAGCCCTGCTTCTGGCAGAGGTTGTGGGATAGGCCTTGGCTTCCAGGACCTTGGCTGCCAGGACCTGCCATTGGATGGATCCAAGGAAATCCCCATGGCTCCTGGGGAGCCCTTGCCCCATGCAGTGCCCTGACAATGTCTTTGAGAGCATTTCACCAAATTACTCTTTCCTCTCTCTCTCTCTATTTTGATCAACTACTCTCAATAAATCTTAGTTAAATGTCTGTTGTTATCTATTTACTTACTTTGGGGAACAGTATGAAGCCATGTGTAAAGCCAAACAAGGTCTTTGACTTTGCAGGATGTTTTTGATCATGAAGCTGTTTCCATCAGTATGGCTTTACGGATCCAATTCTCTTTCTTTTCATGGATTAAATGGCTTGATCAGAGTTTGACAAGCAAATTCACAAATCACAATCACAAAATAGCTCATCCTACCATCATGTTCTCTTTGCTCCATGATCAGTTGGCAGTGAGGTGTCTACAGCAAATGTAGAAAGGAATAAAAACCTTTTGTCAGTCACTAATCTGAGCTAACCTGCTTCGCCTGAGCAGAACAACATATCCATGCAAGAGGAGGGCTCACCTACGCTTTGTCCTCTCTGTGTTACGACATGTCTGGGTGATCTAGGTGTAGATTTTTGCATGCTGAAGCAGCAGAGAGCAAGGTCCCTCTGGTACCCCATCCAAATGTGTTAAAAAGAATGGGTCCCGCTTCAGGGGGAATGGTGATGTTGTATGCAATTGGCAGGGGGCTGTCCCTCTTTCCACTGTTCAAAAAGAAAGAAGAACATGCTTATGGCCACTCTTGTCCAGCTATGTGGCCAAGGAGTGACACTTTTTTGGCTGCTCAAGTCTGTGTTAATATGGTTTTTGTAATGAAGTGTGGGCTGAATGAGACCCTATCTACCAGGATTTCTTTGTGGACAGACTCTCATGAGGATTTCTTAGAGCATTCCCTGTTCTATCAACTGGTTGTCAGTAGCACTGCAACTTCCTCACCCTCTTATTAAAGCACAGGGATTGATGTGTGATGCTCCATATCTGGTTACACAGGCATAAAAGGCTATTCCTGGGTTTTCTCCTAAGGGTGGAGAATTTTTTTATAGCTTCTACTTTCTACATGGCTGAGTATGATTCCTTCAGTAAGAACTCCAAAGCTGTTTCCCTGTAAAAAGTGCATAGCAGGCTTTTCCCCAGAAATGAGCAAAGCCTTTTCCACTCTAAAGATAACAGCAGCAACTCAGTAGGACTGATCTTCACATCTCTTCTGAAGGTTGATGGTAATGAATTCCACTCTGCAGTTTAATATTCAACAAAATAAATAGCTCTTTTGAAAATTATCTTGCTTCCTGTTAAAACAACTTTCATATAAAGTATATGAATAAATTCCAGCATACAATGCTTGATATCAATTACCTCCAAAACTACCTAGGAGTTCAGCTATGTGATAGACCTGTGTTAAATTAAAGCACCTTTATCAAATTCTTTAGGAAAAGATAATAATGTAGGTTTTATCTACAACACCCCCTCCCCTTCTGCTTGCTCTAATAGATTAATCAAGCTGAGATAGATTTCTCCGGTTCTTGAAGCCAAATATTTTTTCCTTCCTTTGTTAGACACTAGTTTATAGTGCTGCTGTTATTCTATTTCCCCATTTACAAACAGGGTTGCAAAGATGGTTGTCCTGGGGTGACTTTATGATGCTCATATCCCCATTCATCTGTTTAGCCCAGAAATAAGTTTTGCACCTTTAAGATTGGTTCTGAGAGTGAAGGGGGAAGAAGCAGCGCGCAGTTTGTTTTCAGACACTGCACTCACTCGTCCACGTTCCTGCTCCTGCACTGTGTTGTCTGCAGATGGACAGACGGCAGGACAGAGCTCTCCTTTGCTTTTAGTTAGTTTTTTAGCTAGCCGAGGCAGAGAAGTTCCCTAGACTGTGGTTTTTCTTTTCCTTGGGCCTGTTTAAACCTGCTCTGAACTGAACACCAACAGAGCACAGGCACCTCACATCTCTGGCCCACCAGGCCAGGCCTGGGCCGCGGCATTTCCAGCGCTGGAGGGACTGATCAGAGACTGAGTGAGCTGAGCTGCAACCTGGGGAGGGGACTCTCTGAGTTTGTCATCTCTCTTTGGAGCAGCAAGAGGTTTTATTGGTTAATATTGTTCAATTTTTTGTGCTGGTGAATGCTTTCCCTGTTCAATAAACAGGTTTTTTCTACTTTTCTCCAATGAAATATTTTCCCGAACCACTTGGGGGAGGGTGGGGGCTTGAATCTGCTTTCTAGAGGAGCCTCTTCGGAGGTTCTCTCCCAAATTTGCCCTAAACCAGGACAATGGCTTACAGAATTTATCATCACCTTCCACCTGGGAGTTGGACTCTTGTGACTCAATTTCAGATGTAGATATGTCTCTGAAGTTTCCTTTTCAGAAGGAGATTTGAAGAGAAGTCCCCTGACCAGGAATGCCAGGTGCAATCTACATCTAGGACATGAGCAGGTGTCCTCTCCACACTGCAGAACAGTGCACAGAGAGGTTTCTTATAATTTCAGTTTTAGTTGTATTTAATAAAAAGTAGCTTTCTCAGCTTTTTCTGCAGATTTAAATTTCCAGACTTTTCAGTCTTGAGTGGAGTTGTGGCTCAGCTGAAGTAAATGGAGAAATATCTGGTTAACTTGATATTGCTGTGCTGGAAGATGACACACAGAGATGGTCAGACTATTTGGCCATGGAATAGTGAACTCTGGTTTTAGTACATTTAAAATATATGTGAGCACTAGCACTAGAAGTTTTAATTAACAACACAAATAGTTTTCCAAAAACAACAGCTCAATAATTGTCATGGTGGTAGTTAAAATTTTTCCCACTCTGTTTTCTGTCTAAATCCTATCTTTTTTTATCACTCTCTTATAAGTCTGTATAGTTCAAGAAAATATTTATTATTAAATGACCAAATGAGAGAAAATAACTACCTTATTTTCCTATAGATAATTGTATTTGCTAAGTTTCTAAATACAAACATTATTGTGTTGAAATTTTCTTTTATCTTCTGAGTGGGAACAAGTCAAAAAAGAAGACTATCAACTTTAGTCTAAAACCTGATAAAGTATGTATTATTGTTGTTATTTAATGCCTTTATATATTTATCATTTTTAACTGGTTATTAGAAGTCAGTTAAATCTGTATCAGATAATTGAGTATCGTTTACATCTTGTTCTCCCAGAAAGTCATGCCTAAAGAGAATCTCAGAAAATTTGTATCAATTTCCAAACTAAAATGCAGTACTAAAATGTATATGGCACTTTCTTATCTTTGATTGTGAAGACAATGTTAGGAATTTTTGTAACTTTTGAAACTTGGCTCTAAGGATGTTTTTGTTTCTCAGCAAATGAAATATTTAATTAGAAATACAAAGTGTTGCTTCTTATTGTGTAATTGAATTAATAATGTATTGTGGAAACTGCTAGCACAATTATTATTGAAAAACAAATTATGTTTCTTTTAAATACAAAAAACCAATTACAGTAGTAAACAAGAATATTCTGGAAGACAAGAATGGATAGCTCATACAAAGCAGAACTTTTATTAAATGAAGCTGCTGAAACTCAAAATTAATAAATATGAAGTCATGCATATGGGAAAAACAAACCTAAGTTTGAATATGAGAAGAGGAGCTCTGAGCTCCCATCATCACCCAGGAGTGAAATCTTGAGATTATGAGTCATGTTTCCGTGCAAACATGAACTCAGCACTTGGTATCAGTCTAAAAGCAATTCAGATTTTCACAAATATGAGGAAAGGAGCAGTGACTAAAATTGAGAACATTATTATAGTGATTCAGTACAAATCTTTGTCTCATTTGTGGCAAAGGTCTGTGAAGCATGGAAGTGTGTAGAGTGAGCAGAGAAGAACCTGCTCTTCATTATCTCTTCCAGACTGGGAACAAGAGGCTGTGATCTGGTCCTTGGAGCCATAATGAAGACAAATAGCACAAGTTTGCTTCTCCCATGGAAGGCAGGAGAACTATGAGGATACTAGAGGCACCCATGTACCAACTATGAGGATACTAGAGGCCCCAGGGGAGATTTGAGAAGCTCATGAAAAGGAAATCTATGGAGAAGTGCTGCAAGTGTAAAAACCCCAGCTAGCTCAGCACCCTTCTGAGCAAAAATTGGTTGGATGAAAAAAATTTGAGTTAGTTAGCCCACTCTTAGGTCCCTCCAGAAGTACTCTTACATGGCAGTTGTGGGAAAAAGCACAGTGGGCTAAATGAACCTATGGTCTTACCAAGCAAAGCCACTTTTATAGTCTTAAGTTAAGGACCTTGCAACTTGAATTGCAATTGCATTCAGAGTTGTTTTGTTTGGCATATTTAAAATTCTTCAGCCTCTACAAGATTTCCCCCCTCATCTCTAAATCCCAGTCCCTGAATGTTACATAGTATGCTCAAAACCAAAGGGAAAAAATTCACAAAAGATTCAAAAATGATCATCTGTAGCATTCTGAAGTTCCTGGCTTCCATTCAGTGTTTGACCCCATCCATTTTACACTAGCATTAGATTAGAACTTTACTGTTCAATGTACAAACCCAATAATATTGAAAACAAAAATGTCCTGCTCTATGTCTCTCTTTGTCTTTAAGAGATCTTTTCCCAAGCTGTAGACTCAAAGCTAGGCAATGAACATAAAACCCAGAGAAGGAAATGCAGCCATTTACTGTTTTCTGGTAGTACACAGCTTTGCTTTCATATGACATTGTGGTTTTGCTTGTGTTTTTAGTGCCCTAATAATGTGCTAATCTGCCAGCACATCCCACTTACTCTGGCTGAGATGTTTGATGTTTTTCTAAGGTCACATAAAGCACCTTGAAGAACTGAGCATAAAGTTCCTGGCTTGGGGCATCCTGCTCAGAGCAGACGCTGGCACTGTCTGCAGAATCTTAACTTCCAAGATGGCCTGTAGTACACCATGACTTTGGCAAATTAAGTAGCAATCAGTCTTTCTATGGAAGCATATTACTGTGTAGGAAAATCCCCACAAAGCAGATGACTAATCCCTTCTTGGTACAGAGAGGCAAACTAAAAAATCACATTTTTCCCTCTTTTTTTTTTTTTTTGACTTTGGGTGAAAGTTCTTTATGAACCAGGATCTGCTTCTTTTGTGGGTTGGTCTGCTTTGCAGAGATGCTTTTTGTTAGAGAGGAGCTTAGTGGGGTTCCCTCATGGTTCTGGCTGTGGTGCGGTGAATCACCTATCTCCTATGTTTGGCAGTCTCTTTGGAGAGACAGAGGTCTTAAAATCAGCAGAAACATTGAAAATTGAATTCAACCTGAATTATAGGCAATATAGATGAGGAAACTTCTTTTACAAGGAATACTTTCTGAATTATGCCAGAGAGTAAGTTGACAGCAGTGTAATATTGTTTTAACTGCTGTACAGATGATTTAGATGTATATTCTGTGTTACATTTTCAGACATTTTAGGTCACAAACCTTCCAATTTCTTTAGTTTGAAAAATCATTCAATAGATTTTGGCTTTTCCTTTAAGTATTAACATGTTGCCAAGGATCCTTGGCCTCTCCAGCAGAGTTCAGTCCAGTTTCAGAATTATCAATTATGAGCCTTATTCAGGCAGCAGAACAATCCAACAGTGGCATGTTCCTTGCCCAACAAATACTGCCCAGAACCTAGGGCTGGATTAATTAGCTTAGAAATCCTTTATTACCATAAATTGTTCAATTTTGTTGAATTATATATGTATTTTGTGACCATTTGACACACCTACATGTCTGTAGGGTCCTATCAATGTAGTTGAAATAGTCATCACGTTTGGCATGTTAATCTATGACATGTTTGGAGTTATTGTACCAAGGGCATTATTCTGTTTATGGTTCTATTTTGTACACATGTCTACAGTAGTTCTCCTGCAAATAATCATACACATCTTTCTGTGGGCTGTTAGGTTCATGTTCAGACGCCTTGCAGGAAATGTGCTCGCCACAAGTGTCAGTTCTGTAATTCAATGTGGACTCAGTTGACACAGGCCACCTGAGAAATGCATCTGCACTGGCTCTGTTTCTGGGAAGGTGGCAAAAACAAGGACCAACTCTTGTGCCCCAGGGTTTGGTGCTGAGACTGGCAAAGTGCCCAGAAGTGCCAATATACCTGGTTCTGGGCTTATGTTATGATTTTTCCTACTATTTGTTAGTAGCACCATGCAATTGTTATCTAGGAGCTGAGGGAAGCTGAGGCAAAGACAAGCAAGGAATTTGTATTTTGAAGGAAGGTTTAGATCAAAGTGAAGGAGTACTGACTTGAATCCACTGAGTGGCAGCTATGCTTGGTATATGTCATATAGCCTTTAAGGGAGGTTGGAATTGCTTTTCCTCTTCCATGTGGGGGAAAAAGCTATTAGCAGAGTTCTCTGGTGGCTAGATTAAAGAGAAAGATTAATATTGATTTCTAGTGTTCATCACCCCTGAGAAACACTATGAACTTATATGACAACTACATAGGGATTACCAAAAATTCTTCATTTATGGCCAGGCCCTAGTAAATTGGGTGAGTCACATACAGAGGGAAATTATTATTTTTCACCCTGTGACATGAATGCTTATTTATCCCAAGCAAAGAACATGGCAGGAAGTAAGCACCATTCATTTCACATCTCTGTGTGTACCTCCTCATAATCTCCCTGAATTGAAAGAACATGTGACATTAAAAAATGAAGAAAAAGAAAATCTTCTCAGGGAAGGGTATGACCATTTCTAAGAAGTGATTTTTTTCAAAGTACAGTGGTTTGAGATGAAGCTGAAAAGGCTAAGTAGCTACTCTTTGAGAAATTTTCTTGTATTTGGCTCAAGCAGCCTGAGATCTGAATTTATGACCCAGATTGTCTGTGGCTCTGTGTTGCCATGTTAACAAGATATGACCTCTTTGCCTTCTCTTTTTTGACATGGGCAATGATTATAATGCCTCTTTCTTTTTTTTGACTTACAAGCTCTTTCGGGTATGACAGAGATGGTGTTTGGCTGTGTACCCATCATTTGGTGACTCTGGGTGTTATAATTAGAATAATGTTCCTGATTCCAGAAAGAAAACCATTCAGTAGGAATGAGAATAATTATTTTAGCAATATATTACTGTACAAAAGAATGTTTCCTAAATCCCAGGAAAAGCTATTTGGTACACCTTCAGAGGCCTATTCTAATGAAGAATCACTTGGCAGCCTGAGTTCCTTCAACGGACCTTACCAAGTACAGTAAGCCTCACCATCTGCTGCATCTTCTAATTACCAGTGAGAAAAGAAGACTTCTCCCTGCTGCACCACACAAAGAGATATGAGTTAAATGTGTATATTGCTTATTCAATGTAACATGCATCTGTTGTGTTCTCTCATGTTTTAGAGACAAATCTTTGAGGAGGCACATATACCCTTGCCTGGGAGATGTGCATCCTTTTTGCTGTACTGGCACAAATGTAATCTTACTTTGCGTAAATGACAATTTCCTTTCCTCCTGTTTTCCTCAACTTAGGTAATTTTGCTGGTGATCTCCCCCTATGAAGTGAAATGGCTGGAGTTGAATTGCTATTTCAGAAGGTTACTTCATAGAAAAACAAGTCAGCCCTGGAAAGTCTTGGGCCTTTTTGTAAGAAATGGTGCCTAGAGAGACAGAAAACAAGTGAGAAGCAAAATAAATCACAGCCCTTTAAGGGACTTTTCTCTGATCTCAGTGTGTCTATGAAAGGGAGAAAAACATCTTGTAGTTTCATAACTCAGGACATGGTGGCAAGAGATTTCGCCTGGTTTTACCTCTCCTTTGTATGTGTGAAGAGGGGCACTGAATAAATAAGGAAAGGTTGTGCAATGCCATGCCATTGTCCTCCACCTGATCTGTCTCTAAGAAACAGCTGAGAGTAGTTGTGGAAAGGATGTGTTTTGTTTCCTTTTGTAAAGAAAGAAAAAGATATAAGCCCAGATATGTGGATACATATGAGAAGAAAGAGAGAGTTGAAGATCCTTGTAGAGGCAGGGAGGTCAGCCAATGAAAGGAGTTTGAAGATCAGGGTGACCATTCCTTCTGCAGCTGCACTGTTTAACAACCTTTGCATTGTATTTTGATACCATCAAGTGTGGCCAGTGGAAATGTGTGGCCATGCTCCAGTTTCCCAACTCTGATCTCTATGTGGAGAGAGGTGCACCAATCTTTTTTAGGCCTTTTCCCCAAGAAGATAAAGATAAAATTGTCAACTATGTGGATTTATCAGCAGTTCTTTAGCTAGGGCTAACAGAGAAGAAACTCTGCTCCATGGGGTGTGTGCATATTTCTTGAGCTTTGTTTTTCTAGAAGGCTGCCTATTTTCCCAGTGTCCAAGAAAATCATCTTAATTTTTGACCTTCTTTTAATTATCATCAGATTTCACCATAAAAAGTTCACACAATGCTTTCAGGATTTCTTTTTGCTTCATGTCAGGAAGCAGGATGCTCCATAAGGAAAAGCAACCTGTAAGCCAAGGATCACAGTAAGGAGTCAGATCCATGACCTCTCTGAGAAATGGAGCCACACCACATGCTGGCCAGACTAGAAGTGCAGGGCTGGTCCAGATGTGGTGACTAGGGCCACTCTGGAGGTCTGTGGGTGGGACCCTAGCAATGAAATAGTTACATGGCCAAGTCAGTGGTCCAGATCAGCTAGTACCTGGTCTGACTGCAGTTAAGTCTAAGTAGAGACCGTGGGAGAGGACAGTCCTTGACCCAAGGCAGCCAAACCCCAAGGCTTTGGAAGGACATGGTGTTATGATCAGGCTCCAGACTCTTGGAGAAATAAATTTGGGTCTTCTCTGCTACACTTTCAGTGGGACAAACTGATGGAGATGGAGCAGGACCCAAAGAATAATTCTTGTAAAGCTGTGAGGGAAGTACACTGTTATTCAATGGAAAGGAAAATATGGCATGAGACTAGAAAAATGGCATGAATTTGCCTCTTAACTTCCTCTGAATCAACCTTATTAATATTAGAGAAGCTGTTCCATGTTTGTTGCTAAGTATGTTTTCATTGATGAGCACATTGCTTTGAGTACGTTCCCACATCAAAAGTGCATTTGAATTACAAACGTAAAAAAAAAAAAAAGGAATACAGCTTTTGAACCTATAGTTTTAAAGGTTGATTGATGTCAGACCAAGGGATGAGTGGTATCAAGAAAGCAGCTCGTGGGCAAACAAACCCACATGTTTCAGAGGTGTTCATTCATGATTCAAAGATTTCAGGAGTCCTATGATGGAAAGGCAAACACAATCTGCTTCAGTGAATACTTAATATTGCACTAAGATGTGCTTTGAGATCCAAGAAATTAAAAAACTCAGGAAACTTGAGGAATCTTCGTAATCCTCTGATTCTTCCTTTAGTCTGCTTATCTTTTCACAATAATGGCACAAGGCTTTATTCCTATCTTCTTACTGTCTACATATATAAACTTACTTTCCTTTCAAATGCTGATTAATTACTAATTACTATCTATAAAGTGTCATATATTATTTTTGGAAATATTACTCTTCTTTCTCATGCTCTTTTCTGACAAACTGTCTATGGTCAGAACTGCAGTGTTACAAAATCTTACTTCCAGTGACATCAGGCTTAGCTGTTCATATTGTAGCATTGAATAAGATTAATCAAAAAAAACCCAAATGCACAGAAAAGGCTCTCTGCTTTGTATCTAACCAAGTGGTAGCTGACATAGTTGTATGAGAGACGTTTTTATGGACTGGCATACAGTTTTCTTTTTTTTGTAGGTGTACTTTTTTCCGTGTAGTAACATCTGTGTTCTGGGAATGAGTCTTAGTTGTAGCACTGGAGAAAGATGAACAGCTTGTAACTCAGTTTTGTAGTCTATCTTCATTGTAAAAAAACTTGGGAAATCCTGGTATTTCTCTGTTTGTTTATTTCTTTATTTTTTGGCAAAGCAAAAAAATTACCTGAAAAATGTTTTATTTTAACTTGGACTATTTATTCAACTTGTTTTACTAAAAATATTGTTTTGGGGTCATCTATCTCTCCAAGATCACTTTTATTTTCTGAATTTGGTTTGCATTATTTTTTAATACTGAAGGATTGGGTTATTTTTCTCACACATAAAAAAATACTGTGTTATATAAATAAATATATCTTTTATATTTGTATATATGACATATAGATCATATATATAGAGAGATCTATATCTATACACACACACAAAAATATATATGATTCCTATATGTAGGAAAAATAAGAAAATACCAGGGCTTTCTAGAGTCAACACGAACATGAGAAATAAAGATGACCAAAACCATTTTAAAATTGCATTGATAGAAAAAGGAAGTGCTGAAGAAATCCCATTGCAAAGGCAAAACTATGACGGGATACTGGGAAAACTGGAGTGTTTAAGTGCCTTTTAGCTTCAGTTTCACTAACCAGGATAAATGTGGCCAGATGGCTAACACAATGAACATTGGTGACAGATGGGTAAGTGCTCTAACTAGCATCAGAAAAAACAGGTTAGAGATGCTTATGAGTTGGCAGGGTCTGATGAAACTCACCCTGGAATACTTAACGAGGTAACTGAGCCTGTCCCTGTTGCTTCAAGATGGCATGGAGGGTTGGTGAGGTTCTGGGAGATATGAAAGGACTACTGTAAACATGGCTTTTAAAGAGAAGAGGGCAGAGAGGTAGAGAAGTAAGAGGAGACAAGGACTCAGAAAATCAGTGGGCAATCAATCAACATAACTTTTGAACGCAGAGAAAAACGAATAAGAGACTCATCTCTCAAGACCAGCAAATGTTTCTTGAAAAGAATAAATCATACCAATTTAATTTACTAAATACCAATAATCAACCATAGCCTAATTATCTCTTGTAACATCACAGAATAGAGAAAAACAAGGCACTTCCAAATAACATGTCTTTACTAAAACTTCTGATATTGCCCCAGGTGGAAGTCTTCAAAACAGCCAAGAAATACAGCCTGGAGGTGTGTACTACAGAGTAAATGTGTGACTGGTTGGGAAAAACACAGTCACAGTAGTTACCAGCAGCTTATGATCAAATTGCAAGAACAGATCTTGTGGCATTCACCAGGGGTTGCTCACAGGTGTGTGCAGTATTTTCATCTTGGTGTAAGCAATGGAATAGAGGATACTCATATAAACTAGGCAGAAAATGAGGGGAGAATGGAAGCACTTTAAATGGCAGGGATGTAATTAACAGCAGATCTTCAACATCTGGAATGTGGTTAGGGAAACAGGAGGTGGAAAGATTTGTATGTGTTCCAGCTTTCTTCCCCTAACTGGGGTAGTGTCTGCTACCTTTCTTATTTTTGACAGATGTTTGTGAAATCTGCTTCCAAAAGACTTTGTGAATCCCTGCAATGTCATATAGGGTTGAAAAGCTTCTATAACAATATACCAGGTGTTGTACTGATGAGCACGAAAAATCACCTCATGTAGTTCAAATGCTTTAACTTTTCACAATGCTTTAACTCAGACTTTATTGGGGTAATGCACTTCAGACAAGGCCTGGACAAGTGGCAGAGAACCCAGGCAGGAATAATGTGAGAGTTCTGAGGCCTTGAAAATTTTTGTGGAAGTACTGTGTATTAGAAAGTACAGTGAAGTACGGGAGTAGATTTGCTGAGGAAGGCTCTGATATCTGTATTAGCAGAGGCATTTAAGAGCAGCATGACTAATAGCTGCTGAGGACAGTTTAAAGAGGATCCTTTCCTGGGAATTAATATAATCTGTGACCCTTAGGGCTCAGCATAAAAGTTTTAGCTAATATTGAAGAATTCAAGGTGGTTTTTTTCCCTGTACCATATGTCTTTCCAATTTTGATCCTAATAGTTTTAGTAATCTTTGGTAAAAAAGCCACCCAGATCTGGTCAAGACTCAAATCTGTGTTACCTCCATGTTGAAATCAGTATGCTGCAAACCGTCAGAGTTCAGAAATCTTTTTGTGCAGTGGTGTGATGTGGAAAGTGGATGATGTGATTCCAGGCACCAGGGCAGCCTTTGCCTGACACAAAACTTTCTTTGGTTTGGAAGAATATGCATGGCCTTCCAAAATAATGTGGAACACGGACTGTCCTTTTTACACCACACCTGCTCTACCAAAGCTGCCACAGCAATCACTGGGACATGCTTTTCTTCTTCAGAGCATCTTAGGAAACCCTAAATGAATTGTATTAAGTACTTCAATGCCAGCACCAGCAAGAAATATATTATTAGCTAAAATAGTACACCCAGCCGCACACTACACTCTTTAAGTGTAGTATCTGTAGTACAAGTAGTGTTTCATAATTCAAATGTTTGCTATTTTTGCATTAGGACTGATACACATATTTATAGAGTCAGAATGTAACATTATCATAATTAAAAGTTGTTTCAAGACTCACAAGAAACAGCTGCCCTTCCTGAATGCAAACAAGAAACATATTTCTTTCAATGGGTGAAACATTCTTGTAGTAACTGAGCACACATCAATGTGCACAGCACTTTTGTCTTCATATGGCCAATGTAGTTTCTCACTGTAAACAGTAGATTTAGAAAAATGTGATGAAATCTAAGCAGACAGCAAGAAACATCCAGTACCAAAGGGAAATGATATTACACAACTTTTGCATTTCCTTTCTTTCCTTCTTTTCACAACATGCTGTTTGTTTGCACAGAGTAACTGTCTTGTCAAAATGAGATTTCAAAGCTCTTAGAGATGATGAGTAATTTTTTTTTTGCAGTGGTTAGTTGAATTTTTCATCCTTCTTTGTTTTATTTGACCAAATACACATAGAATACAACACAACAAGATCTAAATTGATTTTTGTTCTTAAAAAGTACAATTCCAGAGGCATTTGGAAAGACATCAGACTATGAAAGTAATGTTCAGATCCTTTCCCCCCCCCTATTTTCTTAACTGTCATTTGAAATATAAAGCTGGGACAGTAGTTTACCCAATGCTCCTGCACTCTTTCTTGTATGGAAGTAATTTTCTTGTTCTTTCAGAAGCCAAATCTTCCTTGCCTCACTGATACCTTTTTTGTGTTGCACAGGTAAAATTATCTGCATGATTACAAACTGAGTCTTTTCTCCAGCTTTTACTAAACTCAGAACTTGTTTTCAGATACTTTGTTACTAAAATGCAAGGTGTATGAGCCTATGTTTCTATGGAATATATCTTCCACACTCCCAAAACTTAGAGGTGAACAGCTAGTTAAAAAGTGATCTACAGGAGAGCAAAAATAATACAAGAACAAGCAGCTGGTAGGGAACCATGTAGAGCAAGGTTATTGCTTGTTTGTTCGTTTATGTAATGCACAACATGAATTGTAACATTGAAGTAATGTGCAGCTTGCGTTTTCCAGCCTGAAAGAAGCCTCCACAAGTTCCTTGTTCCCTGTTTCAGTCTATCATTCTCTTTTCAGAATACTTTCAGAAATTGATTTCTGTTATTCAGGTAGTCTTAATTTTTAGAATTTTCTGAAGGGTAAATGAATTAATGTAAAAGAAATTTTGATACTTACCACATCTACCAGACATTTAAAAAATCTTTTGCACTTTATATAATACCTAAATTTTATTTAGGTCTTTGTCTGCTAGGCAGGAATTCTTGTTGTTTTGGTTGGTTTGTTGGTTAATTTTGTTGGGGCTTTTTTGTTTTGTTTTCCTTGACATCAAATCTGCTTTTGTCTGCAAAAATGGCTTTAGAGAATTTCAGAAAAGTAGTGCTAGGTCACAGCTATACCAAATCTTCCTGCCAACCTGAGAGGAGATGTTTGTAGTTCTCGTAAGTTCTTATAAAGAGCAAAATCTCTTTATGCTCCCACTTGAACACTCAAAAGGATTTGCAGAATCCTAAATGAATAAGCAGTTGAGTGGCTGATAGAAAGAAATCATTAACAGTTCAAGTTTCAAATGAGCCCACCTGTCAGGGGAGCTCTGCAGGAAATTGCCCTCAATTTTCATATAGGACTTTGGCAAGAGAGTAGCAGGTGACTCATGAGAAAAGTCTTTTCTGAGTCTGCTATCTCGTGGCAAGTTAGGAGTAAGAAATAAACAGTCTTGTGAATTTGATGTGGAAAATGATAAACCTGAACTTCTTTTCAGTGATGAGAAAAATTCCTTGGAATAATTAATAAAGGAGCTCAACATGAGCCCAAGAGTAGGTATAGTTCCTTATTTTAGATTCTATCTCAATATACTAAAACAAAAATTGGGTAAGCAATTGAAAAAACAGATAACCAGCTAATTAAAATAGAAGAGTTTTGGACTAATATATTTTTAGTAAAGGCAGAAAAACAGAGTGGATTTTATAAAATGGATCCAAAAATAATCGCCCCAAAAATATTAATGTTTTATGTATTTAGATACTAGGAAACATACCATACCTAGGGCAGTTATGAGTCTCAGGTTACCCTTGAAATGTTTGTCTTTCTCAGCTGATGGTTCATTGGATTGTTGCACTTAAAAGTGAAGTTTTTTCTGCTTCAGCCAGTTTTCAGCTTTTTTTTTTTTTTTTAAAGTATGTTTTCCTTAGTTATTGAACTATAAAATGTATTCAGACAGTATGTCCCTGTGCAATACATGAATATATTCTAGCAGTTATGTTTATAAACAGATGCAAGTGTCTGGCAGCATGGATCATTATTTGGGGGCTCAGATGTTATTAATTAACACCAGGAATGTTGTGAAATAAGCTTGAAGTCAGACCTCCCCCCTCCTGATGCAGTGTGAATGGATAAGTACTCTTCCTTTCAAATCATAATGGGACTCCTTCTCTTACTATGATTTGAAGCAGTATGAATAATCAGCTAGTCATTAGTGCAGATAAATATGGATTCTAAAAAAATCCATGGAAAACCCTGAAGAATACCACTGTTTTTATTCCTCTTGCTGTCAGATTTCATTTGGCAGAAGGTTTCAAGTCTCCAAACTTGCTGAAGAAAATCAGTACCTAAAATATCTTCAAAAAAAGTTACAGTTTTATTGTCCTTTCCCTCCCCCTCACCCAAGCCAGTACTTCATGCTCTGTTTATTTTCTGTCATTTTGTTTACTATTTTGTAGGTAATGGGACCTGACAGAGATTCTCCATTCAGGTTCTAATAGATTTATAGGTATTTACCTATTCTCTCAACAGATAAGAGGGGGAAGAGGGTTGCTCTAATAGACAAGAAACTGTTGCATGGAGTCAGACCAAAGACTTGTCTAGCCCTGTATCCTACACTTTGGTGAGGCTGTTTGTTGAGTAGTTGAAGATATGGACCTAATGCTGTGTCCCTTTCAGGCTCCAGCAAACAGCTGTCAGGGTCTACTTGAACTGGTTTCAAATTATAATTATCAAACAGCCTGAAGGATGTATTTTCCACAAGTCTTTCAGCACTCTTTTATTAATTTGGCCTCAATGTGGCACTATTATGTTCCAAACCTGATTGACAAGCAGTGTGTTTAAAAGAATAACTAAAAAATGTGTTTTTTCCCTTTTTTTTTTTTTACTTTTAATCCTGATAAGAAGTACAAACGAATAATTTCTCGCTATTTTTCATTATGTAGATTTTGTCAATCTGGATTAGTTTCTAAATTAAAGACTTTTTTTTATCTCTCTTCACACAAACTGTTTACTTGACATCTGATAATTTTTGTTGCCCTTTTCTTACTGTTGTGGGAGCCTGCTATCTGCTTTTTGAGATGGAATAAGAGGAATTACCCTCAGGCTGCCAAATGTGCACCCTGCAGAACACCAAGTTTGATTTTTGTCCCCCACCCCTTATCCACACAGACCTGAAGCTGTTTCATATGTAGCAATTACAGCTTCAGAGCCCATTTGCTGCACAGAGCTGAGGATGCTTTGCTCTGGGTGAATTTCTTTGTGTTTGCTGTTCCTGAGAGGGATCTCCAGCCTTTCCTTTGTGGACTCTCCCTCTGGCTAAGGATGCTGTGTGAATGTGGCAAGGAGACGAGAGGCAACCTCTTGTGGCAAAAGATCTTCAGTGCTCTGCAGTCTTCAAGAATAAGAAGCAACTAAGACAGTTTCCTGTTGTGGACCAATTCTACTCATCCATGCAGCATTTTCCTATCAAGTACTACCTGTCAGGAAGGCTTTCAAGGTTCCTGAATATCCCCTGATATGAAAACAGCCTGTTTTGCTCTACCTTCCTTCCCTGAACTCCTGAGAAGCTGTCTGTCAACTGCATCTGAGTTTGAAAAGCACAAAAATTAACATGACATCACTGTATGAATGAGGACCTCTTCTGGTTGTTTCCATGAGCTTTCCCCATTAAGAGGCACACTGAAAATATCTGGGTCAGAAAAGCACATTTGAAGATAACACTGTGTACCAGAATGATACTATAATAATCCTGGTCCCTGTTGTCATGCTGTTAAAATGGCTGGGTGAGTGGCCTCTCTGGTTTGCATATTTAATATGCTTAGTTTTCAAGACACTTTGTATTTTGCTGCTTGTTATAACAGCTCAGATCTTATTTTCTTTTCTAGGTGTTATTGTAATATCTAATGTAAGGCAGTCACTGTGCAGAACCCTTATGGAATTCAAAGCCAGTGACCTATGAAAGAGAGCTAGCTGTGGCCTTCTAAGAGGTAAAAACAAAACCAAGCCTCATGTCTTGTGTATTATCTACCACACTTTATGTGATTTTAAAAATTCTGCAGAATGTAAATATGTGTAAGATTGTGTAAAGCAACAGAACAGAATAAATTTGCATAGTCCAAGGCAGTATTAGAAAGTAAATAACACTTTGGTCTTAAAATAGAGCTATTTATGAAAGTAAGAGGAGCGGGATTTTGCCCATTATTTATGTCCTCAGCAACTCCACAAAGCATGCATCTGCTGCAGATCATTCAGAAATTGTTAGCATAATTCAGTTGGACACTTCTTTACTGGCCTTGTGACAGATGGTGGCAAGAGAGTGTGGCATTTAAATGACTTGCTTTCCCTGTGCAGGCACAGCAACCTGTGTTTAAGGAGCTCCATTTCAGAAACTCATGAGTTTTAGCCTGAGTGTGAGGCTTCTCTGATGAGTTTCTCTTTCTTTCCCTCTGGCTAGAGATTGATTCGTACACTGAATACTTCTCCTTTATGAAAGTTCAAGGTACAAATTTCCTTTCAAAGAGTGAGTCGCACAGAACTTAATTTTCTCATTTTACTATTATTGTAGTTTACTATTAACACTGATAGAACATGCAAAGGCTTCAACCAGATTTTGGATTTTTTTGTGCTATGTGACACCATATTGACTTGGTTGGAAGGAGTTTTTGGCTGGAACAAGACAATGAGGTTACCCCAATGAATGGATTTTTTTTTTCTGTTTATTCTCTAACATTCTTTTGAAAAAAACTGTCTGTTGTGTACGACAAGGGAGTGATTGATCATTTCCCATCAATATAAGTTTAAGTTAAAAATGTAAAGACTGAAATACATTTCTGAATGATAAGTATTAACTAGGCTCCAAACAGCACATGGTAGCAAACAGTTACAAGTTATTTGCATCTTCTTTAATTACAGAGAAGTCAGGATTGCAGATTCAACTTGTAGCTCACAAACTAAAAGTCATTCCTCTGCTGATGTTTCCAATAATAGTTGGTGAAACACTCCAGCTTCTCCCCAGCTGGTCGTTTTACAATGATAGCACAGCATTAGCAGCAATGGATTAGTATTTTTATTAGACAGTTGCACATATTTTGCCCACATGTATCATTAAACTACTGTGAGCTGGGGATAATTTATTCTGCAGTCAGAGGTTCGTGAAGCATCACTCTGTATCCAGGCTTAGTTCCTAACAAATGTAAGAGGGAATAAAAGTTACATTGGAATTCCACTGTGGAACTTTGCTTTTTAGCAGGCTTTCTGATTTCAGCTTTCTGAGTTTGCACTCTTCGTTATTTCAAATTTAATTTAGTCAGGCTGTACATCCCTGTTCAGTTGCATTATTTATATGCAGATGACAGTCAGATAGTTGGGGAGATAGCAGGAATGAAAAGCCATTTCCAGGTAAGAATAGTAAGGAACAGACTGGAAACAAAAAAAATTATGTTGAAAATGACTGAAAAGGAGAAATATAGACATGAGCTGTAATAAACTCTTCTAGAGGAAGCGAAGTCCAGTCAGAAATGCTTGACTTAAGGATGGGGGCATTTTGCTGTTATTTGCATCTAAACTGCTGAACTCTTCTTTAGAAAGCCTGCTTGCTTCTGCCTTTCCCATTCTCTTCCTTTCCCATTAAATGGGGTTAATCCATGGCCTCTATTACTAGTGGATGAAGCATTGGTTCAAGTTAGATTTGGAGACACCAGAGAGGAAAATGCTGATAGGCAGGAAGTCCTGTAGAAACCAGTCCAGCAGAGCTAACCTTTAAGTGCTCAGATTGTTTTTTTCTACTGGATTCATTATTTCTTTAAAATTCCAACTTTGTTAACTTGGGATGCCAAACATGACAAAGGATTTTCTCCCTAGTTTTACATATTGATTAAATTTGACATATTTTACCACTCTGCTTGTCAAGAGTTTGTCTATGTGTTTATGCACACACATGCTTAAGTGTGTCTAAATTTTGGCAAAGCTACTCAAAGATGAGCTGCAGTCTGAACAGCTGCAAAGTCTCTGAACACTGGAATTATTCATAGCACATAAAGGAAGTAAATCTCTTGAAAATAGTTCAAACATAACACAATTATGGGAAGATCAGACTCAATTTTTTTATTTGAATGGACCACCTCCTGAAGGAGTCTGTAAAATGGGAACATGGGTAAATGGAATTGTTGGATAGCCCTTTTTACATTAAAACAAGAAACCATAATGTGGTAAAAAAAACCAGCTGAACACAGAGAGCTGTGCGTGAAATTTATCTGTTTACTTTTGCTCTGGTGGTGTAAAACCAGGAATATTGAGTAGTGGCTGAATAAACAGTGCAATATTATTGGGATGACACTCTGCAGGCTAAAGTCTTCCGTGTATAGAAAGGTCTGAAAGCACATGCTTGGTTCAACTCTGCCTGTTTTTTGCTAGGGGCTACAGACCTACTGACATCTTAATGACATACTAATTCACAAATCATCCTTTTTGGCACAGGGATTAAGCCAAAGGGTGTCTATAATCCTGAAAACACTATATCTAAATCTAATGTCTTGCATAGATTTTGTGCAGTCAGATTTTTGTGTGTGAGCTCCAATGCTTTTTACACTTGAAAAGACAATGTGAAGCTAAAGAATATAATTCTCCAAGTACAGAGGTCAAACACTTAAAAAGGAAGACGACTTCTGTGTTAAAAGCTATTGACTTGCTACAGGTTATACTGTTGGCCACAGCTCAACTGTTTGCACTCACCCCATCAGGTAGGAAGTGACAACTCTAGAACAAAATAACACTTATGAATATATTTTATTCATAGGGAATTCACATGTTCAATTTTGGTATGCCTCAGGCAGTCAGCCGGAGTGCAAAATGAGTTTTCTGTGGTTTCCCCTTACACCTGTTGTTGCAGATAGCAGCAGGTTCTTTCTCAATGATACCAGCTAGCAATATTTCTTATGAGGCTTTCCATTCCCATTCAATGAGGATTTTCTGTTCATTTAGAATGGGTCAGATTAGGAGTAAAATGAATTTATTCAATGCAAGAACTCAGATGTGTCTTTAGAAATATGATGGGTGAGAGAGAGGGTGTGATACTGCTGTGAAGGGAGCAAGAGACACAGAGACAACTGAGAATCATCACATAGCTCTTTGCATGTGTTGAGAGAGCACACTAGAAAATCCTCAGCCAAAACACCGGAGCAAGAAAAATACAGTTCTTTTTGCCTGCTGTGCAGTTGAATGGTGGAACTCTTTGATACAAAAATTTTTAGGAGCCATAAGAGCAAGTGTCTTAAAAAAATAACTAAAAAGAATAAAGAAAATAATACGTGTTGGCTGCCTTTTTGTATGCAGTGATCCAGATGTGACTTCTGGTTCTTTGCATCTAGCAATCAGTTATTCTGTTTTACCTAAACAAACCTCTGAAATATGCCTCCTGGAAGATGGAATCCAAAGATGGTTTTCTGGTCCTTCCAGAAACCACTCCCCCCAGTATCTTAGCTGATTTTAACGAACTAGCTGCTGCTGAGGATTTCACTTCATTTTTATGTAGTTGTTTGTTAAGCTTTGAACCATTCCTGTATAGAGGTCCAGTGATGACAGGGGGCTTGTTCCAGCCACTTGCTTGATAAAATGTTAAATGCAAGACTGAGTGCTTGATATTTTCATGAGCATCTGCTATTGGCTGCTGCTGGGGTTAGCAGTGAAAGTCTCTTCTGTTTGTTCCAGACCTTGCTTAACAACACGGAGATCTGAGTACATATACTGGTTTATAATCGTAGACAGTTTAGTTTTAAGAGGATTGTTTTTTTATTGTTAGGAGTGGTTTAGTAGGCTTGCAGGGGAAGGAGGGAGCAAAACTGTTTTGTCCTAAATGTGAAAGTATTTAGAAGTTATTAAAATGCATTTTCATTGGGGAGAAATAACTGAATAACCCTTTAATTCAGGTTGGAAATAAACTCTGGATATCAACTGTATGGACATCAACCTGCCCCTTTCAAAGCACAGTCAGCATAGAGCAGGTGCTCTGTGTTCTGAATAAATTCAAGGACAGAGATTCAACAGCAGGCAAAGAGAACCCATATTTGACCAACATTATGATGTAAAAATCTCTTAATATCTAATTGGACAAATGCACCTTGCTGACATGTTCAGCTGTGTTCCATGACACCTGCACGTCCTTTTCTGTGAAGCTGCTCTTCAGCCCACTGATCCCCAGTCTGTACTGTTGTATGGCCTGATTGCTTCCACAGGGAAGGATGCTGCCTTGGCCTTTGCTGGACTTCCCATTGTTGCTGTCAGCCCACCCCTTCAGCCCCCTGAGGTCCTTCTACATAGCAGCCCTGCCTAGCATAGCTAATATTGCAAGGTACCAAAGGCACCAGCTGAGCTACATTAGGCAAATGTTTGAAGTCTTTTAATGAATAAGCCAAAAATGTATACTGGTACTGTTTTTGTGGGGAAAGAAAATGTGAATACTCTGGGTTTTTAAAACCACCCTTGCACTGGGGTACCAGTGAAGGCATCAGCCTCTTTCCAGTCCTGGTCCAGGTATTTTGGATGGGAAGAAGAGTTTGATTCTTTTAACGAGACACCTATGACTGTTGCATATCTCACACTCCCTGTGGTATGTAAATATATAATAGCTGAAGCACATATCAGGAGCTGTTTCCAATGTCTTACTACATCCAAGGTTAAGAGCATGATTCAGAAACTCAGCAGATGCTGTGACTCAAGCAACTGCTGATGTACTTGGCAGGATGTCTGTATATGCAAACACTAAGAAGTACATTTTCATTTCATTGTACATGGAAAATAGGCATTCAATTCCTCTTGCCTACCAGAAAAAGGTATCTAATTCTCCATGCACTAGCCAGGAACTGAGAAGACTTATGAGCCCAACCAGTGAAAAATGTGATAATGATAATGTCACATACCCTAGATCTTAGTAAGCATAATAGAAAAATCATTATTTGCAAGCTGCCCCTCTTTAAAAACTAATCATACACAAGTGTGTGAAGAGGGCTGCAGTGGGTCAGAATATGACCTATTGGCCTAAATACAGTGCCTGTGGCAGCACACATGTAAGAAACTTGAGACCCTCTTTAGTCAATAACCTTCCCTAGGTTTCCTTCTCCATGATCCTGGACACAGTTCTCCTCTAGATAAATGGCATCTTAACATCTACAACAGCCAGTGACAAGGAGTTACCGACTGATTATACCTAGTTTATGAAGAAACACCTCTCTTTCTTTCTCATCCCTCACCTTATTTGCCTCTTTCTATTTGCCTCTGTTCATGTCTAAGAAGAAACAGTGAATTGCCAGACCACCTCAAAGAAACTGAAGTGACCTCAATCTGTATCTTCTGCTTTGCCTTTTTATCCGTCCTACATAATGGTCTTGATCAGTCCTATCACTGAGCTATGGGAACAGGGAGCTTCTCTGACAGGTTTTGTTTTGCATTTCTATTTGAACCATCTTTTATTAATAGAAAAGTTAGCAGGTTATACATAACAGTGGCCACAACAGAGAAGAAAAGCATGTGCAATTAGAAATGTTTTAATTTGTTGTGTTGGCAGGCTAGAAACACACCCACGCAGGGACACAAAAAGGCAGAGAAGCAGTCTCATGATCGAACACAAAAACAATTCCTGTGTGGCTCACTCAGGTTCCTGGTATCTACCCTCAGAAAAGGGAACACCATGTGCAGTGCTGTGTTGCTGTGGCAATACAGCACTGGTAGGATTCAAGTGCCATGTGTGTTGTGGACATTTGGATCTGAGTCAGCTAAACTCAGTGCTAAATTCAGGTAATTTCTTCAGGGAAGCAAGAGTACAAGTGCAGAATGAGGGTTCTTGAAAATGCTTTGAATTTACTGATATTTTGGATGCATTTAAGTCACTGGGATAGCTCTGTTTTGTTTCGCATTGACAGTTTTATGGAACTTTGGTGAAAAAACCTACTCTGCTGTCCTCTCAGGTTTTCACTACTACTTACAGAGGTAAAGGAACAGATTTTTTGTGGTCTGGTCTGTGGGTTGTTAGCACTGTTGTGCTACCATAGGTATTTATCCTATTTTTAAAGTGAGAAATTTTTCTGGGCTGTGAGCTATTAAAAATGAAGAAAATGATCCAGATACCTGGTCCCAAGAGCAGCATTGAAGAAGTGGCAGTCCTGACAGCTGTTACCTGAGCACTCATACCATAAGAGATGTACCATTGCATTAAACACATGGACAACACTTTGGCTAGAAGGTTATTAAGTTTTGAAAAGAAAATGGTGATGTAATATTAGCTGTACACTGGTTTGACACAAAAGCCACAAAAAGATGGTTTTTTAATGTAGAGTAAAATAAGGCATCAATAAATGCTTCAGGCTTTATAAAGTGGCAACATACCTCATGTGGCTTTTACACATCTCTGTCAAAGGTACAACTCATGTCATTCTCCTCTGATAGAAATTTAAACGAAAAGTTAGCAAGCAACATGTTAAAAACATAGTCACACACACATATAAATGACAGTGAGATTAAAAAACTTGTAATTAAGATTAATATCAATCTAAAAGTGTAATTCAGTAATGAAGAAAAAAGTTTGGCTTCTAGGGAAAACCACCTTAAGGTCTTTGGCAAAATTGTTCATACACATGTCAAGAGTCAAAGTTGTTGATATGGTAGACCAAAGAACTATGCTGAGTTATATTTCCCTTGTGCAAAGCATCCTGAAGTGAAAGATCAGGAGCAGGCAAATCCTGGGTAATGGCACTGAGCACAAGGCTGTGCTACATTCTCCCCACTTCAGTGCGAGCTGGGCTAGAGAGAGAGTCTGGCTACAAAGAGAGGAAAAAGCGAAGTACGTGTTTGTTGTATTTTGGACAGAGCAGATAATGCTAGCCTCTGAGGAGAGAAGAGCAGGGGAAACCAGTGGTTTTTGGAATATTAGCTGAGTCATTCACTGTCCTGGGAAAGAGACCACATCAGGAGGAAAGTCAGATTAAACATGCATACAGACGTATATATATATATGTACATCCATGGCATGTATAATGGGTTATTGCAAACACTAACAAGGTCTGGTTGAGACTATTCTAGTCTAGCATTTTTTTTCATAAAGGATTAAATTTTCCTCCTGTACTTAATTTTGCTTTTTTGGTAGAGATCATTCTTTTGAATACATCATTCCCTCGCCCCATGAGGGAATAAAATTCCAGTCAGTTCTGAGATGCTGCTCAAATTTCAGCCTGTTAACAATGTTACAGTTAGTACTGGTTTTAGTGGGAATGTAAACTCTGTTCCAGATTCTTATTCTAAAAATGTAAACATATAGGAATACAATTTAGCCAGGGTGGATCCCTGTGCAGGTGTTCATATGTCTGAGCCATTTGCATTATTCACCTAGTGAGTGGCAGTTTGTTACGTGAGAGGGTTTTTTTCATCCTCTTTCTGCCAGAGATTAAAGGATAATATAGGAATTTGTGATCATCTCTGATAAGAGTATGAAATTGTGGGCAAAATGATACTTTTGAAAGCGTTTTGCTCAAGTTTTGTTGTATAGTTTTTACAAGGCAATATAGTCCAAATATTATCTTTTGAAAAACTAATGCAGTGCACATCAGTCAAGCCCTGGTGTATTTTATTAAAAAACCCTAATCAAGATTGACAGTACAGTAAAATTTACACTTGGACAAGTTATACTCATGTAGCTTCTTTGAGTATATTAACTTCATGATTCCAGTTGTTGAAGCATTCTGAAAATCAAAAATATGTGTGAAAATGTCCAGTAACATCTTTAATGCTGTGATGCTATTGCTGAAGCCAATGCACCTCATGAGAAGATATTTCATTGCCTCCAACCTCTCTCGCTGCTGCCAAGGGCTGAAGGGGAAATGAAGCAGCTATCTGGTATCCTCCCTAGAGTAAAGGCTTCCTCAGGGAGCACCTGCTCCACCACTGCTGCAGCTCCTTCCCCTTTTCAGGTTATCCTGACACACCCCTGGGCTGGGGCTGTGTGGGACTGGGGCAGGCTGACTTGCCGCCCTGAGGACACTGACACCAACTCAGGGGAGCATTTGGGCTGCTATGGCTGCATGTGAAAACTAGTGGTGAGGAAGCAGTAATGGCTCTGGACAGGACTCCCCATCCCATTGAGTGATAATTCATGGCACTGGACAACTTGGGCATTAAATCTTGTCTTCAAGTGAGACTGGAATTTTCTCAGGCTGGGTACGTCTTGCTTTTTCAGCAAATAAGCACAGATATTGCAATTCTGGATAAGAGTTTTAAAAGCTCTCCCTAAATAACATGTTTCTAGTAGGAACTCATTGGCTTGTATAGAGATTGATGAGGAAATTGCAGAGTTTCAAATGTTATCCAAAGGACACCAGAAAATGGGCAAAGGTAATGGGAAACTCCCAGGAGTAAGCAGATGGATTATTGTATTACAGATCCTACTGGAAGGTTGCAATCAAGACAAAAATAAGTTCTGTCAGTTTTCTTTTTACTTGTTATTGCTAATTATAAGACTTATTTCTCTAATGCTGGCAGAGAAAGGTATGTATTTAACCTGACAATATTCATGGTGAATAGATGAACATGTTTTCATAATCCATATGCCATTTTTCATAGACATGGGAATATGAAAACACAGAAAACAGTGAGAGAATGATGCAGCAGAATATGATGTAATTTTTCTATTTTTATGAACTTCATACACTTTAAGGCAGAATGAGTCTATAAATGTAGCTGTTCCACTGCCTTGAAATCTGGCACACAGCTTGTTGAAAGCTATTCAGATTTAGCTCCTACAATATATAAAACATAAAAATAATTGAGCTTTCAAACTATTGATAGGAGAGTGCCTTTTTTTAAAATTTACAAATTTTTTTAGATTATCTTTAAAACATAAAGATGATGTTGGTCAGAAAAGCAAAAAGGGTATTTGCATTCCAAAACAAGGTCAAAGTGTCTTAGGTGTTTCCTGTGATACATTTTGCTCCAAGTATCATTTTCAAGTATAATCAGGGAGAATTTAGGGATTTCAAACATATAATGGAAAGAAATGCTGGTTGTTATGACATGCATACACGCTGTGGCAACCATTCATATGCCTTTCCATTTTCTGGAGTTTTGTGTATGTAAACTCTTTTATTGTTTGTTCTTAATGCATGGATTTCTTCTCAGTAAGTCTTTATAAAATAAACTTATGCTCTTGGAGAGACGTGGCTAAAAGTTTTGTAATGTAAGATAGAAGTAAACACTTAAGGGTTTACTTCACTGTAATTATGATTACAAGCTTCACCTAAAGAAACTTCATTTTCATGTTGAAGTGATTTGCCATATGGTAGTAAGCAAGGGAATTGGCCTGTCTTTGCATCAGGTATTCTTGTATGACAAGGCAGCCAAGCTGCTTTCCAGAGTGTTTGCAGAGTTCATGTTTTATATCACTGATTATATATAATCTTACATTACTACTGTGATGTTAACTACTATATATTATATTGAGTATAATACAAAACTGCTGATGAATATAATTTTAAAAATGTATGTGCAGTATGAAGAGCAACATGATTTAAAAAGAGATAAGGCTTCAAAGAGCTCTTCCCTCCTTTTTATCATGTTTCTGACAAGCCAAAATACAGTCTTTATCTATCTGTGAGCTCCTAAGCTATCTAACGTCAGGCCTTACCTAACAGATAAAAATAAACCATAAAACTAAAGTTTGTCCTGCACAGAAAAAAACCCCACAATGCTTTTTTTTTGCATTCTTATGTGATTAACTTAGGACAATTATTTAAATATATTTTACCATTTTTACAAGCATATAATAAATACAGAGGCATCAGAAAGGTATGGAAAAAAAACAAACCAAAAACCAAAAAACCCAAATTAAACAATGCTAAAATAATTAATTTCTTACCAGGCCAACGGATCTTTAAAATATTAAGAATGCTAAGTGTAGTAGTGAAGACCTTAAAATAGACAGTAAAATCTGGTTGAAAATGTCCAAAGTCCTGAATGAAATGTTTGATACTACTGGGATACCTTGACTCTTCCAGTTTGTAAGAAGCCTTCTGAAAGGGCCATGCAGAAATGGCTGAGTAGAAGCTCCTTCCTTCTCTAGGCAATATTTTGCCATGATAACGTGATGTCTAGATCTGTTTTCTAACACTCCATAAACACAATTCATTGACTCCAAGTGCAATAAATTGTAAAACCCCTGGAACTCTTCAGTAATGTGGAAGGCGTGGAAGGTCAATCCCAGTCATTTTATGCTGGCTTTGGAGAGGTGATGGGGATGGAAAGTGCTTGTGAGAGTAAAGGTCGATGTGCTCTCTGTGTCCTGATTTGTGGAGCTTTGAAAAATCCTGATCTTCTCAAAGGAAATGCAGGATTTGAATTACCAAGGTGGCAAATAGAAAGAAGCAGGAGCCGTGTGCCTTTGTACCATGCTAAAAGTATTTTCATATATTAATTTCCAAGAGCGCAGGATAATGAATGTTATCCTTATTTCTACATAACTAAGTGGCAGGACCAATGAAAGCGTTCCTGCATGGATAAATCCTTGGATCATAGAATGGCTTGGGTTGGAAGTGACCTTAAAGATTATCTGGTTCTGACCCCTTTGGTGAGGGGCAGGAACATCTTGCACTAGGTCCGGTTGCCCATCCAACCTGGCCTTTAAGATGTCCAAAGAAGGATGATATATCCACAGCTTCTCTGGGTCATCTGTTCCAAGTGCCTCACCACCCTCACAGTAAACAATTTCCTCCTAATATCTAACCTAAACCCACTCTTATTTCAAGGCCATTCCTTCTTGCTACTTGTACTTGCACTACGTGCTCTTGTAAAAATTCCTCTCCATCTTTCTTGTTGGCTCACCACTGGTACTGGAAGCCACAACTACCTCAGCTCAAAGCCTTCTTTACTCTAGGTTGAACAATACCAATTCTCTTAGACTTTTCTTGAAGAAGATATGCTCCACCCCTCCAATCATCTTTGTGGCCTTCCTCTGGACTTGCTCCAAACCAATGTCCTTCTTGTGCTGGGGACTCTGGAGCTGGTTGCAGTACTCATGGTGGTGTTTCATGAGGTCACTACACAAGTACTAAAATTTAGTTTCCTTTTATCTCATAAATATTTGCCAGGGTGTCACCTCCTGCTTATGGCAGTGTGTGCTTTGTTGCTTGGAGAGATGTTCCTTTTGGATGTATCAACTCTTCTTACAGTATGGTTAGATTGACTTTGCTTTACTTTTGGCCTCAATAACGTTACAGATTTCAAACTGCACTATGTGTGGGAGATGTTTGCCTGTGGCTGATTTTAATGAGAAAAAGAGCTCCTCTGTTTCTAGGGATGACATGGCCCATTGCAGTAATGATTTGTTTTATTGCAAACTACTAGAACTTAAAGACCATTTATGGCTAAAAGAGTTAGGTCACTAGAACTATGCAGACAATAAAAATGTTATTGCTCCATTGGTGCCTTTTACTGTTTGTTAAGAGAAACACTATTCTTTCATTTTCCCCCAAACACTTAGAGCATCCCTAATTATATCATTGCTCAAGCTGCAACTGCTGTTCTCAACATCACATAAATCTTGCACTAAATTGATTTGTGGCTGAATTGTGAAAGGGATCAATGGATTCATTTGCACTGATTTGCCACTCTGTTACTGAGAACGTGTCTGTACATGTGAAAGATGGGATTATCTGTGTTGATTCATAACCTCACAGATGTCTTAGAAGCTGGAGTATACCTGGGATACAGGGAAAAAGAATGGGGGAATTAAAATGGATGCTTTGTTTGATCTTGCTACTCCTATGGTTGCTAAATCTCCAATGTGATGGAGTGAGAGGCTTTGTTGTCTCCAGCATTTTGTTCCCAAAAACACTTCCTTGGAGAGAACACCTTGCAGTTTTCTACAGCAATGACATGCCATTCTCAAGTACTATAAACAGTCTGTTACTGAACAAATGGTGGCTATGTCTGAACGCTCTGCTTTCATGTAAGGCAAGGTCCTTAAAGAATGAAGTCCCAGGTGTGAGCACAAAAATCTGCTACTCTTAATAGTATCTGCTTTTGCTACATTATCTGGGACTAGTTCACCCTGTTAGCAAAGAAAACTGAAATGATGACTAAAGAGAATTCTGTGTGCATGAATAAATTAGACTGTAGGACTAAGGCCTTAGATAGCAAAAGTTTTGCATAGAAATATGTTTTTCCTGTGTCTTGTCTTGTCTGGTACACACAACACACATAAGATTATGTTTTTCTGAATGTCACTCTGCCAATATAAAGCCATTGCTTATGCTGCAAACCTGTCTCTGCTTTATCAGTGTCATCAGATCTGTGTCAGCAGAATGTCTTTGCACAGGGACAATGTCTGTGAGTACTTCTCTGTCACTTCAGCTATGCCACTTGAACAAAAACATGGACTGAGGTGGATTTTCTTTCCTTGATATAGTTTTTTCACACCAGTGTTTTGACCCAAGGGGTAAGGTTAACCAAAGAACTTACAGCCTGACATGTTGCTCCTGTCTTGTCAGTCTGCTATTACTGCTATCACAGGGGAAGTGCTGCATAGAGGAAAGGGCTTCTAGCTTTTGATAGGCACCAAGAGCCATTCCTTGTTTGGCAAGTGTAGCTCTACAAGAGATTAGTCTGTCTCAGAGCTCTGCTAAAAGGATTGTTTTATAAGATTACAGTTTATGTTTACAAGGATGATTTTATTTTGTGAATCAGAGGGAATAAGGACCAAGCTTTGGTACAATGACAGCACTGCTGCTTCTATACATCATGCTCTGAAGCATACCTTCTGAGCAGATGGGCATAATTTTTGTCAACATGACTTTGAAAAGGACAGGCCTTATCCTCACCCCATGCTTGTTTTTCCTTGGAAGAGTTGCAGGAGCAGACATTGCAACATTGAGCAGATGACTGTGAAGAAAGCTGATAGTCCAGGAGTCCTGCCTGTGTACAAGTGTGTGATTTATGATCACCACTTGTGGGCCCTGGATGTTCCCCTGGCACCAGTGTTGGGTAGCAAAGGCTGCTCAAGAATCTTGCAAGCTTTACTGACATCAGTTTTTGTATCATCAGGTCTTGCTTCTACCTGCTTACACAGCAAATATTGCTTTACTGGAGGTTATTTGCATGGCACAACTTGGCAAGATTTTGCTGGAAATTGGCTAGACCCAGAGAAATGGTTTTATTTTCTGCTGTTGTTTTTTGGTCTTGGGGTTTTTTTCTGTGAAAAAAAAAAAAGAGGATTGAAGAATTGAAAACCTCCATGAGGAAAACCAGAACAGAGAAAGAAATGGAAAAAATATGGGGAGAAAAGGGACATACATACTCTAAGCTAAGGAGCCAATTAGGCATTGAAATTGTGCATGGTAATGAGTTCAGAAGCAGTTAGGATTGCAGCAAAGAGATATTGGAGAGGTGATGAGGAGGAATAGATCAAATCCCAAGAAAAGAGCTGAGTCAGGTGTCATGTTCCTGTGATATGGACCTGCTCATTTTGTGGATTTTTTTTTGGCTGTCTGGTCCTCAAACTTCTCCTGTGGCACTGAAGTTCTGTGATCTTCCACAGACACATTGTCTTTGCAGCTGCCACAGCACCTTGCCATCATGTGCCTCTACTGTCCCAGTTTCAGGATTTAGGAACATGACCTGCAAGGTACATGTTATCAAGTGGGTCATGCATATATTGTTTGTGTCAAAAACCACATACAAGGAAAATAGGGAAGAAAGAGATGGCACCTGCATGCTGCTCAGTCCAAACCAGACGAAAGGGTGTTCTACCAAAGATCGGGCACTGCTCAGCAACATCCTGAGCAGCCAGAGACAGCACAAGGGAGAGATTGCCTTTGGTTACCAACGGCCTCTTTCCAATTTGAAAATAAGTACAGGATGCTGTGACTCAGAGTTGTTTACAATGTAGTTCACAACATGAGGTAGGAATGTCTGTTGTCACCACGGGCAGAAATTTTACATCTCTAAGACGGCAGGTTAGAAATATTTCCTATAAAAATGTTTCAGGAGTAAATATGTCAAAGGCATTTAAACAATCAGCCACTTTGATAACAAGTAAGGTTAGCAGACAAAAAGATTTCAAAAATTTGAATTGTGCCCAGTTAATACTGACATGAGAGAAAGCTGAGGTGAAAGCTATTCCTATTTTTGTAGGATTTCTTTGCTTGTTTGTTGGTTTGCTTTTGTTTAGAACTCTAAATGATATCACATAAACTAAGACTAGGAGCTGCTTTATACAAGGGGAACAAATTACAAAGTGTGAGAAAATGGTAGCAAATTGCAACTGATGTAATCAGGATTGTAATGTAAGAAATTAATGCCCCATTCTGCTGCTCACCATCATCTGTAGGGGCAAGGAATGGAGGAAAGGAAGGAAACCTTATGGACTAATTCTGCTTAGGGATATTTGCAGTCCTTAGGACCCAATGGTAGTTCTACAAGTATACAACCGCTAAAATCTCTCCATGAAATAGCTATATGCAAAATTATTTGGCCATCTCTATAGGAAAGTGATGAAGTTTGCTTTGGATTCTCTTTTAATGCTGTCTTTTAATCTTTAGTTTTAATGCTGTTTCTGACATTTTCAGAGGATGTGTTTCAATAGAAAGGACAGGCATTAGAGGATCTGTGTGTGCTGGTAGTGCAAAAAACAGCAACTCTGGCTGGCTTCAAAAATACTAGTAAGTTGATGCTTCCTGCCTCCCATCCCTGTTCTTTCTCCCTGAAATTACTTTGCTTCCTGCTGCAAACTAGATTTTGTGCCATTCATAATAATAATAATAAAATGACACTAATTGCTATGTGTAGTGGATGTTCTGAATTGAGCCTGAGGAACTGAGTGTAGGCTGTATAAGATACCAAACATAGCAACTTTGCAAACAGGGTAAATTAGAGTCAAGAAAATGTTATATAACAGAGCATGAGTGGTAGCTTAGAGCCTTCATTTTCATTCACACCCACAATTTGAGCTCTTTCACAGAAGGATTCTTACTGGGAGGTAATCCTTTGGAAAAAATTCATCAAAAATATGCCATCCTTCTGATGTTAACCATAGCAGAAAATATTAAAATAGAAAGTCTATTCAGTACAGCCTTTTCCTTAAGTGTCGAGGACACATTAAAAATATCTAGTGACACTTTAAATTTATTTTTTTTTTAAATGCAGGATGTAACATGCAACTGTGGATAAGTAGTCATTTGCGTGAAATTAAAGTCACAGTTTTGAAAGTACCTAAATGATCTGGGACTCCAAATCTGGTTGTTCAAATGTGATGGAGATACCTGGGGTCTCGTGGTGTTTGGCAGATTTCCCTGCCAGGTATCTATCTCAGAGCAGAGCCTTGTAGTGGAACATCAGGCTTCCTCAGGAGCTGGAAAAGCTTTTCTGTGGCTACACAGCCTGGTGACTGAGCTCTTTGGCTTCGGTGATGATAATTGCAAAGCTGCTCTGGGGTTTGGAATTGATTCTCACTTGAGATGGTGTCCCTGTGCTGGCTCCCAGGGTAAACATGAACTGCACTGCACTCAGTGTAGTGTTGCCCCTAGTGTCTGATACCAACATATGGTTTGAAATGAGTTGAGTTTCACAGAAAACTGTTAGGTGTTTTTCAGATCATGTCTCTTATAGATATGTGTTCTAAAACTCTTTTGGGCAGCAATATTGCAGGGCTTTGGTGTTTCTAAACCTGCTGGAAATGAGGGTGAAAGAAACGAAGTCCAGGACACACCATAGAAAATTTGCACTCGGATTCCCCAAGAAAAAGGGAGCTGTGTGGCAGGAGTGGTGCAAAGCTGCTGTGAGCGTGGGCTGAGTGGGGAGCAGCCAGGGTTTCCCTGCCGCAGGGCACTTGGGCTGGACACATCCCCTTGCTCACAGCCTCGGGAAGGGAGTCTCTGGGGCCCCAGTCTGTGCAGGCAAAGGCTGAGATGGGCAATGCATCAGCAGCAGTGATCCCCTGGGACTCATGGCAGGCAGCAGGAACCAAGCAGGACGTGTGGAGTGCCCTGATGAATGCCAGAGAGAAGCCATGCTCAGTCCCTGCCTGCTGCGAGGGCAGAGGCTGCTTGCTGCTCTGGACAAAGGTTGGCTGCTTAATTTTGTTCTGCTGTTGTTACTAAAACTCCACATAAATCTTGTGCGGTACTTGGTGTCCTTTTGAAAAATGCTTTGACCCCCAAATCTAATAATGTTGCCTGAGTAGTTTTAAGGAAAAAAATTAGAAAAAAGCATTGGGAAACTGAACAGTATTAAAATCTGAAGTCACCCATTTCCTAGGCTCTCTAAATGTGTCTCTGGTGGTAGTAGCAAGCTGCTTATTCAACAGACAGCATAAGGATGTGTAAGAAAATAAGATCCTTGCCTAGCAGCAGAAAATAGCTCCTGCTGTGGTGGTGAACGGGAGAAACAAGAGTGGTTCAGGATTTGTGTCTGCCCTTTTCCTTCCCTTCTGCAGCCCATCAAGACACTTGAAAAATGCTCCCTAACCAGCATGAGAGCTGCAGCCCCTTGGCCTCCTTGCAGAATCTGTGTCCATGGAAGTGTCTGTGGTATTGGCTTGATAAACTCCAATCTTGGCTTCTTTCTTTAGACAATAAGTGTACAATGTTGCACCCTTCAGCAGTTTGTTCTTTAATATTTTGTTCATCTTCTTCAATCTTAGTTAGTGATTCTCTCTCTTGGCAATAACAAGAAAACAAATAAATGCTGTAGCTGTAACAAAAGGTCTGAAATTCTGAGATTAAATGAAAAGCAGGCTTCAGGCTGAACTATATCCCTCATAAAGTGTATGAACTCGATTTCATGACCTATGCCTGCCCATTCAGTACCCTTTAATATCACATTGGCCTCTTCTCCTGCCTCTGGCTTGCACAACTTGCCTCAGGGAGTGTGTTTGAAATTCCTTGTAATATAAATCTAGATAATTGATCTTGTGGCTAATAATTAATTGAAGATGGAAGTATGAATGAGTATAGAGTGAAATGGGCTCAGCCAAGTATTTATCTCAAATTAAAATTAAGGTAAATTTTTTTCCCACTGAAGCTTTGGTGTGGGTAAAGAGGTCTTCTGTGTCTTATTGCAGAAAACAAAATTAATAAACTAGATGATGCTATTCATTTTGTTTCTGAATTGGAGTTAATTTAGGAATGCAAAATGAAAGAAGTCTCAGTGCTGATATATGTGGTTTGAACACCTGATACTTCTGCTTCTGAGGGAAGTGGGACTAAAGTCAGGAAAAATAATACTTATTTTGGAGCAGAATGTATCTGGTCAATTGAGATTATCTGAACTGGTGAATAATGAATTTATTATTTATTCATGTGTCAGACCTGAAAATGCTACATAGGTATGTCATTGTGTAATAGTGTCACTCAAATTACTCATATAGAAAGCATTAGTAGCGTCTCTGGGATTGGGCTGCCATTGAATTCATGTTATTAATGGTCTCTGTTAGGCGACTTGCACAACAATTAAGGAAAAAGGGTTGAATAAAGTTATTTGAATTTATTTTTTACATATTTAATAGCACAATTAGCAGAAATTTTAAATTACAATAAACGGTGGGGAAATTTAATGCAGCTGAAAATAGAGAAGAGACCATCACCTGCCTGGCTCAACTAAGGACTATTGTTGGCACTACTAAAGCTACTCTTGCAAAACTAAAATAGCAATACATTTTTTTCCAGCCAAAAAATATATAAACTTTCTATTTAGAGCAGGATACACAGGAGAAGTGGATATAGGGCGTACATGCTAATGTTGCATATGAATAGAACAGTTTGGGATACAGATGTGTTTCATGAGATCTGCAGGTGCTGATCAGTGTGTTCATAATTGCTATTTGTGTGTGTGCGTGTGTGTGTGCATATGAAGAGACATTGTTACTGTATATAAATTCTACCCTATTTTTTTTACTCCAAAATGAAGTTTTCCTAATGGGTAAAATGCTTCTGGTCTGTGTCTAGTGTAGCATATTAGCTGTTTTGTTATTTTCTAGCTTTTTTTTTTGGTGTTTTTGCCTGTTTGAGTGGACATAGAAGTAATGACCATAATTACTAACATTTAATAAATACTTTAATAGGTCATCGTCATGCTTTCTCCCTTTGTATCAGCATGTAATTTCTTTTTATCTGTGTAGATTTTGGGTTTTTTTCCATCCTTCCTTTTCCACTTGATAACTAAAAGCTTTTGTCTTAATTTTCCATATTCAGAATTACCTCATGTGATACAAGTTTTGCAATGCCACAGACACAGCCTGTTGCCTAAAAATCTCATCTTCAGGGACTCCAGGACCCAGTACACCCACCCCAGTGTTTGTGCAATGCACTGCATTGGCTGTCCTTTATTGCTCCCTGCTCAGCTCTGCAGAAGCTCTTAACTCTGCTCTGCTCAAAACCAGCTAGAATTTAGGAAAGCTTATTAAATTTCACAGGTCGATAATGTTTTATTTGAGCTGATAAATACTGCAATAACAAAAAATGAAGGCTTTTTAATTATTGCTTTTGAATAGGATGTCTTTCAGTTGCTTCTGTTTTTCAATATTTTTGCCTCTGTAGTCGGTTTTTTTCAAGTTTCCTCTTTGTTCAGAGTTTAGTGTAATGTCTACAAAGATGGAACAGTAGCGCACATATTTTCAGGCATCGGAAGAATTGCATTTTATTTATTAGATATTTTATTTATTAGATATTTATTCTAACAGAAAAAAAGTAGTTTTCTTGTCATTCAACAGCTCTGTTAGTGAGTGGTATCCTATAGATAATTAGGCTTCACTTGTACAAGTGAACAAGACAGGGTGAATATATGTTTGGGCACTTGCCGTGTTGGGCACTTGCTGTGATAATTCATACTATTTAATTATGAACTTGCTTCCCTGCTCAGGTAAAGTATCTTTTCCTAGACAAATGAAAAAACTTTAAAATTTATTTTTAAACAATTCATCATTTTCCCATTAGAAACAGGACTGTCATCATATTTTGAAGTCTCTACATGCACATTTGCTTCTGTAGAACCATGCTGCTTATTCAATATTTCCAGTGATCATATAACAAAAATCCTTTCAAACAGGAATGGTGTTCAACAGGTTAAAGAATGTTCTGTCTTTAAACAGTGAGTGTAGGTTTTCTTCTTTTTGATTTCTGAGTCCTTTCAGACACTATTATGTACGGCAATAAAACTTTCCCTATACATTGAGACACTGGGATCTTCAAGATAAGCTTCTTAAAATTACCCAAAATATGGAAATTATTTCTATGGTCTAACTACACAGTAAAGCCTCTACCAAGAAAGAAAGATCTTGAATTTACAGTACATTTCCTAGACCTCATTACTTTCTGTGTGGACATGTTTACTGTATGTGAAGAATGGCTCTGGATGAAGCAGAGGCGGAAAAGTAATGTTCATATTTATTGTGGCAAAATCTAGCTAAAGTCTCGGGGGGGCTCTATGTACATCTTAATTCATCATCCCTTGCAGACTTATTTATTGATTTTATTAGAGTCATAGAGACAGTGTGAGCTGGAAAAGTGAAACATTTGCCTGAATCTCAGTAGAACTTGATTCCACAGAATTGATTGGTTTCTGTTGGCTAATCCCAAAAAATCAACTTTCTGGTCAATTAGAAAAGGAAAATATAGCAAATTAACAAACAGATTTTGACTAAAATCTTTGTTATTTTTGAATCCTTTTACTAAATTCTTACTATTTTTAAACTTCTTGTCAATTGCAGATTGAATTCAGTCAGGTATTAGCAGTTAACCTAAACCACATTGAACTGAGTTTGTAAAGTAAGAGATTTTCCACACAGCTGCTGTTGCACCTCTGGTCTTCAAGAAAGATCTATGAAAAATTTTCAAAGTGGCACTAGGAACCATAATCTTTACATTTTTCTTTATGGAGTTCCTCCCCCTACTATTTGATAGAGATACTAGTTGTATATTATTAGAGGTGCAGCTTCTTCTTTTGGAGAGAGTTTATTCTACTGTGAGAAAACGGGGTCATCCCAATATGAAAGAACTCTTTCATAGAGGAAGTGGCTTGATATTCTGGCCAATTATTCTTTCTGCCTTAAGAAAACTCCAGGGATATATAAGAATTAATCCTGGATGTGAGCAGATATTGCAGCACCAGTATCTATTTTTTGGTGATTTTTTTTATACTAACAAGCTTATTAAAATAAAACCACTTAATGCTTTCTGCCTCTTGAAAAGGTGAGAAAGTATGAGAAACAAGCTGAAGAAAGCACAAAAAAAGCTTGTCTAGAATTCAACAGGCCTGGGAAAAATTAAGGTCTTCCAGAAGGTGGAGATGGCAGGATACAAAAAAGTTTTTTTCCCTTTGCATCAATTCTAATAATCAAACACAAATTGTTGCATGACTAGTACAGAAAGATGGTTTTCATTTGTCTTCTTAGATTCAGTTATGGTAATCACTGTATTGCTTATGCTCCTGTGTGTTTGACTGATTGCTCTCTGCTCCTCCTGTTCCATGCACGGAGAGCCCTGACATTTGATGAAGCTGTCTCAGTTTCAGGGTGGACTGAGAGAGAGATTTTGAGGTCTTTGCTACAATAGATTTCTAGTTACAATCTTATTATAGAAGCCTAAGGCAAATGCTGCAGTGAATATGGAAATAAACAAAGAAAAAAGTATACTGCTTGATTTAGAAGGAACTCATTACCTGTCTGTGCAGTGCCAGAACCCAAAGATCTCTTGGCTAAGATCCTGATGTGTAATGCAGGGAACATATCCAATGTGCCTGGTGTGTATACTTGTAGCTTTTATAGAAGATCATTGTTCCAACTCAATGCCACAGATTCAGAATGACATTTCTCTGTCTGGTGAAAAATAATTTAAAGTTCTATTTAAAGGCAAATAGTAGATTCATCTCAGACTTCGTGGATGTGCATGAAGAGTGGGATGGTGCTTAGACATGCCATGAATGCATGATGCCATCTCTTCATTGCATTTCAGATGGGACTAGTGATGAATAATTTCTGATATGGATGATATCATTGCTATTAAATTTCACTTTTGATTATTGCCTGTGTGGTTTGTGAACCCTATTGAGAACAAGTTAAGTCCCATGAAATTCTAGCTTTTTCCTGCTCAGAAAAAGGGGAGAAAATTGTTTTCTTTTTTCAGTTGAGTGCAGTGTGCAACATGTAGCAAGAAGGCTTTCTATTTAAAAGTGCACGGCCCTGTCCAGCTGAACATTTCCTCTGCGTCTCATCAGAAGGATGCAAGATGCATTTTTACCCTTGTCATCTATTACCAGGAAGGATGACTCCTTTCTCTCTTTTAACCATAACTGAACCATAAAGTATAGCTTCTTTACTTTTTGACAGGTAAAATTACAGAGAAATATTTCCAGGTCCACTGAAGATATTCAGTTCCAGATTTATTTTATTTATTTTTCTTTTTGGTGAAGGTATATTTTCTGTTACTTTAGCGCAGGGAAAAAAAGAAAACCAAATCTAAACCAAGAAAACAGTAGAGAAGGAGGGCTGCCTGGCAGTCAGGTTAGATTAGAATGTCTGGGTTTGGTTAGAACGCCTGCAGGATGGGGATGTCAGAGAGCAGAACATGCTGGAGGTAGTTTAAACACCCATCTCTGCAGAGCTGGATTGAGCTGTTTCCAGCACTGCCCCTTGGAGAGCCCAGACATGTCACCATCTCTTCTAGCTTGCCACCTGCACATGATTTCACCTCAAACCAAAGGTTACTGTGAACAGTCGTGTGTGTGGGTTTCTAGGAAATGAGCGATAGAAGGTAGGAGTTCATGGTTTGTCTCTGGAGTCATGTAGTGCTAGCATGAAATTAAATCCAAATACTGGATTCTGCACCTAGGACAGAGCAATGCTGGGCACAAGTATAACCTGGGAGAGGAGTGGTTGGAAAGCAGCCCCACAGAGAGGGACCTGGAGGTGCTGGTCAGCAGCAGGCTCAGTGGGAGCCAGCAGAGTGTGTCCTGGCAGCCCAGAGGCCAAACCCATCCTGGGGTGCATCCAACCCAGCATCAACAGCTGGCTGAAGAGGTGATGATCCTGCTGTATTCAGCACTGGTGAGGCTACACCTCAAGAGCTGTGAGCAGTTTGAGGTCCGACAGTTTAAGAAGGATGTGAAGGCTCTTGAATGCAACCAGAGGAAGGCAGCAAGAGTGGTGAAAGAGGTGAAAGGCACATCCTGCAGCTGAGGAGCTTGGCTTGTTTAGCTTGGAGGGAAGGAGGCTGAGGGGAGACCTCATTGCTCTCTACAGCTTCCTGAAGAGTGGAAGTGGAGAGGGTGGCAGTGAACAGAACAGCTGGAATGGCCCAAAGCTGTGCAGGGAAGGTTTAGACTAGAAATTGTGAGCATTTCTTTACCAAGGGGAGGGTCAAACACTGTAAAGGTCTTCCTGCAGAAGTGGTTGATGCCCCAAGCTTGTCAGTAGTTAAAAGACATTAGTACAATGCCCTTAACCAACATGCTTTAGCTCTTGTCCAGCCCTGTACTACTCAGACAGGTGGACTAGATAATCATACATCCCTTCCAAGAGAAAGTCTCTTCTTCCACATCCCAGTCAAAGGGACAGGAACAATGTCTCCCAGTAACTGATAGAGCTGTAGCCTTAGCTGTTATTTATATGACTGAGCTGTTGCTATTTTTCACAGTCAAGTGAAAAAAAAGTGCACCCAGCTGCAAGGCTGGGTGTAGTTGTCTGTGTGTGTTGGTGTTTTGGTAGGCATCTCCTTTGCTTTCACCAGCATCAGTGTACCTGCTGGTGTGACTGAATCAAGTATGTGATTTAAACCCAATTACTGGGTTTAATTTAATTGTAATATTGAAATGAAAGACAAGCTGCACCAAACCCAGCAATATTCTTAAATTATCCATTTTTTGTTTCACTGTTATGCTTCTTGTGGGATTTATCAGAGATGCAAAGCAACTTAGCATCACTTTAACAGCCCTGAGCTTGTTCCTGGGACTTGAGTGTACCTCTCACAAGGCCTAATGCTACACAATGCAGTCATAATGTTTATAGCAAGAAAAGACAGTCTCAGATCTCTGCTTATTAATTGGGTCATAATAGCATGTTGATGATGCTGTGCTGCTTCCAGGGCTGAAGCTGGATGGGGGGCTGAGGGGCCTCACCAGTGCTCTGGACTGTGTTGGACAGATGTGTTTGCAGGTTCAGCAATGTGACCAGTGACAGACAGAGGGAAATTGGGAGGACACAATTGCACCCACTGAATTATCTATGCCTTACTCAGCTTGTGCTGAGTGAATAACTACTGCTGAAAAGTGCACCGAAATCCTGTCTATCTGAAGCTGAACTGGGTTCAGCTAAATCCCAAATTTAGATCTGGGATTCAGTGTGATTGCAATGAAGGGCCCAGCTGCAACAGCTAGACCTATGTCTGTGCTACATTGGAGAGAGTTCACAGGTTATGAAGAGTGTAACTGATCAAAAGAGGTTCATTTTCAAATTTAGGAGAAAAATCCAGCACCTAGAACTGGTGTAGATGGGAGGGTAAAGACTGCCCACGGCAGTGTGGTCAAACTATGGAAATAGTGGTTTTTGAGAGTCAGGAGTGAAGCCAAGACAGCCTCTCAATCCAACTGTTTTTGTTCTCCTGTTACCAGCATAACATGCTGTCCCGTATGTTCTTTTTCTTATTTGTATCTGGTCCTTCTGCCTCCCACTCACAAGCTGCATTTCTTAAAAATAGAAACAGGATTCTCAGCCCAAGTTTAGTGATATTTCAGAGGGAATGAATGGCAAGTTCATTGGGCCAAGCAGTCAGCAGTCCTTGCTGTGACTGTTTGCTACTATGGATTTAGGCAATGATTATCACTCCCTCTTTTCATTCTGTTTGGGCTTTTTTAATTTTTTTGTTTTTAATACCGAGGAGGTATTATGGGAAATAGTAACTTCAGAGGAGGCCCAAGGGAAGAGGTAGCTGCATTTTGTAGCTGGTTGTATTTGCTTGCAGTTTTGTTCAGATGTTTTTTTAAGATCTACACAGAGAATGTAAGACAGTTCCCCCAATAAACTCCTGTGGCTATGAATTCTCTTATATAAAAAACCTGGATGTTCAGAGGGTCTTTGGGTAGGTAGCTATCTGAAGACTGGAGGCTGTACTTAAGCCCCTGCTCACTAAAACAGGGATGCTGGGCAAGTTTGCAAAAAAAATAGTACATGGGGCTGCTTCTCAAATTCAGTTGTAAAGCTCTAATACCTAAGCAGTGGCAGCTGGAGGTTTTTGCAGCCTTCTACAGGAGGGGATAGAGGGATCAGCCTACTATGTGGAGTGCTGCAGGACAAAATGGGAGGCAAACCATAGCAGAACATCACCGTAGAAAATGAACTCATCTGGCAGCTGCTTCCAACAAGAGCAGCGCAGAAGTTGCCTGAAGACTGGGTTCTGGGATCTGCTCTTGCTCTCTGTATGAGAGACACAGATGTTCAGGCACTGGGCTGCCACCATTAGCTGTTCAATATAAATATTGTTCAGCTGAGTTCAGTCTGCTTCCCAGGAAAAGGAGGTGAATTTCAGTACTCTGAGCTGGCCAGTGGGACACAAGCACATCAGGCCAAATTCCTTGGAAGGCCCAATGCGCATAAAGCCTCAAACAGGTTCTGACTTGTCCACTTCAGTTACAATTTCTAAGCCCTTTGGTGGCTTCAATTGTGAGATTATCTCATACCTCAAACAAGCAGTGGGTACATCTTAAGAACCACTGTAGATATGTAATTGTTAAATATAGCAATAGGTATAGTCCATTTGTGAGTGTTAAGTATTATTATTGTTATTACTAAAATGAAAGCAGAAAAAGCAAACTGACTAGAAAGAGGGAGTGGCAACAGGCATTTTCATGTTTTTTCAGCTAGCTAAAATATCACTGCCAATGAAATTCTGTTTGCAGAACATATATATTTAATGAATAACTTTGCTTTCCTAGCCAGAATACTGGAAAAGCGTGATTAGATACTATTCCAAAAATAAATGTATAAAATACTTGTGAGCTCTCTTGACTGTCACTTTGCATTACTGAAGAGCTGACTGCTCTGTTCACGTACTGTGCCAATGATGTTGTCTTTACTTGCTCTTCTACAAAAACAGGGACGCCAGATTCTCTTATTTACACAGTCTTGCACTTTTCAAAGACAAAAAGGCTCTTCATAGTTTGGCTAGACTTCAGCCAGGTATTTCTTATGAGCATTCTGTTGTACTAAAAATAAATAAACATCCAGTGACTGGGGATGAAAAGCTGTGAGCCAGCAGGTACATCTTACAGTGTCCATCCTATGTGCCTTCCATATGGTCAGGACAGTCCCTCTTTCTCTGCTGAAGGTGACCACAGACCCACTAATCCTATGGATTCAGCCTTTAATTTGAACCTTTCAGATGAGTAAACTGAGGTGCATTTCTGATATCTGACAGTTGCATCGCAGCTTCTCATATCCCAGTAACTCATTTTTGCAGCATTATATTACAAGATCAGTACTGGTATATAAAACCCCCTCACACTTCAGTATAACAGGGTTATGATTGCTTCTGTGGAAACAAACCCAACTCGTTTTAAGAGATGTAATTGGATCAGAGGTGTAGGAGGAAGAAGGCGAATTTCAAACTCAGGAAATAAAGATGTCCCAATCTTTACCTTCCCAGATCCCTTGCCTCAATTTTTCTGCTTGACTTGTTCACACAGTTGAAAAATTTGTGAAGGAAGATTATGTGAAAGTCCTTAACAAAAGGATTGTACTGTAATTTGCTACACACAATGTACAGCCAACATCAGAACACTCTCTGTCTGAATGGTAGCCTTCATGTCATTGGAGTGCCTCTCTAAAACTCAAAACTTTTAAGGAAAGGAATCACTGGTCTAAAGACTTAAAAAAATGAAGTGGATGAGAGCTGAAAATTTCTGAAATCTCTTTAGAAATAATTGAAGGATAGAAAATTAGATAATAATTGTACTTTGTAATTGTAATCAAAAGCAAGCTAGAATTTTTTCTTTAAGTCTATTTATCCAGTCTTCCTGACTTCAGAGGCTTAAATTTGTACGTTTTAAGGTTTTCCCCAGTTACCTGCCAATTGGGAGAAAGATGTGACAGGGTTTCACATTGCCTCAAAAGGCAATTCCTCTGCTGTTGTGGATGCCTGAAGTTCCATAAACTCTTCCAATTGAATTGCACAAGTGGAGTATCTTGATTTAAATGTCTTAAGCCTGCCTCTCACAGTGACTCTCCTGATGCTCTCAGCGTTTTTCAGACTGCTAAATAAGATATGAAATTTTAGATTAACAGTCTTGCTTCAAGAGCTGGACTTGGAACTTCATGGCTGCTGCTGAGACACTGTTACCTGTACCACTTACATCTCAGCTTCTCTTAATAACAATAGTTCTCTCAGTAACAGAAGCCCATTAATATCTGCAAAGTATTTTCATCTTTTCCATAGCCATTCCTTCTTAACTTATGTGTCCCGCAAAGTGAATATGAAGTTGTGAAATAATTTTCCTCATGTGTTGTAACTAACCCTGTAAGGCTACATCCTCTTGTTTCCCAGCATCTCTGGCTTTAAAACCTACTGTGTATTGTATTCTGTATCACTTTTAATTTTTTTTTTTTCCTATAGAATCCTCAAATACTTATTACAAGATCACTTTCCTTTAGTGTCCTTAGTTGCATGAGTATTATACACAGATTGGGGCAATATTTCTGTGTTCATTTCAGGCAGGGAGCTGGGTCATGCTCTGCATTTAAGCTCTGTGTTGCAATCCATTTTTTTCCAGGCTGCCTTTGAGGCTAAGAAGTGGTGTAACTTTGAAACCAGTCTGCCTTTACAATGATATGTTTGTTCAGCTGGAAATAGTTCAAATCAAAGTCCAGCATAGTTCAAGCCTTGAATATATGTACCTCTTAGCAGTCATATGAATATGCTATTCATAATATTATAATATTAATAATGTTTCATAATATTTTTGTATGTTTCCCTGGCATTGCCTTGTTTTCTGCTGCAGACTGATTGTACAAATTAAACCATTTTATATATGCTTTTTAGAAATACTACAAATAAGATGTCATTAGAATTTGTGTGTGTCCAAATGCACACATATGACAGCATGAATGACAGTTTGATACTAGTTTTATTTTATTTTTTTAAAACCTGTCTGGTTTAGAATGTGTTCTGAGGGCACAGTTTTGTTTTTACAATAATGCATATCTGAATTAAGACACTGAAAGACCACTGGATTTTTTAGATTCAAGAAAGGTTTCACTAAATCAGAATGAATAATTCACAAGAGGAGATACATTAAATTTATTTTGCTGTGTGTTGTATTCATCTATGAACAGCCCCTGAATTCAGTTTGATTTATTAATTATTTAAAATTGTTTTTAGAGTGAAGGCTTTAGGAAAATGGGGAAAAATACAAACAGATCTTGCCTGGTTACTTGAGAGGAATAAGTAAATAATTTTGTTTCTTTGGGTCATCACATCTGTTTTCTCACTGTTGCATTTTCTTAAGAAGAGAGGATGCATGGATGGAGTTACAGGCATCCCCAATAGTGCTATCAAGCTTGAAGTAAAAGGACTACCTAGCATATAAGAATAATTTCTCTAACGTTAGCCCCTAAGTAATTCTATAGTAATTGTTGGTTTTGCAAAGTGACAAACACTGTCAATTTCAACTTTTTACAGAGACATACTAGGAAAAAAAAACACATCAGGAAAGAATTTGAGCTTCTTAGCTTTCTGATAGAGGATGTTGATTTTGATAGTTTAAACTGGAAATGATAGAGGATTTATAAGATTTCTAGTGAAATGCCTACAGTTTTATTCTCCCCCTTAGGGTTTTTTACACTGTTAATTTGTCTCATCATAAGTCAGATAAAGCATGTGAGCAGAAAAATCCAGCACGGAAGGGCCAATTGTGCTTGTCGAACCTGATCACCTCCTATGACAAAGTCATCTGCTTGGTTGATGTGGGGCCAGCAGTGGATATTTCCTGGTTTTTTTCAGGCTTTTGGTACACTTTCCCACAGCCTTCTCCTGCAGTACCTGATGTGTGATGGTCCAGACCTATGGTCCATGTGGTGGGTGGGGAACTGGCTGGCTGGTGGCACCCAGAGGGGAATGGCAAACAGTTCCTTTTGAAACTGGCAGCCTGTCAAAAGTGTGGTCTCCCAAGGACTAATACTGGGCCTAATTCCATTTAATGTCTTCATAAGTGATCTGGATGATGGGTTCAAGTGTACTCTGAGGAAGCTGGCCACCAAACTGACTAGGAAAGTGGGTGTTTCAGAAGGGAGAGCCACTCTGCAGCAAGACTTGGATAGACTGGAAAATTGCATACATAAGAATCTTATGGAGTTCAGCAAGGACAAATGTAAGGTCTTGCACCTCAGAAAATGCAGTCCAGGTGTGCAACACAGACTGGAACCTACTTGGCTGGGGAGCAGCTCCATGAAAAAGGACCTGGAGGTTCAGGTGGACAGCAAACTCAGTACAAGTGAATAGGGTGCTGGTGTGGCAAAGGAAGTGAAGAGGATGCTGAGTTCATCAACGGGGCACCCCCACAGCAGAGAGAAAGAAGACATTATCACATTTTACTCAACTCTTGTCAGGCCATAACTGGAATCCTGTGGTCAGTTTTGGTTCCTGCTATACAAAAAAGATGCAGATCAGCTTGAGAGGGCCAAGAGAAAGGCCACAAAGATGACCAAATGGGAGGGAAGCCTGCTTGCCACATAAGGAAAGACTGAGAGAATTGTGTTTGTTCAGCCTAGAGAAAAGAAGGCTTAGGGCAGACCTTATCACCATGTTCCAGTAAAGGATGGATACAAAGAAGATGGAGACTCCCTTTTTACAAGGAGTCACATGGAAAATATGAGAGGAAATGGGTACAAATTATGCCTGGGGACATTCCAATTAGACAAAAAAAAGGAGATTTTTTCGCAATAAGAACAATCAGTCATTGGAATAATATCCTCAGGGAAGGATGAATTCCTCAGTGTCGAATGCTTTCAAGATTCAGCAGGACTGGGTGCTGGGCCATCTTGTCTAGAGTGTGATTTTGCCAAGAAATATTGGACCAGATAATCCTTGAGGTCCTTTTCCAACCAGGATATTCTGTGATTCATTAAGAGAGAAACGCCAATGAGAATATATTTTTTCTTACATTAACTGCTGATTCTAACACTCTTCTCAAGTTTTTAAGCAGCAGAAGATTGGAAATGTAGTGGTTTGCTCTAGCCCTAATTATTTATTTCTGTCAAATTCATGCCCCAGTTGCAAATTTAGTTATTGGAGCTTTAAGAATTTTTTTAAAAACAAAATAGACAAATTATAATTTAATTGCATTTCTTGACACAATCAGAATTAGTTTTAATAAAGACAGGTGTCCTATTCAGAACCCCAGTGTTTAAGAAAAAGGTGAACTGCAGACAAGATGTGCTCCCACACTACATCTCTTCTCTAAAATGCTGCAGCTTAGGTCTCAAGTCTTGGTTACATTAGCAATTTTTTCCCTGGTTTCTTGAGGTCTCTCAAGGTACATAAAAGACTTCAACAAGAATTGGAAAAGAAGAAAAGGAAGCATGCCCTGGTTAAATTCCTTGTTGTAGAGCCTTATTTCATTTATGTGGGATAGCTGTTGACTAATGGTCATAAGTAATTCTTTGGGATCAATAAATGCTTCTTCCACACAGTTTAGTGCTCTAAACATACTCCAGAGTCATGTCTGTTCTTGCTGTGCTTTGATCTGGGCAGTGTCTGCTTCTTGCCTGCATGGTCATAAAGCTTTGAGTGGCTGGAGACCTCAGAGCAGCCTGGGTCCCCATGGCTAAGGAAGTCTGAGAAACAGGAGGTGTTTGTGGGGCTCTTTTAATGTTGTCAGTGTTTCCTAGTTTTTGATAGTTTAATTGTGATCAAAATTTCACATGATTGGTCCTGCAGGGGTTAAACAAAGCAATCTAGCTTCTCTACCATTTTTTTTATTCCCTTCAAAGTGTCCCAAGTGAGGTTTCCCTAATTTCTTCTTTCAGTATGAATACTGAATAGAGAATTTTGTTACCACATGGTTAAAACTTATTTAGGAGTATGAAAGAAACAAGATAAATCAGTCTCATTTACCTGCTAATGAGCCAAAGCATGTAGAAAAAATGGAATTTTTAGGGACTTTGGCTGCTGAAACAGGAAAAGTCATTCATCTAGAATGGACCTTACCTTTCCCACTACCATTTTTTTCTGGTATGGACTGTTGACCTTACTTTTGCTTCTACATCTTCTTTAGGAATTAAGTGATGTTTTACTTTCAATTGTGGCTATAGCATATATTATAGTCTTATTACTGTAGATAGTAATTTTGTTTTGGAAAATGTTTTTTAGTCTTTTGGCAGGTGACTGGGTACCTGACCCTCCAGAGTTCTGTAAGGGTTTAGTAAATTACTTTTTGAAGTTTGATGCAAAAGTTTGGACATCTGGGCCAAATGTACCAGAGATATATCTCTAAATATATACAAAAAAGCTGTACTGACTAAAATATCTGTGGTAGATCTGGAGCTGCAGCAGAGCAACTTGGGGAAACAAGCCTGATTGTCAGGAAGTTCGTACGTGAAAGCAGTGACTGAGCGCAGGAAATGGTTGTCTAGCAAAACTGAAAACAAGAACAAATGAAGGTTTAAAATGAACCAGCAAACAGGTAAGAATTATTTTATAGTAATGACAGAGCTTTTTAGCTGTGATGATTTTTGCAGTCTGTGGGATTGTTTTTTGTCCAAAAAGATTTAAAGTCAAGACATAGAGGAAAGTAAATGCAAAACTAGAGCAAAACAGCAAACAAAACATCTGGTAAGACATAAAAAGTATTTTTTTACAGAAATATACTTCACTTGTGATATATCAAACAGGTACAGAGAAACTGCCTCAAGTATCAGAGGAAGGTCTACTTAGGTCATCTTCAAAACAGCAGGATGTGCATAAACTCTTTACCTCCTTTTCTGATAATATTAAGTTTTTTCCAAAAAGTGAGGGCTTTTTTTAAGGGGCCTTTATTGTGGCATAAAGAAGCCTACTGACTTCTGGAGAAAAGACCTGTACTGGCTCAGACTAAGCTGGATCTGGAGGTGGGAAAGTTTCAGGGAAAGGGCATTGCACTGTGATGATTCCCAGCAAGGTGGGTGTGGTGGTTTGACAGGAAATGTGTTTTTTGGGATGCTGTGTTTTTGGCCAATGGATATCCAGACTTTAATATTGGCATTTAACCTGGCCATTGGGACATGGCCACGCCTCTGAGAACACGGGGTTAAAAGCAGAGCTCTCCCCTGGGAGGGCCCTCTTGGGTTTCCGGCGGGAAAGAGTTCGGGTCTGTCCCCTGGCCCAGCTGCTGGCTGGGCAGGGGGAGGGGAAAGCCATGTGGCCGGGAGAGGTAGGCCTGAGCCCCGGGGTGGAAGGGTGGAAGAGAGAAAGAGAGAGAGAGAGACACCGGGAGCCATCGGGCAGCCCCCCCCCCGAGAGGCACAGAGAGAGAGAGAGAAAGAGCTGCTGCCTGAGACTGTAACCTTGAAGCTTGATAAACATGGGCCTGTGCCGGCAGCACGGCTGGGACGGAGAAGAGCGGGGGGTTCAGCCGGCCGCTTGTAGGAGCTTTTAACCCCTTTTTGGAGAATGAGAACTTTACAGAACATTGACCTTTCCTAGAAGATAGAGTGGAAGATGAGGAAGGAATGTGCAAGTGTGAGAGAGGTCTGGGCAAGTGAGAGATAGTAGAAGAATAGAGAAGAATCCTAGTGGGAAGAGATGATGGAGTAGCTTTTGCTGGACTCTTTTTGTATAGCCATGGACAGAACCATGTTCCTTGTGATACAGAGACTGCATTCTAGGGGGAGGCAATGGCCTCAGAACCAAGAGGGTTCAGTGTTGATGCCCCTTGGCCCCAGGGGGTGAAAAAATATGGGGGGGACAGGTGTCCCAAAGGAGAGATTGTGGGGACAGGTGTCCCAAAGGAGAGACTGTGCCTTTTTTGGATCGGGACAGAGCATCCTTAAAAGACAACCCTAGAAGCAGTTCTGGTCCGTGTTCAGTGGTGAGAGCACTGGACATGAAAAGGAAGAGGTCACGACGGCAGATGTACTCCGGGCGGTGCCACGAGTGACACAGAAACACACGAGGCTTCGACTGTGTTTCCAGGGGAAGCCCATGGCACAAGAAGGACTCCTCTCCTCTTGATGAACTGAGGATTGATTGTTTGAAGGGTGGTGCTGGACCGAGAGTTGGTGATTTGAGAAACAAATGTATTGTGTTGGAAATTTGGTGGGGGGAGGAGGAAATGCATTTGTGAGGTTTTCATTTTCCCTGTGTGTGTGTGTTCCTTTTTATCTGTAGTTGTAGAGTAGTTAATAAAGTTCTGGTTCTTTTTCCCTAAGTAGGAGCCTGCTTTGCTTATTCCTGGTCACATCTCACAGCAGAAACCAGGGAGAAGGTATCTTCATGGGGGCACTGGCATTGTGCCAGTGTTAAACCATGACAGTGGGGAAAACAAAGAGCTAAGTGGAGACAGCAAATCCAGCACTGGCAGGGATAAATTTGGAGAGCTCAGGAATACAATGCAATGCAGATAACATCTTTCATCTGCCAAGTGAAGGTATTGTACCAGCCTGCTCAGGGGAAGGAATTCAAGTAAACTTGGATTAATTTGTAAAATGTAGAAAAAAGTTGATGATGTGATGCTGGTTCTGAGCCTTGCACTGAGAAAGAGTAAACCCCATTACAAATTGAATTTTATTGGTTTACTTTTGTTGAATACTTGCTAGTGTCTTTTTAATCACAGAGTAAACAACTGTGCATTTAAGTAAGTAATTGGAAAGAGACGAGCTAATTAAATAGTTCATGTTTACTGCTCTGACAACAATTATTAATTGCAATTAAATCTTAAAAAACATTTTATCAGCAGTCGTAGATGAACTTTATATCCTTAGAGCTTACATACATCCTGACTCCTGGGAACAGTTGCATTGTGCAGTTCCAACTTTCAGTAAGCCTTGCACTGGTAAACCATAATTTGCTCATGTTTTATGTAGTCTGCATCCCTCTATTTGCAGTTTGGCTGCCCTCAGCACCTACTTTCAGGTTTCCCTGGGTTTGTCAATTAATTAATTTTAAACACCCTTTATTTAATTAAAGTTATTGCTGATTCTGGGATGGTTGCATTGTGAAGACTGTCTCTCCCAGCTATATACCAGAAAGTATTCTATACTAGAGAAACCTTTGAGTTTCTTATAAGATGCATTCATCTTTCTGTATATTTGCTTATTTTACAAGTAAGTTTAGAAACCTATCACTCATTTTCATTATAATATTGAAAATTAACCTTTTTCCCATATTGGAATTTTAATATGATAAGTCAAGGTGATGCATCTTTTTGTTCTATGGTGTAGCCAGTATATGAGCCTGCCTTCCTTTTTGCAGTTACTCCAGACATTATTTGTTGACAAACACATAACATTGTGGTGAATGAGTAACACTTTAGCTGGGCAAAAGATTTTTCTGCTCTCATCCACATATCATCATTAAAGACTGAATACTTTTTGGATTAATCACACAGGCTCCAAGTCACTAACTGATTTGAATTTTTAGTTCCTGGATTTGGATAGCTATCAAAGTTTTAATCACTTCTACCAAGTGTAAAATAATCACTTACCTAGATCCTAAGACTTTGGAAAATCTTGTATTTGTGACATGCTTCAGTGATGAATACTTCTGTGCATGAGCTCAAAACTAAGCAAAAACTCAGAATGCTCTCAAATTTGAGCTAAAAAGAACAAGGAATGTTCATGCTTCAAATAATGTATTGATGTGAGTGGAATAAACCTCTACACCACTACCTGAGTGAGTCCCAAAGTAGTGAGACTGCAAGAGACTAGTAGAGAAGTTGCCATGGGCTTCTTTCTTGGTAACTCCTATAGAGTTCTTGCTCAGCTGATGTTTTGGAAAGCCAGAACTATCCTAAAGTACTTAACATTTCTGTGTTTGAAGCTAGAGATCAGGTGCTGAAAAGAAAGAGACAAGTTTTGGCTTCTGAATTGTGGAGAACATTCAAATACCAAACAAAAATAAGTCCCTGGTATGTAAACACTAGGGAATAGCTGTGACAAGGAAGGAAACACCGTGTCTTAAGTGTTACTTCTCTCGTCTGCAGGAACCTCAGTGCTCTTCCTTGAAGTATGCATCTACCTTGCTGTCTGCATTCTATTACATAGCCCAGGCTCAGCAATATATATTTATAAAGTGTAGATGCATGTTAAGTCTCATGACAGCCAGTAGTAGCAACTCTAATCATAATTCAGTGCACAAATTCAGTCTTAAATTTTGTTGTTGCAGAGCTGTCATTACACTTCTTGGCAGCATGCTCACGAGAAAATTATCTATAGCAGGCTAGTAATTAACTTGAGCATTTTTAACATAAGAAACCAAACTATGTGAGATCTCTCCAGTGGTTCCAGCTAGAAAAAACTATCTTTAGCAACACAATTTGTTTTTATTTTCCTACATGTCTCTTCTCTCAAAAACAGAAATGTAGAGAATCCTGTTTGGAAAAGGAATGCAATTGTAGTGTAAATTTAGTGCCAGCATACTCAGTATCATGTATTTAAAGGGTTGTACATCAGTGGTAATACACTTCTTTTAAATCATACTGGAACATTTCTGTAATTCTAACCTTACAGCTTGGCACAGAAAAGCATGATGGTGCTGCCCATACTGTACAGTACCATCTTCTACATTAGACTTGCAAAGTACTTCACTTAAAAAAAAAAAAAAGCCAAAACCTAAAAAAAATAAAGAAAAACCCCACCCAAGTTCAGTTGTGAAAGGCATTTGCTGCTAATATAATTCAGTGCTGTAGATTTGTTTTCTCCATAAAGATGATCTTTTGATATCTTCAGCTGGAATATTTTTTTTCAATCAAGATGTATTAAGTCATGATTTTAGTTAATAAAAAGATTTTGAACTTTCAGAGTCCCCAGGCATTTTCCCTTCTGTGGCCTAGAAGAGATGCCAAATTTTAAAAGGAACTTAAAGATTTTGACATGTCACTCAGAGTAAATTGCTGGAATGATAAATCAAGGAGATTTATTTTTGCACAAGTAATGGAGATACAGTAAGCAAATTTTCTTGTTTTAGAAATCTTTATATAGCACAGACATTTTCTCACTCAATTTGTAGTGATGGGGTAGAAGATGAGTGAAATAATGTTGGATAAATGACTCCGATGTTATCTGACTACTATTACCATTATCTCTACTGGATCTGTCAGAAATATGCCATTATATAAGACAGACAGTGCTCTAGTTACTCTCTTGAAGACCGAAATATAATGATTATACTGGCTAAAACTAACCTTTCGTTTCCTTCATAGGAAGCCGCTATTTCAAGAGACTTAGTTGAAATATGTTATTTCTGGCAATTGTTATTTTTATAGTGAAATGAATCACTGTTAAAAAAATATTTTAAATCCCCCTTATGAGAACACCGAGGTTTTAAACTGTAGAAAATCTATGTGTGTGTGTATGTGTGTGTGTGTGTGTGTATATACATATATATATATATATATATATGTATGTATGTATATGTGTATGTAGGTTCACATATTTTCATCTTTCTAATGTTGAAAATTAAATGGAAATTAAAATACCTCTCTGATATTTAGATTGAAACTAGTGAGACCTTTAGGTGGAAGCAGCTATTATTTTTCTCTGGTTACAGTATTTGTGCACAGCAGAGTTTAAATTTGCAGTTCACCTATGCTTTTGGAATCAGGAATGCAGACTCCTGTGTCCATACATCTTTTCTCTGCTTTGCAAATGTATGCGACATTACATTTGTATGACCAGCTGGTGAGGTTGCCAATGTGTTATTCCAGTCAAGGCAACACGCCCTCCAGACCATGTGACCAGCTCATTTATGTGGTAGGCATTAGTGGCATGCTGCTACTTTTTGTTTAATGAAGAGGTGTTTGCAGTGGGTAGCATTTAAAAGTCAGGTTTAGGCAGTGCATGATGGGCTAAAGTCAAGCCAAAGTTTTCTCTGACATCACTCTGACTTACATGTTTGTATTTAAACCACAGCAGCCCAGAAAATTGCAAAAATACTTAGATAACATATTTGTAAATTCCTGACTGATCCAAAAATGTTTGTCTCTCTAGAGGACTCAGCAATGCCAGATATTTCTCATGTAGGTGTTTAGTATGATTTTTATGTCTGTAAATTCAGGTGAAACTGGGATTTGAACAGCACCCTATCCTTATCTTAAAGATACCAGTGACTTTTTGTTTGACTCAAGTGTCTCAAAGAGACATAATGCCAAACTGATTGCTTTAATGAAGGCCCTGGAACAAAGAATTTGTGATGCTGGATAACCCTCTGGACTTAGCCTCTTCCCATCCTAGACCCTGTCAAGTTATCAGTATTTTACAGTGTTGCAGTTATAAATAAAGCTGACTTTGGTGCTCAGGAAGAGATATTTACAGAAACCACTCTGTGCAGCCTTTGGATCCATAGGCATATATCCGCTCACAGATGGGATGAACAAGGAAACAAGGATCCCTGCAGAGATTCCCAGCCACCATGCCAGTGAACACGATGCTGTCTCATGGCACTGCCTGCATCTCCAGTGAGAAGAACGCAGTTACTGTGGCATAGGACCCTCTGCACAATATGGTGATTTGCAGTTTGGCTTTTTTTTTTTTTTTTTTTTTTTTGCCAGCTCATAGTGTGGGATTACGCTTTTTGTATGGCTAAACAGCAAAAATTTTTCTACCCCCATAAGCAAATCAAAGCAGTGAATCGGTTACCATTAAGCAGCCTTCTGATGTCAATAGTATGTCTCAGTATTCCTTTTTCAGTGATCATTTATTAGCCTCAGAGTAAAGGTGGTAGAAGTTGTGCAGCCAAAGAAACTAGTATGCTGGAAATTATGTGTAGCCATGATATTTTCTGAAAAGTCCTTTCCTTAAGACTTTTCCTCTTGAGAAGCTGAGAGACCTCAAGAACAAAATGTAAACAATGATTATCTGCTGCTGTGGAATGCAACAGGTGGATCTGTGATTGGTCTCATGTGGTTGTTTCTAATTAATGGCCAATCACAGTCAGCTGGTTCAGACTCTCTGTCCGAGACACAAGCCTTTGTTATTCAGTCTTTCTTTTTCTATTTTTAGCTAGCCTCCTGATGAAATCTTTTTTTCTATTCTTTTAGTACAGTTTTAATACAATATATATCATAAAATAAGAAATCAAGCTTTCTGAAACACGGAGTCAGATCCTCATCTCTTCCCTCATCCTCGGACCCCTGTGAACACTGTCACAATTATGTGTAGTGATTTGCTGTACAAATTGTTGATACCTCAAATGTTGCTCCAGCATCACAATATCTTTTTTCTTTTTGATGTAACAAATCTTGATGCTTTAATTCAAGTACACATTGCAGGCATTGGAATTCTCTGTGAATAACAGCCATTGATTTCCAGTCCATTTTCCATTTGCAATTAATGAACTATCTTGATTTTTTTGATGGAACTTTTGATGTTATTTGTGCTTTTTTTATTAATTTAAGAAAATTTTTAGTGCATGGGTAGTCTAAGAAAAACAGTTGCAGTGTGTAAATAGTATGTAATAGCACTGCTTGTTTTTCAACAGAAGACTGACACTTTTCAATTCACAGCCTAATAAGTAGGAAACAGGAAATCATTAATTTTGCAATTTCAGGATTGCCTTTCATTGTTATACTGATTCATGCAGCTTTTCAGACTTGTAGTCTGATGGAATGATAGGAGTCTCACTAGTACTCATAAATCAAAGGTAATGGCCCTACAGATAGGGAGACTGGAAGTTGTCTTTCATGTGTGAGCCAAGATATTTATAGCTGGCTTCTCTCCAGCTGCAAAATACAACACACAAGTAAGACAGAAGTGACTTCAGGCTTTTAAGACCATCAGCACGTTCAACTTATGCATCTGTTAGAGAGGAATTCCTTAACTAATGTTTTAAGAGTGGTGATTATTATTATAGCTTGTTTTTATTTGAATACCTGACTGGAAACAGACAATATAAGTTAATTATGATCTAAATAAATAACTATTTAAACAGTATGGTTTTGCCCTTTTTTGCTGGTCATATTTGTGAATGCAAGGTAAATGGCTTTTCCTTTGGTGAATAATTAATAAATAAATCATGGTACTGAAAACCTTTTAAGTGGTGGGAGACAAGGAAGGCCAGTGGTGGAAAATGTATGGTCTGTTCCAGAGATTCAGAGTTCAGAACATGAGAACAAAGGAGACAGAAACAAGTGCTGCAGAGGCGTCATACACAGAAGAAGAAACAGTCAGAAGTAAAAGAGTCTGCAATTTGTTTTGGACTATAGCTTGATTCTTCTTCTCACATTTATATGTAGAACAAGAAAAATTTACATATCCAAGTAGCAGAGTCTAAGGCTGTAGAAGGATGAGACAGAGGAAATATGTGGAAATGGGAAATGGGGTGTGACTACCATGACAGAAGACCACAAATCACAGAAATCACCAGACTTCAAGAAGGCACCTAGTTCAAACCCATGTTTTAACTCAGGATCAGCTGTACCTGGGTTACCTATGAAAAATGTCAATTTTATGCATTCTTAAAGATGCTAAGTTATATGGACTCCACAGCTCCCCAGGACATGGTACTCCAGAGATTTCACTGCCACTGGGAAATGCTGAATATTAGACTCAGTATTTCTATTCCTATGCAACACAGAGGCAAAATATACATTATTTCTCTGTAGTACCTCATGACTTGTTTTGTGATTGTTAGCATATCTTCCCTCAGTCTTCTGTAGAATTAAACAAGCTTAAATCCTTAAACCCCTCTTTGCAGCCTTGCAATAACCAGGTGCTATAATTAAGATGAATGAAATGCAGTGTTGACTGGTTCCTGAGAAGATGCAAGATAGTTGGGCACTTTTTTGAACTTTGGACAGTGATGGGAATGCTTCTGGTCCCTCAGGGTGACACAAAGATGAGGAAAAAAGCCCAGAAGTTCAGAGAAGAGCTTAAAAGGCAAGGAAGCCAAGTCCGTTTTTAAATGTGTGCTGGTTTCCCCTTTCTCTTTGGTTTGCAGGATAAACAGTTTCAGCCTCCTTAACTGGTGTTTGTTGTCAGTCCTGTTTTTTCCCAGACTTTTTTGAATGTGTTACATGCCTCAGAAAACCAGTATGTCCTCCATGTAGTTTTAAACTAGGCAGCAAGCTTAGTGCAATAAGCGAGCAAATGAATGGAAGAGTAATCCTTTTGAAGACACAACTCCTTGAAACTGGAAGAGTAATTCACAAGTGTATGATGCTGAGTTTACCTGCTTCTGATGCTCTTTAGGTATTTTACCTTATCTACTGCCCCTGTCAGAGACAGGGGTGTAGGTCTGTGTAGACCTTTGGGGTGTAATTCATACCAAGGAAACTATTTAAATTTAATTTGCCATTCACTAGTCAGAACCTGGTAGACTCCAGTCATGAGTCTGTCTTGTTACTGTACTAAATTTCACTCAGTCAAGTTAAACTGGAGATGTTGTCTGCAAAGTTTAGAAGAAAATTAGAGCTTTGGCATAGTGTAGATTGCTTCTCTTTTGGCTGAATGAATGACTTCCCAGTGTCTTATCAGAGTTAGACTTAATTAAGAAATAGTTTGGCCTTTGACCTATTTCTCAGAAGGTGCTTCTTCCTATATTCCTTCCTTGTTCCTCCTTTGACTGCTTCTGGTTCTAAATATTTATTCATAGCAAATGAAGATATCCCAATGAATAAGCTTAGCAGTTCTTTCTAATGTCTGTTTCTAAGATTGATTAATCAGTACATTATAATAAAGTTACTTGGAATAAGTGATCCATCAATCTCACCATAACAGAATTATCTCTATGAGTCTAACAATACAGCCCTGAAAGACTCAGATGTGTGATTTGACTGGGGAATTAATATAGACACTTTCTCTCACTTTATATTAAAGAGGGATTTGTGCTTCCTGGTGCTTTGCCTTGAGCTCTCAGGTTCCACTCACAAACGAAGCAACAGATTCACTGTCTGCAGGAGATGAAGGGTAGTGGTGCCTCCTACTCCTGCCCAAAGGCAGTCTAGGAGATGGAGAGCTGCACTTCTACTTTGTGGAATTTTATGAGTATTTTAATGATCATGCTTTGAAATTCTGAGGTTCAAGTTCAAAGGCATTTGGTTCAGGGCTCACTTGAAATCAGTTCCCAGTCTCCTTACGAATTTGGCAAGCTTCAACTAAGTGATGCTCCTTGGCTGGGGTTCAGATACCTAGGGAAATCTTGCAAACAGGAGTTTTGGCAGTTTTCAGGCTTGTGGTGGGGCTACTGTAGATATGTCAGGTGTTTAGTGAGTGCTATAACAGAGATATTAAAACAATAGCAAGTCCTTTACAGAAGTTTTGATCTGTCCACATCTTAAGAGGATATTCAATGAACTGAAAAGTTTATCCTCTTTTGAATGAATTTTTTATTTTTTATCACATCCTTTTAATTCATTTTTAATAGAAACCAGAGAAGTCATAAGCATGCTTTCTTGCATTTCAAGGGACAAAAGTCCATACTGAGATTATTTTTTAAAGTCTTCTGGCAGCTTTCTTTTCCAATTCATGTCTAACAGCTTCAAAAGGACAGAGCAGCTTGCATCTCTGACAATCTGTTGGTCTACACTTACTTATGTATGAGCTGATTCAAACTCACCAAGAATCACATAAAGTTTTTTAGCCTTTGCAACCAACATCAATGAATTAAATTGGCTAGAACAAATGAGATGACAAAGGGTAATGATGAGTGGCAGAAGAAATGAAAACCATGCAATTTAAGGACTAAAAAAGTCCTTGGTGACCATCAGTGACAGTAAGTGTGTTTTCAAGGAGATAATTTATAATTCAAGACTTTTAATAGCAGTCTCTATTTTACTGTCTTGTTCAAAGGATAACAGGGCATGACGACCTTTTATTTGGTATTGTACTTACAGGATTGATCAAGACCTGAGAGAGTGTGCTGGATCTGGAACATCATGAATAAACTGCTACTGACCATTTCTGGCACACTTATATTCCTCTTTCTGATGCAGCAAAATGCAGCTATACTGATACCTATTCACTGTTTTGACTTGTAGTTGACATTCTAATTTTCTTGTAGGGGGGAGGGACAGAAAGCCTAATTTGTCATTTAACTGCATTGTTCTCATAGCGCTCTCACTGGCTGCAGTTCAAAATCAATATTAACAGTCAAAGGATTTTATTTGCCTGGGGAAATTGATAGGAACCACAGTTGCTTTCCCAGAACAGCTCTTCGTGTGGATACTCAGCACCACTCTTCATTTTCCTGTATAGGTAAGCTCTGAGCCAAACACATGTATTTTGCTTCTTAAGAAAGTTAGCAGAAGCCCAAAAGAAGTAAGTGCTGTGTGCAATTTATACACTATATACAATATATTACTATTTGCTACTGAGTTCTTAGAAACTCAGTATTCTGAATCTAAAACAATTCCTTTAGTTGAGTAGGGAAGGTTGGAGATAGTATCTCCTCTTTACCCTGCAGGTTAACCAACACAAAGTGTTTGTTTGCCCCCTTGTTTCTCCTTGCCCTACTTCCTTTTCCTCCCCTGGTCTTTTGAGAAGCACAGATGAATAATGCATAGTACCCCCAAAAGGAGGTACTTAAGGTTTCCACCTGAGGGGCTCCTTAAGGTTAAGCTAGAGATAAACCATTCCAAATTCCAGAAAGAGATGAGCCTTTCTTGAGAAACAAAACCGACAGTAAAATTACATTAATGTCTTCAATCCAGTTTTAGACACATGGCCTAGCTTTAGTATAATCAGACTCTGTTATAGCAACTGATCATTTATAGTAACTCCAGCAGAAAAAATCCTTTAGTCCAGTAGTAATTTGCTTTGTGAGAATTAACATACCCCTCAAGACTGATCCTGAAGACAGTAATCCTGCTCATCTTGCCTTTCCCAGTGAATGCTATATTTAATATCTAAATACCCATTTCTCCTTATGTTCTTACTGTTTCAACATTTAAATGCATATAAAATTGTCTCCCTAAAAATACTGAAAAAGTACATTGAAGTGAAATTTGATCTGTCTTTATAATGTTGATTGGCAAATGCAAAGTCCGTGATTAAGAATAGCTTTCCAAAATAACAAACATTCCTTCAGATGTCAGGAGTTGCTACAGTGAAGCTAGCTGGTTTTTGCCTTCTTTCAGACCTGACAACTTTCTCTGTGGTGACTCATCTGATTTTTAATAGCTATTGCATAACACTGGTTTTCATTGTGCTTGTTTTGTTTTCCACCATATGGAGTTTCTCAGGAAGAATATACTTTAGAAGAAGGAGCTGGTATAAATGCACTGTTCCTTTACAATTCTTTGTTTTTTGGAAAGGTGGACAAAGACGACTTATTATTCACATGCAGAATGACTTAGAGGCTAAGGGCAATTGAACTGTCAGCCTTTAATTTTGTATGTTTTTCTGTTGGAAATTTTGGTACACGTGAGTATTTCAAAGAACAGAAAATACAGTTAATTTCAACTATCATTAGGCTAAAAATAGTGGGCAAGAAGTAAACTAAACAAAGTTCTCTCTTATATCATGTACATAAATAAGCAGAGCTCCAAGTATTGAGCATTACTGAAAACAGAAACTGGGTGTCAGACTGGAAGAACAGACAACTGTATTTAGATGTACAATGGATGACTTTTCTTTAATAACAATTTCAATTTACACAATTTCTGTTTTGAGCATGTGTTTAAAACCAAAATCAACCAAAAGTCTGATGGAGAGGGAGGTGGTGCAGAGAGAGACAAGGACAAGTGCCAAGTTTGCTAGAGTGAGGTGAGCTGTCTCTTAGTTTCTTTCAGGCCTGAAACAAGCTTGTGTGCCAAGCCACTCCTATATTAGGAGGTTGGAGTATTTGCAGGGCACTGGGGATCTACTGAGCAGGGTCAGCGTGTTTTCTTCCACCTCTGCCTCTGCACAGCTCAGTGGCAGCTTGCCCCTCTCTCCCTTCTCATCCACTCCTAGTCCTTGCTCAGTGCTGTGATGTATTTCAGCTTCAGCCTTCCTCAGATTCCTCTTTTGGTATTTGGCCCATGGGTAATCTCAATTGAAATCTTGAATTTTATCTCCAACTGGGTGACAGATGACCTTCTTTTGAAAGCTTTACCTATTTTCAAAATAAGGAAAACTTACTGCAAAAATTGGAAAAAAGCTGCCTGCTGTTGTATGGCTGTATTCTAGAGCTGAACCAATGAACTGACAAAAGCACAGAAATTTCAAACACCATTTCTTACCTCATTCTATCTCTAACCCAAACATCCCCTGAAATCTTTGAATTCCAAAGTCCTCTTGAAAAATGTGGATTCACAGCTCATGGAAATGATTATCAGAAAATGTGAATTTGTTTCCCAAAGTGCTTTGTAAATAAAGATATTTTTATAAATATTTTTTAAAATATTACTGTTAAATATTTGATTTACAGAAGTTTTTAGCAAAATTGCAACTATGAAACCATAATTTGTTAAGATGAAACAAATGCAATTATATTTATGGACTAATTCATTAGATGATTCACCTGTTTTAACTTTAAAAGTACAGGACAATGAATTGAGGTAATGAAAGCAAAACGAAACAATTGTTCAGTTAAATAAAGGATTTTGCTTTACCTCAGGTGAAAAGAAAAAAAGTTATTTTTAAAGGAAATTAACAACATACTCAAAAGTTCTTATTCCATTCTAAGAATATTGTGCAGAGTAGGTATAACCTGTTCATCAGCTCTATTAGAGTGCCAAACTATAAGGCTCTTTTCAGGTTTATAATGCCATGATTAATTAACTAAATATTTTGCATTGGCTTTGCCTTTGGCATCTCAATATGAGTTTCCATAGCCCTTTATTCTCCTCAGTGTCATCTGACCTGAGCTTTCACTAGCCATGAGAAAAGACTAGGGAGTTGTGTTTAGCCCTCGCTTCAGCAAAGCCCATTAAAAGACAAAGCTTGAGCTTGTTTTGTTATGAATTTCCTCTTGCTTTCCCCTGTGCTAAATGTGATAAACTTGAGAACGGGTGCACTGGCTCAGTTGGCATATTTTCTTCTTGCTCTCAGACAGTCCTAAGCAAAGATGCATTGTATAATGGTGCACTATCTCCCATCCAACCGTGTGGTTTGAGTTTTCCAATATCCTGATAAAATTGCCAGCAGGTAGAATTCTAGCTCTTCAGAGCAAGCAACAATTGACTTCCCCATGCAAAAACAATTTCCTAGCTTTGCCCATGAGTAAGACTAAAGTGAAGGATGCAATATGAAGTTGGCATAAATCCACCAGAACCTCTGTACTTACTCTACTGTGTTATGAAAATCTCACCCTCCGCTCTACTAACATAGCCAGCAAAATTGCTGGGTCAATGATGTCCTGTGTTTGCAACAACCATTCTTTGAAATTTTCAGCTAAAGCAGTATGCATGTACAGCAATTCTGTCATACATCCAGGCTTATATTCTCAGCTTAGAAAAAAAGGGTTTAAGGAATCACAAAATTTCTGTTAACTCATGTCATTACTTAGATTCCATTGGTAAAGCCTCAGCAGTCCATAGAACAGGTTTAAATATATTTCCACTGAAAATGACAGGTTTGAATATTTATTTACAAGCAAAAATAAAAGTGGCTTGTTTTCTGGTAATTAAATGATTTGATATATTGAGACATTACTTATAAATACTATCCTACAATTATTATGTCATTAGAGTAATATGACTTGGTGTGGCACAGTTTATGCATTTCTATTATGGGCAGCTGATATTTTCCATTTAAATTAACATAAAAACCCCCAAAAATGGAAAATGGAAAAATAGACCAAAATAATAGCCATAATAAGAAGGAATTCTCAGGATCTACTGTCTCTAATTTTAATGAAGACAAATATGAACTCTTTGGAATAAAGGCAATGTAATTTTTATGATATTGTGGTCTTTCACTGGCAAAGAAGTGGTTCTAAAAATTAATTTTTCTATTAGGTAGAGACCATATTCTGGCAGGGCAAAGTGGTATTCCAGAAGATGATCGTAATATTTGGACACAGAAGTAGAGACAACTCAATTAGAATAGAAAAGATTATTTAACTCTGTAGAAAATGCTCAACTGCCTCTGGAGCACTGGCTTGTTAAAGCCTCTGTATTTTTTTCAGAAGCGTGATGGGCTTTGGGACAGTATTCAGGAATCATTTGATGTCCATAAAAGACATGCTAGTTAGAAAACCTAAGGAAACTCAAAGGGATTAGTACATTGAAAAAGCAGGTTGGAGGCTTACACGATTGTCCTTCTAGTATTTGCCTTGTAGAAAAAACTGTTAATAATAGGCTTTTATTATGTCTAACAGAGAATCACATAATGAGAGACAAATAGTAGAAAATATCTTCAGACCAGAAATGGGAACAACTCTTAGTAGAGAGGGTAAGCAACACTGGACAGCAGTGTTTAAAGGCAATTAAGATTTTTTATGTGTTTCCCACTCAATTTGGAAAGTAGCAACAGGCCTTCTCCACACTGTGTGTGCTTTAGTTTACAGTAACTCTTTATTTTGCCTTTGGACTTCAAAATGTCAGTATGAATGACAGAAAATACCCCCCCCCCCCCTTCTTCCCCTTTTAAGGGTGTATTACCCTGAAAAAATCTTGATTCTAAAAGAATCTATGAAAACTTATGAATCTTGCCGTTAAAAACAAAGCAAATATCAGAATGCATTTCTATACTGCATGTGCTGGTTACATAAGAGGAAAAAACCCTCCAACTCTGAAATACTCTGAAACTGTGATGACTGGCAAAATGCTTACATTTGAACCAAATGGATTGATTTGGTAGGAAGTGAATCACACAGACTTGGATGTCCCTCTGCTACCCTTCAACATTGTTTGATTATTTTGCTAATTCTAGAGTGCTGCATTCATTCTCAGCAGATGAGTACTGAGCATCAATACAGATTTGTTTTCCTACCTGCTGGGCATTTGTTTCCCCAGTCTACTCCTTTTCAGAGCTGTTAACACCTTTTGATCTTTATCTGTTTTCAGCTACTCTTGCCCAAGAAGCTATAAATGAGAGTTTTCCAGCAGTGTCCATTACAGAGGATTAAATTTAAAGGGGAAGATCCACTGTAACTTGTCACCACCGTCCCTTTTGCAGCCTTTGTCAGCATCCAGCTGCAGCCAAGCAAGCTTAGCTCTTCCTGGTGTGCTGAAGTTTGCTGAGGCAGACCCTGGTGAAGGTGCAGATTTCTTGCTCCAAATCCCTACTCAGAACCTTTTCCCCCACCTTTTTCAGAGGCCTCTTGTGAGAGTCCTGACTTCCCCCAAGATGGGGCTAAGCATCCTCAGACACAAGGCACACTCACAGCGAAATGCGCAGCAAGCAAGGTCTCCTCTCTTCGTAACCTGGGTTAGTTTCCTTGGCCCTTACCAGAACAGGCTCTGCCCGACACCCCTGTTAGAAACAACTGAAAGAACTACTGGCCACAGAAGGAGAACCTTCTCTTCCCCTATTTTCCTCTAATCCCTTTTTTTTTTTTTTCCTGCCTCCCATTGCCTTTGCTTTTGGTGTTTTCCTTCTCCCTCAGTCTGAAGAATCATGAAACAATAACAAATGTGGGAAAGGCCATTTTTAAAAAATAGGAATACTTATTTCCTTGTTGTGCATGTTACATATCACTTTGAATCAGGATTTTCAATGTCCCATTTATTTCAGGTGGAACAAAGTTGAATGCTTCTCATCTCATGTCTTTTTTCCTGTCCTTCCTTCTACCCTGACAACCTGTGGGAGAGGAATCTATATGCCAAGTTGATGCCTACATAAGCCCAGAAGGGAAATTTCATGTAGGACAAATTAGACCAGTCATCTTCCAACTAGGTATTTTTTCTATAAGGAAAAGACTGCATAGTGGTCTTTCAGTATAGTAGATTATTAGAATCTAAAGAGATCCTAATCTTTGTAATATATGCACATTGTCAGGTGCTTGGGATAGTTAATAAATAATTTTGTGCTATTGCTGCATTTTTGATCTCTCCTAAAGAGGGTGAAAGTCAGCTTTAATACTTCAGAACCCAAATCTACTTAAAGTAGGTATTACTATTTCACATTTCTTATTTGTCTATGTTACTATGTGCTATACAGTTGCAAATATAATAGTATACTTGACTCCTATCTAGATAAAACTTTTAAAAATTCAAATTCTAAAGAGGAGATTCAGTTTGGATCCCTGAGTTCAATCAGTTTGGGTTAATACACTTTCTTCATGTTTCAAACTGTAACTCACATCACAGCATTTTGAATTTTATGCTTTGTGAAAATTTTTCTACCAGTGGAAGACGTGCACGCTGAGCAAGCACACAATTTTCCTGGGGAGGGCTACAGTCTTTATCAACCCAGGAAATTTCTACTATTGAAAGATTTCGTGCTGGAGCAAGCTGCACACATCATTACCCTCATACAGTTAGAAAGCTGCTTGCAGAAATCCATCGCAAACTAAACCAGAGCCGACCTGGCATGTAATGAGCTCACCCAGGGGCAATGCAACACACATCTGTATCTTGAAAGCAAAATCTATCCTGGTGCTAACATTTATGTTTCAATATAAAACTGTGACATTACATAGGTTTTAGACTCCCTTGATTTGTGTTTATAACACAACAGGGGATTATTCTCCTTTGATGGATTATGCCCTTTGGTATTCTCAGGTATGCACACTGAGCTCATTTTGTAATAGCACAAATAGTTTTTAAGGTGTTTTAATTTAAATGCTGTGCATTATATTTGAATGAATTTTTTCAGTTTCTGAATATTTACAAAATATCTACAAATTATATTTACTTTTAGGATCCCATCTGATACAAAACTATTTTGATCTGTATTTCAATTATAGGAATTGTATTATAAAGGAGATTATAATTTAAAAAAATGTGGCAGTGCACTCACATCTGATTTTGCAAAGTTATAAATAATTGAGGGGTTATTGCATATTCTTCTTTCCCTTCTGTCTAAAGAATACATATTCTTAAACAACAGGCTTCTCTGAACTGTCTTTTCCTACATCCTGTCTTGTGGAGATCTAAAGAGGGGGGCAGGGAGGGAGAGTTTAAAAATATAAGAGGAAAAGTACAATGCAGGATAATATCTGTAGTTCTTCTAGGATTCTGCTTTACCATTGACTGTGGCAGCCACTGCTGAGCTTCTTTTCTCTTTTTCATTCTCTCATTCTACATTATTTCACCCTCTCTTAAGATAAGTTTACAGAAGTTCCTACATGTCCTAACAAGATACTGGGATCTTGAGGACTCACTGAAAACCATTTTGGAACAATGGGATAATCAACCCAAATTTCCTCTGATCTCTTTCAGTTTTATTAAGGCACAATCAGGCTAATAGGAATTGCACACCAATATTTAAGTTTAGGAAGTGGGAAATGCAAGTTTACTGCAGGCCTTGTGGCTAAACTGCATGCAAGACTTACCAAAGAAAACACTGGTTAAGTAAATCCCCATATCTGTGGCTTCAACTACCTCATCAAACTACCTTGTTTCTGCATTCATCCAAGGTTCTATTTCAGTGATTGTCTTTTTCATGTTAACTTGCTTGTTGGCCCCAGTTTGGTATGATTCAACTGCTTGTTTAGTGAGAAACCCATGAACAAACCAGAGAAGAGTTTCATGTCAACAATGATACTTTCCAAGAAGGGTAACCAAAGAGACTGGGATTTTGGGAACAAGGTAATTCCATACTGGAATCACTTATATATCTATAAGAAAATGTGATGGATGAGAAGATGAGAGGAGCCAGGGTGCAGGAGGAGGAGCTGAAGCTGAAGAATAACTGTTAGTCTCGCTGACCAGCATTGCAGGTTTCCAAGAGAAGCAGGTCTGCCAGTCTTCCATCTAACAGGCAAGACATTGTCCCTTGCATGCTAGGTCAAGTTCTGACTGTGCCCACAGTGAGTTTATTGTGTTTGCCTGTTTCTTGATCAGGAGACTAGTCTCCCACCTCATGGTAATCTGCGTCGTGCAGTTGTGTGTTCTGGGTGCAAACACAAAAGCACCCTTCCGGTGTGTATTCCTGTCAGCCTCTTTCCATTTATATATTGGGCACCTATGGAGATGTTTCCAATATATTAGTGAATGAAGCTTTGATCTACAACTTAAGACACATCCTCCTGCCTTTTCTGCTGTCTCTTCCATGCACATCTAGTCCCACATAACCTTTGGGGCTTACTGAGAAGGCAGCCAGCCATAGCATTTTGTTTTGTCATGTACAAGGGAGTAATGGCCTTTTGTTTTCCAAGGATTTAAACCATAGATTTTCATCAAAGCAAATGGAATAAATAAATAAATGGAATTTGAATAAATATTTCACTTCTAGGTAATGGTGAAATAATCCTTTTTCTTCATTCTGTTGGCAACTGGGAGCTGTTCATATAATGTGAGAGGAGGAATCACAAAAAGGTTTTATTCTTCTCCAAAGCTACACAGTGACATTTTAGGCTGAAAGTTTGCAAGATGCTTGGTAATGGTAATCAAAGCAGACTATGGAAGGTTAATATGATATTGGCATCTCCATGGATAGTCTTGTCTACAGCCAACAAAACCCATGATGTATGTGCTAGGGAGGCACAGGCTTTTGTTACGTACTCTGATTTGCCTATATTTCAAAATTGATTACAGTTAGACAGCTTATTGAATTAGAAACATAGTAAGTATATCAGGATGCAAGCCAGAATTTATAGTGCAGTGTCTAACATAATAATTAGTTATGTGTACCTGAATTACATATATACAGCATATTTGGAAGATTTTCTTGTTATGTCACAAAATTCTTTGTCCTGTTAGTATGTATTGACTGCTTCATTTGTAACAGGACTTATATATATCCTTCCTGACAAGAAATCAAGCTTGTCCATTCTGGATTGGAGAAACATCTGTTTGGTCCAACATCATGATGGAGGCCAGGAATTAATATTTCAGAAGAAAATATAAGTACCAGACATTACTTGGACACAGGATAATCTGTGCTGCAGTGTTAAGCTTTACCCTGAGTTTAACTAGAAATAAATATATGTAAATCTCAAGGCCAGTGGTTTCATACCGTTTTTGTAGTTAATAGAGTATAATAACCAGAACTTTTAAGGTTATTTGAATGTCACATTCCCTCTTGAATCTGGATAGGCTTGCCATGGCAGGTCCTGTCTGATTTGGCAATTGCAAACTATGAGAGAGTATTTCCATTCCCCAGTTTTCAACTTATTACCTTTCAATGCCATTAAATAGCTCTTCACTACCTTTCAATGTCATGAAATAGCCCTCTTATTTTATTTTTTCTCTTTCTTTTTCTTGTATGACAAAGTGGAGAACAGTAACGTTATATGGAATGCAGCTTTCAATCTAATCTGTAGGTTATTCCCCTGAGGAAGACACCTTTCACAGCCTCAGCTCTTCAAGAATGCTCTCCTCATGTTGTGGATAATTGCTCTGGCTTATTGCAATAGATCCTCAGATGAATCCTGGCTCCACCAGCTGCTGTGTGCAGTATTCCTAAAGACCATGGTATATTTAGCCAGATTGTGAGGACAGACATTTCCTTCATGAGCCTGGGTATTGAAATCCTTTTCTCCCACAGCTATTGTTTATACTTTCAATGGGTGCCTATGTTGATGTATCTTTCTAAAAATAGCTATTAAGATGTTGAATAATGTTCTTTTAAGCTGGTATGTATGGATGGCTAAAACATTCCAATCTGAAGGCAAATTTAGGAAGTTTGCTTGTGGTTGTCTGTTCATAATCTCTTCATGAGAGTGATAGTTCCTTAGAGTGGAATTTATGGCATTTTAAAAATAAAAACCTATTTTTATGGCATTTTAAAAATAAAAACATTGAACTACAGAAGAAGAAATTATGAAACATATTACTTGGAGATTATTGTACTTGACATCTTAGGGAAACTCAACATGCGACTATTTTTTGCATTGTACATTTTGGTTTTTTCAGTGTTGATTTTTTTATATTTGCACTTACAGGCATCAGCTGAAACCCAAGTCTATGACTATGCCAAGACAGAGGTGACATTTATACAAGGAATAATAACAGGCCAGTTTAATTTACTGGACACTGAGATCTGCTGGCATGGAATGGCTTATGTCTAAAAAAAATCTCAAACTCCAATCCAGAGGGCTGGATAAAGCCCATTGGGAATGGTCCCTGGACCACACTGACTGGTAAATCATGTCTAAAATTTGTTTATGGAAACTACTACCTTAAAACAGGATGCATTTTTTGATTATTAAAAAAAAAAAGGCATTGAAAGGGTTTGAGTGATTTCAATTATGGACATTATATTGACATTCAGATAAATAAACCATTGCCATTAAGCTGGATTGTGGAAGATAAAATTTCTCCAGATTGCATGATATCAGTCTTGACTTTGAATTTCTGATAAGAATATGAAATTAAAACACAAGCATTTAAATTAAAAACTGCTGCTCCTAAGCTGTACTGCTTTATGAAATAGAGATGCATTTTGCAAATAGCAGCAAGCTGTGCTTACTGCTTATGCAGTGATCATATATGATGGTGGACATTAGGGCCAGAAGGGGTGTTGATGTATTATCTTGTTCTTTCCTTGGCCAACAAGGAGAAATGATGGCTAAATACTTTCAGTGATGGAGAGGTTCTAGTCTCCCCAAGTACATATTGCAGCACCTAAATACAGTTCCATTGGGGAATATTTTCCTAAATTTCTTTTGCTTCACTTTAAGTCCATAGTGATATAAAGAAAAAAATTAAGCCTAAATAGTCCTTCACTTAATCTGCTTATTTTAATTGCTTCTTTACTTCTGTATAATACATGACAATATTCATGCAGTCAACCACTCCTACTAAGGCCATCGAGCTGTTACTTATTTTATAAAATTACTCTATAATTTTAGTTCTTTGAAAAGCTTATAGCCACTCCTCATTTGGGCAGGATTGCTTGAAAATGTAGTAAAAAATGCTTGCTATTCTTTCTTTCAAGGCAGACATGATTGTGACATGGGATTATGCTCAGAAAAGACCCTCTAGAGACCTGTTCAACACAGCCTTCTAGTTATGTAATGATCCGGATTTGTTAACTGCTCTTTGAACACAGTTTTGAAGCAACTAAGTGTGTACTTAGGGCTAGGTTCCTCTAGAGCATCTTTTCTTAATTTGAACACTCAGTCCTCATCTTGTGTATACAGAGCCCCCTGTTACTAAAGCTAAGTCTAGGATCAGGATGTGCAGGACAGTAGCTATTGCTGGGAAAACTTCACAGTACCTGGAATGAGATGAAACTGCAACATTGAGTAATTGTGTCCCAGTAATCTCACATTTGATGATGGCAAATTTTATTCTGGTCTGAATGTTGTGGCTGGATATATGATACAGGAAATAGATTTCTCAGTGGAGAGGAAGCTTTCCTGAAGAGGGATGTGTGGTAGCAGATGTAAAGGTACTGAGGAAAGAATATATGAGAGGATAGGATGGCTGGGGAGCCTTCAAAGAAGACTAGACTGGGAATGTGGCATCTCTGCAGTGCCAGGAAAGAGAAATTTATACAGGTGATACTGAAGGACTGAGGGCATGTGGAGAGGAAGGTATCCCCACTAAAAGCATCTTAGAGAAGAAGACTTTTCAACCCTCACCCACAAAATCACCCCAAAAGCCTGAAAATGCCCTTTGATTTTCTTAGTCCTGACCATTGCCTACAACTCAAGGCTTCCTTTCTCCCATCAAAAAATTAATCCGTCCAAAAGAAATTTTGACGATTCCTTTCCAATAGCACTTCCCATTCTCAGTACCATAAAAATACTGAGTTGCACTGCCTTCTAGTTTAGCTGCCTTGTTCTCATGTCCCATAAAATATTTCAGTTTGTCTATACTCCTACTCTTCTTTTGAATAACCTGAATAGCTGGGGCTGCTTGGAAAATGAAGAATGTCTCTGGGCGTTCATGGGAAAAAAGAAGCAGCTTGGCAGCAGGTGAACTGCAGTAAGAGAACTCTTCTTGAGAATGGTTTTAACAGCAGGATAAAAGTGGCTATGTAGAGAAAACATGTAGCAATGATACCCTGACTGCTCTTAAATTAATAATGTGAACAAATAGAGAAACAAGCTTTTCCCCTTTGCTTCAATTTAAACTTTTCCTTGTACCATCCTCAGTGGTACTGAGATAATCACATATCTATGCTGTAGAGACTTGGTGCATAATTGTAGCATTTTATTCCTTTAATCTTTTAATTCCAACCCTAAAAACTCTCCCTAAAATCTTTCAGTGTCTCCTCATAAATGTTTCTTTTAATACTAATAACTAGTTACATTCCAGACCAAATTGAGAATCTTCTTTTAAACTCCATGGGACCCTTTTCATTGCAAACATTCAAACTAGGAGGATATTATAATAGCATAAAGAATACTTGCATAAATTTTGCTCTATGTAAGAATTATGAAGGGGATAAACAATAAATGATGAAGTATCTGTAAAGAGATCATAGAAAGCCTGCTGATTTGGTGCCTTTTTTCTTTATTCCAGAATAAATGTAAAAAATATTGCTGGTTTTAGAATACACCACAGTCCTGGCATAAGTGATTTTTTTTTTTCCTCCAGTGAAGTTTTATTATTTGTATCTTCATGTATTTATTGTTTACTTGATTCTGCCTGAAACTGACTCACAAACAGATGGACACAGTGAATTCCTGGAGAAATCCTGCAGTTTGATTGGATTGTTTATTTGCAGATTTTGGCTAAGCCTAGGGAAATAAAACAAGGAGAAAAGTCTGAGGTCAAAATTTAGATGCAGGTGTTTTCATAAGCGTTCAGCTCTAATGCTGCATTTCCATATGGGTGTGCATTTGTTCCCATATTTGCTCACATGGCCCCAGTAATTTTATTTTTATTAGGAATAACCTTTCTTTCAACAGCTACAGCACACATGATTTTTTTGGTTTTTATTTGAGGAAGAGTGTCCAACTATTTTAAAAGGCATGAATTCACCACAGTCATGCAGAATTATTACAAAACATAATCTCCATTGTCCCATGATAATAAGGGATATATGGTCAAAACTTGAAGTGTCTGCTTTATCAAATCACCCCAGGTTTGGGCCAGAACACGGCTGAAGCATGACAGTGTGTCAACCAACCAAACTGTTCTGTATCTCTCATCAGTTTCCTTTTAGCCTGTGTACAAATTACTGAGCCAGCTCATTATACACAGCCTTTCCTCCCAGCCTTGTTGGGAGATTAAGGAAGACTAAACAAAATGTCTTTGTGCATAGTTAAAGCAGTGGTTGTTGGCTGGCTCCTTTTCCATTGTGCAAATGTTGTTTACCTGAGGACGGTTGCTGTTAGTCACACTGCACTGCTAATGGGTGAGCTTTATTGTTTTGGTTTCTCCCTTCCAAAGGGAGGGTTTTGGCATGTGGATTCATGCTGTGTATGAACTTGCTTTCTGAATCCCTCTTGTATCACTAGCCCAAACAAATGCTACTTCCATGGAGCTCTGCACACAGCTGCCAGCTAAATTATAGTGGGGAATCAGGTGGTTTTCCAGCTACTTGTTCCCCTAAGTAGAGGAAACACTGCGTCTCACTACATTACATCACACTGAAAGATAGATTTTATATTTTTAATATTATCTTGGGAGCAGAGGATATGAGCCCCTGGATTAAAGACATATCATGATTTACCTTGGCAATTTCCAAATCATGTGTTTGTTCTCTAGAATTTTCAACAGTCACTAAATAATACACTCAGTTGTACTGAAAGAATCCAGATTACTGTCTATATATTAAAAGTCCCTGCTGAGACGTATAATTTTTTCATATATATCCTTCTAAACATTGAGGTTTTTATATTAAAAATTACCTAATCTTGGATCCTAACTATTGCTGTGATAAGGAAGCAGTGCAATGGAATGGCATAAGAGATAGTATGTAATTGACCCTGCATGAAGACCAAGATTTGATTTATTTTCCTAAATTTAATCAACCATATAAAACTTACACGTCAATATCATATTTGATCATAAAGAATTATTCTGCCATTAGTATCTATTATTTGTACTGTGATTTGGCCTTGAATTAAAAGTCTCCTGCATTCAAGCATATAGTCAAAAGACAGTTGCAATTCCAGGCAAGTAGGGTAAAAGTTTGAAGGAGGCCTCAGAAGGAAGCTTTTGTGCTGCTCTGTGCCAAGGGGAACACAGAACTGCCACAACACAGCTTCCTCCACAGCTTTCTCTTTTCGACCAGCCACAGCCCAAGGCAGCCCTTACTGCCTAGGGTTAGGGCTCCGAGAACCACAAAGCCCAGAGCTCCAAGCACACTGCAGCTGCAAAAGACATGCCAAGGGGAACACAGGACTGCCTCAACGTGGATGAGACTGGTGAGCTCGTCAGGACGATAAAAGTATCAGGACAAATGTTTATTCTTTCTGCTATGGGTTATCATTTCTGTTAGACAGTTTTCTTTCCTGGGATTTTTAGAGGTTTGCTGGGTTCCAGTCCCTTAGGTCATTGTATAAAGAGGAATAACAATTCTGTCAAATCTAAGTGCTGCAAAATTTTTCATTTGTGGCCTGTCAAGATCTCTTGATCTCAAGTTTTCTTAAAAATAGTGAGTGTTTGCAATAATGAAACAATATCTGTTATAATCCAAGGTTTTGAGCCTTCAAAGCAAATTTTCCCTTCAATCCGTAGGACTTGATTTTTATTTTTCATTTTTATCCCATGACTCTGTGAACTCAGAAAAAGAAAAAATTGACACAGACGAGATAAAAACCCCATAACAAAACCAAGTAAGTTCAGAAGATGTATGTTGCTATTGTCTTATATCTTTCCAAGAACGTAATGGGTATGTCATACCACAAAGAATAGGAGAAAAGCACATTGAATGCTGCTGGACTAGGACTGCCATGTTGAGTTCATAAACACTTAGAGAAAACCTCATCTATCACACCCAGCACTCCCTAGCCATGGAGGGAGAAATGGTCATCCACCTGCTCCCAGCTCTTGCAGTTTCTGCCTAGGAGGGGGCAGTGAGCCTGAACTGACTAGAGTCTGACTAATTGTCTTTGCTGGACCTCAATTCTGCCAGCAAAGGTAGCTCAGGCTCCTGTCAGTTGGGTACAAACAAATAAAAGAGGAGCATTATCCTAGTATTGTGAGTTACATAATGGAAGGCAAAATAGTTTAAGAGCTTTTACTAACAATTTGCAGCAGTAAGTAATATAATAAACATACAAACTTTTTTTTTTTATCTTGTCAAGGTCTTGATACTAACAATATATTACTTTACATTTCCATGTCAAGATCTATAACAGCAACTTGAATCCTGGAAGGAAGGGTACTTGCCAGAGATCATGTAAATCACATCTAGAGCTTGTATTAAATGGTATGTTTCTCATGAGTGATATATATTCTGCAGAGTAGATGCTGTGTGATGCTTAAAGTGCCCAATGTGTGGTGATACTAATTTTCCCTATTCAGCAGACATCTAACACTGATCTGAGGAGATATCTTTCAGGCTGCTAAAAGTTTAGCAGCACTCAGGAGCTCTGTGTCTCTTGCTTGCATTCTGCTTTACACTTATCATAGGCAGTTTCAAGCCAGCAGTCAGGTAGAACTAGCAAAAGACACATATGTATTCCACAACTTGTTCCTGGAAGATTTGAGGCTGGGATTTTTCAAGCATGGAGCCCCCTGCCCTGCTGGACCAGCATGTGCAGCAGACCAGGCACTGTGAACACTTTAGAGGGCGAGCTAAGCAAACACAAGACCATGCCAGTGCAGATGTTCTTAACTTTTATGCACTGTGGCTGTGTTCACAGGATTAATGTCCCCAGAAGAGATTCACACAGTAGATAAAGATATCTAGCTGCATTTAGAGGTTGAAAGCTGATCTAAAGCATGCCAAGTTGTTATGTGCTTATCTGGATTTCTTGCTGTCAGGCTAAGGCCAGAGAAAGTCCATGTGAGAAACATTTCACTGGAGGGGAGTACGGGAAGGAAAACCAGGTGTGTTAAAAAAGTGAATTAATGACTGTGAAGCTTGTAATGATGATACCCTTCCAAGATGAGGGTGGGGGGAAGGTGGGAAGAGGATTTCACCTAGCAGGAAAGAAACAAATAGTAGGCTTGGCCAGTGGTCAAGGGCTCTATACAATCTAATACTGACTCTTAACAAGTCTTCTTCTATAGACTGAGAAATACCAGAAACACTAACACCAGCAACACACTGGGGGTGTGGGTTGTGCAGACCACTCTGTCCTATAGGTATCTACCTGAGGACAGTGAGCATGCTGAAGCACTGAGCATGCTGAGGCCAGACTTCAGCAGGCATGGCTGTATTTTTGCAGATTTCCATCAGAAATGAATTCCCAGAGCTGAGGTCAGTATGGGAGTTGTCACTCAGGTAAGTTTAGCTAAGAGCCAGCTGCCCTTGTACTCCAGCTCTCCCTTTCAGACTGGAAAGCAGCACTATTTTTTTTCTTGTTTTTTTTTTTTTTTCTTTTTCAAACAGGAATAGAGTATCTTTAGAAGAAACTGTTGCAGCCTTACCAATATGGCCACTCATTTTCCATGGTTTAGGGCAGTTCCTGGAGGAACAAGTTCTTCTTATAGTAGACTTGGGATAGCAAAAGTTGAAAGAATAAAACAACTCATGCGCTGGCTCCCTCTCAGCCATACTTTTGATGCTGTTTGTTATATTTTCTACTTTGTTTAATCCATCTGTGTTTTCAAGAGACAATAGGAAGAAGGTGATTCTATTGATTTTTTAATTTTTACACCTGAATGATAAACAGTTTAGCTATTTACCTCTGCTCAGTAACATTTTTCATTGCTTGATTATTGTAATAAAAAGGGTAAACGAGCAAAGTTCATTGAAATTCACACAATTTTTTTGTTTAAAAATACAGTTCTAATTTAGCTCTCTTTTAAACCACTGAACAACTGTATGCCATTTGAAGATTTTATGGACCTTTAAAAAAATCACAGAAAGATCAAAGCCAAATAGTTACAAAATTTCTTAAGGAAAGCAATGAAGGATGTTCTGTTGGTACAGTTTGAAATATTAAAAAATGAGTACTAAGTTTTCAGGTCAGAAGAAAGAGATCTCAGGGAGAACATGTTATATGCTGTCAATACAAAGAAGCCTTTCAAGAAAATAGGCTTTATAAAAAACAAATGAGAACAAGAGGTGAACGGCTTTATAGGGCTGCATTCAGGAAAGAGGGATTACACAATGACAAAGAACAACGATAACTGCACTGCAGAAGCCTGAGACATTTCATTCCAGTTTTGGGAAAACACAAAAGTTCAGGAAACAGCTCAGTCTCTACATGAACTTGAAAAACTGAACGTGAATTCTCATGGCAGAGGCCTCAGTCATGACGGGGATGGTGCTTCCTGCCTGTGATCCTGCCTGAGACATTGTTGTGGTGGGTTGACCCTGGCTTGACAACAGGTGCCCACCAAAGCCCCTTTATCACTCCCCTCGTCAGCTGGACAGAGGAACAAAACTACAGCAAAAGGATTGTGGGTGGAGATAAAGACATGGAGAGAGATTACTCACCTGTTACCATCATGGGTGAAACAGACTCAGCTTGGGGAAATTCTTTTAGTTTATTACCAATCAAATTCTTCTCCAGAATTGGAGAAGCTTCCAGCAACTTCTTACAGAAGCTATCCCTGTAGCTCCCCATTATCAAACCCTTTCCACACAAATGCAATACAATTGTGGACCCTCTTACATTAGACAGGGATGGGGGTCATGAGAGACATGTCAGAAAATGGGAAAAAGAGGGAATTACTGATGATATCTGCTGCATTTACAAGCATGTTTTCTTAGTTAAACCATACCAACCAAGACATATGTACCAACACAGCAGTGCAGGAATATTCTGGGGAGAAATCAGCTGCAATATTTAATAGTATGCACCTCCATGAGGATATGTATCTCTCTGCCACTTCAAATTTGACTGTGTATCTCATTTGAAAGTGAAATCATGAGCCAGAGACTGACATTAAAGGTACCCACTGTAGTGCTGGGAGCTGAGGGTACCCTGTTAGGGCTGGTTCCACAGCAGCAGGCTCAGGCTGAAGGGTGCCAACAAGGCTTGGCCTGTCAGCCACAAGGCTTTACTTCAGACATTAGGAAAGGGCAGCTCAGACCAGAGAGCAAAAGTAGTCTGTTTTCCTTCAGATCACCCATCAGTCACTGGAGGATGAGTCCATAGAGAAGACAGGGGATGCCCTATGCACATTTCTCAGTGTCCCTTTCTGAAAGCCAGCCCACCATACCTCCTGGACTGAAGAGTTACTGAAATTTCTATCTTATTGCAATTCCCTGTGTCTAGTTTCAATGCACATCAAGGACCAGCTGATTAACTGTTTTCCTGAAGAACTCATGCACTTTGCTACCCTGCCAAAAAGGATTTAAGCTCCTTTACTGAGCAGACAACCAAAGCACTGGGAACTGTGAGTCAAAATGCACAGCAGCTGCAGGGATCTGAACACGGTGGGAGTAGATCTCTGCTGGAGGGAGACTGGACACTGTGGAACAAACTACCAGGGAAGGAGGCAGGTTGATGACAGCAGAAACACTGAAGAAGCTGATGGCCAAGGCAGCAGAAAAATCAGAAAAAAAATTTTAGCATGACTTAAGTCTGAGTTGACTCAAAGTCTGAGCATGACTCAAACGGTTGAGTTTGTACAGAAAGAGTTGTCAGGGAAAAAGCTCAGAGATGTTAGAATTCAGCAGCATGAGGGGCAAAGGGTTGGTCTCCATCCTCCGTTAAGAAACAGTCCTTGCCCAGAGGTAGCGAAGTTCGAGATCCCTGGCAGTGCTGGTGACTGCTTAGGTGATTGATCACCTCAGGACCCAGTGAGTTGCAGCAGCTCAGCCTAGAAAAGAGCTTATATTTATAACATGTCAGCTCATCTGACTTGCTTTTATTGAAGCAGAGAGCACTGAATAGTTATGCCAGCAAGTCCACAAGTCAGTAGTCCCAGCAAATAGTGCAGATAAACAGCTGGGGACAAGGCAGGACTGGCAGTGTCTTCACTTGGCTCTGCTGCAGTAAGATCAGGATATGTGACCACAGCCTCAATGCAGTGATCAGCCACTCAGGTCAAAAAGAGTAATTAGCTTTGGAGATACTTTGTTATTTTGGTACCCATGTGCTAAATTGTGAAAAAGCAGCACAGCAGGTTTTTCTCCTTTACTTGATTTTTGAGAAAGAAGGGGACTCTTCATCATTTTTTCTCTGACTACAATGGTCAAAAATAATCTTCACTTCTCTTTATTAAGAAAATCCAGCAGAAATTATTGAAAAACTTCCTGCAGTTTTGCTAAATGAGCCTGCAGTTTGCTGAATGTCCATCATCATCACCTGCTAGAAGCTTTCACCTCCTTTTTGATGAAAGTTTGTCCTCTCTGGTTACTCTTCTCTGTGGTGGGGAAGGTGATGACCTCTCCACGTGAATGTTGTGCTCCTTCTGTCACATTCAGGGCTCTGCACTGCTACTGTGGGGGCACCCAGGACAATTTTTCCTTTCCTCAACTTTCTGGATGTTCCATGTTTTTGTTCAGTGACCACACTTAATGTGTCCCTATCATTTTGGCTTCCATTTTCTTTTGGCATGTGTGCATTTCCCCCTGCAGCCTCAACTTATTCTGTTCGCATCCCTTTCAGGATTACGTGGTGCTGAAACTGTGATGACTCAGAGGGTCACTCTGGGCAGCTGGAATTGCAGCAGAGCTGAGCACTGCAGGGGGGAGGACAAAGGGCTTAGGCAAGGCGTGACACTGAGCTCTGAGGTTGGGAGACTGCCTGGCAGCCTTACAGGCCACCAGGGCAGCTCTGGGACTTCTGTGTTTCTTTTGATTCTGGCTGAGCACTTTCTCCCAGTCAAGGTTTTTTAACTTTCTTCTGCAGTCATCAGAGAAAAAACTGAGGGTTTTTTTGTTTTTTTTTTTTATTTGAAAAAAAAAAGAAGACAAAAGGAGGTAGATTTAGGCATATTTTCACCAAATTACATAATTCCTCAAAGAAGGCTCTAGGAAATTGTTATCTATAATGATGAAATAATAGGAGCAGAAAGACTTGTGGTGAGCTGATTGTGAACTCTTTGTTGGTTAGAGTGGTACCCTATAGATTTCAGACTGGGAGGAACTTTTCCCTCCCGGAGAGAAACAAGGGGAATTCCAAAGAAGTTCTTCTTTTTTGCTACTTACTTCAAGTTATACTTGATGATACTCAGAAGGAACTGTACTGGCTGGTGGCCAAATAAAGGTTCAGATACATAAAACTAATGTAATATGGTTCAGATATATAAAGATTCTGAAAAATAAACTATCATTCTCATCTCACATAGCTTTATCAATGTAAAAAACCTTAAATTCATGAAAAAGTTTAATTTTTAAACTCATATAACTTGTAGTTTTGATCATAGCACTTTAATACTATTTTATTTGGGTTTGTTTTAATAATGTTTGAAGCAGGTACACTGAAAATGTGGCTCTTCTATAGGAATGAGGCTGTTTGTCCCTTTTATTACAAAACTTCTGTTGGTCCCAGATTTATGGATCAGTTTTCCTTTCTTGTGTTGGATTTACTTGCAGTCAGGCTACTTGTCTGAACTTCTTTTCCTATCAATGGAAGGTAATACAATTTGCTCAAGTATGAGTCATCTTGTCCTTCAGCAGATTTCTAAGGCAGGTCAGATGAATCATTTTTCTTGGTACCTACTTCTCCCTGCTGACAATAAAGGGAATCTAACAGAGCAGCTCTGATATATCCCATACATGTTGTAAGTGTCTAAAGCTACTTGAGATGAAACCCACTCCCAGTGTTTGTGGAAAATGTACACAATCTATCAACACGAATTGGCTTCTGGGTGAAATGGAAGCTGTGGGTACCTAACCTTCCAGCAGAGGTCTGTCCTTCAGTGAGGGAGTCCATGTAATCCCATTGCCTACAGTCATGACTTTTGTCTCTTCAATAGGTTTGTTGTGTACCAACCAATGCCCTATGCAGAAAGGCTTCCTGCTATGTTTCAGGGGAAATAAAAAAGAGTATTCAGCCTGATGAATTTCATCAAGTGTATGGCACTTTTCCAGCAAAACTGCTCATGACTATTTTATTTAATTGGAAAATCATGGCCTGTTTTATCTGGGGCATTTGCTAACATGTAGGAGCAGTGGAAGTAACATCTGACTTAGATTTCTGCCATAACTTTGCATAGCTGAACTTGGGGCACCTGCATGCTAACTAATCAATGCAAAGAATTATGTTGTGGGCTTAATTAAGCAGTAACAGACCATTCAGTAATGTTAGTGCGCACACAGAGTCAAAAAGATTAATTAATCTGACCTGCAGCTTCCTCCATCATTTATTATTAAACATTTGAGAATACAGAAAAATGCATAATGGGCTAGTCAGATGGAGCCCTTTAAAATGAAAATATGAACTACATGAACTGAACACCAAAACTGTAGAACTTGGACCATTCCTGTTTGATTCTTAATCAACACTGGCTCCTAAAGAAAATGTGAACTGTCAAAAGAGCTAGAGATTTTCTAAAAGTTACAGTCTTAAGTATTCCTGCTAGCAATCAAGACATCCTGCTACCAGTTCCATCCACAATTATCATTTTGCAGTCAGAATGGTTACATTTTTTTCCACATTATAATTTGTAATACTTTTCATGGATTAGTTCTGCACTTGGACCTTCCTTAAGAAAATGGGAATATACTCAGTGGCTTGCATAACCCAAAGGTAATCATGAGAGAATTTGGAAGATGGCCTTCACTGGGATATCTCAGGTAGGAAGTTATCTCAGACTGGCATTGCTCTAACATCCTACTCAGAGTTAATAATGAATTTAGCATTTAGATCAGGTTGCTCAGGGCTTTGTTGGGTCAGGTGTTTAAAGCCTCCACGGCAGAAACCCCACAACACCTGGGCAGCCTATCCCAGTGCTTTGCTGTCCTCAGAGTGATCCCAGGACAATTTTGTTCCAGTTGGAACTTCTCTTTTAGTCTGGGTCTGTTGTTTCTCATTCATCTACCATGCCCCAACACGAAAGGAATTTGCATTCTTGCTAACTTCCCTGTGGATATGGGCAGACTGCTGTAAGGGGTTTCCAAAGCCATCTTGTCTGTGGGTTGAACAACCTCTCCCTTGCAGCTTCTGTTCACAGAGCAGGAGTGCCAGCCCTGACCATTCTTCTGGCCTTCACTCAGCTCACTCCAACTGACCAACGTCTTGCACTGGGAACCAAAACTGGGAGTATTCAAAATGGGATCTAATGAATATCGGATAAAGGTGAGTAATCATTTCCTTTTGCCCACTGGCTGCAATTTTGTTAACGAAGGCCAGTATGCCAGGACAGTGCTGACACATGCTTAGACACAAACATACATTGATGCAGTACCAGACTATTCTGCTGCACCGCAAGGATCTGCAGGCAAACATTGGTTTTGAGCCAAAAATTTTCTTTTTCTAGGCAATCTTGGATTTTTTGTCACAAAACATGTCAAACCTACCTGGGCTGTCTGACTTCAACCCCAATAAATCTGATCGTCTCACAGTGAGCAAATCTATTGCATAGCACATGTACCAAGTTTATGTTGAATATGCAAGTATAAAATGACTTGGCCTTAATGGGTTGCAGCTGTGGGTAATTATGGTAAAGGGTATAAAAGGGGTGGGTTGGTTGGTCAGGGAAAGCCTTGAGGAAGAGGATCTTGAGGAGATAGGGGAGTGCCTCTTTTGAGAGTTTATAAAGCTCTTCTAAAGCATGGGCTGTAAAATAAAAATGAAATATTAGTTTAATAACAGTAGACCAACAGTTTAATGTGCTTATAATTTTCAAAGACCCTAAGCAGTAAGCATCAAGAGCTTATATTAAATTCTGTTCTCTTATTTTAAAATTACTTTACATCTCCCAATGGGGACTTTAAGGGTTTTCTGTAGCATTCCATCTGAAGAGAATCATGGATGATAGCACATATGAAAACATAAAAGCTTGTACAATCAGGAATATTGCTAGTCCCAATAGTTTGTTTTTCTTCAATTGGGTGCTAGACTTCCTAAGAATTATTGAGTTAATGCTTCTAGTAAGGTAGAAGTTCTCATCCCCTCAAAAATCTCTTCATCATAGAATTTTTGAGATTTATGTTGTGGTGTTCTGGTTGTTTGGGGTTTTTTTCCTCCTTTTTTTTTTATGCCTGATGAAATCAGGTGGGTTATAGACAATCTCAAAATTTGAGGACTGTTAATCTTTCATGATGTCTTTGACATGTCAATTGTATAAGAAGATGCAGATATCTACTCCTTCAGCACCTGACTGGAGCTGTGGGCACAAACTCAAAGCACCCCTACCACAGTAATATTCTGCACTGCAGCATCATTGTTTTACACAAACAGAATTGTCAGATTCAGGTCAAACTTCTAGTATGTGCTTCTTAGGAGCAAAGAGGGTCTTTCCAATTTATTAAGTCCAGACAAAGACCCCTAATAGAAAACAAAGGGATCCTTGTGTGAATGAAGTGAATCTACAAGCTGATAGATAGTTTCCAGGTATAGATTCTGTTATATACATAGCTTTACTCTTAGCCAAATATATGTCTTATTCATATGGGTTTTTTTAGTGTAAATGTATGCCATTTTCATTTGGCTGCACAAATAACTGCATATATTATCTGTAAAGTCACTAAATATGTACAAGGAGACTGACCAGCTTTCAAGGCTATGAGCATTTTCATAAAATAAAAAAGTACAATTTAATGGTACATATTTTCTCTCATTTAGTTTTTCCTTTGCAAAAAGTAATATCTCTTTCTGCATCAATCTTTATTGATTGAGACAGCACAGGTACTATTTACAAGTTTTATATTGAAGGGCAGGACCTCATGGGTGCAACTCAGGAGATTGTTATTCTAAACTTTGGGATGCTCGGATTCCTACTGCTTTTCAGCCTCATTGATTTCCAAGGTTTCCTTTGCTTTTCCTCAACTTTCCAGTGAGGTCTTACAGCTATGTGTCTTTTAAAAGGCACTGTCAATTCTATTCCCAGGATCATTGCCCTTTTCTTGATGTGAATGGCTTTGTTTTTAAGAATGTACACTCTTTTCTAAGAAATAAAAAGCAAGGAACAAAACAAAAATGGAGAGGAGGGTGAATTTGTCCTTTACTTTTGCTCTCTGGTGCTGTTCCAAGGAGAAGAAGTAGGACCTGAAGGGTTGTGTGAGATCTAAGACAGACTTCCTTCTAGGTATTGTAACTCTGCCTGTATGGTGGCTAGGACTTTCATTTTATCACACATAGAATATGTTTCATATTGGCTCTTCATTTTAGACTCTTTAAAATTTTTTTTGGTTTTGGAGAGCTGAATTGCTCTAAATTGAATGGGCTTCTAAATTATATAATGTTATATATAATATAATATGTGATACCTTACAGTGTGATTAATATCCTCACTTGAATTTTTACTGCAGAATACTGCAATGAAAACTCTATCAAGTACACCCAGGAGAAATTTTACTTTCTGATCACTAAGAAGGTTAATGACAGTGTTTGGAATAGGCATTTACACTATGAATAAGTAATGTAATAATTGTTCTCTGTGTCAACCAAACAGCGAAGAGTACTGGGTATCTGTCTGGCCTTTTTATCTATTATGCATGATTTTGTTAGGCAAAAACTTCCCTCTAGTGAGCTGGGGTAGAGGCCAAGCCTAGGTGAGGAACAGGATCTAGCTCTGATTCTTGCTGTCCACTCTCCATTTCCCTCTTTCCTAAACACACCTTGGATGAGGGCAGGGAGCAGACCGTGCATGCAATGAATTCTTCTGCTGCTGGCAACCCCCCAGTTAATGGGTACTAGTAGCGTCTGTTTTTCCAGATTGTTTTGATATGTGTCATGTTTATTGATATAGTCCATCACCTTAGCTGGACAGATTTTTCCCAGGAAAGACAAGAGCCAAGTGCACCCTAATGCTGACAATATAGGATCAATTCAGCTCACAGCTTACTTTTAAAGAACTCTCAAGAAAGGAGGTTATATAAAGTCTCACAATTCAGGCCGGGACAGATTGCAAGTAACTGAGAGAGCAATGGTAGATCCTCTGCTGTATGTAATAATATGTACATATAAAGTGTACATATCACATGAAAATGTTGGGGTAAAATTTTGCTCAGGGCAAAATAACCATATATATGGATCTGTTTGTTTCTGTGTGTTAGTTAAAGGGAAATTAATTTACATTCTTTATTCCGTTATGTAGAACTAGGAAAGACCTTTTTTCTCCACCAAATACTTTCATGCTATGTTGAAGGCATTCCTCATTTGCTGCATTTTCATTCACAAAAGATCATTTTACTAATTATTGGTGTGACTGACACTGTTCTCATTTGACTCTCAGCTTCTTAAATTCTGGTGGCATCACTCCAGTGCCCCTGGGCCTCTGAGAAGCTGTGCAAAATGTGGTGTCTCAGGTTCTCAGACCCTCCACTAAGCTACTCAGTGGGATTTCAATGTTTCTTGTAAGGACTCTTCACAAGATAAGGCAATTGTAATGAAAAAAATCCATCAAACCTTTATTTGTCGTAAGGACTGTCACTGCATTTGTCATTAAGGGATGCTTGAGGTAGACAGGAAATGCAGGCTATCATTTTGTAAGAGCTTTATTCCCACACTACTTGTTTCTGTCATTGGCCCATTTAAGGGACTAAATTTTTACATCTCCAACAGTTGTTCAGGGTATAAATGTCTTTTTGATCTAATGGAACATTTGATATTCTACCCTATCCTTTTTGTGGCAGTACTCTCATTTCCAGTCACAAAGCCTTCCACTTCTGAGTAAGTAGGCTTCTAAAATATACTTCACCTTCAGCATCTTATCTAATGATGATAAAATGGGTGGCAAACCAGAAAGACCAAATCTCTTTACTTATCTCTCCTTTCTCTTTAGCCCAATAAAATAACTTATACTGTAATATACCTGTTTTCCTGGCAGGCTCTTGAGAGGCCTGTTTCTTTGAAACAGGTTTCCATTTCTTGATTTGCTCTCTAAAATGTTGATGGGCTCTTCGGCACTGAAACTTTTTCCATCAATTAAAATATATATAAATGCTTCTGAGGTAGTTCTCAAGTATTATGGAGAAGTATCTTTTGAAAATGCAAAAGCCCTCATTCTCTTTTGTACAGGTTCTGCCTCCCAAGAGATATAGACATAATCAATGCTAGACAAAAAGTATGCTACTTAGCTGTAGGATGAATCACTTGCCATGTCTCTTGCTCCTAGATCTTTCATCGTAAATTTAATAATCTTTCATACTTCTATGTTTTCTTCCTGAGAATCTATATTTATCCCTTCATAAATCTTATGCCTTGTTAAAATCCATCCACTTATCCCAAACCTGGTGATTAAAGTGTGCTGCTAAACTTTCCCAAAAGTTGGGCTATGCTCACAAAGTCTACTCTAAATTATAGTTGCTCTCAGCACAAATGGAAAGGGTGAGATCTGAGGTAAAACATTAGTTACAAAGGCTCACTAGAATGGTTAGGAAGAGATAGATAGTTCAGACTTGGACTAACCATAAAGTTGGATCAGAAATGGATTTTCTAGCTTGGTAAGTTGAACTGGAAAATAAATTAGGTCAGAGCAGAAACTTTGGAGAGTTTCAATAAAACTCACTGTTGTACCAAAACTTCAATTTTTCCCTTTGAGACTGAATAAAAGACATAATCTGTCAGTAGTTACCTAAACATGTTTTTATGCCTTTTTAGCCCATTAAAGACATAGTAATTTTAAAGTGAAAATGAAAATTTCAGGCAGAAAATAATAAGGCATTAGAAATTATAAACTAAAGCAGTCAATTCATAATCAGCTAAAATGAAAAAATTTCTATCATTTCTACATTGCCCTCTCTTTTTTTTTTTTTTTGGTTGGTTTTTAATTGTCCATGACCACTTGATGTTTTCTCAAGTTGTTGGTTTTCGTGAATTTACATTTTAATTTCATGTGCATGCCGAATTTGTGCTTGCTGAAAAAAAATAGTCTGGTTAATGTCAGCCAACATTCTGGATTAGAACTCTTGAAGTTAGACACTAGGATGCACTGAGGTCAGGATTTGCACCTTAATTACTGTTTTACTGCAGGACAGAGATATCACTGTGTGCATCTCAAGAAAAATATTTCCTTCATCTCAAGGTCCATTGTCTTGAAACTTCTTCTGGACTGTGCTGCCTTTGCTCTTTCTTTTCATACAAAATTGGAGGTCAATAAGCCTTTCAAAATGCTATCATGCAAAGGGGAAATTATGGTATTCCTTCTGCTTTTAGTCCAGTGCCTGCTTAGTGGTTCATCTCTAAAGTGGAGTGAGTGGAAAGGGAGTGATCACTTTAGTGTGATGGATAAAGAGAGGAAGACAGAAATATCAGAGTAGGAAGAAGAAGGCTAGTCAACCAGCCACCAAATCTTTGTGTGCTCTGGCATTTCTGAGACCCAAGTTTTCAGAGAATTACGAGGAAAATTATTATCATTATTTCAGAGAATTGTGAAGGTTGGTTTCTCGTGTTAAAGGGCTGCTTAGAAGTGCAAGGTCTTGGTCAAAGGCACGATGATGCCTTTCAGAAACCTAGCAGGCCAACACCATTCAGCCAGTGACTAATCAGATGCAGGAGACAAGTTCTTACTAACAGACAAGAGATACTAGGCAGGATCCTAAATAATAGGACTAATGTCCCTCATTGTCCTTGAAGGTAAAATCAAATGGCTCATATTTGATGTGGGAGACTTCTGCAAGGTTTCCAGAACATTTCATGAAGCTAGCACAAAGCAACTATTTGCTTGCAAGGCTGAAGAGAAAAATCTATAAATTCATATTTGCAAAAAAAGCTGTGTCAAAATATAGGAAGTCAGGCAAAAGCCACTGAACTACCACAGCTGTTTCCATTTATCTCATGCTTTAGAGTGGCTGCATGGTACTTATGAAAAGCTTTTGTAGAGAGAAGGAAATTCCAGAGCTCACACTACTCAGACATTAAATTTCAGGATGGACAATCGGGCCAGGAAGGATTCTGCTGGCGGTAATAGACACTTAGTCAATTTAAAGGTGGAAAGGGAAATTTTAGACATTGTCAAGAAATCTGGCAAAGAAATGAAGATGCTTTTGCTGGAACAATGGCAAGTTTGTGGCAGTGGTATTCAAAACACATAAAATGCCAAAAGAGCTGATGTCTTCTAGGGCTACTCAGTCTGAATCCTTCAGAAAACATAATTTGGGTTCTTACTTCAGGCATGGATTCATAAAGACTCTTCAGCCCATGCTGAAGTCAATAATTTTTAAATATGAATTAGCAATTAGAGCATATGTTTTATGGCTCTTGTTGCTCGAGAAGCTTAGCCTTTTTCCTGATCAGCTAGCTGGGAAGTTATCTATTCACTGAGTGTAAATCATTAGCTCAGTTGTTTAGAGCATGGTGCTAATATCACTGAGGTTATGGCTTTGAAAATGAAATATTACGTAGTAAAAGCTGAATGTTTCCATAGTACTTCCTGTCTATGTATTTTTTTTTGGTCCCTTCTGCTTAAAATCTCCTTCAGCTCCTTGTCATCTAAATAAATATTCTTCTGTTGCCTACAGCAGCTGAAAAATCAGCTATTACTCAAGTCTATGCAGTATTTGCTACTTAAATTTTCACTGCTATCAAATAACATAGAGAGTTGCTATTTTGCCTTGGAATTGTAGGGAAAATTTCATTAATAGTTCATAGTTATTTCAAAATATTTAAAAAAAATTTAAAATTGAATGTATGTAATTATTAAATAATTTCAAAAATATTTGTGTAATTATAGTAATTTCAACTAATGAAGCTGTGACAATAAAAATTATAGAATAATGTAAGATGGTTCATGCACATTTAATTTCCTTAAAGGAGTAGTAGTGTGAAAGCCTGGCATCAGAGAATAAGTGCATCTTTTAAGGTGGACACAACTGTTGTTTTAGTAGTTGAAGGAAAACAGACTAGATGACTGATGTGTCATTTCTGTAACTAGACAAATGAATCACTCCAATTTGTAAAGTTCAATAGCTTATTACAATGCATTAGTATATTTTGTTGTGCCTAAATGATTTTTACTTTCATTTGATGGATTTGTCTGTGAAAAATTGTGGTTTGAGATTTTTAATTTACATGAAAGCAGTATCTGCTTTGCTTCTAAATGTTTTTGATCAGCAAGTAAAAAAGGAATAACAACATTTAAAGAGGGTTATTGTGTTTAGAATCCCTTAAGTATTGATGTAGACCTTTTCGTTGGTTTAAAGCTGGTGGTCCACTGTTTCCAAAGTGGCATGTGAAAGTTAAATGGCTTTTGGAACATCAGAATTGCATTTATACTTGTCATCATACAGGATAAGTCAATGGAAATAGAACAGAAAATAAAATTAATACTGCAGATTTTCATCAGGATTTTTCACTCTATAATGAAACTTTCATGAACAGCATCTAATGAGGCAAGAACATCTAATGAAATGTATCAGTGGGTCTAGACACGTCTGTCTTTGAAGTGTGTTGGAATGTCATTCCTGAGAAATTGCAGCTTCTGTGAAAAAGAAAACAAATTGAAACAGGAGTCTGGTTGAAGAGAATATAGAATAGCATAGTAATCCTCAAAGTCTTCTTCAGAAACAATCCATGAGAAATTTATGGTAAATAAGTTTCTCTGCATTTATTTCCTAGTTATTTTCAAATCTAAGTTCCTATTTGAACTTTTTGGCTTTATGTAACCTTCTTCTGCAAAGGATTTCCAAAGTTCTATTCCAGCACAGTAACCTTATGAAGTGTTAGTCATTTCTGATATTTAAAGCTTCTGGTAGAATGATAGCTTTCCTATAATTAGATCAACGCAAAAGACTGAAAGGGACAATCTAGGAGAACTTGTTCTCAGTTTAAAAGTCAACCTTCTCTCTTCTTGCTGAATGATTTCAGATACACACCAAATAACTTACCATAAAGTGAAGTTTATCATTGGCACTCCATCATTATATTGCAGTAGCCCTTCACTTCCCACTGTACCAGACACACTGCAGATGATCACTTCCATATAGCTTGAACCTTCAGCTGTCAATATAGGGGGGAAACAGGGAAGCAGAAGCATAAGTATCCAAGCTGATTTTCCTTCTAGATTAGACCTTTTTAAAAATGCAAGAGATAAATTACATTTAACAGTGACTCAGCTCAATGCAGAAGGTGCAAGCCCTGTGCTGGGATGAAAGTTTACATCATGTCATCAGCCCTCTCTGCTGTGTGTCTGCCATAACTCTGGGAACAGGGAACTTTCCAGGATGGTGGCTCTTGGAAAGGAAATGGGGAAAAACATCTCTCAGATAAAAAATCTGAGACTAAGTGATGCCACAAGACTTCCACATGCTGTGGTATTCCCTGTATTTAAGCACTATCTTTGCTAAAAAAGAATCCTGGATTAGCATCCAACATACTATATTCAACTATATACATGTTACCACCATATATATATAATTATTACACATAAATATGTAATATATATCCATAATTATTACATATACATAAATATGTATGTGTGTATATATATATATGCAATATTTCTGAAGTCTTCTAAATTCTCCACTATAGAAATACTCCACTATAGAAAACAGCCCAGGCTAAGTTGTTGGATTTTCTGCATCTTCTTGGTAGTTGTGCCTGTGTTTAATAGTGTTCCCATTTAAGACTACAGTAAAAATTATAAACTTTATTGTGGAAAGACCAATCTTATCTCAGGCAATTGGAAACAAAAGCAGAAGTTATCTTATGATAGCTCAGATAATGACCATACTTTTGGTTTAAGCAGTCTTTAACCATTGTGCTCTTGTATCTTGTTTGTTGCTCTGTCTCCCAAAACATTCTCTGTTGAAGAGAAAAATGTACAAATCTGCATTTTTCACTCATGTGTTTCTAATCCAGAAAACATAAATGAAAATTAAATTGCACAGGATGGTACAATCAATAGCAAGGAATAACTTGAGGTAATGTGATAAATGATAAATAATTGCAATGATAAGAAATTCCATTAAGGCAATCAAATAGTTTATGATGCCACCATAACTTGGAGCCATCATTGATTTCAGCTAAGTATAACCATACAGAACTACAAATTTACTGTGATGTGAGTTTCTTAATTCTGCTGGTTTGGAGCTGTGGAGGAGGACAGTATAAATGGGAGGAAGAGCGCAGGAATTGTGCCGGAATTGGAAAAACCTCGCTCTGTGTTGCAGTACGTTACGCTCTAACTGTTCATTTAATTATCAGGTTCATGTAGTGTAAGTGTGGTAAGAATAGATGGTCCCCATTCATTTCACTGCTTCCCATCCCTTTTCAGCCAACTGTTACACATCTCCACAGCTTATTGCCTGGGCCCTCTCTCCCACGTTCCCTTCTAACTCCTCTGAGTCACAATTAGATTTTCTACCCTTTAGCTGCAACTTGTTGGCAGATGGTTTTGGCTGAATTTAGACAGGCACAGATGCCTTCTTGCTTGCTGTCTTTGCAAACAGAAAAAAAATAAAAGAGAAGAAAAATAACCACAATCATACTCCATTTTCTTTTCCTTCACTCTCTGTGTGTATGAATTTCTCTGTGTACTGTGTCTCCATGAGCATCTTACCTGCCCCACCTCAGAAAGGGATAATGGCAGAGAAACCCATTGTATGGACAGGTAACAACAACTGAGGTCTATATTTGTGGATTTATCTTCAGAAAAACCAGAAGATCATAGATCTCTTATAGATACAAGCCTCATTTAGTATGGAACATATTTAGAAACTGAATTAGAACTGGTAGATCTTTCTCATGAGTCTGTCACGTCTGATGGTCTTCTGTAGACAAACTATGGCTCTTGCTGGCTTGCTTGCTTTCTTGTCTAGAATTCTGTTCCTCTCTAACATTTAACACAATGAAAGGAGGGAAAGGTCATTAGCATTTAGATAACATGGAGAGAAAAGAATTACCAGTTTTATAGCCTAAATTTTTGCAGGAAAAATATCTTCCTCATAATGGTTATACATCTGCAGTGAGTGTAGTTCTTAACTGTTCCTAAATTAAAGCAAATCTAAACACAAAATCACAAATATTTTAAAAAAAACCCCCTAATTTTCTGTAGAAAGAGTAAAAAGCAGTTTAAAAATCTTCCCTTATTGAAGATATTCTTAGAAAGGAGTAAAGAATATATAAATCAAAACCCTAGGGTATGAATTTGAATTTTTCCTCTCTAACCTCCTACTTGGTTTCTGTATGTGCAGATCTGAAGAAAATAAATCCTCTTATCACCTAGCTAGGATCTACAAAATTCATCCTAAAACTGAACTTGGCTACTCTCTTATTTGTAAATTTTTTGCATTTCTGTATTGGCACTTCACCGTCTTGTAGAATTTAGTATGAAAACTATGCCTCAAGGCATGCATCTAAAATAAGGATAAAGAAACTTCAACAGTGGCCATCTTGACAACTTTTCCCCAAGTAATTAATCCTTTTTTTTTGAGAAGCAATGAAAGAGGCAGTAGTACTCTTCAACAAGTCTTTATAAGTGTGAGAATCTACAAGTCTTCAGATCCTGGATCTGCTATACCTGTGGTTTATTTAATGTTTTACCTGTAATCTATAGCTTAACAAATTTCTTCATAGTGTTTTTGTTCTTGTGTTTCTGTACCTACATAAGTGATAAGAGCTAAAACTGAAAGAGGAAAATGGTGTAACATGGATCATTAGAGGCAAACAGAAACCTACAAGGCAATTTATTCTGCTGGTTCATGTTCAATTTGCATTTGAATAAGGTTCATTTCACCGTAGCATCTAAATCCAATTCTAATTTAAATTCACATCTAAATCTAATTTTAGCAAGAGCCAAATAGTTTAGAAACTTGTTATTTCTGCTGAGAATTTTACCCAAAACATGAAAAATTATAGTTATAGAAAGAATATTTTTATAATAGGATTTGCTCCTGGTTTAATAAAAGTAAATGCGGATCTCTAAATACAGTTTTTTGAACTTGTGGGAAACAAACAAAATTAATTTCCTGTAGAAACAGGGGTCAGCACACTGCCTCTGTCATAGATCCCTCTTCCAGAGATTTTTTTGTGAGAAGTCATTAAATTGAAACACATTAGTTATAAACGTTGCAAAATAGATATAAATTTGAAGCAATTGTGAAAAAATAACACATCCATGTGTGGATGACACACATGGGAAAAGCAACACTAGTGCATTTCTAGAGGTATGGCAAATTTAAAATATTTGTCATCTGCAGATTTACTGCAATAATATCTGAATGCTTTCCAAGAGAAACGGAAAATGGTAAGGAGGTGCATGAGAGATTCAGTGAGCTTCTGGCCTTCCCTCCCTGTTCATGCTGACAATTTCTTTATTCCTTAGAGTTAGAATTTTGCAATACTTGGAAGAGGACATCTTTTGTTGTGACTGTAAGTGAAGCAAGATATGACTGCCACCATGGGATCCAGCATCTAGCAGTTAAAAGGCAGAGGAAGGAAAAACCCACATCAACAACAAACCAGCATCAACAGCAAACCAACCTGCAAGGTTTGAGCATTGCCTGAGTGCATTTTTTGCCATGTTAAACTGTTAGGAGAGCTATCCTGTGCAGGCAGGTAGAAGAAGAGGTTGGAGAACAGATGATTCAAGAAAGCACCTCAGTATTTCGGGTTTTTTTATGTTTTCCATTAAACAACAATTGCCCAGCTGCAAGAGTTTTTTAACATCAACTGGAGCTGGATGCTTGACATAGCAGAGGCTACATAAAATTGAGTGGTCCTGTCTCTGTTGGAGCTTGTGTTTCCTTGCTCCCATGTGTATTCCCAAAGGATTCAAGTTCACTTTTCTTCAAAAAGATTTCACTGTACTAAAGGCACCAGGGCTGCCTACAGGCACAGCACCTGTATGATCCATGAGGACCCACCTGTGTGGCAATTGCATTGTTTGCTTGTTCTTTTTCTTTCTGGCAAGCAGGAAAACTTAAGACTCATCCTCCAAGCATTTTAGTGGTTATATGACTGCACTTGGGGTTTCAGCACAAAGTAAGAAACAACTCATCTTCATTTTACCTTGACACTCTAAACACCCATGTTTAAAAAGCAGCACCACTCAAAGATGTTTCTGTACCTCCCTGTAAGCACAGAATTTCCCTGCTTGGCAATAATGGCTACTAAGCCATTCTCCTCTGCTCATACAGTTGTACAGCTCTGTACATTTCCCTGTACTTGGTGCATGCTCTTTTTTTTTTTTCTCCTCTTTCATGTTTTCCCAAAAAGCTTTTGCAGCTTTTCTTGGGACATGTTTTTTGATGACCACTTGCTGGCAACAAATTAGTGTTTTGTCTATGATGGGTGTTAAAAAACACCCATCTAAATCTATCCATATAGATTTTATGAATTATTATTAAAATATTTTGGTTTATGGTTATTTATGAATAAGACCTGCAGCTTGACAGAAATATCCTCCTGAAAGAAGGAGAGAGCACAGGGATGCTAAGTGAAGGGAGGGAAAAAGAGACTCTAGCTAAATACTCTGAAAATGAACAATAACTTTTGAAAAAAAGAGAAGATAATATTCATTTTGATGTTATTTCTGCCTTTAACTTTCAAATTTAAAATTTCCTCCTTATGACCTCATTGAACTCTATATTATTTTAGAGCATTTCATGGCCATTAAATGCAGAAGTGATCCCAAAGTTTAGTTTAGTTTAGTCCCAAAGTTTTCATTTTTGCACAATTGAAATTGCCCAGTGCTTACTATTTGCTGCTGTAGTTACATATGTGAAGCCTGAACCTGACTCACAGGTTTCAGAGTGTCTTTAGTGCATTTAAAGACTTCCACAATGATTTGCCTGTCCAGTGTCCAACCAAATGCCTGTGTAAGAATTGAACTGTTGAGAATTTGAGACCTTTTCTTTTGCTGAATTTTACACAGTAGAATTATTTACTTCATTATTTTCTGTGCTTTTGAGGTTCCCAGCTGCCTTAATAAAAAAAATAAGCAAAAATCTACATCAGATAGTGAAATATGCATTTATGAGCCGGCATGTTTTTCAAATGTGGAGACTCCTGCATGTGGATATAAACATACAAACTATCTTAACAGCATAATGCTTTTGTTCCTATCGCCCCAAAAATATAAAATAAATTATTTTTTTCCACCATTAAACATATTCTTTAGTCCATCAAGGATTTAATTTCTTTTTGATGAGGGTCAGTAATTGAACATTTTGGCTTTTATGCACCAGTTTTTCTAGGAGAAACAGACATATAAGGTGCTCTTGCACAAAAGTTGCTAGGAGGATCTATGAAAGAGATGTGGGTTTGTTTTTTTTTTCCATAGGAAATGTACTAATCATAAGAAATATCTGGCCAGGTGAGTCACTTGCTCAAGGTGAGTGTTTTGTTGATACTCAGCCCCTTTTAATCATGAAGCATATATTTCTGCAAAGAGTATGGTTCACAAAGGACAGAAAACAAGTATAATACTGGAATTTCAGCTCACTTAGTGTTTATGCTTTCCATTCCTATCGCTTTGTCTTGATTATAAACAAGACTTGTGAGAATTTAGGTTGGGAAGGAAGAATCTGGTGCCAGTGTGCAGGATATAGGTTCCTGGGACTTCTGAGCAAGGAATATACTTTGTCCTCAAGATGATTTATCTTTTAGAGTCAGCCTGTGCTCCCCTGTAGGATGCATAACCCAAATACTCTTACCTCATCTCCATTTACCTGCTTTTTCTAATTAGTCTTCCATTATATTCTTAAAATTAAATATATTGTTGCAAATAAAAAATAAATTAAAAATAGCACAACAGATAAGTGTGGAAATTCCTGGAAACTCTGTGATCAGCCTTTAACCAAATCACTGGGAGTCAAATACTTCCTGGTACTTTAAACTGAATATACTTGTTTCTGTCTCATTGCTCAGTTTTCTTTATAATTGTTCTTACTACAGCCAGAGTTTGAGAAATATCACAGAAAGAGACTATTCTTGAGAATGGATATGTAGCTGGTGAAAATATTGTATTCCAGCTTACTCTGGACAATAATCAAATAGCCCTGCCTCTTTTGCCCCATTTTTTTAAGAGAGTGAAATAAGTAGTTTTGAGAAAAAAAATATTTTAAAAGTTTTAAAGGTCATGAATATTAGTACTTTATTCCCTTTTTCAGCAAATTAAATCAGTTGGCAAGAATTTTACAGAGAAAAGGCTTTCGTGTTTCCATTTGCCACTCTGCAACTCTTGAAAACTGTCTGAGTTCTGAAGTAAATCCAACAGCCCTGTAAATAAAGGAAGTAATGTAAATCTTTATCCTGCCACTCAGTGACATTTTTTAACTGGTAAAAAAGTTTTGAAAACTGGCAAAGTGATAAAAACAAGAAAGGAAAAAAAGGAAAGCTTATAAACCACACTCTAGATACCATTATTTTTATTTCAGGTAGACCAAAACAGTAAGTAAGGGAATACTATCAGCATTTTTGAGAATTTTACTCCATTTTTTCAACCAGATGTAACTGTAAATCTCAGAAGATTTCAAACAAGGTGCTTAAAATTAAATTATAATTGGAGTGGAATGCATAAGAGCAATTAGTGATTTAAAAAGTGTTTTGTACAGTCCTATTTGTAATTCTGAAGAGATGGAAATTCATGTAGATAAAATCAAGACTATTTCTGAGTATTATCCTGGTATTTCTCTGAAGTAAATCCATTGCGTTTTGGTGATTTTCATCCAACTTCCTGATTAGGTTATCAGTAGTTTTAATTGCTCTTAAGCTCCTGAGTTGCCCATTTTGCACAGCATTTCAGTGACGTTGACTATTGAAAGTGTCTAGGAAGCACTGCAACTATTGGACTAGCACGCAATGTGAAGTACTATGAGTTTGATGCAATGGAAAAATTTAAGACGTATTTAGATCTCCTTACCTCAGTACCCACAGTATTGCTGAGAGGAGGACTTTTTTATCATTAACATGAGGTTTAACTTTTTTTAGGGGGGAAGCATGAGCTAAGGATACTGATCACATTTCAAAAAACAAACACTAATAAGTAAGGAAATGTTGAAATTAAACCAACCTACTTGATCTTAATTTAGCCCTACACTCTGAAGAAAGAAGCACATTTAAATCTCTCCACAGTTGCCCTGCCTCATTTAGTAGCTGACAACAATGATGCTCAGATCAGAATAATTTATTCAAAAACCCTCTATTTTCCCCTAGTCTTCAATATTCTCTTCCTCCTCACATCTAATGTACCAAATGCTATTTGTGCATTGGTGTACAGACAGAATTGCTCCTTTCCTTACGTGCTTCTCAATGGCATTTGTCACTGTATTGCCCCAGTAAGTAATCCACATATCTGGTAACATATTAATAATTAATCTCCTAATTTTCACAACTCCTGTGAGGTATTATCTCACCTTTATTGCTTGGGAGCCAAGGAAATGAATATAAAACCTACTCACTTCCCTTGGACATCTAATTTCAAGCTTTCCAGAGGATAACAACCAAAAGCCTCACTTTAGACATTTCAAGCGCATTCTCAGCTGGCACATCTGTCTGTGCTCATCAGAACATCAGGACCCCAGGTTGGTTCCCCCAGATAATGAGCTTCTTAAATTAAAGTACCTTTCCTCAGTATCATATCTGAGGCAATGCAAAGAGCTGGTTCTTAGAGGCAGGGTGCAGTTGATATGGAAGGAAACTGCCCACTCGCCACAAGATTTCTCCCGCCCTATTTCTCCCTTACCTCCTTGATTTTGCATGCAGAAGGCAGGGTCCTGCAGCTGGCATTTTCCTTCACTTCACACTCCCCAGCAATGCCTTCTCTGGTGCAATAAGTGAAGCAGGGGAGAAGAAGAGTGGGATCAGGCAGTACAATGTGACAATGTCAAACCACAGATTTGGGCAGAAGGGGGTGGAGTCCATGTACCTACCCCAAACCTAGTGCACCCCAACACAATCCAGAGCAGGGAAATGTCCTACTTAGTCTGGAACAAGATGTTTTCATGGAGTGAATAGAAGAAACAATTTAGAATATTTCTCTGCTACATGTGTGAAACAAGATTTTTTGCCAAAAAATAAGTCATACTCAGCTAGGACTTTGCAGAAGTTAAAAGCAATATATTTAGCGTGCAAGATACCACTTTGTTATGCATTAAGTGCAGACTCTGAAGTGTAGAGATGTATTCTTTTCAAGGCAAGATTATCAACATGATTTATGCTGGAAAAAAAAAAATAGGTAGTTTCCAGTTACAGCCCCACTTTTTTTCTCCTGAAAGATCTAAAATATTCAGCTGTAAGGGTAGCTGGGTGTGTCTGAAAGCTGTGTGTGAAGGTATGTGCGAAAAATTATTTTGAAAGAGATTCCCATGCTACAAAATTTCAGTTCAGACTTTTCAAGTATTTTAAAGTTATCTGCAAATGAGAAGAAGCTCTGACACAGAGAACCTGAAATTCACCTTTATGAATTCAAACTTGTCAGCTTGCTTATGGAAGTGCTACAAAGCTAATATCCTCTTTTAATTTGAGGACAAATAAAACTCTGATAAGAATGAATACAATAATTTACAATGATTCAAGCAGTTTATCCTGACATATTTCTTGCTAATTAAGCTGTGAGAATAATTGATTTTTCTGTGAAAAAATGTGGAGAGAAGCAGGTTAGTGACAGTGTAATTACTGCAACATAAATACCTGAAAAAATGTAATGTTGTTTGTCATAATGAGCCTTTTGATGTCAAGAGTAACTTTTATTTCCTGGTACATGTAAAACATCAACATAATAGTAGCAAAATAACCTCAGGCAGATAAATGCTTAGGTGTCTTCAAGAACAAAATCAGTGCTGTCCAATAATGATTAATGAGCTGAACATGTGGAGCACACCAGTTTTGTCTCAAATGTACCAGGAGAAGGTGTCCCACCCTGTCCTGGGTGTGTGTCCTGACTCCCACTGCTCAAGGCAAAGGTGGGCAACACGCCACCAGCACAGTCAGTCTGCACTACTGTCCCCTTTCAGATTATTTCCCAAATGCTAACTGGATTTGACCATAACTTCTGCATAATTTAAGGGGAGATTAAACCTAATTTTCAACTTATTATTCTCAAATTAATTTATTCTCTTCTTGTTCCCATGCTCTCTTCAAGTAAAGCTACCTTGCATGTAGCCTTTAATGAAATAGTGCCTCTCAATCAATGCTTGATGGTTGAGCTTGCTTTCCTCTCTTCTTTTGGGAGTTCTTTCCTATTTCTGTTTCACACCTTTGGTCTTTCACACCTTTTACCACTTTACACCTTTGGAATTTTTTATGTTCTTTTGCCTCTCTATTTCTCTACTTCATCAGTTTCTTGTACCCAGCAACATGGGAAAAAACTGACTGAAAAAGCAATGTGCCTCTGGTATTCAGCATCTTCTATTGTTTGAGCTGTAAAGGCTTTTTGGGTTTCCTTCTGTAAAACTTGCAGTTCTTGTCCATTGGATTATTTTCTGGGTTTGTTGTAACTGTACTTCTGTATTTCTGCTTTTGTCATGTGGAATGAATGGATAAATTTGTCTGGACAAGCCTTTACCAATATCAGTGTTAAGGAAGGGATGACAAGTACAGTGCCTGTATGGGATTTTTATTAATTTTCTTGCAACTCGCCCCATCTGTCCAAGTTCCCTTCAGATGGAGCAATGCCTAATTGTTCATTATAGATTTCTTCATGGAAAGGCCTGTCTCTCATGTTTTTGACAGTAGTCCAAGATCAAAAGAGGAAATTCAGGTCTAAGTGACTAAATGAATTGCTTCATATCATTTTGCACATATTTAAGAGACTGATTTCTTGACACAAAATAATGCAGATTTTAAAAGGTAAGAAGCCCATCATTAGATTATAAAAACAAGCAGTACAATCTGAATTTATAATCTTATTTTGAAAAATATTCTTAAAATAATGCCTTTTAGTGAATTATAAATGAAGCAGGCTCCCATTCAGAATGCAGAGCATGCCACATCATCATTTGTGTAACCCACAGCCCAACTCTGAGTGACAAATCCAGTTTCCTAAGGCCTGAGCAATTAATGGCACTGGGAAAACTAGGCAGATAGCAGATAGGAAGAGGTTTCTAGGAGCACCATGGCAACAAGATGTACCCAGAAGTTACAAGCCAGTTTTTTAATTTCTTGTTTTATTTGCACATCACATGCATTTGGCCCTTGTTATTGCACTACTTTTCAAAAGTGTTATTTCTCCTGCAGTTGCACTGTTTACTCCCTGAAAAATAAAATACAACTGTAAAACTTCAAAGTAATGTTCTGTCATGAGTCAGCTACACCTCAAGGCACCCTGCAGGGACTATTTCCACAACCATTACTGTGATTTATGGTAAGGTAGAGTGTAAGGTGGATAAATATTCCACCCTGAGCAACTCATGAAGGAACTAAGATTCTTCATGCACTTAGAAAAAGTCGAGCAACCTTAGAGTCAATATGTCTGGGTGCTCTGAAAGAGTGGGTAATTAATGCAAAGTATAAAACCACACGGTTAGGACTATTAAAGCATCCTCTTAGATTTTTTAAAATTTCCCCACAATGTCCAAACCTCATCTTGGAAGCAAGCACTAGGTTGTTGGTAGCACAAGCCAAAGCTGGGACTGTGGCTCTAAATTTTTGTACAAATGTTTCCGAAAACCCAGCAGTAAATCTGCGGCAGGCTAAGGCTTCACACCTGGCTAAGACTGCAAGACACTGGAAAAAGCAAAATATTATTATTATGCTTCCTGCTCTGGCACACCTAAACTGCTGGAAATCTGGAGTTTCTGTCTGCTATCTGCTCACAGGGCAGTTCCTGGTTTGGCAAAAGGATGTGAGGCCACAGTTATTATGAAAAGGATCATGTGGGAACTGATTGCCATCACCATCTTCTTACATATTGAGTAATATATAGATACAGAGCAGCAGACCGGTCTCTTAGGCCTGTACTGCCCATCTTCTGCTTGTTCTTGTCCCCGGGTCTTGACCTCACATGAGTCATTTCACATGGAATCTGTACCAGCATGGGGCATTTGAAGGACAATTTGTGTGCTGCAAAGTTCCACCAAACTGCTAAGTGACACTGGAACTGCCTAAATGGCCCTGAATAAAAATGAGTTCCAGTTTTTACAATTTTTCAGGGAGTTTTCTGACAGCCATCTTCGTTGAGAAGAAATTTAAAAATGAACAAGGCAAATTATCTAAAAAGTCTCTGTCTGGACACTTGATTTCCATAGGCTTATGTGCATATATGTTTGTATAAGTCAATAGACTAAAATTTTAGACTAGACTAGGTTTGCAAAACTCAGTAGTCTAAAATTTATAATGAAAAACATCTATGTAAAATTTTCTAGTATATGGTCATAGGACTGATAGACAATTACTGCAAAGTATTGTTAAAATTATTTTGAATACTGAATAAATTTTAAGTGAAAGAATGAACCTAAAATTTTCTGTTTATGAACAGCCATTTTCTTTTTGTTAAAAAAAAAGATGACATGCCTAAATCCTCTCATGGACCCATCATAGCTGGAGGATAAAAATCCATTTGAAAGTGAGAGGATGAATTGTTGGGCACTTCTTGATAAGCCTGTAAGATCAGAAGTGCAATTTCAGAACCACATGAGCCTCATGCACCGCTGCTTGTGTGTGCTTGCCTGTTCTAGCACAGCTTAAGGGATTTACTAGGGCCTGTCTGCTTTGACACTGCAGTCCTATTCTAGAATTTCTAATATGTTGTGTTATAGCTCTGTCTCCTGACAATAGTCATGACAGCCTGTTGCCTCACCCAGAGATCATGAAAACTGATGATCCAAGTAGAAAAGAAAAATGAAAAGGAACATGGGTTTTCCTCAGTGGATTTCCTACTTTGATTATTAAGAATGGGAATATTTTAATTTTTCTACATTGCCTGCCAGCTGGTTTGTCTCTCAAGCTGCCAGAGTATTTTTTAATCTTTGGGTTGGCTTTTCTGAAACTTTGTCAGAAAGACTCAGTTCTTTAAGTGCCACTCTCACTTGTTCCAGTTACCTCTCTAGAGACGAACCTTGTAAATCTGGGGTAAGAAAAAATAGAAACCAGTATTTTTCCCTTTTGAAGCCGCTCAGACAAGGAAAATACATTGTCTAGATAGCCTTCATAGATCATAGAGATTTAAAGGAGACAAACAAATGGATATACTGATTTACAGTAATTGTCTGAAGATCCAAAACTCAATGCAATAGCAGAAGTGCAAGATAAACAGTTCAAATTAAGACAGTAATAACCCTGCTACTAAGCAACAGGTATTATAGTTGACACCAGTAGAAGATACTTCTATCCTCTGTTTTATGTCCTTATCATTGTATTAAATCAGCTTTAGGAGGTCAATTTGAAATTTTCAGAGACTCAAAGGATCACACAAAGGATAAGGCTGAAGGGGTTCTCTGGAGGTCATGTGGTCCATACACCTGCTCAGGCAGGGCCACTTGGAGCAAATTGTTCCGCACTGCATACCAAAGATTTCAAATATGTCAAAGGAAGGAGGATTCAAAACCTCCCTGGACAACTTGGGCCAATGCTTACTCACCTTCACAGTAAAAAAAAAAAAAAGATTCCTGATATTAGAGGGAACGTGCTTTGTCTTATTTAGTGCCTTTTGTTCTGTCACTGGGCACCACTGGAAAGAGCCTGGCTCTATTTCCTCTGCACCCTCCCTTCATGTGCTAGTATGCATTGACTATTTCTCCCTGAGCCTTCTCTCCTCCACGCTGTTGAGACCCAGCTCTCAGCCTTCCCTCATGGGAGAAATGGTCCAATCCCTTCATCATCCTTGTGGCCTTTGCTGGACACCCTTCAGCATGTCCATGTCTTTCATTGGAGCGGTGGCCGGTTGGAGAGAAACGCCCAGGCTAGAGAAATAGTGTCCAGCCAACCTCCAGCCAGTCAGGCACTGCCTCGACTCGTAGCCAAGGCCCTGTGCCTAAGCGATGTTATGCTTGTGGGCAGATTGGCGCGGTAAGACTCCAAAGGTTGCAGGCAAGAAAAGAAGAGGCGACTCTCAGATTCTCCGGGTAAGGGGTTTTAAGGAGGAGAGGTGCGGAGGATAGGGGAGGAGAAATCCGAGAGCCCCGAAGCTGGGAAAACTTCGGGTTATAAAGGGAAAAGGAGAGGCTAAGGACAACAAATCAGAAGGGAGGTGAGAAAGATACATTTGAGATTGACAATGGTAAGGGACCAACAGGACTTGGTTGGGGGTAGAGCCCTGGCCCCTCAACCAATCACCCGACACCCTAGCCAGAAGCTTCTGGAAAAAGAGGCAGGGGTGCCGAGTGATAGGCAGGCAGCCAGGGGAGGGGAACAAATAAGATACATTAGGTAACCATAACAACTTGGGAGGGGTACAATGACTGACATAAACTGGAACCTGGGCAGACCCATTAACATAACTATGGGGGGAGAACTGAGCAAACACAAAGCGAACTGCAACATTTCATGTACTGGGAAGACCAGAACTGGAGCAATTACTCCAAATACAGCCTCTCCAGTGCTGAACAGAGGGGAAGACAGCCCACTTGCCTGCCGGTAACATTTCTCATGCAGCCATGCATTAGTCTTCTTTGTCATGTTCAGCTTTGGTTTCAGAGCTTCCAGGTCCTTGTGTGCCAAGCTGCTTTCCAGCCAGGTGGTCCCCAGAATGATCTGGTGGTGACTGGGCCTGCTCCTCTCAGGTGTAGGACTTCACACTTCCCCTTATTGAGTTTTGTGAGGTTTCTGGCAGCACATTTCTCCAGCCTGTTGAGGTCCTTCTGGACCAGGGCACAGCTCTGGTGTACCAGCAAGTCCTCCCAGTTTTGTGTCATCAGCCCCCTTTTGCTGAGGGAACTCTCTGCCCCATGATTCAGATCAATAATGAAGGTGTTGACTGGGACTGGATCCCAGGGATACACTGCTAGCTACTGGCCTTTGACAAGACTTCATGTCACTGATCACCACTCTCTGGGCTCGCATGTTCTGCCATTTGTCACCTCACTGTCTGCTCATCCAGCATAAACTGTGAGGATCTTAGGGGGGACAGTGTCACAAACCTTACTGAAGTCTGCTAATTCTGTTTGCTGATCCAAATTTTTGACTATTTATTGCTCCTTCTCTTTTGATGCTAGCAACAAGCCTATGAAGACATTTTATTTGATAGACAAAAATAGTTATGTGCTCTGCAGCAAGCTGAGCCTTAAATCTGTATTTTTTTCTTGCATTTTCAGCTCAGTTGCAAATCAATGAGAATGGAAATTTCTACTATACAAAATTTACAAATAATAGCATAGCACAATATTTCCTCTGTTTGGAATTTTCATATTGCATTCAATTTATGCTTCATTGTATTTTAAAAGTCTGTATTAATAAAGGTAGCTTCTCATGAGCTGCTGGAGGAAGTAGAAAGGTGAAAGTTTTGGCAACAGAGATAGGGGCACTTTATCAGTTATCAAGTGTGGGAAGCTTTTAATGGAATAAGCACATCAATTGCGTATGTCTTGCTAAACCTGCCATTACTGACATTAGAAAAGTCTGACATTAATTAATCATCAGTGGGTGCAAAAAATGGAATTTACCAATTGTTTGTGTTATGGTTTCAGGCATATTGCAAATTCTATTTTTTAATTTTAATTTTTTTAGAAGGTGATAACCTTCTACAAGGAGAAAACTTGTTAAATTCCATTTTGCAAGAGTGAACAGAACCCTGCCTATAACAAAATATAAAAGTATGTAGCATTTTCCTTGGGAAGATTTCATGACCTGTAGGAAATGTAGGAGACAAGGCAATTTTTAGGCAATTTTTCTTCTGGCAGGGAAGTACATTTTAACTTGCTAATTCTCATACTTAAGAATCATGAGGAGAATTAAGATAAAGATCAAATCAATGGATTACAAAGAACTAAGAGAGGAGGGAAGATCTACATAAAAACAGAAAATAAAATACCCTTAATCACAAACCCTTTTTAAAAAGTCTTCTTTTCAAGTTGTAAATAGGAACTATCCAAACTATCCAAAATGAAGAAGTCTGGATCCAACCACTGCATGTCTTTCACTTCCACAAAGAGTATTTTCTGTATATGTGTCTACACAAGATATATGTAGCTTTAATTTAGTAATGCTGATGATGTCTTATAATATCTAATTTATTCTGAAACCTCATCTAATCTGTATCTCCTGCATTAGATCATCATCTATATGTGTTCAAACTTAGCAAACTTACCTAAATAGTTATTTATACAAGCAAAGGAAAGCCAAAATGTTGCAGGTGAACTCTAAATTCTCATTTTGTCTGTATTATATGTCAGGCAACAATCTTGTTACAGAAGTAATTGAAATCAATATGACTGGAATAAAAGTGCTTTGCACACTGTACCTCGTTCATGGAACTGAAGAGTTTTTATTCTTCTGATTTTATAACAACATTTATATGAATGGTGTTGAAAGAGTCATGAGTCTCAATCCAATAAAGACAGGAATGATGCTGTAAAGTCGATGTTAGCAATGTAATATAAGCAACAATAACTTTCAGAAAAGAGAGCAAAGGGAAGGTGTATTGACACCACTGCTCATTTTATTAACCATTATGTAGGTAGAAAAGTAATGTCAACATATCTGAGATACATAAATATAGTCCTTGTCCTCAAGAGCTCACAATCCAACTTCCTCAGTCTGCTGGACTGCTACAGTTCTGTGCAGGATACTCTGCTTTGGGAAAATCATGGTTGCCTGTATCCTTTGGGGAAAGGGAAGAGGGGGCTGCAAAACCAGGAGCCATAGAAACCTGCACTGGACAGGAAGGTGAAAGAAGAGTAGCAGTTTGAAAGGAGAAAGTGAGAATGCCTGACAGGACTGGAAGTCACCTGTGTCATGAAATAACCTGTTTGAGGAAGAGGGAAAGAAAACAGCAAAGCAAAACTGATGCAGTGGAGGAGTAGGGACAGAAAGGGAGATAGCAAGGCAGAGCCTGAACATCAGAAGCAGTGTACAAAAAAATATCCATCTCTGAGCAGACTATTGCCCCAGCACGCATACATACCCTTGCAAGTCTAGGTTTCTGGAGAAATTGATTGGATTGTTTCTTACTAAGTTGGCTTGTCTAATTAGAAATAATAGGCCAGATTGATTAGCCTTTCCAAAAACAAGGCAAAAACAAGGCAAAAACAAGGATCATTTTTCCTCATTAAAACCTTGTGTATTTGCTTTTGAGAAGCAGGAGACCTTCTGTGCTCTCTTTGCAAGATATTCGTTAGTCTTGTACACTTTGCCATTCTATTAAAAATCTGTTCAGCTTCAATAAAGTTTGAAAAAATCTGCAAGTCATTTTTTATTTTCGGCCCCCAACTCTTAATGAATAGAGCCAGGACTGGGAGGAGGTGGTTTTTTTGCACAGTCTAGGGCTCTTCCATTGCTACCCAGGATTTAGACAGCAAAATGATGCCCTGACAGCAGGACAAGGTAGAAAAGGAGAAAAGAAACACAATTCCAGGCTCAGGGGAGGTGGATGTTGGGGGAGAAGTTTCTAATAACCTGTTTTGAAAGATTTGGAGGGAAAATGTACACAAGACCTACGGATATGGGGATTTTGAGAAAACCACAAAGAGCTAAAGATTGAAAGGTTTGCTAGGACTCTGAGCACTGTGACTTTGGGATAGGGAAGATTTATGGGCTGAGCAGATCAGTCTAAGACTGAGAGGGACTCCATGGCTGCCCCCCTGTATGGCAGAAGTGGATATGAAGCCATATTAATGTGCTAGAAAATTTGGATGAAGGGAGAAGACAGAGGTTGCCAGTGCTTGAGCAGACAGCCTAGGATGAACAGCTTGGGTGGCTTCTGGGTCCCAACTGGACTTGGGATAAAAGAGAGTAGAATTGTAGCAGCAGGGACTGGAGGAGACTGAGTGTGAAGGACACAGAAATAAATACCTGAGAGAACCTGTGGTCAAAAAGGGAGTCACAAATAGATTTTAGCTTGCTTTGGTTTTTGATCTAAGCCCTTAACTTCCCAGTATTGCTTTTGCCACTTTCATCCTTCATTAGAATTCATCCTTATAATACATGGTTTTTCTTTGAATTAGAATGATGCTGTAAGCAGCATTAGCTCCCTAACTGCTGTATGAAGAAAATAGTCCCTTAGCATATATATTAAGAGATTTAAATATTTTTGCTTTTTTTTTTTAAATCCGTTTGATAGTGGTCACTTCTATTTTGAGTGTGGAGATATTTCAGGAGAAGAAACTTTGTGGTTATAGAACAATCAGACTGAAGCCCTTGCTTAGATGGTTAACGTGTGAGACAGGTACAACCATACAACCACAGGTACACGTGTTTGACAATATTAACACCAAATTTAATTGAGGAGGGTGAACTCATGGTCCTTGTCGTTCTGTGCACATGCAGTAGGATAATTAGTGTCTGATTATGGTTTGCATTTATTTTTATATCAGATTTTTTTCTTTTTCCAGGAGTAAACCAACTTAGGCAAGACTTCCTAATCTTATAAAGCATAGCAGGAGCGATAATCCCACAAAATCTCCCCTTCTAAAATTTCAAAATCCCAGTGATAATCACGGATGTAAGACCGCTATGGGTATTGGTCTTGTCTGATGAGTCTCTGAAGATGCAGAGATCTCTCACCAGAATTCGGATGTGCATCTATACGGAGTTGATAGGCCGACTGTAGTGAGAAAAATACCCAGGCAAACTCATAACGAAGAGAGGAAAACCTAGCAGTGCCTCTTAAGTGTCGCTTTATGTTGGTGTGCGTGCGGGTGAAAGCCAGGAGAGGAATTTCGCGGTTTTTCCCCTTTTTCCGGCGCCAGCCGCAGCCCTCTAGCGGTGCGGGCTAGCGGAGCCCGGTCCCGGGAGCCGTCCCAAGGCACCGGAGCAGCGGATGGAGCGCGGCAGGAGCCTGCCAGAGCAGGCACACAAGGTAAACAGCTCCGGACCTGATTGCAGGCTGCTTGCGGCGACAGCTGGGGGAAGAAGCGATTTCCAGAGCGGCCTTCTCCTCCAGCGCTGGGCGCGTCCTCGTCTGGCGGCCAGAGCTCATCCTCTGCCGGGCTCAGCGCTTCCCACCAAACCAAGCCTGCGCTGCAGCCGCAGGGCTCTTCCCCTCCGAATGCCGCACAGCTGCCAAGGGTGGGAGCTGCTGCTCCAGAGGTCCCTGCTCCTCACTGAGCCATGGCTTTCACAAGACCTGCAGCCTCTAAGTGACCCACACGGCATGCTGGAGCCTCTTTGGCAAGCTGGGAAGGAAAAGGGAAAAAGAGGGGGTTTATGACCTGAAGTGGGCCATTTGAGTTCTCCCAGCCCTCTACAATTTTTGGAGGAATTCTATAAATTTTGGTAAACCATTCCAAACTTTTTCCACCGGATATTTTTTTTCCCCTAATTAGCAACACTTGTAACCTTCTCCTAATATCTTATTGTAACCGTTTAAAGGCATGACTTTTTCTCTAAATATGTTCACTGAAGGAGTGGTGCAAAAAATGTGAGAACATCTGTTTACATAAACATGGGTGGCAACATTGTTCTGTGATGATCTGAAAACCCTGCTGCAAGTCAGGGAGTCTCGAGCAGAAGGACTGCCATGTGATTTTGAGGATCAGACCCATCACACAGATAGTAAATTGTGAATAAAAATAATAAGAATTATAATAAAAAATAGAACAGGTCTTGCCTGTGCAAACTACAGGCTGGTATGTTTACAGAAACAAATATTGAGGAATTTTAAATAACAGTAAATTTGGGAAAATTTGGGATCAGGGAAAGGTGTTAATGCATATAAAATTTTCTTGTTTTTCTTTCTTCTGTCTGTAATTAATTTGTTCAGCTTTATTAAATAAAGCCTCTATGTGCTGGTGGAAAGCCTAGTTGCATCCTATTTTAAAGGCACCCTGGAAAATTCTGAGAAACATTGCTGAGAGCCCTGAAATGTCCATCATAATAAATTGTCCTTGCCACAGCAGGCATAGGAACTGATGGCTCTCTTACACCAGGGGAAATCAGAAATAACTCCTCCTAGAGAGGGGAATGACAGTGGTGTCTAATCTGTGAGGGGGGAGAATAAGGACAAGTGAGTTCAGGTCCCAGCAGGGGGCTGAGGTGGCCAGCATCCCTTTGATGCCCCCACAGCCCCACTCTCCAGGTGACATCGCTGCAAGCCTGGCTCTGCCCTGTGGTTCTGGCTGAGCCAGAGTGTCACAGAGAGCACACCGAGGAGATAAACCCCAGCAGGTATTCCAGGTGGGATCTCCAAATGACAGGTCAAACAGTCTCCCTAGCTACAAAAAACATGGGGTGTTTCTAGATTTTTCTGTGAACATGACTGAGTTTAAATAGACTCATCTGCACCTGATTCAAAAAGCAAACAAAACAAAAGCCTTGGTATGGCATTGTAGAAGGAAGGCTGTAGTTTAAAAAAAAAGGGTGCTGTGATACTCTGTATGAAAATGAAGAGACCTGTTCTTGTAACTGGGCTGAATGCATTGTTTCCTGAAATAATAAGCTTTGCTTATTTCTTCTCTTTTGCACAAGTGTAAATCTTCTTTCATTGTAACCAAACTCCAGGGGGTTTTTTTTGTTGTTGTTTTTTATTGAATTTAGAGTTATCTTTAATTTTAGCTGCCAAGATTATGGATTTGCCATGTTTATGATTTGAATATATTTAGCCTGGTTTTCCTCCATTTATTTAATAATGAAAACTAATTAATATCCAATATCTGCCTACAAAGTCTCTGTCATTAAACCAGGAAAAAGTAATGTATAAGATCCACATAAAGACAATTTTTATCATATGGAAACCAACAGAATGCAAAGAGGCAATTTGTACAGGAGGAGGAAATCTATGTATAAGTATATCCTATTACCAGGAAAGTGCTGTGTTAAAAATCTGTTAGAAATTAAGTGATGTAATAAATAACACCACAGTCCTTTCAAAATTTTATTGTTTTATGTTTAACCAGTATCAACAAGATAGATTTAGAATATGTCTTGTGTGGAGAATATCCTTCTTGGAGATATGTGTGTGTGTGTTACAGTTTTATTTCAATTTCTCACGTGAGGACATAAGGCTGTCTGGATACATTCCAAGTTTACAAACTATAGCTTTATAATGAACTTCAGTGCAGCTATACTGCATTCAAATTTATGATCTGGTTAAACACTGCCTCATCACAGTGGTCATGAGTGGTTCATGTCATTGAATTTCTCTCCTTCCTTTTCCTACTATAAGACTGAGCAAACAGAAACTGAATATATGAGGCAGATGGTTTGAATAGAGACAAACACTTCAACTTAGAAGTGATTTTGAGCCTTTAAGATTCCATTTCTTAGTTGTTTTCATGGCAAGGAATTCATCTGACAGCAACATTGCACTATTTGCCAAATAAAGAAGTTAAATAACACGGTAGTGTAACTACTGTCTGCTGTGTTAGGTCATCTCATCCTAAAAGGTCCCCAGCAAACAGCAGCAACATCCCATGAGTCAGTGGCATGAACTGCTACTGGGAAGTGCAGAGTTACTGAGGGAAAAATGGGAATACCTGAGCATCCTGATCTGTCACTGCCTTTCCCTGTGGCTTTGAAAATTCCAGCTGACAGCAACAGGTCAGATTCCCGGGAGTGGCTTTTTGCCTCTTGGCCTTTTTGGAGTTGTAAATCCAAGAACTAGATGTAAATTGCCTTTGTTTGTCTCGAAGGTACCACCCAGGGTCATTTACCCAAGGCACAGCCTTGGCTGCAGTGCCCGAGTTCATCTGTTGCACACTCCCTCCACCCTGCCCCACATAGCAAATTCTCCACTTGAAAGCTTTTTTTTTGTTAAACAGAGCTGGAAGTCATGGTGTTCCCTTTGGATGGGAGACTACCCTACTGTGCTCTGGTAGGATCCCTGTCTGCTGTGTAATGTTCCCTCATCGGGAATCGGGACACTCTGCTCACACTGGCTATACAATTATTCTTCTCATTTTGCCCCGCTGGACATTTATAGATGCCAAAATGGTCTTGCCTCATATATTAGTGGTGGCAACTAGTCTTCTTCAACAGTAGAAAACCAAAAAATTTTATAGCAGAGTGATTAGGGCAGTGTTTCAGGGTTGAAAGAGATTTGGACTCCAAATCTCTTATGTAAAGAAAAATGCTGTATTGTTTACCTTTTCCTCAGCTACAGCCAGCCAGCAAGCATGCTGCTCCTTGGGTGCTCAGCTGCACTTGGCTGTCCAGGTTTACAGCCAAGTTCCAGGTCAGTTCAGTTTGTAGAACCTACTCCAAGAGGGCACCTTCCTCCATATGAGGAACATACATATGTGCTCTGTGGATACCCTTCAGCCTGCTCTCATCTAAGACACAATTCACTACATGGAAGTGAAAGGTAAAACAAGTGCACAAACCACTCTGATTTGCCAGCCATGTCGAAGCAAACAACTTTGCTTTGAGTAAAGAGATATAATTAGGCAAATCAATACAGAGGTGCTATGTAATTCTTTTCTTGGCATGTGCTGTTATTCACTGTCAAGTCATGTAAGCACACTAAGAACAAAAGGAGTTAAATTAAAAAAAAACAAAACTATGTTATTTCGTTTTTTTTATTGCATGGAGAGAAAATGAAATCTTAAGGAAGTGGGTGTCTTGAAAAAGGAGGAGGAATATAAAAATCTGTGTCTGCCTCTGAACCATAGAAATAATTTTTGAATTAGATTTATTTTCTGCCATTCAGGACTAGAGATGGAGGAAAAGATTAGATTATTTAATTGTGCTTTAGTGCAGATATTTCAGAAGTCATATGATGGGGTTTCAATAGATAGGAAGAAAAAATCCAGAAAAAAATCCCAATGTTGACTCACTTGCAGTCTTCACCACCATATACCAGTGATGTTCTAAGTGTGGTGACCCTCATTATATCAGGGAGAGTCTTTTCTGGAAATTACTGAGATCTGAAGAACCCTAGTGGATAAATTAGACTATGTGAAAGGTACCCTGTGTGGCTAATTAGTGTAATTGTGGGAGATGTTGTTGAGAAAAGGAGTTGTCAAATACCCAAAGACTGTGAAAGACCCAAAGTTGTGGAATCTCAAAGACTACTTTCAAGAGTATATTATAGTTTGAAACCTGAAAAAGAGAATTAACCTTATGAGAGCACAACCTAAAAAAAAGTTTCAGTACATTTAAAAATTATTCTTTTTTTTTTTTTTTCTGGTGTTGTCCCTTCCTCAGGGAAATAAGCAGTTTCAAAAATGGTAATCCAAAGTGACATGTTCAGAGAAGTCTCTGCACCATCCATCCCAAAGAAACTAAAGTATAGGGAGTGACTACCTACAAATAGTGTTTAGAAAACTTTTCTCAAGAATGAAACATTCTCCAACAAATTTCTGTAATTCTTGCAGCCAAGTGTTACAGTTGTAGCAAAAGGGCTTCTGTTTCCTTCTCTGAATCTTTTCATGTTGGATATTGCTTTACTTATACTGGAAATTCCAGTGTGATTCCATGACCATGAAATTGAAATGTTTATCTCAGTGGCCAATCTAAGTAGCTTGGTCTGAAACGAAGAGATTTCATGGGCAAAAGGAAAGAAGATTGTCTCCTTGTCTCTGCCTCCCTCCCTCTCTTCTTTCTTTCCTTCCCCTTCCTCCTCTCACTTGTCCCTCCCTTTCTCTCCCTTCACCTTTTTTGGTTTTTTGTCTTAAGACAAACCAAATTTGTTCAAAGCAAAGGAAGAAGCAAAGATCAGACCTGTCAGCCCCCCCACCCCTCTCAGCTTACTTTGGAGTGTGGTTGCCACAGCTCACACTAAATGTGCCCAGTTCATCCCATCCTCCCTGTAGCTCCAAGCAGTTTTTATTCCTCTTCTGATGCTCTGCCAAACATAACACAGGCTGATATGTGCCAGGCTTGGGCACAGTTTCCAAAGGATGGAAAAATACCTCTCCGGCAAAGAAAAGAACTATAAATATGTGTTCCTGGGGATCTAATATCAAATGGCAAGGTTCCGTTTGTTATTTTCAAATCTGACAATTGGAGGACTTTGTGGAGGGATGGGGAATGGCAGGAGAAAATGAATAGCCTGTCAAGCAGTCTGAGCTCTAAAACAATGTGCTGCTTCACCACCAATTTCATCACTTGCTTTGGGTCCACACACTTCATTCAAACAGGAGAGGCGTACTGGGAGCCAGCCACCAGGAGAACATGGCATTTATTAATTTATTCTTTGATACTTAATTTTAGCAGGCACGACAGAGTTTCATTGACTTGGATCAGGCTGCTCTGTGCCAAAAGCTAATCACATCTGTGGGACTGAGATTTCGTCAGAGTATTAATCCAGAAACACCCTTGAAACCTCAAACCACTCTCCAGAGCATATGATTTGTGAAAACCAACCTTCTACGACTTTTGAAAGCAAAAAATTTCAGAAAAAGAAAAAAGTGAAATTAACCTTTCTCATTTACAACTTGTTTTTTGTGTACAATCCTTATTCCAGCAGATCCCAGCCTTTCAAAGAACTATATAATTAGCTTTTTTTCCTCAATTAGGAGATTGTGAGTTTGCCAAAGAAAACATATTTTGAATGTATCTTTTATCACATGATCAAAGATCACATATATCTTTGCCTATAATGAGAAGCTCATGTGCTAATGTTCTGTAGTGGTCCAAAACTTACAACTGCAAAAACCTTTGATGTATCACTAATTGGTTTTAGCACCATAGATTAGGTGCTGAAATCAGTAGGCAAGAAATTGTGAGTAGTAGGTGGAGAAGGGATAATTCTGATTCTCACCATATGCTTTGAGAAATTTAAATCATTACAACATAAGTAGAAAAATAAGGCATAACTTGTTGCTTTTTTTATTCTTAAGAGTCTCATAGATTAGCTGTATGATCCAAAAATATGCTTTGTTCTAAATCATTAAAAAAATCTTCATTTCACAGTTTTTATTCTTGTAGAAACAACATCCATCTCGCCTGCAATGTGCTGTGCATTCTAACACCTAATGTGTGGTGAAGAATGTAGTAACAGGGGAAATATATCTGCATAACACACGAAAAGTGCCAAACCTTTAATTAATTTCAGACACTATGTTGCAAAATAGCAAACTATCTATAGACTTCATCTACACCACACACAAACAGGAAAAGGAGGCAAGTAATGTTGTACGTGCTCTCATGATGGTGGTGCATATTACATCTTTGATAGCTTCTTGGTTATAAGCACTTGTTATTTCACCAGTAATGAGAATAATAGGTGGCATGGCCTAAGGATCATTGGCAAGCTGGGAAGAGAGAGCTCTATTCTGGATTGAAAGCTACACGGCTGCTCTACACAGAGGAAGCTGCAGAAGCACACTGTAGCAGACATCATCTTTGGCTTTAGAATATCCTCAGATGTTCAGTGATTGGGATTTTTTTAATTGAGTGATTTATATAATTCTACACAAGTATGTACACACTCTTTTCCTGTGGGCCTTGTTACCCATTTATTACCAAAACTCAAAGTTTCGTGTTCACAGTAAAGGTATGGTAAATATTTTATCTCAATACTTCTTATGTTAAAAAACAACCAGACAAACAAACAAGCAAAACAAAACTCCCAAAATGTCCAAACCCCACCAAAATGTAACCCTAAAAGAAGTAACAATTCAGGAACATTTCTGCTCCACACTGCCAAAGTGTCTTTATTTAAGCAATCAATATTAGTTTGAACTTTTAGTATTTAGCTTAACTTTGAAGTCAATCTCCCTTATTTTCAAGGCTGGCTTTGGGGGCTTTTTTTTGTGTGTGCACATGTGGAAGTTGAGACTCCGAGGTTTTTAATGTTGTTTACTATAACTGTGATTTTTTTGATGGCATGCTCAATTCAAGAACCACTCATTGTTGGAAGCTTATCTAAAGTAGATTAGCACCCCTACTGCTCATTCCAAGGAGTTTCTCCCTATGGAAAGCAGAGGATGAAAGTGATTGCAAATGTACATTAAACCAAGATGCCAATCCCTTTGTATTGCTAGAGCATTAGTAAATGCTCAATAGTAAATAAGAATTTGGTCCACTATTTACCATTAACAATCCTATTCAAAGTGTCACTCAGGACTTCCAGCTTCATTCTTTATGATAAATATTATTTTTAATGTTACTGTAAAGGAACAAAAAAGTAACAAAATGCACAACATTGCTGTGTGTTTCCCTTGAAAGTGAACCACAGGGTCTCCTCTTTTGATGGCAGGGTGAAAGCTGAAGGCAACAGAGATATGGATCCTTTTGGCCTTGATTTAAATCCTCCCTACTGACTTTAATAGTATCCTGAAAGTGCTGTTTCTGTACTTTGGTGTAGTTCACTAATTTAATGAAAGACCTTCATACATTTTTCACATACATTTTTACCCAGATGATCATCTTACTTTTATCTTAGTAGCAGAGCACCACACTCTCACATCAAACAAATCTTCTTGGAAGTAACTTTTCATCATCATTAGTCTCCTTACATGTACTCATTTAAAAAGGTTTGCCTTCTTCTCCCTGCCTCCACTTTCTTAAATACACATTTAAAAGATAAAAGTATTGGTGATCTTGTGTGAGACAATGTCAGTATTGCTAGAACACAGGCAATTTTTTTGCACAGTGATGGTTGCAGATGGTTACAGATCACTTGTAAACTCTTAAGTTTCTCATGATATTTTGCTACATGAATAGAACTATAGAACTAACCACCCATCTGTGTTGCCTACCACAAAGATAAGGGAGGGAGGTGATGGAACACACTATTGTTTCCCACAAAGATTTTATGCATTCCTGTAGAACAGTTGTGGGGGGGTAGGTTTTTTCAGTTGTTTTGTTTGGGGTTTTTTTTGTTGTTCTTTTAGTTTGTTGGGTCTTTTAAAAAATAAATGTAGTATAAAGAGTGAAGGTTTAAACCTAGAATAAAAAAGTCATTGTGATTTGTGAGTAAAGGCAACATGGCAGAGAAAAATTGTTTTGAAAAATGGATTTGATTTCCCACACAGTTTTACATCTACTTCAGGCTGATTCATTCAGTTTTGCTCTGTTCCTGTTACAGTGATGGTGCCTCAGTGGAGCTTGGCACTGACTGCTTTCCTCTGGCTGACTTTCACCTGGTTGTGCTGATGTGCTGGATACTGATGTGCCAGTGATGATGCTCATTAGCAGGGCAGCATCTGGCTGCACAGGGACACTACAAACAAACACCTGCCAGGACACTTTCCTTATAGCTGGGGAGTCTGGCGCATCGGTCAGCAAGCTTTCTTGGCATCTCCTCCCCTTGCTTATGATAAAAAAGGTCTGCTCAAAAGTAGTGAATCCCTACTTGCAGCAGATTTCCTTGGTTTCCACATTCCTTTAAAATTGGCTTTAAATGTGCCTGTTGACTGTTGTTCTCCTTCCCCAATCACCAAGGATCAAGTATCCATGGTAATGGCCTCCCTCTATTAGTCTGGATCACACAGGGACGACCTCAGAGGTCAGAATCCCTTTTTCATCTCAAGGTTGTAAGAGAGAAATGTGTCTATTATATTAGGCTTTACAGTGAAATTGTAAAGAATAGAGGAAATAAAATTATCACTGAAGGCTCAACTCCTGTTGAATCTTTGCATGCACCTTGTTGTTTCTGGGATCTGCTTTAAAAGAAAGCCCTTAATATGCTCTCTAAACATGGTGTTTGCAGTTGAAAATTAGTGCCTCTAAGATTTCTGTAATTTATGTATCCAGTCTGGTTGTAAATTAAATGACTATGCATAGGTTGTACTGCAACAGGAATTGCATTAAATCTTAAATGCACCAGTTAATAGAGGCAGGGAAGTTATTAAATATGAGCTTTCTAATTGAGCAAGTTCCTTGTAAAGGAGACTTGCTTCTGACAAAATACCAGTGTGATGTAAATTGCCATTCCACAGCCACTGACTATCACAGTGATGAAAATTGCACTACTGTGCCTGCAGATTTAAAAATAAACCTAGTGTGAGCATGGAGGGAGGAAAAGGACAGATTTCCCAAAATAGGTTGTGCAAAATGTTTCCATTTTCTCTTTCTGAGGTGTTGTCAATTATGTTAGTATCAAAAAGATTTCAGCCTTGTCAAGTTACTCATGTTGCTTTCCTCCAGAATTGCTGTGCTTACAGATTGACTTACCCTCAGCTGCCTATGGACATATTCTTGTGCTATAAATCAAAGCAAGGCTTGTATTAAAAAAGCTCCTGGTAGCCTCTATTATTGAATATCATCATAAGACAATGGAACAGTGAAAACAAAAGAAAAAGAGTGGCTTTCTACCTTATATATAGCAGGACAAAGCCCCTGTTAGAGTGGGAACAGAAATAAACCCTTTTTCTTTAAAACTGAGATGGAAGAAAAGAGCACCTTCAGCCTTCAATGGTAAACAGTGCATTTTCAGTGACAGATCACCTAAATGGGTGGTCTTCCCTCACCTGTGATTTGCAGCTCATTATTAAATGTCAGTCTCAGACTGTTGCCTTCAGCATCTCCCCAGACATGAGCTCAGCAAGTGTCACCACTCACTGGGAAACCTTCGTTCAAGCACGAGCTGCATGAGCCAACAACCACTTATGACTCAGAAAATGATGGATCAGCTAGCTGGGCTGTGCCTGCAGTAGATCAAACACAAGAGGGATGCTGGATGCTAAATCTCATTCATCAACCATGTGTGACACCTTGTAAAGCTAGAAAGATTTTACTTTGTCCTTCCACCTTGGATACAATAAGGCTTAGAGGGTAGCAGTGTGCATCTCAAAATAGAAACAGAATTGGTTTGCTCTGGGAAATGCTTTTTCTGTGGGAAATGCTGCAACACCCAACAGCAAGAAGTGGGTCATCAGCATTTTCCAATTCTTGGACCCTACCCAATTTAAATCTTCTGGGGGCATGGGCAGGGGCATGATCTGATCATTCCATCTCTGTGGGGCAATGGAAAAAAGCACCTGCTGCCAGTTTTATGGAGGGTTTTTTCTCCCATTGACAGAGCACATCTCTCGCTGGGGTTTGCACAGCAGATATTGCAACAAGTGCAAGGTTCAGCACTGATTAACAACCCACCCTCTGGATGGCCCATTCCACTGCACAGGTCCATGGTAAAGTCACCAGAAGAGCCCATGATTGATAATGTAAGAAAGATTGCAGTGCCCTCTGGCAGGTCTGTCTTAAAATTCCTCCTAGAGGGGTTTTGGGTTTTTCCTTCAGTAAGTCACAGAGTCTCAGACTCAATTAGGTGGGAAAAGGCCTCTGCCATTGTTGAGTCCAACCTTTGACTGAACACCACCACGCCAACTAGAGCAGGGCACAGAGAGCTATGTCCACTCTTTCCTTAAATATCTCCAGGGATGGTGACTCAGCCACCTCCCTGGGCAGCCTATTCCAATGCTTAACAACCCTTTCTGTGAAGAAATTCCACCTAATGTCCAACCTAAACCTCCCCTGGTGCAGCTTGAGACTATGTCCTCTCACCCTGTCTTTAGTTATTATTTTCTGGATTGAATAAGCAATTGTTGCTTCATAATTGATATCACTGCTTTTGTTATTTATGGACCTTGAAAGAACAAATAAAATTCTGAAATCAAGAAAAAACAGCTTTTCATCAAAAATAAGATGTAAATTATAATAATATGTGATGGGTAGCATGAAAAAATATTTTAGAAAGCAACAGAATAAAAGTTCAGTATAAATCAGTATAAATCATATTTTTAGGTTTTGAAAAGGAGGATGTCTATTCTGTGAGTGTTTTAGAACTTCATCTAGTTTCACTATTTCCTTTCCCTCATTTTTCCTTTGATAAGTAGAAGAAAGCAAGGGAAAATTGGATCTCCTCATTTTTGTGAGTTCTTGACTAAAGAAAAGTTGAAAAAAAGGATGTTTCTGAACAGAACACATAAAATATATAGATTATTACCATAATTATTGGAAAGTTATTGTTATTGAAAATTAGCCTTTCAGGTTTTATTACTAAGAAAGTGTTATGCATTGCCACAATATATTTTTGATGCATAGTGCTGCTGAACATGCTTTTGAAATTATTTCCATAATACTACATAACTGTAGAGAAACCTATCAGAGAGGAATACATGTCTGTCTAATGGTGGCTTGAAACCATTCAGCATTGTAAAAAAATGCAATATCTAAGATAGATGCATATAATTTAAGCGTCAGAAATGTTACACTCACTCTGAAAGTGAGTACCCTCCTATCCACTTTAAGAAAAAAAAGAGAGCGTTGAGCCCAACATCCTGTGATTTTCACAAAGCCTCCAAGTGTCTTTGCTGGACTAGACTAAGTGCTCTTACTTCAACTGTAGTCAATAAGAGCTTAAGACCCTTGGTTTTGCAATGCCAACAATCTTTTATAAATCAAATAAATCCTGATGGCATCATTGTTCTGAGTGTCCATTGGTAAATGTGAAAGTTGAATTTCACAAATGTAGTATTTTTCTCCCTAAAACACATTGAGTTCAAATTTTGTTTAAATATTTGTCTCATATTGATAGTGGAGCCCTGGACAATGTTAAAGATAGGCTTTGAAAATGTTAGGCTTTGTGTTTTCTCAGATCACTGCACCTGCATAAGCAGCATGATAAATGATATAATTGTTAGATGTGATGATTGTTTAGTAATTAAATATAATTATTATATGATCATAAGAAGAATCATGAGAAACTATGTTGGAAATTTAAGGGGGGCTATGCTTAGCTGAAACCTATGTATACAATAGAACAATATAAGTTTAATAATTAACATGAAAGTTATATAACAATAGAATATAAAACCACGATCATCTCCAATGTATAGTCGGAGTCAGATTTGGGTGGAAAACACCCCTGATTCCCAGAGCTCTTAATGAAAGCACCTGCATATAATCACTTATGTGATTATGTGTTTCTGAACACTAACAATATTAGTGGGAGGATAGGGTGTATGAATTCCTATTTGTCCACATAGACTTAAAAATATTGAAGAAAATTTTAAAAAAACCTTTAGTCTACAAAAATTATTGCAAGAGGTCTAGCAAGAAATGGTAGAAACCACAATGCTAATGTGCTAGTGTGGCACAGAATTTTCAAGAGGTTTTAAAAACTGATGATGGCTAATCTTAAGATGTTCTCAATATCTCACCAAAAATACAACAGCGCTCCTGTGAGCAATGGTATGATAGATTAGAAATCAAAAAGGTCCCAAATCCTAGCCCAGCTTGATTTACTGATTCATTTTGTGGCCTTGGGCAGGCCATTATAACATTCTATTCCTCTCACAGCTTATCTAAAGAATGTAGTAAACATCATAACTATGCTGAAGAAAACCTCAGGTACTAAACTGGCCTCTTTTTTATTTTTTAAATAGAATTTGAAGTAGCAAAAGAAAATCCTTCATCATAAATGTATTTGCAGCCTAAATTCAGAGTCCATTATTTTCCTCATTTTGAGCTGATGCCACAGAACAAAACTGTTACTTTTATCAATAAATAACATGACTTGTGGGGGCACTTTAATAACAAATATCAGCTACCACAACAATTACAGATTTCACTGTACTGTCCACAGTATTTCTATTGGTACTTTTCACTTCTCTTCATATTAGATTTTAAGAACTGAATTTGGATATGTCTTAATACTTAATGTGTCCACAGGCAAGATAATTCTTTGCTGAGCTGTACAAATTACTGTAAATCTGCCCTCCTGAGTGCCCTCTCTGGAACAAGGCTGACAGGCATGCCATGACAATGTCCTGGCTCTCCAGGTGATGCTCACTGTCATTCCAAACTTGTTATACCTGCAGCATGAATATCCATTCTCTTTTTCAGCAGTATGAGTGACAGAGGGAAATAATTTTTATGCCATCAACATATTTTAGAAGCAAGCAGAATTCACTACCGACTCAAATAGTACCCATGAAAGGCATTTCGCTGGGAAGGGCATTAATCTAGGGATCTCTGTCCCACTCTACCACATTCCTTGTTCTGTGAGAAAAAGCATTTAGTCTCTCTATGTCTCAATCCTGCATCTGCCAGGAGAATAGGAGGTATTTCCTGACCTCACATGGGTTTTGTCAAGATAAATATATTACAGTACTGAGATTGTGCCAAGGGTGTCTCTAATCTACTCCCCTAGGAAACTACAGCTCAGAAAATGATGTGAGTGGAAGGATAGTGTTGCAGTCAAATGAGAAGGGAAAACTGCAAAGAAATACACACCTTGTTCTTCAGGGTTTTGGGATTTTCCCCCCATTTAGTCTGATTTCAGTTGTTAATTGAAAAGTTTACAGAAAGGGAATTTCTGTATTTATTCAAATTCATCACAGTCAGTAAGACAGCACAGAGACAGAAGTCAGGTTTCCCAGGGTCTTTTGGACAATTTGTCATTGCTGAATTGAAGCTGATGTAACAGTGACAGTCCACAATGAGATTCATGTCAAGTTACATTATAACTTTTTGATATTCACTACACCAGGGACAGGAAGAAATGCATGTGGAGCAACAGAGTGGTAATGGGATTTGATGCTAATATTTTACCCTCCATAAGATCAAGAACTCTCCTCAAGTTTTCCAGAAATATTTCCCACTTTGTGGCCTGAAATAAGATAATGCTAACAGGATCTGGCATGTTCTGAGAGACTGTGTAGGAACAGGAGTTTTCTGGTACTTCATTGTGTGCAAGAGAATAGGACCAAAATACTAAATGTCACTGAGTATACAAAGACATACAGGACAGTACTCCTGGAAAGACCCTGCTGAAATTGTTTCTCTGAAACACTGAAGGAATAAAGAAAGATCAGTCAGCCTTCAAAGAAAGAAAGAAAAAAAAAAGATGACGAAAGAAAAAAAAAAACAACCCAAACCAAAAAGATGCTGTACACTGTAAGGAAATCACTAAATGTCTCACATTACATGGTTTCTTTCTTAGAAGTAAGAAATAGGAATATTGTAAGAAAAAAAGAGCAAGAGAGAACTAGATTCCTTTTGCCTGAAACTGTAATGTGTTATTGAATTGTGGAATCCATTGTTTTCCTTGTTTCAGATCTTATGAAGAAGGAAAACAATGTATTTTTCTTTCTTGTGCACAAGTTTCGGACTCTTCTGAGAAACCTTCTTTCAGCTGGGCATACAAGAAACATTGCCCGTGTATCATGTACATAAAAAATTGGCCAGAAGGTCCAAAACTGTGATAAAAATGTTATAAATCTTTGAAACAGTAGGATTGCTGTAGTTTAAAAAGCTAGTTTTCATTCAGAGGGTTCCACTGTGTGTCCCATCCCATGGTGTATTTGGTTTGTATGGCAAGGTTTTGATATTGGGGGGCTTTGTAGAAACAGGTGCCCCTGACTAGAGAATGACTGGTATTTGACTCTATTGATTCAGAAGGCTGAACAATTGCTTTATTAAAACTATATTATATTATATTAAAACTATATTATATTGTATTAATACTCTACTATATTAAAGAGATACTGTATTATACTATACAAAAGATACATATTAAAGAGAAACTTGTGACTGTCTCCAGACAGTCAGGACATAGTTTATAGTGATTGGTTAAGGGATTAAAACAATCTTTAGTAGAATCTAATTGATAAATCACTTCAGGTAAATTATCTTCCTAACACATTCTACATATGTAAAACAACAGGAGCAGAGAATAGAGATAAGAATTGTTTTCTCTTCTTCTCTCTGTGCTTCTCAAGGAAAAAAACTTGGGAGAGAGAATTATCTCTCTGTTCAGAGAATGTGAATGCCACAGGGGGAGCCACATGGGTGGCTTCCGTGAGAAACTGCTGGAGGCTTCTCCCGTGCCAGCCAGTTCCAAGGCTGTCCAAAGCTGAGCCCATCATTGATGATGGCGGTGCTCTGGGGATAACAATTAAAAAGGGGTGGGGGAAAATTGCTGCAGAACAGCAGGTAGAAGAGCAGAGTGAGATATGTAAGAGAAAGAACTCTTGAGATCTTTCTCAGCTGTTGAGTTGAGACATGCGGGTGGGTGAAGGAGGAGGTGAAGGAGGTGCTCTGGGCTCAGGAAGAGAGAGTCCCCTGCAGGCTGGTGCAGACCATGGTGAGGCAGCTGTGCCTCTGCAGCCCATGGAGGACCCTGGGGGAGCAGAGATCCTCCTGTAGCCCATGGCAAACCCCATGCTGAAACAGGTGGTTGCTTGAAGGAGGCTGTGACCCACAGGAAGCCAATGCTGGATTAGCCTCCTGCCAGGGCCTGTGGACCCACTGAAGGAGGCACCCAGGCTGGAGCTGTTTGTCCCTGAAGAGCCACATCCTATGGAAGGTTCCCACACTGCACCAGGTGAAGACTGTGAGGAGTTCTCTCCCAGCAGAAACAAAGTGATAAATTAACCACAGCTCTCATTCCACATCTCTCTGCTGCAGGGAAAGAAGTAAGAGAAATCAGGACTGAAATTATGCCTGGGAAGAAGGGAGGGCTGGCAGGGAGGCACTTTAATATTTGCTTTTATTTCTCATTACCCTACCTTGATTTGATTGGTAAAAAATTAATTTTCCCCAAGTCAAGGCAATTTTGCCCATGATGGTAATTGCTGAGGGGTGTCTCCTTTTCCTTACCTCAACCCATGAGTCTCTCATTATATTCCATTATATTTTTTACATAGCATCAAGCCCCCACACCTGGCAGACAAATATGCATACCAAGGGAGTGGCTGGTGCTACAATCTGCTGGTAGAGCAGAAAGAAGCACTGTGAGAGTCATTGCAAGTCTGTGTCCTCCAAAAATCAGTCCTGTGTAAGGAGCAAATTTAGGACATATCCTGCCCAGTCTACACATCACAAGAGACTTGAACAAAATGTTGGAGACAGCACAGACTGACACCTTGGTTGTGAAATCCCAATCTGTCCATCATATGGGCCCCTCATCGCCATTGTGTGAGCCACAAACTTTGGCAGCACTGTGAGATCCTGCATTATTACAGGAGCTAGACACTGTTACAATATTGGATGTCTACACAAGCCAGGAATAAATTAAATCACAGACAGACTAAGGAGAGCAAAATATATAACCTCAGTAGACCATTCTACAGAGCCCTGGCAAACAGCCTTAGTTCTACCCAATTGAATTTGCTTTCACCATACTCCAGGGATCTAAGTGTTTAAGGTTATAGACACTTTTCAGAGGATTGTAAATAAATTAAGAGACATGTAAAACTTTGGCAAAGCAAATATTGATGAAGTAATTGTTTATAGACGTAATGGGGACCTCACTTATATGAGAGCTTCAATCCCTCAGAACTCAAAATCTCAATTAAAAATTAAAGCATGCTCAATGTGATATTCCTGAAATAGTATCTGGACTCAGGTGGGACACAATGGTATGTTTTCTTGCACTCTAAACATGATACAAGGTTGGCTTTGTTCCATACTGTTCCAGTCCCTGAGCTAAATATAAAAATGCCTCCAAATCATCCTAAAAGAAGACCAGATGAGATGGGCATCTGTATTTCTTTGACAAGCTTGAATTCTGGGAATTTTGTATTTTTCCGTCTAAAAGGTGGGAAGTCAGCTGCCTACTAGCTGTGCTCTTCAGAAGTTACAAAGCTATCCCAAAGTTTAAAACCCAGCTGTGCTGATAAAACTCCATGGGACTGAGACCTGATCTGCTGAAGAAAAGAAGCATACTAGTTGTGTTGCCTGAATTGAGACATTAAGCAAAAAAATAATTCACTGGGTATAAAATCATGCAGTAAGTTTCAATTAAAGTTGAACTACTGGAAAATCCCTCTCCCTCCTTTCTTTATCCTGCTGATTTGGCTACTATAGACTTGATTTTCTTCAAAGTAGTTAGTATGGTGCTCCATTTTGGATTTGTGCTGAAAACAGTGTGAACAGCACGGGAATGTTTTAGTCACTGACAAGCAGTGACTGAAGGCCTTTTCTCCCTCTCACCCCACCCCACCAGTGAAGAGGCTGGAGGTGCATAAGAAGTGGGAGAACACAGCCAGGACAGCTGATCCCATCTTGGTAAAGGGACATTCCACAACATTCCACAATGTGGTCGGCATATAGAGATGGAGGAAGAAGAAGAAGATGGGGATGTTTGGACTGATGGCATTTGTAATCCTATGTAACCACTACACATAATGGAGCCTGGCATTCCTGGAGATGGCTGAACACTACCTATGGGAAGTAATGAGTGAATTCTTTGTTTTTCTTCACTTGTGTGAGTGTCTTTCAGTTTACTTATTAATCTGTTGCTATCTCAGCCCATGAGTTTTCTCACATTTTCTCTTCTAATTCTCTTCCCCATCCCAATGCAGCATTATTGCAGTTAAAAATATTGTACGGCAGCATGCACTGCTGAATGAAGCTCAAAGGAATGTATGTTTTGATTGGCAAGGGAACAGGGATCCCGCACAAAGCTTGCTCTCAGTGAAGAGATTTGAGGATTGGGAAAAGCAGTCAATTGTTCAGGAGAGAGAAGCATGAAAACTAATGGACAAAAATGGGCAGGGAGGGAAACCACAGCATGTTCCAAGTCAAATTTAGTTTTGCTTTGGTTAAAGGGAAACTAGCTATTAACTGGCAAGTAAGTGTTTATATTAGGTGGGTTTTTTTGAGAGTTTGCATAAAGAATAGGCAGGTTTACCATCTTGGAGCATTAAAAAAAACTACTGACAGTATTCCAAATACTATTTGTTATCTCAAATATATATGCAGAAGTCTTCTAGGTTTCATATATATTCACTTTATATGAACCTCTATCTAAATTTTCCATGAAAAACCAACTGAAAACTTTTCATCCAATAACCTGGTCTTTTACAAGCAATACCTTAGAGCTTTATCTCTTCAATACCACCCTACAAGCCCTTATTAGCTAGGGCTCTTACACTTCAGATGAGAATTAAGGTGGCATCAAGGAATAAAGGGATGAAAGCAGAGTTGTATATAAAATTCCTCCATAATCTCCTTGCCCATCACATCAACCTTAGTTCCGAGCTCTTTATCACTCTCAAGCAGTGATCCTTGTGTGTTCTCCTCCGAGGAAATGAGCATTTCAAGGATAAAGTGCTAAAAATATTTTTCCTGCTTGCATTTTTAAAATTTTTACTACAGAAAAATATTGTAATGATTAAGGTGAAGACACCTTAATGTCTTTAAAAAAAGCTTAAAAAAGCCACACTTCACATTAAAAATACATCAGAGGTTTCAGATATTTTATGAGATTGAGAGAACCTATGTCTTCTGGAAGACAAGAAACATTGTTGACAATTGGAAAGGATTTAATCACAGGTGCTACTACAAAATGAAAATACAGATAGTATAACACAGGAATTTATTCCATCACTACAAACTCTGCATGTGGCATAGCAGCTTTCTTTACGGTTACAGGATTTGCAGAAGCACTCTAATTCATAAATGTCATTAATAAAAATAACTTCACAATTCCATTTCATTAAAATTGTGCATTAGTCCATGCATTCTACAAATGTTAATGGATTTGTCTCTTTGGACTGCTCGCTTGCAGTGCCTTTCAAACACTCTGTACTTAAGATGCAATAGCTGTTTGCAATTGACCAGATGAGTCACAAGACAGTATTTTTGCACATGGCTTAATAAATGTGTTGGTCTACATACTTGTGCTTGTAAATGTAGAGTTTTATCACTATGTGAATATTCATGCTTGTTATATTGATATTCTCTTCCTGTAAATAGCTGTACCAGAAAAACTCTGTTTTATGAATATTTGCAGAAGGGGAACAGATAAAAGAGACAGTATGTTGGAGGTAAATAATTTGAACATTTGTCGTAATAGTCAGACTAAATATTTTGCAAGATTTGCCATTCCTTGCTGGAAAACAGCTTCTCTGTAAGTGAATTGAGAGTTTCTCCTATTCCCACCTCCTTGCTTCTAGGAGGACGTGCAGAAACCTTGTCTTCCCCAACATGTTTTCAGGTCTGACCTATTGCATCTAGCAAACCCAACGAGCTCTCCAGGGGACACCAGACTGTAGGAAAAATGTCAAGAAAGGCAGCATATGTGGATCATAGGAGGTGAAACAGAAAGCCTTTGAGTTACTTCTAATATGGTCCCAAAATAGAAATTTCCATCCCAAGCTGGCGCATTTCATATCCACATGATTCTGAATATTTGATGTCTATTCCCTTGGTGCTGACCTTGCTCCCTGCAGCTATATACAACCCACTCTTTCTGCAATTTATAACAGAAATGGAAATGTAAAACAAAATCACATACTTGTGAGTAAGCTTGGCTTTGTACTCAATGTGCTTGCTGCTACAGCTGTGCCAGATTTGACATTCTTGAGTCCCAACATATGTCACTCCAGTGACAAAAAGCTATTAAATTTTAAAGCTGAAATTTCTAATGGGGTCCTTTGGAGAGCAGGTGGACTCTTGCAAAGGGCAGCCTCTGTCTTCCCCATCAGTTAATCTGTGATATTCAGAGTTGCAGAGGGAAGGTAACCAGATGCTTGTGGCTCTCTGCCACAGTTTCACCATGCAGAGGCTCCTGCTGGGCATTTGGCTGCTGCTCTTGGATGGGAGAGAGCTGTGCACGAATATCAGTGGGGGAAGAATAAGGGGCACGAGCAGCTTCTGCTGCACCTCTGTAGTTGTAATGCCCCATAGCCAGCTCCTAACAGTGAGATCACAGTGACTTTCCATTAGCTAAGAGCTGAATATCACTGTCCAGGACATGGACAAAACATCTGACCTTTACTTGCAGCCACAGGTAATGTCCTGGTACCTTGCTGCTGTTCATTTTCCTCCTTCATCTCCAAGTAACTATAAGCATTTAATAAAATGTAATTTTATTGCTGGGCAGTGTCTCCAGGGGATGATATGGCTATGTGAAATCCCCATGGGAATCATTGCATGCCTTTTCAGACAAGCTGAGTATAAATGTGACTATCTTCTGATTTTTCTATCTTTCCACAAATGAGTAAGTTTCCAAACTACACTGCCCATGAGCTCTTCAAAGATCATACAGAGCCCCAAATGCACCAAGCTCTTTGCCAAACTCTGCCAGTGAACTGGGGGTCCTTCTTCAGCAGCAAGCAGAATGGACCACATGTGTGCCAGGGACAGAGGAAAAGCAGACAAAACTAGGTGCTCTCTATTCAACAATCTAGACAAATGCTGGAACATAATTAATTTCCTTCTAAGCCCCTATCCCCTCCAAGAAGGATCCCTGCCAAGCGTAACCTGGTGTGAAGGACCATGCTGCCTGCCTGCCTCCTGGGGTCCCCTGCTCAGGCAGAAGAATTTGGGGGAAAATGAGAATTAGGAATTGAAAAGTCACAAAATAGCAGTGTGTGAAGCATGCCTGTTTGTGTGGCCTTTCACTGTTAAAGTCAAGAGCTTGTGGATTTGGGTATGGGGGGAGCAGCCATGACACGTCTTTTCAGCTGCTGCCTCTAAGCTGTTGAGTGCTTTCACTTCACTGGAGAGATCACTGGTGAGGAACCACTAACCAAAGCAAATCTTTTTGCCTTTCAAGCTGTCTAATTTGAGCTCATGCCTCACCAGTTTTGGTTAATTACACAAGAAGTTATTGATGAGGAAGCATAAGAAATATGCATACATGGTGTGACACTCACCAGAGCAACAGCCTTTTCTGGAGAGTGGTCCCCTGTACTGCTACAATCTCACTTGCTACAACCCCTCAATGAAATAAATCACTCCATGGGCAATGAATAATGCAGTTGAAAATAGAATAGTTCTCACTGTTTTTAATCCAAATTGGATATGCCCTTATTGCCCTCTTTGTCAGAGCTATCAAGAACTTAATAGCCTTCTTGTGCTTGCATGATTATTTCAAATCACCTTTTTAGTAATTTAGATTTTAACCAAAGATATATTTGATCATGCTTGAACTTGCAAACATACTATTTAAAAGCTTTACTTCATTTCTTGGTAACAGATTTTGTATATAATTTGTAAAATGAAATGCAACATCTATCTCTTTGACCCTGAGACTAGCACCTTTTCCTCCGTGTTGGCTCTCTCCACCTCAAGAATTGTCTCTGCCTCCTGCATGACTTTCATCATGTCCTCTCTTTTTGTTATTTTAGAGATCTGTGAGCATTGGTCACATCCTTCTTTGAACAATTCTGCTGGCTTCCACACTGCTTCTGCTCTGCATTCACAGCAAATGCTGTACTAGCCTCATGGTGATCCTCTGCTACAAATCTTCACCTCTCTGGTTAATCCTGCTCTGCTGCTGACAGAGATGATGTTGCTGTGCTATCTGACTGCTCTATCCCTCATGCACTTCTGTCTTGCTGGTGAGATTATGCAAAAAATGCACCAAATCTGCCTGATAAACCACTGTGATTCTTTTCCTTGGTGAAGTTCAGTATGCTGCTCCTAAGGGTGATGAGCAAACATTGTGAGTGCAGGAATGTGTTAGTCTACTTTCCCCTCCCTCGCTCTTCTCTTAAATGATCTGACTTTCTAATCTCCTTGTGTTTAATTATTAGCTAGAAATTCCCTGTTTTCATATGGATTTCCCACTGCAGTCCTTCTTTCCATTTAACCCCTTCAAGGCCTGTTCTGGAGGACAGAACAATTAAACTGGTTATTGAAATGGTACCAGGTTTATACCCCCTTACCATGACCTGTCCCCCAGCCATTGGTGTTTCTCCAGGCTGCCGCTGCTTCTCTGATGAATGCCATGGCAGAGGCATGGCTCAGCAGGAAAGCCCATCTCTACCTATCCCTTCTTTCACCTTTGCTCAGCCTTGGATCTGAGTGTCATCCAAGAAAGGTTCAGAGAAATTGCATAATCCACTTCAGGCTATCTCTTCTCAGAAATAATTGACATTCTAGGACAACACGTCCCTAACCAAATGTAACATATTCTCCTTCCTGCCAGCCTGATCTTTCTTTCCTGGAACCCTTAAGTGTTGACCCCCAGGGCTGGTCATAACGGGTGTGTCTGGTTGTGATGGTTGCATCTGACTCATAGTGGACTCAGAGGGGACAGATAACACAACAGCCCAGGACTTATTTGGGCAACGTGCTCACTTAAAGATAGTGCTGCTCAAGGCAATTTTGGAAGAAACTACCATCTGGATAGAATATGCATATATACCTATGAGTCAATTATCTACCTCCTTAAATAGTGGACAGTACAGGGTCCATTGTGCTTCTTGCATGGCAGTGGGCTGCATGTCAGAATCCCCCTTTGAGGAAGGATGCCTCTCAAGGTTATTCCTTGAGGGTGAGAGATTCCTTGCTGCAACAGATTCTTGGTAAGTAATGATCAGTGTGCTAAGCTTTAAAATCTTAACTAAGTGCTATAAAGCATTGCTTATGCCTAAATAATCCTTTAGACATAAACCATGTCTGGGACTAAGTCTGGATCCAGAGGCACTTAAATTCCTCTCTGAGAAAGAGTTTAGAATGCAAGGGATTTCTGAATCTCATGGCTCTACAGGAGGGTCTCCCTGAAAGGTTTGGCTGACCTTGTCTACTGTGTAGTACCATGCTGTAAAACCACTGTAAGATTTATCACCAAATTTTGCTAAATCACTGGTGTGTCTCAATAAACATATTGATACTTCTCTCTAATGAGTGAAGTGCATCACTCCATCCATGCCACTACAGCATTCAGCAAGGGGACATTAAGAAAATGCATATACCTGGGAAGACAGTGGAATATATCTGCCCTTATTGGTGAAAATCAGCTCTGCTTCCATCTGAAATAAGTCAGTGGGGGCTAAGACCCAACTTTTTGGGGTTCCCATAGGTGTTTCAACATCCTTACAAAATATCTTGAATCACCAAGTCTATGTCTTGGTTGTCTATGCAGGATGAAAACCACTTGTCTTGTGATTTTGAAAAACACCTGGCTATTATACTGGTAGCATAATTGGGAACCACATTACTTCTAAAAACAGGGCTGTAGGTATACACCCTCTTCTGCCTTTTTCCTCATCAATATTTATATGCCATAATCCTGACTGGACTCTCAAACTTTTATGTTGACATTGGGTTTTGACCCACGGGTCTCAGAGGTGCAGAGATGCAGCACAGTTGCTTGGCAACGCAAACACACCAATTCATTGCGGGTGATGAATATTTTTTAAGGAACATTTTCTTTTTTCTGTTCCTGAATGGATAAGAGCACAGATGACTCAGACCTCGTGTTTCAGGGACATAATTCAGGGTTTTATGGTTACAGAAGTCTGGTTTGCATGGGGGAGAATTTGCACCCAGGCTTGACTTTCATTAACCCTGAGGATAGGGTAATTGCGTTTAGATGTCCAAATATTTAAGATTTGGGATTTTGCCTCAGACAAAAACACTCTTCCTCTTAATTCCTGTTTTTAAGCTCTCTGTGAGGGAAGAGTGTGCAATTCCAAGATTTTGCAAAGGGAGAGAAAGGGAGGATATTGTCTGCTGTGCAAGTACAGAGCTTCTCTGTCTGCTCTGAGGTATCTGGGCCTTGGAAAGTTTTAAGCCATGTAATACCATGAGGACCTGCCATTTACCAAGGCTTCAGACTTGTCAAAGCTTGCAAAAGGCCAACAGCTTCATCAGTAATGTAGCCAAATCTCTGTGCTTCTTTTTGTAGAGCACCTGTTCTGGTACAGCTCCCATTTTCAGACCAAGAGTTTCTAATGGTACTGCTCCTCTTCTATAGTTCTTTGCAATTATAAAATTCATTAAAATGCATTTATTAACAATAACAGTTTTGTAATTCTTACAATTCGCTGTGTAATTCTTCCCTCTGGGTTTGGTTTATAAGCCTTTCATAAGTTTGCCTCCCCATTGGGACAAGAAATTAGGTAATTCAGTAAATTTAGAAAAAGGTAAGTGCACATAGCCCTCACCTCTAAGGAAATTTCAGGTAGAGTTAAAGGAAACTAAGAACAGTCAGTTTTTGGAAGATCTAGGTGTGTTTGACATATGCACAGTACCTCTAGTCTTTACTTAGAATTGATGCAAGCCACAGTGAATTGACAGCCTCCAGGCTTACTTACATTCTGAATTTAGTCCTATAACGTTATTTCCTCCAAAGCAGCAATCAAGTCATCCATCAGGTTGTCAGCAAATTTTCTGTGTGTCATATATTAATCCCACTTTTCATATCCTGTATTCTTCCATTTTAGTGGGAATTCAGTCATTAATAAAGTACATTTAAACACAATATTCTATAAGTAATGTAGCCCAAGAAAGAGTTAACTAGTGGCAGAAAAAGTGGTATCTAAGCTGGTGGTCTGTGGGTATATGTTGCCAAATGAGTATTGTACAAAGAACTGTAGCTGGAAATTCTCACTTTAAAAGCCCAAGCAAGTAGAATTTGACTTTTTTCCTACTAGGTGATCAGCAGCAGGCTTTAAGGTAACAGTGATATCAAATGGTTCATTTAGTTGTCAGTTACAAGAACAGAATTCTTAGTGGAAACAAACAGGCAGCCTACAGTGACATATTTAAGAGGAGTTTGCTTTCATATTACTTGGAAAGTGCAGAGTTATCTCCACTAGGAAGTAACAGAGACAAATACCATGGAATATTTTATTCAAGACCCTTGCTTTTGTTCTTCATTTCCTGCAGGGAGCAGTGGCTTGTGTTGCCACCAGAGACTGTGGATTATAGACAAAGGCAAAGTAGAATTGAAAAAGGAACCAGAATTTGTGCCATGCTGCCTTTCCTTATGTTTGTTTTCTCACAGCAGTCCAACAATACAAAACAAACCTTTAATGATACAGTGAATGAATCAGTACAGGCCTATGACATAGGAATCTTTCCAGCTTGTTTTCCTTTAAAAATAAAGTGAAGGAAAATGTGTTTAGAAGCAGCATCTTTTTATCTACTAGTAATGGTCAGTGGAAAATAACAAAGTTATGGCAAAAGAGAGAAGTTGCTCACAGAGCTGACATAGAGACTGTTGAATCTTTTCATTCTTTGTCTTTATAGTAGGTCACGTAGCATACTAGAAGTGGAAGCTGAAAGGTGATAAGGTTTTTCCATTTTCTTTCAGCAGCTAGTCCTTCTCTGTACATGCAGAGATCCCTGATGGTTAAAGGGAATTTAATAAGAATATGCACAAGTTTCCTGTGGTTGAATTTCTGTGTGTGATGCCAGGTGCAGACACACTTACTTGACTCCTTAAATCAGTTTATTCTAGAAAATACAGTACTGTTAGCATATTGAAAACCATCTTCACCAGCAGAAGGGCATTGCTTTCCTTATGGTGGGAATTAAATCACCCAGTGATACTGAAATAAAGCAAGACGTGCTTTTATATTTCTTCTCATGAGCAAGTGGTCTGACAGGGAATTCACCCAAGGCACATCATATCTCAGGACAGGGCTGAGTGCTTTTAATCCTGAAGAAGAACCTGGTGGCTGTATAAGCATGGAGGGCTGTACAAGCTGGTGGGGCACTGCAGCTTGCTACAAGCCCACAGTCTGCAATTGGAGCTGGTTACAACTCCCATCTCCCCTGGCCATACTCTTTCTAAGTGCAAAAAAGAAGAAGGAAAGAGAGGCACCGAGTGTCCTGGTGCAGAGCCAGGTCTCGGTACAAGGTTAGGATGAGGAGATGGCTTGTCCCAAAGCTTGGAATTGTCCAGATTTGACATGCAGTGATATGGGATGACTGTATATCTTTATGGTTATCTGGGTATAGAATATATTTTAATGAATCACCTCATTCTATCCTTTCATTTTAGGCAGTTTTTTAACGTTGAAATGCAGGAAAAAAGCCTTTAAAAAACTTGAGATGGAGCTTTCCATTAACCTGAGCTCTTGACAGGCAGTAAAGAGAAAAGTAAGGGAAGAAGAATGTCATTTTGATTTCCCTCTTGGATTTTTTGATATCTACATCTTGTTGGCAAAGCCTATATCTTTCTCAATGCTTGTACATTTTTTTTGGTACAAGAAACTTTCAGGAGGATTGGATCAAGGAAGTTTCTGTGAAACTACTTCATTGCTCTGAGGTCAGCCTGGCATTGAGATCTTCAGGTTTATCTCAGAGTAGAATTATTTTCAAAAAAACAAATCAAAAACTGAATAACCAGTCAGCAGGAAAGGACAGGAAAATAACTCCAGACTTCCAAAACAAGGAGAAATTGCTTAATTTGAGGTTGGAGGAAATAAATCAATAAAAGTAATTTTGTGCTATGTGTGGAGAATTCACAGACCAACTTTCAACTATCTGTCAGTTTCATAGTTTGAATTTGATTATGGAATTTCAGATTGAGCCTATTTTTGTCCAGTCATACTTTTTCTTGTCATAGTTTATCAAATCTGATTTTGAGACACCTCATCCAAATAGTGATCAGCCACCAGCACTGGCCATGTCATATGGCATGAGAGAAGATTCAGAGGGATCCAGGGAAATATGTAATGTGTTGCTGGATCTGGAGGCTTTGGGGGTATGAGCTGAACTGCAGCTGGGCTTTACAGGTGAATGATGTACATGCAGTAGCCAGAACAACGTGAGTTTGAGCTCTGTATGCCATTTTCCCAGGTAAATATTGTGGAAATGCAATCAAGCAGAGGTGAAGCATTTTCTTTTCTTGTCAGGCATTTGCCTCCCAAGATTTGGATACCTGACACAAGAGAATACACTTTTCATCCAGCATATCTACAGGTGACAGTGCCTCAGAGTAAAATGTTTCAAAAACATCTGAAGAAAACAGAAAACAAAAAAGGGAATTGAATAACTTCACAAACTGGCTGGCTTAGGGCAAGTGCCAGTAATCATACCCCTCAAACTTCAGTGTTTGCTACATGCATTGCAATAATACCCCCTGTAGCAGTGTGGGACTCAAAGTCAACCCATTCCCAGTTATTTACTGTGGCAACACCTCCAGAGCTTTGCAACTTGCTGCTCTGCTGGGGCAGCTGTGACTCGCCAACACGCATTGCAGCGTCCCAGGGACATAGATCACTGCAACTTGAAAAAAGTCCTCACATCCCTGCAATTCCACAGCACTGTCCCTCTCATTGCAATGGCTCCTCTGACTGGTTCATTGCCTTTGCAGGTATTTATAGGTCGATCAGAGCAATGATAATGAATAGGTTTCTCTGCACATGACCCCTGGGTTACCTAATTTCAGCCACTTGCACCCTTGAAGACTTTGTTGAATGTATCCAGGGGAAAGTGAGCTCTCTACATGGCAGCCTTTGCCCAGAGGACTCAGAATGAATGCCTAGCCCTGCCTGAGACAGCTTTGCAAACTCTGTAGTGGCTCAAGGATGTCCCAGGGAGGAAACACTGGAGCTGCTGAGTGGCCTATCCAGCTCACTCATTGACAAAAATGACTGATGGACAGGAGACCTGCTAACTGGAACATCTTCCTCAAAGTTCCCTGTATGTTAAATATTTTTAGGCCTCAAATCCCTTTCGTTGTAAAGTATAAAAATATTTTCCAGAGCACACTTTTCAATTTCAGACATTTCATGAACAAATCTGAAGCAGTGGGACTCTCCAGGCTGAATGGAGAGGCCAGTTTACATCTGTCAGCAGATTCCCCAAAGGGAATTTTTTGGGAAAAGACAGAAACAGCTTATGAGTCTTCAAATGAATGAGTGTCAGGCATATCGAAAGCAATGGCATTGCTGTTTAAGAAACCAGCAGCTTCATCTCTCTTTTTAGATGCTTACAAGAAAATAAATGAACCTAATAAATATCATCACTAGTTCCGTCAAGCACTATCAAGACCAGCCGAAGGCAAGCGAAAGCACCGCAGCCCCTTTGACCTCATCTAAACCAATCTGGGGGAGAAGTGTTAAAACAACAAGCGGCCCCGGGAGACTGTGTCCTCCCCCCGCTCCCCGCCATCCGCCGCTCCTTCCCTCCGTCCCTGCGCCTCTCTGGTCCTGCCGTGGCCGCCAGATGGGGCAGCGAGGCCCCGCTGCCCGCCCGGCCTGGCCCGGCCCGGCCTCAGCCCCGGGCCTGCCGCGGCTGCTGGGAGCGCTCCTTGAAAGCCGGGAAGGAGCGCTCTGCTCCCGTCCTCCTGCCGAGTCGGGAAGGTGAAACAGCTGCGGCTCCTTCTTGTGCGCCGATCGGGAGAGAAGAAATCCGTGCAAACCTTTCTGGAAGGGCGACTCGGCCCTCGCTGGTGTTCGGTGTCAAACTGCGCCCCCCCCCGAGCCCTGCGCTCCAGCTGGGGGCTTGTGGGTTTGTGACAGCATTTCCAAATCACGCCTAAGATTCCTGCGTTTTCCTGAGTAAATCAATAAATAAATAAAATGCAACCTGTCCCGCTGATAAAATTGCAGCTGACCTATACAGTCTAGTGGTCGAAAGACACTACCATTTTTCAAATATCACAGTGTGAGAGGATCTTAAATGGATCCTCCCTAACCAAAATCACTGGCATGAGGAGGAAAAGATGGGAAAAGAGGGAGAAGAAGCCCAGTATCATATGAAAATCTTCATCATAAAGCAAGGGAACTGCTGCCCACAACGTTTTGCAGTTTGTTTATTTGCGGCTTCATTAAAATTTCATGCAGATCCAATGACGAGATTTTGTTAATGGCCCACAGAGGGACAATCATTGCTGAAGCCTGAACACTGTGATCCATTTTCCCTAATTATTACTTTGTAACCGTTTCTAATTTGACAGCTCCTGCTGAACTGGGGTTCGTTTATTTTGTTGCATTGTTTCATGTAAGGAAACATCAGATAAGCGTAACAGCGGAGCATTAATAATAAACCCCACAATTTGAAACATGCATTAATTGCATGTTAAGTGCGCATAATGGCCTTCATTGTAGAATCCCCCCCTTTAGAGGGCACAAAACGCAGGGCTGTGTTGCACACTTAACAATGAGAAGGGAGATTATCTAATTCCTTGTGGCCTACATGTCAAGAATGGAGTGGCTAAGAAGTTAGTTTTCCTCCTTAGCTCTGTTTCATAACTGTTAAAAGATGGAGTGAAGATGGATATATTTGCTCACAATGGAGTGGTTTCTAAATTTGTCTGTGAGCTTTGAGGGCTTAGTTGCTTTTTTTAGAAAAGAAACATCTGGGGTGGTCAGGTGTTTCTAAAAATTTGATGCTGCTCATGGCTTTTTGAAGGTTCTGACATAAGGTTACATATTTCTGAAGAAGTGAGGATGTTTAACTACAAGGGTCATCCAGTCCAGTCTCCTGCTAGCTCAGTTAAATGTATCAATATTTCTTTCTAGAACCAAGGCAATTATATTTTAAATATATTAGGGGTTTTAATTTTGGTTCTTTTTATTGCTGTAACCTAATTTCAGAAGTCTATTCTAACACTCCATTTTATTGACTTGCCTCAAAATTTGTGTCTTCAGGAAATTTCATTATCTCATTCTTCTATTTTCCATTAGCCCCGTCTTTATTCATTTTATGACATAACTACTCCCTATCTGCTGCTTAAAAGTATTTGGCATTTGTACATTTGTTTTCTTTTCATACCCCTGACTCTGCTACTACTGTAGCAGGTTTTTCTCATGGTGTTTACCCCTTGTTTACAAAAATGTGTTTGATTTCAAGCTTCATTTTACTAGGCTAAACAGAGAAGGCTGTTTCAGTCTCACTATTCCTTTCCTCCATTCCAGTCTGACTTTGTCTTTTTTGAGTGAGAGTGATTGGAATTATGCATTCATTTATGGTTGGAATTTCCACTATGCTTTGTAAAGTGCATCAACATACCTTTATCTCCTCTAGAAATGGTGCAACTGATAAATTCTTGGAGGTTTTGTTTGTTTTATTTAATTGGTTTTTTTTGTTTTATTTAATTGTACCAATGTGCAACACATTGGTAGACTGTAACTCTCCTAACAATGCTTTGCTTTGCCCAGACATTTTTATCATTTTTAGCTCTCAGCTGATGATGAGTCAGCTCGGAGCAGTCATTTTTGCTATCTTTTTACTAAGGCATGATTTGCACTTTTGCACATTGCACTCTTAAATTTAAACTATTTCTATTTTCCCAAGCCTTGTGATCATTCAGTTATTCCCATAAAATATTCTGATCTTCCTCAGGTATTGGCAGTGCCTCAAAATACATGTCACCTGACACTCCTTTGCATTAGCCAGTTCTTTATTTTCTCTGTGATTTAAATAGCTCCTGTCTTCTCCAGTGTGTTCTGCTTTAAATGTCTCACTGAAGTTCACATAGATTAGGTAGTTCTGCCTGCTTACTCTGGATCTTTAATTACCTGTTCTGTACAAAGATGAAATTGACCTCATTTAGTCTGCCAGAGTTTATGCTTTTTCACCTTTCCTTTCCATTCTTTACTCTTTCCTTCACAGTTTGATCTAGAGCCCTGTGGAACACAGGGGTCAGACTAATGGGCTTATGGTTGTCTGAAACATTGCCTATTCTTAAATCTAGCTACTAAATTTGTCATTCTCTGGTTGCACAGCAATATCGCTTCCTATTGTTTCAGTGCCTATTTAGGGAACAAAATCCATCAGTGCTCAAAAGCCAGGAATACCTGGGTCTTACCTTCACCTGAACTTGTTCTCTCTGAATCTTTATATTTTCCTTCTCTCTCAAAACATTGTGCAGCTGGATTTGAATTCCAACTAATATTCACTCCCTTTGGATGGACAAGGTCCCCAAATGGTTGCTGCAATCTCAGAGAAGCCTGTGCAATGACCACAAGGAAAGTTAAACAACCACCTAAAATCAGAGCTCGTCTTAGAGGATGAATTACTCTAAAAAACATGATTTGTGGAAACAGACTGCTCAGACAAGAGGAGGATTTTTTGCTTTTATCAAAAACTTCCCTCACTGTTTCAATGCACTCAGGTCATACAGCCCTGGTAGGCCCTGCTGTCCTCTCCAGACAGGGGACACAGTAAGTGTTATGCTCAGAAAAAGACATAACAGATGCAGTTATTTGCTCTAAGAAGATAAAATTCCAAGCTCTATTTGTTCATTCTGGACACTACTCATTAATAGCATGATACTAAAGTGCCTATAGTTGTTTCTTTCAGAGTTCCCCAGTTTTGCTCTCACTAGCTCTGTCCTGCATTACTGACATTTATGCTTCTTTTCTTCTTCTAAGTGGCTCCATTCTTCCTGCTTTCCAGTTTTCTTCCAACCAGTGTTGAATCACCTTTTAACTGAATTTCCTCATTAGCTTCTGTCAGCAACCTTCTCCCAGACTTCTACACACAGAAGAGAAAAAGGCAAGAGATCAATCCTTATTCATTCTGGGATGGATATACCACGATCCAAAAGTTTGCAGGTAGTGAGGGGCACTACATGAGCAGCCAGTCTCTAGAGGTAGCAGGGTAGTTAGCTGAGAGGATTCTGCTCTTTCATTACTTTTAGGAGGGAAGAAAGATAGGAGACCAAAGCCAAACACATCACATACTCTGTATCCTTTCTGCCAGGGAAATTCTGGCAAAGCAGATAAGAAGTTGTCCTTGCTTTGCAAGAACCATGGCCTGTGTACTACAGGAGGGGCACAACAGAAGAGCAGGAGTTGGTCAGAGTCCACCACTCTTTTTTCCTGGTGACACTGCCCATGTGTAATCCCATTATGTTTGATTTCCTCTGCTGGCATTCATTTCAGCCTCCCCCTGGCTGGCCAGGGTGTGCAGCAGCTCAGTCAGGCTCTGTTGTGTTCTGCCAGGAGCTTCCTGCTTAGCTGTAATAAACTGTACTGAGCAGTGCTTCCCTGGCTGCCTTCATCTTTAAACATGACCTTTTTTCAGGTAGTACATTCAACACAAATTGTTAATAATTGAGCTGAGAAGCAAATTTTAGACCCAATTTTCCATACTCCATTTAGGTTTCTATTCTGGTCTCTGGCTCACCACCTTCCTTGGCTATTATTGTAAGTACATTATTACCACAGGGCAGGAATATATTTGTGCCTTTAAGAAGTGAAGCAAGATAAGCCATAAGTACTCATCTCATTCTTGCCATTTTTAAGTAACAATTTATCCTGTAAATAAAACTTTTAATAGTTGCATTTGTTTCTTTTTTTTCCCTGTATATTTTTAGAGCAAGTCTTGCCTTTCTTGCGTCCTTTTAAGTGGTGACTCACTCTGATTTCCTGATTTACATTGTTTTAACTTACACCATTTTCCCCTCAAAATTTACATGAAAGATCTCCCTATTTGTGCAATTTATTAGCAGGTTATGTGGCTAGACTATACTTCAGTTAACTTTAACACCCTTTCCCCCTTTTGTTTCTGAATTTCTTGGGCTAAAGCTGGTAAAGAGCATACCAGTTAAATACAATGTTGAATTTGTAGGCCACTTATCCACTAAAGCAGATACTTTGGGGTGCAAACAACATCTGTGTGTTTGAGGAACCCACTAATGAAAATGAGTGAGCTCCACATGCAAATGAAGGCTCCAAGACTGGCCTTCTTCTTTTCTTTATTCTATTTTATATCCCAGACAGATTCTGCCATGCATTGCTGTCTATAAAAGCAAAGCTGGGCCCAGCCCAACAAATTCAGAAGCTGCCTGAAAATCTTTTCACAGCTTTCCATCTTCTGGTACAAGCTCAATGTTAAAATTATCCCTGTTCTAAAAATGTTAGTGGTACTCTTTTATCTTTTTTCAAATAGATTATCTGCATTTTTTAGTCATTGTTTATTAAAAATCTTGTCAGACCCAAATTTCCTGTAATACCATAATGTTTTCCAGTGCCTAATTTCCAATAGTTATCTTGTTATATTGACCTGCATTATTTCCTTCATTAATTACTGCCGTTCCTAAAAACAGCTATGGCTTTCAATTTGTGTTGATTTCTATAAAAGTCATCCTTGATTAATAACCTGCAGCTTATTTAAATTTTTATGGCCTCTTGGGCATTGTTAGACTGAAAGAAAAACTTAATGAGAAGTTCTGTGATGGTAGGAAAATAACTATATTACATGAGCAGCTTGACATCACTTTCATAAGAATTTCACATTTAGATTACAGAAGAAAATGAGAAGGTAAAAAGCATCCAATTCATGGAAAGCCATTAAAATGAAAAATTCCTGGGATGTATTTATACAATCTAGCACCTCACATTGTTGTTTTTCATTCTGAAAAGGGATGATGAGAGAATTTTAAAAATTACTTTTATGGTAAAGATTTTTAGATGTGTAAGAGAGAAATAAGAGGTCACTGTGTTCAGGAGTTGAGCTATAAAATAATTGTTTGCAGGCATTACACATTTTAACATTCCCCTAAAATGGAGCTTCATAGAATATCCTGAGCTGGAGGGGACCCACCGGGGTCATCGGGTCCAGCTCCTGGCTCTGTGACTCCCTACCAGGAGAGGCTGTTCCTGATGCCGCCCAGGACATAGTTGGCTCCCCTGGCTGCCAGGGCACTCCTGACTCAGACTTGACTTGCCATTGACCAGGAGCCCCAGGTCCCTTCCCAGAGCTCTGCTCTCCAGCCTCCTGTTCCTCAGTCTATTCACACATCCAGGGCTGTCCCTGCTTGTTGCAGGTGCAGATTCTGGCACCTGCCCTTATTCAGCTTCACATGGTTGGTGATTCCCCATGTCTCCAATTTGTTGATGTCTCTCTACAGGGCCTCCCTGTCTTTGAGAGAATCAACAGCTCCTCCCAGTTTAGTGGCCCAGGCAAGCTTACTTAGTATTGATTTCTGTCCCGTGTCATTAACAAAGCTCATTAGGAAAGATGTTGAAGTGTGCAGGGCTGAGGACGGAGCCCTACAGAGCCCCACTAGTGACAGGTGGCCAGCTTGATGTCACCCCATTTACTGTAACTCCTTGTGCCCAACCCCTGAGCCAGGGGCATGAGGTTTTTATCCAGCTGAATGCTGAACATTTTGTCCAGATGGACACTGTGTGAAATAGTATGGAAGGCTTTGCTGAGGTCCAAACATGTTACATACATTCAAGATGTTTGAGGCTTCAATGTTTTTGGGTGAATTGGTACTTCGATAACATGTCTTTCTAAGAAGCTACTACTGCTAGTAAAAATCATGTCAAAAGAAAATACTTATGGATAGTTGCCCCTTGCCATCTGTGGTGCAATTTGGGTTCCTTAAAATATTTCCTCTGTGCTGCCAGGAATGCCATAGGCAACCTTTGAAACAGAGCTCTTCTGTTGTATCTCTTCTTTTGCCTTAGTTGAAAAGTTGTTTTGTGTTCTTTGACGGTTAGTCAGAAATACTTTTCTACTTGGTTTTGGTTGTGGTGGTTGTTTTTTTCTTGGTTTGGTATTTTTGTACTAGGTAGAGATTCTTCCAATCAATTCTTCATGTGTCAGAAATCTAATGACCACTACTGACTTCAGGGGACCTACTGTGTCTTATAAAACCAGATGGTATGATGCTTTATAATATATCATAAATATTTTTACTAATAAATTGGAGATAGAAAAATGATCCTGGAAGAGGTAGAAAATGATTCTTTAGTCTGTATTTCAGGCTGACCAAGTATCTCTGTAGTTTTTCTGACCAATGCATGCAAACCTTCTTCCTAAAATGCCTTTGGAGAAGGAGAATTTACAATCTGCATAGATTTTGTGTCCTATGGCTCACAGGATGTCCCTTCCTGACTGGAAAGTTTTCTCCTTCTTCTTTACCTCTTATTATTTTCTCTATGCTCCACAGTGCTCAGAGTACAAAAAATGATTCAGCAGTGTTCGAGTTAAGACTTTTTTTTTTTATTTACTGGAAAAATTTGAGATGCTTAAATATTCTTGTTTGTACAATCCAGGTCTTTCACTTATGTTAGTGTTCCATTTAAATGTGCCTAGTGATCCTTATTTGAGTGCTTTCCCCTCTTTAGCTTACATATAGGAAAGGAAAATGAAAGTTTTACTGTAATGTACAACTACATAGTTTTTCCCATAGAAATCTGTCTTGTTCAGAGATCTGTTTTCTTTTTTTCCCTGGAGTGAGTCAGACTGGTGTAATGAATGAGACTCATTGGTAATGCACCTACTCCATTCATCTGAGGAGCTAGACAGTTTAGTGAATGGCTGCTGGGAAGGGAAACACACCCTTGTACTTGATGCTATTAAAGAACCCTGCAGTGGCCACTGAATTTTTTCCTGCCCTCCTCCATGAAGTCACATTTTTCACAGGACTTTTACCCTCCTTTCTGGATGCTTGGGACCAATGAAGTGGAGGTGCTGACCACCTCCATAGACTACTGGAAGAAGAGAGAAATGGAAACCTTCCACTCAAAGTTCCTCTCTGCCCTGATAACTGGCATGACTTTAAACATACCAGGTTTTTGATCTTTATTTTTATTTTAATTTCCATTTGGAGTTAAAGAAAATTTGTCACTATAAAATTTCCTGCGGTCAAAATTACACTAGGACCCTCTCTGCAGATCCACTAGAAATGCTCTTTAGGCACAGTGTTTTTTCCAGGTGTCAGATTTTATATCCTCAATATTTGCTTGGTTTTAAGTGTATTTTGCATATATGTTTGTACATACAGTTTTAATCAGTTCCTGTGTCTTTACAGATTTTAGACAAACAATAGATAATTCCTGCAGATAACTATCTGATCCTGTATACATACGATTTCTATCAGTGGGATTTGAGAAATGGCTACTGATGGATTTGAAGGTATTTCAATTAGACAGATGCTGCACTTTTTGAGCCTTGTATTTAAGGAGTAGACCATAATGTTCTGAGACTTTATATAAGAGCTTAGCTCCATTCAACAGGATAGCTAAACATCAGAAATAGATTTTTTCACCAGTTCCAAAATGAAATGTCTGCTGATGAAATACGGAATTCTATTAAAAATTCCCATGTCATTTAAAATCACATTTCTTTTGGTGTCTGAGAGTGAAGTATTTTTTTTTAAATCAGAAGTCAGAAAACTCTGAAACCCTGAAAAGAATTCTCTCATGCAATTTTTTTTTTAGTGAAGGAATAATTCTATCTCACTCTCTTCAAAGCATGTGCAAAAGGAAAGATATATTTTAAGGATGTCAGACTTCCTTCCAAATGATTGAAAGAACCTTGCTGCTCAAGTTTATATTGGGCAGCTTATGCCTGTCTGTATTTTGATAGCTTTTCATTTTTCAGAAGCAATTGGACAAAATTACCACTATGCTACATTTTCAGATTTCCTTGATGCCTAAATGTTGGAGCTTCAGGTTTGCTCTAATGGACCTTCCTGCCTTTTTCATATAACCATGTTACTTGGAGGAGGAAAGCTAATACATTCCCTTGAAGAAAATAAACTCTGCCATTATTCCAGGGAATATGCTCCCACCTGCCATTTAATCTTGGGGAAAAAACCCAGGAATGCAAAACATTACCATAAATGGCCCAATTTATCTACCTATGTATCTGTCAAAGCATCAGCAAAATTTCACAAGGAATCATCACCAACATTTTGGGCACTGGGTAAATCAGTTTAAAGAAGTCTGTATTTCCAGTCTGTCTCTGCTGTCTAGCCCTGAAGGTCATTCAGGGAAGGGAAGAGACTGCACATGGAGCAACTTATTCCTGGGTCACACAACCTCAACTCACAATGTCAATGCCTATCTGAAAATGCACATGTTGATTACATTATGTTTACTGAGAATTACACTTTCTTGGAAGTCACAATATTCATTTTAAAGTACTAACATTTTCCTCCCTTTTTCAAAGAAAATGAACCTTTTGTTGTGATTTTATTCTTTGAATATAAAACAAAAAAGGTCAAAAGCTATATTCATCATCTTTGTGGTTTACTGTAATTTTTGCATAATTTTTCATAGGCTGTTGCATTCTGCCATGTCACATTTTCATTGTCTATGAAAATTTCCTTATCTTTTCAGTCTGATTCAGAAAGTACTGACAAACAGAACTGGAAGGCTCACAAAAGAGAATAATAGAATGCAAAAAAAATCAGGTCTGTTCCATGAGCTAGTGACTAGTGTAAGCACATGTAGTTGCTTTCAGAATCTCTGTGCCTATGAAAACTTATCACAACAAAGCCCTGATAGATGATAATTCAAATTCAGAACCATCCACTGCTGGAGTTTTCTTTTCAGTTCCCTAAGGCTCAGATAGCACATGAATGGGTGGACTACCATTTTTGAAGGTTTATAAAATACTCAGAAAAACACCAGCCTCTAGATTCCAGCTGGAATTTGAACACAAAAATAGTTGAGCAAGGTCATAAGAGCTTGTGCTTTTTTGTAATTATCATTTTATACTCAATTATCATTTTATCATTTTATATTTATCATTTTATACTCAATTATCATTTTATACTCAAAAGAGAAGAAGACACAGTTGAATTTAAAGCTGTGTAGTTATCTGTGGACCTTCATTTATGCAGCCATCTCTGCTCACTCTGAGAATGGGAAGACTGTGGGACAGATCGATCATCATAATATAATTTGTGTTTTCTTTGGAAATTCTTGAAGTCTCTATTTTCTGCATGTATCTCAGCAACACACCTTGCTAAATTTAAATTATATTACTTCATTTCCTTGCAAGCTAATAGCGAATTTAGACCCTGAATATTGCTGTCAATTCTCCATCCTCCACTGTGTCCGCTGTTCTGTCTTCTCTCTATTCCTCTTAAATCCTTTACACCTACTCCTTTTCCACCTCCTCATGTCTCAATTTCACCATCAGTGAATATCGCCTGTGGGCAATTGTTCAAGAGTTTAATATTCATACAGCTTCTTTAGTTTGTTATTGTTAGAGTCTGAAGAGACTGATAGGACTTTCTCTAGAACAGGGAACGTTAGGTCCACATTTCCTTTAATTTCTAAGAACTACATTTCCATTTCCACATTTACTTCTATTTCTAAAAACTGTAGTCTACAGCTTTGATGGGTTTTTTATGTGAGAAACAGAATTTCTCCAAAAATCAGAAAGCAAAGCAGCATTTATTTATTTCTAAGAATTTCTTTTTCCTTTTCATCTCCTTGTGATTCTGTGTTTTTCTTCAAATTGTCCATAGATTTAAATTCTCTGAGCTCAGAAAAGTCCAGAACTTCAAGAAGTTTGAGGAGAGCTGCAGTAGCAGTGATTTCCAGAACCACTAAGGCAGATTGCAGCATATGCAGGGGAGAAAGAATCAAGGAATACTATTGTTTAAAATTACTGGACAGAAAAATAGACAGCATTCATTTCTTGTTCTGGTAAGAAGAATATATTAATCACTATCAAAGAAACAAGTAAAGCTTGTGGGAAATGAGCCTTTTTCTTTCCTTTCAGTAGATATATGAAGACAAATACCTTAAGCAAATTTCGAGTAACTACAATATTTCTCCTCCTATATGGTTTCCTTTACACATAGAGGATAAAACTCAGAATTAAGAAGTTTGTCTCAGAGTTGTTGACAGGTATAATCAAATGTATTCTTCTGTTAAAATGCACCCTGTCATAGCTATGTTGACTCTATCAGCTGTCCTGATCTCAGGTCTTTCTGCTGGCTTGCTTTATGGGAAGTATTAATTAAGCTAATCAGGAGCTGTGCTCAAAATGATGAAGTGAAGCCAGTGTTTGTGAATCAGAAGGAAATAGGGCAATGTGTTGGCCACCATGGTTTTTGTAAATGCAATGGGTAGGGTTTACATCCAAGTGGCTGCTCTCCTTTCATTGAATTTAAACTGGAAGAGAATCTATTGTGTAGTGCCATCCTTTCCTTATATTAGTCCAATATAAGAACCTAGAAAGGAGCAGGGAGAAACACGGTTGCATTGTCAATCCATCAATTAAATCCACGGCACATCAGCTTCTGACATGATGCACACAGTCCTGCACCCCTACCTCAATAAATATATGGTAGGCCTGGGGGATGTTTAGAAGAGGGACAAGGGTGGTAAGAGGTATAGGATGGCAATCATGAAGAGTTAACCAAAGGGACTTTGCCGGTCAGAAAAAGAGATGAAAAGAAATGCAATGCACATTTATGAAACCTGTATCACAGATTGTGAGATGAGGAACAGAACAGTTTACTGCCCTCTCTGTATGAAAATGAGAGAGAATCCCATATAATTAGCAGTTGATGTGTTCCAAACCAACAGATGGATGTGGCCTGTGGCACAGCTCACAGGTAAGCTTGGGACTCTGCTGCATGATATGGTTGACATAAAATATGTGCAGCTTCAAAAAGAAAGCAGAGAAATTAGTGTGAACAAAAACCTCTTTGAGCTTCTCCTACATAAATAATCCCCTATGGCTCAATCAAGAACCACTGAAGACCAAAAAACACTTGTGGGAAAATTTTGTTTCATGTTTTCATCCCTTCTTTATACTTAGCTCAGTGTCAGGGGACAGTCCTCATTACCTTCCTTTTTACATTTTCAGAATTTTGCAGATTTTCCCAGCTCTGGTTTTTGTAGGTTGTTATTTCCGTGGAGATCAGTCTTCTTGCTTATAATTAAACCCATAATTTTCAGTTAGTTCCTTCTTCTGGCTGAAATTAACCAACTTTCTGGCAGTGTTTGACATTCAGTCAAATGAAGTTGCTTAGCTTTATAATTTGTTTCCATGAAAGCACACTGAAGACACTAAGCCAACATACCAGTGTGCACCTAACTTGCATTATGAATGAGATAAAATGCACTTGCATGTAGAATGTGAAATTATTAAAATTCTATAATAGTATTTTTTCAAAAATAATGTTATAACAAAAAGTGTTTTTCATTGTTTTGGGGTTTTTTTTCTGAAAAGTATTTACAGAGAATAAATATTGGATTTTTTTTTAATTTAGAAACATCCATAAATAAAATTTAAAACAAATTAGAAATTATATTTGGGTTAAATTTAAATAAGAAAACCAGTATTTTAGATTTTTCCAGCCATAGAACTGCATGATCACTTTTTGCCACAGTTTTCTGTAAGATCTTAATCAGAACAGACAACTTAAGTATTTCATTTCCATTCTCTATCATTCTAACAGAAAGAATTAATATAGAAAAAAAGATTTTTATTCCCTACCTGGCAGGAATAGGGAATAAAAATTACTGTCAACAAACTCCATTATGTTTTCTCATTATTTGTGTCATTCCTTTAGTAGTATTTATTAATTCAGACTGATTTAATAATTCAATGAACGTCAACTTTTTTTTCAGTGAAGTATTTAAAGTATTTAGTTATGGCAATAACTAACCTGCTCTCCTGAGTATGCAGGATCTTCATGTGTTAGTCAGGAGAGGATGATAGCTGGAACCAGATATATCTGTATTTCAAATCAGAAACCTACATTTGGCATCACATAATGCTTGTCATACAGTAAGTCAGTTGACCTCAGTAACAAAAAATAAGGTGATAGTAAGAACAAAAAAATATTAGAGAACATAAAGTAAGCCTTATGCAACCTTTTTATCTCAGACAGCTCTTTCTTAAAATCAAGAAAAAACTAGGTTTTTAAACTTTTTTTGGTGTCATTTTGTTACTTTGTTTTTTGGGTTTAGTTTGAGTTAGAGAATCTTACATGTTTCTGAACGCTTTTGGGTTTTCATGTTTACTCTTTTCTTTTTTAGTTCTAAAGACTCCAAAGCAGTAAAATAAAATTTGAATATTTCACCCTCTTGATCCCTTCCAACAAAAATAGAAATGCTTGCAAAAATAACAGCAAGTGTAAAGAAGAACTTACAGTTTGGGTACCTGGAAAGAAGAATTTACAGCAAAATTTCATTAAAAGGCTAACATCTGTGTAGTCTAGGCTGGAAATAGTCTGTAATTGCTTTTAGGGACTATGACTAATGAATATTCTCTACTGAGAGTTCTGGTTATTTCTGGCTCAATTTCTGTTTTCAGTCCCAAATGGGCAGACTCAAAACAAATGTCCCAGTTAGATGCTTAGACAAAATCTCAGCTTTGTCCTTTTGCAGATTCCGCACCAACTTCATCAGTGAAAAGGAAACACAGGCTCCATCATGGCTCTCCTCCCACTTAAAGAAGGGTGAGAGAGACATTTGTAAACGTCCTATGGCTGAGCACTTGGCTGTGGTCACTTGCTTCAAAACCTTGCTCTCACAAGAAATGTCTCAGCATCCAAAACCTTGCTGTCATGAGAAATGTCTCTCAGCGTCCCAGTCTCCTTCTGAATATGAAATTCAGTTTTATATTTTTGCACTTACAGCATGAAAACCATAGTATGTCTTAACATGTATAGTATGAAAACCCGAGCATATGACAACTTTTTTCAAGGTATCTAAGCTTTTTATTCTTCTTTTTACGTGAACTACAGACTGCTTCTTCTTTAATTGTATTGTTGTTTTAGTCACATTAATTTTAGTAACTGGAACAGGCTCCCCAGGGAAGTGGTCACAGCACCAGCCTGCCAGAGTTCAAGAAGCATTTGGAAAATGCTCTCAGGCATATGGTGTGATTATCGGGGCTGGCCTGTGCTGGGCCAGGAACTGGACTTGATGATCCTTGGGAACTCCTTCCAACTCAGGATATTCTATGATTCTATGAACTCAGTCAAACACATGTCAAATATATTTTTTGTAATGGGCAGCTGGCTTATCTAGGGATTTAAATTGCTTAATATTCAAGAAATTATAAATAGTAATTAATTTGGTCTGGTGTTTGAAAAAAAAAACCCTCAACATTAAAGTACAAAGCATTAAAATTACCATGATCATCCATTTTTCTTTTTACCATCCAGTCACAAGAGAAAATATGTATGAAATTTTACAATATTGGAAGGTTGTTTGGGAAACTTCTATTTGACAGATCACAGATCCCTTTCTTATAATATGAAAATGAATGAGTGAAAAAATTGTCTCTTGATGCATACTTGCATATAAATATGTGTGTGTGTACACATCTGCACCTAAATATATATGCATATTTAAGAACTCCACTGCCATCATATGTCAAACATGGTCTAAAATGTTAATTGTGAAGAAATATCCCTCATTGAAATGAATCAAAGAGAAAGAAACCTGGAAGAAAACTTTACTTAGCCTACCCATCAAGGCAGCAAAACTTTTGGGATTTCCAACAAACCTTGTTGATGATTCCTGCAGCAAAGGAAAGGTGCCTGGGTCAGAGCAAAGGTATGCAGGCTGTCCTGGTGAGGCTGAGGTGTGAGGGTCAGCATGTTTGATGTCTGATCATACACTGTCCCAATCTGTTACCCAATCTGTGCATTCATAACAGGCTTGTGGTATTCACATTCCCTGAACAGAGAGAGAGATAATTCTCTCTCCCAGGATTTTTCCTGGAGAAGCTCAGAGAAGAGAAAACAATTCTTATCTCTACTTGCTGCACCTGTTGTTTTGCACACGTGGAATGTGTTATGGAGATTGTTTACCCAAAGTGATTTATCGATTGGATTCTGCTGAGGGTTGTTTGGATTGATTGGCCAGTTGGGTCAAAGCTGTGTCCTGGCTGTCTCAGACAGGCACTGGTTTTTCTTTAGTATTCTTTGTAGTATGTAATTTAGTATAGTATTAGTGTAATATAACTTAATAAAGCATTAGTTCAGCCTTCTGAATCATGGAGTCAGAGCACGTTATTCACTGTGTTGGGGGCTCCCTGAATCGATACAGGCCTATGGAATTTTGATGAGATATTATTTCTATGGGTCATTACGAATGCTTTGTGCAACTGCTGTTTGTTATCACAGGTGATCTTTAGATGTGTGGACTTCCTAACTTTTTATTGATGACTAGATTGTGCTTTTTGCTGTATTTCATGATGTACCTTTTTGACTATAGTTTTCTTCCAACAGCTACAGGTTGCTTAAATTCTTCATGAGCAGTGGCAGAGCAGGCCTTCAGGTAAAAGTTCAGCTAGGGAAGAAAGAGCAGGAAATAAGATCAATCATCCATCAGCAGCAGAGTTTGGTACTGTTTCCCCAGTACCAAACACAGCCCTCAGGCTGGGGCTGAGCACGGAGGAAGGACATTTGTGCTCCTGTGCACCAGGGCCTCATGCTCAAAGGTGAGTGCTCTCTGCTCAGCCACAGAGCTTGGTGCCATTGCTGTAGTCCCACACATCAAAAACTCTCTCATGTCTTGCAGCACATGGCAGGCTCCTGTTATCAAGGCGCACACACACCCTTGCAGACCCATATCCCCTCACAGTGCTCTGCTTGTCCCTCAAACTTTGCTCCTAAACAAAAAAATCCACTCTTCTGTGAATACAGGATGGATCCCCACCCAAACTAAATGAACATGTCATGGTATTTGGTTACTTATTATCATTTAAATAAGAGTTTCAGATATATGTATTTGCTTCCAAATCTGGAAGGTATTTGCAAAATGTGCTTATTTGTATTTATGGAAAAGAGAGAAAAATTTTTTTAAAAGATAAGATACAATTCTAGGGTTTATTCTTTTCTTTTATTTTCCCCTAGGTTATCTTATCTTCCTGAATCTCATGGTCATGTGAGTTATTGTTACAATGGGTCATGTCAGCAACATCCTTTATTTTATCTTTTTTAAAAGTCTTGTTGCCATGGCAACTGCCATATCACCTCCTTGAAATAACATACACAATATAGAATTTGATCTTTTGCACTGTAGAATAGTCAAGGAAAAATGTTCAGTGTTAAGCACTCTTTTTCAAATTTTAATGAGGTTTCAATGGTATTTTTATCTATCTGCTTTTCTAATTTAAAATTATTTTATGAAGAAAACAAATGAGTGCACCAAGATGTGCATCTATTCCTACTGATGCCTTCAAACAGTAGCAAAACTGACAGTATGCATTGTTTTCTATACAGGTATTGTAAAAGTTGCATCAGTGATTTGTTTTAGTCACTTCACTCCACTTACTTAATTTCCCTCAAGTAGTTAAGACAATAGAGTCATTAAGCTAAGTTGGGCAGAAAGATTTTCCCTCATCTCACATTTATCTAAATTATTTTGATAAAAATATTTTTACATTTTAAGACCAGAAGCAATCATTATGATTCTCTAGTCTGTTGTCTTGCACAGCACAAATCAAGGTATTTCATCCAGCAGTCACTTAGCAAGCCACCAATATCTTGCTGAACTTTTAGGAACATATACTAACTTATCAGTCTTGTGCAGCAAATGCAAGCAACCATCCAGGCTGGGATCAGCATTTATTGCTCCCAGGATGAAGGCAAAACATGTATCCCATATGTTGCAAGCTTTGCCTTGTTCTGGACCTTCTCAGGTCTGGCCTTTGGAGTTACTTACTGCGTTGTGGTTATGTGTTTAGGCTTCTGAAGGTGTAGGAGACTTAAACATCACAATTGCCTTAAACACTATTAACATCACATAATCAGATCTTAAACAGAAGGCACATAAACTTTCTGGCTTTTAAGTGTGCTGAGGACAGAGCGTGGCAATGCCTCAGCAACAACAACAACAAAACAGATTTTTACTCAAAAATTAACTACTTTTGTAAATGTACTAAATAATATAAAAGGTCAAGCAAAGAAATGTTTTTTCAATAAGTCATGATTGTCCTATTCCTGTTCTTGGAGTTGTCAACAGTGCAACCCCTCCCTCCCCCAGCACACACTCATTTTCTTTGCCCAATTCTGTTTGTTCTTAACTCTCATTGATTTCCTGTCAGTCATTAAGCTTCCAGTTATGTCTCTCAAAACCTCTGCAGATTGTACAAGCCATCTAGAAATTACTACTAAGGAGACACTGGTGATTTTAAACGAGTAAGATTTTTCATGATAACAAATTTCTCCAAGACTATATAATCTTTTTCTTTCCTAGTTAAGTCAGAAAGGCAGCAACAATGCCAAACCTGCATAGTGAACACTTCAGTGCAAATTATTGTGGTCAGATTTCAAAGCAGAGAGTTTTGGCATAGAAAATACTAGGAAAAATATTTCTGTGAAAACGTCTGCCCTGATTTTTCCTTGAAAAATGAAAATCCAAGCATTTTCTGTGACCTCTTTTGAATGTTTCTTTCCTATCCATGAGACAATGACTTTCTTATTCTCATTTGTACTAAAGCATTTTGGAAAGAATGAGATTTATATTTACAAATTTGCACGGTTAGTATTATTTGCGTGCATCACACACCAAAAAACTGGTCTTGAATCATTTTTCTCTGACAGGTAGCATAAATCTGCTAAATTCAGTGAAGCTACACAGTTGGAATTCCAAGTTAAATGAGAAGAAATCCAGCTGTTTCTAGGAAATTTGAGAACACTGGGGGGTGAGTGTTTCTACATTTTAGAACAATCATTTTTATGGATTTTAATACTTTTTATTTATTGGGGAAGAGAATCAAAAGAAAAATATCTCTTCATTTCTTCCAGCCTGGGTTTTTAAAATCTGACTGAAGAAATTAAGGGTGATCTTAATGTTAATAAGTAATCCATATCTTTAAGGATTGTTTTGCTGGGTTGCATGAATAGTTATGGGAATTTTGTAAGAAGTTGCACTTTGTAAAAAGCAAAACATGGTATTCAGTTAGTTCATGCTTGGACAAAGTAAATTTTCCACTTTTTTCAAGCAATGGAAACAAATGGAAATGAAACAAAGGGAGAAAATGCATTGTGCTGCCAGTGTAGGAGGAGACAAACTGCTAATAAAGGGAAGTAGTGAAACAAGCCAAGTCACACTGTTTCTCCTCTCTAGACTGTTGAAAAAGGTATTGTATGTCTGATATAAAAAAATCTGAGCTTCTGAGGAGCTAGGACTGGTTTTTAGTAAGTAAAAAATACAGTCTAAGATTGATTAGGTTTTTAAATTTCCTTCTCAGGTGTAGGCACTGTTAGACCCCTACATTTATTAGCTAAAATTCATCCAGTTTCAAACACCATAAAAAGGAACAGATCTTGACTTGGATGCTATAATCCCAATAGAAAAATCATTCTCATAAATATTTTACTCACCCAGTCCTCCAAAAATGGAAGTTTTAATTTTGGTAAATAAATAATATAGAATTTATTTAATACAATATATATAATAAATTATTTTTCCCTATTTGGAAGAAGGCATTGTTTTTATTTAAAATTTGTTTTCTACTTCTCTGGGGCTAAGAGGTTATGAAATCACAATCATATTTGCAAAATGATATATCTTGAACACTTTTTCTGGAGTTGCATTTTTAGAAGTAAATATCTATGCATCTCCTCTATGTGAGGTATGGACAATATGGGAAATGCCACTGAATTCACTTGAAATAGTCATTTCACCTCAGCTAAGAGGTCCTTACAGGTATCTCAGAATATCATGGTTAGGATCGTTATATGCATTTATCAGCAAGGTATGACTTTGATCACTACTTAACATGTAGGCATAACAACCTGCTAAAACCAGGGAAAATTTCACTAAAATTTGCTATGTGGTATACTTTTTCCAGTAATCAGAGGAAACTGGGAAGTACAATGGTGTTCAACCATGCCATGGATGTCTGTTGTAGTGGGAAAAATCCTGGAAACTCCAACATGAACTTTAGCTAATTTGGTAGGCTGCATGATAATTGAATATGCCAGGATTCCCTCCAATAAGCACACATTGCATAATTTCATTTACATCTTATATTCTATTTTAGTTGCAAGGTGACATGCCTGGTCATCACAAAGCCTAGTATCACTGTTCAGCATTGTGCCTCTAGAAAAATCTTTTCTTGACTGTCCCTTCTTTGCTATGAAAGCTGAATTTGTCCAAAATAACCAAATACTGATAGTGCATGGTTATGCTTACAATAGTTGCATAGCTAAAGAAAGCAGCATGGTTCAGGGGAGCTGAGTATTTAAAATGATCCAGTACCTGGATTTCAAATTTCCCATCTCTCTCTTACTGTCTTAGTTTAGGTAATTTTGAAGTCTATTGTGACATTTCCTGGAGTATAACAAACAAATTAAATAATACCAGAGCTGTCAAATCTCTCGGGATGTGAATACTGTAATAAAAGGTAACCTTTTTTTGTCAAATAAATAAATAACATTAAATATTCATGGAAGAGACACATAAGTATAGAGATAAAGTAGCACAACGAGACTTGGTGGTGACCTGCTGTGGCTTAACCTGGCAGGCAGCTAATCACCATACGGTATGGAACATCCCTTTGGCTGCTTAGGGTCAGCTCTTTCATCTCTGCCCCATCCCAACTCTTTGTACACCCCCAACCTCCTCGCTGATGGGTCAGCATGAGAAGCTGAAAAGTCCTTGACTTAGTGTAGGAACCAGTCAGCAACAACTAAAATATTACGAACGTTGATGTCATGCCAAATCTCAAATACATCACTCATCCAGCTGCCAGAAAGAAAATTAACTCTATCCCAGCTGAAGCCAGGACATGGATAAAAGGATAAATGAATATGTATTTTAGTTCCTGAGGTTCAGAGGGGGGTGTTATATATCATCTATAAGCTCATGGGATCTGGATTCCTTGGAATGCTTTCATTTTTGGACATAGCATGAGTTGGATTCAAACAAGATCTCAAAAAGAGGGTTGTTTTGTTGCATTTGGATATGTGGGAAATGTCAGTGTCGGCATAATATAGTGTTGTGTAGGGATTTCATAAATAGTTTGGCTTGCTGAACCAATCTTGCTGGTTTTGCTTGGTACTGCATACAGATTGATTCACATTTCTCCTTAGACAGCTCACTGTGATGTGAAGAGTAATAATGAAAACAAGTGCCTAAAAGGAGCATAAGTGATAGGATCAATCTTAACTCCTCCAATGTGGTAGCCAAATACCTCAAAAGCAGATGACCCACTGCTAAACTGATTTGGATATTTCAGAAAATGCAAAATAGCAAGGAAATAGAGAAAGCCATTATCAAAACAAAAGTAAGTCAGTAAGGTGGGTGTCATAGAAAATCAGAGGTGTGCTAAGATCCAGTTATTATGATTATTAGAGAGATGCCTCTACATGAATTAAGGTACAATCAAAACCATATGCTGAAGTCAATAGTATAGATTTTGTTAAACAGTAAGTGTGAGCTAGAGAGAGAGGAAGAAATAAGAAAGAGAGGGAAGGGACAGAAAAAGAGTGAGAGAGACAGACTAAATAGAAAGATATCACCACTCCATGAATTCTGATGAGATCCTATTGGTCCTGTTCCTCTGGCCTTCCTTTGGTGATCCTAAGAGTGTTTAAGACAATTATGATTTTGAAGTTTCTTGCAAGGTGATGCACTTGAATTCAAGGTTCTCCTACCCCACATATAGTATTGAAATATGAGTGGACATAGATGACTCTGAAATAAAAGTAAATGTCTGAAAGCTGTTTCCCATGTAAACACAGAAAAACTTCTCCTGGCTGCAGTGGTAAAAGATTGGTTACAAAAGGAAATATGCTGATTTGTCTAGCCACAGGAAGATGAATAGACTTGCATTCACAGGAACATCAACCTCAGTTGACTAATAAAGGAAATATCAAATCAGGGAATAAGAGAAAGAGAAATTTGGATGAGGGCCCAAACTGGAAGCCCCATAAACAGAGTGGAATACTATCCATGATGATTGCTAGTATTAAAAAACCAAAACAACCAGGGCTCTGAAATGAAAAAAATGAAAGAAGAAATGATTCAATGCATAGATTGAGGACCAAGACAAAAGTAGGAAAATTACTTTGAACTGAAACTTCAGAGCCTAAAAGGGCTTTCTATCTCTCTTTAAACTAATATTATAGAAATATAATGTAATGTAATATTTCAGCAATTAGGCACCCACCACCAATCTGAAAACCAGACTGAAAGCAAAGCATCAAGAAACCTTATTGTAATATAAAGATGACAAACACTTTCTACTTATTGCTTTGTTATTCTAAAGGGCTACAGTGACACACATTATTAGATAAAATTACGTTTACTACCACTAAATCCAAAATCACATGGAGTATCTCATTCCAGGAAAAGAAGGGAAAAGGGAAATCCAGTGTGTGGTGTGTTATTTTTTTTGTTGGGGTTTTTTTTTTCCTGAAATGCCATTTATAAGATTGATAAGAAGTTCATTCTTTCCAAAATTTGGAAAGAATTCTTTGTCATGGCAAGTTCCTTGTTTATCTGAGACCATGTTGCTGAACAATGCTGGTTGCTAAGACCAAATGTTATTCTAGGAGTCTGCTGCAGGAGGTTTGTTAAAATCTTAGCAATGTTTTTCTCTTAGTGAAACTATTGAAACCTTAGAAGATTCACTAAGGTCAGACAAACTTAGCAGGAATGCACTTGGACATAACTTATCATGGTACAGGACCTTAGTGGTGTGAGGTGTTTCTGAAGACATCAGGTGTAGGCTTTGGTAATATGCTTGGAAACAGAAGATGTTTATCTCCTTTCAAAGTGGAATTATGACAATTCTTCTGATTCCAGAAGGAAGGAAGAAGCTGCAATCAGTAATCATTTATTTATTTAAGTTAACACTTACAGGTGCTAACACTGATTTTGGCATTTAGTCTATAGAACACGTTTGAAGGAAAAAAGTCTGTGAAGGCTAGGCTAGTTTTCTCTCATCATGGTCAATAGTACTTTGTTTACCAAATTTCAAAACAAAATTAATTTAATTTAATTGTTAGAGAAAGAAGACTAAATTAGTCTGTCTTGCTTAACATGAGATCTGTGCATTAAATAAAAATACAAAAGACAAAGTGTTGTCATATTGCTAACATTTCTCATTTGTAGGTTTTCATATGCATCTTGTTCTTTGTATAGGAAACTTCAAGGATTTTAAGGACAGCTATTAATAAAATCCTTATGAAGAAGGAAAATGTTGCATTTTACTTTTAGATAGCAAACTGAGACATGAAGGATGGAAGTAACTATTCCAAATCATAACTGGCAGCCATTGACAGTTTTGGGTTCAGATTTTAATAATCTTCAATAATTTGCCTTCCCAACAATCACTGAAATAATTATCTTTCTATACAGCTAGCTTTCAATTGAACAGTCACTTGCTGATCACATCTCGTAAGTAAATGACAAAGAAATGAGTTGCCATTTGTAGTCTGGAAGATCACAAAGTTAAATACATGAGATAGCAACCTATCCAGTTATTTCAGCTGCATAATTTGGAAAGGGCTCTGGATTTAGTTTCTTTCTGAGTGTTGTCGTCTCTGGTTTATGCTTTTAATGCAAGGTGCTTCATTTCTTGTGGGATTCTGTGGCAGGCCTTCGAAATTCCTAGGACCATTGCCGATCTACCTAAAGGAATCCCATTCTGGGGTTATGACTATAGGTTCTCTCTGAAGAGGAGCCTTTTTGTGGTTGCTTAGGAACCAGACAAAGGGATTCAAGGGAGAAAGAAGGTGTAATGGTAATGAATGAAAATATAATCTGTGTCAACATCTGACTCATATGGGTAACTGGAAGAGGCTTTGTGACTGTGTATACTTGATAAAATTATATTTTCATTTCTGTAAATTCATTCTTGTCAGATGAGTTCTATCTCCCTTAACTATAATTTAGTTGTAAATTATGCATCTATTCACAAAATCTGGTTAGAGTTTGTATGTATTATCTGAGGGAATCAGAAATTAAGAAATTCTTTCTGAGAAAAACAAGTTAATGAGAATTGAAGCCTTATTTGTAACTTTGTTTACAGAGTTGTTCTTGGGCAACATTTGTCATGGGATCTGTGATTACTGTCAGGTACGGTAGATTAAGGCTGATGATCTCAGAACCACACAAATAAACTCCTGGCTTAATTGCTGCACCGAGCTATCCATGGCTGGAGGGTACTTGTGATTCAGCCCCCAGCTGTCTCCTGTGTGAATGAACACACACCAGCTGTGTGGCAAACGTCACTGTAGGTGACACAATACTGTACCTCCAGTGTTCTGGAGATACCTCAGACCTTCAGAGATGCATAAAACAATCTTGGCAGCACAATGTGCTGTTCAATGGGTGTGTAACAGATGTATCCTGCACAGGACAAAAGGTGGGTGCTGGTGCGTCACATTCATATTTTCTGAAAAATCCCTTTGCCCAGGACTTTGCTCCTGGGAAGCTGAGAAGCCTCAGAGAAAAAGGAAAACAAATTCTTTTCTCATTTGCTTCTCCTGTGTTGTGCTCACATGTGGAATGTGTTCGGAGATTGTTTACCAGCAGGTGATTGTTTCATTGGTTTTTGCTGTGAATTGTTTTGACTTATTGGCCAATCAGGGTCAAGCTGTGCTGGGACTCTGGAAGGAGTCACAAGTTTTCATTATTCTCTCCCTAGCCTTCTGTTAGTATCCTTTCTGTATTCCTTAGTATAGTTTAGTATAGTATTTAATATAATATAGTATCATAACATAATAAATTAGCCTTCTGAGAACATGAAGGCTAATTTATTATGTTATGATACATCATTCCTTCCTGCCGTGGGGGACCCAGCAAATACAATGCTGGTGGGCTGCTGAGCTGCCATCTAAAACTTGTATTCTGGGCATTGTGTTTACTTTGGAGATGTCATTCCTGAAGTGAACCTCTGCGAGCCAAAAAGTGAAATAAAGCACATAGCTACAACTGCCAATGAATGCAGTTGCACTGGGGAATGCACCTGGCATTCCATGTTTCCAGAGCCACTGTCAGGATACTGTTCTTGGCCCAGCAAAACTAACCTGGTTTTGAAGCTAGCTGGCCCTGATTCTTTCTTATGACAAACATGTTTCAAACACCATCAGGTTGGCAAATTTCAGCTGCTGCATGTTAAATGCTTCTTTATATCCACAGACCTGTGTGAAAGGTTTTAGGGTATACTGCTATGTCTACCCCAGCAAAGACACAAAAGCTGATTGTGAAATCCTTGTGGAAGTATTGCACGGTAAAAGGCTGTCATTCCTGCTCCTAGCCTTGGAGAAAACTTACTTTCCCCAGCAACCTCGGTTCTTGTGAGCCACTGTGCTGTTCAGATTTCTTCTTATGTTTCTGATGTGGAAGGTTTTTGAGAATGGAAGTTTGACTCCTTACAGTAAGGGTTATGCTGACCATATCGCAGAAATTCAGAATGGCTGAGGTTGAAAGGCTTTTCTGGAGGTCATCCAAGATAATCCCCCTGCTCAAGCAGGGCCACCTACAACTGGTTGATTATTTTCTTCTGCTAGCTTTACTTACTAACCACTGCTAGATTTACCACCTAACCACTTTCTTTTCTTTATTTTAGTTTATTGTAGTTCCTGAAACTTTTGGGAAGCCAAATTCTTCAATTCTGGCTGCTTTCTTTCTGCTGAAGTATTTATTTTCATTTTTATTTATGCTTTTATAAACATATCTTTCTCTTTAAATTTTTCCTTTTTGGTTAAATGTACTTCCTTCAGCTTCACCTCCAGTTTCCTTATCCAGATTATAGGACAAACTATGATTTGAGTCTCTATTACCTGCATCTCTCTGGCTTTTTCATAATGAAGTTTTGCTTTATTCACTCACGTGTGTTTATTCACATCATTATCAATATCTTCCTATAATTGTTATTCATTCAAAAATATATTTTACAGATAGAAAAATGATTTAAAAGTTTATATATTCACAATTGTCTTAACTCTTTCTCTTATTTACAAGTCCTGGTTCACTCCCATCATCCCTGTTTCCTTTTCTTTCTGGGCTTGAAATAAAGCTAGTCTCCTGTTGTGTGCATGTCTTCAGCTCCCTTTTGAATTCATTTCTGTCTTCAGCTTCTGACAATCAGTCTCTCTTACCTCCTTTTCTGAGGCTTCTGCATTCATTAATATTTAGTATTGCCTTTGATCCCAGGATCTCCTGTCAGGTTGAGTAAAGCCAGGCAAAAAAAAAAAAAAAATCATCAATGAATCCTCCCTATCTGTGTTCCCTTAAGGAGTCCTCACTCTATTGTATCTCCTTTCCCTTAACTGCATTGTTTCATTTAATCCATTTCATTTAATTACTGGGATAACTTCAAATACATAAAGCAGGGAACACCATAAAGTTATAAAAAAAGAGAATTTTATTTCCATTCCAAAAGCCAGATAATAGCAGAAAACATCTGCATGTTACTGTATAATAGCTCTAAGTTAAAATGAATAAACTAAAATGCAATTTTTCGTGACATTTCATTTCTTGGGTTTATTTCCTACGTGTCATTTTACTACTCATGCAGATAAACTTACTGATCTATGAAAGGACACCTAGTGGCACCCAAACAGATGTTTCATGTCTACCTATAAAATATAACAATGTCAGTAATATGTGGAAGTGAAGACTGTTATGACCCGCCCCCACGACAGCAAGAGCAACCCAGGTTCTTGTTAATAGATCTCTTGGGGCAGATTAGAGTGATATGACATTGAATGATGGGTGTTTGTGAATATGCATATGAAGGGTTCGTTTCAGAACAATTTGATTGCAATGCAAAGCAGATATGCGGCCATCTTTGTTATTATATCTTAAGTAATACCTTTATGCTTTCATATGCCGTATTACTATATGGCATATGAAAGCATAAAGGTATTACTTAAGAAAATGTATAAGAAAAAGAAAGAAATAAAAAGAAACTATAAGAATAGAATGATACATGGATCACCAGCCATGGACCTACATAAGGCTTGATTGTTGCAGTTTGGGTGTCCATGGGTTGAAGTGATGATTCCTGTCTTTATCTGCCTGGGGCAGGAAAAAAGCCCACAAAACACGAGGTCTGATGGGTTATAATGGGCAAAGGCTCAGGTGGCAACTTCCTGATACATCGTGTATGTGTGTTTGTGTGTATGTGTCTTTCAGTCCTTTGGTGGAAAGCCTCAGAAATTAGTCTGTGGGCACTTTGGGATTATTTGATGGTTTTGAGCACCTCTAAGTCAAGAGAGTTGCCTCCGATGTCAGCACAGTTGAGCCAGCAATGCCCCATACAACCTTCCCAGGGGAAAAGAGGGAGTTTTTTACCATGATAAAAAGCACCAGCCCACTCTGCAGAATTTGCCTCCATCGACCTCAGTCCCTGGCTTGTAGTCTCTAGGTGGTGACAGTCCACTCCTCAGGGCAGAGGTTTTCCATTATACACTCAAACACTCACCTCCTCCTGAGGGGGTTCAAGCCTGGCCTCAGCAAATGGATCTGTGGGCTATGGCCTCCCCCCAGCTAGAGCTGATTTTCAACACATCTGCTGAGAATGGTTTCCTTTGTGGATGCATTCTACTCCCCCCAGGCCTGCTTACTTCTCCTTAGACCTGAGATAATTTGGACAATAGAGCCACCTTTATTTTATCATATCTCAAGTTCCCATCAGGTAGCTTAGCTCACAGCCCAGCTCCCTTCAGGAAGCATACTCAGGGAGGGATGGGCTTTGGTGGTCACTGATGTGCAGTTACCTCTTTGCACAGTTTGCTACAGTGGACAAAATCCCATCAGTGATTTTAACAATGTTTAAGCCATTAAGCATAAAATTTCAGTCTCTCCCAGAGACTAATCCATAAACATGAATTCTGCAATTTGCATAGCCCTAGGATTTTGCATGGGCCTCAAGGGTACATGAACAACCCCACTAACTTCACTGAGACCCTAAACAGACATGAAACCCTGTGTTGGGTTCTCTGATAAATATCCAGGCGTTCAGAAATAACATCACCAAGTACCAGGACACCACTTTTTCTTTTCTTTTCTTGTCTTTTCTTTTCTTTCCTTTTCTTTCCTTTCCTTTTCTTTTCTTTTCTTTTCTTTTCTTTTCTTTTCTTTTCTTTTCTTTTCTTTTCTTTTCTTTTCTTTTCTTTTTTCTTTTCGTGATTAGTGTGTTTTCTACAAAATATGTTTTAATACATGGATTTTCTTTGCAAACTTTGTCTGAAATCTGAATCCTCCCAGGAGATAAAAGTTTGTAGCATTATTTGTCACATTATGTGTTTGCTACAAACAGTTTAAAATTACAGGCATATTTATTGTAAGTACTGAAGCAATGAATTAGATGTTGCATGTTTCATCTATACTTGTCACGATGCTATAGAGCTTGTTAGCAGCCTAGGATATACAGTGATTTAATGCTGGGCTCACATTCAGTATTCTCTTTCAGGCTTAGGATTTACAATTATCTTGTCAGTGTATTTCAAAATGACAGCATGCTGACTCCTTGCAAAAAATCCCCAAAAAACCCACTGAAAAATGGAATCCACTTAATGACTTAATAAGTATCTGTGTAAGAAGCAATGATCTTTTGTAAAGGGAGAGCTTTATTTGTTCTACTGTCCTATTCAGATGTCTTCCTTACAGAACAGGCAGCAAATTCCTCACCTGAATAGCTGAGGCAAAATATGTGAATTTGGTCTGTGACTTGTGTGCCTACAATTCTACATAAACTTTATGCAGAATTTTCTGACTTATCTGGTGATCATTTTTACCACTTATACACTGTGGGGAGGTTAGAAATTTTACATATTCTATCATTAATTTGCAAAGTACTTTGCATTTCTTGGCTGTTATGTGTAGGGAAAGGATGCTTCTGTACTATCATTTTTGCTTGCATTCACAAGTCATTCATGTCTCATTATATAAAACAGACGAGAATATGCAAGTTATGCTTGAAATTAAAATCACATATTTCATTTACTGTAGATTCTTATCTCAGTCACTGCCAGCAAACGTTACTATTTTAGCAATTACCATCCATAAAATCAAAATATCCCAGCATTGTTCAGGCAAAACACCTCCAAACCTGCAAAGTTATCACTGGATGACAGTGATGCTTGACTTAAAATATTCAAATAATTTTAAAATCATTTTCTCTATTAGGAGAAAACCTTGATAACTACCAGGGTTTACACTATATATATAAATGTCATGACTATATGTGTAATCAATGCATGAGTACAGGAACGATAGCTGAAAGAGGTAGAATGATGACCTGGAATTCAGAGAGAAGAGGTTTTAAACTTTCACCAGAAGAAAACGCTGCGGCTGCTGAAGTGGGATGAGTTTGTGAAAGAAGAGTGAAGCAGAAGGAGTGGTCAGGAGATTCACACAGAAGGTGTCACTTGAATCTGGGAAGGATGCTAGCTGCAGAAAGGGTGGTCCAGCCTCATGCCACTTGAACCATATGTGTACAGCTGAGATTCACAGCAGTTTGTCAGGCTCCAGCTTCCTCAATTCACCTCTGATCCCAGTTTTCAGCAATGCAGATGATCACAGGAGAATACACGCAGGATAAGAACCGTGTCTTTGGTGAAAAATCAGACCATAGGGTTAATTGGAGGAATAGGAACAGAATAATGAAACTACCAAATATCTGTGTCCAGCTCAGCCTTCTCTGACCCAAATCAGACAACAGTCCCACCATCTCTGTGTGTGACTACATAAAAAACAGAGGCTTATCCAGACTGGGCATGAAATAACTGAGCAGGGAGAAAAGCAAGGCATGGGAGATGAAGAATGAGCACTGAAGGAGGACTTGTGGGCTTTATACTAATGCATGCCTGTGCTGTAATTCACAAACACCTTGATCATGAAGAAACTCGCCCTTCACTTGTATTGTGGTTTTCATCTGCATTCATATGTCTTATAATTTGCTGCAAAATGTAGTGGTGCCATATCATACAGGGAGATGAAAGGGTGATTTATTAAGCACAGGATAATCATGAAGTTCTTGGTGCAATCACTTGCTCTAAATTGTTAATATCTGCATCCTTTTACTAGGAGATAATGGCAGAGGTTTTTTTCTTTACTGCACCTTTCTTTCAATTAATTTTACATAAAGGATGCTTCAGGCTCTTTGCTTCTCACACATCTTACATCCTTCGTGATATGTTGTGGGGGAGAGAGAAGAACATTATGTAAGTTCTGGTGCCCTCTTTTTACATAGCCAAAGCCATACCAGTTCCCCTCTGACACTCAATATTAGCACAACAAGGAGAACAACAGTAGGAGGAAACATCAGAGCGGACCACAGTTACAGTGGAAATGTCAGCAGAGAATGGCTTTCGGTTACAAATGTCAGTAATTTCCCTTTTTGGTTTTAATGAAAATTCCTTTCTGAGAACCCCTTTATCTGCCCACATGCTTGCACTCTTTGCATAGTAAATATGAAAACCTGTACATAAAATTTAAAGAGGCTGGAGTTTCTCTCCTCCTGTAAAGTTGCCTGCAAAAACATCAATTCAGTTTTGTCCTTCAAGCATATGGTCTGTATTTTCTCAGTATACTTAAGATAGATTACCATTTAAAGCATCTGAACAAACCCAACTCATTAAATAAAATTATATTTTAAGTATATTTTATCATTTATCACAGAAATAAGGATAAAATGGTCAGATGTCAATATATATCAGTAGGGTTAAATGTTCATAACGGATTTAAGCAAGGAAATGAACTTTTAAAGTAGAAAATACCTGAATAAAAAAAAATTGAAAAATACTCAAAATACTTAAAAATTAAATACACTTTTAACTTTAATGATTATTTTTCATTTTTCCTTATCAGCAATGATGACACATCAAGTAAAAACTCTCATTTAATTAATATTTTACTCTTGAAGGAACAGGGCTAGACCCTGCTTAAAGTTTTATAAAATATAAATGTGGTATTTTTATGACCCATTATAAGGGTATGTGACATGCACAGGAATGAATGAACTCCCTCAGTGATCATTGTAAATGCCAGACTGTCAACTCTTAGGATCTTATTTGCAAGCACACATAATGTATGTGAGGAAGAGAAAGCAAGGGACAAAGAAGGGACAGTGTCAGCCCATATTGTCTCATTTGGGCTTAGAGGGCTGATGCATGAAGCAGCAACCCTCCACTTTTTGCTGGAGCAAGCCCCAGGCAGGTATCATCCTCCCCTTCCCTTTTCCCTCCTCCTGAGGAAAGGATGGTAGCTGTGATCACACCTAGGCTCATTCTGGGCAAACCTGAAAAGATTTTTCAGATTTTGCATGTTGAGGTGATCACAGAGCCCTTGGCCCTCTGCAAGTTCCTTACACAGCCCTGGGAAGGAAGGGACATCCCCTGAGGAATCAGGCTTACTTTTGGGTTGAAGAGGGGAAAGAGATGCTTGGTTGCAGGGAAAGACGAGGAGTATGGTGATTTTGTCTCGTGTCTTTTTTTTAATCCTGATTATACATAAGATGTTTTCAGATAATATCTCTGTGTAGGCTCTGAAGAACAGTAACCACATCTGTCAAAGGGAGGTCTTGAGCTTCCTTTCCTTCAAAAAGGAAATTTTTCTGTGTTATGAGAACAGAATTTTCAATTCTGTTTTTATCTCTAATTCACTTTTTCAGAATCTTATACTGATAGGTAACAATTACTTAACTAAAATAAGGGAAGTGGGAAATGGAGGGATCTTCTAGGAAGTCTATAGAGGACCTTCAAAGCAGATGATTGAGTGCACTTGAAATAAGCATACAGAAGTAAATAGGATAAATAGTATGGTTATTATGAAAAAATGTAAATGTGGGCTTTGGTGCTTCAAACACCAGGACAACATGGATTCACTTTATTTTAACAATTTTTGGGGTAAGCTTCAAAAGGACCATGGCTACAATAACAAAAGAACCTTGCCACACTTTTTCCTACTTGATTTAGAGAAAGTATGCTTGATTTACCATCTCTGCTAACAATCCTCTTCCTGTCAAATATAAAATATGAATACTGGCCTTGGGTCAAATATGAGTAACTCATATCTACAATGTTATATAACTAGAGGTGTACTTAATATTCTGAATATCCTCATCTGTACAAGTAAAAATTGCAAAGTCTGGATTAGCAGAAGGAATGTTCCTAAAGTGTCCTCAAGAGTGGTAGCAAACACCAACAAGCTTTACTTTCTGCTGCTTAAGATTGCGCATCAAAAATGTAGAAACAAGTTACTGTCTCGAAGGTTAAATCCTCTTGACTCTTGGATTACAGTACCTTAGTACAGAACAATCAATTAAAAAATTAATTGGGAGGGGATAGATTTCTAATATTGTGATAACTGAAATAATTTTATTTGAAAAATAATTTTATTGTTCTTTTACAAATTAATCTTGAAAATGTCTAGTTTTAAATCTTTGCTTTAATCATGGAACATTTGGCAAAGAAAGAGAATTATGTTAGTTTTTAGGTAAGTGTGACCATTTTATAACAGTGGTATAATAGAGAGTAAATTGTGATTTTGTTTTAAACAGCTCATTTTCAGTTCACAACAGGACATTCTGAAAACTGTAGAATGACAAAGAAAAGTTCTTTACGTCACTGCTTCTGTGATTCACATAAATAGAGAGGCTTTTTTGTGAGGGCAAAGCTCAGGTAGACTGACTCAGTTTAGCTCTGTAGGAAACCATGCACTCAGTTTGATTAACAACAGTAAAAAAATCTCAAGGTAGTTAAACTAGAAACTTATATTTCTTTCCCCCTGAAAGCAGAAGAGCAATTTTGTCTCAAGCAAATATGTAACTTAATTTATAACTCCAGATGAATTTCACACACTGTAAAAACTCTAGACAGCTAATGAAGACAGGAAACAAATTAAACAGAGTTGATTTAAGGACCAGCTTTAGACAGAATAATAAACCAGGGGGAAAAAAGCCTGCACAAAATAGTGTGATATATAAATTAGGGTGATATATAAATTATATTATAATTATTATATATTATATTAATTTTATGTAAACTCTTTGTACTCAATGGATAGATAATAATTCAGGGTTTTGTTTTTGTGAAATATGCTCACCTGGAGATAGCAGACTGTCAAAACTTAACAAGAAATCTGAAGGCACTACACTTTTGCTGCTTGATTCCAAAAACCAAGATTTAAAATTAGCCAAAGGGAGTACTTGGATGTTTAAGGAGACACATGGCAATTTTTTTTCTTTAATCCTGCTGTTTGTTTTGAATCTTACGTTCAAGTGAAACTAAGATTTCAACTTCTACAATTCTCTGTTAACTTTCAGAGATAGTACTAGATCTCTGAAGGGGGGAACTTGAAGTCAGCACTAGAATTATCTCTGGCATAAAGTTATGTTTTATTTATATCACAGCAATCAAAAATTTATACAGTTTGAAATATGATAATGAGAAAAAAGAGGATGGGTAAAATGGGAAAGTATCCATCAAAGGTTTCAATTTCAGTTTCCTTTACTTATGTATTTGGCATCTTGTGATTACTATTTATATAGTAACTAATAACGTACTAATAATTCTGGATCTAGCAAGAGATCCTCTTGAGAGGAGGATCCTCTGAGAACTTGATCCTCTATTGCACAGTTTAGTATTCAGCCTAGTAGGGTTGCAAGATGCCAAGTCAAAGTGGTAGCATCTTCCAGGTACTCCACATACCTGCAAGGGATGTACAAAGTGTGGGGCATGTGAAAGATTTCCAGGTTCTGCTTTTTCTTTTCCCTGTTCTGCTTTCATTCCTCAAAACTGACCTTGGAAAGACAAGGAATCATTTCTGAGACGGTTTAAGAAGAACACTCTCTATTTTTGTTCTAGGTTATAATTTTGGCCCTGGTTCATGTGTGATGATGTAATGTAGCACAGTTTTCTGTAATACCCTGTTTCTGAAGTGAAGTTGTCAAAGTTCCCCATTATATTAGTTTTAGAAGTGGAATGGGTTCTCATTACTTCTCCTTGTTACTGAAAAAAGTAGACTTTTTCTTTGCCTTTCACTGTTTCTGGGAGTTATGCTGGATTTTTAGTTTTCTTTTTGATAAAAGACAAGTTCCTGAAGATGTTTTCTATCCCTGTGCAGTATTAAATGTCTCTAGAATTATTAAAGCTGTGACTGCCATTGACCCTTTGGTTTAAATTGGTTGTACTGACTACTCTAGGGCTCTCATTAGTTGGATGTTGTATTACACTTTTTTTCTTAATTTGCCATTTGTGGCAGGCTGCATATCTGAGTCTAATTTGGAGGATTTAAGAGCTCTCTTTACCAGAGATTTTTCAAGATATGCTCAGTATCATACTAGCACAGTATATCTGTATAGGACATTGATCCCATGACAGATCTGAATAATATCTAAACTAAAACTAAAAGTGTTTCCCTCAGGAATGATGAATTCACAGGTATTCTTTTACTTCACTAGTTCTTCCTGCCTACTGATAGCAGAATAATAGGATATGAGATATCTGACTGAACAGAACACAAAGCCAAAACATTTCTTTGTTGCAAGGAAGTATGAGACAATATCCCTAGAGTAACACTGGTGATGTGTTTTCAGATTTTTACTGTCTGTGACCAAAAGCAGAGTTGGGTCCATGCATGTAGTGGGTATATGCTGGCTGGACACCAGGCACCCACCAAAGCCTCTCCATCACTTCTGTCCACAACTCGACAGTAGGGAGAAAACATAATGAAGGGTTCATGGCTTGAGATAAGGACTGGGAGGTATCACTCACCAAATAGCAAAATAGGCAAAACAGACTTGAATTGGGGATGTTAGTTGAATTTATTACTGACAAAATCAGAGCAGGAAAATGAGGAGTAAAAACAGAACTCATAAATACCTTTCCCCACTTCTCCCTCCCAGTTCTACCTACCCCCCTCCAGAAGCAAAGGGAGACAGCGAGTGGGGGTTATGATCAGTTCATCACCCATTGTTTCTCCCACTGCTCAGGAAGAGGAATCCTTCCCCTGGTCCAGCGTGAGGTCTCTCCCAAAGGAGACAGTCCTCCATGACCTTATCACTCTCTACAACTTCCTGAAAGATGGCTGTAGTCAGGTGGGGGTTGGTCTCTTTCTCCAGGCAGCAACTGACAGAACCAGAGGACACAGTCTCAAGCTGTGTCAAAGGAAATATAGGTTGGATATCAAGAAAATGTTTTTCATGGAAAGAGTCATAACGTTCTGGAATGGTCTGCCTGGGGAGGTGGTGGAATCACCATCCCTGGATGTGTTTAAAAAAAGACTGGATATGGCACTCGGTGCCATGGTTTAGTTGAGGTGTTAGGGCATGGGTTGGACTCAGTGATCTTTAAGGTCTCTTTGAACCTAGTCATTCTGTAAATTCTGTGAATTCTGTGAACTTCTCCAATGTAAGTCCATTCCACAGGCAACAGTCCTTCACAGACTGCTGGAATGTGGGTCGCTCTTACATGGAGCCCAGTGCTTCAGGCACAGCCTGCTCCAATGTGGGTTCCCCATGGGGTCACTAGTCCTACCAGGAAACTTGCTCCAGTGTGGGCTCCTCTCTGCACAGGTCCACAGGTCCCTTGTCACAGACATCTTTGTATGAAAATCCTTTCTTAGGATTTTTTCTTCCTGAGAAGCTAAGAGGCTCCAGGAACAAAATGGTTATCTGCTGCGGTGGAATGCAACAGGTGGATCCATGATTGGTCTCGTGTGGATGTTTGGATTTAGTGACCAGTCACGGCAGAGCTCTCTCTCTCTCTCCCTCTGTCCAAGCCAGCTGCCTTTGTTATCATTCTTTTCCTTTCTATTCTTAGCTAGCCTTCTGAGATGAAACTTTTCCTTCTATTCTTTAGTATAATTATAATGTAATATATATGATAAAATAATAAATCAAGCCTTCTGAAATATGGAGTCAGATCTACGTCTCTTCCCTCATCTTGAAAACCCCTGTGACCACTGTCACAGTCCCTGATAGAAGGCTCTCTAGCACAGGTTCCCCATGGGGTCAGAGCCTCCTCTGAGGCATCCACATGCTCCAGAGTGGATCTCCGCTACAGGGAGGTGGAGCTCTGCATCCCTGTGCTCCTCCATGGGCTGCTCAGGGACACAGGTGGCTCTCCATGGTCTGCACCACAGGCTGCAGGGGAGCCTCCGCTCTGTCACCTGGAACACCTCCTCCCCCTCCATCTCCACTGACTTTGGTGTCAGCAGAGTTGTTCTTCTCACATATCCTCACCCTGCTCTGGCCAGAATTTCATCTGCACAGTAATCTTTTTATTTCCTTAAATATGTTATCCCAGAGGTGTTGCCACCGTTTCTGATTGGCTCAGCCTTGGCCAGTGGCATATCCGTCTTGGAGCTGCCTTGGACATTGGCCCTGCTGGACGTGGAATAAACTTCAAGTAGCTTCTTACAGAAGCCACTTCTGTAGCCCCCCTGCTACCAAAACCTGGCTGTGCAAACCCAACACAATGCAAAAGGAGTCTTTTTGAGTAAAGTTTTCACCTGTCAACAGACATATTTTTGTGTATTTGAAGTAGTCCCAAGTTACAGCCAAGTTGTTTAGGAGAAATGGAGACCCATTCAGATGATTTCATAAGGATGAGCGGCCCACAGGTACTATGGTGGAAGACAAATTCTTTTACCACTGGTTTCCTAAAGAGATAGCTGCCCTCATCCCTGTGGTACATCTGCTACATTTTATAGAAGACTGGAAGGCAAGGACATCTCAGTTTTGCATATAGGACATTTAGAGCCATTATGGTAAAATTGGTACTGTCCAGTGTTTTGCTTTCTGATGAGGCAGCTTAAAGAAATTTAACATCTCACCCCTATTGTGAAGGTGATGAGATGAACCTACTATCTTTTTGTGTAGGTCAAGGTAGCAGTAATTCAGTGAAATTCTGTGAAAAAGCTGAGATGATGGTTTAAAGGAGAGGGAGGTGAGACTACAATGCAAGCAGTGTTGACCTGGATGTTATAATCTCAGCAATGGATATCAATATCCTATGGTCATAGGTTTATTGTTATCTGTTTATCTGCAATAAAGCCTTCTTTTGATTGTAGCACAACTCCGCTGTCAGTTTTGTGTAGTTTTGTGTGAGTACACTGATCTGGAGAGAATTGCAGGTCTGGATGCCTTCTGCTGTTCATGAGTATGGTGTTGTGACTCTTAGTGCCCAACCATCTCTGCACAAATGAACACTCAATTCAATCTGCTTGGAAATCAAAATTAGCTCAGCCAGTTAAAGGATGGCTCTAACATTGTCATCCATGGTCACAGGCTAGATCCCTGTATGAGCCATTTGTTTTAGAGTTGTAGTCCATGATCCTTATGGATCCCTTCCAATTCAGAATATACTGCAATTCCATGAAAACTGTTGGAAGTCTGATGACTGTAGGGAAAGAGACATCCAAGCTAGCTTGGAATGTCCTGTAGCAGGGAAGCTATGTGGGAGGGGCAATATGTCTGAGGCAGTAAACACTAAGAGAAAGAGATTATGATATGCAGCACTATTCTGCTCAGAGGCAGGTGTTCTGCTTCAAGACTTGACATATTATGTCCCCATAGCACTGTAACATAATGTAATTCTACAATTATATTAGCTTCCTGATGGAGGAAAATGAAGCATAAAGATTATGTAATTTTCCCCAGGCAAGCCAGTGCCAAAGCTAGGAACAGCATAATAATAGACAATGGTATTGTAAGAATTCTAGGAATATCGCAATTTGAATTGTCCACTGTACTTCAGGATGGCAAAATTATTAGATGGTGACACTATGCATAGCAACACATAGCGATGTGAGCTCTATGGCTGCTGTCCTTCAGCTTCTAGGGCTGCCCAGACAGTGGTGGAGGAGGATGGCTGAAGCAGTGTCTTCAACCCTGTCCTTGCAATTGGTGCTGTTTCCCTCCTCCTGCCAGTGCTGAATCAGGGTCCAGGTTCTTGCACATGTGAGTGCTGGTGGATCCCACTTTACAGGTGGGGGGAAGGAGGCAGCTAAATAGGGGATATTGGAACTGGTGCACATTTCAGCATCATTTTGCCCTCTGATGGTTTCCACCCAAAACCAAGGGCCTCAGGGGTCAGTACAGGCACCCAACAAAATCAAATCATCCTGGTAACTACAATGAGAAAAGACTGAACAAAATACATATTCAGTTATTGCCAACCTTCTCCTGCCCACTGACCCCTTGTGAAGGGAATTACAATGGCTCAGCTGGCACCTCTCTACTTCTAGGATTTGGTGTGATAAATTTTCAAGCAGCATTTCTTAACTGAATCAAGCTCAGGTAGGCCAGACCTATCACCTTGCTGGCACTTTATTTGGCAAAGGGTCACACGTGCAACAAGTAGAGAATGTGGTGAGATGTATGGGACCAAGAAGCCTGCTAGGGATCTTCATTTCTTGATATCTAAGATCTGATCTAACACCGTCCTAGTAATCAGGAAGGGACAGGAGAAAATAGTCAGAGGAGTGATGGGAAAGAGGAATAAAGAAAAGAGGGGAGTGAAGGTTTTTAAGAACATACTGGGGGATTTCTTATCTCAGATTCAGTCTCAAATCAACACTTCATATATCCCTGAGACCCTGTGGCCCATTACACAATTTCCCAGCTTCCCCAGCACATCTCTATTTCTCTTCTACTTCCCACTTTCCTCAGTTCTGGCAATAAAAATATTGTAGTACAATATTTTTAAATAAATATTTGTAAAAATATTACTACTACAAAGCATCATGTAATGAAGAGATATGTATAGTTGTGGTTGTCAGAGCTCCACATTCAGTCCAATCAAGGAAAAAGTCTTTCTAAGGGAAAAAAATTCTGAGCAAATTCCTTGTCCCTCATTTTTCACTGTCGCTTTTATGAAAACCAGAACATGTATTGTTTAAGACAACAGTAAAGGCCAATTTCTTTTTGGACAGTAATTAAAAGAAGCAAAACAGAAGACCTCTCTTTCTGATGCCATCTCGTATTACTCTTTTGAGATGATACAAACCTGAGTGCCAGTGCTCGGTTTAAAAGACAAAACACAATTGTCCACAGACCATTGCAGTTTTGATGGTCCTGTGAGGATCATTGCTTCAGATGTGTATTATTAACTGGCATCCTGTCATCTTCCCCTGACCTTTCGCATGGGGATAGCACCCACTGCACATGGCTGAGCAGTCGGCTGTCATTATTCCCCCACTGTAAAACTTGGTACCAGACTCAGCTGGCAATTTAATAAGATGTTTTGAAAGAAAGAGTTCTTTGTCATATGTAATAATGAGTGTTTCTACTGCCAGTACAAAGTCAGATGTTTTAAAGACTTTACGAGAAAGGAAAGAATAATCATTCCCCTGATCTGAGATCTGAAATGTTGGTTATTACTTAGTTCTCTGGATTTCAAGTATCTTTTTAAAACTTGATATTGTCTTTAGCAAGAACAGGGATTAATTACCAGGCTCACTTTTCTTTATACCTTCTTAAAATATATTTAAAATATTTATAATTAAATTAAGGCCTGATTCCACCTTTTCTTTTTTTCTGTTGAATAACCTTCAAAGCTGTATCTGACATTATGTAAATCAAAGGCCCAGTTCTTGGAATGAAGAAGTAAATGATGGGGGAAATCATGAAGAAATTTTTTTCAGAGCTTAATCCTGTATATGTAGGTTTTACAATGAAAAATTCCTTTAAGTTCAAGGAAGTTGCTTCTGCTTGCTGTGCCCTATCACTTTCAGACAAACTTGAAGGCTTTTGTTCCAAAAATATTGGGCAGAAAAACACAACACACCCATATATTACCTCTAGAATATCTGACTTCCATGTGTAAAGGGGTTATTAATACCACAAGAGAATACTCTGAGGCTGTCCTTCACTTTGTCTGAAGAATTTAATTTACAGACATACTTTCCAAACCCTCACCACAAAAAAACAAGACAATGTTGCCAAAATTATCTGAAAAGAAATTGAAGAAAGTGGTAAACAGAAAAACTATATTAAAAAAAATTTGAAGAGATCTGGAGCAGAAATGAGAACACTGCAGTGTGGTTCAAACACAGAATAATCTCATGAAAATACAGTATCTGTGATATAAAACATCCGTCTTTCTAGAACATGACTTTTCAGTTTAATTTGCATTCCCCACCATTCCTATATAGCTGAGATATTCAGCAGTGCAAAGCAACTGAAAGAAAACAATTAAACCTGTATATATGATATCTCCTTTAGTGATTTACATTATCAATTATTGTCTTCAGCACTCAGATTCCTTACATATTATTAGTCATGAATGAAATTACAGCACACATTTATTTTGATGACTACATATGTTGTTTGAACCTCTAAAATACATACAGTTTTCATTTAACTTTGCATTCAGCAGTGACACAATAACAAGGAATGCAGACAGATCCTCACTACTTACCAAATATTGCTATTACTCAATTAATCTAACTATTTAATTTTTGTTTAACACCAGCTGTTGCTGTTTTCTCAGAACTTGTCTTTAAGCTTAGAAGCTCAAGCCATGAGCGGGAATGTGTAATTTTGCCTGTGCTGCAGGAAGCATTTGAGAGACAAGCTTGTTGAGGAGCTGTTGATTTCAGAACACACTGCAAGTGAATTTGCATAGACAAATTAAATGACCCATATCAACTTCTAGTGCTAACAAATACTATTTGTGAGTAGTGACACAATGCATATTTCTACCCCTTAACCATTAATGAAGCTACACAAGTAAATTAAGTTATGCCATTCCATCTTCATAAATTGCTGATTCAATAGATCACACTTGAGAAACAGCTGAGTAATTACAGGATGATGCTTGAAGCAAGAGAGGCCTCATTTGCATATTAACAGGCATTTGTTGCAATAATTTCTGTCCTGGACTGGTGAATGTTAGATGTGATTAATCCTGTGAGCACTGCAGCTTGACTTCACAAGGGCTGCAGTACATGTGTGTGCTCCACAACAGCAGCAAAAAGGCACACGGGTCTAATTAGCACCAGGAAATAGCCCAGGTACAGATACCTTGGAGAATATTTATCTGCAACGTCTTGTTCCACAAAAGGTCTTGTGAAACAATCTCAAAATATTGGAGGAAAGGGAAAAGCAACACAGGAAATCTTTTAAGCACAAGTAAGGCAGAGTTCCTACTTCTCAAATGCCCAAATAGGTACAGAAAGAAGATAAAAATGCTTTCCACACAGGTTCAAGGAAGGTTTTATTTAATTTGCAAAATTCTTGCAATGAATGAGTTTTTTACCTGAGAAATTGAATGAGCTTTTTACCAGAGGATTTTGCTTGGGCTTATTTGTTTGTACAGAAGGGAACAGAAAACTCGATAAAATTTATATCACTCTGCTTGGTGAATCTGTGGGCATAACATGTCTAATTCACCTTGGTGAAAGTCAGTTTGCTCCCTAATGATTTTCTGTTCTTCATTTGTACTTAAAATTTCTTAGGAGGAAAATTCAATTGTTACCTAACCAATTTAAGTCTACACCCTTTTGGGCCAATAAAGAATCATTTAAGGGACAGCAAGATACAAGAAAGAGGTGGAAATATGTATGGATGGAATCTGGAAGCTGACTTGACTTGTGGACCCAAATGATGAAATGTTACTCAACCTCTCCATAAAGATAATGCAGATGAACTAAAACCCATTGTTCTCTGAGCTGGTTACAAAGCCACGTCCTGTTTCAGTTCCAGTATATTGAGTCTCCCACATCAAAAATAACCTAATGTGTTTTACTGAGCAACGAGGCATAGTTTGTAAAATTGCTAGCAGAAGAAGGTTAGCCTGGCACTATTCTTTATGATCTTTAAGACAGAAAAAAAAGCATGGCATATACGCCTTTCATATGTTTATTGATTTTTTTCCTCATCCAATTAAAGAATCACAGTAAAAGACAATACTATTTTTCATGTAAATGCATTAACAACAGAGGGAGGGTTGAGGAGAATCTCCGTCTTTTATTGGGTAGGGGTGAAACACAGTGACAAAAGGTGATGAAAAGGCCAAGGTACCTAAGGACTTTGCCCTAGTGTCTTTATTAGTAAGACCAGTTGGTCTCTGAATGACCAGTCCTCAAGCTGGAAGACCTGGATAGGCACCAGAATTAAGCCCCCTAATCCAAGGGGAAATAGTCACTGACTTGCTACAACACATAAACACACATTAGCCCATGTGGCCAGATAGGATCCACACAACTGTACTGAGGGACCTGGTGGAAGTGCTCAGAGAGTCAGTGTCCTTCATTTATGAACAGTCCTGACTGATTGGGGAGGTCCTATTTGACTGGAGCTTTGAAAATGTGATGCCTGTCTAAAAGAAGGACTGGAAGGAAGATCCAGGGAACTACAGGCCTGCCAGTGCTAGGAAAGGGTATGGAGCAGGTCACTTTGAGTGCCATCACTCAGCACATGCAGGACACCCAGGGGATCAGGCCCAGCCAGAGTGAGTTTGTGAAAGGCAAATCCTGCTTGGCCATGTTGATGTCTTCCTATGGCAAAATGACCCACTTAGTGGATGAGGGGCAGGCTGTGGATAGTGTTCTACCTGGACTTCAGTGAAGCCTTTGACACTGTTTCCTGCAGCAGCTCCTGGAGAACCTGGCTGCACTGGGCAAAAATCTGGCTGGACGGCTGGGCCCAGAGAGTGGTGGTGAAAAGAGCTACATCCACCTGATGGCCAGTCACAAATGGTGTCCCCAGGACTGTGAGTATTGGGGCCAGTCCTGTTTAATACCTTTATCAATGACCCACACAACGTGATTATGTGCAACCTCAATCATTTTGCCATTTTGTAGATGACACCACGTTGGTCAGGAGTGTTGATCTGCTGAAGCATAGGAAGGCTCTACAGAGGGATCTGGACAGGCTGGATTGATGAATTGAGGCTGATTAGATGAGATTCAACAGAGCACAAAGTCCTGGACCCTGCACGCCCTGCAGCTCTACAGCCTTGGGCAAAGTGGCTGGAAATCTGCCTGGGGTAAAAGGACCTAGGGGTACTGGCTTACAGGGGATAAATCAAGCATACTTTCTCTAAATCCAGTAGGAAAAAGAATGGCATGGTGTGCCCAGATGGCCATGAAGGCTAGTGGCATCCTGACCAGCAGGACTTGGGCAGTGATTGTCCCCCTCTACTCTGCGCTGGTGATTGCCAGACATTGAGAGCTGTGTACAGTTCTGGAAAAAGACATTGAGACACTGGAGCATGTCCAGAGCAGGCAACTGGGCTGGTGAAGTCTGAAGCACAGGTCTTATGAGGAGCAGCTGAGGGGACTGAGAGGTGTTTAGTCTGGAGAAAAGGAGGCCAAAGAGCGTCTTTATTGCTCTTTACAACCACCTAAAATAAGGTTGTGGTAAGGTGGAAGTGTGCCTCTTCTCCCAGGAAGCAAGAAAATGGCCTCAAATTGCAAAAGGGGAGGTTTAGATTGCCATTAGGAAAAATTTCTTCAGAGTAAGGCTTACCCAGGGAAGTTGTTGAGTAACCAGCCTTGGAGGTATTTAAAAGATGTGTAGATGTGGTGCTTATGGACATGGTTTAGTGGTGAACTTGGCAGTGCTGGGTTAATGCTTGGACTCAATGGTCTTAGAGGTCTTTTCCAACCTAAATCATTCTATGATTCTAATTCTATTTTAATTCTGTTTTTTTCTTGTTCTTATTTTGTCTCTATGTGTCTTGGGAGGTCCACCTTTCTAAGGAGGGCCACCTTTCTATGTGTCTGCTGTGATTGGGATGGTTGGGGCATCCAGGAAGATTTCCCTTCTTCTTCTTTCACATAATGGGATTCATCAGATTTTTCTCACTACAGCTATTAATTACTACAGTAAACTGCCCAAAGAGGTATGATGTGAAAACACATTGGACCTGTAAATTGTTTTCTGATTTTAAAATCCTTCTTGAGCAAAAGAGAAAAAAAGACCCTCATTTTCATTGACTCAGTTATTCCCCTATCTGTTCATCACCAGAGCACATACTTAGGCATCTCCAGGCTGGAAAAGCAGTGTGATTCAGACAGCCTGTGGGAGTTCCTCTGCCTCCTCCTCTCCTCAAGAGTTTGGTGCTCCTGAAATGCAATGTGCACCATGATTAGGGGCTGCCTTCAGCTAGACAATGAGGATGTTATGAAGAAGGATATGTCAAACCTCTCTCCTTCCTCAGAGGCATCACTAACACAGGGACAAGGCCTCTGCCCCACTGAGATCTGAGCAATCACACTGGTGTACTGAAGTTACTTGTGAAGAACTATCCCCATCTAAAGAGGATGTGGCGACTCCTTCCTAAATAGGTGTATCATTTTGTTACTTAATTCTTCCCTGTTCTGATGGAATGATATTATTCTGTAATAAAAAGTTAGGGTGCAAAATCAGAGTTCCTCCTAACGAGGGTAAGGTGTTACATCCTATCAATTCCTAAGCTATAATGCAATTTCTGGTGCTGTCAGTGCAAGCTCTCTTCATCATCTTTATCCCAAGAAAACCCAAGTTTATTCACTTGCTAGAGAAAGGTGCCTTTTGCATAGGGCTTTTCTGTCTTCCAAGTAGTAATAATGCAGTACATTCTATAAAAGAGAACAGAGCAAATCAACTTGGGACCTAATTACCTCAAGAAAGCAAAACTCCCTGACAGAGCTAACAATCTTACTAGTATACCTAACTTAAGCACATAACAAATTGCTTTTGCATGTTTTTTGTGGGCTTTTTTTGGTGTGGGAGTTAGGGGGGAACTGGTGGGGTAGGGAGAGGAGGTTTAATATTTTGACTTTGATAGCAAAGATCTAAATGGTTAGCAGCCTCTCTATTTTATAATAACACAATCACAGTAATAGTCATCAGAGGCAGCTGAGTTGGGAATATATTGATAAATATAAATAAGACAGAAACAGAAGATGAAAAAGAATTAAAGAACATTGCAGTTTGAGAAAACACCTCACATTTCTCTAGGTGTATCACTCTGCTTATGAAGATGTTCCTCAGAATGCACCAGAGATATTGGCAGTAACAGAATAAGTTAAGCCTTTTGCACTGTGAATAGTATCAAATAATGTTAATTTTCTAGTGGCTAAAGTGAGTCCTGTGGTTCTCAGTATTTATATTTCACATTAAATCATTTGTTTTCTTATGGACTCAGAGTCACATATCACAGAGTCCTTGAGCACTGGGGCTCATATTTAGCTTTTTTAATTACCTGAATGATGTATAAAACCCACATTTGATGAGACAGCTTTATTTCATTCTGACCATTCATCTTTGAGCATATTGTTGAGATGACTAGACAAATGGCAGCATTATTTATTTATTTGTTTATTTATTCTCTCATGTAGCACTAAGACAGAAGTAAAAATGCAAAAGTAGATGCTAAACAACATCAGAAAGATTTCTGATGGTCCCCAAACAACACAGAATGGTGAGTAAAATATAGAGAACCAGAAATATTGTGGAAATATCAAGAACCAAGTATTAATCAAGCTGTCATGGACTATTGCTGTTGCTGGATTACTTTCCCTAACAAAGTTGATTCCACAGAGGATGCCAAGAGGAAAAAACCTCCATGTATTCTCTTATATTGTGGAGAGGTCTAGCATTTCTAACCCACAGACATCCAAAGCTAAACATTTACAAAGATAGATAAAACCCTTTCCCTTCAGGAAATAGGTAGAAGTTCAGGGAGTTCAGACAACCTAACTTCCATTTGTTTGTGACTTATAGAGTATGTACTTTATTCTTTCTTTTTAAATATAAGTAATGAAGCTTCAAGGGGAGAATTTGCTTCTACCAGAAAAAAAGGACCTCCAGAAAGTGAAGAGAGTTCTTTTTTTCTACTAATTACCAAGACTTCAAAAATACAGTCGAGTGTTAGATTTCTCTTAAACTCTATTTTCTTTGCTTCTTTTTTTTTTTTTGCCATTGTTAAAAGTAACTAGGTAAAAGCAATTCTATCACAGATGTAACCAAAGGAGCAGATTAAATGTTCACATCAATTGAAACAATTTTGTAGTGTTTCAGTCACAATAAAGATAGGAACAACACAGCCTAGCTTCTTTAAATACTGGGGTCAAAATGGAAATACAGAAAAAATAAATTAAATTGAATTTGGTGCATACAATTTTTTAGTTTGTCAAATTGCATTTAATTTTTTTTAACTCAACAATTATTTATATATTAAAATGCAATAAATTGCTATGACACTGCAGATACGCTGTCCTATCATTGAGGATATTGAACTGGGTTTCACAGTATCATGAATTTCCTGAATTGCATGATACAGTTCATTACAGAGTTCATGCTGTTTCATGAATTGCAGAATACAGTTTAAAGCAACTTTGTTTTTTTTTTTTTGAGTGATTTATCTCTTGAGATCCATATTTGAGTGTCGGGTCAAGATGAACTGAAAACCTATACAAAATATAGCTGCCCCAAATCACAGTCAGGGAAAACATTTACTGCAGCTTCATACCTTTCCAGGTTATAAAATTTAATAAGGCCATGTTGCTGCCATCTGCATCAATTCCCCTTTTCATCAGGAACTTTCTGCAAAAAGTGTTTTTGTGAGCGAGATATAAGTGTATGTGTAAGAAACAGACCCAAGCAACAGAGGGGAGGAGCTTGATACAGCAGGACAGACATGAGATGGACCAGCTCCATTTGTAGTTTATCAGCTTTTGGAGGGGACAGTGTCTGTGGCATTGTAATGAGCAAAATGTGTGATCCCTGTGTGTTGGAGGAGAACGCATTTCTTCCCGTTACCATTTCTGCTGATCAGCTGCCCTCAGTGATTTGTCCAGCAGCCACAGAGCCCTCAGTCAAGGTGCACAGCACAGGGACCAGACAGCCACCACTGCCTGCAGGGCTGGAATGGGCAGCTGGAGCCTTGGTGCAACTGTGTGAAAATTAAGGATATACCAGGAAAATCTGTAGCAAGGTTCTTCTCAAACTGGTTGCTGTGATGTTCTGTTTCACAGGTTGGTGTCTTTTATGTTGGGGAGCAGAGGCAGGATGGCTGCTCCTCTGGGATTATTTATTCTGCTGATACAAACCTAATTGTTCTGGACCAGAGCATCACCTTGCCATCACCTGCTTCCCGCTGACTCCAGACTCTTTCGTTTAGCAATACTCTCAAGTTCACAAGCAGATGCTGGAGCAGAGGACATTAGTTATGCTGACACACATTAATTTCCATTGTTGAACCTGAACTGCATATCCCCACCCACCTGTGCTGAAGCTGCCAGTTTTTTTGTCTTTATTTTTGTTCTATTCCTCTTTTATGAATGTCAAGTCAATGGCAAATCGTGCCATCTTGCAATTATCTTCCTTTCTCCCAGCTTTTGCAAAAATGCATTCTGACCATTACTGCATTGGACTCTCAGCACCATTCCCAGCTTTAGACTCTCCTGGGTAACTTGCCAGTGGATTCTCCACAGTTTCCTGACTGCCTCTTCATCACTACCAGCCTAACAGATGGGGACTCACCACATCAGATAGGTCTACCTGCCAAATACTTCCCAGTGGGGATTCCTCCTCTTTGTAGCAGTGTTACATCTTTACTTCTGTCTTTGAATAAGTACTTTCAAGTCCTCCAGATGACTGTTTTGATTTTGTTCAGTTTAAAGGCATCAGAAGTAGTTTGATGAAGACATTTAAGAAGAAATAGGACCCTTCAATGTTTGAATTAGTTCATATTTCAGACTCCTGGCTTTTGGGAGACAGATCCTGGATAGAGAGACATTAGAATGATTAAGGTCTATACCCACATACTTTTACTTGAATTTATCTCCTTACATTTTGTTTCTGGTAATGCATAAATCTCTTAATTTTTAGTAACATGTTAAAGTAGATAAAATATCACTTAAAGATGTCATTAAACAAAAAATGAACATTTTATTAAGTGCAGCCAGTAATTTACCTTGTTGTGAACTGATCCAGAGTCTCTATTGCTCCAATATCTCCAGCTATTAACATTACCACCTTGTCTTATGCAGCCTGATATATTCTGGTGGCAGAGGCCTAATGACACAGATACCTTGTTTCAGTTTGCATGCAATAAAAGTTTGGACTAATTGAGACAAAGCAAGATTGTGTGCTTGAAAAGGTAGATAATATGATTTTTTGTTTATATGTATATTTATATATATATATATATATATAAATATACATATATATATAAAATTCTTAACAAAAATCATCAAGACAAGCATTTCTGAAAGATAGGTGTGGAGTGGAAAAAGGGAAGCCTTCACTATTTATTACAGACTTCAGAGGATTAACTCCTAAGTGCATTACCTCACTCATTAAGTACCTCTTTCCTATGACATTGTGAAAATTAAATTCACCTAATTTATAGGTATAATCCAGATGCTTTGTTTCGTGCCATTTTTTTTAAGATTTGTGACACAAACTAAGTGCTATGAAAAGGATTTAGCAGCAATCAGTGCCTTACACGCACTTTGGTGGAGAAAATATAGTGACAAGTGGAACTCAAAACCAGGGAAAAGATATTCATTTTGATTTATCCATCTGTCATTTCTGACTTGGAGCTGTGTCTGTGAGAAAAACAGAGCTGGAGACTTTTAAACAGCAGTCTGGAAGTACCATTAGTTGTCACTTGTGGTGAAAAAGTTTGTGCTATTAAGGATGACCACAATACTGCAAATTAAATCTTGGTGGTGAAGAACATTGTTTCCTACCTTGCAAGGCAGAAATTAAAGGTTTTCATGAAATCTCTCTCCTAGCCAAAGAGAACATAATGGTCCTGTAAGTCCCAAAGGCTCTCTACCTATCTCTGAATGTAGAAGAACAACAGACAAATATATGACATTTCTTTAGATTGAAGTGATAAGTGGGAAAATTAAGTTTGTGTGGCTTGAAAATAACAGAAAGAAAGTCTTGGTTTAAGAAGAGTTAGAGGCCTTAGGGAGGCATTTAAAAAGAATTACATTTCCAGGGCCATCCAACTTAATTAATCTTTGAAGCATGAAGGATTTTAAAGAACTTCAGGTGCAACTATAATAAAGTTTATGCGGAAGTAATGGTCTCCTGTAGAAACTGTCTCTATCTGGAGTAAGGTACACGCAACAGAGCACCATACAGCTTTACTCCTCTGGGAAATTAAACACTGTAATTGTACAATGTGAATAGTTTACCAAAACACTCTCATACTCTCAAAACACTCTTATACTGAGATCAGGTTGAATAAGTACAACACTAAGCTTCTTATGTTTCTTATGTTATCCTTGGATTCATTTGCTACCAATTTCAGGTGGTTTTTGCAACTTTATTTTCCCCTTCTTTATAACAGTGAGAGATCTGGCTACTGAAAACTGATTGTGGATCTCAGATACTGTGAGTTCATACAGTGTTTTATGATAGAACTCAGGTTTTTCATGTTTCAGACCCTATCAATATGTAATGTAATATATTAATGATAATATTGTGCCATTTCTTTCCCTCACATAAATTAATATTTCTTTATGAAGAGTCTGTTCATTCTGCTTGGCTCCACTCATAAATTTTAATATGACATATGACAATAAGATGTAGAGATTTATGTGAAATAACTCAGTGCTTTCAGTCTATTTATAATGCAAAGTTTGAGTGGCATAAATACAGCTATAGGTAACCTAAAATGTGACAGACTTTGAAGGGAGGATGGGGAGTAATGGGGTCATGATGCTCATCACTGAAGCTGATCTCCTTACATTCTAATCTACACCTCTTATGGACAAGAAAAATATGTGGATTTTTCAGTGCTCTTCCTTGGGAAGACAGTGGTAATTAATAAATTTTTTAACATTATTATTAAGAAAATTATGATGTTATTATTAATTTTTTTTTTTTTGCCAGGTAAAAACTGGAAGAGACAGTGCAGAAGGGGTGAGAAAGACCACTTAGCAACAGCATGGTGAACTAAAACACCTTCGCTAGCTTACTGCAAAAGCTTTTATTCTTTGAAAATGCTGCATTAAACTTTAGGTTTTTTAGAAAGGACCTAGTTCTCTACTGCTTTGGTGAACCTGAATGCCATGCAAAAAAGTGCAATTTGTTTTACAAGCCTGAGTATCTTTCCAGTCAGTGCAGAAAGAGGGTTTTAGTGCTGTAAAAAGCCTAGATTAATTTTTCCTGTCCTGTCAGACTCTTTACTCCTTGAATCGTGCTGTCTGATCTGGCATTTGGCATAGCTGCAAAGCTTTTTTTTCTGAGGAATAAATAAAATACTTCTGTCTCAGCTCTTAAAGGACCAGAAGTCTTCTTTTAAACTATTTATGTCCTCTTCTTACTCTGCAGCCTGCTGAGCAACATATAAATTTTAAACATTTCACAAACACCTCACAACCTTTCAAAATTATCTTGTAAAAGCCTGACCTTTTTTAGCTGTTGACTTTACAAACACTTTTGTTCAACCATTGTTCTTTAGGTTGGTGGCAAATCTACTAGTGAAAGGGTCTCGTTCCAAGAACAGGTAATAGAGCTTCTTGCTACTATTTACATCTTCCCTAAGGATTTTCAAAGAAAAAGGACTGAGTATTACATTAGCATAAGCATGCCCTGTCTTTATTCAGCTTACAAGATGTTCTGTCTTTCTGCATGATAACTTATCTTTCCAGAAAAGAACAGCATGGTAGTCATGGCAGATGTTACCGGCCTGATATTCAGCACTGGGAAAATTTGCAGTTTTGCCATATACATGACAAAAATTCATGATGACTGTTTGTCTTTTTGAAAGTTTAAATAAACAACAATAATAGTGGTAATAAATATTTAAAGTAACTTTTGAAAGTGTGAATCTGCATATGGGAGGAAATAAAATATAAAGGAAAAGCTGACACCAATAGAGAATGTCAAGTTTGTTTTACTAGAACTTCCACATAGGAATTTTTGCAATGCTTTTAGAGGCATTTATAGTAGGGAAATCTGCCAAATTTTGGATTTTGATCCAGAAAATGTTGGAACTCATTGGTATGATCTGTTTCTTTTGGAGAGTATCCATCTTCTGTTTTTCCTTCAGCAAGCTGTTTACTTTTTTGCCATCTCAGAGCTCCACTCACCTACTACATCTTAGACAGTGAGGAGGCAAAGTTGCCTGTTTAGAACTACTTTTTGGGAATGCCACAGGCTATTGTTGAAATGTTCTTTCAACACTGAATGTTGAAATGTTCATTGAAGGATGGGACTGATCAAGCCACATTTCTGAGCTGCCTCAAGTCACAAAAAGCAGGACAATTTCCCGCTGCTCACAGCATTACACAGCCCAGCTCTTTAGCTCCTTCCTGTCTCCAAAACTGAAGTGGGACACTGATGGTTGCCACCATTATTACTCTTGTGCAAAAGTGAGCAGCAGCCAATTGCACATGGAGCCTTAGCATGCTGTACTGCCAGGTTTATTTTCCTAAATTGTGATGTACAGGGATCTCTTCCAACATCACCAGGCTGGAAAGGGCTGAGGGCATCATTATTGTGAGCTTGGCAACCCTGACAAAGAGGTGGCTAAGACTGCATTAGGGGATGAAATGAGAGCTCTTTAGTGTGATCCTAAGTAGGCAGACAATGGTTGTGGTAAAGGTAAAAATAAGGCTGAAAGTCGTCTCTTGGTTTTGGGTGGGGCTTTTTATCATGGAAAAAAAGGGAGAGAAAGAGCAGGCATTGTCAGAGCAGTTGACTGTTCTGTTTGAAAAACCAATTTAATAACAATATAGCACTGGACAGTGGACATTCTTGCATATTCCTCTATGATGACTGAGGATATTTTCATAGGACCATTTCAATGTTGGTTTTCTTTCTATCATTATTCCTGAATGATACTCAGATGCACATTATTATTGCCTTTAAAAATAGTAATGAACTATTCCCTTAGTAGTGCATTCAGAAGCAAATTTATGCTTAGCCTTGTTATGTATTTTAAAATGTTGAAAATGAAAGATTTATGTCTCAAGCCTAGGAGACGTTACCAGCCTTCCTGGCTTCTGAACAAATTCCTATCAAATAATGAAAATGTAATTTAATCCTGTGTTTATTATTAATTTCCATTAATTTATTTGCCTTTCAAGCTTCTGATTTAAGAGTGTCTTACAATTTTTATATGCTGAATATTTTTTAGTGACTAAATATTGATGTACATAATTTCATATTTGTACATGTGTTATTATGCCTAGCAATAGTATTGTGATCTTCTTCATTTTAACTGGAAGAACTTGCACACTGAAATCTTTCTGAGTAGAATATGGCAAACTTGAGGAACCTGAATCAACTAATGTTTCTTTTACAATTCAGAGATTCTTCAGAACAGCACGGAAGTCCAAGACTGCGGGGAAAACTGCATCTATTTCTCAATGCTCCTATTTAATTATTTGCAAAAATGTTTGCAGAATCTTCTGTCAGTGAGACAGGAATTGTTAGTACATTGGAATAAGTGAAGGCTATGGTATTTGTGTGCACTGGTTTTTGTACCAGCTTTTGCAAGTCTGAGGCAGCTGAGCTAGACAGGCAGTCTTACAGGTAAAAGGAATTCTTCAGTGTTAGTATGCCACTTAACCTATGCCTGGAATTTGGAAGAATTTCCAGACTGTCAAATGCAAGTTTGCTGCAAAGTAACACCACGACAGTTTTCATTAATACATCCACCTCATAGTAACATCTGGCAATATCTGCACGTGCTTTGGAAAGAGGAATATTTCGGTTGTATTCATGCTACAGCTCATTCCTGGAGTCCTGCAATGCCAGAATATCAACTCGGTTTTAAAGTAAAAAAGGCATCTGACTTATGTAGTTAAAAGCTGTTCTGTGTGCAAGCTAGTGACCAGCCTGAGGATGAAGAAGGACTTTTCTGGTTACTGAAAGGAGATTAGTATCCTGAGGGTGCTTTCCATCACTGCTCACAGGTACATCCCAAGTCATAGCCATGGAGAAGCCAAAAATGATCCTTTCCCGGCTGAATTGCAGGATTTTGAAGGAGTAAGTAGGGCACAAAGTTTGTGGATTTGAGTGGGGTTTTTTAATTGTTTTGGGTGGGGCTTCTTACTCTTTTTTTTTTTTTTTTTTTTTGGGTACTGGCTGAAAAAAAATTGTAAATGCCTTTATGAATTAATGTTCAGGTTTGGCCCTTTAAATTACTATTATAAAAGGAAAGTTTCCAAGTGAGTAAGTAAATCATTAATGAAATGAATAAATTGTCGTATGATGAATTGGTAAAATAGCTCCACTTAAAAATCTATTCTTGTCTTTGTCCTTAATATCAGCCAACACAGTAAAAAACAGCTGAGATAAAGATTATAACAATACTAATCTATAGTGCAGAAGGAAGTAGCCAGCTACACAACATATATAAAAATATTTTTATATATGGTAGAATTGGGTGCTATGAATAAGTAAAGGTCTTCATTTGACACTGGTGATACATTGATATAATACCTGGGGTTTTTTATTACAATGAGAATTGTAAGAGATACTCTGAAGAAATTATGTACTGGAAAGGATGAACATTTGAATGACATTTGAACAAAGTAGCACTAGTCTGTGAACCAAAACATGATTACTCAATTAAACAATGAAATCAAGAGGGCTCCTACTCTTCTTGATTACAGGTTAGAAGACAATTTATTATACAAAGGATTGCAAGTCTAGAGCATTGGTAATGATAATTACATAGGATGGTAATTCCTATGTAGAAATCCTTAATGAACTTGAATCCTGGATAAGGTTACTGATTTCTAACCAGAATTTAATTTCAATTGAGCACATTTCATTCACCAGGTTGACACTAGAGGCAGAGATAAAGGGTCAAAAATTGCTTTTTGAAGGATTGCAAAAGAAAATCTTACATAGCAGCAGGGGTCTCTCACATGATAACACACAAAGCTGTCACAGAGCTTGTTATGATCTTTTCATTTAATGAAAAAAAAATATTACCCAGATCAACAAAGACAGATTCTCTGGTTTATATTTTACTTTGTAAAGTAGCAATATACTACTAGCAAGACAATAATTCATAGCCAATTCACAGTCATATAATTTTGTGTTAACACTGACCTCCTCTCTCTCCTTAATATTTGCCTCCTGAAATATTTATTGACTGCAATAGTATCTCCTCTCAGCCTTCATTTTTTATATGAAAAAAGTTAAGCACTTCCATTCTGTTACATAAGATAGGCTTTTAACTCCCCTTTCTATCTTCACAGCCTCTCCACGCACCTGTTGCAGATGGAAAAAAAGGAAAAAAATTTTCTAGGAGGTGAATAAGTTCTGTCATAAATGAGGCTTTACAAAAAAATTACACTAAAACATTTTTTTTCTCTTTTACTCTGGAAGACACTTTGCTTCTCACCTTCAGATTACAATTGTTGGTGGGTTGTTTTTCAGAGTCGCAGAGCAGGGCTCAGAGTTATTCTATCATCCATAAATCTGTTCAGGTCTTTTTTTTCTTCCACTTTTACTTCCAAAGGGTGATTTCCCAACTTGTAGCAAAACTTTCCAGTTTGCAAGTGCAAATACCTGTACCTCAACTAGACATTGGAAGAAGGATTAAAGGAAATTGAGGTTTCTGTGGTTCATGTCTGTGAAAGTTTTTCTCAGCTTATTTCTGACTTGGTTGATGTCCAGTCCCTTTCAGTATCTTCTTCCTTAATGCAGTTTTGTAGCTGTCAAAATCAGATTCACCACCTGCCCAGGTAGGGAACTGGAAAGTGACCTCTCAAGGACAACATGCAGAAACTCTCCAGGGTCATCCAATTACCCCACTGGAGTTCCCAGGTGGCTTCCTGTGGGGTGTCCTGAGGATATTTTGGTACATAGATTGTACATTCCTGGGAACGCCAGGAAGAGGGCAAATTTGAGGGCACGCTGTTCCTACCATCATCCTTCAGAAGTGATCAGGAGGAAACTAGGAGAGAACTTTTTGTGTTTGCCATGGAGGGTGGGGTTTGGAGGAGATGTTGGTACTGTGAGTAGCTATTTCCTTTCAAACACCAACAGAGAAGCTCTTGGTACATTGCTGATGTGCAGCAATTGCCTGCACATCACCTTACTCACACCTAACCTGGGAACATCTGAAGTTCTTGATTTTCCATACTTCACACCTCAAACACCAGAATCAGATAATCTATCTCCTGCTTAAACCTTCCTGAAATTCAAGTCTTTCTCTGAAATTGAAACAGAACAGAAACCTAATGAGTTAGTTATCAAAAACCTAATGATCCAGTTATTAAAAACAGATCAACAGGACCAAAATAAAAGGTACTGTGATTTTCTTCAAAACAAAGCTGATTATTAAATCTACAAATTGTCCTCAGATACTCAAGCACTAGGAAATGATCCATGTTTCTTATAAATTCAAATAGAATTAGGCAACACCACAGGTATTTTCAGTTTCAGATTATGAACATTTTGCAAACAATCTCCATTATTATTTATAGCGTGTCTGCATTTTGCCAGCTCCTAACATCACTTGCCACATTTTATATTTCTGCACTCTAACACCTATGCTACACATTAGGGTGAGAAGAGTATTCACTGTGGATCATTCTTTCAGCTCCAAAGAATCCTGTTGATATGCATGACCCTGACTTTAATCGTTTGGTACAGTTCTTTGAAATAGCACACACATAAGCATGCATGTATAAATTAAAAAGGAAGAGAAAAAAGGGGAAGGAGATTAAGGATAAAGAGGAAAGAGAGAGCAGGTCTAAAGATCAAGACATGTCTGATAACATTTAGTGAGCATTACAGAAAAATAAATGTGCACTGGATGAACGACACACAGGAAAATGAGTACTGTAAGGTCTTGCACTAGCTTGCAAGATATTGTAGTAACAGCTTTGGATCAACTGCAATTTAATTATCTAAATGCACAATGGTATTCTGATTTTCAACATATTTTTCTATTGTTGCTGTTTGTACCACTTAATGTGAATTTCACCTTATTTTGCAACTTTTGAAAGTGTTGGTTATCCTTAGAAGTCTGAAATAATAAAAAAGCCAGTAATAGTATGATTCTAAAAATAACTGTATATTGAGAAAGAGATAACACAAAATAATTTTTTTTTCTTCCCTGAGGAGACTAGACACAGATGAGGTGTGCCACAGGTGTCAGTTCATCTCCTGTGCTTATATCCGTAGACTGCTGTTTGTGAAAGACTTATGTGCACATAGCATTGATATGGAGCAAGTCAGTGCCTGCTTATTGGCATGGACGAAGGAAGAACATGAGCAAAGTTTGCAATCACTATGGAAACTGACTCTCTGGTTGCTGTGTTGGCACATCTGTCAGGGACAGCAGCTGTTCTAGAGGCTTCCTTCCAACAAAGCTTTTCCTGAGACTTGTATCTGGGACTGGGCCCAGGACTGCAGGGTTTCAACAAAAACCCAACAGTCTGCACAAGCACAATTATATTCTTCACTTTGCCCTTGTAAGGCAGCTCTGTTTTTTGGGGTTTTTTTCAGTGTTTAGAAAAATTGCAGAGTGAAACACCTGGAGAGGTGGCATGCAAATCCTTTCTACTGTGTGGTTCAGAGCCTAGGTATTGTGGCAAATGAAGAAAGAATCCAGCTAGGAGATAATGGAGAGCTTGGTTCTCCTTCAGCCTGGTGTGTGGCCTCTTAAAGACCTGTGACTTCTTAATTTAAAGTTTGGGCACAAATTATTTTCAATAGCAGGGTTTTTTTCCTTATGTGTGGCTACTATTTATAGTACCACATCAAAGTAATTTCTGGCATTAGCCTCAGCAGAATCATTCTGCATGAAAGAGGAGGATGGGGTGTCTGGGGATGGCACCACCCTTAGGAATCCAGCCACCAGCAAAGGCATGGATACTCTTAGGGCTGGCACGTGAAGGAAGATTGGAATTTTCATAAACCAGAAGCTCTTGTTAAGATACTATTTGTCTTTAGACAGGCAAGTCAATTTGAAGCTGGTTTTGTTTAATCTGGGATGTGTTACCATCAATAAGCTAGTGTTTAAAACACTGCATAGACATATTGAAAGGAATGTACATTCTCAGGTGTAGTTTTCCAGTGCCATTGACATCCATGAGGCTGCTGAAATATATGGTGAATTTTCATGAAATCCTGTGTGCTCAGTAGATAGTAGCTCAACCTTTTTGTCCTGGGAACCCTTTCAAAATCTGTACTTTATTTTTGATTCCCATGAAAATGGGCCATGGAATTTTTTGCATCATTGAAATTCCTCACAGTTTGTAGCACTTTTTAAAACAAAAGCTCTTAAAATTTTCTTGGGCATTAAGGTATTCCTACAGCAAATGCAGCAATTGCTCATGAAAGAATGGAAGACTACAGAACAATTTGAATTTAAGCTGGTGCATACCAGCCCAGTTCAGCTGTCTTGATTGATACTGTTAAAATTTGATGTAACTAATGGGTGAAAACAAGGGGAAAGAAGAGTGACACAACCAGCTGATTAGGCCTCCACAAAATTCTTAGTAATTTTCCTTTCAAGAACTGGCACAACACTACAATCTCTTAGAATATGTATCTATTACAAACAGGCATTTTCTTTCCTCTAGGAAATATATGCTTAGGTATCTAAAAAAAGTGACACATCCAAGAAAGCAGATCACTGAATTTTCTGATCCTGATGTATTTTTCTAATTGTACACTGAGTCAATATTGGAAACAAACTTTTAAGTCTTTGCTTTTATGATTTATATTACAACAGAATCCCTAATCTGCTGTGAAAACTAGTTACTTATTACCTTTGTTTGTATATAATGGACTTTGGAGAGTGGATTTACTAATTTTTTAGCTAAGAGTTTATATAATTAATGAAGCATTTATATCCATATATATACAAACAGTTGCTTACTCATATTTAATCCCTGAAAGCTACTAGGATAGCACATTTTGCAGTGGTTACAAAGAATTCAGACATGAAGATCATTCAATTGTTATTTGATAGACAAATATTTTTAAATATTTAATCACATTTATTAAAGTTCTGAATTCAAGTGGAAAGCCTGTTTCTTTGGCCTTAATAATCACTGGAAAGGACAAACAGAGGGAAAAAGACTGTTTTGCCTGACAGAATATTACATTTGTGGTGGAAGAAAGAAAATAATTGAAAATAAAATGAAGAAGGTGTGTTGCCTTTGGCGCAATGATTTAATTGCAAATAGGTTTGTAGAATAAAATAGGTCCTTTCTGATGGTCTTTTGCCATGCTATGGGGGACTATTCAGATGACACACTTCATGAAGAAGGACTGGACCTGCTAAGTGTAGTTAGTCTGAAAAGCATTTTTAACCATGTTCACTACTGTAGGGGCTGCCCTAGAGTGAGTTGAATCATTAGGTCAGCAAGACCTTCCTGTTTAAATTCTGTTTCTCTGTAGTTCTGGACCAGCACTTTGATTCCATGTGCCAATGGAGGCATGGAGACACTCCACAAAGACAGTGCTGGGCTGGAGCACAGGCACACAAAGGTAGTTCTGATGAGTTTATTTAGCAGTGGAATGAGATCAAGATCTGAAGTGCTGCAGGGCATGGTCATGCTTCACTCTCAGGAACAAGTACTGCCAAAGAAGGTTCAAAGAGCCATGTTTACAACCATGGAACAAGCTCCCTGTTGATTTCAGTATCTGACATTACACAGATATGCAAACTCAGTGTAATTTGTTCCATCTGTCCATCCTTATTACTATCTGTAGCAGCAGCACAAGTATTCCCTTCCCCCAACATGCTACAGTTCTACTGTGTCACTGCAGTGAGGACCAAGCAGGGACAGACGAAGAGCAAATAAAAAACATTATCTTCAGCTTTCTCACTTACCATAATACAGTGGAGTAGAGCTGCATTATGTAATCTTTTTCCTGGTGTGAATTGCTTCAGGTGAATGCAGTTGAAAGACATAAAGAGTAGTTTGTCTTCCCAAAGCTATACAAACAACTGAATGTTACAGGTATGGCTTCAGCTTGGGAGATACAGGAGTCCCTGTGTCTTCTGGACAGTGTCATGCTCCTCTGTATTCTGGCAGGTACAGCTGGCTTTTTATTATACTGCAAAGATATGATTATATTGTTGTGCAGGCTTTTTACAGAAAGTTAAATTAGCTACTGCAGTTAGGTCTCTGTAAACACCCACTGCTGGAGAACCAAAGCACCATAAAGTTGTGTTGTATTCTTTGTGATACCAGCATTTTCTGGAAGTGTTGCTCACAGGAATGAAAATGTCCCAAAACACTGAAGTACATTTATTCAGAAGGACTGGAAGTAATTTGCTTTCAGAATTTCAGAGATGCTGCAGGAATCAGACTGCCCAGAAGGAATTGACTTATCACATTTTTTAGACCTTTGGGAAAAGAGGAAATTAGCTATCAACCAATTGAATTACCATGTCATAACATCCTCTTTCCTTCATTCAGTTTACCTCCAGGACTACCCAGAATTGCAACAATATTAATTTTCTGTTAAGTTTGATTACAGACTAAAATCTGTCATTATACACAAAAAGATCCTTTCTTTGGACTGTTTGAACTACTTTGTAACCATGGCCAGTCTTACCAGCACATTCTTATCTCTCACTTATCACATATCCATAACTCTCAACTGCTGCATTTCAGATTTGGCATTCCACTTTGATTCCATGCATTGACACTTCCCAAAAATCACTCGGTTCTGGCCCCTTTTTATGAGGTCTTTCATTATACACATATTATATACCAGACTTTACCTAGCGCTTTTCTTAAAATGTAAACAGCAGGTTTTCCTCTCTGTATTAAACACACTCATTGTTCCTAGTTTCTTGTTGAAAAGAGTGTTCCTGTCAGGGAGGTCTATACTCTCAATTTCTTCCTTTTTTTTTTTCTCTTCGAGTTTTTTATCTCTCTGTGCTGGGTAATTTTGTGTACTGACTTCTAGTAGATAATGAGCTGTGATTTTCTCCCTGATGAAGGTTGTATAAACCTTCTCTTCCATGGCATCTGCCAGTTAGAAAATGCTTAATGGATTTTTTTTTTTTCTCAGTAGCACCTAGACTGTAAACTGCCAGCAAAGACATTAACTTGCAGATACAGAAAGAAGTGAAAACATTATAAAGATACTGTGCCAAATTTGGTGTCAGTGATTCAACAGGGTTGTTAAAAAGTTGCAGGAGATGTAGATAAAAGCTGTAAGAATAAACAAAAGGCTGAAAACCATGCTTTATAGAGAATGGTGTGAAGTGTTAAATTTGCATACACAAGGAAAAAAGCTGGAGGAATACAGCTTTTAGTCCCACCAGGTGCAATTAACTCAGATTATTTGATCTATAAATCAGAAGATATTCAAGTTGCCCAATTTCCTTAAATGAAACCCAAAGACCTTTTCTAGCTAAGCCAGATAATTCAGTCTTCAAAAGTGTGTTAGAGACAGTAAATAGATGAGTCCAATTTCTGGGCAATCTGTCTGCAATGGGAAGGAGGGTGAGTGGTGCAGTTGACACGTCTGAAGGACGGGATGTTATCCAGAGGGACCTGAACAGACTTAGGGATGGGGCCCAGGAGAACATCATGAAGTTCAAGACATCCAAGTGCAAGGTGTTGTACCTTGGCTGGGACAATCCTAGACATGAGTTCAGACTGAGGGAAGAACTCACTGAGAGCAGTCCTGTGGAGAAGGGCTTCAGGGGTTCTTGAGGATAAAATCCTGGACATGAGTCCACAGTGAATGTTTGCAGCTCAGAAAACCAATCATGTTTTGGGCTGCATCAGAAGCAGCATGGCCAGCAGGTTGAGGGACGTGATTCTGCCCCTCTGCTTTGCTCTGGTGAGTTCACTCCCACCTGGAGTGTTGTATCCAGCTCTGGGGTCTCCTCAGCACAAGAAAGACATGGACCTGTTAGAGTCAGTCCTGATGAGAGCCACAAAGTTATCAGAGGGCTGGAGCATCTCTCCTTCAAAGACAGGCTGAGAGTGCTGGACTTGTTCAGCCTGGAAAAGAGAAGGTCCTGGGGAAGATCACATTTCAGTACCTTAAGGGGGCTTATAAAAAGGAGGGAGAAGTATTTTTTTATATGGGCAGGTATAAATAGAGGGGCAAGGGGAAATGGTTTTATACTAAAGGAGCACAGGCTTAGATTAGATGCTAGGAAGAAATTCTTTACTCAGGGGTGATGAGGCACTGGAACAGCTTGCCCAGAGAAGTGGGCAGGATGCCCAATCCCAGTAAGTGTTCAAGGCCAGGTTGGATGGGGCTCTGAGAAACCTGATCTAGTGAGTGGCATCTATATCCTGGCAGGGGAGCTGGAAATACATGATCTTTGAGTCCCTTGGAACCCAAACCATCCTATGATTTTATGATTATATGATCCTGTGAAATGATCAGATAAATTAAACCAAGATGATTCCAATGGATAAGATGTATCATCTAGTGTACCAGAAAGCCAAGAAATGGAATAAATTAGCCTTATGCTCCATGACCATGACAAGGAGAGAAAGTGCTGTCCACCTGGTCAGACTTGAGTATGCCAGCAGACACACCAATGACAAAAGTTTTCTGCAGAGTAGTGGATTAAAAGTTCTACTTTTATGTTGCCAGACACTGATGCTTCAGAGGAAAATGAGAAAACAAATAAAACCAGCAGGAAGCTTTTTTCTGACCCTCTGTTAGTAGTTAATTGAAAACTGTAAGCTTTGATTAACATAATTTCATTAAAACTTAAGCATTATGAGAAGAGTACAGAGATAATAGAAAGGATTATGAAGTCGGATCACAAAAAAGAAATGGAATGAAGAGACAGAAATAGGATGAGATTTCATAGAGAAGAGGATGAAATTTGGATTTATTGCCAGTTAGAAAGGACAACTATGCTTTCCTGAAGCCAAAAACTTCTCTGTGAAGTTGCATAAGAAATACATTTTTTAAAATATGCCTGTAAAGCCCAATCTGGTTTTTTATAAGCCTTTCTACTTTATCATAGAGTTGATTTTTTTTATTATTTCTACTGCTGGACACTGATCTGTGCAATAACAATAATGACAATATTGCTAAATGTCTCTTGTCCAAAATTTGCATCCTGTATCACAACCAGATTGATGAAGTATCTCAACTTGTTTAAAACACAGAAAAAAACCAACTACTTCAACAACTTCACAATCCCAATAAGTCTGATTTTCAAGTTCTCTGATCATATTTTTGGCTCTTCATTTTAATCTTCTCTTCACCTTTCTAGCTGTGATTACCATATTTGGATGTAGCAATCATCTATGAATTAATGGAAGGCTGTATAACTTCATGCTGGCATATGGAATATTCTATCAGCTACTGTCAGTCTACCACATAAGGGTGACATGTGGATCATACAGTTATTAATGTAGGAAAAGTTGAACTAGTTGTTTGCTAAAAATGATGGTATTTGGGCATTTCAGCCATTTAATTGAAGCTGTGTTAAGTTCTTCATCAGCAAAAACAGTGTGGCCCAGGTTCAGTGAGTGTCTCCATAGAGCAATCTAGTTCCCATTGCACTGTGGAGGAGGAGACAACAGTGGAGCTTTCCAGCTTTATAATTTGTGAGACAAAACCTTCAGAACTTTGTACTGCTCTGTGCAGATGGCAGTCCTGTGCTGATGGCATAGAAGCACAACAAATCTCTCTCTCTGTGAAAGACAAAGGAAGCTGAGGTCCTCTACTAGATGAAGAGCAGCCCCTTGATCTTTCTTTCTTCTTCTACTTTTTTATAGACACATTTGTGGCATTTGTATCTGTGGGTCTGCCAAATTCTCTAAAAAGGGTGATAATGGAACCTGCATAAGTGAGACAGAAACTTATTTTTGGTGTTTTTTATGAAGGTGTCCTGACTGATTTGTAATCACTGTGAGCACTGCAAAGGAAGAACAAAATAAGTGGTTATAAAGAAATGAAGAGGAAAGAAAAAGACTACCTAGTGTTTTTAGTGTTTTAGTGTTTGGAAGACTACCTAGTGTTTCACAGAATGTTTGTTGACATGATGAATACAAATGAAAACTATTTGCTTTACAGCAAATCATGCTCTAAGTGCTACGTATCTACTTTGCCTGCCTGTCACTGCATCTGGAGTTGTCAGCCATGCTAACTGGTAGGTAGGATAATTTTGAACTATTTTACTTCAATAAAAATCTAGTTTGTGCAAGGGAGACAAAGAGCTGACATGTTAGGAAATACTGTGATGAGATACTAATTTCTAGGGGACAACAGGGTCTAAAAAATTATGTATCTTGAGAAGATACATTCTATAGAAACCCAGACACTCCTTTTCCATCTCCTTCAAGATATACAGTGGGTATATTTCTTTAAGAGATGTCTTCCAAAACAAGTTTGTTGTTTTTTTTTTTGACTTGTGCTCTCAGTTTTACAAATTCTTTTCCTCCTCAAGAACCGAGTACATGAGATTCCCTGTCTCACATGTTGGGTTTTTTTCAGGATCTTCTGATCCCAAAGACTTGTGCAAGCATGAGACCATAAGCACTCATGTTCTTCATTCAGGAAGCTCCACTCATTTCTCATTTGTTTGGCTGAATCAATAGGCACTAATTGTTGGGATTTTTGTTGATCTAAGGCCTCAACTTGCCCTTACTTAGAAGGTTTACTTTAGAGAGCTAAAGTTCACTTCCTCTGCTTCATCCTACAGAGTAAAGAGATACAGAGAAGGGGGACTAAGAAATAATAAAAAACCTGTCAAAAATATTCTGCTTTTGAAATGAATATGTATACACAAGTTGTTTTACTCTCAATGTAACAGGGCATAGAGGTTTCATCTGCTTCCTTTTCATTGTCAAAAGGCAGCCATGGAGTCCTGGTGTAACTAAGAGTTGGGCTTTCCAAGAATGCTAATTCAGTAAGTTTGGAAAATGTGTGATTGTAGAAAAGCAGAGAGAGATGTGTGTGAATCATTGTTACAAAGTTGAATATTTCATATTTTGATTTATTTAAACTTAATGAACCCCAGAAAGCACTTTTAGTGTTTACTTTTTCCTCATTTGACTCTAATTAACCTTTCCCATGATTCAGATGTCTGACAAATGTGTAGGGCTGCAGGGCTAAGTGCGTTTTTCCATGATTGACTTTAATTAAGCTTTCTCTGGGCTTGAAACCCTTGTAAACTCAGAGAACTTTATTTTAATTGCCTTCTGCCAGATTTACTTATGCTAGACAAATATTATAAATCAAATACAACACTATTAGAAGTATGATGAACTGACTTGCAAAGCAGTAGTCTGCCATGGTGAAATGCATTAAACTCACCAAAAGAGCTGTGACGGGAGAAAAAATGACTGATTTCATGAAGGTAGCTTCTGGAGCATAAGCAGCTTTTCTTTTTCTGCACTGTGGTATATGAAAACACCAAGTTTCAAAGTACTGTTATTCTTCTCCAGTTTTGGTGGTAATACATCATATTCATTCATACTAGAAATTATTAAGTGGATCCTCTGAGAACTTATTTTGTGCGTTGGACTGATCAATAGGTCTCTGTTGCAGCTGGTGGAATGAGCCAGTTCAATCTTAATTAGGAGACTTTGTCACCTATATCTTGGAACTTTTGCTCCCTGACTCTGTCCTAAAAGAGTCATCAGGAGAACCAGACAAAAAGTCACCAATGTTTGTACAAGTAAATGCTGATTTTATTTTTCAAAATACTGCTCACAGAAACATAGTTCAATGGCTGTTTGCAGAAATAAATGAAAGATTGTCCATAAATTTTAGGTTCAATATAAGTTTTATCCAAACAAAGGTTTGCAAACTTCTTTTTAGGGCTTCCTGTCAAATGGTAGCATGTTAAATTGGTTGCTTCATGGATTGGAAACATCCCTTCTATGCAAACAAATGGCAAACCCTATTTTCATTCTATGTTGCATTGTTATAAATTGAACCGTGAGAGAGGCATTGTGAGTAGCACAGAGGTCACATGCTGCACATTTTGACTGCTTTTCCATCATATGTTCTGAAGGATCAACTGAGCTATATTTACCTAGCTGCTCTTCTCCTATACCATCTCCTTGTGCTTGATGGGAAAGGTGTGGCTCTCATGCCAGAATGTTATCCCGAGAAAACCTTTTACATTTGCTGAAATGCTTATCCTTAATAGAAAAAGTTCTGAGGAGCTTTTGTTAGAATGAAGCCTACCAAAACTGTCTTTGGGATTAATTACAGTACAGCACCGGTCTTGAAGTAAGGGTCAACCTTTTCCTTCAGTAACCAACAGCATGAAAACAGATATCAACAGAGGTTAACCATAATGTCTCAATTGTGACAGCTCTGTGTTTCCTTCCAATTTTTAATCCTTTTCTAACACAATGTGGAATCTTCTAAATTAAAAACAAAATGATTATGAATATGGCTTAGATCAAGTTAATTCCCAAAACTGAATCCTTACACCTGAGCCCACAAACAGTGCAAGGAAATGTCTGAATATTTAATCACATAATATTAATATGATTAACATATACAAAAATGTGTGTGTGCAACTATACATTAATATATGCAACTATTTAAAACAACTACTTTATGTGAATACAGATCCTTCACAAAGCAGTAGACTGACTGCTCCATTAGCTGTATTTATCCAGCTAATATGTGTTGCTAAAGCTGTTGAAGCAAAAGGGTCTCCATGGGGACCAGCTTTGGCTTTGAAAGCATAATTAAGTTTCTGCACCCTGTTGATGCTCAGCTTCCAAGAGTTTTAATAAAAACACTGTACCAAGGTGGCAACTTTCAAACCTCATCCCAGGACAACAGAACTATTTAAGCCAATCAAAAAGCAAGTGCCAGAGCCTGAACAAATCTGTTAAGTCAGGAGGATAGCTATTAGCTTTGCTAGATCCTGCAAGGATGGTGGGTTAGCTCCTGAGTTTGACAGATTGCCAGTTGGAGGACTTCAGAGAATTTTCGAGCTAAACGAGGGTTCATGAAGAGAGATGCACAATGAGGAACTGGTGCACAAAATCATTTGTTTGAAAAGTATTCTTAGCCCTCTAAATAGCAGATTATTGTTTTTTAAAAATGGAGATATATACTTTTGATGTACTGAGGCTTTTTTATTCTTGTTTAGTCAGAGTCACAATTATTCATAGGAAAAAAATCTACAGCCATTTCCTCGTTTTAATTAATTCTATTTTACATCCTGACACTTTAACTTGCTCTTGATCAGTTTCTAAGTGATCTGTTTGACATGTCTATCTGTAATTCAGAGTAATTGTCAAATCAGTTTGCAATTTATCAGCAATGTGAAGAGTAACTCTAGCCAGAAAGCTATTTTTCTCTTCAGAGTGAGAGTAAGCTATTACAAAGGGCCTGGGAGATTTAAGAAAAATGGTACTGTCATGTGAAATTTCTGAGTGCAAGAACCCCTTCAGATCTCTAGGAAGAATTTTAAGTAATTTCTGCATTCAATAAACATGACAATTGTCTGACTTGAATGAAAAATGCTGCCTAAATTCCATTGCCTTATTTAGACTAAGTTGAGGGCCCTGCAATCTATTACAATCTACCCCATGTGCTTATTTTGTGGAGCTCTTTTCAATACCATGCTTTACTGGATAAGAGTGCTGACAAGTGGTATTGTTCTTAAACAATAATTGCAATTACAAACCAAACAGTAACATCTGCCTCGAAATTTCCTTTTAATATATTTAAAAAACTCTGCATAACAATTAAAATATCTGAAAAAAGAGCTCTTTCTTTCAGCTTTTTCACTGTATAAAAACTCCCAGGTACAGACAGTCATATCTCTTCCCTATTGACTCATTGTTACTTCTGTGTAAAGCTTCCAGCAGTGAGAACAAGGACCTTACACGGAAATGTCCTTTTCTAAAACTGATTAAACTACAATCTATGCACATTTATGTCTCTTCTCCTGGTTCTGTGAAATTAAACTAGAGTTACAGCTGAGCCAAGTATTTTAATGAATTGCAGGTTTACAAGAGAAAAAAAAAGCAGAACTAGGATAATTTTGCAATAATGGCCAAAACTGGCATGAAGTTTTGGTTCAGAAGGAGAAATTAAGGAAATACTTTCTATGAGTGTTTAATTTCAAAATGTACACCATACAATGCTGTGAATTTTCACTGATTTTTTTTCAATTTGGAATTCACTAATTTCTTCATGATTATTAATAAAAAAAATTTAAAAGCACAAAATATCACTGGCATTAAAAAAAAAAAAAAAAAAAAAACAAAAAAAAAAAAAAAAAACACCACAGCAAATTTCACTAAATTATATCCTTCCCATTTTGCTTGGGATGCTGAATAGAAAATCAATTAGTCACACAGAAGCTCCCTAGTGGGCAGAGTCTGGTTATTTTCAGGGTCATGAGCATTTGTTATTACTTAAACCATATCACTGAAAAGTCTGCACAGAAAGGATGAGACTCTGTATATTGGTATTTCCAAAGACTGAGCAGAGCTGAGTAGGTAGGGCCCATGAGCAGTGTGTTCATTACCCAGCTGGTAGGCACTAAGAATATAGGCAGGCAGCAATTCCCTGTGGCACTCACAGTTTGAATTAATGATATTTAGAGTTGATGGGGATTAGTGCTATTCCCTCTGCTTCTGTGACCACCATGCTTACTCCTTTAGAGTAGACTGTCCATTCCCCTTTTCAATGCTGCCAGCACAACCCCTGTTTCACCCCTGCTGTAAAGTTGTCTGTACCCCAGTACACCTCCCATCAATGTGAAATATGGGGCATAAGGGCACAGCAGCCTTACTGTGAAAAAGAGCAGTGAAAATAGATCCCCCCACGCCCATGCGTTTGTCTTTCATCTGCAGTACTCAGGGCTAGATTGTTCCTTTCTTTCCAGAGAAAAAGCAAAAAGCAAACCCAAACAAACCCCAACCAATCAAAAAAAAACAAAACACCCAAACAAATTAACAAAACCAAAATCAAAACAAAACAAGACTAAAACAAAAATAAAAGGAGAGAAGAAACACTAAAATAGTGGAGGGTATAAGAAACCCTACAAAAGAAGGACATGATGGGTACATTGTTTCCAAGTAAGTGCACAGATTTTGAAATTTCTTCCTGAAAACAGTGATTATTTGAAAAAATGCAAAAATATGAACTTGTTTAAAGAATTTCCTTGTTCCTGGATTAGTGGGTTAAAACAGTACTCCAGGCTGGGTTGTTGCTCTGATTTTGCTCATATGAAACTTACCTTCATAAAGTAACTTGCCATATTGCTGCAGCTGGCTGCATAATGTCTGTTCCTGTGTTTGTCATTACCAAGCAGAGAGACCTGCCAAATTATTCAAAAGTGTATTGTAGTCCCAGCACCTCTTATTATTCTGCACGCTCCTTGCTCCTGTTCCTTTCATGTAGTTCTGATACACAGGGATATAATGAAGAAGTTACATAACTAATTAAAACAGATGTATTTTTCATAAAGACTGTGGAATTGATTTTTTGAGAACCAACAAATTCAATTCTCAAGTGTATCTCAACACTATTTTAAAAAGTGTTTGATTTATTCATTTTAACTTTGGGGAGTCCTGTTCCCATATGGATTTTTCCAAAGACTTAAGGTCTTACCTTGGGTTACTTGCAATGAATGTGGATAAGCCATGATTGTTTAAGCATGCTGTCAGATCAGAAGCAAAGGTGTAACTAATGTAGCCATCAAAGGATCTCTAAAACTGACAGACTGCCTCTGCAGGATTTTGTAATCTGGTTTATTCATACCATTATTAAGATGTAAGTTTAGCTTAATTTTTATCACAAAGTGTATAAATGAAAGCAGTTGCAATTCAGACATGGGGCTTTGATGGAGGGCTGATTGAAATCACTGAAAAGGCACATGCTGGTTCCACTGATCATGGATGAATATCAAACACCACATGACATCCTACTGTGACTGCTTGTTTTAATGAAAAAGTTTGTGATAAATTTGTGAAAAATTTGTGAAGATTTATAATGCGCAAAGGAAAGAAGGGTTAAGAAAACAAGGAAAAAAATTGTTATATAAATCAAAGTTTTTCTAGTGTGGGCAGTGGAAGAAGGGAAGACTTGTACATTTTCTTCTTTTTAAACAGAGGTTGTAAGTAAATAACCTTCAATTTTGGATGACTTTGTTTATCAGGTTTGATGGCTGATGATTTACCACTCTCTATATCTTTACCAGGTCTTGATATCTTTTCTCTACCTTGTTCTCATATGAGGTCAGAAGGGAAAAATTGAGGAGGAAGAAAAGGAAAGTTGTATCTAGTCACATTTTGGGATCAGAATTCAAAACCAAAAAGAAAGCTCAATACATTTTTTTTCTTGCATGGAAATATTTGTAACGAAGATTTCCATATTCATTATCTACATTTAAAATCCTCATTATTAATAGCAGTGGAAGCAGTGGTATTTGAAGAAAATTTTTCCTCCCGAGTCACTTATTAGAAGACAAATCTTTACAAAATACTGAAATCCAAATTCAAAGAACAGTAAATATGCTTAGTTTTGAGTTGCCACACTTTGAGTTCTGTTTCTTTTTTATAGATTCAAAAGATTCATCTGCATTGGAAAGCTTGGTCACAAATAGCTTCTTTTCCATAAAATACACTTTTTAGATTGCATACTTTCAGATTTGGCAAACTGACCCCAAGAATAATTCATTTTCCCCTCTTTTAAACCCTTACCTGTCACTCTGCATCCCTACCCCTGCTATGTTCTGTTTGACTGGAGCATAGAATTTTTTGCTCACAGATTATCAATCACAGGGAAAGAAGCTGGAATGAGATTAGACTTGATCAGTAGTGACTGGTGATGTATGGGGGGACACAAACACTATTTTTCTCTATGTGAAATGATTTGTTGACATTGCCTGTGTTGCTTCTTGCTTGTATTGAGCAAGGATTTCTACTTTTTGATCATGGAGTTGTCTTTTCTTTGGCCTGTGGTTGTCTAAACTTGGAAATACCAAGTGACTGAGTGATGAGCAGTGAGGGTTGCTGTAAGCAATCTCCACATTCACACTTATGCACTTGTGTATAGCTCCCATGCACAGACACAGAATAAAAAATTCCCTGAAATTTCAGGTACTTTTTACCGGTGAAATAGCTGCAGGGTGACTGAGATGAATCAAATTACTTGAAAGAACAAAAGTTCAGGGAAATAGGCACAGCAATAATCCCTGTGATTTATGAGCATCGTGAAGGATTTACCACATTCTTGCATCAGTTCATATGATAATTTTGCTTTGGTCACTGCCTTCTGACTCACCATGAGAACTAATTTGCAAACCTGAGATACCTGAATCTTAAATGATTCTGTTTATTATGCATGATTAATAGAAAACCATTGTACTAACATTCCTTTATTTTTATTTAAGATTTAAGAGTGACTGAAAATTAAAGCCGTTAAGGTAAGTGTCTAAGTTGTCCAAAACTTGACATATATTATTTTCTTCTGTTTGCAATTCCCAACATTGTTTTTCAGCCTTCCCTCATTTTAGATTTTTTTTCCAGCTCTTCAGATATGCAGCTGCCTAACTTATCAAACAAAGAAAAACTTCAAATTCTTGTAAAATCTGATGTCCTTTTCCCAGCTACGGCTGCTATTTCTCCATCATTGGTGTTACTAAATATTATTCTTTTTCTTTTTTTTCTGTTTCCATCTATCTTTGCTTTCTGCTGTTCCTTGCACACTGAAAGGTGTGTTGATTAGCACCAAGACAGGAAAAATATGCAGGGAAATGATACAAAAAAGCCGCACAGATGTCTCTGAAATATTTTGGAAACTCTGTAGCAGGAAAATGTATGTCACCTTCTGCCATAAGCATAAATTGCTTCAGCTCATTTCTAGTTGAAATGTGAGTTGTATTAATAAGGAATGGGTTTAAAATTCTCGTTGTTATTTTAAAGGTCAGCCAGCACATACAAGCAGCATACCAATGACAGGAGTTAATCATTTAGCTACCAGAAGATAATAGCATTAACTCACATGAAATACAGGGACAGCATCACACTGACAATCGTTTTCCTTGGGAAAGCAATATTAAATTTTCATGTGGGTCCAGCTACCACAATCAAGAAGTTGAATCAAACATGAATTTGCAATCATATAAGATACTTCCTGAAAAGTTCATGTGTATTCCGTGATAATTTCACACACTTGTGGTAAATGAAAGGCACTCTGCACATCTTTTATTAAGGCAGAGCAGCCTTTAGTTTACCAGTATCTACTGGAGAGCTGTGACAGCAACTTCACAAGTCAGTTTTCCTCCTGATAATTTGTTATTGTGTCTGTATTCAAAGAATGTCTTGATAACTTCTCCCCTCTGGTATGACAGGAGTGAGTAGACACTGCCATTTTGTCAATGTTTGGACAAAAGTGAGAAGACCTCTTAAATCACACAGCTCTTGGAAAAAGAATTATGGATTAGTTATTTTCATGTTCTTTCTACTTCAAGACTCAGTCTGAAAGACTGAGAATAAACTTGTTTATGTGTTAATAATACACTGCCTGTTTGACTTGGTCAAAGGTTTCTTCGGTCAGTATTTTAAAAATCAGCTAACCAACCTTCTTCTCAGAAGGTGTTAAATACTGATGGAAAAATAGATCAAGAAAGGACTTGGAAGCCATAGATGTCCAAACTAAAAAACAGAAATCCTGAAAAATTAAGGCTAGTTTTCTGGAGCTGCCTCAAAATCTACCCATCAAACAGGAGATCTGATTTTTGCAATACAGGACATCACACTATTGTCATTTGCCTGCCTGCTGTCATCTGTTCCAGTAGTGAAACTTGTTCCTTGGATGGGACAGGCAGCAATACTGACATTGCTTCCTACAAAAATAACATCTTTAAAATCTAGCTGAGGTTTCATAGGAGTCCTGTTGGCTTCCTGAAATTTATGTTCCCAGCCATCCTTGGCAATACTAAAGCCAATTCTCTTTTCAGGGATAATAATAATAATAACAAAGTAATAATAATCATAATTTTCTTTTCAATTCAAATAATGACATAAAACTTGAATAGTCACAAACCCTTGCAGAAATGATGACTTTAAGGAACTTAATTTGGCATGGAAGTTGAGACTACGTTGAGAGGAAAATAGGATGGTAAGAAGATGAGAAAGGAATTCAAAACACGGTGTGACAACCCAGACCTGTGCAAAATGCACCAGTGACTAATTACTGGTGTGAACTTATGCAGAGCAAGCCCAAACTGAAAGCTTTCCCTTTGATAATTTGTTTTCATGTGTAACTGGAAGGACCTGGCTTCATGTTTATCCCCTGTAGTGGTCATTTTGTCCTCGAAGGACTGGATCAAAATCCCCTTCCCATTCTGGCCTTGTGCCTCTGTTTACCCACAGGCATTGGCATATGCAATGGCTGCTGCATTGGATGGAGCTCCTCATGTTTCCCCCCAAAAAGTGATCTGCTGATTCACCTTGAACTCTGCCCAGGGGATGAGTGTGATAACTTCAATATACTGTGCTTTTCCACACCAACAAGTATTATCTGCCCTGGAAAGAGTGCTGGGAAAGAATGGAGTGGGAAAGACTGTTTCATGAAAACAAAAACCTGCTGTGAAGGAAGTGTTTAAAACATGTAGAAGGACACTGCCAAATTACCAAGACTTGCTATTGCATCTATTAAAATTATAATATTATTGATATAATGATAAAATTATAATAATACAGAGGGGACTTCTTTCTGCTAAGGAAATTACTTGCTATATTGTTAATAATTAAAGAAAAATAAAAACCATGTGACAGACTCAGCAATTCAAGCATCTAATAAGCTTTGATAAACAGCTTCTGTAGAGCCTGTGCAAATACAGATTAACTTTAAAAATGCTATTATCCCCAGCAGACAGATGTTCAACTACTGAAGTCAAGAGACAATTACGGATAGTAGATTGCATGTTGAGTGGTACTGAAGGGTTGTCAGTGAAGATACACGTTGAGGGCTTTAAATAGCTCCCCCTGGCTCTCTCAGTGCCAGAAGCCCCTTTTTGACAAATCTGCATTGCATTTGAAGGAACAGAGTGGAAGTACCTTACCCAGTCACTCTCTCCTGGGACATGTTGCACGCATGGGAAGACACGGTTTGCTCATGAGGTCGTCATGGCTTGAAGCTGACCTGATGTTACCTGAATGGTTTCTGTAGCTTTAGTCACTCAGTGCAATGGAATGCTCATGAAAAATCTGAATCTTGACTGTCAGGCTGTACCTTTTCTTTCTCAAGCTATATCGATGAGAGCACCACAGACTGCAATCCCAGAGTCACAGAATTTCTTCTGTCCAGGGTAAATGTTCAGTCCAGAGACCAAGTTAGGGAACAAAATCCACTTATCTGAAAAAGCTTATAGCCTTCCTGTATGCTTAAAATTATGATACAGACCTTGTGGTACTTTCCCTAGTTATGGTACATATGGTAGATCATTACAGTGGCATTAGGAAAAACCAAAGTTTCAATTACTTCTCCTAGTTTATGTTTTTGAAGATTTTAATTTTGTGAATTTTGGAAATAGTTAAGTCAGCTCTCACTTTAGTTTTCAGTCTTGTCTGTGTGCTCTATAGTAGGCACAGAGGCTGAAAAACAATTCTGAAAAGCTAGATGAAGAGATTAATTTGCTAATGATTAATGAACATATTTATGTATAGGGGGAAAAAGGAAAAAGAAAAGTCACATATGGCTGAAATCCTGTCTTAAACGCTAAATTTTATACAAAAATAACCTGTGAATATCCAGGCAATTGCTGCATTAAAAAAAAAAAAAAAGTTAAACCATTACTATTTGTTCCAGTTCTTCAATGTCCTGAATTATTAGTGGAAGCTGAAGAAGAATGAAAAGCTGAGCCCCAGACGGTGATGAATATTTCTATGAGAAGTGCTAGGCAATTGGAATAAATCATTATGAAAAGTGGGGAACGTGTGAAACAGGCAACAAATAACTGGAGGGCACTTTTTTGTTACCAGTCTGTATGAAAGTCTGCTTGTAACCATGGCAACTGGAAGGCCACGTTTCCAGCATTGCTCCTGACAAATATTGAAGAGTAACTTACAGCACTTCTCTCATTCAAGCAATATTGTCTGCTTTCCCTGCTGTGCCCTACAGACATGTCCTCTGACACCAGGCTCCTCCCTTCACAGGGACAATCTGCAACAGGGCCAGTTAAGCCCTGCAAGTCTGCATTCCTCACTCTTGTCGAGAGGACTGGCATGCAGCATTCCATTTTCCTCATCATTTACTCTGTTTTCAGTAATGGCATTGAAGTTTTACAAAGTGGTCGAGCTAACCCACATGGGACAGGAGGATAAAACTCATTTAACAAAGAAGGAATGTCGTTTAGAAGAGAAATAAACAATGTGATAATCAAAGGTCAAATGATGCACTGAGATATTCATGCACACCTACTTTCGATCACTGTACCAAAGCATTCTGGAATGCTTTGGAACAAACATTCTGGAACAAAGGTAACAAAAATACAGTTTCTTGTCATTTTTTGTCCATAGATTCCATAAGTGATGCCTGTATCTGAGTCTTAAATTAAACAACTAAAAGTACTTTGCATGTAAATGTACATTTTCTAAACCATATGGAATTATTTTAAATTTCACTTTAATTCTGCGCTCCATATTTTTCTGGGTTTTTTGGTGGTGGTGCTGGTCTTTTTCCTTATTGGCCTGGAATACTATATATCAGAAATCTTCAAATAACAAAATTATGAGTAGAAACCATGTCCCTGGCAATCCATTTAGAGGTTTTGGTTAGTGGAGTAGAAGTAATAATGTGTTTCTGTGATTTTATATCTATCTATATCTATATCTATCTATCTATCTATCTATGTAATATATATATACATCTATATATATATCTATATATATATATATATCTTGCAGCCAGCTGTTTAGAAAAAAGCCTGCACTACACCAGCCATATTTGCCATGTGTAGTTTATTTCTATTTGTGATGAAGAGAAAAATAGAATTTTTTGCAGGCTAATAACTTTTTGATAACACAGAGATTCTAATACCATGTTTTAGAAAATGGAGCATCATACAATGGAATATCCTGATTAGGAAGGGACCCACAAGGATCATCGAAGTCCAGCTCCTGTACCAGACAGCCACAAGAATCAGACCATGTGACACATATAAAGGATCATCATTGTTTTCATTTTTCTGTCATAGTACATTGAAATTACCTGTATTTGAGTCAGTGTGAAGTCATAAAAGCAAATTAATATAAACAATTTCTGCTTAGTACCATCATTTATTCTTCATAGTGAATTTTATATCTTTCTGCTTCATGAATTGTTATTAACATTGAATTCTTTGACCAGAAGGAAATTTCCTATATAATAGGATTTGGTTTTCTTATAATGTGATAGTGAAAAGGAAAAAAAAAAAATTCTAACATTCATCAATAGCCATAATATTTAATTAGATAACCAGTGCCTAATACTTATCCTGCATGGCTTCTCAACACTTGTTATTCTCTACCTATGTTTGCCTCTGTGGTGTAGAACCTATTCCTTAATTTTGTGAGAAGAAAAGAAAAATATCGTAATATTTTATGAGATATCAAATTCACAATCATTAGTCGTGTTTTTTTCACCTGAATGGCAAGCAGATTCCAGAAGCCCATCTCTCTTTGCTTTTGTGCTCTAGGAGTTTCTTCAACATCCTGAAATGCTCGCATTTAGCATAAGTAAGAACCTATCAATGAAAATCTTTTTTTAAAAATCCTACTTTGAAGAGAAATTACTCTGGTTTAGGAAGCTCTTGCTTCAGCAGTTGGCAATTCTACCCTCAAAGTCAAATATACTAGTATGAAAAATTCTTTCAGTCCCTAAATGCTGATTTGATAAAAACAACATGAAAGAAGGAGCTGTGATTTTAATTTTCAAGGAGCTCAGGCCTCGCAGTTGGTGTGGATTTAATTTAAAATATTGAATTTTCACTACTTTGGGGGTCCAGGCTGTGCTGTTTTCTATAATTGCCCTGATAAACAATTATCTAGAAGTAAAGAATGCAAAATACTTGAAGGAAAGCAATGAACCCAAGTTAATGTCAAAATCATTAAATCCCCAGCTGGGAGGAAGAATCACTCTCTTCCATTTCCTGGAAAAGAAGTTGAAGCTGCCACAAAGTGCAAGTCTACCTGCAGCTAGTAACTAGATCTTTGTCATGTCAAGAGCTATGAAGGACAAATGCAAACTATATATTCCCTGAAACGTTTGGGTTTAGGAGATAGCCACAACTGGTGTGGTGGCAGGGTTTTTAAATCTCTTTTACTTACAGGAGAGCTGCTAAATGGCCTGGGAGACGCCCTGCTGGGAGACACTCTCACACCTTTATCCCTAGCACTGCCCACCTCCCGCTGGGTTCCACGGCTTCTTCTTGGGAGTTTGCAGCGAGGTAAAGCAGCTCTTTATAAATGAGCATGAAAATGTTGCGGGTACACAAAAGCACTCCCTAATGGCTGCTGTGTGTGCAGAGACTCCAGCTCACCTGTTACTCAAGAGCAAGCATAACACAAAGAATATATTATTAGGCTGTTTCTGTTGAATCAAGACCCTGCACCATTAGATTAAAAAATACTTTTTTCTTCAAATACCAAGTCTTTGGTTCTTACTTGTTAGCCTAGCTCATTGAAAGGACACGTCCCTCTGTGTATAATCGGGCGGCTGACGTCCTTTCCTATCGTTTTCATTTTACTGTTTCTGAATGGGAAACATTGCGCAAAAACATTTCTGTCTCCCAGCTTCCCAGTTCATATGACTGAAACAATGAGTTCAGCACAGCATGATGGAGAAAGGGCAGATTGAACAGATGATTCAGAGGTGAGGTGAGGACAAACCTGTGTTTGAATTGGAGGGTGGGGAGGGGGTGGTGCTTGAGTTAACTTATACGAGACTTTCACAAATAATCAATTTTTTTCTTGTTCTCAAACTCAGCTTGTTTCTCTGAGCATGAAAGAATTGCTGGAAAATTTGTTTGCAGCTATTTTAATAGTTAGCAACAACAATTCAATATATTAATTCCACACAACTACTACTTTTTCTCACCTATGTTAAGTAGTTTAGTTGCACACTTGCTATATATGTCCTGATTTGGTTGATTTAAATATATTTACTATATTCTGTACCAAAACAATGTAGAAAATGCAGCTTTGACTCAGCAGGGAATTTAGTAGTAAACAGCTCAGAATAATTACTTAAGACAGGTTTTAATCTGCTTGATCATGAAATATTCATATTCATATGTAAGAATAAATGTCAGTACTGCAACATCTTCTTTTGATATCTAGGACATTACCTGTGAATTGTTTGAGCAAGTATTTCCTTGCAAAAGTTGAAGTAACATTTCTGCCTGCAGTAATGTGCTAAACAGCTTTGTGTGTGGTGCTATGCTGCACTAGTCAATTCTCTTGGCTGAGATTATGATTGTTATTCTCATCACTGGCTTTTGTGAAACAAGTGTAACGCTTGCTGGTGAGCAGAGACTTGATGTTTGAGCCCTGTAAAAAAAATTGCACATTACTCAACATCTTACACTTGCATGTAAACTTAGTACAAGACAAAGCTCTTTCTTGCTTTAAAGGCAGTCTATTATACAGGCACCATATCGTCAAACTAGATGGAACAAATTTAGAACTTGCACAGGAGGAAAAATTTAAAAGGCTGCCTAGCTGTCAGAAACATATTAATTCTGGATGTTGCTTTTCATTGAAATTTGTATGCAATATTAAATTGCATGTTTAGATCCAGATGTAAATAGCACACTCACTAGGTGGTGAGATTTCATGTAGAGAGCATGGAGGTTTGCAGTGGGCTGCTTAGCAATAGTGGGCCAATTCCCAGCTGGAATAAGCTGGAGTAGGTCCTAGGGAACTTTACATCTATTGCATGTGTTCTAGTGATTATACAGCTCCAAGCATGTGCCCAGAGCTGTGTCAGGAAACAGCATGAGGGTAAAAGAACGTTTGGTCTGATTCAGTGCAGACATTTTTATGTGAATTGGGAATATTACTATTTTTCAATATTTTTCACTATTTTTATATTGTTATTAATGGTGAATTATTGCTATTATTGTTTTTATTGTTATTAAAGCAAAAGCCAAGGTAGACAAAGCCTAGGCACACATTATGACCCGCAGATCAGCTTCTGCCAGGGGATGAGGTCTCATGGCAGCACTGGGACTGTGCTTAGCAAGTACAGAGCAGCTTTTCCCCACACACATGCATCCTAGACCTGTGCTTGTGTCATCCTCACCCTTTGGGGTACCAGTGAGTTGTTGGTGGCACCCATCTTGTATCTCGTTGATGCTGGAAATTATTTGATGCTGTTCTTGTGGGCTCCACCTGAACCTACTCAGATGACACATGAAGCAAGGTTTGCATCCTTCTCAGCCCAGGCACTGCAGGTATGAGCCCCACCTGAAGGCTTGGTCCAAATAATGCCCTCCCCTTCCTTCTGGCCATCAGCTGGTGAAACAGGGATCAGAATGGAACCCAGTGTTTTTCCAGGTGGAGTTTTTCATTCAGTACATCAGTGAATTGTGAGCCTATGTTTATAAACATGCTCAGAGTAGCAAGCTGTCATCATCTCAGCCTTAGTAAATATAAGAATCTGATGTTTTAACTCTGATGAGAGATACTTTTATCCACCAGTGGGTTTTGTTTGAATTCAGAATGGGTTTTTTTCAGATGCAGCATGAATTATATGCATTGTTCCTCTTTCACAAGTAAGTATATCAGAATCTAACCCAGCTTTTGCTAACAATATGTTGATAATGAAATAGAAAAGCACTTTTAGAACTACGTTAAATTGTCTTTTTTTTGGGTGAAACCAGTTGCTCAACTCTTATGGGAAGCTAGAAACATATTTTTTAAATGCTTCTACATATGTCAGAAGAGATTTGTGCTTATTAATTAGCACCTTGAGAAGACTATTTCAGGAATATGTGTAGGAGTGGTCTACTTAATTAGGGACTATCATAAACCTAAGATCAACATATTTTGGATGTACATTAATTTTTTGATGCTTAGTATTTCATCTAGACACAGCATTTATTTAAATACTTGACCTAGTTCTCAGCTTCAATTCTGAGGCTACAAGGACTTTCATATCTTTCATATCTCATATCAGTTTAGCATGTTGGATGTTACTCAGCTATCAAGAGCATCAAGTTTAGGAATAGAAAAATAAAGAAAAATATTAAGAGAATGTTATGATCAAGCAGACTGGCTAGCAACATCATATTTCCTCTATGAATATGTAAATTAAAATTAATTAAGAGGAAAGTAGATCATTAACACTGACCACAGTTTTTTTTACTGTTTTATTTCCTTTTTATTTTTCGTTTTAATTCATTTGCTATAGTTATTCCTTTTGCTGGCAGTGAAGAATAGATAAGCTCCTGATAAATTTTAGAGTGCAGTAGCAATCTGGCACAAATAAATCTTCTATGCTTCCTGCCTTCCTCCTGAAAAGAGGATAATTCATACAAGGGATTCCAACAGGTAGAAAAGTATCATAAATGAGACTGTATGTTTCTCACATTAGATGGACCAAGGTCTCTATCACAGTGATCTAGTTTTTAGGTTAGTGTCTCAGGTGACGGCCTCAGGGATATGTCACCCTGTATTTTCATGGAAACTTTCAGTGCTTGGAAAGAATTTGCCCTTTTTATCCACCAGTCTTTTCATTGCTCTCCTTGATTGCTTCCTATTCCATTTTCTGTTTCTATGCAATCATTTTAATAAAAGCATTAAAATACAGACCAGTCACTATTATAATTTCTTGTTATCTTTATAAATAAAAAAGTAATTCAATTGTAGAGTGGATTAGGCACCTGAGCAGGAAACTCTAGCCCAGTATAAGCAAGCACAGGCTTTTTACTGTACCAACAACACTGCTATAATAAATTTCCTGCTCACGTATCCTGCTCCTATATTAGACCCCTGCCATAAAGGTTCCCTATTTCTGCTCCCAGTGTTGGCTCTGTGCAGGTCCAGAGTAATCAAGGAAGAGTACTTTTGAAGTAGGATGGATCATGTGAGGTGCACATGGTATGTGTGGAAGGATGTTATTTTAAAAACATTCTTCTTGCTAGTGAATATCAGGAAATTATCCTTGAGACATGGAGGCAACTTCAGATGGAGCAGATGGGGAGAGAGCAGAGTGGAGTGGAAGGGAAATAAGATATACAGGAAGGATGTGGAGGCTGATTTCTGGCTTCCCAACTCTATCTCAAAGGAAAAGGATTTACTCTGTGTCCTACTGCAAGCAATATTTTAAAATTCTGTATTTCTCTAAAATCAAAACATTTTTGAACACCAAATCTGAGAAGAAGCTGCTGCACTGTCCATCTTCTCAGACTCGGCAATGGTTGTCATGGTTTCTCAAAGGAAATTTATTCTCATGGTAGTGTTTATATAGGAAAGTCTTTATCAAAACCACGAAACAAAATCTTTAATTTATACAACAAACCAGAAGATAATAGATTTTATTTCTCTTAGTGTTTTCCAATTTGTTCAGATATTAATTTGACTAAGTGCCATATCCAGGGACATTTAAGAAATCCTGCTTCTATCCTTTGGTCACTTTCAGTTAGAGGGACTGCAAACTGATCAGAAGATATTTCTTTTCAGTCTGGCTCTGCACAACATAATGTCATGAACATATTTTTTTCTAAGTACAATATTCAGACTTTCAAGGAAAGTTTTATTCCCAGTAAGAAATCAAGCTCTTAACAGCCTATTGACTTTGAAAACTTCTAAGAATTAATCAAATGGATTATTGGATGGACTTGAGTCAAGAGCAAACTGTTTTGATTAAAAGTCCAATCATTTTTGTTCACACCGGTGAGTTGTTTTTAAACAAGCATATGATTCAGTGGTTTTATAGAAGCCTATGAAAGATCAGTTATCTACACAGATATCTGTGAGGGCAATGTGCTAACCTAGCCTATCAGCATGTCACTAGAACCAAAAATTAGAGAAGTCTTAAGAACTTAAAGGAATGATAGAATCATAGAATCATTTTGGTTGAAAAAAACCCTTCAAGATCATCGAGTCCAATTGCAGACCTAACAGTGCCAAGTCCACTACAAGAAGGATTCCAAAAAATCTTGGAAACATGAAATACATCACTGATAAACTAATGGAAATTTCAAATGAAATGAAATGAAATAAAATAAAATAAGATAAATTAGTTATGAGAATATGCATAACAGGCTATTTGAATGTTAGTTACATAGGACAGGAAAAATACTTATGTGCTCATCTCTATTCCTAGCTAATAAACATTTCAATCTCTTATGTGTATTTCTATAATCATAAATTTTGTAGTAAAAAACCCCAACTAATGTAGTGGAACTTTTTTTTTCTTAATCTTAAATGCTTCAGCAGTAACAAGAGAATATATAGAATATAGAAATCAGGCTAAGGGAACAGCAAAGAGATACAAGGGTACAAACCCCCAGGGTGAATATGTACTAGAGAAATATTTATTTTGAAATAGGTCACCTTTGCATCAATTCTTTGATAAATGTTGTCATTATTAAGTGTTAATGACAATGCCTAAGCATATCAACTCAGAACTGAGGTACATGGGCAGCTTTTTAAAAAACTCCTGTCCCTTCTTTAAGGCATTTACTATCCATTCTGCCAGATGGTGTGAAAGGTAAAGAGACAAATAGAATGGGAATAAAAGAAGAGAATGAGGTGATGATATAAAAAGAGTTCAGCAGAAAGGGGTGTCAATGCTCATTTTACTTCTTTTGTACTAACACATTCAATTTATATCTCTACTTGTTTGCTGCGTAGTACTCAGGAGGAACAAACCCCATTTTCTGTTGCCACATCTTCTCTATAAACCTATACAGCAGAGAAACTATTTTATTTTTTTTTTTTAATCTCGTATCAACCTAGATATAAGTATTGACAGAAAAATACGTTGATTTTTTTGCAGAAGTTCTTGTCCCACAACTGGGAAACTTGGAACTGTCTACTGTGTCCAGCTGTTGGTTCTCATAATGTGAACAGAGAAGATTATTGTATAGCCTCCAAATTAGCAAGGCAGTGTATAATATATTGTATAATTATGTATTAGTATTATGTACTGACATATGCAGTAATATATGAAGAAATGCAGGTCTCCATAGAATATTATAATGTAGATAGATCACAAGAAAGCATTCCCGATTACTATAATTCTTTGCATATATCCTCAGCATGATACAAGCAGTTTGAAAAGAGCTCTGATGAAATTACCTACTAAAGAATATGAAGGAAATGTACAAAAGTTGTGCAGCACTGCTGTAGAATATTTTACAGATAGTTGAGTTTTGGTAATTGCGAAGTTATCCCATTGAAACAATATCTATAAACATATCCTAGACCTACATCAAATTAGAAGTAGGCTATCTGACCTATATCCAATCAGATGCAGAAAAAGAGGCACCTCACTTTATACTCTAAATATCCCCACTGAAAGTTGTAGACATGAATTATTTTCCCAAACCCCCCTTTTTAACTCTAGCAATGATGAAGTGGAAAGCATTTTGATGGGAGGCATATTTTTCTGACTTACCATATTTTGCTGACTTACCACTTCTGAGTATTGGTAAACTGCTTACTGATTACTGACTGAAAGAAGTGATCTGCTGCATGCTTGCAGGTTTGGAATTAGTCAAAGGGCACCTAGGATAAGAACTGGGAATGCTTTCTGATTTTCTGTGCCTCTGAATTAAAACAAGTAAAAGTTCTGTTCCTTTTGCCCCCATTTAATAACTGTCAGGATGAGACACAGGTAAGAGGTATTTCAGCCTGAAATGCCTATGCCTAATACAAGAGACAACAATCTGTTTGCTGTCAGGTCTTTGTGAAGAGAACATTGAATTATTTGAACATCCCTGAAGAATTCAATGCATCAGACTGCATAAGACCATGTATGCTTCCCTTGATCTAATCAGAGCTGATGACTTTTTCTCTCTCCTCCTAACTGTGACATTTGTTTTATCCAAACACTTAAGATGTTACATTTTAATGCTTATTATTTGGTCCATGATTAACTGAAAACTGATTAAAAAAAAAGTGACACCATCCACCTTCTTCACATATCCTTCTTACAACAAGAAGAAAATGTTTCTCCTACTTTAAATGAACAAACACCTTCTTGGAGTAGTCTACCTCAATAGTTCACTGACTGGGCATGACTAAGAAACTCACTTTAGAAAGAGATTAGATTAGATCCTTAATCAAAGGAGTGTGAAGGCAGTGATTTAATCAATAAAGGAAAAAGCACACCACAGGGTTTAGGTCTGAAAAGATGAGGAGCATGTCCCTTGATCCTACATCCTCCTAATACATTTCATAAGGACATGTGTGAGCCTGAGGGGGTAAATAGTTGCCATTTGCTCTGGCCATTAGAGGCAAGGGTGAGATATGAGGGAACCCATGGGCTCCACAAGTTCTTCAGAGGTAGTGACAGGTAAACCCTTGCACGGCTCATTAGGGAAACAGCCCAGAATCACATCAAGGATTTGAAGCTCCACTGTACAGATTTTCATCTGTCCTCTCATTCCTCCTCATAGCAAGGAGTGTGGGATTCATTTCCAGGATGACTCATACACTGGCTGTCAGGGGGTTCATTGCATGGCAAAAGGGCACTTAGTTTCCTGAATGGAAAATTAAAATTTTCAGGGAGATTTCATAACATCAACACTAACAAAAGTGTGGACCCACAACTTGGGATGAATTTCTGTAATCTTTTTTTTGTTATCCTGCACATGACCATCCTTGATTTTGTACTACAGACATGCTTTCAGAAAATAGGCTATCTTAATAATATTTTATTCTGAAATGACTGAACATGGAAAACTGTAACTTGGAAGAAAATAAAAGTACTTCAGAATATAATGAAATTCTTCTCTGAAATTCTATGGACCAAAAGATGTTTTGATTCATGACAAACATGACGGAGTCTACTAAAAGTTGAGAGTGCACAGATGAAATGACAATTGTATTGTATCCAGAGTACTCTGAATACCTGTTGTACCTTGGATAAGAGATGATCCTATCAACTTTACATATGCAAAGTATTAAAAGCAGTACTTGGAGTACAAAACTGGAAGTCTTCTTGGATTTTTCTGGTAGTTGCCAGAGGATGTTTGACATAATCTTCATAACTTCTGCTCCAGTGAGACAAGAATACTTCATTAGGATTTATCTCGAGTACCAAGTTCCTGTCTAGAGTACTCTTGAATTCCAACAATAAAATCTTATTAAATCAAAGTTTTATGAACAGGTACCACCTTTGGTATCCATCAACTTAACATTTTTCAGAGGGTACCCAGTAAGTAAAAGTCTGGGATTTAAAATGGTAGCTGCTTTGTAATGTTTTCTGTATCAATTATTGCAGACATGGCTGCTTTTGTAATAATGGCCCTGTTTCATACTTCATTACATATGTTGAATTGTATAGAGTGTTAGACACTTATACAGCTGTTTAAGTTCCACAAAGATAAATACATTTTGTATTCAAAAAATGTTGGATGCAATTCCAAGCTTTGAGCATTTTTCAAAGCTTTAGTTGCCATATCAAGTTACTAAGTAATAGGGGAGGAGGACAGGTATAAAGAAATAGATAAAGAAAGAAAAAGAATCAGACTTATTAAAAAGAATTTTCTTATTAATCCATTTGCAAAACAAATCTATTCTGTAGGAAGAGCATTTGGATACTGACAGAAATAAAACATATGGTAATGTATTTATAAGATAGTGAAATACATTTTCTTTTAAATATGTTGAAAAATATGGCAGATAATGTACACTTTTTATAAATGTCTATAAATATTTATTAATGAAATATATTGAAACATATACTTGTCAAGTATATGTTTTGTCTTTGAATAAAGAATTCATAATGTGAAATGCTTAGCAGTCTTACTAGATGACTCAGGGGAACAGGATATCTGAGCAGAATGTTAAGTGTGTGACTTCTGTTGATTTCAACAGAAAGGATTTTCATTTTAAAAGTACAGAAACAATATTGCATTGTTTCTTTCTGAAACTTATATTGAAAAGCATCATCAGTTAGTCACCATCACGTTGGCACTCTTTATTACATCCGGAGTCTCAGTAACTATCCAGACAGACGAAAAGGCTCTTTTCAAATTTCTTCCTTATGTATCCAAAACTACGCTACTCCCAATCAGTTCTGAGTGACGTGTCCCTTTTCTGCTGAGAAACAGAAAGTTTATCTTCATCCCTACCCAAAAATAGAGAAGAGAATGGCAAATGAACAGAGTGTGAAGAGGTGATTATTTACCAATTTGCAACTGTAGTGGGGAAGTGTTTTTCTGTGGGATACTGACTGTCAGTGTGATTTGTAGATTAAGTTAATTAGTCTATCCTTGATCTCCATAGAGACTGTTTAGAAATAAATGGCTCCCTCTTTCCACTCAAAACAAGCTAAGTAAATACGTTCCTCTGTTTGTGGTTTCTTGAAGGCTGAATGTAAGGAAAAGATCACCAAATTGTCTTGTTCCACACCAAAACGATAAAGGATTGTGAGATAATTGTCCCTTGGTTTCTCTTTCTGTCTGGATAGGAAAGATTCAAATCAGATACACACCAGGCTTTATTAAAATTTTCTAACTCTCATGACACAGTTTGAATTTCTGAATTTCAGATGTCTGCATTTAAGGTGTTCACCTCAGCTTAGTAAGTAATAGGAAGAGGTTGGCTGTTAGCTCTAGATCTATTTCTTCTAAGACACATAGATATCCAGCAGTACTACTCTTTATTCACTGGTTTCTGTCATTTTGGGTAAGACTGGGGAAGACAGATAACACCAGAAATCCCAAAGCAAATAAATAAAAGGGTTGTACATTACATGGAGACAGAGGAAAATCCACTAGGAAATACATATTTCTATTTTTAAAAGTTATATAAAAAAGATAACAAGCTGAAATTAATCCAAGAACTAAAGCATTTTCATGAAAAATATTACCAGGGAATATTTAGTTAGACTTATCCACCAGAGTAGCTGAAGTAGACAGCCTTAGCAGGTAATCTAGAAGTTTTTTGTTAATTATTTCCTTCACTCTCCTGTAATCTGGGTGGAGAGATATGCACATACAAATCATGACTGACTTGTACTCTGTTGCTAGACATGAAAATCACCTGTATGCATCCAAGTTCTTTTAGGTGAAAGACACCATTCAGCAATGGAAGACACTGGGATATATGCCTAACAAGAAGAGGAAAGGAAACGTCTCAGTCATCAGGCTTCTCTTTCCCTTATTCTCCTTTTATTTTTATTCAAGTTTACAGAAACTTTTAATGTTTGTGGGGCTTTTGGATAAGACAATTTTATTCATAGTAATTTATGTACGGTATTGTATTTTGGACTAGTGACCAAAACAGTATTGATGTGTTAGTTGTTGCTGAGCAGTGCTTACTCTGCTTCAAGGGTTTCTCTGTTACTCACTCCATCCCACCAGCCAGCAGGCTGGGAATGCACAAGAGGCTGGGAGAGGACACTGATGAGAGGAGAGACATCGACTGATCAGAAGGGTATCCCATGCCATATGATGCTGTACTGAGAGATAGAAGCTGGGAGAAAGATGAGGAAGAGGGAAAATTCAGACTGATGGTGTTTGTCCTCCCAAGGCACTGCTAATGGATGGTGGAGCCTGGCTTTCCTGAAAATGACTGAACATCCATCTGCGTATGGGGAGTACTAAAGGAATTCCTTCTTTTACTTTGCTTCTGCATGGCTTTGCTTTACCCATCAAACTGTCCTTATCTCAACCCACAAGTTTTCTCACTTTTACACCTCACATTCTCTCCCCCATCCTGTTGTAGAGGGATGGGTGAGTGGTTTTGTGTGGCTTAGCCGTCTTCCCAGGGTTAACACTCAACAGTGCTCTAATCAGACTATCTTGGATGGTGGTTTAGCAATGTAGAAAATTCCTTTTTTTTTTTTTAATTTGAGGAAAATAGCTCCCTTGAAACTTAGCTCATGTTCTGGAACTGTTGTACCATCCAGAATTTTAAATATTATGAAAATTGAATAGAGAGAAAAACATTCTTTATGTTCAGCAGTTAATTTTGAATTTCATTATCTTGACAGATATAATTTTTAAATATAATTAATTCATCACTTGCCAAAGACAAGTGATTTTTAGTCTAAAGCCATTAGAAATCTGAAAATGTGTCCAAGGCCAATATAGCATAGTAATTGATCTTACTTTTATGTCACTTAAAATATGCTCTAATAGAAAAATTTCACTTGGGAAAAAAAAAAAATTGCTTCCTGGCTATAACCACATGTCACCATTGAGAAGTTTCTGAGTTGATTTTATAACCTTTTAAAAGTAATCATGGAAATGCTGATACACCCCCAGTGAATCAAGCACACAAAACCTCAAGTGAGTTGGTGCTGCAGCTCTCTGGGGTGGCCTTTGCTTCCTCACATGTCACTGTTAGCTGGTAGTGACAGCTGTCATGTGTCCCAGAACAGAGAGGAGCACCATCACAGAGCTTCAACCCATGGCACTGGTCCTGCCTGTGCTTATAACAGTTGCTTATGAGATGCTAAAAAGCAAGAGGAATGCGTAGACCTGGCTGAAAGCATCTGTTGCTAACTGACATAAAAGACTCTATTTCCTCTTCTGCATCAGGTGGGTTTAGGTGCTACATGGCAGCAGAAGCCAGAAGGAATGTCCCTGACAAGTAGGAGAAAGTTACAAAGTAGGAGAAGGCATGGCCAGTGGCATGGATTGAAAAGGCGCCATTTCCAGCCGTGTTCCAGATGGATAACAGCGAGATCAGCTTACATTTGTGAAGGCAAGGAAAGTACATTTCCACCACTGAAAAGTGAGCCAGCAGAGCGCACACAAATTTCAGTTTTGCGGATGGTTTAGAAGAGAGTGCATTTGAGGCTGAAGTTACATTGGAATCACTAGTAAAGCAGTGTAATTTAGTTTATTGGAAAGGTACATTACACCTCAGCCAGCTCACTGAAGTGTAAGTGGCAACCTCCCAGGTCAGCCCAGTGACCCATGTGTGTGCACTGAACAAGTGTTTGCTATACATGACACATTGCAATTGTACTCAGCTATCTTGGGAGGGAAAATTTGGGTTTCCATACTGGGCTGAGGGAAAACAAAATCAGAATGGTGTCCTGCAACTGGTATTTTCTGAATCTCTTTCCTTTTCTTTTGCAATGTCAAGAGTGGGTATTCTACTGCATCTGTGTTTCAGACCACCTGCTTAACAAATTAAAGGGTAAGTGGAAGAGATCTTAAAGAAAAACTTTTTCATTTTTTCCTTTCAAGTACTGCCACACATAATTCAATAAATAAACAGTAGAGATTTTTTTGTGTTCCAGTGGTTGTGGGTTGTGATTAGGAAGACATGGAGAGTAGGGTACCCTTTTGGTGAATCTCTGTAACAGTGCCTTGAAAGCCTTCACAAGCCCAGGGACTTCCCCAGGGCTATTCCACATCCTTGTAAGCGACTCATAAGGAAGGGAAAAATAAATTTACATGCTAATGGGTTCATGATTCTTCTTCATTTGCTGGAGAGGGCACAGAAAGGTAGCTGTAGAGGTATTAATGTATGTGTCCATGGGCTGTTTTGAAATAAGTCCATCCCACTGGAAAAAACAGCATTGCTCCTGCTGTGAGATGATGAGTAAAAAATGCATATTTCCAATTACTGCCATCAGATTACAAGCACAATATAGGCCCTGGAAAGTATGCAGACCCTGTTTTGAAAGGAGGTAAAGCTGAATTTACAGTAACATGGCCATGAGGATTGACAGTGTTTTGTCTTCCATGCTGTGAAAAGAACAAGAGTGATATAGATATATGCAGCAGGGCAAGGTTTGTTCACAGGGATGTTGTCACACAGTCCCTGCTCCCCTTTCTCCTTTATCATGTCACTGCCAGATGAGGACGTTCTGGGGAGGGGGTCCTGCAGGCTCTTTTCTAGAGACTTTCACCCGTGTTAATCTGAACCCCAAACCACCTCAATGAAAACAGTGCAATCCTACAGGCACGTTCTGGAGCACAGAACCCTCTGGTCACATACTCTTTTAAAGGCAGCTTGGACTCCTCTGCTACAGCTCAGCCAGCTGTTGTGCCCTCTGATATGGATATCATGAATTTGCACTATGCTGGAGGATGCAGTAGTGTGAAAGTATTTCATTTTCCTTGTGGCAGTGGATGATAATGCCTTCCTCTACTTCCTACAGACTATTGAGCTCTATAATATAGCTTTGCAACTGTCAAAAAATACAGCCTGGATGTTCATGGCTATGTCACATGGCTCCATAGACAAATCCTTACTTCTGTTTTTGATAGAATCTTCCACACAGACAGGTAATATAAACATGATTCCAGCCCAGCAGCTTGTCCAAAATTGGAGGATGCAAACCCAACTTTCTGTAACTCACATCTTTTTGATGCTTTACTGCTTGTGTGTGTGTTTTCACTCCTCTGATGTCTCCTTTGTGCTCTTAATTTTTTCTTTGTAGGTAGAGAGGTTTTTTAGTATGTTACATACAAACTGAGGAGATAGAGCTGTCTAGCCAAGCCAGTGTTGTGCTAGGATGTGCAGGGAGAATCAGAAGACCTTGAGATAGTTTATGCACAATAGCTGCTGCATTTTATTGGTTTGCATTTAATCAGGTACTATTGAAGAATTCGGAAGCATGGCCTTGAGGATCATTTAACATCATGAATCATCCAAATTTAACCTAATTATAGAAGCATATGAAAAAACTAAAAAAGTTCTACATTGGACTGCAGAAAATAGTTTTCAAATTAAGACAAGATGAAATGTCTGCAGGTGCTTTATGAAGAGAATGACTCAGAGACTCAGCAGAAGAAAAGTTAAGCTGCATTCCAAAAACTGGATACCCACAATGATGTTGGCTTTAACTCTTTCCTGAAAAAATTCAAACAATTGATACAATTATTTTCTTCATGATATATGAAAAAATATTCAAGATGACATTCCATTCATGTTCATGGGTAAGGATGTGTTAGTAGATTGGGCAGGCTAATATAATTTTTCAATATAATTTTATTTTTACATGATTTTTGGTAATACAAACCAAGTTTAAAAAAAAATCTCAATTAAATATTTTGTGGTTATATCCTTGGAAAAAAAACTTCATTGTTAGTGTGTAGCAATGACCTTCAGGGCCTCTTCTCCAGATACTAATCACTGGGTGAGAAGGCTAAAAGAAAACTGCCTGTTATGTTTGGGCAGTTTCTACTTTTCCATAACTCCCATTATGGGTCTACTGCAACTGCCTAAAGCAATTCCAGGGACCTCAGCCAGAACCTCAAGGAAAGGACAGTGGCAGAGCAGGAGAAATGGAGTCCTAAGCATGACTGAAAAAAAAAAAGCTTAAATAGTATATATTTTGATGTGTAAATGGAAGTGCCACATATTGGATATTTGAATTCTTGCATAATGGTCATGTCTCAGTCCTTGTCTGAGCTATCCTTGTCTGATTTTCAGTTCTGTCATTCAAGATAATCACAATATCGTACAGATACTTCAAAGGAGAATGATCTAAAGTGTTACGGCTTACCAAAGGAATAGACTCAAAAATCTTAAACAGTTCAGAACAAGATTAACTGTAGTCTTTAAATCTATAAATGGATGCTGCAAAAAGAGAAACAACCCATTCTTCATTATCCATAGGGAACAGGGTAAGAAGCAATAGGTTTATTTAAAATAAAATACTTTTCTAATTTAAAGGACAGTTAAGCCCTGGGACAAATTTAGGCAAATGTTTCATACAGGAGAGCTTTTCAGTACCAGCCGTTTTTAGATAATAGATAATCCCTCTGGATGAATTTTATAATATCTGAAGCACTGCAATTCAGTCTTCACTATCTTAAAAGGATGCTTCTTGTCTCTGATTGTATATCCTTATGAAAAATGTTTAAAGGCATGTTTTAAAGTTATGCATGTCCAGTCAGAATTATACATACATGTTACTTTGTTTTACCAATTTTTTTTTCTGAAATGAATTGTTAAACTAGACAAATGAAGAAATTATTTGTATGAGAAAGGAGAACCTTCTGGATTAATATTTTGCAGTATTACAAGAAAGGTTTATGTTTAAACAAAAGTTAAATATGTTTGTGACAGGGGGTAAGAATTGGCAAGGCTCCCTCGGTATTTCAGAACTACTCGGATTTCTTAGCTCTGTGTAAAAGCTTTCTGGAGTATGCTGTCAAGTCAGGAGGGGACAACTTTAACTTTCTGAAGAAATGCTCTTTTAAAGTGAAAATACATGTCATGGAGAAATCATAACAGTTAGTTCGTGTCTCAACAAAGCATATGACCATTGACTCACCTGTTATAAGAAAGAAGCACAAAGCAGGAAATGCTGCTAAAAATTTCCAGAAACATCAGCAACATCTTGCAAAGAATTGAAGCAAACCAGATCAAGAAATAAATATTTCCGTATTATGAATATTTCCTGTGAATATTATGTATATTTATCCACAGGAGTGCACAGAGATTGTCTGTAAAGTGTTGTACACATGATAACATTAAAGCACCAGAAAACTATTAAGAAAGCTCAAGCAAAAGGGTGAGTCATGTGTTTGCCTCAACTAAAAATTTTCAGTCTTTGAAAGTGCCCATAAATATTTAATATCACAGTAATAGGATTTTATTTTTCCACACATTTAAATGAGTTAAGTTTCAGAAGGTTAGCTTTGAACTTGGGAACCTCCAACTTCACCCCTCCAACTTTACAAATAAGTGTGCTGCAGCATGCATTGGATTCCCTTCAGCATGAAAGTATGGCCTGTATATGTCTAAGGACTTCTTTCTAAGGCTGCTTTCTCTGCTGCTTTGGACCTCTTGTCTGTTAGAAAATGGAATGCTTTTACTTAGTGTTTCTCACCAGTCAGATTTACAACTTTGGTAACAACCAGTTACTGAAGAACTTACAATTTCCTCATTTATTAGTCACCTCATTTTGGTGGAAGTTCAGTTTCAGTTTTCGTTAATAGATCTGATTCAAAGCCTAAGCAAAGAACACACAGAAAAACTGTACATGTCTTCTCTTCTCTTACTTTCACCACTGATCTTATCTTTGTGAAGTCAGAGCAAGGCAGATGTCTTTAGGGAAAAGCAATTAAGAAGTGACAGCAAATGTACTTTTGCTTGCTTGTTTGTGGGTTTTTTTGAGTTTTGTTGTTGTTGTTGTTGTTTTGTTCGTTTGTTTTCTTTCTGTAAGACTCCTCCAAAGCAGAAATGTAATCTTTTCTCACTCATGAAAGAGGAAAACCAAAAGGCTGGAATCAAGTTGACTTAACAGCAGGGAAAAAAAAAGTGTCTTCTCATCTAGTATTTATTGTTGGGTTCTTTGTGACCTCGTGTCCCTGGAATGGCATTGTGCCAGACATACAATTCTTCTAAATATTAGAAGCAAGTGTATTTAGCTCTTTTTACTACTGTATTTTTCATTGTAGTTCTATCATGGAGATTTTTTCCTTGAGTGCAGGAGGAAATAATTTTAAACTATACTTATATTTGGGAAAGAGCAGAAGACTACAGATTGTGGCTGTCCAGTGTTTAAGAAAACCCACCTGAACTCAACATTTTCTGGAACTGAATATTGTTAGTTGAAGGAAAACTTCAGATCCTGTAAAATGAGAACGTGTGAGTGAAATAAACACGGGCAGGAGACCTTTCTCCTTTTCAATGCCTTCATTAAAAGTGATCAGTTTGGGTGGGAAGAACCTATGGGTCCACAATCACACCGCTCCCAGGAGTGACTTGGAGGAGGAGGAAGAGCACAGCTTTGTCCTCTGGTCTGTGGGCAGAGTTGGGGGTTCTGCCCTCACAGGAGCATTGGGAAATCCCTCACGCCTCTGCTTTGACCTCCTGCCTCTAGCCAAGGTCCTCCGCGGCTAAGGCGAGGGGCAAAAAAAGAGTCTCAGCATCTCTGCAATCTCTGGACTTTGTTCCTCACGTCTAGTCATCACTTTGATTCATCAATTTTGTGTTGGCTCATTGTTTTAGGGGTTTTTGGCTAGGTTTGATGAGGGGTCTCTCCCGCTGCATGCTGGATCCGATGTCATTTGCATGTCAACTCAATGTCTCTTCCCCTCCACCGTCTGGGTGTCATCTTCTAGGAAGCAGCAAGGTGTCACTCGACAAAAGGAGGAATTCTTAACCATCAAGGACAGGTAGTTAATGAAAAACGTCCGGTAATTACAATTACAAACAGTTAGAACTCCACCCTCACAGCAATTGGTCCAACCTGTTCACTCTGCAACCTTTTAAAAAATATTGGCAGCTTTTTCTACTCGTAACAGTGAGTGCAAGGGAACATTTTGCAGGACTATTCTTGAGTGTTTGGTGGATTTTTTGCTTTCCCTGAGGGCGACCTTTTAGTTATAAACCAAACAAAACAGGACCTGCAAGCTGAGCACAAACACCCTGTGTTGGAAGCAGTGACAGATCAGTGCTTAGGTACCAGGGCCTTGAGCTCAGTGAGTATTCAATAGGAGATATGCACCTAATAAAGATCACTGGCTAAAGCAGCAGTTAACAAGATTGATTGTGCTCATATCTCAGGGATTTGTGGTTCCATTCCACCTTTTTGACAATAAAAATATTCTTCAATAGAACAAAGCTGAGAAATCAGTGCTGAGGCAAATCTGTTTGCTGCACCAAATAAATCAGTCATATATAACATAATCAAGAGGCAATAATGTTATGTATGTTAATTAAAAAACATCCATAAAATAAAACAAAATAAAATAAAAACAAGATATGTGGACTAAACCACACATTTTACAGTAATAGTTAAATAAAGAACTAGTTTTAGCCTAATTTCTGGTTCAGATAAATCTTGTGATAAATAAAGAAGTGATTGTGGAGTGGAGGCCTTCTGAAAACAAGGATAGTTAAACCATTTTCCAGTTCAATGCTGAAACCTCAGTGGTTTTCCCAGATGAGTACCACTCTCAAATGCTCATATCTGTAGCAGAAAAACTGGAGGAAAACTGTAGGCTTACTCTAGTCCTTAAATATTAGAGGTGACAGTGTTCTGCCTGGGGAGAAGGGAAGGGCTAAAATTTAAAATGAGATTGAAGAGTACCTTTGGTTTTCTCAGACCTCTAAATTCCAGCCTAAAACCAAACATAGGTTGAAGCTGAATGAGTTTGCATAGGGCTTGTAGAGACTGCCCACATTGCCATCCACTACTGGGTCCTGCATTGAGTCAGAAGTACAGTTCTGGAAATAAATCTCCCTCCCATTGATAGGGTTTTGGTCAGATTGATGAGCAGTCTTGTAGCATACACATGGGATGCCTTTTGGATGAGGGTAAACTGAATGTGCATTGGGAGCACATTAATTATGATCAAATGGGTTTGTTTTGAAGTACTTCCCAGAAATGCTGTAGTTGAACCATCATCTTGTACAGGAAATCACCAGTGCTGGGGATTTTGGTTGAAAGCTCCAGAATAATAGCTTGGGTTCAGATACAGTTCATGGGTAAAGTTGTTGTTTGGACTAGATTTGAATTAAAACCATGATAAAATGAATGATTTACATATTGGCAGGCATTACACTGTATATGTAAATATATACTAGGTACACGTTCTGAGGTACTATTTTACTATGATTCTGATTTTTCAAAATACATACTTATGCATGAAAACAAAACAAACCTGCATTTCAGCTAAAAGCATCAGACATTTGAGTAACAAATTATTTCTTATTACAGAGACTTGATACCATAAAGAAACATTAGCAAGTAATTCTGAGGAGTCTAATAGCCATCAGATTTAATGAAAGGGGATATTAGGTATTTTTTGTCTCAAATGTATCTGCTTCATGGTTTGACTTTGAAAATCAATACTTGAAACCAACTTTATGTTCTTTTTTATAATGATCCTGTAGATAATGATGAAGAAATTGTCTCTAAAACTTTATATTGCTTGGTACTTAATTTGCTATGATGAAATCTACATATGTTATTGGGGATTTAAAAAGATATGAATGAAGAAAAATATTCTAGCAATATACATTATTCTATTAAATTATGTTACTTTGAGATTGGAAGTAAATAGTATTTAAGGTCTAAAACTGTCAAACTAAACTCTAACAAATTTTATTTTGAATATTTTCCACTTTTATGTAATTAACCTTGTGGTTTCTCTGCCTCAGAAAAAAACATCATTATCTCAGCACTCAGATGCAAAGAAAGAACAAAACTAAATTCTGACAACCACAAATGGGCTCTCATCTTTAGTAGTTTTGAATATATCAAAGAGTTTTTCTCACAGAGAGCATAGCCCTAATGGCAAAGTAGTTTATCATTATAAGGCAAACCACAGTAACAAAGATAAAATGTGCCTACAACATCCAAATTAAAAGACTAAAAAGCTCAGTCTAGACTGCTCTACCCCCTCATAAGAGCTCAATCTCCAGAACCCCATGGAGATGTTTCTCTTTGCCCATGTGTCAACCTATTTCTCTAATGGCATCAGCAAGCCGTGTTTCACCGCTTGCAATTCCCTACTTAGCCCAATCCTTTAAACAACGGCCTGACAAAACTTTAGGTTTGGATTTTTATTCACTGTTCAGAAGAACATTGTTTGACTTAGCAGATACAAAATTGGTCTGCATGTCCAGCAGAGATTTTCTGGTATACCAAATACTCCTGAGTTACTTGTATATTTCTTTTGTCCGCAGAAGGGGACAGCAACAGTCATGGCCATGCTATGCCTTATTTTATAACAACAATCTTGCACACGAGTGTTGGTCCTTTGAAATACTGCATCAGCAGAGGTTTTCCTGTTTCTCAAAATACAACTTTAGGTACGTGAGACTCTTTCTCTCGATTCACAAGCTGGGTAAAAGAATAAAGCTAAGCTAAAGCAGAGCAGGAATAAAAGCTTGGAAAGCAGTGTTTTTATCAAAGGATGTACATAGTCTGAAGGTATGTTGTATGTGAAGCAAATTATAAAACTCTCATTCTGCAATAAATCATTTTTATACTTTCCATTAGCATGAAGAGGGTAGCCTGGCATTTCTACATGATCAAGGTGAAGAAAACAGAATTTTTTGTTCATGAGATGGTTTCATGTGCTCTAAGATTTGGACTTGGTTCTTTGTCTAGATGGATTTCCTGTTTTTTCTGGATGTTTATCTTCTCCTGGTTACTCAGTTCAGTAGCATTTGAAATGTATTGAAGATTATTTCAAGAAACCTGTTTATGAAACTTCACTGGAATGTATGCAATCCTAGCTGGTCTCTGCAACTCACTTGCTATACGATGGGACACTCTTCTGGTATTTGTCAGTAATGTAACTTTTCAAAGAGCAAGGAGACCACCTTGACCCTTAACTTGAATGCTGATTCATGAATATAAAACTCATGGGAAAAAGGATGGCAATGAGCTTTTCCATCAGTGCCTCACTGAATGATGGTGCAAACTTTCCACTTTAAAACAACACCCTTGACAAAGTACTGCTGTGTATTTGGCAAAAGTGCACATTTTGGCTTTGCACTGTTTTTTAAATGCCTTTCTGTTTTCTTAGATGCAAAAGAAGAATATAGAGATGAGATTTAATGAGGTACAGTAAAAACCTTTCCCCTTCTGTACCTTAAACAAGACTATGCAAAGGTCCCATATTGTGTAAGTTTTATTTAAATCACAATGCCTAATGCAGACAGCGGGGGTGGAATTTATCTCTCTAACTGACAAAAAGTTAAACATCTTGACTTTCTCTGTAGTCAATGGTGAAAGGCAAGCACCTTTAGATGTGTGACTCATGTCCTTAGTGTCTAGAAAAAGAGGATAAATTGTCTCCTGAAAATCCTCAGGTCTCTCCATTCACTTCACAGGAAGCCTAGGAGATGGACTAGTTGATGTAACTTCTAGGTGCCTAAAGAGGTGAAGGATATCCAAAGCATTTTAAAATCAGCATCAGTAGATCCTTCATGAATTGTTCATGATTGAACAATTCCACAAGCTTTAATGCTATATTGTCTAAATGAGGACCTGGGAGTCTGAAAGTCCTCTAGAGACAGAAGCACAATGCAAAGCCTCTTCTCTTACTACAGTGCATTCAGGATTAACATGGGCATAACTCAAACTTCTCTTTCACAAGTTTAGATCAAACCCTTTTCTTTTTTAGAGCATTGAGGCATTTTCCTCAGTTTATTATTGCTCACCAAACAAACCTACTTCCTCTGGAGAAGCTGAGATGCACTGCAGGGTGCACAGTTTAATCTAGTGGTTAGAATATTCACTTTGAAAAATTCTGTCCTCCTTTTAAGACCTGTCTTAAATGTATTTGCTTTTCTTCTGGATGATTTACAAAGTGCTTTTTAAGCCCTGCTGCAATTCTTTCCACTGAATTGGAGCATACTGAACAGTGTTAGGAAGAGAAGACATTTCTGCCTCAATCTTATTGCTAGGGAAAGAGCTGCAATTCCTGATGATTAACAGAATATTGGGACCACAAACAGAAAAACACAGTCAGAAAGAGAATGGATTCCTTCTCAAAAAATCCCACAGACCTCTTCAGTAACCATAGGATTCAGTTCAGGAGCCAGGCAGCCCAAACGAAAAATTTCCAATTACAGTTTTTAACATGAAGCCCATAGCTGCTCAGAACACATACCAAGCTATGGAGCATCTTACAGGTTTTATTGTCAAGATTTGCATAAACCTTTTTCACCTTTGAGCCTGCAGCATGTTTGAAAATATTTTCATAATAATTAGCAACTTTATATGTGTCCCAAATTATGCCCTAATTCTAATAAGAAGTGTCATTAGAGAATCCAAACCTGCTAAATTATCTTTTTAAGTTGATTAACTTTCCCCTTCCTATACCTGATTTAAAGTAGGAATCTAATTATCATCTCCTGATTCAAAGCTTTGAAATATTATATGTTCTTAAATTACTCACCAGGGAATGTGCACAGTGATGGTGCTGAATGACATATTTCACAAGTGTGATACTTACCATATAAATTATTATTAAATTATATTCCCTGGAGTGTATGCTGTGACATCTGGGGTTGCTTCAGGCATTTGGAGTTCCATGTCTGTTACCAGATCACTATGGTTTCAGGCAGCTAGAGTAATACCATCTGTAAATTAATAAATGTCACCCTTCTGTGCTACTTCCTTTCAATCCACACTCATATCACGGCTTTCATAGTTTGCTCTGCTTCCTGCAAATGTATCATATAAATACATAAAAATTCAGTGAGGTTTTTTTCTGTTTTGGTGGGGTTTTTTTAATGTACAAATGCCATAAAGGAAAATGAAAGCTCTGCTCAGAATAATAAGCAGGTATGAAGAGCTATTTCATTATGGGTTTTTTTATAATATAGTGATTTTCTCATTTGTGCCAAATTCCAAAGTAAGCTGTAAGCTGCTGATTACCTGATATTTCAGAGATAGTGTTGCCTTCCTGGAAATAAAGAGAATTGACTACTCTGATAGGGAAGAGGATTTCATAAGTGCTTCCTTTAGCAAAAGAAAAAAATTTAAGGGGGAAAAAATGACAGGAAAATAACCAGTTTCTTTGTGTAAATCTAATTAAAGGGAAATCCTGCTTCATGTTTTGGAGAAATGTGCCATTCCTTTAGCAAATGCATATTTGCATGCATTTTAATGAAACTTTACAGCATGTAGCTTCATATTTAAAGTGTAATTTTAGCACAGTCAAGATAAAATTTTGTTTTTAAATGGAACATAAGAGGAAAGACTTAATGCTGTCACAGACACACAAGGCAAAACCCACCCCTTTGCAAAATCTTGTAGCCATGCTTGTGCACTCATTCTCTGTGTGCACCCATTCTCTGTGTGCACCATCTCTGTGCTGCACCTGAGCACCAACAAGCCATCATTTCTGCCTGTGCTGGAAGCTGCCACATGTCCACACTATATGCTGAGGTTAAATTATGATTTGGATGAGCTTCAAGAAGCCCAGAGGGGAGAAAATTCTGGCCTGAGCTATTCCACAGTGCCGACTATAGTGTTGTTGTTCTCCCGTATGCCGCTATAGGATTGTCTCTCTATGTTCCCTTCCTGGAGGTGTATCATGTGGCCAGAGCACCTTCCAGAGAAGACAGCTGCTGCAGAAGCACTGTGAAAAGGGCAGTGTCCCATGGCTGAGGTTGCTCTGCATTCCTCTGGGCTTGAGGTGCAAGTTTTGGGGAAGCTGTAATTTTGAAGGCCTTGGCTGCGCTGTTTGCCTCCGTCTCCTATTTAAAAGAGCGTTACATTTAGATATAGCTATGTTCCCTCAAAATTTCTTTCACACCCCCAGCCTCCTCACTAGTGGGGTGGTATGAGAAGGAGAAAAAGCTTGCATTCTGTGCAAGCTTTGCTCATGTTTTAACAAAAAACATCTCTATTTTATCAAACTTGTGTTCAGCACGTACCTGCACCTTCCCCCTGCCACACTTGCCACTGTGAAGAAAAGCCAGCCACTCTACTCCAGCCAAAACCAAAAGACAGAGGTGGAGGGTGTGCGTGAAAAGTACAGAGGGACACATTTTATAACCTAAGAAGAGGTTTTTGCATATTCAAAACATCGGACCTCTTCAGCTAGAGCAGTCTGCAAGGATTTTCCAGCACACTGCTCTGACTTTAATTTTTTAGCCCTAAAAGTGTTCTGATTAGGTCAGATGAGAATAGAAAATAAGGTCATCATAGCCTTGTTTCCTGAGTGCCATGTGAATTTTCAAGCTATTCATGCAATACCTTTGCTATTATTTCACTCTCATTGCTGCCTTCTTTCTTTTTTATATTGAATATAAAGATACAAGAAGAAACTGGATTAAGAAGCATCTCAGTCAGCAAATACCTGAAGCTGGAAGGGTTATACAAAGAAAAGTAAAATTATATACTTGTTAATTTTTAATTCCTTTCCTACCAACCTCTAGTCTAGATGAGTCTAAGTCTGGCCTGATAGCCACTCTTATGTTCAGGCATCCTTTCCCCGTGCCTCCCTACCCTTTTCTATTTTGTCTTCAGAAAAATCCACTGTAGCAAATCAGAATGATGTCACCCCACAACTCACTGCTGTGGGAAGAAAGCCCAAGAATACGATGCTTGCCCTGCCTGTTTCCTTGTCAGTTCCAGCTGAAGTTTAGCTGAACTTCATTTTGTAAACAGGTTTCAGCAGGCCTGGGGGAAGCTATATTAGAGACTCTTTAAATTACATAGGAATATGATTCAGTATAACTAATAGAAATCCTTTCTTAAAGTGAATTAATTCTGGATTATATATACATTTTTTTTGCAGGTCATACTCTTCTGCCATACTGAGCCCATTCACTAGGTCTTGCTTTTGGTTTTATTCCTAAGCCATCCCCAGGGCACAGAGCTCTTTCATAGCATCAAAGATTAGGCTGGCATGATTCATGAAGCAAACCACAGGTCCTAGCAGAAATCTGTAAGCAATCTGGAATCAACAGGGACTCCAAACGTCATCTAGCTGTGGTACCCTGATCCATCTTGTAGTGCTCAAGAGAAAAATGAACCTGAAAACATGTTAAAAAGACACACTGTTGGAGAAGGTGAACAGAATGGTTGGAAGCAAGGAATAAAGTGCTCAAGGAGACACAAGGTTTGCTGGAGCAAAACTTCATGAGCATAATGGAGAAAAAAATTGTCAATAGGAATTGACCCAGCCCTAAGAGATCTGATTCTAAGGGCACCAAGATCAGTAGGATCTTTCCCATTTTTCTTGATAAAATTTGATTCTATCTCAATGTAAGCAACAAGAACAAAAAAGTAGGAATGTGTTTTAATAGAATGTGTTTGTTGTCAGTTGTCCTATTGTACAGCAAAAGTAGTTCCTAGATGTCCCTGTGAGGTACCTACACCTACTTTGAGAAAATTTATACAGCAATTAATGGGTATAGTGAAACAGACTCAACTGGGGTAGCCTAAGGTACATAATTTTTTTTCCCAAAGTTCTCTACTTTTTCAGGGGCTAAATATGTTGTTTGTGCTCCATTGGAGTTGCACCATTTGTAAACATGTAATTGGAGGAGGAGCTGCCAATTTCTAAATTTAAAAAAGAAAGAAAAATAATTTAGTATCTGATGTTCATGACAACAGTATGCCTTGCAGACAGCATTGTCCTTCATAAAATTGTTCCCTACAGTCTTTCAGTCTCAGAAGCTGATAAAGCCTTTATCAAATTCTTCTTATATGTTACTTCTGCACATTTGTTCTCTAGAAGCCTGTCCCTAAATACTTGTGCCTCAGCAAAGAAATTCAATTTGCAAGCCAGTTCTTCAGCTGATGTATAGCCAGTATATTTCCAGTGAAAATCAATGGCGTTACTGTGATACAAATTGGTTGATAGTAACTCTAATAATATTTATGTAGGTGTTTGTACAGGCTTAGTGCTGATCATGAGATGGAGTACAACACGCACCGGCCAGAAACCTTTGCAGCAGATGTCTCTCATTGTAGGTGGAAAGCATGTAGCTGTTTGATTAGTCTATCCCAAAAGTAAATTAGAAATCCCTTGAACTGGCCCAGCTGTCTTGGACAGAGCATTTGTCACCAACAACCCAACACCACCCCAGTCTTCTCCACTCTCCACTAGCATCCTTTTAGCCTTCTGGTTTGTGGATTTGGGAGTGTAGGAGATGTATTTCAAAGATCCATAAAATCTGCTTCCCCTTTAGCACCCTGTTCATATCTAGATGGCCACAAAGGAGATGTGAGAATTTCTGCCTCCTTTTATCATTGTGAATACACACTCTGTCCAAGTCACAGTCCACAAATAATATATGCTCAATGAAACAGCAGGTAGAAATATATGGCAATTTTTTGGCTGGTTCTTTCTTTGTAACAAGTATTTTTGAGGTTATGCTTCCCTTCCTTTTTTTTTTTTAATATAATTTATTCTTCCCATGATAGAAAGCAAATTAAATATTCAGCCAATAAAGATAAAGCACAAACTTCAGGACAGAAGCTTCTACTATGCATGCTCCATGCTCCCAGTGAGTGATATCTCTACTCTTGAATAATCTGTTGATTATCAGAATTAGTATTATGTATATATGGATATAATAACATATAATAACCATTTTAAAGGTAATTGATTATATAAAATATAGTAGTCATAATGGAGAACTCTGGTGATAGCCATTTCTTTGAGATGAAAGAAAAGCTACAATCATTTTTGCTGCCTCAAATTACACTTGGCAGTGAAGATTTATTCACCATTATACTGTTTTCATAAAGATTAGCTGCTTGAATCCCAGTATGGCTTATAACAACCAATATTTATTTACTAGATTATCAGTATGTTTATTGACTGCATCTGACATATTTTCAAAATTTATTTTTAAAGTGAGATAGCTCACAGATTTTGACAATGCTAAAGGCTTTATCCAAAGCCAGCCAAATGTAGAGAAAAGCTCCCTTTTTCTTTAGTGGAGCTTCCATCTAAGTGTGTGTCCAAGTGTTCATCAAAGTCTCATTAATACCTGTCTTGCAAGATGGCATCAAACTGAATCCATGGCACTTTATACTCAGGGGTCAAGGATAAGACTTCAGCAGGCAATACAGAACTATGTGCCCTGGGGAAAATATTTTGAAAATAATATCATTGAACCAGCTAATTAAACTCTTAGAGTTTTCTGCAGCTTCTTGCCAGCCCATTTGTACTGAATAGAAAGGAATTACTCATATGTGTGCCCACAGCAGAGCAGAAATTCCCTGAAGGATAAACATACACTTCTGTGTAATAAAACACCTAAGCTAATATTGGGTGAGAGAGATGTGGAGACAGGAGTTAATAAGCACCTGGACTCTATGCCACATTACCATAGCCCTTCCATTTGAACTCCAATCCAATATGTCTGTTCAGCTCTACTTTCTCCTTAGAGTTGCATTGGTTCATTTGGAGATGGTTTAGGGATCCCTGTCACACCATAATAGACACTTCTGGTGGGATCATTTGCTGTGAACTGGTTTACCTAAAAAAAAAAATCTCCTGGCTCTTGATGTGTGTTTCTTTGTAGCAAATTAAAAGTTATTCTTTGCCTCAGTTATTTGAATTTCATCATATATTAGGCCAAGCTTCCTACCCTGGTCCTGCACCCTTTCTGGATTATAACCTGTTCCGTGGACTCACCACTCAGAGAAGCATCACCATCATCCAGTCCAGCAAGAAAAATACTGAAGCCTACAGCAGCAAAGTTTTCATTTCACCTAATCTTTAAATCTGTGAACATGGGTTATCCATGTGTCTGAAGGATGAAGGGGATGGTTATCCATCACAAGTGATATGTTGCTGGTCCCCTGTGCTATCCCAGTCCAGTCTGGAAGAAATAAACGCTGGAGCCTGCCTTTCCTCTGGCAGAAGGAAAGGAGCCAGGGACAATCACCCTTTGTCATGATCTCTGAGTGATGATGAAAACTAAGCAATTAATCTAACCCCATTAACTGAGTCATGGAAAGGTGTCTTCTGAGTTTATTTATCTATCCTTCTGTCTCCACAGAGGCAGAGAGGAGGGAAGTCAAGACCCCGGGTTTTACTATCCTCAAGATTCTACATATGAGTCAATCCAAATGAGAGGATTCCAGGATTTCACCAGATAGGACACACTCCTGCAGAAATCAGAACTAGGAATGGAAGGAACATAAGAAAAAAGAAAACAGGATGAAAATATGTACTGAATAAAGCTGTACACAGTGAATCTGCAGTTCTCTGAGGGTAGTCCTGTGCTTGATCACCTTTATACATAATTTTATACATAATTTTATATGATTAGGATTAGCGAGTCAGAGAAAACAGGTAAAAATGGACTTCTTTTCCTTTTCAGTGTCATGCGGTTTAGTTGTTGAATTAATTTGTTTTCTGAAAAGGTCTACTGTCATACTAGAATATTTAGTGGGAGACATCATGACAATAAATACATCATAACAATAAATACTGTCTGCTGAATGTTCTCAATTACCTTACTAACCAGGGAATCAGAGAGTATTCAGGGAACAATTCATCTGTTGATGCTGAAGTCAGATATGACAGTACAAAATATTTTAGTGTCTCCAGGTTTACCTCTTATGACTGTGGAGACAACCCTTACTGCAGAGCAAAGCTACTTTGGGCAATACTGTGCAATGCTTTCATAGTCCCTCTTTGAGAAATCACATTGCTGAGTTAAGAGGAGACTGACCAGTGAAATTCCATAACACAACATCTGAAAGTAATGAACTAATGCTTCCCATCTGGTAGAGAATGTTTCTAAAGTGGATTTGTAGACTTGACTGATAGGTCTACTCCATGGCTGGAGCACCTGTAGGATCTACTACCTTAGGGTGTCCTAGACAGTATTTCAGATAATGTGCAGCCAATGCACTTTCTCCTTCACTAAAGTGTAGGCTGTGCCCCAAATGGTCCATATTTGTAATTTTTCTCCCTCTTATTTTTTCTTTCCACTTCTTTTTGTTTCTCTTGAAGAAATGTATCCTGTGTATAAATTAAAATCCTAGAGTCTTTCATTCAGCGAAATGCAGACAAGGACAGGGAGGTGAGCAAAGAAAAGAGAAAAAAAAAAAGTCTTATTTTGATGATGGTTCATGAAGAGAAAGAAATTAATGTTTTCTTAGACCCTTACTTTTAAAATTGAGAAGCAGGGGAAAATATGACTGACTGGAAATGTTTGTTCTGGGTTTGCAACTATGCTGTTCAAGCATTTTTCCCAGTCTTGAGCTGATAGTAGACAGACCTTCAAGGCAAAAATTATATTTATGTGGAAAAGTTGTAATGACTTGGGTTTATAACTTAGCTTCACATTTTACTTGGGATTCTTACCTACACCTAATTTACATAATTCTCACACTTGAGAACTTATCTACTTTAAATGTCTCTGTGAAAAGACTGAGTGCATGATCAGGGTATGAATGTTGTCATGTCTCTGATTTTATGTTTTCACATTAATAAAGAAATTTCTCAAACTATCAGTGAGAAATGTCAGAGACGCCAACACCATAACTCTGGAGCTTTTCATCCCATTAATGACACTGTTGCTCCAGTGTCCTCCAAAGCTAAGTACCTTCATATGAATTTGATACTTTAGTATAGTGCATTAATTTGACTCAAAATGAAGAAATGGGGGACTATCACAAGTTCTTCTGAACAAGGCCCCTGAGGGAGAAATAGGGGAAGCCTTGTGGTTACTGAGAAGATCTACATTTTGAGGACCACTGGATTGTAAAGATAATTCTATTGTATTGCACATTTTCGAGCTATATATTCAGAGGACTTAACTTGATACATGCTTTATAATCTACATCACATTAGGGTAGGTGCTCATGTGAGGTTTCCTAACTTTGCCTATGAAACAAAACTGAAGCAAAGTTACAAAGGAATTTAATGGCAGGCCTCAATTACTGTTTTCTCAAGACAAGACCCAAGTATTTAATCTCACAAATAATGAATTTCAATGTAAGATTTTAAAAGCTATTATCCTTCTCACAGTCCTTTAACTTCCTAGAGATGTGTCTACAACCTATGAGACCACTCTTTGAGTTCTAAGAAAAATTTCAGCAATATTATCAGCTCTGGCGTGATTTCTTGTTTGTAATTTCAAAGCATTGAATGTTACATTTTCAAAACACTCCTTATATGAATGAAACCAGAGTGGGGTTTGTCCAAATGAGAGAACTAAACATTTATGTTAGGTAAGTGATAGATTGCTTTTTTTCACTTAAACCTCAATTATCCATACCTTAAAAAATGTTTTAAATATGTCTATATCCTTTTTTATTAAGTCAGGCCATTTTTTTACTCTATGGAAGCAGTGAAGTGAATGGCAAGCCATAATAATATTTATACAAAATAATGGGGACAGTGAGCCAGCACTGTGCCTTCATGGTAAAAGCAGCCAATAGTATCCTCTGAGGAAAAGAGTCATCATACCATGGAGGGATGTGATCCTTTCCCTCTACTCAGCACTGGTGACATATACCTGAAGTGCTGGGTCCTGTTCTGAGCTCCCCAGCAGAAGAGAGACATGGACATGCTGGTTGGAGTCCAACAAAGGGACATAGAATCACAGGATTGGTAAGGCTGGAAAAAATGTTTAGGATCATTGCGTCTGAGTGCCATCCTAGTGGTACCACCATGTTCACCATAAACCATGTCCTCAGGTTTTCTGAATGCTTCCAGGAATGGTGACTACACCACTTCCTTGGGCAGTCTGTTCAAATGCTTTGCAACCCTTTCTATGAATGACTGGGTCTTAATGTCTAATCCAAACTGCTTTTGGAGTAACTTCAGGACATTTCCTCTTGTCCTGTGAAGGAGTCTCTGTTTTCCATAAAGCAACTGGAGCATCTTTTATATGAGACTGATAAAGCAGGGACTGTTTCAGCCTGGAGAAGAGAAGGCTCAGGAGTATTCCATCAACATATTTAAATATCTGATGGCAGGGAATGAAGATGAGGGAGCCAAGAATTCCTCACTTGTGCCCAGTGACAGGACAAAAAGCAATGGTTAAAAAAAAAATCTGAACACAAGAAGGCACTTTTTGTATTGTGGAAGTGGTCAAACACTAAAAGAGTGCAGAGAAGTTGTGGAGTTTCCACCCTTGGAGATACTGAATAGCTGCCTGGACATAGACCTGGGAAACCCACTCTAACTCTGCTTGAGCAGAAGGTTGCACCAGATGATCTCGAGATTTTCTTTCCAATCAGAATGATTCTGTGATTTTAGAAAATGTTTTACATTAATTTATGCCTTAGCTTCAACTTGCACTAAAACTTCTGACAAGTTGTCTCAAGCAGTTTCTTTTTTAAATATATTAGGAATGTGCTGCTTGTAAGCCATCTGATGCAATGCAAAAAATCTGAGGATGTCTCAACATCTCAGGTTGTCTGAATGAGACAGTTTAAAATTAACTACCCCTTTCCATTGCTAGTCACATTCACATCCCAGAAGAGATGGACAACTTTGCTCTGCCAATGGAAGAAAAAAACATTGTCCTTTTAAAGAGACTATGCTTTGCATGACTAAGATGGCTGGAGAATCCTGGCCATTTGTGCAACTATTTCACACAGATGATGCCAGCATAGCTGATTTAAAATGCATTAAATGTGAAAAGTTGGAGAAACAAATACAGTGTGAATATTAATTTCAATTTCTAATCATAATCAGGGGGAATCAAACCCAGTAACATAATTTTGGCAGAATTCCACAAGTGCCTCTTTTTTTAGATTATCCTGTGAATTGAATGTGCCAATAATGAAAACCAAAAAAAAAAAAAAACTGGCACCAGCACAGTGATTGAAAAGTGTCTCCTACCCCCAGACATTTAGCATATAGCAGCAGATCAGTGTAGCATAATTTTCAAGGGAAGCAATCTCTTTTTAACAGCCTGAGTTATGAATCTGAACATTATCTAAAACAATCTGTATTTTCATATGTAGCATACAAATTAATTTCTATTAGATTAAACAACATTTTATTTTCTCAGGCTGAAATAAATGAACTTATTCTGTACATAGCACTATGATAAGGATGCTTGTATCTCATCCAGCCTGGCTGAGGAGGGAGAGACCCTCCTTTGTGGGGTTTACAGTGATATGGTGTATAAAACCCTCCCTAGCACAGTGACTGCTGTGTGATGACTGAAACAAGTCATGCATATGTTTGAACTAAGGCTTTAATTCTTTGAAACTCACAAGTCTGGTCCCCTACTCTCTGCTCATCCAGCAAGCCCAAGTATGTTCTTCCAGAGCTTTTCTACTCTTGGCAGCTAACCCATCCAACTGGGAAGTCATTATGGAGCCCCAAAGTATTTCACCACCAAAATCTTTCTTGCCCAGCACCGGGGCCATCACAGGCGATGTGGCTGAGCACTGGAGGCCAGGGAAAGAGCTAATGTTTCTGGAGCTGGACAGCAAAAGATGAAGTTGAGGACATCAGCTTTTGAGCACAGGGTCTCAAGTTTTATGTGGTCATGTAAACCTGAATGCCTGAAGATGCCTGTTGGCAGCATCTTCTTCCTAGATCTATCTAGGGGATCTTAGCAAGTGCTTGTTTTAACCTCAGAATGCAATGGCACCTTATAAAAGCTTTCTGTAAGAGATACAGGTGGCTCCTGTATGTCTACTCCAGTTTAAAATATCTTTTGTGGTTGCTATTCATCCTATTTAATTACATTTTTAAATAGTAGTTTTATTTTTTTTCTGTGACAGGACTAGTTTTTATATAAAAATGTCCTAGTCAGTCTGGGCTCAGGAAGGGGGATCAATGGGTCAGCAGGTGATGAGCAATTGCATTGTGCATCACTTTTTTTCTCCTTTTCATTATTATTACTCTATTTTACTTTTTTTGATTATCTGAACACACAAATTTTACTTTTATTCTCCTCCCCATTCCACCATAGTGGGATGGGGAAGAGATGGGTGTTGAGCAAGCAGCTGTGTGTGGGTCTTAATTTCCAGCTAGGCTTAAACCCATGAAAATAAGCTAATATATATTGTAAAGACAGTTTAACAACTTTTTATATGAGATAATTAAAATAGCATGTTTTGAAAATGTTTAAACATTCCCCACTGAACAAAACTCTGTTAAATATTCCCCTGTGTACATAATTTTCTTCAGATTAGTATGTTTCATCCTTATTTTGAGAAAGAACAGTTTTGAAATTAAAAAAAAATCTACAGAATGATTCTTGTCTTTCCCTTCTGGAAACCTTTAAGCATTATGTGAAATTTTGAACAAGTGAATGGAAGCCAACCGCGCTGACACACCCACAATGATTTACTATGGTTTTTCATTCTCTTTTTCTCCCCCTGCAACAAGTTGTGATAGTGGGTTCCCAAAAGGTTAACAGATGTGAAGAGGCAATTTGAGAAAGACGGTGTCAATGAACAACAGATTTGCACATCTGCTTCTTAGACATGCATACAAACGCCTCCTCATACTGGAAAAGTACCCAGAATGTCTTACAGAGCCTTGTTTGAGTGACAGCATGAACACTATTGGTTTTTTATTATTTCATGTTATACTAGAAATATTGCAAGCGGACTGTGACTCATCGTTTGTTACAGATGTTGCTGTAGCTTTGCCTGTGCCTTTAGCTACAAATATTTCCTCCAGATGTCAAGATCTGCTGTGACAGGAAGCCAGCATGATTGTTTCAATACAGTCACAAATTCTCACAGACGTTAGCACCACAATGACACTGCGAAAGACTTAGTTGAGCTGTGGGATCTGGAGCTGCCAGTGGGAAGAAACAAGCTGGTAAAAGCTACGACTGACTGCAAATCTTACTGCAGACAGCTATACCCTGAGCACCTTCTCCCTGCACACATTTCCTCACATGCCTGCACCATATGTCAAATGAGACTCTGAGGTGATTAAACCAGCAATGCCCCAATGCACAAACTAGACCGAAGTAACTGTTTCACAAACAGCTCCTGCAATCTTTTGCCTTGCCCTGAAAGAAACTAAGAGGCCCTTTAGTTTAAAGCAGATGAATTCACTCAGGTGCCCATTGTCATGTCTGTCTTTGTCCTGGATTGTCACAGTTAATTTACTTACCATTGACAAATTTGAGTACTGAGAGTTACTGGTCCCAGCGTCCATTACTGTGCTTTTATCTTGTCAGTGTCATCTGCTGTCATTTTTACCAAATTCTCTGCCTTTGTTTAATCACTTCATACTTATTCAGCATCCTCATGATTTTGGCTGGGAATAACATCTTCACCTACCAAGTTGGCCATTTTTCCTAGCCAGTATCACTCCCTTTTGGCTAACACCATCTCAGTGCCACTCACTGATACATGGACAGCAGGTACCTTTGCACACCATCTTCCCAGTTTCCTCTTTGGACAGAACTTTGCCTGTCACCACTTTTGACATCATTTCCCCAACATCTCCTAGTGACCTATACTACAAAAACTGCTGTAAAGCCCAGGCAATATTTTCAACTCATTTCCATCTGTCTTAACTTGTCATACCCCCTATTTTACTTGGAAACACAGGGATCACATTAACTTCCAAAGGAGAGATCCATCATTCTTTAAAGGAAAAGTTTGATTTAACCTGTATTTACAATGGCAGTGAATCTTGGTAGTCAGTTTAAGTAGTTCCTTTTGAGAGGCGCAGTGCATTAAATTTGTTACCAGTGAGAACTTCTGTGGCAAAACTCCTGTGTTCCTCCTGTTGGCCAAGTGTCTTGTGGTAGTTAAGTATGGGCCCAAGTATTTGTTTTCTCATGAAAATGCCATGCCTCATAATTTTTCTTCAAGTATTTTGTAGCTCAGAGACAAATCATCCACACAGCATCTCCAAGGAGACCAGCATAAATTATCTGAACCCTGAAATGGAGCAATCCCTTATCTGGACAGATCTTGCTGTCTGGGTGGCAAAAAGGTCTTGGCCCTGTGCTGATTTTCCAGGTGTGTTTATCCTTTTCCTATGAGGGTGCTTCAGAGCTCAGCAGCAGGTTGCACCTGCACATGTGTTGGAGTCCAGATGACTGAAACATTTGGAGAAGATGGTCTTGAGCCCAGGCCCGGGTCTGGTTTTGGCAGAAGTCAGCTCTCACAGAGAAAATAAAACATGTGTAACAACAATAAGCCCTATTACAAAGTTGTGGTGGCTAGTTCAAAAAGGATATGCTCTTTCATTAGAACTAAAGACTTCTTTTTAAATGTTCTTTAATGCAACTGCACAGGTATTTATTATTTTTAGTCACTTTGACATTGTATTGAATCAAATCAAAACTGGCTAAATGTCATAATTATCTTGTTTTATGTTTTTCTTATGTGGTTGTGATAATTAATTTGTGGTTAAGAATGAAGTTTTCCTTTTACTGGATGCCTGATTTTCACACTCATAGGGAGATGGTTTTCCAGAATGTCTGTCTCAACTCCTGCTGGTGTTGAAATTTTCTAGTGGGGTTAGGAAAATCAAAATAGAGTGAGTCAATCTCTGGGATAATTCAGGCTGCTCCCCTGACTCCAGTAAAGGACATAGTTCAATATTTGTCCCAGATTAATTTTCTTTAAAATCCAGGTGGATCTCAGACTTAGCATTGAATAGCATAGGATCTCAGAAAGCTTTGTTATTTCCAGGTTGGAGAAAGACAGCTTGAAAATAAAGGCACTAGGGGCAAATAAAGGGAACATTATAAAACAGTGGAAAAAGAAGCACATATGGCCATATACTGGGGAGGAAACCTGGGTTTGTATAGAGTTGTGATCTGAACCACTACTTTCATGTAAGAATATTGTAACTGAATTGAATTTTAAACACATAAAATTTGTGACATACTGAAGAAAGGATTTTAGAGAGAAAAAGAAATCCTCTCTGATCTCAGTTCAACTGAGAAATACTTATTTACATGAGTAGATTATCTTGTCCTTATTACAAATATAATTTACTACTAATTTAAAGGATGCTTTCAAAAAGACAGAACATATGTTAAAAAGTACACAGTTAACTGATCCGTGATGAAATTTCTTCCAGCCTCCCCTGAAATGTGCCATTGTGTTACTGCAAACAGTAGAAAGCCTAGAGATGAACCATTAAAGGATCCAGGCAGCTCTTCACTGCCATATAATCATTCACACCTCATTAACCTCAATATCATTTACATAAACTGCTGAACCTTAACACTGCCTCCAATAAAATTTGCAAAATACATGTAAAGGTCAAGATAACAAATTACAAAACTATAAAATCAATTTCTTATTCAAAGGATACTTTGCCAATCATCTCATGGTAATTCGTTTGCCACGGGAGAAGAAAACGATGACATGAATGAAATTATCCTGTCCCTTAATTGTTCACTTACAGATTTTCATGTGCTTTGTTTCCACATCAGTGACACATTCCAGGTAATCTGGCATATATTTTCTAGGTGTTGTGCAGTGTCCTTTACAATTTAACTCCATTGTTAGGTCCTATCTGATGGCAGATGCCTCTTCCTTGGTAAGAAATGAACGGAGGTTTTTCATAAACAAGCACTATTAAGTTGCTTGTCTTGGAATAGCACCCAGTTAGTGATATTCAAGCCAGAGTTCACCTGGTGAAAATAGATTAAATATTTTTTAGCAACATAGCTAAAAAATAGTCTTCCAGGTTTTTTATAATGTATTGTCAGCGACACAGGATCTGGGGAAAAAAAAAAAAAGCAGCAAGATTTCTTGGTAGATTATTTACCTCTCTATATGGTTCTTTCTGCATTGATTTTGAAATCCGAATCCTGTCATACGCAAATACAAAAGTAAATGTCAAGTTATCTTTAGAACTTTTCTAGAACATTGTGGGACCAGAAAAGAAAAGTGAACATTTTTCAGGCTGCAGATTTTGCAAATATCAGAAGTAAATTCTCACTAAGGTAATGACCTACTGTTTAGCCCATATGCTTGTTGTTTAAAAATGTTGAAAAATAGGATTACATAATGAAATTTTAGACTCCACTGCCTAGTCAGGCTGTTTATTTGAACTGATATTTTGAGACAGTTTCTTAGGGATCAGCCTCCTGTTGTTTCCTGTTTGCATGCAGTATGACTCAGTCCTCATGCCAACTTGAAGCTTTTATACTTAATTCTGAAAGTTCAGTATTAAGACTGCTCTTTTAAAAAGGCTGCATGTACCTTATAAACAATGCTTTCCTTATTTTTGAGTTAGCACCAAAAGAACTAGTGCCAAACCAGTTGCTGCTCCTGGATATTCTTGAGGCATCCCTCTGTCTCCATCCAAAAGAGTCACTTCTCGCTGCACCAACAGGGCCTGGGTGGTTTGGCTGGGGGGGAGATTCTGAAAAGCCATGGCCTTATCTGCCAGGAAAAGAGTCAATATTCTGCTAAGTATACAGACCTGTCTGACTTCTGAAGGCTGCCTGACCTCCTCTAACCATCTCTGGCTAAACAGTAAATGGCAGGGCAGACACTGGCATGCCACCACCAGGGAGCCAAGATACAGCTCAGAACCTTGCAAACCCCCCACATCCCACAGGGCAGAGGCAGCCTGTCTTCACAGCTTTACCCAGAAGCTCCCAAGCTTTACAGAAACCATTTTTCAGTATTCATAAATACTTTGGCTCTACATTAAATGCTGGTGCCTAAAAAAGTGAGGCATCATACTCTCATAGCTGTCTGTAAGAGTCCCCTCCAAGGCCTGAGAGCAACACCTTGTTTGCAATGAGGTGCTTGTCTTCTCTGCTACTTTCAGGCTGTCAAGTGTGGCTGAAAGAAGCCAAAGGGCTGGAAACAGACAGGGCAGAATCAGGAGTGAGACAGACTGACAGAGTTACACAGGAATTGCTTTTTGATAGCAAGCATCTGTCTATAGGAGACAATTTATAAAATAATTGAAGTAAACAGAAAGCAAGGTAAGTTGAAGTGGGCTAAGGCAGCATAAAAACCTAACAGGTTCTTTGAGTGTTTTGAAGGAAAAAATGTCAAGTTGTGGTAAGTATTTTACATTAAATTGAGTATTCATTCATTTTAAAGTGAGATCATTTTTAAATTGAAGGGGGTTTTAACTTTGTAAAGTAAATAAAATTTTGCGATTAAAGAAGAAAGTTCTTTTATTTAATGTTTTCTCAAAGTGAATATTTTTGTGCCTGAGTTTTGATCATCCTTATTCTGAATTCTCTGTGGTGAAATTACAGGATTTCATGGGGAAAATGATTAGAAAGATCTGAATTTCCAGATATATGAAATTGGACTCTTTAAAAAATACAAGAAAGGAACTGCATATCGCTACTCTGTTCCCTGTGTGGACACTGTCTTATTCTGGAAGCAATGGTCTGCTAAACTACCTTTACTGATGTTAGAGTCAGTGTCCTCACAAGCCTCAGTTTTCAGTCGATTGAAAAAAAAATCAATTTTAAATGTCTTTTCTTTGCACTGTTTACTGAACAATGTCCTGCAATGGAACATGATACAGTCAATTACATCTGGAACTCTAAATATTTCTATTAAAGTTTCTCTAAGGTTTTTATTATTAAACAAAGATCATAAAGTTGGCATCAACAGAAGTACTGTTATCCCACACTTAATTTATTTATTCTAATAGTTACCCTCAGACAGATCCTGTCTATTTCTGATCATCATTTTAACTTGTCTTAGTGTCCATCATAATTTACTTTTCTACACTTTATGAACAGGAGTGGGTATTTTTGTTTGGTTGTTTTTTGGTTTGGGGATTTTTATGGAGAAGCTTCATCATTCCATCAGGAACGTATCAAGACCAAGATTTTAAAAAAATGGTTTTTGCCTTAATATTTTCCAGTACAATGTTTCTATTTTCAAAATGCTGTATTTGTTTTTTAGCTGGAGAAAAATACTTGCATGTATTTCTCCTGAACAAAACTGAAAGCTTAGCCTGTTAAAACTTCAAAAGTTCTGGATTCTTTTGTCTTCTTATCTTAGAGCACTATTCTGCAAATAAATTCCTCTCCTCTTTCCCAGCCCTCTGAGTTCTGCCATTGTCACCTCTTCACCTTCTCTGACAAACAGAGCTTGGAAGTGTAATATAATACATTTTGCTGTTGGTGACTTATTTAGTGAGGTAGAGGGAATTACAGACACAAGGAGGGCTGTGTTTTACAGTTTAATTGTAAAATCTTGTTTAATCTCCTTCCATACAATGAGGTTGGCGTTTCTTGAGATTAAACATAGGCCTTATGAGGACTAATAAGAAAAAGCATAAAAATGAGCAATCTAATTGTAAGTAAATAAAATTCAAAGTACACCAACATCTAATTCAGACCACACATACTTCAACAGTTTTTCATATACCTCAGACATGTGAGTAATCAATTGTATCTCAAACTTTTAACATGATGCTTTATAAACCCTTGTCCAGAATCAAAGGTATTTCTTCAGTGTGCTTCCTTATTAGTTCAGATCTTGGAAAGGCAAACATGGAAATAATGAGATTTTCTCTTACTGGAGCTTGTTGAACTGCTGTCTGCCGCATGTGTGGCCTAAATAGCTGAGCAGGGTTTTCTGTCCGCTTTGTGCTTGCAGATAACATGCACCCTAGTGAGCAGGCATGTCCAAAAATACAAAGAACATTGTCTTATTGTTGCACTGTTAATTTCATTCTTGATTAGAGTCTTGCAAAGGCTCTAAATCAGCACTAGAGACAGTCAGAGCTTTCTTTCATTGCAGTCATTTCACAGTGGTTTTAACTCTTCTTTAGTCTCCACGGTATGCAGGAGATAAAGATTTTTTGTTTTCGTTTTCTGTATGAGAACATAATGTTCGCTCTGTGTCTATCAGCTGTTGTGATAACCAGGGATTAATTAAAGAGTCACTTGTTGCTTCTTCTTATATGCCAAATAGCTTTAATCCCTAAAGTTCCAAAGTAATAAAGACAGCAATATCATCCTGCACACATGGGACAAGAAGAACAGTCCACCTCTGTTCTCATGTCATGTTAAACCACAGAAAATAATAAAATCATAACTTAGAAACTTCCCTTGTGAGCAGTAGGGTGTATAGAGATATACTGAAGATTCTCACTCTCCATGGCTTCTCCACAAGGCTCTCTGGCGATGGAGGGCAAATGCTTTACTGCAGAGAGTGGCACAGACCCAGCAGAAAATCTGGCCTCAGCAGCAAAACAAAGATCACTGATCAGCAATTCCAAGTAGCTTGTCTTGGAAAGAAGTCATGCATATTTCAGCCAGCAGAAAGAATGCAAGCCTAAAATAAAATAAAAAACAAAACAAAACAAACAAACAAACAAACCCCCCAAACCAAAATAAAGACAACAATAAAAGCTAGGAAACAAACAAAGCAAAAAACCCAAACAAAGCAACAAAAAAAACCCCACCCAACCTGCTGCAAATTGTAAAAGACATGGATTTCTGAACTTTGGATGAAGGAGTGGCAGACTGGCAGTCTGATCTTTTCACTGTGGCCATGCACAGTGTGTAAACTTCTTTCCTCATCCTGCTACATGAAGGTACTACCTTCATATAAAAGGCAGGACACCTCAGGGCATAACTGAGCTGTCTCAAGAGTTATTCTAACCTGAGTTCAGATGCACACATTGGGTGTGGCTCAGTTGTGGCTTCCCTGTCTTCTTTCAGTCATGGGAATAAGAATCCAACAAACATGTTAGAAAGAAGTTTGGGAGCCCCAGTTCCCTGATCTAGGCACCAGTGTGGCTGAACCTCCATGCAGCACCTCAAAGTACAGCTGCCTGTATTTTGTTTCAGATGTACCCTGAGACTTCAAGACCCAGAATTTCTTAACTTGTGCCCTGGAGACTACCAGAAAAACTGCTATTCAACAAATGCAAAACACTGAGCAGAAGCAAAGGGAAAAAGTTAAAATTCTGCAAACAGATCCTCTTTCCATTGTTTTAAAAGCAATTCACAAGACCCTGGAGAATCCTGTGCTTGCAGAGCTGACCTCCTTCAGGTATGATGACACAGCATTACAGAGTGCTGTGTAGGCAAATCTTTAGCACCAAAATGGAAATTACAGAAGGAGGAAGCAAGCTAAATAAAGGGGGATAATTTGGTGTCTAAGGAAGCATTATGCCAAGAAGTCATAAGATTTTTTCCAGTTACATAATCAGTAGCAAATCATGTTACTTAGATTAATGGCTTTGAAAATAGTTTTACTAATAGAGCCTTCAAAACCTCACTAGAGAAGTTTTAGATAAAGATAATTTATACAAAATACTTCCCAAAATCCCCCCTCTTTTCAACTCAGGAAGAAATACTTCAACAATGACTAGAAGTGGTGTGAACTGGCTTAATTTTCCACACTACTTCATTGTTCAAATATTTTAACATGGGGATTGACACAAAAAAAAATCTCTCTCTCTAGAAGTAGACAAGAACCCAATATATTGGAAAGATGTTAATTTTAAAGACAGAGAAGAACATTGTGAAGTCTTCTATTCTTCCCATCTAATACAAAACCTTGCTTTAAACAGAATCATAGAAAAGGTCCATATATTTTGGCAAATAAATTTGTCCTAAATGCATTAGACTCAAAAGGTCCTAAGCCAAATTCTCTGTACATATAAATGGCCACTGTAATTGATTGGAGAGCGGAAGTTTGGCTGTCTCTAAAATTAAATCAGTTATAAAGAAATAGTACCCAGCATCATCTTACGTAAACCAAACCAAGGACACAATGCGGGAAGGTCTTTTAGAGAGTCTCAGTCATCAATCTATACTTGTAAATTCCAGTGAAACAAAAAAAAACCACAAACCCCAACTTGAAGAGGATTCACAGAAATTGTGTTTGAACTTCCTCTAAAGCAATTTCTGTTTACCAGAGGATGCAGCAGGAGTCAGAAAAAGGCAAATTCATCTCCTTCCAATTTAGTGGTGGTGTTCAGTTTCCCAGTGCACTAATGTTGTCATCCAGCCTTTTGGTAACATGAGGGGTGTTGATGAGTTTGCTGGCCTAGGATTTATGTTTGTCTTCTCAGCAGGTAATGTATGAGACAGTCACTTCTAGATAGACCTGACCAATACTTTCTATAGAAACATTTGTATTAATGACTTCTGAGCTCTTTCATCATACTGCATACCCGAAAGGAGACCTGGCAGGACAGAACATTTAGATTAAATGATGTCAGTTTGAAGAGTCAGACCAAGAGGGTTAAAACCACTGCTGCCTAAACTATTACTCTTGCAGAATGGTAATATCTTATTTTTAGAACATTGAAGCATGTCTCACCCTGCAGCTCAAGCAGCACTTTAATAGTTATTAATGGCAGCTGTCAGGTATGCATCTATTGACCAAGAATGAGTCACACTGGCCCTACTAGAAGGCCCAGTTAGCTAGAAATCTGTGGTGCTTTTTTTTTTTTTTTTTTTTTTGCTTATTTTCTTTTATTTTCTTTTTCTCCTTATTTTTATTTCAGCAGCTCATTCTTCTATAGGCAGCATGATAGTGAAATATCAGAGTGTTTATCTGCAGTAACCATTAGGACAAGCTAATGAGTTTGTTTTGGAGATACAAGCAGGTCATCACCTGCTTTGTCAGTAAATAATAATGTTAAGGAGGCAATTTCCATCCCTGTAGGTACTCACAGGTTAATTTAGAAACTACCAGCTTTTAATTAATAGTGCAGCCAGCATACTGTGTGGCAAAATCTTGCAGAAAACCTTTCAATTTGTTAGGAAGCTAGAGAAATAAATTAAAAATACTCTTCTCCTCCACTAAAGAGTATTTTGAAGCTGTCTATTACCAATATGATTGACATTAATGGTTAAAAGGTAATAACTTAAAATTCTATATTACTTTTTCTCCCCAAATTAAATTACTTTCAGACACATTTAATTTTCATCAGGCTGAATATTTGCATAGGTTTGACAAATCACCTGCTGAAACTGTCTTATAGTAATTAGTACAGGCACTTAATACATGTTTTCCCAGGCAAATAAGGCAACTACAAATAGTACAAAAATCTGCAACAGTGCTTATAAGCAAAGTCTGCTGTTACAGTTTTTTGGCAGGAAAGGTCTGCAGGGCATGCACACTGCACAGAAAATCCAGCACATCCAGCCTGCCTGTTGAACAAAGAGACAGATACGGTGTAGGTCTGCATCCTTTGTTTCAGAATGCAATTAAAAATCCTGGTCCTTGCCTAAAAGGTCTGTCAGAGAGAAACTGCTCTGAAGAGATAATGACACTGACAGAGCCAAGAGGAGAGGTCTCAGGAGACCAAGCTGAAGCCCAGAGGCAGTAGACTTTTGTGACTGGAGATGCTCCTGCCCATGTAGGATTTGTCTAATGTTGCTGTTTTCAGGTCACCATTTAGGCCATATATTTGCAAATGCCTTTGAAGTAATAAAATGACACTCTAATGAGTGAGAAAAATTAAGAAAGAGCAGTGAAGGTAACAGTGGAGGAAAAGAGAGAGAGGAGACAGAGAGAAATAAATAAATGAGGGAGTATGAAGTCCCTTTGTTCAGTATTGTATTAGCCTTAGCACAAATTCCTTACTAAGATGATCTGATAGATTCCCAAATATGGGAATCTGATAGATTCCTAAATATGTTAGCAGAGACAAAAATCTGCCTGAGCCACAGAGCAGCACATATGCATTTATTATATGGTAGACAATGTCCAGTAAAGTGTGAACAAAGTGCACAGGCCTCTGGATGTGAGGATATGCTCTTCCCTCTCCTGAGAAACAAGGTGATGGCCTGCTCAGCTTTGAATGATGAGCTCCTCTGAGTGACCAGGTTGACTTCTGCACCTGGCTTGTCCTCACCCCTGCACTGGCAATGCTTGATATTGAGCCAGCTTCTTCTCTGGAAATGGTTTAAGGCAAAGCAATCTCCCTCCAGTCTCTGCTTCTGCCCATTAAGCCAGAAGTCCCAAATAGGATTCACTTTTCCCACTTGAGAACTTTGGAAAGAATAGGCAATTATATTATGGCTCTCCTGCTTGCCAACTTTATGCATGTCCCAGTCTGTTTTAGCTAGCCAGCTGTTTTGTTCTACCTCTCTGGAAGTTTCTTGGTACTCCACATCCAGAAATATGGCTGCTGTGTGCACTTCTGGCCTCTGCCTCCTTTTTCTTCAATATTATGACAGTTAATATGAAAAGTAGTGCTTCTACCTTGGAACAGTCTGATGAATTACAAATAATAACCCAACATTTAATCACAAAAATTGGGCTACCTGTCAAGTTTGCCTGCAAAGCAATTTCTTTAATTTCCACTGATAGTCCTCTACTAACAGGGTCATCTCCCTCAGATCAATATCAGCTTAAATGTGATTTGGCTTTGTGATCTCCAGGGGCATTAGCTTGTCCACTTGCTGTGCTCAGGATATTCCATCTTGTTCTAACGTTTCAGCTGAGCACAAAGCATCAACAAGCTGTCCAAGGTAGGTGTTATTACTGGCTTGCCTCTGAAGCTGCATCCTGGATGGCAGCTGTGGAACATCGGCACACAGGCAATCCTATCTTCAATAACTTGTCTTTCCAATGAGTCCGTGGTGTGCCATTCTCATATTCTGCAGAAAAAAAGTCCTTTGTCCTTGGTACATTGCTAGGTCATGCATTCTTCCTGCCATGCTGTGATCCAATTATCTTTTCCCAGGAATTCGTGTTTACAAAATTTCTCCTTTAAGCAAAGATGTGTCTGAAATGCTTTGGTAAATGAGAGCATAAAATGCATTCCTCACCTCTTCGTTGCGTGGGATGGTCTTCTGGTTTGTCACAAAGCTCTGTACAGTTCATCTGCTTATAAACTCAAGAGGAAATGCTTGTTTTCCTTATGTAAATACTATTTTTTCAACATAGGAGAGTTTCTCCACAACAGCTGCTACAGCCTTTGGAGTTCTTAATTGAGATAAATAGGAGATGTCTTTTTTTCTTAGGTTTATGAAGGCTTGAATGAGTTTTTGTGCATTTCAATATTCTTTCAGTTTCCTTTATTCCATTTGTGACTTAAGGCCAGGTAGCTGCTCATGGTATTAATTAATATTGTCAGGTTTTTGGGCTATTTGTTTTTTTTTATTTTTGTAATAGTCTCCAACTTGGACACATAGGTCTGATCCTCTTATTAAGAATGTATCTGAGGCACCCTGTTAGAGTTTCAAAGAGTGAGGTTGCAGAATTTCCTAGATAATAGTAATTAAGCACTTATTCCTTGTCAGAATTGGGAATTCCTGGTTTCTTACTTCCATGTAGAGAATCAAGAAAAAAATTGTAAAAAATCAGGACAAAACTTTCAGGAAATGTCAGCAATCCTGGTAAAACTCCAGAAAGAAGATGCATATTTCAGTATAATGCCTACCGGTAAGTAAACATGGAGAGAGTGAAAGAATAAGCTTTATTACAAGAGAATTGGGATTTCAAATTAACTTGAAAATTTAAAAGATTTCAGCTTCAAAGCTGAAAGAAAGTAAAAGTTCCTTTCCATGACGTTTTATTTCCCAAATCCTTTCCATGACAATATTTGATTTTCCAGATCCTCTTTTCATTCCAGAGTTGAACCTATGTAGTTGGTTTATGGAATTGTGCTGGACTATCCTGAGATCCAAACATATACTTCAAAAACATCTGCAAAATACACATGAATCTTGAAACCTTTTTGTCTTGTGAGTTTTCAAAGGGATTCGAATGTCAAGTAAATTCTGATGACCCTGGCTGGGAGCTTTTGCCTCCTTCCTTAAGGGCTGAGCATCTCCAGGCAGTTCTCTCTGAAATGGACAGAGTGAAGATAAAGCCTCAGCTTACAACGACTGAAGCACTAAAAATGTGAGTCTCTTGCTCTGGTCATTTCTGAGTTGAGAATCCAGACTAAAAAATTTCCTGTTAAAAGCATCCCTTTCAACTTATGCTGCTATTCTGTGGACTGTTTTGGCCTCCGTGCAGTGAAATTGCATGAAAAATGCTTCAATCAGTTCTTTTCAGGAGCATTATGATGTAGTCTTTAATTATAAATGTTCATTTTTCTGTTCCCCATAGTCCCAGAACATCTTGAAATTACTTGTATTTTCTTCATATTTTATTGTTAGAGTGTTTTCCAGGCTGAAAAACATCTTTTTAAAGAAAAACAAAATAAATAAGGAGAAATGGCTGCTCTTTGTTTAATGCATTTTACATAATAATGGACAGTATCTTTCAAAATAAAAATAAAATACCGGCATTTTCACACAGAATTACAGAAAATTTGCATGGTAACTTGGTGTTTAGGCTAAAATTTGGTAAATAAAATAAAATTTACCCTTTTCCTTTTGTTTTTAGAGGTATTGGAGGACAATAAATCAAAAACAATGTTTGATGATCATAAGTGTTTCTAGCAGCAACTCCATTAATCCAAAAGCCATTGGATTTTTACCTTGTTGCAAGTATTTCTGTTGTGATTTTATATATATCAATAGTTGTCCTTTGAGTAGGATAGGAAGCATTAGTTCACTCTGTATTGTGCACATGCATATGTGAACATATGTATACATCTGCCATAGTTAGGATAATATTAATCTATGTGCTCACCTACTTTTATTGTTTTACACTTATAATATATATGTATACTTAGAATCTGCCCTGTATACACACACATAATGTTTACGTAATTATGCCTCCAACCAAGAAGCAAAACCCAAAAGCTGTATTTTTCTTTAATGATGGTAAAAAAAACAATACGCAAGATGTAGCTTTTAAAACAATTTAAGACACAAATACCCTTTCTTATAAAAGCTCACTGCTGAGCAACAATTTCAGGATGTAAGCTCAGTATTAAACAGATTTTGGTATGATCATGATGAGAGGAATGGAGCATCTCTTCTATGGGGACAGAATGAGAGAGCTGCACTTGTTCAGCCTAGAAAAGGTTCTGGGGACACCTTACAGCACCTTCCAGTACCTAAAGGGGGTCTGCAAGAGAGCTGGAGAGGAACTTTTTACAAGGGCATGTAGTGATAGTACAAGGAGAAATGGCTTTAAGCTGAAAGAGAGTAGGTTTAGGTTAGATAGTAGGAAGAAATTTTTTACTGTGAGGATGGAGAGGCAATGGAACAGGCTGCCGAAAGAGGCTGTGGATTCCTCATCCTTGAAAGTGTTCAAGCCCAGGTTGGATGGGACTTTGAGCAGCCTTGTCTAGTGGAAGGTGTCCCTGCCTGTGGCAGGGAGATTGAAATGAGATGATCTTTAGGGTGCCTTCAAACCCAACCCATTCTAGGGCTTTGTGATTCTATGAAAGTGTGTGCATTGACGGCAATCTTTTGGTAGTGTTAAATGTGGCTTCACACTGACAATCCCATTGGGCATGCTCTCAAATCCATGCCTTCAGTGCTATATCAGTTCCAGGGCATGAAGGATCTGGACAGGGAGATCCCATTCTGGATTAGATGGATGGACAAACTCCAGGGACTTGCTCGAGCTCCAAATACAAAGGCTTGGATTCAACTCTCTGAAATGGTTCACGACCAGGACTCAGGGATTTTAGAACCAGTTATCCACTTGGGAAAGAGGCAATGGAGTTGGGGCAATAAAGCTGGCTAAAGAAACTGGGGATTGCTCTTATTTTACTTTACTGACAACTCTGGCTACTCACACTGGTTTGACGGATTGCTGACAGTACAGCCCCCATCCTGTCAGGCACCAGGGCTGTATTCACCTTCCTCCTGCTTCCATGCCACTGGTCAGTCCGTATAGAAAACTTCTGTGCTCCTGGGCTTTTCTTTTCCTGCCAGTTAGGTGCAAAATTCTCTGCTCCTCATGGTGTCAAGTAATTGATATTTAGGCCATTGCATTCTCAACACAAGAAGTTTTTCTGTGTAGATATTACACACAGGGTCAAGATTTCCTGAGATCTTCTAGAAGAAAGGTGGCACCATTTCTGCAGCCTGGAATACAGAATGTCCAGAGAAGCTGGGTGCTGTGAGAGGCTGGATCTCTTGGTAGCAATGCAAAGTGAGAGTGTAGCCTTGCAAACTCGGTAGACAAGATAGCTCTTATCATAAGTATGCAACCGTGGAAAAGATGGCCTATGAGACCTTTTGAGATCATACATGAAATATGGGAGAAATAGGATCCAGATTCTGAGTACCCCAGTGTTTGATTGCTCTTTGCAGTAGCAATATATTTTTGCATTTATAATAGAAAAGGAAAGGGATGAAACTCAGAAAAAAGGATTCCAGAATAGATAAAACAGAAAGAAGACACTTGAAAATACCCTGTGGAAAGGGTCTTTCCTTTCTCTCCTTCCATGTTCTTTACTGTCAGAAAAACACAATTTCATTAATGACTTCATGCTGATTTTCCTTGCAAACTCTTATGTTGTTTTTCATGCTCTGAGTGATGCACTTTCAGTCTGGGACCAGTGATCCCTTTGAACTCACTTGAAGTAAGAGATGACAAATGGAGAAACAGATTTTAATCTTGGCATCTTGGCAGTAGATGGTGATGAGTATTCAAAAATGAAAGATGAACTGTGAAAATGAGAATTGTGTTTTCTTTTGTCTGGAGCTCCTTGGTCCCCAAATTATTCACATTCTGAGGCTGATTCATCATCTTCCTCCTTTTGTTTAATTTTCTTCTGACTGCCTAAATCCAGTGGGAAAGAGAAAAAACACCTTTAAAACTTTTCATCCTTGATTAATTTTAACTTGAATGGGATAGAAAGAATGAGGCAATTTTCCCAGGTGCCCTCATTTTGCATTCTTTCCCTGGGAGCAAAGACACACTGATAACAGCTGGGCAAATTTTTTAGAATGAAAAAAGCAGGTGTTGTGTATGAGATGTCTGTCTCTAGTGAGAGTGGTCATCAGTGCCATGAAAGCATTCCCTTGAAAGCTCTTGATCCTGCTGAAAGTTTGACTTATATTAATACATCCTTGAAAATATTACAAAAAGAGTTGTGTCCCAAAAGTTTCTTAAGGAAAGATAGATCTGCTCAAAACCAACCCTACAATATCCTCCACATGCTTTCTAACTATGGTTTCCACTTTCTTTGAACTAACCATTTCTACCATTATTTTGTCAACTCATTCACTTCAGGAATTCTAAAATCTGGGTCATTTTAAGTGTGACTTACTGCCTTCTTATCAGGCATAGAGAAGAGCAAAAGTGTAACAATCATCTCTGTAATTTTTTTTGGTATCTTCTTAATGCCAAAACCTGGTTAAAAACTTCCCCAATTAAATCATGCCTTCTAGAGTTTACCTCTGCTTATTAGAAAAACAATATCTCTGTAGACCATCTTCCCTATACTTTTGAAAAATCAGTAATTATCTTACTTTTATATGTATGCGTGTTTACAAATGTATCCTGTGCACCCTGTGCTCTAAATGTCTTTTCATGTTTATCTCTAAGTGCTCTCTATAGAGCATTTTGGATATATTCAGCAAAAGGTTGCCATCTGTCTTGTCAGAAAAATGATGCCATTGGTAGATATTGTTACTTTTCTTTGGGGACAAAGCAGGACTGTGGGAAGAAATTCACAGAGAAGTAATGCAAGTAAACTTATTAATTCCATAGCTTTATAACCTATAATCTATACAGTTCCAATTTTTTTCACTTGCAAATTTACTTCCATCTTTGAAATACTCTAAATCTCTACCCATATTAACCCTTTTGCTTATTGGTACAAAATTAAAGGTCATTTAAGACAAAAAGGGAACAGTGAAATGTCCAGCTAAGTGTCCCCCATTTCTTCTTCAAGGCTTCCTTGTCCATAGCATGGTTCATCCATCCATGCTCTATGATATGTCACCTAGTGAACAGCAGCACTTTCCCCACAAGGGGAGAAAAAAAATTGTGTCTGTTTTCTTCAGAAGTCCATGGGGCATTTTTAACACTCACCATGTCTGACAGCTAGGGACCTGCTTCGTGAGTGGCTGCACACATCTTGCTCTGCTGCTCTCCATTATCATGCAATGACCTGCACAGAAGTTTAATACCAGGGAGACAGAAACTTGAGCAAGAATTGTATGTACGAATTGTATGTAAGAATTGTATTATGTCCCACAGGTGGCTTTGTGCTGACCCTATACAAAGACATGACGGTAAAAGAAACAGTCCAGCACCTTTGGTGTTAGGCAGCAGGCAAATACAGCCATGGAAAATCAAAGCATCATAAAGCAGATATCTAAAAGTTTTACATCTACATTTTGAGGCAGTCAGTCTGCCAACATTTCCTTCAACATCCCCAGAAAGAAATAACCACTTCTAAAGTACTATTAATATGAAAGTAAACTGGGTACCTGTGAGACAGATTACTTTCTTGAGTTCCTTGTGTTTTCTTATTGAAGGTGATTGACTTGGGCTTAAATGTCTGCCAATGTATAAGTGGAGGAAGATCACACAGCCCGTAGATGGCTGTACCTATATGCCCTGTCTGTTTTACAAAGTGGACTTACCTGCAGTAAATGGAGGTATTCAAGGTTTTGCCCTAAATTCTTGCAGGATTTGTGCTTCAGGAGCTCTGTAAAAGCAAGCACAATTAAACTATTGCAAGTGACCTGCCTGTAGATAAGCTGAGCTCTAGAATTTCTATGGGTTGACATGTTTTATGCACTCAGTGTTTTATATAGCCCAGCATAGTCCATAGTTAATTTAATAAATAACACACATAGTATCAAGTTAAACACACTTAAAATTTTGTAAGTTGTGGCTTTTGGTACTGTGTGATGTTAAAAGCCGTGAAAAATCCAAAAAAATAGTTATTAGGAAAAGGCAAAGAGAAAGCATGTGGGAAAGACCAAAGCCAGTGTTCTGTCAGTATGTTTAGATTTTGTTTGGCATGTTCTTTGCTGCAGTATACCAGTGCACGACAGATAATGAGAAAATTTAGAGATTTTACAGAAAACTGAAAACATTTACATATCTTTTTTTGGATATTTAATACAATTTTTTTTTGCTGCATCTTCTCTCATGGCAAATTTAGACAGTTCTGTTATGAGGATGTCCAACATGTTAACCTTGATCCTCCCAAATCTCTGCCTTTCATCATGTTCATCAGGTTGTTCTTCCCGTTGTTCCAGTCACTGCATGTTTCGGTGTGCAAGGTTCCCCATCAGTACATGTATGGGAGAGAATACAAGAGGCAAACATCTCAAGATATTTATGTACATGATATTTACTACAGCTAAATAAAAACAATCTCACTACTGTAAGAAGATAGACTGAATGTTTCTTTTTCCAAGATTTTGTATGCTCTGCTGGGCATGAGACGTTAAAAAGTGCTCACCCTGAAACAAAGAACTACTGGTTGCTGACCCATGCACTGCAAATCACCAGGACTTTTCATTGAAAAGTTTAGAAGTGGGAAACTGATTTTTTTCTCAATTACCAGCACATCTGAATGTTTTGGCAATATGAAAAACACCTCAATTAAACCAACAGCTTTTCTTGAGATTTTGGGTGCATAGTTAAGCAGATTGTAAGGCTGATTTGACAAGTGGCAGTACTAACATCAGTTTATTTTTTCTTCACTTGAATAAAATTCATGGGAAATTTTATGCATAACCTGTTCAAATCCAGTGGGAAAAAAATTTCTCCATGGCTTCATATTTATATGTCTAACTCACCACCAAATGCTTCAGTTTTAAATTGAAAAGTCACCCATATTCTTTATGTGCAGTATTTTTGGCCAATGCATCAAAGCCTATAGATTTCAATAATTATGCACTTAATATATGCTGCAGCTCCAAAACCCATCCTGGTATCTTGTTCTGTGGTCTTCTAAAACTGCCTTTAAAATCAGTGCCAACTCGTCTACAAATTCTGTGCTCTCAAAACATTTTGTGTCTCTTTTTTTGGTAAGTCTAATTTTAAATCTTATGGTCTTTGATGGATGTACAAATTCATTTAATCAGTCAGTTATCCTGCAATACAGGCATCTGAGTCATATGCTCTCCACCAGCCTTTGCTTGGTTAAACACCAGATGGATGAAACAGCTGTATAAATCTTTAATCTTTGTGACAGCCTTTCTTTCATTTATTTTTTGACTTATGTGGTTAGTTTCACTTGTGTGTTCTTCCAGTTAGGGAGTTAACCAATCTCTGTCATTCAGATCTATTTAACACACTTTGTCTTTAGCTCAGGAAATTTTACTTTTACATTGATTTTTCAATTTACACATTAAATATTTAGCCTGCGTTTGAAGTAATATTGATGTCATTGATATTTCTGTTCATTATCTGTTAATCTATCAATGCTAGTGATATAATTAAAATCACACATTATCATGACAGTTTGTAGTTATAGTCTCATTCTTTGGAACAGTACTTTCTTGTAAGATAATCCTCTACCTCAAAACTACTAATTTTCTAATCAATTTTGCTTTTTTCACACCATTCTTGTTTGCAGTTGCACTATTTTTTTAATCTCACTATTTTGACAAAACAATGTAAATCTAAATGGGAGACCGTGGCAGAACTATCTGTTGAAATGTACAGCTTTTGAGAGAGTTAAACGTAGCTTTTTTGTAGGTTACTGTCATTTATGGATATAAATTTTGAAACCCATTTGAGCCCTCTCCAGAAGAATAGTATAATACTTTGTTACCATGATTAAAGGAGATGATTGTAAGAAAGGATGCACTAAACACTGAGGAGACTTCCTTAAAAGGTTTAAAGACACACCTAATGCATTTTGTCTCTGTGATCCAAAGACTGCAACATGGGAAATTTTGTGCAAAGGCAGAGAGACCTGTTTAATGCATTTGAATATTGAGAAGACATAGGAAGAGGGTGGAAGCTCCTTTAACCATGCAGCTTAAATAGTCAATAGAAAAAATCCCCTGTAAGAATGAATTTTGGTTTTTTTAAGCATAAAAGCATATTCAGATGATTGGTCTGGTAGAGTAGAATAAAGACTAATTTATTTGTTTCCCCCACCAAAGAAGGTCTTGTTTTGTCCAGGATTACACTAACACTGTAATAATTTTTCCACTTAAGCAGAAGAGGAATGGGAGGCAAGTGGTGAATATCAATGCTGAGTTAGAAAAGGCTGTTGTGGCACCAACATTCTGTAGAGTGCACCAGGAATGCTTTGGCTAATTTTATCACTCCATGTAGTAATGTAGTTTCTGAGTTCCAAAAAGATTCCTTTCCGGGTCATCCAGGGCACGACACAAAAATCCTGACATTTTGCAATCAGAAAAGAAATTTTCATAGGGAACAGAGTGGGAATAAACAGTGATTGGAAAGTCAAAACTTTCATAACTGCTATGAAAAACGTGCTTTTAGAATATAATAAATAAGTCTATAGCTCCAGGATACCACTAGAGATGCTGAGAGGACAATGACACTCAACGAGCTATTTCATGACCCTGAAATTCTTTAATTCTACTAAGCCTTAAGAGATGCTTGAAATTATTTCATCCTTTATGTTTGCTCTTGTGTGTTGAAAGCCTGTGGAATAGGATAGGAGTTGGGAGCATCTATTCATAACTAGCCCTCTTCTGCATGTGAATAATACACTGTCTGAGGACGAAACTGAATGCACTTGTAAGGACACACAGGTTTCTCCCTTCACCTTGGCAGTTCAGGGATATGATTTATAATAACCTCATCATTTCAAAGTTGGAAGTTGTCTGAATTCATGCTCCCTTCTTGATGGCTTTTCAGCCCTGTATGCTTTTGTTACAATGTCTCATATTCACACTCACGGGAGGTTTTCTCAAAGGGAAAGGAATCAGAGTGACCACAATGTAAAGTAATTTTGTTCAGAGAAGAGACTCTTGGTGATTTCTTCTTTGCAAGGTCGCCCAAAATATAGAGTTCATATCCCTGTATAGAAATATAATCTCACATAACCAATGCTTTGATGTGTTTGATGTGTTTGGACCATTTCTGAAGTATTTCTAAGTATATTAGCTATGAAATATGAATGAATTCTCAATGTAGGGAAATAACCTTGAACTTCAACTATATTATTGGAAGAAAGGGTCCATTCTTCATTCCAAAGAGGCGTATAAGAGTATTTAATGTAAGGACCATTTCTCATTTCAGCTCTATGGAAACGTAAACTGACTATACCTGTATAGAAACCCCCACTTTGAACTTCCAGCTTGATATCAATACCTATTTTTCCTGCAGTGTGATGCCAGTTGCATGTCCCTTGTTTATTTTCCTCGGCATCTGCATGCAAAAAATTCCTTCCTATCAATGTTAGTTACCCACATGTAGCCAGAAGAGATTGGATCTCACCCCATTACGGAAACATTTTTCAAACTGTTATAGCTATGAGATGAAATCTCATTTATTTTATGGCCACAAATTCCAACAAGGAACAGGAATAATTTCCTCTTCATGGAAAGAATTTCTAAGCCTCTGAGACAACGCAACACTGTCTTTCCCAAGAAAGGTAGCTTAAAAATTCTTAAAGAGCTTAACTTAAAAGAGGTTTAAGTGCCTTTTAAAATTGAATATACTGTTGATGGTGGATATCACCATGTCAGGTCTTCTGTTGCTATGGAACTAGGAAGAAACTGAAATGTCTCCCTTTACTTGATTTCACTGGTGTAAGAAAGACATTGACATATACGAATACACTTTCAGCATTAAGATTTCTAGAATTTTCCTCATATTTTATCTGTGTGGTCTGAACTGATTATTGCTTTCCTGTAATTCTAAAATACATAGCATGACAATTAAATATTTCATAAGATTTAGGTAATCCTAATTAAGCAAGACAGACTTCTGTATTCTACTCCACACAGAAAGATGCACTTGATATTCAGTAATATTTTCTCTGCATATTTTCTGCTTTTAAATCTTGAAACCACAATGAAGGATTCAACATTAAATATGTTATTAATAATCCCATTGTGATTATTTTTGGACAACATAACTTTTAGAGCAATCATATATCATTCTTGATATTTTTACCCTAGAGGTTTGGGGGCCTTCATTTCAAGAAAACTAAAATCCAAAACTCTGATATTATGTCCAGACAGACAGGAGACTTAAATCCACTTTTTTTTTAGTCACATTTTGCAGGAGTCAATCATGCTTATTATTAGCTACAAGCCAGTGGCAGGTGTCCAGAAACTGCAATCTGTATTTTTTTTATTATGTATGTGTGCATCTACATATATGCATTTTAATTTCTACATACATACACACACATATAGTGTATGCACATGTAGGCTTTTATGAGAAAATATTCATGACTATGACTTGCTGATTGTTTTCAAAGACAATGCAAAAGATTCACACCAATATTTTGCCATAGTTTCCTGAACACATGCATTTGTGAAAGTGTTGCTGATAGAGGTCTTGGAGCAAGCCTCTAAGCCACAGACATTTCAGTATGCCACAGCTAAAAGAATCATTTCCAAAGACATTCAGCATTAAAATAAAACAATTTTATTCAGAAGATGGAATAAAGCATCGTATTCCAAAGGAATTCCTTGGAGAGGCACTTCATATTTTAGTTTCAAGGAAGTAAGATAGACAACAGAACATCTTATTTGATAATCTTGTGCATCTTCTCTGTGAATCTGAGACCACTGCAGTTCAATAGTGGGGCAGCAACTGTTTCATTTGCCATGAAATGTAAGGTGGATAATTCTATACTAGTGGGCAAAAAAAAAGAAGAAAAGTTTCAGTGTTAGTTTGGTCCTGAGTTTTTGCTGGAATTGAGAATATGTTGAAAAGAAACACCTTAGCAGTCCTAGGATATCTTCAACACAGCCTGTTACCTGATTGTCTTCAACTGCTCATTACCAGAAAATATCACATATCACATAAAAATCATGTTTATACATTGAACTAAGCTTTTGTTTTGTGTGGTCTGTAATTGTTTGCTTGCTCTGTTTCCCAGAGTTTCATGATCAACCAATTTAAGACATTTAAGATCCACTTCTTATGCTAAAGAATTTAATTCTCTAATTTTTTTTGTTGCACATGTAAAGAAAATAATATACACCTATGTGAAAGTATCTGCCTTGTAAAAAGGCAGAGTCATCCTGCTCAAAGAATATGATGTGACAAACATTACTGTTTACCTACAAAAGACACTGTTTCCCTATGAAATCAACAGTTAACATACTGAATTTCTTGATACATTGTACAAATGGGAGCAAATTATTACATGATAGACTATCCCTATTTATTGTTTATTGTCTCTTCTGTTACTTCACATTTGGTTCTATAACTCTCCTAAAACATATAGCTTATATCAATTTGATCAGTATTTTGAGAAAATGTATTTTAAGATAAAGGTTAATTTGTGAAGGAATGATTCATCTAGAAGCAGACATGGTATGAGGGCACAAGATTCACAGAAAAGTGGTGGCAAACACTACCTGAAGTCCCTTTGTAGTACAGCCAAATGGAAGGACTACCAATCATTGTGAGACCACTTCACAGAGGCAGAATGTGCATTTGAAAATAAGCATGACTAGCCCATATTTAGCAACATCAATCATATCCACACCCCCTTTCCTATAGCCCCACCACATTTCTGCAGAGTTTGTGTTTGCTTTAGTCAGCGGTGGGCTTGCCCATGGTACAGTACACCAGCCTTACCTTTCACTCTTACTGTGAAGGTCCCTCAGTGATGACAAGGAAACCAAGAGTAATTTTTCAAAAAGTATAAAACATTTGAAACATCTTTTAAAGAATTCATATTCTTAGCTACAGTGGTCAGACTCATCTTTCAAAAATATCTTGGTTCCAGTTACAGTTCCTCAGACCTGCTGAGTCACTGCAGATAAATCTCTTCAATAATCAGGATTTCATGAAAATAAGGTAATGATGTTAATTTGGTTTGAGAGGTATTTTGTGATCTTCTGAAGAAACATATTCTCTAATAAGCAGAAAGTTTATTATACAAAAAGAATAATATTCTTTCCATATAGCAATATTCTTGAAAATTAAAGAAACTTTCAAGACCTGCCTTCTTACAAGTCAGGAACAGAAAGTCTTTCTCCTTTCCCTTGTTTCATCTTGCCTTTTTGAGCCTGTAAGGACCAAAACAAAATGGGTAGACCATGACATCCACAGATGCTGACAGTCCATTCACACAGGACAAAGCTGATGAAGAGGGGAGACAAAAGGACTTCTGGAGAAGCAAAGTCAAAAGTCAAAGAGATCAAATAAAAACACACTGCTGCTCAATGCAGCTAAATAAATAACAGCAATACATATGACAGATGACACCAGCCTGGACAAAACAAAGCGTGACATTTTTTCACACCTTGTTTTTTTCAAAACTCACTTCTCAGCCAAAGCAGATAACACTCCAACTGAGAAAAAATGATTTGCCATGAGTCTTGACAACATGGAAAGGGATTTTACATAGAGAAATTCTTGGCAGAATCTCCTATTTCCGCTTAAAGAATATTACTTGGCTCTAGACTGAGATGATATGGATGAGGGCAAGATAATGAAACAGTAGATGATAAAGAAGGAAAAGGAGAAACAATTTTTTTTTTTAATTCAAAGGAATTTTTGTATTATATATTTGCAATTGTACAAGTTGTCTGCTTTGTAAGTAACACATATACATTAAATAAACCTTTTATGTAAAGAAACTAACACTGATCCACACTTTATTAAAAGAGATCTTGATTGTCCACTTCTAAAATGGAGGAAGTGTTAGTCTGTAAGGTCTTTAGGCCATGGGCTGGTCTCTCTGTCCTTGCTGCTTAGGGAAGGCCACACAAAAGCCAAGCACTATTTACTGTGATAAAGTCTCTGAATGATACAGAAGAAATTGTTCACACAAAAAGAAGCAAGCAGTACACACACAGGATTATTTTGTAACCATTATTTAGGCTTCAATTCAGCAAAGCACATGAATATGTGCTTTAAATCCATTAATTGCTGTTAATTAGTTGAGACCCTCCTGTAATATTGAAAGCTTACCTTTAAAGATACACTATTCAAATTCTCCACAATATAGAATGAATAGGACTTTTTCATGGGCTTCATTTTCTGTCTTCTCTGGCTTTTGTTCTTTCATGCTGTGAATGAGGACTGTTGCAGCATGCTAGATGTAGAAAGAGTCCATAACCTGCACCTTTTAGCAATCGCCTTCAGTTTTATTGTTGAATTTCTGGTTTTCAGTTCTGTGAAGTGCCTGTGCTGGGCTAAAATTAATTGTGACTGAAAAAGAATGGCATTTTCAAAGTTGTTATGACAATCTGCTTCCTTCATTGAGATGCATAAGGCCTAGATATTCCATTTTATTCCAAGGCCACTTGTGTAACTCTTAGCAAATATATTGGCTATGTGGTGGATGACTCAATTGTCCTGGAATAAAATACTGCATTGACAAATCTACCGAGTGTCACCAAGTAAGCAATATTCATTCTTAAAGCAGGCATTTCCTGCCAAATCCTCAATCAAAATTATTAGTTATAGTTAATAAAAGCAGTTCTATGGGGACTTAATTACCATTCTCCATTTTCAACTTAGAAAGACTTTAAATCAAGAGATTAATTTTATATATTCCAGAGAACCTATCACTGATAGGTCAGATTAACATACTGGTCAAAAGTTTCTAGTTCTTCTGAAAGAAGCACAGCTCTTTCAAAGACCAAATTTCCATTCAATTCACTTTTTTCCTTTTTCTTTGAAGGAAAGGAGCCCAAAGAAACTCCATTTTACTTACTTCAGTTCAAGCATATGTGAACTGAAACATTAAATTTGAAGCATACACCATGAACAGAAAGAAATTTGCATTATTTCTCAGTGCTATCTATTAAAATACAAACTTGATTTCTATCAGTCACAGTTTTCTGGGGGGAACAGGCTTGTCCTTGTCCCCTTTTCCACCAGAACAGGCATGCTACAATAAGTTTGTAAGTACTATGTTTCTTCTAAAGCTAGAACGCAAAGCAGTGCCTCAATAGCTCCTGTGAAAATATAAACTGACTGTTTGCATGTTGTTTAACTCATGTTTCCTTTTTAATTTTTCATTTTTAATTTCTCCTTATTCATCAAAGTAATTTTTTTCCAGACAGTAAAGTAGATGTGGGTAGAGTTGGATTAAATGATGGCTACATTTGGTGCTTTAAATAGCAGTCAGATCTGGATCCATTGTTAGAGCCGATAGGAAGAGGCAGAGGGATGGAGAGTTTCACTAGGCTGCAGCAGCCAAGCTAAAGAGATGTCAGGGACAGCCAAGGAGAACAGAGGAGTGATTTTTGGATAGACTGAACAAGAATGGCCAGACAAGGACCATGTCAAATCTGGACACAGTGTGAAGAATGAGAATGAGGAATGAAGGACTGCTGAAACACAGAGAACAGAATGACTGCTGAAACACAAGTTGTTGGCTGACCAGGCAAGTCAAATAAAGACATGGAGATTTGGATAAGGCTTGTAAGGAGTCAAAGAGTGAGCTTTGGAGCAGTAGGGGTTGAGCTCTCCAGGATAATGGAGGGCTTAGAAGGGAAGTGATTTGGAATTGAATGAAGCATCTCTTGTCAGGACAAGCCTAAAATCAGAATGAAATAGAAGATAAGAAAACTCTAAGAGGCAACAATGTAAAAAGCGTAGTTTTCCTGCTAGCTAGTTTTATTAGGTCCCTAATATACAATGACAACTGCTACCAAAGACGTAATATGTACAGACTACAGTTGTCTTTGGAGAGATACAGGCATAATCCTGACAGGTCTGAGATAAAAGGTTAAATGTTGGATGGACTGGTGAGCAGGTGCAACCATGGAAATGTGGAATCCTCCTTTTGTGATTTAAAACCAAATGATAAAGCAGTGCCTAACTGGAATTGGATACAAAAGCAACTTAATCACAGATAAATTCAATTTTTAAAATTATTGTACTTCTGCTCTGCTAGTGGGATAGCACTGTCCAAGAGAAAAGTTGACTTAGTTAGGCTAGATTCTAGCCATGCTATGCACAGGCCTTTTCCAGCCTTGAGTTCTTTGGGTCTTCTCCTGATGGTAACCTGATGACCATCAGTTATCTGATTTGATAGACAAAATCAAATTCTTGGTTGTCTCATTGAAATTTGTGCAATGTCCAAAACCTGTCACAATTGCTTGGTGCTCACAATCTGCTTGCCTCAAAGACTGCACTACAGACATTAGGTTGCTTATTCTCTTCTGTCCTTAAGTTACTCCCTTAGCCTGTTGAGTTAACTAAAGTCCATATGTTAATAGTATGTCAACAGCATCTAACCTGTGTGAACTGCTACACTTCCACTTCTTGTTCTGTTGATGTGCCTGTAAATATCCATACAGATTAGTTCAGTGCGTTTCCGTTTCTGAAACTTTATATACACATTGAGACATCCTCCAGATCTTAATATCTGAACTGATTGTTAATGCCACTAATATGAGAATTTGTCCAAGTAAATTTACTCATTACAAATGTGGCATTATTCACATAGTCACAATTATCTAATTAATTGCAACCTCATTCATCATTCTCAGTGCTGTTGAGCACCAGAGTCAAGATTAGGTCTTTTGTGGAAAGACTGCTTTCTATCTAGTGCCTTGCCCATAGGTTGTTATACATGTATTTTTGTACACCTGTCCTACTGCAAATCTCCTCACCACTCATTTTCCAGCAGTCTGTTGTGAGAGTCATGGCAGCAGACGTGTTTGTGGGTGGATGGCATATGCTGGCACTACATGTAGCACATAGCAGTCCTCTAAGCACAGCAAAACAGATTTGGTATGTCATGATGTCTTTTTTTGACCTTAGTGGCCCAGATGGGTTACCCAAATATTTCCATCTGCATTTTTTCCTTTGTTTAATTCATTCCTGCACAGAATTGGCCGGCATGCAGGAGCTGATATGGACAGGCAGTGTAGTCCTGGCAATTGGGGCAGTAACTAAAGTGGTTATTATGTTCCTAGTATTTCAGTTGCTTTAGGGACTCCAGCACAGGTATTGCAGATCTCTTTCTTTTGAGCTGCGTGGCTAGCTTCTCATCCCCAATATCTATATGTGGCTTCATAATCCCAGTAATTTTCTTCAGATTCCATCAGCACCCTCCAGGATATTTTGTACTCTACCAGCATCTCAGATATGGCACTGGATCACAGCTACACTGCAACTTGTTTCACTTTTTGAAAGGCTTACTTTTATTAAACTTTGATTTGTGCATGTGTCACTTAAGCTTGAGGTGATTCTCTCTTGTTACTCTCTTGTCCTTTGGGGATAACTAAAGGCCATATCCTAACACCTTTTTCAACAATGCCTAATGTAAATTAGGCCTTGTTTGGTGGAAAATAAGACTGATTTTCTGCTGCATGCAAGGCTGAGGGTTCTTGAGACATCTGTGAGCCAAAGAGAGGGTTTTGAGTTGAGAGGAGAAGGTTGGATCAGGTGTAGTGCCTCAAAGCATGGGTATTTAAAGTCAGTACTCTGATTTCAGATAAGTGATGCATAGGGGAATTGTCCCCTTCCCTTCCTCCACATCATGCAAGAGAACTTCCAGTTTCTTTATCCTTTTGAAAATATAATTGTAACTCTGGAAATACAATAGCCTAATTACTATTAGGCTATTAGTTAATATGAAAATTATATTAGGCACATAGGATGTTTCAGGCTGTATGGTAAATAGGCAAGTGCATTGAGGGTGGCTGGGCACTGGAACAGGCTCCACAAGGAAGGGGTCACAGCACCAAGCCTGACAAAGTACAATAAATGTTTGGAGAACACTCTCAGGCATGTGCTCTGATTCTTGGGGTTGTCTTGTGCAAGGCCAGGACTTAGACTTCAATGATCCTTGTGGATATTCTAGGATTTCAATTAAAAATTGGTAATATTACATTGCACTTTCTTTTCAGAGGATGTATTCTCACAGTTGAAATTAACTGCAGATAAAGCATCATACATAGATACCAGAAAACTCAAACAGCAAAAATAGAGCTACTTTGAATCACTGACAGTGAATGCTACAGCAAAGCTTAGGAAATTTTTCTTAAGAATTTCAGATAGTAACCAAAGTTTTGGAAGAGGAAAAAACTGAAAAAAGTACTGCTTTCATCAGCTGACATGCAAAAGACATTTTGCCTGGTGAATTTTAAGCATGTGTATAAAGAAAAGTTTTGCTCAATTTTGGCTCCAGTATTTCCTCAAGTATTCATGCGAGTTTTTCCTTTGTAGTCCCAAATTTATTAAAAATACAGACTCATGCAAGCCGTTATTAGACATCAGAAAAACAGAAGGTTTTGCTCTTCAATAAAACCAGTGACAATTTCAGTGAGATTTCTCAGGTTTTTCTTCCCAGAGTCATCGTGCTGAAGTGAAAAAAAAAAAGATTGAATAGTTTATTGGATTCAGCTACCAGATAGCTTTCAGTGTGTCAAAATAGATTTTTAAAGTGCAGAAAATAGAGAAAACCCAATGAGAAAAGGATGAAATTTTCGCTATTATTGATATTGTAAACCCATAGATTTGCCACATGTTCAGTATAGCTTGGTTTAAAGTGTGAGATACTTTTCCTGTGTGTATGACTGATCAATTTATCATTGACCAAAGGCAAGTGCTTTTGACCCAATATAGTAAGCAAAATATTATCACTCATATTTAAATTATTAGGTGACATTTCAATGTAAGAATGTTTTCACACAGAGTCCATTGTGAATAACTTGGTTTCTCCATATCTTGAAGGGAATATTCTTAAAAGCAGGTTGATGATTTACTTTGGTCAGTAATTATTGCCATTTCCTAGTGACCTTCAGTAAGGGCATCACTAGTGGCAGGTGACAATTCTTAGTAGTGAAAAAACACAGAGGTCTTTAAGTTCCTTGTCAAATAAATGAATATTTTGTAACTGTAAAGGTCTGCTTGTTCCCATCAGAAAAATTTTTGACCTCTGAAAACTGATAAGAACTCTGAAGTTGGAGAAATCACTGCTGCCACAGAGCAGGTGCTGTACTGTCTGATCTCCGCTGGTGTTCACACTGTTTCCCTGGAAGTCCAGATTGACCACAGAGGAGAGGAACACCCAAGAATTTTTACTTATTTGTTTGTCTTCTCCAACTATATTCAAGTAAGGAAACATCTTTATGGCAGGCATTATAACAGTGTTAGTGGAGATAAATTGAATTCCCTAGTAACCGGCTTCTTCTTGATTCTGTGCACAGCATATTGCAGGACTCCAGTTTAGACTGGGAGGCAAAAATGCACACTGAGTATGTGCAGTAGCCAAGGGCTAAAAAACAGCCCTCTGCAAAACATATCTGAACCTCTCTGCAAAACTATGGGTGCATTCAACAACCTCTAAGAATGGGGCCATTTATGCTAACTTTTCTAAAAGATTCTCTAATATTTCATCCTTCATTTTTAGGCCATTAAATAGGAAAAATATTTGAGATGAGAATGGAAGTTCTTATTAGCATTTTGTACTTATATATCTCCTTTTTTACCATCTTGTGTTGTCTTTGGTATAGAAATGTTTTTCAATTTTCACAGTATCTGTGGTCAAAAAATTCACTATCTTCAGAGCAGTGTGAGAACAAACATAATGGTAAGACACTGATGAAGGAGGTTCATGCCTGTAGTTCATAAAAGCTCACCATAACTTCTTTTTGCAATCAGTTGATTTTATTTGGTAATAGTTCTTTAGAATGGAAAGTTAGCCATGGTTTAATATAACTCAGATTAAAAGCTGCTAAATATCCCATAGGAATAGAAATTGGAAATTAAGGACATTTCTCTTCCACAAGAACAAACATTCCTCAAAACTCTTTGCCCTAAGTAATTGCTGTGGTTTAACCCCAGCTAGCAATTAAGTACCATGCAGCTGCTCATTCATTCCCCCATCCTGGCACACTGGGGGTGTGGATAATCAGAAAGAAAGGGTAATCCTTGTTGGTTGAGACAAGAACAATTTAATAATAGAAACAAATTATTGCTATTATTATTGTCATTGTGGTTGTTGTTGTGTATTTGCTAATATTAATAATAATAATTGTAATTGCAAGGAGAGGGAGAGACAATAACAGAACCCAAGGGAAAAAAGTGATGCACAAAACTGCTCACCACCCACTGACCAATATCCAGCCTATCCCCTCTTCAACCCTCTGCCAGGTAACTCCCCCAGCTTATAAATTTGGCACAACATTCTGTGGTATGGAAAATTCCTTGAGCCAGTTCTGGCCATGTGCCCTGGCCGTGCTTCCTCATGGCTTTTTATGCAGCTCCTCATCGGAAGTTCATGGGACACTGAAAAATCTTTGACTTCAGGCAAGCTCTAGGCAAGAGCTGAAACATTCATGTGTTTTCAACATTATTCTCATACCAAACCCAAACCACAGCACTGTACCAGATACTAAGAAGAAAATGAACTCTGTCCAAGACAAAACCAGAGCACTAATCTGTCTAACCTGAGTGTACTTTTCTGACAAGGCATTCTATGGGGACATTTTGACTGAAAAGTTTTTGGCTGCGAGACTGATGAAGACTGTAAAAATTTATATCCACTTTTGAATGCCAAATTAGTGAAGGAAGCATACAACACAGATGTACTTGAATCTGAGTTTTCACATGATACCATCATGAGTTTTTCATGCTACTCCCTTTATGAAATACTTATTTCATTCCATCATCTACCCGAAGACCAATTTCAGCTCTCCTGTTCTTGCCCACACAGTAACTTAAAAAACATCTCTGTGGGATTAAATTAATTACGTTTATGTGCAATCTTCTCATTATTCAATTTTTAAATTTTCTAAAATAGAAAACAAGTTCACTAGATGGGAAAGACTATTCTTCAATCACAGTATGAAGTACTAATTAAATCCCTTACTGCAAATGAACAGTATTTCATTGTCTTTGCAAATGTTACTGTTAGGAGTCTATACCTGCAGTACTCAAGATAGATGTTTCTAATTCTTCCTTGCTATTTATAACAAGGCAGCCTGTGATCTTTCTTTCCTTACAGCCTCCAAGATGAAATTATTTTCTGGTCATTATGAGTCAAGGTGCATTACTCACCTGGAATTTAGAGTGGTTTTTTTTAATATTGTTTAATGTGCCTATGGAATAGCTTTGCATTTATTCTGTACTTTTATTTGGATATGTCTTAGAGCCTTGATTAAGATTGATCCTCCATGTTCTAAAAATTGATCAATCATGTACAAATCTCCAGCAAAGTTTAAAATATCAAAGACAGTACCTCAGACACTGATTATGGCCAACAGAGCAGAAGAATATGCAGAAGTTTCAGTTTCCATTTCCTGAACATGTACATTAAGATACAGACCAGATAGAGAGATAAATGAGAACCTGTGATCCACACAACACCATTAACTTCATTCAACAGGTCCTTCTGCAAGAGGCTGCATATTTAGGAATGATGTTTTAAAAATTTAGATGAACAGAACTTGCTTCATTGAATGCTCATTTGTTCCACTGGCATCTTCATTAGAGAATTGTATTCTGTTCCAGATTAAATGGTTTTCCTTTCAATTTGAAGAGGGACTAAGAGGTGCGCAAAATTATTCCTTTAAACTGTGATCCTTTTCTCACAGTTATAAAACATTTTTCATTCAGGATTTCTGAGACAGTTTGCATGAAAAAGAGCCTAGACAGTGCTTACAACTTGGCAGATGTGCTCAACTTTTCAAATCCTCAGTTTCTGAGTCACAAAGCTGTACATACTTGTAACCTGCACTTACAAGCACCTGTTTTGAAAGGAAAATAGTATTTTTAAAATTATTTTCTTGAAGCTAATGTTCTATGATTCCGTAGACTATGAGGGGTTTTTTCAGACTTCAGAAAAGGTAAGCATATTTAACTAGTTATGGTGGTTTTGCTGAATGTCATGTGAAGGTTGTTACAAAAAGCTTCTTCAACTTGGAAACCCTTTGTTCAGCAGTACTTGAAATACCTTTCTATTCATTAATTAGTTTTCTCAAAAGATAAAGCAAACAGATTGGGCAAGATTGGTATCTGATCATAGGTTACGCTTCAAGAGCACTGGCAATCTGGATTCATATTTCTTTAGTTTAGAAGTGCAAAATTACTCAAATTTTCCACAACTGTAAATTGAAACTCCTATTTATTTAATTCAGCCCTATTTATTTAAAAACTTTAGATATATAACAAAATTTTCATTTTAGAAGTCATGTAATAAAAAAGCTTATTTTGATGGCAAGCCCTGAATGTGTAAATCCTAAATCAAATATCCAGATTTGATATGCAGCCAAAAAAAAGAATATTTCATCTGTAAATATATACTGTATTCTACCCTTCTCAAGCATATAAATCACAACTCCAGAGAAAATGAGATACTTAAAATAGATTACAATTGATGTGAGAAAAAATTTGAAATTAAAAATGTTGCACTGCCATCCACATAAGTATTTTATTTTAATTTAATTAAATCCTTAAATACTGATCTCTGTATTTATATCAAAAGTTTATCTAAACAGACTGAAAATATATGGTCATGGTATACAAAAATAGAGTCTACGCATTTATGGAGAGTAATGATAAAGCTCATGAGTGAGGAAGCTAGAACACATGGAGTGAGAGATGTCCTCCCACTAGACAGTTAGGATTCAGATGCCCATTAAAATCTCAGCAGCACAAAGGAAACAACAAGTGTTTATCTTCCACTTCTTTACTGTGACAGTTTGCAACAGCATGGAATATTCTGAAGTGTACATTATAGAATGAGTCATTCCCGTTGACAATTTTGGCCTGGACTCTCTTTTGATGGCTTCACCACTCAGTATTTCATTTAAGATCGACCCATAAAGAGTTTGATTCATGCATTCCAAGCTACCTGACCTTGGATTCAAGCCATTACATGTCATGCTTTACCAGTACAATTAAACAGCAAATAAAAGAATCTTAGAAAAGTCAACATTAAAGGGAGCTGAGGAAAAAGTGATGAGATTAATTAAAGGAAAACTGTTTACAACAAAATATGACAAGAGAGATAAATGAAATGCTGATCATTAACAAGAGATTTATAAGAAAATTTGGCATATTTATAAAAATCCATAAAATAAAGGACTAAGCTATCTTTTCATCACCAGAGTAAAAGGGAAAGCAATCAAACTATGAATGCTACATGCTGTGGAATTAATTACCCACTTCTACCACCTTGTGGAGACACAATATTAAATAATATGACAGGCCTGTGTAGGAGAGAAGAGCCATCAAGTGACTATATAATAGGCTGACACCTGACAAACATGTTTTATGAGCTATTAAACCTTCCTGTGAAGAAAGGACTCTTCAGGAGTATCACCCTGAAGTGTAAATACAGACAGCTGTGGGATCTTTACACTTATTAAGTGCCGTGGATCACTCGGCATACACTTTATTTTTCAATAATACTACCCTTGCAATTAAATAGAAAGATCTTTTAAGGGAGTGTGGACACTAAATTCTCCCACATGGAATGAAAAGTCTCGGCAGTCATCTTAACATCATGATTGTTCCTGGAAGAGTAAATAACTATGGACACAGATAACAGGATTGACTTTTGTTTGTAAGTTGTCAGCAGTCACAGACAAAGTCCTGAATTAAGCTTGAGGGGGAATTATCCCAAATGGTAGAGCATTTACAAAGCATGAGAGAGGTAGAAGAATCTATGGCCACATTCTCCAGCGTTTTTCCCCTACACTCAGCACCAGTGAAGCTGCAGCTCTAATCCTCAGTTTTCAGCCCCAAAGAAAGACATTGAGCATGGCCAGAGAAGGACGACAGAGCTGGAGAAGGGTCTGGAGAACATGTCCTACAAGGTGCAACTGAGGGAGCTAGGATTTTTTAGCCTGGAGAAAAGTAAGCTGAAAGGAGACCTTACTGCTCTCTACAAATACCTCCATGGAGTCTGCAAGAAGCTGGGTTTGGCCTCTTCTTCCAGGAAACAAGTGACTGGATCAGTGGAAATGCCCTCAATTTACACCAAGGGAAGTTAAACCAGATATTGGGAAGTTTTTTTTCAGAGGATGAGTGGTCAAGGAAGTGATTGAGTTGACCATCCTCAGAGCATTTGAAAGGCTTTTGGATGTGGTGGACTAGACAGTGCTGGCTTAATGTTTGGACTCAATTATCCTGGAGGTCTCTTCCAAACTTAATGGTTCCACATCAGTGCAAAGTTTGATGCCCATATCAGCAACAGTAAAGACAACAAAGTTTTGTGTGATTTTGTGTTTTGAGAGCTTCTATTAATGATCTGGCTCCTAAGTTCTTCCCCTGAGCTTGTCCAATGATATTATGTAAGTGTGAAAGCTCAGAAACTGAATCAGTGGGAAGAGCATGGAAAGCTGATTTCCCTTCTTTTTTTCTGCTGTCTTATGTCTAGTCCATTACCCAGCATAGGAAAAGGCTTCATGAGCTTAATTCAAAGTTTCCTCCGGTATACACCATACTTCCATGAACTTTTCCTGAGGTCAGTATTGATTACCCCATTACACAGAAAACTGAGACTATATTACAATAGGAAGCAGTACTGATTTCAGGATGGGAAGTTTGAGGGTTTTATTTAGTTGGTTTTTCACTTTGGACAAGATCTTGTGTGTTCTCAAGGAAAGAATGTGCCTTGGTGACAGGTGTGCTCCTGGAAAGCATCTGGAATGAACCCAATTCATGATACCTTAGAAAGCACTGTGCTGTGAACCACAGCAGGGTGAGTGGGGACAGTCAGCTAAAACACACTGCAGAAGGGCATTCTTAAGTGGAATAAAAGATGTAGGCAAGCCTCCAGATCAGTGTTCTGGATGCCAGGAAGTTTTCAACATCAGAGAAAGAATGTCATCACTACAGAGGCAATTTCTACACAAAATTCAGGCTACCCCAAAATGCAAATACTCTAAATATGTGAAAGGAAACCTGAATATGTTACTCTAAGCTTCTAATTATCTCCAGAGTACTGGTGTTGCAGCCAGCAGTATGAGCTCTCATATCAGTCCATTCCATCCATTTTTAGTTCAGTTATCATATTTTTAAAACCTACAGGTATTTCTCAATACTGTTTTTTTCACGCTCTTTATTAAGATTTTGCTACTGATATTTTGCCAAAAGTATTTCATAAAGCAACTGCGCAATATGTTCATATTCAGTATCTCTCACAAGAGACCTCCCCCCCGTGGCAGCTTTAATATGATTACGTCTTTTCTTAGATTAATTAATCTGTCATCTAAGTCCAGCATCATCTGCATGATGAAAGTCCTTTATGCTATCTGATTGTAATAGGCTGTGAAAATATCCATCAAGGATTTAACCAGCAGGTAGTTACTGGTTTTGTAATGCCTTTCACTCTCCTTAGGGTCTGTTGGTTATGGTGGAAGAGCCTGATATTTTGAAATTACCTTCTTTCTGATATTTTTTTTTGGTTAGTTTGTTTTGTTGATTTGGGGTTTTTTGCAGTTCCATGAAGTTTGCAAAAAGAATTCTTGAAAATCACAGTTTGTTCTTTTATGCCTAGCTTGGATCTCTGTATAGAATTCATATGAATAAAGAGCTATATTTGACATCCTTCTGACAGTAAGTACAAAACCCCTGCAGCAGTGTTAAAGGTCTGTGACTCAGTGAAACTGCAAGGCTAAATGTTTAAGGCATTGATCGCAGCACCAAGCCTGCCTGAGTTCAAGAAACATTTGGACAATGCTCTCAGGTACATGGTGTGATTATTGGAGCCATCCTGTGCAGGGCCAGGAGCTGGACTCTGACGATTCTTGTGGGTCCCTTCCAACTTAGGATATTCTGTGACTCAGTGATTCTGTGATTTTAATCACACTGACACCCCTTCAATTCCTTCATGTTCTGGGGTTGGAAAACCATATGAATATCTCTGCATATCTGCACCAGAGAAGACAGTAGAAAATTATGTTAAAGAAGAAAACAGAAGGGAATATCTTATCCTTTAATATGAAGCACTCATTAGATATAAATGTTTTGCAAAACATGATCTATTTATTAAATTCAGATGAAAGTCCGTATTGACACAAATTGAGATGTATCTGTATCTCTCAATGTCAGAAGCCAAATTATTTCCCTAAAGCTGATATTCTACTTTGCTTAATGAGAATGCTCTTCTTGTGGATAACTGCTGACAAGCTGGGCTAATTTAAAAATTCTTTAATGTATATCTGTCTCAGTGAAAGCTTACTACAAGATTTTCATCATGGAAACTATTGTAGAGGCAGCTGATAAAGTTTTAAATAATATTACACAACAAAATCACTTAGAACACCTTAGGTAATTTCTTCATTTTAACACAGAAATTAGAGGAAAAATTAAATATATTTTTCAACCTGTAAATTTTACTACAACCACAAATTTCTATTTAGCATTTTTCTTAGCAGTAAAAAGCTTTGAAATTGAATTTTTTACAATCATAGTAGAGTAACTTTATTCTGCATTTGAATGGAATCTTCGCATTGGTGTAATTGACACTCCAGGAAATTTTGAGGAGAGTACAGGTTCTTTTAGACATCTCTTTCAATAATAAAATCCTAAAGATACAATTAATCTGACTAAATTAAAATAATTTTTTTTATTTCGTTTTTCGCCAAGTATGCATAATGTGGCGGCTATCCAGGAAATGAAAATGAAAATTTGTTTGCAGTATATCTATGTAGAATAGCATCAGCTTTCCTAGGTAATGTGAAAAAGGGATTCTTATTGTAAACTGAAAATTGAGAAGACACTTAAAAACCTGGTTATAAACAATTTGCCATGGGGAGATTTTTGTTGTTCTTCCTGTTTGTGCCTTAAAAACCAACTATATCCAGCCTTTATATATTGACTAAAAATTTAAGCAGCAGGTCTTAAAAGATTAGAATGGAAAGTTGTTCTATTCCTATTTACTTCATCTTTTGACCAATTAGTCCGGATGATTCCTGATACTTTTAGAAATAAAATTTGAGAACCAGCATCATAATAAGTTACTTTTCTTAAGCAGCTGTGTGTTTCACCTGTTATGCTACTGTCTCAGGTGGCTTTTACAAATGAATGTCAACAAAACTGCAAGCCAACAGTCTATTAATGGCTATTTCATCAAAGACAGTGTGGAAATTGACTTTGATTTAGGAGTGAGTAATTAAGGAATGGAACAGGCAGAGATCAAACAATCTACTTGCTTACAGACTAGTGGACCCCAGAAGAGCAAAGCAATCACACAACATGAAGATCTCTGATCTGTATCTTCATGCAACATTTTAATTTCTAAAGTTTTCAGCCCTAAGCTCTTAAACCTGAAAAAAAGGATTCCAGTCACCTGTATTATTTTAGCCTGGCACTCATGAAAACAAGATTTTAAGACTGCTTTATCTTTTAATGCAACTAGATGCAAATTGGAGATAAATTTAAAATTGCCTGCTAAAACCAGAAATGGCAACCATGTGATATAAGCATTTTTTAAAAATGTAACTGCTCTGAAGTGCATGACTCAAGTCCCGATGAAGTTTTTGTCATCAGTTCTTGCTAGTCCCAGCCCAGTAAGTAGTGTGAGTGGCTGAAAAAACTCCTATGTCCTACAGTCCAGTTCACTAGTAATCATTCTGTCATTCTGTGATGGCTGAGGAGACCAGTCAAGAGCACAGAAATCATAAACTTCCTGAAGCTTTGGGGCTTTTTTAGTGCTATAAACTCTATGGCAGTCTAAGCAGTAACTGAAGGAATGTTTTAATGCGAGTTCAGCGGGCACAGAACAACGGAATATGTTGAGTTGGAAGGGGCCTACAAGGATCACAGAGTCCAACTCCTGAACAGCACAATCCTCTGAGAGTGTGTGTGAGAGTGCCTGAGAGTACTGAGATCTCACATATTAAAAAAAATCACAGAAAAGAGTAGAGATGTTGACCAGGTGGTTCCTGCTTGGGAACCTACATGGCTGTAGTGGTGAGACTTCTAAGGTATTCAAGGTACGTCACCTGTCATCTGACCTTACTAAAAAGTTCAAGAGAGCAGTTTCCTCCTCATAATGTAAAAGAAAATTTCTTTGATAGATGTTACACTTCTGCTTTAGAAATACCTACTCTTGCCTTGTGCCTCACAATGAAACTTCCTCTAACTTTCCCAACGCAAGGAAAATGTTGGTTTCTTATTTGAAGCACTAAGTTACTTACATCTTTCCTCTGTGATGGGTAATTAAGAAAATAGAGACTATTCCACACACTGATAAAAGTTGTTGAATTGAAAAAGTGTTTAAAAGAATGTAATTAACTGCTTGAAATCTTGTACTGAGTCAGTAGGGAATTTTTCAGCTTTGATACATTAAATTTTCATTCAAATTGAGCATATTTTATTTTCTTTAATAGTTTTAGAAAAGATGTGATAACAAATGGTTATTTAGAAAAATGTAAAATGAATTTAATAAAATGTTTGGATTTTTATTTTATTTTAGATGATATTTTACCCAATTCCACATGTCCCTAATCACATTACACACATTACAAAGGCTCATTCCTTTTCTCAGGGTTATTTCAGCATACTATGAAGTGGTCTTATTTTTTCTCCAAAATAAACTTGTGGGGAAAAGAAAACGAAATCCTGGGATACCAGAGGAAATCAAGCAGGCATATTCAGCCTGATTGAAAACAGAATGGAATATCCAATTATTTACAATTTGCATTAAGCAATGCACCCTGTAGATTTTCTAGTGAAGATAAACATTTACACAGCTGAGATGATTCTTTTCATTAGAACTGGGGAGTAGTTTTGGATGACTCAGTGTACCATGACTACCCATTGGAGGGCAGAAGCCTGAGAAGTTTCTTTCTGAAGTAAGAGTGAAGTAGTTCTCAATTGAGGCTGTTCACAGCTCAATATTATTAATGTCTAGCAACACAATCCTGCAGAGTATGGATGAGGGTTTGGTAATGGAAATTTAAATTAATTTAGGCTTTGAACACTGAGCTATTTTCCTTGCTCTATTGATAGATATATCATAGAGATGCTTGACAGGTTTCTTATATTTCATCACTATGGTCGGGATCTTGGTGAAGTCAGAATGCACAAAACACAAAAGAGTTTATATGTGCAGACACACATTCCAGCTGGGCACCAAAGAACAAAGGTGAGACCGACTCCTGCCCAAAGAACTGGCAATATAACTAAGATAAATTAAGATAGATAATACAATGAATTCTCAGTGTCATAAATACTCTTACTTTTTGATTTAACCCCCAACTTTGTAAATTTGATTCATGATCCTAACCATGAAAATAAAATTTTGTATTTTGTATTTAGTAGCAGGATAGCAATCTGGATAAAGGAGAGAGAAATATGAGTTGCATCCCTACTGCATCTTACAACCCAGGGAAGCTAACACAGAAAAAAAAAAAATTAAATGCAGATTGTTTTGTCATACTGTAGAGATACAGTTTAAAAAATGAACAAAGTTTTCTTGTGAAGCCATTCTTACAAAGTGAATTTTCCTCAGCCTTTCAAAACATTGAGTTTTTAGGAAGTAAAGCTGTTTTTAAGGGTCATTACACTAGCTTCTGGGCATGTGACAGACTTTGCTGCCACCATGAAAAGAAATAAACACAGATCACCAAGGTTTAGATGCTGACGTACAACATGTCCTTGGCAAAATCAACATTCAAAGTAAAAGCTAACTGCTGTAACCCTGCTTTTCTTGGAGTACTCCATAGTTCCAACATCAGTGTAGCGGGTTTTTTTGCATTAATCCACACAGCTATTCAAAAGCAACAGTGCCTCCAAGCAGGTTTTTGACACAGTTGAATTTGGTTTAGTAATGTACAGCAGGGTAAAATGATGTATTACAACAATTTATTTAATTTTTTTTAATGAAGTAACTCACTGAGTGAAACTTTCTTTCAAACCTCTGCAAGCTTTTTTATTTGAGTGAGGTGGGAGTATGCTCTTCAGCTGAACAGAGCCCTGCATGACTCAACTGTGCTTGCACAAATTGTCAGATACAGAATTATGTGTCTTGTTTGCATTATCATGCTCAGGGATGTTTACCACTTCATACTTGTTTTCACTAAAAAACCTAATATACATAATATCAGCTGTGCTACCAACAAATGTCTCACCAAAAACTATAGTTAAGACAAAACTAACACACAATATTTAAACTCTGTGTTTTTATATATTTACATTTTCTAGCAAGATGTTTTTGAAACATTTTGTGCAAGTTAGATGTAAATGAGCAATAAAAGTCTTCTTGTTCTTGTGAAGAAATATCTCCTATGACACATGCATTTTCTCAATTGTGAAAACATTTGCTTACTGAGAACAGCTCACATTTGCCAGCTTCTGTAAGATTATAGATTACCCACATCAAGCCAAACCCCGGACTCTAATTCACTGGGCTACACTTTTCATTTACAGCAGTAAAAATCTAGGGAAATTCCTTTATAGAAATTTACTCTGATGACAGCTTTACAGTGCTTTACTGCAAAAAAGATTTTCAAACCTTTCAAGCCTCTCTTCTAATCCCATTTCCAAAGCATTGCTGAGATTCTGTTGCCCTTAGAGAGAAAAGAGTATAAAATTATAACAAATTGTAGGGATTCCACATAAAGATATTAAGCACACTTATTCCAAAAGGTTGTGTGAAACAAACGGAGTTAGAATGACTTACTTAGAAGATCCCATTATTGACTAATTTACTTTGCCATTATGCTGGGCAAAATGAAATACCACACTTTATTGATTTGTCTGTCTCTTTTTTTAAGGAAGACAAGCTGGCATTTTTTCAAAAGCAACCTGAAGTGGTTTGGCCAGCAATCTAAGTGCAACATGAAATGGTTTTCATACCTAGGCACAGTTAAATATTTGAATTTTATGGGGAAGATTTAGAAAGCAAAAAGATCTTGAGCTGTTGGCATGCGATGACAAAGTATCAGCACCAAGCAGAAAGCAAAATTCTGGTTCAAAGGGAAGTCAGTGGTCCACACTAGTTGTAATGGGCCAAGTCCCTCCATCCTGACTGTAATTGACAGACTGCCCCAGGTTCCTGTGATCCTGACACTGCTTGGCATTTGTGATGGCCAAAGAGAGGACAGACTGGGACAGTACCATGACCACATCATGGTCCATTCAGTACACCAGGGACCACAGCACAAGAGAGACTGTCATGGCCAAATTCTCCATTTTGGGGCAACTCTCTGCAATGGGCTCTGAAGGCCATTTTCATGTCTCTTCAGTTCTGACTGTAGTTTTAAGCACCAGTTTGGGCTGGTGCTGATTTAACTAGGTTTCAATGAAGACTGCAAAGTTAAGTCTAGATTGCAGGGGCAATCTGATTACAGTCAGCCCACAGGTGCCAAAGGCATTCCCTAGTTGCCAGTGAAGAGAAGAGAAAGATCAGCCTGCTGGAGAACTGCAGGTGTTTGTTGTCACTGTGAATTTTCAGGAAAGCTCTGAGGATTTGAAATGTCAGCACACATCCTTCCTCCATATTCTCCTTTTTTCTGTTGAACAAACTCTTAGATTTCTTAAATAACAAGGTTTTGTACCAAGAGGGAAGGTCAGTGATGCAATTTGAGCACTGCAGGCATTTGCCATTTAAGGGGAAAGAGCACAAATTAGAACATGGCAGAAACAGAGACATAAAAATGTCAGATTATCACAAGGACAGGACAGACACACTGAAAGGACAATACCAGCTGTAGAGGGCAACTGTCACCCATGCAAATGTGAGTAAAGAAAAAGCAGGAAAGACTGGCAGGGTACTGAGGAATTTGGGGAACTTTGAGGCTAATACAGAAAGCAATAAGCAAGAAAGCTGAGAGATTCTTGTCGCTATTCTTTAGTTTAGAAAAAAAAAAAGAGAAAAATAATGGTATGATATTTATATGTGTGTATTTGTTTACATTTAAACAAATTCACATAGACAATACCCTGCACAATCAAATCCTGGTCTGGGCTGCCACAATTTTATCCTGGCTTTTGAATTTTTCCACACACAGGTCCTAAGAGAAAACAAACTTTCTCCTGACAGTTTTTGTGACCTGCTGTTAGCTTAACTGTAGGAATTATTAGTTCAGATCAATTGATCTTATATTAAATATGTTATTTAGCAATAACAGCTTTTCTTTCTTCCTAATTTCTTTCTCCTCCTGTACTCCCAGCTCTTTGTGTATATGTACACAGGTAAAGATCCCATATTGTCTGTCTTTTACCTGGCTAAATAGGCAAATTTCTTCTCAGGCTTGTCTCAAAAGACTGACCTTATTCACCTTGAGGGCTTCCTCCTATTCCCATTTGAGGTTATCTCTTCTGAACACCAACTTCTGAACACTTTCAAATTAGGGGCTTTGTTAGATCCCTGTGACAAGTTTCCCTGACATTACTCCTCTGTGATCAGTTCAAAGTGAGAGTGAAAACTTTCTATTAAACTGTGGCTGTAAAAACTGCCTCTTGGGTCTCAGTCTAGGGCTTCAGCCCAGGTAGTTATGCCAAATGCACAGTTATGATCTCACCGTGCCCAAGAAGTACCCGCAGATATTCATGACAAGACATGGGCATAAAAAAAAAGAGTGAGAATGCAGTCAGACAAGAAGCAACTGCTTTAGCTGTGAAGAACTATCTCATAATGTCTATAATCTATACTTTTGGAGTGAGATCAGCACATATTTGCAGGCAGTTTAGTGGCAGCTTATCTTGTAGCATAGGACAAGTCGTTCCTCTTTTGGCTTACATTTTGAGATATTTTATTGTGAGTCATCAGCTGGGACGTAATATAAGACTGAACAACTATATTTTATAATCATTTGCACATTATTCCCATCTCCTGAAGGTTTAAAATTATGTCTGTTTCCCAAAGGGGGGGGGGGGAAAAAAGAGAGCCAATGAATGGAGTGTGTGAATCAGGGGTCAGAAGCATACATTACAAGTAGTAGATCTCTAATTGTGTGTGAAGATTCTCCTTGGAAGAAGTGACTCAGAGCAGGCTTCTGGTTTAGTTCACATGAAAACTAGTGAGTGAGGCTTCTTAACAAAATTTCCTTTGTTCCTCACAGCTAGAAAAGAGTCAGAAAAATGATCGGTGCAGAAGTCGCTTCTGAAAATGATTGTTAGAATCAAATCTAACTTTACAGAACAGTAAATGAATTAAATCTAATTGAGTTATATGACTAAAGACCTGTAACAAATTAACTGACAAAGATCTCAGACAAGCAGAAATATGAGCAGTTCCAAGAAATTTTGAAGAAAGAGAGGGATGATTCAGGCAATTAGTTAATTGAAACCTGTGTTTGTGGCTGGTGTAGAGTGTACATATTACAGATTCTGTACTTTACATTGTTCACACTTAAGTTGGCTTGTGACAGTGGTCACAGAGGTCTTAGGTTGAGGGAAGAGACGTAGATCTGACTCCATGTTACAGAAGGCTTGATTTATTATTTTATGATATATATTACATTAAAACTACACTAAAAGAATAGAAGGAAATGTTTCATCTCAGAAGGCTAGCTAAGCTAAGAATAGAAAAAAAAAAAAGAATTATAACAAAGGCAGCTGCCTCAGACTCTCTGTCTCAGCCAGCTCTGCTGTGAGTGGCCATTAATTCCAAACATCCAGATGAGACCAATCACAGATGAACCTTTTGCATTCCACAGCAGCAGACAATCATTGTTTACATTCTGTCCCTGAGGCCTCTCAGCTTCTCAGGAGGAAAAAATCTTAAGGAAATATTTTTAATGAAAAGTTGTCTGCAACATTGGCTCATCCTTTTTGCTAAGTGTTTTCCTTCTTTCATATTAATTTGGCTGTGATTTCCTGATCAGGAGCAAAAAAACTCCCTCCCTTATTGAAAGTGTTTCGGTAAAAGGATTCAAGCAAGTGCTTGAGAAAGCTGGGCTGAAAGAAGAATGGTAGAAGGAGTAAGGGACATGTAGGGTGACCTAAATTGTTATCTGGCATTTCTGACATTTTTAAGACCAGAAACGTATGTAAGATAATTAATAAAATATTTAATTATTCTTCTTGATTAAAATAGTTTGATTCTAATTATAATCAGAAACAGAAGATAATTTTGTACTCTTGCTTGGCTGAGCTTTCGTGACTTCAAGCTCAGAGACAGATAGAAAATACTCAGTGTATTCAAGTGAAAAATGTCTACTTCCAATGCATGAATTTTCCCGAGACTTTAATAGTGTTAAATTTTAATAAGGGAAGGATTTTTATCACTTTGAGGACCACTTCCATGGCACTTTTAATGTTACATCATATAAAGACTGTCTTCATAAGGAAATTGGCCAGCAGAGCTCTAGTGGGAAAAGTATATCACACAGCTATGGTGATGTAAGTCCCTATGCAGGCACTTTCAGCCTGAGTACCAGTGCTTTTTTCAGTATAGTTCAACATTTTACCAAGTAATACTGAAATTCTGCTGGCCCTGCTGTTACAATACAGTAATACCTCTGGAGTTCTGCTGCCAATCTGTCCTTAAAAATAAGACCAAAATACTTCTACCTATTTGGTGATGCAGTGTCACTGGGGAGCCCTGATTTTGGCATGACTTGTACTAATCTACAATACAGAAATCAGTGTAATGAAACTAATGAAGCCACTCTACATGCAGGATCCCAACAATTCTCCTGTTGCTTCCCTTATTTTTATAAGCCATTTTTGTTATGTATATTTAAATATAGACACTTAGAAAACCAAACTGTGCTGAAAGTAATTAGCATCTTCATAGACTAAAATAACTCAGCAGCAGAATAATCCATAACTCAGTCAGATGGTTTGCTTAAAAACCTCTCATTAAGCAATGAAGCAAGATGAGATACAAAAGTATGCATTCACAGCTATAACAAAAATTACTAAGATTTTCAAACAATAAGTGGTTTTGTGAAGTTACAGTGGATGCTGGTGAAGGCAAATAATAAATATATGGATTAAGTCAAAGGAAAACAGTTGAAATACAGTTTGATAATGTCTGAAAATGAAGTAGAAATGCATAAGAGGGACAGCAGGAAGAGAATAATTGACCAAGTTACCAAAGCAAAAGGAGAAGTGATAATTCTGGACTTAGGAAGAATGGAAGAGAATGGAAGCTGTCTCCTGCTGGGAGCTACTGAAAGAGAGCAGAAGTGGGAACTTTACTACAAATAGAAACGGAATTCATGTGACAGCTCTTTGGGCAACAAGAAACAGAAATTAATTTCTGCTTTGAAAACAAAAAAATTGGAGAAATTTGAAGAAATAAACCAGGGGTAAAAAAGCAGGGCAAAAAGATATTGATAAGGTCATCAAAGGATGGAAAGTGTGACAGAAGAGGCAACTGAAGAAGGGAGTCATGTGAGTAATGCTCATTCTTCAAAAAGGCTAATTAACTCTAGAAAATGGATCAAACTACATTTGCTTCTTCAATAAAGTTGACACAACCGTGGCATTACTTCCTAGAACTGAAGAAACAATAGAAAAAACAAATTGTCCCTCACTGAGAGATTCTGATTGTCCTGTAGAACTTAACTACCATGTAAATTAGCTAAAATTTGGGCAGTCTCAGTAACATCCTTTGAATCTGCTAATTATTTGTACTGTTCCTGGCAAGTGTACTCCATTGGGTGCAATTATCATTGTTTATTGAATAATTGCTGTCCTTGTCAAATGTTTTCTTGAATATTTGCCTGCACTGTATAACATTTTTACTGAGTAACTGTCTGCTGTGGATAATAGCTTCACTCAGTAATTGCCTACTCTGAATAATGTTTTCACTGAATCATTTCTCATTCAATGTAGTGTTTTACTGCATGATTTTCTTTTCTGAGTCATGTTAATGTAAGTTAGTTGCTGAATTACATATTAAGTTACAGTTGGATCGAATCCAAGTTTGTCTAAGTGCAGTGCATTTTGATAATTTCAAAGCCTGTGGTGGTGATGGTGTTATTTCCCTTTTAGATAAGGTAGAAAGGGGTAGCAGTTGGAATTTCATATTAGAGAGGCTGGAGACAAGAGAAGGAGGTTGCCTCCAAAGAAAGAGCAGGGAGAAAATAGCAAAAGTGGGAAAAAAGAGTAAGAACTTAGGGGAGGTAATTGAACTTTGAGACAGGAATTCTAGGAGAAAGGAGAAACAGACAAAAGGAAAAAATGAAGACAGACTGTAAATGAGTAGGCTGAGAACCAACCCGAGGGAACAGTAAAAAGCAGAATTAAATGAAAGTAATGCATACCAATGATGCAGACATAATGGTCAGCCTGATGTTCTCTCACTTGGCCTCTGCACTAGAGTAACCTTATAAAATTAGCAGCTAACTTTGCAGTGGAGAGAAGAATAAAGGTGTTAAACACATCCTAAGGTACAAATGCCAATGTTCCCATTGCAAGGTTCATTCCTCCCTTTTTCTTTACTCAGCCTTGGGCTCTACTTCTGCAACATAAAGAAACAGGACTGGAAAACAATTGGGCTCCTGTGGAAATAATTAACCTGCTAAGGAAATTTTCTCTCATCTTGGGAACACTGGGCTCTGACTTGCCCCTGTTCATGTTGGTGGTCAGACTGGAGCCAAACAAGAACAGAAGTTAACATCTGAATATCCCTCCACCTAGGCTGATGCTTATAGGAAACTTCTGTAAATTCTACTAACTTGTTACACTTTCTGTGTTTGCCCATTTATTCCCTTCTTCACCTGTAATTTTTCAGTAGATTAGAGTGGACTGAATCAGCTTCCATAAATATGTTATTCTTTCCTTATTCTTTCCTCTTTTCAAAGAGTGGAAGAATATTCCCTTCTTATATATAAACATGCATTATTATGGTCCTTATTATTTGGGATCTATTCCTACTATAGGTCAATTGACTTTAAACAACCTTACATGGGATCAAAAATAAATTTGTTAATTTTCTGCTCTGAATTTCTGTTTTGCATATGCTTTTGTAAATGAAATCTACTTCTTTCTTTGTTTCCTGTCAGGGATGATATTGCTTTGCTTAGTTTTGTGATGTCTTAAAGCCACATTGTAAAATCACACAAAGAAATAACTAATATCTGAACGCCATTTTGACAAACAGTCTAATAATTATTTTCTTCTTTAGCTTCCATGTCTACACACTTTTATTATGGATGTTCTGTAAACACTTTCACACAAGAGAATACTTCCATTGTATTGCAGAATTTAAAGATGATGACTGTATAAAACACTGAGAATTGGAGGTACCCAGGATTTCCAGTTCTTCCTCCATTGTTATCATATTGCTTTATAAATCACTTCCATAACCCACACGAAAAGAGAACAATGGCAATGTGTCTGATGACAAAGGAGTTGAATTGATATTAGAACTCCTGCCTATTTCTACCTAATTCACATTTTACAGCATGAACTCATCATGCTTATTATTTTTGAATGACATTAATAATTTGTGAAAGCAGGTCTAACAAGACAAGCTCTGAGAGCTTTGAAACAGTAAGATTTAAGACAGAATATGCAATAAGTATCTCAGCATTTCCCACTTAACTTTATGAGAACACCTGGAGCTGTATTCAATAAAAAAAATTACATCAGTCTTCTGTACATTGGTCTTCTGTGCCAAGGGACACAAGAAACCTTCTGAAATATGCATTATGAAGTTGATTATGATTTTGGTCTTCCTTAAAGCTGTTGGCTAGACATCAGTAAATATAAGAAAAAATGGTGCAAATTTCTTTGAGTTTTCTCTGCTTCAATCTCTTTGGGATAACTCACTGGAAGTCAATCTGGTTTGTATGCAGAGCTGTCAACTGAATATTTGTTTGTGTTATGTAATTTTTTAATAAATAATGATAGCCATTGAACATTACCTTTATAAGCCGTGATTTAATAGCAAATCTGAATGTTTAAAAACTTGTCATTTAAAATCATGACAAAACTTGAACACGAAAAATCATGAACTTGACCAGAGTTCTGTGGTGGGTGGACACCACATGCCCACCAGGGAGCTCTATCTCTCCCCTCCCCAAATTGCACAGGGGAGAGAAAAAAAGATGGAAAATTACTCATAGGTTGAGATAAGGATGCTTACTGAAGCTCAGTGTTCCTTGTACCACAGTAGGCTCAATACGATAGTGAAAATTGATGAACAGTGCTTCTCCAGCAAGGCTGGATCTCCACAGAGGAATAACATTAAAATAACATTTTACATTGTTGAAAGGCAAGAACAGAAATAGGAAATTCCAGAATATTCCTTAAAATACAATGTAGTTCTCTACCTCTCACCTAATCCCATCATCCTCTATGAAGTGAGGACATTAAATGAACTTTTCTGCACTGTTGAAAGGCAAGAATGGAAACAGAAATTCTAGAATTCTACTTCAGATCTGCTACAAGTCCCCACCCATCATGCCACACCCACATAATAGTTCCTACTGGAGTAATTCAATGCATAATTTCTTTTCTCCCAAAAATAGAGTTTCATTCCTCTCTGAAAGTAGATCCTTTGGGGGATAGCCACTACTTCAACCTTGAATTATAAAAAAACCAAAAATTTCTACATTTAGCCTAATTACGTATTTCTTCAGAACACTAAATGACCTCTAAGGTCATGTTTAGGACACAGAGGTACTGTGTATGTAATGATTCCTTTACTAAGGGCATAAGAAGAGGCATCACCTCTGCCTTGGGCACAAAGGCTTTACTTGTAGCTCAGAAGTCCTTGACATAAAGTCACTTGAGACTAGAAAGTAATCCCAGACCAAGAGCCACTGTATGGGTTTCTCAGCTCCTGTTTGCCTAAATTGTATTTGGCTTGGTAAAACTAGTCTGGCTAAACACTTTCAGTCCTTCTTGTAGGACCAGAAAAACACATTTCTTGGCTAATTCTTGCCATAGGAATTGGTTTCAAGTACAGGCTAGATATCTTTAATTTGCACTTGTACAGGTAGTCTGAGTGTCCTGGATCTATACAAATCAACTGTTCACAGACCTCCTTCTCTATTTGTTGTTTGGGTTTGTTTTTTATTTAAATTAATACCTGTTGGATACCTACATTGCATTCTGCAGAATAGAGAGTAATTTAAAGGACCCTACAGAGCACTGTTTGATGCTTTCTTCCTTTATTTTGCTTTCTTCTTTGGTATTCATACTTTCAATGTCTGGCTAATGAACGAGACTTTTCCAAAATGTTGGTACCAAAGACTTGAATTCCAGTCTTTGGAGTTTACAGAACTGAGGTGAAGTCTAAGTACTTTCCTCTCCTTCCCTTCCATTCTGTAGAGTCTACTCTGTTTCCCTGGAGTTACAGGTATGGTGTAATCAGCTTTTCTCCCACATGATTTCAGTGTGCTTTGTTCTAGCTGTAATTTTTATATGAGTGAACAAAATAAGAAAACTTGGCAGTGATAGGATAGCCACATATTCTAAACTTCAGATCTTCAGTTAGTTTTTTTGAACCTGCTGATCCTTTAAGTCACTTATGAAAATAGGTTCCATTTGAAACTTGGGATGTGGCCTATGACACAAGTGACTGTATGGATAATTAATGCACAATGTGGCAACGACACTTTTGGGAAATTGTTTGCAAAACACCTGTTTGTTGACAGAGAGTGTTAATTGAAGTGCTTAGTGTGTTCACTTAAAATCATCCTGCAGTGGAGCTTCAAGAATAGGTAAAGAATTAGCAGGAATGAGAGGTGATCTATAGCTATGGCATTGGCAGATATGGTAAAATGCCCAGTTGTACAGCCACTCATCCAGGCCATGGCTGAATTCAGCTTTGCATACCCCTAAAGAGAAGAGAAGAGCCAAAAAAGGGAGAGCTTTTTAGCCTTGGCCACCATTTCTTCTCTGATACCATGGCTCTGGGAGTTACTTTCACAGTTGTTTTGAAATATGCTCTTTCTAAAATTATCTGGCCCTCAGAAGTTCCTTTCTGACAAAAATAGATGGCAATGATTGTCAGTGGGCAAGTTCTGACTTTTATCACCATCTGTTAAATTAAAACAAAAACAAAAAAGGGCCCTGCAGAGAAGCTTTTTTGTTTGGAGATTCAAGACCAGTTTTCTCACCAGCCTTGGAGCCTGCTGTGCCACTCTAATAGTACAAGGAAACCATGGAGCTAGTGAATCTAGCTGGCAAAGGATTTTTCAATCTAAGGAAATCTCTTACTGGCTGTCAGCCAGTGTATGCAGAGCAGAAAGCAGCACTGGACAGAGAATGGTAGAGTCACAAAGGATTTTGATATCTTGTGGCATTTCTGATTTGTAGTGCAAGACGGTCTGACATTCTCTGCCAAAGAGTGCCCTGGATCTAAGGCAGCCCATCAGGATTGCTGGAGGGGAGCTGGGCCAAGTGCTTGATGATGCATCAAGATTGTGCCATCTCATTTCAAGTTGGATAAATCAACTTGATAAGTCTACTGAGAGTAAGTTATACTTGACTCTTGCCAAATACAGCAAATGTAGAGCTTCCTCTTCCTTCAGCAGAGTGGGAGTGGGGAGTCAGGTTGTAATTTGGTCTTTTGAGCAGAGTTATCTTTTACACAGAGTTATTAGGAAGGTTTCTGTGACACCTTAGTTGAAATGCTCAGTGTCCATTGACAGTGTCTTACGAATAGGTCTATTTAAGGTTAAGACTTTCCATGAGGTATTACCTTTGTCTTAGTCAAGACCTTCTCCTTTTTATCCATCAACTTGGACCCATATATGGAATTTATTAGTTTCACAACCTCGTACACAATCTGTCCTCAAGGGAAATGTCTCCACTTCAGAGAAGACAGATTCAGCAGCAGATGGTTAAGTGTTATTGCCATCCAGCAAAATCACAGCCATGCAACCCCCCTGAGGACTGACAGCTGAACCAAGGGTCTTTCCTAGGATACAGCTGACCTCTCTATTCACATGTCTGTGGCAGTAACCAGCTTTCCTGTGTATTCATATAATCCCTAGCTTGACCAGCTCCTGATGCTGCCTGGAACATCTCTAATCCCATTAGTAATATGTTGTGGGAATAATTTGAAATTAGATGGATTCAGTTAAGGGGGGAAATAGTATAGATTTCTGACTCCACATATCTACCCACATGTTCTAGGTAGAAAATTAACAAGTGTTAGTTTTTCCCACAAAAATTTAGTATCGATCAAATCAAAATTTTCTCTATGGCTCCTTATTGTTCATCAGTAAGAAAATGCGTTGGTATTACACTGCTACTTGAGGATAAAACATATTGCAAATGGTCATCACTTTATTATAATTCACAATAATGATGTTTCCTTGGTAAAGAAGATCTGCATTTAAATATGTGTGAGTTTGTGCCTCCTAAGGATGTATTTAAGTCTGAGCAGTCTCAAACAACTGAAGTAGTTATCAAACTGACTACATGACCATTTGTCTTAAAGATTAAAATGTCATATTGATGATGATTACTGTAATCTCATTTTAAGTACCTCATAAAATGCTTGAGAGGTTTGAAGCAATCTTGACTTCAGAAGTTTTCTTCTAATTACAAGCTCTGTATACAATTTGGCAAAGATGATCTACTGTTGTTTCACTCTGCCTGGAGAAGAGCAATGAAAAGTAAGAAGGGCAAAGGAGAAACATTCACAGGCAGACCTGGATTCAGAAACAGAGCAACAATATTCATCTTTCACAGAATCTTAATATGAATAAGGGTAAAATCCTCCACTTTTCTGGACAGCTCTTCCAAGATCGGTGGTCTGAGTCCCTTCTAAAGTTGTCTAAGATTCCCTGAACTTATGTCGCAGTGAGGGAAACTTGGACGCTCAATATGAGTGTTTAGCAAGCTTCATTTATTGAAGAGAGCATCAGACTTTTATGCACAACAAGTAATAAGCTCATACATATTCTGCAAGCTAAGAAATCTATTGGCTATACTACAATATCAGCTCTTCCTCATACCTTAGGGATTACATCTTTCTTTTCTCATGTCTCTCTCACTACTTGTTATTGTACTACAGCTATGCTCAAGGACACAGTGTTTTGCAGGTGCAGGGACCCAGATTAGCTGCATCCTCCTGATTCTTGGTCCAAAACGTGGCCCCTGTCACTTAGCTATTCCTCCACAAACTTATCCACTCACTTCAGTGAAATATAATTGAATAGAATTCACTGGCCAGCATCCTGCCAGACATGGTGGTTGTCATCATTTTTTCTTAGACTATCTGTGTTAGCAAACTGCTGGTCCATGACAGTTACCACTGCTTTTCCCTTATCCTTTAATTTCTACAAGATAAGAAGCTGTTCATGTAAGTGGGTCAATTTTCCTTGATGGGCAGAAACTTGGGAAATGTGCATGGCCTGAAGAACATAACCTAGCAGAGGCTAAGCAGCACAGATGAAAGTTCACCCTGGTCTTTGCACATAAGTAATGTACCAGTAAAGAGTTTTTGGACTTGTTCTTACATGCTTAAATTCAGAGGAGTTCAATTCAAATTGTACATTTTCCAATTTCTTCTTCATCCCCAGCCCACTACAAGATAGCCATTTGGTAATATGAAAGTCCCCTTTTGGATTTGGTAAAATGGAGTATGTGATTAGACATCTGATAACATTCCCTTGATAAAGGAATAACACTGATTTAGAATAGTATGGCTGTTTAATTCTATTAAAAAAATAAGTTTGAGTTCCTTCTGCCAGCTTACATTTGCAATGCTTTTAACAAAAAAATTTAGGCTTGTGCTGTCAGTCTCCAAATCAGTTTTGCTACATCTATTCTTCTTCCAAACTATCAGTTTTTCATGGGTTTTTTCTGTTTTGTTTTGGGGGAATGGGTAATGTCCTATCTCATTACTGCATTTTAATTTCCTAATTCCCAAATTACAAGTCCTTTCTGTTCTGGAAGTATTTGGAAAAAATGGATCTACTGGAGACTTATTAACAAACAATAAAGGGACTACAGAATAAACATAAAAAATATTTATTCTAGACATGTTAGGCCTTATAGCTTGTATTATTCTCAACTTGTGCTTTTTCTAAAACAGATGTTTTAGATGTTTTAAGGCAGATAGATTTACAGACAGCAGGTCATATGAAAACAGTCCAGATATGGGTGGTATCGTTTCCAAATCCTTTTGATTTATGATGGGATAGAGTTTTAGACTGCCTAGTTTAGGATGAACTATGGTTCTGTCACAGCAAGAGGCATAGACTCGGCTAACTGCAACATTGCATGTGTGATGATTTTAACTTTACATGTCCAAATTTATATTGAGGAAAAAGAGAACCAATTGGAATTATTATAAACATTGAAAATGGCATTCCTTTTATTCAGTTAGCTATTGAGTTGGTCTGTTCAATCAAAATTTCTCCTATTCCAGCTTGTGGCTGTTGTGTCTCATCCTCCCACCACACACCACTGAAGACCCCAGCTCCACAACCCCACTGCAGGTACCAGGGGCTGCTGCTGGATGCCCCCAGAGCCATCCTGTCTCCAGGCAAAGCCAGTCCTGGAACCACAACCTCCCCTTACAGAGCAACTGCTCAGGCCCTGACCCAACTGCTGTGCCTCCAGTGAACTTGGCACAGTTTACTGATAGCATTCCCATATTTGGCGTCCCAAATCTGGGTGCACTACTTGAAATGCGGTTTAACTAATGTGGGAAGATGTGGAAAATTTCAGGCATAAAGATAAAAAGCAGAAGAGAATGAGGGAATGTCAGTCTGTTCCTTTATCTGATTACAATACCATTATTAGTATAGTTATTGCTGCACTCACACCCTACTACAACTGCAATCAGTTGCTGCATTCATCTTAAAACAATGCCTTGATGAAGAAGCTACCATATTAGGATCAAAGACAAAGTAATTTAAAAATCCCTTCAAAATATTTCTCAGGAGTAAAAAGAAGTTGTGGAACTGTTATGATTTGAAATGTTGACCCTTTTCTTTCCTATCTTGTGTCAGATTTTCACAGATGACCTGGTGGGGGTCATCTCTGCAATAAAAAGTAATCTTTGCAGCTAGACAGGTTGTTTTCATATTTCTTTAGAGCATTGCATGGTCTCCAGGCTTGATGTCAAATCTTTGGAATTCTTGCACTGCTACTTTAATAAAAACAACAATTATTTTGTCTGATGGAACTCTAAATTCATGTAATGTACTTAAATTGTAAATAAACTGAATTCTGTTTTGACATTGCTGCATTGTAAAAAATTTAGTTTGCTGTACATTTTCCCTGATTGATGGCTTGAGAAAACTTTTTTGACATTTTGAGGAGTTTACTCTTTTATACATACAGCTTTAACATTTGGGAAAAAAAAAAAAAACCAAAACCAACAACAACAACAACAACAACAAAAACCAAAGAAAAAGAAAAAGCCAAAGTCATAAATGTCTCTCTAAAATCAATAAAAGCAGAAGGAATAAATTATTCTGGACCTTCATTCATACTAATATGATTCTGTTTTCTAAAGAAAAATGTTTTAAGTGTCATTAGAATCCTGGCACGAAAGCTGCAGCATCATTGACAGTATTAGAATAATATAGAAAAGCTGAGACATAAATTGCAGGATATTTATTCAGCTTTTGGAATTATCCATTCAAGAACTAGATATAGAATAGTAACTGCTGCTGGGGAACCTCCTTAGTGCAAGCTGTCTCCACGGCTTCAGTATGACCCTACTTGTAGCTACCTTTTTAACTCTCATGAATGGAAAGTTACATTACAACTCCCATTACAACTCTTCAAAACCACAATTTTTTCAAAGCAGTAAGATCTCATGAACACAGTATCTTGAAAGACAAGACATGTCATGAGTCAATGTCAGCTCATGTGGATTTCCCTCCAAACTGGGCTCTGGGCACTCTGTAATCTGACAGCCACTTCTGCCATTCAGCTTTAAACCCCGTTTCTTTGGTGTTTGCAGATTAGCTACTGATGCCTATCTTCCAGATTTCCCCCAACCATCCCAAAATAACAGTGGTATTTCCAACCACTGTTAGAGTGAGACATGTATCTGAAGTTATGTATGTGCAGTTGAACTGTGTCATCTACGTGAAGACAAAATAGTTAAAAGTACAGAGACTTGGGCATGAGCGTTGAACATAGATGATGAATTCAGCTAAAGTCATGGATGACTTCCCAGCATATCTGTTGTGTTGTGAAGTCATCTGCCAAGTAGTTCTAAAAACGAAGCCCAGGGACTTTAAAATTCCTCAACCAGTGCAAAGCAAAGCTAAAAATATTTGTCTTACGTAAATACATTATCAAAAGCCTGCCCATGGATACATTGCATTCCTGCACAGCCTGATGTATAGACCTTAAAGACATTGTTTAGCATGGAGCTTAAAAGCTGAGTGGAAATTCTCTTACCACTCTTGAGAATGAGAACAGAACTGAGAACAGAGAATGTAAAATAACTTGCAGGATTGATATTCTAAACCCGCTTCACTGAGAAGACATTAGGCTACACCATATGTTATTCTTTGCTTGACCACTTTCAAATATATCTCTAATATCCCCAACAACAGCCAAGAGGATTTGCCACTTCTCAAAGTTAGAAGATGGTTTTGTAAACTAAACCCTTTGCTGGTAGCTGCTAAAAATCTCCCAAGAAGAAAAATAAATGCCTTATCCTCCTATCTTCTTGTTTCTTTGTGGGTTTTGGTTTGGGGTGGTTTTTTTATTCGTTTTCGGTTGGGTGGTTTTGGGAGGGTTGTTTTGCTTTGGTTTGTTTTGTTTATGCTCAACTGTGTGAGCTATCTGAATTCTTCACAAATTTGAAGAATTTGAAAGGTAATAGAGATGGCTTTACAAATACAAACATTTTTGCATGGAGAAGCAAAAACATATGAAGAAAAGATTCTCAAAAATCTTACAATCTGAGGAAAGGAGAATAAAAATAATAACTCTCAAGGGCAGTCAGGGTTGGCAAAGAAGCTGAATTCAAGGTTAGGCTGACTTAAAATCTGATCCATGGAAAGTAAGGTGAATTTAACAATAATATTTTTTTGCTTTCATTTAAAAAAATTGACTGAACAATGTAGCAATGGCCCACCCAAGCTTGTACAAACATATAATTTAAGACAGTATCTCTGTGATCAAGTTCATCATCAGTTCATCAGTCTAATGTGCGTTAAATTCCTTCCTGTTAAGATTCACCTCAATGAACTAATCCTGTTAAAAGTTAAAATTAAATTTAAAATTATTAACTGTAGATTTCCCCCTAATGGGGCCAGAGGAGCACTGGAGAGTGCAACTGTGAAGGTGATCAGAGAGATAAGAAAACAGCTCAAATCTCCTTCCTATACTCAAAAATCAGAGAGAAGACAATATCTCAGCTATCTGTGGTCATGGGAGTGTTCAGAGTTGTATCATTAAAGAAAAAGGTAAAATGAAATAGGTGTAGAAGAAATACAGTTTCCTCCCACCAAATCTGCATCTGAAGAGGTATTCTGGAAACCAAGCCATCACTAATTGCTTGCCTGTGTGGGGAAATTTTAAAGGAGACAGAGAGGATATTAGTCAGTAATATATGGTGTGGGTGGGGGAGTGGGATTCTGAGGTACTGTGTGTGAGGGTGAGAGCACAGAGTCCTGCATTCGTACCAGGGGTTGATACAGTGAAACATCCTAGGAAGGTGAAGAGGGCAGCAGTGCACTGGAAGATGGCTTTTGCCTTTGCGTTTTTTCTTTCAGGGGAGGGATGTTTTTTTGACACCCATAGTTTCTGAGTCATTCAAGATATTCTGATGGTGGGAGAAAGAGAAAACAGGACAGGATATGCCAATCACAACAAAAAATGTCGTTTTCCATATTGTTTGCATGGTGTCGGTGCTCACTCTTGCCATTGTATATCTTTGCTAGCAGATAAACAGTTCTAAGGAGTGTCAATAGATTGATCAGTTATATACCTAAAGATAGACTGATTTGTGTCTGTACTGTCTCGAGTCATGAGTTAGGAAGGCACTGTTGCTAGGAAGCCAGGAGCAGTGAGATTTCAACTGCAGCAGGAAAACCTGGACACACTGTGCTTCACTCTCTATATCTCTTTTTAAGTTCTCAAAGAAAGTACATTTGTTTTTCCAGTCTGTATATTTGTCTTTTTTCTCTGACAGATATACAGAAAATCACCAAGGTTAATGCATGATATTATGATATAATGTCTCAGCTTCAATTTTTAAAAAATAATTAATCTCCTGAAAAGAGCACTTGTACCTTTTTCCAAAGATGTGGTGAACCTTTTCAGCATTACATCTGGCAATTATTTTAATAAGCTGATACCGGAAAGAAGAGAATAACCTGGGGTCTTAAAACCACCCTTATGATCTAAATAGGGGTCTAAATAAGCAGCTGTACTCTAGGTCAAAGAAAGAGCTCTGAAAATGAAACTATCTATGTCAGTACCTAAATACGAATTTGAAAGTCAATGCAATGTTTGAAAGTCAGTGATAAGAACATTTTAAGTACTTTTAGCCTTAAATATGCAACCCTCAGCTCCTTCCAGATATGAGCTGTTTTTCTACAGGTCCTATCAGAGAGAGGATGTTTTTCAGAGCTTCTGAGCACCCAGTGATCCAGTCGGCCATGCCTTAATTCACAGACAGCCAGCTTTCTTCAGCAGAAGGCCAAAAGTGCCTCAGATCAGTGTCACAGAAGGACACTCTTATCCTGAGTTTAAAAAGGTTTTTACATTGACTTGGAAATTGTGATTTTTCTTTTGGCCATGGTACCTCTGCTGCAGCATTGCTGTGGCAATAAGTGGAACCTGATATTACCTGAAGAGGATATGAGGTCTGGCAGAGGAACCTGGTCAAACCTGGACCTGCAAAGGCACAGGTCCCACGGGGCAAAGCTGTAATTTCCTGCAGGAGGCATAGATTCTGGCCATTTCCAAAAACCATTTTACATTGCAAAAACATTTTCAAAGGCAAGGATTGACCAGTCATAAAATATTTTCCCAAACATTCCTTCCCAAATGTCTTCATTATATTCACTGTCATTGCTCAAAAACTCCTGCAGATCATCTTTCACTTCTATTATCAAACTCTTATCTGGAAATCCTCTATAATCTATGGGATTCAGAAGATCATCCTGGAAAGCATTAATCTACATCCTAATTTGCTCAGAGGCTCTAAAAATCACCACTGAAATAAACAAAGAAAGTGGCTGAGCAAAATAATTGTCACTTTTGTTTTTATTGTTTATGTTGTGCGATGCTGGGATAAGTATTGTAAAGAAGTGGAAAGAAAAAAGGGCTTGATTAAAGCATAATTTCAAGGATATTTTAATATAGGAAATTTTTTTAAACTATGCAAACATGTAAAATTTGCTTTGAAGCACCTTTAGGAGATTGGGCTATTTTATTTATTTTATTTATAAAAATTTCCAAACCTTCGAATGCTCCAAAACTAACACAGAATACTTAGATGTCTCTTTTAAAAGTTTCTCTGTAAAAGTTTGAATGTTATTATGGCATCATTTCTTTGAACAAAATTATGAGAAACTAAAGCTAAGCCAAAACAAATCATGTGTAACCTCCACAAAAGTTAATTGGAGTCTGTACGTTTATTTTTAAATTACATTTTGTTGGCTCCTCTGATCCAGATGGGCCATAGGCCAAGCTGAATCCCTCAACCTTAACTGAAGCCCAATTAACTAAGATAAATTGTCAAATCACTCTGGAGAGGTGATCAGCATTATTTAATCTTCAAAGCTGAAGCTGTAGGCCAAAATAGGTGTTCCACTGAGTATCACAGAGCATGTGCTATCAAATCCTACACTTCTTTAGCTGAAGTATTTTGTGGCATAGACATATCCCTAAAAGCTGGGAAATGTCAAAAAGTTCTTAGTGTTTTAGACCAAAGGAAAACAGCCTGTGATGGCTCTCTACACAATATGCCCCATTTTTTTCTCTTAATTCTTATTTCTTAATTCTTAGGACTTAATTCTTTCCAGCTAACTTTTTTGTCTTTCTTAGATATATTTAACAAAAACCCCAGTCCTGCAGCATTACTATTCCAGCCATTTGCTTCAGCTGCATCGCTGGAGCTATACAGAGCTGAGAAAAACACTGGTTTTATTTACTTTTTCAGGCATAGTATTTGATGTTTCTGGACTGAAGTGTTAAATACAGGCATTTTGTCAAGTGCACCTCTGGGCCCTGAGCCTGCCCCTCTAAGAGCAACTTTGAACCCAACTTTCTTGTCCAACCCAGGAGCTCAGGTCAATGCTGAGCTACAGGGAGCTGTGGGACTCCCTCAAACTTTGCCTTTCAAACCTCGATGGGCGCTGAGGCACAAGCGTTGCCCATCTGCCATGGTACACTAGGGTGTGTCCAATGTAAGTCACTCTCAGTGGAAGGATTTTAACTCTCCCTGTACACTTCATCACTCTTAAATATAAAATACTCCTAGCCAATTGTGAATAGAAGTGCAAATTTCTCTTGTGTTGTTTCTAGAAATCAGAGTTAAATGCCAGCTTCTCAAAAGACTGAGAAACTTCAAAGATGGTTTATCTTTGGCATTGTATCTCTGACTATACCACCTCCCTTTTAATTGTAGTTCTTGTCTCATATTTCCATTATAAACCCATGAAGTTATGAATATCAAACATTATAATTGGGATTTCTTTAGATAAAAAGAAACTACTATGATCCAAAGTTTTAATCTTAGCTGCTTATGCTGTTTATCTCTGTGTCTATCAGGGTGAGAAGCATGTTTATCAGGATTATCTGTAGTATGGAAGGTATTGCAGCTGTCTGTCATGCATTTCATATGCAGTCTTCTCAACAGCAAAATCAAAATTCTGTGAGGAGCACATGTGGAAAACTATACAAAGCACCTTTGAATTTAACCCTCAAAAATCAGAATTCCCTAACAGTTTCTTATGTTCAAATAACCTGCAGTATGCTCCCTCTCATTATACAAATATTCACAGAAATTTTGTGCTCAGATTTTTCTTCAGTGATGCATAACAGAAAAACCTATGGATGTTTTGCTCTTTTAAAAATTGATGAAACCATGTATATTGGACAGGGTTTCAATAACTCCTCAATGTTAAAAACCTAGGTCCACTTTCACATACACATTCTGCTTTGCAAAGTCTGTCATGGATTTTTAAACAGAGAATTTGTTTATGAACATTCAAGAATGCTGAGGCTATAGAAAATTATGCTCTTGAACTCTTGGGTGAGGCAGAAGGGATGCCAAGGACAATTTTTTTTTCTATGAAGGTAGAAAAATGCTCTTAAACTTGCATTACTGGTTATGTGTATGGAGCAAAAGAAACCTGTTAAGTTATGAAACACTTCTGTTCATTTAATAAGAATATTTTCTTTGTATGGAGAAGGTGATAAACTAACATTAATATTGATTTGGATGTGCCCTGGTAGACTAGAAGAAATTCTGAAGACAAAACAAAGTGTTGGCCTAGGTTAATAGTTATAATTAAGTGAAATGTTTCCTTTCCCCCTTTTTTTTTTCTCCTGCAGCAATGGGATTCCTTTCCCCTAGTTTTGCTTACTAGGAAAGTAAACAGCTCATTTCAGCTAAGCATCAGAACTTTGGAATAGAAGCCTTTTCCTTCACTGGAAGAAAGAAGGCACAATATCCTTCAGTTTGCCATACATTTAGGATGGAGTAGTCATCTTCTGCCTTTAATGACCGCAGATGAAGGTTAGAGAACTGCCTTAATCCATGGTGAGATGAATTTTATTTTCAGTGTATGAATACCACAGCTCAATGTCTGAAGCCTAGAACTGTCACTGGGAGCAGAGTAAGCTGCAGATGGCTTAGCACCTCTGAACATGAGGTTGTATTTTTCAGATTAATTTTTTTTTCTGAGAAGTAAGCTTATGCACGTTTTGAGAGTCTAGTTAATCATATGATATAAATAAAATGTCTAAATGCAACAACAAAATTGTGTTAAATAAAAAATTATTTTACAAGAATTTCACCAGTTAAAACTGAATATTCAGTTTTCAGAATAAAACTAAAACTTAAATTTAAGAAAAAAATAATGTTGTATTTAAAGAGGAGAATTTAAAAGCCCATAAGGTCATAAAGTCAATGTGAAGAAGGAAGATATTCAAGACCAACAGGGTAGGAAAAGAGAAGGCTAAGGATTGAAAGGGCAATAGAGTTGTTTGAGTTAACAGAATAGTTGTGTGGACACATTTAGGATAAGACTGGTAAAAAGAACAGAGATTCAGAGAACATGAACTGTGATGTAGGTAATTTGAGAGATCTGGGGAAGGGCAAGTCATAAAAGATGATAATGAGAATGACATATGTAAGAGAGCAAATGTTGTATAATGCAGTACCCTACTAGAGAATTCTAAAATTCAAAACTTCTCACCCTAATTACTATTCTATTAATAAGAAAAGACGCATCTTAAACTGGTATATGATGTGGTAAAGAGCTGCTTCATTTAATATGACTTGCTCTTTGCAAAGAACAAAAGCCTTTTGCCTTCATGACTAAATACTCTTCTTTGGACAAAAGCAGACAATTAATTGCACTTATGTGGTATCCTACTGACAAAACCCAAACAGCAAATGCTCTCTGGGCAGACACTTTATGTAACAGGAATAAAGGGTCTCTTATATATGCAAAGACAAATGACTTCAGTGTCAACTTCAACTCAAAACAACTCTTGCAGACATTGAAGGCAATCATGACTCAGGGAATGGAAGGATCCAAACCCTGACAAAGAATCTTATTTGTCAAAGGAGAGATGCAATACAAATCTCTGGAACTGAAACAAAAGACATCAGCAAAACTTGCCTTTAACATAAAAACTTGTAAATAACAAGTTTGTTTTTTTTCCCCTTTGTCCAGACTTTACATTAACAAGGTATGCTAACTCTCTGTCAGAAATATAAAAGTTCATCTCTGCTTTCTTCTGGACCTCATGTGGGTGAGTACTGATTCAACTACTGAGAATAGCAAAAGGATGGTTTTAATTAGCTCTTTTCTACACCTGTTCAGGACATGATTCTTATTAAATTTATGCACATTATTTATAGTCTATTGTAGAAAAAAAAATCTAAAATCTGACTGAAATGAGAGGGAAGAGAATGGCATTTTCCCATGCCAGACTTGAATGATATGGAAGGCAATGCTATTCAAAATGCCAGCAGCATATGCTAGCTTCAATTAGAACATGAAAGGAAAATCTGTTGCTAAAATATAACAACACACTTTGAGGACCTTAAATGTGCTTATTTAGAATTTATAGGGTTGAATATCCTTTAAAAATTCTAAATTTTGACATTTTGTTGAAGCTGTTGTTAAGTATTGGTCTTACTGTAGGAGTCTCTGAATGAAATACTGTGTCCTGTGCTTTGCAGAATTTCAGAATAGATTATCTGGCCTGAGAACCTTTCAGAATAGTCTGAGAAATTATTCATTAAAGTTATTGCATCTTGTCCTTCCATGTCACATTGCCCAGATAATTGCCTTCAGTAGGAATGAGATAGCTGCTTTCCAGGTGGCTGGATCTGAGGGCTACCGTGCCCCCTTCACATGCTGGAAGGACAGTGAAGTGTTCCAGAGGGCATGAGGTCAATCCACATGGCATGGCCTGAATTGTATCAGACAAAAAAAGGTTTTCCCTTTAGTTTCCATTGCTGCTGAACAGACCCCATACTGTTGCTGAAAAAGCCACACAGCAAAGTATAATCCTGTCATGGTTTAACCCCAACCAACAAGCAAGGAGCAGGCAGCCATTCATTCATTCCCCTCCTTACCCCCTTGGTGGGGAGAACAATTGGAAAAAAGGTAAAAGTCTTGGGTTGAGATCAGAATTGTTTAATAATTAAAATAAAATAAAATAAAATAAAATAAAATAAAATAAAATAAAATAAAATAAAATAAAATAAAAATAATTGTAATGAAAGGAGAGAGAGAGATTAATAAAACTCAAGAGAAACCAGTTATGTGCAATACGATCACTCACCACTGACTAATACACAGCCCACCCCTGATCAGCAATCAGCAGCTCCTGGCCAAGTCCCCCAGTTTATATACTGAGCATGAGTTCTATGACATGGAATATCCCTTTGTCTGGTTCTGTCAGCTGTCCAAGCTGTGTTACCCCCCAGATCCTTGTGCAGCTCCCCTCTGACAGAGCATGGGAAATTGAGAAGTCCCTGACTTAGAGTAAGAACTATTTAGCAAGAATTAAACCATCAGTGTGTTATTTTTATCCTTATACTAAATCCAAAACACAGCCCTGTACCAACGACTAAGATGAAAATTAACCTTATCCCAGATGAAACAAGGGCAAATCCACAGGTTAAACTGATGTGAATCTCATGTAAAACCCTCAAGCTCTGTTTTAAGCCAAGGACAGCTCAGGAATCCTTGTTCCAGTAGTCTGGCACTCCCTTTGATGAGGCTTATTTAATTTATTGGAATTGGTTAGGAGCCACAATCCATGTCTTTGAACATTTATTGTCTTAGACACTGAAAGTGTCTTTGGAATGGGCTCAGACTTCATATCTAGGATCAGTACCTGCTATCTAGGATGCTTTTTAGGAAAAACTTTGGCTGGTCTGCACAGCTTCCAGAAAGATTTTTTAGAAGAACTGACAGCTGTCATGGACTTTGGTTTAATTCAAGCAGTCCTGTCCTTAAGAGAGTTTATAATACAAGTGCATCTTAATTACAGATCTTTTGCCATTATTTTTATGTAAAATACACACTGTCCACTTTCTCTGTGGTGCACTAATGTTTTGTGATGACAAAATGTCATTTGTTTTTAAGAGGCCCCATAGGAGTCAAAGTTGTCTTATTTGTCCTCTTCCTGGTATTATAGGGAAATTGTCATAAAGTTAACATTAATTACTTTTAATAGTCTAAACAAAATGTAGAACAAAAAAACCAAATTTGAAGTAATTCATTACATAATTTTTCCCCTGAAGAAGTTTTTAAATGTGTCAAGTGACAGAAGAAGTTATTTCTAAGACTTTGGTTTAACACGACATTGCAGATGACCTTCTGGCCCTAATAGGCAGAGCCTTATTCTTGTCTGCTAACCTCTCAAGCACTCTTTTAAAGACTTATTGGACAGTAAAAACAAAGAAATATTAGTGGGAATATAAACAAAAACTAGATATTCCTGTCTGAAAATACAACAGAATACTTTTAGTCAACATTTAGATAAAATAAGCTCATTAAAAGATTCAGATTTTAAAATAAAACAATCTAGTTTGCAGATCTATGGCAGACAAGACTTTTAAAATATTTACCCTTTCACATAGGGGCAAAACACCCCTTGAAGCAGAAGCTGCCTGAACTGCTCTGTAATTGAAAAATATGTGTGGTCTCTCTCAATCCCTTTTCCTATGTGACTTAGCAATGGTGCTCTCCCCTGCCCCCATTCAGTGGTATATTATTTTTGCCTGGTTTTATTTTATTTTCTCATTTGCATGATGTGTGTGTCATGCTAAGGATGCAAAGCTCCTGCTTTTGCATCAGTGACACCAAATGCAAAAATTATAAATGAGGCTAATCAAAAATCATTCAGAAGTCCTTTGCCTTCCCCAAAGAAAAAGGAGCTTTGAATATAATAGTCTGTAGAATCTGACTAATGTTGCCATTTTTCTTCTTTCCAGTAGAAATAAAGAAAAAGGAAGAAGAATATCTTTTGTGGGAGCATATTACCACCAAAATCTTATTTAAAATATAACTCCTGTGTCATATTGAGCTACGCAAATTGTTCATGGTCAGAATGTTGTACTCACCTCCTGATTTAGGATTCTGGCCTTGTAGTTCACTTTCTCATTACTGTATCCTGAGTGTCTGCTTGGGCAGTCTCAAGATTCTGCTCCCCAAACCTTTACAAGAACCCCTAGGAGAGAAGAAACAAGCTGAAGCTTCAGCCAGAGGATCAGAAAGTCTGCAACTTCAACTGCATGTGGGTTCCAGCCATCAAGTTCAAATTCAAAGTAACACTAGTCAGGAAAACAAAAGCCCCGTTTTAGTGAACATACAGTCATGTTCAGTGCAAATCACTAGGGAGGACATGAAAATATAACAGCAGATGATAACTCTGCTACATCTTCTGATTCAGAGACAGAAGAGAGCCAAAGAGATGAGCTTTATAATTTTAAGTAAAGCAGGTTATTCTGTAATCAGTTTGGAAGTAAATGATTGTTTGTTACAAGTAAGGGGATGCCTCATGTGCAGAGTTACAAAGACACAAAAAAAGAGAAACAAAGGGAAAAGAACTTAAGTCAAGCCTAATTAGCATCCAGTATAAAACACTCAGACAGGTCCCAGTCAAGAGAAGGATGGAGAGGGTCATGGCAGCAGGAAAACAGTGCCCCCTTCAAACTGCAGCAGCTCCATCATCAAGAGGGTCTCCTCTCCAAACGCAGGGCTCATACCCTGGGAAGGCAGCCAAGAAGTTGCAACAGATGGAGAAGTTACCCCAATGTCACTGATCAAAGGACAGAGTAAAATATTGCATTTTTCTTCAAGAAAATGCAAAACTTTAAACACTTAAGAAAACCAATCCAAAAGCAGACAATCAGGGAGTTTTTAGGGAGCTTTATAATCAGCATTTTCTTCAGCAGCAAACATTGTGAATCATAAATTGGGATACCATAGGAACATAAGGTAAAGGTTTTGGGGGTTCTATGTAGAAATCAACAACATCTTATCTGTATTTGAAGTCATGTTGCTACATCCACTCTGTCCAGGGTTTAGGATGATTATTTTTGTTCTGAGTATGTGAGACTGTTCTGTAGCCAAGAGACATTATGTTGGGAAATGTTGAAGATGGACATCAATAAGCCAACAGGGCATGCATGTGTGTCACGCTATGTCCCAATACCACCAAATATTATGCCAAAATTAGATGCAATTAGAGCAGGAATTCTGTAAGGGCAGAAGACAGCACACTGAAGCAGTGTTGTGAAAGTTTGCAGATATCCTTGTATTTGTTTCGTGTGAATTAAAGTTGCTAGTCCTTCCCTTTCAGGAACTTCCTATTTCCCCAGGAAAAAAAAAATAGATATGGACAAGAAACAGTCAGTCCTTTAATAAGGAGTACTGAGCTGCCTTGTCAGGAGGCTGCAATGACTTACTCTTTTCCAGAAGAAAAATATGTGGGATGAATTAAGACACTCCCTTGCTTCCAGGACAAAGCAGTTTCATGTAATTCATACTGAATATCAAGATGAAAACTTGTCCTACTCTAGTTGTCTTCCTTTAAACTTGTGGGAAAATTGCATAGTGTTCTCAGTTACTAGAAGTAAAATAAGCAGTCTGGGAATGTCCAGTGAACGTTGTGCTAAAACATCAGAATTCTCTCTATATTTTCTCTACTTTATAAGGGGGGGGGGAATAAACTTGGTAAACTTCATTACCAGGTTTAATACTGTGAAGAGAAAGGTGAAAGGAGCTCATAGACAGAAATGGGACAAATAGCCTCAGAAGAAACTAAAATGAAGATATCAATCCAATAGAACCAGCTTGGAAAAAAACCCAGCTAGGTTTTCATGAAATACAACAGGAAATATTGGGGGGGAAAGAGTACATATAGTTTTATTATTTAATTTTCAAATAATAAAATAATTATTAAATACTAGAAAATATAGTTGATGGCCACCACATAAATTTGATTCTGGAACTGGTATGAAAATAGCTTTTGGTGTAATGAAAAATTTTGAAATTTTAAGAATTCACACTGAGTAGAAACAAAAAAACTCAAAGACAAAAAATTATGCTAAATCAACTTGAGCATTTTTATAATAATAATAATAATAAACAAAACATAATTTCTTATTATCTTTGTATTTCTAAACAAGAATACTTTAAAACAAAAAACCACTCGAAATTGTAAAAAAAGTCATGATCAGACATTGAAATATCACCATATAAATATAGCTCTCATCTGTCACCAAACAGTTTGGTTCCACATGCAAATGAAATAATATGAATCAGCCATGGCCTGTTTTTTTACAGATCAGATTGCGTTCTATGCCATGAAGTAGAGGTCCAGAATACTCCTAGTGGAACATCCTTGCATAACCAAAATTAGTTCCACAGATGGCACACTGAAATAGAAAGAGAGAAACATGCTCTGTGAAGGTCATAGAGCATAATGCTAACACTTCTGAGGATGACTTTTTTTCAGTAGAGAATGGAACCCATCAGAGGGAGCAGAAAAAACCTTGTGAAATAATTGTGCTGTAGTCCATTTCCATTGAAAATATTCTACATCATAACATTCATTATAAGCTCCCCCCCAAAATACAAGATGCATCTCAGAAATACTGAGACATCACATAAAAGAACCTTCTGCCTTAATGAAATGGGTAAAATCAGATATGGCTAGAATGTGTATACAGAAAACAGGTCAGTGGTGCCATTGATTTTTAGTGATCAAAGTGAAAATCAATGGATTAATGCATTTCAGTCTCAGTAAAAAACATTTTATGAGTCTTTCATTTAATACATAGTACTCTAAAATCCAATGGTCCCCTCTCTAAGTGGTCTTTTATTTCCATAGGACTAATTAGAAATGTGTTTCTGAATTGTGAAGTGCATCTGTCCAAACTCCAACTTGCTTGAGAGCATACCGGCAAAAGCTATCCTGCTCAGCAAGGATAAAAAATCATATGTGATGTGGTGGAAAAAATCCTATGAGGTGATCCATTTACTTCTGCCCGTGTTCAGCCTTGCATGTACAGAGTTGGGATGACTGGAGGATATTCATGAGGACTGGGGACTATTTTGTATGATCTAAGAGAAGAAGTCTTATAAATATAGCCCGGCACTTTCATCATTCTACATTTCCTGAATCAGGAAAGAGATTCTTTCACCCATGTGATATGTTTTTCTAGTCATATTTCCTTTTATAAGCCTGTAAATCATAAAAACAGGAGCATGCAAAGGAAGCAGTTATTTTTAAGTAATGCTAAATACACTCATTGACAACTCTCGTTGGTGTCTCTTTTTCTGTACATCCTTGCTGGATCACAAATAGCACATACAGTGCCTGATTTGGAAGATGCTTGAAAAAGGGAAAAAAAGGAAAAAAGTAACATTGCATCATTTTGGGTCTGATGACTGTAAAAAACCAATTACTTCATTGCTGATGTATGCATCTAATGTCACAGATTTTAGAGTACTTTAAGACATACATTAAGGAGATATTTAGAGTAGGAAAGGACATCCAAACATATGCATTAGGAGAGCCAGCAGGATTCTGGATTTTGCAAGTAAACATTTTCACCCTGTTCCTATGAAACAATGTATCCTTCCAACTAACCTTCCGTGAGCTTAATTATGTTGCTCCTGAAATAATGGTGTGAAGTACCAAAGTACTGAAGAGTAATTAACCTTGTTTTATTTTAGATTATCTTCTCAGCTCAGAATCAGAAGAAAAATAAGAAGAAAAATAAACCCTGTGTCTCACTAGAACCTGAAGTCAATACCACATAAAGGTCCCTGACAAGAGAAGAGAGTGAAGCACTAAAAAAAGCATGTAGAAAGATAGAACTAACAGTATTAAAATAATAAAACAGATCATTTTCTCAGTATAGAAGGTCTTATTTAAAAAGAGCATCATTCCAGGTCTAGTGGAATCTAAGGAAAACAAAAAGTATTTAATTTCTTTTAATGGAATGTTTCAGTGGTAAGGAGACACATACAAAATATTAAGACTGAAAAAAAGCTCATGAGTACAGTGAGGCATGGAAGTACCCTTTAAGGAAAATGAAATTGAGGAGCACTGTAGTTCTGTATATCTTGGGGAAGGCCCTGCTGCTGTGATCCCTGCTTGAAGCACTGTGGAAGCTCATGATGAGTGCAAAGTACCATAAAAGCACCAGCAAATGAACCAAGTTTGTTTGTCTCACCCGCACTGTTAGTAATAATTAAAGCAAACTTTAAGTCCATGTACATGAATTGAACAGTGCAGCAAAGGCTGGGAAGAGAACATGTGAGAGAAAGCAGAATAAAGCAGCCCACTGTGGTAATTCCTCCAGGTACCACCCTGGACAGGGTCCTCCTTTCTTTGGGGATCTTGAGCAATTTTATTTTCTCCTGATTTCGATTATGTCCGTTTCTCTAACAGTGCAGCAGTTCATTTGACAAAGAAAAAATACCTTCCTGTTCCACTGTCATTTTCATATCTTTCAACTTTGTTCACCTTTTCATGCTAATGTCTTCAAAACAGGAGCCAAAATGAAGTTCTACCTTGTTCTCATTTGGAACAAGCTTCCATTTTATCTTTTCCCTTGCACATAAGATTCCTTCTAACGCTGCTCAAACGGGAGTGTGCTGGGTTGTGCTTTTGTCACTATAGCACACAAAATAACACACATGAACATGTAGCTCTTCTAAGGGTAAAAGAGACTATTTAATTTCTGACTGTAACATTTATAGATTTCTAAGTGACCGTGGATTGGAGGGTGAGAGTGCCACCTCTCCAATGACACTGGACAAACTAACAGTCTATTAAATTTTTCCTCCTCTATAAAAGAATGTAAAACAATAAGTTATTTATATAAAGCATGTAAGAAAGTTCGTTACAAGAATGTAAACATCAGAAAGCTTAGAAAATCTTAAAAAATCAGGGCGACATGCTTTGACTCCTGCAGGAGAGGAGAGTAAGAAACAGCTGTTGGCTTCAGTCATTAAGCTGTACCAGGACCTGAAACAACCATCTGACTGAATGATCCAGAGTTTTGACCATTGAAAACAAGAGTGAGCATATCAATGGAAAACAGAGTTCCCCAGAATAGAAGGAGACTGTTATAATCATCTCTTCCTATCTTGGATTTCACCAAGGTTTTCTCTTTCAAACTGAAGTGGTGTGTAACTTCAAGATGACATTGTGTTTAGATTTGTAATGCAGACCTTCAGTTTTGATGAGAAAATAATCTTATTTTATGCCCACTCATATTTAATGACTTAACAAATTTTATCACAGAAAGAGTGGTGTGAATGATAGAGTACTTCAGTTTGCCAGTAATTCATGGATTTTGAAATACAGCCTAGTTCCAGATAAAAAGGAGACTGAACTTTAAAAATTTACATCTGAAACAAAAAGTCCAGGAGTGTTGGGCAAAAAAAGATATGTTTTTCTAGTAATTGAAATAATTTTATTTTACTGTTTAATTTTAAAATGTTATGAAAAAAAACCCAGAATTTTAAAATGAAAAAAGCTTTACCAAGCAAAAACTGAAAAACCTTCATCAAAAATGTCAAATTTAGTTATTTTGACATTGTTGAAACCTTGTCCCTGCTCTTTTAAAATTAAAGCCCAGCTAAAAATGCCTCATTTCATTGAATAATTGGATTTTAACAGAGTGACATAATATGATAGAATATGCTTGTGTCTAAGTCTCTCTCAGCTTGTCTCATAAGTCCAGACTAATAGGATTCTCAAAGCAAATACTGAGAAACACCTAACAACAACCCTGTGTAATTATCCGATGGGCACTTTGAAATTTACCTTCCTTATACATGTAAATCCTTCTTTTAATTTGAAGATTAAAAGGTGAAGGGTTGGAAATTTGATATCTACATTGCTCAGTGATTTGAAATGGATATATTAAAGTCTATCTGATTGCATTGTAGCAAGCTCTAGTGGCAACAATGTGAAAAATCAATAAAGCAAAAACATAAATTCGAGATCTAAACAGTAATCTGAATTGTAGGATAATCCAGTGGTAATTTAACCCTCCCTGACACTACAGTAAGGAAGTGTTTTTTTCCAGGGGTAGCATTTAAAATTTGAAATACCTTGTAGCTCATTTAAAAGCAGTATAAGGTACTGCACTTAAGTCCATGTTAAGATCTGCACTTACAACATCTGTGATACATTTTAGGAATAAAACATGATCCTGAATTTTTCCCAGTAGATAAGGAAGAAGTCTATGTATAATATATACATATTCTAGTATATTATACAGAAGTCTATGCATAACATATATTACTGGTGCAGTGGAGTCCTTTTGATTGTTGGCTTTTAATGTATTTTGCTTTATGTGTCCCAGTAAGCTGGTCCCAGCTCACAATGTCATGAACCTCCTATGAAAAGTCTCCTGGCTTTTCCTCTCTGTCCTCCTTGTATATATACAGACAGCAGGCATCTCCCCACAGCTGTGGCAGTTCTTTGAAACCATATTACATTTTAACACTGAAACACAAAGCATGTCCTATCCCCCCTACGTGGATTTTTATTCCTGGTTCCATGCCAAGCACAGTCCTCTGGCAGTCACAGACAGAGATGTTCTCCTCACAGCATTATTCCTCCCACTGTGTTGCATCCATTGCTGAAGTGAAGTGAGTTCTCCTATGCACTGATGTTCTTAGGGTAGGTGTCTCCAGAGTGTAGATGCATTTAAAATGGCTTTCACACATAGCTGAACCTGTCAACAAATGCCATGCCAGTCACACAACTGAACTGCAGTCAATCCCTCTCTGGCCTACAAAGGAGCACAAAGCAGGGACACTAGAAATCTCAAAGTTAGTGGCAGCACTTTAACATCTTGATATTTCTTTTTTTCCTTGTTTCTTTTTGCATTTCCTTTTCTTCTTAAATTAAAAGCCCAACATTTCCCATGCATCAAAACCCCCAACATTTCTAACAAACTGTGGCATTTCAGTATAATTCTATGAAGCTGGATAGAAATATAGCAGCCAAAACTATTGGCACAAAACCAGAACTTACTGCAGAATTTGTTTTAGATGTTGAATTATAGTGAGTAAAGGTAAGATTATTGTGTTGGGCTGAATGTTGCAATAGCTGTAGAATTGTTCAGTTTTCATATTTATTAAGAAAAAAATATTGTGTATGGAGGGTGATCTCTTCAAATTTAAAGTTTAAAAGATCACTCTGTTGTAACGTTAAAAAAGTATGAAAGGTAACAAAATTTTCAATTTTTCATGAGTTAGGAAAAGTTAGCAAAGAATAAGTTAAATTGATGGATTGGCATTAAGGAATGTGGAAGTGACATTTACTGTGCTTTAGTGTGGGAAAAGTTCAATGCTAATCACCTTTGTGATTTTTTTTCTGGGGAAACAATTAATTAGCATAATTTATTTCATTCTAAACTATGACACTAACATGCTAATAAATAAAAATGAAATAAAGTCTTCTGAAACATGAAATTGAACTAACCCCTTGAAGTTAGTACTTGAGCAGGGAATTCATAATTCAGCTGGCCTTCAGCACCTTTCTTAGTAGAAAACCAGCAAGTTTATGCTAAGCATAGAAGAAAATTTATCCTGTAAATGGCTAAGATTTCTTTTTGCTTCATAATCTGCCTGGGTCAACAGGCTCAACAGTCAGTTTTCCCTTTTTACCGATAGGGTTGCTCTCTTGGTAATCCAATAAAGAAAATAGGAAAAAGAAAATATGGAAATAGTTATTGTTTTTCTTATTGTTTTTCTCTGTCAGATTTAAATATTATAATTTTTAACTAAAAATTCAGATATTAAATCAAATCTAGCACCCACAAATTACTGAAATAATTCTGGAAATGCTATTGACTCTTTCTGTTCATTAAGAACAGTTGGTTTGTGAGTACCATTATTTTGGAATGGCCTTTTTAAGGATAGAAACTGATTTTTGGAAAAACAAATTTCTGTCAAGGATGTCTATCAATGACTTGTTTTTTTTCAGTAAAGGGGTTGAGAGTCAGTAACCAACCCTCAACAAAATAGCAGAGCAAAGGATCTCAGAGGCTGTTGCCTCTGTGATGGATAGTGTCTTACTATGGATGATTTCACTTTATGAATTTGATAGCTTTTTTTAAGACAATCCCTTGGAATATTTTGCAAATACTGTTGTAAAATACTGATGATCATCATTGAGATTTAATATTATTATTATTTCTAGAAGAATAAGAAGATGTATACATTTTCAATGCTTAAAAAAGCATTCTGGGAAGCAGGAACGACTGGGTGTGACGGTTCTGTCCCAGCCATCAACCATGCCCCATGCAGCTGATCACTCACTCCCCAGCCAGTAGGACTGGGGAGAGAACTGGAAGGGTAAAAGCTGGAAAATTCATGGTTTGAGATAGAGTTTCATAGGATAAGCAAAAGACACAAGGGCAAACAAAACGAAAAAAAAATAAATAAAAGAATGAAGTCACTGCTTCCCATGGGCAGGTAGGTAGGTGTTCAGCCATCTCCAGGAGAGCAAGACCCATCATGCGTAACAGCAACTTGGGAAGACAAAAGCCATCACTCAAAAAAACCCCTTTCTCCTTCTTGCTTCCATTTTATATGCTGAGCATGGTGCCATATGGTCTGGAATATTCCTTAGGTCGATTTGGGTCACCTGTCTCAGCTATGTCCCTTCCCAACTCCCTCGCCAGCATGGCAGTATGAAAAGCAGAAAGGACCTTGGCTTTCCATAAGCCCTGCTCAGCTCTTAACAGAAGCAAACCAAGCAAAAACATCTCTGTATTACTAATCCCTTTGCTAGACACTGTGAAAAAAAATTACCCTTGATCACCATGAAGAAAGTAATCTCTGGAACAATGAGAATGCGACACATAAACACAAATTAAGCTCAACATGCTTCCATCAACATTATTTCATATTTAGGGAAATGCAATTAGGTAGGGATGCAACAAGGTGAGGGATGCAGGGAATAGAAGTCACCAGTTTTCCATCCCAAAGCCCTTCAGAGTATTTGCTTATGACCAAAAAGCAGCCTGAATATGAAGTCATAGGTGAGCTGCACAAAAATGAGGTAAACTGAAAGAATGCATTTAACTGCCAATTTTAGCTCTGTCATTATTACCTGGAAGATCTCATCTGCCTAATTCAACGTCTTTAAACACACTAAGGAGAGAAGAAAAAGTAGGTTGTTTCATAAACTTATCTTCATCTGCTGGTGCCTGCTGGGAACACCTTTCTGTATTGCCAGATTATGTTGCCAGAAAGCAAAATCTTTTAAGCCTACTTTATCTGACTTAATTTTCTTCTCAGTTATTGTCTTATAAATCAGAATTTAGTATCAGGCATCTCATCTACAGAAATGCTAAAAATATGAGCCAGGCTTTAAAAAGTATTTCTGCCTGTGACTTTAGAAAGGCAGAGGGGAATAGTTATTGGAGTGAAAGGCTTTTTGCTCATCTCTTCCTCTTCTTCGACACTGCAGAGTTCTGTGTCACAACCCACTTGCTGTGTAAACTTCCAGCCACCACAGCCCCCACTTTGACTGCTTGAAACAGCACATTTTCTGCATTTTCTTAATGAATTTATCCCTTCTGCAACTATTCAGATGTTTTCCTCTCATCAAGCACTCATTCTGACTGTTTCTTTTTACCCTTTTTTTACCTGCATTAGCTATAAGCTTTTTCCTTTATGCCTCAACAATCAGTATTCACATATACATGCACAGACACATTTATACATATATACACATATAACTATATACAACTATGTATCAACAGGTATAGCTGAAAAACTGAAATGGCTTTTTGTGGAGAGGAAGGGTGGCAGAGTTTGGGTCTGTAAATTCAAATATCCCTGTCCAAGCTATACAGTCAATATATAATAATCCAGATGAGCAAACTTAATTTATAGGTTAAACCCAAATTCTGCCAAGGGAATCTGAAATATTCATAAATTATGATAAAGAGAGGCTTGGACAGGGGTGGAAAATGCTGGGAGTTAGGTCCCAGCATTGTGATTTGTTTATTACAATTTGTTTTTATGTTTTTTATTTGTTTTTATATTGTTTTTACAATGTGTTTTTGATATTTTTCTATGAATATCATAATTTCATAGCATTTTGCTGAATTCAATAAGTTTACTGTTGTGTAAATAACGTGTGCATTAGGTGACAGGGGCACAGTTCAGATCTCACTTAATCTTTAGCATGATTAAGATTTTGCTTTTACAAAACCTTCATGTATTAAATTCACATCCTATCCATGTGGACATTAAAAGTGCAAATCAAACTTTAAAAATTAAATCCCATGACAAAGTACAACAGCAACAACAACAATGACAATAATATCTTGATAGTTTATGGTAGGAATTTTTTTTAAGTATCACTGCTATTTCTGCTATGCTCACAGATACAAAAATAAGTAAGCAAATATGATTTAGTCTGACCACTCCTAGGAACATTTTTCAGCCATTTTATGGGTTGGAGTTGCATGGTAGCATGTGCTAAGAACAGGACATCCATCCTTGTGTCCTATCCTTTTCCATCACAGGTAATTAATAGACATAGACATAGACATATTTCTTGTTTACATTCTTTGGTTTAAGGTCCACATGAAAGAGCTGACAGTAGATTAATTAATTGTGAATGATTAATTAAATAGTCATTGTAATTAATATTCTGTTCTGTCTTGTGATTTTCCTTTCAGATTCATAACCCAATGAAGACCAATCTGACTTCAAGTACCTTTCCTGAACTTAAAAATGCAATCAAATAAGAAGAAAACCAGCAGCTGCTCCCCACTGACCAGTAATCACCACATTAAAAATTAAGCTAAGCAATATTCCATTCCTGATATAAATATCAGTCATCTTCAGCTCCATTTCTCCCCCAAAACTCACTAAGCAACCAGGCCTTGCAGCAAACAGTGACATGAGACAGTGACATCAGATTAAAATGCAGAGAAAAATTCAAACTCCTAAAGCTTAATTAACAAAAAGACAACAAGAAAACATGGGGTTTTTTCTTTAAAAGAAAACAAGACAAATAAACCAAGTGGTACAGTGGCACTTAGCTCTGACTCATTTCTTTAATAAACCAACCTAAAAAAATGTTTCTTTGCTTTCCTCAGCACATTGGGGGGACCAAAATGTCTCTGCTGGGTCCAAGCACTGATGACTGAGGGATCCTGTCACTAGTGTGGCACATTGTCACCCATGACCCACTGACTGTCATCATCCAGGGATGCTGAATCTTGCAAAGCCAGAAGCCAAGCCTCAGTGTTACTGGCTCTGCCCTGACTTTGTGGACAGTCCTTGCATTCCCAGCCAGCTCATGACTTCCTTCCTCCTCCCACCAGCCTCTTTCCCTCACAGCCACCGTGTCCTCAGTCCATGCTTGCCGTCCCTTCTGAGCTGATCTCTGCCACCACTCACAGTACTGTCATTATTTCCCTCTACTGGTGCCACAATCCATGCACAAAGTCCCACATTATGCTGTTGCATATGATTTCCATCAAGAGACTCTAATTTATTTTTCTTTTTGAACACAGTGTGAAACATTTCTCTCAGTTTAGCTATTTCATTATTGTGGCTGTAACCCTTTTGCCTTTAGACTCAGAACCTGTCATTTTTCAAAATGGGTAACAGTCCTTATGTTCTTTGCACAGCTATTAGTTTCCTAGAATATACAGGTTTTTCCTCCGTTTTCACAGCAGCCTCCAGTGTCCTGGGCAATGCTCTACATCTGTTATAAACCATTTCTCTCAAAAAATGGCTTCATACAGACCAAACATTCAAATGTTGCCTCTAAAGGAGAGCCTGTTGGTGCTAATTCCATGCTATTTATACTCAGGTATCTGCTAGGAGGTTATTGTCATTTGGGGACTTGCTTATTGCCCTTCCTGGAGTATGAGGTTTTATGGTAAGTACAAGTTGGCTTTATTGATATCTTAAAAAACAATCTGTCAAAGAGAGGATGCTATACCCATATCAGGTAACAGCAATCTACACATTAAAAAAGTGAAATAAAGTTTTCTTGTATCAATTATCTTATCATTCTTTTGACCAAGTTGTACAATTTCTAAAAATTGTTACTACTAATAATGTTTTGGAGATTTGCATCATGTCTATTTCAACTATACTGATGATGTTTAACTACAATTAAAATAAGTGACTTGTACAAGCTTTCTTTCAGTTTACTTCTAAAATCTTCATGGATCACACCATAAAAGTGATATATAACCAGTTTTCTTCTATAAAGTTTCATGTGGAATATTTGCAACATTGAGAAAAACTTCTGGAAGTTACTAATTCATAGTATCATTAAGGAAGAAATAGCTGGCAAAACCAGGCATCCTTAGTTTTTTTGTCAATATGGATCTTAACAAGATTCCCAAATAAAGGTAAAAGTTTTTTGTTATTATGCAAATCTAATTTTTTCATTGTAAATATTTCCTAGTGTAGATCAAGCAAAAATTTCATCTATTATATTTGTTTATCAGCCATCTCTTCCCTGGACCTTGTAATATGCAGTTGAAATTCTGATCCAGGCAAAATTCAGTATGTGATCACTCCGGTGACATATTTTCTATTAAATAATCAGCAGGTAAAGTACAAAAATAGTTTTGTCATCAGGCTTTCCTTTTTCTGAGTGCCAGGTCAGAGCTATACTTCCTTCTGTTTATCTTCAAAACAAAATGTACACAATCATCAAGAACAGTACAGGGAAAGGCCATAGAAATGGTCAAAATGCTGAAAAGTTTAGGTGCAGGAAAAGATTAAACAGTGATTCTTCAGGCAGGAGAAAAGTAAGTAAGCTCCACAGTTGCAGGAGAGTAATTTGTATTTATCACTTCTGTGAGAATTTCTGTAACTATGAGAGAAAGAGAAAAATGTTTTTCCCCCTCAGAGTCTTCCTGCTCTACTTCTTGCAAGAAAGCACCTTTGGGAGTCTGTGCAACTGCTAGTGAGAGGCAGCCCATGCCAGAGAATGGTCTGGGTAAACCCAGAACAGCTGCATGCACACCCTGTCTGGATCCCCAGGTGTTCAACATGGTCCTCCAGATAAATTTGAGCCAGGAGTATTCCAGTGAAGACAATAAGTTAGCTGGCACAGTCAGTCTGTAAATCAGGATTAGATCTTATCTCGGGCAGGCAGACAAGTCATTTCTTTGCCTGCAGTAGAAGGGAAAGCCACAGTCTGCTCTGTGTTTGGCTACCACCTATAGAATTGTAGCAGTTCTTGTTTATTTTTAAAAGCTGTGAAAAGTCAGTCTCTTTTAATTTGAGGATACAGGATCAACTGTTTTCCTGGCAGTTTTCTTGCTTGATTAAGAGAATATAATCCTCTTTAATTTTGCTTGATGTTCTCTAACTAATAATGAGACTCTTTTTGAATCACTAGGTATCAAGTGACACAGAAAATCAAAATATTCACCATGGGAGTAGTAGGTTTTCCATTTAAGTAAATTTTCCAGCTCTGATGTGTCCAGTATCTGATTTTTCAGAAAAAAAGCCAGCATTCTGCTCAGAAATGGTGAATCCAAACTAGAAAATGTGCAGAAATGGTTACAAAAATGGTCATAGGGAAGAGAATCTCCCTTCAAATGCGGAAACTTAGCTTTTTGAAGAATATGACAGCATACCACAATGTATTAGGATTATGAATACAAGGGATAGGTGAGAACTGTTTGCACAAATAGGATAAATTATGTGGCAGTTTTATGATACTTATTTTCAACAATATGATAGCAGCATTAATGAAATACACAGAAAGTGTTGTCCATATCAGGAATGAGAAGAAATGAGAGAGACATATCTATTGATAAGCATTCAGAACAAAATGTTGAGCTTGCTTGTAGGAAAAAATGTCAAAGATGTATTTATCGGATGAATTTTGGGCAGTAAGATACATATTTGCATGGGCTTCTGTTCTTTAAGGACCTAATGGGAAGAAAGGACTTTGTACACAGGCAAAAATATATTTTGAGAGAGTAACTTTGATAGCAGTGAGGTATTTGCATCAGCAATGCCCAGGACTACATGTGAACTTGTTTCCAAGGGAGACAGGATGTTTTCCAAGAAGAATATCATCACACCTTGAAATAGCAATAGACTCCCCTTGCAGAGTAAGAGAGAACAGCCAAGAACAGCTTGACCTTTATGGGGGCTGTTAGGTGATAAAGCTGCATTTATTTACCTACTTGCTCTTGGTTGTGTAAGAGAAAGCGTGATCCTTTATTTGAAGAACTTTGCACAGACCCCAAATCACAGACACAAAACATCTGTTTGCCTTCAGACTTCAGCTATAAACTCCAGCAAAGACTTTTCTTTGCTAACAAAGTGCTTTGGCTTTTGCAGCTGCTCTTTAGGAGTAGCAAATCTTCCTGTCTGACAGGAGGCAGAGAAAGCACTGAGTGCTTGTTTGTGTGACTGCTGAGGGGAACACAGACTTTGCACCTGTCTTCTGATGGGGTTCCTATGGAGTTAGGGACCTCACAAAGCAGGTAGCACTCAGAATCCTGCACTCTGAATGCAGCAGAGCATGATGTGATGCATCTTTACTTATCCTTAACAAAATCCATCTCTGAGACTAAGGAGTTATAATCAGATCTGTCTAAATTAATTGTCTAATTGTCTTTCCTTTATGTACCTGTAAATAAACTAAAGGTACAATAATGTGGGAAATCTAAAAATAACTTACAGTGAACTGCAGTCCCTTTAAACCATGCATAAAATGGGGCAATGTATAAACTATGGATTACATCGGCTTCTTCAGCCTTGGCAAGTGAGGACTGAGTTGAAAAAAAGAGAGAGGGCAACATTCTCCTTAAAAGTTGTGGACCTAAAAAGAAACAGGGGCTCTGGGGCAAAGAAAGTACAATGAAATGTGGAAGGCTACGCAGTCCCTCCGTTCCAGGACAAAATGTGCTCTGTTCCTCCCTGGAAGAAATTTTTCTGACCTGGTTTAAAAATTCTCAGGGCAGGAGGTTTAGCATCTTCTGTAGGGAGCTTGTTTCAATGTTTCACCTCCTTAACAGATAAAAAGGTGTTTCTAGTCTGCAACTCACTTCATGGTTGAAACAGACAACCAGAAACAGCATGAGAGGATGGATTCAGTGACACAAGCTGAGTTTTTGTACAGAAAGGTTTTCATCCATCTGAAATGGATGAATTACTCAGAGTAAGAGCAAAGTGAACTGAGCTCTTGTCCTGTCCCTCTTCTATATACCCCTGAAGTCCACATCTCCTTCATGATCTCTGTGACAGACACTACACAGAATGGGAGAGTGAGCATAGAGGTCAGAGCTCCTTCCAGCCTTTATCCTCTCCCCATCACCTGCAGCATGCACCATATGAAGAATATATGACCAAGGCAAGTGCACACTGACGTGGCCCCCAAGGAATCACTTCATTTTCCATCAATCTGTATTTCAGTGAACAAGGGTTTGGACTTGTGGGATTTTGTCATTCATGTATTTTTCTTCCATTAATTTAACTGCTTTCAGAGTGCCTGGGCAACATCCTTGTAACACTGAGTTTCACGACTTCACTGCCCAATGAGTGGAAAAATATCACAGATTCACAGAATCATAGAATGGTTTGGATTGGAAGAGACCTCAAACATCATCTAGTTCTAACTCCCTGCCATAGACAGGGATGCCACTAGATCAGATTGCTCAGGGCCCCATCCAATTGGTCTTGAACTTCTATGGATGAGGCACCCACAACTTCCCTGGACAACCTATTTCAGTGCCTCACTACCCTCTAAGGAAATATCTCCTTTTTTGTTCTGATCTTGCTGCCTGTTTCTTTCTTCTTTCTTCCCCTTTCCTACAGAGGAGCTATAGCTTCAGGAGGCTGGCAGAAGAGAAGAGCAGAGTCACATTTAAAATAAGGTAGGTTTGTCTGCATTCTTATGCTGAGCTATCCTGCACAGAGACAATAATTCTCTTGTCATGCCACTTGCTCACATAAAAATTTCCATTATCCACTTATTTGAAAATAGAGGTATTTCTAACATGACAAGATATCTTTTGAGGATGTATGACTGGGATATTTGTCTTCTTCACCTTAACAACAAAAAGAAAACATCTATGGTATTTTCTTCATTGATGGCTAAGTCATAGTTTGGAAAGGCAAGAGTGTGTCTGAGACAGTTTTAAGCCTGTTTAGTCATGGCATTTCTGCAACCCATGCTTATAGCTTGTGGGAAGTGGCATGTGAAACTAGACTTGCAAAGCAGAACGGGTACAGCTAAAAATAATCTGCTGAGATTAATGGATGGACAAAGTTGTGAGTGATCACTCAAAAGCTGAAGAGCGTCTCCAGAAACACGGGTCCAGAAGTCACGGTGATTCATTGCCCTGGAGGTCAACGAGAGTCTAAACATGTGGTAATCAGTTCTGCCTGTAAGATTGCTGTGGCGTGATAGAAAACTGCCCTTCCATCCAATTCACCTCTGACCATTATCAGAGAGGTTCAGCTACAGACACAGATACCTCACTGTTGACTATAGCAGCTGCTGAATGGTAGGGATCACACTTAAGCACCTAACTTTGGTATTTGGAGGTTTTTCAATGTTTGTTTTTAAAGCAGAACTTGGGTATTCATCTAAAAGAGCGTGAGTTTTTTTCTTTCTATTTGCAGAAGAAATCAAGTTTTCTGTATTCTCTTTTGGCTGTAAACCTATCGGAAACCTGAATTCATGAATAATTTAAAATTTGAATTGCATCTGCTTTACTGCAAGTCTTTCTCTCTATGCACATTATGACCCCACCCAGAATTATGCTTGCTATGTGCAAGAAATAAAAAGAAACATAATAAAATTATGTAATTGTCTCAAAAACTTTAAAGTTATAGATTTCTCATAATTGCCTTGACATTTTCTATAAACATTAAAAATTCACAAGACTAACTTTATGGTTTTGAATACTTCTTGAAATGCAAAACTATTATAGTACCTATTGTTATCTATCATTAAACAATGACTTTATGTTAAATTTCTTCAGCAATGTATACAGATCCCATTCCAATATTTCTACTCAGAGGCAAAAGCACATAATTAGCCTTGCCTGGTAGAGACATTGTGCTACTTTCAGGCTTTTTAAAATTAAAGTTATACCATAAAATATGTTTAAGTATAGCAGTCATCATCTGTGACATCAGGGAAAAAAAATCAGTTTCTAGACTATAAAAGACCTTCTAAAAAAGCATCACACAGATCTCATTAATTTTGAAGTGAACTAAACACCTCTATTTTTTTTTAATCCAGCTATGAGTCAGTGCTTTGTGAAAGTCATTGCTGAATACTTTCTGCAAGTTGAAGTTGTTCTCAGATCCTTCACTGAGCCCCTTTACTCCACATAGCCTCTAAGTGTTCATTTAAATAATCACAGTAAGCTAAGTGAAGAGCACACTCTTAGCGCAAATTATCAGAAAAATAATTACAGGCTTTTCAAGATTTGCAAAAATTTTTTTGGACTAGAAAGAAAGTGGCCAATTACTACTTTACATAATGGGACTGTGTATTTATTAGCAAAACAACTTATTTCATGTATCATTTGACTGTCTCTAAATAAATAAGTAAATACATACTTAGGTGCATATTTACCCAAGATGTACAAGTATTAATCTAAATTGAAATTTATTGAAATTTACTCTAAATTTAAGTTCACATATAGTTTAGTAAAGTTATACTCTTCTGTAAGGAAAACCCCACTACTGTGAAAGTGATATTTAATATCTCTATTTGCTCTAGGGTTATCAGTAGAATGCGAAAGTCACTCTATCCTTCAAAATAATGTAGTCTTTTCTGAAAATTCCTTCAATTGTTTTCAATTAAAAATGTCTTTCTGCCCATTGCCACTGATATCAGGCAACTTAAAAGAAAGTAATTTTGACCATCACAGATAGAAACCAGTTCAGGATAGTCTTGGGTGAATAAGAAAAAGTGAGATAAGTGAAAGTGAAAAAGCTGGAAATACACCTGCTGGCTAAATTCTGTATGGAGATTGGTTATTCTGACAGAACGTGAAAATTTGAGGTGCATGCTTTCATCACACATGAGGGATGTTAGACTTCAGTGTTCACAGTATCAATGGATTATTCTTTCTCCTGTTGTTGTGGTCATTTAATAGAGCACATATTTTCAGTTGTCATTAAGCCTAACACTCCTAAGGCAATGCCCTCCTGACAATTCAAAATTATTTTTAAAAATGCAAATAATGGTCCTCTTAACATCATACTCTGAGAAACTTGAGAAACTTAGTTCTGAGAAGCTACCAAATCCAGTGGCATTCTTCATTTTAACTACAGAAAATAGGATAGGCTACCACATTCTCAAAGGAAAGATTTCAAAGAGTAATCATCATATAATTGAAGAGGTAGTCATACTTACACACACTACATCACTTTCTTATTGTCCATATCTCTTGTATCCTGGACAAGTATTCCAGGTGGCAAACTGGAAAAGATTATTCCAAGGAGAAACACAGAAATGAGAGATGGCCTATTGGAAAGCTGCATAAGGGAAAATGCCATTTCTTTCTTGAGGTTACTCTCATATAAGAAAAGGCTGTAATTGTTGCTGTAAGTGTATTATCATTGCCACCACTGCCCTGGGGAAGACAGTGGAGAGTAATGAAATCTAATTAAAAAACAGACTTTTTTGTCTTGAATTAAAAAATAAAAAATGTGCTAGGGGTAGGTAATTTGAAGCAAGTGAGCATCGGCAGGTGTCATTGCCTCTTCCTCTGTTCCAGTCAAACCATCAGAAGATCTTGGGATTCTGACATTTCCAGAGGCACAGCTGGCTGTAGAGCTGCTGAAGGGGAAAGTGGGTTCTGTCCCCAGGAACTCATTGTAACGCAGAGAAATTGCTCCATGCAAGACAACACCACTACACTTTAATGCAGGTTGTAATTCTGTATTCCCAACATGGTATATTTGGGGCCATTAAAGAAAAAAGAGCAAAGGCATTCCTTTGATGTAAGGAGTACAGCATGTCTAGCAAGAAGGGCAGTTGTTTGCACCAAGGCATGCAGGCTTCTAAACACCCATAAATTAGGGTTCTTCCCTTCCCTTTCAGGCCCAGAGCAGCCAGGGGAGAATTCTCACAATACACCAGTTCCCCCAGCACGTGTGTCTGTGAGTGCATGTGTGGAGGGGGTGGTTCCTTCTGCTGTCCCTCGAGAGAGCACCACTCTGCCAGCAGTGTGTTATGACATCTGTTTTTACAAACCCAATAATGCTCAGCATGCTGAGAAGCCAGGGCAGTTTTGATGGATGAACCCACTATAGCAGCACGATAACATTCTGCGAGCATGCACAAGGGATTAAGCAAGACACCAGCCCACTTCAGCGAGGTCAGGCTGTGCTCAGAATCTGAAAGGATGTAATATTAATGTCTATCTAATTGGTGAATTTGTCAATGCAGTGTTGCCATTAAACAGCCAGCCATCTGGACCCCAAGGTTTATGTGAGCACAGCTGATTGTCAAAACAATGGCATTTCACTGACCTTATGAAATTTAATTAAACTGTTGTATTTCTTTCCATGCAGTAAAGGTACACAAACTGATAGCTAAGAATAAGGTTGTTGTAAGGGCTACTGCCTCTGTTTTCTACAGTGTAAAATCATTTTTACATAGACACATATTCCTGGTAAATCTAAAATAACACATGGAACTGCACTGACACTTTGAGCAAGTCACGTTTCCTTGCTCTGTGACACACAACAACATACAAAGGAGATTTTTCTAGAAAATAGTACTCTGTAATTCCATTCATCCTTTTTACTTAATAGCTTATTTAGGACATTCATTGTTCAAAGAGCAGCTCAGAAGCTGTTATATTATCAACTCAGTATATTATTTTAACCGGTGTTTTATAAGTTGTGACAAAAACAAAAGCTCTTCTTTTCCAGACACTGACCCCTAAGGTATGGAAATGTTGGACAAAAGAAGTTTTCTGGGTGACTGAGTTTCCCCCTCCATATTGCATAGCTCTTTTCATAAACACATTGAACACCATCTTAAGTTATTATTGCTCCTAGCCAGACTGAGAGGTCAGTTGAGACCTTCAGTGTTCTCGTGGCGGCAAACCTTCCTTTAATTTCCATTTTAAAATTATTCATGGCCAGCTCATACTCCTTTGTTCTTATGCCAACATTGCCTTTTAGTTTAAACAGCTCTTCCCTAGTGTTTACCCTCCCTGTGAATTTATAGAATGCAATCACTTTCTCTCAGCTTTCTTTCTGCTAGAATGAAACACACTTTCTCAAATCTCATAAAATACCCTGGCTGTTCTCCTGGATATGTTTTCTCCTCTGCTCCTTTGACACCATGAGTTCACATTTCTTGAATGGGGGAAGCAGGGATGCAAGCAGCATTCCACATTATCTCTAGCAGATGCCCTAAAGAATGACAATGATATTGTGTTTCCTTGCTAGAAATCTTCCATGTAAGATGGCTTTTGCTTCCTCATAGCAGCTTCTCACAGCCATTTCCTCCTCCTGCTGGCTAGCTGGAACACAAACTCCTCCTCTGTAGTCCAGTTTGCTTCTCTGGAGGGCCTGTAGCCCTTAGCAGCTTTTATAAGCTTTCCAGTGCTTCACCTTGTGCTTTTTACAGTGGGATTTTCTTTGTGCTGGTCTTTAAAGCCACTTAGACCTTTTTTTAAGGTGTTCTGTTTTTCTTTTTGCCAGTGACTTTCAAGTGGGGTCATCACAAATTATATCAGCAAATTCACCTGTTTTTGTGAAGGGCAGTAAGGAGTATAAGAGGGGCTCCTGTAACTTTCTTACAATATATCTTCATGCTACCTGTTGTGTCTTCCCCTTGAGACCTCTTCTTACACAGCTGATATTTTGCTAATGATTTTCCACACAATATAACATCAGTTATTTTGTTGAAGATAAATAAGACGTACTATTAGTCAGGGGTTTAGAAAATGAAATATTTTTTATCAATTTAGAAGTATTATTTATCTTTTTAGACTTTTTATTTTATTTTGCTTCCATCTTGTCTGTAATTATTTATTTCAAAATATATTTAAAAGCTTCACATGACACTAAAGTCTAAGTAGCAGACTCAGTGTCTCATATTTTTGTGGTTTTTGAGGAGGGTTTTTTGACATAAAAATGACATAGTTACTATTTGGTCATGTGGTGCTGCTCCAAATTTTGATAATTCATTTTTTAATATTGCATTATCTGGAGTTTAGTTCCTTCCCATTACTCTACCACCTTTTGGAAAGCTTATAAGCTATTTCCCTTGAACTTGCTGTATGTAGTGAGTGCATACCAATGGGAAATGTTCAACCCATACAAGAACAAGTACATTGAATTACTCCATCATTTTCTATTATGCCAAGATGAGCTTAAAATAAATATAAGCAAGAAGTTTCTAAAGTAATTCAGCTGTAGACTGTGTGAAAATACAATAGAATTGCCCTCCAGCACATGGACATGATACAGGTATTTATAAAATGTGTCAAAAACACAACCTCACTGATGTGTTGCTTTTGCCATAGTGTAAGGTGGAAAGAGATGCTTTCAAAGGCTCACTGGGCAAAGCGTGTATGGCAGGCTTATTGTTCTGTCACTTGTGAATAAAGCACCAACTGCAACTTCTGGTGACACGTTTGTTTCACTGACAGCTCATCTTTTAGTACCAGAAGCTTCTATAAAACAAAACTCCCATCCTGCAGTTGCTACCGTGTCAGTGCTTAAGTCTACTGCATGTACATGCGCGTACCCTTCTTCAAACTGTAACATAGGAAGTTGGTGAGCAAATGTTTGATATTTTTATACCCTCTGCTAGCTGCAAAGGACTGACATTGTTTCAGTCCAGTGGGTCAGTCCTGCACATTTGTAATGCGTCACTGGTAGAGTGTGACAAAGCGATTTGAAATCAGACACTGATTAAAATGCCTGATCACATACTGGGAATATTGTTAGTTAGAACAAAGTTTTCTCCACTGTGAATCATTCCACAAAGCTGACTGACTTGAAGGTTAGTTGTAGTACATTTTTTTAATCCCAGTCCACCAAAAATGAACTGCAGACACATTTCTCATCAGTGAATTAATTATCCTGTGGAGATCAGCCAGTGAGTGCTAGAACATGCTATTTAACCACCTTTGGGAAATTGGATCTTTTTCAAATTCACATTGGCTCCTTATTAACATGGAGTTTGGTGGTGGGAATGGGGTTTGTGATAAAGGTCAGAGCTGCTCATTAGAAAGCTAAATGAAATGTGGTAGTGCAGTTCATTCCTCTAACATTACAGCTTATGCAAATGAAAAGATACATAAACATATAGCTACATGGATATCTAAAAGGAGGGCAGTTGTACAGTAGCTTTATGCTACTCTCAAGTGCGCACTATTAAAATACTTTGCAACAGCCCTTCCAATAGTACCCAATTACTTCAGGTAGGAACTACTGCACAGGCTAGTTGGATTTTTGCCTCCAAGAAAAAGTGTCCAGACTAAGTGTTGGATTCAGTACAAACAGATGGGAGAAGGTACTTTCTGCTCTCAGTGACAGAAGCAGAAAACCATTTGCTCCAAAATTTGAGTGCAGGACAAGAACAATTGGGTGGTATTGGGTTATGTCACATAAACACTGAATTTCTCAGCATCTGGGCTGTTGCAGCCCTGGAGGAAAGATAGATGACAGCTCTCAGTGTCTTTAGCATTCACAGAAGTTAATATTGTCCTGTTACTGAGTCAGTAGTCCACGAGGATCCAGGTCTGCTTTATTTGCTTGCTGGCTGTCAATGTAGTTAGGAGTATTGGGTCTCTAGTAAGAGCTTGACGCGCACTGTGGAGCCTGGATGGCTGCACAAGGGAGCTCAGATGCTTCTCAGAAAAACCTACTATAGCTTTTGACACTAGATCTAATTTCTTGCTGATAAATATTGATGTTGGTACTCACACCAGTTTACCTGTTCTGAATAATGTTTTTTGAAGCAGGAGCCTTGAAGAAGCCCCATGTAAATGCTGCTGGGGAATAGCTACCCTCATGTTATCATTCCAGGCCTCCTGTATCAGAGCACAAATACTCTGGATAAAAATATAAATAAATATAAAAATAAGACAAATATGGAAGATGGCAACACACGAAAACAATGTCTTTTCGCTTTCATACTGGGCCAAATCCCTGGGAACTCATCATGGGAATCAGGTCCTTCCTGCAGGACTGACAGGGGTTACTGCAGCAGAACTACTCCCTGAGGAAGGTAAAGTCACATGTGTGTGAGTTGTGAGAAAGAGTCCATTTACAGGGCTGCTTCCAGGGCTTTATATCAACCTTTCACTGTCTCCCCTCTCTAATTTGTATCAGCATTTGACAGCTTGTTGACAGCTCATTAGGAAAAAAAAACCCCACATGTGACCAAAGCACTCAGTGCAAGCAGGGAGATCTGCTCTCTAATTGTGAGCTGTACTGAAATCTGAACCAGATGTGGCACTGCAAATCAGAAACCAGCCCAATTAGCATGTTTAGTAAAATATTTTAAAATTTATTTAAATTATTAGCTGGTATAAAACGTAATAACAGTAGCAGCTTTTATGGGAGCCTAAGTCATAATAAGTGTCAAATCAAAGGAAACCAGAGAGGTTTTTGGATTTATTTTTCCTGAAAGAAGATATGGTGCAATATCAATGGCTTTAAACCATGTCAGCTCTGTCATTGAACAGAAGCCATTTGTGGGCAGGTGCCTCTGGTCTCACCCCAGACTCCAATCAGCCCTGAACGAGAACTTCAGACTTATAGCAAAACCCAAGCTGTGGTAAGCACTGTAAAATTCACATTTTGCTCTTGGGATTTTTTTTTTCTTTTGACACTGGTTAAATTTAAATTAACCATTTGGGCTTATATTTCTAGGTTCAGATTGGCAATCCTGTTCATTAGGCTCTGTTCTCAAAGAGAATTCTTGAATTAAGGGTGTCAGGTTTTCCTAGTATAATGTAGACACTACAAATCAAATTACTAGATTTGAAGCTTCTCTGTGGAATTGCTGCATCCTTAATCTGAAGGAAGTCTTTCTGAATTTGTTTTCCTGTCTGAGAACTGGGAAGACAGGCAGCTCTTCATGCAATGAAAAACTCTTTTTTTTACTTTGCATTATTTTTGAATTCTGCACACTAACTGAAACATCAAAGCAAACACCCAGGCTAGGAGGGATTCAATATATACATGCAAACAAAGGCATGCAGCTTAGGTCCATTAGGAAATATTTGTAACTTCTGCTGAGCAAAGACAAGCTGGCTGAATGTTTTATGTACCCTTCTAGATGATGTGTTTATGTCATGGAAATAATAGTCAGGGGGTAAGATGCAGGTAGTATTTTCCAGCCCTGTACTCAACAAAAGGAGAAATCCTTGGACAGGGCTGAACTAAATTCTAACCTGTGTACACCATAGGGTAGATTCAACCATCTATCTCCCCCACAAGCTTGCCTCAGTGTCCCAGTTGTGGGCTGATCATTTGTTTTTAAAAGTCTTTTAATTATTTTCAAAATGCTTGGTGGAAGGCACGAGAATGCAGAATTTTCTGTTTGAATAAATTTAGAAGAAAAAGACCTCTGTGAATAACAGCTAGCGCTTCATCTAAGGACACTGAGGCCTTTAGAGCTAAAGAAGTGGAAAAGCACATTTTGCAAAGCAAACTCTGTAGAAAAAGATTACAATGAAACAATGGCTTTCACTTTTAAATTCAAGAGCATGATAACCTGAATAAAGTCACTTAGAACAAGTACATTCTGAGTATGTATATCAAACAAGATGACATCAGGAGAATCATCTCACTATAAAGTATAACTTAAAACAGCTAAAAGCTCTGTGCACACACTGTTTACTGAAGCCAAAATAATATGTTTGAAATTAACATTAATGTCCTCTGCACCTCGTTCCTTTAATCTTTTTACCAGCTCTTGAACATTATTTTCTTCTTGCTTTTAGAATGAGTGTAAATATTCTCACTTGTGTTCTACAGCTAAATGAGCTACAAAAGCCTACTTTTGTTGCTTCCTGGGTAATTGATCTGCATGATGCATATTTCATAGAACATATTTTTTTAAATCCTGCAGCAATTTCATTTATGTGACTGTCCATGCATTTGGCAGAATAGGGAATTTTTGCGCTTTATTGCTGGCACTGCAGGTTCAACTTTTCATTCTATAGATCTGTCCCTGTCTGTCTGTCTGCCTGCAATGAGATGTGGTATGTTGTTTCCCAGCAACACACACTTGCTACGGTTTTAGTGTCTGGTGCTCTGAAGCTGCTGGATCACTTGCACAAAAAGAAAAACCAAACCCCAAACAAAACAACTCTTTGGCACTCTGGTTGCTAAAAGGGAAGCACCCACTACATGGCACTGTCATTGAAGTGCTTTCTCTTTGGTTCCCTTTGGGAACATGGCAAAACCAATAATATAGGAATGATTCAGATTCCTGCCATCAAGAGAAGTTTTTGGAATCTCTTGGTTGAGTTTGTCAGGTATTACCTCACTCCTACCTCACAACTGCCTGAGCTTTTGCTAGGCTTTGGCAAGCCTTTCCCTACCCCTGCTTTCCCTCAGGCACCATTCCTCTACATTTTGAGCATTGCCACATCATCTATAAGATGACACTGAAGTGCTTCTATCATCAGCATTGTGCAAACGGAACAGTACAGAAGCATCCATCTCATATCTGCATAAAATGCGTCATTATAACCACACAGGAGAAATCACAATAAATAAAAAAAAAAGATGGATTCAAAATATTTATCTGATCTGGTTTTTTTAATCTGGTTAAAGACAGTTTTCTATTTCTTCAGGAAAATAGGTGAGGGAAGAACATGGTTTCCTTTCCTGCTCTTGAAGGGTTTCAGTTGCCTGCTGGCTATGGTCATTAGCAGCCAGCCTTTTAAGAAGAGCTCTTCAGCACTTTATTCCATCAGTTGTGACAACTGCCTCACTGCTTACCCAATTATTTTCTGTCACTATGATAGTCTTAGTTTTATATTAATTACTTAATTTAATAACAACCTTCAGATGTGTTAAAATCATAGTCTGATAGGATCTGCAGGATATTTACTCTGATAGGAACTGCAGGTTATTAGACATCTTCAGGAAGTTGATTTAATCTCATGAATTTAATGCTTTTGAAAATGTGTTAAATTCTGTTCACTTCATTTTAGCAATTCCCAATTTTACAACAGTTTTTCTGCTTTTTAACTAGTTTCAGTCTGTCTTTCTACGCTATTTTGAGTCCAGCTTTCTGAAGTTTGTTCTAAGATTTCTTATGCACACTGAGTCCCCCAAATCCACAAGAGACATGAACAGTGTGTTGATCTGTTGCCATATATAATAAGATAAGAAGCATTATTATGTGGTGGAATTTTATGATTTTCAGGAAACACCCAAAGATTTTTCTTCTTGGAACCATAAAGTAATGGTTCTCTTAGTCTGTGACTAACATTTATGAGGTGAGGCTATAGCCCTGGATGGTTGCTCCTTTATATATTTTTTACATCCATAGCACTTTATGAAGGCATTAATACACAAATCCACAGAAACAGCCACACGATAAAATTAAGTACCAATCAGATGCTTGTATTCACAAGCAATATTACATATACATACCCACATACTGTCTTCTATGGTAGAGGCTTAAGACCTAACTCAGCATGATGAAGGCCACATGTTATATCCCCAACTGCACTAAATCAGTGGTCCAAAATCTTGCCTGAAAGAAAAACAACTCTGCTTAGCTTGGGAGTCAAGCTGAATTCCCAAGGACTCTATCTCTCTTTTCCCAAAACAAAGCTGTCAGGAAGGTGCTTAAATTTGCATTACATGTGTTTCATAGCATCCTCAAGATGCACTTCCTTCCAGCTAGACAGCTGAGCTTTCTCCCTTTGAAGCCCTGTCCTCCAACAGCTTCTTGGGATTGTTATTTTTGCTTCATTCAATAGCTTGTACCTAAATTGCTGGCTGTTTGTATGTTTGGGGGGTTCGTTATCACTGATGTTAAATCAAAGCACTCCATTTGGACTTTACCTAGGAGAAAAAAAAATAAAAATAAAAGTAATGGGCCCTCCTGAGACTTTAGCAAGCATGTTGGAGAAAAGAGTGGAGGTGGAGCTGCTTGTAGCCAGCATCTTCTCTTTGAAATGTTCATGCCCGGAAAGCACGTTCCAGACCATTTTAGCGACAGCGGGGGCGCTTTCACATTTCAGTGTGTTCAAAAGTTCAATCAAAAACAATTTTGAAATTTTAATTGAAACTGAAAATAGAAAGGAGCCCAACTGCCCTCTGTTGATTACAGCAACAAGGAGGATAAAAGAGAAATATTGCCATTGTGAAACAAAAACAAGCTCTGCAGGGATTTTCACAGAGGATCTTGCTGTTGATGCTAAGTAATTTTTTCAGTGATCTGTTCATATGGTCTAATAGGGAGTTTTAAAATTAAAATTCCCAGTATTTATGGGTGTTTCACCCCATCTTCAGATTGTGTGTGCATGGATTTTACTCAGTAAATATCTGGAGGCGAGGTTACCTATATCACCTGCATACACAGAATATTGGTGGTACCAGAAGGGTTGAAAAAGTGAGTGGCAAAGCAAAATCCCTTCAAGTCATAAAGGAATATAGCACTGCCAAAGGGAAGGCAAATGCTGTTTTATGAATGCAGCCAGGCTTTCAGCTCATAAAGGACACTCAGTACAAGCTTAGGGTTTGCCAAGTGATCTTGAAACTGCTGTCAGCAATCATCAAAATTAAGGTCACTTGACTGGATTCCACTTCTGGAAAAGGATGCCATGGCCACAAGTAGGTGATCCACCATACACACTAACCTTTAAGTAAAGCGAGTCTATTAAGAGGTATTTCCGAAGGAAAAAAATATCTCATTAAACAGCCCTGAAATCTTTAATACATCTCTGTGTCAGATGTGCTATTTTCAGTTCCTGTAAATATGTTACTAAGGGATAATAACAACTACTTCAAAAGGAGAAGTCTTGATTGTAACAGAATTTGTTAATGGAGTGTTGAGATTAAGAACATATTAAGGTTAACAAGAAATTTGTTGGGATATCATATATCACAGATAAGATAAATGAATACCAAAATGTGTGTTGGTTGACACCAGCAGGTTATATATTTGATATGAATGTAAGCACACTGACTCACAAAAATAAGTACCTTATTTAAGACTAATGCTAATTTTAAATACTAAACAGTCATCTCATTTCTCTCATCCCATCTGTTGCCAACAGCAAAATATAAATTATGAATGGCATTTTTTTGCCTTTTATTCACTGCTTTGCAAATACAGCACACATTTCATTGAAGAGTTTTGTGCCTTTGGTAGGTAAGGATCACTTTGCAAAACCAATTATTTCACTTTTTTTCCTATCTTGGTGAAACAAAGAAAACTAAGGACAATATTTCTTCCATTCTTTTTTTTCTTCCTTTTTTTTTTTAATAACCCACAGACATTGCTTAACACTATTAAATATAACACTTCATTTACTCTCTGGAGTAAAAAGGAAATCATGTATTATATTTCCAATATGAAAAGTCACAATTCAAAGCAGTCTGAGCTCCAATGCTAGCAGGGACAGAAGCCAGTTTTGAATTTCTTTCGTATTTCTGGTGCTTACAGGGAGTTGTGCCTGCAGATCCCTTCCCTGGCCATCAGGGACTTAACAGCAACAGCTTAGTTAAGCCACACTCAAGGAGAGGAGTGGGCACTGGACTGAGGGCAGTACTAGCTGTTTGAATTGTTCTTTCCTCTCCTCTCAGAGGAAAACAAAAAAGAGGCAAAAGTTTGACAGAAACTGACACTCATCAAACACTGTTTGGTCAGTCAATGTTTATTTCATGAGATCATGAAGGATGATGAGACACTCTCAAAGATGTCACATAGTTCTTCTGAGGCATAGAGCAGTGCTGTAGCTGGATGAAAGCTGCAGTGTGGTGATGATCTGCACTCCCATTAGAGTCAGTTGTTTCTCATCTGTTTAAAGAAATCTGGGACGACCTGTCTGAACTGAGCTCAGGTAAATCTCTTTCTCATTAGCTCCAAACACTGAGCCAGAATCAGCCAAGAGCTTGGTGGACCTCACAGCATAAATTCTGCACGTGATGGAAAGCATGGAAACTTTTTGTTAAATTTTTCTGGTGTGCCTGCAAAGTCTTTAGCTGAAAAAAGAACAAAGGTTAAGACTGGATCTGTTTAGACTGGATCCAGTTTTAGACTGGATCTGTATTTGCTTGATATAACAACTATGTGAGACAACAGGTCACATAAGTGATCATATTTGTATTAGCCTTTTCTTATTTATGAGGTCAAATTCATTTTCATTAATAGGCTAACATCCAAAAAAAGAGCAATTTGCAGGTACACAAATGCATATCAGTAAATTAAGAGGATTTCAGAATACCTCCTAGGCTGCTTAGTGTTCTATGCTGTCTGCAACCCAGTAAGAAAAAAAGAATTTTACCTTCTGGCACCTCGTCTTACCAGTCCAGCCTGCTGCCTTACTGGAAGAGCAGTGAGAAACTTTCATATTCCGTAATTTTAAATTAGTGTGGGTTTTCTACCTCTTTGATTATTTTTACTGTGTGGCATCGATTTTTGACTATGCCTTCTGTGCTGATGTGAGGTGTGCTGAAACAGTTTTCTGTCCCTTTCATCAGGTCTGTTTGAGAGGAATGACAGCTGTAAACTGGCAACCTAATTTTCTGGCAATTGAAAAACATGTCATTCAATGTGTCTGTACAGTAACTCAATACCATAAGTTTTTCTAGTCATTCATATTTTCTGTTTAATTAGCATAGGTATAGCATAATTGAAGAGAGATGAATATTTGTCTGTCAGTGCAGCATGCAACTCTGCCTGGTGCAGGCCTGCCTTACGTATTCCTGAAAAGACACAAAGATTTATTCAATACAGGAGCCTTATTTGGTAAAGTTTTCTGATTCCAGGCCAAAACCACAGATGAAGGTTTTGCTGAATGACCCCTGAGAGAACAGGGAAGCTTCCAAGCCCTGCTTCATCAGGAACATGGAGCCTGACCCAAATACCTTCAGAATGAGCAGAGGCTTTCCGGCATTTTCAAGTCACTGAGAATCAAGCCTGCAAACTGCAAGGTGCACTCCAGGGGCACAAACACTGACAAAATCAAGGCAGTATAAATTCAATAAGTTTCTTTTAATATTTGTAGAAAAGTACGATTTAAATAATGTGCCCCAAAATACGAAGCCAAAGTAAGTACTCATACTTTTTGTTTTTTCTTTCAAAAAATCTAACAAATTACCTTTCTGGTAATAAGATTAAGTAGCTGAGCCAAGAATATTTACAAGCATTTCAATGTCTTTATGCCTTGCAAAGGTAAAACACTGCATTATTTGGTGAAATCTGTACTCTATTGTAGTTTTAAACCAAATAGGCTTACACATATAAAATGTCATATTGCCATGATATGTCACCTGTGGTGAATTTCTGAGAACAGGCAGGCCTAGAATATAGAGGGATGCAGGACATGTTTCAGTAAAGTCAATACCTACACTCTATGGAGTACATATATGCAGGACACATAGTTCAGCCTAAGTCAGAAACAAAGAATTTCAGAGCCCAATTTTGAACATTTAATTAGATAACACTCAGCATTTCAATTTCTAACTGTTATCAGGTTAAATTAAGGCAATGATTTTAGTTCAAATGAAATGGATTGGAAGCACTGTTTTTGTAGGATATATTTTCAATATTCTATATTGAATTTGTGCATGACAGAATTTAAATACTATTTGAAAATCATAGGGATGTCTTCTTACATTTAAATCTTTATTTTTCTTTGACAAATGTCAGTAGAGCTCAGGAATAAAAAGCCCAGTTACTGTTTTAATTCACACTGAGGACAGCAAAGGAATCTTGTTTTAGCTGTGGTAGTTTCTGATGTGATGATTCATGAGAGACACCAGATCAGAGCAATTTAATTTGGAAGAGCATTACACAGAAACATTATTATTGTTATTATTAGTTTGGTGGGTGATTGGTTGATGATTTATGATCATGGTTTGTATTTTTGTTTGGTTTTTTTTTGGGGGGGGGGGAAGGGCTTTCTTTTTTTCCTTATTCTCTGTGCATATAATCTATATATCACATTTATCTGTGCATATAATCTATTTATCACATAATATCACACATTATTCTTTTCTGCATTTTCTCCTCATCCCAAATGATTACTGCATTGCTTGGTGTTTCTGAAAGTGTTAGTCATGTGAAATGGCACTGAAACAATTTTGCTTTTCCTGTCAAAGGAAATGAAAGCAAAAAGATTATTACTTTTCCAAGTTACAAAACAGTATTGTTATTGACACGAAGCAAACAAAAGCAATAACTCCTGATGATGTGCTAATAAATAAAATATGTTTATATACATTGGGCCTCTTTTTATACCACTTCAAACCTGGCCTAACTTCACCATAGCCAACATATTTATAAATAAGAGAATACTCAGAGCCACTATATACCTATGAATTATGTATTAATGGCAAGCAAAAATTTTAATTTATTGCATGCATGTCTTCACTGATGGGTGAAAAAAAATAATGGTGAAATGCTAGAAAGTGAATAAATCTTAATCTTACAATAATGAAAGGACATTTCCTGTGCCAGCCTGAACTCATACAGTCAGATCCTCCACTGTCCCAGGCAGTGATGATGCCAGGAAAGTTTCGGCAGGCATGCCAAACAAATTTTCTCACCCATTTAAGAGATCTGTAAAGCCTAGAAAAGCATCTAAATATTCTTTCCTACAAATCCTTCTGCAGCTAGGTAGTTAATGACACAAACATAATGAGGAAAGCATTATGAACAGTAATAGGTTCAGATAATTTTGATTGCCTAGCCTGACAAAATCGTCCATAGATATGTTACCTCAAATGCTGCTGGGTTCATGTTCAGAGTCAGGCTCAGACTTCCACTTCTGGTCTCATGGCAAAACACCTCAGTTGTTCCACCATGACATTAAGGAAAAAGAAGTGTCTGACTCCTCAAATCATGTTGCTTTTGAATGCTCCTCCTTGGTTGTTCAGGGTAAATAGCTCCAAACCTCACAGCAGACAGATCTAAGTCTGGTCAACTGTTCTCGCTGCCTCAAGAGAAGCAACACAAGTGCATCACCCCAGGATGAGTTCTGGTGGTGGCTGCTGGTGCAAAAAAAGGAAGAGTGCTAGGGCTGAAGGCTGGCAATCCTGAGAACAAAGAGGACACACAAAGCTTGGAAGAAGCCTTGGCATATGTAGCCAAGTACCACCAGTGGATATTCCACATGCCCAAGAGGGGCAGTAAATCTATATTAACCTGATAAAATTGCCAACCACAAGTTTAGCTGTTGTTCTGGAGTCAATCTGTGTGTCTAATTAATGTGTTTTTAACAGCAGATAATTAAAAACATTAAGTAAGGAGACACTATGTGACATGAGCTACCTTCCATTCAGACCAAATGGACTTGTGAGCTGAACACTAAAGCAATGAACATGGTAATACTCCCTGGTTCTAATTTTGTATTTCTTAAGGCTTGTTTACATACAAAAGGTAAATTCTATTAGGGTAAAGTATGAACTGAAAAATACAGCTGCTGTTGCTGAATTTCCCTTAAGAATATCTGTACATGGGCTTACAGATACATAGAGAACTCCAGAGATAAAAATCAGAGTAAAGGGAAATCAAATGGAAGAAAAATTACTTTTTGTTTACTTGACTTCAATTTTGATCTTAAATAAGTTACATGTTATGTAATTACTTGAAAGTCAAACCTTTGATTAACTTTCTTACTTGTAGAGCATAGCAAAGAATGCACCTGCTATTCCACTATGAAACAGAAATATTTCAAGATATTTAAGACTCTTAATTTTGCCAATTTTTGCCAATCAGCTAATATGTATCCTGACATTGTCTGAAATGAACCAGTGACCAGTGCATGCTTATTTGTTAAACTAACATAGGTGAGCAAAGGGCAGTCTTACCAGGTTACAGCTTGAATTATGTAGCATAAACTTGGGCTTAATGTAATGTTTCAGAGATTCTCCATATTTACATACATTTAAATACATTTAGTCAGCTGCTGCCCTGATTGCAGAGATTATGGAAATGAGTGTGGATCCCTGGGAGTCTGAAGCAGGGAGTCTGAAGCACATGGTGTCCTCTGTTGCTTAGATCAACAAGTTCTGTGCTCATCCTGCCTCTACCACAGGCTACTCTTAAAACCTGAATTTTGGGACTTTCTTTCTTCAACACTTTCTTCCTGTTTACATAAACATATACTCACTCTCAGTGTCCCCTCAACAATACTGAACAATTTTTTTGGTGACAGCTATAAGAGGAAATGTGCCCTGGCAGTCAGGATGTTCAAATGCTCGTTGACTTTCTTCTTTGTGATAAGTAATTTCCTTAAGTTCCACGTTAACTAATGTGTTCTGCTCATTAAAAGTTCTATTCATAAATGGATTTACTACTATGAACTCACGTAAGATAAAATTTTCCAAGACACATATTGTGCATTCCACCAGATCAGCACTTCCAATTCCTCACAACATGTGCAGGACTCCACTTCTTGAATCCAATTAAGTGAATAAATATCTGGGAAGGAAAAAAAATCATTGCTTTTAACATGAAACAGATGACAGAATATGCACAGAGAGATACAGAACTTCCTCCTCTCAGATGTTGCAGAGTCTGAACTTGCAAAAATCCATCTGGGAAAATATATTTGTTGTGCATATAAATTTCACATTATCCATGAAAAGAGTTTTAAAAATATATATAACTAGATTTTGGTGGCTTCCTATGGGCAAGACTGGAGTATCACTATCTACCTGTTAGTCAGGCATTGATCTTTACCTAACACAGACAGAGTTTTATGTGACTGTTTAGGGTCCAGCACTATGATACCACATTGTAAACAAAGAGGAAAACAAAGAGGAAAGTCCATTTTTAGAGTACAGATCAAATTTTGGACAGTGCCATAAGCTATGTTTCATTTATTACTAAGTAGCTCATAACAGTTTTTACATGGAAATCTCATATGCCATGGACCATTTGGCACACCTGAGGAGAAATACAGGGTTTTAAAGAACCACAAGTAGGACTGTAATATAATTGCAGGATCAATAGTAGTGCTCAAGTAGGGATGTAAAACAGGTGAGATGCTGCTGTAGGCTCATCCAATTTTCCAGGCAAGTTTTTCCCCTTGTCACATATTCTAAGATATAAAAAACCTAGAACATATTGTGGCTGCCAGCTCTTGTGATATTATTGCAGCTCATAACAATTTGGTCTTTTTTTTTCTTAGAGCAAAGGTTACTCTAAAGATTCGAGAGACATTCAGTTCATATCTCAAAAATAAAAAAATTTTAAAAAACCCTACAAATAACAAACAAATGAACAGACAAACAAAAAAACCACCCAGATCTGTGTTGCTGTTGAGATTCTCTGTTGCAATGATAAATTTGCAGAATACAAAGGGAGCGGTAGTGACATTAGTAGAGGCAAAACTTTAAGCTAAGAAACAAGAGACAAATTCAAAACTATTTCTGACTCTTAGACAAATCTCATCTCTTTTGCTGGCTTGAATCATGGACTTCTGAAAAGTGGGAACCGATGACTTTGAGAGTTTGCTTTTTTCTTTCATTTTTAAATGTAAGCTCGATGTTGTCGGGCCTGAAAGCAACATGATGTGTTGTCACCGAGCTGGTGGGATCCCCTGAGCCGCGGCCAGGGCTGCTGCCCTCCCTCCCGGGACAGTCCTTGATGGCACACAGGGACACGCGGGACTCGGCGGGCAGCCCGGCTGCCAGAGGAGGCATTACAAGGTCTGATGGGATGAGAAGAGAGGATGGACGGGTTTGGTCAGAATCCCTCCTCCCTGACCCCTAGAGCCACTCCTACTTCATGTACAGAACAGTCTTTTGTGCCTGTGTTTTGGTTTCCTTCTGTTTGATTTTTTCAAAGCCTGAGGATACAGAGCACACTTGCCTTTCAAAATAAGAGAAGAAAATCCCCCTTGTGGGTTTTGCCAGCCCCCTGACCTTTAGGGCTGCTCATTCAGGCTCAGAGCAACCCCAGGCGAGTGGCTTCAGAGACAAATGAACTCCACAGAATCACCCAGACAGAAATTTCCTCCCAACTAATTTAGCCAGTGGGTCCCTGCTCACACCCAAAGCTGCATAGCAGCCCAGCACCTGCCCTCTGTGCTGGTTGTGCTTAATAATCCCGGGAAAAACCAGATAACCTCATTAACTGTCCTTCAGCTTTTTCCCCAGGCAAAGTTCATTATTCCAGTTTTCATCATTTAAGAGAAACAGGCTTCCCCAAGGGACCTTGCAGGGCAAGAAGCAATAAGTGAGATGAGGCTGTGAATATGCTGCCAAAGGAGAGGCTTTTCCTTCTTGGAGATTTTTCTGACTTTCTAGCTGAATTTGTGAGAGCAGCTCTCATCACCTTAGTGACCAGTGGGTTTGTTAGTAACCTTTTCCAGGTGGCTGACGGGAATTCTTCCCGATGGACACTTCTCCCTCTGTAATTCAGAATATTCCCCTGGTGCTTCCTCTCAGCCACAGGTACACACTGCCACCACCAGATCAAACTGATCCATGTAACAAATTCAGGGGGGCTTAGGTAGACTAATACTGTCAGGTTCATCTGGTTTTTAACAAAATGACAGGTTTTAGGATGCTGCACTCTGCTGCTTGCAAACCTTTAACTAGAGCTGATTGGGATTTTTCTGTCAAATTATTTTTTGAGCAAAAATACAGACGTTCATAGGAAGTTCTGATTTTACTGTTCCTTGAGTTTCTGCTGGGAAACAATTTAGATGGATTTTTGTTTACTTGTTTTTATTGTTGATTTGTTAAGAATTTAAATTTCCATTTTTTTAATTTAGTAGAACCTATTTGAAATTAAGTTTCATTGTATATAGAACTGGGTTTTTTTGCTGAAGTAAAGTGCAGTAGAAGTTTACTAGCACCTCTGTTTGTGGCCAGTCTCCACTATGGGAAATGTGTCTCCTAACACATCCTGGATTGTCATCTGCTCAGGCTGTAACAGTGCAGCACCAAACACACAGTTCAGTCAGGAAGTCTGACCATCATGTAGGAAATAATCATCACATTTCTAATAAACATCTGCTGATGCTTTTGATCAGGCTGTTACTGTTACCTAGAAGTCCATTTCTGGTGCTATCTTAAATATTCAGATTCTGGGTATCAGAAAACTCTCAGTTTCCTGTACTTATCATGATTACTTACTGGCTTTACAAGTTACAGGAAGCAGAGAGTCTGTTCATGATCCAAGTTCAGGTGTATCAATTATTTGCGTGCTTTAGCTGGCAGTTTGGGTTCTACGAGAATCATGGCTGCAGATGTGCTAAAATCACTCAGTTAAGCTATGACATACCCTGAAATAAAAAGGGTTCTTGCTCTTTCCAGGATGCAATCAGCATGGATCAGTAAAGAAAGCAGTGGTGGCTCAGAGTTTGCTGTCATTTTCTAAGTTGCTCAGGGATGAATGTCAGATATATGGCAGAATGAAAGCAGGGCAATTCATTAAAGGAATTCTACTCTAGTTGCTAAAAACAGAATGCTCAAAACCTGGATATGGAACAGTGAAAATATGGAAGAAAATTAAACTTTGCTGCCTCTGAAGAAGCAAAATTGTACCATAATGTTATCCAAACCATTTATGGAAGTGAATTAAATACTGTTGTTTTTCAACCTTCCACTGTAGTTACAATGGTAAGTCTTGATAGAATGAAAGACTTCTGTATTGCAAAAACCTACTAGAACTTCATTCAGCTGAGAAAACAATTAAAGGCTTGTTTGAAATAAGGATTTTTTTCAAGCCACACAAAGAACAAAATATTTGTCACAGTTGTTAGCTGCTGTGCAGCTGAAGACAGAATAATCTATCATGTCCTTGATTATTTTCCAGAAAGCAAGGAGATTGCTGTAGGAATATTTAATAGTAACTTATAGTGAACTTGTTTTTCTATAAAAAAAGTAAAATCTACAATATCAACATAGACTTTGCTTTATTAGTTAACAAATTCATATTCTCCTTAATGTAGCAATAATGACAAAAATTGACATTTTATTTTAAAGGCCACAATATGAATATTTTGATCCTTTTCTTCAGAATTATGGGGGATATTACACTGTGTCAGCCCCAAACAGTTGGGAATGCTGTGTGCACTTTACACAATAGTACTGCTCAGGCTGACCCAGAAGAAATCTTTGACCATTTTTCAACTATTTACAGATCCTTTGTATGTTAGAAATGGACACCTAGACAAAAGGTTTAAGTTCTTTAAGGTTGGGAATGATGAAGCCAACCACTTTTCAGTTACTGAATACTGTATCTGTTTCACAATACACTAAAAGACATTTATGACAGTTTTAAAATAGCAACTCTTTTTCTATGGGGTGAAGTGAATGACATAAAGCATTCACTGATGGATAAACTACAACAAAGAATGGATGACAAATCATTTAGTCATAAATATGACTCTTATCTGAAAGCACACCTTGGCAAACAAGAACAAACAGCAATGTCGCTCAGTGTTGTGTGCTTTAGTTCTCAGATACTGAAGTTCACATCACTTATCCAAACAAAAATATTTAAGCCTGATTCAGACACTTCACAAATAAAAAAACCCATTAAATAAGAAAGTATGAGTTTTTTTAGAGTTCTAAGTCCTTTCTAATGAGATGGCATTTGACAAAAAAGTTCTGCATATGAGCTGCATAATATTGCACTTGGAGATTGACAGATTGAGTAGTAATTAAGCAGCTATTTAATAAATTAGATAAAGGAATGATTTAATATTTTGCTTTGAAGTTCCAGTTTTTTCGCTTTTTTTAGTTTTAGAAAATCCATGTTTGATCTTGCCTCTCACCAAACACCTCCAATGATAATGCTTTCTCTGTTTATACAGGACATCTCAACAGTCTGGAAGAATGTGCCAATTATTGCTTCTGCTAAGGCTGAAACCCAAGCTGAAGTCAGCTCCAGTTTGACAACATGGTCTTAAACTATGAAGTCTTCTGCCCTCCGGAGCCAGTGGAGCTTGAAAATTCATCTTCCTAATCTTCTGCAGGTAGCAAGGCTGTTAAATGACTGTGGTATTTTCAGTGTTCCTCTTCAGCAAACACTTCACACGATGATGTCTGATCTGCCAGGTATCAGAGTGCCCTCAGTCTCCCGTGCTTGGCAGCATCCTGAGTCTGTGTTACAGACATGCTGGGATCTGGACAAGTACTTTGCCCCATTCTTAGTTTCTGCTGGAAGGCAAACAGCCTGTCCCCAGTCCTCCCACCTGTTCCAGATAGTTGGGAGCCTCCATTGCACTGCACTAGCTCTGCACTGCGGACTTTTGTGTACTGACACAGGACAGTTTCTGGTTTCTGCCGCTAATATTTACTGCCTTAGTTGTATAAAATTAGTACAAAACCTGTGCTCTGACCCTAGATATTATCATTAGTTTCAAATGCTACTGGATTCTTTTTCCCATTTAGATTTGTATTTAAATCTCTGGCTTGATCAATGCGAGGAGAAAGCTACAATTTCAAAGGCAAGCATTCCAGTGGTAGGAAATGTCAGATTTAATGCTGTCTGTACAGCATTAATCTACAGCCTTGTGCATTCTGATACAGCCTTCAATTATATAATCATTTGCTTCATGCAGAGCTCTAAATGAACAGTGAGAAGAAAGGAAGAACTGCAGGTAAGCTTGTTAAGTTGGTACTCAGGAGGTTTGAGACTAAGAATCATTGCATGCTATTGTATAAACTCTGTATTAATTCATTCAAAACACCAAGTCTGGGCCTTCTTCATTTGATGTTTCCTAACTTTTACATCATTTGTCTTGCCCAAGATTTGTTTGGTTTTTGTTTGGCTGTGGTTTAAGGATTTTTTGGGTAGGTGTTGGGATGTAATTTAAGTCTTTATTATACCTATTATAGCAGCATGCAGGAGGTTCATTGCCCTGGGCTGTATGCAAATCAAGTTTGCAGCCATCAGTTACTTTTATCTATTATAGGCAATAAGACAGGCCTATAAAGTTAATATTCTTTTCAATTTAGTTGCCCTTTCCTTTTTTGTCTCTATGCATCTTCCCTTACAGCTTTATCACCTATTTTTCTTATTCTTCATTTTAACCAGATGTTTCCCCCTGACAGAAAATCCCAGAGTTTCTTTGTAGCCAGAACTACATTTATCATTGTTGTTGATCACTGCTACCACTCTTTAGGACTGCTATACACTTGTTTTTAAGTGAAACTACCTGCTTTAGGTTCCTCCCCAGTGAAATTTTTGATTGTAATAATTGAATTCCTTGCCTATCTCCATTTTAATCAATATGGTCAGTTTGTGGGGTTTTTTTTTCTCTACAAGTTTCCGATCTTTATTTATTCTTATGCTTTCTTTATTCTTCTTTCCTATAGTTAGCTAAAAGTGATCATGGAATATAAAGTCTGGAGTTCAGTATTTGACATAGGCTTTCCTTTGGAGACTAAGAGGAAAGGTCATCAAAATCTGTGACATTCTCACAAGGGGAAGCAGAGGGACAAGGAAATATCTCTTCTCTCTAGTGGCAGGACTCAAAGAACAGAATGAAGCTATGTCAGGGGAAGGTTAGGTTGGATATGAGGAAAAGCTTCTTCACCCAGAGGGTGGACAAACCCTGGCTCTCCAGAGAAGTGGTTGCAGCACCAAGCCCGACAGAGTTCAAGAAGAATTTGGAGAATTCTCTCAGGCATGTGGTGTAGTTCTGGGGATGTTCTGTGCAGAGCCTTTATTATACCTATTATAGCAGCATGTGGATACTTGTGGATCCCTTCCAACTGAGAATATTCTATGATTCTTCCAAATATGTGCCAATACTTCAGCTCCACCTGTCCCATGCCACAGATTCAGAGTTCATTGTCCTGCCTTATTCCTTTTGAAAACTTATGGTCAAGAGCATTTGTCTTGCAAAGGCTCTGGCTCTCAAGACCATGATAGTTTCAGGCAATAGAATGGGATTGGTCTTCTGGCAATAGATGGACATCGAACCTACATTTGGGAAGAGGAAAGAGGTAGAGAGATTACTGAATCTGTGTCCAGTGTCCAGGTTAATTAGAGGGACAGCTTGGCAGGGGGATGGTAAGTGTCCTATGGCATTTTTTTCTCATACTTGTTCCAATGTCTGCTGGTAGTCCCAGGTCTCCTGGTGCTTGAAAGAGAGGGATGGGCTGCCTGCCCTTTACCTGCTGCCATATGGTTAGCTTGCACTTGCACTGAACTGCCTCCTGTGGTTTGTAGGGCAAAGCATGAGATGAGGAAAGCTGTCTCTGCATTTGTGCACAACTGGTTCTACTGAACCTTGCTGAACTTGACTATTTCCAAAATTGAAATTCAGAGAATTATATTGTACACCATATTCATATTTTTGGATTAGCAGTTATTTAAAGACTGGAAAAGATGTGCTGGGTAGTATTTAGAATGAACCACTGCACATGGTAAGTGGTACAGTAAATCCTTTGCAAACAGTCATTAAAATAGCAATCCTATTACCTCATCCTCCTGGGTGCAGCAGTCCCAGCACTCTGCAGGGCTCTCTCATGCCTGGTCTGCAGGGACAGCAACAGGAATGAGCCAAGGGTCATTCTTTGTGTGTGCAGGAGGAAGCAAAAATCTTAAAATAGCTGTACTCAGGACTTCCACTGCTTATGTCAATGAATCAAGAACATCAAACAAGCCGCGGGTTGCCTACATGAGCCCATGCTCCTAAAGCACATTCTCTGACATCTTCTGATGTATCAAGGTTTATTAAATCACTAACTTTGTCTCTTTTATATCACACTTGATCTGTTCAGGTTGATGCTGGGAAGGTAGCAATCACTCCACTCTAAATGGTGGACTGTAAGTTCGTTTATCCTAGGCTTTTTTCCCTGTCGAAACAGGAGACATTCAAGTATGAGTAGACTCATTATTTTGCAGTAGAAACCATTTCCCTGAGGATTTTCAGTGTCAGGATTTAATCCCCATTGGGTGCTCTATGAGATAATAGAAACTTCTTACATGACTGCATGATGTACTTGAAAACCACTGACACTAGGATAGTCTCCAATCAACAGGGGTTTATCTGCACCTTTCTTGTCAGTGATAATGGGGTCCCCGCCATTAAAAAATACCATTCAACAAATGAGAATACTTCCCCACACATTATCCTGCTCATTATAATTTCTAAGCTTAAGAAATAAGATAATACTGTTCACTGAGAATAACACAAAGGGAAAAACAGTCTCTCCTAGTCAATTCAAGTTGCCTAGCTTGGATTTCATGTGAAAAATGTTGCTACATTAACCTACGCAGATAACGCATTCGCTCCAGTATTTTCTTAATATCAGCAAAAAAGTAATTCTGCACAAGCTCAATATGGTTGGGTTTTTTTCCTATTTTGAAGTTTTACTAAAAGATGTTGTAAGCTCTGAAGCATCCCTAAAGCTTTACTCTGTGCAATTTTCCTTGCAAATGTTTTTTACTTTTGATGCACCATCCTTCAGACTGAAGTGTGGTAAAATGTAGGGGTGAGTAACGCATCTTCACAGAAAGCAGGAGGTTTGAGAAATCAGGCTGAAGGGGACTTTTCTTGCTAGGTGTGAGGTGAGAAGTTCTGAACCATCAAATTGTTCCATTTCTACTGTGAAAGTCATGACAAAAGACATTTTTGGACTCAACGATCCCTATGGGTCCCTTCAAACTTCAGATATTCTATATTCAGTGATGTTTTTTTAATCTTAACAATTGTTTAGCATCACTTCTTTGGTTCTTGTTTCCATTGTTGGATTGGCTGTTCATAACAAAATCTCTTGGAGAAACAAGGGTGTCAGACTCTTTGCTTTCTATCCTGTACAGCCTCATATGCTTTTAGTTAATGTTGGGCAATATTAAGAACATCTTCCCCATAAATTACCCTGGTACATAAGTTTTAAAGAGCTCTAAACAGCTTAATGGAGCATCTTATTATATTGGAGATCTCATTTTAGACAATGGACAGTGCTAGAATTTTCAGATTCCCAGGTCTTAAGGATATATCCCCTCAGCAGAAATGAAATGCCTCACTGTTTGATAGTGATCTCTAACACCAGGATAAGGTAGAAATAGACAGAAACACAATCTTCATCTAAGGGAACCCTAAAGCCACAGTGTGAAATTTTTCTTGGGAAGGTGCGACTGTATATTTATTTCTTTTTATCATAGCCTTCCCTAGTATTCTGGTTTTGATCCCTGTGCCTATCTGGCCCTTCAGATAGAATTGGCAAAAAAAGAGACATATTTTGGAGGAAAGATTTAAACACAATGCAAATTTTTCCTAGGACAGTGTATAAGCTTGCATAAACTTGTTCAAAAAAAAAAAAAAAAACAAAAAGAAAAAAAAAAAGATCAAAAGGAATGAATGTTAAAAATTTATTATGTTAAAAAACCAAAATGAATATGCAGAAGAGCAAGTTCTCAGATGTTTAATTTCTTTGAAGGTATGCACTATCAAAGAAGTTAAAGTAGTAGCTAGTAGACTCCACTCTGTACTTTGCCTTCAAATATACAATCTTTCAAAAAGTTCCTTTACAAAGCTTGCTTCTGCTGTGGCTGTGAACAGCTAACTTCAGGAAGATGAGGACCAAGAGGTCTCAAGATTTTCCTGTGGCCTTGGTATGGATAAAAATATGTGAAGGGAAGTTTAACCTGCATGAAATTATCTGGAAAAGCAGCATCAGCTGGAGCCCTTCAGGTGCAGAGGTCCTGCTGCAGAAAGGACATGGATCAGAGGTGCATACACCATAACACCAAATGGAGTCCCTAAAGGGCTCTTCCTATGATTACCCAAACAGCCTGTGCCATTACAACAGAATGGGGCTTAGCCTTGCCCCTCACATTGAAAATATATTCCAGGATTATTTTGCCAAGAAAAATGAAGAGGTGCATTGTGCATGTCATTCAGAAAAGACTGCAGAGCAGAGACCTGGAGGGGGAGCACCCTAAAATCAAGAGGGGATTGGCTGCTGTCCCACACACACTGTCTATGGGCCACTGTTTGTTAGTGCCTGATACGTTCTACATTCTCTACATTCATCCAACCCTTTGAGGTTGAGAATTCTTGAGTTTTCATCTTAGGAAAATGGTGAGACTCACACATGCCTTCTAAATGTAGAGTTAAAATGTCTTCAGAGATGATTCTGTGCAGAAATAAAATCATTTATAGCAGCCCATGCTTACATCAGTTCCAAGAGGGTTCTCAGTCTCTGAATCAGTCAGTGGTCAGGATGTCAGTACTGTTTCCCAAGGCTTGGGACAAATTTCTGACCTAAGCTCCTCAGGTTTGCCATCCTGGAGGACAATCTGGATATGGGAATTTATGTTCTATCCCATAACCCAGCCTCTTTGGTGTGAACAGCCCATGTTCACACTTCTCCCAGCTCCACTCTATAAGGATTTCTTAACTGTTAAAGTAGTCAGATTATTAGTTTTTTAGCTCTACTAAGGGAACTGAATATCTCTTTTCCTTAGGAACTCTCAGCATTTTAGATGCTGACTGAATAAAGTAATTTTCTCTTAAAAATGAAAATTTATCCTGTTTCTGACTGTGCCACAAGTTGGATAACTGCAAAGAAATATAATCATGTAATCATATACAATATAACTGATTTCTGGAGATCACCCAGCTCACCTCCCCACTCAAAAAGGGGCTAATTTTAAAGTAAGCTTCACCTTCAGAGTTAAATAAGACCCTTGTCTAAATAAACTTTAAATAACTCAGGATATACTTCACATAACCTCTCTGAACAACTTGTTGTGGTGTTTGACTAGCTGCAGTGTGATATTCTTTCTAAAAACTAATTGACAGTTTCTACCCTACAATTGGATTTGTTGCCTCTTTTCCTGTTACTGCACTTTCTTTGAACACCAACAGTAGGTAGATGAAGGCAGTTCAAGACAGTTCCAGATTCTTAGATATCTCAATTTTAGACCACACAAACCCATTTCTGTCTGCCTTTCCTCATTCATCTTGTTCTCCAGTCCCTTTAGCATCTTGGTATCCCTCCATTGTACTTGCTTCAATATATGAGGGTCTTTCCTGCCAGAGTACCCAAAAATGGTTAGAGTACTTCAGCACTCTGTTCTGGCTGCTGAAAAGAGAAGAGTGGTCTTCTCCCTCAACCTGCCACCTGCAGCCCCAATAGTTCACTTTGAGGTGTGGTTACCTTTATCATGGCAAAGCCACACTCCTCATTCATATCCAAACTATACTGTTGACCATTAGGACTCCAAGGCTTTCTAGCCACTCTGCTCTATGAGGTTATTCCATCACTTGTGTGAGATTTTGCATTTTTATTCCTAAGATAAATCAATGTTGACTATTGCAAGTCACTCACTGGTTCCCAGTCTTCTTCAGAAGCCTGGGTATTATTTCCAGGGGGATTTGCTCTACATTCTTCCTAGGAACTGAGATTAGGCTGACCAGCCTGTAATTCCCAAGTCTGTTGTGCCTTTCTTCCTGAAGAGGTGCATGACATTTTCCTTCCTCACCAGGGAGATTCCCTAGTTGCTGTGGACTTTCACATGTGATATGAAGCAGCCTTGCAATAACATTGGCCATTCACCTCTCATGAGACCTTTGGAACACAGTTGATTTGCTAGCCAGTGACTAACCATGTCTTGTCCTGACTCCTTCTTAAGTGAAGGGCATCACAATTTCTGGATTAAATAAGTATAACCACATGATCATCATCTCCGGCACTTAGTCAACTGCAAATTTTTAGGTGAGTGATTAATTCTTTCCCTACAAGAAAGAATGTCTGCCAATTTGTAGCTAAAATTTAGTTACCTCATACAGCCTACAGAACAGGCTGTATTCAAAAATTACTGTTCAGGGGTGGTTTGTGATTTGTAATCAATAGATGCCCTGTAGGTTGCAGTCCATGAAACTGAGAATTTTTTTTTCCCCATCACATTACACATGATCACTTATGTCTCTTGAGGGGTCAGAAAGTCAGGAACAAATGTACTTTAAGTCTGTACTGTTTCAGTGATTGTAATGTTAATCCTCAAAATTTTGGAGGACTTATGATTCTAAACCATCCAGGATTCTGTGAGAGAAAATAGTCTATGAGAAGGGGAAAAAAATGCATCCAAATTTCTACTATTCTTCTTTTGGAAGAAATTATTGACATTATGTTTTGAATTCTCATTGCATAACTTCCCAGCAAGCTTCTGTCAACAACAATTTCTCTTTTATTCTTCCTTTCTCACTTCACATTCTAAATCTTCTTGCTAATCACCTGGATTCTTACTTTGGTACATAAACAAATAATTAAGAATAGCTTACTTGTATGCCCTTTTGTTCTTGTAAACTGTGTTCTTAGTGAGGATTATGACTGTGTCTAGCTTGCTTTTTCTTTCTCTGTCTTCTGCTTGCTAAAAGTTCTTGGCAATTTTTGAATTTATTTTTTAGCCTGTACAAAGCAACACTGCTTTGAAAAATAGCTAGGAAAAAAAGTTGAAGAACTAACTCCGTTGATATTATCATTATTATTATTGTTACTTTGTGTCTTGAGAGAAATTGATTTTTTCACTGGTGATGATTAGTGGAATATTCTACCCTGACACTGAGTGTTCTCCTTTGTCACATGGGCTGTTTCCTTTGATTGCCTCTATATTAGTGAGTAATGTCCATGATCAGGTATTTCTACTTGAGCATTTCATTTGATTTAGGTATTTTTCTCAAAAACCTGTGTTTTTTCATAGATGTTGATTTCTTCACTGATAGCTGTATCATTAGCAGTTAAGAACCTGTGCCTAGGTCTGCACACACACTGTGTTCACACTCTGTTCTGTGGTCTGCAGTCTCTCTGCCCCCTACCTTAGGCCAATTCTAGTACTTTAAATTAGATGTTGCAGAAAACAGATATAGGAAATTGTATTCCTGGCCTGTTATTCTTGCAGTAGCTATGAGAACCTGTTTTGAGAAGGAGCACTTTTTTAATATCATTTTTAGTAAAAAAACAGTACAGATAATGTTTTCACACTGAGCAAGTATCACATAGAACTGGATCTTATCTCGTGGGAGAGCCTGTTGGGATCTGCAGTGGTATTGTGTCTGAGCACCACAAAAAGATGCAATGTTCCTTTAACACAGAATATAAAAGAGGAAATCCATGTCTTTGCTGCAAAGGGGTGAATTAGCCTTTATCCATCCTTCAGAAGTCTCTGCCCTAGCTCAGAAGTGCAGTTATTATCAGTATTTTTCACCCAAGCAACATAAGAGTACTGGATTGCTAAAGGCCAGGGGCTGGCTAGTTTATCTGTCCTACTATTCCCTCTAACAGAAGGGCCAGACCTATCTGATTTCTGTCTTCAAAAGCTGTAGTTTTTCAGATACTATCAATAGAATCAGACAGCATTGCTGCTTTTTACCTGTACTGTACACACTGTTAGCTTTGTCATTTTCACTCTGAGCAGCACATTTCTTCTTTATCTCCCTAAAGTCCCCTAGTTCTAGCCAGCTTTGGGCTCCTTCTCTTCCCTTCCTGACATTCCACTGACTGCATTATAATTAAGTAAATTCAAGGTGATGCTGCCTTCAGTTTCCCAATGAAAACAACAGATGTAACTTCAACAAAAAATTTTGAAGATGCTAATTTTAAACTTGCTGTTATATGGAAATGTTTTTTGTGTACTTTCTTTAGTATGTTAAAGGTGAGCAGACTGCATTTTTATTTACAGAGCTGCTGAGAGTGAGACATCATGTTCCACAGTGTCTCTGAAATGTAAAATTTAAATTACAAATAGAATCCATACAATCAAAAATATTTCAAAAAGGAAACATCAAACTTGAAAAATTAATATTTTGACATCTGAATAGTCCAATTCATTACCCTGATTCTGAGATCTACCAAAACATGTGAGGTAGAAATAAAAGCTAGAACTTTCAATTTCAGGTGAGTCACTCACTGGGGCAGCCTGTTGCTATAGTCTTTACCTCAGAGATGTAAAGCTCCCTCCTCCAAGAAGAAGCTTATGCTGACATTTCTGTAAATGATTATCTCTCATACAAGCATTCTCCTTCCACTAGTACTGATATCCCATTTCTATAGAGCCCAGCCCAGTCTTTTCTTCATTGAGATTTCACTGATAATGGTTTTATTGCAAACAGTAGATGTCTGCAGCCAGATCTTTCCATCATATAACTTTAGAGAAGTATTTAACCTGGAAATAAGTCTTTTTTCCCTGATGCCAGTAAAATCATACCAGGCATAAATCCAGATCAACACAGCCAAAATATTTTTAGCATTTTTTCCTGGTGACTGTGAAGGGCAGATTGCAGATAATTAATTTGGAGAGCAGCATGCCATGTATTATAATCTCTTTGTTACTTCAGCATGGCTTCTCCTACTTGATAGGATGACTTATAACAGGTCAGGAAATTTAAGGTTGTCATGAATGGAAGGTAGCCAACAAAATTTTCCTGATGAGAGAAATATCTTTATCTAGTTGGCATCTCTCTATCTTGTGATAGCTGCTGGTCGCAACAGCTGTCTTTACACCTTTACATGCCTGAGGGGCACGAAGCAAGTACAGGACATGAAAGTCACTTAGGAACTCAGTAGCATAAGTCTAAAAATCCTTTTGAGACACAAAATTTTCCCATTTATTTTTACATCTCTTTTCAGAGGCCATCATTTCCAGTGCCAAGCTTGCTGTCATGAGACATGCTAATATACAGTCTAACACAGGGGTTTGGGGTGGGACCATTTGTAATCACCACAGAAAATGTTTGTGAACATCAAGAGTCCTTCTGCACAGAAAGTATCAAGCAGTTGGGCATGAAAAATGTGTGGACATGAAATTTAGTATCTTACAGTTTCTAGATGCTGTGAGGGGGTAAAACTCTTACTGGTCCCCCGTTTCTCACTAAAACTCCCCACATACACAAGAACACTCTGTGTATATTACTTTATTAGTTAAACTATAATGGAAAAAGCAGCTGTTCTTTTCCCCTTCAAGTTTTCCAAACGGAAAAGGTCAGTATTGACTGCATGCAAAACGATGATTGCTCTAAGTCGATATTTGAATCACCTCAGGATTTCCCTCTCTTCTTTTTGTTTGAATAGTTGTCAGACAAGGATTAAATTAGAGAGATTTGGGCAATACAGTAGAGCTAAACTATTTGTGGAATAAATACAACCAGTAACCCTGAAATATGTATGTTTAACAGCAATGCAGATGTACAGAGGAAGAGTGGGGTAACAGCTAATGGCTTCAACTTTTCTGCAGAGTGCCAACATATACATATACACACTGTTAGAAAGGAGAGATAACACACCCCTGAGAGTAAAAGCCTATGAAACATTTGTAGGTTGTGTATTTTTTCCTTTTTTCCCTTTCTCCTTCCCCTTCACTTTCCCTTTTCTGCCTCCTTCTCCTTTTGCAATTCAGAATCACAGAATGGGTCCAGTTGGAAAGGACCATAGAGAGTCCTCGGGTCCAGTCTCCCTGCTCAAGCAGGGTCAAACCAGAACATGTGGCACAGGAGTGTGTCTTGAATGCCTCCAGTAAGGGAGACTCCACAACCTCTGTTGGCAATCTGTTTCTGTGCAGTCATCCACACAGTGACAGAGTTCATATTGAGGAGGAACTTCTTGAGCATCAGTTTCTGTCCCAATGCCTCCTGTCCTTCTCCTTTCAGAAAACTAAACAATAAATCAGTATATAAATAAATGCATTCTAAGGAACAAAGACCTCACCTTTGCAATGACTGACCAAGGATTTTAATACTTCTCTTCTTCAGAATAATTACAATATAGTCAGGGGCTTGATGGCAGCACTGGAGAAACACTAAATTAGATATAATTTATCTGTCTGCTTTACACTTGTTTTCCACTTCCTAGGCACACTACAAAGTTACATCTCTGACTGTTCCAAGCCTGTATCTTTTAATTTCTTAGTTCATTTCTCTATACCTTCATATTTCTCTTTTCATCTGTAACATTTCCTGCCCAGAGTACTCTTTTTGCATTTCCTACTTTATCTTTTGCTTATCCACCATGCCTTTCTTTTTCATTTCATCTTTACTCTCTCTCCTTCCTCAAGGTCTGCTTTCAAAAGTGCATCTCATTATCTGTTATCTGATGTAACAATAACATTTCATTCTGTAGGGTAGACTCTAGAAATAGTCCTATGTGAAACTCTGCAAAAAGGAAAAAATACACTTTTTTGTTATTTTATCTGTCAAGTTTGAAATCTAAAATTTAAGAAAAAAATCTAAATCAGTTCTTTCTTGAAAAATTATTTTGTTTAAAAATTGAGGTCGTTAATTCTTTCTAAGTGCCAATTTTCAAAATTCTGGACTAAAGCTATGACTTTTGTTTGCAATTACCTAAATACTTAATGGTCAAGTTCACTTCTCTTAAGACATTTTTATCAGACCACAGACCCTGTAAAAACCCCCATCTTGAAGAATCTTCATATTTAATCAGTCAGGTTGTTGATTTGGTCTTGTTTGGGTTTTTTTAATTAGGATTCTATCTCTTAAAGGGATGTGCAGAACGTCAGTTCTGGAGTTGTTTCTTCCCACAGAAGTCTAGTTCAAAAGAAAATGGCGCAGGGGAATTTAAAATCAAGAGTAAGTCAAATACCTTCATATAGCCACTGCATACAAGCCAATGTGCTTTTCAGTGAGACCTGAAATGAACTACAGCATTGTAGAGAAGTATAGCACAAAAAACCAAAAACACTTATCTGAAGGTGAATCCCATGAGGAAAAGATGAAAAGGACATATTTGCTCACTGCTACAGTGTAGGCTTCCCAGAAAAATACCTGTGACCCAGACTCTGAGGTAAAACAACTCTTTGAAACTCTACAAACACCTTCCCCTGACAACCAGTCATGGCTTGTCAAGCCACCTCATCCCCATATATTGTCTCAGCATTTCTGACAGCGTGTGATAGCAAAGGCAGATTGTATTTTTATAATAAATATTAGGTCAGGGTTTGTGGCTTTTCTCACTCTGGAAGGCACCCTACTTGTGTTTTTTCATAAAAGTTCTCAGCCACAAGTTCATCCAGTTTAACAGCCACCTCATCCCACCCTGCCTTACAAATGCACCCATGTACGGAGCTGTGCAAACAGCTACTGCTGCATCAAAAAATGGAAAAACACTCATGTCACAGGTTGCAGAAGGTAAAAGCTATTTCCAGCTTTCACAAAGTAAAAAGCGGTTTTCAAAGGTGGAACAGTGTCATCTTCCCTTTCAGATATTCTCAGAAAAGATGTTGAATTCTGGAATATTCCTGTTGTTACAGTTGACAGCTCTTTGTTACAGCTCCAACACTCACATAGTGAAAAAAGTCCAGTTAAAACATGTCTATGCATTTGGATCAAAGGCTGAGTACGTTGAACTGATTTCAGAATAAAATGTCACAAAGTTGGCATCACAAAACTAAAACAAACAAGCAAAACCTTAGTGAATTAGTATTCACTACAGATATAATGCTAGAAATGAGTTCTGTGAATTATCATATACAGAGTGGGACTTCAGCAAAATCTCTGATAAAATGACACAGGCAATATCTGTGATGGCAAAGCTTGCCACTCCTAACCACCCATATCTACAGCTCCATAAAGGGAGAAAGAATTAAAGATAAATGCAAAGCATAAATAATGTCTTGCAAATACATATTTTAGCCAGCTGCAGTTTCACCTGTACACAAATGTGACATTGCCTTGCCAACTTGTCACTCTGGTGATGTCAGAGCAGAGTCCTGGGGGGTGTTTTTCCACAGAATGCATTAGAATAAAAATCTGTCCTTCCTTGATGTCAAGGAAGGTGCAAGTTCACATCTGTCTGTGTGCATTATGAAACAAGTTCAGACATTTCCTGAACTTCTTCATGCTATGCGGATATCCTGACACAGACCAGAGTGATCGTTGTTAGCCTCTGTTGTGTTTTCTGGAGAACAGCTGAAGTGGAGGGTGAAAGAACAAAAGCTCAGTGGAAAGATTCCCTAAGTAAACCCAAGTAGTTACCCTGTTTCTATGTTGGGATCATCAGAGTGTCTGTAGTCCCCATATAGAAAATAACATTTATGGGTGACAGCACATCTGACCAAGAGTAATTTGGATTAATGCACCACCATTGTGAATTAATTGTTCATATTATATGCAAGGAGAAGGTGACATCAAATAAGAGAAAGAATCTATCTCTCTATCTCTGGGTTGGACTCAATCTCCCCCTCTGTGGGTTCATTTATAATCTTAATATATGGACTTATGCAGGGGAATTCTTTAGAAAAGAAGAGAAGACAATGTACATTGGTACATCAGCCTTTTTGGTTTTCTTCTTTTTTTTTATTTTATCTGAGAACTAATGAATCGATTTGGAGAAGTAGTGAGACTATTTCCCTTATTTGATCTTTTGGTAGTGAACTAACCATCATGTTTTAACTTACTGCACATCTTTATCTATAAAAATTATTGTTAAGTTTGATTTTTAATTAATTTGTGATCTTGGATTTATTTTCTGATATTTTTTCCGAGTTTGTGCTGTTCATAATGTGCTAGTCATTGATTCAGTACTATTTTTTATATACCACAGCCAACAGAATGACAAATCTTCTAAGTGAATCTTTTCTTTTGAATATTTTAATGTTTGATATTTAAACCTTGCTGAAAGCTGTGAGGAAAATGAATCTAAAATATTTGTGAAAATATTTTGTAGAGTATTTATGCCATTTGCTTAAAGCTGTACTTGGAATCCCTATTGCTACTCAAGAGAAACTGGCAAAAATAGGTCTTGGATAAAATGAAAATTAATCTGTTCAAGGAACTTAATGTAAAAATAGTAAATGGAACTAAAAATTTTCTTCATACATAACAGCAGCCACGTCATCCCATACAGGTTCAGTCACTTCCTCATTGTGCCTTGCTTTTCTCCAGAGGAAGATTTTGTTTGCTGGGTCCTCTCTCCTAAGAGAATTGGGATAGACACATTGCTCTGACCTGCACTGATCCTCCTAGTCAAACATTGCACTTCTCAGGATAACATTAAAGGAAAATCACTGTGTTGTTTCACAAATCATTTGACTCATACTGAGGATCTCACACTGGAAATACTAAAATGTTATCTGGATTTCCTGAATGTTCTGAATGAAAACTTTAACTTCAGGTATGTTGTATTTAATTTTGTGTACCTGTTGTGACAAAGGAAAAAGTTCATCAGAGATCTGATTAAATCAGTGGTTACATTTATTATATTCCAAATAGAATATTTTGCCAGCCAGGAGCATAAACATTTTGTTATTTTTAAAAAGGGTAACATTCAGTTCATTAGGAAAAGGGTTTGCAAAGCTAAAAATAGTTATAAACCTAATCTCTTGGTATAAAAATTAAAAGTAAACAACAAAAATTAAATATGTCAGAAAAATCTGAAGAATACTTAATTTCATATTCAAAAAAGTCTATCCACGGTCAAAATCTAGAATCCAGATATAATGTTACATTGGTTTAAAGAGAACCCAAAATCTGATTTAGAGGAAAAGTGAAAGCAACCATGAAAATACCTGTATATAGGATGTGGAATGAAAGACAAAGTTTTTAATACTATAATTTAGAAGATAGATGATTATTGGAGGAAGCCAATGAATACATGAAGACCTATCAGCTCATAATTAAGACCAGTTAGAGGAGATCTTGGAACCTTGGGGCAGTTCCTAGTTGTTTCTTCCTTGATCTTGCAAATGTATTCAAGAAATATCTAATTTAGCAGGTCTTTGGGCAGCTGTGCTCATTGCCCCTGGGAGAGAGCACAGGTCCATTAGCAGAGGAAAACTATACAAGCAATTAATAATTAGGCAGAAAAATGGGAGAGTTCAGCAAACTTTCTCTTTTGTATGTGTGGGAAAAGGCAATGGTTTTAATTGCCCAGATCATGATGCTAAAATAAATTCCTTGACAATAGAAACACATTAAAATGTTAAATATATAATAAAACTATGATATTCTGTAGAGTTTTTTAATAAGTGGACATAGTTTGAAATCCTCTCTTTAAAATGCTGCTCAAGCTCTCTAGACCAGTAATGCCAACTTTCAAAAAGTCCAGGAACTCACCAGATGTCCCAGAAATCTTCAAGAAAAGAAACTTCACGACATTTTGAAAAGGACAAACAGGATGATCTATCCTAATGTTGATCACCAACTATGTAATGCAACAATCACTTGAGGAGAGATAATGGATGGTAATATAATTAATATCAATCAACATGGCTTATGGAAAATAAATCTTGTCATATTAACTTTCTTTTTGAAATGAAATCTGGCATTTGACCTATCACTAGCTGACATTTAGCAGTGAATAGAGCACTCTGAATGGATTAAAATCAGGCTAACTTCTCAGTCGCAAAACATCTTCATAAACAAGCAATTATCTCTGAATGGCCATGTTGTGATCAGAGTTCAACAAGAATTAATCTAAACTAAAGAGGATTTACACTTCAGCATAGAAATTTTGTTCCTTCACTACCTGGGTAGTACAAATAAAACCCTGCAGCATCTCCTCACAATATCCCAGCAACACAAACACAGCAATTTGCTACTGTCACACCAGCTACACCACATACCATGCACAGCACACCAGACTATGGATTGCTGGCAGTTTGTACCCAATCCTCCAGTGGTGGCAGGAAAGGAGAGTGTGGAGAGATGCTTTTCCTGCATTTCGAGACATGCATTTCAAACTATAGATGAAATAAAGGATAAACAGTCTTTCACTTAACTAGACAAAGTGGCTGACATGGATGAGAAAACATGGACTAGACAGTAATGAAGAAAGGAAGAAACATCTGTTTGTTGTTTGGATGTACAAAATACAATTTAAATGACAGTAGTACAAGCAAAGGCATGAGTAGTATGGAAGAGATATTTGGATGTATCAGCCAGGCGATGTATTCAGCAGTTCAAAAGAAATAACCTTGTTCCCATCAATATGTGTGATTTTAGAGTATATTGTAAGCCTGAAATCCAAGCTTTCCCTCAAGAACAGAGATTTCAATCCTGAAATGCAGGTTAGCCAGCAAGCACAGCATTGAGGCAGAAATGAAAAATATAATCCAAAAGGGCTTGTCTGCTAATTCTAAAATAGAAAAGCGTAGTGTAAAACTCTTTTGAAAAAGTGTTTTCTAAATGAATGTTAAGCTCCAAGGGGTTACCCAGGGAGCTATATATTACACTGACATTAACACCAAATGGGTTCATCTTGGTTAATGTTCTTACAGTGAATGCCAAAGTAATTCATCACTAGTGGTTACATATGGTAAAGTATTAACACATTTCATCAGGAAAACATTCTTTGAATGTCATGGTTCCAGCACTTGGGACCTGAGAGTAGTTCAAGATGCATGACACAAACCACTATCACATTTTCAAATGCTATCATACAAGTTATAGTTTAATCTGGTGTCTGTTAAGTAGGTGCGCAAATATTTGATTACTTGACAGCAGTTCACAGTCTACTGAGAGCAATCACTCATAGAAAAATTAAAGGTGAGTTCATTTTAATGCAACATTTTTTAATACATGGGAGACCACCTTTTTCCCAAAAATCAAGTTTGTGAATAAGTTTGTTTACCCCTACCAGATATTCTCAGATAGTCCAGATTTTACCACTGTTGCCTAAAGCGGGAAGCAAACTCATTCCAAAAGCAATAAATACACAATGGAAATAGAGATCTGCTGCTGTTTTACCCAAAAGCAAGGGCAAGATCATTACAGTGGAATTGTTCCTATATCTTCTGGAGCTGAGGGATGCACTGGATGCCAATGTTGGCCACCAAAGGATAGAAAAAATGGGTCTCAGAGTCACCAGTGATAGTGCAAGCCTGTAAGTCTTCCTGTGAACAGAGCAGTTTCATCTCATATTGACTCCCTGGCCCCAATTACAGCATTCTTATTGCACAGAACCTTATTACATCCTATTGCATGTATATGTCAGGACTGACTGGTGGAAACTGTGGAGGGAAGCCAAGTTTGAAGTCCATGGAAAAAGGATGGAGAAACTGTTAATGATTGTCCTGTTTGCTCAGATTTTTCACTCTTCTACATCTTCTGTGTATATAAAAACCTTCTGTGAATTATCTTCTCCCATCTACAATGGTGTGAATGGAGCTGTGGTAACTGGGGAAGAAACTGAGCTCATCATTTTAGGTCCTTGACATTGACTGTAATGACATTACTCAAGAGCTCAGGGTGGCAGAAAGGGATTTTAGATGTTTCAGATGCACCATTCTGTGACTTTTCTCTCTGCTCGCTGTTCTTGTGCTGTTCCTTCATTGGGTTTGACCCAATGCACCGGTGTTGCATGTTCTGTTTTCCCTGGCAGGATCAGGACAAGGGAGACAATTGTCACAACCAATACTTAAATAGTAAAGCTGTATCAGAATAATAATAGCAAGAAGAAGAAAACAACAACAACAACAACAACAACAATATTAGGCTGTTATTATTAACAGCAGAAAACTATCTCCCCATGGTGCTTACTCCCTCACACAATTTGGTGTCACTCAGCACTGCCCAGCTGGAGCAGCAGCTCAGGGGTCAGACCTAGCTGTTGACTTAGAGGCAGAGAGACAGCAAATCCCTCAAGGGGTCCCTTGTTTCATCAGCATATGTATAATCCCATATTCTTTCTCTGAACAGAGCACATAAAATCCTTCTTGGATGTAGTAGGATTTATACAAGCTGTTGTTGCTGGTGGCCTTGGGCGGATATGGAAAGTTTGTGGTGTCCTGAGTTTATCAACTCTGATGAATCCAATAGACAACTAGTCTGACAAGCTTATAAACTCTTAGCAGCCTTTCATATGGTACCCCTCAGCATGTATTTTTTTCTCTGTTTGATCTGCTATTTTTGTTAATTTTTTCTCTATCCACACCCTATATCAGTAGAGGTCAGTTACACGAATTTACAAGGGCTCTTGTGACACAAAGCTCTCATTTCAGACACGTAAAGTGTTTATAATCAGCAAATTTCATAGCAAGCACTCTCACTCAACACCTTTTTTAAGTTATTTTTATTGATAAGTTACTATTTCTACATACTTATAAGTACAGAAGTCAGCTGATGTAAGCAGTGAGCAAATTAAACACAGCCTGGAAGATTTCATCCATGGTGAAGGTAAAACCATTTCTTTTTATATTTTTTACCTTACAGAGATCACCTACTATGCTTTGTTTGGGCCTGTCATGGTGATATTACCTTTATACAGGAAAGAGTGAGTGGGACATTGGAAGGCCAGGAGGAAATGATGAAGAGAGAAAAGACTGAGGGAAGGAAAACTCTTTTCTATCCCTTCTTGAGCTCAACTCATTATATTACTCCTGGTTTTTAGAACATTTGAGCTACTCTTTTCTGCCTCAGAGAAGGAAACTCTAAGCCTCTAAACTCCCAAGCCCCAGATGAAGAAAAAAATAGCCTCTCTCCACAACTCTCTGGGGCAGCATGCTGAGCTTAGCAATGCAGCAACACCCGTGGCTTTTGAAGGCAGAGTCATCCTGAGTCTTCTCTTCCAACTTAGGGAATCCAACAGGTCATGGGCATGGTGCTGACAAAGGAGAAGCAGAGTAGAGTTAGCTGTCATGCTTCATCCACGTGTCTGAAGGAGTGAACTGACACTGAAGGGCTCCTTCTTATGCATAACTTTTTATATGCAAAATGTCCTTTTACTTGTCCTTGGATAATAAAGTACTCATGAGAAGTTAGATGTGAAATGTACATTTTTTGTCTAACAGTCAAGCAAGTGATAGACAACGTTTCCTGTCAGGTCAGATTTTGAAGAACAATGACAAAATAAAAAACTCCAAAATTTTCCTATTACTTTTTAGCTGTGGCAAGTTTGACTTGATGGATTTGTAAATCATATAAGAAACAAGATACTGACTTGCCCCTATTGTAGCCCTTGATTAAACCCGTGCTTTTTTAGGTTCTCAAGCTTGGCAGCACCCTCTGCAAAAGATGTCATATACATTCTGCTCACAAATCTTCATCTGGCTGCAATACATATTCATTAGCACCAACAGTTTAGAGGGCTGCTGTTCTCCATTTTGTCTTAAATCACTTTGAATGGTTATGAGCAAAACTTGGGTTTTCTTCTTTTCTATTCCTAGAGCTTAACAGAGTGCCCATACCCCTGTGTTTGAAGTAGCAGTGTTCTCAGATACCTCCTTAGGATGTAAAATTTTTGTATGAGAATCACAACAATGAAAAGTATGAATGGCACAAGCAGCATGAATTCAATATTTAGAAAGAGTCTCAACTAGCTCCATCTGTGGACAAATGGTTCCAGTGGTGTGGAAACTCTAACCACAATCAGGCATTCATTTCCCTTGCATTCAGATAAGATGTAATTGGTATAAAATTAAAGGTTTCCTCATGTTCATTCCCAAACCTAACCTTTTCTCCTGGGGTCTTGTAGCTACAACTGGGGAAAAGAGCCACAAGGCACCACCAGTCATCCATCCCAACTATGCTGGCAAAGGAAGGATGCACATCTGAAAAGAGCTGACGTGGCGCTCTCCTCTCCTCATTTTGTGACCCACTTACTGCATCAGAAATAATCTATGTTTTGGCTGGCCGGAGCTGGGTGTTTACAACATGCAGAGGTGCCAGAACCTGCTCTGTCCAGGCTGGTGTGTCTAGACAGGGCTGCGTCACACCGCGAGTTAGCTCAGGACACACAGCGCTGCAGCCTGGCACCGTGCCTCAGGCAATTCATCTTGCTTTGCAGCAGGACTAATTAGTCTGGGGGAAGAACAAGGCTGACCAATAGACCAGAGCCAGATTATTCAAGGCTTTTGCAGGTGCTGCTGTACAGAGCAGTGCTGGGCAGCATAAACATTCCCACAGGAAAAGTGCATGGTAAGTCCTCAAGGTTGTGGGCCTGAATTTCATCTTCATTAAGGTCCTGGAGCAAACAGCCTTAGTGGAGGCATGAGAGTAATTGTCTTTGGGAGAGGATGCTAACAGCTGGGAAAGAGAGGAGCCTTGGAGGCCCTTGTGCTTAAGGCCCTGGGATCTTTGCATGTAACTTTTAGAGAGCTAAGCTCAGCTGAAGTTTTTGGACAATATCGACATAATGAACGAAAACCAGAAAATTGTCTGTCCACTTCTGATACTGGGGATTTTGCAAAAGTTTAGCTGTCTGAAAATTCATCCCACATTTAAAAGAAAAAATAGTAAAATCCTAATATTATTTTATGAGCCAGATGAGCAATCTGACCCAGCTGGCTGTCCAGACACCAGATTCTCTGTGCAGCCATAGGGGAATGAGCAGGACAGGGATCAGGCAGGGAGGCAGAGCTGCCCTTTGGAGGCAGCCTGCTGTGAGACTGAGTAACATGATTTACAGTCATGGTCATCTGCAAGGGGTGGAAACAAACAAAAGTGAGCAAACTGTGGGTGAGCAACTTTATTTATAAGCCTCCTAAAAGCTGAAATGCAGGCAAGACTTTCTGACAGAAATCACCATCTCACCATTTAACAGTGACACATAGGTCTTTTCTTCTTTCCAATTTGACTTTTATTTCCCTGTAACTAAATATTGATGTGTTTATTTCTAACACTGGCCCCAAACTCCTTTCCACTACTTTTTATTTTAAATGGAGAAGTGCGAGAGAAAGAACAAGAGTTCTTTTTTTTTTTTAAGGAAAGAAGAAGAAAGAAAAAAAGCAGAGTTGTACAAAGGATCAAGGAAGGCCACTGCATGTTAGCTGAAAATAATGGATTCACTTAATCCTGCTGAGGTAAATGAAAGCTGACTGCTAAAGAGAGCCACTGCGTCATAATAAAGTTGAATGAACTTGGGTTTCCAGTCCTGGAGAGGTTTTGAGGTAAAACTGTGAGCCAAGAAGGGTTTATTTGAAAAACAGGATATGTAATTTGAGTCTACATAGAAATAGATGGCATCTCTCCCCTTTTAGGAATCACGCTTTGTCTCATTTCTGGGAAAGTAATAGCTTAGAGGTGGCAGAGACGTATGAAATTTCACAGATGCTAAATAAGAGACAATGAAAACTTTTATAGACTTGTCATCACATCATTATATTATTTGCTTGCAGATAAGATAAATCAGAGTTCTAAGAAACAGAGCACGGAAAATAAAGACATGGTGTGATCTGCAAGTCCAGTAGATCTCTAAAGTCCTCCAGTAGAACTCTCTCAATTCTTCCAGGGTCCTTGTAAAAAACTATATTGGTCCCTATCACAATGGTGAGCTAAATTATGCTGCTTCTTATGCTTTATGTAAATTCTATCAGAATTTTAGAATTTTTTTTCTTCACCTTGCTTAAAAATAGTGGAGAAAGACCACAGCCAAAATAGTAAGTCATAGATGTAAACAGTGTTTCTAATGACACTGACCTCTGCCGGGTGCCAGGGTGGCCCACATAGGGCAGAGCTGATTGCCAGATTTGTGAGTAGCAATATCAGAAGAAAATAAACAGCTAGAATTTTCTTTCTAGAATTTTCTAATCTTTCCCGATGGCAACAGGGAATATCCATTTTCTCTCATCAGCTAGGATTTCCACCTCATAAATAAATCTCTTTCAGTCACAAGGATCTATGACATTGGCAGGGATAGATATTGTCATACCTTTCCGTGTGATACTGTGACAGATATTGCCACACCTTTCTGTGATGCCTCATAGTCATTACCTTCTAGGCCTTTTATAAAACTGTAGCTTTTTGGAGTGTGCTTTATACAATTGTGAGTGAGGATTTGGTATTTTGATAGTGATTCTAGATCAAATGTCTTTCACAGGAGACCCTGAGAAGAGCAGACTCACTCTTTGTTTGTCCAGTCGGATCCTGTGTTCACAGGAAGGGCATTCAATGATGACAAAATATTTTTTATCTTTCCTCTTCATCCTTCTTTATTGACCAAGCTCCTGTGTCACCCTGTAGTTTCACAAACTCTTGAAGAAGAATCTCAAGGATTCTTCAGGAGTTTAAAGATTCTCACATCAAATTCCATGCCATGACTGTGTCTGGCCTGCAAAGGTGTATCAACATCATCTCTGCCACCCCACCAGCTCCCAGCCCAGCTATTCTGCTGGGATCCTTGTGGACTCCCTGGGCTGGCACACGTGTGACTGAGCCAGTCTTCCTTGTGTTCCACAGTTAAACATTTGAAACTGTCATTGATAGAGTATTATAAGATCCAGAGCCTGTTACAAATAAATGGTAGGGATGAGATCACACCAGAGCAAGGAGGGGAGGATTTATTCCTGCAAATGGGTGTTGTTCCATGCCCCTTGTCCTCAGGGATTGGGAATGTCCCCTGCCCTTTCAGTTACCAGCCAAAGTAAAGGTAATACTGAACTCTGTTGTCCATGATTTTTCAGAAGGAAGTCTAAGCTCACCCATTCCTCAAAACCTTCAGGGGATATTGGAAGTGCCTTAGCTTTCCTGCGAGGATGTCGCTGTCCTCAGACTCTGTGACTGTACTGCTGCGTCCTATGGGAAGGAGGGCATGAGTGGCTTTTTGCTGTAGGAAGGAGAGGCAGGAGCATCAGTACTTCTTATGAAACTACAGCTCTGATGCTCTTACAGATGCTCTTCCTTGGCAACTCATGGTTGGTGCACACTAGTTGTGCCTTCAGGACTGCAGAACTTCTAAACAGCGGGACTAGAAGAGAAAGAATGGAGAGAATTGCAATGGCAAGTGTGACCCAGGAGGCTATTTGCTTCTATGCACATGAATTCTTACAAGGCACCAAAGAGGATTTATCTTCTGTCTGAGTACCTGCAGAGCAATTACTGGAAGATTAAGAAGACTTGAACAGTGCAGCATGAACAGTCTGGGTGTCAGTAACCCAGTATTCATTGTGTTGTAACTTGCTACGCTTTGATTATTTGTGCAATAAAAAGAGATGTATCACAATCAAGGAGCCAGAAAAGGGCAGAATGATGCTGGTTTAGTAACAGCAGACTTAGTGGTAATTAAGAGGAATACATTGGTGCTGTATGACTAAGGCAAGCCATTAAGAGCACACTGTTACTGCACTATTGTCCAACCATGTGCTGCTTTGTGTCAGCTTGTGAGCAAACTGTGCTCAGCATCTGTATGACATTTAAATGAGTTGCCAATGCCCTTTTGGAATCTTAGGAAAATAGCTTGATTTTGGAGGTGTATGCCTGTTTTGCAAGACAAAGTAAATAATGAATAATGATTTTTCATAAGGTAGAAATGGCATTGAGTAGTCATAAGGAGAAACAAAATCTGAGTTTGCAAGTGCTATCAACTGCTTTCTAATAAAGAGGCACTATATATGGTAGATTAATATCACTATGACAGAACCAGGTAATCAACCCAGAAATATCCACTTAGCATGACAATTTGCTCCTGAACAACTTCTAGCATGTTTATTGGGTTTCTGGCAATACAGTTTTGTGGTGTTCTTTCTGATGCAGCTGTTGGTACTTGTGCTTCTTTCAAGCACTTCTTCTTTCCCCTCATGGGTTTTCTTATCTTTGTGGAGCTGAAGAGGTTTGAACACATACTTTCACTTTTCCTCTTAGCCTCTTCATTATCTCTTTTACAATTAGGAAGGAAATGCCTGTCAAATGCTTGGGACACCACTAAAATTACTAAAGAAACATTATTTTTTTCTTAGGCATAAGACATACTAGACTTAGAGAATTAAAAAATGTTATGTATTAGAACCCCTACTATATTTAAGGATTTATCATAAACCAGGCATAAGACCAGATTTGCCTTTCAGATGACACTCAGAGAAATTCACCACCTCCCAGCATGTTGAGGTGGTGAGGGCATTTACCTAAAATTTGTTATCATGGTGACTGTGCCAAAGGGAAAGAGAAATGATCTTCAGGTAATATCAAAATAAGCCATTTAGCAACATCTCCTGAAATTTGTATAGAAGAAGGTGGTTTTAGCTCACATAACATTTCTGAAGGACCGAAATTCTTAAGGAAAACAATTGCAATGGAGAGGATTCTATTTGTCTGTGAACCACCATAAGTTTGCCTTTCCCAAAAAAGCAATTAAGCTGTTAAGGAATGGTGTCCTTCCCATACCAGGGGAACAAAATAAGTTAGGTTCCCAAACAAGTGTAGTAAGATTGTGTCTGACACCAGGACAGTCCTTCATACCAGTGTCAGTCTGACGGTCTACAAATGGGAAAATGTGCCATCACTACAGACTTCTGCAAAAGCAGCTCAGAAGAAAAAAATTCCCTTTCTTCTAAAGGACTTTGCTTTAACTGACAAAGTACCAATTTCATTCATTTTTCTTTTAAAATAAAAAAATATGGGTTTTTCTGCTGAATTTTTCTCCTGAATTTTGTGTAAATATTGCATGACCTACTCCAGTGGAGGACTTTTTCTACTCACACTATATTGGTTCATTCCTGTAGAAAATGTGCTTACTGGCTTGTCAAGAAGATGTCATGGTTATGTTCCCATTGTTTAAATTCACTCATCATTTATTTCAGCTGACTTCCAGAAAGCACTTTTGACATAAATAATGCATTGTCCACATGAGAGTTGTTCCCACGCAAAATGGGTGGCAGAAGACTTTGACCTTTGAGCAGCAGGCTAATCTGAGTGGTACTCACTCAAAGTTATACATATCCAGACAGAAAAAAAAGAAAAAAAAAAAAAAAAAGAATGAGTGCAAATGCATGCAAGGATGTGAGAACCTAGTTCAGACTTGCAGGCAGAAGTGTGTAGTCCAGAGATGTAAGCAACACAGGAGACAGGTGATTTTAGTAAATTGCAAGACCTCTTATGCTTTCTCAGTGGCAAACATAACATGACTATGAGTATACCTTAGTCTTAAATATCAGATTTCATGAAAAAAGCAAACCTCTTTTCTGCAAATGTTATGTTCCTGTCCATCTCTATGCTCTAGTAGGTTGAACAGTAATTACATTTCCATGGAACCAGCTTGCAGTCATTTTGAAAAATTAGGCAAATCAGAAACAAATAATAAAGTAATTTTCCAGTGATTGAAATTGTTGTCATAGAATTAAGGCATTAGCAGGATCCAACCATAATGATTTTGTAAGCATATTATCTTCACTGGACAGCTGATTTCACATAGTATACATGACTTTATTCATCAGTTCCATCTCTTGCTTATTGGGATGAGTTTCCAAAAAAACCCCTGCTCTTAAATCAGCATTATTCTTGCTTTGCATTTCAAATGCCCTAATCAATATTCAGCCTTTGCCCTTTTTTTACCCGGCCTTTTACCTTTAGGACAACTGTGCGCGTGCGTCAGCCTATTATAATTTTAACAATGTATCACAGTTGCAAATCTGATTCAGATCAATGGCTTGAAAGTGACAAACTCTAATGATCTAATCTCCTATTAAATATTCATGAAGGAAGCTTGGAGAATACACACTCCTCTCCTTCCTAATGGATGTAAAAGAACCAACTGCATTTTACTGATTGATCATGTGCATGTTCTTATTCCAGAAGCATACTACAGAAACCTCTACATTGTGAAACTTTCTTTTAATATGTAGCATTTATTTACCATTAAAGAAAATAGCAACATTATTCCTTTGACTGATATACACATAGATGTGTCAGAAGTATATTTATGCTAAACACACCTACTCTTTATAGCAGCTTTTCAGGTAAAATCCTTTGTGGGATATAAGCCACATAGAATCCAGAAGGACCCAGAGACATAAAGCTCTGGCAGGCACACACTCTGAAGCTCATGATGATTCCTAGGTAAACAGCCAAGGACAGAATGTGCATATGGAAATAATGCAGGTCTCTATAAGAAATTTTGAGTATTTGTTGATCTAAGTAAGGAAATACATCTAGACAGATATGCACTTTTGCACATACCACCTTCTCTTCTCAGACAAACACAAAGCCTTTTGATTTTAATATTGAAGAAAAAAAATATTATTGCAAAGAAGCTTTGATAATGCTAGCAACTCCTCATGAAACACTCTTTAGAATAGCAGCATCTCAGTCATGTCAGGAGGCTTCTGATTCTCTGCAAACACTGAGAAATGGAATTCAGTGAATAATCATCTTCTTCTGCCTTAATTTCCATGCCAACTTTTTTACTTTGTTTTTAATTATCACTTTTTAAATGTTAGGGTGGGGAGGGGTATATCAAAAGCCACAACATTTACAAGCAAAAAAGTACCTTCCCACACTTTCCAAACTAACTGCTTGATAGAATAACTAAATTTGAGTCCTAGGCTGACTCAGCACTCAAAATGGGCCTGATTCGGAAGTTGTTATGCAAGTGATGATCTCTGCTGAGATCAATGAAAGTATTGCCTGTGCACATCCTCTGAGATCAGGGCTCATCTATGACTCAGAGTCATTCTCACTCCCCCCTTTCTTATCTCAAAAATTCCTAAATTTGTTCCAGCCATAATGTCATTAGGTTTAATCTATTTTGGTACAAGCAAACAAAATTTAACAGCTTTCCATGTATATTTCTGTGCTGTCCTGAATAGAAAGGTTTTACTGCAGCAACCCTTATATTTCCTCTTACATTTTTAATTCATAGGTCATAACACACAAAAGGCTCTCTCCTGCATTCAAGCCAAAGGATAGTTTCTAGCAAAGTGATACTAAAGTGTGCCCTTTTCTTTCCTGCAACATACCAGGTAGATAAGTTGTAACTCCCACTGAAAACAAAGAAGGCATCTAGAGTGTTTTGCAGATCATGGTTTGACTTCTTGGCTCCTTTTGATTTGCAAAGGTCAGACAGTTTAAGAGTATGAACCACAGACGGTGAGACTTCACAGGAAGGAATTTGTCTCAATATATGCAGGTTGAGTCTTCTCTCTGGACATGCTGGTGTTGAGCAAGAAGCCAGTGTTTTATAATCTAATAACAATGATATGCAATGATTTTATGAATAGCGGATGCAATCTAGTCAGGGAAGTGACGTTACTGCATAAGTTAATAGTCTATTCAGCAAAAGTAGGGACTAGCTAAATAAACTAAAAAAAAAGCAAGGATGACTCCTTTTACCTTGGCAATAGCATAAATGCCATCAAAATAAACAGGAAGGGAAGGTGCACTTGCATCAGAACTTCTTCCAAGCTGTGACACAGATGTTTGGCCACTGCAGAGGACAGTGTCACTAAGTAGCTCAGGAGTGATTCTCACTCCTGAAGGGGAAGGAAGGTTAAAAAAGGGTCCTGCACAGAGGAAAAACCTTTTCTTTGACAGCAGACAAGACAGAAATGACTGGTGAGTATGACACTGCTGCCTGCATCCTAGCTGCTGTGCAAGTGCTTTAGGACACTGTGAACATGCAGGATCGCCATATGGAAGACAGACAGATGCTATTCAGCCTACACATAGCTACAGACAGTTCATTGAATCCTTTCTTTCCTTAAAGGTTTTTGCTCTCAATAAATTATGCCGTACTTGTAGCAGACTGTTTGTTCACACAGGGTCTGTGAACAGCTCTGTTATCCCATGTCTCCTGCTCATTTTCAAGCTGTTGTGGTATGGATAGAGTTAGATGGAGCTGAGTGAAGGATAGGGAGCCTGCTTGAAAACACAGGTGGGTTTGGAGGCTGGTAGCACTCTGCAGGGTCCATGTTCCTGGAAACACCTTTCTACCTTTGGCTCAAGTACAGACATTCCCTAGTAGGTCACATGCACAGGCTGAACACCATTTCAAGCACTGCACTCACTAAGCCCCAGAAACAGCCCCCAGGCCAGTTTGAAAGGCCATTATCAGTTCACTGCTGAGAAAGAGGTTAATTTGATGAAGAAGACTATTGGAGGTGTTACAGACCTTTTTTAAGGGGTGTGATGGGGTGGTTTTAGCCAGGCACAATTTTAGCCAGGATATATGCAAGTTAAATTAGAAACCAATTACCTGGTGGTTGGTTCACACAAAAGACAGCAAGGATCCACCAGTCCATTGAGCTAAGCTTTAGTGTGGTCCCCATCCCTGACAAGGCACTGGAGTCTTTGTCAGACAGGCAGGAGAGGAAGCCGCCACAGTTCCCAGGGGCAGACGATCAGCACTGGGGAGTGCTGTGGTTTAATCCCATCCAGCAACTAAGCAACACTCAGCCACTCAGTCTCTACCTTGCTAGCAGCATCAGAGAGAGATTAAAAAAAAAGGGAAAAAAATCTGGGTTCAGATAAAGACAGTCAAATAGGGAAAGCAAAAGCTGTGCATGCAAGAGAAGCAAAACAAAGAATTCCTCACCATTTCCCATGGTCAGGCAAGTGTTCAGCCTTGCCCAGGAAGGTTAGGCTCCATCATGCATAACAGTGACTTGGCAAAACAAATGTCATAATTCCTAGTGTCCCCCTCCTTTCTTCCTCTTCCCCCAGCTCTATATGCTGAGGCTGATCCCATATGGTCTGGGATATTTCTTTGGTCATTTGGGATCAGCTGTCTTGGACGTGTCCTGTTCCAGCTTCCTGTGTGCCTCCAGCTGCTTCACCAGCATAGCAGTACAAGAAGCAGAAAAGGTCTGGATGTTGTGCAAGCACTGCTCAAGGGTAACTAAAGCATATCTGTACTATCAACTCTGTGTTCAGCACAAATCCAAATCATAGCCTCATACTAGCCACTGCGAAGGGAATTAACCATCCCAGGGAAAAACAACACTCTGAGTTACCATCTTCATCCTCTCTGTTAATGTAGATGGCACCAATAGTTTGGCCTAGCAACCTGATAATTCCCTCTTTTTTTCTCTTTAGGATTTCACACTTTTTCATGTAAATCCTATCTCTTCTGGATTCTTGAGCTTCTAACAATCCCAAACCAAAATCCTAATTTTTACCTTCCTTTGCTCCACACTGTCTTTGTCATAGATCCTTCTGGATGCCCTTACTCAGCAGCCTGGGAAAAGGTTGCACACTTTGCTGTGTCACAGCTGGGCCCTGGACATTGATCATGAGGGAGCTAAAGCCCATGGGGCAGGCAGCAAAAGGCTTTTGCAGACCAAGGTTGCAGAGGATGCAGACCTTACACTGGTGAAGGGTTACCCTGTGAGAGCAGCAGCATCTCCTGTGGATTTGGAGGAACCTTCACTGGCGAGCACAGCTCTGCATCCTGCACTGTCTGGGCAGGGATGTTTCTGCACCACAGGAACTCTATTAATACCTGAACCCGTCCCTGGGATGAATTACACAGCTGGTGTGTGGGAGGGTGTGTACAAGTTAGAATTCTTGCTAAGGTGCCATTTCCAAGGTGCTCCTGCCTGCAGGCTTCCAGTTTATAGCTGAATCTCAGGGATAATGAGGAAGTGAGGAAAGCAGAGCAGAAAGTCAGTGGTCACAGCACTCATCCCTGAACAACCTAGGATTTTTATGATGTCACTAATACTTTACAAGATATTTGATTTTATTATAATTGCTATTTCTTTTATGACACAAGGAATATTAATCCCAGTATTTCCGGGTGGGACGTGCCTGGCCTCATCTGACCCTTGCTGCTGGGCCAAAGGCGGCAGCTGTGGTGTTTCACCTCAGAGATGCCTTTGGCCGGCTGGATGCTGCAGCTGGGCACTCAGAACAAATCCAGGCATAGTAGGAACTCAATTTACCTCTGGTGGAAAAGGTTCAGGCGACAATGAAGAGAAACAGGAGAGGATTCTATCGTAGAGTTTTAATCCAGAGTTTTATTCCAGGATGACAGACCTCTGAATCTTGTAACAGCTCCCAGTGGAATATCGACCGCATGGTCCCGTCTCCTTTTAAGGGACAGGGGGAGGGGAAGGGACAGGTGAGGCAGCAACCAGGTGTGAGGAGGGGAAGGCTCAAGGGACAAAGACACTTGGACAGGCCAATGAGCCCAGACCTGAGGGGCATCTTTTGAACTTCTGCCAACCACACCACGACCCTGCTGGAATGTTAAGATTGATGGACAGCTCTCAGCAGGAGGGCAAAGGGGGAGGGGAAAGGAGAGGGTGGCACACCTGGGGGGTTGGGATAGGTGAAACAGGAAATGGCGTCACACTGCAACAATAACAGAAGTTTCTGATGTCACTGCATCATCATTTCAAGAGTCACATCAACCTTCAGTGTTGTCAAATAGATAAAAATAACATAAAGCTTTATAAGCCTTTCCCACAGCTCTAGCAGGGGAATGTTTTCTTAAAATTCTCATGAATTGGAGAACATATAAGAATTTGTGTATCAGTTTCAATCATCTCCCCTCCTTTAACTGGCCAGAGTCATTCCTGAGGTCAGCAAAATGGACCTAAGAAAGGGCTCTGTTTCATGATTTCTACAGCTCTATAAAAAGTAAAAAAAAAAAAAAAAAAAAAACAAAAAAAAAAACACCAAAAAAAAACCTTTCAGTAAAATAAGCAGTGGAAACTGTGATAATGAGTCAAAAATAGGCTGGATGATTTAGTGAGGGCTTGTCAAAACTCCTTAGTTGAAAAAATATATATATTTCCCAATACTCTAAATATATGAAATATTCAAGGGCTTCTTGTATGAGTGGAAACCCCCGGACAACAGTCTTGGGTTGCGTAGATGCTGATCTTATTTATACCTGTGCACAGACAAGATCACGTCATTATATATTTTATCGTATATTGCTAAATCCCACATGTTTAATCATGGCATTACAGATGAAGTGGCAAAACTTTTCCAGTGGCCTTCAATATGAACACAGCTGTTTCATCCTAAACATGCTTGCATCAGTGAAAATTATTCCCATTTTGGCACTAGGAGTAAGCCACTTCAGAATACCTTGTTCTGCTTTCTCACTTGGAAAAAAAAAAAACACTTTTAATAAAGAGGCATAGAGGCATACAAAGTTATCTGTGAAATAAGCTCAAAATCCAAAATTTTGCTCATTTAACTCTTCCTTCATGCAGAATCAAGGCAAGAGTATTCTTCATCCAGCTCCAATTAGAAATATTTGGGATAATCATTTTGTAGTAAATGGACAGTGAGATAATATTTCACAGGCCAGATAAAGTAAAAAATTAACTACATTTATCTGCTTACATTAAAAGTTCTTCTATGTGCTAAGGAGATTTTTACTTTAAAAAAGTCAGCCCCAGAGCATGTAAGACAAATCTAAAAATAGACATTGTTATACGAAGTTCATCTCAAATTTTAAAAAAAGAAAAATGTTACACATTTTGCCTGCAGGAATCTTTCTTTTTACCTATGTTAAGATACCTATTTCTAGAATCTCAGAATAGAAAACAATGTTGAACAGCCAGAACCATAACAAAACCAAAAGGTTCAGCTAAGCTTCCTCGGTTTGTCCGACTGGAACGACTGAGGAGCCCCACGGCTGTAAGCAAAGGTGTGAGAGGAGTGTCCAGCAGCACATTTGGCCACAGATGCTCGCAGGCCTCAAGAAATTTACTGACTCATAGCCGGGCTAAAGGAGAGCAGTCTTGGTTTGATTTTGATTTGAGGCTTTCCGTGGCTCTTTGTAAGCTTTTTAAGCTTACCCATATACCCACTAAAAGAAAAGTACGTATTTTTACTCAAAAGAGCATTGTTAGGAAAAGATATTCAGCTGATATAAATATGCACCTGTGTGGCTCTATTGAAGACTATGAACTCAATGGTTTATATGAGCTAATAAAATGCCTTCAATATGAGAAATGTGCTCATAATAAACAAAAGAAAATAAGCTCAATAGTATGGCTATACCATATTAAGGTACTTCCCTGCATAGCTTTACTTAAATCTGGTGGAAGTTATGATGACTGGAGAAAGCTATAAACTGCATGTTAAAATGTAAATATAGACTTGACCCAGTAGTGATAATACCATAATCCAACTAGTTTCTGTAAGATATTTTTGGACATCAGGGATGAATAAAAAGGGCAACAACACCCATGTAACTTAATTCTCCCTCTAACTGTTTCTCATAAATTGGTTAAGGGAATTACTGACTCAGAAATCAATGTAAATATTTATTTGTGCTAAAACTGTTTAACTTCAATTTAAAAAATTCTTTGTGTTCTAGGAGTTATCCAGACAAGTGAAGCAAAAACCAGAAAAGCATTTAAGCGACCAACTCTCCAGAACAAGCAACAAATGAGGACTAGTGAATAGTCAAAGTAGTAATTTCTCTTCAATCTTAGTAAATAATTCAAAAGCTGAAAACAACCCAAATAAATCATTTTCAATAACTTAAAGTAGGAATCTGATTTAAATATTATGAAATATAGGCATATACAGCCAGTGAAAACAGAAGATAATTCTGCATATAAAGTGTTCACTGCAAAGCCTGGGACCTAGTCTATTTATTAAGATTAACATCATTTTAGTGACAGTATCATTATTACAGGGATGCTTCTGAAACTCACAGAGGGTCAGACATTGAAATAATTGCTAGCAAGATGTCCTGATGGCAAAGAGAATATCAGAAACAGATGAAGCATCTCAAGTGGAGTTAGAGCAGCCATAGACAGACTCTCAAGAGATTTTGGTTAACAGTCTGAAGTAGAGGAAACTCTTAATAACTAACTGACTTTGATATGTTTGTTTCTTTTGATCCCTCTGCCTTTGTTTGACACAGGTACAAGTCATGCAATTAGAAGCTGTGTCCCACTAAGAAATCTGTGCCAAATGACATTGGCCTCATTTATCAAGTCAGAGTCAAAAGGCCACTCAGGTTCTTTCAACCACCTTTATCATCCTAAGAGACAAGGCAGACACAGTAACTGGTATTTGACATTAAGAGTGCTTGGAGATTTTCAAAGTAACTTGTAAATAAAGATGAGATGTGAATATGTACTTTAAATCCCATACCTTTAAAAACCAATATGTATGTGGGACCTCACAGAGCTGTTTCTTTCCAAAAAGAGACATGATTTACTTTTATTCATTATTTTTTAGGTATTTGTGATCAATAGTTCAACAAATTACATTTCTTTTCTTCAGACACATTTAGAGAAGGACTGTAGGAGAGAAAATGAGATTGTTTTTATTAAAATGACATTGACATTTCATCCATAGAGTTTTCCAGTAGACTGTTAAATTAATAATCCATCTGCTGTCTGTCAGGGTTAGGAAAAATGAAATCCATTTTTTTATATTGGAAAGCAGCTGTAGGAAGGTCTCATATTATTTTACCTTGCACACAGGGCTTCATCCTGTTGTTCCAAAGACTTTTAAAACACTTGTTGCTTCAAGTCAAATCTTCTGTTGAGCTGTAATAGGGCAGAATCAGAGCCTAGAATTATGAATCTTTGTGAAATCTTTGGGATATATAATATAAATTATTAATCCCAGTAATTAGTCTTGTTCTTAGTAAATAATAAACATTAAAAAAATCTTGCTGAATTGTCTATAAAAGAATACAGAGAACAAAAGAAAGTTTGACTTTAATCTCAGTTTTTGCAGATTATTTGCTCTTCTTATGTCATTACATTTCAAAAATGCAATCAAGAATAAAGTGTATAAAGCAACAGAAAAGTTAAATGCTCAGTGGGTTCTAGGAGATTTAATAGGATAACCTATTTTTAGCTAATTATTTTTACTATTTTATTTTACCACACTGTTAAAGACTCTCCTAATTTTTCATGTATTAGTCTGAAAGAATGCTTAACATCCTGTTACACTATTTTTAGTGGCAAGAATCAATATCACAATGTAGATGAAAGAAAAAGTAATAAAATTTAAATTAACTTCTGTCCTCTGTCACATTGATCAATTGCCTTTGTGTTTTCAAATGCAACACCCCTGTTATTGAGTTTACAATTCAGATACTCCCTATTTTTCCTAAATATATTAAAGAGCTATTTAAATATGAATTTCATAACTCAGCAGCTGTTGATGAGTACACAAGCGACCTAGTTTGATAATGTTCATAAAGAATTGGAGATAAAGTCAAGGAAAGTTGCAACCAGATAGAGCCAGAAGCAACAAGAAAAGATAAAGATGCTGAGGTCCTTTACATTGCTGTCAACCAATATAAGAATGATTGATTTCAAAATATTAAGACTTTTGTATTCAAAGAATTCCCTAAATGTGTAATACTGCTGAAAATTATTATGACTGACAGACACCAATAATCTATTAGTTTTCCTGTGCAATTCTTTGGTTCTCAAGAATAGGTTCTATAGAATCTATAAAATGAAGCCAAAATTTTATTTATGAAGGTAAAACTGCTATGTTAACTATCAAATAGCTTGCAACAAGAGCGATAGAAAATTCCCAACAGAAAGGTGCATCATCTTAATAATTTAACGTTGTGGTTTTTTCTAGAAAAAGTTAAAGTAAAACTGAATGTGAATAGGAAAAAAAAGGCTACAGAAGCACACAGCAGAATAAAATAGAAATCTCAGAGAAGATTGAGTCTAACAGGTACTTTTAAGAACCTGGATGTGATGAGACTGAGCATAATTGTAGCTCAGCAAAATGAATGATCCCCTCAAATGTGTATGCCTATTGTCAGAGCAAAAATACTTAATTTGGGTTCTAGCTCTCACTGCTTTGGAGGAGGTAAGGAAAAATAACTGGGTTCAAAAATAATAAATTGCTATTGCTGACAGAGAAAGGTTAACTAGAGGTAAAGGCCCTTAGGGAGAAAATGAGGAGAGAAGGTACCTCAAAAAATAGGAAAATCACAAAGGTGATAATTAGATCTGAAATATATCACCTTAGAATGCACAAGATGGGCTGTGGTTTTTTTGAATCACAGACTAAAGAAGAACTTGCTGGTTTATTCTGAATCTCACTTTACAAAAAAAAGTAACAGTAGGAAAGAGAAAGCTTTCAGGCTTGAAACAGTCTTTGATAACAATGATTTCAGCTGCAGCAAGCTCTCAGCTGGTTTCTGAGGTGTGTTTGTGCCCCAGATTCAGTGGGGAAGAAACGGATTGTCTCAGTCAGCTGGATATTGATATTTAAAATCTGCATATCCAGACCTGTGTTGGATATTCACAGATGAGGGAAGACCACAGCCTGATGTTTCTGTCAAACAAAATGACAGTCCCAGGTTCTCTTTCAGTGCTTACAGGCACAGTTTACAAACCAGAGTTTTTGTTTGGATGGTGGCTATTCCTCTTGCTTAAAACCACAGCAATAAAGGTCAGCCCAATGAAATTTAATTCAGAACAAGTCATAGAGCATTTTGCACAGAAAATTCCAAGCAAAAGAAAAATCAAATAGGATTTTAAAGTTCAGTGCATGGAAACACACAGTTTTTAGGGTATAACTAGTTTTGCCCCACTCTGCAAGATTTAAGTCCTGTGTTTTTAGAAAATTTTATGATTCAGGACAATGTTACACTGCCTGCTTAACCACAACAATGATGATTTTGCAGTCAATGTGAAAAGAGCCATAAAAAGTTTGCCCTACAGACACTTGTATTTAGCACTGGCATATTACTTTGAACACATTTTGACTTTACATCCCTAGCCCAGCTAATAGAGGCTTCTGCATTTTCACTTCTGCTTTTTCACTTCTGCTTGTGCTTAGGATACAAGCATGATCAATACCATCAAATCACACCGAAATACAATTGTTTACAAATTGATTCAGAGATGATTTCCTGGACCACAGCATTCTAAGTGGTTCACTGCTTCTCTGACCCTTCAAAACTTAGAAAGAATTGCAATATATGAAACTACCACCAATGACTCCTACTTTGATAGGAAATAAGAAAATCCTTTCAGCCATCACTTAGGCTTTTGCAACAACATCATTTTCTCTTACCACAATCAGTTTGGATGAAAGGAACCTTACTTTCAATAAGAAATACTATTTTTGAATCAAAAGTAGATACTCAGCCCATTATCTGAACATTCTATGCATTCTTAGCATTCATGTCCCAGCTTGCCATATGACATATATATATATTAAAAATATATAATTTTTTTATAGAATCCTAGATATACCAAGGAAAAGCTCGACCTAGTGCCAACTCCAGTACTTGCCAGTTTCAACATGTAGCTCTCCTAGTTTTGTCTGAGACCTCATTCCATACCATCTGCTCTGTGACAACTTCAATGAGTGAAAACAACTTTCCCATTTAAACATCACCTCACTTCAAGCAGTCAGGGACAGGAGAATTAAGCAGTAAAGTTTTGCTATTGAATTTTCTACCAATTAATTAGTAATATAGTGAGGTGAAAGTCTGGTCCATCACCAGAATTTTAACTCAATGCAACACATTAACAAGTGATTTCACAGTAAACATTTCTTTTTAGAAGATCACTAGACTACTTCTCTGTATATTGAGATAAAGATTTTGAAAACACAAAATATTCCTTTTAAGTGAATCAGCACTTGTTCAGAGAGACAAGAAAAAAAATTCAGCATGTCAACCAAAACATTCTTTCCAGATCAGATGAGTTACTCTCACATTTGCCTTAAGTACAGGTAGAAATAGAAAAGTTGACTCTACCTTCAGGCTTTTGCTTTTGGGGTTTTTCTCCAAAAGCTGAATATCCAAACCTGAGTTGGATATCTTCATTTGATTGGCTTATTTTCAAAAATAGGATGAGTATATAGGTAAGAGCAAATTCTTGGACTATATTTTGGCAGGACTACTTTCTAATTTATGTATGAACTCACCCAATGTCCTATTTATTAATACCTGAAGAAATTTTTTAAATACCACAGTTAGCTAGAATTAAATATTCTTCATCTGTGTGTATGTTTAGCACACAAGTTAGAGCCAGCAGTTGCAAAAGATCCAGTTGCCAAACAGATTCAATCTCCAGAAAAAGATCCAGACAACAGGACAATTTCCACTTATGAAGTCAAATAGTCTTCATGAAGGACTAGCATCCTTTGTAGATGGTAAATCCATAAACCTAAAAAAAAAAAAAAAAAAAAAAAGCATAGGTTTGTTTTGCAAGTAAAAGGGGAGATTCTACATATTGCTACAAGCTGGGTTTCCTAATTGTAAAAAGCTAGAAAATAGTGAAAATACAGCAGTGAAAGATGCTTTCCTGTGTTTAAAATAAACTTTCATGTGGAAAGCCTGCTCTTACAGATAACAACATTTGCAAAGACATTTTCTCATGGACCTGTTCCCTCATCACCTCTGTCTTTAACCTCCAGCTTAACCTCCAGCATAACAGGTGTTTAATCAGGAGTAGTGACACACCTTATATATGTCAGCAACAGATTAAAAGTTTGTGTGGTTTTCATTTTCCTATTTGCAATGGCCTGTGGAGAATGACTGGAAACAGCCGCTCACCAGGAAAGCCATGCCATAAGCTCAGCCCAACCTTCCAGTCACAGAGCCCAACAGCTGGGGCTGCTGGAAGGTTACAGGCAAAGATGGCAGAACATATGCCATTGGCAGAAGTGAACCTTCTAGGAATTAATTATCCGTGCAAGGGGAATCTTTCTGAAAGTATTGAGATTCTGAATCTCACTGACAAAATAAGTGAAACCTCAGCTCATCGCTGATACTCACTTGTGGTATTTTCAGGGTCCTCCGTGGCAGGAAGGAAATTATGAATTTGACTCCATGTTCTTAGAAGGCTAATTTATTACTTTATGTACTTATATTATAATAAAGAATACTATACCAAAACTATACTAAAGAATAGAGAAAGGATACTTACAGAAGGCTTAACAAGATACTAATGAAAAACCCATGACTCTTCCAGAGTCCAGACACAGCTGGATGGTGATTGGTCATTAAGTAAAAACAATTCACATGTTGCATAAACAATCTCCAAAGCAGCAAAACAGGGAGAAGCAAATGAGATAATATTCTTTTCCTTTTTCTCTAAAGCTTCTCAGCTTTCCAGGAGAAGAAATCCTGGGCAAAGAGGATTTTTCAGAAAATATGACAGTGACAATCTCTTGGACTCACTCCACTTCAGAAAGCTCCTTTAGGGTTACCCTTATGGCTTATTTTGTGCATTTTATCCCACTGTTTATCCCACTATGTCATGAAAGAAAAAAACTTTGGAGCAGAAAAACCCTTTTCACTAGCACCTCAAGAAACCTAGAGCAGCCTTTATGTGGACATCTCTAGCTGGCACAAAGAAACTGGATGAATGCTGATGTGTGCAAAGGTACTGCAAAGGCAGTTTACAAGGCAGATTGTGCCTGGCTTTGTAATATTACTTTGTATTCTCACTAGCTTCACCCTGAGTGTCAGAAGAGGAGTAAAGTAGTTCGGCAATGTACTCCTGGATGTCCCAATGACCCTGGCTCATTCTCCTAACTTAGGGACACATGCCTTCTCTCTCTGAGAGATTGTTTTGTGAAAGAAAACAGGTTGTTGTCTTGAATGCTATATGGAGTACATAAACACTTGCTCACTTCAGTCCTCACATGCTACACATCCATTTTTGTCATTGCAAACACCTAAACCACTATGAGTATGTGGGATATGTATAGAAGGCAGCGTTAGCTCAAACTTATACTTGGGACAGTCCCCCCCCAGCTTCAGGGACTTTCTTCCCTCATCACCAGTGGGACAGGGGCTGCCCTCACTTGCATGGCCACTAAGCTGGCCCTGAATCCCAGCAGACAGCTGTCTGAGGGTTTGGGTGGGATGTTCCCCATGCCCATGGAGTGGTTTGAAGGCCCCTTGCAAGGGAAAGCAACCAGAACAGAAGGTCTAGCTCCTCAGGAGAGATGTGGGAGGAACTGTTGATCTCAGACAGGACTCGTGATGGACAGAGATCAGCAAGCATTAATTGGAAACTCTGCAAAGGACAGAGGCTGTGCAGGCCTGAAGCACAGCAGGAGGGACTCCAAACACCACAGCCTCGGGCAATGTGTGGAGAGCAGGGGGGCATTGAGCTCCCCAGACACCCCAGCTTCTTGCAGCACAGGCATCTGCAAACAGCTGTGCTTGCTATGCCCAGTACGCTTCAAGCATCAAAGGAAATAAATAATCTCCCTGAATCCAAACCTAATGAGCTAACCTGTGGGATTTGCAAGCAATCCCAACAAGGGAAGAGATGAGAATGTTGACTCCATGTTTTAGAAGGCTGATTTATTATTTTATTATATATATTATATTAAAAGAAAATGGTATACTAAAACTATACTAAAGAAAGAGAAAGAAGACATCAGAAGGTTAGCAAAGAAAGGAATGATAATAAAATCTTGTGACTGACTTGAAAAATGACACATCTGGACAGCTGGACCATGATTGGTCAACAACCACATGAGACCAATCAAAGATGTACCTGCCACATTCCCCAGAAGCAGATAATTATTGTTTACATTTCATTTTTGAGGCCTCTCAGCTTCTTAGGAGAAAAATCCTAGTGAAAGTATTTTTCAGAAAATATGTCTGTGACACTAACCTTGAAGCAGATCACTGTATTTCACTGACAGCATGGTGATGTTCACTGCATTCAGACTATCATTGTATTTTCACTCTTTTGGGTCGCTTTATATTTCTAAGTAGAACTGTAGCAGACTGAAAAATACATATGGATTTCTCAACTCTCTTTGGATAACTCAATCATTACACATTGAAAAAAGACCATTTAACTGGATGCTCCTTGAAAATATATCAGCAAGCTGTCATCCATACAGCTCCATGTATTTAGGTTTTGAAGAGCTGGTCCCTTTTATTTTCCTTACAAAATAAAAATTATCATGACCCTCCAGGCATCTTGCAAATTTTCCAAGTTCTTGTGAACCTCAAAGAACTTTAAACTTCTCTGGATTTCCTAACTTACTAATGTTTGTTTTCGATATGATGAAAAATCAGTGCTATTTTGTTTGGCTTATGCAAGCCTAGTTCTGTTCAAAATTAAAAAAAAAAAAGGAAAATATCCAGAGACTGAATTGTTGTTTGAGAATTTAATATAAGCTGGATTAGTTATGGGACTAATAAATATATGTATTCTGTGGCTGTACTGAATTTTAAGTAGATCATTCTAGGTCCTCTGAGAATCATTCTGAAAATACAGCATTATTTGTTAATATTTATGTCAAGGTTGGAGAGGTTTAGGGTTAAAATGAATTTAGAGATTGATTATGCCAGCCATCACTGCTATGAAATTTTAATCTTGATAGCAGTGCCAGTGAGTCTCTTTCAACTCACTTCAACTGTTTCCAGTGCTTTGTGTTTTTGTTGTATTCCACCCTTACATCACAGAACTTAAGCAGGAGCTGACATAGTGTTTTAGAAAAAGCACATTTTAGAATCAGACAGGTATTCAGAAATTCACTAGAACTAAAGAGAATCCAGGCTTTATCTGTAATTAAATTACAGAGTTAAACACAGAATATAATGAGATATAAAGCTTGATGGTGTGTAATTATGTTAATAATTGTTCATGCTTAAAGGAAAACTTTCACCCTGAGTTTTGTTGTGGTTTTTTTTGAGGAAATAGTCTGGTATTTCTCTCTGGGAGAAAAACAGGATAAAGAAAACTTCAGCTTCTTCTTACTTCTCCTCACAGAAGACACAAGAGTGAAGTACTTTCAGCCCCTTGGACTGATGAGGTTTGAGCTGTATTGTTACCTGCACATGCTCTCTAGGTGACACTCATGCCAAGCAATATCCGAGCCTATCTGTGGAGATTCAGTGCCCTTTGTGTAACAGATCACCAGCACTCTGTCCCATTCAAATTTGAGTGTAGCTCATTTCCCCAAAACACATAGAGATGCTCCTCACCAAATAATAGCTTTTAAACATCTTGCTCAGGTAAATGTGGCTTGTCCTTAGCTGTCACATGAAGTTCCCTTCTCAAGGTAAGCTGACAAGTGACATTCTCTAAGTTTTCCTGTGAGAAGAAGTGCAGAAGTATGGAGAAAATATTTGAAATAAATGGTCCTATTCCTGTAAGAGCGACTCAGAATGAGCAAGTGTAGTGAAATCTGCTACATCCAGAGTCCAAATGAACACAGCTGTGCACACTACATTACATGAGGAGCTCTGAGAGCATGTTTGTCTTTTTCCATAAGGACTATAATTTTCCCCAGTTCCCTAGGGAAGTTGACAGAACTTCAAGGTTCTACAGTTTGCATACTGCATCCCCCATTTTAATGCCATTTGGCTCTTTCAGTTGTAGAGTTCACCATAAAATCTACACTTTAAAACAGAAAACAATGGAATGTCTCCTCTCTTTCAGGAGCAATTCAAGGTAATATCCTCAACTGCCTCCACTGGACAATGATCCCTGTATGCATGCATTCAGTTCCCTTGTAATTAATGTGTTTGCATGCACAGAGAATTCAAGGTAAATGTAAAGTAAAAATGAAATGTGTAGCGTGAGATCACCATGTTACAAAAAGAAAAGGAAGGCCAGGAATGTTCTGGTCACATTTTACTGTGATAAAAGAAGCACACTGCTGAGATCATGAGAAGCATGGATTAGAGTTCAGAGTGCTCACAAGCACAGTTAAGCCCTTGATGTTTTCCCTTGGTTCAGATACCAGCATTATCAGCTATAAAATAGACATGAGCTGGAAGAGAATCAACATTCAGAGGAGTTCAGTAAAAGTACACCTTGAAATACCGTGTGCAGTTTATTTCTTTAAGCCAAGCAGTGGTGTGAAGTGAATTAAAGTAACTACCTCTTCAATCTTTAATTATGACAATAAAAATGAAAGCACTAAAGCAAAAGAAAGCTTAAGATAAGCTTAAACCCACAATAAATAACAGTTGAGCTGACTAAAACCTGATAAGGAAAGCTAAAGTTCATCTAGAGCAAAATCCAGCAATATGAAGGGTGACAAGGAAAGTTTCTATACCAGCAGAAGGAGGACTATAGAAAATGTGACTAAGCTCCTGATGTCATTGGGAGGTCATTCTCTACTGTCTTGAAAAGCTCATGGTGATCAAGGCAAGTTCCAGAGGACCAGAACTAAACAGCATCATTCCCTTTTTCAAGGGCAAAGAGGAAGACCAAGAATCTACAGGCTGCTTGGCTTTACCTCAGCATTCGGGAAAGCATTAAACCAAATAATACTGAAAGCCATTTCCAAGCATAAGAAAGACAAGAAGGTTTTTGGAATAAGCAGCACAGATTTGTAAAGGGGAGATCACACCTTACCAACCTCATATTCTTTTGTGAGGAAGTGATTCACGTGGTAGATGAGGGGGGAGCAGGGGATGTTGTTTATCTTGAAGTATAGCTGGAGGCCAGTCACTAGTGTATCCCAGGGCTCAAGAGATGTGCACTGATAAATAACTAGGCTCAAGTCACCACATATATATGTACATATAAATATAATCACATATTCACAACAGTGCAAGAAAATCCTCATGTGGCTTTATGCATTGCACTGCTCAGCCTTGCTCAAGATTTCCCAGAAAAAGGAGCCACTCTGAAAAATGACTGACTGCAGCCAAAGGAAACTGGGCCCAAGAGGAAGCTAGCATGAATTTTATGTAGGGTAAAGCCATTGACTGTTCAACTAAAGTGTAAATGAAGATCAAGCAGAATAATTATTTCTACTAAAGATATGATGCATTATTTAAATTACTTATCTGCATCTTAAGATTAAAATCACTAAGTGCTTAAAATAAAAAAGGACACTTCTGAATCTGTAACACACAGTGGGGGAAAATAGTACTTGAATTCTGCCAAGTCACTGACCCACAATTTTATTTAAGAAAACATTGATTGATCTGTGTTTGTGTAACTAACAGCCTCTGATATGTACACAATTTCAAAGCTGAGAACACTTCAAAAGATGGCTGGAGGGGACAAATCCTACATTTCCTTTTAGAACAGCTTTTCTGCACTCCCCCTTGCAACTGAGTTATTTCCTTTATTGTTAATGAAAGCAGCTGCATGCTCCAGAGAGTACTGCCATGAAAGCCTACCAAAGCCTCGTGGAAATGTTTTTCTTTTGCCAGTGTCATAATTGGTGAGAGGAAGAAAGGCTTTCCCCCTTTTTTAAATTCTGTTATCATCAGAGACACTTGCACATAGCAGAATCTCACTTTCTTTGAGATGTTATCTGCTCCTACTGTTAGTACATGATACCCCCAATCCTTTCTCTGTGACCTCCAACTCATGGCTACAGTCAGAGCTCATAGCTAGAGCTAAGTCATTCTAATGTTAACAGCAAATAGTTAACTCCCTGAAGGAAAAGGCAACGGGCAGGATGCCAACTTTGCAAACGAGATGTATTTTCTTACCAATGGTTTGCAATTCCTGGTATAATGTTGGCAACCTCATTGAAAAGTTGACCTCATTGGGACTTGACATGTCCCACAGGTAAGCTTCATCAGTACTTTATATGGTCACATTTGAAAAGCAGTGTGGGTTAGCATTTCAATCCCTAGGATCCTGTTAAATCTTTGGAGTCCTATCCCACCACTTCCACCCCTCCTGGACTTTCCCATGTGCCCTGCCACAGGGTGAGTTGGGGTTTCAGCCAGGGAAGAGAAGGTGATGCTGCCCCAAATGGTGCTTAATTGCTGGCTGGGGTCAAACCATGACACATGTTCTCCTAGGGTGACAGTTCCCTCCCAAATCTCCAAACCAGGAGACATGACACAACCTGAAATGGGTTGTTTCAGCTTGGAAGAACCACTCTATGTTGAAAAACACTGGAGCCACATGGAGTTTAGACAGCCTTTTCAAGATACATATATTGTGGTCACAGCTGGTAAAAAGAACACTTATTATTTTTACTTTTTAGTACAGCTTGATGATTTTATACTGATTATAACTGATTTATATCTTGTGGCGTTGCTGATAGCTATTTTTAAAGTATTCATTGGTGTGGTTTTATGTAATAGTTTGTTTATAAAGATGCTTAATACTTTGCATTTCTAGAGAAGTGTATTGAAGTATATCTAAGTGCATTGAAGATTTATACTATGCACCATCTTATATTATATAACAACATATTCTTTAAGAAACCGATCCTATCACCAACATTCCTTTCATTATTAAATTTTCATCTGGCTTTCAACACATTTGCATCCTCTTTTTCCTCCTTATATTCCACTTTGATGATGTTCCACAGTCTTATGCCATCTGAACTGCAGCAATAACCTCCTTCCTTTGCATCTTAATAGAGAAATAAATGCAAAGCATAAAAAGGGCAGTTTTGAGGCCTGGCCTAGCACAGACAATTTATTCAGTGTCATGAATTAGCATTTTCTAGTTGCTAGGAAATGCCACCTTGGAACATCTGACAGGCAGATGCACTTAGGCTTGCTCTCCACAACAGGACAGGTTAATTTGATTTGAACTACTTGGCAATAAAAAGGGAATCTATTTGTACTCCTATGGCCAGGAACAGCAACAAGACTTTTCTCATAGCATTTCTTCTCAGATTCATTTTCATAAATAATGTCTAATAAATACATGCATTACTTAGTATCCAAAATGCACAGCTACCATCTTTAAAATCAGGAGACAGGAACCCTCAGATTATATCACCATCTGTCAAAAGGAATAACCTCTCTACACCTACAAGCATTGTTCAACTTTCCTCGGTATTTACTTAAAATAAAATTTTTTAGAACACCTTAAAAATAATCACCAGACTGATTAGGGTGAATTTCCCTGGTAAATTGTATTTATAATTGTTAGTCTGTTACAAAGATGCTTTGGAATATATCTTTCCTTTTATTACAGTATTAAGGAAAATGAAGTTTGAGGCCTTTGAGAAATGAAGTCCCTGTTTAGGACTATGTAATGAATTTACCTGAGGCAGTAGAACTTCCCAAGAAATTATTAATCTTATTTTTAAAAAATGAGTCTAGGTGTTATTAAATCAAGAACTGATGTAATAAAGTCACCTGCTATACTTTCTCCAGCAAAAAACTGTATAGAGATACACAGTTTTTATACAGATATACACCTGTGTGAGAAATATTCCAAGAGCTTGCTAGATGTGTGCTGAATATATTTGCTGAAATCCACACAAATTCCAATACTTTCCTATACAAAACAATCTAGTCACTGACAGCTAACACCAAAAACATCTCAGAAAAAAAGGATTTAAATGTGTGAAGTAAATTGTTCAGAACTCATGCTAACAAGCTGACTAGGGAAAAAATTGTATTTCAGACCTAAAGGTTGAAATGCGGACACACAAATATCAGATGGGAAGCTCTTAGGGCAGAGATTTATTAGTAGGATGATTGGATTTTGTCTTTGTATGTCTCAGCTTGAAACTAACCTTTTTTTACAAACGAGGAGTGGCCTATAAATAACATCCTTTGGCTGCATTTTTATGTTCTTTCCATGGTTTAATTATACTGGTTGTCCTTTACCAATTACACATCAGTACCAAAACTCTACTTTCTCATAAACATGAAGTACAATGTCACAAGTGTGACTTTGGAAAATAAAAAACCTCAAACATCAGATATCTTTTGCCAGTGAATTAAAACTCAGAAGAAAGAAGGGCCCAGTCTCCTGTAGTTATTCAACACATTTGAATGTTGAATTTAAGAAATGGCAGTTTTGACCATTAGTTGGTTGAGGGGAAAATACAAAGTTTTGTTTCCATTGTGAAGAAAGAAATAGAGAGTAAGATGGGGAACAAGAGGAAGGGAGAGAGGAAGGGATAGAGTGAAGAAGAAAGCACTGTAATGGACTTCTGGTAGCATCTATAGTAACCTCCTGCTGAGAGCAGGGCCAGCTGCAAATCCATGTTGTTCATGGTCTAGTCCTGTTGAGTTTTTACTACCTATCTCCATCACAGTGGAACCCACAGCATGGCACCTGTCGCAGTGCTCAACACCCTGAACCACCCCCAGAGGGAAGCTCCCCAGACTGGGAGACCATATTCAGGGTGAATGTGGGTTCCTTCAAATGTCCCATCCCATGCAGGCCCTTCAAGTGTCACAGCAAAGAAGTACAGTTCCTCCTGGCATCACAGCTGCAGGTGCTGGGCTGGATGTTCAAAGGAAGAGCCTCCTCTGCACATCATGTAACTGCTGCTACATGGAGGGTTATGTACTGACTACACAATGGCCTTGAACAGGAACACTTGGCCGTTCAGAAATCTTGAAGGTGAGCATTCAGGATGTCACCAAAGAGGTGACACAGGTTTACTAATGGATCCTGCCACATTGTAGGAAAATATCCATAGCCATATGGAAAATTCTGAAGGAGAAGGTGAATCAAGACAGTTTGCAGAGGTGAAAGCCATCCAGCTGGCTTTAGATACTGCTGAATGAGGAAAATGGTCAATACTGAATCTCTACACTGACTCAGGGATGATGCCAAATGCCCTGTGGGGATGGTTGCAGCAATGGAAAAAGTAACTGGCAGCATAGAAGTAAACCCATCTGGGCTGCCACACTGGGGCAATATACTGCTGCCCAAGGGAAGAACCTGGTTGTGAAGGTACTTCATGTAGATGCACCCAAGAGCTGGGCCACTGAAGAACATCAAAATAACCAGCAGGTTAATTAAGCTGCTGAAGTGGTTCATTAACCACTTGAAGCGGTTCATTAACCACTTGAAGTGGTTAATTAACCACTTGAAGTGGTTCAAGTGAATCTGGATGGGTAACACAAGTTGGAATTATTTATAGCTTGGTGGGCTCATTACGCATTAAGACCATCAAGAAAGAGGTGGAGCATGTAGCTGGATTCATGACCAAAGGGTGGACATGGATCACACTATCACATAGATTACTCATAAAAGTGAAATATGTGGTGCAATTTAGTAAGCCAAGTGGCCAAAACCTCCTTGGTAGACAGGACACTGGCTGAAATATAAATATGGGGAGGAAATATAACCAGATTGACCGCATATCACTCCCATAAGCCCACCAAGGCCAGCTTACCGTGTGCTTTCCATGAGGGAAACAATCACTGGGTGGCTAGAAACTCCTGTGCCACATGCCCACCTCCTGAAACAGTATCCCAGGTCTTGAAAATTAAGTCAGCCTAGAAAGAATTGAGTCAGTCAAAAAGACTCATTTCTAAAACAACCTCATAGATAACTGGGCTAAGAAACATGATATTGAGTGTGTCACATTCCTTTACCACGCACTAGCCTCCAGAAAAGTTTAACAATACTGCCAATGGTCTCTTAAGACTGCACTGAAAGCAATGGCTGGTGGATCCTTCAGACATTGAGACTTACATTTAGCAAAGGCCACCTGGCCAGTCAGTACTTTCATTCACCCTGAAACACCATGAACTGTCAGATCTGTGCACCTGTTTCTTGCCTCTCATGAAAGATTTTAAATGCTTATAAAAATACCTTTTGCAACTTCTCCTCTTTTATTTGAGGAAACTGAAGCTTTTCTTTTTATTTCTGCCTAATTTTGGCAGCTCATATTCCATGATCCATTCAATTTCCTTCACTGTCTTCTTTGGCAATTACTTTCCCTCACTATGTAGAGTATAGATTAATGGCTTATTTCTGTCTAATAGAATACTTTTTCCCTGGGTTACAATATCTATAGATTGTAAAACTCAGCACTATCAAACTAAATGGGTCCAACTAGATATTGTGGTTGGGTGGTTTTTGTTCTTACAAGCAAAGTTATTTTCTGGTTTTTTGCTAGTGAAGAGTTTAAATTCAAAATTGAAACTGCTTTTAGGATTCTTCTCAACCACCAAAGAAAAGTCAAGATTCCTTCACACTTTAGTCACTGCACCAAGCCAGCTGGTACTGTCACTTTTGGGAGCCAGGATGCTGCCCTTTCTCAGAGTGTGAGGTTGTAGCCTACTACCCATGAGCATGGAATTTTCCCATAAAAATAATGTGTGATTACTTCAACTCCATACATATCTGTGACCTCCCCCTGATACCTCCAATCTGCCAGAAGCTGTCACTCACAATGGTATCTTTCCCAAAAAAAGCCAACAGTAAGTGTCCCAAAAGTAATTGAGAGGTTAAGTTTTGCAAGTAAAACTGTGCAGTCCTGTATCCACCTGCCACAAAGGAGGCACAAGGTTAGGAAATACAGTTTTTGGGTTTTTGTGTGGTTTTCTCCTCTGAGAGTTGAAAACCCAGAAAACCCAAATGTTGATGACATCACTCTGGCTTCTGATGCTTTTTCATGTTCCCGATGCAGACCACCCTCAAGCTTACCAGTCCAGCCTGAGACAGAGCAAGGAGCTGCAGTGAGGCCAACACAATTCTAATTTAATTAGCTGCACTAAAACCACATCAAATCTGCCTGCAGCCTTTGGCCTGAGCTCTGGAAAGCAAATAAGCAAAGAAAACCCCATAGGGAGAGACAACATTTATCCTTAAAAATAGAACCCAGGAGGTTTCTCCCCACAAGAGCATCTTCCTCTAAGCTGTGCTCCTTCTTCTGCCACTCCTCATTAGCACAGTTAGTAGGGGACAGAGTCCTGCTGGTAAAAGCAAGGGCTTCTGCTCAGTGGCCTAGAGGAGCCCACCAGGAGGTAAGGCATCAAAATCAATGTTCACTCAGACATAAAAAGCAGCAAGAAGTCCTGTCCTGTCAATATATGCTGTGGGAGGCCAGGCCCCCAGACTTTAACTCCTGGGTTTTCTCATTTGTGTTTGCTCCTGAACATCTGAGATTTTAGAGATGTATGCGGAAGCACAGCACTGACATATAGAAAAAGAAAACAATCAATACTGCGCTTAACCCAACCTGAAGAATATACAGCTCATTCACTTTAAGTCTCTTGGTTTATCTCACACTGTGGGAAAAAACAGTATTTCGAATTAATCCAACAGCAGGTCAACAGTATTGAGAACCAAAATGCTTTCAGTCAGAGCTTTTGGAGTTAGAGTAGATGGGGCTTTACCTGTGTTACAGATAAAAACCTTATGTTTTCCCCTCCTATATAACAGCAAGTCCAATGCCAGAAATCTAGCAATGTGTTTGTAACATAAACCTCACTAATACAAAAACCGTGAAGGAATCGATCCACTTTCTGTTATCTGTGATTTTTTCAGTCTTTCTAGCAACTAGAAAGTCTATGATAATAACAATACTTCCAAAAATTGAAGTATCTCGATCAACAGCAAAACTGTTTGCTATCAGTGAAGGAAGGGAGAGGTTTATAGGAAGTGTCCCATGCCAGTAACAACCCAGCTACCAGAAATAGCATAGTTCTCCTGGTTTTAAGCAAATTCTGGATGTGACTGCAAATTTTCAGTGCAGCAACCTTCTCTTTTGGAGTACAAAGTGGTTTGGATATATTTAATAGAAAAGCATGGCTTAAAGTCACTGATGGAAAGCCTTGAACAAGGGATCAAACTCAGCTGTGCTACCAACCAATGGAATGGTCCAAAATCATAGAACAAAATGCTTTTCTCATAAAATAATTTTTTTTTACATTAGAAAGCAAATGTGGCTACTCACTATTTATTTTCCAAAAATATGAAATGGGATGAAGAAGGAGTAGGCTGAATATAAAGAAATTTTCTACCTGGAGTAGAATTTACATTTTCAAACAAAACAAATTTAAATTTATTCAAAACATTTTTAAAAAGTTAAAAATTTGGTTGACAATGTATAAAACATTTTTCCTATCTGTTCCACTGAGAGAAAGAACTGTATTTGGAAAATATGCATAAGAATGTTGCTCTATATAGCAAAACATTCACATAAATAAATACCCAACCTTTCAATAAAACAGCAGCATCAAAAGCATTTTTTGCTCATCACCATTTACTGCATGATAAACAGGTATTATTTTAATTTGAAGGTCTGCAGAGCTAACCTCAAGTATTCAACTGCATGTGTACTAGAGCAAATAACACCTCAAACTTCTACAGGAAGATAATGACTGACTGCCTGATGAAAGACCACGTCTTCTTAATGACTCCATTCCCATGAGCATGTCCAACCAATTTTCTAGGAATTTCAAAGCTAGATATTTTGTTGGTTTCTTCATTACTTTTCAAGGTCCCTGACTGTTATTGATCACTCCAGGTGCTTCCTAAGATTTCAACCAGACATTTTTCCACAAAGTCAAAGTCGTAAAAAGTCAACAATGACAAGGATATTTGAAATTATTTAAATCCTTCCCCACTCCATCATGTCAGAAGGCAAATCTTATTTACATAGTATCCTTTGAAGGAATGCAATTATGTCATTAATCAAAAGCAAACCTTGAAGGCAAACCAGCTCTGTAAAAGATCCCTTTTTATCCTTCATATTTATGGCTCTCAAGAGAGAGCATGTTGCCTAGGAATAGAGTGGGCTGATTAAAAATAAAGTCAAGGAGCAAGCTATCATATTGCCATGGGATTGTGACTCATTTTCCCGTGTAGAACGTTCCCTTTCCAGTACATACCCTTACAATGAAACTATTTTCCAGGATATTCTGTTCTCCACCTTTTCTTTGTGCAGTAACTGCACTTGACACACAGTGACTTATTTGAAGTCTGCCCCACTGCCGGATTTTAGGGTATGCTTCCACTGTTAATGTTGTAATTGAAGAGGTCATATCATAATTTAGTGACTAATTCTGTCATTTTGGGGTTTAATACTGCTAGAAAAAAATACTGGACATGTTTGTCATTTGCAACATTCACATGATAAAAGCTCCTCAAATCCTCATGTACCTCCTCCTGTTGATTATTTAGAAACAATTCTATAACAAGGGCTCCAGGTATATAAACTTTGTTCTTGCAAAGAAAGATAACAAAAGATTTCTCATTGGTTCTGTACAGTGAATGAAAAGCACTTTCAATTTGTTGTAGGAACTGAAGGACGTGAAAGATTTACTCAAATTCATTGTTGTGGTAACTAACTTTGGTAAAATGTTTTACTTTTGATTTCTTCATCATACCAGCAAAAGTAAAATATTGCTCTAAAGTTAGCACAGTCATTAGCAATATTATTTTTATTAAATACTACACAGGTAGCAAAAACTTTTTTAGGAAATTTACCTAGGATTGATGCACATAGTCTTTGGAAATTTCAATTCTGTTCACAGATGTTCCTCACAGCTCCACTCTTTTCATGCTGTTTTGATGGACTCATGACTATAAAATCATATATGACTTCAATACAATTCTCAATATGACAATCATTAATTCAACTAATATTTTTTTCACATTGTAACTGCAGTTTTCAATCATTTTTTGTTCAGTTTTGCAGCCAAAACACAGACTCTCTGGAACAAGGCACAAAGAAAGCAATTACTAAAATGAAGATTGACTCTTGCAGTGCACATTAATGTGTTTTCAGCAAACCTTTGGAAAAATGTAAGACAAGATGCATTGCCTTTGTCTGAGTTTTGCACTATGCTTATAATAAGTTTATATTTTTGGGTAGGAATTTGCTTTTTTTTGGCTGCTTATAATAGCACACAGCAGAACACCACACTGCTCTATAAAATGAGGGTCATAAACAAAATAATAATAGCAAGCTGCACCCTCTGCAGAGATCTAGCACAAGGCTGAAACAATATTTCTGAACTTCATTCCCTGGCAATTCTTCTAGGGAAAAAGGAATATCAAGGTTGCCCTAGACTAATTTTTTGTGATCCGAATGTTTGCTGGATGCCATTTCTTGGAGATTTAAAGAAGTAGCTACAAGCAAAAACAACTCTCTGCTTTAATTCATGAAACCCTAAGGATAGCACACAGGTACAAAGCTGACTTGAACGTGTAGTTATTGAATTTTTCCAGATTTTAGATATCTGGACAATCAAAGAACCAGTGATGTACTTTGCATCATTTCCCAAAGAATGCTAACCCTTCTTTACCTTCTACTCACTACAAGCTGACTGACAAGAAAAGTTGGTAATGTTCTTCTTGATATCTGCCTATGAAAGGTGGTTTGGCTGAACAGCCAAACCACAGCCGCAAATGAGGGAAATATACGTACATGTGTGTGATGATGGTGGTGATGATGACAACAAAGACCAGAGTTCCCCAATAAAACCTGCTCCTATGCTTTACTTGAGCTTTACTAAAGCTTACTCCTCAGCTCTACTTGAGCTGAGGCTCCCTGTTGAATATGCAGCAGTAATTCAAGGAATGTTCCAGGACCTCTGTGGGTAATTCAATTTTTTATGATGTAACTATGCCAACTCAATGTGTCCCCTGTAGAGTGATCATCAGACCTGACCATGTCCGAGATGGCATGACTGTATTATCATTTATTCAGTTATGATCATTGTAACTCTGTATTATCAGCAGCAAAGCAGGCTTTTTGACCAGAACAGCTAGCACTGTCCTCTCACACAGTTGCCACTCCCTGATGTGCTGGCTTTCAGCAGGGCACAGCAAAAAAGGCAACTGAGGGCTATTAGCCTTCTCAATCTCTTTTTAATATCAGGCTACACTTACAGATAGCTGCTAGGTCTTTTTGAGTAGATATCATGTTTTCCACTGACATAGCTGGTATTTGACAGAGCTGCTGATATTGAAACCCCAGCACTGGCAGTTGTTGGTTTTCAGTTCTGAAGCATGTTTGTAATACACCATCCATCTCTGTTAAGGTAACAGCTGGGAAAAGCAATAAAATACACAATTCTTCCAGACTGCGTTTCTGTGGATTTCTGTCAGTCATGGATGCCTATAACTGGCATTTCAACAGGTGACAAGACTGCAGTGTCTTTCAGAAAATTGAAATTACAAGTATGCACTTTTTGAACTCAGACACTGTGAGAGAGCTGCTGCTAAAGAAAGACACTGTGCTTAGGCTTGACTATTGTGAGAGCATTTTCACCATCCAGTTTCTTCTTCATCCAGTGATATTTCAGTAGCTCATTCTCTCATATCATTCAAAGTAGTGTGTAGTTGCATAGCACTATTATGTCCTTCAGGCATCCCACAGTCACACCTCACTCTGTGTGCTGGGAAGTCAAATCACTGTGAGAAACCAGGCTTATAATGTACTGAAACTTCTGAGGTGCTAAACAATGTTCAGATGCTCTTCTGGAAATACTTACCTGTGCAAGTACTGCCTTGCTTTGAACTGGTGTTGAACAGCCATAACTGTGGTCTCTGTTTCTCAGACAGTGCCATCAACCAAGGCAGCCAACATTCACATCCTAAGTTTACGCTGCAAGTTCCTGTAAGATAACCATCAGGTTGAGAGAAATTTCTAAATATGGTGATAGCAGACCCTTATTTCTGATATAAAATTTATTCATCACCTTTATATGTGAACACAATCCTATTTTTTGTTTGTTTGTTTGTTTGATCTCATCTTGTTTTGACAGAGATGTTGACAATCACTTAACAAAAATCCTTGAGTGCCCTTCAAGGCCATACTAGGTGAAACAGCCAGCAGTGGTGATCTCATTTTTTAACAGCTGCAGTAGTTCTGTGGGGAAGTTTTGCATGTTGGATAAGGTTGCCTATATGCTATGCATCTTCCATGTTGAAATTCAGACACACTTCTCTTAATTCCAATCTCTGCTGTGTCTATTTTGCCTTCTTTTGGTGTTGCAGGAACCTAAAGCTGTGTTCTCTTTTCCTCAGACCTTTTATTTCTCATTTGCTCAAAAGTTGCAATATCCAAGCCCAGAATGGACCACCAGGCAGAGCAGATCAAAACCTCCACCTTGCTCATTCTTTAGTGTGACACAGGGAAGAAAAGAAAGTGGGAGAGCCCTGATAGGTACATTAATTTAATCTTCAAAAGACACAGGGCTGTATCTAGGAGAAGGGAAGTGGATTGTGGGGAGGCATTGATAGCCTGTATTAAAATGTAGCAGGAGAAAATCTTCCTTGTTAGCAGACTGCCAATGTTTGCACAGCTGAGCTGCATGAAAAATATTTCACCTACAGGTCTCACACATCAAGAAACAGAGAGAGCATATGTAGTGCAAGACAGTTGTGTTCAGCTCTAGTGCGTTGGAAGCACATTTGTCAGGAGTACTTGCCTGTTTGACAAGAGGAACGCTTCAGTGAATAAAACACCAGACAAAACAAAGCCAGGTTAGAAACCTAAAGTAAAAATCTCATTAGTGAGGTGTTTAAGGAATGAACAATGACTGTGTCTGGAACTGGTGATGCCCTTCTGGCCCAAAGAGAAATGCACACACAATGCTAGAGTATTTTTAATTGAGTTCCTACAACCAGATTAGAATATTTCTTCTGAAAGTCAAAGTACTATGTGAATAAACATATAATTATATTCCTGAGTGAGGGAAAAACTAAATAGTTCTGTAAAAAAAAGAAAAACAGTCGAGTAAAATAATCCCCATTACCCTAACTATAATTGTTGCACATTATATGGCAATTTCTTGCCTTTCATTCTGAAAATAATTTTTAATAATACTGTACCCTTTGCAATAAATCTATAATGAAAACACACTCACTTTGAGAACTGAACTTGTAGTCAAAAAATAACTGCAGTCACAGGTTTATTAAAGAAGGCTGTTTTCCTGAAAAGCACATTGACCTGCTTTCATCAAACTGCTGTCCTTAGTTGGCAACTGCTGGTTTGGACACATCAGTGTTGACTCCTTTGTGCATTCATATGAGATCTGCATGAGCCTTCTTCATATATCGTACCTGCTAGCTTTGATTACCCTGGCTGCCAGGAGACTTATAAGAGAAAATTAGCTGGTCCTCCAAAATTTGTGGGTCTGAGTGAAACGAGAAGCTAAGGAGACTGATATATGACAGATATATTTGCTCCCAGGACTCTTTCCACACTCTAGTGGAAGGAAACATTAGTACAAAATGGAAATGACAATTGCACACAAGAAGCTGGAGAGGGACTATTTACAAGTACAGATAGTGATAGAAAAAGGGGAAATTACATTAATCTGAAGGAGGAGAGATTTAGTTTAGATCTTGGCAAGAAGGCCTTTTCTCCGAGGGTGGTAAAACACTGGAACAGGTTGCCCAGAGAAGTTGTCAGTGACCAGGGATCACTGGAAGTGTTTAAGGCCAGGTTGGATTGGGTTTTGAGTAACCTGGTCTAGCGGATGATGTCCTGGTCCATGGCAAAGGGTTTAGAACCAGATGACCTATAAGGGTTTCCCAATCCAAACCACTCAGTGATTCTATGAAAGTGCATAGAGTGATGGGAAAAAAATACCAGTACATCAGTGATGTCATCATGTTAAGTGCATAACAGAATTTCTTGGTGTCCTAGAGCTGTGTTTTGATTCAGGTGTGCACCTGAATTTGTTGATTGTTGGGAGCAGCATTTGTTGCAGAAGATCATCCACTTTGTTAGTGTGAATAAAGCATCTCTTCTACCAGCCAGTCACTAGGATGAGGATGTTTCAGAAGGCAACCCAAGAGAGTTTGTGCTGATCGTATTATACAGATTCAGCTGTGATTTGTGCTATGAAAGGACTCTTTCTCAGAATAAATGGTGCTTAGTTAGAAAGGAATAAAATTGGCAACAGGAGATGGCAATAATAAAATTCTGCATTCACCTCAGGCCAGTAAACAAAAAAACTCTAGACTGTGATGGATCTGGATTTTTTCACAAATTTCAGAATACTGGGGTGGGAGGAAAGATGTTCCACTGAATGGCATTGGTCTTCCTTGAACCTGTCTCTCCTTTAATTAAGATATTCCACCAAGCACTGTGAAGCGTGGAATTCAATCAGCTGCTTTAAAAGGGAACAAAATGGAGCATGTAACAACCATGAGAGTTAGCTTGTGGTTTCAGCTTGAGAGAAAATGATAGGGGCGGTAATTTGTGTGAAAAAGGAAAAAAAGCTGCCACTACAGCCAGAATTTAGCAGTCAGGAGGCATAGGCTACCCAAGCAGCTTGCGGGCATGGAGAATTAGGGAACATGTTCCTTGGAGCTAAAATTATCACTCCATAACAATCTTCTGGGGCTCTATTCTCAGCCATTTTTCCAGAGATGTAACAAATAAGCAATATTCACATCCACAGTTGAGTTTGTACCTGTTTATAGATGCATGTGGGCTACAGCAGCTAAGACTGTTTCTTTCTGAATATTATGTTAACCTTTTGCCTGAGAATGTAAGCTGTCTTGTTTTCCTTAAATTCAACCTGCCTTTCATTGAATTTGTGCATTATATTTAAAGTTGGGTTTATGGTGCTGTGTAATTTATTATGGTACCAGGTACAATGAAACATCAAAGATCTGTGACTGTATATTTATTGATCTGTCTACTGTTCAGGTCTAAAATAGAATTAGGTCCCATGGCATTTCTAAATATTAGGCAATCAAATTTAAACTTGCAGAACATTCTTAAAATGCTGTAATATATTTACCAACTCAAAGATCTCAATCCTTTTGGTAAGGCCACATCAGCATAAGAAGAAATTTGGGATAAAAAAGGCAAGAATATATTTTTCATGCTTATGAAATATGAAAGTGGCTAAAGTAACTTTCTTGTAGACAAAAAATTATTGGTGAAAGAAAAAATTACATATAAGTTTTAAGCATCCATCATCCATCAACGTAATCATAAACCATTAGGTTAACATTACCACTGAGTAGTGACATCACTAATTCATCTCCACACTTTAGTTTTGTCGCAGGTTTATTTTTTGCTAAAGAATGTGGAGGATTACTATGTTGGATAAAGTGAGAAATAGAAAATCCAAGCCAAACAAAAAAAAAAAGATAAAATCAGGGGAAAATGCCCAGGGGAAAATGAATGAAATCCATTTACTTTTTTGAAATATGAAACAGGTTTGTAACATAGCAATATATTAATTTTCTTTAGAGTGGGGGAAGGGAAAGAGATGCAAAAAAATATTCATGAGCTCAATCACTCACAGACACATCCAGATTAAAAAAGATAGATTTCTCCTGGGAGTTTTCATTAACAAGGCACTGACATTTTGCCTTCAAATCAACAAGGTTAGGTTTTCATATTGAAGCCTGAGAACCTTTTTGTATTTTCTCCCTGTTATACTCACTTGAAGGATCTTCACTTTCTTCAAATAATCGTGGAAGGGGAAAAAAGGACTATAATATAAAGGGGGGAAAGCACCTTATTAAATCTCCTACTTCACACACTAAAATAATAAATATCCCACAGAATGAGAAAACTATTCTGGATTTTGGATTAGACACTTGTACAGTGTCTACAGTGTCAGATTTCTGAAATGGAGTCTGCCAACGTAGGGGCCACTCCAGGTCACTGCACTAGCACATTCACGCCTAGAAGGATGCTTCAATCAAGCACAAGCCCAAATGACTAAAGGGAAAATTCTAAATTGATAGCTCTAAAGGTCATGAGGAACAAATTCAGGTTGGGAAGTAAAGTAATCAAACAGGCTCAGGAAAGAAACATTGTCATTCCTCAGCTTAATGAGTCCCTTACAAGAGTAAATGAGGGGAGAAGGATGAAAGTAATTGCTGGTTTTATGTTGAACTCAGTGTGGGTTTGGTGCCTTCTAGGATGGCATGTGGTAGAATAGCTAGCTGTGATTTGGAAGAAGGTGTTATTGGTGATTTTCATTTTGAGTAATTCTTCCCTGGCATCAGCCACAAAACATGACCTCTTTGGTGAACTATAACATCAGTATAGTTTTACTCAAGTCATAAAGAGGAACAGTGCCCATTTTCCTTCCTTTCCTCCTCAGTCTTTTTCTTTGTTTGTTTGGGGTATTTTTATTGCTTTTCATATGCACGAAAAAGGGTGCAAAAAATAGATATTGGAAATAACCTCACACGAACCTCAGATAGATAAATAATAGTGACTTGTTACAATTATTGGGCTTAGCCCTGTTTTGTTTAGAAAGAAAGAGATACTTTGACCCTACATACATACAATCACTTTCTCTCCCTCTCTCTCCTTGTGCTGTTCTTACTTTGTCAGACTGTTCAAGACTGGGACTAAAATGAGGGAAGAGAACTACAAACGGTTTTAGCTTCCTGAGAAAAGAAGAGCTATCAAACATTGAGGTGCATGGGTATTTCTCTTTTCTCATGCTTCTGTTGTCAGATAAAATTTATTTGTTTTAGCTATTTTCATTTATTCAGAGAAGTGGCTAATGTAGAATGCAACAGCTGAGAAATGCTTGACAGCACTGAAGTTCTTTGTTAGAGGTAAATATTCAACAAAAAGCAGGCGAAGCAATAACAAAATAGTGGAGCAAGACCAGCTTTTGCCAATGGAAAGGCCATAATTTCTACAGGTAGACAAGCCTTACAGCTGACTCAGGTTTTCCTGCCTGAAGGTGATACCACTTCTCTATAGTCCATAGTACTTTGTACTGTATAATGTGGGTTAATGACTGCACAGAAAAGTTGCCTGGAAGCAACTGCAAGTCCCTGATGAACTGTTTTGATGAACGCTGTGCTTGCTTTCCAATCTAAGGGTCAAAAATTACAATTTATATAATAAAAAGTGCTCACAATGGAGGGCACATCTGCCCTATTTCTGGTGGAGAGAAATACAGTATTTCTTCTGCCTCGATTACAAGTGCCACCATCTTCTTCCTATGCAGGTACACACAGATGAGCCTTCTCCAATGGCATCATAAATTTTTTGACATGTAAGAATGACCTTTAAAAGGGAAAAAAAAAAATAGAAGCCTGACAAGCCCTGCAAGCTGCACACCATTTACACAAGAACTCTGTAGAATTTACTCTACCTGTGCCATCTGCTTATGCTGGTATCTAGAGGGCTGTGTTCATCGAGGAAAGGGCAGAGTTGACAGAAAATGGCTTTCGTCATTTCAGAAGAAGATTCATAGTAAATAGTTGGGATTTTTTCAATCCAAAGTCACACTCCTTCTCTTCTTGGATAAGGTCAGATGACATCCAATGGAAAAAATAAGTGGCATTTCATGAGATCCCAGTACCGGAAAAGTGCCTCTCCATGTCAATTTACAATGAAAATTCAAACATTACTGTGAAGCCTGGTTTCTGAAATAGTTCAGTGCAAGCTCATAAAAAGAAATTTAGCTGACAAGGCTTTTAGTTATTGTCCTGAATTTCACGAAAAATACTCAAGAGGTGCATACTCACCATGACATAAACATTGCCATAAGAAAGTCCAAAGTGAAAAGGGACAAAACAATATTTTTGGACATTATCAGCTTAGACATTTTGACACTTTTAAAACAGAGTGATGCATTCACAGTGCTGAGAGAACTGGTGGACACCATAGAGAGGCTCCTCATAATCATCTTTGAAAGGCTGTGGAGATCAGGAAAGGTGCCTGAGGACTGAAAGGAAGCAGATGTCACTCCAGTCTTCAACAAAAAGCAAGAAGGAGTACCCACGGAACTACTGTCACATCAGTCTCACCTCAGTCCCTGGGAATGTGATAGAGTGCCTTATTCTGGAAGGCCACATCTACCCATAGGGATGACAATAAGGTGATCATGAGTAGTTAGCATGGATTCACTAAAGGAAATCCTACTTGACCAACCTGATTACCCTGTACAAAGAGACAACTACCTGGATGGATGAGGGGAGAGAAGTGGATGTTGCCTACTTTGGCTTCAGCAAAGCTTTCAGCATTGTTTCACAATATCCTCATAGGAAGGATGTGTGGATTGGATGAGTGCACAGTGGGGTGGATTGAGAACTGGTTGAGTGAACAATCCCAAAAGATCATAATCAGTGGCACAGGGTCTAGTTAGAGGCCTGGCACAACTCGTGGTACTTCAGAAACACTTAAGATTAATGGCCACAGGAGGACAGTCCTCTAACTGAGTTTATTAGCTTGAAGATAGCATTAGTTAAAACAGGAAAAACACCAGACCTGACCTTCACAATATACTGTTTCCTGGCTCTTGTTCAGTTTGACACCCGAAAGCCCCATTTGAATAACCTGAAGTAAAGTTCTTCCTCACCTCAACTGTGTTAATATTCTTAGTGCATTCATTTCCTTCTTTCACCTCCTTATCTGAGTTTTTCCTGTTACCAATCTTGTGTACAATTTCACAGCACAATCATTTTATTCAGATCCCTCCTAAAACTCACTGTTATCCATGATCCAATGATCACAAACCGTACCCAAGTATCAACATATTTTCTTTTCATACCATTTCTAAGAGTGGGATTAAGAAAATGGAAAACGAAAACGGTAACAAAGATACAAAAACCTCTGTATTAATTCCTTCCTCAAGCTTTCCCAGGGAACCTTATTTTGTCTCTGTGGGTATTTATGATTAATTCTCTCCACATCACTCAAAATCTTTACTCATATTGAATACAGTCTGAATATCTCACTGAAGCTTAACAATATATAATAGTTGGTCTGAAAACAGAGACAGCAGGAATTTTGAAATATCAGCAAGCTCACTGATTCCCAGGATTTTGTTGTAGCCCACAGATATGCCAAAACTGAAATTACTTTTGCAAACAAAAAAAGAAAAAAAACATTGCAATCAGAGTGTGCTGCTTTAGATGTTTATCACTCTAATACATCACAAGGGTCATGAAATATATAACTCTGGAAGTCCAATCCCAACTAAATTTAAAGATAAAAGATTTGAAACATTTTGTCCAAGAAGTTTCTAGAGGATTATCAGTTTCCAGAGGACATTTGCTCTGGATTTGAGAAAATCCTGAGTTCATTAAATAGAATAATCCAGCTCTGTTCTCAGTTCTTTTCTTTCTTGACTAATTATCCAGCTGTAGTTGGCCAGTCAAAGTTTGGGTTGTGACTTTGACTAGACACAGAGGTTGCAGAGCTTTTCTATCTGGCACACAGGAGTTTCATTTCTTTTGTGGTGAGACCTCTTGGGAGCTGCTGATTGTTTAAATTCTGTGATTTTTTTGTAGCTTTCCATGAACTGTCTGGTTCTGTCTCGCCCACTGGGTGCTGCTCTGGATGAGGCTGAGAGCTCCTGGCACTGGGAATTCAGGTTGTCCTGCATGAATGCATATGACTTTGAATCTTAAAGTGCACATATGTTTTGAGCATGGGCTAGACCACCTTGATATGCTGAATACAGTTAAAGAGAAAAGGTTTGGCTTTTGTTTTACTAGAGTCAGCCAGATAGATAGAGAAGGAGCAATAGATATGTACCACACCAAGATTCCTCTTCACAGCAATCACATCTGGTCAAGGGGAAAACTAAATGTTCCTCTGATATAATCACATTATGTGTTCCAGAGTTCAATAACTTCACTTGATTGCTGACATGACAGCTGATATGCAAATAATGTGGTCACCAGGAATGATATCAGTGGTTGACAGGAATCTTTTGATTCCAAGACTGAGCAAACCTGCATAGGTAGTCTTGCCAGGTGTGCCCAGTAAGCCCCTGCTGAGTCAGAGCACAAAGACTACAGACACATTGGCCTTACCTGCAGCCTCACAAACACATAGAGGACAGAAAGGAAATCAGAAATGGTCAGGGTGAGTTTACCAAAGATAAATTATGGTTGGTCAGCTCAGCCCTGTTGCCTTCTACAGTGAAATGGCTGTCTCTGTGGGTATGGCAGTAGCTGTGCGTGTCATATGATCAAATATCATAATATTTTTGGCATCAACAGGAGCCTCTTAAGAAGGAAACAGTAATCTTGGGCTGCACAAAGTGCTAGATAGGCTGCAAATTTGGCCAGACCATCAAGTAAAAAGACAAAAGCATCCATTTTGTGACTGCTGACTAGAAATATACTTCAGATACTTCAGTGTTGTTCACCTTATTTGTTGATCATGTTGATACAGGATATAGGTCCCAGAAAATTACATCCTTAATGAGAAGGAGTGGTTGACAGCCCAAAGCCCAGAGCTTCAGGCTGGAGGAAGTTTGCAAGGCAACAGAACCTCACAAAGCTGTGAGGTTTTTGACATTTTGTGATTAGACTCATATATTGATTTTTGTAATGTTAGGAACCTGTTGTTATTATTTGAATTCTGCTGGAATATGTTACCGGCTCTAATATAAGTGATAATTTTATTTTTTTGGTCCTTTTTTTTCAGTTTAGATTGGATTTATTTTTAAAATGTAACTTTTTTACCATTTTTTTACAAAAATTAGACAGTCCTTTCCGAGTTTTCATGTATTTGGGTTTGTATTAAAAAGTGCTTTGTGAGTATTTTTTTTTCCTCACTTGAAGTACCATCATGCAATTTTAGATTCCACACATCAAGCTTGCTCTTTTCAGAAACACCCAGTTTGGTCCATTCCTTCATGTAGCTGTCTATTGCCACATGTCTAATTGGCTCCTGGTATGTCTAGGTGAACTTTTACAATGTCAAGCTAATTTTTGAAAATGTGTGTTTCCTTTAGCATTGTCTGCAGCCTTGAGAGAGTGGACTGAATCCTGTATCAGCTGTCAATGTTTTTCTGCATAAAAGAAAAGTCAATAAGTTCAATAGTTTGAATGGATTGGTTTCCTGACCACATTAACTTGCCTTGTGTCTTGAAACCAGCAAAGCATTTAAGCATGAATATAAACTTAAATGTATAAGACTCATTCAGTAAGAGATGTAATCTTACTGAATTTTGTCTTTATGTGTTTAAGTATATTCTGGATTAAATGTAAACAAATTAGAGACAAAAACATTATCAAACAAACACTGTATAGAGTTTTTAAGTGTTTTGTTATTGCTTGTGGACAGAGTTCACTGATTTTCTTCCAATACATCTGCATCTAAGAAGACGGAAGTATTCACTTTGAGAAGCATTCTTTGTCTGAAGCATTAATTTCAGTGTCAACATCAATTATAGGATGTTACTCAATGTGTTTTTTTATCACTGTTATCTCTAATTAGATCTCTTAATTTTCTTTCTTGTTTTTCTGTTAGAAATTATAACAACAAACTCGATGGTTTTTCAATGATATTGTCAAAAAGTTCTCGGATAACATTAATCCAAAACTGTTAAGGAATTCCTTTCATGTCAGTTTCAATCAATTCCTTTTCACCTTTGTTACAGGATCAAGCCCACCTCACCTGTACCACAATTTACAACAGCTTTAACTCGTGACATTTCTACACTTCTGAGAGGAGAAGTCATTATTTCTCAGAGCTTTGTTTGTACTTTGAAAGAGTTTCCTCTTTTAAATTTTTTTGTGATGAATGCTGTTATTACTTCCTTGAGGTGGTGGTTCAAACATTGTGAAATACAGTTGCTTAGAGGAACTGAAGAATTCATCAGATCATGAAGTAAACTCGTATAAGGAAAAAAAGAACACCATTATGCTTCTGTAATGGCATTCTGTATTCCAGCAGAGAGACTAACATTTCTTTTTCCTATTTGAAGTGTCTAAGTCATGTGTGTGTCTGTGTGCTTGCAGAGAAACAAAGGGAAAGACAGTGAGATTTAAAGCCATCACTTACCCATCTCGTGATGTAAGCATTTATGTAATCACTGAAAGTATTGTATTGTTTCAAAATTGTAAGAAAACACTCTAGGGAAAATCTTCACAGAAGTCAAAACTTTTTTTTGGATCTGAAGAGCAGCAGAATGTTATCTAAAGCAGAAGATTATGCTTTGCATAAAATGTACAGAGAGCTCTCGACAGTAGCATTGACTCAGAGAAACTACACACACTTTAAAGACACAAAAGAGATCAAAGAAGATTAGAGATAACATGGACAGCCTTGTAGGGCAAGCACTTTTCTCCCCTTCTGAATAGAAGAAAACTAGAAAATTCCCCTAAAATCTTCTTTCACTGATCCCAGCATAACATTGTCAGCAGCCCTCCAAAAACTATGTAGTTATCAAAATGGTAATGGCACCTCTTTAGAAATTTGCATTTATAATGTCAAAATCTTGTTAATAGCGAGAAATATATTAAAATTTCAGCAATATTGACTAACCATGGCTATGAATTTGGTTACCTGGGCTGTTTGATACAGTAAGGCTTTATCAGTGGGACTTCAGTCCTATCTAGCAGACATCTTTAAGGGATTTTCTTTCTGGTATTTTTCTGTAGCATAAGCATCATAATGTATATGAAACATGTCCTTCTTGTGTCTTCAATACAAAACTGAGCTCTGCTTTTGCTGTTGCAAAAGTATGACATTGAGATGCAGAAAGTGAACTCAGGGGATGTGTTTCAAAAATACCTACCTAGGAAGACTATCTCTTGGACACCAGTAGAATTATAATGGTTATTGTTATGTACTTGAAACAGAATAAAAACCAAGGGAAGCATAATTCTGCCTTACATACCAAATAATCTCAGAAAGGCTCAAGGCTCTACACATATCAAGATGCTGTCACATCAGGATGCCCTGCTTTATCTTTTACTGCAAAGTAGAGCAGGTTGGGAGGCCTGATCCTCTGGGGAATTCTTGTGGATTGTATAGCAGATATGCAGGCCCAAGAATCTCCCAGAAAGACTCATTGGTGAAAAGAGAGAATTCAATAAACGTTGTGATATAAAACATAGTTAGGAGTTTTATAAATTCAAACTCATACATACAATATTCCCGCAGCTATTACTGAAAAACTGTGTTGTTTCCACATTTTTAGGAAGCATGCTGAAAAAGACCCCAAAGCACTCAGAGAAAAGCTTTGTCGCTCTGTAACACAAGAGTCCAAAACCCTTCTCTATTTACTGTTTGAAGAAAGTGATTGGGTTATGCCCCAGACTCATCAAAAATGACATGTTCAGCAGCAGAAGTTTCAAAGTAAAAGGCCCAAGGCAAGATATGTCATGCTGTTAGCTGAGGTCCAGCTGCTGGGTATCAGGAAATCTGGCTGATTTGTGCTGCTCAAAGGGGCAGGTGAGACACACTTCTCTAGATACATCAAATGGCAATATTAATTGCAGGGTTAGGATGGAGCCTTTCCTATCACTTTAGTTTTCAGGATAGTACTGTAGGGGATATCACATTCCCCAGCTCCAGGATGTGTGTGTTTCACTTGTCAGCTCAAGAAGAGGTGGTCACCATTGTGTTCTCTTCCTTTGCATGCTTACTGGGCATATGACATGAAAACAGCAGGACCACAAACACATTGAGAGGTTACTTCTGTTGTCAGAGCACATTTTCTAAGTGTTTTCAGCAGTTTGTATCTGCTTTCAACAGATGTATTTCATTTTCTGAAAGTCCTGGCACCTATTTTTACTAGTTAGAAGTGCAGCCTGGCTTCCACAACTGTTGAACAACATGTGTTTGTGAAATGACTGCTAGCACTGCAGGCAATTAAAACTAGGACCTGAAAAGTATTTCTGATTCAAGCTGCTGGAGAGAAGCTAGAGATTTATGATAACAGAATGTGGCAGAAGATCTATTTAAGTTTTGCAGACACTTCAGCTGAAAAGAATATACGCATGGGTGCTCACTTCAAGGCATGGATTGATCTGTTTTGTGGCAGCATAACAAACCAGCGTTTCTCTCAAGCTGTTATTTTGTTCTGATTTCTCAACTTTTGATTTTTTTTAAATTTCTTTCTGGGCATTTCTTCCTTTTTTTTTTTTTTCCTCTTCCTTTTTTTTTTTTTTTTCCCAATGCGTAGCCCTTGTAGTTATGGTTGTCAAAGAAAATGTTCACATTTCACAGTTCACGTTTCTTATGTGATTTTTTAGGTATCTCAGAAGAACACTGACAAGCAAAGCTTAAAGAGCCTAGAGAAACCAGGGTCGCCCATACCACCATTAATTCACAGTTAGGACCATCTGTCTTGAAGGATACCTTACTGGGACAAGAAAAACCAAAGTGTATTCTGATTAAAAGTTGAGACCATTCCTCTGTTTACTCTTCCTTGACTTGACTTGTGGTTCACTGTGGATTATTTTAAACCAATTGAAGCCAAAGACAAAATTCTGTTCACTACTGAGCTAGGGCTTATTATTTGGAGACAGGATAAATCTTTTGCAGTCTGGTAGTCAGTGATTTTTTTCTCTGTAATCTCTTCACTGATTTTTTTTCTAGCAGTGTGTCAGAGCAGATGCATATGTATTCATAACTCTTACCTTTAAGATGTGATGGAATTAGATACATAAGCACTCTCCAGGTTCCCTGTTACAGGGCCAAGCATCCAAGAGCAGCTGAGCCTGGATTTCAGACACTCTAAGCCCCTCCAATAAACTCCAGAGCTGTCAGACCTGAGACCATCATGCTGAGAATGTAACCTCCAAACAAGGAGAAGCCTGAACAGGCCTGGGGCAAAACCATTGGCAATTCTCTCTAATCTTATGAAAACAGGTGGATTTCCTTGAAACGCTTATTTTTTAATGAATCAGCACTTTCTAGGGAAAATTCCTGTCAAGCTCGCACCTCAGTCTTTGTTAATGCTTCCAGAATCAGTTTTAATACCAAAAAACACCACTAGAAAAAGAGTTTTCTCATTCCTGTTCTATCAGATTATCTACTCATATGGAAATTATCATTTAACAAACAAAATACACATCAGTCTTGCATGAACCCAAGCCAGCAGGCCTTTTTCTGATTTAAAACTGCATTATGTATCACTGTGTGATTATGTGGGACATAGAACTCGAATGGGTAACATATATGAATTATCATCCATTCTTCTTCCCCAGAATTTGATCTGTTAAAGAAATTAGCTGTACTGAAACTTTGGTCTAGCTGTAAACCATATGTAAACCATATTTGGCTGTTTCCAAGCATGTTCCTATTCAAGGCACACACAGTACACAGAAACACACTTACCTTTCATAATACTCATTATGCTAAAATGTGGCAGCATATTTTAATTCATGATTTTATCTCTTTTTTCACCCTTGATGGCATGCGGAGTTCCAGCAACTGAGATAAACCAATTTAATTGAAGATTAATGAATTTACTCTTTCTGAAAGTTTCCTTGTTAAACTGTAGCCATGACGTTGTTAAATAGGCACCTGAATTTCCACACTGCAAGTGAAGGATGAATTACTATGTTGTTCACAAATCAAGGGCACTTGGTTCATTGGTAACTGTCAAGAGTTTGTGCTCAGGATGATGAAGTCATAAGACATAAACATTACAATCTCAGTATTGTCATGCAAAGGTGAATTTAGGAGGAGATGCTTATTTTGCTATGCCTGTTGTGTTTTTCCTGGAGCGTTTCAAAAACCATGGAAATAATGGGAAATATTAACTTCTGCTCTGAATGGAAAATTTGAATTAAGTCAGAAGAATAGAATCCTGACTAAACCTCTTCTCAGTCAGGCTTTTTCTATCCCCAAGCTGCAGGTGAAAGATGGAAAGTAATTAATGTAGCATTTCAAAATATGCCTTATATACAACCACACATCCAGTGCTAACTGAAACTGGGCGTCCACTGAGATTTTTTCTTTTCCCTACAACAAAACACTATGAAGCCATTGCCTAAAGTGAAAGATAATAAATGCTTATATATCACCAAGAAACATTCCCATTAAAATGCGTGACTGGACTGTCAAATTCATTTCACACAAGACTTTACTCAGCCCAGGCACAGCAGCCTTCTAAAAGATTTAGAGGGCTCAGTCCAGTTTGGTGATGCATACACACATTGTTTCAGTGAAAGAATAACAAATAATATAACAAAGAGTAAGATTTTTATTTTCAGTGCATAAAATAAGGCGTTCCAGGAAAGCTCCCCTGAAAAATATTCCCTTATGATTTGTTTTGGGCTTTTTTGTCCTCTGAAAAATCTTAGCACTCAGCAGAGGTAGGAAGAAGCCACTGAATTAAAGACCACTCACTTGAATCAGTCTGGTGTTTCCCATATTGCCTTTTTATGTCTTTCTTGTAAATTCATTCATCATTGTTTGTGGTATTTCTATCTTATTTTGTGGTTTTCAGCTTGTGGTAGGTGGACTCCTGGGGTCCATGTACTGCTTCCTGTGGCATCTCAGAAGTTACCCACCACAATGGGATTGATCTTTTTTCCTCTTACTGATTTTTTATTTTTTTATATTACTGCTGAAAATATACACATTTGGCTACTTGACAGATGGCAACCAATCCCAGAGCTGATGAAGCCAGGAAACTGAATGTATTCTGTGTTTCAGGAAACAATACAGCAAGAAGAAGTCTGGCAGCCTTGGACTAACATAACTTAGAGAGGAAAGCCCTGGACAGATATAATTAGCCTAAGCAAATATATTTAGCTGTAGAGGGGGAGTCTGAGGGGAAGCCTTGTGCATTTGGCTCTTGCCATTTGCTCTCTCTGTAAAAAACTGCTAGACTTGACAGTCTTTGGGTGCAAGAATATAATTCATGTGAGGAAAATAAATAACACCTTTCCATGAAGAATGGACGCCAATGAACTAGAAAGATACTATGTCTGAATACTGAGAGAGTTTTAACCTGGTCACACCAAAGGCACAGAGAATATTAATATTTACATCACTTGTATGCGGGAGACAGCCTTAGACAGACAGTAGCAGCTTTACATGAGATTCAGAACCTGCACTCCCATAATGTGAGAATTTTAGTGTAGGCATCAGTGGCAGCTCAGGCTCAGAAAAAGCCACACAGCCAGAAGAGAAAGGAAGCAGATGATCAGGTTGGAATTCAGCTCACCAGCTGAAGGATTCAAACACTACACATTTGCCTTTTTTCAGGATCCAGAATTAGGTTTCTTTCCTTTTCTATATTCCTCCTTTGATTTCCCTGTGGAAGAAAAATTAAAGGCTGAAAATAATCAGTCATTGAAAAGGAAAAATCTTGATTTTTCTTGAAAATGTGAAGGGCTGTCAGTAAGCATACAGAACTGATTTTCACCTCCTTTCACCATTATTCTTGTTATAACTGATGGATATTTTGCATTTGCAACAATATCTGTGAACGCACAGTGAGGCCCATATGGTTCTAAGTTATTCATTGCATCTGAGTGTCTTATGAAAAACAATAACCTTTGTAATAATAGAATATGAGCTCTACTTAGTGTAATTCATCAGGGCTCAAATGAAATAATTGCAGCCATATGTATTTACTCCAGGGTGTTTGGTGCAAGTTTATAGTTCTGACACGCTAATACAAAGGTTTTAGAGCTTTTTCTCTAATTAATCTCTAATTCTAAACCAAATAAGGAAATTGTGCACCAATTAAAAAATGACAACTGTGTGCTGCATTGCTGTCTCTCTTTAATAATTCTTAGTACCACCCCAGCTGCAGAGTCAGCTCCTTTACAATCAAGGAGGTGATGTGGTAACTCTCCCAAATCCAAGGGTCTTTCTTCTTTACTAGAAGTGAGACATAGCACTCAATATGTCTCAATATTTCTCAATTACAGCAATTAAATATATCTGTGTCTCCAGGCACATTGATGATGTTAGGAACAGAAAAATGAGACTTTAGACAGAACATCAAGGATATTTTCTGTTAGATGAGAAATTATATGGCAGTGTCGCCCAAGATAACTGGATTTAATGAAAAAGATGGAGAAATTCTGGTTTTCTGCAGCACCATTTTTTGCTAGGCCATGAGTGTCCCTGTGCCTTTTGCAGACATGTCCATTAACCTGAGAAATGCTTGAGACCTATATTTGCTTCTACTTTCTTCACAGAGTCTCAGAATGGATAAAGTTGGAATGGCTCACAGTGGGTCTTGTGGTCCAACCTTCCTGCTCAAGCAGGGTCATCCTTTGACAGCTGTAATAAGAAGGTGTAGTTGAATACATATCATATGCATATTAGCATAGGTTGAAACATTTTTATCTTATCACAGTCTCAGAAAAGTTCAACATGTTCTCTGTGCTGTCAGAAGGGAAAGAAGTGCGCACAAGTATAAATATTTTATCCATCCGGTGCAACCGCAATTAAACTAAAACACAGAGTGCTAATGTGTTCTTTATGTCACCATGATTAAGAAAACATGATCTGGGGTTTGGGGTTTTTTTCTTTTTTTTTTCCCTTTTTTTTTGTTGATGTTGGCATTTTTTCCCAAAGATATTCAATTTGTTACACTTAAAAAGGAAGAAGTTGGTTGTTAAGAAAATGAGATCATTTCCTACAAAGCTGTGACTTCAAATGCAAAGGATCATGAACTCAGAAGTAGCTCTAAATAAAAAAAAAAAAAAAAAAAACAACAATTACTTTAGGGAAAATAATAAAAAATAAACAAATAAGCTTGTTAACTTTGGGATCTCGCTAATGAAGTTCTCACATGAAGTTAGTCATGAAGCCTCAGGCTCAAGTGGCTGGTCTGAATTAGACCCAGCAGACCCAGTGATGAACCCAGTGATGAACCCCACCAGAGAGAGGGATTTTTTTCCCAAAAGAAATATATTTTATCACAATGATCTTCTGAGCTTTACATTTCAGGGTGTCAGTGACTTCTGCTCACTACCAGTGAGGTTTTCCCAGCCTGCCAAGTGTCACAGGAGTGACATCAAGGAGATTGGACAGGATGCTGGAGCATTATATCAGGATCTTCAGCAGAGATTTGCAGTATTCACATCATGTGCTGTGTGATATTGTACCCAATAAAATAAAATAAAATAAAATGGATCTTTAGCTTGCTTTCCAGACAGTTTCCCCTGGAAACTCAGAGAACACCTGTGAAAGAAATGCCCCAAGGTTTTGTTCCTAAGCTGCTTCAGAGGAAGGTTTCTGAAGTTATTATGTCTCCACATGATACCCTGAGGAGAGGAGCTCAGGGCAAGCATGTGCTAAATAGATTTGAACCCAACCAGCTGCTGATCAGACACCTCCTCCGCGTACTGTGTTGCAAGGAGCAGCACCAGCGTCTGAGACAGTGACAGAGACCATGCCATGATTGTGCCTGCATGAGTGTCTCCCTTCCTGCCCCACAGAAGAAGTAAATTTTCTCATGGAGTTCAGATTGTGAGTCCAGTGAGACCTCTAAAAGCCGGGGGAGAGGATCCATGATGCTCCTGATGTGGAAGCAGGGGCTGGATGACATGCTCACCCTCACACTCCCCACACAGGATCCTGCTCCCCGACACCCAGCACAGAGGACTGGTGGTGTGACTGCCTGTCACACCTGACCCAGCAGGGAGATAAATAGTGGCAAGCCTTCCAGAGAGATACTCAGCGTGCCATTTCTTATGGTCTCCCTGCTGGCAACCAAATTCTTCAGAAACCTTTGTCACATAGACATCTTCTGCTCTTGCCACCTGTGCAGCTACACAGTTTTTCCAGTCCGTTCCTGTTTACAAACTTCTAAGTTTTAAACCTCATGGAAGAATCAGCTGACAGAAGATTACACCAAAATTACAAAAGTGGAGTAAAATAGACCTTTTTAGTAACTACTTTATCATCTGTGACATCTCCATATTTCCTTTCTTCAAACAAGAGAAAAGCCATTAAACTCCAACACTTCCAGCAGAGCTGATGTTTAGGAAATGTTCAGAAATGCCCCTTGGGCAGTGATCACTGAAGTCACAGCCTGGAGCAATCCTTAGGACTCTGCAAGCTCTCTATGCTCACTTATTCATCATCTTCTTGTCTTACGTAAGCACCCAGACTGGCCTCTCCAAATGACCCAAGACTGACCCTTCCAATATTCCTTATTTAGCCTTGCTGAGGTCTTTGCCTGACTGTAAAATGTTAGAGGCTGATTCATTATTGCCTGTGAGATGCATTTTTATCGAAGGGATAACGGAACTATGTAAGGGTTCTTGTCCTTTATTAGCTACTTTTACTCTCAGTCTCAAGCAGCTCAATTCTCCCCACAGAAGAACTGTCAGAAGTTGATCAGGACCTAACCTGCAGTGAGGTGGGGTTTTTTTCCCAATTGCTGTATCAAAAAAATGTAAGTGTGGTCAGATAGGAATTTTCCTTGCCCTCTCAGCTCATCAGCTTTATCAGCTCAGACTGCAGAAGCATCTGCCACTGACCAAAGGCTCAGCTGCGGCAAGGACGTGCATTTCAGGTTCAGCCAAGACCAGATGGTTTTTATCAGCTTGTGCAATAATATTTTATGGTAGCTGTTGTTACTCCATCCTGCCTACAGGCCTTTTAGCCATGTTTCCTCCTGGACATTCTGGAGACAAGGTTGGGGGAGCCATCAATTCCTGCCTGGCCTCGGCCTCACTTTGACATCTACGGTGCTGAGGCAGTGGCTGTCACGCCTTGTGAGTTAAATTCAGATTTCCTATCACAAAGAAGAATGTGAAGAATTCTTCAACAAAGGAGAATGACCCTCATCTTCATGAAGCAATTATAAAAATTCACTCCAACCTATGAATGATTGAACCCAGTGCTAAACTAACAGAGAAAAAGCATGGCAGGAAGCAAAATCACAGTGATAATTTGCCCGAAATATAAACCAAACAAATCAGATAATGGAGATTGCTGACCTCACTGAAATATCGAAACCCACAGATGTTTCCAGGCATGGCATAAGAAGTCTCCTGTGCCTTGTATCTTCTGCACCCGCCAGAGTGACTCCTAAACACGTAGGAACTGCTTTCATGCAGCTCCTTCAGTCCTCACAGCTCTCTGCCACTGTAAGCAGACAGCCGACCGTGGAAGAGCACTGATACCTACCAAGGAACTGGACCTAATGCTTGTCAGATATGGGAGATCAGGCACGGTATAGAATAAGATATATGTGTGCAATTCCATGGCTTCTACAGTGTTTAATTAAGGGATAATGATCCCAGACTAGATGTCACCAGGAAATCCCATGGAGATTGGAGAGCATGTGCTCCCCCACCTAACAAAGCTCCCTCCTTGAGTATCTTCATTGTCCCTGTCATGAGTCTGTGGGTCCTGGTCAAGTAAGAGGATATGAATCCACACTGCAGTCTGAATGCTTGTCACCCAAAACCTTGCATAAAACCACCAAATTAATTCCTGATGAACCATCAAAATATTCTTCAGCCTTGTCAAAACTCATTCCCTGCCTTGCCATGGATTTCAGTGCAGTTTTGAACTGGACTAAGAAGTGCAATGACAGGTTGGACTGGCTTTGAATTAACAGTCCAACACTGAAACAAATCTCCTAAGCAGATTTTTATCCATTTTTGTATGTCAGGCTACCATGGGATGTAGTTTTCTTTGGTTTATTCCTTCATACTAAAATTTTAGACTTACATCACCAAGTAAAATACATTTAGGAGCACATGAGAGTAACATGAATATAAGCAGCATAAGGAGGAAACAACTTCCAGAGGATACCATAATGTGCTGGTTTTGTCTGGGGTAGAGCTAATTTTCTGCACAGAGGCAGGAATGGGGCTGTGTTTTGGATTGGTGCTGAACACAGGGTTTATAATATAATGATGTTTTTGTTGCTGCTGAGCAGGGTTTACACAGAGAAAAGGCCTTTAATGCTCCTGGTACTGTCATGCTGGTGAAGAAGTATGGGGTGCATGAGAGGTAGGGAGGAGACACAACCAGGATGGGTGATCCCAACTGACCAAAGGGGTTTATTCCGGACCATATGACATCATGCTCAGTGTAGAAAGTGGGGAGAAGAAGAAGGAAGTGGAGGAAGTGGGACATTTGGAGTGATCACATTTGTATTCCCAGGTAACCGTGACATGTGACAGGGCCCTGCTCTCCTGGAGATGTCTGAACATCTGCCTGCCCATGGGAAGCAGTGAATAATTCCTTGTTTTGTTTTGCCTCTGTGCATGACTTGCTTTTTCCTATGAAAGTGTCTTTCTCTCAACCCACAAGTTTTCCGGCTTTTGTCCTTCTGATTCTTTCCCCATTCTCACTGGTGGGGGAGTGAGTGGGTGGCTGCATGGTACTTGGTTGCTGACTGAAGTTAAACCATGACACACAACTGCTTACATATTTTTTTCTTCAGAGTTTTTATGAATCAATAATTTCATTATTTACTTTATATTTTAGAATAACTTTTTATGTTTGCTTATTGCATCCATTGAGGGCCTCAATATGACTCTTGGAAACTCCTGCTCAGTAATTTTTCTCCTAAGGATTTGTCATTCACAGCTCAACAACAGTGACTTTAGTTACCTGCTTTAATATGCTCTGATTCACAGCTAAATGCTTTTAAAAGGAGGTCTTAGACAGAGGCATCCCCCCTGTGTAGCAACACTTGAGACAGAAAGGGAAAAGACCCAGCAGTCCCCGTGTGCAGTGCCCTGGGCAGAAGCCCTGTTTGGAGAGCCCCATCAGCACAATTGCAATGTCATAGAATCATAGAAAGGCTTGGGTTGGAAGAGACCTTAAAGATCATCTAGCTCCAAACCCCCTGCCATGGGCAGGGACACCTTCCACCAGACCAAGTTGCTCAAACGCCATCCAACCTGGACTTGAACACTTCCAGGGTTGGGGGCATCCACAACTTCTTTGGACTACTTGTCCCACTGCCCCACCACCCTCACAGTGAAGAAATTCTTCCAAAAATCTAGTCTATAACTCTCCTCTTAAAAATCATGTCCCCTTGTCCTGTCACTATAGGCCCCTGTAAAAATGTTCTCAGTACAAGCTGAGCCATGGGTGAATAGGGGTAGTGCAGGCCAGGACAGCAGCTGACATTGCAGGGCCAAGCCATGCCAGTGGCTGCCAGAACCTGCTTCCAGCTGTGGAACAAACCTCTCCAAGAGCTGCCTTTCTTGATGCAGCTTTAACCAGCAGATGCACATCTCATGGAACTGCTCTTTTTGGTGCCTTAATTTGCAATGCAAATACCTAGAAATGGTGGCAAAGGACAGACCAGTCAAGCAGCTCCTGGAGAGGAGGCACAGTTTCCTAGCACCTGGTTTCTCTACAAGATCCACAATTTTCTGGTGTTTTGGGGGAGTTAAGTCTTCTAAGGCCCAACTCTTCCAGGCTAACCTGGAGTGTCAGAGGGAATTTTAATGCTCTTGGTCAGACTTGCCTGACCAAGAGGAAGATGAAACCTGGCATCTTTTTTTCCAGGCTTAATATACATAGTTTAGCTAAGGGCAAAATCTCCCTTTCTCACCTTTCTTGCCTGTGGCTGTCTGAACTTGACTATTAATATGTATATATATATAAAGTGGAATGATCAAGATGATGGAAAAGATGAGATCTATAGTTTTTGTAGTCTGATAGCACATAGGCATCCAAAGACAAGTCATAAAACACAGTTGCCCAAGGCCATCTCCTGCATCACGAGCTCTTTCCATTTCCCTTTCTCTTTTGTACACAGGAATACTACACCTCTTGCCCAGGGCACTAGCCATGTTATTGTCATTATTGAGTGGGAACCACAAAGACACTTGGAAAAGATCTGTGTTCCAAAAAAAACCTTCATTTTCCTTGTCTGATTCTTTGTTCCACGGGATGTACAGCAACTACAGAGGAAGCAATAAGCCAACTCCATTTGTCCTCAGTCACAGAGAGTATCTGTCACTCATCTGTGCTTTCTAGAGTCTATGGTACCACACAGTGTTTCCCAATAACATAGTTTTATGTCAGTAGAATAAATACCAGCCTAAAAACTCTTTGCATCAGAGGGGTTTTGCATCCTGTTTGATTCAAAGAGCATGTAAGAAACTTTCAGGCACAAACTCAGCCTCATGGGCAGGGGTAAGACTGAGTCAGCACTGAGTTCAAACAGTGTCAAAGTTTGAGTCATATACACCACAAAACCCTGCTCTTAATCAGAGGCTTCCTGCCCTTACATTCATCCCCTCGTACTTAATAACATAGCAGCAGGAATATTTTTACAGAGCTGCAACTCTCTCTTTTATTTGCATTTTGGGGATCATTAAGTGCTACCAAAAGCAGAAATATGGTTGTGTCCCTGTTTAACTCTTCAGATAAGCACTGAAAATGGAAAACACTTTCACAGAAACCTGGCACAAGTGGCAGAGGGAACCCAGCTAGCAGGAAAAAACCACAGATGCAAAAAAAATTAAATCAAACCCCTTAAGCTGAAAAAGTTACTTTTAAATTTATGTAGCACTGCATCCACGAGGGCATTTAACCACAACAGTTATAAACTCAGCACCTCCAGACTTGAGAAAGATTGATTCATTACTTATAGATTATTTATCATTTAAGTATTTTTCTTTTTTTTCTTTTGTTTTTGAGGGATTTTTGTTTTCTTCTGGTTTTGCTGTTTTGTTGTTGTTGAGGATTATATTATGCCCTTTATATAGGTAGAAGCAACCCTTAAGACATACCTTACCATTTCTTTGTTTTTTTGTATTTATTCACCTCATTTTCAATTGCAATGAGTGCTGTCACATGGGAAGAATTTTGCTTCTTCTCATTTCTGAGCTGCAATCATATTGTTTTGGGTTGGTTTTTTTGTGTGTCTGTGCATGACTATTGTTTTTTTCTTTTTTCTTTTTTTTTTTTTAAGTAGGCTAAGTACATCTGTAACCAAAGCAACCAATCTCTGGTTAATGATTGTCTAGAAATTCACCACAGAAGGTTATTTGTTTTCCCAAGAACCTGTGAAAGAAGCTTCTTAAAATTAAAAGAAAGATCCACTCTAAACTTATGAGCTAAGCAACCCAAGGAAAGCCCACAACTAAGAAATTTGAAGCAGGGTTTCAGGGAGGTTTGGTTTAGGCTTCCTCTTATGGGAAGGGGGAGTACCCAAAACTGAATGTCAAAAAAAAGCAATACCAATCCTTGCTGGAACTGGTTTAGAATTTGACCAGCTGGCAGAATATAAAGAGAGAGACAATTTATCATAAGTTGAGAGTTTCTTAAGATATTTGCTTTATTTAATATATTTACAGTGCTCTAGAAACATAGAAGGAGAGTTGTCACAGCAGCAGGACAATCTTACAAGATTATTTAGGTTAATCATGCCAAAGTAGCTTTATCTAGTTTTTCACCCCAGCACAGACAGCTGTCTACTACAGGGCCCAATGGAAGAGAAGGGCCAGATCATAAGAACACCAGACTGTCTGGTCTCTGCAACAATCAATATTCACATCTTTACTCTCAAAGGGCTACCATCCACCCAAAATTGAGCTATGCTGTTCCAAGGAGAGCCCCATACCAACATAATTTGTAATTACTTGTCACAAAGCATAGGGCTTCTAGATCTCAGGGAAAAACAATGTTTAAAATTAGAATAGAAAAATTGGGGTTTTCTCCTCTTCTCTCAGAAAAAAAAAAAAAATTACAGCTCATATTTTCCAGAATGCTCTTGCCTAAGGTACATAACCAGCATGTAGATATTCAGTTCAGAGATGCAGCATTTGCCTGAGATAAAAACAGCTGTAGACATCATTTGATAATTGGAAGTGTGAAAATTGCAAATATTGCAAGTAATTACAGAACAGGTGTAATCAATTTCCCCACTGTAACAGGGATGTGATGCAATTATAGAGAGGAAGGCAGAAAGCTCCTCTTGCTGATATAAGTTGCTTCTCTTCGGTTTAGTGTTGACTGTATAAACCATTGCTTTAATTTTTCCCTGAAAGTTTCCTTATATTGCAGCAGCTCAGTAGAGGCACTTAATCCAGCAGGAAAAATTTACATCTCACCTTATGCATCATTAAAATCTTGAATTACTTCTTTTGAAAGCCTTTGCTCAAGGATTTTTGGAAGCTTAATTCTCCATCCTTTATTATTTTTCCAAGCAGTTCTGGAGAATTAAAAGAGGTCAACCAGGCATAAATTCCTACCATGGAAATCTTGCTGATATCCTCCAAGATATCATGCTCTTTAGTTATTTTATTCTTAATTATAATTTCTCCTTATTTACTTGGTACTAACATAAGACTCACCAACACATTATTCCGAGTACATTTTGAAAGAGAATATGATTCCCTTGCCCTTTCTGCTATTATTAGCTCATTTAATGACCATTTCCTTGGTCACTAAGACAGCTGGACAGTCTGACCTAGCTCAACCTTCACAAAATAAATAATTCTTTGCATTTAGGTCAGAATGTCAACTGTGGCTTATTCCAGATTTAATTACTCCTTCAATTTGCAAATCTAGGGAGATATTTTCCTATGTTTATTATAATTCATTAGAACTAATTGCAGAAGCCTGTTTTTCCCCCCACTGCCAAACTAACCCTCAGTCTGAACTTCCCTCTGCTTCCCTTCAAAGCCTTTTTCTTTAAGAGCCTCTCTGAGCTCCATCTCTGCAAAAGCCATTGTTTCTACTAACTTCACTGGAGCTCATTCCACTCTTGGCTGGGAGCAGGTGAAGAATAAACACTACCATGACACGTGCTGATCTATCACTAAAGTCACCAAATAAGCTGATCCTCAGACAACTTAAAACTGATGCAGATTTGGTGGACATAGTGATGCCTCAGGTTTTAGCTTCTATATTTTTCAGATTCTGTACTGCTTTAGTGTGTGGTTCTGAGCTTCATATTAGGGGATGGTAAGCTCTCTTCACAGAGTAGGTGGATAAAGCAATTCCTTCTCTAGCTTGGGTTCAAGGACAAATGATCCAAATTTCAGCCCCAAGAGCATAAACAGTGGCAACATGAAGAGAGAAAAACAAAAAGGATGGGACTTCATAGCCTAAAGCTGTAATTGGACAATTAACTCCAATATGCAAATGGACCATAACTTATAAAAGTGTGAGACCCCAAGACCAGTCATCCATCTTGTGACCATTTTGGGTTCATCTTGGGTGTAGCCCTGGCTGGGCTCTTGTGCTGCCCAAGGTGTATCCATTGAGGACATTTAATAAATACCTACTTTATTCTTTAACTCAGTCAAATCTCTGTTTAGGTCAGCATTGACAAGGCATCAGTGGGATGGGTGAAAAGCGAGCCACATCCTGTCAGATGGCAGCAAAGAGGAGCGGTGAGTCCTGCCTGCTCTCAGCTCACCTGGGTCAAGCCTGCTCTCCAAGCTGCCCCGCTGCAGAGGATCACCTCCTGCTTCTGGTTACAGCATCCCTCTGGAGTCTGTTCCTCCATGCTGACATGTCAGCAGTCATAGGACAATTTGGTTCAGGGAAGTTTACACCACTGCTGAATAACACAATTCTTATTATTCACAGCAGTACATCTGAAGTTCAGGCCTCTTTCTGGCTTTGGTTTTTTTTTGCATCTTGTTTACTACAAAATGAAGTCATTTGTTAGGAGGTTTGTTTTCATATTTCCTTGGCATTCTCTTTGTAAATGATCTTTAGGTGTTCACATACCTTGATTAGAATTTTTTTCTTGACAACCACAAGCCCTGAACAGATGCCTACAAATTAAAAATTATCTTGACTACAGTTTTGGTTGCAACATAGTCCATGTTCAGTGTGAGCTTGTCTTCTCCCTGACTCTGGTTTTCATATTTCATATACATAGTTCAGCTCTACTGAAAATATTGCTGAAAACAGTAAACAAATAATTTCCCTGAGATTTTTGTTTGTGCAATGAATCTTACCTAGTTCCTAATTGCTGTGCTTCATGTGATCAGCCAACTGAAGAAGCTGTGTAATAAAATTGCTATTAGTGTCTGAAGGGATGATAAAGGCTATCACTACCAATTTACACTTCTAATGTTCATAGCTTTTTCTCTTATTTTAATGCCATATTTCTACAGCTGCTTGATGCATTGAAAAATGTTTCTGCTACTCAGCAAGGATCTCCATAACATTCATTATTCACTTCAGCATAACCAGACATATATTGTGTGGCAAAGGGAATAAATCAGCCCAAAAGGCCTGCCCAGGTATCCAAGCCCAGGCAGACAATCCCACTGTGAGGCTGTCAAGGAAACCAAAATCACAGAGGTCTGTTTGGGCTCAAAATAGCCCTGAAGAGATGGTGATGATTGTTTCTCAGAACTGTCCCTGCTCCATGGACTCATTGCTAGATCTCAAAACACAGGAGGGTTACAGAGACAGCTCTGCTATTCTTAAACTTTCCACACCTCTGGTTTGGCACAGGGAAGTTGCAGTACCCTCCACATGATGTTGGGATAAAATGTACATTCATAAGCATGGAGCAATCAATGCCAGCTTGAGACTGCTGAGAAATGGTGACAACTCCCTACTTCTATAGATTTATTAGTATTGTATATTAAAATAACACCCATTTCTCTAGATCGATTTATAGCTTTTCCTGAAGCAGAACACAGGCATCCACTCCTGTACCTGCACAACACAGATTCTCTTTGAGACAAAAGATGTCTTTTATTCTACTCAACACAGAGCAGTTTCATTACCTGCAGCCTTCTCCATAGCTGATTTCAGACTACCTGGGCCAGAGGGGATCTGATAGAATTTCTCTGAACTGAGATAGAAAGCACTACTACCCTGACTAGCAATTTCCACATAGGTTGCCCAGCCTCAGGAAACAACAGGGACTCACAAACTTTCCCTGCTGCCCACATCATAGCCAAATCCCTCTAGCTGGGAGTCAATATTGTCCAAGAAAAATGAGCCAATAAAATTTTCATCTTGCCTTCAAAACATTGTTGATTAAACAATACTATCACCTTATAAAGTAGCAGGATCGGGGTGACATAATTCACAATGAGTGGAGATAGCTGAGCTTCATTTGAAATTATCTCATTTCTAAACAATCAGGTTTTTGATTACAGCTATGCCTGAAGCTGTTCATTCTCTTTCCTCTGGATGCTTGGCCACTCAAAACAATCACTTACTCTTGATCATGTTTCTGTTGCTGAACAAACACAAGTCTGGTGTTTAATTTATGAGCAAAAATGCTGCAGGATAGGAAGATGCATGAAATGGGAACATGAAAATCAGCAAGATATAATGTCCCTGATAATATGTAGTCCTGCCGGTATAATCTTGGATCAGTCAGGCCCAAAATCTAGCTGCACTAACTTGTCTCAGCACCATTTCATAACTCTGCTTTACAAAAAATTTACAGAAAGACAGGTTTTAGTGGTGTTTCAAAATCCACAATTAAAATATATTTTCCCAAGACAGAGCACTGTCTTTTTCCACGTTATGCAAAATTCTTCTGCAAGTCCTTGAAATAAAAATAAAAATTAGATCTTCTAAAATTTTGCAAAAATTGTAGCTTCTTCACTCTTCCTGTAAGACCCCTACACATCTTCTGGTTAAGCCCTTAGTAAAACATGCTATAATCATTGAACACATCTATGGAGAAGTGGTCAAAATCTTGTAAAAAGAGCAGAAGGAACACTGTGGGAATTAATGAGATTGAAGAGGATTCAAAGATAACAAAATCTGAGGAATGTGCTGGATTTTATCCTGAAGTTTGTCCATGTATCTTGAAAGTGGAAGTAATGCATAACAAAGGAAGTTAAATGCAGCTGAGGACCCCAGGATATGCTGTTCCATTTGCAGCTTAGCTCTAGTAGCTCCATGACACAAATAACCTTTCTTCTGCAAAAGGAAAGGCTGAAACAACAGGCAGAGACTTTTTCTATTTTTTCCCAAATGACAATTATTGGCTTTAAACAAACAATACCATTCAGAGAGGAGCTGTTCCATGTACAACTTTCTTAGTTTTGATGTAGTGGCCAGAGTTTCTCCACACTACAGTATTTGGCTGCAAATACTGGCTTGAGAAAAGCTCCCACGCCAGATCATCCTTAGAAATATGCTGTGAAAAACAAAGAAAATGATATTTCAGAAGGAAATTAGGATTCAGACACAAATTTTTACAACCAGACCTAGGAGTAGTGGGGGCTGGGAAGAAGTATCTATTTCTTTTTTATATTTTAAGAATAAGTTGGAAGTGCTCACAAGGTGAGGATGCAACTGAAATTCTGTGTCTGTTATTTTCTCTTCTGACTATTCATCCTTCCTCCAGACCACATATGCATTTTCTTTAACTCCTAACATTGTCATTTAAAATTATACAACATGAGAGTTTGTTTCTTGTGCTTTATTAACACTAGTATCAAATGACCTGGCCTAAGCAGTTCTGTATTTTAAAACCCTTGTCTCCTGCATTCAGATTCCCTCCTTTTCCTTCTTTTTAAGTACTATCCTACAGTTTCAATTCTGCATTCAAGCCTCCTTCTAAGTACATTTCATCAGACTGCTCAAACAGATTTGCCTCTTGAACCGAATAGGAAGATAAATTAATACTTGGGCAATACAGTGCCATTTCATCTAATGCATAAACTCATTCAGATTGATTTCCCAAGCTAAAAAAATAAATGTTCAGAAATTGATAACAGTGAGGCAGAAGTGCAGCAGCAAAGATGTGGCAGCTGGGGACCTCAGAAGTGGTTATCAGTGAGGTGCTGAAGTGGTGTAAAATGACACACTCCATGGAGGACAGGCTGCAGGGAAAGGCAGCCCCACTGCAGCATGGCAAAGCCTGGAGAGGGACAGGGAAGGGGCTGGGAAACAGAGATGTGGAAGATGAGCAATGGCAACTCCATGGAAGATTTTATAACTGGAATAAGAGCAATAATTAGTAATTAATAAAATAGTTAATAAAACTGATTCCATGGGGGGGGCAAACATCTGTAAAAAATTCAACTGTTCTCAAATGACTTAGCCTACAGTAATGTGAGCAAAGAACTCTTGAGGACACTGTGTTTGTATTGTGGATTCTTTCCTGTGTCTTTTAAACAGCTCCAGGTATGATGAAATTATAAGAAAGAGGTCTTTTTACTCTGTCAGCTTCCTATGGGAAATTTCACTTTCCTTCACGGATCTTTTCTGTTGTGAAGACTTAATTTTCTTTAAACAGCAGCACTTTTAACTCAGACTTTTCTTGATTCAATACATGTTGTTACAAAGATTTTTTCCACAGGAGGTGTCCTATATTTTTGTCTGAATTTCACAATGAAGAGTAAATTTTTCTGAAAGTTTGACAGTATGAACCACCTTGTCAAAAAATTTATTTCAAATTTCTGAATGTTAATTGAGTTCATTCAGTGAATATTTCACAAGTTTCTTTTCTGATTTTGGGGGGTTTAACAAATACCAGAGCATTTTCATTCAGACAAAGATAAGGAAATTTAGTTTGACATCTTGTCCCTCCATTCTCTCTTACAGTTTGAAGGTTTTTCAAGGGAAAGGGAAGCAAATAAGAAACAATCCTGTGATTTTCACAAAATGTTTCTATAACTAATTTTCTGTAACTGATGAGAAACATGTTAGGTTGGAAAGAAGTGTGGGAAAATGGAAGGAGAAAATAGGATGACATTGTTCTCTTTAGAAGGAACCAATGCTGACAGGAGCTGATGCTTCTTTATTTCCAGCTCATCCTCTGTTAAATTTTGTCTGAACTTGTAACATTATTAATTCCCCCTCTGGAGCAAATATTGGGCTGACCTGCATGAGGAACTTTAGACAATTCTCCCTTTTTGTGACACTGAAGTATCTGGTTGAAAGCTCATGGAGATCTATAAGACTTCTTCAAATAAAGTCAATAGATTTTTCATCAGGTCCAAAATGTTGTTCTAGTTCAAAACTAATGACTGAAAACAGCCCCAAGAGTGCCAATGGGTTTTGCCTGTCAATGATTCCCACATGAAATATGCCCAAATTACAGGCAAAACAGTATACCTCTTCCTTCCTTTTTGACAGAAAATCTCTCCCTGTCATCTGAAGCAATTTTATGTACTTTCTATAAACATTCTGAAAGTTTCGGAGATCAAACTGGGTCATGCTGGTAAAAACATGAAGTTTCATCACCAGCATGATATTTCTGCAATATTCAGCCCTTGAAGGAAGGAAAGGAAGAAGAGCTTATTGCAGTCCTCCCTTACATCTGTTGCCATGAAATCTGTGCATGAATAACTGGACAAGAGATTGTGAGTGTCTTACATCCTACACCAGCACTAGGGAAGTGTGTGACCAGCAGAGGGGAGTAGGCTTGCAGTGGGTGCAGCAAACCCTGCTTGTTTCCTGGCCTAGGAGCAGTGAAATGAGATATAAGATGACCCATTCTACCACCATGTCTGTGCTTGCAAAATGAAGGCCCTGCAAACTGCAGCAGGAACCTGTGAGGCACTGAGAGATTTGTCCTTACAGCAAAGATTTATTGTAATGTCTTACATCAAGTGACTTGGGGAAATAAGAATAGGTGGTGGTGGATGAAAATTTAAGAAAGGAGATGGAAAGAAATATGGTAACAGAAAAGCAGAGTTCAGAGAAAAAAACAGCCCATGATTAATAAGTACTGTTGGTTTCAGTTGTCAGCACACATGACACAAAAATCTCTCTTTAGCAAAGAATTATGAGCAGCTGTAACTGGAGTAATGTTGTCTTTGCCAGGCTGATGGCCTTGGAAGGGTGCTCTCCTAGGAAATATATTGCATATATTAGCAGAGATTTTAGTTTGAAAGAGCATAAAGAGTAAACTTTTTTCCTCCCCTCTTATGTTTTAGCTACCTACCAACAAAGATTTCCACAGGATTATAAATTTTATCCTAAAAGAGCTTAATAAAGAGCTTGTGGCAGGCCATTTCCATGTGTGACCAGCCTTTGATGTCTAAAGGTTACACAGAAATTGCCAGTGAAAAATGACTGTAAGGACAGCTTCAATCAATAACGTTACCATGATTGATTTTCACTTGCCTTTGATCCCATGTATAAGTAGCCTGTACCCATTCTTGGGAAAGAAAAACCAAGTGCTGCAACCTCTTCTCCCTATGATTATTTTTATACTGGAGATTTGATACCTCAAGTATTCAGCATGACTGGCATTCTGTGTTTCACCAAGCAGTGAGCTGATGCATTCCTCCCTCCCAGGGCTGAGCAGCAGGTTCCTAACCTCATGCTGCTGGAAGATACACTGAAACAAAAGACTCTTCTGTCTTTAGTGACTTACCTGTATTTCAGATAACTCACTGGAGGAAAGAGGAAAGGGATGTGGAATTAAACATATAGGCTGAATGGACAGCAATTTCTGTATCTGATAAACCTTTATCTTTGATAAGTGCTGATATTCTTAATCCTGGAGTTCAAAACAGACCTGGAACTTCCATAGATTAAAGCAATCAATTAAAATAGATGTGCAGTACCTAATGTATTTCCCTTTGCCTCAGATGAAAGGTCTTAGTCTATCCTTTGTACAGTGCTCAGGGCAATTCAGGGTCTTTGAAAGTTCTCTATCAATCTTCTCTGGCAGGTCCCATGGCTGCTGGTGAATCATTCTTGTTAGATAAGACCAGAATCTTTATTTGAATTTTAATTCTTGCTTTTGGCATTTAGGCACTGCACAAATACCTAAGTCAGGAATACAGTCAGGCTACCTACATGCTGGAGTACCAAATCCATTGTGTGAGCTCACAGATATTTTCATTTAACCTTCAAGGACTCTGGATTTTTACACTTAAGTTATATTTCTATACCTTTTCTCCAAACACTTCTGATCATTCACGTATCCCCCTTCTCTACTCCCTGCCTAACTGTCAGGGATAAACTGAAATTCTCCCTGGCAGAAGCAGAGTGGCAAGTGCTGCAGTGGTAAGAAAGACAGTTTTCTCTGTAGTTTGCACTGGGATCATGCACAGTGCAAAGGTATATTTTGTAGCAATTCAAAGGCAACTCCTCCACTTTGTGGTAAACTAATACACTACTCTGGCTTGAAATATCTTTCATTTGTTATTTTTCTGTCTGCAGAAAAATATGAAGTTTTCATAGGTGCTCATTTTGATTAATGCCTCTAGGTGGGGGGGAAAGGAATAATTTGTCTCACTTTGCATTATTTTCAGATTGACTTGCTATAAAAGGGAGGCTTAAGCTGTGACACTTACTGTCCATCTGCCCATTCATCTGTTGAGCTGTCTGTCAGTCCCTCCTTCTCAGTAGTCTTTGAGCTCACTAGCCACTTTCAGTCAAATTTGACAAATGGCATCATAAAATCAGTAGTAGGCACCAAATTAGAGCACCCACTGATGAGGAGATGGCATCAGCCAGCTGGCCAGCAAACATGTGAAGGCTGCCCAGCCAGCCAGTGAGCAAGGGACACCTTACACAGGCCAGCAGGCAGGAGAGACTGGGGACATTGCTCTGGTGATGTGTGAGACATCTGTGCCACTTCAGCCACTGATGGAAGGCTTGTTAGGGTGACAAACCCACTCTGTAGCTGCCTGGCTGCTGGGTGCACATCTGCACACAACATCTGGCTGTGAGCGTGAGGGATTGCTGCTGGAGGCCAGGGACAGGGGCTCCTCCAGGTCCTGCACCCAGCTGAGCTGAGGGAGTGCCTCTGCCCTGCACCAATCTGCCAAAATGCTGTACGTGGGCAGGGAGGAGGAAAGCTGCCTTCACCTTGAAAAACAGGAGAGATTCCTCTTTCCCTGGAAGGAACCAAGCTCCCTTCTGGTGGAGGAACCCCCCTCACACACACGGGGATGAGGTGGGCAGGAGAGCAAGGCAGAGGCAGGAACTGAAAGAGTCCCAGGCAGAGCAGGGGGACAGTGAGCAGGCAGGTGCTACACATGGGGAGGAAGGCATGTCCTCAGGGCCCACACTGAGAACTCAGTGGCATTTGTGGCACCAAACAGCTGCTGCATCACAGCCATTCAGCCTCTGGCCCAGGAACAACCTAGAGGTGAGGATGTATCTCGCAAAGGTACAGCAGTACTTGGTTGTGCATCCCTTTCCTATTCATATTCTGATTCAGCCTGAGCTTTCCCTGGTTTAAAATGTTCCATGTTGCAGTGTGTGTTCCAGTAAAACCTTTTTCCTGTTGTGCAAAGGCCATCTGGTGCTGCTAACATGCTTGGTTTAAATTAATTGCTTAGGCAGTCACCTCAAGGCTCTGGCTGGCTCTGAGTGCCATGACTTTGTCCAAATTTTTCTGATGTTATTTCCTGCCTTCCTCATCCCTCACCCTACCTGCTGGTCAGGGTTTGAAACATCACACAGGGTCCTTGCTTTCTGTTGGACACAGCAGGACATATGGGGAGAGGAATAGGCGACTTCTTCTTCCCCTTCCTTTGCTCTCAGAACCAATCTTAAAGGCACAAAACTTATTTCTGGGCTAAACAGATGAATGGGGACATGAGCATCATAAAGCCACCCCAGGACATGAAGCATTCAAGGATTGCTGGCATTGCCTTCCCTCATTTTTTATGTCATCTTCCCCTTTGCATTCCTCTTGTGTCCCAACTGCCTTCCAAGTCAAAATGCCAGCCTTCACAATGATTCCAGCTACTCCAACCTGGTTATCAAAACTCCCAGAAATGTCTGGAAGCATCTACAAAATATATGCACATTGTCAGCAGAGACCTTTGTAACCACTCAGAATTTGAAAAATAAAAGAAAATAAAAATTTGAGGCAGAAATTATATGGGGGACAGCTACACAGGTTCATAGGTGGGAGGGGTTTATTATATTTTATTTTTATTTGTGTAATTTTTTTGTATTTATTTTCATTTTTATAGATATTTATTTTTGTGTGCATTTATATATTTATTTTTATTGAGAAATAACAACTTGTTTTTGCTGTTCCTGTTCTTTTGACATAAAAAATTATTGGCAATATGTTGCAAGCAGCCAGGATGGGTGCTGCTTTCTATAAAAAAAGCTAAATATAGGAAGAAGCCAGAAAAGGAAACTAAAATAGTAGGCCACTAATAAAAAAGGAGACTTCAAGAACTGAAGGAGCAGGAAGAGATTGAAGACAACCTGATGGAACAACAAATCTGAAGAACTGGAAATTGAAAAAAAAATACAACTACAATTATGTATAATAATATATCATTATATATCAACTAAGTATAGCAATATATCATTCCACTGGGAGAAAAAGATGGAAATGATAATAGGGGACCAAAATAGCTGTATTAGGTATTTTCTAAGCATCTGAAAATATAAAAGAGGAAATAATAGTAAATAACTTGCTGAAAAGCTCAAGGAAACATAGATCTTATCATCTTTTCTTCTGTATTCGTAATAAATAGGGGTTGTGGATGCAGTTAATTTTGATAAGAGAGACATACACACTGAAACAGGCTTTGAAATGGTTTTGAAAGTATTAAGAAAAAAACAAACCAGAGTTTTTCAACGTGGCACAGGCTGATCAAATCCACTCCTGTTTGAAGTGCTACCCAAACTGATGTTAACAGATCTGCTACAGAAAACATGGGAGCTGCAGTAAGCACTGATTTGGGGTTTTCTTCCACAGCACAATGGTCCCATCAAAGCATCAAGATCCCAGTAGTACTAACAGAAATGACAAACCCAAACATAGTAGAAGCCATTATTTAGCCCTACTCAGTGTTATTTAGGACACACCCCTGGAGCCTCTTTTCTAGGAGAAAAGGAATTATAACAGACTTGAGAAACACAGCTTGGGAGAAAAGAGTGGAGGTGCCCCCTCAGCAGCCTAGGAAAGAGAAAGGGAAGGAAGGCACACTAATCCCCTTCTAACATTTGAAAAGCTTTTATAAAGAAAATTCTTACCTTTTTTTTTTTTCAAATTTACTGGGGATATGACACGAAGAAATAAATTGGATTTAAAACAAAGGAGATTACTCTTAGCTGCTGCAAAATTTTTTAATGAAAAATAGTGTTTTACACTGGACTACACACACCGAATATAGATAGATAGATAGATAGATAGATAGATACGTACATATAAATATATATGCAGCAGCACTGAGGAATTTTCTCCTTTGGAGATTTTAAGACTGAATGGATTGAAATTTGTTAGGTACAGTGTCTGTATTTTTTACCATATTTTTGCAATTTCATGGACTAAATGACCTCTTAAAGCCTTTCCCATGATTATTTTTTTATTCCCATGCAATGATTAGGCACTGACTATTTCTTGAGAATCAAATTGCGGCATTTTCACTGACTTTATTTAAACTGGAAGTGATTTATACACTGTGCAATGGCCACACTTGAAGGACTCTCTCAAGAGATGAAATGAAGCGGGTTATGCTAGCAAGGTGTTCATATGAATGACTGAGATTTTTTTTAACAAGGTCTTGACATCTGCCAATACTCAGCAGAAAGGAAAGGAAAGCTTTGAAGAAATCTGGCTTTAAGGCAAGGTTCAGCAACAGTGAAGTACTTTGTGCCTTGATTTAGGCATGCATGCCCTTTGGAAATGGCATCTTGGACTCAAAGCCCAAATTGTAATTTTTATGGTAAAGGAAGACACACAACACTGTTTTACAGAATTTCTGTGCGTATTGCTTCTCTGTGGGAGTTAGTTTATTCATTATTCTTCTTATGCTGGCCTGGTAAAGACCATGTAAAGCTGATTGCTCTTGATTCATAAGCGAAAAATCTCCTGGATACAGAGAGTTGTCTCTAATGCCTTCTCTACTGACAGTTAAATAGAGTAATTGTTTCTTCAGGTTCAGGGTTCCTAATTTCCCAGGCTGCCAGCACACCAGATCTAATTGTATCAGTCAGGAGGCAGGAGGTTCCCTGGTGGAAGGTAACTCAGTGTGACCAAGGTAAGCAGCTCGGATGTGGGCATGCAGCCCTCAAACGTGCCTCGCTATCAGGCACATCCACCACTTCAGCCCAAAGCTTCCTTCCATCCTGAGCAGTCCTGGTGTTCTCTTCTCTTCAGCACTAGGAATTGAATCAGCCATTGCTGGAGGCTCAGGCTACAACAGCGTTTACACTCACAAAAGGAACCAACCCCACTACACTGAGATTTCTCTTCTAGTATTTTTGCTTGCATCTCCTCTCTAACGCTGCCTATCAGCCTTTTGGGCTTGTCATAAGTTGATGGTCACACAATTCATATCATACTAGTGTCAGAAATAAAGCTGAAGTGCAATAGTTACCCTCATTCCTCAAAAAAAGAAGTCTAGTTGGGAAATGGAGGAAATGGTCTATTTATTAAAAAAAAAACACAAGCTGATATCTGGGTTTCCTGAAGTTTTGAAGTTGTTCTGCAATATTGCTCTGGCACAATCTCCAAATGCAATAAAACACTGAAGAACTAGAGACAGATAGATTAAATTAAGGAGATTTTATTCTCAGAAAAATACACTCTATTCATTTCAGTGTGCTGGGACAAACTGAAGGAGCAGACAGAGCACTCACTGCAGGATGTATTCTGCTTTTGCTTATTTTCTTGAGTATTTCATTGTTTTAAATAACTAGGGGTGTTGGCTCTTCACATTTTACTTTCCTAGAAAACCATAAATTAGTCTAGAAAATGCATTTCCTTCAACTTTAGTTTTGGTACATTAAGCACTTCAACCCTTTCAGTGCTTTCTAATCTTCTCAGTTAAATACAGAAAAGACACGCACAACAGTCCGTAAAATACTGGATTGCATTCTCAACACAATGGTGCATAAGTCACAATTCCCAAAAGGATGGAATCAGTAATACAAGCAAGAGAAAAATAGTCCCTATTAAAACATAAACTGTGTGTACCAGTAGTTTAGAGGGAGCTGTGAAACAGGCTTCCGTCATCAGCATCACTGCATCTTCAGTCAGCCATGTCTTTTGTGGGCTAAGTGCTCACTGAATATTTAAAACTTATGCTAAAACATTTAATAAATAATGCACTAAAGGTCTGATGGTCTGTCAATGCCAACTACATCGTAAAATGGTTAGAAAAGGTAAGTGCTTTTATCACAGATTGTGCTCCCCACCAGTTTGTTATTTTCACTCCATGAATAATTTGTGATTCTAAAAGTAATATTAAAATCCTTTTCCCAAGTGTATCTACACATATTGTACTGTACTGCTATGTTCTACAGTATGAAATATTTAAATAATTTGAACATTTTCTGTGTGATGCATTAGCAGTGAGGGAAAGTACAGAATGTGTAAAATATTTCATAGTTGTCTAAGATTCTGCAAAGTACAGCACAAGTCCATTCTAAAAGGCCTTTTCCTTGTGCTCTCAGTGGATTTGTTGCTCTTTTTGTCTTTCTCAAGTTTTTTCTGGTTTTATTCTTATAAATTCTCTCTGTCCACAGATCTAATTCTTTCCGATAATAGGCTGCCCAGCTCAAGATGAAAATGCATCAGTCAAGGGAGAAGTTGCCACTGGTTTCAGTGGAGATGCCATGTTTCACCAACTGCACAAAGATTTACAAGACTAATTATTGTCCAGCAGCACTGATTTTTGCTAAACAGCCAATACCGAGGAAGGGCATTGGCTCTCCTGGTTGGAAACCAAATGGCATTTTGTATATTTTCTGATATTTCAATGTAAAAATTCCCACACAGTTTTCAAAACATCTTTTCCTTAAGAACTTTGGCTCTAAAGACGTTGTACCACCATAAGTCCCAGTGTGGTTCATTGAAATTTGTCAACGTTACAAGTTTAGCAGTCTGGATTACTTGACACCAAAAGAGTCCTGTAGAGTGCTGAAACATTTAGGGGAGCTGATAACTCCTAGATAACCTCTTCATTAGGCTTCCAAGGGGTGACTGTAAAACTTGCAGAACTACAAGATGTTACTGCAGGAAATGTAGATACATCTTCACCAGTGCTACTCAGTCACAAAAATCTGGACTAGTCTAGAGAAGGATTTCTGTCATTCAATGACCAGTAACCAGTCTGTCCAATCATTTCCTCCCAGAATTTCACCACATAGTAACAGGACACTTTTTCATCCTTCTGAATAAATTAATGTGGGAAATGAGAAAGAACAAGAAGTTCATTAGTAACTTAGATAAAAGGGTTGGATCAGAGATATTTTTGCTTTTCCATTTGAAAACTTATTTCCCTTCTGCAGCCCTTTGTTTAGCTCTGTAGGCAGTAAAGTCCTTAGAGCAGAGCAGCAACACTCTTTTATGTTATACATTTACAATGCTTCACACAATGGGACATTAATCTACTAAAAAAGGACAATCAAATGGTAGATTTGACACCTTTCTAAAAATGCTTTGTTCATTAAAAGTTGTACAGAAAAAAAATCATTACACACATGATACATGTTTGACCACTGACTTGAACTGGTGCTTGGGTCTATTCCTAACTTTTTCATGAGGTAAGTGTTCTTCTATTTCTCCCTTCTGTTCCCTCCCTTACAAAAACAGAGACAATATTCTGATTATGGATGTTGTGTCCCTCCTAGCCCTGCATTTAGTGCTTAACCCCATATTCTTCTGTGATTTTATTAGTAAAATATTGGGGGATATTTATCAAAACTTTGAATATATGTGCGTGTGTGTGTCTGTGTGTGTGTGTGTGTCTGTGTGTGTGTGTGCATACACATGGCTACACAATAAATACATGGATCTACAGAGTGATTTGTTCTGACAGCTGTGTTGTCAAGCTACTGAAGAAATGCCAAAGAAAGATGTAAACTGTGCTGAATGAATGAGGTAATGCTGTGAGGCATCTCCAGGAGCTTTTAAAGAACATAGATGACAGAATACATCATAAATTGTGATGAGCTAAAAAAAAAAACGGGAGAGCAAGGCTGCACAAAGCAGCAGCAACCCCCAAGGATGAAGATCCTTCTGAGAACCACTTGTCACCCAGTTTAGACAGGCAGCCCACCAGAAATGGCTTCTGTTCCAATGGGACTCTGTGCTGAAGGCCCTCCAGCCTTCCCTTCTGCACAGTGAGCTTTCCCATTGAAGCTGCTTTGATCCAGTGCTCATCTCTTATTCTGTGAAAGGTCATGTGCTGAGTTTTGTACTCCTCTTACATTTTCCAGCTTGAGTTATCCTTCTTGAACAACATTTTTAATGACAGTGGTAATTGGACAGAAGACACTCAAACTGAAAGAGTAGACAATGGAGGGAAAGCAGGTGATTAACTCTTCCTAAAATGTGCAAACATTTCCAGAGAAAAATCTGGGGTTGTTGTAAGACAGATGCAAGCTCAAATCTACATAAAGTTTCCAAATGGACAGCTGAAACGTCCCCTTAGGGAAAAGAGAGGTTAAGTGGCTAGCAGCTGCCACAGCACCCCAGATGTGACAGGAGAGGCAGCAAGCACTGACCATAAATTCCCAATTAAGATTAGCTTTGCCACCATCCATAGTTCAGCCATTTTCTTTACTGGAAGAGAGGAATTGAAGTAGGAGCTTTGCAGCCAAAATTGCAGCCAATGGTCTTTGGTAAGGCAGCACACTCAAGGTGTGAGTGAGCAGAGAGAGCAAAGGCATTTTGGAGACAGTGACATTTAAGACTAGCAAAGAGACTCTGGCAGCAACAGTGAGTATAGGTAGACTATTAAAGGTAAATTGTCAGATTAAATATTATACTCTCAAAAAAATTGCTTTCCTTGTTATAAAGAGATTATTAAAATCAAAAGAGTTTAAAGAACCTAATTTACTCTCCTGAGTCGAAGGTGTTTACTTCCTGAATTGCTCCCAGCTTGCACTACTAAACTAGTTAAACCATTTCACTTTTAAAGCTAGTTTCTTGTTGATTTTATTTTGGCCTCTAATTCTATCTTGTTGCAAATTGCAATAAAGCCTCGAGGCTTCCCAACAGGTCATGGGAGTCTAATACGGAGTACAATACAGATGTAATCAAGAGAAACCCACAAGTACAGACAAAAACAGACTAAAACAGATAAAACAAAGGGGAAGGAAAAAGATTGGGACTGCAGGAAGACGTTGGTGATAATAATATAAATATTATTATATAACCATATATATTGTATTTACCTTATATTGTAATTATCGTGTAATTATTGTAAATATTGAAAATATTTACTGTCTGCTCATCACATCTAGCCTATTGTTAGTTATAATTAAAATCTACTTTTCTCTTTCTTCCGCTGTCAGTCACAAGACTCTACCATCAAGTTATATTTGATCGTAGAAGCCAGTCACACCAAGAGGGCTCCAGGGGTAGACCCTTCATACTCATTGCTCCTCCAGGATAAGTAACGTGTTATAAAAGTGTCTTACAACTTGCTCTGAAGAGAGCTATTTCTTTTTGTTTCTCTTTTCAAAACAATTTATGTTTTATTTTTACAAGACTTAGAATTGGAGACTTAGGTACAAAAACACTTCTCCAGAGATGGATCTGATCCTCTCAGTGGTATTTTCTCACTCAATACAAAGAACTGGCACTCTCCCTTTGACCACAGAGATACAAATATGAACACCCTACTGTACTCCTGAAAGCCTTTATTTCCTCAGAATTGGCATAAGAGGACCCTGATTCAACTGACATGTGACATGCCCCTTGGTTTCTGCTGCTGCACTGAACCTTCTGTCATCACATCTTCTACCTCAAGACTTTCAGGGAGGAGTTGGACCAGTTCTTTTTTTTATCCTAAAACTCTTTTCTTTTAAAGAAGAAAAACAGTTCACCCATTATTTTAATTGAAAAGTTTTCTCTTTCTTATGGATGTGAAAGTCTCAGTTGGACTTGGAGCCTTTTTCCATACCTAGCTTGCTCATAAATGATTGCTATGCATCAGTAAGATGTTAAAGTCTCCTGTCCGTTTCGATGCCTACTTGTCATTCTTCAGTGAAGGAGGCATCTTTACTGGAATTCATATCAATTTATAGATCAAAATAATACAGGATAAAAACAACTAAAAATATTTATAAGTCACACATTGCTGGCTGTTGATTGAAGCCAGACATAACAGTGATAAAATTTTGGGTCTACTGATCTCTAACTTCTACCTCCAAGGCATATTCCATAATCATGTTTTTATAATATCAAGAATATTAATGAATCTGTTTAGAAAGTTTAGAGACATGAGTGGCAGGTAAGGTAAGAAAGGATGAATACCAGTGATGAATACTGGAAGTAAAAATCCTGACACAACTGAGGTGCCATAAAAAATAGCACTACTTTTAAGGAATATACTTAAAGCCACACAAGAATAATATCAGTTACTAACTGGGAAGCATTTAAGGTTTATGAAAAATAGTGCATACCTGAACAAATTGGACTCCCAAACTTTTTCAGCACTGACATTTCATAGGTACATAATCTAGAGTCTGCAACTCTTCACAGAACTCATGCTAGAAAAATTAATTAATTACCATTTCTGAGGTTATCTTATTGATGTGTTTCATAATTTTTCTCATTTTAACATCAGTAGATTATGCATTAAATCCAGAATATCTTGACCGGGGTTGAAATCTTCTCTCCTTCCTCTCCACACAGTTAAGAATAAGTTAGGGAGAACAAGCCTAATTATTCTACGGCGAGAGAGTAAGCCTAGAAACAATTTACTGAAGAGTTCCAGCCATAGCTTCAAAGAAGATTAAAAATCAATTAAGTACCATAACAAGTTGCCTATCTCCCTAAATATGCACTAATTTCTATCTCTCCAGATTCCAACCATCCATATTAACTAAAGGAATTTCTCCCTGATGCTTCTGTTGTTTCTCCAACTTCACAAATATGTTAGCTTGAGAGATAATGAAGAGCTGACTACTTTCCATTCAAAGGTTAGAAGATAAACGTTTCAGAAAACGTACTTTAGCTGAGTGCCTGTGGTAATACTCTCATGATACTGTGTCCCATAAACTGGTGTTGCTCCCTCAACATGACTGCAGCGTGAATAAATGGAAGAGGCAGAAACACTTGGGGACACAGTTTAGTGGTGGACTTGGCAGTGCTGCCTAATGGTTGGACTTGATGATCTTAGAGATCTTTTCCAACCTTAACAATGGACACAGTTTAGTGGTGGACTTAGGAATGCTGGCCTAATGGCTGGACTTGCTGATCTTAGAGATCTTTTCCAACCTTAACAATGGACACAGTTTAGTGGTGGACTTAGGAATGCTGGCCTAATGGCTGGACTTGCTGATCTTAGAGATCTTTTCCAACCTTAACAATTCTATGTTTCTATGGGAGGCTTGGAAGAAACCACGGCAGTGTAATACCGTTTTCTGCTTGCCACCTGTCAAACAGAAGATTTGAAGTGCTGCTATTGGGAGGATAGCTCATAATATACATTAGGGTATGTGATAATAGCCAAAAAAATATTTTGAAGTGCTAGACTTATAGACTAGTTAAAACTACAGTGAGAAGAAATAATTTGATTATGCATGAACTTCTTCTAGTGTTGGGAAACACTGCAAAATGCTAGGTACCAATAAAACATTTATTTAGGAGAAAATATATTGCTGGCAATAGGAAAGTGAGTTTGTTCATGTAGGTCAATAGTGATAGGTGTGATTAGAGTGGGTTTGCTTGGCTAGGTCCACAACATCCGGCATAAAGTAAAAGTAATGATACTACAGCTGTTGTCACAAGTAGATGTTTAATAAACCATGTCATGTAGGTAGTTTCAACCTATACACCAGAGAAAGATTCAAATGAAAAATAGTTATTGTTTGCTACCAGTGTTTTAAATGCTTTGAAATTCACAGCATCTACTCTGAGTGCAGGTGTAACAACCACCTATTATAATTTGCTGAAGTAGTTGACTGGTAGCAAAAAAAATATCCTGAAAGAAGATACAGACCTGAAGTATCTCATGCTGAGGCCACTTCATATTGAAGAGTTTTTAAGTGCTATTTTTTCTCCCCCCAGCTTCTAACCTCCATGAGTTAGAGGAACACATAAACCTCAGTGTCTGACTTTGCACAGCTGATTAACCTTGGCTAAGGTCCAAATGCCCACCTAGCCACTCACTCACTCCCTACCTCAGTGGGACAGGGAATTAATAGGATTACAAAATTTGGGGTTGAAGACAGGGGGACAGCTTAGTCATAATCTCATCAGCTCTTAAATAAACTGCAATATTCAGATTAAGTCCAGGCTGTTGTCTTACTCTGCTTACTCCCCTGATGTCCTGACATCACCTGCTGGTGTGAGCACACAGTATCTGCAATTCCCTTCAGCCTGGCACCCTCTTGCTCCCCCCATCACAGTTATAGGGCAGACAGAACCCCAGAACAGAGGAGCAGGCATAAAACTAATTTCCACATGGAAATACTTTCATTTTACTTTTCTACACCATCTCCTGATAGAACATCAGCACCCACAGACATGCTCCCCATTGCAGTTTTCCCAGAGCCACCTCATCCCTAGAACTCTGCCATTTGCTCTGGACTCTCCTGATTCCCCCTCTTCACAGCACTCCTCAGCACTACTTTTAAGCTCTTCAATTTAGCAGAAAAGCCCTCTGTTGGAGGGTTTTAAGAGCATCACAAGACCCTTGACCATTAATGCTGACTGTTCCACAAAAGTACCAATTCAATTCACTCTCTTCCCTTTTACTTGCACAGACAAGTCACTATCCAGTAATGGCTTCAATCAGCTTCAGAGCACACAACAATAAGGATTTAGGAGACACGGGTGTTTGAGCTCATCCTTGATCTTTTCTCTATCAGTACAAAGTGTGTTTGCATTGCTTTTTCCGTGACCCACTTGTAAATATCACCGGTGATACAGGGAGGATGAAGAGATTGTTAAAGTGTTGGAGAGAAGAAAAATAGGGGTGGAAAGAGGAAAACAGACCTCCTAACATCATTTTATATGGACATAAAGATACAAGACTGAATGCTGTGGGTCTTAATCCTAGAAACCAGACCACAGAACCACAAAACTAAGGCATCATGGCTGAACAGTTGGCCATTAGCAGGCCACAGAAAGCAAACTCATCAGAGGATTTTGTTCCAGTCTGTTGTTGCTGCTGCAGTGATATGGGAAAAGAAAGAGAGGATTAGCTAATTGCTGACCTCAGTAGTCATTCAGTTATAGAGTGGATTGAAAACTTACCCTCCAAAATTTCTTCTTTTGAAAATGCAGCTGGGTCAACCTAAAATTGCTGGGAGCAAATTGATATCTCTAGCTTAAAAGAAAACTTAAGAATAATTATAAGATTTACTTGTTTTTCTTTCAGATTTGTAATAAACACTGAAATGTTCAGGGTTTACATTCAAATTGAAACAGTCTCAGTTTATCAAATCAAATATTTTCATTGTCTGATTTCAAATATTATTTTGTTCCTTTTCCCAGACAAGTTATTTCTTTTCCACACAGGATGAACATTTTACTAAACAAAACTATTCTTTATTCAATAAAAAGGGGCAACTTTAAAGATTTGTCCTAATAATCGTTCTATGTTTCTCCTTTACTTTTCTAACTCTCAATGCTCCTGCTAGAGTAAAATGCAGACAAATCTTCACTGGTCTCCTTTCCTCTGTCTGGGTTGTTTTCAGAGCCTGCTTGCTTATTTCTAAGCTGCTGTGCTAGTTTTGCCATGGAGGAAGGGAGAGCAGGACAAAATTTATAACAACATTCTCTTTGGGATGCTGTTCTCATAATGAACACAAATTGCTCTCATTTATCATCTTGTGATGTAATCATATAAAAGCCTTTCCCGTCCTCATCCCTATAAGGTAACTGTTTTGCTGTATTGGATTATAATGACAAATGACAAACTCTTTTGCATGACTTCAACTGTTTGAGTCTGAAGGGATTGTTACTCTGTAATGCCACCGTGGGCTTCCAATGGATGCAACCCATGCCAAAAGCTACAGGTGGAAGTGTACAGTACACCAGCAACTTAACTATGCTGTGATGGCTCTTAAAGGGGCAAAAAGAGAAACAAGCCAACCCAAACAAACAAACACAACAGCAGTCTTCAGGACAACCAAAATTTTAAACACCATAGGGAGTAAATTGTGGCTACATATAACATCTGAATGGGGCATAAATCCAAGGATTCTACTTCTAGGATGTTTTATTCAATAAACAAAACCAGTTGGATTTCTCACTATATCAATGTTCATAGGGTACAAATTACCATGGAGTTATCTACAGGATTCATTTGCTTCATGTCTTTTGGAGTCTAATAAATCGATTCAATTCAGGGCTGCCAAAACATGCAGAGTTCCAGTAACAAGTGATGCAAGTAAAGGGTGCTCAGCAATGCAACACCATTGTCTACCATTTCTCAGGAACCTACTGTGTTGGTATTTCCAGTAGGAGAGGCAGAAATCTTCCCCAGTGTTCCAGGAGAAAACTTCACCATTTCATGTTTCCCCAGAGTATGCCAGCAATTTAAAATTCGTGATGTGCTATTTGCAAATAGTTAGGTACATAATTAATACTCACTTTGAACTTAGAACATTTGCTCTGTTGAGCACAGAATTTGACACATGAGTGAACTGCCTTTTCAGGAAAATCACGGACAGCCATTTCCATAAGACACATGAGTCCTCAACAAGCACCACAAAGAAGTTGAGGTATGCTTTTCCTTTTGTCTTCCACAAGTTTTTTCTGGAGATTTTGATTAAGTACCACGGACTCTCACATCCTTACACATCGAGTGACAGAAGAGTTGAGTCAGCTTTCTAGTATCATTCTTTTCTTCATTTATGCTGCCTGTCCTGTACATGACTAAATATTCAAATTACTTATAGACTGTACTGTTTTCTTTATTAAAATGAATAGTGATACATTTAAAATACATTTAATCTAAATCACATTGTAACACCTACCTCCCATTGAAATAATTGAAATATATTGCAAAAAATTATACATATCTACTCTGCATTTCATTAAAGAATTTTGCAGGCTTAATCAGCCTTGAATATACCTATGCTTCAGCTCTCCACAAGATTAAAATAAAACGGTACCATACTACTCTAATTATAATATTGACCTAAAATCAGCCACCAGCTCTACTGAATTCAGTGAATGTAATGGTGAGGACACTGTGATTTTTTTATATTATTAGCTGGGGAGAGAAGTAGTAGACAAAGTTGATCTCTTATCACCTGAAGAAGAAATGTTATGTTTTCTATATTTACCCCCTGAGTAAACATAACAGCAAAACTCTTGCTTATAACTTAGATGCTTCTCTATTAAAATGACTGAACAATTTGTTTCTCCCACACTTTAAAGGCTCTGCTTTTTGAGGTGCCAAGCAGCAAAGTGACAGAAAATTGCAGGTTCCATGACATCTCCTTTGTCCCCTACTGTTTTGGCTTTTTTACTGAGTGTTTTAAATACTCAGTGTTTTTAATACCATGGCAAGGAGCACATCAATGACACTAACAGACTAGGAAATAGGAACAGGAGTACCACAGCTCTTACCTGATGTTAATCTCCTGCTACCAATGAGAAAGTTTCACCACCACATTCCCTGAGTCTTTTGGTTCATTAATTGATGTTGACAATACATTCCTGCACAGTGGACATTTCGGAAGAAAACCACAGGCACACAAACATGGGGCTCAAAGCAACTCTAAGAAGTGATACAGTCCATCCCCTGTCCCAGTGCACGTCATCTACAGAAGCCTTGACAGGTTATGTCTAAATAATTCCTAAATCCCCAAATGGAGATTTTCCAGTTCAGCTAAGCATTTTGTTGTTGAGTTTAATGGCCATTGTTTGAATTCAGTACCAGAAAATGCTCCTTCTCTTAGCTCCTTCTCTTTTTATGTACCTGAAGACTGTCACAAGCTCCATCAAAGTCTTCTCTGTAAATTAACCAAGTTTATTCCATTTTCCACTGAATTCACATTTTCTGCATGTCCTGTTTCTCTCTGCAGGCACCTTTCCTGTAGCTCCATGAAAGCCTATGGGTCCACAGTGACAACCTGCAACAAACTGTCAACAAATATTTGTCACATCACAAAAATGCATTAAAAATCACTATGGAAATAATATCTGGTTCAGCTATTCTTGCCCATAAGGGACAGATACAAAATCCTGCATAGAGGAGTATGTGAAGCACTTCATCAAAATTAATTTTTAACTTAATTTTATTAATTCACTTTGATGGAAATATTTAATTAGCTACTAAGAAGTAAAGGAGGTTTGGGATCCAAAAAAACATGGTTTTGGATGACTTTCCTTTTCAGGGAGTTCACGTTCTGCCTACTCCAGCTGTTGGCACTACCAGGTATTTGTAAGGGATTCCAGGCTGCTCTCAGTACTATACAGGGCTCTCAGTGGGTACGAAGGGCTGGAAACAACTCACACATAAACAGAGACCAAAAAAATGCTTTCAGATTTTCAGAACTCTGCAGTACCTGTGGTGACAGTGTCATGTTATTCTGTTGAAGCAATGCACTTCTGTAAGAAATAAAAAATGTTGTTTAGCTATCACTCAAGGTCCTAATTGAATATTTGGAATCCAAGACATTTGGATTATTTTGCTGGTTGAGTTATGAAGGTACACTTAGCTGTGGATAAGTTACCCTTTATCTTTGGCTGAAAGCTTTGTATAAAAAATTATGCCCAAACTAATATATTTTCTTTAAATACATCTACTTGTTCAGCAACTGTCTTTAAGGCTGCCACTCTTTCCAAGTAAGTGATTACGTGACCTTCTTCTAAAGTTTTTCTTTTGTTATAAGCAGTTTTTATGGTAATTTTAATGATTATTAATGTATTCTTATCATAACATTCAGGCACTTGTCATTGTCATAACATTGTAATTTTGTAGCATAAGAACCCAATATTGAAATTAACTGGAGGCTGACAAAACACATATTTTTACAAATCTCTCTATGGCCTGTGCAAAGCATCACAGTAGTTTCTCACATTCTGCCCATCTTCTTTCCTGCTTGGGGAGGGATGGAGGTTTTGCAGGATATCTCAGTTTTTGAGTCACAGCCCCCCTGAGATTTGCATCGACAATCTTTGTAAGAGATCGCTCAGCCTGTCTTGGTCTTTTCTTTTAGTGTCGCTTGCTCTTCAGCCACAGCCAGATCTGAAGCAAAGCATGGTTAAGATATCTTACAAAAAAACCTCATTTTTTTAAAACCTGATACTGCTTCTTTCTCCATCACCTGGGAGACACAAGCAGCCAAATGCTCACGTCTGCACAGGCCAGGTGCTCTCACTCCTTACAGCTTTAATCTGTTTTGCCTCCTTAACTCCCCGGAGAAGGTCAAAATGAATGGCATTGACCCCAGGCGTGTAAAATGTCAAAATCTCATTAACTTCATTGTTTCAGCGCTTGGAGATTTTCATTAATTACCCTTTTGTGCCTCTGGTGTCAGCAAGAAGTGTCCTGTGGGTTGCTCAGAGCTTCAGGAGCTGACAGATCATCAAAGATATCCTTATAAAGCTAATACCATAGAATAATTGTGGCTCCCATACCACAACGTTTTCAATTTTAGTGAGAACGGTTCCTGTGGCAGTTGATTTAGGTTCATATTTTATAGTTTTATATTCATGATTTCTTATTAGTACCTAATAAGATACTCTTCTCAGCACCTTGGAAAGTCAGTTCCTGTTTCTTTCACTAGAACATCATCTGCCCTTATGCTGATGGAACCCATGAAAATGATTTCTGAGGCTTATGTCTAGCAACATGTCAAAGGAATCAAAAACCAAGATGTTTCTTATGTGAATAAACAGAACAGTGCAAAGTTATTATGTAGTCCAAAGCAAAAACAGCTATTGGCTGAACTAAATAAGGAAGCTGGAAATATAAAAATACCTTTCCTCACTTCACAATTTGGTTCTGCTCAGCAATTCCATAACAGCCATACCATTATCTCATGAAATCAACAGCTTGGCCTTTGCATGTAATATGCTCACTCTTCACTTGATGATGTGAAGCAGTTCCCAGGCAGAAGCACAAAAAACTTAAATTTTTCATTATTTGCCTACAGGCTAAAAAAAGAGACTGATAAATTATAGAATTTGTAAAAATGATTCTGGTTTTGCTGTTTTTTCAGGAACATGGATCTCATTTTGACATTTTAAGTTCAACGTGTGTGAGATATCACATGGAGTTGGCTGACTCAGTATTTTGGAGCTGCTTTGAAGAAATGGTCCCAAGTATGAGAAAAGTACTTAAGAAGCAGGATTAGCATCAGAATTTTTGGGACTATTACAACCTTTTAGGGCTATTACAATCTTTTAGAAAAATCAGATGATATAGATGTTTTTCAGGCTTTTGGGAGAAGTTGTTCTAAAATGGCATCCTTATTTGTGCAAGGAAATACAATATTGAGACCTAATTCTAAATCTTCTTACAGTTTTAAAAAAAAGATAAACCTACAAAAAGATACATTTTTTAATATTAAGCACTGTAAATAATGAACAGGTCAACTTTAAACCCTTTTTAAATGTGGTGATCAGTGACAGAATCCACAGCATGAAGCTGAGTCAGAGGTGTTTGTGGTTCAAGTTAAGCCAGGAAAAAGGGCTTTGCCATAGGTATTGAAAGCTGTGGTATGGATTTCCTAGGATTTTATTAAATACCAGGAGGTAATGACAAAAAGAACAGAAAAGTGAAAAGAGAAAAAATATAAATAATATCTAGTATAGAGACACCAATGAAAACAGAATTATATTTTCAGGAAAATTCAAACACCAAATTGACCTGGTGTGAAGTACCTCTTTAGACAAAAGAGAGGTGGAGAGGAAGAACAGGTAACAGATAAATGAAAAATAGGTAAAGAAAACAGAAATAGCTTTGGCCAGACATAGACACATCTATGCCCTCCTTGCCCTCAAGAAAGGGCCAAGTCCTTGAGGGTGGTTCTCATCATACTCCCACCATGTCTGAGCAAACCTCAGCACTGGAAGGGAATCTTTGGAGCTCTCACTGGGTGCTATAACCACCTAGCAGATACCTAAAGGATTTTCACTTACAGCCCAGGAAATCAGCTGTCCAACATCGTCTGCAGTTATCTGTGTAGCCTGTGACTGAAGTCAGGCAGGAAAGCCAATGCCTGAGCCTTGCCCAGAGAGACCTTGGTGTCATATTCTGTGCACAGACACCTCCTGTACCTGTCAGAGCCATCTGTGGGCATTCACTTGCTCCTTGGCACCAAAAAGTGGAGATGAACTCACTGCTTTTTCATTGCACCTCATTTCACACATTCCAAGGATGATGGTGAGAGAAAGTCTTTTTCTGCTGCAAAAAATCATCAGTATCTAGTACTCCAATTACTGCCAAAGGCCATGTTTTCAATATCTGCCCAAATCATTGAAGAACTACTTGACAAAGAACTGCTACTACTAAAACAAATGGTGTGGAAGAGATTAACTGGTCACCAAATGGAGTGAGTGAAGCATTCAATAAATGATACAGAGGACTGGCCCTGTCTGAGAGGCACTGTAGATGAAACTGCAATAAGGTATTTCCACTCATCTTAAGGACCTTTTACAGCACATCTTCAGCATCCTAGAGAAACCCTTCTTACAGTTGACTGTGTTCCAGCTGCAGGATGGGAGTTTGTGTGTTTATTCACACCTAGTTACTAAGAAAGTTTGAGTCCTTAAATTAACCAAAATCCACTTGCCTAATGTCTTCAGTTGGGTAGCCAACTGAATCCATAGATTAAAGCTAATATGTCTGTATATTGGAGTATTTTATTCCAGTTCTAGAGCATCACCTCATTGTAAATGACATCTCAAAGTCGTAGTGTCATTTAATGAGTACAATTTTTTCAAATATCATTTTTTTAAAATATTCACTTGCCCCATCTCCTGAAATACCGGCTGCAGGATCTACTAGCTGTTCCTGAACATTTACAAATAAAGCAAGGTGTAAGAAAATCAAAACACATAGACTTGGTTAGCTTTATACAGGACATGAGTGATAGATATTGTGTTGTAAGTCCAAACAGCACACCACAATACTCAGAGAAATCTATAAAACAGAGCCAAAGAGATTATTTATGTTATTTCTTCACCCTAAGGATCAACTGTCTTTTCTAACAGATTTCCCTCCAGCCTGTTCTTAAAGGCAGTCTGACAGATTCCAGCATTCTCCTGGCAATCTATTTCAGCACTTTGTTGCTTTGTTAAAAGAATATGTCTCATCCTGAAGTCAATTCCTTGACTTAGTATTCTCTGTCTTCGAAAAGCAACAGATGTAGAAATTAAATTGATCTTCCTTCTTGTCTCTCCTTCTTTTTGCAGTTTTGAATTGGAAACCTGTGGGAAGAGATTGAAAAAAAATTGTAAAAAAGCATAAATATGTAGTAAATTCTATTACTTTATCTAGTCAATCTTACATCTTACATGATTCTATGGTTTATTTATATACTTTTTTTTTTGTCATTCATTCATTCATACACTTACTAAATTTAATACCCATACAAGCCACATCTCTTCAGTGGGGTTGTGCCACCACAGGATGTTATTACTTCCTATATCTGAGGGGTAATGGATTAGTTTATATACACCATAATGTGATGCTTGCTTTACCACAACACCATGGCTCATGTTCATCTTGTGAACCTTTGTAACTAATAATCTCCTCTGCAGTATTCCTGCATTGTTCTCCATTCTGCACCTGTACATAACTATCCTGATCTATATTTGCATTTCTCTTAGCTAAATTACATTCTACTTCTTTCTAAATCATTTCTCTTTAAGAAAAAAAACAAAAGACAGAAAGAAAAAACTCTACTCCTATCCTTCAACAAGTTTGAAATCCTTAGGAACTCTAGTTTTAGTAACTTCTATGTTTAAGGACTCTTCCTCCAAAGATAAAGCTTTGCAGTCCTTTCAGATCTTAGTCTCATATTCCAAAGAGTCCTCCTTCAAAAAATCTGGGAAGGAGGAAAAAAATCCCAAACTGATGAAGTTGCATGTGTGTATCAGATGACATTCATAACATATGAAGTATGAAATTAAATATTCAGGCATGCTAGAGCAATACTTTTTAATTCAGTCCTGAGAATTAAGCTAAAAGCAGATTTTGTAAACAAAGGCGTATTTTGTTCCACCCAAACCACCACCACAAACTATGTACAAAGTCTTTCCTGGTATTCCTCAATCAAATGATCCATCCCTTGAAGACAATCAGAAAATGGTTATTTTCAAGCAGTGAATATCCTAATGTAGTATTTGTTCGAACGCATAAGGAAAATAAAACCTCCAACTATAAAACTATGGAATGGACCTTTTTAATTCTTATGATGATTTGTCTTATTTTGTAAGAGGAATCTCATCCAGTTTAAGAGTGACATTTTACCTTACACGCCAAAAGGAATGTGAGTACTGAGTATAACCTCACCTTCAAACAGAGGAGGCGGGGACAGAAAAGCTGATTATGAGTTCTGAACAAAGCATGATCCACTTAGGGTAAAATTCTACATAAAAATGCCTTTTTTCCTTTCATTAAAATTTATTCAAAGAACAGATGGGTATGGAGTTTTTTAGCATTTAAAATGGTCTCTTAGGTGTTTAGAAGCAATGATACATGGAAGCTTGTCAACAAATGGCCTAGGGGGTAAAGAAGCTTGACAGTAACAGAGGACCAAATATTCTTTTAAATACTTTCAGAAACAAGCAAAACATTTTTTAGACACACAGGACACATAAAAGCAAACTCTACATTGTATTTTTTAATAATTTAAATGTGTGGCTTCCTTAACAGTGAGGAAAAGTGGTTTCTTCTTGGATTCTACTTCTCGTTTTCTCTACAGATAACTTCTATTTGTGCTATTCATCCACAATTCCTTTTAAGATATTTGCAACATCAGTAGAAAGGAGACCTAGTGAGCTGAAATATTTGTTCCTCTGGCAGCAAGTAGAGGAGCCCTGCATTCAGTGCAGACCAGACCCCTGAGCTCCTGTGTGTGAATGGAATACACTCCAGAATAAAGTCTCACAAATTGACTCCAGAAGTATCTTAACCATGGCTAGTTTTTTTAAAGCTGCTCATGATTTCTCTTCAGTATAGACTATCTCATCCAAAGGAATAAAATTTTCCTGATCAACAACAGCAGTGGGATGGGTTGTTTAAGTGGATGACTTGGATGTGTTGAGGGCAACCATGCCTAAAAGAAGCCACAAGAGTGAAATCCTTGGATATTTCTGCTTCATACATGAGCAGTGACAAATGTGAATTATGTGTGAATGCAATAGCTGTTCTCTCTCCACTAAAGACAAAAATCCTTTTTCTTTCAGAAAAAAGTCTCTGCACTCCTGCAGTATCATCAGGACTTCTGGTGAGCAGTGGTCTTGAGCATGTGCACATGCTGGCAGGCTGTAGTGAAGAATAAACCTCGAATCGAATCAAATCTTTCCAGCAGGGATATCTAGGAAAGTCACAAGGACCACTGAAGTTCCATTTCTTCCTGAACTTCCCAGAAGACACCCAAAAACATCAGCAGCAAATTACTGCAACATCAATATTAATTTTGGGAACGCCTAGGAATCCTTCCGGCACTTTGGCTACACTTAAGATCGTCACACTCTGAGAAACATACTTGTTGAAAAACTAGTAAAAACTAATTGCAGTGGGTATGGAAAAAGCAATATTCTTGAGGCACACAGAAAGTTGTTATTCATTTGAGGTATGCACCTTCTTAAAGATCAAGAAAAGCATGCAGATGTTACCACAGAGCCATGAAAATATTTCACTATTTTAAGGGGTTAATGGAAGGCAAAACAAAGCAGCTGTAACTTTAAATCCTGATAATTTAAAAGACGTTGCTCTGTCATTATTACAACTCATAAAAAATGTATTGTTGCCATAACAACCGCCTCATCACATGTGAGACTGCCTGCAAAACTCAAGCTTTCTTTAATCAGACAGACACATGGGCCCAAACCTGAAAATATTTCACCAATACATTCATGACATTTACTCTCTTGTAAAATGAACTTTAATGCACACAATGATTTTTTAACCATCATTATTATAAGGAAAAAAAAACCACACACACACTATTACTAGAAGACTCCAACAGATTCTGCTTCTCCTCCTAGGCACAAAATTTGTGTCAGGGAATGATTGCATTTCTTCAGATGGAATAGGGTCGATGAATGCATTCAGTGTACATTCTCTTCACTGCCATCATTTTCCTGGGGCTGCACCATGTATCATTTGAGTAACGCTGCACATAAATCCCAGATGGTGGCAGGATTTGCAAATGATCTAATGTGGCAGTCCCTGCCTACATGCAAGGATTCATTGAGGAGAATTGCATTTTAATGGCAGTAGAACGTGCACCACCTGGCTCCATCTGATAAAAAGCCCACACAAAAGAGCAACCACATTTCCCATCCTATGGGCCTGAGAGCGATGTGATGCTTGCTTTACCACAACACCATGACTCATGTTCATCTTGTGAACCTTTGTAATTAATAATTAGTACAGGACCTGCTGCTAAAGCTGCACAGTTCAGGCAGAAACATGGAGCTGGCTGGAAGGATGTCCGTTCAGAGGGAAGGGCAGCATGTCCCCATGTCCTGTGGCAGCTCATTCCACAGCTGCTGCACAGCACAGGTGTCTGGTGAGATGGACAGCAGTGCAGTCACACTGCTCCTGGCTGCCCAAAAGTCATCTCTGCAGCTGTGGCCTGTCCCAGACAGCATTGCTGTCCCAGACCTCCACAGGAACAGTTTCCTCAGATGGTCCCACACTTGGGCTGAAGCCCTCAGCCTGAATGAGCCAGCATTGGGGGACTTACACCTGAAGTCCCATTCCCAGGGGAGCCTAATCTCCAAATTAATAGGTATCTGGGGATGTTGGCTGGGCTTAGAACAAAAATTTCAGCTTTGATAAGGCAGGGCTTAAGTTACACCCTGTGGAAATTTTAGTTTCCACAAACTGAAGCTTTCCATCAAAATCTTATTTCCTTGGATTTTTGTCAGTCAGTCCTCCTCTACCACACAAATGATGTTTAATGTGCTACATTTGATAAAAAATTTAATGTATCCTTTCTTTCCATACAGGTATTTTCTTCAAGTTTTGCAAATTTTCAATCTTAATTCTTCTTAAGTGATGTTCAACAAGTAAATGCATTCCCTTCTAACACATCTCCATGTTTAATCATGGTTTAATCTGATTTTCTGCTCTGGATTTTAGGGGTCAAAGTGCTTGGCTCAAATCCTAGTGCAAACTTGCTTTCTATGCTTCCTTTGCTTTGTGTTTCCTTATTTTTTTTTCCAGGATGTCCCAAAACATGCTCAATGTGCTCATACAGTCACTGTTGCTAAGTGCCCAAACTAGCTGTATAAGTGGAAAGAGTGTTGTGCACTTGTCATTATAGCATTCAGGCTTAGGCAAATATCCCTCATGAAAAAGGAACAGCCCAGAAATATGTTTCTCCTTCAACTGAAATCCTATTGTACTCTGCTACTAACTCTTTTTTTTCCCCATACTTCCATAGACTGGGCTAAATTTACCTGTAAAAAGGAGAGGGAAACAAGAAAACAGAGAGAATTTATATGGTTCAGAGGAATCTGTGTCTAATGTCAGAGAATGGTGGATTAGAGAAACCAGAGGTCTGACTCACTCTGGCAGTTCCTGACTTTCCTGTTTTTCTAGAGAAGTGCACAAACACTTGGTGACACGCCAGTCCTTGGCATGCACCTGCCTCACTGATAGCTCCCACACACACAGGGGAGGTGGGGATTACTTTGGGAAAGATTTAAAGGAAAATAGGAAGAGAAAAAAAGAGGATGATAGGACAAAACCATGGGTGAATTCAGCCCACAGGTTCAGGGAATGGTTAAAGGCAGAGTAAGGAAGAAAGATGCAATCCTCAGCCACCAATAAAACATTTCTCTCACGAGTCACTGCTAGAGAACACATGCTGAGTCATGGGCTCTATAGCAGTAATTTTAGGAGAGATGATTGGACAGTGGGAATGGTCCCTTAAAACACTAATCTGCTTTGGAAATATTTTAGGTCATTCAAGGAATACAGAAAACAATCTTCCCTGAAACCCATCTGTCTGTCCAGACAGTTTTGGATCACAAAGAATTAGTTGTTTGTTTTGCTCATATTTCTTATTAAAAGGTTATATGTTAAACTTAGTACTAATGAGAGGAAAAATAATGGCACTCAGCCTCCATCCCCAAATGAGTCCCTCCTAGAAGTGTTTCATGTTAAATGTCGAGATTGTTATGCAATTATATTTCAAATTCACACACAGACGTACTGTGCTTGCATATTTAACTATGTTTTCCTATACAAGACCTGCTTTCTGTCTTTTGGACTGAATCACTGGCTGAAATGTCCCTTCTGGCCACATTTAAAATCTTGATTATAATCCTTGATGAAACAGGGAAGTGAATAATCCTTGTATTTAATCATAATAAATTAAACTAATGAGCTTTCCTGGAAGATTTATTACTTCTCCTATGGATGAAATTCCACTGGCTGATTGTATGCAAGCCAAAGAAAGTCTTATATAAGGGGAGGGGGTGGGGGAAGGGGTGCATAATATTTTACTTGAAAACAGAACATTCCCTATACGTTCCTAAGAACAACTAGGTTTGTGATTTTTCCTTCACACTTGTATGAGAACCAGAGAGGGAGAGTCAAAGGCAAAGTTCAGGGACTCAGCAATGGGGTGGAGAGATGCAGGATAGTGCCAGGAATGGTTTTAGCCAGTAGCAGTCCTATCTGACACAAGGAGATAGGCTTTAGTTCTTTGCCATTGCATTCACGTAGTACAATACAGTGACTCTTTTGGCAGCACTCTAAAATATATACTCCAAAATTGCATGTACTTATTTAAGACTAGACATGAAAAAAGGTAATATTTTCCACTTAAATCCAAGAAGCTGTTGAAGCACTTTTCCTTTTTCATCAGGAAAAGCAGCTAAGGATGGGGTCTGGTCTTGACTCTGCAGAGATTTTTCTCTGTAATATAGAGACAAAGCCTGGATCCCGAGCTGCAAGTAGAATCAGATAGGAGAGCTTTCCTCCTTGAGTTTCCTGGTCCCATTCAAATGTAGGCACAAAACAAGAAGTATCCCTCTCTTCACATTTGTCTCAGGGCTGTACTAATGTTGGCTTGTTGGCTGATAGTAAACCAGAAGAAGGCATACCCCAGAGTGAGGAGACACACCACCCAAGAGAGCTGTGACCATGCATGAACTCTGATGGGTGATTGTTAGCAACAGGATTGTAGATGGTGTAGCAATAAACAAAGTTCAGTGCATGAAAGGGCACAAAAAATCTCCATATCCAAGTAATAGTAATTTACCCTTGCAATTCTTTCCCTTCTTTTTCTCCTGACAATCAGATAAAGTGTGGGAGGCCATCTGTCTGCAAGAAGACAATCACTGCTCTGCCGTCCCAGTAGGGTGAACTTAGTCACTGCTTAAGGAGAATCATAGGTCTGAGTCAATTACTGCAGACTTTCTACACACAACATGCTTGCTTCTTTGCTCCACTCAGATAGAAAACTATTTTTAAATGCAATCTTATGACTTTGTTTTCACACCTCTTGTAATAAAACAAGAAGTGCTTAATGTTTCTCCTTCTGAAATTTTGGTCATTCTTGCACCATCACTTTAGACCATGTAGTGCCGGTCCAAGGACATGGCTAAAATTTGTTGATGTGCCTTTCAAAGACCAGTCAATTTGCAAGCACCTTGTTAAAAGAAATGAAAAATGTTGTTTTCTGTTGCAGATTAAACTTGTTCCAGACACCAGCAGCAAACTCAGGCATCAAAGAATTTCTGGTCCAGTGGAGCCCTCACAAGCCTAATCGATACTTCAATTGGATACTGCCTGTCAGGGCACCACCTCTGTAATAATTTTCTTCTGACTTTCTTCTCACCCCGTGAAATATCAGGTGAGAAAAATTCCCAATCCATAAACGAACCAAGACACAGAGATATACAGCAAAAGCAACAGTGGGAGAGCTGGGCAGCTGCTTCATTACAGGGTTACAGGCTACTGGCATTTGACTGACATTCCTACAGCAAAAGACAAACAAGCTCTGTCTACTAACATTCATTTTTCTCTCTCCTGCATACCTCTCTCAGAAGCGGCAAGCCTCTGATAATTGCTGCTGGATTCTCCCCTAAGAAATGGGTAAGATGGGGCTCCAAGTGCACTGTGCAAATGCAAACACAACAGAAAGAGAAGAAATTATATTAAATTCCAGTGCTCTTACTTTCTTCTTGTCTAGGTTTGCTGCTTCTGGGTGAGTATGGATTCAGCATGGTATACATGGAGAATTTAATTAAGGAGGGCCAATGAAAGCAAACCTTTCCCTGCTCAGCACCTGTACTCTGACTTCAGTTTTAGAAGCTTGCTTGATTACTGCAGGAAGCAGTTATACAGAAAAGTAAATTTTGATTGTTCTTCATTCTTAAACTCTGTTTGATTACATCTGGTAAATATTGTGCCCTAAAGTCATTTAATTATTCAGCTTTTCCACTTTTAAATAATATTAGTGCTGTATGAAAGGTTACCTGGAGGGCCAATTTTAATGGCTGAATACATCCTGAATAAAAATATTCAAAATTATTTCCAAATGTTTCCAATGCCAGCTTTAATAGTATTCATTTACAAGCAGAGTTAAATTTCAATGTGTACATCAAACTTCATTTATTTTTCTGATTTAACTGCTGGGCTACTCCAGTTGTGGATTTCTGTATATTTTGGAAACAGGTGGCTGTTAAACTAAGTTCTGGTTGAGGGGATAGTATTAATCAGTATACTGCAATTTGCAAGACACTTAAGACTTGAATCCCCCATTAAATCCAAATCTACCCTCACAAGACACTAATTATGGAAATGCATTCATATATTTCAGTGATATTAGTTACACATCGACATCTGCCTCAGACAGACAAATTAAAAAATACTACTGCAAGTTAAACATGGGGTTCTTCAACACATGAGAAGGGAGATGCAGCACCAGGCCACCACCCATTGAACAGAATTTCATTTCTATGCATTAATAATTGTTTCATAAAAGATGATAGATAATTTCCAAATACAATCACAGAATAAAAACAGACAAAAATCAGAAGTTAGCTGAAACCTTTCGGTATAAAAACCTCATATTTTTACATTGATTAAAGTCCCAGACTGAGCAAATATTCATTTGGAGTCACTAGACTACACTCTCCATCATTTTACATGCTGCTATGTTGTGCAATAAAAAGTATAGGAAGCACAGCAGTATCTGTCAAAAGTATTGGCAGAAATAAGGCACTCAATTTCAGCAATTTTGCTAGTTATAGTATAAAAAATCGTCCTATTACCCTGCCTATAATAAATAATAATCTTCACAAGGGTTTGAAAAAACGATATTACAGCCATGTGAATTCATATCTCTCAGGGTATATAAATTGGGGAATAATATCTAAGGTAAGCAAAGCCTTCTGGAGCCTTCCCTTACAAACCACAGTCGTGCAGTAAAGACAGTGCAAAGTTCAGCAAAGCCAGCTGGAAGGCTTCTGTGAACCTCAGGAAGGATTGATCAGACCATGACAAAAGCACTTCAGTCAAACATAAATAGAACTCACATTCATTCAATAATGGTATATCACTAGTTTAAAAGACAAAGAGCTTTTCTGTCTTCTAAAAAAAGAACATCTGAGTTGAGAGTGTGATGTAAAAACCCTTACAAGTAGACGAATCAAAATGGATTTTCACCATCTATTGGGTCACACATCTGTAACCCAAGCCCCTTTGTTCCTGATAGATTTAGTGTCTTTTCCAAATCATGAGACACTTTCCTGTTTAAATTGCTGAAGCTTTACTTTTAGCACTGCAACAATATGGGTGGTTTAGGCAGAGGTAAATTTCTTCACAGGAAAGAAGATCTGGTACAGCTTGAACTCGTTGCAGAAAGAAAAAAGAAAAAAGAAAAAGAAAAAAAGACTGACGACAACCATGTAATTTTTCAAAGTGAAAGGCAAATATTTGACGAGGTTATAATAGACTCAGATAGACTTCCCCAAAGGAATAACATGTGCACCCTTACTGGCAGCAGGACTCTGCTGTGATGAACATATCTGTTTCTTCAGGCCTCATGGGAATGTGGACCTGGGGTTGGGGGTGCTGGTCTCAAGCTGAGGTGTCACTTGGGCTGGAGATCTGGTTTAAAACCACACAAAACCAATCAATCAAAACCCACCCAGACAAAAGGGACATGTCTATATTTTTTGTCTCTGAATTGAAATTCTCTGAAGTGATTTGATGTTGTTGAGCTTCCTGGTCAAAGAATGGACTTTCCTTGAGGTATCTCTAGTGCCCATTCTGAGCATCACAAGAGACACTACAGGGAAACAGGAAGTTCTCTAAGCAAATCCCTGCAGAAGCCCCAGGTTATCAGAACACAATGTGAAATGGTCACAGCCACTTCTTCCTCAGCACACCTTCTCATACCACCCTCTTTCAAAGTAAGGGGGAGAGAAGGAGGACAATCCTCAGCCAGCAGAATTTTGGATGGAAAGTCCATCTGGTTTTGCAGGCATAAGAGAAGCCAAAACCTGGATCTCCTGAGGCTAATGACAGTTTGGAAACTACACTCCAAAGTCTTTATTGTGTTATCACTTCATTTCAGGAAATAAAAAATAATAGGGAATGAGGGTGAATGCTGTACTTCACTAGATGAGCAGTCTTGGAAAAGATTCCAAGAACTCCTTCATATATTTGAGAGTGCTGCTGGCACCAAAATCATCTTGTTTTACTGTGATGTTGCTTTCACCTAGGTGGATAAATGTTCAGCTTCCAGTTTCCAAACAAATATCATCTCACTTGTGAGGTTCTTTGTCTTCCAAACAAAGCTTTAGCATTTTGGGTTTTTCCTGAAGAATTTCAGCCTGATGGATATTGGCAGTAGAAGGCATGTTAAATAATGCATGAAGAAAAAGATGGACACAAGAAGTGTCAGTTTTCCATTTTATACCCTTTCTCCCTGCAGCCTTTGAAACATATTTTATGCAGTTTCTTTAAAATTCATACAAATATATAAAGGCTAACCCTTCACATTAGGCTCTCATGAATATACCATGCAAATTCATATGCAAAGCAGATGTAACCCTCAGGCCATTGCCACATGCCCAGCTGTAAAAGAGGTACCACTGTGTCAGGCAGCATTTTGTTGTTTCTGGCAATCCCTCTGAATTTAAGTCAGTAATGAAACAAAGTGGAACAGACAAAAGCAGTATATTTTACACTCCTTTACACTGGAAATACAAGTACAGATCAACACACTGTCTCTAACCTTATGGGATTTTTAGCTGTCTCCAGGTAAATAAATCAGCCTCTACTTTTGTTCCTTCTCTTACAAATGCCCACAGTTCTGTCAAAGATTTGAAAGCAGTGGTGTAGTAAGATATCTCAAAAACTGATTCCATATGTACAACAAACATCCTTTATATCAAACACACATATATTTGCATTGCTTGCTCAGAGCTAGACTGTGACAAAACAAATAGATGATCTCATTCAAGAAAATCTTCTTTCTAATGATACATGTTGGCATCATATATTTTGATAAAGAAAATACCTTATCTTACTAAGAACCAGTAATTACACAAGTGTCAATATGGAACAGAAGAGAAGTATCTGAAAATATTTGATTCAGCATGATCCAAAACCAACTGAAACCAATGGAAAGACTTTCAGTCTTTCCTGAACTTAGTCTTAATCCCTTCCAGGCATCACACACTATCCTGCATTGATACTCCCACCTAAATAAAGTTGAAATATTTGTGCATCAAAGAACAATTAGTCTGAGAAAAGCAAGAACAAAAAATACTTTCAAGGAACAGTTTCTACTAAAAATTTAATATCAATATTTTACCACTAGGCTAAAACAGCATAATACAACCATAAATGTTGACATAAGACATGCATTAAAATCTTAATTAAAGTGCATTCTGCATAACAGCAAGTCTTGGCAGTGCAGGCCATCTACAAAACACTATGAATTGCATTTGAAATTTGAAAAGAGTATGTGCAATTCTCTTTTAAAAAATGCATCATTTTTCTCAAGAGAGAAGGAAGTTTAATAACATTCAAATTGCCCAGCACTTTAGGTTTGCCTGAAATTACACACACATCATATAATTTGGTCCTTATAAATGTTATTATTTTTCCTACCCAAAGCTACCATGCTATCTAGACTATAATAAATTGTATATAAATTGGGGAATAATATCAATAATCAATAATATTGAGGTCCCAGTAAACTGGTGTTTTTGTAGAAGGGCTTAACACTTCTAGCTCTGATCCAACAAATTCTCTCCACCATAATCTCTTTGGAATTAATGATTTATTATACTTAATGAGACTTCTAACATGCAGAAAATTAGACAAGTCGTTATGTCTTCAAAGGATCACTTCCTGCCAGGCAAAAGTAAGAAAGCAGCAGACACTCAGTAGAGGGATGGATGATCTCTCCAGCTCAGACAAAGAGCTCACTATTTTTTTTTTAATGTATGAATTAATCATCTCCAGTTACCTCTTATGAAGCCATTACTGCTTAGTTTTTATATATAACTGTGCGTCTCAAATCTTTATATTCAAGAGTTGCACATCTGTCAATTAGCATTAATGCGATACAAGGCTCTCTATTTTAGGCTTCATGAGAGCTTAAAGTAGTTAATTTCCTCTCAGGTGCTCCTAAGCATTGAACTTAACTTCAAAACAGTAAAATCTCACTTTTCTCTCTTAAAATTTCCTTCATTTATCTCTTTGTCAGCAGAAATTCTATTTCTTTTAAACAAATACTGTTGTGTTGACACCATGACAACCAATTTGCACAGCAATAAAAATATGGTCCTTGTCCTCCACTGCTTCTTCCCTTCCTTTGGATCTCACATGCACAACACTGGATCAAGACTTAAAGGGTCTTCACCAAAAGAGACCACCCCAGATATAATTCCTGGGGAACATCAACTGGTTCAAATTAAAGGCTTAGATTCAGATTGACACTCAGAAAACTGCTCTTGCTTGAGCCAATTCATCTCCATAACACAGAGGAGGAAGTGGCCCCTGCCATGTAAGAAGGCCTATTGCACCCTTGTGAGGAAGCCATTGTGCTGTCTGTGTTTGGTTATGGTTTTATTTTAGAGTGAAGCATACTCAGTAAACCTGGTAAAAGGAAGCTATGAGAAAAATGGGAAGATGCTAAACCAGGGTTGAGGTCAGCAAAAAACAGATGCCAGTGTAAGAAGGTGGGCCATATTCAGAAATAATAGGATATGGGTTTACACTAGGGAAACCAAGTGTGGTAGGATTCAATAATGCAGGTGGAGATAAGATTCTGGTGTGAGGATCTTTTATTTTCAGTCCTTTCTTTTCTCCAGAGATTAATTTTCAGGGTCTGATCTGGTTTCTACTTTTCCATTCATATATGACAGATCTTGGTTTCACTTCCTTAGGCTGTGGGACCAATCAATGTGAAAGGAGAAAAGTGGGAGATGAAAATGCTGTTTACCCACTGTAAACAACATTTACAGCTAAATATTTGCTCAGAACTGCCCATTCTTTCCTTAAGGGACTTTGGAGGAAGAGACTGGAATCAAGATACAAGACTCATCTTGTTTCTTTCAGCCTCTTACACTGCTCCAAGATAGGAAAAGCAGAATGTGGGGATGTGCAGAATTAGGGAAGACCTATTGAGCCACCAGCTTTCATTACCAGCATGGAATCAGTGTTAGCTGTTTTTTATTTTGGGGCTGAAGGACAGGATTTAGCATCTGGAATGATTTTTTTGTGCTATGGTTTCTTTAACTGCTGCCTTTGCAATGTACCAAAGAAGCCAATGCTTCTTGAGATTTCCTCTGCATTTACCTTTTCTCATTAGAATTTATTTTAATAATCACACATTACTCCAAAACAGCAAAAAAAGTGTCCTTGTTTCTGTCAGAAATATTGCACTTGGTATGCAAAGTTGTTTTTAATCGTCAGATTGGTCTGCATACGTATAGATAGCGCCTTACAGCATTGTTTCTGCAGCCTTAATGGGGAAAATGTACATACTGGGGCAAAGTAATTGGATTTCGGCTGAGAAGCAGCATTTGAATGAAATCAATAAAGATTCTGTCATCTAATATTTTAAGTTTGGTACAATGTGTATACTGCAGGTCAGTGTAAATTCATTAAAAAGATCAATGCGATGAAATTTGTCTTGGGTGCCTTGAAATATCCTAGGGTGACTTGAGAGGAAGTTGCCAAGGAAACAAGAGATGCAACTCAGAGAAACATTTAGGTGTTTTAACTTGATGTCTGAATTCTACTGAGTTTCTGTGATAGTATAATATAGGAAGTTGTCATGGAAACAAAATTCAACAAATGGTTAATGAAGAGCCAGGCCAGGCAATTACTGCAGGTGGCTGTGTCAAACAGTTTGGACCAGAACATCCTTAAAAAATGAGAACTCTCCACAGGTCCTTGGTGGTTGTTTTTTCCACCAAATAAAAAGAGGAAATTATGCTTGGGCACCAAAATGGTAGATGCATTCTCAAAACTGCTAACATTTTAACATCTTTTTAGCTGTGTTAATTTTTGTTAATATAAATCATAACTCTTTAACCAGCATCTAGAAGCTCTCCTACAGGTAATCAACCTGCTTTGAACTTCAGATATAATTCTCTTGTATTATTGTCCATAATAAATGAAACATTTTAATTAAAAATACTTTTAAAACTCAATTTGTATCTTGATTGGTGCCTCTTCCAAAGGCTTTTTGTTTGACATGATGTTTTGGTTTTGCTCTTTTACCCTAGGTTTAGTCCCATGTGTACTTTTCTTCAATAGTAACTCCTTGCCAAACTTATTTTAATTTCTGTAATAGAACATAACAGTCATTTTCCAGGATCATGCAAGCATCAATATTTTTCTTCCTTTATTATTCCATTTCAACTTCTCAATTTCCTGTCTCATTAGGTCTGAGGCGTTTGTTAGCATGTGTACAGTGCTTTAGGGCCTCAGCACTGATGTGAAAACCCATAACTTCCTATCAAATTCAAAGGAGAAATCTAAGAACACATACAGTAGCATGCAATGTATATTCTTTTTTAATGCCTTGAGGAAACCATGGCATTGGCAGTCTCAAGGAGATTAGCTGATACAGGCTCCATAACTAAGCACACAGAAGGCATTTCATTCTGTTATATATATATATATATATTTATATTTATATTTATATATTTATATATTTATATATATATAAATATATATACAGTATATATATTTATAATGTAAATATATATACATTCTGTTCCATGCAGACAGACCACACCTAATGAATAGATAAGATAGAAAGGTAATCTAAATACTTCTGCATGGAAATTCCTTTCACAAAGCTACTTAAAATTCACAATAATTTTACTTCCCCAATGGAATGCCCTCAAATAGTTGTTCCTGGGAAGTATTTCCTATCTAACACTCATACTAAGAACATAATGCTATTTCATTTGCTAAAAAGCTCCTGACCATTATGTTCTAGCTTCAGCCTGTCACTTGTTAGAAATAAGGCTTTTTGAGATGTTTCACAAACATTTTTGTCTGCCTTAAATAGCAAGGGATTAAGATGCCAAGTACTGGATGACAATATTTGTAGCTACCTCACCACTTTCAGTTATAACTACAATTGTGAAATTTACATTATGTCATTTCTGCCAGCTCCACACACACAGACATACAAATGGGACATTTTGAAGCATATCTGTGCTTGTACAGGAATGAGGGTAAAGAAAACTTGTGTCATGTGCTTGGCTACTAGAAATGCCATATGCTTTCAATGAGGTTTAGCTTTTTCATGAACACAGAAAAATCTTCCCTTTGATCCCTTCACCTCCTCCTCACCACTGTACCACAAAGGTGACAGAGGTTGGTGGAGTATCCACACACCCTGTGGTCCTGTTTCCCTCTGCCTGCTGCCCCAGGTTGTTCTTCATATAGTGCAGCTGCACTGATGGTGAACAGGAGAAAAAATAGGAAATCCAACCCAAAAATACAATATTTCTAGCTCAGCAAGACCCCTTCAATTCATTATGGGATTTTTGTGGGGGAACGTAAGATGTAGTGTTACTTTCAAATCTGTCTTCACATGAGCTTCACAAGGTCCAGATGGATGCTTGGAGAGAAGAAAAAAGAGAATCAAACTTTCACAATTGTCTCATTAAAATTCTGGAAATATCTGCACTTCTCCATTCCTTTGAATGAAGATTTCCAGGAAAATTTCAGCTTTTATGTAAGTTTCTGGACTTCATGGTCATGTAGAAAAGTGCTTAAAAGGTTTAGAAAGAGAGGACAGATAGGCTAAGCCTTGTATAGTATGCTTTTTTTAATATCTACACATTATTGAGAGGCTGAAACCACGATACATGAATGATTGGGACTGGTCAATTATCAAGATTCCAAATGTAAACCATATTTAACATGAATGCATGCCCTTGGAAACCACACACAATCTCTTTTACCATCAATGCTCCCAGCAGAAAATCTAAACAGAAGTAGGATTTTGCCAAGCACCAGATGACATCCCTGAGCTGTGAAGGGTACAGAAAGATAAAGAGAGGAAAAATAATTCATTGTCATTCCCAACATAGTAGTTAAGCCTACCTTGCCCTTAAATGCATTTTGCAAACTGTATGATTCTGTAATTTTACAGCTTTGTGCTAAAGATAATACAATAACCTTGAAATTTGCTTCATAGCAACACAATCAATTAACTACTTACATATGGACAAACACTTGAATACATTGTATTGTGTCTGCATGCTACATTGCACTTCTCTTGTAGACTGCATTCAATTAACTCAAGGCTGCTGTGAGTTCCTGACCATGCTGCAGAATAAAGTCCTTCAGTGAAAGGGTGGTTGCCCCTTGTGTGTCAAGATATTCAAACTTTAAACTTGAATGAGTCCTCTGAAAGTTTAATTGCAACACTATTAGTGCTAGAAAGTCTGTTTTTAAGGCCTGTTGCAGTTTAAGGCAGCTGAGGAAGTAAATCAGACTCTGGCTCACTGTTCATTGCCCAAAGATGGTGTAGTCAGCTGGATAAAGACAAAAAATGCATCTTTGTTTGCTATGCAGTCAAATACCATATGTCCTCTGGATTATTTTTCTTTAATAGCATTTATCAGAATTTATCAACTTCTTGAGATCCTAAGTTAAGGAATAAGGAACCTTAAAGTTAGGGTTTCTTTCTCTACTATTTGTATTAAGTAACAAGAAAAAAAAGGTGCTCCACTGTAACAGCAGTATTTTCCCAGCAACTCATTTTGCTTGGTGTTCTGAAAATACAAGCTGAAGAGATATTGAAGCTATGGGAATCCTGGGATACAAAGTTACACTACCTTATTAATCATCTGTCCTTTTTAAATGCTCCCATAGGTTAGCATTTATGTAAGAATCATTGGCATCACTGGGTTTCTTGCATACTTTGTAATGACCAGTGCTACTATGTTCAGTCAGGGATAACAAATTATACTTTACCTAACTTATACAATTATCATTTCACACTTTGACTGCTCACAAAAAGCAATTTACATCCCATACACAAATTTAATGCTTGTACCTCTGAAATTGGGAGCAGTTCTATAAAGAAAACTGATTCCTTATGAATGATTTTTCAAACTATAAATGTGAAAACTCAACCTTAAAAAAATTCAACAGTCCTTTTTCCATTAATATAACTTTCAAAATGAATAGGTCTGTGAGCTTTTTATTCTTGAAAAACATAGTGGAGAGAGGCCAGAGCTGTCTTCCCAGAAGGAGTCTGTTAAATAATAAATATAAACCCCAATAACTTTCAGGCACTTCAAACCAGGCACAAAATACAGAAAACTCACAGCAGTTAGTCAGTAGATCAGAACCAGGGATTCAAGTAATTTTTATTCACTTGCGCAACTCAGGGCAATTTGTCTCTCACTGAACTGCTGTTTACAAAGCATCCACAGCAGAAGAACATTTTAAGCATCATGTGTATGGAACTTCCCACTAGGAAACACAGCTGGTGATATGGCAATTTAACAAAAATAAATTAAATCTATACATGACCCTCTCAAAGGCTGAGCAGTTTGCCAGTGCTTTGGGGAAAATTCTCCTGTTGCTTACATCCTCTTTGACAAATTTTCAGGTCTCTTCTGATCTGCAGACCCTCCCTGCATCTTCAAAGTATGGACTCATGGGTAAATTTAAGCCTCTGGCCAATTGACCTGGCAGGGACTGAGCAAGAAAATCCACATCAAAGGGTACAGGCTGGGACAGGGAATCCAGTCAGCCCCTTGCTCAGCATCAAGGCAGGAGTCATGTACTGTAGGATGTGACTCGTGCACAGGATGTGAGAGCCAAGCCTCTTGCAAAGCTCGTGTGGTCTGCTCTTGGTGAACAGCAACAGGACGGGGCACAGAGATAAGGCTGCTAAATGCCAGCTGTCCCTTGCTGGGGGGCTGCAGCATCTGGAGTGGACACCTTCAGCAGCGACGCCTGCTTCTCCTCCATCAGAGGAACTAGACCACCTGCTATCAAACACATCGGGTGCAGGGTCTGCTCACCCCGACTGTGACATCCTTCATTCCAGGTGGAGAAATCCTGACCTCTTTCTTTCTTTCTTTCTTACCCAGCACTTTTCAGCCATTCCCAGCACTGGACAGGCTGCATGGCTGAACTGGGCCACCCTTCAGCAGCGACCTTGACTTTAGACTGTGCCCCTCACTGGGCCAGCAAAGATCTGTTCAGAGCTCACATAAGCACAGGTGAAAAGTTTAAGTGTACTGCTGACAGAGAGATTTTTACTAAAATGTGTGTGGGAGCCTGAGTTAGCCTGTGGTGAAAACATGGTCTCAGTCTAGATACTCCATCACAAGAATGACAGATCCAAAGTGCACCAATGCACTATCCTAAATCACATTGTTTCTAGTGTCAGGAAAGGAAAGCAAATAAAGCAAGGAGGTAAGGACAAAACATGATGAGTGAAAATATGTATGTGTATCCATAAGCACGTGTGCCCACCCTACACACACACTACATAACCTAATTGCATTTCCCATGATAACACCTTCAGGAAGACAGTTCAATTTCAGCTATGAAACATAGCCCCGTTTTTTTGGGTATGTCATAGATTTCAACTGGCAGTTTACCAGTTGATAGTTTGAGGCTGAAGGAAACACTTTCATTCATTTCACTGAGGGTAATCGTGGTGTGCAAAGGCACTGATTAAAATGATAAACTGAAAGAGGGCCAGAAGTGAGAGAAAACCTCTCTGCCCCTCCTGCCTCTACTCGCTTCCTGCTCCTCAGCACTGGATTCCTCAACCTTTGCCACAACTTGCTGGTAAATAGTCTGGGCTAAAATTAGGTATATAGCAAAGGGTAGGTGTTACCATCTGCTGCATGTTGTTAATTCTTGATGGCCTGATAACGTCTATTTTTGATGTTCTTTATTAGCTTTCAGGGGAGGAGAACACAGGGATGGGGCTCTAGTGCCACCATCAGTGGTTTGCAGTATTTGCTGCTTTTCTTCAGTTAACAGCCACCTCTGTCACAGCAAAGGAGTTTAAGAAGAAAATGCTAGGTAAGACAAGTGACCATGACAATATTTGAGATATTATCCATCATTTCAGTGCTTTGAAATAATCACTGATTTTCTCATCTGGTTCTGAACTCTCCATTTTCATTCTCCACCTACAATCATGCTCCCAAAGATGGAGTAAACAAGCCAGATAAGTGACTTAGCACACATGACTCTCAGCCTTTTACTAGGTAGTAAGCATGTAAATGATGGTTCTTTAAAGACAACAGCTGAAGGCCTGAGCTGTCTTTCTGATCTTTTACACTATACATAGCTAAGTATTTTGCATCATGCTCAGCTAAGCATACTGCAAACAAAACCTGGAAAGAGAAAATAACTCAGAAATTAGCTCAGGCCTCTCAAACTAAAGAGAATCTTCATCATAAGTCAAATTTTCAAGTGAAAAGTTTATTAAGTATTTTAAAGGTTAGTACTGGAGGCTACCTTTTTAATACAAGCTTGGAATGCATTAAAAGTTTTTACCTGGAATCCTGAGCTTTATACTGACCCGTTATTTTGGAATTCCAACTGTATGTAGACTTCTTATTCTTATCTTGCACATCCTCATAAAAGCTCCTTCATCACATGCTACCAGTCATCTCTTCCTAGAGCCCATGTTGGTCATACTCAATAATTCTCTTTCTCCTCCAAGGTGCCAGAGATTTACTATGACACCAGCTGTGACAATTAAGTGCTTCATCCTCTAATGAACCAGATGATGCAGCAGTCCAGCTCTCAATCCCATTGAGCTGCCATCCTGGCTGGGTGCCTCTGCCATCTTGACCTGTCTGCCCAAAGTCCTTCCTGAGAAATCTTGGCTGTGTTCTTCCAAGTGCCTGAAAAAGCCAACAAGCCAAGCACCGCTTTCAGGACTGGCAAGTATATTTGTTTTCAGCATCTCTGCGGTGAGTCAGTGAGACAGATGTACTCTGGAGGGCTAGCAAAGTCACATTGCCTTTTTATGAATAGCTGAGATATTCAAAACTGCAAAGCAGCTTCCCAGAGGAGGCAAATGCGCCCCAGCCTGAGTCGGCTTAGGCCTTCCTGGAAGGCTCAGTGTCTGGAAACATTAAGTAAGAAATATCAACAGCAATTGTAAATGTCAGCAAAGAGAGTTACTACTCACAAGTGATACATTAAAGATCCCCATCCAGTGGGAAAACTGTATCTGATATTAAGCTCTCCCCAGACACAGAGCTCTGCTACAGAGAGATGGAATACTTGTAACTGAAATAGATAAATGCTCTGGCTGCTTTTAGAAAGCCTCCTGAATTATGTGCCTTTTTCAATCTAAAGAGATTTATATCTCAACATGAGCGGGCTCTACTAGAACAATCAGAAAAAAAGGGAATGTCTGCAGGTGACAGTGTTACCCAACTCCAACTCACCATGTGACCTAGAAGCAAGAATTGTTAAATACTTAGCTCAATATTTCTAAAATTGTGGTCCATGATGTTTCTAAGGGTCACTAAAAGATACAAAAGAAGTTTAAAATGTTAGATATCAGGAGCAGCTGTAGTTCATTTCTAAAGGAGGTGGGTTTTGGATGTGGATTATAACACGAGGAGGCAACGTTCACAAGATGAGGAACTCATACACCCTCAGCTGCTACCAGCAGCTCAGTTCCTTCAAGGTAAAGCATTAATTAAAATCACATGTAGCTGGCAATTATAGTTTGGTTTGATACCCCTGTAAGACATAGAAGGAGCTATGTCTGATGCAGTGAGTAAAAATGTTGGGATTACTTGGAAAAAATGAGTCAAAAAATAGTCACAGATGGTTTAGAAAATACTACGCCTGCCTTATAGGGAGCTATCTGTTGTTTTCTAGTCTGAATAAGCTGAGAAATTCACAGAAGGGATGATCGGTGATGAGAAAAGTGGACACCATAAGCTGTCAGGCAAAGGCTTTGTTTGTGTAATCTAGCAGCATTTCATCAGCTTCCAAGAAAATTCACAAGTTCATTCCAGTTGAGGACCATCACATGTGCTGCTGCTATGAAGAAATGGAAGAAAGAATAAGGGTCTTGCAAATATGAAATTATCACCTATAGTACCCAGTCAGAGAAAGAAAACTAAATAGTTGTATCCCTAAATCTTATTCACACACTCCCTCCTCTCACAAACAGACACGCAGAGTATGCAAAAGGATAAGGACTGCTTGCTAATCCCTGGCTACTGCAAAGGAAGATAAGTAATCCTCTGTAATCAAATCTGTATGAAGCCTTTGTTTCTTCATAATAAAGCATTCATGTTACAGATGCCCTGCCAGATTTTACCGTCTTTCCATTATATTGATTCTTAAATAGGAAAGCTATCATACTTCTGACTGCTTCTCATGAGGAGACTAATTAGATTATTTCATCATCTGGTTCATCAAAGCAGGAAATACTTAAGTGTCACAGCTGGTCTCAAACTAAATATCTAGTACCAAGACTTTAAGTGAAAATTATTACATCTTTAGTGGGTATTTCATAAATGGCTAGACAGTAAAAAATTATGAAGATAACAGATATAATCTCACATATTTGGGCTGCAAAGGGAGTCAACTCTGCAAGTGCATTTGGATTTATTTTCTCTTGCTTTTGCTAGTACTATCATCAAAGAGGTTTTGTATAACGAGCAGTTCTGGAAAACTGAGAGAGCTGTTTAGATTTCTGGCAAAGATTTATGACTGAGAATTAAAAACTCTGAGGCAACATCTTCATTTAAAGTGAATGTCCTGTTACTGATGCAGCCTTTCCAATCAGAGTACTCACCACTGTGGAAAGATCAACTACAAGGAAGCACACCCCTCCTTGCAAAGGAGCCATCCCACTGCTCAATCACTATTCACTGTCTATCATTCCTTTCTGAATTTGTAAAATATCTTCCTCTTTTGCACATACTGTCTACATTCAGCAAATCCTCCTGTGTGACAAAGCCACAACTTTGTTGTTCTTCGCCTTCTATATATACACAGAGGAAAAGAAAAGACAAACTACTCATGTGAAAGAAGAGTTTGTTACCACAGTGATTTTGAGTGAAATGGCCTATCACCAGCAGACACTTAGGAAAAGGCCTAGGCTTTGCAGGTCTACTTAAGACCTCAAAAAGAGCAGTGTGATAGTAGGTAAATAATTTCCTTTAAAGAGTATTCTCATGAAAATCATATGTAAAAGTAGAGTCTTCATATTATATCAAAACCTCAGTAACTTTGTTATGGGAAAATATAATCCTATTTCTCTTACAGACCTATAATGTCATTATGTAAATGGCTATACAAAACCATGATTGCATCAACTAAATGAAATTGTTGTGTAAGACAGTTGCCAGCCTCTGCAAATGAGGGTTTTCAGCACTGTAATACCAGAAAGTTTCCTCCTATAATACTAGAGGTAATGTTAACATTGTTGATTCCTGTGGCATTTTTTACTTTGAGGTTTATCATAATTAACCTTGAAGAGCACAGGACCAAAAAAATAACAAATCTGTGGAAGTTGATCATGCAGTGAAAATTGTAATAATATTTAGACTCCTCTTATGTTCTACACTTCCTTGACTTTATTAGAAATTTAGAATTCCTCATAAATTTGCTGGCCAGTTTACTTGGTCAAAAATAGCTCCTTTTAATCTAAACTCCCTTGGTTACTTTTAAAAAATTAGGCTGTAGGCCTCATAAAAATTTTCAACTGAAGTTTTGACTGGGTCACTTTGATGTGGAAAAATGTAATTCTTATGTCATAACTATCTTTTAGAAGTGATATGAACCTCAGAAAAGGACACATTCTTTCTGAACTCAGCCTAATTTTTGGAGTGCAGAGTAATGGAAGATGCAAATAGTTTAAAACACACATGCAATAGTTTGAGGGCAGTAACAGTGCCATAAGAATATTTCCAATAAGCTGTCTCCTGAATTAATGGCATAAAGCTGTTACAAGACAGTGCTATTAAATAAACTGGCAAAATTTTGCTACAAACTTCAGTTAATGATCCTGTAAAATCATGACCCATGATGCAGATATTTTTAGCCTATTACATCATTAGCTATTCTTAAATTTCTAACTTATCTCTGCCTTTGTGCTGGTTTTACTTTGAATGCATTTCATTTTCTACATAGTAGTCAATGTGTAGCCATACTTTATGCTGGAAAAAAAGGCCAGAAATGAAATTCAGATTTTTGTACAATTCTGCGGCTGACCTGTAACCAGCAGTGTGCAACGTCTGCTGTGCTAAAAATGCTGGCCAGGGAACTGCACCCACTCTCCTGTGTTGAAAAATGTCTCCATCTCCAAAAAGGCAAAGAGATGGATCTTTACAGATCTTTACAATGAAGTCTCAAACATGTGTATGAGCTTGTCCACAGTAATGGTTTAAGAACCATGAGCACTGCAGTGGCACTAGTTGTGAAGTGTACAATCCTCATTATTCCACTGCTTTTTGGGCACTGTTTTCCACTTTGTTTTCTCCTCTTTACAGACCCTCATTTTCTCATACATAACTCATTTTCTCATCTCAAAACTGTATGTTACAGAAATACCCTTTAAGGAAGGACACAGAAGGGAAAAAAGAGATCTAAGACAGGCCAAAGTGACTATTCCACCAATCCCAGGTGCTTAAAGGACTGTAGGCTCCACAATCTGAGGCAAATGGAGGCAATATTACGGACAAAATGAGAATGTCTGACCTCCTTCTCCCTCAGCAGAAGTTATTGTTTGGGTTTTACACAAGAAAAGGAAAACTGAATATGGGTGCCCGATATTCCAACTGGTGATAAGCAATACTCCTATTTTACTTAAAGACAATTTACTTACTGACATGGGAAAAAGGACAACATGCCATTGCATATTGAACAACAGGGGGGAAAAAATCTTACTCAAATATTTACCTTCACAGCATTTTATTAGTAGCATTTTGTAGTACTCACATATTATCTGAACATGAGAGACATAATTCTCTCCCAGGATTTTCCTGGGAAGCTGTGAGAAGGCTCAGAGAAAATAATTCTTATCTCTACTTGCTGCACCTGTTGTTGTGCACATGTGGAATGTGTTATGGGGATTGTTTACCAAAGAGTGATTTCTTAATTGGACTCTGGTGATGGTGTTTTGATTGATTGACCAATGAGGTCAAAGCTATATTGGACTGTCTGGCAAGGGTGATGGGTTTTTCATATAGTATAGAATAGTGTAGCAAGAATAAAGTGATTGATCAGCCTTCTGCAATCATGGAGTCAATGCTCATCATTCCCCAGTGGGGACCACTGCTGCTACAGTATTTTAACCATGAGTACTATCTCCCTAGCTGATCTGAAAAAAGTTTCCTGAATTCTGTCAGGGCTATCATTTCCATAAAGGTCATCGAATGAGGCCTTATTTTGTTGTTTTGTTATCAAACAGGTAGCACTAGAGAACTGATAAATAAAAATTCCCTTGTGGATCATAGTCCTGCTATGGTACTGTTGTCCTTTTTTACTTACAAGTTAGGCAACACAACAGAGAAATCACACCTTTCTCTCATGTGGCTTGCATTTTTATGTTCTTGTGGCAGCAGCCAATTTTGCTATTGCCACAACTTCCCATCCTCCAGCTTACATTTACTAAGTAGCCCTTCATTCCCCCTTATCACCAGATGTGATGTTCATGTTTCCAATCCCATACCACATGGGATTCTTGTTTCCAATCCCATGCCACACTCTGTTATCTACAGATGTTTGTGGAAACAGGTAACAAAAAAATAAATTCAAACCATGCAATTTTACAGACAAGCCTTCCTGATAGTTAAAAGAAATCTAAAGGCACCTCCAGTAACAAATATTTAACAAAATAAAGTTACTAATGTGTAAATGAATATTAGATTGAAGAAAACCAGTTGGGAAATCAAGAAGGAGGAACTAAGCAGCAAAAACCAGAGCTATGGAAAGACTTACTTTGTTGTAAGTAAATGCAAACTACTAACTGAAATATAAAAATGGTCTGAAACAAGTAAAGGAAATTTGAGATTTTCTCATCACAGGGAAAATAGGAAAGATTATGCATTTCTTAAGAAGGCACTGTGATTGCAGTGTCAGGATCCCAGTGTCAACAGTGCCTCCCAGCCCTTCTTCTCATAAGACAGGTAGCTAAAAAGCCAAATAAGCCAGAAGGGAGGACCACAACAGAGCTCTGCCTGCAGTCTGGCAGCCAGAGTACTTCCCAGAATGCCTGGATGCCTTGAGAACAGAAGAATTTTGAATCTCAGCCCTCAGAGCATGGCCCGTAACTCTCTAACCCCAAAACAGCCCATGTGGCAGGCTCAGACCCAGAGCTGAAAGCCCAGGCTCTGCAGCACATCAAGAGTTCAACAGGTTGAATAAAAAATGCTTGTGAGTAAAAGGCAACTTTCTTTAGAAAATTTTCAGTCTACTTGAATAACAACCCTGACAAGAAGGTGATAACCTCAACTCCTTTATGCCAGGAAGGAAAGTCCTCAGAGCTAGGCCCAGCTAAGTGACCCAGCCTCATTAGAACAGCTCTGATGTCATTTTAGTGATGTCAAGGCACATTGAAGCTGCCAAAGAACCCACAGAACCATGGACCTGCCCCAACACCCTGCAGGCTTCCCATGCTTCTGAGATGTGGCCAGGGTCATGGGAACACACCTGGGCAGCTGCTATGCTGTTCACTTATCAGTGTCCATGTTATGCTTCCAGAAGATTACAAAGCAAAAATATATCCATTAAACAGTCCCAGGCAAGCTTTCAAACCATGCATGGTATTGGGACATCTCTAACCAAATAAATAGTACCTTTTCCCCACAAATTGGTAACATTAGGACACTGACAAGTAAAAATATGGTGATATTAAATTTCTAGCAATTCACATATCGTTGTTATTCAAAGAACTGTATCCTAGTGATTCACACACTGTATACACTGATTCTCTCCAACAGGTCAGCCTTACCTGCACACACACAAGCACATACACAATTCTGTCCACAAAAATCTGGCCGACCCAGCCATGGAAACATTGAAGGTCAGGTAGGGGCTGGGTATAGGGCCTTGGCAACCTGATCTGGACGAAGATGTCCCTGCTCATTGCAGGGAAGCTGGACTAGATGACCTGTAAAGGTCCCTTCCAAATCAAACTATTCTATGATTCTATGAAAAAACCTGCCAGCTGGGACACCACAAGACTTCTTTCAGCAACTGGAACATACCTCATATCCCTTGGCTATTCTCCAGCCACCTTCCATTCTCTTCTTCTTATGTCCAATCCAAAATAAGCAGTAGGCAAGTCTTTATTGGTGTGTTGAGGCTAGTGAACAAAATTATCGAGGCAGAGTAGCATTTATCTCCTGTAATTTATAGCTGTTTATGTAATTTGGAAATCTATTTTTAAAAGTCAACCCTTTGCTGCTGCTGACACCTATCCAAGCTGAATGCTATGAAGAGGTACGACCTCTTCAATTACCTCACTAACCTCACTTCTTTAATTATGTTTAATCTTGCAAAAGAAGTTTTGCTGTTTCCACAGGAGTACATGCCTAGCAATCATTATTCCAAAAACATATCTTACTGGTATAATTCTTTTTACTTCACAGAAGTTTAAAAATACAAGTAAAGGTCATATGCTAATTTGACATTTCAAAATCACACTCAAACCTGAAGATTCATAAAAGTTTGATTATGACACTTGATGTACTCTATGTATAGAAAAAGCTTAGAAAAACTTCTTTTTGTAATGCAACTGAGTTTTTTTGCAATAAGACATAATATTAAAAGGCTTTAAATAGTAGAGAATACCTAGCCAAAGAAACTTTACCATTGTCCTGCTAAGACAACAACAGATGTACCAAACAACATACTTTCTGAAAATTCTTGAGTAATCACAGTTGTCACTTCTCCAAGGTTGCCACAAGAATTTATAGCTTAAAAAACCCTTTTAATTTGTGAATGTTTTAAGTAAAATACACACTCCACCATTTTTTTAATTTGAATGTGTGATACAAGAATAAAAAAGAAGAAAATCCCATTTAAAATGGGGGAAACAACATTACAAAACCTTAAGAACACTGAAGATGTGCATAATACCTAGGCTGATACTTATTAAATACACCTTTAGTATCTCATTACCATCTTGTATTCCTCCATCCTTACCTTCTCCCCTTTTCTTTCATTTCTTACGAACTTTGTAAACTCTTCAGAGCAAGTTTGTTTTTTTTATACAAGGCTTGACACAACAGAGAGCATTTTTCCCTCTGAGTAATTAACATATACAACATAAAAGGAAAGCAGATCTTAAATTATCCTGTTATATTAGCTGGTTTCACTCATCACTGATCTTTCAGTATGCTGCAGATTCTGCCTCAGAAGAATCTGACAGACACTGAACAATCAGATGGCTGGTTAGGAATAGCTGGGGTCTTGGAGAGCTAGAAAAGTGTAAGGAGCGATTTAAATTATGAATTCAGCATAACAGGCAAATAATTATGCTTAAAAGATGACCCTATCACCTCAAACTATCAACTGCTAACACCACCACGAGATTTCCAAGTTAGCAACAGTTTTCTCCTCCAAGTTTTCTTCTCCTGAGAAAATGTAATGGTTTCAGGTTGGCTGCAGATGTGTAACATCACTTCTGTCATATTCACAAGGTTTTATTCATGGCCAGAGCAGTGGAAAAGCAGCAAACAGGTGTCCAAGGCATAATTTTGTAACTATTTAGGACAGGATAAGATATGACAAGTTCCAATCTTCAACTTTTGACTTAGCCTGAGCAGCTTAGAACCTGCCTGCACAAGTCCTCTACATACAAGCCATACTTAGGAGGCTGGATTCCCAGGTGCTGGAAGTAGCTGCTCAGCTGCTTCCATTCAGTGGTGAACACAGTGATGGTAGGTTAACAGCTGGGCTTGATCTTAGAGGTCTTTTCCAATCTTAATTATTCTAGGATTCTAGAAAGCCACTGTTTGCAAAGGGACTCCACAGAAAAGACAAATTAATCAGGTCATTAATTGTTAAACAGCCTAAAGAAGGTTATTCCCTTAGAAGGGTTCTGCTGCTTAGCTCAAAGGACAAGGGTGGTTTCTTGATCTTTAAGATTGTTCATCTATCTTTTAGCTGGAATTAAAATGATAATCTGGAGTTGTTCATAGCAGCGGATGTGGAACAGACAACATTGTCATTTCTTGTGCTGTTTTGTAGAGTACAAAGGGAAAACAAGATAAGTGAAGCAGTTATCATTTATTACATGCTTGAGTCCCATACATCATTTAGTACTGGATGAGAGCATCTTGGGAGGGCAGGGGAATTCTGACTAGGAAAGCAGAAGCTCCAAGTAGGGAATGTCTTCTAAAACTAAAAGCAAATAAAGAACCATCTATCCCTTGTAGCTGTAGGTAAGATTGCTTATATACTGACAGTTTAAAAGGCAGACTAAATAAAAACATGCAGCAAGAAACATTTCCCTGGGAAACTACTTCCACTATTACGTTATTTACTTATTTTGAGTATGTGTTTAACTGTTGGGGGAGGGAGAAAAAAGCATTTTCCTTGCTTTATTAACTCCACTGCTCCAAGAGGCAAAACATGGAATTGAACAGTAATATAGAAACTGGAAATAAGGCACAAGTTTTCATTTTCATCTTTATTACAAAATTATCAAAAAATACTCTGCTAACATTTTGAAGTTAAACTTAAAAAAATCTTCACAGCTCACCAGGCTACCAAGAGGAAAATGAAGGAAAATAAATTAGGCAATGTATTTTGTTCTTCATTACAAACAGTCAGAACTCAGGAACCTGCCATCAGGAAAATCAGTTTGTCCAGCACCTCTGCCTCTACTGCTATAAATGAGTAAGTAGCAGAGGCCTCATTACATTTTCTTTATATTTTTCAAAGTAAATCTAAGCACAACAAATGATACACAAAGTGTAAAATTCTTTAGTATTTTTTTAAAGGGATCATTTTTTGTTAGCTGAAAAATACAGCTCACTAGCATGGCTTTATAATGTTCCAGAACATTAGGAAAAAATCTTTTAAAAATACATATAATCTGTTAAAATTTCAGAATTTTTAAGATGCTGAAACTGATCATTTACAATGTAGTCAAAAAATTAACACCATATACACAAAGACAGAATTATCAATTGTTTTAAAAGTATCATTTTACATAGAATATGGTCAGTTAAAAATTCATATGCCAATATAAGCACTGCTCCTTTTATTTTCTCTGAGGCAGACAGATACATACAAATATGTAGGAAGATACACTGCCTTCATAACTATTTTAGTTCAAAATCCATTGTTTTGCAAAAAAAACTTTAAGAAAACAGGCATCATTCAGAATTGTTTACTTCCATTGACTCTTGAAAAACAATACAATTCTTTATTATAATTCTTTTAAAATAGCACAAACTACAGTACAGCAGTAGCAATGTGCTATCAGCTCAGATTTGATAGCTGCAGTGAAATTACTTTAAAATATCTTTCTTTTCTTGAGTTTTTAAAAAGAACAGGGATGAACTTACACTCTAACATTGTTGGCAGATGAAAAATTATTGTTTTAACCCACCATATTAACCTGATGGGTTAATATGATTATTCTTCAAAAACCACAAGCCTATAGAACCATAACATGCTAATTCTCTAGGGTCATGTTAAACATTGACCAAGAAGGAAAACTGCAGAGTAACTAGCCCAGTTATGCCAACTTTTTACCAGTTCACTGGATGGTCAAATATGATTTTGGGGTGGCTGACCACCAGGAATCACCAAAGAAACCCCTAGTACAGAAGAACATGTGTGCAAAGCAGAGGGAACATATGTTAATGATTTTGGGGAAATTAGTACTATCAATGTCAATGCATATGTATGTAAAATACAGAATATAAACAGGAGCTTTCTCTATAATCAACATACACAATATTTCAGAGAGGATACTCCCTCATGTACCTGGCCAGATAAAAAATGCCTGCTTCTTAATGCTACACTGCTATTAAGGAGTTTTATCTTCACTGATTTTTGGTAACAACATCAGTATCTAAATATGTTCAGATCATCAATATAAGGGACCACCTTGCACAGAGGGGAGATAGCATTAAACAGGTATCTGGTCACTTAAAGAATTCTAACCAAAATGCAATTGGTTTTATTTCTGTTACCTTTAGGTGCACCATCAGCAATAAAGCTAAGTTCAAGAGCCCCCTGGGAAGATGTGGAATTTCAGAGGGTATAGATGTCTAAGACCCAGCTCAGTTTTCATTCTGCAGAAGAGTGAAATAATCAATGTGCTGAAACTTCAAGACCTCATTTCCCCAGCTGGTCCAACCAGGCTGTAGATTGCGAGCAAATAACTCCAAGCATTCCACATCTGGCTTGATAAACTCTGCCAGAACTGCTGTGCAAGAGAAAAAAAAAAAAGAGAATAACAATGACAATGGTACAAACAATAGCAAAAAAGTAAAACCTCTCCTGTGATGCTGGCAGATGAAAAAATGAATGTTTCATTAAAAAAGGGAAAGACAGCAAATTAATTTCAGAGGTTTCATCAAACAGCTGGACTATTTATAGTGAGAAAGTAATCTTAAATAAATGCCCTTGAGATTCTGAAAAATACTGTCAAGGCCTTCAATAGCCTTGATTTATTGGTTTTCATTTAGAGAAAGGGAAGGAGGATTTATTTCAGCCTCTACATAGATGAATTCTGCATTTTTTTTACTAATATCAACCAAACACCTCCTAAAACCTCACTTAGCGCCAATAACATGGGGGCAATACTTATATAAATAAATAAATAAATAAATACATAAACCCTTTCCTTAATTAAGAGCACACTCTCTTTTCCTCTGTACCTTAAAGGGGATGAAAGTATTTTTTATAATGACAACTGTTAAAAGTAATACCAGTTAAATAAGTATAGCACTAAAAGAGCTATAAAAATGCAGGAACTATTTTTTTCCCCAATATCAATCTGGCAGCTGAAGAGATATTTCTATAACTGTTACTGCTATTCAGTAACATAAATCTCAAATTTCTTTTACAGTTAGGCATTTTTGCTGCCTAAATCCAAATATAAAGATGCCTGTCATTAACATCAACTGTGTCACTGATCATGACTGGCATTCTTGGAGTGATAGAAAAAGATCTTGCATCTTGCTTGAAAAGTATTATTGCCAAGAGTTTATTGTTAAATGTGTTACTTGTCATATAGAGCCATTTAGTCTGTGGCTGGTTTGAGCAACTCCTTAACTAGGCTTCATGAAATGGCTACAAAGACATTGTGTACAAAAACATGAGAAAAGCAAAGGGTTAAGGAGCACCCAACACAGAGAAGGCAGAAAAACTGAAAAAATTATCTATACTAAAAATTGCATGTTAAGTTTTTTGTTTTGCTGCTGAAGATAAAAGAAGAAAAATTACAGAAACATATCCCTCTCCAAAGGATACTTTGGTCATTTTTAGATCAGATCTGCTAGTGATTTCTGAATCTCTGTCACTTAAAAATACAACTGATAAGGCCAACATTTTGCTCCTTCACTCAGTCTCTTCAGATATGATCACTGATATGATCACTGCAGAAAGCAAAAACACATCCAGGCAACATACACCAAAGTATGAGAGGAAATGTTTTTTCTTTTTTTTTTCTTGGTGCAATCCAAGTACTGACTTTTTGCATCAAGTTTGCCAGTCACAGATGCCCCATGTGCGACTCCAGCTGATCAGGTCATGGATTGCTCCTGCTACAGAAAGATGAGCACCCACTTCACTTTCTAGTGTTAGCCAACCCAAGATGCATTCCCTACCCTGCGTGATCACCTCTTCCAAAGCTCCAGTATATTAAAAACTTTTCTGTAAATATTTTTAATGGGTGTTTCCAGGCTTTATTGTATTTTGGCATGGTGTAAAAATCTATTCGCCTTCTCCCAATCTTTAACAAATGTCACATGAATGCCTCAGATGGGTTATCATCAAGGCAGCTTTTAATCTAAAAAATACTGCTACCAGAAGGAATCTTATTCCAAAAACCTGCTTCTTTTAGAGGCAAGATAAAATGTTTAAACAAATCTAGCATTTACAGAGAAGAATCCGGGAAGTTTAGAGGAAAATGTACATTCTGACAGAAAACTCACACACTGTTTGGTGTCGTGGGTGTTCATCTAATTAGACACCACTTATGAGCAGTTGCTTAATATCATTTTGCAAACACAACATAATAAAAAAGTGGTAAAATTTATTGTTCTTTTCACAGCTCCATTAAGATAAGAATTTCTTGTGCATAATTTGCTGACAATTTCATCAGAGGGCCAAAGCACCTCTCCTAGGAGGACAAGCTGACAGTTGGGGCTGTTCATCTTGAAGATGAGAAAGCTCCAGGGAGACCTTGTGGCTTTTCAATGCTTAAATGGGCCTGTAAGAAAGAAGGCAACAAGCTTATTTTAGCAGGGCCTGCACCAATAGGACAGGGGATAAAGGTTTTAAACTAAAATATGATCAATTCAGACTAGATATAAGGAAACAATTGTTTACAGTGAGGGTGCTGAAACACTGAACAGATTGCCCAGAGAGATGGTAGATCTTAAAATTCATAAGTTAAAAATAATCATCATAGCATTAGGTTCAGTAATCCAAAGCAGTTTTAATAGACACCAAAAACTTCCATGCCTAAAAGAACAAATTTGAAAAGCACACTTCAACCAATCTCAAAGACTGGTTCAGAAAGCAAAAAAGGGATAACCAAGAAACCGATCAGTTCAGCAGAAGCAGGAAAAGTGTGCCAGTCTTTCTATCAATTTGGTTCTAGAATTTAAAAAGGAAGTTGCAGGAATCTCCCTTCTACTTCTGGCAGGGACATCTTTTTAAACTTCGAGGGCTTTTTAAAAAAAACAGATATATTACATATAATTTGAGATCACATTATAGTATGATTCTTCATTGCTAGGTTGTAGGCATTTACATAATCACATCAGGCAGTAAGTTGCACTGCAACAAAATTACCATATCAAAAGAGCTGAATTTTGTTGGCTTAAAATCTCATTACATTGGTTTCCTTCAAATAGGAAAAATCAGTGTTCAAGTCACAAATTATGTCTTCTTTGTTAGACCTTTGTATCACCAGTAGGCTATCTTAACACACATGGATCTGATCTGCAGCCCTCAAGCAAACCCTTGGGGTTTTTTCCTCTGAAAACAGCTTAGAGGAGTTCCATCAGTAGAAAAATTAAGTATTGAGTTTTTCTACCACAGGAATAGATTGAAAAACAAAACAGAACACAATTACTTCTATCCACTTACAGATACCACTGACAGGAAACAGGTTAAATAGATGATAAACAGCCTGTTCTTTATCACTTGCAGGTGTCACAAACACCAAGACAGCAACTCAGATACTTATACTTGAGCACCTAATGCCCTAGGACATGTGAAGCGAGCACAAAGCCAGCTGGCAGACACAACAGCTCCAGAAAACCCATTTCATTCTGAAGCACAATCCAGTGTCCAGGCAGGAGACTTGACACAGCTGCATACTCCTAGTCCCAGACACGTATTGAAGATGCATGCTCCTAAAAATGTTTAAATGAGCTAAAGAATTATCTTTGAAACAAGCGACATTTTTTGAACTTCCACTGCTTAAAAAGCAGGTTCTGCATTGACAAATTGGATATATAAAGTGAAAATAACTGTCTGCTTTTTCACTGCCTGATCAGTGAGCCATGCAAAGCACAAAGCACAAGTTATCTCAGTTTAAAATAACCCTTCAAAAGAGTTTGCGACGTAGAGGTCCTTATTGCCCAATTTGTCTAAACCCTGGACCAGAAAACGATCTGAAATCCAGCTCAAAGATGGCTTTACAGCACTGTGTCTTTCCTGAACTTCAAGTTAAACCTAGATGCTGATGCAACAATCAATTAGTCTTACAGCAAGGGCTCACAAGGCCCATAAGGAAACAAAAGGCATTTACTTCTTTTAGTTCCAAGCAAACCTTTATAACATGGCCTAATAAACCATCACTGCTACAGGAGGAGGGACTTCCCATGACTCCTCATTGCACAGTTCTGCTGAATATATGCAAATTGGTTAGAACATAGCCAAGAATTAATTCCACTGCTTTTAGGCAAACTCCTAGACAACAGCATTATTTTCTGACAATAAATGCATATACTTAAAAACTGGAAGAGCAATGGCTGTAACAAGAATAATTTATAATACAGGAAAAGGAAAAAAGGTGATGTGAAGTTATGTAGAACTTCATACACATCTGTAACAGAGTATCTTTTGTGCTCTCTAAGAGCATCATTGAATTGAATTAGGAAGAAAACCTGCTGTTATTTGAATCAAAACCTGGAGTAATAAAATTTGATTTCAACACATTTGCATAAAGCAGCTTAAGTACATTTACAATTATATATTAGAGCTCTAAGCATTGAACACAACACATGCATCACCAAAAACCCCTACAGTTGCAATTTCATGGTTAAATGCACTGTAGGAACACAAACATCTCTTTTTGATGGCTTACTTTAATTTACATCTTTCTCTTCCCCCTGAGAGATAAACTCTTATAATCAGTCATTAAGTGGCTACATATGTATCAACATACAACCTTTATTGTTGTAATAAGAAACAAAGTGCCAGACAGCATCAGTAAATACTAATATTTTTGGCTTTGTTACTACTTAAACAAAGCATAAAGAGTGTGTGTGACTCATCAAGTGTCCTTCTCCCCCCTTGCCAAATCTCTGCTTCTGTTCAAATTTCTTCTGAACCCCTCTAGCATGTAGCTCAGCTGCTCTCTACTGGCTGCTTAAGATCATTGCCTGGTCATTAAAGAGACACCTTGTACAGCACAGAAGTCAAAGCATCAGCAATCAGCTTTTGCTTTACTGTCTACCTTTTCATTACATAACCATATTCTGCTCAGACCTGCCAAAAAACCTGTAGGATATACATGGATTTTCACAAAAACTTTTTAAATCATTCATATTGCTCCAAGCAAGTTCATTTTTTCAAAGAGAAATAGAAATGCTACACAATGTTATCAAATCCCATTACTCAACTGAAGACTCAAGGAATACACACAAGAAATTAGGAAGGACAGTTTCCTACAAATTCCACTCAGGGTTATAATTTATAATGTATTCTCCAATATGGTTTCTAGATTCTGCCCTACAAAATAATTGTTCCAAGGACCACTGTTGCACTAAAATTTTCTATAATACATCCAAACTGCTGGTTTGCACCCTTGGATGCCTCACAAGTTTCCTGTTTGTGTCCAAGTTTGCTGATAAGTATTGGCTTGCTAAAGAGACCCTAGGTGACAGCCTCAAAATAACCACCCCACTGTTCATTAGCTTAAATCAATACATATACCCCCTGCTGTAGCCCTTATTCTTGAAGATGTGGCTTCAGGATGGCACTTTTTTCTTCTATTTTTAGCTAACCAAATTATGTCCTTTCTACTAGTTTTTTAACAGGTGTGTATGTATATATATATATATATGGTAATTTAATAAATGCAAGCCCCCAAACACAGATTTTAGAGCATCCCTGGAGGTACACAATTGTTCAGATCAAAAGTAGTTCTACCCCTTGGGAAGAGAAAAAGAAAAGCATATCAGTGAAGCAAAGCATGACACCTCTCCTTTCCAAGAGCATTAAACATTTCTTCTACCTGCCTTTTCTGATGTGAATACAAAACACCTGGAATATTTGCAGACTCACTGCAAGCTTCCCCCTTAGTGGAGGATGAAATCGATTTTGTGAGAGGTATTAATTATATTTCTTACCACAGCCTCGTAAAGTTCTAAGGTGCTGTAATGATGAAAGAAGTACCACTTTCTATTGACAAAACTAGTAGAAGTGCTTCAGAACAATTCTTTGGACTAGCTCTAAAAAGCTGAATTTATACCCACGCTAACTGGCTGGCTGGAATTACTGCAGCAGTTTCAGTGAGTGAAATACAACTTCAGTGAGTGAAATATAACTCCTCAGAAACAAGCAGGGCATGCCTTATTTTTTGCTTCTTATTAGCAATCTTAAAACAGTTAAGTTTTTGGATTTAAAGGCACAATTGTACTGCTTGCATATAATCAAAATCAATATAATCAAAGGCATATAATCAATTCATGTAGATATATAAACATTTATTTCAGGATGACATAATAATGAAAGAGATTTCTGATTTCCTATTTTATGTATTCCCAAAGTTCTCTCCCTCACAAGGTACTTCAGGTCATTTGTCACAACATCATATATGAAGTATCTGCAAAACTGTTTTTGCAGCATTTAAAAGATAAATTTTGAAAAAGGCAACATTTTTTCTATGTCTACCCAAAATGTTCATATACTACTTGAAGTTCTGGTTTTCACATTAATTTTCTGAGACCGAGACTGAGGTGCTTCAGAAAACTTTTAGAGGAACCACAAGTTCTGTTGAGTAAAATTGCTTGACAGATGGGAAATTAAGGCATTTCTAGATACACCCCATAATGAGGCATTCAAGACCACTGTGCTACAGAAACATTAGGCATAAAAACCAAAACATACCAGCAAGAGGAGGTTTATGTGAATGCAGACTGCAGGGTATGCTGACAATTAACTGATGCTCGGGAATTGGAAGAATACTTTCAGATTTCCTGTCATATAAATCAGAAAAGAAAAGAAACACGAGAATGAATGTTACCCAATGTGATGCTACAGCTCTTGCAGAGTGATTTCAGATGGGAGATAACACACAGAATGCTCATTCACAAACTTCAGGGAAGTCCAAGGAAAGTTAAATGCTGCTCAGACGTAATATATAAAATGAGTTTATGAAATCATTGGGGCTTTGGCCAAAACATGGTTTACAATAGCCACGTAGAGCCACTGAGAACAAACAATGCAGTCCTGTACCGCATCATGTATGGAACAACAGCAGCATCCCCAAAATGGCATCAGCCTGTGCCAATGGCTCGTGGTCCAAGAGAACCTGTCAGCAAAGGAAGCCCTGTCCACAAGGCTTTTGTCCAAGAGTTTCCCAAGACAGCAGATGCAGGAACAGATGGGGGTTCCATTCTTTAGTCTCACTAAGGCACTCCCTTACTCCAAAGCTAATAAGGCTATCTTTAGGCCCACAATCAGCCAAGAGATTTTGGGACATTATACTGTATTATGGGTAAGTGATACATACAAAGGGAATCCTAGCAGCTGCCAAAAAAAAAAAAGACATTTACCATAAATATCCTGACATACCTTAAAGCTTCCTTTACATCTCCTTGAACTCTCCCCAGTACAAGAACTTCATAGGGTTTTTTGTGCAAAGAATCCAAAGGCAACACAAATTCTCCAGCTGTGGTAATCTGACACAAGAGAGTTAAAAATACACAGTAGAAAATTTTAATATCCCATATTTTTCCAAGACCTTTTCCTTTATAAAAAGAAGGATACTGATGATATCACAGCTTTCAAATACCAAAGCAAATGGCAGTAAATAGACAAATTAGAAGAACACAACGTGTCATAGTGCAAGTTTTCTCAGTCTCCAAGAAAGCAACAAAATAAATTAAGAACTTACTTTTACCCAGTGCCACTCAGCAAGTGTTTTCACCGACCAGTGAGGAAAAAGTTCATCCTTAACAAAACGTAAGTGCTTCTGTCTGTTAGTCACCCACATGACTACAAGACAATTTGGAGCAGCTAGTGTTGGTACTGGAATCTGCTTGATTTGCCATGAAGACAAGTAGCTGTACCTATGCCAATAAAGTGAGAAAGCAAATTAGCATATACCAACCATAAAAATTGCAGAGCAAAATAAATGGATAAAAAAATTACACAGACCAGTCACTTCAAGAATTATCTCCTGATAATCTAAGTCATAAAAATAGTTCAAGACTGACACCCAGTGGACAATTCTGAGAGATCTGATATAAAATCATTAGTGTATGTACATAAGTTTTACTGAGCAGAACCTTGAACTATGTACTTCCACTATGCCTCGAAATAAAGCACTATTAGTTGTGGCTCTGAAGTTTAGGAGCCCATGTTTCTTTTCATTTAAGAACTATCAGATGTAACTCAATATTCTCATCTTTGTGCCAGAACAAAGCTATTTAGTGAACAGCTTCTTAGGCAATGTAACACTATTCACTTTTCATAATAAACTCTCTTCTGAATGAAAATCACAAGTGAGTCACACTAATTTGAATGGCAGGAGAAGGGGTCATTAGAGATAATAACTTCTCCAATTATTTTCACAAGTTGTTCATTTTTTTAAATTATCAGCCATGGTAGAATTTTTCTAGGTTATTCAAAACCATTCTGCACTTTTCTGAGCTAACTGAATGCTACACTGGTGAATCCAGGATGCTTTCCAGATCCTGTCCTATTCTACCATTTTTTTTTCATGATGCAATTCTACACTATCAATAGACTGCAGCTCGTGGAACCTACACATTGCAGCACCAAAAATATTGGCACACTGCCCAATGAAAATTGGCAGCCACCATGCAGGTAGCCAGGACCCTACACAATGCTACAGTGAGAAACAGTGAACAAGGATAAAATCCAAATACCTCCTGGACTGTCTAGAGGAGAAAATGTTCACCTAGATGAGAAATGCTTCACAATGATTAACTGCCAACAAGATAATTATGAGCAGTGATAGCTCCTCCACTCTTTCCCTTTTATTATATAAGGGAGAAAGGATCTTGGTGACTAACTTATGCTCGTAACTACAATTATTCTCTGAGTACCTTATATACTCAAGAAAGACACTTCTGAATGAGAAATGTCTCATTTGAATGAGAATTTATAGAGGTTTCTGAAGGGCTTTCAAAAGAAAGCGTACACATTAGTCTCTATATCTTCAAATTATGTCTTCATAACAAGCATCAAAAGCCACAGCAAACTTTATTCTACAAAGCTGTAAGACCATATTTCCTGTCTACCCTTCTTTCAAAGAGATACAATTCTATGGTAATCAAGAGGACTCCACTAGCATAAATATGATGTTACTCAGCAGTGGAGGAAGCCTATAAAAATTTAAGTTAATAACTTCATAAACTACAGTACTCAGAGCTCCTATTGCACTAGAGGATTTCACTGCTGCATTATCATGTTCTTCTAAACATTAGACTGAAGCTTGAGTTACACCTCAAATTAAATAAAAACACACTCAAACTCCTGAGGAAGATTTCAGTCCTGGAAATACTTACATATTTATCTAGTTTTATGTCCACTGAAGTAACCCTATTAATTACAAACTAATATGTGCATGGTCTGGGCTCTACAGAACAGCTGAATCCATACTTTCTTTGTAAAGGGCTAACATTCTCTCAGCATAATTTAAGATCTGCTCTTGCAAATATCTTCTATGCCAAGTATCCAACGCATTTCAGTGAAATACCTAAGACAGTCCATAGATTTGAAGTGTGAAAATATTCACAAGTTTGAGCTACAGTCTCAAGGTTATACTGGTTGTAGATTGGATCAATATATTAAAATGTTAATTACCCTTTGTAAGCTACCATGACAAAGTTTGTTTGATTTTACTATAAAACATACCTGTTACTCCTTTTAACAGACTTGTTCTCCCATGGTGGATCAATCACAATTACATCATATTTTTTCTTGTCTGGCAAGTAAAATTAAAGAAAAAAAAAGCTAAATCAGTAAAGTAGCTTTAAAAATATCTATGAGTTAAAGCAGATATATAGCAAAACTGCAAATTTCTTCTGTTCTTTCCAAATAAGAAGTTAAAAGACTTTTGACATGCTTGTTTTAATTCAGATAATCATATCCAGCAAATTCAATATTTTTAGGCTGATTACCTAAAGAAAGGACTTTTATGTGGTCTGTGTCAGATCCCTCTAAGAAATTTTGAGGATCTTTAGGACTTTCAGGAAAAAAAAGCTAGCAGAGTGCAAGTCTCAAAAATAAAAATTTTTCAAAGTTTCCCAACAGAAGCTATGCAATAAGGCACCCAGCTGAGTGAAAAGCTACAGCCCTGAATGCAAGATTCCTGTCCTGTTTGATCTTTTATCAGGCCAACGGGGACATGCAGAGCTTCAAGCCAGCCCTAGAAAACTGTTTTGCACTACTGGAGGTAAAGAGAGACAGATAGTGTATGAAATGGGAATCAATGAAGAGTAAAAGAACCAAAAGAGTTTTCATGGGAGAAGCTGAGTTTACTTTAGCTGGAGGATAAAAGATACAGAACAAATCCATGAAAAAACAGAACTCCCCAATTTTATTTCTCCAGAGAACATTTTTGTTCTTTCATTTAGTCTGACAGTAAGAACAACAGCTTAGTATCTGATGTTCATGAAATGTGATTACCACATATTATTCATTTAACACTGGAGGTGTTATCCTCAGTGGCCTGACCAGCAAGAATTACTTCTCTTTTGGCAGGTGAAAGAGAAGAAGAGAGATAATAATTAAAAGGGACAGCAGATTTACTCAGGAAAAAAGTCTAGAGTCAGGGCATTATGTTAACATTCACTGTTGTTTATTTCAAAAGCACTTGCCCAGATTTCTTGGACTGCTCTGTAACTCCTTGGAGAATCTTACATGCTCCAGTGTGGAGAGTAGTAGCAGAATGATAATAATCTTCTTTCTTTCCTACAGATGAAAACAGCTTCCTAGCTAGATTTTGGACTTCAAATGCAAAATTATTATTTAGATAGTAAGATTCTACCTCCTGAATATCTTCTCAATAAAAAACAAAATTTAAAAAATCAAAACATCTAAATTACATATGCTTCCTCTCTTCTCATGTGCAATTAAAAAATCTAAAATTAGTGATTAGAGGGAAGAGCAGTAATGCCCAGCTCTTGCTCACAGGCAACATCTTTCCTATAAGACTGTCTGATAAACCCTAGCTGTGACTGATAGTGATAAAAATAATAGTAATAATAATAATGAAGGTCAATTTGAAAGCTAATGGAATGGCACTGAAGACTGATGCATGCGGTCAGCTTAGGGCTGGGGATAGTGGCTTGAATAGCTTTTGATGTACTTTTACAGAGAACTTGATTATTCTAAAATCCCCTAATTTCCCTGTCACTGATTTTTGCATAAGCCAATACTCAGCTGTGAAACACAGCAGCTGAAAAGTCAAGTCATGGTTGCTACTGGTGGTCTTGCTAAAGTGATGTTGCCCTCCAGCTCGGTGCAACAGCCTCTCAAACTGTTACCTTCCCTGGGGGATACTGGGTTTTGTTCCACAACCTGTTTATTCCAATCTAAAAAGACCCTGCCACTGAACAGGATGAGTCTGTAAATGAACATTTGCTTTATGGTGCATTATCTCATCCCTCCCCCATGGTCTAATCTAGCTAAAAATCAAGACAGCAGACCACCACTTCAGCAGTAGCATGGACCTATCTATGCTAAAGGCTCATCCTGTGGGACAGGGACCCAGCAGAACAGCTAATCCCAATTCAATGCGTTTATGTGACTTCTATGCTGACAGCGGCTCAGAACACACTCACAAACTCCTGTATTTTGGCTGAGACTTTTAAAGGAGCCTCCTGGAGACAAATAATCCCCTCATAACATGATTTCCTAGCCACTCAACATTCCTTTGAAAGTCCTTACCTATTTGTGCAAAGTTAGAAATATCACCTTGAAAGCCTGCAGCAGCATTTGCTATGAGTGTAATGCTGTAGCTAAAACCTGTTCATTGAGTCATCTTGACATTACCTGCCCTTCTTGGGCAGGAGAAAAACACCTAACGATACTTACAGTTCAGCAGGGGCTGTAAACATGAAATATCAGATAAGAGGAAACTGCTTCTTGGTGGCACTAAGTATTTCTGCCCCATTAACACAATTATCTTTGCACAGTTTGAGTTGTTTTCCATAACACACGAAAGCAGGTCCTGCTCTGCATTGGAGGTTTTCTCCTCTAGCACATGTACAGCTTGATGGTCACTTTCATTAACAGCTGGAAACTGCTTTGCCATTTCACATAGTTCAGCCAAGCCACAGACAATGTGCTGAGGAACATTATTCTTCCTGCAACTGAGTTTTGCAGTCGTACGGTGAAGAAAACCACTTTTGAGTCCCTCTTGGACTAAATCCAAAGTCCCTTCCCAAATGAGCTTCCTGACCTGTATGGGGACAAAAAAAAAAAAAAAAAAAAAAAAAAAAGAACCAAAGGAAAAAGGAAAAGATCTTTCAAGTATCTACTTGATCAGGGAATGCAACAGAAATCAAAACATTTTCAATCTGCAGGCAGGGAAAAGGATCCTTGCCAATTACTGAGATCAAAAGCTACAAAGGCATTATCATAAGGTGTGTGTCTTGGTCTAACCCCCGCTGGCAACCAAGTACCACAAAGCCATTCGCTCACACCACATGCCTCCCAGTCCCTGGTGGGGAGAAGAATCCAAGGAAAAAAGCAAACCTCATGGGCTACTGTAAGATCAGTTTAAAAACTGAAACTAAAAAATTATTATCATTATTTTAATTACTGAAAAGTGGGAGAGAGAGAGAAGTACAGCCCAAGAGAAACAACTGACGCACAGTAAGAACACCCACCACCTACTGACTGATGTCCAGCCCATCCCTTAGTAGCAAATCCATGGCTCCTGGCCAACTCCCATCGTTTATATAGTGAGCATGAGATCCTATCCATGGAATATCCCTCTGGCCAACTCAGGTCACCTGTCCTGGCCATGTTTCCTCCCAGCTTCCTTTGTGCACCTGCTCGCTGACAGCACAGCAAACTGAAAACTCCTTGATTCAGGGTAAGCATGGCTTAACACACGGATGTTTGAATTGTTGCTGTCAACATTATCCTCATGCTAAACCCAAAATAAGAATATTTGATGTTTTCTGATCTATCCTGATCAGGCTGGAAAGGACAAAGCAGCTGCACCTGGGTGCAGACATTTGGGCAACAGATCTAGCTTTAGCATCCAATATGTTAACTCTGGGGCTTTTTAAAAGTCTTAGGTTTATTTTTCATTTGCAGCACTCCCACTCCATCAACTCAGCATTAGCTGTCCAGCTACCAAGCAGAAAACTAACTCTATCCCAGCCAAAACCAGGACACCACGCTGTTGTTGGTTTCATTTTTTGGTAAAATTACAATAATTAGAATGCTGGAGAAAGAAAGAGAGAGAAACTACTGAATAAAACATTTCAGACAACAGATGTGGAATATCATTGTTTCAACCAAACACAAATTTCAAAGCAATTATCTGAAGTTTAATTTAAAATTCTAATTTAATTTCAAGTTACTGTGCCCATGAACATCTTTTTAATTAAAATGTATACTGGGATCTAAAAATCAGTCATTTTCCACATTTCAATTCACTTCATAAAACAACAGTTTATGCATTTTACAGTCATACAGAAGTACCATCAGTAAATCAAATTAAAGTATCAGAACTCAATTTTTGCAACTTTTCTAAGTGGCAAACATCTCAAATAGCCTGTTAGTCAGTCCAGGATGACACAAGTCTTGGATGTATTTACAGTGTCATTCACCTACTAGGGAGTCAGCATCTCCCCTTCACAAAATTTAGAGACCCATTTTATTCCAAAACATGGAGCCTTTATGAGTTTTGATTGTCAGTGAGGTGGGTTTATCCATTTGTCCATTGTCAGTTACAGGGGCTTTATTAAAGCCCCTGTAAAAAGCCATTATACTGTGGTTTCAAAAGCTTCTGATTACAGAATCTTCAAGATTACAAGAGGGTTTTACAAAATGCACTTTATTACAATTCCCAGATTAGTGAAAGGGGAAGAAAAAGATTTTTTTTTTATAATTTAATAGCGCCACTCTAGATATCAGACAGTAGAGTCATAAATTTTTAGGTTTGTGATAAGAAAAGCTCATATTGTTTCAAGAGAATTAATAAACATATCTTCAGAAATTATACCTTCTTCCATGCATGTGTTAACTCGCAGATGGACAAAGTCTCTTGAATATGAAGCAATCAAAGCAGGAGTTTTAACAAAGGGCTGCTGAAGGAGTTTAGCATATTTTGTACTGTTCCCTATGTTGACATTGACTGAAATTCATAAATGGATTCAACAGCTGAAATTCATAGATTCACTTGCAAAAACAAAAAATTGCGGTTGTTTGGGTTTATTTTTGGTGAGTCTACAGATATAAATAAGTGTCAAAATAATCTGGCTTAATTTGCAGAGGTATAACCTTTAATAACACAAATTTAGTAAAAACCCAATACTTTCTAATCTGTGAATGATACAAGAGGCTAACTGGAGTCACTGATTTTTCCAAACTCTGTATTTTCCACATATTCACCAAATATCACCAAAGTTACACAAACCTCCAAGGCATCAAACTTCTTTTTTTAATTTCTTTCCTTATTTCTATTGTTGAATGATTTTTTAGCCTTTGTGTTTTCATACTCATGTTGATGCTGAACTTCAGAGTTTTCTCCTTTAAGGTGATTCTGCACATGCACAGCTTATTCACTAAAATAATCACAAGACCTCTACACTGTATCAGCAAGTTTACACACGCACATGTTTACTACAAGACTTTTTTTCTTTTTTATAAAAGAAAAAAGCGTAGCCATCTAAATGTAGTTCAAGCAGAACAGATTTAAGCAAAAAGCCCAGTATGATTAAACCTTTGTCAAAGGAAAGAAAGCAAGTGTAGCCCCTAGTTCAGGTTCACATTACTATTTGGGAAAGCAGTAAGAATACATCAAACATTACCTACAGATTGCATTTCTACAATTCACTACTATGTTTCAGTGTAATTCAGTTGTATCTTCATCAGTACACAACTGACATAAGCATACAGACTTCAAATCCAATTCATTCATAATGTTTTAGTAGGACAATATAAAATGTTAGAGAAAGATTAATTTTTTTTTTCAATTGCAGAATAAGATATTTTGACGCACATTTGGTCACAAAGTGTTGAGTAACTCCAGCACAGTGTCCTGAAACACTGAAAGCTGATCTTCAGAACAGGTTATGCTGCCAATTTCAAATCAGCCAATTCCTAATATTCAACTCATCACCACACAATGTTCAGTTGTCTCTAAGAGTCCAAGTTACTTTGAGAATGCAGCTTCCAGATCTTTCTAATGTCTCAGATGCAACTTCACATGTATCCACAAAGAAGACCTATGCTGTAAGCACAAATTCAAATGAGGACTGGAGAGATTGACCTTCCTTTCCCTTTCCTTCTTTTCACCAGTGGAACAAGCTACAAAAACAGAATTTGTTTGCAACCATGCCCTCCACTCGGCACACGCCCAAAGTCAAGTAGCAGGTACTTGCAAAATATACATTTTTCCAACTTACCTTTGAATGGTATTCCAAAGCATCCAGTTCACCTTGGTTGAACACACATTTCCTCTTACGTTTCTGCAGAATTAGCAAAAACCAACAACAAAATCCATATCATTCCACAATGAAATAAAAGGGGAAAAGACATCAAACATACCTGAATTACAAATGAACTCTAAAAGCAGAAGAAAGTTTCCTGTTTTTCTATCACAAGTACAAGCCAAATAAGCAAAAAGATCCGAAAATACCTAACCTGCTGCAGGCTTTCACAAGGTACATAGGCTTAAAGCTGTTTTAAATTATTCATGGCACTAGGATCTGAAGGCACCTAGTGCACAGTTTGTGCTCATGCCTCCTTTGGGCCCATACTAAAACTTTTCAGCTGCCAAGGGCAGTTTACCAATTAGAGAAAAGAATTAACTATGTCTTCATGATTACATTTATTGGCTTAGACAAGTGACTCTTATTTTCTTTTGTCCATATGGAACAGTACTAAACAACACTGAAAGTAAATTCATGCTGTCCTTCCCAACTTGCTAATCTGCACAATCTCAACAGCTACCACAGCTTCAGACTGTGTACCTGACCACAACCAGTGTCAGGGGATTTCAGGAGTAATCCACTGCTTATGAGACACAGAATGCACATTACTGAGAAGGGACCCAGGAATATTCTCAAAAGTTCCCACTCTTCTACACTACCTAAAAAGACTCAGGTATGCAAAACAGTATTAGTAGTTTATTATTTATCAAGGGATTACTGTAATTTACTGTGTTACAGATAACATACCTTCCTAGCAGTGGCAAGACAATCTCCAGTGTCACTCTTTGCTCCTTCTTGGTATTCCTCTCTGCTGCTGTTGGCCTTTATTTCTGTCAGACTCACCTCAGGGCATCCCTGACACAGCTGCTCCTCAGGAGCCGCAGCTATATGGGGCTTAGAAATATCAAAGAACTCCTCCCGAAACACATATCTCATTTTTGCTCTTTTACCTTCTGTTTCTACGGCATTTCCAGGACAGTAAGAAGGACCGTCGCTTGATGATGGGGTGGCAGCAAAAGCAGAACTACTGTGACAGTCTTTGGTAGATGTGGCAGAAGTATTGGGAGTGACGCCACCAGGGTGTGCAAAGGAGTCACAGATCTCATAGCCACACTGGTTGATGAAAGAGAGATGATCCAAAAGCCATCCCACTGTCAGACGATGTACCACAGACATCCTAAGTCCCCTTTTCAGGATGAAAAATCAGCTCCCTGAAACCATGGCCTTCACCAACCATTTGGCCTTCCTGGAGCAACCTCCTCCTGTGGGAATTTTTATAAGAATTCACTTTACAGAATTATCACTGTTTAATAAATTAGCACCTGCCTTCTCACAGACATTTCCATGCCCACACAGGGCACACTGTTGAAACTCCTGACTTCAGCTGCTTTTCCCATTATGTTCATCCCTATACCACTACTTTTTTTATAGCAACTAAATTTTACACAACTTTTTTATACCTTTATACGGTATGCACTTACCCTTTTTAACAAGTCAGAAAACAGCCCTATGACCCATCAATTAAGTCTAACACTATATGGTATGTGTGTATATCTATACACTGTATATACACCACATATACATGCATTTACACTACATGTCTTTATATGTTACACGTGTGCTATATAGACTACATATATTCTATTTATATGCACATGCTATATATATATTCACACATGTGAAAAATGCCAATCACTTGCTTTTAAAATTTTAAAAGTTTAATAGTAATAAAAATGGTTATAAAAATAGCAATATAATTAGAGTAATAATTATTTGGACAATTTGGATTAGGACAATATGAGACAATAGAAACAAAGAGTTACGGATGTCCGGGTACCTTTTCCTGGGCAGCATAAGCCCGAAAAAGGACACATGTTAATGAAGGATTAACCCCTAAAAACAATAACCTGCTGCATATTCATACACCTCATACATGACACATAAATTTCATTCAAACACAGGATTCTGTCTGGCCATTGTCAACTTCTTCCACTTAATCCTAACTGGCGTCTTCATGGCTGAGTGAGGTGGGAAGAAGTTAGAGAATTTATTGCTCTCTTATCAGGAGAAACTTTCTCTGAAACATTTAGGTGTCCTGTGGCTGCTATCTCGCTACAAGTCCCTTCTTTAAAAAAATATCTTACATAGCATAGTTTCTATTTTAACATTTTGTTATAACCTAAAACTACATTTAACACACTAGTTAAATGTGTTAAGAAAATTAATACATCATAACTTTCTAACATAACACATATAATATTCATTTTAATATTTGCAAAAAGGCAATCATAAAATATGCGGTTTTCACACACATAAACACACACATATGTGCACATATACACACTATAGTTATATATACGTGCTCATACTGTATCTACACACACACACAAATATATATACACATATACGTATGGAGACATAGATCACTATGACGGCACCCAGGAGCAGTAACACAGGCACCAGAGCAGGGGTAGCCGCGGCCCCAGCGCTGTTGAGGCCGGGCGCCGACTCCCGTCCCCGCGGGGGCACACAGGGACCGAGAGCTCGGGCTTTTCCCTAGGAAAACTCTCGGCGGCTGGAGAAAAGCCCAGGGCTCGCCGTGGCCCGGCAGCGCCTGTCAGACACTCACCGTGGGCACAAGCACGTCGCCGTACGCCCATGGCCCTTGCCCCGAGCCTTTCCGGGGGTGGGAGCCTCCTCCGCTCCGTTTCCACCGCCCCCAGTCCCCGCCCGCGGCGCTGCCCGGCCCGCGGCCCCGCCGTGACGCAGTTCCGTGTGACGCTCTGGGCCACGTCCGGGCGGGCGGATTTGAAATTGCGAGGAGGCGGCGGCGGCGGCGGCGCTGGCGGTAACGGCAGGGCAGGGCGGGGAGCGGGAGGGCAGCGGCACCTTCACCCTTTCACCCCCTGGGACAAGTGTCCGTGCGGCGGCGGTGAGTCCCGGGCTGCGGACTCGCTGCTGAGTGCCCCCGGTCGCCTTCGGTACGGTTTAGACGCGCTCTCAGGGCGAGCGGGTGGAGCTGCGGCCAGCTCTGCCGCGCTCTACGCTTTATTGGTTTTTTTCTGCTGGCGTGTTGGCTCTGGCAAACTGCTCTTAAATCTCTGCCCAAACTCTGCTTTTTCAGAGTCCTGGCTTTTGTCAGCAGCAGCGTGGCCAGCAGGACCACGGCAGTGACAGAGCCCTGTACGCGGCACTGGTGAGGCCGCACCTCCAGCGCTGTGGCCGCTTCTGGGCCCCGCAATTCATGGTGGGGCTGGAGCGTGTTCGGAGAAGGGCAACAGAGCTGGGGAAGGGTCTGGAGCACAAGTCCTGTGAGGAGCGGCTGTGGGAGCTGGGGGTGTTTAGCCTGGAGAAAAGGAGACTCTGGGGAGCCTTATCACTCTGGAACCACCTGAAAGGAGGCTGAGCCAGGTGGGGATCGGCCTCTTCTCCCAGGCAATAAGCGACAGGACACGGTCCTAAACTGCACCAGGCTTTGGTGGGACAGTTGGAGGAATTCCTCCACAGAAAAGGCGATTGCACACTGGAATGGACTGCTGTCATGAGTGAGTGTGTTAAGCTTGTTCAAACAACCACCACACCTGCTCAGCATGGTGGTGGAGTCAGTGTCCCTGGAGGTGTTTAAGGAAAGGCTGGATGTAGCACTTAGTGCCATGGTCTAGCTTACAAGGTGGTGTTTGGTCATAAGTTGGACTTGATGATCTTGCAGGTCTTTTCCAGACTGATTCTGTTATTCTAGAAGCTAATTGCTTGTTATGTTTGTGAAAATTCATTCTCTCTGTGGTTGGTCTCAGTTAAAGTAATGGAATAATGCAGATTCTTCCCCAGACACAGTGAGAAATGCTGCCCTATGAATTGAGCTTGAGCTAAACTTCTGTTGTGGTTTGTGAGCAGTGGAACTGGAAGCCAAATGAAGCAACAGTTTATATTAATAATGTGTTTTGGTAATGTCTGTAATAGAGGGGGGTTTTATTAGTTATAATTCAGTCATTTAAGCCTATCCCACAAATAAAGTAGAACCTCTGTAGAGGGAAGAAGCAAGCAATTTTTTTGTGACTTTATGTTTCGTGAGTTCTATTTACTTCAAATTCCCCCTTAACGCCACAGTGGCAATAATGGTATTAATATTCCAGTTTGATTTACATTCTGCATGCATATTCTGAAGAGAGCCATAATATTATCTCAGAATAGGTTTTCCAGTTATTATGCTATAATACTGGGACATCAGTTGCAGAGGAATGGATAGGCTCAGAACAAGCGGCTCAGGAGCTGATGTACAGCAGAAGTGCTGTAAGCAGTACTTGTGTACTCGTGGTAGTGGGGCCTTTTTCCCAGTGGACTGAAATGAAAAATTTCTCAAGCTCTTTTGCTTTTAGAACATGTAGGTTTGAAGTGGCCAAATATAAAGAAAGGCAAAACAGTAGGTTTGGAACAAGCACTAACGCTTTTATCAATAAAATTATTGATTTATATATTTCTGGAGTCTAGCGTAATCTTTTTTCTTCTTTTTTTTTTTTTTTTTTTTTGGTCCAATGTACAGGTCTACTTGTTTATTCTGAGCCTTTGGAAAATCATTGTGGCATTTAGAAAAGAAAATACCCTTAGGTGCTGGATTTTCTGATACTGCTGGAATACTGAGGGATTGTGGTTTACAGCAGTCACAATGAGGCGAAGCTCAAGTATTGCTGGAAGCAGCAGTCGACAATCTATGATGGCACTGAGAGTGCAGGACAACAACAAGATGGGTCTTCAGACACCTCAGATGTAAGTCTGGCTGGTCATGTTGCTAAAAATAAGTATATAAAACTAATTCTGAAGAGATTTATCATAGTGTGTTTGAGTGTGTGAGTAGCAACTGAAGAAAAAAATTTGAATAGTGAGAAGAAGGCTCCTTACAGCCAAGGATGTTTGCACAAGTGCTCCAGTTTTGCAAAAACACTTGCTTTAACCTTTTTGTGTACCTGTGTCACGTTTCAAATGGTAACATTTTGTTACACCTTTCTTAGGAGGTGTCTGGATGCATCAGTTGACCTTTCTGGGATGTTACTGGGATGAAGGTGTTTAGGAATATATGTGTGTGTATAGCTCTTGTATGAGCAAAAGATGAATTGGTAGAAGCAGTCACTTGAATCCTTCTCTCTGCTCCTCAGGAAGGACAGAAGCACCTTTGGGAAGCTGAGCATGAGCAAACCTACATCTGGAGCTTCAGAAAGAAAAGTCAGCTGTTTTGGGAACAGGTATGGATAGCTTTCGTTCTCTGCACTGTAAGTCAAAACAAAAATGGTCCTCTGTAATTTTGGCATTTTTCTTTCTTGACAGATTTTCATTATAGGGAATAATGGATCTGAGGCAAGCAGACCTTCAGGTCTGCCTTCCTCCAGTCCTTGCTAACTAAACAATAATGCTGTGGAGCAGGAATTGCTTTGGGAGCTTTGTTGGTTTTTTTTTCCTTTTGGGAATGATGTGCACTGCAGATCTTGAGAGTATTTCAGAGTATTTAAACATTTTCTTGTTTAAGGAAAAATGTTAAGGCATCTGAAGTATACTCTGTGTTAGTTTCCTTTCTCTAAGATACAAACCTTCCAAAAATCTATAAACTTTCTGCTTAGCTCATGACTTTCTGTGTTGTGGGTATCTTCTTGATAGCAAGCCAATGTTGCTGGGGTCTCTTCCTTTTAAATATTCCTTGAATATTTTAGATTTTATTTACAGTCTCAAACATGATTTTTTCATCTTTGGGGGTATTTTTCTGCTCTCTGAAAGTTTATTTCTTTCAATAAAATGAAGAAAGTATTCATCTAGGATGCAGAAATCCCTTTGTTGTACATGTGGCATTGTGGCTTCCAGGTTGATGTTTTTCCAATGACCTTAAATGAAGAGAAAACTTCATGTATCACTTTGTATACCAAATGCAAAGAAAACATAAAGATAGCAGTTGTTGTGACTTAAACATGAAGAGAGTTCTTCTTTCTATGCTTTGTCACAAGACCTGTATTTATTGTCTGTCCCTAGAGCGAGTGGGGCTGGAGGGTCACGCAGCAGCCAGTATGGTGTGTTTGGGACAGAAAAGATAAAGGATCCCAGGCCCCTTCATGACAAGGCATTCATCCAACAATGTATCAAAAAACTTTGTGAGGTAACGTATTAATTTATTCTGCGTGTATGTTAAGAGGTGTAAAATGTGCTAATCAAAATGGTTATTTCCCTTGGTTTCAACTATAAATTTTATTTAGTGACTGGTATTCCATGTGTCTTTTGCACAGTTCCTTGTTGAGAATGCTTATGCCCACAATGTTTCCATGAAATCGCTACAATCTCCATCAGTTAAGGACTTTTTAAAGATCTTCACCTTTATCTATAAATTCCTCTGCCCTTCTTATGAACTGCCTGACTCAAAATTTGAAGAGGAAATTCCCAAAGTTTTTAAAGACCTTGGGTAAGATGATTATTGTTAGTCTCCTGGGCTGAATAGATATGCTATGGCTGGAAATTTAAAAGCTAAGAATTCTGCATTGATAGTTGGGGGGAATGAATAGGTTTATTTATTCAGATGAGACTCTAAAAGTACAATGTTGTGATTGTTTTGTTTCACTTTTGTTTAACTCTAGGTTTACTCTCTGATTTTCAGCATCTGCTATACATTTTATATTTGAATTTGCAGAACTATAAGCTCTTGGAATCTTGCTTTGTCATGTAAAATTTAATTGATTATTTGTATAGAACTTTGAAAGACAAGGCATGATTTTCTTTTACAGACCTTTCTGTTCATTTTGTTAGAATCTAAGAACTAAAATTTCCAGAATTTTGGATCAAGACAATTTAATTTTAGTTTAAACAAATTTAATTTAGCTTAAAATATGTTTTCCTGCCATTTTTCTCATTCTGCTTTCAAAGCAGAATGTGGAAATAACAAAAATTACTGTTGAGGTGAGAAAAACACTAAGTAGCTGAGTGGTTTATTGCTGAATTTGTTCAGTGTTTGAAATCATTAATGCCCCAACACTTTCTTGGAAAGAAAATCCTCTGCCTATTGATAACTGAATTTTCAGTCTCATTAAAAAATAAAAAAAAAATTAAAAAAAGGGAATGTACACCCATGATGGTGTCAGAGTGCCAGGGCTCCTTAAATGTAGGTGCAAATCTTTTTTGTACACTTCTCGGCATTTTAATAAAATTTTGTTTTAATCTATAACATTTGAAACTGCTGACATAGCTTGAAATGTTGAAAAGGATTACACTCTGCTGCACCAAGGGTGTAATTATGGATAAAATTACTAATTCTGACAAGTCACTTGAAGTTTTGGGAGTTCAAGAAGCATCTGGACGACACTCTTGATCATATGGTTTAGTTGTAGGCAGTCCTATGAGGAGCAGGGAGTTGGATTTGTTGATCCTTACAGGTCCCTTTCAAGCCATGATATTCTATGAATCACAAAATGAGAAACCCATGATAATTGAATAAAATCGTGCTCTAAGAACCCAAATTTTTTTTTTAAGTTTTCCTCAAAATTTCCTTTGAAGTACGGTAGAATTAAGTTTGCTCTTCCTTCTGTGCTTTCATCTACATATAAAAATGTGCTGCTTTATTTTCAAAATGTGGTGGTTTGTTTTCATCACTGTCTGCCACAGCTATTAAAAATGGATCTTCTTTGGCCTTACAGGTACCCCTTTGCTCTGTCAAAAAGCTCCATGTACACTGTGGGAGCACCACACACCTGGCCTCAGATTGTGGCAGCTTTGGTTTGGTTAATTGATTGTGTCAAGGTAATGTTTGTCTTAAGATAAATATTTTCACTTTCCAGGCTGGAATGTTTGTTTCAATACAGATTTAGTACATATTTTCTACAAATCTCTTTGTTTAACATATATGTAAACATAGATCTTCTCAGCTGTCATCTGGGAGCTGACCCTTAGCCTTATGTTTTAGTAACTTTTAAAGTGAGCTTTTCATGTTATATTGTGATAGTTTTTTTTCTTTAAATGTGTGCACTGGATAAATGTTTAAAAAAAGGTGGTGAAAAGCTGATCTGTACATACATTAAACGTGAGAAGTTAATGAGTATAATCACTGAATAGAACGTGTATCTCCAGTAGAGATGTTGTGACATCTGCCATTCTCTCCTAAATTTGAAACCTAAGGATGGAATTTTCAATTGAAATTATTCAAATGTCCTGTGATTCTGATACAGAGTGGCGAGTTTTCAGTTTGGGTGGGGTGTTTTTATTTAATTTTAGTTTTGTTTGGTTTGCTCGGGTTTTTAGTAGTGGTAACTGTTGTTGCTACCAGCTCAGGTCTGAGCAAAATTTGGCATCTGTGACAGAAGTTGACCACTGCTGAATTGAGCACCCATGAAAACCCTGTCCTCTTTTGCTCAAAAGACACAAGACAATTTGGCAGTGTTGACTGTCTAGTTCATGCCTCTTTACCTGTGTGTTTAGTCAACTCAACGCAGGCATATTCCATCCTGCTGGCTGAAATCCTCATCCAGTGTTACTTTGCTTCTTTTCATGAAAACCAATATGGAAACTAATGGATGCCTTCATATTTGCTCTTTGTGTGTGCACCTCTGCTTTTCAGCTGTACAATGCGATCAGGGAAAATGCACCATCATTTGATGACAGACAGAGCTGGGGAGGAGAGACAGATGATGGAATTGTACATAATAAGGTACCATAAGAATCAGAATTCCTCAAGTGGATTTTGCCATGTGCTGTAACAACACAATTTAATTACAGTTTAGATTGTTGTTTCATGTATTTATAGATTCTGTTTCCTTTTATATTCACAATGCTTTCTAGGAAGTAGAGTAACATTATATAAAAACCTGATCAACTATTTCCTGAGCAGGTATCATAATCAGTCTATTGGTACAGACTGGGTATTAAACAAAATATTCTCCTTATTTTATATTCACCTTATTCTCCAAGTATATACTGTTCTCCTTTGTGGAGAAAGGGCATCATTATGCTGTTTATTGTTTTAGTAAAGTTTCTGATATATTTTCCTTTAGCACGCAAGACTTCTGAGGTTAACTGCAGTTCAGTGTAAAGACAGTGACTTAATTCTAAATATAGTGACTTGTGCCAATATCTACTGAGTTTACTATGTAAAAATTCATTGTAGTTTTATTTCTGAGCCAAAAAATAGGGTGGCAGTATAATTCGAGCTCTTAATCCAACAGTTTGCTTTCTTTTTAATTTATCATGGATTATTAGTACTACTCAGATTTAACTCAGTGTTAAATCACAGCAGGTGTTTGGAGGGGGCTGCATTATAAGCTAAAACATTTAATTAGAAATTGCAAAAATCAAGTAAAATCATAATTTTGGACTAAGGTTACAACATGATGGTTGGCAAGTAAAAATGCTTTTAAACTAAATACGTTCTTCTACATTGGCACTTATGCATATATATATATATATAGATACAAAATTCACAATACTGGTGTAATTACTTCTGAAGCATCTGTGACTTAGTGTCCAGCAAATTCTTTTTGGGTAACCTTTCTTTAATTCTAGATAAGAGTACTTTGAGATCTGCAGATCTGAATTTTAATGGTCATATTTATAGAAAAGGTCTGTTAAACAGACCTGCAGTTTCCATAAACTAGCCTGAGAGAATCAAATGCATCAAGATGAAAAATTCTTAAATATTCTACCTACAATCTTTGTTAAATATCTTTGTTAAAAATACAGTACTTCCATACCCTTCTTAGTGTGAATTATAGGTGTCTCCTTCTGCCTGAATATATAATCTGTTGACATTCTGTGTTCAAAGGGAGGAAAAAAGTTTAATTTTACAAAAGTGCAATCGAAGCATTAAAGATATTTTTGATGTCTGTTTAATTCCACTGATTGAGTAGCTTTAGACTATCCAGATAATTTACAGGCCTTGGAATGGTTGAAACGAAAGATTTTTAAATTGTTTTCAGCTTTTCATGGACTACTGTGTGAAGTGCTATGATCTTTTCATGAAAGGGAGAGATACCTTTGAAGAGTTGGATGCTGAAGTGCAGTCGAAATTAAGTAAGTTTTCAAATTTTAAGTATTCAATTGTGTTACTGGTTTCTTTTCTCCTAGCATCGGTTTGTTCAGTTTACAAGTGAAAGTGATCTAAGGGAGTCTGAAATACCTAAGTATGTTTCAGTTACTTCAACTTAATGCTCTCTTTTTTATATATATTTTTAGCAGTACAGATGGATAGGTCATGATCTGCTATCAGCTGTAGCTGTGTCACCTGATTTTTTAATGTCTTTGTCACAGAAAACCAGTATGCAATTCTTCAGATGTGAACTCCATCTATGCAGATGACTCTTGTTTCTGTCTGGCAAAGTTAACAATTAAAAAAAAAGAAAACTATTTTCAGAGGATGCACAGCTGATGAGAAAGTTCAGCTTTTGAAAGATCTGAAAGCAGTCTGCAAGAGTTCCAAACTCTATTGTGAGGGTTCTGTATGTGATTCAGCATGCACCTGTGTTTGTCTTCAGGGAGGTAGAAAATTATTAGGTTTTTTTGACTCACTCATTTCACCACCTGCAGAAATACAATGTGAGAACAAGGAAGAAAAACATTTCTTACTTTCTTTGCTCTCCTATGAAAAGCCAGACTAAGGGGCCCTTTGTTTGCAAACTGGAGCCATCAGTTGGAGAGGAAACAAGATACCACACTGTTACTGGATATTGGGAAAAAATAATCATCCCATTTTTTGGCAAAGCCAAATTCAGTAAGGGAAAAGATGTCTCAAGAAGCAAGGAAGTATATGGATAAGAAAGAGGTTGTTAAATAAGTTTGATTTGTTCTAGCTTCACAAGGTAGTCCTGACTTGTATACTCTCCTGTGATGTGGGCTGGATGAGAGTTTGGAAACCCTTCCCTCTTGGGAGTGACTTTGACATGAGGACTCTTTCTGACATGAGGACTGAGGAACCCATTTCTCTTCTTGTTTGTTCTGGGGTTTTTGCCTGGTTACATTTTAATGAAAGGTTTTTCTTATAGGTTTCTTGATTGTTTTTAGTTATTTCTTTAGTGTAAAATAATTATCCAGATAATGGGTATTTACTGTGCTGAAGCTCAAGTTCAGATACTCAAAATAGGTGGTGCTATTGAGATAAATTTGTAACTCCACTCTCTCTTCTGCTCTCCCACAGAGGATTTATTTAATATAGATCCATTCCAGATGGAAAGTTTAGCAGCTGAGAACAAAAGACTTCAAGAAGAGATTGCAAGACTAGAGAAAGAAAAGGAAAGTGAGCCGGTTAGTAAATTGTGTCTGTTTACATGGTGGAGTTTAATTTTATAATATTGACCATTTCTGATGAAGATACTTATGATACATAACAAATGGAAAAATTTCAGTGCTTTGAGATTTTAATTAGGCCAGATTTTTACAGACTCTATACCATTATAGAACAAGGCTGTGTTTTTCTGTGGAATCTTCAGTAACTATTTGTTTGATAATGTGCAGGTATTTACAGGTAATAAGGTCTTATATTGACTGAAATATCAATAAAATACTTGAACCAAATTTTTTAATATAAATTTCAACATTATTTTTTTCAAATGTGTTGGTATTCAAATATGGGATTCAGTGGTAACAAATATATTTTATGGAAAATACTTTGCTTGAAAAGCTGGATTCTGCTTTTAATACATCCTGAGTTTAAAAATGGGTTAGTGGCTGTGCAGGTGGCAAATCGAAATTCCTGCCAACTGTGCAAAATGTGCTGAGTTTATTCCTGGCTTTCCATGCCCCTGTTTCATCTGCCCTCCATATATTATTAGAGTTAAGTTGTGGACTACCTGTAGTAAGAATTGTCTAAAGCAGTGTCTGATGCAAATGAGAGACTTACTGCTGAAATGCAAGAATCTTTTTGGCCTTCTTTGCTGTTATTTTAAATGTGTCTTGACTTGACTTAGCTGTCACAGAGATAAAAAATTATTAAAGTTCTTTAGTTTTATATTTGTGCTATTGATATTGATCAATTACTCTACTTTCTTATCTGGAAAGTGAAGTCATTGTTTTATATTTATCTAAGAGTGCTTGTTCTTTTCACCCATTTCCTAGGATCGTAGAGTAACGCTACGAAACGTGAAATCATCTCTTCAAGCAGATGTCCAGAAATACCAGGCTTATTTGGCTAATCTGGAATCTCATATATCCATCCTTGATCAAAAACTGGAAAGTGTTAATGATGAAGTTGAGACAGCAGGTAAGGAGGACTTGACCCAGTCAGGACAGTGAAGCTAGAAATAGTCTTCAAGTAATTGTACTTCTCAGCTTGAGAGCAGAGCGAGATACTTGGAGTAGGATGATGCTACAAATAAACTTTCCAGAATGGATTGCTTATAAAGATTTTTTTTTTTGTCTAATAGCTCTCTGTACACTGGAGTAATGGAATGGTAATGTTATCTAATAATTATGTTATTTACTCATACAATACAGAGGTGAGGTTTATGTATATAGGCTGGTATTTTATGTCCATTTCACAAATGTTTTATGAACTTAGAAATTGAAGTAGAAGCCATGAAGCAGGAGAATGCCCGGCTCCGGCACATCTTAGATAACCAGAAGTACTCAGCTGCGGACATTGAGAGAATAAATCACGAGAGAAATGAGCTGCAGCAAACCATTAACAAGCTGACTAAGGAGCTGGAAGCAGAAGAACATCAGCTGTGGAATGAAGAGCTAAAATATGCTAGGAATAAAGAGGCGGTATGTGAAAACCCCACTACACTCAGAGGTGGCTGCCAGTTTTCATCATGCAAGCTTAAAATTGGAGTCTTGATAATTTCTTTCCTAAATAATCTAACACCACCACAATACATATATCTAACCAGGCAAAACTGACAAGAATGGCCTCTGTTTACATTATATCTGAAAAATGTTGCGCTTTTCTCCCTTTTTCTGTTTTGCACTTGATGGAAATGTACTTTTTTCTGTATCATAAGCGATGTGTCTAGAATATGAAGCATGGTAAGCTGCCACTGCTACAGCATTAAGAGCTTTGATAACATTAGCATGCCATTGCTTTGATAACACAAGAAATTACAGGCTAATGGTAATATTTCAGAGCAAGGAAGTAAGGCAAAACTAGTGAATTTGAATCAATAGCTTTGCATACATTTAGGGCCTGATTAGTTCTTTGTGTAGCAGTTGTAACATCTTTCAAGGTCCAAGTTATCCCTTCAAACAGCATGAAAAGATATAGTCCTGTAAGTGATGGGATTTAAAGGTTCTGCTTTGCCAATTGGAGAGCTAAAGAAAAGATTTCAAATATATTTGGTAGGGTTACCCTTTATCAAGCACTTTTATTAACTTAAATCCTCAGGTGCAAGTATGAAGCACATAAAACTGGAAAAAGAACCCCTGGGTTCTTTAATGTTTGCATTTAATAGCACTCATTAATTAGAAATTAAAGCGTTTAATAAGCTTTGTTTAAAGGCATGCTCAAGTTAGTTTGTTGTTAGGATGTGTGGCTGTGTAGCATTTCCTGTCAAAACTAATGAGAGAAGGCATATTGACCTTATGACTGATCATTTGTTTAGTATTATTTTCCAGCACGACTTTAGTTCCCCATCAGCTAATTCTCAAAAACTTGAGGCAGGAAAAATTATGGCAGATGAATATGGAAAACCACAGGTGAAACCATTCAGTGTTCTCAGCCATAGACACTAAGAAACCTCAGTGTGCAAACTCTGAAAGAATCATAAAACTGTACCTAATGCAGCAAACTGCTGGACTGGCATTGCATACAGCTCTTGAATACTGTGGGGTAACAAGGAATTAAGGTTACAGAGAGCAACTCAGGAACATGTCTAAAGTACTATATGAATACTTCTTGCAAAGCTTTTCACTTGTATCTCTTTCTATTATTTGTGCCCTTTTCTCCTCTGAGCAGATCGAAATGCAACTGGCAGAGTATCATAAACTGGCTCGAAAGCTGAAATTAATTCCAGTAAGTGCTGAGAATTCCAAAGGCCACGACTTTGAGATTCAGTTTAATCCTGAGTCAGGACCAAACTGCCTAGTCAAATACAGAACTCAGATCAAGGTAAGTAGAATCAATCACTGAAGGCTTTAGATACCACTCACAAAAAAAATGTGTTTCTTTGGGAATGCTGGGAAGGTCTCTCAATCTCACAATGAAATGTCATTGAAAAGCTTGTGTGATGAGTCACCATAATGACATTGTAGTATGTGAAAGAAATTTGGTATTGGAGAATATAGTAACTTAAAAAAAATAAAAGGGAAAGATGTACTGGGGTGCATCTTGGTTCCAATAAGCAAATTGCATTTGTTGGATCTTCTTGTATGCATATTACAGGCTCCCCTCATGGAGATCATCAACGAGACTGAGGAAGAAATTAGTAGAGCCACTCAACGGAAAATTACTTTGGAAGATACTTTGGAACAGGTGAGTTAGTTAATGAAAATTAACACTGAGATACCAACCCTAAAGCTGTATCTGCTGCTTTCATTCAGCCTTTTGCATGGCTAAAGTGTGGTGTGGTGTGGTAGGTTGGTTTTTTGGATTGGTTGGAGTTTTCTGAGGACAAGCAGAGGGGGAGAAGCTGTGAGAAAACTGCTTTAATTGTCATGAAGCCTAGAAGATTTTCTATGAATTTGGGTCTTTGTTGGTTGAAATATTGTGTATTCCCTGAATTAAAGTTTATGTAGCTTACATATATTAGACCATAAACATTGGAAGCATTTGTTTTTAATAAATTGCTCATTCCAGTTGATTGTGTGGCTTACCATCACTGACAAATTGTCATCAGGAAGAATTTTAGTAATATTGGATTTGGGATAGATTGAAAAAGGAGAATTTTATTTCCTCATTCTTTTACCTTTACCTCAGTTTTTATTGCTGAGCATCATGTTATGTGGTATGGAATGTCCTCTTGGCCAGCTGGCCTGGTTTTGCACCTTCCCAGTCTGTTGCCTATCCCTACGCCACTCAGTGAGGGGCCCTGGGAGGGATAGAAAGCCTTGGAATGCTGTGTTAGCACTATTCAGCAGTAGCCAAAACTTTGGTGTGTTACCACACTGTTTAGCACCTTATCCAAAACAAAGCATAACATAGGCTGCTATGAAGAAAGATAATACCATCCCAACCTAGCCTAGTTTAATTGTTTAACCTGTTCAACCAGATGTGGTTTGTGGTGGCATGGATTTTTATGTTGGAATTCTTTTTGAACCATATTTCCTTGGTTATGTTTTCATCCTAGGTGAATGTAATGCTAGAGGACAAGAAACGCAGTGTGAAAATGCTGACAGAAGAAGCTGAAAAGCTGGATGATCTTTACCAGCAGAAGCTTAAGGTAGAACTTCTTACAGTTTGGTGACAACTTATCTTTAATGATACCCTTATCCTTAATTTTTGTATTTACAGCTAAATTTTTGGGTTGCATTCTTTTTGGGCTTCTGCCTTTGCCTTCTTCCCTTCCTCTTACAGGATTTTTTCATTATTTTCAGAAAAGTGATTTGACTGCTACCTTAACTGAATTTCTTGTAAGAGAATCTGGCATCATACTGTAGCAGATCCTGTAAATCATAAATTACTGCATCCAGTAATAAAAGCAGCAACAATCATCTGACATCAGGATGTCTTCGGGCATGTACTTGAAGCAAATTTTAGGATTAACAGAATCTGTCTTGTCTAATCAATTTGTATATAATAAATAAATTTACAGTTTTTAGTAAACATGTTTAATCAGCTTCTGTAAAAACTAAGGAAAACATTGATTGACCAACAAGCATGTGAAATTGTTTTAATGATCTCAAACTGTTGCTTCCTTTAGCTTCCTTTCCCAGCACAGGAGCAGTCCCTATCCTTTTCCCTACTTGCAGTCCAGTAACAAAACATAACCCTCTCTGTTAACAACTGAATGGCTATTTTGGTACCTCCCAACTTCTCTGACAACACTGCTTTAGTGGGGCTGTGGTGCCCTGCAGAAAAATGTTCTTTGAACTATGCCAGTGTTTACCATATATGCTCCTGTAAATCCAAATTCCTGTGCTATAGCCATGAAACAGGGCTATTTCACTGCTATAATACCTGCTGAGGCAGGTGTATATATAGATATATAAAGGCAATTAATTTAGTTTATATTTTTCAAAACCACATGACATTTAGCTTTTGATCTGTTCCTCTTGCATGTACTTTAGAGAAAAGTTAAGCTCATAAAATACACACTTGCCACCAGATGCTTATAAGGCATAGTCATGTAATTCCTCTTCTAATTTTTAAAATGCTGTTTGTAAGTCTTAAGTATTAAAATTATTTTTGAAGGATGATGTTTCAGTAATCTACCAAAATTGCATGTTGAGTTGACGTCAGAATTTTGTTTGGTTTTGTGGACTGTATAGCATCAACAGTGCCATTCTCCTTGAAGAGATGATTATTTGGAATTGTATTCTCTTTCAAACAAAAAAAAAGCTATTTTCTTACTCAAATGTGGTTGTATTTTTTAACCTAGAAACATTTGTTCATGATGTGCCATTTCTAAGCTATTTAGACTATCTAAACAACACTTTTTGATTTTAACTCTGAAGGGAAAGTAGCTGCAAGACAGGCCTTTAAATACGGTTAAAGGAATAAAGAGATGGTTAGGCTTATTCTGGGATGGGGATAATACAGAAAACAGCTGAAACTTTAGGTTTGGGAGGGATGTCCTTGGGTTTGTTTTTTTTTCAGTTCTGAACTTGGAGTTACTTGTGTGAATTTTGAATTCAAGCATTAGGATATAATCAGGTAGTAGAAAGAAGAAAAAAAAATCCAAATTATACCTGAGAAAGGTCTTTTTTTTTCTCCTTTCCTTATGACTATAGGAGATAGAAGAGGAAGAGCAGAAATGTGCAAATGAACTGGAATCATTAAAGAAGCACAAGCAGTTACTTGAGAGTGGTGTCTATGAAGGGCTCAGTGAAGCCACAAATGAATTGCATGATCTCCAAAGACAGTAAGGCTCCTAACTTCCATGTCTGCCTTGTTTATTTTGGTTTTTAAGGATAAAGATATTCTCTTGAATGTAACACAAAGCTGTTTCAGCAGGTATCCATCTTAGTGTATTAATTTCACAAGGTAACAACTGAAAGATGTTTCTCCTCAACAGTATTTTGCAAAAATATTTGTCTGCTGTATCAGAACTCCTGTTTTCCATGTAAGGGGTTTTTTAAGTTGAGCATTAATATATTGTAACTTGGTTCAAATTAATACTAATGGAAAAAAATATGGCTAAACGTGATGATAAATCAGACTTGAAGTGATTGTTTTAAATGTCAGGAATTCTCTAATTATGGACATGACCTTCTGAGTATCTTTACCTTTTAGATATCAAGTCGTTTTGCAAACAACAACAGAAGAGAAGAGAAAAATTGGTGCTAACTTGAGTCGTCTTATAGAAACAGTTGCTACTCATATAGCATCTATAGTGGTAAGCTAAAATTTGATATTCAGAACTAAATCTCTCTAGAGACATTTGCAGTTAAACACTTGGAAATTAGAGCTTACTCTTTCTGAGGAAGTATCAGTTATTTAGCTGCTGCACCGAGTCCATGGATTCTAGTTAAATTTTCTGACAAAACCTTTGGTGTAAATAATCAGAATTGATTGTTAAGTTTCAGCAGCAGTAACATCCTGTCAGGTTAAACCTGTTTCTGATAGATGTCTTTCAGGAAAGTGTTTGATTGAAATTAGTTAACCTGTGCAATTACTGCTTAAAATGCTTTAGCAGAATCAGTAAAATACAGACCATGACAGAGCTACTAAAGTTTTCTGTATCTCTTTTCTAGAAATACCTTGATGAACAGAATGCGAGAATTTACAGAGATGATGAAGAATTCATGCCTGAAGATCTATTGTCAAACTTGACCAGCATCCTAGACAGTTATAAAAAGAAGGCTGAAAGTGTCTAATCACTAGAAAGATGAAGATAAAAATGTTGCATTTCTGAAGCGCTAGTATGGGGCCTTCTAAAGGAATGGGTACTTAGCTGTGTTTAGCACTGAAACTGATTTTAAGTGGAAGGAAGTAATTGTTTGTTTTGTTGACACAAATACATTTGAGAATTAAATATATTAGCATTTTCTTAAATGCTTTGCTCAGACTTTGTACTTTCAATAGCATATGTATGTGTTTAGGGCACACACATCACAGACAGTTCACATCCTTCCCCAAGCCTTATTTTACTAGCAAGACTAAATGTAAATGTCTGCCTCTTGCTTGTTCAGTTACTTATGAAACTGCACAGAGACACCTCTTACATGAGTAAAAAATCAAAACATCTTTTGAAAAGATTAGTCTTGTATAGTAGTCTTGTAAATAATCTAGAAAAAGAAACACAGTAGTTTGAAAACCAAGCTTTGTCTTTAGCTGCTCATACTCCCAGATGAAACTTCACTGAACTTCTTGAATATATGTACCAGAGAAAGCTCTAAATAGGACATCATATGAATTCTGGCTGTATATCTAATCACTTGTAAGTTTGGTGCATGTTAGATACATCAAAATGGTCTACAATGTCTGTATTCTTCTTGTTAGGCCAGTTGGACAAACTTTGATGTTTCCTCAGGAAAGTAACAGTAAAATTAGTGCATGGGCAGCTCTGGTCCAAATGGATTCTTTAAAGAAAATGGATCAATGCTATGTGAAAGTAGTATTTTTATCTATTCTGTGTATTATTTTGTGTTAAAAAATAAATAAATAAAACCCGGCATTCATATCTTGGATAGTTTGTGGTGGTATTTCCTATTAAAAGCATTGAAGTATTTGAGTGTTGTTTTTATAGGTCAAACATTCAAATATACAAAGATAAAAACAATTTTGCAGTTGTTTAAAGGCATTTAGCAGCTGATAGAAAAAGAAAGCTGCTCCTTAATTCTACAATATTTGAATGCAACACGGATCCCTAGGATATACAACCAAACTTGAGTTAGACCCCATCTAAACACAGACTGAATTGTCTAATTCTAGGCTATTTTTGCAGAATGAGTTTAACACTCAGTTGTTCTTAACATAGTGCATGAATCTTCTGGCCCTGGTACAAGTATTTTGTTTCAGATATGATAATGATGACATTATTTAAGCTTCTAATTTTCTGTTCTTTTTTATACTCCAGAATTCTAATTTGACAGCTGGAAAAGTCTTCCAACAGCTGGGAAGTTTTTATGCTTTCTTTTGTTGTCTTCTTTTCTCTTATCTCTACAGACTTACTTTTTGTCTCGTGTAACAAATGAGTCTTTACTACATCCCAGCTCCTTCTCTTTAGAAGTTTTGTCCTTTCGTGATCTCTTTAATACTTTTGTTATCTAAAGTGAGGTAGCAATCTAATGGAGCAAAACTGAGCTGTTGATGAGAGCCACATTCCTTTAAACTATGTGCTCATTTAGGGGCTATGCTCTCTCTTGACTCCCCCATACCTGTTTATCTCTGCTTCTATAACTGACCTTGTGTTTTTAGCATCTGTAAGTTCCTTGCCATGTGCAAGGAACAGTAGTCAGTTGATTAAATGAGAGCAAAATAAATGGCATTTCCAAGGGCTTTCTATTAACCATAATGAAAATGGGTCAAAATCAAAATCACGATGCCTTTGCTTAATGAGCTGGCCAATATAATATTCTGAAATTAAAGTGGTCCAAATATTTTTTAAAAATCCATGTTAGCAACATTGGCAATGTGGTTTTGTTATTGGTCTGTATGTCAGTTAAGCTAAACTGCCTTTAGAACTACCTCAAATTTGGATCTAGGTTCTGTAAAATACTGTGGGGCTGTGTGTTGTAATCTAACAGATCAACACCAGGCAATGTTTACTAGGTACTATGTCTTCACAATTTAAAGATTGAGGGAATTTTTTAATCCTTGTTCAACATGTTTTCTCTGTGATATTGAAAGTCAGGCAGTTATTTTTTATTTGTGTTCTGTAATATGGCTTCTGAATTTAGGCAGTAGGCACTAGAACATAATTACTGCTCTTGGTTTTGGTTTTGTTTCTTTATTGGGATATAAAGTCTTAATGAGAAGGTACCACAGCACTTGCACATTTCAGTAGTATGAGTCATTTGTAAATGTTGCCTCTTGTATGGATACAGTTGCCTCATTTAGTGATAGTGTACCTTTTGTACAGTATAATGTGTCAATTTTTGTATTCTTACACTCAATAAAATTTCTTCTGCCTGTTTCTAAAAAAGACTGATCCTTACTGCAAGTGTAGAAATAGGACATAAAATCCCAATCATCTGACTTTCCTTGAGGAACTAGATAATCATTTTAGCAGCAGATACTAATTCCCTGGCTCTCCTTGCTGTTGAACATGCATTGTGTAGGGGAAAACTAAAATGCAGAAACATCTTCACGTAGATTTTAGAGGAATAAAAATTGCTTTAACCTTTTTAAAAATAGATGGCTTTTCAAAAATTCTTAGTAACATAGGGCCAAGCTGCTTTATGATGACAATGATTTATGTAGTGTCCTTTTGGCATTAAACTCACCAACCAGCCTTTTGCTATCTTCATGTTGCATAAGTATTTCCTTTCCATGACCACTCTTGCATCTGCTTTATTATTATTATTATTATTATTATTATTATTATTATTATTATTTATAAAAAAATAACATTTGATGCTATAGAAGCATGCTGGAAGTCTGTAGCTTTCTTCTTTTCTCTAGGGTATGTTGTATTTTTCGTATTTATTTTGTTGTCAGAACTCTCATCACCATCAAGAACATGGTAGCTCTTTTTTAGTTCTTTTTTTAGAGTACTTCTTGAGTGCATCATGTAGATTCATTCAGGTTGGAAAGGGCTTCTAATTTCATTGAGTTTAACTGTCAGTCTAACAGTGCCCCATCCACCACTCAACCATGTCTCTGAATGCCACATCCTCATGACTTATAAATGCCTCCACGGCTGGTGATTCAACCGCTTCCTTGAGCAGCCTGCTCCAATGCTTGACAACTCCTGCTGTGAAGAAATTTTTCCTAATAGCCAATTTAAACCTCTGCTGCAACCTGTGCCTGCTCAGGCTTTAACGTTGCAGTGTCTTATATGAGGCTTCTGCAATGCCCTTCATTGATTTTGCCAACATAAAGCATGGCATGCCTATGCAAGCCTTTAGTTCTGAGCTGAGTAACAATTTGTGCTCTGTGGCTCTGTAATACTTCCAATAGTGTGCCTGCTCTGGCCTTTTATGGGAGCTCTTAGCCCTGCTCCAACTTATGTGGTAGAATTAAAAAAACAGGTATATATTTTTTTTATGTTCTTTTTTGAAAGAGTAAGGAAGAAGAAAAAGTCAATAGCTGAAGACATTCCCTTTTCACTAACAGGGGCAACTCCCTCAATGCAATGCTCTAGTAAAAAAGGAAGACTCTGGTCTCTCATGCTAAATGACTGTAAAGCAATGGATATTTTGTTAACAAGGGTGTTGCCTATTCATTGCTCATCTACAGGTTATTTGGTATACAAGTATTTTGAGCACTGCAAACAATCTGAAGAGACTATATATATAATCTTTCCACTCTTCTTCGGGATGCTCTTGTTTGCTTTAATACTGGAAACGTTAATGCGTCCTTCAGAGCCAGTTAACCTTCCTCTTTTGGCAGTAGTACAGAACAGGGAACTTACCTGTTTTTTCAGTACTTCCTGTCTACAGATTTTTGGCTTTGAAAATGTCCTGGTATGATGAAATCATGTATCATCAAGTCTTTTATGCTTGCAAAGCTCTCCACCATATAAGGCTATTGAATCTTCATCAGGATTTTAGATTTTAGGTGCTTGTTGGAAGTTTTGATGGTATTCATTCCTTTTTAAGAAATGGAAGAAGCACAGAAGACACAAAGGCCTCAGTGCCCCCCACTTGATGAGGGACTATCAATGTCGTAGTCAATATCGTATCTAAAGGATGTGCACTGACATCTTCAGCATCTTTAGTCCTCTATCAGGAGATTCACAGAGTTCTATCACTCAGCCTGAGGAAACTCCTAATTTCGCAGGCTTTTTTGTTTGGTTGGTTTTTTTTTGGTAGGACTTGATCTGTTTACAGGATTTTTCTAGACATGACAGATGTCAAGTCTGTTGCCCACTACTGCCCACTGGACAGTGGACCTTTTGTGAACCCTGGCTCATAAAGGTCTACCAGTCCCAGTATTTGCCTGAGGTAGACAGGATCATTTGTCTGTCTACAGGATGACTGGCTGCACTGTCCCTCCATTACAGAAGTTCTTATCAACAGCTTCATGATAACAAGGAACCTTTGTGATATGTGGTCTGTATGTTGTTGGAAGGGTGTTTCCTCTAGCACCTCATGCATGAGACCACAGTTTTAATTGGCAGTGACCACAATTTTAATTGGCAGTGACCTGATAAGCATTTTAGTCTCAAGAACCTTTTGCACAAGGCAAAGATTTAAAAGAACATCTGTTACTCCAGTTTCACCTCTAAAGCAACATTTATTGGTCTGGCAAGACTCCAAAGCAGAAGGAAAGGTGATGGAATGTGTATAAGTATTTTGAAACAAGCGAGATGTATGTAATTTTACTTCACTTTTCCTACAAGGATTCAGAATAGTGCATGCCTTTGTATTGTTAGAAGTCATGTGGTTCGGAGAACACTGAACACTAGCACAGTCATGCATGACAACTGGTATGCCCAGCTGAAAGGCATTCACTATTCTGCCTGGAAAAGAGCATCTGGAGTTACTAGTTCTAATTATCTGGAAGGTCTTGATTAGCAATGGAAATTACATTACATTTGAAATGTAGAGTGGACACCAAATAATGGGGTCTGCTTGACTACTGCTGGGTAGTGACTTACCATCTTCTTCCCCCTTCCCAAGGCTTAGGTCATCACTCATAACAAAGTCATAGGAAAGCTGCAGAGTTGAGTCACACAAGACAAGAAAGGGTTGCATGGTTCAGGCAAGTTTAGGTATTTTAAGAGAAAACCACTCACTTGAAAGATATAGAATTGTAAAGGTATAAACAAGAAATCAAGGAATGATAATTCAGCATTAATGAGGATCTCTTCCAGCAATTGCTGGATGGTTTGACTCTACAGAAGCCACTCCTCAGGTTCTTTATAATGGATTTTGAGAACACAAATACTTGGCCTAGAAGCTCCTTAAATACCATCTGTCTTTTGTGTGTGCTTGTATTGGGGTTTGCATGGCCAGGTTTTGGTAGCAGGGGGGCTACAGGGGTGGCTTCTGTGAGAAGCTCCTGGAGGATTCCTCCATCTCCAGCAGAGCCAATGTCCAAGGCAGCTCCACTCCAAGGTGGACGTGCTGCTGGCCAAGGCTGGGCCAATCAGAAATGCTGGCAACACCTCTGTGATAACATATTTTAAAAGAAAAAAGTAAAGGTTATTGTACAGCAGAAATTGTAGCCAGAGAAGAGCAGAGTGAGAATATGGGATAGGAACACCCTGTTAACACCAAGGTCAGTGGAAAAGGAGGGGAAGGAGGTGCTCCAGGTCTAAGGTTCCTCTGCAGCCCATGGTGAGAACCATGCTGAAGCAGGCTGTCATCCTGCAGCCCACGAAGGTCCATGGGGATGCCAAGATCCACCTGCAGCCCAGGGAAGAGACCAACACCAGAACAGGTGGATGCCCAAGACAAGGCTGTGAACCCATGGGAAGCCCATGCTGGAATAGGCTCCTGTCAGGGACCTGTGCAGAGAGAAGCCCACACTGGAGCAGGTTTTGTGGTATGACTAATGACCCTGTGGGGGGCCTACACTGCAGTAGGCTGTGCCTGAAGGACTGCACACTGTGAAAAGGTCACCTACATTCCAGCAGTTTGCAGAGAACTGTTTCCTGTGGAAGGGACCCCACACTGGAGCAGGGGAAGGACCGATCAGCATCAGGAATAATGTGTGATGAACTGACTGTAACCCCCATTCCCTGTCTCCTTGTGCCACTGAGGGAGGGAGGGAGGTAGAGCTGGGAAGGAGAGAAGTGTGGGAGTAAGGTGTTTTAAGGTTTATTTTACTTCTCATTTTACTTCTTACCTGCTTGGATTTGGTTAGTAATAAATTTAATTAATATCCCCAATTGGAGTGTGTTTTGCCCATGGCTGTATTTGGTGAGTGATCTCTCCCTGGCCTTATCCCAGCCCATGAATTCATTGCGTTTTCTCTCCCCCACCCAGTTGCAGAGGGGAGTGAGAAACCGGCTTTGGTGGGTGCCTGGCATCTGGCCAGCATCAACCTACCACAGTGCTACAACAAAAACTGTATGATACATGCTTGAAGAATTTCTGCATGGCAAAACACGCCCATAGTGACAAAGACAGGGCAATGGTTACTGTGTGACCATCCCAAAATCCGGAGTATGAGGCAATGCCACGCAGAGACATGTCACAAATAAGTAAGCAGTCAACTGGGGTTGCCTGGGCTTTCTTGGAGTCCATGGTGCCACTGCTACCGGAGCTTGCGATAAAATCACTCCTTGAACGTTCAGGAGAAAGCAGCCAGGGAAAGGAAAAGGGTAAAAAGAAGAGTGGTAAATAAGAGTGTTAAAAGCAAGGTAACAAGGTGATAGGAAGAGAAAAAGGAGGAAACACCCTTCCAAAAAAAAAGCAAGGTAACAAAGTGATAGGAAGAAAAGGAGGAAACACCCTTCAAAAAAAAAAAAAAGGAAATGCTAGTGATGCTCAGCTATAGGACACCTGGAAGACACTCAGCTAAGACTACAGAACAGCAATAGCAATTTGAATGGAAAAGCATAGGGTCTTACATACGAGGCAGGATCTTCTCTGTGAAAATGTATTTATCAAGTTTTCCTATTTCTTACACATTTTACAGGACATAACAATGTATTTGATCCCAGTCTTTTAAGAGTGTGATTGGAGGGATTTCTTCAGACATGATCTTAAAAATCATGGCAATCATAGCATCTGTTTTATTAGAACAGCAATGCTTGAAGACATAAATCTTATACTGCAACAGCCTTTCAAATTAAAAACTGTTTTCTCCCATTGTGCATTTGCCAGATACATGTTCTCATGTATTTGTTCAAGAATCATTCATGTTTCTTTGTCTACAGAGGAAGAAAGTTTTTATGGTTGATATATCCTCAATAATTTCCCATGAGAAAGTTGACTCTGGAACTCACAAGGTGCAGTGGATTGCCATCAAACTTATTTCACGACCACTGAATATTTGGCTGCATTCATTTGCCCTTGTCAGAGGTGAATGACAAGAGCTTCTTGCTTAGAACAGCTTCTTGCTGAGCTTTTCAGTGAAGTTCCCTGCTATTGCCATGGTTCCTCTCAAATAGTTACATGACAATCCTAGGAGAGCTGACATGCTAAATCCTACAAGTATCCATCTAGTGTGGTGTCTTCCTTCCAAATACGTCTTTGGAAAATAGTGCAAAACAGTACAATGATCAGATATGGAATAACTTGTTTTCCAACTTAAACTCTTCGTACTCAGTAATATTTGGATATTTATTCTAAGGTGAAAGTATATGATTTGTATGTCTACCAGGAATAATTTCATTCTTAATTTTTCTAGTCCTTTATCTCTTTTGTATTCATAGGAAGAAAAAATTGTTTTAAACCTCACTAAATTATGCATTCTCATTACATATTTCATAGCTCAATCCAATGTTTTATGAAGAGTAGATCTTCCTGTCAGCTCTGCATGTTTCCTAATATAACTCCATGTTCCTTCTTTCTTTGTGAGATATACTAGAAGTTCCTGATTATCTTTCCTATTTTTATACTTTTAACCATAATACTTTCTTAGTTTGATAATCCCAGTCCTCTTAGGCATGCTTTCCACAACTATTCATAGCCTATCTGTAGTCATCAGAGCCTTTATTTCTACTGGATTTTAACGAGCATGTCACTTCGTATTTTTCTTAATGAAGTACACAATGAACAGTGAAAATTTACATGAGTTTTACTCACAAAGCCCAGCTGACGGACTTAATTTGGACCAAAGGAGATTGAACTAATGGTTTGTTGTACCTCCCCCTTCTTCACCATCTCTCTCTCAGTTGCCTTCAATTTTTTAAATTTAATTTAATCTTTTATCACATCAGTCAGGTATTTCAGAACCATGGACTGTGTTTACAGTCCTCTCAACTTGACTAAGTGGATTGTGTTTCACAAATTTTATCACTTTATTTGCTCACTAATTTTTGTCAAGTTACTGAGAAGCAAATAAAAAAAATTACCAGATAGCAACTCAGTAACTCACTTCTCTATATCTATCTTAGTTTTCATGTTATGATGATAATTCATTGTTTAATTCTATGATTTGGTTTCTGTCTCTCAGATGGCTTGGTTTTCTGAATAGTGATGCTATTGTTTCACACCTCAGTGACTCAAATAATGATCTTCTTTTATTTCACACCTCAGGGGTTCTCACTAAGGTATTTTTTCTAACAGGCCAGGTCAAAGGTCCATAGAGTTCTAAATCCAAGATGCCATGTCTTCTTACATGTAAAACCTTTGTTAGCTTAAGGAGGAACAGCATTTTTATTGTATCATTTGGAATTGGCAGCATTGCACCTACAAGGCATATGTAGGCAGTAGCATCCAGTATCACTCAATAGACTGTGCCACTGTGACAAGCTACTAGAGAGGCTGTGCACTTTCTTCTAGTGAAAACACAGCATTTTTCATTATGTGTATACAAAATATTTACTATCTAAAAATGTCCAGTCCTGGAAAAAAAAAATCAGGAATTTAATTTATTCCTTCAAAAAAAAAAAAATTAAATACACTCAGGATATAACAATAAATACATCCTTGCACACATACACAAAAAAAACCACTTTCCCGAGCATCATCTGAAATATCAAATTGCAAGATGAACAAATTATTGGTTACTCTATTGTTACTATTAATTTTGAAAAACAACATGATATCTGATCTTAAAATATGGTACATGAATATTAATTCCTTTTTCAAGATAAGAAATTCTTTTTCACAAGGATTAAAATGATTATTCAGTTGTTCAAGAACAAAAAACTTCATACTGCAAAATGAAAACTTTGCAACTGCAGGCACTCTTTAAACCAGCTTGGAGATAGGCTAATAGCAACTTATTTTCATGTAAATTAAGTGCCTGCATTTCAGGTAGAAACATCCCTTCCTCCTTGCAATATTAATTTTGAAACTAGATTAAATAGTTCATCAAGTTTTTTTTCCAAAGCACTTAGCATTCCAAAATGGAAGTACTGTCTCAAGTACACTGTAACACTAAATTTTGTTTGATGTACTCATAAAGTAACAAGGTTTGACACACTCTTCCAAATTTTATCAAGTCATCATTTAGAGGAGCTCAGAGTCACAGCCTATAAAAAAACTCTCAAGAGACCCTTCCTCTCTTAATCAGTCAGTGCAAATGTTCTTCATTCTCACAAAACGCCACACTGCTCAGCTCCACTATGCAATTTGCTTTCTTGTAGTCTAACTGAGCCCAGAGAATGGTGGAGTTACATCCAGATAATGGCCAGTCACAAGTGGTGCTCTGCAGGGCTCAGTGCAGAGGGCTGGGGCCTGTCCTGTTCAGTATCCTCATCGACAACCCAGGTGATCAAGCAAACCCTCAGTCACTTTGCACCAAGATGTGCAGAACTGTTGATCTGCTGGAGGGGAAGAAGACTCTGCAGAGAGATCTGAACAGGCTGGATCAATGGGCTCAGGTCAATGGTCTGAGGTTCAACAAGGCCAAGTGCTGGATCCTGCCCTTGGGTCACAGCAACCCCAGGCAGGGCTACAGGCTTGGGGAAGAGTCACTGGAAAGCTGCCCAGAGGAAAGGGACCTGGGGGTGCTGGTTGGCAGCAGCTGAACATGAGCCAGGGTGTGCCCAAGAAGGCCAATGGCATCCTGGCCTGTGTCAGCAACAGTGTGGCCAGCAGGACAGTCTACCCTGTACTGGGCACTGGTGAGGCCACACCTCAAATCCTCTGCTCTGTTTGGGCCCCTCACTAGACAAAGGACATTGAGGGGCTGGAGCGTGTCCAGAGAAAGGCAATGGAACCTGTGAAGGATCTGACACACAAGTCTTATGAGAAAAAGCTGAGGGTGCTGGGGTTGTTTAGCCTGGAGAAAAGGAGGCTCAGGGGAGGCCTTATCTCTACAACCACCTGAAAGGAGGCTGTAGCCATGTGGTGGTCAGTCTCTTCTCCCAAAACACAAGTGGCAGGACAAGAGGATATAGCCTCAAGCTGTGCCAGGAGAGGTTGAGGTTGGACATCAGGAAGATGGAAGACCTTGGAAGTGTTCAAAAAGCAAGATTTTTTTGTTACTCATTTGTCACCTCTATTGATTTACAAACCTCCCCTACATGCCATCACAATCCTTTCCTCAAAACCAAGACTCCTTGGAACAGAAGCAGCTATGCTTTTGTGAGAGTTGGATGAGTGGACAGTGGGGTAGATTGAGAACTGGGTGACTGGCAGATCCCAGAAGGTCATGATCAGTGGCACAGGGGGGCCATATTTGGAGGCCTGTCATTAGTGTTGTCCCCCAAAACTCAATACTGGGTCCAGTACTGTTTAATTTGTGCATCAATGACTTGGATGAAGAGACAGAGGCCTCCTCAGCAAGTTAACTGGTGACACAAAGCTGGGAAAAGTGGCTGATTCCTATCCCAGAGGGCTGTGCCATCCTTCAGAAGGACCTCAACAGGGTGGAGAAATGGACAAAGAACCTTCTGAAGCTCAACCAAGGTACAACACAGGTTCTGGCATGGGAAGAATAACCCCCTGCACCAGCACAAACTGGGGGTCGACTTCCTGGAAAGCAGCTCTGCAAAGAAGGACCTGGTGGTCCTGGTGGACAACAAACTGTCCATGAGCCAGCAGTGCCCTTGTGGCCAAGAAGGGGATCCTGGGGTACGTTAGGAAGAGAGCATCACTAACAGGTCAAGGAAGGTGATCCTACTCCACAAACCCCAATGGGGCCACAATTGGCGTTCTGTGTCCAGTTCTGGGCACCTCAGTACAAGATATGGAGCTCCTGCAGTGGATATAGTGGAGGGCAACAAAGACAATTGAGGGACTGGAGCACCTCTCTTACGAGGACAGATCTGGGCCTGTTCAGCCTCAGGAGGAGGCAAGTGAGAGACGACCCCACCAACGTGTGCATTGTGTATCTAAAGGGGGGGTGCAAGAGGATGGAGCCAGGCTCTCCTCTGTGGTCCCAAGCAGTAGGACAAGAGGCAACTGGCAGGAACTGATGCACAGGAGGTTCCACCTGAACACGAGGAAGAACCTTACTGTGCCGGTGACTGTACACTGGAACAGATTGTCCAGAGAGGTTGTAGAGTCTCCCCACTGGAGACACTCAAGAACCATCTGGGCACAATTCTTTGCTCTGGGATGACCCTGTTTGAGCACAGATTTGACCAGGTGACCCACTCTGGTCCCTTCCAACTTGACCATTCTGAGATTCTGTGATTATGTAAAACAACACTGTTGGGATCCAGACTGGCTGCTTTGTTTTACGGCAGACGAAGCGGGACTTCACACCTCTGGTCCCTCCCTGGCCGCTGTCCGGTGACAGGAGCGCGCCCGCCGGTGACAGGAGCGCTCCCGCCGGTCCCCTCGGGCGGCGGCTCCCGCGCCACCGCTCGCAACGGCCGGCGGGCCGCGAACACGGGTGCAGCATGCGCTGCCATGGCCCACCCCGCCTGCGCTTTCTACGGCGACGATGACGATCCCGATCCCGATCCTGCTCTACCCGGCGGCGGAAGTGGCACGAGGCGGAGGGCGCTAACTCATTCCGAGATCACACCGCCAAAGTGGCGCATTTGTTTCCAGGCCCGTCCCACCCGCCTGCCCCGCGCCCCCTCGCACTACTTCGTATGGCCAGCACAGTTATCGCCGTCCCTCTCCTTCCCTCACTCCCACCCTCTCCTTCCGGGCCTCCACGGCGCCTCCTTCCCCAGCTTCCGGGCCGGCTCCGCCTCCTCCTTCCCCTGCCGGGACGTATTTTGCCGGGCGGGGGCGCTGGTGGGCCCGGCAGCAGCAGCCGTCGCTGCCGCCATCGCTGCAGGACGGTTTCAGTCTCCTCAGCTCCCCAACATGGCAGCAGCGGCGGGAGGCGGCCGCGCACCTCGCAGGCCGGCGCTGCTGACCCCTCGCGGCAACGGGGACCGCACCGTGTTCCTCTTCGACCGGCGCCGGGAGCAGGCGGACCCGGACGAGAAAGTGCTCAGCTACGGCAAGGACAACTACCGCGCTTTCCGCAGCGCCGTCTGCCAGGTACGCGGTAGGGCGGGCGCGTCGGGCGCGGCGGTGGCGTTGTTTCACTAGTGAGCGTCCGTCCCTGAGGCGCTGGGGCTGGGGGGCGGCCGGGGCGGGGCGGGGGTGTCACAGCCTGCTCGGGGGCCGCCGCGCCTGCCGCCTGCCCGCCAGCTTTGTTGCCGGGATAGATGGGCGGCCATGGCGGAGAGCCCGCGGCCGCCCCGTCGCCGTCGCCTTTCTCCCGCAGCCCGAGAGGCCGGTGCGGGGCGGCGGCGGGAGCAGCCCCTGCCGGCGGGCGGGAAGGCAGCGGGCGGCCCCCGAGCGCCCCCGCTCGGGGAGCGGCGGCGGCGGGCGCGGTGCCGCGCTCCGGAGGGCGTTTGTAGCTGACGCGGTGGTTGGTGCTCGGTCGCAGCGCCGGCTCGGGGGTCTCACAGGTCGCTTCCAACCTAGATGGTTCTGTGGCTCTGTTTCTGCTGTCCGAAGTGGTGGCGATGAGCGCCGTTTCCCGTCTATAGCGGTGGCTGCCATTTAAATACCGTGTCTGGCGGCGCCTTTGCCTGTCGCGTGTCCTTTCGGTTCTTTTTCTCTGTCGTAACGCGAAACGAAACTTACTCTGTCTTCACAGCTCGGGAAGGTGGAGATTGTTTTCCGCGTACGGGCTGTTCCAGCAGTTTGCTGGCGCTGCCAGTAGGCATCGCCCGTTTCTGTCACGGTTTCGTTTTCTGAGCGAGTGGTAAATGCCATAAACCTCTTAGCTGCCTGCGTGTTTTACCATGTGAAATGCGCAGGAAAATCAGCTCTGAATTTCTGTACTAATTTAGTCTGATAAAAAATTTAATTTTAGTTTCTTTGTCCAGTATAATTTGCACTTCGTTTTCTAGCTTGTAAATTCTATTTTTTACATATAGATGGGATATAATAAATACCTGTTTTACATTTTAATAAATAGAATTATTTCTAAATGTTATAAAAATTTATCGATTATTTATGAACCATGTAAGTACTACGAAGTATTATTTTTATATGTAATATAACTATATCATTATTAAATATATAATTAATATAATTATATGTGATAATAATTATATATAAGATACAGGCAAAATATTTATTGAGAAAAAAATAACTAAATAAGTAGTGTATAAATTGTTCTATGTCTGGACAGTGTTTCATGTAATGGCTTCCTAATGTGATGGAAGCTTTGAGTTGCCAGTGTTAGCAGGGATAGCTGTCACTTGTGATTGCAGAGTTCTGTGTCCAAAATGGCATAGCCACGGCAGAGTCATCTTCCCTAGAAGTGTCCAAAAAAGGAGTAGAGGTGGCACTTTGTGATATGATATGGTTTAGAGAGTGTTAAGTCTTGGAAGACTGGGAAGTCTTTTCCAGCCTTTTTGATTCTGTACTCATAAATAAAGGGGTTGTGGAGTGTTAGCACATTGCTTTGTCTGATCAGTGCCCGATAAAGACATGAATACACTACAGTGTAACATTCTGAGAAGCTAGACAGTGGGGTGGGTTCATGACCTTCCAAGGGTTTGTATCTCCTGTGAGTAATTTATGAGTGTTAGATAATTTTCTTCTAGAATTGTCTTAATAGATACAACTGCACCTAGCAGATGAGCTCAAGAATACTAAGTATTTTCAGTAGTTGAGGCAAATATGTACCTGATGAACCCACCCGTCTTTCTCTTAATTTTGTACTTTATCGACAGGCTGAGTTTAACACTAATTTACAATTTGTTCTAGAATGGAGTCTGTCTTTTCTGGGTTTTTTTACATATACTCCACAGTCCAGTGACTTAATGTTTCCATATGTCCACATGGTGTTCAGTTCACAGAGCTTTTGGCATATTTGCAGTACTAAGCCATCATCACCAGCTGTGACAGATCTCGGGTACAAACATCTTTGGGCATTTTTTTTACCAGAGATGTTTTGAAGTTGGTACCTTAATGCTGTTAGGCAGACTTCTCGCATGGGCAGCTGAGCGTTTGAGAAGCCTGATGCTGCAAAGCAGACCTTGCTGTGCTTGAATGTGCTGCCTGTGAAAGTAAAATTTTCAAGTATCGTTTTTTTACTATGTTTAGTATTACAAGCCTTGTCACCAGTCCTGGTGGCTGTTTTGCGTGTTAAGGATAACAGAGTCTGTGCTCTTACAAACTTATGCAGCAAGAACCTCAGCTGATTATTCTGTTAGAGAAAGACCTTCTCCAATAATGTGTTTACTGTTATGAATATGAACGAGACCAAACTTTCTCTGGAGAAAGAGGTTTTCGTTTATTAAAATAGCTGCAAGGAATGGAGTACCCAGGATAAGCCCAGGCACCCACACAGCGAGCCAAAACCAGAACAGTGCGCTAACCCCAAGTGCACTGGGTTCTCCCCACAAAACAAGTATCCAAAAAGAAGAACCCTGACCCAACCGAACTCCCCCCATTTATAGCCCCCTTTGAGTCCAGGATTGGTCCATTTTGGATCCGTGCGGTGATTGGTCCATTTCCAGGCTTCTCTTTGGTCTTTAATGCCGTTCATTCTGGACCAAGCATTTCTGCAGGGCTTCAAACGATTCCAATCCCTCTTTGACCTCTCCTTGCCCCACCAGACCACTGTTTCACCAAACCCTGGACCCTTCTCCTAGAACATTCTAATCAGCCCCCCCCTTAACATAATACAATTAATATAACATAATTAATACAATATAATTGAACTATACCCTAATTTAACATAACTTAATTTTTACCTATAACATTTACCATCGGTGAGTGTGGTCAGAGATGCCTCTGTCACTGCTACTTTCAGTGTAATGACTCTTTGCACTTTGGAACTGTCATCATCTGATATGTGGGGCATCTGACTCTGAAAAAATGCTGAGACAGGTGGATTGGCATGACCTCTAAATGTTGGTACAGTGAAAACTGATGTTTGCTATCTCATGTCTCCCACACCAACAATATACAAGTTCTAGGACTTCTGAAAGAACATTTTGGCATCTCAGTGCTCCAAGAGCTTTGTAAATTTGGTTGTACTCCAAAGTTCTCCATTTCTGGCATCTCGAAAGTTGTAACTAATTACTTTTAGGAGAAAGTGATGAATGGGTTCACCGGCTTGGGACAGACTTTCCTAGGTTCGTGGTGCTGAAAACAGCAGGGAAGTGATGAAAGCTCAGGAAGAACGATTCTTTTGTTAAGTGGATTTTGAGTTAGTTCAAACTAAGGTGAAGTGGAATGTTGTAGTCACTTTTAGACAATTAAAGCTGTTAGGCACTGTCAGACTGCTTGATTGGGCAGATACCAAGTATGTAGCAGTGTTGTTTCCACGGGTCTCCTGTCTGGTGGCTCAGCCTCAGTACAGGCTCAGCTTTCAATGGACTTTGATTGGAAATTTGTTGTACAACTGAATGATGTGAGTGTAGCAGCAAAGGTGCTCCCACATGGCCATGGCTGACAAGGATGCCAGAAATATTAAGCTGTTGGAACTATTTATGTTGTGAACGTTTTCCTATGGCACAAGAGAATTCTTCTGGGTAGATGTGTATGTATAGGAGTCAAATCCTACAAAAAATTATGAAATTAAACCTGATTGTGGTATGCGATGATCCTGAATTGAGAAATTTAAGTACCTGAAGGCATGGTCTTAGGCTGCTACTTCTGAGACTTAGGGATTTTTTTTCATAATGCAGAGAGAAGGTATTTTCCTGTTTGTGGAGCAGAATTGATTCAGCCACTTCAGAGGCTGATTTAGGAGCTTATGCATGTCGTGTCTGTTGTTATATAAAATATTCCTCTATAATAACTAAAATATTCTTAATTAGTTTTTGAAATTTTGGGAGGGGGTTTTAAGCAAATTTTTGGTTTTTTACTATCCCATAAGTAGTTAATGCATGTCTGTGTAGTTGAAAGTGGCTTTATATACTGATAAATTAGCCTTTCATTCTCAGTGTTGCAGGAGGGAAGATTTAGGGAAAAAACCTTATAAGAGGGTGGAGCTTATAGGTCTTGGTTCTTCATCCTTGTAGTGATCAATCCTAAAGCAGAAAGCTCTTAATTAAGAATAATACTAGCTTGAGTATTCAGTTTGTGCCCATGTGGAGCAGTCATATAATTTCAGTCTAGAGAATCATGAAGTTTTAAGGTGAATAAGGGCATTAAATGCTGTGTGTTGCTTCTTCTTGGCAGTACTGTTTCTTGTGCTCCTTATTGTTGTCTTCTGCTAGGTCTGTACCCTACTGCTTGTCCTGATGTTTAGAGTATAATTCAAAAATACTTAGTAGCAGTAAGCAAAATGTAGCTAAACTGTTGGCAGCTAATCTGAGGTTCCTTGCTCGCTTTACCCAGGTGCAATGTGGAACTGGAACACTTGAGTTTGTTGCTGGGATGGCAGAAATCCTTCAGTCACTTAGAGAGGTCATGCTCCTTTGATAGCAGAAAGGTGTCTGTGCTGGAAACTGCACAGAAGTTTTGCCATGTGTGAAGGGATTTTTAAGAGGCTTTGAGGTGAACTACCAGTCTGAAGACAGTTAATGGTACTAAGATTAGGGTTACTACTTGTATAGGATCCAAAGTCATTGGTAAATGCTTCCTTAGTTCTTCTGAAGCTTCTCCTCATTGTTGTGATCTCCTTGTGTAAAAAAAAAAGAAAGCATAGATCTGTAATCTGTATAAAAAGTAATTATCTGTAATTAAATATCAACAAGTATCACAATAAAACAATATTTTTTGCTTTTAGTCTTTTGTTGAGCTTCCCGTTGTATCCTAACCTACTTACTATTTAAACAGATATTTAAATAGATTTTGCCAATCCACCCAAATAAATTCCAATGTCTCAATGAGCCAAGAAGCAGAAAAGGATATTCATTAAGATGGTGTATGGAAAATAAGCATAAGTGTAATATCAAATCAAGACAAGAAATAAGTGAAAATTTTGGTAAATATTTGCTTACAGTGCATAATAAATGAAGTATAATCAAATTATTTGCAATCAAAGAAAAAATATTAGGAACTTCTGCAAGTTTGTATCACCAAAACATCATTCTGATAAATGCTTAATAGAAATACTTCCATTAATGATAAAATCAGTCCATCTTGCAATAATTGTATTTTTGTATTTTAAGCCCTATGATTGCTTAGCAATTTTAGCAATTCTGTGTAACCAGAAACTAAGAATAGATGTATTTTAAACATGCTATGCATATGCAAAGCAAGTTTCTCCTTGATTTTTAAAGACACTGCTGGAAATACTGTAAGATGCAGCAATGCTGTAATTTTTTTTCCAACACTATCACACTGTATTGCAGAATTCACTGAAATTGTTACTGATGTTTTGATGGGAAGAAGGATGCAGTTTGCCTACCTTTGTGCACTTAGGTACAGCCTTATGTGTATCAGTTGATTTGGAAAGCTGAGTGGCTTGTAGGTTCCTGGTCAAATTCAAGTGTTGGCAACACAGTCACATGAAGAGTACCTGCAGTCTTTAGTATTGGTTATCCAGGTGCAGTTGTTAGATGTGACTAAATATTTTTTGGTTTTGAAGAGTGGTTTCTGAATTCTTGTTCCTTTAAGAAGTGGTGCCATACAAAGTATTTTGGTAGGAGAAGCTGGCATGAAATTAATGTTCAAATTTTGGCTGATAGCTGCACTGAGTCTTTGTGATTGTGATTTTAGACATGGTAGTTTGTGAAGGTCTTGTGGAAGTTACTGTCTAGACTCAGACTAAGTCTAGTAACATGCTCTTTGTAGAAATTCTGGGGTCCCAAGCTTCTTTCTGCTTGCTAAAAGTTGCAAATCTTGAAAAGATGTCTGAGTTAGTGCATCATTCTGGACAAATACACTTGTGACTTCTGTAGAGATGTTGTGTCATACCATTTGCCACTTTTCTTTTTTTCTCTTTTTCCATCAAAATTTTGATAAAACTTTAAGGTACCTCAAAAACCTATTCTATTACTGAATCTTGTGATACATAGCAATGTTCTAAGTGTTTCTCTTAAACTCTTAGTTCTTAACTTCTTAACATCTTTTATTGATTACTTTTCGTAAATATTTAGAAGTGTATCAACTGAACTTCTGAAAGTAGTGAAGCTTTTAAGTATGACAGAGGGCAAGGACCTTGAAGTTCTGCAAATGTTACCCTCTGTAATTTGTTCTTTAGATGGAGATGGTGCTGTCAATAAAGGATGGTTGGAAAATATTTTTAGAGCGTTAGTGTTCATTGCTAGTTTTTGTCTGCAGATAGTCTCTAAAAACCATTTGACCAGAAGATATGGGCTCCTGTGTATCTCTGTAATATATAATTTTTTGATTTTAGCTCTAAGAAATGCTTAGAAATAATTTCTACCTTTATTTTTAATTTTACCTGCTTTTCTAGAGACTTTTGGATTCCTCTTTGTTGGTGTCCAAATATATTATATATAAGTTTGTGTTGTGACATTAGGGAAGCTTATTGAGATTGATTAGAGATGACTGTCATCATCCTGCCCTGCTACCATGAGTGCTTAGTCCCAGGTCCTCACTAAGACATCCTCAGCAAGTTGTCATTGTGTTGAGAACTGTCCTAACAGTGGAATGGAAAAGTTTATTTGATTAGCATTCTTAGGAGGCACATACAGTTGTTCTTATATACTTCTGGCAAGGTCTCCACTTAATCTTTTTATATTTTAGTTTTCATATCTGCTACTTCTATTAATTACCTAAATATTATATAGTTGTATGAATAATTGAGAGAGATGATACAAAAGACAGTTCTTGGCTTGAAAATCTGGGATTTGAGAATGAAATAGTTTCCCTTAAATGAGTACTATCATTTCATCCATTGTTGATGTAAGAGATTTCTCTCAATTTGGACTGATAAATCTTCATTAAGTGGGCTGATTAACCGATAAATGCATGTCTTTCAGATGATAATTTGGTAAATAGCATGGGATATTCAGTTAATCAGTGCAAAATTACAGAAGGCTACAGCCTTCTCAGTGTTTGGATGTGGCTCTTAGCTTCATATTTTCAGATTCCCGGACAAGTTTTTGTAAAGCAGCTGCTGGATCAATTTGAAATACTTTAAAAGCTATTTTGCCTTTTGCCATGTTGAGTTGCTAAGTGTATAACTATGAAGGAGAGCATTGAAAATGACATTATCAAATTTCTTAATGTTTAACTAATACAGTTCCAGTTCCCCTTTAGAGGTTTGCATTGGCAGTACAGTTGTAGTAGTCAGAGAAAAAATACTTCTTGGATGTGGAAGGTGACTCCATGGATTTTATGTCTCTGTTATCCTTTGGCTGCATCACTAAGGCCTGCAGCCATTTATTCTCATTATTCTCATGTGCTGTCTGCTTGGATTGGTTACGGTTGGAGGATGCAGAATTTTAAGGGTACAGAAGTTGCATATTGTAGGGAACAACTGTTTGTGTTGGAAAGGTTTGGATTCCAAGGGGTTAAACATCTTTTCTGAAGATACTGTAGTCTTGGCTTCACTGTTCTACCTTTGTCATGTTGGAGTGTGTTCTATACCAGGAGGAGCAGAGGAAGTGGGCCAATGACTCTGTCCTTACAGCATGTTATTTCTCCTTCACTTACCGCCTCAAGCCTATTCATGTGACTGCTAGCGGTGGTGGTGCACACACTAAGTTAAATATTTGTTCTTTGAGCACCTTTTCCAAGGCAGATAGTAAATCCAGAGGCAAAATCTATGTTGACTTCCTGTTGAGTGTTTTAGTTGGCTCAGTAGGCAGGTAAGACTTGCTGTGTGTGTGTAGATCAAGTAGCAGTAAAACTTTTGAGCTTTTGTGCTCATATGTGAAAGAGAAAAGAAACAGAGGCCTGTTTGAAGTGTAAGCTACCGAGGAGTTATCTATGGTTTGAGGGGTTGTGTTTTTGTTTTGAGGTTTGTCAGGTTTTTTTTGGTTTATGAAGAAAACCTGTGACTGAAGCTGGTACATAAACTGAACCTTGCTTCTTGATTCAGACTTAAAGGTTAAAGATACCACAGTTCATTCACGCTTTCATGTGTCATACCTGTAAAGTGCTCTGCTGAAAGCTTCTTGGGCGTGTGACATTGTCTCAAACTCCTTTAGCACTGTATTCATCTCATGTCATAAACATCTACCAGCAGGTTGAGAGCTATTAACTTTATTTATCATTAAACATAGGTGGTGCTCCAGACCGATCCTCCAGTTACAAGGAGGGCATTTTTCTTGTTTGTACAGGCAGCTTTTTTTGCGTCTGTGTCATTCTATGGGTTTAAGGATTGATATCCTGCTGTGTGCAAAACAGGGTAAACTCAGGGGTTTTGTTTTTCTTAATTTAACTTATTGCCTGTTAATACAAACTTCTGATGATTGATTGTGGGGGAAATTAATCACTTAGAGAAGTGATGCATTTCCTTCCCCTCTTCCAAACTCATCTTCTGTCATACACCATTCTTTTCCCATTCCTAGTTTAATTTATCCTTGTTCTCCCAATGCACATCTCATGGTCAATCCCAATTCCTTTGGTTAGGCAACGGGTGGTGTGAGACATCAGGGCGTGTTCGGGGCTTTATTCTGCTGCTCATACTGTTTGTTTTCCTGCTATGATGAATTGCCATAGGTCTCAGCTCCATGGGAGTAGGAGGACAGAGAGAGGAAATTCTGTGCCCTGATGTGGGTCCTCCATGGCCCTCAGCAGCTTTGGGACCCTCCCTGCCCTGGTGTGGAGAACATCCTTTCAGTGGGTCTGTCCTGGGCAATGTCTCCTGATACATCATCTCCTCTGTTGCTTCTCTTTTGTCTCTTCTATGTCTTCCCTAATAAGTTAGAGCAGAAGCACCATGTGCCCTTCTGGTGGAAATCTGGGGGAGGAGTGAGTTATTTCCATGGATTTGAGAGCTATCTGGAACTGGCTATGGCTGTCTCAGGGCAATTGATTGCCTCTTCTCACACTGGTCACCCCTACATCTCTCTGACATCAAAGCCCGGCAGCGTACACTCAGCACGCTTCCAAGTGTGGTTTAGCAACTAATTTGATTTTCATTCAACAGCTATGGTTGTTTTCCCAGAATATTAAAATTTTGGTTTGTTGACATAATCTATACTTTTTAGGCTTTTGGTGTAATTTTTCTCTTCTCTATGTACGTAACAGTTCATCTTTGTACTATTTTAACTCTTGCATTTGCATGAAGTGATAATATGTAACCAACAGTTTAGGGATCCTTGCCTTTTCATGTCTGCCTTTTCTAGGTTGTGGATTTATTTGAAGTTTGTGTCTGTTTTTTTCCCCCCAACGTCTCTTCTTTTGTATACAAAAAGATAAAGGCTTTCGCTTAGTTGTTTGAACACAGTAACCTCCAAACATGCTTTCACTGTGAATGTGCCGAGGTGTTTCTGAGCATAGTGATTGTACTCTTGCAGATTTTGGTGACAGTGAAAGCTTCATCATGGTTGTGTGTCTGGATTATCATGGAATAACTCACAGATTTATCGTATGAACGTTTTTCTGGGTCTGAACTTATCAAATTGAGTTGTGTACATCTTCAGTACTTACTTGGAAAAGGGCACCATGCTGGGCTGAAAAAGACATGGCAGTGAAACCTGAACTTCTTACCAACAGAAGATAACATGATATCTCTTACATGCACAAATCTTACTGAGAAATTAAACATTTGACCAAACATTGTCTGTTAGAACTGAATGAAAATTGCCAACTGTACAAGTAAATTGCCCAGTAGGTTCACTTTAATTCAGGAATGACCAGCAGCTTCTCGTTCTGGAAATCAGATCCACATACTGGCACAGCTGTGCAGCTGCTTCACTGCTACCTGGCATAGTGGGAAGAGACAGGGACTAGGATAACCAAGAATGTAGGAGAGAGGGAGGGAGGAAGTAAAACAAGTAAGTCTTATATAGAAGTGAAGCATTCAAACTGAGTAATTCCCAAAGTTTACAAAGGATATGGCCTGTCAAACCGTGGCATGGACAAGAAAAAACAGTAATCTGCAGTCCAGACTGCCAAACTTGGTCTGTGTACCTACCTAGTAGTTTGTGAAGTGGAAAGGACCTGCTGCCAGTGGACGCTGAAATGCTGGGTTCGCCCAGGAAATTAAAGCATAACCTGCCAGGCTGTTTGGGTTGGTTTAATTGAGGCTCTCCCATGGAATGGGGGGGAGGACCAGAAGGATGAGGCTGCCCCTGCTTCCATAGCAGGCTGCTGCCTTGTACATGCACTAGCTGATCCTAACTTTTTGCTGCCTTAAAGTAAATACTGCACTCTTCATAATGGTGTGAGAGGAGAAGAGCCTTTGGGAGAGTGAGAAAACAAGGAAGCTGTAGCTATAGCTGGAGGGAAAGATGCTTGTCTGTGCTTTCAAATGTAAAACTCTACAGTTACTCTCTATTAACCACTGACCTCAAATGGCACTGTAGGATGTTAGCTTTTAAAAATCCATATATTTTAATGCTTACTTTTCTTGCTCTCAGCAGTTTTATAGTTTTTCCTGTACAGATTTGCTATGTGGAATTTTGTGTAATGTGAGAGGTAAAATTGAAGTGATCTGAATTCAGAAGAGTTAAAAATACTACTTAGGGTTCTTAAGTCTGAATATCAGTCTCTGTCATCTGCATTAGTTTCACTTGCACCAAATACTATGAGAAGTTCACCATTTTTTCTAATTTTGCTGATTAAAGTTACAGATAATAACTGTAACTTTAATGTGGTCACAGGGAGAAAGTAACTGAAATATGGAAAGTAGGCTCTTAATGAAACCATAAGTAGTGTTTAAAAATATTTTCATGAGTCTGAGTAATAGGGATGGAAAGAGAGATGTGGGAAATGATGAGGGCAAGCTGCTACAGAGAATGCTAGAGCTTCCTTCAGGGAAGAATCTGGCTAGAAATGCATAAAGTACTTGTCTGAGTTGTCACTGCAAGACTGACTGGGTTGATGGAGTTTGATGAGACCTGGGTTGACTTTTATTTGAGTTTCAAAGACTGGAAAGGCAGGAGAAGGTACCGATATTTAGTTTATTATTTTGGGAAAGAGATTTGTGTTGATCATCAGGGTGTAAAAATGAAAGCAAAAGTAGAAGCATTTGAATGCATGTAGAAAGCAAGATAAAAAGTCTAAAGCTACAGTAAACACATTCAGAAGAAGGCATCAAAGTGGCAAAGATTGTTTATGTTCAGAAAAATAAACTTCAGTATTTTAACAGTAAAGAATTTTTCTGAAAGAAATCTTTATTTTTTTCAGATGTATGATATAATTGAAGAACAACGACTTTAATACCCAACGTTAAGAAATATTAGGTTGGTTTGGTGTCTTAGGAGTGCAGTCAAATATGGGACACCCTCTAGATCATAACTATTGTTATTGTAGTTTCACAGTCTTGTTCCTCTGCTCTCAAGGGGGTTATCTGTAGGACAGTTCTTCCTCCTTAAAATTCCTGTTGCTCACTAGAGCATATTTTTCTTTTATGCAGGTAAAAGAGCAAACCACCCTAGTATGAACAGATTTGGCTAAAGTGAGAAAATAAGTGATCCTAAGTTCAACCGTGTTCTAAGAGATTATGTGATTACTCACCAGTAGCTTGTGACAAAGTAAATAGACTGTGCCTTTTTTTTTTTTTTTTAAGTATCTGAATAGTTTTTGGACTACTTAGTTATCATAACTAAATAACCTTCAATTTTATAGGCATTTGGCATACCTTCTGATGAAATCTTTGTTATCACCACAACAAATAGGAAGGAAATCTCTGAAGATAACTTCAGTAAGTATCTTAGATGACAAAATAATTACAGTTATTTCTTACATTGGCCATAAAGGTAACATGATAACTGTTTGTGCTCTATGATATACAGTAATTAACTGAAAGTACAAATCCTGTAATAGTTTGCCAAAAATTGTTTAAAAATTACTTTCACAAGCATGATTTTGATGAGTTCATATGATGACAGTTATACTAAGTATTTTCTGTCACAAAGTCTGTAAATGATAGGAAAAAATTATATGTACATCGCTATTACCTGAGAAAACTTGCATTCTAAAGCTTGGAAATGTGAAAGGATATTAATTTAAATGTAGTTGTTGTTAAATGCTGAACAGGCAACGCCTAGGACAATACACAGATTACCTGCGGCTAAGCCCGTACTTGTTTTGAGAGCACAAGTTGCCTGATGCAGTGCTCTTCAATGTACTTTACATTTCATCTTCACTGCAGGCGAGCTTGTTCACGATGGAGTTACTTTATATCTGCTGCAGTCAGTTGATCAAATGTTGCTTTTGGCAACCAAGGAGCGAATTGACTTTCTGCCCCACTATGACACACTTGTCAAAAGTGGCATGTACGAGTACTATGCCAGCGAGGGCCAAAATCCTTTGCGTAAGTACCTGCAAAAGTAATCTTGTGTAAATGATGTTTTTATGAATATAATGTGGTTATGAGCAGTTCAACTTAAAATTATAGCTGCTAAAAAATAGTCCTAACTGCAAAACAAAAATTAATGTGTTCTTTATACAAATTCTTCTTCTAAAAATTGTTAAAAGTAGCCACCTAAGGATCCAGATTTATAGAGATACCTTCTCAAATACTTGTTCAAGAAGTTTGAGTATTTTAGAAGTAAAATAACTTTAGCCTGAATAATCTTGTGCATGTCATTCAGACAGGTCAGCATTTGTGTTATGAGGTTTTTGTCTCCTGTACTAAACTGTAGACTTTGTGTTTGAATTTCATGAACGATTTTTGTGTGAGCTACTATAGAATGTTTTGTGCCCTCCCATCTGGGGTGCTACAGGGCTTAACTTACCAACAAGAGCAAGTAATTCTTTAAAAAGATGCTGCTTTAATCAGTTTTTATCTAAGTGGTGCATGAAATATGTAACCAGTATTTTGTATTGTTTTATTGAATAAATTACTTTCTGTTCATGGCTTCTCTGAAAATTCTGTCTGTGGCTGTGATTACCTTCTAAGTACTATGTAGTTCAAAGGTACAGCAGGTTCAAAATTGCACAGAAAAAAAATCCAAAAAATATCAAGAATCAAGCATCATACCATTCCTGTTGTTTTAAAACAATATAAAAAATGTTTATAAATAGCAGCTGTTATTTTTAAGGACCAGTCTTTCCCCTTTCCTCTTTGTGCACATCATTTGTTCTGTGCCCCGGCAAAGGCACTATTTTGGTTCGGGTTTGGTGGTACTGTTGAGTCAGTGGTACACCCATCCCTGTGCACAGGAATTGCTGTGTAAGGCCACTCAGAGCAAACATTCTGTGGAGATCTGTGCTTTATTCCTGCCAGCAGGCAGTAGTGGACCTGTGGCTTTCCAATACAGAGAAACTGACTGGAAAGGCCAAGCTGGGCATGGTCTGTAGCAACCACACCCTGGTGGAATTTGATTACATAGGCAAGTGTAAAGTATTGTAAGGACTCTAAACCTTAGGAAAAGACCTTTCAGTTGTTAAAGGATGTTAAAGGGTGTGGTTCATGGGACACCAGGAAACACCCTTGGGGATAAAGGAGTAGAAGAGTGCTTGCAGTTGCTTAAATGACTTCAGAGCGCAAGAACTATTGATTTCTATGTGGAAGAAATTGGGTGTAGAAGGCAGGAGAATAGCATGGCTGAGTAAAGACCTCCTGGTCAAACTGAAACACAAGAGAGAATTGCACAGCTGGTGGAAGCAAGCTATAGAATAATAGCAAGCTAGAGAATAATATAGCAATAATAGCTAGCAAGCAAGCTAGAGAATAATGCAGGGATATTGCCTGGGAATATACAGATGAGATCAGGAACACTAAGGCACAGCCGGAGCAAATTGGCAAGGGATGAGAAGAAGGTTAATAAGGGTTTTACAGATACATTAGAAAAGGATGACAAAAAAAGTTGCACCCTAAATAAATGAAATATGAGGTGAGGAGGTCTAGGGGCAGCTGACATGGGGAAGACTGAAGTACTAAACCAATGCCTAACCAATTCTGAGTGTTGATGAAGGACCATTGTTCTTTGCTATGGAATAGTAAATATGGATCACCTAACTGATGCTCAACTACTCTGCAATGAAGAAAGTTGCAAAAAAGTGCAGAACAGTTTTTGTACTTCGATAACAGCTTGAGGGAAAATGCCACGTGCTTCAGTATTGCTGTGTTACACTGATACTCAAGGGTTTTCTTTTACATGTCTGAAGTATGTGGCCAGTGTAAATTGCACTGTAGCATTCTGAAGAACTCTGCAAGTTGTAGGAAATAAGGTTTCCTCTTTAAAGAGACTGACTGGAAATGTGTGTTCACTAAAGCTGGTCAGTCAGATGGAGTTAATCTGAATTTGATGTATTTTTTCAGATTAAATGCAATTTTCCAGTAAACTTAGGTAGTTTTACTTTAATTAGGTAAGTGGTCCAAGCGTTAATGGTTAGAAACAACAAATTTGTGCAAACAGTTTGCCTGACTATTTCTGCAGTGTATTGCCATGGATCTGACAGAAATTTGGCTGTATTTACCATTCACTGAAATCCTTCAACCATTTCTACAATTTTCTTTGTTTTCTATAAAAAATTAACATTGTAATTTTAAGTGTTTCACAAAATTTCAATTCAGTTTTCTTCAGTTAATTAATTCTTCCCTCAATATTTTAACAAGTCAAAGTCCATTTTTATGTACTTTTGACTCACATATGAATCATAAAAATTAATTTCTAATCGTGAAAGGGACAAATCTGTCTTTTGTTAAGGAGATGGTTTATCATTGTTCTTTCTAATAATTGTGATATTGCCATTAAGAGATATGGGAGACTTAGTGATGAAACAAATCATAAAGTGCACGTAGAAAAGCTGTTTTGTTTTTTTAAACAAGATGTTATGTGATTTTGATTGTTCTAACTGGGCTTAGGTCTTGTCTGTGTTTAGCTAATGTGTTGTCCTAATTGTTGAAAGAAACTACTATAAGTGCGTGTCTGTTTTCTGAGCACTAATAGGGTTTTTTTTCGTCAATTTCTTTAGCATTTGCCCTTGCTGAATTGATTGACAATTCTCTATCAGCTACCTCTCAAAATACTGGCATTCGGAGTATACAGATAAAATTGGTAAGATAAAAATACTTCAATGTTTTCAGATGTAGCTTGCATTATCCTTTTTTTTCCTGTTGCTCCTTGTTGACTTGTGCTGTTTGTTTGTCTTTTCCCAAACAGCTGTTTGATGATTCCCAAGGAAAACCAGCTGTTGCTGTGATTGATAATGGAAGTGGAATGACTTCTAAACAGCTTAACAACTGGGCTGTATATAGATTGTCCAAGTTTACAAGACAAGGTGACTTTGAAAGGTTAGCAAGTTCTAAATATTTCTACAACAATTATCTAGCTCTGCAAAGGTCCATAAAATATGCTTTTAAGGCATACCTGTATACCAACACTCAGCTAAACCCTGTCGTTTTATGATTACATAAATAGACCCATACTTTTTCTAAGTAGGCAATAGAGAAGCTTTATAACACAAAACTGCTCTTCTGTTGTTGTGACACACTGAATACTCTGAATACTTTTTTGTTCTTGAGACCTTTTCTAAACTGTCTTTTGCTTGCCTGCATACAGTTTGGGGCATGCTATGTTCTGCAAGGGGTTTTTGTACCATGTTCATCTCTTACCTGAAAGCCTTTCAGTGGTGCATTAAATGATACATTCAATATCTGTTAAGCTACTGCAAAACAGATGGTTTTAGTTCAAATTTTCTTTTTTTTAATTTAAATTTTAATTCTGTATAATGTATTATAAATTATACCTGGAGATGTCTATTTTTTGATGCAGGCTACACAAAATAAATGTTTTGCATTTAAAGAAGAAAGTGGAGGTTCTGTGGTGGGTTTTGCTATTTATATGAATTAACTTTACAGTTTTGAGTCTGTTCTTAAGAGATGTTCTACCTGCACAGCCAGGCTTAATCCTAGTGTATAAAATTCCACAAAATCAGTTATGTACAGTTTTTGAGCTTTGGTCACATTTTAAATACCTTAAGCCTAGGATTGTAAATGTGAAGATGATAATTACAGTCTCAGTCATAACTACTTTGTCATATGAGCAGGTAGTGTAAAAAGTAATATGGTTGTGGGAAGTGATAATATAGCTGGGGGAATTGGAAACATCTCCAAATGGAAAGTCAATGTCTTTTAAGCATCTGGAGATATGTGCATAAAAAGTGATTCTGGGTCATTTGTAGAGAAATTCAATGCTTTTTGAAATTGCTGTAGCCAACTTTAGTAAATTTAGTATTCCTAAAATGCAGATTTAAACTGTGGATTACTACCACTTAATGGAAACAGAGGTCTAAATTATAGTAGGATACCATCTGCACCTTATTTTCATTTGGGACTGTTGTGATTTAAAGATAAATGTTTTCCTAAACTAGATAAGGCTGTTCAAGGTGACTTAGAAGACATGGAATTTCACTACTGATAGCATACATTATCTCTCCAAGTCTGCATTTAATAGTTGGTTGGCATTATTTCCCACTTTGACTTAAAAGTATTTTTATGAAAGGATGCTGTCAGAAAGATCAGGCTTGCTTTTTAAGCCATTTTTTTTAGTAAGATTTGGTTTACGAGAAGGAGCAGAAATGTTTTATAAGATGACTTAGGAAAATACTTACTCTGTCATTATCCTTTTAAAAAGAGTACATCAAGAATTTCAGGCACATATGTTTTAAGCTTGCAGTTTTAAAAGGTATAAAGTGAAGGATTTTTTAACAAAATGCCAGGAGGAAGAATTTAGTAGAAGCTTTAGATCAAAAGTATCTTTATGTTTTTTAATTACTTTTGTCTTGAAAAATTTTATTAAAGACACTTTTATTCTCAGTGATCACTCAGGATACGTGCGTCCTTTGCCAGTGCCTCGTAGTTTAAATAGTGATATCTCATATTTTGGAGTTGGAGGCAAGCAAGCAGTGTTCTTCGTGGGACAGTCTGCCAGAGTAAGTCAATGTCTGACTTTAATTTTATTTTAGAACGTTGGCACACAATCAGATTGTTACTTCCTAATTTTTAATCACAGCATTAAAGTATGTTATGATGTTAATTTTAAGTCTTATTTTGATTTTAAGTGCTGTTTCTTTAATAAAATCAGATGATAAGCAAACCTGCAGCATCTCAGGATGTTCATGAACTTGTCCTTTCTAAAGAGGATTTTGAAAAGAAGGAGAAAAACAAAGAAGCAATATATACTGGATTCATTCGAAACAGAAAGGTAAATACCCTTAAGATTCTCACATTTGTAATTGAAAGCCTTTCCCAGGTTAATGTGATTTAACTGTGTAATATTCCTGTAATACTTACCTGGGGATATCTTCACATTAGTGAAACATTTGCACCATGTAGTGTAAAAGGCAGTAACCAAGAACTTGAAGACACTAAAGACAATTTATGCCTTATTTTTTTATGTGATGCTTTTTCCTCTTTTCAGTTAAGGTTAAATGACAGAAATGCTTTACAGTTTTGCATGTCAGGTTAAGAAAAATACTTTAAAATACTTTTCCAAGCACAGCAATTTTTTTTGTTGTATATGAAACAAAAATGAATTTTCTCTGAAGCAGTAAGGAATAAATTAGGGAACCAAATTGTACTTGTTTAGAAATATGTACGACTAACCTGCATATGGGAGAGAAGTCCAGCCAGACCAACAAAACCCAATGATTTTATAAATATTCATAAATGTTGTAAAATAAATGAACTGTTTAGCTGAAAGCTAAACTCAACAGTCCTGATGCTTTTCATGAAGAAAAAGAGCCTAAGTAAAAAAGCTGTAAGATAAGGAGGAAGATTTAAAAGAACTGGTTTTTGGACATTTTTGGGCAAGGAGGGAGAGGCAAAGATATAGCTAAGGGTGCAGATGGGAGGAAAAATGGGTGGTGTGTATGATAAGGTAGTCAGACTTGAGCCCATATCTTGTGGATTATATCAGTGTTCTTGGTGTTTCATATGGATGAGAAAGGAACAGTAGGTAAATAAGGTTTTTATCATGCCAATTCTGGGTCAGTGAGTTGCAACAAAAAATGAATTGCCAGTTTTGGTTTTATTCTCTCTACAATATCAGACTCAAAAAGTAGAAACTGAAAATAAAAGCTGACAAAATCTGCTTTATTGTAAAGGGTACAAATGCTTTCCCTCCCTGCTTGATACTAAAGAGAAAGGTGGGATGATACAAAGTAGAAGACAAACTAAGGCACGCATAAGTTGGAAGAAAGCAGCTGAATGAGATGCATAGGTACTACTAAAGAGTTCAAGAAGCTGGTGCAATCAACTGTTTGAAATGCTGTGGTAATAATATAAAATCAAAGTTAAATTGACACTGTTAAAATGCAAGTAAAATTTTATTTAGAGTTAAAAGGTAACTTGTAACTATCCAAGAGGGAAGAGATGATGTGAAAAGTAATAGAAGTGAAGTGTGGAGATAATAGAGATTTCCCTAAAAGATTCCTAAAACTCAGGTTTAGGAATTTTTTTGCAAATCATTGAAATACCTAGGCCAGTTCATTATATTGGTGTGAAATAAAATGTATGAATCCATCTCGCTAAAGACTTGAAAAATGGTCTGTACTGTACATACTTCAGCAAGAGAATACTGTGGCAAAAGTAGAAATTGTAAATGGATTACTAGTGTGAGAAGAATAATTGAGCCTTTGAGCCATTCAGTTGGTGAAGGAAGTTACTTTTGCAAAGAAATTAAGATGTAGTTAATATGAAACAAAAAGAACTTTAGAACAAGGCCATAACACTGAAGAGAAGTAATATTAATGGTATCCCTGCTGGTCATCTTTCCTTGATGGGTAATAGGCACCTCTCTTCAATGCAGTCATTTCTCTGGACCATTGAATATTACAGAGAAGTAAATGGTAATTTTCTAGTTGAGATAGATGCTAGGAATGTAGGGGAAGGTGCCATGGTAGTTTGTAATCTGTAGTGGGAATGTAGCCAGATAATTCAGGAGTGGTATTTTGGAGGCTCTTTTGGTCTGTAAATTTCTTCCATGCTGTACAAAGTGGCACTTGTTCAGCATAAGTGTGCAGCTTCTAGGTTTGTCAGATCACATGGGGATGAGGACCAAGCAGCTCTGGCTTTTCTTTATTATTGCCAATCCCATCACTAGCATAGAAGAGTCCAGGCTATGCTATGGGCAGGCAAAAGAGATGTAGTCTTCTTTGACGAAAAGTCTCAAAAATTGTTTAATTATCCTTTTATCTAAGGAGAGCTCTTTGATTCCCTGGGGAAAGTAAGTCTTGATAGAACACCCTTAACTGTTTCACATAACTGGTTAGATAGGACATGTTTCCTTTCATGCCTTAGTGATATGGGGTTTGTCTGCTTTCCTGCAAAATAAGACATGTAGCTGCATTTACTACAACATATGTTCTCAGTTGTAGCAATTGTTTGAATTCACTAGAAAGATCTTAATCTTTGTTTTAAGATTAAGGGTTTTTTTCTGGATGTACCAAATGTAAGGGATTACTCACTGCTCCAGTGTGAAGCATGACATCAACCACTGTGTCTTCCTGCACTTTAGAGAACTGTCAAAAGAGCAAAGTGCATCCATTCAGGAAAAGACAGTCGGTAGTTTCTGGAATGAGGAATCTCTCTTTCTGTTAGACTACTTGACATTTCATCTGGAATTGAGGATTCACTTTTTTTTCTTTTATAACAAAACTGTTTCTTCTGCTTGAGTTTCTGCTATAGAAAGCAGCCTATCCCTTTAAAAGCCAGTAATTTTTTTTGGCTTTGTTTTCTTAAAGAGGACTTAATGTCTTGCACACTTAATGCTTCCACTTGATGGATGAGAACAGGGATATTACACAGCGCTACATTCAGCGTGCTTAAATGCATTTTTAGACAGCACACTTTAAGTGCTGTGGTGAAAGTGAGTTGAAAATAAACTGGATTGGGGATGTCACATTCTCAGTTTGTTGACTTTAATTTGGAAACCTTTATTTTAAGCTTTAATCCTTTGTGATACTTAGCATCGTGTGTTCTGTATTACTTTTATGTTTTTTAATCTCTTTCAAGTTGATGAGAGTTCGGAAATTCAGTTTACATCCCTGATCTTACTATTTTATTCTTTTTGCAGCCATCTGATTCTACTCACATCACAAGTGATGATGAAAGATTTCTTCATAATCTAATATTAGAAGAAAGGCATAAAGAGAGTTTCACAGCAGTTGTCATTACAGGTGTACAACCAGATCACATGCAGTACTTGAAAAACTACTTTCATCTTTGGACAAGGCAGCTGGCGTAAGTTGGTGATTTAAAAGATTTGAATTAAAAGTGGGCTACTAACAAAGTCAAGTAATTATGAACTGCTTCTTTTTTGTACTTTGACATTGGCCTTATTATTTTTAAGGCTGTTAAAACTTCAATTAGCCTCCCTATCTAACCAATTTTACAGAAATTAACACAACTGAATGGGGCACCCCCAACCAAAGATGTGATTTGATGATTAATACATAATCCACTGTAATTCTTACATACATATCCACTGTAATTTTTAGTAGCCTATTAATTTAATGGTGTATTACTAATGTAAAAAGTTATTTATCTAATTCCTAATAACTTCATCAGTTACTTTGCTCACAGCCGTGCTCCTAACCTTGGTACCTAGCATTGTGTTTACAGTTTTAGGGGATCTTTTGGTTGGTTGACTTTTTTAAACAACAATAAAAGAAGGTACTGCTCTTCATCCCAGTTTAAGAGAGAGAAGGATATATGACACTATCTGCTCTGTACTGTAATAATGTTGTCAGTGGGCCTGCAGAGCCTGGAGATACCTGTGAATAGTTTGGGCTTACCTGTTATGATGATGGATCCATCTGTGAATGTAAACTGAAATACAGAGGCCTAGACCAATATTGAAATCTGGCAAACTACACAACTTTGTTTTCAAACTATGATTTCATTTTTGTGATACCTATAATCTGATAATAATAGATGTACTTAAAAGAGGATTAATATAAGAATTAGGTAATATCTTACTATGTGAAATATCATTCAGTGTTGCACATAAAAACTTGTTGCTGAAACCATTTTTAATGTCATGAAAATATAGGGTACATCTACCCGCAGAGGATAATTTAGATCCCTCATTAGCTTCCAGGTGCTCATCCAGTTAACACTCACGCTTTAGTGTGTGTTAGTTCTTTCCAACCATCTCTTGAAGTGAAAGAGCTGCCTCTGTTTGAGATGGAACCCAGGTGCAATTATTCAGATATATGCCCTGTAGCTGTTACAGTAAAACCACTCACTTAGCCTTCCAGTGCTACACAGTCCTGTGTCACTGTTTCAGCTGTAATGGCCCTTTCCCTCAAACACTTCCCCATTCCCTTCTGCCATGCCTTTTGCCACACATGCAGGGTACCAGTTTCATTCCGCTTTCATGCGCTGCAGCACAGCCCTCATTATTGTGGATGCTTTGAAGTGGAGATGAACCCCTAAAATAACAATGTCTTAAGGCCAGGAGACTGCCTTTTGAAGTCTGGAAGCACACAAAATACTAAGCAGTTTGGACATACTATAAAATCCTGAGCAATGAGACCAGGAGGAGCTTTTTTCTGGGAACCAAGATTTCTCTTTGGGGAACATTTAGTGTAGTGGAGGTCAAAGATAAGTAGCTATAAACTTGCAGGTGCATTTGACTTTAGTCATGCATTCAGTCCCCTTGACTAGTACAATCTCATTTTTCTCCAGACCATCCCCCAGAGCTTTAAGGATACAGTCTTTGAAGTTGGAAGAATTAGCTAGCTTGCTGAAAAGTTGAAGTAAATGGAGTTAAGTTCCTCAGTTTTCTCAAATTGCATTTCTCTATGAAATTATTTAATCTATTTGACCACATGGATTTTTTGAAATTTCTTAAATGAGGAAAAATGCCAATTAGAAAGCAACGTTTAGAACTGAAAAACTATTTCTATTATGCAGATCACGTCCATGACTCCTACCTATATTCAAATTTATGTAAATAGTGTAAAGATAGCGATTGTTTGTTACATATTTCTGTTACTATTAGATGATTGATATAAAACTGATATCAGAGACAAAGTGTGGAAACATTTGTGGCTCTAGTTCTGATTTCCAGACTGCAAGACAATTTACAGTAGTTTTTTTTTAGTTTACCCTTTGATGTAAAGGATCTGTAGCCAGATAACAATTGTAACAATTGTAATTTTTTTCACTTACTCATTTTTTTTCAAATTTGTTTCCAATTATTTTACCCAAAAATTGGTCCTAGTGTGATTGTGCATGACAGAGATGAGAAGAATGAAAAGGAGTCACTCCCTTTAGTAAATCTTTTGTACCAGATATATGTTGTCGAGGAGTTGATTTATAACAGTGCAACAAACCAGTTATATTATAATAAAAATAAAAGCTTATTTAGATTTTTTTAAATTATAATGTGCAGTTTTTAAATTTCACTTGCTGGTTTGTTTTTTTTTTCTGAAATGTATTTCAGACATATCTATCACTATTATATCCATGGACCAAAAGGAAATGAAGCTAATGCTGTAACAAAGGAAATAAGCCCTTTCAACAACATTGATATTCAGGTAAGAGATTTTATACATGTGAGTCAAAAGTCCTCTTTAATGCCAACTTATTTTATATTGTGCCTGTTTGTCTGTAATAATGCATTTTAAAATACAGCATTCAAGATGTGTATGTAGTTTAATTTTTTGAAGTAATTCTGTTTAGCATTGCAGTGTAGGAACTAACTCCTTTGCTAACAGTCAATTGTCAAAGTGCTTATTAGTATAAGTCTTTTTGCTTTAAGGAAAATCAGCTTGTTTTCCTTTTTTCCAGATTTCAATGTTTGAAAAGGGAAAAGTGCCAAAGATTGTCAATCTGAGGGAGATCAAAGATGACATGCAGACATTGTATATAAACACTGCAGCAGATAGTTTTGAGTTCAAGGCACATGTTGAAGAAGAAGGTATAGTTGAAGGCATCATCCGATACCATCCCTTCCTTTATGATAAAGAAACATACCCTGATGATCCATGTTTTCCATCAAGTAAGTGAAATGTTTTGCTGCTTGTCAGTCCTATCATAGACAGTCCTACTACTCTAAATATTTTAATGAAATAAAAACAGAACAACTTTAGGTTGAAGTGTAAATATTACCTGGTTTAGGTTGTGACAGAACAAAAAAGTTCACATTCTTTTGGATGAACAGATCTTGTGAATTGTCTGTTGTGGTAACTCGTTCCTGTAAACTTAATCTTTGGCATACCACCATCTGATTCCAAATTATAAACTCTTATGGAATGTACTCCAGTTGAAACTTTGCACTTTCTTGATTGCATGTTTGCTCCAACAAAGTAATAAAATATGAGCAGTTGATTCAAGAGATTTTAAGAGATACAGATTCAAGAGATTATAGTATCGAAATACTGCAAAGGACAACATATAGTCTGAAGTCTTTAGTTTAAAATTTGTTTTACTCAGTTGTGAGTTTTCAAATGCTAGGGGTTTTAAAATTCCTTGTGCCTTTCTTTTTTTGACAAAGCAAATCTTGAGTTAATTGGGACAAGATTTCATGATACTAGAAGAACATCAGTTGAAACGAAGGAAAAAGTAACACTCAAAATTTTAAAGTTTTGATTTGGTAACATTTAACTTCCATTTAGAATTTTTCTTTACCTTCCTTAGTTTTTCTGCTTGGTATTTCTAAAACAGGAAAAAAAATGTAATATTGTATGTAATGAGCTTGATATAATGTGCGTTGCTTCTGTGCTGAATGTAATAACAATAGTACTTCTTCATTAAGTTTGCAATGGGTTTGGATATTACATTAGTTTTTTAAGGAAATATATTCAGGAGACTATCTTTCTTTTTTTTTTTTTAACAAGGATTAAATGATGATGACGACGATGACTGTTTTTTAGTAGAAAAAGGTGCCAGAGGAAAAAGGCCTATTTTTGAATGTTTTTGGAATGGAAGATTAATACCATACACAACTGTGGAAGAGTAAGTGGTGATGTGTTTGTACATTCTCTTTCTATAACGTAAACCTCTCTTTATGAAAAAGGATTGTAATGACTTTCTCCTTTTAAGTTTTGACTGGTGCGCTCCTCCAAAGAAGAGAGGATTGGCACCAATTGAATGCTACAACAGAATTTCTGGTGCATTGTTTACCAATGATAAGTTCCAGGTCAGCACAAACAAACTCACTTTCATGGATCTGGAGCTGAAGCTAAAGGATAAGAATACTTTGTTCACAAGAATCTTCAATGGACAGGTAATTACTGCATTCTGTTAAGTGTTTCTTCTTGGTGAAGTTCAGTGCATGTAATACAGAAACCTTTGTTTACTGGTTATTTGTTCATGTCTCTCTGGTTTAGTGAGCAGTAAAGCTGAATCTTTAAATCTGAAAACTTAAGACTCAGTATTTTTCCTTTTATTTTCTTGAACAATTACTTTATTTAGTTGTTACATGTCAGTTTTTTCTGGAAAAACCCTCTTCCTAAAGGAATATGGCTGCTGGGGGAAGCACTTTTTTTTGACTTTAAGTGTAGCTTTCCTCGAGTTTTTTAAAGTTTTCAGACTGAAGAATCCTTTTTTTTCTTTGCTTCTGTTCCTGTGTTTCTTTTTCTTTTCTGTTTGTTCTTTTTGTGTGTGTGTGACTTTTTGGCTTTTCATTTGAGTACAGTATCTCTGTACTCTTACAACTGTTCAGGCTTCTGATGTGGTCAGATTCAAATTTTATAATACATTGTTAATATGTAATTATTTTGTAATCTCTTTATAGGAGCAGCGAATGAAAATTGACAGAGAATTTGCTCTGTGGCTCAAAGACTGTCATGAAAAATATGACAAACAGATAAAATTCACAGTCTTTAAAGGAATAACTGTACGTACTGATGTATTATCCAAAAGAATGCAGAGCCCTTGGACAATGTATGCTGCAATAGAGTGGGATGGAAAAACATACAAAACTGGACAGCTGGTATGTTAGTTAAACCCTATGAAAGGCAGACACTGTGCATTTGATGCAGAAGTAATGAATTAATTGGTGTCTTCTGCTTATAGGTGAAAACTACTAAGACTCATCCAATATTCTATGGAAGCATTGAGAAATTTTACTTGTATGGGGACCATGATGGGGATATATTTGCCACTGGGGGAGAGGTTCAGATTGCTTTGGTAAGAAGAAATACAGAAAGGATTCTCACAGCTAGTGTGGATATTAAATCTTTAAACATAGTCCATTGTCTGACCTGATTAAATTACTTTAAATAACAGTAAATACCTTTAATGTTATTTTTTACAATCAGCAATCTAGAAATACTCAACTTGAGCTTTAATGTGAATATATTAAAATTATTATTCATTATGAACAGTCTGACTTAGTAAGATTTGTGTATGGAATAAAGTATCACAGTTAACATCAACAGTATATTGTGCATCCATTTGTAACTCTTACGGTTTCAGCAAATTTTAAAACAGTATCTTGTAGTTTCACCAGGTAGTATTTGTTAGCATATTGCATTATATCTGTGTTGACTTGTTTAGTCCCTTGATTGGGAGGTCTTTCTCATCTGACATATTATAAAGTCTGGCCACTTATAACTGCACTGAATTTTTATTTCAGGAACCACAGGCGTTGTATGCTGAAACAAAAATTATTCCAATCTCAAAACTTGACAGAACAGTGTCTGACAAAGTTGTTAAAAAATACATAGAGGATGAAATGGCTAGGTAAGCACCAAGTAACAATTACATAATTGTGGAGTTCCTAATTATAGTTTTTGTATTTAATCAGGAATCAAACAAAGTTCAGTTTTATTCCCAAATGGGAAAGCAGTCAGCTGTTTCAGTAGAAACCAAAAAAAAAAAAAAGCCGAGAAGACATAGGTTGGGATTTGGTTTTTCTTTCCCTACCACAAAAATAGTTTCACATGTATTTAACTAAAGGTAAATTGCTCTTTATTTTAACTTACTGAAAAAACATTCTCCCTTTTTTTTTTTTCTATTAGACTTCCTGATAAATTATCAGTAACATGGCCTGAAGGAGATGAGTTGTTACCAAATGAAACAAGATTTGCTGGTACACCAATAGGTATATTTTTTTCTTCCAAATATTAAACGCCAATTAAAAAATACATTGTGCACCCTTGTTAAAAAGACAAGCATACAGAAATCTCTGATCACTTTTAATTCACTTTTAATTCACAACAGATTTTAAAAGTCTGTCATCTTTCATTTTAAATTCAGGAGCATTAAGAATAGAAATTTTAAATAAAAAAGGAGAAGCAATGCAAAAACTTCCAGGTACAAGCCACGGAGGTTCAAAGAAACTTCTTGTTGAACTCAAAGTTATTTTGCATTGTGAGTATTTCATTATATTTAATTGTATCTTTATTATTTTTAAAGTGCATAATGGATAATAAGGTATTTAATTGTATAATATATGTATATATTTTAAATATATATGTATATATTTAAAATACATATTTGAATGTGACAAATGGATGTCGTAGTTAGACAATATTCCATCAGTTCATGTAGCATTTCAAAGCCACTTTTCATGAAATGACAACTGCCTCAATACCATGTATTGTCTTAATGCTGTATTTTGATTACATCTTCTGTCACAAGTAAGGAGGGCCTAACAATTCCAGCCTGTTCTACTTAACCTGCATAAGAAGATGGGTAAAATGGATAATGTTTCTGTAGTTCATGTAGCAATTTACATGAGCTGCATAAAAGTGGGGAATCAGACTTGTTTAGTATCTAACATAAATTCGCTTCAGAATTTTTAAAAAATCAAGGGGTTTTTTTGATTTACTGGTTTGTGGTTTCCATTTTGTGGGTACTTCACTTGATGTTCTCACATTGCATTGTTAAGAATTGCATTCTGTCCAAGTTTTTTTGTTTTGAACACAGAATTAGAACACCAAATTCTCTGAAAACTCCAATTCTGCACATGTCAAATGTATTTGAAACTTGTAGAAACCTAAAATCTTCTTTCTTTCCATACACCATAAGCAATTCCTTAATCTGTTAGGAGTTGTAAAAATAGCTTTATGAGCACTGAGGTTATTGTAGTGGTACATGTCAAGGAAACCAAATTGAAGTATCTTAGCTACAGTTTAGTGCACGTGTCATGAGGCTACACGTGGTATTTTAATGGCTCTTGTTCATGGGAGCTGGCTGCTGTGCATGACCATTGTCCAGCATAGTGTGCTGGGGCATAAAGAGGTTGGAATTGAACAAAAGCTGTTCATTTAATCTGGATTATCAAATTGTCTCCTATCAGCATGTGTGACACACCAGCATTTTGCAAACTTAATGAGATAGGGCATCCTGATCTCAGCAAGTATGGACTTGAGAGAGACCTGGTGTTTCTGTTGTTCTGTTTTGTCAGGGTCGTTCTTAGGATCACTGAAAAGTCTGCCTTCAGGACCTTTCATGTCTCCTGACCCATTCATTGAGGGAAATTTGTACTTTTAACTGTTTCTACTACTTCCTGTGTTAGCTTTTTTTCTCTACTCAGTTGAAGAATCAGTAGTGTAATCCTCATCTTCTTCACCAGAACAATGAATCCTAAGTGATGATTTGGGCATAGCACACCTAGCAAAACTCAAACCCTTAATTGTATAAATGAGAGAAATGTGGTTACACCCATACAAAGGCCAAGAGCAAATATAATGTACAAAAAGTTTCTCTTCTCTTTTGAGGAGTGAATACTTGATGAACTGTAGTGTGGTCTACCAAGAGACCTGAGCTATGAGAAACCTGATCTGTTACTGGGGAGTCTTATTATACAAGCTTCAATTCAAAATTAGGGTTTGAATTAGGGTAAGGGAATGATAAAATCTTGTTGACAGCTCTTACTTTATCTTATGTATGCCATTTGGTGCAAGGACAGGGTCTTGAAACTGTTTTGCTTAGCTATAAAACAATTTGTATTTCTACTGCATTTCTTTTTATTCTGTGTAGTCTTATTGCAGTCACATTCTATATTTTGAAGTGTGTTTCAGTGGAAAATAAAAAGTATTACTACCTCTTGATACTTCCAACAATAAATCTTACCTTCTGTATTTATCTTAGGTTATAGAACCAGTCACTAAAACTGAAACTGCCTCAGAGTTTCAGTGTGTTATTTTTTGTATATGTCTTAATTCTGCAGAGGTTTATAAAGACAGATAAAACAATTTGGAGCAAAACAGGAATTTTTTTTTCCAGTTATGTTTTCTGTCAACTGCACATTTTTATCATTGCTCCCATTTAAGCGGTTTTGCTACAGTCATTTGTCAGTTTGATCCATTACCAGCATGGAGTGCAGGGTGCTCATAGTTACAGGGAATGTACAACCAATGAGCTAACAAAATTCAACTTTACAAACCTGCTTCTTTCAGTGCAATGGGCCTGAGGCTAGCAAGTTTTAATTAAAATAGGATTAGACAGGGAACTCATTTGTTTAGCTGTGATCATTGTGTTTAGTTGTAAACCTGAATCAATGTTAGTTAGATCCAGAAGTGATAGTAATACTAAATAATAAGTGATGCTAATGCTTGAAAAAGTTAAGAACTATGGTGTAAAATTTAAATACATGAGCTAAGTGTTTGTTTTGCAGCACCTACTGAGAATAAAGAAATAATTTCCCATATCAGTCAGCATGGAGGCAAGTGGCCATACTGGTTTAAAAAAATGGGTAAGTTGCATATTCAATATCTTCAGTTTATTTGTAATTTTTTTTTTCTAATTGTACTTTTATATCTGTTTAGAAAATCTTCAGAAACTTGGTAACTACTCCTTGAAACTGCAAGTAGTGTTGAATGAAAGTAATGCAGACACTTACGCAGGAAGGCCTCTGCCATCTAAAGTATTTAAATTTACTATTGTAGGTAAGAATTCCCATCTTTTTTCCTATTTTTAGTGTTTCTGTTTGATTCATATTATATCAAAATTTGTCATGTCGTAGTTGAGACATGGTTTTCAGCACTGAAAAGTAGCATTTGCATGTGAAATTTGAAGAATTTCCAGGAAACAGTGGGGTTTTGTAGTAGGTTTTGATCTCATGTGTAATGTGTTGGCTCTGTGGCAGGCAGTTTTACATAAAAAATAAAGCTCCTTGATGTGAACTTTCCTAAATGTACATTAAAAAAACCAAACTTAAACTTCATTAGAATCCCCCCTTTTCCACATGCCATTGACATAAATATTCTTTCATAAAACTAGTATTCATTAGGCCAACTTTCATGCATAAACCACAGAAGTGCATTCAAAAACAGGTTATATGTTTAAAATAAACATGTTGAGATTGAAGTCTTTTTTAAATTAATTAATTAAGGAAGAATCCGATGCAAAACTAAATTCTCATTTGGTTGTAATGGATATGTCTCTTTACTGCAATGCTTACTAGAATACTCATTTCAGAAAGGGTCAGTGTGAAAGGAGAGGTGGTGAGGTAGCCTGAGAGGGTTTAGACTTTCCAGAGCTTGATGATGGTGACAGTTATTGTTGAGTGTCTGTGGCTGAGAGAACAGAGAAGGCCAACAAGGTAGATACTGTAGTGGGAGTCTGTTACAGACCACCCAGCCAGGATGCAGAGGCAGATTAAATACATAAACAGCTGGGAGAAGTGTCACAATCACTAGTCCTTGTTCTTACGGGGGACTTCCTCTTTCCCAGATGTATGCTGGAAATATAGCACAGCAGGAAATGGTCTAGGAGGTTCCTAGAGTCTGTTGAAGAGAACTTGCTGAGCTGACACAACTGGTGAGGGAGCCAGCTGCGCAGGGAGCCCCATCTCCTTTGTGACTTTCTCTTTGTGAAGAGAGAAGGACTGGTGGGTGGTTGGAGGCTGTCTTGAGCATATCAGTCATAAAATGGATGTTTACAGTGTTCACTGTTCTTGAAGTAAGGAGAGAACTGTCACCTTGGACTTCCAGAGAGCAGGATTTGGCCTGTTAGGTGAGTGGTTGACAGAGTCCCTTGGGAGGTAGTTCTGAAGGGCAGAGGAATCCAGAAAGGCTGGAAGAAGAAGAGCAAAAAGGAAGTTCACAACCTGAACTTCAGGAAAAGACTCTGGCCTCTTCAAAGATCTGCCTGTTAGAGCTCTATGGAAAGAGGCCCTGGACAGACTGGAGGCCCAAGCAAGTTTGTTAGTATTCACAGTCACTTCCAAGCTCAGATCTGGTTCATCAACTGAATAGAAAGTCAGACAAAAATTCCTGGAGTCTTGCATGGATGAACAAGGAACTACTGGCAAAACTCAACACAAAGAAGTATACAGAAGGTGGAAATGGAACCAAGTAACTGGGGAGGAATACAGACACCATCCAAGCATGCAGGGATGGGGTTAGGAAAGCCAAAGTCCAATTGGAATTGAAAATGGAATCACTAGCAAGTGATATCAAAGTCAAGAAGATAGACTTTTTTAAATACATAGGTGACAAAAGGATGGCTGAAATAAACATGGGCCCACTGTTGAATGAGGCAGGGAACACAGGATGTGGAAAAGTCTGAGATACTGAAATCGTCTGCCTTAGTATTTACTAGTAAGTAAATACTAGAATCCCAGACCCCAAAGACCTTCCCCTGATGAAAGGTCTGGAACAAGGAGGATACACCCTTGGTGGAAGATGATCAGGCCAGGGAATACCTAAGGAAACCGGTGATACCCAAGTCCGTGGGCCATGATGAGACACACTCATGAGCCAGAGAGAGCTGACTGATAATCCTTATGAGGCCACTCAATTAAATAATCATGGCAATTGAGAGAACTTCCTGATGTTTTGAGGAAAGCATCACTCCCATCTACAGAAATCAGGAAGAGGACACACAGAGCTACAGGCCAGTCAACTTCATCTCAGTGGAAAGGTGATGTTTGTGGGAAGGTAATGGAGCAACTAATCCTGAAAACCATTTCCAGGTATGTGAAGGACTAGAAGATCATCAGGAGTAGTTAGCATGGATTCAACTTCTATGATGAAAGGACTAGCTTAGTAGATGTTGTCTACCTAGACTTCAGCAGGGTTCTCATCAGTAAGATCCCATAAGATCCTTACAGAGAAGCTCATGGAGTTTGCACTGGATGAACAGAGTGAGGTGAATTAATGAACAGTGAGCCCAGAGAGTGGTGATCTGTCTAGTTGGAGGGCAGCAAGTAGGGGTTACCCCAGGGGCCAAAACAGGGTTTGAATTCTGCTCAATGTCTTCATTCATGATCTGGATAACAAGAGAGAATGTACCTTTAGCAAGTCTTCCTGATAACACAAAACTGGGAAGAGTGGCTGATACACCTGAGAATTTGCCACCATCCAGAGCGACCTCAACAGGCTGCAGAAATTGGCTGTCTGGAGCCTTAGGAAATCCAGCATGAAGGGCGAAGTCCTGCACCATGGAAGGACAACCCCCTACCTGCCACCCAGGTATCTGGAAAGCAGCAGGAAAGGACCTGGAGGTCCTGGTGGGCAGCAGGTGGACACAAACCAGCAATGTGCCCTTACAGCAACAAGCAGCAACAACTTCTTGGGCTGCATTAGAAGCTGGACAAGGGAGGATTGGTGAGGCTAGCTGGGGTACTGTTCCCAGAACTGGACACATTTCATTACAACACACAGACATGGATATTCTGGAGAGAGTCTAGCACAGGCCCCTGAAGCTGAGAAAGGGACTGGAGGGTCCTGAGGCAGTGAAACAATTTTCCCAGAGAAGTTGTGGTAGCCCCACCCCTGGAAGTGTTCAAGACCAGGTAGTATGGGACTCTGAGCAACCTTGTCTAGTGGAAGGTGTTCCTGTCCACAGTGGGGGGGGTTGGAACTGGGTGATGTTTAAGGTCCTTTCCAACTCAAAGCATTCTATGATTCCATGATCTCTTACCTGAAAAAAGTCTGGGAGAGCAGTGACTGCTTTGCCTGAAGATGACTCATGGGGGTCTTACCAATGTCTATAAATAACTGAAGGAAGTGTAAAGAAGGTGGAGCCAGGCTTTTTCCAGTGGTGCTCAGTGACAGGACCAGAGCCAAGGGGCACACACTGAAACACAGGAGGTTCTCTCCAAACATCAGGAAACAGGGGTTTTTTACTATAAATGTGACGCAGTGGTGGCACAAGTTGCCCAAGAAGTTGTGGAGTTTCTTGGTGATATCAAAAGTTGTCTAAAGATGTTCCTGGGCAGCTGACTCTAGGTGGTGCCATTTGAGCCAGAGGCATTGGATAAGATGACCTCCAGAAAACCCTTCTGACCTCAGCCATTCTGTGAACTTTATCTACAAGAGGGACAGGAAGAGGGAAAGAAAAAAAAGCTAATTTCTTTGCATTTAATATCAAAATGGTTATTTTTGTCACAATTTTGGGAGGTACAGCTAACATCTGTTTTCAGAAGATCAAAGCAGGGGGAAAATATCAATGTTTTCTATTTCTTCCACAAAAGAGAGGCTTTGAATGCAAATTCTTGAGGCAGAAAATAGTTCTTTGTATGTAGCATATTTTTCTAATAGTTTCTACGTATTGTCAGAGTATAAAGAGGTGTTCTTGTATGACAGTAAAGGAAAAAAAATGTTTGGCATTACTTCAAAAGAGTAGTTATCTAAACATATGTCTGAAAACATGCCATGGAAGGCTCAAGATGTTTCTGTGAACTTGCAAGTAAAGAAGAGGAAAAAAAAAACTTGTTCTCTGTAGAAAAATGAACCTTTCCTCTTCTTTTATCTCTTTATCAAAGTGAAAAGAGAATCTTACTATTTTCCAATAGTAGTGTCTGTTTACTTTGTGTCTGAAAACCTCTTGACTTAATTGCAGCCTTAATCAAGAAAAAGCCAAGGAGTGCACATAATTCTTTCTCAAAATGTATTATTCTTTTCTCTTAGAGGGCAAACCAGAGAAATTTTTGGTGGGTCTCTTGGAGCTTCCTTTTCGAATTGGAGTACCTTTTAGTATTCCTTTGGAATTGCAGGATGAATTTGGTCATACAACACACTTGACAAATCGCATTAGACCAATTCTGGAAGCTAGGTAATTCAGCCATCTTTTTTCTTTGCCCTTTCTTTATATGACAATAATATAATAATACTTTAGGGTTTATCTGAATGATATTCTAGCAATTTCTCACATAAATTAACTGATATTTTTTCCTTTTGTTTTCATAAGAATGTCTGAAAGTATCTTAAACACTGTGTTTGTTTTTAAACTGGTTCTCTTGTGTTTTCTATATATTTTTCTAGTGGATTAACACTGAAGCATGACGACATACCTGTGGCAACAAAGTGTGTCATTAAGGGTGTTACTGCTAAAGGCTGTGTAAATAGTTGCCAGGGCAAGGTAGGCTAATAAATTTAAACTTTAAGTAGCATATTAAGAGACAGAGAAAATAATGTTTGTGTGAAATGAATTGTTAAGTTTGGTCTGCACTAATGACTACAGATATTTCTTGGGATATTTTTAAATTATCTTTAAGAGCTCTACTTGGAGAAATTTGTATTTCCTATACCTGCACTCTTTTCACAACTGATGGGACCTGGAGCTAGAAAGGCTGAGCAACACATGGATGTGTGGTAGAGTGTTCCCAGCACACCAAATCAGCTGTCTTAGTTTGAACTAGTGCTGAGATTGGTTTAGACCAAATCATCCTAGTGACTTTTGCACTGAAAGATGATAGGGAGCTAAAGAAAATGAAATCTTACATTCTTAGTTCAGATGAGAGTAGTAGCAGCTAATATGCAGGGTGTCTGCTCAAGCTTCTTTAATTTTTTTAATAATAAGTTTCCACTATTCTTGTTGCACTTACACATTTATGCTTATCCACTTACACACTTATGTTATCTAAAGCCAACCTGTTACTGATGGATTCTCAGCACCTTGTCAAGCTTCTGCTTTACTGTAAAACCCAAAATGTACATTCCATGTTAAAAAGATTTTTTTCATAAAACAGATCTTAATGCTTTTGATGAATATAGATTTAAATATTTTAAAAATATTTTTAAATTATTTACAAGGCATATTTACACAGTATTTTAGCCAGGTCCCTATCCTTTCATTTAGTCTGATAGTCTAGTATATTAATGACAAAGCTAGGAGATGAGGTATCCCATTTTACTGTTGATATTGTTGCTTAGAAAATAGCAAATAATGTTGCTGGTGGAAAGATGTATGAAGAGGAGAAACAGCATATATACCTGCTTATTGAAAATTAAAGGGTGTTCAGTGTAGTAAATTTTGTAGGTGAAGTTCATAATCTAAGGTGAAGGGCAAGAACAATGGCATAAAATGGAGTGGATTATGAGAAATAAAGTATATAGGAGCAAATGTGCCAGACTTTAGCAAGAGATAAATTTGGTGAGGGGCAAGACCAAGAATCAGTTAGGGAATTTGCAGTATAGAAATAATATTGTACCATAATAATTAAAAAAATTATTCTTATTACTATTTTTCATTTTCTGATTTTAATGTGAAAATTTGTTTTAGTGATGCAGTTTACAGCAGTTATTTTTCTTACATCCTTAATCAAAGATAGATGGATAATGCTAGTGATGCCTTGCTAAGGAATAACAAACACAGAACTTGCAGACCCTTATTTTAAAACTGGTTGTTTTTTTTTAACTACTGTATTTTTCCCCCATTAAAACAGCCTCTAAGCAGGAAATGAAAAGTTGTGACCGCTGCTTTTCATAGTTTCAGAATCATGTAGTTTAACATATAAATCCTGAATTGAACATCTCTGGTTATAATAATACGGAAAAGAGGTTTCAGTACAGGAAAAAAAAGAATCTTTATTTTTTGTAGCACTGCAAGACTATTTCTAGGGGCTTCTGAAATTAACATATATACAAATTGACATGATTATGTGAAACTAATACATGGTTTTATTTAAGGTTAATAATTAAAATATTCTTTTCATTAGAACTTTAATCTCAAGATTACTCTTCCTGGTTTGAAAGAAGATACACAAGTCATTAAAATAAGATTGCAGCCTGGTAAGTATCCTTAAAATATTTAGTGAAATTCTTTTAAATTTTATTCTGACACTGTTAATGAAAGCTTCTCCCAAGAAAGTAAAATATTTAGTGAGGCATAAAAAAGGATTCAAGTGATGACTAGAAAGGAAATAAAGCCAAGAGCATCTCATTCTTGGCAGGAGTATCATTGTACTCACAGTACAATCTTATCTACTATTCTAGGGGCTGGAATATTGCTTGCTTATTTGAGATACATTTTTGTCTTTTAATTACTTTAAATCTTTTTCTAATCTAGCACCACTGAATGAATGAATTTCTTATCTTCTTGTTTTTCTTTAGCATTAAGACTTTTAACCTGTACTAATCAGTATTGACCTGTTCTCTCTGCAGAAAACCTTTTATGAATGAATAAGTGGTCATTCAGTTTCTTAACTGAGCAAAGGGGGATGCTTTGGTAATTGAATTGTGTCTGAAATTTTTATGTTACATGAATTTATCATAATGCAAGACAAGAACATAGAGGTCTGTAAGGACACTGCCCTTACCAGAATTTTATGCTTTCTGGATGTCTTGATTCAGAGGAGTCCCTTATATGAGATCTTGTTATCCCTTGTTACCTGGGTTTTTCTGGATTTGGGATATAAAGTATAGTATGAAAGCTAAGTTTTGGCCTCCCAGATTACCAAACTTCAGGCTTGCCCATCTCATTTTGCAGAGATACTGTCTTCTACTTTGTAAGACCAACAATGCACAGTTTAGTCCATTAATCTTTATCCTTTGAGGAGTTAAGGGTTTATGTAGAAAACAGTGAAATGATTGGACTTGAGACAGACTGTGTTGTGTGCTGCTGTTATTTACCTTGGACTATTATTTACCTTCGTCCTTCATTTTGCTTTCGACAATGTAGAGATGCTTCACTGCCTCTTTCTTCTCACTTGAGTTAAATCCTTGGCTTTGTAAGCTGGTTTTTGAGGAAGGAATAATTAAAGCTATTTCAGTCTCATTCTTCAACTAGTGAGTTTGAAATAGAAGATTTAATAAGTCATGCATAAAGGATGCTTCTGAAAAATTACCATCTTTGTTCTTTCAGAACCTATCTTCTAATAGTAATCTATTACTTACTTCTCTTTTTAAAAACTTATAAAATAAGTCTATCTCCTGGAACACATAATTATCTGAATAGCTTCACTTTCTTATCTAAGTAATGACAACAAAATTTTCTTTTGCATTTTTTTGCATGCAGATTGTAGCTGTGATAGCTTTGGCAATTAATTGGATATCTCAACATTATTTTTTTTTGTGTTTATCATGTCACAAGAAAGCTCAAAGTTTCTTTTTTGATGAATCTGAATCCATATAATATGTAAACAAAATTATATCATGTGTTTACACCTTGTATATTCTGAATTTCATCGTGTTTCTCTAAGGGTTATCTACTAAGTTCAAAAGGTTGGCAGATGGTATGTGTTGAAAGACAGAAAGTCTAGAACATGTCAGTACAAACCAACATATATACCCGAATTGTTTGAAATGGTTTGTTTCCACAAATTTCTTAATAGCTTGGCTTTAAAATCTCTGAGATAGCAAATTTAGTGTCTCACAAGTTATCCAGAATGTAACTATTGTTCTGCAATTGTGCATTTTTTACAGGCCCTCCTCGTCAATTGAAAGTAAAACCAGATTCAGAAATTCTAAAGATTGAAAATGGTACAGCTTTTCCCTTTCAGGTTGAAGTACTGGATGAATCAGGAAATATAACAGCACAGCCAGAGTTGATTGTTCATTGTAAGGTAAACTTCATTTCATAGTGTGCCATAAGGATTTTTATTCTTGCCTTTTAAAGGGTTGGAAGAAGAATCTGTGTTGGAATCTACGTAGAATTTAATATCTTTAGCAATGCTTTTCAAGTTTCTACAGCTTGCTAGCCATAACTGTGACTCTCTTACCTCTTATGTATTATGAGCCATTCAGTAAGTTTTAGAATCAGTGGAACATGACCTTAGAAAAGGAGGAGAAAATTATGTGAGGATGTATAGGTTCAATTTTAAGGCATTTTAGACCATATTTATCATATACAATGTTAAAATTTATTCAGAAAAATAACTTCAGAAAGCTTACTTTTGGTATTTATAAGTTGAAAATTCAAGTCTAGTGCCTAATAATAATATTAGAAATTATCATAAGCACCAATATAAGCTCAGAAGGGAATGCATATCTTGCTCTGACTTTAGGAGGTAAAAAAACTTCCCCTTTTGGCCATCTTTTTTGGTCTCAGGAAAGTGACTTCCCCAGTTCTAGTGAAATCCAGCAAGGGTATATAGAAGTGTTTCCCCACTGCAAAATAGGCTGCATTCCATTTGCACTTTATATGGGTCTGTAGACTGGGTCTGCAGTGATATGATGAATGTGATGTTTAAATTCCTTTAATGTGTGATGTTTAGTAAATTACTCCATAAGTTAATTGAATTTATTGCATAATGGCAGAAGAGTCTAATTATTGTGTGTTATTAAAGCAAGTGAGTAGATAGTATACTTTATTTCTATAACTTACTCCTTTCTCCCACACATCTCTTATCACCTGCAGAAAAATACAGGTTCCAGTTGTTTCCAATTGTCTTACAGTTGTTGGAAAACTGAAATATATTATTTTTTTCTGTAAAGAATTATATATATATTTGGACTTTGCAAATAATCATTTCTGAAATAATCATGGTAGTTCTGTAAAAGAAACTTGATGTTTAATCTTACATTTTCAATAGTTTTTAGGTGCTTCAGACCTTCCTGTGTATTCTGTGGACTGCAGTAATGGAGGAACAAACATTTTAACTGGTCCAGTTATACATGTACAGAATATCAAAAAAGACCAGATACTGAAAGCAAGGTTTGAAGTACTTGTAAGTATTGGTTGGACTGTTTGGATTAACAAAAGATTGAAAAGTTTATTGTACTATCTTGCCAGCATTTTTTATGAATAAGCTTAGCTCCACCAAAGTTAGCGGTATCATAAACCTCATAATCAAGTGGCTACGCTTTTTTATCGCTAGAAAATAATAAAAAGGCAAAGAGTTTTTTCCATTTTTTTATTCACTTCTAATTCTATTTGTTAAATCCATGAGGTGTTTCAGAAATATGCATGTTTTCTGGGATTTTTCTTCCCCTTTTTAATTCCTGGATTGTTTTCACAAACTGCCCTCATTGCATAAACATTTTAGTGTAAGAATAGGTATGGCAATCAATAGTTTTTTGTAGCATTTCAGTTTCAAAGCTCATGAAGTATGAATTTTTTAAAATACTGTTGAACATTCTAGTTCCCTGTCAGTCAGGAGAGTCATGCTGCTTGAGAAAATAAGACCTGTGTGTGTTTTACTCTGGAAAATGTGTGAATAAATACTAGTATGGCAAAGTGAATTATGTGAAGGAATACTTAGGATTGCGCTTAAGAAGTATTTTGTAAATTTTATAACCCACTATTTCTGGAATAGAAAAAAATCTAAACAGCTAGCATCAATTCTAGTATCTATTAAAAGTTGTAAGTATATTGGCATATCTTTTTGATTTACTTTTGACAAATCAAGCTGATTTCATGTTTGTACACCTGGTCATACCTGGTAATTCTGCGTAGAGCCATAGGCTATTATGGTGTTATGTGTATGCATATCTAAATTTAGTATCTTAATTATTTGTCTTTTTTTTTTTATCTATGAATAGAATTGCAAAGATGTGCCACCAGTGGAAAAGATTATAAAACTTCTTCCTAGCAGTCATGTTGCAAGACTACAGGTCTTAAGTATGAATGGACAAAAAGCTCTTCAGATTAAACATCAGGATGAAATCAGTTGTGTTGCTGGCCAAGTCATGAATAAACTTATATTTCAGATGTATGATGAAGCAGAAAGGGAAATACCCATAACTGCAGCTGCTGCAGAAAAAATCAAGGCAAGTACTTTTGAGTAAACAGCAGCATAATATGGGGGAGAAACACAAAGCTGATACGCTTAAGATCCATAAATGTCAGACTACTAAATAATATTCCTCAAAACTGTATTAATAAACATGGAAACTTAACTCTCCTTTAAATTATTTTTAAACTATTTTTATTAATTAAATGTCAAGTAATGCTTCAGGGTAATATTATGAAAAGCAGATTAGTATTTTCAGTGCTTCTCCTAAATGCATTAAACAATTATCACGTAGTTATAATTCCTCAGATCCAGGGCCTTCCCAACATTTAGGAACTTTAAATAGGCATGTTCCCCATGAAGGCTTGCTTGCCTATCTTATCCCCCTGTCTTATGTGTGTACTTATGTGGAGTCTAAAGTAAACAGAGAGATTCACCAAATATATGACACTTGTATCTTTTCTAACTCAGTGAGGGAAACCTAATGTATGTTTTGATCTGCTTGTGGTTTTTTTTCAAGTAATTGACTGTATTTCAGCAGATAGCATTGGTTACTGCTGGGAAATGTCCAGGCTTCCCATTGAAAGCTGCCATTGCCTGCCTGTATGTTATATCAGCATATTTAGAGCATATTTAATATGTTATATATGCATATTTAGCATATGCATTTTGAAGCATATTTATGGCTTCAAGATGCATTATGTAGCTAGTCATTTATATTTAGCTTTTGATTAACTTATAAAATTTTAATTTTAGGTCAACTGGACACCTAAAATTGACAGAGAGCTGTTGATGCAGGGATTATTACCAGATGTAAAAGTACCAACTTCAGTAAAAGATGCACGCTACTGTCTAATTACTTACCTTGATGAGCATGTGTCTTTGGAAAGTGCATTCACAGTCAGGTTTGTTCATTTGGTATATTTCTTTATTAACCATGTTATTGGCATAGCATATAGATCTCATTACTTTGGAGTAAAACAAAAGTTTTATTTAGCTGAAATAATGAAAGCGGTTGGCAAATTAACAGGAGAATGTCAACTGGGGAAATGGGACGGGTTTGTGTAAATTTATTACATGTGAGAACATTATCTGTGTGAAAGACTCCATTGTGATTACTGACTTGCATCCACCCCTATAATCATTTGTGTAAATATACATACACTGAAGAAGACTATTGATTTTTTTCTAAAGTTGAAGTAAACATTAGCTCAAAGAATAAGGTGACTGAGGAGAAAGAAATATCCCTACAAAATTAGTTCTTACCTGGTTTCTCAGTCAAAACTGACAGGCTGTAAATTGAACTTTAAAATTACCTGTTTATTGCTCTTAGTGAGTTTAAGACTTGTATCTTATAAAGTTTATTAAGAGGAATCTCATTCTAAATTACTTCAGTGTTTTTCATGTGATTTTAATAGGTTATAATTAATTAATTCACAGCACTCTGATGCCAGGGGTAAATTTGCAGCAATTAGTCATTTCACAGATCTGCAGTAGGAAAATAAAATACACTGCATGACAAAGCATTAAGATTCTTAAATATAATTATCATGCCTGCTATGATGTTATATTTACTTTATGAGAGAAATAAGTCAATTTTCATGTACTCAGACCAGTTCCTGATGAACCCAAACACATTAAATGTAAACTAAAAGGCTCAAACACACTGCAGATGGGTGAAGAACTGCAGAGTGAAATCGGTAAGTTGTTTGCATATTCTTCATTTTCTTTTAAGATATATTTCTTGGCAGTTTGTTAAGACTGTTATATATGTATAGATGTCATCAAGAGTAAATTACCTTCAACTACTTTAATATAAAAAACAGGTTTACATTCTCATTCACAGAAAGATGTTCAGACTTCTGAATTGCCCTTTTACATTTCTGGAGTTACTCTCTGATGAAATTTGCCTCTTACTTTGTACATCAGGACATTCATCACGCTTAGTTAAAATAGCTCATAATTTTTTGTTTAGTTCATGTATTCTGAAATCTCAAAGGCTTAACAGCATTCAGACTGTTGCTAAGGCATGGACTTCAGAGGAAGGCATGTTAGGGATCAGTCTTCTTATTCTTTGGTTTCTGTATGCAGTTGCCACATGACATAGTGAGAAATTAAAAATTCTTTCAGTATTGGAACATTAAAAGCTTGAGTGTGAATAAAGAAAGCACATAGAAGAAAAAGAGATAGAAAAAAAACAGGTTGAAAAAAACTTTCAATTTTAAGATTTTTTTTCCTTTTAATTTTTGGTAAGAAATAATCTTTTTATTCAAAGAAGGGGGTAGCACAAATATGGGATATAACTAAACATTTGGTTTATACCCACAAGACTGGGTGTTCTTATCAATGTGTATAAAAACCTGAAGAGAGTGTAAAAGAGTTGGAGCTGGGCTTTTTCTAGGCATGTTCAGAGACAGTAAATAGAGGCAGTGGGCACCAAGTGAAACACAGGCTGTTCCCCCTGAACATCAGGAAACACTTTTTCACTGTGAGGGTGACTGAGCACTGGCACAGATTGCCCAGAATTTGTGGAGTCTCCCCCCTTAGAAATACTCAGCAGCTGCCTGTTTGCAACTGGCTCAAGGTTGCCCTACTTGAGCAAGGGTTTTGAACCAGGTGACATCCAGAAATACCCTCCAACCTCAGCCTGTCATGTAGTGATAGTTATTTGAATTTTTTCTATATTGTGTCTCTATGTTGTGTATGTTTATATTCCATATGTTGTATAATGTTTTGTTAAAGTAGCTGCTGAGGTGATCATCCTAATAATCATTTTAATCATCATCATCTTTTTTAACAGATGTAATGATTACAGATCAGTTTGGAAATCAAGTTCAGACAGTGACATCTGCATGTGTAAATTCCCTAGGAGTTTCTGGGCCTGGACTCGATAAATCAAATTTGAAAATAACTTGGCAGGTACTTAGAAGATGTCATATAGTTTACTCCTTTGTGGCATTTGTGTGGTAATTGTCTTGATTCTGTTACACAGAACTGAACCAAAAATGTGGAAAGGTAGTCAAATTACATGCTAGTTGGTTGCTTAAAGCATTAAAATTGTATGATCGTGTTCTAAGGAGCACAGCTGCATCTGTTAAAAACCTTATCACTGCTGCAGCTGTAAAATGTGGAGGCCAGTTAACTCTGTGCTTGAGTCAGGGTTGCTTTGTTTCTAGGTCATTGTTCTATATGTTTTCTTCTATCTTGCTTTTAGTCTTCTGTGGTTTTTTTTATGTTGGTACAGTTGATTTTAAGATCTTTTGAAGAACCTTGTAGAATAGACTAGTATCTATACCTTTTAAAATACACTGGATATAACCTGAAAAACAGGTTTCTGAGATATTCTTGAGTTTAAAATGTTTCACTTCTTACTCATGAAGTTCATTTAAATTTAAGAGAAGGAATCGAACTTGTAGTTTAATTTTTAGTCCACTGTCTCACAGTAAAAATACCAAACAGTATTTATAGCATAAATGCTATATTGAAAAAATACTAATAAGTTTTACTTTGCTTTATTTGTTCTTAATAAAATCTTCTTTGTTTCTCAATAGGAAAGTACTCAGACAATGAAAGTAAAAGGTATTCGATACAAACCCTGTTTACTTGGAAGCAAAGAATTGTGCTTTGCTTGGCGTGAGTTTTCTGACTTTATCAGAGTGAATTTGGTAGCAGGATCCCCAGCTAAATTGCAGCTTGTGGATTGGCCAGAGTTAGAAAAGGTAAGTTGAACAATTTTGCTTTGAAAAAAAAAAGCATCATGGTCTCTAGTCAGGTATTTTAATTCAATTTTTAATGCAATAGCTATCTACATTAGACTTCTAAAAGTAAACTTATTTTGGAGTAATCTAACTCATATGTGTTTGTTTACAACCCTAAGTACTGTAAACTTTATTCTTCCCCATTTGCCTTTCTACTGATAGTGTAACTTTTCTGTGGTGCAGTAATTTTACTGTGGGCTGGATCTTGACACCCATCTTTCACTGCTGTTTTCCAAAGATACAATCCTTAGTGGCAGTAATGGCTGGCAGCTCATCTCTCTGTCTCTTACTGGGGTTTTTTGATGTTCAGGATGTAGGATGGCAGTCCCAGATTTACTTCAGTTTACAAGTGTTTACTGTCAGAAAGTAAACTCTTAGAGACAATGGAGTACAAGACTTAATGGAAATGGCTGGAGATTTTTGGTGCTGTCCATCTATTTGCCTTAGGTTTTTTAAATGATTTTTCAGTGTTTACTTTGGCTATTCAAAGAACAATGCTTAACATCTTGCAGAAATCAGAACAGAAAATTGAAAGCAGAAAAAAGAAAATTGTCTGAATAGAGGACAGGAATCAAGATTGGTGTTTTGGGAAAATGGCAAAGGAGGTTACTGAAGAAAATTAAACAAAAGGTCCTGGAAGTTGCATAACTATTTTTGTTCTGTTAGGCAGCTGTTTAAGTATATCAGAAAATAAAATCTTTAGGCCATAGCTCTTCCTACAACAAGAACATTGATAAGGCCCTTCAGAATCATGTCCTTCCTTTTAGTCACATCACCCTGAGTAACCCATGCCATTTAATTCAAGTAGTGCATTTTATTCTAAAAAGAGAATATAAACAAACTCTAGAAATACATGCCTGCATACCATTTAATCATGGTCAAGCTGTTCTGAGAGATAAATAGTATGGGAAAGGTGGACACTGTTGCTCTGTGGATTCCTGAACTGCTGTGAATGTCCAAGATATGTACAATTGATTATCATCATTTGAGTATCATGTATTTGTGTCTCTTCCAGCCTGTTGCAGTGATTAATGGTAGAGAATTGCAGAGGCCCCTTATTGTTCAGTTGTGTGATCAGTGGGGAAATCCAACTCCTGAACCTAATGTCAAAATCAACCTGACAAAGAGTAACAACTTAAAGGTAAGCATTGACCTTATTAGGTAAACCTTGTTTAACACAAGTTCTGTTGTCATGTCTATGGTATGTTACTTTTCAGGACATTTTTGGAAATTTTAATAAAATATTCTAAGAGCACAAAAGAATAACTAATCTAGTATAAGAACTGTGGCAACAAATATTATAAACTGGTCCCAGGACAAAAATCACAAACATAACAAAATTCAGATAGGACAGGGTCTGAGTACAATTCGAATACATTCCAGATATTCTACAGAACCTTTTTCCAAATTTTGCATGCACATCACACCACCACATCTCCCATGTTATCAGAGGTAATTTACTGAATGATAGTAATAACAATGGTACAGTCTCAACTGGCAACCAAATAATTTTTATCTGCTGGTTCTTTGATTTTGATTCCTGAATGTATGACTTACTGGTCTGTATGTAAAGCTGGTCAGCAGGTTTGGGCCCTACTTGATTATCCTGTGAAAAGCAGGATAAATGAAATTAAAGCAGGATAAATGAGATTAAAACAATGAGGATGCAAATCTAGCCCAGATTTAAGTGGTTACTGTCTGTTCCATAAGTGAGGTATGAGTATCAGATGGTTTTCACATCAGTCTGTACAAAGGAAGGACTTTGACAGAATACTCCATTCGTTAAAAATTTATTCCTGTGTTTAAACAAAAAAGGAAAGTCAAGCTGTCAAACATTCCTACCTGTCATTACAGAGACTGTTACATTGAATATATATATTATCAACACAGGATATATTCATCCACCTCTGGACATAACATTTTTTCATTCAGGACAGGTCCTGTTCCCTTTTTATTTTTGCTTGCTGTCCATTTGCATTCCTCAATTTTCTCAGAATAAACAACAACAAGCCAAGAACCTTCTTTTGCTCATTCCGCCAAAGCTGTGCCACAACCTTAGCTTTTGCCCAATTTAACTATGCTATTATTACTTTTTTAATTGGATATTTTGAAGTAGATTTCTTGATATCCTGAACATTTTTTTTCTGTCTTTTTTTACTCTCTTGCCATAGAAGCCTGCCTCACACTTTGGAGATTTTTTTCTTTGCACCATCTACTGTTTTTGTGATGTCAGCTGAAGCTCACTGTGGGCTCTAGTTATTTTGTTCTTGAGAGAAGACACAACCTTGGCAGTAGCACTGTGTGATTGTGCTGCCTGGTCAAAGAGACGTTGTGATAGCGTGCTGTGTCTTCTCAGATTTTTTGCCTTCTTCCAGGGAGCACCAGCAGCATGTCTTAGAGTCCACATGTTCTTTAGCTTAGTGGGATGTGTCCAGGACAAAGTGCTCTGAAAGCCAAGGTTGAACATTGTTATAAAAGTGTTTATTACAGCATGCTCTGCCTTGGCATTTCCAATAGGTTGTATGCACAGTCTCCCAAAAGAAATGAGAAGATTTTGGGAATGGAAATTCTCAAATAAGATGTTCTCTATATTTCAGATTCCACCCTCTACGTCTCCAAAGCCTGATACTATGCAGTTGTAGCATGTGCTCCCTGTACTCCTTTATCTTACAGATCCAAAACTGAGTAACACTGGAGGAACTCTGTAACAAGCACTAAATAGTTTGTAGAAAGTTTTGGATCTGAAAATACACTCAGATTAGCATCTCCTGTGGATGATATGATAGCATCAGTAGCAGTTTAAAAAATAACATTTATAAAACATTTGAATATATTAATGAAGAAAAATATCCTAGTTCAGATGAAGTGATGTCTTTTAAAATGTGGTTGAGAATTTGAACCTTCTTCGTTAATATTGTCCTAATAACAGTATATCTTTCCCTAACTTACAGTACAAATTTTAGCTACAGCTCAAATTAACAGACATATGCAGGCAAATGAGATCAACATTTTATCCTAAGACTATTTCTGTGTTGTTGAAAGATTTTTTTTTTTTTTTGACAGCTTGTTCCTTCAAACCAGCAGCATAAAACAGATGACACTGGTAGGGCTAACCTAGGAGTTTTTAGTATTCATGCACCTAGGTAAGTAGTGAAAACCAGATGGATTTCATAAAGTACTACTAAGTATTAATCTAGAGCTAAGATTTACTATTCATATGCAGGTGGATGGCCAGATAGTAAGTTCTAAAAATCTAAGTGCTTAACTAAATAAAATTCAGTAGCTGCTTCTTTTGATCTACTGAGAAGCTGCTGCTGTAATTTTCTGAATCTTGTTTTATTGTGCTAGACATTGTTTTAAAGGATTGGGTAGAGTGTCCAAAGGAATTTTAAATAGATGTATTTCATTTTTCCTATTTGCAATTCAACTGCTCAAGTCTCATTTCCAGCATATATGTGTCCTGTGGCTCCTGCTTCTTCATCTTGTGCTTCTTCATGCTCACTTCATGTATAGCTTCCCTTACACACTTAGGTCCCATATGGCTTTTCGGTTCATCATTTCTGTATCTTCCTCATATTCACAGTTCTGCAACCCACTCCCTGTATCCCTGAGGTTTTGGAGCAAGACTGGGTTGGCTTTTGGTTATTTGAAACTAGCAAAAAGTGCTTGTTCTTTGCATTTAAATATGGAGGATTTGACTCATAGTACTCTTGCATTTGGAAATCTAAAACAGCATTGCTTTAAATGCTGTTGATGGTGCTCAGTGTATTTATAATGTCTGTGACTTGGCAGAAGGGTGATGAATATTAGTTATCAATTTACTACTGGAGGTTAGAAACAGGTGTGGCATCATACTATTTACAGCATAATGAAAACTGGCTGGGAAGTACAACCTATGTGCAGTTAAATATTATATTCCCAGTTATATTTTTTAAAAGACTGGGAATTTTTGAAAAAACTTTTAAAAATTAAACTTAAAAATTAAACTTTTAAAAATTAACCTTAAACTTAAAAATTTAAGTTTTTAATACTGTAAAGAAAATCAGTTATTTGATAGCATTGAAGACATTATATACTTTCAGTGTACTTTGTTATATGTGAATGCTACTTGGATTCACTCTTTGGAAATCTATCAAAGTGGAATGCTCCTCACCATTTTAACTGCTTTTTGCTTTACTGTCTTCTGCTACTTGAGGCTATAGTTGCTAGTGTCTTACAGGCAATGAAACGTGATTAAAATAATGAAATATTAACACAAAATTAACAAGTTAATATCTTAAGAATGACATTGCATTAACAGTTCCTTTTTTTCTTCTCTTTACTACTACATTACTAGATATTGTTTAGCATGCTTTCATGTACATTATTCAGACTTGAAGCCAGTCGAAAATTGTCTTTTCAGAAGAGATTTTACATCCATTTTTATGATTTCTGTATATTGCAGGGGAGAGCACATTTTACAGATTAAAGCCTCATACAACAAGGCCATATTAGATTGTCTTGTAATCAAAATAAATGTCCTGCCTGATCCTGAGAAACCTATCTGCCTGAATGTTAAATATGACAAAAGCCCTTCTTTTCCAGCAGGAGGTACTTTTCCTGGTAAGTATATGGATTTTTGTGGAAACCAATCACTCAAGAGCTTTGAAAATCTGTGGAAAACAATTTTGGTGGTTTGCCTACTGTATTTTTTTTATTTTTGGTTTTTCTGGTCTTTTTTCTCAGTTCTTTGTAACAGCTGTGTCTAAGATGTAACACTTGGACAGAAGAGATACATAGGTCAACTTTGGAAAGCATTTCAAAAGACCTCTTATTTATTTGTTCCAAATTGCTCCTTTTATCCATCTATAAATGGTAAAACTACAGAATCTCTTTTCTGTCTTACTAAAATATGATCTGAGCCAGTTCATGTATGTTTTCCCTCATCTCTCTCTGGAATAGTAGCAAAGGAAGTAGCTATGAAATTCTAGGTCAGCTGTGAGCCAAGACAAACCAAAAGTAATCAACAGGAGGACAACACAAAATATTCTTTTCTCCTGCTGTAGTCTCTCACAAAAGAGTTTGGTTCTTGGCTGTCATAACTTGATCAGCCAACATTTTTATGGCAAGAGGTTTTTGTTTTTTAAAATACTCCATACAGTGTTATGACCTTGATTAAAGTCATTAGGAGGAATCCTAAAATGACAGAGTGGTTTGGGTTGGAAGGGACCTGTAAAATTATCTACCTCCAACCTCCCTGCCAAACAGACATTTTTCAAATGTAGTGTGTAGTGTAAATCAACCAGGTTTTTAGTTAAGAAAGAGAACTAAACAGCTTCTTCAGGACAATATATATAGTATATATGGCATTAAATTATTTCATAATAAGTTCTGTATTAACCACCTCATATTATTAAATAAATAACATCCTAATTATTTGATTTACTATTGATTTCAGGTATACCTGAGGGCAGGCACTGTAATCTTGGAGGGGGTCATGCCTGAACTTTTCATGCTCATCAAATCATAGTCCTTCCTTAAAGTGCAAAATTCAGTCCTGCACGAACAGTGCAAGTTCATTTACATGCATTAAACCCATTTGCTTTGTTCACGTTTTGAACTAGAAGAAGGGTAACTTTATTCCAGTTTGGATTCCATTTCCTTCAGATCACTGCACTTTCTATGGGACCTACAGGAAAAGTGAAATTTTTCATACTGGGTTATAAAATGGCAAGTAGTTTGACTGCAAAAGCAGTCACCAGAGTGAAATGTCCTCCTACAGCCAACTTCTAACAGATACAACTGTGTGATCCTAGTCTGTAAGAAATAAAGCACTTGTGAAGGAAAAGGGGGATTTGGATTTCTTGTCCTTGAAGGAAGGAATCACCTGCTTAACTGCTATTGGGACGCATTCCTGAGAGCAAGAAGCAGCCTGGTGTGCTGTTTTGATAAGAATGATAATTTGAGAAAGGCAGACTTGAAATTTTAGGATTTTTTTTTAAAGCTGTCATAAAGTAGGTGTTTGGTTTTTCCTAAGGATTGTTACCTGGTCTAGGAGAGAAGGTTTTTCATACCTGATTTGAATTTCTTAGTGGTTTTGGCTCTTTTTGAAATGCTTGTTTTGTAAGTTTTTTTTTCTCTTAAGTATGAGGGAGACACAGAAATAATGAAGTCTGAGCTGCTTAATTCTGAATAAGAATAATCTTCAAAACATGTTTTTTGTCCTACAGATTTTATGGTTAATGTTCTTTCTGAAGATGACACCATTATTAAAAATATTAATCCAGCACGGATTTCTATGAAAATGTGGGAAGCACAGAGCAGCCGGATTAGGACACCAGTTGATGTAAGTCATCAAAATGCATTTTCAAAATGGCTATGAACATGCCAGCATAGGACAAACATAGTAGAAGCTGTCTTTCATTTGACTTGATCTACATCCTGTTCTAGATTTTAAGTAACAAATATTACAGATCAACCCTATGTGTTTATCAGTGTCTGTCCTGCTACAAGTTGTCAGATTGATCATCTGTTCTACAGTAATGACAAAAATGTTGCTGTTCTGCAGAAACTAACTCATAGCAAGGAGGGTATTAGAAGTAGCCATGTTGAATTTTGCAAAGAAAAGACTGGGAGAAGTAAGAACATGAAATTAGTGTCTAAAATACAGGCAGTCTCATTGATTCACTATGGGCTATCAGTACTGCAAATCATTTAAACTTGCATATGGCAAGTTAAGCATATTGCAAGTTAAGTACTTTCAGTACATTGCATTAAATTTTTTGCATCTTTACAGGTTACAACGTTTAGCTGTAGTAAGGTGAAGGATGACAAGGAAGATGGCTTCTTTTACTTCAGGTATAACAGCATTTATTCTATAAATACTCATGGAACTTACTATACAAAATACATAGTTTGAAGTAGAAGAGTTTTATGTTTTGATAATAACAGTCCATCACAGAATTAGTATGATACAGAAGAGGTGAAAGATACTAGCAAGATACAGTGAGATGAAGATTGAATTCTTTTCTAGATGCTTTTGACATTTGTATAATCTGAGAGTAGAGAAGAAAGGAGTCTAAGAAAATATATTAGAATACATTTTGAGATACGCTAGCAATGAGGGAACTAAATCATCAGCTTGTAACTTAGATGGTAACTTTAATTCTTTTCAATATTGCTTTAACTACTGTAGAATTGCAGGCTGGACAAAGCAGATTTAACTCTTTTTTTGCTACCTTCTTTAGCTGTGCATCAATCCTGAGCCATGACCTTGGTCCTGTTAGTAACCATTCCTTGTGATACTTTTTCAGAAATAGTGTCTTAAATGGAAGGTGGTGCCTGAATGCCATGTTATTTCTACATCTATTTCTAGTCTATGGCATTAGCTAAATAGTTATGGTACTGGCTATTGATTTAAGCTTTTGCCTTCTGGGAGTGGGCTTTTCTTGACATCAGTGCCTGTAGTTCACTAGTTGTCCACAAATGTCCAGAATTACAACTCCCAGCCTTATTGAAAAATATGAGAGTAGACGCTGCCCATTAGCCTCCCTTGTAGAAAAGTACGTTTTACATGTTACTGCCAGTGTCTCTGGTATGACTGTCTATCAAGTGACTTTATTTCAAGGTTTCCTGTTCTTGGCACACTCTCAGATGGTTTTCATCTATTTATTGCCAGTCAGTAACACAGATGCCATTACACAGTCTTAAACAACTTCCATAGCAATTGTGTAATTTCTTCTTCTAAAGCCTGTGTCTGTCCAGCCATGAGATCCTTAGCTGATTATTTACTAATTAGTGTTTTAATGTATCCTGACAAGGCTACTGTCAGTCTTAAGCTCAATAAAATGCAGAAAAGAATTGTTGCTTCTGTATGTGAAATGTAAAAAAGGAAAAGTCATGGTCTGTTCTAGAAATATTAAAGCTTTGGGATTTCATTTTTTCCAAGCTAAGCATTCCAGGGAATCTTGCATATTACTACTTCCCAAACAAAATCAGAAGAAATAAATTACTTAATATTGACAAAACTGTTAAACTGCTGTATGTTGAAAACAAGAATCATTAATCAATTCAGGAATGCCACATGTCATGCTTGGAGAAATACCTGCATCTTGGCTGTTTGCATCTCTTCAAAAGTTTGTAAGCACTTTTAAGTCACTGGTATCCCTTGCTGAATACTGCAGAAGTCCTCTGGATGCCATGTGGCCTTCCTTGCTGGGTGAAATTATAGCAGCAGAACCTCAGGTGTCTGGGCTTTTCTTCATGTTTTGGTAGTAGGGGTTCTTTGCCAGTGGTCTACACCTGGAATGCCATAAGGTAGAAGGAAAACTATTTCTCTCTCACTATACTCAGCCTTGACCAGTGATCCAAGTTACACAACTTTGTACCATCTGACTAAGGAGGGAATTAGATACTCTGATTTCATGAAAATGTTATTAAATTTGGAGAGAAATGGTGGTTGTTCCAGATCTAGAGATGTCTATGTTTTGTTCTGGTAGCTGTATGAAAATTCTGAACAGGAAATTAAATGGTGTAGACTTGCAGATTTCTGAATAGGGCCATGACAAACTTCCTGTCATCTAGAAGAGAAACTCTTGCAGGAGATTTCCCTCATTCAAGCTTCCACAAGCCTTACTCTAATTCTCAAGGACGTTTGATGGCCTTCTTTCTGAAAGAGAAGTATTATGCCTTAGTAGGGCTTTCTGACTAGTTTGGAGGACTACTCAGAGTTTGAATTGCTTGTGTACTTACATACTTCTGACTATAATATTGTCTCATGTTTGCTTGGGTTTTATTTTTGATTTTTTTAGGGATAAAATGGTCCCAGAGAGGGTAGGCACTTACATGATCCAGTTTACCTTTGCAATGGATAAGACAAATATGCTCAACAGTGAACAGGTTTGTATCTATAATTAATTGCAAGTAGCCAAAAACACGTAATACACCCAAGAATCATCTGGGTGAAGTGTTAGGATACTTTTTAGGTTCAGAATGAAAATACTTTCACTCACAAATTTTAAAAAAATTGTATTTTTATTCTTGATAGTTACTGATTTCAAACTGTTGATTATCAAAATATGTTTTCATTAACTTCTGTAACCAAAAGTAACCAAAAATTTGACGGTATAACAGAGGTGCATAATTTGCAACCTAGCAGAACTGCTTTATGGTTGTGCTATTTATTTCAGGTCTGTCCACAAATTTCACATACATTTGTTTTAGTGGTTTTTGAGCAACCCAGGTGTGCAAGTGATTTGTAGTTAATTTTATCAGTCTTTATTTTATTTTGTTTTGTTTCATTTTTCCTTCTTTTTCTGCTAGATTATAATTGAAGTTGTACCTAATGACCCTGTACGCTTGTTACCTGATTCTTTACCAGCTACTCCAGCAGTTTCCAATGTTCGAGCTCTTACCAGCCGTACACTGGTCAAGGATTTATACCTCCATTTAATGGTAACTATACTTCCATACAAAATCATAATTAAGGAAAAGTAGAAGACTGCTGAAACTATGTTGAATTTTGCTATAAGGCATTGCTACTGTTTCTTTGCAGATTCACTTCATTAAAAAAGATGTTAATCAGTGATTTTTCAGCATGTGACAGGTCCATCTTCTTAGATTTACATACGGATGACCAAAACTGAAATGTTTTGTCCTTGCTGTCAGGTATCTCTGTTGAAATCCATGTCTTGTTGCCACACAAAAAAATTGTTTCAAGAATAGATTCTAGTGGAAAAACACTTACGTGTACAGCAGATGTTTCTCTCCATGATTTTTATTCCCAGGTACAGTTTCTCTTAGAAATCTTATATTACCAAAACTAAGGTTTCTTGAACTTTGAGTGTTCACAGGGATAAAAGGAAATCACTTAACAGCTACCACAACAGCAAAGCAGACTCAGCTTGTGGAAAAGTAATTTAATTTAATTTCCAGTTAAAAAAGATTTGTGTAATAAGAAACAAAGACCAAAAATCTAAAGCAACGCCTACTGCCCCACCCTTCCTAGGCTCAGCTTTGTTCCAAATTCCTGTACTCTCCCCCAAGCAGTGCAGGGGGATGGAGAATGGGGGCCACAGTCAACCTGTAACAGCCCCTCAGCTCTTTCCTGCCAGTGCTTTTTCTTCAGTTTCCCTGTTCTAGTGCAGGTCCCTTCGTGGGCCACAGTCCTTCATGAACTGCTCCACTGTAAGCCCTTGCCACAGGCTGCAGTCCAGGAATTATCAGCCTGGTTTAGTATGGGGTCCTCCATGGGCTTCCATGCCGGGCTCTGCTTCACCATGGTCCACCATTGGCTATAGGGAAGTACCTGCTCCAGTGTAGTTTCCCTGTGAGCTGCAGGGGAATTTCTGCTCCTCCTGCTGTTCCTTCTCTCACCCTCTGCTGTTTTCTCTTTTTTTTTTACCCATTCTCACCTGCCTGTGCATTTCTGCCTATTCTTAAATATAAAGAAACACCATTTTGGCTCAGTGCTCAGTTGGACCACTGGCCATGTGCAGCCTTTCCTCACAAAGGCTGCCTCTGCAGAGACTGCTAGCACCTTGCCATATAAAACCAGGGCAGTGCAGGAATGGATTATTCAGTTCAGTCCCAAACTAACTTTAATTTCTTTTTTACTCACAGGATGAATACAACAACCACACTGGACTTGATCTAGTTGGCAGAATAATAGCAAAAATTAAAAGCCCCAATGAAGAAGATATTGAGATCCCGCAGTTTCAGGGGAAAGTCAATACAGTAGAGTTTCCATTGGAGAATGGATCAGCTGAAATTGTAAGTGATTGAAATACACAGCTCCATGAACACTGTATAATAAGGCTAATTTTCCTGCAGTTTAAAAGTTATCTTACATCTCATTGTGTTCTGTGGAGATTTAGTTTATATTGTAGGTTTCCCTTAGAAATAAGTAGATAATTTTTTTCTTCTGTGTTTGGTTGCTGATTTTCAGAAAATCTGAAGGAAGGACATTCTTTAAAAAGTTTATCCTTTCCAAGTGAGGGAATTGCACAAGTACTTTGTTAGGGACCAGAACATTCAGGAGAATCCAGGAAAAATATTTTCTTCATCTGAATTTCACGTGTGAACAGCACTTAACCAGTTTGTAGTTAAACCACTAATATTACCAGTATTTTACATTTTTATTTGTAATACTCTCAGACTGTTATATCTTAAGATCATTTAGACTGACTTCTTCATATATTTCTAATTAAATTTTGCTAGGCTCTCTTCTTGTCTAAGTAGTGGGCATATATATACTTTGTAGAAAGGCATCCTACCCTCATTTGAAGAAGATAAAACTACCATTTTTCTTTATGCTTTGTTTCACTCATTAATGCACCTGGCTGTTAGAAATGCTTTTCTTATTTTGGTTTGAATCTCTGACATCATGCATACTCTGAAAATACTGCATATTGTAGTCACATCACTGCAGGCACTTTTTCTACAACAAATACAGATTGAATTTTTAAAACCTGTAAGTTCCATCTTTCACAGTTGTTATAAAATATGATACAAAGACACAGTATAAAATGTGCACCTGCACAAAACCAGGAACTCTTCAAAACATACCAAAGAAAATCCAGCTGAATGTGAAATTTCTTCTGCGTGGAATGGTCACAATCTCTATCTACAATCTCAAGCCTACACAGAACTTGTCAGTAGTATTCCTGTGGTGAAACAGTTGTATATTGATTTTTGTTTTCAACTTGAAATATATAAGAATGGCATAGCAAAATTATACCCCTATTTCATTTGGTTGTCACATATTTTAAAAGTAAGACTTCCACAGAAGTCTTCAAACAGTTAGAAGATGTACCAAAGGAGGATCCAACTTTTTAAGGACATTTTCTCAACCACCTTTTCTAACTCACTCTTTGGAACCAGCTTTATGACAGACCAACATCAGTGTGGGCCAAGTGGAGACAGACACTGCATAGCAATCCAAACAAATTCTTCAAATACATCTTGGAAATCACCACCATAAGACTACAGTAGAATCCTAAAAACTACAGGTCCTACATAGAAACTTCTTTATAATATATATCTTATTCAGTACATTGACTGCTTTTATGGAGCTATATATGTGAAACTGAATGACACAGCCTAAGTTATTCTCTGTCAATAACAGTCAGGAACAGAAACATCTAGTTAACATGGCCAAATGTTATTAATGTGCCAGATTCTTGTCTACTCTAATCCATACAGAAAAGTGACAAAATATGTATGAAAAACAACCTAGTAAAATAAAATGCAGAGACTGAATAGAGGTATCAGATAAAATTAATATACTGATTGATTTACGGTACACTCTTGATTTCTCTGATTTCCATACCATGTTTCAGGAGTAATTAACTGGCTTGTGAACACACTTTCCTCCAGGCAGATGGGGTTAAGAAAACCTAAAGGTTTTAGCTTTAGGTAAAGGAACAGCCAAAACCAGTGGTCTAACAAAACACTCTGCAATTCTTGTATTTACACCTGTGGTAACAAGGTCTAAATTGAGCACTTATATATGGGTAACAATAACCCCATATACAACCTGTGACAGTTCAGATAAAATTACTAGATAATTTCAAAGACTCCTTGCTAATGCAGAAATAAAAGTTTTTTTGTTTATCTCCATGTAGTAACCTCCTGTTGCATAATTGTGACCTAAATTCTCCAGTTCCCCATCAGTGACAAACCATCCAATGTAATGGAGGGGGAGACTGTGATGAGTTTCATGGTGTTTAGCGGGTTGGTGGTTTATTAGGCTTATTTTGCCCTTTACCCCCCCCCCCTTTTTTTTCTTTTTTTGTAAGCAGATGGGGTGTTTTTTTTCTACTTAGGTATTCCTGGTTTGGTGGGAGGTGGGGGGTTTTGCATGCTTCTTCCTTTTTATTATGATGATCTAAAGAGGTCCTGCTGCTTTTGACAGTAACTTGTGTTCCCCAGTCATCCATGGGGACGAATTGCATTTCAGTGAACCCAGTATCTTTTCCCCTCTTCAGGCAGATTTCAGGCATCTGGTTTATGCTGAGTTCACTGACTTCAGACTACTCACAAAACCCATGTGGAAACTGTGCGGGTCTTATGTGGAAAGGATTTGTTGGTTGTGATGCACTGTCCTTTTCATATGACTTGTCATAGGGAGTGGAAGGGACATACTTGTGTTCTTCAAGTATTTTAAAATTGTTCCATCTTGTTTGTAAAGACAGATATGTGTACTTAGCACAAATAATGAAAGTGATAATCTGACATGTTTACCCTTAGTCACAAGTTCAGGAACTTGTTTAATGAAGAAAAATGTTAAGATTTTTGTTGGCATATATTTTCTAAGGAAAAAATAATTCCACTACGGACTTCTGATGAAATATGTAGCTACAATATTTTTGAAAGCTATGAAGACCATCTTTGAAGGTTATATATCTATCTCTTCTTTTAGGCTGCAACCACTTCTCTCTTGATTTGGCCAGTTGAGTGGCAATTTCTATATGTTAAAGGTGGAAACAGTATGAGTTTTATTATAAGAATTATTCGTTTTATGCATGATACCTTTCCCAAAGTAGCAGCGCATTTAGATAGTACCTTTACTAATTTTATTTCTATTTACCTTTATGATTTTATAATATTTCTCACATTTATAAAGAAAGGCAAAGGATTTAGTATGTCTTTTCCATAAGGAATTGATAAGAAGTTAAATGTTTATGATAGTGTTTGGATGTATATTGTTCATTCATTTGGGATTTGCTGTCTACTTCCATGGTAACGGCAGTAACTTTATCTAAGCACTGGGAATAGTTTGTTCTTCCTTCTCCGTGTTTATGCTTTGGGTCTTTCTTTTTAATGATCTGTTTGCATTTCACATACTGAATGAAGTACACCTGAGGATATCTTGCTTATGAGACAGTGCAGAGGATATTATTTCTGAGCGTGTGTCTCTGAAATAAAATACATAGCCAAAAATACTGAGACTTTTTCAGCAGGTAAAATGACAATCTTAATTCCTAAATAATAAAATAGCTATATCTTTGTATTTTACTTTTGTTTAATTGTTATAAAAGGCTGTCAAATGTATAGATATCATGTGTTATGTAACTCACAAGATTCACATTTACACTTATGTAACTTACGAGATTTACATCTGAAGAATGTTTGTTTTGTGTGTAACCTCAAACATGGGCATAAACTTATGTTTGTTTATTTTCACAGAATTTAGTGCTGGCTGAAGACAGTCCTGGAAGAGATAGCACTGAATATATTCTTGTCTTTGAGCCACATCTGCCAGTTTTGAAAAAACCTTTGGAACCATATTGTCTCTCATTTATGTTTTACAATGGTATGTTTCAAGTGCTCTAAAATACTTGCTTTTTCTTAGAATCAGCTATTTTTAGATCCATAATACGTTTTCAGAACTATGTAATAGCTTAATAGATTTTTGCTAATGCTTAAACCAATTAAGCATGTTGCTGTGTTTTCTTTTAAAAGTGTATATGTGTATTTCTGTAGATTCCAAGAAGCAGCAGCTGATGGCAACACTGACCAGGGAGAAAGACCAATTATCTAAGTCCATAGATCTTTACAGAAAGATGTTTGATACTACAAATCAGCTTGTAGCTGAAATGAAATGTAAGTTCAATCAAATATGTAGATAATTTTTCTGTAAATTAAACTTCTGTCTCATACTGATTTTCAGAATAGAGAGAAGGGGAGAAAAATCAATATTGAAATCATGAGAGATAGTAATTAGAGGCTAGCAGACAGGGTGTATATCTTGCAGGGAAGCATCTAATTATTTAGCATCTATCTATTTAGCATTAGGATGTTCCTACCTATAAAGGTCTTTGACATAGAATGTCTTATGTCAGGATTATCTAAAGTAGAAAAGGAACATTGAAGTTGGTGTTCTTTTTATCTGTGACTGCCTTTCACTCCCATCTTTGCATGCTCATACATCTGGAAATTTAACAGTTGCCTAAAAACAGTTTGAGGAGAGTGAGCTGTAGATAATCCTCTTTGAAAAAGGTAGTCTTATGTTTTCAAAATGTTACTTTTTCACCTCACATTTGACCCTGTGTACATTATTCAGAAGTGTTGTGTCATTGTTTATGTTCTTCAGCAAATGTAATTCTTTATGAATGAGGGAAATGTTTTCTTTGTCTTTTTGTTTTTGTTTGAATCATCCTGCCTGTTGATTGCAAGGTTTGTTTTAATAATTGCATTTTGAATTTTTATTTTAAATAATCACCAAAAGTAAATAAAGTGGATTGGCATAGAAGATGCTGCTGTTTGTTGTAATTTTAATACTACATATTTCCATTATGAATAGAAAATCCTGAATTGCAGTGAAAGGCATAAAATGTTTGTTTCATACACTTACATCTGTAGAGAGTAAGTTAGCATAAAGTGTAATGCTGTACTCTTAAGTAACATTTTCAAATACAAACTTATTGTCAATAGAGGGTAGAAAGCAACTCAGCTGTTTACTCATTTGTTTTTGGAATTAGTTCAGATATGAGACCTGAGGAAATAGTGTCCAGAAAGTGGTGTCCCATATAACAGACAAAAGAAGGTAGTGCCAGCCACCACTCTTCTCTCCTGTCTTGCCAATTCACCTGTTGGAGAACCATTTACAATGATAATTGAGGATGAAAACTAAAACCAGCTAATGTTCTCAGACTGATATAAGGTCTAGGCCCCTTTGCTTCTTGAAGCTGAAGGTGTGACATCTGCTGAAAGTGTTTAGAACCTGGACAAAATCACAAGATCTTTGTGGAAAAATTCTTATATTCTGTGCTGAAATTAAGAAGTATATAGGGTCAGTTGCAGCTGGAATAATTCTGAAAAGTTATAAGAAATTCTCTAAGTGTTCCATTGCTTCCTATCACTTCCTCACTCTCTTTTGATTTTGTTTCAGGTCAGGTTAAAGAAGCTGAAACACGAGAAGCTCTCCTGAAGAATGAACTGAAAAAGCACCAAATTGAAATACCACAGACAAACACAGTATGACGTGATTCTTACTAAACTCCATTAATATATCTAAAATTGATATCAATAATATATCAATACTAATATTGCTGAATCACACCTGTTACCAAAACAGTGAAAATTTAAACTGTAGAAAAATTCGTGAATCAATGTCAAACTTAAAATACTGTTAAAGAACTAACAAAACCCTTGTCTTTTAGATCCTGGTCTTGTGTTTCTGCTGGTCATGTTTCTGCTAAGGTTACGAGTGTTACTGGTACTGCTAGATGTTAGAGTAGGTTTTTGGATGTTGGTCAATATATATTGGATGTATTCTTGCATAAGTAAGCCAAAGGAAAGCACTTTTTTTTAGAGAATCAGAGAATTACATATGTTACTGCCAAAGTTCATGTAAAAATAAGTTTGGAAATATTCAGGGCAATGTACCTCATTACTAATTTCCCTTAAAGATACAATTATGTTTTAAGAAACTTTAAAAAAGTTTTCAAACTACTGACATTTGGGGGAAGAAAACACCTATGTAGACAATTATCTTTAGATCAAATAAGACCAAGTTATAGTCATTAATCACAAATCAGTAGAATTAAATTGCAGTCACAGTACTGAAGTTCCCCCTGCTGGCTAAATTTTTCAAGCCTGGACATAGTCACCCTCTGAAATGGTTTCTTTCTGTGCATTCATGATTGTCTCTTCCTGCTGTTTTAAACTTTCCTCACTTTTGTTTCTAATCAAGCACTGATAGTTCTTTGTGAAATGCTCCTTGAAGTCCTTAAAAATTAAAAAAAGGGAAAAAAAAGTAATTAGAAAGTTTGGTCACAATTGCAGTGATTTTTCCCTTTGCGCTTCTCTGAGATTGTGGTCCCTTGTACGTTAAAAGTCTGTTTCAGGTTATTACTTTCAGGTTAGAAAGTTAGCTGATGACAGATAACTACTTCTGCTGCTCAGTCCAATGGTACATGCTTTCTGATTTAAAATTTTCACTCTCAGCTTCAGTATGTGGATTCTCTTCTGAAAAAAAAGATGTTGGAACAAGAAGGAGTAATGAAGCAGCCAAGGAGAACTTGCACCCTCCCAAACTATCCAAAAGGCAACCAGGATATTCTAGGCAAGGTGAGTTTTCTTGCAGGGAGCCTTCTAATGAGTTTTGTTGGTTCCACAGAGTGGTAGTGATGAAAAATTATCCGATGACCAGCTCCCCTAACAGAGCCATCAACAGCAGAATTAAATGTCTGTCTGAAGTTGCAGGATTATTGTGATTACTATGAAAAGGGGACATAGTCTTGGTTTCTGTTTTGACTGCTCTAACTTCTGTGGTACAGATTGCACATTTAGCTCAAATTGAGGATAATGAAGCAGCAAAAGTCATCTCTTGGCACCTGGCAAGTGACATGGACTGTGTAGTCACACTGACCACGGAAGCTGCTCGTTCTATCTTCGATGAAACTCAAGGTCGACAACAAGTGTTACCTCTTGATTCCATTTACAAGAAGACACTTCCAGATTGGAACAGGTAGGGAAAAAACAATGAAAGTTCTGCGTTTGTATTACATACTTCTTCAACTCTTTTTTCTTGTCTAAGTTGATTGTTAAACTTCCGTTAAAGATTTGAAGTATAAAATTTCTGGGCTTATTATTATAGCAACAGTAATGTCTCTTGAAGCATTAGCTGAAATCTCAGCTTTGTCGTCTTTAACTACTGTGTGATGTTCAGGTGTTTCTATTAAATAAGATAATCTTCTTTTTCTTCATGTCTACATGTTTTCTAGAGCAGGAATTTATTTTAAATAATTATAGTGCTTCTAATCAGATTATAACTTTCAAAAATCCAGTTTCAAAATACATTCCTAAAATCATCTGTAGTAATAGAAATTCATTTTACTATATCAGCTGCCTGAATAATAAAGTATAGTAATTCTGCTCCTGAAAATCATTTGCTTATGAAGGTGTCTGCTAATATAATAAGAATGCCTTTTAGAAAAGATCTGATGTATAAATGCATTTATAATGTTCAAATTCTCAGTTTTCATAATACAGTGCATTAAAACTTGTCCATAAATTAGTCATATGAATTTTTTGGAAATAATGTCTCATAACAAATCAATATTTCACTAAAACACCTTTAATATAACTGGCATTTCAGATAATGGTGGAGTCATTTATCTAACATGGAAGTGTTAAGATGCATTCAATTCAGTTGGAGATTCCTGACTAGAATAAAGACAAATTGCTTTCTTCTTTTCTTCTCCTTCACTGTCCTCTTTCTTTAACCAGACCTTTACCTCACTTGAGAAATGGAAGAACCTTCTTCAGACCTATTGGAAATCCTGTATTTGCCAGAGATCTGTTAACATTTCCAGATAACATAGAACACTGTCAAACAGGTAAATGATAAGAAAGAAATAATTAATAACTTATTTCTTTTAAAGAATGAAATACAGAAACATGACAAATGCTAATCCCTTCAGTAATCTTCACTGATGCGTTTGCAAATACCAGAGTACATTCCTCCTGAGTTCTGTTGTAAAAATAGGAGGACATTAGCATTAATTATTTTTAAATAAAAGTGAAAATTTCAACCATGACCACTTTCTTCTGCTTGTTTTCTTAGTTTCATTTTGTCTACTTAGATGTATAGCAGGTTTTTTCTTTTTTAAATTCCTGCAACATTATCTTATTCTCAAACTCTTTAGAGCAGGAACTATCACAAGATTAATTTTATTATCTCATATTGCAGAAGTTACTCCTTTTGTTAGGCTTTGTTTCTAGTTTGGTTCTTCTCAGAAATGTGAAATGCATAGATTTAAGTACATGCAGACTGAACTGTACATGACTGTGTATGTTATGCTTAAACAGCTTAATAGTTGTGAGAAATCTTTCCATTTTTACATAGATTTTAGTTTAGCAAACTATTGTCCTCTTGCTCTTTCTAACAATGTAGCAATCCCTACCCTACCTACACTTTTTTTAATGAAGTAGATCTGCTCCTTTATATGGAGAGTTGGCATCTGTAGTTACTTCAGTAAGTTTTGCATTTTATTTCATGACTTCCCACTATTGAAGTATTCCTCTCTACTGTTAATAAAGACCAATTTTTAATCCTGTGCATTTTCAGAAAGTTAGATATTGACAGACTTTTAACTATAAATTCTTCTTCATTCCCATTGGGGAATTGAAAAACCACATTGCATGACATATCCCGTGCATGACTACGTTGTTAGATTTTGTATGGAACAGACTTTTATTAGCAGAAGAGTCTTAAGCTCACTTGGATCATTGCATGTGAATGTTTTTTTCTTTGATAAAGCATTGAATATGAAGAAAAATATTAAGAAACTGAGAGCAAAATTCAACATTTCAGGAAGATTTTTAAAAAGATAATGTTTATATAATTCCATGAAACTTATTATGTGTATCTTGATCAATGTAAAGTATCAAGAGAGTATTTTATTGAAAAATACACTCAATTATGCCAAAAGGCACTTAAATGTACTATTTTTTCCCTTATGAATTCACTGATGAAAGCAGAAGATTGCATATCTATCTCAACCTCAAGAGAATTTTTTTGAAACAAAAATTACTTACATGCTGTTTCCCTTGCACTTATCTTAGAAGATGTTATAATGATGCCTCAGAATTGACTTTTCAAAACTCAAGTTATTTTGTTCCAGAGAAATTTCATAGTTCAAAAATTTATATTTTTCAGTGTTTGGTATGCTCTTGGGTGATACTATCATTATAGATAACTTGGATGCTGCCAACCACTACAGAAAAGAGGTTTGTATCAATTTTTTTTTAAGTTTATGATACAGATATATTGCAGAGCTACATATTTAATGCATGAAAAACTTAGAGTAATTTCCTAGTTTAGTGCTGTGTTAGCTGTAAGTGTACTTACTGTCTGTGGGTCTCAAAGCACTTAACAGTGAATGAAATCTCTGTAACTGGCACTGACAAAATTACCTCCATTCTACCAATTCCATTATGTGAATGTTTCTATGGCACATGGGACCATGTCTCCAAAGATAAGCATCTTCAGTTCTGATGTGTTAGTGTTAAGCACAGGTTCTTTTGTACTTTCCTAGTCACTCTGTCTCATGAAACACAGGAGTCTAAGGCATATGGTGAAATTTCAGGTCCACTTGAATAAAAACTTGATGTGAAACTTCCTAGATGTCTTTGAGACCCATTTTATTTAAGTTTAATGGTACATGTTTTAGCAGGCAAGAGTCTCTGAGGAAGTGCTGATACTGAGCACTTTTACTTTCAGCTTATGACTTTGCTAGAATCAAAATAATGATTGAGCATAAAAATGTAGAACTGTACTTATTGCCACTGCTTCCTAATACATGTTGATAATCAGCTTTTCCCAGTTATAGATCTGTATTCTGCCTTGAGAGTTCTGGTAAAATGTGAGAACACAAACCCAAAAAAACTGGTCATCATAATTATTGACAATATTGCTTAATTTTAATCTATGCATTCTATTGCTTGAAAGCAAAGTCATGACGTAATTTCATAAAACATGTTTTTCATTAGGGAACAAAGTTGCATTGCAGTTGAAAAATACAAAGGTTCACAACAGTATTGATGAATACTTAGATTTTCTGTGGAGTTACTAATTTATTCTCGATTTTTATACCTGTGCAGGTTGTAAAAATTACACACTGCCCTACCTTGCTGACTAGGGAAGGAGACAGGATTCGCAGCAATGGAAAATTTGGAGGCCTGCAGAATAAAGCTCCTCCAATGGACAAACTCAGAGGAATGGTATTTGGAGCACCAATGCCAAAACTTTACTCTACTATCTCTGCACAGATAGGTGGGTTAATGAAATCACAAACATACAAAACTTACAAAATTCTATTGCTTGTCCTGCATTTTTTATTCTCTGATGTAATACAGAGAGGAAATCTTCAATTTAGCATACAGTTGTTTTAAGAAGTAGGAGCTGTACGGTGTTCTGTTTATAAATTTGCCTTTTCTTAAAAGCTTATAGCTATTATATTTCCTGAAATAAAAAATAATAATAATGAGACAATCCCCTTTATTCTTAGTCTTATTAAAGGAGTATAAGCAGTAATAATCATTCAAATAGCCAGCATGAGAAGCTTGAGCTGATTGAATTCTGGCATCACTGAGAAACAAGTTTTAGGTCTTTCTACTCTGGAAATACCATAATCAATTTAGAATTTCTTCTGTGCAAGTGAGCTCTATGAAGCAGTGGTAGAAAAATTCATATTCTCGAGAGAAAATATCTCATAAGTTACACTATTTCCTATGGGATCACTTCAATTTCTTTATGTGCTTGGATTCTTCATTTCAGAATAAAGGTTAGAAATTAAGTTAGAAGATGCAGTTTCTGACATGTAACAACTGACCTGACTGATGAGTAAAACGTTGAAAAGTCTTACTTACAAACAAGATTGTTCTTAAATACTTAACTTTAAAAAGAAAGGACATGAAGTTTATCCATGACAGTGCAATGGAGAGGTGTGGGGAGAGAACACACATACCTATTAAAGTAGCCATATATATGAAAAACTACTTAGCACTGACCAGTTGAAAACGGGGGAAAAATAAGGACTAAAAAGATCTTTTCTCAGCATTTTAGTAAAAATATATTATGCCTAGGGAAAACACAGTAAGCACTTCAATCACAGACTAAAATACACTGGGTTTAGCACACTTTGTCTGTCAGCATGTTTTCAATTGTTGAGCTCAATTATTACCCAATACAAATGAAATTGAAATTTTTTATAGTTTAGTACTGGCGCAATCGTGGTAGAAGGAAAGGGCATGTTTTAATTTCACTTAGATAGATACTAGACATTTAAAGGAAAATCATAGTAAAATTCCATTTAAAGGACAGCATCTCATTACACAGGGCTTGTTTTGAACTTAATTTTACACTTAGCATTAGTTCTGACATGCTCTTTTTGAATGTTTGTAGGATAAAAGTTGCCAGTGTAATAACAGATTAGGCAAGGTACTTGTAAAATAAGCTGTACTAAGAGTCTGCAGACTTTTGTCAGTCTCTGTATGAGAGCTTTCACCCCATGGCAAACTTAAGGTCATTTAGTGTTCAGTTAAGCTTTGTGCAAGATACCTCATACTCACCTGAAAGTAAAATGAATGAGTCCAGGCTAATATGCTTGAACCCTTCCTTTATTACTTGACATATTTATTCAATGCCTGGACGTGGAAAAATTTTTTGTCTCATATGTTTAAAGAGGAAAAAGGATTGTCAACAAAATACACTTTTGTTTATCTGAGTCTACTTGATTAGATTTCCATAGTGGGACAGAGTGAAACTCAGTAAATGTTCACTTGGTCCACAAGGTGGAATACAATTCAAGTCAATAATACAAGCTTCTGCTTTGTAGCACTGAAAACACAACATGCTACAAGCACTTAATGTCATCAGAGGTAGAGAATTTCACTTGGAGCACACAGACAACAAGAAGTGTACAGTGATACCAGTTTCCCACATCATTTTCAGAGCTTGCAGGTACTTCACTGTCATCTAAGATGTGGACTCAAAAAGAAAAGAGGAGTCAAAATATTGGATATGGTTTTCTTTTTACAGTCATTTTAAGAACAGCCACTATAAGTTTGGATGGTTTTTTAAGTAGTGTTTTGAAAGGTATGTTTTCTTGTGGATTTATACATTGCCTAGTTTCTATTGGTAGCATTCTAAATCAAAATGGTCATTTACTTATTGTTCTGTGGCTTATTGTTTTATTTCTCAATTAGATCTTCTTCAGCAATACCGTGCAGCAGTGATTAAATTTGATAATGTGAATAAGGACCTGGATTTACATTTGCAGTCACTGAACACTCCAGAAATGCAAAAGAGAAAACAGGAACTTGCTGAACAAGAGAAAAGCCTCAAGCTAGTAAAACAAAAATTGGGTAGGTTATTGTTCTATAATTTTGATGTGCTATAGGAAGAGAACAGTTAACTGCAACCAGATGTATTTTGCTCTTACAAAGTAAGAAGTTCAAACTATGAATGAAAATTGTTAACATTAATTAGTAGCTTAGAGATGTCACATTTTAAGGAAAGAATAGAAAAACTGTATGTGGTAGTATGATGCTGTGGATATTGCCTAAAGCAGTACTGCCCTGTATTGTGTTCAGATAATAAGAATGTGGTCAGTCTGTATCTTGTGAACATGAAACTGTGATCTCACTAATAAGAGATTATATAACTATTACTGTGGCTGGCCCCGTGCTACAGAACATTGGCATGCTTTTTGAAATGACTGTGGAGTAAAGAGCTGAATTGCTTTTGCTAAGGAAACACAATCAAAACATTGTGCTATAAAAAGAAACACCCTGAAGTCTGCAAGGATTGTCTGAGTTACAAATTTTTTTTGTGCCAATATCAAATAATATTTTAAAAACCAACATTTACTCTGCAACAGTTATAAATAAATCATTTTAACTGTCATCTTTGAACTTTGTTTTAGATATAAGGTAACCATAAAATTCATGACATTTCTAAAGTCTTATTTCAAAGGTTTAACTCTATTGTTACAGCACCCATTTATAACCAGCAGGTTTAATTTTTCTGTTATTGGTTCTTACTTGCAACTTTTTCATAGGTATGACTCCTGCTTTATCAGATAAAGGTGCTGAATCGTTACTTCAGCCTATAATACTAGATATATCTGACACCCCCATTCCTTCCAAAAGAATGAGAAGAGACACAGTGAAAAAATTGTACAGGTAAGTATTTTCTGAGTCTAGTCATTATTTTCCCATAATCTGAATTCAAAACCAAAACTAGTTTATTCTGCATATTTTTAAATTCATATTTGTATCTAATAAGCAACAATTAATAGAGTTTGCATAAAGCTGATTTTCGAGATAATTTTTAATTTCTTCTAAAAGTTTCTGCCTCATTTAAAAGTTAAATCTCACATAGAAATTTGCTTATTAATTCTAATTCTGCTTCTCTTTATGAACTGATGATTATCTTTGTGCATCACATTCCCCATATTTTTTGGTATATTCCACACTGTTACACCCAAAACTATTTGAGATGGCTCGGTCTGTAAACTCTTTTAAGGTCTGCTGTCAAATACTGGATAGATGAACACAGGAATAATTATTCTTATGTAATAGAATCATTCTTACACCATTTTTTCCAAGTAACTCTCTGTGGTGAACTGGTGGTAAAGTGTTTTACCCATGCATCTGTTCTCATTCCCTCTGTGCTGATGAGTGTTTGAACACACACAAACACACACGCACGAATTTGGGAAATCCGTATATCTGTATCTTTAAAGTAACATGAAACTGCCATTTCTCATGTCTCTCCTCATGACTACATCATTGTCTTTGCTGAGCTATGGTCATTTTTCTGAAATTATTTAAATCTTACCCAGTACTGTTCTGTGAATCTCAGAACAAGTGTTCACTATATTGCTATGTCTCCTTATTTTTTATACTTGTTACTGTTTTAATTTTTATCTACATATAGAACTAAAGTGGTTATGTAGTTAAAGTGATATTAGCCTGTTGCTATTCTTCATTTTAAAGAAATAAATACAGTAATAAAAAGCTGTGTACAAATATGGGGGTTATACTGTTTATACCTTGTGGGAGCTCTATGTTATATAAATATTATATATAGATATATATTTATCTATAAAAAAGAAAAGCTTTGTTTATAAGCCACTGTGCTATGTTTTGTTTAGCTCAGAAGAATGGATTTCCTCTTCTGCAAAGCAGCAGCAACAGCAAGAGCTGCAAGTGGCCCCTTCAGAACTTAATGGAACTCCACGGAAAAGAAAGGCATAGACTGATGAGACTTGCTGGGAAAAGCTGTGTATGGAAAATGTGAATACATTCAGTTAAAGAAAATACTTAGGCGGTATTACCATTACTCTGAAGATTTTTATACTGATAGAAGATACAAATGTATTTCAGTTAGTAGGAACAAAAGTGTAAGTATTTAACATTGATAGCCCAAGTTTTGTATAGTTAATTTTCATTTCTAAAAGCTTTCAAAGTTTTTATGTTCGTGTGTGAAAAAAAAAGGTTTTAAATATATTCTTTTTTATTTATGAAAATAAAAGATCTTTGCAATAAAACTGCTTCAGTACAAAGCACTGACAGTATAATCGCTTGTGTTGAATAGATTGTGTCATGAAATGAGATTTTAATTTAAAAAGCATCCCAAGCTGTCTTGAGGAAGATAGTCAAAGGTCGCTTTAATGATCTGCATTGCAAAGATTTTAGTGATGAACAGGGCAGAAAAGGATCAAGCATGATAAAAGACAGAATTGCAGTCAGAGTCAGAGCAAGCAGCTGGAAACAGACTTGATTGAAAGAAAAAGATAGGGAGGGAGTAGGAAACTAACCTTGAAAAGTACAGTAGTTATTAGTTGAGGCCCTGTGAATAACATAGGAGACAGTGTTCAGGGGTGTGGACATGTGGGTTCACATCTGTCTTAAAGAATTTCTGCCTCGGAGTGAATGTTGACACCAAATCTACTGACCTGTACTCTCAGCAACATGCATTTTATATACATACTCTGTTTCTGAAAAAGGACTTTTACTTAAAAGGACATGGTGGTCTCCTGCTAGAAGTTTTAGAATGCTGATCATTGGTGCACATCTCTGTGACAGTTCTAATAAAATGGAATTTCTCCAAATTAAGGAGAAATAAAGCAGTGTAATTTTTGGTTTAAGGTTTTCCAGAGCTTTATGCTTTAAAGACAGGTTAAACATCAAATTATCCTACTCTTAAAGCAAATAAATATATTCAAGTATAACATGTAACACCAGCAAGAAACTGACCTAGCCCTACCTCAGCCCTTTTTTCTGTTTTTTCTCTCTAAATTTAGACATCAAGACTTGAATCAGGTAGCCATCATGAAGGGTTTGCCATGTCATAATTTGTCCTACCACAAGTTACCTGACTGTACTTCTTTTAAATGCATTTATTTTAATTCTGACATCTGCCTAGCCTCAGTCTCTGGCCTCTGGATAACCTTGAATTTTATTGGATTAAATATGTATTCCTGCAGAAATTTAATCCAGAATTGGATTAAATACATATTCCTGCAGAAATATGTATTCCCATTGGAATTCATCTCTTGCCTTTGGTAGTCAGTGTAGGCACTACTAGCATCATGTGATGGATCTCCCTGGTGGAAGAGGCAAACAGAAAATTAAGGATGGTTTCCAGCATTGTGCAATAGCTATCAGAGATTTCAGGAAATTTCAGCAGGGAACTTTCAGGATTTTCCAGCAGAGTGATGGCAAGTTACTACAGTGCAAGTCACTGCTTTGCAAAGCTGTTGAGGGCAGCTGATTTGGTCATGACAACAAATTTGAGCTCTGAAGGTAAGTGTCAATTTTTTTCCTCTACCCACTCTTTATTCTGCAACAGAGCAGAGCAGGGACCTCAGCCATGCGGGGCGGTGTGTGTTGTCCTCACTAATTTGATGTGGGGCTGGTGGAAATCCATGCAGGAAACTGGGAGAAAGTGGTTGTGGTTTTGGTCTGGGCCTGCTTTTTGACTAGCACCCCAGGATGCAGAGACTGCTTGTCAGGTGAGTGGGGATGGACACCCCATGTAACCCAGGGAGGTAGGTTGGATGACAAGTCCTTTCTGCCAAACCACACTTGTGGTGTTACAGCCCCACCATCAGTATCATGGCCCTGACTCTACATCTCTACAATCCCAGTATCACCAGTACTTCTCTAGCCATGGGACTTGCTCTCCCTCCTCCAGGGCCAGAGTCCCCTTGTTAGCCAGAGCTGCAGTTCAGGGAAAGAGCAGTGAGAGGGAAGGAGGAAGGGATGATGCCCAGGGAGCAAAAGGGGGGCAGGGAACCACTGCAGGGTGTTGCTATGTTACTGCTACAGCAGTAGCCTGGATGAAAAACACGCATTCCAAATGTCCATTGAGACATTGTGAGACTGTAGCAGTGTAATTACTGGAAGTTTTCTGCTGAAGCAATCCAGAGTAGGTGCATATTTGATTAAGTTAGCATTATATTGCTATCCTGAACTCCATTTCAGCTAAGCCTTTAAAGAGATTTGCAGTCACCATTGGTGAATGGTTCATTCTTCAGTTGGTCACAATGGGAAAAGAAAGGTAAGTTGCTTGCTTTTTAACAGCAAAGATATCAGCTGTTGTAAAGACTTTTATTATAGTACATTGCTGCAGTTGTGGTGGTGTTATTTTGTGGATATTTAATAAAGCATTATTAAGGAGCTATCATTAAAACATTATCTGCTTCCATGCACCAACATTTTCTCCCAATAAATTCTCCTCTCAAATTGTTCTGTTTAGGGGTTTGTTTTTTTTAAATACTTAGGAAACAAAATCTATTAAAGTTGCATTTCATGATCACAGAGAAAAGATAGGCAACCATCACAGACCATACCTGCAGTAAATTCCTTTTCACCTGCCAGAATGCAATACACCATAAGAGATGCCCAAATCACTTTCAATGTTTTCTTTTTTAAAAGTCAGTTTGCTTATTATCTAGGAAGTAGAACGTGTCTTACTGATGGTAGCAGTACCAGTATCAGTAAAAAGCAGCTGTTTGCCTCCCTTTCTGCTTGTGACTCGACAGGGTGTATTCAGGGATTTTGACATTCCTGCCACACCAGATCATCTTCCCACAGGAACAGGCATCATTTCAGGTTCATAAAAAGTATGGACTTGTGGATGTGCATACACATGCCAAGTTATATGTGTACATGTGTACATATAGTTCCTCTAGTCTATATTTCCATAGACAAGCTCTTCCACACCCACCGTGACTGTGGAAAAATTCCAAGAGAGCTACTGTGTTGCCTGGATGTGCTTTAGCTGCTCCTGTCCCCTATCTCTGCCTCTGTGGCATGTCTTCTCTGCTGTGAAATGGTTCTAAGAGCAGAGAAGCCCTAGCTTTAGCAATGAAAACTGACTTAGGTACACATGTAAGCTAATTGAATGCAATTTTATTTTAATCCAGCCTATATATAAAACTAAGGAAAATTTTCAGTTATTAGAGGCAAAAAAATACAGTACTTTCAATTTGTAAATACATAAATTCCACACATTTTATAATATATGTTAATGGATTCTTACAACTCTCACTAGCTTTTATAGGACTCAGTATTTATGAGGGCTCTAAAGAAATCCCCACTCACTACTTTGGGGTTATTATTTTACAGTAGCCTTGCTCTTTATGACTACATTATTTAGGCCCTATTTGTATGCATATCATCAAGCACAGGTGAACTTTGCAAGAGAAATAGGACTGCTAAGACCTTCCTTCAAAAAATTGAAAATATTATGTACAACAGCAAAACTATGTGTTTCACTGTCTTACCTAGGAACAAATTATGAAAGATTTTTTTCATCTAATAACACAGCCCAAGAATCTTTGCCTAAATCATATAGTATTCACCCTTTTTAGAAAATGAATGTTACTTTCTAGTTACTGGAAAGACATTTAGTGGGCTGTTGTTTCTTATTATTCACTCCCTCTTTATCCCTCATCCTGCAACTTTGGTAAATCAATTAAACCATATCATGCAGCAAATATTGCAGTGAAGGCTGATTTCAAGAACAGAAAAATTATTTTCCTTTAGTGTACTTAAAAGTTTCAAAGAATGATGAACCAACTAACTGCAGCAACCTCTGATTCATCATTTTTCACACACGCAAAATAAATTGGTAGATTAAAAAGTTACTGAATAAAAAACTGAGCTATTGAATTAAAAGTTGCTGCTACTTTATTTAATGGAAAATGGGAATGATCCCAAAAACTTAAAAGTTAACTTTCCCCAGTAAACAGCTAGTGAAAACAAATGTTTCATATTAAATACAGCTCCTGCTTTTAGCCTGTTCTTATAAACAAAATATAGTAGAGAAATGAAATGGCAATGTAATAAAATTAGCTAAAGGCTGCCTTACAAGAAAAGGGAAAGGTGGACTGTCATGTTCCTGCCCTGTCTTACTTCCAGGAGCCTGTCTTTGTAATTAAGGGTCTCTCAGCATGTGCATGCTCCTGTGTGGTGGTATATTAACCTAAACTGATTCAGAAGATGCAGATCAAAGGTCAAGCTCTGCTCTACAAACTGGAAGAGCTGGTTTAGCAAGAGGAAGATTCATGACAGCCTGAGGAATGCAGTGAAAAGAATTCTGAAACAATGGAGGAGGCCATTCTACAAGTTGCTCAAGAGTTTCTTTTCTTCAGAAAAGAAACAGAGTCCTGGGGCAATTCTAGGACAGAGACCGTCCTGGGAAAAATGAGAAAGGATGGTTGGAAGTCTTCTTCATACTAGGGACTTCTGGCAGATGCAGTCATGAGTAAATTTGGTAATGCATGCCAGAGCTAACCCAGCAGTGACGGGAAGTCAAAGCAGAACTGCTGAACTGGAAGCACACTGAGGGCTGGGTCACAAGTGAGAGGCCTCACCATGCTGAAATTGAGCCTGCTGCTGTTGCAGGTAATTTTGGCTGCTGCTGTTGCAGGTAATTTTAGAGAGAGCTGCCTTCAGTGTAACAACTTCATCTTGCATCATTCATACCTGAACTGACCTGAGACATACGACACAGCTGGTGGAGTCAAACTGCTGCAGGAGCATGATGAAAATGGGGACTGCTAAGATCAGTTAGTGAGTTGTGGCGTGGTGCTGTTGCAGTGTGGTGTTACACAGACATGTGCAAGCTTGCAATTAATCACATCCTTCACTGGCATTTAACCACCATTTTGAAGTTTGTAAGTACATTCCAAGTGGAGAGCCCTTGGATGCCAAAGGCAGTTTGTTGTCATGCAGAGTTTGAAAGGAAAAAGTCCCTCTGAAAGTGGGTGGTCAGACCAAGACTGATTTATCCAGTTGGTCTCTGGATGGCGATTATATCTTCCTCCAGAACTGAGCCCTTCTAGGAGTCCACATCAGAGCATCGGAACTGTACAAGATCTGACCATTCTTGTCCTCCTTTTCTGGAAACAAACACTGGGAGGCCAGCCACAGTGCTGGCAGAGTGCTGTACTTGTCTCATGCTGCTCAAAGTCAAAAGGGTCTTCTTCTTAACTGTTCCTGGAATAAGCTTGTGATGCTGTAGAGTCTCTCTACCCTACTAATCTTTAGCACCCTCCTGTGCCAAGATAAACAAGATTCAAAGATAAGCAAGAGTCCCCAGAAAAGTCTGAATGGAGGAGTGTGGGCTAGGGAAGGAAGCAATAAGAGCACAAGGAATCAGACATATTTGGCTTTGAAATTTGGGTCTGAAGTTTCACATCTACCAAAAGGAGGCTTGAGAGTTTGTTAGGCCCCTGTTGTTGGGTGCTTCCAAGACTGAAGCAGTTTGGGATTAGACATGAAGCAGCTATGGAGGCTACTGGCACATGACTTGAGAGTCCCTAGGAGACTCAACTGCGTGATAAGAATTCCCTGCAATTGGATGCTGATGGCAGAGGGAAGATGAGCAGAAAGATGGAAACTGCTGAAGCTGCCAAAAATAGAATACCAGGTAAGCGTGCAAGGAGTAGCAGGAGAGTTGACCAGTCTAGCAGGACAGATGGACACATCTATCAACCTTTGAGGGAGAGATTTATGGCAGATTAAGGATGGTCTCACCAGTGCAACTCCTAAAGCCTGTTTCTGTTTCCACACTGATAGGTAGGCATGGATTCAGGATTCTAGTGGACACACATTACAAAACATCTTTGCAGTGGACTTGAAACTTATGCCAAATACCCTGTTCCAGAAGATATAATGGGTCACTTTTCCTCACCATTGTGATCAGGTAATTTCCCTGAGTTGGTGAAAGGTCACAAAAACAGAATTAACTTTAAAAAAATGGTTTGGTGACAAAATATTTTTCTTGTGGGAAAGAAAGCACTCTGAATTTTTTAGGTTCTGTATCATCCTTTGAGGTATTTTGTGGCTCCCAGAGCCATCTAATTTCCAGTTACTCAACCACCCACCAAATCACAGCGTGGGAACATGTCTTCTAGGCTATGCAGGCCCGAGTCATTTTTGATGTTAATATTTCTTAAGTATTAGTATTTTCTAGAAAAATAAGCAGGCTTGAATATACACAGATCTACTTCATAAGCTTCACATATAAATTGCCAAGTACACTGGAGAATAGTTGCTCCATATATATTGATACACTGGTTGTTAAATGCCATAAATACATTTTAAATGTTTGTGTTGAATTTTTTCCCTGAACTGCTCTACTTTCTCTGATCTTAGAATTGTAATATATACCACTTCTGGTGTTAAGAAAGATTGGAAACATTATTTTAACCAAATGTGTTGAAGTGCAAATAACAAGTGAACTTTTGAACTCTTGCATTCTCTGAGGATCTGGAGAGGTCTCTGCCAGGCTTGGAGAAAGAGCTGAACATGGATGTTTTGTTAGAATTTTGGCAAATAAAATTATCTGGAATTAGCATGGTTTATTCAGATTCCAGCTTATCACTTCAAACTAGATTTCTCTTAAATAAGAGTTACTCAGTTTCTCTTATGAAAGTTTCCTGTATGTAAGAGGGTAATAGTGACCTGTGTCAAATGCATGATAGCATTATCAAAATAGAGGAATTTGGGGTCAAAGAGTTTGCTGGTTAGCTCTGTTGCCAAGACTGACTGTTCCAGATCCTTATAAAGACATGCTGACACATTGGTGTGATGTGTCAAGGACCTGATGATGTGGAACTTTTTCCATGACACCACTTCAAATGTGAGCCTTTCCTTTGTTGAAAAACTCTCCTGCATGTGCAGAGATTGCATGCAAAAAATAATAATAACAAATATGCCATCGGGGTGGGGGCAGGGGGAAGGGGATGGGGCAAGAACTGGAAGGAAACTTGGTGTCCTTTTCCTGAGTCATAAAAGCACAAAGCATTCAGTGTTCTGCATAAAAATGCAATTTTTTGCAATACATTTATAATACAGTTAGAACTTTGGGAATCAGAACATTTAATAATTGTTACCTGGTTCTCTTGTTTTCAGTTTTCAGATGTTTCAAAATTACAGCTATCACTTTTAAGTCTGCTTTGTCTTTGGAATGCATTTGCCACATTTTTTATGGACACTAACTGTATATCTGCCTCCACTCTTTCCAGTTTTTCTGATTCCTGGGAAAGAGGGAAATTTGTGAGAACATTCCTCAGGTTTTAGGCAATGCCCGTTATTGCTCTTGGAACACTTTGACAAAGCAACTACACAGAGAGATACAGAAGTAGTAAAATCCTGTTCAAATTTTCACTTAGGTGAAAAATAAATAATGCCATCTCAGAATCCATAACATATAAAACTTTCATCTGCATTATTTCCCCTGTCAGCTTACCTTTTCAAAACCAACTGTCTTCTATATATAACATATATATAGGTTGAGAAATGTTGAGAAATTAAGGTTGAGAAATGTTTGTGAATAGAAAATGTAAGCTTCTTCTCAAAAGAAAAAGGAAAGTCAGACTCTAGTATGAAAAAAAGAGCTATTAGATTATCTTCGCCAAAGGATCTAAAACTCTTTGAACATGAAATTCTGGATGTCACTTCATAAGATGTTTTTTTTCCTTCCTAAAATTCAGGTTGTGTTAGCTGGTATAAATTTCTCTAGGATGTAAAATAAAGATGATTAAATAGGATTCATTGCTGTAGGCAGAGAAGCAGTAGACTTCTTTGTGAGCTGCTGGCTATTTTGTACTGCTGGACTTGAAGCCATTGGATTTCCACCCTTGGAACACAACATTGTGGCTCTTCGAGTATTCATTTATGTACATGATGGTGATGGCGAGTAAATTTGATCTGTTCATCATTGACTGTTAAAGTGGCAAAATCTGACTGCTTTGGATGGTATAACTCTCATTTAATAACCTGCACTCAAAGTTAAGTTTTGATAACCAAATGCTTTCTCCCTTTAATATAACAGAATACATATATCAGAAAAACATCCAGGTTTAATATATCAGAAAAAGATCCAAGGTTCCAACAATGACTAGAGAGCAGCTGCATATGGGTCTTTTCTTTTTTAGCAGTCTGATCCTCTATTACACTGGATCAAAGTCTTACTCATAGGCAGAAACCATCATTCATTTAAATGTGTACAATTTTGACTGCTTCAAACATCTGTGTTTGCAGCAGCAGCAGGAAACCACAGAGGCCCTGCACCTTCAAAAGGCCCAAGCCAACCTTGCCCTTAACAGTGGTGAGGTTTTGCTGTCAGCGTAAAATGTTTTGTAACCACTTTTTGCCAATTGAAAAACAGGACCAGACCCTAGAGACAGTCTGTAGAAAAGGATTGTCTTGTTCTCACCCCTGGATGTGTGTCCAACCTATGTTGCAATGTTTGGCTGTGGGCTTCTGCTTTTTTTTTTGTTCCACCTTTTTTTTTTTTTTGTTAACTGCCTGAAAACAAGAGTATATCCATGCAAAGGATCTAGGCTTGAATTTTAAGTTAGGTCCTCACATTAAAATTGCTAAAGCCTAGGAAAAAATTATCTACATTTACATGTCTCAGAGGAGTTTTGCAAGTCACAAGAAATGAGTCAGGCATGAAGTGCTGTCTGTAGGTTGAGGGGGCGACTGAAATGCAAATACCCAGTTACCACAGACAGAACTGAGGGGAAAGAAAGACTCTCACACCAGTAACTTAATCCAGATATATAACCCTTACCAGAGAAAGCTTACACACAAGGAAAACAAAATAAAGTAATTGTAAAGTAAGATTGATAAAAGAGTGAAGAACTTTGATTCCATAACTGGATAAAGAATCTAAAAATAAATAAATTAAAGTCATTGTTGCCTTTCAATGTGCCACATAGCAAATAGTGCCTTAAGGTAATCTGTGTTGCGAACTCCAGACAGCAACTCCAGAGGACTGCTGAAAGTCAGAAGCAGTTGGACAAAGACAGTGAATTACTGAAAAGCACTAATAATAAAAAAAAAAAAAAAAAATCAGAAGACTGGCTTAAAAGTCAGATTTGAAAATGATACCATTATATGTACTTTCCTTTTTGTTTTTGAGTCTGTAGGATGGGTTTGAGTCAAATTTTCAAATTGCTCTCTGCAAAGGAATGCCAGAACTAACTTTCTCTTGCAATACAATCTGAAGTGCTCAAATCATGCTGGAATTCCGGGAACTGGAACTTAAATGAAAAAGCAAAATGTAGATGCTGCAATACTAAAAAAAAATGTAAGGACAAATGAAGCACAGTAGGTAGAGAAATTATTTTTTCTGCCTCAGTTTTAAAAGAGAACCCTGATGTAACAAAATACATCCCGTAATCTAACAATGATAAGTCATTCCTTCTCCATCGAGATTTCACTGTTGTAACTTGTAAAGTCCATTGAACTTAGCAGACCTCTCTAGGAATAAAGGTCTTGGGAGCATTCCCATTTTTTCAAGGGAAAAAGGACAACTCATGCATGAGGCAGTGAAGTTTTGGCTGTCTAAGGATACACTCATTGAAGTGGCTCTTTGTGAGTTATCTAAATCTCTCCAGTTATACACAGCTGATATTTCTAGACATTTGGCTTAATGTTTCTGCTCTGAATATGGATGTCTTCTCCATGAAGGAGAATTGTCCCCATAATTTGTGATAATCTTCAGCAGTACACAATTTGCAGTGAAATTACAGTTTAATAATTTGCAGTGGCTTCCCTGACCTCCAGTTAGGAAATGTCCTACTGTGCTTCAGGCAATTTATTTTCCCCTAGTGCAGTTTAAAAATATGTCTACAGGCACAGCTTCTCTGACATTATTTCTCTATCAATGACAAACTTCAGGGAACAGCAGGAATGAACTGGTGAGATTTACTAATTGAATGTTTGCCTTCAAGTGGCCTATTGTTCGTAATGCTGGAAAACTGCTCAAACTGAATGTGTAGACTGAGAAGAAGCAAGGCAGCTTCTTAAAGATTGTCCTATTTCTCCAAAATCAAAACTAAAAGGAGCAAAATAGTAGCCAATGTATTTCTAAACAGTAATGACACATTTAAGGTTTTAATTTCTTTCAGAAAGAGAAATACAAAGCGAAAGAAAAGACTAAAAACCCCTCTTCTTTTTCTGCTTTCTTCCTACTCCCTCCCCCTCCATCCTAACCTCAGCTGCCCTATGACAATTAGTGTGGGTTCTGTTATTACTGGAATACAGGGATTTTCATCTGGCACAGTTAAACCACTTCCCAAATTAAAATAGGCTATCTCAGCATATGCACAATAATCTGTATCTACAGACCTTTTGCTGGCTTTAACACTGTTGGTGTAATCGGAGTGGCAAAATTCCCTAGAGAGACCAGGCCTCAGCACAAAGCTTGAGACTGTAACACTGAAGACAACAGAGTTCTGATTTTGTTCATATTTTCTACCATCACTGACAGGTACCTATAAAATAACAGGATTCCTTCCTTAATCATTTCTCATCCTAGAGCAGTAATGACTCCACCATGTTTTTCTGTAAATGGGTAAAGGGAAGAAAGAGAAAAGCCCATCATCAACAGGAGCAGAGAGTACCAACAGTTCCCGACAGAGTTCATCCTAAAGTTTAGATTTCATTTAAACTGTTATAAAAAAATAATTTAAATAACATTCTACAAGCCTGAAATCCTGTGCTTGTTAAAGTAAAAGCAAATGCTGTAAATAATGCCAGATGCCCTGAACTGAGTCCATGACTGAGTTCATTCTTGAAAATATGCTCCTATACATAAATTCTTCATATCCTATGTTCACTGAAGTAAATTCTAAAATCATGAATTTATTTTACCACTACTGCATACAGACTTGTCCAGTGCAAGTACTACTGTCATTTGATCCACCAGTTCTCAGTCCCCCACACAGGGAACACACCAGCAACGTTCATCTTTAACTTCTCCCACAGCCATCATCCCTGTAGCCACTGCTCTTCCAAGACTATATAAAACCACACCCTCTTTTGGCAACAGATATTTCCTTTTAATAATAAAAGGCAAATTAAAGAGGATACAAGTCCATGGTTGATCAAGAACACTCGTCTGTACAGCCTGCAGCAGGAAGGATGCTGAAGTGTAAGATGTGTCTGAAAGAATCAGAGGAAATGGTGTCACCATCCTCACCAGGAGGTTTTGATCTCAGGTGGGAAAAGGAAATTCAAGACTAGTCTAATCTCATAGACAACTTTAGGATACTTCTGAAACCTCTGAGATGTTCTAAGTTCTAAATATTTACCAATTTACATAAACACTCAGTTAACTGAAGGATATTATGATACAGAATGGAAATGTCATGGTGAGTGAATTTAAATACATGTTTAAATACTCCTCATTGTCTACCAGTTGTAATTAATTACATGGCTACTGCTCATTAGGAGGCATGTATTTAAACCTACCCAGTTTCTCCCAGTACTGGAAAGAAAAAATCAACAAGGCCATTATCTGTGGAAAACCTTTCTGTACTTCCCTGTACTCCAAGGACTTTACTACCCAAGTAATGGAATTACTTTAAACCTGCATGTCTGAAAACAGAATATTTGGTGTTTTTAAATAAACTATTGATTCTTGCCTGAGGTTTTCAAGATGAGGTGGCAGAATGAGGCAGAAAATGCACAGAGATGGTATCCAGTCATGTTATCCAGCAGAGGTTTGACTGAAACAAATCTTGGGTGCTAAATTCCTAGTTTTCACAGAGGTGAGGGTTGATTCCCACTGACATTGGTGGCAGTGAAGTACTTACCTACTTCAAGTATGTTGCCCTCGGCTCATTTAGATTTCTCAGCTGATCAAACCAGAGCACTGCTGTCACCAGTTTATTTATTTACATAATAAATAGAGAAATCCAACACACATGGTTTGCAGTCTGATTAATACACAGTTGGACACACAATTAGGATACAATGCAAAACATTTATCAAGAATAATTTATTGGAAAATCTGTAGAATAAAAAAAGGTAATTATAAAGTAAATTTTTTGAATGTAAAATAAATAAGAATCAGATGAAACGTTGAGAAGGTTTCCTTCATTTTTTTTTCATTGGGAAATAAGCCAGGAGTTATTTTTTCCAAGGAAGCAAGACTGATCTTGTGAATCACAGTATTAGGTCTTACCAACATAAAGAATTTCCGCCTCTTGTTTTCAGAAAGACCTTCTTATTTTAATTTTCAGTGGACTGACTGCATTTTTAATCAATTTCTTTAAATAAACCAACATCTATTATTACTAAAATGAGATTATAATGTCTGCATAGAAACTTGACCCTGTTGTAGTTAGACTCACTTAACTTTCTTGCTTAGTTCAAACCCCAGGAACTTCAGCATGAGACTGACTGGTTAAACTGATGAACAAGGAATTCAAGCTTCAGAATCACGTGGTTTTCTATTAAGAGCAATGTAATTGTTTAAAAATCTGCTGACAACTTTGTCCCAAGCACTGCAAAGCCATGTGCCACTCCCTTGCTCTCCATTCCAGCTCATCTTTAAAGTATCATGAAAGCTGAAATCTGTCACTTTCAATCAGAGGGCAGCATGTTGAGGAGGGCAGTGCATGCTGTGAAACTCTGAAAGCTGCCCTGTACCACAGGAGGAAAGGACTGCACAGTAATTAATGCCCTCAGTTTTATTCTTTATTCTGAAATACTGTACTACCATCAGAAGTGAAATATCAAAATAAGTATGACAACTCTTCATTTCATAAGAAGCAAGATTCAAATAAACTCTTTACAGCAAGGGTAAACAGTTTAAAAAGTATAGTTTAAGGCTCAGCCTTTTAAATACACTTCAGCAATTTGCCTGCAGGTTTTAGAAGGGCCTGTGCACAGGTAGCAACTGCAGTTTTGTACAAATCAGCTTTGTCCTACTGTATGTGCAGGTTAGAGAAGCAGTAGCTGTGGAAAGAACAAAGGAACTTTGTGCATCTTTTCCCTTGAAGTCACCTGGCAATTTCATCAAATCAAAGATAAGCTGACACAAAAGAAGTCTCTTCCCCCTGCCTCCTCTACCCTCCCACCAACATCCCATCTGCCAAGAAATGCCAATCTCCTCTGATTTTATTCCAGTACTCATTAACTTCTTCGCCCCTTACACGTGTGTCAGCCAGCCTCGGGCTCTTCACTGAAACATCTTGTGGAGCAATAAAATGTTCTCTTCTGACTGTCATCCCATATTGGGTGTCCAGACTTGCTCTGCTCACAAAACCATGGTAACCATATCAGTGGATGATATGTCAGTCAGTCCTCTCACATTATATAACAGGTAATATAAGAGAGCACTTATCTTTTGTATGGCAGGAGTGTAGACTTTAATCCCACTCTTTCTTTAGGTGTCACAACCATTCAGTATAAAGCAGACAGGTTGTTCCACAAGTGTGGCATACTTGTTGTTTACCATGCTCCAGCACTAAGGTCATTCTTCCAGGTGAATAAGGTAGTTTGATCTCTTCTGTCCTGCCTTGAAGCCTTGAACAGATGCAGTGTTGTGCTGAGAGCTTCTCCCAAGGAATAGTCTTGTTTCTTTTGTTCTCCAGCCAAAACCATACCTGTGACAATAAAGAGCATCAGTTTCAACACAAACATTTGATGCATGCCACAACTAGGCAATGTTTGGGCTCTTTGTAATACACCAATTTGTTTTTCTGTTTAAATAAATGAAATTAGCACAAATGTTTTTCCCCAACAAGGAAGTAACACCAGAGAAGAAAGGCTGGAGTCGCCAGGTTGCCCACCCACGCACTGAAACATCCTCCCCACCACACTGCCAGTGCCTAGATAGACAAACATGGCATTTCAGTAAGGAGATGTGGCCAAGCACTGGTTGGAACCACATGGGCTATTTCTCTGCATACTCCAGAGCTCCCAGAATGGTCTCTGCTACAGACCTTTTGTTGTGGAATGAGCAAAACCCTTGTGGTTGTGTAACTGTTATGGCTCTCCAAGGTGGCTCTCCAGTTAAGAGAAAGCCTGAATACTCCACTCTCCCTTCTCTCATTTATTTATTGATTTATCAGTGACTAGTGCTGCTTGGATTTTAAACTAAGTTAAAGTGTTTATAAATAGTAATTTTATTAACATATGTTACTTACTTTTCATTCAGTCATTAATTTTCATTAAGCATTCACAGCTAAATATGTGTCTGACAGACTTTAGTGAGGTGATTACACATAAAAATTTGGAAATTGAAACCCATCACTTCTTGATGGGGAATACTGTTTTTAAGAAATTGCAAACAAAGCTCACGCTCTGATCCGAGAGTGGAAAAATTGCAAAACACCCATCCTAGATTCAAATTAGGATTTTTATGTTCATGTTAAGATTACTATGTAATGACATATAGGCCAAGTGAAGGGACAGGGCTGTGTCACGTCTCTACAAAACAGTATTTAAAACCCTCTTTCCCCAGTAGAGTACTTTTCCTGGTATATCCAAGCCAGCATGCGTCATATACCTCCATCCAAGCTTTCCTCTTTTAGCCTGCAGTTTCCTACAACTTCCTTTCAAAATTTTCTTTGTTCCCTAATGCCAGTTTCATCTTTCCAGAGGGACACTGTGACCTGCTTTGACTCATGGACCGAGTTAGCACAGCACCAAATGTACGCCCAGATTACTCACAGCTGTAGGCCTCACATCTGATGGCTAGTAAGAAGTACCTGAAAGACCTTTTGTGCCACAGACAATATTTCCTTTTTTTTATTAAGGAGAAGCATCAAGGCAGTACAAACACCTCTCTGAAAACCATTCTCCTCAGGTTATTTTGGCAATGTTTTGAGACAGTGAACCTGAAGAAAAGGAACCAGAATTCACAAAGCAATTTGTTGCTGAAATCTACAGAAAAGAAAAGCTGATAGATAAGGGATGCAAATTCCCGGGGAAACACCATTTCTACCCCATGCACCACACCATTACAGATACCTTTCTCTCTTGAAGTTCTGCAGTAAATATCTGGTAATGTTTTTGCAAATTATTCTGCCCACCTGCTCTGTGCACTCTTCTCTCTCTGGCAGCCCTTGCACATGACCCTTGCTGTTTCCCCATCATTATCCTCTTATGAAGTATGAAAGTACGGTTGATCTTGGTGCTAGAAACACAGCCAGACTGCTTAGCAAAGAAACAAGAACTTTAAAACATTTCAAAGGATGTATGGACTCACGTTTCTGAACTGCATCTCCCAAGGATGTGAGCACTGAGCTGGCCAGTCACTGAAGCTCTCCTCAGTGCACTCACAGACTGCGTGCTCCATTTGTAGGGAGGGGTGGAGGGATGCTTTCCATGCACTGTAAGAATCATCTGTCTTGGGATTACTGTGAATTTTAGAGATGAGATGACATAGCACAGAAATACAAAATGTGAACATTTCTGTCTCTCTGGCAACACGATTAACCCTCATACTTACACTGTGAAATAAAACTAGTTACACCCACAGAAAAAATGCAGCCATGCATAGAGCTTGGACCACATCTTCAGCATGCACCTGAGCTGAAGATTCTCCAACCAATTTCTGTACTGGTTACTGTTGAATCAGCTGATATCACACTGATAGGCCCAGTGTGAATATCAGAGGAGCTGAGGTCAACTCTATGTACCCACCCAAGTTCATCCATTTCTCTTCAGCTCAACACTTCTAGCACAAGTCATCCTCTACTGACATTCCTTACTGAGCCATCATGCAGCCACCCTAAAACTTCCCTCTCTGCACCAGCACTTGTATTCAAGTTCCAACAGAGCTCTAGTTTCAGGGAGAAGATGAGACTGGTCCTGCAGGATTTTTTTTTTCATTGTTATGGTTTATTTTAAATGAAACAAACTCCAAAATGCACTGTGCTTTGCAGTGGAAGAAGTCTTATATAGCCTTTTAAAGAAATGGCAGCAAATGCTGTGAAAGCCTTGTTTCATAATATTTACAAAGTAGTTGATCCAGACAGTAAAGGGACAGCTATATATCAGAAAACAGGAGAGATTTTCTTGCATTGTTCTCGAATGAACAAACATTGACAGAGTTCTGAAGTTGCAGAAAGCTCCTGACTTATTATCTGTCATACCCATGGGATAAGCAGGGGCTCTAACAACTCTCCTTCTGATGGTGTCCCCATGTTACATTTGGTCAGGCAATTGACTCTGGGGTTCACAGGTAAATTGGGCGCCCTCATGGAAATTAGGTAACATCTGCTTTGTCTTCCTTCACCAAAATGTAAGCTCAGTGTTTAGCATATGGAAATATTCTGTTGCTCCATGCTCATTTTGTTTAAATCAGTGTATTAATTTTTGTACTATGCAGTCATTCTCAAGACAGGCATGACCTCAGCCTTTCATTATTTAATGACTTTCCCTTTGTGGGACAATGTGCAGCTCTTCCATGTTGCTCATCCCTTTTGGAAAAGGACAAATTTCATGAGTTCCTTGGCTGAGTGAGGAAGGGGGAAAGGAAGAAAAAGCCTTCTTCATTGCTTTTTAGGAACTGAACTGTAGTCTTGCTCTCTACAGGCTTGGGAAACTCCAGATAATTTCTGCCAGCACAAATAATGAAAACCCAATTACATGCTTCCATGAATGCAAACAGTGGCACAGGAAATTGTTTAACCCTTGAGAAGGTTAAAGCATAATTTCTTAAGAGAGTGAGGTGTTATCCTCTTTAAAGCATCTACAGAGCATTAGAAGGGTTTCAAGTGAAATAGGACAGATTGAAGCAACATCTCATCTTTTTCCATTGCTATTTATTGCCAATGAAGTGTTCCGATGCATCTGTAATGGCACACATTTCTCTAGGGGACGGGAAGCTTTAGTGTATATTTCCAATGAAACAGTTCCTAAAAACCAGTCTGAATGCATCATTTTGACCTCAGCATTTAAAGCTTATTTCCCTGCAGACTTGCAGAGGGAAGCTGTTGGGTGAGACTCCCAGTAAGACTGGCAGATGAAATTTGCCTGTTTCAGCAGGTCGGGGCAAATGATGAGGTCAGCAGGCTGCTGCCTGCAGCAGAAGGAAGAGCCCTGCCCTGCTGCTGGCTCTGCCTGCAGTGAGAGCTAGGAAAGCCTGAGCAGCTGCTGTAGGCCATGGGAGGCCTTGGGAGCAGGGCTGGGGCCGGTCAGGCTCAGCAGGAGCAGCTCGCAATGTTCCCAAATCTCCACCCAAACTATTCTCCACCCAAAGATCGCTCTCTCACTTTGCCTCTTCCCACTGGTGGGAGCAGCCTGCCCTGGCTCAGCCTCCATGCTTTTGTTCAGTGTCACTTCAGCCCAAAAATCCAACTCATAAAAGAGAAGGAGCTGAGGATGATAGAAGGGCATCCATGCGGTCCCGCTCTCGGTGGGATGGCTTCACACGGGCAGGCCACTCAGTCAAGGTGCTTGCGTTGGATTTTAACAGCCAAGTGAAGCTGAATCCCCATTTCTCACTCTGCCCAGTGAACACCTCTCCTTACAATTAAAGGCTTACATCCCTCGCTGAGGTAGCTTCGGCACCCTTCCCATGACAGTGGGTGAAATGAGCCGTCATCGGGCCACGAAAGGAACACCACCACCTCACGGCACGGGTGTCAGGCAGGACCACAGGGCTGCCACAGAGCAGCAAACCAGCCTCAGACACCGGGAGCTCAGCACGTCCGCACCGGCCCCACCTGAAGAGCCCGGTGTCCCCTTCCCCGCGGTTCGCGGGCTGCCCTCTGCCCCAGCAGCCCGGCTCTTCCCCAGGAGCCCGGCCTCTCCTCCCATCAGCTTTCCTGGGGGAAAATCTGGTACGGGGGCTGTCGGCTCAGGCAAGGGCCGGGGAGCGGGGGCTGCCCGAGGGGACCGCGGCGCCACATGGGGCCGGGGGCTGCCGCAGGGCTCCTGCCCGGCCGGGGGCTGGAGCGGGGCGGGGGCCGGGGCCGGGGCCGGCCGGGCGGGCGGAGGGGAGCGGCGCCTTGGCCGGAGGGGGGTGCGGAGCCGCCGTGGAGGGCGGAAACGGGGTGGGGGGATTTGCGTCAGTGAGGGAGCTGAGAGCGGGCGGGACGGACGGAGGGACAGACGGACGGAGGGAGCCGGCGGAGAGGCACCGGCCCGCTGCGCTCGCCCGCCGCCGCTGCCCGTCGCCCCATGGAGCTGTGCCCGGGGCCCGCGCCGCCCTCGGGATGGGCTCTCCCGCTCCTCCTCGCCCTGGGCGCCGCCGGGCTAAGCCACGGCACCCCGCACCTGCCGTACTCGCGGCCGGGCTCCCGCAGCAAGTGAGTACCGCCCGCCCGGGGCGCGCTGCGGGACCGGCCGGGCCGGACCGGGCTGCGGAGCCCGGCGTGCCTGACCGACATTGTCCTTCTCCCCCAGGAACTGGTGCGCCTACATAGTGAACAAGAACGTGAGCTGCTCGGTGCTGGACGGGACGGAGAGCTACGTCCAGGCCCAGTACAAGTGCGCCTGGAACCAGTTCCCCTGCGAGCCCACCCTGGTGTAAGTAGCGCAGGGGGCGACCTCGGCAGGGAGAGCGCTTGGCCGCCCATTGCTAAGCCCCGGGGGAGCGCAGGGTGGTTCTCGGCACCCCGAAAGGCACAGGGCTGTGGCAGGGGATGCGGAGCGCCCCTGGTCCCCAGCGCGCCCCGAACAAAGCGCTCGCTCATTGCGGACAGCGGGCTAATGCCGGAGCTAATTAGAGCCAGATTGAGTTGCTGCTCCGCGCTGCCGAGAGGGAGCTGCGCTGGCACACCTCGTCGGCTCGGAGAGGCGTGCAGGCGGGCGGAAAGCACGCGGGCTGCTTTCCGTGGGCACCAGGAGCGCACCTTGGCGCTGCTGGGAGCGCGCCTGGGCCGGAGCTGCCGGCGCACAGCCGCGCTCCAAACCGGTTTTATTGCTGCTCCTCCGAGGTGCTGGATCGGCGCGCAAAGGGAGAGCCAGGAACGTGAGCCAGCGCCTTTACAGTCTGCGTGTCCCTGTCTGTTATCCAGCAAGGGGAGCGGCCAGGGCAGATTTTATGGGGGGTAATGTAAAGTTGCTTGCTTGATTTTAATCTTCGTGCATGTGACCACGTGGATATCTGTGGAGTGGCTACCTACAGCAAGGTGTGCTATAGCGAGCATTAGGGAACAGATGGGTCTCACCTGCTGGCTAATCACAGGGAAATCTCCTTTCCTCATTTTTCCACTTGAAAGGCACTAATATTTACACATTTCTGTTTGAAAGCTCTAGGCAAATGCACTCTGTGAAACCATTTCAGCATCCCCAAGAAGTTGCTGGAAAGACACGCGTAGATTGTCATAAGCTTAGACTTGGGCTGAGGTGGTGATGAAGAGTGTTTTACAATAAAGTTACAGTAACTAGCTTTTATTTTGGCATGAAACAGTGATGATGAGACAGATACTGCTAGATCCTGGGTACTACTGAAATAGAACTTCAGACACCGATGATGCTGCCACCCTGGGGTCGGTGACAATAGGTGTTGGGTGTTTGGCATTCAAATGTGCTGCTTTCTGTTTGTTTGGGTTGTTATTTTTGTTAAAACCCAGCTTTTCTCTATATAAATACTAGAATTGGAGGGGAAAAAACAAACACAGCAGACAGCTGAGTAACACTGTCTTGTGTAACTTCCCTTGTTTCCCTTCGGAGTCTGGAACTGGCCATTTTGGACTTCTGACTGAGTTTGTGGATGTGTAATGGGGTGTGCCCTCTATCCCGAGAAGTCTCTTAGTGGAGCTACAGAGCCATGAGGAGGGGTTGAAACTGAGCTCTTTAAACACATAAATCACCAAGCATTAAGATAAGGAATTTCAGAGGCGGTAAATTAGGACTTTCATGGACTATCTGCTAGCAGATAGTGAAGAAAGTGCGAAGGCATTGCTTCTAGCTCAGGAAATTCCTGCACCGAGAGTGTGAGATTACTGGCAGGAGTGACAAGGGGAAGCCCAGCATGAGCAGGGGGCTGGATTGCACAACCTCCACAAGTCCCATCCCTTCCAGATTTCTCTGTGGTTCTCTGAAATGGCATTGTCTGTCCTTGTGCTTCTAAACATCTGGAGTTGGCTGCTGTCAGAGAGAGAATGTGGGGCTGAACAGACATTTGGTCTCACCAGATGTGTCCAGTCCCATGGGGTTTTTTTGTTCTTTTGAGAATGGAATTAGATGCTTATCATAAGACTTTGTTTCCTCTGTTTGACTTTCTTTGGTGAACATCGCTGTTATTTTCTTCATAACCATAGTGGCAACTGCAGAACAATTCCTTGTTCTTAACATAAAATATTCCTTATTATTACCATGAAATATATTTCTTCTGTAGTGGCAGCTGATTAACACCAAGAGAAGGTGGAATATCAAAATCTTGACATTTTATTGTGTTCAAAACTGTTTATAGGTTGTCATTTTACTTTTGTGTCTGTTGCATATACACTCTCAGTGGCAGAGTAAGAAAGGTGCTCATCCAAAAAGTTTGAAATACATGCCTCAAATGCTGAAAACTCCTAACTTGATTCCTGTGAAAAATATTGTTTAATTCAGGAGTAGCTGCCTGAATAACAAAATGTGTTTATATATGTTTGCTAGTTGATGTTCACAAAAATAGGAAAGAGCTGTAAAACAACAAAGAAATGACTGTGAGGACTTTGTGGAACTTACTCTCTTTTTTTCTCCTTTATACACTTGAACAGAGAACTTGACATGAGCTAAATAGCAGATATTCATGGGAATAAAGTGCAGCCCCTGTGTAGTTTCCTCTCGATACCCATGGTTTTTCTAAGAGCTCATTCAGCTGCAGACAGTGGGGACAGTGAGATCCAAACCAAACAAAGAATTCCTTAACTGTATCATGGATGTGTCTGTTTTATTAGTACTTAAGTCCTATCAGGTCTATTTTTTAATCTACTGTTGGTTTATATTAGTTTAAGACTAGATTTAAAGAGCCCATCTAGTGTAGTCTGGGTTATGCATAACAATTACTTAGATTGCAGTTTACAGGGGAGCATTTCACTGCCTTAAACTTGCAGTGTACTCCTGAATTCCATGTGTTCTTTACAGACAAGGGAGTATGTGTTGCAGATATGGATTATAGTCAGCCCTGATTTGTCTTTGAATTTTTAATTTTTTTTTAATAGCGAGATCTGGTGATTAAGCCTAAAATCATATGCATGCATGAACCCATTTTATCTACCCTTTAGGCTCATTAAAATATAATTTGTCTGAAGACAAAAACCCTAAAGCCCCCTGTTGGAATGACTACACTTCCATGATTGTTAACTGTAAATTCACTTTGCCTGCAGGGTGTATTTCCTGAAAGGTTAAGCTGAAATTCAGGAAATTATTACACTTCGTTGTTTAACTGTTTTATAGGTACTTGGGCTCAATAGTGCATTTCCTTGCTGAAAAGTTGGTGAATACTTTGGCTGATTAAGGTGTCAGGGATGAATGTGAGTTGAAGTGTGGCTGCTCAAGAGATAGGAAGAGAGTAGAAAGAAAGAGCAGAAATGCCCTTTGAAGTATGTTCCCTTTGAAGTGTGAGAGGCTCCTGATTTATTTTTCTTAAAAGTGACTAGCAAAGGAAAGAGAAACTTTGTTATTAATGGGTCACTGGGCTGAAAGGTACAAAAATATTAGTGTTTATACTCACTAGAAAGAGCTTGGATGTTTTGAAATTTAATATTGCTTCATAAATAATTGACCCCTCACCGCTTCTTTTGTCATGAATTTCCATTCCTAGCTTTCTTATGAATGGTTTGGTAACTTAATTAGCAATAACACCAACTTGTAACTAGTAGCATTATCTATTTCTAAAAGAAAAAACACGTTGCCTTTCTGGTTGGATCCTACACACTCTTTAGGGTTGTGGCTTGCTTGGGACAATCCTCTATTGTCACTATAGGTGGTTCAGGGTAGGATGCTGTCCTAGCAGTTGTTTGTTTTGCCCCTTGTTCTGTAGTGTGTGGGTACACCTGGCTGTACCAGAGGTGCACCAGGTTATGGCCCGGTGCTTTTGGGAAAAGCTACTTCCACTAGTAAGGCTTTGATTTTAAATTCTGAAGTGAACTGAATTGGCTGAATGTTTTCTGGGGCGTTTTCTGTTTCTGGACGTTTTATGTCTTTGCTACAGAACTGCAAACAAGACTTCCCCCTAAGAGGTCATAAACAAAACAAAACAAAAAAAATCTTGATGAGAACCTCTGGAGGTCATGCAATCCCCTCATAGCCCCCAGCTAACACCAGAACCAGCTTCAACTTAGATAAGGTTGCTCAGGGACTTGAAGGAAGGATGTTTTATCAGATTTCCTAATTCATGTACCAACCCCCATTAATTTGCTGAAGTGAGTGTGTGCTCAGGTCATCTGTCTTCAGCATGTGAGGAATGAATTTCATGATTTAGTGTAAACTTCTCATCTTAACACTAATGATACATGTATACTTGGCAAGCCCATTATTTCATTTAGAAAATGACCCAGAAAATGATGAATGAAGCAATAGGTAAATTAGCAAGACCCTCCAAATCTCTCACTGAGCAATATTTTCCAACTTCTTGTCATTATATACTTTCAAATTATCATTAATAAGCCCAGTACCAAACTAATCACGATTTTATTCATGGCCCAGAGGATTCAAAGCACAAGATTGAAATTACTTTTGAGAATGTTACTAAAAGTTTTCTGCGTTTACAAACATCAGAACAAATTACTACTTACGAGCAAAACACTGCTTTTAATCAGCAGTATTTTACATTTATTAACAATATATTACTGGGTAAAAGTGGAAATTTTATAACTGAAAACCCTCACATGAGACATCCAGTTCAAGTTGAATGGCTTTATCCATCTGGCAACCCCAGAATGACCTGGGTGGAGCACATCAGCCCCAGTCTAGGAACATATAGGAAATCCCCATGTAGTTTTCAACCTTCTAGCAGTCCCAGAGTAGTTTTCTCTGGGAGTGTTCTGTTGCTAGAAATCAAGCATGCAGATCAGTGTCAGAGTGCTCAGCACCAGGCAGGAGCAAACCTCAGATATACAAGTCAGCACAGGTTGAGCCTGTGTTTGCCACTGGTTTCCAGCAGCACATATCTTGTAAAAAAAACCTTTCAGGATGCACAAAAAACTTGAAGGGAAAGCGAGAGCTGTTTGATGTTTCCCCTCCAAGTATCTATAAAGGTCTTCAGGACTTTCTTTCCAACTTTGTGTATTTTGTATGAAGCAGAATTTCTTTGTACAGGCTCCAGCTAGCTGACTACATAGGGAGGTTAGCCTAGGGGCTTGTGCATTGAAAACAGTAAGGAAACCTAAAAAAACTTTAGTCTCCTGGAGTGCTTGTTTGAAAATCTTTGAGATCCTGCTGGGTGTGGTAAGTTTTCCTGGCTGTCTCCCCAAGCCTGAAATTGTGCATCTCTGTCTCCACACACTGAATGCAGCACAGTCTTTCTTCTCTGTGAACTGGACAGGCAATTCTCATTTCACACATCATTTGAGTTTGTTGCAATAATGTAAAAAAAAAAAAAAAAAAAATCCCATGCTGCTCTTCACTTCCCATTAATGTGATAACTCAAAGTTTCATGCTTTTCTGGTTTGAGAAATGTGTGACCTGGAGGTCTGGGGCCTCTTCTGTTAAGCACCAAATTGTTGCCAAAGCAATAAATTTTTATTTGCAGGGAGCTGCTGAGCCATTTAGTGTATTTCATCATAAATCACCCAAATAATCAAGGAAAATTTTGTACCATTAGACAGTGGGCAGTGCCACTTTTACACATTGGGGATATTATGACTCCCATCTGACTTCATTTGTGCATTTGCATCTCATCTTTCCTTTCCCTTCTGGTTCACTTTTAACTTGGTGTCTTGAAAAGTAACAGCTCTCAAAACAATGCCCTGTTTTATTCTTGAAGTCGGGGTCCCACTTAATCCCACAGGTTAGCTCTTGTCTTCCTGAAAGTATTGGTTATTTGTTTCATCTGGGTATATTTTCAAATAATCTCTCAGCAACAGCTCTTTCTAGAGCATTCTAGAAAACAGCTTATTTCATGGGCAGAGAAGCAGAAGAGATACTGTTGGAGCTCAGTTTTTCAGGCAGCTTTATCAGCAGCAGTGCTCTGCATCCCCACTTCATCTCTCCACTCGTGTAAGGTGAGAAACTTGGTCCCTGCTGCTGGGAGAGGCAGGTGCTGATGTTGTAAACATATAACCTGTTGCAGAGTTGTTCCTGTTCCATCACTGAACACATCACATTGCCACTCTACAAAACTTCCCAGAAATCCTTTTGAAAGGTCTGTCTTTTCAGGCTTCTCCTTTCCATTCTATTTAAGTGGGATTTTAATAGTTTACTGTTGGTCTGTTACCATGTGTTTGACTGGCATTTCAACATTGTTAATCCCAAGATTGAAGCTGTGCTTTGAGCTTTGCCACAGGCTATCTCTGGCTCTGAGTTACTGAAATGCATCCTGTGTCCTTGTTTTGCTGCTCAGAAGAAGAGGATGCCTACATAGTGATAATTTATGAACATTAGGAGTATTAACATTTTAAACTTCTGTGCATTTTCTACTGGACTTTAGTGGTCAGCTTTTTGAAAATAAAATCCTTGGCAGCTACGAGAGAGTTAGATAGGTAGGTATTTGTGTATGTGTGTGTGAAGATTTATGTACAACAAGAAGAAATCACTAGTATGAGCCATGAGGTCATATTTCAGAGTGTGCAGTCCCTTGGTTCTTTCTTCCCACAAAAAAACATTTATCTCCCAAGAGAAAAAATTGTAGTTTGAATCTCATCTTTTTTTGATAGAAGAATTCCAGCTGAGTGGCATAAAATCCATTGTATAAGTAGTGAACAATGGCAATTTTGGAGACTTTGAAATGAAACCATGTGGTGTTGCCTGAGAATAATTGAATGTTTTTGTCTTCTACCAGTTCCTGTAATCTTCTGTCCTTCTTACTGAAGAAAACACAAACTCTGCAGTAAAATTCAGCCAGATTCTCTCAGATGTATTGAAACAGTGTTCAGTGTTGAAGACAACAAAGTACCAGAGACCAGGCAGTTGTGAGCTGACTGGGGCAACACAGTTGGCTGCTTCTTCCCTGGTACCACTAGATGAGATGATAGTTTTATTTAGGGATAGACAAATCCAACTTTGTCCTTCCTTGAATGAAGGAGTAATACAATCACCTGTGCCAGGTCCCTGCCCACTTAGCAATTTCTTCCAGATGGAAGGCCATCTTCTCCCTCCATGCTTAGCGTGAAGCCACCAAGTAAAAATAACCAATGGAAAAAAGTACTGAGTCTCTAAATGCTCATTCCTGTTTTCTGAAACATTCAGTAAAATTACAGTGCCTTCATAGTCAGATACTAAAGCACTCTTTGCAGTGACCTGGATGGGTGATTTCTTGGGTGTGTACACAGCAGGTAATGGTGTTCCTGTGGATGCAGAGTGCTTTGACTCATTCCCTTGCTTTTCTTTAGTTTCTTCCCTGTTGATCCTCTCAGCCAGTAGCAGTTTTTTCTTCAGGATTTAGCTCAGTACAGATCTGGTACAAATGTTGGCCATGCTATACATGACTGCAAAATTTATTAAGAACTCCCTTGTGGGTCTGTGCAAGCCTGGAGAAGCTGAACCTCCATGGTCATATGCACCAGTGATGCTTGTCATAACTTAATATTTTCCACTGGAGTGCCTCAAAACTTTGTTTCTCCCAGCACAAAAAAATCTAAAATACTTTCTTCTTGTTTTTCATTATATATCTTTTATTTTGATTATTATGTTATCCAAAGGCCTTTGAGGAACTTCAGTCTGGCTGTCTGTGAGTGGGCCAGGCACTGGACTAGTGTCTAAGGTCAGTGGCATTTTTCTCAAGAAAATGTAATTGCCCAGACCCCAATGCCTGTAAAGACATTTACTAACCTACTTTATATAAATTCTGGAAAGAAAAAATGCCAGGTAAAGGAAAAATAGCAGTGTAAAGATAAGACTTGCTTAAGTCTATCTGTAAGAATCAGCTTAGTGTCTCTAATGCCAGATTGAAATGGAAAATTATTTTAGGGTGCAATAGGATTCTTTTTAAATAGACGTTCGCTGCATTGTATAATTGGGATTTATTACAGCCTTGATGGCTTGCTGTCACACAATACTTAGACTTCTGTAGGTTTATCTGTTTGCATCAAAACATCTTTTTGCTGCTTGCTATAAATGCCTTAGGATAAATTCTTGGGAGAGACACATTTTTTTCAAATTAAACTCATCTGTGGGCTGAAACACAAGCTAGCTGCTGGTGCTGCTGTATAGTAACAAGGTAATCAAAGAACACAAAACAAAGGTGGGATTTGATTCACCCTGACCCAAACTGTCTGCCCTGTATGCAGAGGGGTGAATCTGAGTGTGGGAGCTTAGACGTGCAGTGATGGGACACAGGTGCAGGTCAGTGGTGTCCAGCACACTCCGTAGGTAACAGGATGTAAATGATGACTTTAGGGTAAAATGCAGCTCTGTTTTGACTCTGCTGTCTGTGTGGACTACTGCTGTTGGCTTTGATGGAAATACAGACAACTAAAACCTATCCTTACCTACACACGGAGCACCTGAAATCCAGGTGAGTGCTGAAACGCACGGTGACAGCTGCAAAAACCTGCAAAGATTTTGGTGGAACTTGGATTTCTGCCACCATTTGTAGGGAATACAAATAAGCCTGCACGTTTGGGAAGCAGGAAACATGGGATTAATGGGTTCTAGTTCAGTGTTTGTGTAGCATAAACAGCCAATAAGGTTACCTTCTATTTTCAGCAGAAGTATTTTCAGCCTACAAAATAAAAAATGTTTAGTCAAAATATGATTGCATTTAATTACATCTTCTAGGTAGTGTTTTTGGATGGTGTCTATATGCCAGTTCTGTGCTCCCATTGCAATATATTGGAGATTTGGATGCCTGGGACTATATAAATATAGTATAACTGTATAAATACAATTACCAGATGATGCAACTTACAAAGAATGTGTCTACATGCAATAAAAATGTTAAATAGTGTAGATTTGATATCTTCTATTTTATAAAGACAGAAATTTGCAGGCTGCTGAAGTCATGGGACTTGTTCCAACCACTACAGAATTTTGGACCAACCTTGAAGCTGTGTGCTCAGAGTAAACATTTTGTACACTGCTTATGTAGAAACATGCTGATTCTGTGGTCCCTTCCTCGCGGTGAGGAGGTGGTGGCACTTATCTCATTGCATTTCCCAAAAGGTTGAATGTTAATATCCAGTTTCAGAGCTGAGCCATATGTTTTCCCACCAATTTCGTCCAAATGTTTCTGATTTGTTTTATCGCTATTAGGTGACATTCCAAGTATCAGTGTTAACTGTTTCCTTCTGTGGTTTAGCACTGTGAGAATACTATAGCTCATTCCCCAGTGAAAATGTCCAGCATTTGCAGCAAACATGGACTTTTAATTAAAGCATTTTCCTATGGAAGTACTTCTCTCTCAAAGAAGAGGAATATTTGAGAGCTGTTGTCACCCTGTACATCTTCATTTCAATTTAAGATAATAAAAGTGCAGGTTTGTATTAATGTTTTGGGTGTGTTTTCTCATTTGATCAGCACGTTGAGTTCATGGTGAAGGTAGTAGGCGTGGGTAGTTACAAGCCTGTTGTGGAAAAACTCCTAAAAAACAGCTGTTCTTATGTTCTCTGTTGCAATGAAAGATTAGAGACGGTTGAAATTTAACCTTTATTTATGCCTTATGAAAGAATTATTTCAGTATTTAGCTCAATTCATCAAGAGATTATGACCATCATCTTGGACTTGAAGTCCACACGAGAATGGAATGACTAGGCACAGTAAATGCTGGTGTGTTATATGCAACTTCTAACCACATAAGAAATTAGTATTTTTAAAGAATACTTGTGAAAGTAATTATGTTTATTAACATTTATTTGAATAGCAGAAATCCAGGTCAACCAGAGGAAGATTTGATGTTTTACTGGTTTTGAATTGCATCGCAGCATATAAAGGTGTAAAAGTGGAGCCTTCATTTTTAAGATACTTAGGAAACTTTTGTGGACCCTTTTGACAAAATTGCCTCACTAGGTAACTCTGTAAAGATTGACACCTGCCAGATAAACCATGTGGAACTGGATGTTACATTCCAACCAGGTATCTTTATCCAGCTTTATAGAGAAGGAACATTTTGTCTGTCTGGCTACCTTGAGTGCGTTTTGTGTGTTTTGTGTGTTTGTGATTGTGTATTTTAAGTTTGCTATGACTATGAGTGAGTAATTGGATTCAGAATACTGCAGATTTAAATAAAGACATGTCTAATTTGTATGTTGTGATAGTTCCCAGTCTTGTGTCTTTCACGTGCATAGAATCATAAATTAGAGATGTGGTCCCTAGGAGACAATTATGGTTTATTTTGTTAGAATTGTAACCAACAACATAATTTTGTTCAGTGCTGTTAGACTGCTATATCCTAGCAAAATCCTGAAAGTCTCCAGATCCTCCACTGAAATTCACTGAGTGAGCAAAGTTCTGACTTTAAAAAGCATTTGTATGATTGAGAAATCCCTGGGGCTGGATGCATGCTGGTGGCTGTCATTTGTCAGTGCGACTGGATGGTGCTGTCACAGTGACACCATTCCTTGCAACTTGCACAGCAGTTGTGCTTGAAGAATGTCATTGGTAGAGAAGCTGTAGCAGTGAAGGTGTGATTTTTAAGAAATTTTTATGTGACTGTATTCAAAATAGAGAAGTGCTATGTAAGTTCCTGTTTCCTAGCCTTACATGTCTAGTATTCCTGGAGGAAATGGGAGTAGATTCATTCTGCTGGACTGGCAGTACAGAGAAGTAGTTCTTAGTAAGTAAATCCCAGTTGAATTTTTGAGCCATCCATGAGTATAACTGTCTTCTCACCAGAGTTCAAAGTGTGAATATGAAAGCTGTGCTAGATCCAGATTTTGAAATGTTCTGATTCTAGCTTATTTTGGCTCTAGGAGAATTGTGATTTAGGATTCAGGTTAATCTGTATTTGATGTACCATATCTGAAAACAAAACAGTTCCAATTTGTGTTGTTTCAAACTTGAAAGAATTTTTTAGAAGTGGACTGTTTTTCAATTTTTTTTTAAATTAAATCCTATTTAAGCATTTTATGCCTATTAGGATCAGGAAGCGGTAAAACAAAGAAGAGTGAGAATGTCAAACATGCCTGTTTTTTATTTTTGAGATAGAGTTTGGAAAAGTTTTTAATTTTTAACATTGGAAAAATACTGATTTCTTTTTATTTATTTATATTCCTCTTTTGTATTTGGTTGTTACTTAATATTTTTCTGACTGTTGAATCCATCAGAAAGTGTCTCTATTGATGAATATGACTACAGAGAAGGTGTTAAAAGAGAAAATTGTTAGAAATGTGATGGAAAATCCTCACCATGTAATTTGAGTGAAGAAGAGCACAGTTTGCATATAAGTAATTCGTACTCATTTTATAAAATTAGTTTCAGCTATATTCTTAAAACTTTGCTGGGAGAAAAGAGAGATTTGGCGTTTGAAAATAACCAAAATACCGTATTTTTCAGGAAGGGGTTTGGCCCTGAAAGTAAAAAGAGGAACACACACAAAGCTAGGAGCAGTTAAGTGTTTTATGGAAATCATACAGAAGTATGTACAACCATTTCCGGCATGGGAAAACTGATCTGGAAGTTCAGAGTTTGCATTTCAGTAATGTGGTGGTTGTGAGAGAGGTTGTAATGACTTTCAAAACCACTTCAAAACACTAAAGTATCTAGCTAATCCTGTTTCTCCTGACTCTGGCAGCTAGCTGGAAGGAAAGGATTCAAACCCAAATTATCTACAGAAGATGTGGGAGATCTTTAGATAAGGGAGAAAGAAAAGGAAGTTCCTGGGTGGCCGGGATATTGTTCTCCCCAGTGGTGCCCTCTACATTGCACTCTTCTATTTAATTTTTAAAGCACTTTGCCATTGGGATTTCTGTACTTTGTAAACAGGATTCAGCAGATGTTTAAGTGAAAACTGTAGAAGAAATGATGAGCTGGAGTGAAGTCTACAGCTGTTTCATATATGGTGTTCAGAAGGTATAAAAGGATTGGAAACCCTGAGTTTGCATGCTCCAAGCCAGAGTCGGAAAAGCTGACAGGCACAGCAAACCACTGCAGTTATGAGCAGCTCATAGGCAGAGATAAAGCACAGATCCTGCCTTCCTATGCTGATCCACAGAAAAACTGAATCCAGAGAGGCTTATTAGTACAAACTACTCTGGCCCAGAAATAGTTGGAAAAAAATATGATTGTCTCTAGTGAAAGCAGCTCTTACCCCTTAAATGAGAAGTCATAAACCAAATAACAATGCAAAATAACACCGAGTATTTCCCAAGTGCAGAAATTAGTCAATGTTGTGGCAGAATTGGGAAAGATACGTTTGGAAGAGAAACAAATTCATAATTAGTAGTTAATATTTTAAGCACACCACCGCAAGTTTGTTAACCAGCTTGGCAAAAAGGGACAGCAAATGGCTGTCAGATGGGGGACATTATATTATATAAAATTGAATAAAATTTCAGCAACTATTTGCATGCATGGCAGGAGAAGATTTGAAGAGTAACAGTAAGCTCACTCTCACTCTGTGACTTCCAATAGGAAATGTTTCACAGTCTGTAAGATTTACTTCTTTCCATTTGGTAGCTGATTACTGATTTTTTTTTTTTTTTTTTTTGACCAGTTAGGAATTTTGGATGTTAATAGCATGCCATGTTCAGTGAAATAGGTGACTTTTCTGTGATAGCATGGCTGTTTCTGGTGCTGTTTTGTCCTGTGTTCTCTCTGTCCCGGGATACACTCCCTGTGAGCCCAGCCAGGCTATGGCTGAAACCTATTACAGAGCTCCTGTAGATTGCTTTGCTGCTGTCCTGATTTATTCTGCTGGTATAACTGTTTAGGGACACTTCAGCTGTGAAATGAGCCTGCACACTGTTCTAATCTGAAATAATCTGAAGGACAAAAGATCTGAAAAAGCTTTAGGGAAATTAGTAGCATGATGCTAGTTTAATTGAGAGAAAGGAATTCACGTGAGAAATTGGGATGACTTACTGTTTCTGTGTGTTCCAAGAATACCATTTTATAGAGCTCAGGTGGCAAATCCCTGTTTTCCTCATTTTCCTCATGTCTCAATCCAAAATGAGCTGTACCTTAAATTGATTTAGGTTTTACCCAATAGCATAGGCTCTGCTTATGCTCTGCTGGGATACCACAGTGTCTGACTGCAGCTGAACATGTGGGATGTGTTTCAAGGCAAGCTATGGAAGAAGTCTATGGTTAAAGAAAGTTGCACAACCAGAATTAGTTTGTAATTTATTAACTTTTGAGTGGTTAATCAGGGAAGCTCAAGGTTGTATGTACATAATGGGCATACAGGTTTGTCTGCCAGACCCTCTTCAGCTTAACTGATGAAGTAGGAAAGAGTTGATTTCTTTGTTGGTTGTAGTGTTTCATCTGATTCCTTCTTTCATGTCCTTGTCTGACTCACACTTCTAGCATTTTGTCCTTCTCTGGAATATCCCTTCCAGCTTTGACTGTGCTGTACATATGGCTTCTGAGGAATGGTTTAAGTGGAGACTGTGGAAATACAAATGGGGCTAAGCAGGCAGAAGCATTTTTTGATGTTCAGAAGAGCCCTGGGGGAAGGGTTCCAATGAAAAATTAGAGGAAAAACATTTTGAATTTGTAGTCTAAGACACTGGTGGTCACGGGTACTGTCAGTGGTGTCTGATGAGTTGTACCTTCACTTGCCATAGAATTTTATCCCTCTGCTCATACATGAAAGCCCCTATTCCATGGCTCCCTATCATGACTGTGTTGAGTGGAGGCAGCTTTAAAACCTAGACAGAAACATTTGTTCATTTGACATTTAAAGCAGAAAATGAATAATAGCTGTAAGTATTTGATTTTCATTATAAAAGGTCCCGAAACCTGTTTTATTTTTAACTTTAATCTAACTAGCAGCTTAGGTTATGGATTGTTTAAAATGCTCTCTGTTTTGGCAGATACCGAACGAGTTTCAGACCTCGATACACAGTTGCATATAAGACAGTGACAGAGCTGGAATGGAGATGTTGTCCTGGCTACAAAGGGGAGGACTGCAGGGAAGGACCTGCAGAAAAGCCAAACACTGCTCGTCGTCCCACAACACCAGCGAGAGCTGCCGTGAAGAAAGGCACAGGTAACTTTTTGTCTGAACTTTGGTAAGCACAGTCATGTCTGGTTTCTTCTTTTGTCTTCTAATCATTATGGTTTCTACTGAACTCAGCTGCTGTCAGGTACAAAAGCCATGTGAAAGACTCTGTGAGGTGGGGAAATAATAGCCAGGCAATAGCAGGCCTGATACAGAGAATTTCCTGAAGAATAACAGAGGAATGGGCTGCAGAACACTGGCTGGAAATGCCAGCTGACTACTCATGGTTCCAAAAAACCTTTAGGTAAAGACTGTGGGTTTTGTAAGAATTTACAGGGCTGGTTTGTTTTTTTTTTTTGTGGTTTCTCCAATGTTCAGGTAAAAAAAAAGGAATATTACTAAAACAAAACAAAACAACCCCTCCCCCCCAAAAAAACAAAAAACCCACAAAAACCCCTGAAAACACAGACACTAATTTTAATGATGCATAAGAGTTCCTAGCAGTTTCACAATGTTTTGTTTAAGATTCTAAAGATTTTACAGATTCACATTAGATTATGTGCTTTAATAAGGGGTAAGAGAATTAGTATGGATAAGCCTCAACTTCTGAAAAATATTTTAAAGAATGAATGATGTTTGTTTGTGTAAGATACTGTCTTCTGAAAGGGCAAGAAGGAATGCTGTTACTGCCATATTATGCCTTTTCTCCATTCAGAAAAAATGATAAACAGATGTTTCCTTCTGAAGGACTTTTTCCAACATAATTGGAGATTAGTGTCACATATAACACTTAGTCAGATTTCCACATGTGTTTTCTGTGTGGTGGAATGTACTGAATGACTGAATATATGGTTTCAAACTAGTCCCATAGATTATATACCTGCTTTAAGAACAAGCTTTTAAAGTATTTTGTTAGCCAACCTAAAATATTAATTCCAAAAGATGATAATAAAACATGGTGATATCTATATCCTTCTCCTCTCTTCTAGGCAAAATTAAAAATTACTTTTGACTTTTCCTGCAGTTTATCCTTTCTTGACCTCTGATAATGTTTGTTTTCTGAGTTTTTGTTCTGGATTTTCTGCAGTTGTTACACATTTTGTGTGAAACTGAACATCCAGATTTGTACATGGCTTTGTAAATGAGGTCCTACCAATGACAAGATTCAGATTCATTAATTGATTTATGATAGGTAAAAAGTAGATTGCAACTAAAAGTCTTCTCTTTCTGATTTTCATACAATGAGTATAAGTTATTTTAATCTAGTAGTTTTGAATGTGTAAATTTTACAGTTTTATACATGTTTTTATTGCCTACTTAGATGTATCCCAAATAGTTAGGTATTTGTGAAGCAAGTGTGATAACTGGAGTGTCTTGCAGAACCCTGTGTCATGTATGGGATGTATAATTGGGTCCCAGGTCAGTAAAACACGGAAGCACAAACCCACTTCAGGCACGTAATTGACTGCCACTGAAGTTTTCAGTGGGAATTCAGGAGCAAATTATTGTTATAGGAGATGCAGTGGTTCTAAGGTGATGTGTATGGACCTGTATTGGTCTGTTATACATGCCATAGCTTAAATCCATTGCTGAACAGGAAGGATGGTTTCCAGTTTCTTTATGGCCACTGTACCTTGGTAGGAATTGGTCACTGTGCTAAAACTTCTAGTTCTGAGGGTTTTGATAATGTATTAATTACTAACAACTGAAAATAAGAACAGAAAAAACAGCAAGCATTAGGCAGTTTAAACCATTATTTCATTTTAAAGAAAAGTGAAGTCAACTGCAGCTTATTAAAACAGGTACCACTGGGAATATTTACATCCACATTTTGTTATTTCTGGGAAACAGATGCAGAACCAACAGGAGCACCGGCGCCTCCACCATATGAGAAGAGAATGCAGTTTCTTGAGGACGAGTTGTTTAGACTTACACGGTCTGTGATTGAACTCCAGTCCTCCGTGGCAGGTGTGAATGAAAACCTGAAGCTGACTGTACAGGAAGATGCTAGCAAGATGTTGGTCACTTGGCTGAACAACCTTTACGACCGCCCGGAGCCTGACAGTGCAGTTGGTGGTGAAACAGACACTATTCAGCTGCCAGGCCTCCTCAACAATAAAGATCAAAAAGACCCTTTTATTGATTTTGAAATGGAAGATATAAAAGCTGAGCTAGCTGAGGTGAAAGAAGCCTTGAAGATGAGGAATGATGAGCTCGAGGAACTGAATGGAAAAGTAAAAGGCTATGAGGGACAATTAAAACAACTGCAGGAGGCAGCACAAGGACCTACAATAACAATGCCCCGTGACAATATATATCAGGACTATATAGACTCAAAATTTGAGTCCCTCAGGCAAGAAATAATGGAAGGATTTGAGAAGAAGATGGCAGATCTGAAGAACTCCTGTGACTATAAACTAGAGGATATTCAGCAGCAGTATGACAACAGTGAAAATAACTGTGTAGGGATAATGGATGTTATAAGAGGAAAAGAGAATGACTTGAGGAAAGAAATAGATACTCTCCGCACTCAGATTCCATCAAACAACTCCAGCTGTTGCAAGAAGGGTGAGGGAAATGACTTTGACCAACAGATGAAAGATTTAGATAAGAAGATTGACAGAATTGTGGAAGCACAGAGGATCTTGAATGTCAGAATAGATAATGAAATCATTCGATTGTCAACTCCAGATCTAGAAGACGTGTTGGGTGAGAGGCTGGAGGAGCTGGATGCAAGGATGAATATTACAGAACGAAATGCTGAAGAACACTGTTTTTACGTTGAGGAGACTCTCCGTGGTGCTATTGCTGCTGAGGTGGACGAACTGAGAGACTTGTTTGACCAAAAGCTGCGGGCGCTGGAGGTCAGGCTAGGCGGGACTATTTTGGAGATTGCCAACACCACGGACCCGGATGGAATGTTTGCTAATCCTGGGCCTATCTTGCCCAGCGATGCTGGATTTGCAAATGAGCAGTTTGCAGCAGAGATGAATTTTGTGAAGGACAAACTGCTGTCGCTTGAGCAGCTCTGTGGGCAGAAATGTCAGTCTGCACCGCGAGGCACCGAGGACCTTCAGAAACAGCTAGAAGATTGTAATGACAAGTACAATCACTTGCTCTTGAAAACAGAGAATAATTCTGTTGTCCTGAGGTCTCTAAATAGCTCTCTTAATGAGAAACTCAACTTAATTAAGGGTAACCAGCGTGACATCCAGAAAATGCAGAGAGACGTACGTGTATTCCGATACAATCTAAATGCCATTGATAAGGATATGAAAAATCTTCAAGATGGCCTGAGTAGCTGCAGGGAGCAGCTTCTGGGTGTCAATTCTACATGCAGAAAAACACAAAGAGGTGTCTTCCGAAAAATTGATCAAATGCAGAGGACATTTGCGAATCAAACTGCTCATTCCAGTGAGAATTGTTGTGGTGAAGTGAAAGACAGACTAGAACAATTGAATGACCATGTCCTGAATGATCTTAGCAAGTGCAAAGAAAAGACCCAAGGGGTCCAGGAGGGTGTTTCAGATGTTGAGAGCAGAGTCTCACATATTGAAAAAGTCTGTAGCAAGCTGGACTCTGTTTCAGACAGCTTGCAGAATATAAAAGAAGGTCTGAATAAGCACGTGAGCAGCTTATGGAACTGCATCCGTGAAATGAATGGAACTATAGCATCGCATTCCACTGATATTTCTGGCCTCAAAAACTCTGTCCAACAGTTTCATAGTCAGGTTTCCAAAATCACCGCAGACATTGAAGGCATGCTGAAATCTCAGCCTGACACAAGTAAGTTTCTTGCTTATTTTTTTTTACTTTTTGCTTCTTTGTTTGTTTTTTAACTGGCTTTCCTTTCTGAAACTCTTAGAAAAGAACTAAACAAGGGAGGAAAAAATATTACACAATTCCTTCTTTATTTTTGCAGTGACTAATTTTGGCTATTTGCTGCAGAACACCACAGAGTACTTTGAGTGCTTTTAAAAGTATCCTCCAAAAAGAAAAAAAAAAAAAAAAAACCAAAAAGAAGTTGTACATGTTGTTATGTTTACTTCGAGCTAGAATAAAGATAGTGGGAAAAGTAGTGTTTTCAAATAGTGATTTTAAAGTGAGTTTTTTGTAATTATTATCTGTATTATGCCAATTCATTTGATTTGATTTTTTTGTTTTGTTTTGTTGTTGAAGATTATTCTGTATTCCTCAGGGAAAATTGAAAAGCAAGTAGAGAAAACTGAAGTCAAATTAATTCAAATTTATTATAAGAAAGGTTTCTTCTAAGTCGTGTTCTTAGCATGAGTTTATACTTATAATTCAGCACCAACTCTTTGATCTAGAAGTTTCACAAATGAGCTCTGGCATATCTTGGCATGGCAATATAAGACTTCTGCTTCGTAGCTCTCCCAGAAGCTTGCATTCCCACAAGGTCATTGGCAGTACTTGGCACATTCCAGCTGGCAATGTTTTAGCACCTCAGCCAGTTCTGTTAATAGTCCAGCATGCTGGTGCAAATCCACCTGCAGTTTGTTTTAAGTTTGCATTAGAGCAGCTGAGAGGCTGGGACACATTCCCTTTGTCCCAGAACGCTGGGAAATGGTAACCTCAGCGTGCTGGTGAGCCTTGCAATGAAGGTTTAGAGACCTTGCCAAATGCTACTCTGTTCCCTCTGCAGTTCTTGCTCCAAATTCCAGCAGTGGGTTGTTTTCCTGAGAGTTGAAGTTTACAGAAGGAAGCTGAGTTGCTGTTTTCCTGTTTCTCTTAGCATGACGCAAAATCATAGGAATTGGAGACTGTTTTGAAACTGCACTCTTCAGTTGGTTGATGCTTCTGGTTTTAATTCTGTGCACGTATGAGATAAGTAAGAGGCCAATTTCTGTGACTGGGTAAAAATTAGAAGAGGTGCTGAGGGAAGAGCCTGTGCGCTTTTGCAGCTGATGATGGTTGGGAGAGATCAGATGTGAGATTCTTGAGTGTTCTTTCTGGAATGGCCAAGTTGTGCCTCATGAAGGGAAGAATATCCTTCTCACCCCAAGGCAGAGACTTGAAAACCTGCAATAGGTGTGTTTCTTTTGTTTAATTGTTTAAAACCAAATGTATAGCAGTATTTGACACATAAGTCCTTCTGAAGGGAGAAGCTTTTGTGTGAAATAAAAAAAAACCAATCTCTTAACTTTAAAGGAGGAAGTAGAGTGAAGAAGGACTGTAAATTTCAGATAATTCTTTTGCTGTAATTTTGACTTAAATTCAGCAGGGTTAGGACCTTTATCCCTAGATCTTGCAGAAACATCCCAGTTTCCATTAAAATGGAACATGGTGTATCTGTGTAATCCTGTTTCTCATCCATCTTCCCCAAAATTAACTATCACTAAGGACCAACATTGGAGGAAGGTCCAAGATACATACAAGTAGTAATCTTTCTGCTGCTGTTTGAAGCAGGTTCTCAAGCGACCTCATGGGTTGCATTTATCAGCCCCTCTTACAGTGTATTAAAGAATTAAAAGCCTCTGCACACCTAGGTTTCCATAAAATAATGCCTTTTCAGGGCAGACCCCTCCATCCACCACTGGGTGTTAAAAGCCTGTGGAAGGACACTGCTGCTGGGTGTGGGGTGCAGGCACTCTGAGCATCCCTTGCTGCTCTGGGGTGCCTCTGAGGGATTCCTGAAGCACACACTGCAGTTCCCAAATGTTTCCAATTACAATAACACTGTCTGGCACAGCAGCCTGAGTAAGTTTTGATGGCAGGAGTTGCAGAAAGATTTTGGCAGAAGAGCCTTTTTTGGAAGTGATTTTGGGAACCCTGTTACGTGAGTTGGGGTATGGCTTTAACTATTTTTACATTTGTGATCTGCAGCCTTGTCTGCCATACCAACATTATTTGACAGGAAGACCTGAACTTGGATCAGTGGAGAGTTTCTTGTGCACAATTTGCCAGCACATCGTAGCATTCAAATGATGTCATATGACTTCAGAGGGGCCGAAAAAGAAACAAGTTGTTGCTAATAAAGTTGTTGAGGGCAGTAAGGCAAGGATGTGTTGCAAGAAATGAAACATAAAATCTTACCACCAAGCAGTCTAAGCCCAGCAAAGTCAAATGACCCTCGTCTTAAAAATATGGCTGTATTATCTTCCATGTTTTTTATTCAGGGGTTTCAATTGCCTCAAGTCAAACTAACAAGCCAGTTTAGCAAATGACTGTGTATCAGATGCAAACCTAGAGACTAGAAAAGTGCTTAATTTGTTGTAATTCCTGGTGAAGGTAGTGAAATGTGAAATGCAGTGGTGACAGCAGGCAGTGGTCTGCTCTAAGCATTCAGGGAACCATGCATGATGTGCTCTCCAAGGTAAAATGATCCTGCAGCTTTCCATCCACATTAAATGGTGCCTTCCCCCAGCTCTGTGTCTGGTAGTCTAAGTTGTTCTCATTGCACTCTGTTCCTCTCTGAGGGTATGTTTGCTCTTCACATGGCATGGAACTGAAAGCCATGCTAAAGCTGGTGGTCTCTATTAAAGTACTGCCTTTTTTATATATATCCATGAAGTTTTCCAGGAATCAAAAGTGGGGTCTTGCAGCCAGATACAGTGCTGGGAGTGCAGTTTGCTTTGGTTATAGGTATTTGACCTGACCTGCAATTCCTGTGGTAGTTGTCTGAGTAGCAGGGTTTTGAAACCAACAACAAAATGTTTTCTGATGAAGTTGTGGCCTAAGAAACCAAATGTGTGCTCTGCATTACAGCATGGATAAAATGCAACATAAAATTTTTAATGCTGTAGTGTGAATAGTCATACAGTCTAGGAGTCTCTGGGCTCCCTGTGAGCTTGTGCACAATGCTGCTTTCTAACAGAATTGTTAAATCCCCTGGGTGTCTATAACAAAATTCAAGTGAGGTCTTTTGGGCTTCTTGTGAGAGCAGTCACAGATTCCTTTACTCTCTAGTTAGCTTTATGCACTTCATTTCTGTGTGTTTGAGGGGCTGAGGAGAGCACCAGAGGATGCTGGTATGTGATGTGGTAACCTCATTGTCACTCACAACAGCGGTGACAAGCAGAGCAGCAAGGATGCTGCTGCTGAGAACAGTGTTCCTGTTCCTAGCTGTGTAATGATCTCAGCTCTGTCCTTGCCTTCCCACATAGATGGGAAGATGATGGGAAGGTTGTGTTCATGGCCTGCTCAGCAAAGTTCAAGCAGATCTCTACTCACATATATCTGATTGCTTCCACTTGAAGTTGAGCTTTAGGCCAGTGATTCTGGATTAAGTGTTATGGAGATGGGACAATTCTGAATATTGCAGTATTCATGTTGCATGCAAGGAAGCAATTTGCTCAGGATATGGGATTTCAGCAGTTGATTGTTATTTAAAGGTCTAGAAAAGCAAGCAGAGAAATGTATTCATTCTCCCAGTGTCATCCCAAATAATTGTCTTAATGAGGCTTAGCATAATTGACTCAAGAAATGACAAGTACATGCATCCCAAGGTAAAGTACTTTGCCAATTTGTTTTTTCAATGAGGTTAATCTGAAGATTTTAGTTGAAGGTCTAAATCAATGTTTCTGTGGACGGAAGTTGTCTTACAAAGCAAATAATTCTGTTAAAAAAATCACTTTGATATTTTCAGAGTTTTTTGAAAATTTTTTTAAGATTTTGTTTAATTTTAAGGTTTTTATGAAAATAGTTTTAATCTGCATAAAGCAAACATTTCACTGTTTAGGCCTCTGCCTTGTGGACAGAGTTACTGAGTGAGCTTCAGACCAGCTTTGTGGTGCATTGCCTGCATGAGTTTCAGTTCTCCTGATGGTTAAAAGTCAGCCAGCAAAAATCAGGGAAGTTTTTTCCTAGCAGCTATATCTAGCAAATGAATGCAGGTGGTGTGAGACTATGACTTCAGACAGCCTCCCAGTACTCCTGAAGGCTTATGTAGGCTTTTAAGGCTTTTATGAGACTGAAAACAAGAAATGAAATTCACAAGGGTAAAGTGCAGGTGTGGAGTAGTCACAAAACAGCACGTGGGTTGCCAGTGATGCTGTCTGGACCCCAGCCACGTGTTGGAGACAATACCTGCACAAGTTTATTGTAAGTTCTTCCTCAAATGGGCAGAGTAAGGCTCTCCTGGGCTCCCCAGACACACACCAGAGCCAGGGGAAGCCTCACACCACATCTGCTGCTTGGCACAGCCAGGTGGGTTAGCCCTAACCACTGGTGAATTTGCCTGGGCTGATTTTGGAGTGTACTGAATTGAAATGTTTCATTGTGAGCACCACTCAGAGAGGTGGTCTGTGCTGGGAACCTTGGCAAGCATCTCTGGTATGTGGCGAGTTGTATCAGATAAATTTTCAATGGGATGTTTGCCCATTTCCACAGAAACTCACATCCATCCCTGCACTGAAAGATATGTTTTAGTCTCAAAATGCAACCAAAGTAACCTATGCTGAAGTTTAATTTAGCATGCAATTCTCTTTACTCTGTGTAAAAGGTGTCATGGCATCTGCTAAAATCTACACATTTGTAAATTTCTGTTCTTAATGTCAATGTAATTCAACTTTACTCTTGGGAGGGCATTGCATCTAGGACTTCATTTTTATGAATAAACCAGAATTCCTATAAAGAGCTTAGATCTTGACCAGATATACAAATGGAACCATGTTAGTGCTGTTCAACCCTGATGTCATATGGGTTGGCTGCCCCAGTGGAAAAGTTTTTTAATGGTATCTCTTCGATTTAAACAATAAAGAATTTTCTGGTAGATTATATCTTTGAGTTCTGCCTTTATTGGCAGAAAATATTAGTCATGGAAGTACTAGGACGTTTAAGCTTGTTGCTTTTTAAGGTAAGGGGAAAAGCCTCTTAAGTCATGTTCATTTACTGATGTTTTTTGCTGTGGGTAATTTTCTTTATGATCATGCTAGAGGGACAGCCTTGTGCTGAGAGTTGTGGGAGCACAGTGGGTGTGGTGGGCTGGGGAGAACTGAAGTGAGAGGAGAGAGAGGGAGGGACAGGGAGGGACAGGGAGAGCTCACTCTGGAATGAAGGTGCTGCTGGGATAAGTGTGATGCTCTGCCTGTTTGGGGCAGAAAGGCCAAGCTGGTGTAACAATTGAATGAATGTTCATAGGTTATTTGATTGCTGCTTGTCCTGTCTCCAGGCTGTCTTCATTCCTTTCCCTGTGCCATACAGGCTACTGTAAGGAGTGGAGTCTGTAGTACTTCAGGAGTGGAATGGTATTTAACCACTGCAGTCTTGGGTCTCAGGGAACAACTGAGTCCTGTTTTGTTTTGAAGTGTTTGTTATGCAAAACCATGCAAGCTCATGTTCTATTTTAGGCAAATAATTTTGTATTTTTCCTGCTCTTTCATCCTGTCAAAGGGCGACCAGACGTACCGCAGCATCCATTGCCACCGAGGCCGCCCGTGCAGCCCCAGCCTGGCATTTCCCTGCTGCCATCCCGGCCCAGGATGCACCCCCCGCGACACAGGATCCCCCTCCTCCCGCCACAGCCGAGACCTCCCCCACGCCCAGCTCTGCCAGGGTCAGCAGTTGTGCCGCTTCTGCCTGGAACAACCGGCATCATCTTGGAGACTGGGGAGGCAGGACCTCCTGGCACGGTTTTGATGTCTGGGAGAGGGCGTCTGAGGAGTGTGGATGGCCAGGCTGGCCAGAGCACCATGCCCATTGCTGAAGGGTTCGCTGGAGCACCAGGTGAGAGAACCAAGCTGGTAATTCATCACTCCTGAGTGCAGTTGATGTGTCAGGTCTTGCTGGAGAGCTGAGCTGACACTGAGATCTGGTGTGCTTTACCAGCCCCCTTTTGGCCTTTCATGGACACCCACTGAGGCTGCTGGGAATGGGTTTTCAGCAGAGATGATTTGTGAATTGGCCTCTGCAGCCTCCAGCTGGCTGCAGGAGTAGGGGAAACTCACTCAGTGCCAGTTTTGCTGCCTTTCCAAGGATGCACAAAGCATGAGGTCAACAGAGATGATGTAAAATCCCTGGTAACTACAGCAGTCTTTGCCGCTAGGGAAACTCAATTTCTTTTTTTCTTTCCGTAATGCTTGCAGTGGATTTAATACATTGGAGTAATAGTTTGGTTCTCTTTGCCATGACCACCCCAGTTTAACAATAATTGAGCATTTCATAGGGGACACTATTTAATAGCTGTTTTGGTAGGTTGCTCTTAAGTAAACCAAGAGGGAGTGGAGCGGCGTGCTCTAGAAAGCATCCCTTAAGAAAGGGCTGCTTTCTAGAGCACTGCAGTGATATTTGGTCATAAGGTACTCTGCTGTGTACTGAGTCACACATATTACTTTTCTTTTGTAGGATATCCAAAGCCACCTCATTCTACCACGGATTCACAAGGTAAGGCAGTTGTTTCCTAGAAATATTTCACATGGGTTCTTAATGTTTATTTCAGTCCCTGGAAGGTCATGGCTGAGAGGAAAAAAATGTGTTATTTTTTAGTATTTAAGTTTAGCATTGAGGAAAATCTGATCAATTTTTGCTAGACCAAAGCATTAAAACATAACCTGTATCTTTTGTAAACATAGAGGTAGGGAGAGGAGTTAGGTTTTGAAAAATCATTTTGGGCTCTTGCTACTTACTTCACTGTGTGTTTTTTAAATACAGAGAGTTTGTATTTTCTAGCTAATGTCAGTATGCACCTTTCATATGCCTTCTAAATTAGAAAATAAAGAGATATTTATGATTATTTTATTATTTCTTTATTAAAACATTAATAAGGCCAAGACTAAGATCTTGAATAACTGCTGGCATCTTACCCTATTGCATGAGGTTGTTCTCCTCTTGGGAGAGCTTCTGGCTTTGTTACAGTCACCAGGGCTCAAGTTCTGACTTCAGTGAAAGCAGAAGGGCTGCCACTCACAGTCACTGACTAAAATGATTCAGAATGCAGTTTTCTTGGTTGGCTGGGGTGCTTTTTTTAAAAATTTGTTAATATCACAATTTATTTAAGAATTTGTATGATGAACAGGTATAAAATTTATGTGGGACATGCTGATTGGCCTAGATAAATATGTTGATTGGGTGCTGCCAGCAATGCAGTCTCATACTCAAGATATTATCAAACCCTGGGGAATGGTATCCTTGATCAAAGTATTTCCACATCCTCTTCAAAAAAAGTTATTTCATCTAAATTTGTTTGAGGAAATAATGGGCGATAGATGGAAGTAAAACATAAGGGCTTTATGGAATTCAAAAACCTACTGCCCCAGGACTTAATTTGATGGCCATAACAAAATCACAAGTACACTTCATGAAGAATGGTCTGGGGACTGACAAAAAAAGAATTGTAAAGAGTTCATGCTCTCATTGTGATATTTATACCTGCTAATTAAAATTCCATCATAGCCTTAAAGCAATCTTTTTGCATTTGAGGATTGTGGTGGTAAGAACAGGCAGCGATAGATGAGGTTTCTGGAAAAGGATAAGAAGTAAAGAAACATTCGTTTATCTTGATGCCAGCAAAGCCAATATAGATGTCTAGATTTCTGTGATAAATGGATTTCCTGGGGGTTTTCTTCCTATTGCAATTTATAGAGAGCAGTGTTTTAATAAGTTTATGCTAAAACTGTGTGAAACAGTAGGTGGATGTTAGAAGTGTTGAAAAGGCAGGGCAAGGCAGGAGTGCACCCATCTGCCGCTTGGTGGAACATGTTGGTGGAACAGTTACCACCCTGGGATCCAGAGGGAGGTGGGCTTGGCCAAGGAGTTCATTTTCCTGATCCATGCCACTGAATACGTATCTAAATACAAGGTATTCCTGCTGATCTGTCCTTAAAATCCCCACAGTGTGCCTTGCAGACCTCAATGGCAGATAGTCAGGAAACAGAGGGATAAGGGTGTTACCAAAAGCTGTTAAGACTTTTGTGGAGTTGGAACATTTACATCCACTGTCCCTAATCTGGACTGGCTGGATTGATGGGCTGAGGACAGTTGGATGAGGTTTAACATGACCTCAAATACCTGATAAGTACCAAGTGCTGCACTTTGGCCACAATAACCTGCTGCAGGGGGCAGAGTGGCTGGGAAGCTGCCCAGAGGAAAAGGACCTGAGGATGCTGGTCAGCAGTGGCTGAACATGAGGCAGTGTGTGCCCAGGGGGACAAGAAGGCCAGTGGCATCCTGGCCCCTATCACAAAGTGTGGCCAGCAGGACTAGGGAAGTGATTCTTCCCAGCATTTGGCACCAGGGAGGCCACACCTCAAGTGCTGTGTCCAGTTCTGGGCCCCTCAGTCCAGGAAGGACATTGAGGTGCTGGAGCATGTTCAGAGAAGGGCAGTGAAGATGGTGAAGGGTCTGGAGCACAAATCTGATGAGAAGCAGCTGAGGGAGCTGGGGGTGTTTAGCCTGGAGAAGAGGAGGCTCAGGAGTGACCTTACCGCTCTCTACAACCACTGAAAGGAGGCTGGAGCCAGCTGAGAGTTGGCCTCTTCTCCCAGGCAAGCAACAGGACAGGAGGACATGACCTTAAGCTGCATTAGGGGAGGATTAGGGTGGACATGAAGAAGAGTTTCTTCACAGAAAGGGTGATTAGACTTTGGAATGGAGTGCCCAGGGAGGTGGTGGAGTCACCGTCCCTGGAGGTGTTTAAGGATGTGGCACTCGGTGCCATGGTTGACCTGGTGATGTTCAGTCATAGGTTGGGCTCAATGATCTCAGAGGTTTTTTCCAGTCCAATTGAGTCTGTGATTCTAGTTGTCAGTGTCTGATGAAGAGAGAGCATTCTGGGACAGAATTCAGCAGTTAACAGTGCTGTGGAAATTAACAGCTGGGGAAGAGAAGATTTTTGGTTTATCAGAGGAGGAACTTACTCTGTGCATAGGGCATCAAGGAATCCTTACTGTCTCATTAGCTCTGGACCACTGCTTGTGATGTCCTTGACAGTCTTCACTCAGTGCATTTTGTAGTACTGAAATTCAAATTTGAAAGATGACCAGACCTTCTTGTACTATAATTCCTAATATAAGAAGCTTGTACTCTTAAAATGGCCTTCTGAGTACTCTCTTTCAGTTCTGTTTCTGAATAGCTTCTGTTACATAAAAGCACTGCTCAGGAAGAAGGGCAGATTGAGGGCTCCAATGCTCCAATTCTGTCTTCTGGGACTAAAGTAGCCCACTTTCATGCTTTTTTTGAATGTTGAGGCATGATTTGCATCTTTTCAGTTCCAGAGTATTTCTTGATTTTTTTTTTTTTTTATTCCTTAGCTATTAGGAACAGTAGGTAAGTGCTGGAGCAATATTCTCTTGCTGCAGTGTGAAAGGATGGAATTGTAAGAGCAGACAGATGTTACTAACAAACTCAGCAGGAAAGTATGTGTGTCTTCATAAAACACCAAGATATCATCCACATCAGAATCACTGTGACTTAGCAGAGCAGCTTCATTGAGCACTGGCTCGTGGAAATCAGTGTGGTGCTGTGCTGCATGGCCAAGCCATAGGCAGGAGGAATGTTTCTGAAAATGACACGTTAAGGTCAAATTGGAGAGTTTAAAAAAAATAGGGAAGGGACAAATTGCTTGTATTTTTGTCCTATTTGCTCTAACAGAAGTTATACACTTTGCCCTCATTTAGATTTAGGAGTATTGACCATATGTGAGAGGAAATTTGGCAAATCCTCCTTACTCCTGCTGTATCCAAGGGACTCAGGGACTCATAAGTGTCCACTGACATATGAATTATGTACTTAGGCTTTCTTCTGTGTCAGTTCTTGAAGAATCCTCATTCCAGTTGCTGAGCAGTTGTCTGCAGCACCTTCATATTGTTATTTTTTTCTCCTTTCATCTTGATAGCAAATGCCTATGCTGTGTGCTGTTTTGTTTTGCTTAATGATCTTTTTTTCCTTTTCTTTCCTTCTGGCCCTTGGGCTCTGTGGGAGGCATGAACTGTGCTTGGAACCAGGAACACAACCAGCAGATAGGTGGAAGTAGATGTAACCTAACAAGGGCCACCCATGCATCTTCTGTGGTTTTTGACTCCCCAGAATGCATTACAGTAGCACAGATTGCCAAGAACAGACTTACCTGCTCCTGCTTACCTGCATGTGTAATATCTCGAGTGAAACCTTCTTGAATGCATCTGAAGTGAAAAGAGCTTTTTCCTCCCCCAAAAGGGGGAGTAAAACTGTGGTTGAAACTTCCATGAAACACGTTGTCTGCCTGGCAGTTTCTTCATCAGAGCTTAGCCTGTGGTTCACAGCTTTAAAATGCTTTAATTTTTTTTTCTGATGTTTATACTTCCACAATATTGACTGCTTAAGTGAAAGTAAGTGTCCCAGCCTGGACCTTCCTTCAAGAAGCTGAACTTTGATCTTTGCATGAAGAAAAGTGTTTGCAAGAGGGGACATGTAGGAGAAGGTGGTGCAGCCCTCTGTAAAGTTTTGAAAAAGCACTGATGAGGTGTTGGTAGGAATTATGAAAACTTCAAACAGGCAGCACAACTCCATCTAGAAGGTGGGAAGAGGGGAAGAGAGCACAGACACACTGGATCTTTACTGTGTGACCTTATATCACCCCCTGAACTGATCTACAAGATATTTAGACAGGTTTAAGATTTCTGCTTTGAATAGATACATATGGTGTGCTGAACTCAGCTGCAGATCTGAAGCAGTTTCATCAGCTTAGCAACAAATAGTCACTTCTAATAACTACGCTAGCAATTAGTAAAGGAAAATCTTGGAGGAAGCTGTGAAGAGTTGAGGGCAGGAATCACTCCTTTATTCAGATGACACCAACCCAAACAGGGCTGTTGCTGCTCCAAAGCTGGCAGTGTTTCTGGGCAGGCAACACGTGCTTTGTTCCATTTTGCAGTGTTACTGCAGGGGAAAGAAACCTTTTGTGTGAGCCAACAATTTGAGGTGTGTTTTCAGTTAATTTCAGTCTCAAGGTAAGCTGAGAGTAGCTTTCTGTGTAAGCAGCATTGTGTTAAGGTGGTGGAGCTTTACAGAAGCTGTTTAAGTAACTAGGCTTCCTGCAATTAATTTTGGTACTTTCAAACAACCTCATCTTAGCTTGCAGTTGCACCTGCAGGCACGTTGGCAGGTAGGAGTAATGAAAAAGGGCTTCTGTCTATCTTCTGAGCTTGAGACAAAATGCTGAATAAGAAGATTTCCAAAGATACATGAGGCAGCTAGTTAACACCCCCGGGGGAAATCAACGTGGTTATCTGCCAATTCTGAAGGTGCAGGCATGTCTTCCCCTTTGCCTTCTCCTCCCCACCCCCCAGGCTGAGTTATTCAGAAAAACAGTGGATAGCAGAACATTTCTATTATCCACATTTTAGGTGAAGTTATGTGACTTTTTAAACTTCCATTTTAAGCAATATCATCTGAATTAGATTGGATTTTAAGAAAAGTGTTTTTACATTGGTCAGGCACTGCAATGGGCTCCCCAGGGAAGTAATCACAGCACCAAGCCTGAGAGAGTTCATGAAGAGTTTGGACACTGCTCTCAGGCACAAGGTGTGATTGTTGGGGTGTCCTGTGCAGGGCCAGGAGTTGGACTTAGATGGTTCTTGTGGGTCCCTTTCAGTTCAGGATTTGATGAATTTAGCATTTGTTGCTGATGGGCATCTCTGATTGAGAGGGAGAGGCCAAACATTAATTTTAAGGAAGGCAGAAGGAGCAGGGTGAAACAGCAGCTGTGGACAACTCCAGGGCATTTGTTGTTTAGCTACTTGCCCAGACAAAGCAGCAAGAATTGACTCGAGCAGTGTGTACTGCCTTAAGGAAAATGTTTAAAGGGAACATTTTTGAAATGAGACTAATAAGTGACTGAGCACTGAACACTTGATATTAAGTCAGTCTGTTAAAAGTAAAAGTTTGTCTTAATTGTCCAAATTATATTTCATCCAACTCAGTCTAACAGCAGTGTTCATCTAGCAGCTGGATAGCCACTATAAAATACCTAAGTGTCTGTTTGATCTGCTGAGAAAAGAATTAAAAATTGTCAAGTGAAAAGTCCCCCAGAAGAGAAGTGATGGAGAGAGACAAAAAGTTCTTTTTGCATTAATACAGAAATGTTATATATTCTTATAGGCATTTTCACTAGGCTTTGGCAGAGAAAGTGGGAGATCTAAGCTGTGCACAGCTTCTCAACGTGACAAGGAAAGCTGGCACAAGCTATAATCTTTAGCATTCCTATGGCCATTGTGATAGTGATGGAGAGTGGAGATGTTGAAAGGCAGCCTCTGTCCTGAGAAAGGTCTTGGACGGAAGCATTACTGAATTGAAGGGTGCTAGGATTTCCACTGCCAGCATTTGCTAGCCATGTACTATTTCCTTAGAACAAAAACCAAAAACAAACAAACAAACAAATAACAACAACAAAAAAACCCAAAAAAACCCTGTGGCCAAGGCAGGAGCTTCATGTTGCTCAGTACATTTTAAGGTGAGACACCTGGGGCCTGGGCTAGCATATGTATTCTGCTAATTCTGGCATCCTGCAATTGGCAGGATTAGTCCAAGTGGAGTATGTGCAAGAACAGACGAACAGACAGAGGATTATAAAGCATCACAGGGACAAGGCTGTGTTATCATCTTGATGTGATTCTGACTTGTGTTGTTACCCATTTCAGGACCTGCCACTGCTGCTGTGCCCTCTCTGGTGTCATTTTCTGCTGGGCTCACACAGAAGCCTTTCTCCAGTGATGTCGGCGTGGTTCACTTCAACAAAGTGCTTGTGAATGACGGGGACTATTATAACCCCAATACAGGTAACAGCCAAGGAATGCACCCCAGACATGCTGGACAGGCAGGAGCATGGGTTACCAGTGTTCCATGTTACCTTAGGCCTTGCTGGTACATTGAAACAAGTCCATCTAAACCAGACACATGGGGGTAAAAGCTTCCTGTGGGTATGGACAGGCACATGCTTTCACAGCTGGTTTTCCATGACTGCCCAGTACGGCTGAGGCCCAGCTCACTTCTACATACACAGCTGGGTGTGCTCCTCAGCCCAGCTGAGCCCAGGTAGCAGAGGTGAGGTTCCTTACTCATCCACTTCACTGTGGCTGGGGCACGGACAGGGGAGGGGACAGGGAGAGGTTCTCATATTGTCCCTCCAAGGTCCCTAACTGGGAGCTGCCTCCTTCTCAAGCACAGAGTGCAAGTTGTGCCTTCACCTCCATGACTCTGATCAGTTGGTCACCTGCCCAGGCTGACCACGAAGCAGTGGGTGACGCACGTGGCTTTATGTTTGTCACTGTGCTTCGGGCAGTCAGGTGTCCCCGTGTTGAGTGACTGTGGTCAGTGCAGGCTGTCTCTGTTCCGCAGGCATTTTCACGTCGCCGTACGAAGGGCGCTACCTGATCACGGCCGTGCTGGCCCCGGAGAGGGACGAGTACGTGGAAGCGGTGCTGTCCGTCTCCAACGCCAGCGTGGCTCAGCTCCACACTGCTGGCTACAGAAGGGAACTGCTGGAGTATCACAAACCCTACTCGGGGAAACAGACCTGTGGTGGTCCTGGGACGTTCCACCTTGTTCTTCACCTCAAAGCAGGAGACGAAGTGAACGTCGTTGTAACGGGAGGCAAACTGGCCTACACAGACTCTGACGAAATGTACTCCACGTTTAGTGGAGTTCTCCTTTATCCTTCCATTTCTCATGTTTAGGTTTACCTTGAACAGGGGAGAAGGGTAAGATATTCAGAAGAAATTAAATGTAATAAAATTCAAAGCTTTAATATATTCAGTTTATATATTTGATTTCAGTGATGGGTTTATGTCTATACAGAAACATTTTCCTTGTCCCTTGTTAACTGAGGTAGCTACAAAAGACACATTTCTGTAGCTAAATGAACTCCATCCCAAGCCCTTTACCTGTACAAGCAGAACAATTGTTTAAACAAGAAGTGTGTTCTCAATAGATACTTCTCCACTGTGCTCCTGCTATTCCCTAGTCAATTGCCTTTGCAATCTTTTCCCTAGTTTTTCAAATTGTTCCTAGTGTATCAAAGTTTACATCTTTGCTCAAGTTTACAGTTGTGGTCAGCTATTTTCATGTTTTCAGTAAAGCAGAGCCGAGAAAGTGAAATTGTAGTGGATATGGTTGATGACTTTTTATTCCTTGTAGTAATGTGCATTGGCATAATCAGTTTGTTCAGTGAAATTGCAAACTGTGGTTGTGCAAACCAAAATGATATTCACCTGAATCAGTTTTCTTTTTTGCCTTTAAGGGCCAAACACTGTGCTAGGAGACAAGGTGAGTGACTCAGTCAGGTGGAAGCAGCAGCACAGAGAGAAACTTGCCTCAGCTTTCCACTGGGAAGATGTGAACGCAAGGTGCAGTTGCTACTAGTGAAAGATTCAGAACAGTTATTGTCTGTTTATGGAGTAAAAAAGATGATTGGTTATTCATGACACTCTTGAGATTAAAGCTTGCTGCTGGAAATTAATAAAAGAGGTCAGAAAAATCAGACTCAACTTTGCTTAGGTAGAAAAGTGGTGATTTTGAAAAATTTTAAAAATTTTACAAGGCCTGTTTCTGGCAGTCCAGCAGTATTTGCATTAGAAGGGAAGTTTGTGTCTTTGGTGCACTGTAGACGACAAATCAGAGAAAAAAAAAGGTTGGTAAAGGAAAATAGTTTTATTAGTCAATATTGTCAAATGCACAAACCAACCCTCTGCCAGAGTTGTTGTGACAACCTCCTGCATCAGTGCTTTCGAGTGAGGTTTGTTTTAACACTCAGCATCTGTTTATATGGATAAAGCAGCCTTCTTAGCTTAAACAGGTAAACACATCTGAGGCAGTAGTATTTTATTTTGCACACTAGCCACTTCTCAGTGGAGGTAACAAAAATGATGCTTTGGCTCTTAGGAGTTAGCATTTCGATCACTTCTGTGGCTGAAATCCAGCCATGTTTAACTGAGAGCAGGACTGTATATTCATTTTTCACATGTACATATATTTGTCACCTGTACATTCTTTGTATCGACTGACCTTTTTAGTAGTCTGTTCATGCCACATAGAGCTGTATTTATCATAGTGGTTTGTGTAGTGTATTTTCCTTATTACAAATGCAGAACAGCTGTTTGTAGCCTCAGAACAAACATTTTTTTTTAGGTGAGGGAAGAACTGCCTGCGCTGTAAAGCAGTACATTGTATTTAGCTGAAGCTCTTCCCATCTGAGGAGATCAGATGAAGACTTGTGCTTTTGTTACTTAGTTTTGGAACAGATACTCCCTAATAACTGTTTCCAGGCAATGAGTTGAGGCCTTCCCACAACAAACTATCACATCCTGGAAGCTGAACTGCTTTAAGAAGAGCAGGCAAAAAAAGCTTTCTGTCCACAGGGGACCTCTGAGTCAGTCCTAGTGCAGCTAGGGTTGCACTGGGGCACTTGTGAGCACAGGAAGGAAATTGTGGGTGGAGTTTAAAGCACCTGATTTGGGAAGATCTCTTGACACCTGATTTCCAGAAATGACGGTGTTAGAGATAAGCAGGAGCTGGGGCAAGCTGTGTTTGCAGGGGGAAGGCTGTTTCTGACAGAGCAGCTGGCAGGCAGTAGCCAGAGATGTACAGTGAACTTGCACTGATGGAAGGAGCCGCCTCCATCCCGTTTCTCTCCTGTGTTTCTGGACCTGAGCACTAGCACACAGTCAGCAACTGCACACTCGTTCAAGGGGGGCTTAGCTTTCTTTTGTCCTTTCTGTCCCATGCCTTCCTAGGGCTCAGAATGGTAGGGACAGACAGGAAGGGTTGTTTTCTGTGTTTTCAAAAGCCAAGCGTATAATACGCTTTTTCTTCGTTTTAAAAACATAATTTCTTGTTACGTACAAAAGCCAGAGAAGCACTTTTCCTTTCAGGATTTTTCACTCTCCTCCAGAAAGCTGTGTTCTCTAAGAAGCTGGCTCCAGACTATGTATGACTCAAGATTATTGTTGCCTGCTCTAAAAATGACTCATGGAAACAAACAAAATGAGCTGAGTGCTTAGGGAGACCTAGCTGGCAAACACAACCTTTTTGTTCCACCTCCCCCCAAGTGAGAAATTTTTAAGAATCATCAGTGCAAGTTTAGTGCTGAGTTGCAAATCAATTATTTAATTATTATCGATCATTTAATTATTACCTAACTGCTCCAGGAGATTCCTAAATCCAACTCACAGATCTTCACAAGCCCAGTTCTGCTAATGGGACAGGGCCATCCTACACCAGAAAGTTTCCCTTTAGACCCAGGATCTGCTGCTGCCTGTGCTGGGACAGTTTAAGCATCAAAATGCAGTGTAACTGCTACTTGTACACTGCTGTAGGGCATTCCCTAAACTGAGTCACAGCAGGGCACAATCTCAGCACCTTATTTTGAGGGCACCTTTAGACTTTTGAGGGACAGCTTCCCATTCATCTCGAGCTGTGTGGGTGGGTAAAGCTATGACCTTTTACAAGGAACCTCTATCTAGGATTCCCACCTTTGTTGAGAGGGATTTGACCTTAATTTGCACTTCCTTGGTAATTGCTGTAATCAGTGTAGGTGGTTTAGTTCCTCCTAATGAGGTTATTTTCCTGGAGCTTACAAGTGGAATATTCACTCACCTGGGAAGACCACAGGGATGTAGCCCATCAACAGGGAAAGGGAGAATGAAACCTGAGTTTGTCTCTGCTCCAGTCAGTGCTTGGATTAAATATTAATAATGCAAGAGCTGGAAGAGACTCGGGCACAAATGCATTCATAGCCCTGACAAGGGTTGGCTCCACACAGAGCAGCCCAGCTTCAAAGAAGGGAGTAAGAGCTCTGCTCCAGAATACCTGAGCCTGCTGACAGAGCATTTACATCTGGTGAGAATCAGCAGCAGCACATGGAAAGACCTGCACTGAAAGGGGCATTTCTCACTGTGGGTTTATGATTTGACTGCCACATCCAGAAGAACCCACAAGCTCAAATAGGAAGCGTCTGTTAACTGAGAAAGCCTTAAAAAAATCCAGTAGGTGGGAGCTCTAATATAGGACTGGTGCCTGTCTCACAGATCACAGTGCTACCTTTTAGAGCTGCATTGTAGGTAGTTTAGTAATGCAGTACATGAGAATTGCAAAGCTCTTAGGCAATACAGTATCTGTTGGGCCCAGTGCTCTAATTTGACATCAAAAGAGGAAGAAACTCAGAAAGAATAAACTCACCTACCAAAGCTGTGCAGGCAGATGTGTGTCTGACAGTCCCTCAGCCAGGCACGAGGCCCCCTGGTTCCTAGGGACTGCAAATATACAAACCAGATGAGTCTCCAGGGCAGCATCACTTGTGAGACAGGTGAGTTCCCAGAGGCAGGGCTTTAGCAGCCAGAACATCTGAAGCCAAGCCAGCATGCTGACAGCCAGAGAGACTTGCCTCTGGCCAAATGTGGCAAGCCTATCCTAAAACCCCAATGTGACACATAAATCAGTCATATCCCCAGGAAAGACTGCAGCAAAGCAGGAATGCCAATTTTCACTGCAAAAAGTGTAAAAAAAATTCTACCTCATTATTTTAATTTGCTATTAAGACCTCTGGAGACAGCAAAGACATTTTTCTACTGTCCACTTTGAGAACACTCAAAGTTATGAGGACTTTCTGTGGTATTCTATCACATTTCCTTTCAGTGTACACCAGACTAGTTTGTGCAGTGTCACTGAGACTCTAGTTGGTTTGGTGAAACCAGCTGGCCCAAAAAGAAAAATTAAAAATAGTCAAGCAAGCTGTAGGTGGAAAGCATAAGAAAGCAACTTGAAACAACAAGCCCATCACCACCCCATGCAGCTTTAAAATGTGCTGGGAATGCAAGGTAAAGAGTTCCCCAACTACAACCAGGAGATTCAAATCAGGATTGAACTCTTTCCTGAGAATACAGCATGCATTTGGAAGTGATTGCTTGCTGATTATCTAAGTCCTTGTATTACAGCCCAGTAGTGGCCATGGGTTCTCTCACTAAAACTAGAAATGCATTTACAGTCTCAGCTGGAGATGGGAGGAATCTGCACTCCACTGAGACTTGCTCAGCAGGTACAGGTTGGCTGCTGGTTGCTCCTGGATGATGGCACAGAGTTCAAATCATCCAGCTACCAGGAATACCTGAGGGCAGTCTCCTGTCATCACAAGACAGGCTTGTGCTCCAGCCAACATAACCTTTTTGCAATGTACCCTGCAGACTTGGGATGCAGAACAGCAGCTCTGCCAATTTTTTGTATATGGGAGATTTCAAACAACACCCTGTAACATGTTACTGCATAACCAGGTTTTGGCACTTATTTCACTGTCTCGATTGTGAAAAAGGAACATGACTAACATTTTTCAGCAAAAAGAACAGTGCATTTCAAAGTATGCTTCAGGGTGTGCATGTCTATACATATATTCATGCATATATAAAAATAATCTCAAAGGGGGAGAGAAATATCCAGGAACATGAACAAACTGTGTGACAGAAAACAACTGCAGATTATGTCCAAATAAAGCCTACCTCTTGTGTAATGCCTTGATGCTCTTTTGCTTTCCAGGGAATACAGCAGCACTGTAAGCCAAAATTTTTTTCTCTTCTCCACCTCCTTTAGAACTGCAGGTTCTGGCTTCACAGTCAAGCTTGCATGTAGATTTAAAATGATTTTTCAGTGTCAAGCACTGTGTCACATAGACTTTGTAGTACATAGAAGTTCTGCCAACACAGCTCTTGTCCATCTCAGTTGCTCAGTCACTGCACTGATTCCGGGTATTTCAGTTGCAAGTATTGCAAGGGACCTACAACCATCACCTACTCCAAGTGCCTGACCAATTCAGTGCTGGACAAAAGCCAAAGCATGTTGATCAAAGGCATTGTCCTTTGCCTTTAATGCCTCTTAAACACTGACAGGCTTGGGGATCCTGAGATGGCCCCTCCACTCCTCCAGCATGGCAGGGGCAGAGCCCACAGGGGCAGGATGTGGCATCTGCAGGGCTGAGCCTCCTGCCACTGCTGCAGTGAGTCTGTGCCTGCCTCACAGCAGATGGAGCAAGGGCTGTCCATGCCTGGGAGTGCTGAGCAGCTGCACAGAGCACTCCCCTCCATCCATGCTGCTGGCATGGGGTGTTTCCCAGTGACTGAGAGTGCAGCCAGCCAGTCATTCCCATGGCCCTGGCAGGACCCCCTTCTTTGTGGTGCATCAAAGCAGCTTCAAGTTCAAGAGCATGGGGAATCCAGGGTGGCTTGAAGCGTCCAATGCCATGTGGGGAGAGCACCTGGCTGCCTTACACACAAGAGATTCCATAAACGCTGTAGTTTGGGGATCTTTGGGGGTTGTTAGTTGTCTGGAATCTGTTTGGTTGTTCATTTTTACCAATCACTGACCTTTGCATTTGTCCTGGTTCTGGCTTGGACAGGGTTAAGTTTTGCAGCAGGGGTGAGCAACTGGATATGAATTGTACACTCTGCTGTTCCTATCACTGTTGTTACTGTTCCTTATTTCACTGCTGTTTCTAGTAAATTGTTCTAATCTCAACCTGTGATCTTCAGCTCTGTGTGCCTCCAGCTGTCATTTCCAGCCCTCCACAGGGGAAGAGAGGGAGCTGGAGGAAGGGTGAGAAAGCTCAGTGGTCTGGGGTATTTCAGTGGGAATACAAAATTGGGGAATACCCTTCCTAAACCATGCCAACACTGCAGAGCAGAGCTGCTCAGAGCTCCTATACATCTAGATCTCTCTGCAAGGCCTTGTCCCTGGAGAGTGAACAGCATCTCCCAGCTTGCATTGTCAGCAAACTTGCAAATGGTGCATTCAGCTCCTGCATCCAGCCCATTGATAAACATATTGAACAGAACTGGCCCTGGAATTGAGCCTTGAGGAGCACCACTGGTCACCCATCACCAGGCAGCAGCAGTTCCTTTCCCTTTCACCACAACCCTCTGAGCCCTGCCCTTCAGCCAGTTCTAGGCTGAGCAGCTCATGCTATGGCTTGTTATCACCAGAGTAGGTACACAGGAAGTATCATCAGAAGTGGGAAATGTAAGATTAGAGGCCAGCAAAGTAGGAAGGTGAATTAAAAAAGAGGGCAGGGAAAGGTTGGCTAAAAGATACAACCAGAAAGAACAGGAGGTGTACCAGTGCTCAAGTGTGACAGAAACACTAGTGGGGGCTTGATTAATTTAAGGCAAGGGAAAGGAGCAAAAGCAGCAAGGGACTGCTTAGGAAACACATTGCACAGGAGTGGCCATCCCTGCAGGCAGAAGACCCTGAAAAACCCTTGCTGTGCCCAACAGTGAAAGCTCTGAGCACACACAGCACAGGGGACATGTGCCCAGAAAACCCAGCTGAGCTGGCTCCGTGCTCACCGCTGGCACGAGAGCTCAGCTGGCAACAAGTGGGAGCATGCACACACTTCCCACCAAAACAGTGCAGGACTGCAGGTCCTCAGAGCACCACATGCATGACTTAACTCCAGGCACAGTGTTCTGCTCCTGGAAACAGTGATTCTGTTCTTTACACATTGAAACCAGCTGCTCCAAGACAGAAAAATCCATCCACCAAGAACAAGACCACCCTCATAGGAGTGCATTACAGTAAGATTGACACAGGAGAAACAATGCCAGCTCAGAAAAGTTTTTGCAACAGATTCAAACATTTGGCATACATCTGGCACAGGACACACCACCCTTCTGTTGCTTGCAGAGGCAGAGTCACTCACTGCAGCACCAAGGATGCAGTCGGACCCAGGTGTGAAGGATGGGCATTGAGCAGACTGCTGGGAGGAATGAGTGCAGCGTGTCAGCAGAGTCATGGGGGAAACCTGGCAGGAACACAGGAGGTGATAAAACACCAGCAGTAACACCAATGACACCACAGAAGGACCAAGAGGCACAGCATCACTGACCTTTTCATGCAGATCCATCATAATGTGACTGAACAATCAGGTTTTCTATGTAGGCTGCTAGGTGGTTGCATTTACCAAGAGCAGCAAGAGACCAGAGAAATTAATTTCAATTGAAAGCTTGAGGCCCCTTTTCCAAGACTGCCTCACAATATTTGCTTCAAACCATTTAACAACTGCTATGGAAGACAATACTCTTTGCCTTGAAAGGGAAAAGTTAACTTTGATTGAAACAGGATAAAACTCCAAATTAGGGCAGATTTACAAGAGCTCAAACTGCACTTACAACTTTTTCTTCAAAGCAGCTTGTAGATTCCCAAGTCATGCCTCTGTTACCTGGTATTTTATATTACCAAGTGCATGTTTGCTTTTTATTATAGCTGTAACCCAATATTGGTACTGGCACAGAAGTTAAGCTTGATGACAGCAATTTCTTATCAGCTGTATAAATACTCTGAAAAAAAAAGTAAATCAAGCCTGAAGGAAAGCAAATATACTGTATCCTGAGAAGACCAACTTGAATTCTATGCTGAACATAAACACAATTTTAATAGCCCCGTGTTTAGTCATTCAGCAGTACAATAAAGGAATTGCCAAATACAAAGTAAAGAGAAATTTTACTTTAAGTCTGTTTTTATTGTGATAACATTGTTCCGAACACCAATAAACATTGCACTGAAGTGTGGGTTGCTGTACCCAAGACAGTCCAGTCTTAACAAAAACCACTGTATTGGTATGATCACAGATTTGACATTTTAAACACACTACCTTATTAGTGATTGGGTTGCTTAATAATCAAGTATTCCACATCTTCAAGATAAAAAATGAAACAAATGACTGAAGAGAGTTTTCCCACCCTCAAAATAAACCAACATTTTAACTTTCATCTGGAAGTAATTAACACTGTAAAAAAGTCCCAAACAATTCCTTTCTATTTAGCAAATTTTAACTCTGGAAATTAAAATTTCTTCAGGTAAAAGTGACACTTTAAAGGCATCTCAAATTCTCTATCTGTGATGTTTCACTAGGAATTTGCATTACAGTCATTTAAACAACTCATCCATATGACAGCATTTTCTAGAAGACTTGCATGAAATATTAACATGAAATCTCATCTCTTTCACGTTTACCATAAATGGATTCAGAGTTTGCTTCAGAAGTCCCATAATGGAGTTGACACAAGTGTTAAAACTTTTCCAGTTGAAAAGAAAAAAAAGGGTTTTGGAAGGCATATACCGATGACAGAAAGTTAAGACGACATGAGCCAGGATTGCACATGCACTTGTACACTGTTGGGAATGAAAGCCCAATCTTCTGAAGTACAAACATGCTTGGTACAGTAAATAAATTTAAAAAAAAATAAATCCAGAAATGCATACCCTTTAAACTGCTGATCTTTAAATCATTATAGAAACAGGTAATGTCCAAGTCACTAACGAGTTTTGAATTGCAATGTTCCTTATTTACTCCCAGACGGGTGTCATTGACTCAGCCTTTGAGGGGTTCCAACGCTAAGAGGATCTGCATCTTCAACAACACAGTCTTAACAGGGGTGTGTGTGTGCCCACAGCCAGGCACACTTAGAAGTTCCTCTTTCACAGAAAGAATGATGTAGCTTGCGCTAATTTTACACCAGTATAGCACAACTTGTTCTCAAACATTCGTTTCAGGCCACTTCTCTCCACTAAGGTAACAAAGGTCAAGCTAACACATAATTCTTATTTACCCCCTCCATGTTCATGTTGTGGCACAAGCCCACAGCTTGATAGCAACGAGATGTCTGCTCTAGAGTCAGTAAAGTGCCCAGCAGCCCCGAGAACACAGGTACACAACGACAGGCCCCATATTCTGTCCCTAAATGGGGTTAACAAACAATCTGAAAAGCTTCAAATACAAGCCAGAGTTAGAAAAACCAAACCCCCTGCCCTGCTCGTATCAGAAAGACTCAGCAACATTTACATTTTATCAAAAAACAAATATCAAACTGTAGCTGTTACAGAGAAAAACAAATCTGTTTTTTTAATTAAGCAACCTTTTGGACACTCCTACAATGCAAAGTGACATGCTAGCAGAATGAGGAGCTCTCAACAAAACTCACACAACCCCCATTTTCATACCAGCTGAAAGTACATGTATTTGGAGATATACCTGATACTGTTTTTCCACACTTCTCATTTACTCAAGATCCCACCTTGAAATCCACAGCTTATCTTTATGACAGTCTGAAAAGTTGAAGGGAATTGAAGGAAAAAAGAAAAGTGAAAAAAGAATATTAACCCAAAAAAACACAGCCAAACCATGGTAACAATCTGTCCCATTTGGGAACTCATGGTTTCATGAAGTGCTTTTATGTTTAGAAAAGCTGTGTAATACCAGGGCTACCAAGAGTAGACTTAAGCATGGTAAAGCAAATTTTGACAGCCACAAAAAGACTGTTTTAGGAAAGGCTGCTTCACTTCCTTTATGCAAAATAGAATCTTTAGATATAATATTTAATCTTGTAATTAAAATACTTTATTACGTTGGATTCTTATTTATTAATTTTAAAGTATTTAAGTGACTTAAAAGCTCAAATCACATTGATATTCAAAGCACTTGGTGATCATGAAAATTTTAGTTTCTAATGAAATCAATGGGATAAAGAGTAGGAAAAGCGAAAAAAAAATACACGCAATGATGTTTGCAAGCTTTTGACATTGAAAAAAATATGAGAAAAAAGCAGTAAAATATCCTTTGAGTTGAATCCTGTGAAAGGATTCAACTCTCTGCTAAAAGACTGAGTAGATTGGTGACCAAGAACCACAGAAGTTATTTTGTTCTCACAGTACAAAAATGAGGATGCCTTTCAATTCACTGACATGCATGACACACCGTGACAGGTAAGTTTTTTTTATCCCACTCTCCTTCTCTTGCTCTGAAAGAGATTCCAGGTTGATTTTGCTTGCCTCCACTCATTATCCAGTGTTTTATAAATAGAGGAATACACTAGAATTTTATAACTGTGGGGGGGATAGTAATTTCATTTTTAAAGTGATTTAAAAATGCCCCCCCCCCCCCCCCGAGTAGTTCACCAATTGTCCAGAGTTAGCTGATGTTACATCAGAACTGAGGGTTAGGACAGCCTGACAATTGAGAAAAAATTACTCCTGGAGAGATGTAAAATCCTCTAAATGTATGCTTTTGCAGGTAGTAAAACTGAGTGATCTGGTGTTTAAATGACTGTAGTCCTTAAGCCCTTTGGGCTGGTGGAATGATATATTCTCACATAGTTTTGTCCAAAAGAAGTCACATGCACTAATTCAACTTAAAAAGCAGCCACCTTTGCCTTCAAGTACTTTTGGAGAAAGTCAATTAGCTGCTTTTATAGCTGATAAACACCAGAACTGGAATGTAATTTGTTCACAGGCTCTGATTGGAACCTTAGGAATGACCAGCATGATGTTTGCAAATAACCCAAAACTTCTTAAAAAGAAAAAAAAAAAAAAAAAAAGAAAAAAGAAAAAAAAAGTTTTATTCTGCTCTGCAGCATTTAACCATTCTCACAGCTGGAACCTCACTACTGAGTTGCATTTTCTTCCAGCTACTGAAAACCTGCAATACAGAACTCTGGAGAGACCTGCAGTAGGCAATTAAAAAATTAAATACATAATTATTTTTTAGTATTGCAATTCCCTGAATATAACCTATACATACATTTTACTGGCCTACACAGCTTACACACACATACACATTATATCTGTGCTGAAAAAGGAAATAAAAATGCCAGTTCCCCAACCCTTACAGAAATGCTCCAAGATTTTTCTTGATGAAAATTTAACATGACACAGCACAGCCTGAAAACAACAAAAGCCATACAAGTGTCTGAAGACATCTTTCATTTTAGCAAACTCATGAAACAGTTTTAACATTGTGTGTAAAAAAAAAAGTAATAAGCAGAGTTAGTACGAGTGTGATTTGTACAAGCCCAGTCTTGTGCATGTAACAAAAGGCATATTTACATTTAAAGAGGAATTTTATGTCTTCAGAATCTGCCAGGCTAGCAAGGTCTGTACATTTTCTGTATTCTAGCTGAGAAAGAGCACAGTGGTCTTAGGCTCTGGCTGCTTTCAAAAATGGCCTAAATGCCCATCTGAACATTAAACCACATTTTCATTAATAGGTCTGACATTCTATTTGGCAGTTTCCATACACTTTTTGGCTTCATTTTAGAAAATATACTTAAGACAACATAAAAAGAATAATCTGTGTTTACAATAAGGTCTGTATTGATGAAAATGCAAAGTCATATTTAACCTCAGTATCTAGTTGCCCTGAAGCACTTGGGTACCATGACCATCAATGACAGGCCAATCTCAAGTGCCATAGAACAGGTATACAATAACAAACAATAAACAAACAAACAAACAAAAAAACCAACACACCCTCCCACAAAAAAAAAAAGACAGTAGCTTTGCATTTTCTTTGTTTTAAACCAATGAAATTAAAGTGATTTCTTTAGTAAGACTTACGGTACCAATATATAAATTAGCATCCTCATTAAGAAAGTTCTTCACATTTAAACTGAAGTTGTGTAGCTCAATATGAAATTCCATCTCCTGGTGAGAAGTACTTTTCAGGCCAGGTCATCCATGTTAAGGTCAGGAAGAGGCTCCCTCCAGTAGCAAAAAGAGCTGAATTCTGGGCATGGAAATGCAGAACTCTGTTCTTTATTAATCAATGGGAACACATATTCCACAAGCTCGCTTAGTCTGTAATACCTGTTTTAAAGGAGAAGAAAGACCATTATTTAACAGTCTAGTTACTGTTCAGCTGCCGTCAAAAGAAGCTTCAGAAGTCCAGACCAGAAAGTTCTAGTCAAATAAGGCCCTACTACCACAAAAGTGATTTTCAACTCTATTTTTCCAATTTTCATTTTGAAAAGTCTCATTCAAGTATCAAAAGCTGTAAGTCCCCAGCAAATAAGGTTTTCCACATTTCACATGTAAAAGGAGATCACAGTCATAAATGCAATTATTTTACAATCCCATTTCTAAACACTTTGTTTAGCTGCAATAACAAAAATGGTCTTACGAAGATTTGTTTCCCTTCGTCTGTTCTTGGATCAGTTCACCCTTTGGATTCACAGTAAATATTCTGCAGTCTGGAACTCCCACTTGCATGTAGGCATATACATCCTGCAAAAGCACCAATACAAGTACATGCTTCAACATTTTCTTATTGAGTGTGGTAACAAGCAATTTATCAAAGGAGTGAGAAAAGCTGATCCAAAAAGGCTACAGTAAAACTGCCCCTTAAAAAAAGTCCTCAAGCAACAGTAAAGAAACCCCAACCCCCAAAACATACACACACACTATAAAAAAGTATTCCCCCTGCCCCCAAAACACTTAATTCTTGTGCCCAAGCCTAGGACCACAAACATGCACAAAGTCTACACCACACCACTGCCTGTGACAATATTCTTCTTACAACACCCCTCTGTCACTTAATTACAGAAGTACTGAACTGCAGAGAAAATAGAGGAACCGTACAACCAGAAAAGGGATTGAAGACTGTAAAGCATTGAATTAATGCCCTTAGGTCACAAAGCAGTCAAAAATACTTTAAAAGAATTCAGAAAGGTGGGACATATTTATTAAAGTGAGACTCCTAATACATCTTTGTAACCTTTCTCATATAAGCAGTTGTAGCAACTTTTACTTAAGGTATCTGCATGTGGCTTTTCCCGACCAAACCCATAAAAGCAGCAGTGTCCCATTTCCATATTCAAATTTTCATAAACACAAAAAGAAAAGCCTGTTTGTTTTGCTTCTCAAGTACATGCATTTTAACCATTCAGTTAGAAAGGCGCACTTACATTGGGCCTGTTTCCAAAAGCAGCATAAAAAGGCTGTTTGCTGGGAGCAAACAAATTCTTGATATCATTCAAACATTCAATTTTGAACTTTTCAGGCTTCTTTTCTATGACTTCCCTAAAATAAAATTTCAACAGTCAAACTCTAAATCATTATTTGATAAAAGGTATCCTCCTTTCCCCATTTATCCAGTATTTATATTCTCATTGCTTCCTGTTGCTAGCACTGGTAGATAGAGAGACAGTGCTAAGTAGGTCTCCAAGAACAATACAAGAAACAATCAAACATTCCCTCTTTTCCAACATCTACAGTAAAAAAACTAGATGAATACTGTGCATAGGCTAAGTATGAATGGAAATGGAATTCCCAGCTGTGAATGCAGCTGTGAACTGCTTTTCTGTAGCTGACTATCTGAATCAGAAAATCTAATCAAGTACACATAAGTGTACTTGTTACAACTCCTATCTCTGACAGAAGTGCGTAAGGCCCATGACATTAATGGAAGCTGCTGTCATTGCTATGGGTGACAAAATAAAAAAAAATAAACAAAAAAGCCCTACAAAACTTAAACAGACAAAATCCCCTCCTCAAACAACCAACCCCAAACACCTGTCCATTATTAGCTCCTCCCATTAAGAATAGGCAGACTGTGGCTGGTCCAAAAGATCAACTTGGTTGAACCATACCTAAACTCCATACTTTTTTTTAAGCAGCTGTATATGGAGCAATCCCAACACCACAAGATCATTTCACATTACAGCCTATATTCCCCAGATGTTTTTTCTTTTCTTTCTATCTTGTGTAGTAACAGTGCACTGCAAACGTTGAAGATATGCTTCAAAAAGACAAAAATGTACTGATATAAACAGAACCTAAGAGTCATCAGTCATGGACTAGATGAATAAAGAGAAGGGAAAATGAGTTCTTCTTGGACTAGTATGTTGTGTTTTGTAGCCATTTCTAACATGCCCACAGGAACAGAAGTATACATGTGAAATTCAGACAAAACAGAGTTTTTAAATGATCACTAGAGGGACATCAAGTCTCAGTAGCAAATATAGTCCAGAGTGGAACGTTTTGTTACAGCTGTAATGCCAAATACTTTTGATCTTCTCTTTCTCTGAAATGGGGAGGGAAGTGATATAGGAAATCCCACATGCTTACCTATGAAAGGCAGAAAACAAACTGCTGGGGGACAGCATGAGAGGGCCCCTGGGGAGAATTGTTCCTTTGTCATTCACCCAGTGCAGGTATCCTCTGGTGATATCTGCCATCCCAATGGCACGGGCAGAACAGTACAGGAACTTGTAGCCATTTCTAGAAAATAAATCACCAACTTAGTTCATACTCCTGCTGAAGTTTCTTTGCAAAGGGAAGTACACAATTAGAGCAATGTCCAGAGGCACCGGTTTAGGTCCTGAATAGCTGCAGAGCTCTGCACACACACAAGGAAAAGACTTTTCTATTGTTAAAAGAATCTGCAAGGCATGTAGTAGTTTAAATACACAACTTAATCAAAACTGAGAAACAGGAAGTGCAAACATAATAGGGATGGTAAAAGTCAGAGGACACAATTAGGTAGACTAGACAGTGTTTAAATAAGTGCCACACTGGTTTTATTCAGCCTCTTTCAGCCCAGCTGTAGGATGACAGCAATTATTTAAATTATCTGCATCACAAAATAATGGGTGCCAGATCTCCTGTCTTTTCCACGTTGTTGGCAGAATTTGCAGTGCAGAGTGAACGATGGGTAACAACAAGCATTCATTAAGCCCCTAAATTCTTCCTGCAGACTTTGTATGTTCATCTGTTACACAGATTTGTATACAGTTACTGCATGCACAAAAGGCTTGAGTGTTTATGTGCATTTTCAAAGACTTGATTCAATTTGGCAAATAATTCCAGAACTGCTCTTCTGTTATGCACTGAATAAACAAAAACACCCACCCCAAGCCACCCAAACAAAACCCAACAAAACAGTAACATTCATGTTACCTCCCATGAAGCACAAGGGGCCACATGAAGGCCAACAATACATCCTAAGACCCCAAATATTTTTTGGAAAAAAGACTACTAAAAAACAAAGACAAAAAGTTGATTATTTTAATTTAATTCTGAAGTTTCTAACAGTTGGTCATCCTCAGTTAGCAAGTTTTATTTCTGGTATCACTGTATTTGAAATAAGTTGTTCCACAACATAAAATCTAACCTAAGGAGCACTCACCTGACTTTGGAAGCAAACTCATTAAACCAGAAAACACTAATGCATTGGAAAGACACTATGTAGTTTAAAATTTATGCCATATGATATTTCTGAAAGGCTTAGTGACCAACCTGATTCAGTGGAAAACAGACATGCATGCTTGAGAAATGATTTCTATTATGGTTCTCTTTAAGTCATGAAAATATTACACACAGTTTTTAAAAGCTACAGTGCAGAACAAAATGTCTGAGAAGGGAGCTAGTAAAAGTGGTGGCTTGCATTCCTGTAAAAGTATAGATCTGTGGAAAGAGCTTAGTTTCATTTGTGTATGACACAAGTCGTTCACTCCAGCATTTCAACCAGTTAATTTTAATAAACTGAGTAATTTTTAACAACTATCCAATTACTTGTACACTAATTCCCATATTCCAGAAAATCCTATTTGTTTCACAGATTGCGTACTCACTCGTTTATGGAATGATAGAGTTTTGCAATGCCCTGATGAGTCCAGTCCTTGCCAAACTGAGGGAGGATATGCCCCAAAGCATCAGACCTAAAAGGAGAATCAAAGGTACCTGACACGTGGTATATGAGTTTTGTTAAGGACAATGACTAATGAACATACAATTTAGAAAGAATATTTACAGAAATATTTCTGAAGGTTTTAACTAAAAAGAGAATTAATAAATAGTCTAGACAGAGCAATTAGTGGGGTCATACAATACAAGTCAGTTTAACCTGTAGCTGCTAAACCTGGAGAAGTCGAATAGAGGGAACAATCACATGGTAAATGTTATCATCTTGGCATTATTCTTTTAAAATATATTTTCTAGTTTGCTTTAAAGGCAAGTACAAATTAAAATAAAAAGCAACGTTATTAACAAACATCCTTTAATAGTTGTCTTAAATAAAGCTTCTTTACCCTGTTTTGAAAAGCAGGATAGGATCAATAAAGCAAGATTGAAAAAAAAAAAAAAGAAAGAAAATCCCCTAAGATACTTACTTGGTTATTGTTCCATCAATGTCTGATATGATGATTTTATCATTCCAGTTCCAGAGGTATATTGTTCCTGCACAACGGCAAGTCCCTTGATACTGGGTTGTAATACTGAATACAACATCATTAGGGCCATCTCTGAGCTTCAACTTTGCCTGTAGAACAAAAGTAAATGAAAATGTAAGTTGCCCGACCTTTAAAATTTTTATGATTTTGGAATCATAAATGAGCTGCACAAAATGGCTCATATATTCTTCCTTGTCTATCTCGATTAACTCATCAAAAAGTGAACCATGGTTTATCACAGGCACAGTTCTGCTGTCCAAGTCTGTTGCAGCCTGGGTACATGTGTATGTCCACAGTTCTTGTACTGCCTACAGCAGCAGGTATTTCATCCTCTGCCACTTTAATTCCTGCACTACAGCAGACTTGCAGCACCATCAAACTGAACTCCCAGTTTGCAATGGGACACAACAGTATTTTCTACTTAGTGGATGCTTTCCTCAAAATTCTTCTCTGATGAAAATCATACATTTAGACAGCAGCAGGGCTAACTTTTAAGTTAAGTTAGACCGCAGTGAATAAACTGCACACCAATTTAAATGTATGCTATCACACAGATGTGCAGATCCCAGGATATCCAAACTGCAGAAGCAAACAATGCCACTTTTCTGGCAACATCTTAACATAGAAGTTTGATTACAGAACTTAATAAGAAATGACTATTTCTTAATCCAAACAGATTCTTAGGAAAAAAAAAAAACAACAGAAAAAATACCAGAAATTCCCTGTAGCTGCCTACCCTTGCACAGGAATACATGTTAAATTTCTTTTTAAAGAAATTTTTTTAAGGATTTTGAACCATCCTATGCACAAGACAGGTATGTCACTTACTATCTGGTCTGAAGACAGTCTAAGTGACTTCTTGTAAGATGGAACGTTCCCATGGGGTGGATGCTCTGCTGGGGCAGAATCCATTTTCAGGGATTCCTTCAACTCCTGGGATGCTTCATCACTAGAAGAATCATCCTCTGGAGGCCTAACGTGACATCAACCAGAATAAATGTAAGCTACATAAAATCCTTCTTTAACAGAGTAATTTTATCCTATCTTATGCCAGAGTAATTTCTGCTTATGCTGAGGGTTTGCTGCTACCTGATAGCACAAATTAAGGAAGTCTATGGTCTAGTGAATGCCCAGATAAAGCCAGTACATGCCAGTAAGCAAGTAAGACTTGGAACATGCCAGTACTGGTGGAGCTCTAAACATGACTATTCCCAGCTGGCTCCATACACAATGGGTTTAGTAGAGACACAGTGTCAGGTGGTCACTAATACTGTGTTGATGAATTAGGCAAACTGCAGATGAAAAGGGACACTGAATGGGTAGCAGTGCTTCGTTTCTACAAAAAGCTGCCTCAGTTACTATGGCATTTAAACTGTGGGTGTTAGTGGAGTAGCTCACCTTTTAAGGTTATTCACAGACTTACTTTCCTGCTCATTAGAGATTTCAAGATTAAAAGAAGCATTTAGTTTCTCTGAAGTATTAAATCACAATGTATTTAGTTCTTTTAACTTTTAAGAAATGAACATTTACAAGTACCTTTGCAAAATCAAGCGGGAATATGCATATGCATATTAAATACCCTAGAATGGTAGAGTTTTGTGCTTTTAAGCACTGATAGCTATCCACCACAACTTGGGCAACATGTGAACAGTAATGAATACTATTTTATTGTTTCAATTATTTAATGTTACAAAAAATTCCACATGGTTCAAATTATTAATACAATATTAGGCCTTCACAAAAGAAAAAAAAGTATTACAAAGTGTATCAGAAACAATATCACTGTACCTACAGAGCAGTGGCCTATTGATAAAGGTACCACATATGTATTTGTTCTGTCATGATTTAAGAAATAAACACAACAGCATTTAGGAAATAATTGTAGTGTATTTGTAGTTCCTACAATGTTTGTTGTCACATTATTTTGCTGAGTTGTTTGCTATACACATCTGGTTCCTCTTCAGTAGCTTACATGTTTTTTCCCACAGTACATTACTACTGAATTCTTCATTCAAAAAAAAAAAAAAAAGGAAAAAAGGCACTATTCAGTCCACAGATAAGTCTTCAGACAGGAACACACCTACTATTAACTTGCTCTTTTATAGTTGCTGGCAGTTCATTTGCTCTTTGCGTCTCAGTTTTCCCCTCTTTTGCCTCTGGTATCTAAAGCAACATAATAAAGAACATATTGACATTTTAGGCATTTTAAACAAATCCAAGTTCAAAACAGCTAGCAAATTAGTACATAAACTATATTAAGTCTCAGAATTACCATTCTATATAATAGTTTCTAAAAGTTATTTTAAAAAAGGATGCTTATGAAGAAATTCTCTACTAAAGCTTTTTCTTATTTCAGGAAACAAAACTCTGTGTGCCAGAAATTGGGAACTGCTAGTTTAACATGAGAAATTTAGCATTAAAAGGAGCTGTCAGCCTTTGAGTTATACATCACTTTTGTGGGAAGTAAGTTGAGGGCCCATACTCAAGGTTTAGAAAGCTTAATTTAGTCTAAAATGGGGTGTCTCAGCTTAAGTATTATGCAGTGCAGCACCTACTTACTTATTTGTGTGTACATTCCTAAAATATACTGCAGTGACTGAAGAGCAGCTCTGATAACTGCTTATGGCTTAGAAGAAAGAATTTTAAGATTAATGTGCAATAGGTGGATACAATAAATTTTGTTGATGCAACTAAAGCACCAAGCAATGATGCAGTATTTGAGGCTAAATACACAGATGCAGCTACAGCTGCTGCAGCATGAGCCGGCCATCAGTGACACTGAGCAATATGAGCAGTGTTTTGAGGTACTTCTGACAAATAACTAGTTTTTTATCTTTTAACATCTAACAAAAAAAAACCAAAACCAATAGGCCTCAGCCACCTGCTTAGTCATGCTTTCTTTCTTGCGCCAGAACCACCACCTTCCAGACTTCTTTGGCATCTTTTCTTTGACCCAAGACTCAACAGTAGCCTGAAAAATTAGACATGTTTTAAATTAGTATAGAAAAACAAAGAGATAATCAGGTGTTACTACATACAAAATTTTCAGAGAAAGTATGCATTTATCTATTTACCTTAGGCAAACTCTTCTGAAACACCTGCAAACTCAGAATCATCGGAGCAGCCAATGCCCAGTTATAATACCTGTTTTAAAACACATTTTTGGTAAGATATTACAAAATCTACAGATCAATAAATATCAGCATGAAAAACTTGCCCTTGTGTTGATGAAAACATGTATTTGCTACCAACCACTAACACTAACATTTTCTGCAAGCAGAGTAATTTTAATATATACGATTCCACATCAGTGGCAATTACAGGAAAGAAATCTCACTTAAGCTAAAGCTAAATTTAATGCAAATCCTTGGTTCAAACAGATTCACACACAAACTGCAATGGAAGTTGAGAAACATGCTCACTTCAGAGACCAGCTCTGAAATGGGCTTTTATATAACCTAATTACAAGAGACAGAGAATTTACCTGTTATAAATCCGTATTACCAAATTAGGATTGTCTATGAGCCCAGGGTTTTCAGCAAATTCATGATAAGTAATGATATGTTCCATGAACTTTTCTGCAATAGAAAGAGATTTTAATTAGAAAGTAATAACATAAAATCCCAAGATGTCTGATTAGTTTACATCTAGGCAAATCCTTTCTGTCATTTCAGAGTGCTGATCCTGCAGCATCACTAAAGATGTGCTAATTGAGGCCTACCTGTCAAGGGTCCTGTGACTGCCTCCTCCCTACAGAAAAAGCCTTGAATCACTTCAACAGTCACAGTAAAGAGCACTAAGAAATTAGAAGAGGAAGGATAAGGAGGAACTAATTCAGTTCAAAGGCTGGAGAAAGAAAGCCATGCTTGTCTAGGCAAATTTTCTTCCAAAATTATGACTGCAGGTAAGGGGCCTACATACTACACTAGAAAAAAGAGGGGGAAGGGTGATGCCAGCTTTTCAGGTTTGAAAAACTACTACTATCACTAAGTAGCCTTTTCACAACTAGTTTCTATATATGTTTGCAGAAATCCATGATTCAGTGGAAGATCCCTGCAATCAAGACATCCTTCTTTCCAATCAAATCCAGTACTGCCACCACGTTACCACAAGAACAGTCCTGAGTCTTTATTAATAAGCACCTAAATGTCACTTAAAGTATTAGAGACTGGATGACCATTTAAAAAAGTAATGTTAAAACACTGCAGTATATGTCCATGAAGATTTCATGCTCCTAAAAGCTCCTTCAAAAATACATACAACTTCAATAGTAAATAGACTAAAGTATTAAGAGAAAAAAAAACAGCTAGTAAAAATCTAGAGGTTAACAATCATTTAGGATAGAAGTAGATGAGAAAATATAGTCCAACACAAAGGGGTTTTTTATCACTTGAAAAAAACTGAAAAATAAGAAAAATTGTCAGGCAATTGGAAAGAAAATGAATTGTTAAGATTTACATAGGACTAAGCAAGGACTGGCAACCAGAAATCAATGTAGTTGGTCAGATAAATAATATATAGTACAAAAAAGGAGACACAAAGATTCTCAAGACATCAAGTGTCCTTGATCAATATGAGGTTCAATTCTGCTATCTCTGCTTGGCAAATGCTTGAAAATTTTAGAAAAATTAAAGACTTTCTATCCCCTTTTCTCAATGTGAGCATAGTTAATAAGCCAAAGTTCTGTAAGGAGGAAATCTGAGCATTCAAGCCACTTCATTTGTTTAGCTGCCTGAGCTCTATTCCTGTTTATACTTTAGTCTTTCACATACCTTTAGAAATCTCTCCATTTTCATTGAGACCTCCACAAAGTGAAAGTGTAACATCAGGCAAGTCCATAGCAGAATCAGACATGCACTCTGTACCACTATCAGCAGCAGCACTTCCCACTGACTGGGGTGACTGGGAACCAGAAAGGGTATCTGACTCTGTCCACTGCCTGAAGCCAGGATCAGAATCACTAAAGGAAAGTGAAAAGTATTTTACTTGCAAAAAAATGTAGCTCTTAGGTTACAGAACACACTATACAATTACTCCCCCCAAAAAATCTTGCCTTTGAATTATTTACTTCATTTCACAATATAAATTTAAAACCAACCTAACAAAAACCCCAGAAACACACATCCAACACCAACCCTTCATAATATTGGCAGACTGTTTCCAGTTCTCCTAACATCCCCTCAATTTGGCAATAATTGCATTTCTTGCCTAAATTGGCTTTAAATAAAAAAAACATCCTCTGTATTCTACTTCTGCAGAATAATACTGTGCCCTTCAGTCTTTACCAGAAAGTTGTAAAGTAAGGAAAAAAGGGCACAGCTTTTTTGTGTTTTTAGAACGCTGTCTGTTGCAGAATGTACAATAGAAAAGAAAAATGACCTTTTAAAAAAAAATCACATTGTCATTTAAGGCTGGAGTCACTAGTTTGATCCAATGAAAAGTTTACAACATGGCTGAACAAGAGTATTTGTACAAAAGCAGTTTAAATGTACTCCCCTCTATGTCTGCAGAACATGCAGGTTCCACAAAGAGGAAAACTCTCAGTAGTCCCCTTCCATGTCATCTTTCAACGTGTTTCTTGTCAAATTAGAATTTTCACAATGAGGTAAGTACTGAATACTTCACAAAAGCCTAAAACCCTGAAGTCCAATTCTTTTTATCAGAACTGGCACATAAATAATACACGTAATGACGCAAGTCATGTAACTGCAGAATTACCCAGATTTACAGCATTTTACTTCAAAATTACCTTTTAGGAAAGTAGAGTGCTGCAACTTCAGGTTCCAAAGCCTTTAGGTCATCCAAGTAAATATCATCAGGGCCTTGATGATGACTTCGCTTGTGCACCCCTGTTAATTTTAATACTTAAGATTACTAAGATGAAGTTACCCAGACATGTTAAATACAAATATAATCATGGAAGATTCACACTTATTTGTATGCTTTTTAGTTCCAGAGTTTCATTATAATTTTAAACACATAAAATTTTAAATAGAAAAAACTGAAAAGTCACATTTATACTTTTTCCACTATGACCTCAAGTTTGGTAGATCACACTGAGGGTAAGAAACAAGAGCTTTATTCCATACCTTTCTTTTTTGAAGGAGAGTCAGTTTTTGCTGTTGGTTTTGTTTCTGGTAAAGGATCCATCAATATTCTGGACTGATGATCACCATCCATTGGCAATGGAAGTTGAGGTTCTATGATTGCAGAAGCAAGAGAGTCTTTAACATCCATCTGCTTTAGGAGAGGATGAGTTCTTGGCTCAGGTTTCAGTACTGTACAGACAGAATCTTTCACATCATCGTCATCTTCAACTTCATCAGAGCTGAGGATAACCCTAAAATGAGTCTTCTCTGATGGAGTAATGGTAGCTGTTCTGTAATGTTCCAGTTTTTCCTTCTTACTTATCTGAAAAACAGAAGTCTAGTCAATCCTTTCACTCCACCTGTTCATGTTATTCCATTCTAAACATTCAATTCGTACTCATGGTACAAGTTCTCATCACACAAGGAAACCAGAAAATAACTTTAAAAAGTATTGTAGCAACATAAAACATGTTTTACCATATTAGCAAAATTCCCTGCAAAAGAATTTTCATAGGAGCTTATTACAATTTCAGTAAAGAAACTGGCATAGAGAAAGCACTGACTTCATCAAACCACAGCAAGGAGAAAGTTTAAGTGTGGATTTACCAGGGCCTTTGTTAGATACCAAATTTACTCTTATCAAGGCTACAGTTCCTCTAGAATGAAACAGAATTTACTCTACAACAAAGAAAATTAACTTCTTAAATTTTTTCCTTCAGGTTCTGACTAAAAATTCAAAAATTTCAGACTTTCACTGCTAGGTTTTCTGGGATTACTTTGTTGAGCAACTTTTGAACTCATCAAGCTGACTCTCTCTGCCTGCCACAAGGGGCTGCTACTTCCCCATTTCAGCTATATCTGAACAACAGGAGCAGATTTCCAATCCTCTCCTAGCAAAGTCTTAAATATGCCAAAAATCAGTTACAAAGTTAGAGACAATAAAGACATTTACCTTGGTTGACTCTGGGAATCCTCCCCATGTCCATTCCATGTGAGATTCAGATCTGAGTAAGCTCTCAGCAGGCTTAACTTCTAGTTCTGAATCACTTTTAGGGCAGACTTGCTCAGAGAAAGGGCTACCAAATCAATAAGAGTGAAAAAAAAAAAAAAAGAAAAAAGAAAGCCAGTGTTTAAAATGCATTAATGCATTTGTTGTCCAGCTACTGTTGGTAGAGTTTTCAACAGCTTAACAGAGCTTCAATTATTTGGCAACATGGCAAGAAGCCCAGCAGGGTTTTCAAACGGTGAGAAATTAGGTTAAAACCAAAATCACATTAAAGACATTAAAGGACTTACATAGTGATCACACAAAACAGATTCCTCCACTGCATCTGCAGTGCAGGAATAGCTCTCCCTTCAGCCCATGTTCCATTTTTCAAACAGAAGAGGAACAAAACTAAAAAGTTCATCGAAAAGTAAGACAGAAAATAGTTTTAAATTCCTTAGCTCTGTAAAAATACAGCATTTCAGCTTGCTATGCAGAGACTTGAATAATAAAAGTCCTGCAAACATAACTCACAAGTGCACAAAACAACATCAATTCCCAGTGCAGGGAAAAAACCATTCAGAAGATAACTTTGGAAAGGAAAAGGAGATTACTTGGAAACTTCCTTCAGATGTGTTTGGATGACATGACCTTTAAAATCCATCTTATTTTTCCTACAGCGGTTATTATCCATAAATCAGAAACAGACTTCTAAAATTTACTTCAGTCAAGATTACTTTTTAGCCAGAAGAACACCCTACAAAATGCTAGAAAGGAGCGATTTCAAAATCATTTAGCACTTAGGATGTTAGAGATTAAAGGAAACTCAAGGTTTTGTCTACCCTTCCTTGAATAGGGCAATTATATTCCATATTCTAGAAATGCTGCTCTTTTTACACTTTGACATTCAGAACATATTATGGTTTGGGTTTATATAAACAAACGTCAGTATTTGAATTTAAACTGCCGGGACCAGAACTGGACACAGCCCTCCATGTGTGGCCTGACCAGCACTAAAAGGAGAGGGATAATCACATCTGTCTCTGCCACTAATGCCCTGTGGATGCAGCCCAGGATCCAGTTTGACTTTGTTGCTGCCGCCGTGCTCCGCTGCCTCAGGCTCAGCTTGCTGTCCCCAGGTCAGCAAGGCTGCTCCCAGCCACACAGATCCCAGCTTGTGTTTGGCTTTTTGGTGGTGGCATCCCAGCATGTGATTGCACACTTGTTTTGCAGTTGCTGCACTTGTAATTTGTGATTGATCTGGGTGCTAGACAATCTCTTTGAGGCTCCCTCTCCCATGAAAGCTTGGGCCAGATGAACTTTTGAGGTCACTTCCAATTTGGGTTGTTCAATGATTTAATACTGAAAATTTTAAAGTAACTCCCTACAGGTATTTAATTTATGGATTTTTTTTTCCATACAAAATTCCTGCGAGGATTAGTTACCTAATTCAGCACTATATATCAAACTTTCTGAAGGTTTGAGGAATTCAGGTTTTGTAGTATCATACAGGACTAAACTATGATCATAATTCGGATTGCAAAAATTGACATTACACAGATCACAATCCAGACAGTAAGAATCCCTCATATTGTTCTGAGAGGACATCCTAAAAATCCAAGATATCAGGACATTTAAACATCTCTACAATGGTGAGTTGTCATCTCAGTTGACTTCCAGCCTTCATCACCCACGGACACAAAAAGAAAACTGGAATCTTCCCCCTCAGTTCTCCATTAACAATGTCATACAGGAATGACACTTTCTGTATTGTTGAAGAGCTTGTTTAAAGTGACACACTGATGAAAATACACGTACACCTTTGTTTTCAGGAAGAACATGAACTAACTCTCCCTACATGTCAAATAATTTGTTCCACCTACACCACAAGTCAACTGGAAGCTATGCACAATATTAACCTCTTTCTAAGTCTAATTCTTAATATTCAACATTTCCTGCAAAAGACCGAATATTTCAGGGCTTTGGGACTCTAAGCCTATTCTATTTCCCTCAAGGTATGTTTTTCACTGTCACTCTCAGGCAGAAGTGTTTAATCAAAAGGCCCATGCTCGTAATAGTGACCAGCTGTGCCAACATTGCCAACAGGCAGAATACTGATGGTATCAGGTATCAAATAGTTAATAGTTGTACTTTCCATCTTATTACACTGAGTAGGGCAAACAGAAGTGTCCCCATGGAAAGGACTTGTGCTATTTTCTTCCTTGAGCTCCCTGCAAGGGTTCTGAAGAGAAAGACAACCAACCGAACTACAAGTTAGAAGTTAGTTAGCTTTTTCAGATCTCCAAAAAGGAGGTTATTAACACCAACCATTTCTCTTCCTCTGTACGACAGCTACATGACAAAATCTTTCTTTGATGGCTTGGGAGAAGTAATTTAAAGCAAAATTTCTCCTCCTAGACGGCTTGTGTCAGAGAACCCCTGACCCAACATCTCCCCCAAAGACAAAAAGGAAAATTGCCAATTTCTCTGTTGAACTGCAATCTGGACTGGATAGCTTTTTGTTAAAAACAACCCCAGAACTGTGAAAAGCCCTGATACCTCACATGAGGCACAAACAAGTTATTAGAGACGGGCCCCATAACACATAAATGAGAAGAGATGCATGAACCTCTCCCAGATATAACCTGCTAGTCTGTTAGCTCAGAGTTTTATAAACTGAAAATAAGTACCAGCCTCCGTGCTACAGTCATCTAGGTGATATAATAACGTGTCAGTCCTAAGGGTCAAACACTGTGACTGCTTTTCAGTCACAAACCACAAACCTTTGGGGAACATTTCAGGACTGCATCTCATTAAGTGTAATTGAGGATGTGGTTGTCAGCCCAAAACATAAAAAGGAATGATAATGGGATTTCCTGTCCAACTGCTTCTGTTCATTAACAAGCTATGCACTGGGGGAATTAGCCGGCACCAAGCATGGTGTGGTACGTTCTGACTCCACTGAGGCCACAGCCCTGCAAACACCTGAAGCAGAGAGATCATACACATTTTAAAAAATATTGGCTGAAGGTTGAACTTTTCCATTCTGCACCACCTATTGATGCAGAAGGACATGTACCTGTGCACTGAGCAGGTAACAAGCAACAATGGCCATCATGGAAGGCTGACCAGTAATCCTCACTGACCTTGTGAATGTACCTGCTATGAGGCAGATTCCTCCATCAAATTGAAAAGCAGTACAACTAGACACTTGCCAAAGAGTGCAGATGAATCAAGATACTACTTAGCATGCTCTGTGAGACATATATGCCCTCTCCTGTACGTCCAAGGTTCAGGAAAACTACAAAATTTACCTCAAGTACTACCATATATGCACAAAATGCTTTCTTATGAATCTGGAAATTGAGGTTAGAGTGGTGAAATCCAAAGTGTGAGCCTTGAAAAATTACAAACTGAATGCAAGGGGAATAGCATGAACATCAGAATGTACTGAAGAGTGTACTTGAATGTATTTACAGAAGAGCCCTGGTCATGGAAAACTGACTGAGAAGCTGTATTATGCCATTTTTAAGAATCCACAGTCAACTGGTGATGATTTCAGTATCTCTGGACAAAGAAAGATACCAGAACTCCAGCAAATCCCCTGTTCTGAAGTGGAATATGATTCAGCTTCAGGATCTGGCTTTACCTTAAGCAATTAGGATTACTCCACACAGTAAAATGTACCTTAACATACCCATCACTTTTGTGTTCTGGCAGATCAAGTATTGCTTACGTTAGGGTGAATCATAGGGAAAATACAAACTTTCCATACCCTTCTCAGCTTGAGGGAAACTTGTTAACTGTATTTCCTCTCTTTAACATTGAAATAATACATTTTGTAAATTTCCCAAAGTTTCAAATTAGTATCAAGAGTTGCATTTGATATCACAGAAGTTGGGCAAGTTTGATAGTTTTACAGATGAGGGGGAAAATTAGTAAAAGGACATAGTAATTTTTTTTTTATATAATTACTCATCATTACACAAATGATGACATTACAAAGTGACTTACTTCTCCAGAGGGGACCAGTCTCCATCAGATAAGGGGTAATGGTCTTTCGAATGATAAATCAAAGATTCTTTTTGTTCTTCGCCCTTTGGTGATGAATTTGAGGATCCTCTGTGGAGACACATAAGACATTATTAAGTCAGCTATAAGAAATCTGTGTTACTAATTCAGAAAGAAAAGAAACTACATAGATGTTATTTAAAAAAATCTAAGAGCAAAAGTAAGGAGTGTATAGCTTAAAGGATTTGTTGTTTGCAAAACAACTTTATGTAACTTCAAAAGTATTTAAAGACTATTATTAATACTTGAAAATACTTCAAATTTTAAAATCTACTACTCCTGGAAGTTAATACTGAAGAAATCACAATAGCATAAATGATACTACACTACATGAGTAACAGTTAGTGATTTTACTCTATACAGGCAGATAATATTATAATATTAACAAAACACAAAGATGAACATAAACTTTTACACAGTGAACTTTACTATGTGACTTTTACAATCACTGGAAAAGTTGAACTAGAAAGGTTAGTTTTGACAATGTACATTTGACAGATTAAAACAGTAAGAAACCAGGGGTAGGTACTAGCATCACAACTTACCCAAGAGCTTACAGATTAACATCAACTACAACAAGGAGATAAAATAATGCACTTTTCTGAACAGTGGGGTTTGTTTTGCACTGGCAAGTCTACTCAATATCTACATCAAAGACCCACACCCAACCAACAGTAAGGCTCACTGAACAGGTATACACCCTATTTCACATAGAAGTCCCCTTGAAATATTACCATCATAAAGTACTTCAGATCTTTTTATAGCTTTCTGAATTAAACTGAATAAATACCTATTCTCAGGACACAACTAACTTGTCTGAGGTTAGATCAAGGGCATCATGGCTATACAGTAGATAAGAAAATAAGGAAGATATGACTGGAATTTGAGTGCAAAATGCAATAGACATTATTTAAAGCCATTATTATGAAAGAAAAAACTATTTTTATTCCAGTGCACAGTTGCACTGGATTTGTTTTGGAATGCTAATGCTCGTTTCTCTTATGGATGGAGGAAAGAAAACATTCTGCTATTATCAAATGTGTAAATATTTATAATTTGCATGCCTACTCAATTAGACACTAAGCAGTTACAGTGATCTACCTCATTTGCACAAGTCTTTCATTTGGAAGACAGTCTAGGTTATGGTAAATGCTGAAGTCTAAAAATGTTTTCTTAGCTCCACTTCTTATTCTGCAGTAGTATTCTTATGAAACCTGATGATGCTGCCTGACTTAAATGGGAACTGCAGAGACTGTACATCCTTTGTGTTCATAAACTAAGCTAAGTCTGACAGAAACGTGTTTCATGCTATCGTTGTCGGCAGTACTAAGCATCTCCAAAGGAGGAAAAAAAAGTATGATTAACAACTAAGTAAACACAAAAAAAATATTAGAGGACCTTAATATCTTTACTTCAGTGGGGAGGGAGGCAGGATGACACATGGGTGGTACTGAACAAATTTTATTCACTGGAAATTAGCAACAAGAAGGATTCATACAAAGGATGCAAAAAATCAAATTTAACCGATAAGTGGATAAACACAAAAGTTAAATATCTAAATGTAGTCAAAGATTATTGAAAATACAAGGGGAAAAATCAGTATGCATCAACTTGTAACTTCAAGGTGCACTATCAACTTTAAGCTATTTATTTTGCAACATTTATAAATAGCACTACCACATCTTCTCATTGTTGTCCACTTTACATATAGTCTAAATAAACGTATACGATTTCAGAGACAGACAATGACTTTAACCCTTTAACACACTTAGCACTGGAGAAATAACGCAGCCTATTTCTGAGTTGTACATACTGTAACCTCAGTTTTTCTAATATTATTTTATATAAGTCTAGCACTACTAACATATCTAAATCATAGCTGGAAAATACAAAGAACATACTTTGAAAAAAGCTGATAAAACACTTGGTAATAGATTTTCCCAAGAAACAGGAAACAGCTTGTTTTCTGCTTTATAAAAAACCAAAGAGATAAGACATTATACACTGGCACCTATGACTGAATTTTTGACCTTCCTGTTAAAACATCAGCCTCCCTTTTCCTTTCCTAGTTTCACTTTGAAACCTGAAGCCATGCCTAAGAACAGTTAAGTTTCTAATTTCTTATCTTTCTTCTTCCTTTTCAGAGCCACACATTTATAACTAAAAAAAAAAGCCACCCAAGAAACAACCAACCAAAACAACATAACCTCAAACAAAACTACTGATACCACCTTACGCCCCCACAGGGTTTGAAGAGAAAACTTACAAACACTTTTTCACAACCTTATCTTTAGCTGGGAAGCAAACAAATGCATGCCTGTTGCAAGGCATTTTATTTCCTGCCCTGGTAGCTCGCTGAAATGAGTTTATATAAACTTGACTAACTGACAGAGAGCCACAAACCTAATGTATTTGGGCCTTCACCATTACAAAGTTTTTTTTGTTTCAGTTCTGCATTACTTGCTGCTCACAAGAAAACATCCTTTTACAAAATCTTCTTTTTGCTTTATAACACCCTGTCTGATAATGTACTTCTACTGCTGTTTCTGCTTATACACATTAAAAAAAAGTTTAGAAATAAAATGCCTTGCTAAACTTTCATTATAAAGAATAGACAAAATAAAACCAGAGTGAACTTGATGAAAACACCAGGGTCTGTTCAGCTATGACTAAACATTCAACATTCTCATCAAACACATCATTTTTTATTCACCTCTAGACAAAGATAATTGCTAGAATAGCAATCTGAACCCTAAACACTGGATGAAAGCAGGCATTATTACAGCCATTACATGACATTCCTAAATACTTCACACATTTGTAATGACACATTAAATAAAGAAAAAACAATTATTGGGTTATATTTTCTCTCCTCCTGTACTTGACAGTTATTTTTATTTTTAATAGTTTTTACTATGACAAGTTTATTGCTGTCTCAATAACTGCATGCTAAAGACCAAGCAAAGTTCTTCCTTTACTTAAACTGAAAAAAAAAATTCAAACCAATCAAATCCCAAGACTTAAACAGAGCAGTGAATATCTAAATGACAATTCAGTGACATAAATATGACACTAATAAAATAAGGCAAATTAACTAAGAAAGCCACAGACACTCTAAAAAACACTTTAAAATCCAGATTTTGTTTGTTGTGTATTACTGGTCATAGGCATGATAACAGATTCATATTTTTCTGTTGCACTAACCTTTTTGTCTGGTGCTTACTAAATTTGAGACTCCTTTGAAGATCCCACTCCATACTTGAAGGAGTTTTTTCAATTGCTTTTTAGTCTCTTACACCAAAACATTCTTTCTATTCTCAGACCTGATCTTGAATTTATTCAGCCAGTATTGCATTTAACAACAATGCCATCCAGTGAAACACCTAACTTTCTTGAAAACCAAGTCCTGATGAGTAGGCTTTTCCTGGATTTGAAGCATTTATATGCTTGATAGCTTTCCTTTATAACCTTAATCTTTCCTACCCTATCTTACCCTATAGACCTCTTCAGCTTATTAGTATGTGCTACCACTTTAGCACAAGCTCCCCTTTACTAAGAATTTATCCACCTCAAAATACAGGATTGATTTTGTTTCCTCTTTCCCCCTCCCCACCTTATTCACTCACATATAAAGAATTCTCCTTACTAACATGAAGGGACATTTATTTACATAATTTTCAGTTGCCATGGTAAACTTCAGGTTACAGAGAAGCCAAATTCAGATGTGGTGGGCTACTGGCATTCCACTCTGCAGTCTATCTAGAGGCTACCAGACACACCAGAAGATCACTCTGCCTCATTAGAGAAATTCCACTGAAACTTTCTCACTCACAACAAATCATTGCAACACTTCTTCACCAAAATGGGCTTAACTGCATGCCATGCTCATTAAAAAATGGCCCAATTTTAAGGCAAATCTGTGAAGATTTGGAAGATACCTGTTTGGAGTTTTGTTTGTTTGTTGTTTGCTGGGTAGAGCCTACCAAAACTTGTACAATACTTCCATGGAGGAAATAAACAAGTCACCTTTTAAATGTCCAGTGGTACAGTGAAAACAGCCACTACCTAAGAGCTTACCGTAGGGGCTGTACACTTTTCTCATCATCTGAGCTTATTTCCATTTCAAAAATGTCTTCAGTCCCAGCAGAAGAGACCTGATCTTCTTTCCTGCTATCTTGTTTGTATTTCTTTCTTCTTCTTTTTTTCTTTTTCACAGAACCTGGGGTGAATACAGTCTCTGTTTCTCCAGAATGTGGAATTTCTGAGTTTGCACATGTCCTCTCATTTTCTCCTGATTTCAAATGACTGTCAGTGTCTTTAAAAAACTGATCTTCAGTGGGTATTGGAGATGTTGCCAAATAAGCGGGAACTTTTTCCTAGGGAAAAAAAAAGAAAAAAAGAAAAAAAGAAAAGGCTATTTTTTTCTGCTTTGTTTTGTGCACACAGGGTAGTTGTCAGCTACAGAATAATCTTTGGACCTATATTTAGACACAAAGATGCCCAATGGTATGAAGATGATATCTAGAAAGGAACCAAGTTCATCACAAGAATGATTACAAAAAGTTCAGAAAAATGCATGCTAGTATTCTTACAGTTTTCACACAAAAACAACTGATTTTGCAGCAAGGTAAACACCCAGTCAGTGGAATGTTTTTGAAGTTATCTGCCCTGAGCATGCCAGTTCCAGGCTTATTAAATGTGTTAATAAAAAAAAAGGCTAATTAAATCCACTGCTGTTTATTTTGAAACAGATTCATGGGAAGGTACAGGTTGAAAGGGACATCTGGACACCATCTGGTCCAATCTTCTGTTGAAAGCAGGGCCTCAGGTTAGGTTATCCAGGACCTTGTCAGGCCAAAGGCTGAGTATTTCTGGTGAGGGAGTCTATCACTTCTCTAGGCAACCTATTCCTGCTTTTGTACAGAAGGATTTTCCTTATATCTAGCTGATATTTTCTCCATGTCCTTTGCCCCATCTTATGACTAGACAGCTTTGTGAAGAGAGCTCTGTAACTACCTTGTAGGTACTGCAAGACCGTGGTTAGATTCCCCTGAATCCTCTTTAGGCTCAATAGAGTAAGCTCCAGCAATTTTTTTTTGCTATTTCAATTTCTCCAGCCCTCCACTGGGCTCTTTCTAACTTTCCATGTGTCTCTTGAACTGGCAAGGCCACAAGTGTGTTCCAGATTTATCTAACACACACCAGGCTGAGTGGGACAACCCCACATCCCTTTACCTGCTGGCTGTGCTATTGCTGATGCTGCCTGGGATGCATTTGCCCTCACTGCAGCCTGGGCACTCTGCTGGCCAGGTGATGCAGAGCTGCATTTCATCCAGTCAGATCCAGCCTGCACTGCTGTGTGTGCCAGCTCACACTCCCAAGCCTTACGTGGGACTGCATGTACATCTTGGTTAAAGCTTGGTGTGAATCTTGTTGGTCCAGTCTCCCAGCCTGCCAAGCTGGCTCTCTGTGGTGGCTTTTTCTGACCTGTCTACCTCTCCCCTCAGTTCAGTGTTACCCACAAAATTATAAAGGTGCCTTCAGTCATGTCATACATGTCAGACATTATTTATGTAAAGTATCTTTCAAAAAGAAAAAGTCAGCTATAATTTACTCACCTTAAAACCAACATACAACCAGCCCTCAACTAATTACAACCCACTGCCCTTTGAAGGAAAAGCTTTAGCTATGGACTGCCTGAGGTTTATTTACATTGTAACTAGACACTGAAAAGACACTGACACCTAGTCTGAAAGAAACACACTGGGTAGGGACAAAGACAAGATGGAACAAAGGCAGAAGAGAATGGAATTTGCATAGTGAAGAGAAAAAGATATGGAACTCAATTTCGTGGTAGAGAATAGAAATAATTACAAGATGTCTGTTATTTTACTGGACTCTTGTGCAGAAGGTTAGTCAGGAACACTGAGGAGACACAGCCAGAGCACTGACACTACTTTTGATGTGCTCCAAGTCTTATCTGCTATTTAAAACTAAATTCAAATTTTCATTGAATGAAGAGTTACAGAACAAATTTAGTTCCACTGACTGTAAAGTAGAGTGAAGTAGAGAAAGGAGAACAAAATACAGCCTTATGCAACATTGATGACACACAGATTTTGCATTATGAGAAACAATTGAAATCAAATGCCTACACCTAAATTGAAGTTAATATTCTGCACAATTAGTGATCAGTAACCAAGAATAACAAAATAAATTAAAAAAAAACACTCAGGAAAAGTTAAAAGAAAACTGGCTGGAAAATTGTCCGGATTTACAGGGATAGTAGTATTTATAAGGTGAGTGGTATTACTTCTGATTGTCAAGATGTGAAAAATGCAAAGACTGATCCCTTAAAGGACCTTTCTGAATGCCCCCAAAGGGGCAAAACAGAAATCAATGAGAGGTTTGTGATTTATCCCTTAAGCAGAGCTTCAAGAGGCAAACAAAGATGTTGATCAGTTGCAGGGGAAAAAAATGCCTAAAAGCAGTAAAAACAACTCAGTTTTGCTTTGTAGGAAGTTTTATCTATATTTTCAGCATGAATTACCAGCTTTCAAGAACACATTATACACAGATAAGGCATTCTTGTTATAAATCAAAATGTACTATGCAAGTGCAATAGCTCCTTTAAAACACTCTACTGGGGACAAAGGCAGTGGTTATCACCCTTCCTTTCTGAAAGTCGTGAGACTGATCAGTTCTCATCATTGTCTGACACAGCCCAGATCTGTAAAAAACTGCTTTCAGTTTTTATTTTAATCATGGTGTACACATGACACAGAACCCAACCTTCCTCTTGTGAAGATGTTACTAATCCCTACCCCAAGTTCATTTGGTTATTTTTTTCTTCCACTTTAAATTGTATTTAACTCCTTTCAGTATGAGAGCTTCCTCTCATCCCTCAAAGTAAACAAGTAGCACCCTCAACTAAAAACTGGATCAATCTCATTTCCTTGAAAGACTGATTCCTAATAAACAGGAAATTATGCTTTATCTTTTACTTCTCTGAGAAAACTTTTTTCCTCTCTTTTCTGACTGTTTTTCATTAAACCTTTTGGAACCTTGTATTTAGAACTACTTTCCTTCAGACTTGCTGAAAAATGCCAACAGACTCAAAAGCAATGCTCAGGACTGACCAATACTGTGATTGCATATCTCCCATATCCTTGGGAAATCAGAGTAAAAATGAACCATTATTCCTGTTTTTCAGAGGCTCATTAGCTTCCAGTTGCAAAAGATTCTTGCAAAATAAATTCTCAAGTCAAAGAAGTTACTGTTACCTGGTGAAAGTTTCATAAATAAAATCATGAAAAACTAGGCTAAAATTTGTAAGGCAAATTAAAAATATGCCTAAAAAACAGACTACCTTTATTAGTAGAAGCACAAGCTGTAATAACTCAAAGCAAAAATCACTGTAAGACACAGCAATGAGTATAACTGCAGTCAACAAGAATGAATTAACTAAAACAAAAAAAAAAAACCAATCTTCAGCACATCTTCCAAATAATGCTCTAATTAATGAAAATAATTAGGTACTTTATTCTTACTGGCAGCAGAATTGTACAAAGCATCAAGCATCTTGGCAGCATATGAAAGAGATGTTAAGATTCAGTTACAGAAAATCTAGCTTTCACAGAAGTGAGGATATTGACAACACTGTATGAAACATGTTTAACCCATTACTGTGTTATTACTACATTGTAATAAGAAGCACGAAGTCCTTACATTTTCCTCCTCGGTTTCTTGCACAAAGAAAGCTTCTCCATTGTCACCCAATTTCATATGCAGATCAACAGCATCCCCATTAATTTCTATATCAATCTGTGGAAAGAGACAATTTATTGTAAACAATTCATCGTGGGGAAAGTGCTGACCTCACGGTCCACTTAGCTCTGAGAGTAAATTTTGTTTTGCTGTAAAGGGTGCCCCTTTCTCCTCTTTCTGACACAAGTCTGTCATAACAGTCTTTAATTTGTTCACTGGCAAAATACATCATGCTCCAGGCAGAGAGCCTAACACCCACAAGAAAAATAAGAAAAAAGAAATTGATATAAAGACGGAATCTTGTTAATACAATTATTGATATAGTCTTTATTTGATGGAAAAATGACTGAGACTGCTCAGATGTTTAAATCTCAATCTGAATTGGGGCCTGGTATGAATCTGAATCCTGAACACCAGAAGTTCCACCTGGAGGCCTCCTGGAGGCAGGCTTTGTCTGAAAGTGATAGGAGACTTGCCACAATTATTTCTGCAACTCAAGTTAGTGTTTCAGATTTTCCTGCTCATATGGGGGTATGACATAGGGCCACAACCGTTCTGCAATCATAGTGTTTTCATCAGAGAATAATGTTTTTATTGTACTAAAAAGGTACTTTTTAGCCATGAAAACCCAGTATTGGTATTGGTAAATAACCAAACATGTACGGGGACTATACCCAAATTGTTAAGATAATCACTTTTCTTCTTCTCCACAATAACAGACTGATTTTGATCTGAAAATCATATATATTTCACTACTGTTTATTTTTAAAATATTTTCTTGTATTTCCAATTCAGCAACATGAGTTTAAAAAAACTCACCTTTTCTTTATACTGGTTTAGACATACAAACATTTCTCAGTTTAGTACCTATACCTCACACTGGTTTCTGGAGACTTCCATATTTACCTGAAGTTGAAGCACAGATACACATACTTTGTTCTCCCACACATCTTGGGACTACAAATTGATCTTGGCCTCATAACATGCCAGAGAAAAATGCATCCACAATGCAGTAACACACACTCTATTGAAAGAACTGCGTGAACAGTAACTCCCAATACGGAGGAAACAAGGAGCAGCAGTCATCGACACAAGCAAAAGCTGAGAATTACACTGACAGTCTGGTACAACAGGAACCAAAAGTAGATGCTTCTACTATTCAACAGCTTTTCAGAGGTATCCAGAAGCTAAAAAACTCTCAAATTTGGTTCAGCTACTCAGAAGTGTATAAAGACATTTAACAACCTCTAATCTCACTTGCCTAGATGTCAGAAAAAGTACAGATATACCACCTCTTTTGTACCCTGTTGAAAACTGTAATGTAATCTGTTACAAAATTGTTAAGGTAAATAAATTCTTTGTCATCAGCAAGCTCATTAAAATAAACACTAACAAGTGGGAAATCAAACAAAAAATAAACACAAAACTTGCTACTCACCTGGGTTACTATGACAAACATACAACTTTAATGCATGTAATTCTAACTATTGACCTTAAACAAAAAATGCCATGACCTAATTGCTCGTTCAGTTTCATTTTATTCTCTTTTTACAACCAAAATATAGAGAGAGGGGTAGCTTCCTGCAATAACAATTTACTTCTTAAAAGAGCAGAATATAATCCTGAGGGTTTATGTCTTGTTTAAATCAATTCATCTTTTGGTAGCACACCCACATGCCATACACAGTATTCCTTACTGACAGTAAAGTCCCCCTACAACAGCTCCATTTTCCAGCCAACCCAACCCAACTCACTCTCTTGGCATGATTAACAAAGCCTATGGGAAGGGGATGGAAGGACAATCTGCTTGGGTAGCACCATCTCAGAATGGCTGGATGGGAAACTGTACCAGGCTCTCTTTCAAACACGCCCACAAAGGAACAAAGCTTCAGTCTCAGTTTTCACTTGCTTGTGGATGTTAATAACTGCATTTTTTATTGCAAATCAGCCTTGAGCACAGCTACAAGAAGCAATATTTATAACAGGTCACCAACACTTAACATATGCTCTGTTAGTCCTTCAGACAATCCAAAAAGAGTTGCTTACATCAGGGATCAGTTAAATAACATTAAGCATTTCTTTTCCAGCATACTTGGATAAGTAAACAAATAGCCCCATGTAAACATTTTAAAACTGTGAAGTCTATATGTGGTATTTGTCTTTTTGCATAGGCCTAGAGTTGTCACCGTTTTTCTTTCACAGTATTTTTGCAGAGTCCTTAGATAACCACAATGTTTTGCACTCTAAAACCACCACCCTGTACAGCATTTATGAGCAACAGTTCTGGACTAAACCAGCCTGCTAAGTGGGAATGTGGGGGGAAGGGAAGGGAAGGGACTAGTTCTCAAAACTTTGTTTTGGCCCACTTTCTGAACTCACCACTTTCTCTTTAGAGCGCAGTACACCAAGCTTCCCGAAGCGGACATGGAAAGGGGAACACTGGTATGTCCCATCCTGCTGCCGGACCACAATGACATCAATGCATCCCGAAAGGGTTGCCTGATTAATGCCTTTGTACAGCTCCTTCACAGTAACCAGGACTTGTCCTGCAAGTTGCCCCACGTAGTTCATAGTCTGAGACTAAGGGAGAGAAAGACAAAAAAAGTAAGTAAATTTAAAACACAGTAGGTTTTTTAATTTTTAAAAAACCATTTATATAGATAAGCAATGACATTTATCAATTACTCTACTGTAACAAGCTTTATACAAATGTTTTCAAGAATCAACAGAACTTTGAGGCAATCCTCATATCACTAAAAGTATCCAGAGTTATAAAACTTACTCCTAATGCATTATCAACTTGAATCTATGACTAATTAAATACTTCAAATAAAATTCTGAAGGACGTCATTTCTAGACCTCAAAGCCTAGATTTATGTGATGCTTAATAACTCAGATAAGCTAAAAAGAAAAATTCATTCTCCAGAGGACTGCTGCTTAATACAACCAATCCTATATGGAAAATGGAGATAATTGTACATAAGGATGCAAAAAAAAAAAAAATCTTACAAGTCAGGAAAAGGTATGTAGAACATACTGCATGTAACTCTTCCTTTACTCAGCTCTTTCTGAAATACAGAGCTGTCATCTTAGAGAAATTATCAAAGTATGTAATGGGAGAAAAGAGATGCATACATTAATAAGATTATGCTACAGTAAACAGGATAAAGAGCACAGAATCACTTACTGAAAATTCTATCTAACCAATTAAAAATACTTAAGTAAATGAATGAATTCTGCATGTCTTTCAGACTAAGAACACAATTTGAACTAATAAGAAATGGAAGTCCAAAGATTTCTCAGAACATCTGAGCTTGAACAGGAAGAGGAGGGAAAACTGTGAAAATGTTCTGATAGAAACCTAAGTGCAACTCTTCCTCATTCTACCTACCATCTTCTCCCTCCCACCCAAAAGTCTGCTACAAGCTCATTTAAAAAACATCCAAGCAACTGCAGCCTCTGAAGTTAAAGATATTTAAGAGAACAAAGAACCACTGCCAACAAGCAAAACGCATAACACTGAACACATAAAAGAGCCTAAATTATATATTTTTTTTTAAAAACTATTTTGGGATATTATTTCTAGAAAAAATCTACAATGATTTTTTTTCCTGTTTGCATTTCTATTTTTATTCGTCACTGAACAAGGTTTAGGATTCTTCTTAATACCTCTAAACAAAACCAGGCTGCATTACAACAGTTCTTCCTACTGATACTGCTTAATTGTCTATATAATTAATCAGTTATTCTTTTTTGAGCCTCCAAAGTCTTCCTTACAGTAACACAGGGTATCTTACACTCACCCAAAAGTGACCATTTTTGTGGCATGTCTATACTGACAGAATTGTAAACAGGCAAGAAATCTAAAACTACTTTCACACAGCAGCTATGGAAACATTTTTCTCCATCTCAGGCTTCTCATACATTCCTGAATCATATTAATGTTTTTTTAAAAATAATTCCTTCCTCTTCACAAGACTTACAAAGGAAGGTGGAGGGTTTCCAATACAGGTTTAACACTGTTTTGAAATTATCCACAGAATTACTATGCTAGGTAACGTGCTAGAGAATTTTTTCCCTGTAGCCTGTTGATGAAGACAAAAAGAACAGACTGTCATTGAGTGAGTCATGAGATTAGGAGGATGGACTCTCTACCAACATTAGTCATTAATTCAGTTTCATCTGTAAGTAGCTTCACATACAACTATAAAACTGATTGCTTGATAGTGAAGTAATAGCTCACTCCTGCTAAAGAGGGAAGGTCTCACTTCAACCTTTCCTCATCTGACCCTCTTAATGAGCTGATTTTAGCTCCCTGACAGCTGGAAAAAGTCTACCATTTTTTGTTGTTGTTTGTTTCAGCAGGTTGTTACTAAGTTAGATCAGCTCATTAAGCAGAACATGACAAACACCTGAGTCATGAGGCCCCGAGCAGCACCAGAGAGCTAGGGGGGAAAAAAAAAAAGTCAGTGAACTGAACATCTTTTTGACAAGTGAGGTATTTGCTGCATCTCATGGAACTGTAACCCAACACAGAGATGTTACAGTATCTCTGCTTTCCTGTTGAAGCAATTAGTCTTCACCTAATATGACAGTCATGTTTAAACTTAATCTCATGAAAAAAGAAAATCTTTAATGCATAATCATTATCATTCATGGCTCTAAGTTGGCCACTTCCAAGAGCTGTCTACAGTATCAGCTTAGAAAGAAAAGTTGATTTTGTGTCACCAAAGAGACAGTATTTGTTAAAATAAATGTTTGACACAATCAGGAATAAAAGTCTTTAACAGGATCCCCATTCCATGTATTTCATTTCAGCAAACAGGACTAGAGAAGTGGGCATTAGCAAGAAATTCTCTAAGATTTCAGCAGTGACTTCTTAAAGGATCAAAATTTCACACCTTCTGCTAAGAACTGCGTTCAGATGATAAATAACCTAGTTTTTCTCACATACATGCTAACTTGACCATAGAAATTTGCCATACAACCCACACAAGACCAAAGCATTCACCTATTTTACACATATTCTTGCCTTTCTGTAGCAAAAGTATCCTGTAGCAATGTTCTCTCCTCGACAGGTATCGGTTTCATTTCTGTAGCTCATAGCACAGCCACTTTTATAAACATACATGCACTGAATAACCTGAACATTTGAAAGTTCATAACCAGTTCACTCTTACATCTGGAAAAGTCATGAACTTTTGTACCCAGTGAGTATTAAAAACATTGCTTATAAGGAAAGTAGCTTTTTATGATCCAAGTCTCAATGTAAATGTTGTTTTGTACATTGCAAGTAAACCAAAGTAGATAAAGGTAATAAACTAATGCACATTATTGCTTACCAGGCTGCAATTCAGCTTTTAACATAATGGTTCACTTTGCAAGATAAACTTGTTATATAAGAAAGTTCAAACTGTAGCAAGAAACCGATCAAATAGAAATGAAGTGTCACTACATACCTGAGAAACACACCATTTTATCTCAAATGTCAATAGAAGCCCAGCTGGGAGATTTTAACATTTGCAGGGCTAGGAATGGGTTGGAGTTTTGTTTGGGTTTGTTTGTTTTCCTTAAATGTTATTGTATATTGCTGTAAAAATTGTGCTGAACAAGTACAGAATCAGACTACAGCAAGAAAGGAACAGTGTAAAATGTTACTGTGTTAGTTTTTGCAAATGCAATAGAAATATCCTGATCACAGCATAACCAATAAGACAAAATATTTTCTCGTTAATACTTTTTGTGTCATGTTTAGTAACCATTTCTTAAATATCACTGCCTTGAAAGCAGAGAGCAGTATGCCTTCCTAACCTCCTATAAAAACCTAAAAAGCATGCTGATTGCTAGTTTAGAAATTCAGGACAAAAGCCTGATGGAAAAGACAAACTAAGAAAGGCAAGGCAGTAACACTTCACAATGCTGTTTAGTTTTAATTTTTATTTCTTTTAATATCCAGAATCTATACATTGCCTGATGCAGTGAAATTCCAGAACTCTGCATAAAAACTGAGATTAATGCAGTTCACTACTACTTACTCACTTTACATTAATGCAGCTCACTACTTACAGCAAATTAAAAGGCTATGAATACCTGAGGTATATGAAAGCAGACACGTTCTTTGTGACTTCTGAGGCTCCAGAAAGACTGATTTTTGAATATTTATGCAATGCTACCTCGTTTACAAAAATTCTTACAGCTGAATATATTAATACCACCAAGATAAGTGCAACTGTAATTGGAATGGGGGAAAGAATCTCTATGCCATATCATGAAAATATTTTTTTTTCTGGCAATAAGCCATTGCACTGGCAAAAGCTGAAACTGAAACTGCTTTGGTTTTATAACTTTCTTTTACTGAGAGAGCATAAAAGTAAATACAAAATAAAAAATATCTCCTTCAGCAGTTCAATAACTAAAACGACTCAACTTATAAAATACTCAAATCAGTGCAACTAAAATTAACCCTGAATATGCTGTTTGACTTTCTCATGTTATAGAAGTGGCTCTCAAAAATAATAATTAAACACTACTCCACCTCAGAGTACCTGATATGCTTTAGATGACAAACAAGACAAACATTATCACAACATGCTTACATTAGCATAACCTGAGCAGGAGGTTTTGTGGATAGGAATTATATCTCTGTACCATTAACAAAGATGTTATTTTAGCTGCCACTAGACCAACATGTTTTCTTCAACATATTTTTAGTGTTATTCAGTAATATCCATATAGAGATGCAAAATGTAATCAAAAGTCTGTCCACAATAGGTGTTTTCTGTGCATATGGAGAACCACTTTACTAATGGTAAACTGCATTTTTTGGGTTCTTAAAGCCATCACCTTTTATGTAAGTGCACTCATATGAATGTGCCTAGCTCAACAGGAGAAAAAAAAGAGTGCAAGTTACTCAAAGGCAAGGTTTCAGATTGCTCTAGAGAGCTACAACTTTAAAGGGCACGAATTTTAACTATCACTGGAAAAAAAAAAGTTACTTAGAAGCAGATCTTAGCTTCCAGTAGCATAGATATTCATACACTCCATTTATTTTGAGATACATTTAGAGGGTTAAAATGCGTCTAATGCCACACGATGTAAACAGCAAAGAAGTTGTATTTGTTTCAAGAGATTAGGCAGAATAAAATAAAAAACATGCAGAGCAGTGGTTTACCTCAATTTATCTCACTTTATCTATATTTGCATACATATAAATTTATGAGGCAGAAGCTTTCCTTAAGCAGAGAAAATCTTCAGCAAGTGTTTTACTAGTTTCTATTTTGTACTCTGAAAAAACTGGGGGGGAAATGACCCCCCCTGTCAAACAGGACCACTGTAGCATCAGCTCTACTCAACAAAAACATCTTTGTTCCCAAGTAAAGATTTTAATTGGGGGTTTAGGATTGCTCCTAGTACTGCACAGAGCAGTTATGGAACAAAATCAGGAAACAAAGTAAGCCTGTTGAATGCCTAATTAAAGTCTTCCACATACTATTAAATATAGGCAGCCAATTTTTATATATTTTAACTGTGTTATAGGAAATTATATACCCATATTTAGCAATAAATCTGTGGAACTCACCAAGATTCCAGAAGGAACCTTTTCATGGGCAGCAACATCACTTCTATTTGAGTCATCTTCAAGAACATCCTTTTCTGAGTTATGCATCTCAGAAAACAGAAAACTAACTTTCCACAATACAGGTAAATGAAAAAATTACATCCATAAGAAAATGTTGTAGCAGCATTTCTTCTCTTCTCATAGAAGCAGAAGAACTATGTAAACCTTCTGGTCTCTTAGAGGAAACTGCTTGGTATACATTCCCACGCAGAATTACGAGTAAAAAGGAAGTGCTTCTTTAAGAAAGCTCACACAGAAACTCCCTCACCAATAGGCTTTGCTTGAAATGTCCCAGCCCCCTTGCACCCTCCGAGATAAGTGACAACACGGGCTGACTTTGCCATATGTTTGCACTGATAGGTGATGATCTTGGTTTGCATCACGTCACATGACTACAGCTGAAGCTCCCATGAAAACAGGGATTTGGTTAATGATTCCTAAGCAAAGTCTACATTAGCTCACTTGGAGACTTTTCACCCACTGTTGCAACTCCAGCACTGGCAGCAGCACTCAAAGTCCTGGTTCAGCCTAAGTCAAGACTGCCTGCTGACACTCCATGTGCTGCTCCCTCTGCTGATGGCGTCACTGGGGCAGCCAGGCATGTTTGATACAGCAAATTTCACAACGTTTCAGGGTCTGCTATTCACGAACTTTTCTCCCTCCTTCTTGAAATTGAAATTACATAATAATAGCAAAGAGACAACTGACGTGGTGTCAAGTTTATACTAATCCATATAAAACCAATGCACACCAAGATGAGCATTTGTTTTCCTGTGGAAATTTTCTTGCTTTCTTCAAACAGAATTGTAAAGCAGTACAATGTGAGTGTGTGGTCAAAACACACAACCTTTTTAAATAACTAGCTCCATGACTCAGAACAAGAATTGATTTTTCATCTGAGGAATTCTGAAATATATCTAAATAAAATAATGGATAGGTGAAATAATTTGAGGGAGAGAAGTAGTAAAGAACCAATTCTGTCCCAGGATGTGAGAGACATTCTCTGAGGACCATCAATATTCCCTCAACATCGACAGGTTCTCACCACCCTAAACCCAAGCACCTCCTTCTCACCCTCACTGGGTTACTGTGTGTCTGCTCAGAAGACTCTGGAGGATTGCTTCTTGAATTACAAGCTTAAAAAAAAATTATCCAGGACTACTATTTATCCTACTACTATTCCTCCTCTAAGTTTTGTAAATTCATGAAAAAGACTTTGATGCAAAGAGAGTGAACCACATTAGAGGATGCAGCAAAATAGCTTGTAGGTCTCCAAAATGATTAATAAACTGACCCTGATGCAGTTTTGGACTTGAGTGTAATGACAAAATCCTAAATTGAGTGTTGGGATTACTATGTCTGCAGTAAGGTTGTAATAAACTGCTACCATCTCTGAGCCCTTTTCTATACATTGAATAAGTTCATATTTCATCTGGCTCCTACAGGAAAAACTAATGGGTTTTTTTAGCAAACATGACAAGAATTTTCATAAAATATTGAGAATTACTAGACACACTCAAATTGTCCTTCCTTTTCATCATTCCTTTATCCTGTATCTTCCATTAAAATATAGAATAAAACATACAGGTATGAGCAAAATGGAAGCAAAATTCATAAGCCAGTGCTTCTTTTCCAACACTACTGACCTCATTTTATGTTGAGACTTTTTTCTGTGATATCTCTACTATTTCAATATTGTTCAGTATTTCAGATGGACACTATTTTCTTCAAAGCTTATAAGAATGTTTTACACAACAGCTTTTCTGGAATACAGATAAAATTGTGTCACTGCAGTAAGGTAAGATTTAGGCAGGTAATAAGCTTTGCACATTTTGTGAGCCCTCATGTCTTTTATTTCTCAATATTAATAAAGGTATGTAAAATATAATTCCTGCTGAGTAAGTTTCAGCACTAGGTTATGTACTTACAAGTTGCACAGGAAAATTAGCTTTTATTTTGAAAAGCAAATACCTCAAATTTGGAAGTGTTAGAAGCAATGTTTTCCATGCAACCTTAATGAAGCTCTTAGGTGCAGGTAGGTTTTCCTGTGGGGTAGTCTCAGAGAGCAATTACAAGTTTTCTCTCTAGACTCACACAAGTTAATAATGCTGACCAAGATCATTCAACATCCTGTGCTCTGTCTTTGACCTGCTCTTTGTGAGTCTACACATTTTATCCTGTTGCTTATTAGTAAAAATCCCTGATGGAAAGTATGATTCCATTTTTAAAACAAGGTTTCTGCAGCAATTGTCATAATAAATTCAATTGCATTTCATTTAGTCTTATAGCATCTCAGAGATGTAGTATTTTTTTTCACCTATGCAATGAAAAATTCAGTACCAATTAGGAATTAAACATGCAGGGAAGTTTAGCATATTTAGAACTTGATTTTTCAGATTTTCCCTGTTTCTTTTACCTCTTTTCACATTGCCTCAATAAGCTGCAGTTGCAAATCAGATTTCTTTTTAATGACCATCTGGGATATGTAAAAGTCTGACCACCTTTGAAAATGACATTTAAGCAATTATTGGACTGTACTGTATAGGAACTGTAGAACAAATACCACCAGAAAACAGCTACAGGGCATTCCCCCAACTCTCAGCAGTTCATACCATTCTGAGTTCTGGAAGGAAGGAAGCACAAATCCTACACACATAGATTCTATCAGCACTCTATCCCAATTCACTCAGAGGTCAGAGTAAGTATGCCAAGGAAAACGAATGGACAAAATCCTTCACTAATGAACATACCCTAATAGATATAGCAAGTATGGGACCTTTGTTCATGTTCCAATTGTCTCCTTCACCCCACCTTGTCACACATAATTTTACCTGCTATCAACCAAGAACGAACATCACAGTTCTCAAAGTAAGGATGGGGTGTGACAATTTTTAGTTTCACACCCCATCCTGACACTGGAAAAGGTCCTTTCTCCACAAGGCTCGACTCCAGCTCCAAAATTCCAACACTTCTCTATTTTCACACACTTTTACACTGTGCTTATTAGGTGCAAAAAAAAGTGGAGGAGTTGCCCACTTCTCCTACACAGATTACAAAAATCAGACTGGGGCTGAAAACACTCTTCTGTGCCCAAATTCTCGGTGCCAGCCCTGGTCTGAAGCATCTGCTTACTGAGGCTGGAAATAAAGCTCTGCTCATTCCACATTGTGCTGAAACACACTCAGCACATCTCCTCTGGTACTTTTAAGTGCAAAAGTCTATCCATGCTGTATATGAGCCTAATTCAAAGGTTATTAACTTTGCTAAATTAAAATAAACTTTGACATGACTAAAAGAAAACATACTGAATTATCTGCCTGAGATGCATCCTGAAAAGGATACACAAATTTTTCAAAAAGAAAACAGCTAGAGTTTTTCCTCTAGCAGAGTGGAAAAATAACATCAAGTGTCACTTATTAAAAAAATAATATAATTGCTAAGATTTTCCATACAAAAGCTGAAGGTACTTAAAATACAACATGGAATTACATTTTTAATTTTAGCAAGTTACACGCAACTAAAAAAGAAATTCTGTTCAACAATGTTGAAAAATACTACTAGGCAGTACTACCTGTTTTTACCTGCAATTCCCAGCTCTCAAAAAAATAAAAACAAACAAAAAAATTTACTATCACATGTAACAACAGTAGATATGAGAATTCAAGCAGTTAACAGAAGTTAGAGAAACGATATTGATATAAAAGTAATGTATTGTTCACTAAACTGGTGGTTAAAAAATAAAATCAAATTCATTTTGCACCTATGATGCAATATGGTAAATTCAATGCCTTCAAGATCTCCTGTCAGGTGGAATCAAGAGCCATTTAAATCAAAACATTTTGTTTTTATCACTGGGAAAAAAATAGCAAGAAAGGAAATCCACAATTTGTTTGGAGTTAGTGCTTTTGTAATTGTGTCAGCAGTTTTATCAGTACGATCTGCAATGAATCATCTGATTTCAGTGTTACAGTATCTGTCCTTGTATTAATTTGAGCATTTTCTTTTTTAAAAAAGTTACCCTTTTTTTCTGTTTACAAAGGAACATCAGTGAGGACAAAGAATACTTTGAGTTCATAAATTGAGTTTTACTGGCAAATCATTAGTTCATTTTAAAACTTCGGTTACACATACACAAAATATTCTTATGCACGTGGAGACCTCAACTTCTTTCAAGGTACTGGAAAAAGTAACTGGCTAATCCAAGAGTGCAGCCCTTTGCAATCTGCATGGGCATATCCCACACCACCCCCTGCCATGCTCCATATATTTCCAGCAACACAGACTCTTGTAAGGCCACATCAGCCTTGGCTGAACTTATTTCCAGACATGTAGCACAGAAACCAATGCTTCTGAACAGAAATTCTATCAATCTCCTTTTTGGATGAGATGAGAGAAAGCAGATGAAGCTTTTCCTGTATGTTTCTACAAAACACTAAACACTTCCTTAATAAGCAATCCAGCAATCCCTTATCTTTGTTTCCTGTTTTTACAACATTCTTTCCAGGTGCTTATCTGCCCCAGGTGCATTTAAATTTTCTTGCAGCCTCCCAGGGTTTAGAAGTCAAACCAAAAAAAACGCAGTCATGTGTGCACACATGAAATCTAACTATATCTAATCTATCTATTCATGGTAAATAATTTGGTTACATTTAGAATGGATATACAAAGGCTAGTACAAACCTTCAGGCTGACAAGAACAGAAATAATGCTTATTCTGAGAAATACGTATATGGAATACTTAAAGAGCTCTAAATATTGCATCTATAAACAAGATGTCTTTTTTCCCCACTTGATAAGACACTTGATAAGATTCTCCATATTGCTAAACTCATGAACATATACCAAAATAAAGCAATATCCCTAAATTTAATTTGCATAAGACTTGGCTGTATCACCAACAAGTTGGGTAAGAATCCTAGTCTTACAGAATTCCCACACAGATGTATTTACATGAGATGTTGGGAAGAGAAAAATTAGATACAGCTGAACAAAGTGGCCTAGGCTTACTCTGTGAGCAAAGCCAATCCACTGCATTATTGAGCTGTAATGACCAGAGGTCACATCTGGCTGAGGGACCTGCTTGCCCCTAGCACACAGCAGCGTCTGCATGGTCTATATGGGACACAACACACCGGTGTAGTGGCCTCACAGATCTCTTGTTTGTGTTAACAGGCATACTTTTTCCTTCAGGAATGAATGGCTTGAAGTCACCACTAAGTACTTTTCTTCTTTAAATCACTGTATTTCAGTTCACATCACAAACTAAATTCTAGTTAGCCGAGGGAGTCAATTACTTCCATTTCTAATGGAATCACAGCTACAAGTCATTATCCGAAGCACTTATTTCAAAGAATTTTGAAAAGAATCCTTCACACATTTCCTTTAAAAGGCTTTTCATAACCATCAATTCAGAAGAAGTGTATTTCCTGAGGAGACAGCTATGCAGTCTAAAAAAAGGTAAACCTAGAGACAGAGCCTAAGACCAGCTTAGCTGGCTTCAGCCACATACACCAACAGAACTATGTCACCTAGTACACTGCAGACTTTTCTATTATTACTTTGCACATTTACATTTCTGGTATTGAACTTCAGCACTCCGGATAAAGAAATGGGCCGATTCATCAGCTAAAAATCTCAAATGCTCACTCAGTGCATACAGAAGCAATGAGGAAGTGTCCCTTAGTCCTGGGAAAATAAGTGACTCAGGACAACTTCTGACAACTAATGTCAAATTACAAATTACATTAGTGCAAAGGTGAAAGAAATTGATTAAAATACTTAGCTAGGAAGGGGAAGCGAGCATCCTTTCTTTGATCATTCCCTGGGAATAAAAATACAAGGAAAAAAATCCCTACCAAGTGTGCTTAAGCTTTGTCCACAAGCAGAAAGACAATCTGACTTGACTAAGCATGACAGTTTCATATTAAATCAGTCTGCCTGCCCAAACTGAAATGCAAGCATTAATGTAACAACCAAGATGAGAGAGCAGCTAGGCAGATTAAATGCATTTTTAAGTGCCACATTCTTTGCAAAAGCACCAACATTTTTTACTATGCTTAAAGTGGATAATTCTATTTTATAACTTAGGAAAAAAACCCTCTGCTTACCTATGTGATAGTGAGTTATGTCCAGAGATGACATCTTTGTATTACTGAAGAACCTTAAACTGTAACTTCAACAAGACCATGAAGAACATTCTCCAGATACAAAAGTCACAGGGATACAGTTTGCTACTATGCTATGTTCTCAGAATGTGCCCAGTATGGGATGAAGACATCTAATCTATCTATCTATCTATCATCTATCTAATCTACTTCAGACTTGTATTTGATCACAAACACACCGCACACTGTTGTGTATATGCCTGAAAGCTTCTTCACTGCAGATATCTGTAACATACAGCACTGAATCTCACACCTTTTCAGACAGTTACATAAGAACGTATTGCTAAATCATGATACAACCAATGATTAAAAGTTATTTCATAAATAATCCAAAGCTATTTTTAAAAAGTCCAATTTGTTGGAAATTCTAACTTAAGCACAGATTCTGTGTTCACACAGAGACTCTGGGAAACTGTTTTCCTGTATGCTGTGATCTTGCACTTAAAAGATGCAAGACTGGAAAACAAAAAAATTGTGATTAAGACTAAAATTGTGATCTAGACTATTAACTGTGTAACCATTTTCCAGGAAGAGAAGCAACAACTGCAACTAAATTAACCTCTGGCTTCGACAAAGGTTCCCAAAGTGGCTTTGAACAAAATCCTTTCACCTCTATCTGATCTAGGTTGCAAATTCTCCAAGGCCGAGACCAAGTCACACAGCATGCAATGCAAAAAAGAGCTGCTCGGGGCCTCAAGGTACATACGGAGGTGTCAAGTGCCCTACCTGCAGTTTGGATTTCCCCTTAACTGATCAAGACTTTACACCAGTGGAAGGAAACGCTAGAGGCAGAGAGAAAGGACATAAAATTCACTGCACTGCAAACCTGAAGCATTTTATGTGGAGGTCTTCCAAGTAAACAATAACAAAGAATTACACTAACTTTTGCAACAACCCAAAATATTAAGAACCAAGAAAAAGATGAAGTATTAAGTACCGAGAATAAATTCAAACACCATCTCTGTTACAGGCCACTAAAAAACTCAAACTTTCTGATATGCTTAACTGAAAAGTTATGATACAAGCTTAAAAATTAATACTGTAATTGCTGACGAGAGCCATTCAGCACTATCCTAGTTATTCCTACTGCAACTAAGAATAAGACCAGATAATACAGCATTTCAGTCAAAGTTCCTGGCATCCTGAGATTATTCAGAAACATTTGAACTTCAGCATACGTGTTTAATAGTGTATTATATAACAGTCATATACTTTTACGGAGCACTTTGCTTTACACCATTCAAGTAAAGAGGTCTTCCTTGATTTTTTTAAGGGATGGCAAAACTCTACATTCCTGTATGTTCTGGAATTCAAAGGAACTGTAGCAGGGACTAGAAGAAAAGGAACAACTTTGGGCCCTGGCTGGAGCTAGCTGCCTAGTATGAATACAAAAAAAGTTGCTAATGTATCCACAAAGTGATAGACATTCCCACACTTAAAAAAAAAAAAAAAAAAAAAGAGAGAAGGCATTTCGTGACTTAATACCTATACATTCTTAAAGTGCATGTAACACTACAAATTTTTCTTCTATTTTGCAAACATTAAATGCTTGGCATGCAAAACTGTCCCAAAAATGCTTGTGAAGTGCAAAAATCCCAACCAACCAAAGAAAACCAAAATAGACCCCAAGGAGTTGTATTTCAGTGATGCTTGTGGGTTCCTTACAACCTGGGATATTCTATAACTCTAAGAACGAAGTTCTATAAGGTTGTCTGTCATCTTCTCTGACAGTATCCTGCACAATACAGTATACGGCTAACAAATACCTTCTTGTAACAACAGTGGTATTTTGTTTGGGGTGGGGAAAAAAAGGTAACCAGATGACGGGCGTGTACAAAGTGCAGCCACAACACAAGTATATTTATGACATAATTTTTCTGGATGGAAATGCACAGGTTTATACAGCCTACTGCCCTGCTCTATCAAAAATCATCGATGCCTGCTTACATGTACTCAGTAACCACTTCAGGAGAAGAAAAACGCAGCTCACACCAGTTAAACCAGACGCACACCTGGCAAGACCCCAAAGAGAGGCACACAAAAAACTGAGGGCAGCGTGGCTCCACTTCAGGCTCCCCACACCAGAGGGACAGACGCGGGAGGCAGCGGCGGAGCGCCCGGCCGGAGCGAGAGTTCAGCGTCCGGGTTTGAGGGGAAGGCTCTGGGCAGCCAGGCCAGGCGAGGCACGGCACGTATCCCGGTGTGCCAGAGCGGCACCGCCGAGCGCGCCGGGAACACCGGCGATCCCGCCACCCTCGGGCTGCGCTGGAGCGGCGGCGCCGGCTGCCAGCCCCGCTCTGCCCAGCCGCACACCGGGCAGCCGGGACACGGCAGGGGGTGATTCCCCTTCGCTCCGCCGGCCTGGGCTGCGGGGAATTGCGGAGCGCTGGCAGTGCCGGCCGGGCGGCCCCGCTCCGCAGCGACGGTTCCGGGGAGGTTCTCGTGGTTCGCTATGGGGAGCGAGCCCGGGCCGGCAGCCGGGGCAGGGCCTGCGCCGCCCTCCCTTCCCCTCGCTCTCCCTCCTTCTTTCCCTCCCTGCCCGGTGGCCGCCCGGGCTCGCCCCGCACGCCGGCAGGGACACCCCGCGCCGAGCCGAGCCGAGCCGCCGACAGCGGCCCCTTCCCGCTTACCTCGAGCGAGGCCCGGCCGGAGCCGGCGCCGGCCGAGGAGGGACGGACGCTGGCTAGACGGAGGGATGGAGCGGGGGAGGGACGGACGGCAGCGGGCAGCCGGGGGAGCCGCGCCCGGGCGGGTGCGAACTGCGCCAAGCGGCGGCCGTTGCTGCAGCGCGTGCACGCCCGCGCGCGCTCCCGCTGGCGGCGGCGGGCGGCGGCGGGGGCGCGCCTGGCCCGGGGAGCCACGTGACATTGGAGCGGCGCCGGGTAGGAGGGGGAAGGGGAGGGAAGGAGGCGCGCGTGCGCGCGGCCCCGTCAGGCGCGGCCCCGGCTGCACGTAGCGCGTCCCGGAGCCTCCCGGCGGGATCCCGCCCGGGCCCTCGGGAGCGGGGATCAGCAGCCGAGCCCGCTCGGGAGCAGCTGCTTATAGCCATGGTCGGAGTCGGGGCTCAGCATTTACCACCCCGCGACAGCGCGGCGGAAAAGACGCGCTGCCCTCACGGTGTTTGCCACTTCATACGTCCCTCGCTGCATCCTTCTGAAAGTTACCGGCCCACCCACAGGAGGAGGGAAATTTTTATTTTTTTCGTATACATGTACATATCCTTATACATACATACAGACATAAGTCATATATGCGTTCTGCCGTAGTATATCTATATCTATCTATATCTATCTATATCTCTATATCTATATATTTATATCTGTGTCATCTATCTATATCTCATAGTCCCAAGCTGTGCCCGAGGAGGTTTCAGATGGACATTAGAAGGATTTTTTCACAGGAAGGGTGGTTAGACGTTGGAATGTCTAACCCGGGGAGGTGGCAGAGTCACCATCCCTGGAGGTGTTTAAGGAAAGACTGGACAGTGGCACTCATGCCATCCATGGTCTGGTTGAGACAATGATATTTTGTAGGTTGTAGTCGATCTTGGAGGTCTTTTCCAACATAATTTATTCAGTGATTCTGTTTTATATTTATTTTGTAATGAAAGTGTAGAATTGCAAAATCAGAACATGTCCAGCAGGCTGTGTATGCATTTCAGGACAGCAGCTTCATTTGCCCACTGCTTTTATGATTCACACCACTGCTTGCTGCAGTCGGTTTGGTGATGTGTTATTATTTACCTGAGTCACGCTATTGCCCAGAGGCCCCAGATGATGCCGTGACATAATATGTACTAAACCATGGTAAAATTCTCACTTCAAACAACTTGCACCATAAAAAAGGGTAAAGAAAAGGAGAAGCAGCATAATTGGAAATACAATTTGGGTTTCACAAATGTGAATTTTTATCACTATCCATGTTGCTTCTTTATTTTATTCTTCCATTTTTCTACCAACTACTACTTCCTCCACCAGACTGTTGACAAAAGTTTTGTTAAAAGTGGGGCTTTGCCCCACTTGGTGTTAGAGCCATTTTAGGTTTTCACATAGGTTTCATGTCGTTGTCACATAATGAGAAATCAGGCTGGTCAGCAGAGCATTCAGGGCAACTGACAGAAAGGCATCTTAGCATGCAAAGGGATATATAGACAAAATTTATTGTGATAGTCTATGTATCTCATAAAAGATGCCTGACAATCTTTTTTTTATCAGTCCTACACAGAGATAAGATCTCTTTATTCATCTGTACCTCCTGGGACAAGCTGCCTAAAAGATTATAGCCAGTGAGTTTGCTTATTTGTAGATAATATATTTAAATCCATTTGAGCATGAAACTAATACAAATCTATCCTTGCATAATGTGCAGGCTAGGTTTTTGAGGAAACTGGTTCATGGAAGAAGGCACAAACACAGAATTACATGGATAGGGTGACTGTATTATGGATATGTAAAAAGGGAGGTCAGATTTCACACCTGCCCATTTAGATGATGTTATTGTCATGTCAGGAATTCTGAGTCAATCTTGGAACACTTTCCAGGACTCAGGATACATGGAAGCAACAAAGAGTAATGGAGCAATTTGCCACCCTTCAGCACTACCATTTTTCAGCTGCAGCAGTTTTCTGAGAGGCCTCCTGTCTGAGTATAACATTGCAATAATAATTACCTAGCCACATTAGCATAACATCTGTCACAAACACACAGTCTGCAGAGCATTTCCCTGCTTTGCTGAGTTCCTTATTTGGCATCTTTGTTTCACAGTTTGGGAGGGAAACCTCTCCAGCAATTGCTCTAAGAGAGTATTTTCATTTGTATTTCTGTGATCTTATCTTTGCTGGTCGTAACAAGAAGTTATTTTTTTATTGGATGGGATTCTCCTTTTCAACACCAGGCAGCCCTGTTCACAGGGAGATAAGAGGGGACTAAATCTGTTCTATGTCCTCAAATATTGACATTAAGCTAAATGCTATTATAAAAATAAGCCATAAAAATCTTTCCTTGAAAAGGGGTAACAAATGGGTAGTTCATACTTTTATATTTCAAACCTGGAATAAGTTCTTCTGAGTAAAGAGCATTTATTTGAAAACACAGTGTCTTTCTTCCCTTTAGGTAACATTTATCATTCCAAAATTATCACCTCTGCACAATCAGGACTACTGAAGCAGGCGTCCCTCAGTATTCTCCTTTTGTATTCTTTGCTCTTTTGCACTTACACATAGAAGATTACAATCAAGCTGTAGAATGGTTTTCATTTTCCACAGCTGTATCTATAAGTGGGATTGGTTTCTGTTGTGCTTGTGTGAAGTGGTGTAGCCAGGAGCTCTCTACATGGAGGCACCATTTGTGGTCCTTGTTGAACCAGCTCACTGCTGGTTAATCCAGGGCCTCCAGGGCACAGGTAACCTGCTACCTCACTTGTGTTCATTTTGCCTTTTCACCACAAATGTCACTATTGTTTCTCCCATCCGGGAGAGGGGAGGGTGTGATGAGAGCAGCTGCTTACTGGTGTGGTTATTTTGGTGGAGGGGAAGCGATTTGAAAGTGCCATATGTAAATCAGTGGCTCTCTGGCTCTTCAGCTGGGGATCCTGTCTGGCAGCAGCAGTGTGTGAGAGGGGTAGCCTGCTGAGGGCTACCTGCCCATAAGGCAGAAAAAGAGCTGGCATTAGTGATGAGTTATAGTTCTGTAATTTTGCCTGTTTGTATGCATACAACACAGAAAGAAACCACTCTCTGGAGCAGTCATTTATTCCATACCCACCATCAGCCCTGCTCATAACTACAGCAGACAGGATGATATCTTACCCTGTAAACCTATGAGAATCCTTATCTTTGCCTCTTAGTCACGACCAACACATGTCCCTCATGATGACATTATGACAGGATGTTATGATTTAGTGAAGTTTAGTTTTATTTTTAAAAAACAAACAAACAAAAAAAAGGAGGTAAGTTAATAGCAAGGATTCAGGGCTGTAAGGAACTGTATCCTGATGCACCAAAATTTTGAAGCACATCAATAGTCCCAAAAGTTGACGGACTTTTGTGTAGAGTTAACATATTTGGTTAAGCCAGCACACTCAAATCAAGTCTCATATAGGCAATATTTCTCCATTCTTTGTCAACCATTAGCAAGTGTTTTACAAACCACTTTCTGATAATAGATAATGATAGGATTTCAGGCCTTCTGTTAAGAAGTTCCTTATCCTTGCCAAAATCATAGCCTAATTAAGCAGGAGGTTTTATTCTGGTCCTGTTAGGATAAGTGATGAAATGGTGAATGGAAATAACTGTGTCAAATTGGATGGTAGAAGATGCAAGATTGGGAAAGAAGGAAGGAAAGGTGTTTCATTTGAAAGCTTGCAGAAGGAGATTGCAGGAAAGAGCTCTCCCATAATGAAATGGGAAATGAGACAAGGGCAAAAGTCAGCAGAAGATTGCACCCAAATCTGGGGCCTTCCTTCTTCTCCATCAGCCCCCTATTGTCTCTCCCACAATACCTTTATAAGACTTTACCTTTAGAAGCCCTTGTGAAACTAGAGTTTTTTTCTAACATTTTTCTCTTTACAGCTTTTGTGGCTCTTTTCCCTGGACAACATTTTGCTTCAATTCTTAAAACTTAATGTCCCTTTAGCAAGACCAAAACACACAAACAATCAAACAAAAAATGTGGGGAAAGACTTGTTGCAGGCGTCTGTCCCCTATAAGTGCAGATTAAATGGGATGTCATTTATGCATTTACCTTATAGTAGCTGTTCAAGGGCAAAGAGCAGAAGTGCAGTCCATGCTAGTTTAAGGATGATCTCAGTTTACATCCAGCTGCTTCAAAGATTATGGCTTAATGTATTACCAAATTATGTCTGTCAGTCTCAGAGCACAGACAGATCTTCCTCAATAATTGGCTAACAAATCCAGAAGAATTCAAGGGCAGCTGGAATCACAGTGCCTTTACTGCAGTGGAAGTCAAAGCCTATTCTTCTCCTCCTTTTTCATCTTCAAAAATCATCCTTTCTGGTTTTAGAAGGTGACTGGATAATATAGCTTATTGCAACACTTTCCCTTGTTAAATACAGTTATTATTACACGAGAACATGAATTTCTGAAAGAGTTATAAACTTGAATATAAAGAATATAAATGTGTGCAGAAAGGGAACGTGTACTTGAGAAATAAGAAAATAAAGAGAAGTGCACTTCAGATAAACATGGTATCCAGTGCCTGAGTTTAAATGTAGTCAAATGATTCTGTGTATTTGATAGGAGTTCCTGTTGCTACAGAAATAATTTGCACTCTATCGTTGTGTAGTGCACAGAGACTGAAACAATTTTTCATACTTATAATGGAGAACAGAATATAAATAATACATTTAAAATGCAAGAAAGAAATTATTCAACCACAGTAACACAATAAGCTTTAGCATACTCAACAGTTTTGTTAATATTAATTTTGAATATTTTGTTATGTAATTGTGAACCACCACAGCTTAAATAATCGAAATAAAAAAGGGAGGGTAATCTTTTGTATGTTTATCTCATTACTGTGCATAACTACACTATTCTTCTGGATAGCAAATGTATTCCTGTAGAACAATACTGATGTGATTCCATTTCCAGCTTTATGAGGAACAAAAAAGCCCCTAACTCTAGTGCATTTTAGTTTAAAATTTTAAAGCTATTTCCAGTAGGTTTAATTGAAATATCAGGAAAACGGTGATTTTTCTTGCAGCAAAAAGCTAAGACCTGATTCTGCTACAATGACACAAAAGAGAAATCTGCTATTGGCTTCATGGTGAGAAAAATGGGCTTTGTAATCTGAGATTTAGGACATTTTTAGAACATTCTTCTGAGATCTAGCTAGATTTCTATTAAAGCTAATGCAGAGACCCCTGCGGCATTCTGCAGGAATTGGATCAGGCTCTCAGTGGTACAGTCTGTTCTATTTATAACTTACTCACTGCTGCTGGTGTTCATGGCAGACAGGCTCCCCACCCCAAGGAGCTGTGCGAGGTGATGGATCTTTACAGATGGAAGGCAGCTTGAAATAATTGCCAATGCAAAATGCGTGTGTGAAATTGTGTGAAACAACCTGCAGCTTTGTGCTGCTTTTGAAGGGCCACTCTGTAACTCTGACAGAGTGCTAGAATTGCACATCTCTAGATGTTTATCATTTTGCTGTAATAATTGCATAAGAAACTACATGCATTGGGGTGTCCTGCCATGGAGATGCTCCTTACTGCATTTCTCTGAAGGACCTATGTCCTTCACTGCAGGGCTATAATACATAGATTTAGAAAAAGATGTGATGGAGAACTGAGTCAAGCTCAATGTCAAACACTACCTAAGTGTAGTTGGATGATTTTAGTTGTAGTTCAGCATGCTTTTAAGTTTCTCCCAACACCATTTTGTGTAGATGTCATCATTTTGATTTCTACAATTTTTTTTCTCTGTTGCATCCTGCATCCTTCTGTCACTCACTATGGACCATCCAAGTTATTTAAACCCTTTACATTATTTACAGGAACATTATTACCCTACTTGCCTACATATAAGTGTTCTATCCAGTATTTCAACCAGCCAGAAAATTTCTGTTGGTTTTAAAAAGAGTTGAATAGAATCCTATTGGAATTCTGCTAGAAAGAAATTAATTTCTTCTCATCTGGGATATCAGTGTCCTGACTTCTGTGCATTTACATGCTATTGAGACTCTTCGCTTTCTCATGCTAACAGTTCTGTAAGGATGGATTAGAAACTGGTATTTCTTGTGTTTTCACACAAGAAATGTGTGTTTCTACACACATTTCTATTTCTACATTAGTAATAGATCCAGCACCTAGAAATACCAGTGGAATTCAGTGCCCTTTCATCAATAATCCCTCTGGAAAAAGACAATACAATATGATCGAGTCTTCTTAGAGTTGAAAGCAATATGAATATCTTCCTAGTAATTAAAATATTTTATTTTAATTTCTTAGGTTTTATAACTTCTGGTCACTTTAAAGTGGAACTTATCTTGCATAGCAACAAAATAAATTCTGACCTTTATTTTTATTGGTTTGTTTTTCAGCTTGAACTCTGCTTCTTTCATGGTATCTAAGCATTTGCAAATGAGTCATATTTTCCTATATCCTCAGTACATAAACATGTGAATGAACACAGTAATGAACGTGGATGAGCACAGCAATGATTTAATGCAGAGATTCTTGCCTTGCATTTATTCCTTGCTTACATGACCGTGAAGCTACATTCTCTTATAAGAAACCAGTGGATTTGATGATAGGGAGTGGATGAAGGGATAGTCTTGGGCAGAGCCACTGAGGAAGAGGAGCAGTGGGTTTATCAGAAATCTGAGTGCTGTGGCAAAAATTGTGGAGGAAAATTAGCATTTGGGGGCAGCTGATACTTCATGGGTAAATGATTTATCCACAGTAACTCATGAAGGCTTTAATGGAGAGGACTGGAAAGCAATCATGTGAGTCTTGGTGATAAGAAATGGCCAGATGTGGTCCTGGTCCACCTGATGAAAAAGATTTGCAGGGAAGAAACTTGGATCAAAAGAAAATTACTTATGCTCCCCTGCATTCATAGGAGATAGTTCTGTTTCTGGAGTTCTTCCACTGTGTCCAGACTGGTCATGGGGAAAAGTAGAGCCCCCATGGCATGAAGAGGACTGTATATATAATTTCCTTGAAAAAGTAAGCAGCATCTGCCTCAAGCTGTGATGGCCTATAAATATTGATTAACACGTCTGTGTAAATGATACCAATATTCCTTTACACTGTAGTAAATGTGTCAGTTCTAGACAGGATTTGCTGTAATGAACTCTGCTTATAATGGACATTTTTTAGTAATTAAATTCACATTGACAGTACATGAATCATTATTCAGATACTTAGAAATTCCTGCAGTGCAGTGCAGTTGTCTGGTACTGAAACATAAGTGCCCATCTACTATGCATTTAAATTTAAAGTTAGGAAATATTACAAATGCTACACAAAAAACCCTATTATTAAACTTCTGTGTTAAAATATTATGGTTAAGATACCACTCACGAAATCTCAGGTTGAACTTATTATCCTGCTGGTGACAGGATCACATTCTTCATTCAAGTTCAGTGGGGCTTACTCAAGGCTGCTTTTTCTGGTGTTTTCTTTCCCTGCTTATCTAGAATTTCTGTGGGTTGAGGAACCTTTTCTGCTACTCCTGCCTTTCCAGCAGTCTTCTTTGCTGCTTGCTGGTTGCTTTTTGTATCCTTTTCTGTTTCCACAGGGGGTACTTCATTTGGATCAGGTGTCTCTTCTGTAGCAGTAATTTCTTCTACATGTGGCTTAATTAAATCTGATTTAGGAGAAGTAATAAAATTTCTGAGTAATCCTAAGTAACAATATTTACTGTGCTCAGCAACATTTCTTTCACATTGGTTATGACCTTATCATGTTCCTTTCCTCTTTCCCTACCCATATAAAGAGGTTCAGTATCACACACAATATTATTATTTATTATGGAACCAAAACCAAGCCCAAGTCTTTATGTCTCTAATTAAAACTATTTAGAGGTAGATACTGGAAAACATTTACAGGTACAGAAATAATTGTTTCCTGCTTAAGTCACCTAATTTACAGGACTGCTCAGAAAAGTCTACCATACCAGTAAGGCAAGAGAGGAAGGAAATGCTGTAAAATATTTGTTCTTGCCTTAGGAGCAAAAAAGTGGGGGAAATAAAAGTACAAAAATGTTCTGTTAGAAATTATATAACATGTATACACCCTGTATACAAAGAAAAAATACTTAGGCAAAAATATGTAAAAAAAATGTTCTGATATTGTCAGAATTTAAGACTGATTTGGAGCTAAAATGCTGTATATGGGAGAGATGTAATTGTGAAGAATAAATCCTTGTCCAAATAGCAATTCTACAGGTAGATTCTAAAAGTACAGTAAAATAATATACAAGTAATACATGAGAATGCTGAGTCATCAGAGAGCTTTTAATTTTCTACTCTTCCTATAAATGAGACCAAAAATGGTCACTTATAACTCCAACTTTACCATTCAATATGGACATAAAATGGGGAGAGAATAATTTATTAATCCCAAGTAGTGGCTAAACAGTCAGGGTTTTCTAAAAGGCTTAGGCACTTAGGGTCCCTGAATCAGCAAGGCCTTATTTTTGGTGAAATATTAAACATCTAGCTGCTGAAATGAGTCTCACTTTGGAAAATAACACCATCTGTGTATGTATACATGCTTACAAAGTCTTTCCTCTGCATCCAGAAATTTAGAAGTATTTATTATGACTTTAAAATCTTCCATCATCCAGGTTAGTCAAGGTGGCAACTTGCAGTGGAAGTAGAAAAGGTAGTTTGAAAATATTGATTTAAATCTCTCTCATTTAGGCCTAACCTGGTAATTCATAATTTGCATCTGTTGTTGATTAAGAGCATCTGTACTGTAACCTGGATTGATTGGGACCTATGAAATATTGATTGGAACAGACAATTAACTCTGTAACAATTTAACAATTTTTTCATTAGAACAGAAGACTCCAACAGTGAAGGCACTCTTACCTTTCTTTCCCCCTTCCTTCTGTTTGCTTGCTGGCATTGCTTTTTTCTTTTTAGATACAGTTTTATTATTTTGATTGTGTCCTTGGACTGTGTCAGTCTGTCCTGACACAGGCATCACAATCACCTGAAGCAAAGCAAGAACAAAACGTGCACAAGCGAGACATGTGGATGCATCACAGATTCAGCCTGAAATCACCATAACTGAATCCCTGGAAGTGATCCCTTTGGAAGCAGCTTATTACTCTAACTTTCAGGGACACATACATCTGCCAAAGCAAAGTAAAACAGAATCCAGCCTATTATCTGGGAGGTGACCCACTTGTATTCCCTGCCTGTTCTGCCAAAAGGAGGGAGGCAGGAGGACAGATTTTTGAAAATGAAGTAGTAGAAATAAACTGTTGTCAAAATCCAATTGCTATTAAAAATAATACTGAGTAATAAACATTGGTTATTGCAAAGAGCAGGTCATATTCTTGTTTGCACTCTGGAGGATGGAAGAGCTGTGGCTCTGTTGTTTGTATGTTGTATGTCATGGGACAAAGATGGAGCCACCTGCATATCAAACTTGAATTGGCTTCATGTCCTACTAAGCAAAATTGTAACATAATTTTGCATTAGACCTTCAAACTCAGGAAGCTTGCTCTATTTCAAATTACAGATCTTATCGTGATTATATCTTGAAATTTAAAAATTAATTCTTGTTACTGTTTTGCTGTTTTACTTAGCTGCTGTGACTAGATAATCTGAACTTTTTTTGGTAACAGATGTTGATTTTTCTATCTAACAAAATACTTACATATCACCCTTAAATCACAATTCATGCCCCAGTGCATTGAAAAACATAGGACTACTCCTGTGACAGGATTTGCAAAAATACCTTGTTGACTTAAGGTGTGAAGCAGTGAAGGTCTGGACAGAGAGGTGTGAAGAGATGCCATTGTGGTTTTGTTGCAAACAGCAAAGAGAAGATTAACAGGGATCTAAAGGAAGCTGGAGGTAATTACAGTGGTGAAAGCATTAAGACACTAACATACTGTGCATAACTACATGAGCAGTGACTAATAAAACAAGACACAGTGAAACAAGCTTGTGATTGAAGGAAAGAAGTGAATTCAGTTTATTTGTGAACATAGAGCAGAGTTCATACACTTTTATATAGACACACACACACACATATTATCATCCTGGCCTCCTAAGCCTTATTTTCATTTATGTTACAGTACTGTTACCCTGTTTGGGCAGATTAAACAATATTTAGAGCTGTAAATGACACCCATATTAAGGCCTCACTAAATTAACACAGCAATACAAAGGGGCCTTAACAAAGACAAAAGGCAGCACTCATTTCTCTGTGATCTAACATTTATGTAGCTTTACCAAAGCTGGAACAAATCCTAACTCTGCTGCTCAAGTATGCCCCGATCTTTTTGATCTTTCCATCTACCTCATTAGTTGCTTCCACTGAAACAATTCTTGACCCTTTCCTTCCAGATGCTCCAGGAAGAGGATGAAATGGTGAGCATGTGTTTCCAGACAGCATGCACTTGGCCTTGCTTAAAATGCTACAATTAGTTTCTGTGAAGTTAGCATTAAGAAAACATTCAGGAAAGGCCCTGTTTTCCCTGGGATAAATAAGTGTATTAGAAGCAAATGTGAAGTGAATGGAAAAATCCAAGGCTGCCTGCTGAAACAGAAAGCCATTTACACACATGGATTATATCAGCCTAACATCCAAAATCTCCTCTGTACTTCTGTCTTCTAGACTTAAATTTGTTTTATCCTACTGCTTTTTCTCTTGCTCAGACTGTCTCTCCTCCTCAGGTATGTACACACTTACAGTGACGTCGCTGGTCTCTGTACCGTACTTGTTCTTCACCACAATGCTGTATTTCCCAGAGTCTTGTGTGGACACAGTAGAAATGGAAAAGCTGACATTTTTTCCAGATTCAAACCTCAGGATGCAATTGGCATCTGATACAAATGACTTTTCATTCTTCAGCCATGAGACCTCTGGGGTGGGATCTCCCCAGACAGTGCAAGAAAGATTAAGTGCCTACAGAAAAAGTACAAAGGAATTATGAGATTATGTGTCAGTGAACATTTGCTGTGTTTTTTGATGCCTGACTCTCCAAATATTCCAGCTGCCCATTTAGCTTCCTGCTTTTAGTAAAGGGATCCATACCATCATCAGTAAACAATAATTTATGTCACTCTTCTGTATCATAAAGGAAAAGAAGGAACTCAGTTAATTCAAGAATGGATCTTCTTCTCAACTCTCATAATCTTAAGTAGAGGTTTCTCCATGCATATTTTTAATATAAAATTGGGATATTATCTGTCTTTGTGTGTTAGACATGAAATGAGATTTTAATGAACTGTCAGATGATTTTGTTCACGTTAAACTCACCATATATATATATATATATATATATATCCCATAAGTAAAGAAAGTGTGGCTGCCTTTATAGATAACTAAGAACAAAGTAGCCCTGGAATATTTTGTTTCATTTGAAATCTTTTTAAACTGTGCCCTGACAGCTCTTCTAACAGACTTGAAGTGTTTTATGCACTTCTGTAAAACTATATTTAACTGAAATCAAGACAGGCTTTACTCATTCTTTAGTGTTCATCTAAGTATTTCCCTTGGATGTTAATACTGTTCCTAAGGACTGAATTCAGTCCCATCAGCTGTAGGAAGTATCTTCACTGCTAGAGAATCATCTTGTTGGAGAGGTCACTGGCAGCTTCTTGTACCTTCAGCAGGCTGCTGAGTCTCTTGGGCACACTCTGTACAGGCCTCCCTTTTTGCTTGTCAGCTAATTCATTTTTGGGAGATATTGATACATGTAAATGATCCCCTCCTCCAGTCACAGTGCTATGGCAATCTTCTCAAAAATATTTGCAAAAGTGAGTCTCATGTGGAGAGTCAAATGCGAAAAAAGTTCACATGACAATTCAGTGGTACATAGGCCTTTCTCTGGAGCTTTATTTAGGAAGGAATTTATTTCTATATACGCCATTTAAAGGGGAATCTAACTGGACTGGAAATTGAAGAACTTTTACTGCAAAGAAAAGTCTTCAGTGCTTCATTAGGAATGGACCAAGTGATAATAAAGGAGTAGACAAGATTTCACTTGACTGGAATCAAGTATCTCTTCCAACCTTCCCTCCAACTAATTGCTTCTTATCCAGTAGTGTGATAGTGGAAGATGGGACAGAAGAGAAATGCCTAGAAGGCTGTTGAAATGAATGGACAGAAAAATTGACACCTCTATAAAAATGAGAGGTGTTGATATCTCTGAGAACAAAAAAAAAAAAAAAAAAAAAAATTCCCCATGTGCCCAACCTGAGGATCAAAATGAGAGCAAAACGGAAGGGGAAATCTTTCCTATATCAGCAACATGTAATTCTTGGTACTGAAGGAGGGCAGGTTCCAAGTGAGAGGTGGTTATGGCATGGTGGAAATGGCCTCTATCTGATTTCCTGCAGCACCTACAGCTGGTGACCATGTGGGGCTGTTGACTCCCTTTTCTCGTAGCCCACTGGTGTGAATGTGGTTTTGGTTGCCATATCAGTCCATCTTTTTTAAAAACAAGTGGGAAATGAGGTTTTATGTTTCCCCCTCTTCCTTCTCACTCTGGATACAAACATGCCCTCAGCCTTAGCCAGGCAATGCATATGGACCCCTTCAGGTGCTCAATATTTCATTATTGTCTTCTGATTCTCAGCCAAGCAAGAGCTGAGCACCAAGTGGCTTCAGCTGCCACTCAACCACAGTGCTAATGAGCTGATATCCGTGTCCACACAGCTCCATTAGTGGCATTACTCAAAGCTGGGGTGTTTGAAGTGCTGTCATACTTCATAATTCAAAGAGATTCAAGCTGCAGTGATGATTCTTTTCTTCTTCTAAACCATTCCTTAAAATAGCTGCATTTTCCTTAACCTTGCATCACTAGCTCCTGTTCGATATGAGTGACTCTCTTAATGTGCCCATCTCTTTCTGTTTATTTTCCAGCTACTAATGTGCAGAGATGCATCTTATAATTCACTATATAGATGGTGAGATCTTGATTTTCTGGAAGGCAATTCCATACCCAAGGAGAAACAACTGCTCACTGTGACTGCACCTATCTGTTTCAGATTTCTGTCCTTTGGGCAAGAGATTGTCTTTGCTTATGTATATATTTATTACTCAACTGAAACACTTGATTATAGTACTGTGTTCAACCTGATATTATTATGGTAAAAAAGTGTGCCTTGTACTCCTGGGCCCAGGGCACTGAGGAATGTCCACTTGAAGCAACCAGCAGCTGCAAGTCCAGACCCTTTGTGCCCCTCGCTACCTCTTCTGCCTTTTACTGCAGGTTATCATGAGTAGCGTAGTAGAGGTGGCAGAGAGAAGTGTGTCGTTGTATTTCTTTGTAATTGAATCTTCTTTCACATTAGCACAGTGTCACAGTTGTGGATGGTTTGGGGAGTGGATTGAAGCAGCTCAGTTAAGGAAATCAGCTCCCTTCCTCCAGCCTATCTGTGAGGATCTACACCCCTGGCAGAAGGGTAGAATAGTGAGTTGGTGGGAAGAAGGATGTTACGTGTTGCTTCTATGTCTGAAAGTACCTCTCAGAATCCTAAGCCTCTTCACTCATTTACAGGCCTTCATTAAAACAGCCACTTAGGTTAAGTTGCCCAGCTGGACACAAAACTTACGCTAGCATTCTCCGTCAGGTCAGATTCCTCCCTAATGTGAACTGACACTTAGCCTTTTCCAATTATACCACACTGCTGAGGAGCATTTATGTCTATCAGTGGAAGCCTCTTAGGCCATCTGGAATGCTATTTGATTAACACTTGGTAAACACTGGTTCATTCCTTCTCACCCATACCCTTCAGCTCACATATAAAAAGCCAATAAATGGCATTACAGTCACAATGTTAAGTTTAAATTTGAGATATGCATGTGCTTGGAAGTTCAATCTTGGGGTACCAATCTGTTCATATAGGTCTGTGGTTATGGTGGCACTAGAATTCACAATCAAAGCTTGCCACACCTCTGCTACCTCATTTGCTGTTTTACAAAATCCTCAATGATTGTGCAATTTGCATGAGTTACACAACAGAGAATTGCATTCTTCTCTCTCCAGCATATATGCAAACAACAGACAGATGAGCCAACACCACCCAAACCAGCTCTGTTTTCCCTGATCACTCTGTGTCCTTCTCAAAACGATCCTCTACTGAATCAAGAAACGTAAGGTCAAGGATATTTGTCTCGAGTTCTGGGAGTATTTCAGCCATGTATTCAAACGTTACAAATGTCCTTGCTGTCAAGGACAACATGAGTCTGGGTAAGATTTTGCAACTCATTTTTACAAACTCGTTTTATAAACACTGCACATTTTGTGTCAGTGAACTCATACACAATTTCATGTCAACTTTCTTTTGTCTGAAAGCTTAAAACTGGTAAAGGTTTACACCCAAGTTTACACCCTGCCAAAGCATCATGAGAATCTCGCCTCCAAGCACTGATTAGCTGAGACTCTGCTAATTCATTCTGTTCCTTTGTCTTCTATCTACAGTTACAATGTTCACATGAGTGCTTCTTACTTTACAGCATTTCTCAAACTGCTATATCTGTTAAAGAATTTTATTTTGTAATGTTAACATACTTGATTTTCCCAGAACTGCTGCAGTGTACTATCTTGTTGGCTATATCTCATGTTGTTAAGCGGTTCAGAATAAGATTTTAGATTCTTAACACTTCTGCTGAGCTTGTAATCAAATTCTTTTAACCCAGCTGACCTACTGACAGATAAAGCCAGAAATACCAGGGAGCTGCCTTACTGTCGTTGTCACATTGCAGGTTTTCAGTGACATTCACATGCCCTATTTCACTGTTTGAACACACTGTGAAGAGGAACTGGATGGTGGCAGAGCAGCAGGAAGTGAAGAGCAGGCACTTCTTGGTCTCAGTACTATTAAATAGCAAGCTGTAGAAGCAGTGTGCTGGGAAAAAGTTGTGAGACTGATAACTCAGTTTCTGGGTCATCTGTTCTGTGCTCAAGCATCAATGTTCCTCTGGGAGTGCCTTACCATAATCTTTCAGCTAAACTCTCCTAATATAATCCAGTATAACACCAGTGACTTATTTTGACTTCCTTCTCCTTTACCCTGAGGAAACAGAGAATTTTTTCTCCTATTGGCTGGATGAGAATTGAGTTATTGTGGTTTACTACTTTTACACCATTTAAAACCCAGCCTCTACAGGTGGCCAGCCTCTACTGGCCACATTGCAAAGAATTTAACTGCAGAAGGCATAGAATGACTGACTCCCATGTGAAAAAAAGAGTTAAACTTTCCTGATACAAGAAAAAAAAAATCTAACTGTGAAACCTGTGCATGAATTTTTAAAGAGCTGGTTATATAAGGAGTTTTAGTCCCAACTCACATTGTCATTTCACTTTTATCTAATTCTTAAGAAAAGACACTGCCCTGAATACATAAACCCATCTGTGCAAGTCCATTGAATTATGTACAGAAGGAAGAGGATGAATAAATAATGTAGCAGATTTTAAAGATGGCATCTTAAAAAAAAAAAAGGGTGAATGTTTTGCCATCATTGAAAGGCATTCAAGCTGTTGGGATGTTTTGTAAAGCTTCAGTTAATTTACTGTACCTTGCCCTCCTGGATGGTGACAACATCGGGCAAACCTCCAAGTACCCGTGCACGATCTGGAAGTAAAGAAGATTAATTTTCTTTAGTGTCTCCAAATCAACTGTGTGCCGAATCCTGTTTCTCTTCTAGTTCTTTCCTTTTGTCTTATTTATGTACAACTTGTCTCTGATATCTGTGCTAGCAGAGAACTATCCAGCATTTTTAGCACACCATTTGGACTTTAAAATATGTTTAATTCACAGCAAAAGATGTGTTAATAGTTGGTGTCAATCACTTACACAGACGAATTAAAGTACACGTGCAGTGTCCGGCAGACTTTGATATCAATTGAGTTTTAATTCTGAGTGCACAAAATGATTTACACTTTTGAGATCTGGTGCTCAAAATTTTTACTGTAGTAAACTAAAAACATTGGGTATCCAAAGGGAAATGAATGACACCTGGTAAAGTGCTGGAGACTGGCTTTTAATCTAGATCCAAAGACAGACTTCAGCCTCAGTGGCAACAATGAAGTTCCACCACTTGTGTGTAGCTGTGTGTAAGTAAGACTGGTACCTGATTGATCTAGCTTTAAACTCAAGAGTCCCATAGTAGTTTTAGACAAATACAAATAAGCCAATCACACGCAGGCTTCAGTGCACTTCTCCTGGAATACGGATTTTGTTCGTTACATGTCTGGGTGGAGCCTGGCAGAGGAAGGAAATGACTGTACAGAATGTTCCCCTCTAGTGTGCTCTGTAAAAGATGTGCTCTGGAGCCCAGAGATAACAGCCTTAGGAGAGCAGGAAAGGCACTGTGCTGGGACAGTTGACGTGCCAGTGCCTTACGGGCAGTCCAGGGTCAGAAATGAAAGGGCAGGGAAATCACTGACCCCTTTGTGCTGTCTCAGCCAGGACTTGTGGGGGTCACTGTTCATATCCAAGCCCTGCTCTATCTCTCTGCACATTTTTCTCAAATAACTTTTCAAATGCCAGTTCTGCCCTCATTTTTATGCAGGTCTGAAAGTCATTTGAAATGAATTTGAACAGTTCATTTTTCCATGGCATCTTCTGTAAGTAGGGAGGATGATGAGTTTAATAATTCAAGCTGAAGGCTAATAACTTACTCCTTAAGTAGTTAATACACACTTCTGTTTTAGTTGTTCTGTTGGAATTGATATACAGGCAAAAGTGTGAGGAGCTTCTAAGCAATTCAAAAGCTACTGTTGCTTTCTTACCCATTTCTGTAAGTAATACAGAGCCATTCGACGTTTTAGAGCATTCAAAATTAGCCCAATTATTTTCTCGATCTTTGAAAACAAAGAGACTTTTGTGCAGAGAACATGCATGAGAGATCCCAGCAATAAAGTTTATTTTTAGAGAAGGCTAACTGATACTGAGAACAGGAGCTTGGATGAGAAAAATCAACCTAACCCATAAGAATAATATGATTAGCTGCAAAGTGCATCAATGTTAGATCAACAAAGGGTCACTTACTTCTCCTTGGTGTAAGGACAAACTCGTTTTAGGATGAGCACATGCATATAAACATGCCTATATTCCCTCTCTTTCCCAACACACAACCTTCCTAGAGAGGAAGAAAAGCTTCATAAACAGTTTCTTGCTATCATTGTCAAAGAAGGCCTACTTACTTTTCTCTGCAATCGCAGCTTGCCTGGAGTTGAAAGAAACAAAGGGAAAGTCCAATTTCAGTTAAGGTTTACTTAGAGTGATTAAAAAATAGATTATCTTTTTAACTGCTTTTAATCCATTAAGGAAAATCTCTCTCATAGCTTGGCAATAGAGCTTTTTCTTTGCTACCTGACTGTTATATAAGAATTGCACCAAAGAAGTCACATGCCAAACTCCTACAGGCTTCTGTATGACTAGGACTTGTTTCATAAGATAAAGTTATCTCCAGCACAAAACAAATACTGTTATTATTTTATGGCTGCCATTACTGTATTTAGATGGCATAATACTTACTTTAGTCTCTGGAACTCAGCAAAGGCTTCATCAAAGGCTTTGTAAAGAGGAAAAAAGTACATTTAGAGAGAAATAATCACACAAGTTTAAACTTAAAATTAATAAATAAATTTAAAATATAGATGTAATAAATTTAAAATGTAAAATTTTAAATGCATGCATGTGTACTGTACAAACACTAAAATGCTGAATGGTTTGACTGATAAAGGCCATCTGGTAAATGGCAGCTATTATATGTACATATGAATGCATAAACACACTTTTTTCTTCCAGAAATCAGGCTTTAAGACAGAGGTCAAGAAAGTAGTAGCTGAAGTAATTTCACAAAAGAGAGAAAGAAATGCACAATACATCACCTAAATGAGGGATTGTGACAGTGACCCTCCAAACTTTTTATATTGTACATCCCTATATAAAATTATTTTGAGCATGCACTCCCTATATATAAATTTATTTATAGATTATGTAGATGTAAACAAGTGAAGTACACTTGGTCATCTTGCGCACACACTTCAGAGACCACTGGGTTATGGAATACAAAAGAGATAATTTTCCAAGGTTTTTTCACATCTGCTTGAAGCATCACACTGATGGCTACGAGCAAAGCAAACAACAAATTGTTGTCTCCTTTGTAAATTCAGGCTAAGCTGCCATCATGGGGGAGGTCAACCTCTCCTACTTTGAAAGGGAAGAAGAAATGTCTTTTCCTAGAAAGTGAAGATACAGTACAGAAGAAGCAGCATGGAGATGATTAAAATGTTATCACCCTTAAACAGAGCTTGCAAACAAAAACTGAAGTTTTAGGCATGGGAACAGCTGGGAATGGAAAGAGCAGTTTGGAAGGAGTTAATCTGTTCTCTAGGATCTGAGAGGTCTCTCAGAGTAAAAGCTTCCAACAGTCAATCCAAATTTTTCCCCTAACAGTCCTTCCTCATGCTGATGAGAGGTCTTGGCATCTCTGAAGAATGAGGAGTTTTATTACACCCATCAAAGAAATAGGGTAGGAAAGAATCAGAACAAACTCGTCCCTCACTTCCTCCTGGAAATATTCCTTGGAAGAGAGACACACAGAAGGCATTCAGTGCTACAACTCATATTTAAAACTGCCAATCAATGCCAGCAACACAAGTGGTTTTGTAAAATAGCTCAGAAACTGGGCTGGCATCTCAGTAGGCAGACTGTAAGTGGGTATTTAGATTAGGAAAAAGTGGTTTGTATTTTATTATTTGAGAGCACAGGTCGGGGAAAACAAATGGTGTGGTCTGGGAAGAACAAATCACATAATCACAGAGTAAGCTGAATTGGAAGGAACCCACAGGGATCATCAAGTCCAACTCCCAATCCCACCCAGCACCATCCCCTAGAGCTGCATTGTATGCCTGAGAGTATTGTCCAAAAATGCTTCTTAACTCTGTCAGGCTTGTTGACACAGTCCCTACAAAAAAAGCCAGACTGGTGGGTGCACACACAGACCCCAAAGGGTGACAGGTCTGTGGCAAGATGCTGCTGTAGATGCTGCCACACTGCCACAGCACACTGCCCACACAGAAATGATGCTAGCAGAGGGAATGGCCTACCTTGTCCAGAAAGATCCACTGTCTTTTTGTGCGTTGTGTTGCCATCAAAGAGTTCCATTATGTATCTGCCTTTGTCCTGTGGAGTTGGCTCATTGATCTGCAACCAGATCTGCTCCCCGGTGACACCAGTCCTCATCCGGTCCGTGAACTTAATCTGGGTATCACTGAAAAGCACAAAACAATGTTACCTTTTGGTTTTACTGCAGTATTAAAAGGGTTTGCTCGTGTTGAGCCACTGAGCACACCTGGAGTTACTAAATGATTTCCAAGACACTGTGGTATGCCACCATATTCTGAAACCTTTGAGGTCAAACCCTTGCTAGAGTTGTGAGCCAGCTGTTGAACCTTTCACTGTTCAAGGTCCAGCTATCCTCAGAGCTTGCAGAAGAATTATGCATCTCAGTCTGCAACCTGAGCCATAGAAAAGCTGTACAAGTCTAAAAACCAGATGTCTGAAGGGTAGCCCAGGCATCCACAAATATTGCTGTTCTCTTTTTAGCATTTCTGCTTGGGCAAAACAAAAGTATACAGGGATGTGTCTACAAAAAAACCCCCACTTTTGTCAGAAATGGTGTTTGCCCATCTGGAATGATTTCTGATGCTCTACTATGTTTGGAATTTGAACACACTTTGACATAAGCTTATCTTCTTCCATTAAAAGAACAGAAAACAAAAGAAAAAACAAAAAAACCCAACACCCCCCTCCCTCACCCCCCAAAATCAATTTCTTAGCTTTCTAGCTAAGCAGTTAATTTCCCTGGATGAGGCAAAAGATATTTGCCAAATAAGCTACTCATTTCCTTGTTATCTTTAAACTGATAACTTTGAATGCACTGGAGGGAAAAAAAACCACCTAGATTAATTTGACATGCTTCAAGATGAAACAAGTTTCTAAAAATGAAATGGAGAAAGAGAGAGAGGGGGGGGAAAAACCCTACAATACTTCATATTCTCTTGCACTTATTTGAAATACTTGGGACTTTTGATGACACTAGGTCAGAATGAGTGCCAAGAAACAAGAAGGCCTCCAATGGCTTTCATTTCTCTGACAGGGTGCTGGTTAACATCAGTGTCAATAATTACAGCAAGCCTGGTACAGCACATCCTGGGTATTCTGTGCCTCATTTACATGAGTTTTACTGAGAGATCAGTAATTCAGGTTCCATCATACAGACTAACTACTACCATGTCCACAGGAAGTGAAACAGCAAAAATAGTAATAATGGATTTGAAGTGATCTAAGTTGTTTACTTCTCTTATTTACTTCTCTAGTTTTGCCAGTGCAAGCTGTTTGTGTGGGCTGAGAACTCAAAGCTGTCTCATAGATTTGGATGTGCAACTCCCATTAATTTTATGGGGAGCTGGGCATTCAAATTCTTTTTTGAAATCTCAGTTCTTCTGTCTGTCTTGGTTACGTTTGTAGTGCCTGCAGGAGGGGCTGTCTGGATTTTACTGCCTCAGGCACATGCTGGAATTTGCTTTGCCTCCTAAAAATGAAGCCATGCATTAAGAGGATATGCCTGCTTGTCCCAGTTCCACTGAACTGTGGCTTCTAGACAAGCAGACCTCCAGGGCAGGTATCTCTGAACCCGTGGTGCTGGCCTCTTTTGAGGCCTGACGGTCTCTTGGGTTATATTTGCATCACTCCATAAAACTGAGTCAGGGAAGGATGCAGCTCCCACTGGGGAGGTGGGAAGTGCTCTGAAGCAGCTCCATCCTGCTGGCATCCTGTGGCATGGGACAGTCTTTCATGAGAGAAACAACAGGAGGGCTTGGAACCACCACACCTGACTCTCATACTGATTTCCTGTGAATGTAATTGACTGAAACAAACTCATATGAGATAAGGACTCATGGGAGAGGAGGGGAAACCTGGGCCTCATCTCTCCTGCAAATCCAGGTTCTTTCTGGATCTATGAAACCAAAATTGCACTGGGTTTTGCAAAGCTCTTGTGTACTTACTTGTGCACCCAGCCTACTCTCAAATCTTCTACATAGTAAGTTACATAGGAGTACAGTCTGATACCCTCAGCTGTGCTCTGGATTTTCAGGTCTGTTGCAGATAAAGCTGAAAGAAGAGCACATGGTTTTATGCAGCCATACAGCCATTCATTGAGTGCCACAATGAGTCATTCATTTGAAAAAGGAATTAAGCGCTTACCAATCCTTCTGCATACTTCATTCATCAGATCAGCAAAAGCTGTGGAAATAAAATCCAGAGACTAAGACTTTGTGCCTGCAGTTCAAGCACAGTCAACAGTAGGACAAGTACTGGCTCTGAAATATTCTCCCCAGAAGGTTTGAAAAACCAGTCTTTGAAAAAGCTACCTTTTCAAGCACATTGGAAATCTGAGTAATGCAGAAATTTAGCCTGTTATTTTACAGTTTCCAGACTTTATTTAAGTGCAGCCTTGATGAATACTGCTGAACAAGACAACGTTCTATTTATTATTTTTTTTTGTAAATGACACTGCTCAGCTGGAATGCTAACCCATTTATATACATTCTAATGGATAGAAGTGGAATGTTAAGAACATAGTAATCACAGCAAGTGGAAAGGCCTCTAAGTAGTTGACAAAATATAATAAAAATATTTTTAAATGATCTAGTTATGTAATTTTTTCTATACTTGTAGGTTTATTTATATAGCCCCCTGAGGAAATCTGTTGTAATTTTGCTTAGTGGTAATCACTGTATGCTCCCAAAATTATACAGAATCCAGAAGCAATAAGCTGTATTCAAATGTTATTTGAACTGAAAAATCTCCGTTTTTCTAATCAGATGGTCTTGTATGCATGAGGAACAAAGCCACAGGAAGGCAACATGTGCAGATGCTTGTATTACCCTGAACCCACTTCAGTCCTGGTATCTGCTGAGCACAGCCAGGCTCTGACCTGTGTCCTTGAGCTTCAGCTCACTGGAGTCCTTTCCTCTGTCGTCCTTCAGAATGACTTCATATGTGCCAGCATCTTTCTTAGAAAACTGCAATATTGTAATGATAAAACCAGTTTTCAGAACCGGTACTGTAGAAAAATATAGATTTTACTTGTGAACCCAGCAGATATCCTGTCCCTGTCCCCAGCAGGTACCCGGTGCCTGAGGCTGCCCCCGTGCCCCCCAGCTGCCCTACCCCTGGCTGGGTTGCTGGGATGGGCTTTGGCAGGAAGGCCTGGTATGCAGGACCCTGTCCTAGCCCAGATCTGCTGCAAGGCTGGGTATGAACCAGACCCCTCTGGTGACTCTGAAAGCCTGAGTGACAAGCACTTTCCAAATGCTATTCAGAATGGAAATGTGGTCTCAATCTGTTGCTAAATTGACATGCAAAGGAAGTGACAAGCTTATTATCTCTTCTGTCATCATTTCCTGAAAATCTGAACAAGCAGTTACAGACAGACATTTGCTTTAGTGAAAACACAGACGCCTTGTGAGCTTTTCCATTTTTAAAACCCACTTCCTTTTTCAATTGTTCTGCTGGAGTACCAGATTAGATCAAATAACTCATCTGAACTCTAATTTCAACTGAAGGCTAGTGAAGACAGTCACTCACCTCTGATATCAGCAGAGTACACACGCCATCCTTAAAGTCATGTTCTTCATCTACCATTATCTCCCTGTCATCTTTGTACCACACAATGTGTGTTTCCTTCTTAATATTAGCCACCTAAAATGGATGAAAACCACACTGCAATTATTCACTTCATCTGAGCCAGGGGAGCTCAGTGCTGTAATTTCGGTTAGCTTGTTCCATGGGTTAGTGTGTTCAGGTCTCTCACAGAGGAACAGCAAGCTTTACAACCTGATTGCAGTGAGTTACTGCAGGCCTCCATTTTAAAATGTGGGAGGCAAGAGGGAAAACAACCGGGATGCAAACAGAGAGAAAAGGAGACCAGGGACTGAGCTGATCCTGCCCAGGGAATTTCTACATGCATAAGCAGGCCAAAAATGAATTAGTCCCTGGATTTACAAAGATTTGTCAATCCTTTTCAGCTGCCTTTCTCTGAGTGGGTAGCTGATAGACCTGAAGAAAGAAATTCAAGCTATTTTCCAACATATTTTGTTACATGCAATGAGCTGTTGCCTCAGCAGGATTAACCTTCAGAGGCTCTGTCACTGTCCAACACACAGCTGGGAGTACAAAAGCAAAGGGCATCTCTTTAGTCCCTTCCCAATCATCTAGGTAGTGGTAGTTCAGTGTGGTGTGCTCTGAATATTGTACTCAGGGTTTTCCTTTCCCCTTACCTTACATTTCAACATCACATTACACTCATCAGTAACTTCCCATCCCAGTTTATCCACAAAATGAGGACCTGTTTGAAATTACAGAAATATTTTTAAAGGTCACATCAATGGTATTCATGATGCAAAATGAAAGACGGATGTGTTTTACTTGACAAGAATTCTGTCGTATTTTATTTGGTTTTATTTTTCCTATTTCTGCTTCAGAAGTACCCACGTAACACAACAAAACCAATGTATTTCAAGTGAACATATATAACTATAAACAAACTCTTAACAGACTAACACATATGTAATACTTATAAGTATTTGTATTATCACCTTGTTTCCTGTGCCACTCTTTTCTCTGGAAATCTGCTTCATCCTGTAGCTTCTTGAATACTAGGAATTAAAACCAGTAAGAAATACAAGGTTAAACTTCATGTGCCATTTGTACAATGCTGAATGTCACTGTAACAGTTCAGTCTAACTCTGTCCTCAACTGTCCCTTGGATGCCAGTGAGAAGCTGGCCATAGATCAGGTTTTCACTGGACATTCCAGAGCATCAGAAGCTGATTATGGCTAACTCAACTTCCCTAGATGTGCAATCCCCAATCATGCAGCTCCTGGTAGGAAGGCAAATGAGAGGCATCAGAGTCAGCAGCTGCTTGAGCTCTAACAGGTGCAGCTACTAGTTCCCAGCTGAATGGGCTTTTTATATGGGAAATTTTCATTCCACCCATAGGAAAGCAAACCACGACATGCTGCAGTATTTTACATTTCTTTAACAATTCCTGTTTCTCCCATCACTTTAAAAATTTCAGTTCACGCACACGCCCTGTCCTGTAGGAGGCAGGCAAAATTGTGACATAAAAAAACTGAAAGATCCGTTGGTGTTGAAAACTGTGAAAAGCCAGCCCACTGCATAATGCAGATTAGCCTACCATCACCAATGAGGACAAGACTAGATTGATTGGTTGCTTTTCCATCCTGCAGCTGGAACGTGTAAGTGCCTTCATCCTTTTCCTCAAGTTTGTCCATAATCATTTCAACAAGGCCAGTATTCTTGTCCACCTTCATTTTATATTTCTGCAGGAGTGGAAAGTAAAGCAACAATTCGTACATGTCAGAGACAGAAAATATTTGTGAAGTGATATAATGGTCTCTTTAGGAGAAACTTTGTTTTCTTTATTTGGAGTCCCACTTCTTCAGATTCCCATTTGTACAGATCACCATCCTATTCTAGACTCACTGTCTCTAGCTCCAGCTCCAAATGTACAACCAAATAAATAAATCTGTTTATTTACTGAGGCTGTACAAGCACATGTCATGCCTGTTGCACAGTGAGTACTATATTCTTTTTCATTAGAAAGGTTTAGATTTGCATCTCTTCAGAATAATGCTTTCTTTGAGGGTGATTATACTGTACAAGGTTGTGTCTGGAATGCTCCATCTCTGCCTTCTATCTGATATCAGTGTTGCAACAAAATCATGCCATGTCCCGTCTTTGGGGTGTAACAAGTTCTGCAGCTGGAAACAAACACTTGGGAATTTTTCTGTGATGTAATAAATTCCTTCAAACCAGAAACAGAGGTGAGGACAACGGTATTCTAGGGCTATAGATGAAGGAGATGGAGGAGTCTGGGCAATTGCAGTGATCCCTTGAAATCAAAGTTAATAGAACAGGTGGTATTCACAAAAGTGGCAGGAAGGCATATAACTTCCCTTTATAAAATGCATCCAGTAGAATTCATCTGGACCTCAGAACTATGGATAAAATCTTTCTAATCATGCTTTCCATGACATACACTATTCTTCATGAAAGTTCATCAGAGTGGAACACTAGTTGGAAGTATACTAGAGACACTAATCCTCATTGATACTCATGAAAATGCAAACACATGTAAGCAGTGAAAAGCCTTACCTCTCCATTGAAAATCTCCTTATCATTAAACACAAAATTGGCCTTTGCATTGCCAGACAGTTTTTCAGCTTGCAGCCAGAATCTCACTTCTCCTTTTTCCAAGATTTCCACTGCCAACTCAGAGATAAGTGGGACAGCTACAAAGAAGAAAGAAAGGAATGATGCCTATTTTGCCTGTGCCCCAACAGCTATTGTCTGCTACAACCAGAAAGCCACTTAATCCTTCCATACTCAAATACTGTATGCAAGGTAACTAGCTCATAACAGATCTTCACATAGACAGAATGCCTCTCCACCCACATATACCCAGAATGACAGATGAGATTTAGTCTTTTGATCCTTCAATCACAAGGTCTGACCAAACTGAAGGTGTTCAAGATTTGATTTATGCTCCATTCTAAAACAAGGCTATTTCAAATGCAAACTGCAAGTATCTGTGCAGCATTATGTGAGTCTGTATGCTGCAAACCCATGTTTAATGAGTTGTCTAATAATATTACTGTAAGACAGTGAAGTGACTCAGAGGGGAAAAAAGCAAAACAAAGCACAAAAAATCTCCAAGCACAAAGCAAGATCAGAAAGTCAGCTGCTGAGCTGTAGGTTGGGAGATTTTTGAAAACACTCTGATCCTCTCCTGAGTGGAACCTCCATCTCCAGAATTCACTAAATATCCCAACACGTCCTCAGTCTCCCCAGTACATTTTGTTTTCTTATGAGTAACCGAAACCCCCACATATAAACCAAGTGTGTCAACAGGGAAAAAAAAAGTAAAAATCATGTACTATACCATAGGTAACTCTTTTTTAGTTAGTTAGTTCCTGTTAGTAACAGTCCTCAGCTTGGTTTCACTTTAACTTTTCTTTAAGACACCATAATCAGCAACATGAAGCACGAGGTGTTAGACTCTGACATTGGGGCATTTTGCTCATCTCACTGACTTCTGTCATGTTATCTATCTTGGTGGATGTGCAGATCCTCAGTAAAAATCATACTCTCAGCATTATATGTGCTGCTGTTCGTGAACTCTCCCCCAGGCTCCACTTTCTCAGTAGTGTAAAGTCTGTGTTGCTAGGGTGTAGCACCTGAGGACAGTGCACAAACACGTTGCAAAACACATGATGATACAGTCATCATGTGTGTGAAGACACTCCCAGGGCAGGCTGGTTTATTTAGCTCAGTGTATGCAGAGGCTCAGCTGCAGCAGGACAGGACTGGGACCAAAGTAAGTCTGGTTTCTCTCATCCTGCTATTTGCTCCATTCTAAATGACTGGGGTGCCTTCTGGAGCACAGCTGCCACCCCACCCCACTGCCAAACAGACTTAGGGGGTGAGCTCTTCCTTTGCCACACTCACTCCTTCTCCCTCCCACACCCCACACCCACGTGTGTGCTCTCAGTGCCTGAGTGGCACGGGGTCTGCCTCTGATAGAAACAAAGCTCCTGGGAGGTAAGGCAACAATCACCAGGAAACAAAGAGAATTATGGAAAAGGCACATGCTTAACCAGAGAGGGAAATGCCTGGAGCCTGGAAGGGCAGCATTGCCATGAGGGAGTGGGGCAAAGACAACCCCATGGAAGTGTGTCCCTGCTGTGCAAATGGTCCGTGTGAGCCTTCCTCACCCAGCACATCACTGTGCGTGTAAGAAACAGAAAGAATCTCAGGGCTTGCATAATTTCTTAAAACAAAGGAACTGAAATGCTGCAGGAAGCAAGTGGGAGTGTGAATAGACTTCAGGCTGCACTGCTTTTGTCTCACTGTCAGCTCTACAGAAATTTTAAACCCCCACTTGGCTTGCCTGTTATTAACTAAGAATATCTTAGTCTAACATGGAAGAGAGAAAAGTATCTCGGCAGCTGTTAAATAAATGGCTGAAAGGATGCAAAAGGATTCTTTTTTGGAGAAAAGTCTGATCACTTCTCAGCCTAAAGGAACTGGACGAATTCGCTTTAAAGTCTGCCATGAGCAGAAGTCTTATTTAAAATATTTCCATAAGCACTGATAGCTATTTTAGGCATTTTCCAGTGGTTTTACATCCTATTTGTATAGCATTACAAATTAGTGGCAGCACTTGACAGGGAGCCCTTGGGAAATTGCTAAATGGAGGAGTTGGAAGAGTTTCTTTTTGCCTCGTACCAACGCACTGTCGCACCCATATGTGGCTGTGTTCTGTAAGGCTCTCATTCAAGCCATCCATTTTCCCATGGAGTTACTGGCTGCATGTGTTTCTAAGCAGAAGTTCCATTAATTACTGCTCAGAATCACAAACAGCTGAATCTCAAACCCTGGTTATAATATATACTTTTCTTGAAGTGTACACAAGGGCCCAGAGTGGCCGAAGCATATGAGAGAGTTTCCTCCTTAAGGATACTTTCTGCAGTGATCTCCCTTTTCTGCCTGTGCTTTCTGGGAGCTCATGCACAGCTATATCTGTGCTGTTACCTGCACAGTGCAAAAAAAAAAGATCTGATGTGTGCTCTGAACAGCTTATTTTGTGGCATTGGTAGTGAACACAAAGCATGGAAGTGTCCTTAAGAAGGGAAGGGTCAGGGCAAGTAAGGTCATGGGACAGCAGCAAGGTTTTGTGATGACCGACTTGTGGTGTGAAAATATAATTAGGAGAAGATAATTAGGAGGAGCAGGAGTAAACAAGGGTCTGTTTGGGCTGTCATTAAGCTATCAAAAGGTGATACAGTATGTTGAGAAGAGTAGAGCTGATGAGAAAAAGACGAAGAAGGAAATGAGAGAGATGATGTAGGCAAAAAGGCCATTTCTGTAGCCAAGGATTGGCTGGGCTGAGAGGTGCAATGTGGGCTGAGTTGGAAGAGGTGCCAGCAGTGCATGCACTCAGCTGAAGATTTTAAAATGCAGGCAAGAATTTTAGTGCCTGGAATGAAAAAGAAGAGAATATAGTGGGAGATGAGAACAGGTTTAGGTCTCATCTTGTTGTGTGCATTAAGATTCATTATGTAATCCAATATTATTTTTCCCCCCTTTATTCAAGTAATATTCCAATAAAAATAACCAAATCATGCTATTACCAGGGTATCATAAATGTCTGGAAATGACAAAAATATCATCCCAAGAGTAGAAAGCATGTTCAAATTTTGTCAAATGTTCCAGGAAAGAGGGAGAGAATGAATTTCAGCAGGAAAATTCTGTACATATAGATCATTACAGCTGAGTTTACTACACTTGCCAAATTTGTTAACCCTAAATTTAACTTGTGTTAATTTTGGCTGGAGTAAAATTAGGGAATCTTTCAAATTCTGGTTTTCAAATCAGGTCATGCATGCTGAGTAAGTATTAAAGCCTGTTCTGCAGAAGAAGCAAAGCCAGTATGATAGTTATTTTCCAGCTGTTATACAGACTTATTTTATAGACCAATAGCCTGCAATAGTTTGGGAAGAACATCAATAATATACAAATGTACTGAAAGAGGGAGAGAAAAAAAAGAATTTTAATTTTTTCAATGCAAATCCATGTCACTTGAAATTACTGTTGTAACCTCCTTACCTGATGGTGGCAGGAGGTTTGTAACCATAGACTCACAGAATGGTTTGGGTTGGAAGGGGCCTCCAAAGGTCAACTAGTCCAAGCCCCCTGCTATGAGCAAGGACATCTTCAACTAGAGCAGGCTTGTGACAACCCACTGCATGCAAAGCTCTCCCCTACAGACATGATTGGTTCACTTACTTGGGAACTGGCGTTCATGGCTCAGAGCAAGCAGGCGTTTCATTTCTGCAAAAGACATAACAAAGAAGTAATATGAGGTGTGTGCATGCCTTTTGGATCTGAGAGACACAGCAGCAGGGAATAATAGATGTGAAAGCAAACTAGGCATGCTTAGTAGGCATTGTGTCTACCTTCCTCATCAATTGTGTAGCTTGATGAAACTCCATCAGTGTCTGTGACAATACAAGAGTAAATTCCCAAATCATCTTCTCCAAGATTCTTAAAGGAAAGTTTTGACCTATAAGGGGGAAAAAAAACCCCATTATGAGGAAAAGGTAAAATCCATCTGAACCAAACCCCTCCTTTCTGTCTATATTATGAGATATGAATAGCCTTGTGTTAGCTTTTGCTCTGACTGAACAGACAAATGTTTGGTTCTGTCAACTATAAATCAGAGTAAGTCCTACCATGTGTGGTACAAATGGTGATGGCACCAAAAGAAAAAAAGCATGTTGTGAAGGCTTTGATGACCCTGGAAGGATAATGTAGATACAGGTTGACTCAGATTCCATATGGCAGCACCGTGACTGTGGTGGGCCACTGTTTCTTTCAATATGGCTTCTAGGAGAGCACATAGACCCTCTATGAGCTGAACCTGTGCATCCACCTTGTCTTCCTCGGGGGAAAGCCTGAAGAAACAGAGTAGGCTTGGAGATGTTATATAAGTTACCAAATCAGGCCACGGTGATGCTGACATAAGAAAGCCTTGCTTACTGTAGCAGTTCCAAAGATTGCAGCTGCGTTACAGGGCAAAAGCATTTTTAAGAAGCTAGATAATTTTATTATTTGGAGATTTAAAATAATAGGAATAGCAATAGTGGTAGTAGAAATAATAATAATAATAATAATAATAATAATAATAATAATAATAATATCTGCCTTGACTGACAGATTATAAGGTGACAGGGTTCAGATTTTATCTCCCCGTGCCTAAACATCACTAAAGTGCCTACAGAGGAGGTCTGACTCATTCAGTGCAAGCTACAATTTCCAGATGGTCTGGGTATAGATTTACTGGAGAACAGCATTTTCAGGAAGTAAGCATCAAGTAACAGAGTCAGTTTTCCTGAGGTCATACATTAAAAGGATGGATTTCTGTGACAGTCTAGCTCTCTCAAATACATGACTATTGCTACCCCTGAGGGTCTTACTTTCCGCCTTTGGTATCGATGTTCAGTCGAGGATCATCCTCAATTGGTTCATAATTCTTGGACCAAATGAATTTAGAGTCTGGAGACATCTGATCACATTCAAAGTTCAAGGAAATCACTCCATTGTCATCTACATCAACCACCACTTCCTTGGTTCCTTAAAGAGCAGAACAAGGCAATTCCAGTTTCTCAGAGAATTCAGCAAACAAATTTCTATAGATATCATTCAGAGAGTGGATTAAGCAGATCTTTGCCATTTTCTCAGCTGGAACATAAATTGCTGCACTCATTGATATCCCTGGTCTTTGATTTACAAGAATAGTTCTTTTTATAATCCACAGGTTAAAACACATCATAAATCATCTGATTTACTTGCATGAATCTAAGCATACACAAGAGTTGCAGTATTTGCTATGAAAAAGCCTGAAAGGAGTAAAGAAATCAAGACTCTAAATCCACTAAATGTCTGAGCTATTAAATAGCAATATTTTCCATGGTAAGCAATAGTTAGAGCTTTCATTATACGGCATGGATTTCCTATTCTCTAATAGGGTAAGTGCTATACAGGGAATAACATGCAAATGTGAGCATTTGAAGAGGTGAAGAAGAGGAAGCAGTCAAGTTGTCCCAGCAGCACACATTTGTGACTGAGGCACATTTTTGGTGACACTGGCTTCTCTCAGGGAGGTTGGTTTAATTGTTGTACTTGGCATCCAGCCCTGCTGCCGTCTGCACCATTAATCCTGGGCCCACAAAGGGAGGGAATATTTGCAATTAGCTGCTTAAGTTACTCACCCAGTCTTGCCAGAGCCTTCAGTCATTGAGCTGGATAGGTTGACCCAGTTTGTACTTTAAAAGGCCTTGGGGGTGAATCCTGGGTCAGCAACCTGAAGGCACCTCTATTCTGCTCCCTCACACCCCAGTGGAGCTCAGAATTTCATCTGGGATTTGGGCAACCCAGTGAACTTGTCATCTGTGGCATTAATGTTCATTTCAACAACTTGTCTGAGAATGTCAGGGAGAGCATGTGCACTGAGAGGGGCTGGAGGACGTCCAGCCTTCTTTTCTGAATAGCTCTGAGCTGGATCTCGCATCTGAATAGGGCACTCATGTCCTATTACTTGGGCCAAGACAATTCTGGGCTGCCCAGAATACTAATGACACACTTTCTCCACAAAGTATTGTACTTGAAAGACAAGAGCCTTATCCCTGACAGTGAGATTGAATGCTTTATTTTCAGCATAATTCTTAGTGACCCTCAAGCATAGTAGGAGGTTTCTGTTTCATCGTCCCAAAACTATAGATGTCTTTTCCAGCACTGCGAGCAGCTCCTGTCATGGCAATCTGTGTACAGACAGCTTTCTTAGTCTTCACACTTTGCCATAAGCATTTAATGAAAGATGAGATTAATATTCCCATTTTGGTACTGTTATGTACCAGCCCTTGCAGCAGTGAAGCATGTTAAGTACCAATATGTGATAAATGAAGTCTGAGACCTACAATTATTTTACTAGGCAACAGTATATTTGCACTTTTTTGTTATAATTTAATTTATTATATGCAAAATTCATCATTTGAAATTTCATTAGTGTTTAGCTTCTTCTAGGTCCTTTGCCCATGAATCTTTTGATGGCACTTTATGTGACATGGAAAGAATTACAGCCATAAGGGTAATTTGAACAATAGAATCTTTTACATTTGTTTCAAAGTATTCTCGTTATGGTAATAATGTATAGCATTTATTTCCAGAAGTGACGATGGAATTTACCTCTAATATTTCTATGGGTAAAAAAAAATATCTAAATTACTGAACACATTTGAAGAACTCACTCCACCTATCCTGCAAAGTGGAGCCAAAGAAGCAGCCATAGTACTAGCAGTCTTAATTTCCCTCCTCTAGAGAGCTTGGTGGTTTCAACATATCATCCAGAGCTTCTCTTAGAGTCACAGTAAGAAATAAAACACTTTCATGTCATTTCACATCTCCATCTCTAAGCATTTTATTGCATTGAAAGGAAAGAAATAACAGAACATAAAGCAGACATCTTCCACACACTAGAGGTAATGGCATCATTTTGAATACAGGCAGTCAGAGAACTTGAATGGGACAGTGTCCTCATTTTCTGAGGTTCAGGCCTTTCTCAAGTGGCTGATGCAAGCTCATGATCTAATTGTGCTTTGTATCAAGATAAACAAGGACTAAGGGCAGCAATGTGGAAAAGTTGCAGTCTGCTCTTAGATTTTTCTTGTTTCCTGTGAGATCTACATATGCTGAAGTGATTTTGTCAAAAGCCAAAATTATAGATGAAAAGTAGTCTGGATTGGTATTAGTTTACATGGTTGGGATTCTTAATTTAATTTTAGAAGCTAACTGTACAAATTAAACCAGTTTTCAATGAAAAGAAACTGGATGCAAAATATTGAATAATTATATTTACACATTTCTTTGAATAAAGACTACTGGCACCCTTTGTATGAAAGCAGGTATTTTCATTCAGGATATTATTTGCTTGCATTCTTTGATTAGAAATCTCAGCTGTCTTGCAATTTTACATATTCACCCAAAGTAGCATCCCAGTAGGAACTTTCTAGAGAGACCTGACAATATTTTGTTTCCATCCAAGATGATAATAGAGGCATGATTCATGGGGCAGCACCAAAATATTTGTGGTAATTTTTTTAAAATGGTGTGATTGTTCACGACATTTTTGTGGTTAGAGTGAGAAAGGTGGAAGTCTGCTCAAGTGGCTGTTTTATTAAATAATTGTTTTTAATAAGTTTTTGTCTTTTCTTAATACCTTTAAGAAGCTTAGTTTGGTGGATTCTGTATCAGCAGATCTCAGCTCAAAAAATGGGTCAAGTAGATTTGTACACATAAGTAATTTTCAGTTTCCCTGAGTGTTCACTGGGCTAAATCCTCACTTTCTGGTGACCCCTCAGACGTCATACCTATGAACTCTCCTTCTCTAATGGTGAGGTCTGTAAACCAAATGTTCTGATCAAGATCACCTCTTTTGAGTGAACACTGTACAATTTTTTTTGGCCTTGTTGGTCATCTTCACAAGAGTTTATTTGTAGTTTTTCTCAGTTTTAGTAACATGGTCAATCCTTTATTTAGGACACTTGAAGAGTGTTATCATCACAACGTTTTATCAGAAGTATGATGCACAGATCTTAACCCTCAATGAAAATGGATTAGCAAAGCCAAAAGTTTAGTCTTAATAGTGGCTTAATTCTCTTATTAGAAGCAGCTGCTGTATATAGCTGTTTTCAGGAATAAATTTTTAAGGTTTGCCTTACTCCACTTGCAGGTGATAGAAACAGCCCTGATGCTTCAGCAGCTGATAGATCTGAAATTATGTTCCCTATATTTTTCAAAGATCCTGTTTCGAACCCTTCTTATTCATACAATTACTTACCTTCTTTTTGTCCTTGCATCCCAATCTTACATGCTTTCAACTGACCATCTACTCCTTCCAGCCTCTTTTTCCCATCCCAGCAGTCACCCCAGCCTCCCTAGTCTGAGTTTTACATTTCTTTTACACCCCCAGCTTCAGACCTCCTTTTTCATGCTTTTTTTGACTTACAGCCTCACTGAGGTCTAACTCAACATTTGTTAGAATTTTTGCTGCCCTGGTCATGAGGATTGGGCTGAGCAAGAGAATGTGAAAATTAACCTAGGGGTCAGAAACTGGGAATGGATCCCAGGGAAATTAAGTCTGCAGGTGTAGGAAGGGAATTGTCAGAGGAGAGAAGAGGGTGTATGATGGATCCAGGTGGAGTTGTACCACTGTACCTTCTTACATCATACTAACCTTATACTAGATTTGTTTAAAATGTCTGAGATTTCATTTTTGCACCTTGCAGGACCCTGCACTTCTGCAATAGTCTATAGATGAGGAAGCCACAAGTCCATGCTTGGGTTTTCTGCTGGGGGCTTGCTGACAAAAAGGTGTTTGTCTCTGACCAGTCACCTCTGTTACTTGTACAGATAAATAAACCCCAGAGGTTTCCTGAAGTTCCAGGTATGGAAATGCTGCATTTGCACTGGTTCCTGTGTTTCTTGCTGATCTTATAGACATGGTGGAGCCTGCCTTCAAGGATGCCTCCAACAAAGAACTGCACTACTGAAAATGATCTTCAAAATTACTTCATTGTGCTTTTCAAGCCTTTATTTTAAAGACCAAGAGAAAAAATGTGTTTTCTTTTATCCTTTCCACATTACATAAGAAAAGGGGATTGATGAAGCATAAAAAAACTGATTTAATACAGGAAAGGCAAAATTTAGATCTGTAACATTGTTTTGTTGAGCTGATCTTACTTGGTCCTCTACTTATGCACCTACCTGTAGAGACATGCAAATCTTACAACTTTACTGCATCTTTATATTCCTGAACCTGTAGTTACGATAAGAGAATCTGTTCTGACCTTAAAACATACCAGACAATGAACTCAAGATATGGCCCTCAACTTGTATCTTGCTTCATAAAAAAGCTTGACCTGAGAAGGATCAGATTCTTGGCATGTAGCCTGCAGGTAAACACATTGCACAAACAGGAACCTGTGTAAATATGATGACAAAGAGGAAGTCTTTCTAACAAACCTGGTCGTGTTTCTGCTATGACAGCATCTGTGACATCTGATGGCTTCCCAACGCCAGCCTGGTTTGCTGCCCGCACACGAAACACATAGCTCACACCTTGTGTCAGGCCACCAATCTGGAGAAACCAAATATACATAGTGGTGTGTTGCAAAACACTGATTTTAATTTCACACTTATTAGGATCAGTCTGGGTATTTGACAATTCTATTTCCTTTCTTGTTTTGTTTCTTTTCCAGTTTTCTTTTTTTTTTTTTTTTATATATATTCAATTCCAGAGTGACATGACTAATCTGTGTGACTTGCTCCTTCCTTGTGTGCATAGTTAATGTTCAGGCAGCGTCATTGCTGTCATTGATTTCTTAGCAAAAGAAGGACTGGTTTTGGAACAGGATGTTTTTAACTCATGTACATTGACCTCTGAAACATCATAGTGTTTTACTGCACATAAATGCTGGCTTTGAAAAATTAAATTATCAGGGTAATAAGCGCCAGCCACACCTATTTAGAAACAAGAAGGAATTTAATAGTACAGATTTAATTGCAGTGCCTTGAGGAATTATACTGAAATTATATCACCTGGGGATACTCCTGTAAAACATATATGAAAGGATCACAATTTAAAATTACTTGTCTTTCAAATATTCTGAAAAGTATAAAAATAGCAAACCTACTTCAGACTTATCTCTAGAACTGTGATACTGCTGATCACTTATTTCAAAGTCATTCCACAAAATTATGTATCATATGTCCTACTGAGTATTCCTTTAGGTGGAGCCATGATCAGCACAGGATGATGCAGTCAAAACTGACTTCCCCAAGGTTATGCTGCTTTGCCAGTATTTGAATCTTCAGCAATTTACCTTCAAGTATTTCTTTTGAAGGGGCTTCTCATTGACACTTCTCCAGCGTTCCTCCTTTGCTTCAGTTTCCTTCATATCAACATAATAACCAACTACGGGAGTACGACCAGAATAAACTGGTTCCTTCCACAGTAAAACCAGAGAGTCTTTCCTAACTTCTGTGCATTTGACATCATGGGGTGGCCCTGAAATGTAAAAGTTGGGGTTGTGGTGTCAAAATAAATCCCAAAAGGACCAGTGCATAGGACTCCAGAACCAAAACCAGACAGAACCCAGAACAGTACACAGAACTTATATAACATTTAGCTCCTCTGTATCATACCTAGACCCAATGTACAAAATACAGCCCATGCCAATTAAAAAGACTAGCCCAAAACACAATCTAATTGGTTGAGATTGGTATCTTGATCGAGTATTCATGAGCCCACAAAATGGACAAATAATCCCCAAACTCTGGGAAATAAGTTAATTATTAAGCTAATGTGCTGCTTCAAGGACTGGTACAAAGTCCACTGAAGTCAGCAGAGGTTGTTTTCATTAATTTCAATGAATGCTAAAAGGTCAGGGGTCTGGCCTTGTAGTGATACATTCAGACAAGGATTACAAGGCCCCATTCTTCTCTGCCTTGTACCTTAGACAGGTATTTATGTCTAGTACTTAAACTAGAAAGCAAAGTCCCAGACACAGTAGAGGAACAAAGAAGGAAAGATAAAGAAACTTAAAGAAGCTGCTCATAAAATGCTACTAATTAAATAGGGATTATCACTGTAATGGTACGAAATAAAACTGCTGACAATTCAAGCCTGGCCATGAACTTCAGTGTCCCACTGACTCCCGTGCAAAATGCCTGCATTAGATAACCAGTCCCAGAGCACCCCTGGGCTGTGTCCCACTCGGGATCCTACCAGGCACAGCAATGGTCCACTCTTCACACTTGAAGGACTTGCTGGGTTTGGAGGGTGCCCCAACCCCTGCCAGGTTAGCAGCAGCCACCTGGAACTGGTACACCATGTTTTCCTTCAGGTTTTCGATCTGCAGGATCAATAAGATGGTACTGATTAACTTTGGATTAGGACTTCAAACGAAAGTCACAGTAATAATTGTTGAAAACATGAGCATGCTTTGAAGTGTGCCTGAAGATGGAAGAATTATTGACATCTTAACATGATAATAATCTTGGCTTTTCCTCTCATCAGTGATGGAGCACACATGAGTGATCTTAGCATACTCAAATTGCAAACCCATTTTCCTATTGATAGACACTTTGGTAGGCAGGGAGGAAACAAGGTGTTGTTCAACAATCATCTTAGTCTGTCTCGTGGTATGGAGCAAGTTCACTTAAGGCAAGAGTTGGCCTCACAGTGGGGTGAAACTCAGTCCTGGCATTGCTTTTCATTTCTAAAGTAGCTCAACAAGGTTGTCTCTAAATTGGGTCAAGAACTGATCACAAAAATCAGCTGGCACAGAGCTGGTTTTAGCACTAGCAAGCACTGGGATATGTCCACCAAACCAGCAGGAATTCCATGTATTGTGAGGGCCTACTTACAAAATATCAGACCATGTCAGTGAATTTACAGATGACCAATGGTTCCAGACTAACAAATAAGTGTACAAACAATTTTGTAGAGAAGTTTAATAGGGCTAAATAAATTTACCATCATGGAATTCAAACCCTCTGAACAGTTATCTATCCACTGAATCATAATTCATCCCAACCCATCTTTGAGATTTGATTTGAAAACACTGCCTGCTCCCCCAGCAACAACTGGAGTTAACCTCTTACCCTGTATGCCCTCTCAGTAACAGCCTTAATGTTGGCCTCCTTCCATTTCCCAGGAACTCCATCAACCACTTCCCTATAGTTCACGTAGTAGCCGGTGATTTCAGTTCCACCAATGGCTTCGGGTTGTTTCCATCCCAGCACCATCGAGTCACGAACACTCTCGAGCACCACGATGTCGTAAGGTGGGGATGGAGCAGCTGTTTTGGTGTCAATAACACGTGAGTAAGAGGCAGAATCTCAGGCTTGCTTTCACTTACCGTGTTCAGGCAGCTCCTACTCTGTGTTTCCTAATTAGGGCAGTATTTATGTGCTCAAGGGAAGTTTCTGGAGCTGGAATAAGAAATGCAGGATGAAAGCTTCCACAAACCAAATGCAAAGTCCAAACTGCATAGGAATTAGTTTTCAGGATCCCCTGTTTTTGAAAAGCAGGCTAATACATAGCAAAATAATGTGTTGCAATTGCAGCTCTGATGCAAGTGATCAGGACTCACTTTACTCTGTGAAAAATGAGGAACTAAAACTAGCATTGCAGGAAAAGCAAAAAAATTGGAGATGCAATGATTTGTTTTCTTTTGCAGAAAGCAAACCCCTTTTCACAACACAATATTCATTGTAGTTTCTTTTTTATAAAAAAAATAGTTTCATACTCTTTCCTCTCAAGAATTGCCTTTATGTGTTTCTTTTTTTCTTTTAAATTTATATACTGTGCAAATTTTATCATTGCACCCATCATGTGGTCTTACCTTAATGGAAGGCAGAGTGATCATAGGCACTGCAGTATGACCAGAAATGGAACATGGCTGTTACTGGAACTTACATTAAAAAATATGTGGCATAATCCTCCTTCTTAGATTTTTTTTAAACAATACAGAAATAATTCAGTTCATTCCAAAGCACTTTCTTATATTTCTTCTGTATCTAGTAGGAAAATGCTTGCCCACATCCAATATGTAACGTACCAGTGAAAAGCCTTACTTGTGCCCCTGAAGTCATACTTTGGATGGAAATCCCACATAATATATGTTTCCTTTTGTGTGTAATGTTTTGCATTGGTGTCAGTTAGGCCCAGGTGTCTCACTTCAGGGCCTAGGGAGGAGCTTTGCTCCCTAGCCAGGTATCAGGACTCAAATGATATTCAAGCCCCACATATCTTGGGCAAAATGGGTGTTTAGGCACTGAGATTTAAAACTTGATTTTGTGCATGTGCCTATAACTTGATAGGTTTTCCTCCTTACAAATCACTATTAGTCAGAGACCCTACACAACACTCATTAGCACAGTGTGTCAGCAGGTAAGATGTAGCTTAGGATAAAATCCACGAAGGATCTTCATATTTCCTAACAGAACACAGATTTTCATGCTTACCATCATAAACAGATTTTGTTTCCTTCCCACATATATAACCCAGAGAACCAGGTAACCAGATTCCTAACAAATTACTGAAGTGATTTACAAATAATATATCACCTTGGATACATTAATATGCAGTCAAACAAGCCATTAAATTACTAACCATATTGATTTTTTTCACTTTCATTAACCACTAAGTTTGTAAAGTGATCTCCAATACCAGTACATGCATAATGATCTTAATGGAGAGTTGAGCACAGAATTAATAGGTTTGATAGAAGACACATCACTGTAGAGCACGTCCACTTGTGGCACAGTTGAACAGAAGTTACATCAGTCTGAAGTGGACCAACCAAAGCAGCAAAATCTATTTATTTCATTACGTCTCACCTGTATCTTTCTTCTTTGTAACTTTTTCCACTGTCAAAAGATCCCCGGGTTGAGACTTACTTGCCTGCTTAGCAGCAACTTTTTGAGGTGCAGATGTGACAGCATCCTTAACCACTCCTCTCGTGTTACTGTCTCCTGTACTCCCCAATTTGCCACAGCTACTGGGCAGTGTCTCTCTATTAAATTTAGCATTGCATTTTAGCAAAGCATCTGTGTCAAAGATAGGCTGGGAGGCCTCATGCATGCCTTCCCAGCTGGTAGTGCGGTCTGTTAGTCCAGCAGCTTTACCACTCTGTTCAGGACACACACCATGAAGCAATCCTCCCCCTACAATTGCCAGAAAACAGCAAAGACATTTGGATTTAGAACATATTTTTTTCCTTCATTTAGGCAACAGAGTTAAGAAATGCATGCAATGAACAATACAACTGAAGTATGACAAGTCATTGTGTTTATGCACAAAATGTTAAGCTTGAGTTTGAGAAAATTTGAAATGCATAGAATACCTCTCAGCCTGTTCACAAACAATGCATTTTTAAATAATTCTAGTATTCAGAGCAGAAAAAAAAATTGTAAAGTTAATAGTATTACTTTGCTTCAGTTATTTTAGTCTTAGGTCTTTCAGGTCAAGTTTCTGTTCCTATGAAGATGATGTCACAAAATTGCCCTAGGCCACATGTCTCTGCTCTAAGGTTGAGAGGTATGCAGCTTCAATACAAATGAGAGTGAGGGTGCTGCAGACACACAATTCATTCTAGTCCAATGATCTCATTAATCTTTATGGATTAGTTCAGGCAGTGGCAAACAGAAACAATCCATCAGCAGAGGAAGAACACATAGGGTTATAGAAGGTTTACAGAAAACACATTGCACTATTAGGTTTAGTCATGGAAACAAATTTCTTAGGAACTGACTGTATATAGGATGGTGTGGATTAGAGGTGATATACCAGATTACAGAATCAGAATGACATTCCCATTTTCCAAGATACCTATTAAGCGAACTTAGTAGTGCTGTCATACAGTGGTTCAAAAGAAACACCCGAAGAAAACTGGATGGTGAAGGTGAACAGTCTAAAGAGGGCAGTGAGTGTGAAACTATGTCTGTGAGACTAGAGGATCTATGGATAAATTATTATTTGTGAACAACATTGTGAATCAAAGCAATTAATTATTCACTAATAATTGCTGAGAACATATTTACTTAATTAATTACTATTGAAAAAGGCAATGGAAAATAGCTTACCAATGGCTGCTTTCACCTCTATAGGCTCTGATTCCTGTGAAAATTCACTGAGTCCTGCTGCATTAACAGCTCTGACTCTGAAAATGTACTTCTCACCAGTGCTGAGCCCATGGCAAACGAATCTGAAACACACCAGTCAAGGAATACTTAGGAAATATTATAGAGAAAAGAAAAGTTTTAAGGGGGAAAAGAAAGCATTTCTTCCATGATATTTATTCTGGTTTCTAAAAACCAAGGACAAACCATGACCCCAGTCACTAATATGAAGGTCAGAGAATGCAGAATCTGGTCACCTCATTCACACAACAAAGTCTAAACTCATCGCTTTTAAGACACACTGTTTCAACACTCTTTCCTTCTTGAGACTACACAAGTTTCTGTGTTACCACAGGGTCTATCTTACTTCTACTGGTGTATAAAATCCATACTTCCTAGTAGAAAAATGTGAAAATCTGCACAGGTAAGGTCTATATTTGCTTCTTGTGGGATATTTTCATGACACAATTAAAAACCACATGTAACACAGGTTCCCACAAATCCCTTCCAATAATAAATGAAAAATTGCAGCATTCAAAAAAATTACAGGGCATTGTATAGGAGATAAATTATTTTTGTACTTCACTTTCTTGCTTCAGTACATGACAATAATCCAAGTCAGACAAATTCTTTTATTTGAAGACCTTTACTTGATGATCTAATTGTCACATAAAAAAAACCCTCATACATTTTCTCTGTCATCCACCCTGAAAACACAAAATTTCTGAAGACAGGAATCATTTATGTAGGAATAGATTGTGGTATGAAAATTTAATATTTTTTTTTAAATCCCATTTCTTTTTCACAGGTATTTTAAATGTATTTTATTCCATGTTACTTTGATTTTGTTCTACTTTATAATGTATTAATAATTGCACTACCAATGCTGATCTCATGCAATGGCATATGAAGCAACTACATTGTGGAAAACAAAACCAAAGTTTTATTTTGGGGTAAGAAAAAAAAAAACCTGAATCAAAATTTCCAAAGTGGAATTTTCCCTACCCATTCTATCAGACTCTTGCAAATAATTTGCTTTCACCAGGATGTGTGCAGAATTGCAAAAGAACAAAATGTACTGCACAAGGCAGGCTATGAACTACAGAGAATGCTTTAAGATTGACCTAACCAGAAAAACCAAGAGTTGACAGACAGTCTGTGCCTGTATCATATATTATATCACACTGATTAAAAATGCAGTGATAGAAACCTATGCAGTGTACTTGTATCACAAAATATAGTAACTCAGAACAATATTTTTATTTCTACAGTGGTTAAAGGTCACATATATTTTAAAACAAGCAGAGAGCACAAAACTTCTCTCACTTTCAATATAACTGTGATATAACTCGCAGAAAAAAATATGAAAGGATGTAATACTGGCACGCATAAATATAAACACAATATAAATGCACTAAAGAATATAAAGGACATTGTTGTATCTGTGTTCAGCCAAGTGAGGTTTTAGGTACTTCTGATATACTAAGCACTTACAAGGCCCTTCTAAACAGCAAAGATGGTCCAGGAGTATTTAGCTGAGTTTTACTTATTGTAATAAGGGTTGTCATGGATAGCAAGTACAAATAAGCAGAATCAGTCATAACAAGCAGGGACTACTTCTGTATTGGCATCAATCCCCTTGAGGAAAAAGTTCTGCATTTACTGTTTCAGACTCTGGAGATTAAGTACTTATTCAAACAAAACCAAATCTGATTTATCACAGGAATCAACTCAACTCAGGAAGTTTTAAGTCTTGATTATTTTTTCTGACTGGAGACCAAGCTTCATATCGGTAAGAAATGTGGGTTTGTACCCAATATGTAAGAGTGTTAATTAATTTCTTGATGATTACAAGTGAAAGAGCAGTCAGAAAGTAATATTTTTAGAGGGATATAGTCCACATGTCCTCCTGACAGTCCAGATACACAGTCCAGAAATGTTTGGAGCAGTATTCCAAAACAAAGCACTTTGCTTCCAAACATTATGCAGCTTAGTTCTCCACATTTGTAACTTCAGTCATTCCTCAATGTCCTGCTTTTCATCAAGCTGCTAGGCTGTACAATGGCTAGAAGTAGCAAGCTGCTTCTCTTTTCTTCATTAGCAAAGTCCATGTTTCTTCCCCCTTGACTAATTGTTTCTAATACAAGGTTGATTATAATTTCTCTTTGGACAAAACTCACTGTTTGAAATACATTTTTACAACTGAGGAGCTTCACATGCAAGAGAGATTCCAGCCTGCTGCCTACCACAGAGAGATCAGCTCTACTACTACTAATGCCTGGAAAGCACATATAACCAGTAAATCAGACATTGGTGACCATAATTTCCATGGTTTAAGGTTAATTACCTTGTGCCTTTCACTGGATTGTTGTTACATGGTTCCCAACGACCAGATCCTTCCACACTTGACTCAATGTAGTACCCAACCAGCTCCTTGGCATCTGGGGGCTCTGTCCAAGTGACAACAACTGAAGTATCTGTATTCCTAGTTGGCATAATTCGGCCAGGAGCTTTGGGAATATCTTTGGGAGAGAAGCAGAAATAAATTAGTGGCCTGCCAGTTAAAACTTACAAATAAAATAAACATGAAATTCTATTCTTTATTATACTAGCATGACTAGTACAGATTTAACCTTCAAAAAACTGCTCTGATTTAAATTCAGTAATCTGTCAGGACAGGACAAGACAGAATCAGAAGGCTCAAGCCTTTGGTGGTGGGGTTCCTCACTTCTGTATTGCCTAGGATTCAGTGTGTTTCCTTAAAATCATGTTTAGTTTATCCCCTTGTGATAAATATTTGCACCAGAGATGTGATTTGGAGCTTTCTAAAAGAGAAAATGCGCTAGTGCACATTGATCTTGTGCAGCCCACAGGATAAGCCAGAAACCAAGGCTCCTGTTAAGTAGCAAAGGGTATCTACAGTGTCTTTTAAGAAGAGATGTCTTGCTCTCCTTAAAAAATGTAATCCATGGGCATCCCAATGCTCTGAGAAGTCAATATGAAGTGAACAGAGATTATTTGGGAACTGGACTGAAATCTGCATTGCTGTTTGGAAACAAATTGGTGATGTAGGTGTAGCTACTGATGACTTTCTGTATTGAACATCGTGGCTTCTCTTCCAGTGAAAATAGTCTCTGCTTTCAATGTAAGTATTAAATTTTTCACTTTTGTTTAATTTGGCAAACAAGGAAGGTTATACTCTGCTGATGTCTGGGCTTATTTTCAAAAAAGACTCTAAGTAAAACAAAACATTTTTGTACTTCCTTGAGTTTTCATTTTCTTTTGCTATTTGCAGTCTTTGCAGTTCTTGGCATCATTATTTGCAGCTTAATTTCCTTGCCTTGCATCTGTTATTTGACTACATTAAAGGTTGAACAACCCAAACAAAAATTATTTTAGCTAAAGGGAATAAATCACTGACTGCTTTTCATACACTTGAATTATTTTCTGGGCAGCTACCTGCCTGCAGACAAAACAATTACATCACAAACTGGAAAGTTACCATGGAGGTAATTTAATACACTCAACCACAGCTTACCGAGTTTGTCATCCACTACAGTGGCTTCAGTTGCTTCTGAGGGTTCACCAATCCCAGCTGAATTGCAGCAGCGAACTCGGAAGCAGTAGGATTTTCCTTCAGACAAATCAAAAACTGCAAAGCGAGGGGACTTCACAGGGATCTCGGTGTTCACCCTTTGCCAGTCCTCCGTGCCAGCAACACACTGCAGTCAAATCCAGAAACATGTTTAGAACAGAAGCATCTGAAGGCTGAGCATCCTACACAACAGGACTTTCTCCCTGGACCACCAAATTCATGTCTGCTGTGGAGAACAGGGAGACACATCCCTTCTTTGGGGCTTTCCACAGAAGGAGCATATTTCAAAGCTTATTATTCTGCCAGATGTTCACTTTCTGCAGAAAACATACATAAAAGTTTACTGGTTTTAATATACCAGAGCTAAACCCTCTCCACTGCAAGGAAGTGATGTTATTAACTGTGCCCAGTCTGGACCACTTTCAAAATGAGTTCTGCAGACATTCAGCATTATGCTAAGAGCAAAACCCTAACATTACCACTTTGCTTCTAGGTGCTCTTGTGGCATTCTTGGTGGTTTTGGGATGGCTTTCAGAATTAATAATGATTTGATCCTCATTTTCCAGAAAAAAAAAAAAAATTGCAATTAATTTGTGAATTGTTTTTACTTCCGTGGCTAGATCATGATCACTTGTACCACTAATACTAGTGATTAATTTTTGCTTTGATTTACATTAAATATAATTTCAAGTAAATGGTTCTGGTTTCAGAGGGATTCAAATTCTCATCTGACTATGTGACATTAGTGCTGAGTACTCAGCATGCAATCGATTATTAAAAAGCTTTCTTATATGGAAACTCAAAATTCATATATTCACCCTCTGTAAGGCTGTTGCTAAGTGAAACTCATCTATTTAGACCAGATTTTGTATGAGAGATGGAAAACACATAATGGGAAGATATTTATGTCTCCCTTGATGACACCTCTAGACTGATAGGAAAAAACATTGATAAAAAAGTTTATGAGCCAAGAGATGCTAGAAGGAAGGGTGATGGTGTGAATAATTTTCTAGGCTAGCAGCCATGCAAAAACACCTCAGGAAAGCAGGTGAAATTAAAACTGATTCTGAAAAATTAATTAAAAATTAAAACTGAGATTAAAACTGATTCTGTTCAAATAGATCAGAACAGAAATTTTGTGATCTTTGTTGTGTTGGTGGAGCAAATGTAAAGCTAATGCAGAGGATAAACATGAAAAGGCATCTGGAATAGAAAGTGCTGATGACAAGAAACTCTTGCAAAATTCTTCCATCCAAAATGTTAACAATCTGTCCTGCCAGACAAGCTTAATTTATACAAATTTTATATATATCATTATATATATGATATTATATATTTAATATAATATATGTCTATCATATATATTTATCAGATACTTATATTAAAATAAACATGCATTTTTTACATATATATATACATATATATATACACATACACATATATATATAAAAAGCATGTGACTTTGCTCTGTGCTTTCACATCATAGAAGGAGTTTTATTCTCTCTACTCCGGGTAGGTCAATGACACAATTCAAGAAGAATATTACTGGGTGTGACACATTCTTAATCTACTTTCCTATTTCCCATCTTTCTTTTATTCCTAGTCTATCTTAATCTACAGTTGACAGTTATCTTGATGAACTTCCTATCCTTGCCCTAATTTGCAGATCTCAGAAATGAGAGTTAACCAAAGGTCCAGAAGAGATGACAAAACAAATGTAAACTATTGCCACAACATGATCCTGATTTTGCCCAATTTTACCTTTTCCACAAAGTACATGATACCCTCATGGCCCCGCTGTCCAGGAGGTTTCCAGCTAAGCACAACATAGTTCTTGGTGGCCTCAATAACTTGGAGGTCTGTGGGGGGACCAGGAACAACACCCTCTGAAGGACAGGGAAGAATAGGAAAGGGAACTTGGATTTAGTTATTCTGGTTTTGTCTCAGAATTAGCATCATAATTAAAAACAGGACTATCAATATACCTCAGCACTTAATCTTTTTTTTTTTAATGTAACGTTAAAAGTCTTTTAACTATTTGGTTTAAATTTCCTTCTTTTAATTCTAGGCATGATTTTGTTAGGTCCTGAAGAATGAAACTTCACCTCAAAAACAAAGTTGTTGAGTTATTCAAGGTCAAGTGACACTCAGAACAACAAACTTTGGGTGTGTGCCAAAGTCCACTGAACTCAGGGCTTTCCTAATTACTGAACCAGCTTCACATTAGACATTTGTAGGCAAAAGGGCTGTGTTTACCTGCAGGTTCTTCCTCAGTCACAATAATCTGTCCCGTCCAAGGAGCAGAAGGGTGACCTAAAACAAATGTCAGAGATAACACAATGAGAACAATGAGAAAACTGACTCTTTCTTGGTTCAAAACTAACAATTGCAAGATCCCCGTGAGCTCCATTTTTGGTGAATGCCGTGGCTGTTGCTCATGTACCAAGCTAGTTACCCAAGCTAGCTGTAGGTTTTCCAGCTTGAATATTGAGAGCAGCTCAGCTTTTAACATATCTAGAAAATCCACTGAAACATCTATTCCTTCCTGAAATGTCACTGAAATCTCCTAGGTGACAAGCGGAGGTATTTGGTTCACTCAGCTCATAATTTTCAGAGAATTAGTTTCAGCTTTATTTTCCATCCTCTATTCCTTTGGTTTAACAGTTCACTTATTAAAGGAACAGCCAAATTCCTGCAGGCTGCATCTTGTCTCTTTTTTAACCACTTTCTCTCATATTACCAGCTTGTAAATCATGGGTCACAGTCACAAACAGTAACAGCTCAGCCTGACTCAGCATGTCCACTTGATGAACTTGGGTGTCTCTCTGAGGAACCAATATGTTAACACACTATTGCAGTTATGCAGCTTTCAACCAGGTCAGTGCACTTTCAGAGATAATTTTTGCAAATGCTGCTCTCCACCTTCACATCCTTCACCTTCCATTGGCTGATCTGATTTGGAGATGAAAGAAGAGAAGAATCAGGTGGGGAGAAAAATTATGAGGGATGAGAGGAGGAGATATAGCAGAAGAGCCCTCTGCCCTCCCCAGGCAGGGTTTCACATGTCTGCCTGAGTGCAATGTTTCTTGGCAATGCCAAGTCTCTTTCCTCTGGCCTTGTGTTTTATCTTGAATGGAAACCTAGATCATCTGGCCGCAGCACTACACACAGTAGCTCATACAGGCGATGGGAGTGCTGTAGCTTTGTGTACAATGCCCCTTCACATTGGACCATTTTAAATTGTAAAACTTCAGAAACATGTAGAAATAGATTTTGAATAGAAGTAGAAATTTATTTTTAAGCATATGATTGTGCCATATGCGTAGAGAGGTGGGTTTGGAAGCAAAATGTCTGAGACATTGTGAGGCCACAGGAGAAATATCCTTGCCTTGTAAATGCTAACCTTGAAGCAGAGAGACTGGGATCTGTTGGGCTGTCCTGGTGTCATTCTGATGTTATTGCAAGACTTGGATTTTCACACAAGAACAGCATTGGCCACCCTTGTCTGTGGCTCAGAGAGAGACTATTCACAGGATCTGTTCAGCTGTTTTGTTGGCTGAACAAAAGCAAGTCTCTCTAGGCAATTAAACTCTCCTGTGCCTTTCCCCCCCTTCCTGCAAGTTTGGAGCATAGCACTGCAGTCAGCCAAAGTAATTTCAGCAGATAGAACACTTAGTGCAAAAAGCACTGAGATGATTTCTTCTTGGCAAAGCTGTCTCCAAAGGATATTTTGGCTTTGCATTGCTCCCTCTGGTGGGACTTTGAAGGCTTATGAGTTGATAGTCTTAATTTTTTTTTTTTAATGAGTTGAGACTTCTTAAATCTCTCATGCAACCTGTAAAAAGCACATCTTACTTCTAAGCCTGGCTCTGTCTGCAGGATCCAGAGCAGCCACAGGCTCTGACACCCGGGATGGCAGGCTGACACCAGCCTTGTTCACAGCTCGGACTCGGAAAATATAGGAACGGCCTTCGATCAGACCAGTGACAGGAAAACGAGCAAACTTCACGGGATTCTCATTGCACTGGGTCCAGTGGGAGGTGCCAACCTCACACCTGAAAAACACAAACAGCTAGAGCAGTGCTGGGAAGGGAAAAACATGAACTCAGGGTACCCCCACGCCTTTGCAGCTTCACCATCTGTTCGTGCTCATTGCCTGGTCCGCACCAGTTCCTCAGCAGAATTATATACTGGTGACATCAAAGCAGCTGCACCAGGGTGTCAGGCTGAAGCACCAGCTGGGCATGCACTAAATCCCTCACAGCTGCACCCCTTCTTTCCTGAACTGAAAAAGGGATAAGAGCAGACTCACTTCACTGTTTAAACCCTCCAAAGTACGCTTAGGGAGTGTCAGCTTTGGCTCACTTGCAGGGACAGGAAATATGCGTCCCTTGCAGCTGCCAGAAGGACACTGCTTCATCCTTCCTGCACAATGCTGCACTGTACATCCCACAAGATGCTGGGCTTCATGGGGTGCAGAGACCCCCACTGTGAGTTCTGGAACCAGCCCAGCACAGAGATAGCTGTGAATGGGGTTAAAGTGGGGCACTCGGTCAGGCCCTGCTTCAGAGACCAGACCACTGGGACTGCCAAGGGAGCCTGTGATGCACAGTCCCTACAGTGACAGGGCCCGGTGTGGTGCTGCTGGTCCCACACCTGTGAAGCCTCACACATATCAGGAAGATGGTCTATGGCAGAAGGAAGATATGAGAGTAGCCACTTCACTGAGGGAGGCAGAAGAAGCCTGTGGTGATGGCTTCCCTGTATCCAGCAACATGGTCAACAGAAACGTGACCTTTCAGCTTGGAAGAGACTATCTAGTGAGATATCTGCCAAAGAAAAGGGTACAGCTCCTACCCAGATTTCTTGGTACATGCAAGAATCTCTCCTGAGAATTGTTACCATCCCACTCAGGGTGGTTTCGTGGTTCTTATGTCTGCTTGGGGTGAGGGATGCCCAAGCTTTGCTTCTACCATTAGCAGACCATTAGCTTCTACTGTCCTTCAGACCAGTCCTACTGGCTCGCCCACAAGGCAGTTAGGGGCTACCCTGGCTGAATATTTGGGTCCTTAAATACTTTTAGTGGGATCCAACACTGGAGAGCAGTAACACAGCTTTGAATTTGGGAGCAAATGCAGAATAAACAAGGTGAGCACAACAGAAAAAGCAAAATGCCATTTCTCTTGCAGTTACCTCAGTGCTAACATCCCTCAATAGCCTAGTTTTAAAATGAGGTATTCTTGTTCAGAGTCTAGTCCTGGCTTTTGTTTAGGACTTTTCAATGAATGTTAAAGAGCCATAGCTTAGATCTAGCAGAGCATTGCTACAGCAGTGACTGGCACTCAAAAGTTATCAAAACAGTAAATGTAACACTCAAATACAACTTTTGTTGTATTTGAGTGTTACATTTATTTCACAAAGCAATACCCTCTTTTTACAGAGATATACTTTATGCATATTCAGAGGCATAATATAATGGCATATATACACACACACACACACACACACACATATATATATATATATATATAAAAATATTTGAGTGTTTTTTACATGCATTTGAATAAGCCCAGAGGAACCTCATATGAGGGACTCTATTACTGAAATTCAAACAAATATTACCAGCACTGAAAATCACTTCAGGTCTCAAAATGCTGACCTAATTTCTAAAATCATAGGCTTCTAGGATCCTGCCACCTCCATGTGTAACACATGGGGGTTTCATATGGATCATTTCCATGAAGCTTGTGAATCTAAGGGCTGCAATTCCAACAGCATTTGGGAAAGAAATCCAAGTCCCTTTGAGATAATATTTTGCTTTCTGGTGCATAGTAACTATTAGGAGAAAGGCAAGAGAGCCTTCATACTGCAGGGGCCACAGCTGCCTGATGCAGAACTACCCAACACTACGAAATCCTGAAGGCTCTCATGCTTCAGAGGAAGCAGTGAGGGCTGAGCCTTGCAGATCAGGCAGAATCCTTTCTATGCAATTAAATGAAGCAAGATGTGATTATTTCCATGAAAGTTAGATCAGGGCCAGCCAATCAAAAACAAAAACAAAAACAAACAAACAAAAAACCCCAACAACAACAACAAAAAAATCAGTTTTCTTCTGGCCAGCAACAAGAATGAAAATAACAAACTTGTTTTATCTCATGTTTTTCAATGTGCCTTTAGTTTTTTGAGTTGGAATGAGCAGCAATATGAATTCTCCAGTCCAGCACAGCCACTCACCTGTCAATGAAATATCCAAGGATGGGGTTTCCTCCATCGACAGCAGGTTGCTTCCAGGAGACAATGACATAATCTTTGTTGGCATCTAAGCACTGCACATCTAGTGGTGCACCAGGGGCTCCAGGGATTTCAGCATCAGCATCTATGAGGATGGAGAAATATGTTTGCAAATGTGAATCACAGTTCTTTCATAATTATTAATCTTTAAGGATTAAATTGTGTTCCTAGTGACTTTAAAAAAGTATTTTCTTTTATACTGCTAGTGTTTTTCTAGGTTTTGGCCTTCCTTTGTAACATTTACAAATGTTACAGCATACTGCAAATGTAATTCACCTAGACATTTTAAATCAAATTAGTACCATGCATTCTGGTTAAGGAGCTGCAAGAGACACTGTTGAACTAAAAACTTAGCAGCCAGGCAATAGTTGAATTAAAAGTATTCATGCACTGGATATAACAATACTGAATTAAATATCTCCACTTATAGTCCTTCATTGTTTGATTTTGGTTGGCTGTGAACAGCAAAGGTACCAAAACCTTTTGAAGGTTAATTATATTACACGTACATTATCACTGTGGAATAGAACCTTCATAAGGATAAGTGTAGTGTTCCTTTCAAGTGTTTACCACAAATCTGGGACTGCTGGTGCCACAGGGCCTTGACTCCTGCATCAGCTTCTGGACATGTCTTATCTAAAGCTTTGAAAAATAGAGCATAATGCTGGGTACTGGGGAATTTTTACTGTTTACAAAGAGTGTAATTTATAACATGGTGCAATCTTTGTGTAGAGAAAAATAACCTTTGCAGCAAGATTCTGTGAAAGACTTTCAAATAAGAGATGTTGTTTCTCTGCAGAATAACATCAGTTTGTACAATTGAGAGCTTCTTCAAAAGAAGACCTAAGAGTTATATACCTGAATAAAAAAATTTTGCTAATAAATACTATTCATACATTCCATATAAACCTGAGTTCTCAAAAAGGTCTAATGTTTCAAGGCATTATAGGGTTTTGGTTTACAGTATACAGTAATCCAGATTTTTCATGATTTTGACTTTCATGAAAAAATGCTTTATTAGAGAATTTAATATGCTTCATTAAGTAAAACACTAGTCTTCCTAAAAAAAGAGAAAATCCCAGCAACACTTTGGGGAGTTTTCTCTTTTAGCCAGAGTAACATCACATGGAGCTTTTGAAGCTGTGCCAAAGTTGCTGTGTCCAGGTTCTAATTACAGATAACTTGATGCATTTTTTAAAATGGTAACATACAGAGTAAGCCATCCAGTTAACATCACAGAATACTAAGAACATTAATAGTAATAACAAAATGTCTTCAGTGACCTCTTTATGATAGGTTTTAATTGCCTGTATTTACTACTGGACAGAACGTGAGACAACAGTTTCTTTCCAAGACAGACTGGGAAACAGCTGGGAGAACCAGCACTGCTGATCAGCCTCTAGGAGGCTAGGGTTTCATCCCTGATGGCTTGCTGACAAACGATGACCTGTAGCCATGGCAGAGGAGTCACACATGCTCTGGAAGCTCATCTGAACGTGTGACATTATGAGCCTCCCTTCCATTGATACACTGATTTCTGTGTGTGACACAAAAAGACAACTGCCCCAGCTTAAATACCAGAGCTGCCATTTAAATAAAAGTTGGCAATGAGGAATACAGTAGCCAACCAAGATTGTGGGGACCATCTAAACAGGAATGCAGAATATAATTAATGTAGATAGAATTTGGTAAACACACCCATTGGCTAGGAAGATACTCTACTGAAAGGGGTGGTGGGTTCAGTCAGGTCACACCTGTGTTGCCAGAAGATGTAATAGGATTGAGGGTGATCATTTATTTATATGGCAGCACAATGTAAAACAAATAAAGAAGGACAAGTCCTACTTCTTGTCACAGAAGCTCATTTCAATAGGCTCTTCCTTCAGGTGATGAAAATGTCTGCTTCAGTTGTATTTTCTGGGCAGGCTGTCATCTCACACAGTTTTACTGGACTTGGCAACAAGGAGCCATTCTGGGCATAGTCTCAGAGCCAAGAATTTCCAGAGCCTTTTGAATTAGCATTGCACAGTTCAGCTGCTTTTAGCAGCTGGGACAGATATAGAATCAGCACCACAACGTGATAGCCGTGGCTCCTTTTAAAGAAATAATTTTCAATGGATATTCAATTAAGTTTTTGATGATACCAGCAAAAAACATTCACAAAAATTACATTTTAATTCTACTCTTCACTGCATTACTTCAGAGAATCACGCAGTGGCTGAGGTTGGCAGACAGGTCCAGGTACTGTCTAGTTGAGCCCGTGGCTCAAAGCAGAGTCAGCCAGACTAGGACTGATTTGACATGGCCCTAGTTTGCCCAGGGCCATGTCAAATCAGGTTTTGGGTGTCTTCAAGGATTGGGACTGCACAACCTGTCTGGGTAACCTGTTCCAGTGTCTTCTATACTCCTCTCCATCAGGTACACATGGATGAACTCATCCCATGATCTCTCTTTTCCAGGCTGAACAGTCACAGCTTTCTCAACCTTTCCTCATATGAAAGATGTTCCAAGCCCCAAATCACCTTCACATCCCTTCAGTGGCCTCACTTCAGTGAGCCCATGGCTCTTTTGTATGGGGAATCTCAGAAGTGGATCTAGCATTCTAGATGAGCCCCACCAGTGCCGAGCAGATGGCAAGGATCCCCTCCTCAGCCTGCTGGCAATGCTTTTCCTGATGCAGCCCAGGATGCCACTGTCCTTGTGACAAAGGCCCATGTTCACCTTGGTCCACCAGGATCCTTCCTGAAAAGCACCTCTGCAGACAGAGGCGAGCCTGTTCTGCTGCATGAGATTATGCTCCTCCAGCTGCAGATCTTTGCATATCCATTCCACTGTATTTTTTTCCTGCAGTGTGCATTAGAGAGAACCCCTCCAACTGAGCAGAAAATCTTGATAAAAATAGTGCAGTTTAGCTTGCAGTGGTATGGTTACAAAAAATCATTTGGAAATTATTACGTGCATTTTTCTTCAGCACTCTGAACATAACACCCTAAATTTCCTCCTCAGAACGTCAATGGAGTTTAGAAGTCTTCAGGCAGATGACACCAAAGCCTAACACATGCATGGATTTTTTTCCAGAGATAGCAACTGGAATGTACATTGCTAGAATCTATCAATAGAAAATAATTATTCTGTTGTGATGGGGGGTGAGAAGGGGCAGGGGGGGGGAAGCACCTCAAATATGTGATTTTGCCAAGATGTTTTCCTCAGCTCTGCAGTGAGTTTTGTGCACAAGAGAGTGTCCTACCTCGAACAAAGACATAACCACTGTACTCTTCATAGTACTCTCCCATCGCCACTCGGAGCGTGTAAAGACCTTCATCTTCCTTGTTTGCATGAGTCAGTGTCAGAGAAGCTCGCTCCCCACTCCACTGCATCTGGACCCATTTGGATGGTGTAATAAGAACACCTAGGAATCAGAGAACTTCATGATAAGCACCAGCAGGATCTACCGAGGAATAGATTCTGAATACAGAGAACATATTGGGATAGATTGGAAATACAAAGGAGACCACTCTTATTACACAACATTCTGTCCTTGAAAATAGGCATAAATAACATCTAATTCTGCCCTTATGACAACTTTGTCTTTGATTTCAAAGCGTTACTTCAGGAAGCAATAATTTTTTACATTTTATCAGCTGTTACAGAACATTGTGCAACTACTTAAAAAGTATCTTGGCATACAAACAAATAAATAAATAGTAAAAGCTATATGAGCTTTAAAAATGGGCCACATAGATGTTGGCTCTGATAAAAATGCTTCCAAATTCGATTTTTTTAAGAAATAAAAAATCCATAGAAGACATTTTCACAGTGATTTGTTAGTTTTCTGTGGTTTCACATCAAAACGCTAAATTATGAAATGATTTTTGAATTGTTGAAAACGAGAAAATATTTTCATTGGAAAACCTGAGAAAGGGATGACCAAATCATAACAATAAGTAAAGATTTACATGAAAGAAGTTTCTATTTCTTCTTGTCAAACATTCTCACCATTTCTGTACCACTCAATGTCTGGTTTGAAGCGCTTGATATCAGGATTGATGACAACTGTGCAGCCCAGACTCATTGTTTCGCCTTCTCTCCCAAAGGCTACATCAAACTTGTCGACAAAGCTGATTTCAAACCTGGAAGCATAGCCATGAGGGGTAACGGCAACTGTACAAGAGAAAAAAAGTATCTGGTTTTCTTTCCTTCTGTGACAAGAGTAGGAAGAAAAATTACTCAGGGATTATGAATACATTCACAGGTAAAGTTCAAGGTATAAATAGGAACAATATGTATATTAAGTCATCATCTTCAGAGGCAATTGCAGCATTGGATAATCCAAGTCCTTTCTATTGCAGAGAATTGACTATTTCTTCATTTGTACAGCTCTAGTTCACACAGCTACTTCATTTTAGCAGGGAGAGGTTTCTACAGAATTTAATTTCAGAATTTTCAAAATTTCTAATCCAATGTTTTATCATAAGGTTTGTTTTATAACTGAAAAATATTTCTATTTGTGATTAATTATTTGTTCAGGTCAAGTTGATCTTTAGTTTATATAGTTCTTTTCTTTCCCCATTTTAACTCCTTGCTCTATCTCAGAGCAGTCATGTGTTCACTCAGCCTTTGTTTTTGGAAGATATTAAGCCTTTATGGGGGCTACTATTAACATAAAAGGGTAGCCCTTCTTTCTTTCTTGTTTCTACCCTTGTTCCTGAATTTATCTTTTTGGATGCTGTGTCCCCCAAGTGGTGCAGTTTTTCAGACAGAATATCCTAAATGCCTTTCACTTGTACTGTACATACACGACGCAGGTGCTTCCATGTTTGTTTTGAAAACAGCTCAGTTGATAAAAAATAAGGTCACACTTTACTTTTACTCAACTAGCCTACACTGATAACTTTCCCTCTTCCTGTGATCAATGAATATATGCAAATTGTGATCTTTCTTTCCCATAAAGAAGTGATAGAGCCCAAATTTTATTGGAAATATATGGAAGTGTCTGTCAAATGTTTCATAGGTTTCCTCAGGCACCTTCATCCACATGGCATATGTGGGTGGATTGTCTTACCATCATGGAAGCATGGATGTCATATTGTTAAAATGTGAGGTGCTCAGGTAAAACAAACTACAATTTTTACCTTGATACATACCAAAATTGTCTAATTGGGTTCTGGATATTTAATCCTTTCTATGCATTTTCTGTTCATTTTCATAGCTTATGAAACCATATAAGCAGCAGATAACAATTAAGTCACCCACTCTGTGTATGGCACATGCTTCCTCATGCCATGTTTTACATATTGCAAAGGAGGAAGTGGTTCTCTCTTTGACAGATTCTATTTCATAGTGAAGTGCAATATTAACAGGATATTTCTTATATAATCCAAGAGACCTAGAAGGCAAGGCCATTTCCCCCCACTAATGAGGCTAATGCCGTCCCAAATTGTAGAGATCTACACCCTTGTAAATCAGACCTGCTTCTTTTTAAAATAATGTTACTAAGTATTCTGCTTAGTCATGATGTCACAACTATAAATGGAAGTGTCAAAGAAACATATTGTGACTTACATGGAGAGAGGGAAAGATTTCTACTGTGCAAAAGACTTGCATCAATTTCTCCTTTGTACCCTACACAGAAAAAGACAAAATAGTCACTACCGCGAAGAGGCAAAGGCTCTGTGAGCCACAAAACCAAAACTGGTAATGTGCATTTTAATAAAAACATTGAAGGAAATATTTTGCAACCTACTCTTTACCACAAGGGAAGCATAAACTGAAACTTCTCCTTTAACATTCATAGCAGAGGCATGATACTGGGCAGTGTCGTCAAATTCACATCTGAAATGATAAAAATGATTAGGCAGAGCACCCAAGCACTCCTTGGCATAGCCTCTCTGGTGTTTTAGATTAAGAAAACCCTCAGAAATGTGGGTAAAATCTATAAAGTAAAACCTTGGGAGACAGACACACTAGACACTGGATTGATTGTAGGCAATAGGTTTTTCTCAATGTTAAACCCCAGTGTTTGAAATAAATGTCTCTTTCCAAATATCACTTACAGATTTGAAATTGAGAATACAGCATAAGTAGGAAAAATTATCTGATAATATTCATTGTTAATTTACTGTCTTCTATGAAGAGATGCCTAATATGGAACTTGTAGGAATGGTAGGTTTCATAAAATATGTTCAAAGGGCACCTTCCAGTAAAAAAATCGTCAAATCCAGGTTGTTGTTGATTAGGACTCATGTTTTCAATATTTTTAAAGCAAATGGAGTGCAAAAATTTCCCACTTGGAAAATAAGTACTGTTAAAGATCTTTCTTGTACATAGAAGAGATGTAAGGACATCTCTGTTCTGTTCCTCATTTCAATAAGAATTGTGAACTTTGCTATATTTGAAAAGCAGTTAATTCACATATTTTTACAGATGGAAAAAGTAATCATAGATGTCCCACTTTTCTGACTCTGCCATAAACAGAATATCCAGATAAATAATCCAGATAAATAACTCAGGTAAATTGCCTGTCCTCTACTGAGGTAAACCAGAACTGCTTCAACATTTAGAAGACAGCATTCACCACAGTTGATATCTCTGATATTACCTGACTTGATATCTCTTACATCCCCAAGAGGTATATTCACATTTTGCAGCTCTCATTCTATTGCAACATTTCAGGTAAAGTTGTTTGTTAAATTATTTAATATTTCCTTACTCTGTAATCTCCAGAGAGTGCAGCCCATACCGACTTTGAATAATATACTTGCCAGGGTGAGCCTGCACATCAATGGGCACATTATTCTTGTACCTATGGAAAAGCAAAGAAGAAGTATGTCACAGAGACAAGTCATTCTATACTTTAAAAGGTCAACTGCTTGATATTTAAAGTAGAACATCAGTAGAGCATCATCATTTCTCCTTGATAAACTGTAGTCTAACTCCCTGGGAAGACATGACATATCTTTGGAAGTGTAACCTTTCTCTCTTTTTCTTTGACCTGCCCCAGGTAGATTTTATTCTCAAATTGAAAGAAGAAAATAGTCTTGAGTGGGATGAAAATCAGCTCATATTACCATGAACTTCATGTTGCCACTTGTAAAAGAAAGGAGGAGTCACATGAGCAACACCTCAGAGTTTTGTAAATGGCAAATAAAAATTTTGTAGCCTCCTTACTTACTAGCTATCATAAAAATTTTGTTTGGTTTGCTTATTTTACCTACTTTAAAAACTTTTATATACACAAAAAAAGTCAGGTAAAAAGTTAACTTTTTTCTTTACTTGCAACTTAACAGGGTTAGACTGGAATACACTATGAGTGTTTTCTGGCACAGGTGTATCTTCAGGTAGGAAAGGTTTACTGTTCAAAATTCCCAGTTGTTCCAGTTTGAAGGAATGAATGAACCAGTGCTGATCATTGGTGAACTAGTACTGCTAATTTCAGAATTTATACAAACACCTTGAGACTCATAGTGGAAGAACAGTGGTGCATGATAAATTATTCCTCTTCAATTGCTGCATAAAATGTCACTCATTCTGGATAATACACAGTGTAACCAAGTAAATGTTTGTCTGAATCCTCTCTTAAGCAGGCACTGGAAATATGGATAAAACTGGCAATAGAATTCTAATAAATAAATTGCACTCTGAATTGTAATCAGTACATTTGGCACTGATTTGAGGTCCATAAAGAAAAAATGCTTCCCAAGAGAGTGTCATACTTTACATAGCTTTCTCTCTTCATAAGGTGTATTATATAAACAAAATGAAATTATAAAAGATGATAGATAAAAGCATCTTTTACTCTGATGTAGCTTAAATAAATCTTTATTCTCACAACAGATAGCCAGACAAAGAAGTTTGCTTTTTCATTTCAGATTTTATATTTTAAACCTTTCATGATTTTCAGTCAGAAAAGGGAACTGGTCTCATGTCTGTGGCTTGCCCCACTTCACCAAACAAATCAGTAATTAACGATTTTATTTTCACCAAGAATATGATCAGTTAAATATGTCTCAAGCTGAAGCTATATCCACAATAAATCTGAAGAACATCTTTCAGCACCATCAGTGTTGTACAATAAAGAATATTTCCCTGACTACAAATATTTGGGCATAGTAATACACTGAGGGTTTTCCAAGTGCTTAAGTGAGTAAGGACCGTAAACCCTAATGCTTTTTATCCTCATCTTCCTCTCAGTAAAATGCCTATGAAAAGGGACTCAGTGCAGGGCAGTACTCTCTATTCTGCACATCAATCATTTGCAGAGATGCCTGACCTCATTACTCTATTATCCTGGGTTAGGCAATGAATAATACATGAACCCAGCAAGAGTAATACATTCCCACTCTTCACCTCATCTGTGAGCTGGTGCCCCCCAGACTGAACTGCCTGGGAACATCAGGGCATCTTTATATTACTTCTAGTGTGTAAAATATTTTAGAAAATAGAATAATGCCATCAGTTCTTAATATTTTCCAGGGCATATGAAATTGTGTAAACAGGACTTAGCTCCACAGTATCTTTAAATTTTCTCCAAAGGGCTGGGCAACTTTTGGATCCTATGGCAGCAAAGTTATTTGGTGGCATGGGGTGCTGTGCAGAATCAAGCTTTTACTGGGTCATGCCAGCAGCAAGAAGACTTTCACTTCTTTTGTCTTCATTATCAGGTTAGTAAAAAGTAATTGATCCAATTTTTGTTTATTTATATTCATCTATAGAAAGAATAGGACTCATGTTAGAAGGACCACTTGTTATTTCTGGAAATGCAAATTCCAGAGCAGCCAAGTCATTAGCTAATGTGGGACTGCAACCTCTCACTGTCATTAGGCACTGATAATTTATGCTTTCTGCTACTGGTTTCAAATGTCCTGGGCTTTCCATATGCTTTTTTTTCCAGGGGAGTAAGAACAGCTGCATCAGGCGGGTTTTCTTTAGAGAGAGACCATAAAGCTTTATAGATTTTCAGGCACAGCATGAAAAGGTCTTCATTACTTATAGAAAGAATGACAATATTCTACTGACATTTTGTTAGAAAGGCTGAATGAAAGCTGACAGATCCAGGTCAGCACTGTTCTATATCTTAGAGCAAAAACACCTGCTGAAAAGGATGTGATCTCTTTTTCTTTTTTTTTTTTTTTTCCATTAGTAGCCTGTGGCAAACTGAAATCCCTTTGGAATTCAGATGTACAGTAAAATGATGTATTAATTTCCACCATCCACATTTAGCACTTAGATGAAAGGCTGGTTCACAGCTGAAGGCTCAGTTTAACCATGTCAGGTTTTGGGGATAAAGTGAATCTCAACCAAAGTGAAAATGACCCAGCTCTTGAATTCTTGGGTAGGATTCATGTTACAGAGCTGAATTACAGCCATGAGCGTAGCTGACCATTGCTTATATTCAGCTGAGACCAGATCTGAAGGGTTTGTCTGGAATCCTCTCCAGGTGGAATGTGAACACAGGGCACTTGTAATCCTTACAGGATAGGAAAGATGTGTCCATGCAGAGCCTGGCTGTCAGAGTCCCAGGAGAGAGATCAGTGACTTTGTGGACTCAGCTCTGGCCTATCAATATACCTCTTAATAGCAATTTTTGACAGGCCCTGAGATTAAGGGTTTTAATACCTAAATAAATGTAGAGTCCCTTACACAATTCAAGTAGCAAATTGCAATATATGATTATTACATAACCTTATGATATAGTAGATGTTCCCCTTCCAACTCAGCATATTCTGCAAAATTTTCCAATACTTCCAAAGTTTTCATTTTATTTGGATGGTTTCAGATTTACCTGAAGTCACTGACTCCAAACACTGACAATGTGTCTGCTATGAACACATCATCATTACTGAGATTTCACAGCATCTTCAGGATGGAGATTCACCACTATGACTGCTCAGCTGCCAAAAAGTTTGCTCTTGACCAAAGCTTCAGGGATGTTAGTGTCATTTGCAGAACTAAACTCAAGTATTTGGAAAACATTTTCAAAGATAGTATGATAAATTAAACTGCTATTTTTCCTCATCATTGACAGAAGGAATATATTTGATGTCTCTACCAAATAAAAAAAAGTTCATTTATTCCTAGTGCTGTTACACAAATATTTTAAATATTATCCTATTAGTTGATTTATTATAATAATTATATAAGTATTTGTGTTGTTATTATTATTACTTCATTTTAATATTTTGCTCTTTTTCTGTACAATGTGACGTGAAAGGTCTTTGACAGGCCTGCCATCAGTACCTGATTTTTTTCTTAGTTTAACTTATATCTTTCCAGAAAAATTACTACATTTACTGAGATAACTTCAGATTCTGGTTAAGTAGTGACTTTCAGTGCCAGAGATACAAACTTACCATGTAACACGGGGTTCTGGCCAGCCAGCCACTGAACAATTAAATCTAACATTTTCCTTTTCCCAGATGGTGTGGGATCGAGGCTCAATGATAAACTCAGGAGCATGTAAGAGTTTATCTTGATTCAGCTTTCTATGGAATGCCTGAGTCTCTTCTAGCTGGAAAAGAAACATTTTATTATACACTTGATTATAGCAGCAGTTAGAAGGGCAAATTATTAATACCAAACCAAACCAAACAAAACAAAAAACCCCAAAAAAACAAAAAAAAAAAAAAAGAAAGAAAAAGGCAAAACCCCCTGCAATTTTTATTTAAACATTCAGACACACTTAATGTGTTTATTTCACCTGGACACAGAAAATAAAGTTTTCATTTTCCAGAAGTTCTCTGTCCAAACTAAGTAGATTTGATTTTAAAGGGCTTTTCCTCTCAAAACTATTCTAACTAAAATTATATTCCACATTTAATTACTTATTGTTTTAAATACAGAGTGGAAGGTGAAATAGGCCTGAAATTCAGATGTCTTCTGTACTTGTGCTGTAATGCACAAGACCTAGGCTCTAAAGGCTAGATCAGGGTCCCTAGGCTCCAGGCTCTAGATCTAAAGGTCTAGACTCTCTATGCCTAGATAATCTCTGACAGAACTACTTTCAAACCTTTTCTCCTGACAGGATCTTTCATCCTCCTAAGGTAACTGCTTGACTATCCACGGAGCTGGGAAAAACTCCTAATACGGTATAAATCTTCCTTTCTGCAAAAATAATTATTTCTTTTCTGCCCTAACTTTCAAATATATGGAGAATTCCAGGTCCTTGTATTCATATTATTAAAAGAGGATTTTTATAAACAGGGCAATACCAGTTTTCCTTACAATGGTTTCTCAGTACTGGACAGGTTCAAGAGATTTCCATTGAAAATACTTAGGTTAATTACTACCATTGTTGTGATTGCCCATGGATTATATCAGGGCAGTGGCGTGCTAGGCACTTTACAAACACCAAACAAAAAAAGACTAACTTTCTTTTCCAGCTTAAGTATTAATTTCTAATCTTTTACCGTTTTCTTCATGGCCACACGTTCAGCAGACTCCCGGATCGCCACTTTCCTTGACTTTTTTTCATGATGTTCCTCTTCAGAAGTTGTCTTGGCCACCTTGCTGACACTAACTCCTTCCCCTGTGGCAAAAAGGTTCCTCTTGGCAACATATGCAGCACTTTCCTTAATTCTCTCTTCTTCAGTGTCTGTGATACCACTGATATTCACTTGTCTGAAAGAATTTTTAGAAATTGGAAAATGCTGAGAACATGTTCCATTTCTACTTGCTACCACATCAGCCACTACGGTGGCCAACACCCTTCTGCTACACCACTCTCATATGTATTCAAAGCAGAAACATGGAAGGGATTCTGCAGAAAGACTGTCCAAAGTCATGGCCATGTTCAGGGCCTCTCCCTCTAAATATGCCACGCACACTCTCAGTTTAAACATTATCCTGCTGTGGCTTTTTATCTCCATCACTATAAAGATGAGTGTAAGGCACAACCACAGATCTTCAAGGTATTAACTTACAGCTGCAGTGTTTGTAACAGCACTGCCAAAGGGGCAACAGATAATTGTAGCTTTATAGCCATCAATATCCTCATTCATGAATTATTAACCCCCCATCCCACCCTATTCAACTATAGACAGCAAAAAGTTCTCTTTGTTCACAGAAAGTTCCATCCAATATTGCTATATATGCTACATAATTTGTATATGCTATATAAATTCCATTCTGTATTATCTTTCAGGAAGATAACTATGGATTTTCTTGCAGTCTCCTCTTCAGGCTCTGTTCAGAGGTGAGACACAAAGAGTTCTCAATGGGTGCAATCCTGTTTCCACACTCACACTCACTTTTGAAACCATACTGGTTTGGCACTGCCAGGACATTACAGCTGCTGTAGTGGTGCATGCACAATGAGAGTTCCTTGACTTAAGAAGAAGCATCAATATCCTCCTGCTAAATTTAGTTACTGTAAGGGAACATTAGATAGCACACTGAAAACAAACTCTGTTTAAGTTCTCATTAAGTGCCATCTTGCAAGCACTATAGAAACATCACCTCTGTTTCTAGAGTGCACTAAAGCATAGACTCTCTTTTATCATTAAACACTTACTACTACAAAGCAAAAAATAGAAGGAAGAAAATTTTTTGGTTTTTTTTTTTTTTTTAAGATAGCCAATATTATGCATCTGACAGCACATCTCAATACTAAAAAAAAATTGAATTTCAGCTCAGAATCAAGTGTCCAGCCCCCTACATATGAAGTCAATTGCGTGAGATGCAAGACAGTCAAGCAGTGGAATGCTGTTAACTTAATTACATTTAACAGCTGCTGAAAGGACTAAAAATCTTACTTAACAGCAGAGAGCTTTGACCACCCTCAAACTCAGCTTCCTGTGTTTTAGTCTGCTTTAAGAGGATGATCCTTAAGAAATCAGTGGAATGATAGATTCCTTCCACTTAGGCACATCAGATGTCTCCACAAATATCACCTGAAGATGCAGATATATGGAAGAGATTTTTTAAAACAATTTTGAAAAAAATCAGTATAATGAATATGAATATAGCTTCCTACATTCATTTTAAATGAATCCATGGCATTTTTCTTCAAAGGCAAACTGATACTATTCCCTCCTTAATTACATTAGTTAAGATCTCAGCAACTTCACAGTGTGGACTGGTTCCTCAAGACATTAAGCATCTTTTGGGAACTGATGAATATCCTCTGACTAAAATAGAACTCATCCTAGTCATCTGCAGTTGTAATCCCCAGATGCTTTTGATCAACAGTATTAAATATTTAGCTTTTCTAATAATTTCTCCCGGTTATAATCTTCCCAGATCAAAGAGAAACATGTTTCCTTAAATGACAAATGCAAAAACCAGCAAACTGTACCATTTAAGAGTGGATTTCACAGTCAAGTTTTACAGTCAAGTCTCAAGGGTTTTCAGTAGAAAATAATTTTCAACTAGATCCAACCAGATCCAACCCCAAATGGCATAGGCAAAATATCACTTTAAGGGTATCTGCCATCTACATTCCTTTGGCATAGGCTTATTAGTGATTGCAAATAGTTCATGAGCCACATTCAGCAACTTCAGCACTTCTGGCATTACATCAAGCTCTGGGTGTTTTACTGTCTAAAATACTGTCTGCCTGCCCACAATTTTTTCTTGCAAGGATTAGCCCAGGTGTTTAAAAGGTGTTTAAAAGGATCAGTTGCTAAGTGAATAATCTGAGCGAACTATTCTTTCTACAGCAGAACCTGAGGGTTCTGAAGCAGAACCAAATAATGGAAATGGTGACACACCGCTGAAGGTCACCCAGCTCCAACAAACCCACAGAGAGATGACCTTTATAAATAACTATTCCTTTTAACAGCTCTCTGCCTATGGGAAACAACACATCAATTTCACTGGGGAATTTGGGAATGACATATAGCATGCACATGCTTCAATGGGCTTCAGCTGTTATCTTTCAAACAAAAATAAATATCTGAGAGGAATGTGGCATGCAACTTCCACAGTCTTGGCATGTGGTCATGAGCATGATTCCAACAGTGAAAAGCTTAAACCAGATACCATTTCATGTCATGTTGAGTTGAGCACTTAACAGTCATCATATGCTCTTTTTAACTAATTTTAAAAAATTTTAAAGTCCCAAAACAAAATCTAAAATGTTTGGGTCATTTCAGTGGCAGAAAAGCACACACAGCTTTCTGAATTGCCATAAGCAAAAAGTAAGATTGACACACACAAAAAAAAAATCCCCAAAAAACCACCACCAACAAAAAAATTTGATAGTACCTTTTAATGTAGAATCCTAAACAGGACCCCAAAATATTTTACTGACACAAATAAATGAAGCTACACACCATAACATTGAGTTAGATATTACTGTATGCATTAAAAAATGAAATAAATGAAGTAATTTCTTAATATTTGTTAAGATGTTAACATGATGTGCTAAGATCACAGAGACCTGTAAAAAAGCTAAGTACTAATCAACAGTTGTGGTTTTTGACTATTGCCCAATACTATAAATTTTACTTGTGTAGACTCAACATACAATAAAAAGGAAGGATATTTGTGCTTGAGGGCATGGGAGACAGATGATGGTGAGCTCCAAAACTGCTACATAAGTATAAACACTGGCTGAGAGGCAAAAGTAGTGAGAAGCCTTGAGAATATGTTATCTCAAGTTTTGTGAGACTGCCACATTTTTATGTGTTTCTATCACAAAAGATACAGATGAAACTCCAAAGCAATTTTTTTAAAAGGCAGCAGTGTGTTTTTTAATGCTGTTTGGATCAAAGAGCACTGAAACCAACACAGGAATGTACAAGGGGTGAGAAAAAATTACTCTGAGACAGTGGGAGGGAGTTAATAAAACCCAAAGCTACTGTTCTCATCACAAAAGCACCACAAATGCTCAAAAGGCCAGAGCAATAACATCCTCCACAGACAAGCTGGAACTCAGGTCACGTGAAACCACAAGTTTGGATATAAAGCAGAACTGCCTTTGGGTGTTGGTGAAGCAGTAGACAGAGAAGCACTGGCTCCCAGAACAACTTGGATGTGTCCCCTGAAAAAAATGCTGTGCTGCAGAGGAAAGACAGGTTGAAGGGAGGTTTCTCTTCAACCGCAGGTGGGCAAGAAAATTTTTTCCTGGCCTCTAACCAGGAATAATTCTCCACACTACACCCCACTATGTATTAATCTGAACAAATGACTATGCTGGAACTGCTGGAGACTCCTACTAAAATCACTATGCCATACCCCAAAAAGGGCAGGGGAGCCTCTTTGCTGCTGTTGGTTCTGGCTTCCACATAAAGTTCACATTCAGCTTTACTGAGAACACTGCTGCAGTAAGATGTATTACATCAGTAGTAACCATGCAATAAATACCACCAACACGTGAGATCAGGATGAATCATTACAATGGATTAGAGAAAGCATTTGGTTTTATTCCAGGTTTTCCCTGTGCCAGGACAAGATATTAACACATTGTTTCATTGTTTCTATGTTTAATGCTTGGTAGGACAGATTTGATTACAGAACAAGTCTTCAAACCAAAAGAATAAGCTGAATAATGTGGACAACATGCTTGCCAGGTTCCCAATAGGCAGGGTTCTAATTATATTTTCATTTCATAGAAAGTGGCCCTGACAATGTGTTCAAAACAAAGTCCAGACACGTAGGGTCCTTTGCCCTGGCTCTGGATGAACAATGTCCAATTTTCTGCCAGTCAGTTGACTTTTCTTTTTCTTTTTATCATTCATATGAAGTGCAAACTATCACCATAAGATCCATGAGTGTAAAGATGGATTAATGGATTTGTTATTTTATAATTTGTCAATAAAATGTCAGAAATAAGATACCAAACAAAATGAAAATGAACATACCTTCCTGTGAATATGGGCACTGAGTAGTCTAAGGCTTCGTTCTCTTTGTTCTCTGATATCAAACTCTGTTTTGCCCTCTTTGCTTTGGGACTCATCTTATAGGATTGATCTTCTATCATTAAGTTGGAATTTTTCAGTCTGAAATAAAAATTATATTGTTAAAATCAGGAAAAAAGCTGCTAAGAAGCACTCAAAAATGCAATTAAAGTACTACAACTTTTTGCTGTCTTGTTTTGTAATCAAGAATTTATAATTTTTAATAGCCATAGTTTCAGAGTTATTAAACATATAACTAAGTGTACTTTTGACAACCCCATAATTACAAACATACCACTTATGCTCCTTGGTATTAAATCTGAATAGATAGAGTAAGCAATATACCTGGTAGCAATGTACTTTTAATAGCTTTAGGGTTGGGACTTGGGAAGATTGTTCAAGTCTCTCTACAGAAATTGTAGGGCACTGCATTGCTCAGAAAGCAGTGTTGCCATTCTCACTGCTCTCCCATACCACTCCAATGGGAAGAGAAGAGTTGACATAGCACAGATAAATGGAGGATGACTGAAAAGGAGGAAGAGCTTCCCCCCCGCCCCGTCCTCACCAGCCTGGGAGGGATTCTGGAGACCATGAAGCGCATTTGAGGCAATCACTTTAGGTTAATTTTTAGCATAGTTACAAATTGTGTAAACAAAGCTTGAAACACCTGGTCCTCCTTTGCCAAAGCACCACATATCTAATTGCCACATCTATTGAATGTGCTAATTATTTGTCAGCCTTTAAAAAATCCCCAAAGTGTCTATTCACCTGTCTTGCAACATCACCACAGAAAATCACGTGTGAGTCTGCTTCTGGTCTGAGGATTTGTCTACACAGTCTGAGCTCCCTGCTTATGTGTGCAGATACAGGAGCAGAATGATGGTTTCTTAGCAAGGCTCGTTAGCCCTGACATGTGCCTCTGTCAGGGATAACCTGCTTCCTACACCCTGGATACCTTACACTGGTTACACATACATCAAAACCCATGCTAACACTGGGCCCCTGGGAATGCTTCACATGCATAATGTAATATAATATTATATCCTTGGGCTAATGTTTCCCTTAGGCTGTATCCCTGCAAAAGTGCCACCACCAACACAAGAAGAGTGCTTAGTTTCCAAAATACATGCTAGTAATCTATCCACTGAGACTGTGTGTGAGATGACAAGGATCACTTTCATTCTCCCATCTTTCCTTCCTTCATTTCTTTGTGTCCATCCCTTTGCCCAGACTGAGTTCTCTCCCTGCCCAGTTCCTGTTAAATCAGTCTCCCATTCTCTAGCTCTCTGTCTTAATGTAATTCCTCTGTGCTTCCCAGGTGCCACCATCACCAAGCCTGCAGCACTTCTGCCAAGAGACCCTCAGTACAGGGGGTAGAAGAACCATGCACTGCTTCTCCTTCCTTCCTCCTCTCCCTGTAACCTGCTTTCCACACAAAAGAAGGCACAGCCCGTGAGGGACTGTGGCACACACTGCAGGACTGGGGCCAAGGGTTTTCCATGTCAGGCACCACTGGGTCAGCTCAGGCACAGACCACATCTACAGAGAGAGATGCTGTGGGCTCTGGGTTTTGACACCAGGCACTACCCAGGACAGCCAGGACTCCCTGATTTAACAGGGAGTACAAGAGAGGCAGATCCAGCTTTAGGGACAAAAATCCAAGCAGAAAACACTTGGGAACAGTCCAGGCAGAGTAAAATAAAAAAGGAAGAGAGAGACACATTGAAATGGGGTGTGCAATGGCTTTACTCCTGGGCTGGACAATGATGTGGTGCAATCACTATAGCAAACCACAAATGCACTGGGACAACTCATCAAATAAGGGATAAGAAACATGAAAGGCAAATTATTTTCATTACTTTTCTTAATTGAACTAGAGTCTGTAAGGAGCTGCAGATCTTTACTTAGCAGGTGACTTTTATTCCTGTCCTATTTAAAAATGGGTCAAACCTGGAATTTTGACTCTGACAGCCATTAGATTTCCTCAGAGCTTTAGGCTGAACCTGTTAGGAGGCCACTTCATTCCTAGTTGTTTTTAGATCATGAAGGATCACACTACCAATTGAACTTCAATTAAAATGTCTGGAACTTTTTATTTTCATAAATGTAGTTGAAATGTGGTGAAAATTTCAGCTCAGGTATTTACAACACTGTTAAATCCAGACAAACACATTATTCCTAAAGGAGAGATTGGTCTTGCAGTCAGTTTAGTTTTCATTAAAGGTCCAGATTACACATTCATGCAGGGAATTAATGGGAAGCATATATAGCAGTTCCCATCACTCCCTGCTAGGCATTTTGTTGATATCTTTCCTGTATGGCAGTGGGGGTTTCCTATCTTTCCTTTATATCTCTTTAAAACTATTTGAAAAGGCAAATTGCCTTTTCAAATAAATTGCTAATAGATAAATATTCCTTAGGGTGTATATATGTATATATATTTATATAAATATAAATTTATATTTATAAAAATATAAATTTATAAATAGATTTATAAATAGAATAAATTGCTACAGGTTCTGTTTGTTTGGAGGCTGTTTTTTCCCTCAAACATTCCACATGTTTGAAGTTGAATATCTCACCTTAATGACCATACCACAGCACCCAGCTGATGTTTTCAGAGGGATACCTTGAGTCACTCCAAAATGTTCTTTAGAATTACACTGCATAAACCAAGAGATTAGAAAAATAAATTTGAAGCAGCAGAAAATGTTTCTCCTTTCTAAATTCTATCATTTGCTTCTGTTCTGGCAGAGCTAGATGAAGGCTAGGAGAAACATATTCAAATGGAGCTCTTTGCTTGAGAGAATAGGTTAAACACTATTCTGTTATAAGGTTTATTTCCCTGTTTTCCTTTGTTCTTAGTATTTCTTCCTGTGTAACACAAAAACAAAATCCTGCCTAAAACCATTATTTAGGTGGCCCAAAGGAGGACTCTGTTTCTTGAACCAGATTCTAAAATCTTGCCCTTTATATTAAAACGTTCCAACCTTTTACCTGATATGTGGAACAGAATCTCCCCAGAGGAGCAAGAGCAGGGTATCAGTGCTCTCTAGTTTCATAGGGAGGAACAGTACCATGACCTTTTAACATCTTTCAGCCTCATCTGATATGCCCAGCTAGCATATGTATATTTTTTTCCCAGGTCAGATATTATCTGTACAGGTTTATCAAGGTTGGTGACCGAAGCCTACTGTCCTTACTTCAGGGTGGTTTCCAGCATGTTAAAATGTCAATGCCAGCATTTTCCTGGTTTTTCATTAGAGTTGTAAAAGGCACAGGCATTGTTCTGTAGAGATGTAAGAAAGAGAGGCTATTAACTTTTCCCTCTAGCCTAAAGAGGAGCTAAAGAAAACATTGTGCAGGGCATCTGCAACTCCCAAACAGATTTTTTGTTCTCTCTTGATGTCTTATCCTCAGACAGAGAATATGTTGGCACTACCCTTGTTTCTGTGCCTGAAGGGACAAGTCTCCCACACTGCCCAAAGAGAGTCTGAACCCAGTGGATGTAGAAATGTATTCTGGAAGCAGACCACAACACCTTATTCTTTAGTCATGTCACTCCTGCATGAAAAGGCACATGTAAGCTCTTTTACACCTCTAAAAAAACCATGTATCTTGTCCTAAGCAGAAAGAGAGAGTGGTATACACAATGGTTGCACCAGCTGTACCTGCTGGAAAAGCTCCATTAGCTACAAAGCCCTGTCCAGGCTCTCTTTTTAGCAGCTGTTTTTTTCCTAATATGCAGTATTTTCATTTACTGTAAATAGGAGATAGAGATAGAGGATCGGCAAACCCAGTTATAGGAAAGGAAAAAGAAATTATTTTCAGCAAAGAACTCTTTAAATTCAGCCTCTAAAAATGAGAAATGCTCTCTGGTGACTTTTAAGTTGCTGACAGGTTTGTCACAAGCCCAGGCAATATTGCTGGCAATATTCCCTGACACAGCTTCCACAACAATTTCATTTGAAGGGGAATTGTTTCCACATAGCAGGTCTCATTAAAACAATTTCCATGCTTGAGTATGACATCTGGAATCCAGCTTCTTAACCCTCACCTATAATAAACCAAAGGATGAGCAGTGCCAGGATCATGGTCTTCTAATGTTTCTGGAAGTGTACTATTTACTCAGCCTTGTCCAGATCCTGGTTACAGTGTTGTTCAGGAGAGCATTAGCTCTCACTGGCAGCCCAATTAATGGCAAGTTGGAAAGGCATTTTTCCTCTCTTTGCTTGGTACACCTGAATTACACCATGTCCTCTTTGCTGCTTTGCCTGACCTGCAAAATACATGCAAATGCCTGAGTCACACCAGTAACTTCTGCTTTCCCTCTAAGCAGGTATCTGGCCCTTCTGGTGGCAGATAATCTGTCTGTGACACAATGGGCACAATGGGATTATTGATACTGCTAGACAGGAGACAATACTGCCAGACACATGGAAAAGCAGTGAAAGTTTGAGCAAAGGCAAATCACTGAGCTTCCACAAAAAGGAGTTAAATGAGTTTAATCCAGCAGCCCTGTTTGACAGCCCTGCCGTTCTATAAGAAGCTTTGGCAGATCTGACTAAAATCTCAGAAGCACACAGAGGATGGAGCACTGCTGTGGAAGAAGGAGCCAGGAGCCAGGTTTCCCACAGGAGCAACCTGCCCATGCTGGCAGCCCCCAAGGGCTGGATGGGGAAGAGGATGTGTGGCCACAACATCGGCTTGTGGGAGACATGCACCCCTCACCTGAACAGAGCCTCAAGGGAAGCAGCACATGTCACTTTTCCTGCCTCTGCTGAAGCCAAAGAAGAAGTGCTTGGCTAGAGACAGCCCCATAAGCTGGTGGGGAGGGCTGGGTGTGAAGAGGCAAGCTCTACATGGTGAGATGCCCTTTCTTTTGGGAGCCCAGAGGTTTGCACCTTTGGCCAACTGCAACCAGCAGAGCTGCAAGCTTTCACACTTGCTCTTGATTTTGCCAGTTTTCATTTTGCTCCCTGTAGACCTTCAAGCTGTTGTGGTGTGAAGAAGACTTGAAAAGTGGAGGACAGGCCACTTGCACAGTGAAAATTTTTCATCATCCTGAAAAATCAAGCTGTGGCTCCTTCAAACTGCCTGTATTCACACCCTGGGAGTGTTTTCCACTCAAGCAAGGCTTCAATGTCACAGAACTTGGGAGATGAGACCAGGTCAAGGTCTTGCAGGTTACCTAGTTCCTAGTCCTTCTCCACTGCTTTCCTCATGATAAATTCCTCACATAGCACTAGCTGCATGTCAACACCAATGCTTCATGAAATCTTTCCTGTACTGTGACTACAAAAAAGGATGAGACCTAAATTTTGCAATAAATATTAATTTACCAGAAGCTACTTTAGATAAAAAAAAAAGAAGTAACCTGAATAAAAACTTAATATTTGAGTTTTCCTGTTGGGATTAATGGTGTTTATCTTCAAAACTATATCCATTATGCATAAATCTATATTTGATGCTAATATTCACTGATACGCAATCAACAATTCTTGGCTGAAAAATTTTGTGTGGATTTGGATTTGTGTGTCCATTCTGGTTTTAAGCAAACACTCTACTGTTCAGGTCATTTATATACAGCATTTCAATTCAACGTTTTCTACTTCTAGAAAATTGAAAGACTTTGAAGTCTCTTTTTTTTTTTTCTACACCATTCTTTTCATATGGATGAAAACAGAAAGTCTTTGATTTTCCTAATTTATTTGAGTAACACTTGTTGTCTCCACATTACCCCTTGAAGTATTTTGGCTTATTGGGAAAGACAGTACCAATTTGGTAAGAATTTCTTCAAATTTGAACTACATTTAATTGTAGAATTGCATCATTTTTTCCACTTTACCTCTTGCAAATTGCAGAAATAGGGGCTGCAAAAAAGAAATACCAACATAGAGGCTATATTAACCATAAACCCAAGTTAAATACTGAGATTTTCATTCAGAAATATTGTCTCCTGTGTTAATTAAGTTTTGTGTAAGAGAGCTTGGAATCCCATGTATCTAATCTCCGGAGTCCTTGTCTTAGGCAGCAGCAATGAATTTTCTCCAATACAATAATAGGATCACAGAAATAAAGAAGTTGCAGCTGAGACATTCTTATCTGTGAATTATCTATTGGCAAGTCTTGTAATACAGAGTATTATATATGCAAATATGCTACTTTAAACCAAAAACTTTTACCTCAAGCAAAACCTCAGTAAATGTTTTAAATTCTCTCTCAACTAAGAAATTTCATTTCCTTCAATATTATACTGTTGACATTAGAGTTATTCTTAATGAGAACACACAGGTTTCAGAGGAAACTTGTGTGACAGCTGAAGTGTTTGCAAACAGGACTCAGAAACAGGTTTTTTTAACAATCATTTTTTTATAACTTGAAGTTCTTTTTTTATGAGAACCTTTTCTTCAAGAAGAAGGAAGCTTTGAGTTAGCGTCAGCAACAGAGTGCAGGCACAGCTGCATTGCTGCAGAAATTTGGGATATCTTCCCTTACCCAGCACCCTTTGGAAGCACAACCCTCAGTCCCAGCACCTCCAGTTTTCTTCCCTTCACCAGCAGACTATAAATGAGATTCTCACTGCTTTCTTAGTGGTAAATTATCTGAACAAGTAAAAGTGTTTCAACAGCAAAGCCTGGATATGACCCAGTCTAAGACAATCAGCTACAGAATCATAAAATCATTACAATCTCTAAGATCATCAGGTTCAACCAGTAACCCAGCATGGCCAAGCCCACCCTTAAACCATGTCCTTAAGTGTGTGTGTCCACACATTTTTTGAACACTTCCAAGAATGATGATTCCAGCATTTCCCTGGTCAGCCTATTCCAATACCTGACTACCCTTTCAGTGGAGAAATATTTCCTAATATCCAATCTAAACCTTCTCTAGTGCAACTTGAGGCCATTTCTTCTCATCCTGTCTCATTACCTGGGAGATGAGACCAAGCCCTGCGTGGTTACCTTCTCAGACAGCTGTAGAGAGTGATAAGGCCTCCCCTGAGTGTCCCTTTCTCCCAGCTAAATAACTGTATTTCCCTCAGGTGCTCCTCATAAGACTTGTGCTCCAGAACCTTCATCAGCTTTGTTGCCCCTCTTTGGACACACTCCAGTAACTCAATGCCTTTCTTGCAGTAAGGAGTTAAGTCAAGTCATTCACCTTGACTGTAACAGCCTGAGGATCAAATTCCTGAACAAACTCTGGCAAATAGAGATCGGACCCTGAGTTTTCTGAAAGCCAAGATTTCAGTGAAGGCTGAAATCACAAGGTGTTGTTTACTGTGGTACATGTAGCCCTTCTTTCATTGGTTTTGGCCAAGATTTCACCATTATCCACAATCCTGGGAGCATATTCAGTTTTCAAAATTTAAATTTTCTGCTGGACAAGTTTTGATCAGCTCTGCTAATGATACTCTTAATTTTACATTAATATAACAGCAAGCAGATGTTTTGAGCTATAATTTGTTGATTGTTTCCTCTATTGCTAACAGCTGCTCTAATCTTACTTTAATACTTCTCTAATTTCTGTAAATCTCTGAGATATATGCATACAAATAATATGAGGCTATTATAGCAAAAATATTATGCTAATGTAATGGCTTGAGCAATATTTATTACCTTAAATATTAAAAAAAGCTATACAAGCTGAGCATAACTACTCTTCTCTTGTAAAATGGGACAGGTTTGGAAACAGTATGCCTTAACCAATATACTGTGTGACAATTACAGTTTCTTGAATCACTCAGCACAAAAGGGAAACTATTAGGCCAAAGAAGAATTAATCATATATGGTCACATCAACTCAAATTTGCATGAAGAGCTTTGAGTTCTTGTACTACTCCAACCTCCAGCCAGATAAGAGACAGCCTCAATCCAAAGCTATCGCAATTCTTCACATTAAGTTCAGCTGTATTAATGTGGCTAAACAACTTGGACGGAGAAGTAGCTCATGCCTAAGCAGTTTGCAGTCAGCACTCAGCCACATCAGCATTGCCAGTGCTATTCGTATGACAGTCCAAGCATCACACATAGATTAGTTCAACAAACTAAGCTGACCATGGTCCTTCCCATTGCCAAAGCCAAGGGAAAACACTGGACCAGGAAAATACATTAATGCCAAGTTATAGAGAAACTTTATGTGGAGGAGGAGAAGAGTTTTGCCATTGTTTTCAATGGGAAGTGGTTGGACATTTTTCTACCAGGACGCTGTTTCGAAGATGGATTATCTTACCCAAAGCTGTAGGCTTCAGATCCCAGCCTGTAGGCTGCAGCCAGCTTGTTGATGGACTCAGATGCATGGCTGTAGGCAGCTGAGCTGGTGCTGAGGGACTCAGAGTCAAGGCTGTAGGCAGCAGACCTCTTGCTTTGCGCGGCAGAGCTGTCGTAGGCTGTGGATCCATGGCTGTAGGCTGCCGACTCCAGGCCGTAGGCTGCAGAGCCATGGCTGTAAGCTGCTGAGGAGTCAAGGCTGAAGCCAGCTGCAGACGAGTGGCGATAGGCTGCGGAGCCCCTGGCGTAAGCTGCGGATCCTTGGGCATACACGGCAGATTTGCTCTTTGTCTCCTTTTGGTACTGGCTCACAGTGGATGACAGCGCTTTGTGGCGGTACGCACGGTCATAGTGCTCGTGGTGTCTTTGGTAGAATGGTAAAGACATCATGGGTGCTGCCTTTGAATTTTGGGTTCCACTGCACTTTTCTGAGTGTAAATAAACAGGATAATGTCTGAAAAAGAACAGGTCAAACATAAGGACTACCGTCAAGGAAACTCCTGAGTTAGCATACAAATAATACCCAACTTCACGCAAACTAACACTGAACTTGAAAAATCAACTGCAATGATTTTAGAGTTATATTTTTGTGATGTGATTTAGACTTTCAGACAGGTTCATATTCAGGTTTCAAGATGCTCACATGTCACCCATCATGACCTTTGCACTCTTGCATCTGTTCATTTGTAGTTGGCTCCCTGCTACTGCTAACTACTCAAGTTTTATGTGCTCATTTATTACTGCAAACTAATGAAACTCTGTGTGCCTGGCTTCTTCAGAGACAGTATAAATAATTTTGTTCAATTACAATAGAGATAATAAAGTAATAAATTACTTTTAAAGGCATGAGCAAATTCAACAAAAAACTATAAAAGCTGAAACAAAAATATATGAACATTTCATTTATTTTTGTAATCCAATTTTCAGATTGAATTTAATCTTCCATTTATTATTACAACAGTGAATAAAAACACTAAGATTGAGAAGGAAGTCAGTTTTTCTCTAAATGTGCATTACAGTGATTGTTTTGTATGTGATACCAGGGTTCAATTTAAAAGGGGTTATTGTGCATTATACTTTTACAGTTGAATCAGGGATTCAGTCTATATGCAATGGGTAAAATAATATCATGCTCCGCAATGCAAATCCTTTTCTTTTAACCTAAATATCATGTTCAAGATTGCCAAGACCCTTCCTCCAGATAATTGGTCCATTTAATTTTAATTTGCATGTCATCAGTTGATTGTCTTGTAGTCACTTGTAGTGCAAATTTTGATCAGGTGAAAGGTAGTTCCCCTCTCAAAATGGGATGAAAGTTGAGTGCAGAAAGTATTTCCCTTGTCTGCTTGTTTGTTTTAAAAACAGCAGTTCCATCATTATTTTGCTTTTTAATTTTGCTGTTGTTAGAACTGACTTTTTCTACTTTGACATGCAAGTTTGCCTCAAATAATCCATATGATAACCTTTCTTTCTCTTTCTTTTAGGCTCACATGGCTACTAGGATTGTCCCTGAAAAGGTTCCTGATTAGGCGACCTTTTGTAGCTCATAGAAGTGAGCTACAATAAGGAAATGTTAACAAGGATTTAAAGAAGATCCAAAAACAAGGGTGAGAGGTGTTTGTTATTGTTTTGGGAGGTTTTTTTTAATATCAATCACAAGAGTAGGAAAATTGTTCTGCTTCGTGATTTCTTCATATTAATGAAAAACTATTTAATGTTTGGACTTAAAATACACTTACAGAACTGGAAGACAATCATGACTTCATGAAAGTCTAGATATACAATTTGGGCTGTCCTGTGCAGGGTGATGATCCTTGTGGGTCCCTTTCAACTCAGAATATTCTGTGATTCTGTGATTTTTTTCCCCCAGTCTTTATGCCCCCTAGACTTCAATCCTTGGCTTTTTGTTTAGTATTTGGTTCTGATAGCAAGTCAACAAATTTCAAACTATTCTCTTTGACAACTGCAGAGGTATTTGCCCTAACCAAGGCAAATTATGAGAAAGAAACCCAGAAACAACCAGAAACCAAACCCAAACCCAAAAAAAACCAGAAACAAGGAGGAAAATTTTCTTCTATTTCAGGCATTTCACAAGGGAAATGCTCCTTGTAGGATAACTTGATTATTTAGTTGCAGGAAGTCAACAAGGAAGAAATTTATTCAGAAACTTTTTATGTAAAAGAAGTTGCTGATATCCTCACCACAGCAAAACTGTGACTTCAAGGAGACCAGATTATACATTTACTTTATTTTTATCTGAGGAAGAAGGAGAAATGGGAAAGAGCGTTAGCCCATTGGTCTCTATGTCAAAAAATTTATGCTCCTTTTTAACTCTCTTATTCCTAATGCTGGCTATATTTTCATATCAGTCTAAAATAATACAATTTTTAGAAAAAAGAATGTCTAGCATTCTTTTTTTCTAATACCTGTCAGTATTTTGTGTTGTTACTTATTTATTAGCCACCAGTAGTATGTAGTTCCTCTGTATTTCCCTAGTTTCAGAAGACTTTTTTCTTCATTTTTATCCATTGCCTCCCTCTTCTACCTCTGCAGAGCTGGGTTTGGACTTGTAAGTCATTGTGATCACTGCCTAGGAAGGTTAAGGCATACATAAGAATATTGTCTTGCACACTGAAAGGGAAGGAACATGGGAACATCCTGTTTTCCTTCTACAGAGTAGTATGGTTTGTCTTCACCAGCTTTATTTGAAGTGTTGGCTGGCTTCACCATTCATACAACAGCCACAATGCTAGCAGGCATTCAGCTCAGGCATTCCCACAGCCTTCCAGGCTTCAAAGTATGGAAGGCGATCCACAAGTATGAAGCACTGCATGTGTTGCCCATTAAGAAGTTAAACGAGGCATTTCATTTATATTTTGTCAAACCAGAAGAACAAATTAAAATGTACAAAGGAAACATTTTTCTTCCAAACAGGAAAGGTCTGGATCTTGCTGTCCTCAGGAGTAAAAGTCTGTGATAGGAGTAAGGACTGTGATAGTAAGGCAGGCACTGAGCACTAAGTCAGCTCTCCTGGTTCAAATCAAAGACCAGCACTGACTCACATCACGTAAAGGGAAACTCCTTTCATAGGTATTTTATCACACCATGAGTTATGTTTTGTATTTCCTCTGAAACATCACGGATTGCTCACAGGCCAGGATAAGTTGGTTACATTAGTCTGATCAGATACAGTAGGGTGTTGCTATCAGAGATGACAAGTAACTCAGAAACTTCCAAGGACTTTGCTCCTACCTGGAGCACTGCCTGATTATCAGACTGACTGCCATCTCTTAAGTTTTATCTATGCTACCTGCACCCACTTGGTCTGTGCGCACCAACCAGCCCCCTGCAGTGTGAGGGCAACCACTCCCTCTCAAGATCAGTGTAGCACTTCAGAGCTTTGCCTAAAAGTATTAGTGGCCATAGTCAGATGAATTCACAGTTTTTGGAGCTATATTTTAGCAGCTGTTGAACTGAGTATTTAAAATTACTGAGCGGACAGAGTTCTGTACTTGTCCATAGTTCATAGCTACACATTAGAGGAAGTGATTCTGCTGGCATAAGCTCTTGTGCTGTTTATCAGTCTGTGTAATTCTTTAAAGATCTGCTCCATCAATCAATGAAAACAGTGAAATAGATTTTAAAAAAAGAAATTCTTGTAAGCAGAGAAAAGATAACATCCTATGCAACGAGAAAATATTTAAGTTATTTAAACATTCTCTAAGCCCACAGGAGAGTACATGACAAACTCCTCCTATATCTCAGTAACCCAGGCTTCATTTGAGAGTACTGTGACAATATGCAAAGATAGCTGAGTGAAAATAAAAGAGCCACTGCACTACTTTCTTTTGTTTCACAGCTGAACGTTCAGATGTCTCCAATTCACATCCACAAATCCCTCAACTGCTGAGCTATGAAGAATAAAGGGAGCTACAATCAGCTTGGCATTACAGATTCAGATTAAAAATAATTGAACACATAAAACCTTCCGGCATAAAAAAACCACTTACCAGGATCCAAATGAATGACAGCAAATGGAAGAGCTCCCAAGTGGATGAATAGCACAAAAATACAGCAACAATGAAGCCAGCAAAGAAAGGAGGTAGTTAGGACGAGGGGTAAGGACTGGACTTCAAGGTCCAGAACAAAAATAATGCCTGCAGTCAGTGGAATGTCAGAGCCCCAGTCCAGACCTTTTATGGCCAGGGGGATGCTATAAATATAGCATGGAAGAGGGAGAGAGACAGAGACAGATACCGATACCCTGTACTATCTCTGTGCAAAGACATGATGACGGCAGCCTCAAACTAAAGGAGATACAGAGTTCTCCCTTTAAAATATCCTCACTAAAATCTGCATAAAATCAGCATTCCAATTAAAAATTATTTCTAGGATTTCTTTTCCTTAGTTAAATCAGATTTAGGAAGAGAGGAAAAAAAATTGCATCATGAACCAGAAACTAGGAAAGACCAATCCCTATGTTGACCTTTGCTATGGTACAAGAATTTGAACATTTTATTGGTTCTTTTTTCAATGCCAAGCCACAGCACATGTAACATAAATATTTCAGCTTAATGACAGACAATCTATCAAGACTCTCTAAAGCCATATGAGTTACATTTCAACAGAAATGTATTTTCTTTGTTCTGTTGACACAGTTACTTTTTTATCTTCTTCATTAAGATAAAATGCTAAATTAAGAACATGACCTCATGAGGCATTTAAGTAGATATAAACAATGCAGCTCTAAAATCCAACTTTTTGTTTCCAAATTAAACAGTATTACCTCTAGGAATAATTAAATGGGCTTGGCTTCTTTCATTTTGGTCCCAGCATTCTGGCATAAAAATGAGTAATCAGTGTGGCTGAATATTACATCAGAACAAGCTCTGTTGTAATCTAGATCTCATCTGAGATCTAACAGGTGGAATGCAGTGTGACCTCATTGTAAATACAATTTACCTCTGCACTGTAAATTTAGCTTTCAATAAAAGCGATTAGTGCATTTTATTTTGCTAATTTGCATCGACAGAAATATTAACCCTCTCAGTTCTGCTATAGTTTCTTTTCACACTTGACATGCAACACAACCAAGAACTTGCCAGATTCTCCTGCTCTGCTAGCACATCCCCTTTATGGGTGTAACCACCAGAAAAAGGTCTGGACAAGGCTAGAGGTTCCCAGGCTTTTCTCTACAATAGTTCATCAACATCTTCACCTCACCACCTTGATTCTACATTAAATCCCTTCATTGTCCCCACAAGCTACTTCTTCCCTGGGGAGCCACTGCCTCCTTCCTGGTGCTCCACCATGTAGTAAGTTCAGAAGCCTCCTCACCTCCCACACCAGGAGCTGCTCAGGCGCACCACACGTTTGGACTTTTGGTTTTTGCTCATGAGGACAGAAACTATGGCCAGCAAAAAGTTGTGCAGTCATAGAAACTGTATTGTGGCTCAGGAAACTGGAACTGGCCAAATCTGGAACAGGCAGAATGGAAACCAGGCACCTTAATACAAGCTTTTCTTCCCTCAGAATGCTGTGCCAGTGGCAGTGCCACTGTTCTATAGGCTCTGGACTATAATGTATATTTTTAGTTATAGTAGATGGAGTCTCAGTGGACAGACTCCTGGACTGCATTACAACTCCTGATCAACTCCTTTGCCATGGGTCATTTTCACTGACATCGTAAAAGTCTTAATGACAGGGAAATTGCTTTTTAAGAAGACAGGAAGATGTAGAGAAATGAAAACAATTAAACATCACATTTCTCTGCTTTAATTGCAAGACAATCTGTATAGCTTACACGTGGGGGATAAAAATCTGAACAACATTTGTAAGGCATAATGGCACTATGAAGTTCAATACAGTTTTCAATATCTGTGCTGCCTCCGTTCATTCTGTAAATAGAATGGGAGATACAAAGTGTAACAGCAAAATATTATTTTGCCCCTTAAATTTACACAATTTCAGATCTAGCTTTATTATGGCAAAATATCCACAGCTAATTTCAAATCACTGAACTCCTATTTGAATATCAAAGTACATATTTTAAATCATTTGGAGCTAGACAAGCCTCAGAATCCCTGCAGCACTCTGCATCCAAATGTATTTAGTCACATTGGGCTTGGGAGAGACACCCTTAGGGAATATTAGTTCTGTCTTCTCCTAATTAGAACTACATAGTGCTGGAGACCAGTTTGTTTTTCTGAATGGGAAAGCTGGAATATTAATTTAGAACCTGACATGACAGAACAAAAAGCTTTCCAGACTGTCCACTGAAGATTTGAGAGCTACAGCATCCTGTAGCTGGGGGCATAAGTCAAATTCCACAGCATCCTGGTCCATCTCTTTCATTTGAGTATAATCTTAAATAAATCTAGCAAAACAGTTTTTGGAGAGCAGAGGCTTTGAGCATGTGTGTTGTCTTCTGGAGTTTGCTTTCAAGCTTGGGTCCAGTTTTCTGAATTGATTTTTATCAAGGAAAAAAATCACTTTAGGAAGATGTGCTATTGTCCATTATACTCCAACCAGCCATCTTCATAACCCACTGAAGGGAAGGGAGTTCAGTGTTCCCTGCCTTCACTCATAAGAAGGTATTAATATCCAGGTTTCTGTTGATTCTCTACATCACTCAGATCATATATTTAACAAGGAGTCAACCTTTTAACAGAAGGGTCTGGGTGCAGCCTACAACAGCTTGAGTGTCTGGCCTCACATCTGAAGAACCAAGTACAAGACCACTGTCTCCTTAATACAGATAGAAAATTTTCCAAAAGCCTCAAGCTATTGACTGTTGGTGCCTAGATCAATTTTTCATCATACAGAAATATTTGCCTTACCATTATTAGCAACATTTATTCTACAGTGTCTCTCTGGAACTGGAAATGTCACATAAAAATGTTGCTGAGAGCATTTATTTTCCTTTGTAACATTGTAAAGATTTCTGTCCATAATAAAACCTTACCCCAAGAGCGTATAGCAGATTCCTGGAGCTATTCCAAAAGAAAATTCTTTTAATTTCTTTAAATAAGTGCTTTTGGCACTTAGGTTTTTTTAATCCATAGTATCTCTTGTCATTTTAAATTCCATATCAAAACAGATGGTTGTAAAATGTCGTCCCGCATTTTATCATTCTTTCCTAAACATCTCAGATTTTTCAATATCTTTGTTCCAATAATGATGGATAGTTTCTAATATCATTGCTGTGTTTAGCTTTGTACCTTGGAAAGGCTGGCCGAAATACCTTGACACACGACTGCTGAAGGACCAGAGTAGTACCTGGTAACTGTTATCTGCAACTGCAGATAACCCAAACCCAGAAAACTTGACTGAGGTACAATATCTGAGCCGCTGCCACTTAGGTATGCAGCTTTTAGAAGCAGGTAATATGCTTCAACATATGAGTTAAATAGTTTAGGCAGGATATTGGCCAAACAGAGGTGCCCAATGTCTGTGACTGGGGCAGTGGGATGAGCACTGGCTGTCAGGTCCTGATAGAGGCTGTGAGGAGCTCCAATGGCCCCTGGGGAGCACTAAAAACAGTGACTGCACTGATTGTCACTCCCTTTTCTGTTATCCACAGACCATATAACTGAACTATGTCATTACAAAGAAAACAATCTGTAGATATCATCTTAGTGAAGTGCAAGCTACTATTGCAATAATACAAAGCAATTGCCTCAGGTATTATAATAATCATTTCCACAATCACTCAGGCACAGCTAACACAAATGTACCCAGTACACAAGAACATCTTCCATTTTTTTGTCCTCATATTAATTGATTTAATACTTTTGAATCAATCAAATGTTTCTTTTAAAAGAAAGGATAGTGGCTATGTCTTAACAGAAGAAACAAAAAATGTTTGTAGCTCTTTAGCCATCACCCTTTGAAATAATGTCCAATATAACAATTAGGTTCAAAAAATTAGAACTAAGTTTTGAGGGAAATTTGCATCAGAAATTCATATATTGCTTTATTCAACACTCCCTGCAGGACAGACCTTCAAATTTCAAACATCAATCATGAATAAGAAAATCTTCCAGAAATTGGGGGTGAATGCAAAAAGACCTGGTGAATACAAAGAGGTGAACATTAGACTGTTTAGTATTTAAAGAAAAGAACAGAAGGAACTAATATTAGGATCTGATGGGTGAACATGCATATCAGAGACAATTTTTGGTGATTATTTCCCAGGTGTGATTTAACTTTAAATGAAGTAGTTCAAACATCAACAGCATAAGCTGTAGCACCAAATGATCATGAAACAATTGCCAAACCCACCAAGACATTTCACAAATATTCAAATAATCAAATTATTTGAATAGTTTTTTTCAGTAACTTAAAATATCTGCTATAGCTAGTGACTTCAGATTCAAGTGCACTTATATTCCACAAAGGCAGCAGTATGTTTAACTCTGAAATGGATTAATCCTGATTTTTATCTGATGGGCCAATACTCTGGTTTCTCCATCCATGCTGTAGGATGAGTTCTTTTCATTTCTAAGAAACTTTAAGTTTGGATACTCAACAAAAGGGACTGGCATGAACTAAAATAAGGTGCTTCAAAGACTCGAGGGCAAGATCAGTTTTCTGTCTGATCATGGTCAGTATTGGATGGTTCAGGAAAACATGCAAGAAATCAAAGTGGACAGGTTTGCAGAATCCTTTCCAGGGGATGTTTCACCTTAACATTTGTAACTTACCTATGATCTTATAGCTCAAGTGACTTATAGGAGAAGTTGTGGTGGCTTAACAAAGCCCTTTATTAAAAAAAAATAATAAAGAGCTGTTTACAGTAAAATTCTAGAATTCAGTATAACACTAGTCCTACAGATGAGAGCTCAGCCTTTACTGACTTTCTGAATATCAACTGGGATTTGGTTATTTTATAAGCTGTTGAATGTTTCTAGTCCCTCATCTGTCTTTTCCTTGCTAAAGCTTGTTTCTGGCTTTCTAGCAGAAACTGTCAATGTCTTGTTAGCACATTCCTGCCTCTTCCACTGAACATCCCCTCAGCTGGACACACTTGCAAAGTGGCAGCAGCCTTCTCCCCTCAGTGACTGGAAGGAAGTAGAGGACCCCTGCCTCATTTCTCATAACTGCCATAGACAACCCAGCATCTTTATACCCAAAGAAATCCTCATAATTCAGTGTAAGGTTAAACAACAGCAGCAAAATGTGAATCCTAAACTTGCAAATCCATCTCCTCCAGGTCATTCAGCCGCAATGAATTTTTGAAGTGCTCCTCCAAAATACTGTGCCCGTGTATTCCACCAGTGAAAAGCAATGACTTCTGGGTGAGTGATTTGCACCTCCACTAAGCAAACTGCAGGGATGTTGAGAGGAGCACATATACCAAATGGGCACCAGGTGTGCCCAAAACCCCACTGACTGCTGGGGCTCCCAGGGAAAAGCAACTGTGGGTTCTCTGCCAGAGTGAGAAATCTCTGTGACTGCAGGTAGTGGAACTAGAAAGAAGTACCAAGGGCAACTTACAGGGCAGGGAAGGGCCAGGTGGGGGTGACTGACAGCTATTAAAATATCCTTCTCTGCCTACTCAAGCAGCTGGCTCAGACAACAGAGCATTATTTTTTTTTCCCTGATAACAGGTATAACAGGGAGATTTATCCAGGAGAGATTTCATTTACTAAATCCAACGTTAGTGATGGTGTAGCTCTTAAAATCTAAAGCTCAGCAAAGGACTCTTCCACCTGCTATTTACTGAGCTAATCAGTTTGGGGTGAGTTTTTCAGCCAGCCCTGATCTTGGCACTATATAGCTAGTCCAAATGAGCTAGTTAATTTAAATCTCCTCCAGATATATCTCTAGACAATGTCTGTGTGGGCATTACATTTATTATTTTTTCAGCACAAGAGCTCTGTTAAAACCCAGATGATGCTTTAAAATGAGGCATAATGGGCATAATGAGAAAGCCCAGCCTCCTAATGAAAACACTTACTTATGAAACACATATGGCACTATTAAGTCAAGGTTGTGCTTATGCAGCCTTATTTCTGTCCATGTGTCTGATTATTTCTCTTGTGTTTGTATTTCAACCACTTCTCACAGTAAAGAGCATGACCACATCACTTTGATGTGGAGGCACATTGATCACCTGCTCTCTTGCTCCTGTGCTATTTTTAAAAACTCTCCTCTTGCTTAGTTTTCATCAACAAATTTTCAATTCAAAACATCACACTGCATGCTGATGTTGCTCTCCAGTTTCTCTATTTGAGAAAAAAAATACATGGAAAAAATATCCATGATATTTGGCATGTCTTATGTGGTCATATATATATAAAGTTCATATTCTCTGCTCTATGAGACTTGGAGTGCTGCATCCAGCTCTGAGGCCCCCAACATAAGAAGGACATGGACATGTGGCCCAGAACAAGGGACAAAGATGATGAGAGGTCAGGAGCACCTCTCCTATGAAGACAGACTGAGAGCTGGGGAGGTTCAGCCTGGAGAAGATAAGGGTCTGGGGAGACCTTAGAGCAGCCTTCCAGTACCTAAAGGGGATCTACAACTCAGCTGTAGAGGAACTTTTTACCAGGGACTTGTACTGGACAAGGGGGAATGGCTTTAAAGTGAAAGAGGGCAAGTTTAAGTTGGGAATTAGGAAGAAATTCTTCACTGTGAGGGTGGTGAGACACCAGAACATGTTGCCCAGGGAAATTGTGGCTGCCCCATTGCTTGGAGTGCTCAAGGACAGGTTGGATGGGACTTTGAGTAAACTGGTCTAGTGGAAAGTTGTCCCTGCCCACGGCAGGGGTGTTGGAATGAGATGACCTGTAAGGTCCCTTCCAGCCCAAGACATGCTATGATTCTATCCCAGGAGCTCAATTTCTGAGACCTTTCATAAGAACTTAAAGGCCAAGATATGCCATAACATGGCAGAAACAAGTGATATAGGGACCATTTTGCTGTGCAAAGCAGTGGCTGTAGCACTGCTGAGTGTAGAGCCCAGCCATTTCTGAATGCTCAGCTTCTCACTACAGTATTTTTCATTTGGCACTTGACTGAATAATTTGAAATGGATGTTGAAAACAAATCATTGCCCAGTTGACCTAAAAATCCTTCTATTACAAATCTTTGTACTATTTCACACCAGCTACTTTGAATCTCTTCCACACTTTGTCAGTACTTGATCTCTGCTTAAACTGCACAAAGATTTTATATGTACTTGTAAGTTTGACAGGCATATGTAACAGAAATTTATTCAGGATATGCAAATCAAGTGGGGAAAACATTCTCTTGCTCTCTTTTTTCCCCTGACTCTGGTGATGATTGCTGCTGCTTTGCAGAAATCATAGCAGAGCTGTGGGAGCTAGAGAGCTACAAGATTCAAGCTTCCAGTCTAAAGTAATTTGTCAAAAATCTTCCATATGCTGATGTGCTTTCAAAGGAATTAAGATATTGTATTCATATCTTCCAGTTGTTTTATATTTTAAACATTAGTTTATCTAACTGTTACTTATAACCTTGGATTTTTCATCAGATCTAATTTTTTTGCGTCACAACTTTTCTATGTAGTACCTGTCATGGCCATCTCAGCTGAACTTCTTTCCTTATATGTTTTAAATTGGATCTCTTTCTGTTTGAAAGAAGAGCTGTTTGTTTAGTTGGGTTTTTTAGCCACGTAATGAATATTTAAAGAAAAGAGTTCTTGATTTTGCCCCATAACAAATTATTTTCTTACCATACTGAGAAAAAGGCAGGGAGTTTGCAAATAAAAATTAAATTAATTTTAAACAAATAGCTCTTTCTTCAAAGCCATCAAAGATCAGTCTAACAGACAAAGAATTTAATGTGGACTCTTAATAGAAACCCATCTTCAATATAATGGTTTGCAAAAGGAAAAACTGCTTTTCTTCATGCCAGTGGGTCCTGTTCTTGCAGCTATTGGCTCTTCTGAAGTATTAAGTAAATGTGAACTGGAAAAACCCTGCTGGAGGCTCTCATAGATCAGTAATTGTCAAGCATGGAAAGTAGGTTGAGACAAAAATATCCTCCAAATGAAAAAAATAAAAAAATAAACCTTGAGAGTGTGATTAATTTCCCATTCTTTTCTGGTTTCCAAGGAAAGCCTTCACCCAATGTTTGTGGCAAAACACCCCCATTTTGCTGGCCAGCTTGGTAATTTGGTACTGCCCCCTTTATAAACCATAGGAATCTGGGAGATTTTCCCAGTCTGTAACCACCACAGCTGCATGGTTCCCATGGCATGAGAATCAGAAGGTTTTGGTTCATCTCTCTTTTATATAACTTTTGGTCTTATTATTCTGTGTTCTTCCATTCATTTTTTTCTCTTTTTCTTCTCTTTTCCAAGAGTGCTTTGCTCTTCAAAGGATCTTGCTTGACTGTACAAAGCACTGAATACTAAATTTTCTTTACACCATGGGGAATTACTATTTCAAAGAGTGCAGCACCAGCAGAACTTCTAAATCTAGCTGTACTTCAATTGTGATTTATAGTCACACTTCTTTCCAATGAGTTTGCATTGTGTGCAGCAGTGTAAGGCCAACCTTTTCAGCTACTCTGGTTGGTATGTCTGCAGTAAAATAAAAGAGGGATTATTAATTTAATTGGTTTGCATTTATGCACTTGGAACAATTTTCAGTTGCCAAGAAATTCATTATTGATCTTAAGCAGAAAAAATCCCTCTAGGAAAATGATTAAGCAATTAAGCCTCTGCATAAGTGAAAGACTTCTGAAACTGGCTATATATTTTCACTGATAGGATTGCTGGTGACAGAGAACAAGTGTCCCATCATTTTACTGTCATCACTCTATTTGCAATTACTTCTGTTTAAATAGCCTTTCATTTGTGGAAATTTGCATACTGTTTTACATTTCCATTTTCATACTGCTAGTCCATCTAACATTTTCTAGTAATTACTATCAACAGACAGTACAGCACATCTAAAAGGCAATTTGGATCTATAATGAGAATCACAAAAATCACAAAATAATTAAGGTTGTAAGGGACATAGGTGGTCTTTTGTTGACCCTCTAATTGAAAGCAGGGTCAACTGTGAGACTGTTCACAGCTTTGTTGAGTTGGGTCTTCAAAACCACCAGCAATGGAGAGTGCACAACCCCCCTGGGCAACCTGTGCTAGCCCTCGCCTTTAACTGCAGAGAGACAGGAGTATCATCCATACATCCTCACAAACCTAGGGGCTCTCCTCCAGAATCCTACTTTGATTTTTCATTTTTCTTTTTAAAAAACTGTGACATGTTTGTGGCTCTACAATCTAGTGTTTAAACTCCTCCAGATACTCCAATGCCCACAGGTTGTCTGTCAGCACTCTGAAAGTTGTGGAAGAGTAACAGCAGACCATTTGGAGATCTGATGACAGATTTGTTTTAAAAATCTCTGCAGTTTAAGCAGTGCAGTTTCAGATGTATTTTACTATTCTCTTTATTGTTTCAGAACTGTTAGCATCAGACCCACCCCTGGAGTCAGTAGTTTATCAATGACACAAAGCAAATTGTTTTTGCTCCATTGCACAAGTTTCCAGTGTCTAACTGTGGTTGCAAAGCTTTCTTTCAATTCAAGGGCTGATTTTTGACAGTGACAGGCTCTAAAGAAGATTTAAAAGGTATTTTGACATTGCAACCTACTTGCTCAATTTTCCATCTCCCATCCTTATATTCCCATATCCTGCTTCTCAAACTTTGTCTTACCCAGGAAAATTAGGGCAGAGGTGGTCAGTGGGCTGGCAGCCTTGAAGGAATGCAGCTGGTGAAAGCTGCTGAGGGGAACAGGTTTCCCTGCAGTCAGCTGTGGGCTGTCACCAAAGAGGGGGTTTTTCCTAAGAGGTCAAACCTTGACATCTGGATAATCTCTGGACATACCTCATGAAAGGGTTAGTGCTACATCACTGCTAGATTGTCATGAGGGCTTACAGAGCTACAAACATTTGATATGATCACAAATACGATGTCCAGAAACATGGTTAAGTCTTTAGCTGCATGTCCAGATAAAGGATGTGAGCCTCAGAAGAAGGAAATTATCTTTCCAAAGGTTCTGAAAGAGCTGCATATGAAGCTGAAGTGGTTTCAGAAATTAAATAACCCACATGAAAGGAGATGATCTTTTTCACAGTGGACAGTGGCAAGGAAAAGCCACTGATAACACTCGACAATGTTAGAGACAGGCAATCTGTATTTCCCTTATTCAACACTGAAAGCCCTGAGCTGGACAGATATTGCACACTGTGAAAATGCAGAGCTGTTGCAAAACCAGGCATTTTATAATTTCTATCTGTTCGCTAAAATTGCTGAAGAACATTAATTTTCTGAGCACTGCATCTCTGAATTATGTGTATAACTAATGGATCATAGTTCAGTATTCTGAATGCAAGCTCAGACTAGCTAATCAACCACATGGTTATTTGCATAGATCAGTAAAAACTGCTGAAAGCAATATTGATATTCACAATCTCTAGCAAACATGGTAATGCTTTATTTGTTTTTAGTTTTTCTTTCTAGGTGTCAGATACAAGCATAATATTATTTCACTGAAAATAGAGTAATGAGCTGAAACCAGCTGTACAATTCACAAAGCTCTCTAGTTTCAATCCCTTCTCAGCACAAGTTCTTAAAACAAGTTTGTAATAACAATTCGATTTTGCAATTCAAATAATTTTACTTAGGAAAAGCAATTGCCTGGGAAAAACATATTTGAGAATCCCAAAATAATTCAAGGAAGAAAGACCTGCATATCAGGGCATTACTGTTCTAGATGTAGTACTCAGGGTGTTTAGGAACTGCACTCACTGGGTGAGCTGTACATACACTTAATTAACAGGTACCTTTTAATTATGGCAGACTTAAAGTTCATGGGAAGCTAAAGGTTCATTCATGATTGTTCCCACTTGGGCAAGCAGATGGAGGGCTAACAAATCTGAGTAGTCTCAAGGAATGGTCTGGCATTTGCATCAGTCTGAGCACAGGAGGGGTTATACTCTCACTTGTCTTTTTTTACTCTGTGATCCCCGGCTTTTCAGTCTGCCCATGGAGGTGAAGCAACAAGGGAATACAACATAAGAACCGAATATGTGCAAGGCTGACCCGAGAATATAGTTCTGGAAATGTGTTTCAGACTCCAGTCATCTGAGTCAAATTTTCAAACACAAAAATCCTGATGCACAATTGCCTTTGCATTTTCTTTTGTAACTGGCTCATACTTTCCCTGTAGTACAATGAATAGAGACCTGTTTCCAAAACACACTTGCAAACTATTTGGTATTTAAAGGTTTTGAGTCATGATCACTTTGCTGCTGCATGCCTATGTCTTGGTTTGAAAATGGTTTCTCTCAGACTTTGCTCAGTAGGGCAGGTACCACCCCTATGAAGCGCCAGTATTGACTTTGCTGTCTAAGGAAGATGTTGCAACCAGATTTTCTGCAATAACTGGAAAGCTACTGCCCTCAAGCTTTGCCCAGGTTTCTCCTGCTCACCTTGTAAATGTAGCAGCCATTTGAAACCTGCTTGGGATCTGGCATTAATAATTCCACACTTCTGTCACAGAATGTCTTTAGTTCTAGTATCCTCAAACACAAATAATCCCGTGATTAACATTAGCTGCTCCTGTTCAAGAAGACACAGTGATACCAGTGTCTTGAGTTTTATCTTTCCATGGGTCTTTAAATTGTTCTGGAAAATGTATTATAAAATCCTTGTCAACATGTGTTCTTACTAGCTGATCTCACTGTTGCTGGTAAGAAGCTGACAGTGGAGCAGAAAAGTCTCTTTTGTCCGGGTATTCTCTGCTTCTGAACTGCTTGTAGTCATGCTTCCTCCAGCATCCATCCTCTGTGTGTTAAACTGGGCTAGATGATTTATTCAGAAAACTACACACAGAGGTCTGCATTCCTTAGGGGTAGGCACACACAGCACAGGATCCTAAAATGCCTGCCAGCATAATGGCAGTACAATCTCTTTATCACAAGAGGTGCTGCTCTGCATGGCCCATGACACTGCTAACACCAACACATATGATTCCTAATCTTCAGCAAGACAAAAACAGTGCCAGGGAGATAGCCTCTAGAATTATCTTCTCTACAGACACCCACACTTTGGATTAATTAGAAACATTCCTATAGATAAGAGCATAATCTTTGTAGGAATACTTAGAACAGAGATACGGACCCACAACATTCAGACTTACCAGATAAAGTTAAAAGCACGTGGAGCCCGGAGTTCGTGTGATTCGCTGTCTTAAAAAGCTGACACCAACCCAAGGACTAAATGTGCACAGCAAAATATATAAGGCATATCTTTGTTTACTATTTATAGCCACATGCAAAACCAGAGGGGAAGCATTTGTTTACTAGATGGGTCTTATTTTCTATGAGATGGTCCAAATGGAGCCTGTCTGATGTCCATTTATCACCTCCTGGCAGTTTTTTGAAGTCTCGCCACACTTCCGCAGAGAAAAAAACATTTATTTAAACATCACTTTTCCTCTGGCCAAAGCCCAAAGAAATTTGAAAGTCAGCTACCTGGGAGAGATCAACCTGAACAGTTGAAGCATATTTTCACATTCTGTCATTTTATGAATTAAAGTTTTAGTATACTTAGCTTGCAGAGGCTAAACTTCTTCAAAGTTCCAGATTCCAATGGAATTTTGTGAAAAATCCTTGTGATTTCCACAGTGGGGGGAAATGGCAAAAAATTGGGGTCAGAAACACATAATTTTAAAATATTTCACTAGTATTTTATTGTACTTTTTTACATATGATGGAGAAACAATTTTCATCAAACCAGACAGAAACACCTTGAAACTTTTAATACATGTATTTGTCATTACTTTTGCAAGTCTCAAGTGTAACTAAAAGAAAATACACTATGGAAATTTTTTCAGCTGATATCTGATTTCTCTCATTTTGCTTGTATAATGTTACCTTATTAAGTATATACCACAGTACTGACATTTCCTATGAATGAAAAAGTCCCATGTTTCAGGTTTTGGAGGAGAAGGGTGTGTGCTGCTCCGACATCCATGGTGGGCAGACAGCTGAATCCTCAGCCAGGGTCTGGGAGCGTGTTTGAGTACAATCCTGAAAAACTGTATTACTGCTTTCCTGAAGAAGGGCTGATTTCCTGCTTACTCATCTGTAAATTCTTACTGTTTCATTAGGGTTCTCCAGAGGCTGTTACAGTAGCTGGCAGGGTAAATAGAGGAAATCTGTCCCTTCCTTCTGCTCATGCCAGCAGGGACTCAGGACCAAGTGCAGCTGCATAATGACTGCTGGAGGCTTAAAAACAGCTGCTGATTAGCTCCAGAAATTCCTGGTGGAGCAGTTAGGGCTTTCTTTTGGTGTTGGGTAGCTCACAAAGAGAGGAAGAAGCCTGGTTGCTGGAAAAGATCAAGTGAGCAGCGTCTGGCCCTGTTCATGGGCTTTCTGTCCTAGCAAGGGGGTAACCTTCCAGGAGGGTGCAGGAGCATGGGAAATCAGTAGCAGTAAAGAAGCCAGGGTCCCCTGTTCAACCCTGCAGCAGCTCCAGAGAAAGCAGGGAGGGCTCGACAAGCAGGATCTGGTGGGAGGAGGGCTGGCTGCACAAGGGCTTCAGAACTTCCAGTCAGAAAAGTAGGAACTTGTCCTTTTCCTTCCTTGAAATTGTTATGAGGGGAGGAAAATAGGGGCAAAAAGGATTTTATTACATCTGTCAGACACCTCAAGGAAGCCTTTCTGGGGTGCAGTCACAGGGGAGCACGGTCTGTCAGCAGCTATTCTGCAGTATGAGACAGAAGGAGCCCACCTTTAAAATGGGAGTATCTAGAGGGACTGAAAACAACTTTTTTTTTTTCCCCTATCTTTTGCAATCAGCTAATTTTCACTATTACCACAAAGCTGTGGGTCAAATTATAGTTTTGAGTGGAGCATTTGGAAAATTATTTTCCTCTCCCTTATTCCCAGATGAAGAAGTTGAGTCAAATTACATATGCCTTTTCACATTACTGTCTGGTTTTTGGTCTCAAGGCTGCTTTAATGTGTAAAATGGCCAGAGTCTTAATACTTTTCTTTCAAAAGTGAGATTTATTTTTAAAAAGCACAAAATCTTTCTCTCTAAACAAGGGTTTTTCAGATGTCTTCCTGGATCATCAACAGAATAAAATCATATATCCTTCCATAGCTGGCAAAAGGGAGTCAATGGAGTACTGGGTGACTGAGACCAGTTACATAATGCTCATTTAATTGGAGAGGCATGTAGATAGGAAAAATTCCAAATATTTTATTTTAAAAGCATTTATGCCTTTCATCGATTTTTTGCAATCCTCATTACTTTTCCTTTGCTACGCAAAGGAGCAAACATGTTCTAAACATTAACGTCAAAACTACCATGTTCTTGTGGGATATCCAGGCATACTTGAACCAGGAAGAATGGCTAGACAAGGAAGGTGTATCAGAGCTTTGTGAATCTCAGTTTAATTTCTTTTGTTAATTAACTCATTTTTCCATTGCAATTTGTGTGTTTTTTCACTGCTGTCCTGAGCTCATTTCATCAATTCTCACCAAAAAGGGCTCATAAACTATGAGTTCTCTACTGCCTTCCAGGTTTGAAGGACTGCTTTTCTTTTCCAGCTCTTGACCTACTTTAGAATATTTGTTTTCATATACTTTCATATACTTTCCACTTGGATATTTTGATTAATTCATATTTATTCAAAAATTCCTTCTAAATTCAGCCTAGATCCAGAGGAAGATTTTCAAACCTCGCTCAAGTGGTAGGTCAGCTCTGGCTCATCACACTCACACAGAATGTTTCTCTGCTGCAAACAAGGAGAGAACAATTTTGTTATACAAATGGAAAACATATTTGCCATAGGTGTTGTTGATCACTATGATGCTGTATCTATTATTGCATTTGTAACTGTGATTGGAACAGAATGCTTTCCATCTTAGAAAAATAATATCTGAGTTTTCCATAAAATGGATGCTCTGCTTCATTGCTGATAATTGCTTTTTCCCAGTCATTGGAAACTTCAGAGAAGTGTCCCCAGGCTCTGGTTGCTTCAGAAGCTTTCCTGTGAGCTGGGTGTATCATAGCTGTTAAAACTTTATGAAACCTGACATTGCAGTTTTACATGTGATGAAACCCTGAGCAGTCTCTCTGGTTTTGGTACATGTAAAACTGCAATGTCAGGTTTCATAAAGTTTTAACAGCTATGATACACCCAGCTCACAGGAAAGCTTCTGAAGCAACCAGAGCTTGGGGACACTTCTCTGAAGTTTCCAATGACTGGGAAAAAGCAATTAACAGCAATGAAGCAGAGCAAAGAGGGGCAGCTATAACAAGGCAGGCCTTCACTTTGTAAAATACCAAGAAATTTCCCGTGGTAGAGGCAGGCAGATGCTTGCTACAGGCAACGCTCTATGGCCCTCAGCACAGGAAAGGCAAAGGGCAGATCCAGAGGTCCCCAGAAAATGATCTGAGGACTGGGACACCTCTCCTTTGAAGACAGGCTGAGATAGTTGGAACTGTTCAGCTTGGAGAAGGCTCTGGGGACAACTTATAGCAGCCTTCCAGCTCCTAGAGGGGAAAGAGAGAGCTGGAGAGGAACTTTTGGCATGGGCATGTGGTGATAGGACAAAGGGAGATGGCTTCAAACTGAAAGAGGGCAGATAATAAGAAGATATTAGATATTAGGATAAATTCTTTCCTGTGGGGGTGGTGAAGCACTGGAACAGGTTGCCCAGAGAATTTGTGGATATCCCATCCCTGCCAGGGATCAAAGCCAGGCTGTACAGGGGTTTGAGCAACCTGATCTAGCAGGATGTGTCCCTGCCCATGGCAAGAGAGTTGGAACTAGATGATTAACTTTCAAGGTGCCTTCCAACCCAAATCATCCCACAATTCAGTAATTCTATTCTATGATTTGCCGAACTCAAAAGTGCCCCAAGCGTCACCGCAGAGCTCGCGGCACGGATCGGGTCTTTTCCCTTCCCTCCGCAGCCTACAGCAGCACTTATCCCCACACCGATTTGATGGCACTTCACAACGTCCCCCCTCTCCTGTCCGTGGCGATAGCGGAGCCGGGCTGTCTCTCGGGTCTACCCAAATGCGGAGCTCCCCTTGCTGGTGGCAGCCGGAATGGGACCGGCTCCCCGCTCCCGGCTCCGAGCGCTGCGCAGCGACACAAGAGTGTGTCCAGGTCAAGGCGGGAATCCGAAATCGAGGTGAGTGAATCATCCTCAGTCTCCCCAGAACCTGTAAGCAGGAGGCTGCCGGGTTCCGGTGCGGGTGCAAGTAACAGCACCTCTTCTTTACAGACACACAGTCACGTTAGTGAAGCACAAGGACAAATTCCCACCCCAGGAATGCCTTATGAAGGGCACCACCAAGACTATGATGTGGTACCCACTTTCAGCATGCCGAAATAAGTTGGAATTGCACTGCTTAATCACTCTGGTAATCATTTCACTTCTTCAAAAAACAAATAATTTTTGATTATTTGAAAAGTATTAGACAAATTGCTAAATATTACTTATGGTTAGAGTAGGTAAAATATTTATTTGAGTATGGTGCTTTGCTTTTATTCTTTGAATACCCTGGGTCCCACTGAGTTGTCTGGGGATTTGTATGACACATGAACTTAATTGAAATATCCAGTTCACTAAAGGAGCCTTCTCCCAGTAAAATGCATCCTCACAGGAGACACACCTGAAGAGGTGTGACATCATGGCTCTTTATATCCCCATGGCCAGGATTTTGGTGGCTGCAGACTCTTCTTGGTAAATTGATCTAATTCATTTTAGGCTGCCCCTGCCAGCCTGAGTTACTTTATTATCATTTCCATGGAGAGAAATTGTATTCAATGTATGTGGGAAATAACAATCTACATGCACAAAGTGCTGAGGCTGAGAAGTTCCCAAGCAGTGCATAGAACACAGCAGTGGAGAGCATGAGAGAGCATGAAAAGACATGGAAGATGCAAAATGCAGAGATGCCAGAGGCCAGGAGAGCCCAGGATGGCTGATCCTTCCTCAGACACGCCACCACAGAGCTGGGCAGAATGCCTGCCAGGTAAGAGAAGAGCCTGGTAGCTCCATTAATACTTTATTTATTGCAGTGAGACTATGCCCACAAACAAAGGAGTCACCAACCTAGGTATAGTCAAGACTGAGTTTAAAAGCAGCCTTGCAATACTTCTTTCTTTAGGGACCTCTGAGGAAGCAGCAGGTAAGTCACTTTAAGGCAGGTTCTAAAATTACTTAGATGTGCAAAGATTGGAAGCTCATAGTGCAAATTTTCAAAATCCTGTTGGAAGTAGACTCCACAACTACCTAACTTACTGACAATCCCTTTACATTCCCAAACCTCATCTTTAGTATTTATGCTAGTCTAGCTCAACTGTGTTTCAGTTTCACCATCTCTAAAGTGAACTCATGGCACTTTTATACAGTAGAAAGAGGTTGAATGAGAAGAATGCTACAAATAAATAATGTAGTTTTTTGCAACTGGTTAATTATCTTTTTCTGGAAACAGGACTGCTCTTCATGAGCCAGTATTACTGCAGTATTTCTTAAAGATTCCTGAAATCTACTGAGTCAGTTTCTCCCTACTTCTTAAAATAAAAGCTTGCTCATCTTTTCCCACTAAGAAATTATTCAGAAAAAAAAAATTGTAAAAGGTGAATCAACTACGGTGATTTAGAGTGTAGGCCAAAGTCCTCTGAGGTTAGTCAATATATTAAGTATTACTCATTATGTTAAATATTAAACCCAACAGCTGCTCATATCCAGGACTCTCCATACACAGATCTCAAGTATGAAGGATTATTCTGACAGGTCTTCCGACATATTCCTTACTGACATTTTAGGCTTTGCTTGTTATTTCTGTTTTTCCAATTTCACATAAGCTAAAATATTATTTTAGTATAGGTCAAAAAATGAACACTGAGTTAGCATTGTACCAATTTTTGAAGAAAAACATTAGAAAATCATTGTCATTGTATTATTTATTTAATTGTTGAATAAGAATACCTTTAAATAGACAAATATTCTGATTTCTGCTCATATCAAGGTTAACTTGGATAAATCACGCATCAATTTTGCCACTGACTCCAGCTGTGGAACCATGGACATGGAAACATCAGAAACAAAGATGTTCTTTGTACGCAGCATGAGGAATGACCCGTTTCTGGATGAAGAGAGGAAATCCTGTCTCAGCTTCCATGCTGGAGCTACTCTACAGCAGGAACTCACATCTTCAGGATCAGGAGCTGCCTGTTATGACACAACAGGCTCATCCCAAGTGGGCAGCCTGCAGCATCCTCCCAGTGCCCAGGGAAAGGTGGGAGATGTGACAGCAACCACCACAATTCCCTGTAGGTAAAAAATACTGCCAGCAGTAGCAGGGACAGGGAAAACTGCAAGAGGCTTGTTTTGACTCTGCAGCTGCTGGGCACAGAACATGTTCCCCCAGAGTTGTGCTCTCTGCCAGGGGAGCCCATGGCCAGTTCAGGGGCCACACCTCCCAGATACTCAGTTAATTTCCCTCAAAAAAAAGTCAGAAATATGGGTAATCTCTTACTGCTGTCACAGACTATGTAACTTCATATATAGTTGCAAAATCTGTAAAAATTAAGTAGAACCGGATGCAAAATTATAAATCAGGCCACATAGGCAGTGGTTGTGATATCTATTTGTTATATGATGCTGTTTGTATCTTTGACCTGTGGTCACCATTTTTTTGGGTGATGTTTCTGTTCGTCCCTTATTACTCTTCACCTCGGCTTAAAAACAGTATTATTTACTAGGAAAAGTTAAAAAAAAGTAAAAAAGTTCTTCTTACAGAGGATGGTTGGGCACTGGAACAGTCTCCCTAGGGAAGTGGTCACAACACCAAGCCTGACAGAGCTCAAGGAGTGTTTGGATAATGCTTCCAGGCACAAGGTGTGATCCTTGGGGTGTCCTGTGCAGGGCCAGGAGCTGGACTTTTATGACCCCTGTAGGTCCCTTCCAAATCAGGATAATCTGTGATCTTTGGTGAATCTTCCAGACACAGCAGCAGCAGCAGCTGCTGAGCATGCAGGGCAGTGCCATACCATGTGTTGGGCTGTTTAGAGTGCAAACTTAATCAAGGGACTAGAGAACCTCTCCTAAGAGGAAAGGCTGAGGGAATTGGGCCTGTTCAGCCTCAAGATGACTGAGAGAGGACCTTTTAAATGTAAGTGTGAGAAATGAAACCCTGGAGATGAGAGCTCTTTTTCAGAGTGGCAAATTGCTAGTTGATGAAGTTGATAGGGTCTTAATTTGAAGTGTTGGTCTGTTGTTGAATATTGAATGTTAGAGTTCTGGGACTTGCCTTTAGTTGCAGCTGTTAAGTGTTACTATTTTACCCTGTATTTGTATCCCTTTCCATCGGGAACCACTTCCCCTGCTCCTAGAAGGACTTGCATCCGGACTGAATTGAGAGGCTGTTGTACCATATGAACCCTCTCAAAAACAACAAACCAGCACATAAACTATGATTTTAACCGAGCAGAACCAGACAAAATCACCCACCACTGACCAGAGCTGGATTCCTTCCTGCCACCATAACTTAAATAGTACTCAGCTTGGATGATACCTCTAAGCTACGAGGCAGCATCGTCTTCCTAAGGACTCTCGTGAGGACAGAAGCCCCAGCTCTGCTGAGAGCCAAACTTGCACCCCTTCTTCTCAGCGTCCTCCTGTGGGAGCAGCGCCGGCAGTGTGCGCGACCCCTCGGGTTCCCCACCCAGAGCTGTTTTTAATAAAGGCCTTTTTAAAAGAGCAGGTCTCCTAGCTCTATTTATCTCATCAGAATTTGAAAGGGGGGTCAAAAGGATGGAGCCAGGCTCTTCTCGGTGGTGCCAAGGAGTCAGATGCCCAGGAAGTGCCACCTGAACATGAGGAGGAAGTGCTATACTGTGTGGGTGACCACACACTGAAACAGGCAGCCCAAACAGGGTGTGGCATCTCCCTCACTGGGGATGTTCAAGAACCGTCTGGATGCAATCCTGTGCCACATGCTTGAGCAGAGAGGCTGCACCAGATGGCGGTCCCTGCGTCCCTCCCGACCGGACCCACCCCGTGACTCTGTGGCTCCGGGTTCCCGGCTCCCACCCTCACACCCCACAGAACCCCCGGCTAGCCCCGAGCCGGAGCGGGGCGGGGCGGGGCGGGGCGGGGCGGGGCGGGGGCGGGGCGAGCGGGCAAGGCCCCGCCCGCCGGCGCGAGCAGGAAACTCCCGCCGTTGCCTTACAAGGGCAGGCGCGCGGCTCCCTCCGCCCCTCGCCCGTGGAATGTGGTGACCACACCGCGCTGCACCAACGCGTCGCCGGGGGAGGGGGGAGGACACACGCACAGGGTGGAGGGGCTGAGCTCTTGGCTCTGGCTTTCTCCTTCAAGGAAAGCAGAGCATCCAGGATAAAACCACGAAACACGCGGGTCCTCTCCTCGACACGGCTCGCGGCGCCCGGCCGCCGAAGCGATGAGCCAAGCCGCCACCTCCCCCTCATGCGCGGATGGTCTCGCCCACAGCTTCCTTCCGGCCCGGCGGGGCGGTGGCCGCTCCGCTCTCCGGAAGTGTTGCTCCAGCTGCTCCCCGCCGGTGCCGTCTCCCGCCGCCAGGTGAGTCGGGGGGCTCCGCCCGCTGCCCGCGGGGTCTGGGCCGGCCACCGGTGAGGGATGGGCGGTGCCGGCTCGGGGGTCGCTTGCGGCGTCGCCCCCCCGCAGCTCCCCTTGGGCCTCGGCTCAGTGCTGCTGCTCTTGACGGGGATCCGCCCTGCGGGCTGGAGCTGGGAGAGACCCTGGCTCCGGGCCCCGCGACCCCGCCCTGTGAGCCCTACGGGGACGGTGCCCGCGGGGACTGTGCATCATTTCAGGGAACTGGTGTTAAAAGGTGTTTGTGTCCCTGTCGGAAGGGCTCGGCTGCCTCCCGGCCACATCGGGCCCTCTGAGGTGTTTCCTCGGCTTTGTCGGAGCATGGGAGGGGCAGGGCTGGGAGCTGCTGCGGTCGGGAGAGGGTGAGGTAGTGGGCCTGGGTCTGTTCCTTCCTGCTCACTTTCTGGAGTAACCAGAGCCGCACAGGGGACTGCGTGCGATGGTTCCCCGGCTCTCAGAATCAATTAGGTTAGAAAAGATCTCCGAAGTCATCGAGTCCAACTGTGACCGACCACCATGGAACTGGACCATGGCGCTGAGTTCCACGTCCGGTCTTCATTGAACACCTCCAGGGACGGTGATTCCACCACCTCCCTGGGCAGCCCGTTCCAATGTCTAATCACCCTGTCTGTGAGGGAGTTCTTCCTAATGACCAGCCTAAACCTGGGACACGTTCAGACTGTCCTCTCATCCTGTCGCTTACTGACTGGGAGAAGAGGCCGATCCCCATTTGGCTACACCCTACTTTCAGGTGGTTGTAGATAGTGATAAGGCCACCTCTGAGCTTTATTTTCCCTTTTGCAGACAGGCTGTGTTGACTCACTGGCGCTGGATTTTGAGGCAAGTGTAACTCCTGTACAAGGGTTTTGGGAAACTTATTAGTGAGAAGTGTGTTAAAGTGGCTTTTAAGACTGGGTGGGACAGTGTAGGGTTTGGGTTTTGCTAGTTTGCTTTCATAAAGTGTAATCTGCTCTTTATTGAGCCTTGACACAGATCTGCTGGAGAGCACCTTGCTCTTATCTCTTCCTGTTGCCGCCCAGATTGTGATGGATGTGTGACTGTATGTGATGCTGCAGTTGAGTATGTGGACAGAATTTGGAATTTAGCTTTGAGGCTGACTTTTGAGTTTGATGTTCTGTCTTAGTTCATGTAGAGACTTTCTTGGCTATGGGTTTGGGGATTTATTGTGTGGTAGTTTGGTTTTTTCCAGTAATAGATTTTGCAGCTATTACAATAGTCACAATTTTGAAACATGGGAGTGTTTTCTAAAGCATAACTTTTGGTCACTGCCTCTGAGCAGGTCCAGCTTGCACCACTGTTAGTGGCTGTAAATTTTCGCAGCTTACTGAGTGGCTCAAAATTTTTAGTTGCTTGGGTTTTTTTTTCCTCAAGGGTTTGTCACTTTCCCAGAGGAAGGGACCACAACATGATTCTCTGTGCTTCTGTGGTTTGATATCCACTGTGGCTGAACAAATGTCAATAAAGGCAGCACAAAGCAGCACAGTGCCGCTACTACCTATTTATTGGGGTTTTTTTTAATATGTGATGTGGGAATTTATAAAATTAGACGATTTCTTAAACTGCAACCTTAAGAAAGGTTGCACTTTAAGAAATACTTTATGATGTTTCTCACAGGTAATGTCTTACATTTGAAGTTTCTTGGACAGCTTCCAAAACAGGGCCCAGACCATTCAGTGCAGCATAGTATTAAACAACAGGGACTAAACCTGCATGTCATGACTTGCACTATCTAATGTGAAGTATTCCCAGTTTTTATCTACTGAAATTCTATTTCCAGCGTATACTAACCCTATTTCAGTTACAAAAGTGTTGGCATAAATGTGGATCTTTTTGTTGGGTAACACAAAGTGCAAACACTTCTGGAACTTTTAAAACATAACTTGGTCTCTTTGGCTAACTGGATTGATGCCTTTGGTTTTCTGAACATGTTCCAAAAAGTACCACCCTCTTTTCTAACAGACATTCCTGGAGCTGAATCCAGCGTTTCAGGCATAGCTGCAGCAAACCTGCGCTGAAGAGCGCTGCAGTCCTGCGAGATCTGATGTTTCTCTGTAGCTAGGCTGACAGCTCTTTTGGACTGGAGGAGTTCCCAAGTCTGGTTCAGAGAAACTTAGACAATAGTAATACCAGCATTGGCACTTTTTTCGGTTTTTCTAGTAAAATATATGCTGACAGGTCAATCTTCTCAACAGAATTAAAAAGAATGTGCTGACAGCCTGCTTTTGTTACCTCCTCTTGCTTAGGATTGAATTGTAGGTGAGAGAATTGCATGTAGGGGCTTGCTGGGAGCACTGCCTTTGCAGCACTTATGCCTTTTTACTGATCCTAGAATTACAAGCCAGACACAATTAGGTGATAAAAAGGGATTACCATATAAGGATCCTTATGGTACACAACATGCAGGATGAAAAAGCACTGAAGATGCATACTGTAACAAGTGGATACAATTTTACAGGTTCAGCAAATTAGCATAACTCGCAGGAATCCCCAGTTAGAAATAATTCGTCCCTGGTTCTCCCCTTTTCTGAACACCCCCCCCACCCCCTTAGATACAAACTAAACTTTATGAAATGTTAGGAAGCCATTTTGACCTGAGATCCCAAAGAATGTAACCTTGAGGCCTTAGAGCCGCTGGGGAATGTATTTTGTCTTTCTAATAGAGTAGGTAAAATGCTAGCTATGAATACAATAATAGGCTACAGAGCTGCAAATATACATGTAAAGAATATGGAGATATGTAAAAGTAAAAAAGCAAAAATTAATTTGGTCGGCATCAGCACATGCAGAGTAAACTTTTTTGTTTACTTTGAACAAGCCATATCCTGAAAGCTTCAGAGAAGAGTAATTAAAAGATACAGTTTGGCTCTATTTTGAGTAGTGAACTTCTCATCAATAACCCAGAGTTAAATGCCAGCTTGCCTGGGATTTTTTACAGTGGTAAGAAAACCACCAAAGTTATGCACAACCCTTGGCTGCAGCTTGAAAGCAAACTACCTTTGTTGTCAGCTGTCAGCATAAGTATCTGGAAGTCAAGAGTTCATGTTTATTTGTTGCAGTGTTGTGGAGGCCAGACATCTCGGGTAGCTGGTGGTTAGTGAGGGCAGTGGAGAGAGAGAACGTCTGCGTTGTTGAGCGATGCGCGTTGCATTTCAGGGGCTATTTTTAGTTCGGGACATAATGGTTTGTTTTGTACGTCAGAAGAACGTTGTGGATGCACGTAGGATTTAAAAGTGTGGAATTAGCAGGGGACATCAGTAGCTGTCTGTGTGGACAGACTGAGAAGGACGTAACCATGGAATTTCCTTTTATGATCCAGATGCTTGGTACACCCTGTCAGGTATCTAATACAAAGCAAGGTAAAATATCTTTCCTTTTAGTTAGAAAAAACCCCAAAAATAACTGCTTTGTGTCTGCATATTGGTTTGATTGTATAAGGGAGTTACTTTGCTTAATTTTACTCCCTTTTTGTTTAAGGATGAATCCCAGTTAGTGACTTCAGTCTTGCTTTTCAGGACTCTAACAGAAAATATTCTATCTTTGAGAAAACTGTTTGAGAAACAGTTAGAACTGTGCTATGTCTCCAATTAGCATTGCTGTTCTGACCAGATGGTTTTTTTCTAAGTTACAAAATTAATACTTAGTGTAGATTTCAGAATATTGATATTCTTGCAATTACAAGCGAAGCTTAAATTTTCTTCTTTCAGGAGACACTTGCTACAGGTGCTTTCTGTAAAATTCAGAGTCAAGGATGGAAGGAATTTGGTTTGCATAACACTTTGAGCATTATGAAGGATTTTAGCAGTACAGATTACACTTTAGTTTTAGCTAATGGAAGCAGAGGTTATGAGACTTTTGGAAACAACATTAAAAAGGGTCTAACTTCTGATCCAAAAGCAGTGTTGAGGACTTTGCCTTTCGGTGAATGACTCAGCTTTTCTAGTTTGTGCTGTCATACATTTAGTTGGAACACTACGTGTATCTTTCCAGATAAAGAGATGCAGTTAATTTAAAAGCCTCACTTGTAGCCTGAATGTACTAGTGTTATAATATATAATAAAATCTACCATGTTTATTTCTTCATATGACAGCTTCAAGGGAAACAATAACATTAGTATACCTGTGATATGTGAAAATTTATAAAAACATATAAATGTTTCTAAGGGTTGGTAGCTTAAAAGTAACAGTCTTCACATTTTTGTAGCTATCATACCTTTTAATTAATTCTAAAAAGAGTGTGTTGGCGTTTGCATGTGTTGTGTAGTAGTTCCACTGTGTAAGGGAATAGCACTGTAGAACTTTTGAACTAAGTCGGTGCTCTCTCTCTCTCTCAACGGTAGCTAGTCTAACAAAATGCTATTTAGAGCCTAAAATACATTTTTTTTCCTCCAAAATGTTAGTTTAGTATACTGTCTCATCTATTTAACCACTGTGCTAGTTTAGCAGCACATATCCTTCTATGTCAACAGGGCCTCCCAAATTCCTGCATATGTAGTTGTGTTAATTTGTGGAAGATGCAGGTGGAGTATTGAATCAGCAACACAAGCATTGTGTGAGTTTCAAGAGCTATGATTTGATTTGGCCTTTTGATATAGCCTCCTATTGGCCTACTGTGCTGGTCCCTCAATCCTTAAAGGCTTTATGCTTTCACAGCAAGTGAAGTATGAAGGAAAATGGAGCAGGAGATATTGAAATAAATGTGTACTTCAGGGTATATGCCCATAACATGAAGCCTGATGTTCCTCTACCCCAGGGACTTGCAATGTGATTTAATAAGGCTAAATCTTGGATATACTTCTGTCTCCTTAGAACCAACAGCCACCATGTCTAGCAAAAGAGCAAAGACGAAGACCACCAAGAAGCGCCCTCAGCGCGCCACTTCCAATGTGTTTGCGATGTTCGATCAGTCGCAGATCCAGGAATTCAAGGAGGCCTTCAACATGATCGACCAGAACAGGGATGGCTTCATTGACAAAGAGGACCTGCACGACATGCTCGCCTCCCTTGGTAATATCCCTTTCCTCTGTTCGTGCTTGCCAGGCAAATTTGTGCTGCAAAAATCAAAATAGTGAGTTTGGGATATGAGAGGTGTCTCAGTTTGTATTAACACTACTGACATTACTTGTTCACTTTGAAAGCTAAACAGAGTATAAATCCCTTTATTTATTTGTAGGAAAGAATCCAACGGATGAATACCTAGATGCCATGATGAATGAGGCTCCGGGCCCCATCAACTTCACCATGTTCCTCACCATGTTTGGTGAGAAGTTAAATGGCACCGACCCGGAGGATGTAATCAGGAATGCTTTTGCTTGCTTTGATGAAGAAGCAACAGGTACGTGGGTGAAACAACAGTGTACATGTATTCTGCTTACTTCTGTAACAACAAATGCTTGTGTTCATAGAAGTGGTGATCAGTTTTTTTAACTCTGAAAATTTTAATTTCTGCAAACTGAAAATCATGAAAATCATGACTGTATCCTCATGTGCTAAATTTGCCTTTTCAGTCTCTGTAGAAATTTCAAATTTCTGGCAGTTCATTCTGTTCAAGACAAAAGAAAGTATAAAAGATGTTGATCGGGAACCAGGGTCTTAATTTATTCCTAACTTAAAATTCACCTTTGGGGCTGCTTTTATGAGGGGAATCACTGTTTTCAAAGCTGTTGTGCTTTTATGAAGAACTTTTCTGTCAGCAACATATATCCACCATCCCTCTGTTAAGGTGCACTAAAAGGAGAAGAAAATGAATGCAAGAAAATTCTTGTGTGACTCACAGGAGTGATGATAAAAGCAATCACAAGTTAGACAAGCCTACTTGTTTAATAAACCACACCAAGAATTTATTCTTCGCTGATAAATCTTAGTTTTACCAGTGATTTAAGATCAATTTGAAATGTTGTAAACTTTCCCATGTTTCATGCACTTGTTGAGTGTTAATAGTCAAGTTCCATGACTTTTTTTTGGTGTTTTTTTAAATAGAAATGCTCAAGGTAAACTGATCCCCTTTGTGATTTTTAAAATACTGAGTTAGAAGGTTCTTGGTATTATTGGGAGTAGCCCTGCTGTTGGGAAGAAGGTCCAATATGAATGCTAATAAATTTTTATATTCTTTGGCACACCACAGGCAAAGCATATAATGGTCAAACTAAGATGCCTGATTTGATTGAATCCTTGTAATTATTTGGCATTTTTAATGATAAGGTTTAATGGCATTGTTTTCATTTGGCAGACAAAGACTGTAGGTATCTTTAATTGAGGGAAAGAACTCCAAGAAAGAAATTATCACCCATGTATTTGCAGATAAATTAAAAACTCCTCTTCTGTCCTCCTACACTGTGCTCCAGGGTTCATCCAAGAAGACTACCTGCGGGAGCTGCTGACCACCATGGGAGACAGGTTCACGGATGAAGAGGTGGATGAGCTGTACAGAGAGGCCCCCATTGACAAAAAGGGCAACTTCAACTACATCGAGTTCACACGCATCCTCAAACATGGAGCGAAGGACAAGGACGACTGAGCCAATCCCTGGATACCTGCACATTATCTCTACATTTATGTTTATTTTTAATGGTTTCTTCCTGATAGAACTTGTTGCATGCATTTAGCTCCAAAGCTTTTGTCTTTTTCAATATATTTATCTACTCCAGGCCATTTAGGCACATTTGCACCTGTAATCAGACTGGAAGCAGGGAAAATATTTAGAGGGAAAGGCTACAGGAAAAACATTCCCTAGAGGTGATAGTCCAGGAAAATAATCTCAATGTTTCTGGTTTTGCTGGATTTTTACATTTTTGTAATAAATGCCATTTTGAAATAAAGATTGCTATATAGATAAAATACCTCAAAATCTTTTGTGAAGAATGACATTTCTACTACACATTTACAAATGCAGGTGTGTTCATTGTATTTTTCTTGCAGTTGCAAGTCAAGCTGGAAAACTCATTTTCATGGTGCTTTGTTCAATGTCACAGAGTTCTGAAATGCTCCTAGCAGCATCTGCTGGCATCTTTAAAAATGCAACTGCAGAAGTCTTTCATCTCAGGTTTTTGAAGTGGGATCTGACTACTGTGTAAGTAGTTAACCAAATAAATGGTTGGGGAAGACTGTTAAAATTGCCTCATGGCCAGCAGAGAACATCTGATTCTTGAGCAGACACCATGCCCAGCTTTTGCTTCCTTTTAATATTGATGGGTTTTCTAGCAGTACTTTCATGTCAAAGTGTGCATTCTTCTTTGCTAAGTAAGGGGGAATTAGGCATATTTTTCTGCTGAAGGAAGCTTGTGCAAAGGAGTCTGTGCTGGCACTAATTAACAGCAATACATGGCCAGAAAACTTACACAAAGCTTTATTTTTCTACAGCTAATTCATTCACATGTGAGAATGTGAGCCAAGTCATTCTGAGAATTAACTTGGTAAAACTTATAGGTGCTGAAATTGCTCTCTTTTTAAAATACCGTACACATTCCTCAGTAATATTGGTAAGATGGCTTTTAACCAAGCACAGTCAGTCATTCAGAACTGGCTGTGCTGATGCTGTCTCAAACACAAAGAAAAGAGGAGGATTGTTCTGTTAGTTCTTAGTATGACCATGCTTTTCTGTCTGCCTCATTCTCTTGGCTACTGCAAGTTATAAAGCAGGAGGAGAATTTATTTTGCCTATGTATTTATCAATTAAAACAATGACCTGTTACCCAGAAAGCTTGCCCTTAGCTATATCACACAACTTAAGACCCCAAGGAGGAGGAATTCAGCACAAGGGATTGTAAAGGCTCTGACAGCTTATCCTGTAAGGTGGGTTTGTCTCATTTTGTGTGTGATAGCATGAAGGCTTGGTTACTTAATCTTGCTTGTGTTCCCATGTGGCAACTCTGGAAGATATTCTGACTTCAGGTGTGTAAATAACTTGACAAAGTATACTCAGTTGGCATACATGGACTATTTTTTTATTCCAGGGTCACTTTTTCCACTTATGGGCTTAATTAAAATTGAGTTTTCAACCATTCTTTTCCCAGTTTTGTGTTTTATCTGCTAACAAACTTAGCCTCAGTTTTTCTCCTACCCACATTATGTTCTACACTATTTTAGGTTGGCACAGGTGCTTCATTTTTTGAAAGTCTGCTTTTTAACTATCCTGGTGCTCTTCAGTAATGGCTGCTGAGTTATTTCTCCATGTGACACCTGCAAGGCTCTAGGAAGTAGTTTACAAGTATGTGTGGAAGTTTTCACCAGCAGTGCCCTTGTGACAAAGACAAGAGAGTGGTGATTTAGGAAACTGTCCTGTTGAAATGTTGCTATGTAACATTAGGCTGGAGAACAAGTTATGCTGTCACTTTTTTAGACTGATCTTGTCACTGCTGCAATTCAGTACTGTGTGCATACACGCCTGCTCGAAGGACAGATGTAAGATATTATTTTTTCCCTTGCTGTGTCTAAATGGCATTAAGAGAGCAGTTTACTTTTTTTAGGAACCACGCATCCCTAAAACCTTTTCCTGATCCTGTTTTCCCTCTGAATATTAGGTGCTAGCGTGTTACACTGAGAAAGCAGCAGGTGTGCCAGCTGGATTTTTCTTGCTGGAAGTAGTGATTTTAAAATCATAAATATGAACTACATAAAAGAGAACCTGGTATCCTCCTTGAGAGGAAATTGTCCACTTCAAAAATATTCTGTACTGCTGCTTTTGTTTTCCAAACAGCCAGCTGAAATGTGGGGTGTAGCTGTTTTGTTCCTTGCATGCTCCCTCTGAGTAGAGGGTGAGACAGAACTGTGCAGAGGTGAAGATACCTGCTCAGGAAGATGTGTGACTGAGAAAGAATATCCAAGGGCGTGTGAGTATAATGACAACCTCCCAAGTTCCACTTTCCCTGGTTTTTTACTTTGTAGGAGACGAGTTAACCTGCAAGTGGACGCAAACCCCTTAACTGCTGAGAGGCTACAAGGCCAACAGCCCCAGCCAAGAGACCATATAAGAGCATCAGATGCATTTTGTAGCTAGGCAGGGAGGAATGTGACAGCTGAGGTTGCGTGCCGAGGGCCGTGGGGATGTGTCATCAATAATTCACTTCCAAAAATAAAAATAACTTTGGTCACTGAAACAGCTTAAAATTCTGATGACTTAGCCTTAGCATTTTGCAGCCAAAATCTTGGAACCTAATCTTTTCTCCCTCAGGGTTCATATATAACAGTCTCCAAGCTCCACACCAGATTAAGCTTATGATGATAAACTATTTTCATAGGCTCATGCACACATTTGGTAGTCTTACATCTACAGTGATCTATAATGTCCTGTGAAGCACTACTGAAAAGCAGTGATTTATTTTACATGACCCACTTACCCTGTTCTAAGGCTACAAATGTAGAGGTCAAAATGAAGCCAAAGAGCTACTGAGGCTGCACGAGAAACCTCCAAAGAGGACCATGTTTGTGTTGAGTGCTGCCAGGGGATGTTTGCCTACTACCTTTTTGTCCCTACTCTGTTGCTGGAGATAAAGCTAATGTGCAACATTTTACCCTTGTTTCTGCTCTTCATTTAGGCACATAAACCCATCCTTGTGGCACAGTGATCAGCTGACTGAAGCATTTCACAACACGAAGGCAGCCTGTTACACTAGCTCAGCAGCTCGGGGATGTCACAGGGGTGCTGTCCCTACACTCCAGAGCAAGGATCTGTTTCACTGCTGACCTAAGGACTATCTTTGGATCGCTTGTTTCTAGGATCCCTGTGGTATCTGGAAGGGTGAATGCAGCACAGCGGCCCCATCCTGGCACAGGGCATCAGTGACAGCATGCCTTTGTGTCCTGACACCTGCATTCCATCCAAAAGCTGGAAAATATCTGAAATCTTGTCATCACATATTTTTTGTGGCCTTTTCTAGTCTGGAATATTACTAACCTACTATTTGGGATGTTCCTGGGGAATTTCAAACAACAACAAATGCAAAGATATTACGACAATGTAAATCCAAATAACGGGTGAGTAACAAAGTAGAGTCAGGAACATTTTACATATCAGCAGTTAATCCTCCCTTGGTGTTGCTTATGCATCCATGCTCCTATTTTGGCTTCTTACTTAATTTTGCAAAACCCTACTGTCATTTTTAGATAACTATATCCTTTGGAAAAATGATTTAGGATTACAGTACCTCAGAAACAGTACTACAGAAACTAGGAACAATACAAAGGGAAAAAGAACTCAGTAAATGCCTCTTAAAATGCAGCTTAAAATTAAGTTACCATGAAATACTGAAAAGTAATACTGGGGGGAAAAACTGTCCACGCAGCTCTGGTTTTTTGTTTTTTTTTTTTGTGCTCTGAGCAGCAACTCCACTGTTTCCCCAAACTTTTGATATACTAGATAGAAAACTTTCCATCTTAAAAAAAATAAACTAAAAAGGTGGCAGCACGTGGCTCCTTTTCCTACTTTTCTCAGCAGCTCATGGGTAAAAACACTGCCAAGGAATGTTTTCAGACCAGCAGTGTGATATTCCCTAGAGGCCATACATAATAGGCCCTGCATCACGGGACTTAAGGGGTCAGGCAGTTCATATCAATGTAATAAATCCAAGGGCAGATGTTTACATGTCTCCACTTAACAGGAGAGTGAGAAATCAAACTGGCCTCCTGGAAAATCCCAACTGTTTGCTGCATGCAGACTTTTCTGCCATGCAGCTGTGATTCAGTCCCTCAGTGAAGCAGTGCTGCACTTTGATAAAGCTTGAAAGTCAGCCACAAATACTACAGCATTAGGCAAGCTGAGACTGACTTTGCTGCTGCCACTCTCTGCTTGTTTAGGCACCTGTATCAATCATTTTACTGTTCTTGTACTTTGTTTTGCAAGGTTTATTTAATTTTAAATCCTCACTTTGACTATTTTAGGGTATCACTGAGTACAACCTCACTAAATATTGAAATAGGCTTTGGTTTGTTTTTTAACTATGAATAGTCCTTGGGAGTTAAAAGACAGCATTTCACATTACTTTCCAGCCTGTGCCAAGCATATTCAAGTGAGTGGGTGTAAATTGAGGCCTGTAAGCCTTGTCTTAGAATGTGCTAAAATAGACCTGGCATCAGACATGAGTTATTTGAACCTTGACTTAGCTTTGTATCTAACAGACACTGGGGTTTTTCCCTCTTTTGAGTTCTTCCTCAATTGTGAGCTAACCATCTAAAGCAAAAGGTAGTGGCAAGTTATTCCCACCCTGTAAGAAGTATGTTGATTTTGAAATTGCTCCACCAGCCAACCAGACTTGCACAGGCATCACCTGATAAGAAAACTGATAACAGCTTACTTCTCATGTGAAACACCTGACTAAATATGCTGCTTCTTGTTTTCTGTGTATGTTTTAAAAAACTGTTTTAGACCTATGGCCAAGCGTTGAGCACATTTCATTTTCTTCCATATTTGTACATACACATTGGCAGACAGGTACAAACTCTAACACACAAGGAGAGAGCACATATACACATCCTTAGGTTTAGCAGAATTAATTTGTTTTAAAGATGGGAGGCCTTCAGCTCTCCTTACTAAGAATACCTAATGCTTATTTTTGCATTTCAGTTCTCCACTTTATGGAACCACAGTTTCTGGCAACACTCCTCATTAAAACTCGTGCAAGAGCTGAAAACCCCACAAAGACTTGGCTAGAATCGTTGCAACTTACAAGCTAGGATAAAAAACAAGGGATGGACATACAGCACAAGAGGCAGAACAGTGACTTTGATCATAGAGAACAGGGAACAAAAACAGCCAAACAGCCAAAGATTACTTTTCAAAGGTTAGTTGGGGTTTTTAACTTGTGTTCTTTAGGTATAAAGGACTTGGGATCTGGGAATGCAAGGAGTACTGTGTCTGCTGAGTAAAGTCCCTCAATATTCTGTCAAACACATGTCAGTGCCCATTCATATAGTCACTGAGATGCAGTTTTAAAAAAATATATTGAAGTTTGTTTTCTCCTGTTTACAACATTTCATAGACTGACTGCATTTTAATTATGTTCTATTAAATATCTCTGCTTTATCCTTTGACCTGCCTTATCATTGTCATACCGTGCTCTAGAGAACTCAGGTTCTTGCCTCTTCCTCAGCCATGTAACACTGGAAGTTACTAGAAAGTCAAAACTGTGCTATTTTTAATTTTAAGTATGGAGAAAGAATATGTGTTTCTTCTACAGGCTCCACTACATTTTCTGAGAGCCTTTATTTTTCATGCTTCAGCATTGACCCTGTGGGAGGGACCACCTGGGAAAGCAGTAACCATTTTTATTCATGAGGTCACTGAATGAAAACAGAAAATAACCTGCAGTCTGAGGCCCCCCCAAGAGACTCAAGTGAAGACGCATTTCAGAATCCCTTCTTTAACTCATGACTCCTCAAATGTTTTTTCCCTTGGATCACAGCACTGGAGTTATTTTTGGAGAAATTCCAGAAAACTTTGTGACTCTTTCAGCATCTCAGAAAGAGTGACTGTGACTCTGACTGTCACTGCACTGCACTTGGTATAGCTAGACAGAGACAACAGATGCCAGCTGGAATCAGGGATGAAGGGATGGAAAGGCAGAGGGATAAGCCAAAATATCAGGTGAAGCAACTGGCAGAAAAAATGCCTTTGTTAAATGATAGTTTAGACCTAGAACTTAGATGGATATGTTTAAATTAGACTCTGCTGTCAATACTTAATCTCTGTAATTAACATTTGTTGAACAGTGATAATATGCGCAGAAAAAATCTCCTAACTGCAAAACCTTCCACTCCACTTTGAAACAATTTTAATTCTTAATGTGAAAATTACACATCTGCTTTTTCATCTAGTCTCTCTTTTCAGACCCCTTTGTTTCTTATGCACATCTTCAGTCCTACTTCTGTGATGACCAACAGTATGGAATGGCTTCTGTACAAGAAAAAACTACCCAAGTGGGACTCTGCTACAGCTGATACAAGAACTTTCTAGAAGCAAAAGTAACACAAAAGAAGTGGACACACAATTCAGCCTTAGTATTTCTTCCAATACAAAGTCTAGAGCACAGAGTAAACATTGCAATAGGTACATTCAGGGTTAGTAAGGTGCAGTTTTTCACGTAACAAATAGCAGCCTTGCAAAGGGTTCCAAAAACACCAGCAAAGCACATTGTGGATGCTAGACTTACATCAAGTCAAGGATTCCATAACAGGCAAGTTCATGAAAGCAGCTAATTGTGGGTTACTCAATATCACATCTGGCTCAGGGTAGCTTATCCCTCCATGAAACTAAAAATAGCAGATATTGGGAGAGCATTCTGGGAAGATATCATAGAGTACCTTGATTCTTATTCTTCCCTAAGTACCTGCATATGGCCACTGCTGCTGCCCTCCCCTAAAGAACTGGCTAAAAATACCCTGTATGCTCTCTCTCTCCTCAAAAAAAACCCCTACAAGTATAGAGAAAGAGATTTTTTTTTTCCATGTTTTGGGTAAAAAAATCCAAAGCAATAAAACTCTCCACTGACCAGGCAGGAAAGACCTCATAGCAGCTATTATTTCTCGAAGGCATCCAAGAAAACAATAGGTCCATCCTGGTGGTGCTCCAGCCTAAAAATGGAAAAAAACAACTGCTGGGCTTCCCCATCCCCAGTCTCAAGACTGTTTTTGCCAAGACTTTGCTCCCTGCCTTCCACATCCAGAATCCATATCTCTTTGCAGCTGGGGTGCACTGGTCAAGGCAGACTTTTACAGCGAGCCAGTGCAGCCATTCCTGTCACATTCATTAGATTCCTAAAGAAACATCATATGACACAAACTGATTCTGCTTCATCAAGCAACCAAGTTGATGACAAATATTTGCACTGTCACTGTAACTCAGCAAAGGTGGGGAAATTGAATCATAGAATTGTTAGAAGTTGGAAATTACCTCTAAGTTCAACTGTTAACAGAAAGAATTCAATGAAAGGAGGGAAAAGGTTTACTGTAAATTGCTCACAGTCTGATGCAGCCTTAAAACTTAAGTATGAAACAGATAATTTTGAAGGTTTTTTGACAATTTAAAGAAAATAAGCATTTCAGTGGCACAAAATCATTGAGTATTTTAGACAGAAAGGATAGGAACAATTAATTAATTTTGCTTAAAATGTTTTTTTCTTAAACAAGACTGACATAAATGAGAAAGAAGAAGGGAGTAATGAAGGAAAGAAGTAGAAAGAAGAAAAATAAAAGAGTTAAGAGCTCAGCATTTTTTTAAACCATCTTTTCAGAAAGGATCATTTCTGTTCTGAATGTTTGATGCACAGCTCTTGGGAAGCACCACACTCACAAAAAAGAGCATCCTTACTTTTTCTCCTTTTCAACATTTATGTCAACAAGTTAAAAAAAATATCCTCCAAATATTATAAAAGGCAAAACAACTCCTTCTTTTCCCTTTAAATTTCTTTATTGCTACGATGAATGCTGTAATCAAGTCAAATTGAACCATTTCTAAAAGCATTACTAAGATTTATATCAAACAGAAAATGGTCTGCCTGCAGGAACTGCTTCTCATTCCACCATGATGCAACAAATTGGAGACAAAAGCTTTAAGAGACACACACTGACATGCAATTTTGTCATTAAGAACTGATCTCACACTAGGCAAATAATATTAGTGTACCTATCCCCACATCTGCAGAAGTTATACATGGTGACAGGTTTCATGTAACACCCTTTTAATAGCATGAAAAACAATACAAGACAGAGTGGCATGTTTGCAGTAGTGGTTCAATTTAAAGTAACTGATGAAAGAAGTTTAAATTAAGAGATCAGATAACTTTTCATAATTAAATTTCAACACACTGTTCAGTTGTTCAACATTATCATGAAGTATTTTATTAACTCTCTTAACATCTTAATATTTCTACTGCCTTTCTGCCCACTCATAGTTTGCATATAATTATCTTGAAACTTTGTGCCACCTCTAGTAAGCAGAGAATTTTTTACCCAAAACTTTTTCTGTTAATAGACTTTCAATTTAGCAAAGTTTAGACTTAGTTCTATTGCACTTTGAGGCAAACTTTAGAAGAGTGATATTAAAATTAATTGGGGAAGTATTATAAGCTAATTAGGCCAAATTCTCGGCCCTCATGAAATAACTTCTGATTTGAGCAGAGAGCAGGGAAAGAAAGTTGGGCCTCTTGGCAATTAAAATGTCTTCCTTCAAATTTGGGATTGCAACTTCTAGATTACATATTAGATTACATGTTCATTTCAGTAGCTCCAGTGGCTAAAATGTAGTTCATTTACATTTATAAATACAATTGATAATTTCAGAAAAAGCTTGTATGTCTATTTTTTCCTTTCACAGAAGGATCCAGGTTGGAAGAGACCTTTAAGATAATCTAGTCCAACCATCAACCCAGCACCACCATAGTCCCCAAGGGCCACATTCAGACACTTTTTGAACACTTCCAGAGATGGTGACTCCACCACCCTCCTCGGGCAACTTACTCCAATGCCTGGCCAATGCCTTCCCCCTAAAGAGTTCTTGTTTTCCAAGACACAGACTGTACACCAACAAAGCCAACAGCAGGGAGGAGGGGGATGCACAGAATGATGATCTGGCAGTGCAGCTTTCCCATCTGACTACTTCAGGACCTTTCGGGCACTAAACAACAGTTTTCTTGAAGCCTAAGCTATTTATGTGGGACTTCAGCAAGCAACAAGGGGAACAAGCATTCCCTTTGGAAAATTTAAAAAATGTACAAGTGGGCTGAAAGCGAGCTGCTTCTGAAGCAATTTCAGACACCATCCCCCTACGCTAAAAACAGCTTGTACCTCAATTTATTTGAGATCCTACATCAAATGATGAATAGAAAAATATGTGTCATCCTTTTCCATTAAGAAAATATATGCAAAAATAAATCCTCCAAGTGGCCTTACAATCTATGGCTGCGGGAGGCATTAAGCTCGCTCCTGCGGGAGCACCCACTTAGAAGACTTTAAGATGCAATCTGGAATGTTTCTGATCCCTCGAGCGGAACACGAGGAAGACTGAAGGTAAGGATAACACCTCACACCTGCTGATCTGATCTGCGCAGGACGTCCCCGCGGCATGAGGAGGCTTCCTTCACCTCCCGGCTGTGGCACCACCGTGTGAACCTGGGCACGCCGCGGCTCCAGCAGCACGGAGCGACGCTCCACCTTCAGCGTGCGGAGGTTTTGTGTATGCAAAGGAAAATCCCCCCGCTGCCCGCAGAGGCCCTCCGGAGCTCCGTCCCCACAGGCTGCCTCCGTCCCCACAGGCTGCCTCCGTCACCACAGGCTGCCTCCGTCCTCCCCTGCAGGCGGCGCCCGGGGCCCAGCGCCGCCGGCGGCCGCTTCCCCCGGGATGCTCCAACGCGGCCGAGGCGGGGGGCGCAGGGAAGCGGCCGCGGGGCCGTGCCGAGCCGGCCGCCGCCCAGGGAAGCCGGGATGGGCTGAGATCCCTAAGGGAAACCCCCGGCTGCCGTCTCGCTGCCCTCCCACCGCCTCTCCCGGCGCTCGTCTCCACCTGCGGCCCGGCACGGCGATGGTTTCTCCAGGAAGCGCTGGAGCATCCGCCGGCGCCAGTGCCGCTTCCTCCCTTCCGCGTCTGCTCCGTACCCGGTCCCCGCAGCTGCCGCTGAGGTGAGGGTCTTTTCAAGACTAAGATTCAAGTTTATTTACGTCTTCTAAAAATGACTATTTTCCTGGTTTATTAGACTATCTTTCCTTTATCCATATTTTCTGCTTCTCTTTTTCCCTTCTTGAAAATACTTGAGAAATACGTTCTGATGAGAGGAAATAAGAGTGCGTTAGAGGCGCGCTGTAACATTGAACCGTAAAACTTTTTCCTTTTTTAAATCCTAACTCTGATCTTACTGCATTTACTGTATTTCTTCCTCTCCCTAGTGTCCAAAAGTCGACATGTCTAGCAAAAAGGCAAAGACGAAGACCACCAAGAAGCGCCCTCAGCGCGCCACTTCCAATGTGTTTGCGATGTTCGATCAGTCGCAGATCCAGGAATTCAAGGAGGCCTTCAACATGATCGACCAGAACAGGGATGGCTTCATTGACAAAGAGGACCTGCACGACATGCTCGCCTCCCTTGGTAATATCCCTTTCCTCTGTTCATGCTTGCCAGGCAAATTTGTGCTGCAAAAATCAAAATAGTGAGTTTGGGAAATGCAAGGTGTGGTGTCTCAGTTTGTGTTACACTCAGTTTGTGTTACCACTCTGTTTGTATGGCAATTACTTGTTCAGTTTGAAAGCTAAACAGAGTATAAATCCCTTTATTTGCAGGAAAGAATCCAACGGATGAATACCTAGATGCCATGATGAATGAGGCTCCGGGCCCCATCAACTTCACCATGTTCCTCACCATGTTTGGTGAGAAGTTAAATGGCACCGACCCGGAGGATGTAATCAGGAATGCTTTTGCCTGCTTTGATGAAGAAGCAACAGGTATGTGGGTGCAACTCGGCTGCTTGGCAGGGGTATGGCTGGGTTTTTATGTTTGTTATTTAGGTTTCTGAACAGTATGCTGATTTTTGCACCCTTATAAATTAAATATGATATGGTAATCCTAGGTGGCATATTCTGCTAAATTACTGTGTGGGAGTAAAATCTGTCTGGCTGTTCTGTGTCAGTACTGAGGACTAGTGGGACTGTTCTTCTGTGAGGCTTTGAACAAGAGTTTAATTGGGCAGTGTGTATGTTCCTCAAAGTGTAAAACAAGATGTATTTGCTCTAAGATGAGGAACTTAAATCAGTAATGTGTGATATTTTTATGGTGTTAAAAGGTAATAATAGGAAATCTCTCATACAACTGAGTTTGTCCCCCTCTGCAGTAGGTCTGGAATGTGTCTAAATTCTTCAGATGTTTAATATTTCAAGACACGCTGTCCAGATTTCATAAAGTCTTACAAACCCTCTCTGACTGAGCACTCTTTATGGCCCTGAGGACAAATGTCATGCTCTCACCTGCAGCTCAGTTTGCTTTCAGATTGCAGGAAAGTCTGCAGTCTTAGTGGTCTAAAGGTAAAAACCGGGTGGGGTGTAGAAGGCAGAAATGACAGCTTGGACTGACTTGGAAAGCAAGATAAAGGGAAAGAGTAAAACACAGAACTCAGTTTTACTATATTGGACTTCCAAGGTTGTGCCTGTAATCTTGAGGTTAGAGTTTATGCTTTTTGTATTTATTCACCTAGGCTAAGATTCCTGAGAAGTGTGTAGAAACTGGGGATGAATCCATAAGGCAATTCAGTGGAATTATCAGTGGTTTGATATGTTGTGAACTTGTCTTACTAGCTCATACTGAAATTATGTAACCGCCGTACTAGAAATGACACTGCATCTACACCTTTCCTCACAACTGTCCACCGCAGTATTTTAATCTAACCAGCTGATCTGTGCTCTGCACCTTTTGAAGGATATCCTTCCGTTTCAACAGCTATTTTCAGTCTGTGTATTTTTAGCACCTTTTTCAAAGTGCATCGCCTTCCTGCTGAGGTGTAGGTAAACAGGCTTTCAGTTGGTAAGGCCTTTTCAAATGTTAATCGACTTCCTCCCTCTCAAGGGCAATCTCTTTACCATTTCCTATAGAAGGAAGTTTGTTAGTAGGTTAATTATTTTCTCTCCACAGGTAGTCTCACTCACTGTGCTAGGGTTTTTTTTTGTGTGCACCAAAACAAGAGCCTGTGAATTACAATATAAAGAAAATGGTTGTGCTACCAGTTCTTTGGAACATAAACTTCTGTGTCTATCTAACCAATAAGTTACTAGTTTGGGCACCCATATACTGATAAGATTGATTTTAATATCTCTCAGCTTTGTGTGGTAAATGTTTTAGTCTAGTCCTACAATAATTTGAGGATACTAGTTTGTTCTACAGTCTTGTTTTGTGTCTTATGCCACCCTCAAATTTTAACCAGGAGACATGTCAGATAGTTTTATTGAGCAGCACTGTTTTATTGAGTTTTGATTCATAACAGTCAATGAAGTCTTCAAAACAGCATGTGATGTGTTTGTAGAACCCATGTCATGTTAATCCTTTATTAATTTTATCTTCTTATTTGGCTTCTGATCAGTTTGTTCCTTTCAAAAATGTAAAAGAGCATTTCCAGCTACATCAAACTCTTTTACTCTTTTTCTCATTTCATGGTCTCCACTTGTGTGTTTGTTATGGGCCTGATTTTCTAGCTCTACATCAGTGTAGGTCTTTTGAAAGGGAGTAATACAAACCAGATCCTATAGATGACGATAAGGTAGTCATACTTGTTAGGTTTTACTTACATTTCCTATATTGCCAGCCCAGTTGGACATGTTGCTTCAGCATTACTGTCATGTGTAGTGCTATGAAATTGGTATAAAAGTTGTATCTGTCTGCATTTGGAGTATTTTTAATCTGGTCTTTGATCCTGCGTTGTCATCTGCTGTGTGCTGCTTGCAACAGGCTGAATCTTAAGTTTTGCTTCATTTATTTATTGCTCCCCATCTATGCTGAAGCTGTGTGGGAGGGACAGGAGCCCTGTTTGCTTTACAATTTGTTGCTGATAAAACTTGTGGCTTATTCCTGGTCTGGCAGCCCAGTTCAGTGTTTAAACAACTACCTATTCAGTCAGGAGCAATTAAGTCCTTGAGGCTAAACTTGCAGCACCAAAGGCCTTGCATTCTTTGAATACTAATCCTTATGTCATCTCTCATCACTGCTTGGTCTCTGTAGGACAGAGAGTCTCATCTGTTTAGCTGCCTTTTCCCTCTTCTTTATGCCCATCTTCAAAGACAGAACTCCAAGGTTTGACCCATTAGGATGGGCCTGGCTAACTGAACAGTCTCCCTGTTTCTGAAGTAGAAGATTGCTGCTAGCCTTCTTCATTTGCAGTCAGTATCCAAGGGCTGGTCTGCACTGGGATATGGTGCTGTTTTCATTAGCATATGTTGAAACACATTATTTTTTTTTTCCCTTCCCCCAGCATATACCACCCCCGTGCTAATTTGTCATGCTCATTGACTGCTTTTTGGTCCCCTGATTCCCTGTTTGGTTTTGTCTCTTTAATGAACTCTGTTTGCTTAACTTATGCAACTCTCTTTCCAAAGCAGCACTTTTCTTATCACATTCTAATTGAATCTACATTAGTTGATGTGGGTGCCTACATATGATTTCCAGCTGTTCCACAGAGTTTACTTTCTTACTCTTCTTTTTGGAGCCTACTTCTATCTCTTCTGTTCTGTTACTGACATTTCTTCAACTAAAGTTCAATAACCAATTTCTTTCTCAAATGAAGCAACTATTGTGCTGTTAAAGGTATGGTTAGTTGTATATCAGCATTTAGCAGTTTCTGCATTCTACAGTCTACCCTTTGTTATGCATGGTTCTTTTTTCATCTCTAAATTTTCCTGGAATTACTTGGCAACTGGTTAGCAGAAGATACCTAGAAACTGCTCCTTTTTATATCTTTGTTAACTTCCTCAAAAATCTTCTGCTCTTTTAGCATATAATAAATAATACATCCTACTCTTTTTTTTTTTACTGGGTTCTTTACCTTTAGCTCTCCACCATAAACATTCTTCCTGCCTCCTGAGCTAACTTGCTCAGTCCTGTCTGAAAGTCTCTTCTGTTATAAACTACTTCCCTGGACACTTGCCAGGAGTTCACTGTATCCACATAAACTGCCTCCAGCAACAGCGTTGTGCAGCACTGAAGAACCAGAGTGGTTATTTAGTCCCCAGGGGAAACTAGTTTATAGAGGATGTTCAAATATGTCTAATTAAGGCAAGAAAAATATAGTTCATTTAAGAGAACTGCTTGTATAATGAAAACTAGCAGTCACAGGAACTTGTTTTTCCACTTTGAGCCGTTGAAGATGAGTAGATGGAAATAAGTGTTATTATACCACTGCAGGTCAGGCCCTGTCTTCAAAAATCTGTATGAAATGCATTAAACTTCCTTTCCCTTTGCACTCAAGGAATTTCTTTAGAATTCAGTTAAGGAAATTTGCTGAGGCTCTGTGCAAATGCAGATGTAATATATGTAATATAACCAGGCACTGGTTAATTGCCTGCCCATGTGCACATCTGTGCTGCTGCTTTTGGAGACCCAGCTCAGAGGCCCGGCCTCCCTTTCGTGTTTCTCTCTGCGTGTCTCATTCCAGGGTTCATCCAAGAAGACTACCTGCGGGAGCTGCTGACCACCATGGGAGACAGGTTCACGGATGAAGAGGTGGATGAGCTGTACAGAGAGGCCCCCATTGACAAAAAGGGCAACTTCAACTACATCGAGTTCACACGCATCCTCAAACATGGAGCGAAGGACAAGGACGACTGAGCCAATCCCTGGATACATGCAGATAGCACCTTTAATTTTTAATTTTTTTTCTTCTCACTTAATTTTATTTCTCAGGATCTGTTTTTTCCTTTTTTTTTCTGGTTTTCTGGGACCATTGCATACATTTTTAGCACTGCAGCTTCTTCCTCTGTGGATCTTAAGGCTGCTCAGGCACACCTGCACCTTTGTAATAAGACTGGAAAGTGGCAGGGAGAGAGAGAACAGCTTACAGTGTTAGATGTTGAAGGACAAAGATCAGAGAATGTGGAGGCCCGGGTAAAAATGTCAGTGCTACTCATCCTAGCTAGATTAATTTTACATTTTTAATGATAATTTTTCAAATAAATCACTGTCTACTAAGTGCAAAAATAAAATTTTCAAGCTAGAAGTATAATGTTTCTGTAATGATACTGTAAATATTTTTGCAGCTGTATGCAGTCATGTTGTTACCTATTTTTGCCTTAAAAATGATGCATTAGTCACTTAAGCATACTGATGTTTGTACTTCAGCAACTGAGTATTTCACCTGCTACTGTGAGCGTACACGTGAAGAAGAAATTCCTATCCTTCAAATTTTAGTGTATTGTAAATTAATCATTTCTGTCAGAGACTTGCACATTAAACATTTTAAATCTTATGTAGTTGAGCATGTATTTTACCACCTCAGTCCCTCCATTTCTCAACATTGAGTACTATATTAATACTACTTTTAAAATACTTAAAATGTAAATCCTAATGTCTTTTTTTAAAACAAGATATCATATATGGGTAGAGTTGCTTGAGTGATACTTCTTACCAGATCTGTGGGCTGCTGATACTGAATTAATGACATTTCATTGCAACCATTTATTTCTTTCTTTTTCTTTCTGTTTTTTTCAAAGCACAGTAGGAAGAGGGCTGGATGAAGAAAGGTGTGCTGTCTCTGTCCTTTTCATTTTCTGTTTGAAAATATTATTCTTGGTTTTTAAATGAAACAATATACACTATATTTTTAAGACCTCCTGCTGTGAGTGGTGTTTTGGACGTGTGAGACTTGAGGCGTTCCGTTTTGTTCCATTTGTCATAGTTGTATTTTCTATAGTTTTTGTGGTATGGAAGGCATGGCAGATTTGCTACAGTGTTCTGAAGCAATTTTGCCATAACTGGAATGCTTGTGGTTCTGCGGTTTTTGTGTCTTGAGAGAAAGGATGATCAGAGCTGCTTCTGACACCTCCAGGAATTGCATTGTGAATTCCTTCAGAATTTACGTTACAAAATTAAGAAAAATCATTTGGCTGAGAGCATTTTGCTGTTTCTTGGTAGGCTGCTGTTGCAAAGTGAACTTTCAAGAAATGCCACCAGAAGACAGTGGTGAAAGCTCTGAAGCTCCTGCTCTACCTCAGTCCCAGGGAGCTTTGGTGAGGCTTGGGAGGTGTGCATGCAGGGATGACCTGATCCCTCTGACTGTGGGCCCGTAGGAAACACATGGAAAAGCAGAGGGGAAAAAGGAGCTGAACAGAATCAGCAGAAACCCAAACGCTTCACAAATATTTTCCCAGAGAAACACTTCCCTTCGGAGGGGGCAGAGATTAGAAACACGAACAGGAACTCTTGTAAACTATCGGTGAAATCAGTAAGGATTTTGATGCTTCTGCAGGAGGCCGAGTCCTGCGGGCTCGGGCTGGGGCCATGCCGGGAGCCACCGGCAGGTGGCAGCACAGCTCTCGGCACGGACGCCGCTGGGACGGGCGAGCGCCTCCAGCCCCAAATGTTTGCTGGATTTGTTTGGGGTTTTGGGTTTGCTTCTTGTTTTGGGGGGGATTTTTAGTCCCGAAAAGCTCGTTTGGTGCATCGTGCATAGGGGGAAGATATGCTCCGTTCCCACAGAAGTCCTGTTCCTGCCACAGCAAAGGTTAATGGTGCCAGGATTTTTCACATTGCAGCTCTTGCACAAGTTGAATTTTTGGTCCTTTAATCAAATTAGTTCATTACAGAAGAGAGTAAAACGAGGCCTCTGCAGGCCCTTGGTACAGGCCTACAAACACACATGTGGTGTATGTTTGGCAAAGATTGGGTTTCAAAAGAACTTATGGCCTTCCTTGTAACTCAAACCAGAGACACTGCTCTTGCATTTCACTTCTCAGTATCTCAGTGAGGGCTCTTCCTCTTTTGTTCAGATTAGCTTTGAAAAAAACTGCCCCAAATTCAAATGTATATGTTTGCATAACTTTGTTTACATATGAAAGACTAAAACCTGTGATATAAACTAAACTGCTGGGGCTCAGAGTGAGGCAGCTGGTATTTACCTACAGCAATAAATGCCAATTGTTAAACCCCAGTATAGCAACACCTATATGCCATTTGGCCTTGTGATGACGAATTGTAGTTCATTAATACTATTGTTCTAAGCCTTGCCTTCGGCAGAATCCTGGTTTTACTCTCTTGACTTTAATTGCATTTAATGTTCTCATAAAAACATGTCAGAGAGAATGATAAAAATGGATTTTTGGTGTGTAACTCAGAGGCCTGGGATTTGTACTGCAAAGAAATTTTAAACCCCTGCTCGGATGCAGAGGGTGCCTTAAAGTCTGTGTGTGTCTGGAACAAGTAACACTGGTTTTATAGACTAATTGCAGTTCTTAGTCCTGGCAAAATCATTCTCAGTAAGAGCCACAGAATTTTCAAGTGTTCTCACTGAAGTGGGTCAGCAGAACATGAAGGCGTTTGTCGTGGGATGTCTTTCTCCTTTTATTTTTGTTATTAATTCAGCTGTTTTGTAGATAGGTCACTTGAGTGGAGGGCGGGAACAATGTGGCCTTGAATCCTCTCAGCTAGAAGAGAGAATTAAAAGTAGGTCTGCAACATTCAGGCTGAATGTTAAACCACTGAACAATTGAATAAGGGAGGGTGGAACCATCACAAGCAGCTGTGTTTCTTATTGTGCCTTCTTTTTTCTTTTTTCTTTTTCTTTTTTTTTTGGCAAATGAAGGAGCTTAGGCAGTGATCTCAGGAGAAGGAATAAAAGAGATCCATTCTACCTCGAGAGGACTCTTTGCTGCTCTTCAAGGTGAAGTTCCCAAAAGCCATGACTCACAAGTGGGGCTGGGATGCTTGTTTCCTGTGGTTGCAGAGGCACCAGAGCTGAACCCTAAATGAGTTTTAGCTTACAAACCGTTTCCTCTCCAGGACTGTTTGTGAGAAGTAGTGCCTCGCCAGGGAACTGTCTCACACATCCTGTATCTGGCTTAACACCCCCCACAAACTCCTGCCAGTGTAGGTAATAACTTGTAAAGGTTCTCACTGTCTGTGCTCCGTTTGAATGCCGTGCTTTGTAAGCTGCTGTGGCCCAGCACCTGATTATCCTTGAGCAACTCGGCTCTCTCTGTACTGGGCCAGTCAATTTGTCAGCTGTGCTGTCCCTACGTGTCAATTACAGCCCCAACTCCTGTAGAAAGGGCAGCGGTGACTCCTTAGCTCCTCTTCAGTATTTCATGCTGGTGAGACTCCGCAGATCCTCGCTCAATACCCTTGTTTTAACAGTTGCTAATTTTAGCACCTAACTCCCCTGTCAGGGCAGACAGCAGCATCTGTCAGTGCGGCAGGCGCGGCTCGCTGTGGGGAGCAGCAGTGGTGTCACTATTCTTCATTTAGATACCAAGCAGCCGGAATTTAACACAGCAGCGTCCAAATGTCAAATAGAACGGTGCTTGTTCTAAAAACCACCGAGGTCTGGAGAGAATTCCTGTCACCAGGGTGGTGGTGTCTAAATCCTAAGCACTCGGTCTGACCTTTGTGGACGGTTTCCTAGCGGCAGGCAGGGCTCGTTCTGCTATTCAAATAACCCCAGCTAACTGCTGACTCATCTCTGGTTCCACTGGGCACATCCCCGCGCTTAAATATAAAAATTGTTTCAGTAGCGCTCTTGAGCTGTGAAAGGCAAACCGGACCAGAGTTCCTCTGTGATCATCGTGAGATTAGAGGTGTCATGTAAACGGCATAATTAAAAACATAAAAAAGCGTTCATATGACTTTAATAGGGATGCATACCAGTCCCAGCAGGCTTCTTTCACTGAGTAGGTAAGACTTGCAAATTAAAGATACTTGCAGTTGGAAACTTCCTTTTTAAATAACTGCAGGTCACTGTGACATTGGGAATGGTTGCAAAAAGCTACAGTGAGACCACAATCATGGCACGCTGCCCCCTCCCACACACATGCACAAGATTTCCTGGGAAATTTACTCAGCTCCATGCCCCACAACCCTAGCAAGCTTCAAAGCTACAGGGCTGGAGTTAGTTAAAAGGAGAGTTGACAAGACTCATGTTAGTAAGATAAGCTTATGAACTTTGTGATTCATTTTTGGAAGATAATTAAATGGAACAAAATTACTTGCAGTTAGTACTTGCCTGTTTATTTTTTCACTAATTCAGGGCATAAGGTATTGTATCTTTATTAGAACCTGAGATATATGTTGGGCAAAACACAAGTTGTAACACTATTACTGCTATCCTGTTAGTAAAGAGGGGAACTTGGTCATGAATCTTAATCCTCCCACTTTGTCCACCCTACTTATCTGCTAATTAATAAAATGGTAGCAATGCAATTTTCAATTGTCAGAAGACAGCATTTCTTTCAGACTTTGAAATTTTTGTAACCTAATTGAGCACAACCTTATAACTTAAGCAGTAATAACTAGTGTTTCTGCTGTAGAAAGTCTAGGCATGCAAACTGTTGTTATTGATGTTTTTTAGCATATCCATCTATTCCGTGGCCACTTTTCCTAGGTGGGGCACAGAACAGCAGCACTGTTACAAATGTATTTGGGGGTGCTTTACTACATGCAGACCTAAGAGGAGGTAGGAGTCATCAAACTTGTACAAAATGATAAGTAAGGAATACACTACAAAAATGCAGAACTCTGATTAATTTGCTGGAAGATGACACGGGACTATCTGAGCCCCAAAGAGGAGGATGAATTGTTGCCATGAAGTGCTAGTTACAACAGTGTGATAAGCAGAAAACCTACCTGATAACAGCTGCAGCTGAATTTGGAAGCAAATTGCAATGTGGATGGGACAGTAATCAGAAGACAGTGATGACACTTGTTAAAAATATTTGATTCTACTCTGTTCCTGTTGCAAAGAATGCAGCCTGCTGTTCCTGAAATTTTCTGTCCCAAGCTCTGGACACAGATTTTGGGTATTTGAGTAGCTATCTAAACTAATGAAGATTAAAATACCAGAAAAGAAGATAGGGGGCAAGGCACTCAAGCATTTCCTGATGCAGCTGATCAGAGATATGACTCTCTAGTTGAGCTTCCAGTAGTCAGACTTCTCCAGAGGCTGGACATCAGTGCCCAGTCAACAATTTATGTAGCCCCATGCGTTGGCAGCTGACAGCTTTTCCAGAGCTCTGTTTTCTATTTGATGTTTGACTCCTCTCCTCCCCTCCCCTCCCATCCTTTGTGCAAGCCTTAAATGCCTTCCACATGTCAGGGGCCTGCATCTACCCTCTCTGTTGCAAGCCTTACACATGCTGAAGGGTTAAGACCTTCAAGCAAGAAAGGCATTCCCTTCCCTGCTTTGTGTACCACACCTTGGGCCTCACTTTGAGATAAGATTCAAAGCAGCTAATAAGTTGTAAGGCAGGGTTTGCAAATTTTGATGAGCAAAACTTCACCTCCAGGATTAAAGAGTATTTCAGTGGCAGCTTTTAAAATGCTGGCAAGTATCTAAATGGGATGGCAGTACCTCAGACATTTCAGGTTCTGAGGTTAAAGTGCAGATCAGACTCTTGTCTGATGGATGCATACACATGACAAAACTGTCCTTTGAGGGCAGTGGGTGAGCCTCTGGGAAGCGGAGAGTGGGAAGAGGAGACTTTTGGCTGATGCTCTTACTAGTGATGCCTGGAAGATCTTGCCCTATGCCAGGTTTTCAGGGTTGGTAATTATGCCTCTTCCACTCTTGATCTCAAGAATTGCTATGTAAGAGCAAGTATCAAGCAAAAGGGTGCTGGCTGCTTGTTTTCACACTACTTTCCCAACTCGAAGTGTTATTTACACCTCTGTATTGACTGAATTATTCCTACCTAGGACAGATTTTTGTGTTGACACACACCCTTTGCAGGAATGTTTTTGTTACCTACTGGTGGTTTGTTAAGTGACTATAAAAGCAAGGAAAGCATTTGGGAGATGCTGTTATTATGAACAAGTTAGGGTGTGTTTATTTTAGTTATTTCTTCTCCTTCCAATTCCTCCATGCCTCCCTTAAGCCTATTAACAGACAATGCTTCTACAGGCAAAGTATACTGAATAGAGTGAGGCTCACCTTAAAAGGCCATTTCAGCATTTCAGCAAAATTGTTCAAGTTCCCAATATTTACCTTTACATACTAATATATATTTCTGGCTCATGTCTTAGCTCTGCTGTTCTTTGCTTTGGGGCTGGTTGCAGGGGGAATAGGGGGGTGGTGGTTGTTTTGGTTTTTTTGTTTGTTTGTTTTTAAGGTACAATTGCTTAAGTTTTAGCCTCTAATCACGGTTACATTAATGACTTCTCTATACAGTTTGCCCCATTTTGTTTCTGATGCAGTTGAAATTTTCATTTTGAGAATTTTCCTGCCTTTCTCTGCTGTATGCTGCTGATGTCAGACACCTGTGACATCTGGGCATGTTCTTATGTGGTCCAGAAAAGTTTATTCCCAGCTTTTGTTCCCAAAAGCTATGGAGAAAAGCACTGTATGAAATCTGTAGAACAGAAGTTGGTTGGGGGGTAGGAGGTGAAAAGTTTTATCCCTGGAAATACAAGCAATATGGCATGAAGGTATTTGTAATATGGGTTCCTTTTAATGAATCTTTGCCACTTAGTTGACTGAAAATATTAAATCGGTGTTTCCCTAAAGTAAGTAATTAACTTTCAACACAGAAAATTAAATTGCCTAAGATTATTACACAGCTATCTGAACAATACTTCCAGTGTCTTGTTGCTTTTATTGCTTTGTTGCCCCTGGCATTTTGTGTGTAATCATCCAGACACCATGAAACATATTGATTAAATAATTTGGGGCACTTTGCACAGTACAGTCTTGTTTTATATAAACTTACACAATAAGTTATTACTCTAGCCAAGTACTAAGTAAGAGCAGAGTTAAGAGTGAAACTTTGGGCAATGCCAGTCTGTCCTGTCATCCATTGGCAGAAGTAGTTTGGACTCCTGAAACAAGCTACATCTTTACTGATGTAGCAGTAGACTCCTGAGCAACAGACTCCTGAGTTGACTTTAGTAGATATTTTTATATAAGGCTGAGCATATTTCCTCTTAGTACACTGAAAAAAACTGTTTGAAGGGCATCTTCTGTGCCAATGCTCCCAGAGCTCCAGAGAGGTGAGCAGTTCTCTGTGTTTATACAGTGTCATGCACAATAGGGACTGATGTGTGAGTGGGAAAATTAAATGTCTTATGGCATTTCCATGATAAAAGTAATAAGCACTTGTCTAATATATGTGACAAAAGCTATGTTTAGAGAGCACTGGGCCCTCTCTAACTCATTGGAACATCAGTTTCACCTCTAGCTTGGCTAGGCTGATTTAGCAGCTTTCTGCTAGAAAGGTTCTAGATAACAAGTGGCAACCAAAATATTTCAAGGTTGCCTTATCCTCTCTTATCCTACAGCCTAATGACAAAAGGAGACAATTGTACCCTGTTTGCTAGCTAGATGTTGTACTTTAATCTTGCATTTTGACTTATGTTGTCACGAAGTTGCTAATCATCATTCTGTGATGCTGTCTGCACAGCCCCTCCACACAACTCTGGCCTGTGTTACATGGGCATGGTACCACAAAAGGGCAAACACAAGCACTGGCACCTGCCAATAGCTGCTGTTCAGAGGGAAGTTGTCCCTTTTGCCAGCCAGTGAAACATCAGAACTTCAGGCCACTAAATAAATGCTATTATACATCATCTGGGCACCATATGGTCTGCGTGCTGTGAGTGGAGCTGAGCCACAGCCCTCCAAGCAGGTGGGTGAGAGACCTGGCTTCAGCCTCAGTAGCTGTCTGCTTCAGCAGCAGTAAGGCTTCCACACTGGTGTGCTCTGAAGAAAGCCTCGCATAAAGTACCAGAAGGCTTCTGTTCCCCTGTAGAAGTGCTGAAGTTTCTGCTGACCCTTCTGGGCATGGGTGAGTACGTTCCCTTCCAGGGTACAGCTCTGCACCTTGGGGTATCTGCAGCATTGATGCCTTCTCACAGAACTCATCTTCTACTCTGGTAACTGAAAATGGGGCTTAAATCATCATCTCATTTCATCTCAATCTCATCTCATGCAGCTTTTATTACACCTTCCAAAAGAAGCCCACTCTGCATTGGAGTTTTGCTGTGGCACCATGAATAGGCAGAACTGGCACATGTGCATAGCTGGAGGTGACTGGGTTAAATGTGTCAGCAGGCTGAGGCCCTCCGTGGAGGAAAAGAGGAAATGAGGCCTGAACCAATTCCTAGAGCAGCACAAATTAGTGAGCTACTAAAAGCCCTCAGAGAGGTTCCCAGAGAACTTCACACTTAACCCAGCTAATTGTACCTGCAGGTGGCTACAACATGAATCACAAAGGTGAAAGTAGTGCTGAAGCCTCAGCAAGACTGGTTTTATAAGCTCAGGAACTCAGCTCAACTACTAGTCCATATTTTATTTACCCTACTGCCAAGACACCCTCATTCCCTGCACTAACAGCTAGCCAGAGTGGAGTATTCAATTGCCACTTGAAAGACTGGGACTGGGACAAGCTGTGTTGGCCAAACCCTAGCCTACATCCGTACAAGTAAATCCAGTATACAAGTTTGACAGGGAAATTTGGCTCTGTGTCTGCAACTCACTTTTTAACAAGTGAAGATCTGTTTCCATCCCAAAGTGTTTGAAAGGTACTTCTGTTTTTCAGAACATGAGATAATTACAGTAACAAATGACTTCATCATTTACCAATAATGTCTTGTAAGCATGGATACATAAGTTTTGCAAAGGAACTTAAAACTTTCGGGTTTCTTAGTGAACTTAGCCTTCAAACCCTTAACAGAGTGAACTGTACTTTCCTTGTCCCAACTGCTTACATGTCTGATTGTCTGGAGTGGTCTTTTAATTTTTTTTCTAGAAGATTCACAACACATCTAATGAACCGGGCTGAGCTGAACAGCTTGATTGTTGTTTCCAACCTAAAGCCACATTAGTTCTACAATGTGATGATGTCTTTGGGCCTAACTTGTGTCCTGCTCCTTCAGAGCCTGCATCCATGTTTAGCAAGGGTGGAAAGCGTGGAGTTAAGCACAAGCTCAGTGGCATCTCTCACAAAATCACAACTGATGAAATTCATGCCTTTTGCATTTCAGCTCAGTAGCTAGAGGTTGCATATAGCAAGTTCAGACTTGACTACAATTTCCTTTGGAGCCTGAGAAGGCTCAAGGATCTTATAGCAGGAGCTCTTTTACAGTGAGAGCTTTTTCTACTGTTCCTTGTGAAGCTGGACTTTTAAGAGAGGGTGGAATTCATTGAGAACAAGGAAAAGACAGAAAGAGACAGCATATGTGCCTGGCTCTGAAACTCAAAAGTTTCCTGGGAACTTGGGCTCCTTCATTGTAAGGCTGAGAGACTGAAACTCGGAGGATAATGACTCAAAACATTTCCCCATTTGTGGAGATGCCTGGGTGCTTTGTTGAAATGGAGGAGGTGAGCTTTTGTGTGTGTAATGGCTAATCTCTGATCTGATAAGACACAGGATGAATGATGTGTGATAGGAAAGGGATCCTGTGGAGATGATGGTGCCTCTTGTCACGGTAAGCTGTCCTCCTTTGCACAAACCACTGCGTTGTGGGGCTCCCCATCCACCGGGGACATTCACATGTGACCTGAGGGTGTTCATCTCTGCTGATGGCCCATAATGGGCCATAATTGACTCAACTGCCTGGTGTGATGGGCAACTGTGTTGTCTTAGAAAGTGTGAAGGACTCCCAAAGTGTCCTTTATACATCATCCAGTGTGAAGCTACCCACCCGAGAAAGATGCCTGGGCATTATCTGAACAGGAAAATAAACCCAACAGAGGCTGTGTTCTGTGGATTTCCCAAGGATTGTCCTCACCACCTGATGGATCCTCTGCAGCCATCACTTTGACCAAGACTGAGACCATCACACATCGAAATTACAACAACCAAATCTCTTTGAGAGGCCTGTGGTGGTGGTGAACTGCAGATGGAAACTTCATAATGCTTCATTAGTCATTATGGCAGTTCCTAACAGAAGGTCTGAGTTATTCAGGATTATTGCATTTTAAATACATCCTGCTTCAAGGAATACATTATTCTCATTTGTGGAGGTCTGGTGTACAAATAGATGTTATGATGGGATGCCATCCAAAGGGACCTTGACAGGCTTGAAGGGTGGGCCCACATGAACCTCATGAGGTCAACAAGGCCAAATGCAAGATCCTGCACTTGAGTCAATTCTAGGCACAAATACAGGCAAGAGACCAAGTGGAATGAGAGCAGTCCTAAGCAGAAAGACTTGGAGGTGTTGGCTGACATGCCCTTGCAGCTCAGAAAGCCAAATTTGTGTGAGCTCCATCAGCATGGCAGCATGGCCATCAGGTCGAGGGAGGTGATTCTCTCCCTCTATTCTGCTCTTGTGTGACTACACCTGGAGTGCTGCATCCAGCTCTGGGCCCTCAGCACAGGAAATATATGGACCTGTGTGGCCCTGTTCTTGTAAGTTCCAAGCCTTCTGATGTTTACATTCTTGTAATGAACTTTCTCACACACTTTTATGTAAATGGCTTTTGGCTTACATTCTTTTCTAGAAGAAATTTGATGGACTGTTAGTTTGTCCACTTTTATGTAAATGGCTTTTGGCTTACATTCTTTTCTAGAAGAAATTTGATGGACTGTTAGTTTGTCCAGTGTCATTGGAGAGGTGGCACTTTCATCCTCCAATCCACTGTCACTTTTAAAAGTGAAATGTTGAAATCAGAAAATAAACTTCCTTTCTTTTTACCTTGGAAGTTCCAGTGTGTGCATTGTTTTATTTCGTGTCCCATAGCAACAGACCTGTTGGAGCAGGTCCAGAGAAAGACCGTGAAGGTGATCAGAAGGTTGGAACACATCCTATGAGATTAGGCTGATAGAGCTGGTGCTATTCTGCCTGGAGAAGAGAAGGTTCTGGGGAGACCTTACAGCACCTTCCAGGATCCAGAAGGGGGTCTGCAACAGGGTGTTTTTACAAGGGCATGTAGTGATAGGACAAGGGGGAGCAGACTGAAACTGAAGGGAGAGTAGGTTTAGATATTAGGTAGAAATCCTTTACTGTGAGGGTGGTGACACACTGGAACATGTTGCCCAGAGAAGGCCCACCCCTGGAAGTGTTCAGGTTGGATGAGGCTCTGAGCAATCTGGTCTAGAGAATGGTGTCCTTGCCCATGGCAGGGAGGTTGGAACTAGATGATCTTTAAGGTTTCTTCCAACCCAGACCAGTCCATGATATTATAACTGGGGAAGCAAATTTGCATCAAAAATTCCCCCACTGGGGCAGGGTCACAAGGCAAATCTGGACCTGCAATTCCTGGTAAAACTCCAGCAAAGTACAGCTCTCAGACATTCTCTGTCTTGACCTGCTCCCTCTTCAAACAGTCCTTAAACATTCAAGAGAAAGGTGGCCAAAGTCCTATACAGCAGGTACAGCCTAGGCCTATGACACATGGAAAGTTGTGGATGAGCTCCTCAGACTCCTAGAATGGTCTTCAGTGCCAAAACACTTGAAGCAATGCTTTAATCCCAATTTAGAGAATTAGCATTTGTCAAGCCTAAGCGACTGTAAAAAATTGAGGGAGAGAGTGTGGTACATAGGAGAATACCAAATCTGTACTACACATTGTGTCTGCTTCTGCTCAGCTTCCTACCTGACCTCACCCTCAGAAACCATTATTGTCTTTTTTTTAACAGTCTTGTCCCTTTCAGGAGAGCTGTTGTGTCACACCAAGCATACCAACACACAGGACTCCGTAACTTTAAGTAATGCAGAATTTCCATGCATGGCTTTTCCCTGCCCTCAACTCCCCAGCCAGAGTGTCTCTGGTGCAGCAGTAATTTAAGAAGGACACTTTCAATACACTCCCCCATTCTATCAACTTACCATAAGAGAGAATGAGAGGACAGTGGGAAAGGCCTGAGTGAGTGAAGTCAGGCATTGACCTTTACCATTTTTTCCAGATGTGATTCTTAGGGTTTGTAAAGTTGCAGTAGACTGTGTAGGTCCTCTGTCAATGTTTTCACAGTGTACTATGGGAGAATTCATCTGTCCCACCCCAGGTCCAGGTAGAAATAGCATGGGTATGGCAAGTCATGAAAGTGAATTGGCTCTGGCTCTGCATTTGTGGTTCCATTGGTGGCAACGCATTGATCCGGTGGTTCACTCTCCAGTGTATAAGTTATGCAACAAGCCTGCTTGTCTGCAATTCTCCTTAAGTTGTCTAGCAAATTGAGCCTATTTTGCACTCCAGATAGATCCACGTTCAGCTGTCTGAACCAGGCAGCCCGTTCCATATCTGCTGCATCCCAATACATCCTGCATTTAGCTTTAGTGCTGTGCAAGTCAGCACATTCCCCTTCCCCTGGCACATTTCTGCACAAGTCTGCCTGTGCTCAGCTTTCTAAGCCAATTTCAGCAATGTCAGCCTGTGGCTTTCTAGGCCCAGTTTCTATCTAAGCTCTGTGAACCCACAGACCTGCACAAGACAATCTGTTCACAGCTCCTGATCCAGCCCAAGCAGTGAGAATATACCCAGCTGAAATTCTTTTTGGTGTAGAATCATCGAACTGTTACTGTTGGAAGAGACCTCAAAGATCCTCAAATCCAATTGCTAACCCAGCCACTGTCATATTCAGAAATAAACCATGTCCCCAAGTACTGTGCTCACATGTTTTTGAACACTTCCAGGGATGGTGATTCCACCACTTCCTTGAGCAGCCTATTCCAATGCCTAACTACCCTTACAGTGAATAATTTTTTCCTAATATCCAAGCTAAGCCTTCCCTGGTGCAACTTGAGGTTGTGCCCTCTTGCCCTATGTTATTACCTCGGAGAAAAGGCTGACCCCCACCTGGTTACAACCTCCTTTCAGGCACTTGTACAGAGCTATGAAGTCACCCGAGCCTCTTTTCATGACTGCAGAGGAGAAAGAATTAGGACCAAACATCACAGTCTGATATGACACCTCTGGGCTGCCATGGAAAAGGGGTTATGGTACTAAAAAGGAATCACTATGGACTAGCAAGGAAGATGTCTGCATAACTAGTACATAAGCAACAACCAGTACACAAAGCGATACCAAGTTCAAGAACACATAAAAACTATCAAAAGCAAGCATGAGTAATAGGCTATTAATTACCCACTGTGAAATACTAACCAAAAGTTAAAATTAGTTTCAACTGCATTTTGTGAAAACCCTAGAAAGATGAAACAAAGGTGCTTTCATGATTTGCTTGCTGAAAAGGCAGCTTTTGAGAGTCAACAGGAAGCGCTTGGACTGTCAACATGAAAGGAGCAATTGATCAGAGGAAAGTGCAGAGGGGTTCCCACTACAGAGCAAGCTGAGGAATTCTGTGCAATGGGGAATAATAGTGATGATGGAGAGCCCAGACCAAATGTTGTGGGAGGGGCTCTTAAGTGACAGGAAGGTCTTCTGGGATGAGTCAGAAGGAGGCAAAATAGTAGAAGTTGAGGAGGAGGGGTTGAAGGAAGGACAGAATTTAATACAATTTTCAAAATTCTTTGCATGTGGATCAGGGAAAAGGCCAAATGGGGAAGAGGAGCTGAGTAGAAGATAGAAGTTACTGGTATTGGAAAGGGAGCTGGAATTACTAGTGTCTTCTGATAGCTGTGAATGACAGAAATTAGTGGGCTGCTGAGAGCAGCAGAGTAATGTGGCATTAGTATATGTGACAGATGAGGAAAGCTGTTATCTTCGTATTTTCTACTTGAGGATCCCAAATTACTTTATGCTGCAATACCTTGAGCCTTGGAGAAAGTCTGTGGTCTTGAAAGGAGTTACCAATCAGCCAAATATAACTGTTCAGGTCCAAAATGGCTGTATGGCTAGCAAGGGACTGAGCAGATGGTAAAACCTGGCTGAAATAGGAACAGTGTATTCAGAAAGGCACTGACCAGCCACTTTCTGAGAGTGAGATGATGGAAAAACATCCAGAACACAGGAACATCAGGTAGCTGAGCCCATGAGTGGTTTTGGGAGACAACCAAGAGAACCATTCCCAGCAAGGGCAAGAACAGAACTGACTGTATTAGAGTGCAATCAAACTGAGGCAAAAAACCCACAAAGGAAAATTCAGATTAAATCACAGGTAATGTCTTCTGATTTGCTTCTAGAAAAGTTTACTTAGCATTTCATGTGGAAATCAAGAGTTACATTTATTACACTCCTCTGTGGTTTTAGCAATGTAACCCCAGAACTCTGACAGCCATTTTAAAGAAAAAATAGGAAACTTCCTGGAAATCAGAAGTTCTACTATCCATATGGCTGGCACAACCCATTCAGATGTGTATACAACAAACATGCACAAAAACTAAAATTAAAATAACACCTTTAAGTTAAAATTTTGTTGTCTTCTGTGCCCTGCTGCTTTTTCTACCTAGAAAACAGGTGTACAGATCAAGCCCCCTCTTTCCCTCTAATGAGTACTATACTTGTGTGCTGCCCCTGGGAGAGAGGATGAAAGCAAGGAGAGCTAAAGGCAAAGGTGTGTGGGGAAAGAAGGCATTATCAACTGAAGGGTGCCAGCAGATAAGAAGAGGAAGGGAGGAACAGCTCATGGAGCTCATAGTTTGGCAGTGCTGCACAGGGCACAGGTCCAGGGGAGGGACCAGGTAAGCACACATGGGCTGTGGCCAGGACAGCTGGGTTGGGAAGTAGCCACAAACTCCTGCAACTGGTGAGAGAGGGTGAGAGACTCCCCTGGCAGGGATGGCACTCCCCTGTTTTTAATTTTTTCTCACTTTGCCTCTTGAATTTTTTGAAGCAGTACGTCATCATTACTCACGCCCCATTCATTCTTACCCTGGCAGTGACTCTACAGGCTTCAGTTCAGATGTTAACTGTTTGGACACAAATGTGTCATACAGAACACTGAAAGGTAAAATTGTGACCTGAAAGAGGCGGGATAAATATTTTGTACACCAAAGAGTTTCCTGTGTATAAGTTTTATTGAGGAAGGCTCTGTGGCAACATCATGACACAGCTAAGACCAGGCCCTTGGGTGCTGGCTAGCACTGTTTGTTATCCTGCTTGGGCTTTCAGAGGAAGAGAGTCCAATGCCACCAGCGAGTTCCTACAGCAGCTATTCACAAAATAAACAACCAAGTCCATAGGCAGTAGTTCGCAGGTGGCACCCTCAGACCTGGATCAGGAACTGCCTGTCAGCATCTGTGCCCAGAGGACCTAGCACAGTGGGGCTTCAACAGACTCCCTCCTCCTTCATGAATGGCTGGCAATATTGGACCCATGGGCTCTGCTGGCTCCCTGCTCCCTTCTGCATTCTGAATAAGAATAGGGATCATCCTGAGAGAAAAATGTAGGCTGCTATTGCTGCCCTTCAGAGAAGGGAAACAAGCTAAGGAGCCACATAGAAGCTAAAATTAAAACTCAGGAGTTTCTGGCTGGGTGTCCTCTGGAGCTTGGATCACTCATTCTGATTAGGAAGAAAAACATTTAATATACATTGAAATATTTTTGGCAAGAAGAGGGAAAAATATGCTATATGATGGATATGGTTTTAATTACACTTTGAAAGTTTGGCTGAGTGGAACAGTAGCAGCAAAATAGTTTGCTGTTTGAGCTATTCCCCTCATAAACTACAAATAAGGCTTTTCTCTTTAGCTAAATATTAAGATGACATTTCATTACAAGTTCAATCAACTCCCAAAACTGCTCTCTCTTTACTAAGAAAACTTTTGACTTGCACATTAAAACAATGATAGGTAAAAATAATCTTGATTCTCATGGATCCTCTGCTCCTGTTTATTCAGATGTCAGCCCAGTATCTTTTCCTTTCCTCATTACAACCATCACTTTATGCAAGAGCTCTTTAATGGTGACTGATAAATGTAAACAGAGACAGAAAAGGTATTTTTCCAAGGAATTAGTGCACAGCACTAGCACTGCAGCAAGCACCCAGTGTTATAATATGTGCCGCAAATTATTTGCAGATTTCCATTTTAAATTCCAATTTCAGGTACTTGAGATGTCCCATTTGTGTTCTGAGTCTAAAGAAGAAATATTTCTCTTCCTTTTGTTTAAAAATTATTTATATCTCAAGACTGGAAGTATTTTGTTGCTGTCAGAGTTCCTGCTGTTCTTTAATCTATGGATGTTGTGGATAACAAGCTGGATAGAACTCTAGAAAATCATTTATTCTTGTGAAGATCTCTGCATTTTAGAAAAAGAACTGGCAAAATGAGGATCCAAATGGGGACTTGGACTGTTCCCATTTGGTCAGGATATGAGCAGTTTTCCCTTTTTATTTTCATTCTAACCCTGGGGGTTGGGTTTCTTAGTCACTCTTTTATACATGCAGCATGAAAAACATGTTACTTACCAAATCACTCTGACTCACTAAGTCCTGCCAGTTCAAGGCCTCATCTATTATACATCTGACCAATCTCACTGGAGTCCTATTTCATGGCATAGCTAAAAGCTCCTCTTTCATTACAAGTCACGACCATGGCAACAATCCAGTTGCATGATTTGGCAGACTGGATCTCCTGATAAAATTAACATGATCTTATAGCTATGAGTACATGTTTGCATCTCCAAAGCAGAGAAAATAATGTACAAGGTAAATATTAATGTTGCTGGATGCATTGTACAGCAAAGACCAAAGTACTGAACACAGAATTTGCTTTACCTTTCCACAGACATCTAGTTTAAAAACCTGGAGTACCAAGGTAATCTTTAATACATCCACCATTCCTGAGCAAAACTTTAATATATTACATTGCCATTCTACTAAACTAGTATTCTGAACCTAGGCAAACACTTCTTCTACAACCTTTATTCAAAAGATTTATTTTCCATCAAAGTCCTGTTGGTGGTGGGCAGCTAATTATCTTTCTAAGGAGATTAGGGTTCTTTAATAAATCCAAAGACTTTTTTTCACATAGAATTGAAACAGCCATATCAAACCTGGTACTTGGGAAACATACTTCATTAAACAGGAATCTTTTCTGAGTGCCACTGTCATGGAATCATAGAACCATGGAATGTTTTGGAGGATTGGGACTTTGGAAGGTAGAATCATAGAATTGTTAAGCTTGGAAAAGACCTTTAAGACCATCAAGTCCAACCATCAACCTAGTACTACTATCATAATGTTCACCATTAAATAAAGTCCTCAAATGTCACAACCACACATTTTTTTTACACACACCAGGGATGGTGACTCCACCACTTCCTTGGGCAGTCTATTCCAGTGCTTTACGACCCTCCCCATGAAACATGTTTTTCTAATCCCTAATCTAAACCTCTCTAGATTATGTAGTCCAACATCTTCAGTGGAATATCTCCAACTTTCTGATGTGAGAAAGCCCTGCACCCAGGATATATCAGGACACACTAAATCAGAAGTCCTCTTCTGTGTGGAGCTCGGGCTTCCCTTCGGCATTGCCTCATGGCTATTCTGGCAGAGTCCTCACATCGCCTCAGCCGCCCTCCCTTCCACAGCCAGATGAGGCACAGTGTGGTCACAAGCTTCACCCTGGACCCTGAAGGTCAGTATTGGGGAAGACCTGAGTATAGAGCAGGGAACTCCAGAAAACTGATGTCCTGAATCTGTTCCAGTGCCACGGGACTGGACTCATCTCACAGACTACTGATGAGGTTGCTGGTGGAGCTAGCTGTGCTGGGAAAAGTGCACACACATCTTAGATGGGTGCTGCTGAATTTGTTGCTTTGGCTGCTCCAGTAGAACCTCCTACATCACCACTGCATGCAAAGCATCCCACCAGGGAATGTAAAAGCTTCCACACCCACCAGGCCCAACACGCAGTGTAGAGAAGAGGCTGTAGAGAAGAGCCATATGCCTGTGAGACCTGTCATGCTGACACGGAGTCAAAAATTCAGGCCCTGTTATACTCTCTCCCCTCTGGCAAGTGAAGAAAATCCCCCCCTATTGAGATGCCACTGTTGCTTTGCCCTTCTCACAGGGGAGAAACCACTGACAAGATCATTCCTTCTGTGGAGGAGATCCCAGTGTGCCCAGTGGAGGGGACACCCTGGCTGGGGGAGAACACTGCTTGTAAGGTTCTAACTTGCATGCAAAAGGTTTATTGTTTGTAGACAGTTTCAGCCCCCTTCCCCAAACATCTTCCTGAGCAATACCCAACCTTCCTGCCCACCCTCTGTAAAGCTGTCCCTGCTCAGAGGCAGTGATACTGAGACCCCTCCAAAAGACTGTCCTAACTTTACTCTGCTGTTGCCAAGACAAGGTAAAAAGATCTTAAATTGAAAACATTAAATCAGGCCTAAACTTCAACCATACTTATTTTAAAAAAAATTTTTAGAAAAAAGACAAGTAGAAGAAGTGTGCAGTATTTGTCAGCATAAACTGAAATAAACACCGAAAAGAGAATTGTGGAAAAATACGTTGTACTTGCTGTGGTTTAGGCCACATCCTGTTTTAATTCAACACATCTAAAACAATGCCAATAAATCCACATTGCATTTACCCCAAAAAACGGAGCAAATGAAAACCTGAAATGAAATTGAACTAGATTTTAAATTACTTTTTAGGCTTAGTAGCACAGATGAAGGCATAATCCTGAAAACTTCCTCTTCCTTCATGCCACGCTTCATTTTAAACATACCCAGACAATGAAACTATTGCAGAGCTGGGCAGTTCCTTAGTTACAGAAACATAGATTTGAGAGGCATCAATTTGTGCTTTGATTCTTCAGGGGTTACTTACTTCAGTAGCTGTCTGACCAGTAGCAGCTGGCTTTTCTCTGGAGAGTTCTGTGCAGCCCTCAGATCCATCAGGTGATATTGCTCTGGGTAGTGAGCAAGTACTGCCCTGTGGTTTTCTCCAAAAAGGTTGCTCAGCTTCCCACTGCCTGCCAAGACTTCAATGAAGCAATTATTTTACTGAGCTTCTGTCCATGCTGCAAAGCCTCTACATTTTCCTGACTTCCAGAGCCTATAAAATGATCCTACTGGAAGCAAAACTCCCCAACTGTTAAATCCTTCCTTTTGGAGAGGAAGGAGTATGATGGTGTCCACTAAGCTTACTGTGATTATATCTATATTTGAAATGAACTAAGGTTTTTTCTTGTCATATTTTCAAGAAGCATCTAGAAACAAGAATAAGTGTATCTTTCTTAGGAACAAGAACCTAAAAATCTACAAATAGCTATTTAGATCTATTTATTTCCTGAGAAACTGAGATACTTTCATGACTGTTTCAAGGACCATGTGACTTTTTTTTTTGTTTTCATTCTAAAATGACAAAACTGGGACACATACAGTTAATCCATCCCTGTTTCAAGAACTCCAAGGTGACATACAAACACAGAAGAAAAGACACAACATCAAGTGATACTAGATGACTAAGCACAGTGGATTTCTGCAAAAGCTGCTGTCTAACATGCCATGTAGGTACACTTTCATGATTTGATGTCCTCAGACCTATCCTAGGACTACTCCATAGGTATGCCACTGACTGAAGCAAATTCCTGAAGCCCCAAAGCAGAAACCTTCAACCAGGCTCTTCCTCCAGGATATTCCCAGGATAACTGGACCCTGCAGGTCAGCTCTGAGCCATCCCTAAGATATACACAGTGCTCACAAAAGCCAAACCAAGATTTTTCTCCCTGTATGTTTAGCACTTAGTTTCTTGTATTAGTTTAGTGGTTAGAGTACTTACAGCTTCCAGGGAAGATCATGTTTCAGGCCCTTAAAATGGAATTTAACCCAGGGGTCTGTAATTCTGTATAACACAGGCTGTTGGGTAAGCCTCTGTTAGGTAAACTGTTTAAATAACTTTATATACTATAGTATAAATAACTACACAACCGTTAAAGCAAAGAAATGAACCACACTCAGTGACAATGCAGCTGAGTTAGAGAGGAAGTCATTCTCTCTCTGTGACTTGATAAATATTTGGTTACAAGAGACTGGAAGAGGTCTCTCACAGAGCATGCAGGAATCCAATAACAGGAACATTCCCCTGGGATATGTGTCACTTCATGACTAAGCAGCATATGCTTGTTCTAGCTGATGACTGGCATTACCTCTTCAATGACTCTCCCGATTTAAAGATCACATCTTTTAAATAAAGAAAAGTTTCCACAGTGTGGTAGGGAAAGAACTCCAGAAGAGAATGATGACAGAGAGAGAAGGATTGCAACCTTAAGTGTTACACAGGACTTGAACAGTCCTGATCATACTGGAAATCACAGCTGTTCCTGTTCCCTCCTGATTGCTCAGCCAGCTCAAATATAGTGACTTGGAAAATCAATCTTTCCAAAAGGGTTTTTTAAATGCAAGGGCAAGACTAAATACCTGCTTGCTGGTGGAGGGACCCAATGGTCCAAATTGAAACTGAAAAAAAAAAAAAAAGTAGTGACTGAATAAAAGGAACATGTTTCTTAATAGTCACCAACACACAGATGTGAAACTGAATCCTTGACAGAGAGGGAGGGGAGGTAAAATCTTCAAAAATAAAACTCACTAAAATCCTACAGTGTTTGAATTTTAGCAGGCAAAACTAGCAAAGATGGTCTGAAAACACAAAAGTTTCTAACAACCACCTTAATTTTCCTTTCTCCTGCCATGTTGGAGATAAACTCTTGAAACAATTAACTCTTTCTCTGGAAAATATCGAAATCAGTTTCACCCAAATTTAGCTCTTCTAAATCCTGGTGTTTTCAGTATGATCTCTAGGTCACAGATCAAGGAGAAAATGATGTGCCACATAAAGGCATGTTTGACCCAGACCTCTGGATCACTGATTTTTATCAAATGACCTGTGGGTGAATTTGATCACAAGGCATCTGAAATGGCACTAAGCACAATGTAAACAACTTTATGTAAATAAACAGAAGCAGATACAAACAAACATAGGGGTAGGGGGAATACGAGCAGGTTAGAGGTATTTTTAATTTGGTTGTAAAGGGCCCATCCATTCCAGCAACATTACACAAAACCTCTGTCCCACTAGGGTGAGATCTGACATGACTCAGCATTCCCTGGGCTGTTCCTTCCATGTGGCCAGCCAGGCAGGAGCTGCTGTACACACTGCTCAGTTTCCCACTTGGCATGAATGAAGAAACAGGACGGATGTAGAGTGCAAGCATATTATCGTGTGTACTCATTCCTTAAAGTAAACTCAGCCCAAGCCTTCCTTGGACAGAGTCAGGGTTAGGGATTATGCCAGGGCTGACTGCCCAGCCAAACAAATACCATTTACAAAGCTAGACTTTGCACTTCAGTGAGTGCAGAGATGACCAGAACTAAGAATTCAGGTCCCAAAATACTTCTAAAATTGCATAATCACTCTTTCTAACGGGATAGCCAGACCTAACTGAAACTTTCCTCATTTAATCCACTGTTTTGAAAGCAAACAATACTGGCACCAAAGAAGAAATATTACTGATCCAGTGTTTAATTCCTTTAGCAGGGCACTTCCACCTCAGGATACTGGCTGAATTATGACACCTACCAGGGTGCTGCAATAACACGGTATGTGGTTGCTTTTAGCTTATCAAAAGGAGACAGAATGATTTAGCTTAAACCTTTTTCCTGGAGGTTCATGCTAACACATTTTACCTTACACTTCCTATAGCACATATGCAGTGGCAGTTATCACAACACAGCTGACGCACAGGAACTCTCTGAGCAAAAAAATTCAAATGTGTTGCCTTTGCCCAGATCTCTGAACTCCGGTCTCTTACAAAGACCACTTCTCAGAAGAGCTAATGCAATTATTTTCACTAAAAATATTCCTTTTTTTATCCTCTCCTCCTCCCTCCCTTTTTTTTTTTTCCTGAAATGGTGAAATAAAACTTCATAAAGGAAGTACTCATCCATTGCAAATTGGTGCATGATCATTACAGCCTTATCATAATGTTTTAGCATTGAGTTCATACATCTGTGCCTGTGAAGGCATTCTGTTAATTATGGAAAAAGGGAGTGATTCTCAACAGACCTGAACTTTGGCAGCTAATTCACTATTTTAGTAGCATATATTGAAAGGACTTCTTTTATAATTTAGCTACAGCAGTATCTCAGTACTATCGCTGAGAAGTGAAGTCACAGAACAAGGGAAGACTTCGATCAAAGTCAAGGTCTTCCCACATGCAAGAACCTAATTCTTCTGCTTCAAAGCATAAAAATTTTAAGCAATCATTTCACTAATATCAAAGATGACCTCTTGATGAAATACCATCAGATTGGGAACAGGTCCAAAGCATTCCTCAGAACTCATTAGACAGGACATATATGTCACTTCTTAGTAAGGCACTACGAAAGAACATGCAGTACCCAGAACATGCAGTACCCAAATATAGGCTCTGTAACATTGACTTTTGGATTCAACTTCCCCTTCAGCATCTCCATCTTCCTTTCTTAAAGGAGGAGCATGGCTTGCCCATGGTTACATGGCAAATGAGAACTCACAAGAACCACTGCATCACATTTCCACATTCACCATTCAACCACAGTTCACATTCCACAAATGCAGCCAGACTAGAAGTGCCCAAAAGTTGATGTGGAAGACAATTTGACTTTTGCTTGTCTAAAAATCAAGATTATTGGTGCCATTAAGAGCTGCAGAATCAGAGATTGCTACAACTCTTCAACAATATTGAAGGCTGAGCTCCCAGGCCTGGGATAACAGCCCTGGACTTCAAGGGCATAGGTTCAGCAGCTCTGAGACTGACTAAAAAGTGTCCCACCATGGCTGTTCTCTACGGTGTCCAAACATTTTTTCTGGGAAGACAGCAGCTCATAATTCAAAATGAATGTTCTAATGCATGCTCCATTTTGGAGAGTGCAAAATTCTCCAGAAGAATGATGATAGAAATCTGCCACACAGAGTATGATGTTAACGCAGAAAACAAAAATCTTTACAAAATATATAATTTTGTATCTATACCACTTTTTTTACCCCAACCATATTTAAAGACATAGACATGCTATAAATATTAGACTCTCTGGGGGCAAAAAGGAAATTCCAAGACATAAGGTTACATCACTTCCAATCATGAGTGAAGAAGTGCTTATTAAGGAAATGTTCTCCCTGAACAGGCAGCTTTCAAGGGTCCTATTTTCATACCCATAAATCAGATTTTGTTAGAAAGAAAAGTGACAGGTGACAGTTGCAGCAAAATCCAACAATAGGGTTTTTTCCCCAAAATATATTCTTCCAAAGTCTGTGCAGTGCCAGATGCAGGTCTCCTATTTTTCATTAAAACCAAATCATTCAGTACCCTCTAATAATTTTGGTGCAGAACATGAAGAGCTAAATTAAAGCTGAACAGAAATGTAAGCTTTCAGGATATAAAGGACAAGCTGAGGTTATCACTTCAGATGCTTTAAAAGATGAATGTACAACTTGACCTGAACCAAACTTCAAAGTCACTGAAAGCCAAGGGAAGATAAAAAGAAAAATAAAAAGGCTTCAGTAATTACTTAGCACTGATATTTGAATAGTGGAGAAACAATGTGTACTTAGCTTAGAAGAAGCCTCCATATCCCTGATTAAATAACCTGAAGCTTAAAAAATCCTCAAAAATAAGTCCCCAAATTATGAAATATAATATTACTTTATACTCTAGCTCATTCTTTTCATGTTACAGGATAAATAGCAGTAACAACTGTGTTTTTATAACATAGACGTTCTTCAAATAAATACTAGCAAGAGAGAAATCATAGCAAGGGAAGAAAAAGTAAGAAGGGCAGGAAAGGGGGAAAAAAGAAGAAAAATTATTTTTCCACCCTACCACTAACCTAGAGACCTACAGAGCAATATAAACATGGGGTATGAAATGTTTATGGGAAATGGAGGGAAATGAAGGGAGGCAATTTCTTTTCTAAATCCATGAAATTCACCACAATAATCTGTATGGACTCACATTCATCTCTGCAGACTTCTACTACTTCAAAATAGCACAATATTTCCTAAAAGGAGAATTACCCAAGCTACTCATGAAAGGCCAGAGAATTCAGAGGCCTCACAAGCCTATTGTTCACAGTAACAGCTAGAGGAACTTGGAAAGTACAGCTAAAGATTTAAGCAGCACATGAGAATCCTTGCCAAAACTTCCTATCAGCTTACTGCCTCCCACTCCTTTCTCCTGCTGCTATCTTTGCATCTGCACTGGGTTTACAGATGATCATTCCACAGATGATTAAAAATGACTTTGAGATTAGATACCACCAGCAGCATGATCAAAACATCTGATCTGATGTTTTTGGCCCAACAAAGGCTCTACCAGCAAGAGCTGTTCTAATCTCTTTACCTCACTCAAGGGATTAGTTAATTAGTTAATTAACAAATCTGGTGGTGGAATAGTAATGGCAAAGAACTATTTCAAACTGCTCATTGGACATGATCTCATGATGTTGGGATGGCTGTGGCTGTAAGGTGGCATTAAATCATTCCCATTCCCCCTCAGTGCTGACACTGGGGCTTTGGGTATATGTTAGGCAGACAGCACCTGCCTCACTAGAATTCAGACATGTAAGTCATTACTAGTTCAGCACCCTGACATACCAATCAGGGAAGCCACAGCTCAGCTAAGAATTAGCTTTTACTTTTTTGTCTAGAGCATCCATATCTGACTCAGAGGAGGACCGGGTAGCACAATCACAAAAAGAAGTTCAAGTCTTGTCTCTGCTGCAGGTTCTCCATTCACTACCACTTGCAGAACCATTTCAGTAAACCATAACTCAGTCATATGAGAGCAGGTACACCAGCAGAGAGGTCACTGACCCACAACTGGAAAGAAGCAGTGAACTCAGAGTCACATGCACACTCACATTATCTGACCATCTAAACTAAACCCCCATGCCCATTTCCTAGAAGTAAAAACTGTACCCACAAACTCTCTGAGGCATCCAAATACATTTTGGCTTCTGATACCAATTTTCTTGGTAGTCAATCTGCAAACAACACAGCCCAAAATCAGGGACCCTCATCACACCCTGCTCTTGTCTCAAAGCCCTGCTCACCATTTCCTCCCTCCATTCCTCAGAGGTCAGGTTGTGCTTTATAATTTTTCAGACTTTAACCCTCTCTAAGGCCCAAGCACGGTGTCACCATTAATCTCTGCCTATCCAATGAAGGAAGCATTTCTTGTATGACCCTCCATAACTACTTGTATGTCTGCAGGTGACACACTGGGCACCATTTCATTGCTACAGTCTGACTCCAGAGCTGCCTGGATGGCTGCCACCCTGCCAGACAGCAATAGCCAGAAAACATGAAGTACACACAGCAACTTCACATGAAGTCAAAGTACGCAAACCAAAACAGCAGAAAGCAAACTTGTGAGTTTGGTTGTATTTGTGGCAATACAAATGGCATTATATTAACCAGAGAGAACTTTTTCCCCAGCATTTGCCCAGCAGTAAGAGCCATTCTGGTTTTATGGACATGGAAAGACCACTGCTAGTTCCCTGTGCAGAGTCCTTCAGTATGAGATGAGACTCAAGAGACAAGTCCCTTGACTTCTCTTACTATTAGATGTATCTCAGCTATTCTCTTACTTTAGATGTATTTCAAGTGAGTTATTAACTGCAAGTACTACAATCTGACACTGCAAATACCAGACAACACCTAAAACCAGGTTAAAATCTGGTGTCTGGAAACTGGTGGTTATGTTGTGTCTCCATAGCTGGATGCAATCTTTTTTAAAGCTGTAACTGATGTGATCACTGCTATCAACAAAACACTCATCAACTCTACAAGCTTTGATAGCTGTGAAAGAACAAGTTCGTAAATTAATTTCCCTACCCCTGTACTGTCCTCTGAGTATGAGAAAATCATGATATCACTGAACTAAGAAAGGTTATCTAAAAAAATTTCTTGTGTTTTGTAAAGCGACATGAGAAACTGAACACACTTCCTTGCAAATACTCCCTCCTGTTAATTTTAAAATCCATCAAAATTATCTCCTTGGTACTGCAAAGAGAAGAGGGATTTCCTTCACACTCTGTGCCAAAGCAAGAGGTAAAAAGCCCACATAGCCCTGGGCGCTCATGAATTGCCAGCACCAGAGGTTCATTGATAATCTTTGGCTTGGATATTATGGTTAGTTTTAATGTTTCATAACCATATCCTCTTTGATCTGCAAGTCTTCCAGAGGCAGTTCTGTGCTTGAGTATAGGAACACCCACTGCTTCCACAGATTAAGAGAGAACTGATTTCCATTACTTATTCAAAATAAAAAATAAATACTTCTAGCAATATAGTTGAAGGCATTGTTATATTATCAGTCATTGAAATAAAATTTTGTCATCAACTGACAACATGAACTCTCTCAACAACAACAACAACTCATTTTCTGCTGGACTCTAGAAATTGAACTCTAATTAGGGACAGACAAACAAAGCTATTGGTTTAGCATTTTTGCACAAAACTAACTTCACCAAGACAAATATTTGTTTTGGTATGGTGGATTTTTTTGTTGTTGTTGGTTGGTTGGTTTAGGTTGTTTGATTGATTGTTTTCAGAGAGAAATCAAGGAGACATCAGATTTGGTGTTACTAAGTCACTCATCATCTGTGCAATCACTGTAGTTATGCACGTGGATTTTTAACTGCAAGCATCTCTACTCTGGCTTTAAAAACAAAAATGATTCATCAAACATCATTTAAAAGCCCTGAATAGTTCCACAGGGAGTGAAATGTTCTTCATGTTTACCTGCAGCTTTGTGTCCCATGTTTTTATTACCCCCTTTCAACTAAGATACAAATTGTCACCACTTTTTGTCTTGTGTTTGGGGCACTCAAAACTTCCCCCTTGCTGGTTTGTCAATAAAAACATAACTGAACTCCTGTTGCTGGCTTTCCTTCCATGGAGAAATTTTTCTGAATTCTGTAAAATTAATCTGGAATTGTCCTACAACTTTTAAAGTTACTGAGGAACCTAGGCAGACCAACAGACAAGGGCAACACACTTACGTAAACCTCTTCTCCCCTGGAATCCTAAAATTCCAGACCTTGTTCTCCTATAATGTTATGGCTGCAGCATTTCAAGGTTCACTCAGTGCCAGGGGCTACCCTTGCTGCCTGCTCCTCAGAGGAGAAACACTTCCTTTGTTCCGAGGAAGAAACTCCATGCTAAAGCAGCACCATGCAGACCTGACCTTCTGAAACATTTGCTCTGTTTTCTGACCAAGTCTTAGGAGTGCAACACCCCTGAGACAGGCCATGGAGATAGACCACACTGAGCTTTTTGGTTTCATTTCTATTCAACTTCGACGAAGCTCAGGACTGCTGCTGCTTCCACAGCTCTGAACAAGAGCAGCCTGTAAAGAACACTGTTAAAGAACACATGTCCAGCCAACAATGAAGCAGCTCTGACTGGTCCCATCTGTAGGGGCAGGTTTTCCTTATCCCTCCACCCCATTTTTAGTGAAATTCCCAAGTTCCAGTGCCATTAAGTGCCGTTTCAAAACAGCATTAGGCACACTCAAGCCCATCCAAAAAAAAAAAAAAAAAAGTACTGCCGTGATTTACAATGCATCAGGCAGCGACTCGTGTAACTGGCTCCCCTGAGAGCTCTTTTGAAGTGTGCATGAGTCAACAGACTGACAGCAAAGCACAATATGCCATCACCAGGCATTCATGGGCAGCCTCACTGCTTCTTCTGCTGCACATCTCATTCTCCTGTCTCCAGTATATCTCTTATATCTCCCTCTGGCTCTGTCAAAGCAAGTTACACTTTATTAATTTGCTGGTCAGGTCCTTTCATATTGCAGAAATTAATGAAAAGTGTAGCATCTTTGAATGCTAGCAGAACTACAAGCTATAGCACCTTTCCTCACAGAAGTTTTTCCATAAATCTGAGTTAGGCTTCAAAACACCAAAGACCATCTAAACCCTGACTGTGGCTACTTGAATAGTACTGAATCCTCCATTTGTTCACAGTCCCAGGTGGTCTTTTGTTTATCTATCTTCACCAACACCTCCTTGCCTCACTGCTGCTGCCTTACACCACACCTGACACTGGGCCACCAACAAGTCTAACCTTACTTGTACTGAATTTTACACTTTTGAAGGCTAATGGGCATTTCTGACAGGGACATTGTATTTCTGAAGTAGCAGTTAATAAAATGTTTATCCACTTAAGAGAAGGTGTTATTGCTGAAAATAATCATCATCATGACTTTCTTAGCAGTGGTCATGCGTAACATGGCGGTACATGGACAAGAAAGTCTAAATTTGGTTTGAGAGTGAAAAGTAGTATGGCTATATTAGTGTGGTGTTTCACCAACACTAAGCCTCACATCTTGCCAGTTAGTGAAGCAGGAATGCCACAATGACAAGATCATACTGTTACCAGTGCTCAGAGTTAATTTAGCATGGCATGTGTCACTTGGACAGGACTTAAATTTTGGCCACTCTACAGAGAACTTTTACAGAGGCTTATCATTTCCCAGCAGACATGGCAGACCAGAGTGATCATTTCTGCTAGGCATTCCATTCATTAAGCCTTCCAAAAATAATACTATTGTCACCAAATCTGCAGACTAGTATCTTCCATCTGGACATGCATTATTATCATTATTAGCATAGTAAGACAACAAAGAACATAAAATAACTAACAGCATTATGTGCATATTTACACATTCACAGGTGTATGCAAACAGTGCTTAATGTCCTCTGCTTTGTATTTTCTTCAAAGATTTACACCAATAGTGAAGCCTGCTAGAGGTTACTATACTGTGCTTATATATATTCAGAGGCAGATACATATTTGTTAGCTCAGAACATGCCCATATATATAGAACAGAATATCAGACTGAAGTGCTGTGTATATAAAGGCAGCAAAGAATATTAGATAAATGCATTCCATGTTATTATTCTTTTAGTTTGGTAGGATCAGTTATAATTTTGTCATACCAAGACTATATATAAATTAATGGTGTTACTATGAAATAAAGCAAGAAACAGCACAGCAGTATAAGAAAGTTTTCAGCTTAAAAGCAGTTTTCTCTCAGTATTTAATGTCTATGGCACACAACAAGCTTTAAAGTTTAGCATTAAAAAAAAATACTGAGTAAGAAAGTCATTGAACACTCTTATTCAGAATGCATAATAGCTGTTAGAGTTTTAATCTTTATTAAACGTAAGCTATTCCACTTGTAAACACCAAACAATTTGAGAAATCGCATTCTGGCAGATGACACTACCACCAGATTAATTACCAAGCAAAGAGTACTATCACTTACATAATGTGACAGCGATAATCCTTATCTCTGCCTCTCTCAAATATGTGGTTTGTGTTTAAGATCAGATAAAAAAACAGTTTAAAGCAGGGAAACTAAAAAAAAATGCTCAGGGCACATGGCTCCTGTTACCCACACGACAATCACTCACAGATGGGCATTTCTCCATTTTAGCATGACTTAGGCACGTTATGACTACACTGACTAGGTAGGTGCAGGTTAACAATTTGACAGTACACAGCTAAGCAGTGCTTTGTGCCCACTGTAGTTTACTGTAGGCATACATGATTTATCTCAACCAGGCAGCAGGTTTTTTCTAGTGAAATGGGAGTGAACACACTCACTGCTATAATACCGCTTAGCTTTCAGCCAACAAGTCAAAAATATGTTCGGTGTTTTTGAAACTTGAAACATTTTCGTTTCACATTTAAGGCTAAAAAGTTCTGTCTTCGAAGGGGAAGTTAGTCAGTCTTAAACTAGCATGATTTAAGAATACAAATGCTAGCCAGACCCTAGCTGCATGCAGCTTTCCTAGATTTTGTGGCTGCAGGCACACTTACAAAGGACTGGAATAGATGCCACAGGTAAGACAATTAGCACCTTGCAAAGTCGCAAACAACAGAAAGATTGAAAGGCATTCGAACCTGCGGTGGCCTTTTGTTACATTTCTCGGGATTAACCAGTTAATCAAACAGGTCCACACTTGAGGTTTATCTCTGAACAGCTCAAGTCAGGTAAATCATAAGACTGTAAGCATTCAGGTGATTCAATTCCAGCTCCTCAGGGGCAAATAAACCTACTCGGACTGATCACATTTTGCTACACTTCATGAGGAGCACAGAGGTCGAGTAGGTATAAGAGATTCTAATATCTGCTGTAGTAGGATGGTAGCTCTTACTACACCTCTTTACTGCAATGGAAGGAGGAAAAACAATTTTTAGTGTCTTAATAGTTGCCATACACAGAGAAGAAAGCTCCATGCAGACTCAAAATGTCAGTACCACCAAAAACCAGCACTGCCCAAACCTTCTTTGCCTGCAAACCTTCAGGACTGGGCTTTTAAAATTAAGCACTGACACCTCACTTATTTTCCCGAGTACAAAAAGTATGGAGGGTGAGAGAGCAGAAGCCCGCATCCAATTGAGGTGATCCACTCCGAAAAAACAACAAAACCTTGATGAAATTACTTGTTAGACTGTCTCTCTCTCATTGCCTCATGATACTCACTCTTGGATGGGCCACATGCAGGTTTAGTGATCTTCCTTGGGGCCCTAAATCATAACTACAGGCAGGCACTCAGTCCTAAATCATCTCAACTTGCATTTGCCTGAAGGAGACTAAAGCCTCAGGCTACAGCTAGGATTTTATAGAAAGGTAGCCAACACCCAGTACCTGTCACTTGAAAAACTTTACACAACTTCGGCAGGGAAAGGTCATGTTTAGTCATCATTTGATGACTTTTCACCCAGCTGAAAAGATCAGCTCACTACTATCACTTGCAAGACAGACACAGTAACTCCTTGTTCTACATATTTGCTCCTTTAGGCTGAGCCTCTCAAGCAGGCACTAATCTTTTCAATGCACAGAAATGCTCAGTAAATTATAATGTTAACAAGTTTGCTTATATGTTCCATGAAAAAGCCATCCCATAAGGCTGTAAATTTGACAGGTCACTCAGAACTTCCTTAACATGTCCATAATACTGCAAGAATATTCTGTTTGCACATAAAATCACAGAATGGTTTGGGTTGGAAGGAACTTCAGATATCATCTAGTTTCAACCCCTCTGCCAAGCACAGGCACAACATTCACTAAGCCAGATTGCTCAATGCCCCATCCAGCCTGGCTTTGAACACTTCCAGGGATGGGGCATCCACAGCTTCTCTGGGCAACCTGTTCCATGTCTCACCACAGGCACACTGAAGGGCTTCTTCCTAATACCTAATCTAAAGTTGCTCCTTTTTTCAGTTGAAAGCCACTCCCCCTTGTCCTATCACTACAAGCCCTTGTAAAAAGTCAATCTCCAACTCTGCAGTCACATTAATTTTAAATTGTGTAACCCTGAAGATTAATAGAACAGTAACAGCAGCAAAAACAATCAAGCGGATGGAAAACCTACAGACGTACAAATCAGACAGCTTTGAAAACAAAGCTCTCAGAATATATTCAGAGCAGGTACAGCACAGACAGCAGTGGCAGCTTTTCTAAATTCAGTACACACTGTTTAACAGTGGCCTGTCATAAAATTCTACTGGTTTCTAATTAGTCTGTATCCTTTTCAATCTTTGTTGAACATGAAGTTATATATCTGAACAGTTTTTTTTCTGTACTATTATACCTCATAAATAACACTCACATTTATATTCTGCTAAAAAGGTACAGAAATTCTGCAGTGCCAGAAGGCACTCTTATTTCCTACATAAACCTTTCACCCTAGTGACAGGAAAAGGTGACTGTGTGTCTTCAGCAAAAACTTGCTATTTCCTTAAGTATTAAGATGTGATACCATTTCTTCCTTAGTTCACAGGCGTAACAAATATTCCAAGTTAAGTTTTTCCTCTAAAGTAGTGATGTAATTTATTCTTCTACCAGGTAATATTTTGTGCATATTTCATTCACTACCATTACATTTTTTTTGTCCTTCTGGAAGTCAAATTTAACCTTGTCTTGTAAGGACAGAAATAACTTCAGAGACAATGTTCCTGAAATACACTTCTTAAAAAACAAAACAAACTTCAAATGTAGACTCAACCATGCAAATATTTGGCTAATCATAATGTTATTTCCTTTACAGTAGACTACACTAAACCGAATGTAAGTGCTTAGATATAGCTATTATTCTTATTAAATAATTATTTAATTCAAAATTAATATTCTATCCTGAAAAATAAAAACAGCTGCCAAGTGCAGATAACTTTGTTTTTGTTGCTTTATACAGTGATTTTTATACAGTTAGACATAGCTTGCTGATGCATGGCCCTAAGTGTAGATTGTCCAACTAAATACTAGACTGTCTAAGTCAGCTAAGCAAGGTCACTCTTGTTTTGGGTGTCTTGCAGTAAACCTCCTGCCTTGTTCTCCTTCAGTATGCACTACCAGTCTAAGGTAAAAGCAACTTAGGAATCCCACAAAACAAAAAACCTTAAAAACACTTTTTTTTTTAGTCAGCCATACCTGATTTACCTGCTTGACTTCTTACAGATAAGCAAAACACGATTGCATAAATTGCATCCAGAGTGTCAAATTTCAGGAAAGAGAGATCTGTTTCCTCTCATGCCCCAAGTTCTTGAGCTAAGCTGAGACTGTCAACAATCGTGCCATTTGTCATGCTGATCTTGTTATACTCACTCTTGTTATACTACAAAAGAAAACAGAGCCAGAGCACCCCCTCTTAGAGAGGAGGACAAAACAGTTATGAGATGCCTGTGGTAGACAGAAATTGTAATTTCTGCATCACTGAAAGGAATACATGAGGTCTGTTCCTGTGCTTTTAAGTTAAAACCTGAAAGGGAAGACTCTTACTCCAAGCAAGATTAAACCTACAATTCAGTATTTTTTTTAATCTTTAATTTTACACAGGGGTTTGTCTTCAAACTGTGGAAACAAAACTGCATTTACATTAATGCAAGTTTCACAAACCACTCCCCAGAGGAAGCTACTCAGATTTTAGTCTCAGAATAGAAGTGATTACACCACTTAAGAAGTTTCTGCACTGTCTTATAATTGTAACTAACACCACTGAATATACTTAACTTGTCTCTACAGTAAGAATAACATTCTATTTCCATATTCTTAGGCACTAAACAAAGACATAAGGTAGGGCCATGTGCAGATGAGGGAGCAAAGGGCTGGCACAGGGAATAGCTGAAGGAGGCCCCAGAGAGAGACCAGCACTACATCCTGCCAGAGCAGCCATTGCTCCTCTTTGCCAGTAAATGTCTGAAAACCCCAGCGGCAAGCACAGATCACTCCAGCAGCTGATCCTCATCAGGAATCCTAAGTACCACCCCTCACCTTGAGTCCAGCCTAGAGTCCTTGCTGAGAACCAAAAGCTTGCAAACATGATGCTGCAGCAGTCAGGAATCAGTATGATTTTATGTAAAGAATTCCTGAGGTTTTTGCACTTGTTTGATCTTTGATAACCACAAGAATGCACACAGAAAACAAGTGAAAAGCACGTTCAGGTTGCTGAGTCTATTATGCAGAAGTTCTGAAATCTTAGAATTGTCTTCATGACTTAGATTTACCCTTTCTGCCCTTGCACAAAGGTAGCAAAGTGAGCTCTAATTGTGAGAGCACAGCTGGTTGACATAATTTATTCAGATTTCAGAAAGGCTTTTGACAGTGTTCCATGCTACTGGAGAAACTAAGATACTGCTAGGGAAAAAAGGCAAACAAGTATCATGGATGAATATTTGGTTGGAGTAAGTGAATCAAAACTAAGATTAAATTCTACATTTTTTTTATTGTGACAAAAGGTTGACAGCAAGGTACTTCTGCATCCTCTACTCAGCTCAGTGTTTTTTAATATAATAACTCTGACCAGTGAGAGAGAGAGAGAGACAGGGGCAGGTAAAGAACAGTGATGGAGTCTGCAGATATCAAAAACGTATTTGGGGAAAGGGAGATTTGTGAATATGTTAAGTGTGACTTCTGTCACATGAGTGAACAATGCAATGACAAAAGATTCAGTACTGATAGGAGTAAGAAATCATGCAGAAGAGAAACTTCATACAAGCTATACAACCTCCAAAGCCCCGTGCTCAGTATGTAACAGCAGCCAAAGATAAAGCCTAACATGCTAGATTACATACAAGAATAGATCAGAAAGTAAGTAATATCAAATACATATATATTCTAATTGGAGGCATACCCTTGTTTGAAATACTGCAAGCAGCATAAATCACCTTTACTGGAAAAACCAAGCACTGTAGGATTAAATACACTTGGGAGAAAAACAGACAATGAGCAAAAGTTCGGAGTAATTCTCATATGAAAAGAGTGAGAAATTTTCTGTCAAAAGACAGTCATGTGGAAAGATATAAAATAATGAATGGTACCAAAACAGGAATTTTTGTGGTAGATAAGAAAAAAAAAAAAAAAAGCAATGCATTTTTATGTAATTCACAACTCAACATGCTTCTCTGCCACTCAAATGCCATTACAGAATTCCAGTGCTATGAAGATATTAAACTTTTATACCAGTGTAAAGACTAAACAGCTGGGTCAGTAATAAACCCTGAAGCTCTATTAAACTATACCTCCAGTGCTTGTATTGAACTATTAAATATTTGGATGGGACATTTTGGGGGAATATTGCCTCATCCCATCTGCCTTGTGCAGCCTCTGCTTTCCTCTCATACACTGAAAGTACTCAATGTCATGGGCTAAAAAAAGGTGAAGGTTAGCTGTGACCTACAGTAGTGATTCCTGTTTTCCTATGGACAGATTTGTTCACCTGTTGCATTGCTTTACTCTTACTGCCATAGGTACGACCAGCTTAAATTTGTGCTACTTAATTCTGTTCTGACTACAATCTCATAAATTTTATCACAAATATTTCAACGACATCTAAGTGTCAATGGATTTATTTTCATAACAACCTTGTGGGGGGGGGGAAGGGGTAAAATGCTATCTGGTTAATAAATGGGAAACTGGAATAAAAAGACCAAGATAAGAAATGTCCACAAGCCTGATGTGCCTAGGTCCTGATTTCCCAAAGTACTTCCTTCAATAGTTTCTATGCCCGAAACATCTCCTTGGAGACTTCAGCAGTTAGGCAAACATAGTTCCAGCACCTCAAAGCAAAGCACTTGCAAAGCCAGAAACATACAATGACTTGTGCAAGGTATTTTGCACGCAGCAATGTGACAGGACAAAAACATGTGCACACCACCACTGAAAACTGATAAATCCATGACGCTGGACAATCATGGAGTAATTAAAAATCCAGCCCCTCCAGTTTAATTTCTCTCCCTTTTTAGAATCCAGTTTTACAAACACAGCATGTCTGTGGAGATGGGTCCAGACAGAGCTGAACTTGCTCCGACTAAACCAAGCTGTTCCAACCTGTTGGCACAGACATATCTTGATGCACGTGTACACCACTACCTACCCAAGGAGCTGCACAGATGCCAAAACTGCTCAGCGTGAAGCAGTTTGAACTGCTTGTGAGATACAACTCACAGTGCTGATGCAGCTCTAGCAGATTAAGTAACTAAAAACACAGCCTCACAAACACCTGAAGGAAAAATAAAAACTGCAGAAAGTTACATACTGCCTTCCATACCATCTACTTCTGCTTACAAGCAGCAGCCAATACTAATATACGTGATCATCTTATAGGCCACCAGGTTATTTGCTACAGAACTATGTTGATTAATCCATTAGATTTGAGCTCAGGCAAATCATCTGTCCTCCTTTTAGCTACAGCCTTGTTTCAGGTGTGTTGAAGTTTTACCGGCAGAGAGAGCTGTGGGGGTTTTCCTCCACTGCATTACTTTTTTGCAAACTTTAACCCACTACCACCTGGAACACGTATCAGGAGTCTTTAAGTGGGAAAGGCAGCCAAAATTTGTGGACAAACCTGAGATACTGCACCAGGCAACAACTGCAACGTGAACTCCACAAACCCATTTCAGTCTTTCCCATAGGTCCCAGCTACAGGTATAGCCCTCCATACTTTGCATCCATGATAGAACTTGTTTCAAAACAATGCTTTCCCATGCATTTTGTACCACAGGAGCTAGGAATGAACACCCACTGGTCCATGGCCTTCTCCTACTAGCTAAAAAGCTGCCACACAAAGTCGAAATTTATCTTTTCCTAGAAAGGCTGCTTCTAAAGCTTTTGAAAATGAAAAAAAAACAAGTAACTTGAGTTCAGCGTGACAGCAAAACTTTTTTCTCCTAAAGAAATTACCTTGTCAAAGAAGAAAAAACAAACCAATTTAAACAAAGCTCTAAGAAAAAAAAAAAAAAAAAAAAAAAAAAAAAAGAAAAAATAAGGAAGGAGCTAGTTTCACAGATTCCACAGATTTGCCTGCGGTACCAGGGACAATAAACAGGCGTGAGGCGGCTCTGGTGGCACGGAGAAAGGGAAATCTCTTCGACTCCTGGACGTGTCTTTTGTTAACTTCCCATAATTGCTTTTTTGGCATGACCATTGCCCGGACGCTCGGAACAAGCAGTTCGAAGAGCCAGCCCTCACAGCTGGGAAGCAGGGCTTTTCCACAACAAAAACAAAACAGCAAAAGCCAAAATAAAGCCATACGGCGGCGTGCGCGCACAGCCCCCGCCCCTGAGCCACCAGTCAGTCCCTCGGGGACACGGCTCGGGTGACAACTCCGGCCCCGAGCGAGCCTCGTCCTGCCGGGCTGGCACCGCACCGGGCGGCAGCACCGAGTGGCACTGGCACCCCCTGGACACCGCCGGGGGCGACACGGCGGGAAGGCGGCGGGAAGGCGGCGGGAAGGGCGGGCGGAGGGCGCTCGGTCGGCGGGCAATGGCCTGGATCGCGCTGCCGCCGGCGGGACCTCGGATCGCTCCGCACAAGCTCCCGCCTGGCGCGGCGCCGTCAGTCAGTCAGTCAGTGTGTCAGTCAGTCAGTCAGTGTGCCGTGCCTCGCTGACCTACAGCCGGACACGCCGCCCAGCAGCCGCCAGCACAAGGGTCACCCCCCATGCCGGAGCGAACCTCCGGCGCTGCAGAGCCGCCGACACCGAGTCCTTGGCTAAGTGACGTGACTCACCAGCTGCCCTCCCCCCTCACACATCCCCCGTTCGCCATACAACAGCTGTTTTATCTCCCGCTGTAATTACGCCACATAAAAATAGTTACAAGGTACTTGGGGAGGGCTTGCTGCTAAAACGCTGTTGCTTCCCTTGTGCAGCGAATGCGGATTTGCGCGGACTCCCGCGCCGCCGGGGGGGTGCAGGGTGGTGGGGAGGGAATGATCCCCGCTCTGCCGTAGGAATCCATTATTTCATCAGCCGTTCCAGGCGCCTGCTGCTCACCCCCCGCGCCCGCCCGGCCGGGAACAGCCCCGCACGTGCCGGTGCGGAATGACACGGACACTCTCCCGTGGAATAAGTGCACGCCTGCTCCGCGGCCAGGCGGCTTCCTTCCCTAACCTTCGCCCGTGGTGACACTTCAGACCGCGGCTGGGCGTTCAGCAGATTTTTTTTTTTTTTTTTAAACCTGATTTTGTCAGGGGGGCGGCGAGGGGAGAGCCAGGACCCGCCGCCAAGGCCGCCTGTGCCCGGGGAGAGCTCTCCCCTTCGCCAGGGAAGCTGGAGCGAGATGCAGGCGGGTGTCACGTTTCCCATCCCGGAGGAAAAGAAACTGTTGCTGCTGCAGAGCGTGCTCGCCCGACAGCGATGAGTCAAGCTGTGAGACCTCTCTTTTACAGCTGCGATCATGTGCCGCAGCAAAACCTACCGGGCTGGGGAAGGGGGGAGTCGAGGGGAGAAAAACAACCTTTTACGAACTGATGTAAAAATAACCGCAGAAACGGGGCTCGCCTTCCCCGCGGGGGTGGGTGGGGGTGTGTGTGGCCAGGCGGGGCTCCTTCGGCACCGCAGGGGATCGGGGGGAGCAGCCCCCGCCGACCGGGCCGTTCGGCAGTCGGGAGGGGGGCGCCGGTCTTTGGAGGGCTCCTTTCCTTCCCCTGCCGTACGCACTCTCCTTTCTTCTCTATTCACGCGAAGGAGTGGGTGGTTCGTCCGGCAGCAACAGGAGGAGGCTAGTCAAGGGCAGCTGTCAAAATCTCCCCCCCACCCCCGCCTCTTCCTTCTCCTCCTTCCAGTTTAATGATCAAACGTCTGCTTGGAAGAAAGGCGAGGGAGCGGGAGGCACGGAGAGCTCCCCCCGCTGCTGCTGTTGTGTGTGCATGAGCGAGCGGGTACAGGCGGACACCCCCCCGTTCCGGCCGGTCCCTCCCCTCCCGGGTGTTGAGGCTCTGTCAGACAGGAGGGGAGGGAGGAGAGAGGAGGAGGAGGCAGCCGCCGCCGCGAGTGCCAGTGCAGCGCACGGTTACTCTCCCGTACTCGCTGCGGGGAGGTGGGGGAGGGCGGGCGCTGTGTACCTTTCTCTCCCGTGCCTTTCCTCACTTTACCAGGCCGGGGCCAATCGCCAGCAGAAGGGAACAAAGGGAAGGGGGGAGGGAAGCCCACCCCGGCCGCACTAGAAAGCCCCCGGGGGAGGCAGAGCCCTGCGGCTCCCGCTGACAGCAGCGCGGCCGGTGACCGGGCGCCTGGCTCCGCGGCGGTGTTTCTTCTTTCTTCATCGACCTTCTCCTCCTCGCTGAGCTTAAAGGGGGAAAGCAGCGTCCGGCGAAGGGAGAGAAACTTGGGTCGGTGCTTGGGGTGTCCGGCGATCGGCTCGGTCCTCGCGATCAAGATGAAAAGTAAAAAAGGTAGTTGTGACGGGGTGCCGGGACAAAGCGGGGTGCCCCGCGCCCCTAGCCGGGGTGGAAAGGGGAAGGGGGGCTGTCGCTAAGCCAGCCGGAGTCCCTTTGCCTTCTCGGCCTTTTGTCCCCCATGTCCCCCCCCCCCCCCCCCCCCCCACGCCCCCTGGCCTGTATCCCGTGGAGGATTGCAGTGGATGCTCCGCTCCCAGACAAAACATGCGGGGCTGTTGTTTGGAGGCGGCCGCCTCTCTGCGCCGCTGGCTCCCTGTCAAAAACATGTCCAGCCGTTCGCCTCGTGTCCTCCGCCAACTTTTGTTCTCGCCCCCTCCGTGGAGTTTCTTCCCTCTGCCCTCCCGTAAAACACTTTTGAACGCTTTCCCGCACCGAGCCCCACCGTCCCCGCGAGGGGCACGAGGGTGCGGGTGGTTTTCCCAACTTGGGGCGAGGGAAGCGGGGCCGTCCGGCAACTCTTTGTTCGCGGGGACGGCAGCGTGGGGCTTGAGGCATGGGGGGACATCGGCGGCAGGGCTTCAAACCCCTCCGCGCCCTCGACCGCCTTGTTTTGCCGAAAGTTGAAGCCTTTTCTATCCCTTTTATCACTTTAAACAGGGGGACGAAACACCAAGTACAAAAGTTTTGACGCAGGGTTAAAAGGAGGAAGACTTCCCTCTCCCCCCCCCCCCTCCCCCGCCCCATAACCATAAGGCTGTTTGAGTTTTCATTGTGTCCACTTCCAAAGAGACAAACTTAACAGTTAGAGGATCGTTACTCATCGCACTCGTGGTGCTTTAAGTGCCCTTAAATTAGCGCTTGGCCACAAAGACGCGGAACGTGCTTTCGGATCCAGCGCTCCTGCGCTTGGCTGGGAAGAAGTTCCTAGCAAAGCAGTGTCTGTTCAGTTGCGATTTGCCAGTCGGCGGTGTGGCTGAAGGGTGTTTTGCATTCAAAGACCATTAAATGCTCCGAAGTGGAGGGTTAGGAGGGGAGCAGTGCGCATGTTCAGTACTCCAGAGTTGTGCTGTTTTTCCCCCTACTATGCATTCCTGCGGCTCCGTAGTAAAGCAGCCTCTCATTGTTAGTACCCTTGGAGCAATTAATGCATATGTAGTTCGTGAAATCATTGGGCTGCTCGAGACATGGTGTGTACTAATATGGTTTGTAGCCCTCGTCAGAAGTTTTTTTTGGACATGCCGCTCGGCTAAGAGGAGCGCACACAAAGGGAGCTGAGCCACAAAGGCGAAGTTTAAAGAGCAGCAGGCAGGGTGGTGCTGAGGAGCGCAGCGTCCCGCGGGAGCGGAGTGGGGCTTGATCCCAGCTCAGCCCCCTGCGCCCAGAGACAGCGGCAGCGCTGGCTTTTAAATGTTTCTTAGGTAGGTCGAGATTCTTCACCCTGTTGGAAGCAGTTTGTGGTTTGTTCCCCCCCCCCCCCCCCCCCCCCTTTTATAGTTTCGCTGAATTAATTTAGCCCAGTTATTTTTAGGACATTCCTATGCTGCCTCTTTGCACAGCAGTGGTGAGCTGGTTTCCTGTCTGCTGTTGCTTCCATTGTTCAGACTTCTCTCCCCGAGGGCAGCTGCTGGTTGGTGAAATACCAAACTCCCTGCACTTTCAACTGTTGTTCTTGCCACCCCCGAAATAAATGCGTGTGGAAAACGCTGACGTAGTTTCTAGGTATGCATTGTAGGGCTTTGTGTGTAAGAGTGTGTGTGTGTAAGCTCTGATTTGAGGATTGCAAATCCTGGGCTGAAACAATGGAAACAATGAAAGGTGACAGGCGGGAGGGAGAACTTTTGAGAGGGGCCATGGGCCTGGGGTTTGCGTGGCACAAATTAAAAGGTGAGGATACAAAGGCGGAAACTTTTAAAAAGATGTTAGGGCTAGGGTGCCTTTGTTTTAATAAAGGTTGGGCTTGTACTTATTTGTGACCTCCTGGCATTGGAAGCTCATTCAAGAAGTTTCAAAGAGTGACTTTGTTACAGATTTCTTGCTTGCACTCCTAGAAAAATCCCGTTTAGAGGAAAAAAAAAGTATAGTACAGCCAAGTCTAGTTGCTTTACAAGTAATAGAGTGCAAGCTGTAAATTACAGAGGAAAACAAATAGGCTGGTTCCTCAATTATGAAACTCATTCAGAGGAAAGAGGTGGTGTTTTTTTTCTTTTACTGTGGAAATTCCCTTCTGTATCCTTGTCGTTTTTTTGCTACTTATGAATAATTTTAAATAATGTATTTTTGTTGTTGATTTTTAAATTTGCATTGCATTTTAGTTGGGTTTTTTGGTATGTGTGTTGAGTTTAAAATTTTTAAGTGTGTCATGCTGTGTTTTTGTTGATGGCTAGTTTTGTTGAGGGTTTTTTTTTGTTGTTTTTTTTTTTTAACTAGCAGACTGTAGATTTAAAGCACAGGACTTTTCTATGGATAGTTTAATTTACAAATAATAACGTGGTAGCAGTCACACGGAACCTACGTGCCTTGTTAATTAGCTGATTTAGAACACAGTCTCGAAAAGGCACAGGCATGTGCTCAAGTTAATACATGTGAAGAATCTTACTGAACTTGGTTACAACAGGATCGGGGGCTTGGATAGGAACTGGTTCTGTTTATCAGCGCTCATAAAAAAATCTCACTGAAGAAATTCAGAGAGCCCTAAGGGGCGGGAGGTTTTCTTTAAGGTGATTTTTGTCCATCCCCTCTCTGGAGGGCAGAGATTGTTCCTTGCGGTATACTTTGTCCTCTTTTGAATAACAATTGGCTTCTGCCACTTCCTCTGTGAAGCTCTTCCTCGACACAATGGGATAGTTGTTTTTTTGTGGTGCCTTTTTTTCCCCTCATAGCCTAAATTTTTCGTTTGCTTAACTTCCATTTCATTTGCCTCAGCCTCTCTAAATACTTTGTCCTCCCCCTCACAGTATTTCAGCATACCTTTTTAAGTGGCAGTGGTTTGTTTTGAAATCAGCTTTAGTCATCACTGTACTTTTACTCAAGTTGTTTCAAGCTGTTAACTAACGTTTGGGTGTTGAGCCCAGACTCCAGATCCTAGGTGTAATCTTCCCTGAGCTGATTACGGGGAGGACCTGTGAAGTCTTTAGGCTGTGATACAATGCAACAGTGCATTCAATCATGCATATGACTTCAGCTGGGAAGCCAGGAGGATAAAGTAATTTATAAAGAAGGGATGCTGATCATGTAGTCCTTAGATCATTAAGAGCATAGACTACTCTTTTAAGTGGTGATGAGGAAGTGAAGGAATGGGATTTTATGTTGTTTCTCAGACCTCTCTGCAAATGAACTTGTACTGCTTTAATTTTAGTTCTGTAAAAACAGGGTTTTTTTTTTGTTTGGATTAAATGTATTTAGGAGGAGACATAAAATAGCCTGGCCCTAGCCTGCTTTTAATACAAAATAAATTAGTAGGTCAGCTGGGGCTACTCATCGTGTCCACAGGCCTTTATTCTGGGTGTAAATAACAGTAAGCCAATGGTCCAGTCATGGAGCATGGCCAGGACCCTTTTCAGCTGGGCCCTGTTAAAACAGGAAACCAGCAGCGAATAGGCTGATTACTAACAAGACAGAAAAACAAAGCTGGGTTGTAATCAGCAGGAATGCTTTAATGAAAACAGAGCCTTGACAGCCACAGTGTGGCTCCTGCTCTAGTAAAAAATATCAGCTGGGGTAGTGCGAGATTTCTAGCCATGACTTCCTGTTGCTGCTAGCTCTGTCCTGTGCCTGAGAGATCTGCCACGAGTTCAGAGAGCTGATCAGCTATTTAAATGAGCTCATTTAAATGAGCAGAAGTCTGTACTACACTGGGTTTCCTGCTTAACCAAAACCTGCTTTGTGTCACTAACTTACTGTGTCAATTAATATGACACACTCAGCCAGCAGGTCAAAGGGCTGGCTCCGCTGGTGACTCATTTCTTGCTAGGTAGGTTACGGTTAGTCAGATGACAACTTTTACTTTAGCAAAAATCTTATTTGGAAAGGGAGAAACGTTTTTATACTGCTGGCTTGCACACAGTATCTTATCACTTCTTTTTTTTTTCAGCTAAAGGAAAAGCAACAGTTCTAGGAGAGGTTTTGCTGTTAAGTCAGTTTTCTGAAATTCAGAGAGATGGAGTCCATGGAGTCTTTTAGTTGTGTGGTAGATCCTGGAAAGGTCACTTCAGATTGTGTGGTGTGTACCTGGAGTACTTTTTGTTATGCCATGTACTTAGTGCTTGCAAACCATTAGACATCTAACTTTTTCATAGTAGTTTCTCCTTCCCTTTTGTTTCCAGCCCTTGCTGTTTGCCTCTCCCTCTTTTCCAAGGTCTTGCCTTACTGCCTATTATATTTAAAAACAAACAAAAAACCCAGCCCTGTGAAGTGCTGCAACAGTTCTGGTTCCTGACAAACAAGAACAGCACACTTCAAAATATTGTCTGAATAGCATGGGCTAGTTTTAGCTAGTTTTTAAATTCAATTTAAAAGGGCTGAGCTGCTTTGCAGAGCTGTCCTGTTGTCTCTGCAGGATCTTTGTTCCCAGAAGTGCTCCTCATGGCTCCAGGAGCCCATGGTGCAAGGCATGTTCTCAGGTCAGGTTGCAAGCATGACAGCACTTTCCATGAAGCTATGACAAAGTGGTTTGCTTGGAATCATTGTAAGGCAAACTTTTGACATACTTTCTACACGAATTAAGAAACTGTTTACATAGTTCGGAGTTTTATCTTGTGTTGGTTATTTAAATATTGTCCTATTGTTCCTATTCCATGATTGGATAATTTATGTAGCTAATCATCAGATGAAAAATTTGGTATGTCAGTTTGGTGTTTGTCAGTTACATAAATCAGCAGTTGGGAGAATGAAAACAATACCAAGTTACTGAAGTAACTATGCCAGACAGATTGTGGATTGATCATCCTGTTGGGAATGCTTGCGTATCAAAACTGTGCATTTCAAATTGGACAACTTAAACTAAATTTAAGGATGTTGGAGCTATTCATAAATAGAGGAAGGAAAGATAATTTACTGTGTCAGCTTTGGCTGAAGTTTGGAAGAGTGAGGAAAAGTCCTTCTCTGTTTCTCTCCCTACTCTCCTCCCAAGTATTAAGGAAAACTTGCTCATACATACCTTCTATCTTTCTTTGTGTGGTAGTGGGGGTTTGGTGGCTGGCTGGTTGGTTTTTTTAAAGGGCATTACTTCCTTCTTGCTTCTCACTTCTGTAAGTGCCTTTACTTATGGATATAACATAGTTTTATATAGTTTAATATTTTCACAGGTTTACTTCTTGTTGTTTAGGGCTCACTTAATTTCCTTGAATAGAACTTTTTAATTATGGGTGATTTCCCACAGAAAATTTTACTTTTGACATTTAGTTGGCTTTACTACTAAGGTTTTTAGTTTTGGTGTTACAAGTGAGGAGATTTCTTCCATCAACCTCCCCAGTCTAAGTTCAAAAGACAAAAAGATTAAGGGCTTGTTTTCCTTCTATAGTTTCTGAAACTGCTTCTGAAAGCCAGTGTGAGTTCACTTGAAATGAGTGTTAATTTGTACTAGTTGAATGTGGGTAGTATCTTATTTGGAATTGTATATGGTTTGTAAGATTCCTAAAATTTCTGGTGAGTTTAAAGCATGGTTTTCTTTGTGTTTTATGGAATAGTGACTCTTGCATCCTACCAAAGGAGTAGAATTGTAGCCTTCCTAACTGTTGAATACTTGCTCGTTTGTTTGATTTACATTCCATAGCTTCATGTTATTAGTAGTGTGGTGTACATATATAAAGGGATAGTCAGATTGTGAAATCTGTTCCTTCCTTTGTGTTGGAGGGGGAAGGTATGCAGTTAACTGCTAAGTTTGGAGCCCTTATAGTAAGCATAGCACAGAACACACGTTTCCAGGGATAAAAATAAGAGATGAAAACCACAAAGTTGAAAAAATAGTCAGGCTAAAAACTGGTACCTCTAAACGATCATGGTTCTTTGATACAGAATACAATGAGAGTCCATTTCCTGATAAACTGGTGAACTCTTAGGCACTTGGTTCTTCCCTTCTTCTGCACTTTTTTTCCTTCATAAGTGAAAATCTCCTTATGGGTGGTGAGAAACACAATTTTCCCCTTTATTTTTTTCTTCTTCCATTAACTTTTCTCAATAGATGTAATTATTCATTTGTAAACTCTACAACCTATCCCTCCCAAGAGGCAAGCATCAGGATGTTAAGAAATAATTAAATAACATATTACTTGAGTTGGGGTGTTTTAAGTTCTTCCTTGTTGACCTTTTGCTCAGCCACTGGTTAGTTATCCTCGAAAAAAAGTGCTGGATGCATACCACAACCAGCAAACTTGGACAATATTCTCATTCGATAGAAGCTATCTGATAACGTTCAGCAGATAAAAGGTTGCCAGGGGAACAAGAAAATGAAGGTTTGCAGAGAAGAATTCCTTTAGAAAGGGATCATCAGTGCTACTTTTTTGTTCAGCTGACAGAAGAGCTACAGCATGTCAAGTAAACGCTGCAGGACGAATCTCCCGTGCAAGGGGCTGTAACAGTAAATACAGTTCATGTGATATAAAATGTCTGTGCCATACAGTGCTGGAGCCAAGCAGTTAACGGATTTAGGAGGCTGATTGTTCTTCTCTTACAATTGTAGGTGTAGTTGCAATATCAGGCAGTGAAACGGAGGATGATGACACTATGGATGTCCCACTGGATCTTTCCTCATCTGCTGGCTCAGGCAAACGGCGGAGACGTGGCAACCTGCCCAAGGAATCTGTGCAGATTCTTCGGGACTGGCTCTATGAGCACCGATACAATGCTTATCCTTCAGAGCAAGAAAAAGCGCTGTTATCCCGACAAACACACCTTTCCACACTACAGGTATTTAAAAAAGTAGTTCTGCCTTCTAAAGGAGGTGTTTTCTGTTTTAATTCACCTGTGTTCTAGTCACGGATACAAATGTTTACAGTGCATGTGAGATTTCCTTTTTTATTGCTACTCTCCTGCTGATGGCACTCATAAGGAGAGATAGAGACTGATTATGTGTTACGATGATCTTTGTTTATTGGGAATAAAATTATTTTTGTGGGAGAACAGACAGTCATGAATTGGAGCATGCATGCTAATTTTTTGCAGAATTGTGCCCCAAAAGACATAAAGTGTCTGTACAAGGTAATTTATTGTGAGAAGAAGGTATTTATTTGTCAACAGAGGCTTTATGGTGATAGATGTGCAGCTTAGCATATAACTCTTCACTTCTAAAATAGCAACTTGAGGCTCATTCCAGTAGAACATGGACATATATAATTATGTGTATGATCACTGCCATTAAAATCAGTGGAACAACCTATATGGGATGGAGCTACTCAGGGGTGTTAGTGCAGGTGTGGATGAGGCGTTTGTATGTTTATTTTGGATTCTCATCAAATGATGAGATGCCACTGGCATCTCAGAGGTCCCTTGGATGCATCATTCTTATCTTCTGTGATCGTCTTGGGTCGAATAGCTTTTGCCCATTGCTGCATCCCATGTTGTGGGAAAGTGGCTGTATAAGAACTTGGGTAAACCACGGTTTGGTTTTGGGAGCTGCTAAATAGAGAGCACTCCTGTTGAGTCCTGGACTTAAATTTTCCATATTAATTCATTAGTGCAAAGTTCATAATTGGCCATAGACTAAAATTTTCTTAATGCAACATTATAAAGAAGACTTCCTTTATGTAGTAAAGAGAAAAAAGACGTTAAACTATAAACTATCCTGTATTGCCCAGGAAACTGGTTGATATTTAAACAAGGACAAACTTAAGTGAGGTAATTCATGTTATGTCTGTCGACACAGTCAGTTGAACAAGGAAAATCAGTAACTATTTGTGGGAGGAGTGGCTCTCTTCAGAGAGAAAAGGTTTTCCTGTTGTTAATTAACCTAAGCTAGGGAACAATAGCCAATAGGTTAATGTGTGTGCACAGAGTTAAAAGCTAAACCCCTAGTTTGGACTTCAGCTGTCCTGGGGCTTTCTGTAACAGGAGCAGGGAGTTGGTAGCACCGGGACAAGGGAAGGGCCTTTGCCCAGCATGTCAGAACTTGTCAGTAGGTCTCTATTTTGTTGTGCAGTGAAGGAAACTGCTCGGAGGGATTCATTAATCTAACTGTCCGCTCTAGTGGCACATAGTTGGGAATGAATGAAGGTAGAAATTAAGATGTCATTATATTCCCAGGTCTGCAACTGGTTTATCAATGCACGCCGCAGGCTGTTACCTGACATGCTGAGGAAGGATGGCAAAGACCCAAATCAGTTCACTATCTCGCGGCGAGGGACCAAGCTTCCCGAGGGCGGCCTGGTGGAGTCTGCCATCAGCACAAAGAACTACATTCCCCTGCTGGATGAGACTGCCTTCCTTCCCGCCGCCGCGCCTCTCGGCAAAACTGTGTCCTCTTCCAAGCCGGCTTCCCCGGGATCGGTCCTGGCTCGGCCGTCGGTGATTTGCCACACGACTGTGACTGCGTTGAAAGATGCCCCTTTCCACTTTTGCCAGCCAGCTGATGTAGGCCAGACCACGGACCTGCAGCAGCCCCCGGCTGGCGGCTTCACAGATAGCCCCCTCTCCTGCCACGAGGACGCATCCAAACTGGGACCTGGTGCAAACACACAGAGTGGGCTCTTCAACACTCCTCCTCCAACACCACCAGACCTTAACCAGGATTTTAGTGGATTTCAGCTTCTGGTGGATGTTGCACTCAAAAGGGCGGCAGAGATGGAGTTGCAGGCAAAACTCATGGCCTAAATCCCCTTCCTTCTCTTTCCCCGTTTTGTTTTACCAGGCAGGGATCTAACAGCGGTGTGGTTATTGCCACCCACACGATATCAAAAGACTTCACTGCGTTATTATTATTTTTTTTATTAATCTTATTTGCACAAGGGGATTGCTGAAATGAAGCTTCCTGTCACTGAGATGGTCTTCAGTGGAATACGGTCATTCCAAGAATTACGAACTTAAAGCTACTGTAGAAAGAAAGGATTGTGTGTTTTGTTGGGATTTTTTTTTAATGTTTTCTTTGTAGATTTTTCATAATGTGAGATGTTTCCCAAGATCATGTGATTTGTTTTGTTTCTTTCAGACTGTGCAATATCTAGTAATGATATAGAGTCTTCTTATCATTCCCATGTGGAACGGAATATACCGACACGCTGTCTAAATTTTCAATTTTTTTAACAATACAAACTTTGGATGATCATGCTTTTTTTCCCATAATATAATAAAATATTTTCTTTAAAAGTGATGCATACAGAGTATTTTGTTGAATACAAGCTTTGCAGAAAACATGAATTACCCTTGAAACAAATGGAAGTGAGAAATATTTTTGAGCTCATGCTGACTTTGTTTGGTTCAGAGAGCCATAAACCAAACTAGCAGTTGTTGTTTATCAGATGTTTAAAAGAATGCTGAAAAGTGGGCCAGAAGTACCTGATTGTGTTCTCCCATGTTGAAATTTTTTTAAGGGGTCAAAGGGAACTATGTAGGCAATTCTGACTAAATTTCAGAGGGAAACCTTGGGCCCCTCTTAAGAGTTCCAGCTTTGGTTCCTTGAAATATTTTAGGGCTGGGAAATGTGATGGCTCATGGGGAAGATCTGAAGATAAAAGGAAGAGGCCAGAAGAGGGGCTGAGACAAGTGTTCTTTGCAGATCTTTGTGATGCAGCTCCTAGACATGACTGGTGACAAATTCTGATAGGGGAGGGCAAGGGCTTCTAGCCTTACTTGGACTAGCAATGAGAAGGTTTTTACTCAGTAATTCTAGTAGACTGAAATAAAGTAGGCTGTATTGCACTGAAATCTGAGTTCTGGGAGCCAGGTCTTTGTGAGATACTTTAACAGGTGGTTGGCTAAGATTTAGAAGAGATCCCTGTTGTATTGGGGTGTATTTTTGCCCACAGAATCTAAGCTACCTTTCAGAAAAGGACTTTGCTATCAAAATGACTTATTACTGAAAATGGTGAAGACTTGCAGCTCACATTTCAACTTACTTGAATGTCAGTCGCCCACCCTTATCCTTCCAGCAACAATGAAATAAGAGACCTCCAGGGTAAAAAATTGGTTCTGGCTAATCTTTAAAAACAAACCAGTTGTCTGTTTGGGAGGTTGGGGGAGGGCTTTGAGGAGTAGGAGAGTTGGTGAATTTAAGGATATCATTATGAGTAGAAAGAAGACTACAATATTATGACTGCTATACTGTTTTGCTGTGGCCTTTATAATTTTCTAGTGTCAGATATATTCTGCTTGTTCTCTGGAGTGCTCTTTGGAATTCTTCTAAACTTGTCCCTTTCTTGAATCTTAATGTTTAAAATCAAAATGGCAAACAGTAAACACTGGTTTACTTATGACTGCTTTGGTAACACAGTCATCCTAATATACTGTATGAATATAGAATTATTTTTAAAAAAATCGGAAATAAAGCTGGAAAATAATTTTGAAAATAGAGATGGCTGTATACTCTGTCTTCAAGGCGTTGCAGGTGGGTACAGAAGAGCCTGGTGAGGTGTCTCTCTGGACACACTGTACTTGATACTTCTGAGCTGTTTTTCCTTGGATACCTATGTATGTATTGTTTGGTTGGGTTTTTTAATGACTAATTGTAAAACAGAAGTGTACTTTTTTGTCACTGTGAGGCTCACGTTGAGGGAGAAGTTGGTTAATAGACATGGTTTTATGGAATAGGTGATTTATCTTAAGGGGTGCTACACACCCAAAGTGGAGTGTCATCTTTGATAAAGGTTTGGAAGATGCCTTGTCCTTCCCTGTTCTTGCAGGAAGGAACTCTATTCACTCCTTACACCCATGCTTCACAAATGAAAGAAAAACAGCCTCACAAATATGTTTGCATTGTTTATTTTAATTGCTCCACATTTTCCTCTTTTGTTTTTTTTTTTTTTTAAGCAGTATGTTGGTGTGCTGTGAGGCACTCAGATCATTAAAGGGCATCTTCAGAGATCTTAACTCTTCATTACTTTGCCCTTTAAAATAAAAAATGTCAGCAAGTTTAAAAAGAAGAAAACTTTGCTGGTTGAGCTGACCAGTTCTGTAATTTCACTATAGCAGCTGCAGTACTGAAAATGAAAATAGAATGAGGAAGAAAGCTGTTGCCATTCAGGTTAACAGTTTTCATTGAAAGTAAAAGCCTGTGGTCTCTCTGCTATTTTCATTTACTGTTATACAAAGTGGTGTTAGTGTAAATGACCACCAAAGTCCTGCTCATGTGATGAGCACTGCATTTCCATTTTGCTGACTGACTTACCCTGGGAACTTCACTGGTGAACAATTTTGATTGAGGCTAGTTATGTACTTCTTTAATTATGGCTTGTGTTAAGGTTACACCTAGAAGTTTGGCTGTAGTCATAAGTCATATGGCTGTGGCTGAGTAGCACCTGACACCACACCATGTAAAAGATTTTCCCTAGCCTGAGGTGTTATTTAACTTAGGAGAAGAAAATGACTCATATTGAGTGCCCACTAAGATGTATCAAAAGGGAGTTTCTGCTCTCCTGTAATCTAGCACTGATAGTTTTGGTGCTGGCTATTGAAGTTTACCTAAACCTATTCTTTCTGAGCATAAACCTGGAGTAACTTTATCTAAAGTTATCACAGGTAGGTAGGTATATGTAGGGCATTGGGTGGAGCTAGGATCCTGAACTGAGCAGGAGTCCAAGTAACAAACCAAAGGCTTCAAGTGCTAGCCACAGATCCCTGGTAGAGCAAACAAAAAGTTATTTGTGAAACTTAGTTTACCACGCAAAAGAAAGTTTTTACCACGGAAAAGAAAAATATAAAGAAGCAATGAGACAACATGGGTGGTTTTGCTGTTCTTGCAGCAGTGATAAACTTAAATGCAAAGCAGTTTTGTCCAAACCCAGCCTCTGGCTGAAAACACACGCTTAGGCCACTCTGAAGCTGAAGGGAAGGCATTGCCGTGTGTTACTGGAGACTGTGTGGCCAGCCAGGGCGTCAGCGAGCTAAGAGGTATGACAAATTCCTGCCAGGGAAAACAGCTCACACGCAGACTTCGTCAACCTTGTTTTCATGGCTTTTGTGTCTTGTAAACAAGTTGTGGCAGCTGCATGTGATAAATCTCTGCGCAAAGCAAAAATAATTACAATAGGGAGGGAATCTTGACCCTGGCGTCGCTGCTGCCTGCTCGCAGGGAGGGAGGGAGGGGTGGTGTCTCGCTGCCTGTCGCGGGGGGGGTGGTTTGTGGTGTCCCACATGTCTCCCTCCCAGCCTGTGCCATGAGGTCAGCCTGCAGCGCCGTAAAACCGTTGGAGCTGCAGCAGCTGGCCTCGTACTGTGGGGGAGGGAATGGAGTGGGGCGAGCAGGGCTGGAGGCTGGCCTAACCTGCATGGCTGTGCCCTCCTGGGCCACGCTGGCTCGGATAACGTCAGGATCCTGCGGCCCGGGCAGAGCGGGAATGGGGCGAGCAGGGCTGGAGGCTGGGCTAACTTGCACCCGTGTGCCCTGCCGGGCCACGCTGGTTCGGATAACAGGATCCTGAGGCCCGGGCAGAGCGGGAATGGGGTGAGCAGGGCTGGAAGCTGAGCAGAACTTGCACGGCTGTGCCCTCCCGGGCCATGCTGGCTCGCATAGCAGCAGGATCCTGCTGCCCTGCCCGGGCAGAGCGGGAATGGGGCGAGCAGAGCTGGACGCTGAACAGAACTTGCTCGGGCCATGCTGGCTTGGATAACAGCAGGATCCTGCTGCCCTGCCCGGGCAGAGCGGGAATGGGGTGAGCAGGGCTGGAACCTGGGCTAAGTTGCATGGCTGTGCCCTCCTGGGCCATGCTGGCTCGGATAACAGCAGGATCCTGCAGCCCGGGCACAGCAGGAATGGGGCGAGCAGAGCTGGAAGCTGGGCTAACTTGCTCGGGCCATGCTGGCTTGGATAGCAGCAGGATCCTGCACCCTGTGTAGAGCAGGGGGCGTGCGATAGCTTCATTGGAAAAGGGGAAGCAGAGAGAGAGGGTATGTGGTGGGGAATCAGTTTTCCCCTTGGAGATGAGGTAAAGCTGCAGTGGGAAGCCCAGCCCACAGAAGGTGCAGTGCAGCTGGGAGTCCAGGTGCACCATGACCCTGCTCAGTGTCACTTTTACACCTATGGTATTTAGGTCACTTGCAGTTAACTGTGTCCTGCCTCTCAAAGTCTGTTTTCATTTGCCATTTTTCTTCAATCACTTATGCAGGGGTTTTTGGTAACCCTTGGAGTACTTTATATTTATTTAGTTTAGGTTTTTTGGTTTTTTTTTTTTGTTTTGGTTTTTTTTTTTTTTTTCTTTCTCTACTTGGCATCTTGCAATTGTCAACTTCTCGCCATGGCTTTTTCCCAGTAGGGATTACTGGCACAAATACAGCTCATGTTCACTTTTCAGGACATTACTTGTTTAAAGTCTCCTGTTCACCAACTGCCAGAGTTGTTACATCTCTATCCTGTTTCGCTGGTTCAGCAGGCTCTTCTCCCATGAGTTCCAGCCTTCAGACTGAAGGAGAAGAGATTAGATTAGCCACTCACTCTAGCAAAATGTCACTTAGAGCTGTTGCTGTTCCAGACATGATAATTGTACCCATGTGTGCTGTATGCGGTTCAGTGTCTATTCCAGTCCCTGTCACGACAATGAGTGCCTGGAGTTCTGCACACACAGAAAACCATGCAAACTGGTGCTAGATATGCTACAAAGTAAAAACTCAGGCTGCTTTCTCCATCTATATTTTGTACACACTCCTGCTGACAGCTCAAAGCCATTTTGCTCACTTCTCCCTTTGAAACTGGCTTTATTTGCCTTCAAACTCCTTTTTCTCTCTGAAGCTGAGGTGTCAGGTCTGGGACTGCAGCTGGCAGGAATCTCAAGTCCTGCTGCACACATTTGCAGAACAGGGTAGATTTCACCAACAGGTCGACTTCACAGCCCTTTGTAGCTCTGCAGAGCTGCTTCATTGTGCAACATGAATCACAGTCCCTGAAGCTGATGCAGCCATGAATAAGTCGCATCTGCCTCCCAGCTAATCTGTGTTCCACTGGATAGCAGGGTTTCTGCCAAATTCCATGTGTTTCTACTGACAAACAAGGTGTTGATCTTTCAGCTGCTTACACAATGTGTAATAAACCTGTAAAAAGGCACAGAGGTAGGAGTACTTTGAATTAGTGACTTAACTGGGGGGAGGAGGGGGGGCACAGGTGGCAGATTGTGAGTTGAATGAGTGCAGCTGACAACCATCTAACGCTGTTTATTCTTGGATAGCTTCCCTGAGACCACAGACCAGGGCTGTGGCTGCTTTCCCTGATTGCAGCCTAGGCAGTGCCTGTCCTGGGCACCAAGCCCTATCTCTAGGTGTGTAACAACATGACCCTCTCGGAGTGAAGAACCCTTGTCTAGGCATATACAAACCCTGCACATGGTTTTTGTTATGGGCCTTTCATCACATCATTTAGCTGACAATGAAGAGGATTGACCTGACCACGGTGAGAGTGGGTCAGTCCCAGAGCTGTGGGTTTTGCAATAGATATATCTATGTTTGCCTGGCTTCTCTGAGTCTTTCCATCTCTGTAGAGTTGCCACACTGCTGGGGAAATAGTGACCTGGAGCTCCTCCATCAGTGACATTTCACAAGTTGGCAATCAGGCCCTACAACCTGATAGCTCTGTGGGAAATCATGTGTCACACACTCCATACTTGCTTCTGCTTCCTTTCCAAAACCAGTTAGGGCCTGAGTGGCTTCCATAAGGGACAAACCATTTGGTTTCTTTAACTGTGTCCTATCTAGTTTCAGCATAAACCAAGTGTTCTTCTCTAGCTCACCTTTTCTCTCTGTGGTCTAGCTCTTTTGAAGGAGCAAAATTGGTTTTTTTGTTGATTGGCAAATAAGTGTTCATGCTTAGCTGGGGGCTTTTGGCCTTTAGAAGCCTCTCCTGTAGAAGCTGTTGATGGAGAAGATAGTCTTGATCATAATTTGCCATCAGCTTATAGATTTTACCAAGATGCAATTTTGTGTGTGTGTGTATGTATATCAATATCTCATATTTATCCTAGTAAGGATACCATATATGTATTGGCCCTGGAATTTATATAAAAAAATAAACAAAGTCATTTGATGGATGTGAGAAGAATGTGATGTTCCCAAGCTTGCTTTTATGAATTCATATAGCTTGTCTTGGAAATTGTTCTGGATAGAAGATATATAACTGATGGTAAGGATCTCAACAGTTTTGTAATTTTCCTGAGTAAACATTCTGCTGTTTTGCCAGAGCCTGTAATTTCACTTCCTTTTCTAGCCTGCAAAGTTCTGATTGCTTGACCTTGTGTCCAGTGTTTTATTTTGTTTTCTTTTGCACTTCTAGTCTCATTTCTTGTTTGAACTCTCCCTCTATCATTTCTTTCCCTGTTTTACTTGAGAGTGCTTACATAATATCATGCATAGTCCATTTAACTAGGCTAGAGATATTTTGACTAGTTTTGTACTGTTTTGAAAGGCATCTGATTTCTGTTACTCCACTACACTAACCACAGCAGCAAATCTTGCTCTGATGCAAACAGATCAACTTCTGTTCATGAGAGAAAGCACATTTTCTCTGTGTAGATAGCTCAGCTTTTTTCTAAGTTCTGCTTTTTGTGTTGTGACAGGGTAAGGCAAGGAAAGAAGCAATTAATAATGAAATCCATTGGGCATTTTCAAAAATGGAGGGATTATTTTTAGTTTTGAGTCAGTGGTGTTGCTGGTTTCAGTGTGCTTTCAGAGTCCTGGCTCTGCTGCCATGAACCTTCTCCTGGTGAGGTGTGAAGCAGACATTCCTCTGCCAACCTGAAGGAAAAGGTTAGTTCAGGTTATTGTATTAAACACCGCTTAGGCAGTTGCTTCTGTAACTCATTCTTCATATTAAATTCAGCCGGCTTGCATTCAGCCAAGGTATTTCCAGTGATGTGCTGCCAGCTTTCTCCAAAGGCCTCCTCAAAAGTTTTTCTTCCTTAGCTGGTGATATGTGGAAAAAACCTTCTGTAACTATCTCGGTTTAGTGTATAGATTTGCATCTGCAAAGCACATACTGTCTGTCGTAAAACAGTCAGTCCCTCCACCTCCCTTCCCCTACCAAACCTACCTTGACCCCTGCTACTGTGTCCATGACACCTGGGGCAGAGAGGAATGTCCCAGTCAGCCTCTGAAGGGAGAGTCACATCCCTTACCATCTCTTTGAACCCTAGGAGGAGGTGATGGGAATGCAGACATACAGGCCTCCCCATGGGAGAGTTTGCACTCGCTCCTGCAATGCCTGACTCCTTCACCTGCATGTGATCCTGGGGTGCTGGTGGTCTTGGGGAAGGCAGCATGTGAAGCCCAGCTGGGTACTGTGCCCACAGCCAGCAACACTCTCAGAGCTTCCTCTGATGTGGCAGTGTGAGTTTAAATAAGCAGGAGGCATGAAAGGAGGTGTGGGGGACTGTGTCATTTCTCTCGTATTTACACTGATAAGCAACAGGTATTTCCGCTGTGAAAAATTTAATTTCCTTTCCTTTTGAAATGCACTGATGCAGAAGCCCAGGTTTCCTTCCACGGGGTCAGAAGAGCAAGGAGGGCTGCATGGACCAGCTGATGCCTGTGCTGGCCAGACTCTCCCCATCTGGCAGAAGTGACTCATCGGTGGCATGACCCAGGCGCTGTGAGGCTTGTTGAGCTCAGGGGGAGTTTGACTTCACGTCCTCTATTTCCTTGAAGATTTGTGTTCAGTCCTTGCCTTACACCAGCCCTCATCTGCATTTGCTGTCCAGCCTGGGCTGAAGTGGTCTGCCCCAGATGCCTTCCCGGTGCCAGTGGCTCCCTTGTTTTGGGAGTGGGGCGCTGCCACTGCAGAGCTGAAGCTGCTGCCTCCACCTGGGGCTCATTACATGCTGCTTCCTCTCCAGCTGCCAGGGGCCTGGACAGAGAGCAGGGAAATCGCACGCAAGGCGCTTGTAAAACCCTCAGCCCTGTCTGCCATTGGAGTAAGAGCTGGCTGAGCCTCCCTCCCTGCAGGACGGGCTTCCTGCCCTAGGAAATCCCCTGCTGTAAGGCAGCCCAGCAGATCCACCTTGGGGATCTCAAACTGTGGCCAGTCTGCACTGGCTGGGTATAGAATGAAAGCTTTAGGTTTTTAGAAAACTCTAATAAAACCTTTGATTATACATAAGGAAGAAAAAAAAGTGATGCTGCCTGCTCCCCAGCTCTGTGGTTTGCCTAAACTTACTTCCCTGGAATACGCTGGAGTTTGATCTTTGAGAAGTGATATCTAAAAAGCCCACATGTAAAAACTTAACTGTTCCAGCGATAGGATCATAATCTGCCTTTGATCCTGTAAATTGTTGAACCGCAACTCTATTCGTTGCCCAAGGACTGCAGGAAATGTACGCGGGGTTATGCAAATCCCTAGGAGAGGGAATGTTTTGCAGGGAGGGGGGGAAGATGGCTCTCACCGCAGCTGTCAGTCTCTGGATGGCAGCTGAATAGTTTGGCAGTGCCCGCGCCCTCCTGTGTCACCCCGCTGCCAGTTCCCACGGCTCCTGCCCCTCTCTGCTCACCGTCCTCCAGTTGTGCAAGTCTGCAGGGGCGAGCTTTTTTCAGATCTCCCCCTGCGTGTGCCGGTTGGCATTTACAGGCAGAGTCTGCAAGCTCGGTCCTTCGTCTGCATTCTTCTCCGAGCCACCACTGTGAGTGCTGTGTTCATGTTTCGCCTCTAAATCCCCACGACTTTTGCCGGCTGGGGATGTTTGCATGGGGTGGGTCAATCTGATGGTAAGACACAAAACAATTTATTTGGGAACTTTGAGGGGAGATAAGCCTGCACCAGAGCCAAACCAAGGCAGGACAACAGCAACAACACAACAGGGACATGGCCAGCAGATGGGAGCTGTCAGGCAGGACTTTTATTCTGTGTAAAATGTGAATTTTCCTCTTTCCCAGACTTGCAAAAGAATAGTCCAAAAGCCTTGTAAAGACACAGGTTGGTTGTAGTGTGGGAGTACATCCATCAGCAACACCACATTCAAAACAAGAGTGCTTGATATTGTAACCACTGCTCAGGGTAACAGATCCTGATTAAAAATAAAAGTAGAGGTCCTTTAATACCTTCTCTGTTCGTACGTTTTGTTTTTCTCTTTTTTTTTCTTTTGGTATGTAAGCTAAGAGGCACGACACTGGACTTTGGTACTTCACCCAATTTACTTTAACTTGCATGTTGAAGAAAGATATCCAAAGGCAGGCTGAGCCCACCACTGCCCAGCTACCCTGCTAGGGCTCCCCTGGCACCATGCTGTGGTTGTATGCTGTGCCAGGGAAGGCTGTGCTGCATCCAGAGCACTGCCCAGCCTTTTCCATAAGCTGCATGTACCGCACAGGTACAGGAGCTGCACACACCAGAATGTGGGGCAGTGCTGCATCAGCTGGGCAGGAGTTTGTTTTGCTGTTGCTGTTTGGTTTTTTCACCTCGGTGATAATTCTTACCCAATGTGTGATCTCTGCTCTATGTACTTTACTACTCCTTGTGATAATCAAAATCCGGCCCTGAACTTTTTCACTACAAAGGAAACAAGAACTTTGCCCTGTTGGCTGTTAACAGCACTCAGCGATGCCACAGCCTCTTCTCACGTGCAAAAACCCCCAAAGTCTGTGGAAATCAGGGTTATGCTGATGACAGAACACTTATTGTTTTTTCACCAGTGTAGGAGGACATCAGGTACTTTGACATGGACATGAGATTTGTGGTGTCAGACTCCTTGAAAAAGGAGCAGGCACCCAACCAGTTGACGGAAAAAAAACCTTTAAACGCCAGGACCGCCAATAATGTGCTGTGTACGGCTCAAAGTGCAACCTGTGGTGGGTTCAAAGCTCTGAAACATTAACCAGACCTTGGGTCACCGTCTGTAGTTGCCGCTGGGTGCCCACACCGTGGCTCCTGGGAGCGGGAAGAGCGGGCGGCACTGTTATTATCCGTGTGGAGAAAGGGCGCAGCGGTGTTTGCACAGCGCGGACGGAAGTGCTGGTGGCAGCCTGAGGCACAGGGTGTGCAGCAATGACAAGGTATGAGCTTCCCCGTGTGGGGACAGGGAGAGCCAAGTGCTTAAATTCAGCCTCCAGCTCTTGTTGAAGGGCTCTGATGAACACTGAGGTGGTGGTGGTGGTGGTGGCTGCGTGAGGCTGTCCTTCCACATCCACTCTTTTGTTTGCAGGTATAACCTGCCTCAGGTGAAACTCCTGACTCTAAGCCTCCCCCTGACCCCAAATGAGGTAAGGCTTGTGGGAAGAACAAATATCATTTATGAAATTGCAGGCTGCAAAAGCAGGGGAAAAGGAGAATGCTAAAGCTGCTTCTGGGCCCACACTTGAGATGGTTTGGAGCTGGGTGGTGCTTTGGTGGTGTTTTCTTTTTAACGGTGGTGAGGTGTCCTGGAGATCAGATGAGGAGATACGAGGAGCCAGAAAGCATTTCTGAGCATTCAGGTGTTGTAATCATGTTACTGCTCCCCTAACTCAGCTGACTCAGGAGACAGGTAAACATCTCCCACTGCCCAGGTAGGTGACAGTATATAAATCTTCAGAATACCCTGAGGAATAACAAGTCTTTTGCAACTTTGCCTTCAAACGCTGAAGGACTTATGCTTGCCTGATGGATGGCAGTGGCGCCCAGCCGTATTCTGAGGCATAGCACAGCTCCCAACTCCCTTGCAGAGGTTTTATGCTCAGCCAGAGGGAGGGTTTAGCAAGCTGTGCGTCAGTGACGACTCTTGCAGCTGTAGAAACTTGTCATTTCCTTTCCAAACACCAGCACCCTCAGCAAGGCAGTTGGCCTTGGGCCAAAAGCCATTCCTGTAGTGTATGTTCCTGCTATAAACTTGTGTAGTGTTAACTTACCTGATTCCTAGTATGGCTTTCTTCACAACCATGGCCACGTATCTGAATCTTGTCAGTGTGGTGGCTTTGGGTGCAGCCTCTTCCATTATCAAGCCTTAAAGTGAGTTTGCCTGAGAGCATGTCCCTGTTGAGGGGAGCAAAGTAATGCTTTGCTGTGCTTGTGCTGAATCACTGTTACCTGGCAAGGGTTTGGGAACTGTGAGATCATATTTTATTGTAGCATATTAGAGCTGCAGAAAAGGTATTGGATTCTGGGTTTATACCAAAAGACTAATACTTGATCAGGATGATAAAATATTTAGGTCTAGAACTTTGCCTTCACAGCTCTTTGTAAAGTAATTGCTCTAGTAGTAGTGGCAGAAGAAAGGACATGCTCATTTATGATGCTTTAAATCAGACAAATCATTTCCAAAGACAAATAACAAAACTATAGTAGAGAGCTCTGGTGCAGGACTCCTTCTTGGATTGTAAACACTGCAAGACAGAAACCATCAATATTTACACAGTGTTCAGCCCAGCACAGTGCAGCTTCTTTGGCTGGGCCTTTGGAGGCACTAATAGGAATATTATATCATGTTGAATACCTTCTTGCAATATTTACAGTTTAATGATAACCAAGCGTCTGTGTGCCGAATACTGTGGATTGTGAGCAGGCAGCACCAGAACCAGAAAACCCGTAAGGAGGCCAAGCCTTGTGATATCTTTCCCCTGCTCATCACACGTGTGCTGCGGTGGTCAGGACCTTTCCTGGTGCTCCCAATGTTCATCAGAAGCAACTTAGAAGGAATGATGCAAGAGTAAGTGTGTTACTGTATGAGCTGTCACCAGTTGTTCCAAGGACTGTGGATTGAAAAGTCAGGGGGGAAAAAAAAGCATTGAAAATACCACTGCTATGTTGCCCTGTGGGCTCACAGAAATGTGACACAGAAGAATTAGCCTTTTGCGGTTTCATGTTTTCCCTGACCTTTTAAGAGGGGAAGAAAAAAACAGATCCAACTTCTGCGCCCAGTTACAATGTTGAAAGTCCAGAGAAAATGTAATACGCTGGCTCCTGAGGTGTGAGAGCAGAGTTTCATGTTGTCTATTGAAAAGCAGAGAGAGATCTTAGGTGTAAAGGCAATTTAACACAAGCCACGCGAGTTCAAAGATAAACCTCCATCCCAAGCAATTGTAATTATTGGTGTTTGAGTGTAATTTTGGTGTTTGAGGAGATCCGTTCACCCTGCTCTGATACGATTTCTGCTGTGGTGTAAGTGTGAGGTAAAGCAGAAAATGCGTGGCTCCTAGGGCACAATGCCCTCGTACATGTGAGCGAGGGATGTGCCACAGGGGAGGATTCCTGGGCACCAGCACTGCAGCTGACAGTGACAACTACTGCTGATGCATGTGGCAGGGATGCTGTGACAGCACCTGCAATCACACCACTTGACAACACTTGGGAAGGCCTTGAACCGTTAGCATTAAGCTCACACGTGCTACTTGATATGGAAACAGTTCCAGTTAGAAGTCATTTCAGAATTGTTATTTTCACTTATGCAGCTGTTGACAAACAAAACCTGCTTGGATTATACTTTATTGACAAACTCTGCATGCTTTAGCAGTTTTCTTTCTTTTGGCTTGGTTTCTTGGTTTTATTTCCCACCTTCCACTACTTTATCTCAGAGAAAATACAGGAGGTGGGCTGCATCCTACCTGAAATCCCAGCATTGCCTGGCAGAAGCTGATAGATGTGAATCATCACAATGAATGCAATACTGCACACAAGTAGCTTTTTTTTTTTTACAGGCACAAGGTTGTTAAGCAAAAGATGAGAAACACGTGGCGTACGCTGCAGTTTGCCAATGTATGGCTGGGTTCCCAGGTCCGTGTACGTTCTTGCAGACAGGCTGCAGTTGTCATGATGCTATTGCCAGGAAAGATGTAAACAAAAGGAAACCTCTTGTCAGTTGAAGCATTAGGTTAGTAATACAAAAGTACTTCATGGAGTCTTTCAGATCGATACATGCCATCTATTTGTCAGAGCTTTTTCCTCTCATGTGTAGTCATACAGCCTCTTTGACGTAAATCACAGCTCTTTTACATTTTTTAAATAACAGCAGTGTTTACTATGTGGTGAATCAGGGTAATGAGCAAGATCAGAGGATCCTCTTGCAGAGGATCATGACAAAATCTGTGTGTTTTAGGCAAAGCATTTCTGGATTCACTTGAAGACTGACACATGGACATGTTTCCATTGAAGTTGCTACAGGTTTGTCTTTATGTATGCCTCCACTAAATTTTATAGCTGGCAATTAGTCTGGGATGAAGTCTGGTTTCTCTCCCAACACTGCAAATGCAATTGTGTAACTTCACTAAAATTCCAAGCCTGGTTCTTATGCTGGATTAAAACAGTAGATAGCGAGATGAAAAGATAAGTCACCCTTTCAAACTCTTCTTTCCCACTATGACAGCTTACTTCATGGAAGCAGCAGCCATCTGACCTGGATTAATTTTAGTTCATGTTTAATGCACACCACATTCCCCTAGAGTTGCTACTGCTCCCATAGCAATGCCTTGCCCTGTGCAAGGCCTGCTGTTGCCCAGGGGCTTGTATCTCCCTGCCCTCAGCTGGCACCACGATACTGCCCTGCGTCTGATGGTTTGTGGAAATTGTAGAATTGTGGTCATGGTGGCCCTGATGCACTGGGAAGGGATGTCACATATTAAAAAATTATTTATTGAAACGTTGCACCGAGGTGGGAAGGTTTCCCTTCAGCTGTTGCTACAGGTGTGATTGTCCCACAGCCTAGCAAAATGCCATCTCAGCTTTAGTGCAACATCTGTGAGCTATCTGGCCCATATGATTTTTTCCCCTTTTGTTGTCAATTATTGACTGGAGAGATGAAGAATGACATGTGCTTAAGTGCATCAGTTATCTCAATTTCCTTCCCCTTAGGCCCAGCTTAGCAAAGATTTCCCAGAACATGCCATCAAATGAAAAAGTTTCAGTAATTTTTTGTTTTTCAGGTGATAGGAATTTTCTTCTGGAGACTGACAAAAGGACTGGAGCACAGTGAGTTATTATTACAACCACTTAAAAAAAAAAAAAGACAAAAGAACGTGCCGCAAGATAACAAATAATACAGCCCAACTTGTGCAATGCAGTAACTTCTCAATGCTACAAAAAAACCCAGGGATGATCACAGTCCTGAACACACATTCACAAAACCATTCCAGATTGCAACTGTGAGCACCCATAGTCAGTTCAACAGGAAAAAGTAAGATATAGTCTTTTAAGGACACGACTTTGATAACTCTCTAGTTTGAAGCCAGGGGTAAGTGATAGGTTGGACATTCCCACCGGGGAAATAGGCTAGTTACATTGGAATGGGTTACCCTTTGCTATTCAACATCTCAGCTCCCTAGTTACCAGCTCCAAACTAAGGTGTTTGCCTCAGCACATGGTTGTTTACACAGTGGCTTATCTTACCTTGGTGAGATATTTGATACCCATAAAACATCCGTCACACTCTGTCCTACTGCTTTCCTTTGACTCAGGGCAAGGCCCATCCCTCTTCCAAAACCTTTGACAGCTTTGAAATATGCAGTGTAGCTCAGGGCCTGTGCAGTGGATGCTTTTTTCAGAGGCTCTGCAACACCCCAGTACTTCGCCCTCTTTGAACAGAGGTGGGAAAATCCATAATTTGTTTCCATTCTGCTTGGCTGAAAATGAGGAAAAGTTCGGCACCCTGTCATGGAGATAGTTAAGTGAAGAGTCAATACAATGAAAGCTTCTGCACCAGGAGTAGCCCATAATAGGTGGTGGCAATGTCACAACTCAGCTTGTTTTAAAATATAGCACTTTCCCCCCCCTTGTTTTGTGTGTGGTTTTTTTTTTCCCTCTGGGTGGAGCAGAGCTGGGAAGGTGATGACTTACCTGCTACAGCTCGGTAGATTGCAATCTGGAACTGGCAGAGTGTTAACACAATGCCCCAGCAGAGCTTTTCTGTCTCTAATTTCAATGATTATGTTGTTACTGGATCAGTGAAGAGAAGCATGAAAAACACAATTACCAGGAAGCCCTGTTCCTCAGCTCGCCTCTTTGTCTCACTGCGAGTGGGGCATGTGACTCACGGAGCAGCAGAGGACCGGCTGTAATCTCACGCACTGCCGAGAAGGGTGCTGTCCTCCGATGGGACCCAGGCGTGGGAAAGCCTGACTGCCGGCTGGAAGGGCCAGTCACGTCATGTTTTGCAGCTGGCATCCAAATGCATCCTGATGAATCAAGTGAGAGCAGCTACCTTCTCCTGCCACAACCGTGGCCGAGCAGCCGTGCAGAAGAGGGGCTGTAAAAACCTCCCCGCGTGCAAAAGCACAGGGAAGGGATGGTGTTGTGAATGAGCTTACTGTGACAGCACAGAAATGTTTTATAGGTCACTGGCATAGCATCAGACTACAGCGAGAGGGGATGAGTATCTTTCAGCTGTGAGTGCTGTGAGTTTCATGTTTGCTCAGTGGAGGATCATAGCTAGTGGGCCTGACCCGACCCTGTTACGTGATGCGTAGTGGGGAAAAAGAAATTCACTTGCTCTCTGCACTCCAAATCATGTATAAACCTAGGACCTCAACAACAAATACCAGTAGCAGCAGAGCAGCCAATATTTTTATCATTAATTGCTATCAAAAATGTCAGCTCAAAGTCATCAGATTTGATAGGCGAGCATGCTCCAAACTGACGGCTGAAGTGAATTATTTGCCTATTGCGTGATGCAAAAACAATGTCTTGCAGGAGAGAACAGACATTGGCAAACAAACTGACAGCAAGATATACTTCTGGGGAAGGCTTCTGATTTGGTCTGGAAGGAAACACTGAGTATAAATACAGAGAAAGTTTACCTGCATGAAAGGCGGGGTTGAGCCATGGCTTGGACTTCCTTACTCTGCTGGAGAACAGTGTGAAACATACCTGCTATTTTACTCCCTTTGAGCTGTTCTTATTACAAAAAGGTACCAGACATCTCAGAAAATTTTTAAAGTAATAAAGTGTTTTCCCCCCATCCCTGATGCATCCATTTATCAGTGACTAATGAGCACATAAATTCCAGCGTGTGAATAAAAATCCCTTCATCTTGGTGTTAAGCAGAATTTTCCCTGCCCATGGATCTGCAGCACGAATATTTCTGGTCTTTCTGTGCTGAGGGTCTAAACATGGGCAGACAGTACATGGTGCAGCACTGGCATACTAATGATGTAACTACTAGGTACTACAAATTGAATCAGGACCTGTTTAAATACTGGGATAACCATGAACATCATCCAGGACATGTTTCTGGACTGTATTTCACCCATTGGAAAAAAACCCATATGGAAGCAGGATTCCAGGGAAGGGAAAGTTAGCTGTGCCTGCCAGGAATCTCTTTTGCCCCCAAAAATTCAGACATCACGGGACATAAGCAGAAAATGAAAGAGAACCAGCGAGGGGAAAACCAAACAGGCTGGGGTCTTCTTGCCACTTCTTTTCAAGTCCCCAGTGTAACTCCTGGCATCTTCAGTGGGGTTTGGCTGGGCTCTGTGCAGAAGCGCCTTTGAAGATTTTGCTAAGGCTCAAGGCCTTGATCATGGCAACTTTTATGCCTGTGAGCAACTCTGTGCAGATGAACACTTCCAGGGTGCTCAGCAGGATGCTTTGGATGAGACTTTGCAGGGCTAGTCTTAAGCAATGAGAGCTTAAGAGAAATATTCTGGTTGTCGTGCTTTTATCCTTGACCACATCAAATGAAATGCCTTGGCAGTTCTGGAAGAATGAATTTGCATTGAAAACCCACAGCTCTTACAAGCAGTGCATTAATTATTTTATTAATTTGCTCTTTTTACATTATGGGAAACATTCATCTATTTACATTTTCCTGTCCACACACAAACCAGATAGATAATCCTATGGAAACCCAAATCATTAAGCCATAAAAACACTCTTTTCTGTCTAAAGGCTTTCAAATTTGTGTCTTTTGTTTCAAATCAAAAACATTTTTAAAATCACATTTGGGAATGCAGGTAGGCCAGTGATTTACATTCTACTTAAAATATGCATTTGACAGTTTTCCTTAAAAAAAAAACAAAACAAAAACCAAAAAACCAAAACCCCCAATAAATTCACAATGATACAGCTTAAATTAAAGTGATAGTGCACATCAAAGCATTAAGGGAACACCAATAAATAAAATGAAATATATTACAAATAAATTATTTCTATTTACCTTTTCAAATATTAAAAATCTTTAATCCATTTCTTCATCTTTCTTTACAAAAAGATTATGAGAATTTTATGGAAACATCTGCAAAAAATATAATAAATACCTCTTTTTTTTTTTTTTAAACATTTGAAGCAGGAGACAAAACCAACCTTTTCTAAAATTTCCCCCAAGAAAAAAAAGCAATAGTTTAGTCCAAAGTGAAACAGAATATAGGCATTTTTAAAATACACTGGGCAGTTTAGACTAAAAACAAATAGTTACAAATTATACTAAAACAGATGATGGAGCAAATATACTAGCATTAGTGTTTGTAAATGAGTCAAGTGGTTAACTAGTGGCATTCTATGGGCAGAATTATTTTATTTTGTATTTTCTGGTATTGGCTGTATTTTTAATATTTTGCTAAAAAACTAGGCAAACATTATAATAACCTCTCCAGTGCCAAATGAACTAACAAGCATTCAGCTAAGAATAAATTCATTTAAAATAGATACAAAAAATATTCTATGATATACAAATACAATAATTTGTAATGTACAAGACTAGATAGTCTTCACTTTTCTGCTTTTTTAGGGGAGAACTTGCTGGATATAAATTTCTGTAGCCACTTGTCAACCAAAATCTTAACTCATCTTTCGTAAAACGTTCACAAAACTAAGTAAGTCTGCGACACAGTTGTGAATGTGGACTCTCACCTAGGTACTGCTTTGAATACTTCAGTACAAATGAGTTCCAAATAATTAATACTTCCTATGACTATATATGCTCAAAAGTGGCAGTTGGCACTATTACATACTGCAAACACGGTGATGTTTTGTTGCTGCTAAAAGTTAAACGCAGTGTTTCAAAACTAGCAAATACACTGGTATTCAAACGCTTAGAGGGTCAAACCTTTTGAAGCTCCTGTAACACCAAGCACTCTAGAGTTACACTGGATTTCTGATTACTCTAGTTAAAAGTCTTTTATATATTAAATTATTAGCCCTTATCTTGTAAACCACAGCAGTAAATATTTGTGCCCTGTTTATAAAGACATAGCTCAGATATCGATGGCTTTGAGAGGTAGCAAATTCTCTAGTGGTTTTAGTATGCTCTCATGAAAATACTTGGTGCCAGAACCTATTACCTCTCCTATTTTCTCGAATAAAATTAAATTAGCACCTGGCTATGATGTCATAGGAAAAGAAGCTGTCTGGCATGGTCTCGATGAATACTTTTAGCAAGAGCTTAACTTTTTGATGACGATTTTCAATGCTTTTTAAGTGCAAGCTGCAGAATTGTGCCACATGTGCAGTGGGGTTTTTCATTGGTTGCACTGTGCATACAGATTGAGCTGCCATGGGCACAGCCAGCCAGCACTGGCGTGCAGCAAGGGCTGCCACCTGTGCCCCTCCATGGTGGGGCTGTCCCTATCCCTGTGCCTGTGCCCACTGGGAGCAGAGAGCAGCCTACCTTCCTCTCCTGCGTACCCATGCCCTGGCAGACAGGGTGAAGAACACGTAGGGTGCAGCAGAGGAGTCTGGAAAACATCGCTGCAGGACTGCACACATGCTGAGGGCTGCACAGCGCTCCTGTGCTCACACCAGTCCTGTGTCCCACAGCAGTCCTGCCACCCAAAGCAGCCCTGTCACCCAAAGCAGCTCACGCTAATTCTGCTGGCAGCAGCACAAGCCAGTTAGGCACACGTGTGTGCACTCACACTCGCTCGCTCGCACGCACACAACTCGCTTTCAGCAACATGCCTGACACAGCTTTCCTAATGTTGGCACAAGAGATTCCAGTAGCAGCGTGGTCGGCATCATTCCTCATCAGAGGAGCTGGAGGACAAGCCCCTGTCCCAGCCAGAGGTGGCTGGAGGGGACAGACACACAGGAGCTGACCTCTCAGGCTCCTCTCCAGCCCTATTATCTGCCATTTCCGTCCACTATTAATGAGCTACTTAGGATGCATATTTTTCGTGATTGCAAAACAATGGCAGAAGCCAGGGTAGGAAGGCTTGTCGTGAAAAATATTAAGTTCATATTGATCCCATAACTTGTGAAAAATAGTCTATTGTTCTTGTTCAAGTGAGTACGTTATACTATTAAGAGGAGGCTGAATTAGAAATTTACTCCTAAATATGGACGGTTTGGTGATAAGCAGTCTGAACTGTAGCATACAACCAGCTGTGGAAAGAGCAAAGCAAGCCTGGCCTGGAAAAGCATCAGAGGCTCCATGTACAGTAATTCACCTACAGGTGTCCGCGTGTGGCTGCGTGGACGTATGAGATTGGATGGTCCCACCGAGATTAAGACATCAACAAAACCAAGCTTTTTTTTCTTTTTTTTCTTTTTTTTTTTTAACCAATATAATCCATACAATACAATACAAGAGGAATTGACAATACAGTACAATTTTAAAAATTCTTAATACTTGGACAAGAAAATCCTTCTTTTATATTATCTCTTCAACTGTCATTGCTTCTTATCTCCTTCCTTTTTACTCTTTTATTGCCTTTCAAAATAGATTATTTCCCTGGAAGATCGAATTTACAATCTTCTGCTGATTGAAATGTTTAAGTAGTGACTGATGAAATAAAAATGAGGCAGTTTGTGCAGCTGTGAGTGCAGGTATCTTTCCACAGGATCTTTTATAACCCTTGCCATCTCACCTGTGGGATATACTTCCACCTTTTCACCTGCCAGAGTTGTGGGGTTTCTTTTCGTCCCCCCCTCCCCGCTCCCACCCCAGCTCCCTCCCCTTGTGTGACTCCTTAATTCAGGTGAAGATGTGATTTGGAGGTTTAGAATAAAGTGCGCCATCTGCTTAAAAAAAAACAAACCAGTAATAAAAAGAAGGGAATCCGAGTCATAGCTCCTTTCATCTTTTGTGAGGAAGACGGCAGAGTCCGAAAGGATCACCCTGCATGACTGAAAATACCAAAGTCCCCTACAGTTTGATATTGCTGTACACTGGGTAACAGACTAGCTTTAGATCAACTAAAGATCATGAGTAAGTTAAATGGAGCATCTACTGTACAGGTGCGCGCAGGTGTGTGGAAGTCTGAGTGCTGCGTTTATTTGTTCCAAACAGAAAAGAAAAAAGGATCATGCTCGTTTACATGAGGCAAAGTGGCAGCATCGGTACATGTGACAAAGCATTGTGATGACATGGGTGAACCTTCAGAAAGCAAGGGTGATTAGAGGACATCTCTCGGAGGACCGACAACTACGCCACGGCAGTGGAGTTCACTGGGAGCATCGGGGCAGCTGCGTACAGAGAGAGGGGAGGGGGAGAGTAGGGACAGAGAGCGAGAGAGAGAGGAGGAGGTACAAATACTTCATGGTGACCTTGAGCAGGAGCCTAGAGGGGCAGATTATACATGAGGCTTGTCTTGCCAGATAGAGTCCTCCCGGTTGGATCCCTTCATAGCCTGGTCTGGGCTTCGGGGATGTATATCTCAATGCTTTCGGCGCTCTCGGTAGCTGAGTTCTGGCGAACCGACGCAGCGCGCTTGGCAGCCATCAGCCGTTTCCGGGCCTCCTGACGCTGCGAGCTTTCCAGAGAGCGTTCTCGTATGAGTGGCACCTGACCTTTCGATGGCTTCTTTGGCACTGGAGGAGGGACCCTTCTCTCCTGATCAAAGCAGAAGGTTAATGGCATTATACAGCTTCTCAGGGAAAGGTGGGAAAAACTAGGATATATCAGTAGTTAGAACACACATTTTACCTAAGGTTTGTTAGCTCTTATCTGCCTTTCTGTCTTCAGTCAACTGGCTTTTGTGCTCAAGGGTTCATAAACATGGGGCAAGGGCAAAGGGGAGGGGAGGGCCGGTCGCCGTGCTACTTCTCCTCGGGGACGGTGCTGCCAGGGCCGGGGCCCCCACCACTACCTGCTTAGTGCCAGGGACTAGGAAAGAGACCGACCTCCCGCCACCGGGGCAGCCGGGAGGGAACGCTGCTCTCGGCAGAGGAACTCTGGAGAGCCCCAGCTCCCGGGCCACCCTCTTCTATCCGTGCATAGCGCTAGGTGCTCCTGCAACACGGAGGTGCCATGGCTCTGGCGTTCCCAAATGCAGACAGGAGCTAGCTGTCTGCAGCTGGTGCATCAGAATAAGCAGTTTTTAAAAAAACACACCACATGTTTATGTATCTATTTCGTAGCAGTTTAGTGACTGCTCAAGAATCCCATGCTCGGGGTCTTGCTCTGCAAGCTCATAAACTCTGGCCTTGTGCTAAATAGGCATGAGGCTACATTTCAGCTAGAAATAGAAAATCTGGTAGGAAAAACTTAAAAACCGTTAGGAGAACATGCATTAATCATCATGGTGGCAGCTAGCTCCAGATATGTGACCAACAAGGAGGGCTTTTATATATATCCTGGTGCATGTACACACACGTACACATAAAAAACCAAAAAAAAGAAAAAAAACCCACAAAAAAAAAAAACCCAACCAAAAGAAACCCTCTGAGAAGGATCTCTCTCATAAAAGAAAAGTGTATTCAGAACTGAATTTCAGGCGTCCACAAAGACTTTGTCAAGTTAATTAGATTGTCTTTTAAGTTACATCCCCTTCCAACTGTGAACACGGTCTCTGAGCGAAGGGATTTTATCACACTACAAAGGTCCCATTCTGCCCTTTCGTTTTCTCTCATGCTGCTCACAACAGCTTCCATGGCTCAAAATATAAAGGTGCTTAGTTACACTTATTCATACTTTGCTTTTTCTCCCCATCCAAGGATTAATCTATGCTGCTTAAAAAGGGCCCAGTGGCAAAGGCCAAAGGCAAATATCAATTCCACAGAAAGTTTTTTCTTCTTCTTTTTTTTTTTTTAATCCTTTTTAAGAAAGGAGACGATCTGTTTCATCTAAAATCATAGACAAATGCTGTTGAAACAGGAACACAGTGTAATTCTTTAGAATCTTTACCTTCCTACTGTAGGTCCCTTTCTTCAGCACTACTTAACTTCCTTTAAACTGCTATAGTCTTCTTTTTGTTGGAAACTCTTTGAAATGTTTTTCAGAAGCAAAGAAAAGGCACATTTTTTTTCAAGGAAAGCTCTCATTTCTTACTGCTGCAATTGCAACACTCAGCCTACCCACTTTACTGTAAAAGCTAATGAAAGACCATATACCAGTATTTCTGTGCATGCATGTTTGGCAGTTTTAACTTCCTTTTTTGATAGATACTGGAAAAAAAAAGAAGATAAGAAAATGACTTGCCTTCAGTACCTTGGGCTAGGAAAACACATTCCCATTCATTCCCCTACAAAACACACTAGGTGTGCACAAATGGTGTGAACATGGCACTCCTAAGTCAGGAATGAATATTTAGTCTTGATTGGAGGAGGAGGAGGAGGAGGAATAGTGCTACCAGCACTGCCTCTACAAGCTTCCTGCTGCAAGATTAACGGGGTTTGATATTATTATGGTTATTTGTCCAAAAGAAAACACCACTTTGGTCATCGGCAGCCAGCTGAGGTAAGTTGAGGTAGCCAGGACTCCTGTCTGAGCCACTGTACCTGTAAATTGTGCTCCCCCTCCTTCTGGTGACCCTACCTGTTGGCTGTGTTCATTGCTATCAGACCAGTCACAGCAGAAATTCAGCCACCAGATTACATACCTACAGCAGCGCGACATTAGACTGTTGGTTCCTCTAGGAATGGGTCTGTGCCCTAAGGATTTTCTGAAACATTTGTGTATTTTGGCTCACCCAAGTGCTGTTTGTCTTGAGGTGGAGGAGAAAAAAAAAAGGCAATGGTGCCAAATGAGAATGTAACGTGAAATGTGACTTACACTTGGATGTGGTAGTTTTTCATGGTAACAGAAGAAGACTACGTGCACCAAAAAAAAAAAAAAAAAGGGAAAAAATCCCCACCAAAGCTCCAGATGATTTTTATGCTACTTCAGGTAAACAACAATACCAGGAAAGTGAATGTGTTTGTGAAATCACCCATTTAAAAAAAAGCCCAAAATAAATAAAAAACAAACAAATGGACAAAAAAATGTAATTTTTTCATGTAACATTTTGGAAGGCATATTTTTGATATTGCTGTTTGTAACCTGGCTACCAAAGTCAGCGATGGTTACAGTGCTTCCCTGGTTTTTTCAGTAACACAACCTAGAAGTCTTGCTGTATGCAATAATATGAACCGTAAATGTGATTTATTTAATTTTAAGAATCAATATATAAGGCAGTTCCTTCCAACGATTGATCGTCTAATATGATTAAATGTAAAGCTTAACAAAGTACCACATTCCCATCATCCGATTCACAAAGACAGATTTGGTTTAAAAATATGCCTGAAACATATTACAGATAATATCCCAGATGATTATTATGTAAACATTGTTATTACAATGAAATTAATTTGATATGAGCTTCATTTCACATTTTTAACGCCAACGCTGTAACACAGAGGCCTATTTAATCTGTCCAGTATTTGTGCAGGGTTTTAAATGAAGCATACAAAATCTACAGTGTTCTACCTTCTTGTCATGAGGATCCATCTGTTTCCAATTATTGGCCTTTAACTGATGAAGTTCATCAAATTTCATACTAATATTTTCTATGGACAACTGCAGCATATCCCAAAACCCTGCTAAATCCTGGGAGGTCGGCCGTGGATGTGCATTAGGATTCTGTGTAACACAAGAAAAAAACATGTTGGCTTTAGTATTTCTTAATGTAAAGAATTCATACAAATGGTTACAAATCTGGCTAGCAAAGCAGTTTGAACAGATCCAAGTGATGGGTGAGACCCAGAGAGAGGAGCAAAGCAAAGCATTACTTACTGGCGGGTTTTATTTTGAGGAATCTGGCTCGGCGTTGAGCTGCTGTGCCCTGCAAACACCCACTCACCACTCACCAAAGGCAGCAGGTTCCCCCCACAGACTAAGGGTAAAGGGCCCCTGTGGCAGGATCTGCCTAGGGATGTTCCTGGGCACAACTGGTGGCAATCCTATCTGCACTGAAATGAATTGCCATCCTCCTCTTCACTTTCATGAGGAAGGACTCCCCACCATGCTCACACTTGTAAAAAAGAGTGATACCTGTGCAAATGTATGTTTCCTGCATGTGCAAATACTGATACACCAAAGTTTGAATACTTTTTCTGCACTCTGAAAATGTAAGGTTTACAAAAACACACTAAGTGACATTTTCTCTTCTAGACCTCAGGCCAATTTCTTCCTTTTTTTTTTTTTTTTTTTTTTTTGTTTGTTTGTTTGTTTGTCAAGAATAACTTGTGCTGGGTGGAAAGCTCAGAAGACTGCCTGCAGAAGCACAGTAAACCCATTTTTACAGGCAGATTTTTGGGAAGAATGAAACCGGGACACAGGTGGGGAGCATTGCTTTGTGTGTGCAAACTTATCAGCTCAAGAGCATTGCTTAGAAGAGCGTATCTGGACAGTCAGCATCTTCAGCACAGCTTGGGCCAGACCCAATAAACCCTGTCCCTTAAGTGCACCCCAGCTCTGAACACTTTTTGCTTGCAGTAGGCATACCCAAAACCTAATCCCTGCTCCACTGGCAAGGCTTGTATGAGGGAAGGCTTTCTACAGGATGTGTCCCTATAAGCTGGTTCCCAGCTGAAACTGTTTGTTTAAAATGAGACGTTGCATACACTCACTTCAAGCATGTTTTTTTCATAAATTCTGAGGAGTTTCTACATCAGTCAGCAAGTCTTTGTGGGTGCTGTGGCCTTGTCAGACTACACTGATATATTGTTATTAATTTTGTTGTTAATAAATAAATAAATAAATAAATAATTAGTAGCACCTTGCATAATGTTTTACATGGCTCAGGTTTTACTCTGCCTTTAGTTTTCTTCCTCTTCAGAAAGAATAAACCCAAAAGAGTCAGCTTGTTGCCTTATAAAATATCTATTTGTGCTTTTCACAGTCACACTGACAAAGGATTTTGGTAGGATGATTATACCATGAAAGGTGCAATTATTGAAAACAATAAAGTATATATTTTTAGAGTCATAAGGAGACCAGAGATTACACTTTGATTCCTAGTTTTTCAGAGCTTGACTCTAGCAGGTTACCCAGTTGTAGGCTGTTATTTGCACAAAGATGTGCAAGCAGAAGGCTTTTTCAGTTTTTATATTAAGAATTGGAAGTCTTATTAAGACAGAGCCAATTTCTGTTGCATTTTTCCACTGAGGCAGATTTTAGTTTGGAGCTTGTTTCCTAGGAGCACCTGGGAAAGCCCAACTTGGGAGATTTCTGATCCACTCTCAAAGACCTTAAGGTGTTTTACCCATCCGTGTGCCCATGACCTCCATGATCAAGGGACAGATCCTTGCTCCTCTTAAGTCAGTTGCAGAGCCTCAGTGATTGTTCACCTGAAGCTTTTTGCCTTAAATATTTTAAGGGCCTCAAGCTATTGTGAAACTCATGCTGACTTTGACAAATCTGAGTTACTCCCAAATTCATATCAGGGCCTTAACTGGAAAAATTGCCATGTTAGTCAGAAAATCAGTTTAGTTTATGTAGCATTATTCACAGGGTTAGTAAAAGGCACACATTAGTATCTAGCAGAAAAATTACATACCAGGTTTTCTTCACAAAGTTCTCTGAACTGGTAAAATTTCTGAGCCATGAGAAGCTGGGCACTGCCCACTGCAGTTCGAATTTTCCCTAGAACTGAGAGAAAAAGAAGAGTAAGTCACAATGCTTTCTTTGCTGCAGGCAAGTAAAAGCCTATAAAAAGAGAGGAGAAAGCTGTGCAGCAGTCAGCTCTGGCTTTCAAAAGGTATGTTATCTTTCAGCCACAAAAAGAGAAAAGTTGCTAAGTCTAAGGTCAGATCTCCATGAGGCAAAAAATATGTAAAAGGTTGCTGCACCTTACTCTCAGTGAGACCAGTTGTAACCAGTTGTAATGACAGTGTAAACGTGGCTAATCAAAAGCTTCTGCAGGCTGTACAGAAAGCTCACCAGAAATGTCACCACTCGTATCACCATGACCCAGGCTCAGGCTTTGAATACAAACCCAGCTCCCAGCACAAGGACATGCAGCTCTCAAACTCTGTTTGCTTCTCCACCTCACTTAGCAACTCAGGCTTCATTGTCAGGTGTAGCTGAGTGTTGCTCGACCAGAGCCCCAGAAAGGGGATGATTGTTTTACTGCACTCCAGTGAATCTCATCTGGACCTTCTGAGTACTTTCCATGAGCGCAACCGAAGGCTGCTTCTGCCTTTGAATTCAAATGCCCAGGAGTACTTCAGGGAGCAATGGCACCCTGGCCTCTCCTCCTTGCTGCTGATTTGGAGGGAGGTGTCAGAGTCCATGCACAGCTGGCTGAGGACTCCTTTGTACAGACAGCTGGGTACTTATGGCTCCTTTGGGCTGACTGAGTGCTGTGAAGGGCTGCAGTGAACCAGAAGACAGCCCATAGTAAATGCCTCTGAATAAAGCAGGAGCTCATACTGTTTTGGTTGCATTCAGACACTGGGATTTTACAGCAGTAGTTGGGAATACACTTCCCAAAACCGAGCCATAGACTGGTGCATTCAGGGGCTCCCTGGGGAGTTCTGGTCCGGGGGAGACCCTGTATGTACCTGTACACGTGTGTGAACACATGTGTGTGTGTGTACCTTTGTGTGTGTGAAAAAAGAAGTAAGAAGGCAGAAACAGCGAAAAGGCAGACATGGCCTTAGCTGGCAGTAAGACAGTGAATCCAGAAAACAGAGTGTGAATTTAGGGACTGCTGAGTGAAAGAACTGATGCTGTGAGGAAGAAAGCAGCCACTGATTTGTCTGAGATTTCTGATGCTCAGAAAAACCCCCAAGAATGTCTTTAAAAAAAATAGGTTGGCATTACAGATTTGTCTGACTCCTTCATTAATTTTCTCTCTCAGCTGAAACAACTTATTATGCCCAATTCTCTGGTTAACAAGTGATTAAACAACTAATTTAAATGAATTTTTTAAATATTACCACTTCCTTAATGAAAAACATGAATGGCAGCCACTGTGTCACAGTTCTCGCTATCATTTCTACTCAGAGATACTCGTATTGTCCCAGCCCTCAAACAGACACAGCAACTTTTCTGTGACAAATTTACAGCCTGGATATAAGAGACAGGTGAAGGAGGAATGGGGAAAACAAACAGACGAAGTGGCCATCTCAAGGTGAGTGAATTGCTGGTAGAGCCTAGAAGAGATACTGGTCCTAAGCTGCCATCTTCTGCACCATTCCTTGGGCACAGTCACTTTTTGCATGAAAGTTAAGACAGCATTAACAGAGCTCCCCTGGAAAAATACCACTAAGTATTTTGATGTACCACAATGAAAAATAAATAAACAAACACATACATACATAAATACATGCAACTTTGCTATAACCCCATCTAACAAGATTTTTAGCATTTCATTGGTCCTGTGACTGGCTGCAGTGGTGGCTACCAGAATGCCACCATGCAGTGCTTGGTAAGAGAAAGGCCTCTCCAAGGGTTTGAGTAGCCACATACTATGCAGACTGGCACAAATACTCGTGATAAACTGAAACTCGATACACACTTATTTGAACTCTGTGTTCTCCTCCTTCAAGGCAAATGGATTTTCCTTCACCAGCCTCAAAGCTCACTTCTCAAGGCTGTTGAAGGAAAAGTGGGATGTGGAGTTCATTTATACTTCAGACATACAAAGGGGGGAAAGAGGAGGAGGGAAGAGAGTCTTTTCACATTTTTTTCCGAACCTATAGGAGAGAGCTCTGTGAACACACACAGAGCCCAGACTTTCATTTTGTTCCCAGAACTCAGCTCAGCACTGCCAGGAAATAGCCGTGAGCTGGAAGATTCACTAAGCAGAATATTTTCAGCATATTGCACAGGGAGTTTTGCACACAACTCTAATTATTGTTAGCAAGGCTTGCGTGTCTAATTCTATGCGCACAGTGCTGAAAATGGACCCCTTGGTGTGTCTAGTCATTTATGCAACCCAATATGCAAACCACTCAACTGAAAGGACTTTTCAATAGTAGGAGGAGCTACTCCGAGAGCTTTCATGTGGTTCCCATTGTTATGAAAACTCTTCCCACTGAGTATATTTGGGAACAGCTGCCTCATCTGGAGTTCGGCCACTCTGACACTTCTCAAGACTTGAGAAGGGGAGAAAAAAGTCTCTCAACTTCTTGGGATTAAAAAAAGAAAAAAAAAAAGAAAAAGAAAAAAAAGGTGAGCTTTTCCTGGAAACCTGCACCAAATGATTTGGAAATCACATCCCAAGCATGAAGAAATGTATATACAACTTGTTGATGGATGGTAATGTGCCTCTTTCTTTTGGGGAAGAAGAGCTTAATATTCAGAGATCTCAGCAGAGGGAAAAGGAAGTCCTTGTCCTTGGCTGCCTAGTGACTGGCTATTTGCCTAAAAACCATCATCCCAGCTGACTGCGGGATGCATGCTGATGCTGTTCTCTATTGTTGCCACTTCTGCTGTAGCTGTGGCTGTATCTAGTCAAGTGTCACTGATTCCTCGCCCCTCAAAAGCAAGGGGTCTGTTAATGTGCAACTGGTCAACAACCAACTCTGTCACGGAAGTTAGGGGGGAAAAAAAGACAAAACACAAAGCATACAAAAAGCTGAAAGGAATGTCTCTAGAAGACACAAAGCCTTATCAATAGCCTAAGTTTTGTTTCCAAACCCACGCTGCTTTTAGTGTTTCAAGGCACAGTGCTCATTTTGCTTACTCAGTCAAAATCTCTGGTGCCCAACAGAAAGGCCAAGGTGTAGTGAAAAATCAAAAGCAAAAACAGACCATTAGATTTTCTTAGAAGAAAAGCCCGTAAGGTTTGAAGCCAAATACCAAGAAAATAAATGGAATTACAAAGATAATACTCAAAACAAATCAGAAAAGAATCAGAGTAATCTTTAACAGCAAGGGAGATGGGGTGCAGGAGGAAAAACACATAAACATTCAAATTGATGTGTTCAGCTAATAAGATACAAAGAAAACATATAAAACCAAGCAACAAAAAATCCCAACCCATCAAGATGCAATCATAATGGATTTAAACACCTATATAATGTTATTCATATCTGCTTTCTGTTCCATACAGGACTATACAGCACACTCAGCACTGCTGGATCTGAATGCCTTCCAGTAATGCATTAAGCAACATTATTAACATCCATCATATGCTTTGCTGTCACCTCTTCCCGAGAGGGAGAAGTGTGTGTACTGCACTGTTTTGTTTTAATAGTTTGAATTTTCCCCTTTTTTTTTCCTTCCCTTCTTGCTTTGACCTATCTTCCTTGTAAATCCGGTTCTCTCCTGTGACATTTCTTAAGACATGGACAATTATGTCTATTCTTGAATAACTTACAGCTATTTTGATGGAATTCAGCTACTGTGGAATGCGTTCTCACTATTACTGATCTTATCTAGGAATCACAGAATATTATTCTAGGACAAACACATGACAGTGAATATCCTGTATCATTAATTCCCCAACATGTTCTTATTTTAAAACATTCTTGAAAATAGATTTGGACTGTTTGCTGTTCAAGCAGTAAGTTCTTGCTTCTCTTGGTTCTAAGAATTGCATAGGACCTGTTTTGAAATTGTGGAGCTCTATGTGTTTCCCTCCTCCACGTCTTCATTGGAAAAGAAATAGGAAAACAACAAAATAAAAGAATTGTGAACACAAGCAAAAAAAAATAGTTATTGTCATCTGCTCTAACTAGGAAGATGGCTCTGTTTATAATAAGGATAACAAAATATAAGAAAATAACAAAACCCACCTGAAGTGATGTGAAAAGTAATCACATAGAGGAACCAGGGGAGTTTTGAGAAGGGACAGCACTATTTGGCCTTAAAACCCCAAGTGATGTATTTGCATTTGAACTTTGACAGGCCTCAGGGTCTAACAAGTGACAAAGGAGGCACTTTACGACTCCTGACTATCAAATGCCCTTAACATGAAAACACCTGGTTGATAGGCAGGGCCCAAGCTAGGGAACGGAATACCGGGACTTGCTCATTGCCCCAGGAGCAAGTGGCAGGAACAATAGCTGAAATTACAGGGACACAGCCTGACATTTGCGTTGCAGATGTTGGCTGGGCACTATGCATATGAAGCAATCCTGCCACAGAGCTGTCACAATCCATTTCCAAGCCAGGATGGACCAGCATTTTAGCCTATTCATGTTGACAGAGCTACATTTAAATAGCCAAGTATGACAAAAGCCAGGAAATTCAAACTTAAAGCTACTGCTCAGGTCTTAAGCTCAGCTGTTAAGGAGAAAACAGCCAAATGGAACAAACTAGGGAAGGAGCAGTCCTTTCTTTGAGTCATATATACTTACAGGAGTGATCTCATTGAAATTAATAGGGCTGTCTGCATGAGCAAATGCTTCTCATTTGGATTAAAGCAGTTTCCATGTGTTCTCTGACTTACTTGGCTTTTATTAGAACATTTAATGTTTTTTTTCCCTAACTAGATCGTTTCCTTGCTTGTGGATTTCACTTTTTTCCTTGCTAGCCTCTGGGCACTGGTAGGGCTTTCCTTGCTGGCTGTCCTTTGAGAAACCCTCGTGTAGGGAGAAGTCCCTTCTGGGGACAAAAGAAAACCAGAACAAGAAAAGGATGACTTGGGCATATGGCCAGAGGCACGTAGCCAGGGGGATTCCAGCAGGACTCGGCCACATGTCAGGCTGGGGACCATCCCTCTGCACGGCTGTCCCAGCCCACTGCAGGATGAGGCTGTCTCAACTCCTCGGAGCAGCAGAGGCCAGGATTGCTTGGAGAAGCCCTGCAGAGGAATGGTTTTCCATGCTTTTGGCTGAGTGTGAGCTCATGGGTCTCTTTTTATTTTGCCATGCACAACTATTATGAAAAATGTACCTTTTCCTTAACTTTATTCTCTTGCATCTAACCTTTACTTTTTGTTTTCTTTTGAAACAATTGAAACAAACCAAAACAGCAGACAGTGTGTAAGCATTGCATAATTTGTCAGAACTGGATGCATTTGTAGAGGCTCTCGTCTGAGCAGTGAGGTTCCTGCAGATTTGAGGTCAACCTTTATTCACACACTAGCCCAGAGGGCTACTGTATACACACAGGAGAATTATAATGACAGGTCTTGTAAGAGCCTTGGTTTTCTGTTTTAGTTTTTACATGATTTGGCCTGGCTTTTCTCACCACTAAACCCACATTACACCTGACTTGTGGTGAATCAGGCCTGCTGTTTGCTTCTGATGGTTATCTTTACACCAAAGCCACAGTACAACCTCATGTGAAAGAGAAACTTCTGGAGGCGGGGGCCAGGGGAAGCTTTCTGGTTTTTCCAAGAAGGTCAATATGAACAACAGCAAAATACCCCATCCAAGACAGACCAAGGCCATAGGAATATGTTCCTGTGCCCACCCCTGCTGGGAAAAAAAATGGTCAGAGCTGTGCAGGGAGCCCGGTCTGATGGTGCTAATTTTGTATGTAAATGGTGACAATAGAGGTCTGAGCCAAAAGTCACCAACAACTGTGGTGAGGCTCTGACTATTTGAAATTTTACAGGGGAGAGGTAGGAGGAGAAAGCAGATGGTTGAGGAAAAAAACAAAAAAAGTCAACAGTTGATTTCACTTGAGACCTGATCCAAAGCGTCAATCAAGTCTCACAAGGTGTTTAGCCTCAGATGTGTAACATCTTTTCCTTTTTTTTATGAGAGCCCTAGAGTTTGTAGCCAACTTCCCTGTAACTGCAAAATACACTGAAATCACATCAAGTATGTTAGCTTAAAGTGTGATTGGTGTTCATCTGCCTGTCACACAAGCTGCAGCTTTATCAGAAAATGATTTCAGATACAACCAGAATATACTATCCAATAAATAATTCATGGCGGAAGGGAAGCCACATTTCTCTCTATATTGGCATTTCATCGTGCAGCCGCTGAACCACAGCTTGTTTTTATACAGAGCAGCAGACTCCATTTCCCAGCTAGAAACATTCAATCCCATCTGGTAGATCCATTCCCAGCTAGATAATACCCTACGTATCTATGTAACATACAAGCTACTGTCAAACAGCAGCGAGCCGTCTCCCCGAGACAGCTGTTCCGCACAAGGGCCGCATTGTCTGGAGGAAGCGCGGATCGTTTTACGTGGAGCGCCGGGGGGATGAGCCCTCTGTCAGCTGCCATGGCATCGAGAAAACCTCGCTCATCACACGTTCTCCTTATTTTGTTATCTGGCCAAACACATGCTGGGCATGTCAGGTTGGAAACAAAGGATGCATTCCCCGCTCTGGTTATGTTTCATTAGGGAAAGCAAAGCAAACGCACCTCTTCTGCTTCTTTCCTCTCTCCCTGTAAAGTGTATAGATTTATGAAAAAGACGTTTTTCAGGGCAGGGTTTGTAACAACCAGGCTTTTGTTCCTGGCACCGCTGAGCGGACAGAGTGGCCCGGGCCATATGCTTTTCCTTGGCACCAGGTAGAGCGGGACGTGCTGGGGCGCAGCAGAAAGCCCTGCACAGCCTCTGTGGGAGGCAGCTGCCACGTGCCACGGCAGCCGACAGCCTCACGCCGAAATGAGGACTGCAACAGTGGCCACCAAACCCAGGTGAGCCTTCTCCTCCTGCCATTTCCAGTGATCACAAGAAGTGCCAGGACACATACCGGGTGTGCTGTGAGGGGGCATTGGGAATAGCCAGCTTGACCATTCCTTTATAGCTTGACCATTCCCCATAACTGACCCCTCCCACTGATTGCCCCAAGAGCCCTTTAAAACTGTCTTGTATTAAAGACACCAAGACATTGAGAGAAAATTCTGTACAGATATGCATTTTCTGCATCTATCAGGCTCATGAAATTCACTTCATGTTCTTTTCCTACAACTTTATTGGTGCACCAACTACCTTGGTGCACAAATAAAATATTTATAGGTTTTTCCAGTATTATCAGTTCATAGAATGACAGAATAGTTGGGGTTAGAGACGACCTTTAAAATCATCTGGTTTCAGCCTCATTGCCCTGGGCAACAACACCTTCCATTAGACAAGGCTGCCAAAGCTCATCCATCTTGAACCCTTGTCCTTGAACCCTTCCTTGTCCTTCATGTCTTTGAAGCCATCCACAACTTTCCCTGGGCAACACCATTCCAGTGCCTCACTACCCTCATCACAGAATATGTTTTCATTATGTGCTATGTTGTTATGACTTATAAAAGTTGTGTGTTTCCTGTTTGTTAAGTGTTCACACTTCTTTTTCAATCTAAAATCTTATTCTTCACAAGGTTTATTTCTTCATACTACAGAAACAACAGAAACTCTTTTATTCTGATACATGTTCAAAGAGATTTTTGAATACATTGATGATGTGAGTTAAAAATGAGATTCAAAAATTCTAGAACTTGGTAAATCTGGATCTGCTTTTAAGGTCAAACATTCCATATGTTTTCTTCAGAAGGAATTGTTAGCCTATTGTATAACATAAATTTTATATAAATATAAAACCTTTACATATCTTAAAATTCAGGTTATCTTATACTTGCCATTAAAATAAATTTCCAGTTGCTTACAATTTTGTCTAACTTTGACTGTCTAGATCCCAGCTTTTCATTTACTGTGTTGAATGGAAAGTTCCAGCAGAAACAGCTTGTGCATTTCTAAGAATTTTTTTCCAGTGTTAATTTCTTTCATAAATCAAAACCTTTACATTTCAGAAGAATTCAAACATCTCTTTTCTTGAGAGGAAAGGTTAAAAATTTTTAAGAAGCAATTCTGTAGCTGAAGTAATAGTCCTTGCTTTGGTAGTAGCTAATTTGGGAGTTGGAAAAATATTACTTTTATATCCAGGAAAATATACTTAGGCATGTCTAAATTATAAAAAACTGAATTCTCTATGAGTAGCTGCTTCTTAGTGTTTCCCAGAAGCTCACTTCTAAAACTTGAAACAGCTTTATTTGCAAGGGGCATTTTCACAGATTTACCTCTGTCTAAAGTTCACAGCTAGCAATAGTACTGTTCCTTGTAAGAGAAATAAAGGGAAAAAACCCTTCTATTTTTACTGGGAGAAAAAATTCTGGACTGGGAAACACACACTCAGCCCTTCTGCCCTAATTAGGGTAAATGAATAAGATGTGAACTACTCAGTCCTAAACCCTTCTGGGTAATGAAGGTTTACTAGACAGTCCTGTTACTTTACAGGTGGGTTAATGTAGCTGACAGTGGTGACAACTGAGATGTAGTTTGCATGTGTGTGGTTTTTTATCACACAATATGAAGAGCTTCTTTTATTGGGATGGTCAAAGCAAATGAGAACTGCAAGGGAGATGTAGAGAGGCTGGAGAGGAAAAGAGAGAGAGAGAGAGGACAATTTGGAAGCATAACTGCAATCTCTTTCAGTAGGGAGAAACATCTAAATACTCTTATGCCAATCACCATCTGAGAAGGCAACTGAAAGATGAATGTAATTAAAAGGAACTACAATCTGTTAAACTATATTCTAAAGTTATGAGAAGTGATTTCAAACAGAAGAATTAAGAAGTATTAATACTACAAGATCCCTAACCACGCTCTCCTAATTATCCGTTGAACTATGCAATCCCAAAAACGAATTCCACTGGAGTTTCAGAAGCGCCGAGCGTTTGCATTCCCTGTCAGCTTTAATAAGGATTATGATATACATACATACAGCCCTTCTGAGAATCACAACCACAGCTTCATTAGCTAAGTAAGAAAGGGTACGATACAGAATTCACCGGAGTGAATTTCACCTATATTAAATACTTCTTTGCAGTTGCAATATTATTGTGTGTGGTTACTTACTGTCCTCAGGTAAGTTGTTTTCCCGTTCTTCTCTCTCCATCTGTTGGCACCACCCCTCCATACGATCTCTCTCTGCCTGAAGTAGCTTCAGAAACCAGTGGCCATCTCGTGGGCACACTGACCTTTGAACAGCTTCCAGAGGATCTTCAGTAATAGAGTCAATCCATGGGTCAGGAGGAGGTAAAATTGAAGGATCAAAATCTGTCTCAAAGTCATCATCCACTGCACATGCATGGTAGTGGTTTCCTGACCCTTGTATGCTAACGGTAGAGGTGCTTGCATCTCGGGAAAACTGTCTTGATATTTGTCCAGAACATGTATTGTCCTCTTGAGGGTCGATTATTTCAAAGTTCTCATGGAAATCCAGGTCTGCTTGCACAGCTGTTGTCACACTATTAGATCGTGTAAACCTGCGAAAGCTTTGGAGAGCACAAACAGAAAATGTTTAGAAAGTTTTTTTCTAGGTAATTTGGCATGGAAGGACTTACTAAAATTCTGCCACTTTTCCTAAGACTGGCAGTCACACCTCTCAGTGCTACACTCAGGTGTTTTTTTTTCCTTGAAATAATCAGCATAAGCTTTTTTTCTCTTGCACAAGCAAACAAACAAACATACATCTCTCTTTTTCCATGTAGTCTCACTGTTTATTGAGACAAGGACCTCTAATTGTTATGTGATTTAACAATGCCACAGGACAGCCTCAGAGAGAGCTAACAGTGCCAGTAGCTCAGGATTTTAGATTACTGATTAATGAAAAGTCAAAGGGGCCCAATTTTCAGAAGTGGTTTATCTTTCAAATTTTTAAACTCACACGCCTTTGAAGTTACACATCCAAACTCACAAGTCACATATAAAAATCATCCATGTGAAATCAGTAAGATACTAATACCAATGAGTCTACTACATATGTAATATTACACATTATACAAAAAAAGTACTTTTAACTGAAATAAATATTTTTTATTGCTTCTTCATAATTATATATCTGCCATCTCTCACAATTTTAGTGCCTATTGCCGATGTCCAGACAATCTATTTTTCACATTCAAGCTTCAGTTTCAAAATGATCTCTTTTTCACCAAAGCTGGCACTCTCCTGTCTGTGTTACCCTCCTTGTGATGGTTTTTCTCCTGTAGGCAGCTTCCTCTCACCTTGCAGAGTTCCCCTGTGTTGGGGCATCTGAGGGCAAAGGCATGAGCAGGGGAGAGAGGAAGTTTGGGGGTTTGGGTTGAGTGGGTTTTTATTATGTAAACAGCACTTCAGATTCTGCAGTCTGAGGCATCTGACTGAAAAGGCTGACAGAGGAGGAGACAGAGAAGGAGTGAAAGACAAGGAATGAGGAATGTTGTTGCAGGAGGTGGTAATGAGAGCTCATTTGATAGCAGTGAATTTTGGAGGTATGAGTGGAAAACAAGTGAGGCAGACTGCTGTCTTGCCCCATGATGAAAAAAAGGTAGAACCATAAAGTAACCATAGATGTCCCTTAAATCAGTAGTACTTAGGGTTTAAGATTAACAGTTTGGAACTGAATAGGGATAGATTCCCATCTCTTCTTCTTACAAATCCAGGATGCCTGTGCACTCATGCAGTCAGTATTTAGTCTCCAATTTGTTCTCAATCTCACATCTACATTTGAAACTAGTGTTAGGACCTATTACTCTGTGATATTTTGGCTGTTTTGCCACTGCCAGTTCTGTTTTTAGTTTGCATTCAAGCAGCAGTGAAAATGCTGAAGAGATGGAGGAACTGGATGCTGGGCACCATTTCACTTCCCTTCATTTATATTCCACCTCCCAATGAAGAGCAATAGCCAATTAAACAAGTAAAACTGACAGCAAAATTTCATCAAGTATGTTTAGTCTGCAGCTGGTGAGGGAGCAGATGGAAGGATGCTGAGGGAGGATTTAATGTCCTATATACCTGGTGCATCCAGATAGCTCAGGAGAACTGTAGCAGACTTCAAGGGGGATTGTAATTGGTCCTGCTCATAGAGGAAATTAATGGCTGTTGATCTGGGGCTTTGAGTGGAGTAGAGCAAAGCAAAACTGGAGTTGAGAAAGGTCCTCCAATAAAAAAAAAAAAAGCCCATGATGTTAATTTGAGCCTTCTTCTGCAGAGGAAGAAGGCTCAAATTAACATGTCAGCCATACCAGTCCCAGGAAAACTTCAATAATAGATTGTGTATATATTTTTTTAATAATCAAAAGCATTTTAACATAGTGTCTGCTGCTTGCAGTTCTTTTGTAACAAATGTTAAATGATACAAAAGTCATGGTTGTGCCACTGTAGATGTGCATGATATGCACCAGCAAACTGAAAAATAAAGAGTGTGCAGAATCATCAGCTTGGTAGTATTTATCCTTTGGAAAGCAGAGAAAAGCATTTTGTTATGGACTGATACAGCAGAAAAAATTAGAAAGGGAGGACAAGGGTCACTGAGGAGGTGGAATCCTTTCCATAGGAGAAAAGGTTTAGAAAACATGGCTGAGGAAGACTATGGGAGATCTATGAAATTCTGACTAGGGTATGTTTCACCATTTCTCTGAGTGCAATAACTGTAGGGAGGAAGACAGCCTTAAATTGCCACAGAATCCTGGGAAAAAGCAAAGGTAAAAATAGGTTCAAAGAGAACTTGATCAAGTTCACAGGAAGACTCATTACACATCTCATATTTGGCTTAGGAAGTTCCTGAACAACAGAATACTAAATTGGGAATGTCTGCTGGGAGAAGTAGTGCTTAGTTCACAGACTTTATACTTTACACACTCTCCTTTATACTTTTCCTAAGTATCTGCTATAGGCCCCTGGCAGAGAAAAGCTGTCATATTGGTATTAGTGATTAGAGAGACACTAGCATTAGGCTTACATTACAGTGATAATCTATTGTGAATCCAATACATGTTAGTTATACATCTTAGTTTTTTTTAGAGATTGCTTTAATTTGACAACCAACCTGACAAATCCCTTATCTGCACTGAGGTATACAAACACACAGAACACACACACAACACACACACAAAAACATGTGTGCCCACACAGGCACATGCTGTGCCTGAGGATTTCTTTTTAGTCATTTAGTCAGGGTTCACTGAGAGCCAAGGCATTAGTACACAGTGTACTTTTCCACACCTTCTATAGCACTGGTGAGAAAAGCAAATGCCTTGGTCCAGGCTTGCTCTTCTCCATGTTCCTGCCTCCATGTCACAGCCACCTTCTGCTTTCTCTGGTGCCCTAGACTCTGACATTCTTCTGTTTCAGATGACCACTTGTGTTTTCAGTTAACACCCTGGCTTTTCAGTGTAGGCCAAAACCCAAATGTGAAAGCATCAAAGTCTGCTTGACAGGAGGATGTTTTGCTGGAGGCTCTACATTTCAAGGCTTTCAGGAGTGTGCTCTTACTGGGTTCAGTATGAGCTAGTACCAGCAAACCCAGACTCTGCTGAACAAATGAAATAGAATGACCTACTTTTTTTGCCTTTGTTTTATCTATATAATAGTATGCTACAGGTTTGCATGACAGTTTCTTGGCACTGGATTATGTAACTTATCTGTCTTCAAAAGAAAAACAACTTGGCAATAGAATATAGCATCAGTTCAAAATTAAAAAAAAACTTCCAAGGAAATGTATTTTGAATAAAATGGAAATGTAGGAAGGCACTTACTATCTGCCTCCTCCAACTCATCTGTAAAAAACGCCTAATAGATGGTAATTTTAGTCTTTGACACAGCTTCCTCACTCACTTCCAGGATGTTTTACTCCTACAAAGTACCATTTGTGTTCCACATGAGCCTTTTTTGCTTTGCTCTCAGTTAAAACTCCATACTAGAGGAGAGCTGTTGAAGATAATGATAAAGTTTTTGCTACTTCTACCATATAAAACATTCACAAGTTTACCTAAAAAAAAAGGAAAAGGTTCAAAACAGAGGTTTGCTTATTCTTCTGCTTTCAGGCTTGGCCCTTTTGTACTCAGTTGTGCCCTGCAGGCACAAGGTGTAATAATTACATCTTCAGAGAACTGCAGCAGATATTTGGCCTAGGGTGCAGAAAGCCATGAAACCTCAGACTGGATAAACCAGTATGGAGAACAACAGAATGATGTGTTTTGAACAACAACATGGTCACTTGTTGGCATTCAGCTCTCAACTTCTAAGTCTTTGGCTTTCTTTTGCAAAACATGTTTGCAATTCAACTTAGATAATTCCTTCCTTAAAAAAACTTCAACCCCAAAATTCCAGAAAAGATATGAATTTCAAACCAACTGATGCATGGTCAATCTCACAGGTATTTAGGTTAAACTCAGCTTACTTTACCCACTGACTGTCCTCCTTCTTGGTGGTGGGCTTCTCTGCTAAGGTTGCAGCTGCTGTCAGCAGAACAAAACAAACTGCAGAAGGAATTAGCAGATAGGGTACCATGTTTCTAATGGCAGGAACAATATTCCTGCTCCAACCCCATTCCTTGCAGCTGCTCATCTTTGTTCATCACATTGTTTAAAGCTAGTTGGTTTATTTGTTTTTTCCCAACCCTGGGGCTTTTCATTGCAGAGCAGAGATGCTGGCTGGAGCACTCAGCCTCCCTCCAGGGCTTGGTCTGGTGCAGGGGGGCTATTGCCAGCCAGCAGGGTGTGATCAGAAATTCGTGGCCAGTTCTGCCAAGGCCAGGCTTGCAGCAGCCCACCAGCTGGCTGGGAGCCACCAGGACTGTAAGCATTCCCTCAGCTCACAAGCTGCTGTGGCCAGAGAAGGAGATTGGCCCTGTCAGAGCCGGGGCCTGCTTTGCCTTTTGTGGACCAGAGCAGGAGTTCCTCCTCCAAACATGCACAAGTTGGGAGGTGATGTGGGGAATGAGTCCCACCAGGATGGGACTGGCCAGAGGAATGGGTGTGGGTTGCAAGGGGCATTTAAAGGTCATCTAGTCCAACCTCCCTGCAATGAGCAGGGACCTCTTCAACTAGATCAGGTTGCTTCAAGCCCTCTTCAGCCTGACCTTGAATGGTTCCAGGGATGGGACACCTACACCTTCAGAATTTCTCACTGGAATGGCTTCCACCATGGAGAACATAGATAGCCAGAGAATGCTGCTGAGAAAAGCCATGCAAGTAGTTCACAGAATCACAGAATATTCTTAGTTGCATGGGACCCAAAAGGATCACCAAGTCCAACTCTTAACCCTGCACAGGACATCCCCCAAATGTCATATCATGCACTTCCTGCTTAGCTTACCCAAAATACAGACTTGAAAGGTCTACTCTAAAGAGTATAGTGTTGAGAAGTTTGAGTTAGGGAAGAACACCAAAGCACCAAAGCCTGAATATTTTTTGTTGGACAGTAAGTAACCAAACCCAAACACCTACAGGAAAAAACCAGAAAAATGTGACTTTTTATAGTAACAAAATCCATAGATGTGACTTTTTTTTTCCTGGAGGAGACAACACAGGGTTTTTGTTTGATTATTTGTTTTACGTTAACATAGTTATGTTATTGCTATTTCAAATGATTCCACTTTATACCATATCAAGAGGTGTGCTGTGGTAGGATGTACTTTGTGTATCTTGTGTTAGGACACACTTTTGTGCATCAAGATATGGCGGCATCTTCCTTGGTGCCCCAGAAACCAGAGAAGAGGGAGAACGACCATATGTCTACTGCAGTCTCCTATGGCAGTAGGAGAAACTACCATTGTTTCAGTATTCAAAAATTCTTGTGATGGCAAATCAGGTACAATTACCAGCTGATGGTACATCTAGAAGGATGAGTGAGACCATTTTGGAGGTGAGAATGTAATAGGAGGAGATCTTGGGGCAGGCAAGATAAATTGCAAGAGAGACTAAAACTGATTACAGAGCCATGGGACTGAAAACCCCTTGTTCGTGAAGAATGCATGCTAATTGTTTTTGGCAGAATAAATTATTTCTTTTTTTTCTGCTTCAGTAGAACTGGTTGACTTTTAACAACTCAATTATCTTCTCTAAGTGAGGAGGGTGGTCTCTTGAGGTCAAGAAGAAGTTACATATAGAAAAAAAGGACAAACAGAAATGGACAGAAATTGAAGTGCCCTGAGATTGCATGGATGAATTTCATTAGGTACACTTTTCAAAACTGCCCTGGAAGGAAAAAGGGAACAACATTTTGGTTAGGCTTTTGTCAGCATCATGGGGAAGGTCAGGTGAGAGATAAAAGATTAACAGCAGTAAGATCATGAGGCTGAAAGAAATGTGTACCAATTTCTCTCCAAGAGAATGACCAGACAGATTTACTCTATAAATGCTAGAAATCACAGAGCTGCAGTTAGGGAATGGGTCTGAAAAATATTATTTAGAACCAGCAGCATAAAAACTGAGGATAAGATAAACAGCAGCAACAGATCCAGTCATAATGTGGTCAGGTAGCAGGAAGCACATTTATCCTTTGAGCAGTACAAGAGGAGGAGGAGGAGGGCTGAAGCATTTGTCTTGGCAGGAGGCCCATGAGAAAGTGAAGGGCCAATGAAAGGTCTGAGGCGAGATGGAAGACTGAAGAGAGAGAGCTGTCCTATGAAGATGCTCTGTTTTTGAATTACTTTGGCCAAGAAATGGAGGCAAAGAATTTTGCTTACCTGGTCCAAACACAGAAGAAGGAATATTTAAAAGGACACGAGGAGGTAAGACTACTTAGTGTGAGAATCACAATTGTATGAGGTGAGGGAAAGGGGAAGGAAAGAACAGGAAGCCAAGAAGAAGACTGAAAGTTGTGGTAGGCTTTTGGTGCATTAGGCAAAGAGCTTTATTGTTTTGTAACAGTGTAATTAATAGCTTAGACTGTCAAGGAAACATGATCAATTTACTGTATTTATTCTTCCTGCTGTGTCATTCTTCTCATTTTACATTTATTTAGTATTTCTGGAATATTTTTAAAGACATTAATTTCTCAAAGATTCAGCTAAAAGGGGCTTTTCTTAGGCTTTGCAGATGTTATGGTGCAGGGACAGTGAAGAATGTACTGTATTTACAATTCTATTCCTGTAACAGATAATCAATACATTGTGCTCTGCTGTATTATGGGGGAAAAAAAAGTAGTATGAGTGCCCAACTGTGATGATAAGCCCTTTGTGTCTTGAGTGCACTCATTTTCTAAGGATTAGGGGCTGTCCTTTATCAGGCAGTTCACTTCTGAAAGTCCATGATAGATTGCTGCTTTCCCCTCTGCTCCAAACAGCAGCAACCTCAACTTTATCAGCTAGGAAACCCTCAAACACTGCTGTCAGTAAGTAATGCAGAAATATTGCTTCCTCAGGGCAGACTCTCACAGGCAAATCTTACCTTTTTCTCTGGAGCAATAAAAACTGCTGTAGAAAGAGGACTTTGGATGTAAGGTATTTACAAACAGCCATTTCTTTCTTTCTTTCTTTGCAGGGAGGGGGAGGGTTGGGCTTTTGGGGTAGTTATTTCCTTTGTGCCCAGGCTGAAGTGAAATGGTCCTTCAGCATCCATTCTAATGTGCTCATTTATCTGGTGCTGGAAGAGTTGAGGGTAAATGGGACTAAGGTCTAACACATAAAGAAATGTCTGCCAGCAAGAGATGTTTTAGCAGGTTAATGAGGAACTTGGTAACAGCCTAGCAGGATCATTGCAAAATCAGGCTTCTTTTTGCTGAAATCACTTTAGTCTTTTAAAACCACAGGAAAATGCTCTTCTACTTTACAGGGAGATTTGGTTGAATTGAAAATGGTGTAGAGACACCTGCTATTTTTGAGTATTTTTAGCAGATATAGGGAAAAAATGGTGTGAAAATTGACATCTCCACTGGCTCCTGCAGTCAGCAGGCCAGAAGGGAAGGGCCTGAATTTTGTCTGCTCAGATTTGCTGCACCCAGTTTTTTTCTGGAGAAATTACAAGAATGACTTCTCTCACTGACAAGTCATACTGCACTGAGGCTTTGCCCATGACACAGGAGGTACTGAGAGTTATCAAGGATGTGGCTCCAGCATTCAAAAGTCACATTGTGCCCAAGTGGCTTGAGAAAAGAGAAGCAAGACTTGTGTGGGTGCTTGGAGTCACAGCAACACTGGGCAGGCCTGCACACTCAAAGGCAAGGGGAGAGTCTGGCTTTTCTTCAGCCACTGAGTCCAGTTTTGGGAAGGAAATAAGATTTGCAGTTGTGGCCACGCACTCAAAAAGTTTATGTGTCCCAAGCGTTATGCACAGTTATGCTGCCCTGCAATGTACTGCAAGTTTGTCATCAGAAAAGAAACATAACCCTTTAAGACAGCTGCTCTAGTTTATTTTCTCTTTTAAATTTTTTTTTCTTGGAGGATATTTGTTTACTAACTCAGGCTGTACTGCGGATTGTAGGGAGAACAGAGTTTTACAGGCTTGTTTTGTAATCTCAACATTTTTTTTTTGCAAGGGAACAATTGTAATGCAGAGATGTCTGGGTGAGATACCTGAGTAAAAGCATTCAGTTTGGCTCTGCCACTGCACTGCTACATGTGGCTGAAATTATTCTGCTGAAAAACAAGGTAAACTTTTCCTCATCAGTTCTATGCTGCTGCAGCCATCCCAATACTAATTGCAACACTGCAACACTGTCCACTGTTTAGGTAGATTTTCTGGGGAAAAAGAGATTATTAAAAGTATATGAGACTTCAAATTATGTGGCACCTCTCTTCCATTTTTCTCACTGGTCCTGAAAAATCTTCTCTGAAAAACAAGAGCTACAACAATTATAAGACTCAGCTTTTCAGCTGGGTGATCTAACAATTAATCCAGGAAGCAGGTTTATGTGGTCATGTGTGCAGGAACTAGGGCTCTTAAAATTAGTTGTGGCATAATTATTTACTTTAGAAAAACAGTATTAACTTTTACTCACCACTTCTCCTCCTCTACTTGAACTCCTATGGACTGGAACTTACTGGTTGCTTTATTATCACCTGGTATGGTGGATTCTTCAGCACCATCAACCTTAAAAAAAAACCAAAACATGACAGGTAATTAGAATGTATTTTAGCAGAGGTATCAGCTGGCTACTTGCAGTTTCTATGCACCTTAACTACTGAGTGTCTGCACACAGAACTTGTACCATGAGCTCCTTCATCTAGTCATTTCTCTGTGGTGTGCTCTTTTATGATGTTATTAGTGAATATTCATTATTCTTTATCTATAAAGCATTTCTGATAAGACAATATTCAGCCTGCAACATGCAGATGGATTTTATCTGGTATTTTATAGAGGCACATTTGTTAGAGCACATCTCTGAGCAGCTGTAACTCCACTGTTTGATTTTACTTTCTATCTGTTCATGCATGCATATGTGAACTCATGCCAAAATCAGGTGTTTATTTTGTTTAAATGTTAGTGCCTCAAAACAGAGCACTTCAGAGAAAAGATTTTAAGAAAGCAGAATGAGTCTTAGATTCATTTTCTTTACTGCTTCGTCTTGCAAACAGGTGGTTCCCAGGAGCACAAGCTGGAACTTAATACCACATCTCCAGCTCCAGCTCCATGAGGAGATTTGTGCCAACAGTATAAAGTTAAAATTTAACCACAGATGTGTCTTTGAACAAAAACACAATATTCTGGGTCCACTCAGTGTAGTTGTAAATTACCAATGCTATATATAATATGGATAGTCATACAGGAAAAACATTTTGCAGCAGACAGAATTTTTGGGCCATAGCAGTGTTGTGAAGTAACCTGTAGCCTCAAACTGACCATGGGTGTGCAAAATATCCAGCTCTAGTGGCTGTTCCACCAGCAACTTCTTGTTGAGAGCCACTTGACCAACCTGTGCAGGAAAAGTGCTCAGTGAGGGATGGGAGTTCCAGAAGCTGTTCTGTGAGGTGAAGTACTTCCTTGATACTGGGGTTCTGGGGAGCTAAATACACCTTAAATTCCATAACTGCAGATTGAAGCAACCTTTTGATGGAAGGGCTTTTCTTTGCTTGACTTTGCTTGTTTGCTCAGCAGATTTACAGCAGACTTGCAATGTCCTAAGAGTGACTGATGGGTGTAGAGGACACACATGGAGGTTCACCAGAAGTGCACACTAGGTTTATTTGGCAGAGGAGGAAGAAAACCAAGAATGTACCTGTGGCTATTGCAGCTTGTGCTGCTTTACAGAGATGGGTTGAACTATCATCAAGGTGTATACTTGGTCTGAGCTCAGACTAAGCCTGGACTAGGCTCCCTTTACTCAGTGAAGAGAGACTGACTCTACTGCCAGTCAGAGGGCTGACAGAGTACCTACCTCCTTTAGGGCAGCTGTTTGTAAGAGAAGTAATTTCTGGCATCAACACCTACCTAAGGTATTTCTACTCCCACACTACCCTTCAGCTGTACCAGCATGACTGCTTGTGCAATGATGCTGCAAAATGGATCAGACAGCAGACTAGTGAAGTCAGTTTCTTTTATCTGTGAAGCCTGTCTGACTTTAAAAAGCTCATTGATGTGCACAGCTGTGAGGGTGGCACCACACACAGGCAGGAATTCTGTAAGGCTGCATCACTGCTGAGGGTTTCACTTCATGTCATCCCAGCTTCAGGTGGTTTGTACCACGTCTTCATGGGTTTGTACACAAAGCCTGCCTTGGCAGACTCTCACGTACCATCCCCAGATTTCATGATTATCCTATGATTATACTGGTCATCTGTAAACTTCAAAGTTTAAGAGGGAGATTGTCAAAAGCTTGAAGAGCATATGGAGCTGTTTTCTTCAGATCTCAGGAAACTGAGGCCTCTATACCTTTCAAAAGCAGCATTTGTTACTTGCAACACTACTTTAAGAAGAGATAGCAGGGAGATGGTCTCTCAAGAACCATGATTCACATTACCATTGATCATTTTGGCTTCTGCAAACATGGAAATTATTTCCTTGTACCCATTGCTTTGCAGGGTCTTTGCTAAGAAGTCTTGGTTTCTTTGATTGGTGAAATAAGGGATTACAATAATATAATGGCATCTTAGGCTTGTCTGGGAATGAGAATACATAACAGAGGAGCTTTTCTCTATCCCTGTCCCACATCGATCTTTCTCCTGTGTTTAACCCTGAACATCAGCCCTTCTTTCAGAAAATACCCAAAACAAACAGCTGCGAAGCAGTAAAAGTCTACAACAAAGGCAGTGAACTGAACCCACAGGCAACAGTTATAATTGCCCTTCCAAGACGAATTGAGAGAAAAGTCACAGCTTCTCCAGCAGCTACCCCTGGGATGGCATACTTCAGCACAGCACCTCTCATCTATCTCATCAGGGTGATGTAGAGATTTCATGGTAAATTCTTAGACTTTGCTAATCAGATAAGCCTGTCCAGGCACAGAGTGCTGTGCTTACAACCACCTTCTGCAAGAAAAAAATATTTCTGTCTTCCTGTGAAGGCTGATAAGCTGTGGATTGCTATTCTATTTGCTCAAGATTCATCTCCTGTCAAAACTTGTGTTGATTCTCAGTTGATTTTAAGTTCAAGCACTTTCTTACAAAAGCTAATTCTGTAAACAGATAGTTGGGAGTCCTATGCACATCTTTTTTTTTTTCTTTGGTGGGGGGGAGTAGGGGGTGGAAAAGATAAATTAAGAAAGCTGATTACACCAGACTAATTTATTTACTCTTGTCCCTTCTGTAAACATGAATGAACTTTAGCAGGGTTAGTTTTCTTCTTTCATTCCATTAGAGGTAACAAAATGTAATTTTCTTTAACAAGGGCAAATCAGAAGGAACTTATCTTCTGTTCCTGAGGCTGAGATAGGAACAATGCTGCCTCATTCAAGTGGCTACCAGTCATTATGAAATGCATGAATAAGCAGCAACAATTAATTCAGTGAGGCTGGATGAAAATATTTTTTTGGTGGTAGTGTAATGTAAATCATTGTTTTACACATTCCCTTTCAATGATTTAATTCATGCCTTTCTGACCCCCACTGTGTTATGATTCATAGATTAGTGCTCATGTGTGTAATTTAACAGAGCTGAATAACAAGTAGCACAGAGACTCAAACAAATGCTTGCATCTGATGTATTTATGATAAATTAGGAAAACATCATTAGTACCATGCAGAATGATTATGCTGGTGCAAGTTCTACATAGGTACCTGTCAGGACAGGAAGAAAAATATACAAAACATTGTATAATGAGCAGTAAAACAGATGTAGGAATCCAAAACAATGGCAAGCATATAATGCATATGCTTTATAATACTGTAATACTGTACCTGTATTCCAATAGATAAGCATCTGTTTTTCTTGAAATGGTCTTTCTTCCTATCTTCTACTGCAACAGTGGCAATGGTTGTGGTGGTGGTGACAGTGGCAGTATTGTTCCCCACATGTTGGCTTGCAGGGCCGTGGATCTGCGCATTGGCAGCTTCAATAGCAGCTGTCAGTGCCTTCATACTGTCCAGGCTTTCCGTGGAGTTGCTAAGTCCAGACTGGCTGATGATATCTCCCCTCTGTCCATGCCCATCCATGTAGGCATCTTGGGCAGACTCCGTGCTGCTCTGGGCTGTGATGGAAATAAAGGGTTTGGTGGTGGTTCTCGGTGGGACTGGAGGCGGCGTCTTCTTGTAGGTGGTAATGCAGGATGACACTGGAAAAAACATAGCAGAGTTCTTGTTGATGCTGAAAAAATGTGGAAGATGGGTGCAAACGTGATCTCAAAGCATCAATAAGCATGGACAGAGCAGAGGTGAGTGAGGAGGAGGCTGTTAGCCAAAGAGCCCCCAAAAGTCCATCTAAGTGCCAATAGTAATGCCCTGCTTATCAGTGTCTTCCATTCCTCCTATGTGAGTGGAAGAATTGCTACTAGGGCAAATTGGGAAAGAAGGTATCTATTTGCTAAGTTCCTCCTTAGTCTTTTTAGGATTGTTTTCCTCAATATATTTTCTACTAACTGTTCTAAGGGGAACAAGACCTTCCACCAAAACGTTTGTTCTGCTTATGGCTCCCAAACAAGATTCACAAGGATGATGTCTCCAACCACTTATTCCAGCTAAACTGTATTTCAAGCAGTTTTATTGCAATTGTTTTCTGTCTCACTATATGCAGAATTTCAAACCACAATTTTCTGATGAGAGAGAGATTCTCAAATCATCCTTTATCAAAGTTTGTTAACACTCACCATGCTTGGACTTGAGTATTTCTTTCTATAAAATGTCTCACTTGTTGCACAGACTTCTCAAATACTTTGAAATGCTTTGTAAGTTATTGAGGACATACTTAAAATAACATTTTGCCATGCCTAATTTCTCACCATAAATATAACATCAGTTCTGGAAAAAAAATTTGCTTGATTTTACACACAGGGAGTCACTGTAATGTAGTCAATGGCTAAAACATGACAGTCAGTGGTAAAGTGTAAGTATAAAAGTATGCAATAACAAACACTTTAATAAAAGTTCATATTTTGAAGGCCACACTCCCTTTGTAAGTGCTGCTATGTGGAGTTATAAGTTTAGCTTGAGGTGACCAGGTTAAAAAACTATTGTTCTGTATATACAGAACTACATAGAGAAAGCACTACATGGAGATTACAACATCTTCCTTTAAGGGTTAGTTGGCAGCTCTGCATTATTGAAGTCCTGGAATGCTTTCAAGGGAGGAAAGAAAGCCCATTAAGAACAAAAAACAACCATGATATGCTCTATTTTTTAACAAAATAAAATGCAGGCATGAACCTGTGCAAAGTTCAGACACAAACTTGTTAACATAAATTCTTATTAACAGTAATCATATGGCAAGAAATGATTCATCAGATCATTTTAACTGGCAGACGTCTATGCCACCCACATAAAAGGTAACTCTGCTACAGCTGTTCTGCTCTCTGTTTGCACTGTACCTGCTTGTCGAGCCAGAAGCCATTATGGTATTAATTTGACTAGCTCACATCCATATGCCTCATATCTCCCCATAGCTGTAGGAATAGTTACAGTGTGAAAGGTGTTTCCAGGGCATGAAATCACACAGGATTTTTTTAAAGGACTCTAGTATAAGTTTCTAATAACATGTCTGAACCCATGTTAAACATGTTGAATACTAATGGAAAAAAAGAGTGTTTCAGGTAGTGAGGGTTTTGAAACTATGATTCACTTCTGAAGAATCAAACTGAAACAACGGCATCTCTGAGAGATGTCTAAAAATGGACTTGTCAAATTTTAACTCTGGGGAAGTGAATAGTTAATAGAGTTAAAGGTGTTTTATAAAGTGCTCATGACAAGGTCAATACCTGGAACTAACAGAAGGGATGACAGTTTTACAAAGGAGATTATAAATGTTTTGCTGTTTGTCACTGGTTTTGGTTCTGTCAAAAAGCATTTGTTGTGACAGCACATGCAGGTAAACCAGCTGCTGTTGCTGCAGCACAGTCATGTAATCCAGGACTCATGGAGAATTGTGGAGTCAGGATACCCCAGAAATATTCCAGGTAGTTCATGGTCAGGAGAATGTTCTCTGAGTTGTGGAAATGCAAACTGAAATTCAGCACAGAGGATTTCAAAGCACACACACACATGCATATGTCCAGGTAACACTTTGGGAAGTTGCTGCCAAACTTGTCAAATGGAGGTTCATGAGCAATGCCACTTTGCAATTCAGCAAAGTATAAATTGTACCATTTAAAATATGCTAGGAGGGGTACTGGGGAACTTCTGGAGACATGCCAGCACCTTCAGTACATCCCAGCATGGCACATAAGTATCATTTTTCTTACACAGCAGAGAGGGAAATGATAATGAAGCACACTTGAAAAGGCGTCTTAGGTAGGAGAGACAGCATCAGAACGAAAGACCAAGCCTTTACAAGACAGGTCCCCCCATCACTGGGCATCTTGCACCAGAAAGAAAGTCAATAGCAGCTGTCTATTGACAGCTACCATGTTCTCTGGACACAGCAGTACAAATACAGAATTGCCTGATTAAGTTGTCTTTCATTCTGTTGGTAAATGTACTCAATGAGGAGTATAATCCACACCGCCATGAAAGATGTTTGCACTCAGCTAATTAAATCTGAAGTTATTCTTAAGAGGGGGAGAGAACTGACAAGTCACATGGTGAAATTGTAAAGAGAAATAGCAAAACGTTCTTTTAGCAAGTCAAAACAAATCCTTGGTTTCCTGGAGTCACGCAGCACATACTGTACAGCTCCAGAGAAGCAGAGTGTGCAAGTCATAAAAGAACCCCAGGCACTTCATTACTGGAAATGATGTAAGCTCCTGCCGCTCCTCTGCAGAAACGACACAAAAACAATACCGGGGCCACCGCCGCCACTCTCGGAGGCAGCTGCTCCCAATGCCGGAGCTGGCCGAGCCGCTGAGGAACAGCAAGGAAAGCCTTGGAGCTGGCCGGGCCCTCCTAGCTGCTGGGGCATGGCAGTGAAAGCCTTGGAGCTGGCTGGGCCCTCAGAGCCGCTGAGGCATGGCCATGAAAGCCTTGGGGATGGCTGGGCGCTCCGAGCCGCTGAGGCACGGCAATGAAAGCCTTTTGGGGCAGCAACTCTTCTTCATGAGCCTTCAAGTACCTGGCAGCCTGTTCGGGGCAACCTGAAGCATCTGCGGCTCTTCAAGTGGCCACGGTGTTTTGAATGCTAAGCTGCCCGAAAAACAAAACGAGTCCTCCCCGAGAAAATTATCGAAAGGCTGGCGCTCTCCGTGTCCAGCAAGGAGAGCCTGAGCATTCAGTTAGTGCAGGGAGAGCACATCCATTGCAGTGCGTTCCCCTGCACTCATCCCTCCAGCTCTCCTGCGGCAGGAGGACCCCAAGGAAGAGCACGACAGGACCACAGGACATGTAAAAAATTTGGAGCAATCGTCACTTCACACACAGGGAACTTGCAAAGTATGAAAGCTGGTTTAATTCACACAAGGAAGTGAATTTAAAGGGCTGTATAAATTCCCTGATAAATATGTTCTTGGACGTAGATCAAGGAGTGAAGTTCTGTACAGAAACTGATCTGACTGGAGAGTCAAGTCAAAGTAGTCTCGTGAATCATTAAAATTGTTTAGATATGGAGTTAATCAGAAATCTCTTGTTCTGAATAGTAAAAGAACCTCAGTTTGACACAACATAGACTAGTTTCCACGTTTTTTTCCAGAGAGCACATGCTGCTGAAGCAGGTACACATTCCTTTCCTAGGGCATATGCAAGGTTTAATCCAGAAACTAGTTAAGTCATGCACAAGAATCCTCAGACAGCCAGACCACTTTGAATCAGGCTCACTATTTCCAGTACATCAGTCCTCCAAGTTATGCTCTCCTTTTCCTTTTGATCTTTACCCTATTTCTGTGTATTGCCTTCAGGTTACAGTTTAATCCCAAATACCTAGTGAAAAAAAACCACTTTCTCCAGATTAAAAAAAAAAAAATAAAAAAGAAGAAGCTACGGGTTTTGTCTTCCTGGCCAGTATTTCCAAACAACTAGCTCATGAGACAGGAATTTGGAACAGGGAGTGTCAACCACCCAGTTCAGAAGGAAGTCTAATGATAAAAAAATAATCCCAGATTGCATAATAATAAAGGCTTGAATTTGAATGTTTCATTGTACTTCAGTTGTTTAAACATGCTCACTAGGGGAGATGAGCCCTCGGGAATAAACATCAGCATGCAAACACAAATTTTTAACTGAGTGAACGGGTGCTCAGGAGAGCCCCAACGCAGATTACTATTTGTGAAAGGATCAAATTCGTGCAGTGCTTTGAACAGTTCAGGTGATGCGACACATCAGCAATATCTTTCTAACTTGGTAGTCCTATATAAACTTGATTCACAAGAATAAATGAAGGCACAAATTCAAGTAACATAATAGTGTTTCTTCTGAGAAAAAGCACAAACCCCACAGTTTGAAAGGGGCAAGAAATGACACAACTTTCTCAGCAAAAGAAAGATGTGGACCTGTTGGAGTGAGTCCAGGGGAGGGCCGTGGAGATGATCAGTTGGTTGAAGCACCTCTCCTGTGAAGGCAGGCTCAGAGAGCTGGGGATGTTTAGCCTGGAGAAGGCTCCAAAAGGCCTCACTGTGGCCTTCCAGTATCTTATGAAGGAGGGAGGGGGATTTTTTATATGAGCAGATAGTGACAGGAAAAGGGCAGTGGTTTTAAACTGAAAGAGGGCAGGGTTAAATTAGATGCTAAGCAGAATTGACTCCAAGGATGGTGAGGCACTGGAGGTTGCCTAGAGAACGTATGGATGTGCCACCCCTGGAAGTGCTCAAGGCTGGGTTGGATGGGAGCCTGAGTAACCTGGTCTAGTGGGTGGTGTCCCTGCCCATGGCACAGGGATTGGAACGAGATGATCTTTAAGATCACTTTCAACCCAAACCATTCTATGAGTCAATGATTCTCACTCACACACAACTAAGTATGAGGGTAAAAACCAGGAATTCTTCCATGCTGCACAGATGGACCTCAGTCTTCTGATTTACTGTCTGTTGAAAGGCTGTGTTAACAGTGGTGCCCTTGTACTTCACACAACTGCCCCACAAAAACCACACATACTTAGGTCTCAGCAGACCTAAGCTTCAGTACTGCAGCCTCTGGGTTTAGAGGGGCAGTGCTCGATTTGGCTTGTTGGACTCAAACCATACACATATTTCCTTATGTTTTTGAGATTTGGGGGGAATACTTGAAAGTAGGGTTTCAGATCCTGTATTGTTATTTTTACATGCAAAAAATTGGTATGAAAACGGAGCATGCATTATCTTAATAAAAAACTAAGCAGATGGTTTCTCAGGATGTAGAGATTTACTATTACAAAACTGAAGCAAAGATTTTTACAAGAAGTTTTAAATTGCCCCAGGGAATAATACCACAGTGAGTTATGGATGTCATTATCCCAAATGAGAACTACTGAAGTCTAGATACCACACCATCAGGAATTCTGCCAAGGCCATGCTTTTTCCAGACCTCCCTCACCGCCAAACTGATACCTTATTTGATGAAAGCCTAAGCTTCACTGGCTTAGGAAACAGGCAAAATCAAAAAAACTAAAATCCTGCAAAAATTTATACAATGTATTTAAACTATTTTTATGGCACACAATACCACCACAGACTTAATATCCCATGTACTCGGAGGTTTAAAGCCATTGCTGGTGACCTTTTCATAAGTTTGGACATTTTTGTTTGCAAGTAATGTGCCTCCAGCTTCCCAGCTGGATACAGTGAAGGATCTCCTGAAGGTGAGACTAAATATGGCTCACCCTGCATTTCAAATGAATTGAGTTGGAAAATCTGCATGTGCATACCCAGTGGATGACAGGTGAATATTTCTCCAGCAGATTTTTTCTCCTTTTAATTTCTTCTGCTGGAAGCTGCTGATGCCAGTCAGAAGCTTAATTGTTATCCCAGGGAAGCTGAATTATTGTGCAGAGAACAGGTGAGGCAGCCAAAGGTGTCTGCTAAATGCAATTTATCACTAGGATATTATCACAAATTATGGATGCACAGACAAAATCCAGGGCATGTCAGCTTCCTAGGAGACCCACTTCTTGTACTACACAGCTGCTGCTGAACTTCTCTCTCTATAAAAATGACCAGTACATTAGCAGCACACAACTTAAGTGATTCAACTCTTGTGGCCCAAAAGTCAGGAGTCTATAAACAACTGAATCTCTGGAAAAAAGATTTCACATTAACTGAAAGTTATTACTCAGAGTGGATTGCTGATGGCTTACAATATTTAACTCCCAAAACTTGTGAACTTTACTGGTGTCAAGCAATTAGCACTTGGCTCTATTTATAGATATGTGCAATCAGGTATCATATATACCTGCTGAAATTCAGTCAGGCTGAGAGAAATGAGAAGAGAAACAGTTTTGGCCTTGCCCCTAACCTTTGGCTAAAAACAAAGTGTCTGGAAAAACACCACCAAGAACTTCAAGGATACGGATGTGAGTCTGTTCAGGACAGAGTCTCTCCTATAGATTTGAAGATTCAAATGCTTCAGTACAGTCATGGTAGAAGGTCTCTGATACAGGATATCAACCTCTACATGCAATGAAACATGATGAAGGAAAAGAAAAAAGAAAAACAGTGCAGCAGAGTGGTCTTTTTTAGTCAGCATGTGAATTATTTACAATTTTTTCACAGCTACAGCACCTTTTTCTGAGAAAATTGGGGAAACACTGCTTGATCTGTTGCTTAAACTAAGACTAGAAAACCATTCAAATGCTTTCTGCACTTGGCCAAGACTTTATTTCCCCCCATACTGGAGCAGTAATTGAAAACACAAAATCTTATAATTTTAGATAAAAATAGGGTACTTAAAAGTACTTTATGTTTCAGAACTTACATGTCATAAAATCATCATGGTAAGAAATTAACAAGCTTTTTGAATATCAGTCCTTTAATATTGTAAAAGGAATTTATGGAAAACAAGGAAAACCTTGTGAAATATGGTAGTTTATCCCGCTTAGATCAAGAATGTGTAACAATAAATAAATGTAATAATATTCAGCTTAATGAAATCAGATTCTTTTCCTATATATTTTCCAGTAAGCAACTTCACTGGCACTTTGATATAATACTTTGTTATGTGTTACTGCAACACTCTCGAGCTTCAGAATTTACATATTTTCCCCTTGGCAATAATGTTAATAAAACAAAATGTGCATTTAAAAAAAAATGTGTAGTGGTGCTAACCAAATACAGACACATCTATGTAAACAGATCTTTATGTAAAAACACAGTACAAGAACCAAACCCAAGATTTTCAGAAACACAGGGGGTTGAACAGTCTGCAAGTATCTAGTCACTGTAGTTAGAAGGTGTATTTAGAAGTTTTGAAATTGAGCATGCTCTGAAGAATTCACCACTTATTCTTTTGCCTACTGAGTAAAGGTAGAATGTAAAGACTTTGTCTACAAGTGCACCTTGCAAGTTCCTGGTGCTCATAACTCAAAAACCTGTGTCTTGATTACATTTCTAAATTGGCTTTGGATTCTCACCCAAACGATGAATATGAAACCAAATTTCCAGACCTTATCAGTAGCTCTTTTAACATGCCAGAAGTCAGTGTGCCATAGTGGAGCCCACACATCCCACTGTGTTTGGGCATGTCACTGTAGGTGCTATTTCTTGAAATTATCATGTAAGAGTAGTAACCACTGGTGCTGCCCATATTAATACACTCTTGTTTATATGCTGTCCCCTCAGTTACAGAAGGAATAGTTAATATCTGAGCATCCAGGAGGCTTAAACCCTATCAAACCTGGAGATACATCAAGGCAGATGTGTGGGCAGAAACAAGCCCCTATATAAGTAACAATCTCCTGATCTTTACTGAAGCAAGTACTGTGTGATGTGCCTTCCTTCACAGTTTGTTAAGAAGAACTACATTTTGTCCTTCCTGAGTCTCTGCTGCCAATGTCTCATCCTTTCATGGTGGCATACTGATGGTAAAGCAAATTTTCCTGTCAGTCATTTTAGGAGGAGCTTGTCACAAATTTGATTGAGAAATTGCAAGTTGAAATTGTATAGCTCTAGTCACAGGAGGTTGGACTAAAGAATAATTAGGATCCTCCCCCTCTGAATCCCTGAATCCCAGAAACCAACCTGTGAGCCTAGAGGGGACTTAAGCAAGCCAGTTATCTCTGAGTAATCTGATCATGTAGCATTTAAGTTAGCTAGGTATTAATGTTGCATCACTCTTTTCAACATTATGGCAAGGATTTTCTTTTAAGCTGTTCACTGCTGCTAACTTTCAAAAGGCAACACTTGGCTGGGGTATTGACATTTCAAAGTGTGATTTCTGTATAAGAAATCACAGTCTGGAAATATACTTTCTTTGTTTGCTGCTGCTGTTAGCAAGAAAACAAGCTTTTACTGGTTTTTATTCCCAGTGGTTTTCTGAATACTTAATAAACTTAAGGTAGGGTAAGCAGAATTCTGTATTATTGCACACATTGGTATCAAGCTGGTCTCACAGAATTTGATTAGTGATGCATCTAAATTGGCTTAGAAATTAATTAGTTTAAATTACTGCAAACTCACCCCTGTTGTGGACATACCTAGAAGTGAATATAACTGTTAATGTCTTTTTTAAAGCTTAAATGAAAATGAAGGGAATAAGAGTGATTCTTTCAAATAATTTATTGCAATTAACTGCATCAGTTCAATGATTTTGAAGTGATTTCCTTTTATGCCATGGCATGCAAACAAGCTGTACATTGTTATCAGCTATATCCATTTGAATCCAGTAAAAAATGTATAAGTATCATTTAACCTAGTAAGAAATTGTGAAATTTAATTTTCTGCATCATAATCAGTTTTCAGGGTTGCTGTATTTGAGTTCATTTGTGCCTGCATGGTTTGCTTACTTTTATATTTGAGGTTTTTTTAAAACTACATTAAACCAGAGAACACAATGAACACGCATTGTTCTAATATATTGTTATTAACTAAATTTTCAAAGCTGACCCACAATGGGAAAGTTATGTGTTATAAGACAGCTCTGTGTGTGTGTGTGTGTGTGTGTGTGTATATGTATATATGTATAGAAATAATACACATACATACACGTATAGGACAGTTATATTCATCCAGTCATCAGGGGACTGGTATACACAGCAAATACAGAAATGTAGGTACACCAGTTTTATATGCTATTCAACTCTAAGGCTGTTCAGAAGATTTTAAGAAATAAGAAAGTCATTGCTCTGATACAGACTAATTAAATGCATTTAATACAGACTATATGAGGTGGGATTTACTGTTTTTGGTACAATACACCTACTTTATTAATCAAACTACTTTATGATGCTGCTGAGTATAGGTTGTGATTCCTCAGAGCAGAAAGCACTTTTTCCTCTGATCTAGCAATTAGCTCAAATATCTTTAAACTCTTAAAAACAAACTATATGTTGTTTTTTTTTCTCAGTACTTGGTGCCACCAAGGAGTTACTTCCTTGACATTTTCTCAAAAGTCAACATTTGAGTTTTGAAGATCTTGTTTTATGCTACTTGATGTATAAGTTTTTATTAAATAGTTTGTCTAAGAGTAAAAAGTTATTCAAGTGACAGTGATGATGAAGGGCTGCTGTATTTTAATCAGACGGATGTTGGGAAGAAACTCCATGAGTGCCAAAGACCAGAAAATAGAAGCCAATGTCAACTAAAAGAAGAATGTGATTGATAAAAACAATAGGAACAACTTTTTAACTACTATGAAGTGCTGTGAAGCACCACAAGAACTGATTTCAACTATTTTACTGTGAATTTCAGTACAACACTACAGGGTTGAAAAACCTATGCAAGTATAACAGCACACCATGCTATTCTCATAGATAAAATCCTTATAAACATAACTGTAGAAAACCAGGTTTCAGGAAGAAAAGTATCACGTGCCTATTGAGCAAGAACATCTGTTCAGACAGGGAAGTACTGACTTGTTTTTAAGCAGCCAGCACTGCATTTTTCAGCACGCTTATCACTTTTAGGGTGATCCAATCCGAGCAGGAATGTCTAAAACAAGCAAATTATGCTCATGTATTTCCCAAAAAACCCAAACCAAAACCAAAAGCAAGAGGTGCTCGCTGCAGGAAGAAGGGAGGAAAAGAGGAAAATTACAGCTAAATCTGTGCTCTAGGCTGAACAGTGACTTGTCACCTGAGAGAGAGAATTATGCCCCAGCTCAAAAGTTCTGCCTCTGCTGACAGGGTTATCAGATGACCTGCAAAAAGTCACCTGTCAGGGCAGATCCTCTAGCACTGTGAGGGAAAATCCAATCCCGTCTCAAATAAGGAGGAAATGTAGACAGAGTGTTTACACAAGAAATTATACTTATCTTTGGCCTAATTTCAGGTAAAAGGGTAAAACAGACTTGAGAATGTCAGCACTTTTCTTGAATTAACTTGAAAAAATTGAATTGTTTGGTGAACAACGCATATGAAAAATACATTTGAAATACACATTTGGTGTTGAGAGGAATTGAAACCCAAACCCTGATTTCTGTCCTCTCATTTTGCATTCTAATGAACAAGTTACATCCTTGCTCAGTGACAGGTCTGAGGTCACCATGAATGACCTCATCCTTTCAGCTATTTGCTTGTTTTTATGACAAGGGTCCTACTTAATAATGCAACAAGTCAGCTGAAAATACTCTTAATGTGAAAAATTCCTAATGATCAGCCCAAGTGCCCTGAGCACAAAAAATACTGACATCTCATTTACAGTCATTATAGTGTAGAGATAAGAGCATTTCAGTAAATCTGAGCACAAAAATCACTTATTGTTGTGAGTCCTGAATTAGCACCCAGAAGAGATTTAGATACAGAAAGATTCATGTAACTCTGGCATGCATGAAAGAGGACAGACCAGTCTCGTGTGACTTTTAAGCAAGGTTTGAGTGAAAAGCATTGCAATTTCTTTCCATGTATTTCTCAATTTATTAAAAAAAATGCCTGCAATACAGATCCACAATTTGAAGGAGATGTCAGACACAAACCCCCATATCTTCCTTGGAGACACTAACTGCATGCCTGATAATGGTCTAACAGCTTATATTCCTTATTTTTTGTTTATTCATTTTTTATTTAAAAAAAAATCACTCAATAGAAGCAGAAAATTTAAAACTTGCCATCATGATCCTGAAACCTTGAATTTGTGCCATATCACCCCAGTGGCAAAAATAATGGGTTTATTTTACATAGTTTCTACAAGGACAAAAAGCATTGTCACAGTATAGAACCATGAGAATAAACTCTTTCTCAAACCACTCATTTTATTTTCCTCTTACAGTTTACTTTAGCAAGAGATTTTGGAATTAGTGCTCATCATTAGCACCTCCCTTTTCTCTAACCTCTAGACAGCAAAATAATTTTGGTGTTTCTCACCTTTACTTAAAAAAGTTAATAATGCATTTTGTAGTGACTTAGCTAAAAGTTAAACCCAGACATTCTGGGCTGGCTAAGTCAAAAGATTAACCCAGGACACTTATTTGAGACACAAGAAGAGAAAGCAAACAAGCCCAAACAAATTTTGACATTTCAAATTATTTAGACCTTTTGAATCTTTACACTACATAAATGCTTTCTGTAGATCAAAAGGCCAATAGAAAAAATCTGTTCCATGCCAACAAAATGAATCCTACAAATCCATACAATTTCACATGCACATGGCTAACACTCCAGACCTCTCTGTGCATGAAATGCAAGAAAGATCAAATTTATAACTTGAGTTTTGAGTTTTCTCCTTGAAGTTTCCTGCCACAGCCTGAAACTTCCTCTTAGTCATCCCTCTAATAAGAGCCTTTTATCACACCCCCATATTACCCATATAGACTTGGTATTTATTTAGGATTTGAAATCCATTTCTGAGACTTTACTGGTTAAACCCAAATCTCTGACTGAGGATGTTACCACAGGCTTAGAGGATGTGAAAGAAAGGGGAAGAAATCAAATCTGGATCCTCTTGTACAAATTGTTCCATTAAAAATAAACAAATAAGTAAATTAATAAATAAACAGACTAATACAAATAGCTGTGAATGTTGGTCAAAACCAAGGATGCTAAACAGAGCAACTCAGCCTGGTTCAACTCAGGCTGCTTCGTTCATCTCTGCTTTGCTTGAAAACCTTTCTATGACCTCAATTTCTGTTTGCACGGATGTTTGAAGAATGTCTGTCTTAACACCAGCACCTCTATCTGCCTGGTTAGCATGTGGTTACTCATTATTTGTTATTCTCATCAAATTACAGAGCCTGAGCAGCATCACTGTCAAATGCCAATCACTGAGCACAAAAAGCAAATAATTAAAATGGACAGATGATGAATAATCCACAGGCCAGGGTCTGCTTTGCCTAAACTGCCTGTTAACAAAAGAAAAACAAATACATGTGTTATACTGATGACTGTTTACAAAAAATTTGTGAACTGGAAAAAAAAAATTAAAATTCAAGATTAAAATCAGTTCCAGTGAGTAAATCAGCCAACTCTTGTAACTAACAATATTAATATCATTTACTTTTTATCACAGGAGATGTAAGAGGATACACAGAGTGTGCCTAGCTCTAGGTCACAGCAGCATCATCCAGGGCTGCACTGCACCCAACTGAGAGGATGGGCTGAGGCTAGCTGGACACTTTCCAGAAGAGCTATTACTCTGGAGTAATTGTGCATTTTGGAAGCGGTTTAAACTGAATCACTACACCCCCATTTTTTATTTGAGATTAAGGGCTTCCAGATGAAGAACTGTTGTGGAATAACCTCAGTACTTTTGGAGAATTTCCAGAGTTAGAAAGACTTTGCTACAGAGCAGTATAGCACATTGAGCCAGCAGTCTTCTCCCACAACCTTTGTTTTCTTCGGAGTCTGTCAAAGGTCGGGCAGGTCTGACTCCCTTCAGCTTTTAAAGACTAAAAAGGGCAATATTCAAGATACTTTGGCTGAGTCACTTGGTGAAGAAAACAGCAACAAAATGTGTGCATGAACTAGTTTCTGTTTCTCAGGGCACAACACAATGATTAGAAAAAGCATGAACAAATACATTTTAATAATTTCAAAGCATCTTATTACACATACAATGCCTTTTTTTTGTGTCTAAGACTGCTGTTTAATTCTCATACACCAGGAGTGTAATATACTCAAAAAATGAAGAGGAACTTAGCAGTTTTCCTGAATTTAATGCTTAGTCCTGTGGGTGAGTCATCTTTTTCTTGTTATCCCATTCAGTTGACTTTTCCATACATGTGCTGAATGTGCTATGTATTAACAGCCAAGCAGGCCACCACAGCAGTTTTCTCTGAGATTGGGAACCTGCTGATTTGACCTGCTTATCAAGAGAAAAATGTCATCTCAACAGGACAAGATTGTTTCTTATTTCTCCCTATTTTCTTCTAATGAGCAATTTTTTAATCCTCTAGAGCCAAGTAAAAAGTCACCAGTCTAGGAATTTTTTTCCTTTTTTGAATTTTCTAATACTTTTACATAATTCAAAAAATATAGAAATACTTTTCTTTACATAAAAGTTTAAAATGTGAAGTTGGAAAAGCATACCCTTGATGCTCTTTATACATGCCTGGTGGAATCACTTTGTGTCTATTTTTAAGCACATCAAGTGGAATTTAGACTCTTATAAGGCAAAACAAATATCTATTTATGAACAACTCTATAATGATAAAGGAAAAAGAGAGAAACAATTTCAAACCTTGCCATGTTTGCACAACAGAATGCTTGTGATCTGTTGGGCACAGAATCATAGAATCATGAAGGTTGGAGAAGATCTTCAAAATCATAATGTCCAACCTTCAACAGAACACAACCCATTAAAACCCTATCATGAAGTGCTATGTCTGCTTGGTTTTTGAACCCTTCCAGGGATGGTGACTCCACCACTTCCCTAGGGAGCCTGTTCCATTGTTTAGCATGTTAAGAGTCCTTCAGCATGGAAAGCACTCTAATTTAAATTAGCATTACAGTTTGTGTCCTAAGCTGCTCTGAAATGCTCCAGAGCCTTCTTTTCCTCACTTCCACTTTTACAAGTTAAAAGTGAGACCTCCTAGATTATGGTATTAGCCTCACTAGGGAAAGCTGAGCACACATTAATTATTTCCTTCTCCCTTATAAAAGACATGTTGTCAAAAGAAAAATTGGGTTAAAAAGGCTATATTTCACATTTCTGAGACTGCTGTGTGCCACTTGGTCAAGAACTGAGCTTCCCATGACCTTCCACAGCCTTCCATGTGTGAAATACATCCTACGTGACAATTTTAACATCAGTTGCATCAGTAACACATGTTCCTGACTGCACAGTGCTTTTCTGCACCATGCCAGATGAGGCAGAGGCTGGATGAATTGTTACTGTGCACATGCAGTTTTCTAATAAAAACAATATGGCATTATTTTTCTTGGAAGTGTGTTTGGAAAATCTTACCCCGCGCGTTGTGTAACGCATGTCAGGGTGACAGGTGGGCGAGGCTCTGCGTGTGGGGCAAGGAAGAGGAGCCCACAAGGACAATAAATACCTGTGTGCTTGTACCTGCCTGAACACATAAATACAGCCACCCATGTGTACACATACAAAGCTATGTTCATCTTCGACTCTGCCTTTGAGTTTTGCTCTTCTGCTCATCTTGCACGATGCAACAAATTTCAAGGCATACTCTTCTCCCAAACTTGGAATTGTATCTTTGGCGTTTTTTTATGGGATGCTCCTTTTGGGTAGCATTCACAGCTTCCTCAGCATGTGACACTGGAAGGGATTATTTGGTCTATCCACAGCTTTTATGTTAAGTCCCAAAGTATCTTGTAACACTGACTATGCAGACTCAAATCCCAACACTATTAAAAACACACAGAACTTGCAGTAATAAAAGGGTTAAAACCTCAAAACTAAAAAGTGCTATAGGAAGTGAGCAGAAGAGCTTCAAAGGCTTGGCCAGTTACCCAGGCCTTTCTAGATGAGGATGGATGTGCCCTGGTGATCCTTTCTGACAGGTAAACTAGGTAAACACCACAGGTTAAAGAGGTGACTGTCCCCAGTATGAACCTATGAACCAATTTGGATCCAAATGCAACTTAGTTCCCTGCCAGTTCTTCACAGAACTGCATATGGAGATCTACTCAGGAAAGTTTTTTTCTTGAAAAAGTTTGCTTCAGCTTTAAGGTAAGTGTACATGTGCATCTATTTTTATAAAGGTGTTACTGGGACGAGGAGGGAATTATAGTTAATAGCACCAGATGTCCTACAGCTTTTTGTCAAAAACAAAAACCCTGCAGCTCAGTTGCTCACTATGGGCTAAAAAAAAAATATTCTGCTTATGAGCAAAATAATGCATGTTATTTCACTGCTCAGTCTAACACCTATAATTACTGGATTTTCAACTATCTTCCACATTCCCCTTGAGCTATGAATTACAAGTTTTCAGCATATTGGATACTAATACAGTGGCATGATTAGATTACCGTTTCCACAGGTTGCCAAAGCAGAAGAATAGCTCATCTAAGTATGAATAGATTCATTTACTTGAAGAGAATTTTCTTTATCTTTCAGACTAATAATCTGTGTCTAACACGGGGTAAAAAGAACACAAACTATTTTCAGGCTAGTTTCTCTTAGAAAACAAAATGACCTCCCTAGTTTTTACATCCCAATGTTTGAAGGCATGCAGAATTGGGGGTTTTGTCTGGCTGCTCAGAGGAAAGTTGCTTGCAGAATGCAGATACAGACCTGTTTTCTGTTGTAGATGGAATCCATGAGTCACTAAGGAGGCTACAGCATAATGGAAAGTAGTCATTTTGTGTTCATTTTAGTGCACAGCCTTGGAGGGGAGGAACACAGAAATCCATGTAATTTTTGATGTACTATTGAATAGAATATAAAGACTATAAATATTTTATTAGTCGGTTATGGGTTTAAAAGGTATTTTGTACAGAGTAGATATTTCCCTTTGGAATTCATGGAAACATAACAGCTTTGAACTTGAAATAAGGACCAACATTTGAGGATATTTGTATTTGTATACTATTTGTTAAGTAAAAATTTAACTGTATGTTCAGAAACACTCAGATCACCAGTATGCCAGGAACTCCTGTTCCAGTGCCACCAAGCAGCTGTAGCCCAGCCTAAGGGACAGCACCTATCACAGCCCTCTCATGCTGCCAGAACTGCAGGTCAAACAGGCAGGTGAGTCCACTCTACTGTCCATTCCAATAAATAGGTAACAGATCACATGCAGCACGCTTGTTTTTTTGTGGAAGCTGACACACAAGCGGCAGCTTCGGTGACTCACCAGCTCCACTCTCCCACTGCTGATGGGATCCTGGTTTTGCTAAAATGCCTTCACATCCTTGCCCTGCCCCATGGGATAAAGCACACAGACATGCACACTCCCTTCCCAGCTGTTCACATCTTACAAAAGGTTTTTGGTGGATGCAAAATGCCAAAATCAGTGAAAACTCATAGGAACTTCCATCAGTGAGCAGCCTTTGAGGGCCATCCCTTGTGTTTGCAAATGAAATTACTGCCACACATTTGTGGCCTGCTTGGAACTCTTCTTGCCTGTGTTTTAACTCTCTGGTTTATAATTTTATTATTTTACTAGGGTTTCCAGGTCATGTGCAGACCACCATTGCCTTATGATATTTCTCTGCAGTGATTACATTAAAACCTTGTTAAAAAGGTTTCAATCTAAACAACTTTGGAGATGCTCAAGGAGAACCACAGATTTCTTCTTGACATGCATCATTATGTAGTTAAAGAACATTCCATGAAACACAAGGATATTTATTATTCAACAGATTACACTCTGTTACAGCAGAGTAAATAAAAGGACTGGAAATAAAAGGAAATATCTGGAAATAAAAGGACAGCATTATTTAATTAATGATGGTTTTCAGATTATATCCAGAGAGAGAATAGCTGTCTTTTCAGTTTTTGTTAGCCTAGACGTGGCCATGTGAGCACAGAAATACTACTCCCTTCTCCCTTGCTCACACACAGACATACACATTGCTCTCCTGACTTTGTCCTGACTGTTGCTGGACAGTTTTCCATTCTAACAAGCATCTAGGCAAACAAAAACATGCTTCCTGTAGGAAAAAGAAGCCCTTTACCTAAGAGTGTGCACATCTCTCTCTGTCTGTAGGACAAACATTCACTGTGTTTTCTACTGTAGTCTCTCTCCAAGCTTTCCGCCCCTTCCCCATCCCAGGCTCACATTGCAGCCTTGCAGATGCTCTTTCTGAGCCTCACTGCCCTCCCAAAACTGGTGTGGTTACAGCTGAATTCCTCCTTTCCTACAGAATCTCAGGACACCATATTTTTGCTTTGGAGTTCAATGTGTCATTTGATCACTGGCCTCTTGGCCTCTGCTGTTTTGCTTTCTATAACAACACAGTAAATGTCACCCTCTTTGTCCAGAAGGATAAAGTCCCTGTCTAAGTGCCTATTCAATGCACAGGTTATGAACAAAATGCTTTAAGTTTTCCAACATGCTGTTTACATCCTGTTGCAGTACTGTCTGTCTGAAAATCCCAGTTATGATTTAGATTCTGTGTGCTGAGCAGTTTCAGCCTGGATAATTTCAGTTTCTTGCTGCAAGAGGAAATCTGAAACAAATATAAAGCACACTCACACTCCACTTTGCAAATATGTCCAGAAAACAAAAAGAGGAAAAATCTGGGAGAGCCTGTATAAATGCCTATAAATACCTGGAAACCACAGACACTCTGTCAAGTAACTTATCCTACCCTCCTTATAAGAGGTATATTTGAGGGGGATGAACTACCCTTTGGCAATGTCAGCCTCCCTCCCTTTACTGAACATCAAGCCCAGATGACCAATTTTGGATGGCCAATTAGGCAAGAGGAATCCCAATGCTAAACAACTTCAGCATGTTGCTGCACAAAGTTTCCCCTGTTTATATTTAGCCTCTTTTCTCCATTTTTGTGGAGCTCTGATATGAAAATCTGGAGACAGAAAGATACCATTCTACCCTCAGAGTTTATCTGTCTCAGATGCACTGCTTGTCTACCCATAGAAGAGCTCTTTGCTGTTTGTGTAGTGGAAATCAGCAGTTTGTAGACAGCTCTTTCTAAGATCAGGAGAATAAATGCTTGTTTCTTTTCTCTATGATTTCTTCCAAGTTAACAATAGATATTGACCTTATGAAATTGCTGTAGCACATTGTGAATTATGTATGAAATGCAATTTCCCTGTCTGCTGTGGACATGTTTGACTGTGCTGTTTGCAGCACTCATTGTCAGAGGGCTTGCAGTGTTCTCAGTGACACAGCCAGGGCAACTGAACTCACCATAAAGAAACTGTCAATATTCAATTAAAATAAAATTCTATCTCATTCCTTAAAATCCAAATTCTTGAAAGCAATCAGCTTCTTATAACTCCTATCTCACTTTCTAACACAGTTTAAAACCTTTCCTTAGAATCATGGAATTGTTAAGGTTAGAAAAGACTTCTGAGACCATCACTTCTAACAATTAAGCCAGCACTGCCAAGTCCATCACTAAATCATATTCCCAAATGCCACATCCACATGTCTTCTGAACACTTCCGGAGATGGTGATTCCACCACTTCCTTGGGCAGCTTATTCCAATGCCTGACTACTCTTTAAGGGGAGAAATTTTTTGTAATGTCTAGTATAAACCTCCCCTGGCACAACTTGTGGCCACCTCCTCTTGTCCTTATTACCTGGGAGATGAGCCTCATTATAACCTCCTTTGAGGCACTTGCAGAGAGCAATAAGGTCTTCCCTGAGCCTCCCTTTCCCCAGGCTAAGCAACCCCAGGCTCCCTCAGCTGCTCTTCACAAGAATTGGGCTCTAAAAGTAGGTTTTATTCATCCAAGTGTTCAACATAACCTTACAGTGAAGTGCAATGTTAAGTCAACAGAATGCCAAAGACTAGAATAGAATAGAATAGAATAGAATAGAATAGAATATTTTGGTTGGAAAGGTCCTAAAACAATCATCTAGTCCAACTGCCTTACCACTTCAGGGCTGAGAAGTTAAAGCAAATTATTAAGGGCATTGCCAAATGCCTCTGAAATGCTGACAGGGATGGGGCATCAATCACCTTCCTAGGATGCCTGGTAAAAAAAACCAAACCTCAGTCAAACAAGATTCAAAACCATGGGCAGATACCTCACTAGCAAGCCTGGAGTCAAGAAGTCAACAGTGATTATAACCTACCTATTCTTTTTTCCATCAAAACTCACTTCAGTAAAAGTCTCCTAGATTATACCAAATGAGTTACATCAGATAAGAGGTCCCATACAGACAAAATCTAGCTTTCATGGGTAGTCTGGCTTGTACTAGTTCCCTGTTCAGCATGTTTCTTGTTGTTGTTTCTTGTTGTTGTTTCTTGTCCCCCAATTTGCTTATCAGAGGTCGTCTGTGAGGTTTATGCATGTGACTGTTCTCAGAAACTAAGGCAAATCAGAAAGAATCAGCTGCTTTCTCAGTGGGAACACATATTTTTAAAAAATCTAATCAGAATATTTTTCCATAGTTGGGTTATTAAGAAAGTGGAATAGAAGCACATTTTTACAGCAGTAATAATTTTTCCTTCCTTTTGTTACATCCACTTTTAAAGTGTGCAATCAGTGTTTCTTCCCCATCATCCTACTTTTATTATTATCCTAGGAAAAAAATGCCATTGTAACAATGTAAAATAAATGGAACCGCTTATTAGCAATATACAAAAGCTACAGAAGAGGGCTGAATTACTGAAGCTATTGTGAGTAAATTTGAGCCAGGTGGTTTTTTTTTCTCTCCTCTCATGCAAACCCCATTAACAATGTCCAGTGTGTACACCAGGAATGCAGGCTTTGGTCCTGGATGCGTAATGAGTTAGGAGTCTAGCAGGAGACCCTGGCAGCATGGGAACAGCATCCTGTCCCACTGCAGCTTTTCTGACACTGAAATTTTTTTGGGGGAGCACCATCGACACTCACAGTTGACCTAGTGACAGAAGCAGAAGCAGAAAATGCACGCAGGCTACCTTTAACTGAGGAGCGCGTGAGTAAATCAGGTGAGCGCTCAAGTGCTACAGCAGGGAGCTTTGCGTCAGTGGTTCATTCTGCTGATGCAAGGGTTCTCCTGTAAATTGCACCCAAAAGCAAGCAGAATGGAATGTTTACTTCTGAAAATGAATAATGAAATGGATTATTAAAATGCACCAAATCCTGAGTTCCTTGTGGGCATGTGTAATTTGTAATCGTGGAAACTGCAGGAGCCTTCTTTTTTCCTGCTCTCAAGTAATTAAGAGTGAAACTGTTCAGCCATTCGCGTGCAATGAATTCTCTCTTCCCTCACTTACACTGCTATGTCCTGTTATACATTACACATCCAAGGATTACATATTTTATACACTTTTGATCTTGTGGTGGAAATAAATTTTACAAGCCAGCCAAACTTCTCTTAACCACGTATACATCTGCTGTCTCCCTGAAGCTTGCTGACAGTTAATTCCCTTCACATCTCCTGTAGCTGCACAAGAGGTACTGTTCCCAGTGCCCTTGCAAGGTTACAGCCAGCTCCCACCCCACATGACTAAATCAAAGCATTCCAAAAAACCAAAGGGACAGTCAAGTCTCTGGAATTTCAAAGCAAACATTTTCTGTATGTCTGGTGCTTCAACTCCTGCCAAGTCATTTCTCCTAGTAATCATGTGTTGTGTTTAGCACACCAGCCCAGCTTCTGACTCCCTTTTCACTGACAGAGCAGAGGCTTTGATTCTGGCCTGACATACACCTGGATAAATCCACCAAGGTCAACAGAACTAGACAGGTATAAACTGAAAAGAAATAGATCCAGATACATGACTGTGTACACGTATATCGTGTAGTAAGAACGCACCATGATTTTTCCAGCACATCCAGAGCTCTACTGACCAGCCATGAGCAGGTGCTTTTCTGGGAATGGGGGGTCACTGTGGCAGGACATGAAGCAGCTTGTTATGCATAACACATTGCTGTCCCTCTGAGGACCACTCAACGTTGCCCTGTACGTAGAGTGATCTCATATGGGACTGTGACACTGCAAGGCAGAGCTTTGTGCCACTTCACAGACTCAGGGCCATGTGGCTGCCATCAGAAGGTCAGACCTGATACTGCAAGGGTTAAACTAGCAGGTCCAGACCCAACACAGGGCTTCACTGACCGCAATACCTAAGGACAGGTATGATTTCCCAGCTTAACTCCTACAAAAAAGAGCAGCTCTCTCTCTCTCTCTCTCACACACACACACACATGCTGGTCCCTCACACTCTTTTCCTTCTGTCTTTAATCATTCATGCTCACTCTAAGTTTCTTTAAACTGCAATTGGTTAAGGTCCCCAGGTCTGAGGGAGCCCCTTGTCAGGGTGAAAATCTCTCCTATGTGGTAAAACAGAGAGTAGCTAAATTGCTGAAGAACTGAGTAGAGATATGCTTCTTTCTTTATAGCAGAATCCCCTTTTACCAGCAACTATATTTAAGGACAATACACAATACATATGCTTAACACAATACACACTTTTGCTTCTGTATTTTGTTTCCAGCTAAATAAAATGCTGTATTTCTGAATATCATGATCCCTCTCTGTGTCTCATTGGAACTTTGGACCTGTGCACTTGCTATCCTCAACCTTGGGGATCACAAATGTAGAGGCACCATTTGAACGAATTTCCCCCAAATTTAATTTTTTACTCTCTCTTCATGTACATGTGGCTCTTAGTCACATGCAAAAGTCCTGTGCCTAACAATACACAGACAACCCTGCAGTAAATATCAAGAGGACTGCTTCGTTCCTTAAGGTTTCCTGTCCTCTCTCTGCCTTAAGCAATGTCCCATAATCTAATTTGATTTAAAGAATAGCCCCCAAAATACTTTTCAGGAACTTGGTTAATCAGGTATTACTCATGCTTCTAATATTACAAGGAAGACCTTGAATGACATTTAGCTAACAGACAGTGTGTAGCTATGGACATAATTATTTCTGAGGTAAAGACCTTGAGCTCAACGTGCATATGGTTTGCATTTGTTTTTTAAGAGAAGCCCCTAATGAAGCACATTCCCTATCCCACAAGGCATATTAGTCTGCAAAAATGGTGGAGATGAAGTCTGACCATTAATAATTAAATTTTTGTTGCTACCACAGTGGCGATCATTAGGCAATTACCTTTTGTCTTCGGAGCTATTTGTTCAGATAGGTTTCTAAATAGATCCTTGTTTTCATGAGTCTGATACATTAAAAATAAAAAAAAGAAAAAATAGCAAGATATCTTCTGTTCCAGAAGATGTCAAGGACTTCTTCAATTATAATGACTTCTTCCCCAAGCAACATTTTGTCTGGATTTTGTTCACAGTCTTCAATGTATTTATCAACAAGCAGAAAGAAATATCCATTAATTCTACTACTTTCAAAATTAGTAAGAGCATTTCTGAGGAAATATATAAACTCTGAATTGATACAAGGCCACCATTGTCAAATACATGAATCTACTGGGATTGCTTCTTGGTTAATGAGTTGTAGTCAGTGAGTCTTGCTCAGGGTAAGTGTCCTAAGAACCACCTGCACAGCTCAGGGTAGTCACCTCATGCACAAGTGACCCAGACAGGTGAGGCAGAGCTCAGGCACAGGTGTTTTTGGGATATTCTTCATACTGCCACCAAAGGGGAGACTATGGATGGACTTAATGACTGCTGCTGGTCAGGTGTCCCCAACAAAGGCAGCTGTTGACCTGCTGATGCTGCATCTTCCTTCAAAGGAAACATCCCTAGAAAGTCCTGTTTCCTAGGATCCCAGGCCAGCCAGGGCTCACCAGTTTCCTTGCAAATGCTTGGAGCATATACAGTTTAGACCCTGACCTTGTCTCAACACCCTCCCACTATATCCATACCAAAAATCCACCTATGAGAACTTGAAGGTGTTATCTTTTTTTTTTTTTCTACAAGTTTTCTGACATCAGTAACATGTTGGAGGTGCTGCTGCTTTTTGCTTTCTTTTTGCTTGCTTCTAGAACCACTTTTTTTTTTTTTTTAGAAGGATGATGGTCCTGTATTTTGGATCATAGAAGGCTGTGAGTGTGTCAGTGAAACTGCATTAAGAAGAAGCTTGGTTAAAAGTGTTTGTAAACAATAATGAACAGTCACCTCTTTTACTATTCACAAAGCTTGGAAAGATTGTTGGTATTTTTTTGTTATGTGCAGCATCATTCTATAACACCTCTTATGGAACTAGGTCAGATTTTAGCACTTGTTAAGCAACTCACTTCAACTGTATCTTAGCTTATCCAGTGTTGATGGTTTGTGTCTGAACAATTTTAATCACACCTGACTCTTAATGTTTATTTGTTAATGGAAACTTTTGTAAAGCACCTGCAAAAACAACATGAGTATCTGAGAAATGAAAAGTTCTCTTTGAACTTCCCATGAAAAATACCTGTGAAGAGTGAAGGATACTATTCAAAGAGACTTTACATTACTTTTCAGACAAAAATTATATGGGGGGAGTTGGGGCTACAAGTCATATTGCCAGGTGAGAATTAAAAAAATGGTATGCTGTAGCACTTTTTCCTAAACCAAACATTATACAAGGTGGAATTCAACAGCAAAGTTAAATATAAAATAAATCCAACAGGATTACAGAAGGGCACAGTAACCCTGTCCCTGCAGTGACCCATGTAATAGCTCTGTGCTGGTGCTTGTGATGACATGTCAGCAATCCCACGTTAAATGTACTTTGAAGGCACATTAGCTTCTCCTCTTTGTGTGTCTGGAGGGCTCCTTCTCTCCTTTATGAACACATTTCAGTGTCTCCTACCCTCTTCCCCTTACACCACATCACCTGAGAACAGCATCATGTTGTTCTCTCCTGACATGCCTCCTCAGCTGACTGCTGCAATGAGGAAAGTATTTTGAGATACCAGCTCTTTTTTTTTTTCTTCTGTTTTTAGCAGAAATTCCTTCACAGCAGCTTGTTGGAAATAGCTGCTGTGTGGAAGGGATTTTGCAGCCATGTTTGCTTTAATGCTGGCAAACAGCTAACGCTGTCTTCCTGAGACATGGAGGCAGAGGAGGCAGACACAGTCCCAGAGCAGAGATGAGTCAGGGCACAAGGAGCAGGTCTGTGTGCCAGGTAAATGCTCTCTGGGGTGAGGGGAGTCAAATTTTCTTGGTGAACTCAGGTATGGATAGGTATGAGGGCAGGGGAGAGGGGGATTTTTAACATTGTATTTGACAATTATGAACTACATTTTACTGAGCATTTAATACAGGCCCTTGTCACTTTGTTTCAAGTAGCTCTGCCAGACATTTAATTGTGAAATTCTAGGTTTGGGAGAGCTTAGAACACCATAGTTGCTTCGCAGATGTTGCGGTTAGGCAGACAGAGCCCATGTGAATGAGAAAACCACAGGTTTCTTATTTTGAGTCCACAATTAAAGCCTCCAAGTTTCACGGCTGGCAAGGGTGAGGACAATTTTTCCATGAGAAACATAGCAGATGAAGCCTGTTTTCCCCCAGACTACTTCTTTCTCACTTCAGCCTCTTCTCTCTCTATAATCTCCACCTACCCGGTTGTTTCACCCCTTTTCAGTTTCTCCAGGTTTCTCACAGCCCACGGGAAATGTGGCTAATTACATATTTAGGATGAAGGAGCTTTATTAAAATCTATCAGTTCATGCTAGGTGCAAATAATAATTTTAAAAAAAGGTACATTTCTCTTGCACGTATAGCTACTTTCTCTTTGCATACACTTTTCATTTACACAAAACTTTTTCAACAGCTGCTTTTGTTTTTCTTGCTGAAAATTAACACAAAGTTATTCCTTGTGCCTCCTACACTATTCCCTTTCACAATGTGCTAATATCTATAATGGGGAAAAAGGTTACAGCCATGGAGAAAACAATAATAGAAATAATAGAATAATTATCCATTATTCCTCATAGTCCCATTTGTATTGCCAGTCAACATTTTGTTAGAAAGCTCTCAAAGCTCTGGTCCTTGAATTAAATTAATATTCCTCTAATAAATCAATTGCAACTGATTTGTTTGAAACTCAAAATATAAATAGAGAGAAATTCCTTTTTAATACCTCCTTATTGTTACTGCAGATTGGAGTTGATGCTGCATACAAATGACAGTGAATAGTTTGGGATATTTTAGACCAGAGAATACCTCATAACTGATGAACACAAGTTAGAATGTATTCTTCCAGAAGTCATGTATGTGATCCTAGATTTTCTGGGCGCCTCTAATGTGCAGGGAGAAATTCCTCCTTTTCACGTTTTTTTTTCCCTTTCTCTTAATATTTTAAAATCTGAGCCTTCCAAACCACACCTCTGCTCTAAGCTACAGAAATCAACCAGAACAATTAATGGGAAAAAAAAAAATAAAGCTTATATTGCATTATAATAATCAAAAGAGAAAAGATCTCACACTGTGGTACTATTTTGAATTTTGTGTCAGGTATCAGAGAAACAAAATACATAAAAGCAAGGTTAAATGAGAAATGCACATCCTGAAATAGTCTGAACCATTCACTTAATATTTCAGAAAAGGGAAGATTTGAAACTCTTACACTATCAAGCAGGGGCCTGTACCACCCTGATATTACAGCCTCTCTTTTTTTAGGTCTGGAAAGCATAAAGGAGGAGTAATATTACTTTTGGGAGGCTCTGTCTAGCATAGTTTGTGTGGGAGTTTTCTGAAAGTTTTCCCTGATAAATGATTTACCGGGACAGTAAAAAGATCAAGAAAGTGCTGAGCTGTCCTTTCAAGACAAATTGCTTTCTTCACCCACTCCTTGAAAACCTTTAAAAACTTACTGTAATGATTAATTTTCCAGAATTATGAAAAGTGTTGAAGTCCAGGGCCTATGACTATCTCATATCCCTCCTGGGATACAGACACATCATGGTCTTGAATTGAATCCTGCCTCGTGCATCCACGTATTTACTCTGGGTGTCCATATGTTTTACTTGTTACCTGAATTTCCCTACAGAGTCATTGGGGTTTTGGTATTTTATAATGCTGCATGTTTCACTACTAAACAAAACACAAGAGAGTGTTTTGCCCTCCTTCTTTATATTTTTTTCATCAAAATTATTTGTTTCCATTGTAAAGAGGAAACCAGACTCACAGGGAGGAAAGAAGAGGCAAGCAAGAAGATGCCAATAAAGGCAGAGAAGACAGAAAAGGAGGTAGAAAGAAAAGTCTGCACATACTCAAGGGGCTCCACTGCTTTTCTGTGATACTGGTGCCTCACTGGACCCATGAGGAGTTTTGCAATACACATAATAAAGAAATGGTGGTAGGAGACACATGGAGAAGAACAATTAAGAACAACAATGAGAAAAAAATTTACAGGAATAATTGTGCCTCATTAGAGGTATGATAATAAACAATTATATGTATTCCTAGTGATAATGATGCTGAAGTTCACTCTCTCCACTTACTCCAACTCTCCCCACAGTGCCACTGCTGTCTAATATGGCATATTTATGCAAAAGATGAGTTAGAAAATTAGATTCCATTAAAAAAGCATCAGGTATAATAAGGAAAGCTATGGAAAATAACCTGTTACGCTTCTGCACCTGTCCCTTCCAATGGTTTCCCCCACCCACCCATAAACATTTGACAAGCATTACTAAGTCTCATATTCTCTTGATCTCACTGAAGGAGAAACTCAGGCAGAGAAAAACTTGTCTACAAAGCATCTGGGCTAGGCACTGGGCCAGCCTGTAGTCATATGCATTAACTGTTTCTGATGCTTCTATATAGAATATTATTAATTACTGGCAATTTGTAGCAGCAAACCTGTATGAAGGTGCTATTAGCAGTGTGTGAACACAGGGAGAAGAGCTCCCCAGAGGAGCTCCCAAACACTCACAGTTTTAATAGCCATTAGAAGCTCACATTGGGAACAAAGATCTTTTAAGACATTGCTCCCATACTAATCGTGATGACGGCAGATAATTAATCAACAAACCCAAGCTCGGGGACTGCTAACTGAGCAAGGAAAACCTCATATCCACAGTGCAGCTGTGACTGCAGGCTGGAGTGCCTCACAGTGCTTACAAAAGCAACTACAAAAATATTTTCAAGACCTTTAGCAGACTCGTGCAGGACAGCTTATTCATCTACCACTACTGGGCTGATCAACTCTTAAAACCAGGGAGGAGAAAAGGTGATGGTGATGCAGACACTGCCAGCGGGGCACTCAAGGGTCAGGCTTTCATCCCCTATTTAGCAGTAATTTGGTATGTAAGGGTTGCATGAGCCTTTGAAGCTCAGCGCTGCTGTTTTTAAAGGCTCCCATAGTGTAACTGAAGCAGAAACAGCAGTGCAATAGCAGACACAGAATTCTTCTTGCAGAGTCTGCAGTTCTCTGACACGTCTGCTTGACTCTCCTTTCATGGCCGACAAACTTCCCATCAGGAACTAGTTAACAGGGACAGCCAGGAGCAGCACTGACAAGCAGCAGCTTTGGAGGAAGGCAGTCGTGTATTTAAAAAGGAAAAACCACCACGAAGAAGCCCACAAAAAAACCACATTATTTATTTTTCTGGGAGGTGAGTGGGAAGGGTTTCAAAGCATGGCTGTTATGCTATTTTGGCACAAAAAGTACTTTTCCAAATTCAAATCTTCCATCAGGCTGGCTTGGAAAATGGCATGTGGTTTAGAACCATGGCTTGCTCCTTTCAGCTTTGCCTCATCTTCCAGGTTAAAGTCTCAGCTGGGAGCATATCTGGGGGAAGGGAGGAGCATGTGAGAACCAGAGTATTCCCAGTGTGTTCCCACTGGCTGGCCCTGAGATCTGCAGGTAGTAAACACAAGCACTTTCCATAAAAGGACCTTGCTTGGCAGATACTGAGGGGAAAGAAAAGGGACTATTGCTGAGGTGGGGAGCAAAAAGAAGTTATTTGCTGGCAGAGGAGAAAGGAACGAAGGATGCTGAAAGGGTACTGGGCAGCTGCTTTTCCGGCTGCTATGGGAGCCAAGGGAAGAGCCTTTGATCTGCTGAGCAGGCCTGGGCTTGCTGCCAGGACCTACATCCTTTCTCCAGCACTGACAGCAGGCTTCCTTGCTAGCTCCTCTCTGATTGCCCAGTCAAAAAACAAGTGACGTAACTCATACAGGGACCTCACTGAAATGTTTCTATTATTACCAGCTCTGCAGAAAACATATGCTACAGATGCCTCAATCTGAAATTATCTTCTTGTCCAAGGCAGAACAAAAAGGAGAAAAAACCCATGAGGTCCTCTGGATTACATCTTGCAAAGCCTAATAAAACCCCTTCTGGCATACTGAGGGACTAAGCAAAGCCACTGGTTTTACAGAGGAACTACCTCTGCTGCATAGCACCTTGGCCAAGAAAACCCTTCTCCAACTGTCTATGCGCCATCACCTCTTGTGACTGGGAGATTTAAATAGGAATACAGATTCCAGACCTAACACAGCTTCTAGACCAATACCTCAAATAATGTTCTCAAGATGGCATTTCCTAAAGAATGAGCTGTAATTGCCAGCAGTGTTTAGAGTGATGTGGAGATCAGCCTGCTTGATATGTGCTGCTGCCCAAGAAAGGAGAACATGAAGGCAGCTGTGCTCCTCAGCCCTCAGACCAAAACATCCAGAGTATAGAGAATTTTTCTCCAGCACCAGAGTGTCTTTAGTCCTTGTTGCTGTAACATGCTATTGCTATCACTGCAGGTAAATTCTGCTTGGCCATGACCCAGGCTTACATCTTACCCCAGAACCAGCCAGAGAGTGAAACTCTTATCACTTGAAGCACAGAAATATGCTATGTTCTTCGAAGCAGAATCATATGCTTTTGCATGATGTAACCAAAAATTCACTTCACCTTCTTTGCAGCACAACAGCTTTTGCAGTGTTGTCTCCCCTTCCTTTTGATGCTCACCATCACTACTGAGATGGTGAGCACTAGACACTGAAGTTCTGACTCAGGAGTTTGGATGGTGCCATAAAATTAATGCAACCAAGCACTTCTGTTGTCTCAATAATGCTTCCATCTTGCTATCAGGTACTTGTTGCTTTGTGTTAATGTTATTAGCATGGCAGTGGCAGCTTGTCTCAGACAGGGTCCCCTGCAAGATTAGGTCTCCCCTAAGCCTTCTTTTCTCAAGGGCAAACAAACCCAGTCCTTTCCTCATATGGCAGACTTTCAAGTCCTTTGATTGTCCTTGTTTCCCTTCTCTGGAAGCTTTCCAGCCTGTTTCCATGTTTATACTCCATGGAAGGTTCCAGAGGACACTACCACCCTCCCTTTCCACCTGCTCCTCCTGCCACCTGAGCTGTGACTGAGCTGAAGTTTGCTCTTCTCTAGTCTAAAACTTTTGGTTTAGTACTAACCTTCAGTATGTCCAGCCAAATCCCAAACTCCACAACACTGTGATCACTACAGCCAAGGCTATCACTGACCAAGGTATTTCAAAGCAGGTTTCCTCTGTTTGTGAGTCCAGCAGTGCCTCATTCCTGCTTGGCACATCTCTAATATTATATGAGGAAGCAGTCCTAGGCACTCCTGGAACTTGGTGGATAACATGAGCTGCTGTACTGTTCTTCCAACAAATGTCTGGACAGCTGAAGTCACCCACATGAAGCAGGTTCTGTGAACCTTCCACAGATTGCTTCAGTGCCCCAAATATGGCTTTGTTGGTCTTATTGTCTTGGTTTGGAGGTCAGTAGAAGTTGTCTACTGAAACATTCCCCTTGAAGATGACTTCTCTGAGCATAAGGGCATTCTGTAGGGCTTCCACAGTTCCTGTGGTTGACTTTTATGCATCAGAACTTCCCCTTGATCAAAAGCGAGACTCCTCCAGTTTTGCCCTGCCTTTTTGAAACAGCCTATAGCCATCCATCACAGTCCTCCAGTCATGTGGGCTGTCCCAATGTTTTTCAGTTATTTCTATGAATAACTCTGCTCTTGATGAAACCCTTAGTCCCTGGTGCCACTTGGGGCACCAGTTTCAATCTAAATTGCTGTCTGCTACTGTTTGTGTGGACAGAACCTACAAAGACTTTGTGCATCTTTCTCCTCCCAGCTGCTAAGTTTTACTGAACCTTTCAGACATTGAGAAGACATTTTAAACAGAAACGTATTTATGAAGTTGGGGGTACTGAGAAAAGAACAAACAACAGAATATCAGTGATGAATTTTGAAATCACTGGTTAAATTGTGCCTTCTAGCACACACAATCAATATTAACAGACTTTTTTTGAATATATGTACCTGAAACCCATTTTTTTCACTTGTGAATCTCAATTACGTGCAATTACTTACTAGTCTGATGTGATATTCCTTAGGAGATTTTAATTTATTTTAATGAAAAAAAAGATTCTGATTTATTTGCATCACTGCTTCTTGAATCCATGGAGTAAAAACAAAACATCTAAATAGTTTTTCACATTTCATAAAAACCACAGATTTTCTCCCCTAGTCTTTTGCACTTCAATTTTAACACTTTTGGCACACTTGTATCAAACCCACACTTTAAAATAAAATGTCTGTCAAATAGAAAAGAGCAACACTGATCAGGAAAGAAATTATGTTATCCATCTTCCAACTGCACATTGCAAAAGTTGCAGTTTCCTAAAATGGACAACTTTGAAAAAGTAGTTGACAGTTTAATTTTTAATTTTTAATTTTAATTTTCTGCTATGTTAATACTTGAAGCTTTATTTTTAATTTTTCATCAGTAATAAACACAGGAGTGCAAAGATGTCAGTAGCTGGGTTTACAAGAACTCAACACATAACTAGAGATAATGCTGCAGAACAACTGCAAACACACTGCAGCAAGGCCCTCCTCACTCTGCCCACAGCTGCATAGAGGGTAAGGCTGAGCCAGTCAGATGAAGGATTTGTTAGAATTATCACATGGCAAGCTATTAAAAGGTTGCAATTTGGCCCAAAGAGGTGACACAAAAAAAAAAAATTGTCATGACAGATTTGCCTGCCATTGGCTTTTTGAAGGTGAAGGCACACAATGACTTGTTTTTTGCTTATGGCTGGGAAGAAGATGTCCATGTCCTCCAACAGCCCTTGTCACTCACCTTCTTGATGCTGTCTGTGTCAGCAAGAACCACTTGGACCTTCCTTCTGGAACTCAGGGCCAAACAGCCCAAATGAAGATGAAGGAGGAAGACCAGGAGGAAGACCTAATGAAGATGAGGAGGAAGACCTAATGCCAATAGTTCTATATCTAGTAGCTCCTCTTCTTTCTATCCTGTTCCCAGGCCTGTGACTCTGACAAATGACTCATTCTCTTAAAGGGCATCACAAACTTAGAGAGCTTTCTAAATTGGTACCATCCAGATCCTGCTCTGCAAAGCAGGCTCCTGGGACATAGAGCTGTGACTTAGCCTGCTTGAAAACCAGCTCAGGCTATATGCTTTTGCAATCTGGTGATAATAAGAACCAGTAGTACACCTCCTAGGCCTCTTTTTCAGCCTGTTGATAGTTCTATGTGTTTAGTATGTAACTGGCATCAGAAAAAGAGAAGAAAGCCTATAGGGTCAGAAATAGAAAACACTCACTAAACCAGATGCATTGCAGCTATCATAGTTTCCACTTACTTTTGCACATCTTTAATAATAGCCAATCCAAAATGGGACCAGCTGACAGGCTGCAATATATAACAATTATGTTCATGTTTATATGTGTCCCTAGCTTCCTTCCCCAAATGTACACGCTTGAAAAGCCTCGTGTTTTGCAGCCTCACCCAAACATCTGCAATCATTTATGGACTGAAACAGCTTGCCATCTCAGCCTAGGTTTTTCAGTGCACACTACAACTGATGTCATTTTGTATTTTCAAAAGAAACAAATATGTTTCCAGGCAAACCACATCACAGAACATGCCACAGTTATCAGTTCAAAGAGCCTCACTGACTCAGCAGATAGTGCTGTGTTTCATCTAGTCTTCCTGAGGTCGGGCAGGGAAATGTTAGCCCAGGAATACACATCTGTGTGTATACAAACAGCTTCAGCCTTCAGTTGTTCTGTCCTTCACTGCCCCCTGAAATAATCCTCAGCAAAGCGCAAGAGCTGTCAAGTACACGCTTGGGCAAGGCTTTCATATGAATCACAGTGCATTCTGGATTGGGTGTGTTTTGTGTGCCATTTTAGGGATGAAGAAAAACAGAATGATAGAAATGGACGTTGTTACTGCCATCACAGTGCAATCACATTATTATAAAGAGGTCCCTTAAACTTATATACAAAAGTGTGTCCTGCTTACATTTTGTCTTTTCTGCAGCCAACACCAGAACTAGGGTGAGAAATGTACTCCCAAAGGATCCTGGAAAGTGGAAGTAAGACAGGATTCAGGATGGTCCATTTAAACCTTTGCTTCTCCAATTTAGCAAAAGAAGCTAGACAGAGTTTGGGTTCCCAAAGGACTCCTCATGGATCCAGGCTCCAGTGAGAAACACTGATTAGACTGGACACAGCAGAGGCAAGACAGAACTGGCTCTGGGACTGCTCCTGACAAACCTGAACATGGTTTGAGTTTGTAACCTCATGCAAATCCCAGGCTGAGGCCTATGAAACTTTCCTGATGCACATTCAGCTGCATAAATCAAACTACGGTGTTGTAGTAAAGGGGACAAGTGGATGCTAACAGCTCAGCATTGGCAGGCACTGATTAAACACTTTGATGACTTTGATGACAGGCTAAGAGTGATAAATTTTCATTAAGTTCTGAAGGCATCCAGTAAACTTGCTAAAGAAATATTCTTTACTGAAATGAGAGGAATAAACTGTTCAGGGGATTCAAAGGAGTGATGAGTTTTTAATATTTAAATCATTTGGATTTACCTTGGGTTAACCCATTAAATGGGTTTTGACACAGCTGAGATAAGGAAAATATGCTGTAGCAGAAATGTAGACATTGTATTTCAGATGAGATGGAAGGGCTTCAGTTTCAGAAGACCACAAACATCAAATGAAGTGTCTTAATACCTTGATGTAACAACTTCAGATGGAAATGAAGAAAACATAAAAGATGGCTGTAAGAGTCATTCAGAGTTTTACTCCTGGGAATCAGTCTCTGTGCTGCCACTGGGACTACTGTCCAGTGCTTCTCTTCCCTGTTGAGGAAGAGAAGTCTGACATATGGACACACACACTGACGTGACTAAAATAAATTTTTATCATAGATTATATGTCCTCATGAAAGGTCTCCAAAGTGTGGGTGTTCTTTAAAGTAGGCATTCAAAAGCACAGGTATCTAAAAATGTGTTATTAAAGGAGAGCTATATGAGCTTTACAAGCCATATTTTCCCAAGGCCAAGCTGATCTTTTTTTCCCTTGTTCTCACAATTGAAGATTTCTTTTCAGAGACCCAGATCCTGAAAGATCTTAGTGAGAAATGACTTGTCATGTTACAAATGCCTCCTCTGCTGTCCCTGCAACCTGCCTGGCAGAGCCTTTTGAGCTTTAAGGTAATATCACAGTGAATAGTTTTGAATGTAAGTCATGCTTGGCATTTCAGATTTTAACTGTTTATACTTCTCTTGGGTTTACACAAATATGACAGTTCCAATGTTTGCTGTGGCACTTTTGTCTTAAGAGCTATTTACCATGATTTTATGTTTTGGGTGGTGACAACATACTGTTTCAGGTCTATAAAACATTTTGTTTTGGCTATCTGTACTTAATACAGGACAGTTGCTACAGCCACAAGCTCCTGTGCAGCTTCTATCCATTCCCCAGCAAGCCAATGTTCTCCAGGCCAAACATCAGTATTCATCATAAAGGCTGCTGTAGAAAAAAGGTTATTTCCCATCACATCAGTGCTACAGTGCTGCTGCAGAAGAAACACTTGCACTGCTCAGGAGCTGTGAGCAAGTCACAGAGAAATGACACACGGATGTGTTTGAAAGTCTGTAATGGAAATGTCCCCAGTAAATGGGCTGTTCACAAAGGATCATTTCAGCTCCTTCCAGAGCATGTATTAAGGACAAGATCTGATGGCAGTTGTCTTTACTGGTAGCAGTTTCCCCTGTTCACCGCCCTTTCTCTCTCTTTCTTATTTTTTTTTTTTTAATTTAAGTCCATATTCACAGCACGGGTCCTGAAAACAGCTGTATTAATAGAGTTGGAGGGAGAAAGAAACTGAAACAGGACCAGGGATACTGTATGACAATATCATTTCTGAAGACAGCATGCTACCACTAAAGTCTAATTTAAGGTGTGCAGAGAACCTCTGACTTTACACTGACTATGAGAGTTTTGGCCAGGGAGTTTTATTTTCCTAATCTGAAATTGGTTTTATAAGAACTTTTATTTAATATTGTAAGAAGTATCAAATTTATACTGATTTATATTGATGTTTACTTTCAAAATGAGGAGCAATTAATTACTTTGCTACCAAGGAATCATACCTGAGTTCACAGAGGTACTGGTATTTAAACAGATTTGTAAAATCAAAACTACTTGAACATCTGGTCAGCATAGAGGTTTCTGAGAATTTCACTTATCTACATCATCAAATACCTAAATACAGTTCTTCTCTACATTCACATTGGTGTAGTTGAGGCAAGAGTGTGAACCCAGTTCTGTCAGAGTTCTTTTTTACCCACCAGAAGAAAAAGGTTGACTGCCTGGATAATTCATGTATGGTTCTGTTTTAATGAATCAACAGTTAAGCACCCACCTCTAATAACGCCCAGATCTTTTAAAAGATCTTGACAATGCAAGTCATCCACCCGGATGTATGAAGCGTCTTCTAGGTTCGCCAGTGTAAGAATGCCAAGATCCTCTTTTTGTGCTGGTGAGCTCTGTAAAGCTGACACACCTAAGAAGAGAATAGGCTCATCTCCATTAGATCTTAAACACCTGCAATAAAACTGTTAGGAAAAATAGTTTTGTTGCAGAATCCTTCACCTTGGCAGCATTGTGAAAGCCAGGGTTATACAATTTAACATTGGGCTCAGCTGGGATTTACTTTGATATTCATCAATGAAAGGGTGATTTTTACAGAATACCCCTTTGAGAATAGAAAATAGAGCTTTGAAGTCTTCTGCTGAAAAGACAGGTGAGCTGATCTTTGCTTCATATTCCACAGGTGACAGTCAGTGTAATGGCTGTGGAAAGTTAAGCACCGTTTCAACAACAGAAACTAAAAGCAGTCAGAGCAGAAGCATTCATTACATGCACGGAAAAAGCAGACAGTGACTCTCCACTTTAGTCCTTTGTCTTGGAAGTTCAGCAGTGAATTGGAGAAGCTTTCCACCTGCCCCAGCATTGTGTGAAGTGTAATGGAATTGGGTCAGTTTGCTCACTGAAATGCTCCTCTAAAAGATACTGGCATAGATTCACCTTGGGGCTGACTGTGTTTTCTTTCAATCAGTTACTGCAAATTGAGCAGTTGCAAGAGCCTCTCTATGGAGAGCCCAGGGGATGCACTTTTCCTGGGCATGGCCAGCTGAAACTTCATGAGCAGAAAGCAGCCAGACTTTCAGCAGGCATAAAATGCAGGTATAGCTGCTGAAAGGGCAGCCCATTTCCAGTATGTAGATAACCCACTTGCTTCTTTCCTATCTGTGTATCCAGATTTGCTTCCAGGGAAGTCTAGGTCAGCTGGGGAGATGGTTGCAGCCTGGTCATTTTCCACAAGCAGGACTCTGAGGAGCCAGGATTCTGAGGGTACATGGACTTTACCAGTCAAGACACAGGCACTCTGACCGAGTATCAGCCTGTGTGGATGGACCAGGAGAAAAGACTCCTTTAATAAACAAGTGAAAAAAGTTACTTCTTATTGCCTGCTCATCTGGCTCTTGACACTGAACTGTAAGGCTCTAGTATTGAGAAGAGATGTAAAAAATTTACTGGAGGGTGAGTGGGTGTTAAGCAGCAACTGCTTGGTACAAAGAAGCAGTACATTGAAATCAGCACTGAAAACTGGTGAAGAACACCAACTCTTTCAAACATGATTAGAATTAATGGTTTCACCGTTTACATTTTGTGGAGTCATGTCACCTGAACATTTTTCGTTGGGTAGAAGCCTCACACTATTTAAAATCCAGCGTCCTGAGGCACTCCTTTCTCCAGAAGAACAATAACTCCCTCTGGTGTTTGCCTGCTATTGTTACTGCCTCCGCCACAGCCCTGGGAAGCCGTGCCAGAGGAAGGAAAGCCTGCCAGATGATGTATGAACTATAAACATTCTTTCCTTAAGCGATGGCATTTTACACTTTGGGCCGAAAGGCCATCGCTTCCAGCGGGCCGGCCCCAGGGGCACTCAGGACCGGGAACATCGGGGAAGTGGAATGCCGAACTCCGCTGCTGCCGAGGGCTCATGCTGCCAAAGACTCATTTACATGCTCCCTGCATTTATTTAATTACATGAACAGTAGGCTTATTGCAATGTGTCCGGATGCTTTATTTGATGAATGCTGGAACTTACCAATCCAGTCCCGAGAGGGTTGGGATACACATAGGGATATGTCAAATGGCTGGATGATAGTTCAGAGTTAATGAATTGCTGTGCTCAGCTCTTGGGACAGACAATGTGGAACTGTCATTCAGCTGCAAACATATTTACAGGAATGCTGTCACAGCTTTGAGGCTCAAATCTGACCTACAAGTAAGTTACCAGCTACATCTGCAGGCAGAGGAAGAAAAATGAGATGCAAGAGAATTAAGCTCCTGCCCTTTGGGCTAGACCATATTGATCTATTGCCATAATAATGCTGATTGTAAATTTTCTTAATATGAAATTTATGAGATAATAAAAACTTTTAGTCTTAAATATATATTGCACAATAATTTTAAAGTACATACTCAAAATTTTTTTTTTCAGATTTCAGCTGCGATCAGATGGAAACAAATCTCAAGACAAGATGAAGGACACTAAATGTTTAATTGCCAAAGAGAAGAGGCTATTTTGATGGGATGTTTAATAGAAATTTCTTCCTGGAATCATTCAACTGGATGCTCACTCCAAACAGCCCAGAGGCTTTTTATATTTGACCTAAATGTCTGGATTTTTTCTCTTTTCTTCAGCATATCACGGAACAGAAATCTGTAAGCTGATTATTGTTGCTTAATTCTCTTCTGAATGAAAACATCTTTGCATATTTCAGACACTGCTATATAGAGCTGAAATCAGAAAAGCTGAAAGAGCTTGAGAGCTCAATCTAAATCCCAACTGTCTGGCTCTCTGGCCAATGCCTTGTATTATACAAAGTGTGTAACCATCCTACACCTTTGATGTAAAACAACTCTCTTTTAATGTGCTGTAATCTCTTATTCCCTTTGTCTCTCAAATAATAATCCTCTTGCTCATGGTAATCCTTAAAATCACATATGCTCTTTAAAGCTTTTCTTTTGGAAAGTATTCACACCCATTTTTCTGGGCACTGGCAACTAAATATTACAGACAACCCGATTCTTCTGACTTTGACCAAGACAATTGGAATTTTTTGTATTCCACATTTACTGCTTGGCTGGAACTGGGTCAACAAAATGAGCAAACAGTTTCTAGCTGTCCAACAGAACCACAATGTGCGGACTGTTTGTTTGGCCAAGGCAGAGGCACAAGATGTTTCGGAGAGTTAACAGGAAACAAGTAAAATGACATTTTTATTTGGGTTATAAAACAGAAAATGAAGTTTAGTTGTCTAGAATGATTGAAGAACATGTTCTCCTGGACTGTTGAAACAAGCTAGTAAAAGAAAAATTCTCACCTCCTAACAGTAATAATCAAGCCCCCTAGCACTGGCTCCTGGACACTTACAAACATGCTGCTGGCTACTCAAAGTTTCATTAATGTAAGGTTAAATATTTTTAGATATTGCCACCTTAAATCAGAGGTAGAGGTTGAGACTAGAATGACTTAATCAGATCAGCATGTAGACTTAAATGATCTAATAATGACAAAAGGTGATGATTAGAATGGAAGTCTCATTAGATCAGATGTAATATCATAAATGACATAAACTGCATTAATTGCAGGACAGGATGAATATGAGCCTAAGAGTTCAAAAAGAGAAATCTTTTAAAAGGTCTTAGAAGATCTTTTTAATTTGTTGACAAATGTGCACATTGCCATAAGGAATTTGTGGCAAGCTGGGAGGAGTTCTGGGGCACAGTTTCCAAAGATACAACAGCACAACCTGCTGATCAGACCACCTCATCTTGTCTGTCCAAGCCCAGCCAGTTTGCCTCACTCACTCCCCAAAAGACCAAGCACAGAAATTTCTCCAGGTTTGCTTTTTACAGAGAGCAGGGTCTGCTGTTCTGTCAGCAGGACAGATCCTGGCTCTACTCCTGATGTCTAGGAGCGTTTTACTTTTTTGCCCTTGTTGGAAGGTGCTTCCCCCCATCCCTGGGCATGGGAATTACTCATCCATAGCCCCTCTGTGTTGATCTGTCCTGCACAGACATGTTATCCCTCCTCTCCTGAGCCATCACAGGGAGGGATCAGTCCTGGGCTCTGGGTCAGCTGCTGACTCACAGCAGCTGCCCCGGGGATGATGGATACACAGACTCCAGCTGAACAGCACAGCTCTCTGGCGTCACTAACTGGAGTTAGTGTTTCACTGTGCTTGTCATCTGATCTTGTCACTACAAGAGGTTTAAAGTGGCTCCTGAAGTTCTGTGAAACTCTCATTCTTGGACAAAATCAAGGCAATTTTGCACTTCTTTCCTATAGAGCATAACCCGCACCTCATGAGTCACAAACCAGAACACACAAACTTCCCAATTTCGAGATTCTGAGGAATGGGATCTTGATGGTTTCTGAATCTAAGCAGCTTTGAACTTTCAATGTTCAGGGATGCCTCACAGACCTGCAGGTCCCTCTCTGCAGTGACCTGTGGGAGCTCAAAGAACTCTACCCAGGCGTAACAGGAACAATAAATAGTACCAATAAGCACTCCAAGCTGAAGTGGGCTGCATGTGGGAATCAGGCAGTACTATTTCTAAAAGAAAGGCAGGAAATTAGGCTCTCTTATGCCATTTCAAATGTTTACAGTAAATCAGCAAAATTAATGGTTGTAGCAGATAGAAACTTTGCTCTGACTGAGAAATTCACTGTACTCCAAGCAAACTAGCCAAATATTAATTTCCTTACAGCTGTTTTCGCCATTTATTTCCTTGATTTCCCAAAACGATGTCAGCTGAATTTTCTCATGAGTGCAAACATTTGTGTTGCAAAAAATAAGAAACTTGAGAATTTAATCCATTTTTAGGAAATAAAGTTAACTTATCAACTATAAGTGCTAATCTTCCCATCTCACATGAAATCCAGAAACTTCAGATAGATATAAAGCACTTAGGTAACTTGATTCTTTGCACAAAGATTTAGATTCTAAACATTGATGGCAAACACTTGTCAAAAGGAACCAGGTTTAATTTGGTGAGCAGAAAAAAAAGTGAGGTATAACACCAGGGTTACAAACAAGATACCTAGGAAGATGCTGAACAAAATTTTTCATGCAGATGTACCAATGCATATAAAAGAAGGAACCTCATCTCTTCCATTTCTCTCTCTAAGGAGGATCAAAAGCCTAGCTATCGCAGGGAGCATCCTTGCTTTCTTTAGTCCTCATCGAGGTGATGACAAGCAACTCTATTCTGCCAAACCTTAATTAGGTAACCACTTTCCCAGTCTTTGTTGGCAGTGTATTGATTAGACAAGCGTAACTATTAAATTTTGAAATATGTTGCTTCGTTCAGTTTCTGAACTTTTAAAATCCATGAGTTCACTCCTAAATCATTTTTAATGTTGATTGAGAAACAATTTATTGAGGTAACTATATATAAAAAAAATCTTAATTGAAATGAGTTTAAATGAACAGAAATTAAAAGAGAGGCAAATGAATTTAAAAGCATGGCATATATGCTAATACTATGAGAAAAAGAAAACTTCCATATTCAGATGGGAAGTTTAATGTTATCAGCACTCACAAGATTAGAATCAGAAGGTCTAGAGTAAAATTCAAGCTCCAATTCCCTTTTTATTTCAGTTTTTTTCATCAGTGATACAGGGCCAATAATCCTTACTTTTCTCATTTGTGAATTGTTGCAAGGATGAAAAATACAATGTCAATGTTGAGTACTATCATAATTAGTTTTATAAGTGGGAATGGAATCATGAAGATATATCATAAAAGTAAAGAAATTGGGTATTTGAAACCATAAATGCACAACATTGAACACATCAGGAAATAGTCTGGTGAGGTATAGAAATGAATCTTTTTTTTTTTCCTGGTAATGAAGCAAAATTTCACAAATCACCATATGATTTCTTTTTCCACATATTTCTGACTAAGGAGGTCCATTCTGAAAATGCTTATGGAACAATTTTTGAAAATTAATACTATCATAAGTGCAAGTATCTTTTGATGCATGTATGGCTAGAGTGGGAGATTTTCACTTTACAGAAGAGTGGTTGCATCGACAAAGAACAGGATTATGTAACTAGTAAAATTTTGTAGTTAAGTGAATTCCAAAGCAGCTAGTGATACATGAAAAAGGAAATTACAAAGTCCTTTTTAATTATCTCTCTGTATTAAAAAAAATTAACTGTTCTCACCTGGAGAATTCACAGAGGACACAGATAGCACAATAGTAGAACTAACTACAGAAGAAGGAAAAAATCTCCTTAAAATATTAAAATCAATGTAAGCTAAATTCATCAGTTTAAGATAACACATGACAAGCATTATTGGCTTATTGTTTGTCCAGGCAGTGAGTAGAACAAGATGGATGACAAACCTTACAAGTTACAGCAATTTATCAGTTGCTTATAAAATAGTTTAGCCATATTACCCTATAAAAGTGCATGTCTGTATATCAGAAAAGGTCTGACTTTGTTTTTTGAATCATAGACATCAGCTGTTTACCTCTGAGTCGATTTTTAGGATTCACTCCACTGACAAACATGGGAGTGAAATGCTTTGGAAACTCTGTCCCTTTAACTTTTTCACTCCTAATCTCAGCAAAACTTCACAGCAGCAAGCACCTGCTTATCATTCAAAACAATATTACTTAGTGGCCTTTGGCAAGTTTCCTTTCAAATTAAGTCAAAATTAAGCCTACATTTTCATTTATGGCTGAAACACAGAAATTCCAACTCAACTCATATTCTAGGAATTTCTAAATCAATATGAAGGCTTAAACTCCCATGTGATTTTTATGTTTAGGTTGCAGAAACAGGCACTGATGTAGTTACTCTTTAAAAAATAAACTCACCATCATCCTAAATTTTTTTCTTAAAAAAAACCTTTATAAGCAATTAAGTGAATCTGGAATACAGCATGGGTAACCTGCAGCAAAGTGTATGAACTGCATACACTATTTGCTATGGATGCTTTTTGTGAGCTGAGGATCCCTCTGTACATTATGTAAGAGGATAAGACCAAAATGACAGAATTTTAAAAGTGACTCTCAAACTATTAGATTTTGCATGCTGACATGCTTACCTGCATGGTGCTACACCTTTCTGTCCTGATTAAAATGTGTAAGAATGTTAAAGTGAACCAACTGCACATCAAAAGTATGATGTCCATGATCCCACAAGTGCTTGTGTACCAGCCATGACTGCTGATAAGAGATGGAAAATGCCTCCACCAGCTCCCTCAGTACCCTTGGGTGATCCCAGGGTCCTGTGTGTGTCTAAGTGGTGCAGGAGGTCACTGACCATTTCCCCTTGGAATATGGGGGTTCACTCTGCTCCCTGTTCCAGTCTTCCAGCTCAGGGCTGGAGAACAACTGATCTTACAAAGATTGAGTCAAAGAAGGTATTAAGTAGCTTGGCCTTTTCCTCATCCATGAGGATGTTTTCCTTTCCATTTCAAAGCAGTGTTAAAACCTTCAGTTAAGATATGCAGGTCTGCCACTATGTCAAATCCTAAGCTTTTAACACCAAACACATGATTAGTGTTGTCAGATCTGTCAAAATTCGGCAACTTCAGCAGATATTAAATGCAGTAGCACCGACTCCGTTGTCACAGCTGGGTGGCTGTAGCAGGACTTGTCACAGGACTGAGTCCCTCTGTGAGGTTTCCAAACCTCCCTGTTTCCTTCTGCTCCCAGAAGTCCCTTGGGGTGACCTTCTGGGCTTTTCATCTTCTCTAAAACACCCTGGGAGAGCTTGAGCACAGGGCAAGCTTTCTTGGTGATGGAGCAGCAGTGAAGGGATTTAACAGGTGGCTGGTGGCTCGACTTTCTGTTTAATTGACCATCCTAATGCTGTTGAGATCAAATTATATTGTTTACAGTGTGTTATGAAACACTACTTTGGACAGGCTATTTTTCATTATTACTGAAATCAAGTAACTGAATGCAAAGGACAGCTGTGCAAGAAACATATTTTGTAGCCAACACTGTATTGTATTACACTATACTATCAAAAGGCACTCAGTGAATGTCAGGGTGTGTAAGACTCACTGGCTCAAGTCTTCTGAAAATGCATCTTTCCTGAATCAAGACATATTACAAGAAAAATGAAACAAAAAAACCTGAATTTCAGTTTTCAAAGAATTTCTTATACAGTTGCTACATACTCAAATCTCTATGGACCCATTTGAAATCATAAAACCAAATATATATATATATATATATATATATATATATATATATATATATATATATATATATATATATTTATAAGACTTATGAAAGCTTTTCATGGCAGAAATTGATAATTTCAACTTTGATACACCAGGCTCTTACAGGATTTGAAAGAAGCAGCTGCACAGAATAATTAGGCAGCTGGAGATCAACCTTCTGCAGCAATATAAAGCTCTAGTTTCTGAGCCTGCAGGGATATGCGATATCAGATTTTAAGCAGTGACGTCTTAACATGCAGAAGAGCTGTCACTGCTGTTTTCAGTTTCAAGAAGGAAATTATTTCTGGGGGTAGAGCCAAATTTAAAGAGGAAACATTTTGGGGGAGGGTATTAAAGCTAAAGCTGGAAGCTCTTTGAAATGGCAAACATGTTTGAAACAGCAAAGTTTAAGCCTTTCTTTTAAACATTTCTTATCACTACTTCTACCTTTCCAAAAATACTTAACACAGGTTAAAAAGGTTAAAAAGGTTAAAAGGTTAAAAATCAAGTATTTTTGGAAAGGTAGAAGTGTGATAACCTGTTTGATAAGGCTTGCAACTCAATGCAAAAATTGTTACAGCTTATGGGATCAACTTTATTCCAGCCTTTTTCAGTCTCTGCATTTCTTTTAAAGAATAGCTTTTCTAAATTTGAGATTTTATTAGGATGACTGGTTAAATCTCTAGACCATTAAATACTGCACAGAGAGCATAAAAAGTGGTTGTTTACCTCTTCTGTGAGTGGATTTTTAGGATTCACTCCACTGACAAACATGGGAGTGAAACGCTTTGGAAACTCTGTCCCTTTAACTTTTTCACTCCTAATCTCAGCAAAACTTCACAGCTGCAAGCACCTGCTTATCATTCAAAACATACATGTCCCAACATTGGATACTGGAAAAACTGGGGGACCTCTCTGAGAGCTAGTCAGGTACTATAGGATTCCCAACAGTGCATGGCTGCATTTGCATTTTCTGCCTGTAAACAAACTCCATATGACAGTGGAAATGACTTATTAACACAAATTGTTACAAAATCCAAACACTGAAGATCCTAGAGAAAACCACACACAGAGAGGCATAAGCTACAATTTAAACTGAATTGAAACTGGGGAAAAATCAGAGGACAGATTAGTTATGAAGTCTATATTATATATTTTTCTGTATAATCAATATAGCCATTTATCTGCACATAATACATAAGTTTTCCTTGAGGATTCTCTCAATATATGCCCTGTACTCAACCTGTAAAAAAACCCCATAGCCTTTTTATGCCTTAACTCAGGCCATTTGGCTACTTCTTCACGAAATGGCTACTAATTCCATAGAGATTGGGTGCAGAAGGTGATCACCTCCTACGTGCAAAGGAGAGCTCCCTGTGACTTCACTTCTATCTCAGCAATTAACCAAGAAAATGGGCATCTCCAGCCAGAGACTTATGAAACAGGTTCAAAGCAGGCAGACATGCTCCTGTCCATGGCAGGGAGTTGGAACTAGCTGATCTTTAAACGTCCCTTCCAGCCCAATCTGTGATTCTGTGTCGCTCTGATACCTGCAGGAAATTGCTTGTTTAACACCACACAGGAGCTTTGTGTCAAATGCAGGGAACAATCCAGCTCCACAGGGCAGCTTTCGTCTGCCTTCCTGAGCAATTTTCAGTCACAGCTTCTTCATCAAAATGTTCTCCAGTCTTATTAGTTTCTATCCCATCTTGTTGAGTCACTTTGAATTTCCTTTGTATTTTATTTTAAAAGCCAACTACTGCAGGTCAAAGTCTAGTAAAATTTATCTTTTCAAGTTTAAAAGCTCTTCTGGGTCTTTTTGGGAAACTCACTATAAAGAATAGGATGAAAATGATCTACCTCAAAACATAACAGACTTGAGGTTCTCTCCCAGCTGGTCCCAGCTGAATGTCCCTGTGATCATGGCAGGTTCTTTTAGAGACCACAGTTTAACACTCTTCCTGCTGTGGCTTGCCACTTAAGTCTTCTTGCCTTGTCTGTCACTACCATTCCAATTTAAGTCCCAGGCTTACAAAAATGCCATTCTGTCTCCTTGTCTATCTCAAGAATCAACAAGCAGTTTATAGGTATCCTACAGGGTGACTACTTTGTCTTCCTGATATTTGCTCTTGCAGCTCCCCAAGAGAGTTGGCTTAGGCAAAGACTTGGCCCTGGAGTTAAACATCTGTTTTCCAAATTTTTTTATTTTAAAAACAAAGTACATCACCATGGCCTGGTACTTGAGAGGGTTTTTGCCCCTCAGCAAGTGAGAATGGTTTCGTTTTGGGAAGAAAAATATCTTGTTGAACATGTTATGCATTATCTTTCTCTTTTAAAGATGACCATGAAAGACAGCAAGTGCTTACATTCTGCCCTAGTCTCTTTATTAGGAAGCAATGCTTGCTACAAGCAGGACTTTAAGGAAATCAGGCATCCATACATTAAGTGAAGATCTCTGGAAGAAATTATTAGCACTTTGTTTTAAGTGATTCCCTTTGTTCTCACATGATCATATATGCATAAGTAAAACCAGCTGTTCTCAGGCTTCACAAAAGTGATCTTTCTCTGTGTGAATTTAAAAGGCCAGAGAGCTGCAGCACTGCTTAGTAGGGCTTATTGTTGATGCTAATGAAGAACAATTGGGTCAGAGGAGGAAGCAGCCACATCTTATTTTCATTATTGGTCTGCTGGAAAGCCGTGACCCACATTTGCAGTTACTTCCAAGAAACTTCTCATTTTATCCATTTCCAGTTTGAGATGATCCTTTGTCAAAAGCATACACAGGTATCCTTCAGGGAAATGTGGATTCATACTGCAGCTTTTTGCCTGGGACCAATTTGTTCACTAAATTGGGAGTGGAAGTAATGCAAGTTGTTGATGCAAGGAATGTAGACAGGAAAATCCGTTTAGAAATCTTTCAAGATTGAATAAAGCTGACAAATTAAAAATTCATAAAACTGAGGCACAACAACAGCTTTCAAGAAAATAAGCATTGTTAATACCAAATTTGCAAAGCTCTGCACTAGAACAGGCACATATCAGGTAGAGCACCTGTTGAAGTATTTTAATAGCCTTCCAAATCAAAAATGTCATTTCACATTCCTTGTTTCCAGGATCAGATGTCAGTCTCCTTGGAAGCAGGAAGTACAGCTGATAACATCCACTGTTTCACTTTCAACAGCTCTGGCTCATTGTGACTTCCCAAGCATTCCTGTTTTTCTAAACATTGTGAGAACAGTTTCCATTTTCGCACTTGAGGGGGGGTGATGGTACCAAGGCAGCTGCATGACTTCCAGAAAAGTGGAAGACAAAGGGCACCCTTCAGCAGTTCAGGCTGTGCTGCAGCTCACACTCAGCTGAACTGCACTGCTCAGAGCTGTCTGTCCTCAGTGCTATCTGCAGCTGTGAAACCCAGAGCTGTGCCTTGGCTGCTGCGAGCTCCAGCGTGGCAGGGTCACACATGGCAGCCCGTCAGGCACTCAGGCCGTGGAGGAACTAGCACTAAGCACTAAGCACACCTGCATGGTTTTGTTGTGATTTCACAGGTATCCTCAGCTGCTCAGCTTCAAAAGACATGAGATGAATAGGCTAACTTCTGATATACAAAGAGAATTATCTAGAATATATTTCTTTAAGGGCAAAATTCATTTTGGCTATGGAAATAGTTTTGCCTTCAGTGTGCAGTAAGAGTTTTTAACATTTCAGTTAGGGTACATTGAAAGAAAAAAGGAACTAGCCCATGACATTTTGGATATCAGAACTACACTCAATTCAAACTACTGCTATGATTATCAACCTAATTCTTGTAAAAGGAGCTGTATTTGTTTCAAACCTAGTTAAGAGTTTTGTATCTTGCGCTGGAGCAGATCCTTATGACCAATTCTGACCCATTAGCAAGAAGAGGGTTCCCTGAAAGCATCAAATGAGATAAATCACCACATGCAAATGCAGTTAATAAAAAACTCGACCCCGTGCCACACAGTTCGTGCATCTGAATGAACCATAGGCCTTGCTCTCACCGTAAATGTTACATTTTAAAATCTGTAAGTTGGAAGAACACAATATAATGTAATGGTACTGTATTTGTAACAACTTGTTCAAGAAGTGATTTTTGTAAAAGAACTATCGTGAAGTGGAGCTGAGCCAGCCAGATTACTGCCAAAGCTTCCTGCTGAATATGATTAGATAAAGGGAGAATGGAGACTGGAGAAAATTGATCCTCTCAGCAGAATTTGCCATAATTATATGCAGGATGGGGAATTAGTTATTATTCTGCTGTTAAAACCCTCAAGTGGCCAGAAGAAACGTTCTTGCATAATCTGCTTTTTCCATCTAGTCCATGTAAAATGAAGATCAAGTTAAGAAAAATGGAGATGTGCCTGACCAAGTTCTATAAAGCTGGTAATTTTTTCCCCTAAAGGTTAGACAGTAGAAAGGGATATTGGGATTGCCTTACCAGCACTTCTCCAATAGCCAGCTAACTTTTGTTTAACAGAAATTTTCATTTTAAGAAATTAAATCATGAATTTCACACATGCAATGCAGAATAGCCTCAAATGCTCTGGAAAGGCATCGTCTTTGTGATGGTTCATTGCCAGCCTGACCTGAACTCTGCCTCCTGACATTGTTGTGACTCAAATTCTCATGTTTTTACTAACACAACAGGACTGATTGCAAATTTCTGTTTTGGAAGGAACACATGGCTTGGAGCTTTCTCATTGCTGCCTTATGTAAGTGGAAATGGTGCTAATAGGATGAAATAAGAATTCAGAAAAGATACAGAAGATTCATTAACACAACAGGGAATAGGATATATAGCTTAGCAAGAAGAGGGGGATTGCCCTTGATGCTACTTGAGTGCCCTTGAGTGCAGTGAAACAGCAATGACAGAATGGTGGGAGGTGGGCACTGCTGGCCCATGGGCCAACAGATGAATTCGGTGACAGAGGGATTGTGAGCCCAGCTACACAAGTGGAATCCACCTCAGTGCTCATCCTTTCCAAAAATCAGAAACAGTTACATAATTATTCAAACTAGCAACATGGAAGAGGATCAGAGGAAAAGAAACAAAAGAAAGAAGCTGTGAAAAAGGACAGCTTGTTTGAAGGATAATTATATGCAGTTAAAAAGAACTAGGAAAAAAGCCCTGGTATTGTGTGCTTACAGATTAGCAATGATCTTTCTTTAAATGCAGTCTGTGCTAGTTATCCCCATTTCTTCCACTTCAGAAGCTGCAAACATGATGGTTTCATGGTTCATGACTGGGTGGGTAACCTTAGCTGCTGTATTTCTACAAGCCACCATATCTGGTCTGCTGAGATGGCCTCACTATAATTCTACTAATTAAAACACAAAAAGGAAAAAAAAAGGAAAAAGGAAATTTGATTTCCTAGTAGGGACCCAGAAAAATCTCTCAAGTTGCCGGAGCTGAAACACTGTCATCTCCTCTTCACTTCCTACTTGTAACCCATTCCCTTTCTTCAGACAGGAATGACACTTGTCTGCTGGAGCTGCCTTGTTTGTCCAACAATACATTGGACTGGGAATTGAAAGAGAGTTCTTCTTCAAGCTAGCCAGAAGGGTGCAACTGGGGGAAACCAAAAAATTAAAATATGGGCAAAATTAGAGGAAATGAGTGTTACAGCCATGGGTGATTAATATGCATATGCTCAGTAGGGAATGTTGCACAGCAGTAACATTATGCCATAATGCTTTTAGCAGATATAAAATATAACTATATAAATGATAGGCATCTGAATACTGTCTGAAGAGTCTGTAGTCTGACTTCTGGAGGGGTGTTGCTGGCTGACAAACTAAAAGATATCTACATTTTTCATAGGCAGCAAAAGATGAAAGATAAAAATCTATGAGACTAGATTAATTAAGGACACATCATTAGTTTTCTCTAAAACAGTATTAAAGAATGATTGGAGAGCCATTATCTGTAAAAATCAGAATAAATGTGCTAGGAAAAATGGTGACTGATTTGAGCGTCATGAGGTCATCAGATACAGTTTACTAAACAGCAGTTTTTATTGAGGAAATGAGACATGCCATTAGCTTCAGCCTGTCCCCAAACAAATCTTCATTAACTAACCACTTCTGTGAAGCATGGCAAACAGCTCAGTCTTGATTATTGTGGGAAGTCATCAGGGACTGCACCAGAGAAATCTGTGTAAATACAGCTCCAGGAGAAGACATGCCAGTCACCTTCAACAAATATTAAATATTAATTCAATGGAGTTAAATAGGAAATCTTCATTGAGAGTAGAGATGAATAAAAGTGTATGAAATAAAAAGTCTTTTATAAGACACATTTTAAGCAGACAAACTGATAAGAATCAGCAAAGCAGCTAAAGGATAAGTGGAAAGCTGACTGGCAGATGATGTGCATCAGCAGCACACAAGGCATTAGCAGGCCTTGTCCTATAAAATTATTTAATGACATTACCACTTTTGCAACATGAACTTATTTTCACTTAATCCAATTTGAGAAATACAACACTTTCCTTTTTTTGATGAAAAGCCATAATTTTATAACTTACTGCAATTTTAGGAAGATGTATGCTAATTTGGATTTTGCAAAATTTCTACAAACTGCCCCAGTAGAAAGATACCCACTTCTTCCTGATACTTTATCAAAAAGCAAACATGCACCAGTTTTATGTCACAAGTGAAATGTTTTTCATAACAATATGAATGAGCTAGATATTGCTGACGGTTTGAATTAATAATTTCCCTGGGCTTTTTTCTCCCTCCTAAGAAGCATATTGTCATGCTCCAATAATAATAATAATAATAATAGACTTTTCAGGAGAATAAAATTAGATGTAAAAGATGATGCCAGATTATGCTGATACAGCCAGTACACTTCAGTGTCAGAAGCTGACTGTGCCTCAGGCCCCAAATTAGTTAATGTCATGCTGGAAGTGAGAAAAAGGAAGCCTAGACCAGGTGGGTATGCCTAATCCTGCACCCATAATTAATGTCACATGTTCACAATTACCACACTTATGTTGTTCAATAAACACACTGGGGTTTTTTTTGAAATTTGTCGTAATTGACAATTTCAATTACATACATTTTGGCTTTGGTAAAAACTACTTTGTTCTTGTGCATCTGCATAGGCATTGGCCAGAATGCCACCCTAAAAGAGTTCCTGACACTTTTCCATGCCTGCTGGAGAGGCAGTTGTCCGAAGATGGAGTGAGGATTTTTCTCCACATCAGCAATAGCTGGCAAAGTTCATTGTTTGCCAGTTCTTCAAAAGATATGTATGCACCAAACAATGTGCAGAGGAGGAAATAACAAAGGGTCTGGGAGAAGTGCACATGATTGCAGTGCAAATAGAAACAACCCCTTTAATAGAGTCATGCTAGTATGCCATGGGTGGTCTTCTTTTATCATTGTTTAGCACACATATATGAAATATATATGAAACATGGTGTTATGGACAACAGGGCACCCAATATTCCTCCATCTTATTCTGCTGAGCATGATCTCCTTGTTAACCATGAAGAAGGAAAGATACAGCTGCCTGTTCAATCTCTTCCATTTATGGATGTGACAGAAACAATCCTGGCATTGGGTCATAAAATCAGTTTTTATTCTGCTGCAAATTTGCCTGCTACTGCAGGATAGGAGAAGTGTAAATTTACCCCAATGTCACTCCTCAGGATCTAATTTTTTTAGTAGCAAAATGAAAAAAAAACCCAACCCGAAAATCTGAAAAGATTCCCTGGAAATTGTTTTGCAAGCCATGTCTGTATTATGCCCTAGAATCTCATTGCCCAGTTTAAAATTTCAGCATCAAAAGGACTAGAAAAGTTTACATTTGTTTCTTCTAAAAAAATATCCTAAACTGGATTCCAACAGATTCATGCTCCTGCCCAGACTCCTCTGGTTGTAAAGGTACTGGCAGTGAAATAGAGGAGCCAGATGTTTCTGTGACACCAGGCATACAGAAATCATGAACTGATACTGTGATGGTGGCAGCTGAGGACACTCAGCACCTTACACAACTGGACCCTCAGTGGGCAAATTTTGCAAGAAAAGAAAGACATGTTTCAGCTTTGTAACTTAACAGACTGCCCTGGTCTGCAATATTGTACTTAATATTTTAAGACATGTATCTGCAGAACAGATGGGGGAAAGCATTCCCCTTCATTTGATGAAATTCCAACACTGCTGCTGTGGTCCCAAAAATTCCCACAGCTATTCAAGCTTTCTATCTAGTGCCTACTTATCTGTCATGTTCATTATTTTCCATTCACTAGTTTTGCCAGCCCTTTGAAGGCAATAAAGGGATTCTGGACACCATTAACTTGACGACCATTTCATATCCCTCTATATCTCCTGCCTGCAGGAAAACTGGAATCTCATCACAACCAGAAAATATGTTCCAAAATAAATGTCAAAAACCATCTACACTGGGAGCTCAAACAGCATCAATAAAACGTGCTGGACAGCACATCATCTTCACCTAGTCTACACATCAATTCATACATGATAAAGGAATAAGGAGAAGAAAAAGTATTTTGGAAAAACTCAGGTTCAAAGCTCCATGCATCTGTTTCTCACCATCAACTATTCACACAGAGTTACTGATTCTACATAATGAATGATTTTTGAAGTGCAGGCCACAATTCTCTTTTATGAAACTCTTCTGGACCTACTTTGCTACTCAAAATCTGTATTTTTCCTTTATCCTTCTCCTTCCCCTTTTGTCAATTCTTCTCATCTTTTTTTACTTAACCATCAAACTCTTTGCTCTTCAATGAAAGCAGACGTTGAATTAGGAAAAAAAATGTTAAGAGTAAAAACTGCTTTAATTGCTACTCATTTACAGATACACATTTTCTCCAGTGGTGCATGTCACCTGTAGGGTGGGCTATTGTATTCTATTAAATAAAAAAAAAAAAAAAATGACCACCCACATGTTTTCAGGTTCAGTTCACCCTACAGGTATTCCTTGACTGTGCTACCCAAACTCACAGGACATGAGAGCAACCTTTGCACTCAGTGAGAGTCTCCTTGGCTAAAGTAGCAGTAGGCACCCTCCAGAAGGGAGATACACTCTTCTGCTCTCAGTAAGCACTGACAGAAATAGAGAAAGGCTCTCAGGACTGCAGCACATATCTGAAGTCCAGAAAAGGGGACAACTGGCAATATAAACTGGATTATTGGAGGGAGCTCTTACTCCTAATGCCACGTGCAATCTGTGGAAGTAGGCGACACCGGAACAGATGTTGATATGCTGCAGGCTGAAGAGTCTGTGTAGACCAGGAGTGCCTGTTTAAGGATTAACCCTGCAGGTAGCTCATGTGAGGTTAAACACAACTGCCTATTTACACAAAATGACACTATGTGCATCTGGGTGAATGTGATGCACTTTTTTGGCTGTGGGCAAAATCCTAGAGGAAGATCTAGGAAGACTGAAAGATGGTGTTGGTATTGGAAATCTTAACTAATGTTGTCCTTTGTCCTTACTTATTCCCTTTTTTCTTTTTTTTTTCTTTTTTTTTTTTTTTTTTTTGCCTGAAAGGACAATAAGCATTTTGGTTTTAGCTGTGCATTAATCTAACTTCTAACATGATCTAACTCCCTCATAGCCACATCCCAAATAGGGCAAGACAAGCTTCCTTGGAAGCATGTAACAAGATGGTAACTGACTTCACCGAGGTCAGAGCATGCAGCCCTACCAACCCCACTGTCAGAGCTTCCAACACAGATGCAATACTTCCCTTCACCCCTTCTCCATCTCTGGAACCCTTCTACTTTTGCTTCCCCCTTTTTAAATAAAAGACGCAAATGGTGAAACGTCACATGGGCGTTCAGGGGGCTGTGTGAGGCAAGACAGTGTAAGGCCGTGGCACCAGGTAACAACTCGTTCTGTCACTTGGGTGCAAATTCCCCATCATGGAAAATGGAAAGCGGCAGGTTTTCTTAGGACTTTGTGAGACAGTTAGATTGAGGCCTATGGAGACTCAGTTGGGTTTTATTCATAGCTTGGTTATTTTGGTCTAGTAGACCCTGATTTTTTCCGACACAAATATTCATAATTTTATTTGATTCGTTGTGAAGTTCAGAAGGAAGTTAAAGGAAATTGAAAGAAAAAAAATTCAAAACAGAAATAGACTGCCAGCATTTGTTTTACTATCCTATTACAATATTCTTACTTTCATCTAAACCTTCCCAGTGGGATACCTATCTACATTTTACTTTAGCTAAAGACAGAATTAATTTGAAAATTGTTACAAGAAAGAGAATGGTTATCAAGACACCATCATCTTGACTGTACAGAGACAAAAGGTAGGCATTTTCCTCAACAGAACAGGCAAGAGATCTGTCACAGTAGAGGGTTCTGTGGTGTTATTTATTGTTTTTTAGGTTTTTTTCCCTTCTCTGATAGCTTAGCTCAAATCCTTGATCAAAGCAACTAGGAATTGTTCAGCTCAGATGGCTTACTGCATTTTAAGTGGGATACAATTTAGCCCTCTCCCATCTGACCAAAGCTAAATTCAGTAAGGGAAAACAATTTCCAAAGACCAACACATCCATTTGCCCCTTGAGAGGCCAGACAAAGGTTGTGGCATTAGAACAGATTACCAACATCTGCCTACAGTGTGCTTTTCATAAAAGGAACTGTTGAACTCTGATGGCAGCGAGACAGTTCCTCTTTGCAAAATAGCATTAGATATTTTCCAGATCCCAGTATTTTGGTTGCATTGTGCTTTTTATTGAGCATTGTAAGAAGCAGTGCAGTGAGACTGGTGTAATAGCAAGAAATAAAGAGAGTAAATCATATCTCTGTGTATACTTCAGAGGTTCTGCAATTTTTTTTAATGTGCAGTTTTCTTTGCCGCCACATTTCCTTTGGGTTTGTCTGTCATATTGTTAAGGAAACAAAGCAGTGTTTGTTTCAAAAAGTGGTTAATAATGTATGCACCCTATAGTCTTCCATAGCTTCAAAGAGCCAATTACTTTTAGACTGTTGCATAAATGCATATTTAGGAAGCATGAAAATGTGCAATTATTTACACTATTCAGTACCTAATACATCATATTTGAGCTCCAAAATGGGAATTACTGACATGATGAAATATAATGGCTCCAAATAAATTGCTGTACTACAAGAGGGGCCCTGTAGAGCTGTACTCATTAAACACACTTATTAAAAATTCTTAGTTTTTTGAAATCAAAAATCACTCAGTCACTTTAAAAAGCTCATCATCACCAAGTATTTCATCTGTAACTTCTTGCAAAATCCTATGGCTCAAGAGAGCTTTGCAAGTATTATATATGGGGAAAACCAAAATATTGAGGTTTGTCTTAAAGGAATGATGTGGAACTTAGTGAAGGTGAGTGGCAGCACCTGGCTGGAGATTGGACAGTAGCACAAACTAAAAAGAAAAACCTGAGTTATTTTTACACACTGCCTGTATTAATTAAGCACAGCCTCTTCAGGAAAGAGGCCTAAGTCCTGCTTTCCAAAAGACAACTGTAGTTAAAAGCACAGGAATCTATTTTAGGAAAATGGCAGGAATTATTACTCAAAATGTGATCTCATTATATAAATTGGGGCATGTCTTCAGTTACTGATTCAGCTCATTTCTGTCACTGCCATCACAAGAACATTGCAATGGAAATAAGCTGGAAAAAAGAAAGATTCCGGTCTTTGTTGTATTTTTCCATAAAGGGAAAATTTAATTATTCACTCTTGAGCTAAGGAATGATGTATCTCTAGTTCTCAGAGTTCTGAGAATAAGAGCAATGACCAGTTCCTGAGAACAACATTTTGGGATAAAAGTTATATTGCCCTCTCACAATTTACAAATGAAAAACGACTGTGGTTTTATTTTATTTTATATCCTGCTACATATTCCATCCATTAGTTTGCAATTACAAGCTGGTGCTGCTATGGGAAACCTGCTTCCTTGTGATGTGATTCCAGACATATTTCAAAGAAGGTTGGTTCCTACTCTCGTGTTCAAGTCAGGAAACTCTGTTCCCAAAACCACAGATACACAAGGCTGCTGAGTCAGAGCTGCTGAAATCACATCAGCCTCGTCCTGAGTTTGCTCTTAGGACACCAGACCTGAGCTAAACTGCTGCCCCTGTCTAAGGCAGACCTGTCAGCCAGCCCAAGCTGCTGGCAAAGGGCAGACTTGCCTTGCAGCAGTGAGCAGGAGGGACTGTTTGCCATAAACCATCGCTTCTTGGATTGTGGCAAAATTATTGAGGTTTCACGCTTGTTTATGGGCTTAGAAAAATGTTAATTCTCAGCTAATGAGACGTGAGGCATGCAGTGCTCAGTCAGCAGAACAACTTTTAAATTACTGTTTTGCTTGTAATGACTTCCTGTACATTTGTTATGGTACATCAAGTGGCATTTTTTACCAGCTAGGTGCTGGGCATTCAGGTGCTGTACTACACAGGCATGGCTGCAGGCTCCATCAGGGCACTTCCACAAGAATGTGCACACCAGCAGGAGTGGGGCACACAATCATTGGACCAGGACTCTCTCACTGCATCAGCACACTGGGAGGTCTCCATGAAATTGGGGTCCTGAACATCCCTACAAAAATCTCCAGTAGCGGTGCATTTGATAACACACCTATCTAGTCTGAAACTAAAGCAGAGTTCAAATCCAAACATGCTCTGTACACCTTTAGGAAGAGCTGTGTAAATCTGAACACCTGAAAAGGTTATCACTTTTTGTGTGTGCAATATAATCAAAAGAAACAGATTAATGGAAAAATGAATTTAAGCACATTCCATACAAATATATGCAAAGGGCTTCCACAAAATTTTCCATATCTGAATCAAAATTAATGCAAAATTAACACATAATGAAACATTACATTTTAAGTAGCTAATCCCTGTGTCCTCTTTATTTGTGCTCCACTTGATAAGAAATACACTTAATATTTCTTTGCATAGAACAATAGGGATTTTTGTTAAAGTTCTCCTCTAAAATCATGCTTTCTCCCATTTCATTTGAGACTATCAGCTCACAGGTCTGATGGCCATCTTACTCTCAGCATCTCAAAAGGCCACCAGGATCTTACAGAGCATCAGGCTGAGAAGCACACAGCAGTGTAACATTGCACTGAGGACTGCTCACTGCATGCCAGGCTTTGCTAAAGCACAGCTGGAGGTTTGAGGGAGGTGTAATTCTGGTGAGGCCACATCTCAAATGTGTGCCCAGCATGGCACTCCCCAGCATGAGAGAAACACAGACATTGGCAGAGTTGGCCAATGGCAGAGTCACCCATTTTCAGTCTTGGAGATGTCCAAGTTGTTTGGACAGCTGGAGAAGTCAACCAAACAAGTGCCGTCTCAACAAAATAGCAGAGTTGTTCCGTGTTTCTGGAAGTGTTCACAAAGTAAGACAACATATTCCTTCAAGACATTTTAAGCTCGTAGTTTTGAATAATTAAGGTCTTTCTCACATTCTTACCTCACTATGAGCCTTAGCCCAAATGTTTAGAAGCATATCAAGCAAATAAAGAGTAAGAATAGTAAGCAAAAATGGAATACCAAAGGGTAATAATGGTTTTTAATTCCCTGTATTTGAAACACATTTATAACTTTGGAGACTGCTGTAAATTCCTCCAAACTAAGTTTTCAAATGTGGAAAAAAATAATTAGGCCATGCTCTACAAAATAAAGTCCTTTTCTCACCCTTTCTGAATTTCTCATTAAAAACCTTCACTGGCTTCATAAAAATGGTGGGTTTTGATGTGATGTGGAGCTTAATATTCATCTAGTTGACTACTAGGATAGAAGAGATGAAATTCGTACTAGCTATAGTAAGACACCTCTGAAACTGGAAATAATGTTCTCCTCCAAGGTCAGATCCTCATTAACAAAGGAAAACATTTTAAAGTGCTGATTTAAGCAATTTGATAGCAGATCCAAAGGCAGAACACGTTTTAGGATTACTCGAGGAAAGAGAGGAAATGAACCATGTAAATTCTTTGTCAAACAGTTTTCTACAAACCTCAGATTTATTTTAAGTTTCAACATCTGCATGAAGGCCTTAACGTAGTCATATTTCTTCAGACCTTCTGTGGAAATATCCTAATTTTGTTACAGATCCAGAAACCAACCTTAGCTTCAACTGGAAATCACATGTGAAATCCTAATTTGTCGTTTCCTTTTGAACAGAGCAGTCTCTGAAAGGACAGCTCTGAGGAATCCAAAGTACTTGCATCTGGCATACACTCAGTTACAGCTTCCTTATCCACAGGATTTGATTTTATTTTTGAATTCTCTCTGGCACAAGTCAGGTTTTAGACTTATTTGCATTTTATATGCTTTTTTTTTTTTTTAATTGGCTAGGCAGCCCCTTAGAGATTTTCCACAAAATGCCTGACTTGTCTTGATCAGATGTTCCAATGAATGGAAGGAAAATGGTTTGCTCAGCTGAAAGACTGCAATTAGCATATACTGTGGTAACTCTCTGTCCTTCTCTAACCTGCTGGCAACACAGCATGATTTCCTTGGGATTTTTACTTATTTTGCTTTTAAGCAGAAGTGTAATATTACTGAGAATCACCAGATGGCATTGCTGCAGATAACTCTGATATTTCTCTTCCCCTAACTCTACGGGGGATAGGAACTGAATTGCAATCCAGTGCAGAGTTTTTCCTGATGTTACAACTTGAGCTCTGTCAGAGAGATATCATTACATATTTGTACATTATACTATATTATATATTTGTATGCATGTGTGCCCATGCCTGAGCCCTCACAATGTCACAAGGTTTGTTTACAGCAAAGCATCATGCACGGCTACATTGGGAAAGTTTAGAAACAGAGACACAATAAATGTAGTAGAAAGATGTTCTTTTGACTCCTTTAACATTTAATTGTTTCTTAATTACTGCATTCTTCAAGCTCATTGAAATGATTCACAGACTTAAAATTGTTAAAAGGCTACTTATTTAGTGACTGGATTTGTTGTGAAGCGCTTCAGCTACAATAGTTGCATCTGCAAATAACCTGGGATCAAATTATGTAATAACTCACAGCTCATTAAACTCCTTTGAAGGGCTCAAATGACCTGGGTGTTAATTTTTAGTGCAGCCTATGGTGTATAACATATGTCAGCACTTCAGGGCTGCTCTGCCTCCCGGCCTGCACAGCCCTGCTCCCAGGGATGGCCCCAGTCAGGATGCCTCCATGGGTACCTCTGATACTGAGAGGGCAAATAGGAGGGTGAACAGAGCTTTTCAGCTGATTAACTTTCAAGGCATGATGCAGTTGTGACATAGAGCTTACTACATAGAACTCCTGAGTGCGTCCAGAGGAGGCAAAGAGGCTGGTGAGGGGCTTGGAACACAAGCCCTGTGAGGAACGACTGAGGGAGCTGGGGGTGTTCAGCCTGGAGAAAAGGAGACTCAGAGGTGACCTTATCACTCTCTACACAACTCCCTGAAATGTGGCTGTAGTCAGGTAGGGGTTGGTCACTTTCACCAGGCAGCAACTGACAGAACCAGAGGACACAGTCTCAAGCTGCATCAAGGGAAATATAGGTTGGATATTAAGAAAAAGTTTTTTTCAGAAAGGGTGATAAAATGCTGGAATGGTCTGCCCGGGGAGGTGGTGGAGTCACCATCCCTGAATGTGTGACTGGATGTGGCACTCTGTGCCATGGTCTAGTTGAGGTTTTAGGGCTGGGTTGGACTCAATGATCTTAAAGATGTCTTCCAACCCAGTGATCCTGTGTGTGATGTATAATTCCATATAAAATGTCAAGATTGCATTTTCTCTTCCTCCTTCCAAAACCCTTCATTTAAAAGCGAGGATAAACGGAGTTTGTAGCCAGGTGGGTGTTGGGAGGAAAGGGTTAAAACAGGAAGATTGGCAAGGAGGGAATAGTTTTTGCTCAAAGTGACCTTGCAGCTGGGAATGCTAAGAATGTCAGAGTGGGAACAAGTGTCTATTTATTATGCCCAGTGTTGTTCATCCTCTGCTGGTTTTGAGAAGTAGAATTCTTGTGTAGAGACAACACACAGACATGCTTGAGCATTCTGCTGGAAGTGAAATATCATAAAAGCACAGCCTTGTGATAAATTACACATGTGTAAGGCCTTTTGATGCCTGGGGCAAGCAGTGGTTCCCCTCATTACTGTGCTCTAGGATGAACTAAACCTACTGTGCCTTTTCACAAGGATGAACTAAGCTCCACAGAGGCCATGAACCAATGTGTTTCTCTTCTGCCCAGCCATGTTGGTGAGGTAATGAAATAACTCTACTCTTTGCCTTTCAGCTGTGGTTTGGTGGTTGCCATCATTACCTGTATGCATTGACTCACACATGGGGATTGACTCCTTCTCCCAGGCAAACTGTGACAGCATGAGAGGACTTATTCCTAAGCTGTGCCTGGTTGGACAGAAGGTTTAGGTTGGACATTAGGAGGAAATTTGGTAGCAGACTTTGGTGAGGTTAGGATTTTCCTCCCCACTCATAGTGTAACATTTCACCCCTTTGGTGACATCAGGTTTGTGCCTCCACCTCCATTTTTACATTTGGGCTGTTTCACTGAGCTGCAGCCACCCCTCAGTGTCCCCACAGCAGCATAAAGTCAGTGCAGGCTGCAGAGGCCACCAGGTGGGCAGCCACCCTTAGCTGAGCTCTGTGCCATAGTCAGTGCACAGATTTGTAGTCAGACTGGGAACATCCTCAGGAACTGAGCTAGAGGTGCAATTCCTGATTGCAGAACTAAACCGCCAACACTGTGTGACAAAAGGAAATGAAAACCTAAGGCTGCCACCCCAACAGCAAAGGCTAACAGGCAAAGTGTGATTTTTGTCCATAGTTCTTGCTTTATCCAGATGCCCTGGAAAGTTGTGGATCATTGCTCTAGAGGAACAATTTTGAATCCAGTAAACTGACAGCTCTCCTGTCTTTTCCACCATCAAGCTGGCATTTCCCTGTACTTTCAGCTGGCAAAGAGATTCTCAATATCAGTGCATGATCACAGCTTTGGCATTAGTGAATTAAAAGCCACGTTCTTGAGGGTATTGCTAATGTTGATGAAAGGAATCTTTCTTGGTTGAACAGGCAGAGATACTTTAGGGGCAGGAGGACTGTTCTCTGATTTGGGGATATTAAAACCATTTTTAGATCATAACTGCTCCCATGTCTCCACAAAAACATTTGCAACATCACCTCGGTGGAGATAAACCTGAGATACTGTTCTCCTTTCTTCATGTCTGCCTAGTTGTTTTTCCATTTTCCATTTTATTGAAGCAGATATAAATAGAAACCATCAACATTGCCTTTATATTTCTCTTCTGTGAGCCAGGCACAGGCAACACCAAGGTAGTCAGCACCTTGTTTTTGAATATAATTAATTAAATTCTAATACCCATTCAGCAGACAGTGGTATGTAAGTCAGGTACTAAAGGAGACAAGTTGTCTGAAAGGCTACCAGCGGAAGGGATGGGCCCTTGGAGCCCAAGAATTAGAAAATGAAAAAGATAACTCAGTAAAATTCCCACAGCAGAAAACAGGCATCCACAGCAATCTTTTAATGCTTGTATGTACGTCCAGAGAGCACTGCAAATCATTTCTTTCTGCTTTTAACACCCTGACTACAGAAGCAATAACTCAAGACATACTCACTGGATTATGTTTTTCAATATCACAGTTTTGTTCATATGATTTTTTTAATTAAAGCCAGCTACCCAGAGAAGAGATCAGGTCTCTATGGTTTCACTACAAAAAAGGGACCATAAACAAGAGATAGTTTACAGTACAGATTTTCCTCTTTCATGTTTTCCAGCATTTTTGGCTGGCACACACAGCCAACCTTCTCCATTTATACATCATCATCCCCAGACACGGGCATCATTTTCCTAAGTGACAGAAACAACCTCTTACATAGGGATAATGAAAAATAGTTATTCTCTTCTGTATTTAGGATCACAGTTATTTTCATAAAGGAAAAGTGTTACCAAAGCCATTCTCACAGAATAGAAAACCCTTTTTGGGATCAACCCAAGCTGATTTAACAAAGATGAGTACACACTGAAAAATCCCTGAAAACTCCCATCCTTCAGCTTTTGCCTCAGAATATGTTTGACACAAACTAATACCACACAATGAAGTAGCACACACCTTATGCAAGTCCTGTCTTTGTGGTTTGGGGCAAACCCTGTGTGCTCACAAGGGCTATTTCTATAGCAGAAATGCTGTCATGTGAATACTATTTCTTTAGTGATTTAGATGAGAACTTCTCTGCAGCATTTGTTAAAAATGCTTTGATGTTTGTGATGTACTGCCAATATATTTCCAACAGTAGTTTAACTTGCTACTTTTAGAAAAATCTTTAATTTAGCTGAACATTTTTGGTAAAAGGATTTAAAGTGTTCTTTGATGACACAGAACAATTGACAAGCAGCTTTAAAAAAGACTTACAAGGAATAAACAACTGCACCTCTGAGATAACACACAGAAGGACAAAAGTTTACAGAAAACAGAAATGAAAAAACACAGCAAAAGAGATAGCAGGTACAGTGAAATACGTATAATAGTCAATATTAGTCAAGAACATGATTAGTATATGAACAGTACATGAATAGTAAATGAAGCTTGTGTAAAACAGTGGAATGGTTGCACAGAAGTCAAAAGAAAGAGGCTCTCTCTCATCTTGCCACAGGGAAGAGCACACACATGTAATGGCTCCTGCCTCTTGCTTTCCTGAATGAGAGAGGCAGATTTGGAATTTGGTTTTACTTGGTTTTTCTTCCCCTTAAGCACGATTTTGGTGACAAAATCTGACATTCATCATGGTTATTTCCAAAAGAAAAGCAACCTCGAACATTAAAAAGATTAGAAGTCTCATGTTTACACCGAAACCTCTTCCTCTAGCGAGGCTTGAATAGTTTGAACTGCAGAAAGAATGTAACAGCAAAATGTGAACATGCATGTTTTGACCTGCAGACTGCTTCTTCTTTCCTTTCTTCATTCTCACATCTTAGATGGGGCCTAGAGAGCTGGAACAGTCTCTTCAAGCCAGTAAAAACCACATCCAGTAACTTATACAATCACTTCAACTTTGTAGAAGACCTCATCAGAGGGACTCTTTGCTGGTCACAGCCAGCAGAACTGCCAACCCAGAGCCTTCTTTGCTCAGCCTTGCCAAATTGTGATTGCTCTTTTGGGGAGGATAACAAGATGAGACATGACCTTGGAATTCCCTTCTGTATGCTTTTAGCTCAGAATAAATTAGCTTGGACACAGAAGGAACCATATCAAAGGGATCAGCCTTGGTCTATGCGTGGTTTGAGGCTGATTAGTCTGTCCAGCTCCCTGGTGAAACACAAGACTCCGTTAAGAGCTTGGCATCTGGCAGAGAAAAGCTTGATCTGATGGAAATGCATGGGAAGAACCTTGCCTTGCCACCCCCCTCTGGATTTCCCTCTGCGTTACTCACCAGTACTGCTCTGGATGGTCCTCACGGTGGTGGTGGTGCGCGGGGGAGAGGAGGAGCGCAGCGATATGCACTCGTCATCCTGGGAGCAGCCCTTCTCGATGGCCCGCACGTAGCTGTGGCTCCTCATGCGGAAGCAGCCCGGCATGGGCAGATCCAGCGCTTCCACAGCCTGGGACTCCAGCTCGCTGAACACCGACTCGCAGACGGACTCGAACTGGCCGTTCACCTCCATCTCACTCACCTGCAGGCAGACACCCGGCAGGGTCAGTGCGGCCCGCGCGTGGATATTCCACGCAAACCCTAATTACTGTCCAACAGGATACAAAAGAAATAACCAGAATTCTGCAAAGAATAAAACAAAATGCGGATCATCACCGGTGGGATGTGATCTTTGGGTGGTCACCAAATGAAAGTGGGATCTTTAATAAGAAGTTGTGCCATCCCATTGTAGTTTTGTTAATATTAGTTAGAGTAAGTTTAGGGTTATTCTTTGTATTGCTAATTTGGAATTGGAGAATACTACAGCGAGTAGCTATGTTAACCTCCTTATCAAATGTACATGGTAAAGCATTAAGAGACACTTATTGTAGTAGGGATTTGCATTAAGTAAAAGAATTTACTTATTTTTAGGAAAGGGGGGAGAAATGAGACAGAGTGGAAATTTTCCAGAGTAGAAATCCATTTTGATTTAGGTGAAATGTACATCTTTGAGTTAAATCTGTAGCTTGCAAACATAGCTGTTTAGTCTGACTGCCTGTTCTCATAAAAAGCCTATGCTTGGAGAAACTGTTTCAGCCGAAGGACAGAGATAAGGGCGGGGGCAGACAGAGAGCAGGGAAGCCTAACCCAGGAATTCTTTCTGATAAAGAAAAATTAGTGGCAAATGTCACGTGGAGTCAGAAGAACACTCTCAAGCTACGGTGGCACAACGGCCAGCACCTGTTAGAGGATCCCTTTACACATGAAAGATAAATGGGACATCCCATAGCAGCAATTGTGAGGGGAAAAAAAATAATGTATAAAAAGGGGAGACAGAGGTGTTGGCAAAGATTCAGCAGAGTTTGTGCTCTTGGCTCTTCTGAAACTGGTGGGAAGCCTGGAGCCCTCATAGCAACTTCTGTTTTACATGACCCAGGACCCAGAGCAGAGGTTGAATGATTGGTCATTGTGGTCATTACATGTAAAACAAAAATCACACTTTCATTGTGTGGTGAGGAAAAAACAAGAAGGGTCAGCTTAACCCCAGTACATTATCAATGCAACCCACAGGCAATCACACTGATAAAACCTGAGTGGCTGGAAAGCTGCAGGGTAACAAATACAGGAAGGGGAGGTTGGTAAGGGAACCAGCTTTGCTGCTGGGGAAAAATGTCTGTAGAACAAAATTTCTGGCTGAGAGCAGATGCAAAGGAATCTTTAGACCCTTTGTGCAGCAGACACTAGGTGGTGACAAAGACTTGTGCTCATGGTGGTTAAAGAGCATTCAAAAACTTCCTACAGGTCTTAAGAATCTGGAAACCATTTACCTTGGCTTAATTATTAATGGATGCTCATGTTTCTAAACTGAGCATTGAGCCCTGAGCTTGGCATTAAAGCACAATAATTATCACTGTATGAGACATGCAGATGGAAACAATCACTTGAGGATTTTGTTAGTTTTCAAGCATGTAGAAGACCAAGTTAGCAGGAGAAGATAAGACTATGTTAGGAAGGTAGAAAAAAACCCCATTAGAAATTCTCTTCCAGGATTAATGTTACCAAGAAAAATGCTTTGTGGAGTCTTTGTATACATAATTGAAAAATCTCAGAGAGCAAAAGATATCTTTTTCAAAGGAAAACTATTTAAAAAGCCTGGAAGAGTAGTAGGCAGTACAACAAAAAGAATAATCTTACAATAGCAGAGAATATCCAATCCTCAAGTAAATATCTCTGAATTAATGCATTTTTAAACCAAAAAAACTTGTTCACCTTGGCAAAGGATAACCACTTCTTGGCTGACAGCTTTGTGTGTTAGGTATGCAGCTAAATAAGTAACCTGACCTAATGTTCATGTAGTTGCCTCTGAGACATGAATTTCTGTGCTGTTTTCTCCCAGATACATCCTGACCCTCTTTTTAAAGCATCAGCCCATGCTCTATGCAAAGTGCCTCACTTCAAAATACACAGGTAAGTACTCTGAAGTGTCTAAATATAGAAGACTGCAGAAAGGGAAGCTACAGCTCTAAATTGAATAGCAGATGTATTTGTTAGGGCCATAGCTGAAGTCCTGGTGTCACTGATGTTACACACTTTTTTTGACATGGTGATGATTTGGTATGCCAGTCATTAGGGATCAGTATCTGGCACCACAAATCCTGCCTGCTGCACTTCTGGACTAGTGTAAGGAAGTTCTTTCATCCAAGTGATTTACCCAAATGATCCACTTAAGTTAACAAGCCAAAAATCACAACAAGGAGCTGGAGGATGTAGCAGATGAACTACTGGCCCTCTGCCCCGTGGTGTACTGGCCCTTTTGCACTTCTTTCAGATCTGTTCCCTATGAACTCAACTGTACAAGCATGCTGAATGCAAGGACAGACTATTTTATAACATTAAAACACATAAACTGAATCTGTCACAGTAGACTTCATTTTTCTTCTTGTTTAGGAGCATGAAGATCTCTTACAGAATTTCAGAGCAAAAATACAGACAGATTTTTTCACTTAATACATGTCCTGTAATATTTGTACTATTTAAGTGAAAGGTTTGGAGGTACACAAAGTAAAGAATGCATAAAATAAAGTCTCTATTAAAATTGTGGAATACAAACTATTAACAGCCTAATTTTAAATTAGCACCTCACTCAGCATACAAACTTTCTTTTGAGGCATTCAAAAATTTTTGATTGATTGGAGGCACTAAGCACAAGATCCTTAAGAACCCTGTTCAATGAGAGTGCTGGTGAGCACCACTTAAAGCAAAATCCAATTTCTCCTATTGCAAGCAGTGTCCAGCGTTACACTGGTTCTCCAGGCTGCCCCAGGTGCAGATAAATGGGCTGGTGAGCACCACTTAAAGCAAAATCCAATTTCTCCTAGTGCAAGCAGTGTCCAGCGTTACACTGGCTCTCCAGGCTGCCCCAGGTGCAGGTCACCCACCTGGCTGATGGTGCTCATGGCTCTCATGTAGCTCTCGTTGCGGGAGCGGAACTTGGGGGAGGTCAGCAGCCCTGCGGGGTCCAGGCTGTCCAGGCTCCTGTTGATGGAGACTTCGCTCACCGCCCTCAGGTAACTGTGGCTCCGGATCTGGAGCTTTGGCGAGTGTTCACTGGATATCCTGGGAGTTTTGGGTGGGGAAAAAAGAAAAAGAAAGGAAGAGAAAAGAGGTTCCATCAAATCCAAGTGGCCTCACTGGGAGTGAGAATAACCAGATGTTTTTCACTGGAACAGCATGACTTGAACAAGTCATGACACAGTTCTTGTATATTTATAAAATAAAGGCAATGTCAGTACTTTTATTTGGATTATGCCACCCTTTTATTTGGTGGAAGGAAGAGAAAAGGTTGGAAAGGATTTCCTTTTCATTTTCCGTAAACCATGTCTAAGCATAATGGCAAAATCACATTCATTTTCTTTACTGACAACAGAATGGAAAAATTTTACACTGTATTGACAATGACAGCACCCAGCTCCAGCAACCCCCCCCACTAGGTGGGATTTTTGAAGAGACAACACTGAAATGACTTCACAAGATGATTTTAAAAGAGCAAGAGAAGCCACTGAGATGAGCAGCAGAGAAAGCCCTGTGGCCTTACAGAGATGAATGCAGCAACCATCAAAACCAGCTGGGGAGGCGGGTAAAGAAGGAAGAGGCCTGATACTTCGATCAGCTGGATGATTCTAAATTTATTAAATGAACATCCACATCTCAAAATGCTGCTGGTGACGTGATCTGACATGCTCTCATGTATGTATTCATGAAACAGGACTGTTTCTCATGGGGTTTTCAAGGGTGTATGGGCCAACAGGGCAGGCAGATCATAGAAACCATGAAAAACGCACTCATAGTATGCCTTAACCTGGGAAATCACTCCAACAGCATAGGCCACCTGATAAGATTTGATATGCATTAAATTTTATATTAGACTTGGCTTAAGCCACAAGTTAACATGCCACAACACAAAATGCACGCTAAGGAAGTAGCTTTACATAACTATGTCAAATTAGAAGTTTAAAGGTCACAGTTGTATTTCTGAAGTGATAACTTTGCCTAGTTTTTCAATACAAGTGACAGGTGAGATGTTCAAGGAATCAAAACCAAACAAAAAACCCTCCCCCAACCCCCTCCCCCCCACATTCCCCAGGGATTTTGTACTTCTGCTATTTTCTTGCCCTATGTGCTAAGAGTCAGCTAGAACAATCCTCCACCTGTGAGATGCTTTATCCTCTGCATGTGCTGGCTAAGTGCTGTCTTCACAACCTGAGGCATCCTACAAAGACGTGAATCCCAAAAAGTGAGTGAAATACACTTGTATGAAATACAATTAATTTGGAGGATACGTCTTTTGAAAGAACTCATCAATTAATAAAGTATCAAAAGGGTGAGTCTTTGATGTATTTTTTGAGTTTTAAATATTCTTCATGTATCACAAAGCAAACTAAGTAAAATATTAACTAAATTTTCCATTTTAAAATGTAAATCTCATAGAGATGTTCACAGGTATATAAAAGAAAAATCTGTAACCTAATTATAGGCTTAATCTTTGTCTCCTAGTCTTTAGACATACATGCACAGCTGACCTGAAAGAAGAGAATCCATTTTACGTCTAATTCCTGAAGCATTTGCAGATATTTTGTATTCAAGTATCTAATGATGGTAATTAGTATCAGCAATTTCCCAGTGGCATGCACAATTCTGGTAATTGTCAATGTATTTTGGGAGGACAATTCCATTGTGTAATCACTCACCTAAGTAGTTCAGAAACTGGGTCTATTTCTGAATCATCCAATACTGTAATATAACCTAGGCCATCTCTACAATACCATATTCTCTGGCTGCTAATTACTTCCTAATAAAAATACATGAACTTCTGCTAATTACTCAATACTCCTGTCACAGGAAGAAGAGAAAGCCTTTGCTTGCCATTTTCACTGTGCATACAGTGCAATACAACAGCCATTTCCATACTCTTTGACTCCTTACACCACTTGATTCCACATGACAAAACCTCTTTAGACATCAGAATAAGTGGTACTCCAAACAACTCAAAAAAAGGCAGAAAAAGTGGTGAAAAGTCAACTGTTACTAATGGTTACATTTGTTTACTGCATTTTGGTAACTAACACTAACCAGGTAACTCTTGGAATAAAAATTATTGCCTGTTATTGAATTAAAGAAAAATGAATGAATAATTCAGGAGACATAATTTTTCTGATGCATGTGAGCTACTTCACCACGCTGCAGACCTGCAAACTGATCAGCGTTGCCTGAAATGCATTTCCTAGATTGGTTCAAAACGTATTTTATGATTATGATGTGAACAGTTTGCTGCCAATATGTGACATGCAAAATTCAAATCAGCTTGGTTAGCTGCCAGTTAGTCAAATACGTCACCTGGGGCTTGTTGCTGCCCACTGATTAGCTGAGCTTGCAAGAAGACTGCAGCACATCACAAGATTCAGTGCACAGATACTGCCAGACAGAAATCTGCAGTTGCTGAGGCACATGCCCTTTAAAGAGTGGAACCAATAAAGCTAGTATCCATAGCACAAAGATTTTGCTGTGGCAGCCAGAGTAAAGATCATGTAAGATACTCATGGAAGTGGCATGGAAAGCCATCACAAAGAGTATAGAAATGTAGAAATGAATTTTCTGTATGCATTAGTGTTGCATATTATTTTTGCAACTCTGCTCAAAACAAAGGAATTCCTCATAAAAGTAGATGTTCCCCTTTTTTTTTTTTTCAGATGTGGGTCCTCAGCACAGCTGTGTTTTTTTTTTTTTTTTTTGGTTTTGTTCCTCACTATGCAATTGGCTAGTTTGACACAAATCCAGAACTGTATTTTACAGGGGGCTACTTAATGTGTGAACACTTCCCTCTCCTGTATAGACCAGAGGAGGTAATTGGTTGCTGTTGAAGGAGGTGGCTCCTTGCTTACTGATTGCTACAATCTCTATTTCATTAGATGTAGTGGTGGGAGAAAAAAGGAGAATAAAAGGGATTTAAACCTAGAGAAAGAAACATTGAAAGCTTGCATTTATAATGATTACTGCTGCTTTTATAGCTGTGTAATAAATCGTCACTATGTCCTACAGTAAAGTTTAATGAACAGCTGAAATGCCACTGGAAATTTTGATAATATGCCACTTAGGAATAAATCTGACTATGTATGATGTGCAAGATCTGAATGTATAATTAATTTTCTTGGAGTTACTATTACCAGTAACATATAAATGAAAATATCTTTTTCTTCCTTGAGGGTTCAAGTCCGTCTCTTATCCTGCATTACCTAAATTTCTCTTTTTGCCATTGTAATTTCTACAATAAGTACAACATATTAAGGACTGAGAGTTTGGGACAGCTCTTTGGCCAATACAAAATGGTCTTTTGGCTCCACTCACTGCATTGGATGTATTAATTGGCCGAAGTGGGATGTGAATTATTTAGGTTCTTAAACAAGCTCCTCAAGCATGTTCCATCATTTCTGTGCTGCACCCACAAGTGGCAGGTCCTCACACTGGCTGCTCCATGCTTTTTCCCCACACTGCTGCCCTTGCCCCAGGCCTCACCCCAGAGGATGGGAGCACAGCCACAACAGCATCACACTGATACCACACAGGGTGGGAGGCACAGCATTACTGGATGTGCTTCCCAAAAACCACAGCCAGAGGCACCAGGAGGAGATATGAGGGCTCTGTGTTGCTGCTGCGCTGCTGATTGCCATTTTGGGTTTCCCGAGGGGATTTGTAAGAGAAGGAGCTCTTCTCTGAGTTGAAGCTCTACCCTGAGCTGAAGTGGGTAGAAATGGAGTCTGCTGAGTCCCAGCAGATAAATAAATACTCCCCTGGGTAGAGGAAGGCAAGTGCCTCTGATCCACACTGTGCATCAGAGGAGATCAAGGTACCCCGCCAATGAGGCCAAAATGCTACAGAAATTCCATGAGAAGCTCTGACAGGAGGAGAATGCTCATTTAATCAGAAAACATGTTCTAGTGAAGCATCTGAACCAGAAGGTAGGTGTATAAAGGAAATCTTTGCATACTGCACTGAGATTTCTGCTCTGTACGTTTCCAACACACTGAAGCCTATTCTCCTGTTTTCATTCAAATAGAGAAAAGAAAGTATTTAAAACACACACATCCAATCACACTGCTCCAACATGCATGGTAAGAAATATTTTTAACTCACTGCTACAGATGTGCTTGTGTTTACATGATATTAACATGATTTACATGATTTAATTCAGATGAAAACACATTCTGGTCCCTCATTGATTATTTACAGAGTAAGGAGTCGGTAGGTGTAGGGACTTGTGAGAGCAGCTAGACTCAGTTGCTTTGCTCTGGAGGCTACAGGGAAGCTGGAGAGGGACCCTTCATCAGGAATTGTAGTGAAAGGACAAGGAGTAAAAGCTACAAACTGAACAAAGGAAAAATTAGGTTAGATAGTAGAAAGAAATTATTTACTGCGAGGATGGTTAGACATTGGAACAGGTTGCCCAGGGTTGTGAATACTCCCACCATGGCAGTTTTCAAAACCAATTTGGATAAGGCCTCGAACAACCTAGTCTAGTGGGAGGTGTCCCTGCCCATGGTAGTGGGGGAGGGGGCTAGATGATCTTTAAGGTCCATTCCAAGCCCCTAACACTCTATGATTCTGTGATTCTATATCAAAGGGTTCAAAATGCAGTCTTAGCAATTAACAGTGAAACAACTTTGAATATATTCTTGGAAGAGTTCCTATGCCTTGAAAATGTCTTTCAAACAACAGAGAGAAGATAGACAACAGGGATTTACATAAGCAGGCAATTTTAGTTTCAAATATTTCCTTTTAATTTAGGAATGCACAATGCACTCTGTCATATACGTGCTCGTTATAAAAAGCACTTTCACTTATCACATTTCATTTCTGAATGAAGAAAGGGAAAATCAAGCCTTGTCATGACTACTATTTTTTCCCTTTAGGCCAGACACAATATAATAAAATGTAGTCCTGAGACTATATTGTCTTCTCCAAGTTCAGCAGTCAGAATCATAGCACAAAGTACAGTGTTGTGCCAGATGGGCATCGTGTTCTGCCAACAGAAAATGACAAAGCAGAGTAAAGTAAAAGTCCAGGAACGTGTCCCAAATGCTTCTGTAAGACAGCAGTGCTAAAATTTGCCTTCAAACAAAGAAGACCTCAAAAATACACCACATGCAACATGAAACCAAGAAAAAAAAAATCTCAAAGCCACCACTACTGTTAAGTATCCCAGGTCTCAATTTTGCTGCATACAGCTGATAGCTTGGTTCCATGGGGATAAATTATCCTCAGCTGAATGTCCCACCTCTGGTGTGGCTGGTGGGCACATCCAACATACATTTCTCTGCTTAATTTTATTTGCATTTTAGTGTTGCTAGAAGGTAGAATAATCCAGTGCAGCCTGACACAAACTGAACACTGAAGGACAGAGAGGAAGATTTAGAGAACAATTTACTGATGTGCATCTGTCTGATCCTGGTAATGACACGGGTCAACCAGGCTGGGGTAATTTTTCTGTGTTGGCATCCACGTTCTGCTGCTTTTTGGTGCAGTGAACAGGGGACTGTCATGTCACCGACGGAGACAAGGGCAGCATATAAACAGTTTTTAGCATTTTCCCTCACCACTCCAGATTTTTCTGGGTTTGAAGCTCTCCTTTTGCTTTCTTGTTTATATTTACACAATATTAAACAAGTGAACCTCTTCATGGGGAGTTTCTGCCTTGAAGATAAAAAAAAATAAATCCCAATAAAACCTCTCTTTAAGTCCAGATCCTGCTAAAGGGTCAAGTGTGAGAAAAAAATTATAAAACTTGGTGATATCTGCTGAAGAGCAAAACAATGCCATCAACAGAAAAATGGCATTTGCTTCTACTGCCACACCAGAAATTGTCCTTGCTGCTTGGATCAGCCAACACATACCACAAAACTGCATGGACATGCCTGTGACACAGAGTTTTACCCAGGCTGAGAAGAGGCAGAAATTACAGAATGGTGTATTTGTCTCGGTCTGATTTTTCAGATTCTCTTGAGAAAGGGAAGGAAGTACTTAAAAAGGAAAAAAGCCCCAAACAATCCAAAAGCCCCCACAGTTTGGGGTTTGCATCTCCATTTCCAGCTGTTGTGCACTTCTTGAGTAAGCACATGGTGTCCTGGCGATTTGTTTGTTTGAGGGAAGCAGGAACTGGATCAATGTTTTATGGTAGAAAATGTTTCTAAAAAGCCCAGTCCCTTTCAAAGCCCTCCATGTTGACCACTGCCAGCTTCAGAATCAATCATGGGACCACTTTGTGATTTTGTTACAATCCTGCTTTCCTCTCAAAGGACACAGAAGCTTTGGGGTTCTTTTTCTCTTTTTGGGATGTGGAGGTATTGAGGTTGTATGAATTTATTTCATGAGCAATCTTTAGTTATTAAAATATTAGCAAACAAAGATGACTATTGAATAAAAATTCATGTATACATTGAAACAACTCTTCCATTTTAGCTCAAAGATCCTCTCAGGTACTTTGTACAATCAAAAAATACCACAGGCTAATGTATTTAAGGAACATTTCCCTTGTCTTTGACATACTGTATTTTCTCCTTGCTTTCTAGACATAGTGAAAGAATAGAGCACAGCATGAAAGTGGCACATATGCAACTGAGTTGGCAAGAAAAGCAGATGGAAGATGATGAAGACAGATATTATACAATTCTCTTTAATCAGAAATCTGGTCTCCATGCTGGTTCTGATTGCCATGTGCGTGTGTGTGCGTGGGAATAGTTGTGAGCACTCTTCCATCCCAGAGAGTGAAAAAAGATTCTGAAGGGTAGAAATAGTTCCACCCAGATGAACCAGCTCAATCCAGTGATGCCAGGGTAAGCTGCTTCTGTGCAAAACCATTTTTTGTTTACACTAGAAAGCAAATCCACCCTATCTTGTCACCAGAAGCAGGGTAAGATGTAACATTGTCAAGAGCAGACAGCTTAAGAATAGTTCTCCTCTAAGAAGACCCTTTGAGGAAAGCTGTAGGCCTTAATGTCCCCCTGCTGCCAATCTTACTGGGTACATGTTCAGAGGGGTTTTTGGAGGTCCTTGCTGGAGGCAATTTTATCTAGGTCTGAGCCTGGACCAAATGCATGACAAAAGCTCTTGCCTTTTTCAGCTCAACTCTCTTTTGAATGGGCCCTAGTGATCCCAGAAACCAGTGCTGCTCAGCAGAGAGAAATATATTTACCCAAGCTGGAAAAGATCTTGCCTTGCATCAGACATAATGGACTGAGAATGCAGACTGGCTGAGGGCCTGAGCAGGTCAGCCTTACTCATAGCCTTGCCTGGAGCCCTTTGGACCTTGCTGGGGTGAGAATGAAGCCCTCCAACACTGCTTTGATGAACTCTTTGCCAGCACAAGTTATACACTCCTTCCTGCAGTAGCCACTCCTTCAGTTCTCCTCATCAAGGCCAGGCTTATCTATCTGATTCCACATCACTTTCCATTCTTGGTTACTTCAGTGCCACCTTTCCTCACTAGTGAAACTCTAAAGTCATCTGCAGTCTGCTCAGATCAATTCTTATTTTAGGAATTCGAGCATTCCCTCTTGTCCTATCAGTATATGCTCTGGTAAAAGGCCACCTCTCTTGTAGCCTCCCTTTAGGTACTGAAGGCCTACAGAATATAAAGAAGATATTCCCTGTTACAGTCCTTGTAAAATCACAGTCTCCACAAGCTCAGACCCCACCTGCTTAGCTAAATTTTCAGGTCTCCCCCATTCATATGTTAAGAGTTTGATTAATTCTGCCAGTGGGAACACCAAAGAGTTACAGCTCTCTGCCAAACCACAAGAGGAAAGCAGCTACTTTTCAGGAATGTCACCTGGCTGTGTGCTGAGCTGGCAGCACAACCAGCTCTGCCTGCTTAGCACCAGGATTTATGCAGGAGCTCTGGCGTGCTCCCGGCAGTGGGAGGATGGAGCTCCAGCTCACTAAAAGGCATCTTCTGGGCAGACTTCCCGTAACTGAAAGGCCCTCCCGTGCTACTCCAAGTTACAATATTGGGCAGTATTTATCAACAAATAATTTTTTTCTAGGTAAACAGTAGGAAAGTATTTGCTATGGTGAATGTCACTGCAGTATTTATTTAAAGAGCAATGTTTTTCTGAAAATTTGCAATGCATTTTGAGCTTTCAGTGTCTTCAACTCCACAGGTCCTCTTGGACTTGAAACAAGGCAGTGATCACCCACACACTGCATGGCCATGTGCCTGCAAGCCCTGTCATGTATCTGCATTTGAGTCACCTCCTTCAGAAAGACATTCTCAAACATCCAGATTAGATCTGCGTAAACAGCTCCCAGTGAGATTAGGGAAATATCTTAGTTTTGCAAGTCAACAACATTACTCCAAAACCTTCACATACATAAACAGCCACCTGCATTTTCCAAAAAATGCGTTTTACATATGCAGCAATTTTTCACTTCCTATTCAGTATTCTGCCATTTCAAAACTTTTGGCTACCTAGTAAAGAGAAACAAGAAAAAGCAAAAGCAGCAGATTCAATACCATCTGTACAGATGTGCAACACAAGCCAAACTACTGGAGAAACTGAAAAGCAAGCACATTTTAAAGCAATGAGGAGGGTAGGCTATTAACTCTCCCAGAGAGAAGGAAATAATCCTAAATCCAACTCAGCTAAGGAGGTGAGCTCACTTTCTTATGTCTCTGAGTAACAACCCTATGTCCAAATGAAAAGTTGAGGCAGCAAGATTCAACACAAGGCAAAGCATGCTACCCACCAAATGCTGTGAATATAATATGTACTGGTGGTGACCACGGATTTTCTCTCCTGTTCCCTCTTGATGGGGTCATTTTGAAAGATCACGCATGCCCTCTTAATAAGTGGCTACTTCAGTATTCTCCATTTTAGCTGTTTTGTGTTTGAAGAACACCAAGCAGTCCAAAATGCCTGAAGAGAAGCCTGCATTTTCTTCTTTTATAAGCAAGTGCTTCTCGCTTGGTACATTTTGTTTCCCTGCAGACACCTGGAAGACGGTGACTCGAAATAGGATCCAGCTACTCCTGAGGCACAGGGGTTGGGGGTGTGATAACACAGAGCAATGAGCTCCTGGATTACCCTACAGCCATTTTCTCGAGGTGTGTCTGGATAAGTACAGGTTGGAGCTCAGATGTGTCTTGCAGCTGTCTCTTCCTGATAAAAAAAGTAAAGATTTTTGGGGAAACTGACTAAGATAAAACCCTGCAATTTCTCCGGTCATACCAAAGAAGCTAGAAATAGTAACTTTTAACCTGTGTTTTTATTTAAAGTAATGTCTGAATTGCAAGGAATACAAGAAAATGATGGTATGCAGTAGGGTTTCTGGGAAATTCTTTACTGATAATCTGGGCAGCAGTCTGCTGCTCTGGGGGATTTTCCCTTTTCTCACTGATCTTACAAAGCAAAAGCAATACCCCAGGAGCAGGGAGAATTTCTCTCCACGTAACTTTACCAGAGCTACTTCTCAGAGGAAAAGAAGAAGCAATCACTTTCCCTTCAGATACTTTTACATCAAAAGAAATTCCTCAAAACAAGTCCAGCAAATTCCAAAACCCCAGTTATCCACATATATTTTAATATTATCTCTTTCCATTCCAAAGTCTTTCCAGTTTTGTTCTGTAGTAATTAAAAAAGGACCTGTTTGCTGTACTGAGATACAACATGAGGTGACAACCTCATATATATATATATATATATATATATATTGGTCTGGGCAAGTTGTGTTGCCAATGCTCTTACAAACATGGCCAAAGCACTAAATATCTCAAAGTCTGAAGTCTGATGTCTGATATCCATTATGAAAATCTTCTGATGAATAGAAATTTGTTGAAAAAATGTGAAATAATGCTTAACACACATTTTCAGACTTTTTTGCCTCCTTATAAAAAAACCCCAACATATACTTTCTGTGTTATAGGCTGTTGTTTGGGCCAAACTTGTACAGAATAAATCCTGATAAAGTAGAACTATTTTTATTTTTGAGCATGAAAAAACCAAAGAAATAAATGTCTTAAGAAATCTTCATAATAATGCAAAACCCTGCTTGGGACTGAAGGGGATCCTTTTTTTGCAATTCTTTAAAATAGGTAGTTTTTAATCCCCTGAACCAGAAATACTCTGAAATCTTTATTTGGGCCTGTTAGTAAAGGAACAAGATAACCAGTTGTCATGTCATTCATCACACTGTCAGTGTCAAGTACAATGATTCAGATGGAGGCAATGAGAATGTAAAAAGTAATTTCAAAGAGTGGATGCCCTTCAGGGCTGTGGAACTCCAGAAGAGTTGTGCAGCTTATTTTAAAGGAAGGAAGTCTCAACTCCTGAGGAAGCCAGGTAGCTTTTTGACCTGTAACAGTAGGCATTCTCAATTATTTCCAAATATTTTTTTGAATTTAATTTCCATACTTGGAATGAAAATATGTGGTTCATTGAATTGGTACACTACTCTTTTCCAATGGAAAAAAATTTAAAAAGCGCAAATGTCTGCGCTTGCATTGAAGGGGATAAAGCTAGTTCCTTACTGATTTCTAGTGTTCTCTCTATCCCATCTAAACCACAAAACAAACAAACACTTGGTGAAGGAGTAAAGAGAACAACTCCTTTTCATAATATAACATAATATACATGGTGAAGATGCAGATGACCTTTGGTCCTGCTCAGAAGATGAAAATACTTGGATATCTATGCTTTTGATTAAAACATCGTAACAGGAAAAAAAACCTAACACAACAAAAAAAAAACAGCCCCAAAAACCCCTCTAAATTTTTCTGGGTAAATATCTGCTGACATTTAAAACTACTGACAATTGATGGTTGTTCATGGGTTCAGATTTCAGTGTGGACTGAGATTTGCTGTGTGGCCTGGAGGAGAAGTCCTAGAAACCCCTCAGTCTCAGAAAATATACTACATGTGTTAATACTTCGCTACAGCACCTCTGTGGCTGTAGGTGGCTTTGTGATGATGAACTAAAGTCAGCAAACATAATGATGGAAATGAATAGCAGCACCAAACATAATGATGGAAATGAATAGCAGCACCAAATTTTTATTGTATTACTGGAAGCTAAGGTCACAGAACAACTGAAATAGCCCCAGAGACTGATATTGAACCACTTCAGCTCCAGAGACTGATATTGTATATAAAGCAGAATACCTGGTTAATCAAGACTAAAGAATGTTTGGAATGATGGTCAAAAGATACTTGAGAAGAAGTATATTTTCTGATTAAAACCATTATAAACTATGGATGGCGATTGGTATGGATATGATATCCTTTCAAGTCAATGGTTTTTCTGAGGCATGACAAAACTGCTTGAAAAGCTCTCCAGCCTAATAAAACTTCCATAACCTATTCAATAAACTAAAAGTTTAATGCCTAAAATGTCAATTTTAAGTAAATTGTAATGAAACCTGTATTACTTCCTAAAGCCTCACAACTCTTATGAGGAGAGACAGAATTTTGCGCTGAACTTACATAATTTAATTTTGTTACATGAGTAAGTACCCTCTTCCTCAGAGGACCTCTTCCTTAAATGGCTTTTATATATCTAGCAGGTATTTTTACTGTTCTGTCACCTTGGTTAGGAAAAAAACAACATTATGATAACATCAATCCATTTCTTATTGTCAGGATCACCAGGGCAGAGACCTGTGTGATGATGTTTGAATTTCATCAAAGTATGATGTTCAAAATCATACTTTTGATGTATGTCTTCATGTGCAGGTGGGATGGGACCTTTGAAGGGCTGCTCAGTGTCCTGGGACTCTGGTTTCTCTTGTGATGTGTTAGGTTAGGGCCAATTTGTCAACCCATTGAATTCTGTCCCTCCAACTAAATATATATCTGGGGCTTGAAGCTAAGCAAAATTAGGTTGAGCATTTCAACTCTGCAGCAGCTTTACAATTTCTGGAATTATCCAGGAAGGGATGGGTCAGTTGTTAATGACATGAGCACACCTGAGCTGCCTGCTGTTGTATGGGCATGCACTGACACATCCAAGGAGATGGAAGAAGCACTGGTCTCCTGCTCACTGTCTAAACACAGTGTTGCATCAAGCTAAGCTGCTTGAAATTCATCACTTTTTCAATTTAGTATACATCAGAGATCAGCTGTGATAAATCACCGTGTTGGACCACAGAAATGCAACAGAACTGGGTCAACCTTTTTTACCTGACTGCTACTGGGAATCATATAATAAAATGTACAGAGGGGATTGGAAAAGCTTGAGAACACTGTAGAGGTGACCTTGAAAAACTGAAAGTCTGGTCAAATAACACAGTCACGGATGTGTACACAGAGGCACCATGGATTACCCAGCAGGAGGGGAGCTGGAGGATTCTAGCCTGAAAAAATAAGTTCACAGCAGCTGAACTAAGGGAATAATTCCCCGAGATGATAATAAAGAGCTCCACTTACTGTCACTAGAGCCATCCAGCCACTAGAGGGAAGAATGATCTAGAGCTGCCAATGACTGCTATTTATTATGCTTCTGCAATTCGTTATGTTTTTCTTAAAGCTCATCTCATGAGGCTTGCAAAACCTTTCCAGTTAAAGGAAAAAAATATCGAGCTTTCACAGTTGGTGAAGAAAGCACAAAACCACAAAGTTCAAGGGCTCAAGAAACAGAAAATATACCAAAAAAAAAAAAAAAAAAAAAAGAATCCGCATGTCTCCTTAGGAATATGGCCTGATTTTCATAGCTCAGATGAATTGTGGACCTGATTTTCAATTAATTAGGATTCATAGGGAAACTTAATTTCATAGCATTCAGCATATCATTAACAAAAATTGTAGAAACTTAATTTCATAGCATTCAGCATATCATTAACAAAAATTGTAGGAGTGAAAGGTTTTTTATGTGCCTTTTGTGATTCAAAGTATTTTTCTTGGTGACTAGAAAGGGCAGGTCAGTACTGGGATTGAAAAAAGGTATTTTCCCTCTGTACAGAAGCCAGCAACTTGCTAAAAATGTAACTTCCATATTCTTTAGGAATAAAGCTATTTGAAAGTAGAAACCAAAGAAAAGCCCAACACAATAACGCACTCTCAGTGGCTGCATTGCTAATCCTGTGCCTTTCACTCCAGATTACTATGCTAAACATCCATTTATAGCAGGAAGGAAGCAATTTGGATATGTGAAGCAAGGTTTTGTGTGTAGAGCTATTCACTATTCACTGATAAGAAGATATTCAGTAACAGGAAAATGCTAAGTAAAATTAAAAAGTTGCTTTTATCTGAAGAAAAGAAAGTAGTTAATGAGATAGGCAATTGCTAGATGTTTAGCAGGTCAAATCTTAAGTGTTTTGCTGGAGGCCTGTCAATGGAAAAGTCTGAGTCACATTTTTTCCTCAACTTCGACAAATTCTGCTAAATTAGCAGGCCCAGTTCTGTCTTTCCAAACAGGAAAAAGCCAAGCTTAAACTAAGCAGAAAAAACTTTTTCATAAAAGGACTGCGGAAAGCTCGTGGATAATCTGGTTTTGAGTACACTAAGAGTTTGGGATGTAAGTAGAAAACTGCTCCTCCCCTAGCCCTTGTGGGTTTTACTGTGCCTGGCTCTTGTTAGATAATTAGGCTGTCATCAGTGTAGAACCATTGGTGCTGCTGTCTACCCTCTTCAAAGAAGGGAAATCAGGAGACAATATGTCAGAGACAAATCTTTCCCACAGCCTTCCAAATGGTTTTTCCTCAGAAAATTCACAGGTTTTCCAGGAATAGTCGCGCACAGAGCATACAGTGGGAACCCTCTCCACTCAACCAGACTGTGATTTTCAGTGTGTGATGTGCTTGCTTTTCTTGCAGCACTCACCATGGCAGCTCAGGCTCTGAAAAGTACTAAAATATCTTTTCCTAGCTCTAAAGCCTTCCCTATGGAAAAAAAAAAAAAAAAAAGGAAAAAGAAAAAAGGCATTTTAAGATTCCCTTCTGCTATAGTGTGAAGTGTAACAAATACAAAGAAAATTTATAGAGAACTGAGTGGGAAGCTGTGTGTTAGTGTGCGTGGGAAGGTCATGGAGGGAAGAGGAGCTGTACAGGCAGCTGAAGGGCAGCATGCCCCCTCTGAGAGTATCTGAGCCACCTCTAGGACATATGTTAGCAGTGGCTGCGGGCTGCATGGTGGCAAGAGATGGGAGGTCTGTCAAGTCAGGAAAAGATCAGACCTATGAATTTCAATAGACACAGCAAAATGCAACATTACTTATTGTTACTGCTGGGAGTAGCTTGCTCCCCTCTGGGCTTTCTCATGGCAAAGGGTGTGTACACAGAGGCACCATGGATTACCCAGCAGGCAGGGAGCTGGAGGATGCTTGCCTGAAAAAATAAGTTCACAGTAGTTAAACTAAGGGAATAATTCCTTGAGATGTGCAGCAGGTGGAAGGAGAGAAGGGAAGCACAGCTGAGGAGGAACTACAAGAACTGACCCTTTTACTCCTTGGTGGGGTCTTGCCAGCAGTTTTCCCTCTGGCAGGGAAGCATGAGGATGATTTCAGTTCTTGTCCCCATGCTGTGCCTCAGGGCTCACACAGTATGGTGGGGCTCTTCCCAGACATCTCAGCGAGCCCTAGGAAATGCTGCCACAAGCCTCTCTACAGGAGCACAAAACAAACAGGAGCCAAGAGCAAGGGGACAATGACTAACATTGACTGCCTACCATCTCTACAGCCTCATTAGAAGGTTCTGTAATTGTTGCACTCACTGTGCTGAATCAATCCTCGTGACAACCCAACATACAGGAGGTGAGTGCCATTACCCCTTTTTGCCCAGAGCTGGAGGCACATGGATGGCTGTGCCTGGAAAGGGGCCAGGCAGGGAACAGCAGCAGTGGGATGTCCTTGGCCCCTGCTCCAGAGGGCACAGCCTCGTGCCATGGAGGCACAGCATGCAGTGTGGGGGCCACACTCTCCCACCTCTCTGCTCCCCTCTGGCAGAGAAAGGGGCACAGCACCTGAGAGCTTTGCAATTTCAGTCCTTCATTTTAATTGCTCAGCTGATCTGCCCCTTCCCGAGGGGAACAATTCAAGCCAGGCTCTCGTTCCAGGTGCAGCCCTCCAGCTCCTTTTCGACCTGAGAAACACCACGCAGCAAAATCATACCTTAGAGTGCTCCTGAACTGTAATTAACCTTAGTGTATCATTTTATGGAAGAGAAAGCAGTTAAATTTGTGTGAATTCAAAAGGATTTGGAAGAAGAGTGGCAAGATAATGTTTTTTTAACAAGCAGCTTGATTAATTCATGGCAGAAGTTATCATCCCATTATGTTGGGTAGGAGGGAGACATTTAAAGCCTCTTATCAACTTTGTCCAGGGGAGAAAAAATCCTCCATAGATCAGATTTTAAATGCTACACTTGAGACTTGTAAACAACCCACTGCAGAATCCAGCACTGAGGACCCAGATCCCAATTGCATAGAATTCCCATGGGCTGTCAGAGGAACAGTCAACAACAATTTTTATGTGACTTATTCCTCTAAAGTCTCATGCCTTGGGGAGAAAAACTAGTGTTTATTTCATGAATGGTGCATACCTCCCCATGGAGCAGGAAGCCATCCCAATGGATATCTCAGGCATTTACTGGGGGCAGTGGGCAGCCCCAGGAGAAGGGTAAGAGATTTACATTGATCTCAGATCTAACCTGGATCACATCTAACCTTCCCATACTGGCTGAATGCAGTGCTGCCCATCATAGAGGCATTGAGGGAGTAACTATGAAATATAGGATAGCACAATAGAAACTGTAGGATTCAAGCCAGAAGTAAACTTTTACCTCTGTCTGGCTACTAAACAAGAGTAATCTTTTCATTTCTGGAAATATAAATATTATGACAAGGCTTTAGATTTAAAAAAAAAATTGATAGTTGAAAATGTTGCAAAAGAGGCTTGCAAATAAATCTCAAAAAATTTAATTCAGAGTTCTAAGTTTTACTTTGCATGTCAATTTCATTTCATCCTCTTCTTTAAACATACTCCTTAAAAATAAAGAATCTTCCTCTATGTATTATTTACTATTCTCTACTTTGTACCTAGTTTAAAGGACTTACATAAAATAAAATACATAATCTGGGAACATATTCAAAAGAAGAAGAATCTCTACAACATCAGCATCAAACTACAGCCCTGTTTTTAAAGAGACAGCTGTTCAGGTGATTCATTGTTTGCATGAACTTCAAATGGATTATTTTATTATTCTTTGGGCTGTTGCCCTTGGGGAAACTAGTTACATTAAATAACAAACTACCATTATATGGACATACTGATTCTGAGAACAGGGGAAGAAATATAGTCATAACAGGCAATTTCAGTAGAAAATGAGGGCTTGTCCATATTGTGCCAGAGGCAAAGCACTCAGACGGATACCACATCATCACAGAGATATAAGGAATCTGATTAGCTTCTCTGGAGAAGGAACAATTAGAGCTGATAGGATAAAGGCTCCTCGGCGCTCACGTGTGTTTGCACAGGGATCAGTGTGCAAGCACCACCTGACTGCTGGCCAGTGACAAGGGCACCTCAGCTGCTGTGATCCTGAGCCACTGCAGCCACTTCTGTCTGGAGAAATGGAGCAGGGAGCAAACCCAGTTGCTGAGGAAATCACTCCAAAGATAGCTTGAAGCGTGACTGAGCGCAGCTACCCACCACATGTATGGTGGCAGCAATGGAGCACCAAAACTGAAGGAAGACAGAGCTGTTTTCAACACAAGCTGCACACCTCCCCAGGGAGAAGGGATGCAAAGAGAGGGATCCAGGAGTGCTAACAACAGACTGGCTCTAGTCAGGACTGGAAAGGACAGAATAAGAACTGTGAAAGACTGATAAGAATTATGTTAACTGCACTAATGAAAAAAAAAAAAATGAAATGACCACTGATGAAATTCTAGCAGAAAGATGTGTAAGGATCAGGGTTATAATAAATGAAAGCAGAAGAAGCTGCTATGTAATGTTTATTTTCAAAGTGTGAAACTCATAATAAAAGGAAATAAAATAAGCAGTGGGGAGGTGGAAATATAGAAATAGTTGATAGCACATTAGTTCACTGAGTGAGGGGACAGTGACTGTTATTGTGCTATTCTTCATGCAAATCTTGTCTCTTTTAATGGAGAAAGGACACTTAGCTGAGTACTGAGGTTTATAAGAATATTAAGGAATCACTTACTAAAAAAAAAGAGAGAAAAGGGACAGTGACATAGTGCTGACATTCATTCCAGCCACTGTCAGTCTAACATCTTATTTATGAATAAGGCATCATCCAATCCCTCTCAATTAAAACTTGTTCATCACAGGTAAACAACAATTAATTTGTGCCCTAAGTCAAATGATCTTTTTGTAGGGGGCAGGGAAGTGGTGGAGAACAGGAAGTAATAGACAGAGAGTTACCTCTGCCAGAAATGACATCCTACCCAACAGCAAATGACTGAACAACTGCAGTGGAACAGCCTGACTCACAGAATTTCAAACAAGTCTCAGCAACACATCTCTGCCAAAGCCCTGTTGTCTCACAGCTCCTACAGCCACATGGCTGACATGAGTCCAACAGATCCTGCACAAGGCTGGAATCTTAGGCTAGAGATTTAGATTGGACCTAATTGACAAGGCATTGCCAGTGTTTCTGAGATTTCTAACATTTTTTGATTTCAACTTCATGAAGATGGTTTAATGACATGTTCGTTACAGCCACTAGAATAGAGAAGAAAATGCCTATTCAAAATAGAAATTGTCTTCCCTTAAAATCTTGTTTTTTATCAATATAAATTTAACACTTCTACAAACATAACTATTATGTGATGAAGCTACAACTCAGTTGATGACAGACTGCATTTCACCCAGAGTGCTTCTAAGTTTTCTGCATTATGTACTTATACTTATTTTTGAGATTTATGCAAAGTTCAGAACCAAGTAATTTCTTTTAATGTAATAAATAACTGCAAGCATTTTTAGGGCTAACTGAAGGAGGACTACCTCCCAAAATAGCTTCTCAAGGTTTCCTTTCAAGCATGGAGTAATAAAGGCTTAGCACAGATTTGCCATTGCAATTGTCATATATAAAACAAGAAAAATTTACATACTAGTCCTGAAATTTCTTGAGATTGCCTTCAGCATGATACATCACTGTCACAGCACAGAGCTGCACAGACACAGCTCAAATATGTCTGCCAGCCCAAAATCACTTGAAGAAAGAGAGGGATTTGGGTGCTGTGGATGTGGCTGCTGGCATTTGGGGATGACAAAACCAGTTAGTGCTTTCTGCAGGCTCTGGGCTTGCTGGAGGCAAAGCTGCTGGGCAGCTGGGGTGCAGGCTGCTTGGTAGCACAGCCCTTCTGGAGGGGAATGGGAAATTGCTGTGTAGTTCAGCTGCAGATGGAAACCACAGAAATCTCTCAAAAGGACTCAGTAGCTCCTTCAAAGGTGCTTTCAACAATTTTTTTTCCCACACCAGCAAATTAAACAGGGATTGTATGGTGGTTCTCTGCCCTTGTGGTGTACAATGAGTAAGAAAGCCAGCACAATGTAAAAAAGCCTGTAAGGATTTTCCCTCATTTCCATACTTCTGAAAAGATTTATACCTTATTTAGGAGGAGAGGAGATTTTAAAAAGTCAGGTCTCTTCAGAGGAACTTTCATTCACATATGTCACAGGGAGAAGAGTGGTATTTGATGCTGCACCTGTTACAGGGACCATACACTTTCTTTGCTGCCCCATGCTCCCACTCTTCCCTGCACCCAAGCCAGCAGAGAATTACTAAATTAAGCTAAAAGTTGCTCTATCTTAATAGTAATGCAAGCACAAGAAAATCAAAGAAACAAATAACTAGGTATCAACATGACTTAGATGGCAATAGTATCTTTTATTTGTAAGGGCAGAACAAGTTTTCATCTTAATCTCTCTTTCTCTCACCCTAATATGATGCAGATTAGCAGAAGATCCCAAAGCATGTCAGCAAAAACACTGTCTTGTACTTTCACATTAAAACTAAAGCAACAGTATTTTAACTTTTTCTATTTTTAATCTGAAAGAGCTCCACCATTTCACAGTGAAAAATGGTTGCACTTCTAGCTGATCAGAATAGAAAATTATTATGAATAATTAACTTAATTATTGTTGCCTGTTTGCTTGTCTTGCTATGTAGAACATTAAGGACTCCAGACTGATTTTTTTTTTTTTTTGCAAAAGCACATCTCTTTTTATGCCTGTGCATTTTCTGCATGGCAGGTTCAATACATCAGCTGAGCTCCCCTCAGCAAACTAAAGCAGATAGTACGAGATCACATACCAAGGGTCAAGCGTGCTATGGCTGGCAGCGGTGGGAACATGATTTCAAAACGCTAGCAATGAAATAACATTTAAAGAACATGAAAGAATTGCACAGCTCTGCTGTGGGTGGGATAGCTATATTTACTTTTCAGCAGCAGGCCTTCAGGAATAATTTGGTCCTGATGAGAGTTTTATTTTTACATTTAAAAAATAAGTTAAGGAAAAGAAGTAAGAACAGTGACAGTGGCTATATTCAACAGCCTGAGAAATACAAAGAATCAAAAAACATAGGTCTGGAGGGGTCTTCAAGAGGTCGTTTGGTCCCTCCTTCCACCCTAAAGCAGGATCAGCAATACCTAAATTTGTTCTGACAGACATTTTTTACCCTTTTCTTGAAAATGCCCAGTGAAGTGATTTCTTTTGGCAATCAACTCCCACGCTTAACTATCATTATTGCTAGGAAAATGTTCATAACATATAGCCTGTGTAAGCCTTGGCATACACAGTCTTTTTTTTTCCCTGCCTCCACTGGACATTATTAACTCCCTTTCTGAGGCAGAATTTTAAGTATGTGGGAAGAAGTAGGGCTAAAAATAAAGAAGACCAAACACATTTGCAGACAAACATGCATGTTGGCTCTGTAAAGACTATATACTGAAAGAGATGGATGAAAACCACATTTTGGTTCAGTAATTATAATTGCTTTTCTTAACACCACACCTAGAAGTGCCCATTTGATACATGAAATGCAATGATATGCTTTGCTTCTTAAGAGACAACAGTGTTACTTTGCTTTCATCAACATCATTTGCTGTGAAATGCAAAAATGTTTCTAGGATTTAATTGTGAAGCTAGGAGGTTGGAAGTCCTAGCTTTCACCTGTGGCTGTGTGCCATATAAAGCTAAATCTTGTGTAAAACTGAAACAGATGACTACACACAGGACAAGGATTTTCATGTCTGCAAGTAAGACAATCATCTAAATGAGGTTGCTGCTTTTCTTTTACAGATTACCGACTTCCAAATTTTTTTCTATAATATTGCCAAAAAAATCACATTTTGGCTAGAAAATTATAGGCTTTTCCTTTTTTTGCCAATGTTTATGCCTGGAGAAGAGAGTGCTCTGGGGTGACCTTATTGCAGCCTTTCAGTACCTAAAGGGGGCCTACAAGAGAGATGGAGAGGGACTTTTTACCAGAGCATGTAGTGATAGGACAAAGGGGAATGGCATCAAATTGAAAAAAGGAAAGCAAGTTTAGAGATGAGACTGGATATTAGGAAGATTTTCTTAACTATGCCAGTGGTGAGACATGGGAAGAGGTTGTGGAAGCCACATTCCTGGAAGTGTTTAAGGACTGGTTGAACAGGGCTTTGAGCAGCCTGGTCTAGTGAAAAGTGTCCCTATATATTGTGTGGGGGGGTTGGAAATAGGTGATCTTTAAAGTCCCATCTAACCCAAACCATTCTATGATTCTATGGATACTCTTTTGCAAGTTTATTGTAACAGTATGATTGCCTCAAATTTCAGCAAGTAAAGGTAAAAGTACAAGTGGGACAATAGCAATAGAATACACCACAGATTACAACAAAATTTTTCACTTCTCATCTCAGAGAAACAAGAAACATTATTTACACAAATATGGTAATACTGACCTAACAGATTGTATGTAGCTAGGTGTGGACTAATAAAAGTTAGGCTTTACAATGTGATAAGCAATGACTGCTCCCAGTGAGACTGTGAAATGTAGGGAATCTGTTTCATTGCAAGATAAACTGGTAGGGATCATCACAGAAGTAGAGAGGAGGAGTGTTCATCCTACCCATGTCCTGGGCAGTGAAATGTAGGGATGTAAAGGCATCCATCCATACCTCTGTGTATGGGGGACACAAAACCCTGAAGGCAAGCTGCCATGGAGCACAAGATATCTCTCATGCAAATCAGTGATACTAAGCCTTAACTGACTGAATGTGTTTTATAAATCCATCACTAACAACTGTTCATTAAAAGCTCCAAGCTCTAAATTCCTCTAATAAATCAATATCTTCTCCTCCTTAAATATCATATACACAAAACAGATGTCAGCTGCCATAAGGAAACCATTGGCTCCTGAAGTATGTCCACCTACTACCTCCAAATAAATATATTTTTCATTGTTTTGCCTTCAAAATTTTTTTCTGACTTATAAATTATTCACTGAACTTAATCATACTTGACACACAAGCTTGAAAAGTGAGAAATATGTCCAACAGCTTCTGCCTAGTTTGAGAGAGAAGGGATTGCAATAGTATGAATAAAAAGTTAATATATCATGCATCAGTGAATGTGAGCTGGGAAAGGTACTACTAGGCAAGTAATAGTTCAAGAATACTTATAGTAATAGTTCCAGAATACTTATGTTCCTTAGGCTGTGTGTCCAAAGCACATGGAGATGCTTCTGTCTCTTTAATGCAAAATTAAAGGAAAATCCCTGTTCAAGAAAAATAAACAAAAACACGCCTCAAGGAACATGGAAACAATTCCTTTGCTAGCTACAGGTTTGATAAAAATGAAAGAGACTGCAACATGAAACAATTACACCAACTGTACTGAAAACACACTGTAAAACACTAGTAAAAGATTAATCAGACTTATTCCTTTTGTACTAATTAGCAAAGTCATTGTTCCCTAATTGAAAGTCACTCAGCAAGAAAGAAAATTAACAAGCTTCCCTGCATGTGTCTAAAAATATTCACCATAATGAAAATGTGGTATTGCACCACCTCTCCCTTCCCCCTGCCTGTGATCTGGATCAGATCACTTTAGCAGAATGAGGGCACCACCTCATTAAAGAAAAAAATAAAAAGAAAAAGAAAAAGAAAAAGAAAAAGAAAAAGAAAAAAAAAAAAAAAAGAAAAATGAAGTGTGCTTTTGTTTATACAACACTTTTTCCCCCCCTGGATATTCTGGAGTATATTATAGTAATATAAAAACACCTCAAAGTAAATAGGGACTCTTTCCCAGGGCTGGGATGGTTTTCATACCTAGGGATTTATGATGTGCCGTATGGTGAAGTGTAGTGTAAGGACATCCGCTCAAATGACAGAACAGCCTGGGCACTGTTTCAGGCTAAAATTATCCATGCATCCCTTGTAATTTCCCTCAGTGCAGACACTTCCCAAGGATCACTTTTAGGAAATCACAGGGGATTTCCTATCTTGAAATATGCCTTATACTAAGTAACAATGGAGTGGTTTGATTTTCCTTCATCCTAGCAGAGTTGGTGCTGCAACTCTGTCGAGATTTGGTTAGTAATGCAGGTTGACTCCAGCTTGGTGGTTTGTCCTCCAGGAGCTCACTTGATCAATTCTCAGGGAGGTGATGTGAAAATTTGAGTTCAGGCTGTATAAATCAGAGCTCTCTCCTTGCTCTTGTCACTGCTACTAAGTTTGCTAACAGATTACACCACTTAATTGAGCTTGATAATTTATTGTGATTTGGTTTTCAAAACAATTTTGTCTCCAGATTCCCATAAACATACAAGTAGAAAGTATTTACACTATTTGAATTAACACATAAAAATATAAACGTAGGTGTAGACAAATAACACACCCTCAAATAATATTTCGAGATATTTTTTTGGAATGTCTCCGATAAACTTTAAAGGTAGGAATTGTATTTTAAGTCATCTATGCAGTAAATCATAGGAACAGATGCAGCTATGATGGGATTTATATAGAAAAATTCTTTACCATGGGATAAAAAGGAGAAAAGTATAACGATTATATGCTCACACTGTCTTCATCATCAGTGGTGAAACTTGGTGTGTATTGAAAAGGGATTTTGGTGCTTATAGGTTTCTCCTAATCACAGCTGACTTGAAAAAGACCACATGCCTATAAAAATGCCTTGAAAATATAGATTTGCTAAGAAAAAAACAACTCATTTCTGTTCTTCCTTCTATCCTTTTTACATAAGTTCTACAAATGCATCTACAAAGTATCAAGATCATTAAAATTTTCAATTCACTAGTGATCACAGAGTACAACTTGTCTCAGAAAAAAATTTATGTGATCAAATATGAGTTCAAAAGAAAAATTCTGCAACTGTATTTAATCCAAAATCCATGTCTACAAATAAATTACTGTTAAGTTTGGTAACGTTACAGAAACCCCCTCCAAACAAACAAACAAACAAACAAACAAACAAAACCCTTAAATAAAAGATTCAAATAGATGGAGTCCCCACAATAGCTGCAGTAATGAGTTAAGAAGCATAATTTGAATCTGTGTTCTAAGCAGTGAGTATGCCTGCAGTGGAGAAGAGGAAAGGGGGAAAATGAAGTAGAAAATCTATGGTGACAGGATCCATCCCTCAGCTCTCTTGTCCTGAACAGAATTTTGCAGTCCCTTTAATAATCCTTATCTTTTTAGGCTGGGAAAATGCTGCCAAGTTATTCCTTGTGCTGACCCACCAGCTACTTTGCTCATAGCCCTTTAAAAGAACAAAAGTGATGGCTGGAGATCCTTCTTTGCCTTATCCAGCTACAGATCTTGAGAAAGCTTTCTGGAACTTCATATCTTTCAGATTTCAGTCTCTCTAGCAAACTTGGTTATAGCTGGCCAATGGATTTAAGAGTTACTGGAAGCTGGAGGTGACAGGTTGGCATGCAGACAGCAATGTAATTGCATACTTTTTATCCCATCAAAAAACCATGTTAAACATAAGCAAGGCACATATAAGCAGTGAAGGATTGTGTCCTGAATCACACTCAGCTGTAACAGAATTGTCAGTTATCTGCCACCTGAACCTTCTTTGGAAGTTTGCTAACCAGTCCATTTTCAATCTGCCTACAAGTGAAAGATAAACTTTTGCCACTTACTAGGAATGGCAAGAAAATACCACCTTTTTTTTCCAGCTGAATCAGTTTATCTAGACTGTGAAATCTTAAACACCAAGAGCATACTGCCAGCAAAGACAGGGGAAAAAAAATCTGCTTACTTCCTGATAGGATAATGAGAATGCAGCAGCGGAGGTGTGTATTTCAAAATCACAGCAAGCTGTGCTTTATCCAGAATGGTACCACAGCATTTGACACATGTGCTGTAACCACATGGAAACCATGGCAATGGAGGAAAATGGTAGGAGGGAGATTGTACAGTATGGCAGGGAAAAATCCTCGGCAAAACCAGGAAAATAAATTTGTATTATGTAAAGGAGATATGACACAGTTGTGCTGTTCAAAGGTTATTCCTTATATAAAAAGCAACACTGGTAATAATGAAAATACTTTCTTAGAAGAGTAGGCGCATGAGCAATAGTAGGTAGGTAGGTGGGAGGAACAGCGTGGGTTGTGAGACCAATATTAGACTTAAAGGAGTCAGAGAGGAAAAGTCCCAAAAGATGAAAAAATCACTTCAGAAAGAACAGGGAAAGCAAAAGGGAACATGTTTTTAAGTTGTTTGCTCTGCCAGAGATGAAAGTGCAGCCAACTAGAGACTGAATACCGCAAACTGAGAAAGGGAGTAGCAGAAAGAAATGCATGAGGAAGATCCCTGACAATTACTGCTGTAGAAACACTGATTTCACAGCGTGCTTTGTTCTTCATGGACAGAAAAAAACCCATAATTAAAGGAGTGAAATACCACTCAGCTTTAGGGTGTTAATAATACCCTTCGAGGTCAACTAGAAGGTCCACTAGTGACAGTAAAAGGCTGCCTGCTGCCTAGAGCAGGCTTTGGCTCATTTCCACAAAGCTCTTATTCAGGTGCAAATTGAACTCAAGTCAACAGCAAGGCAAGGAAATAACTTGTTATCACACATCACACAATTGCTTGATGACCTATATTCAGTGAGTTAGGGGCCCTAGTTTAGTCCCTGTCTAACACTGCAAAACTCTGACACAGCTCTCGGGGTAATCAGGGTAGCCATGGGATGAAAAACTAATGTCATTGTGAAGGTCAAGTCACACTATTAAGAAAGTATGAAGAAGTCTGCAAACAAAGACCTAGCTTAACAGAAGACTTCAATTCCCAGAGCAAGCACTCAGCTGTTTCTCATAAAACCCCCAGAAATTATCATGTTCAGCAGAAAGTAATGAAAGCACTGCTTAATTATGCATTATACAAATTGTCTCTGAAAGTGAAAGGTTTCTCAGGAAGATATATTTCCTTAAAATATCAGCATAGATTAAAAGAAATAATTCTATTTCATCCCAATTTATGCTGAAAAGCCATTGAAAAAGAAAAGTTGTTTCATACTTTCTCCTCTTTTTTGTTTTACTGCCATTTACCATTTTCTCTTCCTTCTTCTACCCCATGATTTACATCGTATTCCTGCACAGCTCCTAAACTTATGTGAAATTTACAGACTGCAGCTTAAAATTTGGCCCATTCCTAAAAGCTTTCCCAAATAGGAAGCAATTAAAAAACATGGGAAATTAAGTATTTATACAAGCACTTTGCTGAATTGCAATGACTTGAAAGCTTAAAACTTCTGCTGCCTGGCACCTCTGGTCTGACATCCTCTATGGGTGAACAGTGACATGCAGGAGTTTTGATTTTTCATAAATCTATCTTTTTTTGCAAATCTTGTCTCTACAGAAAACAGAAATGACCAAGAGCAAATACACTCATTGTGATGCATTGAACTTCACATATACTATGGAACTCTGGAAAGCATGCTTCTAAAAACTCAAAAAGAATAAGCTCTGTGCCTGAAAGTGTGTCCATGCATGAAGCCTGGCTGGCTGGAGTTTGTGGTGGTAAATAATATTCATGTTCACCTTGCAGAGGTTGCAATAACTGATTTCACAGGAGGAGTTTTGGCTCAGGAAAGGATGTGGTAAAGTCTTCTGGATGATGAAAGGAATCACTGGATCCCTTGAGCAAAAGCCAGCTAGATTATGAAAATCCCTGCAGAAAATGAGATTGCTTTCTCCTTTGGTCACTAATAGAAAGACAGAGAAGAAGCAATCCCAGGCTTCCCTTGAGAAAAATTCAGGCAGGCTGCTATGGGAAGCTGCAGTAAGCTTGCTTTTTTCTGCTGGCCTATTCATCACTGATGTCAAGAGCATGACATTCTTAACAAGGATCAAACAGTTTTCTCTAAAATCTGTTTCTCAGATAAGGTCTCTGGAAAAAAATGGAGTAGAGGAGGACAAGGAAGGAGAAGAAATTAATCAGGGAAATGCAAAAGGAGTCTTTTGTCATTGATCATGGATACTAGAAGAGATAGAGATCCTTTTTATTTTTTCCCCCCCATTTTAAAGCTACAGCCTTAGGCAAGTTATACTAAGATTGGGTTATTTTTGGTCCAGTGAACTATGATTCACTGTTATAGCTAAGAATTTAAAAAAAGACAGAAACAACAGTTGATTTTAAATCCACACTATTTTCTTTTATGGATACAATTTATTTTCTTGCTTTAAGGGACCTTTGAATTTTTAGAATCAATTAAAATAAAATGGTAATACAAAATTGTCCATGTATGCAATTTTCCTGACAATTTGGGTGGCTTTTTTAAAAGGCTCAAATAAAGGAAAAACAAATAGTGACATTTAAAAAACTCCAGAAACTCATGATTCCTTTTGACTAAAGTTTTCATAAACAATTAAAAATATCTGATTTTGGTTCTCTACAAAATACAGTGCAATTCTGAGTGGAAAACATGGGTTTGTCTACTTTCAGACAGTCTTTGTTCTTTTTAATTAAATGTCAGGTTCTTTCTGGAGTTGAAAAGACTATCTTAGGTCTAATTTCAAATGTTGAGTATATATAAATACACAGTTACACAAAGCTTTTGCAGGCCCAAGCTGTACTTTAGCAAAGCATTCAAAGGGCGCACCTACTGTACATACTTGGAGGCTTACTTAACACTAACAGGTTAAAATACTTTGTAAATTCATAGTCCTGGTTCCTTTTCAGAATAACATTGAAATACACTCCCAGATTTACTCTTGTTAAGAAAAAAACCCATGCAAAAATAAGCATGATGGGGCACACTTGTTCAAATACGTTCCTGAACTGGTAGTTAGAAATAAGAGAAGAAACAAACATAGGAAACACAGAAAATGTAAAGAGAAGAAGCAAACATAGAAAATGTATGTCTTAATGGAGAGCTGTAGGTGATACAGCAGAACCTGGACTTACTTGAGGGTGGTGAGCTCGGTAAGGGATGGCTGGGTGGCCTTGAGATAACTCTCTCTCCGTGCAGCAATCTTTGGGGATGGCTTGGGGCTTGTGTCTGAGTCTCCGCTGTCATCGTCGCCCATGGCTTTGATGTAACTGCCACTGCGCATCCGGCGGCAGGGAATCTCGTCATCTTTTCCTCGTGGAGTGTAGCCAGTCCATTCATCCTGAGGAACCTGAAATGATGAACACAATTCTCTTGTTAGCACACTCCTCCCTGATGTTATTGGTAAGCCACAACAGAGCCATAACAAAAACTCTGATGGCCAAAGGCCTTGTCATAATCTCATTTGACCATGTGTTGTTGTTGCAGTGGAGGCCCACTTCTCACCCTGCAGAGGCACAAGCACCTCCAGAGTTCTCTGCTATTTTCCATTCCTTATCTGGGAAGCTTCTAGCAAACATGCTGACATAGAAGGCTTGGTTAGGTTTAATACTGGACTGGAAAAATCTTGGGTGTTTTCAGCTATTTTCATTCAAAGCCTTTATAAACCAGATCAGAGTATTTTTAGTTCAGCTCAACATATTGAATGTCTTTGGGGAGGCACAAAAGCTGAAATACAAATCCCTATATGACAATCTTTTCTGACAGAATGTACACAGGAACACTCACCAGGATGATTTTGGCTCAAGATACATTTTAAATTAGTGGAGCTATGCACTAATTATCACAAAAGTAGGTTTGCAAGTGTGAAATTTTACTAGTATTGCTTCTATAGCTTAATTAGTGCAACTGCACACCTGCAGCTTGCAGTGAGCCTCCTTTTGAATTCTGTCTGAGTCCTACAACCCTTTATTCCTTTCTTTTTCTTCTTAATGATGTGCATTATTTCTCTTGATCTGGAGTCAGTGCTGTCCCTTCTTTGTACTGGAAATCTGGAGCAGTGGGAATGTGCATTCATGAGATTTTGAGACATAACAAAGGACAGTCCAAGAGCAGAGTGTTCTTGCCCTCCCATTGTCTCCTTTCCTTTGCTCCTGGGGCTTCTGACCACATAAACCAGCATCCTCCTCTTTCCTGTAACTGCAGAAACAACATGCAGTAGAGCAGCGTCTTTGAAGCTATTTTGCAGAAACACCATTTTTATCTAAAGGTGAATCTGCAAAAGGGTTTTTTAGTTAAACAAATATTGTGTTAGACTTAAATACAAGCAGTTGTGAATTTTTAGTTTGCTGCTTCTCTGATCCTTCTCAGTGAATCAACTCCATAAAACAGCCATAGCTATAATGCTCAGAAAACCTTACAAGCCACATTAAATAAGGAGGCTTGAATCTAGGTCTCTAAATTTGTCTTGCAACTTACACTCTCACCTACCAGAATAATCTTTTGTATGAGAAGTTTGTTTTTCATCAACGTTTACCTTCACCAGAAAATCTTAGGAATCCCATCACAGATTTCAGCTAGAGCATGTACGTGCCAGTTTGTTTAGACAACCAAAACGAAAACATTGGAATGACTGCTATTGGCTTTGCTGCTGATTCTCACTACAAATATATAAGTCCAGAGGCTGAAGGGCCTTTCAAATGTTATTGTTAACGCAAATAAATTTTTATGGCCTTTTTATGGCTGTTTATCAATCTATAATGCTATAAACTGCAACCCTAAATCTACTGTGCTATACAAAGGAACAAAGATATTTAATGGTCCTAAGCACATATAGGCTTATTACTAGCTATAATTAATTAATTATATAATTTTATTAATTAAACTATTCACAGCCTATGTCTTTGATTTGTTTCCTGATGATTTCAAAACCCAGGACCATGCCAAACTCCTTCCTTCATTGATTTTTCTTTTCCTGCTCCTGACATAATGATTTAGGGCCTTCCTTAAGCTGCCAGGCTCAAACAGTCCTTCTTTCCTCTTGTGTTCTGCTCTCCCCATTCTCTCTTGGTCAAGTCCAGCCTTGTAACTCACTTGGACTAGTATTTTCCTCAAAGGACTGAAGATTTAATCCTGCAGATCGACTCCAGATTGCACCGTTACCAATATTCTTTCTTAAGACCCACTCTTCCTTTTCAGGATTTACTTGTTCTCAAATGCTCCATGATTTATTTAACTAATTCTTTCCTTGTGCCTTTTAAAAGTAAATTTCCATGTTGTCTTTAAATATCCTTCAGTTAATGGCTCTACAATTCTTATCTTCCATCAGCATGCAAAGTTTGTTGTTGTGGGTTTGGGAATTTTTTGTTGTGTGTGTGTGTTTTTTTGTTTGGCTTATTTTAAAATTTATTTTCCTGGGCTACAAGAATCTAAGTTACTTTAGGCAGAAATATAGTTCCAAGTCCAGTTTTCTTACTGAATGCTGATATGCAGAATTGTGCATATCTATAGGATATTACTGAATAAATACTCATAAAAACACTTGAAATATTTTTCTAGGAAAGGGTAAAGCTTTAACTAAGACTAAGAGTACCAAGTACTAATGAAATCTACTGGAAGAACAGGATTGAATGAACAGCTCTAATATTTTCCCACATCAAAAATAAAAAGAAGAATAAATATTTTCATTCTGTGGCTTCTAAGTTTATGCCTAGACAACAGGTCTGGACAGATGATGTGTTCAAAATGAAGGTAACAGTAGCAATTTTGATTTTTGATATAGAAGAGTACAGAGTATTTACATTCCTCCCTTAGCCACTTATGACAGAGTATAACATTTTCTTCAGGTCTTACTCTTGCATTAGTTCCAGGCCTAGAACATCATCAAACAGTGAGTATACAATCTAGATTCATACCACCTCTCCCCCACATTTTGGAACCTACAGCTTCTGCTTGCCAGTGTAAAACCTTGACTTTTAAAATCACTCATGCAAAAAAGAACTTAGGACAAGTTTAGTAAAATCAAGCTCTGCTGACATTTTGATGCCATGCTCAGACTTCAATCAGCAGTTTAAAACCTATATTGGTGTACTTCCAATCAGTTTTTAGGCAGCTACTGGATATCAAAGTCAGAGTATGTAGACAATCTGTGGATTCTCAGAGGATATAAACTTTGATCTGTTCAATATTTTATTCATTATGCTTTAATTGAAGATCTTTGCTTTTTCTCATTAAGATAAATCTGTGAATTCTTTAATGCACTAAACAAACTATGTTAGTATCCTGTGAAGGTTGGTGCCTTTAATGGGGAAAAAGTCAGGGGAGATAAAGTTACAATGTTCATACAGCACCCATAATTCAGGTAAGCTGAACACTTGTAGTTTTACTAAATAATAGATCCACTGTTAAATTTAATGCCATATTTATAGGTGCAATACAAGTGAGGAGATATAGTTACTGTAGAAACCCTTACTTTGGAATTACTGAGTTCTGTTATCAATAACCCCATGTATAAGTACGAGACCTTTCATCCCAAAGCTTCTCAAAATTATTCAGATGCAATAGGCCAGGTTTTGAATGCTGGTTGCAATGGATTTACCCCAAAACTTTCTATTTACACATGCAAACACTGTGTACCATGATGAGGTCTGAGTGCATTGCTCTAGGCCCTCAATTGGTATTATGTGATTGGAAGTTCCCAGTTTGAGATCCGCTCCTATCAGTGAGGGGAGTAATCACTGAAAAACAGCACCTATGTTTTCAGTAGCTTTTCCACTTTTTAAAAAACACTAGCTGCAGAGAAAGAAAGCTGAGCTGTTCACACAGAGATCAGGACAAAGCAGCCTCAAACCCACTGGCTGGTTTGGGTATTGGAAGTCACCTGCATGTGCAAAACCAAAGGAAATAGCACAAAAGTGACCCAATTTCCATTTCCATACTATGGGTTTAAGGGGAAAACCTGTACGTGCCAAAGAGAAAAGGATGGCCGTGGTTAAAAAACCATCCAGATTCGGAGAACAGACTAAAATACCAACCCAGATATGCTGCTAATTTCACAGAACTCACTGAGGAATCCAGAGTGTTTGTAAAAACTATCTTACCTGCCAGACAAACCTGCAATACAAGAATGTATTGGAAATTTTATTAAAAAGCTATTTTAGTTAAAGTTTGACCGTGGGGTTTTTTTGCAGGTATTTAAGTCTGGTTTGGTTTTTTTCTAAATATTGTTTTTACTAATTTTTATTGTTTGCTTGTTTACAGTAAAATTTCAGTATATAATTGATTTTGTAGATGAAAATTTGGGTCCAGCTCCCCTTTATATTCTTTTTTCTTATTTCTTATATTACATTCACAAGAGCAAGAAAGCCTGATTTTGAAATTTGGTTTAGGCATCATATAACTGACGAAGAGCATTTGTAGGGTAAAGAAACATTTTAGAAGTTCTGTCTCAGCTATTAACAATTGCAATACTTTTTATGAAAGGGGGTCTGTCTGTGTCTTACTTGAGTAGGACAAACAACCCTTAAAGCTCAGCATTTCCTTTCATTTCAGGCAGATAAAATAATGTCAACATTTTAATACTGCTGTGCCTGTAGTCAAATACCTCAAGCAGTACCTACTAAAAGAAGTGACCTGATTTTCAGAGTGCTTTTTTGGTCCCTAAAAAGTATTGGCTGTAACAGACGTGGCTGTAACAGCTCATGCAGACAGTGCAGTTCACTGTCGCAACAGAGTGTTTCATATTATGAGAAAAAAGTAAAAACATAAAGCCCTCTTCAAAATGCAAACTGCAGGAATAAAATCAATCAGATTATTACATACATTCTGCTTCTACACATATGGTACTATACATCCTGTAGAGTGATTTCTTCTGCTGGTCTGGAAAAAAGGCTGGGAGAAATGTCTATGTGAACCTCCAGCTCTCTTATTTTTTTCAAGTCAGGGGGTCTGCACAAATGTTCCCACGGGCTCTTACTTTATTTGAATGACCAATATTATGCCTTGCAAGGTCACACAAGTGCAAATGCACTGTATCTTCTGCCTTAGAGGATTAATGAGATTAAGATTGACATACTTGAGATAAAGCTGTTTCATGCTTTTAAGAAAATCATATTATCCAATTACCTTGGCAATACTATTTTTCCAGTATCAGAATATCAAGAGAGAACATCACTTGCATGATTGTTTTAACTCTCATGAAAAAGGGGGAAGAGTTAAATTCAGATCTAACAATGAACATTGTTTTTATTAAAATCGAACTATTATTATTCACACTATCAAAGTAATAATGATCCTGGAAACATTTCATTCTCTAAATTTTTAAGCTCATGTACAAATCTTTACAAGCCTAAAAATCAAGAATGTACTTCACTTATACAAAAGGCATAGTGAAACACAACAACATTACTACTTGAATAGAGATAGAAAATATTCAGCAAAGGCCTCTGACCCATGCAGCTTACTGAAACTTAAAACTTCAGCAAACCCCAGCAATAAATTGCTACATGTATGAACACTAAGCCTGACAACAATTTCTTTCTTTTGATTAAATGGCTGATATAACATTCTTTTCTAAACAGAACAGACCATAAAGATGAAGTACTGCTACTGGCCAACATCTTACCTGGATTTAGCATCATTTAGTGTATAGATTACCTGTCCCAATCTTTAACTAAATTTATGCTGCTCTGCAGGTGTTCACACTTTGTCATTAGCTGGGTTGTACTGCCTTGTCACTTCCTTTAATGCATTTTTTGATTTAAAGGAACTGGATTTTTTAATAGATAGCCTAGGACCCCTAATAAAGAAACAAAACAAACAGGTATACTGGCCTCACAGTTTTCAAATATTCACTTAATAAGCTCACATGTAATAGTATGTGAAATAAGCCCACATTGCATTGACAAGGGTAAAGAAAACATTTTTTAAAATTTCAATTTCTAACCAATTAAATTAGAATATCTAATTTCCTTTATTTTTTAAATTTTTATTTCCCCCCCCCCCCCCCCCCCCCCAATAGTTATTAACTTACCTTGCTGGATGAAATAGCAAACAGACTGTCTCTATAGCAAATTAAGTTCATTATTGATCTCTAGTTTGCTTTGGTTTATTGCAGCTGAAATCATTAAAGCTTCTCCCTGTGCTTTTCCAAAGCAATGTGGATGACTATAGAAGTAAACAAAAGGACTGGAAGGAGTGGCTAACCATCACTCACAGCAGTAGACTTGTAACTTTAGCTTTCTATTAGTATGCAAATACTTAATGAAATGAAATCACACAACTGAAGAACAATGCCTAATGACTGCTCAGTGCAGATTTTTCAAACCCATGCAATTTGGTCTTCTTAGCCATTATTATGCCTCTTCTGCATGCTGTAAAGGAAGTTTCAATTGCCTTCTTCCACTTACTGAGCCTATTCCCAGCAGTCATGAATATTGAATTAATCAGACCAATAAGGATGAGTAACATTTCTTTCTATCAGTGTGCATATGTTAAGAATCATTGAAGTATGCAAAAAAAAAAAAAGGAAGCCTTAGAAAGCAGAAAGAAAAATATATGTTTAATGAGCCTTAAGTGTTTTCAAAAAGGCAGTTAGGAGGGTTGCCTTTATTTAGGATAAATTTAATATGCTCAGTATCTGCAGCAACATTTGCTTTATCTTGTACTATTTGAGCAATCATGTTCTACTATAAATTAATTTAATTTAGCTGACTTATCTCCATATTTTTTTACAAGAAAGGAATTAACACCAGAACAAAGACCTGTCCAAGACAGAGCATTACTTCCTCTATCCTGTGCCCACCCCTTGCATCAAACCTGAACAAACAGGGTGTAGAACTGAAATCTTCCTTCACATAACAGTAGTGTGGAAAGTCTTCTAAACCAGTATGAATCTTGAGAGAGTCAGCCAATAGACAAAATTCTTCAAGCACCACTCCAGTTTACAATGCCCATTCACCAAAAGGTGTCTTGACCATTGGCTCATCGATCTGAATCACATTCTATTTTATGATGAGGAATATGTGTCTTCTAAATGAAATTACCATGTCTTGATTCCAGATAAATATTTCTCCTTCTGCTTTATGTGTAAAAGTCCAACCAACCACGAAGAGGGGCATGCCGACACAACGATTCCATCCACGGCCTTGCACATTTGCCACTCATAAACACCTTCTGCAGAAAGGAAGCCAAACAGCAACCAGCGTGTCCATTAGCTGAGGTGAACATGACTGAAGGTCACAGAGCAGGGTTCTTGGCCAGGACCTCAAACTAGAGCTGCTTCAGTGATACTCATGGATGATATCCTCCAGTGGCAGAGGGCACACTTTCGTTCTCATCTTTCGCAGTAGCCTTGAAGCATTCAGTGCCATTGGTTATAATGACATATTGTTTCTTGGCCAGTTAAGGATGACAGGACGACTGTTAACAAAAATACCAATCCTTGAAAGGACACTTTCAATGACCAGCAGTAGAGAAATGTTAATTTCTTCTTTATATCTTCTTTTGTGATGAGTCACTTCAACAGCTGCACACAGTGACTGGTCGGCATCCAAAGCAATACTGTTAGATGAGATGCCATTTTACCTTTCTTTCACTGCGCACAGGCACAAGTCTGCTATCAAGCAGACAGCAGGAAACTGGCTAGTGGGTGGAGAACATGTAGCTGAATCTGTATCCTTGGAGGAAAACAGATGTGATGGGGAGAGCATTTTGAGAAGCAGCCCTTATGCTGTTTCTTTTGGCTGACTGTAACTCAGTAATCTCTGGTGCTTTGCTAATGTGCTCTCACAGGCAGCAGCTCTAAGTGATGCCCTTAAACTGCCATCTCCTGCTGGCTGTTGACTTCTGTCACATTTTAGTGGCCAGCAGACACACTTCACTGACACTTTTACAATGATTTCTTTGAGATTACAGCAATGCTATATACCTGTGAAATAAGCTTTCATCTGGCGGTAAGGAAACTGTCCTGGTTCCAGAACATCATAGTGTGCCTTCTCAGCAACTCCAAATAGTCACCAAAAGGTCACCCATGTTCTACAGTAGTGTCCCATAGGATATGAAATCAAGTTCACAGTCCTGACTCTGATCTGCTGGAAACTGAATTGCTACAGACCAGGAAACCTCAAAGATTTCCTGACAAACTGGTTAGCAGGCTGGAGTTATGTCAGCAAAGCAAAGTTAGACACAAACTTATTTGCATAAAAGACTCCTGGACACAATTCAGAGACTATTTGGAAGCCCTGGCCCTTCAGAACTGTCACAATGCCTTATCCAACTGTTTGACACATTGCTTAGTCTTTGGTGAGAGAAACACATATCTATCAGAAGCCCAAAACAGACAGTTCATTGCACAATTTCAGGATAAGAGGATGAAAGGACAAACAACACACAACAGATTGATGTTCTAATTGCTTAATTCACTAGTGACAGAAGCTCACCTGTGCAGAGCATTTGTAAAGCAGAACAAAAACTTGGCCAGATAACCCAGCTCAAACCACTCATCTGGCATTGTAGTATTTCCTCACTCAAGATCTATACTGTGAATTCCATTCTTGAAACAAGCACAATACCCCAACCCAATAACGGGATGAAGGGAAATACTCTTTATTACTTTGCACTGACTGAGGAAAATGTATCATTTCCCAGTGTTTTCTTCCCCACATTTTTCACGTGTTTCCACAATAAAAGTTAAGGTTTCAAACTCAGAGGCAGATTGAAATGATCCTCTTTGCTGGACTTGACTTGTCTCAAAGATTTCTTGTTTTACTCTTGGTTTTGTTTTTTTTTCAGTGAAATTACTGAAAAGAATGAGATTGGAATACTCCAAATATTTAAGGCTACAGGAAGGAATCAGATTCATGATTGCAACAAACCTTATCCATGAAGGAACTGAAATAGATACCAAATGCCAGCTGTTATGTGCAGCCATAATTTTAGTGAACATTTCTGACCTACAAGTATATGTAATGTCGTGTTACCCAAGTAGGTTGCTAAATCCTATAAATGGTATGCCAGCAACAGGTTCTAGTTGCCAGAATTGTGTTCACTAATGGATGCACTGTTAGAAGAGAAGGATGCTAACAGAATGAACTGACAGTAATTCAAGTTAATCTGGAAAAAGTAAGGTCAGTGCCAGTACATTCAATACTTAAAAGTTACAGGATGGCAATAAAACAAAAGGACAGAAAATTATGGAATATTGGCAGATAAAGTTGCAGCTGAAATTGCTGTTGAAGAGCTCTCTTTGTACTTAGAAGGCCCCCATGACTCAAGACACCAAAGGTCAGCACAGCTTTCAATTAAGCAAATAAGAACACACCAGTTGTTAAGGTGAAATGAGTGGCAAGATGATGATCACCAATACAGCTAACAATTTTTTTTTGTTTCTTTTTGTTTCTTTTTGTTTTGTTTTGTTTTGTTTTTTAGCTAAATTAAGGGACTGCAAAGATGAGGAAGGTGAGTATATTGAAATACTCTCCAACATATTTCTCTCAGTATAGCAATCACATCTTGGGTGGGTTTGCAGGTAGGCTAAATAACCAAGATGCCTGTTTAATGGAGTTATCTGTTAGTAATATACAATTTGTAAATAAGCTGTTTTGTGCCTAATCTATATTTTCCACAAATTCCCTAGCTATAGCCATTATTCATATTACGCACCTCACAATTTTGAAACCAAAATAAATTAGCTTTCTGAGAATATTTTTTTCAGTGTTAATATGCTTACATACTAGTTCATTTTAGAAATTCAAGAGCATTTAAGAATTTCCAAATATTTTAATGATTATTACATTACCTGGAAGTTGACCTAGAATACATTAATACATGCTTTACTAAGAATTAGCTCATGAGCTCATAAAAAAAACTTTGAAACTTATACCTCATATACTTTGTAGTTCTGACTGGAAAATTGAAAGAGAAATAACATGTGCTTCATTAATTTTCAATTTATAATGGAATATGAGCCAAAAAAGTAATCAGATACATGAAAAATAGAAGATCTATATTAATGGATGTTAATACAACTTTCATATATATATATATATATATATATATGTATATGTAAGGATATAGGATATTCTGGAAGATTAATTTGAATATGGTAGTTGCATCTGAAATGCAAACACCATAAATGAGGAAAACACAAACTGAAAGTGCAGAAAAACTTGCATAGATAAACTTAGTATGACAGATCTAACATAAATTGCTGTGTCATAAAGATAAACACTTTGAAGTGTAAGGCACCATGTTAAGAAATCACATTACACTTACTGGTCCTTATTAGCACCCTGACCTTTTGGTCTATTTGGTCATCCATGGACACAGGCAACAAAAAGAGGCTGGCTGTGACTGGAACTCAGCTTTCCTAAGAAACTGTGCCTTGTCCTGAGACTGGAGAACAAGTCATTTGCATAATGAGTTTCTCAGCACTACACACTGCGTACCAATGCACATTGCAGGCAACCTTCACCCATTCAGGAAACTGAGTGCAGTACTAACCAGAACCCTTGGTCACCGGAAAATTCTTACTACACCCAGAAACTTGGTTTATATTTTTTAATAGTATTTCTCACAGTATCCCACCAAAGGACAAGCAAAGCAAATGTGGAGGCTGAATGACTGCACTGTTGTGTGATGGTGTTCACAGGAGTTTTCAGGTGAGAGAAGAGACGAGAATGTTGACTCCATGTTTAGAAGGCTTGATTTATTATTTTATGACATATATTACATTAAAACTAAACTAGAAAGAATAGAAGGAAAAGTTTCATCTCAGAAGTCTAGCTAAGCTAAGAATAGAATGGAATGAAAACAAAGGCCTGTGGCTTGGACAGAGAGAGCCAGCTCTGCTGTGACTGGTCACTAATTCCAAACATCCACACAAGACCAATCATGGATCCATCTGTTGCATTCCACAGCAGCAGATAACCATTGTTTACATTTTGTTTCTGAGGCCTCTCAGCTTCTCAGAAGGGAAAAATCCTAAGAAAAGATGTCTGCGACACTGTTGCCCCCACCTTCTGTGCTTCAGTTTTCAGAAGTAAAATTTCCATCCTTAGCCCCAAGTGTCTGACACAATTGATATGAGTCTCATCAGGTGCAATGAAAAGAAAACTTACGACTGACCCATATAAGAAAAGAAAATTAATCTGAAAAGCATCATTCTTTGTATTTTTCTCAGTCTCTTAACAAATGGACCAAGGACAACAGGAATGGTAATTACAGGGAACATTAAATGGCAAAACTATAATCAGAGACAAATTCTGCAGTGTATTTGATACACTATTAGCTCCAAAAATCATGAATTCATACCAAACAAAAAATGTCAGAAATATCTCCCCGTGTATTTGGACCCTATTGTTTGCAGCAAAGGACTGCTGCTTACATGTTGTCTTTGATAGTTTGGTTAATTTCACTTTTTTTCCAGAGCAGAAGCTAGCAGAGAAGTAGAGGCTGTCCACTGCCTTAAATTTTTTTCTTTCAAGGGAGGGAAACCATCTTGAAGAAGCATTTTGATAAAACATGAACATTTCCTTCTCACCATCCTTCGCAGTAGTCCAACTGTAAAGCTGGATCAAATAACACTTTCCTGAAATAAAAATCAGCTCATAAAAAGAACCTTATCTTTCTACTATCCAGCTGCTCACTCTTGAAAAGAGAAATAGAAGATAAAAATGCAATTCCATTCCCAAAATGTGGGTAAGAGGAAAAGATTTGCTTGACTTTAGACTATAGTCTTTAGACTATTCTAGGACAATATCTGTTTCTGAAGATGCCCAGTGTAGACCCCAGCCTCCCCTAGAACTCCAAGGATGGACACTGTGCCTCAGCAGCAGGGCTGGAAGTGGAGCCTGGTGGGAAAAAGAAAGACAATACAATGCAGAGGACTCTGCACTTGATCCAAATTCCAAATTATGAGAAATAAGCCCATCTGTAATACTAATTACTGCCAACACCTTCCACAGAACAGTTAAGTGGAAAATATCACAGCAAGTGAAATAATTGTTTGTTATTTCTATGTCTTTACACAGAGAATTCATGCAGATACTTCTGTGATAAAAGCCCTTACAAACAAATGTGAAGTCAATGTCACCTGTGATCTCTGATATACTCAGATCTATCAGGATAAAGAAAACTATTCTGAGTACCCTGAGTTGGAAAGAAGTCACTCCTTCATTGAATTCAGATACTGTGACAAGAAGAGATTGCATGAACAAGTAGCTGCTCTTTGAATGATCAGAGTTTATGTCCTGGACCACAGACAAATTAAATTACAAGCAAGTTGGTAAATCTGTTTAACATTTAGTGAGTTATAGAAAGCAACAAGGAAGCATCATAACAATGAAATTAAATGATCAGGGTTGTCCAGTGTTGTTGTGAATTTGTAGCTTTCATCTCATTTTGTGCCTTTCCAATTGTTCTAACACAGGACACCAGCCTTTTGGTGCAATAATGAGAAGTGCACCTGGAAATAGCAGATGCACAGAGTAACTCTACAACTCACTAACAGAGTGGAACTCTGCTGCTGTTAATATATATTTATATTGCAGGACAGACAAAGGGCTTCAACTGGGTTCTGTGTCCCACTGTGCTGTGCATTGTGGAAACACAAAAGGGAACAAAGTCCAAGCCCCAAAGGGCTCGCAGTGTAAAAAGATAAGTGATATAGTGAAGAGAAAAGCAAGGGGATGCATTCAAAATAGACTGACTTTTAAAATACCTACATGCATTTGTCATCCCTTCAAGCTGCCAAGAGAGAAGAATAATCCTGACCTGCTTCCTCAAATCTACTGTACTCTGTTTGAATATTACTCCCAATGTTAACTGATGCCTGGTTAAGATTCTCCTTTAAAAAAAACCAAACAAAACAGTTTTAAACTAATTGTATTTCCCTTGATTTTACAAGGGCATGCAATTAGAAGCAATAAAACAAAATTAAGTGAAAACTGAAACAGAATGGGAAACACAGTGAGAAGTAGTGATTCTAAGTGAGAATTTAGTTATTCTTGCCCTTGACAATTGTTGGACATATTTTCATACAGACACAGATAATGTCCTCTAATTCCACTTGAGGAGTCTATTCCTGTCAGTTAAACATTATCTAAAGGTCCCTATGGAGGTGTTCGTTTAAAGCTGATGCTGGCACAGTTTTTCACTCTTTTCTAGCCATCTGGTCACATACTGAATTGTCAGCTATTTTATCTAAACCCAAGAGAAGGCTGAAGGAGTAAACAAAAATACCAACAAGAAAAATCTCAGGGTTCAAAGTAACCACAACACTCAAGCCTAAAGTTATGATTTCTTCTTACTCACAAAATTCACACAAAAGATACTTAATAAAAAACCCACAAAAGCTCAAAAGGTTGCAACCTGAGGCTATTTTGAAACCCCTCTCCCTCCTCAGCCTATATGCAGAGCTGTAAACACACTGAGCATTTGTATTGCCCCCTCTTCCCCCACCCCACTCCCCTAAAAAATTGATAGAAAATATACATATCCATTCCTTTACATTTAGGACTTAGCATCCCAGAGGCCGGTAATCAAAATTATTTTGCACGACACTCCATAAAACGTTTTAAGATCAATTTTTAAATGCTGATGCCTCAGTCCTACGCTTTCTCTGCATACTGACTTAAACAACAGAATGTGGAATCTGACTGTCTCATTAAAGCACCCATATGAGAGAACCTGCTACAGTTCTATACAAATAGAAAAGAGTCCCAGTACATTAAAATGAAACCGAATCATCTTAGCAAACCTCTTTTTTCCTCATGGTCTTCTCTCTTCTCTGTGCAACGTTGTTCCATCTTACACACACACTTAGATGTGCCATAAGTGCTTCTTTTAGAAAAGTGCATAAAAGCTATCCACAGCTCTCCTAAGAATGAAACAGTTTTAATATTTTCTGATCCATGTTCCTGCCACAAACATTCACCGGCAGTATGATAGCTCCAAGAGGAGACATCTGATTCTTGACATTTAAAGATACAATACTGGTGAAAAATAGTGACGCTGTATTAACTGCAAACAGCTTGTGAGGGAGTAGGTGATGTACTCCTAAAATGTATAATCAGAACAAGCAATAATTTCAACCTTTTGATTTTTTTATTTTTGACTCAGAGCCATAAAAAAGAGGAATAGCCTGATAAACAAATCTGGACACGTTACAATAACTGTTTTAAGAGAATTTATATTCTATGGCAAAAAGAAAAGTAGGCTGTTTTCCTGCTGGAGAAAGTATTAAGGTACCCCATAGTTTCTCAAAAGGGTCTCAAAAGCTTTCTTAAAAAATGAGCACTAAATGAAAGCAAAATTGAAATTACAGAAATCAAAGAATTTGTATCCTGGTAACATTCAGTTAATTGACATTGCAATGCTAAATGAAAGCACTAAAACATCAAATTCCCCATACCCCTACTGTGACAGCCTTATAAATTCAAAAGGTACACAGAAAGGTCTTATTTTTCCCACATGAAAAAAAATTAAAATAATCCTGTTCTAACATGAACCGTTACTTTGAAATATTGAATTCTGGACCAAAAAAAAAAAAAAACCCAAGAGCTGATATATTTTTAATTTTAGTAGTAGAACCCCTTGTTTGGTGGTCAGTGACCTCTGGGGAAAGTTGAGACATCAGAGCAAACCTCCATCCCCCACAAACACCTGAGACAAGGCAGAGCACAGTTAACAGCAACCAGTTCTCCACACTGTACCTGGAGGTACTGACATGACCGTTCCTGCTGGCACGTCTCTGCCTTCACCACTGTCTGGTCCATGTTAACTGATGCTTTCTGGTAAACTTCACGGGCTCTGCTCACGGTTAATGTAGAGGACCAAGAGCTTTTCTTCATTAACTGGGAGTCCAAATTCACAGGCAGGTTTGCACAGGTAGAGCATTTGACATCATTATTGCTTCTGGAGGACTTCACAGTATGCTCGCTAATAGTGTTATAGGCTTCCATAAAGTATTGGGAAGAAGAGCGATCGGGGCATCTTCCCATGGTCATGACCCCACTGGGACCATGATAAATGCAAACATCATTGTCCAAGTTGTCATCTGAACTCCACCATCCTGATGCATTGGATCTGGGCTTACCTTCTGATCGCCTCTCCTTACTCTTGCTGCGCTTCCCATACCTCATCGTCTGTGACTCCTCTGGGCTCGCTTTCCCCCCATTGACGCTCCCCTTGGACGGTCCTTCCAGCGAGTGGGACTTGGTGAAGAGCTTTTGGACAGAGTGAACCAGGTGCCGGATCCTGCCCGGGCTGTCGCTGCGGTGCTCCATGGCAGTTCGCTTGTACTGCAGAGTGTGGTAGCCATCCCGATTCAGGGGCAGCTGCCGCTCAAACTGGTCCAAGAGGTTGGCAGGAATGCGGTTGGTCTTGTTGGCAGTTCCGTGGGGAACCAGAGCACACTCGTCCTTGAGTTCGTGGTGGGAGCTGTAATGCCTCCGGGGAAACGTGCTGCTGGCAATCTGATCGTTGTAGGGCACCATGCACTCGGCCTGGAAAGAGTTCCTTTGAGTGTAGTAAGGGTGGTCTGCGGGGTGGGGCTCCACCGGGTTTAACAAATATGGCTTCCTGTCCTGGTGGTGTGGCAGGCTGTCACACGCAGGGTCACAGGCAACCCCGTGATGGTGACTGCGGCTGCCGGATAATCCCTTCATCCTTGGTGGAAAACGAGTCCCAAAGTCATCTAATACGTATGGCTGTGCGGCAGGCAGAACTCAGAGAAAGGCCTAAAAGAAAGAAATACAACAGAACACATAATATATTCCAGCTGAGACAATAAACAGCATGTGCACACTTAACATTCTTTGTTTCTTATTGCAAAAGTGACTGGAAAAAAGTAAACATTCTCAGACTCTTTTTATCCTTTAATCTTTCCCATGTCCAGCATGGTGATAGGGATACCTAAGCAGTACACAAGAAAAATTATCTTGTTCCATTAGCTGCAAACTGACACCAGGCAATGTTTCCAATATGAAAAGCAAGATAGGTATTGCCACCTCTACTCTAAAACCTCAGTCCTGAAAACATTCAGGGACAGGGACCTCCCAGGATGCCTTAACTGCCCATCTGCATGTTCTCAAGGCCAAATGGACATACAAAAAAAGATATTTTCTTTAATCGAACACTTTCCGGGCTTCTTTGGCCCAAACACAAAGCATGGTGCAATTAATGGGAAACCTTTCTCTAACTTCAGTGAATATATTTACTCAATCTCCATGTTGTCTGCCTGGACTGTAATCATCTCAAGGCAACAGCAAAACATTATTTCCATAAGTTCTTTTCAAATTAAGAGTAAAATAACAATAAATTACACTAACTGTCAAAACGAAGCCAAACCAACTAATTAACATCCTATATATCTGTAGGGTTTATATTTACTATTTTTTGGCTCCTACTCACTAAAAAAAACCCCATCTTATTCTGCTAATGTATGGCTTGATTTATTTCTCAATAATTTTTCATTATTCTACACAGTGTTCATATATCCCTACATACTCCTACCATTGAAAGAACTGGGATAGCCAAACCTTGTTGTTACACAACAATAACAGTTAATAACAATACACTTAATTCTTGATTGCAGTTATTTGTCCCTGAAGTGACTCGCAATGCTGTAGATTATGGATTACAACAAATTGAAAACAGAAATCTTCATCCCCACTGATATAATAACCACTCTGTTTGAGGCCAGATGCCCTCATTTCAGCCCTCAACTCCAGCAAGTGTCTGGATGCAACCTATGAGTACTAATGTGTAAATTATGAGGTTTCAGGTGTGGCAAAGCAGTCTGATGGTGCCATCTGAGAAGATGAAGGGCAGAGGACTCCTTAAAGGGTGCTTACTTATACTGCACTGAAGTACTGGGAGTCACTCAGCTACTTTACTCATTTCTGGCATAGCTAATCACATAAATATTTTTGGAAATATAGCTCTGGAGATCTTTCTTGGAGTAAGGACAAACATACATAGCAAACAGGTTTCCACTATGCTCCTCCATCACTCTCTCAGCTAAAGTTCATGTTTTAACAGGTTGTAGATGTTGTGCCTACTGGCAAATTGGTAACAATGAAGTTTTCTAAAATAGCATTAAGTTAATGTCAGTCTGGAAAAGCAAGTTCCTGACTTCATCAGAACTTATTTTATATTTTCTTCTGAATCTGCAGCAAGCCAAAGGGGAGTTTTTTTCAGTATGCTTCCAAGCTAATCTGGATGTCCTGCATTTTATTCCCCCTCACTGGATCCCTGCAGTGCAGAAAATGTTCCTTCTCAGGAGACCTTGAATTAAAAAAAAGTTTTCAAAATATCACAAAAGGCTCTTGAAATATTCTAAATAGATAAGATGACTGATTTATCTAAAGAGGAGAATGGCTAAAGGCACATTTAAAAGCATGAAAATAATATATTTAGGGAGCTGTACTTGTCAATTATACTGTAGTGACAATCCTAAGTACTTCTAAGGAGAATTTTACATCCCTAGCATAGTTTTAAAAATGTGATCTACTAGTCTGTGTAACTGAGAAACATCCAAAGGGATGTAGTGTATATTAATTAGTTAGGTAATTGAAAATGTGACTTGAACAAAGATACCTCATCAAGCAGAGTACTTCTAAAGGATATAGAGACCAAATAAAAAATAGTTCTTTGCTATCTATGAATATCTTTTACACATCAAGGCTTATGAAAACAAAATTTCAGCCAGTTTTTTTTTTTTGCTTAAATCCATAAATCCATTTGCAATCATGCAACAGTCCTTATGATGATGGATAAATTCTCTTAAGGCTAAAAATAGACTAGTGTGCCATATAAGATAAAAAAATTTAAACCTTGCCTCAAAGATAGGAGAAAGCTATGAAAGAGTACAACTAACTGGGACATGCCCTAAAACAGCAATTTATTTTCATTTTTTCCTTATCTGAATGGCTATGAAATTTTCATATACTGTGGAAAAAAGAGTATATGTAGGAAAAGAACCAAAAGTAACAATAATTTACAGCATTGTGAAGTATGACAGGCACAGGAGATGTAATGGAATTATTGAGAAAATGTAGCCTTAATATACTGATACAGAAAATGGCTGGGATCAGGAAACCCTTGATCTGGTTTATAGACTGGGACAGAATATTGTGGAAAACCTTGAAACTGAAAACAAAAGATGCAGCTATGGTTTGACCAATGAGAACAGCCGTGTTACCAGCTGTGTTTTGGATGGACTGGCAATATGGATGCTAAGGAGGATGTGCAAAAAGTGGTAAAAAGTGAAAAAGCTTATGAAAAGTGACATTTGTCTGCATAGAGAGAAAACGACAGGCTTTCAAAAAAATTGTGGAGGAAGATTGGCCAAGCACTGCTATATGAGCTTGGATGGCAAGTAGGATGGAAATGTTTAGGAGAAAAAATGCATGTATTTTGAGTCTGAGCTGTCAATGGATCTTTTATGAGGAAGTACTGGAGAAAAAAGCAGAAGATAGATAGGATGATCTGCCCAAAAGGAATCAGATGAACAGATAAGGAGAATAACAGAGAAAATGCTTGTGAAAGCAAAAGATCATAGAGTTATGAAAAATCAGATTTAAAAGAGGAGGACAAAAAGAAGAAAAAAACAAAGAAGCAAAAACCAGAGTGATAGAAGAATCAGGCAAAAGGAGTGCAACAAAAAGAAGTGCTAGCAATTTATTCCCAACTCCTAGACTGCTGGATGCATTAAGAAAGGGGTTTTTTTCCTGGTGAAACAGCACTGAAACATTTATTTTATCATGAAAATTGTGACTAAAAAGTCCCACACAAGCATTTACTAGAATATAGCTTCATTTTACCTTAACTGTATTACTGCTAGGACAGCATTGAAAGTGCAATGAATTAGGAAAAAACCCAATTATGTACCATAGTGCACCTTCCAGGAAGGAAAGAGTAAGTACACTATGCTCAACATTGAAGAAAGAAGTGTTGCTTTTCTTAAATATTCAGTGGACAATTCTTCTGCGCAAAATCACTCCAAACACAAAACCTAAATCCCTCTCGCACCTCAATCCCATTTTAATATGTTAATATATGTCTAGAAAAAATATCTATCCTACAGTCTCTGATTTCATCAGTATTTTTCAAAGAATATGTATCATATTCCATAATTGTGTTGTCTGAACCTATACATCAATGTTTAGTGCAATTAGCAGCTGGAGACAGGGCTATCTGTTCATGCCATGAGTAGCTGAGAGGAAACCAATTAAGTCTTTTATTTTATTGGTATTTTTTGGCCAAAACAGGAACACTTGATTATTCATGAAATAGGGCAAGACAATTGATGAACACATTAATAAACAGTGCAAATAGCAATTCTATAGACAGCAGACCAAAACTATTTGATGGCATAGGAATAAAGGAGATGTTAAAGAGATACAGCATTGTAAGGATGAAGAATGCTTACTACTTTCAACATTCATGTTACATTTGCTTTTGTTTTTTTGAGGATGCCCTTGGTAAGAACAATACAAATATATTCATCCTTGTCCCTAATGTGGTGTCCCTAATGCATAACAATTCCTGGAATAATCTAGTGGCTAGAAAAATGCCTATTTAAATCCTATGTAATTAAAATGAAAAGGAATGCAAAATAAGAAAACCTGAATGCAGAAATCACTTTTTTTTCTTTTTTCACAAATTTCATTTAACTATATTGTCTACTCATGTGTTCCAAATTTACTCATAAAACACATCTTTGACAAACATATTCTTTCCCTTAGATATATGTTCAACCTTCTGTCTAAGAAAAGATTTACTGATATGGCCCTGAGCCCCTCTGGCTTCGTCCAGCAAGACTGCAGAATGCAGAATATGCTGGGGCAGAGGAAGGACTCCTCTTCCTGAGCAGCAGCATTCCCTGTCTCCCTCTGCCACTTAAGGGGGGAAGAGGTAGAGTTCAGGAAGGAGGGAGGGGTGGGAGGATGGTGTTTCACTTCTCATTATGCTGTTCTGAATTTGACCAGTAACAAATTCAATTAGTTTCCCTGGGTTGAATCTGTTTTCACTGTTACCCATGATGGTAATTGGTTTGTGAACTGACCCTGTCCTTATCTCAGCTCATGAGACTTGTTTTTCTCTCCCCAGTCCAGGCATGGAGGGGAGTGATAGAACAACTCTGGTGGGCACCTGACATCCTGCCAGAGTCAACACCCCACAGGCTGATGGATCTATGCTTGCCTGGGTCCTCCTTTTTGCCCCTTTTTGAAGGCAGGGATAACATTTGCTTTCCTCCAGTCCTCAGGTACCTCTACTGACTGCCATGACCTTTCTAAGATGATTGAGAGTGGTCTAACAATGATGTCCACTGGTTCCTTCAATGCTCATGGGTGCATCACATCCCATCAGGGCCCACAGACTTCCGGATGTCAAGTTTGACTCTGTGGTCTCTAACCCAATCCTCCTCAACCATGGGGAAGTCTTCTTTTCTCCAACATGGAAGTCACCAACAGAGACACCCTAATTAGGCATAATCAGGGCCACAGCACCTTGGATCTAATATCTTTGTCTGTTCAGAGACCAAGGAGTGAGGGACATTGAATTTTTTTATTGTTTGGTGAGTGTGGTTCTTCTAAGATACCATTCCAAGAATCAGATGACTTCTGAATATTCAGGTGTCTGCCAGGTCCAGAAATTGAAGCACTGGGACAGAGGTGGAAGGCAATGTAAACACTTAATATGTTTACGTGTATGTTCAGCTCTGAGTGAGGAGGGCATTTAATCATGTGCACAAATTGAACCAATGATGCTTCTTAGCAGTACTGTGTATAGTTGTGCTCTCATTTTATACTCTGTGGTAAAAAAAGATAGGTTCTAATTTCCATACTAAACTCCCAAGGTTCTCAGAATTTGCTTATTTATTTAATCCCACACTATGGAATGTTCTCAGCGAAATTCCTTTCCCCAGTTCTCAAAATTTACAAACAAATGGAAAATATGATTATGGTAAGAAACTTCCACATGCTCCTCATGTAGAACATTGCTTTTTTGCAAAGGTCTTGATATTTTGCACCAATTATGTGGGGCCTTTTTGTTACATTGCATCACCTTAATGAAAATCTAGACATCAATAAAAGGATACATATTCTAAATTTCATCTATCCACATATTTTATTAAAGGTGTTCAAAAGAAAATGAGGTCTCAAATTATCTCCCTAATACATTTTGGCATGTAATATGAACAATTCAGTGCCTTGGGTAAAACTCTCAATAGAACATCTAATTTTTTCTTCTGTGTCAGCAATCACACCAGGCAAGTGATATTTACAGTATAATTTAATCTTGAACAGTGGACAGGGAGTCATAAAGAGAAATATATTGGCCAGTCAACCCATTCCAAGTGCATAGGGAGATCCATAAGTGGGAGTAACTGGGGAAAAAAAACATAATTAAGCTTTAGCTGATCTTGAGGAGGCCCTTGTGAATGATATGCATATCAGAAAAAAAAACTAGAAGAGAGGCATCCCACCAATGGCATCATAAAACTTGGTGGGTTTTTTTTCTGTCTGCATCCAACAATTTTTAGTTTGCATATATTTGTGGTATCAGGTATCACATTTAAATTTGACTACTGTTTCCATCCATGTGCTTTTGGTGAGCAACTGTGCTGGTCAGTACCAGGACAGAATGTGCCTAAAAGTTTTGGGTTTGGCTTTACTTTCTTCATCTTTGTGGCTAAAAGCAAGTTGATTTGCCACTTGGAGTGTCATAAAATCTGTAGTCACTAAGGTAACCTAATAGATAATTAACCTCTGAGTCATATCTAAATACACTACAAAGTCTGCAAGATTCTAACAGGATCTGTCAGCAAAATTTTGACACAAAGAGACTGACTTTTTCAATCCTCTCAGGAGTGTGGCTGGCAATACGCAGAATTGCACGGAAAGATCTTGACTCTACAAAAAGAAGTACTAAACTGTGATTGTCTGCTCTTTCACTCCTGATTTGCACACAAATTAAGAGTCAACTTTTAAAAAATTCTGATCTGCTTCAGTGAGTAATAATATATAGTGCAATTTGACTACTCATTACTTTCCTGTGGTGTAGGACAGAGTCTGACTCGATAAGGTACAGCACATCAGCTGGAGAGCCTGTTGTGAATTCAGAACTGCCAATGGACATTTTCTTCTCCCAGAAAGAAAACAAACAGGATATTACGTCTGTATAATGTGCAAGTAAAATAATACATTAAATTGAATCATTTAATAAATGTCATATAGGCAGTGTTGAAGCATATACCTCATACCCAAATTTAGATGTTGCCTTTTAACCTCCTCAGTCTGGGGAATTATGAGCTTTATGACCTTAATATTTTTTTTAAAAGCAGAATTTGCAATGCATTTCCAGAATGCTTTGTCTGGGGAAAGAACAAAAGGGAATGAAAAGGAAGATACACCAAAACTGGGAATCAGGTTAACATGTACTTACCTGGGCTGCTCTCTTTTAGGTACCTTATTATTGCACCTAAGTTTGCAACACGATTTTGCTTGCTTTCTTCAGAAAAATTCTTAAAATGCAAGGATTACAGTCACTACTTTCTATCAATTGCAAATAATCAATATGATACGGGTGTCTTCTACCGCCTCTGGATAACAAAAGGACAGAGGAATGAGGGACAGGTCAAACATTCCTACAGCACTGGCATCTGATAGAGTGGGTGTCACAGTGGCATAAAACATACACCATTAAATGACTAATACAGATACAGAGATATCAGGTATGTATCTAGATTCCTGCAAGCCAGTCAGTTATGAATGTCAAAGGTTTATTTTTCTAGTAGGAATGAGGTGATCAGCAGATAAAACCTAAAAATTAAATGTGTACTTTTCCTGTCAAAGGCAGATAAATTCATGGCCTTCAATGTGTCTTTCACATAGTGAAAATGGGCATTTTTGTACTAAAACAAGCTCTTGATCCTCATTGCAAGGACACCAGCATGTCTAAGTCTAGGAGCCACTATAGCTACTAGGGACTGACAGGGATATAATGGAAGCTGCTAATCAGGGCTTGCACCAACATTACACAAATCACATCTGCACAGGTCATTAACTCATTTTCTACCACTTTTTAAGTGTTTTGCAATTCTGTAGCATGGCACTGTGACAGGTATCACAGTTAAATTATTGCCTGAGATACAGGTTTTCATGCTCTCTAGAGCTTTTCTACACATACATTGAAAGAACAATATTCACTGTAAAGCCAGGGAACCGACATTACTCCAATGCACTACACTCCACTCAAGACACCTGAGAATCCATACTTTGACTTCTATGATGGCAGTGACAGTGTGATTGCCTAATTACATGACTTTGTTGGTCTTGACCAGCAAATCTCATGATTCAAACTGTCTCTAAGCTTTTCATTCCTTGCTATTTAGAGATCAAGTGAAACACTATGTTAAATATTTCTTGCTCCATGAAAAATCACTCAACTCAATTTAATGAAACACAGTTTTATAAGACTCTGTCTACAGCTTCAGACTTACACACCCAGATCTCATTTAGCAGAAATAGTGGTGATTTCTTTGAGAAAATATTCTTCCAAGTACACTATAATATTTTAAGTCCAAGCAAAAGTGGAGGCTACAAAAACACACAAGCACCAGAATCCCTATGCTTGCAGATGATCTCCTATCTTGGCTTTCAATCCATAGCTCTGTTTGAATGGTGCCTTTCCTGAACACCTGTTGTCAGCCCAGAAACTAATGAAAAAGCATCTTAGTGGATTAACTCCACAGAAATGCTACCGAAGCTCTGTGAAGACCAAGGGTAAAAGTTGTGAAGACACTGCTTTTCACAGAATGACAATACAGGCCATATTAATCACCACACCAGCCCACTAGTAACCCCCACTAGCCCACCAGAAAGAACCTGCAAAGCCTCAGAGAAACTGTCCCACATCATAACTATGAGTAAGAACACCCTGGAAATTTCACTTCATAGTCATTTTGGTATTATGGAGCTTTAACTGTAACAACAAATGTCACCACTATGATCACCCTGCTTGGTCATGAATATGTTCCAAGCCCTGTGTGCCCAAGCCAGGTTTCTCCAGTGAGGCAGTAGGAAAAGAGGAGAGGCGCACAATGCCAAGAACGTTCTGCTCATATGCAAGACCAGCTAACTCCTACATGGGAGAAAACTGACTCCTGGGAGGAACAAGAAAAAGCCCTCTCTGAAGGTGTGAGATAAAAGAGCTCAGCCAGCAGGGCAGGAAACCCATTGGATTGTAGAAAACAGTCATGCTTAGATCAAAATGTAATCTTTTTCATTTCAACCTGTTCCTCTCAGCTCAATCTAAAAGTAAAAACCAGTAATTGTGAGCACAGTTAGGCACTGAATATGAAACACCTGGTTAAAAGGCAGACAGTAACAGGATTCTTTATTCCCTAAAACATGGCTATAGTACTGAACTTCATGAATTTAAGGTTTGAAAAAGACCACAAACAACTAAAAACTGAACCAAATCCTCACATTAGCTGTGGTATAGAAAGGCAACCGCGTTAACTGCCTTATCTTTGATAGCTACAGTAACTGATCAATATTTGTTATTACACAGTAAATGAAATGGAAATACTTTCCAGTTTTATAGCAATGCTATGAAAAATAGTTAGATTTGGCAGAACTCTTAAGCTGCTTGCTCAAATCAACTTGTCTCATTTCACCTCTAGTGGCATAAAAAATAATAAGAAACCTTAAAATCTTCTTTTCAGAGGGAAATATTTACCACAAATATTTTCTCATGCAATTTAGTTATGAAGAAATTGAAATAGCAACTATTTTTAAGGAGAACTTTTTTTCACAGAATTCCACAAAATGATTTTGAGCTATGAGAAACTGGGAAATAAATCTTAATGTATGAAAACTGTCTGAAAAAAATTACTGGTACTTTCAAAAGCTGCTTATCAAGTATGTCATAGAGTAAAATGTGACAGCAAAAGGAAGAGAAAGTCTGTGGGCAAAATGATGTTCTTCTGCTGGCATGGCACAAGATAGTGGCTGCATCCCTTCTGGGAGACAATTCTGCCCTTGAACAGAGGATACAACTTCTCCTCTTCTGCTTTAAGCCTTCATTCAGTTCCACCTAAAACACCAAACCACCAGCTACATTTAATCTATTTATTTACAACAGCAATAATTTAGAAGTTTTACAAAACCCCTGTAAATTTTATTTTTGGATATGATTCTGATTGTAAACATAAAAAAGTAAAAAAGAAAATCTCAGGCTTTTCTGCTATTATTTATGCACATAGAATTTGCTACTATTGTACTCATGTCTCTTTTTTTTTGGTGCATTTTCCAATAAATAGAACCAATGGTCTGCACATATCTAGAAACAAGTAGATTTAAAGATTAGAGAATACTTTGGAGAAGTTTATCTTGAACTTCTTTTGTTTAGGTTTAGTTATGCATACAAATGGCACATGATAAGAATTTGAATGTAGGAACTATGTTTATCCAATAAAGAATCAGAAAAGGATTCTATTAATATACAAGTAAAATCAAAACAAAACTTAATTACTGCATACAAGCTAATGAACCCCTGCAAGGAGGCTAAAACTATTCAGAGAAATAGTATTTTCTAAACAGTGAACATGGCTTAAACATTTCAGAAAAGTCTTTCAGAATATCTTTTAAATCAGGAAGAGGCAAAAATAACTGAAAAAATTATTTGATGAAATGAATTATGATGAATAATAATCTGTTGGATGACCAAACAGAAAAAATGAATAAACCATGCTTATAATCTTGAATTACACAGGTCAGCTTTGCAATGCCACAGAATTCAAGTGTGACTTCTTTACTTCCACAGTTTGTGACTGATCTTTTATCAGTTTCATGAAACCACACAGGATTCACTCTGAGGCTTTGACATCGCGAGGAATATGGGGGTGGTATCCTCATATTAGGTGCCACCTAAAATGCTTGGGCATGAACTTCACATCCATGTTTGTAAGAAAAGCAGATTTGAGGACAATTTCTGTTAACTATGTGCATGCCATACAGAAGCTCATCACAAATCACTGTGCTGAGATACACAAAATGGTAAATGAACATCTTACTCCAGAAGGATGTTTGACTTCATCAGCACATTAGGCATTTATACAGTGCATATTTCACTCTTGGGGGCTCAGAGGGAATACCAAAGCACTGGACTCTGTTATTTTATACTAGCCTTGTCTGAACTGCACACATTGTTGACATGAAGCACAATAATAAAGAATGGAATTAAAACTTTATATATAGAGAGTAAATAAGTCAAAATCAAGGAAAATATACTCAAGAATATTTTCATTTCACTTGAACTTTGCTGTATTTAGATGTCTTCATTGATACAGAAAAACTGAAGTGAAGGAGGGAATGAAAGAGAAAGCACAAAAGGAAAAGTAGGAAGAGGAAGTATAAGCTTAATTCCCTTTTTTTGCATGTTACTATTTCCAGCAATGCCCCAATTGATGTAACTTCACAGATCTCAATGGAATTGCTCCTGAGACCAACATGAATAGAATGAAAAGAACTTAATTTCTGCTTTTAATATTTGATGGTTTAAAGTAATAGGATAGAGTAAGTATTCTCTGTAATATTAAGTAGGTAGAATTTTAAAACTATTAATAATGCACTTTAAAAGAGAATGTTATTGGTAACTCATTTCTTTATCACACAAAACTACCATAAATGAAATGCACTTTAAGAAACTCCTGAAATCTATTTTACATGCAATTGCAAATGATAGAGTGTTCATATACTGGAATACCAAACCCTTTAAAGTGAAGAGCTTTATCTCTAGGTTCTACTGCAAAGCATCTTGTCCTGAGTATTTAAAAAAAAAAAAACACAGAAGTGGTGCATTTGAAGTTATTTTTAATTAAAAGAAGTTCTAATATTCTGTTAAAAGTACCTGCAGGGTAATATGAAAATGTGCAATAAATATTTCTATAGCATTAAAAATACTTTAGAAAATGTTTCTTTAGAAGAGTAACACCATAAGCAGGCTGCCATATATATCAGACTGGTAATATATACAGAATGTCCTGTTAATTCCTTGTTGCTTACTCCTCCCAGTTTAATCTAATTTAATTTCAAGGTGAAGGGTAAGTGCTTTCTACAATCTACTTTAATTTGCATACTAAAAAGACATACTCCCTTAAACCTGAATACAAAGCATACAGCCTTTTCACTTTATTCCATCTTTCAGCTGTTCAACTGAAATCTCATCTTTCCCCTCAAAACATGAGGTTCATCATATGTTAAATGTCAGCATTATTGTGTAAGTTCAGGAGGAGCCACAGTGGGCTATGCTGTTTATCCTCATACATGTTGTCATGCTTTTCCTCATGAGGCTTATAAAAACCATCCATAACTGCAACTGTGGATCTACAATTTATTGCTGACATAGAGTACACCTTGTGGAAAGATAGCAAGTCTGATTTTAAAGCTATGAAATAACAGAATCTGCCTCATTTCCAAGAAAATTGTTCTGGTAATTAGCCACTGATACATAGCTGCAGCTAAATGTGTTCTGTATCCACTTCCAGCTAATAGGTCTGGAGATTTTTCAATAAACCTTTTCAGAAGCCCTTACCATGAGCCACATTCCCTCCTGCTGCTGTGAGACAGAACTATTTCACGCCCTTATATGTCTTAACCTAAAGTGACTGTGTTTCTCAATCACATCTGAAGGTAGATTTTCAGGCCTTTAGTAACTCCAGCAGCTTCCTCCCATCTAGCCTTTGGCTACTTTATACATTTCGTACCAGATACAGTTCTTATCAGGTATGCACTTAAATTGGTAGGCTGTATCAGTAACTGCAGATTTGTTCTTGTGAATTCCTCAGTCTAAAAAGAGTTTAACTGAGATTAGACACATTAACCTGTGTTTTCACAAATGTAACTCAGAATCGCACCCAGTGTTCAAGTAAACTGATTTTATTTTTTCTTTCGTATTTTCAGCCACTGCTTTTTAGCAATGTTTAATCTGTACTGCAGAAACAAAATTACACTACCCCCATAAAACAGTAGTTGAATCTAAAATTGCATGTCCACCCTCTCTCTTGGGAAGTTCACAGTAAAGCCAGACTCGTTGATGGTTATCTGCTCTGACAGTCAGGCTGACCGCAGCCGAAACAGCAATGCATGTGAGCACTGGCAAAGAAACGGGACATTGCTTAGAAACATTGCTTAGAAAAACTGTACTGCTGCAACTGAAATATTCAGTGTGCTTTCAGAGTGTACATTTTAAGGCACCAAAGAAGGAGTATTGTAAGATAACATGGATAGTTGCTTTCAGAAATGGATGATTTCGGTAGTGCTACTTTCCAGTACGAATAAAGAACACTGGTTTCAGTAGTATCCATTTTGAAACTATTTGAGCATGAATTTTATTTAAAATTCAAATATTTTAGCTTTTAAAAAAAACTTCTTTAGCTTGTACATGACAACTGCTTGAAGGATATTAGTAAACTAATTAGCAAACAGAAGATGGAACAAAACTTGTATACTCTACAAACTCACTGAAATCACACTAAATAAGAACACACGTTTAGATCCAACAAACACAGTTAATCTTTACATGAGTGAATGTAATGGCTTGACCCTGGCTCAATGCCAAAAACCTGACAAAAACTCCCCTCTAGAACTGGACAGGGGAGAGAAAATAGAATTAAGGGTTCATGGGATGAGATAAGGACCAAGAGAGATCTCTCATCAAATACTGTCATGGGCAAAACAGACTCAATAAATTTGGGATAATTGAATTTATCACTAACAAAATCAGAGCAGGAAAATGAGAAGTAAAATAAGATCTTAAAAACACCTTCCCTCTACTCCTCTTTCCTTCCCAGCTCTACCTCCCCCCCTCAGTGGTGCAGGGAGGTGGGGAATGGGGGTTATGGTCAGTTCTTCACACATTGTTCCTGATGCTGCTTAGGGAGAGGAGTCCTTCCCCTGCTCCAGCGTGGGATCCTTCTCACGGGACAAAGTTCTCCATGATCCTCTCCAACATGAGCCTGTCCCACGGGAAACAGTTCTTCACAAACTGCTGCCACATGAGTCACTTTTCCACAGGGTGCAGTTCGGCCATTCCTCAGGCACAGACTGTTCCAGTGTGGGTACCGGGTCAGAAATCCTGCCCAGAGACCTGTTTTAGCATGAGCTCCTCTCTCCATGGCTCTGCAGGCCCTGGCCAGGACTCTGCTCTAGCGCAGGCCTCCCATGGGTTCTCATCCTCCTCTCAGGCATCCACCTGTCCCAGCACTGAGCTCCTCCACGGGCTGCAGGTGGATCTCAGCATCCCTGTGCTCCTCCATGGGCTGTGGGGACACAGCTGCTTCTCCATGGTCTGCACCACTGGCTGCAGGGGAATCTCTGCTCTGGCTCATCCTTCCCCTCCTTCTCCACTGCCCTTGGTGTCTGCAGCATTGTTCTTCTCACAAATTCTCACCCTGATCTTCTCTGGTTGCAATTACAGCTGTGCCACAACTTCTTTTTCTTCTTCTTAAATATGATATCACAGAGGTGTTATCACCATTTCTGGTTGGCTTAGCCTTGGCCAGTGGCACGCCTATCTTTGGAGATGCCAAGGATTGGCTCTGCTGGATGTGGAGGAAACTTCCAGCAGCTTCTCACAGAAGACACCTCTGTAGCCCCCACCACTACCTGGCCATGCAAACCCAATACATTCCAACCCTCATCTCTGAAAATCATGTGTTTCAGAATTATCACTAAAATCCACATTCACCACACAACCTGCCCTTGCCTCAACAAATGCAACCAAATTAACAAAACAAAATAACATCATCACAACACAGAAAAAAAAGGACAATTTACACAAAATTCAACCCTTGTCTGTTCACCACAATTATGACAAAAATTCCTCATGGTCATTCCACTCTTTGATGTTGTTCACGATTTGTTTTGCCCATTACTTCTCCCAATTACATAGGGTCAAAATCCTCATGACCCCATGTTTTGGCACCAAAACCCCTGTAGAGTGGGTTGACCCTGTCTGGATGCCAGACACCCACCAAAGCCTCTCTATTGCTCTCCTTTGCAGCTGGACAGGGGAGAGCAAATGTAATGGTGTTATCAACACCTTTCTAATTACCAATGCAAAGCACAGCAGTTTGAGAGCTGTTATGGAAAAATTAACTAAATTTCAGCCAGAACAAATACAGTGAATATGCTGAAAGTTTAAAAGGAATGGTCCTACTATTTTTTTTTTTTTTTCATTATTAGGATAAGTACTTTACTGGCTGACGATAAAGCTGTGTTTAGAAGATCATTGCATACTTTGAAAAAGTCATTCCTTTCTTTTCCTAAATGAAAAGAGACTTGCACGTCAAGTGCATACGTAGAGAAAGTTTAGAATAAAACTCTGGAAGCAGCATGAAGAGGCCTGTGATCTCTTCTACCCTAAGTGAATAGGAAGAAATCTGCCAGGCCTGTTAAGTCTGTTAATATTGCTTTTGTTCTATAAGACTGTGATTTAAAAGGAAGTTTTTATGGTTTTTATAGAGCAGTTAAGAGTATGATCTCAGACAGTTACAAAGTGCAACTTTGAAGGCTACAGAAGAGATGGTGCACAGGAACAATAATGATCTGTTAAGCATTATTTGCCAGGCCTCCTCAGTAATAAGGTTTATACAATCCCCCATCTGTGCATGCCCATTCTTCCACCCACCACCCTACCTCCTGCCCTGCCTCCCTGCCTCAAATTGAAACGGGCAGGGCTTGAAATACAAGATTTGTATGACCCCTGGAAGTTTTGGGAAGAGAAGCAAGTCCCACCTGTTTCCTGACAGTGGGAAAAACCATAAAAGAAGCTGAACTTTCTCTAGAAATGAATTATACTTGGACCTTTTTTGACTCCAGTGGCACAAGATACTATGGACACAATCCACTGACAGGACCTTGTCAAGCTGCGCAGTGTTGGAAATAGGGGCATCTGAAGATAAAGAATAACATCAAAAGAAACAGAGAGCATCATGCATCCTCCAAGCTCTCCATTTTTCTTTCAGAATCCACTGGCCTCCCAGGTACACTTTTTGGGAACCTGGGAAAGCCAAGGAGCTCAATGGATTGATCCCATCTCAGGTTTCCTGCAATCAGCCCTCAAGGTCTGCCTGGTCCAGGAACTGCTGTCAGGCTTAGATGTGGACACCTGATTTGCTTCCATTGGTCCTGCAGTTTGAATCCTCTCAGCTGCCTGAGCACCTCCTACTTTACTCTTACAGCAGACCTCCTACTTTACTCTTACAGCAGAAAGTTCCTCCATGTGCTCAGGTTGATTTGACCTCAGTTAATTCTCACCTTGCTGGGAAGTGTGAAAAAGAACACTTATTTCTCTTTAGTTTTGAAGAGGGTATGATTATTTGGACTGAGTACATAGCTATATTTTCTGCTATTTTCTCATAAAATTTTGAACTCAAATCTGATTGAGACAACCATAAAGATGATTACATTCTTACAGGTCTCATAAAAAAATAGTAAGTCACACCACCAGAGCTGAACAAGTGAACAGAAGTTCACTTCTCATAACTTTTTTGTTCCTGTGTCCTTTTTATGCCTGTGTCCTGTCTTGCTCAGGGCAAGATCCTGCACATGTGTCAGGGCAATTCCAAGAACAAATACAGGCTGGGTGAAGAATTGATTGTGAGCAGCCCTGAAGAGATCTTGGAAGTGTTGGTTGATGAGAAGCTCAACGTGACTCAGCAACGTGCATTTGCAGACCAGGAGGCCAACCTACGTCCTGGGCTGCATCACAAGCATCAGGAGCAGCAGGGTGAGGGAGATGATTCTCCCCCTCTGCTCCGCTCTGCTCTAGTGAGACCCCACCTGCAGCGCTGCAGCCACCTCTGGGCACCCCAAAGTAAGAAGGACATAGACCTGTTGGAGCGAGTCCAAAGGTGGGCAATGTAGAAGGACAGAGGGCTGAAACACCTCTCCTATGAAGACATGCTAAGAGTTGAGCCTGGAGAAGATCACAGTACCTAAAAGAGGTTGACAAGGAAGCTGAAGTGTGACTTTTTAAAGGGCATGGAGTTATAGAACAAAGGTGAAAATTCAAAGAGGGTAGGTTTAAATTAGGTATTAGGAAGACATTCTTTACTGCGAGGATGGGGAGGAACTGGAACAGGTTGTCCAGAGAGATTGTGGATGTCCCATCCTTGGAGGTATTGGAGGCCAGGCTGGATGGGCCTCTGAGAAACCTAGTCTAATGGAAGGTGTCCCTGACTGAGGCAAATGGTTGGAAGTAAGTGATTTTTAAGGTTCCTCCTGATTGAAATCATTCTATGAATTATGACACTTGTAAAAAGCATTATGTCTATCTCTTTTTCATTAATGTTCCTGTTTCTTTTCATAGACAGGAGCTCAAGAGACTGGAATGTGTTGTAGTAGAAAGTTTTTTGGATTAGAATTCTACAGTAAATTTTTAAATGAATATTCTAAATTCAAAATTGTACTAATAGAAATACTTCTGTTAATATATCTTCTACTTAAAGAGCGTGTTATTATAGCAAGTCTGAATATCCCACAGTCATGCAGGTAATAAAAGAAAAAAAAATCTTTTGTACTTTCAATTCCAGTTCACCCATATTCTTATAAGTAGCTAAACCAATGCCTGACATCTGGAAATGCAAGCTGTCAAAATTTATCAGTCCTTGTTTCACACATTCTAAATCCCATCCAAAGGGAGAAATTCTGAAGGCTGTAATATTGTCTTGCTCTGTTCAGTCTGGAGTGATTCTTCTCTGGGTAATGCCTGTGCTCCTTAGCACAGCCTTTGACCTCCTCTTGGAGGTTATGACACCCCCTTCTCAAAGTGACAGGTTTGCTGTATCATCCTGCTCTGGTTAATTTGGTGGGGTTGTACTCACTTTTAATAGGCAAACTGTGGAATCTTAGACAAGATAGTCAAAGGCTCCTGCCTACTCCTTCTCACACGGCACATAAAACTGTTGTTAACAGACTTTGTGGTTGCCACTCTCCCACAGCATGAAGTTCCCAGCAATTGTTCACGTCCATTTTCCTCAGCACTAGTTGTGATTAGAAAACAGGTTGAGAGCAAGAATGCAAAGAAAGAAGTTTTCTTAAAAATGCACTGAGTAACAAAGTTACATTTATTCTTCTAAGCTGGCAATTTTCATGCCATTGGTCATCAACAGTATGGCTAAAAGCAAGAAGTCATGGATGAAATTTACCTGGAATACAATCACTTTGGAAGATTATTCAACAATGAACTTAACACAAATGTTTCAAATCTCTTCTAATGGTTAACTAGATGCCCTTTGTGAAGCTAGACTAATTGGCAAATTGTCAGTAACTAAATATTTTTTTGAACACTTAATGATAGGACTTTTTTTTCAAGCTAGTTGCATTCCTAAATAAACTCCACAGGTATTTTTTAATTGTTTGTTTGTTTGTTCATTTAAATGTCACAAGGGATATTATTCTTCCATTTTCTTCAAAGGATAACTTTACAGATGATCTTCCGTGGCTTTAAGATGATTTGGCCTCAGAAGTACACTCTCAGGGACACGTAAACAGCTCTGTGTTTCTAAAGAGTAACGTTCTGGTTGAAAGAGAAGATATAACCAACTATGATAAGAAACATGAAGAGGAGTGAGAGGAATATGAAATGCTCTATGGCTAACAGAGCTTGGCTGCTTTGGAGACAAAGAAGACAATCATAAGCAAAGGAACTGGCTGGTGGTATTAAACCACTGCCTGAAGAAGACCTTTCCTGTTTCACCTCCTGGTCTGTTACAGTTTGTGGTATGTATTTCTTAACTTCTTGGACTTTGGGATATGTAATATCATTCTCCTTGAAGCATGAAGAAACAGAATGTACACAGCTTCCCAGAACATCATATGATACTGAAGAGAAGAAGTGAAACAGGAATGTCGCAGTGACGCCCACAGGAACAGTCACCATCGCCAAATTGTCAGCATGCCTCTGCAATGCCAGACCACAGCGAGCATATGGATAGTTTAGGCTTCCTGCCATTAGACTGGATTAGTGAAGCACATGCTTCATGTGCATATCTAGTCTAGCTTTGTGTCAGTGGAAAAAAAGATTTGCACTACACATAGCCCACCGGACCTAAGAACAAGGGCTAGTTCTTGGGAAACTTCCATGGCAAAAGCCTGCAGCATTCCTCAGGTTCTGTGTTACCTCCCTGGAGAAACCCTTTGTGTGATTACACCCCTGAGACCATGAACTGAGGTGTGAAACAAGAATACCCTTCCCTTCTGTCGAGCAAACATGACTGACAGCTCTGCAAAATCCCTCCAGCAGATGACACTACCAGGGGTTTTCATTCTGCTACAACTCATGCAGGCTGCACGGCAGCAATTTGTGCAAAGCCTGCTCTCAACAGCCTCTCCAGGCAAGAGAGCTTTAGTGAAAGACATACCCAGTGAAAGATACCCCCAGAATCTTCAGTGAAAAAATGTCCTGTATAATTTGAGAGAGAAAACTTCAAGTCTGATGGAATTAGATATTTCAGGCGTTTTCTTTAGAAAAACATTAAACCCAAGCCACAGAAAATCCACTGTGTGAATGACACAGTGGATTATGAAATTTTGGTCTCTTCAGTAGCAGATTCTAGTACAGTTGGCAGGGCTGTAGTCTCTGTTTGCAAATGACCAAGTCATTTACTACATTTTCATGTATGGAACATGGAACATTACTACATTTCCTTATGGAAGATTATTCCAGCAAAAGTTTAGTGTTGAAATTTGCAGTATACTGACAAAATGAAGAAAATCAGAATAACTATCCTGTGTTGCAGTTGGCTAAGTAGCTAACTTTCACCAGTCCTGAATGAGCTAGAAATAGGGTTATATAAAATATTCTTCCTTTTGAAGCTGACATATTATTTATATCCCTGTTCATAACTCATACTACAAATCTGAGATCTAGGAAGGATTCCAACTAATATGCTATGGAGATAACATAATATACCTGTACATTTGTTTCACTTGAGACAAGAAGCAAAATAAAAAACTGGAAACCAGTTAAATAGCAAGTTAAATATTGGTTAATATACACTATCATTCTGCAAACACACATGAATTATACTAGCTTGAATAATCCTATGCACATTAATCTATTTGCAAATAAAAATTCATAATACTAAATATTTGTGAAATAGAGGATGTTCATGCCAAACACACAGTTGAATACAGGGTTTAAAACATTCTTTTCGTGTTTGTCTTCCATTTTTTGGCATATTAATTGAATTTTCTTTTGTACTGGCACCATACAGGAATGATTTGATAAAGAACTCCTTATATATTAGCAATGAGCCAGAGCATCCTCAGAGGAAGGAATCTTGTTAGTTGTAATGTAAATGCAAACCCATGCAATGTTTATTTCTGGCATAATACTATTGTGGCCTCTCCTGTAGGCCAAAACCATTATAACCCAACAGAGTATAATTAGATGTCTTTTCAATTAATACAAAAAAATGTCTTTTTAAAGCTAGGTAATCTTCATGTCAGGTACCAATGTATGTTTTTTTAAATACTTGAATATATTGTAAAACTGAAAATAACAATTACCTATGTAGAATTTCAGGAAAAGAGTATTTCCAATTATCTTACCTTCCTTATAAACTCTCAGGCCAGAGTTAAAAAAGGAAACTACACATCTCTATGTAGGCTTGCTCTTCAGTAAAAAATGCAATGTACAGCATCCTGCAAAACTGATCACATTCCTCTCTAAAGTTATTATTCAATGGTGTCAACTACTAGCAATTTTACATAACAAAAATTATTCCAAGTAAAATACCTTTAAAATATCCTCTGGAAGCATTCTCTTTATAATCTACAAATATGAAAATACACATTTGTGATTTAACATATTAATTATAGGAATCTAACTGTTCTGGCACTCCTTCACATCCCTCTCGTTTGTTCCTACACATAAAACTTAGTCACTGCTTGCACAAGGAAATATTGGAATGAAGATCACTCCAGATTGGGTTCACAAAAATAGGTATGTTTAAATAGGTCATAGCAAGATGCTGTTGGTAGGGACTGAGTAACCACTTTTATAAATTCTGACTTTGTACACACACATTTTCCTAACAGCGCCTTGCTGTGCTGGGTATTGTGTTCTCAAGTGTAATTTTATCATTTATAACAAAGGTACTTCCATGCAGCTTCACTGTTGAAACCAGACCATGGAATGAAATTAATTATACTGCCAGCTTCTTTATGGTTCATTTACACTAATCTTTCAATGTGGCTGAAGTTGTAAGCTATAAAAGAACATGTCATTGATGCCACTGGGAATTTCTTGAGGGTTTAAGGTGTTATAACCAGGCATGATAAATTGCAAGATACTGGAAGAATTACAGATATTGCAATTTCTAAGAACTACAAAATCCATACAACGGATTGGGTTGGAAGGGGCCAAAAAATTATCTTTTTCTAACCACCTGGACATGGATTTAATTCATTAACAATTATTAACCTAAGAATATACACGTATACTGTATTCACATGAGGCAGAGATAATTGTGGTTTATGCATTACATTATTTTGAAAAAATCTGTTTGCCATATTCATGACAATGCAAACACATTCACATGTGTTCTTACTCATCCTTTTCATAAATATTAATTTACCCAACTGATGTGGAAGTACTGTTTTACTAAGCATTAGATAATCCTTCAGACAATTTTGCATTCTGAAATGGAAATAGTCTTTTTCCTTAGACAGTAGTCAGTGATCAGTGATCAACTTCATCCTTCATTCAAGACCACCATAATCTCTGGATAAATAAAACTGAAATGAAATGTGAGCTCAGCATTCTCTTACAGCTATTCATTATTCAATAAAGTATGTTATTCTATGTTTATGGAAGATTTTCCTAAGTAAGGACTTATTGCTCAACTAATTTCTGTCCTGAATCCAAAATTATTGGTACAATACCAGATCCCTACACCAGCTTAAGATATATCAAAGGGGCTCCTCGTTATTGACAAGATGGGACACAGACCAAGAGTGGGATTCACAGTTTCTTACACACTGTTCATTGCATTCTGTGCTGCCCATCTGTTCTCCTCCTAACCTTGACAAGGCAACTTTCAAACAGCAGTGGTGCAATGCCATCGTGAGGAACTCCCTATGGCCTCCTGTGGGGCAAATTGTGACACTGGGGAACACCCCCATAAGAAGGAGTCTAATAAAAATTGACAGCTAATATTTTGGAAGGCTGCTTTAAAATTCCCATTCTTGCACTGCAAGGAAGAAAATCCCACTTCTTAAAAGTTATATATTGTTGGATTATGACTGCCTTTGCAGTGAAATGTGCCATTGCCTGTAACCTACTGTGCCTCAACAGTAGGAATGTACAATATGAAGGGAGAATATGCAATATTATAACTCTCAAGTAAAGCAGAAGGAAAAGAAGAGAAAAGTTTTCTTTTACAACTTCTGGAGACTACATTTAAGGTGCTTTTGGGAAAAAAAAAATTAAAAAAAATTCTTTGTGTAAAAGAAAAAGAAAAGAGAGAATCCTTATCAAGTGAGACAAAAAAATACTGTAGTACATTTATATCACTAAAATATTTGTATCAATGTTATGAGATTAGGCTAAAAATGAATTATTCATCATATTTTAATGCTGTGGAAAACTATGTTTGCATGTAAATTACTGCAACACCCACCATGACTTGCATTTTCACCCTACTGAAAAAATGCCAGACTTCCATGAGCATATTTATAGTGCCTAAAACCAGGCTGGTGTTTTGAGAGAAAAAAAAGAAAAGATCTTGATATGTTATCAGCTGCAACTGAGGAATAAATGGAAAGGAAGGAGAAGTGAACTGTGACAGATGATAACAGCAGGTTGCTGAATTTTTCAGTTACTTGCAGACTGCTTGTGGGAAGAGGTTGCAGCAGTGTGCTCTCAGCTCTGCCACATTTCCACAGTGACTCCTGTTGAACTTGAGGGAATTAGACATGGGCATAACTTGCCCTGGCTTTCACACAGCTCAAGAACTTGCTCGGAAATAGTGGCAAGAATGCAGTATGAACTACAGCTGACTCCATTAAGTTTGCCTTCATACCAAATGGTGGTACTAAAGCTCTATGCATCACTATGGTATGTTTTATACATGAGCATATAGCACCACTTACTCTGAAGACTGCCAAATATCTTATAAATCTTCCTTACAACCTTAACACAACTCTGTGCATATGGGCTGACATTTTCTGTTACTGGGAACTTTCCTTTGAAATATTATTAAAAAAATTCAGCCAAAAAAATCCCACTATAAATAAAACAAGTAGAAATATTTTTCTTTGCTGGTTTAAAAAAAGAAAAAAAATGTGGTCTTAGCTTCAGTCCTTCAGTCCCAACCCTCCTACTTGCTCCCCACTTGCTCAGGGGGAAGGGGAGTGGGGCCTGTGGTCAGTTTGTATTGGTTTTCTCTGCCTCCTCCCACTCTTCCACTCTGGGTCCTTCCCACAGGCTGCAGTTGTACAAGAACTGAAGCTCCAACTGTCTCCTTTCCATAGGGTACAGTCCTTCAGGCACACACTGCTCCAGAAAACATGATCCTGCATGGGCTTCTCTCTGTGGGATGCAGCTTTCCCCAGGCGTATCTGTCTCCTGCAGTGTGGGGTCCTCCACGGGCTGCAGGTGGATCTTTGCATCCCTGTGGATCTCCATGGGCTGTGGGGGCACAGCTGCGTCACCATGGTCTGCACCACCAGCTGCAGGGGAATCTCTGCTCCAGTGCCTGGAGCACCTCCTCCCCTCCTCCCTTGCTGACCTTGGTTCTGAAGGGCTGTTTCTCTCACATTTTTCTCACTTGTTACAATCAGAATTCTAAATTTTGGGTGAAATAGGGACAGAAAATAAATTGTGCTTTTGCGTGATCTTGATCTTAGTCAGTATGGTCTCAGCTATGATGTACTTGAGAGGTCTTTCTAGAGGGCAATACAGTTCATTCTCTCAATCACTGATAGAAAGGCCACAAGCAAGATCTGGCTCTGGCTTCTCTTTAGCTTTGGCTCTCTTTATGCAGTTCATTAATTTAGCCCTACATGTTTCTCAGAAAACAGCTTTCAACATCATGAATATTCAGATACTCCCATATTTGCCATTTTTTGAGAAACAAGGACTAAGTGAAATAATTAGGCAAAACCCTGCTGTGATCTAATACATTTTTCATGATGTGTATTGAGAACCCCCCACCCCATTTTATCAGGGTCTAACACATCAACACTTGCAGCCAGTTTCTCTGATCCGTTGTGCAGATTCAATTGAATTTGAGCTCAAATTCAGTTGTACTGGCAACTGTACCTGAACTGTGGAATTCAGGCTATGCTGGAAGCAGAACTTTATCCTATCCACCTCTGTAATGCCCTTTGAAGAGGGAGGGTTTCTATAATGCCAGAATGATTTTTGCTTTTACATTTCCTTCATATATATTTGTAGCTCTCTAGACTACAGTTGTATATAGTTCCTAGCTAGCTCCAGTACTTTTCCCTATCTTTTCCTTACCCTGATAGGCAGAAAGACAAAACACATTCCAGAGGCTTCAAGCCCAAGAGGGTCCAAGGCCCCTGTCCTATCTTGGTTGTTTCTGGGAGCAGAGGTTGAAAGCAGCTCTTTGAGACACATTTTCATAAACAAAGTTTAGTTCCTATCTAAAGGGGGGCTACAGAAGAGGTGGGACGTAAAAGGGGGAATTAATTCATCACCTGTGCTTCTACTTGGGGATTCTTATCAATTATGCTAATTTTCTAAATTTATAAAGCTGTATTCACCCCATGTGGGGTGGGCATTTTTCCATATCTGCCCCTTGGAGCCCTCCAATAAAGACCACCCTTTTTATTACTCCTATACTAATATTGTCTCTAAAGTGTGTTATTTCTACATCTTTAAGGTGTCAATACATTACCTGTAGGTTTTCTAGTTATGTATCCCAACCCCCTGAAATGACTTCATAGCAGGATTTCAGTCTGCCCCTCCCCTTCTTTGCAATAGGATCATGTTTTTTACCAAAGGCACTGGTAATTGCCTGTCTTCTAATAGAGCAAAGATGCTGTCCTGTGACCAGAAGGGCTGTGCAGTGCTCTCCTCCTTCACTGGTATACCTAAGCAGATTGCAAAGCTGATCAATTCCCTAAAGAGGGAATTGAAGTCCCGCTGCAATTGTTCTGGTTTTAATCCCAGCTTGTTTCTCAGCGTTTCCCACATAATAACACCCCAAGCTCTGTTAGAAATGTCGTTCTCATTTCTTAGCCACTCCACTGAGACACTGAGTTGAAAGATTGTTCTAATTACTAGTGGTGAAAATGTCCAAGAGGACTTGCATACCGGCAATACATTTACACATTTATTTATTCTGGTTCATTCTAGCAATGCTTAGGTGCTCTAAGATTGGACTTTTTGCGTACATCTAATTGACAGAATTTTCTTTCTTTTGTTAACAGTCACAAAACCAATATAAGCATCAATAATTGAAAAATGTAGATTTTTAGAACATGCATTGAGTGTTGTATTTTGTTTAGTATTTGAGGACAGAAAACCTGACTCCTCACCTTATTTTTTACCTAAATGCACGAAAGCTATCAAATGTCTAAGAACTTGGCCCAAGCTTTCTTTACCTTTTACTTTAAAAGCCAAATTAAACACTTGACAATAATTCATCTCAGTGGTTGCTCTTGGCATTCTCACCATTTCATACAAGGGAGTGGGCTGTAATGGGCTGTAAAATTTTCTTTGGGGATGCATGGTAATGGATATGTTTAATAGAATTACGCTTCTGGAGCTGATTACTTCTAGTTTGGCCAGGCACTGATAGTACTCAATGCATTATTGTGAGAGTCTTGGGGTGGGGAGGAAAGTAGTGAAAATTAAAGAAGTATTATAAGCTAAGCAAAGATATAACAACAGAGTAATCTCTCTCCTTTCAAAGAAGTTGGAAATACACTTTTTGTTTCTTGTTTCCTAACTTATAGCACCATACCACATCCCCACAAAGAGCAGTATTCCCCACAACTGAATGAGCCTTTATCTTCTATTCAGACTTCTAACACAAATGGTTGTAAAAAGCTAATTTGAACTAGCAGAGAAACTCAAGGACAAGCACAGAACCTGAAAATAATTTACTTATTTTTCCCCCCAGATTTACTAGATTTTAGATGTCCTTTTATGTTCTTTATTTTGTTGCCAGAGCACTTCTGCAAGGCTACCAATGGGCAGTGTTGCTTTTTTGCATGATTTCCAAGTTAATTCTTTGTTCCCAAAAAGTAGTGCCATTATTTCTTTCCTCTGGGGAAAAAAAAATCACACTATAAGGGGTGAGATGATAGGGATAATTAGACTAAATCGTGGCATACAACACAATGGGAAAAATATCTTTTATGTAGACCACCTGTCTACTTATTTTTGTAGCCTGAATGATGTTTTGTTTTGTTCAGGGAAACAAATTCACTTAATAAAATCCAAAACACAGATGGCAGCTGCTAGGAAAAACCCATACAAGATTTTGTTGCAAAGGATATAGAAGTGATCTGAGCTCTGAATGGAAGAATGAAAACTTCCGTCTCTGCCTGTCAACGGTGCTCTTTTCTAAGAGCTCTCTCTCATGCAGTCTGGGATTTAGTTAGGGCAGAAATTCTAATCCAGACTGTTAGAAATATGGCTTTCTTTCACTTCACTCTGAGCTACTTCTTAGATATTTCTTTTCATGCATCTTCATTATTTTATTGAAAAATATATTTGAAAAATAATGCTTGACTCTACATAGTACTTGATCAGGTTTGTTTAAAATGTATTAGGAGAAAAATTTTAGATCTCCATTCCTCTTACAGATTCAAATGCAAATTTCAGTGCAGAATCACCTAAATTTAAGAAAGATAACGTGGTGGGGTTTTTTGGTTTGGTTTGGTTTGGTTTTTTTTAAAAGACAGTACTGTCCTTTATTAGATTAAGTCTGTATGTCAGATTAAATTCACAGATTCACATCAAATGTTGATATCCTATTTGGCTGAAAACATACCATGAGCTATCTACAAATAATAGGAAGAGCAAGAGTTACTCAGAGAATGACTAAAATGTTAATGATAATTTTACATATTTTAGGTCTCTCTCTGCAAAGTCCACAGAGCAAGAAAAATTCTGGTTTTAAAGACTTGTTAATTATTCAGTCTGGTACTACTTGGACTTTAGGAAGACAGGGGCTTGACTGAGGACATTTCTAGATGACAGGTCAGAAGCACATGAGGCATCTCAGGCTGATTTCAATGGCCTAAGTCCTTCAAACACAGTTATCTAAAGATGCAACTTAACTGGGGGGTTAAAACAAGGACTGTGAACAGACAATGATATTTATGGTTTAGATACAAAAATAATCTTTTCCAAACACGACTGTATTTCAAGGAATGAAAACTACTTGATCATTTTCCCTTAGAGAGGGAACCTGTTCCATGGGAATCTTACCTGTCCTCAGCAAGGAGGGCAGAAAACAGACTCCCATCCAGAGGGAGCAAACAGCATAAAAACTAGTGCAGGCATCTGGTCTCTCACAGTGAAGTTCTTCAGCAATAGAATAACAGTAAGACAGTCTCCAAAAAGATTCACTTTTCTGGAGCCAGTCTTTGGAGAAGACCAGTGTCTGGCAGATGGATTCTGGCTGAGCATCAGAAAGGGAAGTGCCAATACAGATTATGAAAATGGTTGGTCTGAAAGATCCAGAGAGATCATCACAGAATCAGATGATTAACATAGGATTGGATTACCATAAAATTCAGTTCATTAACAGAGAATTCAGTTAGTGATCATAGAATGATAGAATGGTTTGGTTAGAAGAGATTGTAAAGATAATTTAGTTTGAACCCCTGTCATGGGCAGGGACACCTTCCACTGGATCCAGCTGCTTAAAGCCCCATTCAACCTGCTCTTGGAAATTAGAAAATTGTCTATTTGCTCACTTATTATATATATAAGTAAAAAAAAAAAAAATTCTCTTAAAAGACCTTTCCGAGGAAAAAAATCCCAAGAGTTTCTTACCAAAGTAGCAAAATGAAAATGTCATATAAATTGCAAATATTCTAAGTTCTTAGTCAACTTGTTCGAAGGCAATTGGCAATAATTATTCTAAAGGCTGGTCACAACAATAAAACATCACTTGGAATTTAAAAAAAAGGGTGGAAAATACACAGGGAACATGATGAAGTTTCCCCACTAAAATTATACAAATCAACGTAATTTTTCTCATAATTCAGAAAATTGGATTGTAAGCCACTGCTTAACAGTAGTAAATCAGGGCAGTAAGTAAGCAACTTTTAATTTAAAATAAATGGACATGCATCATACAAAGCTCAATTCTCATCTGTTTGAAAGCTTTTACTACTCTGGCACCAGACCCACTGTGGAAACATGAGAATGCAGCCTCAGGGAGTACAGGATTGCCAGATACCATTGCCAATGTATGCTCAGACCAGATCTATTGCATGCATTGAAGGCCTCACCAGTTTGTTCTCAGAGAAGGAAAACAGGTTCTAGAAGTTAGTAATTCACTGGGATATCTTATCTATAGTGAAATTCTAGCAGACACATGAAAAAATGCATTTTGCCTTACTTTCATTAATGCCGAATCTCAACAAATCAAGCCCAAATTTTGCGAACAACCTCCAATGAAATCTGGATGAAAGCTCAGCAAGGTATTAAATGATGGATTTATACTCCTTCAAAATCATTTACTGAAAAGCAGGATTGGACTTTGACCAATTACTTGAGCTGTGAGTTTTTGTTATAGCTAGGAGACAATTTATTTCAAAGTTTCTTTTTAGGAATTAATTTACAGCTTCTAGAGCATGTGAAATGCCAATGTCTACATCTACATTAATATTAGGCACTTTAAATCTCTGAGTCAATCAAAGAACAGAGTTGAAAGTAACTTCCCTGTTTGAGGCAATTTCCCCATAATATACCCTGTTAAAAATCCTTTTGAATTGCTACATTTCCTTGTGTTGTTAAGACTGAGTACAATTGAGTCTGCTAAATCAGGAGTGGCAGGTGGTATGTTCATACCAGACCTGTCTTACATGCAAGGACCCACAGGTCCAGTTCTCTCCATCTTCAGGGTTCTGAAGTTACAGCTTCCCTTCCTGCTAGCACTCCAAAGATTGAAGAAAAACTGAACAAAGCACTGCCATCATTAGCAGCATCTGTGTGAGAAAATATTACCTTCTTTGAAGTAATAGCAACAGGTATCTTTTTGTTTGACAACATCTTTGCTGAGAGATTTTTATTGCTGAGCATCTCTGATACCACAGCATGCTGGTCCCTTGTGTTGAACTTAATTTTTGTCTTGGCAAAGAAAAATACCATTTGACTGGGCTTAGCCTGAAGTTCACAATCAGAAAAAATTACTGATTTATTTTACTCTATGTCTTTAAGAAGCAGTCTGCTTGTGCTTCAAACAGAGTAATGTAATGGGCTGAATGCCATTTCATAAAAGGAAAGTTCAGGTAGAATGACATTGCACAGAAAAAAACTTGTTTTGGCATTACTCTGTGCTGTAACAATTGATCCTTTGTTCAATGAATCCACAAGACTCTGCCACAAAGACATTTCTAGATTTAGTATTTTAGTAGCATGGCTGTTAATTAAGGCATCAATACAACAGATAGAGGCATTTCAGAAAGATGATTTAGCTGCTTAAACTTATTGCAATTTCACTGTTTTAAAAAGAATATTGTAACACTAGACTCCTAAAATGAAGGAGGCACAATTCTCAAACTACCAGGGGAGTAAAATTACTAACATAATACTTCTATGAAGAGTCTTTATGGGAGTTTTAAGGTAACAAGATTGAAGCATCTTCAGAATTTTCTTACTAGCATGACAATTTTTGCTGACAAAGATTATTCATGAACTTATCACCTCTGCCAAAGACCCATAATGGTAACACAGCACTGATAAAACTGCATATATATATATTCTTATATATATATATGCATATATATATATATAAAACTGGGATATATATTCTTCTTTTTTATATATACATACATATGTATGTATGCACCTGTATATATGGAGTGTCTCCAACATGATGCCTCATGCACAAGTTGTTATGGGCAAGCAGCTCAGAAATGAACTAGAAAGATCAGAAGATGGATGGAAAATGAGCTAACCCACTTGACCCAAGGGGTGGTGAGCAAGGGCTTGAAGTTCAAGTGTCAGCTGGTTACCACTGGATGGTTTGTCAGGGTGGATATGGGTCCAGTACAATTCAATATCTTAGGAATGACCTGGATGACCAGAATGACTGCACCCTCACCAAGCTTGTAGGTGGTACCAAAATGGAAGGAGGTCAGCCAGAAAGAATAGCCACCACTCAAACACATCAACCAGATGGCAGATGGGGACAAGAAGATTTGTATAAGGTTTAACAAAGATAAATGTGAACTCCTGTGTCCAGAATAACTCACACAGCAGTATGGGCTGGGGACCAGCTATGTGGTAAATAGTTCTGTGGAAAAAGCCCTGCAGGTCCTGGTGCACATGGACTTGTTTACATTCAAGCTGAACATGAACCTGCAGGCAAATATATCCTACCCTGGATCAAGGGGAGGAGTACAGCCAGCAGATGGAGGGATGTGGGAATGTCCTATCTGCCCTGCACTTGTTAGGTCAAAGTTGAAACACTGTTGATCCTGCTCTGCTGTACCAAGTCCTGGTCTCCTGAGCTCATGAGCGGCATGGAAAACTTGAGGGAATTCAGTGGAGAGTCACCAAGATGATCAGAGGTTTGGAGAAGTTGACATAGGAAGAAAGGTTGCTGGGATTGGCTGTATTCAGCCTGGAGAAGAGAAGGCTCAGGGGGATATAACCACAGTCTTGCAATATCTAAAACCTAGTTATAGAGCAGGCTGAGTCACTCGCTTCACAAGGATGTCCACTGATAAGAGAAGAGGTGAAGCTACAAGTGGTGTAGCTGCTTCAGTGTAAATTTCGTAAGAAAAGAAATTCTACGCTGGGAAAATGAACACTGGAACAATTTGCCCAGAGAAGCAGTGGAATCTCCTCTACTGGGGACACTCAAGACAGTTTCACAGGTCCTTGGATAGCCTAAGCCAAGCCTTGCTCTGGGCAAAACCCGGCAGGTTGATCCAGATGGTCATCAGAAGCTCCTTCTAACCTTGACCTTTCTGTATTACATATGTGAGTGAATGATTCCATAGAGTGCCACAAGGATTTCAAATGCACGATGGTTACGATGGATTTTTCAATATGTATGAAAAATTTATTTGAATTTATTCATGAGCAACCAAACCATGGCTGAGATATGCTGTATTCCAAACAAATGTAGACAAGGTCTCGAAATCATATCTTGAATGCACAAGTTTGGTGTCATATTTATTGTGAAGGGGGAAAAACTTTGAAACGTTAATGGCATTTTCTAACTGTGAAAAATCCTCACTGTGCTATTCCTCTATGCACATTTGTAGGCTCTATATCTTGTTGTAAACTTAATATTGGAGGATTGAGGCAGAGAAAGAACTATGAATACATAATTTATAGAAGAGCCTAAACCCATCATAATCTCAAGTGATATCTCAGGCACTTCTATGTGGTTATGGAAATGCTTCCAAGACGGTATTTATCAACCTTCCAGTAATAAATAAGACTCATAAACTGCAAGATATTGTCCATTGGAATGAGACTCAATATTGACCATTTTAGGTCTTGAGTTATAGCAAATACAGGGAGCAAAATCAAGCAAAGTCAGGTCTCTTGGCACTGAAAATATAGACAGCTCCTACCTGACCATGCTCAGAATCTTGAAAATATGTAAACAGCTGGAGTAAAGTCACAGCACAGGGAAACACTTTCATTTCTTTGCATATTGTTGCAATGGGTATAATGTGTTTTATGAAGGATAGGCCTTGCACTTGAGTAATGTAGATAAGTCAAGCTGACTGAGGTACTCAGAACTTCAGTTTGTCCTTTTCCATTTTTTTTTCCCAATCAGACCTAAAAATGCATCACTTCAGTGTTGGCCTGCATTCTTTTCTGGTGGCCAACCACACCTCCTTTCTGCCTGGGTGACATAAGAAATCCCTGTCCTATAATTTTAATGGCACCAATCTAAATTATCCTCTGATGATCAACAACTGCTAACAGACTGAAATGTTAAATGAGATTCTGCCACACTGCTACAGATACACTACAGCATTACTCTTTGTTTTCAATTTTTAATGACCTACGAGAAAGAAGGAATTCCTTATGTTTCAAGTCACAAGACAGCACACACATCTTTCCACTACTACAGGGAAGGGAACAGGTAATTTTATCCAAACACAAAAAGGATTTGCGTGTGTACTTTCTTAAAATACTGCCCAGAGGCTTTGCTTATGCAAAACAAAATGAAAATCAAGCATTACAAGTAAGTCAGTAAAAATACATAAATTTAACTTTGAAACTTTTTAATGAAGTCTTATGTTCTATAAAACTTACTCTCCTGCTGAAATACTGCTGGCTGTTTCATATTTGAAGGAAACATGCAAAGAAGCTTCTTGAAGCTACAAATAAATAATAGATTATGTCCTTCCCAATGGAAAAACAGTAAGTGCTGTAGAAATACATCAAAATGAAGAAAATCTGTGCTATGAAGTTCTAAGGAGCTAGAATTTCACATGAAGGAAAGTGCTATTGTGTTTAAATTTACAAATTATCACTACATATCTGGGTCAGTGTCCATTCCTGAGTCAGAATAACTTTTGACACATTTTTAAAGTGTTATTCACGCTACTTCAAAGACAATACAGGAAAATGAAAGAGAGCTTTCAGTAAAAAAGAAGAGCACAAACTAATCCTTTTCTCTAACGTTAGATTAAGCAAATATCTCTGCACATCTGAAGTTGTAAAAGACATGGTAACTTAATATGAACAGGTTAGACTTTACTCCATTACAGGTGAAAACATTTTATTTTGTGGTTAATTTTTAAATAAAGTCACAAAATGCAATCCACTCTCCTGAGACCAAAGATTTCCTTTCCAAGCATGAGAGAAAGAAATCTCTATTGTATTCAGCCTAACTATGAATGAGGTACTGAAACTTAGGGATTTCATGAATAAGAGTCATTAAACATATTTTTGCATTCAAGAGTGAAAAGCTAAGAAACACGAGCACTAGTCAAGCAAGGAATGACAAACAAAGGATTCCAGTTACTTAGCACCTCCTGCAGCAAAAGCCAGGAAATTGCTTTGGTTTCCGTCATAGCACTGTTGTGAAAAGCCCAAGTAAGAAACTGGCTGAAAAACCTTGTAAGTGGGAGAGGAACATTTTGTAAGAAATGCTCTTCTCTCACAGCAAGGGAGCAAAGGAGCTCTCTCTGAGAGCAGATCTTTTCCATCTCCTCTTCAGACAATTCCCGAACAGACAGTCTGCTCTGTGCTTCCCAAAGGCTGTATCTAGATCTCACAGCCATTGAGAAGTTTTCTAGGAAAATTTGTCCCATAAAATTAGATTTGAGACATGTGTAAAGATGACTTAAGAGAATACATGCAATCTCTTTCTTTCTCTCCTCCTCACCCACCATGTGGATGAGGATGTGTGTGCATAAGAAAACAATAGGAATTAGAAGCAATGTCCTGAGTCTTATCTAGGCATTTATAAATCTTGTTCCAGTTTCTATTACAAAGCCTTTGTTGTCTTTACCAGAAGGTACATAATTTGGTGTATTTGAATAAGCTCAAGAGTTCAAGCATACCAGTCCACTTGTACTGTTGGCACAATAAACTAGAGACACAATTCTCCACGTAGCAACAGCACTCAATCTGTGCAGCCCAACATAATAATTTAACTGCTGACAGTTCTCACCTGAGCCAGTATTTTTGTCCTTAGCATATGCTTACTCATGTCACTTTTAACAATTAATTATGATACTCCTCAGAGACTATTTTGGCATCTAGAGGTATTAAGATAACTGTCAAACCTAATCAAACCTAAACTGTATTTACAACTATTTAAAGAGAATTCTTTCATTGTAGTCACTGAAAAAAATTGGGACACAAACCACAGATCTGCATTCCCTGTTCTCAACAAATATAATGGGTTATAGAATACCAGGAAACTGTCCTATCATGAAACAAGTACTGAAATTTATGAACATTACTTATTTTCAGCTCAATAAACAGCAGTTGTGACATAGGAAGACTGTTGTTTTCAAATGATGAATATTAAAGTTTTGCAAGAAAGGGGCTCTTCGATTGAATGTGGAATAAATCTCATATTCATCTCACTTTAAGTGAGCTCTAGATATTTGTTCCTATTTTCACATGGAGATGAGTGCTTGCATCATTGGAAATGGGTAACATTAATCCAGTATATGAATTTATCAGAAACTGGAAAAAATTATAAGTTTACCTACATATTGAAATGTATTCATTTAAAACCAAGGTTTCCAACAGTTCAGCTCGAAGATACAGATTTTCATCATGCAATTAATAAGATGCAGAAACAAGGCATAGTACACAGTACATAGTACACATATAAACCTTAGATTTTATGCATCTTATTTTACATCAGGTACCTACACTATTACTCCTACCAAACTGCAAAGTACCACCTTAGTGCCTGAATACTGAACTAAGAAGTGCAAACCTGCTACTAAGAAATGAGTTTCTCCCACCACCCTGCTGCAACAATTTCCAAAAACCACAAACTTTTTAGGGAAAAAGTATTGGCCAATCCTTCAAATAATTTCATGCTGATATACTGCTGCAACAGGATTCTGTGTTACAAAAACTGTTCCTAACAAAGTATGACAACTTTCTATCCTCAATGAAGAATTAAAAAATAATAAAATCTATGTGCAAGTGAATCAGATAGACTGTAAAGTGTAATCAGGGAAATAATTTGACTTGGAAAGATTATAAATTGCTACTTCATAGTGAAATTCCTATCTTGCCGCCTGTCCAGTGCCCAGTGACACTTGAAAAACCATAGGTTGCCAAACTGCCTACTCAGAGACAAGATTATGTTGTCCACTAAACTGACAAGAAGTGTGATTTTAGAGTTCAGATGGCATGGATATTGTGGTTTGTTTTTTTTTTTTTTTTTGAGAATTTAGAAGGTTTTACTTTCTTCTAAAGGCTGATCTGACCCTCACCCTCACCAGTCATCATAACAGGAGAAATAGCATTGTTTTGAATGTGCAAAAATGCACAGGAGAGAGAGAAAAGATCTTTGAAGTACCAGAGCAACCACACCAAAATACTGTAAGTTTTGGTATGCATGCACCTCCTGGGCCAGGTAAGTTACTGATTCAGCCTACTTCAATACTGAAATACTTTGTGCAGAGGGAAATCTTGTTGTCAATTTCTAGTTTCACATGTTAAAGTGTCTTAATCTCTTTAAATTAGAGATGTAACAGACCAAGCCATTTGTTTGAAAGGAAATGGCAAATAATTATATATTAACTGTGCAGAGAATACAATTAGTATTTTTGGCTCAATCCTTGTTGCTGAATGTGTCCACAAATGAGCTTTCATTGTACTCTAATAAGATATTCAAAATAAAATACTGTAATCAGTTAAGGACTAGAATTTAAGGCACTGGTATATTGAAGAACCTTGAATGACATTATTTATGTCACAGTGATGTCAACAATGACTTAAGGTCTTGGGTCTCCACTGAGACTGCCTGCTGCCAGTGGGGTGAGCCTTCAGCTACACTGTCTTTGTGCTTCAAGGAAGCAAACAGCTCCAAATTGAGCTGCTTCACTATTTCAATTAAGAACATAATTGTAAAAGTGGCCTGGTTCACTCTGCTTCTTTTGCAATCTCAGTAAGGCCACCTACCTGCTGTACAGATTGCTCTGCTTCCTCCTCTCCTGTTCCTACTTACAGATTTACTCAAGGGAAGACTGTTGTTTTCAAATGATGAATATTAAAGTTTTGCAAGAAAGGGGCTCTTTGATTGAATGTGGAATAAAATACACCCAAGGAAAAAATCATTTCATGGCTGGTATAAACCCTCATTATTCCTCTGTATTGCTGCTTTTTGCAGCTATTCATGATACTCCTGCAAGATGGGCAGTTTTGATAAGAAGGGTGAAAAATGCTAATGGAGAAGCATCCTGAGAAGTCAGTCACTGTTATGAGCCCAACAGATGTTAGTTTTCTGTGCTCCCTGAGGCTAAGGAATTATTTATTTATAGAATGTAAAACTTAAATTGACAAGTATCTTATATTAAGGCTTTGAGAATTCCCATATTCTATTTTACTTCTATATCTACTGCACGAAGGAAAGGGTAAAACCAGCCCATATTGAAATCTAGGTGGAAATTTCATTAACTTTTCATTTGAAAGTAGCCTTTCCTGATGGTATATGGAATAAAAACCTGCCCTTTTAGTCAGCTCCATAGAAAGCTGAGGAATTGCCAGCTGAACCAGTCATCATAACAGGAGAAATGTCACAGCTTGGATCTGCAAAGTTTTGCTGGTGTAACTCAAGTTATCCTTGAAAATCCACTGAATTCATTTTGCTCTTTTGCCTCGTGTAGTCAAAGGTTACTTTGCCATAAACTTCAATGGGGCCAGACACTCTATCAAGTATTTTGTGTGACAATATATTTCGTGGTTAAAATGGGCTTTGGAAAACTTTTGCGTAGAGTTGGAAAGATGCATCATTAATAGTTACAATATTCAAAACACCTTAAGAAATAACAAAATAACATCACATTGATTCCAAAAGTGCAATTTTCTTTCCTGTCTTGGCAGAAGAGATTTCATAAATAATGTAAGCAAAAATATGTGCAAGAAGATAAGCGTTTCATAATCTAAATTCATATTTCTTTGCATAACAAGTGACCACTTAGAAAAATGCCACATATGAATTTGAGTGATGCTTTTGAAACTGTCAGTGCATTGGAAAAGAAGAAAAAAGTATCCTTTACATATTTGTAATTTTTGTTAAGGATTTGGGAAAAATCAAGATGTTTGGGCTAAAGCATTCAATCTTCTCTGCATTGTAAGGGATAGATTTTTATCAAAGATGCATTTTATTTGGAAAAAAATATTTTCTCCCTTGTCATGAACATCTGAGTACATAATCTGGAATTTTGTGCAAAGGCAAAAGGGGATATAAAACCTAGCTGTTTTTCCAAGATGGGGGATTGGTTGATTTGACTCACATTTAGAAACATGATAACAGTATATTACAGAGCAGAATGACAATTTTTTCTCCCCAATTATTTTTCAGGATGGATACAGGGAATAAAGTTAAACCCTTTTCAATATCAGGCTGTGCCCAGTTATTCTGTTATGAATAGCAAAACTGGATATCAGGGTTTTTCCTATGCTTTTGTACAAAATGCATGTTGTCTAAGAATGACTGGAGACTGGGTCTCATTACACTCTTGTAATATTTTCACAGGCATCCTGGGTCATGAAATTCATAGATAAATGTACTTACAAGCTAATTTTGCAACCAGCTGTAGCTTAAAACTGTGTATTTGCCCTCTGTGACCTACATGGTAGATACATGCACGAAGATAAGGCTCAATAACAGTAAGACTAAGTTAAAAGTGTATAAACTTTACAAGAGAAAGATGAGCTGGTAGGGAAGAATGAGAAATATATTTTAAAAAATCACAAAAATTAAAAGAGATAAACTTGAAAAATCAAAATACTTGGCTTTCTTCCCTGTTTTTACACACAGTAATAGTTAACAATTCTATAACTAGGTATCTGTTATTTGAGCAAGATAAAAAAATATCCATTGGAAGAATTTAGGAGGACACAATATGATCACACAATCTGAATTAACCAGGTTCACTGGAACTATTATTAACATCCTTTCAAAATTCTGTAAGATCACAGAATAGTAGAATCAGAGAATGATTTCCTTCAGAAGAACTTTTGAAAGCTTATCTAGTCCCAACACCCCTGCCATGGATAGGGACATCTTCCACTAGACAAGGTTCCCCAAAGCCCCATCCAACAGCCCTTGAACACTTCCAGGTTGGATGAGGCATCCACACCTTCCCAGGGCAACCTGTTCCAGGGCCTCCTCACCCTCACTGTGAAAAATGTCTTCCTTATACCTAATCTAATTTACCCTTTTGAGTTTGAATGCATTTCCCTTTGTCCTGCCATGAAAGGCAGCTTTAAAGTGATTATACTGTGCTTGACTAGGATTTGCATGTACCTGCTCTTCTGAGTTTAGAGTATGGGGAGTCACCTTGCAGGACCTCTTAAACTCTGCTTGCATTATAGATTCATACAAATTTGTGTTTTGCTCCAGTTGTTTAAGCTAAATTTTTGTCCTCAGTAGCACTCGGGCTATTTCCAGTGTTCACTCCTATGGGAGCTCTCACAAAAAGTGATTTCTGCTACTTTCACACAGAAAAAATCCCCACCAAAGCTTTTTCCTAAAAAGAAAACAGAAATGCTCAGGTAATATTAATGTTACTGTGGAAAACCCAAGGATGTTAAAAATGATTTGCAGCCACCATGCTCTAAACCACTCAGCATCCAAGCTATATGCAAAGCTGACATTCTTCCTTTGGAAATAAGTTCTAACTTTTCTGACATATATTAAATGTTGACATATGGTGACAAAAGTATTGCCAGCAAGAGCAGTACCTGAATAATTCAACAACGGAGTCATGGCCAAGGAGCTGAAAGAAGTCATATTTAAAGTAGACATTAAAGGATGCATTCTTGGAGTTTTTCCTACAGTGATGTCACCTGACATTATGCCACTTGCTGTCTGCCAGCATGGATAAAAATAAACAGGGCATACTACTGCATTTATTTCAGTGATAAATAAGGTTGCTTTTATGATTTTTTAAGTAAGCTTGTGACTTTAACCAAGGCTTCTGGTGAGACTGACCGGGCAAAGTATCTCCCAGAGGTAATGGTTGTTAATTTGATAAGATTAAATTTCTGATGGAGGACACAATTTTTAATTGTTAGCTTGTCGATTAAGATTTTCTGAGAAAAATGTGGGGTAATTTGAATGTTTGTAGTATGTATCTCTAGCATTTCACAAATGGTCAGTACAGTAATAAAACTAAAAACTAATAGCAAAGTTAAAATGAAATATGATGGTTGAATAAGTACACAAATTGTTTTCCTATATAAATTCATATATATATATATATAAAATAAATAAAATTATAAATAAATATAAATTTCCTACCTGTATGCTATAAATATAATATTTACTATATAAATTTCCTATCTAAATTCTCAAGAAATCAAGGGTTCTCAGCATGGTATGCAGAGGTAGATGTGTCCTAACTTAATTTGTAAGTTTGTTCTATTTACTATATGAAAAAAGAATATTTATGACATCTCTATTTTGAAGGGCCTGGCTTAAAAACCATTTAATCTAGTGATAAATTTTCTGACTTATTTTGAAATACATTATTAGCTTACATTACAGTATTAGCTGCTTGAATATCCCACTTACTGAGGCTAAAAGACAGTATTTCAAAATTCTGGATGAAAATCACCAACAGGCTCATTTTGCCCAAAAGCAACCTTGAATGGGATTGGTTCTCATTTCTGTCAGTCAATATGCTACACAAGAATAAAGTCATGTGATGTGCCATACAAGCAGATGCTGCTTAAGAAGGTGTAAAAGCAACGTGTTTTGTTACGCATGCTTGGGACCTGGTAATTCTAAAATAGTCAGAGATCCATCTGACTATTGCCAAATGGACAAAAGGCTTATATATATACATATATATATATATACACACACACACACACACACTGTACATACACTAAACACACACAGATGTTATCCATATAGACTCACAGTATCACAGGCAGTATGTGATACATACCTAAAACCTAATCTTCTGCCTGTGAAAGAGAAACCTGGGAATTACATTTATTTTTGGTGAAGGTGCAGGGACTAGTGCACCTCTTGTCCTTTCTCCTCTGTCTTAAAATGAAGCTTCAAAGTGAAGCTTAAAATGAAGCTTCAAAACATAACGAGGCACTTACCTTGCACTGAAAAAAATGGGGTTTAGATTTTTTTTTCCTAAGGGAATTTAATTTCTAAAATAGAGACTTTAAGATATAAAAACTTTTGAGGGTCTCATGTTAAGCCTAGAGCTATAGATTTGGAATGATTAAAACAGACTGCATTCACAAAATCCTGGAGATCCTGAATTCACAATAAAAAACAGCCTCTTGGCCTGTAGCATGATGTCTTCAATGCATCCATTTGTTATTACTGTTAACTGACAGTTCAGCCACCAAAAGAAACACCTTCCTGTACACAGTCCTTTCATGACACACATCAGCTTATACACCCTCCCATAAAAATAAAGTGTATTTTTGTTTTTGCAGAGTAGTTCTGGTAATGATTAAACATTTAGTAACATACATTTCCAGAATGTGACAAACATAAAATCCAAGTGTAGTTATATCTTAAAGTCCATGTTTAGCTGAAATACTAGTGATTCTTTAGGCTAGTAGAACCTGGATCAGACTATTGAGTCCAACATATTCAGCAGAAAGGTCAGCAACTCATTTCTCATGCTCACCAAACCCTGGGTTCAAAACTCTTTTAGTCCTCTGTCCACTGCTTGCTCTTGAACAAAAAGGAATTACTTCATAAGGTCTAGTGGCTGTTGAAACAATTCTCCTCTACAGTCCTGAGTACATGACTGGGAGAAGTATTGCCTACTGCTGACAGCCTGCAAAATAATTCATTTTCTGAGGCTGACAATGTACAAAGGGAAGAATAAGATAAATTACTTAAAACTAGATAAAACTGAGGTTTATTTGGCAAGGGATTACAAAACTGTGGCTATTTTAAAAGCAGGAAAATAGGTTTATTCATAGCATCATAGAACCATTTGGGCTGAAAAAGACGTGCAGAGGCACACAGTGACCACCTACAGCTAATTTTCACAGAACTTACATGCTTCTCCTATCACAAATGTAAAGAAGGATGGGAGCCAATTTTCCATTTGAAGAACATGGAGCAGAATCAAAGAGATAAAAATAACTCACCATTTGAGCTAGAGGGACGAGACACGTGCATCCCTGCACCGCTTTAACAACTCCCCAAAAATATGTTCATGGAGATTTACCAAATAAAGCTATCAATCATGTACTTAGGCTAAAGTAATCATGCAATTTTGCTGGAACTTCTAGCAGTAGCTTGAAATTGTGTTAAATTACTTATTCCCTAGAATTACTTCATGGGTCCACCAGGGAAAAGCAAATGAAACTCTTCTTATCATGCATTTCCCTCAATTTCTCCAAGAAGACAGTAAGAGGCAATATTGCCATTTGTCCTAAAGCTTTCCTTGGGGGAAGACTTCTTTGGGGAAGAGACATTTTAGGCTATGGCAGAGGTACTGAAAGGAAACACAGAGAAGCAGCCCCAGCACCACTGGTTTCTGGCAATACAGAATTCTCTCTGCAGCATTTAGCTGGTGGCTCTCCAAAGCCTTTCTCAGCCAAGTGGAACTGCACCTGCTTTCCATTGCAAATAACCACAAGAGCAAAGCCTCCCTGTTGCCAAACTCTTAAACCTGTGCTTTTGTTCTCTAGCTCAGTGTAGCACCAAATGGTCTACGTAACAGGAGCAATTCCTGTGGGTAATTAGTTCTGCTCAAGTTTGTTTTTAGAAAGCTCTGTTTTCCTAGGAGAACTCCTCCTGCCCATGAGCAGAAACTTGAAATGTCCCTCCAGAGACTCCCTGAGGTGTTACAGCTCTGCCTGCCGGCAGCCATCTCACTATTTCAAAGTGGCCTGGTCTAGACTAAATGCATATATATGAAGAAAGGCTTTCAATTCATTACATTGGCAGTCAGGGCCAAGGATATCTGTGCACTGAAAAACCCCGTGGTTTGTGTATTGTTGATCCTTTATTACTTTGGAAGTGGTGGCCTTCTGCCTCTCTTATATAGCAATTGTGTATTTAGCAAACCTAGTATTTTCTAAATTGCTGCTCAAGTGATTATTATTTAATTAATCTTAGCCTAGAAATAAATGAATAAACAAAGCCCTCAGTGTCACTGCACCTAGAAGAGCTACTGGCCTAATCTAGTGGTGGAAGACTACTTTTTGAAAGCAAGGATGTTATGCTTTATCTGACAGGGAAGCACTCAGTTGTCACTGTACAGCTTCTCACTGGAGCAACTTCACTGGAAATTGGCAAATTCACAGAACATTTCTACAAAGAATGAGAATTATGAAACTGCAGATTAAAAAAATAGATGTAGTATTCAGCTTATTTTTAAGATTTTTATGAGAAATACTGAAGACTGAGAAAGATGTGAGCAAGTTTGTAGGCTTCTCATGTGGTTTCTGTATACTCAGTCTGGAGACTGTCCCCCTTTTACCTTGGATCCTCTTCAGATTTTAGGTGCTATTTATTTTCCTCAGATAGTATTCCAATACTGAATACCAAGACTGCCATCTTCTCCATTTCATTCACATCATCTCTGTATGCATAAAACATCAGAGTCAATGTACTTGTTGAGTAGATGCTTTAATTTTGTCTCTTCAGTATATGAACAATTTAATTCTCATTTTTTTCCTTTTCCAACTTGCTGTATTTGTAGTTTTCTACTCTTGTATGCCATGTTTTGCACATGATCTACTGGAATTTAAATCCACTTTGACAAATTCAGTGTTTTATTTTAAAGGATTTGTGAGCTTAAATTCACCATCTCAAATGTACCTTACTGAGCTTTTTATTATTCTTGGATAAGAAGTAATATGTTTTCTAGTAAAAAAATCCTGCAATGAAGTGTTCTGCACAACTGATCATTATATTTGCAACAAAAGGACAAATTCCAGATTAGTTTTTCTCCTTTATAAATCCTTTTTTTTTTCATGCTAAACAAACTCCAATCTTGAGTTACTTAGATATATACTAATGGAGCAACAGGTGTCAGCAGCTGAAACTCCTTCCAAAACTCAATCTAGTTTCATTAATCATGCAAGTTTATCTGAGGAAGCTGTTCCCAAGTACTCTCCATGCTTCCAGCTCACTGGATGCATACCTGGACTGAATAAAGAAGTAAATTTCAAATAAGATGGAAAAAATATTGCTTCTTTTTTGTAAGCTTAAGAATTTATCCCTCTAACAAAAAAATGAACACATAAGATTTACTAGCAATTGCTAAGCAAAGATTATACCTTTGTATTCCAATGGAGATGTGGTATTTCTTAGTGATTTAATGTTTTGCTATTGAAAATATAGAAGTGAAGTCAGAAGACATAACTGGTGAATCACAGAATCATTAAGGTTGAAAAAGACATCCAAGATCATTGAGTCCGCCACCATGGCAACTAAACCCCAGCACTAAGTGCCACTTGCAGTTGTTTCTTGAATATCTCCAGGGATGGTGTCTCCACCACCTCCCTGGGCAGTCTGTTCCAATGCTTAACAATCTTCAGGTTAGAAATTCTTCCTGATGTCCAATCTGAATCTCCCTTTGTGCCACTTGAAACGATGTTCTTTAATCCTGTCACTTGGTGCTTGGGAGAAGAGGCCGATTCTCACCTGGCTACACCCTCCTTTCAGGTGGTTGTGGAGAGTAGTATGTAAAGAGCCTCCTTTTCTCCAGGCTGAACAACCTCAGCTTCCAGAGCTGCTTTCTCATATGACTCACCTGCTATACCCTTCACCAGCTCCCTTTCCCTTCTCTGGACATTCTCCAGCACCTCAGTGTCTTACTTGTAGTGAGGGAGCAGCACTGAACGCAGCACTCAAGGTGTGACCTGACCAGTGCTGAATAGTAAAACACAACCACTTCCCTAGTCCTGCTGGTCACACTATTTCTGATACAGGCCAGGATGCCACTGACCTTTCTGACCACCTGGGCACAGATGCCTCACATTCAGTCTGCTGCCAATCAGAACCGGGAAGTCTTTTTTTGCCAAGCAGGTTTCCAGCTACTCTGCCCCAAGCCTGTAATGGTGCATAGGGTTGTTGTGGTCCATGAGAAGGATTTAGCACTTGGCCTTATTGAATCTCACAAAACTGGCCTTGGCCCATTGATCCAGCCTGTCCAGATCCTTATGTAGAGCCCTCCTGCTCCTCCACAGATTGACACTCCCACCCAGCTTAGTGTCATGTGCAAACTTACCGAGAGTGCACTCAATTCCCTCATCCAGCTCATCAGTGGAGATATTAAACAGGACTGGCCCCAGTACTGAGCCCTGGGGAACACCACTAGTGAGCTGGCTGTAACTCCATTCACCACCACCCGCTGGGCTGGCTGTCCAGCAAGTTCTTAACCCAGTGAAGAGTGCAGCTGTCCAACCTTTCCAGCAGTATGCTGTGGGAAACAATGTCCAAGGCTTTGCTGAAGTCCAGGTGGAGAACATCAATACTGCAGCCTTTCCCTTATCCACCAGGTGGGTCACCTGGTCATACAAGGAGAGCAGATTGACCAAGAAGGACCTGCCTTTCCTAAACCCATGATGACTGGGCTTGATCCCCTGGTTGTCTTGTGCATTCTGTATGATGGCACTCAGGATGATTTGTTCCATAGCTTTCCCTGGCACCAAGGTCAGGCTGACAGTCCTGTAGTTCCCTGAGTCCTCCCTCAAACCATTCCTGTGGATGAACATGACACTGGCTGACCTCCAGTGGTTGGGGATCTCCCCCATGAAGCAGAATTTATGATAGATGAAGGAGGGCTCTTCTGCCAGCTCCCTCAGGTAGAAATTTTCTGTAACCCCTGTTACAAACTCTTCACTACTACAACCAACACTGATGGACTGAGTCATGACCTTTACAACATTAAATATGACAAAAATAATAGAAATCATTGTGAGCTATTAAATACTCATTTAATGGGTACATATAGAGGTTTATATGATCATGTGGTACTATTGCACTGTGGAGGTGCCTTGTTATTTACACCACAGTTCCAGTTCCACTGTCATGAAGCCTTTTCTATTCTCCATTTAAATCCATACTGCCTGGATACATTTTTCATACAATTTTTGAATACTCTCTCATTCTGGACAGTATTATAGACAAGCCACCCAGCAGGTAATCCTGCTGTCTTCTAAGGATAACTCACCTAACCATATTTCTAATAAAATTTATTTAGTATTTTTCAGTTAAACTGTTGCCTGATTTGTGACAAGCTTCCAAGTCAAATAACAGTCAGGGGAATGAGAGAGCTGCTATGTACTACACAACCTCAGTCTAGCATTTTACAAGAGGTTTCTATGGTGTTAAACTGATAATTTTTTTTTATCTTTTTAAGGTTGCTGAAATCTTGCCCTATATAGAACACATTTTTTTATTTCAAATATATCACAGAATAACCATTACAACATCTGTAAAGTCTCACTTAGGGAATTGCTCCAAAGCTGTTGAGAGATGAAAAGTGAAATCTTAAAATACTCTCAAGCTGGGGAGGTCATTCTGTTTCTGAAGGCTGGTAGTTTAGCTCAGGGTTTTATCTTGAAAATAACATGTGCTTCTCCAGTCTTTTGCTGTCTTTTCCCTTTATATTTAGAAAATCAGGACAACAGTTTTATACGCCCAGGTAATTAAATGTAAATGTGGGCTATGATTGTGAACTTATAAAATAGGTAATAAATCAGGTGATAAAAGAGTAACACACCTCCAATTCTGTTGCATAAATTTAAGCTTCACATGCTTTTTCATTCCATTCTGCTACACCTCATTTCCAAACTGAACTGAAAGATATTTTTCCAAACTAGACACAGAGAATACAATGACAAAGCATAGTAAAGCAGTTGCAATTTACAGAGTACTGTCTGGTTACAATTCCTTGATCGTTGCTACTGACTATCAGCAGCAAGTCTAGCTTAAAAAAATTTTGTTGAACACAACAAACTACAGATGGACCCTGCTGAGTCCATTAGTCATAGTCACAAAATACTGATGCACCTCAGGTTTCTCTTTAAAGATGTAATAATTATTTAATAGGTGCATATCCCACAATGATTCTATTCTTCTTCTAAAAGAATATTTATAAAATTTTACCAGTTACATGAAGGAAGTGTCTTTTCTCTTTGTCCTAGTGAAAAACAAGCAAAAACCACCCAATTCTAAAACAGATTTTGTGATGGAAGGTACATATGCCATTTTTAAAGTTTCCTTGCATCTATATGAGAAAGAAGATCAAGTCCTCTAAAAATAATTAAAACCTGTGTATTTTAACCAGCAACTTTTATAACACAGTCTCAGAAGAATTTGAGGGTGGAGAAGAAAGCAGGAATGAGAACTACAACACAGAAAAAGAGAAAAAAACTTTCCACTTGCCTAAACAACCCAGCAATGATGCAGAAGCTCATACTCAGAACTTGGTACAGTCTCAGAAAAAAGAGAAAAAGAGTGGGGGAGAACACAGAAAATGTTCTCTTTTATATTTCTCTTTTTCTTTATTCAAAACAGATTTTCTACTGTACCTGTGCTACAGCTGAGTGACCTGGGCACCCAGAAGAGCACACATTAAAACAGGCAGAGGAAAGATGAGAGGAGCTGTGGAAGAAAACTCAACAGCAGGAGAGGCACACTGGACACATGCCAGGCAAATTACAGCAGGGGAAAAAGGGGAGAAACCCACAACCCATTCCCAAAATACCAGACAACTAGGCCATGGGAAGAAGCATGGACACAAGGTAGTCTTAATGGGGAATGTTGGAATGTCCTAATTCCAAATGCTGAAGTCTGTGATGTTATAAACTCCCAAACTAGAGCAAAGGGAACACTGTAGGAATTTTTCTGGAATAAAGATAATATAAAAGAAATAATTTTGCTGTTTTATAGATATTATAAATAATTTTGCTGTTTTAAAATGGAATCTGTGTATTTTTAATGGGGATTGACATTTTTCAATGTACAGTTGAACTCTGTTCTACGTAATAATTTTGGAAAGCAAAAAAGGCTTCAGTCAAATTGCAAGTTCCTGTAATCTAAGTGTTAATTGAGCTAATATATATCATAATCTTTGAGGCCTCTACATGTGATGTCTGATCATTCATTTTACATATTTAGGTCACATGAATTCTGGAAATTAAATATTTTGGATCTTTGCTTTACAGTGTTACTAATTTTGAACGATAGTAGTTAAAATCTGGGGTTACCAGTTTATCCCTAAATATTGAGAAAAATGCCATTAAATGAAAGCAGCAGTTGGTTTTCACTGCATTTTTCATGGATGTAGAAGCATAAACATCTGCTTTTGTGTCTTTTTTTCCCCAAGTTTCTCCAGGCTTGAAAAATAGTTATGCACCATAAATATCACTCTATGAGTCATTTACTTAAGTGAACAGCTGCCTGCTAATTAGCCAAATGCTCTCCATTTTAAATCATACAGTTAAATGAACACACTGCAACAGGCACAAGAATGAAGTGCAGGAACTTTACTAAAATGATGAAATGGCAGAAATTTGTTATTTCCGTGTCAGCAAACAGAGGTCATTTCCTTATTCTGTATCTATGGACTCAGAGACATAATGATCATTTGCAGTAGATTGTGGCTCTGAATATAGAAAACCAGGCAAACATTACAGAGCCTTGGTTAAATACAAGAAATGACACAGCTCTTAGACCACCACTATTTTCTGCCAATTTAATAATGCTAGCTTTGCTTTTTCTCAGGGAACTGCTGAATAGTGCTAATATCTGAAGAGCCAGATTGATAGGCAACAGTAGGGGTGGATGTTCATGTTAATGGAAAACTCTTCTGTTCTACAGTGATGTAAAAAGATAATCAAATAGAGACAAAAGATGGAGCAGCATGCCATCCTGGAAGAAGCCAAACCAAAGCACCTTTTTGTCTTGACCATTCTCACCCACTGTCCAGTCTTGATTTTTTTCCCCCTATGAGGATAATTGTTGGCAAAATAAATAATTGTGTATGCCAGGACTGCCCTTTGAGCCTCATATCCTACCTTCTGAAACAGAAATTCTTTTAATCTGAAATACAATAAAACACAGCACAAATCCACAGTTCTCAAATTAAACTCAAGTGGCTGAAACAACTTCCTGTGCATATTGAGAACAAAGCATCTGACCATAACTAACAGAACAAAGGTCCTTTGAAGGCCACTAAACTTTGGGCATGCTTTTATAAAGCTACATTGGGACAGAATTTAAAGAGATTTCATCATCCATTTTAATCTTTCAGCAGTCAATTGACACAAGAGCTGAGAAAATCAAAGCCACAGGATCCAAGAAACCAATTTTTGAAATCCTTACTGAAGTTTTTCATTAAATTCTCAATTCATTTTGATAAAACCTGATGCAAAAAAAAACCCCAACAAAACCCAAAAAACCCAAAAACAAAAACAAAAAAAATCAAAACCCACCAAACACCCAACTCCAACAATCAACAAAGCAAACAAACATACCAAGCCAGGAAAAATACTCAGGTAATTATTTCTTCCTGAGAATCTCGGTTTTTCACAAAAAACCTGACATACCTTTGAGAGAGGGCTACTGTATTGTAGGACACATTCTGGTTTTCACTAGAAAGAAAAGACACACTTTCCTTCTTGTTCTCTATTCATTAAAACTGAGAGGAATGCTTAAACAATTAGCCAGGTCTTCAATATCATTACAACAGTGACCTCCAGTGAAAGATAATCATAAAATGAATCACTGACAGAATAGCCACTATGAGGGACTTTAAAAATTAATTTGTTTTACAATATTTGCCATATTTCTATTTTATTTCAGAAATATTCAATAAAGATAGAAGCTATGAGTACTTAATGAACAGTTGCAGAAGTCCATTATTCTACACTTTGCTTAAAATATCAAAATAATTTCTGAAATGGTGTGCATTTAAAATAGAAGTGTGCGAGATATAATTATTTGCAGAAGGAAAAGAATTTACTCAATAACCCTCCAAATATCTTAAAATCCTAAATTCATAATGATAATGAAAAAAGCCCCAGGAGGTAGAGGTACTCTATGTATCAGAATCTGATGTCTTTTTCCAAATGACCTTATGTTAGTGGGTTTTTTTTTCATTTTCTCATTAGTGCATCAAAATTGGGGGTTAAAGTGACAAACAATTAAGTATACCTAACTTCTTAATGTTTTAATAATTTTACAATGATTCATCCACTCATCCAGTCCCACAGTCCCGTGAAATCTCTCCTGTAAACCTGGCAAAACTAAAATAAAAAATCCACTCCCCAAACACACAGGCTGGAAATCTATGTCCACAGATCCTGATGATTTCTATTTCAAATGTAGTCTATGGCCTTTTTAGGACATAGAATTTTAGGTTTGTAGTTGCTGTTCTGTACTTTTGTGAGATGTAAATGACTTCTTGATGTTTGAAGCCTATGAATAGGAATGACAAGTGGACAAACAACCTCTGCTGTAATCTGTGCTGCCACTTTAAGGAAGGTGCCTTGCAACATGCTCCTTACATTCTGCTTTCCTCTGTATTTATAAAAGTGTGAATGTACCTCAGTAGCTAAAAAGATTTATCTCAAAACAATGAATAGTCAGAAACTGAAAAGCTTTCACGAAACCTCAATTGTTTTACAAAGGAGGTAGAGGGCAAAATTTGTTATTAAAAGATGCAGATGCCATCTGTTCATTGGGAAAATAAACTGCATCATTCACCTAGTATGTCCCTCATTCTTGCCAATACTCATGATTCAAACAGAAGTCACATATTTTTGCAAAAATTATTCATATTGCACATGGAGAATGAACACTTAGTTTTTAAGCACAGGCATTGCCTTTTCTTCCCAAGAGCCCTCAAGAAGGCCCTCTGCAACAAAAAGTGGTCAAATTCTCCTAAACCATGTCTTTCTGAATCAAGCTTTCACCTGACCAGCAATCTCCTTCTTGCTCTAATGACAACACCACTTGCCAAATAGGCAAATTCTTTAAGGGATGTAAGAGGCACAAGTACAGCTGGGGCAGGATTTGAGTATGTAAAGATTACCTATTTGAGGTTTGTCTTCTTGTCATGGGGTTAGACCCAACTGCAAAGAAAATAGTAACAGAAGACAGCATAAGGAAATAAGAAAATTTTCAGGAAGGGGAAAAGGACCATACATTTTGGAAATCTACAGAGGGGATTATAAATATTCATGTTTATGAAACCCAACTCAACTGTGGGTCAGGAGTCCAGGCACAGTGAAATGCATTTTTAGCTTAAACTTTGCTGTCTGTGTACAGAAGAAACATATCAATGTCCAAAGAGACATGCTAAAGCTAAAAAACTGCAAGACATTTAAAAAAAGAAAGTATTCAAAACTTCAACAGTAACAACAGAAAATTACAAACTGTAATCAAAAGTTTTCAGCATAGACAGTCAATTAATTTAAATCAGCTGTTTCTTTTACAGAAGACTAAATAACAAGACAAGAAGTAGAAAATCGACTTTGGATGGATAGCTTCATTATTTCTACAAAGTAATTGTATGTGTCTTTCATCTTACATAATTTAAAAATGCAGAACTTGGTCTGAAATGCTTCTCTCCACAGAGTTTAGGGACAGTTAGATTTTCCCTCCTTGTTTAGAACTCTGAAACTGACTCACTTCAAACTTCTGTGCTTTACTTTTGTCAGGAAGACATACAGCCCAAAGCAAATGGAAGATCAGTCAAGATGTTGGAAAACATCTTGTGTTGGAAAACACAGATTCTGTAGCAGTGAATTGAAATTGATTTGTATTCCCAGATTAGGGGGCAGGAAAATCAAGCGTAACTTGCCTTTCTCATTCTCTCATTTTCTCACTCTCCAACATTAAACTTACTGTGTTACTTGTCTGGAATAAGACATCCCTGCTTTTTGCTGACAGCCTCAAACTGAAATTAAAAGCCTACGAGAGGATTAAAGTGTTTGTATCAGGGCCAGCACATGCACTGTGTTCTCAGAACCAGATCAGTGCCAAAGATTTTCCATCTGCTTGTATAAAACCTAAAGCAAAGTTCACAAAATCACCTCAGTCTTCAGCTTTGCATCTCTTCAGTGAGGGTGTTTTACTATGCTAGATGTTGGAAAAGGATGTAATTAATTTAAAAGCCTTTAGTATTGTCTCAGCAGTGCAGGTGAATTAAACTTGGGTGGCAGAGAACAGTTACCATCCTCAGCTGTTTGCTCTACTTCTCCTCAATGAGTTGCCATTACCACTGCATGGATGGGCAAACCACACATGAAGCATATCCTGAAACCATCACAGTTAACAGCCTCAGGCTGCTTTCAGACAAACAAAAATTGATTCTGGGCTGTAAAACAAGCAGCAGGAGATGCTTAACAAAGAGCTCAGTAGTTTATACAGCGTGACTGCTCAGGAGAGTTGCTTAATCAAACATCTCAAAAAACTGTCCCAGCCCAACCACAAAATGGATCTAAGAAGCTGACACTGGGAAATCATGCAAGTGCTAACCAATCCTTTTTCAGCAGCATTGGTTGCATATTTACTTTTGCAGGTAATACAGGTATTTCTGTTAATTTTCTGCTTTGCAAATGCAGGGAAAAAAAAAAAAAAGACAGGTCTGTAAGAGCCTACTGAGAGAGTGCAGCTCCTCCAAGTAGTGTTTACTCCTTTCTAAGACAGTTAGCTGAGACATGGAATTGCTTTCCAAACTATGACCATTCCTTGATCACAAAACAAGACTAGTGATGTTCTCAGACAAGGCACCTGACATTTTTAAACATTCTGTTGGCTGTGTCCTACGCTGAGCATTTCTGTTCTGACTCGGGTTCCTCCTTACTGTGTATCTCATCTTTTCTCAGAAAGAAAAAAAGAAAAGAAAAGATAAAGGCATTTCAGCCTCTTTATCCTAGATTGCTACCTGTCTACTGAATATGACATGAGAAATAGTTTCCTAATGCTTAGCCTATATTTTTCCTCCTTTAATGCTATCATATACTCTTAATTACACTCCCACTTTCTCCTCTGCTAAATAGATCCAGTGTTACTATTTATAGAGCTTAGAAGAGACATTTCCAAGTCTATGAACAGCAAAAAGAGCTTGCTCTTGCATTTGATAGATGTGTAGATACCATACCAGAACAAAAGGAAATAACATGCTTCTGGAGACATACTTGGCTTTGCCTTGCCTTGTAGATCAACCACATGACTCATTTAAATCTCAAATATTCTCTGCAGGATTGGCAGGATACCATACACAACTGAGGCCAAGGTAAAACTAAAATTTCACAGATAATCTATTCAGCCTGGAAGTTCTTACTACTGTGCATGAGTTACTCATTTCCAATGAAAATTCAAATTTGTGGATTGTTATTAGTAACAACACAAAATGTGAGCTGAAAATGATGACAAAATGCATTTTCTCAGGAAAATTTGTACTCAAATTCTAGCTTTAGTATTTAAAAAAATCATTAGCAAAATTATTATCTCTAAACCAAAATATTGATGTGGTAAGATGATTCATGTTTGGTGAGGATCCTAACACTTCCTTTGGATAGATTTTTTGTTAAAATTATTTTTCTCACCATATAACCTTTCTTGTGAAGAGAGGAACACAAGGAAACTGCCATTCGGCCCAAATTTGATAATTTTGAAATTCTAGACAGACAAGGTTATTTTCATCTCACCTCCAAATACTTCACTAGGTGCCAGTATCAAAAAGTCATACAACATATGAGAAGCTAAAAATCCTTCTAAGAAAGTTCAATTTGGAATAAATCTCCAACACACAAAGAACTTTTTTTTCTGCTTCTTTGCCATAATTTTATTTTCTTTTAACACTAAAACTCCATGGAGTCGTTACCATTTTGAAAAGATATGAAGCAAAGTTTATCCATCATAGAGTCAAAAAACAATTTTCACATGAACTTTACTATGGTAAGGAATATAAATTAGAACTAAAGGTCAATGAACAAGACCAAGCAAGATTTGATATTTTATGAAAAAAACCCCAAAGTCTCAAGTGGTTTGTGGAAATGATAGATGCATATAGAAAGAACACATGAAGTCTCAGAAAGAAAAATGATACTTATTTCTAAAGGAAAAAGAAAACTTTGTCAAGTAAATTAATGATGGCAGAATGTTACATTGATGCATTCCTTATTACCACTTGGTTTTGAGCTAAGCACTCTGTTAATTTATGCAAAATCCTGTAATGTTTTATAATGTGAAGAATCAACCTCTAGGCTGATTAGTACTCTGATTTTCTAAATTGTCTGGTCTTTGCAATAGAGGCATTTGTAGTCTCTATGTTTTTACAGCAGCTTGTACCATAGAGGCCTGACTGATTAAGGCATCTGGGTATTTTAAATAAGGTGATAAATACAAGGTGATGAATACAAGTTATCAATAGAAAGTTGAGATGTTTTAAAAAACACATACTGAGACTGGTCTTTTCTATTTCTTTTTTTTTTTTTTTTTTTTTTTTTGCAGTTAGTGCATCTGACTGTTTTTTGTGAAGGGAAGGAGAAACCAAAAGATATTTTCAGGTACTTGACATCATATTTTGCAATACTAACACAAATGTCACCTCAGATATTCAAAATATTGACAGTTATTTAATTAAAATTCATGAGTGTTCTTTAAAATTGCATGGATTTTTTAATATATTTTGAGAAATGAAAGTGAAAAATCCATACCAAGTATACAAATATACATCATAAGATTAAATATGGAAAAAGAGGGGGGAAAATAAGAGGCAGATTAAAAAAATGAAATGAGAAAGAGATTTAATTGCACCATAAATGTACTTTATTATATTGTACTCAGGCCTGAAATAAGGAAGAGAAAATTCCACCAGAAAACACAGCATATACTGTAACAAATTAGGTTTTAAGTTACACGAAGGGAAAAAAAAGCCTCAAGCATGCGTCATTTGTAAGGGTTTCTTCTCCCTTAATTATAGATATTTGATGTGACATTAAATAAAGAGGACCAGACTGTCAGTTTTCATTAGCAGACACTTGAACAAGATGACAACAAGTGGCTTTGAAGAAATTGTTAGAAGGGGCATCTTTACAAGAAATCCCTTGCTGTTGAAATGTGGAAATTCTCCGAATTCCTCTCAGTGCTGAAGATTAACACTCCAGTGAAATGAGAAAAGTACCAGTAAAAGGGCAAAGGGGGACAAATGAGCACAAAGCAGGTGCTGATTGTCAGTCCACAATGACTTGAGAGGGAAATCCATGGACCCATATTTTTTATGTATCTTTTCTTCAGAGAATAAACATGATCAGGTATTTCCAGAAGTATCTGTTTTCACATCTTGATTTTGATACTTAAACTGTGATAGATCTTGGTATCTAAGGAAACTGGAGATGGATATTATGAAAAACTAGGATCTAAATTTTTCCCTCTATTTCAGTCTTCTGTATCCATGAGACACTAAGAGCTGAGAGATTGCATGAGAATCTAAGAGTCAAGAGTTGGTGAAACACCTAAAAAATGTGAAGTGCAGTTTAAAAGCTGAAACACTGGCTGGGCTGGGCCTCACTGAACTGACTTTACAGCACTGGCTGATGTTGGTTTAACAGCACCTGCATTCACACAGGGCTTTTAGAGGTGGAAAACAACCTCATTATGGCATCCCTCTTTCCACTGAATCACGAAGATCCTCACACTCTGATGCTGGACAGTGCATTTCTTGGTCTTATAATCTGCTCTTGAAGCCTGCCAATGAAAGGTTCTTTGGTGTTTCTCTGATTCACCTGCTGAAACAGAACAACTACCCCCAAAATCAAATCAAACATATTTGTTTGCATTAAGACTTTGTAACTATGTATCAGTCTTACAATCTACTGTGTAATCACTCCTATGGATTTTGCTCACTGTCCTCAAAGTAGTGATTCAAGAAAAGGTTTTGCCTTAAACACCTTTTTATCTATTAATTAATTCCTGCAAAGGCAATCTTAAACTTTGTCTTTCTCAACTGAGGTGTTACACAAAGGAAAGTATTCTCCTTCATGCATTAAATGGCATACCAAATAAATGTTCTAGTTAAAACTTAACATTTTTTGAAGAAGTTGCAGCATTTTTGTTCACCGGCAGTGCTTGCTCTGGCTGCCTCAGTTTTTGGAATTAAAATTATCATGCTGTCAGCTTTGATCACTGTGGATGTTTTTCAGGTTTTGCTCTTCCCTGGAATACAAACTTAGATGAATTGCATTTAGTCATAATATCGCCTTGGCAATTTCTCTACCAGTCGAAATAGACAATTTAGGCAGCATGTAATATTTAAATCCTTTATGCTCCCTTCAGTTTTTCCAAAGGATATCTAAAGCTTCTCCCTTGTATATTAGAGCAGTCATTTCAAAGACTGTTCCCTAATGAGAAGGCTCTATGGTAGCAATCTTTGTATGATGGAGAGATGCATCTCTAAGCAAAAATAAAAGGAATTATTTGCTGAAAGGTTTTGTTTGAGCAACTAGGATATTTAGACATTCAAGAGGTAAAGAAAACAGCACAGTCCTAGTATTGTTATCCATACAGCCTAGATTAATTTCCTTAAAATTAATTAGCTAGATGTCACAGTTATGTAACATGAATTACATGTTCCAGACTCCCCTAGTCTTAAAAACAAGAGGTAAAAAGGAAGGAAAAAAACCAAGCCCAAATCTCAAACCAGGAGCCATTCCTTGATATTCATCTTGCAGTTTCTTAATTGCCATCCCCTTCATAGTCCAAGCAACACATTTTACCACTCGTTATTTACCTCATTTAAGTTCTGCAATGCACAATACCAGCCTATACTGGTATTTCCATGGACAGCATCTGTCCTCACCAGTACAAATGAGATTATCTTCAAAACAACAGTACCTCAAAAGAAATTTTTACAGACTGGGAGATTTGCCTGCCAGGATTTTTCGCCGAGGAAATATCTTGAAGAGCAAGGAAAAAACCTCATCTAACATTTTGATGTTTTGTCATTTTGACAATAAAATGCCCAATGCCAAACACAAGAAATACTGGTTTCATTATTGCCACAACTGGAAGAGCCCATGCCCTGATGGAGCTCTGGGAAGTATGGATTCTGCATGCTTTTCTGCTCCTTTGGATCTGGCAGGAGGAGTGGCGGGAGAAAGCTGAGAAACAGCACAGCCTCTAATTTGTGCAGCAGCTCCATCTACCCGAGTGGAGTTTCCTTGTAAAGACCCCCTGCTAAGAAAATGCTCTGTGCAGTTTTGGAAAACAATACCCAGTGCCTGTGATGAATACTTGTAAGCCAGGAACTCGTCAGAGTCTACGGAAAGAGCTACTGCAGCTTAATGTTATTGTGCACATCATTATCACCCACGCAAACCTTTTGATGGATGGATGAATAATTCCCATGTGTGGGAAAGTAACACCAAGTGATGGATTTCACCAGCATAAATATCACCAGTAATTACTTGAAACTGGTAAGGGAAGAAGCAAAAAAGGGAAAAGAAAAAGTTAAAATAAAAAAAAAGAGTACAGTGAACACTTTGATTTGGAAATACATTAATTTTTTGATAAGCGGTTCTAATTGAGAGTTTTATATATCATGGCATTAGAGAGCTTTCAGAATGGGATGAACTTTGTTTTACCTTTACTATAAGAGCAAAAGGGATGCATAAATGATGAAACAACTTTCAAAGAAGGACAGTGAAGAATATTTCCCGTATAGTTGTCCATCTGTTTTGCTAATACAGATTAAAAATACTCTTGTGTAATATGATCTTCACACAGTCCCTCACAAGTGATACAATTAAGTTCTTCATACTCAGTAATTGGCTAGCAAACATTTAACATCATTATGGTTAAAATCAGTTTTGCTCATAACCAATACAGTAAATGACAACCATAATACAGCACAGCCCAGTACCTGACAACCACATGCAGAAAGCAAAGAGCTCTTATTAAAGAAGAAGAGCCACTAATAAACAACCAAATTATTCCTATTTTTCTTTAAAAATAGAGTATTTCGAAGAGAACTAAGACATACACTGCTGCTCCTCTAACTCAAGTAATTCAAATTCTTGTTGGTATATATCACACATTGTAAAAAATATCAAATTAACCCATACAAAGTTTCTTAAGCTTTGGCAAATATTTCAGGTTTCTCTGCATCTTGTAATACAAAATATGTCTGCAAATAGCTTATTTTTCTACCCTAAATTGTTCTACTTGTAGATAGCAGAAAATGACAAAATGGTCAGACAGAAAATGGCAAGCACCCCAAATTGCTGATGGAGCGTCTCTGTGTCATTGAAGCAGAAATGTGATTTGTAAAGACAGAAAGAGGAAGAGTTGGTAAATCTTGAACAATACTGGGGGAGATCTCCTACAGGGAATATTAAGCAGGCTATTCAATGAAGGGAACAAAATAAATTTAAAAAATACCACAGCCTTCAACTGTTTCATATTTTTAAAGGTCTTATTTTCACATGAAATCAGAGTATTGGACCAAGAAATCAAGTCTTAGGAACTTCAGGGAGCTTAACTCATTGATGCAATAGGGCATGTACTCTTAAATAATTGTTGGAAGTTCATGAATAAATTAATAAGAGCATCATGTCACGGCTTAAGTTGTACAAGTATTCTATTCTATTCTATTCTATTCTATTCTATTCTATTCTATTCTATTCTATTCTATTCCATTCCATTCCATTCCATACCATTCCCTTCTATCTATAAGATTAAACATTCCCCATTGTCTTCATGCTCCCTGTCATGTAATCTATGTAGCATCTGTGTCCTTTTTGGAAAAAACCAACAAAACAAAAACCCCAAAGAATGAAATACATCAAGAACAGTTCTGGGTTAGGGCCAAGGCTATTTTCAAGTTAGCTATGATGTGTATGGAACAGAGTACATAACTACATATATGACTCTTTGGCCTTATACTGAGTACACATATTTGCCAAAAGATTAAATTACATTAGGCATTAAATTATGAGTCTTGGGTATGCTTTAAGGTATGCACTGAAAGGTATGAACTCCCTTTAGAAGAACATAGGGCCATATAGGATGATCTGTACATGCAGATCCTTGTTGCATAGATGGCTGTTAGACCCTGTCTTCTGGGAAAAGGTGTTTGAAGGAATCATTTCCACAGGCATTAGGTACTGAATTTATCTGCTTTCTTAGCTGAAGGCTGTAGTATTTTTTAAATTTATTTTGTTCCCTCAGTTTATGTGCCACATCCAAATTATTTACCGCAGTTCTGTGAATAGTGAAACCCCTGCTCTGCTTTGCTTTTTTTTCCATAGACAATCTCTTGCATTTATTTGCTGTCCTTAAAACTGTGAAGGCCCTTGAGCTTAAGACAGATGGAAAGGCCTATTTAGTTTCCAAATGTTCTTCTGAGAAGACAATTTCGGAAAGTGAAGGGGAATTACATATGGCCAGGCTTCGACTGTAACAGGTTACTGACTCCATTGAAAACATTATTTCAAATCATACCATATGGATGCTCATATTTTCAAAACAAATCCATTATTTGTATCTTTTGGGGCAAGGAGAGAGAAAACAATCTTTAATTATATTATATATTACAATTATTACAGCTTGAATAGTCTGAAAGTAGATATATTCAACAATGAGAAATCAAAGTCTCAATTTTCCATTTTGGATTAGCAGAACTGTGTTTTCTGCTATAATTGTGTTTTTTTGAGACTTCATTTATAATCCAAAATGCAGTCAGGGACAGAGAATATATATCAACACACACGCATGCTCTCTTTTCTTTGTACTGTACTATTCTTACAGAGTATGTGGCAAGCAGTAAAAGCAATACCTACTCACAGAATGTGGCAAACAGCAAAAACATATATACATATCTTAAGATCCTGATAACAAGTAAATCCTGTCATTTGTTTTGAGATTTGTATTCTGATGATTTCTGTATTCTGTTAATTTCCTTTTTGACCATCAGATGTCTGTCTTCCCTTATTAAAGGTTCACTGCATTTGTATTCTCCCCTTTCACTCTTAGGTGCAAAAAGAATCACTTTGTTCCAATTACCTCTCTGTTTTTAGTCAGCTTCCCAAAGATATATACACACTACTTATGCATTTTTAATAATCTTATCCCCACTGCTCTAGAATAAAACATACATGTGCAATATCTCATAGATCAGAGATTCTTTCTTGTGTGGCTTGGCTTTAAACTAAAAGGAAGGTGTGGGGCAAAGCTAATCTTTCTGTTCTCTCTGTGGGTCTGGTCAAAGAAACTGAAAAACCAGCTACCTCTGTGAAACACCAGAATGGAATTTCAATTGCTGTTTATGAACACCTGAGATTTCCTGTGCTATTCCTCAGACCCAGCTCCACAGTATTTCAAATGTCAGGCTCTGTCCTGCATAGTTTGAAAAGTTTTATTATTTTAAGTCTGATTGAGCATCATGATGGAATTGCAATTGATGTATTAGCCGACTCTTAGCCATCTTAAAGCTACCTTTGTATCATTAGAAAGAAAAAGTGCTAGTACTAAACTAAAAAGAAGAGAGAAAAAGTAGGTACCTATATACAGGTTCTTCATTAAGGTAATTAAATTGGCTTAAAACCAATACAAGTTAGGGCAAAAATCTTTCCTTTAGAGGCAAGATCTATATCAGCCTCAGCATTACAGTATATAATAAAGATAGAAACATCAAACTAGCAGGCTACCACAGATGGTTTCACCTTCATTTTCCACATTCTGCTCCCAAGCCAAGAGTTACAGGAAAAAGATGGAACAAAATATAAAATTATGCATACTTTTGATAGCAATACAGAATTGAAATCTCTGTACCCTCTCTGACCTTCCTGGAATGAAAATGCCCTGAAGGACAGAGAGGAAGATATTCTGGTATTATCTGCTAGTCCATTCCAGAGAAAACAGACTGCCTTCCACCCTGGACTGAGGTGCCAGGCTCCTACGTGACCCTTCCTATGTTCTTACATTTATCCTCTGCAAAGCTTGTCTCTCAATTTATTGACCATTTAAAAATGGAGTAATAACACTCATCCGCCCATTTAAGGGTCTCTAAAGAAAATTAGTTACTGCTTCTATTATTCTACAATCTTGTTGAGATTTCTGATTCCCTTTCAGGCTTTTTTTATTTTTTTAATTTAGTTTTTTCAAAGCAAATCTGACAGTCAAATTTTACATCAGGTATTGATTGAATTGGAAAAGTGTTAAAAAATTAATGAAGAGAATGGAATATTACTTCAAGAAGCAGAAAAATAAGAAAAGCAAGCTAAAGAAACAATTTAAGTTGTGACTCCAATGGGGTCGTTAATGATTTAAATTAGCTTGGCAAAGGAATTTGAGACAGAAAATCAATGCTTTGATATTTTTTAATCACAGTAAACAGTATTTGTATCTCAGGCTGTATGGTTGGAAGGAAGCTTGGAGAAATTAGACCACTTAGGAGAAATTAGGGCCCATCAAAAGCTCAGGATAGAAGACCATTTAAAAATAATTTTTAAAGTATAACTTAAATTAGATTAAGGGACAGAAGTAATATGTGCTCTGTACTTTCAAATGGAAAAGCTACACTGGCCTAAGTTGCTGATGCTATCTCATCTGAAAATGACAAAATATTCTGCTTTAATACTCTTTTCCCTTGCTTCAGAGGTTGACAGGCTGATAAGTTGAGTGTCGCTGGCAATTCAGCACAAGAAAATTTCTCTGCAAACAAGTCAAAATTAGTTTCCTTATCTCTTCACTCCTGAATAGAGATTTACAATTGGGTGGCCTTCCAATACATTTCAGTGGTTCTAATATCGAAGTCCTCAGAACAAATTACTGTAGATTTCAAAAAATACTTAAATGAAAGTACTTCAGGAAGCTAATCTACATGCACTCCCACTCTTTCAGAGGTTAGGGGTTTTTAAAAAGTTTTTTTAAAAGTAATTTTAAAGTAATTGAAACCCATACTAAGGGTTACTCAGTGATTATTTGATGGCATTTGCTTTTAATGTAACTTATGCACTGTACATGATCCTAAGATTTATACCATATTTAATTCATTAATTTCAGTGCCACAAAAGCATGGCAGGATTTATCCAGTGAAAGCATTATTTTGCCTTTTTCATATAAAGAATATTTATTGGTGTATCAAGAAGTTTACTATTTTAACATATTAGTAAGTTTATTATGCCAAACTCACAACTAAAGGTGAAAGGCATTTTAGTTATAGCTGAAAAGATAAGAAAAAATGCTGAAGGTTTTAATAAAAGGATGCACATGTATGTACTCAGGTACACAATGCTTGCAAGCACCATGAGCAATAGATTAAAAATTCCCATATTAACATTTCATCTCCTTTGACTGACAAAGATGGAAAGGGATGTGGCTTCTATTCAGAAAATGAAAAAGGTAACATAGATGTAGTGTAGGGTTTATTGACATAAGTAACTCATAGGTGTAAAACTGGAATAGTAATTTGTAAATACAGACTACATTTTAGCAATATGTCTATTCTTAGTAAATAAAAAATAGCAGTGCTTTCAAAGTTACCTTCCTTGTTTAAAAGTCTTGATCATTGACTAATCATCAATTCTGACGATTTATGGATATAATTTAATAAAATCTGCTTGATTGTTATCTAAAGTCTGTTGAAATGAAGATGAGCCCTTATGGTAAGTCCTGTTCATTTGGAAGGCTTTTTCAGTTCATTTGGAAGGCTGCTAAAGCTCAATGATTGATTATTTCTTTATTCTATATTAAGCTGAAAATAAATAGCAAGATATCAAATTATCCTATAATACATTGTTTTGATGGAGGTTTTTGAACATTGAATTGATCAAGAGCTGCCTAAAATGCAGTTGCTGAGGGTCAGATAAAAAGATCTAAACATATTTCCACTGGAGACATTTAAAAAAAGAAGTGTTAGCACTTCAGGCATCTGACGTGCAAGACCGAGTTACATTCAACTTTTCCCTCTGACAATCTGAGCAGTGAGTTTGGAATGCATCTCATGTCCTCTAATGTAACTCTCATGGCACAAAACTGCTTTCCAAGTGTTCTGAGTTCCCTAAGGGTGTATATTTTTGACTGCTTTTCTTCAAGTTGTTTTCAGTTTTTTCAAGCTGAACATCTGATATTCTATCTAGACTGAGAAATGCACTTAGGTCTGTTTGTTTCTCCTCAAGATGATGTCTAATATTTTTGTTTAATAAAAGTTACATACACTTTAGTTTTCTTCCTCCATTCTCAGATGTCAATGGAATTGAATCTAACTCTATATCTTGGTTTTAAGATAACTCCTACATATTGATTGTTGCAATCAGTTTGTTTTCAGTTTCTGGACAGAGCAGTATTCTATTCAATATACTGTAGGTAATAACAGTAGATAAAAGATGCCTTATTATAAAACAGGAATATTGCATTGAAGGCTCCATTTAGATTCTCTTCTCTAACAGCCTCTATGAGTTACTGGAGGTGCAGATCACTGTCAAGACTGTCTTGGCTATTTGTATTTCAAACAGAGCATTTCATATCACTTAAAATTGATCCCAAATGTGGGTGTGTTGTCAGCTCTGAACATAATTTGGCATACACACATTCTAGTATAGAATATCCTTAGGGATTCACTTCCACTATATTATACATTACATCCTGCAAGTGTCACTGCTCCCAAGCCCTCCAAGCAAGAGTCTGTAATTGCAATGTCATGATACCTCTGCTGTTCAATGGCACAAATTACCACTGAAGAGTTTGGTGCAGGTCAGTAGACAAAATCAGTGGCATAGCCAAGGTAAGGACATACAAAGGTGTGCTTACATCACCTTTACCCTCTGTGTTGCAGACATCCAGTTGCCCCACATTATTACATGATGATGGGCTGAAATAACCCCATGCAGAACTTATGAGCCAGCGTTGTAATAAGGAAGCAATTACAGCAATTAATTTTGAGACAAATGTATGTCACACACAGTTTTGTCAATGTTAAGCTTCCTTTGTTAAAGGTCTTCAAAACAGAGCTCAATGTACTCCCTATACTAACAACAGCAAGATCACAATTTATTTTAGCAATAGCACTTTGTCAGCAGAGAATATACTAGGGAACTTCCTATCACTAGAAAAACACTCAGTGAAGGCACAACACAGAATGGTACCAAAAAAAATCATCAGAGAAAAACAGAGTAGCTTTGGGTGGACAACACAGAAAACCATACTGCTTTAGCCAAGCTCAGACTTGCTTAATCTCCAGATAACAGCTCCAGGATTGAGATACAGATGTTTGTAACAAAAATTGTTTGCAGCTGACCTGAACTTCATTCAAAGAATATTCCATCTGGAAAAGAAACTGGCTGTATAAAGGAGACTTTCATGGTGGTCAGGGCCCTGTCCTCCTAACCAAATTCACCATTTGTATCTTTCAGTCTTGAAGGACTTACAAGAGCAAGTTGAGCTTAAAAGGGGTACTACTTTCACATCATACTTTAATAACATGGCCTAGTGGATGCTTTAATTAAAAGTGGCAGTATGTTTAGAACTGTCTTCTTAATGTTCCCAATCAGAGACATGTAGATTCAATGAAATTTCAGAAAAGTCAGAAAAGGCAACATTAGACTAATTTTAGATGGCTGACAGTGTTTTGTATCCCAGTACAAACATCTTTAGAATCTTTCCACAGTGTGCTTTCTTTCTTGTGAGTCATACACATAATTTTCATGGCTTGAAGTCACATACACATTTCCCAATTTTAATACAATCTCCATTCTGCTATGTTATATTTAACAGTGCATATTTTCAGCTAGAAGGATACAGTCCAAATTTTTGCCAAAGAATTAAGAAACTGTGGTGGGTTTGACTTTGGCTGACTCAAGCATCTGCCAAGCCATTCTCTCTCTCTCCTCCCTCCACAGAAAAAGGGAAGAAAATAAGATGAAAAAGCTTAAGATAAAGGCAAGGACCAATTAATACCACAGGCAAAACATACTCAGCTTGGGAAATAATTTTAAGTTATAGCCAGTTACAAATAGAGTAGTATTTAAGTAAAAAAGACAAAATTACAAATACTTCTCCCCTACTCTTGTCAGGATCAACTTCATTCTTGATGGTTCTACTTGCCTGCCAATGTCACAGAGAATGGGAAATGGGGCTCATGGTGAGATCATAATGCTTCACCTCTGCTGCTCCTTCCTTCTCACACTGTCCCACTCTCCCAGAGTATAGTCCCTCCACTAAGGTACAATACTTCATGAACTTCTCCAATGTGGGCCCTTTCCCCAGGCTGCAGTTTCACAACAACAGCTCCAACGTGGATCTTTTCCATGGTGTCCACTCTTCCAGGAACAGAATGCTCTAGTGTGGATTTCCCACGGGCTGCAACTCCTGTGAGAAAACCTGCTCCTATGTGGGCTCCTCTCCATGGGCTGCAGTTCCTGACAGGAGCCTGTTACAGCATGGAAATGCAGCTTCTTTCAAGCCATTTCCACCTGCTCCAGTGTGGGGGCCTCCACAGGCTGCAGGTGGAAACTGCTCCAGTGTGGTCCCTCATGGGCAGCAGGGGCACAGCTGCCTCACCATGTCTGCACCACGGGCTGCAGGGGAACCTCTGCTCTGGTGCCTGCAGCACCTCCTCTCCCTCCTTCTTCACTGACCTGGGGTCGCTCTGTCATGTTTTGCTCACTGCTCTCTCACACCTGCTCTGCAGTATATTTTGCTTTTTTGTTAAACATGTTGTTGTAGGGGTGCAATCAGTGTCCCCAAGGGGCTCATCTGGGCCCTGGGATGGGTTGGCTGGAGCCAGCTGGAGCCACCTCTGTCCATAACAGGACAGCCCCAGTGCCACCTCACAGAGGCAGCCCCAGCATCACTCCTGGGCAGTGCCTGGGAATGGACACATGGACACTCAAACCAGAAACAAAAAGAGTATCTTTTCTCTTATAAAAACAACATTCGAGAGTTCAGCTCAAGAACATTCATGATGACTCAACTGGCTGCTTTAGTTACCTTATTAAAAAAGTCATTTCACCTGGACAGAAACAAGATTCTATAGTCAATAAGTAATTCAGAAAAATGCAATAAAATAAAGAAATGGAGGGGAACCAGACAGGCTGAAGGTGCACAGTTCACAAAATCTATGTATACCACTCTATGATAAATGCTGTGACAAATGGTTATGATGTCATCCCATTACATGGTACCAGAGGCTCAGACTTTCACTTCAATGTCAGAGAAAAAAATGGATTAAGAATTAGGACATGTAGGTAGACAACATCCAAAAATATTAAGAAACTTCTTCATCATACACCTGAGTATGAAATCAGCTTCATTACACCTTGTCTTTCAAGGCAAGTTGAAAACTGCAACTAATACTGTCCTTTCTATCAAAAGGTCATTTCCTTTATTCTCTCTAGTGGGGTCTGTGCTGAATGACTAAAAGCAACAGGTATTGAAATATCTGGAAGGAAGAGAACATTAAAACAGTGAGTTAGCTGCTGGCAGAAGCTATACATAGTGTAACTGGAACATAACCACAGAAAGTAAAATTAATTTCTAGTAAAAATACAAACATTTAGAGAAAGACTGGTGTGTCTCAGGCAAGAGAGGCTCTAAGGCTCCTAATATTGGACATTTTCCATGGAGTACTGGTTTTCACACCATGGAACCTGGTTTCGTTTTTCTGTTCTTTATCAAAGTAACACACATCTGTCACACTCTGTGGAACAGATTTGGATTTGTTTATTTTGCTTATGTACTACTATAATGTTATTTTCTTCCTTAATTTCTTGCACTTGGACATCTAAGGCTGTGGTAGCCTAGTCTGACTATAGATTATCTTACTATTGGAAGAAAAATGAATACAGAGGCAAATTGTAGCTTTCAGGGAATAGTGTGACCTCCTCTTCAGGCCCCTCTAGCTTGGCTCTTAAATGAAACCTCAGGGTATGATGCAGAGCATTTAAAGTAACTCTCTGTGTTCTGTCTGTGCTGAGTGCTACCTTAGCCACAGACCCACAGCATGGTTTAGTTCAGAAGATCATACAATCCAACCATCACCCTGCCATAGGCAAGGGCACTTTCTTCAGGATGGGGTTGCTCCCAGTCCCTTTCAACCTGGCCTTGAACACTTCCAGGTTTGTGATATCCACAGCCTCTCCAGGCAACCTGTTCCAGTGCCCCACCACAATCACAGAGAAGAATTTCTTTCTAATAGCTAATCTAAGCCTGTCCTCATTCAGTTTAAAGCCATTATACCTTGTCCTATTGCTGCATGCATGTAAAAAGTCCCTCTCCAGCTCTCTTGCAGGCCTTTGGGTACTGAAAGGCTGCTTTAAGGTCTGCCTGGAGGCTTCTCTTCTCCAGGTTGAACAACCCCAGCTCTCTCAGTCTTTTCCCATAGCAGAGGTGTTCCAGCCCTCTGATCATCATTGTGGTCCTCCTTTGGACTCACTCCAACGCATCCACATACTTCCTGTGCTGGGGCATCCAGAGATATAACTTGGATCTAATTTGGAAAAAAACCAAAAAGGAGCAAAACCAACCCAGCCAGTGGGGTTCTCTAAGAGAAACAAAAAGGATTCATGGTAGATTTTAAAAGTACATTTTTATGAGACCAGCTGATAGAGTGTAAGGAAAGCAGGGAAGTTCTCTCATGCACAGAAGGTCTTTTTCAACTCAAAATTGTTAAATGCCTTTGAGCACCATCCAAGTCAAAACACACTTTTGCTTTTCTCAAAAGGAAAAAAGTAAGCAAGAGCCCCAAATTATTCTTGAATAGTATTACTACAAAAGTGCACATGGTCACTACAAGGACATATTTTGATATGTGAGGTCCAATTAGCTATGATTTCCACCTATGCAGTTTTCAAACATCATCATCAACACTGATTTATATAAATATAACAATAACTTCAGCAGCCCAAAAGAAACAAATAGTCTTCAAAAATACTCATCATATTTGTATCTAAATGGATCTGTGTTCTCTAAAATTTGATCTAGGGTAGGATGGGAAAAGGAGCCTGCACAGCTAATTGTGGCTACACTGGACTTCACACTCCACAGACTCTTTGTCACTAATGATAACAATGAAAATAATATATAGCAGGACTCTGGCCTCAACCAATATCCACAGAGGTTGAAAAAGCTATTGAAAAACACTCACTTAAGGCTATTTATATGGATTTTGGCCTAAATTTAATTTAGAAGAGAATGAATGGGACATCAAAAAAATTGATTGGTTCAAATACACTGAAAATACATATTTAAAGAAAATACTGAACAGTAAGAAGGCAGTAGTCCAGCTGTCATTTTAAATACCTATTATACCTGACAGACCTGGAATCTGAAATTCATTACTTTATGAAAAAGATGAAGGACAGCAAGGAACATGAGTGGTGAAATGCTTACATGGGTTTCTTTAGAGAAGCATTTTCTTCAGACAAGAATGACATTACACACCACTTTACATTCCTGAAAAACTATATTTGAAAAAGTCAGTAAGCCATTTCCAAATTTTATTTTGTGAAGACAGAATGAAGTGCAAAAAGTAGGAATGACACACTGTAATTTATGCACTGTAATTTGTGCCCAACATTATGTTTTCAATTTTATTTCAATAATATTCTGTTAGGTATGATAAGAATGTGGAATCCCATTGTTTATCTCAGAAAAAGAGAAAAGGAAGACCAACAGTCACCAGGAAAAAACTCACACAATCTTTTCCATGGTTGATGTTTTCACCCCTTAAGTATCATGGTCAGTGACTATAGGAAGTAATAACATTATCAAATTCCTAAGAAATTCTGTGAGGGAAGTTATTCCTTAAAAATGGAAGAAAAATCCTTGAAAAGCCACAGCACTCATCAGAGTGCATGAGGAAAGACCTCAGTCTGGTGGAAGGGCCTAGATCATTAATCCCTATAGACAGGGACATCTGAAGAGTGTATATTTGTACAAATCACCAGATCTCCAACGTCTTCCCTGTCACTGGTACATGACTCACAGGTTCACAGAGCCCCTCACAGCAGTTCTTAGTGGACTCCCAAACATCCCACCTTTCCTAGCCCTACTCATGGTGCCAAGAACAATATCAATATCCCATTCATTCACTACTGCCAAGCTTGTCTCCTTCTGCCAAACGATGTTTAATCTCATTTCATTTGCAACTTTCCAATGTGCTGTTCTTGTCTAGGAAGATAGAGAAGGCTGCAGATATTTAATTTGAAAAAGCTACAGTCATAGCAAAATTATTCTTTTGACAAGCTCTAGCTAAAAAAACCAGAATCAAATGTAGGATCACCCCACTTGCTTTCAGTTGCATAGAAAGGCTTCTGGAACTAAATTTCCTCCATTCAATTAAATCCATTTTGAAATGTAAAAGTAACATTTACTGCAAAAAGGCTGAAAGCTTTCCTTGTTTATCTTGTTTCAGCCTTTCTCAGTCTTTGGGATAAGAGTAATGAGATTCCTCTGAGTTAAAATTGCAAATCTGCCTGCCCTGGAAAGATGAAAACTGTATCTGTGTTTGCTGTATTAGGGGGATATTGATAGTTTATGGTAATCTGGACAGCTCAGGAAACACTTATCATCCAAGCATACCTACTGCATACCTCCTAGGAAAAACTACTCTGGTGAACACTACACTGCACCATTCTTCCACTCCAGCACTCCCACGTACCATCCCACTGTGCTGTGGACCAAAGACGTTTTCACAGCTTGTCACAGTGCTGTCACACCACTGACTTACCTGACACTATAAAAGATGCTGATGACCATGTCTAAGTGGTTGATGTTTTCACCCCTTAATTATCAGGGAACTAGTTAAGTTTGTCTGTCAGCTCTGTGGAAGGTTGGGGGAGGCAAAACGCTTTTCCCCTTGGTCACAGGGTGGCAGCCACAATGAGTGTTCAGACTGCAGACCTGCATGCCTGCCTGAGAGATGCTTCAGTAGGGTCTGCCCACCTAAAATGTGTTCATCCACACCTTCCTCTGCACATCCTAACCCAGACACAGCAAGCTTTGCACTGAGCTGAGAGTCACAAGGTGCAAGGCCCCATGTCCTCGCTCCTTTGATTTCCATGCACTAAAAGCAAAGCAGCTGGATTTTTCTCTTTAATGATGCAAGTAGGATGTCTAACCTCTTGAAGGATCCCTTATTTTTTAAGGAAAAAGCCTACCAGAAGGAGAGTATTCAGAAAGAAGATTTGCTTGCACAAACAGGCTTACTTCAGCTGAAACTCAGTGACTCCTGGGTGAAGTGGGAAAGGCTAACCACATTATGTGCCTAACTGCTGGAAATTTAACAGGAAGGCTTCTTTCTCACAGTCCCTGACTGAAAACATCCAGGAATTTACAATTAATATGGCAGTCTTCTGTGGCAGGGAAATGTACAACTTAGATATTTCTGAATATAGTTTATTTAATAAACTATATCCTTACTAGTGAAGGGACTACAGTTAGGTATTTTTAATTTTTAAGGTCATTTTTTTCCTCTTCTCCCCTGTTTCCCTCTGCTCTGCTCCCCCCTGCCCCATTAAGAATGGGGTAAAGGAAGGTAATTTCTATAATTAGACAGCTAAGTTGCCATGGTAGTTGGAAAAAACCCCAGTGATTCTCTCCCAGCAGCTCTGTGAGCTGCTGGTACAGGAGGCACTGGTGAGCTGGATGTGCAGAGCCCCTTGCAGAGAAGATGGGATCAAACACAAGGCAGGTGCAAACCCAAACACTCTGCACTTGTACCAGAAAGCCTGACAGGAACACAGGCTCCTTCAGGGAACCATGGCACTTTATTATTTCTAAGGACTAACTCCCAGCAGTTTCTGCCTCCTGTTACACACACTGAGAGCAAGCAGGGGGCTCTGTACTGCCCCATTGTGTGGTACAGGAATGGACTGTGCACCCCTTTTAGAGATGGGAATAAGATTAGTTTTGATCCATCTTTCTGTGGGCTGAGTTCTGGTTGGAATCAGACTCTAATGGTCTTTTTCTATCCTCTGTGGAGCACATTCCTGATCTGCAGTGCCTCTAGGCTGTCCCAAACCACATGGTCCCCTAATGATGCCCTTCTCTGGCAACAGATCTCTTCCCTTTTGCCCAAATAGTGCCCCAGACATTCCCAACACCAAATCTCACAAAGAAATCCACAGAGGACAGCACTCTGGCTGTCTTTCCATACCACAGGGAGAAGCTTCAACGCTGATTAACTAAACGGTCATTCAGTCCTGGACAGGAATTCAACACTGATCATCAAACTAGCAAACACTAATTTGCAAATAAGAAGTTGAAATTCCCAAGTATTCTGCTGAACTTGGATTTTAGTAAAATGACTTACATAACAAGCATTTTTCAAGGCATACCAGAAGGTCTACGTTAGTGAGAAAAAAGCTGTTTTAAAAGATGAAACATTATTTAGGAGTGAAGGCTAATTTAAATGACATCTCAGACATTGAAAAAGTCTGAGTTTATTTTTATATTAATGAAATACTATCAAATGTAATCTAAACAATTTAATGGTTGACTGGATTAATTAGCATTTTTCAAAGACTGATAATTAATATTTTTTTAACCTCAAGGTCATAGCTCAAAGCCAAGATCTTACTAATTAAAGCAATGACAGTAATTAGGAGGACAAATATAGCATTTTCATCTGAAGATCTTAATATTTTGCTTCAGCATGTATTTCCTCAAAACACCTACATGTTAAGTATATTAAGACAATTTTTAAGACCTGTGTTACAAAGAAGTAGGCTGAGACACTGATAGAAAACATTTTCTTCAATCATCATAGTAGAATGCAGAAAAAGATTTCGCACAGAGGCTGGTAAACTGTCTTGACAACTTTGCAAGGCTGGTATGTCCCTTTTTATCTTCTTCCAAAATGGAAGTACCACTGCTGAGCTTGACACGAATGGTGCCACACAAACACCTAAAAGTGCTTTCAGTGGAGCTAGTAAGGGTAAAAATAATCAGAATCACTGACCACTGAACAGTTCACTTATTTAATTAAAACTTCTTTTTACTAGAAATTAATGTATTAAGTACCAAATTGCTCCTATAGTACTCAAGAACATAAACTTTTCAGTTTTCATACAAAAGTAATTGATTTATTTTTCCTAAAGCCATTAATATTAATTAGCCTACACAACTCCTGTGTAGGGTGTATTGACATTAACAGTTTAGGGCACTTTGAATCCAAGAGCTTCACCTACAAATATCAGAACAAAGAGCTCATTTCTCGAATGGTTTATTGTCTTTTCACACATTTAGTACTATTTGTATTGCTTTAGCACAAGAGAGATCCACAGCTAAGATCAGGCACCCAAGATCCCGAGATCTTTCCACAGGATCCTTCCAATTGATCTAATCAAGACAAATGAATAGCAGGAACGAGTAAATATTAGGACCTTTAAAGGAATTGGAGAAAACTATCAACATATGGGAAGAAACTTGCTGGTGGTTAAGCATGAAATTTGCAGGGAAAATTCAGTTTTGTGCCTTAACAGCCCTCCAAGTGGTGCAGTAAGAAACAGGATTCAGGTACCTAAACAAAAGCAGCTTGTGCCAGTTTGAATACTCTAAGCATTGACACTGTCCAAAACATTTTTGTGGGGCTGGCAGGTACAAACAAGGAGTGAGACCTGAGCTGTGCCCTTTTTGAGGAATAGCTTCAAGCTAAGCAGGCTAACTTACCTGTTTCAAATAGTAATATGTATTTCAAATAGAAATATGCTCAGTTCCCTAAACTTGAGTTCAACTTCTGATTCATGCCTGAGAGAAAACAGTCTCTGGTATTTTAAACAGAAAAATTTAAGTAATCTGTAAGTTTTGTTTGATTTTGAGTTCCACTTGCAAAAGATGGTGGAAAACAGACATGCTGCCAGAATCAGGTCATCATTAGAAAATTCTCCTTTCATATACAAAGCTGTAAACATATGGCAGTGTTAATGATTCAGTGTCATCTTCCTTGATTTTCTTCTGGTGACCTATACAGTCACCGTCTCAACTCCTTAATAGCATACAAAAATTTGCAATTAATAAAAATCTGGAAAATTTATACAAGAAAAGCAATCTCTTTATAATTACATGCTTTCAGAGAAAAGATGGTGCACTGTATCATATATTATGTTTTTTTCAAGTTTGCCTCTTTTACACAGACCCAGTATAAAAAAAAAGTAAGAAAAAGCATCAAGTAAATGAGGCATAAACTGACAATATCCCTGATTCTTTCTGCACATGCACCTCTTAAAATTGCCTTAAACAGACTGTAATTAATACCTCATGAGGCACATCATTCTTACACTAATTTTCTTCAGTTTCTTCAGTACTTTTCAGAGCATCCAGAAAAGTTTGATTTCTGCTATGAAGTCTAGGAGGCGCCTTTATCTTCTGATCATAAGGAATTTACATAAAAATAAATATTGTTGGTTAAAATCATAGGACTAAAAAGATACAAAATTCCATTTTGTTGTACTTACAAAACACTATAAAGTATAGCCAGTGCAATTTTGTATGTCTACATTCTCATGCAAGTGTATCTGTCCCTGTCAGTTTCAGCACTTTGGATCAGACAAAATACTTGCAAAGGAGCTCAAATCCAAATCTGTCTGTTTGACACTGCAGGATATTTGGAGTGGAAATCAAAGACTGCACAGTTTTAGAAAGCAGAGGCTCCCTGTGATGTGTCAAGCACCCAGGCCCTGCTTCTCTGGGCAAAGGCCTTAAATCATCCTTTTGCTGACAGGTGTGCTCAGGGAAAAAGAAGGGTTGTTTATCCTCATGTCTTTATATATTTTCTACAGCCTATTCACATTAAATGCAACAAAGCATCTTGGAAAACATGCTACTGACGTAATTCTGTGCTGTGGCTGAATAACATTAAAAAACATTTATCTAGCCTTTGAAGTGCAACCTTTTTATTCTCTGTTCTAAATACTAAAATAAGTAAAAATTGAGGCTTTCATGTTAGCTGTCCTATCCTTATCTCCTTTTTCTCCAGCACAAAAAAAGCTGGACTAGCAAGTGGACAGTAAAGTATCATAGAGAACTACACATCTGTTGGAAAATTTGGTGGCATAACAGAAAGAGAACAAAGAACTTGACACAGCTGTTCATATAACAAGTTTTACCTGCATCTCCATTTTATTTTTTTCTCAAGACTATGGGCCAAATTCTGTAGCTTTTAATGCTCAGTCTGTGGCAGCCTAGACCACAGAGTCCTTCTTCTCAATGCAATTAATTGTTTGACACCATACATCCATGCTCAAACATTGAAAGCAAATTCATTTTTCCCCATTTTATTAAGCCCTTATCTGTATTGACATAAGTATGTTGCCATGTCATATTTGAACACAGTGAAGCATTCCTCATAGAGATGTTGAATATTCCTGGCTAATATCTCTTTAATGCAGTACAAAGCAGATCTGTAACAGCCTAACATAGATTAACACAAGTGACTCATTTTTTATTAATATATGCAATAAAAAAAGTGCCTAAACACCTGCTGGCTTCCAGACTGAGCTATTTTTGTCAGATGTTTTAAAAGAAACTGTCAAAGTACTTTCAAACAGAAAGATCAAAGTTCCTATGATGAATTCAAAGGCACTGACTCTCCACATTCAGTTCTCTGTTGCACATTCAGTTCTCTGTTGCACAAATAATAATGGCTGTACCACAGAGCTGATAATATCCCAGGAACAGTAGAAGGCTGCTGTGGCTCAGCTGACATCTGCTCTTCCCATCCACACTTAGCAAGAAAAACATGAGAGCCCAGCATGGGGCAGTGGCCCAGGGCAGGCAAGGAAGGGACATGCTGTACAAGAGCAGTTCCTTTCTGGCTGCAGCACAGCTCTGCTCTGCCAAGTCAGGCAGCTTCAGGGGACAGAGTCATAAAATAATCTAGGCTGGCAGGGACCTCTGAAAGTCATCTGGTTCAACCCTTTGGTCAGAGCAAGGGCAGCTTAAAAGTTAAAGATAACTTTAAAGTAAGGTTGAGCTGCTCAGGGCCATGTCCAGTCAACTTCTGAGTATGGATGGAGATCCCACAGCCTCTCTCAGAGATCTGCTCCAATGCTTAATCACCACCTTACCTGTAAATTATTTTCCCTAATACCAAAATGGAATTTCTTTGTCAACTGGTAAAGCTGAAAATAGCAATGCATTCACACTCCTTTCTAAGCAGTACTGAGCAAACCCAGCTCTCAGCCTCCCCACCTTGCAAACCCTAATCATCTTGATGACCCTACTCACTGCATGGTGCCAATTTCACCCCTCTCCTGTTCTGCAGCTTCCTATCTGCAGTGCTGAAGGGCTCTTGTTAAAGGGAAAGAATTATTTTGTAAGAAGCAATGGCCTCTGGGTATTGGAGTTCTACCTTTCTTGTATTTTTCTGGTATGGAGAAGTCAGCCCCTTGGTTTTGGTTCTAGAAGGGACTGCTGAGATCTGTGACTTGAATTTAAACCTACTTAATTTTAGTTATCTAATATGCAAAATAATACTTGTTTATATTGATTTCATGAGAATACAGTGTGGTTGGGCCCTTGAATTAGCCACTTCAGTTAATAGTCAAAGGTAATGTAAAAGATGGATTAGGACCTAATTTAATACAGAAAGGAGATTGAGCTAAATCTGCCCAATGATAGAGTATCAAATACCTCATTTGATGTAACAGCATCATCTTTGAACTCCATCCCTTTCTCTGTGTGTTTTTTGAAAAGAGAATGACCAAGACAGAGTCATTTAAGCATAAGTCAGACCCAAAAATCAAGAGTTGAGGCAAAAGAACCCCAATTATGAAGGCTTTAAAGAAGATCAAGCCAGAATTCTTTTCTCTATCTTCTAATTCTCCACCTCATTTCCTGTAAGTACAGAAATAATCACTTTGCCACTCCCTGCAAATAGGAAGTGAGTTTAATATGCCTTCAGTGGCAGGAGCTCTTAGTAGGGAATCAAGGTTTCATTGGGCTGGGGCAGGAATTCAGCAAACACTAGAGGGATGCTTTTGCACTGAAGAACTAACAAAGCCCTTTGGACAATGAACTGGAAATTCACAAATTCACCAAAACTCATCTCACAGAGATTACAAATACTTCTTGGATGGTAGTGGCACTTCAAGCACTGAGCTGTGCAGGATTCAAACTGGACCTGTTAGGGAAGAGCTTTATGCATGACTAGAAATAGCTTGAGACATCTCATGTCCTTAAAGAACTTCTGTTCTTCTGTTGCATGTTGCAAAACGAGATGAAAGACAAGCTTATTAACTCAAATGTTAACATTTTTAGTAGCTTTCATCGGCAGATGTCCTGCCTTTAAGAAATGGGCAAAAGATTCCAGAACAGGCTCTGAATATACACATTCAAATGAATACAAAACTGTTTTCAGAAAAATAGATTTTCTTAGCTGAAAACATAAAAATGAACATTATAACACCATCCAAATTCACTTCTTAGTGCAAATGTTTTGCAGTATAAAAATTATTTTCCATAATCCTGTTGCAGGGTTGGCAAAGCAAATGAGTCTTAATGCCAATGCAATAGAAATCTGAAGTCTATTCCCAGCTCTGCTTAAAGTGACCTTGAAGAAGCTGTCCAATATTTTGTGAAAATGAACCACTGAAAGATACTGTCAAAGTTAGAAATATGAACCATGTGTAATGTGAAGGAAATAGAAATATTAACAGCAATTAGGAGGAGAGCTGGAACTGAAATTTATGGTTTCTGGGCTTCCTATCAAATGTATCTTTGTACATAATAACAGGGATAATAACAAGGACTGTCTGTGTCTCTTCCGCAGTTCTGGTTCAGATAAAATCACATGCTCTGGCTGTGCTGCTTATCTTAATGCTGTATATGAAATAAATGGGAGCAACTGAGAATATTAAATGATGGAAATCTGAAGGTCCAAACCAGAACCAGTAGCACATAGATTACTTCTTCTTCCCTTATATATTTGATTTTTCTCTTTTGCAGCTATGAAATAATTTTAAGAAGGGAGACTCAAAATACATTTCTTCAATTTAAAAGCACCTCAGATTATAATTTCACTGAAGATATATTTCTAATCTTTTTCAATAATCATAACAATTAAGGAAAAACATATAATGTCTCCCACTGCAATATAAGATTCTCCCTTCTCCTAGAAGGGATTCCACTGGGAAAAGGACACATAGCAGTCTTGCATTGCCTAAGAAAACCATTATTTGTGTTGCAAAAAGCAAGTATTAATGATAATGGCTGAAAACAAAATAAGCCCCACTTGACTCTTAGGAAATGTTCAACATTCACAAGACTCAATTTTTTTTTTTACTTGCAAAATGAAGACCTGAGACACTGTGACATAAGCCACTACAAAACTTCTTTTACTGCTATTTTGAAAGTAAACCTGAAAATACTGGTATAGAGTCGTCATAGTCCTAGAATAATATATAAAAAAGTCCTAGAATAATAAATAAAAAGTGATTAGACTGTTTCCAGTAGATTATGGAAACAGGACAATTGTCAACTCTGTCCCTTCAGACATCAAAACTGTATACTTGGTAACAACATAATACTTTGTTATGTGACTCCAAGTCCTCTGACACTGAAATGGTTTAAAAATTTTTATGTGGAACTAAATTTATTAATAGTGTATTCTGTCAGTATCATGCTGATTCTCTAATCAGCAAAAAATGTGTTTAAGAGCATGTCCTACAAGACTTAACAGGGATATTTAGTTAAAAGAAGCCATGAGCAATGAGAGTATTAAATTGGACTTTGAATTGTCATTTTCTGAGGGTAGTTTAAAGAAAGCTAATACACATCAAAGTGATCAATCATGTCAGCTCTGGAGAGGAATTCTCCTTGGCTTCTTTTTCTGTCAACTTAGTGTGTATTAAGAGTATCATCAGACATGACTGCCTATTCTCTCACTTGCAGGCAGTTAAGCCAGAAGCAGCTTGAGGGACTGACAGGAGTAACTTTGATATGAAGTAAACAGAAGAAGAAAACTGGATCCAATGTTTAGAAAATCCCCCAAGAGTGTAATTATTTGTTTGCTTATCCTGGCAGAGAAGTAGAGAGATCATAACACTGGTCAAAGGTCTTCAAAGAGACTGGGGAAATGGCAAAAAAATGAACTACATTTTGTAATTATAAGAGACGGCAGCTCTGTTTCTCAGACCCTTTTTCTGATTTTAAGTCGGAAGCCAATCTTTTCGATTTTCCTTTTCATCAATAACTATTTTCATCCTGTAATGCAAAAGGTTTCATGCTGTTTGATGCCTGCAGAAATGTACTATATATGCACCTCTCTGTCTATAAAATATTGCATCTGCTGTCTACATAGATATGGCCTGGAGTGAAGAAAGTTCTCCCTAAACAATCTGCAGACTTCATGCTTTCTTCTTCCTTTTCAGTAGTGAATTATTCCTTTGCCCATGCCCCAGTACTGTGCTTCAATGTTTTCTGCTGGATAGGTGAGGGATATATATGGCTTTGTCTGGATTTCTATTATGAGTTGTTTTTTAGTTAGAGAAGATGAACTTGTAAAAATTTTTAAAGTGAATTTATTTAGAATTTTATTTTAATTTATAAGTTAAATGTATGTAGTCTATCAATTTTATGAGGGGCTTCTTTTCTTGAAGAGTTTAACAAAAATATCTCTATAAAAAGGAAGTAATTCATTCACCTTTTTAAGAGAAACATCCCCCTACATTTGATGCTATTGCATTTGTCATCTGCTTTCATGAATCAAGCCATTATCTCCAAGACATCTTCGGATGAACTATAAATTAACTGTACTACAGAATCACATTTCATTTAGTAGACAGACACAGCTTCTTCAAGGAGTGCCACCTCAGCACACTCAGCAAAAAACTCCATTTTGGTACAACAGCACAGTTATATTTTATAGTATGTGATAAAGAATGTGAGAAACTCACTCAGCATTAAAAATAAAGTAAGCCTCTAATCATCACTTGTGTGAGAACAAGATCCAAGGAAGTCCCAAAACTTGGGTACCAGCAGCTGAATAAAAAGAAACATAAGTCAAAGATTTCTGGAGCTTGATGGATGTTTTTGAATATCTTGAGTTGGCACTGCTCACTTTATTTCATGTTTCAACTATGATAGGTCCACTGTGACTATCAAGTACTGTATCTAAAGCTTACTTAGCTGCCTGGAAAAATCTTGTGTTAGGCCTGGGAGTTTTCAGTTATAACTACTGAAATTTCTACTTTGAGGGAGCAAAACCAATTCAGATGTAATTTACTTCCTGATTTTTTTTGGTGGTAAAAGGACTGATCTTTTTTTCCTACTCAAATGCACTGGAAAGACTTCTACCTTTACTCTTTTTTTTTCTTTTTCTTAAATAGAGCTACTTTGCTGTATTATACATTCACAATTATCATGATGCAACAGAAATTAGGGAGCAAATCTAGCAGGTGAGTTAGAGGATTGGAGACTTTCCACTAACACCATAACTGGATACCCCTATGTGAATTGTTTTCAAGCATTCCGAGGAGGCTTGAAACGAATCTATAGTAATCAAAATGTTGCAGGGGAAATTACCTTTGCACTTGTCCTCAGATACTATGGTCTTCTGAAAGGGCACAGAGTTATGCAAACACCTATCATTGACCTTTTTGTTGTTTTAAGGGAGATCCAGAATGACACCTACCATGAAACAGTAATGCAGCACTCAAATATACTGAAGGAAACTGGACTCTTAGGGAGTGCTATTGGTCCCCCAAAAGGATGGACAAAACATCAGATATTTTTTGTCTTCAGTAAAAGCACCACAAATCCCCAATCCCCAACCACAGCACCACAGAAACCTCTAGAAAGACTGGTAAGACTGAAAATTAACCATTTTTACCCATAGGGGTAAAATACTTTTGTATCAGAAAATAATTTTTAATATTTCAAGTTCAGATAAAAGTTTCAATAGAATCCTATGGATGCTGGAAGCAAGCCAGACTAAATGCTACAGTTTCTTAATGCATGGTGTTTGGAGATGCTGGTAACGCAGAGTTCTACTGCTTTAAATACACACAGACAATAAAACAGAAACATTTCAAGAAATTTTATCTAAAACGGAACATAATTACTGTGACTGAAGAAATCTCATTACTGTTAGTGCTCAGTGGGTCTCATCTCTTTCTCCCTGGGGAAAAAAACCAATGGCTTGAGAATGCTGTAACTAGTGTGGCATCTTCCTACAATTAGCACAGAGTTTTCTAATATTAGATGCATTTATTTCCTAACTTTGTGGGAAGAAATTCAACACAAGTCTCTTTTTGAAAACCCTGCTGTGCCAGCATTATTTGTGCTCTAATATTTTATAACAGCATTTCCCAGGTATAAATAAGATGTCAAGTGTAAATTAACACTGGAAACATGACCTGCCCTGTTTTTTGCTGCAAACTGACAGCTCTGCTGCATATGTCAAATGTGAACCACCCTCCCAGCTAACTAGAGACTCAGGATTGGCATATTGCTGAACTGCAAAACTTACTAACAAAACATCACTCTAAAGAACAAGGAGTCCCAAACAATTCTATAAACTCTATTTTTCACTTCTTAATTAATTTTAAAACATTTTTTACAGCAATGATTCTTAAAAATTAGATTTCCAGGGCTTCACAGAGTCTTCCTGTGTAGCCAAACCCTCAAATAGCCCTCTACCTCAGGGAATTAACTGCTTTCCCACACCTACTTCTTTCACACTGTCATTTCGATTCTGCTTTGCCCCTTCTTTCCTCATGATCATAGAAACACCACAAATGACCTAGGATAAACTGCAGATGGCTACTTTATCAACCACCCTACCAAAACTTAATATCTGAAAAGCAATCCTGCTAGTTTTTATCATACCCTTTATAGAATGGAAAAATAAGTTCCCTTCGTCTTAACCTTCTGATTAAGTAAAGGTTATAGTATCTCCTCTTAATTTTCTTTTTTCACTAAGCAATTATTGTAAATTAAGCCTTTCCTCTCAATAATTTCTCCCGATCTTTATCCTGCAGGTCCCAATCCTCCCTGAAGTACATGGTCTAGAAGCAGAAACACTACTTCAGCTGAAACCCTCCAGTGCCATCTCATTCCCTTTCCTTAAAAATTGCATGCAAAATCCTTCCAAAACAGCAAATAAATCAAAACAACTAGTATAAAAATAGATGATACAAGCAGACAAAAAATGTTGTTAACCTGTATGTCTTCATTTAGCAAACTTTACTTCAGATCACCAAAAAAGAGGTTTCTAGTTCAAATGGGCTGAAAAAGATCTGAGAATCTTGAAGACTTGCAGTTCAACGCTTCATCTCAGATAAAAGTAAAGATGAAAACCTCCTATTTCTTTTTATGCAAATGATAAAGCCATATCCTCCATGAACCCCAAGAAGAACAGGAAGAAGGAAAGCATTTTGGAAAATCATGCCATCAAATCAATAGACAAATAGAGGATGATCAAAAACATTAGAGACTGGCAGGAAAATAAGATGAACTCTTTTTTCATGTTGATTTTCATTGCCACATCTTGTGTATTGACTCATCAGTCACGGCTAAACATAGTTTAAGCAATTGAACTGGAATACCTTTTAGCTCTTAAGAGACTCATCCATGGTCTTTTTCATTTGACAAACGAATACTTGATCAACACGTTAGGTTTCAGTATATTTCCAGACCAGTGTCCAGGCTCTAATATCCTCCATTTTACCTTATTTCACTGCTTTTCAAAATAAGATTTCTGCTTATAAGTTACCACCGCAATTCTTTGCCAATCCACTTTTTCAACAGCATTCTTATTTCACACAGGCAAGTTAACACCATTACTGATTCTCACCCAGAAAGAATCTATTTTGCTATAGACTTGGAAGACACTGGTTTTTGGCTCCTGAAATAAAGTTGAATGCAAGTTACAGGAGTAGAAAGGGAAGATGGAATCATTCCTAATTCACAGGATGGGGTAATTTCAATCTGCACTGTCTTCCACGGCACCTTTAATGCTGCTCTAGGACCTGCCAGAGCCTGGTAGCAGTGGGAGTAGCAGTGCATTGGCATATGGTTACAGAACAGGTATGTATAGAAGTCAACACTATTTTTATGTGAGGTGAAAGGTTCAGTATTAAATCAAATGTGTCTTACCTCACATTAAGGAATTAATGTGAGGTAAGAATTAATATAGATAGCAGCTATGTATAGGAAGTAGCCATTTACTGAACAGCTAATTAGAATACTCCCCAAAATAAACAAGAAGAACAACTAGTCATTACTGTAATTATTCATTTCTGTGCCAGTCACTTTGCCTTCTCAGAGTACATTAATGTACTTTAAAGATGGCAAGCATAGCTGAACAAACATTATATTGCACCTGAAATTACTGAAGCACAAAAAATGAACGTGGTATGTATATTGATGACTCTGGAGTAGCAATATGAAGTCATTACTGAAAGTCAACAAACTAGGTACTGTCCTATGTCAAAGTCTAAGTTATCCTTTGGAAAGTTCTGCAAAATATATATTCAAACTGCAGTTACATATCTAGATAATAAATATATTGGCCATATAGGTTCAAACATCTGGTCCATGTGCAAATACATGAATGTCCAACAACAGAGTACATATATATTCTGTGCAGAATAGAGGTATAAGAAGTGTTTCAAGGATTGATATTTGCATTACTTCATTCACATTCCATGTTTTTCATATGTCTACAGCTTAATAACAAGTACAGAGATGGAAGTTATCTCTGTGTGTATGGTTCTGGAATTCAGCAACCCCATCGTGTGGGAAAACTCATTCCTTGCACTACCTGTTCATTGCACTATTCCAGGAGCAGCTTTTGAGCAACTGAGTGACCAGCTATTTTTACCACAGCCATCTACTGCTCTATGGAAAGCTGACCTTGCTTTAACTCCCTACAGCAAATATCATTCATGAAGAGAATTCTCCATCATCAAGATTTCTGTCACAAATTTTTTGGGTTTGTTTATGCCAGGTCGACATTACAAACAGAACATTTTTTACTATTGCAATATGAATGATTTTACATCCACTCCAATTACAAGTGTAAGCACTACCTGTGAAGACTGGCTATTGATTAATGTTAACTTCAAACCTCAATTACTCTGGTATTTAAGCAGAGTGATACAGGCAAAAATGAATTCTATGATGCAAAATATGATGATTCTGCAGAAAAAAACAAAGAAAAGCAACAGAAACATTTTTTACAATAATGAAAAAGTCATAATAAATATTTCTCACAGGTCTTTTATCACATCTCTTTTGACAATGTAACTGCCTAAATGAAGTTGCATAACATCAGCAGACCCATATAAAACAAATATGTCATGTCAACAAATGACAGCCACCCACTAGCAAACACTGTGATAGATCAGAAATAATACAAGAGTAGGATGAATCCCTGTGGCATTTCCAAATTAAACCCACAAAATATTGACTGGGAGCAATTCGGAACAACCACCTGGTCTCAGTATATTAAGACTTTAAAATCTGATCATAACTGAGCTAAATAAGTGCAACATATGTTTTGCAGGTGTAGCCATATCCCAGAAATGCACTTGAAAAGAGATATAGTAATTCTTAATTGAAGGTTTTGTGGCATTGGAAAAATGGCAGGAAAATTGTAGACACATTTGAAATCAAACTTTGCCCTTCTCTTCTGATAAGATTTTTAATATATTCTCTTTTTCTTACAAGAGGATGAATTCATTGCCTAATATACCAAGACTGACTATACATTTTAATATCAGACAAAAAGATGTATGAGTTCAATGTGACTTCAGTATCTAAAAATTCTTAGATTCCTCTGGAAATGTCTCCTGTAACTTAGTTAACTGAAATCTTTAAACATGCGAGTACTGAAGCCAGTATATGTGATTTGATCCAAATAATAATGAAGAGGAGTGGAGAAGGGAGAATCTGTTTTCTACTTAAAACTACTAGACACTCTTTGTTGATCCTTAATCACACCACCAATACAAAGGACTGTCATTTATTCCAAAAACTGAAGTCCTGATTTGGCCTGTGTTAAAAACATTGTCACTCTCTCAGGTCCCAAAGGAGAGATGGACCCAGCATGTCCTTTACTCCACAATATGCTGGCTGAAATGTGTGACAACATCTGAGAACTTTATGTCCTCCTGGAAAAAGGTTTACATTTACCTTTACCCATACCAAGCTCCAATGGGCAGTCCTGTGGGATTGTGGACAGAAAAGTGCTCCGGGCATGTTTCTCTCTCATACAAAGCTACTCAGTTCAGCCCTGTATAGACCATGAAGCACATTTCCAACAAGTATGACAGGTAGGAGGAGGCAGTCCCCATCAGTAATAATGACTATTTCTCACAAGGTGTTTAGGGTGTAAGGGAAGAAATTTCTCACCACAGGAAATCAGGAGGACAAAACAGAACTCAGCCTCACCCCCATAGGACACTTTTGTAATCTGGGAGGGGAGGATTCACAGAATGGATGAAGTCAGAAGGTACCACAGTGGGTCCAGTTCCAACCTCTCTGCTCAAGCAGGGCCATCCCTGAGTGCATCACATAGCATTGCATCCAGACAGTTCTTGAGTATCTCCAGTGAGGGGGACTCCACATCTCTCTGGGCAACCTGCTTCAGTGTGTGGTCACCCACACAGTAAAGAAGCTTTTTGTCATGTTCAGGTGGGACTTCCAATGCATCACTTTCTGCCTGTTGCCTCTTGGCCTATTGCTTGGGACCACCGAGAAAGGCCAGGTTCCACCTCCTTGTCACTCCCTCTTCAGACACTTACATATATTAAAGAGGAACCCCTCAGGCTTCTCAAGGTTAAACAAGCCTAACTGTCTCAGCTTTTCCTCATAAGAAAGAAAGGAAGAGAGGCCAGCAAGAGGCTGACTGACTGTCTCTGGCCTGGCCAAATCAGGTGACTATCAGCAATGCTGTATCACAAAAGCACTGTTGCCTTATCATTTCACTTCACAGAGATAAGCTGCATTTAAACTGAAAATACATAAAAGTATTCTCAAAAAATTGGGAGCAGCAGTTGATTAGGCTGTTGGTTAATATTTGTAATTTTTCTGAAGCTTTTATTTAGTTACTTAAAATAAACTCCTACGCATATCCTGCCCAAGCTGCTCTAACAGAGAGGAGCGAGTGTGCCATCAGGTTTTCTCTGCCAGTCATGAAATTGCTCTATTAAATCCTCATGCTGGTGTGGAAAGAAGAGCCTGCTCCCAAGCCTCTGAGAGCAGGCTCTCTGCTCTGTCCTCGTCGTCACAAGCCTTTTAAGCTGACACTGGTTTTCACTTTGGAGGTGAAAGCATTCCTGCGCCATGTGATAGGCTACTAAGCTTGCTTACGGTGCTGTGAAGAGCTGACAGAAGAGCCAAGCTTATCAACTGGTTATATTTCCTCTTTCCCACTAAATTTTCACACATCAAACTCTGACTGAAAAGAAGGGAACATGTAAATCTGTAAAATTTCACAGGAAAGTGATACGAACCCTATAGATTAATGTACAGACAGCCACAAAATGCATTTTTAACTATAAAACAACTTATAACCCTATGTCAAGTCCTCCCATTAGTGATCCAGTGAACAGTTATTACAGGAGTTTCACTTAATCAAAATTATGTAATTCCATAAATTTGCAATTTAGACATTTTAAGTGCAGAAGCTGGAGACATTTTATGCGTGGGTGTGCCTTTTGACACTGATGCTTCTGCTTCATTTCTGCAAAATAGCATCCTGCAACCTGTACTATTTTGCATCCATTTCTATCCCCCAATGACTGTTTTTAGCCCATCAACCATATTTCAGGATGATCCATTGCATCCTCTGCTTACATCAGCATCCATTTATGTCTCTTCTTTCTTCTTTTGTTAGGCACTACCCACTGTAAAATGGAGAATTCAGAAGCATCTTTTATGCATTTAGCTCTTTATGTTGATTGCAACATGGCCAACTCATCTAACAAGTACAGTTATTTATCACTACACATTGCTAGACTAATAGAATTTCATTGTTTTTGACTAAACTTTGATGTTAAATGCTGCTTGTCCAGATATATGCCACAAATGTATATCTACAAAGCATTAAAATAATGTTTAGACTTTTGTAACATAGTAACAGAAATTCTGCTAATGTTTCATTGTGCCATTTTTATGCAAATGTTTTCATTATGCCATTTTTATGCTTTCATTTTAATTTCTGGTGAGCAGTAAGAGTGCATCTTTTTTTTTTTGGTGATCAAATGTTTGCTGGTGAAGAAATCATGTAGCACTTCTAGAGTATGTTATTATAGTCTCATGAAATTAAGCTGTGTTTAATAACCTGTGTGAAAAACCTAGTTGCTTAATTTTTCTTATAAATATATTCTTATATAAAGAAACAATTGCAACAAGAAACTAAGCTATCACTTCCTGAAAGATCTGTAAACATACTGAATGAAGAATCTTGAAATATAGGATCCATGCAGGCTTTAATTCCCCAAAGGATTCATTTCTGTGTAAAAACTGTAGCTCAGAATACAATGGAATCAGAGCTCAATCATGCCCAACCTGGATATACCTTGTAATCCAAATTGGATGACTGATTCTGACCCTTCCCCCCTCCCACTGCTCCTCCTGGTTTGGTCTATATACACAAGAAGGTTTTCTAATCCATTCCTATAACACCTTTTATCCTGTTCTCCCTTCTGTCACACTATGCGACAACATTCTCACTGACCTTCTACTTTAAAAGTATTCCTTTGAATGTCTATCCTTCCTGGATAGTCCACCTCAAAAAGTATCTTGAAAACATCTTTATTTTTTCTTTTTTCTCTGAAGCAAATGAACATTAATCTCTCAATAGCTCATGCTTGATCTGCAGCAGACTTGCTGCCTTATTGACAGAGCTTCCTACAATGGGAATGGACAGCACAGGCCACTTCAGTATTTATAAACCCCTACCTGAATACATTTCTTCTTGGCAGAATTAAGGTGGCAAGTACTGTAAACAGAAAATCAAAGGTGAAATGAAAGCTGCTGCTAGGCTGACATCTCTAACCAGGACATTCAAAAATACAGAGTGAAAATCAATCAACCTTAAAAGTGGAAAAGTTTATTTGAGAAGACAAATGTGAAAAGGCTGCTGCAGAAAATTAAGCTAGTAGCTCACAGAAACATGAAAAGGTTACAGCTGGAAAAGCAGGTGGGGAAACCTTTTTACAGGGGCATCATGGTGTATTCTAAAGCCTGCAATTACACTAGGTACAAAGAAACCTGCAGCAGTACAATAGTGCTGAGAGCTGCAAAAATGGCATAGGAATACTACTAATTAAAGATCATATACATCAGATGCATCCCCCAGTAAAAGTAACTAGAGGCAAGCTTCTAGGCACCAAGATGACTATATCTTGACTGTACAACAAGCAAATTTCAGTTTCCTTGAATTGTATTTGCTCTTGGTATTTACATAAATGTTTGGATAAATCATCAGCTAATGTAATGAAATTTGGCCATAACTATGCAATTTTATTTTTTTAACAGTAGAAAATCTTAAAAAGCTAGTAGTCCAGAATTCAAACAACAGAAACTAAATTTCTTTCTAAATTTAAAAATTGCTCTAGTTCTTCACAGCAAGCCAAACCTAATCTTAAATCAACTCAGCCTAAATGTTAACAGCTGCCAAAAATGCATCTCCAGAATTTTTGCTCCCTTTCTAACTCTGCCTAAGTACAGCAGTTATTTAGAAGGATAAGCTCAATTATGTATACTGGATAGGAGTTGTAATAGCAATATACAATTTCTCTTCTGATTTCAAATTTAGATGTATAGAACATAGCAGACATCCATTTTGCTCATCAGAATATGACGCTGCATCAATAAAAAGTTGTCATGCTTTTTGAGCCAGGAGAAGAAAATCTGGCACTACTTAACAGGGACTGTGTATTCTAAATGATGCTAGACTTTCTCAGAAAATTTGTTTATATCTTCTGTGTAGTAAGATATATATAATTTATACTTTTCAATTATTGTCATTTCCTTCTCTTAAATGAACTTACATCTTTCACTTGCAATTTTAGTATTACCAGTGGTTATGCCAGTTCAAGGAAAACCTCTATAATTTTAGAATTGTGAATCTCCCAAGAACTAGTTTGGATGTTATGGCATTCTGTTATTTCCTTGGAAATGTTTTTTAGCTTCTAGTCAAAAAGCATAGCATTTTCCTTATCAGAAACATGACATCAGTTAATACAGCTTATTCAGCTCAGATACAGAGCTCTGGCTTAATCCTCTAAAATAACGAAGATACTGGACTATCTTACTGAGTTAAATTTAAAACCACTACGTAATAAGAGTGAATTATAAGCTAATTTTTTATATCCTGTAACATTACGCCAGGTAGTACAAGGCTCTAAAACAACAAGTGACTTCTGGTATTATTATCTAAAATCCTGTTTTCTGGAAGTGAAATGGAAGATTTCACTGGAAGAAACCACTGTCTGTATTATGATGAAAAACCACTGTATTCTGAGAACATTTTTTCACCTACAATTTGTATCAACTGCTATTATAAACACACTTACAAATTTCAGGGCAGACGTCTACTTACCATCTTACAATTGAGAAAATCTCTATTAAAAATGTATGGCAAGAAAAGGAAACACAGCCTCCTGCATGAAATCTACTTTGGCTTCAGTCACTTGATATTTGTTTGCTGTGTGCTGTACAAAATTACTGAAGCACACAGAAATGACACTTTGCCCTTGGGTGCAATGGAATGACAGATTAAACGAGTAAATGGAAGACTTGGAGCCTCCTCCAAAGGGAAAAAATAAGCTTCTTAATACTTTCAAAGCCTTTTCAAGTATCAGCTTTTTCTGCAAATTAAGAGAGTAATTATTTAGTGAACTAACTTGAATTTCTTAAAAATGCAGGTAGCATGAGGGAAAAGAGTGAGACATGGAACGTGTTTAGTTGTCCCACAGTTCTGGCTGCCTTCATAAACACCTGATTTTAACCTAAGGCTACACAAGTCTTTTGTTTGTGCAAGGAAACACAAGTTGCATCATCACCTAATGCACCAAAATGCTTTTTTCTGTAGCTTCACAGATGGAACCAGTAGCTGTGCTTCACCTTCAACCCCCAAATATATATTTTGACCATGACTTTAGGGGCTCTTAAAAAGCACAGTAAAAGGAGGGTCAAAACTTCTTTTAAATCAGACTTCAGGCTCATACCAATTTACAGTTTCTGTAGGAATTGAATATGAATTGCAATAGCTCAATACTAATAGAGGGTTTTGCTGCAGTCAAATATCTACCTCATATTCACTAGAAATAGCACAGAGCAGAAACTCAAACTCTTATCCCTGAATTAAAGAACCTTCTTTGAGCCATTTTAGCATTTCACAAGGGATGCTTTCAAATGTTTGAGTGTTTCTCAGTTTCAATTTTTTTTGTTTGTTTTCTCTTAGGTTACATTTGTAGATATTTGCTACTAAGAATTTTGTTCTCTTTTCAATTTATAAATCATATGCCCTTCATCAAAACAAGTAACAAATTGAAACCCTTATCTTTGAGAATAAAGAGAAGAATTTGAACTTAGGATGAATCAGAAATATTAATTTATTGAGCTAACTCATCAAATAAGAAAATTAAAGAAATAGGTAAGCATCCTTTGGATTGTACTCTGCTGGTCTCATTCTGGGCAGCTTAGTTTGAAAAGGAGCAGATGATAATGTCAACAAGACTCAGGAAAGAAATATTTTTTTTTTCTGAAAGAAGATATACACATGTATTTTGTATTGCACAAGGAAATTAAGATATGGTCACATTTCTGTTGACAGAAAAATTGCAGGGAATAGAAAGCACGGGTGTTACAGTATTGTGAGCCAAATATGGAAAAACCAAAAACTAAAGACACAAGACAATAGCAGAAAGAAATCCTTAGACAAAATCCTTAGACACTTTTCACACAACTGGATGTCCCACACTTAGAGGAAACTGCAACTTCTCTAGAAATATTAACATGAAACAACATTTCTCCCCAGACAAAATTAAGAAGGAACTGTAAGGATATCTGAGGGCTAATTCACATACCTTGAAAAATGCTGAAACATATTAAGGGCAATCTATGGCTAAGCACAGACTCTCCTGAAACAGACAGTTTTGACCTCCTCTGTGAAGAACTGCTGAGAGAATTGAGGTTGTTCAGCAGTACTTGTAGTGACAGGACAAAGGGCAACAGTTTAAAACTGAAAGATGGTAGATCTAAATTGGACACAATGAAGACTTTTTTATGATGAGGGTGGTGAGACTGTGGAACAGGTTGCACATAGAAGTTGTGGATGCCCCATTGTAGATGTGTCATGATTTGCAATGTCCCATGATTTTGGAGCAATATCTCTCATTGCATGTTTTGCCATAGACCTATATTTTTGTCATGGTAGCTGCTATTACTCATGACTGAAGACAGGATGTGGCATAGGCAGCTAAATGGACTTTTAACCTGAATAAATGCTGCTGTCATTATATTCTTAGCAATGTCAAGCCCCATTTCTATCAGACTGAACCATTCAATGTCACTAAATACAACTATACCCACTCTATTCCTCTCAGATTGCCATAGTAAAGTCAAGTTTCTGTGGCAATAAAACACCTTTATCTGCATGAAGCAGTCAGAAGTTCCTTTAACTTCTCTATTATGGAGCACTTCATACCATGAAACCATACCTTCAAAATTCACCAGCAACCACAATCCACAGGTCAGGTCAGACAACAGGAAGACAGGGAAGAATTGTGACTGCACAAATGCCCTCGTACAGAGGCTAAAGAAATAAACCCATGGAACATAAGACAGGATGAAAAAGCAGAAATGCCATTTCCAGCAAGGAAATTGTCTGCTGCTTGTTCTCCCTGCATTCAGAAAAATATGCTTTCTGTATCATCTTTGCTAATAAACACAAGATCATTAAAGTGATAGTTGATTCTAATAATCCATTTCACCTCCAAGCAGAAGAAGCTTGGCAAGGGTCCGAGTATTTCCCTGAGTGATTTTGTCATCAGGTAGCAGAAATTTCCAGAACATAAAGTATGATTTGGATAGAGTGTTCTAATAGAAGGAAGGCATAAAAAAACTAAATAATCACACATCAAAGTAAATAATTTAAAACAAATAAATAATCAGCATATTTTTAATTTTCTGGTTTTCCTTCTCATTTTAGGCTCATGGTTTTCAGTGATTCTCCATGCTTCAAGTCTTTATCAGGAGAGTACAGTCCTCCCTATAGTAAATAGCCTTCTGTCAAGAAGCTGTTTTTAAATTAGTTGTATTTCCTAAACTTGCTTGGACTTGTTTGTGGAGTGAGCATCGAAGGATCTTATGTTTAAAAAGCCTTGGAAAACAGAAAACCAGCTGATTGACTTCCATCAGGCAGCAAATTATCAGGGATAGAAAACCAACTTACACTACACAATTTGTCTCAATTTATTTTTCTAAGATTCAATTCTGTCTCCTCTCAGATTTGTTGTTCAAGTGCTGATAGAACAGCCCACAGGCAAAGCAGAACACACAATTCAGTCAGTTTTGTTCCATCACAATTATCTAATCAAATCTCTGTTCACTCATTCATCAATATTTTTCATCTTATAATGAAGACACTGCTAAAATAGCACACCCAGAAGTTTCCTCATCCTACTTCCTATTAAAAACCCCAACAACCTACCAGGATTATTGGCTGAAATCTGGGTGGGTATAAGGAAAACTGCAGTACAATGAAGACAAGATCAAATTGCTTATTCTTTACATAAGATTGATTAAGTAGTCTATAAAATGCTTATTTTTAAAAAAGAATTCCTAGCAAAGATTTCAAACATCAAAATATGGATATTTTTTGTCTGATATGCAAAACATATCCTGCATATAAATACAACCTGGGCACATTAGAATACCCTTAGAAACAATAAACTCATGCACTACTATCCATAACAGATGTATACAATACTCATGAGAATAAATACTGCTACAAGCTTTCTGAAAAGGACTTGCAGATTCAGAACTGTTACACAGGTGAAAAATTATGAATGTTTCTCACCTCCAAGCACCTGACCCTAACTGGGATAAACTAAACTCTGGATGTCAAAATGATAAAAAACCCTGTGGGAGGATTGTGATGCTTGAAGAGAATAAAAGCTGTATCAGCTACTGCAGAAAACAAAAAGAAAAAGAAGAATGCAAGAAAGTGGTTTGCCCTTGACAAACTTTGTAGTACATTCTGTAGTACATTCTCTGTCGTACATTTCTGTCGAAAGCTGTGAGCTTGCTACAAATGCATAACTGCAGAGTTACATTGCTTCAGTATGGAAATGACACTAACACAGGTAACACAAAATTTGCTCCCATTCACATCAACAGCCACTTGGGGAATAAGGTACAGTTCACCAGAACTTAAGGACCAATGTGACTCTCTAAAAAACCTATTTTGTCTTTAAGAACAAAAGCATTTTACTCGCTGTTCCCATGGGACAGAATATGTAGCACAGATATTAATCTGTGCATTGTTGTAGCTCTCAATACAGACCACTGTCTTAAAGATCCTTAAACATATCAACATTTAGCTGATAAAACATTTTTAATTTATTTCTTAGATGTGGTAACATACAGAGATAGAAAGGGAAAATAACAGTCCTAAGATAAAAAGTAAAGAAATGAAAAATATGTATTAAAGTGGTGATAAGGGGCATATGTTCAAGAAACAGTGACTATTGAAAACACTCAGCTGATCCCTCCAAAACTTATAACTTAAATATCATGACAGAGGACAGGAAGATATGGCAGAGTTTAGGAATAAGGGAGGGATGAAATTCAGGACTTCATCAGACCATGTTCTTGTGCTATGTATTTTTCTAAACTAAATGAAATTTGTCTACAGTTTCATGTTTATAGGACTTGATGGAAAGAAATCCAGTTCATTTTCATAATGAGAACCAGAGGAAATAAAGAGATGAGTTCTTTATTAAAATTTAGAGCTACTGACAGGACCTCTGTCACACCACCTGCACTGCTGATTAGTAGGAATGTGCCCTGGCCCAAAGAAAAAAAATGCCTCAAGAAATTACACTGCATATGTGACAGAAAAATCTTGCAAAGATCCTTCAGAGAAAAAATGCTGCCACTAATTTGGCAGCAGCTTTGAGCAGCCTGGTTCAGTGGAAGATGTCTCTGCCCATGGCAGGTGGGGTGGAACTAGATGATCTTCAAGATCCCTTCCAACCCAAAACATTCTATGATTCTGTGATTAAAATTTAAGAGCAGTCTACTTTTATACACTTCAAGGACAAGTAACAGCACTGTGTCATAGACACAATCAGAGATTTTTAATGCCAGGAGAGCATATATCATACATGCCTTCCAGAAATCTTTGGGCCTGAGGACATTTTGGGTCTGAAGAGGCTTTCCCTTTGCCTCGTGAATTCCTTGCTGCAGGTGGGGGAGCACAGCACTCACTTTCATCAGGACACAACATCAGTGCTCTATAAGAGCACTTACCAGGGCTCTTCTGGGGCATTTCCTTGAGTCACACTCCAAGTGTTTCACTGTGATATTGCTGAGTAAAGGCAAGATGACTCTCCCAGAGCTCAACAGAGCAGGGCAGACAACAGGACACTCCTAAGTGCTCCTTCTCCGAAAGGCTGAGCTTCAGCCCCATGCAATACTAATTTTCATCTGGGTTGGACACACCAGGACAAAGGAACTATGACATGTACGGATGGAGGCAGGCAGAAGTCAGCCACCACAAACAAAGTCTAGGCAGATCTGCTCAAAGAGCCCTGATTTTCAGACAGCAAGGGTAATGGGGAGGTGGGATACATCCCCTGAGCCCCAGCACGGCTTCTCATACTGTAGCTTATGAGTACCAGATGTGAGTCTCAATTCACTTAATATTCAGTACTATTTCTTTTACCACACAGAAACTTTTTTTATTATTATTTAGAAGTTGAAAAGAAATGCATATGTAAAGAGCAGAGGCAGTAGCATTAAAAAATTAGACATCGTGGTATTTTTAAATTCTCACAGAATTTGTAAATTATATCAAATATTTTTGTCTTTAAATCCAAACTAAAAGAAAAATAAATTAGAGTGGTTTTCAGTTCCATATTTTGAAACCAGACTACTTTACCCAATAATTTTGTTTTGCTTCCTTAGTTTTTCTTCTCTACCATTTCTTACACCTGTACTGGTTAAGCACCTCAAAAGCAAGCACAAAATCACTCATAGTATTTTAAAGGCTTTCATGAATGTTTCTCAAAGTGTTTCTCATTGCAGTTTAAATTTATTTCATTATTGCCAGATCAACAGTACAACTGCATGGACAGGGAGAGCAGTGGTTACTGTATTGTCTCATAGCCAGGCTTTTTCCATTCCATGAAAAATTTAAATCCTACTATATTGGAGAAAAGGCAATGTGAAGGGAGACAAGATTGAACCTATAAAGACCAGATGGCCTTTTTCATAAATTATAAGATCACAAGGAACATCTAACTCAAGCTCTAGTGGATAGGTACTGAACAGCTTTCACTGCTCTTCCCTAAGTCAGCCAGCCTTACAAAAAACAGGATGTGGATGAGGGATTTGGCCAAAATGTTTCCTCATAGGTTTGCAGACTTCAACCTTGATCTACAACTAAAAGTGTCTCAAAGAATCATTATATAAGGGAGAATGACAACTGAATTGGCTCTGTCTAGAGGTTTTCCAAAAGTCTGCATCCAAAGCCATGCACCAGAAGAGGGGAGTCAGTGACTGCTTGCATGTAGGAGTTATTTTCCCACATTTGTAGCAGAAACTGCCTATAAAAAGTCAAGGGGAAGTAAACTGATCTGACTCCCTGCCTTTCCACATCTGCACTGGACTTGCACTGCCTCAACTCCCTACCCAAAGCTCCACTCCTGAAACTTCAACGAGTAGTCAAATGATTGCTGCTATTTGAACAAGGGCGAGAGTGCACCTGAAAATGGTAAATGCTTAAACTGGTGACAGTGTAATAGCACGAAAAGGCATGGAAAGCGAAGAAATGACTTTGTAGAACTATTCAATATGAAGTATGTAGGATTCTTAAAGCACCACCCCAATCCTTCCCCATACCATCAAAGCTCTTATTCTGCAGCAGCTGAAAAAGATGCTCAAAGAACGACAAAACACAACCTGGAAAAATATTGGCATTACTAACAATTCAGTCAATTCTGGACTCAAGAATGGTAAGACACAGAAGAATAAAGAGGTTATGAATTCCCTTAAAAACTACAGATTTAAGAGCAACCTAGCAACCCTCTAAGTTTTATGTGATAGAAGTTATATATGTATTTCATGGCAGTGGTAAATTTTGAGGAGGAATGCAAAGAAGAGTAAGATTTATGAATGAAATATAACACTCCAAACATTTTACAGATACTTCACCTAGCAGCAGCTCCTCTTGTAAATTGCAGTAGAGAATCCATTGCAAGATAATATAAGAAAACACTTAAATCAGTAAAAATTAACCTTTATTGAAGCACGCATGAAAGGCACAGAAAATGCCTAACTTCAGCTATGGCAGCAGTGAATAAGATGACCAGCAAAAACTTAGTCAGGATGAGACTTTTAATAGTTTAAAAGGATTTGAAATATAGAACAGCTCTTTGCATTATATAGTTAAGGAATGTATATGTTAATAAAGATAGAAGAAGGGTTCTGCCCTGAGACTTTTCTCCCCCTACACTGTTAATGTAGGCTCCCACTTTTGTATGGGAGAAGTTACTTGGAACAGTTTCCAAAATCATAGACTCTTAGAATCATTTAGGTTGGAAAAGACTGTCAAGTCCAACTATTAACCACTTCCCCAAGTGCCATATGTGTATTGTGTAAATAATTGTATCAGTGTTTTTTTAGATAGAAAATGTGACAGTACCCCATTGTGAGTTAGGCTTCAATCATTTTACTGTGCATTTAATATTTAAACCAGAGTTATTTTTATGTATTTCAATGAACATTTTTTTTTCTGGGGCAGCCTGCTTGAAATTCATGGGTTTCCAGAACAAACCTGGAAGTTAATGCAGATGACATCTACAAATACACTAATTTTATGTGTCTCTCACATGAGAAAAATGTGTTTAATTACAGTAAATTCTGAAAATTATTTATTTCATTTTCAGCCTTATCCTTCTAGATCTCAGTTAGAAACAAACAATATTTGTACTGTGGGATTAACTTACTGTCACAAGGGTCCTTTTTAAGAAACAATGTGAAAATGTTAAGATTACTAAGATACACATAAATCTTACACGTTTAGAGACTCTTTCCTACTTTCTGTCATACACTTATTTTCATTCCAAGAAATATCAAATACACACTAAATTAATCATGGCCTTTACTTACTTCCTCTTTGATCTTAAGCTATCCAAGTATAGGAAAAAAAAGTGCTGACATGGAATGACACTCATGCCTTAGCAGAATGTCAGCACAGGGCCTTTACAAGGCCTAAGAAAGAGGGATTGCTGTGTAAGAACAAATTTTTTTCATTCAGTGACAATGAAAGCACTAAACCTTGGAGACCGACTTTATTTTAATAAGTACTCCTGACAAGGGCTTATGTCAATCAGTGTTCAGACCACAGCTGTGATCTTGCCATTCTCATTTTACATGAGGATCTGGTGTGGTTTTCCCATTTTTCCAGATCCTAGAATCTTTGATTTTCTTTAGGAAATGGACTATCCCAATCTGTTTTCAGTTTGCAAAGATGAGTCTCCAAGTTTCCAAGCCCTATATTGAATAACTGGCGCCTAAATTGTATTAATATATTTAAACTAACCTTACTTATTTCAGACTTACACACTTACTGACTCCAAACAATTTGCTCTATCCACATGTTCTAAGAGCACAAGAGGTCTCCATCCTGATGTGCAAAAATTCAAGCAAGACAGGCTGGAAAACAAAATCTCTGAGCAAAGATCTGATGCTCACACTGAGTAAGAAGGCAATGCACAGCCAGAGGAAGCAGGGGCGGGTGACCTGGGAAGAGTACAGGGATATGGTCCAGAAGTGCAGAAATGGGATCAGGAAAGCTAAGGCAGAGATGGAATGGACTTGGCAAGGGATGTGAAGAATAACAAGATGTGAATCTATAATACATAGTTCAACAAAGAAAAGCCAAGGAGAGTGTGTCTCCTTATATAAATGTCCCCATCAAAAGGGGGAGATGGTGATAAAACAAGGGTTATGGTTTTAAACTAAAAGAAAGGAGATTGATTTTACATATTAGATATTAGATATTAGGAAGAAAATCTTTACTGTGAGGGTAATGAGACACTAGAAGAGGTTGCCCAAAGTTATGGACACTCCATCCAAGTGTTCAGGTCAGAATGGATGGGGTCCTAGGTAACTTGATTTAGTGGGTGACAACCCTGACCATAGCAAGGTGGGATTTGGAGCTAGATGATCTTTAGAGTCCCTTCCAACCCAAGTCCTTCTATGATTCTCTGATTCTACAATTCTAGTGAGAGGTGTCTCTGCCCATGGCGGGGGAGGGTTGGGACCTGATGATCTTTCAGGTCCCTCCCAACCAAACATTTTATTATGTTAGTATAATCCACCTATCAAACTTGACAAGCAATGCACTTCTCAGATGAACAAAAGCTGAGTGCCTACTGAGGACAAAAATTTATAAACCAACATGTTAATGAGGCAAGACATTTTCTTTTTTAATCTTTCTTACCTCTCCCTAGCTCTCAATCTATGGCAGCACAATATCACTCCCCCAGCTCTATTTTCACTGATTGTGTATTCCAGGTTATATTTTCCACTGCATAGTAATTTGAAGTTGCAGAACAGCATTATTAATTAATAATTGCTCTTTTTAGAATTTTTTATCTAATACTTTCATAATTGATTAATCACAACATGGATTCTACTGTGAAGTGGAAACAAAAGAGCTGTGCTTTGGAAAAGCTCTCTGCATCCATATAAAACAAGACTGTCTGCTTGTATAAACTTGCTTATTAACTTGCACAGCACATACATAAACATTCTTGCTCTGCATGATTCAATGACTCTGAATTTTAATAGTCCCTTTAGGTAGAACCACTGTAGAGAAAATGATTTAAGAAACAGAATAAAAGTCAGTGAACAGTGATAGAATTCGAGGAATTACAGCTGATATTTGAACTGAAGGATTTTTTCAGAAACATGCAATGTATCAAGACTGTATGCATTCAGTCAAGAAAGTATTCTTGATACAAAGTCTACAAAACATCTACCCAAAGTTAAAGCAGTACCTTTAAGTATTTGTGGCTTTCCAAAAGCACTGACAAAACAAAATTAACAATTTATTTAGAATTTACATTTAAAATTGCTAGAAGACTTTACGCTGCAAGCAAATATTATCAAACTGTCAAATTAATTCCTTAAAGACCATAAAAGACTACCATTAACTGCAGGAAACAGTTAAAAGCAGATTCTTATCTTCTGTGGGAATGGTGCAGCCAAACAATAAAGGTCATACATTTAATCCCTAAAATGATAGAACATTGATATGGAAAGTCTCTGTGTGACTTTTATTTCTCACTCAGTTTATTCCCTGTTGTTACCCAGTAATTATTTTCACTTTTTTTTTTAACAGATTCTCCAAGTATGTATTTAACTTGGGACTTGTGAAATGACTAAATTTAGTTGCAGGCATGTTGCCTGGTTGCATGTTGCAGAAGTGTGACATTTGGTATCCAAACTGTGATAACAACGAAAACAGAGAGAAGAGAATGATTAGAAAAGATAAGGCACTGCAACCTAAATAGGACACTACACATAACACAACTGTATACATTACAGGTATATATTAGATAGTATGTATAAATCCTTGTTCCTTGCCTTTCTGCCACTCAGGAGGTCATAAAATAATCTGTGCTTCAGTTATTCCAACACACATACCAAAACAAATAACAAGTTAAAACTGAAAAACTAGGATGCCTTTACTTATGCACAAATTGTTTTTTCTGGATCGTTGGTCAAAAATTATAATAGCTATTAATTGTGCACAGACTGAAGAGGTGTCCTAGTTTTTCACCCCAAATTATAAGTTGTTCTATATTGATTAACAATACTCAGCACCTTTAGTATATTTTCACATAGGTTCTACTCTATAATGGAAGAAGAAAAAAGAACCAAATAGAAAAATCCCAGTATAAAATATTAATAATGAAGTTTCAGTTCTACAGAATATATTTTTCAAGACAGAGGTATGACATCTTCACACACCTTAGTTTTTCTAGTATGAAAGTCTAGAAAAAAATGGAATTTGCTAAACGCAATCAGAGTGAACATCATGCCCCAGCACAACCTCCTGCCCTGCACCTTCCAGATCCATTTCAATCCCACTTCAGCAGCAGTTTGAATAATATATTCTGTCATGTTATGCATTTTTCAGAGCAAATAATACATCACATATTTGTTAGCAGTATTTCCTACTGTAAGTTAAAATGGTCTACAAACACAAATATTACTAAAAATGCATGTATCAGTTTTTCAGTCTGAGATTACATAACAGTAATGTAAGAGGTGATATTGTGAATAATTTTATCTTAATAATTAAAAGAGGGATGATTAAAGACCACCGGAAGAGTGTACTCTGCATTGCAGGTTCTTAGGACTATTAATATCATGTGTTAAGAAATAGTTCATTGCACTTCAGAAAACTGCCAGACTTGCACTTCTGTAGAGTAAATTGCCTTTTATGGAGAAGGATTTTAAAGGAAAGATCTGGTAGTCTTTTTACCCCGCTGAAGTCCAGCTATTTCTGTATTATAACTAAATTTTCTCTTGCTAAACAGGAAATGTGGGTTTCCCCTTAAAATCCTTTTTCTGCCTTAAAAAGGCAACCCTGAATTCTATTATGTAACAGGCTGAAGCAATGGCAAAAGCTCTCATCTTCTGCAAACACATTTCTCCTGTCCTTATAATCCAGGACAGGTGATTCTCTTGCTGTTAGGTACGGCTACAGGATAAATTTCATAAGCTAGATAATCCTTTTCTAGGGAAAGAATCATCCCTACTGGGATGAAGTGAAACGAGAGCAGAAAAAATTATTTGCTGCCAGACACAAGCAGTTCAAGGAGGCTCTCCTGGGAGTGGTAGCACTTAGTCCATACTCCTTAGCTCCTAAAAATGAAGGAATGGAAAGCAGAAGCATAATAGGTAATTGGGGTCTTTCAAGCCAAGGGGAAAGTACACAGGTAAAACACCTACCAAACACTTTCCTGTTCTCAAAAGCAGAAAAAACCACACTGGGGAGGTAGCTGAATGAAGAAAAACCCCTTTTTTAAACCACAAGGAGGAGAAAGAGGACATATGAATAATACTTTCTAGATACTCTCATTTAATGTCACAAACCAGGGTTTGCAAATGTGCACCACATATTACAGTACAAACCTTCTAGTACTTTGCATGGACTGAAAAAGCTTTTGAGAAATATGACTGACTGTGGAAAAATTGAATATTCCTAAGAATTTCTATTCCAAAGAATATGCACAGAGTAAAACATTGATACTGCAGATCTGATTTGCTTTTTATACTTGTGTTTTGAGAACAACCAAAGGGAATGAAAGACAAATTTCTCTTACTAAGACAAACTGCTTTCAGGTGGATTCTTGTGCTGTTGTATTTCTTTATTCATTCAACAATATGTGGATGAAAATATTGTAACTTATATTGGAAAGCCACACACAACCAAAAGTAAGTTCTGCGCTTAGCCAAAGGTTCCTATTTCTGCTCTACAAAAAAAAAAGCTTGCAATTGAATAACAGTAATTGAAAAGACTCCCATTCATTAAAAAAAAAATTAAAAATCAATTATCTGATCTCAGCCCTATGCCAGTGATTCCTCTGGAGTTGGAGAGAGGGGCACATCTAGAGGTGAGAGCAGGGTAATCTGTCCTCACTATTTAGGGATTTGGTCCAAACCATTCTTTTGTGCTGATATTTCTACAGCCTAAGACAGACCCCAGATTAAACCACTAATTTTGGATGGGTTACCTCGAGTGAGATTTACTTATCCTTTGCACCCTGACTAATGCCACTTGTGGAACAATTTGGGAATGAGAATTGAGAATGAAAACTAAATCATGAAAGTTATTAAAGAGCATCTTTAAGGCAGGAAAATAAACTTGTGACTGATATTAAATTGTCATTTCAGAATTGTTGCAATAGGTAGTGCCATCACATTTTAACAAAAAAACCAACTAATTTATAGGAAAATATTAAATACATTGAAGAAAAGTATTTTATAGGTGTGGTTATTATACAGCAATCACTACAATTTCTTGGTAGCACATAATTTAAATTGTGACATAAATAGCAATATGCTATAGCAAGCAATAACATTTATCAATTCCATTTCTAGCCAAATGTAATACTCATTCATGCTTAGAAAAATAGATGATCATTGGCTATCCAAAGAATAATCATTTCTCAGTTAACACCCTTCCTAGTGAGTACACATCTCTGCCAGCCTGTACATTATGCCCCAAGCAGAAGGTCAGCTATCACACCTGAAATCAAAAATTGCACCATTAGCACTGACACAATCTATTTGAGGGCTAAGTGATGATGGCAGGTGCTCAGCAACAGATTTCCCAGAGAAACCCACTCCCTGTAGAGCAAGCTTTCTTTGGTTTTATCAAATAAATTACTTCCTCAACCACGAGCCCACAGTACAGCATGAGAGACAAGCATGCCAATGGAAATCAGCAACAGCAAAAGCACTGCATTAATTGAGTCCTGTCACACATCTGGATTCAATGGCATCGGTGTAAGCAGTCAAAGGCTGCTAGTAGCCTGTAAGTTTTTCCATTTCCCAGAGGTATTTCAAACACTGCATACTCCAGTCTTAGAACACAGAAACACTGATGACTCAAGCTTTGTCACCTGCAACAAAACTGCCTTGCTGAGACACCTGTCATCCCCCTAAAATTGCCATGAACAGTACATGTTCCTTTGGAGATCCGTCCACTTTCAGGACTCTCACATCTCTCCTTACACTTGGAATTGTAACTACTTTGAATAATTACTTACCAATGAATTAGAAGACATTACTAATACACCTTGGTCAATCTTTCACCATTCTGTAAGGGTAAATTTATCTCTTTATTTTGCACAGTGCAGGTTTCATACTTGCAACACTGAACTGCAAAGATTATCTGAATCTGATTTTTTTATTGTGTTACAGCTGAATTTTTATAATTAATCAATTAAACAGGTTCGGCACCAAAATAATACCTTGTTTTCCTAACTATAATAAGATTTTTTTATGATTAAAAAAGAAATATATATCAATATAGCTACAGAGATTTAGGGATCTAAATAATGTTTATTCAGTCCTGTATATGGAAGTCCCATCTTTACTGAAGGGCAAACTCTTGAAGAGATTAAGAGAATTCATCTAAGTTTAATCAGGATTTGCCAGAATAATATTTGATATATAAATAATTCAAGTTTGAATAATATGCCAGAAATTTGCATTCTGTTTCCCTGTAAGAAGATAACACATCATTCATGCCTCATATATCTTCCCTTGTTTTAGAACTGCTATAGCTATGAGTAAGACCATAAGATAATATTATGCATTTAGAAGGGTAATCAACCCTAGTAATATTTCAAAGTCAGAAATTTTTCCTCCTTCTGCACAGAAGTCTAGATGTTCAGCAGAAGGCATTTTGCAAAGTTAAAAAATAATACAATATCATATCTTGGTAAAAAGCAAAGCTTTAAATTTATTCAAGATTTCCTCACAGAAAATAAATAGGTTTTTTTTTTTTCAAACATATATGAAATGAACAGTCTGACAGACTGTGTAGCAATACAAATTATCAGTAACTGTAATGATGCAATCCATTTCAGTCCTTCTAACCAATAAGGATCTCTGCTGAAATACCAAAATTGTCAAGAAGAACCACAGCATATAGCTTGCACATAATTAGTAAATCAAATGGAACTGCATTGGAGACAGAACAGGAAAGCAGTTGATTCAATAAACTGCATTTGTCATTCTCAATTTCTTTTACCATTTGGATTTTAATTACAAATCAAGTACTTAATCTAAGCTGAAACCAGATAATTCAATTTATACCAGGTATGTGTTTCCAGATAGGAATCAGCCTGGAAGGACACACAGGAAGGGCTAGTGCAGCTTCCCAGATGGAGCTCTGGTGAGATGGTGAGACCATGCTGCCATCCCGGTGCCCTGCTCTCAGCACCCCTGTGGGAGGTGCATCCTGGTGGAGGAACTCCTGCCCTAAGTGGCAGAGCTTTGGGAGGAAGAGAATAGGTTGCTCTCCAGGGCTCTATGTTGGGGCCAGTCCTGTTCAGTATCTTTGTCAATGATCTGAACGAGGTGACTGACTGCACCCTCAGCTAGTTTGGACATGACAGTAAGTTAGGTGAGAGTGTTGATGTGCTGGAGGAGAGAAGGGCTCTGCAGAGGGATCTGGACTGGCTGGATCAGTGGGCTGAGGCCAACTGGATGAGGCTCAACAAGGCCAAGTGCTGCATCCAGCACTTGGGCCACAACCATCCCACGCAATGCTACAGGCTTGGGGCAGGGTCGCTGGAAAGCTGGAAAAGGACTGGTGGATGCTGGTCAACAGTAGCTGAACATGAGTAAGTGTGTCCCCAGGTGGCCAAGAATCCTGTATTATATCAGAAATGGCGTGGCCAGCAGAGCTAGGGAGGGGATCATACTCCTGTACTCAGTACTTGTGGTCCTCTCACTACAAGAAGGACATTGAGGTGCTGGAGCATGTCCAGAGAAGAGCAACGGAGCTGGTGAAGGGTCAGGAGCACAAGTCCTGTGAGGAGCAGCTGAGGGAGCTGGAGGAATTTAGCCTGGAGAAAAGGAGGTTGAGGGCAGACCTCCTTGCTCTTTCTAAGTACCTGAAAGGAGGTTGTAATGAGTCAAGAGTCAGTCTCTCCTCCTATGCAACATGACCAGAGAAAATTGCATCATTTGCCAGGGGAAATTTAGACTGGATAACAGGAAAAATTTCTTCACAGAAAGGATTGTCAAGCATTAGCAAAGGCTCCCAAAGAAGTGGTTGAGTCCCCGGTCCCAGAGGTTTTTAAAAGATGTGTTCATGCAGCACTCAGAGACATGGTTTAGAGATGGACTTGGTAGGGCTGGGTTAATAGTTGGACTCAATGATTTTTGAAACCTAAAAAATGCTATGGTCCTATGATCAATTTCTTTAAATATAGGGAAACCTCTGAGAAAGTAAATGCATGAGAGAGAGCATGCAGAGCTGTATAAATAACATAACATAAGAAACATTTCATTCAGGATTTAAGAGCTCAAAATTATTAGTATTATTGATTTTTTTTCTTGTTCCCTGACAGCTAACCAGTTACTCAGAGAGGACACACTACATGCACACAATCTTACACAGTATCATGTGAAGTAAAGAACAGTAATTGAAAATAAAAAACTCACCATGTTGTTGAATGCTACAGTGGTCAGGCAGTTCAGGTTGAATAAATCCTTGTAATGGAAGATTATCGGGATGCAGCAATTATTTTCTGTTCTCTCAGATACTCAGGCTATTGACATCTCGACAAGAGGTCAATTTTCTATCGAAACAGTCTCAAGGTATTAATTTGTCTAAACCTAAACCAGATGCTCTCTCAAATAAGGTTATTCCTGAAACTATGCATGCCCTGTTACATTTGGTACATCATGCTTTCCCCACAGCACAGGGTTCTGTGCTTACTGTTGCTCTAAGACACTAACTCTTTTCATGACACTGAAAGAAATCTGACTGGTGTCAGCAAATATCAAAGACTCAAAGCCAGATCAGAAATCTTGCCGCAGGACAAAGTTCATCCTTGTTACAAATTTCCACTAATAATGATCCTACATTGGTCCAATGGCATCTGCACAGAAGTGCTGGGTTTAGTATCACATCCTACTTATTTTCTGTGAATTAAAATACCTGCATCCCCTACAAAGTTGCTTAGATATCCCTCTTATTGCTTCTGATCTTATATCTAAGAAGCTCTGTAATTCAAGTCTCATTTCAAGCCAGCGATGATGCATCTTTCTTGATGTCATACTGACTGCCTTCAGTCCTGCCTTTTGGACAGATTCCACATTGTATATGAAAGAAAATAGGTTTTGACCTAATCAGTCTATTTTTTACCTCATGGAAAGCTATGTTGCCTCATATCCTTGAACATACTTTCTGAGTTACATTTCCAAATTCAATAGATAGAGAAAAAAATTACATTTATTTGTTATTTTTAAAAAAAACCTTTGGAGAAACTAGTTCTAAATATATGCATAAACATGCATATATTGTGTAAAGAAATGGGATGTAACAATTACATTCTGTGCAAGCATTTCTCAAACTCATTTGGCCAAATCAATAAGTGAACTTAGTTTATCAGAAAGCAATGTAACTCAATTTTTATGGTGGTTAAAACCTAACTTTAACTAGGTCTAGCCATCAGAAAGCAGTGCACCCTCCAGACCAGAGGGCATTTTCATGCAGTGCTCAGAAGCCAAAATCATAACAGCCTTATAGGAAAGCATGACACTTCTCTGAGGCAGAGGAGCAAATTAGAATACATCATTTGAATAGCTGCATTATGAAGCTATTGATGTTAACAAGGACATATATTACTTTTTGGATCACTTAGGCTACATTACTATTTGCTCACTTACAGAAGCCAAAAATCATCATCTTCTAACATTGCATTTTCATTTTCTCATTCACTAACAAAAAAGAACCCAATTCTTGGGCAATGGGTACCTTCACCTCAAGTACCTGCCTAGAATCTTGATCTTCAAAATGTAATGTATTTTAAAATTGGTTTAATTATAATTTTTCTTCCCTCATTGGACATCAAAGTAAATGCTTTTTATTTTGAACTTTGATAAGCTGTGCAAAGAAACACAGCAGTTGCCATCAGTAAATTGTCTAAAGTACACACTGCTTTATCCCCATGTTGGACTTGATAGGTCACATGGAAGATCTATGTGATAAGGATGAGAAATGCAGCAATCTCATTTGTATAATTTGTATTCTGGTAATGATATGTATTTCATAAAGATGACAAATAGGTTTTATATACCAATACAGCCTGAACAGTATTGTAACCCTGTTGTCTTACTGATGTCTTGGATAAACAGATTACCAAAATATCTATGAAATATCAACCACTATGTAAACATTTATCTTTGTATTTTATATTCAAGTCAATCCACTGTTATACAAATTGTATCCATTTATATTCTGAGTTTGTAACACTGGGTTGACGTAGGCCTGTCTTTTTATACAACAAAATGTAAGTTTAAAAAAAAAGCATTAAGAAGGACATACAAGTTTTAATTTCATTAAGTGTTAATAAGCATAACCAGGCTACTTATTTTTCAACATTAATTTTTTACATGTTGTAAAAAAAAATAATAAAGAAAAAGCCCCAAATCCTCAATATTCTTGGTTACTACTCTGTATTTAGATAGCATTTATCAGATGGAATTTGGATTTCTGGAGTCTCATAAAGCTCAGCTTTGTGAGTAAACAAAGCTCAGGATAGAATTTGGCTCTGATTCAAGGAATACAGTGATTTTCTTCACTCATGGGCAAGCTTTACTTTGCTCTCTGTGACCATCCTATTTCAGATAATATATCTTAAAAGTAATACTAGAAAATTGGCTTGCAAGTAATACTTGCACTGATAGCAGATCCAGTTTAGAAGACAGACGTATTCCAGCCATGCAGACCCTGGGAGTGAAGCATTATAAAGAAAGAAAATAGATAATTTCAACAGTCAGGACTGCAGTGTCCAGTGACAGCACAATTACTGCTTGTACTGGTGCATGACTGGGTGCTTAACTGGGTGTTTAGCCTCTAATTCAATGTAACTCTCACAAAGGTAAAATTGAGCAGCCAGGCACACTCATCTAAGATCCAAGTTTTCCTGATGAGAGACAAAGGTCTGAAGTGAATTCTTTATATAGGCAATACTATAGAAAATCAAGAAATGCTCAGCTAGTATGTCTACCTAGTCATATATCAGGACCTCCTCTGTTCAGCACACTCAGACCACGGAGCAGGTCCTGAGACGTGACTGACCTTTTCTGCTTTGGCAATGAAATCTTTTGCTGAAAGCCCAGCAGACACAGAGCAGCTCCTTGGGTGCCATGTCCCTGCCATCTCTGCACACAGACCTGGTCTTTCTTCCCTACAAGCTGCAGAATGGAGGTGAAATAACATTCTGCTGCAGCACTAGTGAATCACAGCCATCTTATTAAACAGATAGGGTGCAAGTACTTCAGCAGCAATCTCAAGTAGCTCCTATTAGATCAGAACACTTCTTTTGCTGCTCTTACATACAAATAAACAAACACACTGACTGCAAATAAAAGAGGCCACTGGGACAGTGCAGTCTAACCTGCTGTGTAACATTACAGAAACTGTCTGATACTACTTCACAGCGCCTTCCATCAAGTCCCACTTCTGAATCAGATGCTTTTAGCTCTTCTGCATTTCTAGAGGAACCCAAGAGATCTTGGAGAATTTAATGAGTACATTTCAAGGATGTTTGAACATCTAATTCCCTGAATTGCTTCAGCAATTCTAGACTTAATTCCAAATGAAATCTTTTAAATTACAAGAATCCACAACTGAGCTTAGTAAATTGTTCCAATGTGTATTTACTTCTGTTTAAAAATACGCACTTTGCTTCCATTTTGAGGTTTAATTTCCATGTACTGGATCTTTTTTGTCATACTTGTGAGTCTCAGAAGGTCAATATTTTGTTGCCTTCCACAGAGAGGAAAGTTTTCTGACTCCAGCCCCTCCCCCAGTACTGAATCAAATCAGCCATTATTTTTCATCTCATTTGAACTAATCCTGTGGTCTCTCCTAAAGCATCTCCAATTTTCAACAACTTCTTCAAGCATGAACACCTTAACCAAGTACGTCCTGGAGTGGCCATGTTTGGAACAGAAAGGTGGCCTTCATGTATTAGTAAATACATTAAACACATAAGTAAGACCTGAGTAGTGCCTTAACCTGCCACCTGCAGAATCCTGTTACAGCTGGTAATGTACCATGCCCTCAAGCACCTTTTCACAGTTTTGATTTATGAGATCACATCCCTGTTTTATGCTCCTTTATTCTTGTACTGCCTAATACGTAAGCAAAACATTTGTTTATATAGATACATGACATACATACAGAATGATATTTTATGTACAAATTCACCCAAAATTTTTAAGCAACTTACCCTCCTCAGTATTTATCACTTCACCAATTTCTGAGCTATTTCCATAATTTACTTTTGATGATTTTTTATTTTCTTTCACTCCTTGAAATTGTCCTGATTTCCAGGATTTGAAAGATTGGAATTTTAGTCGTTCAAATAACTTCTTGGGCAGCTTATAAAAATGAGGTGCAAAGTATTTTGTTGTTCTGATTTTGCAACACTGAAATATTTTGCCTCATTTCTGAAATAACAACAGTACGATGAAATTTCTAGCCTGTATTAAACTTTATCAATGTGCTCAGATAAATTCATGCTTTAAGAGCAAAAACAATTCAGAAAGCTTCAATAATATGCATGTTTATACATTTTATTCTTGATGAATGAGTTTGTTAAAATGTTGGTTTCTTTTCCTTTGGTCTTGAGAACACAATCCCTGCATCCAAACATGACTGGGGTCTCTCTCAAGCACACAAGCCCTGAATACTAGAATTCTTTGTCATGGCCCAACTGTGACCCACCACTATCCTGTCCCTTCCCCAAACCACTAGACAGCTCTTTTAAACTGTGTCTGCAGAATTCAGACTGTAGCTAAAAGGGCTGGTAAGGGAAAGGCAGGGAAACAAAAGGTAAGTAGAAACTATACAACAGAAATAAAACAGATTGCAGCAAAGTTTAAAATAATAGCCATATGGCAGTGTTTCATATAAAATAAAGCTTTCAGGAGACCATAATTTTGTATTACCCAATGAGCCAGAAGAGGCTCCTAACGTACCTTAGCCACACTTCCCCTATACAGTAAGAACAAATATATCTTTTTATTTTGCACAGTGCCAGTTCCATCCCTGCAACCCTGAACTAAAAGGATTATCTGAATCATATTTTTTTATTATGTTTTTGATGTAGTTGTTATAATCATATAAAAATACAAAGGAAGACCATATAAGGACAGATGTGCTTCCTATAACCTTTCTGGTCTGAGCATAAATGTGCAGTCCCTGATTCCATGAAGCCATCAGGAGATGGTGAAATATTTATCATTGTGCCTGTGTCTGCTTATGATGTGCAATGCAATCTCTCCCTGCATCAGCCTAAAAACCAGTGCCAGTTCCACATGTTGGTTTGTTTCTAACAGTGGTGAATTATTTCAGGAATATGATTTTATACCATGGGAGTAAATTGGATTTCCCACTGTGCTCAACTTGAATTTTTTTACTGGAAGAGAATGACAGCAATACAAGAAGTATTCCATTTCTCAGAGTTAATGGTGTCATTACTATTTGTCCAACCATGAAAGCTTCTTACAGGCATCCACTTCCAGTAGTGTGCACGTCCAAAAATAGCCATTCTGAATGAATTCAAAGGCTCTTTGAGCCACTGGCATAAACCACAGTGGCAGTAGATGGCTAAAGAAAAGTACAGAAAAGCATAAAAAAGTTGAATAATTCTGGTATTTCCTGAGCTAGGGATGAACTGATCTGAGAGACCTTATAAGAATGGTACCTATCTCTAGCACTGTCCTTGCCTCAGGGATGCCAGTCAGCAGTCGTGCTCTCACATGTGTCTCTATTTTGGCTGGGACTTCCACTCAAGGAAAAGAAAGTCACAAGGACAGGTGTTTCAAAATTAGAGCACCACTTAGCATTCCATTGGAATAATAGGAAGAGGTAAAATAAATAAAAAGGACTGAGATCCTTAAGAATTTGGCCTCAATTCTTCACCTGTTTTCTAAAATGTCAAATTTATCAAGGCAGTAGGAGGTGGACTGGGAATCAAGCAATGATGTCTTGAAGTTGCTTCATCTCTTTTTTCCAGAGACTGTTCATCTGAGTTTATCAACCTGTTTACTTTTTTATTTAAATACTATAAAGCAGATAAATGAATATTTTAAATAAAAAATAATTATTTAAAAATGAAGAAAAATATTTTTTTAGTACCTTGACATTGTTTGTATTAAAGCATAAATAAGGAAAATTTTTTATTATTCTGTTTAAATCCTGCAGATGTAATGTAGTAATGCTTTTAAGACTGTAAAAAAATAACTGATCTGAATGTTAAAAAGTTTCTCTATTTTTACAGAAGTTGAGGCCAACTGTAGGAAATGGAGTCTTCTGGAAAGTTGGGCCAATTTCCTGCACCAATAGCCTATCTTCCACCAAGAAGAAAGGTTAGTCTAGATTTCAAACAAGAAGTACCACACCTTTGTCTATAATTCAGTCAATAAATATCTACATGATACCAACTGTAAAAAGCAGGAGACAAAAGATCCATGTCTGAAATAAATTTTGATACAATATTGATTATAGCTGTGGGGAATTATCCTCTATTTCTACTATCTGTGATAAAGGCACATTTTTTTCAGACTGACATGGAAAAAAGTCTGTGTCCTTAGCTATATCAAACATTGACCTTTCCCTTTTTTTGTTTTTTCTTTTTTCCTCTAACTTATATACTTATATAAGCAAATTCATGACAATTTTTTATTACTCAAACATAAGCCTCTGAAGTTTTTAGTAGTTAATGACTGTTTCCTTACTTATAAAAGTAATTAAGCTTTTGATTCAGTATTTGACTCTGTATCCCACCACCACTCTATGTGCAGTTTTTGATCTTCACATTTATAATAGGTGCTGAAATTTAAGGATCTTTAAGTTCAACCAAAGTGTTCAACCAAAGTCATTTTGTGATGCTATGATTCTGTATCTCCATTTTCCATTATGCCTACGCTGGTGGTTTATCAGACTTAGGAAATTTTTGTTGTCACTAAGATACTCAAAGCTAATAATTTTCCAGGAGATTTTAGTATCCAGCTCATCCCAAAACATTATGGATATTCCCTGGACTTCCAACTCATTCTGGATGTAAAAATGCTTAAAAGAGGTGTCCTTATCTTTAATTTTGATGCCTGGTTTTCCCATAAGTAGAGAAGGAAGTAGGACTATAGAAAATTTGAATTTTGATTTGAAATGTCTTTCTATTTATCTAATAGACAGACAAATCACTTGTCTATCTCATAGTCAGTTTAGTTTCTTTTCTCAGATTCATAGCTTTCTATAACTGCTGAGGGAATTGCTATTAAGCTGTAATAAGAAGTCCTGCCTAAATTTTTCTTCAAAATACCTCAAGCAAGTCATAACTAACTTTTTTCAATTTTCACTAGAAATCTGGTTTTTTCTTTATATTTGATTGCAGTACCTTTGCCTCATCCAAGCTTTTCTGCCCTCTCAGGGTGTTTTACTTGAGGAGATTTTCTAATTTTTCTCATTACAGCTGTTACTTTCACACCAGGAATATTAGTAAAATACCTTATGCTTCCCCTTGTACTGCATCAAAGATCATCATATCTTTCAACTGGAAATTTGTTCTTTTTGTCTTGTGTCCTTTCCCCCTGAGGAATAATATTTTGCAGAGCCTGAGACTTCTGCATAATTAGATCATACAAAACATCCGCTATCCCATCTCCCACTAAGACAAGAGGACCTTAAGGTTTAAATTACTTCAATACATTCTCACTGTAGAAGATCAATTATATTCCTTTTGTTTGGTCTCATTAAAGTTCAATTTCATCCACATCCCTAACACATTTCCTATAGATTCTCTTTATCTGACTTTTTCAAAGCCTAGTCATCTTCTCCCTGATGATAAACATATCTTGATTTAATAGCATCTTTAAATTCTGTCTGCATTTTCCTTGAACAAAATTCACAACAAAAGAGTAACATTATATTCACAGAACCACAGAATAGTCTGAGCTGGAAGGGACCCACAAGGGCCATTGAGTCACTGTTAAATGATATTGTCAACATATTCCTGAGGAAAATAGGTGGACCACACTCTGTTCTTCTAATAAACGTATCACTAATCAAAGTACCTTCTTCAATGACATAATGTTTTCTCTTACCCAAGATACTGGAAGCTGAGGGGATAGGGTGGGGATTTTTGTGTGTATGAAAATGCATATAAATATATGTAAATGATAAGCAAATGTATTACTGCAAGAAACTAATTCCTAAGGTAAAAATCCTACTTTTGCTTGGGAAAAATCACACCACTGCAAACCTTATGTCATCTTTTCAATAAAGTTTCAGAGTTCTACAGAAGGCCAAGCTGAGGCAAAGTTAGCTGAACTGATCTATTTCACATTGTCAGAAGATACACACTGGTTCCAAGTCCTACTTTTTTGTAGTGTTTATGTACCTTAGAAATATGTACTTGCAATGTATAAATACATATGTATTTATATATATATATACAACATGCAGAATCATATCTATATCTCTACCTATCTATATATATCCCACATAAAATAAATCATCATGGATACATTTTATGGCAATGGAACTGTTTCAACACTTTGCTTCTTTCTCCTCTTAAAATACATTTACTAAAAGACAAAGCTGCTGGATGATTAGATAACATTCTATTTGTAAGAAATTATATTTTTTAAGTAAGGAATCCATTGATTTTTTTTGCACCAATGGAAAGCAATGAAAAAATATCACTCTGGAGTGACACAAAGAATATTCCTATGATGTAAAATGTTTCATGCAAGATGTAAAATGTTCCTTAAACTCATGCCCCACTCAGGGAAATTTACAAATTGAAGTACAGCATCATACCTAACTAAACTAAAATACCCATAACCAATTATATGATTAACATATTAATTTAACATTACAATTAAATTGTTTGTAACTGAACTGTAGTGAGTCAAATATAGCTCTAAGAGTTACATTTAAAATAATGCCAAATCATAGGCAGAATGACCATCATTTTAAAAAGACATAAAAACTCTCCCTGTTTCTAGTGCATATATATTTAAGCCTCCATGTGGTCATAAAGAAACAGGATATGGAACTGATTTAAATTTTTCTCTGTTTGGTTAACATTGGGAAATACCAATAATTCCCTATATGTAGACATTTCACTGCTATTCCATTTCTGTTCCAGAGGCTAGAGGTCAGCTTATCTTCAGTATGTCCTATCAGGTCTCTCTTAGTGTAAAAAAAAAAAAAACAACAAACCAACAAACCAAAACAAACAGAAAAAAAACCCAAGTAAAAATATCTGTGGAAAAGGAAGTTTTTTTCCCTACCAGAGCTTTTCCAGGCCATTTCAGTGTTGCTTTCAAGATGCTGCAACCCCTTGCCATGCTTGTCTTCTGTATTTTATTTTTCTCTCTGACCTCTCCCCTTTGTTACATTCCTCTAGGCCAAATCAATCCCTCCTCTTACATTCCCTACACTCTCTCCACAGCTCTGGTGTATCCAGCTCTATGGGGCTCTACTCATCATTTAAGTTTATATGAGTTTATATTATATATATACATTTCTACATTAATATCAGACTTGTGAAAATCATTCACCATAATATTGAAAGACACCCAATATGAACAGAGCCCTCATAACTAGTTAAATACAAAGATGGGTTATCATATGTGTAATTTTCTAGCTACCTTCACTTCCATTAAAGCAGTTGAGAGTTCACAATCATTTGGCTCCCTGCCTTTGCAGGAGGCAGTTCTGGAGAAAATGTATAAAAGCAATGCAGAGAGAGATCAAGGAGAATGATCAGAGGAAAGGACTCACCTCTTTTAATCAGTTTTCCATTTTAGTTGTTTCAAAAGTTAAAGAGGGAAGAGATTTTTTGCACACTCTTTAATTCAGATGTCAGTTCCAATACTTGATGCTTGATTGTTCTGAAACACAATCAAAGTGTAGGAGTTAAAACTACTGGCCTGAAACAAGATAAAATAATTAACATGGCAAGGATCTATGTATTCATTAAAAATCACAGCAATATTGAGATGTTTTATAGCAATGCTCCATGGCAAGGTTTTCACATTGTTCCAAACTCTCCTTCTGGCAACAAAAAAAGAATATTTTGATGGCATAATGCTGCATTTGTGGTGCCATCTCAGCCTTCCTACTCTCCCTGCACAATGCATGAAGAGTTTGTTGGCCTTTTGAGCAAAAGATACCAAGACTGGTTACATGTGATTGCCTCAGTAAATCACTGCAAGCTCACCTCTCCCCACTCGCTCCCTTCCACAACCTTTTCTCAGTCTACATAAAACACCATGGAATCCTGCTGTCTGTGTCTGGAAAAGCAGAGGAGAATGGTGAGAAAACCTGAACCACCCAGCTGTATACATGGTGCTTCCCACACCAGCATTCGATGGGTAGGGGACAAAATTGCAATGGGAAGCCACTGCACATTTAAATATATAATTTTTTTAAAATTATATAAACTGAAAATACTTATTTATGAGCCATTTTCTCTCTCTTGTAAGCAAAGTCATATACATGTTTTTCTCTCTTATTTCTCCAGTACTACTTATGGAGGCTAACAAAAATAAATGGCTTTCCTCTGTGTTCTATATTTGTTCTCTATGAGTCATCTCACTATTTAAGTTTTGTTTCTGATCACCTAAAGGTCTAGCCTATTTTATTCTGTCTTTTTTTATGGGAACAATTTGAAAGTACAAGCCAGAATAAGTGTGAATATTTTGTCTTGTAAAAGCAGCTAACATCTCAAATCAAAATTTTGCTGTAAAGCATATTAAAGGAAAATAAATTCACAGCTAAGGGTGCTTTGATACTAGCCTTGGACTATACTGAAGATTTATCACTACAATAACTTGTTTGATATGTTCTTAAGTTATTTTAATCACTTGATGCTCATTCAAAGAAATACCTTTCCACGCCACAATTAGCTATTGGGGGCTAGTTGTCAGAAAAAGCAAGTAAAAATTTTCAGAGCAAAAATAACCTGAAAATTCCTTTGGAAGCGGGATCTTAGTAAGCACATCTTAAGTAAACATCAAGCTTTGGATTGAAATTCTTTCAAGTAACCACTAAGAGGACAGGAATAGCCTCTGTACACAAGAGGTGATTATTCCTGGGAATTCCTTGACCTCTAAAGCAGTCAAACAGATGACAGCTGCAGCCTCCTCTTTGTTACTTTCTTTGTTTTTATTGTGAATCCTGTTTCAAAGATAAACAATTCTGACACTGCTTCAGAGTCTCTGACATTACTGTCAGGATAGAAACATTCTAGTGTTTTTAGTACTAGTACTCCAATGACAGCACTTGCTGTAGAGCTGGCTTTGGGGGCCTGCCTATCCCTTGAAGTACGTAACTATCTTTAGTGTATTTCTTCTTAATTCTAAATTTAAATTTCCGGTTCTTTCTCTACAGTTGGTCTTTCTTGGTTGGTTGTACAGAAGTACAGTTTTTTTTTTTTTGTCAGAAGTGGGAGAAAACAATATGTTCAATGTAGGAAAATGAGATGATAAAATTATCAGATTGGCAGTGGGATCAAGAGAGATGTACAGAACTAGAAACTGCCATTAAATTATTTCAGAAATGTACAGATTTCCTGTTGACAGGATCTCTTTTCAGGAAGGCTTTAATTTGCCTATAATATTGACTACATCATAAGCATTTCAGATTTTCTGTGAGAGTATAAAATTGACTGAGTATATTTAATTTTAGCAAGTAAACTGGATTGATTTTTTCTTATAACATCTCTTTAGGGAGCTTAGCTTACAAACATAAATCTCAAAAGGAACAAATCCTCCAAGTCCTTAGGAGGAGCCTTGAGTTGTGAAGACTTCTCTGAACCCATTGAAACTCCCATGCTTTGGTTGAGAACCTTGCTGAAGCTGGACTCAGATGGGTTTCTCTTAGCTGACAGAATTTCCTGGATAAGAGAAGTTTTAACTTGTCAGATGTATTTAGTGATGACAGAGACACTGAAGGCAGGCAATGTAAAGGTATCACCTGCAGCACCCAAGTGTTAAGCACACTGTAAGCCAGTGCCTGAAGTGTAAAAAAGAGAAAATTTGAAAGTAACTTTCTGCAAACATCTAAGTATATATGACAGAGTTTTCAGAGATGGCCATGGACTACTGTGCTTCAGATTCTGTACAAACAGATGGCACTATCCCTGTCAACAACCCAAACTAAATCAACATTGACCTAATAGTTTTAAAATTTCTTTAATTCTTCAAATGTTTTGGTCTTTCTTATTTGTGCGTGTCTATGCATGCCAGCCTTCTCTGACCACTTACCCTATTTTTTATTTAATCAGAGAGGTACAACCTGAAGAGGTTCACATAAAAGCAAGATGATGATGGAGTGTACAGAATGACTTCTGTGTGAGGGACAAATGAATAGAGTAACATGACAAAAAAAGAGGAAATTGAATCATGGAAGATTATGAAAACAACCGTAGGACATTAAATCAAGCTGATTAAGAGTCACATCAAAAAAGTGATGCCTCAGGTTTTAGCTTTTATATTTTTCAGATTCTGTACCGCTTTAGTGTGTAGTTCTGAGCTTCATATTAAGGGATAGTAAGCTCTCTCCATAGAGTAGGTGGACAAAACAATTCCTTCTCTAGCTGAGGACCAAGGACAATCTCAGGCCCAAGAGCATAAACAACATGGACTGAAGAGAGAAAAACTATAAGGATGGGACTTCAAAACCTGAAGCTGTAACTGGACAATTAACTCCAATATGCTAATGAACCAGAACCTATAAAAGTGAGAAACCTCAGGACTGGTCATCCATTTTGTGTCCATTTTGAGTTCATCTTGGGTGTAGCTCTGACTTGGCTCTTGTACTGCCCACGGTGTTAAGGCCTCCATTGAGGCCTTTTAATAAATACCTACTTTATTTAACTCTGTCTATCCTCTGCTCTAGGTCAGCCTTCACAAGGCATCCAAAGAAAGAAAGCTGAACAAATAAACAAAGAGGGGTGGCTCTTTCTGCAAAGTGCATTTGTACTGTGGGACTCCTGCCACACCAGGTTATGGGGATAAAATCATACCTTCCAAGAGAGGAAAAAAGTGTGGGAAAATTAAATTTCCTAAATTCAGGTAACTAGAAATGTTTAGAAATGTGCAGCTCAGAAAGAGCCAAAGTTCAAGACATCAGGAGGCTAAGACAAAATATGTTTGACATGTTTGTATATTCTTTCTTTTGATCTCCAGTGCATGAAACAGGGCATGGGACAAAATACTTTTGAGCTTGGTGGTAAATTTGATAACTTTTTTGGGTGTTTTTAGATAGATTTTGTTAAAAAGAAACCTGGAAGAAAGTGTGGCAAAGAACAGGAGCAAAGAATAACCCAGAACAGGTGATTAGGGAGCCTGTTGCATCTCCATCATGGGAGATATTGAACATTCAGTTGAACAAGACCCTCCACAACTTGATAACTGCCTATAATTAAAAAATACCTTACTAGGTAAACTACTCTGTGAATCTGTGTGTTTGGGAAACAGACTCTAATCACATCTATACCATTCCTGTGCAGAACACCAATTCACATTGTGATCATTATCATTAAACCAAATTTCAATGAGGAAATGAAGGGCAGGTCTTCAAGTGTTTTATTACTTACTAAACCATTTGAATTCTCTTCTAAATTATGCTTCTTTACACTCCTGAGGTTCTGCTCATATGCATAATTTTTAATTAACAATACATACTGTAAAGGAAATGGATGAAATTTTTGCCTGTTTTTTTTCCCCTATTTTTTTCATCACTTCTTACATTTTATTAAAGTAATTCACAGTGAAGGTGGATAACTATCCATTTTTCTGTACACAATATCAAGATACTGACCTACATTAACAGCCCAAATCTGTTCCATTACAAAGCTGTACTTAGTGGGGCTTTATAGATACTTCAACCTCTCAATGACGGTGAGTACCTGAGATGACAAATGGCAGATAACCCCTGATGTTCAGAAGAGGCCTCTTTCAGATGATGATTTAGTGCATATTAAGCCATTAGAATCAACAATTGTTTTACTTTTAAAGCACTGGGCAGAAACCTCACATATTTGCTACCCAAATGATAGCAAAATAATAATCACTGCAGAAATTAGCATTGCCTAGTAACTACACACAAATGAACTTCTAAAAATTTAATTACAACCACACTAGTGTAGTAGTAATGGGAATACCATAAAGCTTAGCAATGAGCAGAAAACTCAGTCTTCTTCCTATGAAGCCAAGACTGCAATATCACACACATTTATTGAACCTCATTTGTAAAATTAAGAGTCTCCCTCAGACAATTAAAAATCATGCTGAGTACTCAGCCACAGTAAATTACGAATATAATTAAGTAAATAATAAGAAAGCCCAAGTCCCTACTTAAATGCACTGCCAATTCAGCTAATCCAAGCACAGCAAATATTAATGCAATATTTCACCGTCTAAAGCTCAGCTCCTGATCTACAGTAATAATAACACATTAAGGTTTTGTTCATACTCAGAGCAAACCACTTATTTTCCCCAAGACAACTGGAGCACCAGGTTGCCAGTAATAAGCTGCTCATATCTTCCATCATCCTGCTCGGGAAGGCAGGCTGAGAAGATGAGCACTTTTAGCCTGATTGTATTTGCCACCAATTATAGAGTCACAGTCTTTTGATCATTCCTCACTTTAAACTGAAAATAAGCTAACCTGAAGGATTAAAATCAATGCCAACTAAAGGCCTCTGCAAAGTGTGATTTTTAATTACGCTGCCTTGGGAAGTCACTACACAATCACTATTTGCATTCCATTGTTTCTGCATGCATGCATTGTTTGTGCATACAAAGCACAAAAAAATTGCATTTTGGAAAAACCTTCTGCTTTTAGCAGCTGGCACACCAATGAGAAAAAGTTTAAAGTTCTGTATTAGAGATAAACACTATGCAAGAAATGAAGTGTGTCTAAAATTATGCTGACAGCACATGTCACTTGCCAACAATGTACACTAGCATTGATATGAGCTGTTGTTTACAAGCTCACAGAGAAAGGATTAAATGCAATTTAATTAATTCAAACTTAAATATGTATTTTTACCACTATACAGCAGTGTGTGAATGGCAGACATTTCACTGTCTCATTGCAGTTGTATTATTCTCAGCCCAAGCTCATAAATATTAATTGCTTTTGAAACTGAGTTATAAGTCTTCACATGAGATAAAGGAAAAATCCCAAGCACAGGCTTTCCCTCAACATCAATCCACAGGAGGAATAAAATATTCTCTATGAAATGTTCTCGCGTCAGCACCAGGGGGAAGTTCTGCAGTCTATTCTAGTTGGAGGTAAATGGTTTTAATTTGCTTTTCATTGTAACTGAAAGAATCCATTATATAAAGCCTTAATATTTCCAACCTCTTTCTTAATAAGAAGAAGCTTCCACAGCTCCTCACTTGACTACCCCACTGTGAGATTTTTCATGCAGTGTGAATGAAGAATTTGGCTCTAAAGCAGGCAGAAAACTACAAACAGAGGCAAATAAAAAAAAAATCATAAATCCACAATTTTCTGTATCTACCACCACCCCAAGAATGCATTTTAACAGAAATAAAACCCCTAAATTTAATAAAACTTTTTAATGTGTTTTGTTCCATTGCTCATGCCATTAAGACAGTTGAAACTGGGTTGATAGTGCATGCGTATCAATTTGTCAGCACATTAACAGTTCAGTCAGCAGATTCAAGGAAGGAAGGAAGAGCCGGAAGGAAGTGGCGGAAGGAAGGAGGTGGCAGAAGGAAGTGGCGGAAGGAAGGAAGTGGCGGAAGGAAGGAAGTGGCGGAAAGAAGTGGCGGAAAGAAGTGGCGGAAGTGGCGGAAGTGGCAGAAGGAAGTGGCAGAAGGAAGTGGCAGAAGGAAGTGGCAGAAGGAAGGAAGGAAGGAAGGAAGGAAGTGGCGGAAGGAAGGAAGTGGCGGAAGGAAGGAAGTGGCGGAAGGAAGGAAGTGGCGGAAGGAAGGAAGTGGCGGAAGGAAGTGGCGGAAGGAAGTGGCGGAAGGAAGTGGCGGAAGGAAGGAAGGAAGGAAGGAAGTGGCGGAAGGAAGGAAGGAAGGAAGGAAGGAAGGAAGGAAGGAAGTGGCGGAAGGAAGGAAGGAAGTGGCGGAAGGAAGGAAGGAAGTGGCGGAAGGAAGGAAGGAGAAGGAAGGAAGTGGCGGAAGGAAGTGGCGGAAGAAAGGAAGTGGCGGAAGGAAGGAAGTGGCGGAAGGAAGGAAGTGGCGGAAGGAAGGAAGTGGCGGAAGGAAGTGGCGGAAGGAAGTGGCGGAAGTGGCGGAAGGAAGGGGCAGAAGGAAGTGGCAGAAGGAAGTGGCGGAAGGAAAGAAGTGGCGGAAGGAAGGAAGGAAGTGGTGGAAGGAAGGAAGGAGAAGGAAGGAAGTGGCGGAAGGAAGGAAGTGGAGGAAGTGGCGGAAGGAAGGAAGGAAGGAAGTGGCGTGCGGAAGTGACGGAAGTGGCGGAAGGAAGGAAATTTTAGGCCATGATTATTATATATTAAAAATTCACTGTGAAGCACTGTATATAGACCCATGAATCCAATTACCCTTGCCATTTGACATATATGTATAGAGAGGAATATTTATTCACACAACATATATGATGAAAGTCTCTGCATTGCACCTGCACAGTCAGGTGAAATGTTACAAACAAATCAACTACAATCTTTTTCTCTCAAGTACTTATTCATCCCTTGAAATTTACAACTAAAGTATCTGTACATCATAGAAGTGGTTGCAGCATAACATAGGTTTAAAAACCTGTGTACCTCAAGTAACATTTCCAGAAATATATAACAGTCCTTCCCAAATTACCCTGGTCTCCATATTTCTCATACAGCCTTTACATTGCATCAATTCCCTTTTGGTAACACATATAGCAGTAAATATGTCAGTAGCACTTCAAGAATTACTGTGCTTTTAAACCACTCTGAATTTTCATCTCTCTATTCCCCAAAATAACATGATGGGCAGTAGAAGACAATAAAAAAGCCCCAAGGTTTATTGTTTCTCCTGGTATACAGTCAAAAGTAGACAATTTCAGAGTACATCTTCCAGAACCTACATGTGAATTTTAAACATGCCCAGCTCGTGATTTTATTGCATGAAATACTACTCCTGCAATCATCAAAAATCCCTTTGCTTTAAAATGCTGAGAGACTGCTTCCAGCCTAAATAGCAATCATGAGGCATTTGAGCAGTTTTTGACACTGAACATGCTAAAAAATGGCATCCAGCTGTTGCAGGAAGAAACTTTCAATTACGCAGTTGGTTGAAAATGTGCTGTGTAGTAAGGAACTCTACTTGTGCAGTATTATTAGGAATCTGCAAACAGGGGGATACTTTGATAAGCTAATCATACCATCATACCTTTTCATAAAGGTTGAATTTCTATTACCAGAAATCAATCTGTGTAACACATTATCTGTCAAAGTATTTAAAAGGACGTTTATTTCTCTTTACTATATCCTGGTAAAAATTTCTCTCTCTCTCTCTCTCTCTCTTTTTCTTCATGTGGTCCCTGTAATTCTGCTCTTGCTTTGGAGCCAAAGCTAAACATCACTGTGTGGATATGACAGAAGCTTTCCCTGCAAGTTTCCATGGTTAAAACATCTGTATAGGTAATGGCTTTCACATATAGTGCATATTTTTTTATGTTCAGTCATCATCCATTTGCTGTACTTAAAACTCAAACCTTCAAACCTCCTGAACAAGGCTCTAGTTGCACTTGATGTGGAAAAAAAAAGCTGTCAACAGAAAATTCATTATCTTTCCATCATGCTATACTGGGTGGTAAAATGAGGAAACTTTACTCCTGCATGAATTCCCACCAAACTGAACTGTCTTTGTTAGTCAAGGCACAGTAGGGATTATGTCCTGCACAGATAAGCACTCCTTTTGTTCGTAGAGAAATTGCTTTTTTTTTTTAAATCAGTGAAAACCACATATTTTTCTGTCTTGTCAAAGAGAGTACAAAAGACCTAAGCAAGTTCAAACTAACTTGTCAACAAAGCTGATTCAGAAGTGTACAAAATAACTGTATATGTCCCAGGCTTAAATTATGGCAAGCGTAAGCTCCTGATGCACATCTCAGCAAATGAAGTTACATAGTACAGAGTTTATCTTTATTATGCATGAATTTTTTATTATTTAAAAAAATTTAACAGACAACACTGCCAGGTTGACCCAAAAAACATCTTCTCTTTATTTCGTGCTAATAAGCAGGGCATATGAAGACAATTTTATGGAATTGTGAATACGGTACATTAACCCCATTAGGTACAATAGGAGTTTTCTGCTGGCCTATTGCTGCTCTCACTGGCTGCCAATATTGCTGTGAATTGAACAGAAACATAGGTTGAAGCAAAGAGTTTTTTTTAAAAAACCTACACAATGTAATAAGGTTTATTACATCTAACTACACAAGCACTGGTTTTCAATTATATTTTACTGTGACAAAATTGCAAAAAAATATCATCTATTCAGGAGAATTTTTATACATAGTTTTTTTTGATTATAGAGTTCACAGCATAACAGTATGCAAGAGAATGTCAAAGACAGAACACAACTCCTGTAACTGTGTGCTGTTTTTTGCTTAATTCATTTATTGGCTGCTTGATTAGTTAGTTTGTGCAGTACTTAGGAAATGTAAAACAGTAATAAGTGCTAATTAATCATTTATATACCATTCAACTACAGCTGCAAATTGTACAAATATAACAAAAAATATGAGCTGCATACTGGTGGAGCCTATGTTGCTAGTGAACTTCCTTAATTAGAGAAAACAAAAGGGGAAAGCAGTCATAGACAGCAATCAGGGGGATGTAGCTGCAGAAAGCCTGCTCCACAGTGAGCAACAGAAGCAAGAGATGAGGTGAATGAACGATACTAAAAGTGCTGCCCAATTGCTTGTATTAAGGAGAACATATTGCAAAAAGAGGCAGACCCACAAGGAAAAAATGACAGTTTCATTGAATTGCAAATGAGAGGTAATAATTTCAACATCCACTGTGACAGAATACTTCTCTGTGTTATTACAAGCTCTGGTGGATGCTGCCTTAGACCAATTAATGAATGGAATCATTTGATGCAACAGCATTAGTGCAGTAAGGCTGGAGGTGGAAAGGTGCTCCTGATAATGCTTTCTGATGACCTAAAGAACCTGCTCTAACTGGAACAGCAGTTTCTGCTGTCAGAACAACTTAAGAGCTGAGTGATAAAGAAGAGACAACATTTATCGCTTCTTCCAAGTCCAAAATCATGCATAAATGGATGAAGCAAATGGAAGAGAGTACCTAGTGATGGAAAAAGAGCAGGAGAAAGCATGTAGTAGTATGAAACATGCAGAAAGGACAGAGAGATTAGCTGCTCTAAGAAGAAAACTGTTTTGAGTTCTATGAAAACACGCACAATGGATGAGTAGAAGAACTTGCACATCATTTCTGCCAAAAGTTAAATACCTGACAGTTAACAAGGAAGAAAGAAAGGAAGAAAGTTAGTTAGACTAAATGTAGGTGAAAAGGAAACACTTAGAAAATACTTCTGCTATGACTTCCAAAATTATGCAATGAGTAATAAGGATAGTTAAAATGTACAACTAGATAGTAAAAGGTAAAAATAACTAATGGGACAAAAGATGAAAAATTAGGTTAACATTCATCATCATAAGCAATAATATTAACATTCTAAGATACTATTATTTCTATTATATCAAAGGTTTTCCAAATGAGAAGAAAGGAAAGAGAAGCATTTCCGTTTCTTATTTTTTGATGGATTTATCTTCTTTGGCCTGCCAGTATATGCAAAACAGTCTGCAGAGATGCTTTAATAGCACGACATATACGGATTTTTTCTCATTCTTATAGAGAATGCTGAAAAATCTGATGGATGCTTATACTAAGAGATAGAGAAGTCAAAATCATCTTGCTGTACCATTGTTAAACCCATCTAATAATGCCCAAAAAGTCCATCAGAGTTAATTTATAATTTTCAATTAATTTGCTCTGGCACATTATCAGCCCTTTTTATACTTCATTTTTCTGAGTCTTCCTTTTCTTAGTTTGGGGAATTATCATTCTTTTAATTGTTTATTATTTATGAAGTTATCTTTAAGATTTAATTCTAAATTTAAGGCAAGCAAGGTGAAACCTTTTTAGGTATTCTGTACTTTATCTTGTTTACCATAACTATGGTCAAGGAATCAGAGTTTTATGATTCTGGAAGGCATTGAGAGCACTATCTTTCAATGGAGAATATTAAAATGAGATGTAATTCAGAGTTGTGACTTAATGATCATGGAATGCAGAAAAAATTAGTTCATAAATTTTCACAAGAATAGGTGATTTTTTACTGTCTCTGGGCTAGTTAATCTCATAGAAGTCCCACAGAATTAAAAAATACCCCCAGTAGCTAAATCTTCATGACATGCTACAAAAACTTTTATTGTTTAAGCTTGTAATGACATGCTGGGTTCTACGTGCATGACTCACATTTCTAATGAAGATTTTGTAACAAAACTGGCATTATCCTAAGTATATCTCCAGCATTTTCAATAGATCACTTGGTAAACTCTGCATAATGGAAAATAACAACCTTAAGATGGAAAACCATCCTCAGAATATCATCCAGTTGTTTCTTCAGATGGCCCTTGCCTTTTTCCATTTTTTAGTTAAAAAACTACCATTACTGAAAATCAATTCTCAATATGAAAAAATTCCTTTCATATTTTCTGAACAAGTATAGAGTATTTTCTATTCTAATTTTCCATACAAACATACTCTCTAACCCACTAGAAAAATTCTTCTCCTATTTGGAACTTTGTTACTCTTCACTTTTCAAGTTCACTTTTTGTTAACTCTGTGTCGCTAAAGTTCTTCTATTTAAAATGCAGTAATATTTATAAAATAACATATTCAGCAATGGATCATTCAGAGACTTTTTTTAACATAAGCTCTTGAGGAAGTGATTAATAAATGCACTGGGAAAATAAGCAATTAATGTCTTTGGCACTGTCTCTGTATAATGTTGGCTGAATGTCTGAATGTGTTCACTTTGTTCCTTTGCGGCCTGAACTGTTGCTTGGTAATATTGGCTTCTGTCTGCTACATTACAGAAGACATCAGCTCAGAGATGCTTTCATTCTGGGTTACTGAACTTAAAATACCAGAGCAATACAGTATCTAAGTTTTTCAGCACTTGAATTACTCTCAGTTGTAGCAACCACTGGTTATACAAAAGTCAAATGTGTACATTTGCATGTTTTTGATTAATCCATTTTGTGTTCTGGACTTCCTTCACAAACCATGTCTGTCTAGGTGTTTAGCATCTGACTTCCATGCTGAATCCATCACTAAATGGTAGCTTTCACTTAAATATGCTGGCACTCAAAACTTCTCCATATGGCACATTATAGGCATTGCTTGGGTGGTCAGAGTGTCCATGCATAAACCCCAGCCTGTAATTTGCAAGGAAATCTTCACAGGGGAGGAGCACTCATTTAAACTGACATAGACTTCTCCACTGAAGTTCCACTTATCAAAAAGTTAAAAACAAAGTGATGAGTCAAGTATAAAGACTTGGAGAAATGAAAACTTGTCATGAAAATTCAAATCACTACTCTGAATGCTGGATTAATTTTATTAATCATTTTTCAATTAGACTTCTGGCCTCAAGCAATCAAACTTCTTCAGTCGTGTCAGCACTAAAAATGGGTAAGTTTTCCTAAGAAGTAGGCACAATAGACGTTATTTAAAAATAATTTTAACAGGAAAACAAAAAAACTTTCAGAATAAAAGCCTTTACTTGGCATGCAACTACAATGACTACTGGCTTTTTCTCCAATAAAGTATGACTTGATGGGTTTTTAAATAGCTTCCTAGCATTTTTTTCTGAGTGGCCTGAAGAAATAAAATTGTGAGACTGATTTCACGTTTGCAACCAGAATGAGTCACAGTTTAAGATTTTTAATGCACTCTTTGTACAAAACATCATATCATGACATCACTGTGCATCATTCGTATTCATTGCAAATTGCTTTTATAAATAAATTGCTATTACAATTACAAAAAGACTTGGTAAAATAGAACTTCATCAAATATCTTCACCATGATTTGCTTTCACCTGATTTTGTTTTCATTTCTAGGCTGGTAAATTCAGCCCTGTTACTTGGCTGAATGTTTTGTGGCTTTCTGAAAATGCAGATTTTCAATTGAAGTTTTATGGTACCAGATGAACAATTCGGCCAAACCTGTAAACCAGGCCTGAATCTAACATGTATCTACTGCTCTGTTGATTACAACCTCTGCCAAAACTTTCAAAACAACCACATCGGGAGAAGAAACATAGATATCAATATGATATTCTACTTACTGAACTTAAACAAGAGACTTCCTATACATTGCTCAGAATTACTATTGTTCAATACCTTTTTTTGGGTCCCAGAATCAATAAGCATGGTGTGTTAAGGTTGGCCAAGCCAAAAAAAAAAAAAAAAAAAAAAATTAAAAAATTATACAGTAACCTGTGTGATTTACCAGAGCTGTTTGCAACAATAACCAAAGTTTCCTTACATCCCATTATCTCCAGTTATCATCCCATTATCTTCAATAACACTGTTTTTATCTGGGAAGATTTTTATTCTTCAAGAATAATTATCAGAAAGAATGTTTTGTAGCAATATCCAGTGTACCCTAGTACTGCATTGCGACAGACATTAAAACCAGGAAGGTCAAAGAAGATCCAAGTCATAGAACTGCTGCCATGGTAGGAGAGCTTATCTACTTCAACTCTCAAGGGTCTTGCTTAAGGCAACACATGAGGCTGTAGTTACTGGCCTATAGCCAATCCACCTCATCTATGCAAGCAGTTACCTTTCCTGACTCTTATTTGCTCACTATCAAAATGAAAATTTCTTTTTCTATAGCCACATTTCCCCCCAATACTTTCTTCCACTTTAAAGGTAAAAAAATATTTCAACTTGTGATGGGCAGAAAACTGTTGAAAACCACACAGTACCTCGAGATCCTAAACATTATAATACAGAAGTCCTGGTGAATGAAGGATTTTGTATGTAAAAATTTGAACTGGTCTCGTATCTGTTCTGAAACCAATTCACTGATGTGTCATTCCATACAGGAAGATGAACTGGCCATAACTGACAATTTCATTGGCAATACTGAAGTGGAAGCTATTATTCCTCAAAACCAGAGGGATTGATATACAATACCAAGGAGGATGGTTGGTGTTTGTAGAGCTGTTCCCAATGCCATAAGTGGCTCAGAAGCACAACAAACAAACAAGTGTAGCCTCCTTGCAACAATCTAGACAAAGATGTCCTATGCGCTTCTGGGTTGTGTTTCTCTATGATGTAAAAAAAAAAAAGTATCAGAAGAATTTGTGTACATTTAATTATGCCATACAAGCATACTGAGAAAGTTAAAATGGTTGTCAAAGTAATCATAAGATATGAAAGAAATGATAACTATCCCAACTCAAATATTAATTTATGTTTTAAAAAAAACTTCCTCAAGAATCAAAAAATTAGCAGTTTGTCTTTTTTTCAACCACCCAGTTTAAAACTGTTTCTCTGAAATTTGATTTCATATGCAGGGCCCTCATGGTCTTATATTTTACAGAGCTTCCACACAACCTGTACTTCTCCAGATCACAGTGATTTGAATGCTATGAAGGAGTCCTTTTCACTCCATTTTAACTGTCCTTTTAGTATTTTAAGTTAGTTTCATGCATATACACAAATTCACAATGCCTCTAAACATAAATTTTGGGTATAACCATACTGCAATTTTGCCTGTGCAAGGCTGCATAGATGGGGGTAGTGATGTGACAGTCCACTGGAATAGGACATTCCTGGTTTTCTCAATGTCTTTAGCCTCAGGTTAGCAAGCTCTTCAAATACAAGGGAAGTTTTCGTCCTGTCACCAGCAGAGGGTTCTGCAGTGAAGGAGGATTAATAATTCTCCTTCTTTTGCCTTTCCCAAATTGTCTGCTGTTTCCACAATCTGCAAATAAATTGCACGGTTTGGTTTGCCAATGACTCACATTCTTTGAGTACCAGACACGCAAGAGGAGGTCAGAAATCCTAACTGCACTAATTACAACACAATTACTGATTCATTTCACCTCCCTTTAACTATCCAGAGGGCTGTACAGAACCAGCTGGTATGTCTATGTATTCATAAGATACACATTTATTTTTGTCATGTGAGGGAGGTACGTATGGGAACTGGCGGAGGGGGACTTTTAATCCTTAAAAAACTTTTAAGTTTTTTAAGGATTCGTTAAATGACTGCATTTCTTTTAACAATTCTCCATAGTGGGAATGTTTTGTGGTTTGAGTTTTTTTAAAATGTGTGTGTATATATGTATATTTATATATATTTATATGTACAATGCCTGGAACGGTAAGTCTTAGATTATTGGTTGGACTTCCTGCATACTGTAGTGACCCCTGCATTAAACAGCAGCACCCTAATAGTATCAGGAATCTTTTTTGATGGCAATGCATTAATGGAACAAAGCCCTGATTCACTGCATAAGTGCATGAGGGAACAAAAAAGCCAGCTAAAGCAGGGGGAATGCTACCAAAGCAGGAAATGCTTTAATACCAGAGGCAGCTGAGCTCCCTCAATAGAGCTCACTTTGACTGCAGGATGAAGGGATGGATAAGAAATGGAATTCAGTTGGGACTGAATTAGATTGGTAGGAAAATGTGTCAGATACTTGGATTTAATTTTGTTCTGCACAACCAAGGGACTGTCCTTGGAGAGTTAAATAGGTTTTCATATAGATAATGTCATAATGGTGCATTTCTGATGAAAATAAATTTCACCCAAAAAAGTGAAGAAAAATTGTATCTTTACAATAAATCAATATTTCAAGGTCTATGTTGCAGGATATTTTTTCTGTATACACAAAACAGTAGCTAGGCAGTTTTCAGAAAGAGTATCCCCCTTTGATTTTTAAAGCTCCATGCATGAACAGAGAAAATGGTATGGAACTTCATAATGTTAATTTACTTGCAAAATGGACCATGGTCTTCAGGAGAGAGGTAAAAACAATTTACCAACTCAGTCATCTGAGGCACAAAGCCTAGATGCCAAACATTCAAAAACCTAGAAAGGCACACCTAAGGATAGAAGGACAAGATGTTCAGAGGTACTAAAAGGTGATTAAATGTTTATGTTGCACTGGATTTCAACTGAGATGACTGTTAGAAAGATGCTCTATTTGAATGTCTGAAAAATATGGTATTTCACAACCCTCCTCCCCAGTTTCTTAGTATTTTTAATTAGCCAGATGATATGCCTCATTATAGATTTCTGCTCTGGGAATATATGCAAATTCTTATTCTTTCAATAGGAAAACACATGGAATCTTAATCTTCTAAACATTGTTACATACTCTTATGGTCTGGATAGGTTTACAAAAATGTCATTCAGGTGAATGACAAACTGAACCAACATTAACACCTATCTACCAGCTCATCCCTTGCTGTACTTATGCTGTGAGAAATGGGAAATGTTACCAGGTAAAAATCACGAAAGCCTTTTTACCCTGTCCTAGTCTAGAGTGCAATATCAGATATTTTAAGTGCTTCATGCTGACTGCCTCTCTTGTTGAGGAATACTAAAATCAATAGTTCAAATGCCAGATTCCCAAGTTCCATCTCACTCTATCTTTTCAATTGAAAAGTAACTGTATTTTGCCTTTTAAAAACACTTACTTATTGACAGAGTAACTCTCTCAAATTGTTATCCAGCAGAGGCTGGATGAAAAGGTTTTACAATTTCTATAAGCATACTTAGCCAGAAAGAGTCAAAGTGCATACATAAGTGGAACAGTGTTGCCCAAAGCAAGTTTTTTTTGAATTCTGCAGCTGCCCATGCATGACATTTGCTCTCATATACAAATATTTCCTTGTCAAACACACAAAACCACTTCAATCTGAATCCATTTCATAGAATATCTCTCCCATTGTTTATTTTACGAGTTTATACACAGTCTAATATGGCTATATTTGTGCAGAGAATGATGCATAATTCCTGAGACAGGAAGCTTTGTGTTATTACTGCCTCATTTTAGATACTGCAAGAGTAGCAATAATGGGGGATGAACTGGCCATAGGATGGTAACTGTCTTAAAAATAGTCCCTCAAAAAAGGGCTTTGGGAAAGAGAGTGGAAGAAAAAGAAGTATGGAACATTATAGAGGAATTCAATCAAACAATGAAAGAAAACACAATTAAGCTCAGGAAGTAAGAGCCTTGCTTATACTATCATTTATCAATGGAAAATAACCTCAGTTTAGCGTAATCTACTATTTTCAGCACTGCTTAAGTGCAAAACTTCTAAAACTTGCGAGAAACATGCTACTGGGTTTGTCTAGATTGCTCCAGACTGCAGCACTACGTAGGTATTTTTGAGCTAGTTTGAAATAGTTTGTCACAGTATCACAAGGTGCAGCAAGAACATCTAAGCTCTGAGCTCCATGTTGATAAAATTTATTAATGTTAGTACTTGAGCAGGGGCCTATAAGTTTGCAGTTGGAGAAATTATTATATTGATGTTGGACTAGCTGGATCAGTTGTAGTGGAAAATGCTAAGCCCTTAAAAACTCACATTGATACCATGCTTAGAAGAACCCACCAGGATAACAGAACATGTTTCGTTTAAGCTCACAGGCAAAAGTATAATTCAGATCTGAGCAGCAGCAGAAGGAATGAGAGAATTTTTTCCCAAGTTGTGCATTTTTTGGGAAGTACCACATATGTACCAGGTATTCCTGCAAAAATCCATCCCTGTATATCTGTACACTCTACTCATCCACAACATAAGGAGATGATCAAATCTTAACTTCCTCAGAAACCAAACCACTGACCCAAATGCTCTGGGGAAGGAAGAAAACTTCCTAAGCATTGTTCACGTGCCAAAACCTGTATTTCCAAGAAGACTTTGCAGGGGAGGGAGCTGCCTGGGGCAGGAAGTGCTCACTTGGTTGCACACACCTCCTGTGCAACATGCAAGCTCAGACCACTGAAGAGCAGACCTCTCCCCCTCTTCCCCCTCCTTCCACAACAAAGACACTCATTAGAGGAATGTTAGGATAAAATTTACTTTGAAGCCTTTCTATCCTCACTATTTTTAACAGATGACTCAAACATACTGCTGCAGCAGTAGCAACGTGGAAATGAGCTTGTCCACCTGCAACTTCCTCTCAGCTGCTCACAAGCCCCTTCCTGTTGGATCTCACAACTCAGCTGCACCCACAGCCACTCCCTAATCCTATCCCACTGAATGCATTTTAGCTTGAACTATTTTATTGTTTCTTTGTTGACTTTTTTCTTGTTCTTTTACTTTTGAAGATGCCCTTTTTTGAGAGAAGAAGACTGGGGAGCAGCTAAGCTTCATAAGTGTTAGCTGATTTGATTTCACTAAGCATCGTCCAAACTATGCGCTCCTCTGAATGACAAAGAAAAGCTGCTATATAAGAAAAAGGATTAGCTGCTTGCAAAATAAAACAAGAAGCAATTACAGATGGCATGATCTCTCATCTTCTTTTAGACACAGAATCTCTGAAATAAAAATAGCAGAATTCATTGTCCCTTACAGTCATTTTAAAAGTTATTTTGAAATACTACCCTATTTCTTTTCATTGTATTGAATAGGCAAAAGTTTGTTCATTTTACAAAGACTGAAGAAACTTAAAGTGTACCACAATAAAAATGAGCAATTTATCATTTACGAAGGGGATAAGTCACAGTCTCTTAAAAATTTTTAACAGTTTGATTCTCTTGCACTTTGGATTGACACCTATGTGCTCAATTCAAATCAAATCAAATCAGCTTTCTGTGACAAGGTAAATAAAAGCTCTTTCATGCAATCAAGCTGTTAAAGAAAATGACATATATATTGATGTTTCAAAAGTTATTTTCATATAATTATATTAAAGATGTAATTATGAATCCCAACATTTCAAATTCATATTTGCATGTACTGCTCATGTTCAAATAATATATCTGAAAAATGTAATGAAAGGGTAAAGATATAAATATATAATGTTTTCATAAATAGAGCTTCTGAAGATATTTCATGATAATCATACTCCCTGCACATTATACCATCAGTAAAGTTGGTTTCTTTCTGACTATATTGAGATGTTTATTTCCTCCTGAATTATATCTCCAGTCAGGAGATGGATGCTAATTTGTAGTAAATTGTCCTCTAGATAAACACAGTTGGTTTAACATCTTATAAAAAATAGTGTTGTTTTCGCAGCTCATGGTCCACATCTTAAAGAGTATGAAAAAACAGGAATTTCATAAGAATCCCCTCAAAAGCTGTCAGAAATTCAGTTTTTCCTGTATAATAGTTGAATAAAATTAAAAAGCAACCACATAATCACCAGTGAAACTACAGCTGTTCTTCAACTCCTTTTTAAATTAAACAATGGCACTGAATGCTTATTCACACTCATCAACTTCAGTATATCAGAGAAATATCAATTATTTCCTAAAATGCAAATGGAAAGAGGTCTTACCTTTATACCATCTGAATGTGAAGTTATAAGTATTCTGACAAGACTGCAACTTGCTTTGCCTGAGAAAGAAAGCCAAGTTTCCCACATTTCAACATGGATGCTGAGAATACAGGGCTAAAGACCTCTGCAATAGATTATCACATCTGACACATTTAATCAGTTTGGACACACAGCCTCTTCCCTTTGCCAGTTTTAAAAAGATTGTCCTTGAAGAGGCAAACAAACTCTGGGCTTCTGGAGAAACAAAGATTACTGTAAATGCAGGTGAGGGAGCATCTTCCCACAGGCCCCTTTTATTTTTTTTTTTGTGCAGAAAACAGAGAAAAATTGCCTGTCACAAAGATTGTGTGCTCTGATCTGTCCTATTTTAAAGCTTTATAAATACAGCAATTCAAAGGACTGTTGCTTATAGCAACAAATATAAGATAGTACAGATGGAGAGGGGAAAAAACATTACTGCAAACCGATCATTGTGCTCAGTACATTTTCACCTCTGAGAGTATGTTGGGGCTTGATAAAGGAAGAAAATGGCAAACATTAATATTGCAGTAATGAAGGGTAGGCTTGTTGGTGTTCACATACCCTAAGTCACCCTGAGGAAGCCTCCTATAATTTAAACACAGGCACTTATCTCTCAAAAGTGTGTCTCAAGCCAATTGACTGATAAGGTATAATTTTTTAAACAGGCAGCAAATAAATTCACTGTCAGCTAATTGCCTCACTATATTTCCTTTTCATTAGAGATAAACATTTCCAAGCATTAGGTAGTAAATATTTCCATGGGAAAAAAAGAGTTCTGACTAAAGATTAGCCCTTCGGTAAAACCACAGTAAGTTGAACAGCTATGATTGTGCCAGCATATGTTTGGCTGAGAGAAAATAATACAATATATAATAATGTATAATCATTAACTAAGAAAACATAAATTTTTGGTAAAAGCACAGACATATTTCCCTTTGATCTAGTGTAGGTAAGATTTTACTAACTACAAAAATTACCTGACCAAAGTGTTCTCATAATTTGTCTGACACCAATAACAACATCAAAGGGTCACAGTGCCCCAGTTCTCCACCTAACTGGTAGGTTAAAAATGTCACCAGTGATCTGTTGGTACATCTTTCCTCTATGCAGCAATACAGGCACAGTAGTCCTCAAGGTTTATTCTTCTGCAGCAAAGTCCAATATAGATAGTTGCTATTGATTCCCTCTTCCATCAAAACCACTGGTTATGCAAACTGGGTGCCCACTTTAATGAGCTGTTGGGCTGCTTCTGTATTGCCTGTCCCCATCAGCCTTGCACATGCCAAACAACCACATGACAACTGAGTTTGCTTAAACATGATTTCTAAGAACTCAGCCAACACTGGAGAAGGAGCACACAAAGGAATATAACATAGTCTCCTCTCTCCTAGCAGCAGCCTGTTTTGTGAATTGCTTCATTTTTTGCATAATTACAGGGTAGAAGCCATTGTTGACAAGTTTTAACAGTGAAATGGGTCTGATATGTTGTACTGGAAAGCTGGTAACAACACATAGCTTGTGAAGGGGCATTGACTGTTATGCTAAAGTTTGTGAAATGCAAATTTTTTAACATTTTCAGGAAGGCAGATGACTTCTCTGGAAGCATTACAAACATAAAAAATGACTGCTTTCACTTTGAAATACTCTGAGATGGGGAGGAACAAGGAAGTACAAGGGGCATGGCCTTGATACTGTGCCTGGCATTTGGTGCATGTGACATCAACTGTTCAGGTCCCATGAGAATTACAGGCCTGTAAAAACAGAAGTGTTGGATGTAAAGGTAAAATACAAAGCATTGGGAAACAGCCAAGACACAGTTTGCAAAAAGAAGTCATGCTTCATTATGCAGCATGTGTTCTTTGGACGGGTTTATGACCATGTGGATAAAAATTATCCATTCACCTACTCTGATGAATTTCTACTTCGATTTCGAAAATTACTATGAAAACATTCCTCACAAAAGAAAAAACAGGGCCACTGAATTTTGGTGCATAAGTTAAGAAGGTAGTCTTTACAAGCTCTCTTTGAGTCAGTCCATAGAGAAAGGCAGATCAAGAGCACAACCTTGGGATCTGTCATGCATTCCAGAACCCGGGTCCTCAAATGCAGGATGGTTTGAAGAAGTTCCTCCTCCTAGTTTAGGGAACTCCCTCACCTTCAGTGCTAATGTTCTGAAAGACTGATGGGAATCTTGTTCAGTAACACCTTCACAGCACATGGACACGTCACCACAACCACCAGGTTTGTAAGGAACTAGCCATGACGCTGTAGCTGAGTCCTGCTGTCCAAGCTGGACTGGGAAAGCCTGCTTGACGCTGCTGCATGTCCATCTTTTCCTCATAGTATTTACTTGGCATAGACCTCTCAAAGAAGAAATGATATTAAAAAAAACCAAAAAATGCTTTCATTTGGAACAGTGAAGAAAGGAAGAAAGAACACAGGTTCAATCTGATTATTCCAAGTCTTTTTCACTGCATTTTGTTGGCTGCTTGAACTTGTGGTTGGAAAGGAGAATTCCATGTGAATTTTCTGTAGATGATCACCATTTGTTTGCCTCAGCAGGATTCTCTCGTACTGTGCAGCTCAGCAACTTCAAAATAATTGTTTTCTATCCATTCATTTGAAATTTTGGATGGCAGTCTTATTATCCAGATTGCTATTATGACAGCATGCAGGTTTTTCAGGATGAATAGAGTACTTTATTAATGTTTCTATCCAATAATTCAGGAGCCAGCTGCTCCATAAATAATATGAAATCATCTTCGACATTTGAAAAAAACAGGTAATACAATATCAATCTTGTGGCTTCATTTCAGAAAATCTTATTCACCTATGAATGGTTATTAGCAGTCTGAAATAAAAAGTGTATTTTCAATCATTCTCTTAGAGAGCTTCCGGCTTTAAAGGTTTTGGTGTACACCACATCTGTCCATGTTTATACATTTTGATAGAGGTAGTCTAGAAAAATCCATTTACCATCCAAAGCAGTTACATTACATGTATATTAAAATGTTCTATTAAATTATTTCATCAATAAAATTACCAAAGCTGTTGTTTTTAGGCTTGAATCACAGGTGAAACACCTAAATGACCACAGAAAGTATATAGTTTTGTATTTATTTTCCCCTTTCTATATAAGATGACGTCATTCAGTATGCTCAGGACAGAGTTTGTTTCTCTCATTACCCTTCAGTCTGTTACAGGCTAGAGCCTAGGTAAAACATCTGAACGAATGGCAAAAATTACCACAATTCTCAAAAGTGACAAATATTGCAGTGAAGTCATAAAAGGGGCTCAAGAAGAGCACTGCACTTTCTGTGAGATAAAATTTGCCTGTCAAGGAAGACAAAAGAATATTAATAGCTTTTGGGTCTGTGCTTAATGAAATACTTCCCAGACTACTTGCAAGCTCCTTTATTGGGAACAATAACCTTTTGTCCTGAGATCAGTGACACTGTTTTAATAAAAAACACCTTATGAAGTGAAGTTTGTTCTCTTTTTGTTGCTCTAGACAGTAAAACCTACAACAGTAGTGATTCAAACGTAAGCAATTTCCAGACATAAAATATGACTGCAACTATCATTCAAAAAAATTACCTTCAAATGAGCCAAGATACATAAGAATAGTTCCTAGTTTGAAGAAAATACCACTATAAACTCATGGTGATGCAACTAGATTTTAAACACAAAATAATTAAGAATTGAGACAAAGGCCACCAACAACAATCAGGTCACAAAGGTCCATCAGAGAAGCATAGGTCAGTATTGATGTTATTTTTGCTTATCTAGCTCTTATTTTTTGCAGTCAGTTAAGAGAAAATGAGGGACAATTCATCATGATTGTTTTATAAAATATTTGGGAGTGATCATAGGAAAGAATCTACATGCTCTGTGACTAAGTTTCAGTTATGAGCATAGGAAAAAAACATGTAAAGGACAAAAACCCCCACATTAAACATGGGAATGAAACTGGAAATAAAAGAAGAAAAGGCAAAAATGATGTTAAGGACAAAAAAGCACCAAACACAGCATTGGCTGTAAATATGAGTGAAGAAGAGGGAAGATGCCAAGACTTGCTAAAGATCAAAGTTCTCACTTTTAGAATAGATCTGTATTCTGCTAGACTTTTCAGTGGGTCTTGAAATATTTATGATCATATTTGCACAGAGTGCCACTCCATCCTCAGTTAACAACCAATGAGTATCACAGTAGTGTCACACTAGTGCATGGCAAAGGAGTTCACCTGACCTGTCATCACAAAACCTGCCCTAGAACTCCCTGCAAGATTGCTGCCTACAGCACATCAGTTGCACAACAGACACTTCCAGCAGCTCTAGAGAATTTACAGAAGTGTGAGAAAGCAATACAGGAGTGTTTTTTCCACCTTTACTAGTAATAGTAGAAACATGAAACAGTTTAGGAAAGTCATTTTTTTGCTGCACTACCATACTGAAATCTGTATTATTAGGTACTTTAAATTTAATTGCTTGCTTTTACCTAGCTTCCTTCTTAATTTGTTTCTTCTCCTTACCTTATTCATCTTTAAAACTGAATGACTCAGCTGCTTCACCAAAAAGAATTGTGTCCCTGCCATACATCTTGTCCTGTAAAAATAAACTATGATGATAAGTGCTTCTATTCAATACAAAGCTTCTTGAAACAGGAGTTTTTTATTGGACTATCTTCCTCTTGTTCAACAAGAAGCAGTGTTTCTTATGCTCTCCCCTCTTTCCATCCCCAAAATTCCTGACTGTCATGTTATTCATTGAGATTTTCCCAGTGGTTGCTAACAAGGTTGATCACACGCCAGGACCTCCTTCTCTGCATGCAGGAACACAGATCAGCTCGGTCTGGCTATGCAGGCAAGCACTGGTCAACTTTCACTTAATCTCCTGTGATGCGAATAAAGAAACACTAAATTAGCTGTGTGGAATGATTGAAACACTACAGTCCAATGATCAAACGCCAGCACAGAGCTGCCACAGAAGCTCAGGCCAGTAATGAAACTTTTCTGCTTTACTGAATCAGTTAGTTTGGATTTCAGGTCATTCTTTTTATCAATGTTCAGAAGCAGGAACTGAGCCCACCTGGAGAAAGAAGAAAAGGCACTACTTCTGTTTGCTGCCTTTTAAATAAAATTAAATGCTTTTACAACAGGTACTAAGAGCTCACTTTTTCAACATGACCCAAACTCCATCAGAAAATGGGATCATTTGTCTTTAATCTACTGGGTAGCTGCTTGCAAAGCCACTTTTTAATTTCACGTTGCTGCAGAACAAACAAAGCAAGCTGCTGCTGAATGTTAGCACAGAGTGTAAGTACTTGAAAGTGCTTCTAGAGAAAGAAATTAGGATGCCAAAATAAACATAATTTAATTCCAAATGCTTAAGTTTTGCATTAGGATGTCATACTATAGAAATGAAAAACCAAAATTTCTAAAATAAAGCAAGCATGTCTGTTAAAATGTTGATAATCTAGCCTGGAATCTCTTCATAAAACATGTGTGAGTGAAACAACCCAAAAGCTTTAATTTCTTTTTAAAATCATAGCCAACTTTATATTTACAATCACCATGGAGAAGTAGCCTAAAGGATCTAATTTCATTTCACTTGGCAGTATCTGGGAGACAAATTGCCTGTTTTACCTTCTCCTAATTATCATAAATGTGTTCACAAGTTCTTCAATGCATTATTTCAAGTAGATATGCTCCCTCAGTAAATATATTTCTCACTTATGGAATTACTTCTGAACATTAAATAAGTAAAATAAAGCTTTTCTCATTTAGGAACATCAGCTATCAGGACAAATGATGATGAGCTAAATGCTCACGATGTGGAAAGAAAATCTGAATGCCATCCTTATGGATATATCTGTGACTATTTATAGAAGGTGCAGTAACTGGGAAAACTACATGCTTTACCATATCAGAATTTTAAATGATTCAGTAAACCTCTTTTGCCATTAGAAATACCAGCATTTTAGTGCCGCTGAGCCAAACTTTAAATATGTAATGAAACTCAGTTTAATTTGAAGCAGGGAAGATACTACTAAAACATGGAAGTCTGAATGAAACTCTGAAAGTCTTTAAGTCCAACTGTGTTATTATGTGTGCAATGGCACAGGAATCTGACGGAAACTAGACTGGTTCAAGGAGGGCAGGCTGAAGGCAAATGCATATCATCAAATTGCAGCTTCTGTTGCAAATGGGGATGACAGTTCCTATCTACTTTACTACTGATTGAGAGCTCCTTAGTGTAGCAATAGTCATGAACTCTGCTAAATTTAATTTCTATTTCCTTTTGACAACAGGCAGGAAAGCACGCTGTCAGTCAGCTTTTAATATCCATTACTTTGCACATTGCAAAAAGCCATTCCAGATTTTAATTTATTTTCCAAGGCTATTTCAGGAAACTCTCAAGATGAAATAACAAGCTGAATAAACAGCCCTGAATTGCATATGAGGGTTGAGTATGGGAACAAAAGAGAATTGGTGCCAACCAAGGCATCAGTCTTGGCCACATGTTTTTTGGGGAGTGACTTAGAGGGGAGGTTAAGAAACAAAGTTTTAGCATGACAAAACCTAAAATTTACCTCATTTTGGGGTTCTGGTTACATTTAGTATCACCAGGAGCGGTGGCTTCCATCTGGCCCAGTCACCCCCTAAGAGGGTTCCTTCCTATGGAAAGCAGGATGTGGCAAAACAGGGCAGGAGGAAAGATGCATTCTTGTTCTTATCCAGCAGGATGCTGGGACCCAGTTGGAATGCCTTCCCATACTGGGAAAGGACAGAGCATTTCTACTAAGAATTATAGGTTCTCACCTTCAAGACATTCGGCATGTGCAGTGTTTCAGTACCTGATCCTCAGAATGAATGGCTTTTGCTCATCTTTTCCCTGGGCAATAGACCATTACTGAACAAAAGACTTGTCATGGCAGACAGGAAATACAATCTCAGATTGCCAGAAACAAGATTCTCCAAAATCATTATGACTTCCTTATTGAACCTTAATGCTATATTCACTGAAAGTCTTTGATATCTTTATTACTTACAGCAGTAAATAGCATAAATCTGGACAGCTTTGTAATAGAAATACCACTCTGACAAGCAGTTTCTGTTCTCATATCACTGTTGTTGTCTAGAGGAACTCGTAAAATATATATGATCAAAACAGCTGCATACTCTACTTTGATTAACACACAAAAACCATTCACCAGACAAAATTCAAGGCATCCATGAGACATTTCTACAACTCTGTCTTGATTTATAACAATTGAGGTTTTGACCTAAAATATTTGAGACCAGTATGTGACAAAGGGTAGGGTTTTTCTGCATAAAAATTGTTTCACTGTGATTGACACATGCACAAGGGTGCAATATTTTTAATTCAGACGTTCTATGTAAACAGCAAATGAAATTTAAAATGAAAGATCTTTAGAATAAAGGACTGCCAGCTAGAACACCTTGTTAGTTCAAGATCTCTCTGGGTTTCTCTCCAGAGAAAGTTTTTAAATATAACATCATAAACCTGAAGCCCACTTTCTCTCTTAATCACTGTATCTCTCTCATGAGGTGTTGGATAAGTGCAGCCTAGCAATGCCCAATATTACTCCTCCCCTGTCTCTGAAATATTACTGAGCATACTTCCTGGTACATTCAAAAAAACCAAACATATTCAGAACACTTGCCAATGAGAAAAAAAGAGTAACTTATTTTCTAGGAAGATATTTAACTCTATCTCAGCCAAAACAGCACAGAAATTTAGGATTATATCACAAATAAATTTTTAGATTTATTAAAAATCCAAAACTGCAAATTTAATGCCTTTTAAAAGAGGAAATGTATTTGGTTGTTAAATTAGAATAATGGAATTGACACAATTTGGGTTACTGGACCATTTTTGTGAAGGTCTTATTTTATATGACTATGCAAATTTCTTCTCATCCATCTGCTCCAATTTTGCCCACTTTAAAAGGGATGACAACTACATTTTAAAAAGCAGAAGTATTGAGCCTTCACTCTTAGAAGATGCAAAATCAACACAGCCTTAAGATAAGAGAATCTTTACCTGTAAAAAATGTCCTTAATCACTTTCTTTCTTTTCGAACAGGGATCTGTGAGTGCTTTCCACAGTGAGTGCTCTTCTCATATGAGAAGAGACATTACTGTGTACACACTTAGATTTTTTAAATTAAAAGATCATGTTTATGTCCTTATAAGAGCAAAGAAACTATCCATTTTTCAACAGAAATCTATTTACATTAAAAAAAAAAATCTTAACAGTTCAGACTTGTGCTTTTGGTGAGTTTGTGGGCTGCACAGTACAAATTGACGTATTGAGAAGTAAATGCAGCCACAGGTGAAGAATTCAGATTTCTCATATGGGTGATGTGAGTTAACTTCATGCCAACTTCATAATAACAACAGCAACATGGGGTTGGAAGGGTTCTCTAAAGTTGACCTAGCCTAACTCCTCTGCAGTGAGCAGGGACATCTTGAACTAGATCAGGTTTCCCAGAGCCCCACCCAACCTGACCTTGACCTTGAATATTTCCAGGGATGCAACATCTATCACTTTTCTGGGCAACTTGTTCCAGTTTTTCACCACTGATATTGTAAAAATCTACTTCCAGATATTTACTCTAAATCTACCCTCTTCTAGGTTGAAATTGTTATCCCTTTCCTATTCCTACAGGCACTACTAAAAAGGAGCAGCCTTCATCTTTCCTGTAGTGCCCCTTTAGGCAGTGAAATGCTGATATAAGGTCTTCCTGAAGCCTTTTCTTCTGCAGGCTGAACAGCCCCAACTCTCTCAGCCTGTCCTCACAAGGGCTCCAGCCTTCTGCCCTTCTCTGCGTCCCTCTTCTGGTCTTGCTCCAACAGGTCCACAACCTTCTTATGTTGGTGATCCCAGAGCTGGACATAATACTCCAGGTGGGGTCTCTCAAGAGTGGAGGCAGAATTGCCTCCTTTGACCTGCTGGTCACACTTCTGATGCAGCCCAGGACACAATTGGCTTTCTGGGCTCCAAGTAATCATGGCCAGCTCATGCCCATTACAGTCCCCAGCACCCCCAACTCCTTCTCAACAGGGCTGTTCTCCATCTCATCATCCCCCAGGTGGTACTGAAACTGGGGATTGCACCAATCCAGGTGCAGCACTTGGCCTTACTGAACCTCATGAGGTTCACCTAGGCTCACGATCCTGCCCATGTCCCTGGGGATGGCATCCCATCCCCTGGGGGTGTGTCAACACCCACTCAGCTTGGTGTCTTTGGCATAGGAATGTCTGTAGAAATAATAGTGGTTACAAATGATATCTGCTAGCAACACAGCAGTTTTCCCATAATTTTGCAACATACTTATCACTTAAATTAATTCTCGCAGCTGTTTTTGATGAAAAGTACATTTACTCAGAGTTACGTGCAGAATTTTATTTCTTCCTTATACTCCACATTGTCAAATTTCATGTACCTGAACAAAGATGCCTCCTAACTCCATTCCTATACCTACTTTTTATTTTGTAGTGTCCAGAGCTTGGGGCTGCAGACGGCAGCACTAATATAACTGTTGTACCCACTGAAAGAAAGTCTCGGTTTTAGAATTTGAGGGTCCACACCTACTCTTGAACCCTCACAAATACATGAACAATTATAGTGTCTTATTCCTTATTTCCTTATTATTCCAAAAACAGGAAGAAAAGAAAAATTACTTAACTCTGAATCCTATCAGATATTGGAAGAAGGGAATTCCTGACTTAGCCTATCAAGTAGACTGTCTAGACTGACAACTCTTTTTTTTTTTTGTGAAATTTAGTACTCTTTTCCTCACTTCTCTCCCATATTAACATCTAGAGTAAACTTGCATGAACTTCCACACTTCTCATACCACAAGTTCAAACAGTTCACTCAGATTCCTTCTCATTACAGTGACTAGGTGCTATTTGAACAATTTAATTTTGTGTTGCATCATTGCCATCACAGATTTTATTTTCACTTTTAGAAAGGATTTTTAAATCACTTATATAGATAATTTCATTTACCTGTATTCCTCACCTTCTCTCTTCTTGAGACTATAGATCTAAATTTACCTAGAGTTTCTACTGAAAGAGCCTGGCTCAGGACTTGATGCTGCAGTCTGTCAGGTGAGAGGTACATTTCAGCTTCATCTGAGATCCTTAAATCTGTGGCAGAATTACTGAAATCCTCTAATGGAATGTGGCAATGATAGTTTGAAGTATTATCAATTTTTTTTGCGAGTATATTTAGAGATTATGTTCAAATAACAGCATCTTTGCTTGCCTTTATGCATCATATTCAGAGAAGTCTTCTTTTAGCTTAAAGCTATGCCCTAAGCAGATTTCATTCTTCCTGGAAATACATTTTCTGCTTGATTACACAGTGTGCAAAGTAGGGAAAATGCCACTTCACCTGTGGCTATGAAAAAGGGTGGAGTTCTGTAGAGAAAAAAAACAAAAATAAAGGCTTTGATAACACTACAGGGCATCTCAATGCCTTAGAAACATGTCATTCACTTCAGCAATCCTTTTGCTCTATTCCATATAAACCATACATAAATATACTATAAATCCATATAAATCTATTCTATGTATGACTTGAAAGAATGAATCCCATTCCTCTGACAGAACACTATGCATCAGACTGAGTACAAAGAATCAAGGGCTGGAGAACTGGTAAGCAATTTAATGCAAAATATGGTAAAATCCAATCTCTGCAGCTGTATTCAATCTCCATTTCACATAGCAGTGTGCTTGCAACTACCACCAAGGGCAGTCAATGGAAGACATTATTTTTAAGAAAAAATATGGTAGGATGTAAGAACTTTGAAAGACCTTATTTTTCATATGTTTGAAATGTCAACATCTAAGATCACCAAAGTATGTGGTTTACATACAATGATGAATGTTTTTCACTTGCTATGGAGAGGAGTGCAGGAAGATAGCTGGGAGGGGAAGATGGACACAGGCAGAGAGGAGGTGATGAGCAATGGAGAACAGAAACAAGAAAAAAGCCAGGAGTGGAAGCCAGGGTGGGCATAAAGGTTTGCAGAAGAATAAGGATCAAATATAAAGTAGAAGCAAGTAATAGAGATATTGAATTGGAGAGGAATATGAAAATTTATGAATATGAAATGGAATATGAAAATGGCTTACTGGGCCATAGGAACAAGCGCAGTCTGCAGTTTCAGGAACATGGTTCTTCCTTTCTGTTTGACACTTGTAAAACCACTCTGTGAGAACTAAGGGTGGCTCTGGGCTTCCCAGAAGACATTAATACACCAGGTCAAGTCCAGCAGAGACCTACCACAATGACTATGGGTCTGGAGTAGATTGCATACCAGCAGACTCTGAAGAAACTGGTTTCCTAACTGTCAGGAAGAGAAGGCTGTGGGTGGACAGATATAGCAAGAGTATTCAACTAATCAGGGGAAGGTGTAGAGGAGACAGAGATTGAGTCTCCTCAGTGGTGCTCAATGTAAGGTTGCAAGGCAAAAGATACAAGCTGTGACAAAGGATATTCCAATTTTGTTTCAAAATGTAAACTATGGACATTAGTGTCCAAATTCTGGATCAGGTTTGCCCAGAAAGGCTGCAGAATCTCCATTCCTGGAGACCCTTAAAACCTGCCTGTAAAAAGGCCTGATCTACCTACTTAAGATTGGAAATTGCCTCAACTTTGTAGATAGCCAAAGGTCCTCTTCTAAGGATCTAACCTGTTCTGTGATTCTGTGCATCTGAAATGAGGATTACACCCTGAGGACACAAAGTGAGAAGATTTCAGATTACTTGCTTGTCATAAGACCATACATTACAGAAGATAATAATGCAGAAGACTTTGCAGAATCTCAAGACTTCTGCCACCAACTATCTGCAAAGTTTCATGACAAAAGATGTGTCTCATCCCCCCTCTAGTGGCTAGTACACATAGGACCAGTCATTGCTGAAACTACTTTGTAAACTCTAGTGGCAGGTACTTCAGGAGTGAAAGATATTTATTGCACATCTGGTTATCAATACATTCTGACACCATGGAACTAGCAGTGTTTGTTCCCATTTTTTTTTTAAGTTAACAAAAGAGATATGACATATATATTCCCAGCTCTTAAGATCCCTCTCTGTTCCTTATGCCACCTTAAATGTGTTTTCTCCTGATTTTGAATTATTTTTTTCTTCTATTTTCAAACAATTTTTGAACGTCGTGTATTTACGCATATATGCAAATATGTAAATATAGAGGATCATGTCTCTGTGAATGTCCATAACTTTTGTGGTCATATATATATTTATGTACCTATTTCCTCAGTCAAGTTGTATTGACTAAGTAATTACCAATTATGCCAAAGAAGTCTATGCATTCAGACCACAGAAAAACACATCATGCCTCCATGCCTAAGGATTAAAAGAGATATGTGCAGATAAGTATTAAAAGAAAAAGAGGTTTAAATGTTTTGGTCAAGAATTTTAAGAAATGTGGTACTATCTACTGCATCTTAAAGAAAATAATAAAATCAGCATTAAACTTTGCGTTTAAGTGGGCATACTATAAAAATGTTTATTTACAGAGCTTCTGTTCATCATTTACATATGTCAGATATTGAGGGCACACGGAAATGTACTGATGTGAATTATTTGGATATGATTCTTACAACAAATACAAGTAAAGAAGACAAAATGAGATGTTTAAAACATACTTTGCAAGACAAAAGTTTAACTACTGGGCAAAAAGATATGAATTTCCACATGCATGAAAAAGCCAGAGAAAAATTTCCAAATATTTTGATAATAGCAAATGAAACTAAGTCATTCAAGTCAATAGAAAATTAAATTACTGAAGAAAACATGCAAGAAGTGGTAATTTGTGTTATAGTTCCAGCTATGGTAAAAGACAATTAACATTCTGAGACTCCTGTGCATCTGACCAGCAACAATAAGACAAAAGCTTCCTTGCAGCATAGCAAATATCAGTTTCTTGCTCATGAATCTAGACATGCCTTCATGCAACTCATTTGGGCAGGCAAGTGGTATCAGTTTTCTAAACACAGCCTTGCATGTTCACAGCTGGGAAGCTTAAATTTGGGTGCCAGTAGGTAAAATGGGTTCTACAGGCAATATTTTAAGCATCCTAACAATTTCAACAGGACAAAGCACCTGCCTAAAGCAAATGTGCAAATGGGGAGACACCCTAAGCAACTAGCTTTGACTAAATTCTTAGCTCTTAGCTTAAGTTAAATAAAATACCCAATTTTATTTTCATTTTTCTGATTTATATACAACTATTGGATTAATCAAGATATAACTGGTTTAGCATCAGCTATAAAAAGGACAAATAAAAGTCTATGCTAGGAGGTAAGTCTGTTCACAAGCATGTGAAAATGAAAAGCATATTAATCAATCCTATTTTAACAGCCATAGCAGCATGCCAGAACTCCAGTTACAAAAACTGACAGAAATTTAATAATGCCAGTGCAATGCTAGTGATTGCCAAGAAAAAGTTTTTCATACTCTGACAGACACCAGAAAAAGAGTTGGAATTGACCAAGAGAGGAACAAAAAAATCTGACAAATAATTACTAATTTGGCCAGAATAAAAGCATGTTCACTTAACAATATGGTATCCTGAATATCAGCAAACACCTCTGAAGATGTAACTCATGAAAGTAATTTCACAGATCTGCTGAAAAAAAGAAACAGGGCATCCTCAAAGCAAAAACTTTCCTTCCTTAAAGAAAAAGTTTATGTAACAGGGCACAAAGTGTACATTCCACGGAGAAGCACTTCAAGATTTTTTCTTGCATTTTTCTTCTAAAATTGCACAATTTCCCTGAAGTTTTACAGTTCCAAGATACAAAATGATTCAGACAGCAATTGACTAAGTCACAGATTGTTAAGTATTTGAGGATATACAAATGGTTCTTTTCCATAAAGTATGATGGCTAATTTAAATACCATAATTTTAAGTCCTAAATTGCTGTTCCATCATCAATCATTTATTGAAAACCAACAAGTTTTACTATTCCATGAAGTGATCTTGGTAATTTGTATTACACAGTTCAGGATCTGCTTGGAGATACCTGGGGTAATATATTTGTTATGCCAGTCCTTTGCAGATGGACTTTACCAGCTTTCACTGATTCAGCTAATTAGTGCACTAGATAGTAGTTATTAAGCCTTTCAGCAAAGTCAGCTTGCCTGATCAAATGATACAAAATGAAAAACTGCCTGTGTAGCAGGTCACTACACTACTTTTCTCCAAAGTACTGGTTTAGGAAAAACAAGTGCAAAAGCGAATCTACCAATGGACTAATTTCATCAGTTTTGAAGGTTACAAGTAACACATCTTCCCAGATGAGTTGATACTGAGCTCTGTCATTTTACTGACCTGCTGTGCGATTAAAAAAAAAATCTGTGTAACTGTCAGCATAATAATATTCTATAAATAAGTTGAACTAAAATATGACATTATTTGTAGTAAAAAATCCTGAAAGGAAAAAAAAAGGGCACAAAATGGCAAGGATAAATTTCTTTCAAGCATAACTTTAAGAACAGAAATACTGAAAAATATCTTTTTGAACAGTGAAATTTAAGATAATGATAAGGAAAAACAAAGGGACTAGATTTCATTTCATGCTGTTCCATATCAATAATTCTCTGAATTTCCCTTATGGAAAAATGATTTCCACTCTAATGAAATTATTCATAGCTCTAAACCATTTTCCTTAGTGATCACAGTGTACATTAGGAGGACTTCTAGAAGAGAATGTTTCTCTCAAAGATTTATTATTGTGAGATTATGGTAAGATGATCTGGATGGCTCAGTGATGAAATCTTGTCATCCTGGCAGAAGTACTTTGCTCATCCAAGAGGCAGGTGAACATTTGAAGCAGCCCATAGAGCTCTGAAGTTACAGGGATTGAACAGAGTCTGAGCAAGCTCATATTGACTTGGCACTAGACAGAAAAGCAGCAGCAAGTGTGAACTATTAACCCTACACCAAGCAATATATGTTGGCATGAGCAGTGGAAGAGATCTACTTATCTGTTTAATTGAAGGAGGCACTGCAATAGCAAGAAAAGGATGTGATCAGGGAGGTAGAGGAAGGGATAAAATAATGCACTCTGACATTTTTAGTGTGGCTGTTAGATGTTTGCTTGAAAGAAGAAAAAACCCTTTTCCTATGACCAGTATCAGTATACCAGAAAATAACTAAAGTAAAACACTCTTGCTGAGCAAATTTCATATGTGGTATTAAGCACACAAACTCCAAAATATGGTTTTTGCAGATCAAATTTCCAAACCACCCCATGAAAATATTTTCTCTCTAGGTCCTGAAACAGAAGGATTAAAAAATAACAATATAAGATATAGCTAAAATAGTATCTGTCAAAATTGCAAAGGTAGTGTAATTGACTATATGAAAAGTCACATATACTGGTTCAGCTTAGGTTTCATTATTAAAAAAAACCAAACCAAGATATTAGAAAACACAGTGGGTGATAAATGTTTTGACATGACCCATGGGACAACCCAGATGACCTAATGACTCCAGCAGTGAGCCCACCCTCAAGTGGGTGACACTGAAAGGAAATCCAGTCACCAGCTGGATTTGGACTAGCCAATGAGGTTCACAGACACCCGCTCCTACTCTCCCCTGCTGTTCTCTGCCTCACTTTCTCCCCACAAAAGCCTCTATATACAAAGAATTCTCATGGCAGACTACCACGTGACACACTCATGTGGGATAACAAGCAGAAGGGAGGAGCACAGTACCAGAGCTCAGGCTGCACAGAGTGCCTTCCTACCAGAGCTCTTCTGGCAGCCAGGTTATGGCACAAACAGCGCAGCTTTCCTCCATCCTGGGAGCCTGCACGGCCGACCACAGACCCAGTCTGAGCACCTTGGCTAGCACACAAGAGATCAGAGACTAGCTGTGACTGCAGAGAAGCTAAATATATTGGAAGCATAGCTACAGCTGCAGCCCTTGGCTCATCTTCCAAGCCTCCAAGCTCTTGCAGATCAGGGATGCTGCGGTGAAGGAGCGTGCAAGGACATGTACAGGTTGTAAGAGAAGTGCTTAGAGATGGAGGCAGCTCTGGAGCATTTCTTGCAACCTGGTATGAGGACAGTTTGTACATTAGGGGTGAGAAACAGGGCAAGCAACACAGAGCTGGAGCAGCCAGAAGGTGGGAGGACGTGAATTTAGTTGAAGAAGCAGAAATATGGAATGAGGGAGTGGGGACTTACCACAGGAAAAGCGGAAGATCTTATTTTGGATAGGTATAGGGAATCCATCAGAATTTGCACTTTGAAGCAAGACTTCAACACCCAGAAAGTTTAGCAACTCTGCACTTCCTACTATAAAATTATTCTTTTCTCTCAATGTCACTTGCACCTGCATTAAACTGTTCTCCCCCTGCCCCATCCTGCTTTGCATCCCACACCTCCTCCCAACCTCACTTAGAATAACTTTTCTATACAAACTAGGGAACACACCCTCCAGGGGCTTACATACCATATCTTTCTGTAATATCAAATAAAATGCAAAATGAACTGCACAAATTCGAACTGTGAAAGTGGGCTGGTGAAGAAATTGGGCTCCACAGTTGTCCTTGTCTCCAGGGGCCTGTGTGTTCATCAGTTTCCTGGCAGGTGGCAGGGCAGGCACCAAAGGAAAATCATAAAACTTTTGACTGCATTCTGTGCCATGCACGTGCATCACGTGGGGCCAAAATCTACAGTCCTATCATACAACTTAATTAACTTCAATGGGATTTAAGTGAATTTTGTTCATTAATCTGTTCTCTGTGCTTCAGGAATTACCCAGGTATGCCATGTGGTAGCAATAGCCCTAAATGCCAATAAGTTTAAAAATCTGGTGCTATCTTACTTATTGCTATTAAAGTCAATGCAACACCACAGTGGTAACCTTCAAGTACAGTTGACAGAAACACAGGCTAAACCCCCAGTGCTCAGACTTACTTTCTGTGTGTGAGGGAAGTAATGATTAAAATCCTTTTGAAGATCAGCATCAAAGCCTATTTTGCTATTGATTTATACTGAATGTTAATAATTAAACAGATGACATATTTCTCAGTTTCCTCTCATTGAGACCCCGTAAAAGGTAATCTATTTATATTCCACTCAAGATCTCTAGTGGTTCTTTACTACCTCAGTATCCCGTAAATACTCACTAAGCTTATTATGTAGCAGGACTAATATTTCACTTGAATTGGTAGGAAAATGGCTTCTTTAGCTCCCAACAATAGCTGTTGCTGATTCTGTGAAGTGGGAAGGATCTGCGTAACACGCAAAGAAGATGCCCAATCCCTTTAAGAGCTTCTTTAAAAAGGGATTGGACCCAATTCATGAAAAAAATGTGTATGTTCAGTGGGTGGTAACGTTGATGCAGTTCTTTTATGTATATGAGGGTTAGCCAGAGTGTCTGAATAAAAAAGGAAGCCAATCTGCTTTTATTCAGACATAGCACCATGTGGGCTGAATGTGAAGAATAGAAATGGTGTATTAAATGCGATTCTGAGAGGAGACTCATTTTCTTGTTAGTACAAATTATGGGAATAGGAACCCAGCTGAAATGTGTAACACAATGGTATATTTCAGTGATGGCTGTAAATGTGGGTCTCAGAAAAAGTTGGTTTTCCCATAGCCGAGGATTATGGCGATATTTTTGTTTCTGCTGTCCTCAGGGAAGACCTGTAATCACCTGTGAGAGAAATTACTGATTCCAGTCCTTCTCACACTCCCTTCTCACAGTGGCCCAATGTGTGTTAGACTGCCCTTTCAAGAGTCTGCAATAATAGTGACATAAAGACCAAACCACATTAGATATCAAAGGTACATTTTTCCTTCAGCCTATTTGTCCTTGTTTATCTCCATTCTAGGGCACAATTAGAGGGACCAATTGCAGCAGAAAATTCTTGTACTTTTCCCAGATCAAATTTACATTTGTAACTCATTACACATCTCATAAAATGAACAGCTTTTTAAAATTGAAAATCAAACCATCAGTCTCTGCCAGATTAAAAGTAAATAAAGAAAAACAGTGCAGCAATTTAAGGCACACTTGAAGTTCACAGGGGTTACTGCATTTTATTAGAATAAGTCTGATATGAAGCACCTATGTCATTAAACCCACTGCTGCAAGCAAAAACTTCTTTTACAGGGATAAGATTTTAGAACAGCTTCTTGGTAATTTTGTAACTGGATTTCTAGGGAAAATCAGTGAAAAGGATCAAAAAAACTTCAGATTTCTGTACAAGTTCTTTTTTTCTGTTTCCATAGAGAAGTGGAAATGTAGACTGCCTTGAAAATGTGGTCTGCATAAACTGATCAACTCAGTATCATGTAGGAGACTGAACTCTCTTACAGAGTTTCTATTTCAAACCTCTTCAAGAAGTCTTTGCCTCTATTATTTTTAACAAGTCCTGTGTGACATAAGCATTTGTAAAAAACCAAGGCAGTAAATAATTTTAGTCTAAGTCAGAAAGGGCAAACAATCTGCAGGAAGCAGATCAATAATTTATGGCTCTACAAGTAGACTGCCAGTATCACAGGCATGATTTAGGCTGCCTGTTACATAAATGATTGATGGATTTGGGTATAAAATTCCAATTTGTGGTCTGTCCTAAAACACAGAATTGCAATCCAAGTACACTATTTTCTTTTAAAAAAGTGTTCCTTTGATCATCTCCATTGAAGCAAGAGTGCAATACATAAAGGTGCGTTCACCTTGTGGGGGGCCTGTGATGGCCTGAAGTACATGAAGTCATACTCAGTTCAGTAGCAATCTAAGTGGGATATTCAGCACATGTAATTTCATCTAGCCATATTAAGACAAGATGTATCATCACTTTTCCATTGGCAGGAAAAGGCACCCAGACATAGCTCAGACTAGATGCACAGTTTTCAGACAGCTTAAAATGTCCCAATCAAATGGGGAAACTAATCTTGCTTGCAATGACTAAGAGTGCTGCTCCCATCCATAGCCAAAGATGCTCTGCCACAGGCTTTTCAAGACCAGTCATTCTTCTGAGCATTTACTTGGGGTCTCCAGCCTACACTGAAGCTCATGATGTTCAAAGCTGTCACACCACCTAACTGGATCAATGCAATCTTGCACCTACCTGCATTGACAGCCACCTCATGTCTGACAGAAGTGCAGACAGTCTTTCAGGAGAGTTGATGGATAGGCAAAACAGTGAAATTATTTTATCGACCCTTGGGTAAAGCCTCATTTCCAAAGAAATCTGAAATTGTTAGCCTGGGTTTTATTCCTCTTGTGTCTCCATTCAGATATCTAGGCTCTTTCAGAACTCTAAACTGGTCAGTAATCCAAGAAAAGACTGTGTACTTCCTACATAGCTACAGTGTAAGTGCAGTAAACTAAACAAAAGCCAAACTACTACTGAATTAAAGAGTGCCCCTACTGGCTTGAAAGTAATTCAGTTTATATATACCATCTTCTCGGGTTTATTACCTTACATTAATTTTGCCTAAGGCTATTGACCATGCCTTCTGGCCCATAACAGACTGATTTATCATGTCACACAGGGATCTTTATGGTATTAATGAGTCTACTCTCAGTAGCTGGAATTGTGCTAAAGCAGAAGTATAGGGGGCTAAACAACAGCTATAACATGAAATTTGAGACCTATAAAGCAGTACTCAGAATTTTTCTTCCATGTTAAATTTCTCCACTCCATTTTGACAGGCTGAAAACTATACTGGTGAAAGCTTTTCTCCAAATCAACTGACATGGGTTATCCTACAAAAACCCCAGGATGCTCTGTTTCATTAATATTCTTAACAGCTCCCTTAAAAGAATCCTGTTGACATATGGTATTTTTGGGAAATAGGGTCATGGGGGAGGGAACTTCTCCTCTCCTAAGCCCCATAAATCTCTCTCTCTCCCAAGATTTAGGCAGGCCAAAGGCACTTACGGCTATTTACATAGAAAGCCAAAGCTTACGTATAGTCTCTCAGTTTCTATGGCAGCACAGCTCCTATAAAAACACAGCTTAAAACCACAGCTCTCCAAGCTCACTGGCATCCCCGTGTACTCTCAGACATTCCCTCAGCAGTGAACTTCTCCTCGAAACATGCCAGACTGTGTAAATTAGCGCTGACCCCACCAGTGGCAGAGCGAACAGCGCGGTGCCACGGAACGCTCCCGGTGCGAATGGCCAGCGGTTACTGCCTCTGTCTCCTGCCCTCCCTCCTGCCTCTCTCCAGCATCCTCACTGGGATCACTGAGGGCTTGCCAGGCAAGCAGTGGGAATGGAAAACCACGCCAAAAAGCGCACTTTTCTTTTATGTCCTGCTGCGTTCTCCTCTCCCTCCAAGTGAACTGAAAAATCCATCACCCGGAAAATTAAGATGGAAAAGATTGAAATCACTGCTGCCTTCACTGCTGCTAAGATTATGCAATAGAAACACCTCCTAGATAATGGGATTTGTCAGCATCAGCTGAAAAAAATGCCTACTGTGTGATACTATAAAGAAACCAACTATCCATACAAACAGGAAGTGGCTGACGCTATTTTTTAGTTAATTCAATGCCTGAAGCAAAGCCATATATTACTGGTAACTAAATAGATAGCTGCAGCACTTATACAGAATTTACTTAAATTTTACATTGCAATTAAAGTGTCTTCTTTACACAGACACTTGCTTAATCTTCTTACTACTACCTTTTGCCATTCCTAGGAAGAATTATAAGATTTGCATTTTACTACTGGAACACCTAATTGCAGCCAGTAAAAGAGAATATATTCTCTAGGGTATCCAAAAGTACCCTGTATGCTTATTAAAAATTAAGTGTAATAATGTTTAAAAATACATTATTTCAATTGAAACTCCAATGGGAAGGGTTCTTTTATAGTCTGAAAAAAGAAAAAAAAATCTGTTTAGGACAAGAACACTCACAAAAAAAATTTGAAGATTTCTTTATGTAACTTAAGTATCACATCATTATGTGACAGCTTTCTCTTCTGATGCTAAGAGAGCCTTGGATTGGCAGGAGATTTGGAAGTTTTGATTAACAACCTACTGGAGCTCTTGGCAATGTGCCTGGGTGTTTCAGATTACTGCTGCTATAGAAACTCCCCTGGGTGACTGTGCTGCTTTTCTTTTTCTCACATTTCTAAAATGTTGGTCTTAATTTTTTTTTTTTTTTGTCCTTTTGCAGTTTGTTCCACTTAGTAGCAATTGCTGCACTACTGTTCTACTCTCACTTAGTGAATAGCATAGCTACACAAACAGCTATCATTACAGATAACAGGCATCATAAAGGAGTTTGCCATATGCCTTGTCAGCTGGCCAAACTGATGGCACGATTCCTTTACAGAAGTCTGGGTAGTTCATAGGAAGTACATGCATTTCAGGAAGCTGGCAATTCATTGTTTTTTTCTGAGAACAAATCTAGTTAACAGATTTTAAGGGCTGATTATATATGAGTTTAATACTAGCTTAAATTGCTATGTAAAATCTGTAATTCCAATTTATCCAAGAGAGAATGAACAATCCCTTTTGTTTTGACTACAAAATCAAACAAAAATAATTAAATTTAGTGTGATATTCCCTCCTTTCACTTCACTTTTTCAGCTCTCTTTCTTTCTTCTCAGGATAATCCAAGTTGTTCTAATATGGTGGGAATAAGCTGTGTTTCTCAAGCACCACTAGGGGCGATCAGGCTTTTGGGGGAACAGGAACAGGACCACAAGCACTTTCAACTGCTACTTAATGGAAAAAGAGTACTAAGCAGTGAAGTGACACAAAGTGTGGAGTCTGACTGATGCCCTGAGTATCTGACCAGGCTGTATCACAAAGTTAACATGAGCTACACCAAAAGCCTACCCAGGCCATCATCAGTGAAGTGACTGATTCTTCTGTACTCACCAGCCCACCCATGCACACAGCTGCAATCATAGTTCCAAGGTGCTGCATTTCTAGCATGGACACATGTGTACACATCGTGCTGAGCGCAACACAGGCTCTTGTGCTCCTCTACTTGTCCCTTTGAGAGGAGCCCCAGTCACTGCCTAGTCTTTGGCACTTGTTCCTGGTGCCCTGCCTGCCAGAGATTGCCCTCCATGGGAACAGGCTGCAAGTGGGATAAGCTGGTTCAGCAGTGACAACATATTTGTTGGCACCTTATCTGTGCGCATACAGACAAAGTCTGATCTGATGGGGCACAGCAGGGCCCTACAGCTCCTACATCAATGCAGCAATGGATGAGCTGCCCCTACCAGAGTAGCTCATGCAGCTCACACCATGCTCCAGATGCTCCCAGGAAACGAGGGATACTGTGAGACTTCTACAGGAGGAATGAACTGCCCTCCGCTGAGCTCAGGAGAGATGCCAAGTGACCCTCCTCAAAGGGGAGGCCCTAACACAGTACACAACCCAGACACATGCAGATGACTGACACATGGCAATAAAGAAACTATCTGAGTCAAGTAAGTCACATAGGTACATAGAAATCGTTGCTTGGGAGATTTTCTTTTTTAGCTGCCCATCTATGTGGGTTCATAGCAGGTGAACTGCTGAGTAACTTCAGCTCTCAAGAAGGTCCATGAAAGCAGCCTCCAGAGAGTAAATAATGTCTAGCAAATGGGTTTAAAGCTAGCAAGTGATTTAAAGTAAAGCACAGAAAATGTACTTTTTGCATGCCCCTTACAAAGTAGTGCCATCAGAGACTTGATTGCGCTGGGTCTCACCTCTTTGGAAGATTGCGAGCTTTTTACCTTGTCCTCCAGAACTTAAAATTACTACATGCGAAACAAGTTGCTAGAACCACAGCTGCTCTGAACACAGCCTTCTAAATATTGCTACAGCCCATCATACCCATTTCATATCTGCTGGAGCTTGCTGAGAGCCTGAAGCAGAAACTGAGAGAGAGATAAGTGTAAATCATCTCTACTATTTACAGACAGTATCCAGGCAAAATCTGAACCAGAATAATTCAGAAATTGATTTTTTTATCTACTTCACTGATCAAAGCTTACAAAGAAATGGGGCATTGGATCATCAAGGCCCTTATCAGTTTCTAGAGTTATTATGAGAAGAAAGATAAATTGTTACGATTGCAAACCTGACAAACACACAAACAATCAAAACATCTTAAAATGAGAAATTACAGAAATGTTCTCAAGTAAGTTAAGGTGAAAGTAAGAGCCAGCAGGGTTTTAGCAAAAAGCCCCCACAAACATGCATGCAATTCTAAGGAGATACCTCCTATGCTGCATAATCCCTTTGGAAATCCCATTTATGTCCCTCTTGGCCTTTCACTAGTACGCACTAAACCATCTAAGTTGGCAGCAATCTCTAGAGGTCATCCAGTCCAAGCACCCATCTCAAAGCCAGCCCAGCCAAGTTCTGCATACCTCCAAGGATAGATACCCCTCAGCCTCACACTACATTTGCTCTCATGATTTTACCCCAGTCATTTCCCCAAATGCCTACTCTTTAGTCACAATTTCCTGTGTTTTCTTTAGTCTGTGGCTTCGAGTCCTTCCACTACACACCTCTGAGAAGGGTCTGGCCCTGTCTCCTTTGTATGTCTGAGGTAGTGAAGACAGCAATGAGTCCTCCCATCAGCCATCTCTTTTTAATGCTGGATAAACCCAGTTCTCTCAGCCTCACCCCTCATAACCCCAGTACTCCAGCCCCATGACCACTTTGGTAGCTCTCTGCTGGACTCGACTCAGCACATCAGGGAATTTCTTTTAGCAGAGGACTCCAAACTGGTTGCAGCTCTCTCCTAATGTGCTCTCACAAGCACTAAGCAGGGGAAGGAAGGACTTGCTGGGAACACTGCCTGGGACATGACTGCCCATGTGCTGCAAGGGAACACTGCAGATTCAGGCACAACTCATCATCCACAAATACCTCCAGAAGCAACCAAGCTGCTTGCTAGCCAGCTGGCCTCATGGTCTGTGCTGCTGTGCAGGGTTATCCCAGCCCAAACACAGGACTTTGCATTTTCTTCTGCAATGAAACACTGGCTATCTTTCAGTGCAGTCTGGGTCATTTCAGCCCTCTCCAGACCACTTAGCTTTGAAGGAATATAATTACATGTTGCCATCTATTCCTTTAAACCAAAGGTGAGATAAATGGCTAGAGAAAACCATCAACTTTTCCTGTAATTATTAATGCAAAATTTAGAAGAAAGGCTTTGAGTCCAAACATGTTATATAAAACAAAATAAAATAAAAAATAAAGTCATATAAAGAAATAATATGAATTACTAGCAAAATGTTCCTCTGTGTTGCATTTATGGTTCAAACCTTAAAAATGGAAGAATATATTGTACTTTTAAAATGTTCAAGAAGAAACATTTAAATTTATTTTCATGAGGAAAAAAAGCAATAGATGTTGAGACTGGGTTCCGAGCACTTTTAGAGTCTCATATTTTCTACTTGCCTCCCATCCTCCCCTTTCCTTTCCAGTCCTCGAATGATATCATATCACAGTTCACTTCTGAATCAGAAAAAAGGGAGAATCCATTTTAGGACTCGTAACTTTCCTTCCATTGTGGCTGAGGTTTTTCATTTCCACAAATACAAAGAAGATGCAAAATATCCACATACCACAGCCTAAACATGCCACAATCCCACAACACCCCCCATTGATCTGATGATCAAGGAAAAGGAATAACAAATAAGAATCTGCTCCTGCACAATTTCACTGCAAAGAATCAGACTTTCCCAATGCTTGAACCACCCAGACAAGCTATTGATGTGAGACCAGGAATTACAATAGAAATGGGGAGAGAGAACATTACAGTGAATTACTAGAAACAGTCCAATATTCAGGAGGTGTTTAAGGAACTATATGAAACAACAGATCACAAGGTATTTATATCTCCAGAGGAGGACTGGAGATATTCCCCTTTCTCTCCACAAATCTCTTTAATCATTTCAAACGTTATGGTGTAGCAGTGGTGTCTCTGCTCCTCCTTTGCAGTCACCATACACCACTGCATTCCCACATACTCCTGATAAAATGCTGCTTCCCTGCTCCTCCTTGCAAGGGAACTGTGGCTACACAATAACAATTTACCCCTCCATTTTAGTCCTCCCTTTTCCTTCTTTTTCCTTCCACACTGCAATCTGGTTATTTTTGGACTGCCAGTTGGGATTATTGCTTTTTCCCTGCTAAAATAAAAACAAACAACAGTTATACTTCAGTTTCTGGACTTAAGCATGAGATCTGTCTCAAACATTAAACAGTCACATTTTCTTGCCTGAGGTGCAATGCTATCTCCTATGACACTGACTAAAGCAAGCCTTGCAACTAAAAGCAGATTCTGTTTCTGGATTCATATGCACACTTCTCTGACTTCCCCAGTAACTACCCATCTGAAATCCTGAGCAGCACTGCATCCTGAGAATTCTGCACTGGCTGACATTTGCATAGTCTTAGAGACTATTAGTCTTTCTGAGGTGAACTACAATCATAATTCAAAATATGCATGGTTAAAATTGAATATTTATAACCTAAAACACCCCTTCTCTTTGACATCCTAATTTCAGACCACATTGTAGTATATTTTGCTTTTTTTGTAAGGCTTACTGCTTAAAGATAGTCTATTTGGAAGAAATTTAGTATCTACAAAATAAGAGACAGTGCAATAGTATCAATTTCCCACCTCTGAATAAAGGTCTTAAAGAAAAAGAACACAATGCTTTTCTGGGAAGCAAAGACAAAGATTCCCCATACCCCAATCTTATAATACCACAATGAAGTCCCAGGTAAAGCCAGTCTTAAGGTGTGCAATAGCAAACATTCCTCAAATTAAATAAATATACTACCACGTATTATTCAAATACTTATTTCCCATCTTTTTTTTTTTTGTTTGTTTCTCTGCATTAGAATACTTTCAATTATATGAAGAGTTTTTCAGAACCTGGAAAAAATAATTTTATTGTGTAAAGTTCAGTATGGCAAACAGCTGTCAGGAATTGAATGAAGATACTTATTTCAATGAAAAACATTGCCTTCCCACTCTGGACAAGAAGCCAGTGTGTATATACCTCCATGTTCCTGATTTTCCATATATTGGGTGTGAAGGGTTAAATTGGGTGGACTTCTGAGTTGTCCAAAATGCAACTGGGTGTGCTGGCTTCCCTTCTGCAAGGCTGAGTCACTCTGTCCCTCAAGAATGGTTATGCGATACCTGACAAAAAACTTTTTTGTTTTCAGGATACTAGGCAAAATTAAGCCAACATAAAATCAGTTTTCAGCAGGGTAAGGCTCAAGGGAATCACAGGAATGATAACTGCTGAAGAAGGTGGTGAAAAAAACAAGCATGTGAAAACACACTAGGAGAGGATGAGAAAATCTAACACACTTCATGAAGCACAGCAATGGTACCCCCTTCTGAAAACGATTCTGCTAATAAAGCACCTGACAGTTACTTAGAAAACGCACCTCTTCCGAGAATGAGGAGTCCCAAAATTATGCACGGGAATTATCCAGTCACAGCAGGGTCTCTTCACAGGCCAGACTTGAGAATTTTCAGATGAAACAGAGCAAAAGAGTGAGCAGCTCAATGTAGAGAAGTTTTAGAGTGCCAGTTGTTAACCTGAACAATACCTACAGTGTTACTGGAAACACTTTTAAAACCAGCGTCAATATCTAATGTGAATGAGGAGCCAGATGTGACCTATACTGTTGGGCTGAGTTCTCCTGGAAAACTATATGTACAGAGCAGTTAGCAAGCACTCAGCAAGCAGAATAATTAGAGAGGAGTTTTCACTTTTTTAATGACTTTAAGCACCAGATTTAGTGCAATCCCCTCCAGGAATACACATAATTCCTTTTCACAGGTGTTTTGCAGGCCCTGCCAGGCACTACCATCCCCCCATGGAAGTAACATAACCTTTGTAAATGTGCAAAAAGGAATGTTTGCAGATGTTGACATGCTCAATTTATTTATAAAACTACTGACCACTTACCTAGTCACACTTATTCTTCTCTCTTGATAGTAGCTATGTTACAGTGAAATATCTCAGCCAGACTGCACTGAAAACTGCAGCCAGACTGCACTAATTCCAATAATCTAGATAAGTACCTGGCATAGTATACCAGATTGTTTTAAATGTCAATTTTCTGTTCTCTTCAAAGAGTTAGTTAAATTAAAAGTGACACAACCTTTATAATATTTAAAGTTTATAAAAAATTTGTATTTTCATTTCTACTCTGTCCTGAGTTTGGCCAGGACAGGGTGAAATTTTGCAGTAAGATGGACCATGGTTGGGATTTAGAGGTTATTCTGCAACACCTCACTTCATTTTCCAGGGACAGAGGAAGGTATGGCATGGCATACCTTCCATGGAGGGAGTGGTCAGGTATTTTGGGGGGTTTTGGTGGAGGGTTGTGAGCAACCACATGTGAATTGTTTGGGCTTTTTTCTTATACTAATACTGTTATTAGTATTGTTGCTGTAACTGTTATTTATCTCATTGCTGTTTCCAGTAAATTGTTCTTATTTCAGGCCATGGTCTTCATCTTTTGTGCCTCCAGTCCTACTCTCCAGCCTGGCATGGTAGGAAATGTGAGGGAAAAGAGGGAGTTATTAATAAGCACATTGTTTGGAGAGTTTCAGTAGGAATACTAAATTGGGGAATACCATTCCTAAACCACGACATACTAACAGAATTTCCATTCCTAGGTTTACAAGACCAGAAGGTACCCACATTTGGATATCTTCACCATGTTCAAAGCTCACCAAAACACCGGCTCCCTTTAAACTTAACTACTGTTATCAGAAAATGAAGCTGATATTTGTAACTAGAAGTGAACTCAGCTGAAAATCCACACAACCCAGCAGGATATATGGAGTGGTATATGGAGTGGTTGCAGTCTCTGGAAGCAGCATGGCTATCTTCATAGAGCTTGTTAGCTCAGGCACCACATTGCACAGAGAAGTCATATTTCAGTTCTGTTTCCAGTCATGACAGTGTAAGCATGTGCTGAGCTGGAGTTTGTAACTCTATTCTAGAAAATTTCATCAGTAAGTCTCTCCTTTTGCTATTTCTTTCTTAATCAAAAGAGAGAAGAGATTTAGCTTCACATACTCAGGGTTGTTTTGGCTTTTTTTTTGGGTTTGTTTTTTTTTTTTGATAGAGAATAGCAAGACAAAGATTCCTGAAATATTGCCAACTAGTGCCTCAAACAGGCACCTATAACTTGAAAGTGAGCTGTCATGAACAAAAAAGTAATGCATATATCCATCACTTCCAGGCCGCGATAAGGTGCCTCAAATTTAGAGATCAGAAATAAATAAAAAGCAAGCATGGAGTTACCAAGACTAATAAATGACTTGAACTCCCCAAAATAACTTCAGAGAGGTTAGTAAAACCAGGTCTGAAAAGGTATGAGACACCATACTCTTGCTTCTGTAAGCTTACTGTGCCCTCTGTTGATCATTATAATACTCCTTACAGCTACATGAAAACACATTTTCCCACTGATCTTGCCTTGTTCAGGACACTCCGTTCTGTCTAGGACTGCACAGATAAAGAGCAGGAAATAGCACCCTTTATTTTGAGCTTGGGAAAATGCAGAATTAACAGGGAAAACTAAAGAACTGTTTAATGGTTAAAACCACCAAATATTCCCCCCCAAATTCCTACCTTCTTTGTAATTTAATAATTCCTACGTGATAAGAAATTAGAGCAGATAGAATCATTCAAACCTTTCATAGGTCATCAGTAGCCTGAACAAGACTTTTGATTTAATTTGACAAAATTCTCAGAACTGAGGACACCAAGGAACCAGTGGCATCATTGCTTTGACTGTGCAACGCTGAACATTTTGGAATGTAATGGAACTGAAAATAATTTACACACACATTCCAGAATTACAGACATAAAAATACAACTGGAATATAATTCCTATGCCTCAGATCCATGGTCTAAATATCATGTTCACTTATCCACATTGAAATGGCTACTAGTGATGCTACGTGCTTGGGTTTAATTTGTTTTTTTCTAAAAACACTTTGGAAGGGGAAAAAGGGATCTTAACAGCTCTCTAGTGTATTTCCACATTTCTTAAGTTTCCCTGAAGAAGTAAAGAGGATGGTGATTTCTCTTCCACTTACTCTACCATCAGGAACACAATTTTCTCCTAGGCAAGCTAGAAGATAATTAAAGCTGAAGCACATCCCTTTCTAAAAGTATTTATAGAATTTTGATTGTTACCTAACAGCTTCTGCCAGTTTTTCAAACAGCTCAAGGTCTCAACACCAACCTTTGGTTGAGTTTCTTTGATGTTCAGTTAGAGTGGCCCTCTTTGTTCAGGCTGAACAATGCAAGAGCCCCAGTTCACCTCCCCACCAGAAACTCTGCTGGTTGTAGTCCACACACACAAACCGTGGTGCCTGATATGCTGTAGAAGACCCCATTAACATTATTAAAAAAGCTTTCTGGAAATCTATATTCCTCTTCTGAAACATCTCTGTGGGGGGAAGGGTAGATCAGACAACTATCATTAAAATGCTGACATTCAAAGTTCTGTGAATATATTTCAGAAATTAGCTTCCTAAAGGAATAAAGACATTCTGTATGCTGTTGAAGATGCATTCCTTTGCTGTCATCCAGTGCTAACATTTCCTTTTTGATCTGTCTTACAAAACTTCTTTCCACTGATGTCTTACATACATGTCTTACCTTTTGCTGGAAGATTTTGCTTTTGTGGGTCGATGTTTTGCTTTATCTTCCACAGTACTCTGTTATGAACTTTATATTTACCCTATAGGGTATATTTCCTCTAACTGTTTGGTTTGAGGCTTTTTTAAAGAACATGTCTCTGAGACTGTCTTCTGCTTTGCTGTCATCTTGCAGATATTTATTTACAATTACATGAATCTTCAACTTTGGTATGGAATCTGCTGAGTCTAAATTACTGTGTGCTGATGATAAAATGATACTTTTGCCAACATCTGTTCCTGTAGCCTATTAGATTTTATCAGTCTTATGTCAATTCATATCCTTCCACAATATCTCTAACACTGGAAGCAAAATCTTCCTTTTTCCACAAAATTCTATCCCTTTCAGAGAGATTGGGTTTTTTCCCCTATGAACATTTATTAGTGTATTTCTCCCTTTGCTTACCAGACATTTTTCATATTGTTGTTAGGAAGTTCCTTTCTCTAGAGATTTCCATTTAGCCTTTCTCATGACTGCAAAACCAGAAACCCTATCATCACTCCAAAGCAAGAAGATCAAACATGATGGAAACACTTTCAGTGTCCCCAAAGTCCTGTACACTGCTACTGTGCATGTAAGGATAAAACATTTGTTGATGCATTTTCAGTTTTGGAAAAGACTTACTGTTTCTCAAAATGGCCCCTCAAGCAACAGTTTATTGAGCTAGGCATTCCAAAAAACTGAAGTGACAATAATAAATGCATCAATTACATTTTGAGAGTACAATTGCTGTCAATGTAGTCAAAAGGACTTTGGAATGAGGGAGTGGAGATCTGAACACATAAAATATATCACCTGATGTACCATCTAATAAAAACCAGACAACTAAAATACCCATTTTTGGTACTTTAAACCAAAAGCTGTATAGGATTTGAAATAAATGCTGCACTATTATGGAAGCCAAGCCACAGTTCTTCCTTCTCCATCTGACTACCAGATCAATAAATTTTATCAAGAAAATTTCATATTAATTTTATTTAGTTCAGTCATGTGCTTGTGAGAACTAATATCTAACCTCTAATTTTTAAAGGTTCCCCTTCATGTTTTATGTTTAAATAGGCATTTGTACACACACAATGACATTACCTGTTCTGCCTGTCTGACCACATGCAGATTCCAAAAGACCAGAAGCATTTGCACAGTATTCTCCTAGAACCAAGAAGTATAAGGACAAACTGACCCCAAACCATCTGAATAATGCTGAACACATATTAAATAAATAAATCTGAATTCAGAAACTTGAAGAGATTACAAAATCTCGGCTACAGCCCTCATGGTGAAAAGTACTGAACTACTCCCCAGTCTGCTGTCAATACCTTAGTTTTAAGAGGTGTTTGACAATGTCTTCTGGAAAACCATCTCTACATTGAGTAGGCAGCTTGAACAGTATGTATTCCAAACTGCGTTATGTCATTGTAACCTAGAGAGAAATACCAGTGCTTTGGACACAGAAATCAAGCATACTGCTGTCCTAATACTGTGATTAATGCTGTGAGCTACACCCTGCCTAGCCTTCCTAATCTCTGGGCTTTCTAATTTATAGCAGAGATGGATAGGCTATCAGTGGGGAATTATGAGGATTACTCGCTGTTTATCTCTCCTTTGCAGAGACACTTTGCTGCTTATAGAATTACCATAAACCCTCCAGCTACAGTGCCACTTCTATACTTATCCAGAAGTCTAGATACCTACTGGGCACAAAATGTTTTGATAGTCAATATATTAGAAAATGTTGGAGTTGATGGATTTTTTTTTTTTTTTACATGATTTGAACATACTGTCAGAACTCGTCATGTTACTTCACTGGTAATTTGTCTGCAGGTTATCTTGCATTCCCTTGAAATCCAGTGCTGTGATCTTGTCTACACTAATTAGAGTTCAGCATTAATGCTTGGAGGTTGCCCTCAAGCATCACCACAGGTGAAACCATTAAACATGTATGCCAAGCCATCTCTGCACTTGCAGCAAGTTATGTAACCCATTTCAAAAGACTTCATCTTCATGGTCACCAGGAATGTTACTGACTCACCTACCATCTGAAACTTAAGGGCTTTCTCAATGCTTCTACAGAAAGTCCTTAAGTTGTGGAGCACAAGTTTCCTTTTGGGGTGAAACTAATCAAAGAGTATGATGGGAAATAGGTGGGCTATTTGTTTTAGTTTCCTGATGAAGGAAGAAAGGGACCCTATAACATTTACTTTCCACTAACTTAAAAATCTGAATCTGTGCAGAAAAAATTTGTCCTTTAGAAGGAAATTTATGAATGAGAAACACCAAAAAGATAAATATAACATTTGTACACCACATTTTTTAATAAGTACATGTGTGCTTTGATGATCCCTTTTAAATACGCATTGCATTCATAAACAGGATATTTAGAGCCAGGGTGTCTCTGTAATTAAGTGACCATTTAAGCACTAACATTCAGCTAAATTGTACATATTTCATGCTGCTTAGATTTAAATTTTGGCCTATATACGGTTTTATATAACCATATTCTTATGAAACTCTTCACAATTTCCCATTGTTCTTAAACTTTGTACTTCTTAACCAGCCTGCTAAACAGGAGACTTTAAGAACACTTAATTTAAAAGTTCTGAGGCTCTAATTCTATGCATGCATATTTATACACATAATAAAAATATGTACAACCAAAAGCTTTTTCTCTCCTCTAAGTCACAACATATCATCTTTGTCATTGTACAGCCATTTGTATTTGTCTATGCTTACTTTATATTCAAAGACTGTAACGAAAAAAATTGCTTAAACATCATCTTTGGTTAAAATAAGAACTCTTTTATTCTCTACATGATCTTCTTTCACTTGTTTCTTATACCTACACATATCTTTTGATTTGTAAGACTTAAAAAAACCCTAAAGTCAACCAGATCCAAACCACTTCATGCCTGAATTCCTTTCAGAATCTTATAAAATGTCTCAGCATATAAAACACACATGTGTAGTCATCCAGGCCCTTCCTTCAAGCTATTGAAATGAAAATACAATTACTAAAGGAGAAGACCATTCTCTCTAGGAATCAGCCAATCTGACAGCCCAGCCTCAGCTTACATTTGTGCAACTGTGTCATGCAAACCTTTTAAGGTTTTATCTCATCTTTTAATCTCTAGTTAGTGCCTCAGTATGTATAAACCAGCCAAGATCCAGTCCTATTTTTCTGTTTTTCTAAGTACTTTCTCAGTCATCTTCTGCAGCATAGGAACGCAATTGCCTGCTAAGACCAGCTAGAATTGTCTTACCTAGTCAGTTCCCTTCCATCACAGTGGCTTTGCACACTGAAGATCCTTTGATCTTTCTTCTTCTCTGAACTCCAAGTACAGTCTCCAAGGGAAAGAAATTATTGAATAAAGTTGTTTAACTGAAGAGAAGGGTACCTACATGGAATTTAACAACAGAGACAGGCGATCATACTAATTAGCAGTCCATTCCCTCACCCTATGAGAGCCTGCTAACAAAAGGGGAACCATGACCAAGCCTATCCTCTTTTTCAAGCTCAGTCAATGTTAAGTCCATGCCTCAGTGTGCTGTCATATCCTATAAGCAGGATGACATCAACTTACTTTCTTCTGTCCTGGGTTTGTTTGCTTTTCTGGCAGGCCATGCTAAAAACATACAACATTGTTTGGATTTGTCAAGGCATTGGCAATCCAGATAGAGAAAGGCAGAATTGGGAACCTTCCAACAGGTTCTTGAAATCTAAATAGCACGTTTATATAACATGTGAGACTCTTGTTTAAAAATGGGTCATCTAAATAAGTCTGTGTTAATAGATGAAACAGGGTAAGTCGTGTTATCAATACAACTCACACATTTCTCAAATGTCCATGATCCTGGTCCCACTAGAACTGTTCTTTGTCAGTTCTGATGTACATATGGCCAACTCTTATTCCTTGTATTTCCCTGCTGACTGCTCCACATCAGGCTGTATTCCAGGGACACAGTCTGCATTACCAAGGGACAACAGCATTGCTTCACCTCTCAGAAAACAAGCCACAATTCCTTTGTGCACCAGAAATTTGCTGCTGACAGCTGCAGCAGAACAGTCTCCAGCCTCGCTAGCTCAGCTGCAGTGCTGAGTGCAGGGCAAGCGGGAAGCCACGCACATCCCTTCCAGATCAACTCTCTGTGATCTGTGATTCTGCGGATGAATGCTTGCATACAAGGACTTAATGTCTGGATAGTGAGGAGAGAGGTGTACAGGTGGCTATTTGAGTTTTGATGTCCACATTATTTGTTTGGTTTTTGCTTTCATTAGCTTTGCTGTAAATATAGCTTCAATGAATTGCACAGGCTTCTCTCTTCTTAAATGACAACATCTATTAAATTTCAAAGACATTTAAGAAATGTGGATTATAAAAACAAAATAAGTTTAGAAAAACTTATTCCAGTGAAACACCCTATGGAGTGCATTTACTTTTGTAGGGAATATTACATATGGTTAACATCATTGCACTAGGAGACAGGGTAAATTTTATCTCAGTGCTATTCACCTATTTTATTCACACGTGGAACATGAACATAGATCAAGTAATGTATTTGGGTTTGCTGGTATTCTTTGCATTTTACATAGCTTCCTTTTTACCTGTGAAAACTTGGAAACATAAGTTCTTGCTGGGATATGTCTGTAAGGAGTAAATTCTAGTTACAAACAAATAATAAGGTGGCCTATTGCTTAATTAATTTACTCACATTAGTTTCTATTTAGGACATGGTGTTAAGCTCTACTGATGGGCAGTCCTGCTACCAACCTGTGTATCAGTCAATACAGTTTCTTTGGTGTTGTTTACGGAATTCTTCAAAGAAAAAACACTGAAGACAAATTAACTCCCTTGCACTCCCCATCAGGCAGAACAATACCTGCATGCATGTACAACACAAATACACAGTCTCTGACAGTGTTAAGGAAACTTGTGCAGTTTAAACGGATGTAGAACATCACTAACCTACAGCAGTGGCACTACTTTTACATCAGAACAGTTTAAAACCTACTGCAAATAAGAAGATAGTTTGTGACATTTTTAAAACAGTAAATTAATTCCCTTGAGAAAATGTTAAAAATTACTCATTTTGCTATCTTAGATAATGAAAGAATATTCAAGCAGATTACTCTAAGTTCATGCCCTTCATCCAAATTGAATTTTTTTGTTTATCAATTAAGAGCCACTATTCCGTCTTCACTGTAACCACCTTGGCATTGCAAAGAAATTCCCTCTGTGTTTTCAAAACCCCATAAAAGTAAAGGTGCCTTTGAAAAAGAAAATTCACAGCAGGGTGTGACTGGGTAACAAAGTAGGGGCCTTGTCATGGCAGGAATAAAAGTGCCTGTGGTTCTCTAATACATTTACAAGCTCCATTCCATTATGAAAAATGTCTGCCATTACTAATTTTTTCTCATTATTTGCACAGGATTGGAAATGAGGCACTGTCAATATGAAAGGAATTCACAGAGACACCTTCCTATTATTCTGCTAGCCTATACCACAACACTGTCCATTTTATTTATTACTTTGCTGAGCTGGTCTTTCCAAAATAAGCAAGCTGATAGAATTACCCCCAAGCAGTTGCCAAAATGATGATTAATATTATTACAAACTAATGCTTCTCATAAAACAGAGACATAAAACAGATTTCCTTTGACATGAGCTACAAAAATCCCTCCTTGGCTCAGATGCTAGATGCTGCTTGAAGAACATCACCTAGCTCTGAAGATAAAGTTCATGCACTGATCCTTCCCAGCTGAGGCCACCATGTAGCTATTCTTACCTTCAGATCACCAACAAATGCTGGCAGGGATAATGTCTTTCTAGAAATACTTGCATGCTGCTAAAGCACCCTCAGCACATACTATCCATGACTTACTTCCTGCAAATCCTTTTCCTTCCTTCCCCCAACACCCAGAGTCACACCACCTCCCTACACCTCCTCTCCTAACTCCTTTAGTTAAAAGTTTGTAGCCAAAAAAAAGGCAAAGTTTTATACTGAAAATGGAAGATGCACTACTGTAGTGGTATAGAGTACCACAGACTTCTGATAGGAAGGAAAGGAGCTACATTTCCTCCTCATAGGTTTCCAGATCTTACAGAGATGTAAGTCAAACACTGAATCTGAAACTAAGATACAATTTTATCTATCAAAGAGTGACACAGTTATCAAGGAAGAAAATATCCTAGAATATCCTAAAAAATAAGCTATTGCTTACTGGATGATATTCAGGACAGTCAGGTTAAATGAGGCATAAATTGTAATCAAAATTGCAACCACCAAGCTGGAAAGACTGGCAAAGAAAATGAAGACAGGAGTGCTCTTCTGGGGTGACAATAATGCACACTGAATACAGCAGCAGTGAGAAGACTAAAACCTATCTAATGCAGATTATATAATGCTGTACAGTCAATCATAAAAGAAAGCTTTCTTAAAGTTGGCTGCATTAGTGTTCAGGGGCACACTCAGCTGAAGCAGAAGAGTGAGCCCTTCCAACTCACAGGAGTTGCTCTGTGGAACCTGCAGTGTTACCCACTCCTGGTGGGATGAAGAAAGGAAAGGATGAAGAAAAGAAAGGAAGATGAGTGCTGTGGTTTCACCCTGGCTGGCCACTAAGTACCACACAGCCACTTGCTCACTCCTGTCTGTATATCATACCCCCAGGTGGGCAGGAGAGATGGAAACAAAATTTAAACCTCAGGGGTTAGATAAGAAAAAAAACCAAACCAAAATATAATATTAATAATAACAACAATAATAGTAATAATAATTTACTAATAATGATACAATTATACTAATATAATATTATACTAATACCAGAAACAGCAATAACAAGAATTGTAATGATAAGAAGAGGGAGAGGGAGTAACTGAACCCAAGGGAAATATGTGATGCATAATACAATTGCTCACCACCTACTGACTAATGTTAATCACATCCCTGAACCACAATGAGTGGCTTCTGGGGAACTCTCCCCAGTTTTTATACTGGGCACAACATTCTACAGCATGGAATACCCCTTTTGCAGGTTGGGTCACGTGTCCTGGCTGTGCTCCCTCCCAGGTTATTGTGCAACTCCTCACTAGCAGAGCATCAGATACTCAAAAGCCCTTGACTAGGTGTCAGCACTACTTAAAAACAGAGTGTTACTAACATCATTCTCATACTAATTCCAAAACCACAGCACTGCACCAGCTACAAAGGACACAATTGACTCTGTTGCACCAAAACCAGGACATCTAAGTAACGAACTGGTAGGAGGTGGAAAAGGCACTTGTAAGAATAAATATAGATGGCTTTTATTTTGTTTGAGCTCTCAGCTACGCTTGGTATCACTTACCAAGGTATTAAATGCAGAAAAAGTAAACAAACACATTCTCCAAAGCTGCTGTGCAGCTTTATCATCATGTTAAATGAAAAATTCTGTGTCCTAATAAAGCTGATAGCTTTGTAGTAGAATTTTGTTTCAGAATTATGTTTATCAATGAAAAAAAATCAGTGTATTAGATTCAGAATTATAAAGTATCAGATTTTTGTGATACTTACAGCCAAGTATGAATGACACATAACGAGAACAAAAGCTACTGATGAAGCTCATGTTAATATCACACTCAGCACTTAGAAAACATCCACCATGTAGTCAGCTTTCTTCTACTAGGGCCAGAGAATTCAGAAGAGGAAAATCTGTCAAAGTTATTTCATTTTCTTTTGTGAACATCTGCTAATTTTTTAAAAAATATAACTTATGCTAAAAAAAGGCATCCTGTATTTTTATTTCCTCTTCCCATAAGACCCAGTTAAAAGCAATAGGATGAAGTATGCAAATGACACATTGCAAGAGAAGATGTCTGTACCACACGGTGCTGTGGGATTCTGTGATATTCATGTTTCTGCATAATTTAATTTATCCATTAGCAGATAAATAGGAACTGTTAATACTCAGGAGATGTTTGCTCAGGAAGTTTGAGTGGCCTAGGTTGTTCTGGTCCATTAACAGAGCATTGTTCAGTTCCTTCTCTTATACAACAGACAGTATCTCCTGGGTACCACCAAGGCCACTCTGTGATGCTCCAGCAGTAAAACTGCCTTGAATTAAATTATCCAATAATTATGGATAATAAATATGGCCAGGGGAAAAAAAAATCAGTATAAAGCAGGGGCAATGAAACACCCCCTGTTCCCTCCCCACTGTGCTCCTGGGGATGGAGCTCAACTCTTGGTTATTTGTACGTTGTGCCAAAAGATAATGTACCCACAGGCAGAGTGCAGAGCAGACCTTATGCCCCTCTAAGGTGTCACATGGGATTTGGCTGATTTTTGGTAAATCAATCACAGAATGACTAAACTGGTTCATATTTGTCATTGTACTGTCCATGCAAGTTTAATGGTTAAGGAAAGGCTGCTCTGGGAGATTCTAATCTCCACAGAGCCTCACATTCTCTTCAGAAAGATGTCAGAAAGAGGTCCAGGATCAATGTAAAGGTTTCAATAGCAGAGAAGGATCCAGTTTTGCATAAACATTAAGGCAAGTGTTTTGCACCTTTGATAAACATACATATTTGCTGAGAAAGAAAGAAAGGAGGTTTTGGTCCTCCAGACTTTCTATTTCTCAAAGTTCTCCTATAGTCTACATGGGAAAATTTTAGAACATGTTACATTGAGACAAAACTTTTTTTAGAAACTTCAGCTTCACAGGAAGTTTGTTAGGACTGTGTGACTCAAAAAAATACTTATGATTTGGGGCTTTAAACTGCTCTTTGACAGACTCAGTTATACCAGAAATATGAAACTGTTTCTGGCTAATGCTGACAATTACTTTAACACAGAAGTTACCTTCCCTTTAATGACACATTGCCCAAATTTCTCATTTCATATGGTTATTTTCCACACTGTTGTTCTTGAAAGTAGAAAAGGAAATCAGTTATCACTCAGGCCTATCACTTTTTACTGTAATGAACAGTCTGAGTGTATGATATGCATTCACAGAAGGTTGGGAAAAGATTCTATCTTTTTTAGACATGATAAACAAGGACTTCCCACAATAATTCAGTAGGATTGATTTATGCTGTCATGATCAATCTGGACATTTTATACTTTCTCTTTCTTAGGGCGTTTTTTCTTCTGTGAGATTAATTGTTTAGCATTGCTAATTTCTAGTGAATATCACATTAAAATATGCTGAAAGCTAGGAACATGTGTAGAAATATTCTGAGGTTGACCACAGCAGATGCTCAAATGCAATTCAGCTTTCTAAAACTTCAGTTTGACAGAGCAACAATGGAGCACTCTAATGTACTGAGGAGGAGTTTCCAGCATACACATTATCGAGAGGAATGTGAGGCACCCCAGTAAATCAATATAAATTCCCAAATTCAGCTTCAGACTCTTGAGATGGAATTCTAGTGGCATGCATGAATAAATCTGAAGATGACACCCAAAAACACAGAGGCAGTACAGGCACTCTAGATCCTAATTTTAAGCATGCTCTCTGTACCATGCTATTTATCCTCACTGCTTTTCTACTGCATTACTTGCTCATAAATAAGCTACAGGTAGTGAAGGGGGCTGTAATGGAAACATTCATTGCATAGTCCCTACTTTCTAGGGGATTCCAGGTTGCTTCTAAAATGATCAGCACTGTCTGTGTAAGTCCACTGAAATGAGAGTCAATGTCAAAACAAATCTGCAAATTTTGGTACAAAAATAAAAGAGGCTTCACTTGTGGCAAACCCAGATATAAACTAAGCTGCAAGAGTCAGAAATATTTTAAAAGGTTTTGTCCTGGAGAAATATGCAACAGATCTTAGGTGATGCTATGTTAAAAAAACACAACAAAGTGAACAAATATGACAGAAAAATCATCCAACTTCTTTTAACGCAATATGAAAAACAATCTAAGATTATAAAGAGTATATGTTTACTATACAATTAATTACATAGATTACCCAGACTTCTCAGTGGCTACCAGCAAAATTTTATTGCAAATACTTAATAAAACTACATTCCTTTTCTGCATTTGTTTCATTTCATATCCTTAAAAGGACTTACAGCTTCCAATCTGAGGACAAGCAGACAAGTGTCATGTGATCAGAGAGAACTTAAGCTCAGTTTTATCAGCCAATACAGACTAAAATAAGCTTATTTCATGTCAACATTTCAATCCACAAGGCCAGAGTTTCATCATCCTCACCTGTTTAAAGTAATACTGCCTCTCTTTTTTAATTACCTCTACCCACACTTGGAATTGCACAGCTACAGCTAAGACTACAAAAATTTCCAGTGTAAATCATTACATCCCAAATTACATGGTTAGATGAAAAGATGCAAGTTTCAGTAGAAAAGAAAATGCTTGTTTCTGACACTTATTCTTTGAACATAAAGGTGGCTGAAGAAAAATCAATCAATAATTAAATATTTTCTAGTATTATAAATTTTTTTTTTTCCTTTTCCACAATGTCAATATAGCAAAAAAATCCAAATACATCCTGAAGTAATGAAATGAATCACAGTGGTCTCTCAAGTATTATTTTTTATGGGCTAACCACAGCTAATTGAAGTAATTTACAGTGTATACATTTAACATATTATACTTAAAATTTATTTAAACACATTCTTGTAAGTCAGTAAAAGCACTTTTGCTGTAATCAGATAATAAGCAATACCACTGCAGAACCCAGTGGAATAGAAAATAATTTAGTTTAAATTATTAAAGTGAGGAATTTTATATATCACATATTTCTTTGGAAATTATGCACGGGCAATGTACACTATACATTTTGTATTTAACTAATTTTTTCATGAGTTACCCACAAATTCATAACATACCATTTGCAACCTTTACCTCACAGACACCAATAACAAGGCAAACTATGCTTTGCATAGTTCAAGGCATCCACAGTCTATTGGTTCATGCCAAAATACTATCTATTGATATGAAAAGACAGACAAAGCCACTTTTGCTGTTCATATTTCTTCTGAAGAGTAAAACATCTAGTCATCAGAAAAAATGAAAAATTACTTTCTATCATCATGCATTACAGAGAGGATGGAGCTCTTTATTAGGATTATAATACATATTCATATATGGCATGAAGAACGCCTTTGTTTCTTCATGTGATTTTCATAATTCTGCTGCACTCTCAGCAACTGTTCTCTTTCCTCCCCCAAACTCCCTTCCCACCTTACTGCTGCAAAGCCACACTGAGATGCTGTGAACCAGAAGCAGAGAATCCCAAGAATGACCAAATGGTCAATGACTGTGCTTGGTACCAGGTGCTCGCTCAGAAAAAAAGGCAAGAGAGAAACTGGCCAAACTTTATGGTGCCACAGAATAGTAGAAATGTAGTCATTATCTGCCAACATCAGACAAATTCAGCCTCCAGATAAAAGGCCTATGTTTTGAATAGCAGGGACAAATTGCAAGTACAATCCATAGTTTCTCTAGTCATAATTATGTTAAAAATTCAAGACACTAACTTTTTAAGATTACATGCTCATTGAAACTCAAGACTTCAGCTATTTGCTACATATACAGGTAAATCCTCCAATATTAAGTAATTTTTAAATTGTAAACTGTCCAAACACCTTTTAAGCTTATTTCAAATTTTAAGGATTTTGATAGGTTATATTAAAATATCAGAATTTTTAACTGCATACACTGCAACTGTAAGTGGATTGCAAATTTTTTGCAACCTTGACTCATCTTTTCTGAAATAAATGTAGTGTTTCATAAAACACATAAAATTACTGCATCTAATTAAGTAAATGCCAGAGATAGACCTAAGGTCTAAACAAAGGCTTATCAACAAAATTTAGGGGCCTATTGAACCAAGAACAGAACTACTTAGACTGTTCCAATGGCTTGGCCTTTTGTAATCAAAAGGTATTTAATTTGAAAATAATTATTCTTTGAGAGACACATATTTGTATTTCAAAGAATACAAATATGTGTGATTAGTGGAAATCAAATGACCAAATTCCAGTTTGCCTTGCAGCCTTCAAGTTTTTTGTACCCCAATGTTATGGTTAGGCACATCCTTCTCCCAGAAACCTTCAGTGCTTCTCAAGAATTTGAGCTTTACTGTCAAAGTACAGTCAGGGTTCAAACTAATTTTTCTGCCTAGGAAGAGAGTTTATATAATTAAAACAGCTCTGATGACACATTTGTTAAAAAAAATAAAGTATCCAGCAGGGGTCAGTCTCAGAAGAGAGGTTGTTGGGAATAAATACGTAGAAGGGGAGAAAAAGTCTCCTAAAATACTATTGAACATAATACAGACCTGTTAGTCTCCTTTCAATTCCTGTTAGCTCATTAGATTTCCTTCACTTTCAGTTCTGAAACACGTAGATATATTATGTTTCATTAATATAGGTGATGAGGCAGCTGGGGTGACTTCACTTAAGAACTACAAAAATGGTGCTGAATGCAAGAACAGTAATTGTGTAAAATAAAACTTGAATATTTATGAAGTACCTTTAACAGAGACAATCCAATAGCAACATTAGATTTTTATTATTTTAACTTATTAACTGTAATTTATGTATACACTGTCTAATTCTTCCTTAGACATGACCTAACACTTTTTCCTGTGATGTTAGTAACTGTAAGAGTTCATCTTAACTTTATTGTGACTATTTTCATAAAACTGAATTCATATTTGAAACAGCAGCCTGAAATAGCCAGCAGCCTATTCATCTATAAAAATGAAAGTTCCACAAAATTACTTATGTTGGCTTGTTGCAAATGCCAGAACAAGTTCTAAGGTCCAGAAACGTGGTGTTCCTACAATTGCAAGCTGCTTCTCTGGAAGAACCACCCAAACAAGCTGACCCTGTAGAATGGAAACCTCAATCAGACTTAAATTCCAACAGTTATTATTCTGAGGTGCCTTGGAGAAGTCAATTCCATAGCATATCTGCTCTGTAATGAAACAAGGAATAGAAGATAAGGGAGTAAAGAGCTGTCTGTTGACCACTGCTGTGTTTAATAGGACACACACTGCAGTCACCTGGACTGAATTTCTCTAAGCTCAAGAATAATCCACATCATAGGAAAAACACCTCTACAAATTCCTACTCATGTAAAATTTACTATTAACCCCCCCTTTAGTTTCTTTGGCTTTTTAGTGGTCAACTATTGCACTAAAGCTGCCTAGAAAAGAGATATCCCATTTGCAATGGATATAGTTAATGAAACAGATAATATTCCATGAGCAAAGTAAAATCACTAAATAATTCAACTCAAGCTTCCTAAAGAACATTAGCATATTGTAACTTTCAACAATACCAATTTTGTTTGATATTAACCCATTTATTATTGTAATGCCCTGAAATCCCTCGTACCTCTTGCTCACGCATTCCCATGCACATTCTACCCTTTCTTCTTTTAGTGGAGTAGTCTAAATGCTACTTAAAGATTAAAACTACGAATTACTGTAATTTTAACATTCCAATACTTATATTACTTTTTGTAATTTCATTGTCTTATGCACTGATGGCCGATTCAAAGGAAGATTTAATTCCAGAGGTGATCTATCATGTTGCAAATGTAATTTTTTCACATGAAGCAAGAATAAATCTCATCACCTTATAATCCTTCAAGGCCCTCCTAATGACAAAATGATTTACTGACTTGGCTGAACTATTTTTTTTCTAAAAATTTAGAACCATCAGAAATATTTAATGACTCAATTTAAAGTGCTGAAATAGAAGCACACTGAAAGAATATTAAAATGTTGGTATTCCCCCAAGAATTAACACCTGTCAAATCAATAGGTTTTGAAGTGGAAGACATCATGTCCATTTCAATTGCAAATTTGCAAATAAACACTGTAAAAGGAACGTGTTATTTCTGAAGAAGCATGAAAGCACCATGCTCCTTGCAGACTGCAAGATTTGCCAAGGTTTAATTATGGAACCTCCACATTCTTTTCACTTCAAAAGCTAATCATGTATGAGAGGTAACCCCCCTCCTTTGGAAACTACTGGCTGTAATTTAGAGAGATACAAAAGACAATTCTGATATTGATTTAACCATTACAGCACTAAAATAAGGCTTGTACGCTTTTCCATTTCTAATAGTGAAATGCCACACTTTCCACAATATATCATACAAAAAAAATATACATTACACATCTTTAATCTCAACATAGCAGAGCAAATCATACCCAAATGTTGTATCTAGGACCCTTTGCTTGATAAATTTGATCCAACTACAAATAAAATTATTAGTTATTTACAGGCATCAACACTTTTAAATAGGAATTCAAAATAAAATATACACTTAAAATACCACTCTTGCTGGGATGATGTCTTTTCTAGGCAGCATAGTTGTAGCTGACAAGTGTTAGCCTATATGTGAAAGAAAAACCACACAAAAAACAAACTTCAAAAAACTACTACCCATTTCTCTTTAAACATACCAATTTCTGCATCTCTAAAGATGGGCCATATTGGACTATAGGATAATGTGTTTGAAAATATCTGAGAAATGTAGCAGCATTTCTATTGCAGAACATTTCAAACAAACATCAAAATGCATTAGAGTAAAAAAAAATTCAGCAGCAGGTAAAAGATGCAGTAGAGGAACAAATCAAAAAGAAATCAAGATTTTATTTCTGTATATATTTATATATATGTATATGTTCACATAAACAGAGCCCCCAGCTAGAACCAATGATTGTGTATAACTAAACACTTTGAAAAATTAGAAATAGTTAAATGGATCATCCCATTTCACTAGACAAGATGAAAATACCAGCAAAGAATTAAATTTTTTATTAAACTATTTATGTGTGAAACATCTTATGCATGCATGCATTCTCCAGAACCACTATAATGATTTGTATATTTATCTGCCTTTATGCTACTGACAACTTATTTGATCAGCTCAAAGTTCAATCAGAACAAACTCCACAGCTGGTAGCTTGAAAATAATGAAACAGATAAAAAAGAAAAAAACATGCTTGAGGGCATGGGAGTTGGATATTAAACCACTGAGATAAAATACATCTTCTTTAAAGTTTTAGTGATCACCGACATCCTGTTTTTGCACAACATTCTTTACTACAAAAGGGAAAAATCCTAAAGCAATAATAATGACGATACTGTGATCAACTGTTCAGGAACTTCAGTGGTACACTTCTCACAAACTAGCTTAAGACATTTTAGAACAGTTAAAGGACTGTTTACAGTGTGAGAAAGTGTAAAAAGAATTTTGGGACATGGCAAATGACTCTAAAAAGCTCATTCTGACATTAACTGATCTGTATTTTCTTGAACATATCACTGAAAAGAGTTAAGTTCTTGCAGAGAGCCTTTAATATTTTGATGCAACAAAGTTCCTTTCTTAGCTATTTAGTGCCTGTCCTGGTTATACTCCACTAGGATTTTGCTTTTTCTCAGTTGTAGGAAAAGAACAGTAGCATAATAAGCACACTCTAAATTGTCTGTGGCTGTTGAAGCTGTTGAGGCAGCACAAGCTACAGCATCCTACCTAATCTCGTGGCATATGTCAGGCTTTTTTAGGAAGGAGGTCACCAGCTCAGTGCTACAGGAGCTCTGGTTATAGATAGGAGCAACCAAAATTCAAGCACTCAGAGCTACCTTTCTACTCAAGTATGCAACTGGCTTACAGTAAAAAACAAAGATCACTGTTCCTGCATTCCAGAGCCTGCTTAAACACTGTCCTTTGAATTCATACAAAATACATAAAATGCTTTTATTACAGTGATAAATATGCTTTACTATTTTATTTATTTTCAAAATATTTTTTATTTGAACCCACAATTTTTATCCAAAACATTATTATTAGACAAGTTCTATATTTATGTATAATTTTGCATGCTTTTGCAAAATTATACATAACATGACACATCCTTTATTTTTGCCCACTAGTCAAGGAAGTGAGATTTCCTACATTCCTTTTCACTTTTACCAGCTTATAATAGTGGCAAAGGCAAAAAGTAATTCAGTATCTTTTTGCATAATGAAGCTCTCATTCTATGTGACATAATTTGAAATATGTCATAATTCAAAAATAAGTAATTATTTTTTTCATATTGAAAGCTAGCAATATGTGCCAGGTTATCTGCAATATGTACCTTGTGACTAAAGAAATACAGTATGGCCTTATTTAGGGAGTTAATAAAGCCTATTTAAATGTTTCCTTAAATATATGGTGAAATTTTTGCTCCACTGAGATGAGAAGAGAAAAAATGTTCTAGATTGACTCAAAATTTCTTTTTCCTGTGTCTTCCTTATTTTGAGAAAATGCTAAATTTCTACTTGCAAGTCAAACTGCAACATTTTCTCCTGTCTGTGTGTTTGTAATGTCTCATTTATAAGGAGGCTGGATTCAATTTTTACAAAAATATTCTCACCTTTTCACACCAAAAAAGGCATAACATTAAAACTCAAAACCGATCAAAAAAAGATCCCACAAACTATCCTAAGTCCTTCTGCTATTTTTTGTTGTTGTTTTTTTGGTTTTTTTCTGTGCCCTCACAATTTTTTAATGCTGGTTGTAACAAAATTATTTCACAAACCATTTTAATTCCCAACCCTTTGTTGTACCACAACAGGGTTAGTTCAATTAATTCTGGGGCCACTTGTTCCTACCAGAAAATGGAAATTACTATCCTTGCACCTTCAGTTTAAGGGAAATAATTTTCCTGTCTTTGTCTTATTGGGCTTGAACAGATAAGCTGTTGGCTTCACTTCTTGAAATAATCTGTCTTGAGATTATAGGAAAATTCAGGTAGGAATGGACATCAGGCAGTTTCTAGTTCAAGCTCCTGTTCCAAACAGGCTCATCTGGAGGTGCTTGGGGCTTTGTCCAGCTGGGTCTTGAACACTCCAGAGAACAGAGCCAGCACAGGATCTCCAAGCTACCCAATGCAGCACCTGCTTGTCCTCAGAGGGAAAATGCTCCTCCTTCTCGCCATTCTGAACCTCTTGTTTCAACTCATGGTCATTAAGCTGAGTTCCTGCCTCTGCACCTCAATTTGCCAGAACATTTTGCACTGGCAGTGGTTTGGAGCCATTTTCACGGGTCCACTCTTGAAAAGTTCCCTTAGGTATGGTATAGTATAGTCATGTCAGATTCCTATAAAGGACCACAGCAAACCAGACAAAACCTGGATGACTTTCCTCAATCTCATTAGTTCTCTGCATGATTCTCACGTCAGTGAGGCTGTTTGCAGGAAATCCAATAAAGGCACTGTTACATATCATGGAGTTCAGTTTCAGATTAACACACCCAGCATCTGTTGTCTACATGCAAGAAAGATATTTAAGTTTGCTGTTACTTAGATAGCTAAGGCCCAGAGCTGTTGGCCTCAGAAATACCTTGGAATATTCCTTCCTGGCTCCAGCAAGCCCATTAGGAGGCTGCAGGTCTCCTACAGGTCCCGTGGCATATTTATCTATTCCACATGGATGTCTCAAGCACACCGCCACATTTTGAATGATCCTAGAGGAATACAAAGGTGCCAGTGATTTGAACCTGTAGGAGATGGATATTTGAATCATTCTTTTGGCCTGACTACCATGAAAACATGTAGTACATTGATTATATGAAAATCTAGACACCTAGCAAGCATTTAGACACCAACATAGGCTTGCACTAAAGTGTTCTCATTACAAACTAAAACCCAGCCACAGCCTAAGATCATGAGAGATGACAGACAGCAGACAATTACAGCTCATTAAATGAAATGCCAGTGCTCAGTGGTATGGGTGAGAACCATGAAATGGTATCACCATATATTGGGAAGCAGCTTCTTCACATTTTGTCTCAGGCTTTCAATAATATACACATTAACGACAGAAGTTCCACATGAGAGAGTAACAAAATTTTTCTACTCCTTCCTTGTTTCTGACCACTTCATCCAGGAAATTACAAAGCAACAACAAATGAAGGCCAAACATGGTCTGTGAGGTAGAAGAGATGAGAGGTAGGAGTCAAATCCTACAATCCTATCTCTAATTCCTTCTTTCTGTGACTCTAACAGTGCGGTGTTGCTCAGTAAAATGTCAAAAATAACATACAAAACTACCATGTACCTTTTGAGAAACAGAAGATAAACTGAGTTCTCAAATATTCAGGGTTTCCATACTTTGTGGAAAACTAAAAGGGTCTTCTAGACTTCTTTCTCTTGAGAGTAGCAGAGATTTTCATCTGTTGTAGCTTTGAAATACAGTGGCAGCCCTTGACCTTAAAAAAATCTCCAAATAAATTCAATAACTTCTATTAAGGTTCCTCTTGTTTTTTCCAATAAAATTTCCATGTGGATTGAAAAAGTAAATTAATAATACTGAAATCTACCCTGCAGATGTGGAAGAAGTATGAACAAAAAATGAAAATTCCAGGATTTTAAATAAATATGATAATATTGTTAAAAGCAGAAAATATTCCTGAGACACAGGCTGTTTATTCTGATTTTAATTTTCTTTCATTTTCAACATTTTCTTATTGTTGGGTTTATTTTCTAGGTTTTTTGTTTTGTTTTGGGGGTTTTTTTTGTTTGTTTGTTTTTTTGTTTTTTGTTTTGTTTGTTTTCTAGCTTTTGATTGGTACTTCCCCTAATGTTTTTCTCAACTTAGTCTGTTTTTCTCAGCAGGATAATCTATCCCAGAAAAATGCCTTATTCTGCCCTACACAGCCTTATGGCTTCTTTTCAGATCAAATGATGCAAAACACAAACACACCAACTGCACAGAGGTGCAAGCTGAGGTTGAAGGATTGCTTTGATACTACTACAGGTACAACATTGTGAAAGTATTCACATAATACTTTAATTAAATTCCTTTAAAAGAATGTCCATGACTTATTCAACTGATTAAAAGTTCAACGATTCAGTTGAACAATATTGCAAAATGGTTTGAATAAACTACTTTATGAGAGAATCCAAACTACCTCTGGCTTCAAGTATTCTGGAGCCATCTGCATGAATTCCTAGATTATCCTAAATATTGCTCTCTGAAAAATTTTGTTGTGTTCATTTGTTCTATATCTAGGCCAATACAATTAATGAAAGGTAATACTCCATTGTCTTTCTGATAATTGTGGGGTCTAACAAATCTACAAGTTAGCTATTGCTGGAGAAGAATCCCATCACCTTCCTATGAAAAACACACTTTTTCCTAAAGTAAATTTTTACCTAAAGCATAAATTAATACTAATTGTGTAGTGAGCACCATGAGAAATACTGTGGGATCCCTTATTAGAGGAAGGTTTAATTTAATAAATTAATAAAGCCCTTTTTCTTTTTGATATTTTGCAAAATACTTGTTTATGGCAAACTGTCACTTGTATTCAGATTTAGAATGTAGAAACCACTGTGATGGTTCCTTGGAAATGCTTAAAATAGATAAGATGGATTGACTGATTGCATATTCCTTTGAATTATTGTGAAAGTACCAGATCTATCTAAATCATGCCATGAAAAAAGTGGAGTTAGAAGTTATGTAACTTCAAGTTGCTATAAATTGCTTCTTGTTGAAAGCTATATAAAACATTTTCAAATCTGTCATGTTCCACCTCTTCTGCTTAAAAAAATAAATCCAAGTGAAAATGTCCAAGAAAAGTATGAATCAGGCTTATGTTGTTAAGTTGGAGCAAAAGCTTGACACCATCAAGACTGGATACTCTTTAGCAATTAAATCAAGAATCTGGTCCATTTTATGTCCAGAATGTGTTTTTTACAGTAAGAAACTGTATTTTATTAGGTTAGCTAAACCAGTGTATCTAAATAAGCAACAAAACCAGATGAGAATCTACTTCTCTTCTCACAAACACACCATTGCCATTTTTCATTTAATCCAACTTTGATTCTTGAACACAGATTTTATCTACCTTCTTTTGCTGCTGACATTCCCACGTGCCCTCAGAACAAGTTATCTCACAAAGCAGCCAGGAAAATGCATTTTCTACTTCTCCTCCCACAGCAGCATGCAAGATGACTGTGCAGCAACAGCATCCCAGAGAACATGCTCTACAAGGTCTGATCTGACCTCCAGACTTTGCCAGAAAACAGTCTCACATCATGGACCAGTCTGACCTCCAACAAAGCAGGAGGAATGCAGTACAAAGAGAGCATGGAGGAGCCAGAAACTGCTTTATTTGTAGCACTGAACAGAAGAAATGAGCACAGCAGATGGCAGAAGATAATACAGAACTTCAAGCTGTGGGGCAGCGCCCAGACACTGCTTTTGCTGGTCCTGAGTGTAACCATCATTGCCAGTAGGAAGGAACTGCAAAACCCTTGACAGTGAGATCAGTGTAAAGCAAGGGCTTTGACATTCTCAAATTCAATTTTCTAGCCTAAAATATGTATTGAATTTGAGAAAGTAATTGCTTTTCCCTCATTTGGCTATTTTATATATATGTATATGTATATACACACACATATGAGTTTTAAACTGGCAGTGAAACTTTAAATCTTTTCACTGGGACCAGAGACTGAAATTACTTCAAGTGAGGCTTTGAAAGAGGGCATCCAGAAAAGGTACAAAGGTACTCTTCATTTTCTTCACCCCTCTGCAAATAAAAACTTGCTTACTAGCAGTTCTGCCTTCCCCAATTAAACAGAGTGGCTGGCAAAACAAAATAACAAGGGGTCATGGCAGAATTAGAGTTGATATGTTGAAAGTGTGTATCACTCAGCACTGAGTACCACTTCATGATTATACCCTATTTTGTACTCTAAAAAACAACAGCCTCATACAGCAACAAACACAATTATAAGACAGATACCATTTATCCCAGGAAACCTATCTGCTACTTCAAAAAAAATACTAGAAAGGAAAAACAACCCCTTGTGGTGAAATTAGCTGAAATTAGCTCTGATGATGATGTGTTCTTTAAATTGGGAAAGAAAAAAGGATGTTTTTGTTCAGCATGACTTATTTTTAGACTGGCAAAGACACAATGGTAAACAGAACTGGAGCTCTGTGGGCACCTTCTGAGGTTAAATTACCTTTCATGCCATTTGCACAGAAGACTGTTCTCAAGCAGCTTGAGCAGATGGTCGAGACACCATTGTCCGTTTACTTGTATCCACAAAGATAAACGATTGCTCTCTGAAATCCTGAACAATATGGCCCTTGTGATGCTTTAGGCTGCCAAGGAGAAAAAAAACCAAACAAACATAAATATAAATTTTGCTGAGGAGAACAGAAGAGTTTTGATTGATGAAATTTCATTTTGAACAACAAGTACATATGGAATAATATAATTTTTTAGATGATAAAAGATATCTAAAATCATCAAGTTCAAATGTTAACCTAACAATGCTGAGTACACCACCAAATTGTGCCCCCAAGTTGTCAGATGTTTTTAAAGTACCTCCAGGGATGGTTACTTCACAGCTTCCCTGGACAGGCTGTTCCATTATTTGACAAACCATTCCAACAAGATACTTTTCCTAAAGCCAATCTCAGCCTTCCTTTGCCCTACTTGAGGCCATTTCCTCTGGTCCCATTGTTTGTTACATGGGAGAAGAGACTGACCTCCATCTTTCTACAACTTCTTGTCAGGTACTCGTACAGAGAGAGAGGGTCCTCTCTGAGCCTCCCTTTTCACAGACTAAACACTCCCAGATCCCCCAGCTGCCTCTCACAGGAATTGTGCTCCAGACCCTTCACCAGCTCTGTTGCCCTTCTCTGGACTCACTCCAGCCCCTCAATATCTTTCAAAACTGAGCACAGCACTCAAGTGCAGCCTCACCAGGGCTGAGTGCAGGGGCACAATCCCTGCCCTGCTCCTGCTGGCCACACTATTGCTGATCCAGGCCAGGATGTCATTGGCCTTTTTGGCCACCTGGGCACTCACTGGCTCATGTTTGGCTTCTGTCATCCAACACTGCCACGTCCTTTTCCACTGGGCAGCTTTCCAACCACTCTTCCCAAGGCTGTAGCACTGCATGGGGTTGTTGTGACTCAAGTGCAAGACCCCGCCCTTGGCCTTGTTGAGCCTCATACTATTGGCCTTAGCCCAAAATATCAGTAATCTGGGACAGTTCCACTAAATGAACATAATGTGTTCCTGAATACTTAGCAAAGTAGGAGATGCAGGTAAAAACAAATCATACACAGTAACTCTGACTGAAATAAGAATCTACCATGTCTGCACAATGGCTTCTACTGCACATAACATTTCTGAAGCATGCTGTCAAGTTACAACTCGTTCTGCCTACTATGCCAGTGAGGTAACCAGAGATATCCAGAACCATGCCAGAGCAGAAAACTGCCTGGGCACAGTGATCCACCCAAGTATTGGTTGAGAAGGTGATTTCACTTGTTTTAAGAACTTCTCAAACTTCTTTGTGAGAAGCCCTGGTTATTAAACATATGCAATGTGAGCATTTTGCCAACAAGCAATTTGCTAAAAAGACAATTTTATTATTAGAATAATTTACTACTAAGAGAGATGAGTTTAAAGGATTGGAGACAGCATGTACAACTATGAAGAAAATTCTAAAATCTTAGAAACAGTCTTTAGGATTTAGGAGTGAAGTGAGCAGATACTGTCTGCTCACTTCACTTTGGACTTGCAACTAATAATTGCATAACCTGTCATTCTTAAAAGCTCACAAAAGAAAAGAAATGTTTCTGAATATGGAAAGAATCACATGGAATCAGTGAAGGGGCCTAGACATGGCCTTCAATACACACAGCAAAATAAGACAGAATTGGGTTTAGAAAATAACAGTGAAATTAGATAACTATGAATCACCAGCCACTCAACATCCTGAAGACAGCAGGTATTGCAAAGCATTTAATTAACTAAAGTTTCATATAAAGATGCATAGTTGTTTTGGAAATAACTGCTTATTTAAATAATGACACAACAAATAAAATTCATACTCTCTGTCTAATACCACACACTCCACAGCAAAAGCCAGTAAACAGTGGATATATTTTATTTCTCATTTCAGTCATCAAATAACCTCTTTTAATCTCTTTTTGCTGTGATGCTGTCATATTCAGCATGCCTTACAATAAATGTACCATTTAGACAATTTAGATTCTTGGCAGATTTTTAGGAATTGTTAACACTTATTGGAGTAAGGAAAAAAGGAAAAGACAGGCTGAGATAAATGTCAAATAGTGGCATCCAGCAACACAAAGTAATATGTTCTGATACTGAGGATTAATTATAGCTCAAAGAAGAAGAAATAATTAGGAAATAATAGAAACATGAAGAAGAAATTAATAAAAATTAGGTTAAAAAGTTAGGAAAAGAGAAAAGTTTGGTTTTGCATAGGAATAAAAGAGAAATCACAAATGGGAAGAACTTTCCTCTCTGCTTTTGAAAAGGAAGGACACCCCAAAGTGCGTTTGTTCTAAATATCAGTGTCTTATGCTAATGTCATTTCCATTAAAAATAAACAAAAGTCAAGGCCTTTCTTCCCCTGAGGGAGCACTCTCTATGCTTTACTTCCACCATTTTTTTCCAAAAATTAAAGGGAAGGCCACCGTACCTCAGCTGTTTGCCTGTCCTTAACATCCCCAGATACATTTGCTATTTGCAAATAAAGTATAATGAAAGTAATGACTACGCTCATGAAAATATAATAATAGTATCACGTAGGTTGGAAAAGACATTTAAGATCCTTGAGTCCAAGCATAAATCTAGCACTGTCCCCCACTAAACCATGTCCCCCAGCATCATGTCCATTTAATGTGAACTCCCTATCTCAGAGAATAAGCTGGAAATACAACCATCCATCTCCCAGTAAGCCAACAGTACATCTTGAAAAACCAAAATCAGGGGACTCCAATGAGAAGTATCTCCATTATTACAAACTGAACATTACTTCTTCCTCATAAAATAACTGATAAGTTGTAAAAATAGTACAATATATCTATATGAAAAGTATCAGATAATCTGTGAGGAATATGATAAAGATATCCCTAACCTCAAAAATAACATATTTTCTCCGAAAAAACCCACAGTAGATTTTTTTTTTGCTGTCCAGTTAAAAAAAAAGTAAAAGAAAAAAAGACCATTGAATAATACAAAAGTAGCTGCATTGTCATCAGATATCCTGTTTGAATGATACCAGTTAAAAAGAATGCAACATTTTATAAGAAATAAGGCAAACCAACATTATTTACAAATGTGCTATTTGAAATGCATTTTACATAACTTCTGACTGAATTGAGGCACCCATAAATATTTCAGCTCTCTTCAAATCTCTCCAGACACGAAATTTCCCAAAAACACATCAACAAAATGAATTTGAAACCACTGTGAATAAGAATTCAACAAAACAAATGAAATTTCATATTGCTTTGTTGCTCTTACCTTGAGCTAACAAGTGCCATAAAGGGTAGATGGGTAAAAGCAATACACTCAGAGAAAAGCAAGTGCACACATGTATAGATGGATTTTCAAGAAATCCAGGATGAAAACCCAGGTGCAGAAAGTTTTATAGTTAAAACAAACGGGATTTTTTTTTTCCTTTTTCAGTAAAGCAGTAACAATTTCCTCCACATAAATCATCTTCTAGGTCCTCCTGTGAGCTAGGCCACAATTAATGTACAAGAACAATTTTTCAGCTGCTGTAAAAACTGAGAAACAGATTTAGACTGTCTTTCCCTTTATACCACTGGGCACATACATCTTCTGATTACCAAAGATACTTTCCTTTCTGCAGGTGTAGAAGTGCAAGAGGCCCCAGTGGGAAAGTCAGGAAGGTGCTCCCATCTCTCTATTATGCAGTAAGATAAACTGATCATTATTTATGGAGAGGGAATATGCTGCATATGCTCAGAAACAAGACTCAATAAAAACATGGACATAAAAAACAACTTCAGTATTAACAGTTGTACAGCAGCTGATTCCAACAGGAATTTCTCAGTAGTTAACTCCTTTCATGCTGCACCTCATTTGTGGGTCAATACAAATGTAGCAGAAGAATTTAGTGAGATTACTGAAATTTCATGTATCTTCCAAGGAGCTGAGGATACAGCACATATTATTCCATGGTCACAAAAGGAAGATAACAAAATTGAAAAGCTGTGTTTAGTCTCAGTAGCATAAGTGACTGGTCTGAAATACATTTCTAACAGACAGCTAGTCTAAATGAGGTGTGTTAGAGGTAAAAGAGTTTAGGCGAAAAATGCAAATCAGAAAACCAGGTGAATGTCAGGTAAATGACAATTGGTGCTGAAATTAGTAAAACTTGCCTGTTAAATCTTGCAGAAAATGGTTTATAAAATTTTCAGCTAAGATGTATCCACAGTTTTACAAACATATGCACTGAGAAGGAAAGACTACTTGAAACTGCATTATTGCAGAACTGTACTTATTTCTTAATTCTGAAGTCTTTCTTTCATTAAATGTAGTGCTACAAGATGTCAATCTCCACTATAACATCAGAGGAAGAACAGATATCCACATCAGTGGGAGACAAAATGCACTCCATTATAATGTGGACTGATCACAGAACACTCCTTTAAGATCAAATAAAAACCTCTCCCTGAGCAACCAGTGTCAGGGTTGTTAATAAAATAGTGGCTTCTAACTTGCTGAAACTAGTACACCAAGAGTATAGACTGTTTGACACAGGATTTTATAGTGGTAAATGAAACAGGAGCTTTCAAGTATAACATACATTACTAAGGATGGAAAAATTTCTGACTTTAAATAAAAATGAATACTATGACATATTTGGAACAATTTTTCATGCATGTCTTTCAGATACTTGGCAGAAATTATGCCCATTTATGCAAGGTTAGAATTTCATTACCCAAGCTCCATCACCTAAGGAAACAGAAAGAGGAAACTAATATCCAAGCCCAAACAAATTCTAGTCAACTACATAAAGACTCTGAAGTGAATAAAATTTTGTGATATTGACTAAGAAAGTATAAAATGCTTGATTACCTACTATTTCCTACATCGTGCAGACACATATACTTTGTGCAGAATGGGTGCTAAAAGAGCTACCAAATCAAAATGACTATGCTTCACAACACTTTTTACAGGTATAAAAACATAAAGAACGTAAAAAGAAATTCCTAAGATATCAGTAAATGGTGAAAACACATGCCTTTCAAGATGTACCAGAAATGCAGTTCAGTGTAAATTGCAATTTTACTAACTGGGATAAGTACAAATGAGTTTCAGGATGAATTTTCTAAATGTACACCTCTGAATGCTTTAATTGCACTGCCAAGATCTCTACACTTCCAAGAATTCAGTTCAGAATTTCTGTAATTTCTGCTTGCCCCTATTGTGTTGTAACTTTCATCAGAATAAAGATCTGTTTTCAGTACACCCACCATCCTTCCATTCTGGGAAGCAAAGTCTTCATTAAACTTACAGACCCACTGATGATAGGCTTCACTGGATACAGGCCTTACTAACTCAGTTAATATTCTGGACACCTGAAAATTTTCACAGAGGTAAACCATGACTTGCTGGACTTGAAAAAACTGCAGTACTGCTAACCTGGAGGTGCCTAAAGCCTAAGCAGTAACACTTTACTTCATCTGCAGGCAGGAGACAGTATGAAAACAAGATTTAGTTGGGAAAAGGCAAAGCAACTCTCTTCTGCTTGGTCTATTAGCAGACCAAGTGACAGTAACCACCTCTTTGACCATCAAAGTGGCCAAACCCTGAAGTGAGATATTTTGAGAGATTGTGGAACCTGCACATTTGGAGATATTCAAAACTAAATGGGACAAGGCCTTCAGCTATCTGATCCTACTTTTAAGCCATCCTTGTGGTCCAGATGTCCCTTTAAAACTAAACAACTATTTTGATCTATGCAAAATGACTTTTTCCACAGCTGAACTACAACAACATCCAGATTGCAAGGTTGGAATTTGACTTGCTCTACTTCAGTCACTTTCCCAAAAGAGCTGAACCAGGGTGTTCCAAATTATCTGAATTGTTTTGCAATGGCCATAGGAGAATAGCCCCTCAGCTTTATGATTCATAAAGAAAATAGCTGCTTCAGTGGCCTGAAATCCTTAACTCCCAGCTCATGCTGCTGTATTGAGTACAAAGAAGGAGTGCTAGCAGGCAAAAAACCTAAAAAATCACCACTATATTTACCTGCCAAATCACAGTTTTCCTTTGAGGTCTCCCGTCGCACTAATGATGAGGCTGGCTTGGCTTTGCATACGAGAGATAGCAAAGAAACAGCCTGAGGTGATACTGAAGTCGAAAACAGAGCAAATTAAACTGGTTGTCTTCCTGTTTTACAACCAGCTGCAATTACCTTACTGGGTAGTTGCCATCCAAAGAAAACTGTGAACCACACGAACAGGAATAATTTCATTGGCATGCACAGAGTGAACCTTTCCCCAGGTGTAATTTAAGGAGTCCTTAAAATATGCAATTCTATCCATTGCTTTGAGCCCTCTATCACTTCCTACTGTAGTTCTGGTTTTCCTCTACATGAAATCCTGCAGATAAATCTACTTTCAGGATGACTGCCCTGATTAATAACTGTCTAATGTCTGTACTCTCTGTGGGATAAGACATTTCTTTGTTCAAAAGTGATCCTTTTCCTCTGAACGCTGGCAATTTCAGAGCTGAGGGAATGAATCACCACTGCTTGATGCTGCCATTCCTACTGCTGGGATGTGTGGTCATGTGAAGTCATTCTGAGACATAATTTCTTACCCTCCTCAGTCAGCTGGGCATTGCTGAAAAATCTACTTGGCAAAACTGGTCAGTATTTTGATTTCCAGTTCACATACTGGAATTAAAAAGCAAAAATCTCTTGTGTTTTCGCACATCGGTGGCAGAGGTACACTTTCCGGTGGAGAGCTAATATTCTGTGGCCTGACTTGTGTATCACAAATCATCATTTAGCTCACTGCAGAAATCTGAGAATGAGACAGATCTCCAGGTGGCAGCTCTACTGATGGGCAATTATGGGTGTCACTGCTTTTTGAAAGGTCATTTTGTCTGGATGTAGAAGAGGATCATTTTAGAAAACATATCTCCACAGAACAGACTAATATTTACCTGCCTACTTCTATCAGAAAAAAATGTATCTTTCAATAAATGATTTAAAGGAAAAGAAAAAAATTTATTAAACATATATTACAAGAATCCTGTGGAACAAAATATTATTAAACTTATGCTGATTACAGAGGGGCAGAATTGTATAGAAAAATCCACCAAGGAAGAAAGGCTGAAGCCTGCATTATCTTATCAGCTCAGTGGGGCCTATTGCACCTGAATTTAAATGACTTGAGTAAGATTATGTAGTGAGTCAGCTCAGAGCCCAGAATAGAACCAAAAATTGTGGCTCATTATCACTGTCTTTAACCATTAATTTGCACTTTCACACTGAGAGAAATGGATGTCACTATTTTATTAAGTCCCCCAATTTATTTATATCATAACAATACACTGAACAGTATCAGAGGAAAACCACAGACTGAGATATAATCCTGACATCCAGTCTGAACTGTGGGTCACTATGAATATGGGTAGAATAGGAGCAATACTTGTGTAAAACTGATGGACCTACAATCTCTATCATGGAATCCTCTATCTTTCATCGTGCTGGGTTTTGTTGTAACTGAAATATATAACTATCACTTTCAAAACAAAACAGGAAAGTTGCAGAAGTCTCCAAATATGCACACAAAAAAGAGATAAGTTAGATATGTATTTGTTACTGTAAAGTTTCATTCTACCATAAATATACATTTTAAACTTTCTGGTTTGATCTTTAAAATCTCATGAGTGCATATTAGTGCCTAGGATACAGCACTGGTAACTGTCTCCCAACAGCAAATGAGTCACTTTGGCCAAAGGATAGTAGTAAATGGATGTCATGAAAAGCTCTATTTATATGGTGCTTTACAGCACAATTTAATAAAACTTTCCAATGCTTACATAAAGAATATATGTTCTGATAATAGGTTGCTAAAGTTAGCATCTAGTAAGGAAGTGGATTAAGTCTTTATTGCTAACAGAAGTCTCTCATTTGATTAAATACAGATTTTTACATTAAATATGCATTCTGAAGAACATTCTTTTTTTTCCCTTCTTTCTTTCACACATTGTCTTTTTCTTTCCCTCATTCTGAGATTTTGCACCTTTTTCATCCTGCAAATGTGAAGGATCTATTTTGGAGTCTGTCAGGATAGTAACAAGTTTCCAAGTGCTGAAAAACCAACTTAGCATGGACTACATGTGCTCTGTTCTAAAACAAGTATTGACTGACTCCACTCCTCTTCTGGTGCTGCATATTATCAAAATTTTCCTCTGATTTTTCACGTCTCAAATTCAAATGCATACTTGAATGCATTTTAAACTATCAGTAGTCACTAAAAACAGACAAGTCACTGGAAAACCCAATATGAGCAAGCACTTTGCAACCTGTTTCAGGTGAGCAGAAACCTATAGCTTCTCTAAGAGAGGCAGAGATCAAGCCTTTTGTTACATCTGCATCTACGTCTGCACCGTGAGGTGAACTGGGATGAGCTGGCTGCACTTCCCCTTTTCACAGGATTCATTTCACCCTATGCTCTGTCACTCCTCCTCCCAACAGACAGTGGGGTGCAGCCAAAATGCTTTCACTCCCACTCTCTCCAGTTGCTCATAGCAGATAATAGCAGGTAAAGAGTCATCGTTCCCTTCCCCACAGCAAGAGTCAGGGGCTGATCACTGCTGAGTTAAGGAAGAGCAATGACTCTCCCCAGTCAGCCAAAAGGCAGGTGAGATGCTCCTCTACAGCGAATTTTACAACCTGAAAATGTTCCCAACAGCTTCTCACAGGGCAGACTCCTAAAATTTTTAGTTGATGTCTGAATATCTTTCGAAATGTCACATACAGACAGAGCTATATAAATTCACCTTCAAAACCTCCTTAGTAGACAAACCTCTGAGGCCTGTGGACCACATGGCTGAAAAATCATCAATTAAAGCTGTTTCGACACCTGAAATAAGGAAGAAAACAGAAGAGGGAGCTGAGAAGGCAACGGGGAACTGTGATTGTACAGAATATGCAGGGTTTGCATATTGTCAACTTGGAGGCTCAAGGCAAAATTCTCCTGAAATATGCAGATAGACAAGAATTACAAGTGATATCAGTAAATTATGGCCATCTGACAGAATTTTAAGGTTTCTAAGCCATAGATTTCTTTCCTGATGGTGAGAGAAGGGGGCACATGTGGTGCCATATGCCCTTGCAAAACCTTTCTAACAACTTTGTTTGGTAGAAAGACTGGTTTAATCGCTTCACATATTTTCTTGGAAATCATCTTTATTGTTGTGTATACAGACACCTTAGACTGTGCTGAAAGAATCTTTTGATGTTCTCTGTGCCAACAGGTATAATAAAACAATGCTTTTAGAAAGTTGATAACGGCAAGGGAGGCAATAAACCAGTTAAGAAGCTATGGCAAAGAAAATCAAAACATCTTGCCTAAAGTAAAACATCGAATCACCAGCAAAGTTGTGAGTATGTTCGAGATTCTAAGAATCCTCTTTGGAATATCTTCTGGAATATGCTTTCTCTGTAATATCAGCCTTTTTTTTTTTAGTTTAGGATTTAAAGTACTAGTATATACTGATATATGCATGGATGAGGCAATCTATAAAACTGTAGTCTTCAGAAGACAATGAACTCTCTTTGTATACTGCTTAATGATCTGCATACCACGAGGAACTCCTAAAAAATGGCCAAAGAGCTATTATTCTCTGCTATAACTCATAAATTTGATGCTGTCTTATGACCAACCAGAAGGTTTAAAATTGAACAAAAGAACAAAATTTGCAGAGATTGTGCATGTCAATCAAGGAACTCATAAGATATTAAAGAAGCCAAGACTATAAAAAATTAAAAATGAAATGGAAAAATTCACAGACAGTAAACAACCTACCAGAGGCTGTAGGCAAAGCCACTTGAAAGGCATAATCAGCCAAAAGCCAATTTGAAATGCAGTGTAATTATCACTAACAGTACAACACCAGGTAACAGTGATATCCCCATACAATACCGAGAACTACTTTGCTTTGGATCTGTTTAGCATTTCTTAGAGAATTTGTTTCCTTGGTGGAAAGAGTTGAGGGTGTTGACACAAGCTTAAAATGGGACACAAGCTCTGAATTTCAAAACTTTATCAAATGGGTTGTCTGCACCTAACTAAAAATCTCATTAATCTTGTGGGAGAGTAAGGGACTATTGGAAAAAGTCCCACAGTCTGAGGCATTAGAGCTCACTGTCTTTCTGGGAAACATAAATAAAATCTGGCCAACTGTAACTTCACAGTGGTATGATTGCAGAAAGAAGGATTAGTTGCCTTTGACATTTACTGTTATATCATTGCTACTTACTGAGCCTGAACTCCTGAGCCATTCTTTGTCCTCTAACAGTTATCTGAAAACAGATGGGTAAAGACACTGTGTGGCCTTAAAGAAGCAGTACAATCTGCACAAGAAAGTAGAGTAAAATTTCCACCTCTTTCTTTCCCAGAGAAAAATAAGAGAATAATGCATTTTCTTGATAAGAAAGTGTTTATTTGTTAATCATTTAATAATTTATCATGTTTGACATGAACAAATGTTCTAATTATGGCAGATTTTGATGTGTGCTACGCATAAACGCCTCCTCTACACAGCTCTCTGTTTTCCTGTGTACTTTTAAGTCCTACTAAATATGATTTTGATAATGCAATCAGCTGCTTGAATAACCATAACCTAATTGAAGTAGTATTCCAAAGAACATTATTTCTATTATTATGACTTCCCTGGTGCACAGCTGTAAACAGACAGCTGAATGACAGCAAATGACCTAGATAAATCTGTCTTGATAGCTGTCACTCCTTAGTCTTGACCTTCTGACACTGTTCCAGCTGTGCAATAGTTTGTCCTAGCATTAAGGGAGAGACAATCTCAGGCTCATTCTATTCTGGGAAAACTACTAGTATTTCTCTACAAAGACACACAATCTCATAAAATTAGTGGACTAAAATGTATTTCTAATATAAAAGCAGAAGAAACATTGAACCTTCCTACAACTTCGCATCTTGCACCATAAAAATAAGTAATAAGAAAAGAGTTAAGGTACTAAATTCCAGGGACTTTGAACAGCTTCTCTTGGCAACCTTTTTCACTGCCTTACTACCCTCACAGTAAAGAAATTAATATTAATTATCTAATTTAAAATCTGCCCTCTTTCAGTTTAAGGCCATTCCCCCTTGTCTTGTCACTGCATGGTAACAGTTTTGTAGCTCAGAAAGTACAGCTCTCATCAAACCTCATTCCCAAGTAAATCTATTTTCAGTGCCTTTTAGTAAACAGAAAAAGAAACATAAATGGCATAAAGTAGTTCTGACAATATATTCAGAGTTGTAATCTACATTTCATGTAATTTAAGGCATAAAGGCAATTCACCAAAATGATACGGAGCTACAAAAGAAATCCCAAAGTAATCAGGGAATATGTAAAATGGGATGAGAAACTATGACCACTGCAGAATCCCAGGGTAACTAATAATTCACAGAGAAATGTGTAAGTTATAAAATAGATGCTATATTATGCACATATAATAACCACATTGTTTAGCCAAAAAATCAGCCTTAGAACAGCAGGTGAGGCCTGCATTCAAGCATCATTTTGCAAACATGCTTAAACAGTTTAAGACAAAACCATGCCATTAATGTACATAACTGGAGAGTGAATTTAGATGCTTGGTAGCCCCAAATACTCCCAGATTTTAAAGCAAAACAAATCCCCGCTGTTAAGCTGCAGAAAATTTTACCAGAAGTTTTAAAAGCAAATAAACCAGATGTGCTGGATCAACATCAGCATTGAAATGTAGCCAAGCCTCTGCTGTTTTTCCACATTCTGCTCACATAATCTGGTGAGAGTGAATAATATTTTATGATGAAGAAGAGAAACTGGAAAACTTTTAATCAAATCTCATTAATCATCACAGGAAAAAGCCAGAAATAAGGCTTTCTGCCTAGAGCATTACATTTTAAAATTCTGCTAGAATAAAGTTCTCCTAAGAAGAAGTCCACCATTTTGTCCTTTCATCCTCACTTACTCCTTTACATCACATAAGGAAATCGCTGCTTGAGAAGTGCGTTGTGTAACAACAGGTCCACAAGACAAGAATTTTCCTGAAATCTCCAACTACTATAGGATTGTACAACAAATTAGATGCAGCTTAACTTTAAAGTCTCACTATAAAAATTTATAAAATACGTAAAATACTACTATATAAATGAGTTTAGATTAAACAAAACCCAGAGAATCTTCCTGAAGTATTGTGTATACATGACTGTGAAATGTTGAGAAGTCTTTTTTCAGATAGATACCTCGAACATCTTTAAGTGTCCGTAAATGATTGTGAGCAATGGGTGCTTCTGAAAGGCTACAGGAAGGCAAGTCTTATTCTGTAAGATAATATCCTTCAGGTTATGTCACCTCCTGACTAAAGAGTCTGACTAAAAGGTGAAGCAGCTGTAATGACCATATTATTTTAAAAAATGCACTAAATTACTTCTATATACACTGAGATTTGAAGTCCTCCTACAAACAAGAGCTAGAATTTAAGGCTCATTTGGAAACCTAAATTCCAGACTTTTTTTCTGACACCTTTGACTTGAAAAAAAGAAAAAAAGAAACTTCAGCTTTATTTTTGGCTATGTTTTTAGCTATTGCATTAAACTCTCCAACAGAGTAATTTTGAAACTAGATGCCTCAGTTTTGAATTTGGATGTAATAAGATGGCACTTTCCCTGTGCAGAACACCTAGGCCTTTACTAGATAAGAGTGCCCTATCTGCTGCTCCAAACAGAAGAAAGCTAAAAACCTATGAGAGCTATAGAAAGGAAGAAAATAATTACTAGGTATCTGCAAAACTTACTTCCCAGTGAAAAATGCTGAGAGCTTAGATTATCTCAATTGTCTCTAAAAAACAAGATGCAGAAACAAAGAAAAATTAAAATCAAGCCCCAGTGAATCCATGCCTGGGTAAATGGTAGCTGCCCACCCGGAGTCCTCTCAATGCTCTCCACACTCAAACTGCATTGGATAGTATCATGTGGCCCAGAAAAAAGTCCCAAACAAACCAGTTTGGCCTCATTTTTTTCATTTTCATGTAATTCGGAACAGTGAAAGAGGTGCAACTGTGAGATCAAATTATAGATTGAAGGACACAGATCATGCAGAGTTAATAAACTATTACATTTGGTTTCAAAACTTACCCAAGCTACTCAGGAATTCTCAAACTAAAAGACCTCTACCCATTTGATTGGCACTTTTCCCTCATAAGCAGCATGCTCATATATACACTTAGCAAAGTCAGTAAATACAGTATCATTTTAGTTTGTGGTTGTTTTTCTTTGAATAATTGATTTCTCCTTTGAAAGAATGACCTGTATACATAACTGATTAAAATGTTCACTTTGGAAAACCAGAGAGCAAAGCAGAGGGAGAGAAAAAAGTTCAATTTCATCTTAAAAAATTTGCTGTTGAATCAATGGGTCGAGAATTTCACAAAGATATGTTTGAGCTGATACATTTTTTAAAAACAAAATCAGCAGAAGATCTTTCAGTCGTTATTCCTTCCCATTTTACTGTAGATTAATGATAATAGAGCCTTTTGCAGTTATCACTCATCATTCTGGAGGAAAATTACTTAAATCCATGTATTTGCCGCCTGCTTTGCTAACAGCGCTTTTACTTTCTCACCAAGCCAAAGCTTGGTGAAACCAATCTAAATAAAACAATCCAATCCACTTTCCTGCCGATACTGAATTGATCCTTTTTATACTCATACCCTAGCTAGGTTTACATGACCAAACATCAATGTTTCAGGTCTGTCTTTCAAAGACACTCATAGAGAACACTTCTGCCTGAGTGCTCACCGACAAGTGGATTATCGCGGTAACTTTCCACAGAGCGTCTTGCACTTGCGCTTTTCTTTTACCTCTGCAAACAGGTCTTGGCTCACAGGAGCCATCAAAGACAGCATCACCTGAGAGTGATCATATGTTTTTCAAAGAGAAGGAAAACATAGCTAATTTCACATTAGAGGGACTTATAGACATGTCCTTTATGTTCACAGGAACAAGGATCTAAAATTTGTCACAAGGAAAACAAAGTAAACAAAGCAGAATGAAAGACAAGGGAAAAGCTTATTTCTTTCCGGCATAAACTTAAATAATTACAACAACACATTTTTTAATCTGTGGCTTTATGAAGCAGCCTTGATCTTAAGGCATCCTAACATTTACATGTTTAATAAATGTATGTAGGAACTAAAATAATATATACTTGAAAGCTGACCTAAAAGAATGCTCAACTGAGTCTAAATAAAATGTAGTGACCTTTACTGTCTTAAGCCCTTGACATCACTGGTAAATCCTACTGGAATGAGGTAGTCCAGGCTCCTCAGAAACACAAGGGATTTTTTTAATAAAGGACGCACAGACCTGCTGTAGCTCCTCTCATTTCTGTACGGAGTATTACAGCAATAGATAAGGTACTGAGCAATCAAGGACCTCTCCCCCAAGGAGCATAAAACTGAATAGCCACAGCTTGTTCAACGCAAAACAATGTAGTTCAAATAGTGACATTTTTTTCTCCACAAAACAAAGTGATCATTTGGGTTCTTGATAAAAGGGAGCAAGTCAATATCTGCAAAATGCATCATCAACTTTTATACAGAATTAATTATTGCCACTGTGCTAACAGTCTGCAGGAGAGGTCACTAAATGACCTCTATAGTGAATAAAACAAGCTACAGATGAGTAAGGTGGAAGTGTCTCCCTCCCAAAGCAACTTGGGCATCGATACAATTGGAAATTGCCTGAGAGCCAGAATAAATAATCTCTTTCTTAGGCTGTATTAAATGCATTAAAAAGCACTGAGACTCAGAATCTGGTAGCATTTCTAGAGGTCTATGTTTGACAAGACCATAACAGGTATCACTTACACATTGCAAATTAAAACTTTCACTTGCTTAACTACTCCCGGTAAGATGGAGAACAACTGTACTACCGACTGCACAAAAGTTGTTAAAACTATACATTCTCAGTGAACAAGAGAATAATGAAGACTCTGGCTCCCCGTTAGAGAAGCAGACTTCAGACACAGAAATGTTAACTCACCGCCCCAACACCACACAGAAACTCTGGGGCAGAATGTACCTTTTGTTTGAGAGGTTGCTGACTGACCATGACAGCGTTTGGAAAACCACAACTCTGTTTCAGTGCATTCATCTAAGAAACAACCGTGGACAAATCTGACCGTGCATTGACTCTTTTAATCAAAATACTTGAAGTGTATCAAAATCATAACATTCTGAATTTGATGGGAGTTCAGAGCAAGTAAAAACATACTGTCTCATGACTATAAACTGGAATATACTGGACCTTAGCTATGAAAAAAATATTGAAAGATATTGAAACTTAAAGAGAAGATTCTGACAGAACAGGAATAGGTTAATATTTAGCCTATAGACATAAAATCTACATCAATTATGAGTATGTTAACTCTTTTTAATTACAGAATAAGTGGGAGAGCAAAATACTAGCAACATTTCCCAGCTGAATACACTAAGCAGAATAAACTTCCTTTTCTGAAGGAAAATCACAATAGCACAACTCCAGTGTTGTGATGGAAAAAAAAAAAGTCTCTGCTTCCTCCCCAGAGGCTCTTGACAAAAAGTTTTCAGAAGAAAAAGATGAGACCACATTCCAAGACCACAGGGTCCAAAACCTTGCAAATAAGACTCATAATTGACCATCTTGGTGAGAAAGAACAAGAGGGCTGGAAAAATAGCTGTACTTTAATTTCTACATGAAGGAGAACAAAAAAATTTCTCCAATTAAGAAAATATCAACGCCTCAAGCTACCGTATCTTTGATCTTATTCTTTGCCAGAGAAAGGAAATTTCATCTCTTCAAAGCTTCAACCAAGTAGAACTAAGTTAATAAGGAGCAAGAAAACTTAAATAAGAGCCCTTTAGAGAGACCAAGGACAAACTGACAGGTAAAATATTTTAATTGATTGCCTACATCAGAGGAATTAAAATAATAATATTTATCTGTTGCTACAACAGTAGTCATATATATTCACTTAAGAATTGAGTGGAATAAAAATATGCAAAATTTTAGGAGCTCCATCCTTCTCATTTCTAATTTACCTTTTAGATTTGAAGAGCCTATTTTTTCTTAACAACACAAATTACCACCACTTAACACATTATTAAAAAAGTATTATAAAAATTAATTCACTAAATTATATCATTGACTTTTGAGAGAACACTGAGTATAAATTTACAGCATTAGACTGACAGTCACAGAAACGTAGAGGCTGCAGAGATCCTCAAAACAAATGGCTTCCCAGCCAGATGCAGTGGGAACTTTTTCAAACCAACTGTGAAACTCATCCCTTACCTAGAAGCAACCTTACTCCTGGGCCATACAACTTGGTACTGACCTCCTTTAAAATGCTGGCAGTGGGTGGCACAGGAGCCTCCTGGAAATGTTGGGGCAGCTGCAATGATCACCAAACACGTCACAGGGCAGCCTTCCCAAGAGCAGCTAAGTTACAATAATTTTCAGCCACTTCTGGTGACACCACTATGCAGTGGTACTCAGAAGCCCTAAAAAACTGCAAACTGATTTTCAGTCTTTCAAAAGAGCTGAAAACCTTTAAATAAAAAACAAGGGAAAAAATATCCCCCAAAAAAAACCCCAAAAAATTCAGAGGGGAAAAGAAGACTTTATGATGAAAAAAATAACAGGATCTTTTAACCTTTTTAAGGTCCATATAAGTAGCTCATCCATGTGGAAAGCTTACTTTTGCCAGCTGCCTTAATATTTAGCTCAGGTTGGGAAACTAGTAGCAGTTTCTAGGCTTCATTTATCAGCTGTCTCCTTCAAGCCATTCAAACAGCAAAGTCTGTAGCAAAGGCTAACAGAAAGAAAGACAAATTTTGTTAAAAAATGATCCAAAAGTACTGTATTTTAAGCAATAACACCTGAGGAACTTCCCTAAAGTATGCTCATGTGTGAGCCAGCAGAGCCAGATTTTGGTACTCGTGCTTGGGTTCCTGCTGGTTCAACTGGGGCATATTTACATAAAATTCCTTTAGTGTGGTACAACCTAGAGTCAATATATAGTCAATAAATCCAAGGAAAACTCCATGGTAAGCAAGTTCTGAGTCAGATTTTGAAGTTTTTACATGACAGTTGTTTGCCTTAATGTAGGGCAGCACTTTGTCCTGATCTGGCACTTCAGATGATTCTTCCCCCTCTGCTGCTACCAAGGATTTATCATATTTTTATTTCTAGTTTCTGATATCTTATGGACATGAGTAACTGGTGACTTGGATTGCTATTAGTTTTACAACATCCTGATGCATATCAGACAATAGTAAGGTCTTTATTTTGCCTTTTTAAGTGCTTGTTTACAATTTATTTGGGGAAAAAAAAAACAAACCAAAAACCAAAAAACCTCAGTAAGGCTATGGGCTGAAAGATGAAAACACCAATCATTCTGGGAGAGGAGGGCAGTGTCAGATTATTGAAAATATTGGCCACAGACAACTGAAGCAAAAAAAAAGAACATGATTTCTTGCATTGTGAAATCATCAGTTTTGACTTTCATATTATTAAATCCTTCTTGTAGACAAACCAACACTTATGGACTTAGTCATTCCATAAGCTAATCAGCACCTAATATCTTTTTTATCTGACTTTGAATGATATCTTAACAACTTAATACCAGCTCATACTGAAAGCCTGATTAGCAGTGACAGGTGACAGTAGCAATGATTTCTAGTGTGTGTGGGACCATTACTATACTCTTAAAATATAAAAGGAAAATATTACCTCCTACAATTCTTGCTTTTGAATTTGAGGAAAAGCCCATGCAAAGACGTTTTCTATGGGAGTTTCATCTCCCTTTCCTCATCTACTGTCTGCATCTGGATCAAATGAATGAAGTATTTTTGACTTCCCCAGCACATGGCCTAAATCAGCATTCCATTACTACCACAAATCAATGTATTCTGAACCTTAAATATGCACAGGCAGCGGTTTTCTGATCAGGAAGATGCAATACTCACAGTAGTATGTACAACCCCAAATGTAACTAAGGAAAGGCTTGGCACAGCCACTGTCGTAAAACATAAATTTTGCCTCCAAAGTCACCTCAATTTGACTGTTAATTTTAAACCTGTCTTATTAGTTTTGAGGAAATAATGCATTTATTGCAGAATTTTTTTCTGCAATACATGCATTATTTCCTCAAATGCAGAATTTTATTCTGCATTTTTAAGAAAGTCTCCATGCATACTGATGAAGGTTATTATGGAATTTACACTGGTACTGTTTTGCTGACCATAAAATCTCACTGTCCTTTCCTCAGATGTTGGTGACAAATGGGTCTTGATGACACTGGTACTAACAAAACTCAGTAAAGGCTGAGTTTGGCTTTTCACTTCGGCTTTTACCTTCAGTACTTTACATCATGCAGCTGTAATAATAATAAAAAATAGCACCAAGATATTTAGATGTAAGTTTTAAATATATTTACTATGCAGAAGTAACTAAGAATGGCTATTCCCTATTTTATAGCTGAAGAAAACAATGCAGAGAGCCACTGTGTGACACATCCAGGAACACAACATGTTGTGTTCCACAACACAACTTACTCATGATGCAAATTCAGGATTCTTTACATTCTGATGCTGCTTGCTAGATTGTGATGCTACCTATATGCTTTATATTACACAGATATTGTCAATTAAAGTATAATTATATTTTTCATCTCTATTTCCTCTATGTGTATGCTATATCTCAAGTCATTATCATACTCATTAAAACACAGCAGTTCTGTATCCCTTATCTGCACTTAAATGAAGTATGAGGATATATAACAATACAATTAACAGAACTATTCCCAGTGAAAGAGGCCTTGAAAAACAAAGTGAACAAAGTGAAGCCTTGATGGGAATGATCCTGCACTTGAGGCCTGCACAACAACCACTGGGGCTTTTCATCATGTTTTTTTAAAGAGAACTGACAAGCCTGATAGAAGGAGAAAGAGAGAGAAAATACAGTTTTGAACCCTAATTTTTATTCAAGATGTAGCAGCACAAGGACATCCAGAGGAAGCCTAGGAAACACAAGTTACAGTCAAAAATGAAGCCTGATTTAGTAGCTGAATCTATTTATTCTTTCCAAGGTTCTGCATAGCACCTGACATGAGGGCCTCTCTCCTGACTCATGTCTTTCAGAACTTAAGTGATAAAAATAACACGTCTCTCTTAACAAAGGAGAGCCCCAAAAGACAAAACAAACAGTAAGTTTGCATCTTATATTAGAACTTGCATACTTTCTACTCTTGAAGCAAATGCCTCTGCGTATTTATTTACCTTGGACAAGATGAAAGGTCACTCGTTATGTGCATAATAAGCTAATCTCACTTGTAATTATACTGCAGAAAAAACTCCACTTTCATTTGAAGGTTAACTAGATTCAAAATAACCCAGTTCTCATCAGGGTGTTGCATTTATTTCAATTAAGTCAATCAACTTAACAAGGATTTAATTAAAAACAAGTTAGCAAGTCAGAAGAAGTATTTGACATGTAATTAATAAATATTTTAAATAAGCCCCATGTAGTTAAATCAAATATATTATTCTAAGTGCACTAGACTATGACTTCTTTGCTGATGCTCATTTTTGGTCAATAACAAAAAAGCACCCCACCCTGAGAATCCTGGCATCAGCTCATGCTTGCAAAGGCACATGAACACAGTATCCAGGAGGTGTAATAGTGAACTTTCAAAAACTGGGTAGAGAGATGAGCACCTATTTCTCATGAGAGGGAAAACAAAGTTTGCCCACAGTTTGTTTGCTTTGTTTCAACTGTTGCTCTTCATCCAAAATAACTTTTCAAGGCAGTTAAACAAAAAATAAAGTGCCTTTTCGCTAAATCTACATGTTTCCATGTAGCTTCTTTCCTCTGCAAGCATTCTGCAAGCTGTGGGAGAAGGGAGCAAAGCACTAACAAACAAAACCAGAGAACAATCAATATGAAGAGGTTAGTGCTCCCAAAAAGCACCAGTAATTTACATCAGACAGGTTCCTATTCTGTGACTTTCCATTGTCTTTTGGACAATTATGCATCTCATCCCTGGCTTTGCAATCTAAGAACAACAGTGCTTTGGCCTCTGCTGCCCACAGCATCCTGACTCAGTCTTTCCAGGGATCGCTATCCTAAGAAAATCTATTATATTCTTCTCCCCTGTCTGACATTCCTGACGAGGAAGAGAAAAAGAAAGAAGCAGCACTCCTCACCCTTATCTCCTTAACAACCCACAAGCAAGACTCCTGTTTTCCTTAAGCCATCCTTAAAAATTCTTTATTCTGTTGTCACCAGCAAAGATCAATATAATATAATATAATTCAATAAAAGATATAACCATATTCCAAATAAATATACATGGAAATTAAGGACATATATATACCCAAATGAAAGTTTTTGTGTACCTCATTGTTTTCAACTGACTGAGCACATTTTCTTTCATGTCCATGACACATTGAGAACAGAAGCACAAAGACTAAGACAAGAGTGATCAAAAGTGTCAGCTCCATTTGGGCAACAAAACTTGAGAAGCCTATGCCTAATCTTTCAGATTACTTCATGTTTTATTGCACTTTTCACCATCAGACCACAGTTCCTATTAAACTGGCCCCAGCTACAGATATAAATGTTCCCAACTTAAGTTAATCAAGCTGCAGTTTTTATTAAAAAGCCCTCAGAAAATAAGTAACCCTGAGTAAGGAGTTATGCTTGAGAATCTTTATGTCTACATAATTTTTCCAGTGCCATACAGGAATTCTGGGCCTTAAGCAAAGCAGAAACCAAATAAGCCATGTTACAAACACAGTCCTCTTGGAGTCCTCTACTTTACTTTACTATGTACAATCTATATACAATCCCAAAGTAAATCCAGCTCTGAGCCAGCAAAGGTTCTGTGGAAATTAGGGAGAAGAGCTTCTCTAAGCATATAATTAACCAGATGCATCATAATGTGTATGTACAAAGGTCCTAAATTAATCCCATATGATTCAACTACATGCTCAGCATTCCTAATTTGCAAGTGCTTGACTTTATGGGCTTCACAATTCCTTGCCAGAAAGGAAGGGTTATTTACTTGAATAATGAGTCCAAGTCTAGAGAAGGACATTAAACAGGCCATCTGCAGTCCTGTTCTTATCAGCATCTAGTTTTGTTGGGGCTTTTTCTGACACTCTACTGCCTTCCCACCTTATGCACCCATGCCCCTAACTCTAATCTGCCCAGTTACATCAATTTTTTTCACCAGGATCTCTCAAATTAATGAATTTCTTCAGGAAATCCTGGATGGGAAGTGTTCTTCGAGAGCTCTAAAATGTACGGATGACTCATTCAAGCAAGTGACCTCAAACAGAGCAAGAGAGCAAGAACAGTATTCTTTAATGATAATGATCTTACACCATGCAGCTGACAACGTGCAAGAGAGCCAGACATCTCTACAATATCTCTATAATATCACCAAATGGTTTTTTATCCCTATTCATCCAGATTATTTGCAACCAAGCTGTTGTAAATTGGCAACCACAACTTATGCTTTAACCTTCTTATTTCAACTTTACTGAGGCTACTCCATTGAAGTATTTTGAGTAATACTACACTAATATGCAAGAAATTATATGTATCTTCTAAAAAAGCCCCCAATTTATGTTTGGGGAATCTCTAGACTGCAAAACAGAAAAAGTTTGGTACAGCTGATACCAGTTTGCACCCAAATCATTATACCTGTGCAGATAATTTTCCAAGGACTTAAGGAGCATACTTCCAGAAAAATGCATATTAGTATCAATTGCCTCATTAAAATGGTGATTCCTGGAAGAAAATGTTTTTCTCTTTTGTCAGCTGTGTATCTCTGATCTATCTGTAGGTACCATGCCCAGGAAACTTGGGAGTTTATCACAGACAGGGAGGAAAACAACTGTGCGTGTTCCTGGTCACAAATACAAGCAAATGAAGTACTGATGTCTCCACATCCATCTGATCACTTTGACTCTTCTGTTCCCCCTTCTGCCCCAACTCAAACAAAACAATTAAAAACAAAGGGAGGATCCCATTCTACTATGCTACACAGAGTGAATTCCACTATTCCTGAGAAGAATAACAGAACACTGAATGCCTTCTGTTCCCTCCCAAAACTTAATCATCTGGATAGAGCTGGTATTTCTGTTTGATTTCTTCCACACCTTGTAGCAGAAAGGAACATATTGCCCTGAACAAGACAGATACTAAGCAATCAAAGATGTTTGGATGCAGTACAGATTGTGATTATTTTCCCCTTTACCTCTTTGGCTCAATTTATTGCTGCCCACTCTATTTTGCTTTATGAAGCAGTACTGGAGAAAAAAAAAAAAAGCCTCATTCTTTAGCTGAGATAGTATGTGCTGCTTTGTGAGGCAGTTTCCTTCTCAGCTCAGATAATGCTCAATACCACAGTGCAATACAGAACAGTTCAGTATGACCATTTGCATAGTGAATGACTTGCAGAGTGCTGAATTGAGTCATTTATGAGAGTCACTAGATTTTTGCAGGAATATTATCTGGGATTAAAGTTGGCTGGTTTCGTTTCTTCCTTCAGACTCTGTGAAAGTCTCATTCCTCCTCCTATTTTGAAGCAGCTAGGAAAAGAAATGGTGAATACTGAGTAGCAGGAAGATGAATTGAATCCATTTTAGCTTAGTTGCCATTACTCCCAGAACAGATAATATAAAACAAAGCTTTGTGTCTCATTCAGAGGTAATTAAAGATAACCCTAGTACCATGTTATTGAAAGTCCTTCATATCCACATTCCCAGTGTCCATGGCAGCTCTCTGAAATGCAACTTTATTAGCTGACCTAATAGTTTGCTCATTCTGCTGAGGAAAAATAGTGGACTTTGTTTTAAGGATGTTTCCATGGCTTTCCTCTAAACCTGCAGCTCATCAGTCTCCATAGAGGAGACTGTTTCAAAACAGGAAAACTGGTTCCATATATGCTGTAAAGTATTAAAGAAATTTTCAGTACAGGGTGAAAAATATTTTCTTCTTGGGAAATCCTTAGAGAGTCCCCACAAAAGTAATAAAGAAATTTTCTACAAAGGGGTGACAAACAAAATCATAGAGATCATATCAAAAACTCTGGCTTACTGTTTTGCTTGGGTGAAGGATACATATATAGGCCATCTCTGAAAGTGTTTCTTCCTAATGCGATATGTAAATATTTCAGTGAGGAAGATTGCAAGCATAGCCTGCCCTCTTTTTGCAATATCTTATACAACAACAGATATTGACTGCACTTCTCATTTAGCTTATGTTTAAAAATTAAATTTAAAATAAAACATTTTTCTGTAGACACAGCTCTCTAACAAAAGTTCCTGCCCTCCAAAATATGTTCCTCAACCACTGCTAAAAAGTGCAGCATCCACAGTTAAGTACTGCAGTACATCTGAGACATGAGTGACATTTATTTAGTTGTGTAGACCAATTACTTCGCCACATTTCACAGAGTAACGCTTGCCTCTTTTGTAACTGCATCACGTTGCCAGATATCCATTCATTTTGAGGTCCAAACAGAGAAACTGCAGTTCCAGCTGCATAACGACTAGTTACCCATAATTCATTTATAAATCTCATGTTTCCTGAGAGCAGAATTTCATGCTTGCATTAAATTTGGATCAAACTTAATCTTGTCACCATTGTGACAGACATACCAGCTCCTGACCAAGAACCATGCTGTATCTCCCACTGCTGCACCTGGGAAAGGGGCTTCATCCCTTGTTTTCCACAGATGGCCATGGAACACTGAAGTCTCTGTGCCTGATGGAGTGAAGAAATATTCACTTTAAGCTACTGTGCCAAATAAACCACCCTAACTGAGCAAGAGCAGTACCAGTTCCATATCTATATTTAGCAATTGAAGCTGACTAAATGTGAAGGGAAGCACTACAGCACTTCAACGGAGATAGTATGAATTGCACATTGACTGAGAGTATCAAGTGCTCTAAGAAAAATTTCTTTCCAGGGTTTCCCCACTGGCTGAAATACTTACAAACAGCTATAGGAACTGTATGTTTCCAGGTAGCACTAACAGAAAAACTTACAAGAAAAAGTTTTAGTTTCAGGTGAAAATGTGAACAAAAAAAATTAGCTAAGTAATTTTGAATGAAACTGCTACTCAACAGAAAGGAAAAATAGATTCATCAATCATATGTTCACTACTTCTCATTTTCACTTAGACTCAAAATGAGATGGATGCCACAGACAAGCACACCATACCCACCTATTATATCTGACACTGACATTATTTACTGTGTATTAAAAAGAATTCTTCTGGCACTTGCATACAATCGTGTCAGCTTTAATTGCTAAGATGCACTGAACAGCTCTTCTAAACATAGAAAAAATTTACATTTTAAAAGCAAATCAAGGGCACAAACAGGTGGAAGCACTCCATTGTGCCACATGAGACCCTTGTTCCTACAGCTGCAAACCAGCACGAGTGCACATCCGCTGAAATAGCAGCTTGGGAGTGAAAGGAAAGAAGTACAGTGATGAATCCTAGAGTCCAAAAAAAATCCTCAAAGCCAAGAGTGCAAGTTTTATTCCAAAATACTGAAACAGCATGCTTGAAAATGAAAGGATCTTAAAGTTTAAAAAATTATGTGCATAAATAAGCCAGTTACTAAATTATATCCTCACAGGCAAAATAGGAGATGTAGTCTAAGGCAAACAACACTAAAACAGGCTTACAGCTATTGATAACAGCATCTAATCACTGACAAATGCAAGGATTACTTGGGTGAAGTTCACAGGAGACAATGTACAGTGTGGTATGACTTATTATTTTTATCAGTGAGTTAGATGATGGAACAAGGAGTATGTTTTATTAAATTCAGAGATCACACTAAGCTGGGAGGGATTACAAGCATTTTGGAGGCCATGAACATAATTCAAAAGGCACTCAAATAAACAGAGAAATTGTCTGAAAGCTGCAGCTCTCCTACAAATGTATATAACACACTGCAGAAAAACAAGAATGCTAATTTGCACAAATTCAGGACAGAAATTAAAAACAAGTTCAACTGTCGAAGATTCTGCAAAATGGGACCTAACTACAACTTATCACAAAATGAATTTATATTATCTGTTGTCCCGCTCTTAACAAAAATCAGTCGTCCCACTGATATGTATGATCAGTCTTCTGCACAGGAGACATGAAGTAAATTTCTATTCTCCTCTGGAGATTCTCCTCCAGAAACTTCAGTGGAGAGTTCACTGGGGCTGTGCTGACCTTGGTCAGTAAAGGAAGCTGCCTGTAATTGATCAAAAGCTTCAGCTAATCAAACCCGATTCACACATGGATTGGGTAATTCTTGCAAGGGGTAACTCTTGGCAAGATTCCTGTTAAGCATAACTAAATGATAAATTTGGGATAACATCTAGAAAGCATAAACAGGTAACCTGTTTTTAGTTTGGATAAGTTACCCTAAAAGAATGCAGCAGCTTAGATCCTTGATAGAAAAATGAGTTTATACTGAAAGAATAATGAGAAGGAGTTGAGCCTTTCTTCTTTAAGAAAAAAAAAAAGAAAAAAAGAAAAAGGAAGGCTCCAGGTGGATTGATCAATATAAGTGTATCCTTTCTAAAGGAACTGAAACCCTATAGGTCTTGCAGAGAAATGTGTCAGGGGAGGAGAGAACAGCAAGAGTAGAAATGAGCAGATGGGGAGATAACGGCAGACTGGCTGATGGAGCAAAGCAGCAGACAGAGAAAGAAAGAACAACTGGCAGGAAAGGCAGCTAGTGGGAGCAGTAGGTAATGGTCCTGGCTGGCAGGGAATTGCTGGAGGTGAGTGCTGTGAGCATCAAGGTCAAAAGAATGGCTCCAGTGAGGTGTACCAATGCAGCCAATAAATGGCAATCCTCTGGGATAGACAAAAAAGCCTCAATACCTGTTTCAGCAGCAAGATAAAACCTGCCCCTAGATAGACTCTTCTTACTGAGGGCTCTTCAAACTCATTTATCCCCTTGACTGCAGTGGCTGTCACTCAGCATCAGGGAAAACAGCTATCAAACCTCTTAGGTCATGCTGCACTGCAGGCAAGCCTTTGGTGCCCATGGCACACGACAGGGCTGGTTTGTCCATGAGTGTTGCACCTCAGCTGCTCAGAATGATTAATCTGGGAAGGTAACAACCATGCAGAGCAAAGCAGGTGGTCATTCTCATGCTGGGCATATGCAATGGAGAGGAAGTTTACAGGTGTGCCAGGATAAATCAGGCATGGTTTGGAAGGGGATCTTAATAAACAGTTTGAAAAACTGGTAGGTTTATCTCTCCTATAAGGAGGAACACTTACCCATCTTCTCCACAGCAATCAAAAACAAGAGCAGCATTGATCTGTGATTTAATTCAAATGTGATTGAAGACTAAATGCATGAAGATTTGTCATGTTCTCGTGCAGACTAGGACTGTAACTTGCTTGGGAAGCTTTGTCACTTGGAGTTTTGTCATGCTGTCTTATTCCCCATTAGCTGAGTCAGGGGAGGTTTAGGTTGGATATCAGGAAAAGGTTTTTCACCCACAGGATGGCTGGGGGAGATAACAGCAGACTGGCTGATGGAACAAAGCAGCAGACAGAGAAATAAAAAACAACTGGCAGGGAAGGCAGCTAGTGGGAGCAGTAGGCAATGGTCCTGGCTGGAAGGGTCCCCAGGGAAGGGGGTCACAGCACCAGCCTGGCAGAATTTGAGAACATTTGGACAACACTCTCAGCACATGGGGTGACTCTTGGGATGTCCTGTGCAGGGTCAGCAGCTGGACTTGATGATCATGATCGGTCTCTTCCAACTCAGGATATTCTTGATTCTGTAACATTTGACTGTCTTTGTGAATGACCAGATTCAGCTCACAGAAACTGAGTTTAACCATACAGCTTGAATGGACACTTCCATTCTACCATCACAGCATAGTTTATTGGTGCTTCCTATTGGCTTGTCAAGTATCATGACTATCCGCCTCAAAGTATTTGGTTTCCCTTATTCTTCTCCAAAGAGAGAATTCTGCATTAAGAGCATAATTTTCTTTAGCAAGTAATCTTATTGGGAATTTCTGGTTTTAATTTAAGAAGCAAACAAAGTTAGTGGGTTCTTACTGCTCTTTTAAGGCCCATCCACTTGCTTGGAGGAAAAGGTGGTGAGGCTTACACTGCTCACTTGGAACATAAAGCAAAACTTCATAAAAAAGAAAAACAGATTCTACAAAACTTTTTTTTTCCTCCTGCATGGCTAAGGCTTTGTTTGTTTGTCTGGAGGGGAACAAGGACAAAAAGAAGAGGAAGTAAGGCAGTGTTTACTCTGTAGAAGAAAAAAATCACAATCTACAAAGAGGTTCAGAAACACTTGATTAGCAGAGAGTAAAATTAGGAAAGAAGCAATACTTCCAGCTGTCACAGCTAAAACCACCTGGCTGGCAGCTCTAAATCTTCTAATTATTAGACAGAAAAAAATGGGGTTGAGAAAGTTGCTTTTTCTTACTTTCATAAAGGCTTAGAAGTAATTGTCCTTGAAGGAATCTTGAAAGTTGTTAGCAGTTTTTCATGCCATCTGTACACCAATAGCAGGTCTTTTGTTGTTTTAAGAGCATGAAACAGCATTGGAGTCTCTAGGACTTTAAATCTATTTTAATAGGATCAAGAAAAAAGGGGGTGCTAGGTGCAAGATCTCTAAAGTAAATACTTTGTTTTTAAATAGAATAATATAATTTATATCATATTTAGATCTGCAAGAAGAGATTTAAATTGTATTATGGGTTAAATATGACACACAAGCCTATATTAGGAGAAAGTTCCTGGGAAAATGGATGCATTTTCCCCCAGAAAACACTCTAATGGAGTTTGTCCATATTTTAGCTGATGATCCCTCTTGCAACACTCAGTTCTGATTACTTCTACTTACAATGACATCTACTTTATACAGCCTGTTTGAATAACTTTGGATAAACAATGAAGACAATGTACAGAAATTAATATGATCTATATAAATGAAATAAAAATATAACCCACAATAAACTTATCTATAGAATCACAAATAAAGACAAAAATTACTTTTTGTACATTTTCACATGGAGATCTGCAAGCCTTTTTAACTTTTTAAAATGAAATGTAAAATTTTTGATGACTAGTGTCAAAATACCTGGTAAAGCTACTCCTGTAAAAATCCCAATGTCTTTTCACTGAGAAAAAAGACTCCAAACCCGAGGCTCACAACTTTCCATTTTTTCCAAGACAGTGCATTATTCAGGTTTACTTTTTATAGATTGGGGTTTCTAACTTCCCCACAGGAAAAAAATAAAACAACCTTAAAAACACCAGTGTCCTTCCTTCCACAAACTGAGCTTCCACGTATGAGTGGGCAGCTCTCACCACTGGTGCCAGCAGATTTCTCATAACAGAACCTGTAGAAACTTCCTGAAATAAGTGAAGGAGAGAACTAAATAACTGTAAGCTAGAAGGATACTTGAGGCAAAAGGAGGCCTAGGCTTCTGTTTCTGTAGCTACATGCAGATACCTCTTCTGACTTAAGGACAGGAAATAACCCTATCTCCAAGTGGTTATACGGCATGTAAATACATTAAAAATTATTGTAATTTTAATAACTATTTTATTCATGTTTATAAAACATATTTATAGGTAAAAGCTAGTACTTCCCCTACAAAGTACAATGGGGACTGTTGTGAAAATCTTTCTAATTTTTTCTAAAGTATCAGGCCTACCTAAACATTTGCTCAGGAATTAATACTGGGAGTCAGAAAGAGACAAAAGCTTTTGAAATGAGATGAAGTGCAAAATTCCTAAATTGATTCACTTTCTGAAGCCAACAACTGCTAATAGGTTTTCTCAGTGAAACAGGCTTACATATTTGAATATTATGGCTATCTGCATTTCCCTTGCTTCTTGTTTTCTTATTATACTTCTTACCATATAAGTGCAGAAGCACATGATGATGAAAGAGGAAAGTAATGAAACCAGCTTCTCTAGAAGTTTGCCAACTACATGAACACTACACGGTGATGTCTCAAATTTTATCAAGTTTTTTGGGAGTTTTTTAATGAGGAAAATATGGATTTAATGGACTTTGGATGTTTTATGGCAGCTAATGGATTTTACACAGATGCAAAATGAAGTATTCCTAAATAAGGTCAAAGTATTTCCTTTCAAAAGCATCAAAGCAATCATCAAAGGCTTTGCTGTTTTGACTTAGTATTACTGCAAGGTTGAGGCAAGAACATTTGAGCTAAATGCTACCTCTTTTATCCAGCTTCACTGGGTATGCCAATAGCCAGAATCATTACTGCCAGAGCAACAGAAATACAGAGAAGATCTAATTTCCACTAATCCTCAAAACCAAAATACGTATCAGCAATTTATTAATTGTGATTTCTACAACAAATACACGACATAAACTATCACACTTGTCTCAGTTTTACAAGCATTTTGGTGATTAAGATGGAGTAGACTAGCTTTCACCAAACCCCGACATTTAGTAAGGCTACAGTGTGACCAATAAAAGAAGCCAGCAGCTGAACCAAATTCAAAAATGCATATTGTGCCTTTTTCTTCCATGATGATATGCTCAGGTGGAAGTGATGTTAAAGCCACCAAGCTTCACAGAGCATTTAATTTTTCTGTTGTCAGGAACAAGTTCAGACAATGTTACAGCGAGTATACCTTTGATTTCTGACTACTATCTATAGCAAGTAAGTTTTAAAAGATAACTTTTAAGTGAATGCACTCCCATGAAAAAAAATAGGCTGGCAAAGAAGGATGGACTAGGATGGACTAGAAGGATGGATACTTGGTTAATTTTCCCATGCTGGAGACATGTTATTGAACACTTATGAAAATACACGAACTGTCAACTATAAATGCCTTTTCGAATGCTGGCCATAATGCTAATTTGCAGGCATAACCTCAGATACTTCAGCTTTAGAACTGAACTTCACAAAGAACTAAACTGATCAAGTATGTTTCACACTTGAGGCTTTTAATTACAAGAACTTGTTCAGTCTTGTTAATTATATTCCACCCTCTCTCTCAAAAGGCAGGAAATGAGGAACAAGGAGAAGAAAAAAGGCAGCAGGGACTAAAAGCATGAGCAGGGACACAGTATTTCAAATTCTTAAGCTGACACATTTTTTCACAATTCATTTTGAATCAATACAATCTACACATTCTTTCTGAGCTTTCAGCCATATGTAGAGCAAAAACCTATTTGGGTCAGCAAAAGAAACCTCAAATATAGTTTTTCAAATCAACCACAGAGTTTCAAGTGAGTAGTGTTTAGCAGAATGTGTTAATAGGCAGATAGATGATGGAAAATTATCTTGTAATAAAACTTGCAAGACAATGCCAGCTACACTTATTTTCAACTACTCTTCTCTCCCTGCTGATTCTACCTGCCAGAGTACAGATGAAATACATGGATTTCAAGGTTTGAAGGTTTGCTTTTTCAAATTAGACTCCTTCTCCAAGCATCTGAAAACAGCTACAAAGAGGCTGCAGAAGTATTGAAGTCAATGCTGCGATTGAAAGTTGTGCTTCAAAACTTCCTCCCACATGCAGAAAGGACAAACTGTCAACCCATTAGTGGTAACTTCCTACAAGAGCAGAGTTAAAATACGGGAGAATTCAAGTCATTGTCCTCAGAGGACCACATTCACTTGCATATTTATCATCACCTCGCAGCCTACCAGTCCACGAGAAAAAAAGCTCAGTTAAGAACGCATGAATAATAAAACAAGAACTAAATCTGCGGCAGCTGTGACAGTTATAACTTCTCTCATAATGAAGCAGGTGTCAGCAAAAAGGTACTGCTCTAAGTCTAGGCAAATCAAATGTCATCATCTTATTCACAGACATTCTTACTGACAATTCAGGTGCAATCATCACACCAATCCAAACCCACCTATAAAAATAGCCAACTTTGATAATTTTAAACTTACTCTTAATGAGCAACTCACAAATTCTGCATTTATGGCAATAGATTGAAAAATATCTGTCAGGTTTTCTGTGATTGAATTATCCATGTTCCTAATGAAAATAAGCATTATTCCAATGACAATTATATTTCAGCTATGTATTTTTTCTAGGTAATAAATGCAGAATTTATCCATTTAACTGCAGAAAGCCAATGACATCCACATTAATAGAATCATAGAATGATTTGGGTTGGAAGGGACCTTTAAAGTTAGTCATCCAGTTCCAATCCCCCTACCCTTACATTAAGACCATGCAGCTCAAAACCCCGTTCAACCTGGCTTTGAACTCTTCCAGGGATGGGTCATCCCCAGGTTCTCTGGACAGTCTGTTCCAGTACCTCATCAGTCTCACTGTAAAGAATTTCTTCCTAATATCTATATCCACCCTCTTTCAGTCTGAACCCATTCCCCCTTATCCTTTCACTACATGCCCTGGTAAAAAGTCCCTCCTCAGCTTTCTTGTAGGCCCCCTTTAGGTACTGCTGCAGCTGGAGCTGCAGCTTTTGCTCCCAGAGAAGCACCCACCATTCTGCTTTCAGGGACAGGCAGGATGAGTGCCCTTGGCCTCTGCAGATGGCCACAACCAGGTTTCTGGGTTATGTGCACTACGAGTCTTTTCACTCAGACTTGGAACAACATATTTCCTCCAGCATCTGGACATCACCATTAAACACACACAGGTGATTAAGATTTTGAAGCACTGAATTTTGGAAACAGTAAATGAAGCTAGATTAACAAATTGTTAAATAAGCTTTTATTCAGACCCATCTCTGCCACAGAAGTGACAAAATGGAGCAAGAGAGAAAATTACATTGCTCTTTAATGACATTTTAGGACAATCTAATATGATATGGCTTTGGTTGAGGCTTCAGTGATCCTGACAATATCACCATCACACACTTTGATATGCTGTTCACAACTTGCCATTACCATTTACGAGGACATAAATGCTCAGTATGGAAATTATTCTTTTTCATTAAAATGAGGATAGCATAATTTTAGCTACAGGAATAAACTTTGTAATATTTCAGGTAACTCTCCTTCCTAGCCCACATTTAATTCAAAGCATAGTATTGGGTTTTTTTTGCAATAGGCAGAGGCATTTTATAAATAAAGAAGACTGTGATAGCAGTCACAAAACCACAAAAAGATCACACTAAAAATTAAAATAGGACACAGAGGTGAATGCCAAGAAAAAAAGGAAAGCACCTACCAAGTATTATGAAAACATGGATATTTAGTTCAAATTTACCACAGTTGATCTACTAAACCAAAGAACAGCAAGCTCATGTTAGCCTAAAGGAGGCACAGGTTATACCTGAGATACAAATGTTTTACCAGATCAAACCTATAGGACCCTGTTTGCATTTACACAGGGTTTTCCTTACACATGTTTAGGGTCAGCACACCTATGTACTGAATATCTTCACTGCAGGAGAGAAGTGTGAATGTATATTAATGCAAATGAGACTCAGGCTCCCCTAAAAAAATACAGCTTCCGTGTTGGGCCTACCCTGAATAAATTAGCGTTACTAACAAATGAGCATGTTTAACTCTGTTATAAAACCATTTACCACAGTGAGGGGTGGGAGTGTCTGTGTTATATTTTGCTTTCAGTAGTGCTTGAGGGAAAGGTTGAGGTATTTAATACCTTATTTGCCTCAGTCTTTAATTATAAGGCCTTTTGTCTGGATACCCAGGCCCCTGAACTGTAAGACAGGGAGGGGAGCACAATGAAGCCTCCAAAATCCAAGGGAAACTGGTCAGTGACCTGCTACACCACTTAGGCACACAAGCCCATGGGGCTGGATAGGATCTACCCAAGAATGCTGAAGGAGCTGGTGGAAGTGCTCATAAGCCACATTCCATCATTTACCAGCAGTCCTGGCTGACTGGGGAGGTCCCAGTTGTCTGAAGGTTGGCCAGTGTGACACCCATCTACAAGAAAGGCTGGAAAGAGGGTCCAGGGAACTACAGGCCTGTCAGTCTGGCCTCTCTGACAGAGAAGGTCATGGAGCATCCTGAGTGCCGTCCCAGAGCCAGGAGATCAGGCACTGTCATCATGGGTTTGTGAAAGGGAGCTCCTGCTTGGCCAATCTAATCTCCTTCCTTTATAGGGTGACCTGATGAGTGTGTGAAGGAAAGGCTGTGGATGCTGTCTACCTGGACTTTAATAAGGTCTTTGCCACTGTCTCCCACAACATTATCCTGGCTGCTCATTACTTGGGTGGTGGCACTATTCACAGAGTAAACAAACAGCTGATGGGTGGGCCCAGAGAGTGCTGGTGAACAGAGTTACATCCAGTCACAAGTGGTGTTTCCCAAAGCTCTGTACTGGGGACACTCCTGACCTGTTCAATATCTTTACAGCTTATCTGGACAAGGGGTGCACCCTCAGTCAGTTCACAAACACCACCAGGGTAGAAGCGTTGATCTGAGGGGGTGTAGAAAGCCTCTGCAGAGTGATCTGGACTGGTTGGATCAATGGTCTGAAGACAGCTGGATAACGTTCAGCTTGGCCAAATTCCAGGTCCTGTGCTTTGCTCACAATGACCCCATGCAGCACTACCAGCCTTGGTCAGAACAGCTGGAAAGCTGCTGGGTGGAAAGGGGAATGAGGGTGCTGGTCAACAGCAGCTGAACGTGACCCAGCTGTGCCCAGGCAGCCAGAAGGCCAAGGGCAGCCTGGCCTGTGTCAGCAATAGTGGGGCCAGTAGAACCAGGGCAGAACCTCAACACTGGTCTGGTTGCACCTCAAAAACTGCTCAGTTTTGGGTGCCTCACTCCAAGAAAGACATTGAGGCACTGGAGAGTGTCCAGAGAAGGGCGATGGAGCTGGTGAAGGGTCAGGAGCACAAGGCCTGTAAGGAGCAGCTGGGGGAACTGAGGTTGCTTAGCTTAGAGAAGAGTAGGCTCAGGGGAGACCTTATTGCTCTCTACAACTACCTGAAAGGAGGCTGTAGTCAGGTGAGGGTCATTATCTTCTCTCAAGTAGCAATTGATAGTACAAGAGAAAATGGCCTCAAGTTGCACCATGGGAGGTTTAGATTGGACATTATTCCATTGATAGTGCTGATTAATGGTTGGACTCGATCTCAGAGGTCTTTTCCAACCTAAAGCATTCTATGATTCTGTTGGAGAACAATGGATAATTACATTTGTCATCCGACTCAGAATTATAGCAGCACAGTGACCAGTTGTGCACTTTCCCACTCTGGCATTAGGAAAGTGAAGACATGCTGCATAACATATTGCTTTGACTAAACTAGGTTGTAGATCTCCATCAGAATATTTTCAATCTCTTACGCCAAAACCCCAAACTGCCCAACTGTGGCAATGAATCCAGAGAATAATTTAAAAAGCAGGAGTAACATAAAAGACTGAAATAAGTTATCTGTAAGAAAACAATACATACACACATTTATATATAATGTATTTATATAATATACAGTATATATAAATTTACATAGGTACAAATTTAAGTTGGGAGAAGATCAATAGAAATAGGAAAGAAACTCGGAGATTACCTCAGTTTTATAGGCTGAAGCGTTTTATCACATTTCAGTGGATGCTATTATTATATTTAGTCCAGTTTCTAGCACTTTTTAAAATAGTGTCTGCACAATCACCTAGCAAAATCACTCCTGAAAAATGTACAACATACCCCATTGAAGCACCTAAGCCACAGGAGTGCTGATCTGCATTATACTACATGCTGATGCATCTTACATTACAATCTACAATTTAGGCAAAGGCACACAAATGAAAAATGAAAGCACTAAGAAATCGGGCAGCAAGTCCAGAGCTACACAGCAGAGACTGGGGCAGAATTAAAATGAGATTATGAGATATGAATTTCTGCATAAACTATATTAAGTTTTCTTTTAAACCACACTGAGAGGGCTCACCTCCAACCACTGCTGAAGACATTACAAAAAATAAATAAATATATCTGCTCTACAAATTTTTGGAGCAAGTCTTTTCACTCCAGGCAGCCAAAGAATCCACTGTTCTCAAAAAGATAATTCACAAATAAATTATTGTGATGTTTATTTTTCTTATTATGTTTTTAAAGAAACACTGTTTTTCTCAAAGCATAATCCAAAATTTTGGTCTTGGAGAGGTAAACAGTTTAAAAATACAACAGAACACAGTCTTTTAATCAAAATTCAGCTTTCAAAGAAGATTTTAAAAGATTATTTTTATACAATATAACAATGCAAACCCCTCTACACGATACAAAGGTACCTTTGATGCTACTGCATTTATAACAATGTTTTATTCATGCATTTCTTTTGTAGCTCTGTCACTAAGAATCGCATCAGCTACATACAACTTAATTCTTCCCCTACTAATTGTGTGATGAGAAAGATGATATTGCTTTCTGAATGCAATAAAACAAAATGAAATACATTACCTGTCTGTTCTAGTTTGAGTAACAAATGCAGTGAGTATGAGAAATGACATGCATGGCTACTTTTCAACAGAGGTATCATGCATAGGGAGTACTTTTTTTTGTTATACATATTTCTGTATTTTCCAAAACTGCATCTACAGCTGTGGATCCACGTACTCTGCCCAATTGTCCTTTATATTTGGTTGCAATGGATATTTTGTGATGCTGTTAGTTAAAGGGAAAGAGTATATTATGCACCTAAATACTTCCATTCCTAAATAGTGAGGGACTTGAATGGCTTTGTTATTAGTAAAAATATGATAAACAAACCACACTTGTGTCCACTAGTACTTTCAGATTTCATCTGAAATTTATTTTAGTGCAGCATACGAGGGAAACTTTTTTAAAATCTATGGAAATGAAAAATCAAATGTTAATTTTCTCCTCAGATTAAATGAAGATTACAGCTAAATACTTTGTTAGCAAAGCAGATTGCAAGTCGCTTTGGATGATGAAAATCCAGTGTCACATGGCAAAGTAGAGTATGGTATTTATTATTTCACTATAGTGTATGAAAGGTACTAAAGTACCTTCAAAGAAAACCTTAGGGTACCTTTGCTCTGGAAAAAAGCAATTAAATGACCAACTAGGAAAATGACTTCTTGATTAGAAGACAACCTCCCAGGCTTCATGTCCTGCAAACCCAGATAAGCCATAAGAAGACCTGTTACATAGTCCAGCTCCCTCCTACAGTCCCTGCAGAAAAATGGCATATCCCTTCCATCAATACCCCAAGCCTGAAAGAAAAGTCATAGAACGTGAAAATTACAGACTCCCAAGGACAAAAAGCCTTCAATCTCATGTTTAAATGGGACGTTCTGGAGAGGAAAAATCCCCATGATTAGAAGATGAATGTTAGAAATTATCCTGGACACATGAATTCAGTGTTAGTAATCTGACACAATCAATTTCTTCAGAATTTTGTTCTCAATTTTAAAGGAAACTGCCATACATAAAAAGCAAATAGCAAGAGTAGTTGGATATCAAAGCAATTGAGCCCAAAATCTGTAGCTTTGGAGGCATAGTAAGAATTCACTGTAAGCATAACATGAAGTTAAGATTCCATAGAAACAGAAGAAATTACCATTCTAATTCATGCAGATGATGCTTTGGTGCTGTTCTGTAATGCAACAAGATGGATTCTCCTGGTGGTTAAAAGCAATTTTGAAGTTGTTGGTACTATTATATGTGCAAAAAAACAAAAAGCAAAACCAAAGACAAAAGCATCACAGATGTGGCCAAAAAAGGCAGTGAGAAACAAAAGAGAATCAGAGGAACACTAGCAATACTAGCATAGAAGAAAGCTCAGAGAATGCATTTCAAGCATATTCTTGGCACTAAGGAGAATTTTTAGAATAAAGAGACTCCCTTTATTATTCCTATTCTTCTTTTATTTAGGAAGACATAATTTTATGAAGATTTGTTCTGCAAACAAATGAAGATGCACTGACTATTATAAGCAATTATCTTACCACTTTTTCTTCTCAACAGAATAACCTAAAAGAATCTGAATACTGGCTAACCATTTATCTAAAAAGATATTGTGCTATATACTCCCTTTTGGATATAGTTGGACTACAATCAAATACAATACTGATCCTAGTTATGATTCTGATGTTACAGAGATCCAAAGAAAATATGACTCTTAAACCACTTAGCAGCATCCACCAATATTTGAAATAGCTGGATACAGCTCTGCCAAACTGTACATCAAGAATGCCATTGCTCTGCCATTGCAGGCACTGCAAAAAGATGCCCCAAGTTCCCTTGGAAGCACAGCCAAGAGAGAATTATGCATTGCATGTTCTTGACTACTTGTCCATGGGTTTACTGTGGATTCAGCTAATGCCATAGGCTTTTGGCAGCTGGCATGCACAGTGTAAAACATCATTCAGCTTCACTGTCTCAATCACTGTGCTCCACAGAGCAGAAAATTAAGTTCGACAGATTTAAAGGAGGTTCTTGTCATTCACTGTAATTCATATAAATCATTATATATATGGCTTTAAAATCTCATCTGTAACTTCCAAAGAATGATGACTGAGTCAGTGTGATTATTTTATACCATTATAGAAAAAACCCAAACCCAAATTATGAGTTATGATCAAATGTTCATTTTCATTCCCATGGACAGAAGCACTGACATAATTTCTATCTCTAAACATTCTTTCATTTTGAGAGAAGCTTAATTTCTGTATTATCTAACCTTAACTAACATGAATAGTAGTATTTTTTTCCATATTGTGATTAAGAATTTTCTGCTGAAACTACCTTTTAAATGGAAAAAGAATATTTACAGGTGACATTTTAATCACCTATAAAGTGTACCAGGTTTCATGAATTTTCTGTAAAATTTAAGCAGCAGTCTTCTGTGTTCTGCATTGTGCATGCTGCTTTTAGGATACCACATTCACTCCACTGGGAACAGGTAACTCAGAAGCCAAGCATCTCCAACACCTCAGGAATGAAATTATCCTAAATCTGAAGAATCCATGACTTTATGGCACGGAAAACACTCTACTTCCAGTGTTCCTGGCCATGCTGTGGAGCACCCAACCTGTGAAAGCCTTTTTCAAGTTTCTAGCCCCAATACACAATTCCTATCTACCTAGCCAATTTTTTTCCCTTTCTGTTTCACTGCACAGTCCTCAGCCTGTCAGTATGCATGCTGCACATATACTAGTTTGCACACAGACTCCTGGTTTGAGCAATCCAAGTAGTTCCCTTCATGAGAGAATCTATCACAGATGAGAAGACAATAAGCTCCAAGACCTAGTTCACATCACCCACCACAAGTCGTTCCTTAGCCCCACACTGAAGAGCCCCCCAAGAACAGTGCATCTCAGGCTCTGGATACACTTTTTTTGCAACTCCAAAATTTTCCATTGGCCAGACACACCAACTCTACACCTCAATTCAAGTCAGGGTTGGATGCAGGGTCTGAAATAATTAGGAATATCATCTTAAACATGATACTGGAAGTGCCACTGAGAAACTGCCTTCCTTTCAGGCCCCCTTTGTATCAATGTTGAGGCCACCAGTTTAAGAGTTATGAGAGGTTTTGATCGAGTGTGCTATAGTTTCCTTGAACCTTTAATATTTATGCCAATGGTGTGTTAGTTCTTTTCATCTAATCCACCTGTCTTATGATAGGGAAAAGAAGACATGAAATGCTAATTTATTAAATAATTTCCCTCACAAGATTAACCTCTTCATTCAACTGTTAAAGTTTCCACTTTACTGATGGGACATTTTTTAGATTTTCTACAGCTATCTTGACTTAGTAACTTCTGAATTTGAAAGCTTACTTAATGCCTACTGCTGTTTCATCTTTGTTTATTCTACTTAGTCACCAAGGCACACTGGACCCACATCTTTGAGGAAGTCTGCTGCCTCCATGATGTCAGGAAAACTCTTCCTACCCTGATACAGCCCTCAGATTACTCTCCACTACTAATTCTTCAGATAGGCAGCAATGAAAAAGGGGCATGCAATCCTGATGGACTATAAGGATATTATGAAATTATGCTGGAAGAAAATTAGAAGTGCCAAAGCCCAAACTAGAATATTATTTGACTATTGCTGTAAAAGACAATAAAAATGTTTTAATAAATACATCCACAAAAAAAAACCAAAACAAAACAACAAAAAAACCAAAAGGGCTAAGGAGAATCTTCATCCTTTATGAGATGTGGGACTAAAACACTGACAACAGATGAGGAAAACCGTAAGATACTTAAAGCCTTCTTTGCCTCAGTCTTTGTTAGTAAGACCAGTTCTCTGGGTACCCTGTTCACCAAGCTGGAAGATAGGAAGAGGGAGGAAAATGAAGCCCCCACAATCCATACTCCTTGGGAAAATGGTCAGGGACCTGCAACACCATGAGGTGTGGGCCTTACTGCTCTCCACAACATCTGGAGAAGAGACTGAAGCCAGATGAGGGCTGTCTCTTCTCCCAGGTAACAACTGATGGGAAAAGAGAAGTGGCCTCAAGCGCACTAGGGGAGGTTTAGGTAGGATATTAGGAAGAGTTAATTCACCAAAAGGTGGTCTGGCATTTGAACAGGCTGCCCAGAGAGTCACAATCCCTGGATGTATTTAAAAGTTGGATAGATGTGGTGCTTAGGGACATTGTTAATGAATGGATTTGGCAGTATTAAGTTAATAGTTGGACTTGGTGATCTTAAGGGTCTTTTCCAATCTAAATGATTCTATGATCCTGTACACTGACCAATGTCTGTTAACCAGCCCAAAGAAATTACATTATGAAACAAAATTCTACACTGGTAACCATAGTAGGAATCCATAAAAAGTGGAAAATAGGAACTAAATATAGACTTAAATTATTATTTTAAATGAGAGCTACTAATTGCTGTTTAACAGGTACACAGTTTCCCAAGGAAATTTTCTGGTATGCAAACAGCAGATGGCAGAAATTGCAATTACTGAGCTATGGTTGCAGGCTACTACCACTGATAGCCAGCTTGTGTAAGAATTCTTTCATAGTCTTGATGGGGAATGAGAGGAGACATACTCTAAAGGTATCGGGAAGAATTTTCTTTTTCCAGTGAAAATTTACTTCAGGAAGATATGTGAATATTCTTCCTCACTTGTGAAATTTCAGTCTCAGCCATGAGTGTTGACTGCAGTCTCAGTCTTGAGTGCTGTTAGCTTCAGGCATACAGTTTTGCCCATGTGCTCCTGATGCCCAATGGTGTATTCTATTTCCCCAATAAAACTAAAATATATGGGACACAGTCATGTCTCACTCAGCTCCTACAGATGGGCTGACTGATTTTTGAACAGAGTATTTAAAAATTATAAGAAATTTAGAAGAAAGATTTACTGAAATAGCTACCTCATCTGCATTTTCTCATTTGTTTTTGTACACCTGAATGCAAACTGTACACACAGTTTGATTAGTCCTGCTGTGTACTTCTCAGGGCACTGTAATTGGTTCAGAAGCAAGTCAAAGAGCTGCTTCTGAGGTGCACCTAAGCTCAGGAACTATGTCCTTACACATTTTTAATGGAAAAAAAACCCGACCAAAAATCCAAAATTACGACCAACCCAGCAGCATCACCGAGTGCTTTGATACTCTTGAGTAGTTTTCTCACAATAAAAGATAAAACTCAAAAGTTGCTGATTTAGCAGTCAGCCCAAATGAAGTCAAATGAGAGCCAACAAGCATCCTCCCTTTCCTTCCCCCTCCTAGTGTGATCACTTCAGAGGAACCTAAAAAGAAATCTCACACAGTGATGGAAACAGAGTGAAGGATTGCTATTTCCATTATAGTATTTGTATTTCTTTAAACACCAGCATTTAAAATCTGAGATTTCAGAAAAGGAAAAAAGTCTCATGCCTGCATGAATAGACAAACAAAGGAAGACATATACTCTTCTTCTTGCCTTGCAAGAGAAGATGGGAACAAAAGACAGAAGTGTCCCCTGCGATAGCTATTTAAATGTCTTCATTTAAATAGAACCTGACACATCATTTTTAGCTGCTTAAGACAGTTGTCAAATTCCCTCTTCCACTGCAAACCACATTAAAAATCCTAACAACCAAGAGCTGCCTGGGGTTTTGGGCTGCAATGGTAGGACTAAGCAAGAAAGGAGGAAAGCAAAAGCAGACCATGTCTCTCCCACATGTATGCCCTGCTTCACACACATAGTTCAGTCACCACCATGTGTTCCACAGTGTGTCTCATCACACAGAGCAGAACAGCAGACAAAAGATCAGAGCATCTGAAGTCCCTGCGAATCCACCCTCCCAAGTCCCCATGCAGACAAGCAGATAAGCACAATGATAGTCTCAGCAACTGCTTCATGCAATTAACAGGCCCACTTACAATTTGGCTCTGAATTCATTTTCACTGCCCCTTATTAAGTCCTGGTAAAAAAACTGATCCAGAAGCTATTTTCCTCCCTCTTTTTACAAAGGGCAAGATAAAGGTTACATTTTTGTACAAAGATGAATACTTAGTATTTATATTTAAAGCTACCTGTGTACCTCAGACCAAGTCAAATTTCTCAGTCCACATAGTTAGTGCTAGATTAGGCTGGAGGAAGAACTGAATCTCTGCTGAGCTACCAAAGAACCACATATACAGCCAGGTTTATCATCATGAATTTAATACATCTCTTTTCAGCATAATTTTTCTCATCTGTCTATTACATTTACTCACATCACATTCAGGAACACTTCAGGAATCAGATTTTGTTCTCCCATCCTCCATGTACCTGAGTTGATGTAAGTTTTGACATGCCTTTTTTTTTTTAATATCTGCTTTTAGTTGAAAACATACCATATAAGACAAATGAGAAAAAACTATAGAAGAAAATGAGAATATTACAAAATGCAAATATATAATACTATATGGAAGAGTTACTGTGGTTAATAGAATGCAGGATAAGAGCAGCATTACACTTACTAACAACTAAATAGAAAACCTAGCTAAATAAAGTTACATGTGGACAGCCATGACCTAAAAACATTAAATTCTTTATTCGAGAACATTACAATCTCTTATTAATGATTGCAATTATCATTACAATCTCACCTCACTATTCCTACACACACCAAAAAAAAAAAAAAAAAAAGTCTGAAACCATCCACAGCCCCTTCTTGAGGAGTTTCTGTCTGAAATTGTTAGCCAGGTTTGTTCTCCCTGAGGCAGAGGCAGTCTGTACTTTCTTGTCTTTTTATCAGCCTGCTCCTTCTGTTCATTATTAACTGATAAATACCTCCCCCAAAAATACATTCACCCAGTTTTGGTCTGGAAACTGTTTTTCATATCTGAGACTGCAAATGTAATCTAAAACAATTCCTCAATCCTCCAATAGCATGTTTTACACATTTCAGCCAGAAAGCTGTGTGCCCATTTGTCTGTCTTACAGGTTCAAAACTTGTTGTTGTGGGTTTTTATTTCTTGCCTTGAAGATATGCAGTAGGTCTAAAGAGATTATTTTTTTTAATCATTCCAATACCTCAATCTGGGATCCTATAATCATTCTGGGCCTCATCTGCTTTGCATCACTTGGCAATTTAGGTTGTGCAAGCTATATTAAGTGCTCACAGATTTTCATACGAATGGCATGTACAAGATGTTCCAGCTTACTCACGCTGAATCCACCAACTGCAATAGACTGTTAGAGTATTATTTTTTTTTAATAGGTATTATACTCACAAATATCCCTTTGTTGAAAAGTGAAGATGTTTGGAAATGCCAAAATGACTTACTGCTCTGTGCACCCTTTTGTTCCAAGGCAGTTGAGAGCTCTTAGTGCTTCTGTAAGCTTTGTGTTTTCAAGTCCAACAACCAACTACCTAAAAATTCATTTAACTGTTATGACACACCATCACCTTGTCAGAGTCAGATAACATACAGCTCTGAAAATCCATTCACCCACCCTAGTCATGCTTTATCCTTCTACTTCCTCATGTTTTTTCTTATTCAATTCAGAATGTGTTCCACTGGGCAGGCAGCACCTACAGGTCAGGGCTTTCCTGCCAGAAGCCCTGACTTGGGTACCACTGGTCCTGCCCATTGGTGTCTCAACCACTTTTATCTTCTCTTCAACCCCAAACTCTCCACAGCAGTCTCTACTGCTTCAGCTCAAAAGTCCCAGTGCCCTGCCGGGCTTTGTTCAAGTCTTTAACGTGCTCCTTTAATGTCACAGAATTGGGTAATCTGTGCGCATCAAAGAAAATAAAAAACATGCTGTCATTCAAACAGAAAACAAAAGATATTAATCATTTGGTATTATCACCACACAGCACGTGTGTGCATATGACTAAGACATGAGGGAGGAGAACCATATGCACCAAGCTATTTGCAATGCAGACCTGAAGAGGTTTTCCAAATTAGGTCACAGATGACAAGAGAATCAATACAACACACACAGACCCAGATGCAGTATTTTCACATTCCTCTTTTTACACGGGATGAGGTGATACGAGGACCTCTTGGGTACAATTTATGCAATATGGGGTTTCATAAGACTGAGGTAACACTGATAACATTGTGAAGAAAAAAAAAAAAAAGAAAGATTTTGTGAAGTTTATTTCAGTTCAGGAACTGGAGCTGCTCAATTGCCTTACTGACCAGGTGTCAGTAAAGAATCAGTAAAATCTGTTTCAATCTATGTACAGCTGATGTGTTGCCAATTTTTCCAGAAATAGACATTACTGAGGATAGCTCTCTCCTCTTACCTTCCACTTGGATCATTGCAATCTGCTCTGAAGTTAGAAAATATTTGAAAAATTCAGCTAGCATAGAAGTAGGCAATATTTTAGAGGCAAACCATTTGGAAACAGCCATCTGTGCTCGATAATGGTTGGAAAAATTAGAAAAAATGCTACTTTTCTCTTTTTTTCACTAGTTCCACTCTTTTTTACCCTTTCTGCAGTGAACTTCTTTTCAGTATTTGTTGTGAAAAGAAGATAGCATTGAAGCCAAATTTTGTGTGGTAGCCTACACCATACCAATTAATTTGTATTGACCAGAGACCCTGGTATCCCTGACTTACTTCAAGTCCCATTTTTTTCAGCCATCCCATCTCTTCTAATCCCTCCACTCCATTATTTCCCTTCTACTTATTTTTCACTCTTAGCTTCCACCACCATGATTACACAAGCAGCCAAGAAGTCAGTATATTGGTTTAGGTGGGATGCATCTGCCAGCAAGGGCACCTTCACCAAAAATCTACTTCAGTTAGAAAACTTATTCTTTCCTTATTCTGATAGAGCTTCGATTTTCTGACTGTCAGACAAAGCACAACTCTTCTTGCAGGTTTTTGAAGGAGACAACATTTAGCATTAGTTGGTTGCTTTTTATTTTAAACAAAGCCAGGTATGATGATAGCAATGATGTCTTTACTAAGCAGCAGACCATTTCTTTTCCTCAGACATGTACCACATGCCTTCCTACATTTCCTTTAAGCTAAAAAGGCATTTCTATGGACTAGATCACTTATTTCAGTTAAAGACAACCAAGAACTCACAATTTGTAAGATTTTTAAATATTCAGCAGGTCAACAGACTGTATGTGGTTACAAATCAATGTGACCAAAAGAAAAAAAGACACATTCACTTTTCCAGTACCTCAGTGTAAGTTTCTCACCAGTATCCATTGTCTCCATAAGCACTTCTTCCCATTATACATGAAAAAAGAGAAAGTTCCTTGCATTTAATTAAAGAAATTAAACAGTTACTTAATATATATGTTTGATTTACAAAAGTAAACAAGAATTTCTAAAATTCTAATTAAAAGCACATACTTTTTCATGGTAATTTCATGTTGCTAGAAGCCTTTATTTTCCTATTCCTACTAGAAGCTTCCTACTAGAGATGGTTTAAGTAGCAAATATATTATAACCTTCAAATTATAAATCTCCATTTTGTTCCAAAAGATGATAAAATTACTCCTAAATTATACCATTTATACTGTTTCTTCCATTGCCTTCTTCTGAAATATTTAAACAAACATTAGAAAATCCTATTTGTAGTATCAGTGGAAACTCAGAAAGCTGTTAGGTCAATGTATATACACTCTGTTCACTGACCTAAATTATAAGAGACTAACTTCAAAACCACTGACTGAAAACTAATCTTAAACACTGAGCAAGTGTAACAGATCCTGTAACTATTCCTCTAGAAGAAAAGCATTAGAGATGCACTAGAAAAAATGTCACAAAAAAACACCAAAAAACCCCACCAAAAATAAAACCCAAACCAAAACAAACCCAACCCACCCCCCGCCCCCCCAAAAAAAAACTCAACAAAATTACATTAACTGAGACGTGAGTTTCTTTTTTGCAGGCCAGTAGCCCATGGCAGCTCTCCTCCAATTCCCTGTATTACAGAAGCACAAAACCAGCAACCTCAGAGTCCTCTGGCAAACAGCAACACCACAGTGGGTCAGCTCTCTCAGAGAAATGGGTTCTGTGGTTCAGCTTCCAGCCTGTATCAAACAAATTCCTTATGCTCATTACCTGACACAGGCAAGCTTTGGCAAATAAAGAGGAAAAAGACCTGGCCCACTGGAATCCAGGGGTCCTTCCCCAGATGCTCAGTCCCCAGCTGCATCCCACTACTTTGTGATGTCAAAAAGCAGTCTGCTGACCACAGGACATCCCACTGTTTCCAGACACTGGAAAACCATCAGCCTTCCTCCTTGAACCATGAAGCCTGAGAAGATACAGCATACTTCAGCCAAATAATCAAGTCTCAAGACAATACAAAAATAAATATTTTTGCTTCCTGCTTCCCAGGTACTGATGAAATAGAGAAACTGTATTTCAGGAGCTGAGTCTGGCCTTTTTCAGAAAAATTCCCTCTTATCCCTTAATTCAGGTGACCCATTATCTTGTACAGCTGCAAAACCACTGGCCTACCCAAAAGCAGGATCATAGGAGCAGGTGTGACCCGTTCCTGAATCTGAACAAAATAAATTCAGTCCAGGTGCCTCCAGGTAGTCACCTTTGCTAGCTAAAGAAATCCATCATTTTCTACCTTTGACTTCCTTCAAATCATTTCTTTGATATGGTCATTTGCTCTACAGCTTGTTAAGTCCTTTATCCTGCTAGTTGCCTTCATCTCCTGGATTTTAAATGGCTTTCCTACTTGAGTAAAGTGTTGTATTTATTTTACATTGAGCATTCCCAGAGTACTTCAAATATGCACAGTATGGCAGGTCTGGATCTTCAGATCCAAAAATTAGCAAGTCATCCTGCCTTTAGCTTTGACTACAGTCTTTGCTTTAAGCCAAATTAAGGATGGCAACAGCAATGCACAACTAATGCCTTTGGCATGATCCCACATGAAAGCAGCATGACCTTGGGAGGCTCAAAGAAAAAGGAGCAAGGCAGGGTATTCTCACAGCATGGTGATATATACATAGGAATCATCTACTCATCCTGCTCTGCTGCTGCAAATGCGTGTAGTACCAATTTCCTCACATTCCACTGCAGATAATTCTGGTTACCTTCCATGATATTACTCATAATATTATCAATGTCTTAAAAATAATTATGGTTTGAATACACACATTTTGCACTAGTTCTGCTACTTTTCAGTCCTATCATGTATTCCTTCGTTATATCAACACTGATTAAAAACAAAAAGAAAAGCATGCCTAAAATAATTTGTGGTTCAACTCTCAGATAGAAATGCATGAAACGAGCTGATATTTATGACACAGATCAGGAGTGATGGAGTGTCTATTTCTAACTTGTTTTTAAAGAATTCCACCTCTTCTAGAGAACTGTCCTCTTCTCTTTTGAGCATGGTTCTGTTTGTTCCTGCCCTACAGAACAGAGTACATCAAAGGAAAATAATAGCATATTTTGGCAGCTAACAAAGAAAGCATCTACTTCAAGACTTGAGGACAGCAAACTAAGATTAAGTTCATCATGTCCTAGCCAAGAAAACCTGCAGAGAGGTATACTTACAGTGAAAGCAAAGCTGGAAGCTTAGTCCACAAATTTCAATTACCAAAATTGTAAGGAAGTAAAAAAAGAGTTCAAAAGAGGCTGTGAAATAGAAAGCAATTAGCCTTTTGTGACTTTTTTCAGTTGGAGAGTCCTCACAAACAAATTATAAAAATAAAGTATTTTCTCTCTCATGTCTTACTTAACTGGATATAAAACATATGAGAGGTGATTGCCTCAAACTGCAAGGAAGTCTCTGCTTTGAGTGACACTGTGGCTCAAGAATGATTTCAGATATAGCAAATCAGGCTGCTTCTAAGAACTTGCAAGTGCCCTCCCTAGAAGCAAAGCTGAAATCAGTGGGATGATCCACATGGTCTGGTTTCCATCTGGTCTACAATGTATTTTAGCATTTAAATTGAGTCTTTCTGCAGTGTCAATGCAGAGGGCACAGACCTGGGGCTGAAGCTCTTCAAAGCTCCACTCTCTGCAGCAACATGCCTTACTGCTTTGTATTTCAAGAACTAATGACAACATGCACACAATTAAGCTGTCAGAAACATTCCCAACAGCTCAGAGGCAATCTCAGCATAGAGGATTTTGCTCTCTATGGACTGTCCTTTGCACCTTTCAAACAAGTACCCAATATCCTTGAGCCTACTTTAGAGTTAGAACTGATTCACTTCACTTCTTTTTTTTGCTGCTATTTTTATACCTGCATCTTCCTCTCAAAACAGAAAAAAAATATCAAATTAAGTAAATTCCTGTAAAGGGTAAGTGATATTTTAAACTGCATGACTGCATTTAAGCTCATAAATTGAGTGTCCAACTGCCTAAAGAAGCAGAAAAAAATGTTTAACTTCAACAGCTATCCTAAATACGATTGAAAAGTGAATATGACTATTTAAAATATTATTCTCAGCAATAACCTTTTAGAGTAACTGAAGTAAGAATTATCTGAAGTCAGCAGTATTTTTTCATGTATGAACCCAGAGGATTTCTTAAAATGCTGAGCACTCTAGCTAGTTCTTCTGAAATCAACATGCATTCTACCTGAACTGAAATACATTATTTGCCTATGATCCAAATATAGAAAAAAAAATCTATTGTTAAGTAAAATTCTAAAAGTAGTTACACTTACCTAGCTATTGCTAAAAAATAAATAGCAGAAAATATTTTATAAAAGTTTTAAGTCTCTGTCTTTAACACTATCCATCTCATCCAACAACAAAAGTGAACTGTATTTAATTTTTACCTGAAAATTCATGCAACACCACCTTACAAAGCTGAATATATAATGGATAAGACCTGCACAGTCTGGTTTAAACCGCAAACAGCTGAAGCCATTGAATCATCTCTGACCAACCTGATGTGTACAAAACTTCAGTGCACAAACTGCAGTTATTTTGAACACTGCATGTGGGCACAAGCAATAACCACCTGTTAAAGTACTGATGCTCCTACACGGCATTTCAAAATACATTTTCTCCAGTACTGCCAGAAGTTATTTTTGGCACACGCTCTTATTTTGTAAACCCTTCCTCCTCTACTACCTCCACTATTATCTTCACCTAGCATTTTCCTTCTGCTCTGAAACTACACTTTGAACACAGACAGAACCAAAATCCAGAGTCTTTCTGAGAATTAAAGAGGCATGCTGTGCCTGTAGCTACAGCCATGCAAATCCAGGGTGTGGAGCTCCTATGAATTTGCCCAAAAGAAATAAGAAAGAAATGGTAAGAAATGATAAGAAATTGCTTAAGTCTGAACCAAAGGGACTACACTGATAGTGAGAACAATTGAGGAAGAGTCTAAATAAAATTAGATACAACAATCAATTTGCATTTAAAAGAACAATGATCAACATTTGGTAAGCATCTTTTTGCAATGTAATTATGTTCAATTTCATTCAGGAAAAAATTCCACTTGAAACTATTTTCTTTACTACCAAGATTCTTTGGAAAATAATCAATTTTATAAAGTGTACTTAGAAAGATTTAAATAGGAAAAAAGATCAGACCATTTGCCTTCATGTACAATTTGATCAGATAGCATGTAATAGAGGTGACAAAGCCCTTTGAATTTTCCTCCACGACTTGAATTTCAGCTAATTTTCTTATGCAAATAAGAGCTAACTAGTTACTTTTAAAATTCCACCTCTTTCGACTACAAAAACTCTAAATAGATTATTCGTAGCTCTCAAGTTTAAGTAGTTTTGAGCACATTCTCATCTCAGTGCGCAGACAGCTATGCATAAGCCTCTCATTAAGGATAAACCACCTCTCATTGAAATGAGAATATACCCCTAAGGGTTTCTGAATTAAATTCATGTTTTGTTATTCATCCAAATTATTTTACATTTTCACAGCACATTAACGTAGTCCCTGTAACTTCATGGTAAAGGCAGATATACTCCTCATAATCTGCACTAGGATATGAAAGTGTACAAGGCTGTGAAGTTTTAACACCTCTGCTAGAAGGTGGTGGTTGGAAGATGCATTGGGCAAGACAGTTTTGCTATGTGTCAAAACCTCCGTCAGTGCTCAAGGATTGTCTGCTATTTGTCAGGACTTTTCTGTTATTTTTTAAATATGTCTTAAGGTACCTTTTTGTCCGTCAGAAGATAGGCAAGAAGTTCTACTTGACAGAATAAATGGAATATCTGATAATCAGGCTAAAGGGAGACAGAAACAGTACATAAGCTCAGTTCACCTCTCATTAAGCCAAAGCTTGACTGTGTTTTGAAGCAGGGTCCAGCATATACCAAGAAATATATATGATCTAGATCCTGACCTTCACATTGATTTTTTTAAGTATCCATGCAACCAATTTGTCAGTTTGTGTTACATTGCCCCTTTACCCACACATGACAGATACTTGTCTATCAGCCTTCAGCTATGAACTCTAAACTTTTCAGTTTAAACTACTTCCAATTTTTCCTTGGCTCACTCTCAACTCAACTGGAAACCAATTAACTGATCAACAAATCAAAACATGCTTGAAACCAAGACCTCACATACTTTTTTTGCCCTTAAACCTTAATAATGGGCAAATAAAAATTACATAGATACCACTGAAATGCAGGGGACATGAAAAAGAGCAAACTTTTTGCGTTTTGAAAACCCATGTGCCTCTGAGGCTAATAGGAAGAGAGAAAAGTAATAATTTTAATGTTTGTCTTGGTGCTTATATTTTTCCCTTCCCTATATTGCTACAATTCAAATTATTGCTATAGTATCCATTAGGGAGAAATTTGCTGAACAACTTTTTCAGATGTGTCTAAGCAATTTATTTCTTTAAAACTTCCTCAGAATAACAGAAGTATTTTAAAACAAAGTACTTTCTATATATATTTTTACTGTATATTTAATATATCCTGGTTGGAAAAACAAGTCTATAAAGCAGTGGCCAGAACTTGATCTTTAACTCAAAACAAATGTGAAAAAAATTAATTTGACCCCATCTGCAGATTAAAATACATTCTGTTTTGGCTACGAGGGGCTTGGATCTATGGGTTGCCTAGGTCCATACCCACTTGGGATGTGACACTGTGCTGAACACATCATGGCTTGTTCCAAAAATTCTCACTTCTCACAAACATCAGCAGGAAACAAAGTCTCTCAACCCACATGACAGGTCTCCCCAAAGCATAGTACTCTAGACTGCTAACAGAACAGTCTCTTTCCAAAGATGATATAAACCAGTGCTTATCCTTTATCATGTGTTTTGGTTTAGAAAACCTACCTAACTAAAACATTTGTATAATTTCACAAAGGAAATTTAATCCTTCATCTACATTTTTTCTCACTTTAAATGCTAGATGCTCCAATTACTGAGATATTTCATACAGCCAAGCCCCTATGTGGGACAAAATGTTACTTGGAGGATAATCGGATACCAATCTAGTTTAGAAGTCATTATCTTCTGTAGGATTAACATTTATTTAAAAATCCGAAAATATTCATAAAGCAGGAAAACAGCATTTATATTACACTGAAATAAACTTTCTGCCTTAAATTGTGGTAATTTGGACATTTCAAATTCAAACAAAATGACAAAAAAAAAGGTCTATGGGAACATTCATTACTTGCAACTGCCTCTTAAAAGTTTTACACAAATTTTAGTAAAATACCAAACCAGCAAAAATAAAGCTCTATATGCCAGCAACTCTTTATTGCTTATATTAGCTCAAACTTCATACTCATTATAAAATAGAAAAACCAAAGTAAAATTGAACCCACTGGCTTACTAATTTTTTTTTTCTAGGACACAGTGAAAACAAATTTTCAAAATCATAGAAGAGATTTGGTTATATACCTTCTGTTAATTTAATAGGTAAAGCACAAAAGTTTCATTGTTGGTATTTAATGCCTAAGGTAAAAATTACTGAATTTACCAGGACACACTCTCATACTATTGATTTCAACAAAATTTGGCCTACAGAATGATTACATCCCTCATGGAGTTACAGTAAGCATTCCAGCACATTTTTTCAGGATATGCAAAGAATATTATTTATCAAACATGCTCACTCATACAGGAATTTGATTCTGGAACACAGTGAGTCAAAAGCCCTTAGATACTCTCCACAAACACTGAGCAGGCAGGATAAGGAGATGAGACACACTTGTGCATCATGTCAGCAGTAACAGTGTGCACTGGACTAACATGACTCAGAAGGATGCATTGCACACCAAAACCTTTCAGAGTTCATATTCTGTCAGGACAGTCACTCTGCTGCACTGGCTCAAGCTGCACAGCTGCAGAAAAATGTTCCCTTCCAACAGAAAATTTGGTCTCAGCACAGAGATTTCCCTGCATCTTTTCTAATCTGATTCCCTCCAGACATTTTTAAGCAGAAAACTATTTTAAGCAGAAAATTAAAACACACAATGTAAAATATCCCCCAAATTCAAATTAATTGGCTTCTAATATCAGGTGTTATCCAAAAAAGCTTATTCTGACTGACTTCTTCTGTTCACCAAGATGTGAAAAATGCACCAATAGGAGCACTAAGGGAGCAAGGGAGCTCACAGCCACTAAAGACAGCAGCAATATCAGTGCCAGTGTCTTTGCTTCATCAATGGGAGACTGTTAAAATGAAAGGCTGCAGTACTGACTACTGCATTTACAATTATTATAAGAAAGTCAAGCAAATCTGCACCTCAGTAGCAGTGCTTAAAATTAGAGTGGTAACTAAAACAGATATGAAAATGAGATGAGAGAAGTCAGTCACTACTTTAACCACATAGGAAGTCTACTTTAAAATCCCAAGGGGTAGGAGAAATGTTCAGTATGGCATAAAAGCTTTAAGCAAAAGGGGGTCTCCAATGTATATTTTACACTCACATTTAAGTGAGATCTATAGTTTTCTGCCTTTGGATTAAGAAAAGTATAAATCACACTTCAAGCTTGCTGAGCACATGCTGTGCAGGCCAGAATCTTCTGGAACAAACAGACATTAAAATAAAAACCCCTGCATGCTGCTCTGAAGTAAGAAAGTTATGAATTTGGATCATCAAGATAAATTGACAATATTATAACTCCATAGCAAAATTAATGTAGTCATATAATCTGACATGATTCCTATCTTCAGGACTGCTTTTAAAAGCCCTAGCAGCATTGTTAAATTAGATCTGTCTAACCTTTAAACTTTACAGCACAGGAGCTATTGAAGCTTTTTATCCTATGTTAATAGGGTGCATGCACACTTTATATGTTTATACTAAGTTAAAATTCCTGTAAGAATACACCTACAAATCAAAAGGAACTCCTGATATGAGATTGATACCAGAGATTGTTTATATCTGTCATACTGTCATATTGGCAAGTCGTCCAAACTCTGTTCCATGGAATATGTTAAATGGAGTTTTCCAAGGGAAGAAGCCATGTTGGTATAGTTTTGGAAAGAATACCTAAAAATATATGAAGACAGTGAATGTTTCAGGCCCTCGGAGACCCTTAACCTATACCAGAATAGCCTTCATGTTTAACAGCACTCCCAGGGTCAGCCAAACACGTCACATGCAACCATGCAACCTCTCTCTGTCCACTATAGCCAGACATGGACCTCTATACCAGATGGATAGGACTAAATATTTCTTATAATTCTTTGATGCTAAAAAAAAAAAATAAAAATTAAGTTATGAACATGAGCATGAAAGCATAAATAATAGTAAAGCATGTATAAATATGAATTAAAAACACTGCTGCCCCCCAAAATCATATACTTCTTTGGAATATGTTCTGAATCTCAAAAGCATGCATGTTTCAGTTTGATGCATTTCATGTACCAGCTTTCACAGCGTGTTCTTATTTCCACTGCATCATGAATTTGCTTGAGGCTAATGGCTCCCAAGGGAACTGACATTTTATTTGTATTTTTTCAGTAAGTTACTGAAAATGATATTGTCGTGAAGGAATTACATAGTTTATGCTCTAAATGCTTGGAAAAAGAAACAGAAGTAAAATAGGACTGTATCTTGCATCTCTATTTTTTGTTTGTTTCTTTGATTGCTTTCAATTCTCTTATCTACTTCCCTTTTAGAAGCCTGCCTCAGTTAGTGGACTAGACTACACTCCCTATAGAAGCAGATTACATCCCACACAACTGAGCCATCCATACACATCTATTCATCAAGGAATGCAAGTGACAAGTGCAATGAGCAGGGATCTGAAGGACAGCAAAGCAATTTTTCCCATCAGGATCAATGTTATAGAGGCAAGATGTGTGCAGGCTTAAGCAAAACACACAGTTTAAATGCATAGAGAAACATATGAGGCACAGAGGATGGAGAGGCAAGAGAAAGCACATTGGGACTGCCAAATGAAGGAAATTATAGCTTTTCAGAACAGACCTCCATCCTGAAATATCTCAGCTCCTTCCTCTAGAACACTGACTTTTCCATTCTTTACCCTTGGGGTGGCAAGCAGCATCTTGACTGAAGGCAAGCAGTGATGATGACAATGATAAGAATGAAACTGTTCCAAAGTAAGGAGCAAGAAAGCTCACAGTAACAGATCTACATCAGGTGTTTAGTTTCACAGAAGCAGCACCTGAGATTTTCATGTGACTGACCTTTTCAGACTGACCTCTGAAAAGAGAGCTACCAAAATGCCAGCAATCCTAAATTGTATATCCTTCTGAAGGTACACAATGCCTTTCTTATTAAGTGAAGACTGCTTCTTAGCAAAAAATAAGTCAGCAATGCCTGAGATAAGCTGCCTCTGGTTCACCCCCTTGGAGGAGTATGGGATGACATGGTCAGCTGCAGGTGCATGACTGAACTCGGGTGTACTCTTGCTGTATCTCCCGAAGAAGAAAAGCATTGTTTATCAAGAGGCATCTCTCAGCATGGCTCAGAAAGTCTATCTGTAATAGAAGTGCAATGATATAATGTCACATTGCAGGTTCTAAGCAGGAGAGGTTCTATAAAGAGGAATACAACCTGGAGAGGTTTTAAACTCATGCTTTTAAAGTAATCTTTTTTGGTTATATGGTGCCTTTCTCACAGATATTTTCCTGAGTCAAGAAGCTTGAAGGTATATCTCAGAAAGCATCACTATAAACTTCATCTGTTGTTCTTACATGTTAGCATGAGCAACTCTGAGAGGCAGAACACTGGGACTAACTGAGATCTGTTCCTATGTTGCACTCCAATGTTAAATTAAAACTGAATTACAATAAAGCAAATGAAACATAGTAAAGAATGTTCATAATGGAAAAATATTTTGATAGACAAGCACTGTATATTGCAAAGGGAATACACTCAGGATGTTGAGAAGCAGCTCATTAATGCGAGAGAGAAATATTTGTTAAAGCTTGGTATAAGTAAAGATTCAATGGTTTTTAGGGGCAAATCTCATGGCACTCATCCAAACAAAACTCCAAGTGAATGAGTGTTTTTCCTTAAGACTGCAATATTTGGCCCTTAGAAATACAAAATAATAAAAAATAAGCAGTTTGGATTATTTGAATCAAATAGTAAACTAATTTACACAAATACCAAAAAGAAAAACACCCTTTTGTTAGCTAATTAAAGCTAATAAACTCCCAAAAGTCTACTTTATTTCTACATTTACTTATAAATTATACATTTAATGTACAAATATCATAGTTTAGTTACTTAGAAACCCAGACTAAGCTTATAATAATTGCTACTGGCACAACCTAGTTAAACTGTTGATATTTCACTGCAGATACAGACTGTGAACTGCAGTAAGTCAGGGATAAAATGTTGCATAAAACATTTCTAACTTGGTGAGTTTAGAAATGTAATAGAATTCAGGTTCTAAAAAGAGATGTTACAGAGACAAACCTTGTGTAGGGATTTGAAACATCGTACCTGTGGACACTGAACTAAATTGGCTTAAATTGATCTCCTGAGTATGCTTTAAAATGAGATGGTTTCTCACGTCACAGTCCCAAAACCAGATTCCACTGAAGAAGGAAGACTCCCACTGAGATCAAAGCAGACAAAAATTTAGCACATGATTAATCCTAAAATTGAGGGTAGGATATATATGAAGTCGGTGTACTTTTATCACCAAAGTATTGTATCTCCAGGTAACTCAATATTTAGAAGCTTGGTTTACATAAACAGAGATTTCTCTCTCACACTGATCCTTCTGTTGTGCTTCCCTCCCTCAGTCCATTCTGCCTCCTCTGAAGCATTACCTCCCTTTCCTTCTGCCCATTACAACAATTCAGCCTTGTTAATCTTTCATAAAATACTTCATCCCAGACACATAGAAGATCAATTTTCTTATTTTAAACAATGATACATGAGTGTATTCTCATAAACCACAAAATGGTAATTCAGAAAGTAAAGAAAAACCTAGGAAACCACATAGCATTTCAAAATAAGTTTGGTTATACAAAAAATGACATAAATTTCACTCTTAAGAAAGCTCTTGAGACTGAGAACTAACTCTGCAAAATCATTAATGTCTCCTGTATTATAAGAAGTCTTCCTCAATTAGACTGGAAGAGGCCTCTAGGCTCACAAATATTTCTCCCTTGTTATCACACATAACCACGTCATACAAGTTCTTAGATATACTTAGCAAATTAAATCAGAAAATCAATCTTGAACTGTTGCTCTAAAACCTCCTGTAGAAAAACAAAAAATCTCAAAAATTGAAAGTAATATTTTTTTTCTGTTTTCCAGCCCGTAACTATTAATGTGTGGATCATCTTGTGTATATATCACCACTATCCTTTGACTCAAACAGTTTTTCCCTCCCTGGTGTTCAGTTCTGTTCTTTGCACATATATAGAGAGCCATTTTGTCACTTTCCAGGCTAAAGAAAAACCTTACAATATATCATCTTTCTTTTATGTATCCTTTTGTCAAATGTGAACCTTATTTTACAATGGGTGATTAGATTTATGCAGTTATTCAGATGAAATTCAACCACTAAGATTATGCAGTAAAATTTTGCCCCTTCCACGTCAAGCAAAACATTCTCACCATGTAAGTAAAACTCCACAGCCATGAGGAAGTGGCAGGGGTGATGGAAATTCCATCAGCACAAACAGAGAGGATTGGAAGGATCACAGGTTTTCAGAAGAGTGAAGATCATAGAACCATAGAATGGTTTGGGTTAAAAGTGATCTTCAAAGCAATCATCCAGTTCCAATCCCCCTGCTATGGACAGGGAGGCCTCCCAATAGACCAGGTTGCTCAAAGCCACATCCAATCTGACCTTGAACACTTTCCAGGGATGGTAAACCCACAGCTTCTCCAGGGAACCTGCCCCAGTGCCTCACCATTCTCATAGGAAATGATTTCTTCCTATTATCTAATCAAAACCCATCCCCTTTCAGTTTGAAGCCATTTCCTTGTCCTGTCAGGGACATGCCCTCGTAAAAGTCCCTCTCTGGAATTTTCTTAGGTCCCCAGTACTTCCACTACTGGAACCCTGCTCTAAGGTGTCACCAGAGCATTCTGTTCTCCAGACTGTACAACCCCAACACACTCAGCCTGTTCTCCTCCAGCCATCTGATCATCTTCAATGACAATGATAATCAAGACTAGAGGAAAGCTGCAGAGTCTGGTGATCTCTGGGAGATAGACTATTGGCAGGAATGTAGCTATTTCCCTGGCAAGAAGGAAGAACCAAGTGCACAAAGTATATTGGCTTGGGGTCATACAAGAGGGGGGCAGAAGGTTCATCTCTACAGGTGTCACTGGAGCCTACACATCTGCCTCATCCCTGTGCACTCAGGCATAAAACCCACCCTCCTCCTGGAGCAGCCCCCTCCCTTCAGCAGCAGCTGCTTGTCAGTCTGACTCATCCCAGCCTCAACCCCCTGTGCCTTCTGGGCTGCTGATGAGAGAGCAGGCAGCTCTGGGACAGGTGACTTGGATGCATACAGGGCACAGAGCCTTGGCACTGGCCAGCCCTTAGTGCAGGCAGAGCAGCACACTCCAGGCTGCCTTCCCAGGCACACACCGTGCTTGGTCTGCATTTGAGGAAATCTCTGTCCTGGCATGTTCTGTGTTAGCAGTGGCCTTTGCCTACATTCAAACCATTATTATGAGCCTTTGTAGTCATCCAGTACTCAGCTGGTTACCCAGACTTCTCTTACAAACAATGAATTGCCAAACCAAAAGAAATAATCTGAGTAAGTCCTCAAGCGCTAACACGCTTGCACACTGATTGCTTGCACACTGTAATGCTAAACTTCTTCACATTTCTGCAAATCTATCTAGTCCTCCCCTGAACTCCAGATATCTCCAAAACATTGACTCATTCCTTAGCATACTCCTACACTTGGTGCCACAGTTGACAATGAAATACTAAGCCACAACAAATCTGAAGACCTAACTTTGATGAATGCAAATTCCTCCAATCCAGTACTGCTCCTTTCACCACAGCAGTATCTCCCTTGCCCAATATCTTGTCCATCTCAGTTCTTTGCTCTTCATGTTTCATAAGTTCTCCTGTGGCACCGTAAGTGCTTTACTTAAACTCATCTTGATATCTGCCATATTTTTGTGCATTAAACACTCTTCACTAATGATTTTTTTAAATCTAGAGATTGTTTAACAACACCTGCTTCTGCTAAGTCCATATAAAATTCCATGCAACTTTTATTGACCTCCACATTTCTAATTTTTTTCTCGAAAAAAATTTTTATCTAGGTATTTACCAATGTTAAGTAAAAATAAAGATCTTGCCACTGTATATAATATTTAAGTGAAGGGGAAAATGATGGGCAACTATTCCATACCTCCCATATCACTTCAACTGGAGGACATTGATACCTGTCCTGCAGTCACTAAGTGCCTGTTATGCCTCACCTTTGCTCTCATAGTCAGCTGTATCACCCTTACCAACAGAAGAAATATGGTTAATTCACCTTTCAGTCTACTCCTAAATGCCTATAATGAAATGTCTGTTTAATCTTGGCATATCTCATTCTTTGGTTTTTTTCTGTTCCTTTGGCTGAAAAACTGTTAAAACATCTCCTACTATATGTAACTAACCCCTGCTTGTAGCAGCTTCTGTTCTATCTTTTAATGGATTTCTTTTTTGATTCACCTAGGAGGAATGGAACAGACACACTCCCTAATTCTAAATAATTTCTGGAGAATGACCATTTTGTCCAGCTAAATGAGGAAACATTGGTTTTTTTTCTTGGCCACTAGTTTCAGATAGCTTCTTCCATAATAAAGATAATAGTGTTCCCCTCCCTCTCAAAAAATCCTGAGTTTATTTTTTCAGCAACTACTCTATGTGCTTTTCCTAGTTCTTCTAAATATCTTATTTTGAAACTGAGGACCAGAAGCAATGTTAATACACTTTCATTTATGTTTCAATTTAAATCTAAATTGATGAGCTTGTGAACACTCAATTCAAAGGGGTTTTGACAATTTAATTTAAAATAAAATTATTTTTCTAGTAATGACAACTTGCCAACTATAGAGCAAAGCATTTAAGGCTATCACACTGATAACAGTATATTCTCTCCCTCTGAATTTCTGTGAGAGAGTTTTATCTTTTCTCATTACACTATAGAGATCTCAATCCACACAAAATTCTGCCTCTAGAGTTTCCAGGTAGGTCTCTCTTCATAACCAACACAGTTTCTTTTATCACTTCTCCCCAAAGATTTTGATCTAACCGCTTCTTTTACTTATGCTACGTTTTCTTGCAGTTCCATGGCAGGACTAATTAATCATTTTAGCAGCTGCTTGTATATTTAATGAAGAGACTATTATATTATTTCTATGGGCAAAAAGAAAATCTGGCCTTGCAAAAGACTATAGCTGTAATATCTAGCAGAATTTATGTTATGGTTCAGACAACTGAAAGTATTAACATGGACTTTACAAATAAAAATAAATTAGATGCACACGCCAGAGTCCCATAAGATGTTTGTTCACATTAAATAAGGGGGGCACAATTGACCTCCTAACTTCATTTATTCATGTTACATTGTTTCTCAAAATTTCCTTGTACTTTCAAACTAAACCAAGACCTTGAAGAGGTTTTATATGGTGCAGCAGTGTATCTATAAACTATTAATATTTTTAAGGGCACCAGAATAAAATGCTAATTATTAGTATTATGATACATGTAAAACTGGTATATGGAAACTGGGTGTAAATACATCTCTTATTTAGAATTAGCCAGAGGGACAAAGTGGAGACCATACACCTTAAAAAATTTGGTTATTATTCCTTCGTTCTGTACAAAAGAAATTATTGCTAAAGCAACACAGCTTTAAGGTGAATAATTCATCTTAGCTACTTGTCAAAAAATTTTCTATGAAAATAGTCAGAAAATATAGGGAATATCATGTTACAGATCTGTGAAACAAGCAAATGAAAGGGAAAAAAGCCCTAACACAAAAGCTGTACCTTCCTCAAAGAGGGCCATTAACTTAAAACATAAACATTAGCTTCTATAGTATTTTGAAGTTATTCAAAAAGAGAAAATAAATAGAAGATGGTGAGCAATAAACACGAGCAGAAAAGAGGAATCAAGAAATAAAAGTTTGGACATTCTGTTATAGTAGGTTATGCTTTAGACATATTTCCTTTCATTTTTTTTTCTTGTAAGATACATTTGTAGGTAGAGATGTCAAAACAAAAAATTCACTGGGGCAAGGAAAATTGTATTCTTGCTTTACTTCCCTTAGCTCACCTATACATTCAATAAACTCATCACTTATTTCTTAAAAAGCTTGTAGATCTGCATGATTAAATCCTTCAGTGAAGTTACTGGGGTCTGTCACAAACTACTTAATATATTGAGAGTACAAAACATTGTAGGAAATATCACACTTGAAGAAAACACTAACCCTGGAATCAAAGTAGCTCTCTCTACAACTGTAGCCACCAAGTGTTGATGTTACAAATTGTTTGACCATCTGTCCTTAAGACACCATTTTCCATTTGTAACAATAACTAAGAATATTAACAGGAAAGTAAAATGTTAGGATAAGCACAATCTGTGAATTGACATGACAAATCACTTCTATTTTTTTAGGCTTCCTCAGAGGTCAACACTACAGAGATCAGGAACAATGTTAACTAATGAGATCAGACCTGCACATGACTTCATCTTGTTTAGCTTCTCAGAGGACAATAATAGGTTTCCCTGAGCCCATGCTATATCCAGTCTGATCACATATACACATTAAAGTCCAAGTTCCCGGGTTATTCACTAAGTTATTGGCACTTCATTTACAAACCTCAAGTAAAATTTACTAGCTGTTCATATGAGTCCTCCCAATAGCTCTAACATGGCAGTAACAGATCAAAATAGCTGCCCCAAATCTGCCTATGAGGAATGCAGAGTACCCTGGGAGCTGAATCCGCAATACAATTTATGAAAATTTTTGTTTGTAATACTCATTCAGAGAGAGACTCGAAGAAAACTAAACTTTTGGCACAAGTGGTGATGGTGGGGGGAACTTCACATTCACTTTTCCATCTCTGTATTTTAGTGATCAACAGGGTTTGCTTTTGCTTTAAGTAAATATTGAAGTGGATTGTTCTTCAGACAACACAAACTTCTCAGGTTAATACATTTTGACACACACGTCCCTTAATGCACAAAGTCATAAGTGGTTATTACCCCAAAGGGAGAGGAGATTTCTGGTACAGCAGCTCTTAAAAACCTTTGGGGAGTAGTTTATGTAGCATAAACCCATATTGAGCCAAATTCTGCTACATGAGGGAGGGCAAAAAACTTTGCCAACCTGCTAACAGTCTTTGCAAGAGTACTATTGCTTTATGGAGAATTGCAGCTATTGCTTCATGGAGAATTTATCCAAAAAATGGTTCCTCAAAGGATACATCAATTTGTATTCATTAAGCAACACAGCTGTAATATCATGAAACATATGAAAAGAAAAACCTTAGGGGAACTTGGTTAATTTTTTGGAACCCCAATCAGACAGAAATTCTGTGAGGTTTTGTGTAACAAGAGTCTTGTTCTTACTGAAGTGATGTGGGGATGTAAATTTGGTTTTACACCTCAAACTCCTAGCATGCAGTGACATCACTGATGACCTAGCTTTATACTAATCAAAGAAGTACACCACTTTCCTTCTACCTCTTACTTGTAGGACACCTGAGAGATGAAAATATTAATGAGATGACTGTCTTGCTGGCCTCCACGGAGAGCCCATGACCACCCTGAAAGATGTCACATGTATGTGAAAATATCTGTACAACGTAATTTGTTGAGGTCATCAAGATTTTTAGGAAGCTAGAATATATTCTAAATATTAGCCTAAATAATCCAAGAAGAGAAGGTTCAGTGAGTACAGTCTGACATTAATTAATCACCTATATTGATTATTAAATAGATTGGTCTTTTGTCTGACTATATAAATGTTGTTCTTCTATTTCTGGAGTCCCATACTGTTGTTATTCTATTTCTAGAGTCCATACCTCCTCGGTGTGTTCTCATGGCTGCAGATCTTCACAGCACAGACTCCTTCTTCTGCATCTTGTGTTCTCTCTCTCTCTCTCTCTCTCTCTCTCTCTCTCTCTCTCTCTCTCTCTCTCTCTCTCTCTCTCAGTTCAGGGCTCCTCCAAGGCTCTCCCTAACTGGCTAACCCACCCCCTTTTATCCCAGTTGTCTTCATTGGTCACAGCTGCAGCCCAATTAAGGACATCACAGCTGCAGCCCATCAAGGACAACCGGGACCTCTGGGGCAAAGCCTCTGTACAGATATTCAAATACAATGCATTTCCTCTACTATATATAAACACAAATCTATGACCTAATTTGTTGGATTTGGGAATTTTTACTCACTTTTAATTTTACAGGGCAGGGATACTAAAGGGCAAAGCTGGTTTTCTACAAGAAGTCAACAATATCAATCAATCTTTGGAGGTGGCACAGCAATGACATGAACATTAATTGCAAATAGAGAAAATTTACAGATAATGTATAAAATATCAAAGAAAGCAGAATTTGGTCTCCATTCTTGCCTCCTCTCATGTACAGAAGGGAGATGGAAATCTTAAGTTAGCTTTGAGCACCACCACAGAAACACATGGAGTTGCATGAAAACTCAATTTAGTTTTGTGATTCAACATAATCTCAAAATATCCAAACAGAGGCCTGCAGATATTGAGGCAGAATTTCTCTATCTGTATGTGGGTTTTGTAACTTTTATTTATATATATATATATATATATGCATTCAAATTTGCAGCATAAATTGAAGTTACAAAATTTGCATAATTCACTTTGTTCACGACAAAATTTCAGGTCATCTAACAAGGAGTGAATTTAGAGGATCACTAGAATCAGATAAAAGGCATGGAGTTTACTTCTTGCATTTGCATTATGAGTGGCATACTATTGTCCTCATTTTAAAATCATGACTTATTTGTATATCTGTATGCAGTCTGAGCCCAGGGCTGCTTCCCCAAATGAGCAGCATATGTGATACCAGCTCCCATCCTGACACTTCATCCACTAATTCACAAGATAAACTGAACTTCTCTTGCTAGCTCTGAGGAGAAGACCTTTCAGGACTATGCCTCAGGAGTGTGAGAGAAGCCTAAATCTCCATACTCAAGTGAGAGAAAGGAAAGAACTAATGAGCTTCTGGCTACCAAATGCAATGGCCTCAGGGCAGGACCCTCTGGCCACAGTGGCCCAAAATAAAAGAGATGTTGCTCTGGTAGGCTTTAATCCAGGTCACAGCTTCCAACACAACTCCACATTACCAAGTCTAAAAAGTCACTGGATACAAACCACATCAACAACACAAAAATGCTTTCCAACAGTCAAATGCTTTATATAAGAACCAAACTGTTTTATATTTGGTAACATGCATTTGTAGGAAAAATATCACTTTTTTCTTGATTTGATTCTGCATGCAGTAGATACAAACCCAAGTCACTATCTTTCTTAAATCATTCTTGTAAAAAGGCCTACAGGAACAATTGTGAGACATAAGCATTTCAAATGAAATAAAAGTTGGAATCCATTGAATTTCAACAAATCTTTTAAGTTTCCATATATATTAATTCTTCCTCAATCTTTATCATTACACAGTTACTGTAATAAACCATTTTCCTATACTAGTTCCAAATACATATTTTCCATCTTATCATTTGCCTAAAAAGGATCTGAAAATAGGTCATAATTTCCATGCAGTTGCTTAACATGCAGGAATTTTCATCCAATATTTTTGCAAAAGTCTTTTGTAACTATATGAAAGACACAGGAGTATTAAATATTCAAAGTTTATTTTGATGTAAAATGAACAGAGTTAACTTGTTTATGGTCCTTAACAAGATGTGATTATGAAAGAACAATAGTTTCAGTGCCAGAAAGGAACCACCAAAATGATCACAAAGGTACTTGATTTGGGTCTGTTTGAAACCCTTGTTAGGATCTGTCAAATTATATTAAATTTATATTATTTGCTGAAGCTTAAAATCCATTTATTATCAGCAAGAGCATAGTTTAATCCTCTATAAAATCAGTTTATAACCAAATAATACGGTTAAAATATGAGATTATTAATGGAGCATTGTAACATCAAGGAAAACAAGCAATGCTGACTTCCCTCTGTTGCAATGTGCCACACCCACAGTTAATAAAAACAGACAGCCTCTGAGCTGTCAGAAACAAGATGCTGCAGTAAGACACTCAAATAAATGACACATCAAAAAGCCGTAATTAACTGGACAAGAGCTGGTTCTTCTTTGGAACAGCTATTTCAATTGTATTAGATACATTTAATGGGTTATCTGCCACAGGAGAAAAAGACCCATATCCTCTTCTGCACCAGAGAGCACACAAATCCAAGTAAAGCCTAAAGAAAAAGACATAATTAAATCTTTTCTCTGAGGGACAGCAACACCTCCTGAATTGTCAGCTGAGCAGGAGTATTCTTCCTCAAGCTATTGCTTCTATGATGCAGTACTAATGCAGAATAAAAGGATAAGCATTAAAAATATCCCTAAGCACAGTTTCCCACACACCATGCACAAGGTTCCAGAGCTTTTCAGCTGAGAATATGGGAAATATTATTTTACAGATAGCACTAGTATTAGCTCAAGACACTGAAATACACAGGGTGTTTGGTGTCACCATTGTGAGAGTATTTTAGTTGTGAATACGATTTGAGAAATGGCGATACTGAAGATGAATAGCATTTATATGGTGCAGATGGGAAAGAAAAGTGGGTTTAATATTAGCCATTGAATAAACTGTACTCTCTACCAAGAGGCCTCTAAAATGTGAGCAACATACATAATTTTTGTCCAAAAAATCAGAATGGAAAATAAAAGCTAAAATCATTTAAAAAAGTTACATTCTATTTGAGTGAAAACAATCTCATTACTCATCCTATATAAAGAAGCTGATGTTAGATTACATTTGATTTCATTGCACTAAGGAGCACAGATCTGATCAAATCAAATTAATGAATGCTTCTGTTCAACTACTAACAAAGATTAAAGGAGAATTTAAATTCTTTAAAACCATTTCAAGCAGATTTCAAGTATATATTTACTACAACAAAACCACAGAAAATTAATAAAATATTAAAAAAGACATTTTTAACTGGGAAAATAAGGAAATATATGAAGAGATGAAGCTACCAGCACAAACTTAAGATAGCACTGTTATAAGAACACTAGTGTTTTAGCAGGAATTAAAACAAAAAGATCATAATTTGGCATCAGAAAACTAAAAAATGGAGGCTATATCAGCTGATCACCATATTCAAGTCCAGTATACATCACAGTTTAGCTGATCCCTTATCCTTTTGGGCACTGTTGCAGTTTCTCCAATAAAATTCACCAAAGAAACAGCAGTATTTAGTAAAGAGGGAATCCATTCACTGAACATTCTCTAGAATTACAAGTGCTTCCTGTCACAAGGCCAGTTTACTCCCAATAATGTGGAAATCCCTGTGCAGTTTTCTGCTGGTGTATCAAGAAGCGTACATCTCTACATTGTACATCTCTAAAGCAAAATCTGCTCAGTTGTTGGGAATACTTAATGGATATAAGACTGAGCACATCAGTTGATTTCTAAGGTCACATTCACCCACCTAACAGTGCTTTTCCAAACAGCTGTGTCATCTTTTCCCCAAACAATCCTAATTAATTGCTTTTGCATTAGGATCTCAATTTCTCGGCTCACTGCCAAGAGAAGTTTTTTTTCTGAAATGTCCTGATAACTCCTGTTAACAACAACTCAAAATTGCCCTTCCTGGCCATGGAAGTTTCTCCTGCTTCCATGTCCATCAAAGCACTTTTCAGTTCTACCTCTGGATTCAAGTTTCCTATGAGTAGTTACCATCATCCACTCCTAAGTTATAGACTCTGTAGACTGTCCTTGAAAGCAGCTCCATATCAGTGGCAGAGAGATTCTGCACAATCCTGAGTCATCCATGATATCCTACCAAGAAATTCCTGGTAAAACAATCTTCCCTATGAACAAAAAATCCACCTTAGATGGCAATGGGCTGCATGTCTTCAGACCCAGCTACTGCACATACAGACTGATCTGAATTCAGATTTAACCATTTCACTGATTTTGTTCAAATAAAAAATGTTGAATAATCTGAGTTACAAATGAACTGAAAATGCCTGAGCTGTCCAGAGTTGTTAAAATTTTTTAGAAGTTTAGCTGAGATACATCTGAGCATATGAGTTTTAAAAAAAAGTTTTGTTGAAGTTAAATTCTTAAAAATATCTCACTGAACAGCTACCGCTCCCCTTTTTAAATATAGGGCAACAAGGTTATTCTGGCTTGAAAGCAATAAAACTTATAAAAAGATGGCCTTAGAAATCTGCTCTTTCATCTCACCCAATAGGAGTTACATTAGAAGTTGAAATAAATCTCCTCTTTGTACCCCTGTCCCACAGAACATGTCCCCCCTGCAACAGTCACCGAACACACCTGAATCTGCAGATGAGTAAGAGACTTTGTCATTGCTTATTGCTGTTCAGTGGGGCACAACTGCATGAATGCTAAATATGAGATTAAAACGAACTGTTTCCAGTGCCTTCTGTCCTCTATCCATGCTTTATGGAAAGGATGACAGAGGTAGCGTTCACCATAATGCAGAAAAAGGGTGGTAAGAATCATGGTGCCCACAAAACTAACATGAGTCAAGATGAGGAGACAAAGTAGTCAGGCTAGGGGAGACAGATGAGACAGGGGCAGGGAGATATGCAGTCACTGAAGTGTATTTCATTCCAGAACTTGGAGTGGAGCCCAGGAAACCAAAGTCTCAAACCCTCCTCTGCTGTCAGCTAGTATTTACAAAAGCTAATTGCAAAGCTCTTCTCACAGATTTGCAGCTGGACACAAAAAGGGCGACAGTCCTCTACAGTAACTCATTCCTTTACTATTCCAAGAGTCAGACCACATTGCACTATAGCTCTTAACTTCTTGTGATCTCGTATCCCTACATGATGCTATTAAAAACAAAAGTAGTTCAGCTTAAAAAATACATTACTTAAAATAATAAAAATGTTACAAGATCAAAAGTGTGGAAAAAACCTTAATTTAATTCAGTGCAGAATGAATGAAATATTCAAATACTGCAATTGTTCCTATATACACTACAGCATGCACACACATAACTGGAGAACGTCTCTGCTCATTTGCAACCCTGGGTAATTAACACATGGCCCATATAAACATGTATGCCAGCATCAATTAGGTTTCCTTTCTTCAACTGTGAAAGAAAGCTTCAGTCAAATGTAAAGATTGCAAAACAAAGAAAATAGTCTTCAGATCTGGGCTGAATGGAAAACAATGCAAGGAGAAAAAAAGTAGAGTTGGGTCCCATGTGCACCCAGACAGTCCCTGTCTGCTGCTCCAGCATTCTGCTTTGCAATTTGTAGCATCACATCCAGTTCTTTTTCCCCCATTCCCTCTTAATATGCCTCATACACCAGGATGCCCACAGTCAGCAATCAGTGCCAGAGCAGCTATAAAAGGTGAAGAAGACCATGAGATTCACTGGGAAGCATTGCAAGCTCTCATCCCTCAGAGCTACGTTGAATGTCACCGTCACCCTTAGGGAGATACTTGATATTAACTCAGGGATTCTGAGTATTAATTGCATGCATCTCTACAAACCCTGTTACTGAAGGGAAATTATTTGAACCTCCAGAATTCCAAAGATTTTCCAGCATAGTTCTCTGAAGTTGTTGTTATTTCCTGATTTGGATTTATTCACAGTTAGTAATCAGGATTTTCCTCACACATTACATTTCCTGAACAGTGAAGTTTCTCTCTGCAAGCTCAATCGGTGAATGTCAAAGCGTAGAACCCTGATGAAATGTTAAACAAAGCAAGAGATAGGCATTGACCCACAAAGCAGACGTGTAGCATCATTTAACAGGCTTAAGGACAAAATGTATTTCTGAAACATTTCTGTGGGCATCTGCATAAAGCTGACTGTTGATGGGAACTAAAGCTGACAAAGGCATAACAACATAAAAATGCATCCGTGATCTTACCCTGTACGTACGTAAAGTGACAGCCCATCATGGTATAATTATCATATATTACTAATGGAATATTAATCAAACATTCACTACTCTAATTAGAAAAAACTTGTCTCGAAAAGCAGCCTGACTTTTCACCTCTGAAACTGTAATTGACGTACAAATGAATTTGACAGTCTTGACGACTACGAATCTTTAGTGGGAGAAATAATGTCTTTATCCTCCAATATTTAGCTTAACTGCCAGTTTCCATCCTCTGTATGTAAAATTCAAGTCAGCTTAGATGATCTCATGCACTACTTCGACCTCTGTTAAGTACTACACATATATCTAACATGAGACAGAGATAAAACCTAGGCTATGTGCAGATTTACCAAGTGGGGATTAAGTTTTTCTTTGAAAGAAACCTGGAATATCTGTCTACAATGTAAAAAGTCAAGCCTGAAGTTGGATTTCAGTTATCCATGCACATTCACACTTTTGAACCTGTATAGCTTTTTTTGTCCCTTCAAGTGTCATTTTACAATGTCTAAACCCCCACAAATATTAACCACATACAAAGGAGACCAAGTAGCAGTATAAAGCCTGCCTTTCAAATGATTCATGTGGAAAAGCAAAGCATTTAGTAGATAACATTCTGAAGTGCCAATATCCCAGCAGGTCTCAAAATTAAAAAAAAAAAAGAGATGTGATCTTTGTGCTCATGTATTGACACAATCCAGTGCCTGCTTAAGGAAATGATAGACATTTCACTCACAGTGTGAGCCACAGGCTTCAGTGAGGAGTAGATCAGGCTTCTATGGATTATTCTAGCAACGCTCAATCATGAGACGCTTTCAATAATAAAAATTATACATGTATACATTAGCGGCTTCACCAGGCTATGCTGGATTATGGACAGGGTTCTCTTCACACTCCCTGCTGAAGGTGTTGAAATCTGGAGCTGTTTAAGTCTGCTTTTCATTTCAAAGTGTGCTCTGATTTTGCCCAATCTAAGATCATAGAATATCTCAAGCTGGAAGGGACCGATAACAATCATCAAGACCAACTCCCTGCAGGACTAGCTAAAACTAAACCCTATACCTAAGAGCTTTGTCCACAAGGTCCTCGAACTCTGACTGCCACAAAAGATATCACTCTGCCAGAAAAAGCTTGCAATAATGTTTGACCTTACAGGATAGTTGGAAAGGTTATTATAAATTGAAATTCAGACTGTTGACCAAATACAAAGGAGAATTAATTATAATTTAGAACTACACGCATATTTTAATCCGTCTTGACTTCATCTACTAGGTAATTATTTAGGGAATATGCAGCATGTTACAATTTGGTTAGGACTGCAGCTTTTTCTCAATGTTACAGTTCCAAATTACTGTGCTATTTTCACTTGTATTACCAGACATGATCTGAAAGTAGGAAGTCTATTTATCATATCTGAAACAGCAAAAGCATTTGGAACTGATATTATAAATAAAAGTGTAAATATTTGCAAATATAAAAGCATAACTTTAAATTGTTTAATCTTTGTCCTTGGTTATACATCATCATCATGTTATAAAATTAATTCAAATTATGTGTTCACTTGCAACAAAGTGCGCAAGGAAAACTCTGAAATTAACTGTACTACTTCAGTGTGATGTGATTTTCTATTATGTAAAACAATTTTCCTATGAACTCATTTCTCCTTGCTAAACTCAGACTCATTACTGCCAAATAAATAATGACAATGTTATTATTGCAACAGGAATGGAAATATTGTATAGGTCACTGAGGAGGAAGCAGAGAACCTATCTCATGTATTACTGAGTTCTGACCTCCACAAATGATTTGCCAGTTGTGATATGCATTAAGACATCTCAAACACACATTTTGCTCTTGCTTTACTCATGGACTATTCTGAGGCTTCATGTGCTATGTACTAAACCTTAGGGTCCTAAAATTCAAATTCATTCCTTAATTAGCTAAGGAAACTATTGTTAAGTGAAGACCTTGAGTTTTCTGTTGGCTTGTTTTGGGGTTTTTTTTGGTCTGTTTTTTTCCCCTCCAGTTGCTATATGTTCCATTATCCAGATACTTAACTCCTACCCCTCTCTTCCTCAAAAAAACCCCAAAACCCAAACAGTCCAGGGTGAGGCAAATTTTAAAAATCTCTAAATAGCAGATGCTGAAAAAAATAAATTACATAAGAAAAACAGGTTTTCATTTGGCTTTATGTTACTCACATTTCCACCTACTTGAATCTAGCACTAAGTCAAATCCATTCCTGCTTTTATCCCACTTACCTCCCTGTAAACACACCAGTCACAAACCCAGTTTTCTGCACTTTGCATCTACTGAAATAAACTCTACTGCAACTACATTTCTGTTTTCTATTGATGCTATCCAGTTGGTGCATAAAGAGGAATAAGATCTGGTCATCTGGTCTATTTAGATAAAATACAGAGTTTGAGGTTTGTTTTTTTTTCCCCAATCTTTTTTGTTCAGTATATATTTTGTTTAATTACACCTTTAGCAGCACAAGCAGAATGAGTTAAAAGTAGTTGTTAGATGAAACATGACTAATTTCATCCTACTTTCAAAAAGTATTTGACCTAGCAATAAATACAAAAAATTAATCCTACTTCTTAAAATATGTCCATGCAAACTCTAAGAAAATGCTTAACAAAATAACCATTAATACTACATTTGCCACACTTAATTTTCCAGCATACACACAAACTTAGCTCCAGAGAGACTCAACTGAATTAATTTACTTACTTTAGGTGGTATATTGTAATGATAATAATGGAATCTATTAAAAAAGGACTACATGATTAGGCTCCATAAAATTGTGGGCAACAATCCATGACTAAGCTGCAAATTCAAAGGGGGAAGCAAAATGAATGTTTTTTCATTATTCACCTATTTTAAACAGATAAGATGTGCAGCACACATACTGATCAATGTATTTAAACATTTTCTTTCTAATACTGTAGCTTAACTTTTTCCAACACAAAACACACAGCAGGCAGCTTAGCTTATAAAAAAATCATATTACAGATGAACAAACTGGAAAGCGACAGAGTATTTGGGTTACATACAGGTTTAGTATCAGATGCTGGGAGGACTCAGTTTGGGTCGAGCATGATTTATCATTGAAATTCAACTGGGTCAAGAACTGTTCTTGTCCTCTTGACTGCTGAATTAAATATGATGATTGTTTAAATAGTATATGCTGAAAATCTTACTTTTTTCCCCGTCCTAAAATACACATAAACATAATAAATGTAATTTTTTCAAGAATGTGAGTATCACACAAAGCATGCATTCAGCTTTGAGTAATAAATTACTACATAAATCTAAAGCAATTTGTTTGCATCCACTAAAATAGAATGAATCATATCCACGACACCAAATTGTAGTAATAAATTACTGAGCTCTGCTAGTAGTGGGAAAAGCATTATCATATTAGATTTTGCAATCCAGATCTATTATAGGCATCTTGTATTTATTTATCCAGCCATATAACATGGTATACTAAACAACATATTGGCTACATACACTCCGTGGAAGGCACGTGTCTGCCTGCATCAATACTATTTCCTTCACCAAGAATACCGGGTGCTTACTATTACCAAAAATATGAGTGCAGCATAACTGTGCCACTGGTGTCCCCAAAATTCTGGCCAGTCACCATGACAATGCAGAAAGACTACCTAATAACACACCCACTGAGTGACTGCTCCTGAGAAGCAGACTTGTGACAGCAGGGTCTGCCCTGTGTGCAGTCAAGTGAGCACCGCCACAGGTCTGCCTGACCTGGGCTTTGTGCGCGGCGGCTGGCTTGACACACCGGGTCTATAAATTCCGGTTCTCCAGGCCAACTGATGACAATAGCTAAAGTGGCCTCTTCAGCCCTGAGATGTGAGTGAGGAGTGCACTTACTGCCTTCAACACCTTCGAGAACAGAATTCACCTTTTCTCCTTGAAGTTCTCATTGCTGCCACCAGAAAGGCAACAAAAACTTTTTAAAGTGTCCCATGTGCCTGAACAGCTAATCTCAGCTTCTCTTCAGCCTTCACTACAAAACCAAAGAGCAAGGAGAGATCAACATCAAGAGTATGGGAGTTTAAAGGGAGCTCACTCACTCATTTGTGTTATCCCTGTGGTTGAGGAAAAAAAATCCCCATCAAAAAAATCAATCCTGCCTTAAACCTAAATTCAAAGCATATGTGAGCCTGAAGAGGCACTCCACATTCATGAAGCATATTGCTAACGTGGGCAGTAGCTGCCACAAGCTGGATAGGGCAAGAAAAATGAGTTCAGAGCAGTTTATGGTTAGACTAAACGTTAAGGCCAAATCATCAGGTAAAACTGAAATAATTTATGTTCTACAGTAACACAAGGCTCTCATGTGCACACAAAACCAGACTCAATGTGATGTTCATCTTTTAATACAAAACAGTAAAAAAACCCACAAATTGCTCAAAACCAGGACTCTGCATCAATCAGCATCTGTTCAAATCCATGCATAAATCAGCTGCAAGGACTCTGTATGCTAACAAAGCCAGAAAGGCTAAACTAGATCTGGCAAACCCATTAATTAATTAATTAATTATACCACAAATAATCAATGATCCCAGCTTTGTATAAAAACAAACACACAAGAATCACAGTAAACCAAGAAAAAAAAAAGATCCACATACAATTTATTCATCAGTGTCCCTTAATTTGCAATGAAATAAAATACTGGGGTATTCTGCAGTATGCTCAGGTTAAAGCATTTTTTCGTTCATCAGGGAAACATTGCACAGAGATCCCTGGCAACTGTGTACAGACCACTGGTAGCATTTGTTCTGAATTATGTAGTATTTTAAATATGAAAATATACTTTAGCATGACACCATTACAGAATAAAAATATTGAAGCTTTTAAACAAATAAAATTTACATTTGTAGACTTTCCTATATATTAGTGTCTCTATTCTTAGAGACACTGCAAGTCCTTGGGAAAATGGACCAGTTATTTCTGGTCCTACAGCAGCTCAAAGCAAATTACAGACAAAGTTAAAGGATGAAAACAAGTTAAGAATTTCTATAAATGTGCAAAGTATACTAGAAAAATTGATTAGTGGAAATTTTTCTTCTCATTGTATGGAAAATTTCTTTTTAGTTCCAAAAGAAACTGAAATGAGCAGAGGTGAACCTTCATCTCTCTCTCACCATGTTTTTCTGTGTGTTGTCATAGCGGGACCAGAAATGTAGAATAAAGAAACATGATGCAATTCATTTCTCCTAGGTTCTGTGGAAATGCTGTGACCCTTGATTAATCTCTTCACAAATATTTGTGTCTTCAGAAGGGCTCTACAAGTGTAACACACACAAGTGTTGCTGCTGCATTTCAGCATTTTTTCACATTAAAAAACCCCTCCAATATGGGCCTGACCAACTGATGTTCAACATTTAACATCTCAGAGGGCAGGCAGCCTGCTCCTGCAGTTCATGCTCAAAATGCCAGTCAGCATAAAGAGCAAAGGATCAGGTCAAGAACTTCAGTATACTCTCATATTTTGCCTCAATTCTGTCAAAAAAAACCTCTGGAAAGAAATTTAACATAACACATCAATTATTTTGCAGCACACTGCACTGATTTTAGAAATACCTCATGTACTATCTGCTTTGTAAATGACCAAAGTACTTGAATACTGCAGAACATCCTCGTGTTTAGCTTTTGTTCATGTATAATTCTGCTGTATAATTCTGCCTGCAGAATTGCACAGCATGAAGATTCCCAGTAGGGACATTTATATCATGCCAGAGAGATATAGAACAACATACAAATAATTATGGAAGTCAGCCCACACACCATCACAGTATGAAAAGAAACACCACATAGATTTGCAGGTTACACACAGAAACTCCAAATAACATTTCTATCCAAGGTGAAGTGGATGCTTGTCAACTACCATGCCACTGCAACTCAGTAAAGGACATTACACAGAAATTGAAACAGCTCTACAAAGAATGTCATATTTGAAGTAGTTGTCATGGACCAAAAAAAGCACAAAAAAAACCCAAAGGGAAAGATGCAACCATAATTTTTACACAAGTAAGTTTCTAGCATTTCAGGAATTAAAAACTTTTTTTTTTTTTTTGAGCTAACAGGACAGCCAATTTGTTTGAATACCATTCAACAGTCTCTCCTAGCGCAATATCAGTAGTTGTTTATTATTTTCTTTTGTTTATATTTTTTGGTTGTTGTTGTTGCTAAGAAAAGAAACCTGCATTGGTTCTTTTTCCAAGAAAGAGCGAGATCCAAATGTGCAAGAAAAAGGTTTCACCTCCAGTTTATAATTTCACTTGAGTTTATTTTATCACGTAGATATCCATATCATAATTTTTAAGAAATCCACCCTTTTCACTAAAATTTACAGTGCTTCCTAAACAGACAGTGCATTTTTTTCTTCTAGAGTATTTGATTTCATACAATGATGTATATATGATACTTTTCAAACTATCACTAGTCTAGTAATCACTAGCCCTACTTTGTTGCTGTTACAAAAGGACAGATCTCATCTGAATATTTGGGATATTTTCCTCAGAAAATAATTTTAATCATCTTCTCAAAAATTACATTTTATGGTTGTACAGTTCTTCCATTAATGAAATCGCAGAATTACCATTATTTTTTTAATCTAAATTGTTTTGACAATGTTTGCAATACTTAATTTATATGAAATAACAATTAATTCTCCTAATTCTACCTCCTTCATTCCTTCCTTGGTTTTTTTTTTTCTCTTTTAATCCTACTTTGCCATCCCACTGCCACTAAAGAGTTCCATTAGGATATTCATCAATATTATTTTAAAAAATTGTATCTAAATTTGGTGATAAGCACTTATCTGAAATAATAATCTGTTAGAAGGAACAGCGAGGAATATCACAGAACCATAGAATAGTTTGGGTTGGAAGGAACCTTAAAGATCATTAATTCCAATCCCCATCTTGGAATTGCACACTTTCCAGTGGATCAGGTTGCTCAGTCGTGGTATGTTCTTAGAAAATGGGATCTGATAATGGAATTTAGTGATGTTGTGACATACAGTCACACACATACAAAAAAAAAAAAGATAAGAGAGAACAAAGCAAAACCCTACAACATTATGGAGGTAAACCAGATGCAACTACAACTGACACCTTTAAAGAACCAAACCACGCCCTGAGCGTTATGCCCAACCAATAGATAGCCAGAAGACACAGACTGATCAGAACAAAGGATCTCTGAAGCCCTTGTGAAACACTTGCACCAATGAAGTTCCAGCACCACAGAACCAGAAGCTGCATTCCTCTATGAACTATGAAATGAAGGTCACCCTGTGTGAATGGTGTGCTGCAGGAACTCCAAAATTCTTCCTGCTGTAGGATGAAAAGAAGATAGAGATTCTCACACACTTGGGACATTTGAGAGACACCTTGCATCCATGGAGCACACTGACTCTCAATACTTCTGGTTGGACAAAGACAACTGCACACTGTCTGTTGACCAGCTATAAATAAAAGATACTGTTGAGACCACTACCACAAAGCAGACACCTTGATTTCATATCCACCCTTCTTTAATTTTTTTCTTCCTTTTTCTTTTTTTTCCCCCTGATTACAAGACAAAAGAAACACAGAGAGCAGTAGTGAGATAGCAATTCTCAGTGTAGTCTTTCAGTGCTGGCTGCACACTGCTAAAACTGAAGTTACCATGACAAAAGTAGGTGAGACTGCCAGTCATTGTCTCTTATTGTTATTGACCTCCAGTCAGATACATTATCCTGTTCCACCTGCAAAACTAAACAGACACATGAGAAGAAAGTGTGAACAAGCACAGAATTAGCAACTGAAGTCACAGTCAGGAAGCTGGCTGAAAAAAAAACTCCCTTCTTTCAAAAAAGTAACTCAGCTACCATCCTATTAGCGCATTCCTTGGAATACCTTCAGCAAGGATGTACACCTAGAACAATCAATAGGCTTTCAAGCACAACTGATGGACAAAGTTTTTGAGGATCCTCACCCTCTTATTTCCTTTTTCCACAACAGAAAAAAAAATAAATTAAGAAATCCTTCACTTGATCCAGCAGAGTCAACACATCAGGATATTAAGATGCTGAAACTGGTAAGATGTTGCAAGTTAACTCAAGCTACTGCAACCTACATTCCAAATTTACCCACAAAGCTTAAAAAAGAACCTTCTAGGTATAAGACACCATCTGTAACTACTGAGATCTTTATTATAATCTGGGTTATGAGCTGATGACACATGGTCTTGTCACCTGCTTCAGTCACCTGAACCATGGCAACTGAGGTTCAAAGCCTGGATCTAGGCATCTAGAAGTGGACATTTCCTTCACACAGATAGAAGTTCATTTCTTAGATCCCTAGTTTCCTTAGCATAAGAAATCAGAAGATGAAGAACCTCCTTAGTTAGTTAAAGGTGAAGCTAAATTTTCAAAAAGAGGGAAACAACTGGAATGAGTACCATTCACTGAAATGCCACCAATAGAGGGACAGGGCATCCGGCAGCAAGAAATCAGAAATTGCTCATAGACAAAGGCAAAGAATAAGCTACACAGGCAACTGTTTTAAAATGGCTTCCACCTAGCCAGAAGACACTGGAGAGATGCATTAAGTCAAATTTACTTGGAAAGCCAGATTATGAATGTACTAGCTGCTATCATTATGGTTTCTTGAGCAGATTTTCAAATGGCACAGGCAATTCCTTAAGAAACACACAGATACAGAAAAGTAGAAATACACTGTGTGATTTCAAAGCACTGCAAAGTGTTTCTACAGACAATCTGCCAACTAGACAATTTAAGAAGGCCAAAGTCAGCATCAGCATCTGTCTTCCAATTAGAGAGCCACAAATGACATATTGCTCAGTGACAAATGATGACTGCTGTCTTATATTAAGATAGTTGCTTTAGCAGATGTTTTCAAATTATCCCAAGATATGTCACAGGGAAAGGCAAAAGAGCTGGAAATATGCCCAGAGACCTGGTGCACCAGCAGCCTAAGGGAGCCATTTGGTATCCTCTCATAAGATCCTAGCTACAAAAACTGAGTACAGAAAGGAGAATGGAAACAGAAAATATGTTACATTCCTCGGTGAAAGTTTTAAGTATCTGGCTTCAGGATCATCTAGAGTGAAATGTGTTCACTTCATATCAACTTCGAAAGAGAGACAGTCTAGGTAGACAGTTCTTCAAATAAGAGAAAGGGGGAAAAAAAGCCCCAGCAACTCCCTCAGAAAGAGTTGTTCCATATTGCTGTTCTGCAATGACAGAGTTAGGGCAAAATAAGGCTTTCTATGCTGAACATCTCTAAACAGTAATCCCGGTATCACATCTCACATGCTAACTGAAAAAAATTAAACTCAGCCCTGCTCCCAGGTGAGAAGAAGTAGACTGCTTTTACTGCTATGAAACATCTAAAACTCCAAAACCAGCACAGACAAATAATAGAGGAAAAGGAGATGAACACACTTTCATCTGAAGAGAACTAACGAGTAAGGTTTGGTCAGCAATTACGCAGATTTAGAGACAAGACAGGTCTTCAAAACAAAAATCTGATGGGGGAAACAAATAATTTCCCAAAATCCCACACTAAAATCATATAGGTAGAGAAAGAAGCAAATACAATGCAAGCAGAAGGGAGGATTAGGGCAGGGAGAAACACAGAAGCTGTGCTCATCCAGCGTAGCATCATCCTCACTCTGGAAGTATGAGGCACCAGTAAAAGCACGCCCCAGGAGGCAAAATAACCACAGAGGGGAAGGTGCCAATGAATGCTGCTACAAGTTAAGGAATGGGTAGGCGTCTGGTCTTGACCTATGGTGAGGGAGAAAATCCTCTCTCTCTTGCTCTCAATCTCTCTCTCGTTACCATGGAGATCCACTTTTCAGGTTTCTTTGGATGAGCTTTATGCACAAGTGCAAAATTTGGCATACGAGGAGAACAAGTATTAATTACGTGCCCCTGACAAAAATAGTTTTCTTAAATCTTGAGAGATAATACAACTGAGGCAGTAAAAATTAAGTTTGGCTACTGAGATTAAGGGCTGAATAAACGATTTCACTTTAAAGTACCTTGAAATCTCATCTACTTAAAACGGCAATGCCAGTCTCAAGGCATTACATCTGTCTCCTACAATTTGGGTGAAAATTTTAATTACAGTATGGTATGAGATCAGGGTGAAAATGACAATGAAAAAAATCCATGGATTCTTCCTCGGTGTGGGATTACCTTCATTTACTACACTATCTCATTAATTATTTATGCAGTTCTTTTTGTATTTTCAGGTGGAAAAATCAGTAGCCAAAGCTGCACTGAGATGCACCACCTTTACAGAAAGAACATTGCAAGGCTTAACACACACAGACTACATTGATATGCTTCCAAGAGTTAATCCCACAAGAGACAGACAGAATAAGCCTTGAATTAAACTATACAAAGTTATGGTGAAGTAAAAGAAAACTTTAAATCAGAAGGATACATATACACATACATATATATATGAAACACTACTACACCCTTTAAAGTACTTGATAAGCTCTCTAATAAACAGCATATTTTGCTCCCATGTGTTTTAATTATTTCATACTAATTTAAATAGCTACCTAATCTAAATACATAATTTAGTTACCTAATTTATAGTTATCTGAAATATGCAGTATCAGACAGACAAGTAAGCTGTAACAGAAGAAAACAAGGAACTGTGTTGTTGCCATTAACTACTCCTAGTTTTCATGTAAGCATTACTATCAGCAGTAACTTGATCTGCAAATATATACCCTATTTATCTTTCAATATGCACCCTTTAGATTTCTGGATCTCTTGGATCAGTGAACAATGCTCAAACTCACAATGACTTTTCAGGGCAGGGAAATACCTTAAGCATCTACACTGGACCCACACAGGAGTAGAAATTAGTGTTGCCTTTTTAAAGGTGCATTGACATTGAAATACAATCCAATACAACAAGATGAGTATACACCATGCCTGTAAGCATACCTACCTTTCACTTGTAAGTAGGCTATAAGTTAAAGAACTACTTTCTTTTTTTTTTCATAACCAACTTTGTATGCTGTCCACTACAGTTCTCACGGATTTTACTTCTCTTACTAGTCTCTCTCTCTTTTTTTTGTTTGGCTTTCTGTCTTTAACTGCATGTTTAGGTACCACTGACAGGTATAGAAAACAACATAAAGAGATGTGATTAATCAAAAATCAATCATGAGTGAAACCAAAGCTCTTAAATATTACTACATTTTTTTTTCCCTCCGAGATCAAATAGAAGTATCAGCTTCCTTCAGAAACAAGCACAGTGTAGCCGCTTCCTTGCCGGCATCCTGAGCCGGGTTTAGTAACAACAAGAAGAAAGGGGGGGAAAAAAAGCGCCGTAATTACATAACGGACCTCGCTAAATGCCTCTCTTCCCGGCGGACAAGGAATAGGGGCACGGCGGCGGCCGGGACCCCTCCGCTCCAGCACCCGTGGGCGGGGAGCGGCGGTGCCGGTCCCGCTGCCCGGGAAGCCCCGGGAGGCGATGGGCACCGGCACGGCGGAGGGAGGCCTGCCCTTCCCGGGAGGCGCTGTAACCTCCGCCCCGGGGGCTGCCCAGGCGATCCCCGCAGCTCTCCGCCGCTGAACGCCCACAGCTGAGCCTCGCCGGAGCCGGGGCCGGCCGGCGGAGGGGCTGCGCTTGCCCGGGGCGGGCTGCCCGGCCCGACCGCCCCCTGCCCGCGGCGGCGGGGGAGCTCCGCTGCCCGAGCGCCCCGGCAGGGCGGGCGCCGCAGCACCGTCTCCCTCCTGTCCCCTGCCGGCTTGAAGCGCACTCCCAGGCACCCGCTCCTCTGGGGAAGGAAGTCTGGATCGGGGTCCGTGCGAGTCTGGCGGGACGCGGTCCCCTCGGCGGGGCTGCGCCGGACCTCTCGGTTCCACGGGATCCCTGCACCACGCGGGCTTCGCCGAGGGGGGAGGCAAATATCCACCCCGCTGTCCTTGTCCTGCCGGGGAGGGACGCGGGACAAACTCGGCCCGAGCAAGTGCCGACAACTATTTACGGGGCTGCGGGGGCCGGCGGGGCAGGACCCGGAGCGGCCGATGCCCCCCGCCCGCAGGCTCCCCGGGGAAGGGGGCGCTCCCCCAGGCAGAGGAGGACGGCAGTCCAGGGCGGCTGGCAGAATCCCCGTGGATGGGGGGATAGTGCCCCGCAACGCAAGGCCACCGAAGAATCACTCATTTGAATGATGCAGCAAACGGGGAGGGGGAACACGACACGGGGACGACGACGAGTCTTCCCGTTGCCACCCTCCCGTTGCCCCGATTAATAAATAATGCTCAGGTTCCGTGCCAGGGGAAGCGCTCTCCTCTTCCGCGCAGACAGCAATTAATAGGCAGCCTCCTCCCGCGAAACCCTGGCTAAGCGCTCCCGCACGCTCGCACCCGCGGTGCCAAGTGCGAGCAGCACAATAGCGGGGAACCTCTCTACCTCGCAGCCCGGGGGAAGAGACAGGAGGGGGGAGCTGGGGAAGCCAAACCTCTCGCGGCAAAACCCGATTCCCCGAGCCGCGGAGAGCCGGGGAGCGGCGGCCGCGGCAGCCGCCGGCGCGGCGGGAGGGCAGGCGAGGCAGGCAGGCTGCCCGGCGAGCCGAGGGCGGACCGCGCAGCACGCCGCGAACACCATCACCCTCCGTATCGTCAGCAAACAGAACGCCCGCATTTACCTTTTCCTGCCCGCCGTCCGTCAGTCAGGCGTTTGAGGGAGAGAAGGAGGAAGGGAAGGAAGGGAGAAGAAAGAGACAGGGAAATACAGAGAGCGAAGAGGCGGCTGCTAATCCCCGTGTAGAAAGACTTCCAGCAGCAGCAGCAGAAGCAGCAGCAGCATGCGTGTGTGCGTGCCCGGAGTGAAGCACAGCCCTCCTGGCGATGCACCGGCGCTGGCACCCAAGTGCTGTCATGTGCGTGTCTCGGTGTGTGTACCCATGGCAAAAAAAAAAAAAAAAAAAAAAAAAAAAAAAAAAAAAAAAGGATAAAAAGGAAAAGATAGACGGGGGGAGACTCGTCAGTCACACGCCTGGCTGTGCACTGCTGGGGGGGATGAGGAGGAGGAGCCCAGCGCTCCCCAGCCCAACCACCGGAGGAGCAGCTCTCTTACTACGGCGGCGGCCGGGCTGCCTCTCCGCGCCAGCCCCGCACGCCCAGCCGCCCTTCCCGCCCGCTCCCAAGGACATGCCTTCGGGAAAGACCCTTAGGGCCTCCGTCCCAGGGAACTCCGTTGCACTCCGGGTTACCCGAGCCCCTCGGGAAGTGGCTGAAAGAAACCCTCCACGTTTCTGCCCCAAAAAATGCCTCCCGGCGGCATCCCCTGGGCAGCGGGGATGCCCCGCGTGGGACTGGCATGCGGCGCCCTCCCAGGGGTCCCGGCCGAGCCGGGAAGGGCGGGGGCAGTGGGAGCGGGGCCGCCGTGTTTCCCGAGGGTGCTGCTGTGGGTGGAGGCGGGGGCGCGACAGACGGACCCCACAAAGCACGGCTGTCACCGCTGTCCTTGCGTGGGGCGCCCGCGGCACCGCTGTGGGTCAGGGGGTGCGGGGGCTGCAGGTGCGGAGTGTGAGCTGGGCGTCTGTGAGAGCCCCAGGTGTAGCTATAAATGTTCGTGGTAGCGAGTAGAGAAAGTGAAAAAGGCTGTGCTCATCCGGGCCACGGTGCAGGTATCCTGCTCCTCGCGTGTCCAGCCACGGGCGCTTAAATTTTTGCCACGGTGTATGACTTACTAGAAGGTGTTTGAACAGTGGTTCAAATCGCCTATTTGCTAAATAGTAAATACTAAATCCATCATTTGGCTGTATAGTGGCATGTATACATATAAATGAGATTTTGACATACAATTTACAAAATAGCTAGAATAGAATATGAGCTAACAGAATGCTCATATTATTCTTATTGTCCTAAATTTACTAGTGAGTCATAGCAGCAGGTTTCATGATGTGATTTCTTTAAGCCTCAAACCAGGAAAAGTTAGTGAGAAATGCACTTGATATTTTATTTTTTGTACCAAAAAAGTAATACATATGGACTAGAAGATAATATTAGTCATAGAAAAAGGTTTGTTGTATGACAAGCATGAAAAAAAATAAATTGGTGGGGATATCAGGTATGCTGTTTATACTTTTTTTGTTATTGTTTGTAATGGACAAGGCAGAAGTAACATCTCAGGGGTAATAAAAGGAGGAAAGGATGAAGTGTTATTGACATTTTTAATTACAGGTGTAGTTTGTATTGACAGGCTGCATAAGACATAAAATTCTGATCTGTTGATAGCTATGTTAATTAGCAAGTGGTCAACCAATTGAGTGGGGAAAAATTGGTCAGTCTATTTAAAAATAACTCTTGAGGGTTATTTAATTGTAGGTGTAATAGGTAGTGTAAAGGGGAAATCACTGAAAATACTCTCCATCTTGTTAGGATTTAGCTGCTGATAATAAAATGTTTTGAGGCTTCCCAGAAGTGCTGCAATAAAATAAAAAAGACTAAATTTGTTGTTACTAAATTGTATAAATCAAGTCAGCATGACATTGCTAAACCAAATTGCACCCTAAAGCCATATAATTAGTTTGTTTTTATAAAATAAAGGTACACATACTCTTTTAGTTCCTAAACTGAAACACAGATGCTAAATCTGAGCGAACTCAGGTAAATAAGCTAAAGAGGGTTCATTATTTTACCTCGGTTTTTAGGAAACATGTTTGTACACACAGCACTATCCTATGCTCTTATGTCTTCACAAGAATTTTTTGTCTTGTCATCATAAAATGGGTTTTCAAGTCAGTTTCAAATCTGGCATAATCTGTTGTTTAAAATGTGATGGTGTGTGAGAACGTAATTAGTGGAGTTCATGTAATATTTGCTGTGTAATTGTGTGAAGATTTAGCTTGCCTTCAATAGGCCTGTGAAGTTAAAAAGCAGAATTAATCATGTTATGTCTGATAGTTAATGAAAATTTATGCCAAACTGGTTGATTATGTTAGTTAGTAGGACTAGGTAGTCATGAAAACAGATAACGCATTTTTAGCCTTCATCCAAACTTCCAAAATTAAGTAGACCCAAGTCCCTTTGAAGACTGAAGAGTAAGAAGGAAAGAGGGGATATTTGTGCATAAAATTATCTGATTTCGAAGTAAATGCCAGCATGAAGATTTTTGGTTTTTTTTAACTTGCACTCCCTAATGTGAATGTAAACCATTTAGTGAATTATCTGGATCCCCCTTGTTTGCCTGACTTCAGAGAGTAGGAGAGGGAAGTGTTGTTATAATTCTCTCCTGATATTTCCAAAGAAGTGTCCATCCTGGAGAAATAAGAAGTTTGAGCTGTTTTACCCAATGATGCAGATAGTCCTTGTGAGACACTAATTATTTTGATTTTAGGCCTAACACTTGTCTGTACTGGTAGCCCCAGTACTCCTGAGTATCTCAGAAGATGTGCAGTTTGGGGGCGAGATTTCCAAGGAGGGAACAAAGATTCTTCTCCTGGCTCTCTGAGATACAGCACGCACAAACAAAACTGAGAAGAGGCTGTGAAGCAGCGGGTGTCAGGAAGGATAAGTAAATGAATGGAAGTTAACAAGAAAGTAAAGCCTGGGGAAAAAAAGAAAAAAAGAAAAAAAGTTCCAAAATAGGTTTTAGATTAGAAAAGTAGGAATCAGAAAGGAAAGTTTTTAAATTACCTGGAGAAGTGAGATAGTTCAGTATGAATATCTTCAACCATCTGCAGTTTGTCAAATGACCCCAAATGCAAAAGCCCTTATACTATATACTCACACTTTCATCTCGTCTTTGGAGGAAGTTCTCTTTGCTTTGACTGATGGTGAAAGAAGTCGTCATGACTGTCGTAACTGCATAATTGGACTATACACACGCTTAAATGAACTCCTTCCATAAAGCTGATATTTACCACACTGCAAAATGTTCAGTCTGAAAATAGTGAGTTTTTGTGTATCGCTGCCCTCTACTGGAGAGAAGGTCAGAACCGCTCCATCAAGTCTCGGTGTGAAACCGTACAGCCACGGCAGCTGCTGGTGGTCCTCGTTCCTTGGTGAGTCACCCTTCTACCACCAAGGTGTAAAGGTGTGAAGGTCCGGGTTGCCAGCATCCATAAAAAGATTTCCTTTACCACAAGGGTTCAAATAATTGATCATGCAATTTTATATCTGCAGTTCCTTGAGACAGACAAAATTATGATTAAGCAATGGTTGTGATTTTTAGGATGTGTATTTTCCATTAACTTCTGTGAAAGAGGCATCTAAATTCATCATAGATATGCTGAAAATTTTGATCAATGTTGCTAGTTATCTACTATAGCTTTATAGATAGCCTCATAATTTTTCTTATCTAAATACTTTGGTTCACTCTCCATTGCATTATGATGTGATCGCCCTCCATCCTTTCTCCTGTCTGACCTTTCATGCCTCTGTATACTTTTGCCATCTATATCAGTACTGCCACAGTACCTCATTTTTGTTATATTTTATTTTCATTTTCTTCCCAGGCTGGGCATTAGCAGAACAACTGAAACATGGAGAGCACAGCAGTGACATCCTCTCAGTTCCTCAGTGTTTCATTTCCTCCACCTACTCTCACAACAACCCATACACATCCAGAGCAGTTTCTGTTGAAATGCACTGAGTTTTCCAGCTGTCTGGGCACATGCATCACCAAGGCACTGTGAAAACTGTGAAGGATGAGGCCTGGTCAGAGCATACAGAAAATAAAATTTCACTATCAAACTCAAAATATGTTTTCTGTGCAGAAGATGCTACCAGTTTCTGTGTTCATTTTTAGCTTAGCCACATGTGGGTCAAGTTTACATCAATGAAGATCAGATGCATGCTCTCCTCATTCTATCGGGGCATCTGTTATTGCTTCAAGGCAAGATCTTCTGACCATGGCTGTGAGGGTAGAATCAGAATAATTTATGTTGGGAAAAACCTCTGATATCATTGAGTTCTACCTCTGACTGATCACCACGTTGTCAACTAGACCGTGACATTAGGTCCCATGTCCAATAACTTCTTAAACAACTCCAGGGGTGGTGACTCCACCACTTCCCTGAGCAGTTTGTTCTGATGTTGAACTACCCTTTCTGTGAAGTTGACATTTCCTTCTGATGTCAAACCTGAATTTCCCCTGGCACGGCTTGCAGCCATGCCCTCTCATCCTGTCATGGGTTTCCTGGGAGAAGAGGCTGACCCCCAGCTGCCCACACCCTCCTTCCAGGCAGCTGTAGAGAGAGAGATAAGGTCCTCCAGAGCCTCCTTTTCTCCAGGCTAAACAATCCCCGATCCCTCAGCTGCTTCTTATAGGACTTGTGCTCCAGATACTTCACCAGCTTCCTTGCCCTTCTCTGGACTCCCTCCAATACCCCAATGTTTTAAAATTTTGTACAGTATGGGCAAAATAACAGTTTTGGTGGCTTCTACACTTAACCTGATTAATGGCAGAGCCATTCAGCCTAAAAAAATCTGCTTTCTCTTCCTTCTCTGAGTACCCCAAAGCAGACATCTGCCTAGAAAATTTAATTGTTAATATTTTTATTCCTAATGTTTTAAATGTCTTTTGCTGAAAAGATTTACTATCCACCACAGCCATTGTAGGTCTGTTAGTCGTATTTTACTGGGCTGCACTGAAGATTAGTATTGTCCTAGGTAGATGAATTTTGTGGGTTGCCTCATTTTATGTTACCTAATTAGTTGCCATGAAAACTGCTGCAGTAAATTTCTTCCCCAGTCCTAATGGCTAACATGAAAAAATTAATAAGGCATGGAGTAGAGTGGTTGTTCCCAAAGAATGACTTCTAAATGAGAAGTGTCCTCAAAGGGAAAGGTATTCAGGCATCAGCTCACCTTGTGCATCCACACTTGCTATTAACTGGTCAGTTAAAGATGGATGATAAAGCAATGTACATATTTTTTTATGATTTAGAAGCAAGATAAGTACTTTATTGAAGGTACTATTCTTGTGATCTCTAGGCTATGAAACACACAATTCCACAAAACCTATGACTTTCAGCATCTCTCAGGAAATAGTTGTCTTGAGAGGCTTCTCAGCAGGGTCTCTCTTTTGAAAGATGTAAGATAGAAAATTTGAGTTTGCCATCCTTCCCCTGCACAAAAAAGATCTTTGTTTAGAATTAGAAACAAGCAAGCTGCTGTGGCTTTCAGATACCAGAATGTATTTCAGTGGTATCAAAAAACAACATTAAGAATAAGCATAAAGAGAGAAGGAGGGAAAATTGGTTCAAACCAATAAACCCATGAAATTCCCTTGCTAGAATGAAAATAGTTTTTTAGCTATTGAAAGCCCTGGGAGAATGGCAAAGTGTAGATTAGTTTCCAAACATATGCAGCAAGAAAACACATTCAATTTCTTAATTAAGGAGGGCTTTAATAACTTATGATATCATGTTTTTTAATATGAGCATATAATGCTAAAATGAAGTGAAATACGATGGGAGTATTTTTGCTTCTTTGACAGAAAAGTGGGGAAACAGAGAAAGCTTTGAAAGAACTTTCTGTGAATGAGAAGACTAATAATCATATAGAAAATTGTCTCTAACTTAAGATTTTATATGAGATATTTTCAGATAAAAATATTTTATATCTGCATTAATTTCAGCACAAATAGCACAAAGCAATCAGAGCTACCTGAATACTACTGTTACTAGTTTGTAGGAAACCATCATTCTGTGCTGTGTGAGATGGGATAACTCCTTTCTTATAAGAGGTAAAATACTTATTTTCTGCTCAGACCAACTGCACATCAAAAAGCTCACAAGAGTCAAGTGAGCATCAAATTGAGACCATGACTTCATTTTCCTAGTGATGCTATCATTTCAAACATTGTTGAAGATGAAAGAATTTTGTAAGCAATGCTTTTTGTAAACAAAAAATAATCTCATACAGAAAGAGGCATGATGGGAAAAAGAAAACATTACTTCCATTTTGCAGGCAGAAAATTGAGTATTGATACAGGAAGAAACAAGAGCTGAACTCCTATATATTCTGGTTTTAGATTTAACAGTGAAGTTATGATTGCATCTGCCTTGGTCTGTTTCCACCACTAAAAGATTTTTAAAACACAGGCCTTCCCACAAAGCACCAGTGTCCTGGAGAGAAGTCCAAAAAGCATTCAGCAGGGCTTTCTGATTGACTATTCAACTCTCTCCCTCTCCTTAAATGGCTGGATGTAAAAGAGTGATAGCTAGATTTGTCCAGATTTAATGTTGTGCTATAATCTTACCCTTTGTACAGAAAAGGGAGTGGGGAGATAGCAGTTGTCTGCCTTCTTAGTAAGCCTATTCCAGGATGAGAGAAATTGAGCATAAAATGTGCAATAAAGCAGATGGAAAGACATCCAAAGCTTTTGAGATAGAATTGTTCGTTCTTTTCTGCAGTTTGTACTTGGTTTTTATTTATTTTATATTACGGGAAAAAGAGTCAACAATTCAGTTTTTTAGCCATTTTTCATGATCTTTTCATGTGAATCCTAACAAATCAAGTAGTAAGCACTGCACAGTTGTCAAAAAGTCCCAATATTCAAGATTAAATCCACATTTCTACAACATGCTCAATTATTTTCCACTTTGTGTCTGGAAGATATGCTGATAACTCACAGGGTGTTTTTCAGGAGAGCTTTTAACAGGAACTTCTGACAGAGTTAAACTCCAGAAAGACTGATAATTAAGACTTACATCAAGAAATCTGTCAGTCATATATGGCAAAGAAACTATTTTAAGGCACAATAAAGAGCTAAAAATGTCAGTGGAGGTAGCAGACAAAGATATTTCAGTTTTGCTTTTCCTCCCATGGAAGTCAACAGGCACTTTATGGTGAAGGTAGCAGAGTAAGATAACAAAATATCTCATCGGAATATGGGAAGTATTATTTCTACTTTCCATCTGTGATCAGTAAAGTACCCAAAACTGCAATGTGTACAACAGTTAAGTCTAATTATAATTAAGGATCATCTTTCATGGAAGACCTCTAGTTAAAGACAAATGAAAGACAACACAGGAAGAAACTACTTAATGGTACTTTTTGAAATGTATGAGAAAATATTCCAACATATTTTACTCTCAAGTAGAACAAGGTATTCAGGTAGAGTTACAAACCTACAGTTCACAAAACAGGGTCCTTGTATGGATGACCGTGCTAAAAATTTTGAAGCAATTTAAGAGAGATTATGTCACATCTCTTGAAATCCCCAGACATTTGTACAACTGAATATTCAGTCAATAAACTGAATAAACTAAATTTAACTGCTCCAGAAAAGTCCTTTCTTATTAAAGCATGTATGTGTACATATATATATATATATATATATATACATACACACATACACATATACATATTTCCATATTTCCTGTGGTTACAGCAGTTATGGAAAATCATGCACATTGCTTTCAAATATTTGCTATTAATGCATAGGGGGGAAAAAATGTATATAGAGAAGAAGTGACTCTATTCTGCATTCTCTGGGGCAGTTTCTGCCAAGTATTTGGGATAGTGGTGTTTATTCGCTAAAAAGCAGAGAGGATCGTTTATTCAATGTTATTGAATGAACTTTCTTCAGAGAATTTTCTCTTCATCAGAAAGCTGGCAGCTGTTGAACAGCACTGCCATGTTCCCCATAAATTGTGCTCTGGCAACACCCTTTCCCATTCCTAGCAGCCATCCAATGTCAGTTCATTCAGTGTACTCCTGCTACTGCTTACATCCAAACAGCTGAAGCACAAAAAGCCCCAGACACATATGTGCAGGAAGAAGGAAGTTTTATAACTACTCTAAGAAGAAATCTTCCTGTAAGAGGAAATGTACTTCTTCCTTTCCAGTGTTCTTGCTACCAGCTACTCAGAAATTTTTGTTTTTCTAATAATCAGCAAGCTAATCTGTGTTCAGCTGAACTAGCACGCCTTGGAAATCTGCAAGTGCCTGTAGAGTGTTGTGCAGCTCAGCAAATTTCATAGAATTGTTCAGAGGCCACAATAAAGTATATCTGACACCATTCTTGTATAAATCATTCCTGAACAACAGAGCTCTGACATCAAAAACTTTGATCTAACCTGATAACATTTCATTCCTAGAAGCTTATAAATTAAAAAAAAAAATGTCCAATTCATTCCTTTTTTTAGTACTCATTACATTTTAGTTTAACATTAAAGTGCCATTCAGTAGATAGAGGACAGCAAGCCACCTTGGATAGATCACCATGCACAGTGCAGCATCTCTGAGTGCAGGGACTCCTGGCAAAAGACAAACTAGTAAATTGCACAGTGTCCAGAACCATGGTGTGCTGGAAAAGAATTTGGCCAATCACAAGCAGATTCCTCAACTTATAAAAAGTGATACAGCACAGCTTAGTCAGCACTTTGGTGATGAGTTATAGCTGGGGGAAGACCCTTGGCTACAGAATTTGCTGTGCTGATTCAGTGACACAGAGAGCCCATGAAGCTCTTGTGAAGGTATAATTGACTATTGCAGAGGGAAGGTGAAGGCAAGAATAAGTGCCATTTTGAACTTGATCGTAAAGGAATCACATCATGTTACATCTAATAAGAACGAAATGTGCTGCTGTGACCAAAATGCTGCAAAAGCCAGCAGGATGACCAGATATCAACAAAGGGTTTTAAGCATAGGTAAAATATCAAAGGACTTTACTACCAGTAGCATTATAAGGTACTGCATTATTTCTTATCAATGCTGCCTCCATTTATTTGTTCAAAGAGGGTTTTGGTTTTTTTTAAACTGCCATAATGAAAACTGAAGCTGGGTTTGAAACCCAGGTGTGGTTCTTTCTGCATCACTGAAGGAAAGAAAGTGTCAGGAATGCACCACTGATGTAGTAGCTGCTCTTTAAGCCCCTTATAAACCATTTCTATCACTGATATATTGTTTCTGCATGGTTGACAAGAATAAAAAATGGCAATATATGTTTTTGTCTTTCTAAAGAATAATAGCTATACTTTTAAAGAAGGAATTCTTATGTGAAAAATGCCGTTGTTGTAATTCCATCATGTTTCCTTTCTTACCATAAATGCAATGGAAAACAGACCTGAGAAAGAGAGAAGCGAAAGAAAAGTGAGATTTCTCCAATCTGACCTGTTACTTCATCTATACTGGGTTTCTATTATTCTCTGGGGCAGATTCCTGAGGGACAGTCCTATTTCTTTAATTTCAAGTACTCTTTTGAAGGAAGCACTTGAGATTATACTCATATTCTCCCGAAGCAGCTAAGTAGACCTATACAAACATAAAGATTTTTTTGGTATTGACTTTCATATATATTTAAATGGTTACATTTGCAGCTCTAAAATAAAGTAAATTCTAGAGATTGCCTAATACAATTATAAATACTTCTGTGACAGATGAGCATGGTGCTATTATGCCCTGATAATTTAATACTTTGTTTTTTCTTTGCAGTCTGGTTATCATTCCAGTAGGCTCTAATGGAAAGTGGCAGAGTATAGGAGCAAAGAACTGGTGATCTATAAACTGCTTGTGAGCTGCTCTAAATCACCTGCATGACTTTGAACCCAAGACCACCAATCATATTCTCACTTGCCCTGACCGAAGCAAATGGTGTCTATTTGAAGCAGACAAAGTTTCATTCAGGGAAGAAACTAATGCAGTTTAAGGTCAAAAGAGCTGGTAAGGCGGCCTCCCATATATACGTATATGTATATATATATATATATAATCTCACAATTTTCTTAATTTCCTGTAAAAGGTCTGATAATTTGATTTACTTTTCAAAAAGATCAATCTAGCCTGAAATGTGCTCAGATAAAAGGATGAGTCTTCTCCTTTTCCATGAAAACAAACTCATGTAACAGCATCCAATAAACCAGCCTTGAATAGTTACACCCCAGTATCAGACTGGGCTCATAGAGGAGTTAGCCAAAGGCCAATTACAAGCTGATCTAGCTAAAGCCAGTGTATTCTGGACCTAGGACAATCTGGATTTAGGCCAAGAACTAGGATGGAAAGAGCTTTACTGGATGATGAATTATCTCCTGCTGTCAGCAGACACTAGAAAGACATACATTCTCCTCCTCCTGGAATTACACGCCAAAAGATAAGATAACAAGTGCCACTTAAAGGTGGCATGAATCCTGAGAAATACGTTCTCAATTGCTTGTGATGCAGTATCTGCTTATTTTTTAACATTTCTGTGACCATATTATGGACCAAATATTGCAGATTTTTTCCCTTTGCATCCCATTTAATCAAAACAACTCTCTGCACATAAAGGGTCTACCCCAATTTTTTAAATGAAAAGAGATTGTTTAATATTCATATTGTTGGAACACCTTACAACTATGCTCAGGATGATCAGTTCTCCTGTGCCAAGTGCTTTGCAAATATAGAACAAAAATAGTGTCTTTCAGAGAGCTAATGAAGTGAGAGCAAGGCTGTGGATGGAAGATAAGGAAAATAGGGGGGTATATGGTGACAACTTACATGACTTCACTGAGGGCAAACTGTGCCCTACAAATGTAGTGACCTTCTGTGATGGGTTGAGGGCTTGGCTGATAAGTGAAGAACAACAGATGTCATCCACCTGGACTCCTGCAAAGCATTTGACACTTTGCCACAAGACATCCTTGTCTCTAAGCTGGACAGTGGTGTATTTGACAGATGGATCACTTGCTGGGTAAGGAACTGGCTGGATGGTTGCACTCAAAGAGTTGTGGTCAAGAGCTGCATGTCCAAGAGGAGATCAATGACAATTTACATTCCTCAGGGGTCAATATTGGGACCAGCACTGTTAAACACCTTTGTCAATGGTTCAATGATTTTAGAACAGTCCCACTAGGGAAAAGTCGGGAATGCAAGGAAAGAATATGGTAGAAAGTAACAAAAGCTTAGCTCTGCAACTAGCTGTATACCAAAGAGAGAGGACTGCAGGCTTGAGGCCAACTTACTCATTCAGCTAATAGAAGAGTCTTTTCATTTTAGACATATTAATATTATCATTGAGAATTTGTTAACTGGGTTCAGGGCATCCATTCCAGCTTCTAAATATAGGGGAAAACATCCAGATATCACTTAACAAAATGCATTTACGAAATGAATTTTATGGGAAGGTATCAAAAACTTTTGCATCTCAGAATTTTCTCTGTGTTGAAGAAGTGTTTAATCTGGGTAAGGGACTGGGTAAAAGTTCAACCAGCTGATTGCTCTGAAAATTTTGCATAAGCCATGTGTCTTAAAAGGTTGCAGCAAGAGTCAAAGACAACTATGCTTTATAAAACATCTAAGCTCAAGAACAAGGCCAATCAGTTTTAGAAGTTAAGGACAGGCTAACAGCGCAATAAATATTAATCAGAATTAATGCTTGCATATGTTCTTACAGCCATGATATTAATCAAGTGTAAAGAGAACAGAAAGTGGTATACATGGCCAAATTTGTGCTTCTCTGGAAAGGTTTCCTCAGGGGTGGGGTTTTCTTATATATTTGAGAGGGAGCTCTACATCTTGAAATGTTTTAGTTATATGTAATGAGTGTGATGCTGAGGGTAAAAGCTGTACACAGTGTTATGGCCAAGAGCAGGACTGTTTGGCACGAGGTACAGGGAGAGGGACAGGGAGAAAAGCTGTTAGGGTTTGAAAACTCACCTTACTGCCCTAAGCTGAGGAGCTTTCTGCATACCGTCTGTAAAATAGGTATCACACATTTTTCTATGTGATAAAGGAGCATTTTCTTTGTACACTGAGGCCCATACAAAGTCTCACTCCTGGCTGGTACAGGCAGAATGCAGCCCATCACATCCCATGACTTGCCAGGGTGTTGGAAGCTGTGCGTGCCCAGTGCTCAGCACGCTCCAGATGTAGGCTCTCAGTGCAGTGACAGCTAGCAAGGTTACTCATAAGGGTAAGGTGGAACATGCACATAAAAACATCCATAGAATTGGGGTTTTGGCCTCTGTCCTGGGGCATACACTCTCAATTTAGTACTTGCAGTTCCAAGTATTGCCCTCTGAGAAGCCCTTTGTGCCACTGTTCAAAATGCTGTTCATCAACTTGCCATTCCCTAGCTGCCCCCACTACTGCTTTGTTAGCTCTGTTTTCTCTTAGACAAGAACACATATCCCTGTATCCAGAGGCAGGGTCAGAGGAAGGGGATGAATGCCTTTTTAAGTGCTAAACCTTAAACTTTTATCGCTGTAAAACCAGGTTATCTAGACGCTATTAACTCTTATGTGGTGAAAAAATAGGTGAAATAAAATGAAACTAGAAAGTTAATAAATATTTTTAAGTAGTTTTAGTCACATATGTACATGACAAAATAAAAAGACAGTCCTCACTGCATATTTAGCCAATGGCTAATCTTCAGGCTCCTAGCTCATAAGTGGAGTTTCTTGGTGCTTAGCTAACTTGACATTAAGTTTAATTTGTCTCCCCACCTAAGCAACTTATCCAAAAAAGCTTAAAAGGTACTTCTGAGCCTGCAGAATCTCATGTCTGTGACTAGGGTTGCAGTACAGAACATCTCACTCCAGAGGTATTCAGCAAGTGACTGGAGCTGCTGCCTCCATGAAGGCAAGGTGAAAATTTGACCTGACATGAGGCCATTCACTCCAGGTAGCTGTCAGAAGGTGCTGAATTGGCCAGGGAGGAAGAATTGCTGATCTCTTTACTGGCAACAACTGGTCCACTGCCGTATCAAGACAGCAAAGTTTGTTCTTCTAAACCCATGTGAACATCAGGGTCAAGAAAAGCCTTATCTGGTCTTTCCAGGAGTAAGTGGATACTGAAAGAGGAGAAAATTAGTTTTGGCTTTGAAATCTAGTAAAATATCTTCATTCCCTTGGACTATAATAGTTTTCTAAACCCTCAGTGTTAAAGTACTAAATTCTACAGCACTAAAGCAATATAAAGCTCTAAATTCTATACAGAGACGTGAAATCCCTCACCAAAACCCATAACTTCCTCTGAAAAAGAACACTTTGATATCAAATTCAAAACTCCTGACCTATTTAGCTATTTTATAAAAAAATTGTGTCCTCAGAAAAGGTAACATTATAACTCATACCAATTCTTCCAGTCACCTTCTTCAACTTCAGGCTCTGTTCTTATCTTTTTCATTTTTATTTTATACAGCTAGTTCTTACCCCAATCTCATTCTCAGTCAAACCCTGGGTCATTCATTCCACTGCTGTGCTGGTGTAACAAAGACAGAAAATAATTATACAGGATTGAGATGCAGATTATAATGCTTGAAGTTGTGTATGTCAAAGGTATTATATTAAAAAAAAGAAAGGGAAAAAAGTTGCAATTGAAATTAGAGAAAAAGAGAGAAGAGAAACAGTATAATAAATACGGTTCTCCACAGATTTTTTTTTTTCCTTGCATGTAGGACATTATTGCTGACACCACTGAGCTTGGAATTTTTTTTTTTAAACTACCAGGGGCATGGAAAACAAAAGTGTGTCCAATTATGAAATTATCTTACGAATCATCCCGTGTGATATTTCTGCAATTCCTTGTTCTACTGAACAAAGCATGCTAAATCATTCTAATGGTCTTTGCAATGTGTGAAAATAAACAAGCAAGAGTTATTGAATTTAAGTTAATAATATCATTTAAGTGATATTTGATAAACACAGAGGAAGAGCTTATGTTAAAAATGTCTTTGTGTTTATGAAGCAAAGATGTAGCCTTATGAATGGCTTATATTTTGATAAATTCACATTGCTAATGCCAAAGAAGTGTTTTCCTTGCAATGGTTTTGCCATTCAGATGGTAGCATATACATTAGCACACTGCATTTGAAGGTAAAGGTACATCCATGCAAATAGAAGCAAGGACAATCAAGGATAATTTAGAACAGCCATCAGAAATAATTTATGTTATGTTATTTAAAATAAGTGGGTGATGTATATTCACCAGGTACAGAAAACCAGTACATTAAAATCAACAGTTGGAGTTTTTGGAGGCTAAGAGTGTTCTCTGATTATGTAAATAACCACAAAAAGGCCTGTCATTGCTTTTGTTTGGTTATTTTTTTTTGTTCTTTGAGGTTTTTTGTTTGTTTGTTGGTTTGTTCATTTATTTTGGGTTTTTTTAAATCAAGCAGAGGAAGTATTTTATGACTTGGCAGAAATATTTTAGCTAATTGTATCTCATAGGGAAGATTCTACTAACTTTATCATTTAAATACAAAGATATCATTGTAAAACATCATTAGCATTCCTGCTAAACTTGAAAAAAAATCAAACAAGCAACTCATAACCAAACAGCAAAGTAAATTAGAGCCTTACTGCTCTGCAGGGGAAAACTGAAATGTCCTTTGTGCACTGCATTTCCACTAAAAACGTGAAGTTACCATTCTCAGTTTTACTGCTAAAATATTCAGTGGTGACTAGATGGGAAAAATGAACTCTGCAGTGAAACAAAATGAACCTTTAACTGCATGCTACTTACTATAAGCATATTGAAAACAGAAATAAATATATCTAGCAATGAGAGAGCATGGGGAACCTGTAGAGTTGATCCTTGGTAATATAACTGTCCAATGTACCTTAGTTTTTCCTGTTACTTCATCTACAGATGCATACATTTTGGAAGTTATTACAGATCAAGTGAGAGTGTCTTCCACAGTGTTTATTTCCCAGGAGGATTGCTAATAGTTAATAAAAAAAATAAAATTTACATGGTAATAAAAACTAAACTGGAAAATAAATATGCAATAAATGAGAACTATTATACTGAACATTTATTAGCTTGTATGTGTCCTAAATCAGAATTTCTTTATTAATGTAGCTCAAGCCAGTAGCATAACATATTTGAATTTATGTCTAGCTTCAGACTTTTTGGGAATTTGAACAACAGGAGTAGATTTGAAGGAATGTAAGTGAAAGACAATTTGTTGTCTAATAAATATGGCAACAATGGAAGAGCTACTTAGAAAGAATGTCTAATGTGAAAGGAGTGCGATATGCCATAGTATATGTGCAGAAAAAAGAGCTCCTGGCTCCAAAAAAAGATGTTTATTAGTTATTCAGATGCTTAATTTGCTATAACCATTGTCTACTGGCTACTGAAATGGCAACAACATTTGGAAAGAGCTGACTCTTTTTATGGCAAGAAAGGAGAGATGGAATTTTCTGATACACTGAAGTAAATGCCAACATACATGCACATTCACCCACTTTGCCTGGCCATAATTAAAAATGTTATCTCCACCTACTTAAAAAAAAAAAAAAAAAAAAAAAAAACCAAAACAAAAAAAAACCCCAAGATTGACCACTTTTCATGCTGTTCTTGGTTTCCAGGGAGTACAGTTCCTTCACCTGATTTCTCCACATACACAACCTTATGGTATTGTGGACAACCCTTCTGCCTATAAGAGGAGCTGAGCTAGTGGTGGCTCTTTCACCACCAGCAGATGATCTTGCAAGTGCAGATTTCTCCAGTGTAATGGCTATGAACTTAGGTAGTTTCAACGTGGATAGCATTAACCATAGCATAAAGTATGAGAGAATTAGGATGTGAATTAGGGACAACAACATGTTCAGGGTTAGGTATTCTGAGAAGAAATCAGTTTTTAAACATCATCTGACTGTGACTACAACGAATCCATCAACCTATCTTAGGCCTGGATGTCTTGCTTAGTCATCAAAAATATGTTTTTCTGGTGGTCTTTGCAAAGTTCGAGAAGAATGAAGAACTCTAATCTGAAAAATTGAAAGTAGACACTCTTCATGGCAAGGAATAAAAAAATGGTATTTCCTGGAACACTGCAGTTATTTAAAATAGATTTTGACACAGTGTTGACATTTGAAATAGCTGTATATTTATAGAAATGTTGAATATCCAACAGCAGCTAATTCCTTAAAACACATCTCCCTTCCTATTCCTCTAGCATTGCCTGTATCTCATCTGGGTTGAACATTCCTGAATTTTTGTTTTTATTTTTTCCAGGTGATAAGAATATCGGAAGGAGAGAACTTTCACCATTTACTGATTTCAATATACATTAACATTCAAACTCTGTAATTAGTAAAACAAAATCAATTAGGAGTCTTTGCAATAACAACAATAATGATGTTAATAATAATTTGGCCAAATTTTAATCAGGATCCTGCTAAGACATTGTTTCATGATGTAGATGTAGCAGAGGTAGTTCCACACTGAGCTAGCCTTATTCTGAGAGTGGTGTCTCCACTGGGACCACAGACACAGAGAGCTTCAAAGCAAATTATTCTCCTCAAATGAAAAAAAGCTCTGACCTCTTCTGCATCCATGGAAAAGAAGATATAGCAGGCATAAAAATGAAGAATTTATGGAAGGGGAAACATGCCAGTAACCTCATAGGTGGGACAGCTGTGATATGTCAGTTTTAAAGTCCTTAGGTGGCTCTGGCAAAACAAATTGCTTTCACCTTCTGGTGTGAACATTTCTATGCTGTCTGCTTTCTAGCTCTTCTTATAGGAGTTGAGTGAATCAAAATACCTGGGGAAAATCCAAGTTAAGCACTTAAGTGCTGTGGAAGCTTTAGAGTAAACCTTACAGTAATCTTTGTGTTGCTAACAAATATAGAACTTTCCACAGAGTTTCTAGACCTGATACTCAGATAAAGGATTAATGGTACCTCTGACTAGAAGTAATGGGAGAATGATATGTTGGATGATATCCTATATGAGATTTCTTTTCCTATTTCATTTTTTTTTCTCAACAATAGAATAGTGTGTTTTTTCACTGATGCTATCCTAATTACTTCATATGGGATCTGTTATGGGTGACTTAGCCTGCAATGCTGTCACACAACTTCATGTTGCCAGTTCCTTTTTGCTTCAGTAGAAGCTAAGACTATTTCTACCACTGACTGATAGCAAAATATACAATTTCTGCCTAATTTGCACCTTTTTTGGTTAGTTTATAGCTATGAACAGATTTTTAAATGTTATTATTTATTCATAAGTATTAAATCATAAATAGTATTTGAAATTCTTCAGTATGCTTACATATATTGGAACAGTAATATTAATTGTACTTCAGTTCCATGGGATTTTTCAGGAGCTGACCTTTGCAATATGAGCCAATTAGGCCAGATAGAGTGTTCCTCTGGTCTTCTGAAAGAGGTAAAATTAAAAAATATCTTGTCATAACTTTCTGAAAAAGGTGGAAAACTGAAAAATTTCTGTCTGATGCCCTCCCAGTTAATCTCTGTGGACAAAAGATTTCCACATGATTAAGTTACACATGCAGATTTAAAAATCTTATCTCAGTTCCTTTCTGAAAAAATTTGTTTTCTCTGTTAGTTCTTTGCTAGGAAGAAGCCCTGAGTTCAATAATATCTATGCAATTTTTAGGTTTTGAGCCATTTGAAATGGAACCTCTTCTGTGAGCACTTATAGCCCCTCATGTATCAGGGAGATAAATTCTAGGTTTTAAATCTTTGTCCTGTACCAGGACACAGTCAACATTTTGGAATTTCCATAGAGATAATTTTGACTATATGGACAGAACTGGGGTGTTAGCTGTTACTTTCCAGAATTAGTCAGAGAGGAAAACTGCTTGACTTACAAGTTTTTATAATAATATGCATAAAAAGAGGGGTTTCTTTTGATAAGTACTTTTAATTGTTTGCAGCTAGATGGATCAAAAGCAAACAACACAGTAACACACAAAAGCCTGAAACTAATTACTACAGAATTTCCATTTTAAAGGTCAACCAACTTTCTTTACTTCATTTACCATTTTCTACAAGGAGAAGAAATTTAATAAATTAAGAAAGAATAATGGAATTAGAATAGAAGAAACCAAGACTTAAAGTCTGTATGTCTAAAACAATTTTTTTGCACATTGGTTTGTATGTAAACAAGGAATACTTCCATTCTAAAGTACACTAGCTTAAAGGAGGCAGATTTAAAATTAATCTAAACCAATAAGCCATTCACAAAACAACAGTACAAGATAGCCTAACTGGATTTTCCCCTCTTTTATCCAATATAATTCAGACAGAGAAATTTTATTTGTAATATATAGACTAATTTGGTAATTTCATTTAACTTTCAGTAACCAGTTTTCTCTGAGGCCAAGAAGAATTTCTATCCAAAAGTTATTCTATCTAGTTTTCTATCTAAATAGACAGACATGAAACACTTCTCGGTTAAATTTTTATCAAAATGCCCCACAGAAGTTGAAAAACACTGATGAATCATTCCTCTTAAGAATCAGAATTCAACTAGTGTGCTATATTTATCAGAAAGGAAATTGAATTTTCTTTTTAAAGAGGCATTTTTCAGTTCACATTTCACTTTTTTTTTCTAGAACTCCCTCTATTTTATTATTTTGGTTGGGTGATTCAACTCTGTAGCAATGAAGATGACAGTTCTCAATGTTCTTAAGCTTACAGAATGTAGGTAAGCTTTTCCAAATTTCTGATTCACAGAAGTTCCGTGGTTTGTCTTCATTAACTAACTCTCAGAGCTGAAGTTAAGCACACCTTTTAGAAAAGCTCCTCATGTTGATTTTTGAACTACTGTTTGTACAGAGATCATCACAGGCCTTGGTTACAAGTCCCAGTAATTAACACCTATCTGTTCAAATTGGCACATTAGTTTGATCTCAGTGTGATGGCAAAAAATTCAGTATCATTATATTTAGGTTTACTTCCAGAGACTTTGTATTATTACTTTTTGTTTTCTAGAGATAGTTTCCTTTTATCTGATTTGAAATGCTTCAAGATTGATAAAAGTATTTCTTAATCTTCTCTTTGATAAACTAAATTGATTGAGATCCTTAAATCTCTACCTGTAAGTTCTAGTTTCCATCTCTTTAATGGTGGTTGGGCTCTTCTCCAACCTAGGTTAGTTTCTCAAGATCCTTCTTGAAATATGGACATCCAAACTGCAAAACATGTTTCAGTAATTCACATCAGTACCATAACAGTTACATTGTGAAAGACAACATCAAGTTTCTTACTGGAATTACAATTTGCTATCACCATTATCATAATGCCTTATTTAGAGTCATTGCTCCCTGGGGTGGAGTCTCCTGTCATAGATGATTGCCTGCATCTTTGCTTCAGATGTAAAAACCATCTGTCTCCTAGTGGTTTACTCTACCTATGAAGCAAGGTACCATATCGCTTTGTATTAGAAATCTGTCCTTGTCGTGATTTCCCCCTCCTCCACTAAAGACTTCTTGTGTTTTCTTTCATGTCATTGACAGACACATTAAATGGCACAGCCCAAAACTTGAATTAGAGAGGTGGTATTCTAAGTGGTTCAGAAAGGTCATCTTTTTCCAACTTGTTACTTGCCAGCAAACTGTGTTGAGAAATACAAAGCTTCCTCACCCTTTCTAATTTCACGGTTCCTCAGTTTGACTGTGAACGGGTAAAATTAGACTTAAATTGTATCAGTGTGTATTGTGTAATTCTCTCTTTGTCTTAAAGTTTCTTGTCCTATTTGATGGTACTTTTCCGTACATTACTGTAAGTTCTATTATATATTTAACTATTAACACCTCTTAAATGATAGACTTTCTATTTTAAAAGGCAAGCATAAATACCATGCCAAAAGTAGCAGCAATATACAATACCTATTTTAAAACATCATATGATTGCAAACACATGTGATTAGATTACTCACTTAAAAAAAACTAATCAAAGCTATTTGTGTATTTAAAACTAAGCATGTATTCAATTACTCACCAGTTTCCCTTACAAAATTCTGCACTGTTCTGATTCTTTCTCCTTCTCTAAAAATACCATAGAAGCCTTTTTCACACAGAGCTCTAGCCAGCAGCCATGAGATATGCCCAGGTTAGAGAGCCCCTGCCGGAAGAATCACACATCCTTTGAGTATTCCTTTCTCAAACAGCAGATTCTCTTTCTCCAGCTCCTGCTGCCTCAGATGCCAGTTGGTGCTGCTGGCTCTGATAAAAACAGCAGCAGGAGCAGCTGCAGAAAGGGGCAAGGCTGCCTGCCTATCTGAAATCTTTACCTTGGCTTAATTTTTCTTGTTACTGTGAGATAGACACACATTTGATTGTATACCTGAATTGTTAGCAGGTGCCTTTCCATAGAGAACTGTTTCTGAATTTTACAATAGGGAAAATACTGAAAAGTAGAGGAAGTTCATTTAGATAATTTTTCTGATGAGAATCCACATAAATGGGGTTAAAAACCATATTTCATGAAGCATCCAACTTTTTGTGGAAAGTATGCTGCCCAGTCCACTTCTTAAACTGGCTTAACAAAACTGGCAGCTGATTTAAGTCAGTATGACCTCTGGAATGGGGTAGGTGAGTTCTAGTGATGAGCAATATTTTCCATGGGCTTTCTTTGGAAACTGCAGATAATCTCACTGTCAATGGTCCTTCAAACACAGTGAAGTTTACCTTGCTATTTTCAGTTTTGTATATAATCAATCTCCATGTACTTCGGATCTCTAATATTAAAGTCAGGAATTTTTCAGCCAGGATTTTGGTTCTGACCATTACAATTTTAAGCTAGATTCTGAAAATATTACACTTCCTACAATTATAAATATTTTTTCCATTTATGTCAGACCACTTTGCATTATCTAAGGATCATTCCAAAGGATTTCTTTGAAACACTTCCACTATTTTTCAAAAGGAATCTGAAATCTAGGGTCCCCTTTGGGATTTTTTCTGCAGGGAAAAATGCCTTGGAGCATCATTACTGATAATCCCATGGAAGTGGATAGGAACTGCACAGGTTCTCTAACTGCTATTGGAAAATAGTTTAATGTTTTTTGCTGCTGACCAGAGACAATTACAAATTCCTTTAGATTACATGAGTGGAGATAGGATTTGCTTCTCTTAGTATGCCAATGCTTTCAAGTATTACTGAAATATTAAGCCCTGCAGCTGACTCAAATTCCACACAAGTGCCTTATCCAAATTGCTATGGCTGTTAACTTAAAGTGCATTGTCTGAATACTGTAAATGGCAAACTTTGTTTATTGAGCAATAATTCCTTTTCTGGCTTGAACACTTTTCTAATAGAAAAATTTACTATAGTAGGAGCTTCTGCTCAAGAGTGAAATTTAAGGCATTATTGAATTTTCTGAAGCAAAATATCTACAGAAGAGTTGAGTGTTATCTTTTTGTTAGAGATGAAAGATGTACCTAGCAATGTGAATTCTATTTTCCAGCAAAGGAAATGTGCTTATATTCATCTGCAATTTTCTTCAAATTATCCTTAACACTTCTGCTAAATGTTAGGGTCAGGAAGAGAATTAGAGTTCACCCAGAGAATAGCTTTGAAGCTTGGAATGGCCATCCCTTAATCTCTGCAGTAATCCATTCCTCTCCATATTCCGAGTAATACTTGTCATTTCCAAGCCACAACGTTCTTTCTTTTTCGTAAATGTGGGATTGCAGAGTTCTGGATAAGATTAGATGCTCTGAATGACAAAACAAATTAGTGAGACTCTCAGTGTATGAAGTTAAATCATGTTGTATTGTTTGAGAAACTAATCTTAGTACCAGTACCTGAGAATTGAAAACCCTCGAGTTTCAGGTACCTTCACAGTAGAGTGGTTTTTTAATTGTTAAAAAACATAGGCCAAGCAAATATGGAAAATGGAAACCTGTCAACACATTTGTCTTGGTAGGTATATTTTAGAAAGGGTAGCATGATATATTAAAAAGTCACGGTACTAAGATTAATCAGATAATTTTAAAAAAGGGATAATGTTGTTGGATTATAAATTCTTGATATAATACAGACATTAAAAATAATTAGACTTCTTAAATATGTAATATTTTGTCCAACTTTTTAATATCTTTTAAAATACATTGGGGGGTTGGAACTAGATGATGCTTAAGATTCCTTTCAAGCCAAATTATTCTATTATTCCACATTTGGGTTTTGTGGGGTTTTGTGTGTTAGTTGTTTATTTTTATATTTAATAAAACAAAAATGTCCTCTCTGCATAATCTAACTCACAGCATTAAAAAGAGCAAGAATATCTTCCCTGTACAGTAAGTCCTGTAGTCATTAACATTGGTGACTCATGCAATGTATTACTAAACAGGAAAAGAGCTGGGAGGCAAGGACAGAGACAGAAATGCTACCACTAAAAGCTCTATTGCTTCCATTAACTTTCATGCAGAATTTTTGTTGTTCACTGCACCTTAGGCAAAGCATTTTCCCCCAAAAATCCAACATCCTTTCTCTTTCATTCCAATTTAGGAAAGCCTGGATTAGGTAGTGGTAAATATTTGTAGGCTGGAAGGCATGTAAGAAATCATGGTGCAACCCATCAAATGCCAGAATCCTCTAGCCATATGGTTCACCTAGATAATGGCAGCCTGTGACAAAATTATGTGAAAAGATGACAACACACTGTTTCCTGTCACTTCATTCCAAGAACTTTAGAAGTGAATCCCAAGTTAGTGTATGTTGAAAACCCCATAAAAGAATAGACAATACTCACTTAAATGAGCAAGAAATGAGAGATGATCATGACAGAAGGATGATTTGTTCCTTCTTTTACATAGAATGAAAGGAATTAAAGACCTGTGATTTCAGTGCAAAAGCTAAGGGCATGCAAAGTGAGTTTAGAGGTATTTGACTGAACAATTGTCAGTAATCTCTTGGAATTTAGGGGCATCAATGGGTGGAAATATGAGTAGTTATAGAAAAGAATACATAGATTAAATTATACAATCTAGATTGATACAAAGAGTGCAGGAAGCAACACAAGAAGAAGCAGATGTAGAAGTGAAGAAGGTTCACAGCCAAAAGGAGCTTGTGCTAAAAGCATTAACAAATAAATTAAAGGCTTGGAAAGAAGTATCTTCTCAGTAAAAGAAAATATCCACTATCCACTTCCACCTTTCCTAATCAAACGATTGTTCTAAGAGGATGCTTTGCCACAGTCAGTGAAGCCCTCTGGGTTAAGACCTCCATTATCAAAGTGTTTTACACTTTGACCCAACAAACTACGCCACTTGTGTACTTTACATGCCCTTCTTTTAAAGCTGATGCCTGACTGGATAACCTAAAAACATAAAATTGGTTTAAGACAAGATTTGTTTTGGTGGCCTTTAGCTGAATACAAGTAGTAGGTGCAGATTGATGGAATAGAAATACAAGCCCATCTGATCAAGTCTCTCTTGTATCCTTGAAAACCTAAAAACTCAACAATAGGAGGTCAGAGAGGAGTGCAAAGAGGTCTTAACACATATAAAATATTGACCTGCTGAATACAATAAAGATGATTTTAGTTGGAAAAAAAGGCAAAAAATCAATTTATATTTTGTTAAATACATGTGGATAACTGAAAATAGCACCTACAAAATGCTACAAAATCTAAGAATAACATTTCATAAAGAACCTCCTGATTGGGAAAGGCAAGGGCAAGAAGACCTTCACTTCAACATATGGAAAGAAAGGTGTTAACATTCTTAATTAGTTAATTTTAGCAGCTTTCGTTCTGAGTCATTCTAATTAAGATGGTGAAAGATGAGTCTTTTGAAAAAACTGCATTGCTACTGAGTCAAGGGAGGTTTAGGTTGGATGTCAGGAAAATTTTTTTCACCCACAGGGTGGTTGGGCACTGGGACAGGTTCCCCAGAGAAGTGGTCACAGCACCATTCCTGACAGTGTTCAAGAAACCTTTGGACGATTCTCTCAGGCACATGGTGTCACTCTTGGGGTGTCCTGCACAGGTCCAGGAGTGACTCGACAATCCTGATAGGTCCCTTCCAACTCAGCATATTCTATGATTCTACTTGTCAACAAATATTTCTTTTAAAAGTATGCATAAGGAAATAGTTTGATTTCCATTCACCATGAATGATCACAGTGCTCAACAATGTTTGAAAGTCATACTCCAAAGTAAGGCTTAAGGAAGTCTAATTTTATGGTGCAAACCTGCACTGAAAATATCAGAGAACACCAGTATGGAAAATTCCAATATTTGCCAAATTGAAAAAAGCTTGATTGTTGAAGTAAATCTAATGTACAACATAAAGAACTAGAAAATTTCTGATAATAGATTTTTATGAAAAAATTACTGCAATATGCCATAAAACCTAGACAAGGGTACAAAGTATCATTTTGTAGCTTGCCAGACATAAAAGTACTTTCACTTATGCTCATGTTTATTTTGAGACATTTTTAAGCAGCAATTATTTTAGAAAAAGCTATTACAAACGCCTTATTTCTGGACATGAAGAAATACTACTCAATAGAGAGTTACCATTCACCTCATTTAGCCAAATATTATAATTGGCTTTTTGCCTGTGCTTTTCTTTTGAACTGGTTTTGTTTCAGCATTCTTGCCATCTTATTGAGGTTATAAATTCTGCAGAGCAACCTCACTGCTATCATACTTTGTTTCTGAACAGAGCAATTTAATGTTACTTCCAGGTGTCTTTAATACCCCTCTTGTGTGTGTTTGTGTTTACTTTAGTCTTAGAAAAGAAATAATGTATTTGATCTTTTGAAGAAATCAGCCCTGTGACATATCTTACCTCTCTGTGTTGCATGACCCAAATCCTTCATAATACTGTTTTCATGAGAGTGTGTTAAACTTTCTATTAAAAGAAATTTGGGTCTTCAACACACTTGATCATGTTAATGTGAGAAACTGAAACAGATGGAAAACAAGTTTAATGCACATGAAATACTGTTCAATCATCTTTTTTAGGAATTATGAATTAAATGTGGCAAATTTATTCAACTCCTGTAGATAAGGAAAAACACAATTCTTTGTTGGCTTCTGTATCTTGAGGTTCTTCTACGAAAGACTACATATATTTTTGTGAGCTATTAAATGGCAGAGAAACACTTCATATTCAGCTAAGCTTTTTCTAGAGACAGCAGCTTTGTGTTGCCACCCAATAAATTTCACACTTTTTTATTCCCTGCTTCTACTCTTTAACAGTAATCCTAAAGATGAATGCAAAACGACTTTAAAGTGAATTGGAGTATGCTAACAACTCGTAACTATTTTTCACTGTAGAGAAGCTTTCTTCTAGAAATCCTTATGAGTAAAATGGATCCCTAAAAGAATCGTTGTTAGAAAAGGCTCTCCTTGCCAATTTGTTTAGAGGGAATGATGTATGGAAAAGGGATATTGAGCACTGAGTCTTTTCAGAAGTCTGTTAAAGCCACCAAAGATTGTTGAAGCTTTACCTTCAGAACAATCTTTACCTTCTGTACTTCGGAAGAATAATTTCTTATTTTAAAAATTTTATAAAAACAAATCAGTGACTGGGTGATGGTGCAGCTTTATCACATATTAATGATGGTACAAGTGGTAGCTCTTCCATTTCAAACAAGATGCCACAGCCATTAAAAACAAACTTTGGTGCTATTCATCATGGGGAAATTTTTCCTGCATTTAAAACTTTGCAGCCAAATTCCAGAAAGTTATCAGAGGAGGTTGTCTTACCTAAAGTGTGATCTTGACTCATCATGGATGGCAGAAATAAGTGTAATGAAAGAAATTTAAATGTCTGCTAAGGTGTTAGACTATAAATTTAATTATGATAGGTGCTAATCCACAGGGATAACAAAGGCATCTATTTTATTGATTTTCAAGTAGCAGATTGTCAGCTGGTGATCACTGTGGAAACTTTGGAGGGTATTAATCACAAGTAAGCTGCTACTTCAGCTCTTGGACTGCTGCAATTCTTCTCTGCTATCTCTCCTTAGATGTACGGGTGGATAGGCCCACATTCTGTCCCAACCTCAAAGTAGTCACAGACCCAGAAGAATGGAGAAAGCCCTGGGAGGTCTCTTTGCACAGGTAGGAGAAGTCCAAACATAGCAGGGAGTTGTGAGCCACTTAGTGTGGTCTGGAGCTGCAGTCTGAAGTAGGAATACAGCTTTGCTTCACTCCACAGCTCCAAAGTACCCAGGGATTTACTTACAGAGAAACTAATTGGGGTACATAATTACTTGTATTGTTTTCACAAAATGATAGCTGTTCTTGCAACAGTCCAAATACTTCATATGGTTATGTGATGGCTTTGGTTATTATTTTCTAAGAAATATTTTTCTTAGTATCAAAATTTTAAAAACAGATGAAATACATTACTACAGTGTATTTGTGTGACCTTGAAAACTCACTTTGAAGCAAATCATTAAAACCACCATTTCAAGTTTCATATTTGGGAGCTTAATTTTTCATTTTGGAATATCTGAATCGGGCCAGCACACATTACAGAACTGGGCTTCTGGAGGGGCACAGGGCAAGTGCTTTTGTTTGGCTGTGTTTCTTGGCATAGAAATGCTAATGGATTTACGCTAATTCAGAGAAAGCCCAGAAAAGAAGGCTCCAGTCATCCTTGGCTGGAAAGACATTCTGTTTTATCCTGGTGGATGATATTTCAGCCTTAATTATGTTTGCCACTTCTGGGGGAGGGGAAAAAGGTCATCAATCCCTAGGAAACTATCTGCACCAATTCATCAGCATACATGACTGTTTCCACTTTCACCTCAAATGAAAGCTCTTTCTGCCAAGATTTCTCAAACATTATGGTATACATTGTAAAAGGAAAAGAAGAATTAATATCCTACTTAAACATCCTGTTGTCCACACGGGTTCTTTTTTCCCCTGGAAAGCGGATGAAAGAGACCAGGAGCCACGTGTGACATCTTACTGTGTAACTTAATGCGCTACTGGCAGCCACTTGGATGCTGTGGTGATAAGGGTGGCAAAAGAGCCTACACAGAACAGATTAGCCAGGGATTTGGGAGAAAGGAAGCCAAGTGGCAATCAAACTGGCTGAAGAAAATAGAGGGAGCACAGAGAGGATTGTACAAGAAGCACCTGCCTGCTCTGAGTATATATTTATCTCCCTTTAACTATTTTCCATGAGTCAGACAGCTCTGCTTGCTGCAAATTCAAACACCATCAGAAGCCTTGGATATCAGCTTGGCCGGGTGATCCAATACCAGTAGTTATCTGTCATTGTTCAAGAGCACCTGGAAGCTGCTTTTGTATCGCTGAAACACTTTATGCTATAATAGAAAAGCAAAATTGTATCTACTATTTGAAATTGCTGGGTGAGATTTTTTATGACTACTTCTGAGGTAGAATAGTTCTTTCCCCCTCTCTCACCACCTCTTAACTTCCTTTTCTCTTTTATTTTTTCTTTTTCTATTTTTTGACCCTAAAAAGATCAGGAATCTTGATTGAACTCTGTAGGACATTGTCTTCAATGTTACATAAACACTGAAAAAGAGATTTGTTGCCAGCTGACTGTACAGAATTTTATTTTAATTTGATAAATTCAAGTAATTGCCCTTTGGCTTCTATTTAATTACATGAAAATTTAGTACTAAATGCAGCACCTTAAGCACACTGAATTAGGATTTTCCTGTTTATAGCCTGCCTATTTTCTCTGGGTACTTTCTGTTGGATAAAAATAAAAATAACTTTAAAAAAAGCAGTATTTTTTCTTAAAAAGAAAGAGTAATTTGTAGTACAACAATGTATTAACAGCTGAACCTGGGTCTAAAATCTGATAAGTTTTGCATCAGCTTGTGAGCAATGGTTTGTTCATATTTTTCTACAGTTTTTCATGCAGTAATCTTTATTTGATTTATAGAAGTCTAATTTTAATCCAGCTGCAAAAATACCCTATTGTCTATGTTGACACTGAGCATACCTAAAAACCAAATGCACTTTTACCATCTTATATTGCAGGCTGCAACATGGGACTGCTTTTGCCAAAAGCGGTCAGAGAACCAAGACATTCTTTGTCAACTGTGCCTTTAATGCCAAATAAGTATCTAGATACACACAAAATTTTATGCAAGACAAACATTTTTGATTAATAATTTAGCACAGAAAAACAAAAGATTCAATCAAAAGCTAAAAAAAAAATACAAAAATTAAATTTTCCATGGAGATGATACTGTTCATGGATGTCTGTTGAAACTTGGGAATCTAAGTCAGCAGAATCTAAGTCAGTTCCAACCTCCCAACCTCTCACTTGTCAGTGAATGTGCTGTAATGAACACTGCAACATCTCTACCTTCCAGAGTTGACATGTGAAGAGAAGATGTCAAAGCATCATGAACTTCTATAACTACAGATACGCAGCTGTCAGAATTTCATCTAACAACTCCCTCCCTGAAAAACTCCATAAACTGAAAATATGGAGGCCCCATCTCTAGCAGTGTTCAAGGCCACATTGGATGGGGCTCTGGACAAACTGCTTTAATGGAAGGTGTCCCTGTCCGTGGCAGGAGGGGCTGGATCTAGATGATCTTCAAGGTCACTTCCAACACAACTCATTCTATGAAATGCTAACTTGAATGATGAATGTGCTCCTCACCTTAGAAAAACAAAAAGAAGAATACTCAAAGTCTTATTTTAAAGCAAAAAAATAAATATGGGGCCTTCATAAAGACAGGAAGACCTTTGAGAGGTTATTTAGTTCATCCTCAGTCCCCAAGAAAGTGCTTACTACCTTCACTTCCCTCATTACCTTCTCTCACAAACCTGCTGTGATGAGGCTCTGCAGGCTTACTGCACAGTCTCTTTCACTGCTTCACTTAACAAGTCAAAAGTCTTCCTCACATTTACCATGGATTTTTCTTACTGCGGCTTAAAACTATTACTTCTGGTCTCTACCCATTTTGGACATGAATAATAGATTGTTCCTTTTTCTTTTCAACAGCCTTTTCATGTTGAAAGCCTGTTGTTACATTCCCCTCAGATTTTTCTTCTGTTTACAGCTTAAAAACCTAAATAGCTTTTCTCATAAATACATTTCTCTATATCTCTAGTCAAGGGATTTTTTGTTTTCCTTTGTGCATTTTAATTGGTCTATGTCTTCCTGATATGGTTCTTGAAACAGTGAATGGGGTTAGGTCTTATGAGGGAGAAACATTACTAAAGAATTTTTCCACCATTCTGGCTACCATATTTGAGTACAATGATCTTCTCTGTACCTGCATGGCATTAAATGGTTCATTTGACTTGTGATCCATAGCAATTCCCAGGTACTTTCCTCAGAGCAACTACCAACCCTGTTGTTCCAACTCTCTTCTTGTGAACCTGAATACTTCTACCTGTTTCACTGAGCATTTATTTTAATGTCAAAGGTTTATCATTATATGTATGATACATATATATATAATGCTTTTATATATATATACACACATATAATGTTTATATCTATCTATCTATCTATCTCTCTCTCTATATACATAACAAAATATCATTGCGAATTATAAAAATTTCCAAATTTAATTGTTGGTAAATGTGATGCTTTTCATTTCTTTGCCTACATCAGTAATAGAACTACTGAACTTAAAAGACCCCACTTGTGAAATTTATCTGCTGAATTTTACTAGATGCTTCCTTTCAGTTTGACAGGGAACCCTCTGCTATTTATTCTTCAGGTATGTTATCCAATCAGTCTTTCACTGTAAATCAAATTTCTCCACCTTCATAGAATCCTAGAATGGTTTTTTTGGGTCTTAAAGACCATCCAGTTCCAAGGCCCTTGCCATGAACAGGGACATCTTCCATTAAACCAGGTTGCTTGAAACCCCCTCCATCCTGGCCTGGAAAACTTCCAGGCATGGGGGCATCCTCAAGGTTCTCTGGGCAACATATTCCAATGTGCCACCACCCTCACAGAAAAAGATTTCTTAATATCTCATCTAGTCCTATCCTCTTTCAGCTTGAAGCCATTTTCCCTTGTCCTATCCCTACAAGCCCTGGTAAGAAGTCCCTTTTCAGTTCCTTTTTAGACCCCCTGTAGGTACTGGAAGGCTCTCTAAGGTCTCTCTGAAGTCTTCTCCTCTCCTGGCTGAACACCCCCAGCTCTCTCAGCCTGTCTTCATAGGAGAGGTGCTCCAGCCCTCTGATCATCTTTGTGGCCTCCTCTGGACTATCCAACAGGGCCACGTCCCTTTTATGTTGAGGGCCAGAACTCTGGATGCAGCACTCCAGGCGAGATTTCACAAGAGTGAAGTTGAGGGGGAGAGTCCCCTCCCTTGACCTGCTGGTCATGCTGCTTTTGGGAATATTATATCAGACACTGTTAAGATCCTTACCAGAGCTAAGATTCAGAACAGAACACATGGTTAGAAAGGAAAGAAGGAATTCAGACTGGTTTGATATGACTTGCTAATGAATCCAGTTGACTGCTTTTAATCTTTTTCTTATCTTGAAGATGCTTACAAATATTTGATACCCTTATTCATTTGAGTTGTTTTTTCATGGGTTTGAAGTTTAGATTTATGGCCTACAATTTAATAGATTCTCTACTAAAAATAAAATAAAATAATAGCAAAGTTTCTTCAGTATGTATATATGTAGTTAATAATCTATATCATGTCTACTTCACACCTTAGTAATTCTGCAAGTAGTCTGGGGTCTTCTAGGATAAAATTCATCAGGCTCAACTCATGTGAAATTAGCTGTCTTGTCAAATTAACCTATAAACCACATTTTTTCTGTGTTTTAGGCTGAGCTCTTCCCACCATTTTTTTGTGATAGCCATAGCTTGGAAGTGGTTCTTGTCAACAGAAAACAGTTTTAAAATCTGGCATAGCACCATTATGGAACACATTTGCAGGAAAAAAATCTAATTTTAAGTGGGTTTGTAGTTTTTGCAAGATTTACCTTTAAAATGATCCTCCCTGGGTATGCAATATAGGCACAGCATAGGCACAGAGACCCTCACAACTATTTTGTTTCTGATGTAGCTACTGAGAGTGAACATAGGTCATTCAGGCTGTAGTGCAAGGAAATCAAGCCTGCCAGAAACCCTTGGTACCTGCTCTGACTACTAATTCAGTTAAAGGCTCTGTGGCTACATTTTCTCTGCTAATTATTATGCTCGCTAGTAAAACTAAACTTATGGTATAGGTATGTCAAAGCTACAGTAACTCATCTGATTTTATTTGTATCTATATCATTTGTTCTGAACCTCAGTCATGTGTCCCTCAATAAAATACCAGCAGCAATAGGGGAAGAATCAATAGACTTAAGCTGCTTTCTGTTTATGGTATTTTGTTGGCAACAGATAGTTATTTCCTGTAATTCCTTGTTTATGTATTACTGTGTGATAAATTACTTCATGGCAGTGTTTTATTCTTTAATCAAAAAGATTGAATTCAAGTTGTCCCTGCATCAATTATCTATCAGACTTCTCATGTAGCTCAGTTTATTTATTTAGTCACTATATTTTCATTTGCTGGTTGCATAAAAATGTAAATACTTAGGACATAAATTCAATCCACTTTAGTAGATATGTAGACTAGCAGAATGTATAATCGTATATGTAATGCCAATGCATATATTATAATTTTAATATATAACTCAAATGCGTAAAAGCAAGATACATGAAAACAAGAAAAATAAATATGGTATAATAAGTAAACAAGTATAATCCCTCACTAAAAATTAATTAAGTAAAAAATTAATTATACAAGATATTAGTCCCTTTTACTATTTTCCTTTATTATTCTCTAAAAGTTAATTTTGTGAAAAAAAGTTTATTTATTAAAGCTATTAAAAAAATTTTGTTTGGAAGCCAGTGATAAAGCTTTCAGCATTGACACATTTTGGAAGACCTTTGTAGTCCACTGGATAAGTCTCAGGCACAACCCAACATACAGAGGGAACATAAAATGCAGTGAAATGTTGAACCCAAGAAGAAGGTGGGTGGGACAGGGATGACAGAATTGGAAACATATTACAGGTTCAATTTAATATAATTTTAAATTAGTGCAGGAGCATTCAACTAGAATAAAGTTTTCAGAAGCCATTAGTGTATCCCAGCAACAGACAGCAGTCACCCTGAGAAATCACAGGAAGCAAAACCTTCCCTATTTTTGCTTCAGTGTTTGGAGTGACCAAGACTTCCACAGTCAGATCAGGAAAAGGAAAGGGAAAGGAGTTACTTCAAGAAGTGTTAGCATTCTATGAAACTCTACAAAGGTTGTTTAAAGCTGGATGAAAATATTTTTCTTTCTCCAGTCCTACACTCTCCAAACCATTCATTTCCTCCCTGAAGACAGCTCAGAATTGAGTTAACTTAGGAAATGCTCATGGAGTTATTTATTTGATTTCTTCATTTGTATCCATGGCAAAGCAATCTGCCTGATTGCCAAGAGACCTTTTTTGTTCAGTTGAATTGAGAGAGGGGTCACAGAAGAGGAGAACAAAAGGACATTTCAGGGAAAATGAAAACCATGCAAGGAAGAAATAATAATGCAGATCAAGTTAAGGTTTAGAGTTTGTTGGAAGATGAGCATTGGGTTTTGTCTCAAGGTTACTCAACCTTTTTTCTTAACTCCCACTCTTTATCACTTAGTTACTTCAAAAAGTAAAGGCCATTTCAGCATGAGAAGATGAACTTTTTCTTTTTAAAAATGTCAAAAGCATTTTGAGTGTTCAGCTATTAGAACATTTTAGCATTCTTGAATGGTCTTTCACCTTTTTTTGGCAGAAAGTATTTGCCCACACAATCTCTTTAGAACTGCATGTAATTGTGAATTTACTATTTGCTAAGGAAAAAAAGAAGCAACAAGACAAAGCTATCTGTTATCTATTGAAAAGCACAAGATGCAACTATTTGTTGCATTTGTGTGGCTTTAGGTTTTACATCTAGAGATTACTGGAGAACTATTTTTAAACAAAATTCCTTGACATACATAGAATGTCAAGATACTGTAGATCCTGAAGATTTAAACAGTTCACATCATTCTCTCTCTTTAGGGGAAAAAAAATAAACAACAAACCACCAAGATATTTTCCTTTTAAGCAATGTGGAAGAAAATACAGTATATTTCAGTTAGGGAAATCTTCCAAAGATGTTCAAAGATTAGTCTTTCTTTTTTTAATCCCTTTCTTATTAGGACACCACAAAACACATCAGGGTTTTGTTGGTTTTTTTAACTATAAAAATAAACACTGGAAACACTTCATATTGGTTCAGAGGTCAAGTTACACATGTGGGAGACAGCCCTGTCTTTTGTCAGTATCCTCTGTTGGACCTATTTAAACCTTAACAAAAAAGCCATCAGCAGCCATGTCTGACCCTGGATTCTCACACATCTCAAGGTGAACACTTGCATTACTAGACCGAAGCAAATCCCTTTGGCTGCTGCACAGAATGAGCATCTGATTTATAGATTATATTAGAGAATCACAGGATCATATAATGGTTTGGGTTTGAAGGCACAATAAAGATCATCTAGATCCAACTCTCCCTCCATGGATAGGGATGCCATCCACTAGATCAGGTTGCTCAGGGCTCTATCCAGCCTGGCCTTGAACATTTATTGTACTTAGGTGAAGGAAAACTACAGGTTTAGGATGTGAAGTAACCCAGTCTGCTAAAACATGAATTCACTACAAGCCCAGGGGGAAGACTCCCACCTGCTTTAATCTGAAACCTCTTTGTCTCAAGTGAGTTTGTAATGCAGCTATGCCAAAATTAAGCTAAGTCACAGTTTGCAGTAATTTTCTCAGTAGGTCTTAAAGCAGGTTAATTTTTAATTAAGCCTTAAAGTAATTACTTCACTTTTAAAATTAATTAGCTCTTGCTCCATGTTCCTTTTTTTTTCCTTACATGCAAAAACTCTACTTGCATACACTATTTGCTGTAGCATCAGGCTGTTTGGAGCCTGAACACGAAATTCCACATCTGGTTATAGCAAAATTTGTAAACCCTGCCAAATGGAGCAGTATTACCTTATTCATGTAAAGAAAAATTAGTCTGCCAGATTTCTAATGAGATGGGAAATTTATGAGAGAAGAAAAACTGTTCCTCTAGAAAGAGTTTTTTCCCAAACAAGTCCAGTTTGCCTCTTTGCTTACTGTATCCTTTGGAGCTCTTACTGCTCTTTTGATAAGGATATCAACTTTTTTGCCTGTCATGTCTGGAGACACCCTCTGAGAAGGCTTGGTTTACTTTTTAACCCTCTTTGTCAATGCTTGTGCTAAGATTAAATGATTGTACAAACAACTCTTTACTGTGCTAACGAGGGACAGGATTTTGTTGGATCTGATTTTTGCTTTAAATTTTTAGAAAGTTGTACAAAGGCTTTTGTTTAAAATGAAATCCTCAAGAAAAAAAGCCTGTAACTGTTGCTGTATTGCTGGGGAATGTAACATTTCTGTAAAAAGTGCTTCTTCCCTGTCCTAAGGGTGCATTGCTGATGACCTGACATGGGTGAAAAGAATGACCTCAGTGAGAACGAAAACTCTGGGTTAGACTGTAACACAACACTCACTTTTACCAGGACAGGCAACAGCAAAAAACAGTAAGATACAGGTAAGATATGCTCATCTCCCTCAAATACATCCATTCCTGTCAGAGGCAAGGTAGTGATAATCAGTGCTCAAAGCATTGAAGAATAATGATTAGAAATAGGACAGACCACAGCAGGGGAAATTATTTTGATTTCAGTGCATTCCTATCACAGCTTTTTAAAGGCATCCAAACAATAATGCATCAGCTTTTTCAGTCAGGTTTAATTTTATCCTCTTAGCTTTTCCAGCTAGCAGAGGGGAAAAGCTGTTGCTGTGGATAGTTCAGTTAAAATACATACGCATCCAGGATAAAACTGCTCTGAAGAATAGATAACTCAGGACACTAATGAACTAACTACAAGTCCAAATACAAGCATGAACATTATGACAAGCACCAAAGATTTTATTTAGGAAAAATTTTAATTAAAACTCTGCTACATGTGCATTGGAAAGACTGATTGAAATACCAAACCACCATGTGTTGTTCATAGATGCTAATTGAGAGAAAGGAAGAAAATGGTCTGGTAATGCACTGACTAGTTCCCAGGATACTGCTTTCAGTGCTCGTATTCCCCATTCCTGAAGTATGTGAAGCAGCAGAAAGTGGTCTAGCAGCTGGGAGCACACAAAATGAGTCATCCATAGGCTGGAAATAGACCTTCATACACGAGGCTTAAAGGGATCTTAAGACACTTGGGCATGTTCATGTCATTCAGCACATTTCTCTGAAATACCTTTTCTTTTGAAACTTTCAGATACACAACTGGATGAACAGGGTCGGTCTTTGGTTTGATTCACTACTGCAATTCCAGCATTCAGGTTGCATCCCTACTGGAGGCACAAAGAGCTGGAAGGAAGATAAGCTCCCAGCATCCTGGGTTCATAAAAATTCCTGAAATTCAACAGACCTTTTCACCTCTGAAGCAATACCTATTTCTCTCAGTTCCTAATTAGTCTGATTACACCTGCATGAACCCTTCTTCAGTTCTGGTATCAAAATTTTGTTCACCTGCCCAGCCTGCCAGTCTGCAGTCACTATCACAGTATCACCAACAGAGTACAATACCCAGGCATGGGCAGAGAAACAGATGATAGGACACAAGATTTTATTAGGTTAAACATTTACCATGAGATTCTACCTAAGTAATTATCTGTAACCAAAATGTGAGCCCTCAGTTCAGGTACACAAGGCAGATAAGGAACCCCGATCTGTGGTCAGACTACCAAGGAAAAAATATGAGTCTATTGGACAGACACTGCACAAAATCAAAGATAAGTAGGTGGCCTAAAACTATTAAGACAATGGTGAATAGTGGGATAAAATACCTAAGTGAAAGCAAGTATGAGAAACTCCCTTCAAGTGAATAGTATGGAAGCACAGTAATGGGAGTCCTGGCTTGGCAGGGGCTCACACCAAGCCAGAATTAACAAATAGGTAGGGCATAAAATCAGCAAACACAGGGCTAGTGGGGAAGAGAGTAAAATCAACTGGGGCTGATTATGTGTGAGAAGGGAAAAAGGGAATATTGGGCAAAGCATGCAATCAGGGCTGTTCTGGGTCCCTCTGAGCAGCTCTGCAGGTGATCAGCTCAGCTCAGGAAGATGTGGGTCAGGAAACTTCCCATTCTGGCTACCCCCCATGTCAGACTGGCTTCTGGCAGGGGACAATGATGCTGTCCTTCCTGTGAAAGCAGGGACGCTGAAAAAGAGGGAGTGGAGTGACTGGACCTGCCCTAGCCCAGACATGACTTAATGCTGGTGCCCCAGACTTGGCTCCCTCTCCTACTTCTGCTAAGGAAAATCAGCAGATTAGCTGCAGTTCTGTTGAGAGCACTTGCCCATCAATCTGATTCACTTTTCTATTAACTCTCACCACAGACTCCTAACAATACTCAGAGGGCAGGAATTTAATTCTTCTCATCAGAACTGGGAAATGCAGAGATCACAGAGATGCAAAATATTTGGAACAGGAGCAGAACCAGAGCTACAGGGTCAAAGAGAATGTGGCACCTCTGCAGTTAGGACTTTGCATTCTCACTTCACTGCTGCTCTATTTTATGACTAGGCATCCTAGACTTTTGTGAGATTTTCCAGGAATTTGAACAGAAATTTAGTGATGATATCTTGGCAGAGCAGACCTTTATGCAGTATATGGTGATTTTAGTGGTAAATTATTCTTTATAGTAAGAGCAATATAATTTTCTTGAGTTTAACACAGTGAGTCCTTCTGCTTATTAAAGAAAATCCCCCAAACATTATCATTGATAATGATTATTACATACTGCACAATATTCAACCTCCAAAAAAATATAGGTTTTTGAAAAACACCACAAGTGTTTTAATGATCAAACCTGATTTACATTTTTACCCAGTATTTCTCTGCATCAAAATAAGGAATAATTTGTACTGGATTTTATCAAAAGTTGGTACAGCATATGTCTGATTTAATAATTCCCAGCTGCTTAAATTGTAACATCTATTGACCTTTATTTGAATTATTTCACTTGAAATGGAATGGTTATTTATTGCCAGAGTGAAAACTTGTAAATTGAATCACACAAAATTAAAAAAAAAAAATCTGTATACATTTCTGTAGGCAAAATCTACTGCTTTTTGACAGAGTCAATTCAACTTAAGGTGGAGAGCAATATAATTAATCTACAAGCAATCCTTTTGGAACAACTACCCATGGACTACAAAATCCTTCTTATGAGAAATGCCATGACCCAGTATGTTCTAAGACTATGCTATTTCAGCACCTCTATCAAATCAATGCAGAAAAGTTTAAAAAAAAGAAAAAAAGAAAGAAAAAACAAGAGAGAAAATCACACTACCTTCGAAAACATGAGATGGTATGGATAAATGAACAATGACACAAATGAGATAAAACTGGATTAAAGGAGATGGTTTTTAAGGTTTAGTTCTTGTATCACAATTTTTTTCCCAAAAGCAACTGTTGTATTGCTTGTGCAGAGGAGAGGTTCTGACTCCAACATAGCATATGCTTTTTCTGGCTAATAATCCTTAGAGATTTGTCCATGCATTTTCCTTTCACTCTGTGATGAAGTACATCAAATGGACAAAAGTCTTTATATAGGTAAATATGATTAGTCACATGGGGGAGGAGGAGAAAAAACATCCTGGAAGATATTACTGGAGACAAGGAGTGTTTGATGGATGTAACACCTGTAACATAAGTTTTAATCTGATTCCTAGATGTTTACTGGTAGATGCAAAATCTTCATCATGATCTGGAAGGAAGATTGTCCTCATTTGTGTGATGAGCACAGCTTGATTTAGTTTGCATTTTTATTTTGATGTAATTTTAGGTTTTTATTACTGTTTCAGATGCAGATGTTCAAGAATAAATGTTGATATTCCATTAACTAACTTGAAGTTGCAAATTTACCACTTTAATATGCAGAATTTGAAGATTTGTACCAATTTACCTGCTCTGGAGCATAGCCCAAACTGATGAACATGAGTGGTGTTTCCCATATATAAAAGGTGATTTGGACACAATTATACACCCCCTGGGATTATTCAGTGTGGGAAAAAATGAGAGAAAGAAAGTGCCATCATGTTTTCCTAATAGAAGTTTTCTTCCTTTTCTTTCTAGTAGGGAAAAAGAATTTGGGACCAAGTTGCTATGTTTGTATCTCAGGAGAGGAGAGAGGAGAGAGGGGAGAGGGGAGAGGGGGGAGAGGGGAGAGAAATTTCTCCTCTTAAAGAGCTTGCTGAGGTGGAAAGTTTCAGGCTAAATGTTTCAGCTAAACCCACAAGTGTTTTGGGAAAACTTAGAAGTATCTGGGAGGAAATTGTTGCACTGAAAATCTCACCAAACACTTAAAACAATAGGAAGATAGTCCTCTCTGCTCACCATGTTCCTAAATTAGTGATGAAATACAACTGTCTCCCTTTCTTCTTTACTTTAGGAAAAACTAAACAACTCAGTAACAGCAATGAGTAAATGAAATACTACACCCAGACATAATTCCTTTAAAATCGTACAGGTCTGATGCAATGCTAAAATCAAGTGCAAGAATCTAATTGCAGTCTCAAAAATAACCTCAAAGTAATGGCACACATTACCAGCAACACAGGAGTAAGAGGAAATATGTAGATCCATGCAATTTTTTTCTTTTTTTGCTTTACTGGGAAAAGACAGTCCCACTCTGATATTTCACTCTACTTGAAAATTAGTGCAATGTGAATCAATGGGTATATCTATGTGCAAGAAGTTTAGCTGAATTCTTTAACTCATTCACTGGAAAATAAGTAAAAACTGCTTTTCTTCTTTAGCAGCAGGCTAGCACACACATCTTTGAGACATACATGTCTCTTGCAGGTGCAAGGCAGAAGGTAAAGAGACCTATGATATCTATAGCTCATAATATTGGTGCACAGTATTCCACCAAACTGAGCTGAAAGACATTTTTTCTAAATTTGCAGAGATTAATTTCCATCTTTGATTTTTTTACTACCCAATCAGCATACTAACTGATTTCACTCATTTTTATAAATAGCATTTATCTTCTTATTGCCATTCAAATATAATTTACTCCAGGCAGAGAGATTACAGACCTTGATTTTATCTGAAATGTCTTTGAGTCATAGTGAGTAAAATGACTCACTTCCATCATCAGTGTTCAGTAAAATGATCTGGAATATCAAAATTATCTGCTCTGTCTAGTCCCCCCTGTTCTATTTATTTTTCTTAAGCTTGACTTCTGATGAGGAATGATTTAAGGCAATTTCCAGTTTTCCCTCTTCTTTTTTTCAGAGCAATCTTTCACTATATCTCCCAGCTTCCAGACCAAAAGACCTGACATTTTTGCAGCCACTGTCAAAGGCACATTTTGCTTCACATAAACTTTGCATTCTGATTCAGACTCCAATCAGCAATATCAATATGAGATCCCACTAGGAAAGAAAGAGCTGATTGGTCCTCAGGAAATCTCACTCTGATGGACAAGGAAACAGCTTGTCTTGTTGACTAAAAGAATGCAAAATCTAGGAAGATTATGGAAGTTATCTATGTAGTGCATGTGACACAGAATCAAGTTTAGGCTTAGTTCTGGACTCTGCAGTAGAAGAAAAACATTAAAATATTGGAGTGATGCAAAGGGCTATGAAGGTGGGTGAGAGATGGAAGTATCTGACATATGAGGAGAGGCTCAGAGAGATAAATCTGTTCAGCCTGGAGCAGAAAATAAATGCTTAGGGCATTCTTATCAATGTGTATCTGCACCAAAGTGGGGGACTATGGAAGACAGACCCAGACTCTTCTCAGTGATGCCCACTGATAGGACAAGAGTCAATGGGCACAAACTGAACTACAGGGAGTTTTGTTTAAAGATAAACAAAAACATCACTTTTTTATTGCAAGGATGGTTGAACAAGTTCTCTGGGAAGGCTGTGGAGTCTCTGTCTCTGGAGATATTCAAAACAAAAGTGGACATGGCCCTGAGCAATCTGCTCTAGATAACCTTTGAGCAGGGGGACTGGACTGCATGTAGGTACCTTTCAGGCTCAAGTATTGTGTGATTCTGGCAGGAACTAACATTACTTGCACCTGATAAACTGTGCCTTGGATGCATCCTGTACAGCATGCTAGGGGAATACAAAATAGATCTCTGTTCCCTGAGTCAACATTGCTTTTGTTTTAATAACAAAATGGAGTTATATTTGATGTGCTTCCTGTATCCTTTTTTTGGCAACTGTGTTTAAGCTAAATTATCTTCATGTCTAAATAGCTAAGGTAAGAGTCTTTACTTCTCCTCCTGCAAAAGGAGGAAATATTTGCTTCATTATGTACTATACCTGCAAGCAAATAAAAGCAAAGAAAATAGAAGGGTTCAGGCAATGCATGCAAGAGTGCATGCCTGAGTGGGAAACCTTCAACTTTGAGGTAAAAAAAGGCTATTAGCACTAAAATATGTGATGGGATTTTGTATGAAGCAGATCAGTTTAGAGAAATTTTTACCAGTTTCAACAAAATCACTAATTAATCTTCCAAATTGAAGAAAAAGAGAATGTGCTGATTTCTCACACATCAAGCTACAAATGTTTTCTCTTCTAGGAAGAAGAATAGTGGAAAGGGCATCATATGTGTGGGAAGAACAGAAGAAACTTACCATGCAAACCTGCAGATGTTATACTGAAACTAATTGAAAAGTGGTCTTTCTATAACCTCTATAATTTTATTATTTTTTCCCCATCCCACTCCAAAAATATCACCAACTCCAAGTCTTACATTTTCGTAACAATGGTAGAAGGAAAAAAAAAGTGCAGCTTACTAAAATTCTGTCCTCCCTGTAAGGGGGCTGACATTACCTTGGAATCTGACCAGCAGAACAGTGTCCAGCTGAGCAGAAACTGGGGCAACAGCAGATATTTGCACAGCTGAAAAACTGTACCACTAGGCCAGATCTTGGACAGCAGTTCCATTTTCTCTCATGAGATTTTAGACCTACAATTGATAAAGTAGAACAACATCTTTTTCCCATTCCTCACCCAAAGTAGAAATCTCAGATACACATTCTCCAAGCTAGTTAATGGTGTTGACAAGGCAAAGGAGCCCTGGAGGAGTAGAAGCAGTTCATGTTCATCTCCACAAAGTACTTTCACTGTAATTTAGATAAAGCCACCCTCTTTCCCATTTCCTAGAGATGGAGAAAAGAAAAAGCTGACCACTGACCATGCAGGGGAAAAATATCATACAGAAATGTTAAGCAAGGGATCTGAGTTTCAAAGTTAACATCCTCTCTAGTCCTAAAGACACTATGTCCTCTTACATCTTCAGCTTGTTCCTTGTGTTTCTGTACCTAGTATCTTCAAAGCAGCTGTTTTCCTTCCAAAGAAGAAGCTGTTAATCAGTAAACAGTATTTCCTTTGCTTTCATAAAATCTATCCTAAAATTACTTCCAAGATCAATGCTATTACCCTATGATAAATGCAAATTTGTGTCAGTCTTCCCTTCATAATGAATAAGTTGCATTACATACAGGAGGCAGAACATGACTAAATAGTAATCCTAGAACACCTGATTTATTACAAATTCATACCCTTCATTAACACAGAATATTTTTTACCCACAGTCTTCTCCTAGGCAACCTACCTGTTTTTCTGATGCAGAGGGTGGGAGAATGTTGTCCCTGTTTTGTGTTACAGTGTGCAGTGATCATTCTGCTGTGGCATGGATGTGGCACACAAAGAATGATCCAGTTTGTCAAAAGTGCAGCTGGGGCAGCGTATACTTGTTCTTGCATTTTGCCACAAAATATCCAAAGAAGTCATAATGATGATGCAGAGAATGTGGAGTTTGGTTTACATCAAAGGAATTCATGAAAGTTAATGCATATCAAAAATAAAAAGGCATCTGAGTCACTGCACAAAAGCTATTTTTGAACTTATATAATCAAATATACTTATGTATGATATAGAGAGACTGTGCCAGCTATGGCATGCATATCCCTCTACTGTAATTAATCTTTGCAAGCACTTTCAGTCATTTTAGATCTACATTTACTTCTGCCTCACACAGTTGTGGTGTTATATCAGTTTTTACCATCTGTCACAGACATCAGAAAAAAAATTACTGAAACCAAAGATCATAAAAACGATTTTTAAAGCATTCTGGTTTTCATACTTTACGGTTTCTATAGGCCTGCACATATAATTTCCCCAAAAAGCACCATGTTACTGAATGAGAATTGAACAGTATCAGCAAAGAAGCTCTGGCTTTCACAAGGCCTTTGCTTAATATACTGAGGTCTTGCATCTTTCATATCATGGTTCACATCTTACATTTCAAGTTCCTCTCTGTTTTTAAATAAAAGATCCAATGGAAATAGCAGGGGAGGAAGAAATCTTTTGGCAGATCAGCAGTTGCCAGGGTGTCTTTTCATGCTCTGGCAGTCGTTTGGAGTCTTACCCAAGAGCTAGGCCATTAATGAGAAGTCTAATGACTTCCATTCCTTTCCTTAAAGCATTCAGCATGTCACCAGTATTTATGAGGAAGCCTGCTGTAGCTACAGGGACATTATGTGCTTCACTGTATTTCAAGCTGAGAGATTTTGAAAATGGAGCATAAGTTTATCTATTTTGGGAGTTTTTTTGGTTGTTTCTTTTTTTTTTTTGTTTAAAGTCTCCCCTTCCTTCTGTCCTTTGCAAATAAATGTGCCACATTCCTCACAGCCTGAAGCTAAAGAAATATCTTCAGGCTTGTTGCCAGATCTATTTTCCTTCAAATATCTACCAAATCACCAGAAGCTCTTATTAACTGAGTGAACTGAACCTTCAGACAACAACTGTTCCAGTCCCTCCTGGGGATTTTCTATCTGCATATAGTAAATAATTCAAAGTTTGAAGTTTTGTACACTTATTCATTTAGTTTGCTTTATTTTTTTTCAAAGCTATCAATGGACTTAGCAAACAAAATGGCGGGTTTTATAACTGAGCAATTCTACAATTCTACTGAACAATTAAGGAAAAAAAAAATCCATCTAGGTAGATCTGTTTTCAGTTGTCTTCTTACAAATACTCCCTTTCCAAATTTCCCAGAGGGAAATTTGTTTTCCTTACCTTCCTGAGACCATGGTGACTTGTTAAGACTCCAGTTTTGCAAACACATGCTGCCTTAATGAAAATTTCAGAATCACAGAATGGGTCAGGTTGGAAGGTACCACAGAGCATCATCTGGTCCAACCTCCCTGGCTCAGGCAGGGCCATCCCAGAGCACATGGCACAAGATTGTGCCCAGACAGTTCTTGAATATCTTCAGTGGGGGAGACACCACATCTCTCTGGACAATTTGTTCCAGTGCTCAGTCGCCTGCACAGTACAGAAGTTCTTCTTCATATCCAGGTGGAACTTCTTGTGCATCAGTTTCTTCCCTCTACCTCTTTCCCTCTTGCTTGGCACCACCAAGAAGGGCCTGGTTCCATGCATGCAAGCATAACCTTATATATTTGTAAGACTTTTACCTTGGTTCTTTAGTATCTGTTTATCCTACGTTATCTAATAAGTTATCTTATTTAATGCAAGTGAACATTTTAAGACTTTAATTTAAACCCTTCCTTATTATTAGTCAAATTGCCCATCTACCTAAAGGATTACTATGTGAAAAAGAGAATTCTGGAAGTGAAGTGACAGTCAATAAGACCAATATGCTTTGAAGTGTAGAAATACCACTGGAATGCTAATTCAGTTCTTAAAAAGCTTAAATTGCTCACCTGACACATTTATTTTGCTATTATTTCTCACGGATGCAGAAAGAAGACTCCCTCTTTTCCAACCTTCTAAACAGCTTTGAGTGCACTATTGATATTCTTGTTCTCCAATCCATCACCAGTTGCCTTCAAGATTAAATAAATTCTGTTTCTCAGCAAGTTCCACAATCTCTTCTTGTAGTGGTTGTGCAGGCCTGATAAATACACCAATTCTCTTCCCATTTTTGAAACTGGAGAAACTCTCTGCCTTGTGTGCAGAGAAATCTCCTTTCAAATCAGAAATTTTTTCTCCAAGGGATGGAAAAAACGTTCTCCACTGTCATGCCATCTCCATTTCATTTGTGTTTTCCTCTTGTGCTCTCCTTTGGCCTCACAGTCTAAGGGAATTACACGTCAGTGTTTAGAGATAGGTGTCTGGCTTCATAAACAATCTTGGCTATGCATTAAATGAGGATTACAGGGAGATGAAACATCCACATCACTCATTTTCACCCTTTTGCCACTGTAGACCCCCATTGAGATGATATAGCGTGAGCACAGAGTGACATTTTGAGGAATCAAGAAAAAATGGCAGAATTTTTATTGGACACTGTAGAATTTTATCAGATGTACAAAAGTATTGCTTCTAGTAAATGCTACTTGAAAAACTTCTGAAAGCCTATTATAATCTCACTTTCTTCAGTGTATCTTTATGGCATTTCATTGTGATTAAGTATCATGGGGTGGTAAATGAGCCACAAAACAGCACAGAACGAGGAGTTAATATCCTCAGTTCTGTATTTTTTTTCTCTTGCTATGGCTGGAATTGTCCTGCTATTCTCTATCCACTGGTACATTTGTGACATATAACTTCAGCTATAATGCAGCTATATATTCTTTGGATGACAATAAAAAATGGAGTTGGATTTTATATCTTTATTACATATCAATGATCTCCAACATTTTCAAGCAGTTTCAAAATTATTTTTTATTAAATGACTCATAAAATTCCCCATGTAACGTGTACTCCCTGTAACCAGGCTAACAAGACTTAGCTAGTGCTCAGGAGTCTTTTAGAGCAGTATTTTTCATAGCTCCTGCTTGGTGTGCTCAGGTAGCAACAGCACACAAAAGCAGATTGTATCATTAATCTCAGATTTGATAGAAATAACACAAGGACAGAAGAACCGATTAAAATAAAAAGAAATATTATCACAGCCAAAGATAAGTGTTGATCTAAACGTCTCTGAAGGCTAATGCACTAGCAGAAATAATTCAACTCACTAATGTCCACTGCCTGAACATGCTATCATCAATCAGGACTCTCCCAGGACTTCAAGATAAAACCAAATGGAAGGAGTATTTGTGCGGAGCTGTTGTGCTAAGTGAGGAACAATCTCAAATGCCTGTGAGGCAAGGAGTGATACATAACAAATAGAGGCAGATTTATACAGGATTTGGGGCTAATCTCTGTTGGACTCGGGGCCCCTGAGACATTACATCTTGGGAAAATAATGGATGCCATTAAAAATGGCTATTTATTGCACTGTGCTATTTTTGACTTACAGGATTGGCTGTATTCCCTTGAGAAATCTCCTAAATACCATGGAAAATACATCAGTAGTCAATGGGAATTATAATGCCTAATGTGGGAGGTGTATTGTAAAGTTCAATTTAAAGCACAGGTCAGAGAAATCAGACAAGGGAAAACCATAATTGCATACCATCAATGAATCTAAATGGCTCTCTAATTATGATGCAGACTGTTAGGAGTCCAGTGTTATTGCATGAAAGAGACTTATTACTCACAAAAAGCTTTTTAATCTCCTATGTCCCAAGGAAGGGACACAGCAATGCACAAGGCTATTTTTCTAGTCAAAAGTGATGTGAATCTGTGCCTTATAACTGTGAAAAATTACAGTAATCAGGAAAAAACCCAACAACCCAACAACTTTCATTACAGCTAATATTTCATTTTAAGCCATGTGGACCATAATACGGAATTTTTCTCTGGTGTGATTTTTTGTCACAGGAACCCTTTTTGTTTGATTATTTTTAATGCTTAACCTTAAAGAATATCTGGTTGTTACCAATGTGGATGTGTATATATTTACACAACTCTAACCAGTGTATCAGAAGGTGTTTTTCCCAAACCAGCAAAATGAAGCCTGTAAAGAAAGGTCAAGGCAGTGAGTACTGAGCAAGCTGGGGGAGCAGGCTGCCTTGTCATACTCTGACCGCCAGAGCTTTCTAAAGGAAGACTTTGATCTTCTGTTATTGGCATAAGCAAGCACACACATTTTAGCAAGTACATATACTCACTGAATAGTACAAATAGAAGTACTTGAATGGAGGAATGCATGTGAATAAACAAAGTCATATCTATTGCCCGAAGGTGAGCCCTCATAAATCAAACTCACCAGGAAGAAACAGTCAACAGCTCCACTAAGTTTTCCATTAACAAACAGACACTCAGTTCCCTTATGAGGATTTATTTTTTAACTTGTAGAAAGGCAGCAACTGAGGATAAATATGCTGCCTCAGAGCTAGTTCATCAGTAAGCAGCAAATGTGTTGGAAAGCCATTCCAGTCCATTGGTAGGTAGCAAATGTTTTTAAAAGCCATTGCTGCCCAAAACTATCTTTAGCAAATAAAGCCATCGAGAACCCCATTGTATTAGGAAAAAAATCAGTGGAAAGGCATTGGAGATGAAGTTAGATTTCTGCTGGAGCTGAGAAGTGAGTAAAGTGGTCAGTGACAGTTTACTACCTTTTCATAATACCCATGCTTGTCGTATCTGAGGCCATCACAGCACGAAACTCAGGCACATTTCCCATCTCGCAGTGGCCAGCCTTAGAATTTTCCACATTCATCTCTCTTACCCGTGGGCTTCATGGTGAAACACTGAAGATATTCTGATATGTGAATCCTCACAGCTGGATAAGACACTTCCAGCTGCTGAGTAATCTCCTTGTAACATACAAACATTGAGCCCAACTAGCCAACAGACAGAGAGTCTTGTGTACAGGCTTTGTATTAGGCAAAGCATTTGTGGGGTACAGCTGGCCAGTTCTTGTACAAGAGCTGTTTTTGACACTGGGATAGTCATAAAATAGTACTCTCTGTTTACAAATTTAAACCCCTTTTTACATCAAATAGAATGGGGATCCAGGGGAGAAGTATCTGCATCTTAGAATGTTAGTATCTCCATGTAATTTACTGAAACAATCATTTTCCAGAAAAAAACCATTAAAAATTTACACTTAATAATAGATTTCTAATCTGAGCTCATAGTAAGGGTTTGGAAAGGACTTCTTATAATATGCTTAGTACATTTTCTGTAATCTGACAGTATGATCATTACAGTGACTTTGAGAAATGATGCAAAGACTAACCTTTGCATAATTAAACTAATCAGGACAAGTTTCACTGTGAGAGAAGATTGTTGAAGAAGCATTTTACCTGGTTTGTGGGAAAAGGAAATTCTTAATATTCCCCTCACCCCCACTTTTTCAATTTTCTTTCCTCTAATTTGATTTCACAGTATTTACGTAACAGTTGTAATGGGATTTTTTTCCTAACTACCCTATAAAACTGCTTTCCATCCTCCCCCACCATAAAAAAATACTTTTCAACTATTTAAAGAGATTTAAACAATTATCAAGTAACGTGAAAATTTGTTTGTCAAATGAACATTCCTGAAGTTACTTGCAGAACTTCATATACAGCTGTAGCTACTGTGCTTTTAGCACCTCAATTTTCCCAGTGCATCTTGAATAGAAGCTCACTGCTGGCAAAATAAAAAGAAAAAAATTCCTTACTGGTCACAAACCCCAACATATTACACATGTTCTGCAGTGTATGTGGTATCTCAAATCACCTTCTGTTTCCTTTGATGTTGAAGCTAAAGTTACCTGATTGTTCTCTCATTTTCTGTGCTGAAGGGCAGCTGCATTAAAGTCTCTCAAAGGAAATAACAGGAGGGCAATGAACTTCACCTCCATTACAAGTTAAACCTTGGCTTGTGCTGAGGATGACTGGCAGGTTCAGGGCTCTGCAGCCCTGGGCAGCGCTGGTCTCCCACAGCAGGGCTTGGCATTGCTCTCCTCTGATCTGGGACACTGGCTTACAGGCTGTGTGCGGTGTTTGAAGGACATGACATAGGAAAAAACCAAAAATCACCAGTCCTGTCAGCTGTCTGGGGTCTTTTTCAAGAAAATAAAATAATAAAGTGCATTGAATTCTCAGCTTCAGTCTGCCTGTGCCTTCCTCCTGCCCTGGCTGGAAGTGGGGCACAGGCTCTCAGTGCATAAACACCTCTCTGAATGCTTTGGTCAGAGTTACCACCCACCCACAAGTTCTTCCTACAGAGGACAATACAAAGATATCAAATGCAGAGAAATACCTTTAGTGGTAAAATGAAAAACAAAAGGAATGCTAATTTCTCGTCCAAACTAGCAAGTCCAAGCTGAGCAGATGCAGAAAAATCTATATCCACAGAAGGTCTCCATCATTACTGAATTCTAGCAGAGATCACCTCTCATAATAAACTTACAAATAATGACAAAAGTTGTCTTAAAAGGGGCAATGTCAACTCACAGGACATAATAGAGGCTCACATGTTATTGAATCAGGCAATTATTTCACCTCGAATCCAGAACACCCTGCTCTTCTGTCAGTGTCTCATAGTAATTACTCCTTCTGATAATTGCTCCTTACAGATTAATCCAAGATAACTTAATATCACTGATGTCATCCTTTCCATTATCTTATAACTTCAAGAACTTTTTATCTAAAGAATAAATCAATGTGAGCTGAAAAATGTTTGTAAAAATATATGTGATTGCAATGCAGCAAATCACTGGTTTTACCATACTACCTGCTCATTAAGAAAATTAATTATAATATGCACTAATATGTATATCCTTTGGTAATGGTATGGAGAGAAATTAAATAAATCCAAATTATTAGCTTCTTTCTATTAAAGCTTAGTCATACTCTAGATGTATGATGTTTTACATTTTCCAAAACTCAAAAGATTTGTTTAATATACTGAAATTTAATATTAGTTATTATTGATTTAAATTAGCATTTATTTGCTTCTTTTCTTAAGCTTCAGGATGTCCTCACTCTAAAGATATCTTCTGAGTGTATTAATAGTCCTCTTCTGAAAAGGAAGATTCCTTTATAATACTTGAATACAACAATATTGTGGGTTTTAAGGAGGTATTCCTAGCAGTCAAAGTAATAATCAAAGTAAGGCAGGAGAGCTGTCCACTTAATGATGCAAATACTATTAGAGAAAAGATCAATACCAACCCAGGGTGCTACTGAAATTGCATTCTCAGTTTCCTCTTACAGTTTTCTATTTCGCTCTATGATTTCAAGACAGCTCATTGCTCAGTATGTATGTACTGCTGAGCATTTACAGAAAAAGAAAATTGTCAGGTGTTTCCAGCATTATGGAAATTTCTATCCTACAGGTTTCAGCCAGCTGTGTTTTCTCTTGGACTAGTCATAGCAATAAAGACCACAGGAAAAAATGAGCACCATTGTTCATTGCAGATACTGATTTTTTCTGAGAACTTGTACTTTTTGATAGAAATTCATAGCCCTTATTATGGGTATTTTTCTGCAGCAATAGTGTCAGCATCAATGACCTGAACATCACAACCAATTCCTGATTAACTTCAGATTCCGAGATGAGTAGACAATCTCTTATTTAATATGTTGAAATGTAAAACTGTTTCAGGAATAAAATAATCTTTTGAATACTTTGTGCACAGAGAGGAACTAAAAGTATAGCGTGAGAGAAGATTTCAAGGTAACTGAACCCAAAGGTTTGACAGTGCTCTTTGCGTCTTTGACAAGGCTCAGAACAGCAGAGCACACTGCTAGTGCTGGAAGCTCACATTTTTACCCCCTTGCCCTTTCATCTTTTCAAAATTGTTCATGTCTATAATGCAGTCAAAGGAAAAGAAAAAAAAAGGCAACCTTTTTCTTTTTGTAAGACACAGGTTGATTGCTGTCTCTTTTTGAGAAGTAGTATTTGCAGAAATGAGGTCACTGTCTGAAATCACTCCCCCATCTGCTCGGTTTAGCCTGTGAGTCATACGGAGTAAGAAAAAAGATTATCTGAGCCAGAGTTACATGGGACTGAACACAATAGAACAGCACATCAACAAAAGAAATTACTACCCCACAGTTTTCTGTGTTCCTCTCTATTTGCTTACTAGCTTGGATGCATTAATTAAGAAAATCAATTGAAAACAAGGCAGTGAGAAAAAAAATAGTGCCTAATTGCGATTAAAGCAAGCAAAGTGATCCCAGGAGAAGCACAACAGTCAGGATGTAAAGCGAGTATTTTCAACAAGAAATGCTACAAATTTCATCGAGGATGAAATAATACCATTATGTCTTGTAAGTGCAACAGATTGGTGTGCCTTCTGGTCCCAAGACATAAATCCCAAAGAAGTGGCAGGCTCTGTGTACCTGGTGAGTGGGAGCACAGACACAAGAGCAAAACAGCAACATAACAGGTTAGAGGAGATATCAGCATTCTGGTGACACCTTGCACTCAAATCTTTTTCTGCTGCAAAGTTTGAGGAAAAAAAAGGAAGTTTATTTTTTTACTTCCCTGTTAATATTCTAAACAAATTTGATAAAATTCTCAGATAAAGAGAAAGGATGTCTTCCAAAATAGATAGTAATAAGATTCATTGAAGTCAACATTTATTTTCCCTTCAAATCTATCGAAGTAGGTCAAAATATTCCACAACTAATTCATGACCTAAAAATGCCACTTCAGATGTTTTGAAATTATCTGCAAAATTGGGTTTTAAGAATACATAATAATGTATGAATGAAATGAAAACTGAATAATAAAGTAGAAGTAGATCACAGCTTAGATCCATCTTTTGACCAAAGAGCTACAGATTTTGTTTCTTTTCTTGAAAAATAAAGTATTTCATGTTGCACATTTGCTCTGTGACATAGAGTTAACATGGAAAAAAAGACCAACCTGAGATGTGCTTTTCTGCATGATTCTGTGGGTGGCTTGCATAGTATTTATGGCTGTCTTTAGGAAGAGAGAAGAAGCAGCTGCTCACATGCTTTCTGCAGTGAAGAACTGGGAGCTGGCATCACTTTCGCCCCTACCTGAGCAGGTCCACCTGCACCCCTGGGGCTGACATCAGACCAAGCTCATACAAGAGCTCTTCCACAAGAGGAAGCTGCTGCCCTGCTACTGCTGCTACCTGGGCTTGGAGCCCCAGCTCAAACCCCAGCCCTGACAATCAAATCTCTGTTGAGAAGGGATGGGGCAAAACCTGGCACTTCCCCATTTGCAGGAGTGCCTGAATGCTGACCCCACACCTCCATAAAACTGAAGTTTCAATGTGTGTTTTTCTGCCCACACATACAATATCTTCATCTTGGCAGATGAACCCAAAGACAAGTGTTTGCATAGTCTTAATCAACAGCCTTTTGCTTTCAGTCTCAAATGTATTGAAATATTTCTTTGGTGCACTTTGTCAGGGATGCTACTCAAAGTGGGGAAGCCACTATTGGCACAGGAGAAAATATTGCCATAAACCCCATGAAATTTCAAAGTTCATCAAAGGGCAGCTTAAGCAGGAGGATTGTTTATTCAGTTCTTTGAAATGGAAAGAGAAGGAGGAACTCATGCAATGATTTAACAAGATGAGATATGCAATGTTCATAAAAAATAAAATTTTTTATGAAAAATAGAATTAATTTTAATTGTAAACTATTCAATATACTAAATAAAACATAGGTGAGGTTTTGTAGCTTGATTAATATCTTGTAGGAGGGATAGAGAATTAATATTTTCATACATTTAACAAATTATTATTTATTAAAGCATTTACTAAATATTTAAAAAGAGTTGGCAAAGTCCATTATTGGTAAACAAAGCTATAAGCTCCCTAGAAGTAAAATGAGGATCAAAATCAAGTCCTCATTGATGCTCAAAAACATAAAAATAAAAATGCCAATTCAGATAAATTTTTGTCATCTGTTGTTTGCTTGTATTTTTAATTCAAATGAGTAATTCAAAACCAGCTCTCACCTAGGGCTGCATACTCTTTTCCTTTGCTCTTCTGACAAGAAATTAAGCATGCAACAACCAATATGTAAACTAATAGCTGAAATAAGGGATTTTAAGTCTTAATTATGCAAGTTCAGCTTACATTTCTAGGATATGAGTTTGCATTTTGAGCTGGTATGAATCTTGTTCTTATCTAAATAAAAATTTCTCCCAAGTACTAAAAAAGAAGTTTAAAGGATTTTTATTACACCCTTAAACCAGCAAATTCTCTTTTTGCTCAACTTTGCTAGCTGGCAGTATTTCACTATTACCAATCTAAGAGTTAAAATACAGACAATTTGTAAGCATAAAAAGCCAATGCATTTACAGTAAAATTCATTTGGTGGCTACACTGATCTGCTGAATATTAAAATTTGTAAAATCTTTCACTTTGCCTAAACGCAATGGTAATGTCCCTGCAGGTAAAACAAGGTCAGTTCCCGTCGGTCTTTCTCACCTCACCCCAAGGACTGCTCCCTTAAACTAATAAGGCTGATTGAGCAACCAAATTTTCCAAACACTTCAAAAGCAGAACAATAAATGCTGACACAGCCAGCTGGAGTGTCAGCCCTGAAGGATCTACACCTCTGGTTATAAAATGCTGGAGAAAACCCAGAACTAGGAAATTCTACCAGCCAAGACAGTCTTTGTATGTTTCTGATAAAGATCTTATAGCTCTGTTTGCAACCCCAAAATGCTAGTAACACTCACCCCTCTGCAAAATTCTGCTGGCTCATGCCCATCCCCATAAATACTGGTACCCTTAGTGCATTAGTGACCCCGAGTTTGAGAACTGCTGCCTAGGTATTTCCCTCCCCTATGCTATATTTGTATCCAGTCAATGAATCCAAAATCCCCCACTAATTACCATCTAAGCTGTTATAAAGAACCTACACGTGTTACTGCACGGAAGAGGATTACTGTACTTTAAACTTAGCAAGGCTTGGTAATCCCGTGTACCGCAGCACTGGGCTCCATAAGCAATGAGGGTTTAGGGACGGCGCTTTGGGCAGCACTCCCTTAGCAGAGTGCTTCAGCTGGCACCACTGCTCTGCTTCTCTGCAATGCCCAAGAGGTCTGCTCATGATCGCTGTGCCACTTGGTGAGGAGCACATGAAAAAAAAAAACCAATATGTGCTGAGTATATCATAATTCATTTTTGCGTTTTAAGAATTCTTTTAACAATTCTGGAGTGTTGTTTCAAGATGATGATGGCAGATTTCCTTGATGGTATTTATGGCCTTTTAAAATGCATTTTAGAGTTATTTGGTTTCTGTTTAAAACAACCATGGAGGAAAAAAGTAGGCAGAACTCCAACCCTAAGAGGTCAGATAGTCATCTTAAGCCTATGCTTATCTCCCAATCCAAGTATTTCAGACATCTGAAATTCCTGTTTGATGAACAAGTTAGTACTTGAGGGCAACATGAGAAATAGAGCAAATGCTCCATTGCATGAAAATATGTTTTCAAATTTGACAAAATAATTTTAAAGCAAGCAAATAACAATCTTCTGGTCTTATCTACAGATGGGCGGTGAGGGGAGAAAGATGACTTTTTTTGCACACCAGCAAAATTTTATACAGCTCTATTAGGCAGCACTGAAAATCATTTCCTCCTAAAGACTTATATAATATCTTCCAAAGTTTGTGTCCTTCCCTTCCAAAGAAGAGAGGGAACCATCCAGTAGAGAAGACATTCTCTCAAGAGATTCCAAGAAGCTCATTTTAAGGAAGTCAGTGCTTACAAGTCAAGGAAATATCTATTATATAGGTAAGAAGCATTGGAGGACAGACTGGGAGACAAAAAAACTACTAAAAAAGTATACTTTAAAGGAATTTTCTAGGAGTTCATCTTAAAAAGACAGAGTGGAAGGCTTGAAAAAAAATCAGTGAAGAAAAATTGCTGAGTTACAAATTTTAGAAGACTGACTCCCCAAAACTCCTGGATTTTTCAAGTTTTCAATGACAAAGATGGTTGAAATATTAGATTATTTATAAGGTTGCAATACTAGATTATTTAGACACCACCACCAAGTTACATTGTGGTGAATGAAGAAGAAAATATTTCCATTATCAATAGCAGAAATAATCATGTCCACCACAGGGCATGGTCCATTGCTCATAAATTAGATTAATCAGATACAGTAGTTTTGTGAACATTTTACTGAAGACAGACTCTTTCCCAGTTACGAGTTTCTTGTCAATTTAGGAAAAAAGAGAAATCTCCTAAACAAATCATTTGCTGTATGCATTTTCATCTATGACGTGTTTATCCCAAGATGTGGAAACATACCATGTCACCAAGGAAGGATTTGCTTATGCAGTTAAAAAAAAAAAAATCAATGTATAGTACAAATATATAAAAAAACCCCAAAATTCCAAACAATGTTTTTACAATATATCTTAATTTAAAAAAAAACCAAAAAAAACCCAACAAAACCCATGCTAAATATTTTATAGGTGTCTGCCCCTGGATTGAAAACTCTTCTGCAGATGTCACTTGTCTACAAAGGTCCAAATTCTGCACAGTATTTTTCATTGAACCCAACTAAACTCTTTGTCCTGGTACTTTCTGACCTTGGAGTCCATGGTTAAACACCTGTCCAACAATTTTTTAACCCAAAGTAAAGGTAATTTCCCTTGTGTCCTCATTCAGTTATTCTCAAGTCATTGAAACATAGGAAACAATGTCACAAAAAACACATCCTCTATAAAATTTCTAACCTTCATGTCTCAATCCATGAAGTCAGCAGAGCAGTAAACTTCAGAAATGTGAACCTAGAGCAAACTGCAGAAATGTGTAGGCAGCATTGAAGTGAAACACCACGGACACCCCAAAAACATTCTATTGTGTCCCAGCAGAGCAATTACAGAAGACCAGAGGATTTTTTTGGTTTTTCTCCCAGTGGTCACTTAATCTAAATTTTTTTGGTGCATGCTTCAAAGTTTTTTTATTAGGAAAAAAGGTATAAACTTTCTATGGCTTCTATTATTTCCCTGCCCTTGTGGTGTAACTTCAAATTTCTATATAATGAGTTAACTATGTTATATAAGGTATGATGAGATCTGTCTATAAAGATTGTATGCTTTTGATTGAATCCAGCTAAACTCTTTGTCCCAGCAACTCAAAGCTCTAACTTTCACAGATAAACTCCTTATTTCCTCAGGAAGTCAGTAACTCAAAATAAGGGTTGTCCAGTGGCACTTTCTTTTATTGTGGTTATAGAAATCCAGTCAGAGAAATCCACTTTAAATAAGAAAATGTTTAAAATTTCTATGTAATACTTTCAACACTCCTATTGAGAGGTTTTGTGCATGACAGTATCCTCGATTTTCTTCTGATGGTGTCTTGTTATTTGTCTCTGAACAATTGGAATTCAACTTCTCAGGAAGTGCCTGAGGTCCCAAATACACTTCCTCTATATCAGTATACTTAACTTTCTCAGTCTCTCAGTTTGGCAGTGCTCTTCTGAAATTCCTGTGATCTCATATCAGCTAACATCAACAACTTCATAATGATAATAATGAGCTTTGCTGTCCTTGTATATAAATCTAGTCACTCTGGAGTGTCCAGCCTTCCTTATTTAAATGCTAAGACTGAGGACTCTATGTCTGAAAAAGGTCATGATTTGGGTCCTCCAAGAGTATTTACAAAATAAAAGGAAATCCCACAGATTTCTCTTGCTTCATGATCCTGCAGGGCAAATACATTATCATAGTTTTCTCCAAAGATAAAATCTCAAGTCTTGTAATGATCAAGGCTTTGAAAATTTATTCTACCTGAAATCTCTCTCATTGTTCCTGACAGAGGACCCATGGGGAAAAATTTACTTTGAGTTGACCTTTTAAAAACTATTTAACACAGTATTTTTGTGATTAAAATTATTAAATTACCTGTGAGCAATAAGATATTTCTTCACACGTGTAACTAAAAGGCATCACAAAATAATGGGTGGTTACATTGGGTAAGATGATAAGAGAACCAGTCCAGAGGCATGCACAGGACCTGATGCACTGCTGACTTTCTGCATAGCTGGGTTTAACCTCTTCAGCAACCATGGTCCTTTTCAAGCTGGTTCCACAAGAGGCATGAAAAAAGGACAGATTATCATCAAGCATTAATTGAAATTCCAAAGTTAATATGACTTTAAAATATATTTTCTTTATATTATGTAATCTTTTTAATATGTAGCAGTAATCTTGCAGCATTATAGTCTAAGATTTTCATGGAAAGGAAGTAAAGCTGTAAACAAATAAGGCAAGCTTGCAGCCACTGTTCCTTCAGAAACTGATAAAGTTACTGAGACAAAAGCTCTCATATTTCCTCTGCTCCAGCTCTATCAGTAAGTCTAAGAAAAAAGTGCTGTCTCTCCATACAAACCCTTCTTCCTTTCAACACTGTGATTAATCAAAAAATTTTGGGGTCAGTCTTGACCCAAGTGGCAGAAGGACATGGCTATTATATTCCTGTAGAAGTGAAATTAGTAGGAGCCAACATATACTAAAGATGTGCAAGACTGGAGGAAAAATAAATGCATCTTACAGCAAGACTCCAGTCTTTCGGAACATACATTTTCAGCTGCAGTAGCGCTTTCCCAAAACATTTTTCCTTTCCTCCTCTACAACAGCACGCTGGAAACTGCTCTGCAGAGACCTCTCCTCCCTTCCCCCACATCAACATTATTCTTCACATCTTCTCTCTTACACCGAGCAAATGATGCAGAAAGAGTAGCCAGTGTTTTCCTCACAAAACAATTTGTTGCCTGTTAGAGGGCATATGGGCAGGACAAGCGCTGCCTTCAGCAGGGTATCTGTGCCCTCTGTCATTATTTTCTGCTCTTGCTGCCCGTTCCTAGCTCAAAGCAAGCCCTGCTTCCGTCCGCTACTCGGAGCAGTCGTTTAAAGGACAAGAGTTTTTTTGTAGCTGTGCTGCAATTCACAATGCCAACACAGAGAGCCTCATTCCTTCTCCAGGTTTTGTCTAGGAATGAGCACAAAAGATGGGATGGGGGAAGGGAGAAAGGGATGGAAGGGTGTCCCAATGTTTCTTCTGGCATATATCATATTCCTTGCAATGTTCAAAGACTTAACATATTAACTGGGTTACCTACAAAATATTAAATCATTATAAAAATATTAAAATACTCAAGGGTAAGTTATTTTCATTTCTGTAACTACAGAAGAAGAAATACTTTTTTTTTAAAATTTAAAGTAACAATCCATGTCTGACAAATACTTTTTAACTTGTATTCAAACCTACTAGCTATTTTGGGAAGGTACTTATTTTTAAGCACATGATAGGTAGCAAACACAAATATTGCTGAAATTTATCTACTGTAATCCAGTGCTACCATTTCATATTAAAAAAAATTAAATGTGATTTTCCAAGACATGTTCTTTTTCACATTAGTTGTTTCATGAGTCCTTTTGCGAGCCTCTTTATTCATAGCCACTATTTTATAGAACAAAATCACGTGCACTAGCAGATGAAAGCAAAGAAACAGCATTTCAGTTCCTGGAGATCTAAAAAATCATGTTACCATGCCAAACAAGACAAATTAAAGTCCTCCTACCATCAGTCATCTCATCATTGACCTTGCTTTGAATATCCAATATCCAGACTAGATAGAGTTTTAGTGTACTTAAAACAGAGGAAAGCTATGTTAGATTTAGAACAGCTCAGAGAGGGACCTACAAACACAATTGCATGGGGCTCTGACCCCCAGGGAAAGTAACAAACAGCAAGTTCCAGCTAAGTTATGCTTTTACAGATACTACTATTTCTTAGATTATCATTTTACAATTACTATGTCTGCTAGCTGTAGCCAAGCATAACAGTGAAAAAAAGATATCACAAACCTGTGCTATGATCTTCATTTTCTCTCTGAAAAAGAGCATGCCTAGCCTGCCCTATAAAAATTTTCTCATTTAGCTGATTGCTCTTTATTCCAATCTCAGCTAAGCATTGCACTATGGATGACAGTCTCAACATATCTCTAGGAAAGAACTCAGTTGTTTCTTTCTCTTTTATGAATGTTTAGGTAGGTAAATTGCATTCAATCAAATTTTGCTTTGAGGGAAGCGTTTGACCCATTTGATACAGAGAACCAATCAACACTCACAATTCAGTCACTGAAATGAAAAGATTCCCTTCCATAAACAACGTGTGTGCAATAGGTGACAGAATTAAATCAAACCTTCCCTGAGACAAGGAGTATACAGTGGGATAAAACACCCCTTGCTCCATATAACTTTTATCTCCTAAAATCAATTGCAACTTCTTCATGTAAAAGGTTATAAATTTTGCTACAGTTCATTTATTATAATACAGAAACAGCCATCATGCATCTAGCAAAAAAGAAAGCGTATGGCACACTCCAGGTCTGCCTCCCTATCCAAGAGGCAGAAGCAGTCTGTTGCACAGGTAAATAATGAGGTGACAACAGAGCTGCTGCCTTCCAGAGAGGCTTCCCATGGTTCTTCAAGCAGCAGCAGTGAGGGGCAAAGGAAGGGCTTTGCCCTTACTGCACCTGATGGCAACATCCGACTGGTATGTGTAGAGATTTTGGTATAGAATTCTGGTCCATGTTCAAGGAAAAAAAAAAAAACCAATTATCCTTCACGAATTTAAATCCTTTGAAACCCTATGAAAGGCTCAGACAAAGTATTTTTCCTTTCTGCATGTTTTCATATAAAGTTGAAATAAAATTTGCTGTGTTATTGAAATGAAATCCTGAAATTGGGCTGAAAGCTCTGCAATGAAAGAACAATGCTCTCACATTGTGCCTGCTTCAAGATGGAATTTTCTCGGTGCCAGTCTGTGTCATTGGAAAATGTCATTGAAAAATGTCCAACTGACTTTGGGTAAGTGTCTGACTTATGAGAGGTGTATCTCCACCTTTGGGACAGAAGAAAGTGGAAGTATTGGCCCTTAGTCTTGACCTAAAAGAGTGCAACAGTGTGTTCTCTGATACTTGAAACTGATGGCAAATCTAGCTTACCTCCCTGATACACAAGGACCGCAGGTATTTTTAGGTATAAAAATATCAGAACTATTTGTGTACTGAAGGGTGCAGAATAGCTTGAGAGCAACACTAAGCTTTGTAAGAATCGACATGACGCATTCACAGCCCTCTTTGTTAAATGCCACACGAGATTACATTTTTCAGTGCTTTAGCCCACCATCTCTGCTACAAAATTCACTGGTTTCTCCAGCCTACCTCAACATTGAGATTTTTTTGTTCTTTCACACAGCCGGCAGTCTGGCAAGCTAATCGTCCTCTGCTGATTCTACCAGATGCCTGTGAAATAGAAAGCTGCCCACCACCAAAAACTGGCAGTTTTATGACTGTGACAATTGCTTGTGGCAAAATTATAATTAGTACACCAATGTTGCTATGCATTCTAAATTGGATCATACTGATTCCTGCTCCAGTTTTTTCAGACACTCTGAATATGATTTTTAAACAATTGTGAAAACAGCTGCATGCTGATTGCCATTAAAACCAACATCCACCAGATCACAGCATCAAGCACAGCAATGTTTCTCTTGCTACACCAAGAGATGGTGTCAGTGGCAAGCACAATGTTGTACTGGTCCAGGAAAGGCTGTCTTTGTTGTTCCCAGAGCATAAAGCATCTTTGAGTGATTAGAGATAACAGCTCATGTAATGTCTCCAAGTGGTTGCAGACATGCAGATTACACAGACTTTTTGCTAAACAGAACACTTTATACAAGGCTGTTGCTGTGATTAAATATTTTTCGTGTGTTTCCATTCCAAACATTTTTAAACACCTCTAAGCAAGGGAGAGTGGGTGGAGAAATATGACATGCAGAGAAAAATACTTAGAAATTTAACATTTTACAAAAAATGCTCTTGAACAGGTCAGAAATGTTGTGCTTCTCTCTGATTGCTGCCCAAAAACGGCTCTCATGTCACTGCCTGATCTCTGTGAATATGAAAGATATAACTCCACCAAACTGTTTTTTAATACAGGTTGCTCAAGAAGAGGACAAGCAAGGTGCACACCTCGCTTTAACCAGTGTGGCAGGTTATTTGCAAACCGGCGTAGCTGGTGCAAGGTCTCATGGAGATGTTTGGTGGAGGGGGAGGAGACATCTTTCCAAGGAAGGTGGGTCCTCCTGGGCCAAACAAGAACCATCACAGGTGGTGGTTTCTCACCATCCATAGCAAAGCCTAAAGCCTGCCTGAGATCAGCTGCAATGCACTTGCAGACTAGTGAAACCAGCCTGTTGTGAAATAGGGAGTGCAGCAGGCATGCTAAGTACTGTTTGAAGGCACTTGAGATAAGAGTCAAGATGAGATGCTCTGTTTGTGCCAGACAGCTGTGTGGCAGGCTAGAGGAATTTTCCCCAGGATGCTTCTCACCGCAGGGGTGATGGCAGGCGCCAAGACTCTGGACCATCCCTGGACCCCAAATCAAACACTTTTGGACAGACCCACGAGGAAGCCCAGCAAACATTCCCAGCCCGCTGCACACAGAAGGAGGTGAAGGGTGGGCAGCCCTTGCAATAAGCAGGAAAGTTTTGCCATACATGTGCTAATTGGCTGTTTGTGAGTTATATAAATCATGGAATGGTTTGGGCTGGAAGGGATCTTAAAGATCATCCAGTTCCAACCCCCCTGCCACAGTCAAGGACAGCTTTCTCCAGACCAGATTGCTCAGACCTCCATCCAACCTGGCCTTGGGATGAGGCATCCCCAGCTTCTCTGGGCAACTTGTTCCAGTGCCTCACTACCCTCAGTACCCTCAGAGTAATGATTTTTTTTTTTTTTCTAATATCTAATCAGGGCCTGCTCTTCGTTTGAAGTCATTGCCTCTTGTCTTATCACTACACACCCCTGTAAAAAGTCCCTCTCTATCTTTCTTGTATGCTCCCTTCAGGTACTGGAAGGCTGCAACTAGGTAACCCTGAAGCCTTCTCTTTTCCAGTCTGAGCAATCTCACCTCCCTTAACCTTTATATGCAAGGTTTTTAGCACCACCACAAGCACCACAATATGAGATATCTTTGCATTGGTTATAGCAGAGTAGCACTTGGGAAAAAAACATTGCTGGTCAGAGCTCCCAACAGGGACTATTCAAAAGAACATACCAGGAGCAGTGGCTCTTGCTTCCTTAATGATAATGTGCCTTGTAGGCATTCAGTGATGGCTGCAGCAGATATGAATGAAACAACATTCACACACTGCCGCTACATAACCTGTCCTCCCATTTTGATTTTCTACAAGGTAAGTGTAAAGTCATGAAGCAAAAAGGTTTGAGGAAACAGATTGCAGAGCAGTCAAAGCCATTTACAAGCGTTTACTGTAAGGGAACTGTGGGAGAACAGAAACCCTGTGCCTGAGAGTCTCCTGCACACAGCTCACACAGCCACTGTCACGGACATGTAGGTGTCTCAAAGGGACATCACAAAGGGAGTGATCAGCAGCCAGCTTTGAAAAACCCAACTCTTGAGCAGGGATGTGCTGATTATTGATTGCTGTGGTCACCATCATTGTGCTGAGGACCTAAACACTTTTATTGTTCAGGATAGGCCTTTCTGCTGCTATTGCAAATGCCATTGTCTTTTAAAAGGAAACACACTTTTCAAGACAATTTCATTATTCAAGGCCTGACAGAGAACAAACAAATCACCCTTACTCATGCAGTGATTAGTCCAGACAAAATGAGAAGAAAAAAAAAAAACAAAAACAGAAGCTGTCCTCCTGGGCATCTCCTTTATCATTCTCCTTAACGAATGTTAAAAAGGAGCAAAAGGAAAGAAAACATAACTCAAACATCAAAAAATTAATACCAGCTTAAAATGTCTCTCTTGAATAAGGAAAAGTATCAAATCAATTGTGTGGCAATACAAAAATTCTAGAAAATTCAATATTCTTATGTTAGCACAATGCAACACATTAATATTGGCCCAAGATAGTATTGAAACTACAAACTGTAGTTGAAAGCAACAATTCTATTCCCATAACAATGTGTTTTATCTGAAGTAAGGAAGGAAGGAAGCAAAAATACCCCCAGATTTGGGGTTTTTATGCATCCATAGGAAGAGAGTCCGTGGGGAAAAATCTCTACTACTGTAGGTTAGCAATGAATGAGGGACAGGTGGAAAACCCAATAAGAACAATATCTCATGGTTTTTTTCCAGGAATGACACAGAACAAATAGCAAACACTGCATCACAGAGCAATTGTTTGTGTATTACAGGGTTTTCTCTCACTGGTGCTTTCTCTATTTTGATGGTCTGTAGAGTTTGGTATCACATAGTGTTTGGCATGCTGTGGAAACAAACAGCAAATGGGAAACTGTTGATCCAGTTAAACATTAGCAATTTATAGGCAGTTAGCAATTAAGTGGATTGATCATTTTGGTGCTATTTGGAAAGCAGCTGGAAGACTTTAGGGATGTAATGGAAAAACTACAATCAAAAGCAATCCAGCTCCCCATCTTCTTCAAAACAGCTGCTTCTTTTCATTCAAGAACTTTGCATGTCTTGCTTAAATTTCCTATTGCTTTGCATATTTTGTGAAAAGCATTTATTAAATTATAATATCTTCTGTGTGCTTTTTAAATTGACAATAAAAATTACCAGAAATTCACAGCAAAATTCCACACAAATGGATGAGAGCAAGAAATCACACATGAGAATTTGCTCCCAGGTTGTCTCTCACTTTGTTTCATGGGTGCATATGTGCTACCTTCAATGACTAACATTTAAACAATTAGCACAAAATCATTTTCTGAATACCATGGTTTGCACAGGTATTGCACAGGTTTGCACATCATGGTGATGAGCTCTATGCAGTTAAGGGTGCATATGTGTGGATAATGGAGGAGGGGAAGCTGTGTTCATCCCTGTGCATATCTCCAGATGTTCAAAACAATGGGAGCCATCATCTCTAGCACCAGCACAGATACTACAGTGCTCAAAGCTCAGTTAAAAAAAAAAAAAAGATTTTTATCCATTTCCAGAAACAGTGAATAGCCACAAATGTTGTGAATGTAGGGGCTGTATTTCTCCAGCATGTTCCCCTGCTGCCTCATCCACTATTTTCTCCATGGCCGCATCCCCAAACCCTACCACATAGCTCCCCATGTGGAAAACCAGTACCAAAAAATGAACTCCATGGAAATATACAGCTTTTATAAGATGCTAGGCAATTTAGCTATTAATAACACTTGACGTCAGACCTTCAGGGAAGGAAAAATGCTCCTGAAGGGGAGCTAAAATAGGCCAGCTTCAACTCAGTGCGGCTACGAAAGCTGCAGCTGGCCAAAGGCAGCCCCACTGCAACTCCCTTATCCAGAGTAACAGGGCTCTTTAAACTATCTCTCCAAGATCTCTGTTTTCAGTGATTTTGCTGTCAGCAAATTAAAAACAATAAAGAGGCAGATAATATACTTGTAGTAATTTGAATGCTATTTCACGTTAATTAGCCAGGTCAGCCTAGCTGCAACACTTGAATTAATTGTGGGAAAGTGGTATCATCAGTTCACTGCTAGGTAGCACTGACAGAGCTGTTCAGCAGCTAATCCATCATTCAGAGACAGCAGTTTGAAAGAAGATACAAAGCTTCAGGCATTGCTTTTTCTCTGTGACCCACTGATGAAGCCTGTTATTAGTATTAATGTTTTATTAATGAAGATGTTAAAGGAAAGAGACATTTATGGACATGCTTGGACTTGGGACCCCTAGCTCTCTGTACCATGGTCCATTTCCCAAAAGGACAGAACAATTTTCATTCCAAAGCTGTCTTTGCTTCTGTGGCTAACACAGGCCCATGGTGACCCAGGCTGTGTGCCATGCAGCAGTGCTCCCCTCCGTACCGCCACTCCCACCAAACTTGGTGCAGAAGGACAGCATCAATTGTGAGGAAAAACTTGCTAGCAAAAGGTTTAGCACTGCAGCAGCAGAGCCCTGTTTTCTCCCTGACCCCAGCACTGCTCTGTTTTGCTCAGTGCTAGCAGAAAGTTTTTGCAGCCCCAGGGGAGCCTACAGGACCCCTGAAAGCACCACTCTGCTTTTCTGAACAGCCTTTTGCCTGTCTCCACTATAAAGTTATTATCTCACTTTGTTTTTCACAAATGCTGCTTAGAAAGCCCAGTGACAACCTGCTTAGAGAAAAAGGAGCATTTGTCCTCTCTGAATGCAGTACAGCCCACATACAAATATACCTCTTAGCTATAAAGGATTCCTTCTTCTTTCCAAAAGTAATTGGTAAGAGCTTGCTCACTATAAGTCAAGTACAGCTGATTGAGAGGGATTTTTGTTAGTATAGAAATAATTTTACCTGCATGATAAAACATTAAAATACTGTAAGCAACCACAGTTTGCTGCCATCAGTTAGAAACATTTGTCATACAAAAACAGATAGTTAATGGGCATGTGAAATTGTCTCATACTGATACCAGGCCAACAGTTTTTTATTACCCAGTTTTTAGGGCAGTTTCCTCAACAAAAGGCATCAAATTGGGTAAGACACTTCCATTGGATTAACCTACTGGGTCATTTTCTGACTGTTAATACAACCCACTGCAGAAGTTGACATGTTTTAAGTATCAGCAAAATTTTTATTCCGTTTATATACCACATCATTAAAAGAATAGTTTAGCTGTGGCTTTTTGACCTAACCAAAGAAAAGACAGTAAGCCAACAGAAAGAGTCTGACCTAGCTGATCACACTTTTAGGTCCATAACTTCTAAGTGCAAAAGGTTAAAAATAAACAATACTAACTGTCAAAACTTTTTTTCCTGGTTAGGCAGTGTGCAATTGTTTTGCTTTTTTGATTCTCCCATTGAAGGTAACATATGACCACATAGGAAAATCTGCCCACGCAGTGCACAAAGCATCCACATCTTTTCCACCCATCACAATATTTTAAACAAAACTATTTCTTCCCTCAAATACAAGATCCTAGCATATCTGCCACACCTTCTCCCCCCACCCCCCCCCCTCAAGAAAGGCAAACAGCATTTTAATCCCTGAGAAATAAAGATCATTTTCTGTGTGTAGCTAATATGTATGGTTGCTATGGTGACACAAGAGTTGGCTAAATTCAATCAGTTCTCCCTATTATATGGTATTTTGTTTAAGAAATCACTGCTTCAAGAAGAAAGCTCCCTTACCCCCTTTCCCTTCCCCCATCATTTAAGAGTACTCAACAAGTTCATTACTGTACTGATCACTGTGACACCATGACCTTGATGTGAAGTCTCTTCTTGAGGAAACCCCCAATGAGCACCAAGAATAAACAGCTAATCAACTGTGAAGACATATGACACATTGCATTCTCCCTTTACCTTCCTCTATCTTATTTGATACATTCCTGAATACTTATACACAAAAATAGCCTCCGCAAAGACATATTAAACACACCACTGACCTAAGCAGCTGGATTGCTCCTTCCTCCCACCCCCATCAAGTTTTCCTTTTCTGACATTTCTCAAAGAAGCAGAATTCCATTTTCAGCTATGCAGAAGTTTAGCCACAATGGAATCACTTTGAAACCCCACAGTAACATGTGTAGTGTTCAACATCAATAGGACTGGGAGCTTTTTAGTCACTAAAGGAAAGTTCCACTTTCCAAATAAGTATTAAGGCTTACTAAGAGAGTTTGAAAAAAAAAAAAAATTGATTGAAGTAGATGAGACATGAGCTCAGTCCAATAAATATGTCTAAAACGGCCATAAAAACAGTGACAAACGAGTATAGTTAATATGGGATCAGAGAAATCTCAGCACAGGAAAGACATGGACTTACTGGAGCTGAAACACCTCTCCTATGAAGAACAGGCTGAGAAAACTGGGGTGGTTTAGCCTTGTAAAGAAAATGCTCCAGGGAGATTGTGTTGTGACTTTCCAGTATCTAAAGGGGGTGCTTTAGGAAAGATGGGGCAGATGTTTTAGAAGGGCCTGTAGCAATAGGACAAGAGGTAATAGTTTTAAATTTAAAAAGGATAGATTTAGGCCACAAGGAAGAAATGTTTTACAATGAGGGTGGTGAAACACTGGAATGGTTTGCCCAGACAGGTGCCTGGAAACATTCAAGGTCAGGTTGGATTGGACTCTGAGCAACGTGCTCAAGTTGGAGACACTCCTGTCCATGGTGGGGAGGTTGGACTAGATGAGTTAGAAGTCATCTTCAAACTACTCTATGATTTGATAATTCCACATAGCACCCAGGGTGTTTGTCAAGGCTTTAAGAACCTGGTTGTTAGATTGTTAATGGGTTTGTCTTAAAACTGAGCCTTTTGTGCCCTACTTCATGATGCAAGCAACCTCTAGAGACTCCGTAGTAAAAATACAGAGAACAAGGGCACAGAATGCCTCTACCTTGCCAGCAGAGTGAAACAGTGGTCTCTGTGCAACATCTTCAGATAATTGTGGTAAATTTGAATTTGAGCAAGACTTTTACCTAGGCATATAGTAATAGACAAGGGGCAATGCCTTTATACTGAAAAAGTGTGTCTTTAGATTATGTATTAGGAAGAAATTATTCACAATGAAGATAGCAAGACCCTGGAACTGGGTTGTCATCTTATTGCAAAAGTTCCATACCTTCTCAGCGATTTTCCATGGGCAGCTCCTCGCAGCACTAACTTTTTCTTCACAGCACAGCCAACATACTCCAGTTCTCTTCTTGATCAGCTAACCCACTCTTTTATAGCATTCATCCACATTGGACACAGCTGTGGCCTGTTAAGGGCAGGCTTGCTCCTAATGTTAGGTAATTAGCACAGCTGCAACTCCTCAGGGATGAGATTGCCTTCTGCACTATCTCTATTCTCTCACATTCTATCCCCCCACAGAGCTAGTTACCCTGAGAATCGATGCGCTGTTCCCAAAGTTATTAAGGTTGGATGGGGCTTTGACAAACTGGACTAGTGGAATGTGCCCTTGTCCATGGTGGGAGGATGGAATTAGAGGACCTTTAAGGTTTCTTCCAACCCAAACCCATCTGTGAAAACTGCAGACGTTAGCAAGATGTAAGTTTTTTACACATGCAGAGACTAACACTGAAATCTGGGAGTTTCAGATATGCACTTCCTTTTTAACCCTGTCCACCCTTGTTGCCACTCATGGAAGCAGGATCCAGGTTTACTGATGGCCTTGAGCCAGTGCAGGGAGAAACAAATTGTTTCACTTCCTCATCCTGCTGTTGGAAAAGAAATACTGCCAGAATTGATGATCTCTTGGGACAGAGAATAAAGCCTGAGCTGAGGCAAGCTTTGCACTGTCTCTGCAGCATCTCAGTAACATTAGGGGTTCCTTTCAGCTTTTGTCTTTTGCTTCTCATACTTGCTGTTCATTCATCATAGAAATAGACAAGCTCATATTTTAATGACAACTTGAAAGATCTCTTTTCGTCTCTTTCTAGCCAAGGACATTGAACTCAACTCAAAATACTGTTTCAAAATGTTTTCCCCACTTAAAAACCCCAATGAGCTTTTAATACACATTTAAGAAATGCTAAAAAATGTATTTTATGCAGCAGTTGGAAATTATGCTAATCCTAACAACCATCTTCCAAATTCAAATTGTTGCAATAATAGAATTGTGTAAATTTGTATTGTAAGAATGCTTATACCACCAACATGGCAGCACAAAAAATCTCACATCTAACCAAAGGAACTCTCAATAAGATGTATGGCTCATAATGGTGACAAGCCTGAGGCCATTTATTTGCCATAATTCTTCAATTCCACTTTTATTTTTATTCTAAAGTTGTATAGTTAAACTGACAGTAAAGAAAACAAAGCCACAGGTAAACAGAGAATTGTAAGGTATTTTAATGTAAAAAAAAAATTCAAGGTTTTAAAAAGGATTGTCTGCCACAAATCTGCAAAGCAAATCTGAGACTATCATGGAATGTGTTATGTTATTTGCATTCAATTATTTGCACTAAGCCCTCACTGACTGATGCCTGGCAGAAGAGATTTATTTTGTGCATCAAAGGATCTTTCATTTGGAGTTTACAATGAGCAGATGGGAGCAACTGAGAGTAATAATCTTTCTCTCCCAGTGTACTTAAATAAGTCACCAGATATTGCTTGGTGTTAAAACAGAATGGAGCTAATGCCCTCTATAGATATTACTGAACTTTCTATGCAGAGAAATGCTTAGGAAGTTTAGAGAGTTGTTTGGATAGTACCAAAAAGTCCTTTCAGGATCCTGCTCTTTACCGTGGGATAAAATAACTTTTAAAAGACAGACACTAATGGCATCAATAACTTTACTTGATAGGTACCATAGCAACACCACTACCAAACTCTGATGAGCTCTGGAAGGTGTCAGAAACATTTCAGCAGTTTTATTGAATTTTCAAAGCAGATTTACAAAGGTTAATGCACGTCAATTATTTACTTGCAAACCTTCTGAAGGTTGTTGGGTTTTGAAGCATGTAATTGATGGAGGAGCGTGAAAGTGGAGGCTTCATGGACTGCCTCAGCTAGATGGCATAAACATGCCTGAGAAGTCATAGCCCTTCTTTAGGGAGAAAGTGCTCCAAAACTTTGGGCCAGGGACCTTGCCAGCAGCTCACAATATTAGACAAAGTCTTTAAGTTACATTTTTGCTGCTGATTTGAATCTTTTTAGGTAAACCTAGCTTGAAAATGCAGTCACATGTAACAGAAAGTTGAAACTACCAAGGCAAATTATTTTGGCAGAAGATGAACTGTGCAAGGAGCAGAGATGGGAGAACCAGGAAGCCAACACTTGAGCTAGACATCTGTGTGAATGGTTGAAGAAGAAAGCAAGAAATTACAGGCAGCTTTTATAAATTCATCACCAAAATAGAACCCACATTCCTTTCTACTCTTTGCCTGCCCTTAATTCACCTTTCCTTTTGCTGTACTTGGGCTCATGTCCTCATTCACCATATTTTTTCTTCAGAGAAAGACTCAGAACTGGTGAAGCCCCAGTACCAGCTGGCATGAAAGCAAGGTCATTTCAGAAGAAGCATTACTAGGATGGCTTGGTTTTCTCAAAGAAAAGAAAATGGGAATGACAAGCTTAAAATTACTGTAAAATATGGAAATGCTTACTGAATACCTGTGTGCTTTTGTTGGGTTGTGGTTTCTGTTTGGGTTTTTTGTTTTTTGTTTTGTTTTTTTTTAAATCATGACTCTTCTAGATTTCCTGTTCAGAGAAGACACTGCAGCATAAATTTTAAAATAATTTGCATATACCAGCATTGAAAGATTTAACAAAAGGCTCTAGGAAACATTGATTTCCAAATAATTTTTGTTGAAACACTGAACACACAAAGCAAAAAAACCTGCCCAACATTTACACAAGCAGAGCATCTGTTTGTCTCACTGAGTAGAAGAAATAAAAAATATGTTTTTCCCACAGAAGAGAAAAAAATTTTAAGAAACTGATTTGTATTTGGTTCAAGAAGCAACCAAGATAGTCTCAGGAACTTCCTGCAACACCACAGTTCTGAAGAGACTGGCTTAGCCAGTCTTAGAATCTTAAAAGTTTTAGCTCTGCACAGATGTGAAATAACCCTATACCAAAGCAGCTCAGTGCTCAGCCATACCTAAATCTAATTAAGGCTCAACATTTCTGTGCCCATATCTTTGACAGTTTAATCCAATGAAACATACTCAGATTGGTACTACTGTATACTAACAGGATTAGTTCTTCTTGCCATCAAGCACATTTTACTAAGGATGGCTAATGTCACTCTACCTTCTGAGCACATTTTATGAAAAAGGACCCTTTCCACTGACTTACTGAAGAGGAGGAGTTTGTAAAGGGGAAATGAGCTGCAAGTTGTCAGGAGGGCTCTTCAGGCAGGTGCTCCAAGTCAGCAGAGATGTGGTGTCTTGAAGTATGAGTCAGACTCACATCACTGCACAGACTTGTAATCAAGGTAAGGTTCCATGGCACCTTGGATGACTTTCATTTCAGAGGGCACTCAGGACCTTGTGTGTCCCATATTCTCTGCTGATGAGTCTGGGTACCTGAGCTCAGCCTCACTTGGGACTGTTCCTGCTTCAGCACCCTAAACTTCACCTTCGTTGGTTCTAGCCCTTCAGTTCCTGTGGCAAAGCAAGCCATTTTCTCAAAAAACGCAAACAAATTTTGGAAGCCAGGAATTGAATGCCAAAAATGGTCCTTTGAGCTACTACACAGCTCCTAGAAGAGCAGTGGAAATCAAAACTTTCACAACAGAGCATTTGAAACAAGTCATATGCACTTTCCAAAGAGGAGGGTATGAGGATATTTGAAGCACAGGCACATACAAATATCTGGGGCCTAGGTAAGCTTGGTCATTTCAGTGTAGCTCTGCAAGGTGGGGGTTTTTGCAGCTATAGGAAGGAACTCTTTCCTCAGCTCAGCATATCAGCAACACAGCTTTCATTTAAAAAACACCCAAACTACACTTAAGAGAATGTAATGTCTGGAATAGATCCTCTTTTTGAAGATACTGGATGTACATATAACAAGGAAATAAGTTGCTATTTATAAAGATTCTCCTGAATACCTTAATCAAATAGGCATTGGTGGATAGCTGAGACAAATATTTCCACCCTCTATATTTCTACCTGAATTCAACAACTTATACATATAAATGAAAAGCCCCACAGGATTAATACATTCCCAGGTTTCATCAGCACCTAGAAATGGCTCATTTTGCACTACCTCTGATCATCTGTCCTCATCTGCTTGATTGCTAGGATTAATCTTGAAATTAAAATGCCCAACAAAATTTCAAAGATTCACATTACGTTCTACAGCATGGTGGTGTTTTTTAATTTTTAAATAACTTGCCTGTAATGCTGTGACTCAGAAGAAGTGTGAATGACAGAAGGAAACTTATTAGATTAAAAACAGTTTGTTGGAGAGAGTAGGGAAAATGAATTCACCCACAGGAACAGGTCCAATGTTTTATTTTATTAGCAGAGATTCAGGAGCCTTCTTCCCACTCCACTCTCCAGCTCATGCACTAATCAATGTTGTAAGGAGCCATTCGAGTCAAGGCCATACAAAGCCTGAATATGGATTAAATTTGTCTCAAATAATGTAAGAGTAGTCCTAAAGTTGAGTTCAGTTTAGGTTACAGCTTGAAGAAATCCATTCACCTCTGGATGTTCCAGAAGGTAGGATTTTCCCAGCTTTTATCGCAGAAGCCCCCTATGGAGATAGGTCCCCAAAAGCACTTTGCCTTTAGGTACTGAGCAGCCCTTCTCAGTCAATGCATAGCCTGCAGTACCTTAGCAGATTATTGCAATCCCCTCTATCTACTTTAAACATTTTCCTCAAAACAGCAAAAACCTTGCATATGCCAGCCACACGCTTTCCCACTTTCAGCCTTTGCCTCCAGGACCCCTTAATCAGGTTTTTTCCCCTAGTGCCACAACCGAAGCAAGCAGGTGTATTTGCATGCCCCAAAAGCAAGCCCCAAAAAGAGCTGAAGTAAAAGACAGTGCCCTTTTACACTCAGTGCTGAAATGAAGCCAGCAAAGTCCTGGTCACAGAAGTCACATTTTTCTCAGGAACATGAAAGTTTTCATCACTGACTCTCCAGCACACCATGAGACATGTCCTGGAACCACCTACACACACTCTGCCCTTCCGCACATCCGCACAGGAAATGCACAGGGAAAAGTTTCTAAGTCCACATAACACTTGTGTGCTGACCAAGTAACAGCAGTTATTCTTACAGCCCTGTCATGCAGGGTTAGAACAAGACTGTGGCAAGGGTTTTTGGCATTTGAAAGGCAAACTGTGGTGGAAGAAAAGGTTGTAGAGTGGAAGTCTAGCATTTGCCCACAAAAATGATTTCACAGTTATAAGGAAGGCAAAATTTGGGAATTGCTGGGAAAATATGAGGTAATGGTGATTAGTGCTGAAAGGAAAGAAGTAGCAGAAGGCTGGACCAAAGCAGGCTACATAGCAGTGCTGAGTTTAAAAAAAATCAGTTGTTGGTGATTCAAATGTATCATTAAGTATTTCTTGACAGTCTCACAACTTCTTCCACTGGAAGTATTCCTCAGACACAAACATACTGATATTTATTATAAGAAAGTACACTTTAATCTCTCAACAGATTGCTGAAGATCTGCCATTGCAAAGAAATTAAAGCACGCACGGAGAAAAGGGCAGATGGAGTAGGAGATACTGGTCAGGCAGCAGGTAGAAAGACAAGTTTATTTGGGCAAAAGAAAGACCTGAGCTAGAAAATTTTGTGCCCTGGAATTGTGTCCTGCTGTACCAGGATATTCAGTGTAAGAGAAGTGATTCTCCTTTAGTGGTTTTTTGTAAGGAACAGGCAAGTTACACTGTTCAAGGAGAGGTCCCAGCTAGCAAGTGCACACAGAACAGGCAGTTCAGCACTTGGAGTTGTGTGATGAACTTACAGCCAAACTGATATCAATTTCTGAAGGCAGTGACTCTGTCTTACCAGACTATCTTGTTGTATTTAGCACAAAATGATCAACTGAATAGAACAGTTCAGCATATTATCAGAAGAGGCAACACCCTTGTAGGACTTACCCAAAAGAGAAGTTTAAGGTTCTTGAAGAGAGTGATTTTCTTTCTTATCACTCAAATTTCCCTCAGTGTTTCAAATAAAAAACTTTTTTTTAAAAAATAAAAACTACTTAATGGAATAATTTATTCTGGTTTTCATTCATAGAACTGTCAGATAACATAGTAATTTGCTTCACATAAAAGATCTGAACATTCAAACATAGTTATAGAGAAACTTCAAAATATACACCTTTTCATTAAATCAGTATAATTATTTTGCTGTCTAAACAGAAAACATCTTTTACTAACTATTTAAAATACTGATATTAATTTTTTAAAAAGGTACAAAAATTCAAGATTTTTTAAAGCCAGTTCCCACCCACATGACATTCTACCACTCCACTGTGTGCTCACAAACTTGAAGGCTATGATTACACATGTGAAATCCACAGCTGCATTAGGATTTCAGCAGAAGGTATGAAACTCAGTTATTCAATACTTGCATCACATTTGGTGACCTGACAGATGTTTTACTAGCAGCTGGGAAAGAAATAATTGGCAAATTGAGCACACACTAAAGTAACACAATCTGCTTCTGAGAAGCAGGTGTAGGGTTCAGGACTGAAATAGCCACATACAGACAAGTGTATTAGCAAGATACCCCAGGGAAGGAATAAAAATTAACCAGCCTCCTGACACAGAAAATGGCAGGTGAAATATTCTAGGAGAGAGGAAAAATAGGGCTGGTTTACTTCAGATTTTGAAGAACATGAACCTGGCTTAGGTTTTGTGCAATACATATCTGTTAAATATAGAAAAGGTATATGCCACCTCAAAACTAAACTATAAAAATTCTTGTAATTCACAGATCACATAGGAACAGCTTTTTTTCTTTCCTACAAAGTAAGTAGACAAGAAAAAAGGAGAAAGTAATCTAAGGCTTCCATATGTTATTTTCAACCCATTTGACTACTGATATTACAACAAGCAGCCTATTATATCATTTTCCTTCTTCCTGTCTTTCAAAGGTACCTGTGGCTTTCTCAGGTCCTCTGAGTACAAGAAATGTCACATCAGATAAAATAACTGTGGTAATGGCAAGGCAATTTCAGGTTGTGAAATAGAATTGCAAAGTACAACTGGGGAAAAGCCCTAAATTGTGCCAAAAGACTGCTGAATTAATGCAGGCACAGAGTATTTAACATAAGCTTTTATGTTGGAAGCAGTTGCCTTGGCAAAACAAAGTTTTCTAGAAACAGAATAAAATCCTTACAGCTTGTTGTACTGAACAGGAGCAAGCAAGCAGGAAGGACAGAGCTGCACTAGTGTCTGCCTCTTCTGTGTGCCTTTAGTGTCACTCCTCACTCACTGTGCGATTAAAAGAAACAAAACCTTTGATGTCATTGTGGCTTCATGTCTAATCAGTGATGGTGGTCTATAATGCAGTTGCTTAGATATGCATGATCTTGGTTTGGGAGAATGAGGCCTAGGACTAAATCATAGAGTGAGGGATTGGCTTGAGTTGGAAAGGACCTTCAAAAGCCATCTAGTCCAACCCCCTGCCATGGGCAGGGACACCTTCCACTAGACCAGGTTTCTCAAAGCTCTGTCTGATGTGATCTTGAACACCTCAGGAAGGGAGCATCCACAACTTCTCTGGACAATCTGTTTCAGTGTTTTACCATCCTCACCATTAAAATTTTCTTCCTTATATAGAATTAAAATATTCCCTTCCTCACTAAAATCATTGCCCCTTCTCCTGTTACTAAAAGCCCTTGTAAAAAGTGTTTTTCCATGTGTCTTGTAAGTACCTTGAAGATCTCATAGTTGTGCACCATGCTATATATCATCTACATTCCTTCCATAAGAGATCCTCAGAATGCTTAATAAACATCTAATGATTTTAATAACACCCTGGGAAATGTGCATGACATTTTACAGAGGGATGAAGAGGTATCGAAAGATTAATTGCCTTGCCATACACTGACTTTGCAACAAGCACCTGTCAGATATTTTGAAATGCACAGATGACTTCAACTTCTCAAGGAAAGTCAAAGCTCCAGTGACTTTGATACAATTATGTGTACAGGCACATGCTGAGGATAAGACCAAAGCAATGAGATAGCTTAGTAGAAATGTGAAAAGAAAACAAAGATTTCCTCCTGGTGAAATTTGGATCTGAACACCTATGTCATATCTCTGAGATTAAATATTGTTCCTGTGTAGTATACCCTGAAATATTTCTTCAGGAGCATGATTTTTAATCAAAACATTTAAAGTTTTAGAAAAAAAATTTTAGAATTTAGAAAAAAATATCGTTTTCAGAATATAGGGAAAAATAATCTTTCAACTTTTTTAAATGTTTCATATCAGTATTTTTATTGTTGCAAATTCCACATTACCTAAGCACATGCAAACATCAGTCAGTGCAAAAGTTGTCTAAAAATCTCAACACTGTGAATGACCCTAGAAGTTGATGCAATGAATCAGTTTGAGTTAGAAGGTCTTAGACATAAACATGTATTTTCCAAATTTATTCCAGGTTCATCTCTCTATTCCTCCTTTTGTTCTACACTGCTGTTGTCAAACAAAAGTGTGTAAGAAAAGGGCTTGGCACAGTATCCTCTAGGTTCAATTGAAATTACTCAAATGAATTATGCAGTGGTAACAACTTCAGACAGTTTTCACAGAAGACAAATGAGTGAGTCTTATGTCAAAATATGTTAATGTTTCAAAAAGAACATTTTTTATTGGCAAGAATTGCAATCTTAAAAGCTGTAGAAGCCACACCTTTCTCAGGCCCTGTGATCAGTATTTCAAGGGCAAATGAAACTGCTAAGCAAATCAAGAATTACTATCCAGGTTGTCCATTTATTTGAAGCATTTCCACTGACGTGAACATAGTGTGCATTGACAAGATTATCTTTGGGGAATAAAATAGTCATAGTCTCCATGGAAATGATGCATACCAAAGAGCAAAAAAAGCAGGCTGAAAATTTTGGGGTGGGATTTTTTTATCTGGTTTGGTTTTATTTTTTTACAGAGATAACAGCTCTATTATGTGCCTCTTAGAAATATTTACAGTCTCCATTATGACATCAGTGATCCTTAAAAGGCTTTTAGGTCTAGGCCCTAAAGTAGCAGAAATTTTCACATATCTCCCCCTGTTAGACGAATACAATACATTTACCTCAAGAAAATGATGTGTAAATAATGTCTGTTATGATTTGTGCTTTCTCCCAAGTAATCACATGAGTATACAAGTTGGTGGTTTGTCCTGCTTCATTTTTACCCTTTAAAAAGGGGAAAAAAAATTGGTCTATTAACATTACATAAAGTCACCAAGTCCAAGGGCTATTTTCAATAGTTGCTTGGGTTTGTTTTTAGCCCTCAGGGAATTAATCATACTTTCTTTAGACTTTGAATCCTCACCCCCCTTCAGTGGAGTCCAACAGAGCACAAACTAAATTGCCAGGTGTTGGGGGCGTTTTTTTAAAAAGGTACTGTAAAAGACTCAACCAGTTTATGTAAGCTACCTGTTCCTGTGGAAAAAAGATGTGCCTACCTTACTCCAGTCAACAAGACTTGTCTCACTTCCACCAGCATAAATGTAGCTGGACTCCACCAACAATGTTTGAGGTCAATGGTTTCCATACCAGCTTACTTCTCAGCTGCAGAGTCTGAAACAGCAGAAAAACATTGTTTTATTTCTGTTCCTAAAATTTAACTTTCTTTACACCTTACCTGGACTTGTGACTCCCTTTTGTGCTACACATTCACAGACTGCATTGCTATGTTGGAAGATAAATACAAAAAAAGGAGCTACTGCTTTGCCATAAGCAAACAACACCTAATCCTATTTATTTTCTTCCTAAAGCACTGAAGATTTGGCTCCATCTTATACTCTGTCTTCAGTTCGCAAAAAATAACTGTTGCATAAGGCGTGAATAATATTGTGTTATATAAATATCTTGTAGTATATGAACGTGAAAGTGTATATTTATGGAGTGAAAAATGCGTAAAAAGCCAATTGCTTTCTTCCATTTTAACTTAGTGGGAGTTTTCTGCAACAGTTTTTAACTATACTCTTTAAAGCTTAAGTGTTTTCCAGGCAGATTTGGGAAAAGCTGGCAAAATTCCTTGAACTTCAGACCCCACAAAATGAGTATCATTTCTTCCCAGTTTCTTATGTCCTCACAGATATGAGCTACATAAGAAGTCTCCTGCTATCATGCTGCTTGTCTCATTATTAATGTTGTATCTGAATTTCAAACCAGTAATGAGACAAGGAGGCCTGGGAGATATTTACTATAATAACAATATCATGATGATGCTGCATTCTAGTATTCCCTAGTTGTTACAGCAGTGGTGGCTAATTCCATGTCAAATGGAATATTTGCTATTAAACTGACTTCCCTATGTTCCTTTACACAGCAGTGTGGGAGTCCTTTATTTTCCAACTGGGTTGTTTTCCTTTGATGTTGCTTTGCTAGTGAGTATATCTCTTCTGTTTTGCTCATGCAAAAAAGCTAAAGCAGAAAGCCAAAAATAAAATTGCAATAATTACCATTTTGTACTTTTACTCTCTGAAGGGACTAGCTGACATAAGAGATTTGCAAGAGCTTCTATATCTTTCTGAATCCAGCATAAGGCAGTTGTCTACTATTTACCCATAATTCTGCACTCTTTTTTTTACTTACTTACTCTTGTAGGGTTGGTTTTTGCCTATTTTAGAAAAGGTACACTTTTTAAAAAAGAAAATATTATTCACTCTTAGTGTGGTAGCAAAATCTGAGGTAACTTAATCTAGTTGTTTACCAAGGCAAGACAAAATTATTTTAGTGTGTCCCTTACTACTTCAGGCAAGATGAACCTGTCTTCCAGAAGGCTTGCCTTTATCTTGCCCTTCAAATGCTCATGTTTTACTGAGGTACAACAATAAAGAAGCCAGCCTGTAATGTCACCACCTCAAGGTATTTCCATGATTTCATTAAAATGCACCTTTCTGAAAACTCAATCAAGATTACTTTTCTCCTTAGCAAGACATAAAAATGCTTTTGAACAAAACAGAAAAGAAGAGGCCAAACTAAAAGATGTGGCTCAAATTAGTTTTGAAAACCAAGGAAGTGAAACTGCCTCAGGACCTCTTTCATGCATGATTTTTATCTGTTTGTAGAAGTATGGATAGCAGCTATTTGTAACAGCATCTATTTATTACAGAAACAGCCTTACCCTGGGTTTGATGACTTTATTTCACAACAGAATTACCCCCTTACATAATGCACTGACAAAACTGCAACTCTACACAGCCCAGTGGATACATGCAGAGCACACATTTGCACTACCATCACCAGAGAAGTTTCACAGTTACGTAACTTATTGGTACAGGCACAAATTAACCTTGCAAATAAGAAAAGCCAAAGATGAGAGAGACAAAGAGAAGACCAGATACTTTAGGTGAATTGCAAGCAACTTTAATGAGGCCTTTGTTTGATTTTTTGCACTTGTTGCCCTTTCTTCTTGCACTGAAACTCAAACCTCCCATGGCTGCTACTCATCGCAAGGGTGGCCATGGGGTCACGGAACTCAAGGCCACCAACACTTCACCTAAGCCAGAATGCAGTAAGATATGAAAGCAGACACTGGTCTGCACCACCTGCCTCCACTCCATGAGCTGAGACATGAGTTACCTTAAGGGGAAGGGCAGGAGCTGCAGTGGAGGTAACACTGAGCAGGCACCACATAACCCCAGAGACTCCAACCAGGGGGAAAGAGCCTCTGTGCTGTGGAGCATGCAAGATGTGTCATACTGTAAATCACAACTCCGTGGTAGTTGCTGTGGTAACCACACCTTTTTAAAAACCAGTTGGCAGATAAAACATTTATACACTATCACACCCTTCTTTTGCACATAGGTGAAAGCTGCAAAAGCCCTCATTTGGCATAGGCTTTTATTTTCCTTCCATGCATTCTCTACCACCACTTCCTCAAGTACTCAAGACAGGTCTGCAAAGAATGAGATATAGACTGGTTTCCCCAATTTCTCTATACAGAAATGAATAGTAGCAGCCACTCAGGGATAAAAAAAAAACCAAAAACAACAAAACCCAGCTTTAATCTTTTATTGTCTTTTCCTCCTGTCCCTATTGTTCAAGATTTTGAATGCATTGTTCCTAACTTGAATTTCAGCTAAGCTGTCTTGCTTGTTTTGATACACAGACAGCTCTTTTCCATGAGTTTACAGAAAAAATGTTACCATATTACAGTGCTACTAGGATGCTTTATTACTTTTATTATTAGAAGGTACCATGCTAAATGTATCAGTACAATTCCTTATTAATTAGAGAGTCTTCCATAGCACAAGAAATCCTAATGCTCACCCCACAGAGGACAAGTGTAGGACCTATATTTGAACTTGATCCCAGTTCACTCTAAGTGACTTTGGCATGAAGAATCCCCTAACACTGCTTGGTATTCCATGTAATGGAACCATCACTGGAACCTCTCCTTTGACCTTGCTCAAAGTGTGCTGGATCTGCTCTCCTCCAAATCACATTGAAAAGACAGAAATGAAAGGGAAACCCTGGCAAAAACAGTTCCAAACACAACTCTTAGGTTGTACAAGGACAAAATTAATGAGCAAACATTTCTGGTACACTGAAATATCACAACAGTTTGTCCTACAAGAGAATTCATGATACCCCACAAACCAACCTAATGCATCCAAAAAACTTATGGATGGATTGTTTCACATATACTAAATTCCTGTATGTTCCCAGGAATTCTGTTTATTTATTAATGGATGAATTATCATAAAAGCCTCATGGTTAGCTGCTGCTGAAGGCCTATTTACTGTATTTAACTAGGCCTGAAAGCACAATACAATATATTACAGGCTCATAAATAAAATGCAATTTTAAACACTGAGCTCAGGATGCATAGATTTTTAGCCTACTGTCCTCAGGATCTTGAGAACAGAAGGCTTATCTGTGGTGTCATGGGGTCTGTATAATGATCCTTTTATTAATTAGTATTAAGGGAAGAAAAACCCAATCAATGGTGCACTACTCTTGTACTTAAGAAAATCAAAGTACAACAAAACACAGTCCCCAGCTATTTCTATTTTTCTTAGGGGGAAAACAAGCCACGACATGACAGAAAACAAGCCAAGCATGCCCTGTGCTAATCTACAGAAATATATTAGGAATTTATTTAAAAGATTCCTTACCAAATAGATGTCTTATTGAAGTTGAGAGTGAGACTTTACATATAGGGTTGTTCACCACCCTCAGAGGCTATTTGTGACCACAACAAAGAAATAGCGGAGATCAAGATACTTGCAGAATCAGAATTGAAATTGAGGGTTTGGTAGAAAAAAAATACCAAAATGGTTAAAAATGCTGCCATGGCTCATGGAGCATCTGTATGCTCATGCATGAGAATTCAGGGCCTAATTTATTTCCTGATGATGTTCCCAGAGAGGAGACAAATTTGAACCAATATTGTCATTGCAGTTTCCGCATTCTGAAGGAGGAAAAGAAAAAAGCCAAAGTTGTTTCTTGCCAATACATGGGAAGGAGATAAATGTGCATTCCCACCAGTGCATTGTGCCAGTGGAAGGTGGCGCCTCCTTCCTGCCAGCCCACCCAGCTGTTCACTAGCAGCTGGTGCTGGGGATTTCTGTCTTCCTCAAATCCCCTTCCATCAAAACACACAAAGACCAATCTTTGCAGCTTGAACCAAGACAGATAATTTTGCTTGATTTGGAAGGATTTCTCACTTGTGCAAAAATCTTAGCCAACAAAAATGAGGGGGAATCACTCTGATGGGGTGGGGAAAACAAGACAAGTTAGCAGGCAGAGGTTTCCTGCCTGCAGTTTAAGTGTTGGTGAGATGACGACTCTTTTTATTTTATTTTTTTAAATTTTCTTAAACATGAAGAATTTCTCCAAATTAAAATTTCAGAGTTAATCTAATGATGAAAAACAGTATTGAGGACTATGTCACAGGCAGAGTATAGCCTATCTTTTTAAAAGGGTAAAAACCTGTCACTGAGCCAGCAGCTCAGGGGACAATATTCCATAGAGGAAAGATGGTGCAGCTTCACTGACTTTGTCCTTTAATGCCTACCTGCAAGGATCTTCTGCATTCTGCATGTGTGATGGATGATCATTCCTCAACTATGGGAGGTGGTTCTCATTATCTTCATTTCATGAGGTACACTCCCAAAGGCATTTATATTATTTCCCCTATATCTGATTAAAAAAAACCAAAAACAAACCCACAGGAAGAAAAAGTCCCAAAATCCAAAAGCAAACAAACCCCACTGTCCCACTGTTTGCCACAAATCAAAATATCTAAAGCAGCAATAAAAAGCTTTATTTCAATTATGCATTTATTATTAGTTATGCTCTACTCATTGATTTTATTAGCAGGGAATTAAATTGTATTATAAGGTTATTTGTGTCACTTGCAAAGCTGGGACTTTTATCTTATTCATCTCTTGAATGTGTAACTATGTTTACTTTCAGCGTAACCACATTTGCTTTCATCAGGAGGGAGTCTGGCTTATTATCTCAAATGTTATTGCCATATACTAAGTGCAAGAAAATCCCAGTAAGAAATGCTTTCATAAAACAGAGATTGTTTTGCACTAATGAACTTGCCTGTTAGTGGAAAAGTGAAAAAGGTAAGAAACAATAGTGTCCTTCAATGAGGAAACAAAATAAAGCTTCCACACACATTGCCATGACTCTTTTCTACAAATAATGGTTTGTGTCTACGATATCCTATATATCAAAACCACTTCTAATGCTGTTGCTATAACAAAGCACCCTGCTTCTACTGTGGGAATGATCTTTTTACCCCCCTCCCTTTTTCACTAGTGGCTCATATACAGCATATGTTCAAAATCCCAGCAAAGCCTGAAAAACACAGCACTTACTCACTGATGATTCCTCTATTGATTCAAAGGCATTCAAGTTATTATTAGTCTCCCTCTGTGGATGCATCACCACCAGTACTAGCTGACTTCCAATGGTAATTGTCCACCTCTGTGAGACTGAAATTGTCAATATCTCAAATCAAAACAATTGGCCTGAGACCAGCTTAGATCGATAGAGCTGATGGATGATGCACACTCCCACTCCACTTAGGTTGGTAATACAAGCAATTTTAATGTTTTTTCATTCTGTACTTCCTACAGCCCAGTCATTAATACTCTGGGATAATTGGGGTTGAAGGATTATTGAAGTGAGCACAGTGCAACTGAATCAAGGTGACTCTTTCCCCACACTTGTCTCCAACCCTTGTTAGATGTACTACAGCCTGAGCAGCTGCTGTGTTCAGCCCACGCCAGGTATGAAGCACTTCAGCTCTGCCTTTAGCTTTGTGATCATTACAGCAGGTCAATGTTGTTGCACACTGAAGCAGGAAAGAAGCAAAAGGAAGAGACAAAATAGAAAAGGAATAGAAAAATTGCAGGGTAGAAAGAAAAGTCCACCATCAGATACTGTGTTCCTTTTCCCCACCCCTCATTTTGTTATTATTAGCTTGCCCTCCCTTCACAGTTTACGACACCGTTGAAATTTCTATGTAACTATTCATGAATTAGGCTTATTTTGTAACTTTTCTAACAGTTTAGGAATAACACAGAGACTCTGGAATCCTTTCTGAGCCTGAGAGGTAACTGAACCAGACTCAGAAAGGATTAGAAAAGAAAATTAATATTTGTCTAAGAGGTAGTTTCTGAAGACTGAGGAACTGAGAAATATTGTCAAACAAAATGACTTCTGATGCAAAAAAAAATTCCTTTTTCTGCTTTTAGATACCATAGACATGGGTTGTCTGCATTTTAATACTTGGTTGTTTATTTCTTCCTAAAAAAAATCACTTAGAATTGCTGTTTTCATTATATACTGATTATTAGTGATTAAGTATATCTATCAGACTGATACCATTTGCCATAGGTTAAATGTTCTCAAGATGTGGAATTATTTTAGAAGTAAGCACAGAAATGTCTGCAGTACTAGGAATATTAGCAACAGCTGACACACTGCCTCTAAAAGAGTATTTTGTACAAGGAAACTAACAAAAAATTTAAAAAACCCAATCTTCTCAGTTTTGGATGCTCAAAGTATCTATGAAGGCCTAAACCAAGCCAACTCCGACTCAGATCCTCCCTTCAATTGCTACAAAAGTAGCTTTAGATGCTTTGAAATCCATGACCCAGTCCCAGCTTTTACTTGGGATTGCTGCTCCAAGTCACACTAGAAAAGGCAATCACACAAACAAAATATTTGGGACTTATGATGGGCATCAACTCCTCCCCAGCAGCACTGAGGTTCAGAACAAAGACATTGTCATGTACTTTGGAAATCAGATTTCACAAAAGCACTGGTTTGCATTTGCCTGCCACAAATGTTTCCACTGAGACACCTTTTTAATTTGTAATATGAGCAATTTTTAAATTAAACCAAGGTCTCCAAGAACAAGTCCTTTCATTGCTAAAACTTAAACCTGAAAAAAAAACCAAAAAAAAATCTTCTTTCTTCTCGAGGACTCTGCCAGCCACTTTCCTCAATTTTAATGCCTTAGAGCATCCTTGATCATGCTCTTATGAGAGCACTGCTTTTTTAGTCTTATGCAGACATTTAAAAAGGTAGCATCTTATCAACATACTATGTGCATAGTAGGAAGTTCAGAAGATCTTCTCTCCAGAAACCTTCTCTGCTTCTCAGTTTTCTCTGCTGAATACAGCATCAATATCTTTCCACAGAATGGCTTCCCATTTTAATGCAGTTGTAAGATCACAAGCAGCAAACATCTTCTAACATGAATACAGTGCTTTTCTCTTCAATCAGCAACAACCCCCACCAAGCCCTCTGTATGCTTTTTTAAAATTTTTTGATGTGTATTTCAGAACCGAGAAATCAAAGTCAATGCCTTTCAAAATGAGGTCATGCATAGCTCCAAAATTATTTCCCTGCCAGACTTCCATTTTCAAATAAAAATAGAAGACCAAAATTTATTTTTACTGTCGCTGTCGAGGCGGTCACGACATAAAGCAGAGACCACAAGCAGTCTCAGTTGGCAACACTTTATTATTGAATATGGCTGATTTTTATACACTTTCCAGTTGTTTATCCTTCTTCTATCCTTACTATTGGCCACAATAGATCAACATAATACTATTGGTGAAAAAGTTACGGTGACTTAATTAACTTTCTAAAAATGTTTCATCCAGCTGCAAAGTTCTTCTGTCCCTCCTCTCTCGGTCTCCTTGGTTACAGCCTTGGAGAGAGCTCCTTATCAGTTTCTTCTTACTTCTCAGCTTCTTCTCGCTCCTTTAGCTAACAGGCCCGCTGTTAGCCCCTTCCACAATTCCCCCTTTTTGTTTTTGGACTGTAAATACAGCTGCTATGGACTTTTGCAGGGCCCTTTGCAAAAATCCCAGCAGAGAGGGGACATACAAAACCCACAATCACAACCATCGACAAAATTCCCACTCTTAATACAATCATTCCTGTCCTTCATCCATCTTTGAGTACTGATATATGGCCTTAGCCAGTGTCATCCGCATGTTCTGCTTCAACTGCGGAACCATCCATCCTGTCCTTTCCTGCACGTTCTAGGTAAGGTTTAACACAGCGAGCAGGAACCCATCGAGGACCATTATCTGTCAAAACACAAGCATAACCCCTCCCCCAGGTTATCAGTTCCACTGGGCCAGACCATATACCAGTGATCAAATCCTTAACCCATACCTTAACATTTCTACGGAGATCTGGTTGCTTAGAATTCAAAGAAGAAAAATGGTAAAAGATTGGAGATAACTGTGAATCAGGTAGGGGACGCAAAAAGTTTAACACATAAACAGCTTTATCTAATCTCACTTGAGGTGACTCCTGTTGCATTCCCCCTTTTTGTTTTTGAACCTGACGTTTAAGTAGTCCGTGAGCTCTTTCAATAATTGCTTGGCCCGTGGGGACATGTGGAATGCCTGTAGAATGCTCAATGCCCCAAGCACGAAAGAATGCTTGCATTTTCTGCGAAGCATATGCTGGGCCGTTATCTGTTTTTATGTGACACGGAACACCTAGAATAGAAAAGGCGTGATAAAAATGACGAATAGCATCACGAGTTTTTTCTCCTGTGAATGCTGAAGCAACCATTGCATGAGAAAAAGTATCAACTGTAACATGAACATACTTAAAGCGACCAAATTCTGGTATTTTAGTAACATCAGTTTGCCATTCTTCTAACGCCGAAAGGCCCCTAGGGTTGGTACCATAATACTGAGTGACATGAGTCATGTGACAGTCAGGACAAGAAGAAAGGATTGATTTTGCTTCACCAGAAGACAATTTGAATTGCTGCTGTAAAGCTTGAGCACTCTGATGAAAAAATTGATGAGATAAAATTGCCTGCTGCAACACATTGGGTACAGTTTTGATTGCAGCAGCAGCTACTAGAGAATCAACATAGGCATTGCCTTCAACAAAAAATCCTGGTAATGATGTATGGCTGCGAATGTGCATGATGAAGTAAGGATGTTTTCGAGTGCCAATAACTGTCCATAGCTTTACTAACATATTAAACAATGGCTTCTCTTGAACATTATACAACACTGCTTGATCTAAATGCTTAACCAAATTGGCAACATAAATGGAATCGGTAACTATATTTACAAGACCAGGAAACAAAGTAAAAGCCAAAAGAACAGCAGAAAGTTCAACCAGTTGAGGAGATCCCTGCTGAATCATTGTCTCATATTCCCAGTGATCATCCTTTCTCCAAGCCACAGCTGCTTTTCCGGTTTTCCCGGATCCATCTGTAAAAACCGTTATACCTTCCACTGGAACAGGAGAACAAATTTGTTTCCCCTCAAAAGGAATCTCTTTAGTCAGGGTTAGAACAGGATGAGAAGGCAAATGGTATGCGATCTGGCCTGTAAAACAAGATAAGGCAGACTGCAATTCATGATTATTTTGAAAGCACCATTCAAAATACCACTGTTGTACAGGTATCACAATGGTCACAGGGTCATGTCCCAAAATCTCATGACATCGCCTGCGGCCCTTGATGATAATGTCTGCAAAAAGCTCATAAAGTCCTGGAGCTGTTTTCCGAGATCTGAAAGATAAAAATATCCATTCCAGAATATGCAGTTGATCTTCCCAATTATCATTCCATTGACACAGTATCCCACATGGTATTTCATGGTCTTTCAAAATAAACAATTGAACACCAACAGAGATATCTATCCTGTTAACAAATTTGTGTGCTAGGGCTAATTCTATTTCTTCTAGGGTCTTTTTTGCCGCTGAGGTCAATTGCCTCCTATCAGTAGAGGAGGTGATGCCTGACAGCAAATCAAACAATGGCTGCATCTGATGATTAGTTATACCTAAATATGATCGAATCCAACCTATCAAACCAACCAATTTCTGTACATCAGTAGCAGTTTTAACATCAATGTCTAACTTTACAGGTTGAGGCATAACTTGAGTGTTGGTCACCAACATACCTAGATATTTCCAAGGCATGTGTTCCTGCACCTTCTCTGGAGCAATGATCAGGCCAAAAGCCTTCAAATTTGTCACAGCACATTGTTTAAGAGCTGATAACTGTTGTTTGTTGTCAGATGCCAACAAGATATCATCCATGTAGTGATAACAGTAGCAATTTTTAAATTGCTCCCGCACTTTTGACAAGGCCTGTGCCACAAACCATTGACAAATAGTTGGCGAATTTTTCATGCCTTGGGGAAGTACCTTCCATTGATATCTTTTATCAGGTTCCGCATGATTTATAGAAGGCACAGTGAAAGCGAACTTTTCTTTGTCCTGCTCAGCCAATGGAATAGTGAAGAAACAATCTTTCAGATCAATGACAACTATTTGCCATTCCTGTGGAATCATTGTGGGTGTAGGAAGGCCTGGTTGTAAAGCTCCCATTGTTGCCATTACAGCATTTATCTGCCGTAAATCATGTAAAAGTCTCCATTTTCCCGATTTCTTTTTTATTACAAAAACAGGGGTATTCCAGGGACTGAATGATTCCTCAATATGTCCTGCTTGCAATTGTTCTGTGACTAATTCTTGCAGGGCAGTAAGCTTTTCAGTAGTAAGGGGCCACTGGCGAACCCAGACAGGCTTATCTGTCAACCATGTCAGGGCTACGACTGGACGTTCATTGCCCTGCATCACAGTGGCCCCCATTAAAAATCCGTAGTAATTTTGACACCCCATTGAGATAAGCAATCTCGTCCCCACAAACTCTGAGGAGCATCGGCAACATAGGGTCTGATGTTAGCTTGTTGGCCATCAGGATGTTTCACATTAATTACAGTGGCTGACAGGCCACCTGTTGTAGCACCACCCAACCCCAGGAGTCCAAAACTTGCATGAGTGAGAGGCCACGATTGAGGCCAGCAAAGTCGCGAGAGTATTGTGACATCTGCTCCAGTGTCAATCAAACCTGTTACTGATATAGTTCCTGGATGACATCCACTGGCAGTGAGAGTGCATGTCTTTTCTGGACGGCTCTCCGTTACTTTCTCAGTCCAGAACACTTGAGGTACTCCTGTTGATCCAAAACTTCCTGCGCCGCGACTTCGGTCCACTGTATTTGGAACAGAACTTACAAAAGGTACAATTTGAGCAATGCAGGTTCCTTTCTGAATAGTGACAGGAGGGTCATCGATGGATACCATGGCATGAATCTGTCCTAAATAATCGGCATCAATAAGCCCTAGATGCACATGAATACCTCTAAGTGTAGTACTTGACCTCCCTATTAAAAATGCACTCAATCCCCGTCCTATCGGACCATAGGCATCAAGGGGCACTTTACATATTTCTTTTGTCAAAATGGTTACTGTGTCAGCGGTGGGTATATCAATCCCTGCGGACCCGCTTGTTGCCCCTGAGTATTGCTCGCAAATGGGTAGCTTTGCAGTGCTGGGAAGGCCCGCATTTGCTGTTGTGGTAGTTGTTGTTGTTGGGGTATTTGTTTCCCCACGCGCCCCTTCGCGCTCCTCTTTGGGTTTCCCTGCAATAGCTGACCATTTGCGTGATATTTACTCCTGCACTGTTTAACATAGTGCCCAAGTTTAGCACAGCGATTGCACACAACATCGCTGCTTGCACTTGGCTTAAATGTTGTTTTCCGGACAGCATTTGACACTGTGGTACACTGTGATCTTACATGCCCTTGTTGTCCACAATTATAACATTTTGCTGAAGGTCTTAGCACTGCAGCAAGAGCTGCCATTTTATGCTCGACTGAACCAACTTTTGAGCAAGCAGTAACCATTTCAGACAAGGTGGGTTCCCCAGGTAAAGTATCAATAATCTTTCTGCAATCTGGGTTTGCATTTTCTTTAGCCAATTGTACACACAATTTGTCTCGCAAGGTTTCATCTTCTACCTGTTTCTCAATAGCTGCAGCAAGTTTTTCTGCAAATTGCAAAAATGGTTCTCTCGTCCCTTGCTGTATAGTGACATATTTCTGTTTTGGAGCTGCCATTTCCATTGTTTTAGTTAAGGCACTCATGCCAATTTGTTGAGCTTGTGCCAAAATCGAAGGATCCCACCTTGCCTGTAAATCTGGATTGGCAAAAGGCCCAGTGCCCAGTAGGGCATCAACACCCACAGCATGACGAGGGTCGTGTTGAGGCAACTGCATGTTTGTTAAAGCAGTGCGTTCAGCCGCTCGCCTCCAAGTTTCTTGAAATACACCGTATTGTACTGGCTGGAATAAAATTGTAGCAAGATGCGCGATGTCATAAGGTGAAAGCAAATCTGCATTAATCACACGTATTAATTGCATTACCTCTGAGGAATTAATACCGTACTGAGCCACTTTCGATTGGAGGTCTTGCACAACCCTCCAGGCAAAGACGTGATGACTGTCATCCTGCCCTGTTCCAGGAGCTGCTTTAAAAACTGGAAAAGCCATAGGGTTATCACAAGCAACATTTGCATTGACACTGTTCTCCTGAGGTACTCTTGGAGCACCTAACCTTTCTATGGTGTCCCAATTCTTTTCTTCAACTGCTTTCTTCCTAACAAATTCCCAAAACTCCTTAGGGTGTCGAGGAAGCACAGTTACTTGACATGGAGGCAAAGTCCATGGGGCAGCAAGGCTAGAGCTCTTTGGAGGTAAAGAGACCAGAGCTCCTTGCCCCAACTCAGGTGTTACTGCAGGCGACTCATCACTTGCTTCGCTGCTGCTGTCACTGTCAGGTAACGGAGGATACGGCCTTGCAGGTTGTTCAAGCCGCTCAGACGGGAGCGGGGGGGCGGACGGCTGGACTAGAGCGGAGGGAAGCGGGGGGGCAGATGGCTGGGTTTGTCTCTCTGCTAAAGACATTTCAGCTAACTGGCGTAGCGGTGTAGTATATACAGGCACCATTGCGAGCTGCTGTGCAGGTGTGTGATAAGGAGGTTTAGGGGTCTGATAAGAGGATGCTACGGCAGGTTGCCCAGAAGTTTTGGCAGCTTTCCCAGAAGCCTTGGCAGCTTGCCCAGAAGCTCTGGCAGCCTTCCTGGAAGCTTTGGCAGCCTTCCCGGAAGCTCTGGCAGCTTGCCAGGTAACTTGCATGGCACCCGGACTTTCTTCAAGTTCCCCATCAGAGGCCCCCTCTGCCTCATCCCCCCCGTCAGGTTCTGTTATCAGCCCCAACTCTTCGTCCGCATCCCGCTCTGCTTGTTCTCGCTCTGTTTTCCATTCCTTTAATGCCTCAAAGAGCGATTCCCAAGTAACTGCTAGATCGACAACCGTTTTATCTCCCTTTCGGATGACTTCCCACAGTCTGTCCCCGACTTTTTTCCATGCCTTAACACTAAATGCTGTGTGGGGATCAGTGCCAAAATTCTGTGATTTAGCCCACAGCAGTATATTTCGAAGGGCATAGTCTGACGTATTAATTCCCTTATTTCTTAACAAAACTTTCCATGTAGCCAAAACATTTTCTTCCTCTTTAGTTAAGTTATGTCCCATTATTACTAGTTGGTGGCTCACCTTCTTCCAGGTGTCTTGATTGGAGAAAATCAGGTCCGGACCTCCCTGTGGCTTCCACCTGCCACTCTCAGCTGCACCAACGCCGCCTCCCCCACTACGTCCCAGTGGGTCACGGTTGCCAGTTGCTAGGACCTCGTATGGGCCCCCACCGACTTCTTATCACGTCGGGGATCACCAAATGTCGCTGTCGAGGCGGTCACGACATAAAGCAGAGACCACAAGCAGTCTCAGTTGGCAACACTTTATTATTGAATATGGCTGATTTTTATACACTTTCCAGTTGTTTATCCTTCTTCTATCCTTACTATTGGCCACAATAGATCAACATAATACTATTGGTGAAAAAGTTACGGTGACTTAATTAACTTTCTAAAAATGTTTCATCCAGCTGCAAAGTTCTTCTGTCCCTCCTCTCTCGGTCTCCTTGGTTACAGCCTTGGAGAGAGCTCCTTATCAGTTTCTTCTTACTTCTCAGCTTCTTCTCGCTCCTTTAGCTAACAGGCCCGCTGTTAGCCCCTTCCACATTTTACAGCAGACGAATAGTCTCTGTTCAGGGGTAGAAATTTTGTTTTTTCAAACATCTGAAATCAAACATCTGGCTCCACAGGGAAGGCCGAATTACAGAAAAATATCAGTTCAAAAGACGAAAACAAGAAGCCATTGCTGGCAACTGGAAAAAGGAAGCTGAACAGAGAATATTATGCAGCTGATGCTAAAACAAGTCCTGCCAAGCCTCAATGGTAATACTTCACATTCAACTAGTGTCCTCAGAGGCATGCAATAGTGCACACCAGAAATTTCTGCATAGAACTAGAGCTCCCACTTCAGCCTTGGAGTGTTTTACTTCAGTCATAACATAATAACTCAATTTTATAGTGCTCTTTGACATTGTAGGAGAAAGTAATTTACAAACAGGGGGACATGATGTGCTCCAACAGGAAGCCTGCTACCTCACAGCTCCACCTGATTTATTAATTTCAAAGGAAAAAGAGAATGGCAACTGCAGCCGTAACAAGTGTTTTATTTTCTTTTCAAGTCTAGCACCCATTAATAAAACTAGGGAGAAAGAAACTTTCAATGACATAATAATATACACTGTACACCTCAACATATCCAACACCCAGAACAGTGGTGACAACACTTGTTCAGGGACTACCTTGAAACAGCTTATTTTGTACTGCTGAAAGACATTTATGTGTCAAAATGATAGGTGAAAGCATCACCAGCAAGACAATTTCCTGCAAGATCCCAGCGTAAAGTGTTTCTATACAATACCAGTCATAGGTTCAGCTGTTCAGTCCTTCATCTCCAGACAACATTATTCCCATCATTATCTTCACCACAATGTAGTAGAAATAGTTATTTTAGTGGCATAAAGGCATGTATTTTGCTTTTTTTTTGATCTCTTTAATAGTGGAATTGAAGCCATTTTTGCTGTCTGATCTTTCTTACTGATTTTGTTTTATTTCAGCTCTTAAGTTAGCCATCAACATGCTTCAGAAGCAGTTTCCAAACAAACATAATATATCTGTGAGGTCTTCTCAGAGCTGACTGGAGATTACAAGACTGTAAGCGTGCATTACTAAGGTGGTACAGTTTTAAGTTTCTGGTGAGATCTGGGTGAAGCTATCCTTATGTCAGTAAACAGCTTCCTAAAGTCCTCCTGAGGTTAAATTACTTCTAAAACTGACTCTGCATCTTGTCCCTTTCAGGTACTTCTTCAATCCCTCTTAATTTGTATTAAGAAGAAAACGCTAAAAGTTTTAGCAGTTTTCAGTGCACTCTAAGTTTTATGCATAGTGAAGGTTTCGTATCCATCTGTTTTAATTTTCTTTTAAAGATATGTTGGCCCAAAAGAGATCTGTTTATTCCATCCTGAGTAAAGTAGCTTGTGACTGTGTGCAATATTGACAATCTGCAGTGCCATGCTGATTATAGCATCATAGTTGGCTATCTGTACGTTGTATGAAATGCACAATCACTATACAGTATCAGTCAGAGCTAACAGGCTATTCAAATTCTTAAATAGCAAACGTCAAATACCGTCCGCAACATCCAGACTTGTTCCCAGCTGCCAGAAGTATAGGCACTTTCTCCTTGAGCAGCTCTTCCTCCATCTTTTCAGAAGCAAGGAAGAGATCAGCATGAGTCAAGACAATGGTTATTGCACCCTAGAGACACAACAGAACCCAAATTTTACTCAGTTCCTAATGAAACCTGATTTGTCTTCTTCCCCTTGAGAAAGGCCCAATGTAAACTTAGTTATTTACAGTCTAACTTACTCAACAAATAAAATATTCAATTTAATGGCCTTTATTGCAGCCATGGAGAAGCTTGTGCTGGGTTCTTTGATAACCCAATAGTAGGTCCACTCACAGAGCATGATTCTGAAAATCAGCTGAAAATGTAAGATTTCATAAAGTCCAAAGCCTTAATTCTTCATCCCTCACTTGAGTGTCCTTCTCTCCCTCACTGTTTCTCCCAGTTTAACTATTAAGCTCCACTTCCAAGATTAAATTTTCATAAGGACACTATATTTTTATAGCTCACTTTTCCTGTTTAGTGATTTCAAACCAGAACACTTTAGACTGTTATTTTACCAAGTGTAAAGTCTCACAAACTGTAGCACTTTGGCCCCCTTACTGTTTGATAGTGCCAAAAGCTGTAGCTCACAGACATGCCAAAAATATGTTGTCATACTTCAAATAGCATCTTATGTTTAGCATGATCATTCCAACATAGATAAGATTTCAGGGAAACAATTGGCACCTTTATGTTCAACTTCAAACAACACCAGAGAGGTCCATATTGAAGACAAACATTTACTGCTCCCTGAGATCGGAGGCCTATTCAAGGTCAACTGAGCAACAGATTTGAAACAAAAAAAATTTGACTATTTCTGGAAACCTTAGCTACATAGCTTGCAGTTTGTTGATTAGTTGTGTTTCATTGCCATGAAGTTATGCTAAAACCATGACAGACATTGCTGCTTCTGTATAAACAGTGCATGAGAAGTGATTGCTCTTCCACTCAGGCACAGCATGATAAGGCACAAAGAAATAAAAAAAGAAAAGATTCCTACACAGCCATAAAAATAGTACATCACTTGCTTAAAAATTTTAGATATAATTTTAAATACATGCAGAAAGCAGATAACACAACCTTGTAATGATTGTAATAATTATCAAGTAAGCTTTTTGAAATTGTGAGGCTAATGGCATTGGACCTAGAGCAGAGTCTAAGCAATGAAAGCAGCAATTGTAAAGCAATTAACCTTGTTCTACTGCTGTAACTTTTTAGGATAATATTAAAAACCACTTGCCATTTTTGACCTTTAGAAAATAATGAAAGACTAGGAGATATTATTCAACCAAGAGAAAATTTTGCTTCAATGTGTATTTCCCTCTCATTATTTGGAGTGATTGGATTCTACTTTGAGCTCAAAGAACAATCCTGTGCTGGTGTAAATTGCTGGTAAGATATTAAATTTTTGTTACAGGTCAGGTTATACCTTGCTTGGATTGCTGCATTTAACTCTGCTTTAAATAGTTAGATAGCTTTAAAAGATAGCTAGACATATTACAGTTAAAAGGGCAAGAGCAAGGCACTTCTTGAATAGAGCACTCTGGCTTGAGAGTCTCCATTAGTATCAGATGAGAACCAAGGCAGAGAGGAAGCAGTAGAAATGGTATTGTTTTAACAAAGTAAAAGCTTCTTGTTTGGGAGGCTCTATACACAAGCGTGGATGAAATACACAACCATTTGCAACAAAACATATTAGCAAAGATTATTACCAGGCCTGGAGAAGTTCCTCCAGTGCAAAGCACCTATGCAGCCTGAGTTGGTCTCTCTTCTGCACCTCCCCTGATGACTTTGAGGAAAGAACAGATATAGCATTCAAATAAAAATTATGGAAAAAAAGGAGAGACACCAAGATGAAGAAGTAGCAAAATACTATGGAGGACAAAGCCATCATGACTATGATAAATTGGACAAGTGGTGCAAGAATATGAAAGACAATAAAGAATGAAGTGATTGATTTTTCTACTGCTAAATTGAACACCTAACTGCAAAACAAGGACCACAGCCTCACAAGGACTGGAGTTTCAAGTGCAAAATAATAAGTAGAAGTCCTTCTCACCAAAACCACCTTCTAATGCAGATGAAGTTGGGTACATGTGCTGCATTTATGACAGCTGCATTTATGGCAAATGGTCTGTTCTACTTCACACTGATGACAGCCGTCACTGAGCCTCCAGTTTTAAGCACTACACTTAGAGAGACAGAAAAAAAGATAGTAAAATAAGACACCAAGGCGCTCATTCCTGTTGTGAGGGGGGTCACTAGCATGAGAGGGGTCAGGTTGTTTGGCACCTGAAGGGCTGGCTCCTAATGTAGCTGCCATCACTCCCACTCTTCCCATTTTATCCACCAGAAATGATCCACCTCCCTCTTCCGACATGCTCTATCTGCCCTTGCACTCCTGTGTCTTTGGTCTCTGCATGGCAAGTGTTTAATTGTTTTATTTTCAGTTCTCATATAAGTATGACTGTACTTGAATTGTACTTTCCAAAGTGGAAATACACATTGAAATCAAGGTGCACTCTTAAGTCTGATTACCCCAGGTAGATTCATATTGCTCAAAGGATAAAAAGTTTTATGATTAGCAATGCTACTAACCAAAGAGATTAAATCAATAAACTGATACTTTAGTCTTCTTGTGCTCAGTCCTTGGAAGGGGGGTAGTTGTATATGTTGACACAAATAAACAAATAGAAAATAATCTTCCTAGACTACTAGAATAACAGTTGGATTGCATACTACTAGAAAGATAGTTTTGTGTTTAAAATTTGTCGAACACTTCCCTTGGATTGATATTCATGCTGTATTTATCCAATCATGCAATTCATGTAAACAGCCTTGAGGGAAGGAAAAAAAAATTACCTAAGACACTCTGGTTCAAATATTTCAGAGCAGCAGCTTCCCATCCAATTAGATTTTCATGCCTTGGATCAAGTTCTATATCAGATCTAGTTTTTTGTGCTATTCTGTACACCATAAGCATTGTAACAAACACCCCTATCTTTGAATTTTATGCCATGATATTTCATTTGGAAAAAACCCAAACAAACCACTTTTCATGGAATATTGCTACAATAATTCTAGAGTCTTTTTTAAACTTCTAGTTTTTATGAATAGCATTGTCAGCCTACACGTTCCCTTACTGCATGGCTACTCTGATAACTGCTTAATTGCTACAGCAAAATAAATTTTAAAAAGTGAAATCTTACATGTCATATATTAATGTTTTATGTTCTATATTCTTCTTGGCTACCTTCCTATTGAAAAGGCATTATCCTAGCATGTAGTGACATCAATTCTTGTTGGGACATTTGTCTGGCTTTGCTTGAAATACCATCTAAAGTTTCTGTGTGTTCACCTCAGAGCAGAATTCTACAGGGCCTTGCAAATTACTATATTCCACTCAATGCTGCCACTGAGATGTGAAATACAAGCACTTCTTTAAACTATAAAACAACCTATAAGACTCATTTTCAAGAAACAAAAATCTTCTATGTCACCACAAAGATGCTTGTTTCTCTTCATGTTTGAGGGTTCTTACATCTTTCCAGAGACACAGAACAGCAGAGTCCAAGGCCACCATGATATTCTCTGTGTTCATGTTTCAAGGAACTAATGTGGCTCAGGTATTACCCCGATATCGCCAGAAGGAGCCTGTGTCTCCCTCTCTTTCTAAATTTAATGTTGATCTAAATTATTGATATAAGCATCTTAAAAAAAAAAAATCAGAAACAAAGTTTTGAGGGGGTCAGTGTCCACCTTTCACTCTGCCCCATTTTTAAAGATATCAGGGTGGTTTGATGCCTCCCTGAGAGGAAGGGAGACAGAAAAGTGGATGGGATGGGAAACCAAACACATGTCCTCCTAGTCCAGAGCCAGCTGGCTCAATCCCTAGAGTGAATTTTTCGGGAATGAACCAGTAACACTTCTCCATGGGGAAGTAATGAAGAACGTTTATTTTTTCTGTCTGTCCTCCACCTGTGGATGTACTCTCTAAACTTTTGGCTAGTTTTAGCTACAAAATAAAGAACTAAAGATAGTAATGTTTTCATTAGCTTCACCCTGCCTTGTATCATTTGACCCAAACCATCAATAACTTCAGGGAGCTTGAGCACACACTGATTCAGAACAAGAACAGACACTTTATGAATGTGGATGCTTGCCTTATCACACAGAATAGTTAGGGTTGGAAGGGACCTCTGGAGATCATCTAGTCCAACCCCCCCACCAAGGCAGAGTCACTCAGAGAACACATCCAGGTGGACTTTGAATGTCTGAATTCTCTCCAGTATCAAAGAACAGTTTGAGTTGGAAAGCACCTTAAAAACCACCTAGTTCCCAACCCCTTGCCATGGTCAGGGACACCTTCCCCTTGGCCAGGTTGCTCAAAGCCATACCCAGCCTGGCCTTGTACACTTCCTGAGATGAGGCACCAGCTACATCTTTGGGCAACCTGTTCCAGTACATTACCACCCTCATAGTAAAGAATTTCTTCTTAATATCTAATCTAAACCTACTCTCTTCCAGTTAAAAGCCATTGTCCCTGGTCCTACATGTCACTACATGCCCTTGTAAAGAAGTCTTTATCTATCTTGTGGGTCCCCCTTTACACAGGAGAAGGACACAATAAGTTCACCCCAAAGCCTTCTCTTTTCCAGACTGAACATCCCAAATTTTCTCAGTCTTTCCTCATAGGAGAGGGGCATCATCTCTTTAATCATCTTAGTGGCCTTCCTCTGGAATCATAAGAACAGCTCTATGCCCTTTCTGTGCTGAGGACCCCACAGCTGGATGTAGTATTCCAGGTGGGATCTCACCAGAACAGAACAGAGGAGCAAAATCCACTCCCTTGCTCTGCTGGCCATGCTGCTTTTGCTGCAGCCCAGGACACATTTGGCTTTCCTGGCAGTGAATGCACATGGCTGGGTCATGTCCAGTCACTCATCCACCAGCACCCTCAAGTCCTCCTCAGCAGGGCTGCTCTCAATCTCTTCATCATTCAGCCTGTGTTGATATCATGACTTTTCCTTGCACTGGGTCATCCTAGAAGACACGAGATTCCCATGGGCCCACTTCTTGAGTTTATGCATCTGAATGCATCCCATCCTTCAGGTGTGTCTCTGTCTTGCACTGCAGGGCAAAGGGACACAACACTCCTGGCTCCCCGTGAGTGTTTTTGCAGTACTAGGCCAATACACACAGAATGTGGCAAGTTGACTACCATGATTCCTAATTTTCTTGTGTGAATGCTGCTTGCAGTCTTCCAGTTTATATTATGGTCTTACTCTTTTACAGTCATTCAGCATTTGGTCTGAGCAAGTGTTACAAGTTCTAACAGACACTGGACACCTCACAGTATCTGTCACTGACTTTTTTAAAAATAGATAAACCTCTTTCTTTGCATCAAGCAGAACATGGAGAACTTTCCATTACAGTTTTCTCTAGCAATACAGCAAAAGATTTGCTGCACTTAAGCACAATGACATTTTACACAAAGATGGGCTGCACACAAGAACAGTGGGCAGAAGCCTGGGCTTTCTCAAAAAGATCCACAAAAAAACCAAAACAATTAAAATAATAGCTGACAGAACAAAAAGAATCAGGTACTCAGTTGAAATGCTGCTTCATTTTACAATTCTCTAATGAGGTGTACTATGACACAGTGACCAAAATAACTTTTGGTAATGGGACTACCTCTATTAATCTACTTATAAGGAAGCTGTTCATTAATTAGGGTGGACAGAGCAATCACAGGGTTGCTGAACAAAAGCAATACCAATTCACACTGTTGACAAGTACCTAATTAGAAATTAATGGTAGAAAACTGTCCAAATATATAAGCCCCATCTATCAGAGACGTACATAGCACAGGTGTACATAATGAGAGAATCTAACACATCCATCTTCAAAATAGATTCAGGAATCTGTTTAGAAAACATTAACCCTTCATTATACTACTAGTTCAAAGCAAGAGTGTTGTTAAAACCATCTCATTATTTCAATTGTAAGTCCTTTGGAGTAGACCTCCAAATTTTTGCTTACTTGAAGACTGACAACCCCAAATCCACCAAACAATAAAAAACTCCAAACCAAAACCTGGCAGCCAAACCTAAACCAAGCTAAAGTAAAAAACCCACCCAAACCCATCAGCACAAAATACTCAGGAGCTACCAAACCTCTGAGCAAAGATGGTCACGAAAGAAGATTTTTGGAACTCCTAATTATTCTGTGTACAATAAGGAGAATATAGGAGATGGCTTTACACCTTGGGACAGCATGCTAAGGAAAGCTATTTATGCAAGACAAACCTAACAACTTGTACATGTGCGTGTATGTGGATTTGTTTGGGTTTTTGCTTAAACTTTGAGAAGGATGAATATATGACAGTCATATTTTCTGTCATCCATCTCAAGCAGGGCACAACAAATACTTCACAAACAGTTTATTCATCTGGAAATGCTGATACGCTTTAAAGATTGAAAGACCAAGGGCTTGATAAGCAAGCTTATTGCAGTGCATATCTTGCCTCCTCAATGATTTTTTTATTTTTTAATAACAAACTACATTTATTAATCCCATATCTCCTAACACATCATGTGGAGCTAAGTAATTAGTGCAAAATCTTTCATAAGCTATGTTAATAAACCCTAGACTCTCTGTGCATGCTTTGGGAGAAATTCAATAAGCAAAAGGACTTAAACTTCCAAATAACATTTGAGAAATTCATGTCTGAGGCAATTTTTCTTCCCTCACAAAAAAACCTTAAGCCTTTCTTTCGTTCGTGATGTCCTAGACAAGGAGGGAGACCTGACTTGACCTTTTTGCAGGTCTGTGCTCTGGGAGTGCGACTGCTCGCCTCTGGGGACCACAGAAGTATGTTTATTCCCTTGAGGCGTGTCAGCCTTCTTTGAAGGGCAGGGATTGCTGCCCTTCCAGGGCCCTAGATGCTGACAAAGCCAAGGTCCATCAGGACAACAGTAAGTATTGGCAGTGTTCGTGACTTCAAGACAGAGTGAGACACATCTCACTTGCTCATACTCAACGTACACTTTTCCCACACATCACTGATGGTCTGTACTTGTGAGGAGCAGGACTTTGGCACTTTCTTGATCCCTCTCCTGGCTTTGTTCCTGTGACAGATTAGGATTCTCAGCAAATTACGTGGGTATAAGGTATGTGTGGTAAGGCACCTGAAGAGAGTTTTGTAGCGCCTTTGGACAAGGCAACATATTCTGGCTGTATTTTCATGCAGATGTTTGGGTGCTCAGCCTCAGATGTTTTCAGTTTGTACTCTAGCTTTTTAGGATGAACAAGAAAGGGTTTAGTCCTTCTTTTTTAAACTGACACTTTCTTTCTAGTAGATGTCTGTTTCTGATCTTCAGGCATCCAGAATTTGTTCTTACTAGTGCAACAGACTGAATAATCTGTTGCACTAGTAAAAGCAACCTCTGCTACAAGGTAAGAGCAACACTTAGGCCAGATTCTGAAGGTGGCAGCGAGGTAGCCCACACCCATTTGGAGGCACAGACAGACTCCAGCTGCATCCCACAGAGTACACAGCTACAGCAGCACTCACTTGGTTATTTCTGAACTCTTAGCTCAGGTACTGGCTTTTCATCTATATGAAGGACAATGCTGACAAGTTGGTGTTTTTGTTTCAGCTGAAATAGAAGAAATTTTCTTCTATGTATCTTGTACAGTGCTATGTTATGGATTTAGTATGAGAATAATGTTGAAAACGCTGGTGTTTTAGTTGTTGCTAGGTAGTGCTTCCTCTGAATGAAGGCGTTTTCTGTTGCCCAGGCTCTGCCTCAACACCAGGAGGGAGCAGAGCCGGAACAGGTGACCTGAACTGGCAAAGGGATATTCCACACCATGGAATGTCATTCTCACTCTATGAACTGGGGAAAATTGACTGGGAGCCACAGAGAGCCGCCCAGGGACAGGTTGGGCATTGGACAGTGGGTGGTGAGAAATTGTACTGTGCATCACTTGCTCCTCTTAGGTTTTATTCCTCTCTTTTTATCACAGCTTTTTTGTTTGTTTTTGTTCTGTTTTTGTTGTTTGTTTGGCTTTTATATTTCCATTATTAAATTTATTTAAACACAGAAGGGTTATCTTTAGTTTCTGATTCTCCTCTTCACTGGGGAGGGGGGCAGTGAGCAAACAGTTGTGTGGTGCCTGATGGACAGCTGGGGTTAAACCATTACAGCTGGGTAACTTCACCTAGCCTGAAGGCCAAATCACTCTGCAGCTAGCTGAATACCACTTACACTGTAATCCTAATGCAGATTTTGCAGCTTTTTATCTTGTTTACAGAAGCATGCAGTAGGAAGACACTCAGCTTTCCCACACTGTTGTTTACATCTATCTTAAATCAAGGCCAGTTAGTTCCCTCCCCTTGCTGTGCTTTGCACATCTTTTGCAGGCTACAGAATGCAGTGGTCTTCTGTCCTCACTCTGTGGTACTTGCTCATGAGAGAACCAATGCAGACATGTCTCCTGCCCTCTGAAGCTGAGCAGAGAAAGAAGAGAAACCTGTATTTTCCTTACTACTGTAGCCCATCCTGCTTCATGCTTGAAAATAAAGGTGGGGGAGGAGACAGAGGGAAAACAAACAGACCACTAACCGTGAATGTGGTCTCACCAAATTACTTTTTGTGTTAATGTGAACATTTCCCTCTGTTTCAGTGCCGTACAGCTTTACTTCATTATTTGTAGCTAACTGTGATGATGGAAGATAATGATTCCGCACCGTAAATTAGATCCTATTATATGAGTTGTTTCAGATTGTCATCTTGACATTAAGACAATGTTACATTTTTAGAAGTAGACAGGAAATTTGCTCTTTTACTTGGGAAACTGGAAGCAAAATTTTGCTTTTTCAAAATGCATGCATTCATGAATGGCTGAACAAATCAATTTCCCCGTGGACACGCATCATTTATCAAACATACTGGAGGATCTGATCCTGAAATCCCTGTCACACAACAGTCCCACTGAGGCCAGTAAGGTCATTCTCAGAGCTACAGGACCAGGCTTCTTCATTTGCTGGCAAACAACTATTTTGCAGACTACTTTTAGATCCACTCTCCAGAAATACCCTGAGTTGCCAGCAGTGACCTTTGGATAAGCCCTCACTGTTGATCTGTCCTGACAATTTGGCAATAACCTACAATCTCAGCATTTCAGAATTGCAAACAGAGATTGAGAAGATGATCTGTCTCTCTACGGTATGGGAGTGTGGCATATTTATCTAAGAGATGCAGCTCATCCTAAGAAAAAGGCACATCTAGAAACAGCTAAAAAAGGAGTAGAGAAATAAGAAAAATAAAGGAGATTACATTGAAAGGCAATGGAGAACTGTAGAAAGAACATGAGCTACAGTCAGATACAAGAGGAGTGGTGCTGCCCCAGTCATTTATTTCTGGGTACAAGCCATGGACAGGGGTGAAAGAAGTGCTTGGTTACACTCAATCCTATGCATAAGTAGTCTGATGCCACACCAGCAGCTGCTACTATCAGGAGCAGTGGTAACCAAGCAAATCTTTATGTGCGTGCATGTTCTGATGCAATCCCTTGCATCTATTGATACTGGAATACCTGCATATATTCTGTTTGCACTACAAATCAATGTAATTTGGGATAAATGTTTTCTTTCCAATGAAATCTTCATGTGCCTCTGGAAATGCTAACAAGGAACTGCATAGTTAACAGCCATCCAGGCAACACTTATTTCACTGAGTTAACATCTCTAGATGACACAGTGCTGTTCTTGAACAGAGACTGGTAGGGTAAACATGGCCAGATTTATAAAACTTCCTTCAGAGCAAAAGTCAGTCAATTCGCTATATGGGCAATGAAGACATAAGGGCTTTTGAAGAGTGCCCCAGTCATTCAGCAAGTCCACTCCACTGCCTGTGGAGTTCATCTCCTGAAAGGCCTCAGAGGCCATGAAGGACAAGCAGCTGAATGTGAGCCAGCAGCATGTCCTGGCAGCACAAAAGGTTATACAGCAATCTTGGGCTGCTCATATCAGAAGCACAGTCAGCAGACCAAGAGATGGGATGACCCCCTTCAGATAAGCATTTTTTATATTGCATTTGGAGTACTGTGCACAGATTTTGAGTCCCCCAACACATGGGTTCAGCAAAGTACCACTAGGTTGGTCAGGGTTTGGGCACCTGCTCTCTGAGGAGAGGTTCAAGGATCAAGGCATGTTAAACCTGAAGACAAGACAGCTCCAGGGGCATCTAAAAGGAGACCCTCAGTACCTTTGAGGTTACCCAGATAATGGAGGCATTCTCACCACAGCAGTGCACAGTGGGGAGACACTGGGGATAGGAAGAAGTCAGAGGCACAGACTGGATTCAAAGACAGAATTTTGCACACTGAAAAGAGCTGTGCACTGATCCAGATTGGCAAGAGAGGCAGTGCAGGATATGTCTTGTAGTTTTCAAGACCAGAAATCCCATAATAATCTGTTCACTTTGCTTGGAGCAGAAGGCTGAACCAGAGATCTGCTGAAGTCCTTGCTCTGAATGAAGTCTTTTTTCATATGTGTCCATGAAACAAACTGACCTTGAAAGGCAACAGTACTCCACCCTGTCACCCTCACAGCAACACCATCCTCCTCTGTCTCATAGTCCCACTGCTTACTCAGGGGATGTTTTCTCAAGCTGGTAGCTCATCTTCCTTTGGGGTGCACAAGCAGGTCTCCAGCCAGGTAACTGGGGCAATACCTCAAAGCTGAGAACTGTCAATCCCAGGACAGAAGGGGCTCAGGTCCAGATCTCCTGACCCCCAGAGAGAAGGTGGACAGAAGGAGCAACAACAACACTGACTGCTCCAGTGTTGGGTAGGAGATGAACATGAAGCTACTGGTTCGTCCAGCAAAACTGAGAGACTAAGTGGACTTTAGGTCTGCCTCAAAAGCAAACTGGCTAATAATGGACAGGAATACCCAAGTCTGGATTATGAACTTTCCACAGTAGCTGAAGATTGGATCTGTTTGGATTTGGGGGGTCATCACTGCTAGATGACACCATGAATAGGCAGGCTGGAGAACTTTCTTGGATGCAGGAGACAAGAATTCACCCAAGATGGACTTATGCCCCTCTGTAGGCAACCCACAGCTTTCAGTGATTTGAGGTGGAGAAGCTGTCAAAATTCAGTGCTTATGGCACAGCACAGCTCTCAGAAGAAAGAAAAAAATCTCATACTTATATTTAGCAAGTGAGCAATGAAGCAAAATGGCATAGCAAATGCTGACGGTAGTGGTGAGGCTGTGGGGGTGGGAAGGGGGCGTGAAAACTGGCAAGAGCTTCAGAAGAGTGAGTTTTGGTATTTCAGATTAGGAGGTAAAGGCTAGCTGCTCTGCAGCAGGTACTGAAATTCCAGTGCTGTAAAAATTTAAACATCATCTGAGCTTTCTCCTATCTCCCACCCTTCTGTCTTGTTTGAAAAATATTTACAAGGGGGTGAAAGGCAACCTTCAGACGTGTGACCATAGCTGTGTGCTGATGGTTTCTATAAATATGGGTTTGCTGAAGCACTGAACTATATTCTGCTGCAGTATGGCATTATGGCTTCTGCTCAGCAAAAGCTGTTCCTATTCTCATTTCAGACCCCCGCTAGTGTTGGCATCTGGCTCTCAGCTCCATGACTTTTTTGCCCTCCATCATCAGAGCAGAGAAAACCAAATACTTTCAAATCAAGCTTTGGCTGTAAGGAGCAAAGTTTGGGTTTGTGGCTCAGACCTACATAATCAACAACAAAAATAAAAGTGATTTTAAAAGTCTGATGATTCCAGTCTTCATTCTGGGCACTGCAAATAATTTTGTGCTTAGCCATCATTCCTTTTGTGGTTTTGTCTGTGTCCATTCAGTTGTCTGGAGCAGCGACAGAGAGTGCAGACAATTTGCATTTTATTTCCCCGCTTTTCACAGCTTACTCCTTCCCTTTCTTCAATAGTCCTGCCACCTGCATGTCTGTGGTAGACCCATTTGAAACCAAATTGCCCTGGGGTACAAGCATAGGTTTACATTCACAGCCCTTCAGTAGTGGCAGGAGGCTTGCAAAAAACTGCATGCTTTTTTCTCCCACAAAATCATATCTCTTTTATACCTTCTCCATACTGTGGAGTGGCAAGTCCAGTTCATGTTACAAAGAGAGAAACTTTGTTATCCTAAATATAGGAAAGGGGTTGCACAGAGATATGTGCTGGAGAAATAATTTGTATTTTATATTGGTAGGCTTAAAGCAAAATGGCTCTAATGTCTAAAAATGTCTGCAGCTCAAGTTATACATAGAATCAGTAGCCAGGAAATTTTTATTTGCTTTATTGCATCATTTTCCTCCACTTAGAAATCATATAAAGTCAATAAAGCATGGAAGTGTGAGACTCAAACATTCAATTTTACTGCTCCCTTTCTTCTCTTACCTACTACCTCTACTAAGTATTCTATTTTTCCATTGAATTTTTCTCCTTTAAATGGAAAGAGGATTTGTTTATGTGCTTATTTTAGCCTTATTTGGGCTGTAAAAGAAAAAAACCTTAAAATTATCTTTTTCACATGCTTTGTTATAGAGCTTCTTCAGTTCACACATTGCAGTTTCACAAAGCCTAAACTGATCATCATGTAGATTATTTCCAACTAAATAGTATTGTGTGGTTCTGGATGTGTCCATCCATGAAATAACCTCATACCTGACCTAGAAGCAAAAATTACTTCCACATTCTATTTTTCTAAAGGCCTTCCTGCTTTGGCATCTATGCTGACTTGCATTGGTAATTTGGGGAACAGCCAAGAGGGAGATTGGTTTGGTTTTTTCTTTTTAAATCATCTTCCCAGAAGCATCTGTTTCAGACATTCCTGGAAAGAGGCTGTTGGACAAGATGAACCTCTGGCCTGACCCAGTGTGGGTGTTCTGCATCCTCCAAGGGCAGAAGGTCATGTCACATTTAAAGGGCTTGCAGCCAAACACTTCATTCCAAAGAGCCTTGAGATACACATTTGAATCAAAATACAACAAAGGCTATGAAAGTCAAGGAGTTGGAAGACCTGGTCAGGAAATGATAAAGACACTGTAGATAGACATGTGCAAGAAGCAATTCAAGCAAGAGAAAGTGGTGAAAATTTGTTAATACAAAAGTTCTGGGTTTAATAGTGACAGCAGGCTTACTAATTAGACTTTAGTAATCCGTCCCTCCCAGTTGTGCTGTTCTTTTAATAAAACCTGTTCTAATAAACAACACAATTTTGAAAATTAAATACAAAGGTTATAAGTGTACCTATATATTTCAGATTTGTTCATGTTATTTTAATCTAGCAGCAAGGATTTACTGAAAAAAAAATATAACCTGAAAGAAGAGCTAAGTCATGAACAAAACCCCAAAATGAAAACAACTCTACAAATTCAACCTTGAAATAAGTTGCCTTTTCTTAGCTGTGAGGATAATTAGATATTAAAAGAGCTTATCTGGTAGGTGGTAGACTCAGCAGAGACTGGAGTCTTCAAAGATTAAATATTTAAAGAGATAACTCAATCCAATGTGGGAAATAACCTCTTAAAATCCATCATGAGAAGAAAGCCCCCCAAACACTAAATCACCAGAGGTCTCTTGTGACCATAACATCTGAACATATAGATAACACTATATATTTCCTCCTCCGGAAACCATGCAAGACAGTTTAAGACACTTTGGAAGCAGCAGAAAATAGAATCCTTCCTTTCTCCTGAGTTCTGGATGGCGCTATCAGACAGGGGCTTGCAGCCTCCATAACCCTGCGGAAAGATCTTCAGGGAGCAGGACAGGCTCACCCAATCTGTGCCACTGTGTGGACACACACAAGAACTTGTGGCACCTTCCCCTGCCAAGAAAACCAGTTGGCTGAAGGTTGGATTGGGCACTGTAGTCTCTAACTGAAGGGTATGCTGGTTTGGTGTTTTTCTTTAAGCAGACAGACTCCAGCAAAATTCTACTTCTCACACAATCTGCATGTGGCATTTCACCTACTTTCCTGCAATTTTGGGAGTCCTGAGTATTGTGAACAGTCACACTTGCTCTCTGCCTGTAAGTTTCTTTTCCAGGGGCCAAACTGTACAGTGCTAATGAAAGTACCACAAGTTAGGTCATCTGAGGGAAACTGGACAGCTTAAATCTCAGAAGCAGTCAGCCATGCCAACAGAGAGGTTTTTGTAATTTAAGACCTGAAAAGCCTTTTTAAGCTGCAGGTTTGCTTTTCACTATAGCTTTCCTACAAATCATGAGCAGAGCAGCAGCAGCAGGAAAGCACAGTGCTATTCTTATGAATCACTCCCCTGCTCCGCTGCATCTCTATTTGTGCTTAACATGTGACATTAAGGCCTTTTCAGAGTGTCTAGAATCACAGAGCAAATGACAATAATACCTCATCAAACAGTCTCCCAAGTATATAAATAACATTTCATACAAGTCTTCCCAAAGCATACATTTACATTACTTTAAAATAAAAAAGCCCACAAAAATTTACCTGCCTCACACTGTTCTTCAAAACAGTAAAAAAAACCAACCAACTATTCAAGACTCTTGGGAAAATGAGTGAGTATGCAACAGATTAACATGCTGTGAAGCAACTGTTCTCCTGGAGCTACTGGGAACCTAATGATATTTTTATCCTTGAGAGCTGTAGATTTTTTTCTTGCTCCTTTGGAGAAGGGCCACTACCAAGCCCAGGTTTTGCTTCAATAAGACATAGACAGCAGTCAGCCCAAGAGTCCACTTTCTTTTCCAGCTGTACCCCCTCAGCACATCCCCAAGCAACAGCAGAGCTTGGGAAAGCTCATGGAGCTATTGAGGGACACAACTGACACTCATTTCATTTCATCAAGGGTTCACTAGGCACAGGGAAACACTCAAGTCAATGGTAACAGAACTCTGGTTATAAAACAGCTGTAAAAGAGAAGATGATTTACTAGAACCAACAACTGTTAGAAGATACTTCTAATTTAAGCATCTTTGATAATGGAGCATTTTATTGCCTCAGTGTCCAGGTTTACATCTGCCTCAATTTCTGTAGCTCCTCCAGGCCATACTGCTGCTGGAGCACTGACCTTTCCAGAGCAAGATGAAGTCTAGTGCAAGCCAGCTTATGGCACTAACCCAGCCTCGGCAGCCTCATGCCAAAACTCTTGGGACATTGTCCTTGCCAAGAACCCCACAAAAGAGACCCCTGACAAGAGGACCTAAATAAGTGGGGTGGGGAAGAAGTTTGCCATGCTAGGTAGACTCCCTCTAGAAGCCACTGCCCTCTTATTCAAAATTTAAGACCAGGTGCTGTTAAACCTGATCTCCTACCCTTCAAGGATTGACAGCTCTTCACAGTTCGACTATAACATGATTTTGCCCAACATTTTTTAAAACATCCAATTATTAAGCTCAATGCTTACCACAATCTTTTGGAAAAAAAAGTCACAGGACTTTCAGTACTGTTGCCAACTTGACCTCACATCTACATACTCATGCCCCAGCCCCACCAAAGCAAAAAACCCATTTTTCTTCCCTTCAATAGCAGCAAGCATCATGGTTGTCCACAGAATAAAAATTTTCTCTAAGTTCTTAAGGGAAGAGATGGGGAAAAGAAAAAAAAAATCAAGTCACCTGGAAGATATTAGCAATGTGCTCTGCTGCACCAGTAAGTCATATTTTGTTGTCATACACAGCAAGAGTGGGGCAGCTTCAGCAGATTAGGGCCCACCAGTCCATATGGTGCCTACCTCCATCTCTTCATACCCCTTGGAAAGGAGAACATGGGAAAGTTTTAGTCACTTCTATCCTCCTGCAGTTTAAATTTCAGTTTTTAGGTAAGTGATACCGAGGAGACAGTTGCAAATCAGTTTTTAACCAAGAACACATGGACTAAGAATAGTCACCAGCAATTTGGATACATCTTCCTTCTAACATCCCACAGCAGCTAGAAGTTGCACACTTCTGTAGTTTCCCCAGGAAATATATTCAGACATTTTGCAACTCTCAGCATTGATTTGTCACTGAAAATACATGGAATATCAAACAATTCTTTCCTGACTTTTATCTTTATGAAATATAAAATTTCCCACCTTCCTATACCAGGAGGGATTTCTGTTTAATGATTATGGTTATTGAAAACTTGGTGCAAGTCAAGCTAAAAAGTTCTCTTTGGCTTCCAATTTAGCTATTTGCTCAGTCGCTTTTTATGACCTCTGAAAGTGGCCCAGAATCTAGACAAAGTTTCAGTTTAATCTTTTTTACTGCTGTAACCAGTATTATGCTGTTAGTGTGTCATCAGAGGATGGTTTCATTCGGTGCATCTTTCTTCCATCCTCAAAAGGCTCCTACTGAGAATTGTCCCACTTGCTGTCTTTGGAAAGGGTCCTTTCATTATTCCTTCAGTGATTTTTGAACGGCCACAGCCTGGCTCCCTGAATGGGCTTGACCTGGTCAGGAGTTTTGATTCTTCTTTTTGTCCCCTCCCTGCAGTCCCTGGGGCTCTGGCACCCCTGTGCAGTTTCTTCAGAGTAACCCCCTGTAAAACTCTGCAACTTATTGCAAACTTGGTAAATGGAAAGCATTAGGACAAAGGATTAGAACAGATATAGAATTTCAGATGCTGATGTTGACCTCAAAAGTTAAAAACTGCCCTTTTCAAGCCATCAGTGTCACTGCCAATAGCTGTGACAGTCATATGTCCCTGACACTTTGGAGGGAAAAGCAGAGAGAGGAAACAGTCTCATCATACAAGTGCTTATTTGTTGCACACTCTTCTGTGGCTGACCACCCATATCCCAGTCAGATGTGCCCACTAACATCTGCAGTTTACTGAATATGCATTTATCTGTTAAAGCAAGATGCTGAACATCCTGAAAATAACACATCCACCAGAATTTTGACCCCTAACTATTCTGTCTCTTCCAGATACTGATCTCTGTTGGATGAAGAGTTCTTGTTTGCAATTTTGTGAGAATTTCTGACAGCCTTTTCTGAGCAAGGTTTAAAGCAAGTGAACTGGAGATCTCTTGTACAAGTAATTTAAGTCAGAGCACAGGAAAGAATTGTTAAGAATTGCAATACAAATTTTTCCATAGCAATTTGAATTAGCAAGGTTAAGAAGAGAAACAAAACTCACAGTCAGCTATTTCCCACTAGACTAAATCACAATAACTCACTCCTAGTAGTTGTATAACTTACTCATGTAAGTTGTGTCTAGAAAAATCTGCTTTCTGTAATACAACTCTAGATTCAAGTGCTTGAGCCAACAGCTGGTGAGGATGTGGCCAAGATATTTTCTAATCCCAAATCCAAAGTGATGCATATTTTCATTTAGCACATGAAGCCAGTTGACACCCCTTGCAAACACATTTAAGTTTGCTCCATCTTGTAATTAGCACTAGATGATGACGGATCTGCAAAAAACTCTTTTTCTATAAATGTTATATCTTAATTAAGATCCTACAATCCATGGTCTACTTATTGGCTTCTACAAACAAAACAGAGTAGTGAAAGCCTAAGCTAATAGCATTTCATATTTACTCAAATACCAAATTCTTACACCACTTTCTAAAACACATCCACTGAACAGCCCAGGCCATTGCATGTCTAGGTACTGGACAGTCTTGATTTATCAGACAGATAGCCAATAGTTTCAGACATTCACCAAGTCTGGGCCCAGAGCATAATACTAGTACTCTTTTAGCTTATGCCAAAGGAGCCATATCTTCTCTACAAAAATATTTTTCCAACTAACAAGACACAGCCAACACAGCCAGCTAGGGACCCAACATGACCAGCTGGGGTTGATAATAGTATATTATTTGCTTGAGAATTTAACAAAGAGTCTCCAGGTCCAATGTGAAGATGTCTAATTGCATTTGCAGTCATGGTAACTAGTTGATCCTCAGTAAAAGTCCATCTGGAAAAACTTGTAAGGCCTGTGCAATGATGATCCAAAGTTAATTTCTGACTGTATCTTCATATACATTGTTTCCATTGACAAGATCTTCTAAATATCTGACTGCTGTTGGATTTACAGCACCATCTTCAGTACCTTTGCCCTGCTCTGGGTTTGCAGCCATGAATCCCTGTGCAGCTCCCTCCACTCCTCTGCCCTCCCTTCTCCTTGCCTCACCTACATAATGCTAAGATGGGAAAGGTCCGTCACCAATCTATTCCCTGGTGAAGTTCCTTAACCATTCTTCTGGGAAAAAACCTCAAGCCTCAGTTTTTTCCCTTTCCTCCTTTCTGACCCTCTACCAAGCTCTGATCCCTCCTTTCTGCTCTCTGCTATTTTCTACTCCTTACTGCACTTCAGCTCTGTTCACACCCCCTCTCAACCTGCTGGATTTGAGCAGCTTCTTCCCAGCTGAGCATTACCTAAATATAGTGGGGCTGGGGGGAAATCCTAAATAAAAAACCACAAGCCAATCTCTGCTCTGTAGGCACTGTCAGTCTCAGGTGCATTAGCAGGGAAAACAAATGCTTTCAAATAGGGAAAAAAAAATCCCAATGACATCTATAAATGAATCAATAAAACTGATATATCAGATGCATCAATGGACTTTTCATAATTGCAGAGAGTGCTCTGGAGGGCAGTCACATAAAAAAAAAATACAATTTTAAAAACCATGTGGCTTGTATATGGCTAGTTGGAATGAGAGCAGCAATCTAAGATGAAAGTCACTACAGAACAACTTAAGCTTTTTAAGCACCTCTCTCATGTATATTTGAGCTGTGTACAACTAGGGACATGCATCTTAGAAAAATATTCTTCCAACACAGTGAGATTACTGCTGCCTGGAAATTTTTTGAATCCCATTTCACTTATAGCTCCCGACAATGTTAGTGACAGCCATGTCACAAAGCATTAGGTAAAATTGTGAGAATTAATTATGTGCTATTTGTTTAACTTCTCTTGTCATCCATCTCCTCTCCTTCTATTTGAAAATTCATTCGCTCACCTAAATCATTTTCTTCTCACTCTCACTGTGTGTTACCCAGTCCCACATTTGCATTAAGCACTTATCTCCTTTTTTTCAGGAAAGGAACAAATTTGAAAAAATGGAAAACCCTTAAAGTGTTTATGCTCCATTAAAACTTAATTCTGCTTTTAATCCCAGACCAGACTGTTGATAGATTAATTCATATTAAATGGAACTTGAGTCTCTGTAGTCCCTTTTTCTCTAATGAGGCTAGAACAGAAAGAGGATGCTACTCATTGTGAGCAGGGATATCGCTTTCTGGTCCCACTATTTAATTCTACCTTATTATGCGTGTTCAAAAACTTTACTTCATTCTCTAGCTCCCATTTCAGCTTTCATTAACTACATAGTCACAGTTCACAGAACAGAATTGGAACAATTACTATGAGGGTCACAGTTCTTTAGGAAGAGAAAAGCAGTTGAGAAATGCTATCTTCCCTGACTGCTAAAACATAAGCTCTTTGACTCAAACATTCCTTTTACCATGCCAGGCTATTTCTAAACCTCATATACAGATCCAACATTTACCTTAAGACAAGCTGTAATACTGTCATGCTTGGCAATATCTGTTATTGTGATTTGCTATTGATATGATTCCTCAAAATAAACCCCAAGCAGAACATCATTGAAATGTTGTCAATACACCAGGTGCTTCTAATTATAAAAAAACCCAACAAAACAACAAAACATGCAGGCTTGTACAAGCACACCTCAGCTCTGCCAGTTCTGTTTCTATTTCTTAGTAGCATTTAATAGCTTTAAGCACCAAGTTATCTTTTTAAACATTTCCACTCTTTGTTTGAAGACATGACATAACTGTTCATAAAGCCTCATTCTCTAAATTCCTGAAATGCCAAATCCTTCCCTTTGCACTTGGAAGGGATCATGGAGAGCAGTCACCATGGAATGAATCTTTGCCCTGCTATATCACAGCTGTGCTCAAAGCAAACCCACACTAGACAAGCTCACTTTCTGTGCTCAGCTCCTGAGGTGTTTGCTCTGGGGTCACTGCAGTCTCTGGAGCAGGCAGTGACACCACCAGCTGCAAGGGGCACTGCCATGCAAGCACTTTCCTGGACCACAGTTTGCTCCCATCCACACATAGGAGAAATCATTTCCCTTGTTAACATCACACTGACAATGCAGACAGCATCCTGCCCGCCAGCCAGGCAGCTGCTCCCACTCCTGGGGAGCTGTGCATCAGCAGAGCCTGCCTGTCCCCACTGCCCACCACAGCTCACTGCACAGCACTGCCTGGCTCCTGCAAAGATCCCTTGGCTTTCTGCACCCCTCAGGGCAGGGTGGAGGACTCTGTGTTTGTTGTGGTGTCTTTGTCACCTCTACATTTTCACCAGCCCTCTGGTACATGTCTGAGCATATTTCCTTCTGCAGTAGGGTTTCCAAGAGGAGAATGCAACAGGGCAGACCAGGCTGTGTATTCTGCTGAGAACAAAAGGGGTGTGCGATGACCAGACCTTGATTTCCACACAGCTTTTCTTAGGCTTCTCCAGGAAAAGGATGAGGTATTTCCAGCACAACAGCTCAGTCTAGCAGAGGTCTGATTATCTAGCAACCCTTGTAATTTTGTGAGCTTCTGCTAAGCCATCCCATGGCACCAAATTTACTAGGCAAGATTTGACTGTGTTATGCTGCCCACCAGATGTGTGTGTGAAAAACAGGCACTCCAGCTGCCCCAAGAGAGTAAACTCTGCTGACAGTCTGGGGCTTTTAAGGCTTCCCTGAAATATTTAGTGAAGAAAGTGTTCACCTGAACACAAACACAAAGTCCTGCTTTCCCTTTGGAGAGGAGGGCGTAAAAGCAAGAGGAAAAGTAAGTGGAAATAAAAAGAAAACCAAAGATTAACTGTGATTTTGTCAGTGGAAAGGTACCTGTGTTTCAGCCTCATCACTTCTGCTCACACTGTACTTGGCAAGTTTACAGCTGTCCTGGTCAGTTGCAAGTAGAAGCAGCAGGGTACCTGGATGCAGAAAAGAGCCTATGGGTCTAGGCAGTGATCCCTTGGAAGCAAACAGCTGGAGCTAATAGGATAACACATGAACAAGTCCAAGTGAGTCCACAAACAGACACCCTAGATGTGCCTAAGATTCAGGCCCACAATCCTCACCACTGCAGCACTTAGATCACATAGGCTCACTGACTGCTATGGAAACATCCTCAAAATAGTTTGCTTTTCTAAGTAAAGAATGGTGATTGAGCCAGTAATTATTTATTAATTAAAACTAATATTTTAAATTAATATTTAATTATTATTTAACCCTTATGAGAACCTTCAAGAGAGAGGAAAAGGTAAGGTATGTTCAGCAGCATGGTGATGTACAGAAGGAAAACCATCTGCACTGCCAAAGGCCACAGAACAACCTGTAAATCCTGAGTTACAAGTAACAAATAAAAAAGCATTGAGACATCTGAAGTGACTCAGAAACCCATTAAAAATAAAAGAGTCCCACAATACTAGCCAATAGAAGAAATGAATTGTCTTGTTTGGGTAATTTAAGTAATAATAATGTTTTTGAACAAAGTCTACAGAGTGATAAATGCAAAACATAAATCACAACTGACTGATCTTGTTTAGCAGCACCAGGAAATTTCCCTCTTGGAGATGGAAGACAGGGGAAGCCTCTTTCTCTAAGAAAGATAAACTGGAAATCTTTATCATAGCTTTTTGATAATAGCATTTTACAAGCTTTCTGTGGACACATTTGCATTTGAATTCATCTGTCTTCATAAAAGGTCTCCTTCCCTCTAATCTCCCTAGGTGAAATTTCCCCTTTTTTCCACTCAACTTCTGCAGACACTTGCAGACAATGTTACACCAAGCAGCTTTAATTATCTGTCAGCAGCTAACAGCAGCAACCATCAGGACAAGGAAGATGGAGAATGGGAATATTTACCAAGCTGCAGCCAGCAGTGCAGGGTAGGCAGCTGCTGGCCAGCTTGCAGCCAAAGCCCTACACTTTTCATCTCTCACCTGGCTACACTGTTGGAAAAATACTTGGACAAGCACCTTGGTTCTTCCTTGTGTTTGCTGGCAGCACATCTGTACTCTGACCTATATGGCATTAACTTTCCTTAGCAAAGCAGAGGTACTCAGTCATTTACATCCCTGGTAAAAGGGAGAAAAGAGGGGAAAAAAGGTAGTGTTCCTACTCTCAAAGGATCATGCTGTGAATTGTATCAGGTACATTTCAACAGCTTGAACACTAATCCAAAAAGATGTACAGAGAAGTGAGGGGCTGCAACTGCATACAGCAAAGCTAAAGGGATTTCAGTGTAACATATACTCTGCTTTTGGTTACCTTCCTTATTGAACCATCTATCTAAACACAAACCAAACAGACAATCCACAGACAAATCCCCAGCGTGATATTTAAAGGCAGGTGGTGTAAATAATGCAGAAGAATAACAAAGGAGCTTCTGGCCAGCACAGGAAAATTCATCTTACACACCCTCAGACTCCACTCCTAACCTGATGTTCAGAATCCCATTGCAGTTTCTGCACTGAAATATTTGTGACACTTCACTGCCACCAAGAGCTTCAAAGGACATACTGTGCCATTTCCTTTTTTGAAATAGGCCTTTTTTCCCCCCTTTCAGGGGGAAGACAGTGATAGACAATGAAAAGATAATGCTATTTTAGTTTCTTTGCTACTTCAAATGTTCCCTCTCCCAGCCTGTTATAACATTGCATTACACAGGGAAGAAACTGTTCCACTTCTGGGGTTTCCTCTACTTCTGTTTAATGTCAGTGACTCTTATTTCCAGTGCAGAGATTGTTATGCTTAAAGCAGATTAGCACTTCCAGAAAGAGGCATCAAGAACACATTGCTTATACAGGAGCAGAAATGTCATTAGCAGGAATCAATGGTAGCAATATAAGTCAGAAGACAGAAAGGTTTGTACGGAAGTATATCAAGATGTTTGGTAGCAAATCCTACCCAAAATCAATAGGTACTCTATGAAAAGGATGCATACACCTTCACAACTTGCAGTGTAAAGAACTTTCATCCTAATTACAAATCCAACACTTCTTGCAAGACACCTGCCACCATAGCAGGCTGCAGCAGCAAAAGGGTGCACTCTGACTTTCCTACCCATTGCTCAGGTGTGTCTTTTCTCCTCATTCTCCCACATGAGATAAGGGCCCAGACACTGCCCCAGTGGTTCTGGTTCACCATTCTGCTGTCAGCATTACCTCCAGTTTATTACATAAATTCCTCAAAAGGCAAACATGTGACAAAGGACTACAGCACCCTAAGAACCAAACCCTTCATGGCTACTGATCTCAAGTTTTACTTTCCAAAGAGCAACTCTCCTGTACTTTAAGGCAGAGAGAGGAAAAACTTGAAAGAAGCATCAGTTCTCAGATTCAAACCTATCTGGGTTCTTTCCAGCATATAACAAAACCAAAACCACAACATGACCCTTTTGGTTCTTCCTAATCCTCTATTTGAATATGGGACTTTGCATATGTAAAATAGGTGTTTCATTGAAAAGCATCATGCTCTTCACAATTTTTTCTATAATTGCAAGTAACACAGAACAAAAAATTCTGCTCTCTGGAACATATCACTGTTTCATGCAAGGATTTCCACCATGATTTAGAAACCTCATGGTACAGAACACAATAAATCATTTAGCTGTATACCCTAATTATACATTTCCAGAATAAGTAGCAATCATTTAAATGACAATTTCCCCTTCTAGGACGTTTTTTTTATTTGATTAATGAACTACAACTCTATCTGAGAATTTCTGCTGTCAACAGTTTGGAATCATTCAGATATTCATAGATCACAAACACAACAAGAGGAAACACTTTGAACTGTTCCTTAATTAACCACACATCAAGTAATCATTAGTTGTGCAAGTGATAACAGCAATTAGTCACAAAGTACATGAAACAACATCATCAGCTTTTTTATATGTTAGAACAATGCCTGAGGGCTTCTAATGGAAAGCCACCGTTCCAGCAACTCACAAAGAACTTGGTCTTATCCTCAAGAGGCTTTAGGATTCAAATGGAAGAGAACAGCAGAGGAAGCAGGTGAAAAAAAAAAATAGGACAGAAACAAAACAAAACAGGAAGAGTTTTGACACACAAGTATCAGATTTTTTTAAACTTTTATTCCAGGACTCACTTAGAAAAGGAGCATTTAAAGAAGAGATGAAATCTAACAAAAGGCAGGAACATATGGGAAGTAACTAAGAGAAGAGGGAAGTCAGCCCAGGGCAGAGAGAAAGAGAGAAAGAAGCTTCTCTCAAAAAAGGCAACCAACCCCACAGAAGAGCCCCCCTAACCACAAGTGTTATGAGCACATTACTAGCAGCCATGGTACCTTTTCCTTTCAATCTCTGCTTCCCATTGATCACAATGCAGCTTTTCCTCAGATTACTTCAAAACTTTAAGAATCAAGTCAGCTAAGATAAAAACACTGACTACCAAGTCTCCCAACAGAGGCCCATCCTGCTCTTTTGTAGCTGTGGGTGGTAGAGAGGTGAGTAATCCCAGCTGGAGCCTGTTGCCTGAAGTAGGTCTGCACACCTGCCTGCCTTTCTTCACAGGTGGGTACACAGCTATTGTGCTTATTAAGGAAAACATTCTGAATGATTCAGTATAGACTTATTATAGAAATGTTGCAACAATGAAATCAAGTAATTAAGCTAAGCTTAATTAACATAAACCCATAGAGCACCTTTGTGCTCCTTATCTTTTCCTTCTTTGCTTCTCTGGGTGATAAAGTGATGGCGTGCATCAGGGATTACCAGATGGTGAAAAAGAGTGAACATGTGTGTGCACTGAGAGATGGATAGCACAGTAAATGCAGTAATGTCTAGACTGTGATACAGAAAACACTGTGGGGAAAACAAGAGCAAGCCTCGAGCTCTGAAGTGTGATTGTCTTACTTTCCAGAGAGGAGCAAAAAGCAATTTGCTGAGATTTGCTGTTCTAATAAAAAAGAGGTTGCACTTCAGATCTCTGGCTGCAGCATGCCCAGATGTATAGCTTACAGGTAAGGAGCAGTTAAAATCTCTCAGGGTGGGTACCACCAAGGTGTAGAGTAGCTTGAGGCCTTCAGGTTGCCTGAGTACCTGGGGGCTGCACTCCTGTGCTGTGCCTGCACCTGTATTTAACTGGTACCTCAGGGATACCTCTGTGTTCTGCTTTAGGATCTCAGGTGGCCTCTCCCAAAGCAGTGGGGAGAGTCTGAGATGGAAGGCAGGTTGGGCAGCACAGCACAGCACTGTGGCTGCAACTGGAAAAGCAATAGGGAAGGCATGTCAGGAAAAAATCAGTCAGAGCTGAGAAAAAAAAGCACATGAAGTGGCAACAGTGACAGCTCAGGCTAGCCTATGTGTTTGGCAGGTAAGTGCAATGTAATGTGCATTATATCAGCAGGAAATGAGGCTTCATGTGGCCATCACTCTAGCAAGAAAACTCTAATTGTCACATAAGCCACTCATATTTTATTCAGGCTGAAATTACAGCCTCAGAATGTGGCTTCAGCTGCTTTAAATCTGCATGACTCCACAAATGCCGGAACAGGCATGCTGATTTAAACCAGCTAAGTACCTGGCCCTGAACACTGACCAAAGAGGCATCCTGTGCCTGCTGGATTTATGGACATGCTGTGTTAGCATGGATGAGCTCCTCCTTGCAAGCCACCCCTTTGTGTGGCCCTGTGCTTTGAGCCTGGTCCCAGCTGGGCCATGCCTGTGCTGCAGAGTGTGCTTAGTCCAAGCCAGAGTGCCCTACTTGCCCATGTGCCACCGTGCAGGGAGGCAGGGATATTGCATCCTGATGCCCCACTGGGATTCATCTGAGGCACATCCCCAGTCTTGGGGCTCCCTCTGGGATTCCCTCTGTGACCCATTCTCACTAGGCTGAGGAGCATCCCTGTCCAGCCCCTGTTGCACCAGTGCTACAGCAGGAGCCAAGGAGACCAGAGGGCTGCTGTGCAGCACCCACTGTATGTGCATCTGGTCTGGCCATTAGCAAGCATAAGAGAACCATTAGATGCTGTATAAAAAGTTGCAGTTTTCCTGGCTATTTTCATCTTAGGGTCCTCTGCACAAAGCCCTCTTGGTGCTGTGTCCCCTACAATGCCTATTTACACAGAAAAGTGTGGCTTCTGCTCTAACCCAAAACCTAGGCTTTTTCTCTTTGCAGAAGGAGGTTGAAAAGTGCACATTGCTTTTGAAATCTGTCTCTGAACATTTCTTTTAGCTGCAACCACAGATCACATCTCATAAACAGCCACATTTTTCAATATGAGTTTCATATTTGTTGGTTCCAATCTAATTATTTATAGAAATGCCCTTTTCCTGTGATCCATAATCTTCTCAAATTTCAATAGTTTCTTGCTGTGAAAAATGATTCACTCTGGGCTGACTGTATGGTGGTAGCTGCATATTTGTTCATTGTGATGCATTTTTATCCAGAAAACTAAGTCTGGAAATGATTCCTGGGTAACAGTTGCCCTGAAGAGCACTGCCAGTAGGCTAATCCAGTCTCCAAATGTCCAGAATCCTCCTGAAATTAACTGGAAGTGATTGCAGAAGTGGAGTAAAGGTCCTTAGCATATTCTGTCAAATATTTATTGCATCTATTTTCTCCCCATTGACAGATTACACAACTGATGTTTCAAGGCAATTTCCACCCATGAAACATAAGCTCTTTGAATTAAAAAAGTGAATTCTAGTGTTTAGATAGACCCACACAAGCTTAAATTTGCATTCAAAATGAGAACTGGAAAGCTTAAATGCTTTCATGAATGCCTATCAAATCTTCCTGGTCCCTGAAACCAAACACAGACCAGGTTGCTTGTGGGACTGCAGCTATAGTCCTTCCAAGGCAGGGGGTAAGTGCAAAGGAAAAGAAGCCCTTGGGAAGGAAATTGACCCCAGTTTTGGTGAGCTGAAAGAGCCTCATTCAAGTCAAGTTTACTGCAGGACCACAGCATTGTGCAGACAGTCAGAAATTCCTTTCAGATTTTCTACAGTATATTTTAATAGTCCTCTTCAAGGTAATAGCTTGTAAGCAGAGCTTTTTTGCCTTTGAAGGTAGATTTTTACCTTGGAGAGGAGAAAGAAGTATACTGTTTCACCATTGAGAATTCCATTGAGATTGGAATTGTTACAAAAAATCACTCGGGCAGTCCATATTAACATGTTAATTATTATTCAACAAGTTTTCCATGGCAGCCTAACATCAGTGTTAATTTCTCTGGGTAAGTTTTGTTACAAACCACTGCAGCATAGTAAACAGAAAACAGATCATTGCTGGGAGGGTTTGCTTTGTCAGGTGTCACCCTAATTCGTGACAAATGCAGCCTTGTGGGCAGAGTTAGATGCGTTGGGTTGGGAGCAGGGAAGGTTTTTCCCTGTTGGATTGAGCTGGTTGCATGACCCCACAGCCCTGCAAACTGCAAAATGGAGCATGGCAAGCTGGATGTGTTTCAATCAATAATTAGACTCATTAGTGTGGCGTGGTGAGCTGGCCTCCTGTTTACCTGCAGCAGCGGAGAACCAAATTTGTGTCATTTCTGATTCCTGCCCTCCACGTCGCAGCTGCTCAGCACAGACACTTTTTCCCAGGCAATTAGAGAACCTCAGACAGGAGTTGGAGTGAGATGGAAGACACTGTGTGTTAATTAGGGGTTTTTCAACTAATTGACCCAGTCATGCAAAGGGAGTATCTGAGATTTATTGTCATTTTTGCTAATTTCACCATTCACATCCCTGAAGCAGTGTTACATTGCATCAACTTAAAACCTTCCCCAAACATCCAGAATTTCAATAATAAAAGGTTTTGCTCTGTGAGAGTTTTGGTGTGGGAAAAAAGGACCCATTTATCAACTATGTCTAAAATATCTGAAAAATTCTACAGCACAATAATATTAGCACTGTTTTCTAGAATGAGGAATATTAACATATGAAAATTGTTTCTATGAAAATATACAGTGAAACAATGAATCAAACAAATTAATTAACCCAATTAATCCAAACAAATCTTGGGTTCTAGTATTTTTACCCAAGAAAGAAAGAAAGAAGAAAGAAAGATAGAAAGACAAAATTTGTACTGTTCCTGATTTCCCTAATGTAGTCTCCTAGGTGAGTCTTTGGTGGCAAAGTCTTGTTTCCTATCCAGCTTTTCAAGGTTTGCAGTGGCACTCAATGTTTGAACAAGCTATAAGCCTTGTTTTGGATGCATGTGATCTTCCACACTTGTACAGGCTTTATCTCAGCATCACATCTCAGAACCTGTATTTTTTGTCCAGGTTGTTTTGACCAGGTACAATGATGATGCACTACTTCCATGCTATGCCCTCTAAATCCTACCTCTGTCATCTGGAAAGCCACTAATTCTCACCATTTCCAGGGATATGGGACTTCTGCCCTGGCAGTAAGGTTGTTCTTTCACCAGTAGAAAGGGGACAGCCTTGTGTGAGCAGCCAGCTCGAGCAGGAGGCTGGAGAATTAACAATCAGAATCGGTGGGTTTGCCAGCAGCTATTTAGATTAGATTAGAAAAGGTGTTAGGAGAGATTAGCTGGGGATGGGCTCAGAGATAGTGATAGGGGCCAGTGGGGACATTAGAGGGCATCCAGGGACAAGACTTTCTGGACACAGGCATTCTCCAGTCTCAGGGGAAAGGTTGTGTCAGGTATTGCTCAGTGCCTTGGAGGAGGAGGTGATGGACACAGCCCCAAATGACCATGCTCTGTAGCCTCTGGCTGAACATTGCTGCTGCACTCCTGTCCCAAACTGTAAATTGTCCTGAGAAATCAGCTGGTCAGACACCTTCAGGATCCTGAGGAAATTCACAGCAGGTCTGTGTACACATGGCAATGTTGAGCACTTCCATGGTGGGCTTGTGTTCTCTTGGCTTGCCCATGAATTGAGATTTACAGAACAGGCAGCTTTCTGAGGACAATGTAATTTCCATTTGGACGTTCAACAGGAGATCATTACCTTCCACAGTGGCATTGTCTTCATCAAGCAAGATGATCTTCACCATGAACATTACCTGACTTGTAATCCTCTCCTTTAGCCCCTATTCCATGCTGTTGAGGGTCTGCCCATGCTGCCATCCCATGGCTGCAATTCTGCCCCATCTCTAACTTCATCTGCATATAACTATTTTCCTTGCTCTGCTGCTCTTCCATCTCTCACCTGGAGTTGTTGTAAATGACCTTGGAGGGGAGACACATCTGGCTTGTTTTTCTTGGTCCTTGTAGACAAATGGTTGTCCAAAAGAGTCCTCCACTTTTTTTATACATTCCTCAAGGTAAAATTCACCTACTTCTTGGTCCTGGATCCTCTCTGCACACATTCTCCTCCTGAGATCTTCACAAAACCCCCAATAATTACAGTAACCAGATCCACCACAGGGTGGGAGAGAAGACTTGTGAGTTTGCAGTTTTCCATGCTGGTAGTTCAGTAGTTTGCAGTTTTCCATGCTGGTAGTTCCATGTAGTAGTTCAGGAGGCTTAATCCTTGCTCGGCATAATACACTCATGTCTCAAAATCCACCTTTCCTCTAGTAATGTGGAGGAGCATCAGCAAAGGAGGACAAGGTGGTCCTCAAATCAAGAGGCCAAGGTCAGCCAAGGTGGGAGAGGAATGCCAGGGAGATAAAAGGCACTCTGCATGGAGGAGAAGCCCCCATATATTTAGGTGGCATGGTCTGCATAAAGATGCCTCACAACAGGCCTGCTTGGAAAATAAGGCTCAACAGACTGGGAAGTAAAATGCTTTCCCAAATTCAGAAAATTGAAAATGTAGGGAGTAATTTTTAACAGCCTTGGCTCTGCCCTGAACGTACAATGAATATAAATTCCAAGTGGACACAGGTGATAAGAGGAAAAATGTAGGACATGGCATAAACTGCATTTGCTCTTTCAAAAAATGCAGATGCTGCAGTGAGCATCCAAAGGTCTGTGAGTCACTTCATTCAAGCATCTTCCCAAAACAAGGGGGCACACAGAAGCCAATGGTTCTGAAGCATCATTCGCTCTTGAGGGAATGCAGCCCCACCACAGCAGCCTGGTATCTCCACTCCTGCACATCTGATTTTTGGGCAAAAAATTGATTTCATAGAGCTAAAAAACAATAAATCAAAACCTGTAACCAAATCAAGAGGGTAAAAAAGCCAAAGCCCAAACGAAGCAAACATATAGCTATACAAAATGAAAAACTTTTTTCTATGGGGCAGCTGGGCTACTTACACCTAAACAACCACAGCACTTATAAGGATAGGTTCAGAAGCAGAAAAAATTATTTGGGACAGTGAAGATTAAATCTTCAAAGCAATAGGATAACAAGCTTGAAAACACAGTAAATTTTGCTCATTTTTATTGGACTGTTGTTTTACAACTATAAATAATTTCTAGGTTCATTGACAGCACGAGAGCTGCCGGGCTTGCTTTGACCCCCTTCGGGCTTTACCGCCGTTTCCCGGAGGTGCTGCCGGCAGTGCCGTGCTCGCCCCTCGCTCAGCCCCGCCCGGGCCGGGGAGCGGCGCTGCCAACGCGGGCGGGTGCGGAGACACCGCGCCTGCGCTGGCGGCAGCGCGCCGCCAGGTGGCGCCATCGCACCGCCGCCCGCCTCCGCGGCTCCCGCGCACCGGGACGGCACCAACCGGGCATGGTCCTGGTACCGACCTGGCACCGACCTGGCACCAACCTGGCACCGACCTGGCATGGTCCTGGCACCCCTGGCATGGTCCTGGTACCGACCTGACATGGTCCTGACACCAACTTGGCACCCCTGGCATGGTCTTGGTACCAATCTGGCGTGGTCCTGGCACCGACCTGGCACCGCCTCGGCATGGTCCTGACACCAACCCGGCATGGTCCTGGCACCCCCGGCATCGCCCTGGCACCTCCAGCATGGTCCTGGCACCCCTGGCATCATCCTGGCACCGTCCTGGCACCCCCAGCACCATGCTAGCACACCCGGAATCGCCCTGGCACCAACCTGGTGTCGTCCTGGCACCACCTGGCTTCACCCTGGCACTGAGCTGTCATCACCCTCACACTGCCCAGCATCGCCCTGGCATTGCTCTGACACTGCCCTGGCACCGCTCAGGCACACCCGCATTGCCCTGGCATCACCCAGCACCACTGCAGTGCCCAGCAGCACCTGGCAGCACCTGGCACCAGTTGGCATCACCCTGGCACCGATTTGTCAGCACCTGGCACTGCTGGTCATTGCCCTGGTACTGGCTTGGGAGCACCTGCCAAGTGCTGCATGGCTGCCCTGTCACCACTCTGGCTTTGCCTTGCATCACTGCAGTGTTGCCCAGTGCTACTCAGCATCAGCTGGTCCTGAGCCTGAACTGGCCTGGCATCACCTGGCAGCAGCCCAGCACTACCTTGACATCACCTTGGCATTACTCTGGCATTGCTCCAGCACTGACCAATAGATTCAGGGAGACTCTTCAGGACATGTTCATTTCCCTCTACATAATTAATACAAACACAGTTTATTAAATGCATACATTGCTTTCCATTTTTAATCCAATGAATTATTCAGGATGAGTACTTTATTAGGCTGTTCGTCTTCTCTCCTTCCCCCTTGGGCTGGGTCTCTCATATTTATCACCAGAGGGATGCAGCACAGTCATTTCTGCAGAGAAAAACTTGTCTGGGGACTGGTTCTAAGTTTATGCTGTGTGGGCAGCTTTTCAAATAAAGTTAAATTTTTCTTCTTCCAGAAATAGAGGTGCGGTACAAAAGTTTTGTGTTGGAAAGTTGCAACCCAGTTTATCACTCAGTGTTTTTAGAGCAATTCTTTGGTCTGTGCTTCATGTGACTTTTATCTTAGTGCATTCACATAAATCATGGAATCATTTAGATTGGAAAAGACCTTTCAGGTCATCAATTCCAACCACTTATCCCAGCACTGCCTGTCCACCACTAAATCACATCCCCAAGTGCCACACCTACAAGTCTCTTAAATCCCTCCAGGGATGATGACTCTACTCCTCCTTTGGGCAGCCTGTTCCAGTGCTCAACAACCCTTTCAGTGAAGAATTTTTTCCTAATATCCAATCTAAACATCTCTTCTGGCCATTTCCTCTCATCCCAGCACTTGCTACCTGAGAGCAAAGACTGGCAGATGCCCTGCTCACTACACCCTCCTTTCAGGTTATAGAGAGTGAAAAGGTCCCCCCCGAGCCTCCTTTTTTGTCAGACTAAACAAGCCCAGCTCCCTCAGCTGCACTGGTAACACTTGTGCTCCAGACCCTCCAGGATTTCCACTGCCCTTTTCTGGACACACACGACAAACTGCGAATAACAATGAAGTGTGCAAAAGAACTACTTTCTCCCTGAGCAAGTTGGTCTTGCTTTTCTAGTGCAGACTCCAAAGTGGCTGAAAAATATCTGTTTCTGAATTAGGGGAAATTCCATCAGATCAGGAAACAGTTTGATTGGATACTTCTGTCAGCAGTGCTGGCTGACAGCAAACATGGGCACACCCAGCTGCACAGAGCTCAATGGGCTTCTCTATGAATTTTGTCTGGCCTTCCTACACTTTGAGGCACATTTCGAGAGAAAAAAAAAAAAAAAGCAAAACAAACAAAAAAGTCTCAAACCAAAATAAAACAAAAAAACCCCAAAAAACAAAAACAAAAAAAAAATCAGGAATTAAAATATATACAACTGTTGATATATCTTGACAGATTGTCTGTCAGTTTGTTTTCTGTCTAAGTTCTGTATGTTTTTTCAACAGCTTTATGAAACGTGATTGATGAAGAGAAAGATTTCTGAAATGTTTCTCAGGGTCACGGTGGAAATAATTTTTCAGCAGAGGATTGTGAGCATTTCCATGCCAGAGCAGCCATGGAAGGAGCATCATCCTGCAAGCTCTTGTTCATACAAATACTAGATGATTTCCAGAGGGGCCCTTCACACTAAACTATTCCTATCTGTCTGTCCCCTTCCCATTGCTCTTCTGGGAGTTTTGCTGTTTCTGGGAGGTGCTGCTCATTCTCTGTACCTGCCAAAGTTCATAGGACCTGAATCATTCAGTGCTGCCCTTTCCCAGACTGAGTCCAAAAACCCTACAGCTAAGCAAGTCTTGGAGAGTTTTTTCCCAAGAGCTCTCAAACAGCCACAGCAATGACCCTCCTCAGCTGGGCTGCCCAAAAATGCCCACAGGGAACAGCTGAGGTGTCTGACACCTCAATGAGGAAGGGCAAAACAAAACAAAACGGTCCAAACACCAAAACTGAGTTTCAAAGGAAAGTGAGCTGGACCAGCTTTATGCTTATGAAGCATTAAATAACCAGTGCCAGCTTTGTTTTTACAAAATACATCTCCTTAAGGAAAGTTAAATGTGCTGTTTAGTGTCTACAAAGAGATCAGCAAAGATTTATTCTTTCTTTTAAATACATAGTAGAATGGTCTTGGTATGTATATAATAAGTAACCCATAAAACCTTAAGGGGAATTTTTATCCCAGAGACTCATCTCTGTCCTTGATGATTTAGTAGTAAAACTACAATCAAGCTTTGGACACATGGGATTATGAAAAAAGATTTAAAACATTTTTTTAAATGCCTAATGACACAGACTCTTAAAATATTTTGAGAAAGGAATGCTGGAATCCTTTGAAGTGACTTTCAATTAGGCTTTTAAATGAATTAGGATGTTATTTCTGTGTAACAGCTAGACCATAAATTTAGTTTCTAATTAAATACCGTGTGAAAACTTCATGTCACACGTCACTGCTTGCAAATTTATTGGCTGTTGGATTTGACTGAAGTTACTTAGGGAGATGCTTTTTTCTCCTTTTCAGGGGCACAGCAACTTCCCTCTGGGAAAACAAAGGAAACATTCCATTGTGCTGTTCTATGGGAAAATAGCAGTTTCATTACTATAAAAACCCAACTCACAGACTTCTTTTGCAGCTCTGGTCAAGATTTCATTTGACTTTCTCTGCCATAGTCTCCCAAGCCTATCTCTGTTCTCTGGAGGAAGCCCCCTGTGCCTGGTGTCACATCATTCCTCAAAGGGTTAATGAAATTCATTTTTACTGGACCAGTTTCAGTCATATCATACTTTAAGAAAAATATGAGCAGCTTTCACTATTTTATCACAAAAGCTAAGAAGCAGATGATGCCAAGTCCTATTGGCAGCATTAAGGGACAATGTATTTTTAATAATTACACAGTATTACAGGTATAACTGTTTCTCTGAACATTATGCCTGATAGCTCTTTTGTCTCTGTCCTTTCTTACCCTTTATTTCTCCATCTCTCTAAGCATCTCCTCAATTTCTTCACCTAATTAAAATTAATATACCATATTTCAGGCTGTAAAAATAACCCTACCCTTTTCATTTTTGTTCTCTTTGCTCTGATTCCAAATGACATCAGTTCAAAGCAAACTATTATTGGACACTCAAACATTTTTTTCCCAAGGTAACCCTTAAGTATTCCCAGCATTTAGTGATGACCAGTTACATGGATAAGTCAGTAGTTCACTGTGACAAAAAGAACATAAATTCCTTCATTTCCTTCATAATTTGGTGAGAGTAGTCACCAGAGAATCACCTGAGGCTAGTTTTTGAGCTGTTTAGTTACAGAAATGTGTCTCTCTATGAGGCAAGACGCTGTGGTTCTTTCCTCCAGGCCATCCTTTTCAAGCCTTGTGTCTGTGTGGCCAACAACATGAGTGCAGTGGGGCAGGAGCATGGCACAGCACAATCCCTGCCCCTGCATGTTGCAGCTCCCTATTCAGAACTAAATCCCCACCTTAAGATGGCATTGCAGAATTGCTTGACCTGACACAGCAGCCTGCAGCAGCCTTCTCCAGAGGTAACTTGGTGATACATTGCTAAGGAGCTCATGGAAGCATTGGTGGCACACATTATTTCCCCTGGGCTGAGCAGTGCACTGTGAACTCTACCCTGAATTTCTGGCTGAGGCACTCCTGCTGTCACAGCTGCAGGGTCTGGGACACCAAAGACCCAGCCACAGGTTTATGCTGCTGAACATTACACTGTCCACTCGCTCTGCCTGGACCATTCAGAGGGGCTTTCCATAACATTTCACACTTTTTTACCTAAATCTTCTCATGAGTGTGTGGTTTAGGATTCCCCACATTAACCATATATGAAGAGTTTCAACAATCACTGTCCTTCATTGTTGAAGCCAAGGAATAAAATTGTGCTCTTGTTGTTTTGACCTAAAAGCAATAGAATATAGATGGTTGTTAATATTTAACTGTACCCTAATCTTTTTATTCATGAAGAATATTTACTCATGTTCCATGAGGGTGGGATTTGCCTGACACAATCAGGAATTGGAAAGTGTCCTGTACTTTTTTTTCTAAACAACTGAGTTGGAAACAGAAGTGCTCTCAGCCCCTCCCATGCAATATAGCCAAATGTTGGAAGTGTTGTAGCAGACACTGGTCTGGATAATCAAGCACCCAGAAACAGACCTTTGGTTTAGAGATGCTGTAGGCAAATATAATCTCAAAAAAACCCTCAACTGGAGCCTGACCAAGCTTAGACTGCAATGTAGACCCTCCCAAAAAGTCTACATAGGTGTTGTGCTTGATGCAATTACTGCAGTCTAAATCCTACCACTCTTACTAACAGGTATTTTTCCTACCTCACAGGCTTCATGATTTTACTCCTCTTTTTTTTTTAATTTAATTTTTATATGAACATAAGCCAAAATTTTAAAACTGTTGACTGATTCTGTGTTTGATTTGCCATCTCTCCAAAGTTCTGATTTTCCTAGTATGTGGGGCCAAAATTTTGTGAGTTCAGACCACATTAAAATGTCAGAAGTCAGACAAAATACAGGCTCTCAAAATGCAAATGGCAAATGGAATCACTAGCAGACTCATAAGTGAGATGAACAAATTTTATTGCCAGAAAACATCATTACCAGGTTCCATTAAAAGAAATGTTCAAATGAGGGCTTCTCTAAATACATGTCTAAAAGGCTTTCAGAACAACAGAAATGGGAAGGTGAAGTTTGCTGTCTGCTTTCATTTAGGTTTAACAAAGGTCTAGCAAACAGAGAAATTAGGCTCTTGCAAAGTCTGTGAAAACAGCTAGCTGCACAGGCCATCTGGGGGAGTCTTCAGTGAGACTTCCTAAATTACTAGACACTAGAGAATCCACTTAGAAGACAGATTTGTCCAGATGCCATTATTAGGGAAAATACCTTTTGTTGTTGTTTTCTGTTTGGTTTGTTTTGCTTGTTTTTTTTTTTTTTTTTTGATTTTTAATATGTCAGCCATAAGACTCCAACTCTGAAGTCTGTTCTATTTAGCATTGTGCCTTCAGAACAAGTTTAATTTTCTGTCTTTACAAAGTTCATTGCTCCAGAATTTTTCCCCTAGGTAACTTCTGAGAAGTCCTTTTTCTGGCCAGCATTTTAGAGGATGTTATTTTACTTTTCAGGATGATGCAGTGGCTTTGTTGCAACCCTGTGAAAGTTATAGAAATGCAGGTTCCAGCTGTACAGAATCCACTACGTAAATGACATGACTGCTCAAATGTCTCTCTTGCCATTTCTGAAAGGACTCAATTCCTACTAGAAATAGTGCAAGTACATGAATCTTCTTATTGACTACACTCCTGCTCACTTTTTCTTAAGGTCAAGTCTTTCCTGTCATGATATGTACCCCATGCTTGGGTACACAATTTTCACTAACCACAGAGTGGTCTCCATCTTTATCATGGAAAGCCCTCTCCCCTCTTCCCACAGCCTTCAACAAATCCATCTTCTTGTGTTTCCAGGAGGAAGAAGAAAAACCCTTCTTTCCCTCCTCCTCTGTGTGCATTGTATATCAGAATTAGAAAATGGGTTCTTCTAAAGAGTTAGCCCAGTGGTGCCAAAATAATTGAAATAATTTGTGTGTTTGGAAAGAATCTTCATCTGGAATATTTATCATCTTTTATCTACAGAAGACATTAAAAAGACTCAGAATTGTGCTAAATATACAAAATTAAAATGATGATCTGAAGTATCCTGTGGTATTTCAATATGCACTGGCAAGTGGAAAAGGTGTGTTGATGTGGAAAATTCTTAATTAACATTTAAGTAAGTATCCTCTGTGTAACTGTGTGTCTATCCTCAGCTCACTGTGAAAGACTTTAATATCCTCATGAATTCCCTGCACTATAAATCCTCAGTTTTGCATCAGGGAGTGTCATGTATGATCAACAGTTTCCTATTATAAATTGTGATGGGTACTATTGAGCTACTTACCAATAGGATACTTGCCTCGGACTTGGAATGAATATTAATAAAGCTGTTAGTCCTCTGTCAATAAAGCAAGTACCTTCTCAGTTTCAGTAACTGAGCACAGTAATTGCCATCACTATCCTTAAATGTCAAATTCATTATTTCACCTCCAGAGCAGCCAACACAAAAAGTTATTTAACATAGTTCTTAAACATCAAAATTATTTTATTTTATTTTATTTTATTTTGAAGGAACTTGAAAGCAGCATATCTGTTTGTCAGGCAATGAAAAGAAATACCAAACACCACTGAAAATCTGTGTTTTCCTCATTGACTTTCCATGCTAGCATGGCTCCCAATAATTTCTGATCTGTGAAGACAACAGTAGATGACAAACAAAAGTGAAGGATATTCCTGCAGGGCTGAGGGGTACCCAGCACATAATTCAGTTGATGTTCTTTTGTTTTTTTTTTTCCCTGTGTAAAGTAAAGGAACCCATGGCTGGTGATCAGGATTGCTACCTGTAGCTGGGTTCCCTTAAAAAGACTTTTACTACCTCTCCCAGCTTTGCAGACCAACCTAAATTTTCTAGAAGAGACAATTGCATGTTCCAGAGGTACAACCAAGGGCACACAGAACACTCTGGGGCTGTTGGAGCAGACTGGCAAAGATGGGATAGAGATGTGGGAGGCTGAACTCAGTTGTCAAAGAGGCACGAGACGACTCGTACCACTCCTGTCTCTTCTCAGTTGGATACTCCACAGGAATCAGAGACAATTGGGTTAGAGCCTGAGAGAGGGGTTAAAGTGCTCTGGAACAAAAAAAACAGCCTCAGAAATTATGATAGGAAAAGTACTCAAAGAATCACAGGTAATCTTCCTGTTCTTTCTAGACAGTCAAATTTTGAATCTAATATTCACATAAACTGATTTAAAATGTTTTGTTTAGAAGATCCCAGACTATGCTGTAAAAAACCACTCAGAATAAGCAGAAAAAACCCAAATTTCCCATGTTCATAGATCAGAGAAAGCCATTTATAACAAAGGTTAATTTAGGGATCTAATTAATGAACAATTGATGTGTGTGTTGTACTCAGAGAAGTTATACACTTCTCAAAACCTCAGCTATTGCCTCATTGGTTGATGAGAAGCTCAACATGAGCCAGCAATGCACCTTCACAGCCCAGGAACACAACCATATCCTGAGCTACATCAAAATAAATGTTGCCAGCAGGTCAAGGGAGGTGATTCTGCCCTTCTACTCCACTCTTGTGAGAGCCCACCTGGAGTTTTTCATCCAGCTTTGGTATCCCCAGCAGAGGACAGATGTGGAACTGTTGGATTCAGTCCAGAGGAGGGCCATAAAGGTGATCAGAGGGTTGGAGCATCTCTCCTGTGAGGACAGGCTGAGAGAACTAGGATTATTCATCTTGGAGAAGAGACGGATCTAGGAAGTCCTTGGAAAGCCTTAGAACATATTCCAGTGTCCAAAAGGGCCTAAAAACAGCTGGAGAGGAACTTTAGATAAGGGCATGTAGTGATAAAACAAGGGCAAATGTCTTTAAACTGAAATAGATTAGATATGGATTAGATATTTGGAAAAAAATTCTTCATTGTGAGGGTGGTGAGGCACAGGAACAGGTTGCCCAGAGAAGCTGTGCAACCTGCAATGCCCCATCCAGGGAAGTGTTTGAGTCTGGGCTGGACGGGGCTTTGAGCAACCTGGTCCAGTGGAAAGTTCCCTTGCCCATGGTAGGAGGCTTGTGCTAGGTTGCCTTTAAAGGTCCTTTCCACCCCAAACCATTGTCTAATCTTATGATACAGCATTAAAAATAATTTAGATTTTGAGAGAATATTTTGTTTTTAATATTTGGCCTGAAAAATGCTGAAGAGAGGGCCTCTGAGAATGGCCCATTAGCTGCCAGTGAAATTGAAACGGTCAGATCAAAAAAATGATTGGGGTAGAAGCAGTATTCTTGGATCCATATTTGCAGGTCTCTTTTCATCCCAGGAAATGGTTCAGAAAATGCCAAGACTGTGAAGACACCCAAGGCTGAAGAGCAGGAACTCTGTTGGAACTGCATCAGCCAAGTGGGCCAGCCAAACCAGACACTGTTCCAAGGGATTATTCTTCCTTCACCCCCATGTGCAGGTTGCTCTGCAGCACACAGCAGCTGCCTTTCACCATCCTTATAACTGGCACACTAATTGTGCCATTTTGAACAGCTCTAAAATAAACCAGACTGTAGTCACATTGAAAAAAATCATATAATATGTCTGTATCTGAAAGCTGACTACAATCTAATTTCTTTAAAGGTTGCCTAATAACTATATCACAAGAAACAGTTCTGCAGGAGCAAGGATTGATTCCGCTTCCTCTCTTTTCTCAGGGAATAACCTTAAAAAAACTTTCAAATTGATGGTAATTTACAAAGGCCAGACAAAATAAATCTAATAAAAAGGTTTGCCCCAAAAAGGAACAGGCTGTTTAAAGAGCTTAGACCTCCAAATAGTCAGCCTGTGTGCTCTCTAATTTAATACTGGGGATCTTGGCTAACTTCATTAAGAGGATGACAGTGAAATTGAGATAAATCATCCTTTGGTGAGGGGGGGACCAATACAGAGAAAATTACAACCAGCAGGACAAATAGGTTATATTATCACACAGGTAACTTAATTCCATTTTAGTGTTAGAATTAATTTCATTAACACAAAATATGTATTTTACATTGGAGCCAATGTCATTATGAAATTAAGCACATTGTATGATTCACATAAATGCATCCACAAGATGCTGGACCATTCTTCAGATTAGTTCTTGGCTATTTTCCCACTCATTGAGTGGGAACTTTCAAATTTTTTGTAGTAACTTTACAGTTGAAAACATCATTATTTTGATTTTTACATCTTCACGAACTAATATGTCAAAAATATCTTTACTAACTCTGTCACTCAGTCTCAGAGTTGTTCAACAATTAGCTTCTGTTAAGTTTGAAAAAAAATCACTATGAAAATATGCCTGTTCTTACTATCTCTTAATATTCATGCTAGGCAAATACAGGTCTTGGTGGCCAGAAATAACCCAATATTAAGAGGTTTAACCCATTTCATAGAGCTTTAGTTCTGTCTTGTAACTGCTGTCTGAGGTTTTTTTCCCCTGCAGGGAATATCAGTGATTCCTCTAAAGACTTTTCCTCCAGAAAGCTGAGTCACTTTTTTTATTAAATTTATTCAGCATAAACTGTGCATTTTAATAACAATTTTTTCTGTATTTTGATTAAAATTGCACTGAATAACATTCCATTCTTTCTATTCAAAATATAACTTAAAATGAAATAATTTAAAATTTTATTTCAAGCTTTGTAATAGCAGCTTCTCAACACCAGCCTTCCATTGCTCTTCATCTGTTTGTGTCCATTCCTTTCCAAAGGCAGAGTGCTTGATGCAGAGGGAAAGGCTGCCCTGCCTCTGCCATTCTTTTATCTCATTTTTGGGCTGTTGGTGGTGTACATCTATAGGACTGTTTCCATTCCATGGTTTGGAGGTGACCTGAAAGGGATAGATGTGGGTTGTTTTTGGCTGAGCCCAGCCCTTCTGCTCTCATCTTCTCCCCTTTGCACTTCCCATGGGTTACTTGTCCCCTCTGGATGGGAGTCTCAGTGGAAGTACAAGTTTTGACTGTGGATAAACACTGAGCATCACAAGACAGTGCCCCATTAGTCATTTCCCAGTGCATCATGCAATGCTGTGTTTCACATGGCAGCTGCCTGACACCCTGCACTTTTCAACGACAAACTCAGCTTTAGAAAATGGAGTTTAGTCAGTCCAGCTAAGGAGCACACAACCAAAATGTGTTCTAGTTCTTGTTCAGTCCTACTTATGGACCCTGTCATATTGAATTTACTAATTTCCTGAAACAAAGTTTATATTTCAACATAAAATACTGTAATGTAAGACTGAATGAAACCCAAGAGCCTTGTCTGGACTAGGAAATCTCTTTTTAATACTTTTATCCCATTTGCATTGAGTTAGAATACATTTCCTTTAGTAAATGCACAGGAAAATATTCTTCTTATAATTGATTGATTTAAAAGGGTTCTGCTCTACATCACCAAAGGGGAATAATACAGACCTGTTGTGTCAGACAACCTGATTTTGAAATAAGAGCACTAAACATTATCAACTGCAGTAACTGACCTGTCACATCACCTACATGAAAAAGACTTGAACAGTTACTTATAATCAAAATTGTAGAGTGGAGAATCACTGTGTATGTCTGACTAATTCCTTGCAGATGTGTGCTAATGTTAAAATTGGAGCAGTGACAAGGGTTACAATGTCAATGTTAGGTTGGATGTGACATATACACATGATTGGGGTCTAAGAAGAAAAAATTTTTTATTCTGCGTGTTCTCTAGCTTATACACTCTTAACAAAGTATGATCTTAAGTTATTAACTACATTACAATAACATTATATTCATTGGTGCAAAGCAGTTAGCATCAATATAATTGGCAAAAGTTTTAGAGAAATTTAATAAGGCACATATACACATCTACTTAGTCTAGTTTACAAAAATTTTCCTGTATCTTTTCTAATCTGTTTCCATGCTGACAGCCTTGTCTTCTTCCTTGCTATAGATACACTTGAAAATCACCAGTTGTTATTTCTTCTATTAACTCAGCTTTGCTTGCAGGCCAGCTGTCAAGCCCCTCCATATTACACAAACTATTATCTGCCATCACCATCCATGATAGGTCTCCTGGCTCTCTCTCATGGCCATGTCCCTGGCCACGAGCTGGCCTCTGCCTTACTTGGGCAGGGACAGGAGGTGTCTGGTCCTGCCCTGTCTCATGCATGGGGCAGAGTCTGTGGAGAGCCAGTTGCCCAGGATGACATCTATGTCCAGGTGGCTTTTTAATATCTCCTGGGATGGTGACTTCACAGTCTCTCTGGGCAACCTGTGCCAGTGCCTGGTTACCTTCACAGTGAAATGCACGCAACAAAATTAAATAATCACAGAATAAAAAAAAAAAAAAGAAAAAGAAAAAAAAATTTCTTTTTAAAGTCTGAAAGATTGCTGGGAAGGTTTCTAAACCATTCTGAGGATGGGAGCAGCTGTGTCTACAGTGGCACTGCCACAAGAGCTCCCTAAAATTTCCACACAGGGGTACCAGCCATGCAAAAAATGCATGAGACACCTCAGGGGGGCTCTGTGATATAGCCTGACATGACACAGCAGAGTGCAGTGCTGCCTGCATGGCTGAGGAAGCTGCAGGGCTCTGTGGTTGGAGCCCTGGGAAAGGCTCACAAGGGAAAGGTAGTGCTTTTGAGGTTAAAACAATGTTTAAAAGGAAAACTAAATTGAAAAATAGATTGAAAACCTCTGCCAGAAAGCTCTCTGAGATACTGACCTTTTTTGGACTGCTTCACTGCAAACACGGATGAAAGCCTTTTTTTCTAGCATCCACAAAAAACAGAGCTATGTAGGCTGTTAAAAAACCCTATTTCTTATTTTGCTGGCATCTCTTTGTAGAAAGGAATTCAAGACTTTAGCAAAAGCGTATTTTCCTCTGATGCCACAATTCACAGAAATATAAAATATTCCTAAGAGTTATTAAAATATTTATAAGAGTTGGGAATATTCACAAATTTAGGGAATGACTGCAGTAATTTAACTACGGCAAATTCAGCATCAGTGACCAATAAGGAAAGAATTTTCATGGGAAAATAGTGTCATCATTTGAATTTTCAATCATTTTCCAACTGTTTCAGACTGCAAGTGATGTTTTGCTTAAATGTTCAGAAATCCTGAGGCATATCTTCACTGAGTGGTTACTTTTGCATTTGCAGCTAAAGAATCTTAACAAGTTTTCTATGTTCCTGGCATTTCTGTCTGTGAATCAGGTAAAAAATGCATAGCTGCAATTTTTATTTTATATATTAAAAGGATTGAGAGTAGTCTTCAGTGAATAAATAAATAATACTACTATTTCTTTTACCATATGAGAAGTTACTCTGGACATTAAGACCAATCAGAGCCTGCATTTGCTGCAGCTCATAATGTAATGCATTCTTTGAAGAGTGAGTTTCAACAAAGACTAAATAACAAGTTCTTTGGTTGTAGATACATCTTTTGGCTAAAACTCATAATTACAATGGAGAAGAAAAAGAAAGTGTAATTTGTTTGTGTATCTTGGTACAAAAGAAAGAATTTGTTGTAGCTACTGTTTCTGAGTTGTGTGTGTGTCTCACAAAGTTTTAAGCATTATTGAAACCTGATAAAAGCAGGTAATAACATGTTTATATGAAGAATAGTGAATGCAGTCAATGATTTCCCATATTTTAGCAAGAAATTGTTCTCTCCTTTTTAATATGTGCATTTACTCTCCCTTTCTCTCCTTTATGTGTGAATTTTGATTTTTCCTTTGTTAAAGTACCTATGGAGAGAATATTTGCCCTTTGTAAACATTTGCTTAGATAGCAAATATTTCTGCATAGGTATCAAATAAAGGGTGCTCCTGTAATTCATGTAAAGAATTCAAAACCTTCAAGAAAACCCCCCAATCTCCAAAAGTCCAGGTCTACTGAGATGTCTCACAATGAAGTAAATCCTGTTACAAATAAGCCCTAGAGTAATCACATTTTATATAAAGTGTATATCATATAAAGTAATCATATTTTATACAATGCTCAGGCAGGCTCAGGAGAACTGCTTTTTCCTTAAAGCATCCCTCAAAATCAAGCCTTCCCCATTATTTTTCCCTAGATGCCCCATCTTTGAGCAGGAAGGGGTGTCACATCTTGAGACCCTTCTGTCAGGTTTCGTTGCATGGGCCAACAGATACAAAAGATTTCAGGAGACACAAGTCCTGACAGCTAATGCGAGCGTGTAAACCTCACTTTCTCAGGAAGTCAGGCAAAGAAAACTTCACCACTGACCCCAGATGATCACATAGAGGGGTAACTTGGGTTCAGCTGAGCTCATTGTGCATTGTTGCATAAGGTTTGTTGCCAAGACATGGACTGCAATTTGTACAATGTGAAAGCAGCAGTTGCAGCTTTGAAGCCACTGTTGGAAGTGTAATTGGGTAAAATCCAGACTTCTTTCAAGATAGTGAGAATCCTGCCAGGATTTTTAAGAGCTTGGGTTCATTAACTGTAACTGGGTTCAGAAATAAAGGCAAACATGAATAATATTTTCTCAGCTCCTAGGAGAAATATTCTATAGCTCATTCTAATTATTGATTTATTTACATGACTCTTCTAAGGTAATTTTAGAAACAGGTAGACTGCAGACTTCAAAATGGTAATGAGCTAGAGCCAGTGCCCCTCCAGGTGCTGTTCTTACAGGAACATCATGTACCTTTAATGCAATTAAAACATACGCACGTACAATTTCTAAATCCCAGCTGGAGCCTTTGGCTTTTCTTCTTGATTTGCCCTGAGTGATGCATAATGGCTAACTTGGCAGGCTGCCTTTTCTGCACAGAGACAGGTAGAGCTAGTATGTGAAAAGAGATGACTTATAAAATCCCTTACCCCACTTGCTAGAGAAAAAAATTCTCCCTATCATTGATTTATCTCTAGGAGGTTCAGCTGAGAATATATGTTAAACCAAAAAGCTGCTCATATGAGATTTTAGGACTACTATGGCTGACAGTGAGATCTTAAGGAGTTCATTTATAGTACTAGGAAAGTTGCCTGTCAAAAGTAGAGCCTACTGAATATTTATCAGCTACTCCTGCTCTGACATGTTCCAGAAAACACCCTTAGAAATCTTTGTGTTTTGAAGTTGCTAATGGCTTCTGAATCCATCCACGTACCAACTGTGAACACAAAAGTGCAGCTGCTCTCTCACCCCTTGATTTCTTTCAGCTTCAGCCAGAACAAGTTTTCTTTGTTTCCAGATAAGTTAATGGTTTCCCCTTAACAGCAAAAGATTTTTTTAAAAAGACAAAACTGGCACCAACCTGTCTCTCTCTCTCCCACAAATACAAGCAGAAGACTTGTCAGAAAACTACCAACAACAAGTAGCAGTGTGAAAGACTTTTGGGATGGAGTTGACTATGAAAACAATTCTGACAGTCTGACCCATATGTTTAGTTGTGGGTTTCATGTCACATCACAAGCTTTCTGCTTTCATGCATTAACCCTAACCCCAAAAAATTAATGGGGGTGTGATGTGAGCTATCACAGAGCCTGTGATAGCTCAAATCACACTCCCATTACTGCATTTGAGATTTGGGGCTTTTTTTCCATGCATAATGGAAATTAACTGCATTTGAAGTTTGGGGCTTTTTTTCCATGCATAATGCACACATGAAGTAGGCAAGAAAGACTGAGTAGTGAGGATCTGCTCTGGTCTGGGCAAGTTTATAGTGGTAAATAATTTATTTTCCCAAAAGAGACTCCTGTTTCATTTACCCCAAAACAAACCATGATTTATGTTATAAAGGAATAAAGATTTGTAGGGTGCATCTGTAGGAGAATGGTTTCCTCAGAGCATCCCTGTAGATCTAGTGTCCCCTCAGAATTTGGACTGGTGTTTTCAAAAGTCTTTCATGCCCATTTATGGCCTGTATTCCCCTTCCTTTCAGTGTTGGTGGTCTGGTGGTGTCCTTTTATATTTTGATAAGGAAGGAAATGTAACAGAGGAGGCCAGGGCCACTAACCCTGTAGCTTCATTACTGCATGCCAGGAAGACTGGGTAGGAAATAGAGTTTTTAGCTCTACTTTTGTGTAGCTAGGCCAAAACCATGGCTTCATCACGTCTCTTTATAAAAAGTTGTTGTTCTCCATGTGACTCCAGTGTTGGAGTCTCAGTCCAAGGCAGAGGCAAAATGACAGCAGGAGAGACACAGTCACAAAAAGCGACAGTCACAAAACAAAGAGGAGTTGTCTGTCTCCTGTAGGTGTCTGCAAATGTACACTGAAGCCTTAGGCTGATGTGTTGTTCCTCTAGAGAGGCATACTGAGAGGAAAATGGGTTTCTTTTGGCCTTCTGCAGAGCATTTGGCGTCTCCCTGCGTGATGACACATTTGTTGTCACCACCAACATGAAAATTCCTATGTGAAAGTATTTTTTGTGTCTGTAGATATGGGTGCTTGAGTGAAATGAGGTGATCACAAAATAATAAGGAACGTGGCAATTACCAGCAGAACTCATTTGTTATCTGTTGTAGAGCCTCAGCGGTGGAGGAAACAGTCATCTGGGCACCCTAATGAAATGTGACAGACGTTCAGAGAGCGAGGGCTGATATTTCCTGACAGCATCACCATCTGCACTCTGAAAGCTGTAGAATCCAGACATCATAATCTGTTATGGGCTGTTTATTATTGTACCTCCTCATCACAGGCCACGCGGATCCTGGGCTTACATGTCATCAGCTTTGGATGCAGTCCCCTCACCTCAGCTAGGATCCTAATCCACAGACTCTCACCCTGCTCCCTAGTTGGATGTTTAGCTTTCCAAATAATCATGTCAGTAGCCTCAGATGCAAATATTTGAAAAGGGTGGGGGAAAAAAATGAAAGAAAGGAAAAGTCTTCTAGCCTCCCAGCAAGCAAAATAGATGTTAACCTAATTCTTACCAGGGCAGATGGGGTTGTATAATCTGATTTCCAGGAGTAAGGAATTTTTTCAAGGAAGTAATGTTTTAGTATATATGATACTACAACAGTTTTCACAGCTTCAAAATCCTAATGTGGCAGTGGTTTTATGATCCTACTTCTACACCCAACACAGGCACAGGGAAAATTGTTAAAGAATCAAACATGCAAAAAACCCCAGAGTTTTGCCTAAATCGAGGAAAAATATGTTGCCTCAGATAGACTGGAGCACAGAGATTTAGACGGAGACTACAGGACTAACCCAATCCTTTCTTTTTCCATGCATCTTTTTCAGATAAAAAAGATTTAAAAAGTGACCTTGAGAGAAAAAAGTACGGCCTAATTAAAGAAAAAATAAGCAGGGAAAAAACCCAAAATAACCAAACAGTGAGGGTTAACTTTACCCTGCATAAATGAGTATTTCCTTACGTTATAAGGAAGAGGGGGAAAGTCTGAAGGCACAAATCAAGTTACCAAAGCAGTGGTCAAGTTACCACTTTGGCCTTGAAAAAAATGCTTTTTTCTGAGGTACCTTACCCTGAAGAGTGGCCTTGAATTTCCAACTTGTTGGTGAGTGTACTGTGTTTTCTTTTCTGCCTGGTAGTGAGGTAGCAAACATGGGGCACTCAAGGTCTCAATTTTTTCTCTTTTAAATGAAACAAAACTGAACAAAAGACCGACACAGTCCCCCCCAGAAGGAGTGTCTTGTTTTGCTTCTCTGTCTCATGGAGGAGTACTCCTATCCTGATCATGTGAAAGCCCAGGGTCTTTTGCAAAGTGTTATTCCTCAGAGCCTGGCTTGAGACGTTGCTTTGTTGTACACTCTGCCCCTCTGAGCACAGTGATGAGCAAGCTGTCACCTGACACAGGCACTGATCTTTGAAGCCACCTTTAGCAACTAGAAGGAGTTCACATAAGTCCTGAACTGAAACAGCTCTTCACTTGGTTGCATCCCAGTGTCTCAAGTGCTGAGAAAAAATGGAGAATTCGAGTCTTGTGTTCCTTTAGCTAGTTACCAGTAGGATGTATGACCTGGGGCTGATTTCACAGAATCACAGAATTCTTTAAGTTGGAAAGGATCTCTGAGATTATTGAGTTCAGCCTTTGACTGATCACCTTGTAACTAGCCCTTGTTAATTGGACTGTTAATGTTAATATTTCTTAACCCTGAAAAGCTATAAAATTGAGAATGATGTGGGGACACACTTGGTTCTTGCACCACTGGTATCTCAGATATCCCTGTTTTGTGGGTCTCCTGATTTGCCTGATTTCTGGAAGTAAATACATAAAAGTAAAGAAACATGAGGTGAAGAGAAGAGCCACAAAAGCAGTTCAGCGCTGAGAGGGTCATTGGCATAAACAGTGCAGTTCTGACACTCTCTGCAGGTCTCAGTGATTGAAACAGAGGAGGACAACAAGGCTCCCTGTTCCTGCCTATAGATTTAGCAAGTGTAATACTCAGTAAAACAAAGTAGTTGTATAAAAGTATCTATGATTCTGGGAAATATGATGGGAAGAATTACAAGATCTGAAAAGTTTTACATTAAGTTCTACTTTGTGACATATATAAACTTTTTCAGCTGGTGGACTACCAAGAAAACTATTAGATCCTCAGCAATGTAGATATTAGACCTAAAAGTCTGCTCTTATACCATAGGGGATAAAAAACCAAATCATGTATGTCATCAGCTGAAGTCAGCTGGGTCTAATAAACTGTGACAAGTCAGGACAAACTCTGTTCCTGAAGCAGTTTTTCCTTGGAAGGAAATATTGAAGATCACTTGGCTAAACTTTATGGGTAAAACATCAGCCAGTGATAGCAAGGAAGCATTGGCTAACAGAGTTGTCCTCTTTGGAAATAAACACATACAGGGATATGTGGGAAAGAGCCAATATCCCTCCAATGAGGCAAAGAAGATTTATTATATTCACTCTCCCATTTCGGGAAGCAGATGGCTTCTACAGTTAGTCCTGTAACTGAGGATGTTTAGAATGAGCTGCTTCACGGGAAAGAAATGAGGGGGAACAGCATTAGTAGGAGTTATGTTTGCTAAGCAAATACAAGGCAAAGGCATCTACTGTAGCAACTGAAGAGAGGAGCTAAACCTTCTGGGATTCATGTGCACACAGAAGAGCAGCTAATTCGCTCCATAGGGCAGGAGCAAATGGGTCACCTTGCCAAAAGACACAGTTCAAAGTCTTCCACAGACACAAGGAGGTATCATTTAAATCTTCAGAACAATACAGTAGTACTTATTTTCCACCTCATATTACAAAGCAAGCAATTACAGTCTTCACTAGCTGGTGTTTCTAAATGGGGTTCAACTCTCAAAGCGCACAGGAATATTTTCCTTAAACTGTCAGGAGTGTCTTACTCTAACATTTTAGAATCAGCCTAGAATAACTGAATTCAGTTTCCAGCTTATGTAAGAGTAAATTTTCTCTCTTTCTGTGCAAGTTCTACATTGAGCTACTGTCACAGTGCATGTGAATGAGTCATGATGATTTGCCCCATGTGGTCTTCTGCTAGAGGCAAAAGGAGGAGAAAAAAGCAAGCCCCAAAAATGCCAACACAACTACAACTCCCACACAAACTCCTTCTCTTTAGTACATCATTTATTTTTACTCATCTTTAGTGAAAGAAAAGATGAAAACCACACCAAAATGGAACATGTAACACCTCAGGGGTTCTAATGAAAGCCAAACTATAAATGTCAACTATTGTTGTTTTAGTGTTAGAACTAGCAAGCTCGTACAACAAAATCCAAGTAGCAAGTCACTGGAGGAAAAGTGATGAGAAAAGAAAAGCTGCTTATGTTAATTAAACAAAGAAAATCTGCCTGACAGACAAGAACAGCTTAGAAGCAAATGAATTTAAAATATGTATCTATTTCTTGGTGTTCCCTGAGCACACAGATAATATATGTGCTCACCCATTCAGTCTTAGGGATTAAAGAAATCACTGGGCATGTTGACTAAATCCAGGGAAGATGATCTTTAAAAACAAAAGTTCATGCATGTCCACCTGGTTTTGTGAATGAAGTTCTGGAAGCAAAGAATAGAGATCTTACTTGTACTTGTTTTGAACAGCAGGATACATCACAAATTAAAAACCTATTACCCAAAATAGGGAAAAAGATTCTGCCAGACCACACCATGAGACACCAAAAGCTAATGAAGAGAAAACCCATTCATCAGGCTCCATCAGTACTGCTGCTCACTCCTTACTGAAGCAGTGAAGAAGACATTTACTAATAGTTCAGGTTCTCCTCCCAGCTCCCACAAACTCTTTTGGCAACTTGATCCCTGTGTTGTAGGAACCCCATTGTGAAAAATACTTTATGTCAAGAGTCAGGTTTTTATTAATTTAATTTCTTCTCAGACCTGAGTGGATAACCAAAGGAATGGGTAAATCACATATTCTTTCAAGAATTCATTTTACTTCCTTTTATATTTTCTACTAATTGAAATTAAACTTTTTTTTTAGCAAAGCCTTCAGTAATGACACATTAACTGTGTATTTGACATAGGCACACATTTAAAGAACAACTGCAGCATATTTCATGGTAATCATATTAAGAATAGTTACAAAGAAATTTTATGTTCTTACCATTGTAAACATACTATAATCTGAGACATTGAAAAATATCACCAGAAAAAAATAGTCATACATAACTTGAGTAGAGTCAGTCAATCACCAAGACTTCTAGGTGATTGTTTGCTATTGAATAAACATCCAAGAATCTCCAACTCATAATATTATCACAGAATGCTTTTTTATTTTTCTGAAATGACAAAATTAATATGGCTGTTTCCAAGTCACAGTTGTTGGTTTTATTTATTTTAGAGCAGAGATTTCCAGTGTAACCACACAGGACCAAAAACTTGATGTACAGTGGCATTTAGTAGTCTGTTACAACATCCTGCTGTGGCCATGTGAATCTCCATTTAGGCATTGCTGCTTTATTAATCTTACAAAGAAGAGTGCATCATGATAATAAAATTGTTATAATCAACCTGAATGACAACATAACAAGCATAGTGCAGGATAGCCACACACACATGATTCCTCTGCTCTTATGGAGTTGTGATAAATATAATTTCACATATTTGTACAACATTTTACTTACCACTATAAGTGCTAATAAGTGGTAAGTTTGTTTTAATTACTTATAGATACCTTTTTGATTGCCTTGTATTTCTAAGATATGTATTCTTTTGTGCTGAATAATGCATCAATTACTACAAACCTCATGAGCACAGAGTACTTCATGAGATTGTCTAATAAGCATATAAGAAGCCAAGGCTCCCAGCCATTTTTTATTTTCCAAGATATTAGACTTCTGATGGCATTGGTATTCTGACAATGATGGACATGACTATTAAACAGTTGAGTAATAAATAGTGTGCCTAACAGGACTAGGGCAGTAGCAAAGGGACAGTAAAGGGATATTGTAGAAGTGCACAGTGGGAGGAGGAGTGGAATAGGCTCATATGAAGCAGTGGCAGAAGAAGTGGCAAAAGCAGTGGTAAAGGCCCTGGATTTTGAAATTCTTCTTTTGCCAAAATGATTAATTAAAAAAAAAAAGGCATAAAAAGGAACAGTTTCAAAAATACATGAAGGTTATTATCAGTAACAAAAAACCAAAACATAAAAAATCAAAACCAACAACAACAAAAAAAACACCCAACCAAAAGAAAACACCTAACCCAAACATATTTCAAATGTCTGGGGACAAAAAGCATTTAAAAAGTAAAATAATTTTGAAGAAGTGGAGATGTTCTGTATCTTTCCTTCCTGCAGCATGGTGAGTCCATGGCAAAAACCATTTTGCACCACAGAGTCTCTCCAACAGGTTTGCTCTCTCTCATCCACCAGACTTGTCTGCTCATCAGCCTCAGAACTGAACCTTTATTCATGATCAGTTTTCTTAGGCTCTCAGAGAGAAAAATGCAAAGAGTGCTTAGAAAAGAGTTACCTCCCAAACAAAGGTGAACTGGTGAAAAAGCTAATGGTTAAAAAATCCCTATTACAAAAACACATACATACCTCAGGACCCAACTACTTTCACCTTTCAAAGTTTGCTTGAATAAAAATTCACCCAGTGTCTACAGAAGTGAACCACCTGTTACTTGGAATCCAGGTCAGTTTTTATTACTAGATTATTTGGAACACTTTCAATCATGTTGAATTCCTCTTTGCATTGTTAAATGAAAGAAAATTGAGCTAAATCACTGTCTTGTACGAGTCAGTGCTGTTAAATTTAAAAAAGAAAAAAAAAAGAAACCAAGCAGATTACCAAGACTTAATATTACAGTATTTGGTTATTCATGATTAAGCCTCTGTCTGAGAGAAGGAATCCCAAAATCATTTAACACAAGCAACAGGACACAGTAATAGCCAATTATTTAACCCACAGTCTCTTTGAGGATCATCTAGCTGAGTAGAAAAGCCATTAAGAAAGTTTTGCAGGGCATCTTCCTCTTTGTATTTCCAGGTGTATTACTACAGGAATTCATTTGAAGCAGAGCTACAAGCCACTTCTGGAATTAAATATACTGTTATTCATTTCACATGTGTAGTAGTGCAATCATCATTACATAAAGGGAGCAATAAAAGTGAAGGGTACATTTATTTACTTTATATTTTCAGAAACATCATGGATTTCTTCAGCTATATAGAGCAGTTGAAAGGATAAGCTCTATATCACCAGCTTCACGCAGTGCTATTTAAGTTGAATATGTAACAACTGCAAATATCCAAAGTCACTTTACACCCAGCAGGTGAGAAATACCTACCATGACAGAATTCAGATACTGTATATTTTCATCCTTAAAGATATTAATATATTCAACCCCCCTTTTTTTAAGACACTTCAGTCTTCACTGTCTGTAAACCAAGACCCAGAAGAATTGCAAAACTGGAGCAAATTTTGGCCAAATCCTTTTCTTCACATGAGTTCCTTTTCTTTCAATACCAAGAAAATTAAAAGGAATAGTTGAGGCACAAGTGATTTTTATGCAGAAGTATAGAAGTATTTAAATAAGTAGACTAAAACTTCAGTATTTATCTTCTTTTAAAAAAAGACATAGATCATAGGTATATGATCATAGTCATAGATCACAGTCACTGCAGTCATACTGGATTGCCTTTTTTTTTTTCCCCCAAGATGAAAAAATACACTGGTTCACAGAACTTACCAAATCCACTTTATACTGCCATTTCACATAGTTCATATCTAATCAAAGCAAAGTACAAACCCGTGCTTCAAGGGAGCCTGAAATCATTCTGCTACACCTGACAATAAACGATTTCTTCAGCCAAGAGAGCTTCAGTGAGCCCAGTAATGCAGAGAAGAGTCCGTCCAGCTGAACTGACGTAAATGGTGCTCGCAGAACTTAGCATGAAAGTGCACTGGCAACAAGCTTTTGAGAATAAGCTCATATCTTTAGAGCTTGTGCTTGAAACTACTTTTACAGCTATGGTTATATTGTTTCTGTTAAGAGGCACTGCATAAATATGGAGTTATTCATCTAATGCACTTAGTATTTCTCAGATGAGGACTATTGCAGTTTTTCCCTATGTCTAGGTGTGATAATACTTTGGTTTGCTTTACAGCAGTAGCATTGCACTAGCAATACAGCTGATACTAAAGAGAAGGCTGAAAACACTTGCAGACTGGAGTAGAAAAACCCCAATCTCCTCCTTTACTTCTTTTCATGCTTCTTGGTTAGTTTTCCTCTTTCTAGTTGGAGGCTTGTACCGGTGTTTGTCCGCTTCTCCTTTTGCTGGCTCTCCTGGGAAACTTGTTGCACTGCTCGGAGGATGGCAGTCTGCACAATCTGCTTGCTGGCAATCTGCAGCTTAACTTCATCTTGCTCCAGCCCTGGCTTCTCACCTGCCAGAGCCAAACAAAAAAGAAAAGGAACTAAGAATTTGGGGCTAGTCCATGAAAACGTGAAGGACAGAAAAAGAGGAGGGGGGAAGCAAAATCACAGAGTGACTGAGGACAGTTTATTACATAGGAGACCTGCCAATACTGAAGAAGATAAATTAGGGAGGAAAGTGCCTGTGCGTGCTCAGCACCACAGGACTGAAAGAAGGGGGAGATTTTGAGTCATACAGCTCAATTACCCACTCCCCAGCACTGGGGACAGCTGTAACTTCACAGCTGAAACAAAAACAGATGTGTTATGCAGTAAGACAGGAAAGGAAGGTTTTCTCATGCAGCTGTGATTCACATCCATTTTGTCTTGAGCTATGCCTCTGGATAGGGAATTGGACTTTATTTTGCAAACCTGATATGTATTCCCTCACCACCACATAGAAAAAAACAACTGTTTCATTAACATTTCTTTTATTTTTACTTCAGATTAAAAGCCCTCATCTATCAAATCCCAATTGACTTCAAGGTACAAGATTTTGTTTAGGGTAGCTTTTTAACCCTTAGAAAGATTTTCAAAAATATCTGCAAAACATTAAGAAATACTCAGATTCCTGTAGGTAAAACAGAGAACATTTTCTATGACAACCTGTCAAATACATATTTTTATGCGAAACTTCCTTGTTTGGCTAAAGTGTTAAAATTTGGAGAAAAATGATGTAGTATGACTACTGACATCTGGTAATGAAGAAGAGTAGTTTATGTTAAGAGGTTTGCCTTTAAAAGTATTTTGACTCCTGACAAAAGTGGCAATTTGGACAATATAGAATAGTCTGTAATGGTCACAGCTGATACTGATTTAAAAAAAGAATTCTTATGTGCACTTATTGGCATATAGGAAATCAGTTTCTAATTGAAATGCTTAGCCTAGGTGCTACTGACATCACTAGATTTGATTTTAAAGATGCTCATCTCAGTTCTTTCTTAGTTAACTGTTATGCTCAAGTATTTCATTACATAGGATTTGTAGTTTACTGTCTGTTTTAATTACATATATTAAGAATTGTATCCTGAGAGAAATCAAACAGAGTGAATTAAAGATCAGGTGCTTTTATGAGAGGTGCATATCTGAAATTGTGATGAATTCCCAATGTTCAGGTTTTTTTCAAGGAAACTTAACATAGAAAGAAAAGAATCACTTGTTTCCTTAGGGAATATGCTATATGCTTGAGGGAAGAGACAAGGGGTCTTGCACCTGGGTCAAAGTAATGCCTAATATCAATGCAGACTGGGTGGTGAATTTATTACCAGCAGATTTGTGGAGAAGTACTTGGGGATACTGGCAGACAAAAAGCTGGAACTAAGATGGCTTGTAGTCCAGAAATGTATGCTGGTCTTTACAAAAAGGGCATGGCCAGGAGTAAAGGGAGGTGATTCTACCCCTGTGCTCAGCTCCAGTCAGACTCTGGTGTGTTGTGCCCAGGTCTGGGGTGCTCATCACTGTAAAGAAAAGTAAGAGGTTAAAGCCTGTGAAAACATAGAAAAAGTGTTTTAAACTCGAAAAGCTGACTGAAGAAATCACTTGAATTCTTGGCACAGTCAGCTTCCCTGATTCAGTTTTTTCCATTCCTCAGCACTTGAAACAGTGTGGTTTTGGACGGAATTAAATGTTATTTAACAGATCAAGTATAGATAGTTCTTTACTACTCAAATATAAACTCACATTTTATCACACAACTAATTAGTCTTCTTGCCTGGCTGAAAAAGATCAGTCAACATATCTGATGTTCAGGAGATAATGTATTAACAAAAGCAGGGATAAACATAAAATTCTAAATAAAAATGAATATGTTGGAATAGACAATGAGGTTATATGAAATGTAAGAAATTTGCCAATCCTCAAAGCCACAAACCCCCAGAATATATAATTGAAAACATACTGTGATTAAGCACATCGCTGTTGAAAATTACTCAGTTTGCTCTCCTTAGGGATGCTTTGTTATTTATTTGGTCCTTGCCAATTAATCTACAAAGTCTGATGTCTAAATATTTTTACTTTAGAAAGGTCATCCATAGCAACAATCAGTTGAACAAAAAGAGATTTCAAGTGCATTTCTCTCTGGGCTTTTCAGTTGTTTATTCAGGAGCAAAACCTGTCTGAAAGCACCACACAGATAAGTGAGATGTAGAGTATGTCTGCTCAGCTCTAAGTCATTAGATGATTCTTTTATTTGCTGAGATAACCAAGAACAGAGAACTCAAAACCTCTGGACTACCTCTGCCCAGCCTCTGAGGGTTTAGGTATGCACAGAATGGAAATGAAGCAGCTTGAATAAACTTAATTAATATTTGTGTAAAATTGTTAGGATGATAGCAACCCGGATAACAAGAGATAATTGGCTTCAGACACAGAGAGAATCAAAGCTGTTGGCCCGGGGTGATGTGAACAATGAGACCATTGGCAGCTTGTGTGGACCATCTAAATTAGAAACCAAGTGAAAATGATAGTTATTTTGGAGGGTGATATCTGACACTGTGTTTGACCCAGGTCTGAGCCTGAGTTGGGACCATTATTTGTAGGAGCTGGACTGCCAGAGATTTCAAGCAGTCAAAAACAAACATCCAGCTCCCCTGGGTATATCGTACATATTACAGCTGGTCCAACAGGACGTGATCCTGGGCAAGTGGTTCTAGATGACCCTGCTTGAGTAGGAGCTGGGCAAGATGACCTTTAGAGGTCCCTTCCAACCACAAACTACTCCATTCCTGGGGATTTAGCTGGCTAGGCTGCAATAAATCACAACTTTTCCACTTCCCGAATGAGTAAACAGCAGTTTCCCAAAAAAGCATCCCCACTACCTCCTCTTCTTCCAATTATTAATTTCAAGGAAAGCAGTTGGAAAGTTGTTTTCTGAGAAGCTCACTTATTTATTGATACACTGGACCTACTCTGAGCAAGAAGAAAGGAAAGCAGAGATGACTCATACAAGAATCCCAAAGGGTCTGAGCTGGAACATATCTATATCCACCTTGCTGAAATACAGACTGCTGTGGACATCCAGGCAGAAATTTGAGTACCTATAGAATTAATTAGGTACTTTAAGAACTGCACTTTTTCAGTCAAGTGAAAAAAAATACATAGCTCCTGCTGGCTAAGTGTTTCATGTTTAGCTAATCAAAATGAGAGTTACTAAGATGATAAAATATAATTCTTTTTTACCTACCATTTTTTTAAGATTTGAAGTATAACTGTTAAGTTAAAATTCCATGACAAATATGTCATTTGAAGTAATTTCTGGGAAAAACTTGAACAACATCAGAAACACATGCAGCCTATTAGTTTTCCTTCTCTAAAGACTACATTTTTCTCTTGAAGTTAGAAAATCTTTACTTGTTCTCTATCTTTGGATGCTCGCCCCTCACACCCAGCACCCCAATTCTGTAAATAAAATACTGAAATGTCTGGGTTAAGGGATGTTAAATACAAACCAGCAATTTTATCATCAACACATGATGAAGCCTCTTTAGCATGTTTTTATTACCTTGTGCTACTCTCCATAAATTTTATGCCAACTAACTCAGCAGATGAAAAGTAACTTTTAAACACTGGTCTGGTTCTGCAATCCAAAATACAGTTTGAGAGATCCAAAACACATCAAAATCTTGGACTGGCTGCAGGAGTCAGTCACATATTCCATTTCTACCTAAAATTAGAGGCATGTATCAGTGCCTTGAAATTGGCTTGCTTGAGGATGTTTGCCATGAAGGGAAATATGACAGAAGTTTGGAAAAAGAATAAAAATATTTGAAGTAAATTCCAAGTATTCATTTCAATTAATAGAACTAATATTAGTTTAAGTCTAAGGACTCCTTGCGTGTAAGACGTTACATCCTCTGAGAAATTTCTACACTATTTAATATTCTAGAAAGTTATACATGGAAAAAATACACTAAAGAGAAAAAGCATTTAGACATCAAATGTTTAGGAAATTTACTCTGGTTGCACATCAGCCTTCTCTCATTTATACACTTCATTTTCTTCAAAGTATCCTGAGTCACTTCCTTTCTAGCCTGCAATCAAAGTAGTCTCCCACACTTTCTGTTGATATCCCCTGGGGCTATTTCCTTTCAGCTAGCTAGAAGTTAAATTTATTTCACCTTTATAAAACACTCCTAATAAGTAACACTCAATAATGGCTGATAAGTTTGACTCAACAACTAAGCTCCCTGCTGTACATTTTCCTAGGATTATTTGGAATACTATCATGAAGGTAAACTATGACAGGCATGATCTTGCAAAGATGCAAGTCTATCCCAGATCCACTAATGCTGTCAATAAACAGTGAGGAGTTAAAGACCTTTACACTCACCTTTCCCCAAAGCTCGTAACGTTTATTGTTCCTGTATGTTGTATAAACCACTTTGAATTTTAACTGTATCTAAAAATAAGAATAAAAATCACATTTCCCTAAATAAACTGGTCAATTTAAAACTCAGAATTACGCATAATGCATTCCCCTGTTAGCTATAATTTAAATTTATGCAACAATTCTGAAGCTGAAAGAGCCAAGAAGTAAATATATTTTTTCTTCAAATTTACATAAGATTGTACAGGTATAGTCTTTAACTAAAAATTTACCATTAGTTTTATCAATATGTTGCTTTGGATTGCAATAATTAATGATTATTCTTTCCTGCAGCACCGCAACATTAGAATTAGTTTTTAAATAAGAATTATTGTTATTACTATTATTAATTCAGGAAAAATGAAAATTTTAAATGGAATGAAAGTGTAAATAGACAAGACCATGATGATTTTACTTCATCAGAAGGTCCAGTGTGGATGCATGGGAGCTGTGCATACAGCAAAAAGCTGCATGTTATTATGTAAATCGTGTTTATAAACTACAGATTTTGAAAAACCTTACAGAATCTGGCAGGTTTGTAATGACATCATGTATGTGTGAATGTTGTAATAATTAACATTAACATTCTTTGCATCAATATTGATATTCTTCTACAAGAAACCAAGCTCAGTTCTTTAGCTTCCCTTTGCCATTAGGCAGTAACATATCTCTCCATCTTGTTGGCCACAATATAGAAGTTGAGCCTCCTCTGGCAAATATTTTGTAACCTGTGAATTGATGTGGTTAAGATTTCTCCTTCTTTGATTTGCTTTAGAGGTTGGTGCTGGGATTTCAGCACAAGAAGCCTAATTTGAAGAAGAGATTCACAATCACAAAATGTTGATGAGTCATGTTAATTACATTCAGAGTGAATGAACATGGCAATCAGCCAGGGCTGAAGACTTCACAACACATGTGCACAAACCAACTTTGCACATGGGAGTCACTAAAATATTCTACAGAATTAGAAACCCAATTTGTCTCAATGTCAGTAATGGTGCAAGCTCAGAGACCTCATTAAAAGGTCCTACAACGAAGTTACAAATTTAATATTTAAAATAAAAAAATAGTAATAAATGTATTCTTAACTGCACTAGAGTTAATTCTGTCGAGTACCATTTCTCATGCTCTAAAATAGAGCCCAGTGAGGTCCTGACTAATAGCTGTCAAGCAGCAGGAGACAGTACTCACTTACCCTGACTCCTTGAGGAAGAGAGGACACTGAACATATCAGAAATGCCAGAAATACTTTAATGTAGGATCCTGTGTTTTTCCAATTTCCTGACATGCTGTGCGCAGGGGATTTCTACTTAAAGTCAATGTTGCAAAGTTAAGGTTCAGTTCAGGTTTATTTTCTGCCCTAGCCTCATACCCAGTTCTTGCTGTTCAGCCAGCATGGAAGAGGGACTGTATCATGAAGGGGGCCAGCACAGACTACTTTGCTCTTCAAAACAAATTTTAAGAATGAAGCTGGAATAACTATGCTCTGAATACAAATAGAGGAGGAATATAAAGGCAAAAGAGAAGAGCAGAAATGCAGATAAGCTGTCTCAAAAGACATACTAATGTCTACACAGCAATACTTCATTGTACCTTTTTATTCAGACATTAGCTATATCTCAACTCAGGTTTTGTAATTTTTTTCCACTGAGTTTTTATTCTTTCTTAAGAGATAAGAATATCTGAAATTCTCTTTGGGTTTTTTGCTATATATAAAGCTATCTTTTTAAAGACTCCAGCAAGTTATTTAATACAATTTGAAATATGCCAGTGAAAATGAATTTTTTAGATTAAGAGATTGCTGAGACCTCTCTATTCTTAAGCATTTTTTCAATGTTTTAGTAAGATTTCTTGCCATAGTTCAATAATATTAACTAGAACCAGATTATACACTTCAGTTTATATATTTTCTAGGTATTTTCACATATAGGAATAACTTCACTCCTTAAGGACTGCATCTTTCAGCTTTGAAGTCTGAATGTAGTTAAAAATATTAATCACTGACAATTCTGTCACACCCAAACTCAAAAATGCGTTACTCAGATTTTGGTCCCAAAAGGAATATTTCTGAATTCAACACTGTAAACTAAGATTAATTTAACAGGGTTTTTGAGTCTTAGGCTGCAGTTCAGTGTATTAAAAAGAAGATATTCCCTAAAGAGCATCTGGGACCAGCTGCTTCAAAGTTAATGAAAAATTTATTTTCTCTTCATCTGCACAATTTTCCTACTTCTTTTAGAGAGCACGTTGCAAATACTAAAATAAGAAACCTCTCTACACCAAAAGCTGATTCTTCCAAGGTGGGAGAGGTCCAGTGGCACAGGTGACCCTTATCATAGAATCATAGATTGGTTTGGGCTGGAAGGGAGCTTAAAGAATATCTAATTCTAAACCCCCTGCCATGGGGCATCCAGAACCTCTCTGGGCAACCTCTTTCTGTACCTCACCATGCTCACAGTGAAGAATTTCTTCCTAATATCTAATCTAAACCTTCCCTCTTTTAGTTTAAAACCACTCCCCCTTGTTTTATCACTATCTACCCATATAAAAACTCAATCTCCCTGTCCTTATAAGCCCTTTTTATGCACTGGAAGGCTCCCTGAAGGTCTCCCCACTGTCTTCCCTTCTCCAGGCTGAACAACCCCAACTCCCTCAAACTGACTTCATTGGAGAAGTGCTCCAGGCCTCTCTTCATCTTTTTTTTTCCTCTTCTCTGAACCCACTCTAACAGGTCCATGCCCTTCTTGTGTTGAGGATGCCAGAGCTGGATGCAGCACTACAGGTGGGATCTCACCAGAGTGGAGTGGGGGAACCACCTCCCTTGACCTGCTGGGCACACTACTTTTGATGTAGCCCAGGATATGGTTGGGTTTCAGGGCTGTAAGTGCACATTGCTGGCTCACATCCAGTTTTTCATCCACCAGTAGCCCCAAGACCTTCTCATCATGGCTGCTTTCAATGAGTTCTTCCAGTCTGTGCTCATCTCTGGAATTGCCTCAACCCATGTGCAGTACTTTGCACTTGGACTTTTGAACTTTATGAAGTTCTCAAGTTTGTCCAGGTCCCTCTGGACAGCATCCCATTCTTCTGCTGGGCCAACTGCAGAGCTCAGCTTTGTGTCATCTGCAAACTTGCAGAGGGTGCACTCAATCCCACTGCCTGTGTCACTGATGAAGGTATCAAAGAGCACCAGTTTCAAGATGGGGCCCTGAATGACACCACTCATCATCTGACCCCCTCTGCCTTCTATTTTCTACAGTTCAGGTGCTCAGAGATTCCTATCTAAAAAGAAAACATTAAGCACAGAAATCTACATAACTTTTATGTAGGTCTTCTGAATCTGTATCAAAAAGCTCATTTAGATCCCCATTGAAACACAGCTTTTGTGTTAGAAGACTTTCAGTATCCACCACTGTAGAGCATAAGCAAAGGGCAAGTTTTCAATGGAAGTTTATTTTGCTAGCTGCTGTGTTTGTGTTTCTACAAATTTTGTGGGTTTTGGTCTTAAAGAACTATATATAGGTTAATTAAAATTTGCAATATCTGAACCTGCTTTTCTTTTTAAGTGTAGAAAATAGGGAAAAGGTTACATAAGCTGTAAAAAGCCAGCAAAAATTCTGCTTTCGCCAGTGAAAACACCCTGCTACATTTTAGATATATTTCAATTTATACCAGATTATTCAGAGTCAAAAATTGAATTGTCTGGCCAAATGTCAGGTGAAGCAGAGCCCTTCTCTTGCTCTAAAATAAACCCCAAACCCCATAATAAAAACCCCCAGGAAAAAAAAATCCCCCACAAAAAGCCCTAAATATGCACATGCACAGCAGTACAGAAAAATTTCCCTGTTTATTTTAGAATGTGAGTGGAGTATGAAAGCTGTAAATGCAGCTATTAGCAACTGAGCCTGAGATTATATATACTCATATATATATAATATATATGTGTATAGATATATATGTATATATATATATGTATGTATATATATAGGTATGTATGTATCTATGTATATATATGTAGATGTAGAATTTTGTAGATGTAGAATCTCAGAATTACAGAATATGCTGAGTTGGAGGGGACCCATCAGGATTATTGGGTCCAACTCCTGCCCTGTTTGGCACAATCCCCAGGAGTCACACCATGTGCCTGAGAGTGCTGTCCAAATACTTTTGAACTCTGTTAGGCTTGGTGCCATGACCAGCTCCCTGGGGAGCCTATTTTAGTGCCATGACCACCCCTTGGGTGAAGAACCATTTTCTAATATCCAACCTAAATCTCCCCTGACACAGCTTCAGGCCATTCCCATGGGCATATACACATGCATGTATATGCACAAAGTCATGACAGAAAGTAAAACACAGATTATATAAACCTAAAAGGTACCTAGAAAGAGCAAAACCCTTTTTTGGAATTTTTAATTTCGTAGCTGTAATCTTGACAGAATCTCTCTACAACAGGATGCCATCACATGTTGTTTTCTACTCTTGGAATTGATTCTCTGTCTTCCCAGAGAAATATTTTCTGCTATATTAAGAAAACTTCAAGACAAAATGTCATGCCAATCAGCAAGTATTTAACAGAAGTGTTAATGGATATGCAACCCTTCTGTACTGATAAATCATGAGTGGATTCACTGCCCAAAGACAGAAAATTTAGGATTATTCTATCAATACACATACTACAAAGTGAAGCAAACACAAGTAATCCACAGGAGGTTATGTCTGCCTCACCACTAGTGAAATGCCTGAGTAGAACATGGCTCAATTTACTTCTTCAGGCAAAAAAATTTCAAACTCTCTTGAAGGATGAAAGACAGCATCTTCTAGAAACACAACTACAGGATTTGCAAGGGCAGATGACAGAAACACAGAGCTCACATCCCCTGACTTCCATTGCAAGGCACTCTAAAGGAACCTGAAGCATTTTAGGGCTATTCAAGTCAGCTTTTAATTTCTGCTAACATCAGTAAAGACTCTGTTCCAATTGATATCCACTAAATTTCTGTATAATCTTTCAAGTTTTTGTGTAAAAGACATGATGTGCATGGCCAACTAATAGCCAAAAAACTTCACAAAAGCTATAAATAAATTCGAATGCATTGCTTGCAAATAATTTTTGTTTAACCTAGTATTTGTAACATAATACAATGCATTATGTCCTTAAAATCTTTAATAGACAAGATTGGAGGTATAGAAAAAATCTACCATTCACTGTATTTTACAGTAAGGGCATTTATTTCCATTAGCACAATAAAAATTATACGATTGGAATGATATTATTTATGTCTATAACAAGTAAAAGAAAACAATTCACCTTCAAGAACAATGACTTGGAGGGACAAACTCTAGAGGTCAGTGTAACTCATTCCTTTTCAACATTTACAATTTGACTTTCCTGCTCAATAAACAGTTCAGTAAGGATGTTAATAAGGACTATATCACTTATTACCACTATCTCCCAACTATGAACAACTCCTTCAATATAGGCCATACACAGCCACTGTGATAACAGAATTCTTCTCACACCTAGGATTTAATCCAGTGACAGCGAAGTGAAAGGTGCCAGCCTCACTTATTCAAGCCTTCAGTTCTGTTAAATATTTGAAACAACAAATTGTGTGCCATTTTTAAACACTATGTTGAATCATACTTTAAAGAAAGATTGTACCTAGGACTGCTGATTGTTTTCTTAACTTGCTAATTTCATCACATTTCTGAATATCTATGAACTAAATTTCTTTCACCTCACTAATGAGGTCTGCTAGTGGAGTTTCACAGCAGGGGAAAGATGAATGTGTCACTGGGAAAAGGTCAGCACAAGAAACATTTTTCTTCAGCAAAAGAGAATAGGGAATTTCCTCCTATATGATTTCTTCCTACCAGGTGGCAAACACTTTGAACTATTGTTGAGAGCTGTAAATGCATTCAGACACTTCTGGGCAGCAACTGGCCTCCATACTCACTACCAGCCATAACAAACACCTGACAAAACCTCTATTATTTCAGACTGTATGAGGCTGACAAATAGTTTTGGTTTTCACTTTCAAATTATGTCCTACACACCGACTTTATCAACATTAAGCTATCAAATAAGAATCCTATATGTACACACTTTTACATTTTTTATTAGAGATTTTTGGGAGGGACTGCAGAACTTAGAGCAGTAGCAGAATGTAGCACAGCAGTTAATAAGGACAATAACTGTATCCTGTCTTGTTCTCATGGATGAAAGGCACTGCATAACTGAGTGCCAGAGTACCACAGTCAGCACAAAGACTGGAGATATCCCACAATAGTGTACCTTCAAAGAATTAAAGTTATTGATAGCAATTTTTGCATTCATGAACAGGCCCTTCCATACTGTCTTGATCTGGTTATTGTGGTCAGGAATCTGCAATAGTACCTGTAACACTGTAATCAAAAAAAAAAAAGAAAAATTAAGTCAAGAAATTTCACATCTTCACATTCTGCAACACAACAGGTTGTTGTTATCCCAGTTTTTCCACTGGAGAAGATCAGGACTATTCAGACCAGTAAGAACATCTGTTTCAGTTTGCAGCTGCTATTTCTTCAATTGCAGTGTAATGAGATTCCTAAAATGTTTGGTACAGGATGCATTTCTGATCTTCACTGTCATTATACAAGTCTGCTGTGTTGCTCCCAGCTTAAAAATGTCAAGAACAGCTGCACTGATGAAAAGCTCATTGAAAACCTACTGGTGTTGCTGTTGCATGAAAAAGGCGCTGAGCTGTGAACATTCTGACTTCTCTAATGTCTATCTTTAAACTTTGTGTTCACACTTTTTTAACATAAAAATATTGATACAAAAATTAATTCTATATCCTCCTCCTTCTAGAACTATAGGGTGTTGAATAAAGCATCTGAGTTTCTAGTTATAGAGAAACTGCCAGGTAAAAAGAATTCTTCAAATTAAACTGACAAATAACAAGATTCACCTGAAAGATGAAATCACACAATTCGAAGCAGACACAAGCTTAAGAAAGGGAGTGTTTGACCTGAAACAACCTGTCAATGTAAATATTCCAATCTTTTTTGAGGTATTCAGTTCAAAATTGATTCCTTTCTAAACTATGCCAACAAACAAACAAACAAATAAACGAAAAAACAAAACCCAGAAAATCACAGCTTTGTACTGGATGAAACAATTATGGCCTGCAGTGATGAGACTCTATTATTTGGTTACTTTATTTATGGTTTTACAGAGTAAGAGTAAGACATGTGTTTGAGTGATTTGTGCAAAATAGTATCAGAAAAAAATTCTTGAAGCATGAAAAACACCTTTGTATTGTGTTTGTGCAGACAAATCATAAGTAAATTTTATTTTTTTTATCTTTGCATTAGGAAAACATTTTGGAAATGAAAAGAAGCAAGGAATATGCCCAAGGTAATTTTTGGAAAAGTGAAATTTTGCAAAGAAGTAGCTTGATTAACAACATTTAAAGTTACTGTTAAATCTGGTAAATGCTGATACTGGAAGTGATCACATCTTGGTAAACTAATGATCTGCTATCAGCAAAAATCTTGCTGCATAATCTAATTTTTACTAATGTATTAGAACAAATAAATGTTTTAATGCCCCTTTATTTCCTACCTCACAATGGCATATATTTAATCTGTGGAATTATTTATAGTTAGCAATATTTTATAGGCTAATCTGGTACTGATATTTTTAAAATTCTGGATTATACCATCTTCTAAATAAAATTTAAGAAAAACTTTTTAAGATCTGCCAATTCAAAATTATGACTTCTCTCTGCTTTTTGGTCTAATCCTTGAAATTTCATGGTTCTCTACTGCAGTCTCATACATACTTCCATCCTTACATGCAATTTAAAATAATATATTGTTATATAGTTATTGTAATCTACATTTCAAACTGCCTAAAGCATTTCAATTCAGGAAAATTAAAGAAACTAAACCTTGTAATGTGTAGCTTGTGTGAATTTCATGTATCATCCCCCCATTCTAGAGGGCAGTACAACATGTGTGAATTATCCAGGAAAATGAATGCCCAGACATCTCACAGAGCTTGGACTGCATTTCCTATACATCAGCACATCATTAATCAATCAGCACAAGACAATGCAATGAAGCCCCAGCCAAATTAAAACAAGAAAAGGAAAAATGCCCTCCTAGTTCCTTTTCTGGAACAGTATCAATGTTAATTTTAAGTGGGAAGAATATGAATAAATGTAGAAAATGAAGAATACCTTTTTGCAGTACACTGTCTAAAATGAGCCAGGAGGTCCAATTTTGGCATGGAATACTGGCCATTTTATTCGAGTTTTTCTATCTATCTATTTATCTATCTATCTATCTATCTATCTATCTATCTATCTATCTATCTATCCATCTCAGTAATAGCCAGGCTTCTTTGGAGGCTGTTTGTTTTTGTGCTGTTTTGTTGTGTTATTTTTCTCAACACAGGAGATAATAAGTTTTAGGGAGTTGAAGATTAACAGGAAAGTATGTATTCAGTAAATAGTCAGTCAGCTTCTCCTTTTAAAAAGTAATTTAAACTTGATAAGCTGCTTCTACTTAACAGTTTATAAATATAGTCCATTAATTCAGAGTTCCAAAATAATATGTCCAAGACCTTAAGAAAAAGACCATCGTCCTTTTCATCTGCAAAATCTTTTCTTTGCTGTCAGCTAAATTACTTCCATAATTTTTATTTCTGGAAGAGAATTTTCTTTTGATTGTTGTTTTGTTTTCTTTTTTCTATCCCATCCTGGAACTTTATAATCTGACCCTAACCATTTACAGTTAGATAAATCTTTTACTTCCTCCTTCACACCCCAACAAATAAATGGAACAGAAAATGAGGTCATTCATCACAGTGAGATAAAATCAGAAAGTTGACAGAAGAAATGAAAGTCAGTTTCTTAGTAGACTTATAGTATTTTTACATCATATGGCCTTAAGTACTATGAAGATGCTAAAGATGCATAAACCTCTTAATTTTTTTTTTAATATCTGGTGAAGGGATAATGCCAGGGCAGAGCTGATTTGCAGGGAAGAAAAGCAGTAAAAATTGGAATCTACTCAGGCTTGCTCTGTTTGAACACAATAGATTGTTTTATCATCTCTTTTACTAATTCCCATTTAGTTGCCCTAAGTATTTTATGGCAATATTTGCAAGGAGACCATGGTCTTTTCTTTGAGTAAAGGAAAACTGAAGAATGACTATATAAAACAGTTTTAGACAGAGGATTTTTTTTCCATCTATGGATTAGAGTTGTGAAAAGAACAATTCATGCAGTTATTAATGAGCTTTGGGCTTTGTTCTCCTTCAGTCTTTGGATAAAAAATGTGCATGTTTTCATTATTTTAGCGGTAATCTCTTCCTGAAGTATTCCAGTCCCACAGAGCATTTCAAAAACTTGTACAGTTAATGGTGACAGTGTGACAGACAAAAGGAGTTCAGGAAAGAGCCACTAATGCTGAAGGTGTATTACAAAAATCAGTGGATTGTTCTATTAAGACAAATAACTTGATCCCAATTTCAGAGCATGATGTAAACATGAACATATGAAATAGAGAGCAACCAGGCAATTAAATAGACAAAATTAATGAGATTGTTAAAAAGAGATACTGTTTTTTATAAAATTTAACTGAATTGGGTAGCAAAGTTAGACCCAAGATTTTTTTTTAATACGAAAGTGTAAAACTTTTGGATTCTTACCCTTTCAGAGATTGGATATAGAATTTCATGAAAGATAAAACTTCTGTTAGCTTTGCAAAACAAAAGTATTAATAGTTATTCATTGTCAAGTTGCAGCATTTGCTTTGCCTTTTCTATTGACCCACTATTTTACTGAAAGTTATACATCTTTAATGAAGTTATTTTCAAGTCATGTCCCTACAGAAGATATTACTCATGACTTACATTTACACCCTGGAGCTACTGGGCCTCTCATCTCTCTCCATCCTTTTCTGAACAACCAACTGCCTATTTCCAAGCAGAATGTACCAAATCCAATTGAAAATTGCCATAGTTTTGCTTCTTTTATGAGTTAACACAAAAGTATACTATGCACTAGAGATTCTGCTCTCTTATACAGTGAACTCTCACATTAGACATGAACTGCTGAAATCTTCAATTTAGCTCCAGTAAAAACTGGACTAAACAAACTTTCTGTTCTTTTTAATTCAAATACTTATTTTATTTTGAGGGGGAGGAAAGAGGAAATGAAATTTATAAATTATTTCCATTAGTTTCAGGGATGGTCATATTAGCAGCCACTGTTGTGGGTGCAGAGGGGGATTCACTCTCCAGTCACTGAAAGGCCACATCCCCCTTCATGACCCTTTAGTGCAGTCTGACAAGCACAGCACCCTTCACACTTCTACAGGAGGCTCCTGTCCATGATGAGAACCCTCATAACCTTCGGATCCACAAAGAAATTCTAAGCTAAACATCCTCGTTTGAACCTACCTGCCTCTGCCTGCTGGCAGCTCTGCCTCACCCATTACCCACTCCCCACAGCACCTCTCCGGCACGACCAGGGCCTTCCTGCTAGGCTACCAGGCTGGGATCGGGATGCAGCTGTCCTTACCTGGAGCGAAAACCATGGTGCCGCCAGGGCAGCACGGCTCAGCACCTCAGACAGCTCCCGGCCCCGCTGGAATCAGAACCCGGCCGTCGCCCGGCCCCGCTGGGATCAGCACCTCGGCCAGCGCCCGGCCCTACTGGATCAGCACCTCGGCCAGCGCCCGTCCCGCCGGGCTCAGCACCACGGACAGCGCCCGGCCCCGCACGGCGGCGGAGGCGGCCGCGGTCCCTCCCTCCACAATGCGGCGGGGCGGGGAGGGGGCCGGGGCGCTCGCACGGACACACACACACACACACGCACACACTCTCTCTCTCACACACACACACACTCTCCCTCCCTCTCTCTCTCTCTCTCTCTCTCTCTCTCTCTCTACCAGGGAAGCATCACTGCCATAACTCCTTAGCCTGCGGTGACAGCAGGGGTAAGGGCAAAAAGGAGAAAGGCAGCAGCGATCTGCCCGGCAGGGAGACTGGCTAATTGCTCCTAATTAGCCCTCTCGACAACAGTCCCGCTGCCTGACATTTTGGGGTGCGCTGCTTTCAATGCAAGCTGACAGCACTGGTAATAGGCTTCAGCAACACCATACTTTGTCACAGCATTTTTGCTTCCAAAAGCTCAGATGCTGAGGAATTTATACTCTGATTTCACAGGCCCGTTAACCCAGCTGTACCCAACAGCAGCACTTTAAGAGGCAACATGAATATTTCGGCATATAAAAGACAACATCAAAGCAAAACAGTAAAGAAAATAATGAATAGCAATAAAATAAAGACTATGAGGGTCAACAACAGAAGACTACATAAAATTTCCTACCAACTTTTATGTTTCAGGTTTAATTTACTTTTGTTTGTACAAAAGTCAGGATTCCTTTGGGCCATGAACTTCTACAGCAGAAGTGAGAAACATGCATCCAGATGGGACAAGCTTTACAAAAACTAACTCTCCTCTTTAAGCCTAACTTACAAGAGGGATTCTGAAAAATATTATCAGTGCAAATTATAGAAAGTACATTAAAAGAAAAAGCATACCTTTTTGCATGTATATGTTTGCAATAGGCAATATATTTTCCAATCATATTTTCATAACCTAAGATACTCTCACAAGCTTATTTCATTCTTTTCATAGTCAAGCATTTCACAGACACAGAATTCTCCAGTTAACCTGAAATACTTGTAGTCTTAAAACAAGGCCTTATTCTTAAAATACAGAAAAGATGACCTCCTTAAATAATATTGCTTGTATACTTCAGCTAGAACTCAAGAGTGGCATCACTGTCAAAGTTAAACTAATTATTTGGTGGTGGGTTTTTTGGGGGGGAGGTGGGTTGTTGGTTTGGTTTTTGTTTGTTTTTTTTCTTTTTTTTTTAAGTGTATAACATCATTTCTCCTTGGGAATTCATTCCAGATTTATCTTCACTTACCATTTCTAGTATCCAGTTTCTGGATATTCATTTTATTCCTCTTAGCAATTTCAGCTTCTTATTGCTATTTGTTTCCCTCTTCTGTCTTATATTTCAGGGATCAGTTTCACTTCTCTCAGATGGCAACTGAATTAATGAACATAAACATACCCCTGGTTGCTCAGAAATGGTGTTCCCTTTAAAAATGTCACTTCAAAAATCTCTATTCTAACCTTTTCTCATCCATCATTATTCCCATTCACCTTAAGTATGGGAATGAATTACAGAAGAACTCAATTAGAAGAATTTCTAGTAAAAGTATCCCACACAAAATACAGAAACGAATACAGTCCTCAATATTCAGCATTCTTAAGAGAAAGGTAAAAGATACCCCATAATCTTTAGAAAATATTGACTGATCCATAATCTGAAAAGATTGCAAGAAAACTTACACTGGTATTTTTATGGTATAACTGTTATGTGACCCTTAATGCTCGATGGAGAGTTATCTATAATTTAAAAAAGGTATTAAAGCACTTCTCAAAAAAATTTCTATTGAACATATTTCTATTACATACATTCTCAAATTATATGGATGTTTCTAAGGGATTGTGTTTTGGGATGGTGGAGCAGCTTGCTAAAAGTTTAGTAAAACAATAAATACTATACAGTGATATCAAAGTCTGTAAGTAACCTGCAAAATTCTAGGTGGGTGTATGCAACTTGGTAACAGAACCTACATCATTTTGGTGAAAGAATCCAGTTCGTTAACAATAATGTCAATGAGCATCTTTCTTTAACTGCTGTCTGTATTTAATCTGATAAATAACTCAAACCAGTCACATTTTATTCTAGAGTTTTCAGTTTTCTTGCTCAAATTAAAGCTAACAGCAATGTTTTCTGTTAGAGGAAAAAATGTTATCAAAAAGCTTTTTGAACTTATTTTTGTTATAAAGGTAATTTCTGGATTTTGGATTGCGTCACAAGTTCAAATGCATCCAAAAAATCACTGAGATAACTGCACAGGACAGAGGTCTATAGTAAACTGTCACCTCAGAAAGAGTGTGCAGTTAATGCAGTACAACCCTGGAAACAAAGAGTGCACCACTAATTTTTTTTCATTTAACTTCAGATAAGTGGAAAACAACATTAGTTATGCCCACTTATACAAAAAAAATCCCTTGAGAATTAAGCATATTGGTAAAAAGGAGACTATATAATTACACACAATACATTTAAAGATGTTCCATCAACATGTATGAAATAGGAAGTACAAAAACACAAAAACATCTGCATATATTTTTATCAGTAATTATACAGTCCCTGCCTTGTATATCATTTAAATTATTGATCTTTAAGTGAAGAATTACTGATTTCATAACACCTGCCAATGTAAAATTCTTTGGTATGTAGCTTTAAATACTTTTTTAAGGATGTCTTGGCTTACTTATAAAGTACTTTGTTAAAAACTTGAACACTTTTTTAACAGACAGCTAACATTTCTAGACAGTTACAGAAATCATGTTGACTGATGTCACTTTAAATCATCCATGCTATTCATAATTCTGTAGATTTAGATCTGAAGCAAGCCCTTTATTCTAATGGAGCTGAGAACAATTATTTGGTCACATAGGTTCAGAAGCTTAGTAAATCTCTATTCAGGAAGGAGCCCTTTCCACCTGGTGACGTGCAAGGTTTCTATGTTTTGCTAACAAGAACGTACAACTAACATTTTACAGGTAGTATTTTAAACTCTTTTCTAAAAGAGTCATGCAGAATAAATCACCTAAACATAAATGAACGCATTCTATAATAAAATTAATATAAAGAGATAAGACTTCATATGTCTTACATCAACTACATTCAAAAGTATTATATTTTGTAAAATTTTTTTTTTTTTACCTAACTTCGAGAACGAATTATCTCTGAGCCTTTTTTCTTTATTTCTTCCCACACTTATACATTAATAATCAAATCTAGATTTTTGGGAGGGAAAAGTAGGAAACTGCTTGAATTATTTGATGTCTTTTGCTATATTGGCTAAGATCATAATGGTCTTCAAAAAGCAATTACAGTCACTGTAATCTTACAGTTAAGCTTAACATAAAAATCTTTACTAGCCGATGCAATATATTACATCTGAAACTGCAAGGAAGCTGTCTAGAGGAAATTGTGACTGGGTGTCATCAAGAAATATCTAAACATTAGATGACTATTTGAAATGTCAAATTGCAATCTGTACAGCGGGGATCACAATAGTCAGGATCCTAGATTTAGAAATCTAACATTTAAAATCTCTCTGATTAATATACCTCTAACAGATAGAAGTAGAGAATAAACAGAGAAAGTAGAACAAAAAGTAAAAATAGACACAAGTGCCATTCTCCTGAAAAAATAATGAAATGAAAAGCCGGTTACCTTTCCATGAGTGTTTCAGAGGAATAGCGCTGCACAGAGGCCAAAGAGATGACACCGTGAAAGCCAGAAATGCAACATTTCCCCCAAGACAGTAAAAAGTGAATACCATTAAAGATAAGTGTGGCCAATAGTATTTTACTACTGGTAAGTTGGTATATTAAAATAGTATTTTAATTCACTGGTCTATTCATTTTTCTTAATTAAGCTGATAAACTACATAATAGTCCAGGGCTGTGATTTACAACTATGAAAATATTTTAGACAGAGACTAGGAGAAATAGCTGTACAGTTTTGTGGTGTTTTTTTTGATTTGTTTGTTTGGGTTCTTTAAAGTATCACAAAGATGCATCCACCCCAGGACTTCTCACAGCCTGTAAAGATATCCCAAAACACCCACATCCATCTAGGTAATATTTCTAGCTGATTATATTGCCACCCTCACATCTGAATGCCTCGCCCCATTAATGATTATCTTCAAACAGTCCCAAAAAGAGTAAATTGGTATCTTTCTGTTATAGACAGGAGTCAATATTAGAGAAGCTGAACCCAAATCAACAAAAATCAACAAAAAAAATCAACCCAATCAACAAAACAAAGACCTAGATAAACCTCAGGAGGTTTAAATAAAAGATTCAATGACTCACCTAAAATATTAGTACATACACAACTGTGCAGTGGAGCCAAAGTAATCACTGTTCCCACCTGCCACACATCTGCTGGTTGTCAGTGTCCTTTCACCAAGACAGAGGAATGAGTCACAGTCCAAAATTTAGAGTCTCTCCATCACACAGGAATTCATTTCAGTCAAGTCCTTGGCTAATGACTTTGGATCTAGCAGAAACACTGTGAAACATAGGCAGAGGTTTTAAAGGACCTCACACACAACCACTGTTGTGTGACGTCTCCTGACATGTCTCCATGGACAAGGCCATTCTGCATCATACTGAAAATGAATAGGATGAGTTGGAAGCCTCCTTCAAGTGAAAGTCTCACCTTCAAACCTTTTCTGTTCCTATCAGCAAAACATTCACTTCACTAAAAATGAACATTTTTGTATGTGTCTTTCTTTTTTCTATGAAAACTGTTTTAAGACTCTGATCATGCCACAGCTTATTGGTGTGTGCAATTTGACACACAAGTCATAAAATTAGGCCTTTTTCTCAAGTTTTCAAGGAACTTAAATGGAGAGAAGCATTTATGACCCATGGCAGACCAGCTAGCCAATGAGCTAAGGAGAAGAAAAGTCAGCTTTAGAATGAATGAAGATTTCTAGACTTAGAAAAAAATACTATTAGAATTCTCAATCAATCAATTATATATTTTGATAAAAGTAAACCTAAATATTAAACCACATGCTTAATTTAATGCTCAAAGAAAAGAAAAAAGGTCAGTAAGATGTAAATACCAAAGCCATAATTTGAACGGGCTACTAAATAGCTTAGATTGTTCAAGAACTGAGAATAGGGAAATTATACTGAATCGCAGCAATATGAAATACAAATGGTAAATACACAATGCAGCTTCCTAACTGGTCTTATAAAGGCAAAAGAATGGGGATTTCATCATGCTTGGCTAAAAATTAAGCAATGTGAAGAAATAAGATAAATATGTGAATTTTAAATTAAGTTTGAAAACATCAACTTTGATACAAAAGAAAGGATATAAAACAGTAGAGTTCTAAAACTTTAAATTATGACAGCAAGACTCTCGGAGCGTAATCCATGTCCATTTGGAAAGCATCTATAACAGGACAATCCTATGCTGGTAGAATTTATCACATCCATCAAGTCATAGCTCCTGTTTGACTCAATTTAATATGTCCTTGAAAAAATGGAAGATCTGCAAGAAAGTCACACAGCTGGATAGAAGTTAATTATTGAAGTGGAAAATGAAACCTACACTTCAGATTGAAAACATTGACTAAGACTCTCAAAATGGGTAATTGTTCACTTCAATTAAAACATTTGTGTCTAACATATGTCTGATTAGGATGGCAGCAATGACATTTTAAAGTAAGCATTTCTCATGTATTTCAGGGTTGGTTTTTTTGTGCAGACTGAATTGCAAAGCAATTCAGCATAAGCAAACCTGTCAGGCTTTTTAAAACTGTAAGTTTTAATTGTTTCTATATAGAGTTGTAGATAACTGTTAGTCTAGTAACCAAGCCCAGTTATGTTCAGACCTTTAACTCCTCTGAAATACAAAAGGGTAGAGCTGCTACTTTCCAAATGGACTGTTGAATTATTTTTCCTAATTTGATCTCAGATTAAAAAAATTCAGAAACACAAAGAGAACACACATATGCAAATATTTTGAAAAATCAATTATTTCCAATACAAGCAGTCAAAGAGATCTTACTGCTTTTCAGGAGTATAAGATTTCCTGTACAGTCCTGTTAAGTTAAAGACTGAAACCTCACACCAGCATTACAAAGTTTATGTCTCCAAATCCTGGTATAAGTTCTATTTTATGTTTTAAAAGGAAGCATGCATATAGGGACCATGCTTGTTATCAGAGTTACTGGAGAATGTGGATGAATCAGTAAAACATCAAAATCAGTAATAGCTATAATAAGGCACCTTGTAAAAAGGAAATATTTAAATGCTATTACTTCAAATGGGGAAAAAATTCTTGTTAAATTAGCATAGAGAACCATGAGAAAAATCAGTGAGCAGAACTCATTTCCAGGGAAGAACTTTACACTGAAAGAAGGCCACTCTTAACAAAGAATGCCTCCTGGAGCCTCAGCTACACAGTTGAAGAATTACATTTAAAACTCATTATTGTCAAGTACCAAGTGGAAATTTAAGAAAACCTACGATTTTTATATCCAGGCCTTTAAACTGATTCCTATTTATAGGTAGAAATAAGCCAAAATCACTCAAACTTTAGGTTTGCCACAGAACCCTAAACTGAAAAGGCAGAAAATTAAATTATGATAAAAGCAGTCTAGCTGACATTACCTAGTGAAATACAGAATCTGTTCCTATACTTTGGATATATATTATCTGCATTAACTAAAAAAAGTGATTATTTTCTTTTCCCAGCATGGTATCTAAACCAGATCTACAAGAGATGTAAATTACTATGAAGTGAATATTGTTTACTTCTAATACTTGCAAAAATTAAATTATGTTGAAAATGTTTTTTTTCAGACTTTTGGGATTCTAGTTGTGTCCTTCAGTGAACTAAATACCTTTGTCTTTTATTAAGAACCCTTTCTCCTTAAGTTGAGCAATTTGCCACCATTCAAGACTGTGCAGAACTGTTGAATAAGAGGCAAACAGGAGTAAATTAATTTAAACAACAAAGGAGAAGGAGAAAAATAGCTCCCACAACTTCAATCCCCAAATTCCATCCTCCTGAAAAAGCAGAAGTGACGCACACAGATCACCCTGTTCAAAATCCCACAAGTCTACCAGCAATGGATGCTGCAAGGAAACGGTGCCTGATCCCTTCTGTTGCCTGGCAGCTTCTCACAAACACTGTGCAACATGTGCTGTGCTTCACCACTTTGTATTTAATGCCAAAATTGGGCAAGCCCTGCTCCTTTCCTTCTAACTCCAGCAACATGCTCCTGCCACTTACTTTGGATCAAACCTAATGAATTGGTTCAATTTAAAACTAACTCACATAAGCACTGAATTGCTTTCTTATGTAAAATCACTCCACTGACTTACTGTAAAGCCACAAAAGCCACTAAACCTGAGACAAACAAGAAGGAAATGTGCAAAAGGTAACAGGAAGAAAGAAAAAGAGAAAATGAGATTACCCCTTTTAGCAACAGTTTGCAGTTCACTATGACTGCAGTCAAAATACAAAGCTGCTGTCTCAGGAGGCAGCTCCACAATAGCTTAAGCTGCTCCAAACTGAGGCTGTTTTTCCACTGACCCTCGTGGAAGCCCCACCAGTGGAGCAAGTGGAGCTCCACTATACTCCATTCTCCTGTCTGAGCAATTTGAAATGCCACAACAGGGCTTTGGTCTGTAAGCACTGCTTGTGGTACCCTCTGCTCTGGAAAAAAAAAAAAGGATTTCTATTAGTGAAGAATGAAAACTTAGATGCAGGGAAGCTTGGTCTTTAGAATATTTTAAAAGAGAAAAATACAGTATGTTGCTTGCATCTACAGATTACTTAAATGTATAGACAGACCACTGGGAGGAGGTCAGTAAACTGCAAGTGGAAGCACTGCAGGGTTTGAGTGGTTTTGGTCATTGTTTTCAACAGAATGGGTTTACATCAGAAAACCCATTTTTCTAAACATAAAAACTTTCATCCTTTGGTGGAAAAAAAGTGCTCTCATGTTTTAATGATTTCATGAAGATGATCTGTATTGAATGCATCATATCTATGAATTTATTTTACTTCTGAATGAAAAAACAACTTTAGATCTATTGCCTAATGTGTAGCATGTAGTACTGTCCTTTATACTTCTTTAATGTGGCCTAGTATTACCAAAAACAAAGTACATTTGGAATTTTGATTCAGTAAGAATTCTCATTTCTTCTTAGTACCACTCGTTTTACAAACTCATGCTCTCAAACTATAAACTTATAACAAAAATCATAGAAAGAGTCTGAGATACAGGTATCCAGAAGTTCTGCTTTGGCCATGGTTTTTGATACCCCTATACCAAACAGATCAGATGTAGTACATCTTTATTCATACAGTCCACATTTTTTTCAGGTTTACCTATAAAAAGTAGATGCTTAGCTACTAAATAGTAAAAATACCAGTAAATTAAAAAATATGTATTATTTCTATTTTAAAGAGTTACATTGCTGTTCATATTGGAACCACTGAAGTTCACCAATTTTCAGAGTTCTATAAATATCTAAATGATCAGGGCATGCAAACAAAAATAATATAGAAGGACAGTGGAGAGAAAAACACTTGAAAACATATCAGTACTGTATAAATTACTATTTTTAGCTATTCAGTTATTTCAGATTTCTTGCATTATATTTAAAAATACTTCCTGAGAATAGGTGTCTCAACTCTTATGACACATATTTAACAAATCTATTCATGGAAATCTTCCATCTGTTCTGAAATGAATAAGAATGTTACTATAATTGTTTTAGATCTATATGAAGACAAATGACAGACCAGCTGCTGTAATGGAATTTTTAATGAAATGTTCACATTTCTGGCTGACTGGGCACACTACTGTGATCTAAGGACTAACAGAAAAAGATGAAAATTCCTTAGATCTGTCTTTACTGTTCGGGCAGAATTATCCTGTTCTGTACCTATCTGTAAATGCTTACATTCAGAAAAGTCATCTGTTGCACACAGTAGATGATGTAGTCTCTTTCATAAATGCTTTATCTTCTCTATAACACTACAGCTGTATGCATTAATAGAATACTTAATAGAAGATAGAGTGCCACTAGAAGTATACTCTAACTTTAGGGTAGACTTTCTGACATAATCTGGTATTTTATTCTGTATTTCACACAATTCTATTCATTTTAAGTATCCCTATTTAATGGAATCATGAAAGAAATCTCTATATTAGAAAACTGAGGACTGATCTTCAAAAGAACTCCAGTTTGGCTACCTAAATTGCAAGATTTTGAGGAGTATTTAGCATTCTGTAGCTTACTGGAACAAATAGAAGCTGACCTCAAACTTTTGCTACTGAAGTGAGCATGAGGAATTTCTTTTCACAAAACAAGCTTTAAAATTCTAATCACCAGGTCTAAGCCTTTCTGAAAAATTAAAGCAGAAAAAAACCCCCACAAGTACTCACTCAACTGTGATTTGCTTAATTTTCTAATATTTTCAAAAATATTGATAAGAGTAGTATGTAAAAGAAGGGCTGGGGAGACTTCCAGTTTCCAAACTGAGTTGTGCCAAATAATCAGCAGCATACCCATGGCTAATATGATTAGGTTGAGAAATTAGGCAGATATTGTGGTTCAAAATGTGTGGTTTTTTGTTCCTTTTTCTCTTAAAAAAAAATCCAAACAAAAAACCTTCTAAGGAATGTTAGTCTAGTCTGGCCCCAATAGAACCAACAGCAAAATTTCCATTAATTGGACAGAATCTCATCCGCTGTCTCAAACTGTAAAAGCAGTTGCTATCTTTGTCTAAGCAAAAATAAAAATGTGCCCATTCCTCAATGGACACAGCTCATACCTTACAGCTTATTGAGCTGGAAAACCTCATTGGCTTGGAGCTGATGCACACCTGCTTTTGTGCATGGTGTCTTCTGGCACAGACAGGAAAGAGATGGGAGCAGTAGCATTGTAAGATGCAGACAAATTTACCTGAACTTCACAGACACACCCCCACAATATATAGGCTAACATTCTTTCAGAATATACAGATTAGTTTAGAACACTCTGACAAGAATATATATACAGCTAAGGATATCTCCATCCCTCTACACCTGTAACTTCTACAGCTATAAGCAGAAACTACTCTGATGTAACACACAATGCTCTCACACTTTCCACTGTGAGTCTTCTCATGCAAGCCTGCTTTTCTATAACAATCTCAAATTTGCAGCCTGACCACTTGTGCTCAAAAGTCAGCAGCAGTTTTCTTTAACTGTAATACTTGAGTTTGGTCTTTCCACTCCAGTGTCTGCTGTCCCAGTGAGCTCCATTTTCATTTCTTACTTTCCAAAAAAAAATCCCAATGAGGATCTTCTTGAGAGGTTATGGAGTTTATCCCTCAGCTTCAAAGCAAAAGAAACCATATTTAAACCACTCCTAATAGATGTTTCTCTAACCCATTCTTGAATGTTACCATTAGTGGAGATTGCAGTACCTTCCCAGGCATTCTCTTTTAGTGATTCATATTTAAAATATTTTTTTTTTCTAATGTAATTGTTTACTGCTGTAATTTATGCTCATGGTTTCTTGCATTCTTCATAGCAGACCTTGAGAAAATTTACTTTCTTCACATTTTACACTTTTGAACTCTTATCATAACAGATCTGTTTTGTACAGTCTTTTCAACCCCGACTTACCTAGGAAGAAGTGCACACAATTTCAGATAAGAAAACATAGCAAGACGAATATATTTAGAAAAAAAAAAAGTAGATCCTATTTTGGACCTACTATCTTTATATCTATGATCATATACAGTAAAACATTTTAACAATGGTCATTTATCATGTTCCTCAAGAGAACCAATAAAATGCAATGAATACACATCCTCTGATGTTGCACAGGTACAAAATGTATAGTTTGTTTACAAACTAATATTACTGAATGTAAAATGAAGCAACATTTTAAAAAAATATATTGGTAAAGGTCCAAAGTTTACATTTTCTAAAATATTAAGGTCATGTTTTATTTACAGACCAGCATTTGAACAATTACTGGCATTTAAAGATAACTGCTTAACCTGATGAATACATGAATAAAACGAAGCTGTAAAAAAAAAACCTAGACCAAATAAAAACCCCTCAATAATTGAAGTTCCATATAACAGTTTCAAAACCACTATTTTAAATTTCTATTAAGAAAAGCAAGATGTGATCTACCACACAGTAACTTATCAGAAACTGGTCTAACACTTTGATATGCTATAGGTGTTGCAAGTGACCAATGTTACCAACCATGTGCCCGAGTGTGTTTTTTGCCCATTCCAACTTCAAATGAAGTTTTCACAACAGCTGTAGTATTTACAAATTTAAAATAAAGGGTCGATATACCTTTGGATTGCATTGCCACTGTTACTGTGTCTTCTCTTGATGACCACAAGTAGCAGACTGCAATCCAAAGACCACTTATTTCCTTGACTCTGTGAGTTAACTATTGTTATCAGCATGTACCCCAGCTGGTTTTAAAAAAAAAAATAGACTAAGCAACTGACTAATAGTGAACACTCACCCAGGATCAATTCTGACAGAACTCACTCACTGAAGTCCCCCTCTTGATGAGGGGTGGTGTGTCAAAAGGTGGAAGCTTTTAAACTTGAACAGGACCTATGAGCTGTATGATCAGCCAAGACACAAACCCCAGCTGAGCCTGCGGGCAGGTATGTGACACCCTTGGCTGCAGCTTCAGGAGTCTGGCAGTGACACCTGGTCACCTGCTCCTGCAGATACTCCTCTGCCTTCACTGTGCTAGGTTAGGTGACCTGAAGTTGCATAATAAAAAAAACCATCTCAGGCTGTATTAGCTGTTACTGATTTTTACTGGGTTTGAGTGAGGAGCATGTCTCCTCCATGCTCCACCCTTTTTCCTTCGTGGCCCAGTCCCACCTCTGGGGCCCTGTATAAAAGTGAACAGAAAAACAAATGAGGCAGACATTTTTGCCCACAGAAGGGACTGGTGAATGGCATGACAACTTCTGCTTTGCCAGCCAGAATCCCTGTGAATAATGCAGTTTTTTCAAGAATGCAAGTAATTAATTAAAACTTGCCACCTTTATAAAAATAGGAGGATATCTGAGGGAATGGAATAAGAAGCAATTTCATTTTGATTACCATCCTCCTTTACACTCTGTTGTACCATCCTACATTAGGTGAAAAAAGGAAGAATTAAAAAGCTTAGGGATTCAGTGTATGCTTCTCATAAAAATTGTAGGTACAACACCTAAGAATTATGAAAACCAAATAATTTCTTTCCATGTTTGTGATTTTTGAGATCTCAGCGTTTTCAAGCATAAGTCACTGATTCTTACTGATTGCAATGTTTACATCGTATTCAGTATTGCATACTGGATGAAGCAAAGTATCGGCCAGTGATGATCCCTGCTACAGAGAACTTGATCACATTCTCAAATTAAAGCAGTTATTAGTGCATTATACTGCTAGTGACAACAAAACTGTTTCACATTCTGAGAATACCCATCTCTGAAACGTTTTAACATACCTAACCAAGTGATGCTATGCATTCCTATGTAACATTCAAATCCTCTAAAAATATGCTTTCTTGAAAAGATTCTCAGTCTAAATGTATGTCAACAACAGATTTTGCTCCATTTAATTTCTTATATTATCTCTGATAAAGTTCCTGCTTTAGTTTTTAACTACAGGCTATAGTTTCTAATTGTTGCTCTGCTTCAGCAGCCATGGCTGCTGCCTGCAACTGTTCTGTTTCACTCTGGATGGAATTGGCTGCTGTAACTTGCTTTCTTTCACTGTGCATATTGTTCTCGTGCCTTTTTAGGTCAGATGCCTTAGCAAATGCTTTAGTGCAGGAACTGCAGACAAAAGGTTTCTCTCCTCGGTGCCTTCTTTCGTGGTCTTTTAGGTGGGACTTGTGCTTGAAAGCTTTATCACACATATGGCATGCAAATGGCCTCTCATTACTGTGAACTCTTTCATGCTTTTTTAGATCTGGTGCACGAATAAAAGACTTCCCACACACCTCACAACTGTAAGGCTTGTAACCCGTGTGTATTTTCAAGTGTTCTTTCAAATGAGCCTGCGTGGTGAAGCCCTTTGTACACATTTCACAAACAAATGGTCTGTCTGCAGTGTGTAGTTTTTCATGTTTTCTCAAACGCGCTTCATCAGAAAAGGTCTTGCCACAAGCCTGACATACAATGTGTTCCCTGTGACCATAAAGCAAGTACTCAAACTTCATATCCCCAGCTGCTGTGGTCCATCCTGGAGTTTGTTCATCTTTCACCTCACTTATGCCATCATTAAACGTGAGTGCCTGAGGCGTCTGAGATCCTAAGTCTTTAGATTCCGTTGTTTCCATAGGTTCTACTTCTTGGCCATAGCAGTTTACTTTTCTAACTTCTTCACTTCCCAACTCTTTCAGAATTGCCTCTTGCACTCTCAGAGTAGTGGTTGGTGATTTACCATCTTCCTGACTTGGGGGAGTGCCTTCTACTGTCACATCTGATGGACTGTCATCATGATCTCCAATCTCTTCCACCTCATCATCTTGGGTATCATTGGGTTCCCCAATAGAACGGTTCATTTTTAGACAGTACTTGCTCTTGGACTGTGTGTTTTCTTCAGGACTAGATACATCACGTTTTTGAGAGCAGAGTTTATCAAGAAATCGAATACCAAGGATCTGGCCTGAAGACATCATCAAGTTTACATCCTCTTTTTTAACAGAAATCTTTGCAGTATACATGTAATTGAGAACTTCCTCAAAAATATCAGAACGAAGAAAATCTATTTCTATAACTGATGAACTATCAACTTCAAGTTTTTTGAAAAGCTTTTTGAAGTAGGTACTGCAGGCAGCAAGCACACACCTATGGGCTCTGAACTTAACATCTTCAACCACAATAGCGATGTCACAAAATTCTCCTTCCAAACGTTGTTCATTCAATGTTTTCAGGAACACAGTTTTGTGATCGTCGTCATTATATTTAATGGTTTCAGACATACTGATGAAAAACTCCTGTAAATTAACAGGAAAATTTTGTAACTTTTATAAAGCAGTCTAAGTCACAAAACCCCAAGAGATGAAGTAATTTCCATCATTTAAAAAAAAACCCAACTTTTTTTTCTCATAAAATGACCACAAAAAGCCTGTTACACTGTAAAAGTATTACTCTGAAACTGATTTTAAAATTGTCAATGTTCAAAATTCTTTTCTTATGTTACACAATTTACAACTATTCAAATCTTTATTACAAAATCAAAAACTTTCTCTTTAAAACTCCAATTCTCATTAAATGTATGACCCAACTCATAAGTCATTATTATAGCCAAAGGAAATGTTAACACTAAAAATGTGTAAGAAATAGTCTAAATAAGTCTGCACGACAAACTATATTTGACATATCAAATATAAGCCTTACCATGAACAATGCGGGAAGTTTTCTAAGCAAATGATTATTAAATTAATCTCAGAATGGGCCACCTTCAGCCTGAAAGATGGGAAGATAATAACATTTCAGTATGTGATAATATCGATTCCAAAAATTATTCTGAGTGTTAAAAGACAGCATTTTCAATTATTTAAAGTTAGATAAAATACAGTTTAAATACCCAGTTATTTTTTCAGTGACACTACAGACAACTGTAGAGGACAACTCCATGCATTTATTTTCCTATGGCTACTGCACTTCCCTGGTTCCACTTTCCTGCTACTTAACTTTGCACTAAATCTAAAGGTCTGAAAAACCTCCCCAGGAATCACCACAATTAACGCAGTAACCGACCCATCAACAAGGTGATCAGTCTTCTGCTGAACCAGAGAGCTGAGCCAGCCTAGCAGAGGGTCTGGCAAGCAGACCAAACATCCCAAAGGACAGCAAAGCAGGGACAGGGATGGATGCACATCCAGGACCAGGAAAAGGGACAAGTGTACCAGATTTCCAAACTATAGAGATACCAGAAAACAGAAGGATAATGCAAGACACATAATTTCAAATTATTCAATCCCAACTGACATCTAATTGTGCCAAAGCAGGAAACACAGTGGAGAGGAGGGGAATTTAATACTTTGGAACAAATCCAGTGCCACCTGGCACAGATCTCCTGGGAATTTCTTCCCTCTCCCCAGTGGAGAGGAGGGGAATTTTATTATTAGATAATAAAATCTAATTTATCTGTAACCATATATGAAAGAGAAGCAGATGACAGGTATGATGACAGGTTTGCAACTCTTGGTGCTGTGTGTTTCACACGATATGGGAACACTTGGCTCTGCAGGTCTGGCACGTCCGCTAAAGTGTCCCTGGCTACACAGAAAAATTAAAATAAAAAAGTAAAAAAAGGATGGCCAAAATTCTTTTCTTAGTCCCAAATAATCAAATTTTAAGATAGCTAGATAGTAAGTCTGTAAATACTTGAAATATACAAAAGGAAACAAAACCGGAAAGCGGTATTTTATATATTTAAGGGCCGTCTGGTTCTGCTGGCCCAGGAAAATGTATCGGTCAGCATTGAAGATGGTAGGACAACCAACTATTTAAATGGGATTTTTTTCGAGTTCTTTGCAAGATGGGAAAACGCTTTCATCTTAAGCAAGCATCAGAATGTCACTGGCAATAATCTAGCAGCAATTGCACCGTCCTGTTAAGCAGTATGCGGTTTTGCTGCAATTCTGTCGACACTGAGAACGAATTATAGAAGTAATTGGCTGAAAATAGGGCTGCGGAGTATACAGGGGTGTGCAACTGGCAAAGAACAAAGTTATTCCTTTGCGAATGGAGCGGGTCAGGCACTCGCCCAGAGCGTTTCTAGCTCTGGTTACTTATTTCACTGGGCAATTCAGATTTATTCCTCCACACGCTTTTTACACGGCCGCTACCTCCGCAAGGGCCGCAGGGAGCTGTGTGCGGGGCTGCGACTGCTCGGGACGCGCTCGGTGCCTCCCCGCGCCGGCTCTCGCGGCCGCCGTGCCCGTGACCGCGGAGGCGCACGCCCGCTCCACGCACCCGCGGGCGCGGCGCGGGCGGGTTCCCGGCGGGGACCGGCCCGGCCCCTGCCGCGCCGCCCGCGCTCCCGGCCCGGCGTCGGGGGCGCCCCCGAGCGCCAGGCGGCCGCTCTCCGGAGCGAGCCCGGCGCTCCCGCCGCGCCGCCTCACGGGGCTGCGCGGGGACGGCGCCCCGCTCCCTCCTTCCGTCCGTCTGTCCGTCCGTCTGTGCCTCCCTCCCTCTCTCCCTCCCCCGCTCCAACGGTTCTCGCGCGGCTCCCGCCGCCTGGACGCGGCCGCGCGCCCCTTTGTTGCGGCGGCCACCGCCGCCGCGCGGGACCCGCGCGCCCCAGCGTGCGCATCCGCCGCTGGACGCGTCCTCTTCCTCCTCCTCCTCCTCCCCCTCCCGCAGGCCCTCCCCTCGCCCGCGGGAGGCAGGCGCGCAGCGGCGCCGGGGCTGCTGGCGGCGGGCGCGCCCGCGGCAGCGCCATCTCACCCAGCGCGCGCTGCCGGGGCTGTAACGGCGGCGGCGAGCGGGGGAGGGATGGCAGAGGGAGGGGGGGAGGAGGGGAGGGGGAGGAGGAGGAGGAGGAGGAGGAGGAGGAGGAGGAGGGAGGGGGCGTGCGAGGGAGAGCGCGCGCGCGCGCAGCGCAACGGCGGCCGGGCCGCGGCGCGGGAGGGCGCGGGGGAGGAGGGGGGAGAGGGCTCGCGCTTACCTGCCGCCCGCCCTCGCGCGCGGAGCCGCGCTTCCCGGGGGGCGCGGGGGGGCCGCCGCTGCCACTGCCGCCGCGCGGGAGGGGGACGGGGGAAGGGACGGGAAGGAGGGAGGGAGGGAATGGGGGGGAATTTGGGGAGGGGGTCTTGGGGGGGGGGGGGGCCCTGCGCGCGTCTCTCCGGCCGTCACCGCCGCCTCCTGCACGAGCACTCCAGTGCGCGCGCGCGCGCGCTCGGGGAGGGGGGGGGCGCGGGGGGTGCGTGCATGCGCGGTGCGAGCGGAGGGCGCGCCTGTGCCCGGGGAGCGCGGAGGAGGAGGAGGAGGAGGAGGCTGGGGCGGCGGGGAGGGGGGAGCAGCGGGGCCTGCGGCGCACCAGTTCCCATCGCCCTCCCCCCGCTCCGGGGGACGCGCGGCTCGGGCCGCGGGGGCGCGCGGGCCGCGGCCGTTCCCGCCGCGCCTGCGCCCGCCGCGTGTGCGAGCCCGGGGCGCGGGCACGGCCTCCCCCCGCCAGGCGGCGCACGGCGGCGAGCGCGGCGCGGGCTCGGCCCCGAGCCGGGCGCGGCGGGACCCGCGCGGCCGTTGGGCGGCGCTCGGGGGCGCGCCCGCGCGCGTCCACGGAGGGGCGGCGGCGGCGGGAAGTGCGGGAGCGATGCTGCCCCTGATGTGTCCCTTGCCCGCCACCGAGAGCAGAAAGGCTCTGCCCACCCAAACCCGCCCGCGCTCCCTGGTGCAAATACTCGGGGGGTTGGATTTTAAAAGGCATAACGCGATCGCTAGGAAGGAATAAAGGCTTTTGTTGCACTGCTCATCTCCCACCTCCGGTTTTCTTTCCAAAAAGCATCTCATGAGATGCTGCTCTGATGGCGCAGCTTTCACTGGAATAATTTGTACATGAATAAAACCTTACAGTGCTTCTGCTAGTGTGAAATGCAGCATGTCTGCTTGGGAAAAAAATCGGTCAGTACTTGTGTTGGAAAGTACAGCGAATTAAAGAACCCACTGGAATAGTGGAGTCATCTCCTGGGAGCAACAAATTGACCTTTTTCATTGGGTTGATAACTCCTTTGCCTTCCTGGGCTATTTTCTGAGAGGTTTTCTGTGTAATGCACTGACATATGTACTGGGTTTTGGTCCAGCTGGATCGCTTTGTTTTGCTGGGTTTTTTAAATAATTTTTTCCTACCCCCTGTTAAATATAATGAAATTAAGTCCCTATTTTGCCTGGGCAGTCAGAACTTCCAGGCTCGTTTTTGTAGTAACATTGTTACATTCAGAAGGCAGAATTAACTGTCTAAAATAAGACAAGGAGTAATGGGTTCAAAGTGAGAAGGGATATTTTGGTTGAATGTAGAGAAGACATTCTTCCTTGTGAGGGTGATGAAGCACTGGAACACGTTGCCCAGAGAAGCTGTGGATGCCCTATTCCTTGAAGTGTTCAAGGCCAGGTTAAATGGGGCTCTGAGCAACCTGGTCAAGTGGAAAGTGTCCCTGCCCATGGCAAGGGGGTTGGAACTAGATGACCTTTATGTTCCTTTCCAACCCCAAACCATTAGATGATTGCATGAAGTCTTTGAAGTATTTCTGATTCCTGTAAAAGAACTCTCTCCACTTTGGAAGGAACTTCCCTTTTACAATTTCACAATGTGCTATTTTTTTCTTTGACAGTGTCCCAAACGCTCCTGCAATAACCTTATTGCTCCTGAGAAGCACATAGCTGCTGGCTTACCACAATGACCAGCAAATGGCACTGCTTCATTTCGTTAGCATTGTCTCTTCCTGCTCTATCTGTACCTGACAGTGTGGATATGCCTAGCTTTTGGGGCTGGGCTCTGCTGTGGGTAATCAGAATTAAACTAGTGATTGAAAAAAGAACTACAAAAGTTACAGCTATCCATTTTTTCTCTCTGCTTTTCTGTATCTTAGGCTACTGCTGAATGTGTGTTTCTATGTGTTTCAAATTGTATCATTAGTAGCTCCCACTGAGATACTAAAATAGGGGAAGCATATGTTCAATATCCAGATTCAGTAACTATGGATTGTGGAGAATAATAAAAAAAAATTAAAAATCTTTGTTACTATCTAACTGTGTGGTGGGTTGACTCTGGCTGGATGCCTGGTGCCCACCAAAGTCAGGGTCAGCTGAGCAGGGGAGAGAAAGTATGTTGGAAGGCACATGTATTGAGATATAAGGGCAGGGGGAGGTCACTCTCCAATTACTGCTACGGGCAAAACAGTCTCCATTGAGGAAATTATTTTAATTTATTACCAGTCAAATCCAAGTAGAGAAATAAAAACTGAAACTTAAAACCTCCTTCCTCCACCTCTCCTTTCTTCCCAGGCTTAACTTCATTCCCAATTTCTCTCCTCTCTTCTTTTTTTTCCCTGCCAGCTGCTGAGGGGACTGGGGGATGGGGTCAGTTCACACATTGTCTCTGCTGCTTATTCCTTCTCAGGGAGAGGACTCCTCAAACTCTTTCCCTGTTCCAGCATGGGATCCCTTCCACAGCTGACAGGCCTCAATAAACTTCAGCATGCTCCCCATGAGCTGCAGTTCTTCACAAACTGCTCCAGCGTGGGATCCCTCCCATGGGATGCAGTTATTTAGGTACAGATGGCTCCAGTGTGGGTCCCTTACAGGGTCACAAGTCCTGTCAGCAAATGTCCTCCAGTGTGGGCTCCTCTCTCCATGGGTCTGCAAGTGCCAAGAGGCTGCTCCAGTGCAGGTTTCCCACAGGGTCACAGCTTCATTTGGGATTCTTCCAGCTCCAGCTGGGGGTTCTCCGTGGGCTGCAGCTGAATATTTGCTGCACCATGAACCTCCATGGGCTGCAGGGCAACCAACTGCCTCACCATGGGCTGCCCAACAGGGGAAATCTCTGCTCCAGTGCTGAGCACCTCCTTCCCCTTCTTCTTCACCTACCTTGGTGTTTGCACAGCTGCTTCCTTCATGTATTCTCCCTCCTGTCTCTCTGTTGCACAGGTTTTGCCCTCACTTCTTAACAGTGCTATCCCAGAGGCACTACCTCCCTCAATGATGGGCTCAGCCTTGGCCAGCAGCGAATCTGTCTTGGATTCTCTGGCATTGGTTCTGTCAGACACAGGGGAAGCTTCTAGTGCTTTTCACAGAAGTTACCTCTGTTTTCCTCCCCACTACCAACAGGTTGTTACACAAACTCAGTAGAGTATGTCATATTTTTCATTACATATTAATGTTGCACTAGGTTTTGGAAACAAGAGACAAAAGGTAAATGCCACAAAAATTCTGGATGAAAAGACCTGGGATTGAAAATATATATTATTGAAGATGAAGCATAAGAGTAAAACCCATCACATCTCCACTAGCATGTCTGTGGGCTAATATGTGTAGTCATGTCAGTTGCCAAAATCAAGTATTTTTTCAATTTACTGGAAAATTCCATTCTGCAAAAGAAGTGTTTGAATCATGTATCTGACTGAAACACTCTTCCTATTAAATGATCCTTTACCCAGTTAGCACAGATTAACATTTAGGCTTTGAAGTAATTCTGCTGTTTTCCTATCTGATGAACTAGACTGTAGATGCTGCAGATATGTTGAACCAACAGGCTGTTTCCAGACTGTTTGGATTGCAGGGATATCTGTAAGGGAAAAGAGTCCTTTGTAGGATGTTCTTGTTTTGTTTAGAAAATTGTGTAACAGGAGGGAAGAATGACAAGTGCCACTTCATATAACCATGCATGAGGCTTTGGAGATGGCCTGCAGGGAAGACAGAAGCTTCCATCTAACACTTTCTAAGTGATGACTGCTGTAAAATATAAATTAAGTGTGGATTCCTGTTTGTTTGAAATGGTTAGGTTTATGTCTGTGTGAGTTCCAAATGACAATAGAAACATCATGATATTATGGTCAGTTTTCATGTGTTGAGATTGTATCTTGGTCTTGCAGAACTGACCATCATACAAGGACACAGATTTTCCATGGGTCAGATTTCTTGTCAGGTTGAGTGCACAAAACAAGGTGAAGATACAAATCATCCAGTATTTGTGAAAGGGAGTCATAGACCCTGTTAGTATATTCCTGTGTGTCAGCAAGGACAGCAAAGCCTCCTGAGTGTGTAAGTGAATGTGTTAGGACAGAGGAGGGAAGTCAGGGAGCAGATGCTCCTTGCAGTGTGTGTTTCCCATAGCAACCTGGCAAATTTCCCGGCAGAAATTTGCGTGTGAGTTAGTCATGTTTTCACATCACTTACTCGTGCCTGTATTTTCAAGTATCCCCATGAAAGAGGAAATAGTAGAGACAACTGGGGAGGAGCAGAGCATAGATGATGGAGGTTGGTGGCACAGCCCCTGGCTAAGCTGTACAAATGGGTGGTGAGAGGCCACGCCACCCTCCAAATGACTGAACAGCACTTGGAGCTTGCAGTCTGCACCAACGCCTGAAGGGACACAAGTCTTGTCGAGAGAACCTGATCTGTAAAATCTTACTTAGTACAGTTGTATTCTAAGTAGACGAACATTTTAATGATATACTTTTCTCACCAATTAATGCTACCACTACTGCTATGGTGCGTTTATCTACAGTCATGTATAGTAATGCCTGGAGACAGATGATTGTCAAGAATTGTGGAAAATAAAAAGATGTGGCCATGTGAACATGGCAGTTCACACTCTGTTCGTGCACAAGACATCCCATAGTCTAGTCAGGTCTAGCTGTAATTTGCATAATTACACACACCCTATTACTGTCCCTGTTAATATCCTCTCTGTCTCCATGTCCCATCCCTATTCCCCCTATCTCTTTTAGGGGTATATATTTTTTTGTGTTTTGGGGTTTGGACTCTGTTTCTTCAATATTTTTATCTATTTCTCCCCTATATCTCACTCATCCTCCTATTTTTCCCTTTTTTTCTTTCTCTTTCTCCTTCATTGACAATTACCTTACACTCAGCCCAATTCCCTGACTTTGCTGACACCCTTATTTGATTAGAACCATATGGACAGGGAGTGAAGAAGGATGAATGCCACTTTCCAATGCCAAGTGCCAGAAGCATATAATGAAATTTCACTTTTTCTTCCTTTCCCATGGTGTTCTCTCTGTGTTTCCTTACTTTTGTGCCCTTGTCTTCCTACCTGATTCCTTCCTTCCTGATTCAGTTGTGATCCTATATTCTGGTGCTGAAGGTAAAAAATGCTACAGGTAGAGACTTTAAGGAGTAGCAGTGTCTACTTTATTCACAGCACCCAATGGAAAGAGAGCACTGAACAAATGTGGGAGGTCCCAGAGAAGAAGGAAGGAGGGAGATATATATTTATATATATATATTATCATTCTAGGTAAAGATGGTATCAAATGGATAAAAGCTTAAAATTACACATTTGTTTTTTAACCTGGGTATTTCTTGACCTTTAAGGGTGTAGTATGTAAGAAAAATAGAAAGCTTTTTGGTGAATTAGTTAATGTTCACTTGGTGAGAGCTGTATCTGTGCTTGATTCTTGCTTGTACTGCAGACCTGCCAGCAGTATAACATACTGCTAAGAAACAGCTGGTCCACAAATGTATTACAGCTTCTTCGTGCCTGATCTATCAAAAAAGAGCAAATTCCTCTTTCACAGGTCAGGTGCATTTTTGATTTACAGACCACATATAGAACTTGGTCCTATATGGTGGATTCAGCCATGTTTCATGTTTCTGTCAGTGTGCAGTTAATAAAAGAGGCTGCCATTCTGTGAATTATTTATGCGCTGTCCAGTTTGTTTGTGTAAGTAGGGCACACAAATTTTTTTGGATGAATTATCTGCTGGCATGAGAACGGGCAGAACAGAGCAATTTAACTCTTTTTTGAGCTGAGTGTTGGTTACCAAGATATCATGGATCTCATCAAGGCTATGCGAAAATGATTTTATTCACATTTGAATTTTAATGATAGAATCATTTATGGGTGGAAAAAGCCTCTAAGATCACTGAGTCCTATTTTTAAGCCAGCATGGCCAAGTATACCACTAAACCATGTCTCTAATGCCACACCTACATGCCTTTTAAATACCTCCAGGATGGTGATTCAACCAGTTCCCTGGGCAGCCTGGTCCAATACTTGATGACCCTTTTCCTGAAGACATTTTTCCTAATGATAGAATCGTTTGGACATGGCATAGTCTGCATTTTCTGAAAGGAGCCAAGCTTGCCAAATGCAAACAAGTGCTATTTACTGTGATGTATTTATTTTGTAAAAAAACCCAAGCTTTTATCTTGTGTTTGAATATTGGAAACTGTTCCTCATAATTATGGATAGACTATAATTGAAAAATCAGTCATCTCACAGCTACAGCCTTCAGTCCCCTCCAAACTTATTCTTTGTCAACCTCATTCTTTGCCAACCTCATGTTTTTTAAAACAGTTAGATGTTTATTGTTTAGAGCAAGAACAATCCATTTAATTCCCCATTGCTATATTTGTTAGTCAATGCTCTGTAAAAAAACTAAAATCAATATAGAGTATGATAGTTTCACATCACTGGACGACCAGTATTCCTGCCTTCATAAACCTCACACAAAATGCCATTAGTAGAGAGGCATCAGGCTCCCCCTAAAAGACAGCTTTGCCTGCTTCTGGGTGGTACAGCTGCTTGCTTCATTAGTTCATTGCAGGCACTTATCTGCTGACATTTTCCCAAGCAGTTGAGCATATTTTGGCATTGATATCTGTAAAGAGAGATGGAAAGTTTCGTTGCAGTGAACAAGCTCTGTGGCTTTATGTGTGACGGTTTATGTGCAGCCTATCGGGTTTGCTGCACATTTGCTAATGACCACAGACTTTCACCTTTTAAATGTGTGAGTTTTAGAATGGAGAGCACTTCTGCTATTTTAGTTTGTACATTTTAAGCCTTTTTCAGCACCTTTCTCCAAGGAGATCAGAAAGATTTCATACTGTTAACAACTGCATTTTCAATCTCACTATTGAATCTGAATATTTGCAGAAAGCATGAAAACAATTTTATGATAATGAAAGTAGTGATCTCTCAGAAGTGATCTCATCAAACAGCTAAGTCATTAAAGATTGCTGCAGGAACACATCACTAAAAAACCCCAAACCCACCATAACCACAGAAAATCATTTGAGCTTAACTGTACTCCAGTTAGAAGCAAAAAACCCCTTTTGTGCACAGTTGAAACAATTAAATATAATTAATTGTAACCCATTCAAGAATTAAAAAAAAATAGATAATGGAAGAAGTGTTTGATTAATTTTAATGGAATAAATCAGCCTAGAAAGCTGAAAGAGTCATCCTGATGTCACACAAAATTAAGGAACTAAGGTTTGGCTTTTCAATTCCATGGACAAACACACGACCTTCATTGCCAGTTATTAAAAGTGCAGAAAAAGAAAGAATAACTCTGGTGTCCATTTCTCTTCCCTGAAGTGACTTTTAATATTAAAGGTGGTAATAGCTGTCTAGGAGGAGGAATTAATTTTTTCTGTATGTCAGTTATTTAAACCATCTTCCTTCTAATGGCAGGAATACATACAGGAGTAGCAAAACACAGAGAGAGAAACTGAAGTTCTTCAGATGCTTGCTCTTGCTTATAACCTTTTCCTTTCCAAAGAACAAGCTTTACACATTGCCTTTAGGCAGCTCTGAGATGTGACTCATTTGTAGTAGCGATAAGCTTGTTTTAGATATCACTTTTTGCTGATGTTTTTTGCCACATGGTTGTAGGAGTGCTGCAGAAGGTGGAATCTTGTCTAGCAGCCTCAAATGCAGAAAATAAACCAGAAGTAGGAAGGTGAAATCTAAGGTTGGACTGACACAGATCTGGTAAAGGCAACAGCACTAGCAGGATCCCCCTGGCTGAGGATTGTCTGAACATCCTTGGATGAAGGACCAGTGTTCCTACAAAGGATCCCAACCTTAGAACAGTGGCAGGTGGCAAAGTGTTCCCCTTGCTGTCTGCTTTTCTTCTACTGCTTGTGGCAGCAAGCCTTGCTATTGTGTAATTTTTCTTTTTAATTTAATGTTTTGCAGAATGTAACAGATGTTATAAAATAGAATTAGTCTTATAAATCTAATAGGTCTGTACCTGTCCCAAAAAGGCTGCATAACTTTTGCCCAAGAAAAAGAATAGGTACAGGTAGAGATATATAGGTATATAAATATTTAGATATATCTGGGTAAGCTGAGGCAGGTGTGCATGGTTTTGGTTTGGACTTGTGATGGGTTTCAGTGTTTCATCTCCTGTTGAAACACAGCACATTTCTGGTTCCCATGTTCTGAAGAGGATGAAAAAAGAAAAGGTTTCAAAATTATTTGGACGGCTGTAGGAAGTATTTTAGAGTGAGAGACTTCAGAACTACTAGTTGTTTAGCTTCCTCAACAAGTATGCACTAGGATGAATTGATTACAGAGATTAAAACACTTTATGGAGAGAAAATACTGAGCAAATAAAGGGATCTTTAGTCCAAAGACTTGAATTGTCTGAAGCTGGAAGCTGTGACCATGAAACCATTCAGATAAGCAATGATGCATACTTTATTTCTAAACAGAGGGAATGATTAACTGTTGGAATAAACCAGCGAGAAAACGAATGGATTCTTCATCTCTCAAAATCCTCAAGTGAAAAAATGGATGCCTTTCAAAGTTATGCTTTGTCACACCCTAGTTAATTGGCTCAAAGTAACAGCAGCAAGTCACATTATGTCCTGTTTTACATAGGCTGTCAAATTAGGTGGTTATAGTGTTCTTTTTGGCTTGCCAGTCTGTGAAATACTGCAACTGCCAAAAGCCTGCATTAAAAGAATGTGCTTTGAAGTTAAGCACTCCATGGATAAAGAAGGAAGAATTAAGGTTACTTTAGTAATCTTCACTGTGATCCTCTGTGTATTTGCATTAGGATGCAGTCTTAACTGCTCAGTCACTCAGATTACCAAAGCTCTAATCCTAAATTTCTAGAAATCAGACTATTCTTTTGCTTGATGTATAGAAACAGCTCCTTCCCCTTTTATGTGGGTCAGCCCTAAGCAAGTAGTGCAGTGAACAAATAATTGTATAAAGGACTGGTGGAATGAAAAGCATTTTGAGTCAATGTCAAGTTAATGGAAATACATAGTCTTCAAGGAGAGAGGATACCCCATTAGGCCATCAAAATGCCTGTTCTGAAAGGCAGCACAGTTATGGAGATGTCATGATCCTGCATATTAAGAACAATTATTCTGTTCATAAATGCAGATACAGGACATTGGTCACTGCCCAGTTGCAGAATACAATGGATTTTTGCAGGGAGGATTTTATTTCTCATATTTATGTGTATTACCTGAGGTGCATACAAACATCTTGAGACTACCATAGGCCTGTTAGGAAAAGGAATGAAGGTGGGAAAAATTGCTGCCTAGAAATTTGCTTGGGCTCATTCTCCTCAGAGTCAGCAAGAATATTGCCCCTCATTAGGGAAGCAGATGTGGGCCCATAATTTAAAATGCAATGCATAGATAATACTGGCTCATTGACTAACATTTACTTTTGAACACATCACTTCATATACAGAAAAAAATTATAAAATTTAGGTTGAGCTATGAAATAATCTTTTAAAAGCATTGAAAAATATCTCTCTCTATGGCTCTGTACAAAGAATTTGGGAAATAAATTTACCAAATTAAAGTAGAAGTGTAAGTGCATTTTTAAGGGAGAGGGGAAATGGGATTTTAAATTATAATGTTGCCTACCTTTGTCTCCTAGTAGTCTCAAGAACATTAAAAAGTTGTATGTTAGAGTATGAAAGAAAAATGTAAGACTGCATTTAGGGATTTTTTTTTTAAAGTGTGCTTCTCTCATTTTAAATGCTATAGTGTTCAGAGATCACATCCAACATCCACGAAGGTACCTGGAATGGCTCCCATTGATTTCCATGTGAGACACTGTGAAGCAGTGTTAAAGATAGGAGTGAACACATCCTAGGTCTCTTCAGATGCAACAGAATTTTTGTTGTTGTTGTCATTGGCTGTTTTGTATTGCTTTGTTTTATTTAAAAGTCTGGTATTACCAGAGCATACTCCACAAATTTCTTTTTTTGTCTAGTTTCCTATGAAGTCTAGTGTCAAAAAACCTAATAATTTGTCTGTCTGAAGCTCAGATCTACCTGTGTTTCCATGTTGACTTTAAACACAGCACTCTTCAGTGGTGTTTCAGGGCACCCTAATAGGTGTAGGTTGACTTTGCTACCATTGCAGATGGTAGCTTACAAATAACCCAGTACACTGTAGCTTGTGATGTTTAACTATGGGAAAATAATCTGCCCTTGACTTCTGAGATAATGGGTTAAATGCATGCAACTAATGTACAAGGTCCCCAGGGATAAAGTATGTCCTTAGGAAGATGGGTAAACAAGTTAATAAAATAAGAAATGGAAGGACTAGAACATAAAAAAGTATAGTGCAACAGGTATAGCAAACTAATTTGCCTGCTGCAGCAAGAAGATATGATACTGATAAGTGCTTCTGACTGAGGCAGGAAACCTCTGGATTTTCCAGTTCCAGTTCTTTTATACAAAGAGTCTGTATAAAAGTGGTTGGAAAATTGGAAAAAATCCATGGGCTATAGCTACTGCACACTAAAATGGTAACCTAAAATGGCTGTGGTGTGCTGCTGCTCCTAGTGCAATGATGTACAGTTGGACTTGGCCTTCATTGTTCAGCCACAGGATTGTCAAAATTTCTGCCAAAACAGGCTATTCTTACCAGCTTGTTTGAGCAAGATTCTTCCCTCTGCTTGAGTACCCAGTATTGTGTGTGTGTGTGTTTTTCAAACTGAATTCAACTGCACATGGACTTTTCAACCACGTTCAGGTCTGTGCTTCAATACTTTGCAGTAAAAGTTGCAGGAAGTACAGGAAGCATAACTGGCAATAAATTACAGGCTTGTGTGAATTATTAGTCCCATGGAAATAAGTAGAAGTTACATTTGCCTGGTTTGAACAATTTATGCTTTATAACTACAGTCTGTTAGAGTCTTTTTCACAGAGCACATATAAATGTTTCCAGCAGCTGTGACTGCCAAATTACTTGGAGCAAGTGAACATTGCTCAGTCTCAGTATGAAGAGATTAATAACAATCATGCCTTATGCTCATCCCAAACATTACTCAATCTGCTTTACCTCATACATACTGGGGACTTAAATGCCCACTGACATCTCAGCCAAAACTGTGAGTGATACAACTACAGCCTGTGGTGGTAATACAAGAAGTCTTTTTGCTTGAAATGTGCTATAAAATCGAGTTATGTGCTTTAAAATAGAGTTACATTAATCATTTATAGTATACATGCAGCAGAATTTGCAAACTGATTATGTTATTCATGCGACTTAACTAACCTGCATTTACCATTCTGTCTGTATTTATTCACAGAATTCAAGGTGGATGGCTAAACAACCATTTCTGCTTTCTATATTCTGCAGTCTGCCTTCATGTTTTATTTTGATATGAAAGCAGTCAGCTGGTCTCATAAATGTGGAAGAGAAACATATGCCAAAATAAGAATCTCTTCTTGGAAAACCCTAGAAGAGTTTCACAACTAAGTCACTGACCATCCAACTGTAATACCAATGAAGATACAGCAACTTCTCAAAAACCTTGCATAATAGACATGCACAGTTCAGGAACAATTCTTACAGTCTCTCCTTGGTCCCAGTATCTGTATGTAAGATAAGACAAATGGGATAGGGATGGAGAGGAAAGAGAACAATTTTCATAATATTAACATGCTGGCTCTGCCTACTGTCTGCCAAGTAGTCCAATTTACAGAAAGTAATGTAGCCAGTCTGGATCATCCTTTAATGGTGGGTGCCAGGTGGAAAGCCTAGAGTGCTTTAAAATAGATTCTGTCCCTTCACAGACTTTTTCATCTCAATTGTCATCACTCCATAAATAAAATGCAACTAGCCATTGTGGATGTTCCTACCTGTTGGGTGGCGATATGTGCAAATAAAGCAAGTGTGTGGTACACCACTATTGCATATTGAATCTCATTCTCTGAGCTTGCCATAGTCAAAACACAAATTTCCACATGCTGGCCAGTGCTGTCCATCATGGTAGCACTCACTGAAATGATAATTGGGATTATTTGTGCACATTTTAAGCTAGAGATATTTTGTAACTGCAGCATTTTCCAGGCTTTCTCCTGTGTTAATAAGGTACATTGTTATTAATAGAAGTAAGCCCAAGTTCTTTTTGTCAGTTTTAGGTGCATGCACTTACCAGCTTTCACAGCTGTTAAAATGACAAGTAAGTTTCCATACACATTTAAGCAAAGTGCTAGGATAACTCTTGCTTCAAATACACCCCTACAAGAGAAAGTGTCTATTTTTTCTGACTGACATGACACCATACTGTGAATTTCTCCCATCAGTGCCTGTGAAACCAGTCCTAGCATGCACTAGAAATTTCTTAGGGCATACAATTGGGACCTTAACAGTGCAAGCCCTGATTTCAGAGGTGTCTTTCAAACAGACTGAAACACAGCAGGAGTGAGAGTGATATGACAGCAGCTATAAACTTCACCTCTTATATTGACATAGATTCTGTAGATGTCATTCATTTCAGTAGCAGAAGCCCCTCTGTTTAGACATGACATCCACATGTATATGACATCCACAAAAATATTCCAGAAATCATTTCACTTTTAACCCATGTGGTGTCTTTTGTACCTGGGAGGGCAAATGCTTCTCAGGAGATACTGTAACACATAAATCTGCACTTAGCTGTTATAACTCTGTCCAAATCCAAATTTAGAGAAAAATAGCAGGATTTTTTGTTTGTTTGTTTTAAGATCACCAAATATAAGTGCTGTACAGTTCTCAGGGATTTTCTTTTGTGAACATAATTGCCATCGTGTTTCAGAAGAACCTGAGATAGCCTTTGTTAGCCCTCTGGCTTTAAAAGCTCAGGTGTAGCTGTTTATTAAAAAGATATTTAAAAAGTGAATTTACTAGCTTAAGAGCATACAGCTTGGTAGGTTAATCACACACCGACTGTTAGAATCACAGAATATCTTGCATTGAAAGGGATCCAGAGACATCACCCAAGTCCAGCTCCTGGCCCTGCACAGGACCACCCCAAGAATTACACCCTGTGCCTGAGAGCATTGTCCCAATGGTTTTTGAACACTGTCAGGCTCGGTGCTATGACTGCTTCCCCAGGAAGCTGTTGCTTCAATCACGCTTGGGGTGAAGATCCTGTCCCTCTGCTTTCCCTTGTGAGATGTTGTAATTGCAGTGAGGTCTCCCCTCAGTCTCCTCTGAACAAATCAAGTGACTTCTGCCTCATAAGGCTTCCCCTGGATATCCTTACCAGTTTCCTGGCACTCCTTTGGATGCTCTCTGATAGCTTTATGTCTTTTTCATATTGTAGTGCCCAAGACTGCATGTGATACTCAAGAAGAGGCTGCTAATGATCATAATATTTAAGTATTTCATGCACTGCACAAGTCAGAGCATCTGTTAGAGCTTTGGATTGGTATGTTGTCTATTAGCCCACCACACTAAGTGTTAACAGTATTATATATGCTTGCATGTCTTGCTGTGACAGTTAAAGAGCCACAGGATTATGTATTGTCAATACAGAGGATAAATATGTCATAACAGCCTTAGGCATTGCAGGCTGCTTTGATTCAGCAATATTCTGTTGTAGTCCTCTAACACACAGTTAAAACTTTTTGCTTGCTCGTTTTGCAGGAGCAATTTAGCCATGAATTCTGCTCAGCTAATTACTTTGCTTTTCCTGAACATACAATATGTTGCTCACAGAAGTTTTACATAAGCAGCAACACAAGAAAAATTTGTGTGCCTTTTCCCTCTCAAGATCACTAGTGCAGAATGTCCAGAGAGAGGATGGGACAGCTTTTACTTTCTAGTCTTCTTACTTTCAAATACTCTCACCCACTCTGACTTTAAGAGCACTCAATCTCACCTGACCCTTCTATTATCTCCTGGATACCTGGTATGTGGACCCTATAGAGGATTGCCTTAATTTTGACTTACTGTTGTCTGTTGAATGTCTTTCTCCTCTTCTCAATGTCCCTCATGCTCAGATGTCAGTGATCTCCTTGTTGATGGATGATTATATCTGCCCATTTCCTCATCCTTATAAGTTTATCTAAAAACTCCCTACAGGCACAATTACTGAGTTTGTGTCTTCCCTGAATAAAATCCCCTGTGATCTTTGGCTCCATTCTACCTTGGTACAGTATAGTTTCTTGCCTCACTGGCCCCCACAATCATGTCCTGTCACTAGTCCAGTCATCAAACATTTCATCCTAATTTCTTAGTTTACCTTAGGTTTTCTCTCAGCCATTGTGGGACTATTTTGAGTTTGTTCTGGAAATTCTCTATAAACATGAATAAAGTGTTTTTCATGTCCTACTTAAAAGTTCCCCTTTTAAAACTCTTTATAGTAGACAAGCTTTCTATTCCCCTAGGTGTCTCTAAAAAGTCCTCTCTTGCATTGCCTGTAAGCTGTTTAGTGGAAGAATCCACATTCTTGTTCTGTATGAGTTCTCTATCTTGCAAAATGAAGCTGTGGACCATGAGCAGAGGTTCAAGATAGTTTAGTAAAACAAACTATATACTCTACTGATGATGAAACTAATTGTTATTAGTTCCTGTCTTTTTGCAGTGTGTCAGTGTGAAATAAGTCAGCAAAGATCATGCCAGGTATACAACCTGTGTTCAATACAACCTGGGTCCAATACACTGGCTTAAACCTAGAGGTGTGGTCAGGAGCTTCTAGATTGTGTATTTACAGTTTCCCATGGAAGAAAAAAAAATAACAAAGTTAAGGTATATTTGCCTCATGACTTACATTCATATGGTAAAATGAACCTCACCAGCTTGGGCCCTGAAAGATCTGTCATATTCATAGGCCTTGATTTTCATTGCTGTAATTATGAGGCTGCTCTGATATTGTAGTTCTAGGATTTGCTCTGATTGCTAGTGATTTTATTGCCAGATACTGGGTGGAAAAATCCTGTTTGAAGGAATATTCATCTTCTGAAGTAAAATTCTGAGGCAAGATCATACTTCAGAGAAATAATACACACAGTTTCCTGCAACATTTAAAGATATACAGTTTTAAAGGGCAAGAGGGCTTTAAGAGATAGTTTGAGTTCCTGCTAACAGTGGAATGTATATGTTCTGTATAAAGTTTACTAAAATCCCAGAAGGTTTTATATAGAAATGGGAAGACCTTGCAGAGTTCTGTTTGCTGCCACAACAAAACCTGCCACAGCCGAATTCCTTTCTCTTTTCTCATCTGGCTTCAAGTTAGACTGCAGATCTTGTACTAACAAAAGTAACATATCTAGCAAGTACTGTTCACAAATTTGGTTGTTAGACTGCAAACATATAGTAAATTTTCTGTTCCAAATTACTTCTCCTGCTTTCAGTACAACCTGGTAAATCTGCCAGAGATCTGTTGTTTGCTCTAGCCTTCTTTTAGGGTTACATCTGTTCAGGTTATTTTGACTCCTAGACCTTGGGGTACACAGACCTTCTTTTCCACATTTAATCTCTTTTTAGAGACAAATATTTATTTTTACCTGTGTGATATAGGCAGATGCTTTATTTCCTTCTAGGTCTGTCACAACTCTTTCCCTGTCTGGCACCATAGAAAGGAATATGCACTGTAGAAAGGAATATGCATACTTTAATTCTCACATTACACATTTCCATGTCTTGAGACAAAGTCTCCCAGTGAGATTTCCTCTCATATGTTGGAAGCTGTGCCTTCCCACTGCCACTGCCATGCTTAATTCACTTGTACTTGCATTGGAACAAAGATACAGAAAATAATATCAAATCAAAATGAGAGGTTTCCCTGTCATTTCCTGAGGCTGATCTGAGAACTACCTGATAATTTTATTTCAAACATAAAGAGAAAAGAGAAGTAAAGGAATTGCTGTCAATGTTTGGGTTGTCCTATCATCTGCAAAAGCAAGATCTTGACAAACCATGCTGATGACCAGCATAACACACAAAATGGACATGTGGAGGAAGCTATCTCTGAATGACAGCAGATCACTGTTGTGAAGTGGATGGACATGTCTTTCCCAGTGAAGCAAAAATACAAACTGTCTGAGGAAAGGTACTGATCTTCTTTTCACCTTTGCTGTGTTGGAGCTAGGCACATGCTTCTTACTGTTGAAGTCACCTTCACGTGAATTTGAGAGGGATGCCTGTTTCTGCACATCAGATGACTGAGCTCAGTCTGGAAGAAGTTCCTATTAAGGATATTGAAGGAAATATTCAACTTATTCTGCACCAGCAATGAGATTAATTATACCTTAATATTTCCAATAGGATATATTGAATACGGACTAAAAATTGTTTTCTGATGGCAATAACACTAACACACACTGCATTTGTGAACTTCTGCTCATCAGCCACAGCAGCAGGGTATAAAGAACTATGAATTTGTAAGGAATAATTGTTGAAAAATAGGTACAGATATTTTGCAGCTATCATTTGATAAAAATAAAAATAGAAAATAGTAGAGGAGGGTATTATATTTTATAGGCTTGAACTTCTTTTTACGTAGCTTTTTTATGCATTTCTGTTCTGCTAACAGAAAGATTAATACTCAGTCACATCCAGAAAAGGGACTGGGACCCAGTACATGGGTATTGATAATTTGGAAAGATCCTAGCCCTGACTGCCAAACATAGCAGGCTCTGAGCAGGCCACAGGTATCGGCTGACAAGGGAGTTGGCATGAGGGAAGTTTCTCTGCCACCTTACATGGATATGGATATGGATGCCTATGAAAATTTCTGTCATCAAGGTAGTAGGGATATTGTGTTTGTAGGTTGAATACAAAAGACTTGGTAAGGTCAGATCTTCAGGTCTTGCAACTTGTGTTGCTGGGTTTTTGTACCAGAAAGATGACAGTAAAGCTCAGCAGGAAGTGTGGCTGTGATTTCATCCCAGAGAAAATGACTGAGATGAAGCTGAAGGCTTTGTTAGAAGAAGGATGAGAGCCAAGGGGTCCATAATGCATAACAGTGAGAAACACTGCAGAACACCTGGGAGGGATATAGGAAGCAGAACCAGGAGAGGCAGGTTTCTCCCCTGCGCAGTTCTAGATTAGTTACAGCGTACCTAGGCAGAAAAGGCTGGCCAGGAGACTGCTGAAAACCTGCTAGAAAAGGCACCACTAGATCCAAAAGACACCATCAGATCCAGTGCTCTCAGTATTCTCAAATACCACATTTTCTGAGGACAATGGCTTGCCCTGTCAGAAGCAAAGCCTGCATGGGATAATGATTTCTATCCATCAGTGTATTCCCAAGAGAATCAAGAGGGAAATTCTGCTGTCTTCACTTATTTTTTCTTCCTCTGGGAGAGAAATGGATGCAGAGACATCTCTATTAGCAGGTCTTAGATACTACTGTTGTCTCAAAAGATCATTATTTCTCTCCAGCAGCAAAACAGTGCAAGAGGTAGGTGAGTTTTAATTGTTGGTGCCAACACAGCGTGCATCAAATTGACAAAAGCTTTACTAATTGACTTATAAAAAATCTATTTGCCAGAGTAGCTGAGCACACAAGGCTACTTTGACCAAGAAGATAATTTAAGGTGAACATCATTATCAAATTATGTACAGCTGAAATCAGATCACTTGGGAGTCTCAGCAATAGCTGCTTTGCATAGTTTCATGTAGGTGAAGAAGTATTACTGGTTTAGTGTTGAAATACTTCAATCTTGTTCACTCAATTTTTAGTTTCATGCCTCTTTATGAGGGGGAAAATACAAATGCAAATATTACTGCATAATGAAATCCCTTGAAATTTTTGCTCATGGCTGAGCCATCAGCACAGCAACTGTGCAGGCATTGGATATAGACTCTATTCCCTAGTTATTCCCTGGCACACATTAAAAATATCATCAAATAACAATGCAGCTGTTGGTATCTAAAGACATGATTAGAGATACAGTTTAGTATTATATAACCTGAGGACGTGCTGTGGAATTTAGCAACATTATGGGGATGGCCTTTTCTGTTCTTATCTCTCTTCATCAAGGTCTTCAACTAATAGCATGTAAAGGTGAAATATTCCTGTTTCAGATGGTGGATGGACATTAGCCCATCATTATTTTTACTCCTTTTGGAATCAGCAATGGTAGTAATTTATGACTAAGAGTACAATTTACAGGATACATGCTAACAGAAGAGATATGTTATCTTGTATATCTGAACTTTTTGTTACACCTGTGGTACATTTTGTCTGATTTATTTTTTTACCAAGCGTCACTTAAACAAATTAGTTTTGTTACCTCTACAAAAGTTCTGCATTAGCATTGTCTGCCTTACCTCATTTTCCTAAACAAAAAACCCCAAGAATTCTACAAAACCCACATAGCTATTGGTTGTTCTGTATCACCATCTGCTGCAACACTACTCCCTTATTTTACTTGCACATACCTGGGGGTTTTCTTTCTTCCACATAATTGTTCGTTTATGGGTAGCCACAAGATTTTTCTTCCCCTTTGCCACCGTTGTTTTTGCCTTAAAGAAGTACAAAATTAAAGCATAGATACATTATAGAGTTTGACATGATAGCAAAGTTTTTTTACTGAGACTTGGGCATAAGATGCAGCTTTCTTGATCCTGAACTATTACCAGTTACCTTGTCTTTCAGTCATATCATCTTCCCCAGGCTCAAAAATAAGTTCCATCATACAAAGTGAAGGAAATAATTTTGCCACCATAACAGGTCAACGATACTGATGCTTTTAATGACATTTTGAAAAGGCTGTTGGTGGGATCTTTTCACATCACTGTGAAAGCAGGTTTTTAGTTTTGGCCAAATTAGTTTTCTTTTGACAAAAAAACCCCTTGTTCCAAATCACTAGAGCACTGGGATTTTGCCTGCCACAGACCCAGTTGGCTTCCTTGACACTGCAGGGTTAATTGTCAATAGAAGATTGACATACTTCACTGGAGAAACTGGAATCAGCTTCCCACATTGTACATGTATTTCTGGAAAAACAAGGATGTATAATGATAAAATTTGGGTAGGTAGCCAATTGGCCGTACTGTTGTCTCAACATCCATTAGCTTTGATTGCTGGGGTGATTTATGTACTTCACAACGCAGATGGAACCTGCAGGGTTTCAGCCAAGGTTTCTGTCACCCACAAGGCTATGGCAGAGCCTGTGCTTTGCCTGCCTCTCTTCTGCTATGCCATCTTCCTCCTGCAGCATTAAATGCACTGGTGTTGATGCACCATTTCAGTACAAATGTGCCAATGCATGAAATCAGTGAGCTGATACCTGGCTTGCTCAGCCTGTGTCACAGCAGCCTGGCTTTTGTGGATCAGAAGATTTCACTGACTTCCCAAGGTTTATGTAAGGGTCATGTGATGGGAGGAAACAGTCCCATTCCTCAGCCTTTGCTCTGAGCAGATCAGGTAGAATCCAGCTCCAGTTCAGACTCCAATGCCGGGCCCAAGTGAAGACACCCATTTGGTCACGGGCATTTTTATCAGTGGGAATAAAACTGGTGGTTTATGCCAGAACAGCTTATTTATCAACACAGCAATGATGTTACCCCTTTATTCTCATACACTAAAAAATATCACATTTCCTGGGGGGATGTCCATTTTGCCTTTACACAGAAGTTCTAATGTGGTAACAGACATGACAGAGCTGTTTCTACTAAACAGTGCTGCAGCTGTAAATATACACAAATTGCTTGAAGAGAAGCAATACTAACCCTTTCAATAAGTTAGAAATATGGGCTGGCTGAATCCACATTCCTGGGCAAGATCACAGCAAGGCAGTGTAAAGGAAGACTGGATGCATGCCACAAGCTCCAAAGACTTCCACAGAAAAGTGGAGTGAAACAAGGAGGGCCTTTGCTAAAAGAGTTGATAGAGAGTCAGAAGGATTTAAGTGAGCACAGAGGAGGACAGGATTGAGACAGAAAAGTGTGGAATGTGTCTAGAGAGAGGGCAAGTCATGGGGGAAAACAAAAATACTGGTTCTGAGCCTGAGCCTGGAGAAGAGCTGCTGTGCTATCTCTTGTGGGGGAAAACAGGTTGGCCTCCAGAGGGGGAGAGAACAGTTCTGGATAATGTTGACAACGTGATCCTAGATGTGATATTGAGACCTGGGGGGACCAAAGCAGACATTTTTACCATCAGAGGAACTAAAAATTTAGGAAGTAAAATTGTGGTAACAAACATGACACACTGTGAGGAGAAAGATCCCTTGAGATGCAATCATGAGGATGTGTTGAGGCTGTCAGGAGTTGAAGTAGACAAAATACTTCTATGGCTGTGAAAAGGGCAAGTTGAGAGTGAAGAGGAAGTAGATAGGCTGGTAATAGTCATTCTGCTTGTTGATTCTGCATGTTAATTATGCTCTCCTTGGAAGGTATGGGCAGGAGCCCATGCAGAAAGAAGTAGAAGCAACAGGCAGCACATAGATTGCCTTACCTGGGGGTGGGATTTATTTAAATACAAGAGTGTAGTTTATTATTGTTAGAGAAAAGAATATTTTCTACATATTCTACAGCATTTCCATCATGCATGCTTTTCAGTGACAGGTCAGAAAGAGGAGCAGAGAAAGTAGGGATGGGGTTTGAAAGGTCTGAAAGCAGATGACAACTCATCAAAGCTAATGGACCAGAAAACATGAAAGGTCCAAGTGTCAATGTGAGCAAAAATGAGCAAATGTTGAAAGAGATCATAGGAAGGTTGAAGAGGGAGAAAGTGGCTATAAAAAAAAAATCAGAGAGTGCTGCTTGATAAAATCACTCATGGGAAAGACACCAGGGATGAGAAGAATGAACCAAGACTGAAATTTATAGAGAGATATGAAAGCAAAGAAATATGCATTTAAGGACTGGGTGTATCATCATTGTAGGAATTGAAGTGGTTATGGATGACTTGGGAAGATTGCAGGAGAATTAGCAAGACTTTAAAGAAGGTTGATAGGTGTGATAAGAAGCAACAGCAAAATTAATAAAAAGAGAAGCATCAGATACAGTTTGCTTAAAAGCTGGGAGAAAAGTTGGAAGCAGAAAAGATGCAGAGAGAAGCCTGACAGACCAAACACAGGTGGATCAAGTTGGAGAATATGAAAGTAAGCAAGAAGAGACAAAAGATTTTAAAATAACTGGGAAGTGGTGGGATAACTATTGCAGGCTGTCTTCCCAGAGTAAGCAGATGTGTCCTCATTACAAGAACCATATCACACAGGTATTCAAGTCAGTCTTTTATTTCTGTGATATCAGGCCACATGTTACAGTGGTTTGTTGTTCCCTTTTTATAGAATGATATGCCAAAAAGTAGCTGTACTGACATCTCATCTGATTGCAGGAAAAAAAATCTTGTTACATGTCAATCACCTGATGGCCTTTTAAATAGAAAGAAACAAAAAAATATATTGTTTAATGGATATTCAAGGATGAATTCATCAAAATATTCTCAGAACAAATAATGTTCTGTGAAAATGTGTGGGTGTGTTAGTCCAGTAGCTTAGGATTTAGGAGCTCTAAACATGAGTGGTTAAATTGTCACCACCTCTGTGGCTATATAAAATGATTCACATCTATCTAAGTTGAATATTGATTGGAGATCGGAGTGCAGGAATATAAATGCCTTTAGAAGCCTTCATATGCCAAATGCATCAACTGTTTGGCCAGAAAACCAGGATGTCTGAGAAACAGCCTCCTAAATCCACTGAGAAATGACATCTGGGCTAGAATCACCCTTGATTTAAGGAAACATCATATTAGCTGGACATGTCCTACTGGAAAAGGCTTTGAAAGTTCTTAATTATTTAGTTTGTATACTCAGATATATTGCTTTAATTTGTTTCTTTGCATTTTTGTACAATTTATGATACACCCTTCCCCGAGCCCTTTAATGTGCTTTGTCTAATATTGTATATTTTACACTATAGCCACCCAGGATCATCCACCCAATAACACATGTCCAGTACTTTACCTGTGCACTGTAAGGCAAGGCTTGTGTGCAAACACACCCTCTGGGCTGTAATTCAGGCAGCTTGAAAGCTGCACATGTTCTGGGATCTGCTTTTTTGCAGCTCCTGTTAGCTGACATTGCCCAAGCTTTGGTTACACACAGAAGTTTAGAGTCATGGTACACCTCATCACAGCAGACAGCAAAGATACTTCTAGAAAATGGAAAAGAAATTCCTAGCCAACTCTGGACAAAAAAAACCCCACCCCACCCAAGAATAAAAGGTTTGACATTTAAGTTTTGTACTGGAGAAAGTAGAGCTGGTAGACTGTAGAGATAAAATCGAATGTATTTAAAAAGGAAAACAATTTCCAGTGTCAGAACTCCTTCTCATTTTTCTTTTCCCTTTTATGTCACTGTGGTCATGCTCAAAGACAGGCCATTAATTCTACTTACAGTGAGTGATGGTCATTTCAGCTGCAAGGGTGAGGTCACTGATTTATGGAGGTTATAGCTGAATTTGGGAACATGAGATAATGGAAGAAAGTTGACTGACTTTTTTTGTGTAATTTGAGCACATTGGTTTCCCTTTAAACAAGGATTTTTGAAATTCTGCTCCAGAAGCCCTTACAGGAACCATTAGTTCCAGCTGAGGAGCAAGACTGATGTTGAATAGGAGCCAGAAAAAATGGTGGAGGTGGAAACAAAAGGCATAAACCAGACTAAGCTACAGTCTGAACAGGGGCTAACATTATTCCAAGGTAATGGAATAATCTGGTTACAGTTAGTGAATATGGAAAATATTTTTAAAGAAAAACTAACAAGATGCCCCATTGTTTGTCTATATGTAAATCCTTGAAATGGAACTACAAGATGCATAAATAATAATAGTCATTTTAAGTATGAAGGCTGGTGTTTTGTGTTGCTCTGAGGCACTGGAGCAACCACAGGCAGACTTTGCTGATGTGGCACAAAATTAGTGACAAAAGACACAGAAACCCATTATTGACGGTGTAAGATTGATATGGCCTTTGGGATCTATAGATCTAAGAAAAGTGCTTATTTTTCTTTCTTTAAAAATAATATAAGAAATTGAGTTAGTGTTTCTCAGTTAGTGTTTCACTTGTCCAGCCATAGTCCATCCACAGTACCTCAAACTACCATATAGGATTGCAGGAGATCTCAGCATTGCCTCAGGCATGTCACAAACCCTCAATAGGAAACATTATTAAAAATAATGATTTGATTTCTGGTTCTGAAGAATCTCGACCATTATTGCTCTGGTATAAAAAAGGGGAATGTATTTCTTTAACTCGTCCTTAATTCCTGTGAAGATGTAAATGTGAAACTTGTACATGGGTTTTCTGATCTGAACTGACAGAACTGTTCTGGTGTAAGGAAAGAAACCTGCAGCAAGACTTGCCAGTGTGACTGCTGAACTGAAGCCTTGACTCAATGTCCAATTTATATGCCATGAAGAACTATTTATCAGGAGCTATCATTTTTGCAGATACAAATTGTTGTACAGATGAAGCACATAATCTCACCAACTGCCTAAATCTGCTCTGGGAAGAAATAAGTCTAAGCTTTAAATCCTTCTTTTGATCTAGTATATGGATTTAGAAGCTCATTAAATGTTTTTTAAATTTGCTTGAGCACAGAAACACCATTATTTGCCATTTGTGATGAGACAAATGGGGCATAAATATTAAGGACTTCCAATTAGCCTTAAAAAATGTTAGTGAGATGTATTCACTCTTTCTGTATGTGTAATGGTCACTATTGCTGTGGTCACTGGCTATGCCCATTCTTGCCTGGTGTGCAAAGCCCTTACCATAAAGGCTCGGAGTAGTCAGTTCTCTCAGGATTGAAGCTGGGATTCCAGTTGTAGCAAGTAAGGCTGCCTCCCCTGCTGGTGTCTGTGTTGGCAATGCTGCCCACAAGTAAAACACTGATGGTTTGTTTTCCAGGCTGGTTTATGTTGAGAAGCCAGACAAAGACCAACAACAAATGAGAAGAGACGGAGACAAAAGATGGTTGGTAGAAACAGGCAGGTGCTCTTTATTTCATGTGGCACAGCATTAGGCAGACAACCCAAGAAACAGTTTCTAACAAAAACCAAAACTATAACTTCCAGGAACCATCCCCCAAACAAGGGTCTACTACCAACAGTGGCACTGAGATGTCCTTGCCTGTCCACTCTCATCTCCTCATAGTTTATATGCGCTTAGGCGATATCTTAGTGGTGAGTGTCCTTTCCAAGGAGACTAACTTCCTACAATGCAATATCTTTAGACAGCATACATACTGTGAAGGATCACCAGAGTACAATCTCTTCAAGCCATGCTAAAATATAATGCTAACTCTGGAGAGAAGGCTGTGCGATGGCCTCGTGTCTCTCTGAGGTAATACAATGCTGTTTCCTAGCTGACAACATGAGGGGCACCTGAAGGAGGATCGGTATGGCTTCAGAGTCTATTTTTAAACTCCTGATGCAGTAGCGAGGACCTGGTGTGCCACCGGCCAGGACGGGGTGAGGACCTCCTCCAGCCCCGACCGCCGCTGGGCACCAGCAGCACCAGAGAGCTGAGCCTACTGTCACTCAGGGGCATGAGAACAGAGATGGTCTTGGGCTAGGAGGAGGAGGAGGAGGAGGAGAGGGCCATCAAAGATCACAACTGACCTTCAGCTTTGTTCGGTCATTAGGAGAGAGGTAACAATGACGGGGGGGCAGGGAGGGGTAACATCGTTAGCACTCCAGATTTAAAGGCATGAAGAATGGCTGGTGGAAGGAAGATGTTTTGGAGACTAAGGGCAAAGCTTTAAAAGCCTTGGGATATTACTTTTAGTTATTATCTACAGGTTATTCTCTCTATATATACTATTTTTCTTTCTAAATTATGAAAATAAACATTTATTAACAAGTCACTGGGTCAAATCCTGCTCTCCACTGAAGGCAAATCCATTGACTTCAATGGGAGGGAGCCCCGTGTAAACAATGAAGGGCAAATTTGGCCCTTTATGTCCTGAAAAGTCTGCTTGTACCCATTGCCTTTCAATCCTGCAAGGAAATACAGATTGAAGGGTCAACCAATCCTTACAAATTTCTCTTAAACTACCAGGGAAGTGTCAGTGAGATGTGGCAAAGGAGCAAAAAAAAAAGAAAGGAACCAATAAGTAATACTGCTTTAAAGAGAATTTTATCCATGTTTCAGAGCCAAAGTACAAAAAAGAGAGTGGATCTGGATCAAGCGCTACTGGCCTTTACTTTCTAAGCAACAACAAAATTCTTCATTTAGCTTCGGTGAAATGTTACACAACCAGAGAAAACAGAAGGAACCAAACAGTCCTTTTCCTTTGCAAACATCGTATGCCCAAAGGTGAACACTGTCACCCCTTTGGATTCTCTGCTAACTCCCACTGTCTGCACAGTGCAGTGTCAGCCACTGAAAACAAAACACATCTACTGTGCACATGAGTGAAACCTCTGGTGTCTTACAAACATAACATTTTGATGTTTTGAATACTAAAGACCACTAGGTGCTTTTAGACACAGAACAATACGATTTGAGATGCATTTACCACTTTTATTTCACTATGCAGAAACATACATTCACCATGTGTTGTGATGCAGCTGACAGTGTAATGGATGCTATCCCTTCCGTGGGTATTAGAGCTGGACACTAGAGAGTTTTCAGTGGACGTTCTGTACAAGTTAAGGCTTGACTCAGAACTAGATAGTAAATGCTGACCAGATTCTCAAACAGATTTTTTTTTTTCCTCTGAGAACAAAAGGGAAATCAATAGAAAACCATCACGGTTATTTCAGATTAATAATTTTCTAAAGCTGCAAACTAAGTAAAATACAGATTTTTTTTTTCTCCAAAATAACTACATATAATTTACAAGGTTAGGATCTGTGAAGGGTGACTGGAAGCTGACTCTGAACAATGCTGACAAAAATCATTAAAGTTAATATACTAAAATCATTACTACCTCATAAGGTATTCAGTCAGGTATACAAAGCACACTTTGTAAGCATTTATATGTTTTGATAAGAGTAAAGATTCATCATCGTTTATCGGGCAGTAATAAAACCAGATGAAACAAATATAAGATTCAAGTTGTTTACTGAATAAACTGTGTTATTGGCACATCTAATGTGTGGTAAAACATTATACACAGTACCTATACAGCTTCTAGCATTTTCGGGGTAATCTTCATTTACAATATCCGTAAACAAAAGGCTTGCCACCTAACAAATTTTAATTTGTTTAGACTTTCAGAAACTGTGAAAGGCATGAACTGTTTATGTGTTACATGAGATCACTGTTTATATTGTTTATGAACGTGCAGGTAAAGCTGAAAACTTAGACATTTTAAGAAAATTAAAAATGCTGCTTTTCTGTAATTTTATTGTTGCTTCATGCAATATTGTTTAACTGCTGCTGATTCAGATTGCTTTCTATGGGAAGGTATCTCTGCCAGTTTCTTTATTAACGGTCAAGATCAATTCTTCTGTACTGAAATTTTCCATAGTCAGATACAAGTCAGGAACTGAGACTCCGTATAGGTTCTCGTATTCCTACTGGTATGCATGTCTGGATTCATATGCATTCTAGGTTATTCCTGCAGAAAAGAGAACTGAGTTAATTATTCAAAGCAACTACACTCCTGCAAAAGAGATTCTGTCAATTTGTTCATACAAGAAAAGCTGTTTGGAGATGGCATATCCCACTATAAGCAACTTGGACCAAATCCAAAGTCCACTGACGCCAATGGAAAAAATTAGTGACATCAATAGACTTTTAAGCAAGCCACATTGAGCTGTCTCTGAAACAATTAGCAGAATACCACAAGAATCACAGCTACTCACTCCTTAGTGACTGGTTCCATCTTCCAAATAAATAACTGACACTGAAATTCAGTTTTCTTTAGGGTCTGTATATCCAAAAGCAGGAGAGCCAAAGAGCTTCAAAAGGTGCTGTGCATTATACTCTGTTACTTACACCAAGTGCTAGGGAATACATATTGTTTTAAGAATAAAATGCTGCTATCGATTCAACAAATCTGACAAGCAGCTTTTTCTTCCCCTTCTGCATACAGCATTCAAAGCAATTTGTGCAATGGTGCTGGCATTAAGAGCTTTTGCGTAGCAGGTTAGTATGCATGACATGTTTCTGCACACAGAATAAATATAGAAATATTGAGACGTCTGTTTAGCCAGCCACTACTGGGGAGCATGCCTTTGCTGAGGAAAAGCTAGACGCAAGGAAAGCTGCATTATCATCTCATCCTGATAAACAATGCTGCTTTAAAACATTAAATGTTCTTTCAAGTACAAGAAAGCCAAGACACCCAAATACCGACAAACTAATTCACTGCGTTTAAAAGCAAGTTGGACCATATCTTTGCAAGTCAGGAATTGAAGCATAACTTTCAACATATCTGCACAAGACATTTAAAAAGCAGCTGTAGGTTTTTTCCCTTGGCATTTTTAAACAAAAATGCACACCTTTAAGAACAAATTGTTTTTGTTCTTAAATGACACAAAAGCGGACAACAGATTTTTTATGACTTCAGAAGTAGAAAATTAGACTATAACAAAGCATGGACAATGAGGACTTTTCAGAGAGCCAACGAAAGCAAATGAGTAGTTTCTCTTTCTCCAGCTGGCACTGTTTAATGAAGACAGATGTCTAGAGCTGAATGTGGTTTACTTTCAAATATCAGAACTGATAACCAGCAATTTGAAAATGCCAGTGAGAGAAAGTGAAGAGTTAAAGGTGAAATATGGTAGGAGAACAACATCTGCAACATGCCAGCCCAGTAAATGCCTAGGAAAATCATCTGGTCCTCTTACCTGTGGTCAATCCTCCCCATCTTCTGGTGTGATTTCTGTCTCTTTATGTACCACTACTTTGGTCACTGACATGTCAGGGTGCTGCTCTTTGGCTTCTTTAATTGCCTGAGCCAGCGCCTATCCCAAGGAAACCACAGAAGGGCAGAAACAAAAAGGAGGTGGAACATGCATGATCAATAGCAAGGTGGAGAGATTCATGACATATTACACAATTTACAAATGAGGAAAATGATTAAAATATGAAATATACCATCACTGATTTAACTACTATTCCAGTTTAATATAAGGCATGCCAGTATGGATAATATCTGTCAAAGCAATGTTTAGAAATGTTCTCTTTTGCAGTCTTCAGGGCAGCCTTTTTAGCAGTTTGTAGCTTTTACCTGATCATGATCAATATCTGCGTCTCCTGTGATGACTATCCGTTTTTCAATTCTTGTCTCTGAGATGCCTCCTTTCACAGTCTAGATGGGAGGGACGAAAATGCATGTCAGTAACTCACTTTAGAGTGCTGCTACTCATCCCCAGAATGATCAGTGCAGGAACCCTCTCATGCCTGGACCAAAACAGCTCAAAGAGGGGACAACCTGGACTGCAAGTGAGCAGCTCTGGAGTTGGCCTGAAGGCTCTGAATGGACTAATGACCTCCAGATGTCCTTCCAAGATAGGTAATTTTATAATTTGAGTTAATCTGCACATGCATCAAAAGAGCTGTTTGTGTGCCAAAAATGCCAAACTTTTCCCATGAAAAACAGAATGAGAGTACAGACAGCCCCATATTCAGACCTATTTAAGTCCAACTGCATGCTTCAGAATTGCATACGGGGTGGCATGGCCTTTGTATGGCTCATCTACTAATAAGGGAACTTCACTGCAGAAAGATGAAATCCTGTTCTCAGTGAATATTGGTAGGAGATCTGTCACAAGACTAAGAGAATTTCTATTTAGGGAGGAACTGTTATTTAAATGCTACCTTAGAACCTGGAAGACACAGCATGGTTTGTCTGTTCAGATGAGCTTTTGGTCTGGCTGTGGGCAAGTTCCTCAGGGTACCACCCAGAAAGAGAGCCAAGGTGTTGGAGCTGACTGAATGTCCTGTTATGGCTACAGGATATGGATTCACTATGTGCTTTCAACACCATGCAGTGCTAATCTCAGGGCTGAAAGGCATAGTCATGTCAATGGAGCCTCATGTTCAGACAAGTTACTCCTTCCAGGAATATGCCAATATGGTTATACTCTTTCCAGTTCCAGGTAGCATTTGCAGCTAAATCAAGTGTTTCTGTACAGCAAGGTTTTGTGCTTGCATAGACATACCTTAAGGGGTTAGTATTCATGTCAAGTCATTGGATGATGTGTTAATCAATCTCAGCATAGCCAAAGACAGGTGAATAAAGACAAGTATTTATGGTAAATTTACAACAGTTTATCAAGAGAGTATCAGAATGTGTTCCCTTTCTGAAATAAATCATAAAACCAAAGCTAAGATAGCATACACCCTGGTGAAAAAGGAGCTCCCTGTTTTCTGAGGACTCACTTTGGTGATATGTGTAGTAGTTGTAGTGCTGGTGGTTTCAGATGTGATCGTTTGTGCACTCATCAATACACCTGGTTCAGAGTCAGCACCACAATCCACCTAGAAACCAGAAGAGAAAAGCAGTCACCAAAAAAATGATCCTGGGCACAGGGAATCGAGAACTGGACTGTTAAACTTCACTATTTCTACTGTTCTTCATAAAGTGACTATCTTATGGTATGGAAAAACTGCTATTAGGGCAACCAAGTGTGAGTATTTCTCTGTGTATCTGGAGGCTGTCCTTCCCCTCTGGAAGCACAGATGAGAAGATGACACTTTTAAATCTGCAGTTTCATCAATGTTCTGGAAAGGCCCTACACCAGGATGTGAGAGTGACCCTCAGGTAAGTTATTCTTATGTACATCCTCCTCATACTAATATTTAATACTTGAACAACTTAGAAAAGTTGACTCTAAAGCATACACTTAAAGATGGGTGAAGAAATGGGTTCCTTAAAGGAACATTAAATTAGAGCATGTCTTTTGCAGAATTTCTTACCTGAGAAGACTCATATGTAATGGTTTTTGTTTCTGTATGGACTACTGGCACTTCCTTTGTTGAAATTTCAAGGGTTTCCCCACCAGCCGGAACACTGCTGAAACTTATAGTCTCAGTCTTCACAACTGGTGACTGCATGAACAAAAAAAGAAAGAATTGGAACATTTAGCAGAGGTTATGGATTTCTCAGAATATTTTTTTTTGTTTGGTGCAAAGAAAGAATAGCTAAAAAATGTTCTGCATAAAAAAAAAAAAAAGATAAAATTCTCTTAATTACAGTGGTACAGACACGTATATAATGCTGGCAACATTTACAAAAACAAAGTCCAAAATGCTCTAAATGCTACAAGAGGCAATGGTCACAACTTGAAAATCAGGAGGTTCCCTGAGAACATCAGGAAACACTTTTTCACTGTAAGAGTGACTGAACACTGGCACAGGTTGCCCAAGGATATTGTGGAATGTTCTTCCTTGAAGATACTCAGAAGAAGCTCTCTGGACATAGTCTTGAGCAGCAATTCACTCTGGATGGCTCTGTCTGATCAGAGGACTGCAGCAGATGACCTCCAGAGGGTCCTTCCAGCCTGAACTGTTCTGAGAATCTGTGATTCTACATTTTTTTGAATGACAAGAGAATGAATTCTGTCCAGGCTTAGCCTTTTTATCTCTGGGGAAAAAACCCTGCACAAAACAGCTCTTGAAATTCTACTAATGGGGCTAAGATAAGGAACCTTGTCTGTTTAAGACACAGAACATTTATTTATAATTGCATCAAGCATGGAAAAAGCAATCTGTTTCCTGTCTTTGGGAACATGTGAACTTTGCCAACATCGATGGACTTTCCCAAACAGAATGCCAGCTGATCTTGTTATCTGTTGCATAAAATACCATGAAATTTGGTATTTCTCTGCAACATGAAAAGCAGTTACAAGTAAAACATGCATGGCATTTTGCTAATGATGGAAACCAGCAGCAAGCCTTGCAGGTGACATGCAAGGAGGAAATAAGAGGAGAAAAAACCTGCTTTCTGTAAAAGTACAATCATACAAGCTGAGCACACTTTACTTTCAATGACAGGAATTAACTTAGCCTACTATTAGCCTACATTCACAATTCAGCACAGACATGACCAATTTAACAACAAGTTACCTCAAAATGAGGTTTTCTTTCCAAAGACTCTGAAAGTTGGACTGTTGTTCTGTGCTCCTCCGCCTGCTCACACGAAGCAGCGGCAGCGACTCCTTCCTGTTTGGTTAGGGCTTTCCCAGCCTCCTCCCTTTTTTCCTCCTTGGCCCCCTCAGTCCCAGCAGAGCCCTCCTTCCCTTTCACGCCGGCAGCCACCGCCGACGCTGCCTCAGCCTGGGCATCCAGCGTAAGTCCGGCCACTTTAGCAGGATCCCCGCCTGCATGCACCTCCATCCCATGTCTCTCCTTGACAACTACAGTCTCCTGTACAACCTTCTGCACTGTATCCTGATCCGGCTGAACTGCTTGCTTCATGTCACTGGAAGTTATCTCCTGAGACGTCGTCGTTTCTATTCTCTGCAGGGAAGGAGATAAAAAACCCTCAGCATCAAAAGCAGGCAACACTATTTGTAGTAGCGCCCAAGCTTAATGTACTGTGAACATAAATTTTTAAAAAATGGGCATTATATTTTGCCAAGTTATTTCTCCCACGTTGCATGGATTTTTGTTCTCGGGATGTTATCAGTATAGTGGAAATGGAAAACAAAGCAAGAAGCAAAATTTTTAAAAGTGAAGAGAAATTTTGATCTTGGTGTTCTTCTCATTAGTATTGTGTGAGTTTTACAAAGGCAAAATACAGCACCCCACAAAATGACCAAAATAAAATGAAATAAAAGAAAAGTTGGTTGTAGCCTTTTTTTTTTTTTTCTTTTTGGTGAAGCTTCTGTTGTGGTCCATTGAATCAAAAGAAAACACACATGAATACATGCATTAGTTGTACAGTTCCATATTGTGCAAAAAAAACCATAAAATAAGAGAAAAGCAAAAGTAATTGGTGCATGGTTATGACATCAATGGAGGGAATCAAGCAGCCACCTGAGCCCAGGTATGGGAAGTAGAAGTAACCCCTCCTATGAACTCAGTTGGTTTTCTGGCGGACTCTATTAAAGTGAAGATATCTGAACCATCCAAGGCTTTTTCACTGGTGGACTGTTTAGTCTAAATAGACAAAGAAATGTAGAGTCATACACAGAAAAAAGGCAGACCCATATGCACAGACATATTAATTGCCAAAACCAGAGGCAGAGAAGGAGGAAAAGGAGAGAAGGTTGCAGGGGCACGGAGAGGTTGGAAACAGGAAAAGAATGGGAAAATAAATCAGAGCGAATTCATAATGGCTGTAGTAAGCAATAGTTACAAAGCGTAGTTGTTAGCATTGGCATTTTGCTGGTTCAAGCAAACCTTTTTTTTTTTCCTTTTATTAACAAGCCACAGCAGCAATACTGAATTTCAGTACATAAACCAGAAAGGTTGAAAGCCTTATATAATGCCTGCTTCAGACTGTGAGACGGATTCAAAGTATGAGAGAAAAAAAATAAGCCGGGTTGGCTGCTGTCAACATAAAGCCAGGCAGCAAGAGAACTCAAAGCTAGGGTGGTGTGAAGGGATTGCCTAAAAGAAGTCATGCTTTTATCTTTAAATCGTGGCGTGAAGTCAAAGCCACTTGTTACCACTACTCTTGATGCAGACGACTCAGTAACATAGTGAGCAGTAGCAATGGTAAATGGCTGTTCTCTGGAATATCTCCACTCAGACAGGCTCTTATCTGTCCGGGCAAACGCCCCTGCTTTTACACCTTCTCCGCCAAGATGCTTTTCTGCTTTGCCAAGCTGTAAGCTTTCCAGTGTACCAAGTAACTGCAAATCCTGGTCCATCCTTAGTGTCTTTTTCAAACTCTCCTCTTCAGGACTCTGCAATAGGGATTCTGCTTCCTTTATGGGTGTCAGAGAGTCAGACAGCTTTCTTCTTGTGCTCTGCACATCAGATCCCCGCCTGGCTTTCTCATCAGTGACAGGCTTGAGGACTTCATACTTGGCCACTATTGGAACGATTTTCACAGATTCTTGAACTTCCCTTTCCAGTTTTTGCAAAGTTTCTCCTGAAGGCTGTACTGTTTTCTCGACCTCTTTAGCTTTACTTGTCATGGTTACAATTTTCCCAGATACGGTATCATAGGACTTTCCTAGGGTGAACATTTTCTGCTTATTCTCCTCATTGGATTGTATTTCACTTTCCAAGTCCTCAAAGCTCTGCATTAGAACGGTACTGGATTTTAATATCTCAGGTGCAAAGGCAGTTTTACTGCTCACAGTCACTACTTTGTATGCCAGATTTTTTTCCGATTCACCATCAACTACCTCAGAGGGTATTTTGTCTATAATAACCCAATCCTCAGTGCCCTATATTTGAGATATAAAAGCTAAATTAGAATATCTGCAGGTTTATCTGTACTTCAGGAGAACTAAATTATGAAGACTTTTAAGAAATCATGTTGCTTCTTCTGAAAGCATATAATAACTTCTAGCATTGTACCTCTTAGAGCAGTTATCAAGCAAATAAACAGAATCACCTTAGGAAAAATATGATTTCTTTGCATATTCTCTCTCTTCAGAGGTCCATATAACATGGACCCAAAAATATTACTTTTGCCACACTATTTCTGTATTTGTTTGAAGCAAAATAGCATGTCAGCACGTAATTATAGTGGTGATTGGAATCAACTTGGGGTTAAAAATCACATATTGCAGTGGTTAACAAAGCTACAGTCAAAAACAAATTACAAAAATAGGGCAAATAAGCTCATTCAACTGTACCCTAGTTGTTACAAACATGCTGTTAATGACGTTTTAGAATAGCACTCTTCTGTATGTAGCCTGCACTGAATTTCCTTGTTTTCATTAGAACATCAACGCCCTTCAGGATTGTTTAAATGGAGAAGCACAACACAGCAAACTGTATAAACTAAGCATACTACTAAAAATTCTGAATGAAACTTAATTGCAGCATCTTTTTTCCTCCTCATGCAAATGTGCTATGTGATTTGCTTTGACTATGCAATCAGCATCCAGTTATTTGACTTTAAGACTGTAACTTCTGTATTTAACTAAGCAAATGATGTAGTTTAAAATCAAATGAGTTAAAAATAACCTCTAGGGATGATGGGATACTTTTCTGGATAATGATTTGATGAGAAGTAACCAAAGTGCCAGCAGATTCTCCTTCCTGCAGCTTCTTCTCTATCACACTTGGCTAATAGAAAAACCAATAAAAATATAAAGTTCACCATCACTCAACATAATCTAAATTCAGTTGACAATATAAAGGAAATGCATTCTCGTGACAGAAGTGCCTCATTCCCCGTTCTCAGTGAGGTTTATGCTGGAAATGCATGCAAACTGCAAACAACATCCAAACTGCACCGTGCAAGTAGATTTCTAACTGGCAAAGAAATCAGTCTCCATTAGGAAGCCATAAGCTCTGGAAAGGACCCATTCCTCAGAATTTGGTCTCCAGATTATATCTCTGCCTGGAACTTATTAAATAATAACAATAAAAAAATATGAAAAGGGAGGGCTTGGAAATGAAAAAAGATAATAAAATAATAAATCATTGCCATCCTTTCTGACTGCATTTCAATGAAGTATTGTTTGTTTTTACCTGCATTTCAAGGAATGTAGTACCTCCCTTCTGCAAAATTATGAGTTTTTCTGATTTTTCTGTTTCTTCTTTGGTCTAATGTCAGGGGAATAAATGATTTTAGTAAATGGAGGGTACATATACTATATTTCACAGTAGCTCATATTTCTCTACAAATTATTAATCTCATGGAAAATTAGGAAACAGAACTAAAGAGAATCGTTTTGCAGCACAGAGGTTTCCAATGAGAAGTGAAATCAGTGTCTCTCTATGGAGAGGAGACATGAGTATAAAAATGGTATGCACAAGTGTAGCACAAAACCCACCAAATTGAGTAAGACCCAGGTGTGGATGCACTGTGTTTGCTTCATGTCATATGATTTATTTAACTGGGGCTGATGCCAGCTCACACAGCTTCCACCAATAGCCCAGAACAGGCCCCTGCACCTTCCCTCTGGGCAAGGCTCTCTCCTGAGTTTGCAGCCCTCTCTGCTGAAGCAGGCAGAAGGTGTGCCCAGCGATGATTTCAGCTCTCTCTTTTTCTCTGCTGGTATTAGAAGTCTTAGAAGCACTTTTCCTACAGAGGGAGCTAACTGCTGTTCTACTATCCTGTAGTGTGTACTGAAATCTCCTCACTTTTATCCCATCAGCGCTTTCCCAGTGCTATGGGAATAATAAGAGTATCTCTATCTTGGACAACTGGGAAAATGTTAAATGTAGGCAAGACTCAATTTCCCAAGGCTTTTGAGCCCACCTTCTGGGCTGGCCACTGTTGTCATTTGGCCATAAGCCCCTGCAGAGCAAAATGGGTTTCTTGCCAAACCCTTTCTAGTGACTTCAGTAAATACTATACTCAATAGACACGCCAATGGAAGTCCTATAGCTGGCATGATAAAAGGGTACATATACTCAAGAGGAAAAACAGAAATTTAAAGAGAAATATGAAAATAGAAAGGGACAAATGGTTCAACTCCCTGACTGCAAGCAGATGCACAACGCCTTTATTCCTAAAGTGTTGGTTTCATCCAATTCAGGTCAGATTAGACATTGTCAAGGACTTTGTCAATATAATGGCTTTCATGTTCTACAGCTATCTGGCTGTAGATGTATCATGGAAGATATTTAAAACTATAATTTTCATTACTAAGGAAAACCAAATTATTTCCCCATCTGTTCTAAGAAACCAAGCAGTGACCAGTGGCTTAAAGTTAAACTGACCAAACACTCAGGTGCCATGTGCTTGAAGATCATATTTTGAAAAGACATCTTTTCTCCTCTGTTCTTGTTTTATTATAAGAAGGAGCTACAGGTAACAGCACTGAACATATTTTTAAAGTGGATAAGGTGTAACTTCTTTGATTAGCAGAAGGCAATACACTATCTTGACTTCCTCTGCATTTCTTAGTAGACATCAAGATGCTGATTTTGACCTATGGATGGCTCCAGCTTTTTTCTGGAAAAATCCCCTCTCATCAGGACATGTGAACTGAAACCATCTCACTTACTGGGACCAAAGGAATGGCCAGGTGCTATCTACGGCAAAAGTCATTTCAGAGTTAGGCTCTGATAGCTCAAGTCTGCTCTTAATTTTCCACAGAAATACCTTCATTTGGATGAGGTTCTGTGAAACAGATGTATTACTTAGATGCATGTATAATTCTTACCCTTTTCCTTTCCAAATGAATGGTTAAATTCAGATGTGTTTCATCAGGGTGAAGCCTACATAGCTGTGCAATACTTTAATACTGTTTGTATGTTTTAATTAAAACTGTTTATTACATTCCTAAAGTAATAAAGATATTAAACAAACAGGGTGGTGCTAAGTTTGCTTCCCCTGCAATCCTCTGATTCAGGCTCAGCTTGCCACCCTTTCCAAGAGTTCCTTACATCTTTATTATGATAAATGCATCCTGTTCATTGTACTTACAATTTTAATTCTTAGAATGATAAAACTTTATTTTTAACTACAATCAAACCAACCTGTTAGTAGGGTCTGCTATGATTCCTGAATGTGGCAGTAGGAGCAACACTAAAACTTCTCTGTGCTCCCCTCAAAAGGGAAGATTTGAGCACAGAGCCTGCTTTTTTACATATTTTAATCCAATTTGAATGCCACAGTAATGCACCTCTGGTGCCAGCATCAGCCACTAGCTATAATGTGGGAGAGGAGGAGGTGAGACCCCTTTCCTTGGCAATGTTCCTTTCCCTGTGAGGAGAAGCTGACACTTGCTACCTGCATGCCTCCAGGGATGCCCTTCCCCAGAGTTATGGGTTTGCAAGACCAACCTCTGAGGTGAGAAAGCAGAACACTCCTTCAATTTACACTTTCCAGACAATTTTTACTGAGTTCCCTACAACATTATATCAGGGCTGTGGGCACAGGAAAAAAATCTCATGACCTTTTATTGGTTTCTAATGCTAAAACCGAGAGGAACCCATAAAGATAATTCCTGTGAGACAGAAACCAGATATCCATTAATAATAGAATAAAAAAATAACTCTCAGGCAGACCACACAAGCTTATTTCTTTTTGCTCCACTGGACTTAAGCCAAGACACTACACTATGTATTTTATTGCAACACATGTTGCCTTGCTACCCCTACATGTCCTTATCCACCTACAGATCAAGTAAACACCAGCTTTTAAACTGGCAAGTTTCTCACAAGCGCTTCAAGAGTGCACAGTGAGCAAGATTTTTTTCACACACACACACTGCAGGAAAATGGAGATACTTAGCAATCTGCATTGGGTCTTCAAAGACAGTATCCAGCAGACTGCAGCAACCATCAGGTTCCATATGGAACTGGCCAAGAAGGTCTAATTATTGTCATTATTACTTCCCTGTTTTCAGAGACTGAGAGTTCTGCCCTTTGTTCTGTATTTTTCTTTCAAGCTTGGCACCATAGCTCCCACCTGTCTCACTACACCACTTCTCCCATCCAGTCACCATTGTTTAAATTTCCTCTCCATCACTTTCATGGTTTCTTTATGCATGGCTGGACTTCCTCAAGCTCACTGAACCTGCAACAACGCCTGTATTTTGCACAGGCGTTGGGTCTCAGAGAGACCCAGTTCTGCCACATGGCTTCCAGTGAATTTAATTCTCTATATATACATATATTTATATATGTATACATTTATGGTATCTGCTCTTCCTCCCATCTTTGCTGCTAGAGCCTGCGTCCTGAGAAAAGGGAGGGCCTGCAAGCAGGGATTGGCCTCTAACTACGGCCCCTAATCTAGTGAGAGCTGCTATAAGTAAAATTGCATAGACAAATACATAATGAAGCCTTTCAGCTCACGCTGACCTCTTCAGGCACTAGTGGTTCAATCATAGGAGCATCCTCCTGCCTTGCTGCAAGCCGAACGGGAGATGTGGAAAGCCTCTTCTCCCACTCATTAGACACAGTCGTTTCTGTGGAGGTTTCCAAGAAGGTGCGTTTCAACTCGCTTATATTGGTCTGATGTTTCATCAGATCTTCCTGGGTTTTGTCTAGATCCTAGACAGTTTTAAAAGAATAGAGCAGTTTGTGATACATCCTAAGCCAACCACACTTTAGAGCCAAAACACACAACTTGGTTAGTATAGAGGGAAGTAACAGCTCAGGGAGCCGGGGAGCACAGCACCAACACAACACTCTGTGAAAATGTGGCATTTTGAAAGAGAACAGCATAGCATATCTCGTACAAGTGAGTCTAAATACACTCTTAAAGAGCCTATCCATATCACTATAATTTGCACCTGATAAAGAGGCTCCAAACAAACATACATATGCGCGTGGAGGCACACACATAGAGGCACACGCATATATCGATACTGATAGTACAAGTTAGAGGAGTCATCATAATCTGAGAGAAAAAAATAATCTATTAGCAGGTGGGAGTACACAGTTCATGCATCATAGTGCAGATCCACAGTTTACCACTAAAACTAACACACATGTACGTACATGCACTGGTATATACCAATACCAACCTCTAACATAAGATTACTATGTTTGACATACACATTTTCACCCTGTATTCGCTTAATCAGACTATTCTGAAAGAAGTGAAAAAGAAAGGGAAAAGTAAGGGACACAGTATTGAAAGGATACAAAATGCTGTTTCTACACATTTCTTCACAGAGAACCGACAGTAACATGCTGAAAGAGGTGAACACCTCCAACATTGATACCTGAGCAACATCTAGACCTTTTGTTTCTGTACCTGTGCCTTTAGATCTCCGTCCTCCTCTTGATCCGACTGCCAGCATGAGAAAGATTGGAAAACAACACCTTACCCACTTGCATGAATGAAGGCTTTATGAACATTGGTGAGAGGTACACACTAGGTTAAAATCCCATTTTCTCCTCATTAAGGGTTTAAGGAGAAGGAGTAGACACACTGGCTTTGCACGGTTTTCCTAACTCAGAGCAAACGTCCACTTCTCAAATTTGTGTTTTGTTATCAAAGGGGTGGTAAACATCTTCCTTTTACAAATATTGCTACACTCCACATTCATAAATTTCTATTTATGGAGCAGCAGATGCACCTTCTCACCAAGGTCACAGCTAGTCTAGGATGGAACAGCAACAGCTAATGCTTTGGAATTCTGTAAACCCAGAATTTACACACAGGACATAATCTGGGCCACAAGAAAAGCTTGGAATAAACTCACCATGGGCAAACAACTTGCAACACTTTCTGCAGAAAGATGCACATTTTATCTGCTTAAAATGCTATTTCCCTAACCATAGTCCCTTTCTGTATTTCTGTAATTTTATTTTATATTTAGCCTGTATATATTCTTTCAGGCCCTATCATGTGGAATGGCACACACATCCCATCCACTTCGGTGCACATTTTCAAAAGCAACACCATAAGGACTGCCCCAGCAGCCCTATTTCCAAGGGTGCAATTTTCAGGTGGCAGATATACCACACATTTTGAAAATCAGGTATCCATATCCAACTGATATGTGCTATATCTTCTCCTCTAAATAAAGATAGCAACTAGGAATATTAACATGCATTTTTGAGTAACAAACTGAACATTTAAAATGTCACAATTTTATTATTGTTTTACTTTCTATAGTGCTCAAGGCCTATGAGTGGAAGAAGCACTTCAAAACATTTTGTACTTCTGACTCATCTCAACAGACTTTATGTTGTTGAACTGTTTGAATTCTTTTAATGCCCATGCTGCTATTTTATTGTTAATTTTCCATATAGTCCTATTTAGACAAATGACTCATGGGAAAATCTGTTGATTACTTTACAACTCCATTCAAATTTATTCTATTTACAGCCAAGGCTGAATTGTCCTGACGTGTCATACAGAAAATTTTTCCTTGAAGATAATTTTAACAGTCTCAAATTTTAATGAGATCCTCCTGAAAACCTAGAGTAGTGTTTGTGGTAAGACTCTGTCTTCTAGCAGATGTCAGATGAAATTCAGCTCATGTTTGCAGCTGCAATCATATTAATTATGAAAGCATTATATGCACTTCAGTGCATATAATAAAATTCAACATAAGGTTGAATTTGCCTGCACAGTCTATGTACCATGTTGTGGACATGAGGTTTCTTAGTGTAAGGAAAATATAAACATTTTACATTTCTCCTCTGAAAAGAATACCTGGACTAGTAGTGGCCATATGTGAAGATTACATACGAAGGCCGTATGTGAAATTACATTAAAGAAAAGACTTAGATATTTAAAATGTGAGAATATTCAGTAAATTTGAAAACAGCTTTTCATTGTCTTTTCCCCACTCTCCCACTCAGGCTTCAGAGTCTAAGAGCAAACAAGCAAACAAAAACCCCCAGGGCACAATCTGGCCAGCAGAACCCTCCGGGTGGGCAGCACTGGCGCGGGTGACACTGCCACTGCCCCCCCAGCCACACAACGCAGAGGCCTTGCAGCTTCCAAACCAAACTCAGGAATAAGAGGAGCCCACAGGGAACACCGGAAACTCGGCTCTCCTGGCAAAGCTGTCCCGCTTGCAGGCACGCACATGCACACGCGCGCAGGGAGGGACCCTGAGCTGCCGTAGCAGACATGTGGTCTAGCCCACAGGGTCGGGAAGAGACAAGGCCAAACGCTCTCCCCTGCCATAGCTGGGTGATGGCGACTGTACAAACCTCGGTGGCAGTGGTCTCACCATCAGCCGCAGTATCCGTCTGCTCACTGTCAGTCTATTGGGTTAGACAAGTACCCGGGTCCCGAGAGGAAGGCAGGAATAAAGAATAAACCCAGCTCATCAGTACACGCGGCTCACGCGGGGAACTGTTAAACTCAACATCCCTGTGAACTGCATTAGCATTGCTTTTCAAACAACGCACATGTCAAAGAAGCAAAATAAAAATGCTATATTAGTAAACAGAACAGACTCAGAGGAAGACTCGAGGCGTACTGTACACAGTATATGGCTTTACTGGAACAAATTTATAAGCCAAACAAAGCATTACTGGAAAACTGTTATTTGAATAGCAGATTTTTTTTTTTCCTTAAGAAAACCAGATAGCTTTAAAAAAAAGGGGAAAAAAGAGACTAATATTTTCTAATTGAACTTTTCCTCCCATAATGAATTTTACAGAAAATTATTGAACTAATTTTTTGTTCTAGCCAATATAAGTAGTGGTTAAATTTTTATCTGGAGGGGAAAAAGATAATTTAAAAAAACAACAACAACAAAAAAGCTACTTTAACAGTCATCTGACTTTCAGCCCCTCATTTGTACAGAGGTTATTCTTGTCTCCACATTTATACACCATGAGGCTGTCTGCATTACCAAGGAGTTCAAATAACCCTACCCCCAGCCCATCTACTGTCTGTGGAGTAATGGTAAGGCTCAGATCCCACTCGGTTCCAATAAAGAGCAGCTGATAATTGTTAATGATAGTAAAAAGAAAGAAAACTGCCATTAAAAGAAGAAAAAAATACTTCTCATTCCATTTAAGAGTATGGATGAAAGCAGGAGAAAAACAAAAGTAACTCCCCCCACCCCCCAAACACTTACTAGGTATGAGTGATAAAAATGAAACAAAGCACAGCATTGAACAGACTGATCTATCCCTGCTTTGCATGAAGAACGTTTTAGTGGAGAACACAAGTGTCACGATTCAGAGAGAAGGGAGTGGAGGTTACTACAGACTGAGAAGAGAGCTCAACAAACTACTCTGATGTCAGGTAAGCATATGGAAAACTAGTAAGTAAAGTGCACCCTACTGCCCCAGACTGGCACATCCAAGTTGTTTTGGTAGCAGTGAAAACTCTGGTTTCCATTAGCGATTTTCTGTGGTCCGTAGATAGTAACCCCAGCAGGCAATTTAAAGCCAAGACAACACACATCATCCTCCAATCCCATCAATATGAACAAGAACAAAAGAACAACCTACTGGTGGATGGAGTATCAGTCTCAGCTTTGAATTTCCTCAATTTTTTGGTCATTTTCTGACAACTCCATTGTTTCAAATGACAATGTTTTGATTTGTTTTCATACCCTTGTTTTTTATTCTTTGAAGAGCTTGTATTGTTTGTGTGACAGACAGAAGAATAAACAAGCATTTTGCACTACTTGCTAAGTGCATGAATGGAAGTGGGATGAAATTTTTCAAGTCATGACCACTCTTGAGACAGACCACATTTATTTTTAAATGGAAGTGTAATGTCAAAGCAGTCTATTAGGCTGGTCCAATTGCTTTCACTAAAGTGCTAGAAAATTGTTTCTTTATTAACAAAGGATCTCATGTCTTTATAACGTTATAGGCAATTGTAAAGATATGGCAATAGAAAAAAAGTATGCATTGTCACTCCTGTTTACAAAAATAAAAAGAAACAAAGAGGCATTAATGCATCTAGGCATTTAAAAAGAATTAAAAATCGTGTCAAGGCACTGTAACACAAGTCTGGCATATAGGGTTCATTTTAAGAATGTGAAGTCAATAGAAAATTAGCTGCTAAGGTAAAAACACAGAAGCTAGTGAATTCCAAGGGGTGAGATTCTGTCTTTGACTGCATGGACTAACTCCAGATGCATGGTTCAAGGGAGAACAAGCTCAACAATATAAGGTATTGGTTCAGGATACTGGCTGTAGTCTTCTGCATCTCTCTGTGCAATCTTTTGAGAACTGTGGGGGGTGGGAAACATTCCTATTTCTTTTACCACGAGTGGAATGAAATCCTAAATAAAGCATAAAGCTTGCTTTATTGCAACATACATATCTGCTAATCAGCCAATCAACAGCCATGGAGTCAAAGTCAGCATTACTGAGTTACTTGAAATAAAGATCTGGGGTTATCACAGAGCAGGGAATGGTGAGTTAAGGCTGAGTAAGGCAGGTCTCCTCTGGAGTGAAGAGTAAGGAAGGCCAGGCTCAGCTCCAAGATGGGCTGAGGTACAGCTGAGGTGGGGTTGGCAGGCAGGCGAGGGCTGGAGCAGGACAGAGGCAGCTTCTCCTGACGTGCTGTGGCTGCACCTCTCCTACCTTGCGATCGTAATTGCTGTGATTTGTTTTGCCAATGTAATGCAGACATGCCCGAGTTTAAAACATATTCACTTTCATGCAATATTTTGAACAAGAAATACCCCGTGGATTAGGCACAAGTCTGTGTTGTATGCCAGGAAGCACTGCCAGAGTAATCACCCTCATAAAAGAGCGATACTAAAAAGCCTATTTTAGATGTTTTTATGCTCAATACTTCCTAACTTTGCTAACAAAAAGAAGCACTTATTTCTGAAAGAGGAACAGACTAATGTATTACATAAACACTGCCTCATTATTGCCTCTAGAGCTGGAAATATATTAATGCTGTTACTGCTATTAGATTAATCCAAGTGCAGAGCTAATGCAAATTGAGACCTAAATGCTGTCTCAAAATAAGGACAAGAAATAAGACAGTAGCATTTTGGATGCCTTTTATCAGAAATCATACATTATTTTTTAGTTGTAAGGCATCACAGAGCCAAAAGCATTTAAAGACAATGTTTTTACAAGACAAATTGATGTGACTTTTGGCTTTCCATAAAAAGGAAATTAAATCCTGCACCAACTCTCACAAAACCAACAGCAGCAGATGACAATGTTCAAGTCGGTTATTGAAGAGAGCTACGGCAATGGACTATCGACAAGTGGCCAAGGTGGCTTTTTACATGGCCATCTGGTCTGTGACCATCTGATCTGGGCTTTTTTCTTTATATACAAAGCAAAACTGTACTTTTGTATCTGAAGTTGAAGAAGAAAACAGAAAATCTAGGAAAACCTGAACTCATTATTTTATTCTTCAACAGAGAATAATCAGGCTCCAGCAAAAACTGAGATGCCAGTTTCTCTGTTACTTAAGCAGATTCCTTTCCTATTTCTGGATTTACCATCACATCCACAGTACCCAGAACCACTGCAGACTCCTGCTGCAACTGGTTCATCTGCCCGTGATGACCCTGGTGGCTTAAGGCATCAGTTTTGGCAGTACTAATCTAACACTGCAAATGTCAAGGCAGCCCACGTGGCATGCTCCTGCAACAGCTGCAGAACAGCTGTCCCAATCTGACCCCTCACTGATAAGTTGGATTTAACCATGGGAAAACAATTCAATCTGTAGCAGAGATGGGATCAAGGCTGAAAATCGAGATCCAGGTTTTGCTGGACCAGAAAGCCTTTTCTGGGGTTCAGCTACAGCTGATAGCCTTTTGCAAAAAGCTGAGTCTATCTGGACTTTGAACATACTGAAGTTGGTGAGGGTGCTCATCATTGTTAGGCAGCTAGTCATATACATAAATGTAGACACATATTCATATATTTGGATGTTCAGTAATTATGCAGAAATATACTTAATACCCCCTATTTAGATAACTATCCTAACCCTAAAACTATTCTAAACTGATAGAGGGAAGAAAAAGGTCTTGTCATGTAGTGCAAGTCACGTTGAACCAACTGACACAGTTCAAGCCAAGACTCTTCTACACAGTGTTGTGCCTAACCCTGGGCTCCGAGCTGTACTCCCAGCATGAGAAAAAAATAAAAAAGAAAAAAAAATAACTAAAACAAAAAACAACAACCCCCAAACCAAAAAAAAAAATCCCTTCTAACATATCAGCACAGACAGAAATGAGGCTCTGAAAGTAGGACCACTATTGCAGCAATCTAACACTGGTTAGGACTGAAGCACTGAACACGAAAAAGAGTGTGTTCGATGCCGAGGTACACACCTCTTCCTCTGAACTGTCACTCAGGTCATTGGCAAGTGAGGCACTCAAGGAGGCCGCCTTGGGCTCCAGGTAGCAGAGGCACATAGCCAGAGGAAAGGAGAGAGTGAGGGCGTATGGCACTGAGAAAGAGGCAGAGAGCAGAAAGAAAAAAATGAAGAGGAAGCAAGGCACGAGGGAGGGGGAGCGGATGGGGAGGTAGTGCTGCACACTGGCAGGCAGGAGGTTGGTTTCGGAGAGGTTAGGGAGCGACAGGTAGCCATCATCATCCAGGAGGGAAGGAAATGACTCTGGAAGTTGCAAGGAGAAGGAAAACAGTGTTCCGCCTTTGCCGGCTTTTTGCTTGTAGCCAAAAGCCACGTCTTGCTCGGCGGAGCAAACTCGCCCCTTTCTGTCAGAGTCTGGCTCCGACTCGCTGTGTTTTGGAGCGCTCTCTTTGGGGGCCTCACAGCCTAAGGACTTTGTCCGAGTGCTCTCCTTGCATCTCCTGCGAAGCTTTGCTGAAGATACATGGGGGCCAGGCTGAGAGGATGGTGAAGAGTGGTGGGAGTCAGTGCCAAGCAAAGATGGCTGGTGACAGAGAAAGGGCAGCAAACAAGGCGCAAAAGCAAAAGGACAAAAAGAAAACTGTAATTAGTTAATTTTCTTCCGTGATGATAAATAATATATATTATATATTTAAAATTATAAACAGTATTTTAACACCACAGCTTTCCACTGAATTGAACGATTGAATGGTGCATGTTCCCACGCCACACACCACAGGTATTAGCGAATCACGCTTCCAGCTTACAAAAGGCAACTTCTTGATTCAACATTTGTCTAGTCCTCTGCAGCAGAGGATTTACATAAAAGCCTCCATGGCCACATGGGGAGTTTCAGGTGCTGCCAATTTCCACTTACTGCAAGATTGGTTTCTGATAATAAAGCTTTCAAACAAGAAGTATATGGAGAGCAACAAAGAAGGAAACATATTTCTAATACCAGCACTACTTGTGACAGCATTCTTGCAGTCAGGAGGAGACTTGGTGGGGGCCAAATGCTTCCCATCTATGCCTTGGACAACCTCAGCAGTAATAAGTAAAGCTCCAAGTCCTCAATTGCAGTATTTTTAAAAAAATCTAGGCCATAAACCAAATTAAAACACATTGTTTGGTGGAGGGAGCAGAAATCCATTCATCAATGCACCTGATGGAAAAAAAAAAACTGCTCAACAGATATCCCAGCAGCTGGTTCCTCAGCACGGCTCCCACCACTGGCCCCTGCTGGGCATCCCCAGAGCCCTGCCCTCACCTCTGCTCACTGTGAGCCCAAGCAGGCAGTGCTGGGGGCTCAGCCCCTCCCAGCCATGCACCCTGCCAGCCCCTCCATGCTGCCATCTCTTCAGCTGTACATTGAAAGAAGGGAGCTGAGACTTGAGGCTCAGCTGATCCCATAATCTCTCACTGGGGATCTGAAGGGGGGGCTGGCTAGAGAGAGGTCCTTGCCCCACACAGCCACATTTTCTCATAACCAAAATATAACCCTTTACCCATGGTGAAGAGGCAAAAGTGCCCCTGATGCTGTTCCTACAAGTTTTACCACAATGCCAAGAATACTGGCTACCAACAAGCAGGATTTGCTTTGATATGCCACTTGTAGGGCATTCAACTGGCCTTTCAGGTCATTTGAGGTCAAAAAATTGGTAGGAGGAGGGAGGTGGTTCAGTGGAAGTGGTGACTGTCATTTCACATGCTCCATGCAAGCAGAAACCACTGCTCTTTAGAAGGATAAAAACCACTGTCATCACCAAAATGTATACCCAGTACAACACATTTGCCACAACGCTGATGGATCAGAGATGTTTTGGCCAAAATCCCCCAAGTGCACGTAGCTGAAGTGGCCCACTGGATCCATGACCAAACCCTAAGTGCCTAAGCTGCTGCATCCATACTACCTCTCCCCAGGGAGCTATAACAGCCATTTCACTTTCACTATAGGCTCCCAAAAGCAAAATTACGTAAAAGCCACAACAGTATCTGCCTCCAGTTCAAGCTGGTATTGAACTGGAGCCAAAAGCAGATCCAAGTTTTAGACACAGATTGCTATTAAGCCTGAACTCTACCAGGTATATTAATGGTAGGAATGCCAAGTAATTACATGGAAGAACCCCTTTTCTTCCTGTTTCATATTTCCCTTTCTCTCTTCTCTAGCAATTTATCAATTCAAGGAATCTGTATTCCCAAACTAAGCAATCAGAACCAAGCCTAGCTTCAAACCACTTACAAATATCTTTATGGGTTTAATGTAGTAAGATCAAGTCAAAACTTAATGCTCATGGACTCACAGGTTTTTGTGTGAGCTAAATACACACACAAATACAACTTCTCTTTACTGTAAAGACAAAAATCCAAAGTAAATGTGTTCTTTTCTAATTCAGACTATTCACTTGCTGACATCTCTACAGTGTTAATATTTAGAATAACTTCTGTACTTCAATACACATGGATAAAACAAAGGCAAAATGTCTTAATGGAAAACATACCTAAAACATTTATATGCCCTTAGAAGGGATTTGATTTTGAGCTTGTATTTCTTGAGACATTCTCTTTATGATGACAGACTAAACTGTTAACAGGTCCATGTCGAAGCAGGACTGAGATCTCTGTAGGATTACACAACTGAAACTCTATTTATGATGGTTTAAAAAGAACTCATCTCTTGAGTGGGGGTAAAAATCAATCATTTGTGCATATATAAGTTCCATCAAATTAGTCTCCTAAAATATCTCTGAGTATTTCTATCCATATATAAGGAATAGCTAGATGATCTTCAAAATACAACTGATCCCTCCATTGACTTAAATTAACAAACACTTATAACAGAACTAGCTTCTTTTGAATGTTTTCTACATATTTGATTTTCATCATTCTTTCTCCACGTGGAAACTAACGGAGTTTCAAGAAGACCCCAGTTAAATTTTGTAGAGATTATCTTTTAAATACAGAGATTTAAATTTTGTAGAGATTATGCTTTTAAATACAGCACAGACTTTCAAAAGAAAATCTTTCTCATTCGCAATTTTCAGTAACTCAATTTGTTTCTGGTTTTCAGTACCTTAACCGCAACTCTTTTTGAGGACTTGATCCTTTTGCTATGTAGCTCATTGTGGCCTTATATGATAAATACAGGTTTAACATTTGCATACACTTGACAGTTCTGTGGATATAAATATATATATATCTCAAGGTTTTTCTTCCTAAAAGATGAGGGCAAACCTTACTTGTTTAGCAAGTGCATTCCACAAGTGCATTCCACAGTACACTTTCTAAATGCTACTCTACCGTATTCCTCTTCACTCACTGTCAATCTCTATTTACTATTTTTTCCATCCTTCTGTTTGGTTTACCCTGTTTTAATATCTCAGTAGATATTATGCACAACCATGTGTGTATGTGTGTCCTCTGTCCTCTGAGTGGTGGTGGTGCTGGGATTGAAGTTAATGAGGGATGACTCAAATTTAACAATTGATAAGAGAACCATCAATAAAAAATGCTTTTTTCAACAGAAACTTCAAACAAGGGAAGCAAATGCTTTTGTAAGCCAGAAAAAAAAATTGCTTATAATACCAGATTCATATCCAGAAGTTAATAGAGAAAAAATGCCCACTGAAATTCATGCAAGGAAACAGTGTTATAAGAAGTATAAGAGGAATAGTTTAAAGCACAGAGCTACATACAAGAATACAGAACTATTTTGTTGCCAAAATAAAAAGCCAGGATGGCCATACTAAAGTCAAAATATGACCGAAAACCAGAAGAACAAACATGCACCGCCAGGCTACTTCCGGGCATTTCCTAAAGAGCTGCTGAATGCTGTGTGAAAAACATCATTCTGACTGTTAAACATATTTCAAAAAAAAGTCCAAGGCAGGAACTAAACTTTACAATATCATATGAAAACTGAAAGGACTACAAAAACACTGATCCAAGACATGTATATACACATAGTATATTTCCTTTCACAGAACCAGTTTTATTTCCTCTTTCTCCCCCTTCCCTAAAAATTATGTGTTTCTCCAAGCACTCTCAAGGCAGCCTTGTTTAATACAAAACCCAGAAAATTCTACCTTGGTGTCATGGCGTATTGCTGAAATCGGGGTGACTTCCTCTGCTCTCTTCTTTTTGCCCTCTTCATCATCTTTGTCCTCTTCTGTCTTTTTCTCTGGAGTCACAGTGGTTATCAAGTTGGTCTGAGAGATGCCCTTTGTTGTGGCGTACTGGCCAGTACCAACCTCTGCAGCAGACACAGAATCCTTCATGTACATTTCATGGTTTTCATTCACTGATGCTAAAAGCAAATATTTAAAGAGGGAAAATCTGAAATAGCTTTTGCTGAGAAGCTGCATAAAATTAAAAAAGCTGGTTTAGAAAAACATTTGAGATAACACTGAAAACACAACTATGTCATGTTTCAGGAAACCAGAAGCATGTGCATACATTTAAATAAACTGTTTACTTGAAGCTCATAGCTTTTATATGCATATACATATATTATGGATGTGTATACACACATTACTGTAACTAATGTGTGCATTACACAGTTGTTAAATGTTAGCAAGCTGTTAAAATTAGCACTGTAGTAAAATACACATAAAAAAAAAGCAATGCATTGCCACAGTTATCAGGCAAGAAACATAAGGAGAACCAGCAATGACATCAGCCATGGGGGTGGAAGAGATTTTTTTTTTTTAAATCTGTCAGAATATAAAAATGCAGCTCAAATGCAAATTTAGTAACGTGCTGCATTACACAAAATGACAGTATTGATATAGCACAGGCATAATACCTGAGAAAAAAGAATTGTGATCCTTGTATTATTGAGTACTAAAGTCTGCCACTTAGGTGAGCTCATTATCCTAAAAAATTCTGTGATGTGATGACATTCAGTTCAGCAGACCCAACCAGAATATTTTAGGATGCAAGTGCTCAGTAATTAATCAGATTTAAATATATAAAAGTTATTTTGAAAGCAATAGTACCTTTATGGACAGAATGTAATCAAAACTGTAACATATGCCCAGACCCTGATCTTGACTATTGAGTAAATAATTTCTAAACCAACAGGATTATTCAAATTTATAAACTCACTTGCATCTGTAACAAATGACAGAGTCTGATCACAATGTAAGCACAATGCAGAATGTTACAGACTCATCTGCATTATAGTAACAATGCTAGTGATGAGATCATAAGCATTGATTTAAAAAACCTCTTTCCCCTATTTGCACTTAGGCAAATTAACAACTTGCAGAGTCTAACAAATGCTGGGTAAAGTGTCTCAGGTATCTTGTCTCTTGGGATTAAGTTTAGGAGGCAGGAGAAAGCAAAGGGAGTAGAGGGAGACATCTTATTTAAATGTTACAAACAAAATAATGCAGAAGGATAATTTCTGCTTTGAAACACATGCACAGCAATCAGGTCACCAGTTGCTTGGTAACGAGAAAGAAGCACATCAGAATTAGAATATTCCAAAATAATCAATGACAAGCAGCACCTTTAGAGGGAGAGAAAAAGGCTTGTCACACGTACTTTTAAATCAAAGCTTCTCCCCATCCCCACCACCAACTATAGTCATTGCAATTTGTGATATTCTGCAAGAGAATTCACCTTTTTTTTAAATCTGTAATGAATCTGAGTTTAGTCTCAGTCTTTTTTTCCTACAAAAATAAAGTACACAACTAGAGCCTCTTTTTACTCAACAGCTGACAACAGTAACAGCTGATGGAAGTAGCTGATACTCTGAACAACACACTGATTTAAACAAAGTCAGCAGCAGAACCATGACCTCCATGAAGCAAGGATAAAGAGAGGAAGGATGTACTATTAACCTATGTATGTTACTCTCCATTTCATACCTTCGAAAATAATGTATGAAAAAATTCTCTTAGTGCTCATTGGAGTAGGATATGAGGTAATTGGAATCAAGTGTTATTACTCAAGGGGAAAAAAAATTCTGGATTGAAACAACTTAAGTGAAAAACCTACGCACAAGAAAATCTCAGCTTCAACCAAAATCCAAACGGTCACTCATGCAAACTCTGAAAAAGTGTTAAAGCCTGACATTCTTGGGCAGGCAGGTCCATCCCATCCTTCCCCAAATCAGGGAAGCAGATATGAGGCCAAGGACAGAGGCTCTGTGGAGAGTGGGCTCCAAAGGACATCTTCCAGCCAAACACTTTGTAAGGACCACAGAGGTGCATTCAGCACAGAATTTCTCTGCATCCTCCTCCTCTACCCCTGCAGCAAACGTGCAGGTACTCACAGCCTCTACTCAGCCAAATATCAAGGAGAGGAGACGATGAGCTTTACACCTAATCTAAAGCAGTGACTACTGTGATGATAATGTTTGATAAGGTCAGTTGAGAGGCCCTTACCCCCATCCAAGCTGCGAGACATGGTGTAACGTTTACTGGAGGAGCGCTCAAAGTAAGGGGCAGGGCGGTCTATGAGGGCGCTGGCTCTTCTTGTCTGCGCCTGCGTCCGGCCGCTGTAGCGAAACTTGGAGCCCAACGTGAGGAACTTCTTTGGAGGTGCTTCTGGCAGCAGGAGCCTAAAACACACCAAGAAGTGCATCTGTTATTCCCCCTCCTCCAAAATCAGCCCACGGATCAGTTTCTGCAGAGGAGAGAAGACGACTGCTGGGTATCGCTCTCCATCGTAACCTGTGCCTCAGCGGTCTGTGGCTAAAAGGGAATCTAAAGGATGCCCCTCATACAGCATGACAAAATCACTTAGCTAAAGCATTTGAAGATCTGAATTCTTCCAAATGGGCAAGAATCACTCAGTTCCTACATGCTTGAAAATGAAATTTACTATTTTCTGATTACCAAAACTGAAAAGGTGTTCCTTGTACCAGAGGCCCGACTGGGCTGAAATGCAGATGTATCTCTTAAAATTTAACATGGTGATGTTATGCTGAGGACAAGGCCAGAACTGATTTCCAGTGAATGACAGGCAGTATTCATTCACAGGGGTGTAGACATTTTTCAGGTTAGAGCTCTCCCACCCTCGGTAATTTGGACATGGCAGCTGGCTGAAGAAGTCATTCTCCTGCTATGGAGTCTAGGCTTCAGACATTTATTTTTCATTAAAAATCAGAAAATACCCCAAAAATGCACACTCATTTCTCTTTGGATCTTTTGCTGCTAAGATTGCATTTCATATGAATGTACAGACAGCCTGAACCAACGGTTTTAAGAAAGGAGGGAAATTCTTCAGTACTCCCAAACATTCCCCAGAGGGGGTTCTTAAGCACTGGACATCCTTTCAAACTGTTGAAAATTTCACCCTTTTGGGTTTCCTTTTTTAAGTATCTGTTTAGTGATGTTCTTAGCACAAACTAATTACAGCACTTATTTCACTATTCCACATTTTTCTCCAATCTTCCTAGAAGTCAAAAAAATAGCTGCAAAACTCCTTAGTAATCCAAAACTTACACCTATGGGTTGTGTATTCTGGGTGACCAAAAAAACCCATGACCTACTACTGTCTGTACTTTCATATATAATTTAAAAAAAAATCTTCTTTTTTAAACTCTTTCCCACATCCCCCAGCAATCTCCCATATAAGTTGCTCTCTCTATGCAAGCTTATATGCAGTAATGCAGCAGAGTCCTTCATCTCTTTAATTATAGCAGCTGATAATATCGTGGCACAGATAAAGCAAAGTGATTAATTAGGACCATATGGTGATTTTAAGCACTATGTATCTGAAATAGTATGAATAATTTGGGTGCAACATCTCAAATTTTGAAAAAGCAAGTATGTTCCTTTATCTGCTCAGAGGTACCTCATGATCAAAAAGAAAATTTGATTTGAAGGGCTTAGTCTCTGCTGACAAAATCGGTATTTTCTGTCGCATTTTACATCACACCTTTAGGAAAAGAAATCCACATACCTGAAAAATGTATGGTGTTCAACACACACTTTCCATAAGCGCTTTGCAGCACGATGATTTGGCAACTTAAACCCAATAGTGCTTTCAAACTGCTCAAACTAGGTAGGAAAAAAGAATAAGTATGTTTTTGATGCTGTGCATCTATTTTTAGACAGTGTACACAGGTTTATCTCCATTTCCTCCATCTGTATCACCTCATTGCAAGGGCAAATGTATATGCTCATGTACATAACCACATATATCCATATTCTACAGAAAGAATTCTGGGAAAGAAGCTGTAAATGATAATCTATGGCAACCTTTGAGGATCATTTCTGGGGGGAAACACTAGTAATGAGCAAGAGATTTCTTATGGTGACAGTGATGTTTTGTACCCTATAGTAACAAAGAGTTCAGTTAAGACTTGGGAGACTTCTGAGAAAACATCATTCAAGTGTTTTATCCTGTTGATTTAATTTCACTAGTTATAACTACAGTGGGAAGCCTAGTAATAGCTGGAGGTGAGCAATAGTCCTTAGGGATTGATTTGGTCTCACACAGCCTTAGATTAAGGATATTTACAGAGAAAGTACTACTGTTAGTAAATCACATTGGTTAGAATTAATTCATCTGAGGAGGATGAGGCAAGACAGGTAATTGAAAAGAGTTGTCCATAGATAAAAACAGACCTCTTTAGATTGTACTGCAAATTTATATATTTCAGATGCAGAAGCTGTGCCAGCTATATCTGCTGTAACATGTTGGTGGCTACATGCAGATAGCTGAGTAGGTAAAACAGAGTTGCTGTGATGGGGGAAAGGTAGACAGAAAGGCACTTGCAAGGAAGTCTGGATCCCTATGGAAGCTGACAGGGAAATAAGGCAGGAAATAACAAAATAATAAAGATGACGTGAGTTAGTGAATCACATTATCATCAAATGTAATTTGGACAGAGGCTGCATTGATTATGGAACTATGGAACTATTTTACACATGGAACTATGGCCTGGTCACAGGATACTGTATACCAAGACCAGCAGAGCTCAACAGGGTAGCCGTGGTGCAGAGCTTCAGTGCAGGCATTGGGAATTTGTTTGGGTTCCTAAAATCAAATTCAAGGCTAGAAATTTGGTTAATAAAACTGTGTCTGCTGACAGGCAGGAGACGTAGGTTTGTGGATTTTGGTTTAAGACTCTAAAAAAGACTCAGGCTCAGGGGTAGGGAGCCCCAGCAAGTTTCCCAGATCAATTATGAAGTCAGTCCCAGAGACACTGGCTGCATTAAGGGAGAAATGCCAGTCCTCATCTAAGTGATTTCTGTCCTGCTGTACAGCTCCACACTCTAAATGGATATGGGGATTTCATCTATCACAGGCCAATTATTGTACCAGCATTTAAAATGGAAATCCTCCTTCGCCTGTGATGACCCTGAATTTCTCAAGAGTTATCATCCTATAGGCCAGGTTGGACAGAGCTTAGGACAACCTGGTCTAGTGGATGGCATCCATGCCCACGGTGCGGGGGTTGGGACTAGATGATCATTAAGGTCCCTTCCAACCCAAACCCTTCCATGATATCCATGATTTCTGGGAGAGTGAATGCTCAGCCCTTGAGGTCGGTATTTGCTTTGCATCCGGCTGAGCCACGAGAGGGCACTCACTGTACGAGGTTTCACATCCCCTTCCCCAGAGCCAGAACAGGAGCTCCTGCGGGCCTGGGAGGGCTAATGTGTGCAGTTACCCAAAATGCTGCAAATATACTGGTCTGATATGTTTATAAAGGTTGGTATGGCCTGTCTGCATCTCTTAGTGGCTGAGATAAATGCCAGTTGCATGTACAGCATGAGGGAGGATAACAAGCTCTCCATGGATAAGCAATATGCTTCTTAAATGCCCAAAGTATTCATGATATGGATGAGCTTTTTATGTGCAGATGGCCATATTTATTCCTTACATTAGTTCATGGATGTAAACAGAAAAACACCAAAGTTGTTTTTTACCGGCATCTTAAAGAAAGTGTGTACCTAACCTTCCTAGGAAAACCAGCATAAATTAGGAAATATAAATGGAGAGGAGTGTTAAAAGCTTATAAGACAAAACAAATCAACAAATCAGTAAAAACATATGTTTTCTCAAGAGGCTCATCCACTTAAGAGAACCAGGATGCCCTTACCTCCCCTGGTCGGATTTTGATGTAGAAGTTGTTCCTCTTGTAGGAAATTTTCAAAACCTTTGGCCAGGCAAATCTATTTATTCTGAGTCTGTCTCGATATATCAAGAGTCCACTTGCACAGACTCCTAGCATGATTTCCACTCCTTCAGAATCCTGGAATAGCAAGCAATGAACTTTGTTGAGTATTTCTATCCTTGCATCCTACAGTACTAGAGATTCCTGTATCCTGTGTTTCTATCTGAGCTACGTCTTTTTAATGCATCAGCTGTAGTGACCTGATTTCTGAGCGTTACCCTCCTCACTGAATGCACTCATGCAAATAATAGTAAGGTTGGGCAGGGTGAAGGAAACTGAGGGTTTCCAATGTTTCCTTATATTTAACAAAGACTCCAAAAGGAGGAGGAAAATTTTAGATGTCATTAAAAGAAATACATCAATCATATAGCAAAGCTTTATTAGCATAATAAAAAAAATGTTATTAGCATAAATACCAGATTGAAAGTAGGTATGACAGCATAAAAATTTACTTCTCCTGGTATCACTCATCTCCATGACTAAGCCTTGTGAATCCTTAGATAAATTTTTCTTCTGTAGTTTGCTCACCTTTAGTATGTGGCTTTAGAAAGTTTGCTAATTTCTTTAATGCTTTTATGTCTTTGCTCAGTATTTTCACTTTGAAATGCCCAGTGGGCATAAAGTCGGGCATTTGGACCAGAAAGGATTCTTTTTTAAAAGTGTGTGACTGTGACTGTGCTATAACCTATGTTTGCCAGGAGGCTGTAGCTCAGACACAAGAGCACTACACAAAAGATCTGTCCACAATCTTGTCAGAACATACCCATATATATTGTTTTTTTTAAGAAACAAATATAGATTTTTCTTTCCTTTAGAAGTCTTCAAATAGTCTAAAATCAATTTTCACTATCTTCTATCACTGTTTTTTCATTTAGCTAAAGTACTAGTACTGATAGAGAAAAGAAGAATCCCCTTCAAAGTACTGAGTTCTTCGTAAATTGTTTTTAAATAACCTAAAGTCACAAAAACCTGATTGCAGAAGCTATGGAGATGCTACCCTATGATAATCATGATAGGAATTCATCATATTCCTCTAGTTTTCCCAACCAGCCATCTTTTAGGCACTTGGTGAAAATCTGATTACACTTCAAGACCAACACAATGGTATGCATGGTCAGTCATGATGAAACAGCAATGGCACAGCTTGAAATGAAAAAAAAGGTTTTAAAATCACAACACAGAAATAGTGCCACGAAGTCACTCCAGTGTTAGAAAACACATCAATAGAGGACATATGTTCCAACAACGATGGTATCACCACTTAAAGATAGATTTTTTCTAAATACAGCTCATGTGTGGTATCACCATCAGGCACTACAGAAAAGACAAAGCTAATTTTTTTCAATGTACTTCAGTTTCACTTTCCTAAGCAAAGAGCAATATCTAAATACACTGAACACATTCTGAAATAAAAAGTCTCACTGCAGTAATCACACCACCTGGTGAATGTCTGAAATGCAAGTGTGCTCATACATGGCATGTTTCTGCAGGTGCAAGGGACTTCTTTTTATACACTTTCTCAAAAATTGTTGAGAAATACCTTCTTTCCTTATCTCCATCTTCACCACAAATCTAAGTTTATTCAAGACTTCTGTTACTTGTTGGTGTCAGAGACTGTTTTCCAATATGCTACTTCTAGTGTAAAATAAAAGGAATAAAAGAATTGGGCTATTTTCAGGAGCCATGTGGTTACATGGGACAGGAACCTGTTAGCTGTAATGTCCGAGGCACATCCCTCTAGCTCTGCATACAGATGGGGTGGCCTTCCTCAGAATAGTGACAGCCCAGAGGACAAGTCTGTCTATTTGAACATATTTTTCATCACAGCCTTGCATTTGATAACTGAGAACTAGTTTTAATCTGAGCTGGTGAGTCCAACACTGAAGATATCGGCACAACCTTAATGAATTGACATTTACATAGAGACATTTGCTGTGGCATGACTTCCAAAAGACATGCACAGAGATACTTGTTCCCTAGCCTGACATCATCAAATCTCACTGGCAGACTTAATTAAAACTAAACATGACTTCTTACGCAGAGTCTACTTTTCCCACCTTCAGTTCAGGTTTCAAGATGACTGTGGGGTTCCTTAACCCACAGACAGGCACATCTTGGTTATCACTGCAGCTTTTTAAAATAAAGAGCATCAGTTTGGAGAGAGATTAGCTTTTCTACTTTTTCTACTTTTCTCTGAGTCTTTCAATATGAAAAAAAAAAAGAGCAAACAGGATACTAATACTTTTTCAGGAAAGAATAAATAAAATGGTTATCTTATAATATTCCATCTTAAAATGGGATATTATATGATAACACAGCTTTTCTACAATATTCTGAAAAAACACTTAGGCCTTAATGTTATGTTATGTAAAATTTTCAGTAACAAAGCCTGTTACTTTTTTAAAATAGTAATCCATTTAGTTACTGGTTTTTGGACTTCTTCGCATTGTGACATTTGCCAATCCATTTCTCTCTGCTCCAAATGTGCCTCAAGACAGTGTGTGTATCTGCAGGATACAGGGAAGGCAGTGGCATCCCTCCTGGTAGATGTTGCCCATTGAGCTGTACACAGATTCTTCATTTTCAGTGAAGGCAATTAACAGAACACAAAAGATTGCCTTGAATTCTGTAACACACATGTACAGCTCCTATGAAATGCCCCAGGGACACGGTCGCAGGCTCTTTCAAAATCCAAGCTGCAAATTTATCTCAATTCTTGAAAGGAGCTGCTGCAGCAAAAAGCCAGGCTCACAATAACTTGACCTTTACAGAAAATGCGGTTCCCTCCACAGGGCAGGATTCTTTGGTTACATATTCATTTGCCAAGGATGCTTGCTAACCTCAAAAATGTTAAAATCCATTAGTCTTACTCTGAGAGTGAAGAAAACAATAGTAATTATTTATTTGGGGAAAAAAACCTTAAAACCAAAAATTCGACAACCAATACAAGGCTAATAAGTGACTCTCTCCAGCCACAGTATGAATGACCATGTTTTATTCATAACTTAGCCTGCTGATGATTAGAGAAACTACTTGATCATGGGAGAATGTTTCCAGGAGAATTACTGCCCTCCCTGTCAACCGCAACAACCAGACTTCAGGAAAGAGACAAGCTGCTCTCTCCCCATTATCATCAATCTGATTAGTTTTCCAGCACAGCTAAATAATTGCTTAAAGTCCTTTGCAGCATAAAAATGATCTGCTATCCAGTTAACATAGCATGGTTGGCCTTACTAAACTGGAAAATGTAGCTGAATGAAAAGAAAATTCTCCACTCTCTGGACAGCTTCTAAAATTCTCTCTCATCAACTCGTCCACTCAGTATTTTCCTCAAGGATAGCATTTGTTTAATCAACATGAAAGTTGATGTGCAACATCTTTGAATCTATAGGATAAGTTATGTTATGGTTAAAATATATATTTATGCTTATTTCATGAGTCACCTTTCCTCATGTTGACACATGATTCGTCCCGGTCTCAAAAATACAAGAAAAAATAAATCAGGGAACCTATGCAGATCCAAGTACTATGCCACAGGAGAGTGGCATATGTCTTTCACTATGGCCAGTGAAAGAACCAAAGTACATACCTTGGCATGATGGAGATCTACTCCATACATTGATAGTTTTTTGGCATTCTCCAGGAAATGCATCTCAGCTTCTGCAGGTGTCATTCCCCTGAGGAAAAGTAACCAGTTCTAGCATAAATGTTAAGGAAACAGAATCCAAAAGAAAACCCAGCAGCTGGAAAACATTTTCAGCCTGTCAGAACTATAGTTTTACCCCTTATGTAGCTGGGTACCTACCAGAGCCACAGCTCTAGTGCAGACCCTGTTAACTCACATGCTGCAAAGCTCTTCTCTATCCAAAGACATGCAGAGGAGCCTTGCCAGAAAAACCTTAAGTACACCACTGCAGAGTTTAACATCTCCTGATGCACCAAGATGGTACCTGAAGCAGGCTGGAGCTCACACTGATGCCCTGTGCTTACCTGTGGCTCTTGTGCAGCTCGATCACTTTGTCCTCCAGCTCTTTAGTGTGGTTGGGCGCGAAGCGGAACTCGCTGATGTAGTCGCTGCCGTACTCATCGGGGTCGTAGTCGCCGAGCTCCGACTGCACGGTGTAGGAGCCCAGCAGGGCCAGCGTGACGAAGGAGCAGGGCAGCCGGCCTGAAACGATGTCATCTCTCAGCTGCAGGCAGAGGTAGTACCTGCAAGGGAGCACCAAAGCAGCTCAGACAGGGCTCCTGCACCGCTGCCCCCAAAGAAGCACCGCCCGAGCACTGGAAAGAGGCCTCGGATCCAACAGGCATTTGCAGACAGCCAAGGCCAGAGATCTTCGGCCACTCACAAGGACAATGATAATTTTGTAAAACAATCCCAGAACTCCCAAAACCCCAAGCTCTTGCCTAATGCCTAATTTATCAGTAGGAACACCTAATTTATCTTTATACAGCAGCATGGAGACATCCAAATAAAGTTATTACTTTGTTCAGTGAGCTAGATGAAGAAATACCCATTAAACATACTAGATTTCTATCACAAATCACTTACATATAAAACTACCTGATAATTCTTTCAGGAGAAAAAAATAATTAAATCTCTCATATAGTGTTCATTTAAGAATAGGAGAACACCAATTCTTTCAAAAAACATAAACTGTCTCTTTAGCAGCATGTTGTGTTTTCTCAAAAATACATTTAAACAGCAAGTGCTGTTAAAACCACAGAAATATGCAGTGGATGGTTTCACCAGATACATGAAAACAAAAAAAAGAAGTGAAAAGCATTGATTTGGTGGCAAAGGCAGAACTCCCGTGGGAAATTTAGGAGTCTGAAGAGGAGTAAAGCAATCCTTTCCTTTGGAAGTCCTCTGTTCAATTGTGAACTCTTGGCACACTGTCTTCCTGCACAGTACCTTCCACAGGGGACCCTGATCAAGGCCAAAGGCTTCATGGTACCTTAAAAGCACCAAGTAGTCCATAAAACACTGAAGGTTCAAAATATTCAAAGGTTACCAAATGTTGCAACAGGCTGAGGAACAGTTTGCTGATGGCACAAAAACTCATCACGTATCAAAACTTTTGTGCCTCCTTTCAAGGAGGAAATAAGGTGAAGTTTTGGGTTTTTTTGTTGTGGTTGCAATGTGAATACAAAACCAGAGTAGAGGTGTAGAGTGCAGAGCTGAGCGACTTGCAGAGGAAGGAGCAGCTATTAATTACCACCATATTCTCTATTCCATGCACACTGATCACTTACTTTGTCAAATGATACACAAAATTTGCATAGGCATGCTTATTCTCACCTATCCTGGCTTCAGCTGGGAAAGAATTCATTTTTTCCCTAAGTAGCTGGTACAGTGCTTGCTCTGTTTTGGATTCAGTATGGTCACCAAACCACAACAGTATCTCACTTCTTTCATAGTCATGATTTTACTTACAGTAATAACTTGTTACTACTGGCCAAAATGGGCATCAGGCATCTTTGTGAATATTAAAATCAACTCAAATGAATTTACATACTGAAAAATCTGGGGATTAGGCTTAAACTACACAAAATACTTCATAACACAGAGGATAGACACTGTTCACATGATCTTTTTTGTCAACGTATTGCATATTTTCCATAAACTCATATGAAAAACAGAGACAACTGGAATATAAAACATTTATTTTTTTGTATAATTAGAGTGTAAGTGTTACCAGAAACAGCTTTTAAGCCACTTCTTAAAAGGTATTTAATGTTTAAAACACCTGGTAATGTCCTCAGATAGCTGGGCAGGGTCTGGAGGGTAGAATTTCACATTAAATGCAAACTGCCAAGCACCACCTGGAAAAAAACATAGATTGACTGAAAGTACACTGCAAATGCAAATAGAGATGTTCATGCTACTCAATCACCAGCAAACTTAAAAATATCCCAGACAAGCAACTAATAAGAACAGGTTTTAGAATATTTTTCCCATACATCGTACTGAAGATACTGTATTAGATCAGATTTTACAGCTCTTTTCTTATTTAGCAGGAGTTTCACTGAAGTGAGGACTCTGAGTGAGCAGTAATTTATTACTAATACTAAAAAAACCTCTCAGTCTGAGAACAAGTTTTATTGAAAGTAAGCACCACACAGTCTGTACAAGTTTTAAAAACCAATAACCCAAAGCACAGAGACCACAAGCCAGAGTAAGAATGGGCTCTGGAGTAGGGTGATGTGCTGAGGTCTAGCTGCCCAAATCAGCTCACAGCATCCTCTCAGAGTGCTGCCTCAGCACATAGCTCCTTTCTTCAGCAGACATAAATTATTGTGCAGACAAAACTGCAAGGACAAACAGAGAGTATGACTGCAAAAGTACATAGCACTGGGGAATTCTTATTTAATTTTATTTCACTAAATTTAGTTGACCCACGGGATGGTTACTGGTTTGTATCTCAGCAAAATTATTTCTGGAGTGTTAGCTTTAAATGTTGTAAAAAAAATTAATATCAAGATTTAAAAATAGAGTTGAACATAGTAGGTAAATTTAGAAGCTGTTCTGAAAAAAAAGGGTTAGGTTACACTAGCACATGACTTGAATGCAAATGAAAAGCAATAACAAAACCCCAAACCACACTGTTCCTACAAGCAACAAGGAAATTTTATCCCATGGGAGGTACCATCCACTTTGGTTATCCACACATCTAATCTCAGATGTTCAAGGCCAGGCTGGATGGGGCTTTGAGCAGCCTGGTTTAGTGGGAGGTGTCCCTGCCCATGGCAGGGGTTGAAATTAGGTGATCTTTAAGGTCCCATCCAATCCAAACAATTCAATGATTCTATGAATATGCAAGAAGAGTTTTTATGTTAACCATCAGGAGTTCAGCTCTTGGCAAGATTTTTGGAGTCCTTGATTCTAGGAACTTTTCCATTTTCTTGGAAAGACAGTGAAAGGAAGATTTGGCTGGAAGTGAGGATGGGGCATGGTCCCAGCAGAGAGTAGACCATCCCCAAGGTGGGAATGCAGCCAGAGGCGACACTTGGTTCCACAACAGATGGAAGGGACCATGGCCTGTAAATCTATTTCTTGGCACAAAAAATAAATCAAACCTATGATAAAGCCTATCATAATAGCACAGATGGTTAAGCAGTCTTCATATTTACAGGGTTGGAATAAAACCCAACACTGTGCAAGTTAGTGGGTTATAACTAATGGGATGTGAACCATTCTCAACCACTGGGATGAAGTCCCAGCAGTGTGGTCTGCATGTTGTACAACTCAGCCAGTTTAGCAGGAGTATATATATGCTTTGGAAAGCATTATGGGTAACAGCACTACTTTTCCACTGTTGGCCTGTTCCAAACTTCTGGGATGAATTGTAGAGAGAAAGCAAATTATTACTGTAATTTTCTGCAAACACAACTGTCTACTGCCTCAAGTCCAGGATGAGACTCTTCTGCCCTGCTTAATCTCCCACTGTCACAACCTTTCATTGTCTATTTTGTGGCTTGGGTACATATTAAATGCATTTCAAATATGTGGTGGAGAGCTGAGCTGCTTTACTTGTATTTACCATCTGTGTAAACTGACTCATTGTGGTCTAAAGCACCTTCCTCTCCAGATCCATTCCTTCATGAAACTTAAAAAAGGCACATCTGCATTACTTGTTTTGCAGATCACTTACTTGTAATGAAAATAATACTGGAGGAAAGGGGAAGTTGTTCATAGTAACTGGGGAAATTTTCCCACCAGTGTAAATTAACCCTTTTAATCTTGGAAAGGGAAGGGATTTCTTTGCCAGGCTTTACCCAATTAATGTGAACTACCAGATACATTTGTTTGTGGAAGCAAAAGTGCTAGAAGAGGTCATTTACAAAATGTGCAAAGAAAAAAATATTACTGGGGCTTTTCTGCCCACAGAAGTCATACACATAGGCATTTTGTAAATTTTTAAAAGTGAGGGGAAGTAAAAAAATGCAAGTCAAATTTTGAACCCCACAGTCTCAGAAAGGTTTTTCTTTGAGCAGTTTTTGAATTTCCAATACATGAAGCCCAAAAGTGAAATAGAAATATAGATTTAGAATATAGGTTTTTGTTTTTAGTAGAAACTTATACTAAGTTTTTAACTAGATGTTTAGTTATAACAATTGAGCTTTTAAAAAGATTATTTTGAATTAGAAAATTCATGGTCATTTTTGGAAGAGAGATCAATCTTCTGAAATGAAGAAAGAAAAGATATTTTAGATAGAGTAATATTTTGCATCAGTGAATTATTTCAGTATGGGGCATGAACAGTGCTTCTGTATATGATATAAATATCAGTAATGCAAGAAATAATTCAAATACATGGCCTAGTCCCTAAGGTTACATTGCTTAATGTCAAACTTCAGGATTTTGCATCACTGCAAATGTCAAGTTGTTTTCAGCAACACAAGTTCACGTGTTACGAGCATCAGTAATGCTCCACCATCATCCTAGCATAAAAAAATCTAAAGGATGTACATAATTCCTTTGCTAAAGACTGGGGACAGGATACAAGAGACGACTGGAAATACGTTTTGTCCCCATGGGGAGACACGTAGAAGGGGCAACGATAACAAACTTACTTCGGATCTGCTTCTTGATTTCCTTGGCAGGGTCCAACCAATTCTGCAAAGAAAATGTTTCCTTTTTTCAATTTGAATTAGAAAACACAATAAACATTATTTTTAAAACAGTGCTATGAGTCAAAGCTAGAACATGTGAAGCTCTGCCACTCCTTTCTCCTTGGAGTAGCAGTAAGCAGGGCTAACACTAACTTTCAAGATGTGGTCCTGGGTAGAAACAAGATTTTTATTAACCTTCACAGACTTTGAGGGCCTGAATGATTTCAAATAAAGAATAAAAAATAGGAATTGGTAAAATGAGCCCACAGAGATCTTTTTGCAGAGTATCTTCAGGGAAAACAATTTCTGCAAGCTTGTTATAAAGAGGTGTTTTTGATTGATTTTTTCCCCCTCCAATCCTGGAAAGGTGGAAAAGACTTGGCAGACGATAAGCAAGTGCAGAGTAGGGATGTTTGCAATGCAGCATGGGCATGAGGGGCTCTCCAGGGAAAATAAGAGGCAGAACCACAGCACCTCTGCCCCCATCCACACCATGCAGAGCCCCATGACTATGCAAGACAAAACCCCTGCTGAGGAGGTGGAGAATTATCCCAGTGATGTGTTAGTACTCCAGAGATTCCAAGAAGCAGATGAAATCCCTCTGGAGGAGGCACACAGCAGCTTGGGGTCTCAGTTCCTCTGCTGTCTTGACCTCTAAGAGAATCAAATTAATATTTAAAATGCGTCAGAGCCCAGAACAAAAAGTTCGCTTTCCCCAGGAAAGTTCCACTTTCTCCAAAGAAAGATAAACAAATGTATCAGAGAGACAATAAAACACTAAAGAAATACCAAACAAGCAGAACACAACAATCCCTCCCCAACAAAAACAACCAGTTTGCAGCTGTCCAAACCTGCTCTGTGGTGCAAAACCTGAGCCTGAAGATCTCCAGCTATTGCTGAGCACAAAAGCACATTATGCACCAAGAAATTAAAGACACATTAGGGTTTCTGTTTACAAAGATGACATGGGATGTGGGCACATATGTTGTCTGGCTGGAAGTTATGTGCCAGAGGACGGTGATGAATTGCTAAGTACTTTGACATTAAAAATATGCATGTTATTGATCAATAAAAGGGGTGGCAGGCAGTTGTTCTTTTAACTGTTCAGCTCTGTAAAGTAACCGGTGACCTATAAATATTTAGTGCTTCTAAACCATGTGCTAATAATGAATCCATGCTTCTCTTTCCCATAGGAAAGCATAACTATCTGAAAATGCACTTAGATTTCTGCCTAGCTTTTTTCAAAACTCAAAACTAAGCACATGCTAGGGCATTATCTTGTGGTGGCAAGGACCAAGTATCTGCTTAAGTGATTTTCTGAATTAGAAACAAAGAAGCCTGTAAAGAAAGGGGGAAAAGTAAACAAAAAGACTGATTTATTTAATATCATATATATTTGAAACAAAAGGAAGCCTAGAAAACACAACTGTTGCTCCCACAAGACATAAACAGCGAAAAAAGTAGTAGAAGCTCCAGCTCCATCATGGAAGACCTTTCAGGCCACACAAAGCACAAAATACCCTCAGCTGATGAGCTCTGCTGAGCTACTGTGCATACTGCTAAGAAGTTTTGTAATGGTTTCTGTCAAAATATTTATCTTAAAATGCCAAAATAGCACAATATATTTTAAATTATGCTTTGATACACTCTCTTTTATGGTACCATGTCCCAAACACCTTCACATTAGATCATCTTCAACACTTGTAATACACAGCTTGTTTCATACGGAAGCTGGAATGCAGGACAGCAGAATGTGATTCACTGTTGCTACCAACTGCTTCTGAAGACTAATGTCCTTAGTCAAATCAACAATAATGCTAAGATAAAGTCAAGGCTTAAAGCCTTCCCTTATCTTGGCAGTTAGCAGGAAGAGTCAGACATCTCCTGCCTATTTGTGTCCCAATCACTATTATTAAGCCATATTTTAGTATTATGTGTTTTGCAGTGTATCTATAAGTGTAAATCTGACTTTCATCTTGACAGTAAAGGAATAAATCATACTAGAAAGAGCATCAGCTATATGATTAATATTTTCTATGTCATAAATTGCTGAAAGAGAGGGAACCCAGGGAAGCACAGGAGATGATCTTGAGGAGTAGAGTCACAAAAAAACAATTGATCAAACTGTGTATATGGAACTTGGCAAGGAAGATAAAAACAACTTCTGGATTGTTTGCAGCTGTCTGGGGAGTGTCTCAGGGAATTCTGATGTTCACATGCCAAAGGCCACCTGCATTTTTGTGGGTTACCTTTTGGTTTTCTGTGTCTCTGTATGTTAGCCCAAAGTAGTCTTTTTCCAAAAGGTTCAGATGCTCACACACTTTATCAAATAGCACTTGACCTCTGGAACGTTTCTGTGGGAAATAACAGAAAACAAATAAAAAGACGCTTAAGTTTGCAAAATAAAGTAATATAAGCATTAAAATAACACCTTTTCTGTCAAACCAGTAACCTCAAAATGATTCAAATCAATGCATCCATCCTTCCAACCTATTGACCTGGAGCTTCATAATATTCTGCTGAATGGGGCAAATCCTCTTTTCCTAAAACCTCAAGTCTTGCAGAGTTAGAAATAAGTCATGTATGTCATATTTCAACTTCCAGTAGGAAAATCTCTTCTGTCTTTCAGAAACTCCAGTTTCAAGAGCATGATGAGGTCACACCTTTGCAAACCAAAGCAATTCTTTGTGTGCAAGTAGCAACAAATAGCAGTACAAAATATTCCTGGTCATGGATTATCAGAGTTGTGACTGGGGGGGCAATCCACTGGAGGAAAAACCAAACATGGACATACTTTTTGCTTTGGTAACAATGTGGACTGATTTCAAGACCCATTTTTGTCTAATACACAGGGAAATGTGATTATGCCATCTATGGAAATCATGGGAGCAGCCTAGTATCTGACTGGGAACACAGCTGGGTAAAATCAGCTTTCCAGTGCCCCAGTAACCTTCTTTACTGCTGGCATGTCAGATGAGAAGACCTCTCACTGTCAGCATCTAGAGCCCTTAGCAGAAACTTTGTACTATCTATCACACTGGACAGTAAAAATTCAGGTCATCCTGTTTCTCAGCGTTGTATGTGAAATTGAGAAAATAACCCTCCAGAAAACCAAACAGACAGAAACATCCTCTTTATAACCTACACATGCCAACTTTGATATGCATTAACTACGATAAACAATTCAAAATTATTTGGTCCATATTTATCGCTGTGTTTCATCACTGCCTGCTTCCCAAAGTGCAACTCAGCTAAAGGAAAAATCTCCCCACTTTATTCTGACCACACGCATACATAAATATTTTAGTTGATGTCAGCACAGCATTTTCTTTATCTGTAGCATACACATGGCTAGAAGCAGACTGGAAACACACTACTTGTTTCAAAGGCAATGCAGGCAGTTGACAAAAAAGAGGAGAGAATGCCACCTCCAAATTTACATGCATCTGCCAACAGAGCTGCACCCAGACTGCAGTTCCAGCCCAGCAGCCTTGGCTGGGAGAGGGCAGTTCAAAATCCAAGCTCACACAGCTATGCCAACAAACCCATGGAGCCCAATGCTGGCCTTAAACTATTTTAGAAGTCCTAAGCAAGCCAAGAGAAAAAAAAAGGAAAGAACTGAGGGTTGCTGCCTAACACCCAGTGAAAACATCACAAGAGATGATGAAAGGAGTTGTGCAGCGTAATCTAATTTGTGTTAAATTTGGTATTTTTACTGGCATTCAAATGGTATATTGGAAAGGACAGTGGAAAACATCCTTTACATTTTATCAATGGAGAAACTGAAGCGTGGCCTAAAAAATGTTCTCCATCTGAGGAAGGAAAACCAGGCCCAGAAGTGCATTACAAGTGTATTCCTGTAACTTCATTTACTGTGCCTTCCAGCATTATTTGAGCAAACAGCTCTAAGGCCTTGTTCTGTGTGTCACATGCTTTCCACGCTGTAAGTAGGAAGCATAAATATGCCCCAGCTCCTTTATAGTGTCAAAACAAATGTTTAGTTAATTCTTCACGCCCTGAACTTGAAAGCAGGTAACAAGAGGTTGCTGGTTTTATACTTGGTGCTCTCTGTAGAGGAAGAAGCAGATAAAAAAGATCTTAATACTAGTGTGTGGAGAGGAAGCAACTCAGAATCTTTTAGCCAAAATGGTCACTTTTCTGCTGTAAGCAAGCAATGCAGCATTTTGACAAATTTCTTGCTCTTCTACTTGTTAACATACTAAGTAGTTGTACTGAATTGGAAAAAACAAGCAGGTTAGCTCTAGAGGACACCAGCTCTGAAAAACACTGGTCTGCACCAGTGCACCATTTATATGTATTCGAACTGTGGCACTTCAGTGCTCTCTTAATTTTAAGAGTCACTCAAGGCCAGCACAGGAGCTGTTTTATGTGGCCAATCCATAGCTACAGAGATCTACACAGACGTCTGTTTTGAGAAATAGTAGCGAGCAGCTGCAAGGTATGATATTTTAACAGGGAATTACAGGAAACAGCTGTGCAGGACTGTGCTGTAATAAAAACCAAATGCCCAGAAAACCCCCAGTGCTCAGTATTTCTTGTTTGGCTACACACTTCAAGTGAGAGTATCTATGGCAATCTGGAACAATTTTCTTGGCAATCTAACCTCCTCTTCCTCCTCCTGTATGAAGATGCCCAAGTTGTACATAAGTAATTTTCCACAGAATTCCTGCTGCATCAGGATGGGGGAAATCCTGCTGGTGGTGCAAGAGGACATGAGAAATCAAAATGTAACTAACAGCCCCCCCTGGCCAGTGTATTCTCTTCACCATCACAAGGTAAGAACTGGTGATGGTTGAGGGAAAGCCTGACCAAGATCACTTCTCCTCCTACAGAAACAGCCATTAGTGTCCAAACACTCACACTGAGTGTTGGATGAACCTCACATCATAGCCTCACCACTGCCCCTCACCCTGCCTGTTCCCAGGTCAGAGATGACCTGTGGGAGAAGGATTTAGAGGACTCTGAGGGAATTTGAGCAGCCTAAAATGAAGTCACCCCTGCTGTTCTCCTAATGCAAGAGAAATCCTCATGCATGCCCCTACACATAGGCAGCAGTGCCACTTTGTAACCATGTGTTGTGAGCAGGCACAGTGTTTCTGAAGCATCATTGCACAGAAACAAAGTGAAGGGAAGCTGTTGCATACATTCATGGAAAATGAGGAGGTTCAATTAGAAATATATAATTAAATCAATTGAACAGACCTGTTTTGCCCTTGTTATTTGTTTTTATTTTACTGCATGCCCAAATAACCCTGCCATAAAAGGCAAGGATATCATTGCTTTGGCAGGGAGAGAATGGGAGGGGAAGAGAAAGGTCAACTTACAAAATCATACAGCTCCTCAATTCATCTTAAAACTTCCTTTTCCATTATGTTGGAGTGACAAGTCTAAGATGATGAAAGATTGACAGTCTGCTGGTTACTGTGGATCACAACTTAATGCCAAAAATGCCAATCAATTCCCAGCAGTCCAAAAAACGTGGATCAAAAAATAAATAAAAAAAGAAGACTTTGTGCTATAAAATACTGACTTTGTAAATGAAAAAAAAATTCTGAAAGGTAAATCTGGCAAGAGCATCCACTAGAAATATTGTCAGATATTTTTCAGGCATGAATGGGATGAAAGGAAATGTGCAGACGTGATAAAAGACGCTTTGCTTAAGCTCCGGGAAATCAAGTAAACAGAAGGGATACAACACACAGATTAAATGGTATAAATGAACACAAAGGTCTGGGAGCAAAAATGTTATGTTTTTTCACAGCCTCATCCCTGAAGGTCTATAAAGGCCAGGGCTCTCTCTTGAAGCTGGAATGGGAATAAACAGCCTCCTGGTGAAGTTCCCAGTGAAAGGAGCCAGCAGCAGCAAACTTGGCAAGCCAGTGCCTGCCAGCAATTCTCACACATAAGGAGAAGCAGCCTCTCTTCTCACCAGCTTCTCCTCAGTTTTGATGCTAAGTTTCTCCTTCCTTAGGATGCTGAAGGTCACTAAAGGCTCTCTTGTCCCCTAGTGGGCTTCTGCACCATGCTCAAATCTTCCCACATCATCTTCTTCAGCCCATATCCCTCCATCATACCCCCATCACCTTACAAGATCACCAGACCAAGACTGTGTGAACACAGAGTGAAGAGCTCAAAAATTCAAGTACTTCCACCTTTGCTCTGCCTGGATAACAAGATTAATATCAAGTCAATTATTCTCATTGGCAAAAATTTAGCTACAACTTTCAGTATTTCTTAATGCAGAACAATAATAAGAAAGTTTTCCTTTATTATGATTAAACCCATAAGCTGTAAAGTACCTATAATAAGCAAACATTATCAAAATGACAAAATGCAAGTGTTTGTTATCACTTCAGCCACAAACTATGTGCTGTATGGTAATCACAGAACCACTGATGGCTGAGGCTGGAGGGCGCCTCTGGAGTTTGCCTAGTCCATTCTCCCTTCTCCAGAAGCACCAACTAAAGCAGATTTGTCACGATCATGCCCACTTGGTTTTGAATACCTCCATGGATGGAGACTCCACAGCCTGTGGGGGCCACCCTCATGTGATTTTTTTTTTTCTTCTGTTTAAATGGAAATTCCTGTCTTTCACTTTGTGCCCCTTGTCTCCTGTTGTAGCAAATGTGTACCCCCAACCACATTCTGGCTCTGTCTTCTTCACTCCTCCCATCAGATATTGATACACATTGCTGAGATCCCCCTGAGCCTTCTTTCCTCCAGGCTGAAGAGTTCCAGCTCTCAGCTTTTCCTTGTAAAAGACATACTCCAGGGCCTTCCTCATATCTGTGCCTTTGCTGAACTCTGCCCAGTATGTTCATGTTTCCCGTGTACCGGGAAATGCAGAATCAGACTCAGTACTTCAAGACTGAGAAAAGGGAAAGGATAATCTCCCTCAGCCTGCTGGTAACACTGCCCAGGATGGTACTGACCTTCTGTGCTGCCAGGGAACATCACTGACTTCTGTTCACCTTTTTGCCCATCAGGACCCTTGAGTAATAAAAAGCTCTGTATTGTGCCAACCCAGCTCCCAAACCCATATGTTATTGTACTGTGTTAAGCCACAAGGAAAATTACATCAAAAATGAGCAACCAGCAACTTAATACAAAGATATGATGCCAACTTCCTTGTCCTACAGGTGGTAGTAAGACTCCAGAAAATTCCTTTGGGAGTCAGTAAAATATAGGAAAGAGATCAGGAAGATTTCAAATGTTATGTGCTGGATTGTGCATCCCAGGCTGGAAGCCAGTTGTGCCAGAAGAAAATTTATCAGCATTCAGATCTGCCACCTCCAAGGGACAAATTTTATTTCTGTGAAAGGCAGTAGGCTTGGCTGCCCCATGCCAGGAGGCACCACCTCTCCAAAAGGTCTTCAAGCTGCTGTGCCTCTTGGTTTGGCAAACCTGTCCTGTCCCTGAAACAATCATTTGCAGTCTTTCTGCAGGCCATTTTGGCACCTACCCTGATAATGCAGCCTGAGCCTCTTCTGTTGCCCCTCACCCTGAATGACCCACTTTCACTTGTTGGGTAACCTCCAGCCTACAGGACCAGCCACCTTTCCTAGCTCTATGCCAGTTAGAGCTGTCCATGCTGAGGACCTGTCAGTACTCAGGCTTCTTTCAGACAGAATCCAGCCCTCTGTCTGACAGATTTCTCACTGGAGGGGCAATGCCATTCTGGGATTGGTAGCTCAACATGGCTGAGGAGCCTCTGCTCTCAGAGGGTTTCAAGACATTGGCCAGGCAATGCCACAGCTGGCCTGACCACACCTGCCCCCTGCCCTGCCCCCTGCCCTGCTCATGTCAGGGGTCTCTCTCCAGTCCCTTTGAAACATCACAGCCATGACACTGGGATCCCTGTGCACCTCCCCAGGTGCCAAGGGGTTCAGTGTCTGATTACAGGACCGAGTGTTGGTCAACTCTCAAGGCTCTATTTTTGCTCACTAGCAGATTACCCTCCTCTCACTGAGAGGGAAACAGGATGAGGAGCTGATGAGCAGCAAGCAGCCCTCTTTGCTTCCTAGAAATGAAAACTATTGCAGCCTCCAAAGTGACGCACTTTGGGGCGGTTCTGCTTTGGCATTCAATGCTGCAGTCTCATGTGGGTGCAGAACGCTGAGCAAGGGCTGCTTGCAGCATGGAATCAATTACAAGGGATCACATTCAGACCAAATTTTGCAGAGCTAGGGAAAACACAAAGTGAGAACAGAGTTCTACAGCCAGACATCTATAACAGGATCCATTTTTGCCACTAATAACCATCAACTCCACTGCACAGTAACCACAAGGTCAGGACAGCCCGATGAACTGAAACTCCACTTCCCTTTCTGCTCAGTCAAGGAGCACAGCAAGATGAAAATGTATCACAGCTGTGGACCTGGATTTTAAAAGGGATGAGTTTACATGTAACTTTCTGCACAAATACAAATGCAAATGACCTTGCTGCTTTCCTGGGAAAAGCTGCCAAGCTGCCAGTGAGCAATGTCACACTAGCTCCAGCCTGGCATCCAACTCCATACAATTACTGTAATAACTCTAGTTAGGCAGGATCGCTGGAATAAGGACAAACAGATCAGTATCATGAAATCCCAGTACGAATAATTGGACTCAAAGTGATGTTGAGGTTATCTGGTTCACATTCCTAATTAGCATTTGCACTTTCCAATGGATCTCAACAATGCACTGTATAAATGTGTGGGCTGGCTCTAGCCTTGCATGCTGTAATGTATTTTGGCATGTGGCTGTACTAACCTCTTCCTTTTCCCCTCTTACTTCTGGTGGGAAAGAATTAGCCTTTTTTTTTCCCTTTCCAATGTTTCAATGTTTTTTTGATGAAAAATTTTCCAATTGTGTGCTGAGCACTGATTTTATTTCATTTAACTGTTACAATTTAAATTACTTTTTGCAATTTAATTTGGTAGATACTTTCATTTTCTACACTGCATGGGCTGCATGGTAGTCTCCTATGTGCAAACACAAGTAAAACACCATCTACTAAAATGCATATGGCAACAAATAAAGAAGCATACACAAGGGGAAGCTTCTCCATCCCCATATTGCAGCTTCTGCAATTATTCTTGCAACACAAACAAGTGAAAATGATTAACTGGTTGTCAGGAATACTTTGTACTCACCACAGAGAGCACTCTCTTAACAAAATTCCCCCAGCTGAGTCTCTGAGTCGCTGAATTCCAGCCTCCTGACAACACAATTTCTCATTCTTTCCTCATGAACTACCCCATTTACACAAAATATCTGCCAAATCCCAGGAAAAAAACCCCAATACTCCTGCAAATACTCATTACTTGCAAGCTAAAGTGACCAAGCCTGCAATATCACTTTTGTATTGAGAATCCCATTTCTGGGGGAGGGATATGAACATCACACATCTGTAATAAATTAATATGCATAAGCAAGTATGTATATAATTTGATGCATACAATACATGGATACAAACAGATGTGAATTTGTAAGTGAATGTTCATTGTAGTTCCAAATGTAGAGAAGCTTGTGGCCACATCATATTGCTTCTCTATCTACAGAAAGTCAATCAGAGATTCTAAACTCACACAGTCGTTCTGGTAAGGAGCACATTTTCATCTGTGAATGAAATAATAATCAACATACCATGACATTTCCCATGTTTTTCCTGAAAAGACTTTGAGCTGTTCAAGAACCAAAGAGCTGAACTGAGAAATTCTAGGAGCTGATCATTGCACTTTAGGCCAGAAAATTTCCAAACATAGAAGACATGTTTTTTGAACATGTCTTGATTGAAGCCAGCAGAAAGAAATAGCAATTTTTCTCAAGGAAGATAAATGGAAAAAGTAATTCCAAGGAAGTTTAACTTAATTTCACTTCCACACATTCGTAATTTGCATTTTCAAAGGATTTACTCTTTCCCTGTTTATACTTCTCCACAGTTTCTCTCCACAGGGAAAAGAAGATGAAGCAGAAAGGTGACAGGAGTGAAAATAACCCCTGAATTTCTTCAAATCTCTCATTTATCAACTGAAGTTCACAGCAGGAAGCTAAGGAGAATCCAGAAAGAAAAACAGGATAGAGAATCTTTACTGGAGTCTTAACTGGCTGAAAATCAGCAAATTTTCCTCTGGTTTACTGAAGTAAATATCACATGTGTAACTGTAGGATAAAAGCATCTGGGAGCATAACATGACTTAACCACTGGAATTTAGGTCTCTAAATCCCCTGCCGTGCTTGCTGAAAATGGCACTGGCAGTTCCAGAAGCATCAATAACAGTTAATTCATCTGAAAGTTCAGTGTGTTGCAGGTCATGTTCTAGGCATTCCACAAAACATTTTCAAGTCATTTCTTCTAGGGAAAGAAACCTTTGGCAAAGTTAGCAGTGCAACACTGTACACCAAAGACAAAGGTAGGATATATATTGACAAAGCAAACAACAAATGCCCAAAAAAAAAAAGCTTAAAAATAAAGGAAATTAACTCATTTTGACTTTTTATTCCAACTACTTGGTTTCTTGCAGAAAAAAATCTGCATATGCAAACCATTATAAACCAATGGCTTGGGTTAGAAGAATCCTTAAAGATCATCTAGTTCCACCCCCCTGCCATAAGCAGGGACACCTTCCACTAAACCAGATTGCTTGAAGTCCCATCCAACCTGGCCTTGAACACTTCCAGGGACAAGGCATCCACAACTCTGGGAAATCAGTGTCTCAGCACCCTCACAGTAAAGAATTTCCTCCCAACATCCAATCTAAATGTTCCTTATTTTAGTTTAAAACAGTTCCCCTTTGTCCTATCACTATCTGTCTGAGTAAAATGTCTCTTTCCCTCTTTTCTGTAAGCCCCCTTTAACTCCTGGAAGGCCACAATAAGGTTTCCCTGGATTCCTTTCCAGGCCAAACAACCCCAACCCTCTCAGTCCTGTCTTTACAGAGGAAGTGCTCCAGCCCTCTGAGAAACTTTGTTGCCCTCCCCTGGATGAGGAGGAGACATAAATGTTCAAAATATAACACATTAATCATAAATGTTCATAAATGTATCCCTAGATGGACAGAACCCTCTCATCCAGTTTGTAAGCAGTTGGCCACCAAGTGTAGGAGATATTGAACAAGACGTTTTTGCCAGCCTCTTAGGATGCAATGGGAAAAAGGACACACTCCAAGAAAAGAAAATGTTCAAAGCAAAATACATTAATTTTTTGGTTCTCAAAAGTTTTCCATACTTCAATGGTAAAATGTATTTGGAAATGTCCCAAGTCAAAACTCCAGATAATATCTACTTAATAAAATATTTAGCCAAAAGTGCGGGGAACTGAGAATTAGTCAATTTCAAAAAGATTTTTCTGAAAAAAGCTATATCAAAAAGACTTCTTTTTTTCTTTTCTGTTATGAAGCTACCTCATGTACAGAAATGCTTTTCCTGAAAGCTGCATATCAATAAAACCTCTCCAACTGTTTTATTTCTTTATTAACTTCTTTATGTGTGAACCTTCATAAAACATCCCAGTAGGGGACTGATATAGAGTAATAGTTTGAAATAAAACCTGCAATAATATTTTGCATATCTGTCTCTGCCTTTTAATTTAGAACACTATCTTATACTGCCTTGCACATATAAGTGATGCCACATAAGGAAACAGAGTAGATGAGAAGGTATCTTAACATAAAGTGATGATTGATCACTGTCTTTTTTCCCCCCATGATGGTAGTACTATAATTCAGCATCTTATTGATATTTATTGTAATACACCGTATTGAAATGTATTACCATTCCTGAAAATAACCTTTTCTGTCAACTGCTAACCAAGTATTTAGATCAACAGATAAACACGTAACACTGCCTATGCTACAGTCAGATACCTGCAGCAAATGTCAATGACATTGTATAATATGACATAGTTTTTATCAGGGGCAACCTTCTTTAATGCCATTTGAGCTGGCAATCCTAAACAGCCAGCACTAATCTACAAAAACCCAGAGGACTGCTAAATCCCAGTAAGACGATTGGTGACCTAGTCCCGATTCTGGCATCAAACCAAATTAGGGTTTTTGCCTTCTACATCAGCAGCAGAGATCACACCAGCACTGGCACCACACAATCTCTAAGTGTACTGATGGGTGCTCCACACAGTTTGCATCTTTGGGAAAACAGTGAGCACTCCTTTCATGACAATGCAACCATGCTGGGGGCACTCGATAAAAAATGAACACTGGAGCATGTTTTTGGATGTGGAAGTGTGAGAGCCATGTCTGCATGTGCACAAGGGCTACAGAAATACCTGTCAAATGTGATGATTCTCAAATGCATCCCAAGTGCATCAAGAGACTGCATACTGTATAAACTGAGGTCTGCTACCAGCTTATGAGCACTACCCTCTGACAAATGAATATAAAAAGTGGACACAATTTCTCAATTAGAACTTCTGTTCTCAGCACATTTATTAGCTTTGCACATTTGCTAAATCATGACATAAAATAATAAACAGTATTCCATTTATGAAGGCCTTTCAGCAGAGAAAGTAACACCCTCACTCAGCTTTCTTGAGAGCACAGATTGTTTGGGCTAGGATTTTAGCTAGACATGCAGCTGATCCATTGGCTTAATGCCTCCTGATTGCCCTACAGCCTCCTGCAAGACACTCTGCAGTAACTCAGGCAGGTCTCTTGGGATTCATGCAGCAGCTGAAGCTTTCCAGTGGTGGCTATAAATATTTTCCTTATTCTACCTATACTTGGATAAACTCAGCAAACACTCATCTCTCCTCATCTCACGTGCTAACTGTGCACAAGTCTAGTACCAACATAGCAAGGGGAACCAATCACTACCTGAGATATAAATAGTCCTTGGCATTTATCAACAAAAAAAACCAACCCATAAACAGTTTGTTTATTTTCAGCTGAAAAAGCTCTACTGTCAACATAGTCCGATTTACAGAGTAATCTTGCCATATGAATTTAAAAGCCACAGAGCTCTCTCTGACCTACATTGCCAGCCTGGAGTGAAAAAAAAATACACTGCAGAGAAAGATGCTCTTGAGGCAGAAGAGGGAGCAGGATGATCAGGCTTTTAGATTTGGGGTACCTTAGATGGTATTGCACCACCAGTGCTGGGGTTTTCATGAAAACTAACATATCCTGTTCTCAGGCTACATCCAAGATTTATCCACTTCAGATCAAAACCATTTCTGCCAGAGTGAGATAAACCATGAGAGACAGACCTTGCTGCCTATCAACACTTTGCTTTGCAAGCAGATACTTCACCACCCAGCCCTGTCTATGATATTCTGTTCACTGTATCAACAGACAAGGATGAGAAAACATAAAAGCAGACCAGTGCTGCATGGGGCTCAGCTGTAAAAAAAATAATCACCCATATGAGGCGTTAAGATTTTCTTAGACATGGTAATATATTTAGAGGATGATAATAAAGTGAAGGTTTACTTAGTTTAGGTCTGGAAAGGGCAACTCTAAGTGTTGACATGGGGACAGCACCTATAAATTGGAGCAACTAGAAACAGAGTTGATGAATTTAGACAGCTTGGTTGGGACTGGAACAAGCAGCAGGCACTTCATTGACACAGAAACAGAGCAGGAAACATGACAAAATGCAGGGAGGCTTGGCAGGAGCGTGACTGGGCAGCAACATGAAAATCAGCAACTACTGTGTTGGTTGGGCATGAGGTAGAGGGGGGAATGTGCACACTGTACAGAAACAGCAGAAGGCTTTGTGTGTCCATTTGGAAAAGGGAAAAGACAAAGCCTGTCATCCACTTTTTGATTTATATTCCAGCAGTCATTAAAAAATACACACAGAGGTTGGGTGCTGGCTGCACAAGGCACTCCAGTAAGAAGCTGGAGGCTCTCTGGGGCCAAGACCACCCCAGGCAATAAGCCTGGAGAAGACAAACACGAAGGGACTGATGCAGTCTTACCCTGGTGAGGCCATCAGCAAGGATGGTGACAAGGACAGGACCCCTGGAACCAACAGACATCTCTCAGTCTGGAGTGAAAGGCAGGTGGAAGATCATCCTCTCCTGGACTCTTGCAAACAGATTAACCAGCAAAGAACCCTGCAGCACCTCAGTTTGAGTGTGCCTGATCAAACCTAGTTTTTAAAAACTTTGCCAGATGGAGAACAAGCTCCTGTTGCCTGGCTTGCGTCCAGCTGGTTCCCCAAGGGGAAAGAACCAGAGGCACTATTTCAGTAGAAAGTTTTCAGCTAACCATTTATTACCAAAATATATGCAATTTCAGAGCAGCTGAAAGTATTTGTCCATGTAGCTGGACTGCTCACAATAGTTTTCAATGTTATGAAAAATGGCTGGCACCTCCAAGGTATCAAAATGACTATTTTTGCCTGATAAACTCAACATTTCACTGCACAAATAATTTTCAGAAACTATTAAGAAAAGATGCTCATTAAGAGGATTAGATGTAGAAAATGTAGATCTGGAGAAAATGTGTACATTTTATTTCTTTTAAGCTTCTGGCATTTGATTGTGACCATGTCCTCTGCTATGCCAAAATGTGTAATTTAAGGCCCCACCTGCTGTCCACTTGGTACATCTAAAGGAGTGACTTAGTTTTAATTCTTGGTTCCTCATTCAATCTCTAAAATACTTGCATATGAACTGGGGAAAATATCTGTCTAGTTGCTTAGGTGTCTGCCTGCCAAGGTTATAAGAGACCTTCCCCCTGAATAGCACACAGCCCAGATATTCCCAGCCACAAGAGGCTGTCGGGGGACCTGAGCCTGCCCTGGCAAGGCAGAAATGCTCCAGCCCCACTTCCTCAGCCTTGTGGCATTTCAAAAAGGCTTAGCTCAACCTGACTTGTTTTAATTTAGATTTCTTTAGCTTCAGTGAAATAAGAATAATAATCATAATCACTAAAAAGGAGCCCAAAAATTTTTATTTTTGTTTCAATTACCAAACTGAAGAAAAAAAAAACCCTTTCTCTTTTCAGCCTCACAGTTGATTATTATGAGATCATTATGACATTGGTTCTGATTTCCAGATCATTATGCTTCTTGAATTGACAATTATTTTAACTCATAAAAAGAGGCCTATGGTATTTGGAAAAACCAAGTCAGAAGAACTGTTTATTAACTTTATTCAGCTGAAACATATTCAGGCAATACTCAGACTCCTACTGACATGTGTCAGGTAACATAGATCTTAAGTGAATCCCCTGGCTAATCCAAGTCAGCCCTAATTAGAGGGTCTGGGGACAGAAAACATGCTGTGTAACAGCAATGATGCCTCTCAACCCAGCCACTTTTAGTGAAACATATCCCGGGGAAGAAACAAGACTCAAAACAAAGGTCTTCATATTAAATTAAGTGAAGTGCAAGCAATGAGTAGGTCAAAAGGAAAAGACTTATTAAAAAAACTCCTCTTGCATTCAATAATCAGTTTGGTATGTAAAGCCATTTGCAAGAGACTGTATGGAATTCATTAAACAATTAAAATGTGCAGGGGGTAACTGAAACTGTATCCCCCCAGAATGCAGAGTGCATCTTATTACAAGGTTTCCTTCCTGACCTTAAAACCTACCTCAAAATCAAGGAGAAATTTGATGTTAATAAACTCTCTGTGCAAAAGCGGCTGGTGGGTCCACACATGGAAAGTCCCAGGGAAGGGCTGGCTGGGACTGAGTGGGGAGGGGGACCACAGGGCCATGCAGTCCCTCTCTATCATACAGAAACACAGGAGGATTCTTCCTCCAGATTTTTCCTCTTGCAGGTCAGGAAAAGCAGCACAGGCAGCCACTGCTCTCCTTCATTGCTGGCAGAGGTGGCAATGCAGAAATAATTCTGCTTGTTCTCAACCCTTCAAGCCTGTCCAAAGACAATCCTCAATAACTTATTTTTTAAGGAAACATCCTGTATTCACACTTTTTAACAGGAAAATGAGAAATTAATGTGAAAAGCAATACTTCAACCATTAGATAATCCATTTATTTCATGTCCATTCAAAAAGGATTATCAACCCATACTTGTGTAGGGCAGAAAGGGACCAGTTCACTCCAGTCTGCTTCGGTCCATGTCACAAGCCCTGTTTTCAAATGCATGAAAAGAAAACTTCTTGCTATTCAAACTCAAGCACACAACTCTGATGTCACCTGAGGATGTGGGGAAATCCATTAAGAAAGTGTGGTCTCCACCAGGGAGGAAGTCACCAGAAGTTCATTACAAAGGTGTAACAGTGGCTGCAGCACGGGACACCGAACCACTGCCCAAGTTGCATGACTGAGAAAACTGGAGTTAAAAATACCCATATACAGTGTATTTTTACTAGTCCCTTCCCACCTCAGCTGACCCCCACTCACACAGAAGTGGGGTTAACAGTAATACTTTGTGAGCTGTTGTTTCTCCATGTGCTGTGCAGCTTATCTGGATCCTACGTCAATTTGCTGTTTGATGTAGGGCTGCAGAGATGCCACAGACAGGCTGCCATGGAAACATTTGTTTTCATTCACTGGTGGCCTGCATGATAAGAAAGTCTGAGTGGTACAGGAATGACGAAAGAGTATAAATTACCAATGGCCTCAGACAGCTGAGCCTTTCAAAATGAAATCTAATTATTTTACCATTTATTTAGACAGATTATGTTACAGCTTTCTGCCCTCACATTGTGAGTGACAGCATGTATATATTTAGAGCAGCAACAAAGACAAATTCCAACTTGTTTTAGGAAGACACTTTAAATTAGGCTATGTGTAATGGAGAGCATGACAGCTTGTTCCACTTGCATCTTTTAATTAAAATGCAGTGGTCTAGATAACAGAAAATTGAGATGGGGCTGATATGCACAAAAAGGGAAATAAATCCTAGAAGAAACATATTGTACTACAGCATTTGAAAGCTCCTACTTAAAGCTGAAGAAACCCAGAAATAAGTAATTTTTGCTTGTTTTCTTGAATCTTAGGAAAAACTTGAAGTAGTGCGTTCATTGCCTTTTTTAGGTTATCTGAAATTAATTTGCAGTCTTGGATATTGCTTTCTCCTTAGCTCTTCAAACCAATGAATGCAAAGCATAGGTCTAGCTTGCTTAAAAGAGACAATTTGAAGTGCAGTTGTGGCCACAGCCCTGGCCTTGAATGCTTTGACAATCAACATTTCTGAGCATGATGCTGGCTGGGAGAGCACAATGAACAACCCAAGGAGAACCACTGCCAGCAGGGGCAGACATCTGGTGGAAACCACCAGGCTTTGTCCCTCTGAATGGACTGCATCGACTCCTGTGATCCAACGCCCCTCAGAAATCTCCAGGCTCTTCATGACATGGGAGAAACACACAGCTGCCCTGAGGCTGTTTGTCTTGGCAGACTGGGGACAATGTCAATGTACAAATACCTCTTTTCCAAAAGCCAACAGCTTTCCCTGGGGAGGGGAAGCACCATCAGGTGGCCATCCCACCTTGGAAAGGAAATCCTGCTCTGAAATAAGGCTGCCACTACCATCTGCAGGCTTCTGACAAGAGCAGCACTGGGGGTACAGATGGTGACACTGGTGGTTTATGGTTTTGGAGGAGGATGAATGAACAGGTTGGGTTACCTCCTTAACCTGGTTTTGGCTTGTAATGTGTTACTGCATGAAAGACTTTCTGGGTCAAGACAGATAGAGCACACAGGCAGTAACACTGCAGGGCCTCAAGGGAAAGCTTTTACCTGGTATTTGCTTAAGATCCTTTCACTGAATGGAGACTACATTAGATGACCCCCTGTTAACCTCAGCTTTGAAGTTGGCTCCACTACACTTTCCCTCATACATCTCATACAACATGAAAAAACCCCCAGTGTCACAAATGCAAAGCCCTGAATGTGAGAGAGATTGAAAGATATAGCAGCAGACAGTGAAAACGTTCAGCATTAAAAATGGAATAAGAAAGAGGGGCTTCTGAAACGAAGGACAGCAAGGGCATAATGGATTAACCAAACTTGCCTCAGAAGTGTCTCAATCTGTGAGTACGTGCCACGTCGGCTGCCAGGTCATTAGTGGGATGAACACATAATTGATAAGCTGCAGGTTGTGCTCTACTGGAGAGCAATAAGCTCCTTTAAATTACATTAATATTTAACATACATAAAAAGCATTTGTCATTTGCAAAGCACTTTATAGAGTAACTGATGGATTCTATAATGATCCCCAACTCCCTGAGTAGGGAATGCAATTCTGGAGAGATAAATACCTGGCCTGCATCCAAATCAAGATTCACTGACAGAGCTATTATTCTAGCTCAAAATTAGGTTTCTAAGTTTCTAGTCCTTCCAGATTACTTTGCTTTGTAGCCTTCAGTGGGTAGAAGCATGATACACACAGAGCAGAAAGAAAGGAGCTGACAACACAGGGTGACATTTCTGACTCACATTTAAAAATTGTCACATCCCTACCTTGGGTCACTGTCACTCTGAAAGATCCAGTTATGTGGGTTGAACACAAGAAATGGAAGTATTAAATATTTGATTGCCATGTTGTCTGTCCCTCCCCCTTTTCTTTTAAAGAATTAGTCTTGGGGTACTTACTGACCTTCATCATTTGTTGTGTGCCTTACTATACTTTATATTTTATATATATATATAAGAAAGAACTGCAAGTAGCTCACTTGCTTACAGCATGGTGATAATAACACCAAGGGAGCGGGTTCAATCCCTGTATTGGCCATTCACTTAGGAGCTGGACTTAATGATCCTTTTGGGTCCCTTCCAACTCATAATATTCTGTGATTCTGTAAAACTTCGTGGCTTTGTGTGCTGCTGACAGAGAATAACACACACACACACACACACACACACACATATATATATATCAGTATGTATGTATGTATGCTTGTGCATATATACATTTTCCCCCCTTTAAATTGATACAGTGAGTTCACTTGAAGGTGATCCTTAAAATATGATAGCATTTTTTTGAAATATGATGGATTGTTTCTCATGCTGCAGCACTGAGTTTCTGTAACTGACAAAGAACTTTATTACCCAAAACTCTTGTAGAACTTCAACTTCAGCCACCTACACAACTTCCTGAGATGTCACCTGAGACAGACCCTCAGCTTCCCTGCCCTGCTAACTCCCTTTGTGAATACTTTTTTACTCCTCTGGAGAAAAAGCACAGTGAAAGTCACATCATTTGTCTTGGCTGGACTCAGCATCCTTTTGCTGTAGCTAAACTTTATGCATGTAGGAAGTGGACTTCCTTTGGATCTACCAAGAATTCCCATGGGCTAGAGTGGGCTGTGCCACAGAAGCACCTGCAGTTGTATCAGCAATACAGATGCAAAGTCTGAATCACACTGTTTAAGGCATGTAAGGTGTCATCACCACCCCAGCTGCACTCATTCCCTGAAATATTTGTTCCTCCTAACTAACTTTGTTTCAATGTACCCCATGGTCTACTCATCATCATAGCCTTACAGCTTCATCATTTGAAAAGTCATCCTTTTAGGAGCTCTCTTCTCATTAGTATTACATTCTGCCAGGGAAGCCTGATCATCTTAGAAGCAGATAGAATGATTACTGATGACAGTCAATACAACTTGAAAATATTTCAGCAATGTAAGTAGAAAAAAATCATACAAAACTTATATTGGACATTATTCAAGAGCTATTCAGAACTTGCAAAGCAGAAGGAGAAATTTGACAAGCAATAAAACAAGATGGCTTCCATATGCCAGCATTTTTATGCTTCAAGAGAACTCAAGTAGTGAAAGAGTGAAAGTTCCTATAAAAAGTATTATTCACAGCATTTTTTTTGCATAAGTGGAAATCTAACATAACAAATCTCCCTTTCTGCTCCATCTTAGATTCTGATAAAGCTCAGCCTGCTAGACAAGATTTCCATAGAAATCTTATTTGGTAAGATTTGCTTGATTGTATTCCAAAAAGTGACTCACATTTTAAAAGCAAGTGGCAAAAGCTGAAATGAGTTGACTCTTTCCATCAAAGCCAGTATGAGTCATTCCTCCAGCTTAATGGCTCCCACACTATCCCTGAGTGACAAAACTGAGACTGCAGGTCAAGAAATGACCATTTAATAGTCACAAAGGATGGGTCCAGATAGCCAGTCCTAGGCTGAAGGAAACAACATGGGACTTGGCCAGTGAAATGAAAAGATACTTAGCCACATGGACAGCTAATATGCTGTAAGAGTAGTAAAATACCAGCTTCTCTTTGCAGCTCACTCCTAGAATGACAACTTTTGACCCAAACTGTAATGCTGGGGTTAACTAAAAACCAACAAGGTTTTTCCTCACCTGCCACTCTCCAAAGCACCTAAAATGAGAGCAGCTGAAGGACAAGGGGGCTGTGTGCAACATGATTGTAAAGATGCCAAAGATTTGGCTCCCAGTCAGGTACTCCTTTTCTCCATCCCTTCTCCTTCTCCATGCTCCTGTGGATTTCCCTTTCAAGCCTGCAGACTATTTAATCTCTGCCTTTATACTCTCCTGTTCTCCCCAGGTGGCTTTTCTTCTCCATGGAATTCAGCAATTACCCAAAGGATGGCTGGCTTAGCCAGGCCCTCCAAGACTCATCCTTCCCCTGCAGCCACTGCTTGGTCAGGCTCAGCCTTGTCTTGTGTTCATGACCTTCTGACCTAAAACAGGACAAGGCTGGTCCAGTGCCCAAAAATCACCTTGATGACAATGACTGAATGGAGAAAGGGTCCACCCTGAGATGCTGAATTTTCTCATGCTTACTCTGAGATGCTAAATGTGCTCACTTTTTGCTTTTCTGGGGCCTTCTGGAGTTGAAGGCATCCTCTTAGCATGGGTCTGCCCACAGGCACAGACTGGCTTTTAAGTGACAGCAAAGATCATCCCTCCCAAATGTAGGGAGGTTCCTCTCAGAGTCCCAGCAGGGAAGGCAAGCTTCCTTGCAGAAAAATCACAGCATCTTTTTGCCAGTAACATTCAAACACAGTTATGATTCACAGACATCATGGAAAAGCACACAAAACTCTCCATTCTCACTGCCATTTGTGCTTGACATTTTCCCCACTTGCCCAGGGTGTCTCTCATGCCCGCAGTAATCTCACAATAGTTAGAATTTCTGTATGGACAATGACTCAATGGAAGACTCAACTCAGTAAAATACCAAGGAAAAGAAAAGCCCAGTGAGATCAAAATCCTTTTTTGTTTATGGACTTTGTTGCCCATACTTTGTTTTCTGCATTCTGCTGTGGCTTGTGCCAACAGAAAATTAATCCACAGTCTCTGGCTGTTTCAGGGAGTGCTCAGAATCCCTCACCTAGCTCAAATCTGTGCACCAACCTCCAGAGAAAACAATGAAAGTATCTCTGTGCTTGCCACTGGTGAAGTATCACGCCATTCATCCTTTTTCTTAAATTAGAAATACAATTTTCACCATTTATCTCCTGACAGGATGAAAAAAAAAAATAAGATGACAAAAAGCCATTTACCTCTACTTCACAGGCGTATTCCGATCCATCCAGGAGCGTCACTTTGCATTGCATATTTTTCGGTTTCTTGACGATCTTTAGAGGAGACTTGGAAAGTTTGCTAGACGAAGATTTTTGAGAGAGCTTGTCGTCCTCTAGCTGCTGATATTCCAACTGTTTTGCACTCGCAGCAGCAAACTCCTGTTCCCTCTCTGTAGCCTATAAAGAGAAAAAAAAAGATGCTTTTTGAAGTAAGATAAACCAATCATGCCCTCCAATTCACTGTACATGCTGCACCCAAGCATTTATATGAGCCTTTTTTGGAGGCTTGGACAAGAAAGCCCCTGATGCAGGACAGTCTTTACTGAAAATATTTCCCATATTCCTTCCAGCCCTCCCTTCTACCTCCAAAATGTACAGAAATGCCCGTGAAGGAGGGGCATTCGTGAAAATATTTTAAGGCTTCTACTTTTTCCACAGGTACAAAATCCCACTTCCTGTACTTGCTTTTTGGCATCTTGGAAGCACTGAGTAATCAGTGAATTTTGTTGATGAACAGATACTCCTACACTTCCTTGATATTACTTTGAAGTCCTGTACCTGTTAAATAATACGATGTTTCCATGGTGTCATATGAATAGAAAAACACCATCAAGTTTGCACTAATTTTGCTGTCAGTGGGAAAACAGTCCCTGAATGAGAGCATGGCTCCCCCCTGAACAGCATGAATTCATAAGGGGATTCATCCCTGGGAGAGTGAAAGGCTCCTCAAGCACCCAAGCAAAGGGTTAAGAAAACGTGACAGAAGTGAGGGGCCAAACAACTTTAATGTGCAGCCAGCTGGCTAAACACACAGGATGAGAGGATGAATTTTGCTCTCTGCTGATGCCCAGTAGGTTTCTCAAGCTGGAGAGAAGTAGGTGCTATTTGGAAGAGGGGCAAGAAGTAAATGACCCTGGCTGCTTTTGCTCAGGTTTATCTGAGGGTCAGGGCATTTGAATTTCCCGTGATGCAGCACAGTCCCCAGTCCTCTCCACAGCTCTAGATGAAAGCCAGAACAGCTCTACAGCATTTCATCCTTCCTAGCAACAGCACTGTGCTGCAGTCATTACCCTTCTCATCAGTTATATCCCTGATAGACTCCAAACAAAACCTCAACAGGAGTGCAGTAATACCTCATCTAGAGCTTAAGTTAAATAAAAACATCTTTCTGTTATCTCACTACAAGGCAAAAAAACCCCAACCTGCTCTGGCTCTGAATTATTTCAGTGTAATAAGCAACAAGCATTAGTGGAAATATATTGTAAATTAATCCTGCAAGTCTGTTTCCATTCATTGTATATAATAAACCTTCATGAGAATGGAGCAAATCCATCCCAAGGCTTTAAGCTGCTTTGAGACCAGAACAATGTTGCATCATATAACCTGAAACAACATTGTACCTCTAATCACAGGGTACTGTCCCTGAGTGATTTAATAGAAACAAACTTTAAGTTTCTCCTCTGCCTTCTGACAAGGGGGGAAAGGACAATTTGGAGCTGGCTGTGATCCCTACACGGTTAGCTGCCACCAAAGCCCACAAATTACAAAGAGGTATGGCAAGACCTCACAGTCCTCCTCTCCCTGCAAGGAGGACACAGCAATGGCCTCCTGGGCATTCCTGGGTGGGGAAAGTGGAAAAGAGTGGGGCTTAAAAGATAAAAAGGCAAGAGTTGCTTTCAAAATCTATTGCATCTCCTGGGCCATGAATGTTCTTCCTCAGGAACAACCTAGCACCAGCCATCTTTTCCCCCATCTAGCTCCAGCACAAGAGGAATTCCTCCTTCCAGCAGCTGGACACCAGCTCTGTACCTGGATGTCAAGGTACTCACATACCTTGAAAACTGGTGGGAGATGAAGGCACAATGTAGGCAAGTGGATCAGCTGTTTGCTGAGCATTTAACACTCACAGCAGCTGTGATGAAGAGGGAGAGACCCCCTGGGATCACAGCAAGGCTTGAGGCCAGCTAGCCTTCTACCACATCTGCAGCCAGCTGGCAATTGGTCCAGCCTTGTGCAAGGAGAAATAAACAACACTGAAGATGCCTCCTGCTTGGGCCTCTGTGCAAAACTGCACTGCTGCTGGTAGGCAGAGGTGCTGTGATGATTTCTGTATGTTTTGTCAAAAGAAATCTGCCAGGAAAGGCACACATATATGCATATATGTTGGCAAAAAAAGTAATTCCAGTGATGGGGAAAAATACACTGTCTTACCAGTGGCTTATTACATTTCTCATGTGAGGGTTAGCCCTGCGCTCCAACAAAAAACAACCAACAAAATACCCCAGCATGGAACTAATCTCTTTCAACAAAACAGAAAAGCTGCTTGAGAAAAAAATCCACAACAAGGACACCCCTCATCCATTTAAATCTTAGAACCATACTCAGCCTGTGAGCAATTTATGTGAATCCCAATGGACTAGTCATTATTTGCCTTCATAAAGACAGTCAGTAGTTCAAGACTACTGCAGAGTTTTGCTTATTTATAAATATTAAAAAATATTACTGAGGTTATTTTGTTTGTTAAGGTTCCCATCTACATTAAGATCAGGGGACTGTGTCTAGGTTAAAATCATACAAAAGGTTTTCCTCTCATTTTTCTGGAGAACAAAACATGCCAAGAACCATTAGAGAAAATTCCCCCAAACTATGCTGACATGTTTAGGCATTGAGGTACTTTCAGACTGTATTAAGTCTCTTCTTCCTAAAGAAACCTGACATCCTGGAATCCAGGAAAAAAAAAATGGCCAGTGAAAGACCCATGTACACAGTGAATTATTTTTCAATCTGCAAGCATAGATTCATTTCTCCTAAATTCTTCTCCAAGGTATTTCTGCACTGTTTTGTTTGTTTGTTTGTTTGTTTGCTTGTTTTGGGGTTTTTTGGGTTTTTTTGGGTCATTTTTTTTGTAGTTTCTGTGTCCTGTTTTTGCAGTATTTTTAAAGTACTATGGACAAAATTCTAATGCAGCACAAGTTGCTTTAGGGTTTGCATTTTTTGAGCAAAATCTCTCTCATGTATGACACACTATGTTCAAGCCCTTCTAAATCTGGACCTCCTCTCAAAGGATGCCTCTGGAGTCAGGGGATTCAGCAATAAAGATCTTGGATCTTTAGCTCTGCAGCTTCTCACTGGGGTATGAAGTGATGTTGCCACACTTGCAAAACACATGAATCCCATCTACTTATGGTAGTTACTCAGAAACTTTGGTGCCTGACCTTGTGTGATGCCACCTTTTCTTTCTCAAAGAGACAGGAAGGCAGGCAGAAAGTGAGGTTGCATTATTACACCTGATAGGAAGGACTCATTTTTCTGATACCTGTTAATCTCAATATGAAAAGGTTATTCACCTACATTAAATTGTTGGGGGGTTTTATGGGCATAGGATGACAAAGAAAAGTTACTGTCATGGATTGGTAACTTAAATCTTCTTTCCCAAGGTTCTCTCATACAAGTAAGAGCAAAAATACACTCTCTCACTGTGATTATGGACAGCAAGAGGGAGAATAAGATCCTTCAGTTTTTGGCTTTTTAATGACACTATTGCAAACAGCTTTGTCTCAGTGCTGCATTTAAATGTTCCTTTCCTGATATGCAGACACTTAAGGCACTATGAAATACACTGGGCTGATCAGTGCAGTTGGATTTGGCAGTCTGCTTACAGCATGGACATTTGGATTCAGTCTGGTAATCTCAGCAGGAAGGTGTCACATATCCCTTTCACTAACCCAGTTCTTCTATCTTGCCTTCTACAGAAAGCAGCTCACTGGTGATCTTTGGGAAAAAAAGGGGATCATGCAGCACATGAGAGCACCCCATACCTCTAAACACATGTGGACAGGCTTGGTGTCTAAATTAGTTTGGGCTTTTTTTTGTGTGTGTGGTTATTTTGGAGTTGGGCTTATTTTGTTGTTAGGAGTTTTTTGTTGCTGTTGCTGTTGTTTATTTGTTTTACATTTTTAATGTGAAAAGAAACTTGAAGTGGAAAGATTACTGAAGATGTCTGGAAAAACATCCACATAAATAATAATACTTATGCCAAAGACTGATAGAATTACACTTTTAATCAATGACCAGTTTATTCAACACCTATCTCTTCTGGAGAAGCTTTGCTTCTTTTCCCCAAACTAATCTCAGGAAACTTCTGATCTATTTGAGAGATAAAAATTGCTTCACCAGCATTGTCTACCCCAACCAGGTAAAAGAACAGGAGCCCACTTCAAACAGCCAGAATTTTTAAAAAGATGGAGAAGAGGAGGAGCTAGACTGGCTTATTCCACTCTCCAAAGGTAAATGTAATCAGATGAGGGTCATAACCTTACAAAGCTAAAGGAAGAGATTTGCAGGTACCTCATTAATTGTATGTCACTTACCCATGAAGAAAAATGCCTGTTAATCCTATTGACTGGAAATTATTAACGGAAAGAAGAAAGCAGCTTCTGGAAATTTAATAAGTGCAACAATGAACTAAATGGAAAAGCATGCAATAGCTCTTCTGAAACCTATTACATGAATAGCTCAAGTAATTATAATGCAGTCATTTCAGACCCACGAGAAACTTAAGGGACCACAGCTTCTTCATGGCTCACACATCAGACAAGCAAGCATGAAATCAGTGTTCAGCAGGTGTCAAAAGAAATGAACTCTGAAAACATTTTCAGCTTCATAAAAACTGACACTGTTTGCTATCTAATGCAAACGCAAGGTCGAAGATGTTTCCTGCTTAGTTAATGAGACTGCCCTCCTGTTTAAGCACTGGGGGCAGGAATACCTGCCGTGAATTTGAAAACATTCTGCATGAGAACTATTTTTCCTTTAAACGCGAAAGACCAACCAGCCCAGACCTACAGCATCCCATCAAACACCCTTCCACGCGTATCTGAACGTATATTTGCGCTCCACGCGTGCCAGGCCGGTTATTCCCCGGGAGCAGGAGGTGGGCACTCAGCCAGCTGCGTGCAGTGAGTGTGTGTACGTGGGCTGCCTTACCTGCTCCTTTCTGACGGGCGTGCTGTGCGCTGCCACAGCCGAGAACTGCTCGAGTGCGGTCTGCTGCTCTTCACTCGGCTGCTGCTGCGGCTGCTGCTGTGGCTGCTGCTCCTGAGGCTGGGTCTCTGCCGCCCCTTCCTGCGCAGGGCTCTCCTCCTGATCCTGCTCTTTATCCTTGGACTCGGAGTCTGATCCCGATTCTGTAGTCATGGTTGGTTATTCTGCAAGACAGGGTGAGCAGACCTACTAAGTACAATCTCATGGATGTGAAAGATCAGATGGTTTTACTCTCAATATCCTCAGCCTTTAAAACTTAACTGCCTATCACACTGGACCAAACAGAATCCCTAGGAAAGCTTCCCTGGTGCAAAAAAACCAGGTGTAAATGCATCCATACTCTAGAGAAAAAATACGTTGCCAAAAAATCTTATTCTACATAGTAATACACAGACATCATAGGACTTATGTGCAAGTTAAATACAGAATACATAGCTCGCAATTCATAGAGAGAGAGTAACATATTGGGCCTTAAATCTAACAAAACCCAGTGGAGTTTGGGTTTCTAAACCATGTGGAAACTTGAAAAATGAAATCTTTTGTCCTTTACATTTAAATCAACAGGACTTAAGCTCCTCAACATCTGCACTCCCTTTTGGAAATGTACTTTTAATGCTTCCAAGCAATATATTAATAGCTGAACTAGATGATCTTAGAGGTCTTTTCCAGCCTAAACGATTTAATGATTCTATTCATACTAGAAACATCTGAAATGGGTCCACCAATAACAGTGCAAACATACATTTGCCCTTAAACCCTGTTCTGTCCTCTCCACTTGAGTTCATCTACATTTCTGTCATTTCTTTATAAGTGCTAGACCATCTAAAAGAAACCATAAAGACTTCCATTAAGTCATTCTAAGTGTTAGATTTCAAATGAAGGGAATACAACTTTCATTGAATGTGAAAAGTCTATGTTTCTACATAACTTTGTCCAGTACTAAATCAAAATGAAAATATTAGCAATCTTCATTCAAAATTTTAGCTACTTTAATTAGTTTTGTTGCAAATATGTGGCTGGCACCCAATTCTCAAATTAAATACTTGCAAACCCAAACTTTAAAAAAAATACTGTAATTTTTTTACCAAAACAAGGATTTGAAAAAGCAGACTGTGTCAGTTCAGCAAAGGGAGTATGCTTTGATGTTTGTTATTCATATGTTCTCAGATCTCACAAACTTATTCTTGAATAGTTCGCTACTAAGCAACTTGAAGGCAAACCAGTTTCCTGCAATCTATTTCTGTTAGTCATCAGGACATGATTTCTTTAACCTGGTAGCCATGGCTACTGTGCAATTACAGGTGATTCCACAAAACACACATAGGCTAATTCACCTGCTAGAAAGTCACTGTGAACTCCTAACATACACTACAATGCTTACTAGTAGAGGCAAGTTTATTATAGAACATAAGGGAAGTGCAAATCTTTCTCTTTTTCTTCACTTAAATGTTTGATAAGCTAAATTGGTTGGCAGAAAATGTTATAAACGAGGCCAATTACTATTTTCAAACTCACTTGTGTATTCTGCGCTTTCAAGGCTAAGCTCTCCAGTGAATACATGTCTCTGCAGAGCAAAGCAAGTCACAGCATTCAGCCTGTGCTCAGCTCCTGCACTGAGAGGAGGGGGGTGCCTGTTCCCACCCCCTGCCAGCCAAAACAGCACGAGAGAGAAGCAGAACTAGAAAGCATACACGGCAGATTTATGCTTCAGGCCACATTTTCAAGGTACTAACATGTGACACATGTGTTTAGAAACACATCATAAATTTCTACACTCAAACTGGCACAACTGTATAAAAAACCACTTTTTGAAATGTGTTATTTAACAAATTGTCCTTAGCATCTACAAAAAGCAATAATTAACTTGGGTCTTAAAATGTGACAGTGAGAAAGGTGTTCATTTAATCAAACTTCAGCTGTCCATATCTGAGATGGTCACTTTAAATGCAGAGCAGAAAAACAGACGTTTCAGAGAGGGATTCGTCTGACCTATTTTAAATTCCTGCTTTAAGCTGTGATAAATCACATACTAGAGCGACTTCAATTTGCTACGAAGGAAGCCTAAACAAGTTCCTCCAATGCAGATCACTCAAACCCATTCTCAATGTTCAATTCTCCTAAGCCATTCTTTTTTGTATGCTTTAAACATTAAATTGAACAACAATATTCATCTCTGAGAGTTCTGCTTTACCCATCTGTCAAATCAACATGGAATAAACTATTCTTCATCTGACACTCATTATATCTGCCTTGCTTTAAAAGCACCAGGTCTCCACAAATGTCTCAAGTTTGCCCCCACCCACCCCACCCTGTTTTGTACAAGTGCTTGAGGACATGAAATTCAAATTAATCAAATAATTACTGCAGTAAACTCAAACTATGTGTTCAGTTTTCTTTTCTGGAAATCATGAATTAGTAAGTTACCAAAACCTAACTTACAGCTACAAAAATCATTGCTCAAACATTATGAAAGAGCACCTATGACCAATACAAAGAGTAATGCATGAACTAAGTTGTAATACTTTTTCCCTCCTCTTGATATTACTTAGAGAAGTGTAAATAAACAGCAACCAGCCTACTTGCTGTATGATCTCTATAGGATCAATTTGCCAGCCAGTACTAACCAGAAGTCTGTTGTCTATCAGCTGCTATCACCCTGCCTCTGAAAGCTCATTTTTGCACCTGTGTAGCTTCTTTCCTAATGAACATTTGTATCCAGTCTGTTTGCAAGTATGGAAACAGACATTTAAAATAACCCCATAAAACACAACTTCACCATAGGATGAGATGTAAACAAGTTTTACTGTTCCTGCCAGTTATAATTTTGAATCTCAGGGAACAACAAATGAGGTTCCTATATCCTTCTGGGACATTCTTGCATGAAGCATAGCCTTACAATAGTGAGTTACTCTCTAGGAGTCACTGGTTTTCTCTCCAGTTCCATGAGTTCTTGCTGGCTCTAAGAGTGCTTTATTAGAAAACTTTGTGTGCTTTATCAAATCTTTCAGCATAAGAGATTTCCTGGATACAATATTACTATCATTAGTCAGACAGCAGATGGATTTAATTAACCCAGGGCTGCCCATTTCCAAATGTCTTTATTTCCCCATGCTTGCAGCACGTTTAATAACAAATACCGAGAACAAAATACTCTTCTTCCCACACTGTTCTCTTACAGGTGTAAATAGAAGCAAAGCAAACACATTGCAAATCCCATTTCTTACTAACTCCTCAGATGAGAATACTGTTAAGATTTATCTCCTTCCATCTAGCGCGGGTTGAAAATACATTAATTACAAGGCAGGAAACAACATTCCTCTCTCAGCGCAAACCAATAAGTTGTTTTGCCTTCCTCAGCAAACAGCTGCTTATCCACATGAACTCTGACAGCATTTCATTTGTTATAAGTAGCACAACAATCCTCCTAGGAAGAGGTAATTTCACTTATTGAAAGAAATAACAGTAATCTTAAGAAATTTACCAACATAAATATTACTCTGCCTTTGTTTGTATGCAGCAAACCTGACAGAATAGCTGGTAGTGCCTGAACATTAATCAAGCACCCAGCTGACTGAGAATTTCTTATTCTTATTTATTTACTATAACTGGCTATGTACCAAAACCATGACTTCTAATGTGAATTTCAGCACAGGAAGAAAGAAAACACTCAAGTTCCTTAAACTTTTTCTGTTGCCAGCACAGCCTCTGTATCAAATTCCCCTTTCCAGCAAACAGAAAACAAGGCAATGAAGAGAAACTGGGAGCACTAACTTATACAAATGAGGTAATACTATGCAAGCCAGATGTGCTCTTGGATAGCTACACTTTGGCTTACAACCCAGTATTCAAAGATTCCAAAAGATTAGCTGAATCCAAGCTTAATACAGATGCTGCTATAACTGGATAGTCCAAGGCAAAAGTACATTTGGCTGCAGAATGAAAATCAGAATGAAAATTAAGATTTTTGATTAAAGGGAGGGGCAGGGGGAGAGGGGAAGCCCAAAACTAGCTTCTTTTAATCTACTACTAAAATTTTAAGCTAAAAATGTATGTACTGTCAGCAGTGTAAAATAGACATATCAGTAAAATATTAAAATGTCAGTGTTTTAGTGCTGCTGACAACAGGTAAGGGAGTATAGATATTAACACACTATCAAAGTATTAAAACGCAACCTCAAAAAATCAACATGGCATTCTATAATGATTTTACATATAATGTAACCAAATCACGGAAAATAAATCTTTTCCTACCTTCACACTACACAAAGACATTACATAAGGATTACAAAACCTGCAAACCACTTATGTAAAACCCCTGCATCCTAAAACCTGACACAACATCTAGGCCTTCTTTCCTTCAGCTACCAACCTATTACAGCTTGGGAGATTCCCACTTCCATTACCAATTACTCACCATAGACTTACAGAACATAATTTACTTTTTTCCATAAGGGAACCAAAACCATGTTGTCCTCTGTGTCACCTGGTCTCCTGCAGCAAGTGACAGCCCCAATCTACTGTACAAATTCATACATTCAAAAACTTGACACTCTACCTCTCATTTTCAGAGCACAGACTTTCTGTGCTGCATCCACAGAGCAACAAAATTCACAGCTAATTGACAGCAGAGCCCACAGTTTAATTAACGCTGCAGTCATAAATGAACCTTTATTTATATATAAATACATGCTAGTGAAAATATCTGCTATATTAAGCAAACAGAAGTCACATTAGACAAGAAATTGCAAATTGATTCCGAATAAATTGTGATGTAATGAGAAAACAAAATTGAACCAAGTATAATTAAATGAACTATACATAGCCACTAACTATTTCCTGTAATGCATGGATTAATGATTTACATTTAAATGCTTCTTTGATCTGATTAATTCTCTTTGTAGAAAGTTCTCCTTTAATTACAGTAATTCTTGAAGATTGTTATAAATCTTTGCAAAGGTCCAAATTTGGAAATTATGTAACAAAATAATGATTCCATACTTCAAAAATAATTTTCTGCATAATGAGAGACATATTTATCCAATAACGATGAGATGCTGATGAGAAGAGCATATGGAGAACAATATTGCTGCAATGAGCAGTGACAGAAATGCCAATGTATGTTTCAAGAAAAGAATACACACCACAACGCCGACTTCTAAGCTTGAAATATAAACTGTTTTCATCAAACTGCCTGAACCTCAGCTCACTTCATTCCAGTTTTCCAGTTGGGTTCCCTTTTAGGAAAACAATAATTTTCTGTTGATCCTCTTTAATGCGGATGAGTTTCACCCTCACAAGCAGGAGGCACGCAAGCCACAAACACCTGGCACAGGGTCCCCAAGAGTTCAAACCAGCTCTTTCTTGATCCATCACCAGTGCCAGCAGCCTTGCAGAACAGGAAGCCTCACAGAGGAGGCACTTCCCTGGCCTTACAGTTACTTCAGTAGATATCAACAAGCCAAAGGGCCTGGAGAGATGTGTCCTGAATGGACATGGGTGGGAACAACCCCAAAAAGGGCCACTGGATGCCCCCTCCCAACCTCATGCTCCTGTCACCTTTCTCATGCTGGCACCTGTGTGACTTTGGGTGCCTGGTGGTTCAGCTGGGAGGGCTGGATCTCCACAGGATGGGGAGGGGGAAACAACAGCCCTCCTTTGGGCACTGATGGGTACCCCATCTGTCTGACACAGCTGCAGGGCCCCAGCCCAGCAAGTGCAACCCTCATGCTTCAATGCACAGACACACCAGCTGTGCTGGGAGTTCACTACTGCACCTTAAATATACACATATAGGCACAAACTCATTAGAGTCAGCACATTAAAAAAAAAAAGCATTAAAATAAAGTCAAAAAAGTAATAAGAAAAGAGACAAGAGGGAAACCAATGGAGAAAGGTGCTAAGCATCTGGATGAGCTGCCATTGTGCCAGCAGAGAGTGCTCTGGGCTAAATGACTTTACAGATGTGGTGGCAAAGGACAGAGGCCCAAGCACAGATGCAGGAGGGAGACTGCAGGGAGGACAGGGAGATGCTAATCAGCAATAATAAAAAAAACTGGTTGGAGGTGTTGCAAGATATAGCATGATTTAAAATATTTGTTTGGCCTTCTAGGAAGGTGCATGATACAGATTTCTTTAAAGTTTCTTGATGAAGATGAAAGGAAAACCAGATGCAACATCTAAGGAAGTAGTAATATTATCTGGAGGAGATGGAGAAGGCACCTTAAAACCACCAGACACACCTTTCAAAGGGGACAAAAAGGGAACTGCAGACATGAGTTACCCATCAGGACCCAAAACTCCCTGATCCCAGGCACACATGCACCCCTTGGCAGCACCACCACAAAATGAAAATACAGCCAAGTGTTTCTGGAGAAACTTCACCTAGAAAGCCTGAGGACAGAAACTGTCAGAAGCTTTGAAAGGACCTGGGAAGGGGAGGAATATATCAAAAAGGGATTGTACAGCAAAGCAGAACCAGAGACACAGGACTCAGGGATGAACATAAAAGAGAAATGAAGACTAGGATGCCGAGTGACTTAGAATTAACCAAGAGATGTGGCAAACAATAAGAAGAGAGTCTCTATAAATACATGAGAAGGAAAACCAGGCCTGTTACAAAATATGAGAAAGGCTGAATTCTCCAGTGCCTCATTTCACAGCAGCTAGCTGGGACCAGATAATGGGGGCATATTTCATTTGACACACAGGATGTGCAAGTTCAGGTTGGATGGAGTAAGGGAAGAACAGAGCAAACACATCAGTCAGCCAAGTGGTTTCAAGACAGCAGGAGCACTGAAAAGGTTCCTACAGTGCTTGGGGAACCACCATCAATCATCTTTAAACCATTAACCACTGCTATGCAGATGCCAGAGAGGCCAGGTAAGGTCTAAAAGAAATGAAAAGACCAAACACAACACCCAGTCTCACAAAGGAAATGTGGAAGCAGAAAAGCCAGAATACTTCTAATATCAAAGTTACTGGAGCACACTGCAAAAGGATTTCTAATCCTGTAAAAATAATGAGATAAGGAACAAAAAACAACAAATGGCCAACATTAATGTATCAAAAAGTCATGTCAAACTAGAGTAATGCCTCTCTCACTCTCTCTCTGACAGGGCATCTGTCCCAGCTGATAAAAAGGAAGTAGAGTAGTACAGATGACAGAGCCTATCTTTAGAAAGGCTTTTAAAACAGCCCCACATGACTTTTTCATGAGTGAAGTACAGAAATAGCTTATGTTATCACAAAAGAAAAAGGAAGGGTGGGGGGTGGAAAGGTGTACAAGTGATTAGAAGAACCCAAACCCTAGCCCACCTAGCCTACAAAGTTATCAGCACCATGATGATAACATGCAAAAACTTATTGATTTCAGGAATCACAGCTATTTGGGGATCAGTGGAAGATGGGAGACTGCCTGATCCGTGCTCAGTATCACACTGATGAGGTTGGGATACACCACTGGCATCCTCTCCTGATTTAAAGAAGAGCAAAGGAGTCTGAAAGAAAACCATATATGTGCTGAATCTGACTGCATTCCTGTAAGGGTAATGGCAGCAGAAGTGGGGACTCAGAAGTGAAAAGTGGTGAGGAAGATGTGGCTTAGGCAGCAGGAATGAAGCAGCATGAGGGTCTGATGAATTTCTGTGGGACATAATGCTGGAGGTGCTCTGCTATCTGCAGCATCTGCAGCATCAATATAATATTATATTATCAAATATAATATGCTATCTGCATATTATATTTAAGATTGGGATTCATTTTTTTTTGAAAAATATGCACTGAAGAGTGTCAAGAAGGGAGTAGGAAGAACAATAGCAGCTTTAGAAAATGTGACCAGTGGAAAAACACTTAAGGAGCTGGATTTGTTTACTCTGGGAAGGGGAATAGAAAGAGGGGCTGATAAGAGCCTTGCAATACATTCAAGCTTCTTGCAGACAGAAAGTAATCAAGCATTTGCTAACAGTGGAGCAAGAGCTTGATTGGCATCAAGTGGGATTTAGAGTAGACAGCATATCAACTATAATGACAGTCAAGAAGAGGTTATCTATAGCGGTGTGGAGTCATCATGGGACACTTACATACTGACAAAAAAGCAACAAAATTCTCTGTTTGCAACTTTGTAAAGTGTAAGATATTAAGATTTCTTCTATTTTGCTACCCCTTCCACTTTGGTTGACAACCCTGAATTCACAAAGGGCATGTATTCACTTCTTTTTCAGAGCACCTGGATGCACAGGGAGACATTTTTGTCCCCTGTTTACCTTTAATTTCTATGAGTCAATGAAATTACCTGGGTCTGCTTTGTTCTCTGAAGGGGGGACTTCACACAGCAATAAAGCCCAGGATCACTGCCATTTCTGCTGCCCCACTTGCACACAAGGTTTATGAAGAGTTTGACTGACCAGGTTCCCTGAAAACACCACAGATCACCTTCTGGAGGTCAGAACATCTAGAGCACCCCAAGGCTACCCTAATTTCTGAACAGGAGAAGAAAAATGAGGCCATCATAGCATGTTTTGGATCACTTTTTCCTGTCCTGCTGATCCAAGCAGTTTTCCCCAGGGGCAAACATGGATTTACCAGCGGAAGAAGGGAACTGCATTTTCCCACTAATTTCGCCGTTCAGGTCTCCAGGCATGGGGTGCAGTTGCTTCTGCACCCTTCCCTGCATCCAGAGTGAGGGGTGGCTCTGTCCCCCTCATCCCCCACTGCCAGGATTGATCCACCAGCTCCAAAAGCAGCGTTGATTCCAGCCACTGCCCACCACTCAAGCCAGTTCCTGCAGATGGCTCCTGCCTGGAAGATCTCATGTACACGAGCTGGCAAGCACACACCTCTCTGAGAGTGCTGGGTTTTAACTATAGAAATGCACAATTTAACCCAAACCTGACAGTTGTTTTATTCATTAAAAAAAACCGAAAGTGAAAGCAGAACTCCTGAGAAACACGACTGCTTCTTATAACAGACTTCAGCAAAACGTCTGCTCCCAAAAAAAACTTTAATCCACTCAAATACTGCATTGCAGGAAGGTAAAGGGAACCAGAAATAATACACAAACAACTTAGTAAGTCTGTATAGTGAGAAACAACAGGGAATTACAGGAAGGAGGCCGATGTGAGGAGGAGGAGAAGGAAATGAAGAAACATGTAATGGAGAATACAGCAACATCCCACAGATGTTGATCATGAGAGAATTGCAGAGAAACACACCCAACTTCACCCCTCATTTCCACATTTCACTAAAAAAATCTTGGCCAAAAAAAAAAAAAAACCAAAACAAAACCCCACAGCAAAACTAGTTGCAGTTTGATTACAAACAATTGATAAATACTTCATTCAGAAACTAAAAAGGCAAGAAACAGCCCTCGATGGCACAGGCTGATTTTCTGCAAACAAGTGACTTTGATTACTTGGGTTACATTTACATGAGGTTTTGACCTTTCTAAATTGCTCTGGAGCCAAATGTGCACATGGGGCTCCCTGTGCAGCATTCACTATTTAAAAGTTGTATTTAATGTCACAGAAGCTGAGTGTGCTTCAGGCATCACATCATTAAAGTTCATATTCTCTTATATTGAGCAGAAAATAGAACCAATTCAAACTTTAAAAAAAAAAAAAAAAGAGTTGCACGGGGTTGCTGACACATGGCAGGTGTGCTACATTATCACACTACCCTCAGGCCAAAATACTGTAACACCTGTGAACAATATTTTTTGTTTCATGCAGTACCTAAATAGACTGTGCTCCAGTGCTCCCAAGCCGGTGACCTGCCTAACCTCACAGAAACAAGAGAATCAGACAGACAAGGTACAAATCACAGCATCAAGCTCATCTCCTCCAAGGGCTTCTGACTCCCTCTGACCAGACATTTATCATTCCAGCTCAGGGGATGGAAGAGCCTATGCAGTAAAAGAAAATTTGAACTGTAATTTAAAAATACCATCTCAACTTTTCTGATTTATCTTATTAATTAAAATCCAGCAATTAAACCACTTGTTTTTTGCTTTATTTTACTGAATAGTGATTGAAAAAGTCACAAAGGAATGCTCACTGACAAATCAAACCCTCCCCATATTATTACGTCCAAAGGCAATGTAGCAGTATAATTTTTTTGTTTGGGTTTGCTTGGATTTCTTTTCAGTGACTGGATACTTTTCCCCCATTTTTATGGTTTGGAGGGAATTCACTTACGTTTTTGTGGCCTTTTTTTCCAATCCAGTGTGGTTCAGAGATGGAAGAAAGGAAGACAGGCATTTTGCAGGCAGTGGCCTGATGTTTCAGCTGGCCACAGCCATTCCCAGTGTCCAGCACTGCTCCTTCCCAGCACGACACAAATCAGCACCGTGGCTGCAAGCTCTGCTCCCAGCTCCCAGCCCTGGCACAGGCTCACAGGCACTGCTGCCCTGCAGCATGCTCAGCTTCAGCAGCTTTTCCATAAACCTCCCCAGAGCTGAGCATTTTAAAAGCAGTTTTTAAGGGGGTCATGAATCACTTCTTCTCAGAAGCAGATGTCTGACCTGGGTCATGCAAGGCAGGATGCCTGAGCAATGGCTTCCCCCCACAACATCCCAGAGCACTGCTTGCTCTCCATCTCTAGGAGCTCCAGGTGGATTCCTCCATGCTGGATTAAAATTGAGAAGACTTCAAAAATTCAGACAGATGCAAAAGGAAGGAAGAAGTCACAGGCAGTGAAAAAAATGCAGAGGAACCACCCTGAATTCATGCTGGGTCCTAGTTAAATAAAGGCATCTCTGTGTGTGAGAGCCATCATGCTGAGAACTGGGGACAAAAGTGCTCCTACTTAGTCTTCCTCTTTTCCTTTTGTTCCCTCCTATACTAACATTAATTTTACACCCTCTGTTTCAACTTTTGAAGACACTAAATGGGTCTGGTGCAGCAAGACTACTTGATGGTGAGGTATCACAGTGTTTTTTGTTGTAACAGTCTCTGTTTTTCTGAAATGGATTATTCATTTCATATTTAGCTATTAATCTCCTGGGCATTCATGTCAGTTTTGAATATAAAACACATCCTGCAATATCAAGTAAAAGACTTTCCATTATGGAGCACTGCATCAGGAAACCACAGGCTCCCCAAACAAATTAAAATCTTAGTGTACCTAAACAACCAAACCCATGGCATCAGACACCTAGGTTTTTATACCTAAACTCTTCTGGGATCTCTATGCTCCCCAGAGCTTTAATTACCTGCTAGAGATTACAAAAATACTGCTCAATTGGCACCAGCAGCTAGCCCATGACACGTGTGCTCCAGGTTACACTGTCACTGCAAAAACAATCTCCCAGCATCATCTGAAAATGCAGTTCAACATTTCCCTCTCCCCCACTCCCAAGACTCAAATGCACATAACCAGCAGTCAGCCCTAACGCCTCACAGACACCAGCTGTAAAATCATGTGTTGGATGCAAACCAGGATCTGAGGATGGTGTGGGAGCAGGGACTTCTAGGAACAAATTGGTCAGTGGAAATGCACGAACAACAAGTATATTTATGGTGGGTCCAGGCATCTGTAGAGTGAGCTCACTTAAAAACAGCCAGAAAGCAGGATTCTCTCCAGAGCCAGTCACACTTGGATTTAGATGTTTTAGAACTTTTTTAGTTACATGTTTCCAAAGCACAGGAAGCTCCTTTCACATCTCCCAATGCACACTAGTTCACTCCTGAGGGTCATTTGCACAATCAGCTCTCTAGGGTATTAAGAGCAAGCTTTCGGCGTCTTCACATAACATCCCAGTAAAGCCAAAACCTTTCACCATCTGTGCAGCTACACCATGCTACAAGGATTTGCAGACCAGCATCCAATACAGCCTGACAAAGAAAATAGCTTTCTTTAAAGAGGCTCTAACCCTTTTTACCTATTAAACCCTGAAATGCTCCACATACAGCTCCATAGTAATTACATTATATAGTCCTGACCCAGTGTTATACTGGATTATGCTGTCTCTGAAGATGGATGTCACCAGATCTGGCAATTCCTCTGCAATGTGTATGACCTTCTTGGAGTTCAGACACATAGAAATGACAGCAGCTCAGAGAGGACAGAAGGGGTTGAGGCAATTGGGACAGACAGGTGGCCTGAAGTGTCCCCACAAGACAGCAGTCAGAAAACAAAAAATGAGGGAGGAGGGCAAAACAAGAAAGCAGAAAGTTGCAGTAATTCAGCTTAATCACAAAAAAAAAAAAAAAAAAAAAAAAAAGAGGGAATAGACAAACTCTTGCAGCAGAAAGAAAAGTTCTTTGCAGCTTTTAAATCACTAGGATTTAAAAAAAGTAAGTCATATAAATCTAGGTTACTCAACAGAAAGTGAGCATTTAAAATGAGAATAAAAAATATATATTCTGTATCAATATTCATAATTTAAAAGGAGAAGTGAAGGTAATTAAGCTAGATGCTGCAATTCCCAAACTCTGTAATAAATGACTCTAAAATTATTTCCTTCCCCACATACTTTTTTAAAAATATACCTTTGCTAAATGTTTGATGGTGTGTTTTTAAGACTACAAATTCTGTCCACTACAAAAGACCACTAATTCTGTCACTACAATCTACCATAATTTAAGGGAGACTGCTACAATTCAGCAACAAAGTGAGAGACTTTGATACCGGATCCTATTTAATGTGCTGAGTTTCAAACTTGTCACATGTGCTAATGAGGTAAATGCCCAAATCAGTGAAACAAGTCCATGAACAGTGGCTTTTGCCATCTTTCCTCCTGATATTATGCAGGAGCCTATGCAAGAGTCTCTGGCCAAGTGACAAAGGACTGCTGTGCATTGTAACTAATGATTATTTTGTACCAATCCATTTCCTTCAGTACCCTTCAGGTCACAGCATGTAAAATTCATTTACATTCCACACTATATGCTAGTTTGGGTGGAAAAAAAAAAAAAAGTAACTGGGTAACTGTCTAACTCCTTATTGGAAAATTTGCTTAGAAAGGCATTTATAATTTCAAAGTTTAACATATCAAACAACTTTCTTAGTGCACAATTCAACCTTCTCAGGAGCTAATAAACATGTAGGAAATACTCCCTAGAGCATCACAAATGGTGACTCAACAACCACAAGCTTCTCCTAGAGCTATGTCTGATGCTAGATTAACAAGAGAGTCACATTTCACCTCTCCTTCCCCTCTTCTGCTCCCTCTGTAGTCTGTTTTCCATGGGGACACAAAACTCTGTGCCAATATTCACAGTGCCATTACATCTGAACTAAAAAATGAATGAGGTAATCCACCCCCTCCCTGGATGTCATGAATGCTCCAGGGAAGTGGTACCCTGCAGCTGGGCTCCAACCCGTTCTGCTCTCTGTCACCTTCACTATATGCATGTGTTTCACTACAGCTGAGGCCACAGACACTTTATCCTCAAGCAATCGTTGCTTTAGAAGTTTGCAAAGAAGCAAGAAACCAACTAACTCTTTCCCCAGCTCCAGAATGGCATTAATGATCCCTACAGCAGCAGCCACCACATTTTCTTTGAGAGGTCCAGACATGCAAGCATGCCAAAAGTACAAAACAAGCACATCAGATGCATAGTGGATCTTAATTAGGAGCTCATCTTGCACACTGACTTCAATGCTCCATGGTCTCCTTCCCAGCCCACCTTGTCTGAACTCCACCTGACATATATTTATGTCAACTGTTACTAAAATCCCACAATGCTGAAGTTTACATGTTCCCCATGTAAACTTCATTCATACATGGGGAACTCCATTTATTGCAATGACTCCCAAGCCGTGCTATTTGGGAAAATTTTCCCAAATGTCTGACCTAGTTCTTGAAATGTACTGAGTTCTCCTCACCCTGACAATAGTGGGTGCATAGCGTGGCTCTGCAGCTTGCAGACAGCTGCTGTTTGCCCCTCAGACCACTCTCTCCTCTGCCTCTTCTGGCAGTCCTATTTTTAGTTCTCTCTCAGGCTCTTTCCTCTCTGCTCTGTTCTCTTTGCCATCAATTCACCTCTTTCCAGAGCAACAGCATCCAAACCCTACTTTCAGCTGAAGATCAACTGTCCTTACTGACACTGAACAGCTTGCAAGGACAGTTTTATATCTGAACTTTACTCTCTTCGTACCTCCAGCTAGCAAAGAGTTCAATATTTTCACCATATTATGACAATATTATCAGCTTAGTTTTAACCTTTGATTCATTCATAATCCCACACTGTTTTCTCCACACTGCTGCCTAAGGATCTCCATAATGGATAAAAACTAACTTAGCTACATTTTATCCAACAAAAAGTGAGGAAAGAGCCCTACTTACTAGCTAGATATTATTTGATTTTTTAAAAAATTTTATATTTACAAAGTCTCTTCTCTTTTTCTGGGTATCATTCAAAAAATTAAAGCATTTATTATCATACAAGATCTAGTTTCAGTGACAGGAGTGCACATGATTTATGTTAGAACAACTGCAGCTCCCTGTATCCAAAGTACATTCATGCCACGATACTCTCATATTTATTAAAATATTAGGGGGTACCAATTGGAAAAATTTCCATTTTCACCTATAGTTTCAACTCACTGCTGCCATACACACTCCAGTTGCTTGACAGGTCTTGGGGGTGTTAGAAACTTGGCCAGGCTGACCCCCAGCATGTTTGCTGTAATGGTTTCACAGGAGCTGAGAACACCTTCCAAACAAGGCAGGAACTCAAAAGTTCTTGTCCACTTTCAAGAGCCACAGGGCCATTAAGCCGACCTAAGTGGCATTGCTGGCAGTGTCACAACTTATTAATAAACTGAGAGCAAGCTCACATCTGCTAGGAAAGGAAAGTCTAGTCTCCCTCATTTTATGGTCTCTAGCTGAGTCAAGCACATTAAAATATGTATTACCTCTGTCTACCTGTCACTTCGTGTAACATGCTTAGGTGAACCCATGGCTGCAAGCCAGAGCCCAAACTGTTCCAATGCAAGCAGTGCTTTTGGGGAAAAGTTATTTGCAACAGAAGTGTCAGGTTCCTCTCAGTATGCTGGCAAACGTTTGCCTCAACCCTTAGTGAACCAAAAGTTAAATGGTGAGGAAAGACTGCAATTTCAGGTTAATTCTGGGCATCATAATATGCTCAGGAAATGAATGACATGCTCTGCCTTAGCAATGAAAAAATGGAAAAATAAAGAGAGAAATCGAGACTGATTCCTTTAATATGTATTTTAAGAACCATTTCAATACTGGTTTCTGAGGAGGGAACAAAACCCCAGCCTACATTACACTACCAAGAAGACCTTCTCTTCCTACCTTTGGTACTGAGAATGAATGTGCCTTGGGGACATGAAGCCAAGAAAGAGCTGACAGGCCAATATAGGATTCTGCTTCATTCCAACCAAGTGGTAGACAATGGTTGGCATTCAGACAACTGAAAACTTGCAGAGAAGCTAGTTCAAGCTGGCTTAAGTGGATGCAAGTGTGGGCTTGGATAGTTAGGAGTTCTTAAGAAGAAAAGCAGCTTGCAATATTTCAGGGTGGGGTTCTGAGACTTTCTTTTTTGTCTAATCCATTAGTAGTAAGTAAGACCAGGAACATGGCGGGGTCATGTGTGCCCAGAACTGCATCTAAGCCTCAGAATTACAGCTGCAATTAATGAGTTCTCCAAGGGGGACTTGGAGGGTCAGAGGGAGGAAGGGAGAAGAATCAACTGGAGGGAAAAAAACCCCACCAAAACTGAAACTACCCAGAAAACCACAGCAGCCTGCAGAGTGAGCAAGTTAGAGATTTCTTCTCTTGCTCACATGCAAGCACACAATCAAGGGCACAATTTCCAAACCACACACATTTGAGGTTCTTCCCTGTTTCACCCCATTTATAATCTTTTACAGTCTTGTAAAAGTGCACTGCCTTCAAAAAGGCAAGGATTCTTTTTATCTCTTATTATTTCATCTGCAATTCAGCACTTGATCTGCACTGACATAACCTTAAGTGACACAGGTTCAACTATTCAGCTTCTCCATCCCTAAAGTGAGATGCATTTTATTAGGGCTTTTTCCTTTTTCCTCTTCCTCTGCTCACACTTCAGATGACAGGAAATGCCTGCTGTGAATTCTTGTCCAGCATTTTAAAGAGCATAAGAAGTGCTTTCTGTCCAATGCCAGACAGCTTCCCATGAACTGTAAGCTCTCCAAGAACCAGAGGTGTAAATCTCTTTGTCCCTCCCCAGTGAGTGGGAAGCAGCTGGGCCAAAGAGGGAGCCCACAACCTCTGTGTGGGTGTGTGTGCCACTGCACCCACCCAGCACCTACTCAAGCCAGCAAGGACAGAAGATACCATCAGCCCCTTCACTCAACCACCCAGCTCCAGCTGTAACCAAAACTGGCAAGCATCCAAAAGCTCCTGATTTTTTATGAATATTATTTTGTTATTTTTCAAGCACTCGACTGTACCACCCTATACACCACAGCCATACATTCATTAAGGTTGGTCACATGCAAGTAAGTGCAGACAGGCTGAATTATTTTTGCAACAACCTCAGTGTTGTAACACCCAGAAGTCCCATATGAGACAGTTTTGCAGCTTATTAAACTAAATACATTTCTGTGCACTGCAAGTTTTAATTGTCAAGGAAGATCATGTGCAGCTATAAATCTATGAAATTTTATCCAACAGAAAGTGAGGAAAAAAGCACATGTTCAACTTAGTTCAATATTAATGGAGAAGATGATTCTTTGAGTTTATTCCTCTAATACTGCAGCCATAGCTGTCTGCAAGGTACAGCAGGTCTGCTACTATGGCTGAATAGAAGGCAATTTTAAAACTCACATACAAGAAGGATAAATCCAAACTTCTCTAAGACTAGAAACACCAACAAGCCATGATTGCACATCTGTTTAAAACACTCTTCATAACAAAAAGGCTGTATTTTTGGTTTGGGTTTCATGGGCTGGTTGGGTTTTTTGGGTTGCCTTTGGGAGTTTCTTGGGGTTGGGGGGAGGGGTTGATTTTTTTGTGGGAGTCTTTGTTTTTCTCAAAAGATGGTTCATGTTATCATCCTCAGTCCTCTCAGAGGATGACATCTGCTTACTGCAGAAAGCAGTTTTTTGTTAGAAAGCAGACTTGTTAAGTCATGTATGCACCTAGCAGGCTTAAGTCTGGCACACATCCCTTCCAACTCCTCTTCATTCAAACAAAATTTATATAGTGAAAAACCTGTGCCATAGAAGAAAAAAAAAATGCTATTTAGCTATTTTCAGAACAGACTGAATGTACCTGAATGAAAAACCTAAACTGAGTGCCTGGGAGAATGACAGGAAGACTAGTTCAGCCTTAACACTGTGATGGCTGTAACCAACCTTGCCCTTTGCAGTGTTTCTAACCTCAGCAGTAGTGCCTGACCTGTACAATGGGATTTATGTGTACCCTGAGCAGATGCAGAACTATTTCCCAATGTATTGCTTTCAAAAGCAAAAGGATTTGGAGTTTCCCTCAAACTGCATGTGTGAGTCTGCAACCCCAGCTATGACATGCTTACAACCCCTACACTCCATGCCATGAGTTTTCTAACTTGTTTTAGTTCACAGGTCTTTGCAGGCACAGGCAGTGTGCTGCTTGGGACAAGAGCAAAGCCAGTGCAAGGCATGGGCATGTCAGGGCCTCAGACCAAACATTTCATTATATGGATCCCCTTCTCTCAGGCCAACTCCACTCTCCTAATGAGGATATGAGTACATGCTTCTCTCCTGGTTTATATTTATCCCTGGCCCAGGTGCTGTTTTCCAACTGTGAACACAAGCTCCCCTGTGCTGGGGACTCTGAAAGAAAGAATTTCTCCCCCCTCCACAAGTGCAAGGGGGGGTAAAATGAATTCCCTCAAACTGGTGTCACATGCCAAGGCACAAAGGCCTGGTGTTTTTGAATGTTCAAAGCCAGCATATGTTTGTCCCTACGCTTATCTTCTATATGTTTTTTGCCTCATTGAAGCCTACAGCAAACAGCTGTCATTAACATTCACCCCTTCTACCACCACTTTCCTTAATCCCTAACTGACTTCCCAGCCTATAATTAAACTTTCCAGCTGCCACACTAAGAGATGGCACCAATATCCATCATTTATTTCTAAGTAGTCCTTAAAAGGCTCTTTTTCCAATTTCCAAGACCATGAACTAGAATCAAAGCCTCTTGCCCTTACAGGTTTTTGGCTAAAAACCTTCCATTCACTTAAAAACTGTCTCATCTTATACCAGGGAAATTAAATGGCAAAATAGTATTATCTTAACAATTAAACTAATGCATTTTTATAGTGCCAATAGCTGGAATGCAAAGAGCTTAAAAATTGATGCATAAACACTGCTTGTGTTTACACATTTTGTATGGAAAATATACTAGAAAGAGCTCTATAACCAACAGCATTTACAAAGCTGTTTGGTTTAAGCCCAAAGTTTAAACAGGAGCCTGAATTAAAATAATGAAAGGCCTGATATCTTACTTTAGATTGCAACAGTAAATTGGGGTTAGCACTTCAATCTTGAAAATGTATTTTTCACATTCATGTAAGAGATTATTTGAATAGCAAAGCTAGTTGACAACATTTCTGTCTGGTACTATTCTTGCAGTGTTCAAGAGGACTTGATATTTTATAAGAAAATTACTGGCTTCACAGTTGAAAAAGGGAGAAGATGTCTGAAGCTAATGCTGTATTTTTTGGTAACGTGACATAAGAAGACCCCCAGAAATCTGAACAAAGCAGGTGAAGGCAGTGTAACACCCAGTGGGAACACAGTGTGGGGTTCAAAGACTCATCATCCATAAGCCCTTCAGATCCACTACAAGAAAATCCCCCCAAACAGCCATAAAATGTTGTTATTTTTGTAATCCCCAAATGTCTGGGGCACCTGCTGAGCCTTTGAGCCTAAAAGGTTTCCCCAACCTAAACCCACAGGCTGGACAGTCATGCACATCCTCAATCCCAGAGCTCTGCAACTCTGCACACCAAAACCCAGGAGCCTGTATCTCCAGATACTATTTGTTATAGAGCAGGGCAACATCTGCTTGACTGCTAAAGCACTATTACCAAAACCAGCAAGCAGGCTCCATTCATAGCATGATTGGCAAGTGCCAGCTGGCAATCCTGACAGCCCAGAGCCTGTAGTCCGCTGATCAAGGCTTAGGGATGTTTGGGATCAGCCTCCTCGGTGTCTCCTTCACCATGTTCAGGAGTCACATCATGCTTTGGTTTTGCCTTTTGCCTTGTGTGTCAGAGTAAAATTTGGTTCCAAGAGGCAGCCTTCATGTTTATGAAACTGCAGGTTGGTTTCATAGAGGATGGAGCCGCAACCTTGCTGGAAGTTACCAGCCATTTAAACAAAGTGGGGCCCCTTCAGGAAAAGAGTGCATTGGTTTTCCATGTTATACTACTGCTTGAGATTAACAATTCAACATCCAGGTTTTAATGGATTTCCATAACTGTGCATAAATTTATCAGCTACTGTAAGGCTATTTTGGTAGGCTACCAGATTAATCATTCAGGTTTTGTCAAGTCTATAAGCATCACTTCTCAGCAAAGAGATCATGCCAGACAGGTGCAGAAATTCAAAGCCTGAACAGCTATGGCTTTGCTCCTAGCAGCAAGGCAAAAAAGGTCAATATTTTAGGTGAAAATGGATACCCTTTCAGTTCTCTCTAAACTACAGATGAAACTTTTCTCCCTCCTTACATTAAACATATAATTTTAAAGACGGGTTTCAAAGAGTGCGTGTGACACTCTTAAGCTTCAAATACGTATGTGTTGAGAGGTTAGGAGAACATGAAAACAGTATTTCATTGAAACCCGTTTGTCATTTTTAATCACAGGATAACTCTAGAAGAGGTGTGACTGATGCAATTTAAATTTTCACCTGACAAATTGAATTATTCATCTTGGCGGCGCCTACGACAAAAGACCAAGCGCAGCAGGCAGTCAGTCAGCCACCAGCCCCAGGAGCTGCTACAGAGCATCCTTGAGAAGGGGAAGCCATGTCCTGTAGCACCACAGGGTGAAGTCCTGCTCCTTGCAAGCCAGGAGAGCCCAGCACCTCGTCCTTGTCCCCACTGCTACCTCCTACCATTTGTTTTCCAAAGCAGGGGAGGACTTGGGGCAGGCCTACCGATAAGAAATGCTGTGATTTGCAAGGAAGGCGACAGAAACAAAGTTGAGGCCTTTATCTGCACCTGGAAAGAGCTCTGTGTACTGTACTTGTGGGTCAGACAGGAAGGACAAAGGAGACTGAGTGGCTTTTTATTTGAAACTGAATGAAAACTTTTCCTGTTGCTAGTCACTACTTCATTTGCCAGTGATGGGGCCTGAGGAAATGGCCTGAAGTCTTGTCAGGGGAGGTTTCAGTTAGAGATTAGGAAAAGGTTCACCCAGAGGGTGCTGGTCACTGGAATAGGCTCACCAGGGAAGTGGTCACAGCAGTAAGCCTGGCAGAGTTCAAGGAGTATTTGGACAATACTCTCAAGCCCATGGTGTGATCATTGGGCCAGGAACTGTACTTGAAGATCCTTGAAGGTCCCTTCCAATTCATTTTATTTGGTGTGTCTGTGAAATACTCCAAGCTCACACCAAGTTTTCAAGGAATTGCCTTTTTCTAATGGAATGCACTTGTCATCATGCCTTGTCACCCCAGTACTGGAAGATACCATGCATTTTTCAGAACTGGAGTGACTGTTATCTTAAGCAATGCTATATTATTACTCTTATACCCCAATTTTGTGCCTCTCTAGTATTAGTGATCAATAGTTTCCTCACTGTGTGTGCTACCAGAACTGAGAAAGAAATAAAGTTCCAAAAATGTCCACAGTCTTAATAAAATGGGGTTTCCATACACCACAACTTCAGAATAGTAGGCTAAGAGTAGGCTATCCAAGATCTTAAAACAAAGACTAAATGCCAGGAGAAAGCAGGATTCCTTGCCTGGAAATGTAGAGATGTTGGGCTTAAACATGAGATTAGTCAAAGAGTGAATTCTGCTTAGCCCACATCTCCAGTATGTTTTTAAGTAGGAAATAATTCTATCCATTATGTAAACTCTTATTCAGACTCTTGTTAATGTTTATGCTATCCCTTCTGAATTTCTGGACAGTTTCTTTCAGACTCAGCAGCCAACATTTAATTAAGAAATATTTAACAACTAGTGTTTTTTAAACAACATCACGTTTGCAGAAATAATTGCATATCACATCTACTTTACAAAATCAAAATACAGCCAGTGGAAACCAGATACAAAACACATGCTTTCAGCTGTGCTAGTTTTGTTTAGAAAATGAACAGACAATGTATTTCCTTGGCTGAGACCTTGATCTGTTTGCCAAATACTGTCCTGCAGAGCTTTTTTTTTCTTACAACAACATTCCAGGCACAGAGGACGCTACCAAGGAAGCACACTCACAGTTCTGCAGGTTAGGAACAATGATAACCTTGGCGTGCCTTAAAAGAAAGGTGGCAAAGCATTTTCAGTGAAGCACACAATGCAGTATGTAGTTAATGTATCTGTTTTATCCCTTTATAGCTGCTCAGAAGCCAGAGAGTGATGGGTATCTTCTTAAGCAATTAGAAAGTTTTTAACATGAGGTTTTGTTGCCGCATCTTCTAGTGCATGCCAGAACTTTTTCACTTGGGCAAAGAAAAAGCACAGCAAGACTTCCTAAGAATCTATGGAAATATCAAACACTTATACTGACTTCCACAGACTGGTTTAAAGAAGGAGGCATAACTACACCAACGACATTCTTCAGAGCAGCATCACAGGATCAGAAGGTCATGAGGGGCATCTTTTTTTGTACCAGCTCTTTTGCTTTTAGATAGAAGAAACACTGGCTAGAGTTAGAAAGGGGCACTTCAGATGATGGAAAATGCAGGACACAGGGAAACAGGAAAATAAATCACAATACCCAAACTCCTACTGGGGTGAGGCAAGGTGATTCAGAGCAACAAGGGAGGGGGAAAATACAGAGATCACGTCTGCAAAGCAGATAGGTTAAAACAACATTGGAGCTCGAGAAGGAGGAAGTCCAAATCCAGGTAAAAAGTTTGCTTTAATACAGACATTACTGTAACAGAGGCTGCTGGTATCCTTCTGGTCAATGTAGCCATTTTGCCCCCATGGGTAACCCCAATACCATGCAGTTTGCCCCGTACTGACAAGAGACATTTTATGTCTGTTCTCCAGCACATCAATGGGAAGCTGGTAACAATTTAAAAGGAAGGAACTTTTTTTTTATTCTTCAGCTCTGCATCCTTAATTCAATCACTGTCCCCTAGGGCTGAGAAAAGGACTGGCTTTACTGCTCTGCGTTATCATGTTGGCAGAGAAGCTACACATTAAAATATTCTGAGTTTATATATGATGCAAGTGTAAGAAAAACAGTTTCAGGTTCATACAATGAAGAATAAGTCAAGAAATCTAAGTCAAAGAAGTAGCAGATGAGGAGAGAATATTTTCAAACCTTAAGTATGAAATTCTGTGTGGTCGAGCTTCACAAGAGCTGTGGCCAACAGGTAACAGATCAGAAATAAGAACCTTAGCACCAACACTTAGAAGCATAAGGTTGGCTTTTCAAGTATGTTTAGTTTAGCTTTCAACTAAGTTCAGCATTTCTTTCATATATACTTTCAAGTATACCAGCATTTCACCATCACAGTAATTCTGTGGCATATTTAGTTTGTGCAAATAAAAGTAGATACATTGTTTATGCAGACAGAAAGCCTGGTTGAATATATTTAAATATATTGATGAAGGAAGTGGGTGCTGTATTTTCTCCCTATCTTGGAAAACTGGTGAGAGCAGAAGCATTGTCTGCTGGCTCTGCTTCTCCAACCCAGGCATGAAGGGATTCCCAAGATCAGGATAGTGAGTCAAATCAGCTATTCTCTATTTCTTGAGAGTGTCATTAAATAGGGTGGCATCAGGAGTGGCTGTGGGTGATGGTTTGGGTTTTTTTTTTTCCAAAATATCTATTACAGCCCATGAATAGATTATTGTAATCCACAAATACTAGTAGTGGCACTGAGGGCAGAACTGAACACAGAAAGCAAACCACTGTCAATACCAGATCTAAGCTGGCATAGAGCCTGTCCCCAGCCTCTGTTTTCTGCACTTAGCACACTACCCCTGCAAGTAACTGATGAAACCCCAGCAGTGCTGGCACACTATTAAAGGATCCTCCTAATTGCCATGCTTCAAATTCCAGCTCTAAGCCTGCTAAGAGAAAGTCTGCAAAACTCTTTAATAAATCATAGAAATCAGAGACGAAAATTAGGTCATGTCACCCACGCCTCCGATCTGCACCGTGAGTCTGTTACCCCTACAGTGCTGCCGAGTGCTCCGTCTCGACAACTCCTAAATGATTCAAGTGCTGAGGCTTCTCCCAGTTCCCCAGGCAGACTGTTACACAGCCCAGTGAACATCACCATCCATAGGCTTTTCACTGACCAGCCTCATCCTCTCCGTACCAATTTTATCTTTGTCCCATTTTGTTCTGTTCCTATTTATATCTTCCTCCAACTTCCCCCAAATCTGCTCTTGATGCTACCTCAACCACTATCCGGCAAAAATTGTTGCTCAGGAAACGTTCTTCTGCCTCTCCTGTAATACTGCTGTAGTGTGCTGCTATTTTTAGGAGAAAAAAGGAGGTGGTAAGGGAATGAAAGGCTGCCAGCTCCAGCTGTACAAGAATAATGCTCCAGTACAGTGGAAACTACATTACAGTGTTTCTCTTTAAGCACATATAATTGACCAAAACCTTAGTCTTCTGGAATGATCTAAATGGGAAAGATAGAAGAAATGGAAAAGACAAACTCCAAGGTTAAAAAAAACCCCTTGTCATCTCACTTTACCTTTCAATCCTACAGCTGGGCTCTTCCTTCTGGGGCTGTTCTTGAGATTTTACAACAGCATTGCCCAGTTAGACACATGATTAAAGTAGCAACATACTGCCACTATCCTAGAATAATTTAGGTTGGAAGGGACCTTAAAACTCACCAAGTTCCAGCGCCCTTGCCATGGACAGGGACACCTTCCGCTAGACTGGGTTGCTTAAAGCCCCATCCAATCTTGCCTTGAGCACCTGGCCTTTGGCAATGCTTTCAGGCACATGGTGTGAATCTTCCAGTGTTCTGGACAGGTCCAGGAGTTGAATTTTATGATCCCTGATGGGGCCTTCCTACTCAGTATATTCTATGATTTTATGACTTTCAGGGATGGGGCATCCACAACTTCTCTAGAAAACCTGGCTATTCTTCCTTGTCCTATCACTACATGCTCATGTAAAAAATCCCTCCATCTTTTCTGTAAGGCTCCTTAAATGTCCCAATGCAGTCTCCCCAGAGCCTTTCTGCTCCAGTCTGAACAACCCCAACTCTTTTAGTCTGTCTTCTTAGCAGAGGTGTTCCAGCCCTCTGATCACATTCATGGCCCTCCTCTGTATCTGCTCCAACAGGTCTAAACTTCTCCTGTGCTGGGGAGCCAGAGAGGGAAGCAATATTCCAGGTAAGGTCTCATGAGAGCAGAACCACATCCCTCAGCTGGTTGGCCACACTGCTTTTGATGAAGCCCAGGATGCTGTTGGCTTTCTGGACTGTGATCATGCCTTGCTGTCATGTTGAGCTTCTCTTACACAAACACCTCCAAGTATTTCTCCTCAGGCCTGTTCTCAATCCATCTCTCAGCCGGTATTTGAGCTTGGATTTTTCCTGACCCCTGTGCAGGGCCTTGCACTTGACCTTGCTGAACTTCAAGAGGTTCACTTGGGCCCACCTCTCCAGCCTGTCAAGGTCCCTCTGAATGCCATTCCTTCCCTCCAGCACCTTGGTGTCAGCAAACTGCACGATCATTAAAAAATGATCAATTAAGAAACCTGCTTACAAGAAGCCACTTCACCTTGTGCCAGCCCCTCAAGTGGAAGTGAGACCTGTGTTTTATGCCTGCTCCCAGACAAAGTGACATGCTAACCTCCAAAAAGGCAGCTGCCCATCATTCCCCAACCTCCCCAGCCAATGCCGGTGCCAGACACCACACACAGAGGGCTCTGTGCAACCAGTGCCTGGACTATCAAACCATCAGACCAAACTAAAAGACCCTGCTTTCCTGAGCACACACTTTTATACATCACCCACTGACTTTATCAAACCTGGTATTTACTGATATGTAAGGTTAGGAACCACTACCAGGAACAAAGTAGAGGTATCAGTTTTTTTGCTACAAATAATTCTCACAGGCAAGCAGTGATGTTTCTCTTTGTATATATGCATATGTCCATGTATGGACTCCAGTGCATCTGTGGGGCACCTTCTGGAATCACACCGTGCTGGGAGCAGAGGGGCTAAGCTCCGTCTGCCCCAACAGTTGCTCTGCAACAGCAGTAATTTAATAGAAAGAAGAGAGTGATAAATACAGAGCACCTGGTGAAGTAATCATTTCCAGTGTCCTTAGAAAGATTTCAGCTTCCTGACCTAAGCTACAATTTGGCTGGGTCAGATTTTGATCCCTCCATCTAAACCAAACTGAGCCTTGCTTCACAGCCAGGCTTACCGATTTCCGTGGGAAGACTGGCGGACTAAGATACTCCCCAACATGAGTCAGGGTGCAAGAACAGGTCTCTCAGTTAGTATAAACATATGTTTCCTAGGTCTGGAAGAGCTGGTGTGTTTTTTTGTTTGTTTTTTTTTTTTTCTTCTTCTTCACAGCCTGTTTGCATTTCCTGGTTTATTAAACTAGACTTTATTTGCAGCCAATACATCCTAGGGAACTGGAGGTGTTACACATAATTGCCCTCAGATTCATAAAGACTAAACAAAGCAACCTCCACCACCAAGAAGTCCCCCTGCTCCATTGCTACCAGCAGTGTCAAGTTCCCTGGATGCCATGAGTGGTGTCAGCTCCTGCCACCAGGGAAAGGGCTGCTGGTGCACCCCAGCATGTGGCTGTCTCCCAGGATTTACTCACCTCCTCCTGGGAGGTGGAGAGTGCTGTGACTGAGCTGCTTCAAGGGATGAAGCTCTGAGGATAAGGAATATAAAGGAATAATCCCAAATGAGGAGGAGGAGAAGCAAGCGAGTGGCCAAGTACTTGGCCACTTTCTTGGGTGATGGGAAAAATGGAGAGTGCCAGAGGACAGGGTTCTCTAGGGATTCCACCAAGGAGCCCAAAGACAGGGGGATCCAGCCAGTAATTTCAGCCAGGGAAAGGGGACATGCAGGGGGAGCAATAGGCAAGAGCTTGACTGGAGGAGCAGGACACGACTACAGAGTGGAAGAAAACCACAGGCCTAAGTGTGCAGCTTGCCCTAGCCTGATCTGGGCCAGGACCAGGTGTTTTCCCTACTTCTATCCCATGAACATCCACTGCTCATCAACAGGGCTCCAAACAAAAGCCCACCAGGGTCAGCTGTTGCCACCTCAAATTATTCACTCACTTGCTACCTGCAGCCCATCTGGGAACAAAAACCAACTCCTGTTTTGGGAAAAAGGCTGCAGTAAAAGCCAGGCAATGAGCACATGCTACACCTTTGTAGTCCCAAATTTAACATAGCCCTAAATCAAAATCATCAACCATTCTCTATCCCACACAGGAGCTTTCTTCTCCCAAGTCTCACCTAATAGAGCAATGCTGTGACTGCTTGCCCCTGACCCATTTGCCAATAAACATCTGTTTCTTACAAATACCCGCACATGAACAGGTATTCAAAATTGTATCCTGCTTTTTCCTCTTCACATTCCCTTACCCTTTCTGAATTTTTTTTATATTCACATATGCTTTCCATTTATTCTAGCCCTTTATCCCCAACACATGCTCCAAGTCCCCAGTTTCTACATTCTTTTTTAACCCTTTAAACTGAAAGACTTTTCTCAGTGGGATCAAACATGCAGTGGAGGATCCTCATGCAGATTTCAGTACTTCTTTTGTTTCTCAGCTTGCTAACAGATCAGTTTTGATAGTGAAGCCACTGAAAAGGAGTCTCTGTCTGTGGCACACAAAGTATTTCCAAGATCTATAAAGGAAAGGGTAAAAATTGATGAGGTCTATGTAGAAAAGCCACTTTTTTTTGTTCTGCGTACTTCTTAAACTTTCATTTATGTAATACTCTTTCATATACTGCATCCCATAGGATGCAAATAGATTCATGATTTAATAGATTATAATTTCCTTTTTGCTTTTACCCACTTTATACAAGAACAGCCAGCTCCACTGATACAAAGTAAAATTTAAAGATTTCATTTTCCTCCAGAGACAAAAAGCTGACAATTACTCAAATTGCATTATATCAATTACTCAGGAAGGGTGCAGGAGATATTGATTTTGCTGCCTATACAGCACACTGTCTCAGATTAACTCAGTTGTCCCAAATACTGACCCATTTCTGCTTTTCCAGAGCTACTCAGTCCTCAGCAATCCTCCCGAGCTTCCTCTGCACTGATGGTGATGGTGACAACGATTGAGAGTGGCAGGGCAGGGAGCAAAGGGCCTGTAGGTTTTCTCTTACCAAAGCCAGGGAAAGTGCTTATGCTCCTCTTCTCCACTACCTGGGCTGTTCCCTTTAAGAAATGGAGATCTTCCCAAAGCAAACAAGCCTTTCTCTTTGGGTGTTTCGAGCCAGCTATTGAGAGAGGCAGCGCTATGTGTCCATATACTCATTTAGACTTGGACCATTCCCCAGCCATTATAAATGGCTAACACTGGAGATTGAAAATTTAGAGAAACATGCAATAAAAGCTAGCTAATCTATCATTCTTCCAGTGGTTCATCTCTTTTAAAGACTTCCTTTAAGCTACTGACTCAAACTGCTTAGTGATGCTTATTTAAGTCTAGTTCTGGGTAACACTCTTATACTCTACAACTTTTATACAAAATAGAAACAATCCATCATCCAGAAAAAACACTTTCAGTCTAATTTTCAGCTTAGTTGACAGCAATCATATTTTTCAGTTATATGCATGCATTTATATTCACTTGATTAGAGAGAAATTTTGTTTGAACAAAACACTTTGAACATTCAAACACTGCAGTCATAACATATTTCCTGTAAAAATGTGATAAATAAGATGCTAAACCACAAAATCCTAGGGCCATGCTATACACATTGAGAAAACACAATCCTGCAGACTCACAACAGCCCTCCCTGCATAGACTGACCCTTTGTTTTCAAAGCCCAACTTATATTAAACATGCACTGAACGCACACAGATTCTCAGCCAAGGATGTACTTTGATGTGACAAAGTCACATAGTTTCACACTTTTGTGTTGAAAACGCTGTAGCCCAAGAAATAAAGCTGATGCTTCATCTCATGAGAGACAAGAAGTCTTTTATAACCACTTATAAATGGTTTGATGTTTTCCCTCAGACAACAAGCAGTCATTTACTGGTACATGAGATTTCCATGAAAAGAGTCTGAATGTCACCCACCGTGAATAACACATTTAACACATTTCAAGAACTTTCTGTTAACTCATAATCATGCCTGAAATACAAAAAAAAGTGACATTTTACATATTTTAGGAAAACAACCATGCATAACCCCCATGAAATTCACAACCATGCATCAAACAACAAACATAGTAAACATAGGTGCGACCACGCTGCTGTGGGACAAATCTACCATCACCTACCCCTTCCCGGATTTCAAAGAAAAATCTCTGAATAACAATGATTTCTCATTAAAGACTAAATATTCAGCAGATTTCCACTACAGACAAGAAAAGATTTCATCCCGATTAAATGAAACATTACGTAAGTTGTAGCTTCACCTTCACTTGCTCCTTCTGGGAAGAGAGAACAGAACCCGGACCCAACCAGCCCTCTCCAGTTTTGGTGCAGCTCTCCAGCAGCCAGCCACAGCCCTGCCCAGCGAGGAGCCGCCAAGGCTGAGGCGCAGGGGGAGGATGGGGATGGGTGCCACACCCTGCGCCCCCCCTCCCCCGCGGCTCCTCCCCAAGGCTAAACCTGCCCACCGCAGCAGCGGGCTCCCATGGGATGAGCTCCTGATGCGCATCCGACCAGCTCCTCGTCCTATGGGGAAGCCTTTGGGGAGAAAAGGCCATCAGCTGCACCACTAACAGAGGGATGTGACTGCAGGCAATTAGAGAGGGGAGAGGCCGGGGCTGCGCTGGTCTGATAAAATAGAGCCAGTGTATTTTTAATGTTTCCCGATGTGTTTTGTGTTCCCTGCCGCAGCAAGCAGGTCGACAGCACGCCAGCAGCTCAAGGAGCCTTCGCGTTCATGCAGTGCCATAAGGAATAAACTTCCAGCAGCTCTTACCCCAATGCAGTGCTCTCAGGCTCTCCTCTCCTCGCCTGATTGCCATGCAGCTCCCATCCTCACACTAGAGCTGAAACTTTCCAACCCAAGGAGACCAGCATAGCAGTATTTGCCTATACTTTATTATGCATGTACACGCTCAGAGGTGCAGCAAGAGCAGTGAATTTAACAACATCAGTGATGCAGCATGATGATCTTGACCTTTTAATACTCTCTGAAACGACTCTTCTCCATAGAATTAGAGAAAAAGCATACATTCAACTGCATCTGACCTTTACTGGTCCAAGCCTTATGTAGTTTGCTTAAATTCTTATTCTTAATAGGATTTAATAATACTTGCTTTCTTTATAAAAAACCTTTCAGTTTTCTATGGACAGAGACAATTGTTGACAACACTAAAAGTAAAACAAAAAAAGTATCACTCAGCTCACCAGGCTGTAAAAGAACAGATGCGGATGGGACACACCTAACCCGGAGCTTTTTCCCCCCCTTTTTTTTTTTTTTTTTTTTGGCAACCGGGCCTCTGACTTGCAATCATTTTGACAGAAAAACACTGTAAGTAGTTTCCTTCAACTTCGAAGCAATGTGCATGTTCAGTGGAGGAAACAGTTTCCATCTCTGCCTCAAACAGGGGCACACGCCGGAGAACCGCGGTGAGAGTAACAACCGCCTTGACCCAGCGCTTTCCTCCTCCAGCACAGCCCCAAGAGAAATTAAATCGAGAGCACAAGGCCAGACAGGGATGATTTGCTCTTGCGATTTCCACAGGAGTGCAAGTTTTTAAGCTTCTCGCTATATGTGATGAAGTTTCGCCTTTGAATTAAAAATGGGACAACCGAAAAAGACAAAATCCTTTTCCACCGACCCGCACCGGTCCCTCTCTGGCAGCCCAAGGGCGCGGAGCCGCACCCAGGATGCGGGAGCACCGACGGACCCGCTCAGCCCCCACGCTGGTCGCACCCGCGGCTTCTCTATTCCCCTTTCCCCACACACCTGGCACCGACACTTCCACGCCGCGCTCCGCGGGGCCAGGAGGAGGGATGGGGAAGAGTGAGTGAGGGGTTCCAGTGTCCGAGCCGCGCTCCCGAGCACCTGGGGCAGGGAGGCGCGATGGCTCCAGCGCGGGGCGGAGCGGAGCGGGGCAGCCCAGCCCGGCCCGGCCCGGCGGGGCCCCTCGCTGCCGGCCAGGAGGGGGCCGGCGCGGTGCTGCCACTGCAGCGGTCCGGGGCTGCGATGTGCTCCGTGCATAACCACACCCACCGCATTGCAGAAGCCACGGCCCGGGGCGGGGGGGTAGGGGGTAACCCCCCCCCATGGCGAGCAGCGCAGCCCCGGCCGGGCCCCCGCACCGCCCAGGTGTGGCGTCCCCCAGGTGAGCGCGGCACTGGGCGAGGCACGGCCCTAGGGGGGCTGGGGGTGCGCCCCACCACGCCACACGCCTCGCCCGCCCCCCTCCGCCGCCTACAGAAGTTTCCCACAGAAATGCGTATCGTCCTAAAAAAATTAAAATTGCGCTCGCCCTCCCACCGTCCGCCGCCCGGCAGAGCTGCGGCGGGAGCAGCCGAGCCTGTGTGTGTCCCCGCAGAGCCCCCGCCGCCCTCCCCGCTCTGCGGGGACACCGCTCGCTGCCTGCCCCGGCTCCCCCAGGCAGCCTGGCCGCACGCACACGCCGCCCCCCAACTTAAAAATGGCTCCTAAGAATGATGTAGATATATATATATACACATATATATTTATATATGTCTATATATACACACACACGCGTATATAAATAATTAGGTATCTATTATAAAAAGGGGGAGATGCGACCTGCCCCCGCCCCCCCGGGCATACCCTCAGCTCCCCGCTGCGGGGAGGGCACCGCGGGCGGCGGGGCCGGAGCGGCGCGGAGCTTCCTCGGCCGCGGAGCGGAGCGCGGGGGCGGCGGGCGCGGGGCTGCTCCCGGCGCGGCGGCGGCCACGCGTCAGCAGCGGCAGCGCAGCCCGGCTCTGCCCAGAGCGAGCCTCCGCCGCTCCCCAGCAAATCAGGGCTGCCGAGGCTCCTCCGGCGAGAGGGAGGGAAAAAGGAAAGGGGAAAAAAAAAAAAAAGGAAAGAAAAAAAAAAAAAAAGAACTGTACGCAGGGGAGAGCGGCAAAAGCTGGATGCCAGCAGGTTTGTGAAGGCAGCCTTCCCGCCGGCCCTACTCTCTGGGCCACCGCAGGCTGCTCTCCGGGCACGGCATAGAGCCACCCCGCCAGCACAGGGATCCCCACCTGTGTCCGGAAGGATTCGGCCGGTTTTTGGCTCAGCTAAATGAATCCCTGTATTTAGGGAGATGAGTATAGCTGCAGCAGTTTCAGGCAAACCCCTGCGATTGAGAAGCTCCCTGTCAGCTTAAAAGCAGCAAGCTGTGAGCTGGCAAGATCTAGCTTTGAATTACATGTGGGGGTTTTAATGGGGGGGCCTTTTCAATTTTAATTTTCAGTGACAAACTACATGTTCTTAAAATATGAACCATATTTCCCTCAAGAAGATTGCCAAAGTATAAAAAAAAAAAGAATAAAATATAAGTCCTGTTGCACATCAGCTCCTGATCCAAAAGGGATAATGTGAAACCAAAGATGACTTTGAAGTTTGTACTCCAGTACAGACCACAACATGCCACATGTCAGAAAGCATCAAAAATTTGTAGCGCATACAAAAGTAGTTTGGGAGGGGATTAATCTGACTTGCACCATTCCAGTATGGTAAATACATAGCTCCTCTTAGAGCACAAAACTGACTTCTCCCTTCTACACACACAGGAGTGGCTGTTGGGTTTGAGACTGCTGCATCACCGTGCTCAGAGGCACTGCTCCTTTGCTTCTCTAGGGGACCAGAAGCAGCTGAACGTGCTCTTTTCTGGAGGAGGAATTGACCACAGGAAGGGCAGTGATGGCTTGGCTGCAGAAAAGTGACAGATGAACACGGTCTGATGCTGCACCTTCAATCCTGGTACAGTGAAGTGGATAAATGAGGCTTATTCTCTCTTTAGATAGGGCACTTACAGAGATCCCAAAGCTTATGAGATCCAAATCATACTCAGGACTCCGACATGAATCAAGGGGAGAGGGAGGGGCAGGGAACAGCTCTTTTAATTAGCAGCATTTCTGGGGGATTTAAGAAGAGAAGGAGGTTTTGACAGTAGGCAGAATCATACCATTTCTCAGATCTGCAAAACTGTGCTGCTCTGTATTTCACGTGGAATTGTAGCCAGCCACACACTGCCCTCTTCACCTGCTCTGCAAGAGTGCCTGGCACACTGTAATGTGCCTGAGAAGGAAAGAGAATTCAAAAGGAAAATGCATGCCATCAACTAAGAGAGGCATACCTCTGGTCACGCAGTTGAAATAACAAGACTTGTATACGGTTTTCCACCAGGAGCTCTGGAAGCCATCACAAATCACAAGGGAACGGACTTGACAGCTAAGATGCACATTAGAGTTAACAAGGTTTGATTTGAAAAAAAATAAAACAAAACAAGAGGAAAGTAAGAAAAGGGCTGACTTGCTCTGAATCAAATTGAGTCTCAAAAGCAAACTAGGAGACTTGAGAAATATTTGTGAAAAAACAGCAAGAATTTACCAGCTCAGTCTTTGGCAGCTCTTGCACTGCCCATTACAGAGGAAGGTGTTGACATCACTTTTATGCAGACACATCACAGGAGTTATTAGTGCTCCCCAGCCACCCATGTCGTCCTTGAGCAGTACTGCAGGCAGATTTACCCCACAGTTACACTATTCTCTGTGATCCCTTTTGTGGATATTCTGCATACATAATGGCATCTTTCATCTGAGGCTCTAGAAGACTTCCAGCACATTGACTTAACCTCAAAGCATCAAGTGGTATTAACAGGCTGCTCCTACAAACAAGAAATCTTTGCAACAGATTAAAGGCAGCTGGTACCTCTGGGCTACCAACATGGGCCTAAGTTTCAGAGCTCTCAAGAGCTCTCAACACAGTATGTTTTTTTATTTTCAAATCCTAATTTCTAATTCCAAAGTGGATTTGTTGCCCCACTTGTCAGGACTTTTGTCAAAAGAAAGCTCCAAGGAAGTTTAGGTTTCCATTATTCAGCATTTTAATTTTTTAAATTTTTTTTCAGTAATTTATAGCAAGCCTGAATCCATACTCTTCTTACATGGGTGGGAAATGTGAATAACCCCCCTGCACTTCACTGGAATTAACATAGTGTCCATTTACAGAAAAGGAAGACACCAGATGACAAGTCCAGGTAGTATGAGAAGAGACTGATCTCCTGCCTTACTATGGGACAATAACTTTATTTTTGCTATTTTCTTTTCTTTCTGGAGGTGGTGCTTCACACCTAGATGTCAGGAGCAAATGAGTTCCATTCAACTCCCAACACATCAGGTTTGGTGCAGCCCAAGGCAACCCCTTCTCACCTCCACATAAGGCCCTGCTGGCAGCAAGTCACACAGCCCTTACTGCCTGCCATGGAGGAGTTTTTAACTCCTACATTCTGCTTATTTAAAAACAGGACCAGGTTGGGTGGGATGCAGGTGGGATGCCACACACTGACAGCTGCTCTGAACGCACAGCCTTTGAACCCCTCCACACGCTCTGCTCTAGACATGAGCTCCCTGGGTGCTACCACCCACACACCATCTCCTCTTTATTTCAGTGACTGCAGAACACTTCTCCCACCCTGCTCCTCTTACACCATCCCCTTTCCTCTTCTCATATCCAGTTTGGCCCATTCTCCCCCTCTCTCTCTATTAGCACCATACCTATTGGCCAGGGATTTCCCAGACATCTATTCCTCCTCAGCCCTTACGAGAGGCATCTCTTCATCTTCCCTCTAAAGCAGTTTTCCTTCCCCTCATACCATATATCTTCCCCATATTTTCTCCATTTTCTGTATTGAGATGTCAGGACCCAACTGTATGAGCAAGAGTCAGAATCACCCAGGAGAATGACCCACAGCTGGGGAAGGGGGTAAAATAGGTGGAAAGTTCAGCCTTCCATTCTCCCCTCTATCCATACACCCCTTTTGCCCTTCCAGTTTCTCAGCTTTGGTAAACACTTGCAACTTGCTTGGGAAAGCCCTTCAAAGGGAGGAAGAAAAAGCCACAGAAGAAATAATAGCAAACATGAAGCAGGTAAATTAAAGGTGGGGAAGGAAAAGGTGTCAACACACACACACACACACCCCTTCCCCACAGGGTTCCACTCAGAGGAAAACAGTGGTAAGGAAAACAGGCCTGTGCAAAGCATTTGGCCACTACAAGGACTTTTTTTTATAGGGGAGAGGAATGGGGAGACACATGGTCTCTGCCAGGAAAAGATGAATAGGCAACCCTGGAAGAACAGGGACAAGGATTATTGCCCAGCTCTGGGAACTGATGCCTAAAACATTCTTGTGATTCTCTAATTGATTGGACATGGCATTCAAAATAGCACATAACAGAAAAGCAAGACACAAAAATGCTATCAAACTCAGCAAAAAGCCGTCTTAAGTCCAGCCAATGATGAATTAGCTGGGCACAGCACTTTGAGAAATGGCAAGTACTATAAAAGTCCTAGCATTAATACAGCATTATTAAGAAGATACTTCTTAGCAGACAGGAGCTTGGCACTATCTGTCTAGACGGGCAGATGGGTTTGGAGTCAAACTGATTTTTTTTTCTTTTTTTTTTTTTATTATTACCGTATCCACTTCCATTTATTAAAAGCAAACCATTCTGTCCATGACTCATGCAGCTTAACTTTCTGCATGGCAATGAAACAAAATTCTCATAATTAAGAATGATCACTGTGAACAGATGAAGGTAAGATTTAGAAATCAAACCAAATTTTCTATTTCTGTCTTCACTCACTACAAACATAATGCCGACTAATTGGCCAATATTACCATTGCCTTCAAATATGTCAGTAGTAAACCTGTAGATGAGCTATCCTTAAGCAGAACTCAGTGACACAGCAGGTTAGATTCATTCTTGACACTGGTTTACTGACCTCAGAGAAGAGATTTATGTGGTCTGTTGTCTGTAACTCTCTGCCAGTCACTGCCAAATCCACCCCATTTTAAGACTACCGAAGGAACAATAAGTAAATTTGGCCCCAGCACTGTGCAACTGAAATCCTGCCCATAGAAGATTTACTGCAATTAATTCAGCACTGCCCTTTGCCACTTTCATATCTGTGGCTACTTTCTGGCTGAAAGCATTAACTGGATTATCAAGGATTACCTCCTGCTGCAGTTCTCCAGCCCCCATTATGATCCAAAGGGAGTCACATTTTATAGATACATGATGCTTTGGGATGAACCAGAGGCTGTGACCAAAACATATGAGAGTTACCTTTCAGAGAGAATAATAAACTGAAGCTTTGAATCACAGTTAAGGTTTTAATTTTTTTATTTATTTTGTTTATTCATAGTCATTAATACGGTTTAACTGTAGCTTGATTTAATATATGCTGACTACAGGAAACCGACAGTACAATATGCAGTCAGTACAAATTTATTTTCATTTCATTAGTGTTCCTGAACAGCCCAACAATAAGGGAGGCAAGGACAATTTTCATTTTCCAGTAGCAGCTCTAGGACCACAAACTTCCCAGATGGCAACCATCTCTATGGAGGTCAACACAGACTATTTTCCTTTACTAGGTTGCCTCCTTCCTTCTTTTCCATACCATTAAACCCAGTCTTGCATTTTAGTTATAAAACTATTTTTAGCTCTTCTATGTCTTTTCATCTAATTCAGAGAAAGATTTAAGATGAAGTTTACCTAAGCATAAGCTAGAGTCTCACTGAGTCAAAGAAGAATCAATTCTCAAATTTATGGACTACTATCAGAAATAGAAATGCCATCCTGAATCATAACTGCCTTCTACAAATCCCATGAGGAAGATGTCTCTTCCTCATGACACCTATAATAAAATGGCTTGCAGTGGCCAGGTTAATAGGCATAGCCCCCAACTGCTTTCATATCATTTGTCTTCGTTAGCTGCAAGATTTACCAGGGAGAGAAGGAACTTTAATGAGTGTTTGCATAGCACCCAACACAGTTCAGCTCTCATCCTAATTAAGGTTAAAAGCAATTAAGGGAAGCAGTAGTAGATTCTTGTTTAAAATACAATGAATGTTTATGTTTATCATCATACTAAAATGTTATTGGGAAAGGATAAGAAGGCCTGCTTGAAACAGAACACATTTATCCTTTATCTGTGTTGTCTTATAGGCTAAGATGTCCCAGGTTGCTTTCTTCAATGGTTGAAGGATTCCTTTAGGCTCAAGGATTCCTTACAATTGAAACATTTCTGGCCTGGCATGTCTAAACAAGAACTTTAGGTTCACTATCTTTCCTGTTGAGCTATCCCTCTCTATTTTTAATCTCCCAGAGTGACAGAAGAGTAGAAAAACCCAGATTGGACAACAATAAGTAAACTCTCAGAAAGAGGAAGGGCTGGTGTTTTTAATCTATCAAATATACTTTTTGAAGAAAACAACAGCAACAAAGCAAACCCCCAATTTATGCACTGTAATTTCTCTGTCTCTAATTAGGAAAGTGCACAGTTGTTCCCAGTATGCTGCCTCATCTTGCTCTTACATCTTCCCTTGCACAAAACTTTACAGCAGAAGTGGCTGCTCTTCACAAAACAAGGACCTGGGGCTGTGCCCGGTGGCTCCAAGCCCACCAAGCCAGATGTCACCCTTGTTCCTCACAGCCTGTCCCTGGCCCAGTTTGCCACATTCTCCCAGTTAGACATCTGCAATACCAACAGGAGAAACCTCTTTATCAATCCACAATTTCTCAGTTGCTCCTTCCCACCTCCACCTCCTGCCCCTTTCACTAAGCCACTCCAAATATTTATTAAGTCTGTGGGAAGAAGCAGGCAAACCCTTTCAAGTTAGAACTGAAAATAGAGGAGAAGCAATAAATCTGATCAATTGCTCACTATGATTTCCTGTGAGAGCTCATCAATATGAGACTGAGGAGTGGGTGCTGTGGTGTGACATGAGCAGTGAAAATGACAGCAATATCACACCACTGCCTCTGTCAGGGGCCATGCCAGCTTGTGCTGGCATCAGATGATGTTGGGCATCAGCCTTTATTTATGTGAGCAACTGATCAAAATTATACCTTTATCCTTCAGCCCCCACCTGAGTGGGGCTCACAGGGGCTGGCCCAGCACCAGCAAACAGCCTCTGCACATAGCCAGGAGCTCCTCCACCTGAAATTCATAGCTGCTCAGACACTTTCAAAATGCATTAAAACATCATCTGATCCAGATTACAGTTTAAGTCTCACATCCAATTCATGGGACACTGCCAGTTAACATGAAGGTAGTGAAGAGACATTCATTCCTTCCTTCTGCTTCAACAGCTTACTCCCTCTGCAACTCGCTCTCACTATCAGTACTCATGGGGAAAAATCAGAAGTTACTCACTGATACAGGGTATTTGTGTTTTTTCCTCAGCAAATATAGTGGCATACCTTAAAGTTACATGCCTTGTGTGTACCCAGCAAATTGTATATCAGGATAGAAAGTAGCAGAGGGTCACACTCCACTGTCTTCTTTCTAACTGAAATGCAGCCAGTTGCTAACTTGACACAGACCTACAAAACAGCTCTGTGATATCTGCCTTGGAATCTCTGAAGGGTAAATCCTCTTAATAGCATCAAAATGACACTGGTACAGTTGGGGGGGTGGGGAAAGGCAATACACACCATAACAAACCATCATCTTCAACTTACAGCTTTAAACCAAACAAATTTTACTCACCCAAATGATAAATGGTATGTGTCTGTCCCCTAGGCACCAAAAAATAGCCAGAAAGGCATCTCAGCCTCTCACCTTTTGAAAAGCTTTTTACACTTTTCAAATAACAAGTATCATGAACAGCCTCTCACAGTGCAAATGTTTAATTTATCACACATCCCTTGAAACAATAATTTTAGGACTGGGTTTACTTGGTGACCACCAGGCTCTGCTCCCAGTCAGCTTGTGTGCAAACATCTGTCCAGCTGCTCCCACAGAAACGCATGCACAGCCCAAAGTTGCCAAGCAACGTCCTCGATGCCTTAAGCATCAGGCCAGCTCGCCTGCTTTAAAAAAGTTACTCAGAAAAATAGGCTGATAGGAATGCACAAGCTTACATAAGGATCCTGCATTTAGAAGAAGAGATGCTCTGCTGCTTTCCCAGGAAATTAATTTTTGGGTGCACAATTTTTTTTGGTAGAAAAGTAAATGTCATAATTTCTGTCATCACATTCAAGAAAAAGAAAAAAAAAAAAAAAAACAAACCAAAACTAAAACAATTTGTGTGCTGAAGTTTCTAAGGTTTCTAAACTAAAACAGGAACAAATATTCAGGTTGAAAAATCTATTTGCTGAGCAAAACCACACAAAGCACACACTGCCTTTCCATTCCTTACCCAAATCCAGGAATAAGCAAGCATCCCTTCAGTGTACCTGAGGGCTGACACAGAACCACTGGTGACAGTTAAAGTCAAGCACATGTCAGTGGTTTCAAATCCATAACTAAAATAATATATTTACAAAGGGCCTGTGAACCAAAGAGTTCCAGGCTATAGTCTCCTCCACATTTGAACTAATTTTTCTCAAACTTCAGTCAAATTATTTCCAAGGCCCTCTTAAACACACCAACCAGAGTAGCCTAGCCCTCCCACTTTTCAGGGTTTTAATGTAGCTCCTCTCTCAAAACAAAGTAACAAACAGAAAAAGTAGGACTGGAATCTCTGTTTCAAGATAAAATCATGTCGACAGATTTTGTCAGGGCTTACACACAGGGCTGGTCCTCAGTTTGCCAACTTGCCCGTTCTACTCCGATGGCACCATGGTAATGGATTGCATCACTCTGCACTTGGGTATCTTGACCCATCTGCTTAGGAGAAATTTGCAATTGCCATTGCACCCGTTACCATGCACCATGAACAGCCCTTTCTCAAGCAAAGCAACCAGACCTTGTTGATGCTTGAGGTGCCAGACAAGGGCAACAAGGCTGGAAAAGGAGCATTTTCAGTTTAAGACATTGTTTTCTCCTGACAAGACACACAGTGTAAGACATAATGAAACCTACAAATACTTTCTCAAAGGAAAAACACAGTGGCATTGATACAAAGCACTACATTTACACAATATGCAGTGCACAGTTGTTGCCTTTACAATTGCAAGAAAATTCTATAACTCAATTAGTTTGGAATTAAATGTCCCAAACTTCTCCAATTCTGACTTTGTTATTAAGTCCATTCCTGGAGGTTTGGGCCATTTTACTGCTCTTTGTACAGCAGCTAATCTATAGCCTAAGAGTTATTTTTATAGATGAAAATAACAGAAGAACAGCAGAAGAAAGAAGTTACAAAGAAACACAAGCAAGCCAGATAAATGAACTCATAAAACAGCCTTCAGAGGGTTCAGATGACTTCAATGAGTTGCTCTCCTATCTTCCTTTCACATTTTGGGGAGAAAAATTGGAAAGATGAAAATGAAATATGGGAAAGGTCGCGTTCATAAGGTTTTATTACTGCTCCTAGTCCTCTACACTCCATGCTTGCCCCAGCAAGCTCAGTGCTTTGAGTAGCCCTCTGGATCACTCTACAAGGCAGGCAGGAGCACATGCCCTGGCAGTGTGTGAGCTGACAGGCAGCACTGCTCACGCTGATCATCTATCACCACACACACTGCGATAAATCAAACAGGATCCCTGCCCACTCGGGCTCACACCAAAACAAAACCCGTCCCCTAGACAGAGAGGCAAGCTTTGCTCATCTAGACCATCCATCCTAGACCACCATGGCTACACCACCAGCACTGCTTGTCTTTATTTGTCATGGCACTGCACAGGATGGATTGGAATGCTTAGCATCAAAGATGCTGTGGCAGTGTCTCATGGTGCAGAGCCTCCGTGTCTCTCCCTGCACCAGCCACCCTCTGCTTTGCATTAAGCAATACAAAGTCTTGCTTTATTTTCCTTTGTGGGGGATTCTGCCATGCTTTGAAGGAACCTGAAAGTGATTATACAGAGGAATGATGAAACATGAGCTCTTGTTCTTGTGCTCCAACCAGACAAAAAGGCAGGAGATAGAGTGACTTATTCTTGGAGAACTCAGCCTTGAGTATCCACCACAATTGTGGTGACGCATTTCTTAGGGCGCACAAATGCAAAACCCCTTCAGAGAGCAAGATCATTTTCATGTAGTACTCTGAAATTTTCTTCAAGAAGAAAGTGTTCTCATGTCATCAGTGAATTCCTCACTGGTAGGTTTTCAGTTTGTTTTCCTTTCCCCTATTTTTAATAAGTAGCAAATAATAATGATAAGAACAACAGTAATAATAAACTTTTGATGAGCAATTCTTGGAATGAATAACATGACAAAAGGTCTAGCCTTTGAGAGAAATAAATTTTCTATACTCCACAACACCCATGAAATCAAATACTCTGACTGTCACTATAGCTGTATGTCAGCTATAATGATTAAGGTAAGGACTTCTGAAGTTAAACTCACCAATGATGAATTTACAAAGTAAAGCAAAGCAAAGTTTTGTTTTTCTGTAATTGACTGTGATCTTGAAATGCATGTAAATTACAAGGTCTGTTGCAAAAGCTGCATCATCAATGTGGATATTTTATTCACTTCACTTCAAAGCATCTTTAAAGCTAAAATTATGTTCCCTATTATTTATCAATTTTATTTCAGCTTATCAAATAAAATTTTCACTTTGCAACTTCCCAGACATCCCATTATGTGATGTGTCTAAAGTTTGTATAGAATTCATCAGTCGATGAACACAGCAACGCAATGTTCACCAGGCAATTACAGCATCTGAGAAACTCGCCATAAAACAGCAGTTACCATGCATTATGTACATGCAAACTGAGCCATTATGGTAAGATAATGTAGCATGTTACATCTTAATTTCTTATCTTTGAAGTCCTTAATACCCTCAGCTTTCTCTACCATGAGTACAGCAACTGCTCTTAACCACTTGTTACCTCTTTCAGAACCTGAAACCTATAAAACACTTGCCCTGTGTAAGGAAAAGTTCAGGTTTTTTTGCTTGCTTCCAAGAGAAAAAAAAGTGATGAAGAATAGAGACATTTCTGAAATGCCTACAGCATTACTAAGTTAAATAATAAGGAATATTTTGGATAGGATTTACTTAGACCACAGAAAGCGGTTATAGTTACACTTAGGCCTTTGCAAATATTTGAGAACTTTACAGATGGGGAACAACCGTGCACAGAGATGTCATATTTGAAGCAGAGTGAGAGGGAGAAACAACAGCTTCTTGTAACCACACAGTGAGTGCTGAGCTTGTACGAGCCCAGAGAGCACCTCCACCTCCCACCTGTAGTGGGAACTCACCTCCACAAACCCTGCACTCAAGCTCAAGGGAGCTGGAGAGGTGAAGAACACCTTCAGTGTCCTGGGTACCTGAGCATGACTCCAGAGGATACCAGGATCACACTGCAGGAAGACTTCATCTTAATTATCAAGATATGATCAACCTGGTTCATTATGAAGGACCAACAATTAATCTGACCTGAGAAATCTAGGTTCTGTGGAATAGATGAGATGAAAATACTAAAAAGTGGAGCCAAATAAAACCAGCCTGAAATTTTTATCAGCAGAAGTATTTTGAAAGCATTGCAATGTAGCAATAATGTAATTTCAACTGTATTGTATATTCTCTTTCACAAATTTCCAATGTTCCTATATTTGTTTCTACACTGGGTTCTCTTTATACACATATATTTGGGGATATAAAAATATACCACATATCTTAGATAACTTCAATTCTTTCTTCTTCCTCCCACCTACATCTCTACTTTGCTTAAACCTTATGGTTCCAAAGAGTAGTAAAAAAACTCATGGAAGGGAAGCTGAGTATTGTAACAGCTACTCAAATGAGAAAATTAGACATGGGAAGGAGAGGTGGTATGAATCATGCTGAGTCATGTGACATTTCTTAAATCCCAACAAAGAAAAGTTTTAAAATTTTTTTTAGTTAATAATAGCATTGTATACCTCAGACTCCTTAGTGGACAGACAATATTTGTCTATCTTATTTGACAATAAGCCTGCTCTTACCCAGGCTTCTTATACCTCTATAGACTATAATTTTCCTTACTTTCTGTAGTCTTCATTGTACTCTGATAAAGTTTACTTTCTAGCATAGAAGAAATTCAAAGTAATCATGGCTATGAGAATGAGAAAAAGAAATCAAGACATTTTGTCCAAGTGCTCACTATTACACTGAGAATGCATCCCCCTGTTCTAACACTATTATGTTCTCTAGTAAGTGATTTTATGAAGTGGTATCCTCAAGTTATTCTAAGCAATAGAAGGATATTAAGAAAAAATTTCTTAACTGAAAAAGATAACAAGCACTGGAACAGGCTGTCCACTGAAGTTGTGGAATCTCCATCCCTGTAAGTGTTAAAAAAAACCCCATGTAGATATGGGACTTATGGACATGGTTTAGTGGTGGATTGGGCAGAGCTGGGTTATTGGTTGGACCCAACAGTCCTAGAGGCGTTTTCCAATCTTAATGATTCTATGATTTTCAAGACCAGAATCAGAGCCAGCAGTTTGCTTAAACAAACAGGTTTCAAATCAGATTTGAAAGCTGCACTGACTCTGAGCACGCTGGTGAGAGGAAAGGAGGGGTCAGACAGAAGCAGCCCTGCTTCCTCCATACCATTTCCTAACGCATACTCTGCTCTCTGGCAGCAGCCAATAATTATATTGGATTTCACAAGAGGGCTTCTCTGCCTGGACAGTTGGGTCGTTTATAAAACTAGGAATTACAGCAGCATTATAAACCACACAAATAAGCCTCCTCTCTGCTTGTTTGCACGTGGGTTGCCCATCAGCAATACTGACAGGCCTTATCTCAACACATTCTTTTCCAACCAAGCCACTGAGAAACAACAGAGACTTTCTAAACCTGTTTGAAAATCCTATCACTCACTCAACAAGGGCCTTAAACAGACTATCAGGAGTACAACACAGGTGGAAAAAAACCCATAAAGTCTGTTCTATCCATACTGTCTGCCACAGTACCTTTACATAAGCAAACATGCTACTCCTCCCTTCAACAAAGAGGTCTAATCTCAACAGTTCAGTAGGTGAAGTCCTCACTATTCAAAAGGACAGGAAAACTCATCAGTTTAATGATGAAAGGCTGCCCCTGCTCTGTGCAGGGTGGCCAAGCCCAACAAAACCAACAGAAATACAGTGTCAGAGAAACAATGCATTGTCTGACTGCTCTGTTTTGCAAATTAGACAAAGACTATTTTAATAGCTGTACAGTTTTGAGTCAATTCCTTTATTTTCATTTTATCCAAGAGTAGCAATGCTGTATTTGTGGAGAATTTTTTTAATACTTTTTTCTAAATAAATGAAAAGAGTACATTCAAGAGAAAGAGCTAAATTATGCTCAGCAATGAACTAATTATTACAAAATACACACTCATCCCAAAAGAATTCTAGCTTACTATTTCAGCCCATTTGATAATTCAATTCAAATGCAGACAATATTTGAAAATGACACAAACACACCAGCACGTAAAAAGACAGCAATTGTGTTTAATATGGACAGTTAAAACAATTACAGTAATTTCTCATCCAAGCTACGTGTGCAGTTGATTCTGAGTGCATCCCTCAGCATCAGACCCCACAGACCCCCCCAGTGCAGCACATGAAGGTCAGCTGCTCCTAATGCCGGAAATTTAGTGAAACAGCTCGGTTTGTTATTGCATTGGAACTGCCTTTAGTCAGGGCAGCTCACAGCTAAATGGCAGGCAGAGCAAGCAAATTCAATTAAAATAGCTCTGAGGCAAAAAGGAGAAGAGTGTATTAGGAAACTATAAATGGGAATTTAAATGGGTGCTACAAGAGCACGACCAGCCCACATCACAACCCCATCTTTCCCTCTTTCATGCCCATGTTTTTCTCTAACAATGAAGAATATTTTTAAATAGGTTGCTCCGTTTCACAACTTTATCTTATCTTAGCATGCAATGAGCAGACACAGAAGAGCTGGGTTTTCACCAATCCTTCCCTGTTGAAGAGAACTTTCAAAACACGTGGTCTGGACTATCCCTCTTTCCCAAGCATATTTTTTGTCCCCCTCCACAGAGAGGAGGCACAAGGAGCATCCTTTTGGCACGATGCCAGGCTGAGCACAGGCAGGGCATGAGCTGCCATCAGCCTCTGAGTGAAGAGGAAGGGAAGAGTAGGGCACAGCCCCCACAGCTCCAGGGCTGCTCTGCCAGGAACTTCAGAAATTAGCCTGAAAGTTATTCAGGCCAGCAGAAACATTGCCAATATTCACAGATTCACACAGATGGGCACAGAATTTTTTTTTCCTTCCTTTAAATCATTGCAAGACACTGCTCCACATGTGGTCAAGGGTAGTATAATATTTTCTTGGGCTCACAGCTCAGGATGGGAGTAGTTTGGGGCCTATTCCCTAGAGCTGGTTTTAATCTAAAGATCCTAGAGAAGAACATTACCCATGAACTGTGCAGCCTCCCCAAGAGCCTTATCTTCTGTAGTAGGGCTCATCCATGCCTTGTTTTGCAATTATTTGATGCAGTTCCTTCCCTTCATCATTGCTTGTGGCACCACCTTTATTTCCCAGCTGAAGAAAACTATCTAGATAAGCGAGAATCAAACCCTTTTTAGTCTCAACAGATATCAGACAGTCCTACATCATACAGAAGAGCATCAGGAATAAAATTAACATTTTATGTTCCACTACTTCTGTGTCTCTCAATGAGAGCCTCTCTTATTTTTTAATTTTTAAATCAGCTGCCTATGTGTTTACATAACATCTACCCTAGATCCTAACAAAAATTTGTTTTCAGTGGATCTCTGTTGCTACAATAGCTGTGATGTGCAGCTACATCCATCTGCACCAGCACTGGATCAGATGCCAGGACTCATCCAAATTACCAATTCAGTTCTGTTTCCTTGACTCTGCCACAAGTTAAAAAAAAAAGTCATCAAAGCAATGTTCAAGTATCAAGTAAAGCACATTACACAAGTTCAACCTCAAAGTTTTACTTATCAGAGCTAACTAAAAGCAGGCATTTTCTGAACTGATCTAAGTAAAACAAAGTTGTTTGTGGTTGTTGTTTTGCTGTGTTTTTTTCCTTTTTTTCTTTTCTTAGCATCAAAGTTATTTTCTCAAAGCATGGCCAAATTTTCATTGTGGTTTACATGATAGTCTTAATAATCAGAAAACTAATGAACTTGGGATGAAGACAGACCTCAGAGGACAATGAATAAAATCTTTTCTGTCCTTAGTACCATCTACTAGTAGGATCACCTTCCTTTTAAGAAAGATAAAATATTTTTCTCCTGTATTTTCCTTTTTTTTCCCTCACATCCAATTTATTTCACAGTTTTAGTGATCCCTTTCTGATGCCAGTATGAAAATAACAATTTTTTTCCCATTAATACACATAAAGCTACTTTATTATTTCTTCTCTTGTAGCATCTCAAAACTTCAGGCAGTGAAAGGAGCTAAAGCACACTATAATCTTTATACATCAACAACAGGTAGCCCTTGCTTTATACAGCCAGAATTAAGACTAGGAACAGTACTAAAGTGAAATTATTTTGAAACTAAACCCCCTTTTCACAGCGAATCCCAGGAAATTCACATTTCTTTCATGTAATTATGTTTATGTTGTGTCTAGAGCAAGTGAAACTTGGCAGGAGTGCAACACTCAGCAGACAGATATGGCAGCAGGAGAAAAGATAGCAACTCTAAAAATAAAGGCTTCAACAGTATCACAAGCAGGAGCCAAAATTCAGAAGAAACATGTATTCACTATCAGTGAGGTTAAAGAACTGTTGGAAACCCGTGCAGCAGAACAGTCCACCCAGCCTCTGAAAGATAATTTTACCTTTTCTTTAAGCAAACTGGACACGACAACCTGGACTTCTCCTTTTACATCAGTAATGCTGAGTAATGCAAGCAGACTGAGAAGCTTCAGAGGAATCATTAGGGCCAATGCTTACAACAAAAATATTGACCAATCTAATAGGAACACAATTTTATAGATAAAATTACCTACCAGAATACATTAACCTTATAGAAGTCAATACTTAGAAATGGCAGAATTAAGTTGCATTCTACATGCACTATGTTCAACCTTCCTCTTTCTTCTCTTTTTTTTTTTTTTTTTTTTTGGCCAGGAGGGAACTGCTGCCTAGTGGAAAAGGTAAAGAGTATTTAAGGAACTGAGTCATGAGGACAGTGTTATCAATTTCCTCACTTCCTTTCCTGTGGTGCTTAACACTGATAAACGAGCACTGCAAGAACAGCCATCAATACTGATAATTGCCACCTTTCCAACCACATTTTCTGCACAGGGGACTGAGCCACACACATGAATGTCAAAAGCATCCATCAGTTTGGGATGCCCAACTGGTGCCACCCAGGCAAGATCATTTATACCACGTGGTATCTTCTAGCACAATCCCAATACTTTTCAGCTGCAGCTCATTATTTTTGTACTGAAATTCTCAAATCACAGCTCAAACTTCAGAAAAGGAAAAATTCAGATAATTGACATAACCCCAGTAGGGAACTTCAGGGTAATGGACAGGACTGAACGGATCAGTCCAGCCCAGCCTGCTACTTCATCACCCCCATGGCCTTGCCCTATTATCACAGCCCTTCTGCAAAATATAAACAGAAGCTGGTCAGCTTCTGAGCACACCCCTTAACAAGTCCTACCTAGGACAAAGCAAAGAGATCACTCTCTAGTCCCTTCCCCTGACTTTTGTCCTGCTTCCTTCTTTTCCCCCACTTTCTGATCTTCATCACAGTCTCTACTCGGAGGCTTCCCTTCCATCCATGCCTAGTCTTACCAACTTGAACTCAAATCCTCATTAAACTTAAACTTTTTGTGCAGCTCTTCACTCAGTAAGGCCTTGCCAAAAAGCCATGCAGCCTGCCAAGCTAATAGGCTTTGCCTGAAAGCACAAGAACAACAGAACATTTGAGAAAGAACAGAAAAAAATCCTAATATAGGTAAAACAATATATTATCCTTTCATTCCTGAAAACAAGGTTAAGATCATTTTGGCTTGGTAAAAAGCCCAAATCCCTTCTCTTCCCCTCCAGGTGAGACATAGACTCCTTTTGGATAAAAGAGTTAGCTGAAGTATTTCAAATCAGGAGAAATTGTGTTGAAAAACATTTTCCATGAGAAACACCTGACTAGCAGTCTGATAAAAATAAAAGGGTTCAAAAAGCATAGGATTTGAATTGAATCATTGAATAATTATGATTGGAAGAATCAAAATCATTAAGTCCTATCTCCTTGCTGAAAGCAAGGTTAACTTCAAAGTTAGATCAGACTGCTCAAGCATTTGTTCTGTCAAGTTCTGAATACCTTCCAGGATGAAGACTGGATACTCCCTGGGCAACATTTGCTGATATTTGATCATCTTTACAATGAAATTTGGTTTTTTACACCTAGCAGGAAATCCTGCTACCGTACATTTCCAGGATGAGGCTGATCCACCTTATTTATAGACAATTCATAAGATTGCTCTTTGATTACTTTCTTCTCTGAGATATATAAAATCACACTTTCCACCTCTCTTGGTCCTTCATTTTATTCTTCAGCCTCCTTGCTATCTAGATAACCTTCATTCTGAAAATGAAAGCCTTTCTTCCATGGGAACAAACTGGGCATGGGACTCCAAATATAACCTGTCTTTTGCTGACTAGGGGGAACTTCTCTTGACATTCCATCTGTGCTCTTTTTTAAACATGGACATGGTTTAGTGGCAGACTTGGCAGCGTTATTTTTATGGCTGGACTTAATAATCTAAAGGGTCTTTTCCAAGCTAAATGATTTTATGGTCTGTGATTCTGTCGTTGCCCTTCACAGCTGACTTATGTTCAGCTTGTCCACCAAAAGGACTTGTAGGTCCTTTCCTGCAGTCCTGTTACTGAGGCAGCCACTCCCCAGCCACTGCTTATTCCCTCCTAGGTGCAGTTCTCTGCATTTTTCTATGCTGAGCTTCACAGGACTCCCTCTTGTTCCACCAGTGCAGTTTTTTGCGGCTCTCCCTAACTCCTAAAAACTTCATTCCTTTGCATGGCACTGTAATGGTGAATGGGAATCACTTACACTCACCAAGGGAAAAGTCTTTGGAGAATAAAGTCCCTGGCAGGACTGCCCATCTAGACCTGGAACCTAGCACACCTCTTAACAGCTCGTGTCCAAGCCTAGGATTGAGACACTCCTGCTCACTTAGGGAGCCCCTCAGTGCCCACTGCTTTCAAAGGCAGCTCCACTAATGCAGGGCAAACTCTGCAAGTTCATGAAGCCTTCATTAGAAAAGGTCCCCCAAACCACTTCCCACAGAAGGAAAAGGGTATGTTTCTTCCATCATCACTTCTGGAAATATTAACTACCCTCATCTGAAGGCAGACAAAAAATCAACACAAACTAGGAAGTACTAAACCAGATGTGCAACAAGAAGAAATGATGGATCTTTTGGGGAACAAGATGAAGGACGTAGAATTGACAGGTTTCTTTTCCCCCTCTCTGATAAAAGCATGAAGCTGATGGATGATTTTTTTTAAGGAACATATTGTTAAAAATGTTGGCAACATATTATCAACCTCTAGGGTATATTTAATCAATTAAAATGTCTGTCTCTGAAAGAATCAAATTAATATTAGACACAAAAGTTGAAGAAAAAGCAGGAAGCTGGAGAAAGGAATAGGTTTAGCTGATTCATCCCTCTGAGATTCTTGTTTAATTACACTTTGCCCACAATGGAGAATGAATTTGTTTCTCAAGTGTAAAGTTCATGGAAGGTAAATCCATCCATTGCCACTGCAGCAATGTAGGTAGGATGCTGTGTTCCTACAGTATTTAATTGACCCAGTAAGTGATATGACTAGCTTCCCCCCGAGGTCTAATGCATGGCCCCACCCCAAACAGCTGATGGTGATCTCAGCTGGGGTGTAATCACCTCCCACACCAATTGCATTGCTGTTTTGCTGCTTGTCTAACAAAATACTTTAACAGAGTCCCTGCTGTGGCCAGCTTTGCTTCCTCATCATGCTCTGCCCCCTCCCATACTACTAAAGCCCCATGTGCTACATTCCTAGGGGTTTTTTGGTGTGATTGCATTTGGTATCTTGTCCTCTGCTAGAATTCTGAGAGGAGGGCTGCTACAACAGCAGGTGAACTTCACTATTTGTACTTGACACACGTTTCTACTGTGGAACAAAAATAAAAAGGAAAGTTGTTTGCTAGCAGTTCAGCTCCACTTGTGGTTACTGCATTGGATGTCAGGGTCAAAAACTAGATGTGAAAAACACAGATCTGATACTCTCTGTAGGGAGCCAGTTTCTCATCTGTCCCAAGCTGGCACAGCTCCACATAGGCAGTTTGGTTCCCAGTGTAAATGGGCTATAAACATGGCCTTTGCTTTATCTGCGAGGCTTGGGGTATCTTAAATTTGACAGTCACTGAATAAAACCTTACTCTGAAGTTTAGAGGCAAATTATTGAACTGGCTTGGTAAATTACACTTCATTAGCTGTAGGAACATTACAATTTCAGCCTTTGTTATTTGAGCCTTCAATCTGATTTTGTCAAGACTCACTGCACAATTTTCTAAAGCATATTATTCTGAAAGGTTGTGCAAATGGCATAAAAAACAGCAATAGAGTAATGACTTTCTAAGCAATAGCCAGGAGTGGTAGGAATTCATTTTTTCAAAACCAAAATTTTCTAAGGCTTCTCAGATCAAGAGTCCTCAATGACTTCATATTCTCAACCCAAAGTGTAAACCCCAAGGAGTACGGCAATGTGAGAGCTCTGCATTCCTGTTTGTGAGGAGCCTCAGTGAGCTGTGATTTGATATGCATCAAAGCAAAAGAATTGCCAGCTACCAGCAGAAAAGACATCGAAAACAAAGTTTGAATTACTTTTGTAATTCATCAGCTAGGTATTAAGAAAAAGAAAAGAAGAATGACTGATTCAAAGCCTGTAAGGAATTACTAGGTTTAAATTTACCTCTGGAGAGAATGAAATCACATCTGGAGCTTATTAACTTTTTCCACAGAAGCAGAGCATATTCACTTGTGAAATCTTAAACAGCATGAAATGATAGACACGTAAAATAAAATTTTAAAAAAACAGATTCCAATAAAAGATTTTTAAAAGAACAGCTTTAGGCATCATAAAGACTGTGGTCCTACAAAAGTTACTAAAAATTTTTAATGTAGTTTATTCACTTCCTAATATTATTCTGCATATTCTCATATATGATCAGTTTTTGTATTCTGCTGTACTTGAGAAGAGCAACCCCATGACAGTTTTAAGCTGTAGGTTCTAAAACTGGTTGATGTACCTCAAAACCGTGCTCAGAGCACAGCCTTGGCTTGGGAAGTTTTCAGGAACAAGAAGAAATGCAGCCACTGAATTAACACATGATATTTTGGATCACGTTGCTTTTTACCAAAGATGAAAAAGATTTGCATTTGCTTTTGGGTAGCTTCAGAGAATAATTCAAAGAACCAGGCTCAGGTTTCAAAAGCTTAGGGAACCTTATCCAAGAACTCTTTGCCACCACAATCACATGTGACATCAGAGAAGGTACTGAAGCTCCATCTGCCACTCGGAGAACACGCCACACCAAATCCCTTCAGCACCCCAAATCCTTCCTGCTTCAGACTGCTGTCACTGCTGTGCTTGGGCACTACTGGAGCACAATGCCAAGGACACAGGGGCTGTACCTGGATGCTGGCTCACATTAGTTACAAATATCCTACAGAGCCTGAGACAAGGTTTCCCATTCCTGGACCTGCAACACAAGTGAATGAAATCTGTGTTGAGGTGAAGCATACTCTCAAAAAAGCAAAACCAAATCTGAAAAACCTACCAAGAGCTTACTTGTCCTGGCAGATCTGCATTTACTCCTCCCATCACTGTCACTAGAAGCAGAATGAGGCATTTAGGTAGAATAAAAAATAATAGTAAAATGAAAATCAAGTCTGAAAACCTTTGCTGTCATTTCTTTTGGAAGAAGTGGAGGAGGGGGAACACCTAAACCTTAATTTCCTGCTCTAGTTTGAAATTGGTACAAAATGCAGCAAAATAAAGTCCTGCCCAATTATGGAAATTTATGGTGTAAATGAAAAATCTCTGCCAGCACCAGCCAGCACACGAGGCTCCCACCTACTTCAGGATGCCCTGGAACAACCCACCGCTCTATTTGACCTCAGCTTGGTTTGGCCTCATCAAATAAGGACCCCTTCCATTTCTGCAAACACGTTTTTCTCACAAGCAATCATGGCTGAACACCAGAGGAACGTTTTGGCAACAGCAGACAAGAGGCATCAGACAGAGCCATGAAATCATGGAAAATCCAGAGTATTTAAGGAAGTTAATGTCTGTGATTCCCAGAGACGTCACTGTTGGATTTGGAGCGCAGGAGGTTTGCACAGCCACAGCCCAGGCAGCAGCTCTCTGCACAGACCCCAGTGCTGCTATGCCTCATTCTAAAGAAGCTGCTGGATCAACAAAGCAAAGCATCCACAGCATGCAGCCCCAAAGGCTGCCATGCACTCACAGATATTTCATCTGTGGTTCCTGCCACCAGAGAATTTCTCTGATTCACAGCAGGGAGGCCTCACTGAGCAGCTAGAACACTCCCATCAGGTCATCAGCACTAACTGAGAGGAGGAAAAGAGCAATTTTAATGTAGCATAGCCTAGGAATTTAATCCAAGCCTCCTGAGCAGGGTTCAATTCTCCAGGAGGCTGGAGAATTATTTCACCTTACCAAAACCATCTTTGTTCTCCTGAGCGCTTCCTAATCCACAAAGTGTGTAAAATATTCTAATCTCATAAGCACAACAGGGTTCTCTATCAAAACCAAAACCATAGCCCACGCCTTCCTCCCCCTCCCCCAAAAAATAACAAACCCAAAACAAATCAAAACAAACCTAAACTCAACCTACTAAAGAGCTCTGCCATTACTGAAAACAGAGATAACCCAACCCTACTCACCAGTGGCACCCACATTGTGAAAAGCTCAAAATTCTCTGAATCTTTACACTATAACAATGAAGGTTATAAGCTCAAGGTGATACCTTTAGACATTTTATTCCCATTCCTCTTAGCATGTTTTGTAAAAATGCCACGTGTACTGTATAGGTCAAAAAGTCAGTCCAGAAAATTCTACATGCAAGACATGAATAAACCAGATCTTTATCTAAATCGTTATAGTGTTATACAGAGGGTAAAAACATTTGCATATAAGGAAACAATGTGTTTCTACAAAGAACTTGCAGGAACTTGCAGTCACCAGCTGGTCAGCAGCAGAGCTGTTTCAAACTTACCTTAGGTTTTCAGCAATATCCACGTTCCTAAATTGTGAATTTGAGAGACACACAGACTTAAGAAACAAAAATTATTCACCTCTGAAACCAAACTACAGAAAAAGACTTACACATAATTCACATTCGTGCTTTTAAAGTACATTCCTCACATCTCACAATCAATTTTATCTTATACTCTCACTTCCCTTTCCAAAATTCCCAATACCAGGGATGGAACACATATCAATATCACAGAAAATACCATTGCAACACACTTTTTTTGGAGGAAAAGTAAAATTAAGAAAGCATGTTTAACTTCTTCCCAAAGGATCAAGAGTTCCAGGCAGCAAAAATTGCTCACCAGAGCTGTCACAGGGGTAGAGATTTTTGAGGATCTGCACCAAACCTGCAGGAATGCAAGAGCCTTCCCTGTAGTCAGCTGGCTGTCAAAGAGCAATGGATTACTTAGCCAAATTACAGGAAAAACCAATTTTGAGGTGATTTGTTTGATTTTAAATCCCGATTGTGACTCAAAACAATCTCCCTTAACCTCATCCTGGTACCACTGTAAGAGACTTCATTAGGACTTGTGTTTCCATTAGACAAAAAAAAACCGCAATCAAACCCTCCAGTTTTGCCTGTGTAAAGAGCAGCTGCACTTTGCCGGGACACCCAAGATTGAACCAGAGCCTCTACTTACCCTGACTGACAAAATGAAGTTTCACAACAGAAGTAGGAAATGGAGAAAAGTCTCCATCTGGGCTGACCCATGGATACTTTTCCTCCACTTGTATGGAATAATTTATCCATGTATACACAGCCAGAGCACAGTATTGGAGAATATGACATTTTTTATTAGTTCTTAATGTTTTACTATCTGTCCATGCCAAGATAACCACAGATCATATCTCATCAAATGCATAACGAGCCAAATTATTCTCTACCACTGTAAATCAGTGAAGGTCCATTGATCTCATTACAGGAGAGCAATTTACACTTGCAAAGAAGGTGGGGGAATACTTCTAAATGAGGAAAGAGGACAAACCCTTTAATCATGGGAAACCCAATTCAGGAACAAAATGCACACAGAAAAAAAAAAGGCTTTTGTTTTGGTTTTTTTAGCTGAACAGCTATGTTTATACCAAATATTCACACTCAAGAGTTAAATAGTTTAAGAACAACTTACTGGGCTTCAGAGACTTTGAGGACTCTCTGCAGTGTTTGCAGAGTTGAATAAAAGCAGTTTCCTTTCCCTGCAAAGCCACCAATGCCTGGGACTCACTTGGCATTCCTAAAGCATTCCTCCCTCCATCCCTTGGCAATGATAGCCAGGGCCACTGACCACCAGCCACCCTATTCACCATCTCCTCTGCAGCCACCACGGGTGACACTGCCAAATGCAACACAGAAACCTGAGCAGCACCTCTGCTAATGTAATTGCCAAAGCGTCTGGTGAACTCTGGGCACATGTTTTATAAATTTGGGGCAGGGGGAAGGATTCATGAGCAAATGAGATATCCTGATCTCTCAGGAAAAAGGCTGAGAAGATGCTGAAGGAAGACAATTAATTAGGGGCAATCTCTTCCAATGGTCCTCCCAGGGAGCTGTCATTAAGAAAAATTTTCTCTGCTGGGCAAGAGGCCACAGACACCATCTCTGAGGATGGGATACTTGTAAAACCAATAGTACATTTTTGGGGGATTTCTTGGTTTTTTGGGTTTTTGGGTTTGTTTTTAATGATTTGTGCTGGTATAGTGTTTTCCATCAACTGCTGTTGCTCCAACCAGTGTTGTGTTGAATTGTTACCTTCTGAGACCCACAAAAGAAGATAGGATGTATCTCAGCTCCATACCAGGTAGAATCTACCCTAAAGGGAGAGAAATTTACCTCTCACAAAGCGCTAGCAAAAATAAATAATAATAATAAAATAATAGTTATCATCATCACTGGACTCAAAGCGCACCATCCCAGCTGGGGAAGGCATATGGAAGAAGCTGCAAAGTCTGTACAGAAGAAGTCTCTCTCTGGCACATAGAAGAAAGGATAATAGATCTCTGCATATAAAAGCCCAGCCTCCTGCTGATGGAAATAAGGATGTTTGGATCTGATTAATAACTGCAAAATGCTTTTCTCTGCTTTACAAGAGCCTGTTAATGGTATATTACTTTCATTACCAGGAGGAGGTATGTCACTGTAGGAAGGAACAGCAGTTGCATCCCTCCCAAGTGCTGCTTCAAGGCAGATATTGCAACAGGGGCATAGGACTGGAGCCAGAGCCAATTCCTGGGATGCAGCAGGGCAGGCAGGAGAAGCCCATGGACACCCAGCAGGCCTGTAATTAGCAATTACTGCTTTTCTCTTAGTGTCACCACAAAAGGGAGCCTTTAGAAAGATAAAAAGCTCACAAGAGCCATTTATGAATTTGAGGTACTGGTCTGAAAACTTGACAGTTAATAAAAGTCCTTTTCTGACTATATTTTGTACAGGAACCAGGGGAAAAGGAGAACCTAGAGAAAGGCAGCAAGCAAGAAAAATTGTTTAATATGTAAACAGAAGATTAAAACATAGAAGTTAAGAGGACTACTCTGTATTTTATCAATTGTCAATCTGGAAGAAACATCCAAGTGAAAGCTGAGGTACTGCAGGGAGAGGGAGAAAAGGAACTGGACCATGAACATGAGATGGGGATGGCGGAAAAGAGTTAAGAGAAGGATGCTCTCCTGCTGGACTGGCAGAGCTCCAAGCTAAAAACCATGATACCAGAGGAGGAGAGAATTAATTTATCCACTATCTGCCACACACACACTGCAGGACATTTGTGTTATTCTGCTCAGTGGTGATATTAAAACCTGGGCTATCTTCAGGCTGCCATTTAACCATGGTTAGAAAGAAAATCTCCAGAAGGTAAAATCTTGTAGCATAGGAGCAAGCACCAGCAGTTCCTGAGGAAGTGCAAGGGAAGGATGTTTTCACCAGCAGTAGTGATATATATTCTTTCAATCCACAAGTAGATCTTTATGTTTCTGGCCAAAACACAAATTCTCGTTCAAAACACAGTACCCCATGATGGATGAAAGAAGTGTTCATGCTGTATGTACAAAATGAATATAAAAATAGTTAAGCTGCTGTAATTCAGTGTATTCCTATTCAATAGTTCAGATTTGATATAATAATAAAAATTATTTAGAGAATAACTGTGATGAGCCAGAAAAGTACTGATTCATTTGTGCCTGACATAAGAACAAATCTAACTGCATTAAAATGAAATAATTAAAGTTTCTTCCAGTAAATATGAACATTTGGAAAATACACATCAGTAACTAAAATGTTAACTTTATTGCAATGATTTTCTTCTCCCCATGAGACACCATGTACATATCTAAGGTTGGCATCAGACATCAATTACGGGCAGGGAACATTCTGTAGAGGTTAAAAAACAAAAGCTGTCTTTGGTGACCACTCTAGATAGCAACAGCAAGCCAAATGGCTCTACTTCTGGGACACGTCCAAATCAGTTCTCAGCCTATAACCACAAGAAAATGCAAGGCTTTTAAAGGGAAACTCATTTTTCAAAACTTTAATGCAGTTCAAAAGATTTGTCCTGGTAAGTGATCCAAACAGAAACAAGCTTTCCAATGCTGCTCTTAGGGTCCTGGGCCTTGTGCTTCCATTCTGATCTCAATCAGAAAGTGGGTCTGCAACACTTTGCTTCAGCTTCAGGAGAGCCACAAAAACCAGAGCAGGAGGGAAATGAAAAGAGCTGGTAAATGCGAACATAGCATTTAAATTAGGAAAACTGGGATAAAAGGGAAGAATGGGAAACCATCCAGCCACTTGTGAGTCTGTGCAAAGAGAGTCACCAGCCTTGGCAGCACAGCACCCCATGCAGCTGGCCCAGGGCCAGCAAAGGTGTGGTACAATGGGATGAGGTTGGCAGTGAGGTGGGATCGAAGGGACCCAGGGCTGAGACAATGGGCAGAGCCCTGCCAGAGACAGGAGGACTTGGTGAGAGGCACCTGGGCTTCCTGCAGCATGACAGGAGGGCATGGAAGGACAGCAAGAGCTGGTCACAGTGGGGAGGCACCAAGCACATCAGCAGGTGGAGGTCAGAAGCACTAGATCATGAAGCGAGGGGAAGATCCAAAGGAGACATCTGTATGCAGTGGGGAGGGAAAAGCACATCTGAGTGTTGTAACAAAACAACAGGTCAGGCAAAACCACAGTAAGACTTCAAAGGGAAACCCCAACAAGGAGTTACAAGTGTGCTTTGGGAGGATGGACTGCATTTGTTAAAAAAAGGTTCTCAATTTCTGTCTCATTATTTCCTTCTTCTAATGATAGAATAGGTGGCTTAAAATTTTTCATTCCTATTTCAAGCAATAAGAATTTATTAGGAGCAATATTTTTCCAAGACAGCTAGGGACATAATCAGAGACTCACAGTATGGTTTGGGGTGGAAGGGACCTTAAAGTTCATCAACTTCCAACCCTGCCTGCCATGGCAAGGGACACCTTCCACTAGACCAGGTTGCTCAAAATTTTAGGCAACCTGGCCTTGAACACTTCCAGGGATGGGCCATCAATTGCTTCTCTGGGCAACTTCTTCCAGTGCTTCAATGTTTTCACAGTAAAGAATTTCTTCCTAATAATCCAAGAATTATAAAGTCACTTAAACTCAAGCATGTAAGAGGGCCTTTTGACATTGAGACCATTCAAATACTCAGTCTTAAGCAAATATGGAGTATGTGCATGAATTAATAAATTAGGCATGTGTCTGATTTAATTGCTTGATGGCCTCTGCACCTTCTGCTTCACTTTCAGACTGCAACCCCTCTTAATGCACACACCCTTCTCTCACCTACCTTCTTGCCAGCAGGCTTCAAGCAACAGGGCTCTTCCCACTTTTACTTTTTTAAAGCTGGAAATGTTGCAGCAAGCCATTTTAATAATATACAGAGTAGTACCACTAACATCAGCAACAGTAAATTTTACATGCAAAGCAATCGAGTTCCTACTGCAACATATGTATGAAGTTATAAAAATAGGCTGATCCGAGATGCAGTGCAGCCATAGATTTTTCAAGGCACATTTCCTTTGTAAAAAAGATAGAGGTCTACATTCTCTCAACAACAAAATGAGTTTTCTTTCTCACACCTCCATCCAGAAAAAGGAAATAGAAGGGTGTTTCATAATGGGTGTCAAAGTTATCATTTCCAAATATCCCAGAAATGATGGTTTATTTTCTATTAAAAAATAAACACATTGAAATACAGCAGGTAAAATAAGTCCAACCAGGAAAGTTACCACTCCTGTGTAGTCTAGCATTGATTAGTTCCTGTGAGCTCTATAAATACACTTGGGTGACAATACCACCTGAAATATCTCACTTGGTGGCATCATCATTTATCAATACTGCATTTTTCCTGCTCTGATTGAGCTATTTCTATGTAACAACAAAATTGTTCTTGAAATATTCAAAACTCTGATTACTGCACTTTTCTGAGAAGCATATTTTTTTTAAATATTATTTCTCCTAGTACTGATAACATTTACATTTTTCTCTGGAAGAAAAAGATTTGTCTTCATAGCTTCTCTTTGTATTTTACTTTATTTTATCTTTTCCAACACTGAGCACAGTAAGGAAGAAATATTTGCATGCTAATGAAAATCAAGGTGTGAAAGCCATTAAATCAAACAAAAAGCAAAATCACCTCTGGAATTAATGAAACTACTTTTCTTCTTTCACAACATTAATTCAACACTTTCTTTTACACACCAGTTGACTACTTGTCAATTCTTCCCTTAACCAAAATTATCAAGAGAAACAAACTTTCATGAATTCAATATTGAATTGTGCATTCTTAAAAAAAAAAGAAAAAAGTTATAGAATTTTTTTTTTTTTGTATGCAAGGACATGGATGTTTTAATTGACAAATTTAGCTCACATACCAATTTTTCTAGGATCTAAAACTTTTAAGTGTGTGTTGCACCCTTATAACTTAAGAGCAAAGCAGAAATTTGAGAAGAAGGATAAAACCATCACAAATGTTATTGCATATTTCAGTTCAATCTAGTTTTATATTGCTATTTACACTGCAATCAGCTCCCAGATAACTCCAATTAACCTCATGCCTATTTTTTAATGGAGAATAGCTGCAAACCTCCTTGGGCTTCAAGCAAAAGGGCCTTAGTGCAAGGGCAGGCAGTCTGGCATAGCGAACTAATAAAACCTGGATTACTTGTAACCTGCAGACTGCACTGCCGGCAGACCAGCAACTTTTGGCCATTGCATTACAAAGTCTCATTTTAGAAGGAACTCTGCTTGGGTTTTGTAACCAAATAAACCTCAAATGATTTTAATGGTGTGTATTTGGGTTTAATAATGCTATTTAAAACTATATATTAAGTTGTGTAACTTCTACCTTCAGACCAGGCAATTTCATTACTTTCCCCTATAAAAAGTGGCTTTAATAACTAAGCTTTTAAATTGTTTTCCCCATAATAAATAAATGACATTAAAAGGCACTTGTCAGCACTGAAGATCTGGATCCAGTCCCAGAGTAGACATTAAGGTCATAGATTAGATCAAGCCAACAAAACACTTAAAGCAAAGGTTTTCCCTTTTAACTATAGCAATTTTTAAACGAGATACAGTAATATGATTTTAATGCCAGGTGAATGAGGTCAGACAAAGAAGAAATTACGTCAGCAATAACAGGCAAATTTGTACTAATTTCATGTCTACAAATTAGTACAAGCTTTCCTTCAGAAATGATTTATGTCTCAGCATAGAAGAAACCAAAAGCAAGACATTTCACAACATCAAACTCATAAGAACAGAGCTACAATGTGATGATGTTTGCTATCATTTCTTATGGGCACATTAAGGAGGATGATAGCATCTCTTTCTCAACTAAAAAGAAAATTTAATGATAAAAGCAATGGTTTAGGTTATGAAACCAATCCTCTCAATCTCAGGACAGTAAAGTTGCCTTCCCTATTTCTCTTCCTTCAGTTTAAATGAATGTCCTTTTAGCAGCACATTTCTGGCTCATAAATTTCCAATGTCACATGCTACCATGGCAGAGACCCAAGAGGTTGTGCAGCTACCAAAGACATCAATCCCCAGCAGAGCAAGAAAGGAGTTCAAGTCAGGTAACCAAAACCAATGCAGCACTGTAGGTGCTAGCTGGGTCCAGCTCCCAGGCCAGCAGGCTCAAGTTTGTGTGGGGAAAAGGGACAAAAGTGCAAGAGAGGTGAACATACATCTACTGTGACACAGTGGCTGTGCCCACCATGTTGAGGAACATTAACAGCCAGGACCTGATCACACCACAGGTGAGAAAATGTCTGAAATGCAGAATGGTTTATGTTGGAAAAGACCTCCAAGAACATCGAGTCCAACTGTTAACCTACCACTGCCAAATCCAGTGCTAAACCACATCCACACACCTTAAAAATACCTCTGGTCTAAATTAAGGATCTTAGCACACTTAGTCTAATTAATTGATATATTAGTGTGTACTCTCTCTCAAAATACACTACCCCACACATCAATTAGCTGATGCCAACTGTCTGCCCTTATTATTTACTTCCACAGCACTGTGTATTTGTTACCTCTACCTTAAAAAAGAACAGGTAGATGACAAATTATTTTATTCCATAATTTTACTTGGAGATATCAAGTCTAAAATAGTTAAATTATCTTAATAGTCAAACATTTTCTCCTCCTCTTCCCAACCCTTTTATTTATAGCTTTCTTTTTCTTTCAGGTTAAATAGGTTAGGAATAATTACATCATCTTCATGACCTGCACTACTTCAAACCATTAATTATTTCTGCTCTTTTCCATTTCATCTCTGTGTTAGCATTTTACTTCTCTAACAGCGCAATATGAATGATCAGAAAGCTCCAAACCCAATTTTCATGTATTGGAACCACCTTTACAACCTCATGTTCTCTGCTTTCCTTTCCAATTCCTGTCACAAATTCTGCAACAGCTCTCCAAGTACAGCAGAGCATCTGTCTTCTAGATTACCCTCAGTTTTGCCATTTGCAGTGCACAGGGACTATCTGGCATTTGCTTTGTTCCTTTAGTCTCTTCTCTGCTCAGCAGAGGGACCTGCTGGATGCAGCAAACACACAGGACTTCCAAGCTTCCCCTGGTGCCACCACCACGTTGCCTTGCTGTTGATCCTCATGAATAAATCCAGACTTCCTGAGGTTTTTCCTCCTCCACAGAGCTTTACCATATACCATCCTGGACACAACCAGGAAGTGCTGGTGCAGTTGTGCCATGAGGCCATGTTGGGGGAAAAGGACAACTACTTTGGGACCTTCTCTCCCCTGCCAGCAGCAAGCCATCTCCCTTGGTCATGAGACACCACCACTGTGATCCCAGAGTATTGGATATGACAAGCAGAGGGGTTTCACAGCTCGCCTCTCACAGATTCCAAGCGACAGTGTGAGTGAAGTGTCCCATCCTGTTACCTGGTGGGTGACTGCAAAAGGCCCTTCCATGTAGGACCTTTGAAGTTCATTTTGGTGTTCATTACCATGCAAAGGGCATTTGTGAGTGGTACAGTGTTTGAGTTGATGGCAGACAAAAAATAAATACTGCCTTGCCCTTCTGCAACCTTACAAATACATTTTAAAGGTAAAGCAGCAGTTTAGATTTGACCCAGATTTCATTATGTTTAAAGTGACAAAAGGATTTAAGGAAAACACAGGTATTTCCAACTTTTGTTTAGAAATTGAAATATAACCACATCTTCCAGACAGGAAACTAATAAACACAAAACCCACAAAATATGTAGTGATCTACTAGATTACCATAAGACCCAAAAGCCTCAAGTGACACAAACATGTTTGCTGTCCTTGTCCTTCACTTCTAGAATAAGTGTGAAATAAAGTAACATGGAAAATTAAACTAAATTTACAATGTGGTATTTTATATTTAGAAAAAAACTCAACAAGATAATGAAATGTTGGTTTGTTTTGTTCTTTTCCTATAGAAGACGGCATTTAATAGTAAAAGAAATCCAGATGTCTACTCCAATGTCATCATCTCTTGTGAGGCTGAGAGAGCAAATTTACACCTACAGGGGAAGTTTAGAGGTTGCCAAGTACACCAGTGTCTTAAAAGCTTAAATTAAAAAACAAAAAAAAAGTAACAAAAGCAACAACACCAACAACAAAGGATGAGCTGTCAAGAAAGTGTGTGTATGTATACATACTCTAGCCCCCTCCCAACTTCTGGCTGCCTTCCTCAGCCAAATGAAACCAGCACAGCCAAACACTGGGAGGTTCCAGGGCTTGGCAGTGATGCCCCATGCCCAGGGGGTTTCATCACCCACATCCCATTTCTACGGCTGTCCTCTTCAGCTCCAGTCCTTCCCCCAACACTGCAGACACGTGGGCAGCCCAGCACCCCACCACAACAGCTCCCCATTTTCACCCCACGTCCAAGGTACCATCTTGCCACTCCCTCCTGGCACCAGATATTTCCCGTTAACTTCGTCCGCACTCGGCTCACAAGTGTCAAGTGGAAAGCCCAGACCCCAAATATTTTACAGATGAAACAACAACAGGCTCTCTGCCAATGACTCAGGCCTGGATCCCAGCCCCTGCTCCACACTTCTCAGGCAAGTGGCAGAAAACAAGCCAAGAGTTGTCTGGGGATTTGCGTGGGGGATCTCCTCCACCTGGCAAGGGCAGGCAGCTCTGCAGCCGCAATGTGAGCAACACCAGGGCAGCACCCACAACCCCAGTGTCTTTGATTAAGGGCAGGGGTCTGCAACACCCCCATGCAGGCAGGCAGGGAGGGGTGGTGGCTCAGGCTGCTTCAGTCACACTCAGCCCAACCACGGTGCCCACCTGCCTCTTTCCTCATCAGTCTCACAGTGCTGTGAAGTGCCAGACTGCTCAGGGTAAAAGCTTGTTTAAGTGGCCCCAAATGTCCCTTTAAGGAGTGGGAAAAATCACAACCACACAAAACCCCACTGTAGTAATAATGAATCAGTTGTCAGATAGCCCAGGTTTTCCTCTCTGCAGGTTTGCTGCTGTGCCCTCTTGACCAAAATTCTGAGTTCCTGCTTCTTCAGTATGGAGTGTAATAAGTAAATCTGCATTCAGTCTTAAGTACTTAAGAAGTTTCTCAAGTTGTTCCAGTTTCCAAAAATAAAAAAAAAAAATCTTATTGGTGCTTCTTGTCTCTGTTTCACAGCATTTATTATCGGGGCACTAGAGACATGATCGATTAACTATCAAATACTATTCTATTTTAGTTAAAAATAGTTCAGAATGCAATATAATTTTTAATAAAAAAATTAGTATTTGAGGGAGGGTTAAATATTACAAAAACTGAAATACTGAGAAAACTATAGAGGATGGAATCCCACATGCTTCTTTATAGAAGCATTACATATTGGAAGATATTCTGTTGACTTGATATTAATACCCAATACACATTTCAAAATTCATTACTTTGTAAAAGAACCCCACAATAAGTTTTCTAACTTTGATTTTGTAGATGACGCTGGTTTCCAACATGCCACATCAAACACTGTGAGAGGAACTAACCACAAAATATTCCAGGATCACATCACTGCCATGCTGGTTTAATTTCTTTTTATCCATGTGCTATTTCATAAAAGAATTATTTTAGCTTCATGTGCATATGTAAAACAGATGCAGTGCTTCAGTTTCCATTCCCATACTGGCTGTACTGGAAAAAGTCTCATTCTAGATAATCATCAGCAAAATCAATGCCTATCACAATTCCTCCTCTATGTCCTTTCTCCACACTGCAAGGGCGTTTAAGAAAAGGAACTGGAGTCTAATCTTTAAATTAAACACTAGATGGAGCCCACTTCCCAAGCCTGAAAAATGAAAGCTCTCCTTGCAGCAAACTCTTACAGCCTATTGCGATATCTGGTCATGCATAAACATGACAGGACTCACAGCTGCAGTGATTGTCCTTAATGCAAAAATATATACTGTCCAGCAATTATATCTCTGCATAAAGGGACAGTCTTCAATACCAGGCAACTGCAAAGAGATTTTTATTCCTCTACAGATATAATAGTTTGGTGTAAAAGACCCACAATACTTGAAATAAATTAGGCACACATGAATTTTGTAAGATCATATGACAAACATAATGCTGGGTTGAGAGAATTGTGGCCCGGTCTCACATCTCTTTATTTTGACAATAAACTGTACTGATTCCAACTGCATGAAAATTTTCCACATGTAAATTAAAATTAAATAGGAAGAATCCTTTTTCAGTTGGTTTGAATTAGCTCTAGCAAGAAGGCTCATTTGTGACAGTTGATAAAATGCCTTCTCTCTCGAATGAAACATACCACACATTCAACGAGAGATAAGCGAGCTTTGGTGTTAAAAATAGGACTCAACAACACCAAACCTCAGCACAACTATTCTGGTGAGAAAGAAAACGAAGAAAAAGGAGCCAAGTTGCCAAGATCCAAACTGAGCAGCCTCGCCTCGTGGACACTGGATAAACCCACTTATCTCAGGCTCCACCACAAACAACTGCCAGTTCTGCAGTATTTTGGCCCCACTCTGGACTGGCCTCACAATGCAAAGGGCAGGCAGAAATTGCAGGCAGACAACCCTTGGCCCTTCCTTTGCTTATTGAAGGACACACTTGCAGGAACAGCTGGGAGCCAAGCAGACAATAAAGTTGTGCAAAGCCTCAGACCAGATTGCCAGCAGTGCAATTCTGCTGACAGCCAAGCTATCACTGATTGCTTTAGCCTTTGCTCAGTCCAGGCCACTGCCTTCACCTCATTCTGTTCCTAACAAATCTATGGTAATAGCTTCACCGAGGTTAAGATAACTGCCTTTGTGCTTATCTTTACCACGGAAAGCTACCTTTTGCTCACAGTGATCCATTCTTGTTCAAACAAAATTACCCACAGTAACCCTGCTTGCCTCAGGGCATTTTATAAACTGGCTGGGAGGAGAGACAAAGGGAAGTTATGACCTACCACCAACATGGATCCTAATGGCTATTTCCAGAAGGGAAAATACAGTATCTATGATGATCAGTGGAAGTTTTCTTTTTCCCTAAAGGGCCCTAGTTACTCCTTATTTCTGTGAAAAGCCTACATAAAACATTTCCTTGGTCCCACATCCCAGTGGATGAAAGATGGTCTTTGGCTTCTTGCAGGTTACCGCTGGGACGTTCTAAGAGCAAGCAAAGCTCTTCCAACATGAGCCCTGCTGCTAGGAGATGGTGGCTTGCACTCACATCACGCTGACAAGTGGCTGCTCGACCCCACGAGAGGCACGCACGGGACGACGATCACATGTGTTTATCAGAGCTGGGGCTTGTGAGCAAACATACTGCAGCCATAAAAGCAATGGGCTTTGCAGCTGTAGCAAGCACACAGCCTGCTCAAACATTGATACTTCAGTCTGTGAAAATCCTCCTTCAGTCCTATTACCTTTGCCTCCCAGTATATATCTAAACTGGACACATATCTGGTCCCAGATGGGAAGATTGATTTGTGCCTTAGTTTTGTTTATTTATTTTTTTAACAGTGGGTAAGCACCTAATAGCAAGCACCTAACGTTTCCTTTACAAGTAAATCTCAAAATAATTAGCAATTGTTTCACTCTTGACCTAAAATGATCTGGGAGAACACACCCATGTACTTCCACAAGCTTCTGGTTCAATAAACCAGGGACTTTATTAGCAGGAAGAATATCTTACCAACCACACAAATTAAATGTCAGCAAAAGGAGGAGACAATTGAAGTACCAGCCACAGTTGTAGGTTTGACTAAATAGCAATGTTTAACTACTTCCTTATCACAATCTTCCTATACAAGTATAATTTAGGAACCTTTGCCACTGTAATTTCCCCTGCTTCATTTTCTTTACGGCTATGCTTTTATGTGTCAGACTAAATACTTGTTCATCAGCACTATTATGCATGCAACAGCTGAAAATAACCAGCTATGGGAAAAACAAAGAGAAGAACAAATACAAAGGCTTTGCATATGTATAAAAGAAATTTTAAAAAAAGGCAAATTACCCAGTGTAGTATCTGATGCTGTAGGGAAAGTGGACACAAAGCCCCTACAGTTAAGTTATTACATAAGTGTAACTCTGAAAACACTGTGCAGACACACAGAGCAGAGTGGCTACAGACAAGGTAAAGTTAAACCTAAAATCTAAAGCTTTCAGTTTCTCACAGCAATAATCCTGGTGGCTTTCAGTCTCAGAACATGAAAGGGATGAAACTCTGGCCTAGCTGGGAGCTCACCTACTGACTGCATCACATCACAGCTGGGGCATGACTGGCAAGAATGACAGTTCACTAAGTATGTGGGTGGAAGCAGATGGAATAGTGGTTTACAAAGTGCAAAAATAAGCAAAAAAACTTAAAATCCCATTTGGAATTACTAACTGTTGTTTTCCACATTCACCTGTGTTGCCTCCAAACACAAAGGAGTAAACTAATCTGTAGGTTAAACTAATGCCCTTCCAGTAGAAAGAAAAATCAAGCAAAAAAACCAAAAGCAGACATTTTCTGTTCTCTTTCAAGTATTTGCCAGACTAACTCCAATGTTGCAGGAGGCCATCCTCCGGAAAACACTTGGAGGGTGGAGGGTTATGTAAACCATTAGCAGTGCTTTGATCCCCCAAAGGCTCTGTGGTCATCTCTGACACACCCACACTCCTCTTTTTAAGTCCACCTATCTCACCCTGCAAGGCTGTGCCAGTACCTTGACCACTTTTCTCCCTCTCTACAGAAGCACTGTTTGGCTTCACATAACCACCCACAAGCACCTACAACACTTTGGGGAGCTGGCCCATGTTCAGTCTGATCAACCCACAGATTTTCATCCGCCTCCTATTTGCACTCCCACACAATTTTTGAAGGAGTGCAAATAGCCATATATCAATCTCTTAAAAAAAAAAAAAAACAAACAAAAAACCAACCAACTAAACAAAAAATCCCTAAAAGACTGGAAGTCTTCTGCATGAAGAACTTTCTCCTGAAATCTCTTCCCACAAAGTAAGTGGTATGTTAACCAATATAAACAAAAGCCAACTTATTATTTCCAAAATTTTAGAAATTAGTTATAGAGCTACCATTGGCATAAAACAAAGAACATAGACCTTCTTCAGAAGCAGCAAGTGTCAGGTTTTAATTGCTTTGCTCAATTAAAAAGTAAAAGCAACAAACCTTCACAGCCCCAGACAGCACTCCAGATGCTACATCCCTTTTCATCTTACAGCAGCCACCACCAGCTTGCTGTCATCACAACATACTCCATGACCATGCCACTTGACTCTTCCAGTTTTACTCTTTTTCCCAGCATAAAGATCCCTCTAAATTCAAGTGGTTTTTTAATGGATCACACATTAGTTCAGGCTAGGAGCAGGTTCACAAGGTCCAGGCTTCTGCTCCAAGTAGGGCCAGCTGTGAGATCCAGCTCAGGGTTTTGTTCAGTCAGGTCTTGAAAACTCCCAACGATGGAGACTGCACAGCCTCCCCAGGAAACCTGTGTCCCTGTGTCCCAGCTGTCTGTCCTCAGAGTGAAAACATTTTACCCTTGTAACCAGTGTGAACTCCTCTAATTTCAACTGGTATCCACTGTCTCTTGGCCTTCCACCACTGAGAAGAGCTTGTAATGATGTCACTCTTTCAGTGAAAAGAAAGCACTCCTTAAACTTTTAGCTCTGCTATTTATCTGTTTATGCAAAGTACACTTTGCTCTGTGATTTAGATTGCTGTTTCAGATTTTAACTTTGTTAACAGCATTTGCCAAAAATTCAAATATAACCAAATCAGAGTGAAAGTGAAAAACAAATCTAAGAATAAAACTTGGGTGGAAAGCTCACCCATGTGATCACATCAAACTTTCCCTGATGTGCCATGGTGATGGCAGCACTTCAGCACTCATTACTGCATTTCCAGATATCGAAGAAGCATCTCTTTATATAGGTGCAACAAGAGAGCCAATTACTCATGCAGATTCCAAAATAGGCCAAAAAAGCAACATACATGCTGGAGCAAAGCTATGAGGAATGCAGTCTGCTAGTTCTCAGACTCAAAGAGTTTTGAGCAGTGTGTCCATCACAGTAAATATACATTGCTTCCTGGCCCCAGAAGCTATTGCTCTCTCAGGCTCCTCAAGGCTCCTTAGCACATCAAAGGACAGCAATTTGAATCAGCAGTTGCCTTACAGACCTTACTGCTACTCAGTCACCAAATTACCGAGTACCAGTCATGCAGAAGGCTTCTTAACTGCACTCAAGCCATGGAGCTGAGGAGTGAAAAACATAACCAGAACTAAGAGCAAAGGTAAATGCAGCAGTGCAACAAATGTTCATTCTGTCTAAAAGGTCACATGATATGTGATTAACGCCATTATCCTCCAGGACTCTGGAAATTGCCCTGAGACAAGAGCTTCCCAGCATAAGCTAGGGATCAATAAAAAGGATTAAGCAACAATACTTTAGAAATGATCAAAAGTAAACTATCAGGCTTTATCTCAAATTTTCTCTAAATCTGATAAGAAATTCTTAAGTTTGATGTCCACCTTTCGGTCTCAGGCTCTTTGCACCAGTGCAAGAATGCAGGTGACACAGACTGTGCGCCCTCAAGAGACTGAAAAAGGAGGAGAGGGAGAGAGAGCCAATGTCAACCTTCCCCCCTCCCCCGAAGGGGTGTGCACCAGCTAAACTCAGCCACAATCTGTCAGCAAGGAGCCAGTGCCAGCCCCACGCTCGCTCCCACGCCTTGCCCAGGACAGGGCCATCCCTGCACCAGGAGCACTCGCCTCACCCTGGCATAGGACATGCAGCCAACCCCCCTCCCAAATCACATTTGTCTTGTCCCTCAAAACTTAAGGCTGTACATAAGCGAGGCTGACACCACACAAGTGAGAGGTGAAGCAAGTTGTTTTCCCTAATTAAACCTATTAGTAGTAATGAGTCACTCCTGCTAGGTCTAAATAGCTCAGAGATAAATCCCAAGGCTGCTAAGCTGCCAACCTCCAGGCAGCTTTTTTACTCCTACAGACAACACTGGGTAAAATACTACCACCTCCAGCCATGCTCCTGGACCAGATCTCCAGGTTGATCTATTCAAAGCAAATGTTTTCCCTGCAGCTGTCCAGTCACCTTTATTGAAAGCCCTAAGTGCCAAAACCTCCTCCTCAGGGAGCAACAGCAGATGTCCCCAGTTGAATATTCTGCAGGTCTGGTGTCTGCACACAATGAAAGAGTGTGACCCTGACAGAGCTTTGAGCTTTTTTAATTTTAAAAAAAGAAACCTCACCAGAGACTACTTGGGATGGAAGACCTTTTCATGGAAAATTCTTCTACAATATTTAATACAAACACATCATCAACACATCATCTCTTAAAAGCTCACATCACAGGCAACACCGGCATTAGGAACAGTAAGAAAAACAACACAGTGCTTTTCTAAAAAGCCATCCAATGAATCTTCTGTCTGAACTGTTTGCAGAAACAACTGAATGAGCCAGAAAAGAAAAATTAAAATGTTCTAAGCTGTTGCTTCACAGCATGTCTTACAGAAAAGTAATTTAAAAGTTATTACGAAGACAATAACACTCAATCTCATAACATGACACTATTTCAAATTAATACAGAGCATGTTAATTCCTTCACCTTTGCCAGTGATAAAACAGAATAAGGAAAGAAAAAACCCACTCCATCAAAAATAATTTTAAATTTAGTAAGCTTTGCCTGTTGCATTGACAAAACCAACACTGCAAAAACAACCTTAGCTTTCATCAAGCACAACTTCCAATACATAACATCCTTCCTCTTTCTCCCAAGCAAGTAGAAGTAAGAGAAACTCATTTTGCAGACTCACCAAAATTATCCATATTCCAGGAGGCAGCCGTTCATCCAGATTGTGAAATCCATGGTTTCAGCACAGTCATAGCCATCAGCAGGAAAATGAAGAGAAAAAGAAAAAAAAAAAACCTCTTGAGATTCAATGAACAAATACAACACTACTGTTTACTCTTACTACTGAACATAAACAATCCTCCACTCTCCAATTTACTCTAGAAAGAAATAAAGGACCCCACAATATCGATGTTATTAAAAGAATAATAATTACAGTCTAACAAAGATCTGTCAAGGCTGACCTCAGAGGGAACATTGTGTGAGGGGGGAAAAATGTATTTTTAAGAAAAAAAAAAGCCTTCTACTGTACTTCCCCCATCAGGCAGTAAGAGGTGTGCAATATCACAAATAGAAAAAGGTATTTTATTTTCTCTTATACTGCTCACATTTCAAAAGCCTTGATGAGGAGATGTAACACTTGGCAAGGAAGGAAGGCAAAGCCACCACAGCGACTGCTCAGTTTCAGAATCCTCAGTCAAGGATGGGGGATTGGTAATTTATTCTTTGCAATTAAGGGGGCCTGCAGCCTACCCCACAGCTGAGTGTCTATGCACTATAACACATCTGCAAACCATCAAGAACACCCAAGCTGAAAAAACTTTTTTTTTTTCAATTTGGACTTTGAACAGTGTCTGAGTGACCAAACTCAGTGTGTGTCACTTCTCTCCTACTAGTAGAAACCCAAGAAAGAATTTTACAGCTTTCCCAGGCTCAGCATTGATTTCTTTTGGCAACTGTTCCAAAACAGTCGACCAATTTAGTGTTTGGGTTATTTTTTCTTTTCTGTTTGGTTGGGGTTTTTTTTTTAATTATTAATCCTTTGGAGACAAAATGCTTCAAAGAGATCGGTAAAAATGCCAATTGCTATGGGTTAACCTTAACAAACTGCATGTGTGTTTGTAAGGGCAGACAAAGGCATGCTCTTCTTTTGACTGGAAAAATCAATTGCATGTGCAAGTTCAGGAAGTGCACAAGGTCCTGAGCACAGACCAGCAGGGGAGGAGAATGCTGAAGCCTGTGGTGGAAGGAAAGGAGGCAGTGAAGGAAATGCTGTCATCATCTCCCAGCAGCTCCGTGACCATCAGTCTGATCACCAGGACAAGGCTGAGAAGATGTCAAAAAGCAAAGGCCACTGCAAAGTCCCTTCCAACAGATTGGGATATATCTTCTCAGTTCACATGTTTCAACCACCCAAATTCTCCAAACCCACTGTTCTCAGGAATAGTCATCCTCACAACTCAATGCTCTTCTGCTGGGTCCCAGTAAAGGGACTTTCATTTTCACCTCCATAAATCTCAAGGCAACTCAGGAGGGCAGTGAGCCACCAGCACAGCCCCTGATGCAGTTGCTGTTTGATCTCTGCAAAAACTATGCCTTGTGAAGGCAAATTTATCTGCTGGTGTCAAAAAAAAATGAAACTGGCACAAGCAACTAATTTGCAGCTCCCCCCTACTCGATGGATAATGGCTGATGAGTTACCTCCTCCTCAGCCTTCACGGCCCATTAATAAGACAGCACGAAAGGCTACAGAAAAAGGAAGATGATTGCTCACATATTTACCACTTTGCTAGCAAACAACTTTTTTTGTTGTTGTTGTTGCTGTTTTTGTAGGAGTGCTTTTACAGTAGAAGCCTTTCCAGTGCCTTCATATGAAGAATATCGGGGAGGAAAGGGAAAAGAGATTGCAAAGATTTACCTTCATTTCTGATTTCTCTTGTCAGTCTTGTGTACCCCAGTCCTTCCCCAGAGCTGCAACCATGCCCCATTACTGTCAGTGTGACTGTATCTACAGATTGCCCTAAAGATATTACCTGGCTTTTACCCCTGCAAGGTAAGCTAAAATTACTGGGAGAACATTTTTATTGGAGCAGACACGACTCCAAGGTACTCCCAAGGACTGTAAAGGCCATTGAGTCACCTGACTGGTCACGGGACTTCATATTAAGGAAAGTCAGATTTTGATGGTAGCATGGAGCAAGCTTAACATTAACAAATTTACCAGGATATGAGGGGTCACACGAAAGCAGATGTTGAGTAGGTGGGAAACATGGTGTGCAAAAACAAGGAAGGAACAAAACAAAAATGTATGGATGACTCACAGCTGGCAGAATTCGTGCAGGAGAGAGCTGCTGAACTGGTTTATTTAGAATGGGGAGGAGACAGGAGAGCAGCAGCCCATTGACAATACTGCAGATACACTTCTGAGTGAAAACAAGAGGTGGTTGTTCAAGTTTGACACGTTATAAGGGGCAGAGTTCCATTATCAGCTCAGAAGATTTGTGGGGGGAAAAAAGGTCACAATATGCCATAATGGGATGGATGAATGAATGAGATGTAAATTGCCTTGAGAATTGCAGCAGTATCCACTGCCTACACCACATGCCAGTTGCTTGGGTCAGGGGGAGGAGAGATACATAAGAGCAAGACCACAGGGATATTCTGAATTTCCCATGTTCCTTTTCACATACTATTTTTGCATGACACTGGTTATGAAACTGAAAATGTTGGTTCAGCTTCAGGCAGCAATTTTAGGGTCAATTGCTTCTTCACCAGACACTGAAATCACAATTTGTCAAGCATCAAATTAACTGTGAACATTTTAGGGGACAGTGAACTTGAGTTATGTGTTATTATTGGGTCCCCTTCCTCAAAAGCCTGTCTTCTAATCCCTCTTGATATGGCAGGTGCTTTTTTTTTTTGCTAGAATCACACTTTAAGATGAACTCTGCAATTACACTACTTGCTTTTTGCTCCATCAACTCATTTCTGACTGCTATGCACTCTTGAAAGTGCAGATCTCAAGTGGTGGAATATGCTTTCAAAACCATGTGAAGCGTTTTATCAATTTATCACAAGAGTACATCAATATAGGTTTTCCAGCTGAAAGCATTTAAAAGTCTTCAGGAAACTTTTATAGTTCAGCTTGGACCCACTCCTAATCCACAGACAGGGTAAAAGACTCATCTGGCACCAGCACACCACAAAATAAGTAAGCAATAAAGCCTTAATGAGGTTAGCTGTCCAACAAAGCCCCAGTACCCAGGGCTGTGCATCTCTCCCTAATAGTGTCAGTACAACAGAGAACAACTACAAGCCTTGGTGCTGCAACTGATGTCATTCAGTATTCAGCTGAGTCAAACTGGTTTTTAAACATCATTCCAGGCAATGCCCCAGCAGGCTAGGAGAGATGGAAGCTAGTGGAAATTGGAAAGTCATTGCTGGGAGTTATGTCAGATTTGGATTTATTGTGTCACCTTCAGTGGCAATTCTGGGTCAGAATCAAACTTTTATATTTTACTCTTATATGCAAACATTAGAGAGTGAATATGAAAAATGTATTCTTTAAAATGGAAAAAAAAAGTCCATCAATATTCTGCAAGTCCTATAGGTCTGCAGGTAATTTAAATGAGAAGTGATATTTTGTATCCAGGTGGGATGCTCATAAATCTTTTGGACATATGTGAGTTAAGATGAAGAAAAATATGAAATCAGCGGTGCTGTGAAAATTCTACATTTAAGTGATACATTACAAAGTTGAGTTTGGTTTGTTGGGCCTCCATTTCAGTTCTACCTTGCCAGCCTGGGATCTGACCATTGAGGTGCTTGTGAAAGCTTGCCACACCATGAGACATGAGCTATGCAGCTGAAAATTCCCACTTGCCTTCAGTAAAACAAAGGCAGCACTAAATGTCAGCTCTATCAACATTTCCCCTTTACCCCTGAAATACAAAGCCCAAGTGCTGTTTGAGTGTCACCAAACACAAGCTGTGCTAAGTCCTCAGAAGATGAGGAGCTTCAGGTCTGTCTTAGCAAAGTTTCATAGTTTCACCCAAGAACACGTGTGTGGAAAAGCTGTACACCTGCATGCAAATAAACACGTACATAACCACAGCATGTGCATGTAAACACAAATGCATCATGCATATGTATAAAGGATGTATGTGAAATTGGTACGGAGTGGCTCGGCACCCAGCAGGTGGCACTCACACCCTGAGCTCCCGAGGCTGGAGCGCGGTGGGCGGCTGGCGCTCCTCGCTGCTCTACAGGAGGCACCATCTCACTGAGAGGTAAAACCACCATGGGCACAAAAGCACTCACCACCCTTTTGCAAGGCCTGATGCCTCAAGTCCAGCATCTGGGCCAAAATCCCATTTAGCTTACTGGCCAGGCACCCCCTCCATTAATTCCCCCGCAGCTGCAAAGCTCCTGCTTGACTGCTGCTGATTCTCAAGTGCTCTTGCAGCCTTTCCAGAGGAGCAGCATTTTGGGGACTGAAAGGGTCCTGGAATATTTTCCATATAGAAGCTTCACATTATGACATCAAGAACAATACAACTAAATGTAAAGCTTCCTTCAGACTTCATCACTTCTTTTCTCCATTTGACACACCCAACTAGCTTTCAATTAGTCCCACTAATAATTTGGGCTTTTGAAGATCTTATGAATGAGCAAATCAGAATTGGCAGAGGAAATGCTGTTTTCCTTTGATTAAAATTAAAGACTTGTTTTCACCCTAGACTTGAGTATCACTATCATATGTACATTCTTAATACACCTCCTTCTAAAGCCGAGTGGTGCTTCAACTTCAGCTGAGTGGGTTTGTTTTTAAAAAAATATTTTCCTTTCCAATTCAATATTCCACCCATCTCCCTTCCTTCTTAAAAAAAAAAAAAAAAAGAAAAACCCAATAAAATCAGTTTAGAAGCATCAATTTGAAAACATCAGCTCTTTGTGGAGCAGTGCTGTTCCCTGTTAAGAGAATGCTTCGTGTCAGATTGAAAGATACCTTTCCAAGGTCATTTCATGTTCCAATGGGTTTGTTATGAAGTTGTGGAATGGCAGATAAGGTTGCATGAGATAGCAAAGTGCCTTCCTAAGCTAGTTCTGGGCAGTAATGTGCAACCAATATTTGAGCAAGGGACTTCAAGAAACTTCATATGCTGAAATAAATGCTGCTGCAGGAAGGACAGAAGTAGTACTGAGATAGTGATAATCTGTTTCCCAATTTAAAAAAAAAAGGCCATTTTCTTGGCAAGTTTGCACAAACTGTACATGTTTGTGGCACTTGGCAAAGGTTGGATGCTTCTAGGAACATTAGGGGGTATCTCTTCAGCAAGTTAAAATACCCAACCCTGTGTCATAATGAAGATTTGATGCTAAAAAAAATGCTCAATTCAGAATCAATAGTGATGCCTTCAAATTGCAAGAGCAAGGATACAAGAGTAGTTCCCTATTAAGTACGAGGACCAATAATTTGCAAGGTTAAAAAAAAGGGGGATGAAAAAAATAAAAGCTGCATATCTAAGAACAGTTCTTTGAAAGTCTTGTAGTTACAAGTGTGAGGAATGATGATCCAGTATTTTTAGACTGCTTCTAGCAGGTCCCAAAAATGGAGGAAACCATAAAACAGTATCCTCTTAGCAAGCTTTTAATACTGCCTGAGCCTATCCCAAACTCTGAAAGAAGGTAAGCATCTGGCAGCACACTGAATTGCGTGCCACCATTTCAGCCATCATACTAGGGACTAAATGCTTCCCTGGAAGTAACAGAGGAACAAACATGCAAACTCCAGAGAGAAGCGGAGGAAAAGATCCTCCTCACAAATGGTTAGCTACATCTTAACGTGGTTTCAAGCTTGATGAAGGATCGCCCGTTTGGAATACAAAAATACAAGTACTTGGCATCGAAACAGCCCTAACAAAAGGGTAGGGGAGCCTGAGGGGGTGTTTTTTCAAGTCCCAAATGAGCATTTTGGGGGTCTAACAGACTGACAGGAAAAAGATTAGAAAAATGGCCACCCAGAACTGAACTATGCACAAAATGCAGAGTTTCGGCGCTTCCAGTTCTGCATTGCACCCTGCGCTCCCAGCCCCCCGCATTCCCACAGGCTCCCAAACGCCCCCTGTTCCCCCTCCGCTGTCCACTGCCGGGGAGCGGGGGGGGCTACGGTCCCTCGGCGCTATCTGCAGTCACCCCGGGGCTCCATTACTACTACTTTTCATTTTCCTGCTAGTATCACTTTTCTAATGAATTGCTGTTACTACAGAAATGTAAATGTCACCAGCTGAGTAGTTCGGGTTTTTTTTTTTTAAACATCCGAAAAGGTAGGGAAAAGGGGGAGGGGAGGTGGGGAACACCTCATTAATATCCACTATTAAACATTTTTTTACGCTAAAGCAGCACCGACCCCGCCGCCCGCAGAACCTTGCGGCTTCATCACCACGAGCCCCAAGCCTCAAAAAGGGGTTTCAGCGCCTCATCAGCACCGGCTGGGCTGACCAGCGGATGCTCCCCCGGCCGCGCTCCGGCTTGCGCAGCGCGGCCCCTGCGCGCCCCCGCAGCCCACCCGCCACCCCCGCCTGCACCGCGCGTAACTTTGCGGGCTGATCTTCCGCGGGAGATGCTGCGCTCCGCGGAGGGCAGAAAGGCGGGAAGGGCGGCTGAGGGACAGGGTCCGGCAGGAGCCACAGCCCGCCTGCGGCACTCCCGCACCGCACCGCGGGCAGCAAGTCCGCCCCGCCACCGGAGCGGGGGCAAACCCTGCCCGGGCACCCCCGAAACGACCCACGGCGAGGACGAGCGGGGGCACGGGACTGCCAAAAGGAGAAGCGCGGAGAGGGGAATGGAAGAAGCGAAAGACGCCCCCGCGCCGCAGCCCCGCCGGCCCAGCCCTCCCTGCCCGCGCAGCGGCGCGGAGCGATGCGCAGCAGCAGCGCGCCCCGCGGGGGCAGCGCAGCCCCTCGGCCCTCCCCGCTGACCTCAAGCCAAGGACAGCTCGGCGGTCCCGCTGCGCATCGCCACCCGCGGGCCCCGCTGAGCGCAGCCAGGCCGGGCCGGCAGCAAGGGCGGCCGGGGAAGCGAGGGGAGCGGGGGCTCCTCACCTGAGCCTGTCCCGGGAGGTGCTCTCCGCCGCCGCTGCGGGAGGGACGCGGCTCCTGCCTCTCTCCACAAAGAAGGCTAGCCCGGACAGCCCCGGCCCGGCGAAGTTACGCGCCGTCGCGGAGCCGGGCTCCCACCTGCAGCGCCCGTCAGACTCCGGCAGCCGGCACGGCTCGGCTCGGCACCGCACGGCTCGGTTCGGCCCGCCCCCCTCCTCCCCATTGGAGCCGCCGCCGCCCCGCCTCCGCCCGCCCGCCCGCCCGGAGCGCCCGCGGGGGCGGCAGTGGGCAGCGCGCTGCGGGACCCTCCTGCTGCGGAGCTGGCGGCCGGGGCAGGTGAGGTGCCTCGCACGACTCCTCTTGCCACCCCACCACGGTCCCTGGTTTGGCTTGGCTTTTTTTTGTTGTTGTTGTTTGTTTTTTTTTCTTTTTTTTTTTTTTTCTTTTCTGCGGGAAGAAGGAAAGTACTAAAAGCGGGTCCGTGAGGTTACCTTATGCCGGTGTTCCGTGCTGTTAGGCTTATGCGGAGCTCGTTGCCGCAGCAGGCGCCGAGAGGCTTTGATGCAGGCACTGCCGCCCGGTCCGAACATCTGAACATGGTCACTAATGCCCCGAGCAGGCAGCGGCAGCTCAGGCAGGATGTCACAGGGTGAGTAGTCCGTGACAGATCCAGGGAAACCGCAAACTTCTGTGCAGCAGCTAGAGGATAGGGCCGGTTGAGCTTCCCGAGGGCTTCCCGAGCAATGCTGCCCACAAAAAAAACCTGAGCACCTCAGCTTTTCAGTCTTTTTTTTAAATTTAAATTATAGGCAGCCCCTTCACAAGTGCACTCTAGACACATGGAAGGACAGCATTTGGGAGCTGTGGGACAGAAACAAGAATGCAGCTGCACTGGCGGAAGTTTGAAAAAGCAGTTTCCAAACAGTGGAAATTCCCCCTTAGATCTGAGAGAAACCACCCTGAAATTCTGGGGAAGTGAGGTTGCAGTTCCTGGGAACACAGCTGTCTCAAGATAGGAAATTTTCAGCCACATTTGGAGGTGATGGGAATACCCATACAGTAGTGAGAATTTCCTGGACCAAAGCATAAGGAGGACGAACCAGAACTACTCTCAGCTGACTTGTCTTCGGTAAAATGGTAGTGAGAAGTCCCTCCAGACAAGCAGAAGACTGTTCCCAGACCAGGAGCTTTGGGTGTCATGCCTAAGTCATTAACACCAAGATTATACCTGACCCTGCCAAGGTTTGTAAATCACGCCGAGGCTGACTTATCCCCCGTGGGAGGCAGCCAGAATTGCTGCATTTAGAAAGCCTGCTGACTACACAGTGCCCAGCAAATCCCTCTGCTCGGCGGCAGGGAAGGCCGTCTCCCTTCCCGGAGGCGGCAAGTGACAGGGCAGGGAGGGCTGTGTCCCAGAGGCCACAGTGCAAGGCGGCCGTAGGAAGGGCTGTGGCGTCCCTTGGCTTCCAGCCAGCAGCCCCTGCTGGCACCTCTGCCTGAAGTTTGCCCACAGTGCAAATAATTGCTGAGATCCATCACATGTAGTCTTAAGAGTTCAAAGGATACCCGTGGGGGAGATCTCCTTGGGAGGCGGGGCACGGTGTGCCGGCTTCCAGTGGCAAAGGTTGAAGTTCCAATGGGGAAAGTTTTGTTCAGCATATGAGATAATTTTCTCTGATAAGTTATGCTTAGGTCGGCTCAGAGGGAACATCCTGCTATTGAAGAGAGTTTTTTTGTTTTGTTTTTTTTTTTTTTCTTTTTTACTATGGATCTATGTATAGTTAAGGACTTTTACAGCTTTGAAAATTGATATGCAAGAGGCGCTCTGGACGAGGTGAGTGACTTGGGACACGACCCGGGCCGATGCATCAGCAGGAATCCAGTGAAGTGATGTCAGCAGAGACGTGGCTCCAGCGTGTGGAATCGTGGTGTGGGCCAGGCTGCCCAGCAGGAGCAGGGCTGCCAGGCAAGCAGTGAAGCTGTGAGCAGGAAAGTGGCATTGCCATGCCCCACAGATTTCCACTGGTTATTGTGGAATGGACTGACAGTGCACCTCACACTACAAGGGGTTTCTTATCTCTGCCAAGGTTGAGGTGGGCTCTAGGAATGGTCCAGGTGTGTAGAACAAGTGTGTGCTAGGTGACAAAGTGAGTGAATGCTAGGTTTGTGAAGGCTCCTGGGGGAAGCTGGTGCTTTGCCAAGGTGGCAGTAGGTACCTGGGGCTTTAGGGGAACTGGATTCAGGTAATTCATAAGCGATCACCCAGCCCTGGGACAAAATGGCTGAAGGGTATTTTGTTCTGCTGATGTGGGAAAAGGCCACGCCAGTCCCTGTTGGAGAGGCATTAATTAAAGGAACTAATGGTGAGTTCCTAAAATATCTATCAGAGTGATCAGGATGTCTGCTGAGAGAAATCTGACTTGCTGGGCTTCAAGTTGTGCCAAGCCATTGTGTTCATCAGGAAATGAGGGTGTTCTGGGGCAGGTAAAAGAGAAATAAATCACGCTGACCCTCCGCTGGTGCTTTCTGCTCCTATCTCCAAAACCGGGTTTCAGGAGGTGGCTTACATACATTTGTTACATCGTTACTTAATAGGATGTAACAGCTCTAAGCCTTTTCTTTTTTTTTTCTCTCTTTGTTTTTTCTCCTTTTTTTTCTCTTTTTTTTTTCCTCTTTTTTTTTTTTTTATATTGTTGTTCGTGCTTTAAGCACGCTATATGGGAGTCTCTTCTTACTAAAATTACCATCCAAAGCACCCCTTTCTGAAACTCCCCTGCCAAGTTTTCCCTGCAAAGTCTGCATTAGAGGAATGTTAATCTGATTTACAGTAACCTGACATGACAACTTGTGGTAATAGGTGATAAAAAGTTGAATCCTTGCGACAGAGAGGACATTCATCTCTGACCGTGATATGAACGTGGGATATCCCAGGGGGCTGGCTCAGGAGAGCACAGATCCTGTGAGCACAGGGTGATGAATGAAGGGAAGAATTTGCAGCATCACTCTAAAGAGCCATTTACACCAGAGAGCATCATTATTTCCACACGTTTCAGCAGTTCCTAGTGCGGGCTGGCCTCACATATCCAAACTTTTATGGGCCCTCTGTATTATTTGTGTGGCAGAAGTGGGTTTTTTACTTTAAATGAACCCAATTAATAATGCTTCATCTGCCACTGCTTATTAACACACTTCCAGGAGATCAAGTGGTGGGAGAGGGGCTGGCAGCAACTGAACTTCATACTCTGAAGGAGGAGTCCAACATTTTCCTGAGATCTGTGCTCTGAGAGTGAGGCCAGAGGTGCAGATTTGCAATTAAGTTTAGGTGCCCGTAAAAGTGGTAATGAATACTATAGTAATATACCATGCAGATGGTGTTTTCTTTGCAGAAAGACCTTCCTGAAAAGTCTCTGCATCCCCACCATCACTGGCACATCAGCTGGCAGCACTGGCATCCTCTGGCCCCAGGCACATCCTGCAGACCTTCCACCATGGCACCAATCCTCACTGCTGTGCCATGGCAACATGTTCCTGAAAAGTATCCTGGTGTGACAGCTCACCTGCTTAGAGCAAAATCCAAAAGCACTTGTTTAAATGCTCTGTTTCCAGTAAAGGAAACTCTACACCACAGAAGCTGCTTTGTCCCTGCCTGGTCATTTTAAACTGGGGTTTGTTAGAGGGACCAGGGCAGTGTTTGTTAAAATTTGCCAGTCCCTGAGGATTGCTTTCAAAGTGGAGAACATTATTACCTGAGATTAAAGCTATCCCCAGCTTTATTTTTGTACCATCATCAGCACACGTGATGTTTAAAGACAAAAAGACAGGAAGAGGCAGCATCCCTTCCCCAGCTAATATAGGGTTTGGTGACTGAAAGAGATTTATTGAAATCAATGTGCACTTTACCATCGATTTCTTTGTGCAGTGAGGCCTCCTTTAAAGCTTGTCAGCTCTTCCTTGTAAAGCTGAAATGAGACTAACCTGATGTATCAACAGTGAGTAGTTTGAATTGATACTTCTCTTTCTCTTTCTCTCTCTCTTTTTTCTCTCTCCAGGCAACTGAGACACCACAAAATAACTTTTATTTAAACATGTATTTATCACATTTACTGAAGGTGTCCAAACTGCCTAAAAAAATAAAAACTGAATGCAAAATTCAATTTAGCATTGGCAGGGGACTTGACCAGATGATCTAACTGGTCGTTTATTGCTAGCTATGACTATAATTGCATGTCCACATCATGCTGTTTAAAATTTTAAATTCAACCCACACCATATTTTTATTCAGTGAAAGGAATTTACTTTAGCATCATTCTTTGCCCATGTCAGGAGAGCAATTTTTCACTGATGATAAGAAAATGCCATTTTTTTGTTTTAAAATTGCAAATGAAAAAGCCATTTCTATGTCTCCGGAGCTTTTATTTATTGATTGTCTCATTATTTCGTGAATAATTTCAATTAATTTTATAATAATAACAATCTGTAGTGCACATCTATTGAATTGTACAGAAGAGACTTTAAATAAACTATTGTGAATTATGAAACTATTTTGTCATAATGTCATGAAATGCTGCTTTTTCAGGCTCCATAGCTTGACCCCTAAAAAGAATAGCATGAAATACATTATTTGTCATTTTAAGGGGACTGACAGGCTTCTGCTATGAGGTGACCTGCACAGTGGCTGAAGGGAGAGCAGTGGACATTGTTTACCCTGAAACATTTCAAGGCAAGAAAGGCATTTGACATTATTTCCTCATTCAGACCCTCATAAATAAGCTGTCAATATATATGTTAGGTAAAAGGACAGTGGGATGGACTGAAAACTGCCTGAATGTCCAGAGTGTTGTGATCAATGGCAGTAGGTCCAGTTGAGGACAAGTCCCTAGCACAAAAGGGCTCAATGCTGGGGCCTCTTCATTAATGATTGGGACGATGGGGCAGAATACAACTTTGAAGATAAGACAAAATTAGGAGGAGTGGCAGATACACCAGAAGGTTGTGTGGCCATCCAGGCGGACCTTGACAGCTTGGAGAAATGGGCAGGTAAGAATCTAATGTACTTTAATAAAAAGAAATTGCAAAGTGACTAGAGAGGATCAACCCCAAGCACCAGTACAGGCTGGGGGTTGATCAGCTGGATCAACCTGAGGGTTCTGATGGGCCTGGAGGTTCTGATGTATGTGCAGAGAAGGGCCTGGAGGTTCTGATGTATGAGCAGCTGATCCCCAGCCAGTGATGTCACCTTCATTGCAGCAACTGGCCCTTGCTGCAAAGATGGTCAGTGGCACCTTGGGTTGCAGGATGAGGCATGTAGCCAGCAGGTCAAAGGTGGTGATCCTTCCCCTCTGCTCAGCACTGGTGAGGCCACAGCTGGAGTGCTGGGTCCAGCTCTGGGCTCCCCAGTACAGGAAAGATACTGAGACACTGCAGAGAGGTCCAGCTACTGGCCCTAGAGATCATTAATTGCAGATCAGTAATAAGTTTCTGAGGTGGGAGGAGAGGCTCAGGGAGCAGGGATTGCTCAGCCTGGTGAAGAGAAAGGGCATCTTACATATGTATGTCAATACCTGATGGGAAGGAACAAAGATGAGACAGACAGGCTCTCTTCAGTGATTCTCAGTGCCAGGACAAGAGGCAGCTGGCACAAATTAAATCACAAAGAATTCCATCTGAACACAAAAACCCTCACATTTTTTACAGTGATGGCAGTCAAACACTGGCACAGGTTGCCCAGAGAGGTTGTGGATTCTCCCTCCTTGAAAATATTTAAAAGCCATCTGGACAGGGCCTTGGGCAATCTGCTGTAGGTGTCCCTGCTTGAGCAAGGGGGGTTGGACAAGGTGACCTCCAGAGGTCCTTTCCAGCCTCAGCCACTCTGTGATTCTGTGAGTAATTCAGATACTGCACAGAGCACATTCTTCCTACTTCTCAATGAGAAAACAACAAATGGCTCCACTGCAATTCCATTTTGTGACTTTGATGAACGGAAATATGTTACGCATCATTAACAACATGCCAGCATATTAAAACCATATTATGCTTGTAAAATAAAGAGCATTTTTTTCATTGCCATCAAATTTATTTCTGAGTTAATTTGAAAAATTAAATAAATCCACATGGATCTCCCAGCTAGCACTGCCAAGTATATATATTCTTTAGTTTGAAATGAAAATACTTCTGTTCAAAGTTTGGGATAGAATGCATACACTCCCATGTTTCAAATTAAAACATATTAGATGATTTTCAATCGGAAAGCTATGTCAAAGTGAAGGAGATGGCAGTATTGCAGATTGTCCATTCTTCCTTATAATGGCTCATCAGTCCAGGCCAAAAGTGCAATAAAACCAGAGAAACATCTGTCCTTGGTCTGGCTGACGTGAATATGCAGGAGGCATATTGTGTTTTTGGACAGAACTGGTGGCTGCCTGCAAGTGTGAAGTCTGGACAATCCCAGACCACACTGAAGTGGAAGGGCATGCTGATCGTCTTTCTTTTAGATGAAATGAAAGAGGAATTAAAGCCTCATTTATTTAGTGGTAATTGAAACAAGACAAGCCACCGCCCAAGGTGCAACACAATATAGGAAGGCTGGATTGGAAGCTCAGCCACATGGCTAGAGGGATTTCACTGAAAATTGGTTACAAAACCAGGAAATGGGGCATTGATTCGGTTGAAGCTTTGCATTAGCTTGTGGATGGAAAGAAGCACAAACCAAGCAGTCAACCAGACAGGCAGAGTGTGTGTGGCCCCAGAAAGGTAGCCAAGAGCAAATGACTTCTTTTTTCTTTCCAGCCCTGAAAAGCCCAGAAAAAGATCTCACAAACAGGAAGACAGCTTCTAACTTTCTTGTCCTTCTGTGTTTCAGTGGAAAAAATACTTCTATTTTAACAAAGAGATTTTCCCCAACTTGTAAAAACAATGTCGACTTGAAGCAGCCCTAGAACTCTGTGAACATTGGCTTCCTGCAAGGAACAGCCTTATCTAACTGCAACACCATATAACCTACAGCACTTAAATCAGTCTTCCATAAAGCAGGCTGGAGTCCCATCCCGCTGTCAATTAGAACTCCTCTCACAAAATAGACTGAAAAAGATGTGTATTGCAGCCTTGGAGCAATACAGCTTCTCCCACAAAGTTATGAAACCTTTCTTCCTTTAGGGATAAACAGTAAAGCAACATCTAATTTGTATGAATAACCCTTTCAGCTGCTTAAATACTTCCAGTCTGTCAAATTTTTACACTATTCTGATTCTCTGAATTAATCTTCCACACCTATTATTTTAGTGCAAACAGTGGATCATGCCATGTTCCAATATGTTTCCAATATGTTTCATATTTCCTACTGTGCTTTTTTGAAGATTTGTGATTTGATATCTTTTTCAAAATGGTAAAATATCAGCCAACTCTCCTGTAGATTGTTCTCCAAATAAAGTTCTTTATCTGATGGTCTGTGGCATGGAAAAATAGTCACTTGCTCATAAAGCTGTTCAGTCTACTTACGGTTCTTGTTGAACTGAGAATTTGCAGAAATGCGTAATTGTGCATGGACTATGGGTTTTTCCATGCCAAGTCTGTCTCTAAATGTGATGCCATTTGTGTACAGAGCTATCCAGATGTGTGTCACAGCTTGATTTCCTGAGGCTGTCTAGGGAAATGCTTCAAGAGAAGCACTGCTCTCTACCCCAATGACATGAAAAATCCCTTCAGGATGCTGTACAGTACCAGAGCAGCAAAGCTTCATTACATTTGCTTTTAATGTGTCCCTTTTCAGCTTGTTGAAAATCCATCTTTTCTTCTGAACATGTTCATGAAGCTCACATAAAATGCTTTTTGTCATGTCTGACTAAACCTTTTTTAATTTGACAGTGGAAATTATGCTTCTGTACTCTTAGATGGCTGTTTGTAATTTGGGCTTTTTCACTGATACAACAAAAATAGCTCCAATCTGAAGGTGAAAATTCGAGCCTGCATTTCTGTGCCAACACTCACAGAAGAAGTCTAGCAACACAGGGGGATACAAACATATGCCTTAGTCCTCTGAACGAACAGGTGCCTCATAGTTAAAGACAGATGAATACTTATTTGGAATATTATTTGCCATTACCACCCCCCACTGCAATGCTAAGGACTCACACCCAAAGCGCAGCATGGCAGCTCCCCATTTTTGTCTTCTCATGCACCTGGTTTATGCCAAGGGCTGAGCTGGGAAGGGTACATAGCTCTCTGAAGTGGGAGGTAAGCTTTGACATGTAGGGAGAGGGGAGTAGAAGTAGGATTCAGATCCTCAGGAGTTTGGGATGAGCCTATAGACTGAAATCTTACCAACATTTGCAAGCTGCAAACCCTTGGTTTTTTGTTGGTTTGGTTGGGGTTTTTTTTCCCTTCTTTCTTGCTTTTCTTTCTTTCTTTTTTGTTTTTCTTGACAATGTGCAGTAGTAGGGGCTTATAATTGCCCTTTGCTATAGCTGGGGATCGGAGCTAGTTGCAAGGCAGGTGCTGTGATTTGTGGGGCTTGCCCTGCTCTGCAGAGCCTGTGCTCTCCCTCTCACAGTTCCTGGCCACATCTCCCACTGTGTGGCCCTCAGAGGACAGCCTCCAGCCACATGGGCACTGCATCTGCTCTCATAGATGGGCAAGGATGGATGTGGAGAGCCAGATCCAGCTGCAGGTAAGGCTGGGCTTGTTTTGATGTGAGCTGCCAAGAAGCCTAAGACATTAAGCGGAGCATGCTTGTGTAGCTGCCTATTTTCACTATTTTCTTTTAAAGCTTTGGCTTTTATAGTTGAAAAAATAAAGATGACAAGTGAACTGAAAACATTCTGAGGATCAGAAAGTTTGTAGAGGTGCTTCCTGACAGCATTTATATTATGGTTCTGTCATACCTCAATGTCACTTACAGTTACTGTGACAGTTGCTATTAAAACCATTGAGATTATTGTATGTGATTTAGCAGCATTGCAAAAGAATCATTGCACATAGTTAAGATTCATAATCTGCCGGGCATGTTATATGCAAAAATAAAAAATGCTTGAAGCAGGACTGTCTAATGAACTCACATGTGTTTTCAGACCATACTGTTATCCCTCATTAGACCACAAATTTCAAATTCTGGAGAGGAAGGGTTAAACTTCCTGACAGCTGCAAAAGTTATCACAAGACAAGTGCTACCTACATATATCATTAAAAAAAACCCAGAAAATAAGTTCAGCCCTTCCACAGTGGTGACTGAAAGAGAGAAGATGGTAATTCCTTGGTGAGATAACGTTTGTCTTGGGTGAGTATCAACATAAAATCTGTTTTTAATCTCGTTTTCAATTTCAACAAAAAGGATCAAAACTAATTATTAAAATAGCACCTCAAATAGACTTCTTATTACAGTAAAAAAAAGAGATTATTAACATTCATGAGGGCCCTACTTAAAAAACAAAAGACTTCAAATGAGCTGAAAGATGAAATAGATCCTGCAAACAATAGGTAATGCATAAAGAAATACAGAGTAGCATCAATTAGACTCAATAACTGCAAATTTGTTGACATATTTAACTGCTTTTATACAATTTATTAACCCCACACACTAAAATAAAAGGCACACAACTGCAACAGCAGCAGAATGGATCAGTTCAGTAATTAATTAAGTAATTCAGTTCAGTAACTCTTTAACACCTGTAGCATAATTCTTAATCATGTCAGTGGAGGAAAATAGCTTTTCATAACTGAGGTCCTAATTTCCAAGTGTTGCTGGAAAGACAATAAAGCCATAAGCAAAGGATACAGCTTTTCCACTTTGGAGTCTTGGCCCAACAGAAGACAGCAATTAGCTCTAATTATGACTTCTAGCATGGATATTAATGTGGAGACTAGGCATAAAAACATTTCTAATTACACAGCCTACCTATAAAATTGTGTGGGGTTTATGGGTGAGACTGAATGGTTACTTCTTGTGGTCATCACTCCAGCGGGACAACTGAAAAGAGCATATAAAGAGCAGAAGTCTTGTATTCTGGGTTGTTAGCAATGCCATAGGAAGGGTCATATGTTTTCTGACTTCTGAATGTTACTTGTATGCAGACTGGAGAATATATAAAATCCTTAAAGAATAAAAGTTAATATACATATCCATATATGTATTATTTTAGTGAAAGCCATAACTTTTTCTGTGAATTATTTATGGCATTCAGTCCCACTACACTAAGCCTTACACACGTAACCTAGCAGGCTGCATTGCTTGCAGCAGTTAAGCCTTGTTTTGTCAGTCTGTTATTCACAAATGAATTTATATTCTAAAAATCTTTCCAAACTGCTTGCAACCACACCTGCCATCCCATGTCATGCATGCCAAGTGCCAGAGTCACGGGTAGTGTAAAGGGATGTGTGGCACTGATTTTGGTGGAGGCCCCATGATCCACCCTGGCAGGGAGCAGAGCCTGACACCTGTGCAGGAAAAAAGAACACCACTGAAAAGTGTGATCAGCAGTTTGGGAAGAAGATCAGTCATGTGGGTCATCTGTCATCATTTCTCCAATAAGCCTGTGACTGTGCCACTTCAGAGGATGTATTGTGTCTTCAAAGTTAATATTAGAATTAAACTTGTCAGTTTGCATTTACTCTGTGGCCTTTTATCTTGATAACAGAAATGTGGACATTTTTATGTTGTTTATGAAACTTTTCAATATGTTTTACATTCTTTTGATAACATTATGGGCAATTTTAATCCTCAAGCACCTTGCTCAGTAAAGCTTCTAAAGGAATGAAATTACTTTTATATACAACCATTAAGTGCTCCCCTCTATTAGAACATTATGGACTAGATTTCATGCCCACAATAAAGATAATAAAGCAGGTTATTGGAATAGGATTTGAGATTTTAATTCAGATTTATAATAAACAGAAGGAAAATGGCTAATATGTACTGATTACCAAAGGTTACTGTGATATAAGATAATGACTAAGAGAGAGTTCAAGCAGCTGAGAGATTTTTATCACAATGAAGATGAATTTGTGATGCCATGGACTGTTGTAGCCTAAACAGGATAATTTTTCCAAAGTCTTACACAGAAACTTTCCATTTATATTGCATTAAAGCATTCTACATCAATGTCAGAGATTTTTAAGAATTTCAGGATTTTTCTGTCTGTTATCCTTTTTAAAGTAAGTCACAACACAGAGAGAAAATCTTATGGAATAACTTTACCATGAACTAAGAAGGATGTTACAGTAAGAGTAAGTAGCAGTTCAACTGTCCAACAAATTTTGTTGTTGCAGAAATGGATTTTTTTTCTGAAAAATGAAAGTGGTCATGAATGAAATGCAAAATGGAAAAAAAATCAATGACATTCCTTGGCAAAATCATTCCATTTATTAACAGGGGAGAAACATCTCAGAATTAAAGATTTGACAGCATAGACTCAATATTCTTAACTTCAGAATTCTATAATTAAAACTGTAGATTTATAAGCTCAGTCCTACAAACATATGTATAGAAAATGTTATCAAAAGACCTACAATAAACCAGGATAATTTATTATCCATTTTTATCTGTCCCTCAGCTTAACTGCATTTTGGTCTAGAAAACATTACCATTTCAGAATTAAAAGAGTGCCTCAGAATTGCAGATATAATCTGTTTTATCTTGCTTCTAGGCAGAAAACCATCAGCAATTGCTCCTAAAGTATTTCAAATTTTATTCCAGTTGGTGACTGGTTGATGCAGCTGATGCAGACACCGATGGCTGAGTTCAGACTTGAGAGAGGCGAATATTGTGCTCTCAGACTCAAATGTAATTTCCCTCACTGTACTCCAGACCCAAACTAGGTCCCAGTAAATAATTAATCCCATGGAAACTCTAAAACCTCCAGGATGTGAGACATGGGTTTGGATGTCTCCAGTTTCCTTTGAACAATAATTCTTCAGGATTTAAGAGTAGCAGGAACGGCTTGGCACAACCAAACGCATCCTGCAGGCTGCAGATCATCTCCTGTATGGGTGTAACAGGAGGGGCCATTTCTCAATTTCCACATTGGTATTTAGGACATAGAGAGATAAGGAATTTTCCCAAACACAGTGCATGCTTCCAGTAAAATAGAAAACTTTATCTTCCCTGGTTATTAAGCACATCTGAGTAACTCTTACCAGGATGATCATGACTCTTGAGGTTGGTTCTTATCTTTTTTTTTCCTGAATAGAAATAGGGCTATTCTCACTAGTCTTGATTAATTCAACCATGTAAAAATTATAAGAAAATAGCATTTGTTAAGAAAGAGAAGTGAATTAATAAAATAAAGAAAATACATATGAATCTTCTTTACTAGCAGTTTAGGTGAATACTGTGAGGTACCTAAGAGGTTTCTGTTCCTTAGCTATTACAAATGCTACTGTTCATTTTTACAAAATGGCTTTCTTTAAAAAATTTGCAATACTTATTTAAGAACTATGTTTTCATAAAAAATTCCACCAGTCAACTTTGGTACTGCTGGTAAACACAGACAGGAGGTTTTTGGGAAAAGAAAAAATTCTTCAAAGACCAACAAATAGCCATTGCAATCCCTCATCTCTCCAGACATTATGCGCTTTTCCTTTTACTAAAGTCGACTTCATCCATTTCTGCACTGCAGTTACTTGGGGTAGCTTTAGACCTGCCTACAATCATCTCTGAGTGTCTCCAGCTTTCAGGCTAGCAGAGGTTAATATGACTCAGCTACTTCTTGGCCAGCATTTTTTACTCCTTGCAAAATAAATAATGCAGAAACCATATTAGTTCCTCTAATTTCTACATTTAAGCAATTTTTTTCCAGTATGTGTTTTGTATTACATATTTTGTTTATATATTTATTAAATTGGAAAGAAAGACAGTTGAGAAAAAAAAGAAGTCCCTTTTATAGAAGCTGAACAAAGTAAAATTTCAATAGCATACATAGGTAGAATAAAAAGTACATTCATTTTTTATTTTGATTAGTAGGCCATTTGCAGGAAGAAATAATTTATTAGAGCAAAAGCTATATCAGGTAAAAGATACTTTCTTGGTTAAAATTTTCTTCTATTTTCAGTGAAAGAAGTTTTCAAAGTGTAAACCTCATCGTATTGCTTTATGTAAACTATCTGAGCCAAAGGAAAGGACTTTTCAAAGGGTCTCCAAATACTTTTTCACTTTAGCCAAGACCTCTGCCATTGATTAGATACTCTCTTTATGGATGAAAACCTTATTCAAGAATGAGTAATGTTTCCACTGAAATCAGTTATCAAATAACAAGCCATTAGTGTGTTTTCTTTCTGGAAGGGATGATGCCAAGTAAATTACTTTCATTATCGGTCAAATATCACCAGTACTAAGAGCCTTGGACATAGTTTTTAAATGCTTTGATGGATCTGTATCAATGCACTTTCTACCACTGAGGAGTTCTGAGATCTCAATTCATCAAAATGTATTTATTCAGCTCAGCTTGCCCATTCAGCTGCAGTTCAGGCCTCTTCTTCACAGGAGAACTTCACTGAACAGTCAGAGGACATGGGAACAAAGAGAAGGTTTTGTTTGTTTGTTTATAATTTTCCTTTGTGAGATCCCCCAGGAGCAGGAAAGAAAATAGTTCACAGTCTGGTAAGATCAGAACAGCAAAAGTATTTGCAGTATGGCACACAATAAAGCATTGCCTGCTTGGAAATACTGCACTTCCAGACAGCACCATCCTGAGACTCACAGATGAGCTCCAGATCCTGCCGCAGACTTGCTCCGGGAGCTAAGATTCCACTCACCTCTGGAGACTGTTCTTCCCTAGAGAGGCTTAAGATCCGACCCACTACTGAATATCTGGTTATTTTTCTAATTTTTTCCTCTGTGAATGGGTACTTCAAAATTTGGATTGGTTTTCATTCCCACTGACAATGGTGGTATCCAACTAAACTTTTATTTATTTTACAATTCTTTTTTCTTTAATCTTGTCATGGAGCAGACCACTAATTCTCTCCTTCTGGATGGCTGCAATGAGACCACACACTCTCCGCTCTGAGCATCAGCAGACTGGAAAGAGATGAAAAGATATAACAAGAACAAAATACCCTTAGAAATCCAATGCTGTTTCCATCTGAATTGTTCTTTTATGGTTACTCACCAAGTTCCTCACCAGAGATCTTTGGTCTCTTTGGACTGGCTATGAATCTTTCTTTTTTTTTTTTTTCCATTGGTGTATCATTCCAAAACTCATGGCAAAGATGCATCAAACGAACTATCAATTAGCTCTTGGAGGTAGCTCAAAACAAGCAGTAGCCCACACTACACTTTTTGATTGAGACACCAAGTTCAGAAGTGGAGGTATTGAGCTGATCAACTTAAGTGAATAGAGGACCTCTTTGGTGTACCAAATGAGGGGATTTATGAAGTTACATGCCAGTTATATGGGAGATAAAGTCCCTATGCTAATGTGCTCATTGATTAGTTGTTTCCAAAATCACAATTTGCATCTCTTTGAAGTCTGCAGTGGGTACCAGTGAAAACCTGGCCTTCTCTTTTTCAAGAAAATTGTTGAGTTGGAAAACTTTAGAACAAATACACAGACTGCAGCAGCCTACATTTTAAAGGGAACTTCAATTTGAATCTCACCTATAGATTATTCTGAGAGAACACTCATGTTTCCTGATTTGAAACTACAAAGTATTCAATTTGATTTTGACAGCAGTGATATTATCTAAAGGAAAGAGAGAATGTGGTTAGTACAGGTGCCTTGACAAAAGAAGCTCTCTTTTATCTTCCTGTCCAAGGTGACATCATCAGGGAGACATTTTTTGTAACCTGTGTCTCACATGAACATCTGGAAAGAAGGCTACAGTTCAGAGACCTGGTTGTTCATTTTGATCCATTTGCACAGCTCCTGGGGCAGTTGTTTTTACATCTATTGATACAAGAGACACTGGAAAATCAGTCTAAAGTGTCATCAACTGCTGCCACCTCTGCGGTCCAGTGTAATTCACATTAAATATGTTTTGCCATCAGGCATTTGGATACAGCCTTTCTTGTCAGGACTGCAAGTCTAGCTCATAGTCTAACCTCAAACCCATGATCTCAAGAAATTAATTCTATAATATATTTTGTTATTTTAAGGACATTGCCATGACTCAGAGAAGCAATGGCAACCACTCAGAGAAGTGATGGCTTGCAATGTAAAATACCTATGGTGGTCAGAGGAGGACCCATGAGGGTGGGTGCTCTGTTCACAGGTTCTTCAGGTTGCAATTCTTACTTTGGACACATTCCTTTGCCAGCAGCCAAAGTTAGGTGTCTGTGCCTGTCCTCAAGAAGCCTTGGCTGGTTGTTCTGGATCTGTCTCTCCTATTGAGCAATGTCTTATTTGGGAACAGACACCTGGGACAGATGTCAGCTTTTGTCATGGGCAGAACCATTCCCCCACTGGCTACAGACATGCTCAGGAGCTGTGTGAGAGCTCAGCCTGCTCCAGACACAGGACTTGCTTTTTCACACGAGCTGTGCATGGGCACCCTTTGGGCAGGCAGCAGACAGAAAGGCCAGAATTGTGCACTTCCAACCACAGGGTTTTCAAGGGAAAACCTTGAGGGAACTTCAGCAGCTCAGAGCCATACTACAGCAGCTCTACATCAACCCATCTCTTCATCTCTTGATTTTTTCATGCATAGAATGTGCATTTCAGTACAATAATTTTCGTCTACACTTTGCGCATACAAACTCTAGGTCAGCACAGGCTTGTTGCTAGAGGCCTGTCAGTCTGTCAGTCTGATTTGGGTGCTGTGGGAGCTCATGGAGCAGATCATCTTGAATGCCATAACACATGCAGGACAACCTGGGGATCAGCCAGCAGGGGCTTATGAAACACAGGTCCTGATTGCTTAACCCAGTCTCCTTCTATGAAAAGATGATGTGCTTAATGGATGATGGCTGTGGATATTGTCTACCTAGAGTTTTGTGAAGCTTTTGATACTGTTTCCTACAACATTCTTGCAGAGCAACTGACTATCCAGGGGTGAAGATGGGTGCTCACACCTTCACCATCTTCACTGCCCTTCTATCAAGACCGGGTGCTGGGTCCTGCACTCCCTGCAGAACTACAGGCTGGGGCAGCATGGCTGGAAAGCACCCTGGGGGAAAAGATCCTTTGGGAGCTGGTAGCTGAACGTGAGCCTGTGTGTGCTCAGGTGGGCAAGAAGGCCAATGACATCCTGGTGTGTATCAGCAATAGTGTGGTCAGCAGGACCAGAGCAGTGATTGTCCCCCCTGTACTCAGCACTGGTGAGGCTGCACCTCAAATCCTGTGTCAGTTCTGGGCCCCTCAGTTCAGGAAGGACATTGAGGGGCTGGAGTGTGTCCAGAGAAGGGCAGTGGAGCTGGTGAAGGGTCTGGAGCAAGGCCTTTGAGGAGCAGCTGAGGGAGCTGGGGGTATTTAGCCTGGAGAAGAGGAACCTCACAAGAGACCTCAATTTTCTCTACAACTAACAGAAGGGAAGTTGTAATGAGGTGGTGTTCAGCCTCTTCTCCAAAATATCAATCAAAAGGAAAAGAAGAAATGGCCTCAAGTTGTGCCAGGGCAGGTTTAGTAAAACTTCTTCATGAAAGAGTTGTCAGGCATTGGAACAGGCTGCCCAGTGAAGTGGTGGTCACCTCCCTGGAGGTGTTTAAAAGGTGTGTAGATGTAGCACTTGGGAACGTGGTTTAATGGTGGGCTTGGCAATGCTGTGTTAACAGTTGGACTCAATGATCTTGAAGCTCTTTTCCAAACTTAATGATACTATGATTCTGTCATGAGTGAGTCTGAAATTTCAATTTTTATTTCAAGTAACCATTTGAATCAAGTGTTTAAAACAAAGCTTCTTATCTTCAACAGAAAAAAAAAAGCTTGGGGTGAATAGTGAAATAAATCGTGGGTTTATTTGCAACTTTTTAACAGCCATTTGCTCAATATGGCCTCTGGCACAGCATATGCAACAACCAGTGAAAAGTGCTTGCACTGAGGAACCAGCAGCAACTGCTCTTCTGACAAATATTTACCCTTATGTGTTGCCTCATCTTTCTAGCCAACATCTTTGTTACCTCCTTTGTTAGCTCCTCAACAAACTGAAATGCCATCAGATCCAGATGAAAGCAATCATGAACATCTTACTGGGTCAAACTGAACGTAAAAAAGAATAATAAAACCAGTATTATATTCAATTAAATTAGTATTGCTGCATGCAATGGATTTCTTGCTGTCTTTGTTTCAACACTAAATTTTATTTACCTTCTCCCCAGCTTTTCAAGATGTATCCCAGGCTGTCAGATTGACAATGCTAAATTACTTTGTAGTAAAAATTGTAGGGAGGAATCTGGAGGTTTTGGTGACTGGGCAGAGGACAGGTGGCACATCTGGCACATGGTGAAAAATATGGGAGGTGGTTTGAGAATGTAATAAGTGCATATAACTGGATGTTTCTGTTAGAGTATTCAGAAGCAAAACATTTAATGATGCTGACATTTAAATTGTGATAATTAGATTTCCTAGTTAGCACCACATTGAGAAGAATGGGAACAGTTTATATACTGCTCAGAGCTGTTATTTCAGACTGTCTACAAACTTGGATTGGCAAGAATGACCTGGTTCACGTTCTATTTATAAATGAGTTTTATTTTGGCATTAATGAAAGCTTAGCTTTTGGATCACAGTCCTCTTCTATTATATGGCTCTGTGAGGATAGGAATCACAAAAGGCTTGCTTCCAGCCAAGCTTGGATCTCCTTGCAGTGAGATAGCCACACAAGGCATTACCTCTGCAAATACTGGTCTGCACATATGGCCAGGACGCCTCCCTTTCAAGGGAAGGCAGGTTATCTAGGTGTCTTAGAAGGTACACTGGGCATTTGAATAGAGAACTTTTTCTTTGCAAAAGAGTTATGGGAGAAGCAGAGTAAATGCTTGCCATTACTTGGCAAATCCAAGAGATTTGTCCCCTTGCTGACAGAGGTTTGCTGCACGAGGCAGAACGGAGAGCTACCCCCACTATGACACAGACTGACAGCCTCCATCTGACAGCCAGTTTTGCTGCCTTGCACAGTAGCTCTGGGGCAGCAACCCACGTACAAAAACATCTTCTACCTCTTTTCCCCCCTCCAGAGTTTTCACAACAGAACAGCTTTGGTGGATGAGATGAGGAAAGAATCTGCTTTCCTGTTCATTTTAAGAAATATTACGACCATCCTCTTTTTCTTCTGTGGGCAGGGAACTGGCCTCACCATTAAACTTTCTTTTGACTTACTTGACAAATGAATTATTTCAGTTTAGATGTCCTTGTCACAGCTTTGGGGGAGGCAGCTTGTCCTCTGAAATGCTGCCTGCAGCCAGGTTACTCCGCAGCCAGGTATGGAGTGGTCAAGTCAGACCCCTGTAAGCAGAGAGCTCATCACGTTGTTGTGGGGGCTCCTGCCAGCTGAAGGGGCAGAAACCCCTGCCTGGCATTGGAGGTAAGGAGGAGTGTTAAAGGAGGTGCATCTGAGGAAGTGCCAAGGGAGAGGGAGGATCCATTTGTGGGAAAAGAGGGCTGGAGTAGGACTGGAAAGGCAGAGTAAGTGCACATGGGAAAAATATTGAGACACTGGGGGGTGTGGTAGAGATGGATGGATAAAAGACCAAATTATGTGGGGAAGAGCAAAGTAAAGAGACATCATGGAGGCAGACAGTCTGTAGCCACTGGACTCTTCTGCCCTCCAGGAAGCCAGGCTGATCCCAGGAGCATCTCCACCCTTTCTGCTGTTGGTCAATATCTAAGAAATCCAATAACAAAGTGTGAATCTCACCTTCCCACATTTCCAAACGGCTGGCTTGCAGTCTAGCACAACCCCCCACTGTTCCAGAAGCAAAAGTGATCTGGAAGCCAAGATTTATGCTGTACTTGTGAGTACAAACAATGCTGCTAAAGTTCAAATGATGCATGCCTGTTTTTTGAAGAAATCATTAAGCCCTCCAGAACAATTCCAAATGAGCTTTTTTATAAAGGGAAAAAATAAAGAAAAAAGTACTTCAGAGGAAAGCCTTCAAAATTTAAGAAAATCATACAGAGTTAACAGAGACTCAGAACACTCTCCATGTGTGTGCTCCCTGTGAGATGGTTTAATTAGGTGATCATGTTATATTTCATCCACATGACCTTTGCCTGATCCCACACACTCAGGGCAATGAGTGTTCAAATTTTTTGCTGCTCTTGTAAAGCACATTTCTGTAGCAGAACTTTTCTTTTGCTCCACAGTAATTAAATGTATTTATAGAGGTGTAGTAGGTTAACAGGGGAACTATCTGAGGAAAAGCAGACAGGAGGAATAACTTGATGAGTAACTAATCACTCATAAAATTCTTGTAGTGACAGTTCCTACAGGGATTTCTCAATTTGTGAACTACCTCATCTTCACTGTGGGGTTGGTTTGGTTTTTTTTTTGTTTTCTTTTTTTTTAAGTGAGCAACCCAGTCATTATTTACCTTGTCTGGTATATATCTGTATAAGGGGTATAATTCCATAGCAGCCTTCCCCTTGGAGGAAGCACTAAAGTGGCCTTTGGACCTGCACTATAGTTCATTTTCATGCAACTTTCAGGGTGTGAAGATTGCATAACTTTGGACCTGCTGTCAGATCTGGCCAGTGGCAAGTGTGTGAGCTGAGACAGACTCCCCCAGCCCACATCCACACTCACACCCACAGCTGCTCCGTCACATGAGCCCCCAAGCCCCGTTTCTCCAGGCCAAAGGGATTCATTCCCCATGTGGCAGCTTGCAGAAGTTAGTTTGTTTTTGATATTTTTTTCCCAGTGTATACAGCAATAGATCTGCTCGGAAAGGTTTGAGTCCCTCATTTGTGAAGCCTTATCCCGGGTTCCTGGGCAGGGAATGCCTGGCCACATAAAAAGCACTGGTGCTGCCAAGCCAAGTCTGCAAGTGAGGGAGGCCCCAGAATGCAGCCTGTGAATCCCTGCTGGGTGAGGATCACCAGCTGCACAGCCTTTCAAACCAAGTGCAGTGTTTCAGCACAAGGAGTAACTCTGACCTTACACATTCCCTGGAGCTTGGAGTGTCTGCAAACAGGCAATTTGCTCACGGCGTGGAAGCTTATCATCAGGCAACTAATTCAGCTTTCCTCCACTGGGATAATAAATTCTATTTACTTACCTTTTATCAGCAACAATAGTTGTTTAGAAAGAATGAAACAGAACATGATTGATTAGTTCTTTCTCCAGCTCCTCGTGGATCCAAGGTTATTTTTTTCATCCATCATGCCGCATTAAAACAAGCATGATTTCTTTCAAGGTAGCAGTGTGGCTATCATGGTGGATTACTCAGTGGTGTGTTCAGCAAGAGTAGCTGTTTTTCTCTCATCTTCACTGCAACATGCATATAAGATTTCTAAGGCTACCGTATGCTTACAGCTTTTTCTCCCCTGCTTTATTTAGACAGGAAAACCTGTTGGTTTCTGTATGAATTTCAGTGTCTAGAAATAAACTGCAATCCTCTGAACTAAAACAGGAGTTCAGATATATCTCTGCTAGAAGCAAATTATTAAAGGAGAGCTATTATATTTATTTATTTACTTCCTTCCTTATCCTTTATCTGTATGGGCAAACAGTGAATTTTCTCCTCTGCTTTTACTGGAAAGTCTCTTACCAGGGCTAAGGTCCTCTCTCCTCCCCTGGGCATTCTCTTCATGGAGCTGCAGCTGGCCAAAATAGAGCCAGTAGAGCTGCAGCCATGCCCTTGCTTATTTGCTTGCAATTAAAGTCTGTCGTTCTACAATAGACAATATGATTCCCCACTTGCAACAGGTGGTGGAGCAAATGCAATCCAGACAGGCACTCACCCAGCACAGCAGCTGTGGCTCTATCTCCCCTGGGACATGCCAAGAAAAAGTCAATACACATACAAGGCATGGGGTTTTTTTCCTAAAAACTGTGTGCTTGGACATTGACAGCCTACACCTCCCTTACTCTGACCTTTCCCATTGTCTTCCACCCATAATGCCCACACTCTACCATGAGTCTCTAAGCCAAGGCTCCCTCTGCCACTCAGCAAACCCTCCTTCATCAAGGTGGAAAGATTGGGTTTTTTTCCCCAACAAGTCTTAAGGGATGAGACTGTGCTCTGTGGGCCATTAATTTTGGCAGTCAGATTCTGAAGGGGTAGCACCAGTCCCATCACCCTCCAAGTCTTCTGTCTTTCCTGCCTTTGCTGCCCTAAAAGCTCGTTGTTCATTCACCCGTCTCATGGACTAGGAAAATTGAGGAGATAAGGGAGGGAGGCAGGGAGGGTAGGAAGGCATGCAGATGATCACAGGACATCACACAGGACTGCCTAAGTGGGGCAGTTATATTCTCCCTTTTTAGAAACACCAAATGTATGCTGTCTCTTTCTGTCTGGCATTCATGAAAGTCTCATCTTGCCATTCCTGATCACCAACAGGCATTGTGGAAGAATACTGACATTTAAACTTCCATAACATGTCCATATTTTGTGGGATTTCACGTGGAGAAAGAAGACCTATGGGGGTAGTTCTTGCCTTGAGTGATGGAGGATTATTGCTCTGTGTGGAGGAAAGGTGAGTGTGTTATGCAAGAGCCTCATTAAAAAATACAAAATGACGAAAGATAAATGACTGTGAATGAAATAGGCTAAAGCACTCTGAGAGCCCAGCTCAGTTTTCAGCTGAACTAACAGTAAAAACATTTTTAACAGATTTAATTTTAATACAATGAAAGGAGTGACAGGAGTCTGAGGGGAAAATTAAAGAAATGCAGCTGAAGAGGAAACCTGCTGCTGCACTGGCTTCATCACTCCTTGCACTAATCCATTCCCCCCTGCACTGTTGAGGAGGGAGAGGAAGAACCTGGATTTGCAGCCCAAGATGACCCACCACACTCAGAGACCAGGGGATCAGCACTTGTCCACGCCACGACCAGCACTACCCAAAGCCATATAATGACTGTTGGATAGCAAACATGGAACTGTCCAGGATGTCCCTTCACATGAGGTGCCAGAGCAAGCAGGCAGTCACATGGACATGGGCTGTCAACTTCAACCCCTTCAGGCTGAACCCAGAGCACCAAGCTGGAGTGTAGAGGAAGCCATGAGCTCCCTGCTTTAGCATCTGGGCCCCCAGGGTTTTCCTTGGGGATTGCCATGGCAAGCAACAGCAAGACTGTGTTGGGTTTTCAGGACTGAGCCCTTAGTCCCTCCTGCTTAATGAAATCAGCTCCTTGCAGCAAGAACAGTCCCCAAACCCAGGGAGATCTCCATGTCAAAGGGATTCCAGGGTATTACTCTGATATACTAAAATAATTGCCTGTAATGGGAATGCTGAAGGAGATGATGCCAAAGTGACTGTCACAAATGCTGAATAAATATAGTCAGAAAAAATGGCTTCACATAATCAGAATTATAGGCATTTCTGTTTGAAAGTGTAAACATACATTTTCCAAATGAAGCTTTTATCATGGTCTTTTAAAAAAATCCTTTCCTTTATACCTATAAAAATATCAGAAGGTGCTTGACTTTATACAAAATACTTTTAAATGCTGTCCCAACATCATAATTTCTGAGCAGTTTGCACTGAAGATGTAATATCTTGGTACTCTGAGAAACAGAAGACCAGAAATACTGGAATGGTACTGATCCTATTCTAAGGAAAAATTAGTCCTTAAATTTTAGTAAAAATCTACATTTATTCCTTGTTATTTATAGTAACATTTCTATTTCCAAGCTCTCATGCTGAGAAATGTGAATGAAATCAACTCTGGTTTTGTTGCTTTTTCTGTAAAGAGATGTGACCTGGGACCTCTGGTACAAATGGTGTTTCACATGTTTCTGAATCTGTGAGATTCAGAAATGTCCAGACATATCCTGATAATTAAAAGTAGATACAAAAATAAGGCTATGTCTACAAAATAACGAGTTTTCCCAAATTACCCTCACAGATTTTAAACATTCACTTTGGAAAAAATGCCTAAGCAGTACCTTCATTAAGTCAGTTGACAGTTTAAGCCAGATTAAATCCAGACACAAGCAGATATTAAATACAAATATTTCTATTAATATTAAGTAGCAGAGACCCTCCACCTATATCTGCATTTGGCCCCCAGTTACTAGAGTAATTGTGCACATTAAAAGATTAAGCCTTTTGGAAGCTGCAATCATGTTCTGCCAATTTATTCTATACTGTTATATTTTTAATGAGGTCATTTACTGGAGGGTTTTGGGACAAAATCCAGAGTATTTACGGGTTGGCATGGACTGCCAAGAACAATTGTAGATAAAAATAAAGTCTATGACTTTTTCATACAGGGAAAACTGGAATCTGTACACTCATTTTTAATTAAAAGGACCTTAGTCTGGGAGATGTGTGATGTATTCCAAATCTAATTAATGATTACCTATTATTTTTCCTAGATTTATCTATTCTTGAACAGTTTTCAAGTGTTATTCTGTGCTGTTAAATACAGTGGGCCTGATTCTCATGAATAATAAGTTTCTGTCCCCTTCTGACAGCTCAAGAATCCCTGAAAGTGTGCAAAACTGGCAAGAGAATTTTGCAATTCTTTTTCATGCTCCCATAATTTCAGAACAAATCCATTATAAGTGAGAATAAAGGTAGCTTTACTTCTTAGAAGAGAATATTAACAGGTATATTCTTTGCACTGGAGCCTTATATGTCTTCAGCAAAGCTTTGGCTTTTGTGCTGGTTTAGCTGGGCAGATAAACACTCTCTACAAAGATGAGCACTTGAAGGTTATGTTTACTATTCTAGCTTAGTTAGCATCTGTCAGCAGACAAAGTATCCTAAAATATCAGCTAAGTCCTCCAAGAGATGAGTTGTATCTTTGTTCCATTATTTTATTTCTGTGCTAGTAATAATGGTCTGAAATATGAAGGTCACTGACTCTGCAAAAATTCACACTTTAGTGTGACTATTCATGTTATGCCAGTTCAAGTCTATATCCACAACCTCATAAATGAGGGTCACTCTTGAGACAAAAGTAGACCCTCTTGACTACTTCTATCTGACTCTCCAGATTTTCATTTAATTTGTATAAAGTGAAATTAAGTTCGGGCTTTAAGGTTAATGGTGGAATCTTGAGTGGAATAATTTTAGTCCAGACACTGTGTCATCCCTATTATAACAACAGAATTCAAGGCTTTTTATTTTTGAATATCCGTCTGCACGGAAAATCCCAAGATTTTCTTGAAGAGGAGCTTGAGTTCAGCTAGCAGGTTTAAATTGACATCTAATTTGATGCTGATAATGTGTGTCTCCGCCTATGCACAGGTTTGAATGTTAATCAGTTATTTCAGTACCTGAAAATTCCTCGCAAATTGATTAACATGTTTCCAAACTTATTTTATGCCTTGCCTATTAACCAGATACACTCCATTGTGGCCTGCTAAAATCTTCAGTAAGAAAAACAAAACTGAAGGATAAAGAAAACTGTGAAGAAAAGTAATAATGAGAGCTGTGTGCTCTTCTCTGTTAGCACAGGGGGGGTTGATGAACCATCCATAGCTGTTTAAGCAGGCAGTGTCGATAGAAGGATTGGCTCTGGTGCCTGTGCAGCATTGACTGGTAGAAAGTAAATCTTTGCTACTGCTTGCAGTGCAATGCCTCAGGCACAGTGCTGTATCATAATGGGGAATTAGAGCCAGACTATGAAAAGCCTTGTTGCCTGCAACTAATCTGCAGGATGACAGCATTTTTAAAAATGGATAAATGCTACCTGAGCAAAGGGGGGGAAATTGCAGTATCAGAGAAGACACAGCATATTTCCCCAGCAGCAACAGAAGATATATCTCACAGTGCTCAATACGTTGGCTGTTGTAATCATACTCAGTACAGCATGGGATTGTTTTATGTGGTTGATTTGCTGTTATCTTTAATTAGCCACAATTCTGTCTTTTTGAACATTAAATGAGTTTGGTTTAAGAATTCTAATTGTAAAAGTCTCTCAAATTAACAGAATGGGAAAAAACCCGTTCATAATGAACTGAATTTTAGATTACAATAAGCTATTACAGGGAACAGAACAAACGTGTGCAGAAAAATGATTAAACTGCACAGAGTTCTCCATGCTGTACCACATTCCCCTGCCTTCCCCATTTTGGTTACTCTTCTAGGCTCTTTCAAGCCCACAGCTTTCCTCATCTACATCCACAGTCAGTTTGTTTCAGTGGAGACAATTTCTGGGCTTCAGCCACCCAGTCAGGGGAAGGATATAAGCAGACTCAGAATTTAGATCATCATTTTCAAAGGCTAGAGTGACTGGAAGATTTTCTGCCACTTAATATAGAAATGGGTGTAATCTTCCAGAAGAAATTTCACTCTCCCACAGCCTTGTCTTGAATCTTCTGTCAAAGGAAACGGGCTTACATATTGCTAAAATATCTTGAGCAGCTTTTGACACTCCAAAGCATCAATGTGCTCAGCACAACGTGGACTAGCTAACACTTCCAAAGTGACTGTACACTGAGGTTCACACTGCTTTAGAGACAGACAAAATTCTTCCAAAACAGATGTCAAAATTGACACAGCAACCATTCAGCTGTGTACTCTGGCTGTCGTATTTCTTAAACCTGCCACAGGGCAACTATCAGCATACTTTCTATTCAATACAAGTATTTGCAGCTCTTTCATGATGCATTACAAAACTACCTCTACGAAGCCAAGAGGACATGTGAATGTAATTTCTTTTTCCACAAAGCATTTGCTATGTTCTTTGAAAGGTTAACCCACCTTACTAAACTGTACAAACATTATTTCACTTTTATTGACACTCTTTTCAGACCATGAAATGACTTGAGTTTTAATCTACTTTTTTTTTTAATACCAAATGGAACAGACTAATTTAATAAGCTTCACACACAGAGATATTTCAAAAACATGTTTTCCAAAGCTTATGAAGTTGCAAGGGGGAAAGGAAAACGATGTGTCACAAAGAAGGTGTTATTGCTGAGGTAAATACAGTTCTGTTTACTGGGCTGTTATAAGTTTGCTGGCTTTTTTAATTCCAAGATATGCCTAGAGACCATGGCGCAGCTTTCACACTACTTGCATTGCGAATAGTAAGGTTACATGGTCTGATTATCTTTTCCTGGGGTGGGGGAAATTGCTATTAAAATAAAACTCTGAGGGGATGATTTCGTTCTCAGAATAATATTTTTTACCCAAATATGATGCATTGCCCACTTCACTTCTCATGGTGTGTGAAAGCAGAGGGTGGAGCACCTAACAGGGCTGGCTGCTCACTGGGGCACTAACAAATGTATCGTCCAGTCTGGTACCATATAAAAGGAAAGAAAGGAAAGTGTAGGCAGCAATTTGGTAAGGTCATTTTGCCATCTAATTTACAGAACCAACTTTCCATACTGTGCCTAGGGGGAAATAAAAGGTCCCAACGCTCCTGAACATGTCTGTGGGCCTATCTGCAGAAGCTGATGAAACACCATTATCGTTGTGAACAGCGTTCCCAACTAAATGAGCTGGCTGTGGAGCAGGGCTGGGGACCAGGTGCACAGCAGCCTCTGCTTTCAGCAGCTACAGGTCCCATGAGATGGTTCCCCCAATGCTGTGTCCTCTCAGGGGAACAGGACATCCATCCAATACAACCTCACAGAGGACCTTGATCAGGATGCTCCTATTAAATGCTCCAAACTCAGAAAAAATAATTTCCTAAGTGTGGGACATGGTGATCCTGCTGGTAGAAACTTGTCTTAATTTCACCCTGTATTTTTCTGGTGAGGGGTTAACTCAGGGACAACATGCCACAAATGCTCCTTCCAAATTCAGTAATGTATTTGAACATTTGAATGACACAGCTTTGCTCTGAGGAAATGGATTTGACTACCTGCAGACTCTTGGGTTTCATGGTTCATGAAATTTGTTCACATAGCAAAATACTAAGGATCTCATACAAATTTTACAGTCTATATAGATTAAAAAAATGGCACACAGCATTAGCTTTCAGTCAGTGACTACTGAAGTATCAGTTGTAAGAATCAAGAACCCAGACCAGCATTCAGTTTGGGTATAAAAGTTATGTCTTTCAGTCATCATAACTTTAATTGACTCATATTGTACAGAAAATTAAAAAAAAAAAAAGAAAGAAAAAAGGCAAAAGCCAATTTGTTAACTTCTATGTACTCTGTTGATTTGTGGTGTTTCATTAACACCCATAGCTTCATGTGTTAGTAGATTAAATAAAATGTATATTTAACAATGTTGTATTTGTATTTTACTTGAAAAATTCCATGCCAGTTTCTAGCCAAGGCAGTGCATACCATCCATGAGACCTGCCTTGATGGATAGTAGAAAACACCACACATTCTAGGAAAGAAATTGTCTCCTATGAGTAGTGCATGCATCAAACTGAATCCTGTGTTAAATATGAAGATAGTCGTATTTTCTAACAACTACTTTACTGACTTTTTACATTTTTAGGGTCAGATTCTCTTAAAAAGAATTGCTATAACTAAAACTATCCTATAAATTTAAGATATTTCTGGATCTGTACACAAAGCTAAAACTCTCCCACTTTGTCATAAAAAGGAAGGGGTTTTTTGTTGTTTTTGGGGGGTTTTGTTGTTGTTGTTGTTGTTTTTGTTTTCTTTGTTATTGTTTGGGGTTTTGTTTGTTTTGTTTTTGTTGGTTTTTTTAATGTAATGGCCTGAAGTTTCTTCTGCACCCTGGAACAGGTATTTTAAATACTGTTTCTTCCTGCAATGAATTAAGAATTGCATTTTAAATCTGCTGTATATATTTTCTTTTATTGCATTGTCATCCTTTGTTTTTCTTGTCTGAAATATCTCATACTCCCATAAGTACAGACATAAGGCCACACAGTCATCTTTTCTTCCTTCATTGGTTTATATTTCTTTTGGATAGCTCAGGGTCCATTTTTGCCCAGGAGTATGTTCTCAGCAGTTTTTAAAGGCCAGACCTGTGTGTGAAATGTGAGAACTCCAACACGCTTGGACAGCTTGGGCTCTCTCAACAAACATAAATGTTCATAGAAGTAAGAAATGTTCTATTTCTTAACAAGTTGGACATCACCAAAAATACAGAAAAATGCAGACAAATATGAGATCATAATGTACTCAAAAGCATAATGGTAAGATTTGGGTTTAAGCACATCACTTGGGAGATGTGTATTATCTTGTTGCAGTGATTGCTGTTATCTTCACAATTAGTTTGAGTATTTGCAGTAGTGGGACCAATCAAGTGATGGAGAAGTGAAGAGCTAGCAGGCCCTATCAGGTAAAGAGAAGAAAGGGGTAGAAAAGAGAAGGTATCATATAAACTGATCTTAAAATTTCTTAAAAGTTTGGATAACTGATGATTTCAAAATGTTATTTATATTGAATTCTGTGATAAAAATCAAGGTACACCTGTATGACACTAAAATGGAAACCCTTTTTATATTCTGTTGTTCAGTAGCAAAAAATAATGGAATTCATCTAATATACCACATATATTTAATATAGAAATTGATTTTTTAAAGTAGTGACTAGAACAATTTGTTAAACCTGAATTTTGAAACTATTATTTTTTAAAGTTAATGGATAAATGAACATTTGTAATCTCTGTAAAAAGTATCTTTTGTGTAACACTATCTCTCATTTTCTACAAAGTCAAAAGTTATAGTATTGTACAAGCTCTGCACATCATATTAGTTCTACTTTTAAAAAATCTGATGATTTTCTTCTAAGGCTTCTTTCATTAGTTCCTGAGACTCATAGACTAAGCAAATAGTTTTTTTTTTTAATAGAAAATAAAACAATTCAGAAGTTTAATGGACTGTCACTGGAAGGAAAATTATCTAAATACAGGCAGCAGGTTTCACTGTAACCATTCCACTCTCAGCTCTTCCCATTACCCTAACCTTCTGTGCTGCAGTTAAAATAAATTAGCAAGATGTGAACACGGCTAGAGTGAGAATTTAACCTGGCAAGATTCGTGGCTGTGTAAAGTAGATTTTGTTAAAAAGTCCCGTTAAGACAGACAGAAGTAATTTAGTTTCATCCTCCCCTGTTTTATTCATCTGTGTCTGAACAGCAGCCATTCAATTTGCATAGGAGCTTACATTACCAATAAATAGAACAAAACATGGCATTAACTGCAATTGGAAACTTTACTTCCTTGCCTGTAAAGGGAATGGGCATTTCTTCTCCACTTAAAATACACAGGAGTAATATAGGAAATATTCCCCTTTTATTGTTGCAAGCAGTGCATGAGAACTAATGAAGAAAATTTCTGTGTTTACCTTTTCTTTTCAGAAATCAAGTCAGATGTGTGAAATTTAGCAAGAGAATGTTAAAGCTTCATTGTAAATTCAGTATATTTTTAGAAATGCGCTATCTGCTTTAAATACTTTCTAATTTGGATCTGAGCAAACAAAATCTGCTGGCTGAGATAAATACCTATGTAGGATGGAGAAGATTTTGGCTGGGATATATGCAATCAAGCATATTAAAAACCTTTAATAAAGCATTGAAAATCTTTGCAGTGCTTTATCAAAACATAATAAAATACAGGTTTAGGACTAAATTTTCACTTAGGTTTCACAAATCATAATTAAAAAAAAAATATTATTCCTCCCTTGAAAAATGGTGAATTTGGACATGGATACTACCCACTGTAATGGTCTTCCCCCACAAAATGCAGTGGGGTGTGGAACTCCCCAGCAAGGGCTGAGCAGATAGAGCCCACATGGGCACCTCTGGGCCTGCAGCAAACACTGCCCCAAAAACTGAGAAAGTGGTTCAAGTGCCTTGTCCTGGGTGTCCAGAGTTCACTGTATTTCCCCATGGGTGTCCTCCTGAGGCCTTTCCAGCAGAGTGGGATTCCTGCATGTCAGGACCACGTCATGTCTGCCTGCCCGATGCAGGTTATTTGGGCACCATCAGGCACCTGAAAGGACTCTGTCCATCTGAGCCGAGGCAGCTGACTCTCATCCTAAGCCCTCTCTACATTCATAGGACTGAGCACCTAAATTTCTTCAAATATCTATCTAGCCCTCAATATCTAAAATTTGGTGGTGGCACCAAATTCATTATGCCACACCACACCACAAATTGTAAGGACATTCTGACAGCTATTTCTAAACCCACTGCAAAAACTCACCAAATTTGCATGCTTTAAGACTGGTTTTGTTAAACTCCAAAGCTCTCTCCCTGGCTTTACTGAAATCATTGTAATTTATGTTAAAAGCTGTTTGTTTGGCTACAGAAAAAAATTTAAAGAATGACCAGAACACATTAAACCCTGTGCTCTAAGAGTATGCCCTTTCTCTTGGATGAAGTGTTTTTGGGAATCTTATCAGGTCACTGCAGGAGCACAGCTCCTCTAAGGCTTAAATGCTGGTGTTACAGGTAGGGGAGAGAAAGAGTGGCAGCATTTTGTACTCCCATCCATTCAGCCAAATCAATCTGCTGTGTCAAGGGGTAATAAGTGACCCTCCTTTTTCCTTTTTCTCCCAACAGAGCCCACTCTCCTGAACAGTACCTCGTTTTCTAAATCACACCCCTATTGGGTGCGGATCCCCACTTATCTGGTCTCAGGGTCATTCCAACTCTTCTGTGATTGCCTAGGGCAAAACAGTCTGTTTTACCTGGGGCAAACCTTGCCTGTTCTCAGCTACATACCACAGAGCTAAGAAAAGTGGAGTCAGCTTCCTTAAGACCTCCCTTCTGGTTCAATGAATCTTGCCCTGCTGTGAATCACCTCGAATGCTTCCCTCAGGCACCTAGCCTCAAAAGAGGTCAGAGTCCAGCCTTCACTCCCATATTAATCCTTTCCTTGGCTGGCTGGAAGCAGCTCTTTTCTCAGTGAGTGGCTCTAAATCATCTCCCTTGGTCCTTGGATTTCATTGTGGTCAGCATGTGTCTGGAATGAAGAATTGCAGCATCCCAGTTATAATCCCAGGTAATAAAAACCCCAGGCTTTTATTAGCTATACTCCTCACAGCCTAATTCCATGGTTTAATCATTAGATAGGTCTTCCTGTTAGAGATCAAACTTCAGTCTTAGGTCAAGTTAATGTTGTTTGTTTAATAAATGTTCCCCCATACCAAACTATGTACTGTCAGAACATTAGAAATCACCCACCACACCACTTGCCTTCTGCACCTCTTGAGTAAATTGCCTTCAGAAAATATCACAGTCAAGAAATGTATTTTCCATTAGGTAAGATAAAAACTCAGATACTAGAAACTATAAGCCATCAGCAGGATGTAACAAATACCTGAATGAAATTTGTCTCTCTTGTGAATGAAACTCATCTCATTCATGTCAGAAGCAGTGTTGTAGTAGTAACACTATGAGCCTTGTAAAAAGTTTTACATAATTATGATAGTCTTCTATTATGTTTTTGGGATGAGTACCAGGGCTCAGTGGTGGCAACATTTAATGCACTCCTCTTCTTCTATGTGAGTTTGGGGCATATGGAGGTTCTGTTTTGGGTACAAGAGCCACATCGAAATCAAGCATTCTTCTAATTTTCTGAAATGTCAAAATGACAAAAAAAAAGTCAACATTTATCCCAATGTTAGGGATAAAGGAATGTTACTGTAGGAAAATACAGATAGCAACACTTCAGCCACCCAATATACAAAGATCAGATTTTCAAAAGATATTTGAAGTGACCCAGGAGTGTTGGGAAAACTCCGTCCTTACAGAGTTCAATCTTGGACTCCTGGCATCCAATATTCCTCACAATAGGAGGGAGATTTGCCAAGGAATTTTGGATCAAGTCTCTTCACTTATTCGAGACTTTGAAATGTGTTTTGCAACCCATGAAGGAAAAAATAGGGAGAAATTAGAACTGTGACTCAGAACCATCCCTAGAAGGTGTAAATTAAAGGGTTAGAAGACATCTCACTTTTAAATGATGTTCACATTCAATAGAGAAAAGCATCCCTTGATGTTGCACTGACTTTTTGATTTAGAGCTCAGTAATTAAAAGCAGCTATTTTAAAAATGGCTGTTTGTTAATCCAAAATGTTGTTACTTCGCATTTCATTTCAGGCAGCACTTTTGTAAGTTTGCTCATAAAAAACAGCCCAACAGGACTAGTTTTAAACCAAAAATCCTGTGAATATTTATCTTCTGGATTTAAGAAGTGATGAATTTAAGAAGCTTAGGAAAATGCCAGCAAAAGTCCACCAGTGCTTTCTAGCGTTGCAACTGATGCAATATAAATTGGAAATTAATTTCTTTTAGAAGAGAGGGCTTGCATTGGAAATAGTACTCTCCTTGCAGGTCCAAAGGAAGAGGGGAAAAAAGTGATTCTGCCGTGTTGGACCCCTCATGGCTGATCATCCCAGGAGAGGGAACTGGGTACTCTGCATCCCCTGGAGGAAGAACAGCCCTAGGCTTTAATATTTTTATCCAACTGGATCAATATGAATGGCCATTAAGATTAGATTTTAGACTCAATGGTGGTTTTTTCTTACCCAAAGAATACAGTTCCAGCTTGGTATTTCAGATCATCTGTGGAAAAGCATCAAGAGGAGGACTCGTACAGATTAGCTGCCTTTAACTTTTATCACTAGGGTCTATTCTGTGCAGCTAAAGTTGAAAGATTATGAGTGGTATAAAAGATTATGAGTGTCTGATTATGGGATTTTAAAAGATGACTTGATCCTTGTCTTCTGAGAATACTTGGTCTGTTTAGTCTTAATGCCACCTTTTTTTTCTTACTTTACTCCACTTATTTGTAAGTTAAATTTTCTTCTATTCTCATTCCTGTTGAATTGAGCTCTAATATTTTGAAGCCTTCCTATTCTAGAAAGAAGCTTGAAAATGAGAGTATGTCTTTATTTCTAGTACAATCCAAGTTGCCAGGCACCTAGCTAATGCATCTTGCTCAAAAGTTCATGGTTACACCTACCTCTAGATCTGGAGTCTGAAGAAAATTTCCACCTTCTCCGAACCCACCACCAAAGGGGTGTTAGAGATCTGTTTTTACAGAATGCAGAGCACAGAATAACTTCTGATCAAAGATCTTCAGATAGTAAGAAGTTTTCTTTCCTGGAACTGGTCTGGAAACACACATGACCCTAGATTTTCTTGGTCTCATAGCAGGTTTTTTTGCTGAGTTTGTTACAGACTGCTGAGGAGTTACGGAATGTGAGACATCAAGGGCTGCATTGTCCTCTCTGTCTGAATCTAAAGACTGTACTAAAGATGGCACAGGACAGTGCCCCAGGGCAGGTCCCTCAGCCCTTTTTGATTTGCCAGTGAAGAATCCAAACTTGCTGGTCTTGCAAATTCAAAGTTTTCCAGGGAGAAACCTCTGTGACCAAAGTATGTCAGACTGGAACTTAAGTGATATTCCTCTGTAAGTATGTTTGGAAAGGCAACATGAGTGTAGAAGCATCATTACATTTGGTCTGGGAACTTCAGTAAGCAAGTATTACTTCATCCAGAAAAATACTTATAGTTTTAATATATTCCTTCTTGTGAGTCTATATTTTGTCAATCTTTGACAAATACCTTATTTTTCAATAAAAATGAGAAAAATGTAAGTTCAGAAGCATGTCAACACCTTCTGTTTTGTCATCAACTGTGATAAGGTTAACCTTGAATATTTTTGAATTTATCTGGTAAAGAAGAAAAATGACATCTGTTTTGTAACCTCACATCTTCCTACACTTTCTGACAGTATGCAGCATTTTCACTGAACTGTAAGGTTTGCTCATGAAAGCTGAGCTAATCAGAGGTGGCTATCCAAAGTTCAGTCAATAAATAGCTTGACTTTCTAGCTTGTAATAATATAAAGGGATCAATAAGAACTATGAAGATTATTTCTCCATTTCCTTCTGCTTCATGTTAAGCTAGCCATGAATGACAGACTACTTCCCTTCTGCCAGTTTTTTGTCTTTAGCTGGTATGCACTAGCTGTTCAGGGGATAGAAAGAAGTGTAATGCAAATCCTAGCATCTGAACATTTGCACTTAAGTAATACATTCCTAAACAATACCTGTTTATAGCCTTTGCATACTTACTATCTAATCAGAATGTTTGATTTAAAAAAGTGTAATTTCAGTCTTTAGGATGCACGTGATTTTTTTTTTTTTTGGTGACTTTTCTTGCAGAACTGGCTCAGCTATAAATATTTAGACCAAATCTCTGTCCTGAAAAATTAAGATCACTACTAAGAGCAAGCATTTGTTTTGAAAACAAGTACATAATTTCTACCATAACAGCATATAGTACAGCTTCAGTAACGTCAGCCCACATGAAGCTTGTGAAACATCCATTATGTCAGATCACTTTCTGGAAAACTTTAGTAAATGACAATACTGGAACAGTGGGGAAGTGTCCAGTTTGAAATGAATATCAATGTGGAGATTAAACACTGACCAATGTGAAGTGAAGGGTATTTCTGAGGCAAAACAGAAAAAGTAAAGATCAGTAAAAAGAAATAGAGTTTCACACTTAATATAGATTGTATGGAGAAAAAAGGTAAGAAGAAGGATCCAGGAGAACCAAGTCAGTTGTAAATGTTTACATAAAAAGCAGTTACCTGCAAAACCAGTGGCTTTTATGTTGGGATTTTTTTAAGGGTTAGTGAAAGTGAGTGTTTATTTTGGATCTGTATCTCACCTGCAATTAAGGTTATTTGTGGCCAGACATTTAATGCAGTTTTAAGCAGAAGACTAAGACACAAGCCATAATCTGGAAGAACATATTTAATACTCATAAAGAGTTAAAAGTATTGTAATTGTCAGGATAGCTGAAATTCCAGGAAGAAGTCTAGGGAAATAAGCCAAAGTAATCTTGGAACAATTCTCTTTGAATATTCATTGAGGACAAAGAAGGTCTGAGAACAGGAAAAGTTCAGAATGCATCTCTGAAAAAGAAATTTGTGGAACAAACCAGAAAGCTTCACTTTAAGGCTAAGGAAGAACAAGTTAAAAGTTTCAAGAAATACTGCGGCTTTTTTGGTGCTGGTTATTTACCCTCAGTGCTGAAGAGATCTGTTATTGCAACTGAGCATGATGTTAGCTACAAATTTGGTGTGGTGGGTAATACAGTGCCACAATCTACTATCTCTTTTAATAAATTCCATCTCAGAGAAGGAACAAAAGCCAATTTGGGGCACTCTGAAAAGGATACTTCAAACTCTACACCTTTGAAAACTGCCTGAAGTTTGTAAAATTAATTTCAATGCATCAAATTGCAGGGGAGTGAGAGAGGAAGTGAAAAAACAGAGTATGAACCATGCAGCCAAATACCACCACTACAGAAGCTGACCTAACTCATACAGTTGATCCCTAACTACATACATGCTGATGTTGTGATGTTACTTTAACAAAAAACAAACTAACTTTTTCTATCCTGTAACCTAAAAATCATACCTGAGTTTTAAGAAACAGGTTGGTTTTTTCCCTCATGTGGTGCCTAGGATCAGTAGTTAAGGCCCAGTGTCCAGTTCTGGAAGCCACCAAGTGCAGAGAGAATTCCAAGGAGAGAAAAGATACCCAGGAAAACCAGTTTGAAACACCAAGTGTTGGAAGGGTGAAGGGATTAGACATAGCTGAGAAAGACAAGAGAGAAAAGACTATCATAACATGTAAAGGTTTTGCTATATAGATGTTCATCAACAAATTTTCTGCATGCTTTTTGGACTATGACAGTAAAGAATAAGCCCTGATATTTAGCATTTTCCAAGGATGGATTCTGCCCAGACCTCCTGGGCAGCTTGTTTCAGAGTTTAACTACTGGGGTTTACAATGGCTGCAGAACATCCTGTTTCCCTGTCACTGCTAAATCTACCCCCATCTCCACTGTAAACACCCTCATGGGTAGTTGTGGACAGCAATTTAGTCTCTTTTCCTTTATAGAATTGAAAAATCCCGTTCCTTCTACTCTCCTATGTCTTGTGCTCCAGACATCTTTGTGACATTCTCCAGCACATCTATGTACTTCTTTGTGCTGGAGAGACCGAAACTGGTCACAGCTCTCCAGATGTGGTCTCACAAGTGCCAAGAGGAAAGGAAGCAGCACATGCTCTCCCAATGCATGTGTGTAGATGGTTCCCACTGCCATAACAGCGTGTGGCTGACTCACGTTAAGCTTGTCTGTCAGGATTTCCAGGTCCCATCCAGCAGAGCTGCTCCACAGCCAGTCAGCCACAATGCATGTGATGGATTATCCCAGATACATCCCAGATACAAGACTCCATGCTTGTTTTTATTGAGCATCATGACGTTGCTATAGCTTGCAGAAGGTCCTCAGCTTAAGAGTCCTGCCTTTCAGTCCTTCAGCTACTTCACCCCAAATTTTGTATCATCCACCAATTTGCTAAAAGCACACTTCGTCCTCTCATCTAAGATAATTGTTGCCTTTTTCTCAGCCTGGAAATGAAACTCGAGATAATTTTAGTAAGGAGGTAACATAAAAGGGGATCCTTATTTGAAGGCCTCCAAAGGCAGTTATGGAAAGATGTCCACAAAAGTCCACCGCATCAGGGTGAGTACATTTTTATAGGTTTTAGAAAATTAGAAAAAATGATAAAAGCACCAATTAGGAGCACAAGTGGGGATGCAATTCCCCGCCAGGTCTAGCCTTTCTCTGGAGTCCCCCCTTTCAGCACTAGTTGTACTTTGCCCATGAGTTGTACTTTGCCCTTGTATCTCCAAGAGTTGTTCTCAGCCTTGGCTCCCAGGAAGAACCAAGACAGCACTGGGGCCTTGTACATCCTGGGGCTTGGAGCTCTGGAATTTGTTTTGTCTTTCTGCTTACAGAAAGGCCATGGGAAAGCACTGGGAAAACTAGCTACTAATACAATAGGTGACAGAGTGACAAATATATGTGTGAAGAATACAGAGAACATGTAAAAGAAAAGAAGGCAAAACCCAAACAGCATCATAACCAATGGGGATAGTGTGATACCTGAGAAATATCCACATTTTTGCTGCAGAATGCAATCAGGTCAATCAGTTTCCACTTGGTCATGATAAATCTGTGTTAGTTGTTTCCAAAAACTTTCAGTTTGTCACATACTTGGACAGGTATGTCCAAGTATGTGACAAACTGTGAGGAATTGCTTTGTAATGTACTTACTGATGTGAGGCTGGCCAGGCTGTAGTTCTTTCTTCATTGCTTTTTCTTTTTACTTTTTCGTTTTTGAAAATGGAAATAGGATTCCTCTTTTCACAGTAGTAAGAAACCTCTCCTGAACACCAAGAGCAATTTTGCATGACATGGACCAGCTCCTTCAGCTCCATCCTTGAATTCAATTCTCCCCTATCACAGTGGGGACACATATGTTCATTTCCTCTCCCTCAATTTTCTAAGTGCTGCTACAAAGAGCAGGAACTCTGAGGTCTGAGATCAAGCCTTGTTAATAAAGAGAGATGAGAAGAGGACCTTACAACCTAACCCTCGTCGATGCCGTTTGCCATTTGTTTGTCTGCCCCTAGGCAGCAGTAAGTATTTCATATTCCTTGGTATTCCTTTTGCTGCTGAGGTACTTACAGAAGGTTGTCTTCTTAGCCTTCATATCTATGTGGTGTCAAATCCAGTTGTGCTTGGCTTTCCAAATGTTCTCCCTGAAAGAATTCACAGAATGACCAGGTTGGAAGAGACCTTCAAGATCATTGAGTCCAACCCATGCCCTAGCACCTCAACTAAACTATGGCACTGAGTGCCACATCCGATCTTTTTTAAACACATCCAGGGATGGTGACTCCACCACCTTCCTGGGCAGGCCATTCCAAACTTTATAATTCTTTCCTTGAAAAACCTTTTCCTAATATCCAACCTATATTTCCCTTGATGCAGCTTGAGACTGTGTCCTCCCAATCTATCAGTTGCTGCCTGGTGAAAGAGACCAACCCCTACCTGACTATAGCCACATTTCAGGGAGTTGTGTAGAGAGTGATAAGCTCATCTCTGAGTTTCCTTTTCTCCAGGCTAAACACCCCCAGCTCCCTCAGTCGTTCCTCACAGGGCTTGTGTTCCAAGCCCCTCACCAGCCTCTTTGCCTCCTCTGGATGTGCTCAAGCATCTCAACGTCCTTCCCAAACTGAGGGACCCAGAACTGGACACAGCACTCAAGGCGCAGCCTCACCAGTGCTGAGTACAGGGGAAGAATGACCTCCCTGCTCCTACTTTCCACACTATTCCTGATACAGGAATACTGGATGGTTACTCTACATTGTCTGTGGATTGTCTGTCCCTGCCTCCAACTCTTGTGGTTTGAGCTCATTGGGAGTTACACACTCAGCCAAGCTGGCATCCTGACACACGTTCATTTTCCTGAGCACAGAAACAAAGCTTCCCCACCCTTTAAGAAGATTGCTTGGGAAGGTCAACCAGCTCTTTTAAGCTCCTCTGCCTTACAGGGCAGTATCCCCCGGGGCTCTGAGGCTTCTTTCAGGCACCCAGCTTTGCTCAGTTGCTGTACTTGATCAAATCCAGCAGCAATGTGGAGGTTCATACCCAGTCCGGGTGACTGTAACCAGGCTGGATGGAAACCACGTTGACATTTACTTGGAATTTCTTTGAAAAAAACATTAAGTTACAAAGGCCTGTCTTCAGCCATGCCGAGACAGGAAAAGCAATTCAAGCTGTAGCAGGAAACATGGAAGGGGCACTCCAGGAAATCCAGAACAAGTATCCAGTGAAGCCAGAAAAACCTTTTCTAAGATTCTCCATCTTCATCTTGATGCAAAATCCCCAAATAAATATTTCCCAAAGTAGTTTGATATCCACTTTCCATTAATGAGTGTGATGAGTTCCTGTCTGCAGCAGAAAGACTTGCAATCTGCACGTTATGGTACACAGTGTGATGAGCAATATTAAGTGCACCCTTTTGTATGGTGTAGTCAACCTGATAAAAATAGAACCAGACCAAAGCCTAAGGAAGGATTTCTTATTCTCCTACCATCAGATAAAACTCTTCAGACCCATAATTTAAATGTTTTTCTCATTGTAGAGGTGCTAAAAAATGTGTCAAAAGACTTCAGCTAGTTAGTCTGCAATTTAGCTTGAAAAGTTTGTTTCTTCCCATTCTTCCTAGTATTTGAATAAAGAGATGCGGGAAAACGCCTGCTTGCCATGGTAGGTACATGAGCTATAATTTGCAATGAAATATCATGGACTGTGCCATACTACAGAAGCTTTAATTAGAGTAATTAAAACACATTGTAACTTACCAGTGATTTTGCATTCAGTATATTTTAAACAGCTGAGCCCTGAAAAAAATGCAGTGATTTGCTCACTACCACACATCAATGGGCTTCTGCAGCTGTGGAATCACACTCAAATTGAGCTTGCACAGGCAGCCAAATTATTCTTTAGGAGCTGGAGAAAATCAGAGAATGATATTCCTAGAGACAGACCATTAAAGAAAAATTAACTATTAGATCTCCTGTGAGATTTTTGGCTCTTAGTACCCAGATGGCAGACTTCAAGGATCTTCTATATTTCATATACATATATAAATATACGAAGGTTTCCCTCCAGTTAGCAAAAGCAAAGAAATGTGCTCCAAGAAAATATGCTGTTAAGAGTACTGTGAGCATGGACTCACAGTAGAAAGGAAAAGATACCAGGTATTACTGGCTGGCAGTTTCAATCCAGCTGCTTCTTAAAGGATAACCTCAAAAAAGAGTAATTAAGAAATGAATATGCTTTTGAATGAAGGAATGAGGGCTAGGAATTTTTTTCCTAACTGTTTCTTGGCAATTACATTAGCTTTGTATACATCCCCTGTGTATTTCATTGTGTAGGCCTTTACCACTTCCAGAAGCTAGAAAACATAAAAAATTCTGTCCTTCCTTGCACAGATGCTTAAATCAAGACCAGCTATAGGTAGGAGACATCTAATTTGATTACACTTTTACACATCCTGCACAAGTGCTTGGTAGGAAAATATGTCAGAGATTCAGCATCAACATCCCCATCCCCGCACGTCCTCCATAGGGCATGCTGCAAAATGGCTGGTTCATGCTGTGAGCGTGATGCACCTGGTGCAGCCCAAAGCCCAGGTTTGTGCCCAAAAACACATGTTCTACACACAGAAATCCCTAAGCTTAGGCCACCAAGCATGTCCTGCCCTGTGTCTGCTGGTGGAGAAGCAATCAAGCCCATCCCATACAGGGCAGTACTGTGACTGGTGAGTCCCAGAAAACTGCCCATCTGCCATTAGGCCATTGTCACGACTGAGATGAGTAGTTGGGGATCACCTAAGTAAAAATACTGACAGCATCCTAGCCAGAACCCATCAGAGACTGATTTGGACAGAAAAATGCCAGTTCAGGCACCATATGAGCAAAAACTTTGAGATTTCCTTTGAGGAGGAACCAGTGTGTAAACAGAAGATTTTTACACTTCAAAATTTAGTAAGGTTAACATCCCTGAGATTAAATGTACACCACAGCATCTGTAAATGGTAGAGAAGGGTATAAAATCTTTAAAGGTCAAGCAATCTCCACACAAAAGGAAGTGATTCCTATCAAAACAGTCTCTCCGGGCAAGGATTGTTCTGGTATTTTCAAGACAGCACAACAAAACAGCTAATCATTATAGTTTTCTGGAGGACACCCTGCATAGTTAATTTAAACTAAACCACAGAGAAATAGAAGAACTTTATTCCAATACTGTTCCTTTTTTTAAAACTACCTTTCTGAAAATGTAATTGAGTCAGCTGTTCAAGTGGCAGTATTCACAACAGAGAAAGGATGAGTCTTCAGTGAGTGATTAAAATCTGAAGCAAGCCATTTAGATAACTATAAAAAAATATCTTATTGCAGGTTTAGTCCAAAATGAAGAATATGTTTGTCATAGGACAAAAGAAGAAGAACAAAATAAAAATAACAATTAATACAAGCCTTTTGAATACGTTTTTCTTTCTTGGGAGCATTTGAAAATTGTTGGCTATTTCTGATACAGAAACTTGTCAGAGGACATCACTGCCTCTCACTGCCCACCAGGCTGTCCCTTCTTGCCCCTTGAAACAGTGAGTGCCTTCTGCTCATGCAGCAGGCACCAAATTTCATTAGTGTGCTCCTACAGGAGACCAAATAGCAGGGCTGTGACAAGAGGCAGATATGAAATTTTGCTTGCTCTAAATACTCATTTGTCTACAAAGTCAATAAAAAAAAATAATAGTCAAACTTCACAAAGCAATAACACAAAAGAAAATACCTATCTGAAAAACCCTGGATAGCACTCACAAGAGGTGATGCTTCTCACTTGCACAACGAACCATTACAGCTAGAGCTCATACATGGCCCCAGGGTGGTGAAGGTCCCTCACTCTGTCCCAAAAGGGAACCAGGGGAGGATGCTCTGGCTTAGGACAGTGGTAGGGATAAGGTCATGCCAGCCACACTCCAAACAGCAGGAGCTTCATCTCAGGTCCAGCAGTGAGGGTCCAGTGCTCCCTTGCATGAGGAACTATTCCCACAAGACTTACTTCACCATGTAGGGTTTATACCACCAGTCCCTGGGCTGAACATTACATGGGTCATCCAGTCTTTGTCCCCTGTCTCTGGCAAGGAGTAGGTGCTGTGGGATGTAGCAGACGCCTCCACAACCACAGGAAAAGCTGGTGAAGGGATCAGAATGACAAGAAAACAACCCAGCTGTGACCTGCATAAATCACCTAGGTCCACAAATACAGATGAATTCTGTCAGTAACTGGACTTCCTTAGGAAAAGAAAATATCCATTTTGTGGATATTGTGTAAGAAGATTTCAGAGTCTTCCTGTTTTACTGGTCAATCCATCTTTCAGTTGACCCATAGCTAACCTCGAATTACATATTTTTTTCATAAAATACTTGACAGTACTGTGTAAAGACATCAGTTATTGTGATCCAATGACATGCAATGTAATTTTTTATGATTAAAAAAATGCAGAGGCCCTAACATATTCAGGAGAGAGTTATCAATAGAGATTTTAGTAAAAGACTCAGTAGAGTCTGCAATGTAATCTACATTCTCCCTTTGAAGCATCATTTGAGAAAAGTATGTTTGGTAGTACCAGCAAGTTGTATAATAGCTGCTTTAGCTTTCTTGCCTTCCCAAAGGTCAGACTATTCTTCTAAGAATTTTTTATTTAAACACTCACAGCTCATCTAATTATATTGCTTGCTTAGGGGCACATAATACATATTGAATAGTAGTCAATTTATTAATTTAAAAATGCTGGAAATGCCTCAGCCCAAATAAGTTTGATCCTTTCCTTTAAAAGCAACATGCTAAAGAAGCCACATTGCCTACAAAACTTTACCACACACACCTTAACTTCATCTCTAAATGACACTAAGAGTGTATTCTGAGCCAATTTCAAAGCCCATGAAGAGCAATGACAAAGGAAGGAAGAAAGCACAGTAAAGAAGAAGCATTTTACAAGTAGGTCACAGTCAGCCCTAGTCATTTATTCACTAACAATTACCTGAAAGTGTCCAAGAGCATCACGTATTTTGTGTAAGAAAACAGGCCAAAGCAGAAAATCTATTGAGGAAATATTTGGTATTTCTGCTGTATCAATGTTTGCTCTGCTGCCTTCCCCGTTCTATCTGATAAGCAGTAACTTGTAGCAAGTAGCTCAGCTTCAGCTTAAAGCACTTTATTCATCACAGGTGCAGATGAGTCACACTCATGAGAAAGCCTCAGTCATGTGAATTGGATTTAGTATAAAACCCCATCCCAGTGCTGTCTCCCTTCTAGCTATAGGTAGTGAAAGTTTTAGCTAAAAGATTTATATCTGGTGTCATAATTGTTGCTGACCAAAACACTTTAAAGGACTTCTATGTAAGCTGTTGGTATTGTTTTGAGCAGGTAGGTAAATTAATGGGTGGTTAAAGTTTACTTCATAACTGTTTTCACGGTTATAGTGTTGCAGTTTGAAGAGGTGTATTTAGTTAAGCAAATATGCTGTGTGCAGAGAAATGGCGCGTTAGACTTTCTGCTGATGTGCTTGAAAATAGTTAAGGGTAATAGGACTTTGTGGGTTGGGAGAGAGGAGAGGGGATGGTGTGGTCTGAGCTAATTTGATATTAGTGAGGGCAAAAATGCAGCCATTATAGGCAGAAAAATCTAATTGCTCAGCATGTTTGCTTTGTGGCTTTTTATTATGGTTCTGTACTGTACCTTATGACCCTGTTATTACTTCTAAGGGGATCTCCCTTTGAAATGTTCTCCTTGAGGTATAAAATTATTGTAGTGCTGTCCATTAGTGCTGGCTTATGTAGCAGGAGGTAGCAGTCTGCTATGAATTTGAGTTATGAATTGTTTATACAGATCCTATTTTAAATCTCTGTTCTCAGATATTTTTTTCGCTGTGTCTATTTGTGATGCTAAAGTGATTGGAAAACTAAAGAGGAGCAAATTCTGAGTGATTCTGGTATTGCCCTTAATAGGCCTTCAAAGACATGCAGCTTGAATAATAACCTAAATCCAAGGTAGTTACCAAGTGTCTATAGGCATAATCAGCTGCCCCCACTGGGAATAGTTAATGACAAAAGTGTCCCACTTCTTTGTAACTTGTGTATGTTATTTTTGTTTATGTTTTAGTGTTTGCTGTCATGATGCTCTTCAGAGAAACAGGGCAGTAGAGTTTCTCTCAGCTTTAAGGTTGTCCTTTGGGTCTAGCATGTGATTTTGATAACAGCTTGGATAGGAACCTGGTGTTTATTGGAACAATGCCAGGTCAGCAGCTTTGAAGTGTAAATCTTCTGTTTTGTTTGCCCAAGAAGTGTAGATGAGCCCTGGTAATGCAGGTCTACCTTGCCCTGGGAGAGCTTAGTAATGTGCCTGAGGGATGGTAGGCTGAGCTGGGAGTATTCCATCACCTAGGGAGGGATGTCTTGTGGCCCTACACGACATTGCTGAGGGGCTGAGGAGCTCTGCTTGGGTAAGATGTAGTGAAAAGGGGTGATCACTTTGCCCTTGTCCCCTGCTGCCTGTCTGTTCTGTCTTGCTGCCCCAGTGCCTGTCTGGGGCTGGTGTTCCTTTTCACCTATGGAGTAATTGTCTTAAATCCAATTTGCCTCTCTTCCACTTAGCTATGCAGCAAGTCTGCTGTGACTTTCTTCAGGCTTTCTAACTGCTTTAATAAAAGCATGGCCTTGGGAGACATCTTAATCTGGGAAGCCAAAAGGGGCAATATTGGAGGGGAAAATTGCTTCCTTAAGGTGCTTGCTCTGATCTGCAGAGTGGATTTGTGGGTCCTCTGCAGACTGCTAACAGGGATAAATCCCTGCTGTTCTATGTTAGATAATCTGTCCTTGCTTTTGGGATCCTTTTAGTGTTGAAAGGAACTTATGGGTATGCAATGTAAAGGGTATTCACAGTTAAGGAGAGAGTGATCTGATTTATACTTTTATGATGGCACATATGAGTAGCCTGTATAAGCACGATGCATGTTTAGGTTACAGAAATGTATGTATATATACACACATACAGTGAGTGTATATATATGTATACAAGCTGTAACTCAAGATTCTTGTTGCCATAGTGTCTAATTCTAAAAAAAAGCCCTCTTCCAGCCCAGAGCACTTTTTTCAGAGCTCTTTTATTAATCATTAGTTTTTGTGTTCTTTATTCTTTTTACTGATGTTGCATCTAATGGTGTCAATTTGCCTTGAGATGTTAAGACAGACTATCAAAAGATAAATTTTCTGCAAGACTTAATTCAAAGAGATGTATTATTCCTGCAGCTCTCTTCCATGTTTCCAAATATGATCTCATGAATTTAAATAGATCAACTACAGTTGATGTCTCTTCTTGATCTATTTGGATTGCTTCTGAAGCTACTGATCATATGCTTTTGTCTCCTTCATGCTGGTGGCACAGCTGTCTCCTCATTCAAGGCTCAGCTTCTGAGGTTCTGGGCTTATTCTATGCCTTTAAACCAGCTCTCAAACTGCTAGCTCTTATAAGTAATCAATGCTAGCTCATTATTGGCAAGGGTTTAATCCACACCAGGGTTTTGATGGAATGGTTCAATTACTTTTTCTCTTAAACTTGATAGTCAGATGCAAAAGGAATAAAGGAGATGGGACAGTTTCCATAACTCTTAAAGATATTGTGCCTTACTCTGCAATTAATAGTATTTATAGCTTTATGTACTCTCTCTTCTGCCTCCTTCTTGATATAGAAAAGTGAATTACTGCTTCCTAAAAATCCATAATAAAGACAAAATAACTCCTGCAAATACCTTCTCTATAGATCGTTTGAGCAGTTAATTAAGTAAAGCATGGTTTCTTTTTTCAGTGACTGAACTCAAAGCAGTTTCTAAAGAAGGTGTGAGCCTATATATATGCTGAAGGTGTGTTCCACAAATATATTACAATTATTTATTTTTTAGCATTAGGTAATATTTTCTTTTCCTGTGAATGCTTCTAAGTTATGGCCTTGTTAGAACTTCTACAGAAACAAGCTTGACATTTTGAAAATCCCCATTTATTTGTTCCCTGGAGTATCTCATCTAGTAAGTGCTCTGTATTTCCTTTTCTGCTCCTGCTATTCTCTTGTGTGTTGGCATCACATCTGAAGTGCAGATAACTGACCTGCAAAAAAGCTTCCTCTTTTTCAAGCATCTCTGACCTGCCTGAAATGGCACAAGAGCACTTCAGCCATAGAAAATGGCAATAGCTGTAAGATGTTTGTGCCATGTTAATTTTGTTTGAATGTGAGGGTAGCAATTGCTTACAATAATTCTGACATGCTGCACGAGGCACAGCATATAAATAATGTTTGCATAATACATACCTAGAGCTGCTGTTCCTCCCCAAGAGGATCCTAACGAATTAAGATGGAAAAGTTATCTTTCAGGATTGCCATTTCTTTGAAGACAACAACAATCAGAAAATATATCAAAGCAGTTAATTTGTTCCTGCTGTACTCAAGTGCCTGCATGTGTCTTAATAGCTTCTTAATAGATGCTTAAGAAATTCTGTCTGTGTCCAACAAACAAAGCTTAACACTTCATGGCTGATAATTACCCATGAGTTTACTTAATAGGGTTAATAGGCTGCAGTGAGAGGTTGGCTTTTTGCTGTCACATTTGGGAGCTCATTGTCAAAGACTTATTACCTGGGATGTCCCAATGTGTTGCTTCAAAAAAAAAAATCTTGAGGGATGGAAAGGAGAAAAGATCTGCATTTACTGACCTGCAGCAGATCACATTAAGTTGGATATTTAAGTATAGACTCAAGCTCTATCCAAAATAATATTTAATTCTATCCCATCCCACGACTACTGGTGCAGTTGCTATGGATAGTCACTTCCTGGTGCACAAGGAGGGATCATTCCAGCCCAATACATCCTGCTAAAAGAGAAACCAGGACAAAATAGTTGTGTTGTGTTTTTTTTTTTTTTTTTTTTTTTTTTTATATTACCAGTCCAAGTACAGCTTTCACAATGATAGCTGGGAGTATGTTGCTCTCAGCTCTTTTCTTGCTTCTTGCCATTGAAGGAAATGACTTTTATTTGTCCTCTGGGCAAAAGGGCATAAGCACCACAAGGAGGGTTTGGTAGAAGCACGTTACAGTATGTGTTTTGTGGCATAGGAGCAGTAGTTCTTGACTCTCTTCATTGGGCATATTGCAGTAATGCAGGTGAAAATGTCCTGTTACATTACCTTGCATACGCCTTTCCAACCCCACTAAAAAAACTCTAAACACACAAAAAAGAGAAAATCCTCAATCCCTCTCAAAAAAAAAAAACAAACCAAAAACCCACACAAAAACAATGAAACAAACCCCCAAACAACCAAAAAAAAAAACCAAAAACCCCAAAACTCCTAAAAAAAACACTAAACCAAGACAGAGTCAAAATCAGCAAAAACTTTGAGAACTTCTTTAGTATAACCTGACTAGAGTGAATACAGCAAGGTGCTCCAGGGATAAGTTTTCTTTGTACTCAATAATTATTTTTCAATTTGAGAGGAAAATTTCTTGATGACAGTCAAGCATCACTAAAACTCTTTGCTCTGCTCATTTCGCAGGACACAAAGGCAATGTATAAATATTAGTTGACAATTCATACTTGCATGATGGTGCAGTAGGGATGTGTAGTGTGATTTCACTACAGTCCAGAGTGCCACTGTCTGGCTTAAATACAAATTCAGATGAGCAATGTAGGATTATTGTGCTGCACAGGGCTATGTCTATAACAGCATGTGCTTCTTTGGAAAATGCTGGAAACAGCCTCTCTTCTGGTGCTGGAGTATTAGATACTGTCTTTGTGTCTAAATGTGGTGAGCATATGAATGTGAAATGTAAGAGGAGATTTGCCAACTGCTGATATCTTTCTGATTTCTCTGCCTCCATATGTCTTTCCACTGGCTGCCTCTTACGTCACAGTTTCCATCCCCCTGCTCAGATGCTTCTATATCATTTTTGGAAGAGGGATCTGTGTTCATCTGACAGAAGGCATGCATAATGTGAGCTACTTATTGAAATAGAAGCAGTTTCTTGGACCCTGCATTATATACTGATTTTCCTGAGTTCTCCTTTGAGGGTACAGGTAGGGAGGCAGGGAAAAGAAAAACCCAAAACACATTACCTTCTCATGTCTGACTTGATCTGCACTCCCTCAGTGCAGGGCGAACTGCAAGAGGAGCATGACTCTGCAGAAGTGTGCTTATATGGCAGAAAAAATCATGCCAGTTGTGACTCAATGCTTCATTCTGTTTACATATTCCAATAAACAAGATCTTTCTTATTTAACAGGCTTAAACATTTCCTAAGGGGGGGTGTGTGTAATACAGGTTCCTAATGAAAAATATTCAGGTTTGCAGTTAGGTACATAATATTTCTTGAACAGAAAAGTGGAAAGCAGAGTTTGAAACACTTGAATAAATAAGTGAAAGGTATTTCTTTGCAAATTAACTATGTAAGCTACCAACTTAAATCTCTTGTTTTAATACCAAAAGTGTAATTTTCACAGTAATGTGAATTCTGCATAAGTGAAATAAATAAATTTGCAGCTAATATGTTTCTGCTTATACAAAAGGTACAAACCTATTTACACTATAGTATAATACATGTATTGTGTCAAAAGCAGTGAGTTACTAGTTCCTTTGGGCAGTTTTAGGTCTAGTAACTGAGTTCAAGATGAAAATAATTCCTTATTCTTTATTTAAAGGACAAACATTTTTTAAAGGATATTTGCAGCTTTGTTTCCATAAAATGACCTCCAGTCTCCAAGAAAGTAAAAAGAAAAGAAGTTGAGGGGTTTTGTTTTTTAATGGTTTTGAGAGATAGATACTTTCTGTTGTCCTTCAGGTATGGTCCTCTGGAGAGGAACATGCTGACCTTTAGCAGCTCTGTGCCTGCCTCTAGCCCTGCTTGCAGCCCAGGCTGCTGTGGGTGAAGGAGGACTGGATGCTCTGTGCTGGTCAGACATTCTCTTGCAGCATTTTCTGCACAGCTGACAGGTACCCAGGCTGCAGTGTTTTCTGCCTGTGTCCTTTGGTAGCAAAGAATGTCTGTCTTTGAGTCCTTTCACTCTTTTTGTCTGAACAGTGATTGTGTAGTTGTCTGATTAGCAAGGCTTCAGGCAGATGTGAACTAAGGCTCTGACAGTGAGTGGCTTGGATGCTCAGGCAGGGTTGGGAAATATGTCTATAAATTAAAACTTGTGAGGGCTTAGCTGTTCAGATACAGTATTCTCTCTCTCCAAGGTTGGACACTCAGTCACTTAAGATGGAGACTTCTTGTGTGCTTGTAGAATAAATTTTTAAAAGGAACAAATAATCCATATTTGCTTTTCTAAGTGGATATGAGATACTTAAGAAGAGCCATTAATTTACTGAGTAAATCCTTTAGGCTGCAGACAGTCTCTCTGTCTGGATACTGCAGGAGACCATCATAAGCAGAAGCTGAGGTGATGTAATGCACTGTATTTTGGATTAAAGATTATCTCCTGAATTGATAGCTAGAAAGTTGACACTTAAACTATTCTGCTTGTGAAATATAACTGAGATAATGGAATCTGTGTAAGAGCCATGAGAAATTGTGATAAAGGGGGCAATACCTGGACTATGCTGTCACAAAGCCACAGCTGTAGGCTTTGTGACTCTGATAGTGTTAACCCCCACCTTTGCACGCAAAAAGTGTTTTCCAATAAAGACAGAAGCACTCAAGCAAGAGATGTCCCTCCTGTGTGGTGTTCACTTGGTCCATGGGTGCCTCAGAAGTGCTGGTGCCAAAGGGTGATGGGAGTGCCAGGTTTGGCTGAACTGGTGGAACCCAGGGTGTCCAGGTGTGTTGGACTTGACCTGGAGATTCTGCCTGAGTGAGGGGTTACCAGAACAGGTTTTTTATAAATCAGTCTCTAGTTCAGCCCTCCCACCTGTCACTTTAATGGGGGTTCTGGTGCTGCCTTTGTGAAGGAGTAATGAAGTCAGGACACCCCTGCCACGTATGCTAGAGCAGCCAATTGTTTGTAACATCATCCTTTTTAATTATAACTTCAGTCTCGGTATTTTAGTTCCTCATGTATCAGAAGTGATGAATCTTACCTTTTTAAAGGATGTTTGCTTGCATAAATGATATGCCTACCAAAAATCAAAGTAATCTCAAGTGTGTGCTGATTATCTTATGCAAATAATTTTAAGTTTATCTTGGGTAACACAGTGGTTTCATTTTAGGGAGTATAAAGATACACTTTGAAATGCAGACTACCTTGGCCAGATGAATTATACCTTAACTGAGCTCTGCTTTGCTTGGGGCTGAGGGGAAGAGGGGCAGCAGGAATTACAATTGAACCACCTGACAATGTACAGAATATCTGCCTCTGTTACACCTAAAAGATTAGTACAGCTTCCGAGATAATTACTGTTTAATAGCTGCTCAGAGATCCTCATAAAGAAAAGCAATGACTGGGACACATTTTATGGATGTATTGGTTTTTTTGCTGCAATCTGAAAGTGGCACAATGATTGTATGGTTCTAGTCACTGTAAAGAAACTTCCACAAAACCTCTTTAACACAATGTATAATGATTATAACTCGCAGGGGAGCATGTAGTATTTGAGGGAGGATGGTTTATCTTGCATATCTAACACTTTTTCTAATTATAGTGCTTTAAACAATGGCTAATAAAGCAAGCTACACACTTTCATTGGAAAGCTAGTAACTGCATTCCTCTTCAGAGGAATGGTGGTGTCAGCTTTCCTTCTCCACCAGGCAGTGGTGGTCTCTGGGACACCACAGTCACTATTATATGCATCCTGCATGCTAAATGCTGAAGCTCCATCCACCTACACATAGGGTAATGGTGGATCATAAGTATAAGTCAAGCCTTTTTAATCTTTCATCTGTACTCTGGGAACAATTCATTCAGTGTGATCTGACAAAAATTGGAATGAGCCACTAAGGAAAAAGCAGCTTTGTCAAGTATGTGTTGCTCCTAAGAAGGGTGCTGTTTCTGCCTCTAATCTCTTTCCACCAAACATAAATATTGTTCATTTCAGAGCTCCCATTTCTCCTATTTTCACCCTCCACCCATTTTCGTTGGCTTCCTCTCTGTAGGTCAACAAACCTTTAAATTTAGCCTTGGTAAGGAGTTAGTGGCCTACTACTAAATAGCAGCATTTGGAATGCTCATTGGTTACTTTGGTGAGTAATCAGAGAAAAATAGACATCATCAAATATGCTATCAGTTTTGAGAGGTGTGAGGTGCTTGATTTTACCACTTTTATACTGGGAAAATGGAGCTAATAAATGAATATGTCAAGAAACTCTGAAGCTTCTGTGCCTCTTGATTAACAACTAATGTTGCACACAAATAAGGCAACTGAAGGATTTACTTCAGTCTAAAAGGTTTGGTCTAGACAGAAGAAACCTGTAGGTACAGACCATGGAACATTGATGTTTTTTGCCACTCACTTGCTAATATGGGTTAATTAACTGTGGCTCTGTAACCCTCCCACCTTCACCCTTCCTCCTAGCCCTGTATGAAACCTCTAGCAAAAGGTGCAATGAGACAGGGCCAAATACATCTCAGTAAAAGTTCTCTAGATGAAACCATATTTTACAGATGATTTCTAATTGTACTTAAACATGTTTCCTCTCTTCATGCTACCATTTCTCATCAACTGCAATGAAATTTCAACATATGAAGGTCCAATAAACTGGTAAAAGGGAGAAACTTGAGCCAAATAATTTCTATTTCCTTTCTCTTGATCTGACTTAATTTAGTTTTGATTGATAGGGAATAAAATGAAGAGAGATTGTGGCATCCTGTGATGACTTAAAGGATGCAACTTCATATAGAAATGTTGTTTCTAAGAGTATTTGTGGCAGGTTCTTCTGCCACCTGTTTCTTCCTCTCCTCTAACATTGTGATAGCTGAATGCTGAAAAGGCATCTTAGCAGGAAAAACAGGTATCTGAGCTATCCAGTCTGCAAAGCATGCAATTATTTTTGGGGGGACTGGGAGAGGAAGAAATAAGGCCTGGTGACCATATAAATATATCATAAGACTGAGGAAAGGAACTTGTATAGTTACAGCCTTCTAGCATGGCAGGATGAGGTGGATGTTTTAAGCATGGCTTGCCAGAGGGCAGTATTGCTTAGAGAAAAGACCTGGGTGCTGCAGAAAAGGTTGTTTTCTTCAAATGCCTTTTGCTTTGTGTACATCAGATTACTTCAGTAAATTGTTAGCTTTATCAGGAAGAGGAGCAGGGGGAGAACAGAAAGCCCAGGAAGCCATTCAGATCTCGAGAAAAACACAAGTGAATTATTATAGTAGGTGTGTGCCTATGCTTGACCGGGACTGGGTAATCTTCCCTTCATCTCCAGCATTTTAAATATTCTCTCAGGACCTGAGATTCAAGTCTGCTCCTCAGCTACTGAACTGCATCTGAATCCTGCTCCCCTGCAACTGAGTAACAAGGGAGAGACTTTTGCAGAAAGCAAGGCCTATAAACAGACTTTTTTGGGCTTCCCGGACCAATACCAGCAAACTTGCATGCCACTGTCACAGCTGGGGAGTTTCTGACCTATCTGATGAAGTAGAACTGTGTAAAAGTTCTCATGGCTAATTTTCTGCGCAGAGAGGCTTTTTTGCATGCATCACAGTGGCTGTGAGCAGACTTTAAATCATCCTTCAGGGACACCGAGGCAGTGTTAGCTGGTCAGCAGTTTTCCAGCACTTCTATGGAGCACAAAATCTATTTCCAGGTAGAAGTTGAATGTTGCCTGGTTTCCGGAGTGTCTCTATGGTATGGACACATAATACTGGCATATTGCTTTGGAAATGAGACATTCCATAGCCTTTGCTATGGAATTGCTTTGCACTACAATTAAAATTCAAAGCAGCAGAGTTGAATTTTCTATTGTCATCCACATTGGGCGCTTGATTTTTCTGAGGTTGAGGAGGTGGGAGGTATCAGACTGAGGTCTGAAGCAGCAAAGACAGGTCTTTGGGAAAATGCTGCCTGCATCTTCATGGGACAGGTCAGCTTTCCTTCTGAGTATTCCTGGACCCTTTTGATCAAGGTTTAGGCACAGTTACTATCTGTTCCCAGCCTTTGGCATGGCACTGAGGGTGGAGGAAGCTTGCTTTTGGAGCTTGTGCATTTGTTGATTCAGAGCTGCTGGCTGAGATACAAGGGTCTGCATGAGCTCTGTCTGTCAGAAGGCTGGAAATGGAACAAACTATTGGTTTGAAGAAAGAGCTTTCTTCATGGTTTAAATGTTTTGGATGCAGGTGGGTGGTCCTCCTGCCATTTTCAGGACTTCCTGAGGGCATGTTTCTGTGCTACAGGGGCAGGGACCTTTCCTATTTGTATGGACTGCAGTCTTCAGCTCTTGGCTGCCTGACTTGCACTGGACCTTGCTGTGGGTGGGCAAGTGTTTGGTGTTGTCACCTGGCCTAAATGGCTTGGCAGGGCTCAGAATAACAGATAGAAGGGGGACTTGGCAGAAGCCTGGGGTTCTCTGGGATGCTTCTACTCAGGATCTCCCTTTTTATTTTACACAGGTGCCCAAGTGTTTGAAAGACCAAGATGTTGCCACCTCATTAACCTCTGAGTTTAGGTTGTACTAAGTCAAGGCATAAAAAACCTGAGCCCTTAATTGTCAACTTGCTGACAGCCACAAAATGGTTGTAAGGACTTGGAAAAGTTTAGGGATGGCTGGGTAACAGCTGCATCTCTAGCTCTTTTTAGGTGGTGGCATTATCTAATGAAAGTTTTGTGGGAGATGTGCACATATGAAGCAATAGAGGCTTAAGAGAAAAATAATAGTGTAGGGAAGGAACTGTGTAATATTGATGAGACTGCCTTGATGCTACATGTTGAAAACCATAAAAATAGTCCATTATCTTGTAAAGAACACAGAGGCTTCTTTCTATGTGATTCTTCTATATTCAACCTGAGCTGTTGCATTGTCTCTGCTAAGTTGATGACAGTCTGTGAAATCCCTACTGAAGGTTACTGTGCAGGCACAAATGTGAGAGAGACAATATGGTTTTAAATGTCACTTAGGGGAAGAAAGCCTAACAAAGCCAACAACAAATGTCCACCACCAGGGCAGCTTGTTACAAGTTTCTACCTATTTTAATGATTTTTCACAGAGCAGCTTAGGCTGAGTGTGAGAGGATTTTTTTTTAACTTGTTATGCCTCAGCTGCACACTGCTAGTAAAACAAAGATTTCAGTGGGGTTTATGATGTTTCAGTGACATGAATCTTGTCACTGTAGGTGCATTAAACTTTGACTCACCTAGATTCATCTAAATACTTGTTTACAGAGAATTTAGATGCTGCATTCTCTGAAGCTAACTGAACTATCGTTACAGGTACTTACCAAGGCTTGCACTGGTTTGAGGCTTAATTTACATGATGGCTTCTGAGAGAGAAAAAAGGGTTGCTTTCTCAAGTACCATGACTGTGAGGAAGGCAGAGGAGTTTAATGGTGTCTCAGGAGCTGCTGTGCCATTATAAGTACTTGAAAAAATGAACAAGTGCTTTACAGCTGTTACATGGGTGAAAGGGCTTCTCTGGGAGACTTCAATATTGTTCTTTTCTTCTAGTTCCTCACTTGGACATTGAAGACATGAAAACAAGGGCAGAGCTTGTTTTTGTCAAAACTGATGTCAGTGAGATGTTTGAAAGTAAGTTTTGTGCTGTTTCAGGATAAAGTACAATGTTAGATTGTGTCTTTATTAAGGATCATTTAGCTGATCAGGGATTCTTCATATCCCTGACTAAACACTCTTCCAAAGGACAAAATCTTCTTTTGGAGTCGAGGCCCAAATATCATGGGTAACAGCTGATTTTATAGCTAGTTTATGTCCACAGTGTGCCTCCAGAGTGATAAGATTGGTCTACTTCCATAAGCACTTGGCCTCTTACATGTTAAAAATCTTTAGTAGTTTCTTTAAGTCTTTAAATTTGACATACAGTCAGAAAAATTCTTAAAATGTAATAGAATATAAGTAATGTAACTATCTGATGAGTGAAATTACATGTGAAATATATACAAGCATTCAAATATCCTTTTAAAAACTAGGCCATTCTATGGAAAAAAGTGCCAACATCTGAATTCTGGAAAGAACATATAATAGCCTTCATATGAATTCAATATGAGTTTCTTAAGCTTTTCATCTTTAGCCCACTACAAAAATAAGGGTTTTTTTTGGGGTGGGGGGGGGTTGAATAAGGAGATAACTACTACCTCTGTCTTGGATTGCCCAGCATTAAAGCATGTAGGTTGCGCGTCAATTTTTTTACACTTTTTCTATTTAGTTTTGACTTTTTTCATGGTTGTGGGTTTTGTGGAGGTGGGAAGGGATTTAGTTTTCCTGTGAAATTTGAACAAACATTTTGGTTGTCTTGGAGAGCAGATTTATAAAAAAAAAAATCTGCCTACCTCTAATAGCTTTGGGGGGAAAAAACCCTCAGTGTTGCCATGACTTGGAAGGACTTAGTCAAGGCCAGTCATAACCTGGGGTGTGAAATATTTTTCTTATACTGATGAATCCTGTTAGGTCTGTAGAATTTATTTCCTTAGACATCTTCTTTAAAAAGTGCTGTTTCTGTTGAGTGCAATTGAGCTGCTTTGACCAATTAAGAAATATTCTTGGCTTTTTGAGCTTCTGTGGAATTAACCTCTGAATTGAGGAGGAAAAAAAAATTCTTTTGCTCTTTCTGTGCCTTCACTACTTTTATCTAAACAGTATGGGTGGGAAAAGCATCTCTCTCTGCGACTTCACAGAAGAGGAAAAGGGAATGAGACAGGGTGAACGGGAGGCATTAAGACAAATGAGGACGTGGCAGCAGTTTGCTGTAGAAAAAACTGTAATGTATCCACAGGAAAGAAAAAAAATGTGTGTGCAGGTCTGATTAGATGGTAACATGCTGCAGTTAGAGGAGACCAGAGCTTCACAGGCAATCTTGTTTCTGAATGAATTCAGCTTCTGAGTCTGGCTTAGGCTATTCTCAGTCTCTGTGAGTAACCACCTCTAGGCAACACACCTGCAGTCCTTTGATAAGGCCCCATCTCTGTGGTGCTGCATGCTGTGAAATGGTGTACTCATGCTTTAAAGCATGGGAGACCTAATCAGGGCAAGAGCAGAAGTCAAGACCACAGTACAGTGACTAGAAGCAGTAGTTCAATCTTCTGTCAGGCTCTCCAGAGGTTTTTAGACTGGGCTGTTTGACCGGGTTAAAACTCCCCCATAGTGAGTCCAATTGCAGAACTGAACCCAGTCTGAACTATTGTGAGAAATAATTTTTAAAAAATAACTGTTAGGCTTTTTTCTTTTCTTTTCCTCCAGTTCCTTTAAAAAAGTACTTCAAGCCCCAAAGAAAGAGGAGGAGGATCTTGGAGAACCTCCAGACTAGGAGAAGAAAGCTTTGGCATTATAGGATGAAAGTGATAAAACGGGAGCTGTGCAGGAGTTGGCATCAAGAGGTGGTTCAGGTAGATGGAAGTCCAGAGGGAGCTCAGCCTCAAGACGTGGTCCAGGAACACATTCAGGTGGATGAAAGCCCAGAAGGAACTCAGCAAATCTGTTCACCAGTACAGCAGGAGCAACAAGACCATCCCTCAGCAGCACAGCTAGTGCCCTCTGCTCAAGAGCCACAGGGAGGGAATGATATCCATGTGCATCCACAGAGGCAGCCAGGGCAAGGAGGCACAGCCCCAAACATGGGACCACAACCAACAGAGTCAGGGTGGGAGCTCCCAAAAGTGACTGTCAAGGTGCAGCCCCAGAACACGAGCCAGGGGTGGGACTCCCCGGAGGTGACAGTGCAGGTGCAGCCTCAGAGGCCAAGCCCAGGATGGGAAGCCCCATCAGTGACTGTGCAGGTGCAGCTACAGCAGCATGGCCCAGGGCCATCTCTTCCACAAGTAACTGTACAGCTACAGCCCCAGGAGTGGGGACAAGGCACTGCTGGCATCAAGGTCACTGTGCAGCTGCAGTTGGGCTGTGACCCAGAAGAGGTAGCCTGCCTCCAGAACCAAGGTGAGGAAGTGTTAGGTAATGGAGAACAATGGATCCCCCCAAAAAATCAAGGAGGGATGATGACAAGATCTGAAAGTGAGAGAGAGCTTGCTATGGTGGAGCTGGTGCCGCAGGGAGCTCTGAGCCAAAAACAGGATCTAGGAGGAGAAATGGTACAAGCCCAGCAGGGCCAGAGCCAAGAGGAAAAAGCAGAAGTGGCGGATCTGCATGACATGCAGGCTGGAGGCAAAGCAGAACTGAATGGGATGGTGATAGAGGAACAGCTGCAGGACCAGAGCCAAGAGCAGGAACAGCTAAAAGCAGACCTGCCTCTGCAAAAGGAAGACCAAAGAAGTACAGTGATGAGACAGGAGCAAGGTAATATCCAAGAGCCCAGGGGGATTGTAGAAGACCAGAAGGAAGACCTAGCACAAGAACAGTCTAAGAAACGTCCAAGAGAGTCTCCAAATTATTTTGTTGCTATTCCAATAACAGATGATCAGGTACTTTGAAGTAGCTGTTTTATTAAAAAACTTAACTTTAAACTTAGGTTTAATTTCCTGTGTTAATTACAAGGGTGCTTAACAAGCCAAGAGTGATCAAATTCTGCCTGCTTACCCCATGTGGTTTGCTGGGTTTGGGATGGAGTTAACTTCCTCAGAGCAACCTGTAGGTGCAGTGCTTTGTTTTTGTAGGTAGAGCTGTATTTATACACATCCATGTTTCAGTTACTACTAGGAAAGGAAAAAAATTACTTCGATGATTGCCACTGCCCTTTCTAAAGGTTCTGAGGTGGTGTCTCTCATCACTAGTATTTTCTATTCTGTAATCTTTTTTCAAAAAAAAACCTGGCTTTCATCATCTTGTGTTGTCCCATCCTACATTTTCTTAGGGCTGTATTTAATGCAAGGGTATTGATTTGTTTGTTCATAGTCTTTTCTGCCGAAGTTCACGATGGAGAATGAGAATTTCCTTCTCTTCTGCAGAAGATTATAGAGAATTGATCTGTTTTTTCTTCTCCATCTTTTATCCAATAAACTTGCCCTGAGATCCTAGATAGGTGGTTAATTTCAAGAATCCGTGAGTGCAGTCTCTATGCTCATACTTCAAGGTGTGCTGTGTTCCGTGACTCCCATGTTTAAGCAGTGTTGGAAAAAGCAACAGATCATTTCACCTCCGTCTTGTTAAACCAAAGTGCAGCAAACAGTGGAAATACAAATAGACATATTCTCTTCTAGAGGCTTTGTGGGGGACCTAAAGTGTTCCAGTTACCACAGTAAATGCTGTTTCTGAAATAAACCATACTGTCCCGCTGGTCTTGGCTGCTACAAGCCCTGTCTTATGATCCATGGAAGCAAATTCCAAAAATGATACAATAGCAAGAGAGAAAGATTTCACACTTTATTTACTAGTTAGGGACTTCAAATGAATCTTAGATAACTTCTGCACAACTCTTTGTACTTGTAAAGAAAGTGGGAAGATACTGGGTCACCTTGAACTACTTATTCCATTCTGCTGCTGTGAATTTTGAAGCTCACTTCAAGCTTTCTGAAGGAAGACTACGGAATGTCTCATTTCTAAAGCAGCACTGCAATGCTTTTATGGGCAGATTTTTTTAACCTTTAGCCTTTCACAGACAACTGGTACCTGCTAATTGCAATGGGTTTTTTTTGCAGCTGCTCAAGGTAAGCAAAAGCAGAGAGAGCTCTCACTTTGTCCCAGTATCTGCTGTTATCCCAAGGGAGCTTGGATGGGATTCTGTTCCAGCATTGTGAGGTGGGACATGCCCCATGGCCTTTATGTAGGGGCAGCAGATGACTGTGCACACAAATATTTTATGAAGAGAAGCCTTTGAAATGCCAAGACAACAAGCAGACTATTCCACCTGACAGAGACAGGCAGGGGAAAAATCTTAATTTGATTCAGAAAATTCTGTACCCAGCTAGCATGGGTGGAATGGAGAAACAGTATGTAAATTCTGTAAATTATTATCATTTATATAATATATATGTATCTTGGTAACTTTTCCTATAAAAATGTAAAAGACAAAACCTGAACATTAGCTTGTCTGAACAGAGTGAAAATAGAACATTCTACTATCCGCTTTACTAGAAGTTTATGATGTATTTTCCAATGAACCAAATAGATATTGTTTGTTGCAATATATAACTTAGTTCCTTTTTTTCCCTAGCTTAAGCTTTCATTCATTATCTGGCACGACTATTTATGCTGCTGAAAGGCAATAATTAAGTAAGAATGATGTATCTGTTGCACAGAATTTTTCCTTTTTTTTCTTCTCCAGTGTGACAAGCAGTTGCAGTACAGTAGCTTGCTTTGGCAGGCTTCTGAGTTTTTGTTTTTACCTAAGTGAAGTGTAAAAACACTTACACATGTGTTAGAGGGAGGCGTCAAAGGTGCCTTCCTCTTGGTAGGCAATTATTTGCTCTGGCTTTGTCTTGGGCAGAGAATGATCTTTGAAGGTTATCTGGAGGATGGCCTCATATAACTTTTGTGATTCCTACATATGACTGGCTTTTGAGAGGTGAACAAAAGTGCAGAGCACATCAGGAAGATAAATGCCAGGAAGGGAAAATAACTGTGTAAGCTGAAGACAATGTTGGCAGATGAACAAATGGGTATGAAGTGGGCAAAGAATAAATCTAAGCTAGAAACTGGAAAGTTTCCTGCCATCTGAGGAATGAGATCATGGAACAGCTTGAAGGGTCATGAATGCTTAACTTATTCTGCTATTTTAATGAGATTTCAGTGTCTTAATATATGGCCTGGGACCACATCCTGTGCAGCCCAATGAATGTCTTTCACCTCTTTTTCCTTTTCTTTTCTCTCTCTCTTTTTTCCTTTTCTCAAATTCTGCTCTTACAGGTTCCCCTGCATTCACACCAGCTCTGGTAATCTGGCAGCTCTGGCATCCCTGTTTGGAGGCTCTGTCCAAGATATTCCAAGTTTGTGTTCCTCTGAAGTGCTAGCCTTAAGGGTGTCAGTGTTTACTGACACTGACCTGTGTGAGGCCTTGAAAGAAGCACTGAAGAGTGCAGTACTGTAAGGTTGGCATATGTACATAATGTGGGTAAAGAAATCATAGAATGGTTTGAGTTGGAAGGGATCTTAAAGGTCATCTAGTTTCAACCCCCCTGCCATAAGCAAAGACACCTTTGACTAGACAAAGTTGCTCAGAGCTCCATTCAACCTGGCTGTGAATACTTCCAGGAATGGGGTATCTACAACCTCTGGGCAACCTGTTCCAGTACCTTACCACCCTCACAATCAATATTTCTTTCCTAATATCTCATCTAAACCTACTCTCTTCCAGTTTGAATCTCCTTTTTCCTTGTCCTGTCACTCCATGCTCTTGTAAGAAGTCCCTCTCTATCTGTCTTTAAGTCTTGCTTCAGCTCCTGAAAGGCAGCATATTAGGTTATTCTGAAGCACTTCCTTTTCCAGAAGGAACAGAACCGAAACAAACAGAATTGTCTCAGCCTTTCCTCAGAGGAGAGGTGCTCCATCCACCTAGTAATATTGGTGTATCTCCTCTGGACTCATCCCAACAAGTCCATGTCTTTCCTGTGCTGGGGCCCCCAGATCTTGATGCAGCACCACAGGTGGGGTCTCACCAAATGGAGTGGGGATATGAAATCACCTCCCTCGATCTGCTGGCCAAATGCGTGTGCATATACACATATGTACACGCACATATAATAGTGTTGTGACAATTTTAGATGCTCTTACCTCTACAGCAGAGGCTCCTGATCTCACTGACCATACAATTTGGTGGTCTGCAGCTCTGTAGACCTTGCCAATTACAGAAGGGTTTTAAAGATGCTGTTAGTGTTTGGGAATAATTATTTTGCCTTAATCACTTAAGAGAGCTCTCCAGGTGGCAGGGCTTAGGGCTGTCAACATTTTTCTCCCTTTCAAGAGTAGAAAGGAAAAGCCCTGTTCCAGTCCTGGTGGGTGCACTGCTCTTTTTTTCTTTGTGTCTAAGCAGGGCTCCAGGAGGCTGGACACCAGGCTTGTACTGGATTGAATCTAAGGATGTTATGGTCTCAGGCTTTCAGTACTCCATTTTAAGTACTTCCTTCCTGCTCTGCACTTCCCAAAACCCCCCCAGCTATCCCATCAATTACACAGCATTTATAGAAAAGTGCTAAAGACTGATGCACCAAAAAAAAAAAGTGTAGTGATAGGGTAGACTGTTCCCATGGGAGTAGGAGCAGGAAGTTGTGAAGAATCATATGTGAAGATAAGAAAAGACTTTAATACTGCTCTGTAATAGTTAAATATCTATGTGAGAGAATTTCACTCTAACTCAGCTTCCCAGATGTCTAAGCCTCAAACTGAAATGCAAAAGCATCTTCTTTCTTATTTGAAGGATGTTCTTGGAAAGACTGGGTAAAGGGGAACAACAGGAGGCTCTTTTGTAGAATTACTGTTAATACTTAGCCTAGTCTGTTGAGGCAAAGGTTGTAGTTTGTGTGGTCAGACAGCTTGATGGCTTGATTCTTGCTCAATGTTTTTACAATCTAAACATATGCTGTAAATAGCAGGCTGCAATAAATTGTGCTTCAGTTGCAGTAGGAATTAACTTAATGTAGAGTCAGTGATGTGTTTTTCACAGTGAAAAATGTACCGTGAGGGTTGGTGAATTCAGGGAGTTTGCATCTTCAAATGTTTATTTTAATTGTGTGAGGCTTTTATCCTCATGTTTATTGGGAACTTTTTATGCTAATCTCCTCTGATGTGCAGGTTGTGGGACTATTTACTGGGCTGCACAATGGCTGCTAGGCTTTATGGAGAAAGATTGCAAAACAAAAGCATATTGACTCAGCTGTTTCGATCTATGTAAGAATAAAGGGCAGCTCCAACATGTGTGAGCACCTAGGCATGTAAGGCAGAGTTTTCTCACTGAAATAACCTGAAAATCTATAAATGATTTCTTTGTAACTTGGGATTCCACCAGACACTTAATACCTGTGTGAATTAATTATTCTCTCTCCTGCCTGTTCCCATGGCAGGCTTAAAAACCTTAACAGCACATATCGAAAAAAGAAAAATCTTTGGAGTCAATTGTGTAAAGACACAGATCCACAAGAGCCAGAAACTGGCCACACAGTTCTGAGAAACACTAAACACTACTCAGAAAACAGCATGTTTACCCAGTCAATCTACTTTGTTTGCAGCTACATTTTCCTTTTGGGAAGAGATATCAGTTTAATCTGTGATCAAACTTGTAATCAGAAAATGGCATAAGATTAATTATGGAAATGCCATTTAATTTCCACAGTCTATTAACAACTGACAACTGCACGAAGATCCCATTAATATTTACACAGAGCTGTGAGTTTTATCTAACATTCTTAGGATCAGATTCACACCTGCTTTAAGATCTAGGGCTTCTGGTTCACAGGAGAGCTATGAATTCAGCCTGTAGGCTTTTAAAAAGGAAAACAGATAAATCAATTCCTGAAAAATCAAGTATGAAACTGAAAGTTGCTGCATGATAAATCTGGGGTGGGGAGGAGAGGAAGGTGGCTTTGTGGGTTCCTGGCTTAAACACTGAGTTGCATTTTTGGTTGTGTAAAGCTTTGGCATTCTGAATTTTTCCAGTAATGTGTAGGCATTTCAAAATGAAAATTTATTTCTTTCTCCTGTTTACTCCACCGCAGATTTTGGACAGAATTGAAGATGTTCAAGAACTCATATTCTCTAAAGAACCTGACCTGTCAAGAGCTCTTCTCCCTGTTCAAACTATGCATCTTACTATAATAGTAGCTCATCTGGGAACAGAAGAAGAAGTGAAAAAGTAAGAATCCTACGAAATTCAAGAGCAGCTAATTTTTCTGTAAATGTGGTAACCTTACTGCTGCTATTGTGAATCATTATGTTTTATTAGAGCCTACACACAATTCCTCTTAAACATTTTTTTTATCAGTTTCTGGCTTGCTTTCAGTACCTGTGGGGAAAGATCTTTACAAAAGCTAGCTGTGATGCATCAGAGATTGGAATTCTCTTATCTGCCACGGGGTGAAGAGAAAAAGCAGTGTGGCTGTAAATAGTATTACTGCTTTCTTACTGTGTTACTGCCACAAATTAGCTCAGCAGATGTAAGCTTCCCCGAGCTGCTGTCTTTTGAGAAACCATAGCTTTTCAGATCAGCCATACTTTTATCAGCTGGAAAATGTTAGCTGTTAAGATACATTGCATTAAGAAGAAAACAACAAAAAAAGTCTGCCTAGTTCCTTCCCAAGCAGCTCTCCTGTTGAATTTGAGCAGTGAGCTGTCACTGGGGCCCTGTGAATTAAGATGGAGCTATTGACAGATGACTGAGGAAACCTACCCTGTGGTCAGGAAGGCTAGAATTGAAAGAAAGGTCTGGAAAATAATGCCAGTCTGCTGCAGTTTTTTTCTCTAAGCCTTATCTTACTGTACCACACTGGGAAACCTGGAACTCCTTGACATAAGGAGGCAGAAAGGAAAGGCCCTTATGTGCCTGGGAAGGCATCATGTGGTAGAGGGGGGAACCTGGTGAGAACAGCCCTTTCTCCAGGGGCCCTGGCACGTATCAGCACGGGAATGAAAAACAGGCCTCAACACCATATGAGTGTCACACAGGATCTGCTGGGGTGTAAAGCAGAATGCCTAGCTGGAAAGGTGTCAAAAAACCCAATATGACTAGAAAAAAACTTCTTCTGTCCATACAGGCAGCACCAGTTAAGCATGATTAAGATGCATATGACAGGCTTGTATGTGCCTTATTTTAAAATTACCTGCCTTATTTTTTCATTGCAAAGACTTTTTTTAGGGTCTGAAGGGAAAAAATAAGAGTTATATGGGCTAAGGAGACATGCAGAAGACAGTGTACAGTAATTCAGTAATAAAACCCTGTGCCAGTGCTGCTGACTGGGCAGGCTGATGTCCAAGAGGATAGGAAGCTCGTTGAGAGCCACAATCAAAATGGGAATCAATTGGTTAGGGAGGTGAGTGGAGCTAAGCAGTGTTAATGAGCTTAAGAGTGGATGTATGTCTGTAATGTAAAAATAATGGACATACCCAATGAAAAGCAGATCTGCCTTGCCAAATGTTTTTCATCCTGTATCTTTTACCTGCCTCCATAGCTCCTCTAAACGAGGCTGTAGTTCAGTGGCCACTGCTCTGTGCTGTCATATGAAAGACTGCCTTGAGCTTTATTGTTTCTCAATTTTTAAACTAGCAGCCCTGCTGATACAGCTGGCCCAGCCCCTCACAGTGGGAGAGAGGCATCTTCACATCTAAGGGCAGGAGCTGGAGCTGAAATTTTTACATTTACATAGGACAAGGGGGAATGGCCTCAAGCTGGAAAAAGGCAGGTTTAGTTTAGATACTGATTGGGAATTCTTTACTACAGTGAGGCCTTGAACAGAGAGAAGTTGTGGAATATTCAAGCAGTCTGGATGAGGCTTTGGGTAACCTGGTCTGCTGGAAGGTGTTCCTACCCATGGCAGGAAGGTTGGAACTAGATGATATTTAAGGTCCCTTGCAACAGAAACCATTTTGATGGGAGAAGTTGTCTTAGTAGTATTTAATTTTTGCTTAGACATGATGAACTTAAACAAAGGGCGAGATTAGCCATGCTTGTTAAGGTGGAAAATTCAAAACCCTCTGCAAAGACTCTTTCCAACTTCAGTCCTCTCCGTGCTATATCTTTATTGCTGGGTTCCCATGAGTCTTGGAAAGAAGCTGCTCTTTACGCCATTATAGCTGAAATAACTCCTGTGTAGTGGTGAGGACTGTTCACAATGTTGGCTGGAGTGGTCTCTGTATGCATTAAAGAGGCTTTCCAAAGGGCATTAGTTTGTGCTGTGTGGGTTTTACTGCCTGGTTTCTATTTGTATGCTACATAGGTCCAAGATTTTTTAGGAGTGGAATGAATGCAGTGAAAACTTGTTTTAGGTGTAATGATAAAGTAAATGTGGCTGCAGAAGGCCCAGAAAGCTATGGGATGGTATCCTGCCATCCTTAATCATGCTGCAGTTTGTTAGAAGTATGAAGCCTTAGTAGAATGTTTCTGGTCAAACTCAGTCTGAAGACTGACAGGATTCCCCTTCCTCAGACACCAGGGCAAAGAAGGGCACTTCTAAAGCTTCAGCAGGTGTTAAGTTGTTGGAATTCTTGGTGTCTACATTTAGAAATTTAATTGTTATACTTTTCTGTGTCTTTAAGAAAAGTGTTTTAATTTGCAGTATTAATGCCTTTGGATAATTCACTTTTTTTGAGATTTCTGTGCACAGCAAGGTGTATATTTAAACTTTATTAACATGGGATGCAGAGCTCAGAACATAACTATCAATCTGATACTTTTTACCTAGACTGGAATAGGAGGATATAATGGAGAAAAATTCTAATTGTGCTTCAGGTGGGAGAGTGAATTTGGTTGACTAATTTTATTCTTAAACTAAAGCAGTTGTATGACAGTGATAAAGTTTTAAACTACATGCCACAAATGGAAGTTCAGTTTTATCCCTTTTGACTCTTCAGTAGCATATATTCATATCTTTTCTGGAATGTTAATATTTTGAATGTTCACTTTACTAACAAAACTCACTTCTAATATATAAGCTAAGGTTGAAGTGAAAGATGTATTTTATTTTAAATCTTCTAACTGTTACAAAAGAATTAGCAATGAAATACAAGTGTGCCTGTGATACCTTGCATAGTGCTGCAGAATGGTCAAAATCAGGTATATTGGCTGGCAATAAAATAAAACTATTTCCATATGTCAAAAACCTAATAATTTTCAGTATTTATATACCGATTACTTTTAAGGGCTGTTCTGGCACTGAAGAAAAGCAAGACTAAAGTGGAAGACATCTTGCAGGGTAAAGACCTTAATTTGACATTCCATGGGATTGGAGAGTTTAATAACCAAGTGCTATATGTGAAAATGTTGGAGGAAGACCAGAAAATGCTTAACAGAATTGCAGGTAAGTACAAAACCTCATTCTCTAGCACTTGTGATAAACCAGTTTGTAGAGTCCATCAGCTCCTGTAAGCACTGGCACAAGCTGTTGTGCACGGCTGTGATGCGCTGCCTTTCCTCTCCTCTCTTTCTTGCTTGTTAAATATGAAGCCAACAGCTGGGTTCCTGCAGAGCATTAGGCCTAGAATAGGTTGTCTGTACTAGTATGGAGCAGGTGGGATGCACAGACATTCAGGTGAAGATCACACAGCAAGGCTAGCTTAACCTGCTCTGCAACTGGAATCTCACAGGCCTGAGGTGTGCACAGTGTTCAAAGTGACACCTCTAACTGAGGCTCTGCTCATTCTAATAATCTGAAAGCCTATTAAGTGTTGGCCCCAGCTGAGTATACAAGAACTTCATTTAAACTGGAATATGCATGAAATCATAAGTAACTCTGGGGTGGGAGGTGACAAAAATGAGTATTTGTCCGCATATGCGTGTATAGCACCAGCAAATCAGTCTTTTGCTTCCACTGTAGAAGATGAAACAGAAGTGTAAGAATAGCTTGTCCTCTGCTCTAATTTTCCAAAGCAAAGAAGGGTTTATGAGATGTTCCAGATTTTTGATCTGCTTACCTGCATCTGAGTAAAGTTTCAGAAGGGCTTGATACTCTCTTCTTTCTCCCTACCCAGCTCTGCTTTTAGGACCTGCTTTAGCCTGCAATGAAGAACCTAATCTGTGTCCTGGGCTTCCACTCCAACAGAATAGAAATAATCAATATACATTACTTTTTCCTTACTATTTTCATACTAAGCAAAAAGGAAGCATAGTTCAACTAATGTTTCTCAAAGAGTCATGCAATACAAAGACACTGTGTAAAATTCAAAGAATATGATTCTCCAAGCAGTCTGTTTTTCTTTTTGTTGATGCTGTTTCTGACCTCCTCCAGTTCTCAGCTTTGATATTATAGTCCTGCTCTCTTATCCTCCTGTTTATTTTACCTCTTAAGTAGTCAGTGTATAATTAGACAATGCCTTTTATGAACAGCTTCTTTGCCTCGGCTATATAAAATTAGCCACTTGACTATCTATTACCTCTTGCTTGACTCTGGCCTTCACTTCTCTTCTTGTTCCACCCATCCCAAAGCTAATTTTGACCCAAAGCAGCTGTGCTTTTCTGATATGGTCCCTAATTATCAGGATTACAACCTCAACAAACTTGCCCATGCACAAACCGCTTCTTCTCAAGGCTGTAACTGGAAATAGTCTTGACTGGAAGTTAGTAAAGTAGAAGGCAGATGATGCAATTTCCTGTAAGATCGTATTTGGTACATTCCTGTCCACAATATATATACAATTCAGTGCCATTGAAATAAGGGGCTGATTGATTCTTTTGATGCCTGATTTGACTGTTTTGATGGCACTGCCTTGGCTCTCTGATCACTCCTGAAAGATACAGAGATGAGTACCTCACTCCTCATCTGAAAGTAGCTGGTTTTCCCTGGACTCATTGTCTCGCTTAACTGAGAATTTTGTTCCCAATGAGTCATGCCATACAAGGTCGATCTTTATCATGCTATTTTATCACCATCAGAAGTGTTTAATTTTGGTTCTGCAGAATGTGTGCTATGATGCTCTTTAAATATCATCTTGGACCTGCATTAGCTCTAAAAGCCATTGCAATAGTGGGTGGCAGATCCTTCATCTTCTCTGCCTGGATAACCTGCATCTTCAGGGTTTGGGAAGCCTAATATCTAGCTTCTGATCTGAACCCCTTAATTGGATAGAGGAGAAAAAATTTGATTGCAAGCCCTGGGAATATTCTTCCAGTACTTGTGTTTTTAATGCAATATGATTGTTCACTGATTGCCTGAAATAATTCTTTGACTGGGAGACAAGCTGCCAGTTTTCAAGCTGTTAACTCTGTTAACAATGATTTTGCTATTCAGAGAATTGTAGCTTCCAGTGTTCTATTCTGCATAACTTCTGACCATTTCTAGAACTTAATGAGTCTGGGAATTATGCAAATATGTATCAAAGTCTATCCTTTCAATGACATCCGCAAAGAGATGGGGTTTTGTCTCCCCTTCTCTCAGCAAAGCAATTGAATTAATTGTTATACAATGAATAGGGTTTTTTCCCTTACCTTTTATTCAATATTTTTGGTTGTCATGAGCTAGGTGTGAATTTTAAATGCTGGTTTTTTGAGCAGCATGATGGGCCAACGATTTGGCTGGCAAAGGTCACGACACTCCTGTCAGCTGTCTCTGCTTCATCATGCCCTTATTGATGGTTTGTCAGCAAGTTTAAGAGTTCTGCCTGCTCTAATGAAGTCTTTTAGCTTCTGAAGTGTTCCTGACATTGGCCAGGTGACTGGCCCTCCATCTGCTTTTGGTACTACATCATGGACTTCAGTTTCAAAGTGGAGAGTTAACCTATCTCTAGATCAATTAACTGCAATTAATTAGTAAATTCTGAGTGTTTGAGTTTATCTTGGTGCTAGTGGTCTCATCCACTTTGAAGAAGAGATACTGCTTAGGATGTCTTGGAACTTTTGTAGGACATTTTTCATATGAGCTAGAGAACACAGTATCTGGAAAACTGAGTGCCAACCTGGCATGGACAGGGCACACCATCCAGGAGCCTTGTCACCATACCTACTTTTTGAAGATGATTGCTGGCTTTGACCTTTCTTCCATCATCTGCTTTTCTGATGAAAATCTGCTCATGGCAGTGAGACCTTCACCTTCTATTAAGAACCCCTTCCTGCTGTTCTGGAGGCTTGGAGTTAACCAAGAGTAGATGCTATGTTCAGATTTTCTTTCTTAGGTTAATATCTACCTGGTTCCTTTTTATGCAGCTTGGGGAGGGTGCATGCTGGATGATGCATGGGGAAAGCTTTTTGCTCTAGAGGGAGCTTAGACACTCTTTGGTTGTGTTTTTTCTCTGGGGCTTGTTGTGCTTTGACCAACTGACATGGGAACAAAGAGACTTAATATGCAGAAATTCTTCATGTTAATATGTACTTTTTGACAAAGTACCAGGCTTACTTTAGGTTGTTTGATACCTAACCATAATCACCTAGGACCATTTTCAGATGCCCCAAAGTATTTGCAGCACTCACGGCAGACCTACAGCCAGGCTGTACCTTCTGCAGCAGCAGCTGGAGGCCAGGTGGACATCCTGTAGGGCACCTAAAAGGACATTAGATGCTTGTTTGGACAACTGGATCCTATTCCTTGTGTTTTCCAGATGGAAAATATAAAAAGCAGTTGCCTTGGCAAAGTGATCAGACAGCCCCAGCTGCTGTTCCCTCATAAATACTCTGAGAAGAAACATTTTAAACTATTAATTAGCTGAACTCCAAGCCAGAGACCTGGCCTTGATACAAATGCATATGACAAACTAGTGGAGACACGTGTAGTTCAACTTCCTGATAGGTGGAAAAACAAAATGAAAGCAGGGGGATTTCAAAAAAGGCACTCATCTGCTATGTAATATGCTATCTTTTACACAGTTTCAACATTGAACCTCCTTTTTTCAGTGCCTAAGCAATTAAGCAGTAACAAAAATGGGTGTTAAGACTGGGGGAATCTGACTAGAAGAGCTATAAATGCTGCAGGTTTCCATTTTAAAATGCTTATTTATTTTCCCCCCCCCCCCTTCCCCTCTCCCCTCCACCCCCACTATTTTATCTGCTTTATACAATCAAGGTATGAAGAGCTCTGTCAATAAGAAAAAAATCTTATTTTTACTGGGGGAGTACTCCAGCCTTAGCCAAGGCTTTAAGCGTAATTTCAGACTTACTTCCCACTGTTTAAGCTCAGCTGTTGAACAAAATGTCTGGTTTTGCCAGACTTGTAGGGATCTGCCTCATGGAAACCTTACTTTGATATGTACTTGAGACTCTGCATCCCCAAAGTCCATGAAAACCAAGAACAGTTCAGCTTGGTTTGACTTGTCATTAAAATCCTTAGCTGAAAGGCCTTGAAGAATATAAATCCTGGAGTTACAGACACTTTTTTCTATGAAGGACAAGACTTCATGGATTTATAAATATGCGATCAAAGTTTTTAGGCCAGTGTCATCATAAACACTTTGTATCACATTTGTGTCTGGGGAAGGAGTATTATGTTTGTGTGATGTTCCCTCCTGAATTGCTTTAAGTGCTGTGGAGTTGTAGTAGTTTTGGGAATCTAGCCTTTTTTTTTTTTTTTTTTTTTTTTTTCTGGAAGCTCTTTGCTTCTTGCATTGCTGTTTGCAGTAACTGGGGAGAATCTGTTCTGCCACAGACCCCAGCTGTGGCCACTGGTGGTGGCTGCATCTTGCTCCTGGCAGGGCTGCCATGGACAGATGCTTTCTTGAGCTCGCCATTTGGTAGGGGATTTATGAATTCAGAAGGAATTGTGTTGCAAACACAGAAGCTTGGATCCAGTCTCAGGTTTACAGCTTATGTCTGTATGTTATGCAGAACTTTGGTATTGACTACTTTTCCCAAATTTTTGTTGCCTGTGATAGTGCAGCAACTGGTTGCCTGGGATGTGTTTTAACTGTCTTGCTCAAGACAGGGATAGTGGCTTTTTGTCTAACCTCCCTCTAAATATTTTTCCTTGCCTCCCTAGTGTTACTTATTTCTTTCTTTCTTATGCTATCTTTTTCCAGAAGCTGTGGAAGAATGCTTTATTGAAATGAATCTCGACATTTCAGGAAGTAAGGACTTCAAACCACATCTGACTTTCCTGAAGCTCTCTAAAGCATCAAGGCTGAGAAGAAGGGTAAGTAACTGGGTGTAAGAATATTTTTCCTAGGATCAGTTCTAGTGATTACTTTTCCTTCAATGAGATCCTTGGGATCTAAGCAATAATCATTGCAAGCAGAGAACATAACTTCTCTTATTTAACAGAGCTTGTATATAGGCTGCTCAACACATTTGTGTTTGTTCATATCTGGAAGAAATGAGGTCTGTTGTTAATACTCTGTATGGCACTCTTGTAGACTACAGATTTACTTCCCTTCCATTGTGGCTGGTCAAATTTGCACAAAAACAATGTCAAGCTGTTTCTATAGGGCAGGATGGCTTCTGAGCAATATTTGTCTTCTGACTAATATTTACCTCAGAACAAGATTAATGTCATGTTGGAAGTCAGGCTGGTGCCTTGATTTATACTAGTAGTGTGTGATGTGCTTTTCTAACCTTTCCTGCAGCATTGTATGGGATTTATCACAAACAATTAAAGTAAAAAACAACTTTGATTAGATTGCTCATTTCCCAGTGGAACACTGTCCTGCTTGTTTCCAGGAATAATACTTGTATTTATGAGGTCAATATATTGCAAACCTGAAACACTAGAGGAGCATGCAGAAAGGAAAACAGAAAAAGCTATAATAGCTGAAGAAAATGACCTTGTTCAAGTACTTTGTATTGACTTGATATTAGCCTTTTGTATACATGATAAAATCAAAGTTGGCTAGGACTGATAGTTCTGTGCTGGAGGCTCTTTCTTTTATACTGCCTATAGGGATTTTCATGAGCAGAGGCATCTGCAATGTCTAATGCAAAAGAAACTGTACAGTAGGCACGTAGGAATTACTGTTGCCTCTTGTCTGGAGTATTTTCGCACTTCCTCTTACTATGAAATTTAAAATTAAAAAATAGAATTGTAATTTCCTGCCTGCTCTCCTCTTTTGATCTCTATCACTAAATATAACTTAATCTCTCATAACATGATTTATGTATGCTGTCTCATTGCATACACACACACATATATATATAAAAATAAAAAAATGCAAGTGTTTAGGTTTTTGAACGTTAGAATATCAAGTGGTATGCCCAGAAGTGGATGCAGTGTTCCTGCTGTGGCCTCACCAGTGCTGAGCAGAGGGGAATTATCTCTGTCAATATGCTGGCAACATTCCTCCTAATGCAGCCCAGGATACTGCTGGCTGCCTTTGTTGCAAGGATACACTACTGGCTCATGGTCAGCCTGGTGTCCACCAGGACCTCTAGGTCCTTTTTCTGCAAAACTTCTTCACAGTCAGCTGTCAGCCTGTACTTGTGCCTGGTCCGTTCCTCCCCTGTGGCTGACCTTTGTGCTTCTTGTTCAGCCTCCTGAAGTTCCTGTTGGTCCATTTCTGCAGCCCACTGAGATACCTCTAGTTGGCAGTACCTTCTAGTGATCAGGCACTTCTCCCAGCTTGTTATTAGTGCTGTTGCTGAGGGTGCACTCTGCCCCAATATCTAGATAATTAATGAAGATGCTAAACAGTTCTGGACCCTGTATTGGCCCCTCTATGTACTGTGTACATCTCTAGTTACCAGCCTCCAAGCAGACTTTGTGCCACCAATCACTGCCATAGGGAACTGGCTGTTCAGCCAATTTTCAATCCACCTCACTGTTCAGCCAGCTAATAATTCATCAGCCTTCTCTATGAAGATGTCACATGAAACAGTGTCAAAAAATTTCCTGGACTTCAGCTAGACAATATTCACTACTCGTCCCTTGTTTATGAAGCATTACTTGTTTTTGTGCAAATTTGTTTTCACAATGAAGCTGTTGCTCCTAAAATATTATTTTACAGACCAGGACTGTGAAACTGGAGTAGGACCATATATTGAGTTGAATATTGGGGGCATATGAACCCTATAAGTTCATGTACAAATCTCCCTGAGGTTAGTAAGGCTCAACCCTAGACATAAGACATAATCTTGAAGACCACTTACTGCATTTCTTTCCAAATATAGTGCAAATAAAAAGGAGGAAACTGATTACTTTTATAGTATCCCATTCCTAAATAGTGCAGAAGAGAAATCGGCCCTCCTAAACACTAGAAGATGCCAAAGTATGAATAAGACAAAATATCACTTAAGTTATTATGATGCCATCTACTGGCTGTAATTACTTTCTTTATACCATAAATAACTGTTTCCTCCTAGAAAGGGTGCTGTTGAAGTATTTCACACAGTTGAAGTGCTTCTTATATGAAGCTTAAGAGGTAATTGCTAAGGCAGTTTATATTTTATATCTCAAGCACACTTTGTTAATGAGAGGTATGTGATGATACTGGTGATGTAGCTGCAGACCTCATTCTCATTTGTGGGGGAAGAGAAGCTGGTTCTCTTTAAAACTGATAAAGCTGTAAACTTTCACCTTGAAGTTGTGCATCTTTGGCTTTAGTTGTGTGTCTAAATATCTCAAGAGGCTAGAGAGATCTTGGATTGTGTGCTTTTTATTCTGAAGAATATGTGCTTTTTATTCTGAATAGCTACCAAAAGAGCAGTATGTGCTGTTTGAAGATCAGGTTCAAAATGGGCAGTGTGACCCTGGCATAAATAAAAAATATGGGCTCTTCAGGTGTTTCGATCTCTACCTTTCCAATGAGCCAAAAGGAAACAGTTCACCTCTTAAGAGAATCCACTTCATTACTTGTAGTAAGAGCCTTCTCCAGTGCACAGGCAACACAGTGTGGGCTGTTAGCCTTTAGTGCTGGGCAGTGCCTGATCTCACCTCTGCCAGAGCAAAGTGGTGGATCAAGTGCCTCAGTGCTAAAGTGGAAAATGTTTGCTTGTTTCCTTTTATGCTGTTTTAAGTAGATTCACTTGGTGCAGGTGTAGAAATAGCTGTGGTCTACCCTGGGTTGTGAGAGAGTACGTTATTTAACAAATATTAACAAGTCACGTACTTGTATTAAAATATTTGGTGCTTTATAATGGAAGGGCAGTCTTAATCCTGCCCTCTTCTGGCTGCTTGATAAGTTATCTTCAATGATGTGACCTTACTCAAGTTTCCATTATCCTCCCAGATTACCCAGAAAACAGCCCATGCGCAGTGTGTCTCCGCATTTCAGCAGAACTTGAACCTTGTGGCATTTAGGTGACATGCAGCTCCTGGCTCCTGAGCAGCCTGCCTCTGACTGACACATGGGTATCTCTGGGGCACAAAAAAAGTGTGCTGTTGGTTTATTTAAACTTTCAAGTGTTTTAGTCACCTCAGGCAGCAGTGCCTGATGGTTTGATGTGTTTGGTTATGAAGCTATTTATATCTGCTTCTACCCAGGTGACAGTGGCTGTTCTGGCTGTCCTCCCACAATCTCCATGCTGTGAACCGTACATATCCACCTGCTAATAAGTCTGTCATTATGAGGAAGAAGCCTTGTAAAAATGCTCTTTTTTTTTTCTTCCCCTGGTGTTTGGGAGCAGGTCTGAACAAACTGATTGAGAATTCTTTGAGGCAATGTGCTGCAAGGAGCTCCTTGGAGCCTTGTTAGCTCACATACTCATTAGGTTAGGAGAGGTGGAGACTATTCTCTGTTGTTTAATGATTCATCTGTCCTTCATTACATCTCCATATGTGCCCCTAGCATATGTGGTTTGCTATAGGCTAAATGCTTTGTGGGAGCCCCTTGTATAAATTGGCAGCCTGTTGAATTGCTGTCTGAATTAAAGGCCTGGGAACCATGGAATTGTTGGGTTTCTCACCCATTCTCAGTGACACCTGCAGCTAGTGCTGCTGTGCACAAACTTGTTGAGGGGGAGAAGAGCAGAGAAATCACTCTGAGGAGCTGCTGATTTTTGGTCTTGACAGTCATATGATTTCTAAGCATGTGCTTTGATATGGCAATAGAAGTGACTTTCCTTAGGCTGAAAAGAAGTGTCAGTGTTTAAAAACACATCTCTAGGAGTGTAACCTTTCAGTTGTGTGTCGACTGTTGTAGCATTTGGCAATTGAGATACTGGCAGTGCTTAGTAGGTATCTAAGAGCTGCTGAGGTTTTCTTTTTCTTTTCTGGCTTGCTGGAATGAGCTTGTTTTCCCAGTTAGTCACCAAGTTAAATTTCTTTTGAGTATTTCTTCACAGGGATGAAGGTGCATGAACTCTATTTCTAACCTGTCTTTAGCAAACATTTTAATTACTGTTGTGGAGAGTGAGCACCAAGGAGAAGGGTTAACTTTTCAGTCTGTTAAGACAGCTTTAAGATGAAATTGAGTAAGGTGAACTCTAGCTGAAATCAAGCAATCCCTCCTAAAGGCAATTCAGAATAATTATATGTGGTGGCTGTGAACTTGCCTGAATTATCTAAAATTAGGTGGATGCATTTAAATAACAGTAGGTTAAATTGATCTGATTTTGTATATTTGGCATGTTTTTTTATTCTTGAGGAGGGTAGGGCAGATGGAGGATTGGGCAAAAGCCAAGCTTCCCATAACTTTAATTTGTAATGGCTGGCTTTTCTCAGTATCAACTTAAATACTGCCACATGAAGTTGATGCTGTTATCCTAATTAGGTGTGAGGTGGGTGGGGTGGTGTTTTCTTTGCAGGGTTTTGTTAAGATAATACTTGACACACCTTCCTAAAGTGCATGAGTATTTGTGCACCTATATTATACACATAATGTCATCTTGCTCTTTCAATAAATAGGGCTTCAGGAAAATTTGTGTGGATCTGTATAAGGAATATGAAGACAGCCACTTTGGCACAGAGCTCTTCAGTCGGATTGATCTCTGTGCCATGCGCAAGAGGAAGCAGGAATCTGGTTATTATTACTGTGAGTGTTCAATCAATGTGGGCTCCAGTAGTAGGGAAGAGAGTAAAGAGCAAGAAATGCAGACAGAAGATGTGAAAGAAACAAGCAGGGAAGACCTCCCAAACAATGCAGCAAAGGCTGAAATAGGAGCAACTCCTGCAAGCTGTAAGCTTGCCTCAACAGCAGTAGCTGATGATAAACCATCTGAAAATACTGCTGAGGCCTCAATTGCAACTAAAGAAAAAGAAATCAATGAGGCAAAGGGACAGCCTGAAGCTGCAGATGGGACTTTTCCTACAGCTGGAGATATCTACTCAAAGTCAGCACTTGGTCTGCTGCCAGCAAGTTCAGATGTGTTGAAAAGCTTGGAAATGGAACAAGAAAAAGCAAAGATAACAGATGGTAGTTTGCAAAAAACTGAAGCAACAGAATATGCTGAACCTGGTCAGACAAGTTTAGGATAAAGTTGTTGCAATCCTTGGTGAACTTGGTGAGGATGGAGAAGACAAACAGGTACAGTGGGGCTGAGGTCAGAGGGGTGGGTATGGTGAATTCATTTTTTGCAGGAAACAATCTTATCCAGAGTCTGATGAAAAAAAGTAGAGCAAAATCTGAGGGGAACATCACTTACTGAATATTGCAATGGCAAAATGCCTAGCTCAAAACCTATACCACCATCAATGTGTGTGAGCACATGTACTGCAAAGACAAGTGAGCTGTGATTTAGAGAATCAGACCCTTCAGCAGCCACAAATGCTGTTGCCAGACACTTTTGGTGCCCAAATGCACATTGCTGCCTTGGCTGAGCTTCCTTCTGTCCTGCTTCACCCCCTGTCCTGGCCCTGCACCCTCAGCTTTTCACCTTTGCCTGCCTGCCTTCTCCTCTCTGATTGCTGCCTAAAGACACCTCCTCTTGCTTAACCCCTACAGCTGCTCTCATTAGTGACTCCAAGCCATGATTGCACAGGGTCGTTCAGTGCACGTCTGTAACAGGTAGATGGTGTCAGCTGTTAACACACTATTGTGAAGTACATGCTTTCCTCTGACCCAGTAGATACTTAATGAGAAAATTATTTTGCCTGACTTATGGAAAATGCTTTTTTGGAAGAAAACAAGGTATAGCACTAAATACTTTCCTTTGTTTTCCTCTCCCTCTCCTTGTCTTTATCTAACGAATTGTCTTTATAAAATGCCCTGAGGAGCACACAAGGGACAAGAGCGCTTTTCTAAAGCGCAGTTTTGGCTGGGGCTGACGTTTCCTGGCTTTGCCCTTTGCTGGCCGAGGCCGAGCAGAGCCGTGCCCGCTGCCCTTGGCACGGGGGCGGCGCTCCCGGCGGAGCCTGACGGCAGCGGCACCAGCAGATGGCACCGCTGGAGAGCCAGATGCGCCGGGAAGGGACCCGCGGAGCCGCGGGACGGCAGCCGGGCGGGCACCTGCCAAACGTCTTTCTTTCTTTATCTGCTCCAATTGGAAAGAGATACTTAGATACTTTGTACTTTTTTTTTTTTTTTTTTTTCGCGTGGGGAAAAATAAGTGCGCAGTTCAAATTAAAAAAACAAGTGTGCGATGAAGAAGTAGCTCCTCCTCCCCACACGTACACACCCCCAAAACCCAAAAATTGTTGTAGCATCAAGCCTCTTTGCTTCCCCACAAGGTTCCCCATTTAGGCAGAATGGCCATGATGCACTCTGTTAAATTAACATCAGGCTGGCTTAAAACTTGTTACCAAACTTTTGACCGAAAAAAAAAAACCAACAAAAAAATCCCCAAAAAACAACAAAGAGCTGTATTTGTACAATTTTCACAGGGAGTGGAGGGAAACAACCTTCCTCAGCCAGCCACTTTGCAGGAGGAAAGGGAAGGCTCTGCATTTAATGAACCTGCTTTGTACTCACTCTGGGGTCTGTCAGATCCCTTGTGTTGCAGTGCTTGGCAGAGCATTTATTTTTATGTCCCTCCACTGAAGGTTGTGGACTTTGAAAAGGCTGTCCCCAAATGGTCTTCTAAATGCAAATTCCAGAGTTGCTATTCCCAGCTTCTCTGGGGTCTTCAAAAGGCAGCTAAATTATTAGAGAAAGCCTACAAGGTTATTTTGGGGGAGTACTTTAGAGTTGACACATCAGGGAGCATCTCTATATCAAGGCCTTCTGGATGATTTCTTTTTTTTTTTTTTCAAGAAAACTTGCTTCAAATATACACTGACAATACAGCGTTCCTTAGTTTTGGGTTGGGTTTTTTTCTAATTCAGAAAAGGATTAGCAGCATCATTCAATCATTCATTGTAAGAACTGAAGTGGGTTCAATGGCCTAGGACCAAATACACTTTACAACATGCTGTATTTCTTCTTATTGAAAATGTTAATTATCTTTTTATAGACAGATGGCACTGGAGTGTAGCAAATGCATAGTGAACCTGCACTCATAAACATTTGGGGGTTTAGTGTGTACAGGGTCCAATTAAGTTTAACTCTGTTTTAGGGTTATTATAATGAAAGAAGGATAATTAATTTCACTTATTGCGGGAGTAGAGTAACTTGTTTTGGGACATTAACTTAAAAATATACTTAAATTGTATCATTGTGATTAATCTTGACAATTCAGAATAGTGCTTGAAACCAAATATCTACCAAATGCATCTATTTAGTTTCTAATGACAACCAAGCCAAAATAAGCTTCTGTAATTCTGTTCAAATAATAACATATTTTCAGCTTTGTGGTGGAGAATATAAAAGAAGTAATAAATAAGTCTTAAATTTTGTTGATGTTCTGCTTTAGCCAAGAGTTTTTGTTTCCTGTTATTTTTTTATTCAAATTAATTGAAATATATTTGATTATTAGACATTTATGATGTAAAACAAGACGGAGAGAGTTTCTGAAAAGAAAATCTTTATAGGGCTGAAGAAGATTAATTGTCCTTCTTTATGACTACTGTAGGGAAATTACACTATGCAATTCAGATCCAGAAGGCAGTTTGATTCACTCTTTATGATTCCTGCATTTGCTGTCTTTTTCCTATGATTTTTTTTTTCTCTCTTTGGTCTCTAACTTGCCTGGGTTTTTTTTCCCTTTGAGTAATTTTCTTTATAAGCACTAGTAGTTAATGTAGAAATGCAATCTTCTACTTTATTGTAATTGAATTTAGTTGAATGTAACTTGAGTTATTGAAATAATGGTGCAACATTGGGGTTGGAGAGAACTTGCAATAAATATTACCCACTGTGACTTTTTGTGTAAGTGTTCAATGATGAATTGCACTGCAATGATAAGTACTTTCCAAGCAGGTTGGGAGGAGGCTGGTTTTAACTGGATGTTTCTAATAAATAGGATGCCAAATCCAATGGAAATAGTGTTCTGTAAATACCCCATCATGAATACCATGGCTGCTGTTAGGCACTAAACATCAGATGGGCCAGTTCTTTCCTGGATGTTCCATATTTTGCAGGTCAGATGCAACTGAACAAGAGCCATATGCCTCTGTGTTAAAACAAATGAAAATTATATTGGTTAGTTCAGCTGGCTCTCTCCTTCCATAGTCTTGTACTTTCTACATATGTAGAAGAAAGCAGAGGCACCTCCTTGTTTACATGCATTTCATGTCAGGAAGATGCCAGCCTCCTCAGCTGGCACTGCAGAGCCAAAGGAAAGGTAGGACAGCTTCAGGCAGCATCCCCACACTCATCCTGCCTGATCCTTTAACTAGGAGCAGAAAGTTGTAGGGGGGTGAGTGATAAACTGACCTTCTTGAAGCATTTAATTTCCATTTGATCTTTTCTGCTGTTGTTAGTCACAGTTTCCATGGTGTAGTGTACTACCAAGGCAGAAGTCCTACACTGTTTCCTTGCATGCAGGTAGAAGGAATAATCCCTCAATTTAAAACATTTAGCAACACTTGCTGTTGTTCCTCATAAATTCTTATGTAAAAAGCAAACACAGACAACAACAACAAAGAAGAAAAAACTTGGAGTTTTTTGCACATGCCCACACTCCTTGCAAAGTCAGCATAACCTCCAGCTGCAGAGCTGCAGGCTTAGCCTGGAGAGAAGCTTTTTTATGGCACTCTGGAGATCAGAGAAAACTCTGGATTTCTCTCTGTTAGGAAATGTTCTCTTCTTTTCTCATCATCATACTGTCTTGGAACTAAAAGTAGTTGTTGGAATGAAAGATAAGTTTAAGAAGTATTCCTGTTAAAAAAGCCACATCCTGGGGAATATTGAAATGTTGTAAATACTTTCTTTGTGGAAGTGGCTATTCAGGGTTAGAACCAGAAGGACACATCTGGAGCACCATAAATCCTAAGCAAGTTAGTACAGGAGTATTCTACAGTTTTATTCTCAAAACCATTTCCAGATGGGCTTAAATCCAAGCTCTGTGTAGGTTTAGCACCTCTGAATCTGGCTTCCAACCATGGGTTTTGACCTCTGCAGCCAAAACCTGAAGCAAGCCTTGTAAAAAGATTCCAAAAGAGACTATTAAATGGAAACACACTTTTCTGGCTCACGAAAGAAAATTAATTTCTAAATTTTTTTTTTTTAAGTAGTAAATGTCCACCCAGGGCTTTTTTTTTTTTCCACTATGACTTTTGATTTTCTAATAAGAAAAGTGCTTTTTAAGATCAGCTGAAAAAATTAACAACTTCTTTTAGAAATTTTTAGAAATTTTATTTACAGTTATTTTTTTATCCAAGTTGCAAGATGCGGGGTGTCAGTGCTTAGATCAGAGGTGGAAAAACAGATCCTGATTTTAAACTGGACATAGCACTTAGATAATTCCATCTTTGAAATGAAAAAAAACTTGTAAACTGCTGCCTGGCTGTTTGCTACCCTTTGAACCTTGAGTTTCTTAATGTAAAAAAGAGAGATGAACATCTGTATGAGATAGTAGTTTATATCCCTCTTTGCCAGAAATCCAGCATTTATTATCTGCTGGTGGGTGCCAAGTTCAGCTTTCATGCTGTTGAGTAAGAAAAAAATAATACTGAATAAGCATTAAATAGTGACAAGTAAATATGTTGGAGAGAGGTGATCACACTGAGCTTCTAATGCACTTGTAAAGTTTATGGGATATTTCACTTTTCCTTAGACAAAGAATCTGCTCAACTGCTTGTGAATAGTGAACTGGAATCAAACACCTGTTAAAGGTTTTTCTTGTGATAAATCCCCTTGAGGTAGAGGGCTAAGCTTAGGATGCTCTGTGGTTCATAGGTGTTTTTCAGAATGAAGCTGACTTGAGGTCAAATCCTGCTCAGACTGAAGTGGAGGCAGTTCCATCAGTGACACTGGAGTCTTATCTAATTCTGCTGAGACCAAATCAAATCCCCAATTTTCTGCATGATAAAGGCTGTTATTGAGAGCTGCTGGGAATTCTGAATATTTTTGCTGAAATAAATTTAATAGAGAAATGCAGAGATTCTTCTGCCTGATCTTTTTTAAGGCTTTGCTTCCAAATACAGCAACCTAATGTGAGTGTGTTGCTTCACAGAATAATAATTCTCTTATCTGTATAAAATCTATGGGCCTGATTCTTGATTCTTATCCCAGTGGGGCACTGTCTCCTTGTGTTAGGTGACCTGTGGGAAATCCAGCCTGGACAGATACCTTGGCCAGACAAGAAGGAGGCTGAGAGGGCTATGGGAGACTTGGCAGCTCTGCTGACAAAAAGAGTTTCTTCTCTCACCTTTAACTTTGTGGAAAAGACCTTTTTGGTCTTGGTTTACTTTACTTAAACCCACTAATTAGTCTCTGAGGCTGATACTGAAATTATTCTATCTACTAATTTCACACATAAAGCACCCAGAAATGATTATTTCCAGAAATAATCAAATTATATTGAAACATGTAAAACATAATTAAAATAAAATTATATTGAAGCAATATAATTTCAGCCTGGATAATTGAAACCATTTAGGTACTGTTATGAAACCCTTTACAAAATGGGTTATAAATAAATACACTATAATGGTAATATATTATCAGTCAAAACCCAAATGAATATTGAGTTTTGCTTAAAGTTATATTTTAAGATATGTTTCAGGGCATTTTAACTGTTGCTGGCACCAGAAAAAACTTTAAATGCGTAAGAAGTGATATAAACATAAAATTTCAGGAGCTTAAGATTTGAGGAAAAAAAAAAATAACCTGAAAAGAGATGGACACCCTTGTGGCAGTATTTGTTTTACTTTTTAAATTTTCTTCTCCATGTTTTGCTCTCCACTGAGGACAAGAGCCAGGTATCTATTCCTCAGCATATCTGCACACCGTGCTCTTGACTTGTCCTATGCACCACCCCCACTCCTGTGCTGTCACCCATTTTAGTAGCTGCAGGACTTGCAGTGACACTGTTCTGGTTTTTTAAAGCAGAAAAGGAGAACCTTTGCTTAGTTGATCACTATTTATGTGCATAGAAAGCAAGCAGTAATGCATGTGAACATGATCCATAAAATCAGGTTTCCCTCAGCCTTTTATAGCCAGGAGAAGTACTTATACATTCAAATCTGCCTCTCAAAAACTTAAAGTACACTTCTCTTCCCATTGTCAGGAGCATGGCTTTGTAGAATTCACTAAACTGATTCACTGCCCCATCACTAGACCACGTCTTAACACTGCTTTTCCTATTGCTGTTTATTTTTTCTGCTACTCTTAGTTTATTCTTCCTCCTACCCATTCATCCAGTTAGGCATGGGGCCATACACTTTGAAGTCTTCCATGATGCCTCTGTACTTGAATGCATTTCCCAGCTGGAACGTTTTCTTCAGTTTACTGGTGTAGAGCAGGATGCCCAATGCCACGCCTTTGAGCTGGGCATTGGGCTCTGGGCTAGCTCTCTTTGGCAGCTGTTAGTCTGCTGCTTGTAAGCCCCTTTTATTCTGGTTTCCAAGAGCCCCTGTGGCAGTGGGGGCACTGAGCCATCCTGAAGTCTCTGAGCTGCTGTAATCCTCCTTGGAATAACTGAGGAAGAATACTGCTGACTTACTGTAAATAGAAAGTGGGGCCGGCACAAAATGGAATTGCAGTAAATGTAGCAGCAAGTGTACATCAGGGTCTCACAGAGCAGCACTTACACTTTCCTTTGCAGATGCTGGTTGTTTAAGAGCAGACAGAAGGGGCACAAGTTCTCCCTGTAGTCTCCAATTTACTCAGATGACTCAGAGATGCAGCAGCAAATTGCAGGGTTTAGTGTCAGGGGCCATCCTGTGTCAGGCTGCCTCCAGCCTTGGACTTGTGAGCATATCAGCCATCACTTGTCCATGCTCCATCCCTGGAAGTGGCCAATGCCAAGGTGGATGGGACCCCCAGCAACCTGGTCAAGTGGAAGGTGTCCCTGCCCATGGCAAAAGGGTTGAAACTGGATGTTCTTGAAAGTCACTTCCTTACATAATTTAACCCTGTAACTCAAACTATTCTGTTCTTATGAAATGGTTCTTCCATGTTCCTGTTCCTGGGGGTGTGGGGCTGCTCTGCAGGGTGAGCTGCCATGCTAAGGCTGCTGCTGTCACCTCTGTCCTGCTCCTCACTCGCTAAGGGAGGGTCTCTGTGCTGCAGCCTGCAGTTGTAGGAAATGTTCCACCAGTCCCTGGAGGGAGAACATCCACTTGGGACACACCACTCACAGTGCTGTGGGGCCTGGAAACAGCAAGTTGGCACTAAGGATGTCCTTCCTTGGGAGTAACTCCTGCCTTGAGCTGGGCCCTTTCCCATGTGTTTGATTTATGATGCAGTACTGATGGGAAGAGTTCCCCTGTCCTTTTGAGCAGCTTTCATGGGCTGCAGGTGAGCTCCTTGGCATTGCCTTCAGTTACTACTTGGGCTTTTTTCTTCTATTTTTCTCCTTTTTAAATTATCTTTGGCAACTTTTAGCAGGTTCAATCTAACCTCACATTTCAAGCAGCTCTGATTACCAGGTCTGTGGTTTTAAATCCTGCTGCACTGAAATCAGCTATTATTTACTCATTGCCATCCCCATCTATGACACCTGTTTTACTCTGAGTGCATATGTTACCCCATGTGTTGCACCAGAACTTCAGTTTTTAGCATTTGGCTGCTCTTTGGGCTATGTAGAAGTAATGTCTTTTCCATCAGCACAACCATGCTGATTTATTTACGTCATGTTGATGCAGATTCAAGCATGTGTAACAATTGCTTACACTCTCTACCATAACAGAATTATTCAATTAAACAAAAGCTGATTAAGTTGTAGCCCTTGACAGATGAGAAACAGAACAATTCTCAGGACTCTTCATAGAAGGAGGCTTGCTAATGATTCTATATTTTAAGACTGTAAAATCAGTGTATTATTTACTATTTCAAAATCATGAAAACGACACACTCCCATGGCTGATAAAACACAGATATTTCAAAAGAAGGCTGCATACTGGATATTGCTTCCATTTACTATGTTTTATACAAATAGTCTATCATCTTATATGGTTGGAAGGAAAAAAAAGATATTAAGCAATCCAGCATCATAGTATGGAATATTTATCAGCATGTGTTTTAAATGAATATATTACTCACTTTGAATCTCCTGCTAACAAAAAACTTCTCAATCCCCCACATTGCCACATGTATTCTGTTTTTATGTTAAAAAGAAAGAAATGCCTTGTGAACATCTAAAGATATTTAGGGAAGAATCTTTATTTTCCCTGCACTCTATAAGTATTCCAACTGCTCATAGGAAACCACAACTCATTTTAAAATAATTTGAATAACTTATGCTATAATTTCCTAATGTTTTGACATCTTGAATTTACAGAAGTATCTTGGAATGTATGAACTGATGGTGTGAAAATTTCATTTCTAATAAGAAACTGAATTTTAGGATGGCAATTCTAAATAAAGGATCTGTTGTTGATCCAAACCTGATTCTTGTCTCCCACCATTTCTTCAGGCTGGGATTAAAAAAAACACTTGTGCTCACTTTATCAATTTTGCTGAAACACATATATCTATTATTTTTATAGTGGCAGAGTTACCTGAGTATATTTGCCTAAATTTCAAGTGAGATTTATCTAGAGGTCTAAACTAAGCCAAGACATTCTGCAGAACATTTTGTGAGGTACTTAGTTGCTGGCAGGTGTTGAACCATGACAGATATATACCTAATCTCTTTGCCAGAAAACATTGCTGTTGAGATATCTGTTGCCTGTGTGAGAATTCAACCTTTTGGTGACTCATTAGGCAGCCTAAAATGTTTATTTGAGTAGAGGACTGCATTTCAATTTGCCAGTGAAATGCAGAGAGCTCTTATGGAGGGTGTCATGAGTGGAACCACAGGCAGCCATAGGTGAAAGCAGCCAAGAGCTACTCACTGGTCCTGGTAGAACTGCAACATTTTGTGGTTCCTATTTTGCCCACATTTGACAACCCAAAACTACAAGGACAAGTACAACAGAAACTCAAGTGACTTGTTTCTTTACTTTCCATCTTCAATAGTGCCTTCTTGGCATCAGAGAGGATGCAACCTGCACTTTTATTGGCTTTTTTTGCTCTTTAGGTAACTCGTGGGGCTTGTTAGGTGCCACACTGGCAGCTGACATACAAACAGGTGATGCCTAAAAGCTGCTGACCTTCCACAGCTCATCATATAACCCTTTTCTCTCTTCCCAGATTGTCAGTGACACACATGTACCAGCCAAATGGCTGCTGAGACACAACACTGCTGCAGCATTAGGAGCTCACTCATCCCAGAACCATGCTACAGCTTCTGTTCAGGTTTTCCTCTCTGTGTGCCAGAGGGGAGCCAGTATATCCCAGCAGAGAACTTTGCTAGGAAGACATCCTCACCTTTCCTTTCCATACTGGACCCAAGCAGTACTGTAAAGAGTGCAAGTGCTTCATTAAGGTGACTGCAGCAGCTCTGGATTAATAGTCTAAAAGGAGGAACAACTTCCTTCCACAGCTTGTTCGTGGTAAGAGATGATGAGAGATGCAGCCTCAGCACTCATCCTTGTTTCAGTGCTGCTGCTCCAGACGCTGCACACATTGCAAAGACAGACACAAGGACAGGAACTGCTCTGCTTGCATTTTCAAGCCTTGAGGTAGCCTGTAGTGTGAATTATGTTAGCAGTGCCAGCAGACAGTTTTAAGTTTCCAAAACCCAAGGAGCTGCTACTATCATCATCTTACGCTGTGTTACCACAGTAAGGTAATAAGCAGTGCCCAGCTTTGACTGTTCTCATTTTAAGTTTCTCATTTCGAAAAGAATGTTAGCAGCTGTCTAGTGTCACTTGTGTCCTTAAATATACTGCAGGGAGGTCTTGCTAAGTTATTTTGTGTAATATTGGGTGTGATGAGTCTGAAAGACAGTGAACTAAAATAGCACTTCAGTGCCTCACATGCAGAAAGAGGCTCTGTTAAGTTGAAGGATGAATGTCCTGTTGGAGGACAAGTGTTCATGGCTCTGTTCCACAGCAGGCTACTTGCATGGTTTGGAAGCATCACTCAGAGGCAGATACTTGCATGCTGTCCTCATTGAATACTGGTGCCTATACTCTGCTCCATTTAAAGAAAATAAAATCCTGGTCTTTGCACACTTTGTCTGTGGCTGTATCTCTGTCTTGTTTTCACAGAGGAAGATAGTTGTGCTCTGTACCCAAGATATGAGAGAGAGAAGTACATTAAGAGGTGATCTGATATTAATTCAATGGGGAGTCTATAAGCATTTTAAATAGTAGTTTCTATTAGGCTCTGAGAACAAACTGCCTTTCTTTAAAATAAATTTTGATTGTAAAGTCAGTAAATTTAAAACCTGCTTACTCCTCAGAGAGACCTTAAGTATACTTCAGGAATGAGGGAGGAAGGCAAGTCTATAGTGTTGCACAAGTATCATATTATCCCATTAGGAATTTATCCTTATGGAGCTGACTCTGGTGGCTTTTATGTGTATTTGCAGGCAGTTTTGTGTGAGACCCTGCCACAGGTTTCTGTGCTGCTCCAAGGTGTGAAGGGAGCTGCACTGCACCCTGTACAAAACCACCTTCCTGCAAGGTCTTTAGCAGCTTCAAGTCTTGCCAGAACTGACAGTCATGTCCTGAATTCCTGCTCCTTAGGAGGCTGATTTAGCTTTTGGCAACAAAATGGGAGCTGTATGGTATTGCCAGCCTGCTCTCAAGCAGGTCAGGCAGGATCATGCCAAATCTTATGAGCGATGAACAAAATGCAGTCTGAGGCTGTGTAATGGTATTAAATCATCTGATGTGATGGTAAAACTTGATTGCTGAACATTCCCTTTTTACTTGTCATTCTTTACGTCAGCTATGAAATTTAGCATGGAACAGGCTGCTTATTTAAAACCAAACCATCTCTACCCATTTTTGCCTTCCAGGCTGAGAGTATCAGATATGTGCCTTTGGTAGAACCAAACTTGCCATACATTCAGGTAATACTGCTACCATAAAAATAATAGAACTCTGTTTCAGCAAAATTGATAAATAAAGTGAACACAAGTGTTTTTTGTAATGCCAGCCTGGAGAAATGGTGGAACACAAGAAGGGGAAGAAAAATTAATACTCTGAAATCACAGACTCAAACTTCTTTGTGCAGAGGAAAGTGAAAGAAACCTCATAGAGTAAGCTATTAACAGTGATTTTTGACATTTGTTTAGTTTGTATCTCTTTTCATACCCTCCCCAAATAAATTTTCTATCTCATTGCAATGTAATTTAAAAATAATAACAATAGATAAGAACCCCTTTAAAAGTAGTATTTCGGCTTCACTACCTCTCTCTAACTAAAATGTAGATAGAAGACTAACTAGTTGAAACACACACTCCATGTTCCTCTATTTCCTGAATTATCCTGAAATCCAGTCAGATCCTTTCTAGCAGCCTAGGTCCCACTCCAAACTTCACTGCCATTTTACCTGATTGTGTGTGTGTTTGTCAGATCTTTAGGGTTTCCCTCTGTCTCCATGTTTATAGAATGAAAGCTCAGTGGTAGAAAATAATTTCTAGTGTGCTCACTTACACTTTTCTGTTTTGGAGCTTCTAGAAATGGGAAACAGAAATTCTGGCTTCTAAAATAAAACAAGAACAGTATACTCTTCCATGAAAGACCTTTTTCCTGTGGCTGTGATAACCTATTTATCCTCTCAGATTGTGCCTGCCCATGCTCTGCATCTTGTTCACTGTTTGTAAGCCCAAACTTAAAACCAGTAAGTGAGTGGTCTGGCTAAAGCATTACATTACTGTTAGTTACAGGCTTGGAGAGGTGATAGAGAAACCTTTTTTTTGTTCCCTAGAAAAATGCCCTCCCAAATCTATACTTTTATTCACTACTAAGATTTTACTAGTCAGCTAGCAGTGAGCGTTGTATTTTATGTGGGTTATGTATACAAAAAAAAAACTGTTAAGCATTACCAAAGGCTGTTCTTCCAACTGAAATCCAATAAGATTTATCATTCTGTCACCTCCTTTACTTGTAATAAAAACTGTTGTTTAATTGAAGTCATATTGCTACTTCTGTGCAAACTGTTTTTGCTGTTATGAAAATTGCAACAATCCGTAAGATCTGTATTTCAGACTGCAGACCCAAAATTATGTCAACAGTTACCTAATTCAATGTTTCTAAGTGCACTATTGCTCACTGTTGGACAGCATCAGACCTTGAAAAGGCTCTTAAAATGTACTAAAAAATACAGGTTAATAAATCTGGGCTATAGTCTTTTGCAGTAGGTCAGTTGACATGTCAACAGTTGGGGACTTCAGTAAATCAGTCCAGCCCAGCAAGCCAGGCTAATGCAAGGATTCTAAATACTTTGCTAACCAGTGAAAACTGAGCCAGAACTGGGTTACAGTTTGATCACGTCAGCAGCTTCTCCAGAGTCCTGAGGATTTTGTAACAAACAGCAGCACGACTGAAGTACAATTAGGGCATTTGTCTGTCCTCAGACTGGTCCAAACAGCATCTACACTCATAATGAGCATACACAACCCTCCCTCCTAGGTGAGGGGGTATTCTGAAGGTTCAGGCAGAAATTAACTTTCCTTTGGAAATTTTATGTAAATATGATAGCACTTCTATGCTGAAAAACGCAAATCAAACCAAAGCACACCTTTCTAAACCAAAATCTGAATTTTCCATAGCAAAACTGTGTGGCTAAGTGTGCCATCTGAACACATACATCACTTCTCAAATACAGGGACTAATCATTCTTTCCTAATAAGCATTAACAATTTTTCTAAATTAACTAATTTGAATTTATGAAATACTTCTTAATAAACACGTGTGACAGCCTATCTCTTCCTGCAACATGCAGGAAGCTGTATACTGGCAAGTAGAGGCAGTTCCTGGTGCTTGTCAAGGACTGTGGAGGAAGCACTAGGTGGCAGGACACCAGAGAGGAAGGCTAGAAGGAAGAGACTGGATTGGAGGAAAATGCACAAGCATCCTGTGACAGGATGTGCAAATGTTGGCCAAGAGGCAGCTGGCAGTGCTGAGAAGCAGTCAGGGCCAGCTCAGAGATACTCAAGAGCCAGTCAAAGCACAAACCCCATCACCCCCATCACCTGGGGGTCACACCAGGAAAGGCTCAGTTCTTTACCAGCTGCTTGTGCTAACATCAGTCACAGATGGTGCACAGGGATTGAATCTCTCAGTCCTTGTCCAACATCAGGGTGTTGGAATAACTTGCCCAGCTTGAATTTTAAGCAAAGCTTTCTGACTCCAACTCCATCCCTGCACAAATTGCTCAACAAATAGTTTTAAGTAATAAATCTGCAAAAAATAATGACTTGCAAAGACAGAGAGGCAGCTTCCTCTGCTTAGTAATTTATATGCTAGAAAATCACTTCTTGCTGCTGTTATTAAAAAATCCAGCTCAACTGATGAAAGTTGATGTTTCACATCTTTTTTGACAACAGAGGAACAAGCTATAATTTTACTTATTAAACACAAACTGGTATAATTTTGTCATTCAAAAGACTTTGCAGTAAATTAATCATCAGAATAATTACTGGCCTGCTTTGATTTAAATCAATCTAAGGAGTAACCAAAGACTTTTTAAAGCTGGGGGTTTTTTGGTGGGATTTTTTTCAGAGCACACTTCAGATGATAGAAGAAATATTTACTGAGAATATTTTAAAAAGTATGTTTCCCCCTCTTGGAATAAAACAAACTGCTGTCACATCTTCATGAGGATTCCGTGCCCCGGTAAGCAGCACACAGCTTGTCTTTTCCCTTCACCTCCATGGAAGGTTTTAGTGTGAAAAGTAACAAACAGTATGTCTTCAGCTCTGTCAATAATTAGAATCTGTGTCAGTACCAGGTATCTTAGGTATCTCTGCTCACATATATCTCATAAATCTTGCTGGAAGTCAAAGGAGAAGGAGCAGAAGCACATGCCCATGGAGAACTGACAGGAGAAATCCATGCATACGCCAGTACCAGCTGAGCCACCTGCTCACCACTTCCTGTGGTGCCTAATCCAACCCCATGCCAATCCAGGCAGTTTTACAATGGACTTTTGCCAGCTGTGTGTTAGCAGTTTAGCAGCAAAAAACGCCACACTGACGTTCATACTGTCAGTGCATTGGGTACCACTGACAGGAGGAAAGATATTGCCACCTGGATGCCTCTCTTGCTCAAGAGAACAAGCACAAGCACCTTCTGCTTCTCCAGTTTCAAGAATCTCACATGGCAAATTATTCTTTCTTTTCTTCTTTTCTTTTAAATTAGTCTTATTTATTACAGAATTTTGCAGGCTTATTAAATGCAATTGTATTTGGTCATAGTTATAGTCCATGTTGCAATCTACTGTAAAGTAAGTAAATATGTAGCTAAGCACTTTAAAACATGGAACCACAAGAAAAATTTTAATTGAAACAGAAAGATTTCTGTCTGCCTACACATTGTGTTTGTTTAATGTCAATTCTCTTCCCATAGTAGAAAAATGCCACATCCGTATTTAAAATCAGAAGTATTGACAAAATTTCCTGAGTGCATAAAGCTGTTTTGACAAAACACAAGTGGCTGCCATGCTGCAGCTAGGAAAATGAAACAGCTCATCAATTTACCAAAACTCTGCCTACAGACAAGGTATTCTCCAGGCTTCAGGAAACCTGATGCTTTTGTTATGCAGGAAGAAATCCTCCTCATGCTGAACTCAGTGAGAAACTGCTGTGACTTCAGCACAGTCAGCTGCTACGAGACTCAGAGGGTTACTATTATGCCTTAAAATTAAGCTTATGCACATGCATTCACGAATAGGAACCGCAACAGCAGAAACGCTTAATGCAACAGTTAAAAGGGAACTGAAAAATCCAGAAGGAAGATGATGCAGTTCAAGATTAATCTCACAAAAGAAACTAATATGAATAGAAGATCAAACATTTAAATTTTTTTTTCCCTTAGCATGTCAAGATGTCACATTTCTTAGGCTGTCTGTCACAGAGCACTGTTAGAAATGGAGACAGAATCTGCTGGTTGAATTACAGTGTGGTTTTTCAAGGACTGAACCAGTATTTATTTGAAAATTACACATAAATTATTAATTACCTCCTTAAAAGTATAAAGCAAACCTTTGGCTTCATAGAATTTCTATAATCTTTCACAGTATAAAACAAAATAGTTTGTGATATCTGTAATTACTTACCAAAATAAAGAAATTTTTTTCTAGGTTTTGTTTGTAAATATTTTATTAAAAAACATCTTTTAATGCTATTAGTCAATACATGTGTAATAATACTTTGATAAAGTATCATGTAGTAATATGTATTTTGGATTCAGGAATGTAATGGTGTTAACTAAATTGTCAGAGCTCTGTTCTGCTCCAGTCTCTTCTAAACCTCCATTTTTTTCCAGAATTTAAACAAACTCATCCTTTGTCAAGGTACATCATCCTTAAGGCCTTGCAAACGTTTTAGTAATTGAACCAAAACAAAGAGAGAGCTCGGCTTTCTTTCTGAAGACCACGTTTCTTTTGAGCTTAAAAAGGTGCCTGCAGCTTTCAAGCAGTTAGTGGCAAATCAGCAAGAAAGAAATCAGAGGAGAAGAAGGGGCACTTAAAAATCAAAACAGTAAAGTGCACAGCTATACCATCCAAAATTGTATTAACCTGATCCAAAGAACTTGCTGGACTGTGGATATTTAATACAATTTGGCTTGCATGAAACATACAATCACGAAAAGACAGAAAGGATTTTCTTTTTTCTTCCTGAAGTCGTCTACAGGATCTATGGAACTCAATTTTCAAGGGTAACATAGTGCAGCTCTTTGGATATTGATTGTTTTCCTAGTCCACAAGGAGATGAAGAAGCAGGGAAGGTGTGGAGGGATGCAAGGTGTCCTCTTGCCGTCTGTTTTATTTAGATGCCCGTACTCTCCAGTTCCCCATCCTCCAGCCCTAATGCAGCATGTGACATAGAAATCATAAAGAGTTTCTCTTTATTTGTGTACTGTCTTTCAGTTTGCTGGGATTGCTCCCCTGTTTGTTCTCTGCTGGTAGCCTTGAGGGGGTCCATCTGATCAACTGGTTCCTCCTCACAGTCCTGAATTTTACTGGCTGTGGTGTTGGCAACTGACTCCAAGGAGGTGCCTGCCTCCTCCAAGTGGCTGTAGCCCTTATTGCTGCTGGAAGGCTCAGACTGGGAGCTCTGGGAGTCCATCCTGGTGATGGCAGGAGGAGCTGAAGGGGGCGGTCCTGCCAGATCTAGAGATTCAGAGTAGCTAGGAGACGCCTTTACCAAGAGGCTGGATTCCAGGACCCTCCTGACAGCTGGTGACCGAGGCGGCTCAGGGGAAAGGGGACACCTGGCATCGGGCAAGCAGCTGGTGCTCTGCCGCCTGAGAACCAGCTTGTGCCTCCTTGTCCCACAGCCTCCCTTGATGGGGCTGCTGCTGAGGTCGGTTAGGCTCAGTTCAAACTCCCCCCGTGGGATCTCCTGGGCTCCCCGCTCCCCAGGTGGTCTCTGCCAGCCTCCCCCTCCGCTGCTTGGCCCCAAGGGCAGGAGGGTGAAGGTGCTCAGCGAAGAGCCCACGATGGAGCTGGCTGTGCTGCAGCGCTCACAGCTGCCCGCTGGGCTGCAGGGCGGGCTGGTGACGGGGCAGCCAGCAAGGGCAGCATGCTCCCGGCAGATGCTGTACACAGCCTCAGCCAGGCTGGGTGGCTGCGGTGGGCTGCAGAAGGAGGAACGCTGCGGTGAGGACACCAGATCCGGTGGGGAAAGGGAGACACCCAGTCCTGGTGGCCACGAGCTCTTGGCCAGCATGGCTGCAGCACCCAGGCCTTCCCCGCCAGGCTTCAGCTCCAGGCCCCGGGACTGCATGTAGTTGACAAAGCCATTGAGAGGGGCTGAGGCCGGGGTGCCTCCATCCTTGGCCCGCAGGCTGTGGGCATCGATGACGGTGGAGTAGAGGTCACGCAGGTTGATGATCTTGGTCTTCTTGTCACGGTTTTCGTGCAGCACCGCATTGGCGCAGATGAAGAGGAAGATGCCGATACCCATGATCAGAGGGCCCAGCACCTTCAGCTTGTCCGAATGCAAGTAGCTCGAGAAAAGACGGAAAAGGAAACCCGCTGAGGCCTGGGAGGATGAGGAAGTAGGGGCAGACCCACCAGGGGTAGCAGTGGTGGAGGTGTTGGCTCCAGGGGGTGACTCCAGGTGGATCCCTGCTTGCAGCCTTCCCTGGCTCTGGGAGCGGTTCGTGTGGGTGCCAGCCTGTGGTGCTGGGTGCCGGCCCTTGCCAAAGCTGCTCTCTCTGTATACCTGGCTGGGCTTTGGCCAGTAGCCCACCACAGCCAAGGCGATGCCCACCAGCAGTACCAGAATGCCACAGAGGGCGATGAACCCCGAGAGGGAGCACAGCTTGAGCTTGCCTTTCACCACCACCACATCATTCTTGCGCTTCTTTTTGGCTTTGCGTTTGCGTTTGGGGAGCTGGCTCTGGGGTTTCAAGGGATCCTGTTTCCTGGCCGAGATCCTCAGGAGGCCTCCAGTGGCAATCATGGCTGGCTACCAGCGCACTGCCCCCCACGGCCACTCCAGCTCCTGCAGTGAAAGGGAGAAGAGAAGAGAATGAGAACCAAGGACAGACCTGCAGCACAAGAGATGTGTCTGCTTGCCATTCCTCCTTCAAAGTCCTGGAAATTAAAACCCTGAACAAGTGGGATGGAGGCTGACACCAACAGGCAGATCTACCTTGCCCACACAGCTCCTGTGTGTGAGAAAGAAATGGGCAGAACAACAGCATCAAGCAGCTGTGTGTCCCACTATACTCTTGCCAAACAGCTAATTATTTATACTCCAGGTAAATGACAAACCTATTAGTATCCACTAGAGTGAACCAAAAAGATCTCACTCATTTCAGAAGGAGTCTGCAAAACACCAGAGCTCAGAGGACGCCAAGCCCCACTCCCTGATATGTTCTGGGGTTACAGTGCACCCTAACTGTGGTTAGTGATGTCATGCAGGGTTTGAGGAGATGGGAGAAATAAAAGCAGGAAGGCAGTGTATTTGATCTATAGATACCATTTGTTTCATTAGTCTACTTACACATTACTGGAGGGAGGGTTAAGCATATTATGTGTCTTGCTTAAATGAGTGGGAAAGGAATTACTGTGAAATGCACAAAGGAAACATTTAAACACTGGAAAGTGGTGCCTTGTGAAAAGTTTTTTTCCTAGCCATTTGCACTTGATCTGCGATATTAGAAATTCATCTCTTGCCTGCGGTCCAGAGGTATCCCTAGTTTGGGAACATGTGCAATGTTCCAGGTAACTGTTATGTAACACTGACAAATTCAACCCCCTCCCCCCTGCCCTCAGAAAGGGGAGATGGCTGGCAGGTAGGAGATGGAAGGTCAAATCCTATTAGAGAAGTGAAACTCCATTAGTCACCTGGGGAAAGCACCTAAAGAGTGCTTGCAGAGAAACTGGCAGAGGACTAAACACTGAGCATTTGTGGCTTTTGTCTTACTGGACCATCAGAACTCATCTCTCTGTTCCCATGATCTGAGCTAAACCACACAGTGTGTAGGAGCATTTCTGCACTGTGCAATTCTTTTTGGAACCTATTTCTTCATTATACTGAGAAGCAGGATCCCCTCCCCCTTTTCTCTTTCTGAGCATCCTATTATTTTTTTTCTTTGACGGGGCAAAAGATGACATCACTGAATATAATACGACTCACAAAGTTCAATTAATTGCACTGAAAGGCAATTAAGTAAGCAGCTAAAAAAAAAGCCCCTTGCCCCTCTATGACTGTTCAGCCTTTAAATATCATGTCTTTTCCGTTATAATGCCAGAATTGCCACATATGCAGTAATATTGTGTCCCATTTATTCTGTTTGTATTTTCCCCAGAAAAAAAAAAGATGGGTGTTGTCAGCAAGGACGTTGTTAAATTACTCTCCGAGATACTGCACGCTCAAAACAAAGAGCAGAGCTTTCTCTTTCCTATGGCTGAACTATTATTTCTATTAAAAATAGGAAAAAAAAGAAAAGAGAGCACATTTTGTGGATGCAAAAGTGTAATTTTCGGGGCATGCTTTGCTGTAATTGCCTATTCTTTGATGTAATTTTCTGCTGCCCCACTAGCCAGCTGCCCGTCTCCTCTCTACGGTGATAACAGATGGTCATCAGCTCCGAGGAACGCTCCCAGTCCGGCATCGCCTGGCACTTAGTTTCTGCGATGGCGAGAGCAGCGCTCGGCAGGCGAAGGAGGGCACGGCCGCGCCTCCGGCCATCGCCAGCGGCCGCAGTGCCATGAAACCACCCGGACGGGAGCCGCGGGGACTGGAGCCGCATACCGCACGAACGGACCGAGACTCCCGATCCACCCCGGCAGCCGGACCCACACGCACGGCGACCCTGCCCGGCGAAGCCCAAACACCGCTGTAACACCGCGAACAGGACCCGGCTTAACTCCTTCGCCGGGCTCGCATGCGGGACTCACCGGGCTCCGGCCGGCGGGACGCCCGGCACCGGCCGCGGGGGCGCCGCTGGCTCCGGCGGTCCGGCCGCTGGCTCCCGCCGCCGCGGCACAGCGCCGAGCTCCGCCGGTCGGGGGCGGACGGAGCCCCCGCTCAGGACGGGGGTGCCGCGGTCACTTACCGGGGAGGGCCGGGGAGAAGTCCGGGCGGGAAGCGGGCGAGCCGCCGTGGGGAAGAAACTTTCCAGCCCGAGCGAGCATCCCCGCCCCGCCGCCGCTCACGGCCCCGGGCGGACGGGCGGCGGGGCTGGGCCGAGCGCCGGGCGCCCCCTCGGCCCCGCCGCGGCCGGCCGCCTCCTCAGGCAGCTCCGCGGGAGCGCTGCCCCCTGGCCACGCCGCATCCTCCCCGCCGCGGGGCCGCCCCCCGCAGCAGCGCGCCCGCCCTCCTGGCGGAGCCTGTGCCTGTGCCGGTGCCGGTGCCGCCGCTGCGGGCGGAGCGCGGCTCCGCGGCTGCCGGCCGGACCCGGCGCCGTTGCCAAGCGACGGGAGCCGTGACACAGGGAAATTGCGGCAGGGCGGCCGCCGCCCCCGCCACCTGCGCACCTGCGCCCGCCCCGAGCGCCGCCGCGCCCCGCAGCACGGCGGCACCGCCCGCTCAGGGCCCGCCCCGAGCGCCGCGACAGCCCCCGGGCTCCTTTCCACCACTCCCGTCCTGGCAGCCTCGTCTTCAGCCGCCTCACCTTTGGGGGTTTTTTTCCCCGCCCAAGTTTGCCAGAATACTTTTGGAAAAAGTCAAGAAGCAGGTGAAAAGATGAAGCAAGAGGTTGAAGAAGAAAGCGGCAGTTGAGATCCATCAGCGGTGTCACCCCGAATCTCTCAATTTCAGCAGAGAATGGGAAACAATGTTCTCTTTCGAGCTACTTTCTGGGAAGTGATTAAATTGAAGCTATCACCTTAGTGAGGCGTAATCTAACATGTCCCGTCACAGTGCTGCACTTCTTCTTGGGAGGAGATGGCTGCTGATTGCTTCAGTCAAGTCTTGTTAGAGGTTCACCATGATCTAGAAAAGCAAATCTCAGGCAGGTTTTTCAGTAAATACAGAAAGCTCATCCTGTGGCTAAAGGTTGCTCCTGAATGTACATAGGAGTGTTTGCTGGGGTGGATAGACCAAAAACTTGGGGTTTTGTACAGTAGCCTTCGAGTTCTTTTGAAGCTGAAGTTTTACCTAGCCTGAGCAAAACCAGCTTTCTTCTACCTCTACATGACCTCTTGTGTGGAAGACTGTGGATAAAACAGCCCGGCAGAAAGCAAAGGGCAATAATGACAAAATTTGTCAAATGATGTTTTTAAAAATAAAGGTTCCAACACAGATTGGGAAAATTGTCAGAGAGGTTATGCATATTCAATTAAATTGTATGTATTCCAGTCTCAACAATTCTGCAATTCTATGTTAACCCAGACCATGCTATTTTGCATCTTTCACTCCAACCATCAGTTCCTGGTTTGAGACCAAACAAATCCTAAAGCTTCACATATGCATTTTAATGTCATTTGCAGTTTGTCTCAGCAAAATCATTTGGGACACATTTTTTTAGTACATATATAACTTTTGGTTATGCAACAGGCTTGAAATTTAAGATTTATTATTTAAGAACTTCTTTTAAATATGTGCTTTGAACCCAAGTCTTCTGACACTGTAATTTGCTTTGTGTTCAGCCCAGGCTATCAGAAGAAACCAAACATATCACATCTGTTTCCACTGGAGACCTGTATCACATCAATAATGCAGCATCACCAGACTCTCGCTGAAATACTCCTGTGTAAGAGAGAGAGGAAAAACAGGACTGATTTTTTAAAGGGCAAAGAACTCTTTTCCCTATCTGAGTCATATTTTCTAATTCTGTCAAACGAAACCATTCTATTTAGCTATCTTCTTTATACAACAGCTCTTTTTGCCATATTTTCATTGCTTAAGTTTTGAGTGATTGGGCTATTATCACATTCACAGTTTTCAAATAACTCTTAGCAAAATGTGTTGTAGGTGAGGCCAAATCCTGGAAAAGAAGAAATATGTTGTTGGATGAAAAGCTTCTGAAGGTGGTGTTCTGTGGCAGCTATCAATGTACTCTTAATTTGCTCTATGTGTTAAGAACCCGTTGTATGATGGCAGCCTGAATCTCTCACAGCAAACTACTTGGCCAAGTTATGTATCCCTACCTATCCTACAGATTCCTCTTGTTGGAAAAAAACTTTTGGGGCTTTAATGAAGCATTTATTTTATTTTTAGTTTATATGGGTTTTTATGTTCCCAGAAGTGGAGTGGTTGCAAAAGGCAGCTTCCCTAATGGTCTGGTTTACTGGCTGCCCAAGTGAATTTGTAACTGTGTTTGCATTGACTACTGAGCACTGCTGGAAGGCTCTGCTCCTACCTTACTTGTATAACTTTCTACATGGTGTTGTGCACTTATCCTTCTACTGGTGCTACTGGTGGTGAAAATGAATAATTTTTAGGACTTACAAAGAGTGTATTTGAGCTATGTTTTTTCTCCTTTCCCTCTTCTCATTTCTCATTTTTCTTTCCCCCTGTCTCCTTCTACCTTTGCCATCTCCTTTACTATTTTCCTTTTACTTTTCTTTTTCCCTGCTTAAAACCTCTCCTCTCCTCTCCTCTCCTCTCCTCTCCTCTCCTCTCCTCTCCTCTCCTCTCCTCTCCTCTCCTCTCCTCTCCTCTCCTCTCCTCTCCTCTCCTCTCCTCTCCTCTCCTCTCCTCTCCTCTCCTCTCCTCTCCTCTCCTCTCCTCTCCTCTCCTCTCCTCTCCTCTCCTCTCCTCTCCTCTCCTCTTTTAAAGCACACACTTGGTTCTGTAGGTTGTTCGTGCATAAGATGATAACCTTTATCTGGTCCTTGTCAGGGCATGCTTGGGTACATCAGTACTGCCATCAGTTTTAGTTTATCCACTTGAATATGTTCCATCCCAGGCTGGCTGGGCACCCAGGAGATGTGTAGCCAAGTTAATATATCTCAGCCCTCAGCAGGCTTAAGGTCCAAAAGCAATTCAAAAGACAACCTAAAGTACTTGGTGTAATTCTCTGAAATACTGTGACATCTCTGGGTTCCAAACACAGACCTGCAGTTCTCAGTGTAGAGATCCAACAAAACAAAGTCAGAGAGAAGGCCCTTGCTTGTTATAAGTGCAATCAGAACACCAGATAAAAAGGATAAATATGGAAAGGATTCTTAGTGTAGTATAAAAAGTATAAGAGAGACATTTTGCACAGGTTTCAGGTTTTCCCCAGGAACTTTCGTTTACAATTTCTCAGAGTAAGAGAAGTACAGAATGGTCATTGCTATCTTAACTTACACCCTGCTAGCAGAATGAGTTCCAGTCAAAACAGTAGCTCTAGTCTTAAAGTCCATTTTTAAGCTACAAATAATAGCTTATTTAGCTATTTTTAATTAGCTGATTTATTACATTGACAAAAACAAGAGCTGGTATGAATTTTTCTACATATGCTCCAGAGTATATGATACTAAATGCCAAGGTTTCCTGGGTCTTTATTGCTTAAATTGGAATTCATAGCTTGATCTTATTTAATAGCTGGGAAAGGTTTAAGAGCATCACTCCAAGTCAGGCCACTGGTCTCAGAGGGATGAGTGCTTGGGGTGTTTTTTTCCTCCTAATCTTAGCCTCATACTTTCTTTGTTTGCTTGTTTCCCATGGCAGTAGCAATTCTGATATGATTAATGGTGGAGGCTCTGGTATAGTTAATGATGATTTGATAACAAATGCAGAGGAAAAGAGCAACACTGAGAATGAGCCATGAGAAATTACCCTCACTGAGGAAATATATGTTTTAATTCCTTACAAACCTACATCAAACTCAGTGAATCTACATTGTGAATTAGAGTCATCCAGCTTATTTGACATTTTGGTACAATCAGAGGCAACTTTGCTTTTCACTGTGTAGCAAGTCTGGGTCTAGATAATCCACTGAGAGTGAATGGCAATTTGCATGTCTGCTCTTCTTTCAAAATTAATTATAGCAGACATACACATTGCTGGGAACATTTGCCTGAGTAAAGTAATACACAGCCATGAAATCTGGTGATTGAAAGGCAAAGGGAATGCATGTTTTCATATGAACAAGCTTTTTCACAAAAAAAAAGAAAAACAATAATGAAAGGAACTACTAGTTTATCTTATTCCAGTTCTTACTGTCATTTCCAATTAAAAGATTTTTTTTATTTTTGAGGCATTAATTACACTAACCACTTTATAAATATATGTATTTTTAACTGACATCTGGTGAAACACTTGAAACTAGAGGAGACAGAATGTGAATCGCTCCCGGGCCAGTTGTGACATATTGCAGGAAGCCTGTGACGGTCACACCCGGAGGTTATGAACCACGCTCAGGGGCAGATGTCACTCACTTTCTTTTAAATGTTCTGTGCTTGACTTCTCAGATGGTTTAAAAAGAAGCAGGAGCTATTCAGCCATGTTATTTGCCTTCACTTTTGATTTGCTGATACAAGACAACTACAAGTAACTGCAAAAAATTGTGTGTGTTATTTGTGACAAAACCACATAGAAGCCAATCAGGAAAATTTCCCAAACTATTTTACTGGAAGGGAAGAGCAGTATTTCCCCCAAATAAATGAAATTACTTTTTTTTTTTTTAATTTATTTTTCAATGTGTTTATTTTTCAGTGTTCTCCTTCCACTTCTCTTGCTGCCATATGATATAAGCTCTTTCAGATAGAGACCATCCCAAAGATGCTTAACCCTAGCTCCAATGAGATATGTGTGTACAGTTGTTTCATACTTAGAATCTTCTTATTTTTTGTTGTTTAATTGAAAATCCACAGCAAATTATGTAAGTGTGTATCTTGTAAGGCAAGTTCATTAAATAGCTTATATCTTCTAGCCTTCAAAGCAGTATTTGGAGTCACTGGGAGAGCACTAGCCTATGAGAAATAATGCCAAAGCATATTGAACAGGGTTTTGAAAATTTATTTTGTTACATACTACATTAAAAGTACACTACATGCATGCAAAACCACTTGTCTGTAGATTCATTAGAATGAACCAATAACCTCTGTCTTTTTTTCACCTAGAATGATAAGTGTTAGACAGGTTTTTAGCCTTGGTAATTTAAAATTGTATATGTTCAAAATCAAACTAGATACCAGCATTTTTTGCAACTCTGTGCAAAGTTTTTTTCATCAAGGAGAAAGATGTTCCTGCCTGTTATCTTGCATTGTCTATTGCAAGTCCCAAAATCAGAGAGTCCTGGCAATATGGAAACAGCTCAAAGAAGAAGTAATCAGGGGGGAAAGGTGAGCAGATTGCCTCCTCCACATGGGGATAGGACATCCATGAAGTAGTGTTTGTCCATCCAGTCCCTGAGCTGGGTTAGCCAGCCACAAGCAAACACCATTACACAACCCTGACTACTTCACAGGTATTCAATTATCTCAATGTTTTCCCCTGTTTCTTGGGGATGCACCTACTGCTTCCCAGCATTTCCTCAGGCTGCTGGGGAGCAGGGCTGCTTTTTCATTATACAGAATACACAATGCCAGTGTCAGTTGGGGAAATTCCTGACTGGTCTGGTGAAACACTGGAACAAAGCAAGCAATCATAATCACATTTGGAATTAATATTAAAATGACTTGCAGTAATCTGCATGAAAGCACAGTCTATCAGTCAGGAAAATGAAGCACTGATTGCATCCTTTCTTTCATAAGCAGAGTTTTCTTAGACCAGCACTCCCCACATACTTACATACTTGTGCAGTGTGGTAGGTATTTTACCCTATATTATTAAAGGATTAACTTAGCATTTAATAAATTGAAACTATCACAGTATCTTTTTTGTATGCTGTCAAGAGAGATTAACCCAAATTTTTGACCTGATTTTTATTGTTTTGTTGTTTCCCTGCCGCCATGACCTGCAAGCAGTCTTTTAGTCTACACTAGACTTGTCATCACCACTATGGAGAGACAATAAGTTAACATAGAGTACTCATTCAATAGAAATAGTTTTTAGGGTCTATTTTTAGGGTCAGTTTGCCCTGATGAATTGTGAATATCCTTTAAGCTTTATTGCTATCAGTATCAGAGTAATACAAGATCTGTTCAAAACTCAAGGTCAAATTCAAGATTTAATGGCACATGGGTACATAAAGGAACACAAAATACAGATTTAGGACTCCGTTGTAGGAATCCTTGTGTTGCCAGAAAAAGAGCTGCCTTGTTTCTGCCAGCTCTTCTGCAACTTCTCTATAGAAAAGGGTCTTTGGTGTAAAGTCAATAGCATTTCTTAGAGCGCTTCTTAAATGTGAAAGGTACTGTTACTAAGCAGCACAGGTGTGAACAGCCTGGGGGTTTTTTGTGTGTGATAGGAGCTAAACCCTTCCCAGGCTAAGGGCAGCACCTTTCAATTGTGCAGGCTAAAATAATGTTGCTGCTGCTGGTCTTTTCAATGCTCCCACTGGGGTAGGTTATGACCTAGTTAATCTATATATCTATGTATTACAAAAGTGAACTGTAGAGTTCTTTGAGCTCCTCTATGCTCTGGACCCAAGGGCCTGGGTCAGCATGCTGATACATTTTCTCTTCACTTACACTTATGCTGTGTTTTGAATTTTTATAATTGTCAAAAGTAGCAAAGAATATTTTCATAAATAACACTGAACTTTGCCCTAAAGTTGTATAATGGTGATTTAACAGTGATCAGTAGGTGTTAAGTCCTAAAACTAGACAGGAAATAAAGCTCCTATTCAGAACTAGAGCTTGAATTCAATAATTATACAACACTTAGGGACTCAGATTGCAAGCCATTGCTTATTAAATATAATTCATAGCATTTTACATGGACAACTTGATTATTATTCTTTTGGTATACATGACACAGATTGTACCTCTGCTTTTATTTTGAATGGTAATCTTGCAACATTCAGTTATGTTAGTCAAATGACCAGCAGGACACTAATTGTTCTCAAAGAGATTTTTACCTTCAAATGTTTCAAATTTTAAAATTCAAATAAAGTACAACTTGGTAATGCTTTTCTGTATAGATACAAGCAAGCTGAATTTACAGAATGTAGAAGATCTACAGGAAACATTTGCCCAAGCCAGGGAATATTCATAGCAGAAAGCCTATAAAAATCTTATTTTCTTTAAGAAACATTACCATGAAAGAGAGAAATGAAATAAATGAAAAAGAACTAGCAACACCATGTGTGCTTGCTATTACTTTTGCTTTCATTATGACACAACTCTCCCTAAATTTAAAAGGAGAAAGCAAGGGTACCTTTCAATTGTGCAGGTGAAAACAATGTTGCTGGTGCTGATCTTTTCAGTGTTCCCACTGGGGTAGGTTATGACCTAGTTAATCTATACATCTGAAGAAAAGACAATTGACTTGCCATAAAATTTCAGCAGAGATACTGAAAGGACAATCTGGCCTGTAAGTACTGGGGAATTATGTATGTGAGTAAAGCAGCAAGGCTTTGGCCCCAGCTGTCAAGCACTAACTGTGTTGTTTGTGTAGCAAGGTAGGAAGAGCGCTGGGAGCTTCTGTAGTCTTGAGTGTTCCTGAAAAACACAGGTATTCCATGCAGAACAAAAATGTATGCCTCATCTTGTGATGCAGAACATAGCTGATTTTCAGTCTTTTCCGTATATCTAGTTATTTTAGAGAGTTATTTGGTTGAATTTTGTTTATAGATATTAATAGTGCAAATTAGGTCATTTTGCCCTAAAGCACTCAAAAAGACAGAACCTGAAATAACGTTTAGTTTCCCTGAAATTCATTTCTGATTATGTTTGGCGATTGAACAGAAGGGTGGGAAGGGCCTTTTCACATTCTCTTTTCTCTTTGCTGGTTTGAATATTTTGTGCGTGAAATGAAGCTTGTCATGCACATGGGTTAAAAAGCCCCAGTACCTCCATTTATTATGTGCTTTTCTTTTAGTGAATGCTTATTGCTCATGCACAGCCAGCAAATGAGGATCTCAGATGTATTAAGAACTGTTCATTTAGCTTTTAACTAACCGATCAGCGTGGAAGAAAATATTACACAGGTATTTCCAAGTAACACCTGCAGGCACACATGGTGTTGCTAGTTCTTTTTCATTTATTTCGTTTCTCTCTTTCATGGTAATGTTTCTTAAAGAAATAAATCAGTACATGGCAAAACAATTAACTGTCTCTATCAGAGCTTCTGATGATGTCTCAACCCCAGTCAGAGCACTTACATTCTTCATTACTTTTGATTTTCCTAGGTGTCCTTACCACAAAAGACTGTGTCAGTTCCTGTTTCAAATATAACATATTCCATCTCAAGTGTGTGAAATTTATCCCACCTAACTTTGGAAGGTGGGATAAATTTCACACCATGACATGCCTACATCACTTCCAGAGTAATGAAAGATTTGGTCTTCTGTTGGAGTGGCAGTTTGAGGGGAGTGGATTTCTGCAATTACTTTTTTCTTCCTAGTGATGAGAGAACAAGTTAAAGTTTAGGCTTTGATGTTGCAGATTTTCACATTTCTGACTTTTCCCTCTGCTTATCTGTACTGTTTACATGACTTCTGCTGGAGCCTTTTTGCATAATATCATAAGAGTTCAGCAAAGCAAAGATCTCAGGGTCATGTTCAACAGATTTCTATTTTGCATCTCATAATGCTTTCAACATCCCAATATCTAGTTCTTTACACCATTCAGTGACTTCATCTCTATTTTACTTATGAATCCTTGAGGGAATTCTGCATTTGCCTTTCAGCTTGGCTACCTTTTCTCTCTCTATTCAAAAATTTAATTTAGTTCTGATTAGAAATTTGACTGATGGATGTGCTGAAGCGTAGACAAAATTTTTTGAAGGAGAAGAATGGATAAGATAAACATTTCAGGAGAATGGCAGGTTGTTTCATTTCATTGGGCAACAATTTGAGAATAACAAGTAACTCCTGAGTGGATCATATTGTAAGAGGTGACTTAAATAACAAGAAATAGTTGCAGAACATTTGGATATGGAAAGACATGTCCTTGAAGTGGTATGATGAGCCTTTTAGCACAGATAGCCGAATGAGAGGTGCTTTGCTTACAGGTAAAAGTGGTTTGGCTGCTGTCTGAAACTCTGCTCTCCTTATTTACTGCTGCTCAGTAGGCACTATGCCTGAGGTTGGGAAAGCCATGCAGGAGATGGTAGATAAGCATATGTGTAAGATCAAGCATATCCTTATTTAAAAGGATGTGTCTCCTGGAAGCTTTTCATGGAGAAATTTCCAGCAGGGATCATTCTGAATTGAGTTGGAAGGAGTACCAAATGTTAGGTGTGGCCTATGGAAATTCACTCTAGTTCTGGCATTCCTCCCATTATCCTGGTTACTCAGGAGTCCCTCCTTCCACCATTAGCCACATGCTGTGCACAAGGTTTGTTTTAGCAATAGAGATGCAGACAGTATTGTTCTTTCTTCATTGGCATAACCAACATATTGGGGACCCAAATAAATGCAGAGATTATGAAATGTTTACAGTATACTGGCTAACTGAGGAGTAAAGTGAAAACAAAATATCCTAAAAGAGCAGCATGACCAGCTGAAGAGTGTATTTTAGGACTTATCAAGCATGAGAGAAGTCGCATTCTCCTCATCTGAAAGGGAACATAACACAGTGAAGATGACCTCTGGGTGATTACATTTCAAGTAATAGGTTTAAACCCAAAGACTGGTGAATGGAGCTTAGACTTTACCTGTTTTATCTTTAAATTTTGGTATTTACATGACCCTATGCCTGACTTTTCTCAATGCGAAGGTAGATGATATCAACTTTAGCAAATGCATCTTGAAAAAGAATCTATTATTTTGCTTAAAGGAGAACTCATCTCTTGGGACTTCATTGTGACAGGATCTACATCTGAGCACCACCACCTGTCTCACAGAGACAGGCTGGTTCCCAAGGCTCCCATGACTGCATCTTCCCTAGAGGTACCCCAGAGCACAGATGGCACAGTTGGCTTGAGGCAAATACAATTATTTGGTCCCAGTATGTCAAGAAAACAGGCTGTTCCTCATTCTGAACACAGAGATAAAACCCTGATACCTTTTCTGTTCTCTCTCTGGTTGATGCTTCTCTGTCTCAAATGTCTCATACTGGGGAGGCTTAGTTTTTGGGTTTGGTTTGTGTTGGTTTTGGTGTTTCAGTTTTTTTAATTCCATTTTCACTTTAAAAAAATTTCCTCACTACCAATGGTGGGAAAAGTCTTACTAAGAATATGAGACATGTCAAATGGGATCAAGTAGAAACCTGATCCTCTGAGCTCAGTGTTTCCTTTCTCATAAAAGCCAGAAGAGTGAAACTGTTCAGCTGTATGTTTCCCCTACCTCTTCAACTATTAAAAAGGTAAAGAATCATCAATAATAAAACAAGTGACCTAAAAATTGTCTTAAATAAGATTAATTCCTTTTTAGTTATATGAACATATATAAGTGAATTTATTAACTTATTAACTGTAACTTTTCAATAAAAGATCACTTTGAAATTGTCAAAGGGACATGCTTGTGTAAATCTGTTCAATAAAAATATTTATTTTAAAACACAGTATTGGTTAATAGTTTGGGGTTTTTTTTGATAGCTTGTTGCATTAACTGAATATCTATCCCCCATCCTCAAAATGCTCATGAAGCTGATGAGGCCCCATATTTACCCTGTCTCAGTCACTGGCCTGTGAGCGACTAAGGCAAAGATGCAGAGGAAGTGTCTGAGGAAATTGAAGGGTCATGAAAGGGACCAATGCTCTCATGTGAAGTCTAGGTGGAGTCACACCTAACAGCTCATAAACAGTCAGTTTTTCAATTAATTTAATTGAAATAGAGAGTAATGGAGCAAGGCCAATTTGGGTAGGCTTTCTGATGGATTCTGGAAATGGGGATGTACTAGATCATTAAACATAGCTATGTTGCAAGAAAATTAAGTGGATCTGGGTTCTTTATCAGTGGAATTAAAGAAAAATGTCTTTCCTGTGTGTTTTTTGAGACAAAAGGGATGCAAAAATATTGTCTGAGCAAAGAAAACACATAAGAGAGCATCAAACTCTGTGGAGACAATGTACTGGGAGGAATTTTTATCCTCCAGAGCCTTGTGCATATATTTTATAGTTAGTGATAAAATAAATGGGATGCTTAGCACTTATGGAAAAGTAATCTGGGGAACCAGTGGAATAAATATTTCTTTTATCAACTTTTCAGTAATTGATGTGAAAAATCAGAGAATGGATTTTGTTCCTAGTCATACATGTGTAAACCTTCAGAAGTGCCTCAATGAATGATGAAATTGATGTAACAGAAGGTGACTTTTTTATTTCAGACAAGTGAAACTCAAAACCTGTACGCTCTTAGTTTACTTATTATAGCATCTGCTTTTGTAATTTATTTTACCTGGAGGACAGCTTAAAATGTCGCATGTGGCTCTAACCACTCTAAACTCCTGCTTGGGATGAACAAAATGTAAACATAAACCAAATTGAACTGAGGTTATTCCAAGTGGACTGTTGACATATTAATGAATAATAGAAGAACTCAACCTTTGTGTGAGCTATAATTACCGAAACTTGTGGAAACTTTGAAGCAGAATTTCTAGAAGAAATTAAAAGTTGGAATTTTAAGTATCTCTCATTTAACCATTCCTGGGCACTGCATAAAGCTTTTCCACCCCTTGACTCTGGCAAGACACATCCATCTGCAGAAAGTCCAGGGGGATCCTTGCTGTGATGAGAGCCACAGAGTTGCATGGTCCTGGTACACTACAGTCATCCTAAATCTTCTGCCACTGTAGCGTGGAGGTAAAGTTTATTTTAACATGGGCTGTGCTGCTCTGTTGAAGTGCTGTCAGTGGAGTTGCAGACAGTTTGTGACATGGGAAGTGACGAGTTTCGAGATCAAATCATTTCAGTGCATCAGTATGAAGAATTTCATATATAGATATAATGAGGATATCACAGAACTGGCAGCTTCCAATCCCACTCTCACACTTGTCTAGAGGTGTTGCTGTTACCTCCCACTCCTAGAAAAATATCTAACACTTCATATGTATTTCACATGAAAAGACCTACAGACATGAAGCAGAAGCTGACTGGGATTGGAACTTAATTTTCAGTAGTTTCTTGACAAACTACAAAATCTCCTGATAAACAGAGATATAATGCCAATAGAAAGTTGCTGTGAAGATGTTCTGGGATTTGTCTAGTAAACCATAGCTGGGATTTGTTCTAGTAAACTAGGAAAAGCTAGATGTAAGGGAAAAATTTGTTTAACCTTTCATGAGAAATGTCAAAATACTTTCTTAAAACACTGTCTCAAAAAGTAGAGACCATGGTTATTTTTTTCTAATACTTTTTTCCTTTAAATCTGAGATTTAAAAATGGGTTAAAGTAATCACTTTGGAAAGCAGCTAAAGCTTATATTGAGCAAATGCTTACATTTTTTAAAAACATAATTTGTATCTCCAAGACATGTATCTTTTCTAGGCTAGTCTTTTCTGAAGAAAATATGACTGCCCTTTACATTGCTGATAAACGGGGGTCAAGATTCTTTTGAATCTATCAACTGAACCACTTATTTGCAGCCTCCAACTTAAACATAAGCACCCATAAGCCCTTAAGTAAAGGGGGTTTATCTGGGTATTGTTCATATTTGTTTCTGTGGGAAGAAATAGAATGTGTCTCAAAGTAGCATAAAATGAACAATCAAAGCCAAGGGACACAGCCTGAATAAATATTGAGACTGTGATCCTGAAATGAATGCAAGCCTATACAACATAGCCTTAGGATTAATGTCAGCTGGAAAATGGTCAGGAAAGAAGGCAAAAGTGTTAGTTTCCTTCTTTCAAATACCTGTTTCATGCTTTCCAATATAATATCTAGGGTCAAAGAAGAGTCTGTTTGCTTATTAAAGGAGAGGATTTTTTTATTTTGAGGAAAGGAAAACTCAAGAGGTGACATTCAGTTAGCACCTTTAGGCTAATACAGCACTCTACTGAAGATGCTGTAACAATATGACATTTTATTACTGAATTTGGACCATTCAGAATTAGGAACTTGATATTTACCTTATATGTTTTCTGTGGTTCTGTGGTTCTTTCAACAGAACTGGCAAAACTCATTCATCTTCAGAAGGTGAAAAGGTAATTATTGCCCCAGCTCTGAAATTATGCTTCCAGCTTGTGCCTTGCTGTGGCTATTTGCCTTAAACATAACAGAGTAATTAATACATTATATTACTGAAAATTATTGTGGGACCCATTTCTTAAAAGTATGGGTGAGTCAAAATTAAGAACCCTGGAGCTGATGTAAATATAATTTAATTTTTGAAAAATAATGCATGACTTGAACATCAAAGTTCTGACCTTGAATAAAAGGTTATCTCTCAAGCCTAGATTTTTTAAATCTGAACAACTTTTACTGACACTGGCATTTTAATGAGATGGAATCTTACTTGTGGAAACTAATAAACATATGACAACAATGACCCTGCTGGCAGTATATCAGATATGACACCTGCTGATGTATGTGGGGACACTGGTATAAGGACAATATGCCAGTCTGAAAATTTATTTGCCTTTCAATCCATTTGTTTTATTCTGTTTGGCTGTTTCAAGTTCTGACAAACTGAGCCTTTTCACAGCTGAATAAGTATTCTATGGGACTATTCCTTTCTAACAAATTATAACTCAAATTTTGTGCTTGGCTGAAAATGAGTAATTAATCATTTGTCACAGGCTCTGTAACTCTGGAGAAACAAATCTTCATATTCAGGGATGCCTAGAATTTGCTCATACATGTTAGCTGTTTCCACTTACATTTTTTGACAAGGCTGCTGACCTTTCTCTATTTTTATTTTTTTTTCATGGTAGTAAAGCGCAGTGGGAATCCAATGGCTATGAGGTGAGGCAGGTCATGAACTCTGTGCTTTCAGAACGTACTGTAATAGTGAAAAAAAAATTCAAACCCGACTCTTTTTTTCCCTCTGTGATGTTACAAAATGTTTGAAAATGTGGTGAGAAAGAGCCATGGAAGTGGGCACTTGCAGTTATAAGAAGTGTTTGATTTACTATAAATAATTGTTCCAACATTTAGCTTTTTTTGAAGATCTCAATCAAATGCCATTCCCAATTTGGTAAATATTTTCAGGAGCTTGTTATTTTCAGCCAGAAAGGGATTGAAAACAGGACTGAAAAGGAGGTGTGCAGCTTACATGAAGTCTTGACAATAACTTTCTTTTGCCATCCTGCTCAAATGCTTTTCAAAAGCACATTGGTGAAAGCTGCAGTGTTGAGAATAAAGACTTACCTGGTATTTAGATGAAGGGAAGAGGGAAAAAATGCATCTGATTTAGGTCTCTCACAATTTGGTTGCACTCACCACTGTGCTGTGTCAAATACAAATTTGCCTTGGTGTAAATGAGAGAAGGCTTAGACCCAAAACTTGGATGTTTTGGAAATCAGCAGCAGGCTAAGTTTCTACAAAAAACAGATGCTGAAACACTTGGAGCTTAGAGCCTTTTCTTTTCGAGCTGACCTCTTTGTCACAAAGCAAGAATGTTCAAAGGCTGGTCTTCACTTGTTCTCTTGCCCCAGGTTCAGTTTTGTCACACTGAATAAGACCTAAATTTGTAAGTAATGCACTCTGTAATGGGGGATCTTTGCCTGCACTGGATATGGACCCAGCTGAAAGTGAAGCAGGACCAGATGCCCCCCTTATGGCTTCAGTTACACCATAATCCTGTGGATTTTGGCCATTCCATTCCAGGAGAAAAACATCAGAGCATGATGCTAATTCTGATGTAACTTGTCGAATTATTTTTACTGTGTGGGTAAAGAAAAAACTTGTGCTTGCCTTTTTTTTAAAATTATTATTAACATGCATTGAGATGTGGACAGTTTTATCTAATTTTCGCACTTTTTGGCAGCTATATTTTAAAACTTTTGAATTTTCGTTTAGTTAGAAATGACATTTCTATTGTTCAGACAATATGTAACCATACCTAAATTATTATTTTTACTGCACCAGTACTAAATTTGTCCTAACCCATTTAAGTCGTTTTTAGAGACAGATTTGCATTTGAGCTGATTATGTGAATGCCAAGTTTCAGCCTACAATGACTGAAAACAGCTGAATAGTGAAATAGTGAGTGGCACTGTTCATAAAGAAAACAGCTCCTGACCCTCAATGACAGCTCTGTGAATATGACGGGACAACCATTCGAGGATTGTTCACAGTTATTGCCACGTAGGTTCTTAATTTGTTGCTATCCTCCATCATCAGAACATGTTCTGTAACTCACAGTTTTAGAGTGCTGAGTTTTATTTCTGTCTGTTTCCTCCAAGTGATATCTTGTGAAGGGCTACAATATTCACAATCACTTGCATTTATTTTCGTATGGCTACACTCTCCCTTTGGGCATAGCCTTCAGACAGAGATGCTGCAACGTGCCACAGCAAGGGTAGCCCCAGGAAATCCCGTGCTTCAGACAGTCCAATAAAGCCCAGCTTTTCTTGGTTTTCCCTTTTTCTGGATAGTAAGTTGTAATTAGCTAATGTAGCAATGAGTTTGGCCAGTCCTTAAATAATTTCCCCTGTGCTGAGGGCACGTGTGTGCGTATACAGAGTGAGGGTGAGTGGGACAAGCACCAGAGCCTTACAATAGATTCCACACACTGGAGGTGTGTGTCACCCCTCACTCCTAAATTTTTTCTCCCTCTTCAGTTTTTACTCTCTTTCCTGCTCTACACATGAATGAGAATTCGCTCCTGTGGAAGTAAGTCTGAGATCTGGGGGAAACAAGCTCAAGTTCACACTCACAGTCACCATGTTCCCCCCTGAGTATCTCACATTCTGCCTCTAATTTACAGGGAACAATGCACAATTTTGTCTCAGGAAGTCTGATGAAATGCTCTAGTCCTGGAATATTAGTCCAAAGGGCAAACTGTGAATATCACCAATGTGTTTCATGGAATACATAGTCTATAACTTCAATTGCATAGTCAATATTTTTTTCCTGAAGAACACTGCCAAGACAATTTTTTAGTATTTGAAGCATTTTTAGCCTCTACTTGAAAAAAACAGCAAAGTAAACAGCAACACCCAGAAAAAAGAAAACAGAAATAGAAAGAAGAATTTTGGGGGATATACCTATTATTTCTCTAAAGCAGATCCTGAATTTTAAACCTGGAGACTCCTTTACCCATTCATATGTACAACAGAACAGATTAAAACATAATTTTGAAAGACTTCACATAAAAAATGCATCTATTCATCCATAACTCTGGGGTAGTATCATTTAGCCATGTTTGCCAGTGGAAGGGAGTAAGGAACTATGGAGAAGGAAGAGTCTCTTCTTATTCTACATTGTGGAGTGTAAATCTGGTACTCAATGTATTAAATAAAAAAGGAAAGCGGAGAAAACTTTGTAGAAAATAACGAGTTTCACCCAGGAGTTTTGCCTATCCTTTTAGGTCCCTTTGATTTCAGGACTCCCAACAAAACATGGATTTATTTTTGATCAACAACCACACAAAAAATGAACCCCAACCAAATTAAACCAGAAAGCAACCCAAATTTTATATTTTCTTTTTTTTTTTTTTAGTGTCTAAATTCAGAATTTTTAACACCATTCTTTGTTTTACTGAGGATCTAGGAAGTTTCTTGCAAAGAACTCTGTCACTTATCGGCGTCTGTAGGTGAATGGGATGGAACAGTCTGAAGAGTACTTGAACAATTGGTTCTGCTGCAACTTTTACAAAGCCTTTGGTTTAGCCTTGTTAGACACTTTGTGCCTCAGATTTTATACACTGTTTGAAGTGTCTCTTTATACATTATTCATGTTCCCATCAGCACAATATTGAATTTTGGCATCCTTCCAAGATCTGGCAATATTCAGTTCCAAAATGAGACTGAAAAGGAAAGTAGGGGAAGAAAAGATCATATTTCTCATTTTTCACTGAAATTTATCTGGCCACTGACCTACTTTATTTCCTTGAATATCATGACAGATAAAAGTGGATTGATGAAATAATTTCTACAGATATCTGAGTGGAAGTGAAATTAAATTGAGGCAATACTATCTTAAAGAGACTGGGACAAATTTACCATTGGGATTATGCCATCTAGGGGTAGTATAGAATTTATTGTAGTTTTCTTATAGCAGAAACTGAACATGTAAATTTGTATTAGTAAAGAGGTGCTACGACCTTTCAGACACTGAGTCTTGGGTGAGGATCAGATGGAGTTTGAGAAGTTGACATTTTAGTACTGGCACAACCCCTGCAAGCTCAGCTTTATTACACTCCTTCAGGAGATTCTGCCTAAAGCCATGGATGCAGTAAATTCTGATGTTGATAGAAAGCTGTGTTATCTTCAAGGAAAAACCATGAAGGAATGTTGTACCACCGCCTTTCCTCCATGAGGACAGCATTCACATGGCTCAGACTTCACCAGTAGAAAACACCTCCTCCCACAGCTTTGTCAGACAGGATGCCACAGAGCATGGTATTCCTCTAGCTTGTGCTAGCCCTGAAACAAATGCCTCTCCACTCATTTGATAATATTTGTCAAAAAGGCAGTGGAAAGTAACAGGTCTTGTAAAGTAGACACAAATTAACTTCATGCTCTTGTCCTGGTCTGCTTGAATTGCCTGCTATGGAGAAGAGACCTGTGACTTTCATGGTATTTAGCAAAACAACAACATGAAATAATTGCTTGGACTTTATTTGAGTGAGTAGCCAACCAAGTGTGCACTTAAACCAAGAACTACATGGGCAAACCCAAAATTAACAACCATGCTGGTGACCTCTGTGGCAGCATCTAGGATGGAAGATGTCAGAGATGGCTCCTCAATAAATCATCCAACTCACCCAGCACTGCCTTCCAATGCATAAAGCTCCTGTTTGGCCTGTAGAAGCAAGCATTTCTAGACAAAAATCATCATCTGGTATAATCAAAACTGTGAGCTGTTACATTCATGTTGATAAACTAGAATAACTCCACTTTTTTTAGTGACAATTACCACTGCAGTGGGTTGCAGAAACAACCAACACAATTATAATTTTTTTTTTTCTCATTAATGCTGAGCTGGATCAAAAGAGAACTATTGTCTCCAGAGTAGGAAATTCTTGGCAATTACATTCTTAGGCACTTTCTGCTCTATTAAGGACATTGTAGACACTGTAGAACACACAGGATATAAATCTATGTTTCATCCTCATTAGCAATTATTTTCTCAATTGCACTGAGAGCAGATACCTTAAATTCAAGTTCCTTACTGAGACCAAGAATACATGGAAGAGCAACACCTTAGGCACTTAGATGGATGAGTAGCTCTGAATATTCCATATGACCATTCTCTCATTCACTGCTAAGCCTATGTGCAAGTGCCATGCTGAGCAAGGCACTTCTGAAAGCTTCACTCTATGTGGTATCCCTGCCTTCGATCCTGTTTCCACTCTTTTCAGGACATTTTCCTTTTTAGTTTGCCTTTTTAACCTTAAAAATTTGTCTTTTCTTCAGGCTCTTAGGGAAGGCTGGGTTGAGAGATGAACAGCCTTCAACTTATTTTTTCCTCATGACAAGTATTGAATATTTATGTGCTGAATTGTGATGAGCTGTCCTTTCTATATTGCATATTACTGGGTATTTTAATTCATGAGATGGAATTCAGAGCAGAGAGGTGTTTCTGAATGTTTTTATAGCTCTAAGTAAATAAATGAGGCAGACAAGTTTTTGTCTCCTCATCCGCCTCTTCAGCAAGTGCATCTCTTTACTCTTCATGTTGTTGTTCTGCAGAACCAAGCCACCTCAGTGATAGACACAATGTGTATCAAAAGAAACAACATCAGCATCTTATTGGCATTCTCTCTTTTGAGAGAAGAACAGAACAGAATTGAGAAACTACTCATCTTTTTCATTTGTTTTCTTCATGAGTCTGGAAGGCAAAGAGTTTCACCAAAGTTGTGCAAACAATATCTCTAAGCTGTCCTCAGAATAATCACTAAGAAGTTCTCCCTCTGGCTTCTGCACATCCTATATTCTTCCCATCATGTGAGTATGAGAAAGCATCTTAAAAATGTGTCACAACAAGAATTTTACCTTTTGGTTTTTATCTTCCCCCACTCCCAAGCTGTTGTGTTTTTCACTAACCTCACATATTTGCTTTTTGCAAAAAAAACCCAAGAAAAATGGAAGCAATGTTCAGAAAGTATGAAATTTTAAACTTTCCAGTATAAATACAACATGTAATAAAGGCTTTAAATATCAGCATAATAATAATGAACCTTTCAGCTTCCTGCTGCAAAACCACATAAACCTGGAACAAGATTAAACTCATGTACTATTGATAATGCTCCTGAGTTGAACAAGTGAATTGGTCGAACACTGGCCAAAAATTCTTACTAAATAAGTAAAAATGTCAGGGTAACATTTATTACATGTTTAAAAGCTCAGGTGAAAAATGTATGATTCTTCTGGCTTTCTTTTATGATTGTGTGCTATAAACTCCCTTTTCCATCCCTTTCTTTCCTATTCCCTTTGTCTCTGAAAAGGGCAGGAAAAGAACACGAAAAGTGGTAATTTAGTTTTTAATGCCTTAAAAAATTGTCATTCTTTTCTTTATTAAAAAATTGGTCATGTTAGGATTAGTTCTTAAGGTACTAGAGAGCAGAAGAAAAAGTAGCTGTGACTAAGGCCCTCAGAGCTCCTTGTGCAGTCTTGAGGATGCCATATTGCCTGGGATCCAAGGGGTACCTGGACTGCTGAGAGCCACAGAGGTTCTGTGGTAGGCAGCGTGTTCTTGTTTGAAAAGCTGCTCTGAGCTCCTGAGATGGAATGGTCTACAGCAGCAGGGAATGTTCCTTAAGGTTATGTGCAAGTAAAGGCAGGAGACAACTCTTCTAGCAGACTAGAAAATAAGGAATTAAGGTGCATTCCCTGAGTTATTTAACCATGGCATTGCTTCTTGCTTTTTCAACAAGTACAGAACAATGAAAAGGTGATTCTATCACTGTGAACTCTGAGCTTTCATACCAAATATTCTTTATTTGTGTCTTTTTGTAGGTAGAAAGTCAAGGATTATTGTACTTTGGGGGAGAACAGACTCTTCATGCTTCACGCTGGCAGAAACCCTACTGTAGCAGTTATATCTCTCTGTGCCATAGGTCACAGGGCTCCCTTTAATAGGGCATGGTGTGGAGAAAAGCAGATCCCAAGAATTGCCATATGCAAGCTGTTCATTAGAAATTACTGTTTTACTGCAAACTCTAAAATGCCAATGCACATCTAGTTATCCACCCTGCTTAATTCCTCTGAAAATAAGTTGGGGCTTTTTTTCCAGTATTTTATGCACCTTAGTTATCAACAGAAAGAGATCTAATGATCTAATTTTAAAGCTTGTCTGCCAGTGCATTGGGCAACAGACAATACTTCTTGCTAGATTTTTTTTTTTTTTTAAAGGAGCATGAGGAATGGGATGCAGCATGGCCAATAAATCATTTCACCTAAGTGGAGGCAGATCACTGGCTAGGGTTGCCATAGCTGGGACCTTACTGGACGGGTCACTATTTCATCAAAAGCAGTATCTAGAAGAGAATTAAGTATTACCCAATGTCAGTGTGTTAGGAACTTAGAGAACTTATAGCCAGAGTAATTTTCCATGGGAAGTTAAAACCAGTACTATTCAAGTGTTTAAAGACATCTTGTGGACAATGGCATACAATAATATCAGAGAGAAAAATACTTTTGGAGGTCTTAGGGAAACAAATGTGTGGCAGAGCTAGGTAATATGAAATTGGGGGTGGCAGAGTTAGGTAATATGAAATTCCAGCTATATGAGTGTTTCTTTCTTTATCAATCCTTAGCTTTATTTAAGAGACCTAGAAGGATAGTGAGCTCCTGGGTGCATAGTTAAACATTAAGGAACACTTTTCTTCAAGAAGAAACTAAGGAGCCAAAGGTGTAGTATATGTAAGATTAGTCTGCCCTGGTTTTGTGCCATTCTATAGTTTTGTGAGTTTAAAGAATCTGAATTAGACAGAGTTTGATACCTCTATAGGTCACAAGCTGCTTGGGAGAAAGTTTTTAATGAGTTAAACACGGCCTGGAGTGGAGACGCTGCAATTTTAGGGTTTTAAATGTCTCTGTCACAGAGAAATCTAAAATACTGCACAAATAAAGAGAAACTGAAAGGTCATTTTCTCTGGCTCATGCCCTAGGAAGACTCTCTATATGGCTCTTTCTTCCAGTTCCTCTCCTTTACCAGCATTTGTTTCCTCAGAGGATGTCCTGTGTTTTACTCCTACTTTCTAATGCTTGATAGTCAGTCTAAATGAAATAAAAAAGCAACAGTTTTTGTAATAGCATCATTTGGTAAAAGCTGGAAGGAAAACAGAAATGTGGAATATACAGCTCCTTCAAGATCAGAATGTGTGAAGAAAGTCTGTTAAAAATTAACATAGAAGTGTTTGAGCAGGAGGGAAAGAAGGATGTTCCTGATTTAGGGATCAATTCTGAGCAGCATGTGGCCATCTTGAAGAGGTGGAGGTTCAACAGATTTTAGAGAAGGGGAATTAAAGGAATATTTTTACTTAATTTATGTTGCTGCTAAGAACCAACTGAAGTGTAGGGGAACATCTATATTTTAGCTAGAGAAATGAAGGATGCAGAAGGAATGACTGAGTCAGCCCACTGTTTGCCCAACCTGGTGTGGAGAAAATATGAGCTCTGAATGACAAATTGTAGATACCAGTGACACAGTAATACAAAATAAATAAGCCTGAAAAATATGAAGAACAAATATATAATTCTATGGCACTACTAAGGATCCTTTAATTGAGGATCCTTTAATTAGGGATCCTTTATTTAAGAATCCTTTAATCCAGGCTGGTCAGGAGTTCACAAACTCCACAAGGAGTCCATAAGGAGGAGGAATGAGGTGCCCAGGGTCCAGGAGCCCTTGCCAGTTGCATGGCAGGTCTTAGCAGAGTACTCACCAGTAGATGAAATCTGGAGAAACACCCCTAGGGAAGCCTAACTCCAGATATGCCATCCTCTGCCCTTTCTATTGCAGGAGTGAAGGGAGATCTCAGTGCAGTCAGGAGCTGTCCTCAGGCCATACTCACAGGCTGCCATTCCTTCATGGACACACAGGCAGGGCATCCCCTGTGTTTGTGTTTGGGTGTTTGGGTTCCCTGTGCTTAAACAAATACAGCACCTATTTGGGCAGAGACAGAAGAGGATGAATGTCTGGGAGCACCAATTTTGAATCTGTTGACACTTGGGGTTGCCGTGGGTACAGCTGAGTAGGATGTGGGCTCCTTGCCTCATATTCTCTGCTTTTCCTGAGCTCAGTAAAGAGAAGGGAGGGGAGGCAGGGCCAGGGAGTGAATCAGATGCCTGAAATTAGTTGCTGTGAAAGCTTTTCTCATTTAATACCAATCTCAAAGGCCAGACTGCAATTGTAAGAAAGGCAATAATAGACAGCATTAAACTCTTGTGTAGTCTGTCTGGGCTTCAAATCTCCAAGAAAATGCTCCACAATGCTAACACCCTTCCTCCTATCTCCACAGAGCAGCAGGTGCATAAAGCTCCTGGTACCAAGTGTGTGCAGCACTGGATACTTAGTCATGAAGGGGAACAAGGCTGGCAGCAGAGGTTGGTGCCTGCAGAGAGAAAACATTTACCAGCTGATGCTTTAAACAGCAGCTGCAGCATCCTCAGATTCACCAGCTCCCACTCAAAGACATTGCCTGAATCGATTCAACATGCAGCAGGAAGGCCACATGCATCCACAGAGGAGCCTACTCTAAGCAGAGAAACATCTGGCCACAAGTATGAAAAAGCCTTTACCCCACTGGCACCAACAAAGATAAAGGTGAGAGCTCTGTGGGGTGTGGGAAGGGAGCAGAGCCTTTCCAGTGTCAATGATGTCCATAAACCATTTGTGGGGGAAGGAAAGCAGTGAGAAATGCTGCTTTTGAGAATGGGAGTGGCTGAAGCACAGAGTGGTAATAATGCATTGGAAATTAAAAAATTCAAGGCCTGCTACCTCATTACTGAAGAGGTGAGGGACCTGGGCTTGCACTGGGGAGAGGGACCTGTACTGGAACCAGGCAGACTGAACTAGGATCCCACTATTGGGTTGCTGCAACCTTGGCTTTATTGTGTATATCTGAAAAGATACTATTGGTTGGCATTGGGTTTTGTATGTATAGAACTTGGGAATGTCTTTCCAAAACTAAAACAAAATATGCTGTGTTCTCTACAAGATGTTTGTGGGCTTAAGCATTATGTTTCTTCTGTATTTATATGTTGTACAAGTATATATAGATGGGGGAAAGAAGAAATACCTGATACATGGGTAAAATATGGGTCTGTGGTCAAGCATTTGTTCTGAATAGTGGAGAGATTCAGAATAGAAAAGGGCAATATTTTTTAGTGACGGAAATGGGCTTCTATACTTTTAAAAGGATCTTTATACTGTATTATTTGTCCATTACTTTCCAGAAGGGTATACATGGTACATGGCTGAATGCCACAAACAGTTTCTTTTAGGAAGTATTTTCTGGTTGTCAATAAACAGGCAGTGTAGCTGAGAAGAGGATTGCATCACACTTTCTCCAGATTTCCTAGCTGGCAGGCTCTGCTCACCTCCCAGTGGCCCTCTGCTCTGCTGCTCTGGCAGTGTTTAATGTTCAGCTGGAGAGAAAAAAGAGGATTGTCCTTTCAGAATGTACATACATCAGCCCTGACTGAAAGAGAAATACAGCAGGAAACACTGATTCCAAATTGCTATTTAAAGTGTTGGACTTCTTCTGAAATGCAGACAAAACAGAAATAAAACACAAGCTAAAAGGAGTGATTTTTGTTCAAGCAGAGAAGGGACTCCCTTTTGGCTCCTTTTTAAAGGCATTAACTATATCCAAAGAGCAGTTGAAATGGGGTGAGAATAAAATGGTATTTCTAATGTAAACAACTAAGCTTTGATAGCAATAACTACTCCTTTAGATACTGGTCTCTGCTGTACTGGAATCCGGGAGGTAAAAACAGTTTCTTATTCTTGGTGGTAAATCTGCTGGGCTAAATCTGAAGCTAAAAGCTCCAAACATCTCCAGGCAAATCTTGCCAAGTCTAAAGGCTCCTACTAAACTTATGTCATCTGGAGGCTGATACATGAGCTACTGCTTATATACTGCACAGAATTATGCCAGCCCCTTATGCAAGGCCCTCCACACAGGACACTGGGATTTTGTGGCTGAGAAGTGGGTCTGGATCTGCTCCACTCTTTGGCGTGGGGAGAATGATTATTGCATGCTAGACAAGCAGTACTGGGTATTGCATATGACATGCTTTGCTTGCTCACTGTTTTTTTTCCCTCCTACCTATCCTGTCAGTAATCAGAGACCAGAACTTGCATGGCACACTTTCTAGACTAATATCACTTGATGCATTAGATAGATCTAAAAATGAATCACTTGCTGTGCTGCTCCCCAGGCATTCTTTTATCATTCTCCTTGAGTGATAGTAGATATAGATGATATCCCAAACTACCAAAATTTCTTTGGGTTTAGTGCCAATATTTAATGTCTTAAAAATGAGAAGATATAGCTCCTATCTATACTTAGAAAAGCCTTTTTGGGGATGCAACATGATGTCCAATTCTAGCAGAGACATATCCTGCCATCTGCCACACTGAGCCTAAGTCTTTCTGATTCTGATCCAATGCCAATTAAATCTAGCATACAGAAAGCAGAGGTAAGGAGTCCAAAACAATAAAGAGAACATGAAGATCACAGAGGGAAGTTGATGCCTCATTCATGCACCAGTCAGGATCTATCCACCAGCAAAGGACTTAAAAGAAAGAGAAGAAGCTGGAGACCAGAAAAAATATAGTGACTGCATGGCAAAAGAAATGCTACTGTGTTGGTATTCCTGAAGCACCTCAGCCACCCCTTTTGCTTAGAGTAGGCAACAATGACCTTATCTCACAGAACTGGTATGAGCAGTGGGTTGGCTTTTTCATGGTGCTTTATTTAACTTACTAATGAACCAATATACAAACATACACTTGTATGTGCAGAAAATATGGACTTTAAAATTAAATTTTTTTTCAGAGAAGGCCAAAAAAGAGAGATGCAACTGCTCATGCTGAGGTGATAAGCATCTGAACAGCTCAGGAGTCACAGTGCCCTGGATGGAGTTGGATGCAATGTCTAGCACGTGGGCATCACTAGTACCACTTTCTTTTCCCCCATAGCACAGAATAATCAACAACTGACCACTTATTTCAAGCTAGAAAGGCAGCTATAGGTGGCTCTCTGTGAGAGCTAAGGGCAGAACATAAGAACAAACTTTTGTTTGTTCAGATTGTTCAGACCATGAACAGGATACTTCCTCTTATAGCTGCAGCTGCTCAGGTCACTGTAGGTTCTTTTCTGAGGTTTTCTTGTTTGTTGTGGTGTTGTATAGGGTCTGTCTGGCATTTGCCTATTTATGTCTGTCTGGCATTTGCCTGGCGTCTTTTTACACCCATATATGTTTTTTTCATAGCCACAGTAGGAAGGAATTCCAGGTGTACTATCCACTTGCATGAAGAACTAGCTCCTTTTGCTGGTTTTGAACTCAGCTCTTGCTTTTTTGTCCTTAGTTCTGGGAGTAACAGTAAGTGGCTGATCTCTGCCCACCTTCTTTATGTTGCTAAAGATTTCTTGGATCTTTACTCAAAACTGCTAAGATGCCTCTTTTCCATAATAAACAGTTCCAGACTCTTCCTCAAGCTTTTTCTGCTTTTATTTATCCCTGTGGGTCTTCTACAAACCATATATGCCCTTTTGCAGATGAGGAGAGCAAAACTGAAGACAATATTCAAGGCATGGATAAAACATGGACTTATACTGCAGCATGATGATTTTTGCTTTGCTCTCTATTCTCTTCCTGATAATTCTAAACATTTGTTGTTTTTCTCTTTCAACAGCTATAGAATAGTAGCATGATGCTTTTTGTGGACCTTTATATCATAACATGAAGGTCTTGCTCCCAAGTGGTAATAGTCAGTGCAGGGCTCATAATTTTTGTGTGAAGCAAAGACTGGTTTTCCTCATGTGCATCACTTTAAATTTATCTACCCTGAACTTCATCTATCAATTTATTGTCCAGCTGCTTGGCCCCTTAAAGAAAAAATCAGCATGGTTGTTCTTGTTCTCAGTGCCTTGGATATTTGTGTGTTATCTGCAAATTTTGTTATCTCCTCATCCTCTTTTCAAGGTGATAAAATTTGAGTATCTTAAACATTAAAAGTTTCAGCACCGTTCCATAGAAAATTTGACTAGAGATTGCACTGAGAAATGACCATTAATCCTCTTTTCTCTTTTGATTTTTGTATGCAGTTTTGTTTTCTACATACTTATTTTCTTTCTCTTTGATAAAAGAGTTTTAAGAAGCCTCTTGGAAATCCAGTTGCATCAAGCAGATAATTTTCAGCTACCTACTTAAGCCTCTTGCACCTTAAAGAAGCCATGCTGACTACCCTCAAATGAGGCACCACCAGTGGATAAAGTCTCTGATGAATCCTTTTCCCCCCTAACACAGCTGATGCTGTGCTTCTCTAAGTGACTCATTTTTGACAGACAATTATTTTAGCTAGGTTCCCATTTCCCGATCTCAACAATAGCTCAAGCATGAGCATGCATCAGCTCTTGGAAATTGGCCACAGCAATCTCATGGGGAGCTGTCATGTCAAATCTACCAACACATTTGTTGTGAAGGTCTGTGAGGTGCTGTCCAGCTGATTTACCCTGATGAGCATCCACAATGTCCATAGTGCTCTGTCTGTGTGTGTGTGTGCCTGCACCCTGTTGGCCCCACAGAATATCAGCTCCCACAGTGGCAAGGCACCCACCTGCCTGCATCTTAGCAAATTGTTAACTTCTAGCATGGTGCCTCAGTACCTCATACTGATGAGGACCTCTTCTGTCAGTTCTCAGTTTCTCTAGTAACCACTGAGTGTCCTTTCAGGGCAAGCCATTGGGGCTGCTGGTGAGATTGTTTTCATACTAGCACAGAAAACATCATAAAGTTAGCACACTTCAGGGCCTGCAGGAAGCTGTTCTAACTCCACTAAAGAGCAAGCAGCTCTATGATATTTCTAGGTTTGGCCTCTGTCATTAAACAGGAAACACCTCCTTCTATTTGAAGGAACACTGGTGTGGTATGTGGAGATTAAGGCACAAATCAGCTCTGCCTTTGTCTGACTCAAGGGGTACAGTCTCTCTCACACTTTCCAAATACCTACCAGATTTAATCTTAGGGTATTGCTTTCATCATTAGAAGACTGAAAACCAAGAATAAATGTTTGCATGTAAAATAAGCTGCCTTCTTGTGGATGCTGAATATTATTCAAACTCCATATATTTTCATGTGCATGTACCAGAGCAAGGACACAGGCACAGGCCTGCTCCACAGAGCTCACACACAGGCTGCCTCTTCCTCAAAGGGACCACCTGGATTTTCTCTAAATTTTTCTGGATGAAACCAGCTGAGATTTCTCTCTGTGCCACAGCCTGGGCATGCCCTTGGGGAAAGAAGGTGTGCAGGTAAAATTCAAACACCTATAAACAAAGGGTGCTCATTGAGAAACAATAGACACGTGGCGTAGCGTGGATCAAAAGTGAGTGGTAGAATTCCTTAAGAAGGAGAGAGCCCTAGCTGCTGGTAACCTTGGGGATGGTTACATAAGACCCTGTGAGGAAAGGAGCCCAGCTGCTGGACAGTGCCTCTTGACAAATCCTAACCCTTAGCTTCCTTTGAAATGCTGGTGAAACGCTTCCAAATGACTTCTTGCTGCTTCTCAGAGTTGCTGCTTTGACTGTGGATAGTACCAATCACTGCTTTCCATAACTCAACTAAAATGAAAGGAAGTCCGGGCTAGATCATTGTGATTGGCTACTGTTCTTTGCCATGGAAGCTTGTGTTGGTGTGGCCCCTCCTGATAGCTGACAGAAATCCCTCTGATGGGTCATTTAAAAAAATCATGAAAACAAGCAGGACCCTGAGGCAAAAAAAAAACAACCCAAACAAGCAAACAAACAAAATGTACACAGGTGCTGGTGTTCAAACACTTCTGCTAAACCTAAATAAGATCTACTATGTGAACATGGAAGTCTTCCTTTGGGCAGCTTCTTGCTTTGGTCTGTTGCTAAGAGGGGCACAGGGGATGCTTGAGCTGTTGAGACCTGCATGAGGTATGTGCTTCTGGACAGGGAGATGTAGGGATGTGATATGAAACTCCTTCAAAAGGGCGTCTCTTAGGTAAGAATCATTTGGACTAGGTGTGGATGCAGATAGTGATCTCCATTGTGTTGTTGCACCTGGACCTCTTGCTTGTAGCTGTTTCAGTTGGATTGCTCCAGGACATCTCAGGAGCAGCTTGAAGCAGTAAGCTGTGTGGAGGGACATAGTGGTGGGATATGAGGAATCTAACAAAGACAGCTGTAAACTAAGAGACCCAAAAAGACAGTCTTTGAGTCTGTCTTGTATAGGATGCTTTTGGATAAGGAGGTTTTTTTAAGGGGTAATGAGAGAGAAGGAGGTAATTTTAAATTATGCTTGTGGTTGTAATCCCAAGCCTTCGATGTTCTTGGGGAGCTACCTCTTATCTCCAAATTTTTACTCTAAAATAATTTAAAAAATCAGAGAACATATGCTTCTACATGCCAGCAGTTTGTTCAGTGTAATCTGAATGCACCTGCTTTGTGCAAATGCTCCTGTCTGGGTCTCAGCCTTTGGTGAAAAATATCTACATGGTTACATGTTTGAAGGTGTCAGAGTTTCCATCTAACTTCCAAGTTGGGTAGTTCATGTCTGGCAAAAATGGTAACAAGTGTAAAGGAAAAGGGGAATTATGAAACCATGAGGAAATGTGCTTTATTTATGACATATGAAATTTAAATAAAATATTTCACACTTTTTTAAGTGCACACAATTCTCACTTTGATTATTTTTAAAGTGTTGAGTTATCCTGTCTTTTACAAATATAAGTGCAAACTCCTCACAGTCCAGATGGAAAAAACATCTGAGTATTTCTATGTTTTGTTGATAAAAACATTTAAAACATATTTATGAATACTACTTTTACTATCAAGCTGAGGATTTTTCTCACAAACATTTGAAATAATTTTCTGGTAGAGCACTGTTTTCACAACAATGCTTCAAAGTTTAAAAGTGTTCATGAAAGAAAACAAGCACTTACATTTGTGGGCCTATACTGTTTTCAGCTCATGTTCATCAGAATCCCTTAAAAAAGTCATGAAAGTACTTTGTACTTAAAAGTACAAAATTTTTGCTTAGTTGATATATGTGACCCAACCTGAAGGACAAAATTTGACATATTCCTCAGGTTCAGAGGATTGCCAAATTGTATACATGAACGCATGCAAATATTTGTAAGCCTGATACTCTTGTGTATAAAACCTATGTTAGGGTTTTGTTTAAGTGCTGGATCAGATTGAACACATCTTGTTTCACCATTCCAATGGACCTGTGTGCTGAACCATAACCATTCCCTGTCCATATCTACCTTATAGTATATATAAGAATTTTTCTGAAAAATTTCAGAAAGATTAATATGAGTGATTTGAGCAACAAATACACATACATGTCTGTTCTTCCAATACAAACCTTGTAACCTAGACAATCTAATTTCAGACTTCTCCAAATACACACCTAGTAAAATATACAATCTTAGTTCAGAGACTTTTCAGCAGCTGACTCAGGTTTAAAGCTGAATACATTTCACTGACTATGGGACCTTGGACGCCTAACTTAACTTAGTTAGCACCTATTTTCAGATGACTAGAGACTCCAGCTAAATGCTCCTCCTAATATTTTCTGATATTTTATCTTCCACACCTGATTGTCAGCTCAGACCCTTTTTATTTCCTTTATTCACTTAATTTTCAAATTTTATGCCAAGTCTTCAAGTTTGATTTTTCTGAATATAATACTGGGTGATTTCAAACAGCTTTCCTGTAGTAGTCTAGAGATCAAATCCACATATACTTGTTTGATACCTATTTAAATTTATATCAGTTTTATAATACTCTTTTTAAAGCATTATTTGCTTTTCTTTCTCCTTTTTAGGATCTTGTTTTCTTCATTATCTATTAGGGTTCTTCATATGCTAATAGAGTATCCAATGCTGCTCTTCATATCTATTTACTGATGGTGGCCAAATGCCTAGATAAAGTGATTTAGTAAATACTTGCTTGACTCCATTATCACAGTATATAATCAGGTTCTACCAGTGAGACTTTCTATTCAAGGAAACTGTGAAGCTGTTTTCAATACTCCCCTCAGCCATCCTTTTATTGCCCAGCCTGTGCCAATTCAAAGAGTGCAAGGTGAAAGAAGGCACTCTTTCTCCTGCTGTGATTCTTGAGTCAGCTTGAATATTTGTCAACACAACATTCTCAGTTTTTAATATGTGCTAGTGATATTAAGATACTTCCTGGAGAGGTTTCCCTTCTGCTTAGTGCATTTTTGTTCTTTATCCTGGTGTATCGTCTCAGTGATGAACTAAATGGATTTAATGAACTAATAGCTATTATCTTTATGATATGTTCAAATCAACAGGTAGGATATTTTCCCATTAACCTACTAATAAGCTATACTAAATTAAGGTGATCTTAATGATTTACAATGAAGGACAAATTTTCATTAATTTCTATGTAAAGGTATACATGTAGCAATACACTTGGCAGAAAAAGAGCAAAGAACCCTTAAGTAGATACAGTGTGTTGCAAAAACTCTATTATAATCAATAGACATGCATAAGACAATTTTTAGAAACCAGTCAGGTAATTCAATGCAGCAAGAGCTGACTTTCATGGCTAAAAGAGCTTCAAAGTAAATTTTACATAATGTTGGACTAGTCCATACTGAATTATAAAAACGGACTAGACTATAAACCTTCATTAGCTTGGGTTTCTTGAATTATATATATTTTAGTTAAGCTAGGTCTTCCTGTAGGAGATCATGACTAATAAATACCTTTATGATTCTCTTCTACAAAGTCCCAATCTCTGCCTGTGTTCACATAAATAATTTTTGACAGCTTTATGTATTCAGAATTTAGGCATTTCAAGGGTATTTATTTTTGCAAAGTGAAGTATAAATAAAAGCCAGTCAAAATGAAATTTCAACAAATGTAACAAATGTTTTCTCAAGCATCACCCCAGGGCATCACACTGAAGCAAACCCATGTATTTTACTGTATGCCAGTCTCTCATGTCCTGTGTCTCACTCCCTTCTCTCTAATTGCCTCTTTGCTTCTGAAAGTCTTGCCTGACACTAACATTGGATTAAGCAAGGATTCCCCAAATACACTCAGGGATTACTGCATTTATGTGTTCGATTCTTGCTTTGAATTTAAAGGTGATTCTGGCTTTGTAAAAAGGGTATTTCCTCTTTTGGTTTGAATTTTATTTTCCTATAATATTCCTTTATCAACTTCCCCCTTGTTACATGGCTGGTTGGTGTGGGTCTGAGCAACCTGGTGTAGTGGACGGTGTCCCTGCCCATGGCATGGGCTTGGAATCAGATGATCTTTAAGGACCCTTCCAACCCAAATCATTCTATGATTCTATACAGCATGACAACAGAACTCATTTAGATGCAGAAGAGGAAAATTCCTAGAAATTAGACTTTAAAAATATTTATACATGGAAATGCAGGCGGTACAATAATGAGTTTACAATTCCATTTGAAGAATTTTCGTATTGATACAGAAATGTCTTGCTTCTTGTGAAAAGAGAGGATTTGCTACCTATGTAAAAGAACCAATATTTAGATTAGAGCAAGTCAGCTAAAACATGTTACTCATGGAAACTTCTTTCCCTGACAATATTTCAAATATTTCTCTAAGTAACTACTTTAGAAATCAGTTCCATTGGAAAGTAATAATGTGAGATAATGACCAGTGTAACTAGAAAGTGGGGGTAAAAGGAATTCCCTCACTTGAATTATCTGTTTAATAAATTCTATTTCTAGGTTGCTTAAGGAGAGAATCAAACTAAATTTGTTACATTCATGAAATAATTTCTATGCCAACTGTAACACTTGTAAACAATGTAAAAGTAGGAGTCACAGTAGGTACTTAAAATATTGTAATGCTATTTTTATGTCACTTTCCTAGGGCTAGCTAAAAGAAGAAAAATATGGTTTTGCCTTTTATTTCTTTACTTCTACCTGCTAGTGTCTTACAGTGCAATTCGATCCTCTAAAGGTGGTGGAAGAGTTTCTGTTTGGATTTGTCCTTTGATAAATAGTATTTTGCTAAATCTAAACCAAATTTATATTTGCAATTAGAACAGAAAAGAAAATACTGTAAATTTGAGAGTTGCATTTCTAAAAAGGAGAAAATGAATTGTTGCTCCTTAATGAAAATGCTGAATTATAAACACTCTCAATCATGGTAGATGTAAACACACAGGCAGAATTGATGTTTCAAGTGTCTTTCTCCTGGTGAGAAACCACTTTAATCACTTTCAAAGATTCATTAATTTTAATATATTTTTAATTAGTTCAGTAAACTTGTAAGTATGATGAAGAGATGGCAATCAAGATCATTAATTTTAAGTATTAATATCCACTGTGGCATCAAGGCTATAGGATTGTAATCAGTTAAAATGTTGCTTTTGGGAGAATTTTTTTACTGGATATAACTGTGAAAAATTAATATATTTTGCTTATTCAAAGGAGGCAACATTATTTGAATCTCAGAACCAAATTACTCTTTTCAACAGCACACTGGAATTGCATCCCACATATTCCACTTTAGTTGGTTAAGAAAAGAGCCATCAGGGAAAGCAAAGCCTCAGATGAAATTATCATATTCTGCAGTGATAAATCAATAAACTTGAAAGAGGAGGGAGAAATAGAAGTTAAGAGTTGACATATAATGTAAATACATCCCATAACATTACTGGATTGGATACTCTAAATGAAGTACTGAAATTTAGCTGCTTTTAATACCCTAGCTGCTCCTAATGCTTTTATGATGGAAAGGTTATGCTACCCTTTAAGGGATGCAAGGGAAAAAGTAGAAAATCAAGAATTTCCTTCCTTAATGGCATGAAATAGCTAAAGACTACAGTGATGATGCATCACAATTTATTAGTGATGCAGTGTTACTTCTTCAGAGGTTTAAGGACATACCTCATTTTTTTTTCTGGACTTTTTTGGGACATCACACAGGTCTTTTAAGAATGTACCTTTGGGTAAGAATACATTTCCCTTTGTAGTCTTCAGTCCTCATGTTTATGGAATACAACATTACTTATTCTTGAATGAATTTCTTTATAAATATTGACAAAAGGGCACAGACCATTAATTATGTAACAATGGACACCAACCAAACCAAGCCAAACCCAATTTTCCATTTCCTACTGGATATTCAGACTAAAGAGTGCTACAGCACTGCAAATATATTTTCATTCTGGATCAGTATATTTGCTAGGGTACATTCCTCCCTAATTACATCAGAGAAACACAGTGGTGTAGGAGTGCTCTTGTTCAAGCCTAAAATCTTACATAATAAATATTGTTAGTGGATATTTGGAGCTGAAGTACCTTGGCTTCTGAATGTGCTGTATTCCCCCTTCTGCTAGCTACTACAGGATGCTTCACAAGGGATGCCAGGCTTTATGCAGTGTTCTTTATTTGTGGTAAATTAGGGAGATGTTCTGGAGCGCTGAGGCTGCTGAATATATTTACCAAATGCCAGGTGACTGCAGTTATCACTTTATAGGAGAACAACTAGAACTATCTAATTGTGTATACATCCACAGCAGTCCAAATTACACCAGCAGTAGTGCTGCTATTTATACAGGTGGTAATAACACTACAGAAAATACCACCCACCTGGGAATCAGAGACTGTAGTAAAAGTCCTTATTTATCTGCCTATCAAAATAGTCTAAGGCTGAATTTACAAAAGGATAGTGTTTATATTAACAGTGGAAAAATTGTACCTATGTTCTTTTCACACATGGAAATGGTCTGTGAGGGTTTTTTTTTTTATTTGTGCAATGGAAAATCACCACAAAAATACAGTGTACTGGATTGTGAGGAAAACTACTGAACAAGTATAGATTGGAGGCCTGAGGAACAGATTATAGAAGATCAAGGCTAAAATTTACTTATAAGGATGTCTATTCTTACCCTTTCATGAATACCTACTCTGACCTGCAGTAGAATGGTATCATGTTTTAGCATATAGCTACAAATGGATGTATTGGTTTGGCACAGCCTGGTTTTTTGGTAGGAGGAGGACTACAAGATGGCTCCTCTGGGAAGCTGCTGGAAGCTTCCCACCATGTGCAGCAGACCCAATCCTTGACAGCTCTGAAGATGAACATGCTGCCGGGCAAAACTGGGCCAATGAGAGAGGCTGGTGATGCCTCTGTGATGACATATTTAAGAAGAAAATAAAAACAAAATCATGAGTTTTTCCTTCTAGTCAGAGAAGAGGAGGAGGAGGTGAGAACATGTGAGGGAAACAGCATGGAGACACCAAGTGGAGCAGGAAGGGAGGAGGTGCTCCAGGCACCGGAGCAGAGATTCCTCTGCAGGCCATGGTGAGACCATGGTGAAGAAGCTGTGCCCTTGGGGATCCACAGGGATGCAGAGAATCCACCCATAGCCCATGGGGATCCATGGGGGATGCAGAGATCCACCCACAGCCCGTGGGGGAGGTGCCCATGCTGGAGCAGGTGGATCCCTGGGGGAGGCTGTGATCCAGTGGGAGACCTGGTGGAGAGAGAAGGCCCCTGCTCCCAGGCTGGAGCAGCCTGTCCTTGGAGGACCGCACCCTGTGGGAAGAGAGCCAAGCCACAGCAGTTTTGGGAGGATTGTCTGCCCATGGGAGGAGTTCACATTGCAGCAGGTGCAGTATGGCTGCTGCTCATGAGAGTGGACCCACACCAGAGAATTTCATTGAGAACTGTCTGCCATGGGAGAGACCTTATGGCCTCACAGGGGAAGGACTACTCTCCCAGAGCAGTGGAAGAAAATCTTGGTGATGAACTGACCAAACCCCCATGCCCTGTCTCCCTGAGCTGTTGGTGGGAGGGAGGGGGAAACGTGTTTTAAGGACTTATTTTGCTTCCCATTATCCTCTTCCAATTCTGTTAGTAATAGGTTGCACTTTGCAACCTTAAGCTGAGCCTGCTTTGCCTTTGAAATATTTCTCCTGGTCCTTATCTCACTCATGAATTCTTAGTAATTTTTTTTCCCTCCTTTGCCCTGCTGTAGCAGGGATGGGGCAGGGGGTGTGTGAGCCAGCGACTCTCACGTGTGCCTGGTGTTGGGCCAGTGTCAAACCACAACAGTGTAGACAACACATGACCTCACTGAGGGTAGTAGTAACCCTGCTCTGTGGGGTCCTGCTGAGGTGGCCCAGCAGTCTGTGCATGCTACCACACATGTCTGTGTTTCCCAAGGGGCTGAGAACACTAAATGAATTGTGGCTGTGCAGGGTGTAGTGGTTTGTGTGTGCTGCCATACAGTCCCAGCTTGATGCTGTTGAGACCCAGGGGAAGCAGAGGTCTCTGCATGGGGCTCCTGGGACCTCCCAGAGCAAGGGTGAGGGCAAGCAGAAGGCCTCAGAGATCTCTCCACTCTTTACAGACTAAATATACCCTAGATCAATGGGCATTCCCATTGAACTGCAATATTTGAACACTGTTTAGTTGGCTTAAGATGAGAAGCACTGCAGCCATAATGTTCTGATGATATTGTTCCACATTGACTTCTAGGGGAGAGAGGGAGAGAGAACATCACTTACATCACTTGTTACAGCTGGTAAAGGTAGTCAAGCTTACAGACAAGTGGCCTATATACTTTCAGGTATGTAGGAATGTTTTGGAGAAAGATAGAATTAAAAAAACTCTACAGACCTGGCTAGTAGAACTGGTCTTTTAAGAAATTCTCCAGTTCCACACAAATTGTAGTATTAGCTGTTTGTTGGTATAATTGTATGACTAATAGGATTTCCAAATGGTTCACTTCAATTTGCCTCATTTCACTTCAATGAACTACTATATACTGGTATTTGCTGTAAATTAGCATAGTCCCCACCATTTCAACTCACACAAGTGTCTTGTGCAGGTCCTCAAGAGTCTTCAAGAGTAAATTTCGTGTTAACATCTTTATAATTAGAAAAGCTGAGGGTAACCAATGGGGCTAATCCATCAAAGTACATAGTGAATGTTTCTTCTAACACCTATTATATTTTCTAAGTGGGCTATTACGGTTTTTATATCTTCACTGATAAAATTTATTTTCTCATAAGTGGTTTTGAATTAAGGTGGGAATGGAACTTAAAATGGTAAATGTTGTACTTTCACACTAAACACATGTGATTTTTTTGGCCTGGAGCCCAAGAAGAATGAAGAATTTTTTGCTGCTATAAGCTTAAGTATTAGTATTTTTCAAATTCTAAACACTTGCTGAAGAGCTAAAGATCCTCTTCTCACTCCTTCTATGTGTTTTGAGTTCTATTGCTTTTTGATGCACTCTCCTATGGCTTACAATCTCTCTAAATAGTTTAATTTAGGAAGTGGGATTAAGTGAAATATGCACAGATGGCTAAAGCAGAGGCTTGGTCAGGTGATCTGTCATTAAAAACAACTGTATTTTGTCTTGGCTATTAGAGTCTCTGGATCTAAACCTTGCCCAGGGAAAATTAAGGGCACTAAAAGGCCAGCCTGACCAAATTGTTATAGGCATGTGAGTGTAGCTCATTCATGAATAGAAAAACAATTCAGGATTATATTCCTAAATTTCATTCCAGTTATTGTCAGCCAACAGCAGACCTTCAGCCCTCTCTAAGCTGTTGCATTTGTCACACCTGGATGACCTACCCCGGTTCCTGTAGAAAACTTAGGTAGGAGAGGGAAGGTCTAGCTTGAGTAAATGTGTTACCTCAAAATAAGTGTTATGGAACTGAAGTTTGAGAGAGAGGCAGTCACTGGCACTCTAAATTGTTTTAAATTTAATCATTTTAAGTTAATTTTTTTAGGGCCAAATTCTGCTTTAATGTTTAGGATTTAGAAGTGGCTAGTTTGTGATAGAGTTGATAAAGCATTTTAGCAGATATAGAATGAGCCACTGATACATGGGAGCAGAATCAAACATGGAAAAGCAACTTGTGTGGAAGGATCCCAGGGACAGGAGCAAGAGCAGTGTGCAATGTTGTTCCTGGTGCCTTAGCAGGAGTGAGGTCTGGAGGAGAAGGTGCTAATGAGAAACAGTTGGCATGCCAGTCCTTCACCTATCAAATGTATGCCATGTCCTGTGGCGCCCTTGCACCCTGGCAGTATCAGCAGGCCTGTGGCAGATGTAGGCAGCCTGAACAAGAGTCAGTGCAAGTGCACTGAAGGCTCATTGCAAGACAAAGTGGTGAACATCTCACTTGCTAGAGGCAGAGGATAGAGTCTGGTGTCCTGCATAACATCCCAGCCTTGGCAAACCACCATGTTCACCTTATACTATATGCATCAAAGAGAAATCCTGCTGTATTTGTCACAGAACATATATTCTGAAGAGGGCAGTGATTCACAATGGGCTTCCTCAGATAACCACAATATGTACTAAATACTTTGGTTGTGGTGACAGTGCAAATCTCTGAGTTGGATCAGCCACAGATTTTAATTATCAGCATATGCTTCCCTGATGAGTTTCTTGCAAAAGGTTTTGCTACATGCCTTTTTACATGTGTAAATACTGACTATATGACATGCTCAGGCCAAAATTGGCACTTGCTTCCCTCACTGACATAGTTTTAGGTGTTTCGTATTCCTCCTCTCAATTTGCTTTTGTAGATAGCCACAGCTCAGTCAGGTTTATCCCAAATGCTTAGCCTAATGTGCATTGATAGGATATCCTCACAAGGTGTGTGCATGTGCATGAGTTACATTGGGAAGAGTGGTGGTATTTGCACCATTTCAGGTGTATCTTCGTTACACTTCTGTACATGGATTTGCCGAATATAAGTGTAATATTTGCAACATGTTGCATATCACATGGCAAAGGGAGGGCTTCACAACATATATTTGCCATCAAGGACAAGATCTCAGCAGATGAATTCGTTGATCCTTCACAGAATGGATGAAGAATTCAATAACTCACCAAGGTTAGATTTTACAGTTTGTGTTGTTTTGTCCAAATTGTAATGAGCAAGAAAGTAGCACTGTGAGGGATGGGTCAAGAGAAGTTCAAGAGGAAGTTCAAGAGGAAGAATTCAGTCTACTTCTCCCCAGTTCTCAGAGTGTGAGATTTTTCCTGTCTAAAATTCTGTGGCAGATTTTTAGTCAAGTGTTAATGCAGGTAGACTCTTCTAAGGGCTGATAACATTGGGACACAGGGCACTGACCTAATAGCATTCAGGCACCAAAACAAAGCAAAGGTAAGTAAACTGAAATCCCATGATCCATGGTAAAATTAATGGTGGGATGTCTGTCAGGTCAGGCAGCCCCTGGTGATGGCTGTTACTCAAGGTTTTAGCATTACAGCAGAAATACAGGTCCTTGTAGCCAGTTTTCACCCTCTTGTTTGCAGTGGGAGAGGCAATTTTACTGCTGAGCACAGAACGCTTCCCCTTTGCTCTTCTCTCTTTATGTCTGAAGAGCCCTGCACAGAGGGCTCTTCATGGCATGACAGAATCAATGCTGGTAATGCTTTTAAGAAATTTTAAGGTGAGCTGACTACCCAAACAAGCTAGTTTAAAAGCAACTTGGTTATGTCTGCACAATTTCAAGTATCTGCAGTGTAGACACCTTTTAGATATGCCAGTTCTCTTGGCTAAAGCCACATTGAAACATGCTATTTGCCATATTATGATACAATTACAGTGGGTAGACCTATTCTGGCACTGAAATAGTATAAAATAAAATTAGATTGTTTTTAGCTTATGTCTGAATAAAATCATCAACCTGAAATCCTGCTGTGGAGTTTATATCACAGGCAGAGGTATATAAGGATCTGTGAGTATTCTTCTACTTTATGTCCTATAAATTCTTTCCTTCTGGCAGATCTCACTGAATGGCTCTTATACTGTGTGATATTTGCTTTTATGTAAATAGCAGCATTCTGTTCAACTGCTTCACCATCAGTTTCTCTCCCAGCTGGAAAGAGATTCTTATGTTTCTTGCTAATGATTACTAACTTTGCATTTAAAAACTATTGGCTTCCTGCAATGCCCAGAGGATCTCAGTGTAAAGAAGAGTGATCGGTGAAATAGCCTAAGGGTGATGAAATCCATTCCCCTCATTTGATATTGCCTCCCACTCATTCAATTCTGGTCTTTATTGCAATGAATAGAAAGAATAGTAGACCCCTCTGGACTTCTAAAATTTCCCTTGCAAAGTAACTTCTCAGTAAAGATAGATCAAAAGACAACTTTGGCACTGAAGTGCAGACTAGAAAAAAAGAAAAGGTCTCAAGACTCTAAGACTGCTGGTGTTGCAAAGCCCAGCTCCAGGAGAAGAATTCACAGCATCACTCACTTCCCACTCCTGTACTAAAACCAGGGATCTACAACAGGTGCTGAACCAAGCCAAGAGATCCTGTGGACAGGAAATGGCAGTGAGAGGCTCTACCCTCATGGTTTGGGCACCTTTGAGAGACTTGGATTCAGATATTGCCCTCTACTTCAGGATTGGTGGTTTTGGGCAACAGCTTTCTTTTGAAATGCATGGGTCCAGCCCCCACAGAGGGCAGGGTCTGGCAGCCACTGCCTGTCCCCCCAGAAAGGCCAGGAACAGGGCCACTGTGAGACCTTGGGGCAGCCCCAGTCCCAGGCTTCAGTCACCTCCCTGGAAACATGTGGACTCAGTTTGGAGCATCCCACAGCCAGGCATGGACACTGACCCTGCTGTGGTGTTGCAGGGGCAGGGGCTGACAGCCCTGGGGGCCTGAAATGTGGTCCTGGCCTGTGGCAGGGTGGGGATAACACAGAGAGGGTTGAGCAGGGACAAGAAGGGCTGATGGTGTGTCAGGGTCATGGAGGTGTGATATTTTGCATCCACCTTTTGTGTGTGGTGCTGGGCACTGAGAACATTCCCTGAAGAAGAAGGTATGGATCCAAACCCTTCCCACCCAGAGGCATTTCCATGAATCCTTCCCTTATTCCTGGAGGATACCCATGTGTTTCAGTACTTCCACCATGCAAAACTCAGTCAAAGGTGGTGAGCTCTTTGCATGGGAACCACTGCATCCAAGTAAGGCTTGTGGAGCCCATCCCGGTGTTGAGCCTGGGAGGCTGTCTTGTCAGTATGGGTCTCTGCAACTTGCCCACTATAATTTCAGCACCAGTTACTGTGTGTGCATATATTTTTGTTCTTTCATGGAAAATGTGAAATTTACACTGTTATATCTCATATTGAACTTTTGTTTGCATCTCTTTAAATATCTGCTTTAGTGTGAATACCAGCGTATTAAAACCGTGGATAAAATTGAAAATCAAAATCTCTTTGGTATGATAAAGAAAGCTGATTTAAATTAAAGAACTTTTTCAAAGTCATTGTTCAAAATTTCCTTCTAGAGAAGTACATGAGCCTGTAATATCAGAAAAACTCCCCTACTTGCTAGTTCTAGAGGAACTGTGAAGGAAGTACAGGATTAGTAATTCTGGTGAGTTTAGAACAACTCCACCACTGAAAATTATAAAGGATCTCAAAACACTGAAACTTCTAAATAAGTCTACTCTGAACCTGTATTTTGAATGTAAAGAAAACTAAAGGAGGACTTCAAATGGCAGACAACATTAATTTAATTTAAACCATTTTGATTGCATGTGAAAATGAAAGACATATATAACTAAAATGCTTATTTATATAAGTCTCAAGTGATTTATCATTTCTTTAGAGTTAGGGAATAAAAGGTTAAGGGGCAAAAGACAGAAGAGGGGAAATTCTGATTAGATATTAAGGTCAGTTTTTTTGACTGTGACATTTGTAAGATATTGTACCAGATTTCCCAAAGAATTATAATGTATCTATCCTTGGAGATTTTCTTGACTGTAATGAAAAATTCCCTGATTCCTCTAAATTGACTCAGTTTTGAGCACTGTGTGGATCACTTGATACCCAGAGGACCATTGGGACCTGCATCATTCTATGGGTGGCTAAGATTCAGAGGATTGCATATGCAAAGTGGTGAAAATCAGAGTTAGTGGGACAAACTATCAAGTTTTGGTCATTGGTCTTTCATTGTACAGCATGCAGTCCTTAAAATTTCAGCAAAACCACAATTCCAATTAAAATGTCCCCTGGTGAGATATAATTGATTGCCACAAAAAACATGTATTATAGGTCCTCTGGTCCTCCTATTTTTTAAAAAGGCTATAAAATAATATAGAACTGAAGAACTACACATTCTGCAAGCAACTCTCCCCAGGACCATTATCTCTGTGTGAACTGTTGCATACAGATGTCATTCCTGGAAAAGGGAGGTGAGGGATTTCCTGCACAGAATTAAAAGGACCAAAGATAACATTGAAAAATTATGGGCTTTGCTTCTCATACTTGAGGAGCTGAGAGAATGAGGTGAGTCCATTGGTGTGAGTGGAGCAGGCACAATCCAGGGTCAGGCCTTTGATGATGTTGGGTTCCGTGCTTTCATAAAGCATCAGCTGTGATTGCTGGCATATTTAACAGGGGTCTTTAATCACTTCACTCGGTGAAACAAGGTGTTGTGGTCCTTAGCCTGTCCTTGAATTCACCTGATTCTGCAAGCAGATCTGATTTGGATATTGCAAAAGTGACAGGAACTTGGAAATGGTAAGAAGGGAAATTGTATCTATAAATTACCTAGTGGCAGTCTTCCCTGGCCCATTTGAAATGTCCCTGCCTTTTTCCTTCAGAGTCAGTCCTAAAGTTATTGTCATTACCTAATGGCTGGAAGAGCTGATGCCTCTGCTATTATTATTATTAACATATTTGATAACCATCCCACTGAGAAATGGCGGGGAGGGGGTGGATATTTTTTGACAGCAAACCAAAAATTCTATCCATGAAAGAAAACCTTAATTAAAAACATTATAGCAAAGAGGGGTTTTGTGGTATATTTTGTATAGCCTCAAGCAATGCTAAATTGTCCAGCTAAATTTTGTTGGGGTTTTAATGTTTATTTTTTTATTTATGTGGTTCTCCCCCCTGCTACTACTGGAGGTAAACAATAATGCATATATTTTGATTGTCTGAGTCTTAGGCAAACACAGGAGTGGTTTACCACACTGTTTAGGGATTAATGGAAGGTCTGAGGAAGAGTGGAGCTCTGTCAGGGCTGTTAAGGAGGTAGATGGCTGTGTTCCCTCAGAAAGGAAATTCTGGAAAAGAAAACAGGGTTGGAGAGGGCATTTCCCTTCCTCAGAAAATTCCTCTTCCTGGAAATTTTCAACCCTTTTGAAGGCCTGCCATGTGGCCAGTCCCAGAAAAGATTGCTAGCTGTTTGGTATTTTCTCCAAGATTATGGAAGATTTTATTTTTTTTAATATCAGTAGTAGTGTGCCATATAGGACTCTTCCTGAAATTAACTGGTGAATACTCTAATCCCTGTAGAAACAGATTTTTTTTAAATAAAGGAAATTATCACAGAACCAAGAAAACAGTTGATGTAATAAGAAGTAATTACATTGGGATTCATGAGAGTAGAAAGAATTATTAGACAGCAGAGAGACCATGTGAGAATCACAGAAGGAAACCAGAGAGGAAATAACAAGAACACAGCAATTATTTCTTAAACAATTTTAAATGAAGTCCATATGTTTTATGGGATGTGGTGTATACAGAAGCTGCAGGATAGAGGTTAAAAAAAGGACTGGATGATTTTCTTGGAAGTTGCAGTAGTAGTCCAGATTGCTTGTTGAATCACAATCTTTGTGTGATTGATTGATCACAGCTGATTGATTAGACCATGACACAGAAAAAAAAAGTGTCAGAGGTTCATCAGCCTTGCAGAATTTATAACTTCAGCTGACAGAAACAACATGGATGCATTTATACTTTAATTAGCTGGGGAAAATCACATCAAGTACAGGGAGCTATGCCAATTTACACTAAAAGAGGAATTAATCCTTGATATTTTGGATAATCACACTTGAATGAAAACCTATAAATATTTTTAGCACTCTGTATTCTAGTTGCATTATTACATACAGTAAATTAAATAAACAAGTAATGTAATTCAAAACCTATTATGAGGGCTTGTATCCTGTTAACTGGGTCTGAAAATAAAAGGCAGCTATTATGCAAATGTAACACACCCTTGAATTAATTATATATTTTAGATGATTAATCTAACCCATATATTTGTTGGTTGCTCCACTCTTTTTTGTTCCTATTAGTGATCAGAAAGGTTTATATTATGAACATGCTTGCCAATCGCTTGACTTACCCTAACATACTGCATTATGTCTCCACAAAGATGTCTCAAGCCTGTGTACACAGAGGTAAAAAGGCAAAATGAATTCCTGGATTCATGCATTTTTATGTTTCACTTGAATACAATGATTATGCACTGTTAATACAGATTTTTTCAACATTGACCTTTTCAGCATGCAAATAAATCATCTCCCTGCACAGAGCAGTCAACAGGATACAGAGTGATCGATTCAGGAGAAATTCTTGAAAACTTCAAGTAAATGCTTTTATGGAAAAGTTTGCAGATATAGTATGGTCCAATCTGATGTGTGAGATGTGCTCATGAAGCATGCAGTTGCACTGCTGTAGTCTCTGCCTACCCATCATGTCTATAGCCAAATGGTAATTCACTGTTTCTGTGGTTGTTAGAGCATTTCTATTTGAGAAGAAAAGCAGATGACTAACAGTCCAAACTAGATGATAAATAAATGCCTCTATTTTTCACAGATTTATGGACTGTGTCATAACTGCTGAGGTGTGATCCTTTCATAAACCAGATATTTCCATGATGAAGGACAGAAATAACACAAAGATAGGAATTCTTTGTCATAATTTATTGCAAAAAATGTCTCCTAGTATCTCCTAGATCCCTGCATTCCTGCAGTCAAGAAGCCTTTATTTCTTCTACAAAAGGCAGGCTTAAAATTTTATAAATGTGATTTGCCCATCAAGGAGGCAGATTCAACTTCAGCTGGTTTATTGTTGTGGGGTAGGACAGAAAAATGTCACTTATGTTTTTTCCAGGGTCCAAATTTTCTTTCCCCTATGAATTCTTGTCTTTGACCATTTTAAGAACATCTGGGGTCAGTGAGTTCCACTGCTGGAGAACCTACTTGTGAGGGCAATAGTGAGAACAGGTCCTGAATTTATTTTAGGGGAATAAGGAGAAAAAGCGACAGAAACACCGAAGTTCCTGATATTTGCTGATCAAAAATAACAGCCCTGAGAAGAACAAAAACATGGCCTATCAAAAGGAGGTCCTGTTTTTTAATCACTAGAGCTCCAAACCTCATCAGTAGCTGCTCCAGATGGCAGCTGCTAATGCTGCCATTGTCAATCAGCTCTCTTGTTGGAGCCCAGGTTTCTATCAGAAACATCACCTGAAGGTGACACAAAGGTCAGTCCTCTGTGCTGGTGAAGTTCAGCAGTTGCTAGACAGACAAGATAAAATAATTGTATCCATTCTTCCTGGAAAGGTGAAGGAAAATCCCTGTGACACTAAGTTCGCTGTCTGCTGAGACATCACGGTGTCAGTCTCTGACCTTGCACAAGAAAGGCCTTGCTTTTCTGGCAGCAGTGATGCACTGGAGGTAACATGGCTTATCATTTTTTGCTGCTAACACCTTATGCCTCTTGTCTTGTCAGGAATAAAAGTGGCAAGGTTGAATTTCATAATGCAGAACTAAAGAAAATAAAGAACTATTCATAAAAGTGCAGCCACAAATGGATTTGACTGCAAAAGCTTTTAAAATATTTTATTTCAGTTTGTTAATAATTGTATGGTGAGTCCTTCTCTGAAATTAGAAAGACCATATATAATATGCTGCTTGCATTTAATTAGAACAGTTTATAATACTGCTTGTATGAATGAATAGCTTTGGACAAAATACAGTTGAGTTGTTCTTAATTTGGTCACTGGAGAACTGCCACTTTTTTTCACTTACAACAATAGAAAGAGTGAAAAAAATTATTACAAAAGTGGCTGGCCCAGAATCTCAGCTATCGCTAAGCAGCTCTCAGAACAGCCTGGGAATGACAGTGTGTGGGCATATAAATATAGACTTTTCACTCCTGTGGATGTCTGTGTCAGGATGGTTCTCCATATTTCCCAACCTCTATTTTTCTTGTAGCAGTTAGTAAATGCTTAAGTCCATCAAAATACTGAAAAAAAACCAAAACCAAACCATGAAGGTGTAAAACTGAATTGAACTAAAACCAAAATAGTGGGGTTTTTTGTTTTGTTTTTTTTTAAGCATTGGCAAATGGGCTGTAAAATTTCTATGCTTATCTAGGACAATGAGTACCTGTAATGAGTTTGCCTGAGTATTTTGTATGGTTTACAAAAGAACACTGTACTAAACTGAAAGCAGCAAAACCAAAAATATCTAGAAAAAATGCACTGTATGGTATGTGAGAAAAATCCTTCTTACTGTAGCAAGATGCATGGTGAAGCCAGAGAGAAATTATCCCACACATATTGTATACTAAAAAGTACAGAACAGCAAGATAATACAGGTTGCTAAATTATAGTCCTCTAAATTAGCTGTGTTGAAATGCATTAAACTAGATGAACTCTTCATGATAAGTATTATCTCCTATGGCAGAATGTTTCTAAGTAGAATAAAGAATCCTTTCCCTGAAGGGACCAGTTCTGCTTTTCAATATCAAAAGACACTATGCACATCTCAGGACAGACCTTGGCAACTTTTGTGCTCACAAGGGACTGCATAGCTGAGGGACATGGTGCTGACAATGCTAATCTTGGCAATATAACTAATAAAGTGCTTGTTTTCAGCATTTTCTAGCATTACTGTGCTCTCTGAGACCTGCAGATGTGTTCCTTTAATTTTTTTCAGAAGCTCAGTTAATCCCGTGTCTAATCTCACTTACACAGAAATGGTGGAGAAGAAACAGCCTAATGCTGCAGTCTTTGCCAGAGATAAGCACCCTAATTCTCTCTGTTATGCTGACTTCATGCCAGTGTTACTTCCTAACTTCAGTGTAATTCCCTCTACCCCCCATGAATAACTGGTTTGGCAGAACACATGAGCGGGTCCAAGCGGGGATGATTGCAGGAACTTTGTGCATTTGCTGTATTATTCTTACATTGAAAGTATGCAGTCTGCTTCAAGCATGTCCCCCCCTGCCAAGAACAGGGTAAGCTGGAAATGCCTCAGCTGAGCAGCAAACGTGTTTACCATTGCACACAGGTAATGCTGTCATCTCAAGTAACTCCAAACAAATCATAATAACTGATTAAATCAGTGTTTCTTTTACTGGGAACTCTATTTCGGATTATTTAATCAGAACCAGAAAGCTTTTCTAATGAAGAAAAAAATTGACATTACACTGAGGCACCACCTGGAAGAATGTGTTTTGTTTACTAGGCATAAGAGTGTTGAAGGGCAGCAGTAATCCCACCCAGGATGGTGAATGAGCCAGGCTGATGCTCTAGTTAGCAGTCTTCTCTGAAAAAATTCACTTCACTGCTTTTTCTCATTGTTAGAGTCTGGGCACTGAAATGAAAACTGAAAACAGTCTGTAGCCCTTCTCCCTCCTGTTTTGGAAAAATACTTGGTGAATCATTAAACAGAATATTTCATTCCTTTACCCTTGAGAAGCTGGATGTTTTTAACAAGCCAAGATTGGAATATATTGTATATCTAAGTGATTTTATATTACCTTGTTAGTTTTATGGGCTTAAATGTAATTTCAAAAATGCAAGAAAGAGAATAAGCAGAGAATACAGCAGAGTAATCTGTTTTAGGAGAAGGAGAAGGAGAAGGAGAAGGAGAAGGAGAAGGAGAAGGAGAAGGAGAAGGAGAAGGAGAAGGATTTCTCAGACATACGTTGAATGTCCTACAGCTGTCCAATGTCATTGAGGAAATCATTTTTCTTGGAGCGAGACACAATAAGTTCTGTTCTTATTTAACCTTCCCACTGCCCCATTGCTGGGCTGGCAGCAATATGATCTTCATCCCATTGTCTCATACTCAGTGGACAACATGTATTTTGTCTTATCAAGCTGGCATGAATGCAAGATACTAACCATGTTCCATCATGCTGCTTTTCACTACAACCAACCCTTAAATTTTCGCACCTTTTAGAATTCAAAAAGTAGGAAAAAATAAATATCTCTAATGAAAAAAGTTTCTTTTTTAAATGACTACACACTTTTCCCAGATTTTGCAAGCAAAGGGTGAAAATTGCACGTGACCTCTCTGTGTGGTTACCTCCATATAAATAAGATACAACATGAAAATTATTGTAATCTTTGTACAGATATCTTCTGACCCTTGAATATGCAGAATGTTGCCCACAGCAAGAGCAGTCAATTCAAATGTTAATTTTCCCTATTGAATAGCACTAAGAAGCAGAAGACTGTTAATAGCTTCTGAGAAAGCATATGAATAGACAGAGTTTGAAGATAAAAGAACAGTCCCAGGATCTGGAAAAAAACCACCCATTAATCTGTAACAGCAAGTGGGAGGTCTTAATGAAGAAGTATTGGACAGACTCAGATGCTCACATGTGCACCCTATCTAACAGCACAGCACAAATAAAAAGGTATCAAAATTGCTGTATTCAGACATGTCTGTCAGCACTGCAATTATGTTTTTAAATGAGGACCAGCTAGATCACCATGCAAGATCACAACAAATGTTGATCTAATTCCATGCTTCTAGAGGTGAGTAGCCTCTGGCTGGCTGGCCATAATCTTTCTTCTAACCCTCCTGGTTTTGGTCTTAATGGTCTGTTTATACCAGTATGATTAAAAAAATGTAATTTTTTTTTTTTTTTTTATGTAAAGCACATGTTTTGGTGGAACCAGAATTTTCTTGGATATGAGAAGTACTTAGAGGAGAAAGCAGGCATGCATAGGAAGAAGTAACCACTTTATGGAACAAATTGGAGTAGTTAGTAATTTTTATGATTCTTGAAAATGTGATATAATGCACAGTATTAGGTCAATATTGCAACATATGTCATGTGCTATATGACACTGTGAATGAAGTAGCATGCACTGAAAATTGGAGCTAAACAACCATTTTGCACACACGATTTTTAATTGTATCATAAACTCTCAAAGTTGTTTAACACTAATTTAAGTATTGCATTGGAAGCTGTGTTCTTTTTGACTCTTTTTTTTCCTCCTTTGGACTTTTGTATACTTGATCCATGTCTTCAGATCACCCTGAGCCTTGTCATGCATTGCTCTGTTTATGTGCTTTAACTCAAAACAGTGTTCTGGGTTTATGAAGTCAGTTGACACAGCCTTTGTAAATATTCCTCTCAGTGCAAAAAGAGTCTTTGTGACCAAAACATGGGGTTGGTTTCACAGCTGTGTAAACAGAGTACTTAGGGGGAACTTATATTCCATTTTTGACTTTGCTGTAACTGCTGATATCTGTATTGAGTTGTTGTGTTGACATACAGGCTAATATTAAATTAAAAAACCCTATAAAATGGCTAGGTTTCTGTTCAGCAGAATGAAGCAACATGATTTGAAAATTCCATCACCAGAGAAGCTATCAAAATCGACATACTACAGTGTCTCAAAGCTTCAAAGCACTAACAAAAATAGCTGTATTTGTGTTAATACCCTATAGTCAGCAAACTCATATTCCCACAATGAGCTTTGCAGTAGGCCTGAAGATGACTGATCTTCCCTGGTAGTCAAGAGCTTTGGATTTAATTATGTGTAATTCTGCATCTTTGAGATTCTCCTGGGTAAATCACTTTTTCTGTGTGCTTTGGTTTCCTATCCATGAAATGACCATTGCCATGAAGTCAGTGGTTTCCTGGTGGTGCTGTGTCATTAGAGCAGCAAGTAAAGCTCTCCAACATCCACTGCTGGCTTGCTGTACATGGGATGGGAGGGGTGGAAATATCGACAGCTGGTGAATGCCACACACAACTCTTCACACACAGCTGTGGCGTTCTGTTGAAGCCAGTCACTAGAAGTATATACCAAGTCTTTATTTCTGCTGTTTGATCCTGCCAACACCTATAAATAAAGACTTGCAGCCCAAACAGTTTCATCTGGGGAAAAAAGAAAAAAAGAGGGAAGTATTTGCTCACAGAGTTTCTCTTTAAGTAAATGTCAGACAAGTCAACATGGCAGACATGTCTCTTAGGTACTCTCAATTGCATTGGGGCAGACAAGCTCATTTGTATCTGAAGAATGAAAATTTGACTGTGGAGGACCTTGTAGCATTTGCTGTAGCTGGTGGCCAATAGGAAGAGAAAAACTTGTCTTGAAACAAACTTCATTGTGTTGATGAATTTTTAAACCTTAATATTTATGCTGGATATTGTTATGAGAAAGGGTAGTTAGAGGTGTGGTATCAGGTTAGAATGTTTAAGAACTGCATGGTGTTTTGAATTTTTCACTGCTTTGACATAGATATATTTTTCTTGTATATTCTCACTCCACGCCTCAGTTTACTAAATAGCATTTGTAATGCTGATTTGTCAGATATAGAAGTTAAAAATAAAAGGAGACAAGATTTGCATATTACAGTTATTTTATAAACACTAAGTAATAATAATGAAAGATATTTCAAGTACATTCCTTCTCTTCCAATTAAAATTCAATAAAAAGGCCTTAACTTTGAAAAACTTTGAAATAAAAACAAAATAAACCCAAAAAATAACAGAACAACCCTGTTCTGTTCATTTGAAGACAGAGACCTCTATTTTCTGTGATTTGTAAAAAAAAAAATCTATGATGTGCCTGTCCCATGCTTAAGAAGATAAAACTTCACAAATGTTGTAAAGAAATTGGTAGACTAATCTGGTAGACATACTTCATGTGAGAATCAAATACCCTTTATTTTGCAGAAAAAAATGAATATGCCTCCAGATCCAAGCTGAGGGGTAGATGGTTGACCTCATTTCACAAGGGGATACATTTCCAAATGTGGTCAAAACAATGTTTTGGTTTCCTTGAAGAAATGAACTCTGAGAAGATTATATGGCAAGGCAGGATGCAGCTTGGACTGAGAGATCTTGTTCTCAAAAGAAGAAGCACTAAGGAAGCAAAAGTTGTTTTTGGAGGAGTTATTGAGAGTGCATTTTATAGAGTTATCTGCTATGCAAGTTTTGGATCATTGTCAAGGCTTCCTATGGAATCTTTCTAGATTTACCGCAGACAGTTGGTAGGTTAAATCTGATTGCTTCATTTTCTCATTTAAAACTGCATTTTTCTGTATAGGAACTAAAGCTGTGACAGAAACAAAATTGGCATTTGGCTTTTCAGTAAGTAAAGGCATCTGCAATCCATAAAGGTAGCAGTGCCAATATTGGCATCTGTCTTGTTTCTGGTCTCACAGTTCTGCTGTTGAGAGCAGTGTGTATTACAGCCCTGCTCTCTGACACAAAAATTGCTCCATTCCCTGGAAGAAAGGTTTGTACTGTTATGTTGCCAGTTTTTGTTGGCAGGCTACTGGTGTCAAAAGGGACATAAAATGAACAACTAGTACGGATTCCTCAGGAAGCCCATAGGAAATGTCTGTGGCTTGAGGGTCTTGTTAGCTCTGCCACAGCATAGGCACCATCTCTGACATTCTCAGCTGTATCTGTGCACATCCACAGATGCATCACAGCATTCCCTTCTAACAGCTTCTCTTGTTATTAGGCTGTAACGAGATGAGAGGTGTCAAATTGTGTATTCTAATTACAAAGATCTTCTAAAAAAAGAAACATCTACCAGAGTCTAGTAAAATGGAAGTAGTAGTCAAAATTTTGAACAGTATGATTTTTCTCCTTGATACTGGGTTTTCCAACCATCATCCTTTTTTTTGTGTCCATAATGATTTTGGTCTCTGAGATTGGGCACAATATGTATGATTTAAAAATCTCTGGATTGGTATTGATGCATTTTAATTTAATGTTTATAAACCACCTGGCATCATCATTATGCTGCTTGGTATGATGGTTTGAATGAAGTCCATGGGCCTCTTTCCTTCCAAAAGGATCCTCATGTGTTTAATGCAGCTGGAAGACAAAGCATATCTTACACATCAGTGGGGCTTATATATTCTGTGTGTCTGAATCATAACGCACTGTGCAAGGAATTGTGAGTTAAAGGGAAATATTTCAAATAAAATTGGTTGAATGGTCTGTTCTGGAACTTGCCATTTTAGGCTACCAAAACTGCTAGATATTGTGATCTTTGAGCAGCTGTCTCCATTGCAAGATTTGTCTCTTCTACTCATATGTCCCTCTGAAATGCCTGCAGCAGTGATGACCAAGTAAAAGAATACTGCCCTAGTTAGACACATTCTCTGCCTTGTCAACTCTCTTCAGTATTTCTTCTTACACTAGATGTTGCCTCCTCCATGACAGCTTATCTATGTACAGGCTTTCCTTTCATGAAATATCTTTCTGTTTATTCCCTTCATTTTTTTCCGAACCTCTTTTACTACTAAATTTGCAAAGTTGCAAGTTAGTGAAGATGCATGAGCTTAAGCTAAAGAGTAGGAGCAACTGGACAAAACTAGGGAGTCTTACATACCTGAGAATATTTGCAATATGCAGTTAGCTTTCCTGTGCACAAGATGTTTGGTGTCAGTGGCTGCATGCACTCTATAGAGATGTGAGTTTTGGGAATGCACAAGGACTCTCATGTGAATTAGTATTGACAATGATCTCTGTGACATATTGAGCTCCTTCACAAAGTGAACTGGCTACAAATCTTACTCATCCTTACAACAAAAAGCAGAGTCTACTCAGAGTGAATCATTTGTGTCTGCTCAGGCACAGCCAGATCATGTCAGCATAAAGTTGGGAACAAAACATGGAGGTGGCTGCAAGGAAAGTGCTCCATAATCACGACTTAATGCTTTGGGTCCTCTGAAGATTTTTTATTTTACCTTTCCTCCAATCAAAAATGTAGCTGGAGTTGTTCCATCAAGTTAGAAATATGAATGGTCAGGTAATTCAACATCTCCATAGCCTTGAACCTTTGCTTGAAGTGCAGCAAAGTCCTGCTACCTTGATACAAGCATGTGGGAATACAAAGATTTTTGGATGAAGATTAAAGCAAAAATAAAGGAATTTTTTTTGAGAAGGAAGATCTTTTTGTATCTTAGATTTGTCTTTCAGTGAAACTTTCTACTGAACTGATATTTTCAAAGATTTCTGTGTAAGTAAATCAATTATTTTTTTAATATTTTGCTATATGATTCAGATATTTTAAGTATGTTTGTGATATACTGTATAACAGCTATTGGATTCAGCTACCCCCTTAGCTAAAAAAAATAATTTTAGATTTCTTCAGAGAAAGCACCCAATTGTATCTTCTTAATACACATCTGCTTTAGAAATCAAATTACCTTTGATTTATTTTGTAAAGCAAAAATAAAATTCCAGGTTGTACTAATGCTGTGCAGAGAATTATTTTTCTTGAAGGATTAGTAGTATTATCTACAGATATTGGGTATCTGAAGTAAAAAGTTGTCCAGGGAAATATGGGAAGCTTATGCTGCAAATTCAAGACTGACATTTATTAAGAACTTTGGGTACTGCAGATATTTTCATTAGGTCTTGGAGAATCTCAGCAACCAAGCAAAAAAAAAAAACCAAAAACAAACCAATCCCCCTATAATTTTTTTGCCTCTTATGTTTATACAATGCAAGCATTATTTTTAAGAAACCTGCTAGATGACCAGCATGGACATATTCTAGATGCAGCTTTGCACCGGTGCTGATGGTGAGAACATAGTCTAAACCACAGAAATATGTACTGATTACTGATCTCATCATTATGCAGTTTTCATTAGCAGCAGCAGTACAGACTAAAAGAAGAATACTCTTAGAGTGCAATTTCTCAGAAAACTGACACTGGAAGTGGTTTAAGTATCATGAAATATTATTTTATATGAAAAAGCCTACTGTTCTCCAACACTGTACTGAATTCTCCTTCCAGATTACCTGCCTGTATTCTGTTGTTCTCCCTAGTCTTGATGACAAGCCCTCTAAAGACATTCTTCTGTGCACAGTGCCCTGGTTCAAGTACTGCCATACAAATAGTGACATAGACTAAAAATAAATTGAGGACCAACATAAAATTGTTCCTGAATTCTGAGAGAAAAAAACCCCACCAAACATTGGATACATGTAGCTGAATAGAGGGTTTAAACGTGCAATCTGGGTCGTTCAGGATCTTTGCTTCAGGGAATTTCACTTTCATGATGGTCTGAGTGAGATGTAGCTTGATCTTGACAGGGATCTTTTGCTTTTTGAAATCGCTTTGGTAGTGTACATGAAAGTGCTAATGCACACTGAATGTCACGGAACAGATGACACTTGCTGAGCATATCAGGAGTAAAGATGAAAGACTGGACAAAGCCAAATTCAGCTGACACTTGAACATGACTGCTGGAGACAGCTCATCTTTCAGTTTATGTAGCAGAAAGAGGAGCTCACCTGGCAGTAGATCTGAACTCAAATAAATACCAATTCAGACTCATAAACCTTCCCTTACTGAGCTGGCCACAAGGCACATTGACAAGGCAGACAAAACATTCCAAATGCACCTAGCTGTGCTGCAAATTTTCTGTTCAGAACTAGAAGACTGCTGGGGGTAGGAGTACTGAAATACTCAGCTCTCACAAAAGTCCAGTGATTGAAAGGGAGTGTTAAAACCCCTCCATGTAGAAAACAGAGTTCACCTTTGAATATTCTTTCTTCAAAGGAAAAAATGATAGCATTATCTTCTATGTGTTTTAAATTTCATTTTAAAAACTCTAAAATTCTATCTTTATCCATTATCTTTAGGTTTTCTGTATAGTTACTGAAAGTGTGAAACTCTCCTGATGGAGACATACAGCAATAATTCACCTTCAGTTTTGTTGAATGCCTCATTGTTCTTGGATAATGAAGCAGATAGAAAGATAGAGTGGGAAAATTTCAGACCTACCTTTTCCATAACTTTGAATTTTATTAAACACATTTCTGCTCTGTTACATTCCAAGATATCAGTTAACAAATTAAGTTCCAATGAAAACACTGAGAGTTTTTAGAGCATATTTGGATTTAACTAGAAATAATTCAAGATATAATTTTTTTTAATGCTACCAAGATGGGGGTTTTAGGGGCTTAGGTAAGATCAGATATTATTGTAGCTTTCATAAAGAGTCTTTATTGCAAAGTTAATTTTCAACTGTTATTTCAAGTTCAAACATGCTGTATGGAGGTTCAGATAGAGTCCAGTGTAATTCCACAGGCTGCTGTGTGTTCCCTGAGCTGTGAAGTGCTGGACAACCTGTAAAATGCAATCTGACAGCTTTCTGCCCACAGCCCTCCACACCCATTCCTGGTTGCACACCTTGATGTTTTTGCACCAGACATCAATGGTCTTGTATTTGGGCTATGACTGCTCTGCAACCAACTGGAAAGCCTCTTTGCCTTCCTTTTGATGACACATCTCATCATAGCAGGAAATGTTTATGTCCAGTTGTGGCATCCTTGTGCTCCTTGAAAGGAAGGGAGGTATTTCATACAGTCCTTACTGCTGCCCCTCAGCATCATCCAGCCTTGTGTCTCCCCCGTGCCTTGAGTTAAATGGAAAATTAATCCTGTTTGTCTTTCCTACAACAAGGACCAGCCTAGGTGGACAATCAGGGCCAGTGGAAGACAACAATCTTTTTTAAGAATTCCACTGAACTTCATTGATGCTGATATCAAATTTTTCCCAAACACAAACATTAATACAAATGAAATCAAAGAAAAGACTAAGAATGCAAATTCTGGGAGTAATCTTAAAAAGAGACTCGTAACACTGTTCACATTAGCACATTGCAGTGCACTTTTTCTTCAGCACAGCTATTTTGGGAATGAAAACTTTTTGCTTGTTTGAGACAGCAGTTTGTTTTCTATATTACTATTTCAAAAGGACAACTGGAGGGTAAGTTGCTACTCAACAGGCTTCTTTTTCTATCTCAAAGACTCACTGCATTACTTTACTAAGTGCTGTGCTCCAAGGCCATTTGTACTTGAGGTGAACTTTGCAGTATTGGTCCTTTTCCAAACTTTAAACATGATTACTTTTTTTGATGCTGTGATTTAAAGTTCTTGAAGAAAACTTGAAGTTATAAAACCCCAAGTAAAGACTTAACATCTTACTAAGAAGGAATGCAACACACTCTTTAGCAAGTTCCACAGAAGATTTTAAAGAAAGATATCTGCCTTAGAAAACTGAAAAGAAAACCAAACCAAACCTACAATCCTTAAAGAAGTAGCACTACATTTTCTTTGGAGAGGAGTCTCAAGATAAGTCCCTAAGAAAAAATAAGCTGCTTCCAAACACTGGCCTCTCCAGAAGACTGCACCAAAACAAATATCCTTTATATCTCTGAATTGTTACTTTACATAAACCTACAGGTATTTTAATGCATAGGATTAGGGATTAGGGAACCAGTAAATATGGTCATTTTAGCTTGAATTTTGGGATACTGATCTTTGTACTTGGATATCACTGCTTCAAACCCTCCCTGGAAATGGAAGCCCGGGTGTGATTCCTTAAGGAGTATGGCCAGGAAAGAGTATGAACATATTCCCTTATCAGCTCTCTGACTTGGTATCACATTCAGAGCTTTTAAGAGAGTATTTTCATCTTCATTTTCTTTTTCTTTTAGGGAGCAATGTCACAGGGCCTCACACTCTTTTTTCCATATTCTTGAGATAGGACTCAGCACAGAGTATCATCTCCTCTGTGTAGCTCTCTTTCTAACCTTACCTTTCCGTCTTCCAACAGCATGTTTGGAATGGAAGTAAAGCGTTTTCTTACTCTTTCATCTTCCTGCAAACTCCTCTGCTCATCACAGTCTCAGAATGTTTCTCTGTGCCTCCACAGAGCAGAGTGACCATCTCCCTGCTTTCCAACCTGATTTTATCCCCATGTCTTGCTTACAGCTTCTGAGTGTAGTAGGTGAATGGAGAAGGAGCCCACTGAATGCAGGGCTGTCCATCATCCTCACTTCCTGTCTGTACCCTGAGCCTGGAAACTTTTTAAGGCAGCCTTTTTAACCAGAAATATTTTGAACATTGTTGTTTTTATTTCACATTTTGAATGGAAAGATTGAGGTGGCTTTTGGGCCTTGAAGTTCATTATCACATTTCAAAACCCCTGCTGATAGTTAGTAATATAATTAGATTATTTCAAAGTTTTACATATTTAGGAAAGCTTTTTCCAATAAATTCCAATAGGTAATTGGAATCAGCTGAGAATTGCAAATCTACAAATAAAGGAAGACAGTGAAAGACACAAAGTACACACTTTTACAAAGACAAAGCAAAATCAGATTCATGTCAATCTTAAGCATTCAAGCCTGTTTTTTCAGATGATTGATTTACAGATACACATTTTATTATTCCTTTTTTCTCAAGAACAATAAATATTCTAAACAAGAGATTTATAATAACTTGCTAGGCCATCTGGAAGGTGATTTGGCCATGTACAAGACTGCCAAACTGCTCATTTATATAAATGAACCAGCTGAGCAATAGTCTGTCTAGAAAGATTGCTTTTATTTTTTGTTTTGAGGGGTTTTTTTTGTTGTTGTTGGGGTTTTGGTTTTTTTTTTTGTTTGTTTGTTTTACTACCATCAGATAATCTCAGGAAAAAAAAAAGCCTCAAAAGTTCTAGGAAGACAAACAACTGTCAAACACAAAGAAATTGTCCAGATAGAAAAAGAAAGAACAATAATTTAAGAGAAAATTAGTTCTCTTTAGACAATGAGACCTCTGTTTTTCTGAAGCACATTTAAAGGAAGATTTTTTTAAATGGAATTTGAGTAGAAAAGAAATATGTAAGAGAAAGTTTGAAGAAAAATGAGCATTTCTATAGTTATAGTTCGAGGTTAATCCACAATACATCAGCATGCCACTGCCACTAAATAGCACTCCAGATCTTTTCCTGGCTCTGATCCCAGCAATTAAAGCAATACTAGAATGAAATAGACAGATGATGTGCCAGAATTCTGACTGGCTTTAAAAAGGGAGGAATTGTACCCTTTGGTAAATGGCAGTGATTTTAATCTCGTGAAGAGCCAGAAATCAGAGAGCCTCGTGACATAGCTGAGACTGTCTGAACCCTGAGGAAATACTTAAAGGGAAATTAAAATGCAACATCTAGTACTTCAGGTCTGAGCAAAGCCCCACTCTCCTGGGTATTTGGCTTACAGAGGAGGAAAGCTTTCTAATTATGACATATACAGGTTTGTTTGACAAGAAAATTTGGGCAGAATTCTGCATACTTTTGGTCTCATCTTGGATGTCCTCAGCCCTCTAAAACTTAGAAAAGGAATAAGATAAGAACCAAATAAAGAGTATGAGCATTTCAAGTGAGAACATGCTGACATTTCCCCCAAGCCCATATAGGATGAAACATCATAAACACTCATGATCATATTGAATTATAGATGCTGTTTTTACTTTATATAAGCTTCATTTATATAAAGTACAACAACCCCCATCTTGCACTTTCCATCCCCCAAAATCACACAGTCCTTCAGTTTTAATAAGTCATAAAGTCATTTAGCAGCAAAAAAAAAAATATAAAAGAATCATCTGGATTATAGCATAACTGTTCTGTTGCTGTTTTAGTCGTCAGATCAGGGATACCAACCAAGCAGAATCGAGCTGTTGTTTTCATCACAATGTATTTTTCTCATGAGACAGTATCCTTTGAGATAAGAACCTGACAGGTAAAATTACTTAGTATATCACCATAAATCTTCCCTGTTTTTTTTCTTCTATAACCCTCAATTATGAAGTGATGAATGCTTGCATAAGACACAGTACATTCACTTCATTTTCCAAGACTAAATTTAAGTCTCTTGGCTTGTAATATTTCACAAAGTCTGACACTTTCTTTTCAGCAAGTAGGTTAATAATAACACAATAAAGCAATTTTTATTATCAAGCTATGATAATATATTGCTTTTGCATGTAAATTATAAGTGTCTATAGCATCTCCTCACTGACAATTATAAAATAACACTGGGCACATGCTGATTGATTAATTTCAGATTAAATCATATTTATCTCATTTAGATTAGATAAAAAGGGAACTGATGTTGGATCAGTCCATTACAGAAAATGAAATTCACAACATGTAAAGTAAGTATCTACTTTTAAAAGTGTTTTTATTGTTATTTATAGAGAGATACAATATCACAGTGATTAAATTAATGGTTTCAAGGCAGTGATGAGTAAGTTGCTGGTTTCATAATACTGATTAAGTACGAATAAGTTTCTGAGACTTTTGCAGGTCTTCCCTAAATCCTTGCCCAAATTCATGACATGTTAGCATGCTGTGAATCTGATGATATCTTACCGGAAAAGCCATAAATAAACTACAGAACTTCTGACCCCCTGGGTGTTCTGGCTCTCAGCAGAGGTGAAAAGTTCTTCAGGAAGCCATCAGCAGAAGGAAAAGAATAATTTCAGAAAGTTCAGCCTGGTTACAGAAAAATAAATCTGAGACCTTACTTAAAATTGCATGACATCTTCTGCACATGTCCCATTCCTAGGGATGACTGACATGAACAATGTGTCAAGGATGACTGACATGAACAGTGTGTCAAGGATATCGTTATGTTTAATCTTGTCATTCAGATGTGATAGATGTTTTTCTGATAAATAAACTTCAGCCTGTAAAATCTCACCTTGCAGGACTCTCCAAACTATTAAAAAGATCAGATATCAGCAAGAGGCCAAGAGGCCATTGTTTGCAAGACAATTGTTTTTGAGGTTACAACATCTTAAACTATTTTCATTGACAGTTTTTTTATGCTTCTTGAGATGACCACTTGCTGTATCTTTATGTATGCACAGCTCTGTTTTGCTCTGCCCTCGGATTATGGAAATCAAATGGCACTTCTCCATCTGCTGTAAACTGCTATTTGTAGATCTTTGGGTACAACAGTATAATAAGAGCATGCAATTATCTCACTTTGTGCAGATTAAGAGTTGTAACATCATATCAGTACCTCTAGTAATTATGATCTATGGAATTGTTTATGTTTGAGTTTTCAGCAGCTTGCCTGTGTAAGCCAGGACCTGCCTTTCACCATTTTCGTGTTCAAGTCATGGGTGTTGCCCTTGTTTAATAAGTAAGAAGATAGTGGATGTTCTTATCTAAATAACTTCTAATGGCTTCAGAAGGTTTCACTGCCTCAGTTACTCAGTGAAGCCCTGCTACAAAAACTGCAGAGCAGAGGCAACCTCTGAGTGAACCCTAGACTATGGTTACTTTTTCTGCTCCTACTGAGAGAGCAGACTTTGAGAAAACCATGTTCTGTGATGAGACCTCATCCAGGGAATGGTCATAGAGAATCTGCAAGTAACTTTCCAACTTTCCACTCAGCATTAAGAGGTTCTTGAAAACTCCCACGAAGGGAAAGGGATATGTTTTGTAGTCATTGGATAGAAGCTACAGTTGGTAAAAGTGTGAAGAACTCCCTGAAAATCTGTCACATGGAAATTGCTTATTATTATGCACTGTAAGTAGCTGCAATGTGTAACAGTTATGCAAATGTGTCCAAGAGCAATAGGACAGCCATGTGATGTTTCCAAAGGTTTATAGAGGAATTCCAAGCAGGGAGAAGAAAAATCAAATGTCTCTCATCTGCAGATCTGAAATTCATATGAGAAAAAAATTCCAGGCTTCAAAAAAATTAGTTACCTGGTACTAAGCAAGGAGGTGAAAAAAAATACCATTTTAAATTTGGCACTGGTCTATTGACAGCTTCGAATATAAGTTTTAGGAATGTTTTCCAAATTCTTTTACTGAAGTACCGACCATAGCTTGTGTATAGAAATGCACAATTGTCTGCATTTGCATGTGCAGCTAACACAATTATTAAATCCATTATGTCAATTTGCAATGGATACAGGACTAATGATTTATATATATTGATAATTCTTCATCCAAACAGAGGTGTATATGTACATTTTGTCTTTTGGCTAGAAATCCAATGCAGTTAAACAATTTTAATACCCCCTGTGCAGCTGACAGCTTCTCTGATTATTTTGCTCATGTAAAACATTCTTTTGCATACAATTTTGTAATTTGAGTCAAGATATGTAGCAGGCTGAATTGCTGCCAGTATAGTCCAGGGTAAGGAAGCAAAAAGGGCCTTTGCATAATATCCACAGATGTTTTATTCATCTGCACAGTGAAATGTTCAGGTCCAAGCACCCACACATGGAGGGCCTAAGTTTCTACCTACCAAGGGGCCTGGGGGTGAGTTTGGTCTCTAGGCTGTACAAAGATGAGGGCCAATCAGGGAATAGGGAAGGAGTGGCTCAGGGACATAGGAACAGACATAAGAACAGGGGAAGGAGCCAATGGGGTCTATCAGCTTTTTGAGGGAAGCTTCCTGTGTCTCCCTAAACCAGGGAATGCACCCCGCCCCGCTGCACCAGGGTCTCCACAAAGATATACAGTAGAGAATACTGGGGAGATCCTTAGCTGGTATAAATCACAGTAGCTTTATTGATTTCTTGCCTTTTTTTAGGACCTGAAGTATTAGAAAAGTTTTTCTCTCATGTCCATTGTACAGAGCTGTAGAGCCATGCTGATATCTTTGCCTGAGTTGTCTGTGCAGAAGCTTGCTAGTTTATCTCAAGGTTACTAGTGAGGGACTGTAACTTTTTTTTATTATTTCCACAGGAAGTGAAGAGGACAGGTTTTACTTCAGCCAGAATAATAAAGATGAATGAGAAAATGTAACTAAAACCCCATGAAAGCTGACACATTTAATTTGCACTTTAAGGGAAATGTAGTGCTGCTTTTGATAGTGCAATCATTTAAGCATGTGCTTAACTTAGACATTTGCTTTTGATAGTGCAATCATTTAAGCATGTGCTTAACTTAGAAATTAATCAGACCTGAGAATGTGGCAGAGTTTATATACATGTTTAAGTACCTCACTAAATCAGAAGCCTCATCCTCACCACATAGTTTGTCAAATAATGTGATAAATCTAGCTTTCCTTTGTTCAGAAATCACATAAAGCTAGATTTGGCCTTATATAACTGTATTTATTATTAATATACACTTAATGAATTCTTTATACAATATTATGCTGTCTGAATTTCCTGCTTTGGATATATTTTGTCACAGCACTTGTGACAGCTTTTTGATTACCAGAGAAAATTTATGTTGGAATAATGAGGAGTTGAAGACTAACCATTTTACACTAGATAGATAGATAGATAGATAGATAGATAGATAGATAGATAGATAGATACTCCTTTCTTTCCCTTTCTTTCTCCTCTGCTGTCGTGCTGCTCATCCTAATCATTGATACACCAAGGTAAGGATTCAGTTTAGAGCCAAACAGGATGATGCAGACTCAGTCTGTAATCAAATCCACACTACCCACTGCTCTTTTATTATTAAATGTTATTTCCACCTTCATTTTCATGCATAATGTAGCTAGAAATGTTAACACAATTTATTTATTTTAATACAAGGTGAGAGTTCAGCAAAAGTTTAGAATTCTCTGCACAAAAGAGTACTTGGAATTACAGAACTTTGGCAGAAGTTGAGAGGCTTGATAAGCTTTCTGCAAGAAACACTGTCTTCCTTTTGATGGAAATAATGAAGCATGAAAGTACCAGGATCCATTTAGCTATCCTGGAAATTCTTCTTTCTTAGTAGGGAAAAGGTTCTGCTACCCTTTTCAAATTAATGAATAATTTTCTCCTAGACAAGAACTGACAAAGCAGGTCCTGTGAGTTCAAGTGGCTAATGACATTGATATGGGACTTGAAACAGATCTAGGGCCCTTGGTGATATACCCTTTTAAAAATATATTTGTATTTTTGCCAATATACTTTAGCTAGTCCTGAGGATCGCAAGCTATGATGAGGAAAGATGCCTCAGTGACTGAGAATGAATTTGGTAGTGAGGAGACATGTGCTCTATCACTTTTCCTGCCATGGGCTTTGGAGCAGTGATTCAGATGCCTAAAGGCAGCCATCGCCTGCCAATTCTGATGTCCTGGCCTCCAGCTGTTGATGCAGAGGAGCACAGGTTTCCTGTGGGTTGTGTGTCATCACTGGCACCCTGGTGAACTTGTTTTGGACATAGTAGTGTCTCTACATACATGCATGAGACATCCTAAATCTCTCCCTCAGTGAGACTTGAGCAATTATTGGAAGTCATACAGGGAGGTCATCATTCAGTGGACTTGCCAAAACCAAAAGCTGCCTGACTCCATGGCACTGCTAAGAAATGCTTGAAAAATATTAAATACATCTTTGGAGACCCTAAATACCCAAGTATCCCTTTAAAAATGGGACTTGTTCTGCATGTGGGTGTTTATAAGATGCAAGGAAGCAGGGGCAGAAGCATGGACCCAGGCTAGTATCTCTGCAAGGCAGTCTTGAGCACCAGCTTAGGCTGGTGTGCACTGGTATGTCCCCAGAGTGCATCACAATGCAGTGGCTACATGGTTTTGGCACAGATTGCTGGTTGGTAGAGAGTCCTTCTCTTACAAGATGTTGTGAGGTTTAGGCTCTCTAGGAAATAGAGAACAGGAAAAACATTTTCAAAATAGACTTTAAAAATTCTTACTTTCTACTACATCTCAACTGAAGCAGTTCCAGTAAGGGCCTCAGTTGCTTTAGAAATTGTGACCAGAAAGAATATTTTTTCTTCAACGTGCACAGGAGACAGAGATTCCTGGTCTATGCTCGTTAATCTCCATCGTTGCAAGAAGCAGCTGAGGAATTATTTTCAAATGTTTTGTAATATTTAAAGTAAGTTGTATTGAAAAATGTGGTGTTTTTCTTCCTTCATATAAAGAGCAATGTGTTTTGCCTTTGTGACTTTTATCGTGGTTGCCCTAGTTTTCTATTATAGAAGTGAAAGGAATGATTCATGTTCTCTCCCTTTAATTTAAGCAACATGATATTTGGCCTTAATTATTCTCTTAAATATGTTAAAAAAGAATGTGTTTAGAATTTGATAAAATTTCATATTATGATAGGCTGAAGCAGCAAAACAAAGCCAGAATTACGTGGAGCATGACCTTTCCTTGTATGATGTCTCCTTGTATAAAAATAAGTCTCATCAGACTGCGATTTAGATGCCAAGCCAAAGGATGGTAACTGTAATTAGAGGCTTAAAATGGCAAGATGAAATATCCTTATGTTAAATCTAAAATGAAGCCTTAAAAAAAATCAGGAAAATGTTTGATTTTTTTTTCCACTTTATTTATATAGTACCCAACCAACTTACTTCTTATTATATGTCAGTTCTGCAGCATCTTATATTATGGAAATATCCTCATTAGTAGTATTCTGAGTAGAATAATTGGGGTATTATGATTTTTTATTACCTTCTTTAGAACCAGGGAAATGATTGCTGTGCATTTAATATGTACAGGGAAAACATACACAAACATAAAAAAAACACTGTAAGGCTTATTTATATGATAGGTTTGAAAATCTAGGAAAAATGCATCATCTTATTTGCTGCAAGAAGCTTTTGAAGGAAAGTAGAGCATAGAATACAGATTCATTAATCCTGTGTTGGCACAGATTGTTTTACTTTCATACCATTTCTATGTCATCGTACACTTTATTGTTCATTGGTATCTTGCTTATTTTTTTGGTAGCTGCTCAATTATTGTGTGGTTTGCAATGAAACTGCTGACACAGCTTTAACAATTCAAGCTTAATTAAAGTCAAATGCATGAGTAGTAGTATTCTAACAATATGGATAGTCATTTCAGGAATAAGTTTAGGCATTTGCCTTGGAGTAAAGCATGACTAATACCTGTAAGCTAGCAGTGGAAAAATGTAGAGGTAAATTTTGACCATGACTGGAGAAAACAAAAATCCTGTAATCTCAGTAATAGCCCTCTGAAAGGATACTGCAAACACAGTTTAAGATATAAAAAGCTCCCTAACAAGTATAGTGTATCGGGAATAAATGGTGAAATACAAAGAAGAAAGGGAAGAGTCTTCTAAAGAACTAAAAACTTTCCAAAGCAGGGATACAAAATCACTTTCCACCTCCCAAAGAGAGGGAGGTGTATTTTCAGACAATGCACAGAGACTTAAATGAGCAGTTCTTGCTGACTTTCAAGAGATGTCACATGGCTACATTTCTGAGCACAACTTTGAAAATCTGCCCCATAATGTGATGTACTAATTATTGGAAACATCTAACAAGGAATCTGAATTTTTTTAATAATTTTTCCCTCACATAAAGCATTGAGACTGTTTAGATACTTATTGATCCTATATTTTTCACATGAAAATGTTTAAAGTGATTTCTCTCTGTAAACGGGCCAACCCATCAAATGAGATACACAGTTTTACTACTTCCCAAATGTACTCTGTTCGTTCATTTCAATTGCCCTGGACTCTCCATTTCCTCCTTCCCAGCCTCCAGTCTGCCTTCTGAACAAAACACATCCACAGAGAAGATGGGAGTAAGAGCATTCTTCCCAGCATGGTGACCCATAGATCCATAGATCTTTAACCCCTTGCCTCCTTCCTAACCAGATAACTGGGGTACAAAGGTCAGGGCTAAATTACAAACTTTCTAATTTCTCCTTTTCTTGCCTCTTCCTTCTCTTTCCCACCCCTTGTCTTTCAACATTGCTTTAAAATTAAGTATTTTCCTCATTGCTTGTTATCTGGAGTATCAGGAAAGTAAAATAGAATTTTACATTATATACAAGATTTTCTCACCTGTGGATTGGCTGTAAATGGAAAAAATCTTTAAAAGAGAAACTCTGTTAGGAGGCTGAGACTAAAAAGGACTCGTTAACTGCTTCCTTTTGAGAAATACACAATAAGTTTAGAAGCAATCAAATACTGCCAAGGGAAGGTCTCCCATTATTTTAATCTGTTGAAAAATAATTTTCTTATGCAAAATTATTCTGCTTCTTTTTTTGAGACTGTCACTCTCATGATTATAATTCCCCAAGTCAATGTCTGTTATTTATAGCCATACTTTACTCCTGCTGAAAAGGCAGAAGCTTAGATATCTATTCAGTGTTTTCTGGAGACAGAAAGTGAACTGAAAGAACAAAATCAGGAGTTTTAGAAAGGGGGTTTATTCAAAGTAAAATTAATTTTCTGTAGATGCTTGATATCATTTCCCCGGTATGTAAGCAAGGTTTTCTGGTTAAGAGAAAGACAGCAGAATTTTGTGAGTGTAATTTCTATTTGAATTTTAATGAGTACAAATATATAAATTTTCAGGATATTTTTCTTGAGACTTTGTAGGGCTATAGACTTTTCATTTCATTATTGGACAGCCAGGGTATATCAGACAGACACATGTAATGCAGCCCAGCTAGACTTATTGAGCAAGGGAAGTTCTGGTGTAACTCGACATCTTACTATTTGGAAACCAAAAATCATGCCCAAGTGGGTTCAATCCAGCATGCTGTACCTCATATCTGCTCTCCTTATTCTTCCATCTTCCTTCTTGCTTTTCTCTTTCTTTTGGCACCAGTGGTGGAGAGACAGATAATCACAAGATGAAGTTGCACAGCATCTGCTGGTATTTCACACCGTGAAACTCTCCTTGTTGGCCACCTGCCCCAGAATATTTTCACATTCATGTGGCTAAGGGTTTCTGCAAATGCTAGCTGGTGAATCCAGACTATATTGAGTACCTGATACTGCATTCTGCCCTTCTGCTAGTTGTTATGGCTTTGAAAAATTGTAGTTTTAGAAAAAAAAAAAAAAAAAAAAAAAAAAAAAAGACCAAACCCAGACAGAAAAATTTGAAGATAAAGGAAAAAGGACAAATAATAAATTAGTCATTAAGTCATTTTCATCAGACAAAATATTTCTTTTAAGCTTTTATATAATTTCAGTAATACAAAGCTGAAGACCAAATTCATTTCAGGCAAATGTGACAGGAATTTAGAGTAATCTTTATTCTTGCCAGCAGAGAAGAAAACTGACCTGCTCTGTTATGTTGACCCAAATTATAGTTTGGACCAGACATGTGCACAGTGCTAAATTTCCTTATGCAGCTGAAGTCTAAATACTTAGGTCCCATTTCTTGTTGCAGACCTTGGAACCACCCCAATGTGGCTGGCAACTTCTGCTTTTTGGTTTGTGTTCCTGACATTTCTTGTTGTCCCTGTGTATTGCACTTGCATGGCAAGGTTTTAGTTCAGGGGGAGCTACAGAGGTGGTTTCCATAGGAGGTTGCTGGAAGCTTTCCCTGTGTCTGTCAGAGCCTGGCAGGACAGGACAGCCTGTCTGGCAGGACAGACCTGCCACTGGCCAAGCCCATTAGTGATGGTGGCAGCACCTCTAAGATAACAGATTATTCTGTCAGGAGGGAAAAAAACTGTGTGACAGAGAGACAGGAGTGGAAATATGCAAAAGAAACAACTCTGCAGACACCAAGGTCAGTGAAGAAGGAGGTGGAGGTGCTGGTCCAGGGGCTGGAGCAGAGATTCCCCTGCAGCTTGTGGTGCAAACTATGGGAGGCTGCTGTGTCCCTGCAGCCCATGGAGATCCAGATAGGAGCATAAATCCACCTGTAGCCTGTGGAGGACCCCATGCTGCAACATCTGGATGCCCAAAAGAAGGTTGTGACCCTATAGGAAGCAGGTGATGGAGCAAGGTCCTGGCAGGATCTGTGGCCCTGGAGCAAGAAACCCGCCCAGGAGCAGGTTTGCTGACAGGTCTTGTGACCCTGTTGAGGACACACGGTGGAGCAGTCTGTTCCAGAAGGACTGTGTCCTTTGGGAACAATGCAGGCTGGAGCAGTTCATGCAGAGCTGTAGCCCATGGGAAGGACTCAGAGAAAGTGATGGAGGACTGTCCCTTGCAGGAGGGACCCCATACTGAGCAAGGGAAGAGTGTGAGGAATCCTTTCCCTTGAGGAGGAAGGAGTGGTAGAGAAAACATGGAATGAACTGACCACTGGGACTGAAAACATGGAATGAACACCAGGACTGCTGGGATGGGGGTGGGGGAGTTAAGGTATTTGTGAGTAAAGTTAAATCCAGGAAGGAGGCATATGGGAAAGTAGACTCAGTACAGGAAAGATCAATGTACAGTATCTGCTTAAGGACATTAAATGAAATATATAAATATTAATCAAATTAAAGCCGTGGCTGAGGAAAAGCTCTGGCACTGAACTGTTACAGTTAAGACTGAATTACAGACTCTAATGCAACTCTCTGCTGTTGCTCCCTCCATTTCTGTATATTTCATCTCTTTAGTGGCACTGTTTGGTGGCTGATTCCTATCCAAAGGTAATTTAAAAAAAAAAGAAAAAAGAACTAAAATAGTAGCTGTTTTGGTTTTTTTTTTTCTGAATATCAAGAGATAGCTAAACTCAAATTTTTCCCATTATAAGAAGAAAAGAAATAAGGTCTCTTTTCTGAGCAGCTTTATAGAAAAAACTACCGCATGCTGTAAGGTTCAATCCAACACAGGAAGTGTAAAAGTCCTTCCAATTGCTTTTCCTAAATTAATTCTAATCTGTCCCAGTCATGATCCTCCTTTTACCTATGTCTTAGTGCAGTCAGAGCAGATCCAGCAGCAGAAGGATCACAAATTCCTTTCTCAGTCTTAGGCTATTCTAGGATTAAATCACACTGTCTTTAAAGAGGTAAGCCCTTGTTCTCAGAAATAATTCTTAAGCAGTCCAATAGGTCTGCTACGTGTGATTAAGGCTTATTGAAATGAATGAGGATTGAGCATTTTTTCTTGCAATTGTTATTGGTACTTCAATCCCTTTTTACTTAACACTCATACCACCCTTTTCAAGAGTTCTTCCATTTTTGTGAGATATTCTGAACTTTGAATGGTTTCTTTAAGAGGCCACAGGATATTTGGAAGAGATGCTGGTTTTACTGCATTTCAGGGCAAATCATTAATTATATTCAAAGAAAGTATAATTAAAAATCATAGATATTTGTTGACACAGAACTCTATTGCACCTAGCAGACCTTGTAACCTCCATGAAAACTCTTTAGATTGGTGCACTTGGTTCACCCTCTCTGAAAGAAGAATATATCCTTCTGCCAAGCTCATTGAGCTCAGAAATAAATATGTCATGCAGCTTTAGCACACTAGTATTCATGTTACTGACAGTAAAACTTGAGGCATGCTTTATCTATATTTACATGCTTCTCAAAATGAATTCCAAGATCTCAAACTGGAAATTTTTGTTGTTGCTGTTTTGGTGAGAGGTGTTGTGTGATTTTCCTTTATTAATTATCTGTTTTCAAGACCACAGTCTGATTTGTATTTTCCTATTTCCTTCTCAAAACTGTTTTGTGGAATCTCATCAAATACGTTACTGAAGTCAGGTATACTTTAGTACATTTGTATTATATCCAAAAATCTTTGGTTTACATCTCTGAAGGAGACTAATTTGAACTGACAAATTTGTTAGGTTTGACAAGTGCTAATGCACTTAAACTACCTGTCTGCTTTAGTGATCAACTCATCCTGGTTTTAAAACCAAGAGTTTCAGTTTCAAATTTGCCAAGTATTTTTTTTTTTTACCTCCCTATGGGTAAAAATAGATTCAATGTATTCACTTTAAACTTGAATCTATGACATGCAGATTTCAAACCAGCTTCATAAGTCATATGTACCAACTGAAGTACGTTTCATTATATGCTCTTGTTTCTAATGGCTCTTACTATCAGTGACTTCTCGTTGACAAGAAGAAATCAACCACTTATTTTTAAATAACCACATCCTAAATTACTTTGCAGTTCATAGAGCTGCTTCCCATGTTAGCTTCCACAACTGAGTTTTACAGGGAAAAGCACAGCAGACCTGTACTAGGCTTTGTTTGAGGATGAACAGCTCTCCTCTGCTTAGATTCAGTGTTTCCCTGTGAGCTCACCCACGTACATCAGGCCTAATTTGGTCCACTTTATGCAAGTAAGAAAAAAAAAAAGGAAAAAGAAGAAGAAAAAAAAAAAAAGAGAGAGATTGGAATGACTGGGATGACAGTGCACAGTCCTTGCCATCCAGAAGGCAAATCAGCTGGAGACTGAGAGCAGTAACAGAGTGCCAGCTCCTGAGCCCAACTGAGTCTGACAACAAATCCCCACAGGACTGAGGGAGTCTGTCACTGCTAATGACATGGAGGTATTGGCAGCAAAGGTAGCTTTGAGGTGCCTCCTACCTTCCTAGTAACAGCAGGTCTGTTGCTGAAAGCACTGAGAGTCTTGCACATTAGCTATTTATGCAAAATTCAGAGTGTAAGTTAGCAATTTCAGCAGTCATGTTAATTTGGTTTGCACTTAGGAGATTCTGCATAGTTCCCCATGCACAAGTGTTAGAGTTTCAGGGGTTTTTACAAATGTTGTTAGGACTGATGAAAGTTTTGGTTTCTGATTATGATTATGATGTGTCATAGCAATTAAATGCAAAATAAGGATACATAAATCATATGCTACAATAAACCTGTCTCTAAGATAGACATCGCATGTCAGTACAGAGATTTGGAGACAGATAAATCAGTTGTCTAACATGTTAATTGCAATGCTCTCTGAAAATGACTACCTCCATCACCAAAAAGAGGAGATTGTAGCCTGTAGCTAAATAAATAACATATTTATGTGATTGCAGATAAGACATTTTAATTCATTTTGGGATCAGCACAGAAAAGACCTGAGCTCTGTCCTATTGGTTATGTCAAACTCCTTAGAAGATCATAAGAACAGAAGCTATTTTTATTCTTTTCTAAACCAATAGATGCTTCTTCCTCAAAAAAGGCTGAATTTGGCTTACTTAGTTTATAAAGAATTAATTTATTAAACATAACTAGGTATCTATATTGCAGTGAAAACAAACTCTGATTTTGGCAACTTCAAAGTCCAGCATACAAATACTCCTAGTGTAGTTCTGCAAAATAGCTCCCATCAGTCTTTGTTGATTGAATAGACCATGATCCCAAGACCACCAAACTCAGCAGGACAACTTGCCATGATCTTGGAGTATAGTGCAAGCCACTGGAGTGAGCCCACTCCCACTTGCACTAACTTCAAGGTCTAAATTAATTCTTGTTCCTGAGTACCAGGTACACTGGACTTGATCATAAAGACAAGTTGTAAGGATCAGCATTACTTTAAACACTGCCATGAATAATGGCTTGTCCAGCTAAGAAAGTCCATCAAATTGTGTGCTGCAGAAAACACAGCAATGAAGAAGTAAACACAACAAGAGTGAGAGAGGACAACAATTGCTTATATACAGGGTGACAGACCAGAAGCTGGATATTACTAATGTTTTTAATTTATTTCTTCCTGCCTCAGCCTAAGACACAAGATTTCAACCTCAGCTCACCTAATCCAAAGGAAGGTGAGACAAAGGAGAAAATGGGAACTAAAATATCAGAAGGAATATGAAATACAAAAAAACCCTACTACATACAGATAAATATGCGATTACTGCTGTTGCCTAGGGCAAATACACAAGTATGTTAACCAACTGCAATGCATAGATTTCTCAAATGATTTTATAGAATTTTTTTATTTATTTTATATCTCTCTCAATGAAATAAGACAAAAATAATCCTAGACTGTGAAAAAAAAAACGCTAAAATATTATTAGATGTTCTGGTCAGTGAGAAGATCTGAAGTGATTAATCTTCCTTCTTTTGTCTGCTCTCCACTCAGTAGTCTTCCTTCTTCAACCTGCTGGGTGAAAGCCTGTGCCTCAGTTCCTCCTGCTCCTAAACCTCCTTTCCAACAGTCTGTACCACAGGAATCCCATTCTTTTGATGGCACTTTTTAAATAACCTTCCTAAAAAAATTGACAAGAACTGTACTAGAATAAGGATGATCATCTGACTCTGTCTCTGCAAAACCATACTGAAACTACAAGGAGAGTTGTCACATGCAGTTGTGCCACAGCACATGCAAGTGGTTAATTTTCCCTCTATTCCTCTGCAGATCATCCAAGGAGGCAGGAGAGAAACCCTTCCCTGCAGTTGCATGGTAACTGGCTGCAGCTGTGCAGTGACATGAAAGCCTCCAACACCCCAATCTTGCTAAGACCCGAGATGCTGCTGTGGACCTGAAGATAATACTGCTGTTTGAAAAGGGTGAATCAGCCTCCCAGTGTGAATGCTTACCATTTAATGAAAGCCTGCACATCTCCAAACATGTTCATCTCCAGGGCTGAATTCAGTGATGAAAAAGTAGGCCTCCCTTGTAATTATTGCTTTGCAGTATAATGTATCCTGCCTTCTGTTGCCTGTCTAAAGCAGACTATTCTTTCTGAAAAATATAATTTCAACTGCTGTTATGATTTTTTGGCATATTCACAGGACTTTCTGTGAATAATATGACATTGGTAATGTTATTTATGCAAGTTGCCCATCTAAACTCAAAATACCCTGGCACCCATTCCTATACCAAAGCTCCTAGTCAATATGTGAGCAGGCTGGGTGCCATCTGAAAACATAGACATGAATGTAGGCAGCCAACACATCCTTTTTTTATGATCATATGGGTGCTTGGGGCAGGAGTGCCAGCAGACAGTCTAGCAGAGTGCTGCTTAGACTCAGAAACACATCCATTCCCTTTTGAATTCTAACTTATTTTTTCCATTTTAAATTATACTTGATTATTCTTAAGTCTCTTTTAAAATATCAATGCACTGAAAAGCACATCTTGCTTGCTGTTATAAAGTACATATTTTTCCTAGAAGAAAATATTTTCCAAGAGACAAGTTCTGATAGTAAATACTTTTGCTTCTTGGCCAACATTTTCAAATGTAAGATGTTTCAAGCAGTTTTTAAATAGTCCTGAAGAAAAGTCAGTGGATCTGTTATGTGTGATATGACACAGGAAATACTGTATTCTGACTTGGTGTCATAACACATCAGGGACACATGCAAGCCCTGTTACTGAGAGATGTGGAATCTCTTACTCTGTGCAAGCTAAACCTATTTCTGGCTTCTTCTGAGCTGGAGATGATTAGAAAGGATTAGGTCTTGACACAGTAGTCTGACCTCCTTCTCATAGGGTATTACAGTAACTCTTTGTACCAAAGCAAAATTCTTAATTGCTCTTTGATTCTATTTCATCTCTAGGACAAAATGACTTTTTGTGTAATGAGTGCCTTGGTTTGGCTGCATCCATGCTGGGTGATAAACTATTTTCCCTTTGGTTTTAGATTTTGAATGTTCTATTTTTCATGCATTAGGAAACAAAGACTTACCTGATTTAAAATATTCTGAAAGTTGTTTCAGTTCTACCCAGTTATTCTTCTCTGAATCCTATTTGTTTCTTTATTATGCGTACTTTATACACTATTCCAGACAAGAATGACAGAAAACCTACATGTAATATAATTATATTCTTCATACTATTGATAGTTCTGTTCTTTATGCATGCTTAGCATAATACTTGATTTGTACCTGGAATTGCACAGTGAATAGAAGTCTTCATTTTATTGACTACAAGGACATACAAGATAATTGATGTTAATGTGAAATCCTTTAAACTGCATGAATATTTAATTCCTCATCCCTCAGACAGTTAATATTACACCTATATACTGGTACTAAAATGCATTTTGTCATTGCTGCAACATGTTTGAGTTTTTCTCTGTCTGTTCCCCATGACCCTAGCAACGTGGAACACCTTGGAAGTCAAAAGAAACTGTGGTATCTGAGTCTCTTTTACAGGGGGACATGCTTTATCAATAGGAAAATGTTCAAAGTGTCAGAAAACATAAAGGAGAGGAGCAATATTTCTTCTCAAACAATGTTAATCAAATCTATCATCTCACATAGGCATTCTGCTATACTGGATTTTGTTCCTGTGTCAGCCAGGTACATGTATTTCTTTTCTCATGCACTTGAATGAATAAGAGGAATTATAAAAATATAGAAAAAAGATTTACTATCTCTTAGTACTTTGGAGCAGCAACTTTGATTAGATACTTCAAATTTTGGATAAAAAAATTAACCATTTTTATTCATCTGTTTCAGAACTCTGCATATATTAACTCCAGGACTGGTAGTTTATTGTTGCTGCTGAGATATGTGCAAAAATTATTCTTTTGACACTTGTTTTTGTTTCTCATTGTTTTTCTTTAAAAAAAGAATTAAAAAGGAAAGGACAAGAAAACCATTGCTTCTCAGCAATATGCCTGATTGCTGCTTGATTGCATATTCCATTGGACAATCTCTTCTTTCATCAGCTTTCTATTTCTGTTATACCACAGAGTATGAAACAGTTGATTGAATGCTATTTAGAGATTTTGGAATTAAGATGTAAAACACTTAAATTTGGAAAAAAAATTCTAAGTTTAAGACATTCCAGACCTACCTATAAATATCCTGTGTACTGGGATTCACCTTTCTCACAATATAAAACCCAATAATAATATATACATATGCATATACATGTTTGTGAAAGTTTAAGGGATTGAGGTCTAATTTTGCCATTCAGCTTTGATAATGTTGGTGCCAAGAGAAGAAGATATAGTTTCATTAACCCAATTCATGACTATCTGTAATATTTATAAAAATTGAATAAATTATAAATGTTACTGTAATGCCTAAAGATAATTTGTTAGATATGATTTGGTCACTTTTGTTCCTAGAGCTTGGGCACATGACTGAACCAACAGCATTACAGCTGACTGTGCATGAAATCTGTCAGCCTTGTGTATTCTTAAATTTAAAGTCTTTTGCAGGATGTTAAATGTTATTTAAAAAGCTTTACTTTGCTGTTCTTCTTTCAATGGTTTACAATTGAGGAAAAGTAACTCTGTTGTTATAAGGTTAATTCTGCTTATTTTTATGCAGATGTCAATGTAGAAAAAAATGACGGTGAAATTCTTACGAAAGAAATTACGATATAATTTTTTTTAATACAAAATCTCTTGATTCTTGTTGAAAAATTTGTATCAACACTAACAGGAACTAATATATCAAACTAAATAATTCTGTTTGGAAAGCACAGACTCTCAGCTTTTGATTTCTAGTAATGTTTTTGATGAACACAAACTCCTTTCCTGGAATTTTCCAGCTCTTTGTGGACCAAAAGCCCCAAGAATATTTTGGGAAACCCAGGGGGGCACAAAGTATATGAAAGGATATAGAATCTCTGTGTTAAATTCTGCAGTGAAACTAAAATTTAAAATTATCCCCACTTCTAACCATGCTGGAGAGGGAGAAGGCAGGTGGGACAGTCAAAGCTACTTTTCTACTGTTTGGGGTATCTGAGCTGTCACTCAGGCTGATATCCCTACATCCTTAATTCACTGAGCAAGATGCCATGCTGGAACAAAACCCGCAGGCTGGAGTAGAACCAGTTTCTCCTGCCTATACCAGCAGTCCCACCTTTGCTGCCAGTACCCCACCCTGTTTTTTCATAAAGCATTTCAACTGCCAGCATTGCAAACCAGCTCTCCTGGCTGCAAGAACTGTACAACAAATGCCTTCTGTCACTTCAGTGTATTCCAGGTCCTTCCTTCTCCACGGCCGTCCCCAGCCCCAGCCAGGCTGCAGTAAATATCCTTGAGCTAACGCCACGACTGTTTATGTGGCATCCACAAGTGACAGCTTCAGGGAAGGGTTTTATGCCTGGAAAGAGCTTGCAGCTTTGGGCCTCAGCTGGTGGAACTAAGTGCTGAAGTGCTGTGAAGGGTGACTTATTCCCAGTCAGCCAGCTATTTGGTGTCTCCAAGGTTTCTGACACATGAGCAAATCTGGTTGCAGTAGTTTAAGACATTACCATCCCCAGCTGCCAGCTCGGCTGTTCTGCTGGAGGTCACCATCTCCATAGCAGCATTTGCTATTTGCAAATGCTGATTCCTTAATCAGTCCTTCTAATTTTTAGCTTAGCATTTTGCTCATACTCAGTTTCAGTGGAAAATTAAACTAAAATGCTGTATTCCTTACCAGGGGGTTGGAAGTGCAAGCAGCTACAGCCTTCTCCAAAGCAAGAACTCTCCTGACTTAACCATAACAACTTGAGATCAAAGGAGTCTAAAAAGCTAGTTTTGTCACTCATGGGTACTTTCAAATATTCTATCAAATTCAAGCAAATTTTATTTTTAAAAAAATTATCCCATGTACCTTCATTCATCCCAACCTGAAAGATAAAACCAATAGTATTAAGGAGAACTCAAATTGTTTTCAGTATCCTGGTTAAAAATGTATTTTGCTGCTTATGACCTTTCCATGCTCGGAAATGTTTAATCTGAAATTCTCCACAATCTATGCCTGCATTTTCTTGGAATTTGTTTGAATGAAAATTACTTTCTTTTCCTGAAAAATTAGACAAAAGAAAGAAATATTTTGTTTAAAAACATTACTGAAGAAGTTAGTTCTGTCAGCACAACTATCCTCTTAAGACACCCGTTTTAGAGTAGGGAAATAATTGCAACAAGAAGTGGATAATTCTTCTTCTGGACCTAGGAAATTAGTTTTAGAAAAATTTCAGATCTTAGTGTGGGTTTGTTTGAGTCAAACAGCCAAACACACTGAAGTCATCCTTTCTGAGATCACCATACCTTCAATCTTCTGCTCACCAAAACTTTTGGCCTGCTCTCAGCAGTTTACAGCCCTTTTTTTGGGCAGTACTATGCAGGGGTCTTCACAAAATGCCTGACTGTGTGAAAGATGGTTGGAACAGGATGACCTCTAAGGTCCCTTCCCACCCACCCATTCTATGATTCTATGATTGCACAGCCTCAGGCTGTGGGGATAAAGATGGTGTCTGAAATAGCTGCAACACATCATTCAGTACACACAAAGATTTTCAAGACAGAAGGACACATGCACGGCCCCAAGGGATCCTGCAAGACTGAACTACTGGTACTCAAAATAGTGTAAAATCATGGACCCATGGGTACAGATAGGAGCATACTCTCCCAGCGTTGTGACAGAAATTTCTGGACCAAAAAAGTGTTTGGACCAAGGCAATTGATTGATCAATGTAACTGCATTTTGAGTCCCTGTAAATTTCTGTCATCTGCTAGCTTCCATTGCAATGTGTTCTCTACTTGAATACTGAGCTGTTTGGAGAATGGATTTTCCTTTGCTTTGACCCCTTCACCTGCTAATTTCTTGTGATAGCTCTTAGTTTGGTATCATGAGAAGCAATTTCATTCCTGTTTTTATGTTCTCTGAGCTGCTCATTGTACCATAAATATCTGGTATAGTTCACTTCAGATGTGTTTGTCGAGACTGAAGAATCCCACTCTCTGCAATCTCTCTCCACCTGCCTGTCTTGCCTTGTAACTCTTCTCCTCTTTATTGGTTGTATAACATCCTCTCCTGGGATGGGACAGGGAGAGGGGAATACAAAACCAATTCAATATGAAAGTATATCACCAGTTCACAATGCCATATGCACATTGTCTGTTCTCTCTTTTCTCCTCTTGCTGTTTTATCCGACACTGATAGTTTAGAGGCTTTTTTTGTTGTTTTGGTTTGGTTTGTTTTTTGAGGTTTTTCTGTCATTTAGTTCTGATCTGAAACTTAGAACTGGTAAAGTTAATCCAAATGTTCTTCGCTGAGGTTGGCAGCCAATCTAGAGACTGCCAGTTAAGTACGGTTAGAAATACTTTTCCTCATGTACAATGCTTTAACTTTAAAGTAAATAAATATCACCCACACTGCATTGCTCAGCTACTCAGCAACCTAGCAACAATTAGTATTTCTTCTCAGTTGTATTTTGGTTTTACTGTGTTGAATAATTTGATATCAACAACAAAACTTATGTATTTTCTATCAAGTCCCTCGTATGAAATCCTTTTAGCTACAGGCTGTGCAATAGTGGCAGTTTCCTGAGTGACTTCTTTTTCAGAAAATAGGAATATGTAAAGTGAATGAGCTGGGACTTTGTCAAGAGGAAGAAAAAAATCTCATGTACCGTGTCATGGTACCTGTACATTAAGGAAGAAAATCTGCCTGACACTTGATGATTTTCTTTTGAGGTAGCAGCTGTGGGAAGACATTAATCTTGTATAGACTGAGTTACTGATAGTAAATATACATATAATTTTATGTGACTTATGTTTTTACAGTTTGCTGGCAAAAATGTCCTTGCAGACTGATGATCTAAGGATTTCTCTGTTCCTGTTGGTTAGCTTACTCACCGGCTCTTGAAGCACTGAAGTTGCACAAACATTTGCAGGAAAACTGTTGATGCTTGGAAACATAAGGCTGGGTTTCCCCTTCCCCCACATGTGAAGAAAACAGTCTGATGAAAAGACTAAACTCTCTTTTGTCTGAGCAATCTGATAACTATGCTACTCCATGCTAGAAAGGTCAAGGAGTATTTGTGAATTCTTGTGCTATCATTTAAAGTAAATATTGTAGCTCATGAAGTTACATTCAAAGTAATTTCCATGTAACATAGAATTTGTTAAAAAGCAGCATATTCAGAATCTATTTGAAGATTTGCATTTCATGTTCTGTAGTGTATTTATTCATGGAGATAAGTAGTGTTTAGATTACAGGAATTTTTCAGCCTGTGGCTATTTCACTTGAGACTGAATAGATTTGTTTCCAGCACTTCAATGTATCTGATAATGAATCTATCTTTGCAATCAGAATTGCAGGACCCTATATTTTCTTTCTGTTTCCATTATTTAAGGATGAAGGATTTTCTCAAATTGCCAGAGGAAACCAAGGGCAGCACGTGTCACCTGCTTCTCTTTTGCTTAACACAGCATGCCACATGACAAAGCTCAAACACTTGATACAACATTTGAAAAGGGAGTTAGGTCCAAAAGCTGTCTTTAGCTAAGGGAAAGACCTTTCTTTGGGTCTGCACCAACACACTGCTTCAGGCAGAGGTGTGGCCACCGCAGCCGGTGTCTGTGTGCTGCCCACTCTCTTTGCAGCTCACTTCTGGCACAGTTTTGGCCTGGGTCAACCGGCGTGCTCCAGGCAACATCTGGGCAGGCCTGGGGCATAGCAGAGGGAAAAGAATTGTCTCCATAGCCCATCTGGATGAGGGAACATCAGAAATACATCTGAGCACACGCTGTGCTGTACAAGCTGTGATTCACCAGAACAATGCTCAACTCTCCTGGTTACTGAAACTCCCCAGAGATGACTCCTCACTTCTTCAGTCTCAGCTGGAGTTCAAGATGTCCCTTATGTGCCTGTGAATATCTGCAAACAGCCTTTTGTTTTCACACTCACCCTTTTAAGAGGTGAGAAAAATCTCTTGAAAAACAATGCATAACCTTTAATGAAACATTCTACATTGTTCAACTGGTCCTGCTTTTCGTAGCTTGCTAATGCAAATATCACACTTTGTATGCTGCAAGATTACTGCAGTCCTATAAGCATAGAAATACCAGAGAAGTGCCATCTGTGATGTTAAGAATCAAAATGTACAGTGTTTATTCAGCTATGAAGAGTTTATTTTGCAAATACACATCTGAATATTTGTAGAACAAACTTGGTACAAAGAGTTTTATTTTGCCAGAGTTATGTTGCATATCTTATGCCTCCCCTTCACTTCCCTGTTTTGCCCATTCTTAAAGACACAGAATGGGACAGTTTGACTTCCCAGTGGAGGCCATTTCTCTTCTTAAAAGATTTCCATGGCTGTGGACTCCTTCAAACATTCTTTCTGGTCCATGTGTGTTTTCCAAACTAGAAGACCTCAAGGATTTCCAAGCTCATTTTTTTTTGCTACTTCTCTTTTATGCTGGATCAGATTTGCTTCTGCAAAGGAATTGTGAAGTTGTACTGTAATAACAGTGAGGTTTACTACCCATACCAAAACCATGAATAATCTGTAATAAACATAAAGATTAAAAACTAAATCTGGAAATCCTAGCAGTTTTTCATATTTCCTTGGCAAAACATTTCTTCTTGAAGGTACGCCTCTGGTAAATTGGGGTAATAACATTTCCTGGAACTCAGTTTGATATTAGAGAAGCATTACAAATATTTTTCTCCTTATTAATTTCTAGGACTTTGAGTTGTCACTTTTTTTTGGGGGGGCAGGGGAGGGGAAGGGGAGAGTAGCTTATGTCTGTCCTCCCTACAAGTCAGAGGAAGCAGAAATCCAGTGCTATACAGGCAGTTCAATAGTTTGATGAGTTTGGCCTATAGATTAAAAGCAACAATTGTGGCTGTCTATTGTTAGACATCCAAACAAAAAATCTGAAAAACTACTGAGCAACCTTTATTATTTATTGGGTTTACACATTCTTGCTGTTGAGGCATCAGAATATTTCTCTTTAGGAGAATGATTTACATTAGATCATTCTGAAGCTTGGTGTGAAAGGTCTTTCCTTTGGTTTTTCATAAGAATGACAAAATGAACAAAAATTTAGATAGCCTTATATCAATAAGCATAATATCAAGATATTTTATGAAGATCAACAAGGTTTTGAAATTTATGCTGCAGATTTCATTTTTTCTACGTAGATAAAATTTCATCTTTTTTGACCTGAGCAATAATTCTCTCGAGGGATTAAATAGGTTTTACACAGGGATTTTGTACAAAATTTATGTTCTAAATTAGCTGATTTTCAATGTATATCTCGCTTGCTGTTTCTAGCTTGGGAAGTGTGATGCTGTAGTGATGTGAAATTTGTGGTATTGTATAATTCCCAAGAAGGTTGCTTCAGAGAATCTTTTTTCTGACTCCTTTGTTACTCACTCTTTCCACTTTATGTAGTGATAATTTCCAGCATGTTTGTCATTGTCAGTTCCGTAAACTCAGGGCAGTCTTGTCTTTAGCCCCACACCACTCATTTTTCAGCTAACTGTTCTAGATGTGCCACCCTTGCCTCTATTTGTTCATTAATTATATTTATATGCTAATGAACTGCCTTTCTTTTTATTCTTTTGGAAACAGCACATCCACATCACTTCTAATTTACTTATCTCCAAGTATATTGCATATGTTCTGGGAAGTATGCTGCAGCATCATTAAAAAAGAAAGTAAGCAAAATAAATTAGCCAAAATAAAAAATCTGGATACAAAAAAGAAATTAAAGCATTCCCATTGCTGAAAAAAGCAAGATCTTTGGTAGCCAAGATGCAAATATTTTTCTTCTGCTTTGCTATCAAGTTTTTTAGCTCCATGGGTACTGCCTATTTTTATTTGACTCATCTTTACATTTTTTAACCCTTTAACCCATTTTGTGACAGATTCAAAAATACTATAGTTTCTGCTTTTTTCTACTCACAGTCAGAAAATGGTAGTTTAGTAATTTTATGGTTCACTGACTGTTAATTCAAGGAAAACCCCAATGTTTCATGTGCTGAAGAGGTTTGGGGCATTGCTCTTTTTTTACTCAGAATGGGGGAAATGAATCATTAACATAAATATAGTTATTCAACCCCCATTTGAGTTTAATGCTGATACTTTATTGATTTAATTTGCATCCAAAGCAAACTGAAACAGAGCAAAACAAAAAAATATTTTGCCTTTTTTGGTGTCAGGCCTTTTAAAGGTACAATTTGCAATGAGCTTTTTGCCTGTTTTGGCATCAAAATCTGAAAATATAATACCTAAGGCCCAAATGCAAATGAAAAAGGAGAAAGTGGACACAGCTTGTGGTGTTCTATTTCCTGCCTGCTATCTAGAACTAGTTGAATTTGGGTTTTGAAACACCTGGAACTCATGACTTTCAGTAGACTTTCTCCTTAGAGTGAAAGAAAAACTCACAGAGAGTTGGGACTTTGCATATCAAAACAAAGTACTTATTTAGGACTGACAGCAAAAGCTCCAACTGGTCCCAAGTGAGTATAAAGTTTGACCTGAAGTAAGAAAAAATCTACTGAGAAACAGATGGAAGATGGGAAAATAATATCCCTGTAGTTAAGAGGAGGAACACTTCAGCAATATTAACTCCAGATTAAATAGTGAGATGAATCAATTCCTGAGGGACAAAAAGCACAGAGCAACAGCTCAGAATTTCTGAAGTCTTGCAAAAGCCATAGGAGAGAGAAGATGTTACTGTTTTAATGGCAGATAAATAGGACATAGCTGGTTCTTATTTCAGAAAATTTGGATATGTTTTCTTCCTTGCAGATTTTATTCCTCAAATCAAGAGAATCACGTGCTAAATAGAGCTGAAGGGAACATCTCACATGTAGAAACCGAGAGTTTCACCTGAATTCTAGTTTAGAAAGAAGATAACCTTTAAACTGCAAAAACTAGAGTCCTTGACTAACACAGCCAGAGATGGAAGAAGATATCCACTGAAGAAAAAAAACCCTTGCTTCCTCTCCAGCAAAATGTGTTGCTAAAATGGAGGGGACCAACAGTCACAGTTACTGGATTTGTTTAATCTTGGAGATAAACTCAACATTCACACAATAACACAATAAGCAAATACTGTAATGTTTACATATTAGAGTCACAAAAGTTTTCTTACAGCGAAAGTCAGTTCAGATTCTTGGTATATTCTTGAGGAATTCAGTAAGATATTTTCTGCTTGTGCAATATTCCCAAACGAGATTTCAGACTACGGGGAAATGTGTGAGAGATGTCATAATTAATTTTCATTGTGGAGGTTTGCAATGGAAGTTAGGCATTAATCTGATACATGGAGTTCATATGAATCAGTTATTTCAAAAACTGTACAATTTATACTGATGAGATAAAATTCCTTCTATAAAAGTCAGATATAAGCATCTTACCTGCTGAGAACAAAAGATTAATCCTCCTTATTTAGTTTCTTGCAATTTAAATCAGGAGGTAAGAGGTTTCCACTTTTCAGATTTTGTTCAAGAAAAAAAATATGGAATGAAATTATATTTTTTCCTCAGTTTGAAAGCTAAAGACTACCCTACACATTCACAAATCAGGCAAGTTCTTCCTTTAGAATTGTATTTCTTTTTAGGCTGCCCTTGATAATATTGCTTGGACAGGGTAAAATGATGTATGGCAGAACAAAGAATATAACAAATAATGGACCAGCTGTTCCATTCAATCTTTTTAAACTTTTTAAATGGGAATTATGAGGATACTAATTCTCTGTCATGTAACAGCTGGGTCACATGGAGGGTAAAATCAGTAAGTGTTAAACTACATCTTTAAGCTCACTTAAACAGTGGTACACTGAGGCCCACAGAATTCAGCTTAGAAAATACTATTTTCTGATACTATTGCAAAGTAAAATACAGAGAGAATATAATGAAGGTGCTTAAGGATGATGTTCTGCTAGGAAAGAACATTAGTTTGACATGCTGTTTTAGCTTAATTTACTGCTCCAAGGAACAAAGAAATTCTCTTGTTATATTGCCTAGATGATCTGGACAAACTGAATAAAAATCACTTGGGTATCAACAGGGCAACATAAGGTGAAAACAGATGTCTAAATGAATATGAGTGAATAAAAGTATTTCTACTTGGGCCAACTAGCTCTTTGAGAAGCTAGGCTTCTTCTCACCTGTCTTGCTGATGAAGTGATAGTCTAAGAATATTTATTTTATTTAACTTTACTCCCTTTGTTAAACAGAAATTACAGGAAAGTAGCTTATTCCGTCTTTGAAAGAGGTAAAGGGCAGCTATTTCTTGTCTTACAAGGGAAATCAAGATTTCCAAGGGATCCTTTACTTATTGCTTGTTCATTCCCATATTTGACCACATGGAGATCCCACACTGGGTATCCTGTGACCCTGAGACGCCTGGGTTAGCAGGCAGCTTGAATTGTTTGGCACTGGCAGCAGCAGCTAATGCAGTGCCAGCTCCAAACTGATGCTCATGGCTTTCCCACAACAGCTTTGGTGGCTGTTCCTGGCCTTATGGCCAAAGAGAGCATCCCTCACCCAGAGAGTAGGAAGAGATTTAAAGGAATGACTCCAAACTTTTTAGACATGCATAACATTAGCCTTATATCACAGGTTTGCTCCAACTTGCTTGTTGAACCTGTGCTGCCCTGCAGCCACAGGCACAGACCCAGAACATAGGAGAAACATTGACTCTGTGGCATAGAGATTGAAATATCCAGGCAAGGATCCTGTGGCTTCTCTTCCTGGAGTTGTATATGAAATTGCATGAAAAAGTTATTGAATAAAGGCATGAGTCATGCAGTGAAATGCATGTCTGGGAAGCAGAAAATATGTTTGAGAATCCCAAACAGTAAGCAACTAAAACCCATCCTGTCTGAGTGCCCATCCTCTCTTAGCGCTTTAACTAATATATGGAAAAAGGGCAACCCTGCTCTGGTCATATCTAAAATGACTCTGAGGCATTCCTTTGTAGCAAAAATACAAGAGAGGTGGCTAAGTGAATTGATTTCTAGTTACAAATCTACTCATGCATAGGAATCTAAGGTGTATGTATAAGCAACCAAGGCATAGGTCTAAGACAGAGAATTAATTTTAAGTATATTCCCCTTTATGGCATGTACTACAACAAAACAAAACTACAACAAAGCTACTTATTTTTAAGGCAGTTGTCAGGTTCCAGGCAGCCTCTGGGGCCTGCATTTTTCCATTCCTTATGAAATGAACTGAGGCATCTAAATAAAATTCTGTTGGGTTTTTCCCCATCTGGTCCTTTTCCTTCTGTTTCATTAATTTATAAAATTTCCTTCTCTTCTTGTCAGGTGCTTTGTTCTGTGAGAGGTTTGCAGTAGAGAATTAATGTCATAGAATGTGTGAAGAATTCATGTTGATCTGCTACTACAATGGTATTTTCAACATAAACTCCATGACAGCACTGTATAATGCAAGACAGGAGTCAGAAATAACTGTGAAATCCTCTAGCAATTTAAGGGTCACATTAGCTGCAAAAAAATATGCTTATGCAAAACGGTGGTACTGGATACAGTGAAATATTGCCAAATAGGAGGGAACATCTTTTAAGAAGCTGAACAAAATTTGTGATCTGCGTCAAATAATGATGCAGTATGAATGAAAATTATATGAACTCTGTACAGAGTAGCCTTGAACAGAGAGTGCAGTTTTTTTGGCAGATACTCATCTGATCATAAGTCATCCTTATCGAGCTCACAAGGGCACTGTCCAAAAGAATTAATGTAGTCCTGTCATGACTTAGGAGAATATTGAGTAGGAAGTGCAAAGATGACTTTACATCCCTGTTTGGTACAGGTATGACTGAACCCACCTCTGGTATATGATATATCTATCAACTGCTGTCATCAGTTCAGGTCTAGTGTCTCCAGGTCAGGATGCATGCTAATAGGTCTGAGTGGGTGCAGAGCAGGCTGTAATTAGAAACTTGGAAATGTGCTGCACAGTAAAATGCTTGAGAAGTTGCCAGAGGGAAGGTTAATGGGGTACTTGACTAAAGCTGATGAGTATTGAATTAGAGGAGTGAAACTTATGGATGTACCTGAGCCTAGGAGACAAACAAAACTAGTTCCAGTGGCTCAAACTGCAGTTCTCAAGTTGGATTCAGAAACATTTTGGGGACAGGGATGGCTGAGTCCCTGACAAGCCAAAAAGGTAATGTGAGGAGAAGGAGATAGTAAGAGTCCACTGGTGGAGAAGTGGGTTCTTACTAGAAAGGTTTATATTTTTTAGATATCTCTCTCCCTACATTAAGTACCACATTATCCTACATTAAGTCAAGTCAACGTTTCTATTGATGTTAAGAGGATGCACTTTGAGAAATCTGACTGCCAAGAGTGGCAAGAGAGGGTGATGGCACAGATGTCTTTTGGCCTTTTAACTTATGTACTGCCTTCCTCATGCTGGCCTTCTAACTTATGCACTGCCTTCCTCGTGTAATGCTTGAGTTTTTTGGGGTTTTTTTGTGTAGTGGTTATTCAATCTATTAATAAAAATGCAGCACTCAAGAGAGTAAAATGGAAGTTAGTTTTGAGAGCCCTGTTCCGTAACTTTGGAATCCACTGAGTTATTCATTAATTATCACTTTAAAAGGGTGTTTTACAATCATTGATTTCTGGTTGTAAAGCAGAAACTGACAAGATAACCTGCTTCCCACCCAAAAGTTAATTTCTCCTCAAGTTACATTGCAAGATTGAGCAATTTCTCAGCTGCTCTCTGCAAGATCTCATAGATCATGACAGATTTTTTCAAATCAAAACCTGCACCAAGGGCCTAAATTGGTATTTCAGGCATGGCAATACATAACTTTAATTTCAAAACTACTCTAATGCTTAGAAACTCACAGTGGCCTCAGTAGCTCTTGCTACTTTTTTGAATGTTTTAGAATAAGCTTAGTTTTCAGACTCAGTGATATTGGAGAAGCCCAGTTTGTATCTTCAAGTCTTAAATATTTTTGATCAGCTCTTATTCATTATATTTCACTCATATAGTCACAACTCCTTGGAAGTTTTTGGCCAATAGGTTGTTTTTTGGGGGGGGTATTTTGTTATGTCAGAATAAAATATTAGGTTTTAATTTTAAAAAGTCTTATTATTGTAAAATTCTAGAGAAGCCAAAAGAATAATTGACTGTGAAAGTAGCTATAAAGTAGGTCATATGGCCAAAAGCAAGTCTTCTGTTCTGCTATCATATTCTTACAGAAGTGCCAGTAGTATTAAGGGTATTTAAAAATTACCAAAGCAAGAAAATTTTGAGTTAAATGATGACTCGCAGAAGTGCTGAGTACCCACAAATCTGATTCCAGTCATAAGAGCTGGAAGCACTCAACACTGCTACAAATCAAGGAAAATGCTATTGCTTGCTTTTAGCTTAAGCTGATATGTCTATATAATGCAAGGATTTCTGACAATGAGAGCTTGTGATTTCTGGTGAAACAACACAGCATGAAGTCCCCAAGTTTTACAAAGAACACCACAAATTCCTTTTGTTGAGACTGGTGTGAAGGTCTTGTTCTATGCTCACATCTCAGAGCACTGCAGAAATCTTGGCAGCCCAATCATGGGACTGTACTGGTCTGGGCAAAGCAGAGGTTATGGAAACCTTGAACTGAATGAAATGCACCCTGAGAGGGCTTCCTACTGCTCAAAGAGAAGAGGAAAATGCTTAACTGAAATGACTAAATATGCCTGGCATAAATCTCTTACTAATTATGAGAGAAAAAAGAGTAAAAGAATGCAAATAGGACTCCCTCAGTCTTTTCCTTCTTGACCCTATTCCTCCAAGCTTGTCTGTTAAAAACATTGTAATATTGCTGCTACCATCTGTTCACTTGGTAAAATTGGCAGCTATGAATCTAAGACAATTCAGCTCTAAAAAAAGAGAATTATTTTTTTCCCAAGAGTTATAGGAAGTTTGACACCTTATGAATGATACATGAAAGAGTAGGCAATAACACAGGAGTGAGGAAAGAGGACAGCCTCATATCCAGAGATGAGGATCTTCCAGTTTTTATATATTGAAAATTCCTATAATACATTAGATGTGTGGAAAAGTTTGAATGCTTTTAAGTCACACTGAAAACAATATAGCCTGGTCCTAATTATTTTCTTGGGTATTATTTTTTTTTATTTTTCCACCTAAACAGCCATGAGAAAAGCATCTGCTTATCCATTCTCACACTTCCTGCTGCAATAATAAAATAGAATTAGCAATGTTGATGAGGCCATGTCATACATTAATTTGGTTTTTTTAAAAACTTTTGTGCATGAGCTATACAAAATGCCAAGTATTGGATTGTTGGGGACTAAAAAGTGACATATCTCACAGGAACAGTTGAATACTTTCCAAAATATTGTTGTTTTGAATGGGAGATTAATTGGAGAGGAGTTTAGGTTTTCTAACTAAATGGAGAAAAAAAAATGTGGAGAAAATGCATTTTTACCTGCAACCCTTGGAACTCAGGAAACAGTCATTATTGTCTCAGAGGAACACATTTAATTCTTAAACAGCACAGCCAAGAACTGCCATGAACCAGCAGGAGATGTAGGATTACATTTAGTTGAACTTTGATATGACTTGACAAATATGTGGAAATTCACAGTGTGTTCACAATATTAGGTGGGCTGTTTGTAACCCTTTGATATTGCTTCACTGAAAGCAGTGACAGAGAACATCTAGGCACATCTGAACAGTACAAAGCAGTGATCTAAATGAACCATATTATTACTTTTCCTTTATGTAGAAGACATTGGAACTCTTTAGTAACTACAGCAAAATATAGACCCTTATTTATGTCCTGATCCCAGGAGGAGCAGGAGCATCTGTAATTGTTAGAGTGCCTTCTGTGCTAGAAGATGACTTCAGCAGTGGCTTTAAATGCTCAGCACTCTCAGTTTCAAGCCATTAGAATTCATCTCCCTCTAGGGAATATGGAATTATTACTCATACATGAAATGAGACAGTGCTGAGGTTAGCAGCCCTCATAGCTCTTTCAGCTTAGTGTCAAAATAAGCAAGTGACACCAATATATGTTTTCAAACTAGATTAAGAGAGTGCTTGAAGGGGGCTGTGCAAGGCAAGAACTGTCCTGGATGGTAGCCCTCTGCAAATGCTCCTCTCCTGCATTATGCTCCTACTCCTACTGACAGGACAGGATGAGAAGGTGCAAAGGCAGCCACAGAAATTCTTGTAAAAGGCAACTAACTCCTTGTTCATCCTGGATCTGGGTTGGGACATTAGGTTTGAAATGGTGGCTGTCAAATTCAAACAGTCTTGCTCAGAGTCAATGTTCAATGTTTCAACATCACCATGGGGTTGTGGGTTTAGATTGGTGGGGACTCTTGAACACATTTTTAATAGGAGATAGGTCCCAGATTTAGAGAAGGATTAAAATCCAAATGTGTTAGTCTGTCATCTGACAGGAATAAAGTGCCTCTGCTGAAGCTGAGGTACTTGGGATACTAAAGAAAGATGAGAGAAGCTGATAATTTAGGGGAGTGACTTTCAAAAGGGTAATTGGACATAGCAAGCCAAGGGTGCTTATGCTGTGCTATTCCAAACCTTGTGCTGCCACACTGTCCATACTCTTAGTACTGGTTCATGCCAGAATTAAGGCTAAGTATTTAGATGTACATTATAAGCACAGTTTAATGTTGTAAGGGGTAACTGTATAAAAAAACTTCCCAGACAGAGGCCACAGTGAAATCATGGAGACTGCAACTTGTCTCTGTAAAAAATGCCATTCCAAGCACAGAAATTATGCTTGACTGTATATTACTGCCATTATAACAAAAAGGGAGGAATTTTTATTAAATGGCATGCACTTTTTAAGTTTCCATCTTCTGAGCTTGGCCAAATCTGTACCCCAGAGCCTGCACACAGTGCTTTCCCAGAGCTCCTTCTCACTCCATCACATCAGCTCCTTCTCTCTCCATCATAGCAACAGCACAGTCCAAAAAGTACAGGTTGCTTTTCTTTTCCTTTGCCCACACTGTAGAAGGCAGGCAGCTTACACTGCTGTGTTGAGATATGTGGGGTATTACTCAAGCATTATCTTTCCTTTTATTTTTTTAGGCAAATCATTTAGTCAATATTGCAATGTATTTAACAAATATTTTAAGACCATAAAACCAAAACTAGATAAAAGAAGAATTTTCTTATTTTGTTTGCTTTATCTTTCCAAGACATCAACTGCAGGATGAGTAGATCCTTGCAATTGTAAGCTAGCATTAAATCAGTATAATTCCTGAGGACTGTAGTAAACTTGGCATCAAGAGAAGGCTGAATTACCGAAGGCTAAAAAACTAAATAGAACAATTACTTTTTTTTCTTTTTAACATGTGATCAGATGTTCATTTGTATTTCCTCTCATTCCTGGAAAAGAATTGATAATCATGTTGAGAATACTGTATTTAATGCTTATCCAAAAAAAGCTCACAATCTGGAATTCATATTCACAAACGATCATGGAAAGCTTTATATTTTTCAATAGAAAATTATCTCTTGCCATTTTTATGGTTGTCTAATCTGAAATCATACAAGTCATGTTCAATGAACTGCAGGAAAGTGAAGCAACTGGATGGTAGTGCAGCATAGAGGTGAAGTGGTGAAAGAAGGAGTAATCACATAAATAATAGATGGAATTGCTTTAAGTGCTAGAGAAGAGTGATACAGTGCGTGCCCCTCAAGGCCACTGTAACTATGGCAACAATGATGCCTGCACTGCCTTCATGGCACATCAGCCATCTAAATATCTGTGGTCTGTACTTGTACTGTAGTCACTCTCTAGTTGTCTCTTTATTGTTGAGCAGTCTTCGTGTCTTGTCTTTACGTTTTTAGAATGTTTACAACACCTCCAAAGAGAAGTTCTGTCTCACTTAATAAGCCAAGACCATGGGAGAGGGAGAATATGGATGTGTGTGTGTGTGTTGGCGTGTGTGCTTGGTAACTGGACATGAAAACCAGCCCTGGCACCCTTCAACCTCCTTGCTTTTAAGGCTCAGGTTTATGAGACTCACCTCTTTTGGAGAGAACTGCTGAAGGCAATATTCCAGTTTGATGTATGCATTTCACATCACTTAGACTACAAGCTAGAGAAGGAGGATTATTTTGTATATTCTCTATGTATCTGGTACTAGCTTTGGCTGCAATTAGGGATGATTATATGAAATTTTTCAGGACATATAATTTTCAGTTGCCTCAGAACAGACTGACCTGTTTATACTGCAGATAGACAAAGCTCTTTAAACCTTCAGTATGTATGCCAGGAACCACAGAGGCATGAGGCTCAGAAGAATTCATACCATGTGTTAATTCTCTACAGCCCATAATCAAAACTTGTTTTATTTATCTGTTGCTTCTCCTTGGTTTACAAGAATGCTGCTTGTTTTAGCTATTTAACAGTCCAGTTATGTTCCCATCCTGCTGATACTGCTACTGCTGCCAGAAGGTAAATTAGGTCCACTTTATAAATGCCAGTATTTTCACTCTTCTTTGAATAAGGATAAATAGCTAGCAATCCTTAAAGGTCAATTCATATTCAGAATTGCTTAACTTAATTACAGGAATGAATTCTGAAAGGGCATTGTTCATCACCCTGCGACACAGTGTGTCACACTCCATCATTTACATTGCAGGCAATGATTTCTTGTCCCTTTTTGGTCTACCTATACTTTATAAATGAGAAGTTCCTTTTGTAGTTCACAGAATATCTGAAAAGTCTATATTACATATATTCAGTCTGTCTCCTGAACTGTAAAACACAGAGAAATTGTCATTCTTTTGAAAGCTTATATTGCTATTTACAGTACTATCACTGTCTGAAAAAGTTAAAACAGAAATATATCTGTCTGAAGAAAAGCAAATAAAGAAAAAAAAACTCCACAAATGTGTCATAGAATTGTAGGGTTTGTGTTTGAGAATATCTGTATTCCCTAAACCTATAGTCATCCAGAATTGTTTAGGACCATCTGCTCCCTGTAAGTCTGGAACAATTGGAAAAAACTGGAGAGTTGCTTTGTCATAAACTCCATAAATGTCCTTCTCCAGTGAAATCCTAGATAAGAATCTGCTGCCTTGGAAGGATGTATTGATCATTATTGTCCTCTGAACTGCTGCTGCTGTATTTTCTGGCTTGGGAGACTGTACCCTTCTGAGAGGGTTTCTTAGCAGTAGGTGATCCTCTAGGTCTGCCCTCTGCCATTACTCCATGGTAAAGTGCCTTTACATAGCAGGTGAAGAGATCCACAGGTACTGCTGAGTCCAACAGATGGAATGACAGGGTTTGGTACTATTACAACCACTAAACCAGTTGAGTCTCCTGAACTGTAAACTGTAAACTGAGTTAGCTGTTTTATGTTCACGATTTCTGACATCCCAAGTGGATGACAGTATTTAGTCATAAAACACTCACATAAATAATTCAGCTGAATTTGGCATGTTTCACACTGTAGCTACATAAAGTCAATTGCAGGCTTTTTTATGTGCAGTAAAATCCATCCCAAGACTGAGCAAACCTCAAGCCTCATCTCCCCAAAAATCAAATTTAATTTAATAAGCCTGGCTTTGTCTAAAAGAAAATATAAGTATGTTTTCAGCACTTGAAATTTTACAAACCATTTCTTGCTGCACTGCATAAGCCAAGGCAATGACCCAGAAGAGAATATTAGCATTTAATTGGCTATTTTTCCTCTAACATTTGCTGTTATGCACTTCTTTTTTTTTTCCTCCTCTTTTCAAAGCCCTAGGTACCGAAATGTGTGGGAGAGGTTTGAGATAAGAAGTTTTCTCATGCGATTGATCAGCACAATTTCCTGTGCCTCAGAAGTGCCTGAGTGTCACAAGGCAGCAGCATCCTAGCAACTATTCACATTTTCCAGTGCCTCACTCTGGACTGGCAGTGCATTGAGTTGCTCTTCTACACTCCACATAATTAGAAAACCTTTTCTCTGGGTGTCTTTAATGAGTACAATGTCACCTTATAAGCTTTACCTGATTAACAGGCATTTCAAAGGAAACACTTGATGACACATAGCTCTCATTTGTACATCCTGCTCTCTGTTTTCACTAAATACCTGGCTGGGTATTTGTTCCCTAGTCTTCTACATACTGCATGAGATATGCATCCCTCACAACTGTTTTGTGAGTGTAAATTCATCAATAAAATCAACACATGATTTATTATTATGCAAGCATTTAACAGAGAGCATCATCAGCAAAAATAAACTAAAAGACATAGAAAATAATGTACTTGTCACCTTGGCTACTGCTACAAATATCTATTATTTTTAAGCAGCTGTCTCACATTTCTCAATTATTCATTGTGTATAGAGAAAAATTACACCGAAATATGTTATTGCAAGAGTATTTATTCCTTTTTGGTGGGTGACATTTTATACATTGTATAAGATAATATGATCCTTTTGATACAAAACACAGAGTGGGACAGGAAAGAAAATTAGAGGTACCACAAACATTTATAGAAAAATTGTTTGAACAGGAAAATTGGAATTCAGAGCAAATGTCCAGTGCTGGTTTTTGTCTCACTATTTCAGTCCCATACTCATTATTCCATTTATTTCCATGAGAAGGAAAAAACACCCTGTGTAGGGAGACCTGTTACATGGAGGCAAATTGAATTTCTGTGTGTTTCTATCAATGGAGAATTATGGATGTTTATGAAAGCAGCAGTATAACGTTCAGCTTGGAAAACCACTTTAGAGATAGGACAATGGATGGAAGTTGATATGACAGAGCTTCATTTGTGCTCCAACTATCTCAGTGAAAACCTAATATACATTAAACCAAATGACAAATACAGAATGTCTTCCTTAATATCAAATCTTGATTAAATCATAAGAAAAGAGACCTTGGCAGTATATTTAATACTGCTGATGGTATTCACTGAAAGCACCATGTGTAACTAGTTTGGATACCATACAATATAGATCCAGATATTATCTTGCTTTGATGTGTTTATAGATGACTAAATTCTCAAGGAGGTAGTTTTAGGCATATGTCTCAAACCTTTCAGTCTTTAAATGACATAGGGAAAACATTTCCAAGTGCAAACATATTCATATTATGTTTATGGTTGCTGATAAAATTGTTATGGATATACAGTTTTTATACATTATATTGACATGTTGCTATTCTGTTCACTGTCTTTTAAGTTTCCCAAGATTATACTTCAGGTGAATAACAGGATGGTAAAGGTATCCTGAAGTGGCAAATCAGCTATGCAAGTTTTATTGCTAAGCCTAGAATCATTTTTGTTTTAAACAAAATGGGAAGGGAAGATCAATCTGTCTTCTAGTCATAATGAGTAATAATTTTTCAGATTTTTGTTGCAGTTGAAAAACAGCTTTGTTAGCTCAATGAAATGGTAGTAAGGATTATGAACTAATCCTTTTTGATGAAAATGAGAAATTTGAAATAGCATAATCATTCCATTTTAACAGTTAGACCTAGCAGCAGCCAAATGCACACTGTTGAGAAAGAAAGGAGAAAAGGGGCACTCTCAGCCTGTCTACTTTATGAACACAGGTCAGACAGAGCTACAGCCTCAGTGGAGTAGCTCCTTGGAGTGCCTAATGAACTGAGAAATTAGTTTTCTTACCTTGGAGTACTCAACTTTAAATAACACCTGAACACCCCTGATTATTTTTAATGCATCTGCATCAATCAGTGTTGCAGTGAAATATTTATATTTGAAGTGAAACATTTATGCAGAAAGACTAATGTTAATCTGAACTGTATTTCAAATGCCAGTACCTATAAGGCAGTATTGCAGGGGGGAAGTCTCCTGCAGCAGGATGGATTTAGAGAACAGATTTAGGACAAGGCCAAGAGCATAGTAGGAATGCCTACAATAATTATATTAGATCACGATTTCTGGCTTATTAAAAGAAGATTGCCTCATCATGTGTTTAAATCTGAAGGCAACCAGACTGCTTTCACTGGCAGGCCTCCTCAGAGATCCTCTGTCTATGGCACCAGCTGACACCATACTAATTCAATGTCCCCTCTTCCCTGGTCCTTAGTGGTCTCCTGTATCTTGTTTTGGGTTTTCAGTTTGTTTGGGTTTTTTTGAGGTGTGTGTTTGTGGGTTGGTCATCCACTTTTTCATTGTTCTGCCTCAGAATAATTTCACTGCTTTTCATCAGATTAATCTCAACTAATTTTGTGTTTGTATAGATGGGAAAGAAAGCTATGGGTGAGCTGGTCCCCAGTACTCCTTTCTGAGTCAACAGTGAAGAACAGGACAGTTTAGTGTCTGAATTTGTCTACCTGGCCTGGCTCTGATCTCCGCATTAGGATGGAGTGCATCGTATCTCAGAAGTATTTTTTTCCTTTGAATCCATGGGAAAGCCATATAACTATAACAAGCTATAATTCATACCCAGATGTCTACAATATAGATAAACATATTTGTTTAGAAGAATTGCACTCTTTGAGTGCTTTGGTCAGAATAACAAAAACAACAACAGCAACAACAAAGAACCCCAAAACCAAAACAAACAAACAAAAAAGTCATACTGCATATCTCATGTAGCATTAAAACTCTAGGTTTAGTTGGAAGTTTGGAAACACAATCACACTTCTGAGGTCAGGTAATTTTCAGGATTTAATCTTAAACTTGCTAAGTCAACAGTAAATTTTTATGGCATAATGAGGTCTTACACCATGGGATTAAAATCTCTCGAGTTAATGAGGTATTTGGTGGATATGAAAGAAGTTTCTTTAAATATCTCTAGGTAAAATGATTTAAACCTCTTATATAATCAATGATTTAATGCCAGCTTGCCAATCAATACCACTCCTGCTCCTATCCAGAGTACAAGTTGAAGAAAAGTTCACTCACTCCACTCAGTTGTATTACAAGAACAAGAAATTCCTGCTGTGAACAGCACCTCATGCTGCTGGTAACTAAATAGGACCCTCTGTGCCACTTCTACATATTTTGAATCATGAAAAAATAGCAGAGTGCCAAAATTAAGAATGAAAATATAGGCCCAGAGGGAAAATAAAGAAAAGCCATATCTGCTGCCATTTTATCTGTTTCATTTGACTGGCGAAGAAAACTAACTGCCTGAATCAAGGTTTTGACCATGCCTGAACAGCCTCTCCTTTGTTGGGTGCTCTCCTGAGAGGAGCACAGTCGTGGGTGGGGACACTGCTGTGGGCACAGTACCTGCACAGGCCTGGGAGAGGCAGGTGGAGGGGCAGATCCCAGAAACTCCAGGGCCCTTTTCTTCTTTTGCAATTAGTTTTGTATTCACTGACATCTCTCTTCTAAGGTTACTTTGAAAGTCAAACCTGAATGCACAGGTCAGTTAAAACTCTGGTCAGGAAAAACACCCAAGTGCACCAGTCCCATTATATTTACCTGTGTCTTTTTTATCACAGTAGGAAAAGTTTTTAGCAGATCTGCACCTGCAACCAGCTTGCAGACTGTTGTCCAGATCACTCAGCTGAAAAAAATAACATCAAATCTCAGCTACTTCCCATTTGGAGGGAGTAGAAAACTTAGCCCAAATTCATTATTTCATGTTTCTTGACAGAAGACTGTGTATGTGTGTGAAAAAGACAAGAAAAAGAATCATCATTACCTTAAAATTATTTTTACAAAATGAACGCTTTCTTCTGTCCCCTCACCTTTGCTTTGCAGATATTTATCCTGCAGTACATGCCTGCACAACTAACAGAAATAAAATTTAGACTCATTATCTTCTGAGGTGGAACTAAATCACTGTAGCAGCACTAATCTAAATGAACACCATGGGGCAAACAGCAGTGAGTCAGCAGACCTTTTGCTGCAGCAGATTTTTTTTGTAAGCATAATACTGTTTTCAGGATGAAAGTGTAAAAAATTTGTTCAGACAGCGCACTGCAAGGCGCATAGATTCTCAAAGTCACATTAGGAAACTTAAAACAGATACCATGTATCCACAAAGCCTTCCCAAATGATTTCACATTTAGAAGCTACAGGATAGTGGCATGGAGGCAAAAAGCTAGTTTGTTGAATTAAAAACTTATTGTTGCTCCTAACATTGGATCTAAATTGCTTGAAGAATTTAACTGACATTGATGGCACACAGAAGAAAAATCCAGATTTCCTAGAACACTAGAAAAAGTAGAAACAGACACGTGATATAGTTTTGTCATCACATCAAGGTGTAAAATACAGTCTTCCAGGGCTATACTCCTGGTCACTACAGACAAAATTTGAGATTACGGGCTGTTTATCCATTACACATATAAAAAGTTAAATTAACACACTTCCATTGAAACTACAAAGCTCTATTAGTGAATAAATTTTAAGAAGCTTGTTCAACAGCTGAAAGAATAGAATGGTTTAAACCTGCAAATATTTAAAGAAGTTCTGTCATATGGCGCATGGAATTAATTTATCAGTATTAGGAATAATAATGTTGGCTAATACCACAAAAAGAAATATACTTTCATTATATCCATATTTTTATGAAATTTTTCATCCTTCCATTTCTAGGCACAAAAGGCCTGGGATGTTGGGGCCCTGTGCTACAAAAGGGAGAACATTGTCCTTAGACTCAATAGAAACCTGCAGCAAGTCTATGGGACTGTTCTTTGAAGAAAATGATGATAAATTTCAACCCTGCAATATAAACTGTGGAGGGACTGAATTAAATAGATGTAAGCTGCCCTTACTGAAGACACTTTCTTGAATTCTCTAAATAATTACAGGGCTCAGCTGCTTCCAAGACCAAACTCTGAAGCAAATTTTGATCCCAGAGACAGGACCAAAGTATTTGTCATGACCTTCAGTGCTTTTTCTCTACTCTGAGCATTGTTTAAAGTTTCAAAGCAGTAATGAGCAAGGAGGTTTACACAGAGAACCAAGAGTTCATTTTTGACTTCCAGGAACCTGAAGTTTTATTGATGAAATGAAAACAAATTATGAAGCTTCAGCAAAAGTTTGGAGCAATGAGGAAGAAGGTATTGAACAGTTTTTTCATGCTTCTAACATGGTCTCTTTTTTCAGTCCTATAAACAGGGAAGGGTGGTTGGATGCCTCTTGAACAGAGGTTAAAGATGGTGCTGCACTGACTACTTTAGGTTGATTTTTCATCACTGTTTTTAATTTTGTCGGATTCAAGAAGCAACACCCCAAAATATTTACTGATCTATGACAGAAGTATTAACGCTGTCAAACTCATGAAATCTGATTAATTTAACAGAGGTTATATGAGAGTTTTGAAACTGTTTTTTAACTCTGAAAATTGGAGGTTATCTTTAGAAATTTGTTATTATCAACAGATTTTTCTTGTCTTATTAAAATGTGAAAGTTTACCCTCTAGTTTTTTTTTTTTTTAATACCACCTCTGTCTATTGCTTCACCTGTAACACTGTAGTGACATTCTTAGGAAGAAATTCTAATTGGTTTGGATTATGTTCTAATTGCTTGTTTAAGCCCATTGCACTGGTTTGTGGAAAATGTCATATGTCTTTCCCAAATACCCACATTAAGAGGATTGCCACTCGGTCCCACTGTTTTCATCAACAGTCTTGAGCCATTCCAAATTCAGATCAAAATCTGACACTCCAAAACAGGCTTTGAGAGTATTAGAGAAACACAAGATGACAGTACTCTGGCCACAGCTCTTGGAGAGCTGGGCTTCATGGGTCAGCAGTTTTGACAAGGACGATGTGATTTCCACCATTATAACTTGTTTTAAAGATTATTTTGTGATGGTGTTAACCCCTACTGGGAGAATATTCCTGCACCCATACTAGTATATTAAAATTTAATTGTGTTTATACTTGGCAGTGTTATAGCCAGTTTTAAACTGCCATGTACAATTTCAGTGGTACAGAATGTTTTCAGTCAAAAAGAACATTGTTTAACTGATTTCAAACCCAGCACCAAATCACATCAGTTGGTGCTTCTATAAACATGACAAACTCAGCCTACAGATGTCCAAACTTACTCTTTATTTCAGTAGGAGCTGCAGACATGAATCTGGAGGTGGGATATATTTGACAAGGGCTTGGCTGGTGTTAGGAGTTGGACTTCCATGATCCTTATGGATGTCTCCTACTCTTGGTTTCTCTGGGTCTGGACTGAAGGCACTTGAGATGGTAGTTAGTGTTTGGACTCAGGTCTTTATTATTTCTTATCAGTAAAACAGTCTCACAACCACGAGCTCGGCAGCTTTTCGTTAGCAAGGCACAAAATGGGTAACAATCAAATTACAAATTATAAGGTCTTTTAAGACTAAACTATCTAATTAAGAAAGGACACCTAGATTATTTTCCCTTTTAACCCAATAAGTGATCCCTGGAAGCCCACATCACGGACTTTTCTGTCCAATTACAAAACATCACCCAAACCCATGAAGAAGAAGGAAGAAGAAGGTGAAGAAGAAGGTAAAGGAGAACAACCTGCCTCCACCCTAAAACCTCCATCTTGCTTCATATTTATTTCTCTATCCTAAAATCCCAAACTCTAAGTTTTCTACCCTGTGATGTTACACACTTCTAACCAACTACACACCCGTAATTCCAGTACTATCAATCAATTTTGGAAGCCTTCTTCACAGCCTCAGGTCAAATGCAGTGTTCTCTTGTGGGTCTCTGCCTTTAAGCACAGAAAGTTTAAAATTCTCAGCATCCAGGATTCCAGCATTCTACCTCAGGATATTCTGTGATAATATGAGTCACTATTGCTTCTATGGAGTTAAAGTGGAGAATTCGCTATTATTTCTGCATCAGCATGAGGGTTTGGTACACATTTGTCATGTGTGTGAGTCCAGGCCTCTATCTTTATGATTTCTGGTGCAGTGGGGAGGCCCTGGCCCTGCTGCTGCTCAGACCACAGCTCCTGGGTTCTCTCTGAGAGGACACTGGGGCCAGTTTGGCTCCTGATGAACAAGGATGCTAATTTAAGGCAAATGGGAACAAATTTTACTATCTAAGGAAGAGTCACAGAAGAGGGTTAGTACAGCTGTATACATGGACTAGGACACAGGAAAGACTGTGCTGTTGAGAACTCCTGAGACATGTCCTAGAGTGGGAGGAGGGTTTTTAGAGGAGCCTGAGCTGGGCTCTTCCTAACTTGCAGCTGGTGACTGGATCCTCAGTGGGGTATCCAGGCAGCATGGATCCCATATGACTGCAGCAGCTTGCAAAAGGACAAAACATCTGCAGAGTCACTACAGCCAAGGGTAACCACAAGGATGTTGCCCAGCTGTGAGCAGGAGGCAGAATTTCTCTTCAGGAAATGCATAAATTGCAAGCTGGCTGAATTGCGGTTGCTCTGGAAACCGTCCTTTGAGTATCTTTACTCCTGTAAGTGTAATTTCTCAATCATAACATTGCACTAATAATGTTCTGGGCTTTAATATCCCCTCTTAGAGCCGAAAGAGAAAGGGAAAGGCAGAAGTACAGCTGATTGCAGATTGAAATAAGTGAACATACATTTACCTGAATATATAATATTGTAATAACATTAACAAGCATTGCATTAACCTTTATTTGAAGGACTGATTAAAATAATTGCAAATGCATGTATTCAATGGTATGGGTGTCTAACCAGATTTTTAAAGATGTCTTATGTTTTGCCTTGGGGTTAAGATCCATGTAAAATCCACTCATGAGCCTTGAAGAACAGTAACAGTAGAATGGTGTAATCATGGGGTAGTTTGAAGGACACTTCCAAATCCTGTTTAAGAAAAAATACAAGTTTAAAAACCAAGCTATTTAAAAGGGCATAAATTCTTAGATGTTGTTTTTAAACTTAATTCATAGCTTGTTTTTTTTTTTTTCACTCCTATAAGGATAAAAAGCATCTCCTTCTATGTGTCTTGTAGCTTTCACAGTGTTTTGTTGTTTGATGTAACTTCTTGTAAGCAAAATAAGGCTGGTGGGTCGTCCTTTTTCCCACACAAAAGGAAACAGCAGTGGCATCAAAATGACAAAGAAATAATCATCAAAAGCTGCATGAGATTTATATAGTTTTTTTTTACAGTTGTCAGAGGGGATAAAGCTTCTGTCGGAAGCAAAGCAAGGAAATATTCGGAGGGGATAAATATCCATGGAAACATCTGTCCCTGCAGGGAATGAAGGCAGAAGGCAAAGACACAGGGCATGTACAGTTGGATAAATTGGTTTGTTGGTATTTAGGAGGGATTATTTCTGGTTTTGAAAAAATAAAAGAGAGTCTTTGACAAATAAAAAGCTCCTGTTGCAGGAGCAGTAGTTCAGACTTTTGATGACAGATTGTGTGGGTGGCAAATTAGTTGGGAGAGTCAGAAAAGCCTTAAAGTATCTAGTAAAGAGGAGTCAACAGAGCAACCATCTCACCACAGCATCCAACTTCTCATAGATCCAAGCACTGAAGGCCACAGAAGTACAGCAGTACTTGTAGCACTTTGTTGCCAAAGGCACAGACATTAATCAAGGTGTTTTAGAGACATTGGTGAACTGATGAAAGATCGAGGGATAAGTGTTTGTGAAGACAAATTCAGTGATAGGTTTTTTTCTGACTAGGATTTATGGATAGCGATTGCAGTTTATTCTATAAGAATAGGAATGAAGGAAAAGCAGTTATTGATTTAAACTCATGGGCAATTCAGAATTATGTGACCCAGATTTTTGTACACTACACCTCCAATTAGTGAAAATTAAAGACTAAGAGAGCTGTGGCATCTGTTAGAGATTACCACAAGGCAGATTGCAACAGCACAAACTGGTTGAACATCCACATGTAACACTTGAGACAAGAAATGTGTTCTTGTGGATGACAACTTTGCTGTACTCCTGACCATGGTGGAATTTCAGAGCACCCAGAGGACCCATGATGCCTTGTAAAGGCTGACCTAGAACAGAGGCTAGATGGAGTTAAATAATAAAATAGGTATTTATTACAAGGCCTCAATGGATACACCATGGGCAGTGCAAGAGCCCAGCCAGGGCTACACCCAAAGTGAACCCTAAATGGTCACAAAATAGATGACCAGCCACAAGGTCTCTCACTTTTATAAGTTTTGGTCCATTAGCATATTGGAGTTAATTGTCCAATTATAGCTTTAGGTTATGAAGTCCCATCCTTCTTATTTTTCTCTCTTCAGTCCACTTTTTTTATGCTTTTGGGCCTGAAATTTAAATCATTTGTCCTTGGTCCCCAGCTAGTACTTGTTTTGTCCACCTACTCTGTGAAGAGAGCTTACTACCCCTAATATGAAGCTCAGAACTGCACAGCAAAGCAGTATAGAATCTGAAAAATATAAAAGCTAAAACCTGAGGCATCACCCAGATGATCCATTCATGAACAAGCCCCCAGCCCTTACAAGCTTACTGCTCTTTTACAACATGCTGTGTTGTACCCTGTTAATACTGTGTGGGTGCTCAAAACAGGGGGAATCCCAAAAGGAGACATTCAATTTGTGCCATAAGCTGGGGGGGGGGGGGGGGGTGTTTTCTGGTAACATATTTAATAGAGATATATTTTAGTATGCTAAAGGTTTGCAGCGCTTTTGGCATCCAACTGTTTTATCTGAATATACATGGACTGATTATCCTGAATGACACATCTGGATGCTGTAAAAAAAACCTTCACAAACTGTTCTTTGTACTGGTCATGTAATGATGATGAATCACATTTCTAGAGTTTTCTCTCCCTCTTTTTCACTTCCATGGATGTGGTAGTGTAGAGGTGATTTGAACGAGTTGTCTTTTTTTCCATGCAGACACTTCAAACTGTGTACAACAATAAAAGCAAAGAGGCAGGCTGCTTGGGTTTTCATTGCACACTGCAGTGTGCTGAGAAATAGTCATTTCAAGGACAGGTAAACATAGAGAAATAAAGCAATTCTGCTGATGCTTTGCTTCTGGTGACAGAAGTTTGGCTTTCCTGGTGTGCAGAGACCCAATATTTGGATTTTATGTCTTTTAAGTCTTGAAATCTCACACAATTTAAAGCACAGATTTGACTCTGACATGTATTTGTTTGTTTAGTGAAGTAAACCTTGTCATATAATCTCTAGACTGCAGAAGACTATATAGTAGTACAGATCCATATACATATCACTTTATGTGATTCAGTTAAAGCAAATTATCATGTCTAATGACTATTTAGAAAGACATTGATTATTTTTGTTGTTTAGGAAACAATTGTTTATTTGGATTTTTTTTACAAGGATCTAATATACATCTATAAAACCTTATTGGGTCTTTATAGTAGTAGATATGTATCTCTAGCCTTATTTACTTGGATATTTGTGTCCAATATGATCTTGTCAACAGCTTTCCCTGTCTTGACCTCAGTACTGTGTCCTATTCTGGAGCTTTCAGCGTGTTCAAGAGAACCTGAATCCTAGTAAAAACTTTATTTCTTTTGCAGGTATGAGCTTTGAGTGACACGTGTCCATGTTTTAAAGCATGAGTATTTGATAGGCAAGCAGTATATAGTATGTAAGCAAACATGTATTTGTATCTTTAGGGGGAGCATTCTTCTTTAACATCAGTGTTTAAGTCTCTCTTCCCACACTGCAGTTGTCAAAGTTCTTATGTCAAGACCCCACTGCTGCTGCTTTAGACATGCTAGGTGAGATTCATTTAATCTAATATCTTAAAATCTATGCATTTATATCCTGCTTTCAGCTGGGATGGTGTTCATTTTCCTCCTAGTAGCTGGTACAGTGCTGGGTTTGTGATTTAGGATGAAAATAAGGTTGATAACACATTGATGTTTCAGTTGCTGCTGGGCAGTGCTTCACACCAAATCACAGAATTTGCAGTTTCTTGATCCCTGCCAGCAAGAAGGCTGGAGAAGAACAAGAAGCTGGCAGGGGTCACAGCCTGGACTCCTGGGACCAAAGGGACATTCCATCCCATGGCATCATAGTCAAGATATAATCTGGAGGGAAAGCTGCTGGAGGGAAAGCAGGAAGCCACTGCTGTGGAACTGACTGGTACTGGAAGGGAAGTAGTGAGCAATTGTTTTTCATTTGCATCACTTGCTTTTCTTGGTGTTTATTTCTCTCTCTCTTTGTTATTTTATTATTATTGTTGTTGTTGTTATTTTTCCATTATTAAACCAACTTTATCTCAACCTACTAGTTTTCCTACTTTTATTCTCCCAATTCTATCCCTCATTTCCCGGGGGAAAATGAGTGAGTGGTTGTGTGATGCTTAGTTGCCACCTGGGATTAAACTGCAACAATTTCCATCCATTCTAAATATTTGTCTGAGCTAAGTAGTACTGAAAGCACACATTTCTTTCCTTTCCCTGTTCCAAGACTAGAGAGAATTAGTTGAAAGGTGTAACCTTTAATTCCTGACTTGCCACTAAATGGAGATGAATCCCAACCTCTGCTTTCACACACTCCATTTCCTGACCAGCTGCTTGTTTTAGGTCACTGAGCAGCTGAGTTCACTGCACCATTTGTAATCTTCTGGCTCTTGATTATAGTTGCACCAACCTGAGGAGCCCAGAAACATCATTTCATGAAGTACTCTAGAGAACACTCAGAGTCTGCACCACCACAGGGCTTCAAGGTGCTCTGTGGGGTGACATCTCATGACAGAAGCAGTGCTGTTACCCAAGCACAGAGTTGCAACCATGCAGGCAGGGATTAAGCTGTGTCCTGCTTCAGGCTGTTATCAAGTATATATTGCTCCCAATTCTGAAGCAGATTCTATTGCCAGTGTCTCTGAGCTCTGTGCACTGGTCTACATGGTGTAGATTGGATCTGTGCTTCATTCTTCTGCCTCTTCAGTCCTAATAAATCACAACACAAAAGCCAATGGATGTACCAAATCACATACTATCCTCACAAAGTAATTTCATAGTTCCCCGTGCTGCATGTTGCCACTAATTCCTCAGGAATGATTCCTGACTAACATTGTTGAAAATGGAATCTGCCTGCAGATGAGTGGGGGTGTAAATGAAGCTGCTGCAGTTGGTGATATTTTTACCTCACTTGCATGCATTGATTCATGTTTCCTGACAGTTTTTATACAATAAAAATGTATTAATGACTTAGTAAGCAACCACAAAAGAGTCCATTTACTTTGCCATTGCTTCCTTATATGGGTCACATATTTGTCAGCAACATCTTCCTCTGCAATACAAGCATTTATTGGATCCCCAAATACATCAGGTTGCATTATGACTTCATTCATAAATAAAACTTGCTGTTGTGGGGTGAATTTATTTAAGAAGGCAGGAAGGAAGCCTTGTTATTATGCTTTTGACTTGCTAAACCTTGCAATAAGTATATTTATGTTTCCAGGGCAAAGTTTGAGTTTAGTTTAGACGCCAAAGGAAATCTTGGTGGAAATTGAGAACACAATACTTGTCAGGAAGAATTTTTTCACCCAGAGAGGGGCTGAGCACTGGAACAGGCTCCCCAGGGAAGTGGTCAGAGCACCAAGCGGGACAGAGCTCAAGAACCATTTGAACAACACTCTGAGGATCATGGTGTGACTCTTGGAGTGTCCCAGGCGGGGCCGGGAGCTGGACACGATGATCCTGACGGGTCCCTTCCAACTATGATTCTATGATTCCTTGTGAGAGTAGGTACCTGGAAATGTTTTTCATCATTGAATTTGATACTTCCAAAACAAGCAAAAGTTTAAGTATTTTTGATTGAGAACCTCCAAAATGCTCATTCCTATTTTTCCTGCTCCCCTGATATTTCAACAGGAATGTTTACATTAGATATTAATGTAGAAAAATCTAATTTGAAACATTTAAAAATTAATGTAAAAGTAAACATATTTGATATTATCAGAACAATGTAAGAAAATAGCTTTAAGTTATTTAATTTATACTTTGGGCATAACTGGTTCAGATGGCTCAGACTCAGGAAATTATTTTAATAAAACTACCCTTTCTGACTGAAAATTAAGTTTGTTTTTCCCCCTGTTCATTCATATGCTATGTCACAGAATTTTTAATATTGGGCTTTATATTTTTTATTACAAAATAAGGGACATTCTGCTACAGTTGGACTTTGTTTCTAATTAGGTATTGATGATTTAGTCTGGAAACGTGTCATGATTTTGCTGCTTCTCTTGCCATTTTTGGTGCAAACAATCATTTTAACTTCTGGAAAACATACTTCAGTGCAAGACGTGGAAAAGGCAAAGGAAAAGGAAAAGGAAATAGAAATGGAAATAATTGAAATGGAAATGGAGATAGAAGTTGGAGTAGAAATGAAAATGGAAATGGAAATGGAAATTATGTGTCCCTCTGTAGCATGACTTTTTTGTTCATATAACACATATACTAAACCCTATCTCAGTAGAATAGGGAAGATCATCTAGTTGATTAGTGTCACTGGGAGAAAAGCTGGTGACAGCTTCCTATTTATCCACTGTGAAAGAAATCTTGTAGTACATCACCACTAAGAGACCAATCTTTCTTCCAGGATTAAAATCAAAGTATGTCACCTCTCCCTGATGACATAAGAATCCCAAGAAGGACTTCTGAAATTAGAAGTCATGAAGGTGAGTCTGGTGGCTGAATATTTCTAGCTTTTACATTTATTTGTTGTGGAATATGGTTATTAATGACAAAGTGGTATGGGAGTACCAAGAGTAAAAATTCTTTTTTGTTAATTGTGAAGATTTAATATTAATTCCCAGGGCTACCAAATTGTTATGTGGAACAGTTGTGGAAATTCAGCCATATGTTTCACAGTTGGAAATGGCTAGCAGAAAGCAAAATGTGTCTTGACCCAAAATGAGGCATATCAATGAGAGCTAACTGTGACTGAATGTCAGAAGAGACACCATAAAATTGCCGTTTTTCCTTTTGTTTTGCCAGCAGATGGTCAACTACTTAGACTGGAAAGAAGGGAGACTGTGTGTTTTTTAAGAATTCTTAAAACCATGTGTTTTAAGCATTCTTAAAGAATTAATTGTAGCACAACAAGCACAGGACTTCAGTTTTTTGCTGAAGGGCTGTTTTTGGAATTAGTAAGCTCTGAGACCATGCAGTTGGATTTATGAAAAAAAAAAAAACAAAAAGATTTTTTTTCTCTTTTGCTAGAGCTTAGACACCTTGGAATAAAGGGCGATGTGCTGGTTTTAAAACAAATGGCATACTCATATAATATATAGTTCTACAGTACTTTGAAAATGAAACCATGAAAAGTGATTGCTTGTTTTTTCCTGTAGAGAAAAAAACAGTTCACAGTTGATTTGCCTCCCGGGCAGGCTGCAGGGACAGTGGAAGCAACACACTCCAGAAAGGAGCAAGGTAAGGCAAGGTAAGCAAGGAGGTTCAGAGAACTTCAGTTTCCACAGTGAGGCTTTAGTGTGTCCCCAGCAAGCAAAGCTAAGAGAAAGGAGTCTGGCATGGTGGCACCATTCACTTTGGCAGTGAATAGAAAGTCTGGAAGACCACCTAGCTTGGGGCTTATTTGCATCTCCCACATACTTTAAGCTTACATTGCTGGAAGAGACTCACCCAGTTCCACAGCTCCACTCAATGCCAAACCCAACTTGGTGGTCAGCTGATCATTCCATGGTGGCACGACAGGGTGATGCAAAATATTACATGGACAATTTGAGCATTGTTACAGAATAAGAGGCATTTTTACCTCTGCAGATGGGTTTTGGAGGAACTCTTAAAATCATGGAATCACAAAATCACAGAATCATTTGTGTTGGAAGGGATATTAAAAGGTCATCTGTTCAAAACCTGTTGCGATGAGCAGGGATATTTTCAACTAGACCAGGTTGCTCGGAATCTTGTCTAAACTGACCTTGAAAGTTTTTGGGGATGGGGCTTCTACAACCTCTTTTTATTTTATTGTCTCAGTTTTGTGAAATTTCTACTTACAATGGCACCTCTTTCAAGGAAAAAAAGCAAAAGATTAAATATAAATAACCATAGTATCTTAGTCATTAAGTAATAAATTCAGTTTATATAAAATCTTAGGTTATTGAGCCTACTTTTCTTTTCCAATGGAAAGGTTGTGAAATATATGGGGTTTACAAGAGTAAAGGTAGGAAAGAAGCATATCTAGATTATAAATTTCAGTGCAGGTTTTCTTTATGTTTCTCCGAGCCCATGCTAGAATATCTCTCCAGCTTCTGGAATGTGCAGCATTTTTCTTTGATTTAGTTGTACTTAAAAAAAATTTGATTCCTGATTTATAGCTGCTGCTTTTGCTGCTAATGCACAAAGAGCAGAATTCTTGCTTCCATAGCTTTGGTGATTCTGCAGTGCTGACAATGCTATCAGACTTTGTGTCTGGCAGTGAAGGCAGGAGGTGTGACAATGGCTCTGAGGAAGATGAAATGTTGAGTGTGAAGTGTAATTTTTTTTAGAGATCGTTTCTAGTGATTTGCCCCAAGGAAAACTAGGGGTATTTTATTTATACTTCCTTTCAGGCTGGAAGATAAATCTTAAATTTTTGTATTTAAACCAAAAAGTATAGGAATTATATATAGTTATCTATATCATCATATATAGAAACTAGGAAATATAGGAAGTATATAAATCTGGGGAAAATATACTTAGGAAATAAGAAGAGCCTACATCCTACATGTCTTCTTTTAAGATCTTATAAATAAGAGCTTAGATGTGACTGCCAAGCTCTGAATATGATCAAAGTTAATCAGCAAAGCTGAGAAGCACTTGGTGAACCTCTATGATAGTATGGCATGGTGCACTCATATCTAAGGTTAACTGCCAGTAAGGATTATGTCTGCCACAGAGAATATGTGTTCTTTACAGATTTTATTTTATGTTCAAAGGTTCTTACACTGGTGTGGTGTAGCTACTTCAGAAGATTACAAATATTTAATTCTGCTTTTTGCTGGAATTCATACCTTAGTATCCCTACTTTTAATTATTTCTGTTTTTTTTTTTCCTTACTTTTTTTTTTTTTTTTAGCTTATAACTATGTATGCAAAACCCTGTGAAACAGAGGAGGAGAGTGAGTGAAAGTGTGTAAGGGATATGAGGCAGTAGAGGCTGAGAGTAGGGTTGGGTTGCAGAACAAAGTGGACGATTTCATGAGTACTTTTAATGAGTCTGAAAAAACAAGATTTCAATTAACATAGTTTATAGATAAAATACTCTTTCCCATCCTTTATTTAAAAAAACACCATAGGAAAGTCTTACACAAAAGGACATCAAGACAATGCTGATCAGTGATAGGCTTCAAACACATACTTTGGTTTGTGGGCAGCTCATCGAGGAAAAACTGTAAAACAGGTCTGGGAGGGAATAAACATCCACTTGTGTTTCTGTTCTGCAGAGCAGCCTCAAAACCTTAGGGACAGGAGGAGGACGTGTCCAAGGGCAACTGTGGGGATTTGGCCATGCAGGGTAGTAGTGCCCTGTTAGATCCCTTCCACAAAGCTGGGGAGAGGTAGAATGTGGGCAGAGCAGAAAATTTGCATTAGCAGCTTAGCAGAGGGGTACCAGAAGGCTGAGACTACCTCAGTTTGCAAGGGAAAACTCACTGCCAATTTGTAGGGTATAGGGATGTGCTCAGGGCAGTGAGCTCAGCTCCTCTGCAGAGGACACATTCTTGTGGTGTACTGAAAATGATGCATCCATTCAATACATGACACTGATGGGATCTGAGGGGAGGCCATCCAGTACCTCTCAGCTGGCCAGATTTGATCATAGAGATGGGAGGAGGCTCTAGCTGGAAAGTTTTATAGCAAAGGATGGCTGACTCAAAAGAAATATCAAAGAACAAGTGAAAAGCTGTTGAGCTCAGCACTTGCAGTAATGAGGAGGCTTTTTATTTCTTTTATTGTGATCAGTCATGTATTTGCTGGCAAAACTCTTGACTACCTGTGATGAAAGTTTTAATTTACTTCAGTAGGTTCAGGATGCCATCTTTATACTCTTGGTTCCATTGGTGTATGAAATCCTGACAAGAAAAATAGATGCACTTTTGTCACTAATGAAAAACAGTCCTGTTATGATATAATATCCTAAAAGCATGATACTGAGTTTGCCTGGTAAAGTGTCAGATGAGAGTGTTCTTCATCTCTTGATTTGAATGCCCAGGAATATAAATCCCTACTCTCAGAGGCAATCTACCTTTCATGCTTTATGAAAATGAAATTAGATTGATTTTTGTACAGTCAAGGTTTCATGTATTCCTTAGCAAGGGTGAGGCTTGCCATCTGTTCTAGGACAGAGTCAGAGCCTCTGGGGCTGGCAGAACTTGCCTAGATTAAATACTCTGTAAGGGATGGTGGAAACAGCCCTCATTTTATTTGATCAAGGAATGAACCTATAGAACCCACAAGCTACAGCCACAAGACACTGCTTTCTTCTAGAAATTTCAAAACTAAGCTGTTTGTTGGAGGTTTAGGTTCAATATTAGAAAAATGTACCTCACCAAGAGGATGGTTGGGAACTGGAACAGGCTTCCCAGGGAAGTGGTCACAGCACTAGCCTGACAAAGTTCAAGAAGCTGTTGGACAATGCTCTCAGGCACAAGGTGTGATTGTTGGGGTGTTGTGTGCGGGGCCAGGAGTTGGGCTTGATGATACCTGTGAGTCCTTTCCAACTTGGTTTATTCTGTGATTCTGTGATTTTGTGAAGCTGAGTGGTGCATTTAACTGAGAGTAGCACAGCTGTAAGTCTGCAATGGGAATGGGATGGAAGAGGCCAAAAAGCAGTCAGAAGCTGTTTAATTAGCGGCATCTAATGATAGGCTGAAACATTTCCTACGGTCTCAAAAAGAGTGATCTTTTACATGCTGAGGTATTTCCATGAGATAAGCAGCAAGGTCATTGCATCTTCACTTAAGAGAATTGGAAATTTGTCAGGTGCAGAGGAAGAGAGAAGGTAAATATTTTAAAGGAGAAGAATTCACAGTTTTAAAACAGTATAGAGTACTGGAAAAGAATATTAAGTTATAATAGGGCTGTTTTTCATTCATGACAAAAATACATCTATTTTTCTTGTCAGGATTTCATACATCAATGGAAATGAGAAAATAAAGATGACATTCTGAGCCTACTGAAGTAAATTAAAACACTTCCAGTTATTTAATGGGGCCATTTTTTTCTCATTAGTAATTTTATCAACAGAATAGTATATTGAGAGAGAGGCTAAGATTGTGGTGCCAAAAGTCCTCATCTGCCTGAGGCACATAGGCAAAGTAATGATAGCCAATGTGTACAGGAAGAGGTGAGAAACCTTGCTATAATTTAGCTTTCCCCATACTGAATTCCTCATTGTGGTCAATGAGAAATTCCTCACTCCTGGGTTAACCACCAAGGAAAGTGTTCTATATCACTAAGGTCCAGAGTAAGAAGAATAACAGAAATTTTTGCCCCACTTATTTTATTTTTTTCCTGGAACGCGGTGATGTTGAAGAATAATGACTGTGTAATTTTAAAGTTGTTTTCTTTATTAAACCAATGAATCAACAGAGCAAAGAACTGGTTTGGAGTCCTTACTCTGAGCTGTTCTTGACTTCTATGCAATTTGGAGCTTTTTGGAGATGATGTTTTCAAATCTGAAGAATTGCTTCAAGTTGGTGCAGCCTTGATAGTTAAGACTGTCAGTCCCTCCTCATGCATTTTGTATGGTTCTGCACAGTTTAACAATGCTTAATATAGAAATGAAAATGTTTAAAGCCAACTGAAAGTCTAGATAGCATTGCACTGGATGGATGTCAGTATTACTTAACAGCTATCATCAGGCAGCCTTCCCCCGTCTATATCCATGTGAGCAGCAGCAATAATTATAGACAAGTAATGCTGTTACAAAAGGAGGTTTTAAAAGGGAAGCTCTCTGTCAGGAATAGCCCCCATGTCTTCCAGTTGACACAGACAAGTAATTTTTCTTTCTTTCGTAGATCCTGTGGAAAAATTCCACAGCTGTTTCTTTCCTCAGAGGCTTGTCCACTACTCTCCTTTCTGCTTTGGCATCAGCAGCAGGGGCTGTGAACCGTGATAATTTTACCAGGTGTTTATGTCCTGTTACTGAGATTAAAGACTTGAATCTTTCCCAGACACTTCTCTTCCTAATTGGCTGAGGAAAAACTGGTTCTCACAGGCATTGTAATATTCAAGGTAAACTCTGTTTATATAAAGTAATGTAAAAATAAGGTATAGCTAGTGGATCTCAGTCGGCAAAAAAAGGCCTCTGAAAAACAGTCTTTAGAGAAACTATGCCCTCTCAAGACTGTAAATAGCCCCTGCTGTAAATAGCAGGGGCTGCAAAAATATTCTGCCAGGCCATCTGAATTTGACTTACATTTGTCTCTTTATCTCTTGGCATTTTCTTTCGTGTTGCTTTTCTCAACAAGATTTTAAAAACTGAGATTGTACTTTGCATCTGACACAAATTGTATATCTGTACCATTGCCTGCATTCCTGATAATGCATGCTGCTTTCTGTGCTGAAGTTATATAAGAAAGTAAAGCTTCCTATATTCAAATTGGTAGCTGAACCCTTGCCATGACACAGAACTTTTCCCCCTCTTGTCTGAGTCCTGTTGAGGATCCCTTTGGATAAGGAAAATGTTGGATTCTTTCTTAAAATACTCTAGATCAAATTTGACATTTGTAGGACACCAAAGCCTGTCTCTGATGTGTGCCCCTGTCTCTCATTCACAGAAGCATTTATCCCTGGCTCTTTTCAGTTCATGCTTCTCACTTCCAAGAACGTCCTATGTTTCTTCCTTTACAGGCATTATTATGCAAGGCTGTATTAAAAAGAAACCATTTGACTTTTTTTGTGGAAGTGATTAGGAGGGATTTACTGTCTGATCCCAAGTCAATCTTGACTTCACTTTCACAAATTTGAAACCAAATCTGGGTTATAGTAAAGATGGCAGCCTTGACATATATAATTGTATTTTTTATTAACTCTTAGAGCATCATGCAATAAGGTACCATCTTGAGAAACCTATTCAAAATAATTTATTTATATTTAAGTATGAGAAATATCTTGGTTACAATTAAGTATGATTCACAACTCTCTTACATAATACTATATTTAATGGTAAGTTCAGCTGGCTCATTCTTCAAGTTCACTGGAAATACATATGGGATTTCAGCATAGTATTACAGTCACTTGGAGAGTCTCCCTAGAGTCATTAGGTCTCTGACTTAGCCAATAATTACAGGTTAAATAATAAATTTTGTTAACTTCCCCCTGTCATTTCATAAGGAGAAACCATAAAAACAGGATAATAAAAATGACAGCTTTTTTCTTTCTAGTTGTCTCTTCCTAATTTCAAGCCTGATCAAACCCAACTATATAAAGACTCACTGAAAGCACAGAATAAATTTGAAGATGCATTGATTCTTAAAATTTCACTTTTAAAATAAATAGATTGGCTTATCACTAATATTATTAGTTATATTAATGAAATCTTCAGAGTGATGTTTGTTCTGATTCCTTATCTATTGTTTGCTGAGCAAACAAGATCTGGTCTTTGATAGATAATCCATATGGTCACTATTAGCTTTTAAAATTTACTTCTTAGAGAGTGCAAGTAACCTTGCATTTAATTTGGTTTTGAACTCAGACTCATCCTGAAAATTATTGCAAATATAGCTATCTGGGCAGAGGAATTCAAATAAGAACAAAAAGAAAAAGCAGTCAGACTATTAAGATGTATATAGGTGTTTCCATCAAATAAGGGAGAATAAGAAGTACAGCAAATATTTTTGAAGCATGATCATATTGCACTGAGGAAACTCAAAAAGGCTGCCATGTATCATTATAAAATAATGGACATTTCAGTCCCCTCTTTCATAGTGTAACATCCTTTGATATCATTTAAAATCAGTTTATTGCTTAAAAAAGTCATGCCTTATCCACAAATAAATCATTATACATATAAACCATACTGAATCTAAAACAAAAGGCTTTCAAGAAACATCAGGCATCAAATTAATTATTAGTAACTTTGTTTCAGTTTATTTTGTTTCCTGTTTACTTTTTAGCTTCATATATTTCTAGGATTAGGCTAAATTTTATATGACATTTTTCTGGTCATTATTTGCTGGGTTACCAGTTTGGCAAGTGGTTGTCATTTTCAACAGAACTGTTTCCTTCACTGACCCACCAGTACATTTAAGTGATAAAAATTTGGAAGAAATCTCCTGTGGATATAATCACAGGGTACTCAAATTGTTGTACATACATAAGCAGAGTTGCTTTGATTGTATTTGTGGCCAATAACTTTTACATTTTGATCACAATGAAAATATCAACCACTCTTCCCAATTCTCTTGAAAGGCAAGGCAGTCTTATTCCCATTGTTGCAGAAACAAGAAGATGAATGCAGGGAAAATAACATAAAATGGTAATTTGAGTTCTTTCCTCATAATTTTCATCAGGTCCATGATTATTAATGGTTATTAATGTTTTAGAATAAAAAATAATTTAGTGGTAAAAATAATAAAAATTTTATAACTTTTAAAATAAAATCTTAGTATCTAAAAGCATCAAACAGGAAAATGATCATTCATGTTTCAACATCTCTATTCAACAGATTCATGAGGCACAAGCCATGCACCCAGGGAAAGTACAATAGCTGTTCTTTCAGGGAAAATGAACCATTGGTGACGACTTATCTTAGCACTTTAAGCCATACTAGACTTAAAATTCTGTAACAATACAAAAAAAATTTAATAAAAGGTTGAAAATACCGGTATGAAATTAGAGAAGAAAAAAGTGTACAGGCCCAAGAACCTTGCAAAAGAATATTTAGTTTTTCATCAAACCAGGAAATCAATGTATATATTATGACAGAGCACGATGAAATGCCTCAAGATTAATGTTAGAGTTTGGCTTATGGTTGGGCCAAAGATGCATTAAGATGTAGAACTAATTTCCTGAAATATCCTTTTGAGATGTCTGAGCATTAACTTATTTATTGAAAAAAGAAAGTTTGATACACCAGAAATATTATTAGAAGACTTAGTTGGGATTTTCTAACTTTGCACATTAATAAGTTACCTGCCTTGACTAAAAGCCTTATCAAGGTTCTACTTACTACAAACTGAGAAAAAGGGTCATCTCCAAGGGATAATATAACACATAGTTTGGTCATTGGCTTTAGGACACAATGAATTCCTGTGTGGAATGTTGCTTTCTCTCTTCACTGGTTACAGAGGGTTCCTTGTTGGACAGTACTTGCTGAAGTAGAATCCCATGAAATGATTTTGCTGGGATTTTTTTAGAAGAATATCCATGTTTGAAATGGGATTGCTGTTTGGTCCTGAGCATGTTCTTCCCTTCCCTTCCCTTCCCTTCCCTTCCCTTCCCTTCCCTTCCCTTCCCTTCCCTTCCCTTCCCTTCCCTTCCCTTCCCTTCCCTTCCCTTCCCTTCCCTTCCCTTCCCTTCCCTTCCCTTCCCCTCTTCACCAGGATTTTTTGTTTTTCTTTCTCTTGTTTTGTTGGGATTTTTAGTTAAACATTGAAAAAGAGGAAAACATTTTTCTATGCCTTTTTACCTTCTTGGAAGGCACTTAAAAATTTCTCCTGTTGAATGTAATTTGAATCAAAAGCAGAAAAAATCAGAACTTTATCCTAAGACAGCCTTGACATTCACATTTACTATGGGTATTTTATTTATAACAGTCGGGAAAATTAAAAAAAAAAAAAGGAGGCTTTTCACATCTCTTTGTTGTCTTTGTTGATGGCACCAACTATAATCTATCTACTGGAAACACATCAGTTCATTTAATTTATTGCATCATTATATGACAATTATCTACAATATGGTTGAAAATCATGGCAATATTTTCATCCTTGAGGAAAGCAATAAACAATTAGAAGATTGATTTTACTGTGGTTGCTATTGACTTTTATTATTATTTGCTTGGGTAAACTACATGGACCATAAGCACCTAGACCATCATCTGAGAAAATTATGTATTAAGAGATAAATCCTGCTGCAAAAAATGTAGTAATCAACAACACAGGAAAGAAAGGTTTGCTATTGTGCTCTACTTAGTTTGTCATAGGTGTACTTTATAAGAAGCAGCCTAGTCCACGCTTTTGTTTCATTTTATTATTTGGGAGTTAAGTGACTATTGAAAAGGTGGAATTGTTATCGATTTTTTAAAAGAAATTTTCAATTTATGTTATTTTTGGTGGATCTTTTTTCCTTTAATAACTGTTAAAATCTAATAAAAGTAAATAGAAGGAAAAAGGAATTTTACTTTTGAAGGACTTCAACCTGTGATAAGGAACCCATGCCACGCTGGAACAGTTTGTGAAGAGCTGGAGCCCTTGGGAAGGACTCACACTGGGGAAGTTCATGGAAGGTTGGCTCCTGTGGGAGGGACCCCACACTGGAGCAGGGGAAGAGTGTGAGGGGCCCTCCCTGAGGGGGAAAGAGTGGCAATGTGTGATGACCTGACCATAGCCTCCATTCCCTGCAAGCTGCAGGAGAGGAGGAAGAGAAAACTGGGGGTTAAACTGAGCCAGGGAAAAATAAGGGGGAAGGTGTTTTAAGATTTATTTCATATTTCTCCTTATCCAATGCTGGTTTGATTGGTAATAAATTAAATTAATTTCCCAAAGTCTGTTTTGCCTGTGACAGTAATTGATGGATGATGTGTCCCTTCGCGTATCTCAATCCAAGTGCTTTTCAATATATTTTCTCTCCCCTCTCCGGCTGAGGAGGGGAGTGACAGAATGGCTTTGGTGGTTAACCCACACAAACATGTTTTAGCTAATCAAAATATTTCAGGCTCCATTAAATCCACCAATATTTTACAGAGGATCAGACATTTCCATGGTTGAAGGCAATTCAAAATGCTTCTGGTCTTTAAATACGAGACCTCCTACAAAATGTGGATCATTTTTTAAATACCTTATAAACAAAAAATTATACCAGCTTCCCAACTCAGGAGGGTTAAAATTCAAACATAGAATTTTAATCCTCCCAAAGGCATGCTTTAGAAATATACTCATTTTTTGCTCCATTAAAATAACATTTTTAACAAATACACACCTAAAAGTAGGAGATGGCACATTTCATTATAATAGATTGGTTTTTACAGTATTTCTTACAGTCAGATTTCAGCAAAAGTCAAAAAAGTTAAAAACTATCAGAAAATACGTACATTTTGACCAACAGAAAGACCAACAAAACCAATTTTTTAGTAGACCATGCATAAATTCAGTTCATTAAGTAAGCCATTTGCATTTTAGTCAGTCTGTATTTACACATTTACCTGACTCAGTGGTTTTGGGGAAAAGTTAAATGCTTCTTAACCAGGCATTTTTTCCCTATGAAGAATTATTCTCTATCAAGTAACTATGTGGCTAGGGAATTGTAACACAAGTGAATGTTGGCCTACGTTTCCAGCTTAAATCCCTGTCCTGGATAGATGCCAGATTCTTAATAGCTCTTCTGTGTTTCTCCTTGGCTCATCTTGGTTCATGCAGGGAAATTTCCGTTCCTCATCTCCCAGATACTGTGGGATGGTGTCTTCTGTAAACAGAGAGATCATTTCCCTAGCCTGCACCAAAATCACACACTTCTAAAACAATGGTGATATTCCATTCATTTAGGAAGATGATGATATAGACATACCTCTCTGAGCTGATAACATTTATTTCAGAGTTTAGCATAGTTTTTCCATTCAAAGTCCTTTAATGTTAGGGTGGAGGCAATGTTAATTCTCTATTATGCAAAGATTAATCTTAGCATTTACAAAAAGAACAAAACCAAAGAGCAGTAAAAACCAAGAAACACTTCCCACCACTCCCCATGTCCACCCCAAAAACCCCAAAATTGGCAAAGCCACTAAAATACATCATCCTTGTGTTGCTTAGGACTGACTCAGTAGACAACATTACTGCTATACACACGAAATGCAACTGGTGAAGTATTTGCACACTGCTCTAGCCATGTAAGAGGGCTCAAAGAAAAGACAAATCTTGTATGATTTCTCAGTGTTCTCAGATGTCTTACCTCAAGTTCTTAATAGCATTTTTCCAGGGTGTTTTGGCATGTCCTACTGGCTATGCTTGCAATGTGCCTTTCATTCTTCCCTAGCCAAGAATGTTATATTTTCTTCCATTTTTGTTTTTCTGAGTTTGGACCTTTATGATCTAGTCCTGGAACTAAAATAGTTATGTTTTTTCTTTCTTCCAGTAGCTCCATGTACCATCTTATTTTCCATTAAATGTATTTTGAGGTCTCTTGCCTGAAGTTTTACAGAGGATTTCACTACAAACTGATGAGAAAAAGCCTTACTCTAATCAATATTATTGGACTTTTCCTGTGCTCATTGCAAGGATCAATTGAGATAAAAATAATGGAGATGAAGTCATATAAATGTTATTTATTGACATTTATGAGAAGAGATCATGGAAGTTATGTAGTTGAAGCTCTGGCTCAAAAAATAAATAACTGTCCAAGAAAAAAAGTGTTTCATGTATGCCATTGCTTATCCAAAGATATTACATAGAAAAAGAAACTTAAAATGAAATTTTAGAACATCTCCAATAATGAAGATTTTGATGTGTCAAAGTACTGTGGTTTATATTTAGAAAAGGCAAAAAATTAATTGCTTTATCTGTAATACTTATTTTAAAAGCAAAAGCTTGTTTTAGGTTTTCTGAAAGCAAAAGAGATCTGAGAATACAAAATTTCTTATTTGGGTGTTAAAGGAAAACCTCAATTGTTCAATTTAAAAATGCTAATTGTAGTATAGCATTACATTTCACAATGTAGAATTTCCATTAAAAGATAAATGGTTTGAAAGTAGAGTTCAAAACAAATATTTTTGAAAGAAATGGGTTTCTATGGTTTCTAAAATTTTATATAATCAGTTTAATTAGAAATAGCAGAAATATTCTCGATTAATTCTTCATTTTCTATTTTGTTTTGTCTAACAGAATTTCACTGTCATTAATTGCTAAGGGGACAGAACTCATAGATAATGACAATTTGTCTCAAAACTGGAATCTCCATATTAAATGAAAGTTATCTTAGTGCATGGATTGCTCCTTTTTTAAATTTCATTTTCAGGGCTTCTTTGGGTTTTTTTTTTTTTGTTTGTTTGTTTGGTTTTTTTTAATGGTTTTTTTTGGGTTTTTTTTTTTGGAGGGGGGTTTTAAAAATTTCAGTAGGATTCTATGTAGATAGATAGAAAAGTTAGAATATCTGTCCCATTTCCTCACAAAAATATAACCAAGGATGTTTTATTAAAATATGTTATGGTTGCACCAGGTAAGTGCTTTCTACAAATTACTTAAGAATTTAGCTACCATGTTACCAGTAGCAGTTGTTAGTTACTAAATCAATGAGTTGATTCCTGCTAACTGCTATAAATTTGAAATCCAGCCCCCAGCTAGAAATACACTGCCATAGTTCCCTGCTATAGTGGAACCCAAACTTGAAAGACTCAAATCTTAAGTATGATAAGACTGGCATTGGTTCAGTTGGCCAAATATTTAACTAGACCACGCTTTCACTGAAATTATGTTTTCAGTGAATTTTTGCAGTTCTCTTCTTATGCCATATGTAGAAAGCAACAACGACTTACATTTTCTGGTAATAGAACTATAAATTTGTTTTTCTTTCTACCAAGTACTAAGAACACGCTGAACATTGCAGACAATTGCAGTAAAATATAAAGTATATTCAAGCTAGGCTACAAGAGAAAAATGGCAACACTGTGTAACTAAAAATGTTAATCCTTTATATGGTATTTCTCAAGTAGAGGACAATCCAAGGTTCTTAGTGGAAAACTACAATGTGCTATTTATAACTAAGATAGGAATTTTTAAAAATTACCAGAAGCTAAATATGAAACAATATACTTTCTTTATTGAAAATGAATCATGAAAGCTTTTGCTATTTTTTTATTTTATACATGAATATTTTCCCAATTCCATGGTCCTTTAATTTTTTTATTTTATCCTTGGACTAAAAAATCTGCAGAGTTTTCCTATTGCTACAGCTACAGATCCTTATGTTATCTAATGTGTGTATAGAGGGAAGGCCAAAAACTGTCTCCTAGTGCTTATAGGAATTTATAAATTACCATCTATATTCTGCAATATTCTGCACAGGAACGTAATTCCCAATTAAAACAGATGCACATTCTTCTTATGGGATATAGGTATACTTCTGCCTAGCTACAAGAGCTGAAAGTGAATTTTGATTTATTGTTCTGTTAAGGTGTTTAGAAACAGATTGTCTGCTTCTAGAAAGGAGGGATCCAAATATCTGCATTACCATGTTTTGTGCAATGCAGCTCAGGACTCTTTTCTGAAATGGACTCACCCAAATGTTCACCACATACTGTTTCTTTAGCCACTTTTACTGGAAAATGTTTTGCATGAGGAAATGCATCATGGCATGTAATTGTCTATATTCCTTCACTAAAAAGATATTTTCAAAGAAAAGACCAGAAAAATAATCGTGACTAGAATTTTTCAGAAATTCCTGCAAATTGAATGGTGACACCACTAGGAATAAAATGTGACCTAGTATGCACTGAATTGAGGTATAACTTCCATTTGATTTGGTTTGGAATGTGCTTGTGTGTGGCTCACCCAAAGTTAACAAAACTAACTGCTGATGGAGTTAGGAGATAGGGTTCCTTAATAAAACATGGAGAAAGGCTTCCTTAATAAGAAACTCCCCTCCCTTGTGCTGTGTAGGTGCAAGAGGTGGGCTTGATAACACAAAGTCCAGGAATGAACTGTCTCTCACCTTCATATTGTTTGTTTTTCTAGCTGTAGTCCCTTGTCCTGTATTTGCTTTACCTTCATTGTTCTGCAGTTCATGAGAACATAAAGTATATTGACGATCTCATAGACTATTATTTTGTTGTGACCTGTTTTTATTTCTTGTGAAAGGCTGTTAAAAGCTTACATGATCTTTACTATTCTTTGTGTCTTTGAGAAGTTCAGTGAAAAATTCAAATTCTGAACATAGCTGAGGCAAGATTTTTCAGGGTAAATAGTTCATTTTATGAGATCATCTGTTGTAGCTGAAGAAAAGCCTGGCCACTTTTTGGTTCATAAAACCTCCCACTGTGCTACTGCTCTGAAAGAGTATCAGTAACTCATAAAAAGTTTGGGTTTAGCTCCCTGAAAACATCAACACTTAATTATGTAGCTCATCATGGCTCCTCCACTCTACTTTGAACACTAATCAAAAGGCTGAAAATTGAAACCTTTGTGCTAGGTTTTTAAGGTGAAAAGGAAAAAAAAAGTAAGTTTGACAGGAAGGATGAAGGTGAGCACAGTTAATCCTTTGAGCATCTGTGGAAGGTTAGGTGCAGTACAGGCATCACTGGATTGAATCTCATGGTAGAGGTTCAGACTGTGCTGCTTTCCATAGAAATTCAGATCATCAAAAGGTGTAAAATCTGCTGCAAATTATGTGGTGAAGAATGTGGTACCCTCCCCCAAAATGGGAACAAGGAGGAACTTTTCCAGCTGTCCTTTCCCTCCCTCTTTTAGCACACAGCCCACACATTCATTCCTAATTTTCAGTCACAGCTCCTGAAGGCAGTATAAATTTACAGTTATCGAATAGCATTTAGAGATAGTCAATAGTTTACTCAGGAAACACTTAACTGCTTTTCTCCCACTGTGAGCAAACAGTGACCTTTCCATTTTCAACTCAAATGATGCGCAAAGGAGTGACTGTACAAGTGGGAGCACTGTCAAAAACCTAAAGTTAATTCAGAGCTCAGTGTCTGAACTATTCAGTACCACTGGCTGAGCATAATCCTGACATGTTAAGAGTGCAAATTTTTGCATGTAATTGGAATTTGGCAATAAAAATTGCATTTTTAGTATAATTGCAAAGTTTTCAGAAGGAAAGAAAGATGTTTGATCCTTGTATTCTTCTTTATGAAGGACCTGATGAACTGAACCCTTTATCCCAATTGTGTCTTTGCATTGAAAGGATCCCAGCACCTTGTCCATGCATATTGAAATGTTATAAAAGTATGCATAGTAGAAAAATGGGATGTCTTACTGCCCCTATCTCACGGTCAAATGACTCTTTACATGCTAATTCCCTCCTCAGGGATATGCCTCTGTGGCATGTCTTTTGGCTAATTAAGATTTGAAAATTCAACTTTCCAATCTGCACCTTAAATCCATAAATGATAGTCAGGGTGAGAATTAATGCTCATTGAATATCCCTGTACCCTACAATGTGTCCAATGCATTAACCTTCAAAGAATTGTACAGTAATGGCTCAGAGTACTTTAAACACTTATGAGTGATCTCTTCTAACTTCATTAATGACTCTAATAATTGCATAGTTAATCATGTCATAGTAAAAGCTGAACAAATAGATAACAATCCACAGCTCCTCTTTTCATAATTTCAGTACTCTTTTTAGTTTCACTGTAAAGACACAGTAGGATTTAAAAATGAAATCAATTATATGCAAGTCTGCAAGTTTATTTTGGCTTTTGTAGAGGAAGACAATTGCTTTTATGAAAAGACCTAGATATTTATGTTTCAACATCCCAGTCTAAAATGCTGAGATTTATGCCTATTCAGAATCTCTTTCATGGGTTTATTTCCAGCATATTCCATCAAAAATCAGAACAAAAGCCACCATCATCTTGGGAGAACTATAATTCAAATGAGGAAACAGCACTGAATTAAGCTTAGCATGAATGGGCTGGGCAAGGAAGCCCAGTCCTGGTACAGAGGGAGTACAGAGCAGATGAAGTGCTCTTTCTTCTCAAAATGCTCTCTCTGTTTTTAACTAGCAAACACAGTAGGCATGAAGAGGAGCATTTGTACCTTATCTTACAACAGGTGGTGTGCAAGCAACAGAGGACATTTGCCACATTTTCCAGACCTGATCAGCTGTTGAGAAGACTCATGGAAACAGAGAGATGGAGGGAGAGTACCATCTGTGAACTCATGTTAAGATCCATTATGTGAATTCACGTAAAGTCCTCAGCACCTATGTAAAACACTGAGCACACCCTATGTCTTTCCTCGTGCCTATGTGAGGAAAACTTGGAGCCTACAAGTTTTGTTTGTGTTGCCAGGCTGCCCAAAGAGTAGCTGCATTGCTACCATAGGCCTCTCTTTTCTCAAAGGAATTATCACTGGCAGCCTTAAAAATGCTCCTTTTCAGATCACAGAAAAGTATTTACAGCAAATATAAAAAATCTCATAAATAAAAGCGCTTTTGCTGCTCAGGGTTTATCCTGAGTATGGATTTCTCTAGAATATGACCTCTGGGTGTCCATGTAAGTAATTTCTGTAGCTGGTGGTCGTTGAACCAGAGCCCATGTAAAATATGAGAAAAAATCTTTGGTTGGTAGCAATTCAAGCTCCAGGTTCTAGGGGGAAAATAACACCCTGGTTAGAAAACAGAAGCATAGAACTACAGATTATCTCAAATTAGATGGAACTCATAAAGATCATCAAGTCCAGCTTCCAGCTCCTCATAGGACCAAAAACTAAGCCATATGAGTAAGACCATCATTCAGATACCCCTTGAACTCTGATAGGTTTGGTGTTAGTCCTCTGGGAACCTGTTCTAGTGACTGACCATCTCAGTCAAGAGCCTTCTCCTGAAGTCTAGCCTGAACTCCTCCCAACTCTGCTTCATCCCTATCGTGGGTCACCAGAGAGACACCAGCACCCTTCTGCTGCCCTCCTTGAGGAGTTTATAGGGTGTGATAAGGTCATCCCTCAGCTTTCTCCTGTCAAGGAGGATAAGCCAAGTGACCTCAGTCACTCTTCACAAGTTTCGTCCTCGGGGCCTTTCACCATCTTGGTCACCCATCTCCAGACAGACTGGGATTTGATGTCTTCTTGTACTGAGGTGTACAAAACTGCACACAATTTTCAAGGTGAGGATGCACTGGTGCAGAGCAGAACAGGACAATCCCCTCCCTTGACCAGCTGGCCATGCTTTGCCTGATACACCCCAGGACATGGCTGACCCTTTTGTCAGCCAGACCACCGCTGACTCATGTTCAACTTGCCATCAGCCTAAACTGACACATCTCTTTCTTTGGATCTGCTTTTCAGCCTCTCGTCCCCCAGCCTATATGTATAAACAGGATTACCCCATCCCAGGCACAGAATCCAGCACCTGCCCCTGTTAAAATTCTTATTTCCTTGTTTCGAATTTTATTATTACTTTCACTATTTTTTGGTATTAGTATTACTCAAAAATCAGGCCAGTTACAAGGAAGATGTTCTTCATTTTAACAAAACCTGAACTTGCTTTTGAAGGCAAAGCAAATGCTTGCTTCATGACAGGAAACATATATTCAGTTCAATATGAGCTGGAACTACTTGTTTAACTAAGTCTCTAGAAATTCATTGTTTGGATAAATGTGCCTTATCTGAATCTACTTTTTCAGAAATCAGATAGTCCAGTACAAATTTCCCTTAAGAGACAAGAAAAGGAACACTAAATGAAGTGAATGATAGGGGGGTTTACACGGTGATCTGATTACTTTTGGAAGTCCTGATGATACTTATCTGGAAATACTTCTGAAAATCTTATAAGCTCCATCAGTGTTTGTGGTACATTTTATACATTTCTAAGTACTTTGAATTTCTGATTTTCAATAGATCAACTGCATCTGATGATAACTGAAATCAGAATGAAGGACTTCTGATTTATAGCTTGTCTCCATGAAATCACTTGGTGCTATCTTCCAGATATGATTTATGTACTTTCATCTGCTGTAGGTGAAAAACAGCTTTCTTATTGCCTCACAGACTTTGGAATAATTCACTCAGAAGGAAAACAGGACCTCTCACATTCCTTGTTCACCCATCTCATTTTGGTTGCTCTCTGTAGGGACCATGTGAAAACTACTGAGCAAAAGATCAGATGTAACAATCAGTTATTTTTAGCCATTCTTTTAGCTAAGAAGACAGTTTGCTTCTCTCAGAAGTTTGAGATGTGCCTTTTAGTATCTTACAATGCCTAAACATACACATACACATGAATATTATTAATATATTATTAATATACAATGAATATTAGAAAAATTGAAAAAGTAACTTATAAAATTTTGACAAGGAGTTTATACACAAGAACTACCTCTAGTTTCCAATTCCTCAGACTGTATATTTGAAACATAACTGGAAGTAATTTTTACTTGATTGTGCTGGTACATAAAAACATCACATGTAAAATAGTCAAAGCAAGATCTTTTGCTTCATTCAACTCTATGCTTTAAAGATTCTTTCAAAAACCTAAGCAGTTCAAAAATCATAAAATCAGAATACTTGAGAGAAATTACTTTGATTTTACTGTTAAATGGTTGCTTTATAATAAGTTTATCCATTTTCATGAAGCAGTCTGATGCTCTCCTTGTATTGTCTTTCCAATGCAACTGTGGGTGTAAATTCTGATGTAAATGTTTGAGCTTGGAGAAAAGGCTTGTCAAAATAGATAAAAAGATATTTTCAGAGATAATTTAGAAGTGAATACTTGACTTTTGCTCTATTTGATTCAAAACAAAGTAAGCCTTTGTAAGCCAAAGACTTCAGATTTTATTGGCATTATCAGATCATCTAAAATATGTTTATACTAATTACCTACTTGGAGTAGGTATGTTTTGTAGTATGCTTCATAAAATGAAACACATTTCTTAACATTCAGAGAGGCCACAGAAATAAAACATCAGGAAGTACAAATTCATGTTTCTGTCCCTCCCCTTCCCAGTTTGCCAGCAATGGAAAGAGAGCAGCCCCTAGTCCTTGCTACCAGCTCTGTCCACACTGATAGGCAACCTGTGAGAAGACCTTGTGCAAGCTCTTTGTTTTCCAGTTGCAAAAGGGGGAAGGATTCCATTCCTAAAGTACTCTGAGGCACGTGGAGGAAGGTTCTGTTTACCATTACTGCTTCTACTCTTCAAGATGTTCCAGTGTGTATGAGTGAAGAGTATTTAGATGAAGAAAGAAGCAAAAGTATACTGCCATTTGAACACATGACCTCTTCCTTTAATATTTTTATAAGAAAACCATTCTGTATTGGTGATTACATAAACAGTGTGCTGAATTGTGAAGTATTCCCAAGAATGCAAAGCTAGGGTTCATTAAAATTGTTTTGCTTCAGCTGAAAATACTCTTAATTCAATAGACATGGTACCAAACATAAATTATTTTGATAGAATGTATTGTGCTGGGAAAGGAGACTACACCAAGCAAGGAATATTGATAAGCGGAAAATTAAATTGTCATTCTTCCTGACACAAATGTTATTTCTCTTGAGAACAAACCTCTATCAATATACTTAATAGATACAACCTCTACCAGATAATCATGTTATTGTCTGATTGCAATAGGCAGAGATATAAGACAACATTCTCTTTTGTTTCACAAGCTAAGTGAAAATTCTAGTGGAGCATCTAAACTAGACTCACTTCATTTTAATCCCTAAAATTAATTTGACTGTTTGCAGGTCAATTCTTACATTTTATGCAGCTCCTATTTCTTTAAGTTGCAGCAATTTTATATTTTATTTCAGTTGCTTCTTTTCTTTTTATTGTTTGTATTAGCATGGGGAAAAGAGGAGACTTGAAGGCCAAATCCCACCTCTCCTCCGGATTGTTTTTAGTAGAAATTCCCTTGTAATTCTCATTGCTTTGTTTCTAAATTCTACACAATGCTTGGGATTTGTTTCTTTGTTCTCAGACTTTTGAATTTCTCTGCCTCTCCTTTTTCTCTTTTGCATGTACCATGTTTCTATTCTTTATCTTAAACCGTTTTTACTCCAGCACGCTGAGACTGCTTTCAGAACTGAAGCAGAGGGTGAGGAGTGACTCTTTCACTTCAAAGGTGGAGGAGTCCCATATCATCTATAGCTTCACATACCTGTAATGATGTCCTGAAACAATCCAAAATGCTGCTTTCATTTCCCTCAGACACTCATAGTCCCTCAAGGGAATGAAATGCATCCTAGATATGCATCTTCAGCTGCCTGGAAAGGCCATGGGAATAGTACATCTATGGGCACCCAAGAGCACTTTTGATCATGAAAAGTGTGTTATGACAAGTTATACAGACCCTAGAACACATTGTGTTGCTGAGAGGAGACTCAGCAGTCCCATCAAAGAAGGGGATCAAAGGAGGACAAGTCATAGTTTAGGTAAGGGCTGATCATCAGGGGAAACTTACTTTTGAACAAAATTTGGGGATTATGTTGTCAAGCCTGTTTTCACTAAATACTATAGAAAATGTTTAGATGGCTTCCTCTGCAGCATCTGGGAGAATGTAAAGCATTTTTTAAAATTCCATCTTTGTTGAGAGAAAATTATACACTTAGCAAACTGTTATTTTCATAATCTGTCATTGAGGATTCCCCAGAGGCATTGCAGTCTTAAGTGGCAACTTGTTGGAATGAGCAGTGCTGCACTGACTATGAAAACATCAAAACCCATTTGAACCATTATCTGGCTATTACAAGGACATTCATAAAACAGAACATCGTTTGAGTATTGACTCACTACTTAAATATTAACTTTGTTCATAAACTCACTTTTTTTTTTCCAAAAGAAAGTGCAAATTAAAAGACCGAAAGAAGTAACCAGAGTAAATTGTATTAAGGCAGCAGTTACCAGTTGGTGCCATAAGCAATTACAGATGAAATAGAGGCTCAGAGAGGCATGGAAATATTTAAGTGGAGATTTCCTGAAAGGATCCAGAAATGAAAGAATGAATTCTACATTTACTCATCAAATAAGGATGTAACACGCTGAATTTGTCAGATTCCTTTTTTAATCAATGCAAACAACCCAAACTTCTCAGAGGCATGCTGGTCTCACAGTCCTCTAATTGTCCCAGAAAAATGTGGGCAAAAAACATTTCTGATCAGCAGAAGCCTTTATAATTTCAGATAAATACAGCACGTAGTTGAACACATTTTTTTGCCTTATCACCTGCAATACTTTGTTTCTGAGATGCAAACTCTCTGCTCAGGTATTACAAATATCTTTTTCCACATAAACCAGGACAGCAGCACTAAATGTGGCTGCAGTTCATAACTTATTACAACAATGACACTGATCAATCTTTTTGCAAAGTAACTAGAGAAGCATATTTTTTAGAGGGAAAATCATTGTTGGCAGACCAGGTAGGTAACCAATATTCAGTCCTGAAAAATTTGGTAAGGGGGAGAGTGGAACATACACTTAAGTCAATCTTTGTGGCATTGAATAATCCATTTGCTTCCTGCCATCAGAAGGCTTTCCTCTTGCTTTGCCTGTCACATTAAATATTGAAACCTTCTGCTGAGCAGTAGAAATATTGGGAGCCCTCTGTCTGGGTCTGTTTGGAGAAACATTATTGATATAGGGTGTGCAGAACTCTTTCTTTGTGTAATTTATGGGATTGATTTTCTCACATACTGTCTTCTGCACAGAGGGGCAGGGGTCAAACTGTATTGTCAGCTTCCTCTTAAGCTGTAGGTTTAGGTTTAAAGAGGCATAAAACTGTTTTGAAAGGGTCATTCTGACCAAAGAATCAATTCAAGTTACAGAGATTACAGAAACTTCAGACACAGAACTTTGACAGAAAATGTATGCAAGGATATGAAATTCTAGCAGTCAGTAATTATTTTGCCCTTATGTCAACTTCTATCCTTTTCCTTTTAGGAAAATCTGGAAAAACACGGACAGTCAGCAAAGAACTATCTCTTCTTGAGAGTTTCAGAAGAAAACACTGATTGTTTTTCAGTGTAAATTTTAGTTGAAAAACAGTAAAGTGCTCATTTTTGTAGCTTATTTTGAAGTGCCCTGGATTTTGTTATGCTTAGATGAGGAAAACTAATTCTACCATCTTCACAGCAGAAATCTAGCAGACTTAGGTCTATCAGAGGCCTTTGTTACAGGCAGTTTTCTCATGCCAGAAGCTGCATCCCATAGTTGAACATAATGCAGGATTTCTGGTCACATACTAAGAGCACATACTTATAATATTTCATGTAACACTCTTATTGCTCAGATTTCCCGCACCATTGCTCTGATGAATTTGATTATACAGCTTGATCTTCACTGAGACTTGATAAACTGAGAGAGGTTTGTAGAATAGATTTTTTCTGCATTCAGTTTCAGGCTGTGCACTAATGTGCCACAAAAAATCAGATTTCATTTCAGGAGTAAGAGAATAGGATCCCTCTTCACTACTTTTCATTTTAAAAAACAAGAAGTCAAGTAAGTGTAGAGAAAGAAAGGCAGTAGGGTTTATTTGGTTTCCCATGGCACTCTTCAAAAATAAGAAATAGTTTTTTTTAGGATACAAACACAACATTTAAATGAGAGATTATAATACATCTAAATTTGACTGAATTAAGACCAAAGATTTTGTACCCTATGAAACACAAGTATGAAATTTTGAAAGGAGGATAAAATACCCTAACTGTTCCTAACTGATGTCTGCATGATTGATAAAAGGAATTTGATTCAAGCCACAGACACTACCTTAAAATATTTATTTAGCATTTTCACAAGTGCCATTTTGTATGAAGGCAATAAAAATATTTTAAAACTTAATTAATAAAGGCAAGTGTCACATGTTTAAATTCATCTTTGAAAACACATTGATATCATAAACAGAAGAAATTAAATCAAAGTTTTAAAACCCCTAAAAATAGAAATTTGTTGAATTTTGGGGTTACTACAAATATTTTTATGATAAATGAAACTATAAAAATGGCAAAAGTTTCTGAGTTTACTGAATTATGGTAAAAATTCAAACCAGAACTTTAGCAATGTATTCAGACAAGTAGATAATTGTGAAGACTTTTGGAAGCCCTTTTTTTACTTAACACATCTATCACATAGATATTTCATTGGAGTATTCTTAAAAACTTGTGGGTTTAATTGTACCTAACACAGCATAATTGTCTATTAAGTTAATGTAGGGTTTCTTAAATCACAGATTGCATTGTTGCCATGTGCATATAATAAATTCATATGACCAAATGATAATGAAATCCTCATCCAGGCAGGATGCTACTTCTCTCAGCAGCAGATATGCTTATTAACAATTCCTTTTGCCAAGAAATGGAACAGCCAAACTGGATGTCCTTGACCTTTAAAGGGTAAGAGTAGGGACATTTTGATAAAAAGCATCAGTTTTCAAATGAAATAGGATACTTCAAATAATGGACACATAAAATCAATAGTAACTTTTGCAACTCGGATAGTAACTTTTCAGAGATACTAGCAAGACTGTTCCATATTTAGGTCACCTCTCATATGTCTGAAAAGTTCAATAGCAGTGCTTAACTTATTTAAAAAACCTATATAGGAAAAAATAAAGTATCAGAATGATGAAACCAATCAATTTTTCAAATCCTTTTGCTCCTTCTCAGTGTGTTCAGACATGGATGATTAGTTTATATGAATTTTCCCTGAATCCCGAGCTGATAGCAAATTTTATGCTTGGCCAGTGTGATTGCTGATATGACAAGATTTGCTCTTATCTCCTCAAGATGGCCATGGTTCTCTCTTGAAATATCACTTCTGCCTTGAGAGAAGGAAGTCTTGAGGAAAACAATGTCTCCTCCCTAAAAACTGTGTGCCAGCCCTCCCTTCCTCTTATGGCTCTATTACCATGTGTTTGCACCTGAGACTCTTCAGATATTTTAATCTGATGTGAGAGATTGCATTGGGAATTTCACTGGAAAACATCACACAGCCTCTGAGAGAGTATTAAGTGTTCTGCCTGGACTATTTTGCATTGATTTTCTAATTTATTTAAGCTTAGGAGACTTCATTTTCTCAGACTTGGCTGAGAAAATGGAATTATACTCTGTGTCACGCACAGCATTTCCAGGACAAAAATTTTAATCTAATTTCTTAATACTAAGAAAGGGTTATTTTATTTTGTCTAGCAATGCCAGTGCTAATAGCCATGTTCAAGAAGCATTCAGATTTTCCTTTATTATCTCTCTGTGTACCAGGAAATTCACTAGCAAAAAGCACCTTTGACTGTGTTGTGCCATCAACCTTTTGAAGCACATTGAAAGTACATTGAAATCAACAGGGAGTCCTTTTTAATGGGCAGTTGTACTGCCTTGGGATGTTTGCTAAGAGCCATACTATTTTCTGGAATGAGATAAGAAGGAGAAAAGAAACTGGCACATAATTAGAAAATATAGTTCTTTCCATACAGTTTGATCAAACCACAGCACTCCTTAAAGCAGTGGATGGAGATTTTTTTTAGGCAGGCACAGAGGAATAATCAAGAAAATAGGGGGACCTTGAATGACTCTGCTCGTAGCACATGAGCAGCTTCTAGAAATGCTGTTTTGTTTTTAATCAGGAAGCGAAGGGCTGGCAGCTGGCTGCCCTGGGCTGTAATTCATCAGAGCACTTCAGCATGGAAGCAAATGGGACCTCAGCTGGGCCTCAAGGTGCTGACTCAGCAAAACCTTCCCCTTCCCCCCAGCAAAACTCTGCCTCTGCTCAGGAGATAGATGGTTCCTGCAGTGCCTGCACTCCCCGTGCCCTCCAGCCCATTGTTCCCCAGGAAATGACTGAAAGGCAGTCCCTTCTTTCACAGATTCCTAATGGAAGGGGACAGAAAGGCAGGACGCAGAGAGACTGAAGCCTCTTGCCAAGTTCACAGAAAGCAACATTGAATAGTAAACTCGTCAAGATGCCAGGCAGCAGCACAAAGGCTGCACCACTTTCTCGCCCTCACTTTGTTGGACCTGAACAGGGTTGGTTATTCCTGTCCTTAAGTCTCCAGCCAAGCAGGGGGAATGGATTTTTGCTGAAAAACCTTGTGTTGACCAGAATATTCTATGTGTTATGGAGAAGCACGATGAGATTACATTTCCTTATGTTCTACCAAAGATAAAACTTCTCAGTGCCTTCTGCAATGTGAGCAAAGACTGGGCATTTTGTACACAGAGGAAGATTTTGGTAGGTCTTTCCTGCACTGAAAAACAGACAAAAGGAAAAGAAAGGAGAAAAAGTTTCATTAATTGGTCTGGAATTAATACATAATTTGAACATCTGGCTAGGGAACCTTGTGGAGTGAAAAAGCCCAAAAGAAATCTTTACATACAAGTACCGTAAAGGATTTATAAAATATATGCAAAATAAAAGTTTCTAATATGGCTAGAGATACTGTGCATCATTTCAAAAGTGCTTTGGAACCTAGGTTTAGGATTTCCAGAGCTGAGACCTTCCCTGAGTTTAGGGATTTCACCCACAAAGAGATGTGTCCCTGATATTGCACATCCAGGTGCTGGAAGTCAGTACAGCTCACAGGGCTGAGTTAGGCACTTTGTTCCCTGTGTACTAAATGGGAATGCTAAATGAAATTGGACTGTGGAGCACACCTCTGGAAATGGCTAAGATGAACAAGGGCATAAAAAGACAGTGTTAGGATTGACACTGCCCATGGGTGAAGGAATTTCTGAAAATTTGTTTTATCTTTCATTCTGATTGTCCATATTACTATGCCAACAGACTATTAGAATGCAAAGTGGAATGAAGTATTACCCATTAGAGATGTGTTTGTAATATAACCCTCAATGCACGTGACAAGCTTGAGGAATGAATGAGCTCAGAGAAACTGAAGCATATTTTATACCAGTTTTCACACAGTACAGCTTTGAATTCTGACATATTTGGTAATATTGCAATGGACAGGAAACCCAGATTTGTTGTGATGTTCAGATTAAAGCTAAGGGTCAGTTATTTACCCATTAAATTGGGAAAAGTATAGTAAAAAACAAGATGGAATTATACGTCTCAGAATTCTTAACTGTCAAAACTAATGTGTAATTTTAAATAATATTCAAAGATTAAATTAATGTGTAATTTTAAATAATATTCAAAGATTAAAATTGTCAATTAATAACATATTTTGAGCAATTAAAATAGTAATGATATCACGCATTATAAATTACTTGTAAGAAATGAAAGTTCATTTGTCCTTATAAAATGAATTTCATACAGCACATCTTGGACTAAAGGCCAAAATTTTAATCTCTATCCCACAGTTTATTTATAGGAATAATTAATGCCAGATCTAACAGGTACTTACCTAAATGTCATTCTTTCTATGACTTCCATTGCAAAATGAGAGTTTCTTTGGTCCCACAGTATGGTATCCCTGTATAGTATTTCAAGCCTTCAAAATGTATTAATATTGATTCTTTGTATATTAACTGTATTTTAAAGAAAAATTGTAGTTTTAGTAATAACTGGAAAATAAGTAAATTTAATAGAAGGTAGATTTCTTCCTCCTATGAACCTAACAAATCCTTCTTTACAGCCCTATGCTCCTCTCCTGCCAGTAGAAGGAATATGAAGAAAGTAGAACCTTGGTCAACGTGTCCCCTCTGGGTTTCATCTGTTGGTAACTACAGCAGGGATTTATTGAGTGTGAAAATTGCCTGTCTGTGAGGAGCCAGTGAGAAAAGCAGAGCAAACAACACAAACAGAGAAAAATCTCTGAGAAGAGTAGGCTCTCAGTAAGGGTAGTGTTGCTACCCTCCCTGAAAAAAAAATAAGATGCTTATTCAGTATAGTTAGGGAGGGCTTTTGGGTGATTGTTTTTCAGTCCATAACTCATGAAGTACATTATATGGTAGGACTGGTAGTTGGTTAGACTGTAGCATTATAACTTCATGATCAGGCATTTAAATTACAGGGTTTGTTTTGTTCCATGACTGGATGATTGAAGTTTTACGATCAGGACCAGAAAGCCATTAAATTGACTCTTTAATAGGGAGAGAGTGTTGTAGCCTGTAAAAAAGAAGAAGAGACACAGGCAGGCAACTGGATGTTGTTATAATTACTAGGGAAAATATATTATTTTAAAACAATCTGAGTAAAGTCAGGTTCAATTTTCTCTACAGTTCCAGACAGGTAAAGGATTGCTGTTGACAGGCAGCATTCATGTACCCCATAAAGCTCTGTACTAGAAGATTTTGTGTGGGCTGCTTTAGAACTACACATATTACATTACAATGGGTAAAAAAAATATACTAATCCTACTTAAGAAGCCAGTTGTTTTTCTTCAATGAACTGCATTAATGTGGTTAATAATCTCTTGGATCTAGAAGAACACTTTTCTGAGGACATATTCCCCATTTAATATGGGTTTTTAAATGCCTTGAAGATATTTTCTGTTTTTCCATGTGGAAGGGCTGTACACCATGCCCTCCATTAATGATCTCACACACAGTTTGCTGCAGAGCAAAGAGCAAAGCTCAGTCCCAGTTAGGAAGGAGCTGCTTTCTCATTCAGTTTATTGTCTGAATCACTCCAGAAGGCTTCTCACTGATGGGTTAAATTACATGTCCTATACAGAATGATATTCTTCTCCTGAATGTGTTTCAGCACAGTCAGCAGCACACACGAGCACATTTTCCCTCCTTGAAGCTGTACAGAACTTCAGGAATGCCTGTGGAAATTCTCAGATGAGAATATATTGTAACAAATCTTTGGAGATCTTTGGCACCCAGGTGTGCTCCTCAGTTTTTGCTGGGCATGCCAGAGTCTTACTGGTTATCTGTGGTTATCAAATGATAGATTATCTCTCCCCTGGACTAGTGCTGAGAGCTCTTAAGTTGGAACTAGTGTCTTCCATGGGGACACATTTGAAAAAAAAAAATACTGATTTGCTTAGAAGAAATACAAATTTGCCTGAAAAAAAATGTTTTTCTGGAGTCAGGTTGTTCATCACAAAAATCTCCTCAGTTATAAGGGTGCAAACACAGGTAAGTCAAGTTTGGTATAAATTTTCATGGTGTAGATTTTTTTTTCTATGTTTCTTTCAATATTTATCACAAGCCAGAATAATAAAAATGTGTGTTCAACCACTAATAGTCCTCAAAAATGAAAAATGACATTTTTGTTCAGCAGTCCTTTGAGTCTCCTGAGATGTTATCACTGTGTACCTATTCCAGGAAGTCTAAAGCACCCCTTGCAAATCATTATTTTATTCCTATTTTGAAACTAATATGAGGCAGAGAAAAAGAAAACAAAAGTCTGAAGTCATGCAGACCTGTAAAGCTTCTCAAAACAACATTGTTGATTACTTTATTAGAAGAACAGAACAGAAGAGTGCTGGTTAAAGGAATTCTGCACCAAGGTTACTCCTTTGAGAGTTATTGATTGCATCAGGAAATCAGAATAAAAACACATTGAAGTGTTAGGTAACTAACCCCGGATCAATTTTATCTTTACTGAGAAGTCTTGTTAAGCAAAATTATACAGGAATGTTTTAAATAGGAGCAGACTATGGAAACAGAAACATTGAGGGTCAAGATTTGGTAGGAAGAAGTTACGATTTCCACAGGAAAGAAGAAAAGTTTGGAGATACTACAATTATAACACTTACAAGTGATAACATTAAAACCAATAAAAATGTTTATTAAAACTCAAAAGTGAAAATAGAGGGGAATAATTATGACTTGGAATTTATTAAATGCAGTATAGATAAAAGTGTAGTTAAATACAGCAAATATCCATGTCAGGAGAAGTAAGGATAATTTTTTTTTTAAGTTTATAAGAATGAAGAATGGTAAAATTATTCATAAACAAATGCAAAAAGCCTACATGTCCAATAAATGTTTCTGCTCTTTATTTGAAAAATAAGTCTTGTGTGATTTGTTTCCAGAGGAAGACTATACACATTTCAATTTTATAGTATCCAAGAGAAATGTGATTCATGTCTATCCAGAGATAGATATCTTAAATAACAGCCAGCTTTGATAAATTGAATCCAATCTGTCTGAGATAATCTTTGCTCATTTAATATATCATGGAAATTCAAACAGAAGGAGAATAATTCCCTTGAATTTAAAAAGAGTGAGGGCCTGAGGAACTGTTGGCTGACTCAACTGAAATTAAAGGGAGAAGCCTGGAGCTTGGGAGAAGCAGTAGCTGCAAACAAAATCAAAACATAAGTGTGCAGCAGACATAAGTCCTCCAACAAATTTTTTGAAGAGTAAGTACTATTTCCATTATTTGAGGTTAGAAAATCAGTTAATAGCAACAGCATAATAAACTTTAATAAGTTTGGTATGAACAAAAGAGCATTAGCAGTCTAGAGCACTAGTGAAATTCATGTTGAATAGATAATGAAGAGTCCAGCTCAGAGCTCTCTGCCTTGAAATAGGGATTCTGGGGTGATTAAGACCAGGCTCACATTGAGCATTTTCATCAGTGAAGGTGTCAGCAATAAACATTTCCCAAAATGTGAGTGTAAAGGCCACAAGGACTTGTGGAAGACCAGTGTGAGATTCATCACACAGAAGGATCTCTATTACATGGTACAACAGAACAGTGGGAGAGGAGAGGAGAGGGGAGGGGAGGGGAGGGGAGGGGAGGGGAGGGGAGGGGAGGAGAGGAGAGGAGAGGAGAGGAGAGGAGAGGAGAGGAGAGGAGAGGAGAGGAGAGGAGAGGAGAGGAGAGGAGAGGAGAGGAGAGGAGAGGAGAGGAGAGGAGAGGAGAGGAGAGGAGAGGAGAGGAGAGGAGAGGAGAGATTTTAAGCACAGAGAAATGCAAAAATCTCCAAGAGTAGCAAGTACCTGTAGAAGGGGGGATGGTACCCTCCTAAGGAATGACTTACAAATTATCCAGGAATCCAAGGGAGAAAGAAAGCAGCCCAGTTACTGACAGAGGATATGCCAGAAGGGTTGAATAGAGCTCCTGGATGAAGAGGCAAGGGACTAACTTCTAAGAGTAGAAGGAGTGAGATAATGCTATTTTTGCAGACTGGTGCAGAGCAATTTTAAGCTCTCCCTGTACAATTCTGATGTACCCATGTAACAAATTACTTTGTGGGGAAAACATTGGGAAAAAATTTTGGAATATAAATGAGGTAAAGAAAAAAGCTGAACTAAAAATTCAGACATAAGGTAGCAGATAAGCTAAACAATTGCTGAATGCAGAGCACCAAATTGTTGCTTGCATTATTTGATTTATAGAACTTGACAAAAATTCCCTGTGAAATGCAGCACGGTGGTTCTTGGCTCTGCAAACACATTTTCTATAACATACAACAGTCTGTGAGTTCCCCAGACTAAGAGTGGAGAAAAGCCAACATTTTGTGTTATTTATTTTTAACTGGCACATTATTAAACAGAACTGAAACAGCTACAAGACTGATGTCAGGAATGCAGAACTCAGAACTTGTTGAAATCAACACAAACATTCCAAATTCTTACCTGTCTCCAGCTATTGTGGTGCAGAGTTAATATCAGTGAGGTCAAAGTCTATAAGTGGAGCTTCTAGATGATATTATAATGTACATAAGAGCTGGTTATAATAATGAATTAGAACCTCTGGAGTATTTCTTTGGAAAATTAACTGTGATTTGCCTGCCTTCAATATTTCAAATTCCTGTTCAAATTCATCGAAGGAAATGAGATTGGTAAGAAACCAAGTTTGTTCTTATTCTCATATCTAGTAAAAAGATCTACAGTAAATAAATGCACAGCATCACATAATTCAGTGTAGTTGGACATTTTCTGTTTCAATAAGATTCATAGGACAAGAAAAAAGGCCCAGGGACAAGTACTTCTCCAATTTTATGGGTTTTTTCAGCTAACATAAGTAGAATCTCTCCTCAGGAGTGCATCCCTTCAACAGAATACAGTCATTGTATTCCAGAAATACAAGTCTAGAAATTGTTCACAGTAGAAACTGCTTTCCATAGTGCCTTTTTTTTTTTTACAGCCTTTCTTTAAGACTTATAGATGATTTTATTTCTAAGTGAAGGGGGGAAAATAAAGGGAATAAGAGTTTTATATCTCATTAGTGAACAGACTATTTCTTTAATTAGCCTTTCTTAAATTCTATGGCACATCTCTAGTTTAGATGCACTCATTTTTATCGACGTGTTTATCTGGGTGCATTTAACTAGATGGCCCAAACAGAGATTGTGTAATGAGCTGTGTAATTGCTTTAGGATATGTACTTAATAGCAGGCAGGTGGTTGAGGTAACCTATTATTACCAAGGATTAGATTTCAGGAATGTGTTCCTGGTCCTATTTTTTTCCAAGAGAACAATGGCTTGAGTAACTGTTCTCACAGATGCTTCTCATGTATCTGGGGGAACTGGTTCAGTTAATACTTAGGGTATGTCCAATGACATTTGGTGTAAATAATGAACCAAAGCATTATGCCTTAGCATTTTGCACAGTAATTACCCAAACTGAATAATTAAAAATGCTCCATTGAATTATTTAAAATATGAATGATAAGCAGCCTGGCTAAAATTGCTTGGAGAAATATGGCTGCTATCGCCAAGGCATTCCTTAGTCTGTTAGTGAAACTGATTGTGTGATCATGTGCTTAAGGTTACTTGCAGCAGGAAGAGTCCTCCAGCTGAGGTCTTTGAGTGTCTGTTGCCTGCACAGTAAAAATTGCTGAGGGTTTTTTTTTTCTGCTTTAATTCCTCTCTCTGCTTCAGCTGTATCTACTGCTTTCAAAGCCTCTGTCCCTTTATATTGCCTGAAGTCCCAGCTTCATACCTCTATGTCCACCCACATAGGATTTTGTGCCCAGAAGGCTGCTGAATATCAGATTATCTATAACATTCAAAGTAGAAGATTGATTCCATGCTCTTCTGCTTCAAAGGAATGAAGTAATTCTGGACTTAGAAAAAAACCCCCTAATATGCAAAATATTTTCATACATATTATACCACTTAATTTGCAATAGTATATACTAATGAAATAAGCACATAAGTCTTTCTCTCTGTTTATTCCACTACAGATGAGTTGACTTGATTATGCAGACAAATGTGCTTATCTCCTCTGATTTTCCAGGAAACCATATTAAAAATGCTGGAAGCTAGAAGTGCCCCAGCTAGAAGCTAAAGCATTGAAGTGATGCGATTGCTAAAACTTACACTGTAAGAAAGATTTAATGTTTTCTTTTCAGACCTAAGTGCAGCATGTTCCCATCATAGTGATTTTTACTTGATCTTAATAATTAATAGACTAATATAAAATTGAAATAGTAGATAGGAGGCTATAATAATATTACAGATAGCAATAGTGTCAGGTATTAGCTCAAAAAGTGTGAGAAATATCCAATTTTGAATAAAGATCATTCTTGAAGTAGAGGACCACAGCTTAGATTTTCCTTTTTCACCTTTATCACAGTCAGCTAGAAGTATTCTGGTAAGTAGATGGCTGAGATACAGGATTATTGTCCCACACTCAGCCTGCCACATATGCTATTATATTGTCTGCTCCATCAGACATCTCATTAATGGTCTGGTCTGACTATCTCCATGGAAACAGGGGGATAAAAGCCATTTCTCCAGCATCACTGCCCAGCAGTGTTAGGTAACAGCCACCTTTGGTTCAGTGTGAGCACTGTGGCAGCCAGCACAAAGCCTTCCCCACTCCTCACAGACCCCCTTCTCCCCACGCAGCTGCAGGAGCAGTGAGAGGAATTCCCTGTGACTAAAGGAGAAGCTTTTGATGACAAGCCTCTTAAGCAGCACAGAGCTGTAACTCTAATTTTTGTGGGCACATCTATAACCACAACTCCACTTTCTGTCTGCACTGCCTGCAGCTCTGTGCAGCTGTTAGAGAACTTGCCCCTTGCAGCTCCAGCCTGCCCAGATGCACTCAGGAGCTGGCGGTGGGTGGGAGCGTGAGATGCGCTCAGGCATTGCTGCCTCTTGGCACTGCTCTGCTGCACCACAGAGCATCCTCTTGAGCTGAGCTCTCTTCAGCCTTGGACAGCATTTCCTCTTCCCCTCTCACTAATGGCAACTGAGGACTGTAGCCAAAATCTATTCATTTTGCTGGGAAGTTTTTAACCTCCTCCAGAGATTTTCAGATCGATCACAACTGTTTTGTTCTAGAGCCCATTATCTGGGCTGCTTTGCAGAAAATTTGTCTTCATACTTTGGACTCACTGCCCTACTACTTCCAAACTCTAAAGGAATTTACATCAGCAACCCCACTGCATAGGTCTGGCACGTGGCTAATGCTGGAATATTGTTTATATTTATTGTAACTCATAAAACATAAGTAGTTTTTTAAATTACAGTCGTCAAACTGCAGATATTCAATAAAAACATTAGAAGCGACTAAGAAGTTTTACTCAAAATAGCTTCCTTTTTTTACAATTGAAACCAAGTCATTGTTTACCAATATTCTGCAATCTTAATTATGTACTGTCTTTAATAGGATAACTGCAAGCCTGCAATGAAATAATTGGATGTGAAATTTTTCATCTCCTCCTCCTCTAAACAATGTAACAAAAAAAAATTCCAACTTCTGAAGAGATTTTTACATTAAAAAACCCGTTGGTATGAATATACTTTGTATTGGATCTCTAATTGAAACTCAGCAACATTGAGTTATGTTTAAAACCAGCCAGTACAAATTTGCCTTTAAATATCTGTTGCTCATTTCCACCTTCACCTCTGCAGATGTGCACACACATGCATTTGTATACAAATTAGTAATTGCCATTAATGTAGAACATTACTACCCTGTATCTCTAGGTATAATATCTAGATATCAAATCTCCATACAAAAGCACATACAACTCAAATGTAAAATAATGTGGCCAAGTGTGTGTTTGTTAACTTATTTTCTATACTCACCAGGTGATGGTAGGAGCTCCTCTATTACCCTGGTTATGGTATCTGCAGTTCCCATAAATGTGACATGTCTTAGGCTTCTTTGGGTCTTGGGAACTGTAAATACTAATGACTTGTCAAAATTCGGAATTTCATTGCAAATGCCAGATTATGAAAACCCTTTAAATCTCTATAACCCTGGAAACAGAGATGCAGAATACTGTGACTCTTTTTCCTGTTCTCTAACATGAGTCTTTCTTCCTGCAGTTTCTCCCCATTACTGCTTATCCTGTACTGTAAAGGTATTTCTTTCACACAAGAAGACTTGTGTGCCTATGAATATGATCTCTGACTTTTGTGGTTTGGGGTTTTCTCTGCATATAAGCAACTGCAGGGTGTTCCCTTTATTCAGCTGGTCTCAGTAATTCAGGCTTTTGAACTTCTGGGAAATTCCCTACTCTGTAGCTCTGCAGAGTTTTTTAGCAGAGATACCTGTAGCAGTGCCAGTCAGTTAAAATGGTGCTGCATAAGATTATGCTCTGGTGAGATTTTTCTTTCCATTTCTTATGGTCTTTCCTTGATTTGTGACCTTTTCAAATTAGCTGGGCTTTTTCTTCATGTTTCATTTGATTAATGGTGTGTGATGCCAAACCTAGGACGGCTAGTATTTTTACTTCACATTTATTTATCCCCTGTGACAGTGATCATCACTACTCTAGACTTCCACATGGATTCCTCTCCCATAAAGCAACTGGAAAATCTCTGCTGCTGGAATAAGACTATCATGAGATGATATAAGAAACCTTTTGGGTTTTCATTTTAATAAATGGTCATTAGCTACAATAAAGGAAGATACAATTCACTGATTTTGTAATACTTTTAACAGGATTAAAATTTGTGTCATCAGTGATGCCAATATTCTGAAATTTTTGGCATATATGTATATGTATATATATATTTATACACACACATATATATACATATACATATACATACATATATTTATATATATATATATATATACATATATACATATATATATATATAATGTCTTTATAACACAGTGTGTTCCCAGAAAGCCTACATATTTTGGAAGCTGTGACAGAGTGAATACAATCAAAGAGAACATCTTGTAAGAAGCTGGGTTTAAAGTGTCATTCTTCACATGCCAAAGAAAGTCACTGCATTCGCTTATGCCTCCAGTTGTGTAAACATTACTTTGTCCTCTGCTTTGCTTCAGATAAGGAATCTCAAATAAAGCTGCAGAAGGTGACCCGAAAATAGACTTATTTTAATCCAAACTGTATGAGTATAAATCAGACATTCCAGTAATCCAAACTTAAAAGGGTTTTAATCTCATTTGCTTTACCCTTCATCTTGTCCACCTCACCATGAAGTTTTTCCCTGCATCTCTTCAACCCTGCCCTGAGCTGCCAGATGCCTGCCTGCAATGTTCTTACAAGTCACCCAGACCCTTTAAGAATCAGCAGGACTCAGCTGAGTGGAAACTCTATCACACCCTGGGCTAAACAACTGATTTCTGTTGATGCTCACAAGACAGCAGAACATCCTGAAGGGCTAGCAGGGTATTGAAGGACTTGCTGAGCTGAAGCTCCCACCCTATGTGCCCCTGTACTTTTCTTACAATTAATCAACCACTAGGAAACACCAAGGGGTGCTGGGAGATGTGGATTCAGCTTGTGCCAGTCTCAGAAATTTCGTGAGTGATTAGTGTCATCAGTTGGTACTAACTGAGAGCAGGAGGAAAGGATGGTTAGAATCCCCATGCCTGTTGCATACACTTTTGGTTGAGGCTGTGCTTAAATCTGAATTATCGGTAACCCTAGAGCACTTTTAGGGGTTAAACACTGCAAGTTTTAACTAAATTAAGTTTAATTATTCTTAGCTTTCTATTAGCTGGGGAAATCCATGAAAACATTCCATAGTATTTTATATTGAATTTTTGTGGAGCGTTTGCCCATTATTTTAAAAGTGTATTTCAGAGTTGATTACTTGCCAGGATCAGGCCCTACTGAATAGAATAGCAAAACACCCATTCATCCCAGGCAGGATTTTACCATCAAGGGAAGAGGGGAGAGCTCTGTACTTCTCAGGTTTAGGGGGACCAATAGATCTTTTTTTACCCAGTCTTCAGTTACTATTTGTCATGTCAAAGAACCTGAATGTGACTATGCTTTGGAGCTTAAATATATTTTAAAATGTCATCAGTGCTGGGAAGCCAGCAATGATTATTGCTTTTCATGAAGCACCCTGACATTTGTTGTACATTAGGAAGTAGTAAAGCAGAAGAATCTACAGATTTCTATGATGTTATTAGTACAATGACCCTCTAACCTGGAACAAGCCAGTATTATGACAGTGTTATGATGAAATGTCCCAGTGCACATCATATCCTAGAGCTGTGCATAGTGACATGATATATGTCAACATTTTGGGACAAGAAGTTGTTTTCTTCCATTTACAGATTATACCAATCACAGGATAGCTGAGTTTGAAAGTCACCTCTGGTTACGACCTAATGCTACTGCCCCTCTCAGACAATGATCAGTGAGAGCAGATGGCTCAGGATCATATACAACTTAGTTTTGGATATGTCCATGGCTGGGCACTCCATAGCCTTTCTGGGAAATCCTTGCAATAAAATAAAAATTAAAAATAATATTATTTAAAAAAATCATAAGCTATATTTACATGGAATTTTATGTATTTCAGTTCATGCTCATTGTCTCTTGTTCTGACAGTAAACACCACTGAGAAGAACCTGGCTCCATCTCGTCTATTCTTTGCAACATTGATACACATGGATAAGATCCCTTGACTGATCCTTCTCCTCACCTTCCAGGCTGAAGAGTTCCAATTCCCTCAACCTCTATGTATGAGGGATGCTTCTGTCCTTTAATCATTTTTTTGGCCCTTTGCCTGATGCATTTCAGTGGTTTCCTGTTTGCCCTATGCTGGGGAGCCTGGAGCAGAACACGGAATTCCAAATGGAGTAATCTCACTAAGGGTGAGATTAGCATGTTGTGTCAAGCAGGCATTGACAAAATTTTCAGATGTACCAACTTGTGTGCTGCAGATCTCAGTACCATGATCAAACCCAGGACTGAGGGAGATTTACCAACAAACTGTGAGCAGTGAAAGTACAGTTTCTTGTAAAAAAAATTAATCCTAGATGACAGCTAAGATAGGTGTTGTTTGTATGAATCAAATGGGATTGTCTTTGTGATAGGAAATAATCAGATTGTCATCAAGGAAACAAAATGTGACTTGCACTCCACAAAACCAAAATGACAGAATGTATGAGAGCGACATTCCAGGCTGAATTGGCAGGGACTTGCTGTCATTTCCATCCCTTTGTATCTGCCTGGATTGAGTTAGTTATTCTTAGCCATCTCACATAGAATGGTATCTCCCAGGATGACAATTCAACAACTTGCCTTCCCAGCTTTCTCTAGTTACTTTTTGTTTGTTTGTTTCAGTGTAAATTCCTTACTGACTGGGTTTTGGCTTTTTTTATTAATAACTCCTCCTCAGTTTTTCTGAAAAGTTTTTGTACTTTATTAGTAAACAACATCAAATGTCATCCTCATTCTTGACTTTATATTCTTCTTCTTCCCTTCTTTCAAGCTCTTAGAAGAAAATATTACTTTCCTTTTTAATTTTTCTCCCCCAACCACTGCCTTCATAATTTTCATCTTTAAGCAAATTCTCTAAGGCCCTACAGATTCTCATGGGAGACTTTCTATTCTGTGTAATGCTGCTGCTTAATGGCAGCACAAGGAAAAGTGTTCTTTTGTGATCAAGTTGCTGCCAAGCTCTGCTACACTGAGCAGAAAATAAAAAAAAATCACCATCAGACTAGTTAAGCAAGATCTGATGGTCAAAATAACAACCCTCATCTAAAAATAGTTTGTGCTATTAACCCAGAGTAAACCTGCAAAGTCACTCACACCTGCGGTTATGGTGACATAGAAAATCTGCTGGAAACATTTTTTTCCTTTTCCTCTCTACTCTGAAGCAGAAGAGGTAGCATGTGGGAAGTTTTGCTTATGCCTGGGAATTATTACTGTTCTTGGAGAAACACCAGACTACTCCTTTTGTACACCCCATGATGCTCAAGCTGCTCTTGGGGTGGATTTCAACCAGGTTATCAGACTGCACCTGAGCTACAAAATGATTTTCCCTTCTAGAAAACTGCAATTTCCTTCTTTCCCAAGGAACTGAGCTCCCTGGCATACAGCCAGTCAGGTTGGGCTGGCATTTAGGAGCAATAAAATCTTAATCCAGCATGGCTAAATCCTTGATTGTTCACTTCTCATAGCCCTGGGCAAAATCAACGAGAAGTTTTCACAGAAGATATTTTCTTTCCTTCATATCAGAACATGACCACAAAGATGGTATTGACTTCTCACTTTCTATGTAATAGGCTTCTCTGCACTTTACTAACGTTATCTCCAGCTGTTAGAGTGTATTCTCAGTAGAGCCAATGGGAGAACACAGGGATTCTGAAATTTGTCCATGTTCACAAATAATGGTGTTTAAATCTACATGATGCTCCTTAAAGAAAATAACTGTCTGAGTCTTGCCTCTCCAGTCTCCAAAAGCTGAAATAAGAGAAGAATAGTTGTATTTTCTGTCAGGAAAAAATATGTTTGTGTGTGTTCGTTTGTTTACGGCTTGAGAGCTTATATATCGGGGGTGAGGAGGAACAAAGGTTGGGAGGAGGCTACTTCCTCTAAAACTGTGAAAACTTTGGACCTTGGTTTAACACAGCCTCCAGAAAGCAGGTGCTACCTTGCAAGATAAATAAAGTGAGTAATTAAGCAGTTATCTAACCAACTCTTTGTATCAGAACATTGACGGTAAGCTGCAGAGACATTTGCACTAATTTAGACAGACTCTGGGCCAGCAGTAGGACTAAGAATTGTTTCCAATATTCCATTATTGCTGCTCTGTCCTTAATAAGAAGAAAACCTGAACCAACAACATTTCATTTCAACTTCACATCTGAAGACACCAGGAAGGAAACATGAATTTTTACATTTTAAGTTTTTTGAGAGAATTTCAAACTTAAGGAGTTCTGGGATAATTCTGGGAGACAGATACGCTTTTTTCCTCCAAATATTCCGCCTCTTGAAAAGAATTTTTGAGGAGTCATAAACATTATATCAGATACTGTTACAGAAAATAAAACATGGGATCTTGTATTTATTTTCTCCTCAAAACCTCAGTTTGAATAATTTATTTTCTTTAAAACACAAGTGAAAACAATAGTCATTCTCCTGTCTATGAATGTATGCCAGTTAAAAATCCAAAAATAGATTGTCCTCAAAGAAATGTGTTCTGCCTTATTGCTTAGCTAAAAATGGCAGGTAAACCTACAGTATCATTATTGCAGCTGGTCAGAAGATCTTAAGAGTTTGGAAACTTTATTAAAATTTAAAGCAAAAGTTTAAATTAATCTGTGAATTTGAGCAGTGTCTGCAATCTATTTTTATAGATACATCCAGAGTTTTTAATTAAGGCACTGTCACAAGAGTCATATGACCAATGAAAAGCATTTATTGCAAACTAATAATGCACTTGAATACAGTGATTTATTAACCAATCATCATGAAATTATCAAATCAATGTAAGGAATTCTATAACTTTAGACCTTTATAGAATGATCACTGTGTTTTAGTCAGGCTGCTGAGAAAAAAAGTTTATTCATTTTTAGCCTCTTAAAAATTTCAGCTACAGTGCCTAGTGAAGATTTGATACCTCATGTGTACATAAGCAGATACCAGAAAGGGCTGGTTTAGCCCAGAGAACCCCAGGGTGCTGCACTTGAGCACACTCAGCTTCCAGCTGTCTCAGTGCTTGGCAGAATATGCAATGTCTAAATCAGCACATGTGTTTCTGTGCAAGTGGCAATGCCAGTACAGTGACTAGAGAGCTTTGTAAGTCTGATAGCAAATACTGAGTATGTCTAAAATCTCAATCACCATCAGCATCTTCCCACGTTTTTCTGTCCTGCTGGGAAGGCTCTCCTCTGCTTTACAAAGGTAATTCTTATGGTCCTGGGCTCTTCTGTGCTGTACTAAAGAAACATTTCAAGTTAAGGACTGAGCATGGAAAACTGAAACGCTGCTTTTCACAGTTTCTGCATGATTCATTGGTGGGCAGGCAGGGAGCTTGTTCATCCACAGCTACATCCTGCTGCTTTGTATTAATGTAAGACAAAATTATATCAGGGCCTGGTGTCACAGTGGGACCTACCAAATCTGCAGGATATCAGGCTGAGATACACCTCATACTATTTATTTGCCTTGTGCAGGCTAAATCAGGTCATTTGAACAAATCCTAATCTTGTTAATGGTAGCCACAGCATAAATATTCACTTCAGACAAATAGGTATCACAGCAAAGTAAACTGACAGGGTGCTGCTAATAGTAACTGCTAATCTGTGTGTTACAGATGCAAAATATCTTGCATACATTAGCAACATTTATCTTTACAATAAAAATTGTAATTTTAATACTGCAAACTCATTCAGAAGACCCACATTACAAACATTTTTAGAGCATGTATTTACAGTAAGAAACAAAAGTTATTAATAATTTTCACATAAGTGAATTTTCTTTTGTTGGTACCTTGATACGTTTAAGTGAATTCTTTTACATTTTCTAGCTTTTGAAAATGAAATAGTTCAAAATTTTTAGTAGAATATGCTACAAGTATGTTACAGGAAGGAAGCCTCCATCTCTTCTCATGGCCATTCTCTCCCCATGAAGTGTTTGCAAACCTGAACACTGGTTTTTACAAGCATCTCACACTGAAATAACCACTTGCAATTCACCTTCAGCCACGTAGGTGCCCAGGCTTGTCCCCAGTCAGGCACTGAGGGAACGATTTGTGCTGCACATTTTCCAACTGTCCTGCAGCAGCAGGGAGAGGCACAGACAGACTGGGAAGGGGTGAAAGGGGAACCTTCACAGGGACCTGGACAAGGCCAAGATGTGGGCCCATGGGAATCTCACGAAGCTCAATAAAACCTAGTTCAAGATGCTGCACCTGGGCTGGGGCTACCCTCTGTTACAAACACAGGCTGGGGGATGGACAGATGGAGAGCAGCCCTGGGGAGAAAGACTTGGGGGTGTTGGTGGGTGAGAGGATGGTGCTGGACACGAGCTGGCTTGTAGGTCAAAAAGAGAATTGTATCCTGGGCTGCATCAAAGGTAGCCTGGCCAGCAGGGCAAGGGAAGGGATTCTGCCCCTCTGCTCCACTATGGTGAGACCCCACTGCAGGGCTGCATCCAGCTCGGGGGTCCCAGCACAGAAAGGACATGGACCTGTTGGAGCAAGTCCCCAGGAGGCCACCATGATGATTAGAGGGATGGAGCACCTCTCCTACCAGGAAAGGCTGAGAGAATTGCATTGTTCAGCCTGGAAAAGGGAAAGCTTAGGAGTGACCTACTTGCTGCCTTTCAGTACCTGAAGGGAGCCTACAAGAAAGATGGAGGGAGACTTTTTATAAGAGAGTAGAGTGACAGGACAAGGGGGAATGTATTCAAACTGAAAGAGAGTAGATTAATATTAGACACTAGAAAAGAATTATTTATTATGAGGGTGGTGAGTCACTGGAAGAGGTTGCCCAGAGAAGGTGTGGATGCCCCATCACTGGAATTATTCAAGACCAGGTTGAATGGTGCTCTAAGCAACTCAGCCTAGTGGAAGGTATCCCTGCCCATGGCAGGGGGTTGGAACAAGATCACTGTTGAGGTCCCTTCCAATCCAAATCATTCTGTGATCCTGTTATTCTAAAATTCAACTTCTATTCTAAAATTCAGTCTCCTCAGTGGACCACCATAAGTGGTAAATCAGGGAGGGGAGGAGATGGGCAGCAGGTGGGTAGGGTTAGCTGGTTGCTGTCTGTGCTGTGGAAAAGAGCCTACCACAAGGTTTTTAAGAGCTTCCAAATGTTTGCTCTACTGGAGAAGTGATATTTCAGATGTGAATGCAGAACTTAAGCCTTTAGTTGAGGATTGGATGCAAAGGATTTTATTTAAGGTTCTACCTAAGTGCACATAGTTGTATATGACCTTAGTTGTATATGTTTAGTAGTATATGACCTTAATTGTGTGGTCTCCTTTTCATCCAAACCCTCAGTGATTTTCCTCTTGAACGTCATTCTTTGTTCTTTTCAGAAACGCAATAAATACTCCAACTTAATGCATTAAATATGAAAAGACTTACTGAGGGGACCCAAATTATAAATGATTCAAAAGGCCTTATGGTGGAAATCATTTATTTGAAAACATTTATTATTAATTTCACAGTTTAGCTGAAGTTCCTATAAGGCAGTCATTTATTAAATATTGACTTCTGTTCAGTCCACCAGATACATTTATCTGTAAGACTGCACCTATAACCAAAGAAGAGCAAAACACCAAAATGTTCCAGTCACTGATTCAGGTAATGAATATAAAGTGCTTATTTTGCTAAGATACTACCAAACATAACCAAAGCATTTATTTGAGACAACAAACATTGTGCAGTGTGTCACTCAAGGAAAGAATGACTTCAGAATTGGAATTAAATTGAATGACTTAGAACTGGAATTAAATTGAATGCAGGGAGAAAAAATAGGCAAAATTTAATAAATATTAGTTAAACTAAAGTATGCTAATAAAGAACATGTCATCTTAAAAAAAAAACAGAAACAAAACAAAGTACTTTGCAGATAAAGATTTCATAATTGGAACCAAAACTGATACTACTGCCTTATGGAGGCAATAGAATAATTTTGAAAGCTGTACACAACAGTGATGTGCCAGTGCTGGGGAATTAGCTCCTTCCTACCACCCAGCTTTCTAGGCTGAGGAGATAGTAATTTACTCACAGTGAAAAGGTCACACAGGTATCATTTGGTGATAGACCACAAAAAATGACAGTGAAGAACTAACACGATAATTACTGTTTTCTCACTTTGAATAATTTCATGTTATCCAGTTGGGTGTTATATCAAAAGAACTAGAAGGTAACCTTATTCCAAAAATGGACAAGTGAGGTCAGGCTGTATGGAGGTGCATGTAAATTGATGGGATCTTCAACAGCATACTAAATTACTCCTGATTTCCTAAACTCAAAAAAGCACAGATAATTGTCATTGTAGGATAAAAAAGCATCAAAATTAATGTTAACTACATTAACACCAAGATGAAAGAAAATATATGGCAATGCAAACCTGAGAATTATTTAGATGTTGCTGCGGGTAGATCGATGTGAGGACATCTGAATCCTTATAATTTTCTTCCTAATGCTAATCATTCTCTGGGTCCGCTGTTCCTGTGAGCCAGAAAGGAAAGGGCAGATCAATTTAAGAGACCAATTTAAAGAAAGTGTTTTCCTTCAATCAGTTCTAGAAGTCTTAGAATGGACTGAGGTATTTTGTAGGGAGGGAAATTCTTTTCAGCAGTGGTATCATGCAAGTGAGGGACACAGAGGGAGCTCACTGAAGGACACAGCACAGCACATCCAAAATACTAGTCTAGATCTGATTTAACACCACACATAAAATACTTGTGAAATCAGTGTCAGAACTATTTCAAGACTTTTGATTCCACAATCAACCTCCTGTTCTGAGCACTACTGTGCTTCCTGATATTGTTTAAATTTTAACTCATCTCCTCAGAGTCTATCCTGACCATGTCTTTGATTTTTAAAGTGGTTTTTTCCTTTCATTGTGCTGTGAGAATGTAAGTGTGTCAAGACTGAAATAAGAAGTATTTTATGTATGATAAGAAAAATACTTAATTTCTTTTAGCTTTTCTATTTAGGTAGCAGCAAAGCTTAGTCATGAGGGTAAAAAATCAAAGGTGTCAATATTAATGCTGAAATTATAGACTCCACTCTGATGTCATTTGCAGTCACAGAAATTAAGGATGCTTTATTCTGCCACTCCGTATCACAAATCCAGGTAATTCTGAAGAAACCATTATAGATTCACAATAGCATAAATGAAATACAGGCCTTAATAGCTCAGATTCCCACTCAGAACTCATTGTCCACATGCATATTTCATGACCATCAGTATTAGCTCATCAGCCACTTTGCCATTTGTGAGGATCTACTGTGCTGTATATTTCTAACCTAAAACACTTTTCAGTCAACTGTTGAAGGCTGATTGAAGACAAAGCAGGTGTCTCTATGAAGAAGTTCCCAGTGTCAAAAGAAGAGCTGAGTGCTCAGCTTGAAGATCCTCCTGGGATGAAAAGATATGCTTTCAACCTGTGACTGCCATGTCAGCAGCTGCAGCACATCTTTAGATGGTTGCTTGTGTCAGTAAAAACACATTCCGTTTTCAACACCTCAGCTTCTCTCATGTGCTGGGGGAGAGTAGTGTTCAAAATATAATGAGGGCCTAACTCAACAAAAAGAGAGGCATTGAAAGGTGTTGTTTTATTTTAAGTGACAAACCTATTGCTATTCATCAAACAGCTTCCAGTATTACTGCAGCACTGGATTGAACTCCCCTGCCAATTAAAAGGTCTAGCTTTGCCTCACACTGGGTTCATCAGTACTGAACCTGCACTGTTGGAAGTGACAGCACTTAGGGGACTGTAAAATTGATCCAGCTGAGATGATAATACACCCTCTTCCTTTTCACATCTCTTTTTTCTGATTCAGCTAAAACTAACTTTGACATGTGTGTGTAAAGCAGGATGAAGTGATGGTCCAGAGGCTTGCAAGCTGTAAAATGCAGGAAGCTGTAGAAAAGACAAACACTTGGTTTAAGAAGCTTAAATCCCATGGGTAGATGCTGTTATTCACAGTCAGAATTTGCTAATTGAAATACCAGCAATCCACCAAGAAACTGTCCATCTGTGAAATCCATCATTAGCAGAGTTAGAAACTAAGGTAACTTGAGGAGCCTCTAGCTGAGGTGGCCCCCACATGGTTCAAGTGCCCAGAGGAAATGCTGGCAAACAGGAGCAAGTACAGTGCTGCACTTTCCTCATTTTCATGCTTTAGTGATCCAACTGAGCCCTTGGTATTATTGCAACACTTTTGAAGGAGAATGCATTTTCACTGACTTAGTTTTTGAAAAATATTTCCTCAGGTTTGCAGACAATTTTGTTTCTAAATGTTCATTTTAAATTTCTCTAAGTCAGACCTGAGTCAAATTTAGAAGAAGTCTATCCTTTCTCCTCTATCATCACAGGAAATATTTCTGAGAGAACACCAAATAAGCAAGCTGGAGACATTGATCCATGGATACTTTTCAGAATTTACCCCATTTGGAACAAGAAAAGAGAGAGAGGATTGTGGCTTCATGGAGCTACAAAATTGGTGCTAGACAAAGAACTGTCTGATATAGACTAACAAGAATAAATCATGAAGTGGATGTGAGAGGAAGCACAGATGCAGAATAGGTGCTTACCTAGGCACAAGAAAAAAACAGTAGCCCTCAGTCCTCTCAAACATGTTGAGAAAGCAGGGTGCTGGCATTATTGCTCATGATCACTTTCTCTAGAAACATGATGAGGTTGAATGGAAGCGCACCCATATGGCTTTGTTGTGATAAGTTATTGATTGTTACAATAATTGTAGCTGACTTTGTGCTTCAAGATGGTGAAAATGGTCTTGTTCATAAATGCATGACTGTCTCCTGACCATGCAAGTGTTTGTGGGTTTTTTTAGAGAACATTCTGCAGGATTCCTGGGGGCTCTCCATTCCTCTTCCTACAGCCATGCTGGAAAACTCATCCAAGTGCTTTGGTGGAAGAGAAGTCAAAGGGAATTCTTGCTAATGTGGTGATCATATGAAACACTAAAAAAAGACAAGGAAAGTCTGTGAGAAACGAGACCAGACAAAGGTGGACAATATGTAGCTCACTTCTGTAGCTGTGAAGGGCTCTGCACACACTCAGATGCAGACAAAGACAAATGTGTTATTCGGGTTGAGAGCACACCCTTGCCCCAATGCAGACTTCTGCTTACAAGGAGGAATTATCCAGCTGCCTCAAGGGGATCAAAGGAACCCTGGCTCTTTATCCAAGAAAGATGTTTGAAGTGTGTGTGATTAACTTAAAGGTTATATACATCCATATCAGTCTTTCCTATGTGATAGTTTTCAAGAGTCTTAAAATAGTAAGAAAGAAAAAGGGGGTCTCAGAAACAAAATAAGATTTATATAGGGTTTGGGATAATTCCAATTCAAAACTTGTTTTGTCACAGGGTTTTTTGTAAGTTGTCTGTTGTTTTTTTTTTTTAATGTGCTGTTTCAGCTTTGTAACAACTTGCTCCACAGGAATGTTTAAGAATGCTAGGCCCTTGAAAATTTTCAAGTATTCTCGCCACTCTAAGATTATAATAGGAATATTTATACTGGCATTTGTGGAATATTTATGCATGAGGAATGGCTCTGGCTTTTTTTTTCCAATATTAATATTTGATCAATACAAGCATTTACTTTATCTTCCCTTGGATTAGGAGGTTTGGGGCTTCCTGTTGATATTCCCATATTGAAAGTGGAGTACTTCACGGGAGTGTGGAATCACAGCAGTAGGGGAACAGTAGTTTCCTCCAATGTGGATTTTAAAATGGAAGCTCAGATGATGTCTCTAAACCCATCCCAAAATAAGACATAGTCTCATTTATGGTGCATCCCATCAGTTACTCTATTTACCAGTTCTTTTCCATACCAAAAACCTTTGTGAAAATAAAGTTATTGAAAGGAAAGATCTTTATAATTTTTAATTAAAATTATATGGAATTATGCTTCAAATCTTGCCTTTTGTTTGTTTTTCTTTTGCTGCACAGTTCTGTAAAATAAAATAAAATATGGTGTGCCTAGACTTCTACAAAAGAATTCCCTTCAGAACTGTCTAAACCAAATTTGCTGAGTCTCTTTGCCTGCAGCAAGAATATCAACATATACTGTAAATCTTTCTGGTTCTCTAATTTTCTTTGGCTGTTTAAACTGCCTTGAGACAGTGAGTACCAAACATAAAATATATTATTGCATTCTGTACATGTCTGCAATTGCAACGCTTTTCTAAATGAAAAAGATTTAACTTCTTAACTTTGTTTCTCTGTTCCTTTCTAAACAATTTCTATTCCATGAGAGACAACTTTATGCCAGTTAAAGTAGTCCCATATTCTACCTCCTGAAAACACATTTTTTTTTAGTTAGTTGAAAAATGCAGTTAAAAACTGATGCAGCATTCCAGTCTGCCCAGCCTGGAGATCCTCCCATGAATGCCAGGGTGGGTTGCTGGGTCCAGCCAATGCAATCCTTGCTTTCAACAGGCAGGTTTGCCTCCCTCATTTAAAGAAAGTTACTCACTCCCAAAGTGCTTGCTTTTCCCCACAGGCAATGAAGAGGAAACTACTCACTATAGATGACCATCTTTCAGATTTCTATAGCTGGGGGCGTAAATCACACCCCAAATAGTAAATGCTGCCCTAGTTGCTAGAGAGGGAAAACTGAGTTTACTTCACACTGATGAGAAGTCCTAAGCTGACTCTTGACTAGTCCTAGTTTTTGTCTGGGCACCACAAAGCAAAACTGCCATTAGTTCTGCAGTTCATTCCCAAGTCCTAGTCTGGTGTGTTGCTAATACTCATTAGTTCACAGGATCTTCACTACCATGACCTGTGCAATTGTTTCCAGAAGTAAAATGGCCTGATTAAAAAGCTTATGGGACCCTTCTCAAAAAGCAATATAGATTCTAGTGAATATCTAGTGAAAATTGCATTCAGTTTTTCTTCTGCTGCTCTAGTTAGATCTCCAGCACCACTCCTCAAGCATTTAATCCTTAGTCAATCTCCCATGCTTTTACACCATACTTTCTCATCATGTCACACACATTTTGATTTTCACACTGTGAAAATAAGCCCAAGTTGCTGTCAAGTTTACATTCACCGCTGCTGCTAGAAAACATTCAGGATATGGAGCTTGAAGTGTTCACATTTGTTCTCAGGTCACTGTTGGAGATTTGATACTGGACAGAAAATTTAGATCTTATCTGTTCTGTCCACTTCTTGTCTCTAATATATTTTGCTTGTCAGTATTGCTTTCCATCAAGATTGTGATTACTAATCATACACATGAACACAAGTAGTTTTGTTCCTCAGAATAGTAATTACGTATTTCAGGATGTTTATTGCAAATCTAAAGCATTCTTGCTTGTTTTGAACACTTTCAACTAAAGGTGAATACCAGGAGTGCCTCAAGCATGGACCCAGTATGAAGATTACAACATCAAAAATAATAACTTCAATCCAGACCCCCAAATAAAGATGGTTTCTAGGAAGCTGTGGAGGGATTGGGGTCAAAGAAATCATTCTTACCACATCCACTCTGCTCTACAGGAGACTTCTAAATGAGGTGGGTTTTGGGGAAGAGAATCTAAGTTGGGAGGCTGCTGTAGCATCAGTCACAGCCTGCCTTCACCTCCATCCTTCCCCTGGATGTCACCACACTGGGGAAGCTGCTGTGTGGCAGGCAGGAAGGGACAAGCCCTCAGGTCTTCTCCTGTCACAAGAGCTGACAGGGCTCCTTGCTGTCAAACCCAGTGTTTGTATGCCAAGGTATCCCTGGCCACCAGCTTTTGAGAGTCTGCTAAGGATGCTAAGGGCACAATTTAGCATGGGGGACCACAAAGGTACAAATACAGTGTCATGATGGCAGAGACAGATCCCAGAGCCCTTCTGGGGTGCAGGCCAACCTGGACTTCACTCTCTGGACTAAGTACCTCATTGAAGAAGAAGACATAAACATTAGTTTTTACAGTTGTGGAATTAGGGGATTCAAGCTGATTCAAGCTGTCAACATGCTTCAGCATTGAATCAGGCTACATCAGAAGGACAGTTGTATCTGCTGAAACTTTGCTTATGGGTTCAAATGGGATATAAGAGTAGAAGTTTGGTGGTTTTTTGTCATTGGCACTTTAATAGACCGTTTTACCTCTAGTAAATTGTGAAGTATGAACAGCTTTGAGTTAGGAAAAAAACAGAGACAAAGAGAAATTATGCATATTTCATTGTTCAGCTCAACAACCAGGATTTTTAATTACATAAAACCCTCATCAAGTATTAGCAATCAAATGTAGACTTTATATAGCACAACAAAATAGAATTAATAATATGAAGCCTTTCCAGACTAATAACTATTCTATGAATCAAAGGATGATTGAATATTCTCCAGTATCTTGCCTGCTTTCAACTATTTAATCCAAGTACCTTCTTCAAATGAGAAAATCTATTTTATATGAAAAAAAGCTCATGTTTATTAACACAAAAATCAGAGCATTAAAGCAACTGCTAGACAGGAATTTGCATAACTGAAAACTGCATAACTGTTTCATAATTTTCTCTGATGGAAGATGAAAATTTTTATTTATATCCTTTTTTCCCTTGACATTTTTCCTTTTTCATTGCAATCCATCAAAATTTAAGACAGTTCACTTGGGACAGCTGCCTGGTCTCAGCCCATGCAGCTCTATTTTTGTGTATTTAATTTGCCTCAGAAGAGCAATTAGCTGTAAGTATGGCCTTTTTATCTGTACTTTTTTTTTCCCCTGGAAACTACCTTATTGATGCTATATATAAAATATACAATGTCTTGAGAGGTATGAGAAGATACTGACAAACCCCCCATGTTTATGAAAAAATTATTTCTCATTAATCTAAGTGAGGAGTATATATATATATTTGTAAAATAATTTTATGTATTATTACATTCAAATGAGTAAACATAGCAATTAAAACAACAAGTGATTTAAAAAAAATATATCTGTGGCATATCTTACCATAAGAAATAAATTTTCATTAGTTTAAATAATATTAGCCATAGGATAGTGATAGGGATACCATCTTGGGAAATATATGCATAAATTTATAGTCATCATAAAGCACATTTCCTAAAAATGTTTCCTCTCATGGAACATAATTTGTTTTAGTCCCAGTGTTTAACACAAAATTGACACAACTTCATTTTTTATTTTTTAAAACGCTGGAGATCCAGATACAAAGATGACAATGTGAAAAGATGTTAGGTGAATAGCTTGCCTTGAATGACTGACAGTAGGGTTTTATAAGAGTTTATCTCCTTTCTGTTACTTTTACTTCTACCACTATTCTGTTATAAAGTGTGGTTAGTGTCAGTCACATGATCACTTTGATCCCTTTGAAACAAAAGACTTGGGTTATTTGTACTTACAGGGAATGTATGAATAGGTAGCTACTATAGCATACATGATATTACTAACGTGGTAAACTAAAGGTTAAAAATACTTGCACTTAATTTTCCTGATAACACTAAAATCCCTGATATTTGAGCATCTGATTTGCAAGGGCACAAATGCTGGTGTGAGACTGTCTCCCTACAGGGTAGCAAGAAGTTTTTCATCCTCTGCAGACACCAACCTGCAAATATCCAGCAGCTGTTGATACTGAGCTTTTAAAGAACACAATGCATTTAAAGGAATGGAAGTGAAACTTCTGCACTGAAATCAATACCATCTTGAAAAGAATCAGAATATCTGCTGGAACAAAAGAAAACAATCCATAGGGACAACAAAGTGGTCCTCAGTAAAGTAAACCATTGAAAGGAAATGGAAGGAGTGATTTAATATTAAAATCTAATCTCTTTATAGTGTAAAATGATAAATAAAGCTCTTTCTACATAACTGGCCTGTAATTAGCAAGAAGTTTAAAATCTGCTCTAGGATTTAGTATAAATGCAGACAGGCTACAGATTTCAGGATGCTGTTTCAGCCTATTTTTTCTGTCCTCAGCCAAAGGAAGAGAACATGAGAATGTGCCTGTGATAAACCTACTGTGTTTATGGATTTCAGCGCCCAAGGGGGCGGGCGAGAGTGGGAGGCAGCTGCAACAAAACCAAAAACATTTCATTTTCGTTCCTGAGAATTAAGAGTGTGTTCCAAAGGACGGCAATTTAAACTGGATTTCAGCCCTTGTAGTCCCCAGAAATCCTTAAATTTGAATTGAAAGAGGCACATAGAACCCATAACAAAATGCTACTGCACTATGTGTGGAACAAAATTGTTTGGAAAGCACTGATGTGAGTAGCTTTTAATATCCCATTTCCAATCATCAGTAATCTAATTCAAGCTGACTGCAGCCATATTGAATAAGCACACTTTAAAAAAATAATAGTGAATTAATTGTTTTAAACTTTTATTCACCTTCTGTTTGTGGCAAACCTGTGCTTTTATCTCTGACTAGAATTAAAACAGGTGGCAGTCTTTGTGTACCTCAGTGCTCTTCCAGTACTTTTGGGGTTTTTTTAGCACAGCCCTACATTTTCAAATGTTCAGAAAAAAAATGAAACCCCTAAGTCTCTACATTATGCAATACTGATTGCCCCCTGCTGCACTTCCTCTCTACAATGACCTCACTATACTGAGGTGCCCAAAAATGCTCATGGAATGTTAAATATGACCTCATTAAAGGGTATAAATGTCCAGCTACTCTTGCTTTACTTGTACTCTCACTATAGGTCAAATCAGCTTTTGGCTGTGTTCACGGACTTCACTGCCCTACTATTTCTGAGAGCAAAATTTGGCTGACTGTGCCCAGAGAGGATGTAGTGTTAGTATTTATCTTTTCTTTTCTATATGGAAATTAGGGTGGGAAAAGGCCCAGAGCAATATGTCTTCTGTTGTGGAAACATTTTTTTTTTTGTCCTTACTATGATACAAATGCAAAACATTGCAATATTTATTAGTGCAATTTTTAGGATGGGCTGGAACAGAGTGGAAATGCTGCTGTAGGGCTCCCTGAGAAATAATGCCAAGGATTTTTTTCTTGACATTCAGCATGAAATTCCCAATCTAAAAGCAATATAACATTCTGCTTTTAGTGGTGATCTATCTTTTCCCTCTTTTAACCTCATTCTCACACAGACATCATCTTATAATTTCTTTCTTCCCACATCACTTCTTTTAATCCATCTGTCTATCTTCATTTCATAACACTTTCTGTTGCTCTCTTCTACATGCCTGACAGTACCTTTCTGTTTTGGGGTGCTTTGAAATGCACACAACTGTTGCAGGTGAGGTCACAGCAGGACTTCAGAGGAAGAAATTATTATTGGCACTTCGCTGTTACATGATGAGACCCTTCACAGGCTGCAATTTTAATCCTTAGTGGCCATTTCAGCTTTATGCCAGGTTTTATTTCAGAGTTTTGTGCAGATTTCATGACACCAGAATTACCCATCTGTTGTGGAATCAGGGCTGTTGTGCACTGCAGGAAATTGTTTGTTAGACTGCAGAGCCAAAGCTAAGTCTATTTGGATGCATCTAGCATGTAAACTGGCATATAACCTAACCCTACAATTTACTCCCAGGTCCTTAACTGCCCACATGGTGCAGCTGTGAAGGAGTACTTTTGTGAAGGAATACTTTTGTGAAGGATTTCAATGCTTTTTCCTAAGTTTTTGCTTTGTTTACAGGTCCCTTCCTACCAGGCCATTCTGATTGATTCACTTCAGGGTCCCACCTGAGTGATACAGTAAAGAAGATAACAGTGCTTGGCTCCTTCTGCCCCTTTCACTTCAGGCTTTGCTCTCCCAGCTGCCCTGCTGATGGCACATCATGTTTCAGGGTATGTCAGACACACCCTCAGGTGTGGTATCTTCCAGTTAAGCTCTTCTCTTGCACACCCCTAAGGCACATGTTTTCTTAATTTCTCCTTTGGTGTTTATTTGCATTTTCCATCCTGGATGGGATTCTGGTGTATACCCAAGCAGGAGATGATAAATACATTTAGTTTGTTCAGTTGGTTTCATCTTTTCATCATCATTTTATTTCTCCAGCTATGCCAAAAGACCTAAAGAATATTCTGTTTTCTGAAAGGCAATAAAAAACTCACTGAAAAGATTGGATTGTTAAGAATCCAGACAACAGAAAGCAGCATACTTTCAACTTCCCTCCTTTTTTCTTGCAGTCCTGCTACTTCAAGAGCTGATGGTCTACAAGGAACAGTCGCAAATGGATGCAAAACATACAAAGTCAAGATGCCTTCCATCCTATGTTCTGCATGTTTGTTATTTCACATTTTAAAGTTTTCTACAGGTAACATGGTATATATAATATCTTTCTGAATTAAAAACTGTTACTAAGAAGTGACCCAGTCATCGGCCATACACAGTTCAACTCTAGTTTTCCTTGCCAGTGTCTGAACTAAATACTATGGAGAAATTTTTGAAATCCAAGCAAGACTATGAGGGGGAAATGTCTGCACACACTTAAATAATGCCCTTATTAATGTAACAAAAATATATATTCAGTTTAAAAATCATGAAATGAAAATGCAAATCTTGTAAAGGGTTTTCTATTTAAAGAGAGATCAAAAGCATGTCTAGATTTCCCACCAATCCCAAGTACTACTCTACTACCTAGAGAATTGAATTTAAAGAGATTTGAGTGGCCACCACTGCTTTCCCTCCTTTAAAGTTACATTCTTTCATGTCTTGGTAAGCATGATTTGAAGAACTTAGAGAACAACAAATCAAAACAGCGACAAAAAACAACAGAAAAAAAAAAAGGAAAAAGAAAAGCCCCTGGCATAGAAATCAGTTACTGAGGAAATCACAGTAAATAAATTTCAGTAGAAATGATGTCAGGTATCAAATAGGAGAGGAAAACATATTCCTCCAGGCAGCAGAATATATATTGTTTTTATCCAAACCCAGCAATGGCAATTCTGTAGCTGAAGATTAGTGGCTCAAATTCTGCAACACAAATCAAAACAGAGCCTTCTAAAACCATTCACAGAAATGATGCAGACTCAAAATAATTATCAGGAACATAATTCAGGTGTGTCATAACAAATAATAGACTAGACTGAACCCAGTATTCAGTGACTCACACTGAGAGTGAACCGCGCTTTATAAAAGGCTGCAACATCTCCTTTTTTACCACCTGTTTTTCCAAGTCACTGCAGAGCAAACCCCATTTCCTTTCCAAGCTCAGGGCTCTCTTTCTGCTGCTGACTATTGCTGGGACAAAAGCAAGAAGCATCCAAGTGACCTCAGAAAGTGAACCCATTTTTACAGCACATAAATCCTTTGAAGGCAACCCAGGAAAGGCCAGGAGCCTTTTCTCCTGCTTTTCTTCTTGGTAGCCAGGCACATACCACATATAATCTGGTCTAGCAGAGAATTAAATGTTTCTCATACTGAATGGAACAACACACTGAAGACTTCTCAGCATCAATGGGCTTTGTGTCTGTACCACATTCAATTTCAGAAATAGAAGAAGTAGTTCCTTACATTTAAAGAATACACTGGAAAAGCAAAACTTAATGATTAATGTGTAACTTGAATGTAGCTGGAAAAAATAGCAAGAAAAAGATGGAACTGGTAATAATATCTTTGCTACTCTATTATAGTTAATTTAGTATATGATTTTGCATATAAATTTCATTTCTAATTTAAGAGAATATATGATGATGTGAAGGGGTAAAAAATGATGAAAATAATATGTTGAGTCTACCATTTTTATTTAGTTAGTGAATTTTCTGGAAATACATAACTTGTATTAAATTTCTTTCATTTTTAAAAAATATTTTTAATAATAAGTAAAACATTCCCATTCTGTGGATTATTTAGTCTCCTATAATTCCTTATTATGACTGTGATTTTGTACCCAGGCCTAGTGGATAGCATTCTTTCCTGTAACTAACCTTTATAAACTGAAATTGGAATTCACTCAAAGAAATTTTGTTTAGTCACCAAAAAAAGTCTTTTTGTGAATAAGAAAATACTTTGGGTGTTAGCCAACACAAATCTTGATTTGCTTAAAAGCAGAAACCTCAAACAAAACATTAAAATGGGATGCAAACATAGTAAAAAAAAACTTTTTTATTAGAAATTATTTCCTTTTTGTTCATTTTTATTCATTTTCACTCAGTTTTGATATATGAATGCCCAATTTTGTATGCATGAAATTTGTCAGTTTGGAATAGTTGTATAACACAAATTGTTTCTTCCTTACTGCAGCTTATTTAAAATGTAAGATATTATTGTAGTGATTTTGTAACCTCAAATTTTCCCATGTTTCTGTACATCTCTAACCCTTGTCAAAGAAATTCGTGCAGTGATACAAAGTAGCACCTGACTAGCTTTGAGCTTGTGTGGGATGAGTTTCTCTTTATTTAGAATTAATACAGGAAACAGTTATTCAGACTGCAAATTGCGCAGATTAGATGGGCAGCTCAGAAAAAGTCTGAAACAGCCCAAATACAGAAATACGGGTCATGTAATATCTTCAAACTTCACCCCAGAGCAAACACCGAAATCCTAAAATTCATATGAAATTACCACAGACAAGACCTTTATAAGAGACTAAAAGAGCATTATGTGTTTCAATAGAATGGAAATCATATCCATATATGGACTGACTGATACTGGAAAGACTCAGCAGTTTCTGGAAACTGATAATAGTTGCTAACCACAATCTACTGATACAGCCACATTTTGTTTCAAAATTCTTCTTATATCTTTGTCTGCTCTCCATTCTTGTTGTTTAATATACCCATTTGTAAAATCCTGTACATTTATATTTCCAGGTGGAAGATTATATTCCTGTGGTTACTGATCATCTGTTATAGCATGAAAAATAGAGTCTCAGTAAGGATCAGCTTTCTTAAAAGATTCTGTTCATAGGTAATTCTGCTTAAGATAAATTTTATGTCATAGCAGGGTTCTGTTCCTCATCTTTTATTGCTAGGAGCATTTGTAATAAACACAATAATATGAGTAATATTCTATTACATTTGTACAGTATTTTCTATCTGAGGTTTTTCAAATCATTTATGGAAAATATTTAGCATGCAGTAGGTCTGTGAGGAGCCTTCTGATTTTCACTCCTATCTCTGCACAGTTGGACCCATCTTAGTCATTTGTCCTGTAAGCTGCTGAAGTTCATTATCACCAGCTAAAAATAGCTCATCATACAGCTCAGTTCATGTAAACAGATAAAATTATGTCAAACTCAGATTTCAGGTCAGTTTCTACCAACAGTTTGGTTGACATAATAATTCTCCAGGCTGCAGTCTTTATAATCCAAGGAGACTATTGCTGCTTATGAATATGTCCAGAAAGGACCCAATTCCCTTCTTCCATCATCCCCCCATCCCCTCTTTCAGTATTTGTTTCATTTTTAGAAATTTTTATGATCTGTGAAATGGAGAAGTGACCAAGATCTGCTTTAACTTCCGGAGAAGGAAGGTCTAGTCCATGCTTGTCTTCTTTGGCATAGAAATACAGAATAATAATAAGAGTCCTTTAATCCAAGGTCCTGCTCAAAGAAAGTTCCACCCATGGCCTTGGTCAGCCAAGTTCTGAATATTTCCAGGGATGCATGTTCCACATCTTTTCTGGAGAATCTGCTCCTGTAATTAACCACTCTCTTGATGAGGACATTTTTTCTTATCTGTAATTTGGGCTGGCCATCCATGTGGCAGCACTGCCCTGATGAGGCTCTGTCTCATTGCTACCAGGACCTGTTGCTGGCTCCTGCTCATCCTGCACCTGTCAGGTCCCAATATCTGCTCCTTCCCAGCTGCTTCCCATCCTGCACAGGAGCTGCATGGGTCATTCCCCTGCAGATGCAGAGATCTGTGTTTGCTCTTGTTGAGCTGCACGAGGTTGCTGTCAGCCTATCATTCCTTACAGTTTTAGAACTGGATTGTAATTATTCTCTATTATTTTACCAGCCCTACCATTCCTAAAGCTGAAATCAGGCAAAGCAGGTAGAGAACACTAAAATTAATGACAAATGCTGCTTTCATTTCCTCCTCTACTCTTCATTTTTTAATGAATGGGAGTTCTAACTATAGGAAACTGTGGGCAAAACACAGCTCACCACCACTGCTTGTGAGGGAGATGCTTCTCCTGCAGTGCCAGAGCTGAAGAGCTCCCTGCAATACAGCAATGGCAGGGATGCTCCTCAGGAGGGGAAGGGTTAACACCCAGAGCTCAGGCTTTGCCTTCAGCCTGCTTGTTTCTCAGATGCAGTTACAGCACACATCTACTCAACTGTGCATGGGGACAAGTGATTAGGTGAAGCAATCCTCTCCTCAAGCACTGTAGATATTTCACCTTGTTAGGTTTTGAAAAAGGGGAAGATGACAAATCAAACCCATTCTGTTTCCCTCAGATGTGATATCCCATGTTCTTCACAGAGAGCACATCCAATCCTGTTCACAGGTTTTTTAGCATAAGTATAAATGAATCTGCTCCTTCCACTGGAACAAAATGATTTTGCTGTTTTTATTCTCCCCTAGAGAAAAAAGTCTGTTTCAGTTGTATTGGGTATCAAAAATATCATCCAAACATAATCTGAAAGAGTATGTAATTATTTTTCATTTCAGATCAGTCTTTGACAGACATGCCTGAAGGCAAAATAGATTCATATCCCTAACAACCTTCTAGTGGCTGAAGTCTATAAACAGATTCTACAATGTGCAAATTGCTATTTCAACAAATCAGGAAGGCCTAAAATAAATCTCTGAAAAGTAACTAAATTAAACTCCAAAGAGTGAACACATTCTGCAGCGCACAACACTGGATGGTCATTTAATAGATCTCTTTTTAATTGCATTAATTCTGTTAAAGGAAATATTTCAAAATTAACAAAATCTGGATTGGTTCTTCTAAATGCTGTGCTGAAGTCAAACCAACTACACTGACTTACTTCTTGAGTCCATGAAAACTCAACCATGTCACGAGGGTAAGAAGTGGGAACTTAGATACCCCCATACAATACATAGCCTGAGTACACTTGAATTACACAGGAGCCTGAGGACAAGTTGTCTTGGAAATAACCAAAACTCCATTGTCTAAAACTGAGTTGCATCTTCTGTGGTAGCATCTCCTTTGGGCTTTATTCCTCCAAGTTTTGCTAGAGCAGAAATATTTCAGATTTCTCAGTGAAACTCTGTCTCTGGAAGGGGTTTTCAGAGTTCGAAGTTGAGACTTTTTTCAGAGTCAGAAAACTGGGTGTTCTGAAGAATCTGATTAAAACTAGCAAGTGAATCATAACTTCAAAAAATGCAGAGGGAATATATTTCATGTAGACAGCTGGCTATCCTCAGGGACCCCCTGATGGCCTAAACTATCCATAAAGAAAAGTTAAATAATCTATTCTTAGAATTTAGGGCAAGGACACAGCCATGCAATCTTTTTATTTCCCCCTATAGTTTGTCCAGTTTCACTTGTCTGAGGAACTGATAGAGGTGCTGAAAAAGGAAGAAAAACAAAGTGAATCCAAAGGGAGATAAGCCCTCCATTTCTTTGCCAATCTTAACTGTAAGCACATGGCACTGCCCTGCATTTCCCAGGGAGGAGATGGTGCAGCTGGGGAGTGCCAGCCCTCCATGTGCTTCCCAGGATCCAGGGCAGCCCCCTCACCAGCCCATGTGTGCCCCACTGCTGGTCTGCATCATGAAACTGGGCTGGTGCACACCCAGAAGACAGTAAAACCTCTTTGTTTCATGGAGTGATAAGATAGGGATTTACTATTTGGCTGAAAAGAACATATCTGTGTCCTTCTTGTGACTAAATAATGAAAGTATGTCAGTTTTGTAGCTGAAAGTACCAAGTAGTCCTATTACCACAGAAGAAAATGCTTGTATGGCATACAATGGCATGACCCTTGCAAGTATTTATCAAAGGAAAAATAAACCCCAAAGTAGGAGACTGATTTAATTACATTTTTCCAATGAAAAGCATTATTTTTTCAATTAATGCTATACTTACAATAGTTACCAGATTATCTCTAGAATACTTAAATCTCTACATCTGCTGTTTGTCTATGGTTGAGACAGCAGGTAATAATACTTTTCTTATTATGTGAACATCTAATATCCATATTTTGTAATGGAAGAACACAGCAGCATCTAAGTGGAGAGTTTTGTATTACAAGGAACACCTGTTTTAATTACTGCCATGTAACAGTGAATCAAAATACAACAATAATCCAAAATGCCAAAATTAAATCTGAGGGTGCATCTGTACAAAATGAAGCAAAAGCATGTGTGCTTTCTCACATGCTATCAAAATATGTACTTAAACATTTCAATAGAATTGTGCTCTCCTTTAAGTAGGAATACACTCTGGCAGTTCTTCTAGCAAAGCTTTAAGCACTTAAAGCAGTAGCATTTCTTCCAGATTTAGCATGCATGCCCCTCAGTTAATACTCCCTAGGTATTTTTAAAAACTGAATTATCTATTTATGTTTAAATTCTGAAACATGTTTCATTTAGTCTGATAGTACAAAGTCTTACTGAAGCTTTTTAATCCATTTCAGCTTTAGCAAATATTCTCCACAGTATTTCAGCTGAAGGCCTTCCTGTTTGTCTAAATTTACTGTGAATAAATTTGTTTCTACAATTAGCACATGGGCCCCTAAAGCCAGAAATACCCTAAATTAGTGGTACAGTGCATTTTGGGATGTAACTTAATTACTAAATCTAAGTACTAGAACTATGAACCAGAGGCTTATTATAAGTATTAGGCTACTTGCAAGACCATGCTGAAACTTCCCAATGGAAATATGATGGTCTTAACATGTTTCACTAATTAAACCTACTTCAAGCAATGTGAGGCATTATGTAACATTCAAAAATTAGGAGATAAAACAGGTTTTTCTTGTGAAAAATCCTTTTATATAAGCCTGTTGAAGCACACATGACAATTAAAAGTACTAGACCTGTCATTTTAAACTCTTCCAGATAAGCACAGAACCTTCTGTTTCCACAGTTGTGGCTATTTGTGGGAGCAAGCAAGAAACGCCATGGGTGTTTCAAGCTTTCCTTAGCCTGCAAATGTGCAGATCAACAGAGCAATCCCTCTATGCATTCTTGCTTCATGTGAAAAACATGAGCAGAATTGGGTGCCAGGAAAGCACAATTATCTGACACAAGCTTCAGAAAATCTGTCTCTTGTGCTCAAAGGCAGTGGTCTTCCATAAAGCCCTGGAGAGAAATTTGCAGTGCTGTTGCATGAGACTGAATAATTCAGCTTATACTTCTTTTAAGAGTCACAAAGCAGTGACAACAACAAAGGAAAGATATTTGTTTAAAGCAACTTGCTGTTTAGGCTTTTTGGCTAATGCAACATCCCTTATGATAAATGAACTCCTTTGAGAGGACACAGGGCCATGCCTACTGCCAGCTTTGGGTGATGATTAAAGCATTTTGTGAAAGCCTTAGCACATTCCCTTGCCTTTATAATTTTGCCACCATGCCAGCGTTTTAACATCACACAAAACTTAATTTTTTTTCATATTCTAAATCAAGAGTTTGGTTTCTGTAGTTATAATGAGATTTCCATACATGGTTCCAGCTCCAGGCAGGGCACCATCTGCAGCACTGATTGTTAAGCAAACATTGCTACATTTGTCACTAGACAGGTACAAAATGAACACTATCAAAATGTAAAAAAATCTAGAAACAGATTAGTGGGAAAAATAGGTCTCTGAAGTGCATACCGCCTAAAACTGGAGCTCTTATCATTTTATTAATCTGAATTTGTTTAAAGTTTTTCATGATACATTAAGCAGAAGAATCTTTTTTCTTATATTTCCATTTCTTGCAATGATGTGGAACTGGTATAATAATATAATAATACACAGTAAAATCATGCAATCATACTAGTGAGGTTCATCTCCTTCCTAAAATAACAATAATGTGAATGTTGTTGTTATCTATAGGTAGTTTTCTTCATCACTTTGTATTGTATTGCATTGCTATTTTACATCAATATTTACATTGTCACACTGTCTATGGCTAGTACTACTTACTAGCAGATAGCAGGGCAGCTGCTCACCAACAAAAAACTGTTTTGGCAGTGAGGTCTCTGGGCAAGATAGATGGATTTTGACCAACATAACGGGCTTCTCTTCTGGAAAATTGGGAGAAAAACAGGAGAAATAGCACTCTTACATTGTTTGGGTGGGACCTGTCTGAGATACACACTCTTTTCTTGAGAGCTGGGAAAGTTTGCCATGCCCCACCTTTTGGGACATAGCCAGCAAATATCAGGGACTTGTCTTGGGTTGGTATGCTTTGCTTTCAATTGTTATTTTGTTTTTCTTTTCACGCGGTTGTAGAGAATGAGCAGAGTTTTCTCATTTGCACTCTCAGCACAATTCATTGCCTTAATAATTTCTGTCATTAACCCTTTTATTCCTCTCCTCTTTAGTGCAAACTCTCTTTTCAGCATTTTTTAATAGAGGTTTGTAATATTTATTTTGCTGTCTTTTTTTTTTTTTCTGAAACATCAAATTTTAGGAACAGATTCAAGATGTGTATGGTTTGTGTATCCATTTTTTCATGGCAGTGCCACCCTCACTATTTTCCATTCTATGTTATACTCTAGGTACTCTATGAATTTCTTCACTTTCTTAGTGGATGGTGCACATTAAGCAACATCTTTTATTAAGTCCTCCAAAGTGATGTCAGTTATTTCCTCTGTTGGTTGAAATTAAATTTGAATGAGATGATGTGTATGAGCAATTCACATGAACACTGGCAACATATATTTTCAGCTTTCACTTGTGCACTGTTCACCCAGTTTTGTTATCTCCCACTGAAATTTTAGAGACATTTCTTGAACTTTTGTAACAAGTATGTATTTGCCAGCTGTAAATTTTTCACCTAGCAAATAACTTCTTTTTCAAAACATGGACAACTACACAAAGCAGGATGAGATATATTAAATATAACACTTGCTTCCAAAAGGAGGCTTGTGTTAGTCCAATATTATTTAGAGTGGTTAGAACAGATATATGGTTAGATAGTAAGGTGTGTACAATTTCATGTGCAATTTCAAATTTTTCATGAAGAGTCATACCAAAGAAAATTTAAAAGGCTCCAGGCAAAATAGAAAAATATCAACAAAGAAAGAATCTCTTAAATCTGAAGGTATCAGATATACAAGCTCTATTCCCACTCAAAGGCATTTCAAAGCCATGTTGATATGCACATTATATGTAAATAAATTAATCTTTTATTCAAAATACATTCCAACAGTTAAACTAGCCATTCTTTCCTGTGCAGAAGAATGACCTTTTCTAAATTTTCTGATTTTCTTTTCATGTAGATAATCTTAAAGGATTTAGTTGGAGGAACAGGTCCAGGTTGGGGTGATCTTGTTTTCAGGCAAGTAGTTCAGATCAGAATACTTTTGAGACACTTGTTATTGCTGTGATGTATTGTTTCAAAGTTTTGATTTTTATTACTAGTGCCGCTTTTTCTGTTTCATTCCTTGACCACTTATTTCTTCATCCAACTCATTCAAGAGATGTTACCTTCCTCTGATTCTTCCTTTTACTTTCTAAGAATTCTTCTGATTTCTGATGGACTAAGCAATGTAGTGTCAATTGGTTTTCTCTTTGCCTGTAATGCTATTCAGAAGTCCTGCTTAGAGTTTCTAATTTGCTGTTAATTTTTTTTTACTGTAAATGCTATACTAAAATAATCACACTGTCAGAACATAGTGTAATGTCCTATAATGTGTAATATTCTTCTAATGGTCCAGGTTTGAAGTGGAATAATTTCTAGACTAATCACCTCATCAAAGCATCATAATGGAAACCTCAAGTGGTCTCTGTAGCCTTGAACTCAACACATTGTACAAATCTAAATCTCACAATTAACCTTCTAATGCCTCTGTACCAGAAGCCTCAACAACTTTAAATTCAAACAATGTTGCCAATTTCTATTCATCTATGTCCCATACCAGCAAGGTCTACACAAATTTTCACTGATGCTCTCCCAAGACTATTGCTGTCATGTGAACACCACTCTTGTGCCAGCAAGAAGTGTGTAGAAGCAACGAACACAACCATTCTTTGAGGCTGCATGTCAAAGTGCAGCAATGCATCTTTGCAATGCTGGGGATTTTTAAATTGAACTATTATGCTCTATGCACATTCAGCTAACACACCCGGACCTTCAGTTCTTACGTTGTAACTGGGGAAATGCCTAGCTGGTTAATATAATTCCAAATTGTTTTTCTAATGTTTATGTCTGGTTTATTACTTAATTTAGATTTTATGTAAGCTAGAATGAGATATGTCTTTGCTTTGAGGGATACAGGACTAACAGTGTTTGTCATTTCAGCATGAAATCTAAACTTCCTGATTTCCTTGGTCATTACCAAAACAACATGTAAGATTTTTCTTGTGATAGGAGATGCAATACTTAAATGTGATGCAAATATTGTGAATGATCTGGAAAGGATTCTCACATCATTATATAATAAAGAATATTATCTGGATGATGCATGAACAGATATAAAATTTGATGAGGACAGTGAAATCCTTGCAGTGCAGAAGGACAGAAAATTTTTTGTCTCATTCAAGGAAAGAAGTTTGAAAAAGTCTCTCAGTAGATTCAGTTTTCTTTGAAAACACAATTCTGCTCAAATTAAAGCAAAGTAGTGACCAAAAGCCTGCCATTAATCCACTTTCCAATCAAATTTCTGGCTAATCTAAGCTCCCCAAAACCTTCAGAAGAACTGTATGGGTAAGTTTTGTAATGGCAAAAATCTTCAGGTAGTAAAAGGATTAATTTACTCTAAAACTTGAGAACCTACAAGAAACTGTAAGTACAAGTGAAGAAATACAAGAATAATTTCATCATTCCTCTATGAAAAAATATTATCCCTACCTTCCTTACCCCAGCTGCAGTCAGAGAAAGTCAGGCTTTTAAGACTTAAAAATGGTTCCTTTCTGTCAGTTTCAACTGGCAATGAGACATTTGCTATGGATTCACAATGTTAAAATGCAGGAGAAGATGCACTTCTCTCCAGTCTGCCCTCGTGTCTAAATGAGTCTGTCAAAGAAGTATGCTGAAATATAGCATTAATATAAGGGACAAAGCAAAAGTAATAACTATTTCTGATAATTCCTGCATATTTCAGCAAACAAAGCACAACAATAAGACAGCATTTCCAGGGTGGTAAAATAACCCAGACAATGTTTTTATTCATTGATCAAATAGATTACCATATAAACAAATAACAATAAAGATAAAGTAGAAATAAAGCCACACGTCATATGTGATTTTATTTAGTTTCCTTCCAACCCCACAAAAGGTAAATACATCAGGAAAATGGTGATATAACTGTCCTTTTATTGAAATTGTGATGCTTAAGAGCCAGCTTTTCTTAGAAGAACATGAATGCAAATACACAAAGAATAAACTTTTTAAAAATGGCAAAGAAAAAGGGAGGCTCTAAGAAAAAGCCCACTAAATGTCATGGTTTCCTAAATGGTATTAACTCTCCTTTTTATATATCTTTATATGTGTATACATTTTATTTACCTTTAACTCACATTTCTTTATAAGCATCTGTTGCCTAGTAAAATTTTGAGCCCTGACTCTGGATACTGACAGAGGGTTTATTACAAGAAAAGATCTTTTTAATATTTTCATTTAAGGACTTTTGGGCAAAGTTCTGTTTGTAAGGTCAAGACAGAGGTTTTGTGTTTCCAGGTAATCGAATATCCTGAGTTGGTAGAGACTCACAAGATCCATCAACTTCCAGCAGGTAGAACAATATCTTCTGGTAGTCTCACAAGCCCACAATACCATATCTGGTCTAAAGATTAAAAAAAATGAAAAATTACATTTAAAAGTTAGTTTATTGTATTAATTAAATATTGTCATTTTAATAGTTAATTTGACCAGTGCATTTCCATTTTATCTATGAATGGTTTTATAATTCTTCCCTTAAGAGTGAAATAATTTTCTTTCCTTTAATCCCAAATTATATTCTTCTTTCACATTAGTTGTAATCTTTTTTCCTGTCCTCTACTGCTACCCAGATGACAATTAGACATCTATTTTCTGAACTTAAAAATCCCTATAGCTCCTTGGTGTTTAGTATTAAAGCCCAGGTCTGGCTCAGGCAGAATATTTTCACTATGCTTTTTCTTTTAAGTCTTCAGTTGCGGGGTGTGAGAGACACAACTTTATTTTTCAATTTTTCTCTGAAGAAGAACATGTCCTTCTTTGATCATGCCTGAGAGAGAGTTCACACGATTCTAGGAACCATTACCTACTCACTGACATGTTTCCTAATCTATATTCTCTCAAATGCTGTAGATACCGGATTTCTCATAAAATAGATATTTCACTTGAACCTTCTTTAACTTCCCAGACCAACCATTAGGCCTAGACATGTAATTTACCTGTAATTCTCCTTTTCAACATTTAGGACCTCAGTGCTATAACATGTCGTTACTTATCCATTTGTTCCCTAAACAACTCTCTCGACATTGACTCAGTTTTCCTGTATTTGTCAATAAAAAGCACATCACACCTTTGCTTCCTGGAACCTGATTCAGTAAAAATAATATCTCCAGGACCTCTTTTGTGTTTGCTTGTTATCAAGAGGACAGGAGAAGAACAGATGCAAGCAGATGACAAAAAGAAGAATTTTGTCAAATAATTCATTGACATTTACATGCTGGCAGTTGGTCAAGTTTTTTATTGAAGGAAGACTCTTTGACCCACTCTATTTATACACATTCATAAAGTTCTAGCAATTAGTACAGTAACCTCTCTGAAAATTGTTAAGATTCCTTGTAAAATGATGGTATTCTTCATAATATATTTGAATAATTTTTCTCCTCCTCCCAAGCCCTACTTTGACAATTATCCTTTACTGAGAGGTCTCTGAAGTTCTGCTGACTTGGTTTTCTTTGGTGAAAGTAGGAAAGTATGGATGGTTTTTAATCCAAATATTTTTAGGACACCAGAGGTTCCCATGTTAAAAAAAGCCCACTTCCTTCAAAGAATACTCATAATGAAAGACTTTTTTTAATAAAAGCAAGTATTTTAATGTCTCAGCACTGCATGACTTACTTTCTAAGTGGATATATTTTAATCTGTCAGAACGTTATTCTTTATGAGATCATTTGGCTATTTAAAATTAAACAGTGCTCTGGGTTGAAAATCTGCAGAAACATCCAAACAAGCAGGAAAATTCCTTTTTTGAAGACTGCTACCATGAGGCTTTTGGATCAGGTACACCATAAAAATTCTTATTCTCACCAATTCAATAATACAAAACAAAAATCTAAAAGTAAAATTAGCATTAACTAGACCAAAATACCCCAAAAATATTCTTTTTTCCTTTTTGTATAAGATTTTTTAGTGACATTTCCCATTTTTTAAAAAGTGAAAATTTCTGGTGATATTGTGTATTTAGTGTTCAAGTTATTATTTTGGTTCCTGAGTTGCCATGCTATTTGTTCAAAAAGAGATAAAACTCTTAAAGGAAAATGCAGCATATAACAAGCCCAGTTATTATCACAGGGGGAAATATGAAAGGAAAACTGCAGCTAATATAGACTTCTGGGAAAAAAAGCACAGTACAATGGCAAATCTACTACAGCTCCTGAATTTGTGTCAGCAAGGCTGTAAGTTGACTTGATGATGTTGAATATAAACTAAGGCATGTCTGGTAGATGTTAATGATGGTGAGGTGCATACTTGAGAGACATATTCTTTCCAACTTCTCTTTGAATGCATTAGGTTCCTGAGGCAATGCACCAACTATGACCTTGGAAGTTTTCCTCTAATGGAACTACTCAGCATCACAAGTTCTGGGGGAAAAAAAAGGGGAGGGGTGTTTCTCAAGCTCCATAAAGAAATCTAATTTTGATTTATCATGCTCTGCCCATTAAAGATTCAATCTGATGAATATAAAATTTCAGATGGGCCCAATGATGCCTGTCTTCCTTCACCTTGTAACTCAATTTTTACCAAGTGAACATCCTGAAACGAAAAGTTCTATGACATAGATTTGCATATTTAAACTTAAATGTATAGTTCTTCAAAGGATGCCCATGTATGTCATGTGGTACGATATAAATGAAAGAAAAGAGATCATACTTGTCAGTAGAGTTGGGACAAGCTGGGACTAGGAGTTACATGGGTGTTAGAAGTCACTGCTTAGACCTTTAGGACACGAAGTAATCTGGTACATCTAAAACACTTCCGGAAGGAAACATAAAAATTTGCGACATACAAGCGTATATAGTGTGAATAATTGCTGCATAATTAAGAGCTTGAAAACATGCTCCCAGCAATGGCTGATTGTAAAAAAACCCACATCGTTTCAGTAAGAAATTGAGAAAGAACAGCAGAGAAGTTGGGCGAAACATCTGACCCTACAGGAGGCAGGTTCCAATCCTGGCCTTGTGTGTGAGTACTCAGTAAGTCATGGTCCCAAAAGGTTTTATCCTGTGCCTTTAGTGGATGGAGGACTTGCCTCTAACAAAACCCCGGTGAGTCCCTGAGCCACAGCAGCCCCCAGGCAGACCACTGAGCCCTGTACTGGCTCTGGGGCCACTGGGCTCACAGTGCTCCTGTGACTGGCTCGTCACCATGTTCTCAGGGACTTCAGAACATAAATAAATAAAAGAAAGAAACTCTAACTTACAGGAGCCAAAAGGCCCAGTCCTCTGGGAGCTGAGACCTAAAGGATCAGACCCTTAGCAATGAACCTGATTGTCCCAGGCAGGAGTTGTTCTAACATTAACAGGGGAAGGATACAAACCAGCTATTGGAATGAAGTGGCATAGTTAGAGAGGCAGGCTAAAAATCAAACTTTCACAAACAAGCAGAGAGACAGATGTCAGTGAAGTAAGCAAAATCTTATACAACACACATATCCACTAAAATTACTATTACTGTCTCTCTGGGTGCAGGATGATGCAAGCATGTTACACGTAAAGATCACAAGGAGGCACTTTCACAAAAGATGTAGTCTGAAGAATAAATTATTCAAATTAGTTTCTAAACCCAGAAATATTGATTTTTGTTTTGTAAAGAAAACTGCTGTAGATTAAGTCAAGATTTTAAAACCAGTCAATAAGGATTGTCTTAACTTAAAGCCAGAGATCTCTTGTTACCTTCCTTTCACTGGAATTCTGATGTGTTTCAATTCTGCCATGCTTCTACCTCTAGGTAGAAGTAGCAGCACTAAAGCAATTGTTGGAGAATCAGGCCTGAGATATTCAGAATGAGTAATGATTAACTTCAGAATTCAGGAAAAGGAGACTCATTTAATTAAGGCATCTGCGAGTATTTTTTAATAACCTTGCCCTTTAACATGTAGAAGTTTATTTTGAGCAGAGCCTTATAAATTCCTCTCTATTCCTCGGAGTGATTATTGCTATTGTATGCATTTCTGAGGATGCCATTAGATAGAAGTAGGACACCATTTCCCCCAGGGATAAAGGAAATTTTCCTCTTTTACAGAATAAAGATGTTTACAGAGAGAAAATGGGTGCATCACGTTTCTAGGAACAAGCTGCCATGCCCACTAAGCAATGTTAATCAAGGAGAACAACGCTGCTTCTATGCAGCAAAGATACCTTGTCTTCTTCTGTTGTAAGAGCAGGAAGGTGCAGCTTTGTCTCCAGAGCTCAGCAGAGGCTGCTCACCATCAGTGCTGCTGCTGCTGTTTCTCCCACCTGCTGTTGTGCTTGTCATCCTCTGCTCCAGCTGCAGTGACTGACCACCAGGCAGGAGGCCCAATCTGAGGAATGTCTGTCTGAGGCTTACATTATTTGTAAATAAAGAAAGCCTATCTGCCTCCAATTCCCTGTGGTTTGTGGGCTTTACTGACTTTGTGGCAGCTCACTGCCTCTTCCTTTATTACAGTTTGTGAGTCACTCTTAGTAGGAATTAGGAAGTGACTATGTCTTTTCACTTTCTTGGGGCAGAAGCTTATGTGACATTTGCATCATCCAGATTTAGCATCAGGCCCTTGGAATAGTCTCTGAAGTCTATTTGGGCTCATTTCACCCCAATCCAAGAATGTAATCATCTGGCCTATTTTATATTTAGATGAGATTAAACTCTGCCCAGAAATGCCTATTTTTCTCTGCTGAGTACAAAAGGTATCTACAAAACAACCTCAGATCTAAACAGCTGTACTATAGAAAGCTACATTTGTTAAATTCCAGATGGTGTCAGGACAGGCACAGTCTTGTGTGGGATTTACTCATGATGGCTTGTCTGTTTGAGGAAATTTATTTTGAAAGAGAAGGTGTTCCCAGATAGTCTGTGTAATTAACAAAGTAATAACAAGGTTCAGTTTAGGAAAGAGACTTTAGACTTGTGCTTTAATAATGCCTAAGGCTGAGATAGCCAGTTCAGGGAATGGAACAGGTAACACTGCTTAAGGCAACTCTCCATGTTACCATTAGGTGTATAGGACTGGTATATTGGGATTCACAACAGCCAGCAGACTCCCCAGGTTAAGGGTCCTAACCTCCAGGTTAGGACCCCTAATAACCCAGAGGAAATTATGGAATAACCCAAATCTGAAGTGTCCTGTAGGAGATTATTGGCCTATTTTGTTGTTTCAGCTAAGCCCCTCCCTGAAGAATATAAATTTACACAATTTGTGAAGGAATAAGGCACGAGAGAGTGAGACACGTTAGACAGAACTATAGCTGACTCTGACAATGCAAAGGGCACCACAGGAACCACTTGCATATATAAATTCTGCCATTATTTGGAAGAGACATGAAGATAGAGGTTACCCTACCAGCCTGCAAGGGAGAGCCAAGAAATCGTGGCTCAAATTCAAGAGGCAAAAGAAAAACAGTTCTTGAGCTTTGAGAGGTGAGGTCTATAAGACAGCTGGAGGTTGTGCTTCTTAACCTCACAAAGGATTGCTCAACCTGAAGGTGCTGAGGTGCAGGACTGAAGTGTTCCCTCAACCTCAGGAAGCAGTTTTTGAGATTAAATTTACATAGGAGGTTTCAATGAAGGCCAGAGATAACGCCCACATTAAATATGGAGGAGTTTGTGCATGTATATAAAGGTCATGCGTGATTCAAAGACAGACTGGGGAGCATAGGATCTCATCTGGGCTCTCTACAAAGCATGTGTGTGTATATGACTGGGGATGTGGTAATCCATGAAGGAAGGATGATGCCCAGGCACGCATTAATGTCACTTATTAACCGCTCTTAAAAAGCAATTATAGCTTGTACAAAGGGCTTGCAACATTGTGCTGTATTTGTGCCCTTCAAGAGGGAGAGATTTGAGATAATTTTGCTGGCTCCTCATTTCTTGAAGAATTGCTATTGACAGAGGAGATGCCTCCCTCACCCTTTTACTTCTTGCTCTGCCAGCTGAGACTCAGCCTGATGTTAAGCCCAGACAACTTCTACATCAGATACCTTTTCCTCAGCAGTAATAGTAAAGAAAAATTGATGTGAATTTGTTGCCAAAACAGAAAATTTAGCTTGTTGATGCTAGGTTTTATTGTAACAACAACAACTTGCCTGAAAGAAATTACATTTTCTTCCATGTGGCAGGAAGAGCTAGAAATAACTCATGTTTCACACAATGTGATAAAAAACAATTTTAAAATAAAAAAAAAAACCAAAGGACCCAGAGGCATGTTACAGTGAAGTCTAGCAACTACAGAGAAAACAGGCTTTTTTAAATAACTCAGTCTCTGAAGTGTTTGCTGTCAAAAATATAAATGGAGTAGTAGAGATGACTAAAAAGACAAATGAAAATTTTTAAGAAAGCTTTTAGCAGTTATGATGGCTAACTACAGCATTCCTTAAAAAGAAAGAGGAAAAGATTAAGTGACTGTGTCAGAGAATTAAGGTATATATGCCACCTATTATCAAACTATCACTTCTCCCAGTGGAGTAAGTTCAATTCAATGACTTCAAGGTAGTGGTAATTTTCTAAACACCATTTCCACTCTGAAAAGTTACTCCTGTGAAGCAATGAATTAGAAACAGAAAATCATACCAATAAATGCTTCAGATAACTGTAGAGAAAAACAATCCCTTCAGGTTCCCCGGGATCAGCAGATCCCTGCTATGTGGTGAAACTTACTTCTGCAAGGACCTTGAACCCAAGTGTTGACATCAACTTTTAAATGTACATCAGAAATGTAATTCCTGCATTCCCTCTGGCAGTCAGAATGACTTTAAAAAAAAAAAAAAGCCGATGGTTGCTATTTTATTGTCCTAACAAACCTCTTATTGAAGCACAGCATGACATCAGCCTGGGGAACAGAAATGTGAAATGTTAAAAATGTAATTTTTCTGAGGTGCCATTTCCTTGTTTATTCTAAGCAGTGGTTGGTGGAAGGTATTGTCTGTATGTTGCTATTTTTGGAAACAGGCATCAAGGTGCCACAGGGGATGGCAGGCTGGGTAGGCACAAACAACTTGTTACAAAGGGCAAACTGCTGACTGTGAATGGAAAGGCTCAAATCTTTGCTGCTCAACACTCAGGTCCTCAAAAACGTACATGAAACACATTTAGTGGCCTTGGTGCCCATCCAGCCAATCACATGCAGATGGCAGGCCACAAGCCCACTTGAAATAATCATTTCAATTAGAGAGGATGATAAAGTTGTTAATGAAAATATGGACACAAGGTGTGTTTTGGAAACTGGGAGGAGCAGAGGAGTGGTGGAAGTGTTCAGGTGCCGTGGTAGGAGCAACTTGACCAAAGGAAGAAATCTCCCTGAGAATAATTGTGCTATTTGAGTACCAGTAGTTCTCTCCAAAGGCATTTATAAGACACAGAAAAACTTGTTCTTGTTCCTCTTCTGATGCTTGAAGTATCTCGTCTTGCATTCTGAAATATAAATTAGTCTGCAACTAAATGTGTAGAAAACTTTTACTGAGCTATAAGATCTTTAGAACTGAATAAAAGAAATATTGTCATATGTGCATGTTAAGCTACCATAAAAATAACATAAGCTTTATTGTCTTAAAAAAATTATTGCCCTAGCAAAGTTTTTAGTGTCAAGCAGCAGGGGTTACTTTAATACAGTGTTTTTAGTTACTAAACATTAAAAAGCCTGATCTTGAGGAAATTGCAGTGCATAAAATCATTCCTTTTACAGTACAATTCTTAACTCAGCCTCAGTTAAGAAATTTCTCCCTTAAAATTACTGTAATTAGCGTCATGTTGTTCTGCTTGCTGCCTATGTGGCTGGTGTTTCCCTACAAGAGGCACTCAGGTACAATGTGATGATCTCTTGTCTTTAGTTGCTGGGTTTCCAACTTGCCTTTGGAGCCAGCTTCCATATGTTTCCAGAAGGAAATGTTTCTAGAACAGGACCATTAGTTGCAAAATGGAATTACAGTGATGGATACCTCAGTGAGGATGACCAGGTGTTGATATGCACAGAAACATACATGTCTTGTTAGAGGACTCTTCCATCTTTGATGCAAAGATAAGAATTTTTTTTTTTACCTGCTCAAAGAGTTTTGCTCAGACTTCACTGTACTTATTTTTTCTTTATATTTTAGCCCACAAATTGTGTCTTGTGAGCTTTTACTCAAAGCAATATTTATACAAAAATGTGTTGTACGTTTGCAGCTTCTAAAACTTGGAGCTTGTTTTTAATGACAAATTTACTCATTCAGGTGGAATACCAGCAAGTCAAACTGACTTTATTTTTTCTGTCATCTCATTGATATATATTAGTCTTGTGGTGAATTTTAACTCTGAACCTTAAGTGACACAACCTACAGCCCATCTCTTTGATGGCTTGAAATAGGCACAGTGATAAACCAATAGCTTATAGAATGACAATCTAAGAGAGACTTCTCTCACTTAATTTCAACCCTTTAAAGGTTAGTCAAAGCTTGCTGTTCAATCTAGCTTTAATAGCAGTGAAAGCCTCCAGAGGACAGGGAATTGAAGCAGCAGGGATAAGAAAAAAAGATGTTCAATGCTTATTGACAAAATCTAGATGCCTAATATTGTCTTGAACAATCTAGATGTCTAACTTTTAGATAGCTGAAGTTCAGTTAAGGCACTTACTCTCTTATTGACATAAAATTAGGGATAGCATCTAGCTTACATTCCCAGAGCTGTATTGATTCACAAATGCACACAAGACTCGAGAAAGAAATGCTATACTTCATTCAGGCACTAATGAAGTTACAAGTATGAATAAACATGTTGTCTGCTCAGTTGAATAAACTACTTCTAATTTTACATAATTATTTTTCAGAATACTTTCACACTGCTTTTACAGCAGAACTTTTCCCAATTAAGTGACATTTGCTGTTACTTGTGCTGGTCTAAGTGACTATGCTGCATAATGTGCATATTAATGACAACTCTGGAACGTTCTCTTTGAAGAAGAAAAGAACCAAAGAAGAAAATTACAAAGAAACGTTAAACATCACAGATAGCACTGATAGGAGACATAATCTAGACAATAGGGACTACATAAAGCTTGATAATATGACAATAGATCATTTTTAACAAATAAGTATCACTGAATTTATTAATACTTTTTTTTTACTCAAATTATTGGAAACTACTTTATATTCCTATACAGTTCCCTGTTCAATACTATAAAAATAGTGATATTTTTGAACCACAAAACTCAAGATTTAAATTTGGGAGATCTTCTTCAAACTACGCTGCTAGCTCTCCATGATTTTGTACTTTTTCTGTCTTAGTCTTCATGGCTTCACTTCTTCTCTAGATAACCATCTGTCCTTAAAAATGTCTTGCTTTTCATTTCATGCTCACCAACCATTTGAGCTGTTCTGTTGTAAATAAATTTATCCTTATATATTTTCTCTCTCTGTTGTCCCTTTGTCCAGCATATATACTGAGCTAAGCTTTTATGGTTATTTAAATGGAAATCAGCAGGATTATTTCTGACTTTTTCTTGTGGCTACATAAACCTTGTTGAATCAAATACAATAGGTAAGATCCTGTAAATACATGAAAGATAACAATCAACTGTGGAAATAATTTCCCAGCTCTGTAAGCAACTAGAATTCATGTATCTAAATTAGGATGAGAGGAAAGCTGCTGTAGAAGTGCTTATTCCTCTTTTATACCTTAATAGGTGTTTAGCTGACTTTTTCTTATGTAGGTGCCTACATTAAACACTTGATGTAAGGTATTGTGATACCCACTTCTCCTTCTATTTCTCTTCACCTCCGTTGTTGCTCCACTGAGTCTTTTTTAAAAGAATGACAGACATCATGGACCTCACAATTCATCATGTTTTATTTTCTCTTTTCTAACTCAGACTTATATCCCTGCATTTCACTTGGTAGGAAAAACCAATAGGACATTTTCTGAAGACCTAACTAATGCCTCCAACAGGTAATGTATGATAATGCATAATAATGAATAATACTGGTTGCATAATATCAAATCAGGTATTAGACATGTCTACATTCATAGACTACACTCTCTTTTATTAGATATTGTTGTAGTTTCTTGTGGTTTATATTTTAATATTACAAATGTCATTATCTGGTACTTAGTTGCCAATTATTTTAGCTAAATAAATATTTGAAGGGAGTACTAATCACAGCACACTCATCTGTTCTAATTCTTTCATTCTTTTCCCAGTCCACCAATACATTAATTTCATGGATTTATAAAAATTCTCATTCTCAAATGAGAATTGCCTTTTTTTCTGCTTCCTGACTAATAGCCTTGTTTCATTTGAGCTCCTTTGGGGCAATTGTTTCGCTTTGAAATTTGGTACTACTGTGGAACTAAAGATTCAGTAACAATGTTGCTGGGCTGAATGGGATGCTTTGGGAGCAGGTATAATTAGGTTATAAAAGCACTGCAGCGTCCTGCTCACTCCTTTCCCCTCTTTTGAAAAGTCTTGCAGGTGGTGCTGCATGGTTTGACAGGGTCTGCTCCTGTAGCACTGTTCCTTTCAGAGCAGCTCTCAAAGGATCCCTCTGCCCTCCAGAAGTTCTCATTTTTGCTGGTTTTTCCCCTCTACTCCCAAGGAATCAATTATGCTTTGCTGTGTTGCTGAGAGATTTGAAGGGATCAAATGGAAAGTCAGATATTAAATACAAGAGAAGCGCATTAGCACCCAATGGAAACAGATGAGCAGGACATTGTACAAACCCAAGAGCAGAAGAAAAGTATTTCATTATGCCATCTGCTAATTTCTTACATAAAGCCCTTACTGCAGTGATTGCTGAAATAGTCATTAAGCCTTGAATCCCTTTTCAAACAATTATCATAGAATCTTTTAGGCAAGCACTGTTAATTGCCTACCATTGTTATTATACATAGTAATGAGAGTACAACAGTTATTTTCTGCATAGTTAATTATGGGTGTGAAGAAGAAACACATATATATGTTTATATAATCACTATTGTTATTCAAATATCTGATAAGTAAGAATGACATCTCAATGGTGGTAATTTCTGTCGGGGCTGTCTCTCCCATTTATCAACTCTTCTTTTTTCATACATATTCATTATACATTTCAGGGAATATTATACAACTGTTTTGATAGTAAAAAAATGGCTAAAAAAATTATTTTTTACTTCTTTCCCCCAGAAGCCAGAAAGCAATCAAGTCATTTATAAGATGATGGAAAGTTTTAAGAAAAAAAATCGGCACACTACACATCAGCAACCAGGAAAATAAAGATTAATCACTTAACAAGTTGCTTAGACAAGGATCAACCTAAAAACTCACTTGAGTGAATATAAACAAATGTCTGTCAGCATAAAGGAGCTGTACTGTAATTTTGGACAAGCAGATACATTAGTTTCTTAGTGCACTGCAAAGAATGTATTATCCAGTTGCAGCCCTCCAAAGACTGAATTGCAAGCTGAGACATTAATTACAGTCATTGTAGACAAATGACAGTATACTTCTCCTGTGGTAAGATGACAAAGTGGAAACAAATGATGAATCTGGCATACCAATTAAAATGCCAGAGTTTATTGAAGTTTTTAAGCCTGAGGCTTTCTGGACATACTTAAATTACCCATATCTGACACACTGACTTCACTTTTGAGAACTAAGTTATCATCTTCACTCAGTGACAAACAGAACTCAGATGGAAAGTGTCACTGAAGGTCTGTGCAGAGACAGAGAATTGAAAGTAGACAAAATGTTTTGGCAGGCTATCAAACTGAGATCTAAAAGCCAAATAAGCACACTGACTAAACCTCTTTCTTTGCAAAGGTAAGAATATGCTGCAATTAACTGGGAAGATTCTTTCTATGGTTCTCCTGACAAGACTCTAAGTGAGCTGTAAGAGTTATCCTCATACATGCAAAATCAACCTGGTTACTTGGTCTGGGCAAGAAAGACAAATACTGAGCAGAAGGTAACCATTTTAGCTGGCAATTCACAATATGAGTAACACTTCAGCAGATGCACTATATACTATAGTTAAAGAAAGTAATGCTGTATGCACAAACATGGATTTGGGCTGAAAGATAGCAGAGTTACTTGATGGAGAAAAAAAAAGAAAAAGAAACTAACACATTTCTAAAAGATTCCACAGCAAAAGTGAGTCTCTGAACATCTTGAATAAAATATCTCATTCCTGCTGAAGAGCAATGCATAATTCTGGAGGGCAACAGAAATAAAACTAACCAAAGCCTTCAATTATTCATGAGAAACCTTCTGACCTTGATTCAGGTCTCTTTCCAATCTACTAGAATTCTTCTTTCTTTCAGCTTTATGCCAGCTCCCCTCTTTTGAACTGCAGTCTGCTTCATCTGGACTTGCTGTAGCCATGTGGCAATTCTTGACTCTTCTCCAAGCTCCATACATCACTGTTCAATCAATCTCTGTCAATGAAAATTTCAGATGCTGGAATATCCTCATTTATTGGTAAGGACAGACTTCAAAAACTTGCTGTCCCAAAGTATGCATTTAGTATTTATTTGCAGAACTAGGCTAATATTAGTCCTGAATTGTGGGTGGAGGAACCATCCACAATTTTGGACATGGAATGTTTCACACCCCACAACTGTTCACCACAACCAGTTTTGTAGCTTATAGGCATATTTTTAAGTGGATCTAGCTGACCCTTTCTTGGCTACCTTCCACTGAAGCAATGTCCAGCACAATTCTTTGGGATTCACTGAGTGCTGAAATAGTGTACATTGTTGCATTATGTAAGCATTTGGTGTTGAACTCTTATCAAGTGTTTGCATCTATACTAAGGCATGTTTAGAACATATAGTTTTGGTGAAACATTGCATAACTGTACAATGTGCATGCTTAAAAGGGTTATTCTGTAAATATGGGAAAGGTTTTTCCATGTTTCACAATCTTAAAAAATCCCACTCTTTTTTGCGTGCCTACCTGAAGACATATGGGAATTCTATATATAGGTTGGACATGGAGACAATTCAGCTAGGACCTGCCGAAGTGAACAGGATTATTTCCCTTGTTCTTTTCCTTAAAACAGATTTTTAATCAAACCTTTATTTCATCCACAGCAGTAGCCTCAGTCTAGCTCCCTTGGTATTCACTGGACATCATCATTAATTCAGCTAGGGATATAAACTAGTTCTGCTTTACAAACGATACTTAAACATATTCATGTCTTTTATCTTGTGTCCTACTTTATGTAATTATTTATTCAACTAAATAGCTCATTTTCTTCTCAGTCTCCCTTGTGATTTTCTTTACTTTCCCCAGACCCTGTATTGCCTCCTGGAGCAACAGCCCTACCTGAGGGTATGGGAAAAAATAAAATGTATGTTAGGATTGTTCCTCACACTAATATATGAATTCAGAGACACGTGCTACAGAAAGAATGAAAAACAGATTACATGAGCTTTGATAACAGCATATGCTATATTTTTTGAGGTTTACAAAAGAGAGTAGCTGACACATGGATTTTTTTTTTAAATTGAATTTATAAAATTTACATTTACTCTTCCCTGGGAAAAAAGTCTCTAAGAAAACTACATTCATAAACCATTCACAAAGAAAAATGTCCAATTTGGAGCTTTTGCTTTAAAAATGAGATTTTTTTTTCTTTTTTTGATTATTGTTGGGTATTCTAAGAAGAAGTATAATCTCTCCTACACAACTACATCAGTTTTACAGCTGGGTTAGCTGGGTTTTGACTCAATCCACCAGGCACAGACTAATTTAACATTCTTCTTTCCCACTGACTAATGAATATCACTGCACATTTCTGCAACTACCATTTACTCAGCAAGAGAAATGTCTTTCCTTCGAACAGCCTTACAGGATAAAAAAAATAGCATCTTCTGTTCTGTAATCTGGGTCAAAGTATCTGTGAGACTCACAACTGCCTCCACACTGCTTTGTGATGGGCCAAGAAGGATTGTCTCTCACTATTCACTGGAGAAGCCCATGTTCTGTAAACCCTGAAAAGTACTGCTTGCAGGCTCTGTTGTGGCCCCCCTTCTTGGCTCATGGCCACAGGAAGGCTGGCAGCATGAATGCAGCAAAAAGGGAAAGGTTTTTTAAATAGGAAAATACATATACAGGTGCTAATCACATAACTAGGTGAAGTATGGATTGAAAACCAACTGCAGGTGCTTGAATTCAGCTAAGTAAGACTTACTTATCTTCTTTCTCTCTTTTTTTTTTTTTTTTTTTTGGGGGGGCGGGGATTGTTTTTGTTGTTTTAAAGGAAGCTGTGCCATAATTTGGTAACAGAAAGAAAAATTACTAAGTATGATGAACATGACAACAGCAACAACAATGCATTTTTTTAATTTATGCATTTATTTTAGTTTGGGCATAGCACAGTAAGGAAAGACAAAGAAATTAGGTGTAGAATTACATTTTTCAGTTAAGAGAGGAACTGTTTTGTCATTACAGTAAAATGTGACAAATGCATTTTTGAAAGGCCATTGTTAAATTAGCTAAACATTTTTCAGAAGAATAATGATTTTTAAGTTATATAGTAATGGAATTCAAATGCATTTGGCCTTGGTTTTTCAGCAACATCCATGTCAGGTTTTGGTACAAGAAATACACAGAAGGCTTTAACTTCTTACCTGTAAGAGAAAGTGTGCATTTTCCCCTCGTTTGGTAGGGGTGAGTTTTCACACAGCTCCTGTGCTGTGTATCCATGCCAGGGACAGGAGAGGCACAGAACCAGTGTCACATGAATCAGCTTCCTGTAGTTCAGCCAGGCTCCTTTGGCAGATATGTTACTTCTCCTCCACTCATCCTGAAATATTTAAAGCTGTAAAAAGAAACTTCTAAAGTAATTCCTCCATCTTTTAGCACAAGGTGCTTTACTTGACTTAAGCAGACTTTTGGGGCACAAGAAGTTATCTAAATATAGCTGGTACTAAAGCAAGAAATTTGCCATATTCTGTGAAGTAAAGGATAAAATTCTGTATTCATTAAAAGCAATGGAAAGATGCATGTTGATTTCAAAAGTGTTTGGATTGCACATATAGGTAAAAAGCAAAGATCCTGTAGGATCTGTTGCTACATCTTAAAAACGTACGCTACCTATTATTCATTCTGTCATGCAAAGTGAAATGCAAAGTGTGCTCAGGTCTTTTCATCAGTATATCAGTCACCAAATGTGTAGGAGTAATGTTAAAAATCAGTTCCTAACAGACATGAAATCACTGTAATAGGATAACAAGATAAACTGATGCTTTTTCATGACTGTTCCTCCTCATCACTTAATGGTTGCAAGAATATATGAATGTAACAAAGTCAAGAGGTTTTGGCAAGAAAAACTGAAGAATAATGGACAAAACATTGCTGACTTATCACAAACTGCTATGCAGGGCTTCTTTTCATTTTCTACAGATTTGCATAATAGGGAAAATAAACATGATGAAATGTTTGAAATCAGAATATTTCCCAAGCCTCATGACTTATTGTTCTGTCTAATAATAACACAGCAACATTTGGTAGACAATGTTACATAGAGACATTTAACAAAGAAAATATGCTTTTAGGCAAGTTTCTATCCCTCAGGATTTGTAGAGATGCAAAACCATATTAAATGTATGTCTTGAGCTTAAATGCCATCCACAAAAGACCACACTATTTTTCAAGTTAATTCTTTATTCCATAATTCCCTTTTTCTTCAATTCATGCTGTAAAACACAACAACACTGTTTCTAATATTTCGTTTCTGAACAGCTGTGTAAAATTCAAGTGCAGAACTGAGAATGCATCCAGGGGCTAGAAATGGAGTTGTACTTCTTTTATAGATATTGTAGACAGTCAGAGCTGTAATATGTTAATATTACATAGACATTACACCCATAAGGTTTTGAGATCTTGAGAAAGCTCTTAAAAATAATACCTGCAAAAGGGATGCTGGAAGTAATTTTACCTCAGCATTCTTGGAGAACTCACTGAGCTACAAATTGCAGAATGTAACTGCTCTCAGTTTATAATATGTCCTGAAAATCTTCCAATCTTTGGATTTTCAGGTAAAAGAAAACAGAACAAAACAAAACAAAAAAAACCCTGGAGAAATACTGTTTTTAATCATTGCCTCCTGCATATATAATCAACAGTGTATGCTGAGATGCTGGTGTGCTCCTTCACATGCAGCCCTAGAGGTAAAGCAGAGGAAAGTGCTATTCCAGTGCTATTCCAGTGCTATTCCCAGTGCAGAAATCTTTCTGGCCCCTTACATTTGTCCACAGTCAGAGATAAGCACATTCCTTGTGTGAAGAGGAGTGGAGATTCAGGCTCCTCTGTGTCTCTTAGAGAGAAGCTCAGAACAGAAGGGCTTCTCCTCTGGTTCCAGCTATCAGCAAAGTGCTTTTCTTCCAGACCATGCCTTGCTTCCCAGGCCCCCCTGCTTAAGGGGCACAGCCTATTCCCAGGTGCCAGCTTCAATGCCCCTAGGTGGGCAGGACACTGCCAGGAGAGCTATTGCCTATGTAAAGAGATAGTTCAGGATAAATTATTTCATTCACACTATTGCATATATGCAAATATAGGCCAGGACAGAAAATTTGGGTGTGATTCACATGCCAAGAAAGGATTATATGGAATCTACTTGCTCTAGAGCCAACCTCATGGCATGGGACAATTCAACACAGCACACAACTCCGTCTGCCCTTGTATCAAGGAAAATAAGTTTAAAGAAAGTCTCACCAAGTCATCCAGTTCCTCATCCAAGTACAAACCAGGATCAGCCATACCTGTGAATATAAGGGTCTGCAGAGGGGTGCTGCCAAAAGGATGGAGCCAGGCTCTTCTCAGTGCTGTGCAATAGGATGAGAGGCAATGGGCATGAACTGGGACACTGGAAGTTCCACATCAACAGCAGGAAGAGCTTCTTTACTTCAAAGCTGACTGAGCACTGGTACAGGTTTGCCCGAGAGGTTGTGGAATTTCCTTCTCTACGGATACTGAGGAACAGTTTGGACACAACCCTGAGTAATGTGCTTTAGGGGATCCTGCTTAAACAGATCAGTTGGACTGGGTGACCTCCAGTGGTCCCTTCCAGCCCTGACCTTTCTGCATTTCTGTGATTCTACGTGCTCACTTTTGCTCTAGGCATACTCTAGACATGTGCAGTAGGGATTCTCCAATATTTTTTCCTCCCTTTACTTATGGTTGACTCAAGCACTTCTCTTCACAATGTCTGGCTTGTAATACAGACAGAAGGCTGCCCAGCAGCAACCCTTGCAGTCTGCTTTAGTGTGCACTCCTCACCACTTCATGCTTTATTCAAACATCCAGTGAAGAAGATGAAAGAAAACACAGGCCACAATGATTCACACAGATTATAAAATGTCTGCTCTACAATCAGTGGAACATAATTTGTCTGCCTCATCAACGACATCACTCCCATTAATGTAGGAAAAAAAAAAATACATGAAAAATGAGTTTCAACCTTGGCAACATCTACTTCTATTTAAAATGGAGCAGCCACTGGAAATCAAAGAGGTGTAGCTGCCTGCAATGTAAAGGCTTATCTGAAGACATGGATGTGTGCTGCATTCCTGAGCATTACCTGAATTTCCCCTGCACAGTGAGACCTGCTGGAGAAGCCTGTGGGGAAGAAAAAGAGTGACATAAATGGCATGATATGTCATTTTTGTGACATAAAGCACAGGCCACTCTAAATTAAAGAGAAAGAAACTTTTCTGTAATGGAAAATGAATGGTGTTATATTTTATGTTCAAAATAGCATGGAAGTTTATGAACTCATAATCAATATTACACAAAGAGGTATGTGCTTTATGAGGTGCTCTTTTACACTGTGTTCCCTCACACTGAGTGCCAAGAGGCAAGCAGAAATGTGGCAGGTAGGGCCATGCATTTGTTTTATGTTTTACCTGGGGGTGAGGGAAATGAAAACTCTTTAAATTTTTGAAATATTTACATCTTAAGAAAATCACCTTGAAGGAGGTTTCTTTTATGTACAATAGAAAAATAACCCTTTTACATAGAACTCTGCCTCGACCTATGAAAAACACTGAACAACATTTTGCTGTCAGAATTGTATATCTTTAAAAAAAGTTTCTCGCTCTGTTAGAGGTGGAATTTTTTGTTAAAAATCTTGGGAAGCTCCAAACCTACCTTAGATCCAGGTATAAGAAATTAAATATATTGGATGGAAACAAAATGGAGGAGGGAACCTATGCAATAAACATCAGTGATGGGTGCTAATACATTCTTTTAAAGACACACACAATTTATTACATTGGGGAAGATTGATGTATTCCAGACAGGACAATCGAGAAGGCATTCACAGACAGCTGACAGCACTAAGTTTTGTTCATTTCTTTGGAATAAGAGAATAATTATCTAATCACTTATTTATTGTTTTCCTTCTGTATGAAAATAAGACATAAACAGATTTAATGTGTCTGAATTTCTATAGTACCTCTTTGCTGATTTTTCAGCGGAGATAAAAAATGGACCTTATTCCATTATTGTACTTTAGTATCAGATTAAATAATAATGCAAATGTTTCTGCTATTGATTTATCAGTATTCAAATCAGCTAAGTTAATGGATGAGTAATGGAGTTTTTATCATATCAGTCTACATTTGCAGATATGTGACTTGCTCAGAGGACAAAAAAAGCTGTTTGTAAATCTTTCTACAGAATTTTCATAGGGAATAATATTTCCATAGTTACACCGAAAGATTAAGGGTATTTTTATTTTTGCTCAGCCTCCTTGTGGGGCTGTCCAGCTGGCATTGTTACAGCAGAGATAATTTGGTAGAAGTATCTGGAGTTTGTCATGTTTGCTGCAGGCTGACTATTGTATTATCTTTCAATTAAATTGCTGCTACATTTTAGGTGTATGACAGTTTAGCACTTGATTTATTACTTCAAAAGAGCCATTTCTCTTTACTATCAAATGTAAATAATTTAATAAAATATCCTCAAATGTCACTTTTAGGATGTAAATAATTTAAATAAATATTTAATTGTAACATTTTGAAAAATGAAACCAATTTTTTTTGCTACTTTTCTGAAGTAGCAAGAGATTTTTTCCTTTGGTTCCAATAGGTTTTGAATCAAGATCTCCACATAACTTCTGAATTCAGCAGTCTTTGTAATTTTACTGTTGACTCGGGAAAAAAGCTCCATCTTTCCCAACATGGTATAATTTTAAATTCAAAACAATTCTTGACCAAAATTTCTCACTTTCTCATATACAAAAGTGATTTTATAAATACATTAATAGCAAAAAGGAGCAGCAAGGAAAACATCCACTTTTTATTGGATGGGGGGTGGAGAATACAGCCACCAAAGTCAAGGAGAAGGCTGAGGTAGTTAATGCCTTTTTTGCATCATTCTTTATCAGTAACACTGGTTATGCTCAGGGCAGCTGGCCTCCTGAGCTGGTAGACAGGGGTGGGGAGCAGAATGGACCCCCTGAAATCCAGGAGGAGGTAGGTAGTGACCTACTGTGCCATTTAGATGCTCTCAAGTCTATGGGAGCAGGTGGGATTCATCCTAGCGCGATGAGGGAGCCAGTGGAAGAGTTTTTCAAGCTGCTTTCTGTCATTTGTCATCAATCTGGCTAAATAGGGAGGTTCCAGATGGCTGAAAATTGGCCAGTGTGGCATTCATCCATGAGAAGGGCTGGGTGGAGGATTTGGGGAACTTCAGGCCTGAAAGCCTGACCTTGGTGCCCAATAAGGTTATGGAACAGATTTTCATCTTGAAAGTCTCTTCCAACCTTGAAGATTTTATGATTCCATTCTACAAAAACTTTGGAATTTCTATATATGTACTTTTATAGAGAATTTTTATTTGGTTTTTTTAGGTTACTCAAATCAAGTTGCAAGGATCCTAAGACACAAATAATATTTGTAAAGAATATTCAAAAATGTTTCCTTTATCCGTTCCAAGATTATGTAAGGTGCTCTTCCTCTTCCCCCATAAGACAAGATATTGAGCATAGCTCCTAGACAATGCTGGTTATTCCCTCTACTCTATTAGAAATGGGTCAATAGTTTCTGGCAGATATTTAACTTGTATTTTAACTTGTATATATTTATCAAAAGCTTTTTGAAAATAAACATAGTCCCTTCCCAATGTGAGGCAGTAATTTTATAGCTCACATAAGCTGTCTTCTCTCAGACTGCTCTGTGTCATCTGCAGTGAAAAAAAGTGGTTCAGCTTGAGAATGAGTATTTTAGATAATAGCAGTATTTTACTTTAAGGAATACTTTCTATCACCAGACCCTTTTACCTCCATGCTCCGCTGGTTTCCTCAACCTTTGTGACCCAAGAGCATTCCAGGGGGGTCCAAAATGGACTGGCAGATATTTTCACCTTATGGTGAATACCACTGAAGTGTGAGTGCATCTTTCCTGTTAATATGAGTATCAGGCTGCAATTCTCCATAAAGAAGGAAGTGAATTATCAGTTTTTTTTCTAAATATTTAAGTTTGCTTATCATTAGATGTGTCTTGCTGGCAAGGTTGACATCCCCCTTGGTGGCAAAGGGGCCTTGCAAATTTGACATGGTGTGCCATAGAGACCAGCAGGGGAGCCCCTCATGGAGATTTCTTATGCTTAGTAAGGGGACTGAAGGGTCCCTACATCTCTAGTTCTAGAGTGAACTTAAAAAATTCAGTGTCACAGACCATGGGATCCCCACCCTGGTGAAGATTTTCGAGGACTAGGAGGCATGATGTCTTTTTCTGGTGAATCAGCTCTCTCATTTCCTAGAAATACTGTTTTTTCTTGTGATAAAATTTTGGTTTTTAATGACTGATCCAAAAACTTGATGAACAACCTGAGTAAATCTCCATGATTGGTACCTTGTACTTGGTTTAATCTTGTAAAACCCTGGGTGAATTTCTGGGTGAATTACAAGCAGTTAGCAAACTCCTAATTTTCTTTGGTGCTAATTATCAATTTTTTGCTAATGCTTTTAGCACATATTTCTAGCCTTTGTAGCTTTTGTTCTGCTTCACATTCCAAGGAGGGAACATGTGATTTTATTGTTGACAGTAATTTTAATGAAGTGCTATTTCTGCTGGGATAAATAATGCTGGAGAAATCCGCACTTAAGAAAACCCAAACAAACAACAAAAACCTAGAAACACAATGCAAACTGCTCTATAGCCTTGCACATTTATCTTAACTTCAAACAATGAAAGCAAAAGAGCAGGGTTATGTCATTTTACTACACATTCCTCTGTATTATCTATTATGTCTCACATCTTTCATTTTTTTTTAATTATCCCATTGAACTTTCAGGGCTTTTCAATTTACAAATATATGCTGTAGCAACACTTAATGTGGAAGGTAAAATAATAATTTTTATGTAAGCCTTTTTTTCTCCCCTGAAAAGAAAGAAACAAGTACACAAAGACTACATCAGGACTACTGTCATAAATGAGGACAGGTTTCAGCGTAGCAAAACTGATTTCATTCCCTTGCCTAGAGTTTTGTGCTGATGTAGAAGGTGCAGAAAACATGAAGTTGAGTTATCTAAAGACTAATATTTAAGAAGTTTTGTTAACTTAATGAAGAAAAATTAGCTCTTAAATTAAAAATTAGTTTTAGTAATGTAGAAGTGTTACTAGCTGCATAGGTAAGTATGGCACAAGGATGATTGTCCTTGACAAGAAAGCTGACTGATTTTACTGTTAGGATGCAAAGTTTGCTTATGTTAAGCCTAAACAATGAGCTTGCTTTAGCATGTACAACTTACATTTTATTGTCTAATACAAATATATGTATTAAAATGTATTTATTTTAACTAATCTCGTACTCTACTGATCTAAAGGTGCCTGTAAATGGTACTTTTCTTTATATGCAGATTTAGCTAAAGTGGACAAATAAAACATGGAACCCTGGTTTATTGTGTCGATCATAACTGTAATATATAGTTTTGCTAATGGGTGTATTAATTACATGTCTTGAAAATATAAGGGGTATTATAGAGAAATATTTAGAAGGCATCCTTTCACTCAAATATCTACCTTTCAAGTTGCTTTTATCATGTCAAGATTTTAAACATGAAAGGACCAATAAATAAGCTCTGTTATCTCCAGCTCTGATTTCTAGCAATGAAAACAGTGCAATTTCCACTAGGAAAAAGCATATTCTGCTCTGCTAACAAAATCCATTTTGGTAAGTTTTATGAAACTGTTTAAAATGAATAAACTATGAACCCTGTAAAAGGAATTCAAAACTAGAGATATCCATGCTTAAGAGCAGAAGAGAATATTTATAGACAGAACTAATATCTTCTGTTAGATAAATTAGTATAGCTGGAAATTTTAATAAACTTACAGGCACATGTATGTTTCAAACTGATGATGATTTCATGTATCCAAAGGCTTGCCCAACATTCCCAACCATACCTACTTATAAACCTTGTCTTATTTAAAAACTGACCTCATTTGCCTAAGCAGTTACAGCACCTTAAAACTTTATGGAGTTAAGAACGGCAAGCTTTAATTTACCAGTGTTTGTCTATTCACATACATGGTACAGATACTGCACCAGATAGGAAATTTGGATTTGTTCTGGCATGTCTGTTCATGAAAACCAATAAATATGTATTAGAAATTATAGATGAACCAGACCAACACATGAAGCAATTTTGTATGGATGTTAGTCGCCAGGTTATATTGTCATCGAAGAGAAAAATTAGAAGAAAATTAAACAGAACATAATATTATAAAAGATAACTTTTTCCCCAAAAATTTTGACTTTCACTGGAGATGCATAGGACTTACTTTCCTAAAAGCCATTTGCTCTTTTCAGAATATCTGCTAAACACAGTTCTTTGCTTTTTAGGCAGCAAGTTCCACATGACACATGATTATTATATATACAGGTAAAAGAGTTAACAAACTCGCATTTTCTCATAAAATAATATGAGCAAGAAATCATGAAACACACAGCATTACATATTTTTTTCCTTATTACATAATTGTCATCAAAATATTTTTATCATCATTATCAGATTCTCTTTCAGAAGGTTGTGTGACATTCTTTTCATCTCACTCTGCATGCCCCAAAAAGTTAGGAGAGTTGAGTATTGCATGACTGACTTAAAAACATGAAACTTTAGTACAGAAATTAGGAAAAAGTTCCAAAAAATAATTTTGGGAAATGTCTTTTGCTCTCAGTTGAGTTTAGATATAGAGAGGGATAAATCAAGGTGTCTCATATTTAAAATGCAAAATTAGATAAAATGAGTCCTAGAGTGAGAGGTAAAGGATTACATTTTGTCTTTTGATAGCTTAGACTAATCTTATTTTGATGACTTTCATTAAAATATAAAGATTTTCCCAGGATATCCCATGGAAAAATTGTTTCCATTTATTAGAGAGAGGTGAAATTCAAACTGGGCAACAGTACTGGGGGTGCCCTCCAAACAATATTTCATTATTCTTCTTTAATGTATTAAAGAAGAACTAAGACTTATTCAAGAAAAATGTTAAAGGACAATTTACAACAGGAGAAAGGCTTCATGATTATAGCACTTGTCTGCAGATAGACAACATAATTGTGTGCTTTGGAAACCTAACGCAGTTTAACTATTTACATACTTAAAATTTGTTCCTAATAGAAATAAAGGAAGTTTATGCATGTGTAGTAATGAACCACATAGTAGGAAAAGAGAATTAACTTGAATAACATTGCACATTATAAAGTGTAAGTTTAATGTTAGTTTTGTGAATTTTGAGAATGCACAACATACATTTATATAATTTATTTCATTAGTTCTGTATTTGCTTGATTTAACAGATGATTAGAGGCATGGAACACCTCTTTCAAGGAAAGACTGAGAGAAAGGGGTTTGTTCAGCTGGAAAAAAGAAGTCTTTGGGGTTACCTGATTGTAGCCTTCCAGTAGAGAAGAGAACCTACGAGGGAGACAGAGACTTTTCACAAGAACATGGAGTGACAGAACAGCAAGGGATAGATTCAAACTAAAAGGCAGTAGATTAGATTAGACATTAGGAGAAGTTCTTTGCTGTGTGAGTGGTGAGGGTCTGGAACATTGCCTAGGGAAGCTGTGGGTGCCCCATCCCTGGAGGTGTTCAAGGCCAGATTGGATGGGGATCTGAGCTCCCTGCTCTGGTAGAAGATGTCCCTGCCCATGGCAGGGAGTTGGAACTACATGATCTTTAAGATCCCCTCCAATTCAAACCATTCTATGATGGTTCACACCCAAAGTTATTTTTTCCTGTGGTCCCACTAAGATGTAATTCTTTCAATACACCAAACTTTGTGTTTAAACTCCAGTGTTTGAAAATGCTAAATTAAAATGGACTACAGAATTAGAATTTACGCCTCTTTCCCATAAACACTCTGAGATTCTTTACCTACAAAAAAACTTTTTTTTCCTTTTTTTTAGAGGTCCTTTTCCTCATTTAAGGAAAGGATAGCAATTCCAATTAGCAATCACTAGAGCATTCTTTGGTTATCTATTCACATTTTTGGTTTTGGTTTTTTATTGTTCAGCGTGTATATCCCATCTGAATGATCAGAATTTTGGCTGAAGAAAATTACCAATTAAGTTCAAGTCTTCCATAAGAGACTCGGTTTCATTCAGAAACTATTTAGTTTACCAATTTTCATTTCCTTGTCATGTTGTACATCACTTTTAAGCATAGTGTTTTAGAACACTCTGCTTTTCTAATTAAGACCAAAGAGACTGGATGACTGTCTTCCAGCTAAATCTCAGGTCTCTTCATAAACCCTTTCTGTTTCTTTTACCTCTTGTTACTGAACAGAAATCTCTTAGCAAATTCCTTGTGAACAATGTAGCTCTAGAAGAAAATCCTACCGTTCTGTTTTAAAGTTCAGGAGAGAAAAAGAAAACATTAATAACTCTACTTGGTGTTCATAGTGCAGAGGCACACAGCTTCAGACAATGAGAAAGAACATTTAATTATAAAAAAAAGTAAACCCAAGAAGCAAAAAAATCAAAATAACTCACAGTAAGGACTTAAAGTGTACAGTAATCACTCATTCTTTCTCTTAATATTTTGAGTTACTGGTCAGAATCACAAAAAAAAGTAGTTATATTGAAACATATGCCCTTTTTGTGTCCATATACAGAATTCCCTGGGAATGGTGATTACAGATCCTATAAGCCATTGCTGATAGTTCAAAGAGACAATAGGGAAAAAATACTGGTCCAAAGACACTACTTTTGATTTTTGTGTTCATGTGTGTTTATTTATCTTTAAAAATTATTTATACTCAATATCTCCCTACCTGCTGAGACTGGGGAACAAAGGCTGAATAAATTCCATATAATAACAAAAGATTAATTTCATGCTGTCTAACTAAAATTTATAAATTCTGCCCTTCTCTGTAAATGAACAATTTAAAATCTATGCCTGTGGCCTGCAATTGCCAACACTTTGCCATGTTTCACAAATGCATCTCTTGATGCCTGCCTGGCTTGCAGTAATTAATGGTGACTCACAACTTGCCACACTAAAATGAGAGTCTTTGTTTATAGCTTGTCTCCCTCTTCCTTCTTCCATCTTACTCAGAACATGCTAGAAATATTTAGGACTCCCAAAGGGCTTTATCTTGTCAACAAATTGACAAGACTGTCAGTACTGCAAAAAATACAGCAGTTTCACTGATAATGTTACAAAACAATTTATAGTAACTACTGCATGGTCATACCTTCAGGCCTTGAAATATAAAACCAGAAATTGGAAGATAACTATCTTAACTCACCTTTAGGATAACATCCCTCCTCTAGCATAAAAAAAGATCAGCTAATAGGAAAAAAAAAAGAAAGAAAATTATCCTGCAGACCTTTGCAAAACAATCTGGCATGCACACTTTCCTTTGCCCTTAGACATTAATGTGTTTGACACAAATCACAAGTTTGACCTTCCAGATCTTTTGCAACCATTCTGGCTACTGCCCCTCAGGTAAAGCAACACTGTTAGGTCATGAAAGTAGAGCAGCAAACCCTGCCATGACCTGGCCACGGTGAGCGCTAAAAATGAGCCCATGAAATGAAGGCTTTGCCAAGTGCCAGCCTGATTACCATAACAGAGCTAAGTCATTTTTTCTGGAAGCAAAACAATGAAAGAAAAAGTGATTATCAGCCAGCAGAAAGTGAAGAGACACTAGAGACACAAGATAAAGCATTGTAGCAATTTGCCAAAACTGAATAGGTAAAGGAGAAACTCTGTTCCACACACAGCACGATGGGATACAGCTTCTTCTACACTTTTGGCTGGGTTTGTGATGCAGAAATACATGTTCTGCAACTCCCCAATGCATCCTGTTTTTTCCAGTTTCCTATGACTCGTGTAACTGAGTCTATGTCTACATCAGTCCCATAGAAACACAACAGCAGCATCTCCTGATAAGAACTGGTCTCGAGAGCACAGCTACTGTTGCTGTGGCATTGTCATCCACATTATACACACCTCAGGGCCTTTGCTGTACACTCAGTCTAGCCTGCCCCCTTAGACTGAATCCCCTGGTCACTGACATGCATTATGCATGCTCTGAGGCTGTGCCCTTTTTCACACTTGGGGATCCTAGACTTCTAAAACTGCTGCACAACAAAACCTAAAGTGTTCTGAGTGAAGACAACAGAGAGACTCAGTCAAAACCCACCTTCCTTAACTAAAGTAAATATGCACCCTTTGAGCATGGGTCTTCAAGTTTCCTTCAGATGGTGTGTTTCTGAGGGTGTGAGACAAGCTGTCCCTTGTCTGGTTTTCTGTGTGGATATTATGATTATAACTAAAAGTCACATATGATGTGGGGAATAGGGGGAGATAAAAGTCCTTATAGCCTCCCCATTTTACATACCTTCACAGAAAAAATCACTATTAGCTGTTAAAACAGTTAGTTGTACAAACCTACTATATGGATAGTCTGTAATATCTTTTACTTGTAAAGAGCAGGATATATTATTACTGGAGAGAAGAATGACACATTTTCTTTCTAGTTCCTTTTATTTAAAAATAAAGAAAAAAACCAAACCAGACAGAAATAACAGAAAGAGTGTTTAAATATCATAAACATATTAGCTGGTATCCTGCAAGGCAGACAGTATTTTCCATGGCATTCACAGACAGCAATATGCCAAAGTAGCTTGCATCAAGTGGCTGAGTGGGAGGCAGAGCAATAATGCTATAAACATATGCCTGCACACTCACTGCAGGGTTGTCCTGCTCACAGTGCAGGACCAATTTCTCTGAACCCTCACTGTCTTCACACAAATAATCACCATCAGGAAACTCAGCTTTCCAATTCACAGCCAAGAGATGTAGAAATATCTGTTGCTCCTTGGTTAAATGAGGTGTTGTGGGCCCTAGGAGAAACAAATAAGGAAGCAAGAGCAGCAAGAGGGATTACCAGTCTTAGTGATCATTGCAGGGAAATATGTTTTCAGTTCCAGGCTCACTTTTTTTCTTTATTCTATGACTGAAATGGAAATGCCTAATCTACATTAGTGGGTGAGGAAATCTTTATTGTAGCTGCATAATGATTGCCATCCTTTTCTTTTTTTTTTTTTCCCAAGGTGCTAGGAAATCCTTTCAGCCAAACAGAAAGAAAGAGGAAAAAATAATGAGTGCTGAACACTGAAAACAAGGACAGTACTCATTTGATTGAGTAGAGTAATTCCATACTTTAAATCAAGTTTTTCCATTCAATGCAGACTTCAGTGCACATACAGAAAGCAATGCTTGCCCTACTTCTAAGCATAGCTCTTTTTGGTTTGGTATCTGAAGGAAAATCCCTACAGACTGTGTGACTGTAACATTATGATCATTAAATTCAAAATCCTATGAAGATAAAAATACTAGAGCAGTCTTTCCAAAATAGTCACCCAAGTACTCAAGTAGAAAGCTTGAGTTTCAAACAAGGAAAATGGAAATAGAGAAACTGTGAAATAGAGTCTGAACTTTTGTCCCCAGACCATCATAACAGAAAATAAATATGGGAAATGGATGGAAAGTCTAGACTTTCTCTTTGAGGAGAAGAAAAGAGCTCCAAAGATGGCACACACTAGCCTGTGGAGATGCAATTTCCTGAATAAAACTCCTGAGTTTTGAAGCTTCATGCTAATAACTTACAAGGGCTTCTATATACTCAGTGAATTACCCTTTACAATGAAAACTGAAACTAAAAGTGAGTCTGTTATTTGTAGGTGACCACAGAGAAGTTTCAAAGCAAAGATGTCTATGCCATGTCCTGTTTCAGAGGCAAGTACAATTAGAGAATGTTGCCAGCAACAGAAGACACACAATATGGAGACAAGCTCCTTTAATATGGTGGCAAGGATTGTTTGAGATTCTTCACAGCTGTAGGACTCTGTTTTCATCTTCATCCCCACTGAAGGCTGTCCTGGAGCAGAGGAAAGCACCCAGGCTAGGAAAGCCTCACTGCAACCTGCCTGTCCCTCTCCATCTTTATAAAAAACCCTGCAGTCTGCTAATCTTAGGGAGTCACTTGCAAACACAGAGTCAGAGGTCAAGAGACCAAAGGAGCAGTTCAAAATGCTTTAGGCAAACTCAGGTAAAATAGAGAGGCCTCAAGATTTTTGTGAGTGAATAAGTGTGATGAAATGATGCAATGAAGTTATTAAATTACAAGCTACTGTAAGGCACTGAAGTTAATGATGGGTAGAGTAATAAGGTTTTAGGAGAAAACAATTTTAATTTATGGTAGAGATTGAATATTTCAAACCCATCTTGATTTCTGAATGTTCATGAAGATGTCATGTATTACCTCTCAGATTAAAAATTAGGGAATAAATTAACTATTACTTTCTTCTTGCTTGTAAAAATAATTGTATTATTTTCATTGACACATTTAGGTAAATATAAAGACTATTGTTACCTTTTTTGCAGCTTTAGGGCATATTTATTTAAGCTACCCAGGGAATATAATAATCTTTCAGGGCTTCATTTTCTTCCTGGTTTCACCTGCACTGGTGTATGCAACATGAAATGTGAGGAATCCTTGCAACTTGGCTATAGCTTCGACATGTAACTACTGAACAGTGATTTTGCCTTTTATTAAAAAAGAAATTACTTTGGAAATAGTCTATGTAGCAAGCAGTGGCTTTGGCAATGTTTCTGTTTGTTTCAGAATTCACTTTGAAATCTGAATCTCAATGTAAAATAATAAAAAATAGATACAGATTTGGCAAAAAAAATAAAATAAAATGGTGGGTTCTGAGGAGAAACTGGTATATTTCCTACACTTTGATCAATTTCATTATGTCTGTTGCCTATTTCAGCAACCTAAGTGTCACTGCTGCATTTATTAGTAGGAAAAACATTGCAGTACAGCTGGCAAACAGGCAGCCTCCTGCAGTATCTCTGGACAATTCTAGCATAAGTAACTCAAAGCTATTCCTTTTAAATCTTAGTGTTCCTTTGTATGCACAGGGATGGGCATTCCAGAAGCAGATGTCCGAAAATTTTTTAACATGTTTAGCTATATCTCTTCACCACCTGGATTAAAGACTCATTTCTGTCATGTGGAAGATGTGCATACAGTTTTTTGTATGATAGCCAGGAGGTTTAGAGAGTTATCATTTCCCATGTTACATCCTTGGGAATGAACTCGTCTGGGCTGCTCAGCACTAAGCTGGAAGAAAACAGAGCTATTTTGATTAGGAAAGTTTTGATATTTCCTGTCATAATAAGAGAATGAAATGTAGTTGAAATCAAATTTCACCTAATTCTTCTAAATGGAAATAAGAAAATAGTTCACATTCTCCGCTAATGGATGGACAAAGAATTTTATTTCATTAAACATAAAGCAGGATGTATCAGAGTGATGTATTCAATCAAAAATATTGGTGGATTATATTAAGAAACTTCTTAGATCTTACTGTTACATGAGATATCAATATTTTTTATGACTGCACCAATTTTGCATTTGAGAAATCACTGTACAGCTGGTGGTATTACCACATTATACCAGATTCTAGTAACTTTTTAGTCTTTTCCCTGGACTATCCATTATCATCATTCTATCACAATATAATGAAGCTCAGGACTCCTTTCAGCTTCCTTCAAATAATCTTCAAAGAATATTTTTATCTGGACAGAGGGAAACGGCATTGCTTTACAAACTGGCTCATTAAGTTGGCATCTTGGGAAGGTGCTGGGGGAGAGGATGACTGGGCTGAGTTTATATTTAAACAGTTTAGGTCTTGCTCTGCACTCCCATACTTTCCCATCTCCAATTTAACTGAGTCTGTATCTGCTCTCAGGAGCCATCTCTGGATAATGGGTAAGGTCAGCTCACAGGCTTCCATCTCACCCATGAGACTGCTTTGTTTCTATGGCTGCACTGCTGCTGACCCCACTGAGACAAAATTAAGCTGTCTTGGGGATGTACAGGTGAAATGCTTCTGCAGTCTGGAGGCAGCTCATCAGGATGCAGGCTACCATAGGTGCTTGCTGTGCCTCCAAATTGCTGCTGATTGTTCAGCCTCCCATGAGGCAGCCTGGACAAAAATCACAAGACACAGCAACTGGGTCTGAGTTAAAACCATTGGCACATTTCTTCAAGTGCTTCAGGCAGTACTGAGTTCCACCCTAAAAGCCCAACACTGCCAAGAATGTGGCCATGAACCTGATTGTCTGCTTTAAACACTGCTGCTGAAATAAAATGGGCTATGCACAGGCTTAGAGATACATGTTTCCTAGATAACTTGCTTGAAATCATCACAATAAAATGTGTGGAAGTGCACACACTCATTAAAAAGAAATTTTCCATATGGGCTTCCATATGCATACATATCCACGTAATATAGCTGAATTTATAAACTACAGCATCTGCAGAATGGGGAAAAAATATTATTTACCTCTTGCTAATGCATTTTTTCCTCCCACCCCAGGCCAAATGACTATAAATGCCTGTATTTATTATTTTAGAGAGCATGGAAATTAACAATTCCATTATTCTGAACCCTATGAGAGTTGCAAACACTGGTGAGAGAAACTAGCAAAAATTCTTCTGCAACTTATGTTGGCCAAAATATGTGTGTATTTGTGTTCCATCTTTTCACTGAAGCCCACACAAACCCCAAACTACTGAGTAACCCAAGAACCTGTTCAAGTCCTTGGCTTTGGAAATATTGGACATAATTTCCTCCAGTGTAACATTATTGATTTTCCTGGTAATGCAACATCACCAGAATCCAAAAGTCAGCTCACATCTGGGACCTGTGAGCTGGCACTGCATCATATTGGTTTAAATATTGCCTCTTGGGCTTTCAGTTTCCAGCAGGCTTCAGTTTCCCTTTCAGTTTCCCTGCAGGCTTCAACATTAAATAATGTTGTACAAGACATTTATACCAAATGGAAAGAATATGAATGATAAATGTATTAGATATGGTGTTTACTGTCTCAGATGTTAAGCTAAGCTTACAAATACAGTATATATGCCTACTTATGTGCAGTCTTTTTACTGTTCTATCAGAAATGTGCAGAAAATTCAAACTAATCTAAGCAAATGAGAAATATTTCTGCCAATTCACAGTGCAACTGAACCTTCTCAGCTTCATGTAACTTCTTCTACAAACCAAAAGCAATTTTCAAAGGAGATAAATTGTATTCACTGCAGGAATGCCAAAGCTTCTCAGATAAAACAGGCAACATTTGCTGGAGACAAGTGTACAAAAAATGCTGTTTATTCTACCACAAAAATTATCAATTTAATCACCTTTTCACAGATTAAAATGGAAAGTCTTATATATATATATTTATGAGAAAAGATTGTGAGAGATATGTTTGTTACCAGGCTGATAAAATAATGTGGCAGTTTCTAGAAACACTTCCTGAGTGTCAAAGGTATATAAAAGATAGAGTAGTCATATGGAAAAAGTGTTCCTTCACTTACACACCATCAGCAGAGGGAAGGAAGACAGTGGAAAGCATCATGTCCCAAATGGACTCCTTACCTGAAGCTTTTCAGCAAGGACATTCAGAGGAAGGGAGATGGGTGCACAGTGCATCAGAACCAAAAAAACATGCAGTTTGTACATTATGATGCCTTATAATTTGTAAGGAGGAAGGACAGAAGTGCCTATTCCACTTGAAAATTGCAAGACTATATGATGCTTTTTATTTTAGTATTTTTTTCTTTGAAAAGCATAAATTCAACTTTGATATTTTTATTTTGTTATTTTTAGTTTAAAATTCCCTTTTGATTCCAGTAAAAGCACCAGTTAATGAATTACTTTAAATATAAGATATATTACTGGTGTTTGTATGTGTATAAAAATCTGATTTATGCATTTAATTTTTCTATGTTATGCTAATAATTACAGTAGCAATTTCAACCTCACTATAGTTGTACAGATTGACCTCTAAATAAAAAAGTAATTTTGCATTCTTAGAAGCAGAGAAATCTCTCTAGTGCAAAAGCTTAAATCATCTTTGAGACTTAGATGTATGCTCTGGATCAGGAGAAGCATAACTACCAAAAGCAGTGTCATTGACATAACTTCCCACATTAAGGCAAATTCAATCATAGCTGATTTTTTTCTATTGGTTGATTACAGGTCCTTGGACTTCACATGATGGTGATTACAAGAGTGAAGAGTGCCTCTGATTGATGATTAACACACATAGTATAGTTTCCTTTCAAACATTATATATCACACATTCATTCACTAAGTTGCTCAGTAAGGAAAAAAAATACCTTTTCCTAATAAAACATGGCACAGAAAAAAGACTGAATTCTGGAAAATAAGGCGAAGAGTACTTTGAACACTGGATCATTTCCTTTGTGCAGTATTTTTTAAAAATACTCTGATTTCTCATTTCCCTTGGCATAATCATAGTTTCTTAGCTTATACTCAGACTACATCAAATCCTTTCAAAATTAGCCTCACAATGCCATTATTATTCAATGGAGGACAAATGTGATACTAAAAGAAAGTTACAGGAGTTGTTATTATTGTTATTATTATTAATAATCACATCCTGCAATACACTCCAGGAGTTCTAGGAATTATTGAATCCTGTTTTACACTCTAAAATGGAATCATACTCATCTCATGATTTCTCCTCCTACACATTTGCAGCTAGAGTGGCTCTCATATACAAAAGATACAAAGGATTTTATTTTACTTTGGTCATTTACCAGGTGCAAAGCCCTTGGGACGGACACCACCAAAAAAGCTCAGTACAAGCTGGGATCTGTGTGGCTGGGTGCAGCCTTGCTGACCTGGGGACAGCAAGCTGAGCCTGAGGCAGCAGAGCACAGCTGAAGCAGCAAAGTCAAACTGGATCCTGGGCTACATCTGCAGGGGGGTTACTGGCAGAGATCCTCTCTACTCAATGCAGGTCAGGCCACACCTGGAGTTCAGTTCAGGTCCCCACATTTCAAGAAAGATACAGACAAACTGGAGAAGGTACAGAGGAAGGCTGTGAAGGGCTGGAGTACCTGCCCCATGAGGGAAGACTTGAAGGAGTGATGTCTTTCAACCCTGAAGAAGGGAGTGGGGACCTCATAGTACTAAAGTATTCCAGCACTTAAAGAATAACTACAAAAAGGATAGAGGTTTTTCTTCCACAAGGAGCTGCATGGAGAAGACAAGGGGCAACAGGCACAAATTGTACTGAGAGAGGTTTCCTCTTGATGTAAGAAAATTTTTCTGCAGTGACACAATCATTTTCTGAAACAACCTCCCCAGGGGTGTGGTAGAGCCCCACCGCTGGAGGTTTCAAGATGCAGTGGGACTGGGTGATAGATAATCTCATCTAGGTTCTCTTTCCCATGAAAGATTTATGGACCAGATGATTTTCTGAGGTCACTTCCAGCTGGGCTGTTTTATGATTCTGTAAGACATTTCTTTCCTGAAGGTCTAAGAGTAACTACAGTGCACAGTAAGGGGCTGAATCAGAACCACAGAGATTGGAGTTGGAAAGCACATCTGAAGGTTAGCTGTGCCAAACTGGTATTTAAGGCGGGGCTAAAGACAGCTTTCTCAGAACTTTATACAGGTAAGCTTTGAAAATATCAAGAAAGCAACTTCCATTGCCTCTCCATGTTAAACTAGACCTCTCCATTGTTTTTCCCCTCATGACTAGTGGGGATTTCTTTTGCTGTAGCTTTTGTTATTTTGTTATTTTTTTCAGTGTGTATCTCTGAGAAGACACTGACTTCATCTTCTTGACAACTCCTGCCTAGATGTTCACAAAGACAGTATGTTATATTCCCTGACACTACATTTGGATGAAGAAACCCAGCTCCTGTAGCTCCTGTTTGTAAGACATGTACACCCCTAAACATTCTGGTGCATGAGTGCTGGACTCTCTTGTTGTTGATATTCTGCTTGTACTGAGGAGGGGAGATCAATAACAGGATGTACATAAAGCCTCACCACAGTGCCAGGGTAATCACTTTCCTCAAACTGCTGCTTATGCTGCAGCCAGCGCAGCCCAATGCGCTTTCAGATTTCCTTGCAGGAGCACACCGCTGGATTCTGTTCAGTGGCACAAATGGGTTCAACCTTTCTGGCTTGAACAGCTGGAGTCATAATCATATTTGGGACCTGCCAGCAGGGCAGAAAACTTCTGATTCAGAGCTGGTTTAAAGTGTTTTCAAAAGTAGAAGTCAGAGAGCATACATTTAAACCAAGTTTCAGGCAACAACAGCTTGAAGACAACATCACTTCCTCGGTAAAAATGTGTGGAGAAAGGCAGCACAAGCGATCTGGATGATGGACAGCCTCTTGGGAAAACACCACACTGTGTGGTAATCAACACTGAGGGTGCTAAGGGCTGTTGTTGAGGGACACTGGGCTATGTCAGATAGTTCCTGTTTCCTGTCTTGACAAGCTCATTCAATCCACCTCCTTGCCCCAAGGCAGGCTCAGCTGCTGCTGACTCCATCACACTTGGCTAATGTTTGTCTCACCCACAGCCAAAAACCTCCCACCTGGCAGGTTCTTCAGGCAGCTACATCCTTGCAGCCCTACCCTTGCAGTTAGAAACAAATTCCTGATATCTAACTTGATACTGAGCTGTCGTTTTAGGCTTCCAGAAAAAGATAACAGACAGACATCTGCAAGATGTGATTTAGGAGCAGCTGGCCTTGCCTTAGACCATTTAGACCATCTTACACAGACTGAGAGACATCTTGGGGGCCTTTCCAGCCCCATGTGTTGTGCTTTCCCTGGATATCTTGCTGCTTTCAGGAAAATTATTTGACAGCTAAATCATCTGAAAGTTGTCTTTCAACATGAGGCTGGAGGGAATACTAAAAGATGACAGTGAGGCAAATGCCATACTGATGCAACCAAAGTTAAAAACATGTTGTAACAGTGACCTTCTTAGCATATGATCCCCCTAGATACTGCACCAGTTCTATTGTGGATGATCTGCATTTTTTTAAAAAAAATTAGTTTGAATATATAGCAATTTATGCATAGAAAAAACAATTTTAGCAGGCCAACTTTTTTTTTTTTTTTTTTAATCTAAAACAACTCTACAGTTAACCCAGAAAGAGTGCATCAGTCATAAAAGCATTTTGGAAAAAAGAATGTAATGGGGTCCCTAGTCTAACAGAGAAAATCTAACTTCAATATTTTTGGAGCTTTATTGCTGTCTCTGGATAAAGTTCATGAAATTGGATTTATCTCTGCCTAAACTCCTGGTAGATCATGTGGACTGTAGCTAGAAGTTAAATTCTTGCTGAGTTTTGAAATAAAGTCAGAGAAACTCACAGAGCACTCAGAAAGATTTTAAATCAAAGAATATATTCTTCTTACTCATAGTTCCCTATTAGAAACTTAAAATGTTTCTTTTCCTCCACAAAAATCAATGTTACATACACAGTACTATCCCTGTTTGGTTTCTCAGGCTTGTAATGGATGGTAAAACAGACTGCAGAAACAAAGCCTTCGATTTTTACACTACACACAAACTGTGTAGGAGATGAAGGTGGTAAATGACCAGTGAGCTTGAATGCTACCATCTTTTCTGATTTTCAGTGGCCACATGCCACCAGACATACAGAGACACTGAAGAACTGCAAGTGAGGCTGAATGAGATGTGCAAAGAAATCCTTTGAGGATCTGAAATTTAGGGCTTTATACAGACCTCGGTGCCACATTAGCAGAATACTAATATTTCTTTTGTTCTGACCTTTCCTTCCTTCAGTTGCTTAAATAGGTGCAACCTTGTCAGAACAAATTGTTTGCTCATCTATATTTATGTATATTTGGAAGGCAACCATCCTTTTGTAGGAGGAAACAGCAGTTTCAGGTGGCAATTCACCTGCCTTGTGGTATAACAATCCCAGTGACTGAAAATCCCACTGAGCACACCACCGAGACTGTCTGCATGTACAATGGCCACGTGGAGCCATCACCCTGCTCAGGGACATGAGGCAATCAAAAGGCCTTCAAATAAAACAAAGGATCATGTCTCCTATGATTTTTTAATTCTTTTCTAAATAATGTTGTAGTGCAATAATGAACACGGAGATGGAGACACCAGTGCACTACTTTCTTGATCACAATTTCCATTTCACAATCTTAATTGCTACTTATGAGGCCCTGGGTATCTCAGTCGCCTTAGAAAGCTAATGGTTAGTACAATTTAAATTAATTAAGCAACATTAAACATTCATAGCCAGGATTTTTAATATTGTAGTATTAAAACAGGGATTGCACTAACAGATTTATTTTTTAAACTGCTCAGAAGAAGTCGGTGCAGGATGCAAGACCTTGATAATGAGTTGGCTACCAGATTGTTCTTGCTGCAGTCTGTCAGAGCAGATTGCCAGTGCCAACCAGATATTGAAAGTTCTATTTGATTTATAGATTCCTTCTAGGTAGCAAAAAATCCAGTGTTCTTTCTGTGCTTCAGCATGCACATAGGACAGAAAGTAAGAGAATCAAAACACAAGCCTTGAAATCGGTATAATTTTGAAATCTTTCTCTGTGTAAGAATTGCATAACAAGTTGATATTTCAGAACCTACATAATAATAACAAGTTGTCAAGTAGAAAAGTAACTTTCTGTCATGCAATGCATGTAAATGCAACACCTAAAGCAGATATAGATTTTTCTAAACCAAGTAACTTTGAAGTCTTCATGTTTAAGTCAGTAATGAGCTACTTAATTCTGAGGGCAGAGGTTCTTTTGGAAATTACAAGAGTTTGCATTTAAATTATCTTGAAGCAGATAATCTTGATGTTCTTTACAATTAGCAAGCAAACTGTAAATACCTTATCAGGACAGTTAAATGATAATTGGATCCATTTAAAAACTCTCTAAATCAAAGGCCAAGGAAGGTTAGCCTAATTTCCTGTTTATGCTCAAGGGCAAAAGTTGAAACAGTAGATGAAGGATTGATCAGATAAGAAGTGGAAGGAAAGATATTAAATACTTAAAGTTTAAGATTTTTTGTGAAGACTGGATCCAAAGTCCACCTACTCTTGTAAGAACAGAAATTTTTAACAGCCCCTTGTCACAGAGTTTTGCTTTTCCACTTCTGCTGAAGCACGATTTAACTTGAACACTCTCAATGGTCTTTTCTTTAACTTTTCTTCATCCAAATCTCCAGCCCACTTTTGTTTTTCACAGATCAGACAAGTAGAGTACCGGATAGATATCTGCTGATGGACTAAGGATTTTTGCTGATGCATGGACATCTATGTAAGTATTCTAGTAGTCACAATTTTGAAAAAAATCCACATGCATTCCATTGGAGGGAGGCAGAAGAACATTTAATCAGTTATTAGAAGAAGAAGCAACATAAGTTGTTTGAGGAAGCACAGAAAACCAGGAATTCTGGAAAAGGGAAGTACTTCAATTTTCCAAGATATGAAATGGAGAGAATCAAGTAACACTAGGCAAAAAAAAAGGAGACAAGCAAAGGGAATTGAGAATGATGCAAAAACCAGAAAATAAAAAGGCTGGAAAGGACTTTCCTTCCCCCAAATAAACAATGATTTAGAAATTCAGGGGCACAGAGAAATAATAAAGGCATAAAGGAAAACTGAATAAAAAAAAGAATAACTGGGAGAGAGAAAAGAGGCATCACAATAGAAAGAGAATGAGATACAGATTGAATAGAGAGATAGGAGGCAGCAACAGCAATGAAAAAAGCCCACATTCTGTGTTTAGATAGTGATATACATTTTTAGTACAAGTTTAATCTTTTGTGGCAGCCATAATTATGCAAAATAGCAATCTGCATCCTAAATATCTAGGAACAGCAGGAGTAGTGGTTTACAGTCTTTCTGCGAACACATACCATGTGTCAGAAATTATGACATTTTTCACCATGATAGCTGTCATCATCAGTCTGTTCAGAAATTCAGTGATTAAGGTTTAGCCAAGGATTGTGTAATTTTTACAGTGCTTACGTGGCAATGTTCTTGTTCTGACATGAGGATTTTTAAATAAGTGTCTGACACTTGATGATATCCTGAAATCAATAAGCTGAGACATAAACCAGGAGGTATAAAAAGAATAGGTTTGGCCAGTAGTGGGTTGCAATCACCGCTACATCCTCTCAAATAATTCTTTATGCATCACACCATCTCTCTTAGCAGGAGAATAAGGTGTAAATGAAAACTGGCACCCTAAAAGGCTTTGAAGCCTAAAATAGCAGGATTAAAACCAGCTGTACTTGTTGTAGGAGAAGCCTGACAAAGAGAAAACCATTGATTCTCTAATGCTGTCACAGAATCTTTTTTTCCAAAGTTTGGTGGTTAATTTGTTGTTACAGTAAGGACTCATCTCAGACTTCTCATTGGACATTACTTAAAACATGTTACATTGAACTAGTAACTCCAGATGAAATAAAACAACACTTTACTGTCCTTAACCCCCATGACACATGCTGAGAATTAAATTGGCTGGGCTATTTCCCTCAGTACCAGAATTGAAAACATCTTGAAAGTAGCAGTAGCTATTTACAGCTAGCAGACTCAATTTTAAGTAGGACAAACCCTAAGCCCAACACATCCCTAAAAGCTGGATCAGAAACAAGCTGTATGGAAAATAAAATCTACATTTTAGCTACAAGAGCTGAGCAAAACCAAAAAATATCATAGGAAAGTAGCATTTTTTTCTTCAAAAAGGGTATCTTGATTCTAGTATTGTGTTGATTATTGTAATCATGTACCATGTTGGCTTGATCAAGTAGTTATTGCTATGTAGATGATTCAACATCCAGATGTAGAACAAATCTTTTGTACCAAAAAATAACCACTAGGCAACAGTGATATCAAAACATGTATGGTTTCTCTAAGAAGAATTTAGATAAACATCTTCTAAAATTCAGCTAATATTATATTCAAACAAATTATGATGACTTTCTCCCTCAAGAAGAATAAATAACATGGTAATCTATTTAGAAAGCATCCATTCCTTTTTAATTCTCTGTAGATGAATATAAAATATTCTGGTGTGTTGAGATGTGCTAGACATTTCCCAAATATTTAAGTAAAAGGGCTTCATTCATGATTGGTTACGTCGGGCACATGAGTATTGCTAAAATGGTAACACTATAGATTTTTTTGTCTGCACTAAGCTTCTCAATCCTCTCTTCAAACATTTGAATAGTGCGATTAGCATCTTCATTTGGCAAGGGAAAATGTTAAAATTCAGATGGAACTCATCTAATTTTAAGCATTATGGAAATTAATATGCAGCTTCCTATAGAATTGAGTTAATCAAGCTCTTATTATTGTGATATCTGCATATATTTAATTATAGCTAGTTCCACTGCACATTTCATGGAGAAGTTTGTAAGGGTATGCAGAGCATGGCCATTGTCTTTAACTGATTAATTTTTGTCTGAACATTGTAGGTCTTTTTTTTTTTGTACAGGACTCTAAAATCAGGAATCAGTTTGCTAGCTGAAATAAAGGTTCCTTTCAAAACAAGTGAAAGTATACAGAAATTTCAAATAAGTATATTCTTTACATTGATAATTAATTTTGTGGTTATTTTTCTAGCCTACTATCAAACTGTTTTCTCATTCCTGCCACCCTATTATCAGGTTATTTGTCCCAAGTTTGGATACACATTCTGTTTTGGGTGAGGTTTTTTCCCATATGGCAAGCCTGACAGCTGCTGTTTTGTGGAAAGTTTAGTCATTTGAAATTACCACTAGTACTGTGCAGTGGCTCTGCTGCAGACTCAGTGGAATGGAAACGAAGGCAAAGTGCTTCTCAAAATAAACAGAAAGCTGGTATCATTGCTTGTGCAGCAGCTTCCACTGAAAAAATGAAAAAGGTGTTTGCAATCCAGTGGCACGGTTGTGGTCTATGACCTGCAGCAAATTTAGAGCTTCAGGAAAGCTGGCCAGGTCTTGTTCTCAGGGAGGCAGAGAGCTGGGCTTCCCTTTGCTGCAACCAGAGGTTTGGGATTGGTAGCTATTTTCTCCTAAGGTTAACATGTTAAAGAGGAAGATCACCTGTTGTGAAAGTTTAAAGTCCCACTCATAAATGCTAAAACCAGGTTTAGACAAGACTTTTCTCCTCGCACTTTTTCATAAGGTTTTTTTTTTCCTTGCCTTTTTTAGGGAGGTTTTGTCAGTGGTTTGGGGTTTTGTGCGGAGGAGGGAGGGGCAGGGATGGAGGAGAGGAGGCAGAATAACAGAGGTCCAATAGCTAAAAAAAAACAGCAGACAAATATATATAAATATAACAGCAGGTAAAAAAAGACAACTGTATCATTAGCCTGCAAAAGGGGATGAGTGAGCATGCTTTTTGCATGCTCTCTTCAAAGAGAAACATACGGAAGCAGAGAGATTCAGGTCATAAAAACAATTTTGAACTTCTGCCTTAAGGCAGGGCTGCTGGCAGGGAACAGAAGCAGAAACATGCTTTTCCAGCTCCTTGAGTAACTCCCATGTCACTTTGATGATGCAACAGAAGATTAAGTTAAACATGGATGGTCTCATGACTCCAGAAGAGCTTACAGTGCTGTTTGAGACAGATCTCTGGAAAAGAAAAATGTCTGCTCCACTGAGGAATATGTGCATTCCTCTTCATCTGCGCCACATAAATCTGGAATTAAAGATGACAAAAAGCACATAATGTAAAGCCTGCACCACTGTTGACATTAAAGTAAGCAGCAGAACTGTTTAGAAAATAACAAGCCTAAATTTAAAATTCAGCTGTCATATTGATGAATTACATTAATTTATGTGCATACATATTTCAAGAAACAACAGCAAAATCAGAAAAGAACAAAACAGAAAGTGATTATATTAGGACCTCAGAATATGCTGAGCTCTATCTACCATAGACTTTGGGTTAATTTATTCAAGATATTGTTGCATTTTTCCTTATATTTCAGCTCCCCCGTGTCAGATACTTCATACAGGAATAGTTTCTGAAGGTACAATGAGCCAGTGAAACTCAGTAAATAAAGGAAAGGAAGAGACTTGTATACCTTCTGTACACATTGCACAGAACTCAGCTGTATTGCACATGTAAAAAAATTCATGGACAGATAAAAATGCAACTGTGATATTATAGTATATATGTCCTAAAACACGTTATAACTTCCTTCTGCTTTGCTATCCGGCAGTTGTTGTGTAGGACATCTCCCTTGAATAGGTGGACTAATAAATACTATATCCAATGCACATGTCAGTTTTGGATTTCAAGATACTGGACACCGATTTCAAATGCTGTAGTATCAGGTACCTGACATTTTGCAGCTGAGTATTTATCTGAACACTTCAGTGGAAGTATTGGATTTTATTATATTCATTTAATCACAAATAATTTCTAGGTCCTTTCTGCAGAAAAATGATTCATTGTTTATCACTGAGGGATTTCCAAAAAATAATATAATTGTAGCTGGAGCTTCCTTTGTGACCTTCCCAAGGGAGATAATTTCCCCACATTTTCCTGCAGACAGGACAGAAAACCCAACACATTTCACTTACAATGTGAGTCTTCCTTTCCTTTCTTTTTTTGTTATGCAAAGCTAGTCAGTTGCATGGATGAGAGGAGTAAGCTTGATCAGTTGATTGTACAAAAAAAAAATTGAGATACAACAATTCTCTTCCCCAGAGATGCTGTTACCTCCTCAGAGTTCAAAAGATTACTCGGAAACAGATTTTGGAACCACTGCCAGCTAACCCTGAACAGGTGTTACCTGTAAGGAACAAGAAATAGCCAACTTCTACTGTAAATCTCTGCATTCTTCCAGGTTTTCTAGCAGAAGCGTCCACAGACATCCTCAGGATGTCATCAAAGGATGTCTTACAAATCTCTGAGCAGACTGGGGTTTTTCAGTTTTGGGGTTTTTTTGGGTTTGGTTTTTGTTTTTGTTTTTTTTTCTTGTTTTGTTTTTTGTTTTGTTTTTGTTTTTATTTTTTAAAACCACAGTAAATTGATTTTCCTTTTTGGCTGATGGACTTTTTACTGAAAATTTAGCTAGCAATTTCAACACTTATAAAGATTTGGTCAAATTCTGTGAAAACTTCTCTCTTTAAGTTAAATGTTGTATTGGGTCTGATTTATCTGGAGTTCATTTTCCCACAGCAGCCCTCACAGTGTTCTGCTTTGCGTTGGTAGCCAGGAAAGCATTGATAACTCACCAGTGCTTTGGCTCCTGCCGAGCAGTGTTGGCATCACTGCTGCCTCTCAACATTCCCCCTTTATCAAGGGTCTGGGAGAGGCAAGATCCTGGGAGAAGACACGACCATGCCAGCTGACCCAAATTAGCCAAAGGGATATTCCATACTATATGACATCAGTCAGGTACAAAAGCTAAGGAAAGAAGTGGGGGGAAATCCCTTATCTACAACAAATGCCTTCTGGAGCAACCACTGGCACTTGAAGCCCTGGCTCCCAGGAAGTTGCTGACCATCACTGGCTGCTGGGAAGTAAAGAATAAACTTCTTTTTCTCTCTTTTCCCATCTCATTTTCTCTCCCTTGTTGAACAGGGAAGGGGAGTGATGGAGCAGCTCAGTGAGCACCTGGCACCCAGCCAAGGTCAACCCACCACAAATGTCCATAGAGAAGAAAGGAACCATTAAATAAAAAACCAGCAGTAACAGCCTAACATCATTAGGTCTTTTGCATTCTCTGGTGTCATCTTTCACAGATGGATTATTAGAATAGCAAAACATTCTTGATGGGTGCTCAGTAACTTGTGGCATATTAATAGCTGATAAATTCTCAAGTTCATGAAGTTTCTAGTAACACTACAGACCACTGGCAGTCAAAGAAGAGAAGAAAAGCTGTGAGGAAAAGATTGGCTAGAAAAAAGGTGAGAAGAACACAGATATCACAAAGAAGCCAAGTTTCATGTTTTATTTTAGGTCACACTTGAAAATAGCACCAAATTATAGAGCAGAATAAACTACATCCAAAAAGGTAGCTTTGCACAAAGACACAAACCATGACTCAATAGTGCAGTTTTAGTGAAACAAGATACTGCAAAACTTTATCAAGTGAGAAACACCACTAGTTAAGACTAAGCAAATATTTGGAAAGATGATTTATATCAGGCAACCATACTGGAGTCCTTTTATGAAAAAGCAATTGAGAAATTACCAAGCAATGTTTTGTTCCACAAGATCAGTGCAGCATATTTGTTCTTGGCTGCACATGAATTGAAGTTCAAACTTCATTGGTTAAGTCTAGGAATCACTCCTAAGGTACATCACTGTCATGACTGCCTAGAAAGTAAAAAGAAGTCTATTGCTGACTTTAAGTGTTTTTCTTGACACAAAATATTGCACCAGGCTGTGATTTAGAATATATGGGGCAGAGCTCCAAAAGTGCAAACTTTATCACTTGCTTAAACTTGCGTTACAATTGTTGGGATAAGATCACTGTGCTTCAGTGAAGGCAATATCTTCCAACATATCTCCATCCACTTCATAAAGTGTTTCAACCACATTTTTGTCTTGGCAGAAATTAAGATAGACTGCCTTATTATTTTTTCTTTGTACGTTGGCAAAGGTTTATTATAGTTGATGTGGCCTGTTTAAAAAAAAATGGCAAGATGAGGCATTTTATAAAGTCAGTTATCATTAAAGTCATTTATTATTAAAATCAGTTATTATTATTATTATTATTATTATTATTATTATTATTATTATTGAAGAAGAAGAAGAAGAAGAAGAAGAAGAAGAAGAAGAAGAAGAAAAGAAGAAGAAAAGAAGAAGAATGAATGAATGAATTTGATAGGAATTTTGAAATATTGATGAAATAATTTGAGGCAGCTTTTGATACTGTAACTTTAGCTATGTTCAGTACTATGGCTCCTGCTATTTTCTTTTTTTCCTATTTTTTTCACATTTCTTTGTGATCTATCATATCAACAGAGGTTCTCATACTCAATGGGTCCAATTTAGCATCTTGACAAAGGTGAGAGCCTAATTCCTAATCATACTAAGTCACAATAAATCACATTTAATCATGTTAAATTCCTTTCTCTTCAAGACAATTTAGTTTGCAAGGCACAGCTCTGGAAGGATGGATCACAAAACAATGGCTAAAATGGAGCTACATCTTCCTTTCACCACCACAATTTTCCTGAAGGAAGGGTCTTCTGAAAATGGCATTTTTTACTGTAGAGATCATCAATTTGAATATAGATTACTTGAATATAAGGCTTTAATGGCATTGTAGGGAAAGTTGAAGCAGACCACAGCAAAAAGTGCTGGGCACCTGCCTGCAGAGGATGAAAATTTCACCCTCAAGCATTTCTCCAAGCTACAAAGTACCCACAGTAATTGTGACACATTACAAAAGGTGATAGACAAAGACTGTAGGAAACGCATGCCAGCTTCAAAGAGAAGGGAAGGGAATAATTACAGACCCGTGAGACAGTCTGATGTTTGTCCAGTTCCTTTCAGAGTGAAGCCTTAATCACAAAAAGCGCTATTTTTTGGAGCTTCTGAAGCACAGTGACTGCAAAGGCTTTAAGGCTTCAATAAGAAAAAGGAAACAGTGCCACCTAACTGTGGAACCCGCAGGGTTTTTTTAAGTCATTAAAGCTGAATGAACAAATATTTTGTATTTTAAAGCTTGGAGGAAGGTTGTTCTTTGTGGAGAAATCCTGCCCGCAATCTACATACTACTAGTGCCTGCCTTTTTAAAATCATTACTGGGAAAATCTAGTTTTCAGGAAGAAAAGCCATCTTGACTGCACTGCATATGTTAAAAATCTGTGGTTTTTCATTTGAAGACACTTAATAGGAACAGGACCCATACTTAATTGAGGAGACCATATAGGAACCATGTGAGCTGAAGTTTCACTTTACATACAATAATTACTCCCTTTCAAACGTTATATATGTATGAATATGAATACACAGACATGTGCACATTTGCTTTTTCTGTATTTCTTTCCATCAGAAATTGTTTTCAAAATTATCACTTTTTATTCTGTATTAGAAAAACTAAAGCCTGCTGTGACTAATTACCACAGCAGAGTCCCTCAACTGAGAACAGAATGGGAGTTTTATGAAACTTTTCACCTTAATGACAGAATGTATTTTGCAGTGCCAGGAGAATTGATCCTTAGGCAAGTATGGGCAGTGCAAATGCCTATCCAGATCTGAATTATACATGTGTAGGCTCATAGCTCAGTTTCCAAAATCATCCTTACCACAAGTAACTGTGCAAAAACTACACACAGAATTTCTGAAGCTGCTACAACTGTCCAAGTGTCTGCATGAAAAACAATGAAGGGGAAATACTTAAAAAAAATTAGTCAGGATGTGAGCCATAAAGTTCAGTGAACATCATAGATGCTAAACTGTTATCATATAAACCTGTTTATTTGCAATGAAAAGAATTTTTATGCTTGCTTTTGAAGTAACTATTATAAATTCAAATGTACATATTTTGATTAAGACATTTTCTAGTTGCAACAAAAAAAAAAGATTTGATGTGGTGGGCCCTGGAGTTTATACATGTGTTTGTTCTGAAGATGAAAACCCATCATCTCTTTCTTGGCATCTTATTCTTGTTCCTTCTTTGAATGTTGCTCATCTTCTTACACTTACATTACTTCACAATACAGATTTCTCACAAAGAAAAGGGTGAAAATGTGAAGCAAAATGTCCATCAGCCAAAAAGGAAATTCAATTTTATTTAAGAGCAAGAAAATAGTGTGCTCTCAGGGATAGGATTTTTAGCTACTTGCTTTGATGTTTCCATTTTTAAAATCTCAGTCTTGTTTTGCATGATTTTGCCTAACAATGAGCTTTGCTGACTAACAGTGTTATAGATGAGAATCTCTTTACTTCAAAGACTAGAACCAATCTGACATTTTCAAATAACACCGAAGTATTCAGAAAACCAGTGTTGTATATTCCAACACAGTAAAAAGAATCACACTTGAGTCTGATGCTAAACATGACATATCATTCCCACATTTGACATTTGATATAGGGTCTCCATCAGTACAGAAATATGCAGTTATTTCCCTTTGAACTTTTTAGCTTTTTTTTTTAATGTTTTTAGGAAAATATCAGGAAAATATTTCAATAATTGATAATATAGATATGTGATCCTTTTTGAAATTTTCTCTCACTTTTTACTTCAGAAATGAGCTGGGAGTAATGCAAACACAAAATTCTGGGGCTTGACCCCTAAAGGATTACATGTATCTGCACATCTAGAAGAACCTTAAATTAATTTCTGCAATATGAATGCCATTATAGAAACCTGCCTGTTTCAGGGCTGTGTACTTTGAGTACAAAATAGCCATACCTAAGAAAAGAGCAAATTCTGGCTGTGGAAACAGAATTCACAATATCTGCAACTGCCTGGGAAAGAGATCTTATTATCTCTCAGAAAAACTAAGCTGAAAAGACAGCAAATGTTGCTCTATCATTTTCTTTCATTAAGTATTAGGTGTTAGCTACACTATTAATGTACACACAGAAAAGTCTTCCCTTGGATTAGAATTTAGTTTATTGCTTTCCATCTTCAGTTAATAAGTTGGAAAAATGCAGCCAACCCCAGTTTATACTCAAGTAAGTGCCCCTGGGCATCACTCAGCAGGTGATTAGTAATTTTATTGGATATTACTTCTTTCTCTTGCATTTTATTCCTTTCCTCTCTCCTCTCTCCTCTCTCCTCTTTCCTCTTTTCATTGCTATTACTATTTTTTTAAATAGCACTATTCTCATTAGTATAATTAAAATCATTAGTACTAAATTTTACTTTGTTTCTGTTATTAAACTGTTCATTCCCAAGTTTTAATTTTTTTTTTTTTTTTTAGTTCTTCTCCCCATCCCACCTGGCTGTGGAGTGGGAGTGAGTGGCAGCATGGTGCTCAGCTGCTGGCTGGGGTTAAAACATGACTGCCCTTTTGAGCACCCAACATGAGGATGCTTCAGCACGCAACACCTCCTGTTCTGATGACATTCCAAAGTCTTGCCTTCTGGACAGTCCATTATCACTTCCAAGATTCCTGGGTGACTAGGATTTCCTATTCAAGCTTGTGTGATCAGTGTGACCCGCTTACTCTGGGTACAATGTGCAGAGGAGGCCCTTTCACCATCCAGCCCAGCACCAGCTGCTGCAGTGCCAGGAGAATCTGTGCTTCCATGACCCGACTCTTTGGTGAAGGACCCTCTAATGTGAAACATCTTCAAAATCAGGATTTCCACCCCAGGCAGCAAGATCTTGCCACGATGGGTTTACCTCTGCACTGCCAGTTATCCTGATTCCATTTCTGTAGCCACCCTCACAGGCCATTTGTCACCATCTGTGAGTCAACAGTGAGGTAAAGTATTGCTCATTTTTCTAATTCAGCATCTCGTTCAGATTTTTGCTATTTCACAAATAAGTATTCCATTTGTCTAATTCTAATGATAATTTTCTCATTAAGATAAAACAGAAAGAAAACATTACCATTTCATTCAATTTCTGTATTAGGTGTTAGCTACACCATTAAGGGGCAGACAGAAAAGTCTTCCCTTGGGCTAACATTTATTTTATTGCTCCTCTTATTTGGTGACAAAGCTGGAAAAATGCAGCAAAAAAACCAAGCCTATGCTGAATTGCAGAAGAAGTGAAGCATGCAATATTTCAAGAAAATATGATACAAGTGCTCAAATGTATCATGTATCACACAAGGATGTTAGAATATGATTCTGCTCTTCCATCTTGCTCTCACACTTTCAGTCCCCAACTTTCCCTACCTCTGCATGCACAGACACTCAGACACACAGACCTATTCAACTGCAGCATAACAAAAGCAATTACAAGAAACAGAAGTGATTGCCACGCTCCTGCAAAAGGATTTTTAAAAATATTGCATATGTCTTTTAGATACATACACATACAACACAGGTGGGTTTGCTCTTAACACTGTCCTTTTTGGCTCAAGTTCTTGATGTCTTTAGATTGGTCTCTTTCATCTTTCAAAAATCAAGTCCATCTATATCTAGTGTTTGCATTGATATACAAATCAGTCATTCTCTCATTTTTTCTTTAAATAGGCTTTCTAACTAAGAATAACAATCTGCACAGATATTTCTGCAGCTAAATAATAACAAATGATTTTGAATCCTGTAAAATTAAAATTTGAACAGCACTACTCAAAGTTAATTGGCTAGGGAAAGCAAACTTTAGGCTCTTCTACTTCAAAAAGCACTCACATATTTCCAGTCAGAAGCAGATCTGAGTTTGAATAAAACAGTAAAGAAAGGAAGAGGAAAAATATTCCACACAAGAGGCACAGCACCTGTCATCATTGCAATCATTTGAACTGATTTAGCAGGAAGCTGAAATCATGGCTTATATCTGCAGAGTACTTGGTATATCCTAAAATCTGTCCAAAAATAGGTTGCTACCCTGGACATGTATACTTATGATTTTTACCTTGACTAGCAGAACAGAAGATTTGTCGTGCAATGGAGAACAGGTGCGCTCTTTAATGATAGATACTGACAGCCTGAAACAAGAAGGATTTTACTTTAATGGAAAAAGCCCAAAAGTGCAATTACCCTGATAATTTGCTCTTGTTGTTATTTAAAATAAAAAAAAAAAGTTCTATTTGCTTTATATTATAAATAACACACAGACTCAGAATCCCCTGTGTGCAAGATTTAGGCACATTGTAGCTGCTAGGATAAAGCCTGGATGTTGGGATTGCACAGTGAAGTTGTTTACACTATATATTTTCTCCTGATAGCTCTATAAAAGTTCCTGATGCATTAAAAATGTTGCTGTTGGAAAGAGGAACAGTCTACTGATCAGATCCCAAGAGATTCATAGGACTTGCTATATTTTAATGGGAGTCAGTGGGATGCAGGTATCCTGCAAACACTTATTATCACTCAGGCTGTGTACCAAATTGAAGACAAGATACAACAAGAAATGCTGACTAATGCTGGCAAAAAGGAAGATGAAAAGCAGAACAAAAGATTTCCCTGGATGTAGTAAAATAGATATGGGAAAATCAGTGTCAGTGTCTAGGATTGGAGCCTGCTATCTGTCCCGTGAAACATTCAGAAAGGCAGCTGAACTTTGTGTTAAAGAACTTCCTGTGTGGAAATGAAACCAGTGGGTGATATTTCAGATAGCCAGGCCACAGGTGGAAAGTCAAAGGTCCTTATGCTCTATCTGTTCTTGCTTCAAAAATTGTCCTGTGGGTGGTAGGCAGCTGGAGGTGACTTACAGCAGTCCAAAACTATTCTCACTCATTATTTAGAGCTGGAGAGCTGTGAAGCTGGGAGTTCAGCTGCATTATCTCTTCTCACCCTCCTACCACCTGCTACGATTTCAGCTTTGTTGGTCCCAAGAGTGGTGACTGACATTGAATACACCAGTGACACAGCCTGGCCCCCAGAGGAGCTGTAGGCTGAAATTTTGTCCCTTGCCATCACTGAGATTAAGAGGCTGAATGTGGGACACAGAACTGGGCAGGAGCCATAAGGGTGGGTAAAGAGTTGCCCAGAGCTATCCAAGCATTACTCCAGAGTCTGTGGGCAGGTCTTCTCATTCAAAAAAGCACTCAGGAGAAGAGATACTCTTGTCCTTGCTATGGTTATCATAGAAATCATTAGGAATGTCAAGAATTATTCTCTTTCCTAACCTTTCTGTCCACTGCTTCCTTGCATGTATACATTTCATTAATGAAAGCTTGCCTTCCTGCCTTCCCTTCTATTTCATCAAGGCGTTTTTGCAGTTCAGTATTTCCAGGACATCTGAATGACAGCTGTAGTAACATGCATTTTCCCAACTCTCTGCCACATCACCTCACAGGGACTCTATTTCAGTATGAGATGGTACTGATATTTATCTCATCTTTTTATGTAAATATGAGATCTCTAGAGCTGTAATTTTTCTGTCAGAACTGCTGGGCTGCTTCTGTTTCTTTTGGGTTTGTTTTTGATGCAGTGACCAAAATTCTGTATAGACTACTCATTTCAAAAATATGCCAGTGATTTCTGTAATGGCGCTGCCTTTACTGCTTTCTGTGCTTCTCTTTATACAGCTTACTAACAGCTTAATAATACAGACTAGTATTCTCTCCAGCAGATCTCTGAAGATACAAAAACAGGCTGTTAGAGATTTTCAGCAATTTTTGAAAACCCTTTTTCATTTAAACTAATCAAGTTCAAAATTGCTCCTCAGCATCCACTGAATTACACATTTCAAACAGAGTTTCCCTGGCCATTTAGTCAGGGTTCATTTATTAATTTGGTAGAACCAACGGGCAAAGAGCACAGCTCTCCTCGCTGATCAATTATTTGTCTCCCGTCTACAGGAGGAGCCAGGAGTCTGAGGTTACAGCCTGACAACTAAGATACTTAAACACATTATTGAACAATCATTTGGCATGCTCTCCTGTAAAGCCATTCAGTTTTTTTTCTTTTGTTAGAAGTTATTGCCTTAGCTGCAGAGAATAACATGATTGATAAACTGGGGAAAGACTAAATGCTACACTCTGATATTCAACATGCAAATGTCCTGACAAATACATGCCTTAAAATGCCATCAACTGTCAAAGTGCATATTAAAATTCATTTTCTTCTAGACAGAAAACAACATGCATTTTTAACAATTACTAATTAATACAATTTTATTGACTGTTTAGATTCATGAATAAAAGTGAGGTTCTTGGAGAACACTTATGAATATGCTACCTACTCCTTCAGCATTTGTGGCAGAAGAATGTTTACAGTCACATTTCATAATGCTTAGGCCTTTTGGAAACTTCTCCATAAAACCCACAATATAAGCAAGGAAGAAATGCTGATCCTTTTGAAGTTTTATCATGGACTTCAATTAATTCAGGATTCATTTCTTATGTGACTGCCATTTAAAAAACAGACAATAATTTCCTTAGGGAGATTCACTATGTGAAAACAAAAAAAAAAAAAAACATTAAATCTCCCAATATGGTTTCTTTATGTTTATTGTTATAGGTTTGGATAGTTTGTCCTGTGGATAGAATCCACCAGTTGCTCATAATACCATATTTCTTCTGTTAGTTTATTAAAAAAGAACATGTAATTACAGATCCATATCCCCAAGATTATATAGCAGAGCTAATTTGGTTAAAGAACAGTTAAACAGGTTAAAGAACTGCTCTCAACTACACGAATTTGTATTTCAGAACCTCGCTCAAATCAAAGCTACCCTTGCTGTAGACCTTGTCAGCCATCTCCATGCCTGCCCTAAGGTCATTTTAAAAATCCTGTACCAGTGATAACAATGTTCAAATGGCCACAGTACTACATATACCCTCACACTTCAGTTCTGTGTCATCAGAGGAGACTTTGAACATGACCAGATTTCTGTGAAGCAGCCATCTTTCATAGAATATTTAAGTTCCCATTTCATTCAATGTTTCTGGGTGAACAGAAGCTTATAGTATTAATGATACTCTTCAAAGATGGCTAGCTGTTATTCATGACACTTTTCCTATAAGCTTTATAAAAAAATTAGCACAGCTACAGCTTGTTAATACATCTGGCACAAAACATGGATACTTGGAATTACTGGGCTTTTTGGCAGCAAAGTACCAGTAATACCCTATGACTGGTTTGGTAGCCTTGTGATTATCACCCCATGATACCTGTTAGCCCTTTTTTCTACTTAGCAGGCCAGCGGATGGTGAAAATACTACAGACAATATTTTTCCAGAATGCAGTTGGCCACCAAGATGGGTTCATGGAGCTAAAAGCTCCTAATTCTCTCTTGGTCAAAAAGAAATAAATGCTGCTTAAAGGTTTGTAAAGAAAGAGAAGAGCAGGGAACTGTGTGGCCCATGCTTTTTCCAGAGGCAGTTATTTAGTGCTAGAAGATGGAGAGTCAGCACTGCCCATACTTTGTAATACCATGGTAGTATTGATACCACTGTACTCTTTTAACCACAGTGCAGCATTCACAAACAAAGTTTTGTTTGAAGAGACAGACACTAGTCTGACTCTCTATGACTTAATGCAAGCTTGTTGCATACAGTGTAGGATGGTTTTTTGAGGTTCACAATCTGGACCCAAACACACTTTTCCCGTTTACTCTCGTGTTTTCAAGTATGACAGCAAGACTGACATGAGCTAAATGCATGTCTTCCCCACATGTGCAGAAACACATGTAGCACACACAGCACCTGCCACGTGCACCTGTGACTGAGAGCTGGGGAGAGCCAGACACACTCAAGTATATGCTTGAAAATCAGTCTGATTTTCTCCAGGTTTATTGTCCCTTTTTGCTGAGTTCCAAATAAAAAACCTTTAGAAATTTCACTGTGACAGTAGAACCCCTTTATCTGTAAAACTGCTCCATTTAATCCTAAAGCTGTGATTGTGAGTGCCAGACTGTGTTCATTTTCTGGAGAAGTAAAAGATTTCTGCTTCCTTTGAAAGTATTTTCTCTCTCTTTTTTTGGTCTGTAAAATGAAATGCCATGTTACACTGTCAGATGAATGAATTCTGATTACTGTATTTATATCAAAGCTGTCTACAATTGCTTCTTCAGAGATTAAACTGTAGATATTATAACACTCTTAATAACCAATGGGACCCTTTGCAAGCATAATCTGTTCTTCACAGACCTGAGAGAACTGGAACAGGATCTCCCAAAATGCTTAAAATTTATGTAGTTTCAGTGGGTATTTTAGACAGGTATATCTCATTCTTAGTCTCACAATAATATTTGAAGGAAAGGGCCTTGGGAGGTGTCTCCTATTCAAAGCAGGATTAGCTGTGAGATCCAGTGAGGTTGCTCAGGGCATTGTCCATTCGGGTCATAAAAACCCCCAAGGACAAAGACTGCACAGCCTCCCTGAGCAGCCTGTACTCCTGCCTGACTCTCCTCAGGCTGAAAACTTTCCTTTAATCCAGTCTGAGCCCCTCTAGTTCCCATTTATGCCTGTTGTCTCTCATCCACCCACCATGTGCCTCTTTGATGAGTTGGCTTTTGTCTTCTGAGTCACCCGGTGTATACCAGCTGCTCCTGCTTTGGCTGCCCCAAAATTTTTTCATCTCCTGTCTGAAGCAGGCCCTCAACCTCATGCTCCAGGACAAGTGTTCCAGCTCCAATCATCCTGATGGCCCTCCATCCAGACCGTGATAGCTCAGCTCATATACAAGGGTACAGGAGATGTAAGTGTCAAAAGCTCTGCTGAAGTGACAGTAAATGACATCTGTTGCCCACCCTTCATTCATCCAGACTGTCATTGTATCATCAAGGGCAATCAGGCTGCTCAGCTGGCACCCATCCTCAGTACAGCCATGAATTCTCCTCCTCATCATCTACTTCTCCTTCCGATATCCAGTCCTCATTCACAATTAGTGTTTCTGACAACGTTCATGACAACTAAAACACTAGAAAGTTAGAAAATATTATTCAACATTTTTGCTACGGAAATTAATTAAATATAATGCAGTCTGTGTGATCTATTTAAATATTTTTTATTAAATGAAACACCTAAAACCAGAAATTCTCTAAAGTAAGAGAGTATAATTCATATAGATTCACTAGAGGAAGTTTTCATCTAAAATGAAAAATGTGTGAACCGTACCTTACTTTAAGAGTTCTTTCCTGGTCTGAAAATCCACTCCCTATTTCAGCATATTAAAGCTTTATTTATTATGCTTATTGGTATTAGGCTTCAGAAATAGTTGTTGGAGATGAAATATAGTCTTAATTCTGTAGATCATTGATATAGATATTACTCAAATGGATTATAGAGTTCAAATAATTCATGAAAAATAATTTATACAAAAAGATTGAGTTAAATAAATCTATTTTATTATGGTATTTCCTAATAATAGTTATAAAAAAAGCAATGCAATATATGTGAAGATTAGTGACAGTACAAGTTTCCACATATATTACATTGTCTTGCATTTCTGCCCTCAGTTGTTTTTGATGTTATGTGCCATGTTGTGAACATCTTGATGTAGTGTAGTAATTGGATATATTTTTTTGCCCCCATTAATTTCATCAGAAAGCTGTAAGTACAGAAAACCTTTTAATGTTATTTACAAAATTGCATTTTCCCAGAAAAGCAATATTTACAATAGTACAATATTCAAATAGATAATCAGTTAGTTTACTGATTCATGCCTTCATAATTCTCCCTGCCTCTCCTGGCTGTGTTCTTCCTTCCTCTTCTGCATTTTCACCACACATCCTTGTCAACCTTTACGCAGTCCAGTCACAATGAGGCTAAATTTTTTAAGTTTTCAGAATTCTTAAAATTATTTTCCACTGTATACTCTTTTGCTTCCCAGTTGCTTTCATGTCCTGATTTCTAATGAACATTACTGAGGCTACAAGCATGAAATTCAGCTTATCCACATCCAGAATGGCAAATAGTCAGTAAACCAAAGCTGATTGCAAAGTATAACCTAATTTATAAGACAGAAATAAGTACTTTGATAGGAAAGAAAATTCCATGAAATCTAAAATAAAAAATACCCCCAAGGATTTACCAAAAAAATAAATAGGCTTCAAAAACAACATGGAAGAGGTTTCCAGCAGCAGGAATGGTCGAATGTTATATTATAGTATATAAATTAAAAAGGAATTTCAGAAATTACTACAACTCAAGTTTTCCCTTTCCCTAGTTACCAACCTAAACAACAGGTTGATACCTTGCTCTGACTTTAATCAGGTTGTTTTCATGGTCAAGTGAATAAACTGTGATGATTACAGCATATTGCTAAGTGAAGGCTCACGTCTTCTTAGAGCAGACTCATCCATAGTTTCATAACATTCTGTATAATCAAAATTCAGCTCTGCTTATGGTTGTAGCAGCTGCTGATCTGTGTGGCTATTTAGCATTCAAAGTTTAGCTGGAATGATAAAAAGAAAGTAATCTATTAAATTAGAGAGAATAAATAAAATTAGAATTATTAAATATTTGCAGTCTACATAATGTTTATCTTGTGTAAATAACACGAGTCACAAATCTGATTTTATTGCAGGCTCTTCAATAAAATGTATCATATTTACTTAGAAACATTTAACTAGCATATCTTCTCATGTGTATCTTTAGGCCAAGTGTGTTTGAATAAATTACCTTAAATAAGCCTTAGATTTGGTGTCTCTTTACAAAGAATGATCATTATTGACTAATAAATGGCTGTGTGAGTGCAATATAAAATGAAAATGCTTTATATTACCTGTCAAATATGGAAAACCTGGAAAAGATGAGAAATTTCCCATCAAATGCATATGATAAAATGTTATCTGTGTCAAAAGGAGCTCCATATATCTTTTGTACTGAGGAGTCCAAAATTGGAGTCATTAGTCTGGATACAGCCTCACAAGGGCTGAGGAGAGGGCCAGGATTAACTTTCTCAATCATCATGACTTAGAAGCAAATGTAAATTAATGATATTTTTAAAATTCTCACATTTTACTAACACAGGTTTAGAAATTAGGACAGTCGTTTCACCAAGCTCTTTACAATTCTAAAAATAGTTCTAATACTCTAGAATAGTGCAGACTTTAGAATAAGATTAGATAATCAAAGAGATTAATTTCTTCTCAAGTTGTATAATCGTCCTATTGGATAACCAGTACCTCAAGAAAAGTGACTGTGCAATGATGACAGTATAAAATCAAATTAATTAATTATTTATATGTGTCCTCTTATAACACTTTTTTTGTTGAATGGAAAAAAATCTGGAAATATGTTTTTCTTAGTATGAACTCCAAAATAAACTTCCATTACAAATAAGATTTTTAATAGAGTTTCACTCTTTAAATCGGATATTTTGAAAAATGGAACTTTGAATGCTTGCGGGATGAGAAATTAAATCATAGAAAAGAGTGATTGTGAGAAGTTCTGGGTAATGACTTCAGAATTTCTCTAGTTATTTGATTCTGTCTCTACAATGAAGGGATGTTTTAGCTGTGTAAATGGGGATGGAGACATGAAAGTAAGGAATTTATTTACAAGCTGCTCAGTTTGCAGCAGTTTGATTGTGTTTCAAGATGGTCATGGAAACTGGAAAAGTTTCAAAATACTCTGAAACATGCAGGAATTGGAAAACAACATTTCTAATAAGTATATAAGGACTTCATTCCGTTGCCCAAGAAGACCACAAAGAACTTGACCACCGTGTTTAAGGACAGGAACAAACACAAGGTCATTTTAAGGGTCTGATGAGCTGATGAGAAGGTCCAGCTGCTTCTACTAGAAGCCATGGAAACTCATCTGGTGCAATAATCATCCAGTGTAAGCATGGACAGTGGTGAATAGGCCATCACCAAAAACTCTTAGCATGACACAGCAGCTTCCAGAAATATTTTTAAGGTGCTCTTTATCGGGCATAGAAGCCTGAATGAGCTCACATTTTCCAACCTCTGTGTAAGAAATGTGTCAGGCAAGAGCTGAGACGAACAGTAATCCTGGTCTTGAAATGTGGAGCTCTGAGTTCATATGTTCACCCAGCTCCTTTAGAGCTCCTAACCTCCTCCTGCCATTGGTAGGTTTATGTTAAGACAAGTATTATAACTAAACCTCAAGTTCCAAAGTGTCATTCAGCATCTTGACAAACCTAAAGTGGGATTTTGTCCAACAGCATCACTTCTGTTTTGCTTGGGTTTTTTATTAGCTTTTTCTTGCAGCATCAGATAAGCTAGCCACCTCTAAAGACAGGCTAAGGTGGATGGCCACAGGCCTGAGATAGCACAAGAATTAATGCAGCGACATTTGTAATTTCCTGCACTGTTTGCCATCTACTTTGATCTTATTACTTTAATTGAACATTTAATGTGTGAAGAGCTATGTAAACACTGTTAGCAGACAATACCCATTTTTGCTGCTGTAGTTCAAAATACCTTGGTCAGTACTTCCTGTGTTTTGGCTGCTATTTCTTCTTCCTGCTGCTTTTGATTCAGCACAATGGAGAAAGGCTTTGAGGCTTCTCTTGAACTCTGTTCCTATCAAGTAGCATTTTCCAGTTTTCTTAATTTCTTGCTCTGATTTACTGCAGTGATTTCACCAATTATTCATTGACTCTGGGCTCTAACTCATTTTCTTTCCCCATGAACATGTGAATGTGTGGATTCTATTTGTGAGAGTAATTCTAGAGCATAGTTACCATGTTAGTGGCTAAGGTGTACAACTAGTGTGCCATTGCAATTTTATCTTCACTGAAAAACATGTTATATATATTTTTACTTTAAAAATATGTATAGACAATGCAAGCATATATATAATGCAAGACAACTGCAAGACAACATATATATAATGCAAGGATATATATAATGCAAGACAACTGTGCCTTTTCTAACTGTAGGATTCAGTGAAGTGGTTAAATTGCCTGATGTGCTTGTTATATTAGTGTTTTCTTAGATTTTTTGCTCACCTTTATAATCTAGATCCTATTTTCCCTATTTCCTTATATCACTTGAGATACAAATCAGTATAACCTTTTAAAGTAGTTGGAATTTCTTTTCTGACTCACTATTCAGTGATATTTAAATATTTATACCTCAAAGAAAAGAACTCAATGAAATAAAAAACTTGTCCGCTTGTGTGATGCCATAGTTACAGAAATAGAAATTAAATATTGCTTGATTGTAGGGAAAAAAGTATATTTATAGTCCTCGTGGCAAATTGTTGCAGCTTTCTTCAGGAAGCAAGAAACTAGAGGTAAAGCTGGAATTAAATAGTTCCTTATTTGAAGTCCTTGAGCACAGAGGAAATCTGGAAATCTGTCAAAAAAGAGAGGCATTGGGTGAGCTCTGATACACTCCACAATCTTCATTTTAAAGCTCATTTCAAATGCATAATCCCAGAGCTACTGAGCTCTGTGACACAATTGCTGATGATTAGGCCCAGCGATGGACAGCTGTGACTGTTCAAAAGTGTATTTTATCCTCCCCTCTGTCAGTGGTTGTGCAGAGGGAGGAGGCAGCATCTGTTTTGAGGGGAAGGCTGCTGTACCAGTGCAGTTCATGAAATGCAATTTCATTGCAGGAATATACCCGTGCATACCAAACAAGTCCTGTCCACAGCACGTGACTATTCTGATCCCATGGCACTGAAATTTTGAATGTCATTGAGGGGACAAGGCTGTTATTCCTCATCAAAGGATGCATGATTTTTCTTCCAGAAAACTGAGAGTTAGCTCAAGAGCAGCTTTTGAAAATATCTTCTGACAATATTTTTCTGATGAGCATGTACTGCAGTGCCTTTGTGTCATCTAATTAGATATATGCTATCTGATTCACTTCTGCCAAAAGAAAAGTCATTTATCAGGCAGTAAAAGAGATTTGACTTACCTCACCTACTGTCAGAAAATTATTACATCAGTTCAATGCTACTGTCCTAAAGCCACCTCATAGTCTCTACTCTGTGCTTTTGTATCATGGAGTTAGGTCAATGCTCAATGTAACAATGAGAATGAATTTTAAAGCAAAGGAGATTCTGCTGCTGAGGAAGTCATTCCCTGAACAGTGGGACATTTTGGGAACTCATTTTTAGTGCTATCCTTTTTCCATTGAATTTTTATTGCATTGCACTTGATAAGTTGTCTTGCACATGAAAATTGGTACTTGAGAGAAAAGAAAGGAACACCACTAGACATGAATGTGGGGTTTAAAAAGTATTCTGTCTTGGTAATGGCTGATTGGCCACCTCTTCCTTAAACTTGGATGGTTTTTTTTTTAGGAAAACAGACTTTTCTTTCAAAAAACCTGGTGAGAAAAGGCAGGTATTGGAGCAGTAACAGAAGGCCAATACTGTGTTTAAGTGATTGAGGTTTTTACATCAGGAAAAGTGGATTCTTCAGTAGAAAGATGACATCAGAGCATTAGTCACTGCAATTGATACTAACCTATACAACAAGAATGTGTTTGACTAAAACCATCTTCCATTCAGATTCTCAAAGGTGTTGAATCACCAAAATATGCATAAAGTAGGCATTTTTCTTTAGACTTTTAAGAAACCACCAAATATTAAGCACAAGGAAATTAGAAGAGGAACAAGAAAATGCCTCTGGGTACCCTCTCTATAAGTAGGGCACAGCTACAGCTCTGTAATATCCTTATGATGTAATTCTTTAAGGAATTGCCATGAGCTCTCTACAGTGCAAAGATATACCAGGAGCATTCAGAAGTTCTGCAAAAGTAAAACTCTAATACCATATTCACTCACAGGAGGAAAGAATAAGTGATATTTCATTATCCTTTTATTTGACATTCATTTTCTTCCATCAGCAAAAAATTCTTCATAATGGTGACGACTAGTTCTTGCTTCTTAATAAAGCATGAAGGATATTTCATCGGATTTTGTAATTAAATGGATCTTCAAACATATTCAAAAGAGGCCAGTGCTATTTAACCAAGTAGATCATAACTGTCCCCAATGACAGAAGTGCTCCTCACACCATCCGCCACTTCTCTGCTGAAACTGCAAACCATTCCAGCATGAGGTTTTGGGAACTTTTTTCAAAGCCCAAAACCATTCAGTTTTCTGTTATCACATGTGATCATAAGGACTTTTTTTTTTTCACTTTTGAACTACCTAACTCTTACACAGCTGGAACCGACAAAAATGAAGTCATACAGAGTAGCCCCACACAGCCCTGGCTGTTTTGTGACCATTAATGCCAGACCTGCTTCCTACACTTGACCAAGCTTGGCTTTACCATATTGTGTGCTACAGCTGATGAGAACAGCATTGTCCAATTTACAGCTGGATAGTCTGATTCTACCATTTCAGTATCATTTCAGAATTTAATGTGGTCAGACATGAGCACAAGCCAGGACACAGTTTCAACTCTTATAGCTTAGCAGCAATGCAAATGTGATAGTGACAAGACTAGTGATTTTATTTACAAGATAAAAATTTACACTAGTGGCTGCTTTTCATTCTCTTGCTCATTAGTGACATGTGCTACTTGCTGTAGGTAAAGCAAGGGACCATCTTGTCTGTGCAGTGCTGGGCACTGAAGATCACTGCAAAGGTAGAGGGGAAAGCAGAGGATGGCCAAGGCCATTCTAGCTGGCTTACCCATAGCTTTTCATCAAGGGAGCTCTTGGCTTTAAACAGGCAAGTTCAACACTGAGGACAATCTAAATTTCAAGCATAATCCCTATGTAGCTTTAAAGAGGTTGGTGAAAAAGTATTTTCAACTTATTGGGCTCTCTAGGTTTTAAATGCAGAAGCTGTCCTTGTAAATAATTAAAGTAAATGCTGAAATGACTATCCAGGAGAAGATAAGTACCAAGTGCTACTGTACATCCACACTGCCACCAGCTGCTGTGGTCATACCACATTCTCACAAAGACACCTCAAAGGGCTCACTCCCTCTGAAATAATTTCCAAGCATCCAGTTCAGTTAGAATATCCATGACTTTATGCCTAAGAAAAGCAAAATGCTTGACAATAATATTAGATTATAAGCTTTTGAAACCCCAGCTGATGCAACCGAGAAGATATACAAAGATGTTACAGGCCCAGTGATGCAGATATTTTTGATAATTTCTGGGGGTTTGTATGCTTTATAGAGTTCAGGTATCAAGTCCCATTAAAAAATTTACCTTTTGAAAGGTAACAGCAGTTCCAGCTGCCTCTAATGGAAATATAATTCAAGCAATGTATCACTGATAGTGTTTTCCTTAATTTGTCGCTTATTTTATCCTGTTTGCAAGGACAGATCACAGAAGTTCTTCGTTCCTTCAACACTCTCTATATCTGCATCAGTTGCAGATGTTAATGTGTATGTCCAGATTTTTCATGTACTACATACATAAAGATTCTTTGCTTAAACAAAATTTTTTAGACTTCTGATTCATTGACTTTGTTTGTAGAAATGCTTTAGTTACACAGTTGTTAGGACCTGTAGTTCCAGTAGGGTTGGATTCCTTTCATAGAGTCCCCCAGGACTTTTTCACAGGGGGAAAAAGTTTAAAGCAGCAATCAACATCTCAAACCCCAATCTCATTTATCACAACCATTTACAAGACAAGGCTGGATTTCCCTCTCTGTAAAAGGGCAAATTTGACTAGCCTCATGGAGCCCATGAGGGAAAAAAAAAAGAGTTAGGACAAACATAAAAATAGGACAATACAGGAAAAAAAAAAACCAAAAAAAAAAACAAGCAAACAAAAAAAACCCCAATATAATAAACACAGAGTAAAGAGTCCTCTCACCTCAATTTTCCGAGGGCTGCTATAAGGTCCAGCCCAGAGAGTCCTCACTTTTGCTTCCTTTAGCTGTGTTTGAGATACTCAGTCTTTGCAGAATTTTGGTATCCAGCACATCACCTTTTCACATTTTTGTACAATCCTCATCTCCTTTGTTCCTGCTGCCAGATGAACTGTGGATCAGCACTGAAATTAGGAACAAATTGAAGCAATTTATTATCTGAGAGCCACATACCACTGAAGAGAATACCAAACATTTATGAAAGTGTCTACTCCGCTATAAATCCTGACATGAGGAATACAGTCTAGGAAATTATCAGTAGATACACTTTTAGCACACCAGTCTTATGAGTGTAAAGTACCATGCTCACAACTGTGCATGTGCTCTAATTTACACTCACTACCACAGCCAAGCTGTAAGAAGCAATGAGAAGACACTATATTTGTTTCTAACATTTTACTTCTGCCATCACTCTGTAAGTAAGCAACAGACCACCAAAGGAGCTCTTTTTACAATATACAACTACAGGGGGGCTCAGAACTTCTCTGTTTATCTACGAAGCTTTGAAATGAATCCTGCTTGTTAAGTCTTGTTCTTGTCAGTGCTTGTTGACATAAAAGAATTTATTGCTAAGGAGCCAGGTGTGATTACAAACACCTGGTAACTTGATGATCTTCATAATTAAAAGCTAAGAAAATGCTGCTCATTGTAATGCCTATCATCAGAGGAAACACCTTCTGTTAGACAAACTGGCATAAGGTTGAAAGTGCTGGTCAGTGGGATGTTCCCATCTCCTTCGGTTATAGTGAAGCAAAGATGTTCTTTTAAATTGGGAGTGTTGGATAAGTTGTAATGCAATTCTGGCATCAGTAGAAAAGAGTCTTAGTCTGTGATGGATACAGATGTTTGAACAAATGGAAATGTAAATATTTTTGAATTTGCTCATATCTTGATTGTTACATATCTGTGGCTTTTAGTTGCTCATCTTGGAAAAATATTTGGACCATTTTCACAAAGGTGTGAAAGATAATTATTAAGTGGAATTTTTGATGATGTTAAACTGGCTGTGATCTTCATGACCATAAAACAAAACCAAAAATAAATAATAACAAAAAACCCAAACAAAAAAAACTACTAAACCCCCAATCCTACTACCACTAGATGGCATTGATTCAGCATCCAAACTTAGAAACTTACTTCAGCTTTACCACAATTAAAGTGACAGCTTTAATATTAAAAGCTCTCATAGTCATTGTTCTTCACTTTCCTTAATATATATATTATCCATCCCATCATTCTATTATCTATCTATCTATCTATCTATCTGTCTGTCTGTCTGTCTACCTATCTCACATATTAACATTGGTATTCATTGTCAAACTGCATCATTGCTGAGATGGATACATTTCAAAGATGGATGTCAGAGAAAATTTTCCTTTGATGCAATTCGACCATAGCTACCACCTGCAGAGTTTGGGTGAAACCTCTGAGATTGTCAGTTTACAACAAAATCCAGCAGGCAATGGATTTTGTCAGCAACTGCAGATTGTTTGAGTTGTATTGTTTTGGTGTCAATAGCCCCATGAACTCCTGTTCTGGCTTGTCTTACTCTACCTTGGATTTTTGCAATCACCTGCTTCAATCCCTAAAGAATTACTTTTCATGAGCTTGAGGAGACTCCTCTCTCTCCCAGTAGACAAGAAGCCTCTAGACTGGGGATTTAGTCCCAGTCTTTCCCATCTGTCCCACTGTCCTTCTGGAGGCACGTATCAGGCCTTACTGCTGTCTTGTGTATGAGCTCTGATGTGAAGCAAGAAGTTTTTTGTTCTTTCTCATTCTGTGTCAGTTATTTAAGGAGTGGAAGTGCAGTGTCTGCTGCCTGCACCATTCCTGGTGTTATTTTTGGTAGCTGATCAACCAAATACACCCTGGTGTAGGGTAATGGGAAAGGGAATATTGACTTTTTTCTTCCTGCTGACTTTTCTTCCTACCCTGAGAGGACACCCATTGTGAAGAAAGGCCTTCTTATACAGGGTAGTGGTGCATATATGACTCATTGGACACAAATATTCCCCATATCACCTGAATTTCAGATCCCTGCTCTACCCTGTAGAGGTTTCCATCCTCTTTTGGAGCTGAGCAGCATATCAGGATGGCACTCATGTTCAGAATGATGTTTGGACCTTCACTTCTGAAGGCATGAGCATGCCAAATGTCCACACACACGGGTGCACGTGGCACAACTCAATCTACCACCCGTGGTCCTTTCAAGCCTCTATGCTTTCTCTTGTCCTTCTCTGTGTGCTGGGATGTGTGTTGTCACCAGCCTTGGGGACACCAGACAGGACTGGGTCTGAATGATCAGCCAGGGAAAATGATGACAAGGTGCAAGAGTGCACAGCACAGGAGAAAGAAGAGGACCTGTGGCCGGGGCAGAGGAATTTACTTGTGTTCTGCTCCACTCAGAGCTGTCAGGAGAGGGGGAAGCAGTGGGCAAAGGAAATCTGATAAGGTCTGTGTTGGCTTGGAAAATGAGACTAAGAGCTAGGAGGCAGAGCCTTCAGGAACCTCCTGCTAAGGAAGTCTTCTCTTCCCTCTTCCACCATGAATTCAAAAGCTTCTGGCTTCTGAAGCTTTTTCTGAACCCTCTTCCCCAAGACCCTCCTTTTCAGCTATACGAAATTATCTATCTGTGATCAGGTTTTTGAGAGAAAGTATGATTCTGAGTTATTCTAATAATACAAGCTTGAAGATATTTAGACAATCCAGACTTACTTTTATTCATGACTTTGTCAGGAAAAAGATGAAGTTCTCTCATATTGAATGAGGCAAAGGACTAGGCTCACAAAAGAGCAAACTTGCAAAAAGCAAACTCAGCACCTCCAAGTCTGTATCCCACAGAGCCTTGCTAGATAGAGTTCCTGGTTTTGGCGGGGGTAGTCAATTTTCTTCACAATAACTAGTGTGAGCAACTAGTATTTCTGTAATTTAGGGATCAAAATGTTTAGCATTGAAGTTGCTGAAGCTCCAAAGTAATTTATATGGGTTTTATAATCTGAGCATTCAAATTTGCATGTTGGATCTGTTGGAGCAGGCAATTTGATTGTGGGCAAGTGAATAACAGAAAGTTGATCAAGTTGAACAAAGCTGAACAAATTAACATCCATGGAAGAGGCACTGAATCAGGCACCTAATGTGTCTGACACGCTGGAGGGAAGGGATGCCACCCAGAGGAACCTTGACAGACTTGGGAGGGTGAGTTTTCATGAATCTCATGAAGTTCAACAAGGCCAAGTGCAAGGTCCTGTACCTGGGTTGAGGCAATCCCAAGCAATACATAGACTGGGCAGAGAACGGATTGAGACTTTGCCTGGGGAAAAAGACTTGGGAATATGTGTGGACAAAAAGCTCAATATAATTTAGCAATGTGCACTCCCAGTCTGGAAGGCCAGCTGCATCCTGAGCTGCATCAAAAGTGTTGTGACCAGCAAGTCAAGAGAGGTGATCCTTTTCCTCTACTCTGCCCTCATGAGACCCCACCTGGAGTTCTGCTTCAAGGTCTGGGGCTCCCAACATTAGAAAGACAAGAAAGTGCTAGAACAAGTTCAGAGTAGCGCCACTAGGTTGATCACAGGTCAAAAACACCTCTCCTATGAAGACAGGCTGAGAGGTGGGGCTGTTCAATCTGCAAAAGAGAAGCCTACAAGGAGATCTCCCTTCCGGTACAGGAGGGCTGGAGAGGGGCTTTTCACAAGGCATGTAGTAAGAAAAGGGGAAATGGCCTGAAGCTGAAGGAAGGTGGGTTAATATTGAATATACAGAAGAAACTCTATTATAAGGGCGGTGATGCACTGAAACAGATTGCTTGAGAGAGGTTATGGACTCCCCATCTCTGGAATTGCTCAAGACAGGCTAGATGGGGCTCTGAGTAACCTGTCCTAGAATAACATTTCCTGCCCATGACAAGGTCATTGTATCTAGATGATCTTTTAGGTCCTTTCCAACCCTAACCGTTTTATTTTGCTACTATACTGTGCTCTTAAATCACCATCTGTGTTCTTCCCAGATTGCTTCTGAACAACCAAGAATGTACTGAAACTTTGATAATGCTAAGGGGCAAGGTAGTTAAAAAAAAAAAAAAGACCTGGAAGACCCAAACTGGTTTGTCTTTCTCAGACCACACTTAACAGTTTGGTTCTAAAGAAAACTTGGGAGGCAGGAGGCTTAAGGCAGAGCAGATAAACACCTGTATCCTGTAAACCATAAGGAAATCAGAGCACCTTCCTGTAATAGGAGAGATTCAGTTTCAGGTCACTTTTCTGTTTGCAAGAACTTCATTCCCCATTTCCCTGCTCAAGGCCCCAAGTTTCTGGCACCATCAGGTTTCTTTTGTGGTTTCGTGGCAGGTTGACCCTGGCTGGATGCCCAGTGCCCACCAATACCACTCTATCATTTCCCTCCTCAGCTGGACAAGGGAGAGAAAACACAATGAAAGAATAGTGGTCAAGATAAGGACAAGGTGTCTTTTACCAATTACCATCACAGGCAAAACAGACTCTATTGGGGAAATTAATTTAGTTTATTACTAATCAAATCAGATAGTGTAATGAGAAAAAACCCCTAACTCTTTTCCCTCCTCCTGCCCAGGCTCAGCTTCATTCTCAGGTTTCTCCCCCTTTTCCCCTCCAGTAGTACAGAAGTAGTACTGTCTCTGCTTCTCCTTCATCCTTAGGACAAGGTCTCCTCAGTCTTCCCTGCCTCAGCATGGGTCCCTCTCATGGGAGACAGTCCTTTAGCAGCTTCAACAGTGTGGGCCCTTCCCATGGGTTGCAGTCCTTCATGCACAGATGGCTCTGGTGTGGGTCTCCCCCAGAGTCACAAGCCTCTTCAGCAAATCTGCTCCAGCATGGTCTCTTCTCTTCATGGGCCTACAGATCCTGCAAGGACCCAGCTCCACTGTGGGCTTCCCATGTAGGGACAGCCTCCTTCAGGTCTCCCCTGCTCCATCCTGGGGTGCTCTGGCTGTGGGTGGGTCTCTGCCCCTCTGTGGATCCCCATGGGCTGCAGGGGCGCAGCTGCCTCATCATGATCTGCTCCACAGGCTGCAGGGGAATCTCAGCTCTGGTGCCTGGGGCAGCTCCTCCCTCTCCTTCTTCAATCTCAGTGTCTGCAAGGCTGTTTATCTTGTGTATTCTCACTCCTCTTCCCAGTTCTGACTGTCTTTTTGGTTTTTTTGCTTGTCTCCTCCTTCTTATGTATGTCATCCCAGAGACACTACCACTGTTGGTGGTAGGTTTGGCCTTGGCCACCTGAGGGTCCCTCTTGGAGCTGGCTGATGTTGGCTCTGCTGGACATTGTGGAATCTTCTGTCAGCTTCTAACAGAAGCCTTTCCTATAGCTCGCCCTTTCCTACCAAAACCTTTCCAGGTAAACCCAAGGCTTTCACCTTTACTGCCAAATTCAAGTCCAAAACTGGACATAGGATATGCAAAGGTTGGTAATGCATTACTCAAATGCTTTTACGAAATCAGACCCTAAAACTAGTATTAGTTTCAATAGTTTTATGGGATTTTTTCCAAGGAATCTTGGTCTCCTTTTCCAGAATGGCTGGGCTAACTTTTAAGGTTTTATTCCCTCAGAAAACAGTTTGTGGCATATTGCCATAGAAATATCCACTGAGTCTTTATTACAAAGAGAGACTTATTCCAGCTCATAAATTCTGCCAATAACAAAAGCTAAATTTACTGCAGATTACAAGCGCATGGGATAAGTGGATAAATTGGATGGACATAACACTGAGGCTGGATGACTCCTGGTGGCAAAACTAGCCTAAGTCTGCAAATGAGGTGGGAGAGACATGAGAGGAAGAGAAGTCAGATTTTGTGAGGTCTTAGTGTGACTCCTTACGGCTCTACTGTGAAGCCTGACAGTAATCAGCAGGTGTTACATGACATATGCTTTTATTTCTGGATTTCCAGGTCTATGTTACTTGTTGGATCATATGTGAAGCTTGATCCTTGCCTGACACAAAAACCCATGGAATATGTGGAAAAAAAAGCACTGCTCTAAATGCTCTTTTCTTTAACTGCAGAAGTATTAAGCCCTGGGGGGGAGGGGAGGAGGAGTGTGCTCAAAAAGAGGCAAATTTCATAGTTTGCCTGTTAGCAATGGAGCACAACTCTCTTTAGGAAGTGATTTTATTTACTGTAATTTTTTTGTTCACAGCCAGAGAGATTAACTCAATTGCAGGCCTTTTAGAAGGCATTGAGCAATATTTCAGCCAAGTCAGTCAAGTCTGGTGTCCTGCAGCATGTATCAATCTATTTATAGGTGTAATCAGATCAGCAGCCTATATGTTTTTTAAACTCTTTCACACTTCAGAAGGGACTGGTAGCACCCAAACTGTGTTTTGGGGTTGGTACCCTGGTTCACACAAATCCCTTAGTTGTGCTGTGAATAGCTGGTGCTGGTCCTCATGCCAAGGACCACTCTGAATGTTCACCAGCAGAGATTACCAGTTGTGTTTCCTAACATCACCAAGACATAAGCATGGGTATTTTTGACTCAATTTGTCTCATATTTGTCCTGAACTCAGTCTTCTCCTGCTAAACGTAAAAAGCACTAGAACTAAAGCTTTGATTAAGTCCTCCCATATCTTAGAAAACTGTTTATCTTACCAAAACCAAACAGGACTGTGAAAATTTCACCTTTTGTAAGACACACTGATGAAACACTCATTACACAGGAATAACAAAAGCAACAGTCACTCCTATGTCTCTTGCACATAAATTCTTGTTAGCGGCCTTCAGCGCACTGGAAACAAACCTCATTGAAAAAAAAACACCTCTTTATCTCAGTGAAAGTGAACTCCCCTCCCAGACTGGTGTACAAAGCACCCATAAACTCATGGACATTTATCATGGCACAGATGTGACTTCAGCTTCTACCCCAAGACTGTTGAGAATTAATGCACAAATGCAGAAAGCAATATTACATGGAGACACTTTCAGTGGATCCATGAGGATACTTTCACAATTCAGCCAATTAAGTCTATGTAATGAATATGTACCAAGGAATATGAAAAGAAATCACAAAGATATCTGCATGAATAAGATTCTTTTCTTATCCCATTGTGCCATTCGAATATGAGAGATTGCGTTCAGATGATATTTATTTACTTAAAAAAAATCAACAGAATTGCTAAAAAGAGTGACATAAAAACAGTGTTATCCATCACTGAAGACATTTTGAAGTTAACTGCTGATTTGTTCATATTTACCATATTTGCTTGAGAGATGAGCTATCCTAGGGCAACAAAAGCATCTTGTGTTTTTAAAAGTTCACTTGTGTTGCATACTGGTGAGTGCCTGACATCTGCCCCTCTCTTCCAGCATTTAATCATTGCCCTTCATGTGCCCTCACATGACAAAAACAGTCCTTTTTTTCCCCCCTCACATATTTCTCAGTTTCTGTATTATCTCTAACTTTGAAAAACCTCCACCTCAGGCTGTTTTCTCTTATTTGTACTTTGGCACTGATACTATTATTGTTTTTATGAGTTATCAAGTACATGGCTACAAAATCAAGAGAAATATTTTGAGAAGAAGAGACATTATTAATTTTAAATTCCCACATTTCTTGCCAAAATTTTAATATTTACTTCCAGTAGAACAAAGCAAAAACATTATAAAACACAACAAATCCTCCACTTTTGATCTATGGGAATTTAAAAAACCTTTTTTCTCAATCTCAGTCTTAAAACCAAAAGTGATTATCAGTTTTAACCTTGAAAAAGCAACTGTGACTTGAGATAAACTGTGGTTGGTTAATGAGGTTATCTAACGTAGCCCAATGAATTTGTCAAGGCTAATGATGATCAGTATATAGGCTCAAGGGATTTTTGCATCAAAGCACAAATCTCTCTTATGATCTTTTTATTAAATTGTTACTCTGTATGATTGTTGATAATCTTCTACAAAAAATTAATTTGTAATCATCTTCTTTTGTGTTGCTGTACAGAAATAACATACTCAAGGTTGTTGCAGGTCTGTGTAGCTGAAATCTGGCTCATTGAAGGATCTGAGGACAGTATAATAAAATAGATTGATGTCACTAGAAGCATTTAATGCACTGTGAATTAAAAACACGGACAACATATTTAAGTAGAGTGGTTCAATAATTCATAATTTAGTGGACATGCAAGGGAAGAGAACTTTTTGTCTCCCCACAAAAGTCAATAGAAATGCAGATTGGAGGTCCAAATGTCAATGAGAGGAGGACATGGGAGAAAGAAGGAAAGTCAAAACTCCCCTATCGATAAGGCATATATATGCACACACACACACACACACACATATATATACACACATATATATATACACACATATATATATATATACGCTTGGCCATGAAGGGCACAAAGGGTGCAGTAACATAAAAATGAGTTTGAATAAAATATGCAGATTCCAACATGGACATAGCAAGTCTGTATATATTTGATCTAAAATACACCATGCTAAAAAATATTGTATAAAGCTATATTAAGTATTCATTTTGTAAAAATGCAACTTTCTGGTCTGTGGAATGCTTGTTCAGCCTCTGTAATGCTTTCCTGTCCACTCTCATTGTTACAAGGACTGGCCCCTCCAATATTCAAATATTCTCAAGAATCCCAACTCTGTGGGATTCTTGAGAATATTTCAGGGAATCTAAAAACAGTATGTTCACCATACTTTTATGATCTACAGCAAATTATTGCTGCCTATCCTTCAAATAAGTCACCTTTGTAAACCAAGTACAAACTACCACCATACGTGGTAATTCAAGGAACTCCTTTTCAGCCAGAAGTAATTGCTACTAACAGGCCTCCTTAGTGTAATTATTTACCATAACATCTCTGTTTACTTGTGCTGTGCAGCAGATCACATTTATGATGAAGTAACAAATCACGGGGGTTTTACTTTCTTTTTGCTGTGTAGACAGACACCAGAAGGGCTGTAAAAGCTAATATGGCTGCCTCCTGAAAAAGTAAGACAGAGGCTTTTCCATATTAACAGTGCATTCATGTCATGGGATTCTGCACAAGCATTGTACTTTCCATGACAGGTGACATAGTGACAAGAAATTTCAGAGATTTTTTAAAATTCTTAGACAGATCTCTATATAAAAGACTGGTGCATATTGCAGAAGATTACAATTTTTCTCCGTAAGCTAATAACTGGGAGATATGTATTAAAAGTGTCATCTAGTATTCACAGAGTGATAGAATTTGGCATTTTTCTGACTATTGCATTTTCTTACTTACTAGTTTTGATTTAAAGGGTAGTTTTCCCAAATTATACTCTCTGTTTTTACAATTTTCAGCTTCAGGTTCATGCTGAAATTTATTTTTCTTAAGGAATCTGATTGTACTGAATTGAAAAGTCATAAAAATCTAAAAAATTTTTTTACATTCATAAAAATATCACACTTTTAGATACAATTTTTTTAGGCCCCTTGAGGACTCAGAGAAATTGCTGGCATAATTGAGAAAATTGTGAATCTCTCTCTTTTTTTTTTTTTAATAGGATAAAACACACTTATAGAACAATGAAACAAGGGGGTTTGAGTGTGTGTAATACACACTGCAAGTCATTAGTTTGAAAAGTGCCTGCCACTGATGGAGGGCTGTAACTTTGCTATCTATAATAATTTTCCCCATTATTCTGACAGACTTAATCTGCTCAAATCTGATATGAGAGCAATATCATGAAAGATAGGTATCAAGAAACACAGCAAATTTAAGAAAAGTATATGCAAACATTCAATTTAGCTGTCTGTCATCTGTCTGATAGGAGTTAATTTACTGTCTATGTGTTACAGAGCAGATAACAACACATCCTGTGTAGTCTGATGCATTTTTGGGGCAGAATCCAAGAGTGTGTCATCACTAGAGAATGTGCCCTTTCCAGAACTGCCAGTAAAATAAGACATACACAGAAACCATCTGAACATGTAAACAAACATGGTAGTGTTTTTGCAGGGAATTGGAGGAGGGTTCTGGCTGATTACGACATTGTTGGTAGTGCTATGTTGAAGTCATGGGTGGAAGCAGTTATGGACCACAGCTTCTGAGAAATATGTTCTTTTTCTCCTTAGGCAAAATTTCCTTGCATCTGTGGAAGTTTGGATGAAAAAACAAAGTATGTAAAGGTAGTTATAATTAGCTCAAATATCGTTGGTGACTATAAAGAAAGGCTCTTTTCTCTGGCTTCTTATCTGAGATGAGGGAAGTGACTGTATGTGAATGAAAATAGTATTCCTAGCTTAATCATTTTTACCTGGAAGATTTTACAGATGCTATTTACTGGAAAAACAATTTTTTTTAAAAAATGAGTGTTGCAATTAAACACAAACCTTATAAACTTCTGGGTAAAATTTGAGAACATCTACAAAGCTATGCACAATACTGCCTCCTACTTTATCTTCAACGATGCAGCTATTTGCATGTACAGATGCTTGTGCCCCTACTTTGGTCCTGCTTACCTTACCAGTACTGGATCTGATAAGGTATAGTGACAGTATCTACTCTCAGTGCTCTGTTGTCGTTACATGTTTTGCACATCCAGAATTCCAGAATGGCAGAGAATTTTCTACATTGCCTCTATGCCATGGACAACAGCACTTAAGTCTCAGTTTGAGCCTACAGAGAGCTTGCAAACAAGATTAGGTAAAACAACTTTGCTTGAAGGGGATGCCTTTGATACACAAATATCCTGTCAGTATTCTTTTCATCTCTCAGCTCACTTCTTTCAGACTCTTATTCTGCCCTCTTCTTTTCAACCTAACATGAAAATCCTAGCCAAAAATGGTTGTCTCACAAAACCTAGCCTGATAATGAGAATTGCTACAAGAGGTGATGATCCAGACAGCTCTTGATGCTATGACAATCTGTGTGTGCAGAAGCCAAACGTTTGAAGCCCAACTTCCTTTTTCGGCATTTCCTCAGTAAGTCACTGGCACCTGCAATATCTTGTCTCCTCCTTATTTTTGCATGCAACATTATACAATCACATGCACAGTGATCTAGTAAAAAAAATTTTCCATAATACCCTCCTCCTCATACTGGAGTATGAATTTCCTGCAGCACATCTGTGCTGCATGTCAGAAGACATATGGCACTCATGTTGCTTTTTGCCTGGGTAGTCTTTTCCAAAATTGCCTACATATCTTTGCTCTGCATGATGTTTCTTATTTCTTATAAGTGTGAAGGGAATTCACTACTTTCAAATTTCCAGTTTGAATCAATGTTGCATTTTGCAAGGGTTTTGGCAGATTTTATCATCTTGGCCCACTAAAAATGAAAGGTGGCTTAAATAATTATCTCCTTTCCCTTCTTTTATTTATCTGCTTTTCTATTATTAGGTTTTTGATACTGGATTACCTGCTTTTATGGATTTTTTTTTTCTAACCCTTCCCTCTTCACATCCTCCAAAAGGAGGAAAAGGCCCTTTTCACTAAATCCTGTAAATCCCACTGTTTTTGTCACCGCTTTCTCCTGGTTAGTTATTTCACACCCCTGTGCTAACATCTTCTTTCAGTTTGTTATTTTGCAATCTCCGTTACAGACCAATCATAGCATCTTAGTCAAAAATCTTCTCTTCCTATTTGCCTGCAGTGGTATGTCTTGTCCTTCCAATTCCATTACTAGTTTTGGTCTTGGTTTTTAGCTCTCTTTCAAAGTTCCCCTTCACTCTGACTTGCAAATCACTTTTCTCCTCCTCTTCTTCTCATGAGAAATTCTGCTCTTGATAGAGAATTCAATTCCTGTTAAGCAAAGAAGCTGTGGATAATATAGTGGCCTCTATAGGTACTAATGAAGGAAGATTAGACCCTTTCATATATACAGAAAAACTACAGGGTCAAACATAGTGGAAAATTATGACATTTTCTACTACAGATAAAAACACAGTGAAGGCAGAGAAAAAGGTGGGGTGGAATTTTCCCAAGGTTTGAGTTTGCAGGTATTGCATTTTTGCATATGGCTGTATCTGTACAGATGTCTAGCTCTTCCCCTACGGACCTCCAAGGTATCCTTTTTCTCCATGTGTCTCAGTGTACAGGGTAATTTGGGTTTTTACTTCAACAAACTACAAAGGCAAGATTGGTGAAGACGTAAGGTTTTTCAACCCTGAAGCCACTAACAAACAATCTAACTAAAACAAAGCTCTAAGACATGCAATAAACATGTTGTAGTTTTGTCATAGCAGCATTTGGAATACAATGCAGGATTAAGGTTCTGAGGAAAAGGGAAATATTTCTAAGGTTTCTTGGCATTTTTAGCAAAAACTGAACTTGGGGTAAAAGACAGAGATCTTTCTGGTTTAACATTAAAGATGTTGAATGTTCAACCTAAAATTAAGGAAAGGAATCATAGTGAGGAGGTACATGAGGGCTTAAGAAATTATGGCTCTGAATTGTCATACTATGTTGAATATTAATAATACTGACAACTAATGCATGTATGTTCATGCATGTAGGCACATAAGTGTGCATGTTCACAGATCAATGCTATTCTGAATTTGTCTTGACTGGCTGACACCTTATTGAAATGAATACTGCATTTTTTATAACCAAAATTTCAAATATGGGACCCAAAGAAGGTACTGAATCACAGCCTGTGGGAAAAATTAGTTTTGCTGTTTTGCAGGTTTTGCTTCGGTTTTGTTGAACCCGGTTTAGTTCATGTTGCTGTTATGAGGAAATGATTGTTTATATCTCTCATCTTGTGTGTATTGGAAAATTGGCAGCACTACCTTGTAATTCATCACTTATTGTGAGTCAGGGGACAATGTATTTTCAACTTCAGGGCAAAGGATTATACAGAGTCATAAAAGCAAAATATCACATCCCTCTGAGCTGAATCAACCTAATAACAGAGGTATTATACAACTTTGCAATAATATGCAGCCGAATTAGCGGGTTCTCATAGCCCTTAAGTTGTATAAAGGATTTTTTTTATTTTATCTGTTTAGATTTTATTCAGCCAGCTGATGAGTCATGGTCAGAAACATCCCCTGTGAAAAGGAGGTTTTCTGAGAGCGCAGTGCTTGGTGAAGGGAAATAGAATTAACTTAGTTATTTTTTACTTTAAGTTGCTGTGTGTTTGCATTCAACTCCACACAGTAACAAAGCCAAGATACAGTATGCAGCAACGACACTCCTCTTCAAAGTTCACAAAGCAATTATGTAGTACTTGTATTGTCTGCAAACTTTACAGAGGTAATGCAGACAAGGTTTTACCCTGTCTATGTAATTATCCTACTCAAGAGCTAGGGTTTGGCACTTTGCAAAGCCCAGATGCCAGCTTCTGAATGTATGACCCATCACATAATTTTCATAAACTTGAAAATATTTCAAATTCCTAAGGGAAGTTAATATTAAGACACACCAAGCAGTTCATCTTGAACCTTGTATTTTCTATCTTGGTGTGGGTGACCAGCTGGTTTGGGAAGCACAGAACTTACTACTCCCTCATCTGAACAGCATATTAATGTTGTAAACTACTTGATTATAAGCTAATTATACTCTACTGAAATAGATTTAAGTTGCTTAATAAATATGAATTTGATTCAATTTAATGTTCAATAATAATTGAATATTAAATATTCCATTTTGATTGTCAATTGTTTAAAGGAAAGAACAATATCTTTCTACAATATTTATGTGCAAATCATTAGTAGGTGCTAGCAAATACCAACAGTTCAAATGAATGAAGGTTCTGAGATTTGAAGAGTTACAATTCAAGCTAATGGCAATTATGACTCAGGAAATGTGTATTACAGGCAAACTTTAGGTTTTCTCTTTAACGACACATACAATAATAGAAAAAATATTATTACTTAGATAGCTCTGACAAATCTAATAAGAATCTCATGTCTGGAAAAGAAATTACCCTACTCCCCTTCATATTATTTCCTTTAGTTTAAGGAAAAAAAGTTTAATTCTGTTCTAATCTTTTTTTCTCTCACTTTCTATGCTAAGTGGAAATAGAAATCACAAGACCTGTTTTCTTCCTGCAAACATGGTATACCATTTCTTACTTCACATCTGGTAGCGTGAGTGGAAGAAATCCAACATCCTTTCCACCAGCATGCAAAGCAAGTTTATTTCTTTCTCATTCACTGTCCCTGCCAAGCTGATTGTAAAGGACAGAAATATATTTTTTTAAAAAATCCCTTAACTTTCATCCTATAACATTTTTTCAGCAGATCTAGTCACATACATGTAACAAAAAAGTTACTCATTTTTACAATTAATAACTATCTTTTTTATTTACTTTTGAAACCATTGTTCTTCTTAGTAGAGTTTTGGAGATTCTGGTGGAAGATTTTATCTCTCTTTCACCCATACCTGACATTTATAGGAATGTTTAATGAAGTAGGGGACAAAGTAGCCTGGCTCCCTGCTGCTCTCTGTGTTGCTCTTGCCAGTGCTTTCCGAGCCTCTATTAAGAAACAGCTGAACTTAGCTAAACCTGCAGCTACCAGCAGGGTTTTTGCAACCTCTTTCTTGGAGTTAGCCATTAAACTGAGGAAGATGTTGGCCACTGGGGAGAAATAAGAACCTCCATGTACACGCACCTATGTGCCCCTGTGCATAATAAAGAACTTGGCATAGAAAAACCCTCCACACATTTCCTCTATCTCTCAAGTGCGAGCAAAGCTATCTTTGAGACACAAAGTCTCTAGGCTGCATTAACGTTTTAAGTCATCCTGTCACTAATGGAAAAGAAACAGCAAAGCAAAGGCCTCTTCTGTTTTGTCACAAAAGCACAAGGCACTGAGTATGCTGGTGGAAATTACCATAACTGCATATTACTGAGCCAAAAATAACAGAAACTCTCCATTTTACATCCCATCTGACTTTAATATAAGCAGCTCAGGTTTCTGTAGGGATTATACTTTGTTTAGTCTCTGATAGAAGGCTAGTATTTAAGTAAATAGTAACCAGAAGGATGTCAATCAGTTTCACCATAAAATAGTGCATGGCAAGCTAAATCAGGAAATTCTTTGCTGCTCACTGAAAACTCTGGCCGACTTTTTGTGATTTCCCTTGTTAATAAAGTAGTGATTGAAATAATCTTGTGTTCAATTAAGTGTAACATCATGAAAGATCCTTAATAAAAGCAAGAAGAAAATGAAGTACCATATTAAAGGTCATAAGTTTTCCAAATATAGGTACTCATATTGAGCATTAAGTGTCCGTTAACATGCTGCTCTAAGACCATAAGCTCGTGCACACATGCTCTTCTAAAGAGCATGTGTAAAGAGCAGCAAAAGGACATTTTGCAGCACAAATTCATATTAGTCTGAGATAAAAAAGCAGGGCTATTTTATAATGCCTGCTTGTGTAGCCCAACCCAAATTACACCCTAACTTTTCTTTAACAAAGTTCAGAGAGTTTCTCACCCTTTTCTTTTTCCCTGCTTGATTCCAGTGAGTGCTGGAGGCCTTGGACACAGAGAACTCTCACAGCAGCTGCAGTACCAAGGGGCTGAGAGCAAGGGAGGTTGGCAGGAAGGCAGGTGAGGAAGGCATTAAGGTTTTGTCTACGGCATGAAACATGTGGGCCATTAAGTGTGCTGGCAGCAAGGAAAGAGTTAATTTTAGGAAGGAGGAGGGTTTAGACCTGGACTGGTTTTAGTCTTACAGTATTAATAACAAAATATTTTACCTACAGACACTTCTTTTGGTGTTCTTCTGCTTATTTCTACAAGGTTCACATTGGTTATGTCTACATATAAAATACTTTTGCAAGTATATTACTTCAGCTCACAGGTTTGTGTCCACCAGTTAGACCATCAAAATCTTAAATTCTCACTCAGCTTAGTGCATTCAAGGAAGTCCTTACAAATTCTCCTGGCAAAACCCATGGTGTTGCCAGGACAAGCAGTGTCAATAATTGAAGAGTTAGTTACAAGGTCTGAAGGCAGGCTAGCCCCACTGGTCCTGCAGCCATGGATAATTTGTTGAGGAGGGAGCACGTGTCACATCAGCCAAGGCCAAGAGGAGAAGGAAGGTGAGAGGTCAGATTTCATTTAGCCAATGTGAACTGATTCACTAATAAGAGAGCTGAGTTAGCCAGCTGCTCACAGATGAGAATAAACCTGAGCCTCTCTCTCTCTGGGACCCAAAGTACCCCTGCAAAACTATTATTTCTCACAGCTCATATTTACAGGGCCTGTGTACCCACAATTAACAGGTGATGGAAGAATGAGGAGCACAGCCATAAGCCAGCAATGATTTTTGACAGACACAGATTTTGTTTGAGCTCTGATAGTAGATGACATAGCTCCTATTAGGACATTGTCCTGGAAGGTAGTGAGGCATTCAGAATTATTTCTGTAGCCTGTGCAGAACTTGGGCTTATAGTAATTTTATTAAACAGATCAAAGAGCTCCCCAGCAGAATCAAGTGACTCTATATTCTACTTTCTGAAGTTCAAGGGAGCAAGAAAAAGAAAAGAAAATTCTTTCTTAAAAGTGTCAGGATGCAGGTCTCATTAGGTGTCTTGTGGAAGCTGCCCCAGAACTGTGTTGCATTCCTCACTCCCAGCTTGAAATCTGAGTAACCCTCTCTGCAAAATCTTTGTTGAATCTAAAACAAAGCCAATAACTTCTGCTAAAGTTTATACTTGGTAGAATAAATAGGTTGTGATGCAAGTATCTGAATGCCATTTCTTAAAAGTTCTTTTGCTTGAACCATGTCTGTTTTATAATGGTCTTTGAATACTCTAAGAATAATGATCTTTGTTTTTCAATATAACATTCAAACATCTAAAACATTGCTCAAGTTACAAATTAGGTACAGCGGGTTCAGCAGCACTCAGGAGGCCAAGGTTGCTGTGTGTAACTTCTGAAATTAAACCAGGAAGGAAATCTGCAGTTTCACCCTGAGAGAGAGCAGGACTGTCACATGTTGTGTCTGAGCCTTGGAAACAAGAGTTGGGATGTTACAGAACTGTGTTGAAAAGAAATTAAACCTTACATATAGACCATTCCCCCTAAGAGAGCAACTTTATGGGTCATCAAAGAGCTTGCTGTTAAATGCAGAGTTTGAAATGCCTCTGAACTAAAGAACTGCTTGCTGTTGAAACTACTGTACATGAAATGACCATGTACCTGCACATAAATAAAATCATGAATTACAAGATGGATCATATTTTGGTAATGAGTTGCTTGGTAGAAATATTATCATGTAAAAGGACATGCAAAATATTGTCCCAGTATTTCCCAGCAAACCAATATACATAACTTTCCTGCAATTATGAGGCAAGAATACAAATTCTGTAACTTTTTGGGGCTATATTGTTAGTTTTAGCTTTCATTTCACAATCTGTTCTTCAGAGGTCTTTGCAGTGTAACAGTGTTTTGCCCTGAACACAGGATAAAATTTCCGCTATTAGCAAAATCTAGTAAATTCTTTATAGGACTATTCTGTAATTAGTTTTCAAGTTTTTAATTACAAAAATCAGTTTCTACAAATAAAGCCTCTTTTTTTTTTACTTTGATGAATGAAAGACTGAAATAATCATGTTACATGATTTATCAAGTCTTCCTTAATATTTCCCCTTCATCATCTTCCCATTGCTCAATGCTATTTGCCAACAATTTCCAGTTAGAATATTGTGCCAAAGACTGCTGATGCTTACTGTGCTTGTGGAGACTATTTTGTGTTACTACATTAACAAGTGGCTTCAGCAGTTGTCACCTCCTTGGAAACACTAGACTGCAAAAACAGCTGGATCTTTTGTGTTGTTCCAGCTCCACCTTATCCAGGATTTCCTTCCAGGACAGACTCAAGTTGGTCATTTGCCTCGTGGGACTTTTTAGCAAAATAAAAAAAAAAAAAAAAAAAAAAAAATATATATATACATATATATATATAAGGCTTTCTGAATATAACATGATCAAGAAACCTTCCCTGGTAGCATCCAATAATTTTGTCATTCCATTTTCTCAGATCAAGGGAATCTATCCTTAGCTGTTTGGATAAAAATGTGCATGCTTCTATGATTCTCACATAGGGTCTGAGCATAGAAAGCTCTGACAAAGCTACCTGGGGAAAACTTACTTGATGTCAGTTCCTGTTGTGTAGCCATGCTCTTGGTTTCAGAAATCTTGCCCCCTTATTATGAGTCTTACCTGCTTTCAGATGACTATGCAAACACATAAAATCTGAAGAAATACTGAGATGAATGAGAGCAAAGTGGCATCTGGAGTGTACAGTTTGGAAAATGTAAAAATGCAAGGCACACACAGCAAGGCCTGAGTACTTGCAGCTTCCAGCCAGAAGCACTCAAGATTTCAAAGTCAGAGTCTGCATTAAGAAGGTGCATTTAACCCCTTTGGAAACACCTGGGATCCAGCAGAAGTCCTGATTCAAACAGCTCCTCTCTTTCTTCATTGACTGCATAATAAACTCTTGAGACTCATGAGATTGTGTCACTGAACAGGAGACGAGCAGTTAAGTAATGTTGCTTAAAAACAATTTTTTGACCAAACAAAGCAGTGAGACTGATGGAAGCACAAAAAGATTTGTGCCATCGTGGCTGGTACAGAATAAAGACAGTACATTCATCTATCTTTATCTGTACCTTCAGCTAACAGAAGTAGGGATTATCACCTACTTCTGGCATCACACAGGCAAAACACTCACTTAGCATTTAGCTGTCACACCTATTTTTTCAACAGAATATAAAGGATCCTTGTGTGAAAAGAAATCTAGGGACACTTCATGTTTGCATTTGCAAATAGATTAGCAATAGTCATTTTCATGGTCTTTCAGAATGTTAGTTTTTGACAGTATATGGCCAATGATTGTGTTATAATTAATGTTCTTTCCTATGACTTATCACATTAAACTGAAATATTTAGTTATGGATATGTTCATTATGCCATGAATTGTTATGCAGTATTTTATTTCATGATACTAATTCTTAATTACTCTTTATTTTACATTCCTTCATTAAGAATAATTATACACATTAGGAGTGGAAAATAAATATTTTCCTTTGTGAAGGACAACTGTCTTGTATTTTCACTTCTTCTGTGCTGATGTTTAAAAATTGCAGATTAGTCCACACAATAAACAGTGCAACACTGTCAGCATACCAAGAACAGTAGCTATTCTTTAAAGCTTATCTTGTCTGCCTACTTAAGTGTTGAATAACAGCAATTTTAGCCTTATGGAGATATTTAAAAAGCAACAGTACAACAGTACAGAGGTATGCCTTAAGAAATTAGGGTGTTTCAGTCTGGAAAATAAAATACTGTCAACTGCACCCATAACTTCTTAGATAGGAATGGTCATTTAGTAACAGTGACCAGATGATATCTCAGCTACTAATGTATCTTCACCACATCATTATAGTCTAAAATAATGCACCTTAATCTTTAATAATTAATTATAAGCATCTTGAATTTTTAAAGATGCATACACACATACATACATAAACAATACAAAGATTACTGAAAGAGCCTAGCACTGCAAACTGTCCATAGCTTTTCCAACAGGATAGCATAAAAATGCCATGAATGGAAGGGTCAATGTAATTTCATCTTTTTGAATACCTGATCTAAAGCTCATCAGAGTCTTTGGAAGTCATCTTAGAACATTCCAAATACTTAGTTATATTAGCAATTATTTTTGTTAATAGATCAAGATTAAAAATTCAGTTAATACTTGCCATTGGTAGCATGTACATAAATATAATGTCTATCTATCTGTGAGTAAAAGTTATTCTGCACTAAAGCTTCTTCAGTGAACACTTACCTTTCAAATATTTCTTTTCAGATAGTGCAAGGCACTTAAAGATCAGCTTTAAGTGCCTTGCACTATCTCACTAAACTCAGCCAACAGACCTGAGCACACAGATAAACATATATAAACTCATATACATACACAAATCATTACTGCATCTTCAGTGCTTTGGCATACCACAGGATTGTTGTCGTGCAAGCCTGAGTGAAATGTAATGACAGAATAAGTAAAGACAGCCCAAGTTAATCACCTAATTTCTTGATGAGCTATTGAACATTCTTGTAATAAGGATGAGAAAATGAGTAACTAGTGCATCAGAAGAACATTCTCCTGATTTGCTTCTTTCCATGACACTATAAACACCTCTAATTTCTTCAGAAAAAATGGTTGTTGTATGTCTTGTTGTTAGAGCCATCAAATCTAAGCTCTTATGAATAGATTTGTGTTATGTATAGTCATATTGCTTCATACATGTTCACTCTAAAATTCACACTCTCATTCATAAAATCAACACACATTGATTAAAAAATTAATATAAACATTTCCATTAGCTTCACCTCCTGCGGACCATATTTGTCCTATCCAGCAAGAATCCTAAATTCCAGTTACATAGATTAAATTGTATGTTGCACTGCTAAAACATAGGGGGCCTTTGCTTTGTTATGCAATCTTTCTAATATTATTTGACTTGAATACCAATTAAAATGCATGTGCTTTCAATACTGTTATAATCCATTGAATTTTTACCTGATATTAATGATAATTGTCTGCAAGTTATCAATAAGTACTAAGAACTCCCAGCTCTCTTGTTACTTACTTGGCTACTTCCAAGCCAGATAACCATCTCTCTTATAGCTTGAACACTCAGGAATTTCCTACCTGGTTGCTTCTAGGAGCTCCTTAGGAAGGTAATGATGAAGAGCTGGGTAGCAATCAGAGGCACCCGTCTGCCACACAGAGCAGCTAATGGTTCCCTCTGGACTGTAGCCTCCTGAGCTGTAGACTGCATTTCCTCCACAGCTCCTGTAATAGGAGCTTTATTGGGGTTTTCCCTGACTTTTGTGGTTTAGGAATGGTATTTAGTGGCCCCTCCACCAGGACTCCAAAACCACAGTTCCTCCCTCTTTCTTCCACTCCTCCTCTCTTCTGCCCATGGGTGGCCAGAGAGGAGAACTGGAGGCACAAAAGGCAAAGCTGACCAGTTGAGATAAGAACAGTTTACTGGAAACAGCAATAAGGAAAAAAAAAACCAGTAACAGCAACAATATTAATAATGAAAGCATAAAAAAGACAGAGTGTGGAGCTCAACCCACCCACAGCCATGCCACCCAAATTGCTCCCTCTGGCTGGGACCGGTATTACCCCACCGCTCCATCTGCCAGGCTAGCTCCACTGGAAAGGAATGCCCTGGCAATGATTTGAAATAGCATTGAATAATATTTGGGTCATGGCCACACCCATACTGTTCTAGGCTCCTCCCCCTTGCAGGTACTTCAAAATTTTAATCCTGTCCGTGGTTAAAGACCTTGACAACGACTTAATTCAACTGGGAAGTATCAGATGAAAAAGCACGTATTATGCTAGAAAAATACTACCTTTCTTACCTGCATACATTCTCTGAGTTTAGAAGGGAAATTAAGCCTACATTTAATTGACTGTTTCTTGATTGTTAAACTTGCACATGCTATGTTTCAATTTCCGGTGATCATCATTTATAATTTAGCGTGCCTTTCTCCTACGTCAGTAACACAGATTTACTAATGCCTGCATTATACAGCTTGTACCATATTTAATTAGGAAACTTTATCTGATTGTTAACACAGTGCATTATGTAAAGAGCACAGCACATTAAACTATTGAGTTCCTATTCAACAACCCACCTAGAAATGCTCCATCCAATGTTACAAAATTTATGACTGCAATAAGTGACTAGAAAGAGTCATTAAAAGGCTGTACATTTCAAAACTGTGAATGCACTCACACTGCAAGGTATGAAATATATGTTCTGGAAGTTCTGAAAGAAATGTACATTTCCTCTAAAATCATTATAGTACTTTTCTTTCATAGATGTTGCAACTATAAAAGATCTATTAATCTCTAAGAAAGGATGTAGGAGAGAGGAATCCTGGTCAGTGTCTGATGAAGGCAAGATTTTGTTCAGCATGAGAAAAGAAAACATATTCTTTGTACAAGCTAAATAGATTACTCTTCCAAAGCAGGAATATGTACTTTTTTAAATAGGTCCAGACATGAGAATCTACAATTATACTTAATTGTATATCTTATTGCACATAAGTGATAAAGTTTTCAGATAGTGAATATTGTGGTCTTGACCCACTAAAGATTAATCATGTAATATCTGCCCGGGCTGTGAGTTAAAAGTCCTGGTAGTCAGTGTGATTTATTTTAATGAGACATTGGTGGGTTTAAAATTAAGGTAAACCTGCTAATAGGATTGTTAAGGTCAGTGAAGTTATCCCTGACTTCAGGCTAACTATGTACTTAATAAGCTGGCTGACTCATATTCTACATCTAAAATTTGATATTAAATTGGACTCATGAACACATTTTGTCAATGTCTCTTAAGGGTTTATGTACATGTTAAAATTATTACAATTAGAAATTATTGTATTTTGGGGACATAAAACAACTTGTCCTAATGTAGAAGAAAGAATAAAAAAACTAGCGGCAAAGAAGATGTAGGAGTCCCCCAGCTGTAAAGGGCCATTATATTGTAACAGACTTTTCTTTTTAAAAATGGTCCATATTTAATGATTTTTCTATATTTTTTCCAAAAAGATTTTTTTTTCCTTTCATCATGAAAGCCACTAATGACATATTGCAGCTGTGTTTCCATTTTTACATGAGTATTCTGCTCTGCCTTTTTTTTAATATGTCTTATTTAAAATCCTTTGTTACTGCAGTTATCTGAGAAAGAGAGTATTTTTTTGGGGTTTGCGTTTTTTTTAAAGGCTGTGATTCATTCCTCACTATGAGAGGGAAAGTCTTGGAAGCACTAATTTCAATTCCAAAACCAAGGGAGACAAGAAGAATAATCTTTGTTTCTTTGGGAGCATGCTATGGAGGTAGCAGCATGGCCTCCTGTGCTGCAGTGCATGTGCTTGAGCAAGGGCAGAGGAAGGAGACAGACTAAGAGGAAATAAAAAGACAAAAGGTATAAGGATTAAGTTTTAGGCAAGATGCAAGACTTTAGGAGCGAATAAATGGAGGTGATGCTCGAAGGGTTGCACTTTCTTCTTTTGTGACTAGAAGGGAAACCATGAAGTGAATAGATATGTTGATAGCTAGGAGGGAATAACTGATGTGCACTTGAGCGCATCCAAGGCAGAGCACATCTTTCCTGGAAGCCTAAACAGACTTAGCCTGAGATAGTGGAGCTATTAAAAGTATCACTGTACAAGCTGACAGCTGGGTAACAGCTTTATAACCAGACTGGCAGAGCTGGCTTGCAGCTTCACAGAAAATGTGGAAAGCTATAAAGGCAAAATTCACATCCTGACAAAAGCACGGGAAAATCCAGTATTTCTGACAATTTTTACCAAAGTAAATTGATTTCTTTGTAAAAAGCTTTCCTTTTAAGTAAGGCTGGAGAGCAGGAGGGAAATACCACCATGGATTCTGAAACACACATCTTATTTTGGATACCTGCATCCAAGTCATTACTACAGGGCCGGTTTTAAAATAAGTTACATTATCCTTCCTCTTGTGGGGAAAGCCCCATACAAACTTAATCTACACAGTGAGTTTCCTACCAGGGATATGCTCAAGCAATACAGGCAAAGCAATAACATAAGTGATTACTTTTTTCTTGGGAGTTTAAGATGAGAGCCCTTTTGGTAAAAGTAATGAGCCTTTCCTGCAATGTAAGTGCTCAAAGGACATAATAAAGTTCATTCACTTTCAAAGTTTAATTTTAAAGTGCTGCATTTTAATTTAAACACAGTTTTCCTCTTAGTTATGCTAACCTGTTCCAAGTCAGATAGTGCTGTTTAAGAATAATCAAATTTCTGCTCCTCTTCATGAGGATTTCCATATGTATGTTGAACAATATAAAATCATTTCATGAAATTATGTTATTTGCTTACATTTATTAAAGTTGGTACAACATTGTGGCTTATAAAACAGCAAGGAGAACTAGAAACCTTCTGAAGCAGTTAGGGATAAACATTGATAAATATGTCACAGCTAATTGTTAAAATTTACTATGTAATTAAGAATTTTTACATTCCACAATAGATCAAATAAACAGGACATCCCAAATTCAGTGGAATGCCCAGTGGCTTAGCAGGTTGTATGGGCAGATCTTCAGAAACATCTCACAATCACAACAAACTGTGTGTGTTCCTTCAAATTGATGACCATCGAGTACCCTCAAAGTCAGTTGATGTTTATAATCAAATACCTTTCCAAAGAAAGAAACAAAAAGCTCGATATCTCTCCATTGTTAACAGGCTGAAATCTGGGTAAGCTAACCAGGCTCCTTCAAGGGAAAAACCATAATTTAGGCTCGAAGATGAAATCGAGCTGTGATCAAACTTAGTGAAGTGTGACTGGACAGTCTGGAATAGAGGACAAAAGCATTTCAAATTGCATCCTGGTTGTAACTTACTTTTAAATTGGCATTTTTTCATCTGGTTTTGCCCTGATGCTTTTTATAGTAGAAACTGCAAGAAAACAATGAAGAGTAGCCTTTTTTTCAATATAACCAATTTTCTTCTTATATGCCAGGAAGGGCTTTATATTTTGTATATTCTTGAGACTACATTTTCAAGGCTTTGAATGTTTTGATTTGTGAACATTTTTCAAGATTGAAAGATCTGTGATACTCTGAAAGGATTGATGTTGACCATAGTAAAACGTGTCTGAAAGGAAGAGATTGGATGAAAAATACTTCTGAAACACAAGAAACTTCAGGTTGATCAGTCCCCAGCCTGTGCTGGTCCTTGGAGTTATTCCTCCCCATTTGCATGATGCTGCACTTGCTGTTGTTGAACCTTATTACGTTTCTCTCTGCCCAACTCTCCAGCCTGTCAAGGTCCCACAGAATGGCAGCAGAGCCTTCAGCTGTATCAGCCACTGCCCTCAGTTTTGTATCATGAGCAACCTTGCTGAGGGTGCATTCAATCCCTTTGACCAGGTCATTGATAAACAAGTTGAAAAAGACAGCACCCAGTATTGATCAGTGGGGAATGCCACTGACTACAGACCTCCAACTCGATTCTGCTCAACTGATCAAAACCTTGTCCGTTCATTTACCGAGCTTACCTATGAGGATGTTCTGGGAGACAGTGTCAAAAGCCTTGCTGAAGTCAAGGCAGACAACATCCACTGCCCTTCCTTCATTGTCCCATCCTGCCATGTCATCATAGAAGGCTATCAGATTGGTCAAGCATCACTTCCCCCTGGTGAATCCATGCTAACTATACCTAATTGCCTTCTTCTAAATGCTTGGTAATAAATGACCTTCAGAATGATCTGCTCCATCACCTTTCCGGGGGCTTGAGTTGAGGCTGGCCAGTAGTTTCCCTTGACCTCCTTCTAGCCCTTCTTGAAGATGGGAGAAACACTGGCCTTCCTCTAGTCCTCAGACACCTCCCCTGTTCTCTGTGATTTTTCAAAGATGATGGAGAGTGGCAGAGTACCAACATCTGCAGCTCCATCAGCACCCATGGGTGCATCCCATCAGAGCCCACAGATTTATTGGTGTTAAGTCTACCTAGCTGACCTCTAACCCAACCCTCTATGACCAAGGGGAAGTCTTTCTTTCTCCAGCATTCTTCTCTTACCTCTGAGGTCTGGGACTGCTGAGAGCCATCCTCAGAAATAAAGACTAAGGCAAAGAAGGCAAATAATTCCACCTTCTCTGTGTCTTCCACTGCGAGGACACCCATCTGATTCAGCAGCACCTCAACATTATCCCTAATCTTCATTTTGCTGCTGGTACACTTGTAGAATCCCTTCTTATTGTCCTTGAGGTACTTTGCCAGTTGCAGTTCCAGGTGGGTCTTGGCCTTCCTCATTTCATTCCTGCATATTTTGACAATGTTCCCATAGTTTTCCTGCATGGCCTGTCCTTTTTTCTACAGCCCATGGATTTCTTTCTTGCCTCTGAGATATACTAGGATCTCTCTGTTCATCAATGCAGGTCTCCTACTCCTTTTGCCCAATTACTTTATCATGAGTATACATTGGTCTTGACCTTGGAGAAAGTAGTTCTTAAAAACTGACCATGTCTCTTGGACACACTTTTCTTCTAGAGCCATAACCCATGGGATTCCGCTTAGCAGGTCCTTGAAGAGGCCAAAGTTAGCTTTCTGGAAATTTTGGGTTCTAGTCCTGCCTATTGATTTGCTTCCCCTGTGCAGGATCCTGAGTTCCACCATGTCATGTTCACTACAGGTGGCCTGTAATAAACATCCACAAGTGTCACTCATATTAACCTGTCCCTTAATTCTCACCCATAAACCCTCAAATCATGTGTCTGTCCCAGGGTAGACCTCTATATATATATTCCAGCTGCCTTTCACATAAACAGCCATTCCACCACCTCACCTCTCTGTCCTGTCCTTTCTATAAGGACATAGTCATCCATGACAATATTCCAGTCATGGGAGCAGTCCCACCCTGTCTCTGTAATTGCAATGTGATCATGGCCCTGTGAGAGCACAGAGGCTTTCAGTTCTTCTTGTTTATTCCCCATGCTGTGTGCATTTGTGTACAGGCACTTCAGAAAGGTAATCAAGCAACCAGGTTCCCTAGAAAGAAATATAATAACATCAGAACTTTTCCTGCTGTTTTCCTCTGAAACCAAGTTCTGAGGAAATTTACCTCACTCCAGAAGCATTTGCTCCTTAACAGATTTACTCTTTATAAAAACTAGCATATGGAGTTAGAACAAAAAAGCCATTTGCCTCAATATCCTGTCTTAGACAGTGATTGGTTTGCTTAGGGAGGTATATAAGAGATGGAGAATGCATAGAGGATAATATTTCCCCTGGTACTCCATCTTGGTTTTCAGCAATTAGGTAGTGACTTCCTGATCTGGAGATCATATCTACACCATCATTCTCCATCACAACTGATACAAATACCACTCAAGAAATCATCCAGTCCATTTCTGTTGAGTTATAGTGGTTTTAACATTGGTGCTAAAGGAATCCAGTTTGTGGCCTCATACAACCTACTACCAAGGAGAATGGTTCCACAAGCAAAACAATTCTTCCAGTTCATGCACTTTTTCATGAGTCCTGAAGGAAGAGAGCAATGTAAAAGTAAGGGGCCTCTGAAAATGGAGTTTGAAAGAAGGAGCTGACAAAGTTAAATACTTACAGATGATTTGCATATTGTATTGCAGTAGGAAAGGCTTAAATAAGGATGAAAACAAGACAGAATGGAAACAAAAGGTTTTTTGCTAGAAACAGAAAACCATCTTTCAAATTGCTGAAATCATGCATGTTCTAATTAATATAACAAAGGTCTTAATAAAAATTCAGGCATATCAATTGAAATGAAAACCAGTGCAGACCTAAACCAGAATTTGAAGCTAATACTAAGAAGATAAAATGAAAACTAGTACTAAATCCTTCACACACATCAGAAGAAAACCACAGACTTTAGGCAGGACAGCTGATCATCAGGATATAATGCTACACAATTTTTTTGCCTTGATATTCACTGTGGAAGTAAGAGAAATTCCCCTTCTTTAACCTTCTTGTAGTGCACTCTGCAAACGCCCTGTCTGAAGCTGAAGTGGTTGCAGGAGGGACATGGAACAAAGCAATGAAACAAACACTAAAACATCACCAGACCTAGACCATGTGCCCCCAAGAGCTCTGAGAGATCTCAATGATGAAACAGCTAAATTACTAACAGCACCATCTAACTTCTGCTTTAAGGCTCCCATGGCACCTGAGGACTGGAGTGTAGCATCTGTGATATCACAGATGTGCTATATTTTTAAAAGCTCCTTTGATATCAAGAAACCTCTAAGCCTTCTTTACTGAGGAAATTACTACTAGTACACACCAAGTGTAGGATTAGTGGATTCCTTGAGAAAAACAGCCTGCCTGGGAAAAGCTAGTGTGGCTCCAGTAAAGGTGGATATTTACCAAGTCATTGATCAACTTTCATACATACTAGAACTACACATCTTGTTTGCATTTATCCAAAAAAAAATACCCCACAGTAAAAGAAAATAGACATAAAGAAAGTAGACATAAACAAAATAAATTTGAACACCTTTTTGGTATCTAAAAGTTAGGAAAAAATCCCCATAAAATATAGTATACTTTTTAATACATTTGTATATTTTAATGGAATAATTTTTTCAATGCTTTTAGAAAAGTAAAGTTTCCAGTTGTAGGCAAAATAATAGATCAGATTCTTTTCTGTCCCATGGTATAACCTCATGAAGTTCAGCAAGGGGAAGTGCCAAGTCCTTCACCTGGGGTAGAACAGCCTGAGGCAGCAGGAGATGCTGGGTGCCATCCTGCTGAGAAGCAGCTTTGCAGAAAAAGCCCTGGAGTTGGACACCCAGCTGACCATGAGCCAGCAATGTGTCCTTGCTGGAAAGAAGTTCATCCTGGGCTGCATTAGACAAAGTGCTGCCAGTAGCTTGGGGGAGGTGATCCTTTCCCTCTGCTCAGTACAGGTGAGGTCCCTTCCTCCAGTGCTGTGTCCAGGTCTGGGCTCCTCAGTGTGTGACACACGTGGACATAGTCCAGCAAAGGGCCACAAAAGTAATTTAGGGTCTCCAGCAGCTCATTTGTGAGGAAAGACTGAGAGAGCAGGGACCCTTCAGCCTGGGTAGGAGAAGGCTCAAGGGGATCTTACTGATATGTACAAACACCTCAGGGACAGGGTGCAAAGAGGACAGAACCAAACTCTTCAGTAATGTCCAGTGACAGAGCCAGAGGTGATGGGCAAAACCTGAAACACAGAAGAGTCCCTCTGAAAGTCAGGAAACACTTCTTTACTGTGAGAGTGACTGAGCACTGGCACAGGTTTCTCAGAGATGTTGTGGAGTCTCCATCCCTAGGGATATGAAAGATATCAAAACCCCTCTGGGCAACTGGCTCTGGGTGGCTGTGCTTGAGCAGGGGAGGTTGCACCAAATGGCCTTCAGAGGTCCATTTCCACATCAGATATTCTGTGATTCTCTGATATCCTTAATGCCAGAAGAAAAGGAGAATGGAAAAGATGCAGAGGGATGATTACCTTCCCAATCCAGAAACTTCTTCAGCCCTGGATAAACTGGTATGCATTCATGGCCAGCCTAGTTTTAATTGTTACAAGAAAAATTCCACTCTGAAGGCTGCCAGGCTAGCTTTGGAATGGCATTGCTTCTCTCCCTTTGCTGTCTCTTCTGATCATTCTCTTCCTGTCCTGGCCATCACAAACAGAGCTATCCCAGTTTCACTTGTGCTGAGAAACCTCAGTCTCAAGATGGGCCTGCTGTAAGAGCCTTTACAGTTTTTGGTTTAAGATATTCCTCACCCTTTTCTCCACACTTTATTGTTCTGATTAAACTTAAGAGTCTTATTTCATTGAGGTCACCTGAATCTATATAGGTGCACAGGTCACACATACGTTCTTTTCATTACCTCTCTGTACTCTAGTGGTTTCCTGCCAGAAAGTACTTGCAGGGGAAAATTGGCAGTGCATTACTTTAAAACATGGAAAGTTCATGCTATTACCCAACATTTGTACCAGTCTAACTCCTCTCTGATCAATCTGCCATTATATACTTTTTACTTACTTACTTATTGTTCCTTCATTTACACAGCCAAATTTTATGCTTATCTGACACTTTTAAACAAAATTTTATAGAGGAAATACAAGTCTAGGTCACAGCTTTTGGTGGGGTATTTTTCACTTTTATCCAGGAAATCTGACTAGAGCTGTTACAATTCCACCTCACAGTTTAACTACTTTGGCTTTAAGAATGCAGAATAACTATCCTGTGTTTCTGCTTTCCTGAAGCATTCAGCTGGAGTGAGCTGCTGTAGTTGTGGTGCCTCCAGTCTGCAGCAGCCCTCCAGCTGGAGTAGTCTGGCCAAGAGGAAATAACTTGAAAGAATTCATAACTAGGATCTGTTTGGCTGATAAATAAAATGTTTGGTTTCTAGTTTGTTTTAAGCTCTCTTTTCAGAAGCAGCCTTCTTGCAATTCTCTAACCATGATTTTAAGCAACATTTCAGGCTTGAATCCTTGTGTTAATCTTAACACCCTCTGTGCATGGGCCAGGGATAGAGCTGGCCATACTTTGTGGCCCAAATCCCCTTCTTCTTCATAGGTGTTAACCTGGATCAAGCTCCAGCAATAACAGGGAGCAATAAAGACCTGCAGCAGAACAGAGCTGCTCTAAGGCCCCTTCCAACTCAGCATATTCTTTGATTCTGTGATCAGACCCCAGGACCTGACAGATACATCAGGAGGAGAGCCAGGCAGAGGGTTCTCGAAATGTGGGGAAGGAAAAAGAGGGGAATTTCTCATAGGGTTTCTGCAGCCATTCTACAAGATTTGCCCCTTACAAACAGTCAATATATTGAGGTGTACAGGGACCTGTGAAGATTTATTGATGCCTGTTCTGAGAGCTTAATAATAACATGACACTTAATATTAAGATGCCTTTTTCATGTCTACTGGTCTTGTCAATTTGTAAACACAAGCATTTTCTTTAAAGTACTTTAAGTACTTTAGAGTAGGTAAGTAAAGTAAGTAACCTAGTAAGTTATTGCTTACTTTAAGTAAGTGCAAGGAATTTTATTTTTTTATATCTTTCCACTCTCCAAAATGTGGGATATTTAACCCAAATAAACTCTGTGCATGCCTAACAATAGCTGAATGCCATAGTTTAGAGAAGCCCTGTGTAAACATTTGTTTTGGCAAAGTTAGTTGCCTGCTCAATTTGTGGGGAGTAGATTCAGTCCAGGTAATAAATACAGCAGTTCCCTGGGAGGGAAAGCAAGAAGAAGTAAAGATTTATTTGGGGGTTCTCATAAATATATAGCAATACTGTCTGTGTGAGCATTTTCTCAATGGGCAGGAGTACAATCAGAGAGAGAGAGAGACAACCTGGGCAAGGATTTTGGCTGCTGTGCTGGACTGACTAATCTTACCAACTCACACTGAATATCACCATCTGTCATTTGCAGCAGTCTGCATGTTGCTGCTGTCTCTGTATCACACACTCGTACCCAGCATACTTACCCAGGGTTCACAAACAGTGCAGGCTTTCTCTCAACTTGAGTAAATCAAATGTAGACATTATCTTTGGCCCAGTCCAGAAGGAGGCCATTAATACACTGTTTTGATCAATGATACAATAACCTCATTTCCTTTATCTAATCCAGATAAAGGGAGATAAGCAGATTACACAAACAACCTCAGGAACAATTTAGTGCTGCTAGAGAAAGCAGGCAGGATATTTCTTTTAAAACCAAGGTTTCAAGATTCTTTTTTGGCAATAATTTTATGTCCTTCTGAAGGCTCATGCTGCCAAAAGCCCATGAACTGCTGCATTTTATTAGCTCTGTTCATTATCATAGCACTGGAAAGCTCAAAGGGAACACTCTCTCTTACTGTTTCTGTCACCCTGGAACGCGTGGGTGGTTTCTCCCTTACCTCTGTTTCTCATAAAACACAAGCTGCTAAAACAGCTTTGTTTTGTCCTTCTGTTATCCTTCACCAGCATAACTTCATTTAACTGAAATTTCCTGTAGTGCTTGTTAAGCATTAAGGATCTTCATAAAATAACCATGCAGATTCCAAAGAGAATCCAAAGCCATCTCAAGATAATAAAAGTTCAAAACTTCTTCACTCTGTGTCCAAGGAATGGTGTGCAATTAAGTGAAAACTCCAGTTTTAAGAGTAGAACCATGAAATGCAAAATCAGTATGTGTGGGGAACTACCAGAAAGTTGCACATTAAAACTACCAACTGTATTAGAATTAGGAATGCTAATGCTTTTCTAATGAAAGGGACTCATTTGGTTAGATGGTAAAGTGAACTGGATCATTATTTTTGATCACTAAAAGAAAGTTTACAGTAATGGAATTGGATAATGGTTTTGCTGAAAGGAAAGACAAAGACACTTACAAATGATTCTCCTAAGTTGCACTTGTATAATCCACTACTGCACAATCCATGGGGTTTGCACAAAGACGTAAAGAGGCTTAGTTTTGTCCCATTATTCTTCTGCTCCAAAACAGTTAACAGTGGATTTACACAAAGAACTTCTGCTGCAGGCAACTTCAGTGACTTTGTCTAAGGAAAACAGGGAAGTTGGTTTATTTGCCTCATCAAGTGTAAGCTGTTATATAGCAGCCACAGCACAAGCTTGCAACACTAATTTTTAGAATATGATCATGTCTGCATCAGCTATCATCTGAAGAGGACACTAATGTGAAGAAAAGTGACAGATTCAGTGCCAAAGGACGTGAGCAGGTATAAAGACAGATACAATTCTGTTGTGCCACTTATGGTGAGTTGTCTGCAGATGTCTGTTGAAGAAAGCTAGACAGACAGATTTATGTTTTTTAATATTATTCATCTGAGATAATTTATATTTCCAGACATCTGAAAAACCTTCAGCAGATCCTTTAATGTGCTCGTTATGGTTAATCTCTTTTGCAGACCTCTGAAGTCTAGGTTCACTTATACGAACCAAGATAAATTTGACCAATAAAAATAGAAATAATTTATAGATTCCAAAGTCAGCCTTCTGCAAAATCCTTAGAAGGCATGAAAAATCATTGGTTCTAAAAACTTTACAGTAAATAAATACTATGTTAAGAATCATAGCAATAAATACTGTTTTTATCAACAAAGGTTTAGATAATGTAGTATTTCAAATTTTTTTCTTTTTAAGCAGTTTTTCCTTCCCATGTTGAAGAATATTACTGCATTATCAAACTGACAACACTTCCTAGCACTGTAAGTAATTATTCTTTTTAATATTGTTTGTATCTTTTTTTCTTTGAGGAAGAATTTATATTAACAGATGACATAGGGGAAAAAAAAAGTCTATCCTTGGATTGCTGCTGCTTACTCTAAGGATGATGGCATCCTTATTCTTCTTAAATTACTCTATCCTCTATTCTAAACCAAGAATAACACTGGAAGGGATTAAGTAGGATCAGCCTGTTGAGACAAATATTGAGAATATAAATAATTACTCAGTCCCTAATGCATTCGTTAATTTCGTGGTTGTCTTTTGGTTTTGTCAACCCTACAACCCTGCCTAACAAAGCACAATTTTCTGGTTGTTTCCCCAACAGGGAACACCAGGACTTGACTTTCCCACCACTCATACGCGAGACCAGGAGATAATTCAGCTGTTCAACAGCCACTCTGACTTCACGGAGGCATAACCATGTCCTTAACCTCTTTCTGCACAATAGCACTTCATAAGAGAACCTTGAAATTGTGTTGGCCCCATGGTTTTGGCCCACACTTACTACCTTGTCTGCATGGCATGTCAAATTAGGATCCACAAGATATCATCACATCACATCCAGAACAACTTTGCCAAATTTCAGGGCATAAATAGTATCAGTGCTTCTTTTCCTTCCTTAGGTTTAAGGGGGAAAATGCAACCATGGTCCAGATGCAGTGCATCTTCTGAGTAGTTATATCTGAGTTTTAGAGAGATTTGGAGGCTTGAAGTACATTGTTGTGTTGAAAATAAAAACTCAGCCTGAGAGATAGGAGTCAGGAAAAAAGTAAGTTGTGTAAATAATTATTGATACATTCCTTGAAAATAACTAGAAAATGTCAATAATAAACATATCTATACTTGCAATCTCTAAAAAATGGTAGAATGAAAAATTTCAAAGCTATTTCATTCCAGTTAATGAGTACAGCCACCTTAAGAAAACACTTTTATTTATCAAAATATATATTCTTGGCTTCTAATAATGGACAGAACAGAAGATTTGATGCTGCTGCTCTCTGAAATAATTCAGAAACTCTATGTAAAGAGATGCTATTTTCTCCCTTTTTTGGTATTATCTGAATTATTTGTATCATATTGAGAATAATGTTGTGCCATAAATAAATTCTGAATGTTTTTCTTACATTTCATAGTATGTGCTAGAATTTTTCCTAGGATAACTAAACACCAGGTTGGATTCCTCCATGTGTGAACACTAAATACAGCTTCCTTTATTTCTTAAGTCTGTAATTACACAAAACACTACACACTCTATGTGGTTACAGGGAAAAGGTAATTCTTGAAATTTGGAGTTATTACAAATAAAGCTTTATAGTGTCATTACTTACTTGCATAAGTAAGTAAGATAAGACTGTAACAGGGTTTTCATCTAACTATCTGGCAATATCACTTCATGAGATTAAATATTTTGATTTGTGTTGCAGATGTGTATCAGCAGCAATTACTAATAGGGATGCTTTAACCAGAAGCTTGCAAAGCCAGAAGGAACAGAAGCTGCATCAGCTTTAGAAATCAACTTTTTGTTAAATTTTTATTTGGATTATACGCAAATATATGGTATTTGTTTTTCCACACTCTACTAGCATTCTGTCTAATCACAGAATCAGAGAATGGTTTGGGTTGAAAAGGACCTTAAGGATCATCTAGCTCCAACCCTCTGCCATGGGCACCTTCCACTAGACCAGGTTGCTCAGAACCCCATTCATCTTGGCCAGGTTGGGTTAACAGGGATAAAGAACAAGGTTTATTGATTTTTAAGAAGGTGTTTTTAGTTATCCCGAGGGCAGTGCTGACAACCTCAGGACCCTAATGTCATACATTCTGTGTTAGTTTGGATTGGAGGTTTCTTATTCTGAATTCTGCAGTGGGAAATTTATGGAGGAGCCTGTTCAAAGAGCAAGACTCCTTAATGAAGAAGTTGGCATATGCATTCACTAGGAATTCTTCCAAATGTGTTTTTTAGTCCTTATTCATACAATTTAGCATACTATTGCTGCACTCTTTAGAGATTTGTTGTCTTCTAAGCTTTCTCACACCAGCTAAGCTCATCAACACAAAATTTCACATTGAGGTTTTTATATAAAATAGAGTGGAATTATACAAAAACTGTTGAATTGTAAAATGGATCAAAGTTAGTGTACATTAGAAAAAAAATACCCAACAGAAAAAAAAAGACCACTAAAAACCACTGAGAATTTTACCAGTACTTGGAACACATTTGGTTTTGTTCAACAGTTCAGCAAGGTCCACTCCTTATTTTCGTCCTCTGGGTGTCTCTCTTTTAATTTTAATGACCCCTTACACGGTCCAGTTTTAGTCACAGATAGATGAGGATTTATTTTTATAGTGAAAGGAGTTTATTCTTAAGGTTCTCAAACTGTACCATGCTATTCTGTGACCAACTTCCTTTCTTGAGACCTTATGATTAATATACAAAAAAGGATAATCATGTACAAATTAAGATAAATACCATAGCAACCAAAAAGATACAGTAATTTGTCATGGATCTGGCATTACACATTTAACTTAATAGTCTGGACAGTAGAGAAAGATGTTTTTCAAATTAAGCTTGTATGGGATCCAAGAAAGTTAGAAGACAAAATATGAGTTCAAAATGTTATTATTGCAATTTTCAGTAAGGAAATCACATTGCAAAAGGTCTGTTTAGTTACACAAATAGAGACACAGAAAGGAATTCAAGGTAAAAAAGGCCCTGTGGCTCACATGACACACAGACTGAACAGAGATAAAGTGTGTTATATTCTTGAAAGAAAAACAGGAGTGGGAAAGGCCAAACCAGGATCTAGAAAATACATTATTCTTTAAAAGACTTAGTAATCTATGCTTTCTCTTGCATAAGAGAGAAGTCTCAGGTTAAATACTACAGAAAAGGGATGAACTACGTGATCAAAATTCCTTTTAGATCTGTAGCTACTGCTATTGGTATTTTTTTGAACATAGGAACTATTTTGTGTCCTACTGGAAAATCTGTCTGGCCAATGTCAGACAACTAACAGATACAACATACCATGTTTTTGAAGTCTGTCTGTTCTATACTAAATGTGGCAAAATATTTTTACATGTAGCACATATCATGTTCAATAAGCCCTTGGGAATCAGGAGGCAGGCACTTAGTAATCAGATTTGTCAGTGGTAGTGCTCTGTCGCTTTTATGAACTGTTCAAAAACTAAAATTGGATCAGTCAGTAGAGACTAAGCTCAGATTTTCTGGAAACACATAGTTTATTTGTATCAAAGACAGTTAATTTTATAGATGTTTACCTAAACTCACTTGTCTGATTAAAGATGTGCCAATGCATTTCTTATCGTACTAATTGAGTTGATAAGAATTTAGTTCCCACCGTGCTTACACAGCCTTGGCAATACTGGTGATTTTGGTGTCCTGAATAATTCTGTGCCTAAGGGTCATGGCAGTGCTGGTGCCTGCAGTGATTTTCCTGGCAGGGACTGCATTCTCTTATTGCCTTATCTGTGCCTTGCAGAACTGCAGTTTTACCTTTTCTGCTTCCATCAGCAGCTGCCTGAGAATTCTCAGATATATCACCTATTGCTTGTACTTTTATCTCCACTTAAACCCTCATTGCACAAAATATGTCTCTAAAAGATAAGAATATGGTAGACTGATTTGTTAGACTGATTTTTAGCTTCTTGCTTTTCTCTTTCTTATTGAAAATGTCTCAATTCTTCTGTCTGTACAGTTCGTAATGCATGTTGTACCTTCTTTGTTATAACTTCGTTGTCTGCTAACTTCATTGTGTGAAAACTTCAAGTTCTGCATGTTTGCTTTTTAGTGTATTTTAGGCATAATAATAATAATAATAATAATAATAATAATAATAATAATAATAATACCAAGTGAACTTTTTAAAATGGAAAACACTTAGATAACATATGAAACAAACAAGAATGTTTTTCACATTCTGTGTCTTTTTCAATGCAGATCTCACACTATGGTAGATTTACTGAAGAGAATTGTCTCTCTGGAAGTTACATACTGCCACAGGAAATCTGAGATAATTTTAAAACTGATAAGTATTATTATAATCTGTGTGCATCACTCAGACTCCTCTTTGCAAATGCAATCAGCAACTAACTCAAGATGCAGGTTCTTCTGTCTTCTCATTCATAAAGTTCTTTGCTCTCACCTTTTATCCCAATTTGCCTTTATTCTGATAATATTGGAGGATTTATTGTTTTTTGGTTGGAAAAGATTACTGGAATAAATTACATTTTAGAATTTAGAAAATACCAAAATATGTAAAATAAAATCTCTGCATAATGAACATGGTTTTTTGGCACTTACAGTAAGCTCTGTTTTAATTGTCTTACCAGAACAGCTAAAGAGTAGGAATCTAACTTCATTTTCTGCTTAGAAAGTGATATTACTAAAAATGTATATTTGAGTAGTTACATGTAATCTTAATGCTTTTACATCTGAAACATGTTATAAATTTCATTTTCAGTTTCTCTATTTTCTCCATAGTAAAAAGATAATTTTCTCAGAATCCCATTGCACTGCACTTTTAAAATCATTTTAAATCACATAGTTCTGCAATTAATATTTTGTATTTCACTCTGAATCACGACTGTACCATTTCTTCAGCATTAATTGTAAGAACAAATGTCTGGAAAATTTTATCTTTTGCCCATCTGAAAAAATGCAGGGTGATTTTGTAGCTCATTTCTTGACCCTTCCAAACAAAATTTTGTGAATTTATAGATTTTTGTTTCAGGTGGGAAAAATTGCCCTTTTGGCTGTACTTTTCTCATCATTGACTTGGAGAAATGGACAACATGGACAACTAGCTTAAAACAGACATGTTGGTTTAGAGTGCCAAAATAAGATAGCATTAATCCTAATGTCTTCCACGTGGAAAACACAGGCAGTATTGCATAGATTTTGTTTTCAAATGATGGTTTCCTATTTCTGCTGATTCCATGGGCTTGAGTTAAACAAGTTTCCTTTTAACAGCCCTCCGCTGAGTCTAATCACACTCTGGTAAACAAACCTGGCATAAACTTTTATCCTCTTGCAAAGGAGAAAACGGGAAACGTCTTTGGCAAAAAGATTGCTATTTTTCAACTCATTGTAAATATGTTCTATATTGGAAGAGTTGCACAATTACCTAATGCATCATTAATAATGTTGTGTTTCATTATAAACAGGATATATAATTTGTTTCAGGATTTCATTACATCTACTCTTATCTGAGACAGATCATATTTTTACTATACACCCCTATTCAGCACTGGTCTGAGTGTCTGTGCAGTTTCAGCTCCAAAATTTAACAAAGTGTGTGCATTTCTGTTAGCATATTTTTTCTCACTGAATACTCCTTTGCTTCAAATAAGGTAGCTATCCCAAGTGATTTAATGTTTAATGCCATAAATATCGCACAGACCCTTTATTTATGTTACTATTTGGTTTTTATCTGTATTTTTAAAAAAGTTTTAAAATCCCTATTCTAAATATAAGTGGTCTTATAACTGAAGGTGTACTTGTTTCAAGGAATGAAGTCCCATAAATTGTGTTTATACTGCACAAGTAGGTATACTCTACAGAAAATATGCAATCTTGCTCCCATGACCATATGGATCCTGTATGTGCGTCCATCTTCCCTTGGTTGGAAAGGAGTAGGGTCTCACCCTGCCCAAATTTGGCCATCCAAACATTCAGGCAGGGATGAACCCCAGAGACACTCCCAGATGTGCTTATGTTAAAGATAAAATTTAAACTAAATTCCACCAAATGGCTGCAAGGAAACGTGAACTGAATATATTGGGTGGCCAGAAACAGCTGCAATCTACAGAAAGTTTAGTGTCAAGAATTCCATTCTCATTAGCTCCAGAGCAGAAAACAACTTGCAACTGTAGAATTTTTCTTCTTCCTTTAGCTCTATTTGGCTCCATTTGTCTGGATCTAGCTCCATCACAGTGAAAAAGTATTTTGAAATATATCCAACATTGTTTTACTGAAAGAGGATCAGTCATTTCCTCACTGAAGAGGTGAACTATATACCTGATTAAACTATTATGTTATGTGCACTGTAATTACCTACATGAATGCAATGACTTTAAAAATATCAAATCAGCTTGACAAAGCTAATTAAAAGAATATAAAGACCTATTGACCTATGAAAATCAGGTTTCATTTTTCCCCTTAGGTAGAGTACTAAGAAAGTTAATTGCTTGAAAGTTCAAATAAGACTTGAAGTTTACCATGTCCAACAAATTCTGAACAGTAAGAAAATCTAAATGTAGGATAGAAACTTATTAGAAAAACTGAGGAACCCAATTAGTTAGAATTTGTTATGGACAACAATCAATTCATTACCAGAAACCAAACATTTCTTGGAAAATTTTATTACCATTAGATTATCAGAGCTTTTCATATGGCCATCACTTTCTGAAACTTATGAAGATTATGCACTCCTGTTGAAAGGAAATTAGTTGATACTTCACCTGTTTTCCAGTGCATTTCAAAAACTACGCTAAAATCCATTTTATACTTCTGTGTAGAGGAACATTGACAACCAATTTCCAAAATGACTGAAACTGTAAACACAGAAAAACAGGGAAAGGAAATAGAAACTCTCTGATTTGTAATCTAATGACGAATGAACCTTAGCTGAAATTTTCTGCAATCAACACCAGTTCATCAAAGCTGAGTATTCAACTGAGTCACACAGGCAAAACACTCATGGAAATCCATTCTCAAGTTGCGATCTCTGGAAACTTTTTGTCCTGGCAGCTTAAAATTAATGCACATCTATACATTTTAGTCTCAGATATCAGACTAACACTTTGTTAGAATCTCTACTTTTGTTAAGAATCTCTACTTTTTTTGCAGAAAGCTTGTAGCTTGTAAAATCTTATTAAAGCTACTTTTCTGTGATGGAAAGGTGCTCAATTTTGTCTAATTTTCCTTAAATAATCTAAAACTGTTTTTTATATGTAGATTTTACATGGAATAGCTTTATACTGTGTGTAGAACTTTGACGGGAGTGAAAAGGCATCTACATGATGGACAGCAATGTAACTCTATTATTCAAAGCATCTCTGTGGGAAATTCCTAGCACATGCTTTTCTTCCTGACACGGTTGCTTTCTAACAGCTGTGATCACTGGCTTGATTATCTTGTTTGTTATCCATGTGTGAAGGATACATCAAAAAGAAGTGATTTTGTGAACAAATCTACTTCCCAAAGTGCCTCTGGCTCCTCTTGCAAGTTTGCAGAAAAATCAGAGCTTTTTCAGTTGAACATCTGTCTGCAAGAAAAGTTTTGAAAACACCCTGTCACATCAGATGGCTTTCTTCATAAAAATGCCACTGCTGTTCCACAAATGATTGCACTCATTTTCTTCTCAGGACTCAGCCTCCCTTTTAAATGTTGCTAGGATATCGTGTGCTTGATCAAATTTAAAGCAGGACAGCTTAGGATCACCACTTTTTAATACATCAGCAAATTCCTTTCAGGAATGTGCTGTTCAGCATATTCTACTCTGAGATCAATTGGTTCCTGTAAATGAGGTCATGAATCACTTAATCAGGATACAGTCCTGGAAAACAGTACAGTGGTTTGGAAATCTTAACATTCTGTGTTTTTCATGTGCCTGGGTTTGCTAATGTCATATTCAAATTTAATTGATACAGACAGATACAGCTGTAAGATTCCACATGACAGTATGCTTTTTTACAGCAGCCATAAGTAATTGTAATTGCTTTAAGGAGGTAAAGAGAGGTATCAACCAGAGTGACACACACACACATTAATTAGCTCTGGAGTTCTGGAACTTAAAATACCTACCCTGTATGAAGTAACATCTTATTTCATAGGTTTCTCAAAAAAAAAAAACCATCATCCATGTCTGTAAACACATTTGCTGTTTTTCTACCTTCTCATCCTTTATCAACAAGTAATTCCTCTGTTATGATCTTTCTAGATATCAAAAGTTAGAACAAACACAGCACTGGGCTAACTCTTATCCTTTTGGTCAGACAACAGACCCAAGAAAAATAAAATCAAAAGAGCTAAGCATTTATATTGGACTTAACAGAGTTATGGCTTAGTTTGGCAGTAAACTGTATGGCATCTCCTCCCTGCTCTACTGCCCTAACTCCACATTTGCATGTTGAATTCAATGACAAAACTACTATGAACTTCACATGGCCCGTAACGAAAATAAACTGCCACGTTCAAACCACACTGGGAATTATAACTGAAGGATTGAATTAAGCAACAGAAAAATACTAAAGGGTTGGGAATTAAGAGCTCCATTCACACTGATCTAAGGAAAAGAAAATGCCATCTTCAGGATTTATTTCCCTATAAGACTATTCCAGGCAAAGTCCTTATGATTGTTAGCATGATAGAGTATTAATCCTTCATTTTTAACTGAAAATAATCAAAATCCCCTATGATTGTTCTGAACCAATTTTGTTAAAGAAAAACAGCTGAGACTACTTTAAGAATGAGCATGACAATGGTGGACAAGCCTGTGTTTCCTAGTCAGACTGAAAGGACTAAGCTCTTATTTTATGCTGTTTATAGCAGATTATGTGAACATCTCCAACCCTCAGCAGATTCATTCAGGGTGAATTTGGAAATAAGAAGGGTCTCCTAGTGAAAAAAAATACTCCCTCACCTACATTATCTGTATGCCAGATTCCCTTTGGAGTGAGTCTTGTTGGTGAATTTTTGGCTTTATGTTCTGCTACAGCAATTCCCTGAATGCTAGCATGCTCACTCCAGCGTGCTTGCTCAAGTGTGAATAGATCTTTAGTTTAGCTCTCTGTTCCTGAGATAGGAGACACCACATTCCTGTGAGAAATGTCCTTATCAATCTTCTGTACTTGACATTATCTGCACAAGGGGCAATAGAGCCCTAAAATACCTTGTGCCTCTGGACAATCCTGTCATCAGCTGTAGAGTAAGCCTGTCTTCACTGTTTTCCTTTGCTGTAGCTCTTCAAAGGTTATTTAACCCATACTGGCCACAGACAGCTAACTTGGACCTGCCTGCAGCCTTCTCACCAGCAGGTGTTCATCACAACCACACATTCTCCATGGCAATAAAGCATAAAGAGAATCATCTTCATCAAGGAAACTGCCGTTTTCTCATCAAGCTATTGAAACAACAAATACATCAAGTTATTTATTTTTCCCAAACAGACTTTTATCTCACTGGCCTAAATCTACAGAACAATTCTATTAGCTGCCCTGGTCTTACTTTTATGTATTTGAAAGAAGAACTGTTGCCTTGATATGTTAAGACAGCCTTGAAACAGCTTTCAGACTCTAATTAGGAATCCACTGAAAGGGAAAAAGTGTTTGTTATGATAAATACTGGCAGAAATGTAGTTACATAAGCCAAGCACTCCTGGTGTAATAACACTACCCACCTGTAACTCAGCCAAACAGAAGGCTAATGCCAGACAGGGAAACAAAGGGGGACCAGGAGGCCCAGACAGAACAGGAACCGAAAGGCCGTTTGTCAAGCAGGGGCCTTTTCCTTCACCAAATATTGGCTAGGAGAAGTCCTTATATGTGATGGATCCATAAAACAATTAGGGGTGAAAGTCTGAATGATCTAGCTCAGCTTCATAGATCAGTTGCCATACAGAATATTTTCTCCCTGCAGTTTCTCCTCTGATTGGAGGAGATTGATGCCTTAACTTTGAAGTCTCATTCCTCACCTCAGATATTCACAACTACAAGAAGTTCCAAAGGAACATGAAAAAGTTACGTAGTAAGTTGTTCTAGGAATAATCCCACAGAAGTTAATTTCTACTTTTTCAGTGCAATTTATTCTTCAATATGGAGTTTATATTTGATTTAGATTAAGCTTGATTTTAACTAGTTTCTTTAGAGGCAAGGTATGTTGCAATCATGTCTTTTATGTCAAGCCTGCACCCCCTAATCAATTTGATTAGGGCTATATAAAGAGGTGTGATGGAAAAATGAAAATTTTAAAAACAGTTAAATTCATATGAGTTTCACAGAAACTGTCACAGGCCTAGAGAAGGAAACCCCAGTTAGTAGACTTTCTGTGCAAAAGTTAACTCATTATCTTTCATGTTTTGTCTGTTGATGTGCCAGATGGTGCATAAGCTTCTGGCCAAATTATGGCACATACCTCCCTGCCCACAATGGGAGGGCAGTTAAACTGCTGAGAAGTTCTGAGAATTCACATAAAAGATGCAGAAGGATGGATCTGAAGGTATTGAGGCAGATTTCTAAGGCTAAGGTATATGTACAAAGGACATGAACTGATGCAAATAGTTTGACTTTCTGTCATAAGAAAGCACAGGGTAATAAGCCATAGAAAAGATCAATGTTCTGCTTCCAATTCTGTCACAGCTCTGTAGGGTGTCTTACCAGGTCACTCAACTAATCAGTCAGTGCACCAGATTCCCATAAAATAGGGATAAAATGCTTACTTTACAGGTTATAAAGAGGTCATTCACTTTTGCTAGAAAAAGGCTTTAAAACATTTGAAAAATCTATAGAAGTGCAAAGTGTACATGAACAGAACACAGAAGTGAATGTAGGCAGACATCACGTCATCCATTTAATGTGACATCCATTTAAAATTGACACTAGAGTTGGCCTAGGTTCATTTCTTATCAAAATTCATTCAGTGAAAATCTCCACATTAAACCATCGAGCATCAGGATTTCCTTTCTTGTGCGCCTTCTTGTTCTTTGATTGTGGAACCTTGCCAAACACCTGCTCTGACAAGCGAGCCTTTGAGACAGCCACCTCACAATGAGTCCAGTGCAGGCTTCCCAGAAGGACCCTTCACCCATCCTTCTCAGCATCTTCATGCAGTTTTGAGCATTTCTGCTTCACACACATGGCATTCCCAAATCTCCAGCACCTTTTCTTTCATATAAAACCATCTGAAAGTAAATGGTATCTTCTTACCTTTCCTTAAGGGAACCTTTGGGAGTATAGCAACTATATTCAAGAAGACACATGTTGTCATCTGGGCCTCTTCTTTCATGAAAGCTGGTCTATTTGTTTCCCCTCTCCTCCTGTCCAAAGTTTTCCATGTCTGCAGGAGGCTTACTTCTTATGAAACCTTATTTAAATCTGTGCTTTACCTTTTGGCTTCTGTCCACAATGTTAGCACCCTCAGTAGCCATGACAGACTATCTGGCCATTCCGGTTTCTGTAGGATAGCTCTATCTGATTTGCAGGATATTGTAACCACAAATTAAAATGTGATCTATTATTATAATATCCAGCCTGAGTACCAGGCACGATATTTTTTTCAGAAGCCAGTTCTAGATATGGATATAGAGGCATTTAGGGGACAATAGATGCTAGATAAGCAAGTGCAGGTTAAAATAATGAATTCAACCTGCAGTTGAAAGTTCTCACATTAAGTTCACCAAAATACTGGACTTGCTTTTGCTTTCCTGGACAGCTCACTACATTTCTGATCTGATCAAACAGACATATCCTCACTGATGTTTGAAAAAAAAGCTTTTATGTTTGAAATACTTACAGTGGTATCATAAACATATGAACAATAAATAAGTTCAGACAACTGGGGTACAGAGAATGAGAATTATGCTACATCCATGTAGGATCACCAAGTATCTTTAGTATGGTAACCACAGACAACTGTTGGCATGTGGTGTGGGGTGTAATTGAAGCTTTGTTAATAATTAGAGTAGTTTTACTGGACTGCTTCCCTGCAGATTCTTGAGATTTTATGGAGGTCATTCCTCATACTATTACAACTACCATAAATACCTTTGGTTGTCTTTCTAACTCTCAAATTAGCAGCTGCTATTCCCTTTCTAAAATGACCTTGTCTACTCCAGAGATACCAATACTTAAAATAGCAATATGGGTTAAAGAATTGAAATGGTTTACATTTGAATTTTCCCTTCTCAGTGACAAAGGTTTCTCATCTAGCACATTTGGCTTTGCTATGGCCTTTGGTCCTTTCATCACATTTGGAACAGGTTGTCATTCTGTTACCTCATTCACCAAAATTTGGTAAAAAGCTATATTTGATGGAGATCCATTCAGAAAACTACTCTTAAAACCAACAAAGATCTTTTCATGCATGTTAGGAATTTAAATCACTTTTGGTCCCAGAGTAACCTGACTCAATTCTTTAAGAATGGCCTGACAATTATAAAATAAGATTAATTACAGTAGGAAAGAATAAAAGCTGAAAAGGCTTGTCATTTCTATTTTTTTAATAAGATGGGTAAGCTAAGTTCAAAATATGGATCCTGTTAAATACCAGATCTCTTAGTACAAAACAGTAATATTGTTACATCAATTTACATTTTCATTATAGGCACTATATTTAACTGGCTTCATTTTATAGGTTATTAATATCACAACTTTTGTTGAGTTTGACATTGTTTGATTGATCTCTCCTACTCTGAGAGCCATCTGCCCACATTGTTATAAGCAGCAGGACGGCAGAAATTGACCATTTGTTACTATTAAAAATGGAAAACGTTATGCTTTCATGATGTCCTTAAACCATACATGTCTACTTCTGTCCTCTATAAAACATAGCATATCGAACTTCAGTATTCATTATGTTCAGATGAACTATTTTCTGGTTTTACTAGAAGCTCCATTTTCTTTTTAGCCCAGGGATGTTGAATAGTATGTTAAGATTAATATTTCATGCAAAACTAGGTTATGTAATGGTTTCACGTGTAAAGTAGGTGAACAGATGGATTTCTGCTCTTGTGATCTGAACTAGATTAAATTAGAACTTCATTTAACTAGGTTAAATTGCATAGTCTTAATAAGGTCATTTAGAACAAGAAAAAATATTAAATAAAGGAAATGTGAATTCCATAAAAAGGTAATCAACATCACGTTTTATTTGAAGAAAACTAATTAGAACTTTTTAGCAATAAATTAATTTTATTTTTCTAAGTAGTAATAAGAAAAGTTTAAGAACATACTCCATGCTCGATAAGCTGTCTTCTAATGTTGGAATTTTCTGTTACAAGATTAATTTCTTCCATTCACATCTGCTATCATCTCTATGTGACAGAGGATTAGCAACAGCTCATAAACAGATGCTTGTGTTTGTCACAGGTATTTCTGCCCACAGCCAGCAGTAGCCAGACAGGTGTTTTGTGGAAAACCCAAGCCTGCATCACAGGAAGAGGCTGGTGTCTAATGACTGCCTAATAGATGATCCTCCCAGACAAAATCAGTATTAGAACCATATCTGCTACTCCTCTTGTGTCCCAGTAGCTGCATTTGAAACTCAACAACTTTCTAGGCTAAAGCACCTTTTCTTGATGAAATTCCTCAGCATTATTTTCATGCATCATGTAGATTTGTTGATTTGTTGATTTGTCACACTGCATGATGCACGAACTAAGTTATTCTGGCTAAACTTGCGGCTAAATGAGAACAGGATTTAAATAGTTAGGTAAATTTATATTTCATTAAATAGAGGTCAAAATATATTTCTTCATTCTTGTTCTGAATAGCGATTTTGGTGGGAAGAATAATAAATTTTGGCAGTCCATAAACAGTGATTTGTATAGTCCAAAGGCTTAAAAATTAATTTTTCACACTGCAGCAAGCAATGAACAAGCAGACAAGGACAGAATACATTCCTGAACAAAGCAAAATGCTTTGGCCCATGGCCAAAAGGTTTTCCCATAATTTTGTTTTTTAAATGTAGTCAGAAAATCTTCCAAAATTAGTGCTACTAGTTTCAGAATTTCTTTAGATATGTAGGGGGAGTGCATAAACTAAGAACTTCAGATTATGAAGTATGTTTTATTATCATTTCTCCAAGAAATAAATTCTAACTTACTCAAGCTCCATGACAAAATCTGATAAGATTGATGGGAACTGAAGACACTCACAGCAAAACACAAGTGGGAAATTGCCAAGTAAAAAAGAATGTTCCCTTTCCTAGGGGAAAAATATTTGACGAAAGAAACAAGAAATGCTGAAATACCTCCTAGGAGCAGAGTGAACTGTTTTTTGACCCAGAGGAGAGTTTAGCAAAAGTCCCAAAATCCTTAAAAGGAAGTTTTTTTATCTCAGTTATAGACTTCTCCAGTGGTGTTTTGGGGGATTTCTCTGTGGCAAGGAAATTCTGCTTTTATTGGGATGCTTAAAAACATGATCAAGAAGAAGAACACAAAATCTTTGGAGAAGAAGTATTTCTAATTTTGATAATATTTTTTTGATCTTATGGGGAGATGAAGGGAGTCTCTCAAGTTGGAAGAAGAGGAAAAAAAAGAAAACTCTTAGGAAGGAGAAATCATCTTTGCTTTCTAATGTTTCAGTTCAGTTCTTAACCACACTTATTTTGGTTAGAAAGGTGACATGAAAAATCCCTATCATGCCATGATGCATTTCCACTTGCTTATAAAAGAACTATCCAGGCACAGTTTAATTTTCTCTTTTTTGGCTGGCTACTTTTATAAGGACCTTGAAAATTAGAGGTTTTGAAGGTGTTTTAAAGAAAATATATCACGAAAACACTTTTGTTTGCCAGTCTTTCACACCTTTCCAGTCTTCTTGACCTAATCCAGAAAAGGCTAAGCAAGTAAAATTTTTATCACAGTATTTTTATCTTTTAAAAGGATCTGAATGATCCCCTTTTGGAGACAACCAGATTTGAAGGATTCTAGTCAAAATTTTAAGGCTATTTAAAATACTCAAGTAGATTCCATAACTTTATTTACTTCACAATGTCTTGCATTTTTTTAGTGTTTACCCTCTTACCATTTTAAGTGGCCCACGTAAAAAGCTATTCCAGTGTCAGTAAACAAAGGCAAACCCAATCATCTGAATTCTCCCCTTTGAAGGGAAAAAACCCCAGAAATTCCTATTTTTCCATGACTTGTTCTGCCGGTGTCTGGCAGCCTTTCTTGAAAGTTATATCTGCCAACTCTTGCTGGACTTAGAGTGGTAGGATAAGGTGGTGAGTTTTATTGCACAAGCAGAACCCATTGTGTTATGAATCTATGGTAACACTGTACTTATCAAACAAGAAAAAATAAGTTCAATTGCACTGCCAAGTACTTTATGTGCTGACACTATTTTCATTTTTATCAAATTTCGTGCAGGAATGAATGGGGTTTGGATAGATCCTGGTAATGTATGTCACTTCTGAATTCTGGAGGAGTGTAATCAAATCTGTAAGTGTTCTAGAAACTGATACACTTTCCTATCATCAAGCCTATAATCTCTATGAACTCATCAGAGCATGGAGAAGACCAGAAACAGCAAGACATAACACATAAGATCGATCGTATATCATTGCATACGTGTCTCAAATATTCCCACAGGGTTTAGTTAATGCTTTTTTAGGTTTGTGGCTTTATTTCTGATTCCATTTTCAACTAGGTTCAGAAAAATTCATGAACTTGCACTACCAGGAACAAGTGCTTTTTGATAATGACATGGTTTAAAATACTGTATCAGTGATGAACTCATTGAAGTCTGCTGGTTCCATGGCCTGTAGATGCACAGACTGGAGCCTCTGAATTACTCATTTCTTTTCACCCTTTTCTAGACTGCCTGGAGCCCCTGGAAAAGAGTAGCAAGAAAAAAGCATTACTACCTATTGAAGAACATGATCAGTGAAAAAATCTTTGACAATTGGAGGGGAACAGTCTGCACTGATAAATATAAGACTAGGCAGGATGTAGAAACCAAACTAGACTCCATCCCACAGACCCTGTGCACATTCAGGTTAAGTGTGAAAAAGCTGTGAGCAAATAGGTCCCCATTTCCCACAGCTGCCTTTTAGAGTTAGATTTCTCATAGCACTTTGCCAATTCACACGGTACCACCTCAGCTCCACAGTAGTTCATTACAATATATAATAATGAGCTTAATGAGCTATGAACTCCTGCAGCCTGGTTTTGGTGTGTGGTATTGTACTGAATCAGAAATAATAGCTCACAAGACTAAAGAAAGTGGAGTTTTATAGACAAATAAAAGTAATTGTGAGACCATAGTAAACCAAGAATATTAATAGAAGCATAAAAAAAATTATCAGCCATACCTGCCAAGAATTACGAGCTGAACTTTTATCATTTTACTTCACCAAGGTATTTGGCACAGGAATGCTTAATGATAATCAGTGTTGGTTTCTGGTTTATGTTTAACCTCTGAATGTGCTAACCAGGAATGTAGGGAATCAGTCTGATTTTGAAATACTACTGAGTAGTTATGTGGGAGGGACTGTACAGCATTGTGGTCATAAGGTAGAAGAATGATAGGGAGTAGATTATGCTCTGGAACTTTCCTTTAATCCCTCTGGGAATATCATTCATCTGTGCCACCACAAGCAAAACTAAAAGCTGCCGATAATGCTCAGGCAATGGATTCTTAACAGCAACAGAGAACACTGCACATGATGGGCACAGTTCTAACTCACCCAGGCTCAGCTTAGTTCTATTCCCTTCTGTACACTGGTATTGTCCTTCTGGCACTGTCAGATCAGTTGTGCAGGGCATCATTCAAATGCTGCTGTTGAGCCACTCTGTCACTGCAGGACAGGAGTAAAATCTCCCGTAATCTTTATGTTTTAATTGATGCATAGTCTTGTTTTACTGCAATCCTTTTACAAATCACAGCTTTCTCTAACTGAATAAAATTACATTAATAGTCACTGTTTACATACTTTCTCTGCTTACTGAAAGTCAGCTGTCATGTAAGAAGTCTTCAAATGAATAATACAGTTGGAAGTAGCAAATTCTTCAGCTTTGCAAAACCAGCAGGGCTCCAAAATGTATATAAAAGCTTTAGTTTGCTAAGATTCAACCTGGAATGCTGAAAAAAAAAAAAATAAAGAGAGCAGATTCAAGAATAAGGTTCATTTCAGGACTTTTCAGTAATTCCCCATTTATTTACCAGAAAACCCTGACAAAGTTCCTCTTCAGAGTTTTTGAGAGAGGTAGTTCAGTGGAAGATTTAAAGAGTGAACGACTTTTATCTCTGTTCATGGTGTATATTATGATTGACAGAGGAACATGATACTAGACTCCTTGCACATCTCTTTTAGCTGAAACATTATTGTGGAACCCTCTGTGTTGTTTATATTTAAAATGGCATTTCAGCTTCCAGGGCATCCTATGGTCAAGCCACTATCTACCAGTGTATTCTGATAATATTGTTTCTAAAATCAGATGGCACATTGTGAATACTGGTTTCAAGGACTGGTTAAAAGCCTCAAGGTTACACCCTCCTTGAATGTTTAAATTCCCAAGTAGGAGGATTATTAAAAGAGCATGATCAAGGTTAGTGGTCCCTAAAATTAGACCTCACAGCTGTGTTTTGACTTTGCTGTCTGTGTATGAACACAAAGATCATTGATGCACTTGGACTTCTTTAAAACATAACAAAAATCTCTTTTTCTTTCCAGACTACAGTACATTCATTAGAATGCAGGAACCTCAAGGCACAATATTTGTATTTTACATATATTCTTGTATCAGTTCATGTTGCATGTTAACTGATAACACAGACATGTAAGGAATTCCCTTAGAAAGGTTTTTGGAGGCAGGTAACTCAATTAGTCGCCTAATTTCAGATTTAGTTGACTTTTTCCCAGTTTAATTTATGCTAGATATTGTAAAAGGGCGACACATCATACTGATATGATTAAATGATACTTGTAGATGAATCAGCTCTAAAAACGTAAAGAGATGAGTCATTCTTTTCCTTGCTTATTTTTAATTTGAGGTTTGCACGTCAGTCTTCTGCTTTTACAGTAGTTTCACTTTTTAGGAGGACATAAGGCTTGCTTTGAATTACAGTGACTTCTAATGACCCCAAGGCTATTAGAAACTGAGGGACTGCTATGCTGCATTTGCTCATTGCATCTGTGGTGCCCTCTCCATGCCAAAATTGCGTATTTGGTGGTGGAGGCTGGTGACCAAGACTGTGCTCAGGTAGCATTTGCTCAGCAAAGGGGGACAGAATGCCCTCCACAGAGAGCTGGGCACATGTCCTGATGGCAGGGTCTAGTTGAACCACATCAAGCACTTTCATACCCAGAGGGTCTCTGTGATCAGTAAAAGTGAGTTAAAAGTTTCAATTTTAAGCAAATAAAGCCGACAAATGCAAAATTTAATAAACTTGTGGGAAGAGGACAACCAAGAGATACCACAAAGTAAATAGATACTCTGCTCACCATATGCTTATCTGGAAACTGAGGCAGCTGAGACCACTGCTCAGTTTTGGAAATGCTCTCCTCTCCAGGATGGTTAGCTTGAAGTCTGCAGTAGAGAGCAATCTTGACCATGCCCCTGAAATCCCTGTAAGAGCTAAACCATTGTTGTTACCTTGACACTTTGCTACTTCACCTTTCCTAGAAGCCACCCATCAACTGTCCCTAGATTCCTTTATTCTGTGCCAAAGGGAAATAATGTGGTGAAACAGGATTTACCAGGCTGGTTATATCTCTATATAAATGTTAGGAGATTTCAAATTTCAATTTCAGTATGTGCTTTCCCTCAGATAGACTGGGCTTTGCTGAGACCTTTGGACTGCAGAGGTATTAAAGATGTTTCAAAAGCAGGAATCCTGTGTTGAAATATGAGCATATATAAATATCTGGTTGGGGGTTGCTGTTTTCTTCCAAAGGTCAGTAATGTAAATAGTCATGTGAGAGAAGGAAGTGGTAAAAGGCACTAGACTGGAACTCCAGGCTGGTTTGAGCTCCTGGCTCTGTTTCAGCTTGTGACTGCAGGCAATTCTTATAGGTATAGCATTTCACTGCCTCAGCAGGCTGCTATTAATTAATGTCTGTGCCTGAGGTCTGTGTTAAGAGGGATGAGAGCAGGGAGTCCTCTCTGTGAAGCAGCAACAGGGATCTTCCTGTGCCCAAGGCACCTCTTTCAGAGTTGACACGGGTGTCTCAGCACAGCTCTCCACAGGTAGTCCAGGCACTTACCTGCTTCCTGGGGCTGAGCTTCACTTCTTCCATGCTCACTGCAGTTATAAAATTATCATTTCAGACTATGAGAATCAGTTACAGGACTATGAAAATCAGTCATGGGGGGAAAGAAAAAGACCTCATAGTTCAAGAATGAGGGGATGGGGTTTTTTCCTCCAGAACATATGAATTCAATTTTGGAGAGAAATGAATCTCAGACTGTAAGCACATGAGGAAACATATGAGGAGTCAGAACAAAGGGCCTCTTAAATGACAATCAGTCATTCTATCAACCCATGACTGTAGCAAAATGTTTTTGTTGTAAAACAGTTGTCTGACACATGCTTGTAAACCTGCCAAAAAGGATATCCCACCTAAACAAAACAGAAAAAGTGGGGTTCCAGTTCAATATACCCGATTTTTCATAACTTTTGTTTAGTTCATGCAAATACCAAGAAAGTACTGTTAAAGTAAACCAGAGCACCACTGAAGTCCTTCTGTTTAAACAGAAATGCTTATACCACTGACACCACCAGACACAGAGACCACTGCAAACCCATCCAATCTGCAGGTTGGCACAGCAGAGGAGGGAACAGGGCTGCTTCAAGCCCTCAAATGGGGATGCTGATGAGGGGTTCCCTCTTTTTGGGCACTGCTGTTTAATTTGGGGTCCTTAGCCATGATTTGCAGGGCTGCAAAAGCATCTGGTTAACTCAGTGCTGGTGGAGGCCCAGAGCCCTTCTGTGTGTGTGGAAGCTATGGGAAAGGAATTGAAAAGTAACTCACTACATGGTGGGAGGGACCTGGCAGCAACACAAATAGAATCAGCCCAGGCAGCCCTTCAGCTCAGGAGAGAGAAGTGTTGGGAAGGTAACTGGTACTTTGCAAGCACCAATGAAATGACTAAGAAAAATTAAATTATTCCAGTGTAAGCTTAAGGTATGCTTATAACTATGCAAGAGGAACAGGCGTTGGCAAGCTGGCACTTTCAGCACATTAAGAAAAAAAAAAAAAACAAACAAAAAAAACCAAACTAAAACCAAACCCGGGAAATTATTTTTAAGATTACATTAAAGCTAATCCATCATAAGTGATAGGATAACTTTCAATACTAACACCTTCTATGAATCCAAATGCTCTTGTTCCATCTATCTATCTATCTATCTATCTATCTATCTATTACCTATTGACTGGAATTTTGAAATGGAAAAGTTATTATGGGGTTAAATACAATAGAATTATTAAGTCTATATTATGGTTCCATTCTTTGTACAGGAAATACAAAACAAATTGTTCTCACTAGCAATCATTCTTCAAAGTCAAAGAGGAAAAAATATATTCCGTTAGGTATATAATGTAATTAGTTGGTATAGTTTCATTTAATCAAAACAATGTCCATGTAGTTAGGAGGAGAAAGAGAATGAGAACCTTTGAACATAAATTTTACTTTATGTTTTATACAAAGTTCAGTATCTTATGGGGATCCTTGTATAATACAACAAAGATACATAATTTAAGGTCAATTATCAAAAATGTTACATGGGAGAGATAGGATGAAATGGGGATCCAGTAACTTTTGAAGACTGTTTGAAGAATTTATTGAAAGCTATTTAAAAGAGCTCTCTGTTAGGGGGATAACATCTCAAAATACTTGCACTATATTGAAGCAAAAATATTCAACCCTAACTAACCTCTTAGACTTCTTTGAAAATGTTACTGCCATGATAGATAAAGGGAATTCCAATTTAATTAGATTTTGAGAGGATACTTAGCACTGCTGTACATCAAAGATTACTAGATAAAAGGTATAGAACAAAGACTAAGAGCCAGAGTGGAAAAAGAATTTGTTTCTCAAAGAACAAAAGAAAATTATGTATAGCTATTTTTAAGGAAGAAAAGAGATTGGTAGGGTAACTTGAAGTATAAGCTTTAAACATTCTGAAATTTTTGAGGCATGTGTAGTTTGAATGGGACTTTTATAAATCAATGGGGACAGTTTCTGAAGCAGTATATCCACTTTGTCCCTCACCACTACCACAAATTTACCTGCCTCATTCAATATGAGAGATGTTTCCAAGTTGATTAAAAACTAATGGACTAGGGGAACTTACAGATTTCTTCCAATATTCTCTTGTCCTGACAATGATTAAATAGGAAAAGAAAGACTGATGTGACGTCTTCATGCCAAACTAGTCAAAAAGCGTGGTAACGGTGGTTATCTAAAAGTTTATAAGAGCAGTTTTCATGCTAATCTAAATTGGCACATGAATTTTAAAACTCAGCAAAGTTGTAAAGCATACACAGCTATCAGACCAAAGCTGTGTGCTCACTGTCTGCACTGGCCTTTAAAACCACAGGCAAAGAGATTAGAGCTTCCCCAAGTTCAAAACAGAAGAAAGTGGGAAATGTTGCCATCACAACTACTTTATGCCAAGACTTTATGTAGTGCTAATGGAAAAAGTGCTGGAAATTAAAGACAAGTTGAGAATGAGTTAGAGGAGCAGACAGAAAAAAGAAGGGAAGTGAGTTTCAGATAAACAAGGGCAGAAAGAAAATACCGGGCATATTGAGTCGGACAGGCTTTTCCTGTCCTTGTGCTGAACATTTCTTATGCTGCCTTCTCTGTTTCCTAGTTGTGCAGTCCAGGTGAAAGGGCATGCTTTGCTCTTGGAGCGAAGTTCCAAAACTTGTGGATTTTTTTTTCCATAAATATGATAACTGTTACCACTCTAACCCTTTCCTAACAAGTATGTTAGTTGTATCAGTCTAGAAAACAGTAACACAAAATTCATCATTCACAGCAGTCAGAGAGCCAAAGCTGAGGACTATATACCAATTTTGGGGACTGCGCCTCCCTCTTTGCATCTTTGTTGCACAGTGAAGCAGAATACTATAAAGCCCTTTAGGGGACTACTTGCATCTTAAAATGGCACATATGTATTATAATTACACTGTATTCCAATAGAATCAGCACACCATTTGCAGTAAGAAATCCCTCCACAAAGGGATCCTCTCCACAAAGTCAGGTGAGTAGGTTTCTCTGACAGAAAGTCATTTTATTGAGTGATTTGATGGAGACAATCTTTCTTGGCTGGTGCAGTAATTGCAAAGCAAGAAGATCTAAGTAGCTATTCCGGATCATGAAAATATTTTTTAAATTATATTCTTTATCCTTAAGATAATATTAAGGATATTCTTTATCCTGGAGATGAAGAATATAATTTTCAACTTATTTTCAGCATACACAGGCTGCAAGAATTTTGCAGTCTAAATGAGGATACAGTTCTCAGACAAACAGTGGGAATAGGAGTTAGGTTGATTAGTAAAGGGCAAATTATCAAAGTATCTGCAGCACCAAGGGTTGCTGCCACTGCAGAGGCAGCCCTGTGTGTGTTACAGAGCAGAGCAGATTTGGATGGTTGCCCTCCTAGCTGCTGCAAGCACAAATACCCATTTTCATCAGCTTATGAAGGAAAAATTGGCTCCCATGGACAGCCGTGACTAAGAGCTCAGGCTGTGGCACAGGAAACACAGTCATGTTCAAGCCTTTTCCTCTGTTTAAGTTCCACATGTTCAGTGTCTGTATTGTTTGCTGTATATGCACTACCACTTTGATGTTCTTTGGGGGTCCTCAAGCTGACCTTTTCCTATTTGCCCAAAGAGAATCATCCTGAACAAAATTCAGCCCAGAGAGAAAATTAAGAACTGAAATGACAGAACCAATCTGCAACCTTGTCTATGGGGTTCAAAAAATCACTGGAGAGATGGCAGAGGGCCAGGGGGCTAGGAGGGTGGTCTAACGAAGGACCAAAACTGCAGCAGAAGTTTAGGGTAATAAAGTTTTCTGGAAATGAGCCTTTTCCTGAGCAGTGCAGAACCTCAGAGTCACAGCTCCTAGCACCCGTCCTAAGCCAGCCATTACAAGCTGGAGCAGTTGCTTTGATCAACCATTTGTGCTAACATTGTTTGCAGTGGCATAAATAAGGAGTACTTCTATTTTTGTCAGAGAATTTTAGCCCAGAATAAAACTGCAGTGACAACAATATGAGACCACAAGGATCACAGTCTGCCAGTTTATGGAATAGTTATGATCCCACATAGACAATGTTTCCCAGGAACAAGAGTTTTCTATCATTCATTACTAAACTTTCAAATCCTCAGAAGAGTGACAGTAAATCCATTCTATTTATTGTTAGCTCAAGGTCAGCTTTGCTGAGTGTTTATCCTCTAGAATACTCTCACAGACCAGGTTGGACAAAACAACTGGTAAATAAACCATAAAAACATCATGTGCACTCTCCAAAAACACCCAGTTTCATGGTTGCATTCACAACTGCCCCAGCATGATGCAGCTTTTCTGACTTTCTCTTTCTATACATCTACCATTAACAAAGTGCCTAAGATTAAGCTGATGGCCCTGCTGGTGTTTTTCTCCAAAACAGGATAGCCCTTTGTCATGGACTGCCATCAGGGGATGAGGGATTCCCAAGGAGACAGATTCCAGGCTGCCTAAATGGGTGACACAAGGCCCAGGTGGACACCAGAGCTCAGGTCCAGCACAAGTTTCAGCAGTCAGGAGAACACTAAAAGCTTTGCATTGCACCAAGGTCTGCTAATACAGTGGGCATCCAGGAAGCCATAGCTGACATGAATGCAGATTTGGGAATTTTTCACTAGCAGGATGGTTATTGCAACTTTAAGGGCTGTATTGCTAATGATAATAGGGTGAGGAAGTCACTGTAGTGTGTTAAAAACAAGTCCTCATATTGCAGTAATTCTCCCATGAACTGAAACTCTTTTTAAGGAACATTATTGTTCCATATCATTCCTGGTGTTTTCTAATAGTGTTCAGAGGAAACGACTGGCTTTCTGAGTGCCAGTTCCCGGGGTATAGAAACAATGGGGGGCCATATTAAAATAAAAAATAAAAATTAAAAAAAAGTAACATTTTTCAGGCAGTCTTCTGACTTGCTACAGAAACCTCTTCAACTTTATTAATGTTCCTTGCTAGGGACTGGGATTTGTAATTAAGTCAGTGGTTTTCAGACAAAAGATCATTACTGTTTTCAAACAAAATGCTCACTGTAGCCAGATCAGCCTTCTCATTCAGTTTTCTGCACTCTCTTCCTTGTTTCAAGCATATTTCTAGGTAGAGCCCTTTCCTGACCTCTCAGGTTATTCCTAGATTTTTCTTTCAAGGAGTGGGTGGCATTTCAGTAGGCTGGGTTCACTTGCTCAGTCACAACAAAGGAAAATAAAAATAACCAGCTGAAAAACTGAAGTTGCTGGAATGTGTAATACTCAGCATTAAAATGGCACAACGTGCCTGCCTATTTATAGCTCTTGTTTTGAGAAAGAGTGAGGCACACTTTGGGCACAATGCATCACCCAGGAAAACGCGTGGCCTTGCATTCTGTGTGTGAAAGACTTTTTTGTTTGTTGCAATACCAGTAATTTCCCAGGAAAATGAGGTTTATTCAGCATTTTGTTTATCTCTTTTATGCAAGCAAATGCCAGATTTGACATGCCAGTTTGATTGCTGAGTAAAGACTTGGATGACTAAATAAAACTCTGTGTTTTCTGTAATTCAGATTAATCCACATATCTTCATCATTAAATCTTTGCTGAGACATGCATGCTCGGCATGATTATACAAGAAATGTGCTTTTGTGTATTTAAAGACCTGTAGTATCTCATTCATCAAATGATAAGAGTTCGAGGAGGACAAACCATTCCCAATTTACCAGTACCTGTATTTTTTTATGTGCTTCTTTGTCCTTATTTGGTTCATGCTGAACTATATTTAATAAATTATGACTTTCTCTCTTTCTTTCAAAGTTTCACCTACTTTTTTGTTTTGTTTTCCAGCTCAGTAGAAGGTAGGAAAGAACAAAATGTCAGAGAGCAAAACAACCAGAGAGAAATAAGGAAACTGTTGTTTGCAAGAAATAGAAGAAAGCTATGCTGCAAATACCATGCAGAAGACATACACAAAAAGACAGCACTCTCAGGAGCAGCCCAGAGATTTTTGATCTTGTGTTTAAAAGTAAGCCAAGCCTTATTGTGCACCATGTGGACTGACAGCAGAGAAGGGTAAATAGTAAGAGTACTTCAAATAATAAGTAAATAAGAGTTAATAAAAACTCATTCTGTGAGCTGAGGGCCACAAGAAAGAAGTCCCTGTAAAGTCAGAAGGTCAGGTCTGTGGTCCATCTGGCTCACTCCTCTGTTTCCAGCAGCAGCAATAGGAGATGCTGGTTAGGAAGAGCACGAGCTGAGCCCTGCAGGCTCTTCACTGTGTACTCCCCAAAACTCCCAATTCCTGGAGCAGAGGCCAAGGGGGCACCTTTCTGTCTATTCCCTTCAGCAAGTCCCCATATGTGCTCACTTTGGAAAAACAGCTAGAGACTCTCCATGCTTTTTGAGTCTGAAACCTGTAATCCCAACAACAAAGGTAGGAACAAAAATGGGGGAAAGTGCAGTAGAAAAATGAAGCAGATTCTGGAAAGATTCTGAAGTGATTCAGCAGAGCACAGCCACTAAAAAACAAAAAAAAAAAACCAAAAAAAAACCAGAGGAAAAAAAAAGAGAGTGAAAAAAAAAAAAAATTCTGAACTGAAGCCAAATAATAAACAGGGTCCTGTGGATCCATTAAGGTACATTAATGCTGCCACTTTCCCATCTGTTCCCTGAAGTTCCAAACCAAAACCAAGTCATCTGCAGTCTTGGCTCCTTATTGTGTGAAACATTTATCTATTAAATTAATCTGGAGAAAATGTATCTATTTCATCCCTGGTGGGACTTTGTTTTGTTTTGATAGAGTTGCATACCATGGATTGTAGCCCACTGAGGCCACAGATAAAAAGCATATGAATAAAAAACCAAAACAAATGAAATAAATAAGTAATGGCTGCATGCTATTTTTTTCCTCTAGCAAAAATGCCTTTGGAATAACTGTGGATATTCCAAAATAACTTTGGAATAATTTTTTCTGTTGTGTTGAGAAGGCTAGCAATTTACACTAACAAAATTGACACAAGAACCCTGGTAATGCTTATTTTTCCATGAACAATGTACAATGACAAAATTTAATGGGAAATTTCCATGTTCTTAAACTCTGATAGAACTTTCAACTATGAAACAAAATTCCTTGTGCCAGTATCATAGAGGGAAAAGCTCGTGCCTGACCTTGTTAAGCAAAAAAATCTAAAATGTTCTTTGCAATCTCCCAAGATAGTAATTCCCAGATCCTTGGTATTGCAAAATTCCCTTCTGTTACCCCGATTATGATAACTCATTTAGCTCACTATGGTGATGCAACCACCTCCTTGCAGCAGTGACAATATTTATTTCTTGTGCTTCTAAAACATATTTAAGTTCACGGTGATCAATACTGTGACATAAAAGTAGCCTAGAGACATGACTGTTGATATATTTAGCAAAGCTGTGTTCATGTATGTGTTTTCACTTAGGGCTAATCTGTATGATTTAATAACCATTAGGTGGAGAGCCCTCAAGTCTCCCTAGGTACTCCACCAAAATTGGCACACACCCACTGCAGGGAATAAATCTCTAACTAGCCACTTCCTGGGAAGATGTGCCATTTCTGCAGCTCACATGGTATGCTCTCTGTATCTCCTGTTGTGGTTCTGTTTCTGTGGTTGATTAAATGCATTATCTTTTTACCCATTCCTTTACAAAAGTGCTTTCCAAACTGTTGATTAATTAAGCTGCAACTTCACATGTGATTAGGGCACAGAACTGTGAGTCAGGCAGCTCCCTCTATAGTTATGTCTGGCACCCAGCATTTTCCTGCAAAAGACAGTTACAGCATCACAGAATCCCAGACTCAATTGGGCTGGAAAAGACCTCTGAGATCATCAAGTCCAACTTATGACTGAACACCACCATGTCAGCTGGACCAATGCACTGAGTTCAGTCTTCTCTTGAACATCCCTGTGGATAGTGACCCCATCACCTCCCTGGGCATCCCATTCCAAAGTCTAATCATCCTTTCTGTGAAGAATTTCTTTTTAATGTCCAACCTAAACCTCCCCTGGCACAACTTAAGGCTATTGTCCTTGTCCTTTCCCTAGCTGCCTGGGAGAAGTTGATCCCCACTTGGCTACAACCTACTTTCAGATATTTGTGTCATTAATGAGGGTTTAAGAGCACTTAAAGAATAATTGGAAAAGTTACCAAAAAACCCCCCAGGTTTAATATAAAAGCAACAGCACAACAAAATTTGCTGTTGAGGTTCACTCTACTACTTTCTCTACTATGCTGCTTGTAGGGCTACAAGAGAGTGGACTTTCCTATTTAGTCATAATAATGTTTCATCCTGGCCACACTTGGGGTTGGAAAGTTTCTTTGGAAGTTTGAAAACTCCTTCCAGCCCTTCTCGTGGATGGATGTCATACTGCCAAACATTCAGTCATCCAGGACCTCCTGATTCAGCCAGGGCTGATGATAAATGATGGAAAGCAGTTTAGCGAGCTCTTCCACCACTCTAGGATGAACCCCACCTGCTCCCATAGACTTGTGAGCATCTAAGTGGCACAGCAGGTCACTAACCACCCCCTCCAGGATTTTGGGGCATCCATTCTGCTCCCCACCCCTGTCTACCAGCTCAGGAGGCCAGCTGCCCTGAGAATAACCAGTCTTACTGCAGAACAGTGAGGCAAAGAAGGCATTAAGTACCTCAGTCTTTTCCTCATCTTTGGTAACTGTATTCTCCCCACATCCAATAAAGAATAGAGATTTTCACTGCACTTCCTTTTTTTTTTTTTTTTTAATCAATTTTTGTATTTATAAAACCACTTTTTATTATCCTTTATGTAAGTGGTCAGATTCAGTTCTAACTGAGATTTTGCCTCTAATTTTCTTTCTGTATGACCTAATGACATCCTTAAACATTTCCTGAGTCACCTGCCCCTTTTTCGAAACATGATACACCCTTTTATTTTCCCTGAGTTCTTGTGAAAAGCTCCCCTCTCCACCAGGTCAGTCTTCTTTCCTGCTAGCTGGTGTTTCAATGTCTCTATTCCTAAAACACAGAGTGCTCATAGAGGGGTTTAGGAAACATTACTTTCCCACAGGTGTCTTTAAGTTAGTAATGCTATAAAGTGAATGCAGACCTTTGATAATATGATTTCAAAATTAAAATACATTTATATCAATAATGGCGCCATCCAGTGCTTTTCTGCTGCATATTAAATTTATTTAGATATATTTAGTATGTTTTATTTTAAATTCGAAAGCATCCTCTTCCTACTGTTCATAAATTATACAATTAGGGTTTAAATTTGTAACAAACTTTCAAGTAAATTATAGCATTAAATTTACTTACAGAGATTTTAATTGGGCTTATTTGTGCTTCCTCTTTCTGAAAAATCTTTAGAGCTGCTGTAAATCAACATTCATCAATTTACTTTTGCAGCAGATCTAAATTTGAAGTTACTAACTTATAAAAATGTCTCTATCAAAAAAGCAAAATCCCTTTTGAATCTAACTCACTTCATTGTGCAATAACTTACCTAACACAGGTATTGCAGGGAAGTTCTGAGATATCACTCCTGCATGATCAATATAAGATTTCCTCTGAAAACCCTTATAGCTATTTCTGTGGTGATATGGCAGTACTATGAAGAAATTAGCAGATAAGAAGAGAACTTTCTTCACTTTTGCATAGGAAAGGCAATAGTAAATTTAGTAACTTCGGGAATTCAAGTCATCAAGCCACAGAATGCGAAAGCAGGATGAAGACGTAAGCCAGGCTTTTTGAAACACACTCCTCTTCTCTAGACAGAAAGGAGAAATTGAGGTTTCACCCCCTGTATGCCGACATGAAAAATCCAGTTAATAGTGCTATTAGACTCTGTAATTTTAAAAAAACGCAGCTCTTGATTTAAAAAAAGGAGTAGAATGCAATCAAAACAAGGCAGCTGATATTGACATATCTGGCTATGTGTCCAAGGAACATTAGTGGTTCCTGTTAACACCTTTCTACCTTGCTTCATCAAATTTCTCACATATTCCTCAAACCATAGCTCAAAGCATGGTTTAATTAACAGAGCAGTCCTCTGGTGAAACACAGAGGAGCTCAGTACAGCTTTCAAATACACCAGCAGAGCTGTGATCTACTGCTACAGCCTGGGAAACAGGCTCAGCTATGAAACGGCAAAATGGAAAAATCATTGGCAGGGTTATGGGGAAATACCCACTGTATTTTACCTAAAGCCATCTCTAGTAAATGTTGCTGTTTCAGGGTTAAAAATGTTTCAAAAATGCTGAATGTAAAGTGATTTATGAGCGTAAAAAGAAAGAGGCAACAGTCTTTTTCTTGTGTTAGGTATACTACCAAAGCGCTGCTGTAAGGGCAAAGGCAGATTCACAAATCATTACTAACTTCAGAAATTGCATTTTTCGTTTGTAGCCTAAAAAAAAAAAAACCAAAAAAAAACCTAACTTAAATGCTAAAATGGTGGTTAAAGGTGGAGGGTAAGAAGGTGTAATGTGAATATATATACATATCCTAAACAAATACATATACATACATATATACACAGCCTCTTAGGTGTTTGACTGGCCCCTGGAAAACAGTACTTTTTAAAAGAATCAAGTTAGAAATCTCTGTCTGGTTGGCTTTTTATACAAAAACCTATCTTCCTATTTCATTTTTCATTACTAGCCTATTTGTATGATGTGTAATCTATAAATATTTATAAATCAATATAATCTGAATATGAGGACTCAATTTCCTTGCACCACATTTAAATACCTAACCCAATTCTGCTCCTTCAGAGGTACCAGGACATAGGCATATGTACTGAAAATGCTCATTGCTGTCGAACCACAACCATTTTTCCCCTTCCATGCTGCAGAAACAAATTCCCACTTTCAGCTCGTGCTTAGAGGAGCATTTCAAAGAGGGAACCAGCCTCTCCCAGTGCTACTTTTCTTAACCACATTACCACTCCTTCATGTAATTTTAACTTACTGCCTCAGAACAAAAAAAAAAACCAGACCACAGCATTCAGCTGTGGATGTCAGCTGTCCTAGCTGAAGTGCTTGGATCAACATGTCATGAAGGAGCATAAACCTCATGGATGAATGAAAGGATATGAGCTTTTTCTTAAAGTAAACCTCCAGAAAGCCCTATTGTGGCAGACAGATTAAGGAAGTTTCCTTTTCTGAGCATAATTAACATGGGAATAATATATGGGTAGTTACATCTGGGCTAAGGAGAAACAACTTTTGAGCTTCTAGAAAATAAATGAGGGTCACTGTTAAGCAAGAAACTGCACAAAATTGCCTAAATTTTTTTTTCTATTCTTTAGTATCTTTTTTAGGATAAAAGAAACCATAGTAAATCAATTTTAAAAAGGTCATGTTAAAATTCACCAAAATGTGATATATATTTAAACTGAGCCTGGAACTGCAATTTGTGAAGCTATATTTAACAAAGATGAATGTTTTGTTTCATACTTTAATTACAAACCTTTGCAAAACCATCGGTTGCCACAATACCTGATTTCTATTCTCTTTGCTTAAATAGCCTTGTTAATTAACCTGCTTTTAAAGGACAAGCAACAGTTTTCTTTGTTGTTTCTGCTCTCAGTTTGAAAAGACAAATCAGAATAACAAAGATTTTTCTCTATTTTTTTTATTTTTTGATTTATGACTGTTTCAGTGGTAAAAAGCAGTAGATCTCACCCGTGCCCTCACATTCCCAGCTGACCACAACAAGGCACACGAACAGCTCTCCTTTATAGTAGACAAAAGGACTCTAATCCTCCCAACATCACCAGAATATAAGGTTCAGAGAGGCTAAACCAAGATTAAAAACTATCCTTCATGACACATAAAATTATCTGAAAGGATAAAGACCTCAAGACACAGTGAAAGTTCTCCTGACACAAAGTCAGCCCCTTCTCAGACACTTTTTTCATGTGAATTGAGCAGTAGAAGATGCATGCACCACTGCCCTTGTTTTTTATGCAAGGTTGTGTCACTGCTTGCTCTCAGACTGTCCAGGTGCTTTCTGCTGACACCAACCCTTTGGTGTGATGAGGCTTTCTGCTCCCCACCCCTCAAACATGCTTCCATCCAAATGAAAAATTAGATAGAAGTAAGTGATACCCTTTGCCTCCCCGACGGCCCATTCCCCCCCCAACCCAAAAAAGAAGAAATACAGTCATTCTGTTTTTGGTTACTTTCATATAGATAGATACAAAATTTATTGCAAGAGGGATGCTGAAATTTAGACACAGAGCTAGGATGACATTTTTCTATGTATTACTCATTTCCCCTTGATTTAATCAGTGAAAAATGCTGTGCTTTACACAGCTTCCTTATAAAACTTAATCTAACCCAAGTTGAAATTAATCTGGTCAGAAATTAACTTCTGAGTTTTGCTAATTTTGTATAACTTTGCCCAGGGTAATTTAAGCTGGAAATGAGCAATGAAATTCAATACTCAGAAATTTTTGTGTGTTTCATAGTTTAAAGGGGAATCTTCCACTGTCCAGGGCTCTGTGGGTCTACTCTTATAATATAATGGTGAATGCTCCCACCATGTCAGGACAAGAATCCCTAGATGACAAATCCCATTCCTTTAAGTAACAACACCCCCTTGACCTTGACCAGAAAAGGCTACTTAAAATCTGCTTGAAGTCGTTGTAGTTCCTTTTGAACCAAGAGATACTAAATGTGCTATGTAAATGCTGCCCCTCAATTTGCCGCCAAAATTATTATTAATTCAATGTAAATACAAAATTAATTTTGTACTAAAAATGGTATTAATGACAGTGACACTTTCTTTTTCATTTCAGTAACCTTGAACTAGTGACTTTCTGTGTGTTTATATTTCTTGTTTATGGCTGTCACAGATATTCTTCAACAGATGAGCTGAAGGCTTGATCATACAAGTATACAGCCACTAACTTACATTTCTGAAGTAACAAGTCAGTAAAGATTTCTCACTCCCTGTTCTCCAAGTTCAGGCCCACTATTCTTTATACAATTATTTCTTATTCATTATTTTGCCAAATGTGTGAAAGTGCAAAGCACTCCCCTTGACAGAAACACAATATAAAATTTGAAAGCACAAGCCCCTTGCCTATAAACCCAAGACAGCTGCTCATGGGATTATGGACCAGATTCCCCACAGACTCTTCTCTTGCTGCACCTTCACTTTACTCCTTGCCACCAAAAGCATCCTCACAATATTTTTTTTCTCACTAAAATGGCATTTGCATAGTATTTGAAAGGTCTAGAAAGCTATTAACTATCTGAAAAAACAATTAAAACAGGCACAATCCTGAGTACTTCACAATCCAGTATTCAAAGGAATCTTGCAGAAACACAAACATGTTGGATTAAAATACTTTCCTACTTGTTTCTTTATAAACCAGGAAAATAACTTTTCCACTGGGAACAGAATTGCTCAGAAAGAGCTGAAGTCCAGCTCATGCTGTCTTGTACACTTTTCTTATGGCTGCTCACCAGCCCAGTTAAAACTGTTTAAAGGCTGATGTGTGTGTCTAATTGATTTAGCATATTTTTGGGGTTTCAATTATATGCAGATGTCTAACCCCAAGAGCCATTAGGCATATAAACATTTTTAGCTCTTGGTCTGATACATGCCTTTTGGCTGATCAGTTTTCAAAATATCTATTTGTACTTGTGCCAAATAGTCTGCCATTTCCATATATGCCTCCAGTCTGTGCATCAGCACTTTATAAATCTCCAAACAAAATCTTCCATGTTTATTTTTCTTAGAGAGAAAATCCCATTTAATAAGTCTGGGCCTCCTTTATTTATACGTATTTTTCTATTGAGATGATATCTGTATATTTTTTAAGTAATTTTGGTGTTTGAGGGGCTTTATTATGGAAAGAGAAAATAATAATACTAAAAATATATTGCATTTCTACTGTGGGCTTTATCTATACATAGCTTAAAGAACATAATCATCATTTTTTGGCTGATGGTACTGCCAAAAGACTAGTGTTATGATAGAAAGGAGAGAAAAAAGGCTTTCCTGAAGTTAAGCCAATATTTTGTCAGCACCCTATCTCCTAAAGGATACCCACTCCCTTTTTGATAGTGTTTTGTTCCTTTCACTGCATGTGCTTTTTCAGGTGTTTAATTTCTTGAAGTAAATTGTGAAGAACGTCCTTAAAGGATGTCAGCAAATATTTTATAACATATATTTATCTTTTTTTTTTTTCTGTTCTCATATCCTGTTTTATATATACATTTTGGCTAATCAATATTCAAAATATATATTTGCATTTGTGCGAAATATAAATTTCTATTAACAATTTACTCCACCTCACAAGAGAAGGGGATTTCTCACCTTCTGGTCCAGGAAGGAAAATGTAAAGATGGGACTGAATATCCCAGTAATCACAGAACACTGGTAATTGCATTCACCCCAGTCATCACTGGTGGCACCACTACTGCCCATGGTCCCGGTGGTGCTTCCAGAGATAGCTCAGAGCCTTCTCCTTCACTTCTGTCATCTCTGCATGGCTGCATGGAAGCTCCTAGAAGGCATCCATGCTGCCATGTAAGCAGCCGTGATTTTATCCCGGGCAACCTGGCCTGAAAATATTTAATCCAGGATATCTTAAGCGCACTGCAAGAGCAGGCTTAGAGGCTCTGTACATTCAAATATTTATGCTTCCTGGGTGAGTCTGGCAAGAAGTTCTGCCAAGTGTACCTTTATCAGTGTCCTATGCTGGCTAATTTAAAATTAACTTGGGCACTGCCTACATGAGTCGCGGCAACGTGTTTGACCGAAACCACCGTGTCCCTCCAGGCAGGGTACCCAGTTCAGGGGGAAGGCAGAGCTGAGAAGATCATTTTGTGATTCAAAACCTGAGCTACTTCACCAGAGAGACTGACAGCATAACATAGCACTGTATAGCAGTGATGGAGAGAGCAGCCTCACTCAAGGGAGATGCAAAAGAGGAGACCAACAAGCATTTTGGAGAGAACCTGTGCTCAGGATGCTGCTGGCAGCTGTGACAAAGCTGCACTGAGGTTGGTTTTTCACACCTGTGTTCACAAGGTGCTCAGAGACCCATGGCCCAATGAGTAAAATTAGGGACATCCTTCAGATGATTTCATAGGCAGGATAGTAGTTTTCGGGAATTGGCTTTATCAGAAAGCTTTCTTTTTAAAAAAAAAAAAAAAAACTGAAGGGGTGGCAGAACCAAATAAAGGGATTTGCAAGTTTTCTCACTTTGTCCTACAGAGTTTTCTCTGAGTATTATTCCAGAATTAGACCCTGATTGTTCTTTTTGATTGTCTCATTTTAAGTGAAAAGCACTTAAATAACATAGAGAGATCAAGTTAAAAAATGAAAAACTATCAAGCATCTTGGTGTGTATTTATTTACAGGATTGCTCCAGAAGAACACACACTGTTGTAAAAGTAATTCACTCATTTTCCAGTGCCTTTCAAATTATGTACACAGCCATATCAGGCAAAATGAAAGCTTAATCTGTTTTCAGGAGACAGCAAGTGCTGTTCCCCGCCATAGGAATGATCCGGCATGTAGGAAATCACAGCTCTCTCTGCTTTTTCCCGGTGATTGAAACGGAGCAGATCCCGCTCGGTTTCTGCATCCCTTGCAAGCCCTGCTCCACCAAACCATGTGTTTGCTGTGTCTGAGTAGCGCCCCGTCCAGATCGGTTCACTTCGACTAGACTAATTCAGGAACAGGAGGAGTAGTACGAATTTGCTGTTAAAGAAAGAAACAGAAAAAAAAAAATAAAAATAAGCAGAGAACTATTAGGGGAAGAGGTAAGAAGTGTTGTGTGCGGGCAGGAAGTGTCCCGTTTGCAGGACTGCAGAATTATCTCAGGTTTCTCGTTTCCTAGGAACGTAGTAACTTCCCCGTGGGTTGTTTTGTGGGCGGTGTTTTTGAATTTATGCTAATGCAGCCTCGCTGACAGGGAGAGGAGCCGTGTCTCGGTGCCACAGCTCTGCTGACAGCCGGCAGTGGCGGGCGCTGCCGCCCGGCCAGGCCATGGGCCGGCGCTGCTTGTGACAGGGTCCCTCGCCCGCCCCTCGGGTCGCCTCTGTCGCCAGCAGCGGGGCCGACATGTGCCTATGACCATGGAGATGAAGGACTCGGGCAGCGTGGTGCTGACAGCCTACCATCCCCACAGCCCGGCCAGGATCCCGGGCATGGAGCAGAGCTTTGTGCAGGATGTGCCCCCCAGCCACTCGCCCGGCAGCAGGTAAAGGCCGAGGGGGGGAGCGGTGCCCTGGCCCGGTGTTTTGCCAGGGTCGGACACTCGAGAGCGCTTCGCTCATTTCTTGTCCCTCCCGGGGAAGGGATTCAGCCCAGGGGTGCGGGTTGGGGTTGGGAAGGGGAAACACGAGTGCCTATGTTAAATCTTGTAAGTCGACAGATCAGGCCAGTTTCCTGCCCAGGATACTCAACAAGACAATCCCTCGGAAAAAAGGCACGTGAATCAGGCTTCTGCTCAGATAGTTTAGGACTGTGCTGCCAAAGAGTGAAGTGGTGGGACCGGCTGAGTTTGGCGCTCGGAAAGTTGATTCTGGCTTTGGTTTAGAGGATTATTTAATTCCTTCTCCGTTCACTCGCCGGGTCAGAACCAGCCCTTGTGCTTCTCTCTGTGAAACTGAGGTTGCTGCTTTGCTTTGCACGCACAATGGGGGACTGCAACGCTAAAGACTTAGTCTAAATACGAAAATTCCTTTGTGTTGCAGGAAACTAAGTATTGTCCTAATTAATGCAGTCGCGTGTATGTTTACCTTCCTGCCTTGTAAGAATGCATGTATTTGCACAGTTCAGAACCAAGCGGTTTGAGCAGTTTTACTATTTTAGAAAATCTGATCTTTCTCCTAAACATACGTATCTGAGTTTTGCAACATTCTCCAAAAGAAGTGATATAAAAGTTCATACTGTAAAAAGTTGAAGAAAGTAGCAAATCTTGCATTATAGCTTGACTGAAAAAAATAAGTAAGTTTAAGGAAACAGCAGATGACATTATCCGCATGAATTGTCTGTGTCTTAATAAAAATAATGATATTTACTTCATATTGTTTATTTACAGCCCAATAGCTATTTTGTTTTCAATGTCATTATTTAGATTAGCTGCATCTTCCTGTTCTTTGTGTGTTTCCCTGGCTGTCCCATAAAGATAACTCCTTTGTTCTGGTAAACTGCTGTTGGAGAACAGTACCAAAATACACAATTACATGTTGAGAAAAGAAACTGGAGTCTGGGCGTTTAGACGCAGTAAGAATGGCATTTGCTACTCAAAACAGAGAGCAGTGGTTTGGCATTGAGTTACAGGGAAATGCAGTTTTTTTTTCCTGTGCTCTTCCCTTAAGAAGAGTACTAAACTGAATCTCCCTTTAAGTTTGTGAGCAACAGAAATGTGGTGTTTTGCTGATTTTCGTGTAGGTGTGCTACTTGTTTTGAAATGCACTTGAAACTTAAGCTCAGAGTGTCTGAGAGTTTAAATCACACACATAAATCACATGCATATCACCTACAAAAAGCAGAAGTGCCAATTACAGTTCCTGAAAGAAAATAACTAAAGTGGATCCCGACATTTTGATGAGGAACGTATTTTGGAAGCTCCTGCCATGAGCCAAAGCCATGTGTCTCTCTCCATGTCTACATATCCATAAGATTTTGGTGCTGTCTCCCCTTCCTTGTCTTCAACTTCCCACAGCTGTCTAATAGCAATAGGCAAATTCTGCCATATGGGCAGTCAGTGGCTGTCTGAGTTTCCAAAGCCTGTTCAAGAGAGTGATTTTATTAACCCAGCATGAAGTCCTTTGGAATGCAGAACCCATGAAGGCAAATGCACTGAGTGTTTTAGCAAATGGTAAAATAGGCTCTGGCTTAATCCCTACTTCATCTTCTAAGAACTCTTTTTCCTGGACTGCATTTTCTGTATAGTTTCCTCTGCCACCATCCTAATGCAAGAGCTTCTATTATAGGTTCTGTCTGGTGTTCTTGATCCATAGGGCAGCTACCCACACTATGGTATGTTAACTCCTTAACTCTTCAGGAAAACAATTCAAAAAGCAGGAAAAGAACAGAGGTGTCACCCTTTTCTTGTTTGATAACAAAAACAGTTGGGACCCAGAGCCTGAAGTCAGCCGTTTAAGTTACATGTAGCTCTAAAGCAGTCTGTGTTTGAGATGTTTATCCATGAGACTAGAATCTGTCTTGGATATTAGCCTTTGATTTGGTAAACTGCTGACCAATTCTCTCTCATCTTAGGAATCAAGATACTTCATTTTCCTTCCTCTTCTCGTAACATTTTGGTTGCTTTAGAGTGATGCAGTCTTTATTTTAGAATAGGTCCACTCACCAGAGTCAGGCTTGGAGTTGTCTTCCAGCTGTTTTCTTTTGCAAAAACTTTCCCTTTGGAAACCTTCTGGTCAGAGTTTTCTCACAAAAAGTGGAATCTAATGCAGCCTCAGCAGCAATTAACTGCACCACTCTCCACCATTAAAAAAGACACTGATAAAAAAAGAAAGAAAGATTTAAGTAACCATTATGAGCCCCTAAACAAATGAGTAATCTTAAACACTCTTGACAACCCAGACACACAGCTGAGTAGCCCATCTGTATGAAAGGTTATACTAACAGATGCATCAGACCACTTGGATTCATATTCATGCCCAACTCTCAAAGGCTGGCATCCTGTGTGCATTTCTAAAACACAGTGCCAGCATCAGGGTCAGCATGAAGTACAGCAGCTGCAAGCATTTCCGATTCTAAGCCCAGTGGGTATATGCTCCATCATAAGTTAGGGGATAGTAAGTGGTGGGCTGTAAGGAGAAAATTTGCTTACATTGCTTTGAATGGAGGATGGATCAGTGTGCAGTGAAGGATGGAAAATTCATAGAAGTAATGAAGAGGAGAATGGGATGAAAGTTTGACTGCATAATGATGCCATCACCAGTTTGCAAAGGAGAATTCTGGCTTCCAAATGTAGCATTGGATAATATCAATAAAGTGGTTAAGAAAAGGGCCACAGATGCTACCCATCCTCCAGAACGAGAGTTCATCAGAGGGACTAAAAACTTAAATATCTTGACTTCAGTTAACCATATAGTTCAATTCTATCTCTCCCCATTTGTTGCATCTTGAAGAGTTATTTAACCTGTTCTATACATGGGCTGGGGCGAGCCCTGAAAAATGCACTGTTGAATATCCTAGAGTTCCAGGAGAATTCGCCAGACAAACCTTCCTTTAATGCTAATATAACTAGCAAGTTCATTTTCCATTCTCTCATGGGATATTAAGGTCTCTTTCCTTAGTTTGCCATCTCTTTTATGTGCATTTTATAAGCATTTATAGTAGTCGTATCTTTTTTTTTATTTATTGCTTGTGAGAATGAGGTGTTGGAGAGAGCTCTGTTTTGTTTGCTTGGAAGTCAGGCTAGCTCTACAGCATATGAGTATAGTGGAAAAGATTCCTGTTCTTGTGGCAACTCCATCGCTTTTTTAAATTCCTGTTTCTTAGAAAATAGATGTCACTAATACCAGCACCAAAGAACCCAGAATATCACACTATGCCTGTCAATACAGATCTGTCTCAGTGCAAAGGTGAAAGTGTTGATTTATGTTACATAATGGTCAACTTTGGCTTCCTCGTTTCAGAGAATGAAGGACTTTGTAGCTGTGCACAAATACTGCTCCTGGGTTATATAGAGGAAAAGTGGGGCCATGGCCATATGTCTTTCTCACATCCCCTTTTTATCCTGTTAGGAGTAGCTAGGAGGAGTTATTCCTGTGCTCAAAGGAAACAGGCATGACCTCTATGCCAAATGGCCAGAGAGCTCTCTAAGGTAATTATGCAATTAGGGGAAGACAAAGCATTCCTCAGTGAGTCATGCTCCAGCTTTCCTTGACTCCAGTATGATAATTAGTGTGTTCCTCTGTTTGCTACCAGCACATCTACCAGCAAAGAACTCATCCTGCACTGCAAATCACATTTGCACTGCAATGAGTGGCTGTCACTTATGTGAGCATGAAATAAGAATTAGGGCAAAGAAAAAGCATGTTCATAGGGTTTGCTCCTGCAGAATGGTGTGAGAGCAGCTTTTAAAGTGCACATTAAGCTTTTTATACATAGAGTAACCTTTTCAATCAATAATCATGCACAGAGCAGCATATATACTACCAAACCTAGGAGCTTGCTGCATAGGTAAAGGACAAAGTAGATGTGAGCACTATTGATCAGCACAGCCAAGAGCCATTCTTACCATCTTCCCTAGTCAACTGCAAGTCTGGTACTTCCAGTTGTTTCAGAGAAATGCCTTCTTAAATGCCTTCTTAAATCTCTTTGCATTTAGCATGTCTCCCTCCTCCTACTGTCAGAGGGGTGACTTTCAGACAGACATCACTAAACCCAAGAGTCAAAAAAGAACAGGAATATTTTCTATATTGGTGAAAAATACTGTGTGGATTGAGTTACCTGCTGGCAACTTCCAGGATCCCTGCTCTCCGAGTCTAAGGCTTGCAGAGTTGGAGCTGATAGTCAAGTCATTACACTGGACAAGCAGCATGACACCAGATTATTTTGTAGGATTCATTCTTCCTTGCAAGCCTCAAGATACTACAGATAAATGTCAAGGTGAGGTAAAGCATCATGAAATAACTCCCTGGAAGGAATACAACTGCAGGAGCCGTCTTTATGCACCAAAATTTGTCTTGTGACAGGAGGAGCTATGTGAACAGCTCAAGTTTTATCCCAACAGAAGCAGATTTTATCACACTGAAGTAAGGTCTGTAAGCCCTGGGGCCAGGTGATCTGGGTTGGATTTCTGTCAGTGCTGATTGAGCAGCTCCCCAGCTCAGTTGTATACAAGTGATGTCAAGAATGTCTTCTTGGTGATGCAGGATAAACAACCTTAACTATTTTGGATGTTTATCTCACCTTATCATAAACTTACCCAGAAGACAAAAATAAAAATCCGGCTCCTTTTCCACAGTAAATCTTGACATGACTTGAGCCTTTTGCAACTTGGACTTCAAGGCTATGAATTTAAAATTTTAAAATGTACTAAATGTGGTAAAGAAAATCCCACAAATCAGTAGCCTAGGAAAAAACAGCATTGGCACCAGCTGCACAAAAAATAAATTTTATGGAAAAAATAACCCTTGCTGCAACTTATAGAAGCTTTCTAAAATGTGATTTTAAAAGTATATTTTTATAGATGCTGAGAATGATAATTCTTAATAAAATATTTACCAGGAGGATGCATATAAATAAGTCAGACAATAGTAGACACGCTTTTCCTGTAGGTTTTAGAAATATCCTTGTCCTCTGGGAGCCACACTGAAGAATGTAGTATTTATAGCCAGCTCCTCATGTTATGGTTGAAACTAGAGTTGGCTTCTCTGGTTTCTTTTTAGTTTGGTGCTCCTGCTGCTCTCCCTGGTACCTCCATATGTAGAGCTAATGAAAAACATCTGGCACTGTCCCTTTGATCATTTTGTTGGGTTGAGCATTTAGCCAGCTGCCCCATTCATTTTTAACTAAGTCACTTATCTCTGATTACATGAGTGTTGGAGCTGCCTGCAAAAAAAAAGAGTAGGACCTGAGAGTCCTGCATGCCCTACACAGACATGTTCAGATTGCATCTGGTAGTCTGACATTACTGGCATAACAAACTGCCAGGAATCCACAACCTTAGTGTTACTTTTGCACAGGAGATCATATTAATTCAGTGCAAATGTATGGAAAATGTGGAGAGGTGGCAACTGCGAGACACAACTATGGAGTACTAGTAAAAGTACTTAGCTAGAGCAGGATCTGAAAAGCATCTGGTTAGTGCTGTACAAATATAGAATCACATCCTGAAATAGTGTTGGGTATCCACAGCAAACAGCCAAGCTGACATCCTGGATTTCAGCTAACCACAGTAGAGCAGCCATTTGGCCCACTGTGATGCTTAGCTCCAGCTGGCCAGGCAGCACAGCAGAGCCCGCCCTGCTGGCAGCACATCTGCCAGAGGGGCAGGACCATGCTCTCTGCAGCCTTCAGCTACCACCATGGTGGGTGCATTCAAAGAGCACAGGATGGGTACCCAGAGAATAGAACCCAGAGTCCCATCCCAAAGTGGTGACTGAAGCAAAGCATCCCACCTAGCATTTTGGCCCCCCTTTTCCTGCCTCCTACTTTCTCTCTCAGTGAAAATCAACTCATACCACCCTGGTCTTCCAAGTCCTGTCTGAGTTCTAGGGACTCAGAACAGGGAGACAAAAAACAATACAAGGGGACAGGAAGAAGAGGGGAGCACAGGAGGACATGAGAAGGACCACATTCCGAGGTGTGCAAATAAAAGGACCTGGAGTCAGAAAAGAAATAACTCATAAATGTTGTTTTGTGGTGGGGAAATTTACAGCTGGGCCTCAAGTTCCACCAAACACATGGGGTTTGGAATGGCATTTAAGTAGTGATTTTGAAATCAAAACATGAAGTGGTTTAAAAGACAGGTTGTTTGAAAAAGTGCTCTCTCACCCTGAAGGACTATTTCAGCAGAGATCAGCAGAAGTGCTTGAGTTGGCATCCCTTGTAATTAATACAAGGAAAAGATTGATGATCTGTGAGGGATCCCTCATTTCTGTAATTCATTTTTTCCCCTGCCATATCTCAACTTTCCAGACACTGTCAGAGTCTCTGAGGAAAGTGGAATAAACACTGGAGCAGGGAGCCTTTTATCAGCTTGTTCATTTAAATACAGTTACGTTGTCTCATTTAGGATGCTGTGTAATACTCAGCTACTGTAGGTCTGGGGGATTTTCAGATGGGTAAAATAATCCAGTTTAGGATGGACATATATTGGGTGCTTAGGCAGAAGGTGGGCTTTTCTTAAAATCTTTTGGTGCAGAAGGTCCTCTGAGTAGATAATGAGCAAGATAATGACCATAAGTCTTTTTGTGGAAGGCAGAAGCGCCCTACCAGATAGAGACAAAGGAGAACTAGTATATATGGAGAACAAGTATCAGATGTAGAAGTCCAGCTGTGTTGACATCATTAACCAGATGAAAGACAAGATTAAAGCAAGAGAAAGCCAGGGAACTGTGTTTTAAACACCTGTGCATGAAACCTCAGGACATCAGCCATCAGGTCACTCTCACAATTTGCTACCAGTGATGGAAGAAGCTCTAGAGCTGTAAGTCTTCATATTTTACTAGAGGTAATAAAAAATCCCCTAGCTTTCAAATGGTCAGACTTGGGAAGAGCATAAGAAATGTATAAAGGCCTGAATTTGACTCATGGAATAGTGGGTTCTTTGCTAACTATACCCCTGCAGAGTCTGCAGAGAGCCAGACTCTGAGTTAATCAATGCAAAATATAGGTATGGCAGTGGAGAGCCTCCTCAACATCTTTTTCTTTTTCTGTTTCTCTTTTTCTGGCTAATGAAAACTCAGAAGAAAATACCATCCAATCATCATTTCTGGCCCAGGGCTTATCATATCTAGTGGTCAAGAGGGAATTTAGAACTGAGAATGACAGATCCTTTTTAAGGTTAACCTTTGTATAAGAGGAAGAACTGGATAGTTGTAGCATTCAAGCCAATATGAATTAGTCCTTTTTTTAATTCTAATTTAATAAAACATCAATAATAAATCAGGCAAGGAAACAGCAAGTGGGATATGAGTCTTGTTTGTACATATGGACTGAATTAAAGGACACTTAGTTGTAGTTATAGAGGAATTACTCTGAATTTAGTAGAAATGGAATAAGTCATTAGAACTCATATATTTTTGTCAATAATTTTACTTACAGGGCATTATTTGATTATGCTATCTCCTCTCTCAAGTCAGGCTGACTTCTTTAACAGTATTCTTGCAGAACAGGGCATCCATATGAAGTCTTAGATAATTAAAACATAAGAGTGACTAGGCTTGTCATCTTTTTGCAGCGCTTCCCTCCGTTACTCAAATATTTTGAAAACTTGAGTTCTAAATATTTGTCTGGATGTATCAGAGATGATTATAAAATCTTTGCTGTAAATACGGGTGAAACCTGACGCACGAGGGCCTAGGGCATTCTGCAAAGAAGTTTTTCAGGCTCGGCTGTCCTTGGCCATTTTGGGCCAGATGGTGCCCATGTCATGCATGTGCAAGGAGGTGAATGGAAGCAGAGAGTTTATCCTGATGAACAGAGACAATGGAAGCCTTGGCACTCAAGCTGCAGCAGGATTTTAAATTGCAAGTGCTCACTTTTGGAGAGAGGGTAGGGAGAAGGAAGCCAGGACAGCCTTCCAAGCAAAGGAAAGAGGTCTTTGAAGTACATGGGAATCTTTTGTCACCTGCTGAAGCAATAGTGTCTTCCTCATATGAGGTCTTTCTTACATCTTCCACTCAGAGGATGCATTTCACTAAAAGACCCTGTGATCTGCTGCAATTCCTTGATGCTTCCTTGTTTGCTTGCTTTCTTCCCTCCTTCTTTCTTTCAATTAGCAAAAGCAATTAACCCATGAAAATTTTAATATTACTGGTAATTTGAATTTTCGGGAAGTATTCGTTTATTCTAATTTACCTGTGCCTGTAGAATATGTGCAAGCCCATAGATGGAGCATGAGGTTTATGGTTACCCATATGTCACTGACAATTCACAGAGTATATGGCAAACATTAGAATTACTTGTCCTCCAAGTCAAATATTAACTGGAATTTTCTTCAAGCATATTTGTTCAAACCATCTGTTGTGTCTGAGAAAGCGTAGAATTTAAAAATAAACAAACAAGAGAACCTATGTCAATTTTTGAAGAGCTTTCTTCATCATACAGGACCTCCATGTTCTGTATTTAGGAAGCGCACCACATATTTTTGGGAGAGACGTTGATTCTGCAGCTATTTTGTGTGGTCAAAATGCATTTCATCCTTAATGGACTCCATCTCTTATGCCTTTTTTTAAACTACTAAATTTGTTTTACAAGATTTAGCCAACCCTGGCCTGAAGTTAATTGTGTCTCACTCAGCATTGCAGGAAGATCATGCAAGCCAAAACAGCTTGCTCCAGTCTACACTGAACACAAGCAAATCTGCAGCTGATTGTCTTACATGTCATGCAACAATAAATCACTAGTTTTAAGTAATCACACATTTGTACACGGAGTTTATTGTCATACGATGTCCTTGGAGGCTCATTTTCTCTTTCCAAATGCAAACATGGGGTATGGTATTCATGTAGGTAACAAGGATGTCTATAATTAACACTTATTGATATCAAGAATTCTAAAAGATACAGTTACAGTTAAGTTGTAGTTTTCAGAGGTAACCTTCTCCTCCTTACATGAAACACTTTCTGAAGTAAGAAGGATGCGTATTGCTTTTTTATTTCACAGTATTTTTTTTGCTCTTAGACGCAGGACACTGGAATTTGTGTACTATTAGTATTTAGGCCCAGCTCTGATGTCTGTATTCTGCTGAAAATCTGCATTACAGGCAAAAAAGAACCAAATAAAGCAATGAAAAGAAAATATAAAACCGAAGAGATCCAGCCTGACATCATATGGTTTAACAGCAAGATAATAAATCCGTGGCTTTAGTGGATATCAAGATTGCCACGTAATGACTGCACACAGGAATTCAGAACATACTTTCATGGGGTGGCTGCAAGCAAATCTGAGCTCCCTCTGCCTGTGTCCAGGAGCTGTAGGGCCACGTTAGCACAGAGTTTTTGCCCAAGCCAAAAAGCAGCCATGGTGATGCACCACCTCAGCTGCTGGCTTCTGGCCCTGGGAAGCGTGTCCATCCCACTGACAGGGCTGTAGGAAACTTGATGGTTGGAATTCCAAGTGTTTAAACTAATGCTTCAGGACTGATAAGGGAAAAAAAAAAAAAAAGGGTGTGTGTTTTTCTGAACAGGCCACTCTGCTGATTAATAGGTTAGGTTGGGTATTTTCAGGTTTAGGTACATAAACAGATATAGAGTTACACTGCATTTTTCTCAGATGCTTTGCAGCCTGGAAGGGAAGCTTTACCCAACTTACTTGAACCATAGCAGAATAACTTGTTCTTTTGTGCAAATCATATTCCTACAAGGGAAAAACACATGAAAAAGGAGCACTGCTTGTGATACTCACTTAGAAAAGCTTATTGACAACAATAAGAAAGTATTCATCATCTGAATCCCTGTAGACTCCAGCAGAACAATCAAGGATACAGCAGGGATCCAGCACTAGTTCTGATGAATAAATTTAAAGAAGATTTTACATTTTTATTAGGTTAGAGTTTTTTTCCCTTTAACTTAGGTAATCCATTTGAAAAGTAGAGTTCTGATTTTCTGGAAGAATAGAGCTTGAAAGCCTTTTATTTCTTAAACAAGACTGAGGCCAGTCAGCATCTGAATATCCATTAGAATCTCCTTTCTAATTAAATTTCATCAGCTAGATCAGAAATATGATGATGTTCAGAAACTGTATTGAGCCACATTCAAACACTGTAAATAAGGTTTATAACCTTTATTCTTGAGCTGTCAGTTCAGTCTTTGGTTTCTGAATCATTTCATGGCATTGATCCAGTGCTTCAGTTATGCTGAAAAAGACGTTGACCACTGCAGAAGTGGGTGGAAAAACATCATTCAGCAGTCAGCTGGGTATATCTGCTGAAAGTATGTCTGTAATTTTGTGAAGGAGATGGTGTTACTAAGAACAGATTGGTTTCTGAGACTGCCTTGAACCCAGCCAGCTGTAGTTAAACCCTCAAAGGCTGACAAAGTGCATTCCTAATTATATCAGTGGAGTGGATGGCTGGATTAAGTTACCTCCTTTGAGACTATTGGTGATGAGTTTCCATCACTGGGATAGATTTTGTATTTCATACAAACCAAGGGGACCTCAGGCTGTGCAACAATAGGAATGGCCCAAATTCTGACATGATACATACACACCTGCAGGGCTACCTTAAAGCCCACAAACAGCCATATCCTGTTAATTCACTGGACATAATGATAACATGTGATAGGCAATCTTTGAAGACTTTTGAATAAATTTAAACTTAGTATGGGATTAATCTTTGAAATTAAGTACATCAGTTTGCACCAAATACCAGAAAAAAACAGGAAAATCATACACAGGTCTTCTGGTATCTTTAGAGAAAACACATATTTATGGCTTTGGCCATCTTCACAGGGTCTTAAAACACTCACTGACATCATTAGACTTAAGCAGCTAGTATAGCTGAAGATAATAAGCTCAATGTTTATTTTTCTGTACTTTTCTATGGTCTGTATTTAGTTAAAAACTTAATACTGCTTTTCCATCATTGTTAAGTACCTATAAAATGAGTAATGCCCTGTAATGTGGTTATAGCAGACCAAACTTACCATCTCCTGAAGATCACTTGAAAGCGATGAGTAGATCTCAGGGATGAACAATGAACAACACATCCTTACATGCAGTGAGAGGAACGACATATTCTTACAGAAGGGAAGGAAACCTCTTAATCTTAGATATCAATTTCGTATTTGATGAAAAGAGTGTGCTCACTTTGCGACACTGCTGTTGTGCATTTTATGTTTGGGAGACATAAGGAAAATTCTCTTTGCTTGAGCTGACATTTCTGCCCTTTCTTGCACTTAAACCGTGATATCTAAAGCCAGAGAGAGAACACAGTGCTCTGTTGATGACACCTGGAAAATCCTGTTTAGAGTTAGGTGCTGTGGTGGGCTGATCAGGAAAGTCTCACTCTGGAGAACAGTACATGTTTGTTTTAACTGCTGAACTGCGGAGGCTTGACAGAGTTGAATCTTTGGATTACAAATGTAATTGACATCTCACCACACTGCAAGTCAGACCTAGAACTCCTCCTGGTGACAGTAGGCTTTGGGCTTGCCTCTGAAGATCTAGATGGCTTGTGGCAGCATTCTGCAACTGACTGTATCTTCAATACATGTTGCAGTTCTTTTTTTTGTCATTTATCCTATTCACTCCATTCTCTTATTTAGAAACTCCTAAATTCCTCATGAGGATGAATCAGTTATTGAATTTCTCTGTAATTGCATTTCTATTGCACTCACTTTGTGCATTTATTGGACTTTGATAAAAAACAATGAACATAGCCAAAATCTACTGAGCTACACAGGAAAGATAATTGAGTGGGCCAATTCTGTAATGGTCACTTATGATGGAAAAACTTAGCAAGTTCAATGGGATATTTTTCCTTTTAGATTCATCACAGTCACTTTTTTGGATTGCACTCAGAGAAATATACTTACAAATGGAAATATTATCACAAGTTAGCACTGGACCCCAAAATCCAAACAAAACAATGAAGCAACACAGACTTTCCTTCCTATTCTGATTGCATCACTGGAACCACTGCCTAGTAAAGGGATTTTGTTTGAAAAAACTTCCTTCTGTGTTTTTTTACAGTGCTGTGTGTCTGCATTCCTGTTCATTTGTATGCTTGATTAGCTGAAATCAAATACAATGATGCAGATCTCGAAGCAGCTATAAAAACTGAAAGTGAGCAATACTAACAGAAAAAAAATTTCTACGTTGCAATCTTCATGGGAATTGATGTGCAGAAAGCAAAAGAGCTGATGCAAAATCATGTATGTGTTTTTCCTCCATCTTATTTTGTCATTTTGTAACAGAAGTTTACTTTTTAGTGGACTTCAAACAGTCTTGTGAACAGGTAACAAAGGATGTACTGTTTGTGTCTCTGCCTCATGCACAGCTGTCCTCTGGCCAGCAGCTTGAAAGACATAGCTAGATTTTAATTCTGTAAGTATTAATTGTAGGATTTTTTTTCTCTACCTGTGATATTCTGTGTGCTTTTGGTAATACTTTTGCCTTTTGCTGAGTTAGTCTTGTGGTTTTGGAATGAGTCCTGTAGATTTTAAGAATGGGGAAGGTGTTTTGGTTTTTGTGGGTGATGTTGTATCTTCTAAAAATGAATCATTGAATTTATTCTGATTATAGATATCAATTGAAATTAATAGAAATATATAGATATATAATTTTAGATGCCTAAGATAAGAAGATAGGTGAAGATCTATGTCATCCTATATGTATATTCAGAATTTATCACTTCTGTAAAGATAAAAGAAAATAATACAGTACACATCTGAACCTTAAGCAAGAAAACTTCCAATCATTAATAGAATCTAAAGAGACTTAGAAGAAAATTCAAAAGTTAATGCTAAAGTGGCAATTACTTAATAAGTACATAAGTAAAAAAGAAAACCTACCTAAGATCTACTTGAATGGCTATTCCACAAGTGCCTCTTGCTCGGTGGTTGAGGGATCTTTTTGTATTTGCCTTGTTGTTGACAAAATCTTGGCTAGTCTTTCTTTGAAAATGGGTAATATTTGACAGCATTGGAAGAGATCTTTCTGAGTAGATACTCTTTTCCATTACTAAGTTGTAAAGTGAAGGATAGACTAAAACCGTGATGAAAGTAGATGAAAGATCATCAAAATTCTTTAGCTGAGGCTTGTTCTTGAATTCAGGGGTTTGTTTTGATGTGGTGCTTTACTTAAATTACTGATTTAATCGTGCACTTGTTGAAATTAAAGCTGTTGAAAAGTTCTGTGATTGGATTATGTGAAAAAGAATGTTTGTGACTAGAATATTGAATAGGGATTGTAAAAATTGTTACTCAGAAGTCTGAACAAGTAACTGAAACACATGTTACTGGGCATTTTCACAAAGAAAGCATTTGAAAGTACACATTCATAGCAGATGTGATGGCAGAAGCTTTTTGATTCATTCTGTACATTTCTTTGATGCAACCCTTGAAATGCCAACAGCCAAATGATTTACTGCACTGTATTTGAGTTTTGACTGCCATCCTATACAATATGTAAATAGGAAAGTCCTGCTTCCCTGGAACTTATGATAAGAGCATAGCTTCTTGGTTAGCTGAGATTGACCTCATGCTACTATCCAATGTTTGCCTAAAAAAATGAAATTAATTTGTTTTTGCATGAAAAGAGCAATCAGATAATATCTTGAGTGGAAAGCCTTGACTTAGACACATGTACTGTCTGTACTATAGAAAACTTTGATGATTTACAGTATTTCTAAGTACTTTGAACATTTTTTGATGGATGGGCTGATTTAATCTCATTGTCAGGATAAATAACGAGAGCAGCTCTGTGGCTTCTCTGATTTGCTGTGGTTGTCTAATTTTCATTGGACACAAACTTTATCATAAACTTACTCTGAGTAGCACTTGCCCTGCGTTTCCTGCAAGGTTTGCTGGACTTGATTTGCACATTGTTAGTCATATTCTCTTTCATATAGAAATGTTCTATGCAAAATTGTTGGGTTGTACTTTTTTCACAGATGGACACCCAGGGCAATTAATTGCATTGTCCAGTTGCTCATGAAGGACAAATTCAGGTGACTTCTAAGCTTGACTGTGGGCGGAGTGAGGCTGCACTCTGGGGTTCTCCTGACCATTTCCCCAGCTCATATCATTGCCTTAAAATATTACAGTGAACCCAGAAAACTTTCCCTTGTCAGTTTTCAGAACTGCAGCCCTACAGCAAATCTATGGACAGAAAGTGTAGGATAACCAAAGCAAAACCCACCCATAGACTGGTGTTCCTTCTGCAGTTGTGCCAACTGCATCTATGGGACCATCTTCTGGAGGACAGCTCTAGAGGACTAGGAAGTTCACATAGGAAAATGGCTTAGTTTCAGTTTGTTTCTTGCTTGATCAAAAGTTATTGTCAAATTCCCACCAAACTCATAGGTTCTGTCTGGTAGTCAGCTGTCCTCAAACTGCTTTCATTCTTTCCTAGTCTATTGGGGCTCAGAATCACAACCAAGTTGTGATGACAAAACAAACTGCCACTTACACTGTGAGCTTTTATAACCATTTAGGGACTTGCTTGTAGTGCATGGCTAGTAAAAAGTAACTTAACTAGGCTTTTACTTATTTCATGACAGAATTACTTTGAATAATGTCACATTTGCCATGGACAAAACTTTCACATGGCAGTTAATATAGCTCAGTTGCTAATTAGGACCTTTTCCAGCAGTAGCAATAACATTATTTGTCTTAACTCTTATAATTATATTCATCTGAAACTCCTTTCCCTGGACCACAAGAACTCCATAACTACACCTAAGAAAAGATTTTTCTTGGATGATACATAGATGTAGAATAAAGAGGCATTACTGCTTCCTCCAGTCTCCACCACCAACTTTTGTGATAGGAAAATCCATGTTTCTCAAAAGTTCCAGGTCATGGTAGTCAACTGTCAGCTTCTTACATAACAACACAGCAGCAGGAATTGTCACTAAAATTATTATCCAGTGAAGTTTAATTTATATTGGCCAATTCACCGGCATTATCATTCATCAGTTCAGGATCCACAGCATAAATAACTTTGAGAATGAAAGTTCTGAGAACACATGTTAAGTTCATCTAAAACTTCTCTCCAAGGCCAGGAGAAGATTAATGCAGTCATGAAAGCAAAGGTCTGGCGCCTCCATCAGCTCCTTTTCCAGTTGCCTGATTGCTATAATGATCACAGAAATTTCCTCTTCAGTCTTAACTGCACAACCCACACACATGCACAGCTCCAACAAAGTGATGACTTGCAGCCTGTGCAGAAATACCCCAAACCTGCCTGGCAGCCAGCTGGCGTGCCCTAATCCAAGCTCTGAGGCTCGGACTTGAGCCCAGACTGCTCTGTCTTGACAGTCAGCAGTGCAGAGAAGGAGGCACGTGTCCCACCTAGGCTGGAGCCCACGTCCTCCCTGCAGCAAAGTGGCTCCAGCCAGGACAGCTTCCAGTCTAGCAGAGCTCAATTTCAAAAACATCCACGTAAAAACTGGCCTCTGCACAAATCACAAGTCTGAGGAAGTTCTGGAGATAGTTGTAACCATGCTGGAAAGGAAAAAGGGGAAAGCCATGAGCTTGTTTAAAAAAACAAAGCGGCAACTAGAATTTGATTTTTTTTTCCTGCTGCCTCCTGGCAGGTGACCTCTGTGGATGCATGAGTACTGAACGCTGCCTGGCAGCATTCTCACTTCAGTTCAGTTTGAACCCAGTTTATAAGCAAGCAGAAAGCTGCCTTCCACTGTTCCTGCTCAGCCATCCTACCTGCCCCCATCCTCAGAAAATTGCATGGCATTAAAATAACCTCTGATGCAGGCACTGATTCTCTCAAGTACAGTAGTAGCACAGTAGCACACTCAACACGTGTTTGGAGAGCTCATTAGAGGCCAAGTCAGCATTTTCTTTCCTTCAGCAGCTCCAAACTCCTGATGGTCCTTTACCAAGCACTGTTGATTTAAAAAAAAAAAAAACAAGCAGCCGCTTTAACTCCATATTTGCGAAAAGGTGATAAGGGGCAATTTCAGTAGATTGCCCTCCTCTGCTAGTACACATGAATTGTTTTATAGAAAAGGCAAAGCAAAAAGGAGAAAAAGGAAGAGAGAGATTAAAATGCAAAGTAAATAACTTATTAAAATGGCAAAGCTGACATAATGCCATCTGGTTTATGTCTGGTCCCTATTTGGAGCTTGATCCTGCCGGGTACTTAGTGCTCAGGCTGTTCCCTGCGGCACTCTCCAGAGCACACTTAATGTTTAAGTGCTTTGCTGGATCATGGCCAGTGTGCTGAGCACCTCAAAGGAATCAGACCTTGCTTAAACCTTTCTGGTTTGTAAAAACCTCTTTCCAGCTCTGAATCCTGGCACTTCTAAGTGAGATTTTTCCTTCTCCACTCCACCCCAACACCCATATTTTTTATTCTGAATAGTCAGTTCCAAGCAGGATTAGACCACTGAATGCCCACAGTGGAAACTCCAGAATAGACAGCTGGCCTCTGAGGAAACTCCAGGGGACAATATTTTCACTTGAGTGAGGTCCTACCTAGAATTATTCAAAACTCCTTTTGCTCAGCCTCTGAAAAACTTCAGCTATAGAGCAGAGAGTGTGTAATAAATTCTCGGGCATACTCGGCATATAGTCCAAAGGGGCAATAAGCTGTTAAATCAAATCAGAGAAATCCCTACCAAATCAGAATTCTTGGTGTGTCTGACAGCACACACTACATTAAATATTTCAAGTCGATAACTCCAAACGTGGCTGTCAAGATGATGTGCAACCTCCGTGAACTCGACTTTCATCTCTTTCCAATAATAGTGAATCTTTGTGGAGAGCTACTGTAAATTACAATTACTAAGTAAATTTTCAAATCTTATACCCAGATTTGTGACTAGTCTGAAGACCATGGTGAGAAAGGAATGATGAAGCAAGTAAAGCACTTTTTGCTGTCATGGCAAATCTGCTCAAGGTTTTAGTTTCAGGGTCAGGCTGTGTAATTCCTCTATCAGCTCATCCTTAATGCTTTAAAAATCCTTGAGGTGTACACACTCACTGTGGTGTCGTCTTTCTTGTGCTCCACATGCATCCATGCATGTGTGTTTGTGTGTGTGTATTTGTGGGGGGTGTGTTTGTCACCTGCAGTGCACCAGCTGTGCTGCTCAAGTGCAGACACCCAGCATTTTAGCCATGTGGAAAAACACACTCTCTAAAACCACCACTTCTGCTCACCTGCCCCCTGCTCACTCTCCACTTCCACTACAACAAAGTCTTACTGGCTTTGCAAACATCCCTCAATATTCAAGTAGCTGATGTGGTGTCTAAACAGCCAGCTAGAAAGAAAAACAAAAATAAAGGAAATATGTACCTCTTTTCCTCAGTTTTAAGATTAGCCTAAGTCCTGAAAAAGACCAAAGTATAGTCCTGGATCATTGATTGGATTGAGTTCACATATGTCCATACCCTCTGAGACTAGAAATCATTCTTCACTGGACCAGAGCACTGCCTCATAGAGCCCAAGACTGCAGCTTTAAAATTGCCATGTAATTGGGTATGGGAAAATCTCTGGCTTTTTGTTTTTATTGCTACTCTTTTCTTATACCCCTAACTTTCTGAGTGTATTAGTGAGAAAGAAGCAATTCCATCGCTGAAATGTAGCCATCTTAGGGTGATAAAGTGATATTTTCTGCCTGAACTGCAGTCAGGGCATGGCTAGGGATCACAGCACTCTGCATGGGCACAGGTGGGCTGCAGGCTGCTGATGGTAAACAGTAATTTTCAGGGTAGCTGCTGCAAAGGACAGCAAGCAGGAGGCTTTTGTGTCTGACTCACACCTCCAGTGAAGAATAAATAATAATAATAATAATAATAATAATAATAATAATAATAATAATAATAATAATAGTACACAGCAGCATTTTCACAGCACACGGAAATAGACACAGGTGGCATAAGCACAGGTGGCATAAGCAGCAGACTAAAATTTCATGATCACTATAAACAGAGCTGGGTGTATGCTGGAATTTGTCCAGAATACTGGACACAATACTGCAGACCTGTCAAGAAATGGATTCTTATGGGAATTCCTGGTAGGTCTTTTGCACCCAAACCCCCAACCAGATGTTGGTGGGGCAGAGAGTAAGGGGCATCTTCATCAGTTAGTGCTTGTATGTAAGCTGTGTGGGTGGCATTGTCAGATTTCACTGCCATCCCTTTACAACACATGTTTTTTGCCCATCAGCTGTAACTCACCACTAAGTTACCAACTCATGTCCTGTAAGACATAAATTGCCTTCTCAGCTCTTATGAGGCCTCGTGAAACACTTGTCCATTGGAACATCTGAAGAGCATTGCCTGCAATTGCATGAGCTGGCAAAGAAGACTGTTATTGTAGTCTTGGCAGTGTTGCCACAAAAGCCTGTTTGAAACATCATCTTTTATCAAATATCTTGAATTTTCTGTCTCTCTGATCCAGAGCTTTCTATTAGTTTTAATCAACAATTTTCTTCTGTCTTGCCAGTGCCACAAAAGCACTGCCAGTGAAACCATTTGGAGCTGGGATCAGTACCAGCTGTTAAATGCACAACAGGGAGCTGAAGAGCTTTACTGCAGCAGTGTTGCAAGAGGAAATAACTCTCAGATAACCATCATGCAGGACTCCATGAGACCTGTGACATTGTCATGTGGCTGGTGTCCTCCCCAGGCTTCCCGCCTGGGTTTGTACAAGTGTGAGAGGGACTGGGAAACCAAAGCTGTGAAGGGCAGGTCCAGGCTGGCCCTAAAGTGCTCTTCTATATCTGTTCATGAAAACCATGGGTCCAGTATATAGTTTGCGGGACAGTGCTGTTGAAGCCAAAGATTTCTCAATGCTGAGGAAAGCCTTGATCTTGAAAGCATACAGGAACCCCATTCAGGCTTTTGAAGGCATTTACATTGACGAGGAGCATGTCCATTTCCCAGTGTGTTTGCCAGCCTGAGTCTCCAGTACCTTCAGCCATTAAGACCTGCACAATTAAAGGAAAAACACCACTTTCAGCAGTGCTAGTGATGGTCTTGGTTCCTTAGGTGGCACTGACATGAGTTTGGCTGCTCTGGGTGTGCCAAGTGCTGACCATGGTGGGCCCTATTTCTCTGGATTGAAGCCAGGAAAATAGATCTGTGGTGTCAGCTACAGTTCATGCCCTATGGCAATGGTAGATAGTACTGTATCTACCTTTTTTTTTTTTTTGATCTCATACTAATATTTTCACAAGTCGTGTATTATTGGTTTTTTATGTTGAAATGTCTGTGATAGAATGGGTAACATATTCTTTCTTTTAAACTTGGTAATAGAAGTTTTTTGTCCTGTCTTCTATTTCACTGCATTTTACAAGACAGGCATCCCAAATTCTGCCTGACTGCTAGTCCCAGTTCTGCTTTCATGTCAAATAATTAGCAAAATCTTAGACTAACCTAATATATATATATTTTAATTACGTATTTCTTGGACTTATGTATGTTTCTGTTTAAAGGAATGGACCTTGGGAATGGGCAATTTGTGATGGATTGAACATATTCAAAGTCATGATTGTGTACAGAAAGTAAAAACTTCTTTTTTCCTTTGTCTGTTTGTGTCCAACAGAATTCTCAGATGTGATGCCTATTAGGGATTTTTAAAAGTCATTTTACTGGAACACATTTCATGATTTACAGTCTTGCTCAAGTAATATTGCTGATTAAATTAACATTACCTAATAAGTGAAACTAGTAAGGTATTTTGTCCAAATGAAATCTGCTCCTTTATGGAGAAACAAATTGGTCATCAGAAACTCACCCCAGTTCTTAAAATAAAAGTTAGTGGCCAAATATGAATCTGGCAGTTACTTTTGAAGTTGCATTCCAAAGAGCAGATACTTTTGAAGAACATCTGTTAATATAAAAATATCTGAAAACATTACAGTGGTTTAGCTTTAGTTAGTTCAGAAGTACTTGGTTAACATCTAAGGGAGGAAGGAGAATAAATTTCTTAACATTTAGCAATCAGTAAGCCAGAGCTTGGCTTTGTTTGGGTTTAAACAATGTTCCTCTGTTTTTTTGCTCAAGCTGCAGTAATCCTTTAGCCCTTGATGTCATGCATCCTGGGTTTTCTATACTCTTTATAATAATCTTTGAACACTCAGCCCACATCATATGTTATGAATATTCTTGTTTTGGAGTAGAGAGGCAGGCAATCATTTTAGACAGCAGGAACCCTACCCCTACCATTTCCCTGTGCGTCAAAGACATGGAGCAACATCAATCAGAAGTAAAAGAAAAACAAGTTTGAAAGATGGTTTGGGATGAGAAAAAGTAAAATGGGGAAGGACCAGCAGAAAAGATTGCTTTTAAAGGTCAGAATTTTACTTCTTTTGAGGAGTAATCCAAACTATACCTGGAAAAGCCTCTTTGAGGCAACAGTTGTTTCAGGGTGTAAGCATGGTTGGACGCATGGTGAAGGGTTGGAACATGGTTGGAGGTTGGAACTAAATTATCTTAAAACTCTCTTCCAAGACAAAATATTTTGACATTCTATGGTTCTATGATTCTATTGCCAGGCTGTTGTGAGAAATTGGTTCTGGAGAATATAGAAAATGATAATATTACAGACAATCCTCTCAGGTCTTTCTTTCCAGGTGAAATGGCCTCAGCAATATCATCAATGGTGTAGTTTATAACAATGCATCAGCAACATCAGCAATACGAGCAATTATTTTCTTATTCTTGCCATGTGACTTGGAGTTATGTTATTTTGTTAAGTTTGTTATTCATGTCCTCCTCAGTCAGTAACTCTTCTTCCAGACTGCAATCTTTTTATTTTTGGCATTCCTGGTTTAGCTTTTAAAGAAATATGGTTCTAAGGGACACTAAGCGGCTTCCTTAGGGCACTGTTCTGTAAATCTTTGGAATTAGGATAAATAAAAGCTTGTCTATGGTACTGTTTAATGCAAGAAGCAATACAGGCTTTTCTTGGAAGACCCTAATAGGAGAATATTTTCAGAAGTCGCCTTGGACAATTTGACTGAAAACGAAGGGAGGAAATAGTGTTTGTCCAAAGATCAAAGAGCCACCTGAGAAAAACTGTGTTTGTGAATTCAGCACAAAACCCAGCTCCCCCCTCATGCAGCTCCAGCCACTGTTTCCAGTGTATATATGGCCCTGGCTTACGGCTATCACAGTGGGCCCTGCAAAACAAGCTCGGTCCCTTCCTGCTAATTTACTAGTGGAGGAGGTTTTTCTGCCAGGCAAGTTCATTTGTCAAGGTGACCTTCCCAGCCTGCACGAGCGCTCCTGCAGATAAAGAAAGCCTCCGCAGCCCATTTGTGAAACCCAGCTCCACGCCCTCCTGCAAGGAGGCACAGGGGCGTCGCCAAACTAAACCCTTCCTACTGGCACGCCAAGGAGCTCTCTGTTCCACGGTTTTTGTCAATAAAGGCTGCGCATTTTGCAGTCCTTTTATCATGCTCTGTAAACCCTCTTCTCTTGTCTGACTGCTTTTATTGTCTAAGTGGTCTTGAGGTTAAGTATTCTCTTTTGAAAAGTCCCTATTCTGTAAATTAATGGTCTCCTAGGAAGAGGTAAGACTGCAATTAAATCTTAATCGATCATGAGTGTAGGTCATGATCGAGTGTAGGTCATGATCCAGGCCTTGGCAGAGGATCATTTCACAGATCCTCTGCCAAGGCCCAGACAGAAGAAGCAGATCTTCAGAGATCTCCTAAGTGAAGGTTTAACCTTCTGTGGCATCTGAGGAGTTGATGGCAAGTCTGGACTGGGTGTCCATGAAATACTGTTTTCTTTCTATCTAAATAGTTGCTTTCAAATACATCACTTATTAAATTTTAGCATATTGCCATTTTTATACCACAAAAAACAAGCCAGATTTGGAGCATGTGCACTTAATGTATCCCAGCATTAATGTAAAATCTAGCTTGGAGAAGAGCCTCTGGTTTTTACTCACTACAGCTGGAATAGATCAGTATATATAGACTCTGGAAAGAGCAGTCATGTTTCAAAAGAAACCACGACACACTTATAATCATGCCAGTTGAATTTCTGTGGAATAATTAATCCAATGATAATTATTCCAGTTCCTTCCTTGTAGTTTTATTTTCATGCCTGCCATATGACATCAGTTAGACAAGTCCTTAAAGCTATTCCCCAGCAGCCATGACCTGTTAAAACAGGAGACTGTATTCAGAAGTGGAACCAAAATAAAAGGAACATTTCTTTTTCAAGGGAAAAAAAGTTTGTGTTGATCAGAATAATCTACAAGAGCATGTTTCGAGCCAAAGAAAAGAATTGGCAAAAATCAGAAAAGCCTGAAACATTTCATTGCAACATATTCTAAAATAACCGCTTTCTGTCTGATTTATGTGGATTTAACTTTCAACAGAAAAGTAAAACAAATCTCTGAGATCAAACTGTTTATTGTTCTCCTGAAGTTCTACAGGAAAAGAAAATGGCTTTGTTTCAGAATAACTTTAAATGAAGACCTTGTTCAATTACTTGTTTGGCCAAAGCCCTGAAAAAAATCAGTTATTTACACAGCTAATTGTTTATGACTGGTATAACATTAAAATTTAGAAAAAGAATAGCATGAAACCATGTGTCAGTATTTATCAGATGTATGGCATTCAGTATATCTGCTGAAATATTCCATCATTATGTCCCATGTAAAGAATTGGTTCAGAATTACTTTTCTACAAACCATAAGACAGAAAACTCAAATATGAATAAAAATACTAGGGCAAACAGATCCTCAGAGGGACATCTGTGTATATGTGTTCACCACTTTTTGTTTTTCATAGGACAGATATGATTAGGGCTTACCGCTATGCTGGTCCTGAAAGAGTGAGGCCAAAAAATTATGTTTAGGGATATTTACACAGTTCTATGGCAAGATTTTAAACCTAAAGTTTTGTTTAAAATTTAGCTAAAGAAGATACTGTATTTTTGGAGGTAAAATATGTTAAGTAGGACACTGTACTAGAGGGTCACACTTCTCTTAATTTTAAATGCCCAGTGAGCAGTTTTTGCATCATGTATTAGCTCTCTGGTGAGTGCTTCACTGTTTCTCCCTTTATGGACAGCAAGAGAGACCTCCGAGCCAAGGGTGAGCTGCATTGCTCTCTGGAGGTGACTTTCTGCTGGCTGTGGCAAGCAGCATCCTAACTCACACATCCTGGTTCAACGCATAACGTGAAATGAGAGGATGTAGGACTTCTTGGAGTCTGGGGAGTGTTTAATTGCCAACAGCAGCTAGAGAGAGGATACACTCATTGTAAATTGCTTCTCCAAGCTGACCTCCATTTCCTCATGTCCCTTCCCAAAAACATTTACCCCATGGGCAGCTAGCTACAAGAAACAGGGGTTGAAAATTTCATATTTGCAAGTGAAACCAAATGTCACCTTCATTTCTAGGAAAACCTAAGTCAGTGTTACTGATGATTGTATAAATTTCATTAGACAGCAACCTTGGGAAAAGGCAATCCTAAATCTGTATTTGTATGACACAAGGAGAGCAATAGTGAGGACAGTATATCACTTCACTGAGAAGAGGGAGACAGCATCCTTGAAGGAAGCAGAGAGGGCAGTCTCATGACTCTTCAGCGTAGAGGTTACCTTTGAATGCCTGTATAAAGTACCACTGTACAGGTATTTAGATGGGATGATATAGACTACCATAATTTTATAATTCATTAGGAGCTTCCATACAGTTTCTGGTCATCATCACCATCAACTGGATTTGTAGCATGAACAGCCCCACAGTCCACTACCAAATTCTTGAGCCATGTTCCCTTTTCCTTATAGTTTGTCCTTTAAAGCATGACCTAGTAGTCCCCAGACAGACCTACAGACAATGGTAAATGACTAGAAGTTTTCAAAATTTTCAAGGATTTATGCAATCATAAAATTTTCCCAGAAGAAAGAAAAGTGATGTTAAGTTTAAAACACAGAGCAGATTTAACTTCAAGATGAACTGTAAAACCAAATGACTTCTGGTTTTGCTCTTTTCTTTCCCTTAGGAAATCTGTGTCTGATTCAGGAAGTCCTTTCCCTTCTCTCTCCTTTGTTTCAGTCTTTTTTTTTTTTTCTTTCTCTGATTAAATAACAGGATTTCTTTTGCCTTTATTCTGCTGTAGGGTTTTAGCCATGTCTTTGGAGGAAGTGTAGGATGTCAAAAAGCTTATAACCAGAAAGTTAGCTTTTCCTCCTGTATTTCAGGCTGGAGGAATGATGACAGGAATGCCATAAATTTGACAGACCCATTTAAGCATTTCAGTGCATAAACAAAAGTTTGGTGGAAGGAGTAAAGTTTGACCACCTCATATGTTTTTCATGTTCAGGAATTATTTCTTAGGGCTCCTTTGACAACTGCCTCTGGCAGGGAGCATTTTGCACAGTGTGTTTTCTCACCCCTCAAAACCATCCCCTGAATCTCACAACTTTACTGATCTTGTGGCCACAACCCAGTTCTGGGCCACTATTCATATAAACCTGATGCGTGCTTTTTCAATATTCATCTAGGCCCCCCAATGATCATCCCACTGTAAGGAAAGGAAGAAAGGCTTCCCCATAAATATTTCATTTCTTAACAGCTGTACTCTGGCTCCCTTCTCCTTCTTCTCTGGCTTTGCACACTAGGCTTCTCCTCTGAGTGGAGCAGCCATCTCCATGCAGAAAGAGCTCCTCATTAATTTGCATCTGGCCATTTAGGAACTTCTGCATTATGCTAATGACAGTGTCTCATATCCCTTTAGAAGAAAACACATAGGCTGGCTCTGTCTTTTTCTGAGCCACCCCACAGGGACTCTCCTGAATTACAGAGCAGCTTAGGGCTGATTACTTTTTTATTTCTCCTCTTAGGAAACGGATAAAAGGTTTAAGTTCTGACACAAACAGGAAAACATACTAAGAGGATTTATCCTGAAGGCATCTGCTCTTTAAATAGTGATGGAGCAGTGTCAGTCTATTTCCCAGAAGGGCCAGAAGCTCCACCACTCTTTGTTCCCGCAGCCCTTGTGTGACTAGAGGCAGAATATCCTGTCACAGGCTTTCAGATAACTCCCAGAATATGCAGCTTCGTGATTATAGACTGAGGAGGGATTCACTGCCACTAGGAGCATGAAGAAGTTGGGTTTAAGAAAGACTCTGCTCTGCTCCTTTAAGGATAACACCCTGGCTCTATTCTCCTCTGAGGTAAGACTTTGCAGAATTTACTAAATCAGTAATTTCTCAGCCTTTCAGACCATGTTCCCTCCCTCTCGCTTTCTTAAACAAGGAGCGACAAGAGGGGGAGTGAGCTGTCAGAATTATCACTAGTGGAATTTTCCAGCTTTACCAGGCAGGAAAGGGGGGACAAAAAAAAAATGTTCCACTGTAGAAAAACAACTGGACACAGTGCAAGTGTAAGCAACTTCAGAAAGTGCATATGCATGGTTTGATCGGCTCAAGCTGTATGAAAATATGTCTCAAAAATCTATTAATAGATAGATCTTTCAAGGTTTTATTAATGTGGTGTTCATCTAGGAAGTTATACTCTGTTATAATATTTTATTTTTCTCTGTAATAAAACACGTTCCTCTGGAATAATATTCCAGAGAGAGAAGAACCTTCACTTCAAATTGGATTGTTCACAATTTTTCCTATTTTTGCTCTCATTTGATTTGAGGTCAGAAATTTGCCTTTTTCAACTTTTGCCTTCTGATTTCATATGGTTTTTTATGTCAATTACGTGGATTTCAGCTCAGTGTCATGGCCAGACTCTAACTTAGCTTTGTGCAAACCTAGCCATAAGGAAAGAAGAAACTAATGACTTATTCCATGGGAGGAAAGCCAGGTCTGACAATTTAAGTGATGCATTCATAGAGATTACATGGGTAAATGAGCTAAAAGGCTTCTACATTCACAAATACATTATCCTAATCCTCATTTTTCAAATTGTGCTCAAATTTGGGTTGGCCCTGTACACTTGGCAGACAAGGATTTGCAGATAGTGCAGTCTCTTTCTAATGGCTACTTTCAATTTGAAAGTGCTTCTATCTGATAACCAGGTAAAAATCCAGCATGGCAGGAGACTGGTGGGGAAGAGCAGCTAAAACTGTTTACCTAGTAATGAAAACAGGAGATATTCAAGAGACTTGGAAACTAGGACTTGTCCACAAAGTTTTAAGGAAACTGGAATCTTGTTCATGCAGTCTAAATAAATGGGAACAATAGACCATCAACCCAACACTCACAAACAGGCTCTCTCCTCTGTTCCACAAGGATTCCAGGGGATTTTTCTCCTACTGACTGCCTGGCATGACGCTCACAGCTCTGCACCACCAGAGTAAACATCAGGAGTGCTTGTAGAGTTTCTTTTAGCTGTTTTTGCACTGGGACAGTTTTCTCACATACTGAAATGGCCAGCGCAACCTTTCTGGTTCCAAAGTCCCCCTGCAGCAAAATATCATGAGCTAGGGTCATGACCATCAGCAGAAATAATACTCCTTGCCTTGGGGAAAATTTTTCAAGGATTTCTTACCCTGTTATTTCCTCCATAGGGGCAGCATGAGGCCTGTACTGGGGGTCAAAGGGAAGTCTGAAATTGCATCAGATGCTGTAGAGCAGCACAAAATTATGACCACGGTCAAGATGATGAGTACATAATTGATTTTAATTGACTTTGATCAGGATGAAAGAGCAAGTATTTTCTTCTTCCCTTGTCAAACATGAAGTCTCACTGAAAGGAAATCCAAGCAGCTAATATCTCTGGAGATTTGACTTTTGATCCTTAGATTCTAGATTGATTTGTTTGGAAAAGTTAGTCTAATCAGTGGGATTATTGAGAAATATCTACTGGAGAATTAGACTCCTAGCACCAGTCGAGTTTCCAAGTCCCAGCAGTGTTCTGTCAGCATGGGAGATAGAGTTTACTGGTATAAATGATTGTCCAAGCTCCTTTTTCTGATTTTGTTACCCATTTCTCATATGAGTTGAAGAAATCTGAAAGATGTCCCTTCACTGGGTTTTCCTGTGTTTGCTCCCAGTGATCATGTATATACCATGAAAAGGCAGCTCAATCTTAGATGTTAGGGCTTTTTAAGGCAGGGCTTTACAGGAAAATTGCAAAGTGATTCCTAATTCAAAAAGTCTCTGTGAAGCACTGAAATGTAGATGTTTCTAGACAGCTAAAAATTCTCCACTGTTGAGGTTTTAAGATGATCAAATTCTGATGAAAATTAACCTAGCAACTCTAGGCAATATTGTATTTTTCCTCAACACTTCTAATTACTTCTTACTAGAAAGTCTCTTAAAATACATTGTTTTGGAAAACCTTAGGTGGTGAGCAGCATCTAAGTTATCATAATGATACAGCAGTCTTCTAATTTGACAGATCTTTGTCCCACACAAATGATTCCAACTTCTTTGAAGAAGAAGTTTTCTTATTTTGATTTATGTTTTCATTAAGCAACTGATTAATGTTGATCCTCTGCTTCATGTTGTATAAAACATTCCTTTTTATGCGTTATCCAGACTTTTTCACAATGGCTTTTAGGAGATTACTAAAATGTTCCCTCCCTTTGTTGCTATCTTTGTTGTATATTCATACATTTATTTATATGTGAGTACAAATCCATATAAATGTATAGTAATCTTCCCCTTAGGATACTGTGAATGTATGTCATAAAGGAAAGGAGATTAACAGTAGAATACAATACAAACAGGCTGACTTTATGGCAGTCTTGCAGAAAATCCTGCCAAGCAAAAGAATAAATAACAGCTGTGTTAATCAAAGACAAATTTAAAAGATAAGACTTGAATTTAGATGGTCAAAGTCCCAGAAAACTGGGCAAGATTAATGCCCACAGAAAAAAGAACTCCAAGGACAAAGAGTGTAATAATATACAGTTAAGTTGAAGGGAAATTTTCAAAAGTTCTCCTGTGATTTAAAGGCCTAAGTCAAAACTGACTTTGAGAGCCGGAGCATTTACTTTACTGTAAGTCCATAGGGTTTGTGCTCTGGAATCCTTCAGTCTTTCCTGAAAATAGGAGTTGGGTGATGGCCTGCCTTAGTCCCTTTTTGGAAGCATAATCTGTAGCCACCTGAAAGTCCAAAACATGTTCTCGTCCAAGCAGAGGCTGAATATCAACCCGGGCTACTGACTCAAACCAAAGAACTAAAGGTACGAGCACCATGATTCCCTGTTTTACTGGAAAGCTGTGTGTCATCTGGTTTGGATTAAACTCACAAAGATGTGTTAGCCTGTTCAAGACCCTATGGAAGCATTTTGAATCAATTGTAACTGACGTAAATATAGCCCTGGACTGGAAATCATCCAGAGAGAGAGAGAGCTGCAGCAGTTCAGCCAAGATGCATTATATCAAAAGCATGGATAAGTAATTTGGTGTCCTTATGGGAAGGATAGCATTACAGTTTCACAACATTCATAAAGTGCCTGCACAGTGAAAGATCTAACACAGTCATTAAAAGATGGATGAATGCCTGATGAATCTTCACCTCCTATCATGGATCATGGCTCTCTTATCTAGGCAGGTGTGGGAAGAGGAGCATGAACCCACAATGACAGAGGGCACAACAACAGCTTAGTTGTACTCCTTTGACAGGAGTATGTGAGCTTCCAGACATGATTTACTGTGTTTGCATAGCAATATTAATTACTTTTTAGTGGTTATCTTGACAAGAATATGTACAGGATTGCAAAGCTCAGATGGAAACTTCAGCCAAGCTCTGTAGGACTTACAGAAGCAGTCCTTTTACTCACAGTGTAGTGTACCATAGCTTTAAGTCACAAACTAGTACTTATATTTTTAACCCTCTTCTGTAGCAAAACATTTGTGTCATTTTGGAGATTTCATTTCACCTGCCTCCATAATTTTTAATTGATGTCCTTGGAGTTGGGATATGATGAATTAGCTCTTGCCTATATAATTAATAAAGTGCTACAGGGAGTGGTTGAGGTGTTTTGATAATTACCAAATTCTGCTGTTATCTACTGCATGATGGCTTGATATCTGGGTTCAGACTCTGGGCTATGACTGGCAGGGAAGTACTCAGCTTAAAGACGAAATTCTCTCAAGTCCTCTGTTCCATTGTCTCAGAACAACCTGGTGCACACCCCAAAGAGCTTACAAAAAGCCAGGACAAAACAGTAAATGTCAAAATAACCAAGAGTAATCCCTTCTTGTAATACACGACGTCTACAAAAGGTGCTGAGAAAATTTCTAGTGCAGCTCTGGGCCATCTAAGGTTTCTGCTTCCCAGGAGAATGTGAATGGGCATTTTGTGCCTTTGTTAAGATAGCTCAAACTAAGGTAACCATAACTCTATGTGTCTTGAAGTCTTCCTCTCAACAAGAGCTTTTTTTTCTGTGAGATTTCCAAGAGCTAGGTCTTACTCCCCCAGCATCAATACTAAAAAAAAGTTAGGAAAGTCAAACCTTACGCACAGGAGTCATTTGGCTGACTTCAACAGGACTGCTTGTTGGATTCAGAATTACATCACTGAGGCACCATATTTTGTAAATATTAATAGCCTCTGTAGATCTAAGAGCTTCAGGAGCTGCAGTATATTTGAAAACCTAGTTTTAAATACCTGACATGGTATAGCTTTCCTCAGAGTCCTCATGGATGAGTTATTTGAGACAAACCTCAAAAATCATATAGGCAGGAGAACAAAATGGTAGTTGAAGGAAACTGGAAAGGTGTTGTATTGAAAGCATTTTGTATTAGTTTTCCCATTTAAAAGGTGATTTTTCTTGTTCTGGTATTTGCCTTTTTTATGGGTATTGTGAAAAAGTGTGTCTTAGTCTAAGAATTCCTGCTCTCACTGGAGTCCTAGTGGTTTGGAAGCACCTCTGATTCATTTGACTGCTTACTACATAGAAAGGTCATGTTTTTCACAGGCATGTAGTACAAACATTTGGACACAATTAGAAAACTACCACTTAAGACCTTGAGGGTATTGTCTTGACAACTCTCATGAAGATGTTCTTTCCATCTCTTTACCATAAGCTTAGAAATCCCTTTAAGATTGCAGAAAACCTTTTATACTCCTCTGACAGGAACTGTATGGCCAAAGTATAAGAAAATGCATTGGTTTTTTTCTCTTGAGTTCTTCATTCCTCCATTGAAGACCTGAGAATATAATAAACTAAATTTGATTTTGTTGTTCACTGTTTTCTCTTAATCTGGGAATTTCTGCTCTTTAAAGGTCTATGAGGACCTATTTGGTGTTCCCTGTCTGTTGTGTTTGTCTCCATGAAATTTTAGCTTACGCTCATTCTCAGCTCTTTTCTGTCACTTTTTAAGATGTCATTTGCCATCACCTCACCATGACCTTTCATAGTACTGGCAATGCTACTAGACTTACCTGCCAACTCCAGAGGTTCTTGCCAGCACAGTTTTGTACCTACATTTTAAATGAAAACTCTCTAGACCAATCTCCAATAGGAGTCTTCTACCAGCTTTTGATTTAAAATTAGATTTATGTTTACACAGTTATGTTTGTATAATTACTGATGTCCTGAATAGGAGAGATTATCAAATAATATACTGAAATTTAATTTTAAAGTGAGTAAAACTGCCTAAAATTTTCACTAAAAGAAGATGAGTGAAGTAGCAAGAAATGCAACCTTCAGTGTTCCCCACAAAATGTGGGTCAAAAAGCCTATTCTGATACAGTATTCTTCTTAAAGCTTGAGGTTGAAATGTGCACCACATTAGGAAAAACATCTGTTGGTTCAATAGAGACAAGAGGATTTACTTCTGTTAATATTGCCTGGCTGTTTGGGATTTTTTAGTCATTAATTTTTGTAGAATGTAAAGTGCCCTCATTGCTTTGACTGAGCTTTTTACAAATATTTGAAACTGAGTGGAAAGAGGGGCTGGTGTGTGACTTCTGCTGATAAGGAAATATGGCAGTCAAATGCTGTTAGAGAAATGTGGGGATATATCCACCAGCTGCAATGGCCATCCCATGCCCTGTGTGTTTTGGCAGTGATGTCACCTCCCCCCTGCACAGAGAGCCCTTCTCAGTTTCTCTGCTTGCTACACTCCTACAGAGCCTCTCACCCACCCAGCAGCACTTGATTTCTGGAAAATGGGAAGGAAAGGGAAAGAAGCAGAGTTCAGGGACGTCTGCAGACAGAAAGGGGGACAGAATTAGAGATGAGGCCTCACATTGCCTCAGGTCATCAACAATAAAGTCACAGACCATTCAGGTCATTGACAGGAGTTTCCACAGTGATGTATTTTCCATCAGTTTTCAGCTGATGTATAACCATTTCTGTTGAGGTAAAAATAGAAAGCCAGTGCTCTGACATATTCTCCATCTATATTTATTTATTCATTGCACATTCTTTATCTACACTGCTTTTTAAGCACTCTCATTAACAAAAAAACAGACTATTCAACAAGTGTGGAACACTTTCCAAAGTAACTCATAAAATTTTTACCAGTGTACTTGAGTGGCAGAAAATAAAATTAAGCCCACATCTTGATTTTTGTTTGGTTACAGAAATTTCCAGCAACTTATTCATTTCTTCTGACTGATTCAGTATGGCACAAAGTACAGTACAGCACAGAAAATACAAGCTGAGAGTCCAGAATTGCCAGACAGCCAACCCAGAACTGCTGAGAAAAACTGAAATGGTGTACATTTGCTCAGGAATTTTTCGTGATTTGTAATAACTTCAACATTAGCAGTACCACAAAGAAGGATGTTCTGGATTTAAACATAAGGGATAAATTAAGCCAATGGGGTTGTAACAGTTTATTGCAATCTGAGAATCTGATCCAGGATTTTCATGATGATGTGAAGTTGTCCATCACTCTGTCAAAAGATTCAAGAATATCTTCAGTGAATATGCTTTTTTTTTTTCAATAAAATAACTTTAAAGGTAGTGTTTTGCTTAGCTTTAAAAGTTCAGTGTGTTACTTTACTTCGGTCCAGTCCTGTGCATACTATTAAGCCCAATGTTCAAAACATTTTGTCATGAGTACCATTCATGATGAAAACGTAAATTAATACATTAGAGTTTACTTCATAGTTTCTAGCTCAGCCATGGCCTTCAATATAAGTTAAAAACATCTAAAGGAAAAACCAATAACTCAAGTAATGCTTGTTTGCTTGGGTCCTGAAGCCTTTGAAAAAAGTGTAATGGGTGGAGTGGTGACATTTACTTAAAAGCATTCATTAATTATAGGAAGGAAGAAAGTAACTGCTGGACTTCACTTAAAACTAAGCACAAAGAAAACTTCAAACACATATTGCATGACTTTAAGCTCCTGTTTACATGTTCACTCTCTAGATGTATCTGCCTCCCTTCATTACTTATATCAGGACCTTAGAGTGCTTACATTTGCAATATATGCAGTTTCATTCTACCTTCCAGTAGACAATATAGTCCAGTTCCTTATGTTCTTACCTTAAGTCAACCAAAATGACTGATTTTGTCTTTTGAAGTGTTTCAGAAAGTCATACAAATACTCTGAGTTTCTTAATGATAATAATCATTCTGGTTGAAAGGATAGCTCCTCTAGAATGATATAAAAATAAAAATGTATATTCTTTCACATTTTCATCATAAATGCAGGCAATGTTAGAAGATGTATTGAAAGCTGTAGAAAGTTTGATCCCTTGTGTTTCAGTGCTTTATTGTGTCTGCTGAGTATTTTAATATTTATTTTTCTTTAAAAACCCTAATTTGTGGTTCTAGAGCCAAAACTCTCCTAATATTGTCAAGTTTACATCTCACATAGATTGTACTTTGTTGCTCCTTTGCTTGGTCAATGATTTGAGCCCCATTGGAGCTCTTCAACCTGTGCATTTCCTGTAGTTTTAACTATCCTATTGTGTTATAAATAATGAATCTGGCTAAATGTGAGTTGCTGGTAGAGGCTAATCAATTTTATTGTGAGAAAATACTCTGGATCAGTCTGCACATTACTTTCCTCCTCCTCCTTCTAACTCCTTGGTACTTGTAGTTGCGCACAGAAGGATGCTCAGTGACCTGATGTACTCCAGCTGACATGAGACCATGCTGTACCCAGGGAGTGTTTACAGGGCTCTTGGTTACCTTAGAAGTGACACTACCAGAGCAGTAGGAAGCAGAAGAGCATGACAGCTTCTCCACTGCCTTTTGTGAGGTTTTCCTCACTGCTACAGATAGCTCTCTGAGGAGGGACTGAGCGCATGCAGCAAACAGCATCACATTTCGTGCAGTACCAGTGTTTAGACAGAATCTAATTTATTTGTGCTTCCTGCTCTCCTTTTCCTTCATGTGACTCTTAATCATCTTTGCTTTCTACTTTAGTTAACACACTGCTTTCCCTAAACTGCAGAACAAAACACTCCTGCCTCATGCTATTTGTGTGCCTTCACTGAGTAATTCATGCCAAGAACTAGTAGCAAATGCAGGGCTGCCACACAACCTTTTTTCAGGGTCAGTCCAGGTGGAATCTGAAGGGTTTGCCTTGGATTTCGGAGTGCTCAGCTAACTAGGATCTCTCTGGGTGAGTGCCAGATGCAATTTATGGAGGCATCTACTCAACAGAAGTGGATAAATTGTACAGTGCATGTGCAGTGAGCCTGGTGCTCCCAGAGCCTTTCATCGGCTCTAACTGATAAAGTGTGACATCCAGTGGGTTCAGTGCTCAGACACAAGTCATTTGTACTGTAAAGGCACAATAGAGCAAACATTTTCTGGAAGCACAGGGTTTTCTAAGCCCACAGTACATGGCCCACATGCATATGTTTCTTTGTCCTACCCTGGATACATGGATTTGTTTTTCATAGAAAATAAATAGGTCTTAGGCAAGCATCATGACAACAAAAGAATTTGTCACTTCTAACAATAAATACGTGTTGGAAATGTTTAAGGTGTTTGAACCAGCTGCTCATGTCCAGCTTTTGCCTCCTGTAGGTCGTGTCCAGATGTTTCTTATCTTGCCCATACCCACTGAAAATTACATGTAACACATTCTGCCTTGATCTGTTCATGTTCTTGATCACCAGCATTGAAAACTGGCTTATACTGATTCCTCTTAAAGTATATGAAAAGAATTCTTTCCAATTAACTTGAAAAAAAATGCTTAACAGAACATACTCTTGTTAATCATTTGGGAACCCCTTCTGCCCTTTAGCAACAGCTTTGTTAGGAGAAAGAAGATGAAATAGAGTCCCTTTCAGCTTTTGACAGACACACTGCAGCCATGTAGTGCACTGTCTCTGTTGCATCGGGCCAGCGCTGAAGTGATGTGATTGCCAGAGTGGAGGAGAGGTCTGGGTTATGTCCCCAAAGGTCACCGTTGCCAGCAGGCAATACCTAGAGAGTGTATTCCCTGAACTCCCCAAGCTCAAAGGGTTTGATTGTGAGAGCCCTCACACTGGAACCCACAAACAGAGAGAGATTCTTCTGCAATCTCCATGCTTGGCTGAAGAGGGGCCACAATGTGGCCTTTGTTACGGCAGGGAACTTCCCTGCCACTTACAGGGATGTTGCGTAAGAGACAGCTGAAGAACCCAAGGTGAAATGCATTTTTAAATGTTGGCGGGTAACACTGGCATGCAAATTCTGCAACTCAGTCTCCTAACTTCTGTTACTACCTTGATGAATTGCAGACAAAATATAATTAAATAAACAAAGCTTTTAATTCCTGTAAATATTACAGATCTTTTTTCTTTTAAGTCTTTAAATCTTAAGATTCAGTAGACAACCTCTTTTGGTCCTAAAAACCATAGAAGCGTAGAACATCCTGAGTTGGAAGGGACCATAAGGATCATCACAGTCCAACCTCTAGCCCTGTGCATGACAGCCCCGAGAGTCACACCATGTGCCTGAGGACATTGTCCAAACTCTTAGGGAACTCTGTCAGGCTGATGCTATGACCACTTCCCTGGGGAGCCTCTTGCAGTGCCCAACCATTCTGTGGTTGAAAAAATCTTTACCTAATATCCAGCTCAAACCTCCCTTGACCCAGGTTGATGCCATTCCCTCATGTCCCATTGCTGGTCACCATAGAGGAGATCAGTCTCTGCCCGGGCTCTTCCCCTCATGTGGAAGCTGTGGACTGCTGTGAAGTCTCCCTTCAGTCTCATCTTTTCCAGGCTGAAAAAACCAAGTGATCTCAGTCACTTCTCATACAGCTTTCCCTGTAGACAGTTCACCATCTCTGTAGACTTCCTTTGTATGATCTCTAATAGCTTTATATCTTATACTGTGGCTCCCAAAGCTGCCCCAGCTCAGAGCAGAGCAGGACAATCCCTTCCTTGCCAGGCTGGCCATGCTGTGCCTGATGCCCCCAGGATAGGCTTGGCCCTCCTGGCTGCCAGGGCACGGCTGACTCATGTTCAGCTTGCCATCAACAGGACCCCCAGGATCCTTTTTTGTGGTGCTGCTCTCCAGTATTTAGCTCCTCAATCTGTGCATATATCCAGGGTTGACCCACCCCAGGTGCAGAATCTGGAGTAAAATTCAAGTTGACAGAAACATATTTTGAAGAATGTTTTGTAGAATACAAAGACAGGCAAAATTGAGAATTCCTGTGTTTTGAAATCTAACCAATATAGTAAGGTGATAGCTTATTTTCAAACCCATCTTTGTTAACAAAGAATGATGAGATTCACATGTTTTTGGAGTTCTGCTGGGCCACAGGTTGAGAAAATTAATAATGAAATAAAACCTTCCTTTGTCTCTCACTCAAATACTCTTTTAGAAAGCAGGGCAGTGTGACAGCAAGAGTGAGCATGATATTTAAATATTTGCTATACCAGATGCTAGAGAAAGGACGAGGAAGCTTTAGCATCCACTCTCTACAATTTGCCTAACATCTGCAAGATAATCAGAAACAGAAGTGTGTAGATGGAGTTGGGGGGATATTGTCTGATATATTCCCTTCTCTGTGATCAGAAGCCATGAAGCATGGGGAGAAGGAAATAAGCAGACCACAAACAGTGCAGGAACAAGGTCATCAGGAAGGAACCAGAAGATGAGAGATTTGGGTCAAGAGTGAACTGTGCACAAAAGTACTATTTCCCATTGCTGGTCTCTTCCTTTGCCTGGAATTTGTATACATTTTATTTAGAAGAAAGAGATATATTGGTACATGACTGCTAAAAATTCAGAACAGTTCTTAATAACAAGGAATAAATGTTTTTCCCTGTGAATGCAAGCTACTATCCCCTTTTTTAGATATGGGAAAAGCTGAACAGGTAGTTATCCTGATAGAATTATTGCAGTGTGAAAGGATGGTTCTTCATCCTACAATGACCTGGGCAATTTGATTGCTTCACCTTTCCCATTCTTATAAATGTGACTAATTGTGGTGAAGCAGGTTCAGGACCCACTGAATGAAATGAAGGATAACAGCCCACAAGAATAAGATGTCCTCTCCCTCTGTGTAAACAACAATCAAGTGCTGTTTTAACTACAAGATGGCTTTATTGCTCCCATTTGTTTTATGGATTCTTCACCATCCATTACTCAACTAAACTCAAAATACAAGGCTGGCTTTATCATTACTGAGCCTGTGAGCAATCATTAAGTGTCACTGAGCCAGCTCTTTGTGTGGTTTTACAAACCTTTATTTTGAGAATAGGGTGGGAACAGCTTATAGGATCTGGCTTGGTTATCCCAAAATTGACAGGTGGTATCAGAGCCTGAACACACTACTGCAGTACATATGCAAGATAAAATATAGGGTCAGGAGGCCTGTTTAGCTGATGCATTTCATCAGTGTTATAAATATACACCAGGCCAAAACCAAAGTCAAACACAGTTGAATTAGTTTTCTAGTGCCCCATGGAAATACCCTCCTTCCCTGCAATAGTTTTTCCATGGAAAGCTTTCTAAATTGTATCATATTTCTCCTTCCTGACACTCTTTAACTCTTTCTTCTGCAAGTATCCAGTAATAGACAAGTTCTTTGATAACATTAGTTTTTTTCCTTTCTTTTTCTTTTCTTTCTCAGTGTTTTATGTGGCTTTTCTTTTTTATTTTATTCCATCCTGAAAAACATTTCAGCTCATTCAGTGGAGTTGCTATAATTTTTGCTCAGTGCTTTTAGTTTCATACTCCTCTCCCAACTTTTTCCATCGAGGAAGCCAGGATCTGAGATCCCTCCCGTGTTTAATTTAATCAGCATTTCAGATTAGCTCACTACCACCCATGTGTGTGAGGGAACAAAAGAAACTTAGCATGAACTTTGTGACTGCTGCTTGCTTAACAGGACTGGTTTACCACTTTCCTGTAGGAGCAGCAGAATCAGCTTAGTGAAAACTTTTTATTGTTCTGAACTTCTCTTGAGACACTGAGAAAAAAAGACCAAAACAAAGGATGGCTTGAGGGTGAAAAAGGTGTCAGGAACAGAGGTTGTCTGCTGCAGGGGTTCCCAGGTAACAGGCAACCTGGGCTTCTTTAGCTATTTCTGAGACAGGCAGATTGCTGAGTCAGTGCTCTTACAGTGTCCTTCAAGAATTAATTAAAAGCAGTGAAGAATATGCTTTGCTTCCTCAGTAGGATTTTTTTTTTTCCTGAAACTGTTTTGAGCAGCTTTGGCTGGAGGAAATGGGAGACAACTGCCATTATCACATAAAGGCAAGACCACTTCCTCCAGGACAAAAGTCACAGGTATATGGGTCAAAACAGCAGCTGGAAGAAAGCTGGAAGTCTTTCAAACACATGAGCTTTAATTAGGCAGACTCAGAATAACTGGAGAAGGTTTGTACCAGACCACCTGGAAGCAAGCTTCAGATGTTTACCAATAAGGATAAAGCACCTCTGCTTAACCTTTCTTGTTACCAGAATTTTACACAGCTTGATTTAATCTGGGTTGAGATAACAAGCCTCAAATATGGAGTTCTCAGGAACTTTATTCAGCTGATTTTCCAAATAAGCTCCACTTGTAATATTGTTGTAAATGCACATTAATTACACAGGAACCGTAGACGTATTTGGCAAAGCTGGTTGCCACAGCAGTTGTTGCTGTTTTACATGGTCTATTTCAGCAGTTAGCTTTCTGGTATGGTAATATTGCAAAATAAGCACACCCACTGTGGGGAGAAAAGCAGCAACCCACTAAGCCTCTTTCTTCCTAATATGGTGAAATAAAAAGCCTTGGTCCAAGCCAGCTGAAGTGCTGATGGAGCCAAAGCCCAAGGATCAGTGTGGTGTGGCGCCTGAAGAGCACAAAGGTCGTGGTCAAGATTCACACTGGGAGGGCAGGAAATGTTTAAATTCCCTGAGCATGACTAAATGATGGGAGCCAGTGATGCTATCAGTGGTGCCCTCTTCTCATCCCAGCTCGTGTTTGATTCCAGAATGGTGAGAGCGTTCATTCCTGCAGTTGCTGGCTCAGGAGCTCTGGGCTGTGCTATATAGCATGTGTAGGGACCTACTTTCCACAAAGGTTTATATTAAGCAGGGACATGAATTTCTCAGTGAGAAGCAGTGTTGGGGTCTCAGGCCCCAAGCTGAAGAGGAGGCTGGTGAGGGACAAGCTGTGGCAGGAGGACAGACAGCCCTTGGTGTCTCCTCTGCTTGCACAATGTCCAGTGAACGGAGGCCCCAAACACCACTGGAGTTCAGGCAGCTTTGCCTTTTTCCTTATTTGTGTTCACTGTCACCTTTTAAACAAATGAGCTCAGGTTTTCACAGCAACAAGCAATGGGTTGGTGGGTGCTGTTTGCCCCATCCCACCTAGCTCCCAGATGAAGAACTCCCACATTCTCAGGAGTTCTGCTTCTGCTGGTTAAAACCACTGCTCAGGGATGCTTGGTACAGTATTAACTCATCATATTTAAGTCCAGTGATCCTTGCATTTTTCTTACTTGCTAATGTGAGGATGAGACATAGATGAATCCACAAAAGAAAGGGAAATCCATACAAAAACCCCAGAGGCCAACATGTCCAGATGCATAATTCCAGTGATTGTAATTTATCAGGTACCCCAGCCATGTGAGGCTTTGGGAATAAAAGCCAACTGAAACTCACATCTCCCCAGAGGGAGAGCTACAATGAAAGCATTTTAACCACACTTGTGTCACAAATTCCTCTCGCATTTGGCGACTGTGGCTTGTTCTAATTAAAACAATAACAGTTTCAGCGCTGTGTTTTAAAGCAAACAAACTGTTTATGAGGGGAGGAACGGAGAGAAACACTGAAGACAGCACTTCTCTTTCCAGAGAACGTGTCTCCACCACCACATAGCGTGTTCTCTCCTGCTGCAATGTTGTCACCCATCAGAAAGCTTTGCTTCCCAGCTTTGCTTCCAAGAGCACAGGGGCTGATTTGGCAGATGAATCATCCAAATTACACCTGTGAGTGTTCAAAAAGAGGCAAAGGCCTGAGCTTTGCCTTTCATAAAGCCTGATCATGTCCAAAGCTGGGTTTGTTGTGCTCTGTTGTTCCCATCACAGCTCCCCAGCCTGGAGCTCAGATCTAGCCCAGAAGGACCTGCCCAGATAAAGTGGAGAGGCCCTGCAAGCCCCAGGGAAGCATCCAGCCCTTCACTGGCAGGGAAGGATGAAGCAGAGGCAGCAGTGCAGTGAGGGAGAAGCATGCTCAGTCAGCTTTATGAAATAATACATTGTTCATACATCCATTAGGAAAACTTTGATAAGGAGGAAAACACTGAAAAGGAAATATCTTTTTTTCTAGTGGAGTAAAAGTGATGCCTGTGGTTTTAAACAAAGTTGTTTTGGCAGGATCATGCCATACAGAGGAGGAAGAGAAAGGGAAACTGCATTTGAATTAATTCAGATAAGTGAAGGTCAGAAGACCTTAGGTCAGAATTTTCCATTAATTCCTATGGTCTAGCTCTCTGCCAAAATTGTGTTACCTCCTAACTCCTTTGTACAAATATTGTTGTGGTTATTACTACTGATTGCTGTATCTACTGCAATTACACATACAAAAGCTGTTTACAGTATTGCAGCCATAATAATGCAAAAGAACAAAGTCAGACGATTTTCATGGTGGGTGTTACATGAGATTTCGAATGAATTTGTATCTCTCTTCAGCTGCAAGTACTTACAGTGGGGAAAAGACAAGAACAAAAGAGCAAGGAGCAAACTTTGTTTTAATTCAATCCCTGTATTAAATCTTGACTTGAAACTTGATTTTTGGTGAATCATAATTTTTTTGAACCTCTGATCAAAACCTTTCTTTGACATAGAATATACTACTTTAATTCAAAGTCAAATTTTATTTGAAATTTTTTTAACTTAAGAAAAAAATCCCAAATCTTTTTTAAAGGATTTTCAAATAAAAAGTAATTATTTTTCAAAATTGAAATCTTTCAAGTTTTTTTTTTCTTTTTTGGAGTGAAGATGAGTTTGTAGACTATTTCAGTGTTCTCAATTCTCATTATTTTTCCCCAGAGAAGTTTTCACTGAGGCATTTCAGCCAGTAAGCAAAACAGGAAGAGATAGAAAGAGAAACTGAGGCAAAAAGAAGTGAAAATAGTTTTCCAGTGTCTCTTTAGATGGATACCAGTATTGGAAATAGAAATTGCGTTTCCTGAGTTCCCCCTAGACTGGGAAATACTGAAGGACATTAAAGAGATAAATTATCAGATGCAAAATACATGTCCAGCCATTATTGTTGTGAGCAGTGGAGATCATGACAATTACCAGGACTGTGTACTTGGCCTCTGAAATCTTGTCCCTACTTCCTGGTACAGCCACAGGTCAAGCACTGGTTGCCTGCTCCATTTGCATGGCACAAGTTAGCATGATAGAAAGATGATTTTCTTTTTATGGCTTTCTCTTTTCAGAAAGTCTTTCTCTCGTTGTCGAAGAATTAACAGGATGCTTTCCAACGAGTCAGTGCCTCCTGCCTTCAGTCGCTCCAATTCTCAGGCCTCCATGGACAGCACTTCCATGGAAGACTTCTGGTGTGAAGTAGAGAGCATCAAGGAGAGCAGAGAAGATGGATCTGAAGAAGCAATGCTCTTGGAGTTCAAACCTGCTGATGGTGAGCACATGAACACCACTTGTTCCTCATTCCCTGGCTTTGCCTCCTCTCTAAAGAGCCATGGCCTGATCTCCTTCCTCGCATCATTCAGTCTGAGCAGAAGTACTAGTCTGGGTCTATAATCATTGTAGCTCCTCTTATGAACATCACAGTTAACCACTGGCGAGAAACAAGAATTGTCTGGTTTAGGCACTGAAGCCACTAATTAACTTCTGAAGTAAGTTTTGTTGCATTGATTTTATTTGTGCTTTGGGAAGACAGATACAGTGTAATTCAGAAAAGAGAGGCACTCAATGAAAACTAAATTTACAGCATTAAATAGATTAAACCAAAACATTTAAAGTAGCAAAATGTTAATTTAGTGTGCTATAATTTCAAACTTTCTGGCTTTTCATAGGATATGATTCAGAAATAATTAAAGTCTTGAAGCAGTTTTTGGGTAGATTTAGTATTCTCCTATCAGGAATTTGATATCTGCCTGTTTCTCTGAGATTGCCCAATTAAGATATCGTTCAAGGAAAGTTTAGAGGTAAGTCTGAATGTAGGGATGCCTACATTGTTCAGGCTCCCCACTTGACCAAATTCATTCATCACTTATACAACATGTCCTGAAGGTATTACTGCCTCATTCTGTTACCTTAATGTTTTCCCCTCTCGTTAGGCACTGTGTTTGGAAAAACCTGCAGTATGTGATAGCTTGTTGCAATGCACCTTTGTGTTAGAGGATTTGATAACATCTAGAAAAGTGGTTCTCATTTTTTTTTCCAGTTAGGACCCCCCGTCACAAATGTATTAGATTGTGTAACACAAAATACCAGGTGTTACTATACAATGAAACCAAATTTCTTCTGAGGTCGTGACCTGCTGATAACTGCTGCTACCCTTCTGTGGCTCCTGGCCCCTGGTCTGGTAACTACTGATGTAGGAATAGATTTTGAAATGATGGCATGCTCTTTCCATACAATCATTAACACGAGTCATGATGTATTTTTCCTACCTTGACGTGGGGTAGGAAATGGGATGTCATTAATTCTGCTACCAGGAAGAATGGTGGAAAGTACTGCTTTATTAAGCAATCAAATATGCAACTAGTCATGGTAAGTAACCCATGCAGAGGTATCTAGCTCCAACCATGTGCTGTTTCCATGGGAAACACCTCCCATTCACTAGTTTCCGGCTGGGTTCTCCTGGAAGAAAAAGGAGAAGACCACCAGAAATCTTGGTCTGCTGTGAGGATTATGATCAGTCAGCCTAAATCCAGTGTTCTGCACTCCTCTCCTTTTTGTTGGGAAAACCCCTGTCTGGTCATACTCTTCAGCTTGGAGACTCCATAAGGAGATTGTGAGCCTCTTGGTGCCTCCTCCATGCAATTGTCAGCACGAACTAGCAGGTGTCCTTGACTCGTCTGCAGTCAGGGGAATGACACAAATCTGTGAGCTGCCAAGTTGGATAACTTAATAGGACAAGGCAATACAAGATCTTACTTTCCAGAAACTTTTCCATCAGTTTCATCAGTGCTGAACTACATCTTCTCAACTGCCTGAACTCTGCTGCAGTCCCATGTTATCCTTTGTCTGAGTACACCTCATTAAATCACATTGATTTTTTCCCCTTTGCCCTGAATTAAAAATGAGACTGCAAGTCAAAATGCAATACATCTCCACACTTCATTTACCTTCATATTGTTGTCTTAAACACATATATATATGTATTGCCTACACCCACACGCAATCAGGCAGTGCTTGTCCTAGTTATTAACATCAGGAATATATTCAGTCTGGGATTATAAATCTTGGAAATAACAGTGAGTTCTATTAAGGTCCTAATAGGATAATACTCCTTGCCAGTGATCAAAACACTAAAAATCAATGTGGAAACCCTCAGGGCAAAATAAAAGTAAATATTAATTTCAGATGTCTTTGAGAGGAGGAGATGAAGATCCTTAAGAAGGAGGCCAAGGGGTGACAGAAGCCAGGCAGGCATGACTGTCAGAACCTCAGTGTGATTTGCCAGACATCATGTGCAAAGGGCAGACAACAGCATACTTATTCTGTTGATGTTAGCAAATATAGTCAAAAAAGAACAGAAGATCATGACAAGTGACACGAGGGATGAAAATGGGGAGGAGAAAGTCATGGTGTATTTAAGATGCCCATGCTGTGCAGAATTGCTTTACAACTTTTGTTACAAGGCTTGAATGCTGTGAGTTATTTAAGGTTATATCTCTGGGCTGTTTCAGGTTATCTCTGAGATTCAAAGCAAGACACACATCTTTCCTAGCAAACTCTATGAGAAAAAGAGAACTACTCTCTCAATTATCTGTCTTCTGGTGCTGCAGAATCAAACACAGTATCAAGACCATGCTCTATTAGTAGCTAAAACTATAAAAATAATGCTTTCTTAAACCACATGGGGGGGGGGGGGGGGTTAACCTTAATTTAATACTAATGTGTCATAAAATTTTGAGCATTTTTTAATGCAATAATTTCTTCTCTTCAATACTTTTACTCCTCTGATTGCTGTCATTATGTGTAAGTCTATTGTTTGTGTGTGGTTGGAACAGGAAAAGGGAAAAGCCAGAGAAAACACATCACAGGGTGACTCGTAAGCAGGCAGAATTTAATGTCTGCCCTGATATTTTTCATAGCAAGTTTGATTACAAGCTCAATTCTTGGAAAGAATATGGCAGGACAAAAGCCAGAATTAATGTAATTTAAAAGCTGAAACATGGACAGATGTGGCTCCAACAGCAGCGCACGAGAAAGAGAAGACACCTTCTTAGAAAGAAGAGTGAAAATGGCAGAAGAGTCACTGGTTCAAAGCTTACAGAGAAGGAAAAGGAACAGTCTCCATCCTGTCTGTGGATACAGAAAGGATAAGAGCAGAGACAAGCTATTTCATGGGATACAGGGCTGGTCACATCCCTGGCTAACACAGAGCAGGGGTTTAGAAGCAGCTATTTTTGTAGTGCTTTGTAAAGAGGCAGGGCAGTTAACAATGGAGTCAGTGATGGCACATGCATAAGATGCTTTTGCTTGTCCCTACAGCCCAGTCCTGTAATTTTCTCTTTTGTGTATGTAACTGCCAAAGTGCAGCAAACTGGTGTCCATCAATCAGCCTGCATTCTGATGTCAAGAAGAGGCAATAAAGGGAGAGTGGAAATACCAACCTGCCATTAAGACTGGTGCTGGGACAAGAACAATAAGTGCATTGACGAGTTGTTTTATAGAACGTGCTGCAAATTAATCCATTTCCTGTTTGACATGTTTATTTGTAGTACCTCTTCTTCAGTCAGGGCTGGAATGAAATTACTGTCTTGTGTCAAGCAGCTTACTGCTGAGCTAGGATTGCTCACAAAACTGAAATGAAGGTCCTCAAAATCTCCTACGTGAAGAGAGATTTTAAAATACTATGACCATTTATTTTAAAAAGAACACAAACCAAAAGGCAGTAAGAGCAAAGTTTAAAATTACTGAATGATTCAGAGAAGGTAGACTGGGACCTTTCCACAGCCAGATAGTGACAAGGCACAATTATTTCAGGTAACAGGTAGCAAGCTGAAAACCTATATTGTCTTCACATGGACAGGTTTTGGTAGTGAGAGGACTGCAGGTGTGGCTCTGTGAGAAGATGCCAGAAGCATCTGCCATGTCCAACAGAGCCAGGATAGAATACAATTCTTCCCACAATGCATACCCTCACTATGGAACCAATTGCAGTATTGAACCAGTTGGGAAGCAGGTATTGAACAAAGAAAGTATTAAAATCGAGATCCCAAAAAACACTGGGGTGTACAGTGCTAATGAGTCTTTAATAATTAGAAGTTAGAGTGATACCTGGCATGCCAGGATGGCTATTTCTGCATCTTCCTCCCTTACAGGACCCCTTAGACACTTACCCCTTCCTGACCCTTGTTCTTTAGTGAGCAGCCGTGGTTCTTAATAATTTTGTTCAAAACAAGCAATTGGACTAGGTGGACATCACCCTTCTCTCAGTGTGGCTTCTTCACTAGCTACCAGCCGACCTTCTGGAATCTGGAATTGCACCAATAGAGTGCAAATCCATTGTTCTGTTGTATACATACCTCCGCTATTTCTGTTTATTTGAATTGGAATACTGATTTTATTTCCATCAGCCAAATGGCTTTCTCCAATACACCATGCTACAAATGGTGAGTATGGCATAAATGGGAACTGAGGAGATTTATGCTTTTGAATTACAAGTTAATTTTTAGGAACCTTGCTTTGTCAGCCTGGTTACTCTGCTGCCTTCTTCACATGCATATGCTGATGAAACGCCTCTTCTCTTCTCCTCATAAGCCTCTCTTGTGCAGACACTGACAAACTGAACGTTTTTCGAAGACCTAACTTAACTTGCACTTGTGGCCTAAGAAAGGTTGGAATTAGAGTATTCTCAAGGTAAAGGCTGTGGTAGCAGTCCATCATGCCAACTCTTTTCCTTCAGCCCCCTCTCCCTTCCTCGCCAGGCTTATTAACATGCTGTCTTCCTCCACAGAAGGGGAACTGGAGGCGGAATGGCTGCAGGACGTAGGTTTATCCACGTTGATCTCAGGAGCTGAAGAGGAGGATGGCCAAGCCCTGCTGTCCACTCTGACCAGAACTCAAGCTGCTGCTGTACAGAAGAGGTACAACACCTACACGCAGACCCTGAGGAAGAAGAACAAGCACACAGTCCGGGATGTGCGAGACATCTTTGGCACCAGTGACTCTTCTGTAAGTGTCCCCATGCATGCCTTTGATCCTAATTTTTATGCACCAAAGTTTGTGCCAGACAGAAACTCTTTCCTGCTGACAATGCACAGACAGTCATTAGCAGTTTCTGACCATAAGACCAGACTTTTAATGCTGGATACAGTATATTTTAGAGGAAAGGAAGAAACCAAATGCAGTGGGACAGTTTTGTAACTAACCTGTAACATAAAGTTGTATCTGTTGCCAGCCTTCCTCCTGCAGCCTCATGTCAAGACTAACATTTACTCCTTTATTTTTTGGAAATTGGTGAGTTACTCTTGGCAGCTATTCAAATTTTTGATGGCTTCTGGGGACACTTGATATTTACTCAGCAGTCTCAGTGGTGAAGTAAAACTTGTCTAATGAAGCAACTGGGGTTAAAATATGCATAAGCAATTAAACACCTGCCATCACGATTGTAACTTGTACACTGGCAGTTACATTTCACTTACACAGCAAACAAAAACCTATTAACTTCATTTGCTTCATGGCTTCAGAAATCAGCAGTACCTCTGGAGGCTTCATCCACTTTTCCCTGAGGATAGCTCTGAACGCACCAGTTCCTGTCAGTACATGTTTTGGTTCTGGTGAATGTAGTCAGCTGTGTGAGTTTAGTCCACTGCTCAAAGCAACACTCATGATTTTATGTTTATCACTCATGATGTCTTAAATGGGAGTCACCAATAAGATCACAAGCTCACCTTTGAAATTAATATTAAAATTGTTGCCATTATAAAACTCCCAGAAACTATTTTTCATTATGGCATGCTTTGTCCTTTCCTGTTTGTTCTACCATCTCCTCAAGGCTTGATATCCTGGATTATTAAAAAAAAAAAAAAATTGGGAACAAAAATTGTAGCTGCGTAGTTATGTTAAAATTACAAAGATATAATGTCCAGATATTTAAACTTTTTGTTTCCAAATTTCATATCTGGATTCTTTTGAACCTCTTGCACATATCCCACTAATACATCCAGAAGCATCCAGTAGTTTCCTGTGGGCAGACATTCTTTAATGAGAGATATCAGGCATGTTTGCATGAACATTAAAAAGCTACTGGTACTTCTACTTAGATTAGCTCACTTCCCTGATTCAAGTATCTGTAAACCATAAGGTGTTTAATTTTTTTTACAAAAGCTTGAGTTTCCTAATTAATTTAAGTCAGCCAAATAAGTATGGTACATTTCCTCTCAGATGGCCACATTATTGATTTATTTTTGACCTGCTTATTTTCTCCTTCTAACTTGATAAAGTTTCTCACTTGCAAAAGGAATTTGGATGCTCAGAGCAGCTGCCCTTCAAATCAGTCTTTCACCTCCTCCAAAAGTCAGTTCGCTTACTGGTTCTGCATTGTGAAATCTAAAAGATAAGATCAAATAAGTAATTAAGTCTTCTAATTTCTTCTTCCTACAAAAATATGCAGTTCTGCAGGTGCTGACCTAGATGTTAAACCCAGATGCCCAAACACAACTGGAGAGCACGCTATCACCTCCCTCCAACAGACTGTGAAACGTTTTAGTTCTAAAAGCCTACAAGGCCCTAACACTCTATTTTTCCTATTCACCAGTGCTCCTATCTCTGCTGCTTGTTATGGGATTTAGAAACTCTGTACTAATTATCAGCCCTTCAGGGATAAACACACTTCAGGCGGGCTTGTGTCCCTGACCTAAGGGTTTCCCAAGTAGTTTTTTTAAGGGGGTGTCAGCAGTCCCTGGAGCTTTGCTGCCTCTTTGGGCATGGCCCTGCCACTTCCAGAGAACCTTTGTGATTTATCAGTTTGGGGAAGAGAAGCACATTGAAAACAACCCAGCCAAAAGAAAAGAGTGGCAGGAGATGGGGACAAGCAAATCTTTTCTGCACAGCTGGGGAAGAGAGGCTGCTTGAAATGACATGCAGTTCTGCTTTCCCATCCTGCCTTTTAGTTGGGAAGGGCAGAAGTAAACAGAACATGCTGCAAATAGCAAATCAGATCTAATTGTTTCACTTAACTCTATAATCCTCCCCATTAGGAGAATGGATTTACACCCCTTCCCAACAACCTAAGAATCACAAGAGCCCAGAGGGATGGGTCACAGGATGGATTACTCTCTTCCTTGGCTAATGATGAGAGAAAAGGGGATTAGCTCACTAGGGTCACCTGAGATGAGATTTAGGGGACCACTAAAGAGGCATAAATTAGTTGTCATCTGGAGGGGGGGAAGAAAAAGATAGATTTGCTCTAGTTTTTTCCTCTCTGTTCTGAAAAAACCCTGCCTGCTCGATGTTTTGCTACTACTGCCTAGTGGCCAGGCTCTGCATGGGTCAGCACAGAACAAAAGTTGCTTTTCCAGCCAAGTTGCTTTTCCAGGGTTCATGCCCTCATGGCAGGAGTGTCCCCTCAACAGACAGAATAGACTGAAATAAAAGGAAATGCAGCTATTCCTTTTCTTGTTTTGGTAGCTTTGGGGATTTTTTTGTTTTCTTCTGCTGCCTGTCCTGGAAAGGAGCCTAGGGGCAAAATGCTACCTACCCCTGTGGTACCACAATGCTACCCCTGTGGTATAAAAACACCACCCCTGTGGTTACAAAAGCCACTCCTTAGCAAGTAGAGCAGCCTGTCCCAGCTGAGGTGCTTTTGCTCTGCTTCAGACAGGTCCACAGCCAGAAGACTCAACTGACAGCCACACTACTGAGTTTTAAATTGGATGGTTTATTAATCACAGTGGCCTGATTTTCCTTACTGCTGGTACCCTGCTGCTTCCATCAGAAGCGTTCGGCTCTGCTACTGCTCAGAGCTTAGAAAAATCAACAGCAGAATACAAATGGGGGACACACATAGATTCATTCTGTTATTGGACAGAGGAGATGAAGCACTGTGCTCATTAACAGCCCAACCCTGTACGTTGTAATTAATTAAAACTCCTGAAGACTTTCTACGAGCATTTTACTTCATCAATGCATGACAAAATCATGTCCTAGTTAAAGAAAAATCACTTACTAACCCAGAGCTATCTGCATGAAAAGGTGTTTGTGGTGACAGTGCTTGGAAATATGAATATATTCAAAGCATGGGCAAATTGTATCCTGGTCAGAGCTATAAGGTTATCCTCCTTTGCCTTTGTTTCCTTTAGCTTCAGGGCTGAATATAAAATTTGGTCTCTTTGGTGCTCCAATGATTTGGTTTTAGATCTCTACAATGAGTATAGCTACTAAAGAACTGTCTGCCTACGTCATCTCCATCCTGTCCTTGCTCTTCTGATTTCATCCTCCCATTGGAAATTCCTGTGTATGTTGTAGCAGTAAACAGTGGGCTCATTTTTAGTGTGTCTAATGAATCACTTTCAGTCAAAATCAGGATATGGGAAGCCTCACCTTTGCTGAAGCCCCAGGCAAATGAATAAAGCTGTTCCAGTTTATTTAAGGACACAGTTTAACTCTTGGTCTTTCACATTCATTGGGGAAAGGTCTTCAAAAGTTCTTTAATTTTCTTTTACCCTACAGAAATAATCTGGATCTTTAAATTCGTACATTAAAAAGGTTTTATTCCCAGTCTTTCTAACATTAAAAAAAGGTAAGGGCGGGGGGGGAAGGAAGACATTTTAACAAAAGAGACAGATTTGGTTTCATTATAGACTCTCACTGTGGAGGCTGGGAAATGGGGCTGAGAATATGACATTTTCAGGTACCCCAGGTATTGTGCACAGTTCACATTATTCAGTTCCCCAGGCTAGGGTTGCCTGCTGCCAGCCCTGCTGGGTGCCAGGCAGAGTATGCAGTCCTCTCCATCTTCCATATCTCTGTCTGCCAGCTCTGCCCTGCTTATCAGAACCAGGATACTGCAGGTGCTTCACGACTCGTTTCACCCATGTAACAAAGCTGGAAGTGGGTTTTTCTTCATGAACTTGATTTACCATAAATCTATTCTGAGTATTGTTCACAGGGTCCGACATTTTGAGCACTGAAAATAGATGAGCCAGTTGCTAATATTTACCATTAATTTTTCCATCTGGATCTTAAGCAGAAGCATATCTGCTTCTATGGTTGATTTTCCCAAATTGCTGAGACAAGTTTAGCAATCCTCTCCACATCTATACTCCCACCTGAAATTTATGGTGCTTTTTTTATGTCCTGAAGCTTTTTGTGTAAAAATGTTGTGGGATTTTATCATAAAAGTATCCAGCTCTCTTTTTTAAAAAATCTATGGTCCTTACAGTCTTCTGGCAAAGGAAGCCCATGTGACTCAGATCCTGTTTGCTATCAAGTTCACAAGCCATTGAATGGACTTTCTCAGGAGAGATTTTATTCTTGTTACATTTGACTTTGTTACCCAAATAGCTAAAGGATAAGATTGGATAAAACAACTGAAATCTTATTTCAGGCTTCCAATTAGAAGAGCTTTCTGTCATTTAAATATCTGACATTTTTTGACAGCCTGAACACTTCTCCCACACATTGACTACAACTGGGGAAAACAGAATTTTTGCCCTGAGGCATTGCTACTTGTTGATAAACAGCTGACTTAGCAATTTAAAGAGCAATTAAAAGAGCTGCTATTAAGGGCTCATGGGGGCCTACAGCTACAGGTTCAGCTGGAAAACTGGGTCTGTTCCATCAGGCTCAGGGTATGTGAGACAGCAGGTTTGAGAAGGGCTGGGTGCTTCCCACAAGGACACAAATAACAGCAGAAAAAATGTACACATTGTAGTTCCTTTCACTGAGTAAGCTTCAGAGCAGTTTTATAATTCCTGACCTTGTTTTTGTTTGTTGGTTTTGGTTTTTTTTTACTCAAGAATGAATAGTTGAGCTGTTATTACCTATGGAACACAAACACTCAGATTTGTCTTTATGAGCCACAAAACTGCTGAGGACAAGGCCAAAACTCCACTGCTAAGAAGAGGTGACACTGCTTGAAAATCACCCTCTGGGCTGCCGAGCCACCTCTCAGCAGTGCAGAATGGTTTCTGGAGCGGAAAGAAATTAATTTGAATACAGAAAATGTTTCTTTTTTCCCTCAAGTTGTTTGTTGCAATTCACTGATGAAAGTATTAGTGCATAACCTGTGGGAGGACATCCATCCTTTAATAGCTTTCTGGTGCCCAAATCACAAGAGGTAGCAGACTAACTGATTTCTGACAGGTCCCTGGGAAGAGCAGGTATTCAACTTGTGCCAGAGAGTCTTCAAAACGATTTGTGGCCAAAATTATTAAAGCCAGGATGAATTACAATTTGAGGAGGACCTTTCAGTTAGCCTAATTCTGTACAGCAATTTACTTAGCTAATTTCAGTCACTTTATAGGACAGGACTCATTAGGTACAGCAAGCTGCAGTATTACTGACCTCCACACGGTCCAAATTTATGCAGTCTGGGGAAGATTGATTCTCAGGCTTGGCTTTGAAATATATGCTCTGAAGAATCACAACAGATTGTTTAATCTTGTCAAGAGAGTGTATGCTGAGAATGATACACCTTTGCTTGAACTGTATCAGTTTCTGTCCGTAGACGTTTGCCTTCACTGCAGTCTGATCATTTTTCCTTGCCTATCAGCCCACATTTGAGGCAGTTCCAGTGTCACCAGTATCTTCTAATGGTATCCAGCTTCCTGGGCAGAAGCCAGTTTGGAAATCAGTTAGCTGTGAGTATGACAACATGTAACCAGTGTTCACTTCCTCTTGGTAAAATGACAGACAGAAAGACCCTTTTATGGTTCAGAGGTTCATCCCCTCTTTCATGTTGGGGCAGTGCTGCGTATATTTCTTTAAAATCATTGTCAGCTTATTGTCATGCAGGAACTAAAGTTTGCCATTAAAGATCAGTGTTGTACAGACACAGAATGCTGCCCTTGAGGCATCAGCATCTAAAAAATGCTGATCACTGCAAGTGTGGGAATGTGAAAATAATCTGTAAGCAATATAATGCAGAATTTGTCCCAAATATATCAGTGTATTTTCTTGTTGCAAATCAAAGAGGTATATTTCCTCCACATTTCTTCTCCAGTACTGCAGAAATTGTAGTATTAGAAATTTATAATTTTCCTAGTTCTGCCCTGTTATTCTGATCTATGAATGGTGTTATCCCTTAAATTCTTTACCCTGACAGTGATTGGCAGTGCTAATGAAAGTAATAGCTCTCCTCTACACAGTGTCTGGATAATTGTCAGCAACCTTCCATGAGAATGTTCATCTCTTAGTTTGAAAGCTCTTCCCATCACCATTGTTCAAGGCAGGGATATTAGTATCCAAATTTCTAAACTAGTCCCTTGGATGTTTACCTCTGGATACAGTGGCACAGACATTTTCCTTGGTGGCAAAAGCTGCTTTGCTGATACTTGTGCTCTGCAAGCAGTTTTACTGAAACAGATGGGGAACCAAATGCCCAAAGGTACCATGAGCAGTCTGTGGTGCTGTGTCCAAGAGAGATGGGAAGAGAGATGGAAAACACCTTAAATGGCTTGGACATTAGACAACAACTAAAGCCACAGTTCAGAAACCAGAAGCCACCTAATAACACACTTAACTTTTTTCATATTAGACTTGTAAAATATGTAGTGTTGCAGAAAAGTCCCTGTAACTGTAAATGCAATGATTCAGAGAACATGGGGCATGCACAAGTTTATAAGACATGTAATTTTTTTTAATTCACTTTCTGATTGCCACGTCTTTTGAATACACTTGTGTCATGTTAGTAAATTCTTCTCTGTAGTCCTGGGGGCTGAAATTTTACTTCATTTCAATTAAATTTATGATTCCATCCCAAATAGATTTAGGAGCTGAACCTTACAGGAAATCTAAAAATTGACCTGAGATACTAGAGATCCATCAGGAAAGTTGGCAACCCTGTAACTCATTTATGTTTTCACACTTTGGCCTCCATGACAATAGCATATTTCTGGACTTGATTGTACTGATTTCAAGAATTTTCCTCTGACATCCAGTAATTTAAGGAGGTGACTAAATTTTAGAGAAAAGCATTAAGTCATTTCACAATATCTACTATAAATGCCAGTAGATACAGTGTTTTTCAAACTGGAATATTGTATGTTTTGTCCTTTTATGGTGCTGTACACCTAAACTATCAACAATGAGAAATATGTGTATGTGACTACAGAAAATATATGCACAATGTCTTGTGATTATATATAAGTCATCAGTAACCTGAGAAACTGTGTCAACAGCATTTTTCTGACAAGACCTTTTATTTTTAATTGTTCATTTGACAAGTGCCACCACAGTTTGCTGGCCTGGGAAGACAAGGATGGAGTAAAAAAACTTGGTAATTCCTGATAAACAGGAAGTTCCAGTTTAACTATCTTTCTCACAGAAAGCAACAAGTTAAATAATCTAAAATGAAAATAGGGATTTTATTTCTAAGGGGTTATTTCCTCAAGACAAAACAGGAACATGCTGTGGTTCGCACTGAAATTCCTCTTTGAAGCACTTCCTTTATTACTTTCTCAAGAATTTTGTCTTCTTGGTTCAAATTTTTAATGTCTCTGTACTAAATGCAATTTACTATTCATATATAATTTCCCTTATTTTCAGCTAAGAGCTGTCTAGACTGTGGAACAGATAAAGGCAGCCCCTCCATAACAGAAGAGCTCTCCTATGATGTCTCTTTCTCAGAATCCATTACAGTCCTTCCAAAAACCCAAGAGTGGCCAAAAAACCAGAGGTTCAAAAAGGAAGACTCAGCTTTGCCAGTAAGTTTCTTCTCCATATATTTCCTCAATTGTTTTCTTTAACACAGCAATTTCCTGTTTCATATCCCCAGCACAATGGAGTCTGTTGAGATACATGATCTGGCCTTTGCAGTGTGTGCTTTGTAGAGGCTTCTCTGTGTGCCTGCCTACTGCCTGTGACTCATTCCCAAAGTTAATATGGATATCCAAGCCAGGTTTTAACTTGTACTCATCATGAACGTGTGCGCCCAGACGAGTATGTGTAACTCAGTCCACAAATATTGCATCATCCACAATTTTTTCACCCAGAAATAAAAACTGCTTCTTGTCATTAAAACTAACAATCATTTTTGTTACCTGTCTGCTTTCCTACTTTTTTCCCCCGCAGATTATCTGCCTTTGTTAACATGTGGATTTAAAATTGAAGATGAAGGGAGGAAAGCAAACCTTGTTCCTGCAGCAGTACTGGCTGTTTCCAGTCAGTATTGAGAGCAAATCACACAATAGGAGATTGTACATTAATTTTTCAAGAAAAATTTGCCATATCATCCAGACATGCACTGAGCAGTTGTGTCATTGTCTGGAATTATGTAATGAAGTCATAGAAGTCAATTTTCTACTCAGATCAGCCCTCACAACTTCCACCACTGAAAACTGGAGCATTAATTTAGTGCTTCCAGTACCACCTTTTCAGTGACATGTATGAAGTGTCTGTAAAGTATTTGGAAAAATTTCCTGAATGTTATGATGTCCTGAGGTCCCAAACTAATCTAAAATGGTTACAATCCACACAGACATTGAATTATCTGAGAATTAGTCAGTTGCCATCTCAGATTCCATCAAGGAAGAAGCTAAGATGCAGAAGTAAGCTTCTATGTTAAATGATAAGACACCACATAGATTACATAATTTATGTGAAATCCCTGTGTTGTTTTTTCTGTCTTTGGTTGTTCGGATTTTTGGGGTTTTTTTGGTGGGGATAACTTGGTGGTGACTAAGGGCATTTCTACACTCATCATGATTTTGGTCGTTACTACCCATATGCACACTCATGAAATATTCTCTGCAACAGCACAGACAATTCTTAGTTTATAGAGCTGGGCAACTGATGACAAAAAGGGAAGAGAAGATGCCATATTGAATATAATGGATCTGTGGATTCATAATTGATAAGCCTTAGAAAATGCCAGTATTGTGCTGGAGTAGAGCTGCTCTGTGTGCAGGACAGAATTTTATGAGTTCAGAAGGCCACACAAGAAACATGCCAGGTCATTGCAGAGCATTTCTGAAAAAAGTGAGCAATCATAGCTGTTGATGTTGGCCTTTCCCTAGCTTCAACTGCTGCTGCTCGTGGTGTTTGGTTCTTTCCCATAATGACTCAGACTGTAATGGGCCTCAGCAGAAAAATCACCTCACACTCTGTTACCCTGAGCTGCCAGTCACCTACACTCAGAAGGACAATGGGGCTACACTGGAGGCTATGGAACATCACACTTTCTCCAGGGTGGGCCTGACAACGTAACCAACTTCATTGATGGTGTGTACAGAGCTGCACAGATATTGTATATCATAAAACAGCATGTCCCCTGCAGCAGGCAGTCCCCTGTCTCCTACAAGAATCAACTCAACATCCCCAGGAGCATAGGGATTTCCCCAAAGTACATGTGATTTCTCCAGTGTGGGACCATGGTCCATGTGACTTAGTTGAAGATACCACAGAAGTACAAGTCTGAGTACACTGCACAGAAACAACATTGCAAAATATCAGACACGATCCTTAGCCAAAACAATGGTAATCTAATTTCAGGATAGCACAGCCTTCTTCAAACCTGCATATTACACCACTGTAAGAAAAACCACTGGAAAATTGTGACACGAGACAGAGAAAGAGAGCCAGCCCCAAAGTTTGTATTAACCACAGCATCACATCATAGTGACCCCTAGGAGTCAAACAGCCACTGTGGAAAATCTTTGTAGTACCTTTTTTAATCAGTTTTGCAGTGCTTAGAATTTTTTCTCTTTCCCCCCTGAAAATATATGTATACAGTCTGGGGTTTTTTCCCTTTTTTTCAAGGTGATTTATTGCGTTTTGACTGCTTTTGTACTTTTTGCATCACTGGAATCAAAATGTGTAGATATTCTTTAGTATTTTATGTTTCTTCAGAAGGCTAACTCCCATGCCGCTTTTGTTACATTAGGTCTCAGAAAAAGGCTAACAGTGCATTCTAAGGAGGGAATATTCTGGGCTAAAAATGCCCCAGGCAGCAAGTAAAAAAGTCATTCCATTCCCTACACTCTTTCTCCCCCAATTATTGTTAACCCCTATTGAAAGACCATGTGCAGTGTAGTTTATGAAGTCCTAAACTACATGATCTAGGTGTCCTTTGTACCCTCTTCCTTTTGAAATCTGGTGTAAGTTTAATTTCTGTTTCGATTAGGTTTAAGGTTTGTTTGGGTATTTTTTTTTGTTTACCTTTTTCTTAATCAGTTTGACTGGCTTAATTTAAAGATGGGTTAAATCTGTTGAGTCTAAATTTGTTTAAAAAAATGAAGGACTGAGCTGAAATCTCCAGAAGCAAAACATTAATAGAGGCTGAGTTTCCATTCAGCTCCGTAAGGAATGAGATGATTTTGTGATACTATTTATTTATGCCTCTTATTAACAATACCTGGTTTAAATTTTAAAAAAAGTACAATACCAAAGATACACAGTTCTTTGAAAAGCATGTTTTTTACCATGTTTTTTTTACTATAACTTTGTTATTATGTCTAACAGTTATGTCAGAAACTGATGGGTGTTTGTTCTTTTTGACATTTGTACAAATGCATCTGTTATGACACAACATTCCTGGCTCTGGTCCCTGACACTGCAGTTTCTAAAATATGTAGACATCTTCACATGCTCCTAAATTACTCAGTATCATTTAGTTTAAGTCTACTTGAATAAATTATTTGTTGGCTGCCGGGAGTCCTGTTTCTAAGCTTTCTTGAGTAATAAAAAATACCCCTAAGTTGGCAGGTTGGCTTCTGAACTAAGCAGTTTTGCTTCTGGGCTTTTCTTCAGATCTTCAGTTTGAACTCCCCTGTAAGACCTCATAAGTTAATAGCATTATGCAAAGCAGGCATGAATTCATTGCACATACACAACTGATATAGAGCCATATCCATGATTAACTGTGTCACCCACTTCAGCAGCATTTGAAGATGTTTTGGGGAAGGCAGGAGCAGAGCAAAATGCTACATCCTTCAGAAACTGGGCAAAACTTTTAAAGAAGCACATAACTCATTTGTCCCAGCTGAAGTGCAGACACTGAGGTGCTCCAGCACCACTTCCCAGTCAAACTGCAAGGGTGCATGGTGAGCAAGAAGCTCAGTTTTATGTTCAGGTGGATGCCAGCTGTGTCACCAGGCCAATCTACAGGGCTATAGTTATCTCTATTGTTATCCATCTACCTGAACGTGACCTCCAGTCACATCTGCACATCTCTTTTTAAACAAAAATCCGCTTCCTGTAACTTTGGTGCAAATAAAGACACCACCCATCCCTGCTGTAGAAATTCATTGTTCGGAAGAGCCGCTTTGGGCTGACGGAGGTCGGGGACCTGTCTCCCGAAGACATGAAGAAGATCCGCTACCTCTCCCTGATCGAGCTCACCGCCTTCTACGACGCGCTGGGCGTGGAGCTGAAGAGGAACCGCGTGGAGAGGGTGCGAGGACGAGGTACCGTGTGTGGCATCCCCTCTGCAGACACCTTCATGTTCCATCAGCTTTGGAAGAAGGTGCTTACGAGGCTGTGTTTCCTCCTTTTCACATTTGTTGTTGTTATTTTTAAGAGAATGGTCTTTTCGGAGTCCCCCTCACCGTGCTGCTGGAGAATGACCAAAAGAAGTTTCCTGGAATAAAAGTGCCCCTTATCTTCCAAAAAGTGAGTATCACTTGGCCTGCTTGGTCACTAGGATTTGCTTTTCCACCATTTGCATTGACACTCAAAGGAGTCATCAGATCAGAGAAGTTTCAGACTGGCAGTTGTCTAGAAACTGTCTGACTGAATATTGTGGTTTGAAAACTTTGTGATGAGGAGAGAAAATTGTTCCTTTTGTGGCTTTTTATCTCTGGTGGGGACCCTTTTTGATTTTTGTAATTATGTGATACCATGCAGGAAACTTCAGGAAGAAAATGTCTTTCTGTTTCCCTTTTTCATTAAAATAGAGAGCCAAGCAAAATTGTGTGTGTGCAGAAGAGGCAGAGATGAGTTGTTGTTTCAGGAGTTTTAATTTAACATTAATTCAAACCATAGATATTACTTGGCTACTGTTTGCAGAATGGAGGTGGTATCTTCTGATTGAGGTCTGTATGACAAGACAATGGTATTTAAATGAGACATTTGGCCAGGGATATCCTGTGGATGTCTTGGAGGCAGGTACACCGACACAAGTACGTGTGCAGTTGCACGGATTTACACAGACTCAAAATGGCAACAGATTTCCTTGTAAATACTGACAAAAGAAGACGTGTTGGGGAGTGTCAGGGGAAACACTGACCCAACTTGAGCATTTACATGACTTTGTGATTAGCTCCACTGCTGTCCTATCAAGATAACATTGGAAATCAGAAGAATCAAGGTTAGGGCAAGAAGTAGATCTGGTGGTGAAATTCCAGAGCTGTATGATTAAATGCTGGAATTTTTATTTTTTTCCTCAGTGTTCAAAATTAAATAAAATCAAAGCTTTTTTTTTTTTTTTAAATAACCAATTGGAGTGAAAAGTTTAGTCCTCTATTCACAGAAATTTGAAAATAAAATATCCTGGGATCGTTCCCTAATCAGAGTTCTCAGTTCCAAAAACCTATGTTATCTATAGGCCTTTCCATTGTGCCCCTTGGGGCACACTTAAACATTCCTCAGAGGTTATTTTTCCTTCAAAACACCATTGTGTTTAAGCATATCTGCTGTTTCATTAATATGTTTATGTGTTAATTGTTCTATAGCAGTGCTAACTCTCAAGCCAAGGACAGAGGGGCCTATTGCATTAGCAGTTTTCTATACTCTGCATACTCCTTACTTCAGGATCAGGACTATGGAGACAAATTAGGCAGATTTATTTACATGAGCTGGCTGGATTTCGTTAGCTGATTGCATAGAAATGTATCTTTTTCAGATTCATTTCAAGGATACCTAGGTTGAAAAGAAAGTCAGGAGTATTAAGCACTTCTGAGTATTTTCCTAGATTTTTTTGTCTCTTCTTTCAGCTGCTGCTCAAGCTTGAGGAAACAGGTTTGGAAACTGAAGGAATTCTACGGGTTCCTGGATCTGCCTCCAGAGTCAAGGTACACACTCAAGCCAGTTTTCCGTCTTCTGGACCACAGACTTTATGTAAAATAATACAGCATACACACAAATTCAGACTGCACATAAACACTGATCTGTGTAGCTCAGCATTCCTACTCCTGCCAGTGAAAGGTCAGGTTAGTTCCTGGGAACCAATAAATCACAGACCATTTGGTCTATTACTTTGATTTAGTTAATGTTCTATATAAAGCACAGAGGATGTTGAATGTGATTTTTCTCCACAAAACTTGGAGAAAACTGACATCCTTTCAGTTTATCTCTGTCATCCAAAATTGCTGTGATCTTATCTCTGTTTTAATTTATTTTAGAAATGCAGAGTTCCTAAACTGAGTGAACATCAGATAAAGATCTTATTTTATGTCATTTTAACCTCTGTGTCATTTTATTTTCCATTTATCGTCTGTGATCTCGCAATTTCATGATCCAAGTGAGAGAAATTTGGCCTCTGTTCACTGCTGGCAGCCTGAAGTACTGCATTTTCACAGGCTATTTGTGGGCTATGAACACAGTATAATTGGCACCCAATAACCTGACACTGTGGGCCAGTAATATTTGCAATTGTTTCTCCAGACCAACTTCATTCCAGGAGCTGGAGGAGGCAAATTAGAAAAACAAGGCAGTTTTTTGGTTGGTTGGGCTTTTTTCTGGGCTTAGTAGTGTCTATCTCTTTCCCAGATTTTTGCTTTTTTTCTTTTTTTTTCTTTTCCCTTAGGCTTGTTTTTTTATCTTGTTTAAGCAACACCTTACAGTGCATCCTACTCCCACTTTTTTCATCCTCAAGGGAGCTAGTTTTGTGTTCTGAGGCAGGAAGTCTCAACATTGTGGCAGCCACACAAATGATGGGGATTGCTAAACAATTGGGTGGGCTGAGGATCATAAAAAATGGCTGAATAAGAAAAAGCAGCATCACATGAAACACACCAAAGTTAGGCAGCAGCATCCCAGCTCCTTCGACGCCATGCACTGATAAAAGCCCCCAAAGCCTTGAAAAGTGCCACATCTTGCAGAAGGGAGCTCCTAACTTGCCCTGTACTTTTCAGCTTCCTCATTTTTTCATACAGATGATTGAATGTAATTTCACACAATCTCAAATTTTTCCAGTCTTTCCTTGGAGATTACACAGCAGGGCTGTGCTCTAATTCAGTTATTTTCATATTCTTTGCATACACTGCACTGTGTCTTGTTCACTTCTTTTTCACAACCTGTATCCTGGGAGCTGCTATGAGATATGACTTCATATGCAACTCCTCCATACTAGGTGGTAAGTTAAACTGCCCATGTCAAAGTTTTTAAATTATTTGAGTTTTGGTTTCATTTGAGTCTGCCCAACAAACCAGTGAGCAAGAGAGAGATTTTTTTCAAAGCAGATCCAGATTTCATCCTTGAAAAGCCTTCATACATTATTATGACATTAGGACCTAAGGGCATTCCAACTTTATTTCAGTCTTGTTTGGAGAAAGAAAAGGCATATGGAAATGATTAAAGGTTGCTCTTCTATGAAACAAAGACTAAAAGAAATGAATACAAGTTTTTCCCTGTAACAAAAGCTCCAGTGAACCAAAACTGTATGACAGTCTAGTGAAGGACCAGTCATGTTAAAAAAAAAAAAAGCAGCACATATTTTAAAAGTATTAGATGCATACATAGATACATGTATACAAGGCAGGAAGGGAGAGAATTGAGTGTATAAAATACATGCTTACCTGTGTGGAGAGAGATATATATAACTATATATATATTATAATGTTTATGTTTCCAAAATCTTGCATTCTGTTTTTGTGGCTTTTTCCCAGTACTCAGCAGAAAAATGTGGAGTAGAATTCTGTCCTCTTGTGCTTTTGATGAGGTGAGGATTTCTGTTCCACATTTCCAGTCAGTTACAGGAGAGAATTCAGTCTAGGTGTTTGTATTGATTATGTGCAAAGGATGTGAATACAGAGGAAGCTGAGATAGCCCAGATTAAAACCAGTAAAATGTGCTAGTCAAAATGAGACTGTAGCATTTTATGCCAAATCCTGAACGACTTTCTACTTCCGTTTGTGCAGCCATTCTACTTCATTATGTGTGACTGTACTTGATATGTAATTTCCTTCCATTCATGTGAGACGTGGCAAGCAGAATTCATTTCTAAAAGCTTTTCTGCCTGAATGGACTGAACTGTGCATTATATTAAAGTACAACTGACAAAATCATGATCCAAAACCAAATATATGCTACAGATATATTTTGTCATAGATGGTCTCATAAAAAGCAGCAACAAACTTTCTAGGGAGAGGACAGTGTTTGGCCAGTAATAATAGTGAAAGCTGCATTATTTATGGACATTCTTATATTAAAATACTGTCCTTCAATCTTTTAAACTCAACAATTTTTTGAGGAGCGTGCATTTTTTGAACAGTCATCTGGGTCTGAAGCCAAATCCTGTTCTTACTAGGAGCCTTGCTGAGTATTTCCCTTTCACATATGTGTTTTGAACACTGGCTAGTGACCCTCCAGAACTTTACTGACCTCTGTTATGGAGCAGGATGAACAAGGGGATTAAATGGGAACCCAAAATGGTATCATCATCAATTCTATCTTAAACCTCTCCTGTGTCTTTAGAGGTTTGCAGGGGGGGTTTTATGCATTAAGGTTTTTTCTGAGAGTAATGGTTTTGAATCTTTATTTTTCTACAGTTTGACCAAATCTAACTATAATTATCCTAACATAAAACTTCCTTTCAAAGATGGGAAGACCTGAATTTTAAGCCATTTGCTGAAGGCCCATGGATTCAGAGTATCTAGCAAGTTCACTGGCAGTGAGGAAGAAACACCACTCCTTTGTGACTTAAGGGTCAAAACCTCTGGAGAGTGTTTTAAACAAAATGAACAGCTGTGCTAACTGAGTTTTCTCCTTCTAGTTCTAAGACATAGCACAGAATGCCTTGCTTCAAGGTGGTTCAAATTGTTCACTGGCAGAAATCTAGCTATAGCAAACCAAATTTAGCCTGGGTTGCCAAATATCTGCAGGAACTTGACTTCTTAACCTGCTCTGAGCTCCACATGGCTGTCACTGGGTTAGGGCTGCTTTAGTTCAAGTACTGTACAAACCTGTCTGCTGCTTGTAATGGGGTTTCTGAAGTGATCACAAATTGCTGGATCAGCAGCAATGATTGAAGGCCAAATGTTTCTTTTATTTTTCAGAATCTCCATCAAGAACTTGAGGCAAAATTTTATGAAGACACTTTTGACTGGGACCAAGTACGAAATAATGATGCAGCAGGACTGCTAAAAATGTTTATAAGAGAACTCCCCAGCCCACTCTTCACAGTAGAATATCTGCCTGCATTCATCACATTAGTAGAAAGTATGTGGAAATGGATTTAGTATGGACTGATAATATGATAAAATGCAAGAGTAGACATTACATTTTCTTTTTCTCTCTGAAGTATATAGATAAAGTCATACAATTTTTTTTCTCCCTCTGAAGTAGAGAGAAAAACAGATCCAGTGCTTTGCCTAAACATTTTAATTTTCTGCAAAGTTTTGTTTTCAAATGAGAAAGGTGTCTGCATTCAGCTAATGGCACAGGCTTGTTATGTGAACAAAACAACTGTTTAATGTAAAATTTGGAACCTGTGAGTAAACAGTGACTGAGTAATGACTTTCATGTATAGACTCTGATTCACATTAACTGTAGGTTTCACAAATGAAAATTTCTGCAAGGTAAACTCAAATCACTGTCCTTTACATACTGGACCTACTGGACCTATTTTATTTCTGTTAAAGTTTATATTGAGGTCATATCATTGGTACAGCGATATGTGTGAGCACAGAAAAGTTCAGGCAGCTGGGCTTTGTTTTCAGTGTACATACACCCTCTCAATCTCAGTACATTTTGTTCATTTCTCTTCCAGGAAGAATGCAGTTGTACCTTGCCATACCTATGACTTCACTGTAAAGTCACTCAAGCTAGGACAGACTGAAAGTCTCAGGATGGTGAATTTATTAGCAAATTGGTACAGAAAACTTTACATAAGGTTGCAGTCATGCTTTCAGTGTCTCCATGAGTAGCTTAAAGGGCAGAAGGAGGTGACCTCTTTCCATAACTTCACATACCTGAGTGTGTGTGGACTCTTTATGAGTCCCAGGCTGCATGCAGTTACAATGGCTCAGCAGTTTGGAGGAGACTGACCAGGACATGTCTGTGCAGAGTAAAGTGATTTTATTCCCTACAACAAATACACAGATATCTAAGAGAAACTAGCTAGTACTAAAAAATACTGGATTGTTACTGTGTAGATAGAATTTTATAACGCCTTATGTCCCTGGTTTTTCTCATCATCCAAGATGATGAGAAAAAAAGCCACTCATTAAGGTGATTTTTTATTAGGGCAAAAGTGTATGGTTAATCAACACCTAAGCATGCTAGTCTCAGCCAGACACTAGCTGGTATGTCTAGAACTGCTGACACACAAGGTTTTTAGAACAAACCAATTGCAGTTGGGATTTCAAAAGCATTAATTATTCATGTCCTTAGAAATCTCCAAGATCAAGTTACAGCTACAAGCTTTGCATCTGTTGATCATGCTGATGCCTGAAGCCAACAGAGACACAGCCAAGGTGAGTTCTTCATTTGCTATCACCTGCCATCTGTGGTACTTTTGACTTTTAAGTGAGCGACTCATTTTTTTCAGATGCTATGCTAGAAAAGTATTCATCTGTGTTTTTGATGATTTCCTTGAAAAGATGTTCAAATTTCCTGGCTGTCATTTCTCTTACAAGCAACTAAGAAATAGTTGCTGGGGTCTCCAACTGCTGGATGTCAGGCATCATTATTATGGAGCACTCATTTCAAAGAGGCATATTCCTCACTTAGGTTGGACAAAGGAGGTCCAGTTTCTGGATTTTCTGTATAACTGAAATTCTCCAGGATGAATTTAAAAGAGAAGCTGCCCTGTAGGAGCTTTTCTAGTGCACTCCTGGTTCTGGAAGGGCTTTCAGGGCACTGGACCAGACTACAGCATGTAGTCCAAAGTAAAATCATGCATCTGTAGTACACATGTCAGGAGCTCACCCTCAGCTGGCTTGCCTTACAAACCCATGCCCACCACCATGTCCTAATTCCTGATACAAAAACAGTGGCTACAAGCATTTTGGATGCTTGGGAGCTCCCAGATCTGACTGCAGCTGTGTCCTGACCCTAAGAGACACTGGTTGCATCTTTGGGCCTGTTTCTACATCAAGGAAACCTGGGTGAACAAGCTTCCTGGCAACCTCCAGACATTTCACCAGGTCCCCTGCTCATCGGGACCATGCAGGTCTCCCACTTCTGGAAGCCTTTCACTGGCCAGTTTAGATACAACCTTATGAGTTCAGCTGCATTCTTTACCTGAATTTATTTATACAGTAACAAGGGACAAGAACAACTGTCTTCAAAGTACCTGGAGGTCTACTAGTGCTCTGTGAAGAATGGGGTTTGTTTCTGCTACCAAAGTTCTTATGGGTATGGAGCTGCATATGTAAAACACATGCTAGAGGACTAGTCTTAATTATTACTCTATCATTAATTAGGCTTCTGTATGAAAATATAAGTAATGACAAAACTCTACACAGCCCCACTCTCTTGTCTCTAATGAGGTTTTAGAAACTTCTCCAGCACAGTTTCTATTTTGTAATTCTTGGGTTTGTAAAAATGTTTGAATTGCTATGTCAGGGTACAAAGACATTTTAATGGTATGGTGTTTGTTGTTTAACCAAGAGGCAGCTAATACCTGTCATGGTTTAACCCTTGCCAGCAACCAAGCACATGCAGCTCCTCTCTCCCTCCCCAATCAGTTGGATGAGGGAGAGAATAAGAAGTGTAAAAGCTGGAAAATTAATGACTCGAGATAAATGTAATTTAATAGGAAAAAAAAGGCTGTTCATGAAAGCAGAGAAAACAAAGGAACTCACCACTTCCATGGGCAGGTAGGTGTTCAGCCATCACCAGGGGAGCAGGGCTTGATGTCCTTCATGTAACAGTTGGGAAGACAAATGCTATCACCCCAGAAGTCCCCCCTCTCCCTTCATCTTCCTCCCACCTTTTTACACTGAGCATGATGTCCCATGGTCTGGAATATCCCTTTGGTCACCTGTTCTGGTTGTGTTTCCCCCTGATTTCTCATGCATCTTAGCAGTGTGGCAGTACAAAAATCAGAAGAGGCCTTGGCTCTAAGCAAGTCCTAATCAGCAATAACAAAAAAGAATCTATATTATAAACACTGTGTTCAGCACAAGTCCCAAACATAACCCCATACCAGTCAGCGTGAATAAAATTAACTCTACTCCCTCTAAAGCCAACACATCACCACACAGCCATTCCTTCATTCCTCCCCCCTCCCAGTGGGATGGGTGAGAAAATCTGAAAAAAAAAAGTAAAATTAATGGGTTGAGACAATAACAGTTTAATAGGACAGAAATGAATGGGAAAATAATAATGATTCATTAATTAGAACACACAAAACAAGTGGTGCACAATGCAATTTTTCACCACTCGCTGACTGATGCCCAGCCAGTTCTTAAGCAGTGGGCCAAGACTGGTTTTACCCATGGTTTAGATACTGAGCACAATGCCATGTAGTATGGAATATCCCTTGGGAGTCAGCTGTCCAGGCTGTGTCCCCTCCCAAGTCCTTGTGCAGCCCCAGCCCCCTTGCTGGCAGTGCAGCATGAGAAGCTGAAGATTACACTTGACTAAGTGAAAACACTGCTTAGCAACAAGCTAAAACATCAGTGTGTTATCAACATTATTCTTATCCTAAATCCAAAACACACCCCTGTACCAGATGCAAGGAAGAAAATTAACTCTACCCTAGCTGAAACCAGAACAATATTGCAGAAGGACTCATTGGTAGACCCCAACTCTAACCACAGCTGTAGTCTGTGCTATTTAATCATTCAAGCAAAATTCTGAATAAACTACCCAAAAGGGGAAATTCATTTCCTTGGACTCTGCCAAGCATGTGCAGAAGTAATGTCAGTGAACAACCACTTAGCTCTTCTTGCTTTTGTTATCCCAGAATAAAAGTTTGAGGGTTGCTGGCAGAAATTTCAGGTTGTATTGCATGTGGGACTGGTGCAGATTTGGAGAGACTAAACACCCCAAGTGACTGTGACATAAAAAGCATTGGTTAGATGCTTCCAAATGGACACTTGGTAATCTATGAAGTAACTATTCTCTTGCAATATGTGTACATCTTACCTCTAGTATAGGATTCAGAGCCTTACTGTAGACACTGTATTTGCCTTATAAATTTGGGATTATGGTCTAAGTGATAGATAATTTATTAATGTGTGTTTTGATAACATTAACTATTCCTCTGTGGTTGACAAAGGTTGTTGTAACAACAAATATCAGAGCAATCCAAATACTATGAAAAAACCACTAAATTTCATTTCCAAGTGCAGATGTAGCAGCCAGACATGTGCTTTTGAAATGTTGCATTTCAAAAGAAAATTATTCCCTGAAATTAAACAAGTATTGTTTTTTTCCAGGCCTTTCTTCAGTTCCTGAAGAAGGTGGTTGCTAATGAAGGGAAAAACAAGATGAACTTGTGGAACGTGTCCATGATTGTTGCACCAAACCTCTTCATCTACAAAGGGAAACGTGCAAACCAACAGGAAATGCAAGCAGCCGCCACCACCGCGCACATTGTGCGGCTTTTAATCCGGTACCAGGACATCCTGTGGACTGTGAGTAGTGCTGGTTCCCCCTTGATGGTCCCATTTCAGTGCCCGACATGTGCAGAAATCAGAATAAACCGACCTTCCAAGGAGAAACAGTTTCTTTGGAAACTGACTGGAGTCTTCCATGTCTAGAATGAGGCACCCTGGCAGATTTTTCTGGATTGAAAAATTACTTACTACCTTACTTATCTAAGACATCTATTTTAGCATCAATTGCCTTCTGGAAGTCCCTCTCCCACACCATTGTTTATACAGAGTGATGCATAGAAGAATGGTTTCATCTGGATGTATAGGTGATATGACTAAACTTGAATGTGATTAGATGTCTGTTTAAAGTCTAGCCTACAATAATATGGGACAAAAGTGTGTACAACTTTTTGGACTTCTGATGGTTGGCCTGAAGATATTGACAGTCTCAGCTTGTTTGCTCATAACAGAGGGAGAGTATAATGGGGGTCGCAAATACCACCTCCTAATAAAGCTCCTGCAGCTGCAAACATCACTTTAAAGTTTCATATGGCATGAAAGACAATCTACAGTTTCACCAAAGGATAACTGCAGGTTGTTAGAGGAAGCTACTGATTGCATGTATCTTCCAGGAATAAACAGTTTCTGCTGCCTAAAATTCAGTGCCCTTCTAAAGACTCAACACAATTGGGAAAAATTACTGTATATTCTCACATCTGGTTTCCTCCTTCTAGGTCCCATCCTTCCTAATTTCCCAAGTGAGAAAAATGAATGAGGCAGCCATGAACAACAGCAAGAGACAGCTGATGTTTGACAAAGGAGTGAGAAAACTTTTGAGGAGAAAGACCATGGAACGGGAGAGACCTGAAAGACCAGAGGTGTGATAAAAAAATACAGGTTTCAAGGGCAGCTTTAAACAGTGTTTATCTCATGAAAGATTCTGAGTGTGGGGAGGAAATTTTGCCATACAAAATAAGCTGATTTGAGAATTATCTTGAAAGATGTGGTTCCCAGTCTAACACTCTGATAAGACAAAGTTTTGGGAATTGATTGAGAAAAGGTAAGGAAGGCAGAATGATTTCCAGCAGCCAAAGCTGCCAAGCTGGTTTTCAACCTGTTCCGTAAGAAATGGTTATATGTGGACTGTCCCTGGCAGCAGTGATTTGTGATACTCAACACAGTGATACTCAACAAATGCATGGATCTGTTGATGAATAGTAGAATGATCCATATTAGGATTAATTGCATTTATCCATGTCCTGGTACAGGCCACTTGATACTCTTCTTGCAAGATTTAGTCTTACAGCTTGCACTAATTTTTTAAGCATAGAGAAAGTTCAGTTTGCCTACCATAGACACCTAAACTGTGCCTAAATGTGCTCTGTGAAGTAGATTGTGTTGTTATTCCCTGTATAGTCAGAGGAGAGAGGTGGACACTTTTGAGGATTTCCAGGGCTCCAGAAGCAGTTTGGACTTAAGAAAATCTGATAGAAAAACCTTTCTTGAAGGTGTTAAAGCCACCAATTTTAATCTACTGCCTAGAAACTTACTTGGGGTATCCTGCTTTGATAGGCAACTAAAACTATCTTACATATTAGGTGCAACATAAATTTGGGCAACAAGACATATCATGTCTCTATGCACAACCTACACAGTCCCTATAGCAACTTACATGTATTTCCATGTAGTAACTAATAACCTGGAGAGGAAGTATTTAGAGTCTTCCATGAGTGTTTGAAAGAATGAAGGCTGGTGTATTGTAAGAGAAGTAATCAAGGAAATGGTGAAGAACTCTGTAGCTGTTGAATAGTCTTGAAGAACAAAAGAAAAGAAAAATTAGGAAGGAATGATATCACAAGGTTATGAGAAATAGAGAATGAGCCACTAGTACAGACAAGAGAGAAAATGCAGAAGGTAATGTATGGAAGGAAATGTAGAAAGGTAAATGTTATGTATGAATGGTAAATACATTCCAATTCACCTTTCTCAAGAATTTGCCAGCACTGACTGAAGTATTTTAGGTAGGGTAGGACATCCATTGGTGCTGCAGATGGAGACAGAGATGTTTCTTTAAAATGGCAGTGTAGACTACTGTGCTGCAAAGTTAATTTCAGTGTGGGATGAGCACAGATAGACTCCTTCTCTGAGGAGAGTCCATTACTGAAGTCATTGCACCTTTGGGAAGACAAGTCCATTGATCAGAGTAATTGGCTTTACATCTAATAAAAATGAGGGTAGCCATGGCAAGAAGCTGAAATATGATGGGTAAATTGGCGGCAGACTCTGTTTGGATAACTGAGTTTAATGTTGAGAGCACTTAACGCAAGCCCCAGGTCTCAGATGTTCTAAATTACACAGAGACAGAGACTGGAGAGACTATTGTGTTCTGGTCAGCATGGTATTAACTGGATTAGAACTGGAATGCAAACCTTGCTAATTGATTTATCCACCATTAATCATGGAAGAGTGCCTAAACTTCATAGATGATCATTTGAACCCTACACAAGGTCAAATTTCAAATTAACAGAAACCATATGGTACTTGATGTTTTACTGTACACACACTTCAATCTGGTTGAAGTTACAGGAAGCAGAAACAGAGAACTGAATTTTTATGCCTCAGGAGAATTTCATCTTTAGAAGGAAAACCAGATATTCTTAATAATTTTTTATGTTTTTAAATAAGCAGCTGGTTCATTAACCAATGTTAACAGAAATAAGTTAAAGTTACAATTCAAGGGCTTTACCCTGTGTGCATTTATGTGCTACTTACCAAAGAGTTTGTGTCTTTGTGTTGTATCTGATTTGTGTCCACAAATTTGCATTTGTATGACTGTAAATGTCTTTTGAATAGCCAAGAGAATGCAGGACAGTGAATTTTGCAAGCAACCTCAAATGAGGTTACAGAACTGCTTCCAAATTGAGCTAGAGCAATATTTGCCTTAGACTTACTCTATTGAATATTGATTTTAGGGAGCTGTCACTTTCCCTCCATACTTGCAGTCTGACATACCCGAGGGGGTGATAAGAGTTTATGCTCCACTGCATTCAAAAGTCTCTATGGCAATTCAACTCAACAGCCAAACAAAAGCCAAAGACATCCTGGCTCGATTCCACTGTGAAAACAGGTGGGTAAAGCAGAACATTTTGTTTTTTCTGAATAACAATGTCAGAACTATAAATGAATGTATTCCTCCCTCTTCAAAGATTCATTGTGTTACAATAACTCTTTTTCTAATCTAAAATTGCTAATTTATGGTTATGTCAATCAAAGAAATTTTAACCACTTATCTTACTCTTTTTATTCTACTTTATAACTGGCTTCTATATAGAATCAATCTGCCCTCCCTTATACCACAAATAAAAATGTACATTAAACCTATATTTTATAGACTTACCACATAGAGAACCCAAAGGGATTGTTTTACTTCTATTCATAAGTCTAGAATGTTTTTATTTCTGTAAGGTAATAATTATTAACAGCTATGGGAAATGGTAAATTGTGTCTGAAAGTCTTTTCTGCAAAGTCTTCCCATGTTACCACATAATTCTGTTCTTTGAATAAATAATATAAAATAAATAATATAGAAGGTTTGGTTGATTATGATGTAGTAATCTACCTCTGTGGCAGATTCATTATTCTGTAGTGGTCCATTTGGTAGAAGTTATTGGTTTTAATAAGGCAGTTCACAGGGGAAAAAATACCAAACTTTAGCTTACCATAGATGGTGTATGATAAGGCAGTGGTTATAACAGAAGGACAAACTGAAAGTTTTTTTTTCTATCCTAGCCATGGAGCATCACAGAACGTGAGAGGCCAGATCCAAAGTTTACATGAAATTGGAGGAAATATAGGTAGGTCTCAATTTTGAAAATTAATTCTTAATGTCCTTAACCTCCTAAAATACCTCAGGGCAGCACTGTTTTGACACAGCTGGGTCTCTCCTACCCTCCAGTCCATTTGGAGGAAAGGAGCCTGACCCAAAAGCTGTTAGAATCCATGGCATCATTTATTCCAACTCTAGAGTGACAGGAGGGGTACCCCAGGAGAGAACGAACCCGGCGGCTGGATCTCAGCAGCACTTCTTACAGTCTTGCCAAATTCATCTGACCTTTTTCTTAACCTCTCTCACTCTCGTAGCTGAGCATTTTTCCATGGTTAAGAGATCCTTAGTCTTCCTCTTGCAAGCACACTCCACCTTGCTGTCAAGCATTTTTCCAAGATCTCTTTCTTTCTTGCTGTATGCAAGTGTTAACCTCCCTCAAATGAAGACCTACAGAATTGTGAATTCAGCCCCTGCACATATAGGTGTTCTGTACTCACATTAATCTGTGTGCTTTATTTAGATTGCAAATTCCTTGCAATAGGGTTTTTGTCTTCTTCTGTTTCATGCAGTGACACTTTTTATAATAACAACAGTGGCCCACAAGTTTCTGGCCTAAAGGTCAAAAAAAAAATTTTAATTTGATATTACACAATCCTTTCTCTTCTTACTCTCTCTCCTTTCTGTGTTCATGCCAAAATTCTGGATGCTGTGTTGGAGTCAGTTGTAAATTACCTGAGTAGATCATTCCTTATTTCTTCTAGATTCAGCTCTAAAGACTTTCTGTAAAGTTACTACAAAACATCACAGACTTACTTCAGCAGCAATCAGGAATCAGTCTTTATTACTGATGATAACAAAAAACTAAATTGGATTAGTGATTTGTTTTGCCTGTCCAAACAAGATGACCAACTGATGCTAAAACAGAAAAATGATCCTAAAGACCTTGTGAAACAATCCTAAATATTCCTACTATGATCTTCCAAAAAATTGGGAGATTTAATTTGCATCTTCATTTAAAATCATTTTTACAGTCCTAGATCCTTCAGGGCACCTTAGTCCACTGATTATGCATTAATTCATTTATATTGCTTTCACTTGAAAAAAATCATTAGGACCCCAGTGACCTCATAAGTAACCATACAAAAATTTTACTATAATCTTATGTCATAGCAAAGTAACCTTACCAGTGAAATTACTTCATTACCCCATGTAAATGCAATATAGTCCAACAAATCAACTTAACTCTAGAATTTATTGCCTTATTACTCAACTAAGAGGCACAAAATCCTCATTCAGGCAAAGGCAGCCACAACTTCCCAATCACCAGCTAATGAAACAGCCAGAGTGCAAAAGATTTTTTTTTTTTAACTAGCAAATTGGCAACTCCCAAAAACCTTGTTAGAGTCCCTGCATTTCTTTCCAAGATCCTACTGTATGGGAACACATTGTTTACAGAGCTACTTTTTCAGCATTTAAAAATAGTGTAGAAGTCAGAGAGTTGTAATTCCAGTTCAGTAAATCCAAAGAAATAAAATCCCCCATACTGCAGCATTTACACTAACAATGTTGTTGATGCTTCTGAAAAGACCATATTCACCATTTGACTAAATGTCTTGTCCATTACTCAGTGTAATGCAGGACATCCTGCCTGGAAGTGGCAGTAAATTCATGACTGTCAGAGAGTAAAATCACTTGCAAATTTACCAAAGGTCCGCTCTGTATCCAGGCAAGATGTTAGCTGGATGAACACACCAAACTGGGCTTGCTGTGTGCAGGTCAGAGAAACATTCAAGGACATTTTAACACAGCTCTGTCCCTGTGTGCTCAGAACATCTTATGATTCATGGCTGACAATTTCCTTTTCAGGTCAGCACTGTCTGGATCCAGATGCGTTCATGCTAGATGTCTACCGTGCAAATCCTCAGGCAGAATGGGTGATAAAACCAAAAGCCAGCTGAAGCAGAAGGCAGCAGAATACTGGACAAATGCCACATGGACAAGAGTGATGCCTGTCATTTTAAGCAGCTCTTGCAGAGACAGAACAAAATGGTATCCACAGGACATCATTCCTTCCTACTGTACTGTCCAGGTGATGGTCAGCACGTAGGACTTTTGGTATTCCAGCTTCCAAACCATCAGAAAAATATCACATTACTTATGCTTCCATATGGATTACACTTGTGCCAGTTGGCCCAGGAGGTGAGGAGGGCAGACCAAGGTACGGTGTTCGTTTCCTGACCTGGTGTTAGAACAATTTTTGGAAATAATGCAGTGGCATCAGATGAATGAAGCACTACTGACCACAGCATGACACAGAAGCATGACAGACATTGGAGAAGGGAAGGTGTCTGTCGGGCATGGAAGGCGGGAGCTCAACATGCAGCAGTGCCAGACCGCTGTGTGAAAACCAAACCTTTCTCCTGGAAGTAAACCCATACAGTGTGTGTTACTGCAATGCTTGTGTCTCTCAGTCACTCCTCATGAGTACCTGATGCTGGGGGAGGGAGGCAGGAGGAGGAACTACAGACAGCTGTACTGCTCAGTGTATGTGCCACTGTAAATCTCATTACCAGTCTTCCAAAATCATCTGTCTGGATCCCTCAGCTGTGTGCAATTGTAATGGCACAAACCACGCTCCCCTACCTTCCCCTGTCACACAAGTTTCAGGAGACAAAGGCTGGGTGAGGAGGGGCATATGGCCCTAGCTCTGCCTTTTACTTGATACTCTCAGAATTAAATCTGTGTAATGCCAGACTATGAGATGTGTTTATGGTGCCACTTACAATCATCACCTTTTTTGTTAACCATTATCATTTCTAATTTGTAACCTAATTCTTTTTATTTTGTTTATTTTAGCTTTAATATGTAAGCAATTTTTATACTCTTCAGCTGCATCAACAAGAGAGATCTTTGTTCAGGTCTTGTATAATACAGCATGGAGAAGAAACAGGGCTTCCAATGAGAAAAGGGATTTAATAATTTACACATTAGGTCTTTAAAACCATAGCCAGTCTAGGCCCAGTTGTGCTGGGGTTTTTGCAAATACACAGCAAATTGCAGCTGGCATGCAGTCTAAGCAAGCACACAGGCTGACAAGAGAATACTGAGCTGCCACTGAATTTGGAATGTCAGACAGGCTGTCTTGTTTGGAGCTAGTCACAAGAACAAGCGGTGTTCAGTCATCTCACTTTGGGCTGTGCTGAACTAAAGAGGATTGTTGAGTAAGGAAATCACAAATCCCTGGAAAAGAGTTTTTTTTTCATCTGTGTCATATGCAATAAGTGGGAACCAATGCCTTCAACTGCACTGCAATGTCCCCATCACTAATCCCCCCGCACAATGTCCCCAATCATTAATTGTTGCACAATTAAACCATCCCCAGCCTGAGCAATGATTTTTGTTCCTGATCTGGACACAGGGATAAGGCAGAAGCTCTGTTTATTACATAGCAACTTAAAAGAACTCTGAACCAAGTCCTCCAGGTGAACTGGAGGTGAATAAAGTCTGCTGTCCTGCAGACAAAGTCTGTAACTTGTGATGCTCTGCTGAAGATGTGCAATGAGTATCTGAACCAGAAGCAGATCCTCTAAAATGTGTCAAGTTGATCGTGTTCTCCAGTGGTGGTTAGCTTTCATTGTTAGTGGTCAGTGAAAGAAATCAACATTGAATCAGTAAGTTCACCAGCAACAATAATATCTACAGAGGGCAGATCCTGTCTTCTTTCTTATCTTCCTGATAAAAAATGATAAAAAAACTAGCAACATTTTCTTTAGAACAGCGATATTTTTAACTTGTTTTGGTGCATTTTTTGTTTTGGGTTTTTTTGTTTTGTTTTTTGTAGGTTTTTGTTGTTGTTCTTGTTTGTTTGGGTGTTTTTGTTTTGTTTTTCCTTTTTCTTCTTAACACTAAAGGAGAAGCAGTTGCAGCCAGGAAAAAAACAGGACAATTGTATTATAAAATACACTCCTTATTTTGAAAACTATTTATTTTAAGTATACAAGAAATAGTAGGCCTATGGCTTGTTTATAGGACTAAGCATAAAAGTTTTGTCTTGTGCTTTGCTCCCGATACCCTTTAGGTCCCTCTGTGGCAATGGACAGCTCTTTGTGCTTGTGCTGCCCTTGAATGTCAGCTGTAAAGCAGGACTTGTGCTTTCCATATAAAGGCAACATGAGAATTAGTTGAGTTAAATTCTACTCTCAGATGTAGCCAAACAATTCCCTGAGCAGATCAGGAGTAATGAACATCCATCTGGGAAGAACAAATTCAGCAAAGGCTTTTATATGTGGAAAGTGCTTTGAATATAAAGAGAATCAGATAAATGCTAAGCATCATTGTATCTATAGCCAACTAAAAGGCATTCTGTGACTATACAGAAGGCCTAAACTTTAAGAAAGTAATTTGAAGTGTCATAGCAAATGAGCTAACTTCCTACAATACTTTCTGACAAATACATTGACCTCCTCCATCTTGCCCACTCACTTCACTCTGTGTTCTCAATGGCTGTGCAAGGGAAAGGACAGAGCAGCCCTGTGTTCATGCTGCAACTTGCTCAGCATGTTCTGGACCTCATCAATGTTATTTCTGAAATAGATCTCCCTGCATTCTGTATAGAATACCAGGGGGGTTTGGAAGACTTTTACCACTTCACAACTTAGGAAAGTCAAATATGATGTCATAAAATCCACCCTGTGAGCTGTTGTTTTATGCTGAAACTGCCTATAACTTTGTAAGACATGCATATTAGCAGATGAACTAGATTCTACATAGAGTGGCCAAATACCTCCTGTCTCTGAAAAAGGATGTCAGGATTCTCTTTTGATACAAATGGCCCTAATGACCCATGTGTAGTGGTTAATACTGTTCCACATTAAGTTGTTTTGTATTGTTTTGGTACACTAACTTCATTTATTATGCAGCAGACAAATGGAACAAGCTCAGTGGCATTTTGAAATATGAGGTTTCAACTTTAGGTCTTGTATTTCAAGATGCTGGTGGAGGCATGAGGAATTTTTTTTCTCCTAACAGAAGCTGAAGTCAAAACTAAGTTGCAAGAGGATTGTCACCTAAAAAAAAAGGAACATATGTGGAAAGCTGTTAGTAAGAAAGTGGTAGCAAGCAAAGAGAAATTTACTGAAATTCCAAAGATGCCTCAATCATTTATATACTCCATGGTTCTACAAGGACAGCATTTTGCATATCAACACATGGAAAGGGAGTATTGTAAAAAGCAGGTGTTGCAAAACAGACTGGAATGCTTTAACCTGTATATGCAGCGAATGTCATTAGAAAGTGTGCGTGTGTGCAAATGTGTCTGTGTCCATGTATAATATTAACTACCTCACTCTGCATTTTCCAGGAAAAATATTTTGGCTTAGACATTTACTATTTAATCTATTATCAATTTCACATTAATGTTGACAAAGTATTTCTTTTTGTATGAGGCAAGATTTGAAATTAAAAAAAAAGATCTAGTAAAAATACATATTTCAGGATATGGATGAAATTTTATCCAAAACATGTTGCCTAAATTATGCTTCTAATGTGAACCTTGTGAGATCAGATGTTGGGGTTAATAGACGATGAATACAAACACACAGTGTTTCATTTTTATTTTTCAATGGGTTTCTATTCATGTGTGTCTTCTCTGGAAAATAATACAATGCCACTAATCAAAGTGAAGTGTTTGTATGTACGTTTCCCTTACAATCCTCATTATGTTACGTGTTTTGTTGAAGTACGCCATGCAAGTGTATTTGTACAGCAGTGTGTCCACTGTATTGTATCCATGTCAAAAATAAAAACAATACAACAAAGACAGCTCTTCAAATCTAAGCATGTGTGTTTTGGATAGAAGCAGGGGGCAGAAAAGCAACTTAAAAACTTTTAAAAGCAACTGTGTTGTTACAGCACTTGAACAGCTGTACAGAGCACCACTGTTCTGCCACCCTTGCTGAAGTGGAGAAGCTCTTTGCTCCAGGAGCTCTTCCCTTGGCCTACCTCTATGCAATGCACAAAACACACTGCTTGGAATCCTGCCTCATTGAAAGCAATAGCTTTGGAGTTTCATTTCAGCCACATTTTTTAAACTAGTGTAAAATGCATAGAGAAAAACTAACATTAGAACAAATCGTACGAATGCATAGTAAAAGCCAAATAAAACTGGAAGGAGCAAACAAAAATACTGCTAGTTCAAAGAGAAAAAAAAAGGGGGAGATGGAAGTAACTTGCAAAGAACTATGTTTATTATAGATGGATATTAAAGTATGAGACACATTTGTCACTGCTCAGTGACCTGGCCAGTTGATGATGGATGTCCTTACTTGTTTGGGATTGAGCACACATCCCCCAAACCTGGCTCAAGAACAGCTACTGGAAGACTCATTTTTGAAACAGTGGCAAGCGTGGTAAGAAAAAACAAAGATACAATTGCAGGCTGGCCTCAAAACTGCCTCCCAGTGTCCATAAGAAATACTGCTTTCCAAAGAATGCAATGCAATAGTTGGCATTGCCAAAATGCATAGTTTTTCCCAAGTAAGACCCAAATTGTTTCTTTAGCAGCACATCACTTCACAGGCATCTCTGTGCCATAGAGATGCTGCTTGTCCTAAGCTGATTCCATGAAAGCATAAACAGGAACATAATCCATCTAGACAATGTATCTATAATGAGTGTCAGAAGTAAATGTGGATAGTAAGGCACAAGGAAAAGAAGCTGGAGCTGCCCTGTGAAGTGTAACTAAGAAAATTCTATTCATTAAACTCTGAATCTGAGACCTTCAAAATTAGGACTTTAGTCAGTCTCCTGCTCCCTCTGCTGGACTACGTCCACTTACATGTCATATAATCAGAGTCATATAATGACCTAGACTGGAAGAAGCCTTAAAGATTATCTAGTTCCAAGCCCCCTGTAGTGGGCATACTTGTGACTTCTCAGCCTTCCAGCTCTTTTTCTTATAACTAAAATACATGGACAGCTGAACTACTTGAAATAATGCAGTTTATTGTAGCTCTATTATGTGGTCCAAAATTATTACCTTCTTACAAAACTGCCAACACACAATAAAATGAAATACTGTCAAGTAATCAAAGGAAAACATACTGTAAACACTGATTAATAAAAATTCCCAAAAGAAAAATACCCAAATAATGCCATTAAAATTGTTGTAGAGGTATTTGTTGTTTAAAACCATTTAGTTAAAATGCAGACATGGAGCTTCTGATTAAAAAAAATAAATGACCTGAGTTGGAAAACAACCAGAAAAATCAAATAGATGCAGGTTCTTATCAGTTCTTCTTTTTGTTACGAAATGAGAATGCAAAATAACAGATCAACCACAAAAAAAACCAAACCCTCTCTCAGTCCAGACGGGCTTTGCTACAGTTCAGTGCTCAGCCCCAGGGCAGGAATGAGGAAATACTCCACGCAGGTCAAAAGCTCTGCTAAAGTCAAAAAATTCTGTATGTTGGCCCCTGGTCAAAACAAGGTTCCTCAAACAGCCACGGAATGAGGTCTTGCTTGTGAGGCAGTTTTGCTTGACATCAGCTGAAAAACAAACATGAAATATGTAAAATCTATTTCCTCCAAACTGAAAAAAAAAAAAAGAAAATCCAGGTTATTAAAATTCTCCCCCTCTGAAATGAGAACTAAACCAACACCTGGGGAGCATCGAGTTCCATTCATGTTTGGATGAAGTGTGACATCCCAACCTGGACAGTCACTGCTCTTTTCAGGCATAAGTCATGCACAGCAATAACTTGGCAGAGTTCGCAGAAATAGTTTTTGCCAGGGGACATGGAAGATGAGAGGGAAAAACAGAGGAGAAAGCCACTCTGCATGGATGTTTATGAAGTTAAAATAGAAACTAGCAGAATATGAAGCAACAGCTGAGCTGTACACAGTCACAGTTCCCATGGCAAACCAAAAGGGAGCACATGTTAAGAGTCATTCTTGTGAGAGTGAGCACAGGGGGGACAGGAGGGAAGGGAAATATTATTGTACCTACCAGGATAACCTCCAACATAAATGGGATTGTTTGTATCTGCAGATGTTGACTGGATGTAGGGATTATCAGTGTGAACCAAATTCCCATCAATTATCAGCGAAATGTGATGTTTGCTTTTGTTTGCTTGAAGCTTGTGCCATTTCCCATCACACAAGCTATTTGTGCCTCTTGGTTCGTAGGAAGCTGTTATCCTGCCAGCTCCATTGTTGACATGGAATAAAACCTGTGCAAACAGCCAGATGCCAGTGAAGATATAAAGTAAGAGTACATTAACTAATTTGCCTAGATAAAAGCACAATCACACTGGTGCAGAGATTTCCATTTTAAATGTTTGGCAATACACACAGTTAATGTTTACTTTGATGGGTAGAGCAGATCCTTATTAAAGTGTTTTTTAAAATTTTTAACAATAAGGTCTACCTATGCAATGGTCCATTGATACACTTCACTAGGGATTTCAATGTTTCTTATAAATACAAATCAAGACATTTTTCACAGAACCTGAGACTTCAGATCTGAGAGAATCACTGTATATAACTGAAGAGAAAGAAGAATGGCCTGAAAGCACTTGTCATTGCCAATAAATGCATTTATTTTTTTCATGTATTTATTTTTCAAAGCAGCAGACATTTCCTCAACTCTGTGGTGAGGATTAATATGTAAGTATTACATATTAATACTGGGAAAGTATGTCCCACAGAAACAGTGATATTTAACACTGTGTCCAGCTAGGAAGCTTTGAATAAAAAATGAGCTATTTCTGCAAAAACAAACACTTAAGAGCAATCAAGTGTAATATGTGTGCAATAATTTTTTATGCAAGAGATGACTGGAGAACTATGTATATTGATTGTTAAAAGGTTTATGGAGCATAATGGCCAGTAGAAGTAGAGAATGAGTTAATTGCTCGTGAATATTGAAGAAGAGGTTACAAAACAGTGTGCATTGTATACGCAATATTTTTCTCAAGGACAAGGATAGCTTTATGGCAGGAAAAGTATTAAGCAATAAAAAAGATATATATTTGGTCTAAAATACAAGGTATGTAGTACAGGAGGTCAGAGTGGCTGCACACTAACATAAATTGCACTAATTAAAAATCCAAAAAGTTCCAGTGACTTCCGCTAATCGCACATTTTATCATAGGGTGGCAATGAGACAAAGTCTGTCCCGTATTTATTCTGTGGGAAGCTGCCTCCATCACACTTGGCTGGTGCATATTTCATGCATTCCAAGGGCTCTAGCCTCACAGTTTCTAACAAGCCCTGTGGCACCAGTGTGCCTGCACAGGGCAGCCTACCTTGCCGTGTACGATTTCCAGCCCAATCGCATCGACCCTGGCGCTGCTGACGCCCAGGAGAACGCCGTGCGCCGCCGTGGTGCGGAACTCCAGGGTGATGTTCACGTCAGACCGCACTTTGTAGCCTTCCCTGACTGAAAATAAAGAGCTTCTAGCAGGAGACTTGCAACCCACAGTACAGAGCTAAATATATGCATTACCATTAAATGGTCTAAAAAACTACGCTGCTGGCATATGACCTTGCAAAACCTTTGGAAAATAAGTTTTCCAAAGTCATAATTCCTGATTTTTACTGGAATAGATAAATTCCCAAATAAGGTTTTTTTTTCATTAATTCAGACTTAGTCCATTCTATCTCATCTGTAAGAAACAGTAAAGAGCACAAATGCAATCCTTCATGTTACCTCACAAGTCTTTTGTCTTCATATTCTTTATCAGACCTTAACATGATGAACATGGATATTCTTAGCTAATAAAGACGTAGTTCATTCCTTTTCCAGTGCTAAAACCATTATCTCTTTTATTTGTGCAAGACAGCCCTTTGCAGAAATGACCACTTTTGGATGAATGAAGTGAAAGGACTCAGTTAGAAATCCATATGCAGGGCATGCACTCACTGTGTGAGGAGTCAGTTAATTACACACAGTTCCAGTAAGACCTGAAAGGAGTATGTTTTCATTAATATTAATTCAGTAAGGCACTGTTTTCATTTAAAGACACTTACCAAGAGCAGCAAAGCCACTTCCATCAAAGAAAGTACCATCCTGCACTGTTTCATAGCATTTATTCACAGCAAAGATAGAGACAGGACTCTCGTTGTCCAGTTGTTTGCCATTAATTGTCATGCTACCAATGCAGGCAGGAATACTGTGAGTAACCTAAGCATATGGAGACATAAGAGACAATGTTTATACTAAACTGCTGTGATGCTCTCTTAGGGACTCACCTGGTCTTATTGTAGATAAAATATTATCTGAACAAAACACAGCAGAATCTAAAATACTTAATTAAATTTCTAGTATTACATATAATTATGTAAAGCACATAATGTCTTAGAGTCAAAATCAAATAGTTTAGAAGCAGAATATATACACTGTCTATAAATTCTTCACTGTATAAATTCTATAATATTTAAATATAAATTTAATAAATTTATATTTAAATTATAAATTCTATAATAATTCTTCACTGTACAGGAAGAATTGTATTTTCTTGACTGTGAGCAGGGATACACCCAACAATAAAAACATTCCAAACATGCTTTAGCAAATTAATGAGTAATCAAAATTTTTGTAGGACATTTTGCAAGTTCTCTTCATCAAAAAGATTCATCTGAATCACTCCAGAGGGTGATTGGGCACTGGAAGAAGTTCCTCAGGGAAGTGGTCACAGCACCAGCCTGACAGAGTTCAAGAAGCATTTGGACAATGCCCTCAGGCACAAGGTGTGACTCTTGGGTGTCCTGTGCAGGGCCAGGAGTTGAACTTTGATGATTCTTGAGGATCCCTTCCAAATCAGGACATTCTACAATTCTATGAGAAACATTATCACATCACCGGAATCCTCATTAATATAATGGGCTGCACAAGGAGGAAGGTGACAAAACCTACCCTCCAAAAGCATGTATTAAAAATATGCTTTCATCTAAACACAGCTAAATCCAGTCTTTCAGAGATATTTAAGGCACCTAATTTCTGCTTGAATGCAATAGGAGTCAGGTACCAAAATGTCTGATATTGTAGGTCATGTTTTTCCCTTATACTGTGAAAGACAGGAATTTAGATTCTTTATTCAACAAAGAAACAGAATGAAAAAAAAAGTTCTGTTAAGGGCTATTACTAACACACAAGGATATAAGCTGTAGCTGGACTCATTAAGCCACAGAAAGCTAGAAAGATTTATCTGGTAAAGGGTCATTACTTTCCTTGTTGCTTCTTTCCCTAAGTATTTCTTTTTAGCCTGTCAGAGACAGGATGCTGATTTAGATGAGTTTGCTGCACTGTGCTCATTCTGGTCTTGCAAAATGCCAGAGGCACCCCCCACCCCAAACCTTCTTACATTCCCAAGATTCTTTGGCACGTAGTCTAAGGGGAGTCCTCCCACATAGAGCTTCCCTTCCACGTCCAAGGTGCTACCATCTCCCAGGGCATTGACTGCTACCAGTTCCTGTCCATCCACAATGATTGTGCCTTTTCTTTTAACATATTCCGTCTTTACCTGGAAAAAAGGGAAGCATGCAAACATAAATGAGTTAGCTAAATTTGTTACCTAGTCATCATTTGCCATAAAAATAAGCAAGACAATTATTTAGTGGTTCAATTGCTTTGACATTCTGTTCTGAGGCAACCTCTTGAAATTCTTCCTGAGGCTGAGACCATTTCTGAATACAACTGAGCAGTTAAACAGCTTTCTTGCCTTCCCAAGGGCTTACAATGATTTCATAATGTCCTGCCCAAGGTTTTCAGTGTTTTATTATTTCTTTAAATCACCAGGTTATTGCCTTAGGATATGGGCAGGTCACTGAGTTTGCAAAAAGGCATTCTGTGCTGGCCTCCTGCAATTATTGTGCTGCCCAACAGCTGAGACATCTCAGGTCTCTGAAATGCACATTCCTGTGCTGTCATTTTATGATAGGCAGTGCTACATTGGTTTTGACCAAAAAAGCTTTCCAGTTCTGTGCATCTTGTTCACTTATGTCCTTATGCCTGCCTTGCCCTAAAACAATTACTTACATGTTGCTGAGGGAAGTCAGCTAGCCATTTATTCTTCTCTATTTACTTTTAGCCCCACTCAGAACCATGAATAGCTTCAACACAAAGTTTCATGAACATTTGGGCTGGTAAGGGGATAAAGGGGTAAAGCAGGGTGGTATGAGCAGAGGGCGGAGATTGAAAAGAAGTGGTGGTTTTTTTTCAGTAGCAATGAATATTAGTTTGCATAGATTGCAGAGGGACTGCAATGATTACCCCCAGATGGGAAGTGGTGTGACTCAGCCTTAATCTCTGAAGAAGGCTGAAGCCCCTGCTTTGTGTCCTGGGTAGTAAAGATAGGTCAACTCTTGTATGGAATCTGTTCAGCTCTTAAAATGTGGATAGTGTCAGTAGGAGTTTTATGTGAGTATGTGTCATTTTTAAACGTGCAGCTGTAAGTCCTGGAGCATTCTTCCTTTCAGGGTAGGCAGCAGAGCTTAACTGTGATATTTCTGACAGAAGTTCACATTTCCTTTCTTCATGTTAATTTTTGCTGGTTTTTCTTCTTGTGATTATTTATGAAAAGCAAAATAACTCTGCTGATTCCCAAGGGACCTAGGAAAGCTGGCAGCTTTGTGTCATCAATCACTTTGTCCCACAGAAGCCACTTCTTAGAGTGAAGGCTCCACATACGGATAAGGGAGGGGAAACTTAGCAGGATGAAATTGTCATCCTCACCTGCCTTTAGGAAAAGTGATATCTTCAGAGTTACCTCTAAAACTCCTGCAAACATCACAGTCACTTCTCACACAGAAAGCTAGAGCCACTGGCAGGTGGGTTGCTTGGAGGAATTGGGCCAGTAGAGACTGACACAGTCTTTGTGCAGAAGGACCTGAGTGCTATGTGACACCTCCAAGCTGTAGACGTAATTTCTCCTCAAGTCTACTTAAGACAAGTCCTCCATTCATTTCAAATGTCCCTCTTTCTCATGTTGCCTCGACCAAGGAAAGGACAGACAGTGCTTCCCTGTTGTCACTAGCTGCTGTGACATGCTCAGGCAATAAGCAGTAAGTGGGAGAAAAGAAAATGCTGCACCCACAAATCTCTGTCACACTGTCACATACTGAAGTGCAGGTCTTTGGTGGCATAATGCACTGAAAGCTCTCTGTGGAAAAGGTCAGATTTTTTATACCTTTCCATTAGGTCCTTGTCTGTTGAAGATGACTGTCACTACACAGCTGGTGAACTATTTAATTCCTAAATAGTTTGAGATACTTGACAGCAGTTGGAAGATGGATTTGGTGTACAATTAATGGCAATTTTAAAAGTAAATAATTATCAAATAAAAGTTTTCTGAATGACTTCATGATTGGGTTAGAACCAGTGTGCTTTTCCAAAACAGAAATTACACAGAAAAGGCAAGAAAAATCCATACCAGTACCTAAAGGGAAGAGAAAATGGAGCACAAGATTGGCAACCACCTACCGTATGCCATTTTCCATCACTGACAACAGCAGGGTGAAGAGCTACTGCTTTTCCTTTGCCTAAATCAAATGAGAAATGGAGCTGTCCCCCATAAAGCTGTAGGGCTGCATAATCAACCTGGTTTTGGTGAGCCATGTAGTAAATCAGGCCACTGGAGGCAAAGGTTCTGAGATTCAGCTGGACGGAAAGTCTAGACAATAAAAATTCAGTGTTACTTAAAGGTATTTCTTCTGCAGTGATGAAAAGCTTTTCTGGACACAGAGCATAGCCTGAACCAATTTATTGTTATAAAAGGAGATTTATTATTACAAAGGCCAGAAAAGTAGAATTTGGGTTGATTTTAGGAAAGCATGACTTATAATGTATTTCATAATGGAAATCAGTGCTGGACCTGTCAGAAGTAGAAAAAATGCTTGTCAAAGAGTGAGATGAACTTTAAGAGGGACAGGCTCAGCTGTTTGTGACTGCAGGCTTGCTTATTGCCCCAAGAAAGGAACCCATTCCAGGATAACTTTATGGCATCCATTACTATTAGCCAGGCTTGCTGGGATATTATGGGCAGACTGAGAACAGAGGGAGGATTAAAAGGTAGAGGAGACGAATGAGCCATTTATTATGGAGACACCAGGTTCAGACTACATGGCATCAATCCTCTGCAGTGTCCTTTGCTCAGAAGCTGTAACAGAAGGGCTAGAAGGAAAAAACACTCTTTTCTCAATGCCTGCAGAGACTTCCTGAGCTGAAAGAAGCAAATGCAAGTGACTTGCAGGCTGTGTGATGGGGACCTTGTTGGGAGCCTCTCAAACAAGTAAAAGAGGCAGAAATGCTATCACACATTAGGTCCCAACAAAATTATTCTTCTCAGTAGTCTTTTCTCCTTCAAGTGCACCTTCAAAGATGGAAGGTGTACTTGCAGAAAATAGAGAGGAGAGGGTGAGATGTCACTTGCATCAGACAAAGGAATGGGAACTGGATGTGAGTTCTGCATGTGGAAAAAGAAATCAAAGTACTTACAGAAGGTAATGTGAGACTCAGGTCTGAGGGGATAAAAATGCAGAATTCTGACCATGAGTTACTAAACCTGGGATATGATACTTTCTTTCATGAGGAGTCCACAGAAACCTGAAGTGAGGACCATGTTCAAAGCTGACAATCAATCATGAAAACCAGCACTGCACTTCTTGCAGCTCAATACAAAATAACACTGTATGCATGTGTAATTCAGGATACACTCACTTCTTCCTGACAGCAGACTGATTGAAGAGCAGGGTCAAATGGCTGCCTTTGGCAAGTCCAAACTGATGGGCACCTTGAACATGATCAGGCAGCTCATCTTTTGCACAAACTACCTGTTAATGAAAGGAATTTATTAAGTAGGATAGTGTCAGGTTCTGCCCAGCAACTGTTGAATGACAATGTGCCTGCATAAAGCTTTGTAGGAAGCAAAACTAAGCCACAAGAAAACGAAAAAGTACACAGCAAAACATCAATTAACTAACCTCATAATCATTCCAACCTATCTTCAGGCTCAAAAAGAACTGGTTCTAATGATTAAGCTATATCTTTTTGCAGACAGCATTGACCTTTTCTACTGAGAAATGTTTGTAGTTTGAGACATATTCAATTCACTTTTTGTCTTAATTGACAGCCTTTTTGATAACAAATGCTGGAAGTTCAATTTCAGTGTGAAAAATCTTATAAGTTTGGTAGAAATATTTTCCCATTTTATGAGGACACACATTTTTGTTATGATTTGGGGTATGGAGAGCTGAGTGACAGAGCATGAGCCAAAGCTACATTTTAGCTCTGAAAAGGACAACTTATTTCTTTTTATAGTCCCAAGCTGTATGCATGAAATCTTGCTTTCTGTTGCCACAGGAAAATGGTTTCAGGATACTTTGGAAACCCTTCATTATAAAGATGTGCAGCTGCAGGAGGAGAGAAGTAATGCTGCCTTCTCTCTTGGGAACAGGGACTGTGTGAGAGGAAACAGGTGCCATGCAAGCTGCATTCAGACACTGTGTCTCTCTCAAGTGGTTTGTGCCTCCTCTCTGACACAGAGCAGAGACTGCATGTGTGTGACCAACAAAATGTGAATGCAGAACTGCACAACTAATGCAAATCTGCACCAAGTCCCGCTGGCAGGAATACACTAAAGATAATAGTTACTGCCAAGTCCTTCTGTTGGGAGAATATCATTCCACTTTTTTTCTCTTTTTTTTTTCCTTTCGTTATTGTTGCTGCTGGAAGAGTGATAAACCTAACTACTTATACATTCCAAATGGCCAACAGGTTGCTGCAAGGGATAGTATCAGTTTTTCTACAGGAAACAATACTTTCAAATCAACATCCATTGAACCATTCCATACTGAAGAGGAAGCAAATACATGCAATCTATAATTTGATAATTCTCCAGAAAGAAAGGAAAAAAGAGGTGGCAACAGAGCTTTGCTGCAATACATACTTTTTTTGTGTCTGTGAGAGGTCTCAGGGGAACTGGTAAAGCCTGAAGTTCAGGTTGAATCATGATGTCTGATGGCTGTACAGCTGTTTTAGGTTTCTCTGACAGAAAGCAGCTGTCCATATCCACATGCTCATACTTCATGGAAGTGGTAAAATATAAAAGCCTATATTAAAAAAAATATATACATTTTAAGAGGTGCATTTCTGCTTATTTCTGAAGCAGAAGGAGAGTAGTATCAGGAGAAAAGAAAAAAAGTGGCATCTGTGACAAACCAATTGAAAAGCAGCAAATAATCAGTTCATAGAACAACATAAATCTACAATATTTTTGGAAAACCATTTTGTCTGTCACTGAAGATGAAATTTTAGTAGAGAAAGCTGTGCTTTGTGCAGCATCTCCATGAACATTAAAGACATTTTTAATACTATTTAGAAATATAGCTGGTAATACCCATTTTCTGGCTGTTATAATACCCAGATCATGAGTATCATGCATATCTTATGTTAAAAACCAGGCAAACAGAAGTGTCATGGAAGAAATCACAAACTACATTTAACAATCACTCTATATGGTTTCCCAAAACTAGGCAGTTACTCTTCTGACTTACTCCTTGTTAAAAATAAGGTTGCTGATACAGCCATGAAAGGAGCCAGCCAATTTCAGTCCTAAGATGCCCTCTCCTGCTGGAATGCCACCAGCGTAGAAGTTGGAAATATTAATGGGGCTATTTTCTGCTGCTGAACCAAGCCTCAATTCTGCAGGTTTACTTTCATCCACCTGTACAGTTATGATCCTGAAAAAGATAAAGTAGGGAAAACATTCAACAAGGTCTTAGAGAGTCATTTTCACATGAAAAGCATTCCTATCTACCTCAAAAACATCCTCTTCTAATAAATAAAGGTTCCATCACTTTGATAATCATTTCAATATCTTAAAACTGGAAGCCCTTCTTTTGATGACTTTAAAATGTGAAATTTTGTCAAATACCTTTCTAAACTATTTTGATAGCTGTGTATCTTTTTACTAATACTATTTAGTATGCTTTGTACTCAAGTGCCCCAAGCTGTTGTAGAGATTTTGAGAGCTTTTAGTTACACCTCTATCAGTGGCTGTATGCTGTATACAATTACCATGTAAATCAGAACATCTGCATTGACAGCAGAAAAACACAGCCCTGATTATCCCACCTAATAAGCTAGCAAAGGCAATTCCTCAGAGAGTGCAGTGAACTGACAACAACATGCAATAATTAAACAGGTAGTACTCTTTGCAGTCACATGTACCTCTTATTCCGAATTAGGATGACAGAGTGTTCTTGTCCATCACTGTATGTTCCATTAGCAGACTGAAGAACTACTTTCCTAGTACTTGCTCTATCTCCAGCATTAACATGCACTGCAAGATGACCATCAATCAGCATGATGGAAAAGAAGGGCTGTAGATTTAATCAGAGGATTAATTTTTAACTCTAGCTCTATTTTCAAGACACTCATTTAGTGTTTAAATAGAACATACATGGGAAAAATTTACCTCCAAACTTGTTGCAAACTTTTTAATGAAACTCACAGACAAGTAGGAATTGTATTGGTCCCTCTCAGAGTGCAAAGCCTTCTAACAGCAAACACAAAAAAAAGCTGGACATTTCTCTGGTCAAACTTATTCTAGGTAAAATGCAGGACTTTTTTTTTATACACTCACACCCACACCCAGACACTCCTACACTCCTTCTCTTAGAGCAGAAATAGTAAGATTTTCTCTTTGGATTCTAGAAGCTCCAACTCAGATACACAATATATATAGCAAGCTGCCTTGATTTTACAAAATAAAAATGGCATAAATAATCCCCAAAACTTCTTTGTTTCTGGTACTTGCCAAGTGTGCTTGTCTTCGTTGTCGCCTTTCCAGTCCCCTGCTGATCCCAGCAAGGATGATGCCACTGCTGTTCTTTGTAGCAAAAGTTGCCATCAGTTCTGACTCTGGGCTTAAGGACTTTGGTACCAACTCAATATATCCATTTTTCATGATGCTTACACTGTGAATAGGCTATTTTATGAAGAACAGAAGTAATTACTCAATTTATCCATACATAGTGTCAGGTAAAAAAAAAATCAAATACAGACTAGATTCTCTTAGAATTTTTTAAGATAAATCTGTTACAACTCACTGTAAACACCACTATTCACTATTCTATTAAAACAAAGATCAGATCACAAGACTTTAAAGTCTCCTACCTCCAATACACAGCCTTTTCTTACTCCATATGAATTTCTAAGCAAGTCAAAGGTGGAACGAGATATTTCCAGATTCTTGATGCATCCCACATACATTCTACTATTAAGACCTTTCCTGAAACAAAAAACAAGGCTTTCTTTCCAAGGAGTAGTACTTAGAATCTCCTGGGAGAAAAGATTAATTTCTCTTCAATAAGAAAAGAGAGATCTGTTTTAAAGGATGCAGTCAGTGTGGTGTAAGTCAAAAGAGTTTTAGTTTTACTCTTAGACACTATATCGAATCTTAAGAAGAATCAAGATAGTGTTGTGCCCAAATTAAAACATACAAGTATGTAATGCTGTGCTGTCAGGTCAGGTAATTTCCCAAAGCTTTAACGTGTATCTTCAGCTGAAAGAAAATGGATTGTGTAAAAGGGTAACTGTAGCTGTCTACTATGCAGTTTTTTAGTTTTCAAGTCTGGAGGATGCCTGATTTGGTTCCTGGTTTAAGGCTGAGAAATCTAAGGCTATCCTGCCATAATCCCTTAAAGGCTGGAATGCCAGCTAAGATTAATAAGTCTGCACTCTGTAATAACTGTGCAGAGACCAATAATGTACTCGAATTTACGTTATTGTCAAGAGCATGCAGAAAGTTTAATTAGATTTTCTCTTGCCATATTTATCCTTTCACAGTGAAGCCAGTGGAAGAAATGTGACTTTGCAAGTTCAGTACAGACATGCAATACAAAAAACACCCATAAAGTAGAGACATGCTATAAAATATGTATTTGCAATGTTTTCTCTTGATGTGTTCACAGTTGGTTTTCCTCTGTTCCAAGTTACTGAATTACAGGAATTCTGAAGTACAACTTCTATCCTTAAGTGCAGTTTTGCCCATAAATGCCATCTGGAAAACACAAGGCTTGCACAGGTAGAGATCAAAGGAGCATCACTGCAGACAGCAGTGCTGGATGCTTGCCCCAAAGAGCAGGGGAAGCTGCTGTGGCAGCTGCTGTGGTGGAAATCAAAACCAAAATTATTTCTGATTTGAACTGCAGCATCAGACCCACTAGTGGAAAGCACCATATCAGAGTCTGAAGTCAAAGGACAGATGTAAACTTCAACTAAACTTCAGAACTTAAAATAAACTAAACTTCAGAATTCACTGTTTTTCTCTAATTTCAGAGGAGATAAGAATGTGTAGAAGTTTTCCCCTCACCTTACAAGAGTCTTAGCAAAGGTGCAAAAGTGACACACTTTACCTCAGAGCCCTCGATCTTGGCAGCCCACCAATGAAGACTGGGTCCTTATCAGAGCGGTTCAGGTCTGAGGCAACCCCAGGAGATTCTCCTTGCTTGGTTTCTTTATAATTAAGGTTATATGCATCCATGACTGCCAAAACTCCTGCAAAGAGAAGGGAGTAAAGATCTGGAGAAGAAAATGAATATACATTCTTCCCTTCTGGCAATCTTGTCCACAATAAAGGAAAATGTATTCATTGACTAGGACATGTATGGACAATCTTCTTATTCTTAGAATGAGCAATTTATTGTACTTCCAGCTATTCTGTTAATCTCATTCATTCCTCTCTGCCAAAACCAAATCTGGAGAAGTCTACAGGAAAATAGATACATATGAGAATATGTTATGACTATTAGCACATACATGTTATTGCCAAAACACAGGCCCCCACAAAACAGTTGTACTAAGTAATACTAAAACGCAGGACAGAAAATGTGATCCCTCATCTATAGACTTGGACAAAAATCTTTCAGTCTTTAAAGATTGTTGGTATGTTTTTTGTGCAGCAGTTTCTACACTACCTGCTCTTTGTGAGATGTGCTAAACCAAGCACAAGATTTACACTGTAGTCCTTCTAAAAGCAAAGTACCCTAGGTGTGGCTGCTAAAGATACTGCATTGGAAGTGATCAAATTTGGTTGCAGTGGTGTTCCCTGCAGCTATCTTAGATATTTGTATTTGTAAGTGTGCAAACACCCAGTCTTGTCAACCTGTAGCCTACCTTGCTTCTTATTCCGATTGAATGAGATTTTATACCACGTTCCGTTGTTGTAACGATTTTCTGTTGTAAGAGCAAGGGGTCCTGAACCAAGATCAACAGTCACCCTCACTTTGCCATCAACAAGCTCAAGGGACAAGAAGTCTCTCTGAGAGGATGAAAAAAAACACCAAAACAAAAAACAGATTACAAACAAACAGATTACATTCCTGGAAATAAAATCTTCCTAAAGAATGCATGCCTGGCAGGTTTGGCCTACTGTATGGAAAATATTTAGTAACTCTTGTACCTGGACTATTTGTTAGGCTCAACATGCTCATCTTTACTTTATTTAGGAAAATTAGGTTACAAGTACCTCACAAGGATGTATTTTTGTTTTGTTATTACCCTTACTTAAATGCATTGTGAGGTTTGATTACTCAGCAGAAGAATGGTTAAATAACAAAGTCACATTTTCCTGGTTTTGGATGAAGTTGAAAGTAATTTGATTTGACAGCATAATGGTCAAACACTACGATGTTCTTCCTGCAAGAAGCAAAGACCATCCTCACAGAGTAAAAAAGACTTTCTGAATTGCATTGAAGGTTCCCCCTCTGAACTGTAAAGCTTAAATCAGATATTATTGTACAATGTATTCAGGCAGTGAGTATGTACAGCAAATGAATAATGCAGTGACTCTGAAAGAATCTGTACCCAAACAAAGCTTTTCCTTCCTTCAGGAACAGAAAACCACCATCTAAGTATGCAGTAAACTGCATGACATGACAATGAAGGTCTGGTGATGGGTCTGAGTTATATTGCTTTTGCAGGAGTTTTATTTAATTTGTTTCAGTGTACTGAATTCCCATCTTATGGATTTAATTCAATATGGTTTTTCATTACTATATTGTCCTTCTGCAAGCTCAATTCCAAAACATTTTTACATTCTGAAAAGGTTCCTCCAACTGAAAAAAACAGCTTGTTGTCCTTACTGTTTCCTTTTCTATCCTTTAGCTAAGTAATCATTCATTTTAGTCTAAAATACTTTATTTTTATTCTAAAATTTAAATAAATTGTGAAGAATTCTTTTCATTGTTTAATTTTGCCCTTAGTTTAGGAGGATATTTGCTCTAATGAGTTGTCCTCTAGGGTTCTTGTCTTTAGTCCTTTAGCATATGATGCCAATCACAGGTGATGAATTACACAAAAGTAGTAATATGTTCTAATATATGTAAGCTGAATGACAGTTTAGGAATCTGATCCATTTTCTTACAGTGCCATTTGAAGCAAGATAGAGAAGAAGCCCATTTGGTGAAAAGGTACTGAAAGATATTAATATCTGAGTCACTGTTGACCGGAGTGCCTTCTCCACCACCGAGTATCCACTGCCATCAAAATGGAATGAAGTGTCCTCATCCTGTGGGCTGCAGAAGCAGAAAACCAGTATAAAAATGTTAACTGAACATTTGGTTTTTCCCAGTTATTTTTATATAAAATATAAGAAAAGTTAGGTCATGGAATAGTTTGGGTTGGGAGGGACCTTAGAGCCCATCCCATTCCACTCCCTGCCACGTGAGGGACACCTTCCACAAGACCAGGCTGCTCAGAGCCCCATCCAGCCTGGCCTTGAACACTTGCAGGAATGGGACATCCACAACTTCTCTGGGCAATGTCTTCCAGCATCTCACCACCCTCACAGTAAAGACTTTCCTCCTAACTTCTAATCTAAACCTACTCTCTTTCAGTTGGAAGCCATTACCCCTTGTCCTGTCACTCCATGCCCCTGTAAATAGTCTCTCTCCATCTCTCTAGCTGGCTCCCTTCAGGTGCTGCTCAGTCAGTGCAGCCTCCAGGCCGTAATTTATAAAGTGTGGGGGAACACTTCAATCCTGATGTAATGAATAACTGAAGGATTCCAGCCAACGGCCACTTTCATTATGCAACCTCACAACACACGATTTAGCCATGGGGAAGGATGCACGCAAGATAAGTGTTCTTCCCTTATATACAAAAATGAAAGCCAAACTCAGTGATTTCCTAAGGGAAAAAAAATTGTAACAGCATACACCCTCTAAATTAACACATGTCATCCATTTCTCAAAATGCTTTGCATAATTGCACTTACAATACATGATCTATTAGCCCCTTTCCCTGCAGTACAAGACTAGTAAAAAATATCTCATACAGTCATGCAGCACCCTCTGCTGTTTCTGCATGAAATATTCTGCAAAGGGAATATGGACAAGCATATTTCTTTTTTATTCCTTAAACATAAAAATAGTAGTCTGCTAAAGGCACCAAGCTCGGTGGCTACAGTTTTGCTATCAATTTTTTTTATATGACTGCTTTACACTATTTCTTACCCTAGGAAAGAATAAATCTGTCTTACAGAAAACTACTGAAAAGCAAAGATTCCACAGTATTTTGGTTCACTGGTAGTCCCTACTTCCCATGCACAGAATAGAGAGCAACAATAAAACTCCTCTGATAAAGTGATTCAAAAATTGAAATTCCATGCAAAGAAGTTATTTGATACCACTGATATATTGAGATTAATGTGCTCAGAACTGTAAGTTAATAATCAGTGAAACACTGCTATTTGTCTGAGCTCCATATGCTTAGTTAACACAAAAATATAATATTACAAATGTAAATTACTCTAAACAAGTTGAAAAAAACCTAAAGAGAGTGAGACAAAATACCTTCCAAAACAGCCATTGCACTTCCCCTCTCTTTCTACGTAGTTCCAAAGACCAATAGATTTACCATTCAGGGATGCCTCTCCTAGGCACCCTTTAAAATGGGTCACCTTAACAGCAGGTGATTTCTATAAGAAAAGAAATAATTCAGTAATACAATTAATGTTGAATACTCTGAAAATCATGCAGTAAAATTTTTGCTTGGTTGTTTTGCTTGAACTTCAACTTTGTTAGATATAAATCATAATAGGAGAGCAACATGTTTTAGTGTAACTATTAACAATTATAATTGAAATAATGATAGATTAGTACATCAAAAAAGTAAAATAATTATGTCCTTGACCTACTTACACACCCCTCATGGCATGAATAACAATTGCCATGGAAGAAGCAAACAAAACCATTTGATAATGTCTATACATGGTACATGTGCACACAGACTGCTCTGGTTAAACTTTATGCAAAAATTTCCAGGGAAAATTAACTTCAGGATCCAAGAAGACCCTTACAGCATCTCTGCTTTGTGCTTGGAGTACCTGGCATCTCTTAATGAAGTAACCAAATCAAGCAATTACTTCTAACGCAAAAGTATTTCTCAAACATGTTCAAAACAATTAACAGAATGCTCATCTCAGAATTTAACCTTGATTTGCCCTCCAAGTCCTCCAATAAACATTAGGGTTGACTTGTTAACATCCAATATGCTGGCTGTCCCCAGAGAGGTTCCAGATTTAGGTGAAGGCTTCTGATTGGAGTTCATCTCCTCTATGCTGAGTGTACCTGTTTTTCCAAACCTGCCAAATACAAATAAATAGTCTTAGACATCACCAGGCCTAATCAACACATACATACTGTTGGCTTCTCCTTCTAAGGACAAGAAAAATCTCATAACTGAAAATGATGAGTGGACATCATCCAAACAGTGGAGGCTTTGTGTACACCACTTATGACATTCTCATTTTAATTACCTGGTGGCATGTATTCTGTGCCATTTGTTGTTGTCGATTTGGAAATCAGGATATTCCACTCTTGTTGGTCCAGAGCCCAAATCCCAAAGAAGAGCTACCTTACCACGTCGCATCTCCACTGCCAGGAAGTCTGTCTGAAAAACAGCAGAGCCTATTCTAATTCATGGAATCAAATGTGTATTTTCACCAGCAACATTGAGAAAGTCTTTCCAGATTCATGTCCCTACATCCCAGATTACAGGAGTTGACATTTAGCAAAATCAGGCTTTTCCCTCACTTCTAATGAGACAAAACTGAATGTCTTATTTATATATATATATATACACACACATACACTTACTAGTCTGTGAAAAAGTACTATCCCATGATAGTGTGCCACAAGGAATTAACAGTTGTGCACTTCTTGGGATTACACAGGGAATGAAGCAGAGAGCAATGCGACAGTGAGCCATCACACTCCCTTCCAAGTGGGTCCCCCATGCTCATGAGGGACAGCTTCAAGAATTGTAGCTGTGTTACCAAGCAAATCATCTGATGCACTCCAGCATGCTATATGAAAGTGTCACAGGGGGTGTTACATTCCATGTAGTTAATGCACAACACAGGAAAAGGAAGGGGGAGTTTCAGCACAGGGCCAAGAGGCAGCAGCTAAGGAATCTGGTGCTTCTATTGTCTACCTTTGAAAATGTCTGAAATCATCTAAGGCAGGAAAATATTTCCACCCCTATTGAACACGTCTGTCTGCAAGGGGCCTCACTTGGTTACTTAGTTTGAAATCAAGTAGGAAATGTTGGAACCCTAGATGCTGAGAATTTTAAACTTTCTATGCTGAAAGGCACAGACTCGCAAGAGAACACTGTATTTGACCTGAGGCTGTGGAGAAAGTTTCCAAAATTGATTGACAGCACTAAAATTACAAGTGTGTAGTTACTTAGAAGTGTATAATATCACAGAGTAGAAAACTTAGAGTTTGGGGTTTTAGAATATAGAAATAAATATGAAGCAAGATGGAGGTTTTAAGGCAGAGACAAGTTGTTCTTTACCTTCTTCCTCCTTTTTCTTCATGGGTTTGGGTGATGTTTTGTAATTGAACAAAAAAGTCCAGATTGAGGGCATCGAGGGATCAGTTATTAGGTTAAAAGGGAAAATAATCTAAGTATAATTTCTAATTAGATAGTTTAGCCTTAAATGACCTTGTAACAAGAGATAGTTAGCCATTTTTTGCCTTACTAATGAAGGACTACAAAACTCACAGTTGTGAGGCTGTAGCACTGATAAGAAACAATAAACACCTAAGTCAGAACGTGAACTATAGTCTCAAGTGCCTTCAATCCTGACCCCAACAAAGGTAAAAAAACAAGCAAAGAAAAAGCATATTTAAAACTTTTGACTACCATCACCTTCAGTAAATGTACCCCAGAAACTTACCTTTCCATTGCTACCCAAGTAGAAAAGGAGGTTATCTGGTTCAGCAGTTTTCACATTGAGTGTTAAGGTGTTGTAATTTGTAGATGAAATTTGGGGTTGATAGGCACGAATGCAATCTCTGTCTGCTGATACTGCAACTTTAATCTGGGGGGAAAAGAAGAAAACAGAATCTAAACAAATTTCAGTGAACACAGCACACTTTTGTGGAGTATTTACTTAGTTTCTGACCAACAAATGCAAACCTTTCGCTGAGATCCTTCCATGCAATCTAAGTATTGCTGGCTGGACTACATTTTTCCAATATTCTAGGTATCTCATAATAAAGAGATTCACAATAGAAAAGCATGAAATCTGTCTCAATACACAAACTCAATTGGGAGATTTGAATCAGTAAACAAACTATTCAAACACCTCAGAAAATAACAGTAAGTCTTGGGGCAGAAGACCATATAGCTGCAGAAAGCCATGTCATAATATCAGAAAATAAAGATACAGAAATTCAAAACGTTTTCAAATAAAGGAAACCATTTCTAGTCTATATGGAGAGATTTTTTTTTTAACAAATGAAAAAGGAGACTGTCTGCAACAATTCCAGTTATTTCAAATTTGTAACAGTTTACACAATATTAAAAATACATTTGTGAATATATGGCAACTTCCACTTTTTAAAGATTAAATAAATAATATTCCTATTGTCATATCCCTAAGACCACTGTTTAGTAAACTGATGAAAAATTGATCTAAGCTAAATGCAACCAAACTTCCAGCAGCTTGGTAGTATAATGACAGAAAATCCATCTTAGCAAGAAAAAAAACCTTAATTCCTTTAACTTCATGGAATATACTTGTAACTACTAAATGCATACAGCACACGTGTGTGCATGCGTGTATCTGGACACAGATACATAAAGTTTCTCTTGTGTAGCAAAAAATTACCAACAAACCAACAAACAAAAAAGACCAAACAAAAATACAAACTAACAACTCAAACTCCCTCAAAACAAAACAAAACCCTTAAACCACCCCCCCCCCACCTTCCCCCTGCAAACAGAACAAATTCCCCCCAAAATGGAAAAAGGGACTCTGACTTCTTTTCACCTTGCCTGGAACTTCTGTGGCTTATGACACCTCAGAAAATACCATTCTCTTTTTTTTGCAGTGGATTCATTAAGCTTCAGTAGACTGTGACAGAGAAGCAATAACCATATAATTAAGAAGATTTGCAGAAAGAACTGAGTGCCTTCTTTTTTCTTAACCTTATAATAATATATCCACAAGTATGTCCAAGGCATACCAAAAATTACTCATTGTAAAGTAATTTTCATATTTCTCTCACAGTCTAATGAGATCCATAGTACAATTGATTCACTTTTGCTGTCTTTAAGGTAGAAGCAGAGACTTAAAAACAAGTACACTGTCTTAAAGTACTCTGGATACTCAGCTGCTTCTTGCAAAGAACATATGGACATGACAGGCCACAGATGGCAAACTTATTGATAGAATCAACACTCTTGACAAGAAGTTTGTAGTGGTATTTGATGTCATATGGGGCACCCCAGATCAATCTCTAAATAATCTCAAAAATTCACATCTCATACTAAAGAGAATAACAGTACCATCCTCCAGCTTGACTCTTTCTTATCAAAATCTCTCATGACAGTTCTCTGGCGTACTATGTTTCATTATTTTTATAGGAAACAGGAGGAAATAGCAGATAAATTACTAGCTGGCTGTTATGACATACTCACAAATGCAAAAACAACCTTGATGCTAAAACCTTAAAATGTTGCCACTATGACTTTAGCATCAGTCAGTGCTCTTTGGACTTCACTGAGACTCAGCAACAACAACCAGGCACCTGGAAAGTAAATTTTAAGCTTCTTATCTCAAACAACCTCCCTGCCAAAAGTGAAAATTCAGTTAAGTCTGGGATGATAGAACTTACAGATGCTGCCTGCTTGCGGGCCTGGCTGATAAGTTCTTTAATTTCAGACAGGTTTCTGTTCAGGTTCTCCTCTAGCATTTTCAAAGGTTTGAGTCTATCCAATAAAAGACTTGCTTGTGCTTCAACTTCTTTAACTTGTTTTTCAGCTGTGAATGCTGTGGAAACATAAAAGAAATGTTGAGGCAGGTTGAAATTGCTAAAATACTTAGCCAGCTTGTGATCATTTTGGTTTCAGCAACTTGTAACATCAGTAAGGGATATACATCCCATGTGAACCCTCTAGAGGACTTTTTTTAAAAGTTAGCATATTTTTACTGAATTAGGAATAAACTCTCAGTCCATCAGACTCTTATTTAATGCCTGTTAAAACTGAATTTTAATACTGCTTCTGCTAGCAGTGACATTGCCACAGAGCAAACTTACCAGCTTTTGATGAATCAGTTATGAGTTCACTTGTTTTCCTCAAAGTGTCATTAACTTGGGACAATGTAGAAGATGTACTCATTAGCTTTTGACTGAACTCCCCAAAGTGACTTAAATCCACCACAGCACTGGTGTTTGCAGACACAGCCAGCTCTTTCACTTCAAGCATGTATCTCCTGGTATCTGAAACACAGTTCCAAGGTTAAAAAACATTCAAAACTTTCATACATTCTTGTGACTAACAAATGCCTGGCTTTGTAACAGCAGCTGAAAACATAGTCAAAATACTAGGAATGCTGTCACTTACATTCCTGTCATAGTAAGAATTTTTTGTTTCTTCGGGGAACTTGATTCTCCCTATCTCATCAGGAAGTTTTTATGAATGCATCAGGCTCTTGGTGTTTAAGTTCCCTAAATGATGTTGGTACCCAGAGACACTTTAGTCTGAGACTGAAGATTTGAATCCTATGCAAAGCTGGCGAGGCAGAAAGTCTGTGTATTACACCCTCTGTTTTTGGCTACAATCACGTGTATACTGAGTACATCACCCCCAGTCTCAGCCTGCCCCTTACACCCTCTGCCCACAAGAGTGGAAGAGGCTGCAGCTGGCAAAACAGGGCTGAGTTAGACCCCCAAGGATCCTCCTTCACCACTCTCTACACAGAGAGCAATGCCACACCAACAATCTCTGATCAGGGAAAAAAAAAGAGACAACTTCAAGAATTTTAACAACAAAGCTGAAATCAAACAATGTTAAACTGTGAGTTAAGGAGAACACTCCTGTGATTTTAATGACTTAATTTTCAATGTGTAGCTTTATGATAGATAGCACCCTGAAGTTCATATCCAGTGTAACATGATCGCTACTATTACCCTTTAGCATGAATTAGGTCTCTGAACTGTAAAATGGGTATTTTAAGGCTTTGAAGTCAGCATTCTAATCCAGATTCACAGTAGAATCAAACAGCCCTAGCAAGAGGTATTTATCAGCGGTTTTTCTAACTTAAAACACATTATTTAGATTGACTAAATATTTTGGACACTCTTATTCACAACTTTAAATTTATTTTCTCAATTAGTTTCCATGAGCTTTAGGTCTTGCCTTTATTCAAAATCATGACTGAAAAAAGAGGAATTCTTTCAATTTAGAAAAGCCCAGAAAATAGATTTTAATCAATTAAATGAAGTCTGCATTTACAACAAGAAAACATTTACATGCAAGCTGTAAAATTCATAGATTATTATAAACAGTTTTGAAACAAGCCAGAAAAGTGAAATCTATTAAATGTCTCTGCATGTGGGATTAAACATTCTATAACTTCACTCTCCTTGCCTATCAGTGCAATTATATTTCTACCAGAGCCCCTCCTGATTCACAGCAATGTGAAATGTGAATCAGACTACAGACCTTATATTATAACACAATTATGTTTAATGGGTTTACTGAAAAGAATGTGAAATATTTAGGAGGCTAAATGAAGTCTCCAGTATAGATTATTGCTAGGTTTCTGCAATCAGATAATGAACAGGGTTTTATTACAACTGTACTAGAGAGTTCTGTAATAAGGAGAATGTCAATATAAATTTCACTTACTGCTACGCAATGCTCTGAGTATCAACAGAGAATCATTAAGTTGGTTGCCAATTTTATTTGTACTTTCCTGAATCTTTTCTACCTTTTTGTTCAACCCATTCAATCCAACTAGAAGTCCTGTTGAAAGAAATAACATACACATAAACAAATACCGTACAACCCACACAAAACCAAAGTATTCATTTATTTCATCAATGGAGCTTTTTTTTTTCAACAGAAAGAGCATTTCATAAACAGGAATGCAAAATGAATGCAGTATAAATAGATAAGCTCCTGTGGGCACTGCTCTGTTCAAAGCTACCCTTTTTGGCCAATTTCATGAGACTGAATGGCTACAAACATAGCGAGGAAACAGCTATAAATTAAAATTATTCCATGATTGTGAACTCTAATATTTTTACAGTGTTCTTCATGTTTTATGTTATCTAACAGGAGCCAAAGAAGTGGCTTTTTTCCTATATATTTGTGATCTGCTTGCAGAATCCTCTCATTAGAAATTAAAAAATGTAGAATAGAAGGAACAAAAAAGGGTAATTCTGTCCATCTGAATTACATAAAATTTATACATACTTGTAAACCACCGGTATTGCAAGACAACACTATTTTACAGTTACGGTTTATCTTGGTGAAACATTCCCTTTCTGTCCCATTTTGTCAAAAATTTAACTTAGGGTTGGCTTCTGCTCCTAAACAAAGCCATTGTTCAAGATGCTTTTGAATTTTCACGGTGTAGACTTCAATGCCTTGCTAGTATCAAGGTTCAGTGCCTTGCCTTGGAGTAATAGAAAAACCAAAAGTATTTTTAAGTTTATGGAGACAAAGAACTTCAGCTTTTTTTTGGTATTTCAGCTGTCCAGCAGTAACAAATAAAAAGGATTAGGATTTAAACATGTCATCTTACATACCTGTGCCATCCATGATTTATTAAATAAAAACAAATGAATGGAATTTTCAAGAATTATGCATTGTCTAGTACATGATCTCTAATGATTTAATTAATAAAGTTTGGAAAAACAGGCATTGCAAGCACTGCTTATAGGTAAATGGGGTATAGTGAAAGCCAAATGTTTAAACGTTTACAGAGAAAAATTTTATTCTTACCTAAAAAATGAAAGTACTATGAGAACCCATAAAATATTAATCTTAATTGCATGATAATATGTACATAGTCATATGTATATATGTACCTTAGCTTATGCTCATTAAAAAAAAAAGAAACAGAAAAAAAAGCAGCACAAAACAGAAAATGGAGAAAAGAAACAGAGGCAGAAATATGAATTCTATGGAACTGACCATCACTTTTTTTCTTCAGATTTTTAGCTTCATTCTGAAATTTGGAGCTAAGCAGTAGAGTTTCTTTTCCCAGAAGACTGAAAGACTCCTCTGGCTAAAAAACACAAACATTAAGTTGCCACATATGCAAAACAGTAATTCAACTGAAAACATTTAAGTATTTGCAGACACCTACATAAAGTTATTGAATATTCTTGTTATTTATGAGATATTCTATTCATTACCTTATTAAGCATCCATTAGAAATAATACATGTTGTTATCCTTTATTCAAGAATGTGACATTGAGTGGCTTTGTGTTTAATAATAAAAAAAAGATGACTATGAAACAAAACCTACAAAATTTTAGTTTCAATACTGCTAGTGATTGTGTTGTCTTTAAGAAATTCTAATTCCAGACCTAATTCAAAATTTCCAGCCCTGAGCAATTTAAAGTGAGATATTTCAAAATCACAGTCTTAGAGGCATTCTTTTACCTTTCTCCTACTGAAAAAAACTGGAAAAACACCTTGAAGGATTCATGCTGTAGACAGCTTTAATAAGACAGAGTGCTATATAAAAATATACAAGCTCACAAAACAATGTCAATTATTTTGATCCCTGTCATGTAAAAATGCATTCTCATATGTTTGCTTGTGCAGGTATAACGTGAGTGACAAAGAGGTATGAGGGAGGAAATAGAATTATAGGAAACTGTTAAGATCAGATTGGGAACTGGTCTGGTCTTTCTAACCTACTGTTTCAGTAACAATCAGATAATCTTTGAAGGCAGAGGGATGGTAGATGAGACACAAACATACATTTGTTATGAAATGTCCTCTACTAAGCAAAGTAGCTGTGGTTGGAAATACTCAGAGAGAAATGGAAGAGGGATAGGTAAAATAAGGAGATCATTGCATAATTCCACAGGTGGAAGGGAGCACTAAAGGTTTGGTAATTTAAGTTCTACAGGAATACATGTCAAATGTCTGATATAAATCCTCACAGAATCAAGTCCAGTCCAGCTAAACATGCATTAGACATTAAAAAGCAAACAAAACAAAAGGAAAATGGTACTGCGGCAGAGAGAAAAGCAAGGTAAGCAGAACTTGAGATGTGGTGTCATTACTGCCTTGGAGTAGTGATTCAGGATACAGTACATACTAGCTGGTGAAACAAAAACAACAGGCTGCCATCAAGGACATGCCTCCATCAAGAAGACTCAAGTTTTCAGCAAATGCAGAAACAATTAGAACAAATATTCCTAAATGAGAAAGGAGAAGACATAAATTAAAGTACTAATATTGGTACTTACTAAATCCAAGGGGCCATTCACAACTCTAGATGCATCATCTGCCAAACTTTCTGTTCTTTCAATCACACTTTTAACACTGGAGTGAGTGTAGATAGCAGCAGTTGTGTTCAGAGTCACATTTCTTACTCTGGAAAGGTCACTGAAGAGACAATTAACAAGCAATCCTGTTTTCAATCAAGCACTGAGTTCCATATCTTCAATTACAACATGCACATCTTTCCAGAATACATGATGCATTCTGAAGAAAATGAGCACACCTTGCCCAAGGTTGCATAAGGGGCTTTCAATTCATTATTTTGAACTGAAAGACCAAGTTAAAAGGTTTTCAATTACAGGACTTTTCTCTATTTTGTTAGTTGCTGTTCTGCTTTTTTCCATTCCATCTCTATTTTTTTTCTCCTAATTTGTTCCCTTTTGCCTATGTTAATTTTTTCAATTTATAAAGACCCTTAGAACAAACAAATTATATTGCCTAAACAGAACAGAAACAAGCCCCTATCTGAAACTCAAAGCTAAGTACAGACGCAGGTTCTAGGAGGAAATTATAAGCATCTGAAATCTCTGAAATTAAATTTTGCTTTATTGAATTTATCTAGCAGTGATGAGGTCAAGAATTGCTTAATGTTACTCCAACCAAAATTTTCTGTTTTCAAAACATGGGCAGGGAATGAGTTTAGTGAGTTAGGCCTCTACGTATTAAATCTGACACTAATGTAAACCTCATAATTTTGTAATTCTTGAGTTGATCACCTCTCTAGTGCATCTGCAAGTCTTTGGAAGTGGGTGGCATGTTCCTCAGCTCTGTATACCAAGTCAAGCACTCCTCTCACAGACATCTGCATCACCAGCTCATCCACATGATGTCGCAGTTTGGCGTTCCACAGGACCAACCCATCCTGGTGGACTTCCACATTCTGCAAAAAAAATGTTTCTCTTTTTTTTTTGGTTTTTGTTTCACTAGCAAAATAAACTTAAGAGTCTCTAAGAGGATGTTAAAACTTTAGGACTTACAAATGTAGAGTTCTCTACATCTTGGGTAAGAGCAGCAGCATCACTCAGTAGGACCTCCCCTTCTTTAATGAGCATGGTCGAGACTTCTTCATCTTCCTTTATTTTTAGCTTTTTGTCCTATAGCATAAATCAAGTGTTTTACAGCAGGCTGATAAGCCAGCTATACTGATGAATTCACATAAGATAATATTGTGGTTTTCAAACAGGGGTCTGGTTTCCTTTAAATTTTTAAGGTATCGTATATATTAAAACATTTAAATATGCTTAAAAATGTAAAATATCAGCTTTTTAAACACAATCACATATTTGGTATTTCTTATGCAGCAACACCGACTGTCCAATCTTACATTTAACTCTGCCAGGTTGCTGGAGATGAGAGGAAACAAGCGATGGGTCTCATTGATGTTAGCGAGCGCCTCGTTCACCAGGTCCTGGGCATCCTGCAGTCTGCTGTTCTGCTTTGATAAGAATTGGCTGGCATTCATTATCAGTTCAGCAACTTCCTGCTGGGGTTTGAGATACTCTTTCTGAACCTGGGTCAACAACTTTTCTGCAGCTCTGAAAAAGGAGAGGAATCAGAGCTTAAAGAATCAGCAAAGGAGGAACTTAGGCATGGATTTCTTAAGGAGAAAATGGTGTCATGTGAAATTAATTTATATGCATCTTCCTGCTAAAGTCTTCCATTTCTTTCTAGAATAGCATACATGGTGGTTTAGTTATTCATCTTACCACACAAAATTACGACTGCCTGGGGAGAGGACAGTAATACAGTTCATAAACTTTGCTTGTAAGGACCAGAGGGAAAAGGGGTGAGTATGAATCGCTTTTGTTTGGACTTGATTTGGGACATACCTGTCCACATCAAAATCTCAGTGAAACTTTCCTCTGGGAATACTCTATATCCTAATTGTAGTGATTTATATTTTGAATGTAGGACCAAAACATCATTTACAGGGATTGACATTGGAAAGAAACAAGTAACCAGAACTGAAAGACATATATGCAAGAGTCCAGAAAAGTTTAAATATCAAATAAAAATAAAGAGTCTCATTAAAATGAACACTGATATGAACAATCTCTGCAGTTATATTTTTAATCAGCAACAGAGATTATCAGGCAAATATTAAATTCTCCAAAATCTGTCAGCTGTTAAGTGCTTCAGCCATTCTATTTGGGAATATTTGCATCTTCATTTGAACACTTTCCAGAACTGAAGGAACAGAAATTATAATTATCCTGGAAGTTTATTCCTTCGTTTCTCTTCATTTCAGCACATATACTGAACATGGCAACTCCTGAAATGGTATTTTTGCATAAATGTTTGTCCTTGTTAATCTGAGTGCATATAACATAGATCTTTAGCCAAAGTGAAAGAAACCTACTTTATTTCACAGTTATACACAGCAAAATGCATTCCCATCTTTCTTACTGAATAGCAGATGTGCATTTGCATGTATTTCCTAAAACAAAAAATTCAGAGTCCCTTCAATCAGAAGCCACAGCCTTAAAAAATTACAAGATCTAAAGTATTTTACAAGTCAATAATGGCTTCTGTTTCAGCATAGAGTAAAAACATTATATTCCAAATTGTCTGGGGCCTTTGCCTTTCATGGCAAATGTGTGGAGACCTCAGTTACAGATGCTGCCTAAAGTACATTATCACAAACTCAGTCCACTGTGACTCATGTGGCAATCTACTCTCTAAAAAACATCTACTCTCTAAAAAACATCTACTCTCTAAAAAACAGACTAGCAAGCTGCTTATTTAAATAATTTTTGAATTTACAGCTGCATTTCTTAAAAAATTCTGCAGAGCAAACAACCTTATAGAACTTATTAGCTCTCAGCTTCGATCTGTCAAGGGCCCTTATCAGAGAGCTTTCAGAAATTTCAACAGAGACTATAATTGAAAAAGTTAATTTTCAAACACCTTCTATAACAGCTCAAAAGCTGTTGATGTTGAAAGTCAGAACATGTTGTTACTATGGAACAACACATTTGGAGACATATTTGAAGTTCCTAATAAGAATAAATGGTACATTTCTGGTCCATTTTCATGTCTGTATAGTTTCTATACAGTTCTATATTCAGCAGAAGTGTCTGCTGAACAAAATGAGACATGCTACCAACACAAACACTCTATCCTGCTTAATCCAAAGCACTTTATAAAAAAAAAAAAGTCAAATTTTCAGAAATATTCTACTCTGGTCTAAATCCTGGTCCCTGAAGCCAATGTTAACATTCCTAATGTTTTGGTGTGATATAGCATTAGTTAGAATTTCTGAAAGTGGAACAAAAGATTTGCTGACTTTTGGAACAGTAATTTTTTTATCTTGCCAAGTCTGGCAATAAGCACTAATAGTGACTATAAAAGCCATTTCAAAATAGCCTTCAACTGGGGACAAATCAAGACAACAGAATACAATCCTAAGTAATGGCTCAGAATGCTCAAAAAAATGCTTTTATTTGCAGATCTTTGTGTTACATATTCCAGTGACAATCAATTGTCATGTCCTCACGCAGGCCTGACGTGTCCTGGGCTTGCAATTGACTGAGACAGTTTTCAGCCAAAACCAACACAGAGATGTGTATTAGGGTCAGATCTGAAAGAATCTGAAATCAGTGAGTCTTTTGACTTATTGCAAGGGAATTTTGTATCACATCCAAGTTAACAGCCCTTACTATTGATTTTACAGACTTCTAAAAGACTTTATTATTGATTTGTATCACATGGGATGACCAAGTACTACCAAATCATGTAACTTCAAAGCAAAGTTCACATAGCTCCACCTGGGCTAACTATCATACTGCCACTTATTATGGCAAAATGTTTCTCCAGATATCTCCTCAAAAAAGCAGTGTTGCATGGCAGAGACATATGTGAAATAAAGTTTTTGGTGCAACAGCCTTACTTTAGGACTGTGGTAGCATTATGGTGCTGCTGAGCAAAATCCTTCTTGCGCAATGCATCCAAAAGGGCAGAAATATCATCCTGCAGGCTCTGAGATGTAGCATTTGACAGTGGGAGATCCAGGCCCAGTGTTTCATTTAATGACAAAGCAACTTCAGCAAGTACTGAGGAGGAGAATAAACAATTTAGTCAAACCATTTAAAAAAAGGAACATATTTGAATCCCCGGTGCAAACTATAGCATTTTCCATGTAGATAGGACTTTAGGAGTTTCAAAGGACATACCCTTACTAAATTTTATAAAGAAATGGAAATATCTTAAAAACAAGATACCTTTGATGGTTGTATGCACTGTGTCAATAAAGCCAGTCAGTTCTTGACTTTTATTCCTGGTTTTCTGAGTCATTGTGTCAAGTTGCTGAGCTTTTTTCAAAAATCTAGTTGTCTAGAATAAAATCAGAGATATTTCACAGTTCTCCTAAAACTCCATTGTACCAAAGATTAATTCCTGACTCTTGACTATGGTTTTACGCTTATTTTCTTAATACTGAGAATATTTTAGTTTAAGAAAACAATGCTTTTTGGTAAAGTAAACCTAACTGCTTTCGAATCTCTGATGCTTTCATCCTTGCAGATGCCTTAATTGTGTTTAAAGTTCCAGACTCTCAGATCAGAGTTATCAATTATTTCCATAATCAGTAAGCTGATAATTAGCAAAGCTATTTCTTTAACTAAGTAAATATTATAGAATTTTTTTAGCTACAACTAATGTTTGTTAAGAAAATCACAGTTCTGGATACATCAATATTAATGCAATACAATAATAGCATTCAGTGAAGCACCTGGTTAGATTGTCTATACATGGCCAGAAAATTATAAGAACATTTGGTAAGCAAATGAGATCTAATGGCTGAAGTACTATGGTCTATTTCCTACCTACAATTATTCTTCTGTTAAGACTGGATAAAGAATACAGATGTTATCTATCTTTCCTGTGAGACTTCAGCAGATTTATTTCTCCTGAGACCATTTTAAACATAATACTATGGGTATCAAGGACTTTTTGGTGAACATTCAGCTATGACAGAACTTTTAATTAGTTCCACATACGAAAACCGATGAGAAGAAAATAAATCACTCTCTCCAGTTTTAGGAAATTAAATGAAAACAGTACTAAAAAACTTTTAACTTTAACAGAAACCATGTAAATCTCCTGGACAATATCATAAACCACTATCATTTGCAGAAGATTTCTACAAAGCAATTAACTCCCCTTTTCAGGAAGACTACAGTACGGACTGAATTCTTTCAATGAGCTCTACAGATTTTAGATGATTTCTGAACAAGTTTCTAGCATTACACTATTATGCTATGAAATCTCAAATGATTTCTCCAGATAGGCTAAGAATAAAGAAGCCAGCACCTACCTCTTCATGCAGGTAATCAATTCCACCTGATAAATTCAAAAGATTTTCTTTTGCTGTATCTAACGAGTAAGTTGGGTCTTCTCTAGGAATTATAGACCTCTATAAGAAATGAGAAGTGATAGCTCATTGTAATTTGAAGACTTTGTTGTGGGTCCAGAAAAGTTGGGAAGAAAATAATTATGCACACTATTTAGATTATTTATATGTTTGAAAGGACTGATTTTCAAAGCACACCAGATGACAAAGCAATTACATACATACAGTTCATGCAACACAGTGTACCATTTCTTTAAATAAGCAAGAATCCAGCCAGCTTGTATTTTTAATTGAGTAAAAAGGAAGGAAGCAGCAGTTCTGCATTCCTGATTCTCAATTTCTCCACAGTCTGAGCTGCCCAAATAAACTATTTTGAGGAGTTCCAAGGCCCTTCAAATTAAATATTTCATCCAGTCCTACAGCTGCTATCATTTCAGCAGCCGGTCCTATCAGAACAGCTGCACTAGGGTGTATCTGTGAAGATGACCCTGGAGATCAGCAGTCCTGTGGGTCCCTTTGTCAATGAGAAAGAATAATAGGCTGCATTTGCTTTCAAGGTCACCTCAAACCTGCTCCATACAGCAATAAATAGGTTCATTGTACCCAAGTCTATTATATTTGATACAGTCAAGGCCTGCAACAGAATACCACTTCTCTGAAGATGCAAAGACACTTAGGGCATCTCTTACAGGGAGAGCAAGTCTAGCAAAGGTTATTTTTAGATTTTAGATGTTTTAGAGCCAATCATTGTAAATACAATAATAAGTTACATATATATATACACACACACACACGTAAGTAAAATCCAAATTTTTTAAAAAGTAATACACAAGAGTATCCAGCCTTGTGTCAAATGGAAATTTCAAAGTCTTTTCCTCAGCATGAAAAACAAGTGAAAGAGAAAGCTAAAGCTCTTGAGCCTTAAAGCCCAGCAGATTTCTTTAAAAGCCTAGTTTAAAAAAGCAGGACAGGACAGCAACAAAGTTACTCAGGAGGAGTAAAGCAGGAGGCTTTAACTAGAAAAACAGAACTACTGAAGTCTTCCAATGGACAATCTGATTTGATAATGCTGTCATTACCAAAGGACCCACAGAAAGGTACAAAACAGAGGAAGTAAAGTTCCTGAGCTGCCAGCATGAGGCAGAGGCAACACAGTGAGGGGACAGCCCTTCAGGGAAGATCTGTAATTCACAGAAATAACCTTGGGGATTTTCTGGCCTCCTGCCATGGTTTCTTTGGTACAAGGTAAAAGGCAACATAATCTTTAAATGTCCAGAAAAAGGAGAATACCTTCTTCTAAACAGAGAAAAATTTCAAGACTATCAACTTACCCCCACAATTCAGTTGTTTAAAAAACACCATGGCCCAAATAAATGAAATTTCATGAGTCACAAGAAGTTTTATATCACTTTAAGCACCCCACTTCTAATACAGTGACATCTGGCTTTGATTTAATTTTAATATTGAAAAAATGTATATACTAAAACTTAAAAAGTAAGAAGTAGAAGCTTACTTAACTACTTAAGGTGAACTTACTACAAACTTACTACAGTTAGGAAAGCTAAACTTACTTAAGAAGTAAATAGAAACTTAAACTGCCCTTATTTTTACCTAAGATTTGACTTTTCTTTGCAATATAGTGCTCAATAAAAACTACATATGAATAATGTTTCCAAGTAAAAGATGATGATGCAGGAGCAAACAAACACAAACTAATTATAGAAAGCAAGTGAATCCTTGAAGTATTACAATAGTTCAGTACATTTATGCTTAGGATATATGGGAAGGGAAGCATAACCGAAGCTTTCAAACTGAAAGGTTAGCAACTAAAATTAAAGGATAAGAGTACCTCTGCTGAAGCATAAACATGTAATTTAATAAAGTTTGCCATCAATTATTGTAACTATTAACATTTAGAAGTACACTGATTGCAACTCAATCTGCCTTATATCTTAAACAGAAGAAATTATAATTCAATATTTTAATTTGCTGAATTTGACAGTGCAAAAAGACTCACATTATTTTGATTTTCCTCTGATACGGTGAAATACAAAGAAGATAGCTTTGTTTCCAACTCAGAGCTTTTCTGCTTGACTATTACTGAGAAGACACCAAGAATTGTGCTTATTTTTAGTAGTCATGAAAAAGGGAGGTTCCTGTTTATCTCTGTTTTTGTGCAGAGGCCACATGAACCTATTTCTCAGCAACAATAAACGACCTTCTGCAGTTGCAAAAAGTGGTATTTCATGCTTTGTTTAAGGGGGGGAGGAGCTGAAGGGAAGTTAGCCCCAAGCAGTCTGAAAGTGTCCAACACTGAAACATTCTACCTGACTTTAGTGTCCTGAGATGAAGGATTGAGTAAAGCACTTGGACTGCCACACAGCCAAAAAGAAAGCAAACTGCTGCACTCCAAGCACCCTTGCAAAGGAAAAGCAGTACATCAATCCAGGGAAGGACCCAGGGAACTCCAGGGAAACACCCCCTAAATCTATGCCTTGGCAGCTCTTTAGCAAAGGGACCAAAAAGGGAGAAGACCTGGCCTGCTGTTTCTATTTCACCACTGAAAGTTAATCCCCTTGCTAGCCAGACTTAAGAAGGCACATAATCTACACAAAGCACATACATACAGCACATTCAGAAATTCAATTGGTGATTGAAAAATATATCAATCCATTTATTTAAATGCCAGTGCAACAGATGAAAAGAAACTTATACCTTATTTGGCTGCCTGTATATTTCCACAGCAAACATAATGGTCTTAATCTGGCCTTAATCACTTACACATAGTCAAGCTATGAACTTCAGGAGGTCTTCTATCAAATTACTAGCACCTGTAGGTGGCTGCAAGTTTTGCTTTAAAAGTGACTGAATATTTCTGCTGTTGATGTGTTCATTTACCTTCAGATGTTGTGTTGCATTCTCCAACTCTGACAATATCCCATAGGGCACACGGTCAATGCCAGTGAGGTTCACTGAAAGCATGGCCTCATCGAGATTGTCCAAACTGTTTAATAAAACTCCTGTGCAGTTGTCATCACAAACTAAATAAAAAATTTAAGGAAGCAGTATTATTATTAAAATGAAGGCAAAAAATACTGCACTTTTGATTTAGACAATATGTGCCTTCATCTTCTGAGTTAGAAGTGATGAAGTATAATAACTCTGAATGTACAGATTTGTAGTCTTGCCTTTCCCTTCTTGCCCAAGAGTGAACTTATTCCAAACACATTCTCCTTAGGTTAGCACACATTAGAGCCCTATTGGTCCTGCTAGCTATTGAGCTGCTTGCTGCATTATAAGCTTATTGAGCCTATTTAGCTTTTTTGCAATAAATCCATGTTGAAGCCACTCAGTCAAACAGGTATGGCAGACAGGAAATTCAAGCCTACAGTCCTGTAATTCCATTTATTTCTCAGATTTTTTTTTTATTTATACAAAATAAAACCAGAGTTCTAAATCCTGATTCATCACAGAAGCAGATTGCTGTACTAGATGTGCCTTTCTGCTACTTACACTCCCATAAGGAATTATAAGAGTAATTATTGGGGGAATATGACTTATTATTGGTGGAGAATGCCTATAAACCTGGCACAATACCAAAAGCATTATTACAGGAACCTCACATCCAAAGGGTCAATGACATAGGAATTCAGGATTTTTCAATAAATAAGATATTATATGGTCAGCAAAATTCTTGAAATTATCTTTCCTTAAACTTGTTTAAGGCAGTTTAAGGATTAACTGCTTGGCTGATGTTATGATCTCTATTGTAGTTTCCTCTGCGTTCACAGAATGACTGAGGTTGGATGAGACCTCCAGAGAACACCTTCTCCAGACCTCTCTGTTTTACAGAAATAATAAGTTGTTAGAGTTTCTTTCCTTCACAGAAAGAACAGGGCCTGACATCATATAAACCCATCCAAGGAATAACCACGTGCACATAAATACCACTGGAGCAGACCACAGCCCCTTGGGAAAGCAAGCAATTTAAAAAGCACCTACAGACACACTCGTCCTCCAGCAGAAGGTGCCTGGGCTCACACTCCTGGCAGAGCTGTCCCGTCACCCCCGGCTTGCAGAGGCACTGCCCGGTGGCACTGTCGCAATTCCCATGAACGGAACCGCCCGGATTGCACTGGCACACACGGCAGCTGCCACCAGGGAGCTGGGGGGCACCGTAGTAGCCAGGGGAGCACCTACAGGGAGGAATGGCACACTGAACATCATGGAGTATTCATCATGACATCAGATGCTACATGTACTGACAGCTTGGGGTTGTTATGAATAGTTCAACAGAAACTAGCAAATCACTCCAAGTCCTTGAGCGCTCATTCATACACTTATTTATGAACACTGAATAATCTGAGTGCACATATGGCTCATATTAACCAAACTGTTCTGGGGAGTTGGGAATAAATTGGAACATCATGTGTAACTCACCTTTCACAGTACTGTCCTTCATATCCTGGGAGACAGGCATCACAGTGGTAATCATGAGCACCTTTCAGGACACAAGTGGGACTAAAACTAGGGGAAGGATAAACAAATACCTGCTATCATATAATACCATACAAAGACAGATAACACCCTCAGCCACGAGTTAAATACTGTAAGCAACCTTCTGTTTAATCTGATTGCATTTCTCTTGAATTTGTACTTTAAATTAGTTAAGTTTGGTTGCCCAATGCAGCTCCATTACTGCAGAACATGCTAGAGCCCATTATGGCCTTCCTTTGAAAAGGTAAGACAATGTAAAATGGATGCTCTATGATATGGCTAATGCATGTATTTAATTGAGGCTGGCATGAAGACACCAGAATTGCTAGACTCTCATTCTGACTCAATTATACAAAAGCAAACAACAAATATGCTTCTTAAGCTTCTGAAAAAAACCAGCCTGTTCAGCATTTTGTCTTTCAAAATACAATGTTAACTGTTCCTCTACCAAACAAGCAGATGTATAAATTTCAGACAAAAGAGTGTTTGTTCTTCCCCATGGACTGATCTCATGAAAAGTTCCTGAATTGAGTGGGGATGGCTTGAATCTTTGTAAATACAAAAGTAGTGTTCTCTGAATGAAGAAGGAGACTCACATTTGATACTAAACAATGTCACAGGAACTTAGTCAACTATCAATAAAACAGTCTATGTGTCTGTTATAGTCTTAGAGAAAAAAATTACTCATCTATCACCTAATATTTTATTTTAAAATTTCATACAGTTCAGTTTAGTTTCATACTAATACAGCTCAGAATGCAAGCTCCATTTACTAAATAAGAATAGGCAGCATTCAAATGTATAAAAATTAAGAACATCTAACAGTAACCAACCCCTACTGCCATAGTGTAGGAGGAGCAGAAGGAGTAGGAGGTTGGACAAACAACACAAGAAATGGGAATGGTAAAATGTGCACTGGATTTAGTAAGTCCTGGTTACCTGATAGGGTTGGCTCTGGGACAGGCACAAGGAGAGCAGTCACTGGCAGATCCAGTTACTTTCCCATAGTAGCCTGGGGCACAAGCACTGCAGTAATCACCAACTGTGTTATCTCTGCAGTTCTGAGACAAAAAATTCAGATGGTTTAAAACAACAAGAAACAACAGGAATAACTTTATCTACTTTATCAATACATGTGTACAGATTCCAACAATGATCTCTGCATGTCACTACTCCCTGGTCAAAATTCTCTGAGTGAAAAAACTTTTTATGCAAGCAGAATGCCAGCATATTTTCTCTTATGTGAATGCCCCTTCAGGCAGGCTGACCTAATTTCTTTTTTAAATTTCCATAAAGTCTATGTATTTTTGCTACTATTAATCAATTCAGGTCAGGACATCACAGTACAAAACAAGAAATCCTAAAAAAACCCCAAAACAAAAAATCCAAACAAAAGAAACAAACAAACAAAAAGGACAAATTAAACAGAATACCTAGCTTTTCTGTTTCAGTATTTCAGCAAATGCTGAGGACTATCCGAAGTTAGGATTAGCAGACACTGCATTTTATTTGTCAAGAGCACTTATCAATAACCAGTGCTGTTAATATTAAAACACTAAATTGGTATTATAAACAATTTAACTGACTAGTCTCCCAAGTGAACAAAAATATTTTTCTGCTCCCCCCCCACTTTTTTTTCTTTTAACCTTTCTTTTTTCTTATTCTGTATTTCATATACCTGCTGGTGAGTATTTTAGGTTGGTTGGTGAGGTAAACAGTAGCAATGCAACCTCCTATTTTATGGGAGCAGCAGTCAGGTGAAAAACAACTCTCTTGCCTACACCACTCAGCTGGAAATGTCTGAGCAGTAATCCCAAAACACAGATGACTTGCTAACCCTCAACAAGAAACTAAGAGGAAGAATGATGAATATTCACCTCTGTGAAAGACCTATGCATCTTAGCCTTGCAAAAGTGAGAACTTTAGTTCTTACTCATGAGATACATACTTTTGTACAAACCCGAAAGCAAAAGAATGGCTTAGAAATGCCTGAAGGACTAAGGAAACTCACTTAAAAACTAACTTCAAGAATGAATTCAGCAGAAGTTGACTTTGAACTAACCCAGTCACCACTGGAAAAATAAAGCTGCTGGGGGAAAATAATTGGAAAAAAAATACTAAGCAATGCCAGGGAATGGATTTAATATGTCTTATTTGGTTAGCTGAGAATTTGCTGTCCATAGCCTGTCAGACCATAAGAGAGAGGAAATGTGTTAGTCATATGTGACCCCTCTTTGCAACCTTTGGGATAAAATGAGAAAAGTGAGCAAATCAACTTAGCTGAGGCATATTCCTACAATACTGTAGTCTCTGTGCTTAAAAAAAAAAAAATGCCTCATTTAAAGCTGCCCAGAGGATTCTCTTCCTGAGAAAGAATTTATCTTTGATTTAAGTCTGTGGTGCAGTATGGCTTACTGCATCCTTTATTTATTTTTTTTTTTTGTGTGCCTAAGCAGACCTTGTCCAGAAGCCCAAAAAGTCTCACAGAAAAACAGACAAATTCAACCAATATAGAAATAATATTAAAATTAAAATTAAAACTAAAATAATTAATGATTTTGAGTATGTTAATGCCCCCAAATCTTCCTAATTTTACTGAATGGACCATAAGGGAAACTAATCAGATTTGCCATTTTTCAGAGTTGTAGGGGGGAAAAAAAAAATCACATTTTATCCAAGTAGTACAGCTGTATACTTCTCCTAAAAACTCCTTGGACAGGTCACTGCTATTTCACTCAAGTGAAATCAATAGAAGAATGTGTAAGATGTACATACCAAGCACTTCCCAGTGTCAGGATCACAGGTTTCACTGTGGTTGTTGCACTGACATGGCACACAAGGTGCTAGCAGAGTGTGAGGCTCTCTTACATTGAGTTCTGTATGCCTTCCCCTGTAGTATCCTGGAGCACAGCTCTAGTTGTAAGAGGAGTAAAATAAAATTTTAAAGAAATTATCACAGCTATCAACGGCAACAACAATTTTAAAAAGCAATAAAGTGGGGTTTTTTGGGTTTTATTTTAATTTTTTTTTCTTCACACTATTAGACATACAAAAAAGATTCAAGGGTTCAGTACCTGGCAGGACAATCCAGTGTAACCAGCAGGACACCTACACTGCTCTACAAGATGAGCTGGAGGTCTGCCTAGATGCATTTCTTCAAACCTGACTGCAATTTCCATTGAGATATTTGCAATTCTACAAGATAAATGCATAAGAGAGTATGAACATCTTAGGAGGCATGAAAACAAGATCCAAAAACATTTTCAGGCTTCAAGGTCAGGGCTACAATACATAATCTTCCATAATGTCCCATGCAAACATCTCAAAACCTGAAGATTTTTTTACTTATTTATGGAATTAAAGAATCTACAACCAAACACATCAGAAATTGTTAAAAGTAATAAAAGCTGATCCCTCCCCTCTCAGTCTGGAAAACTTCCCAAACCCACCATGCAAGTGTATGTAATTCTTCATTATCAGAAATATAAGACAACTACATTTGTCTTGCGCGACAATTTTGGACAGAGCTAACAAAAAGCTCTGTCCAAAACTGAGGGCATGTGAATCAAAAATAACACAGAATCTGGAGGTAGAATCAGACTTCTTCAGAGCTGTGAAGACATAGAGACATTGGGTTTTCATTGGATGCACCTTTGCTTGTCTTGTTTGTTTCCAGATTGACAGATGACATGATGATATCTTATCCCCTCCCTCACATTAGTAACAGTTCTGGACAAAATGGTAATAAAATGCTACTATTCTTAGGTAGGACTGTTTTATTGCCATTGCTCAGAGTCTCTCAAGCTACAGGACACATCTAGATTGATGTAAACCCAAGAACTCAGAGGACCATATGCTTCAACTGAAAAAAGAAACAGAAAATTCAACATCCATAAAAATAAGATGGAAAAGGAATATTTTAGAAAATATAACTTATTTAACTATATCATCAGTCCTGCAGAACAGTGCGTCAGCCTGTTCTCCTTTGTGTGTTTTGCTATCACAGTAAACAGCAGAGTCATTTAGTGCTTCACAAAAGATAATTCAAAAGGGATTTTGTTGCAATTAAAATCATAATTTTTATTTGTCAGAGGAAGAGCAGAAGTCATAAATAGGAAATTGTAAATTTCTCTGAGGTAAGTCTTTACTGTACAGCTCAGTTGGGGCTATTTGTAAATTAAATTACAGTAAATGCAATACAATAAATAAATGCAGTCAGAGGTTGCTTTACCTGCTTTGCTGTAATCCTTGGCCATAAGCTGCCTTGATAAGGATGTATTCAACATTGCTGAGCACAGACATGAAGTCAGAACGTAAGACAGGCTCATCAGATACAGAGTTAAAATACTTCCAAGAATCCTAGGGAAAGATAATACATTTATTATTATTATTTATTTATTATTAAAACCAGGAACATTCATGTTTACTTCAAGGTAATGCTGTGTTCCTGCTGTGTTTTGGCTTACCTCCTTCATTTCTACTTCCTTGTCAGTTCTTATTCCATTTTCTGGAGAAGGGATGTCGACATAGATGACCAGCTTGCTGGTGTGACCTCCTTTCATTAGAATCTGTGGCTCAAAATTTGAAGTTCCAAAGCCATCCAAAGCATAAAAGGCAACAGTATATCTCAGCTTCCCTCCATAGGCCATGAGCTGTTTGGATTAAAAATTATTACTGTTATTTATTCTAAGGTCTGAGCTACAAGTTGAAAATATCTTAAAATCATCTGTAGACTGGAAAACTGCCAGTCCATTGAAGAATTGGCAATAAAACATGAAAATTGACTTAAACTCTGTGGCTTTTCCATCAAGGTTAAATACATATTTCTAAAAAGCAGTCTTAGTTTCTTTACCTAGAACCTCTCAAGGTGTGCGCTCAATTTACATTCAAATCGTAAGCAACAGAGATTCCATGATCTGTATACTGATTCTAGCATCAAGGTTGAAATTTTTTTTATGTTTCTAAAATGACACCAAATATATCATTTTTTCCCCCCCACAGAATCTGTGAAGTAATTAAATATGGGTGTTACCAATTTACAGGATCAAGAAAAATCTTGGTAGGAAAGGGTAATGTAAATATATTGTTTGTGCTTGCTATATGTGAGTTCTATCACTGAATAATTACAATATTATGACCTACAAGAATAGAACTAACATAGAAATATGTTATGAAGATAAAGTTACTATTCTAAAGTAAAGGAGTGTCTATCAGACAACAAGGTTATCTACAAAGCATTCCAATTATGTAACGGTCTTACCTGGTCTCCCTGAAACTGCTCTGGCAACTTCCAGTAAAATGTTTCTGTATTTAAGTATTTTCTGACTATGGCAGCATCCAATAAAACATCAGGAAATTGTGAAAATACTCCTTCCACTGTTCCAGTCAGGTTACTTTGAGCTACTATGTGCAGAATAGTCTGATTTGGAGTTAATGTTATCTGCAACACAAAGAGCAAAAGATTCATTCAACAAATATCCTGTTAACAATTTTAGCTGCTTTGAAACAGTCAATAGTCCATCTTAAGAGTAATAAATGCCCAACCCAAAAAACTGGAAAACACACTTGATATTTACTTTTTTAAGAAGTGAAGAGAGAAACACAAGGTTCCAGAAATAAGAGTATGACCATTTACCACTTGCTTTCTTTTCTGTTCAGACCTGTGACACTGACCCCATAAGCCAGTCAGGACACTCAGCCTGGTCCATTAAATGTGCACACCAGCGTGGTACCTAACATGAGGATAACAGCAAATTGTCTCTGTGTGATTGTATTGCTTTACTTACAGGGATTCTCACATGGTCTTCTAGTTCTGAACAAGATGCAGACAACCCAAAACAGAAGCATGGAGTACATCCTAGTGCATTGTTAGCAGACAGACCAAAAGTACCAGGTTTACACTCACTGCATTGTAGACCAAAAACATTTTCCTGGAGGACATTAAAAAAAAAAAAGTAACAGTACACTCATAATGCCTCTCTATCTAAATGAAAGATTATTATTTTTTGAAGAAATCTTAGTTGTTACATAAACTACATAGCAGAATATCAATTATTGTATGCAATCTGTTTTACTGTGCAATACATTACTTTTTTCTTTATCTTCCAATGCTGTTTTGCTTTCTTTCTTAAAAAAAAAACAAAAACAAAAAACACACACACAAAACTCCCCACAAACAACCACAGAACATTTAAGTTAAGCTCATATATTTGACTGTCTATCAAAAATTAGCAGCTATGTCTTTCAACTCAAGACAGAATTTCCTCCCAAACGTGCATCTGGAAAATGAGCTCTAAAAGCCAAATAAACTGCTCAGTATGAATAGGAATCAAGGGATCTATTCCCAAGTGTCTATTTTTGCACTCAATTCCCAATTGGTGAGCTGAACCTCAAGAAACACCCAAAACTACAGACACTGCCCAATGGTACCTTTAACCAGAGATTGGACAGACACTATGAAGGCATAAATTTGTTGTCTTGAAATAAGTTTTCTATCACTCAGTCTTTCAAAAACTGATTCCCATCTTTTCAGAAAAATCCATATATGTGTTTTTAATGTTTCCTCCCCTATATACAAGAATATCAGAGTTCACTATTAGCAATATATCTGAGTTATTCTTAAGCACTGTCTTTGGTTCCAGCAAAGGAAATTAATTCGAACTCGCAACATAAAGGTATTTCAAAAAACACTGAGATTCTCCCATTCATATTTATTGGTTTCTTCCTACCATTATAATTTGAATTTTCAAAAAAGCAGGCTGCATCATCTGAACTAATGCGTTGTTCCCCAGCCTAATAAAACCAAATGTGTACAAACAGAAAAACTTCAATGGTTTTGAATTTTTCCTGACTAATAGTAAGATCTGTCACAGGAAATTCTTTAGCAATGATCTAGGTGTACTCATAAATGATGGAGATTGCTTTTTGAAGTCCTTTCAGCCCTGTATCTTCCCTGATTTCAATGCAATCAATGTCTAGAAAGGACCAATGCTTTCCTAGAAGGGGCAGAATGACTCAGTACCTTGCAGGTGCAGACACCGGTTTCTTCTTCACAACCACAAACTCCTTCGGTGCCATTACACGTCTCCGCTTTGGTTCCACTCAAATCACAGTCACAGGCAACACAGTCCGGGTAGTCCCTGTAGCCCAAGGCACACCTGGAACACTCTCGTCCTCCAAATTCAGTTTTGCACTGGCATTGGCCTGTCAACACATCGCACTGGAGACTGGCTGAACCAGCGCTGCTACAGTTGCAAGCCTTAGTGGAAGAGAAGAAAGGTTAATAAATAGCAGATCTTTTAAAAAAATTTCTTACAGGAGAAACAGCACAGTAAATTTAAAAATGACCCTTAAAACTTAGTATTTGTCAACAAATACTGTACAATAATAAAAGGGAAGAAATTCCACACAGAAATGAGGTTGTTTGGTTTGTTTTTTAGCAAAGAACTGCATTTCCAATAAACAGTGGATGGCAAAAAGTTAGAAGCTTTGTTGGTTCCCAAATATGGGTTGGGAACCAAAGGAGTTGAAGGAATCTGTTCCAGAAAACAAAAATATATCCAAAATACTTAATTTACAGCACTAGTAATTGAGTACAGCAAGTAAATAAAATAATGTTGTATAAATTCTGAATGAAAGAAATCTGTATCATCATTTTATAAATATGACAGAAAGGAAAATCTTAAAACTAACATTCTGTTAAGATTTCAAGAAGCATTAATAGCTTCTGCATCATGCTCAAGCTAATTTTACTATTTGATGAAGAACCAAGAATCTCATTGCATCCCAAAGGTGGGAAGCTCAACATGCAGTTGCAGCTCAGTACTGAAGGAAAACTGTTTCCTGGCAGAATGCATCCTTCATTATGCAATCAGTAATATGAACCTGGTATTACAAACGTGCAAAGTGGGTGTACTTTATTTGTCATTCTTTTTTGAAGCAGTTTGGATTAGCCTTCACTCTTAATTTCTTATCTGTGGTTACTTCACAAATCCAGTTTTGGTCTGTGGTTATTTCTAATTGAACAGGCAAAAAGTACATTCAATCTATCACTATCTACTGAGCATTTTCCCTGAGTTATTTTGCTCATCAGCTCTCTGTGAGATGAAAAGCCTTTACCTTGCCAAGTCCTGCATGCCAAGACCCACAAGTTCCAGAAGAATTACTGTCTATCCTTTTGCATTCCTCACAATTTTGCTGGTTACCCATGGCACTCTTTGTATTAATACAAGTTTTTACTCCAGCACCAGGTACTATAATACCTAGTTTAATACACTTTATGGTCACACAGGTTGACAACTTCAGCTCTCAAGTATCAGTAAAGGTCCACAGCTCTGAACATCAAACTCTAAGTTAGTAATAATTTACATGTGTTCAATCTCTAGCTACTTGTGACAAAGATAAATAAAGACTCTAAGGTACAATGCACTGTAATCTAAACAAGACTACAGCTCTGCTACACTACTGCACCCAGAAATGGATACTAAATATCAAGAAAACCTCTAGAAACAGAGCCAGATGAAGTAACCACATATGCATTCCGTGTTGCAAAACCAGACAGTCTGGGCTTCTCAGCATCTCCCCCATTTTATCCATGTAGAGAGCACACAAAGAGTCTCTCCTGGATTTGCCAGAAGACAATGCTCCTCATCTTAAACTACCACATCTGACTATTCAGCATAGGGTATATCCCGCTGTTGGGACTATTATCTGGAGATCATGTTACTGTTTGTTGTATCAAGAAGGGATCTAAAATATGTTATAATATTTCACATTCATTACTGTGATGTTGCAACAAAAAGGAATGATAAATAACCTAGAAAAACTAATCAACTGCATATTTAATTGCACCTGATCATTGGCAAGTGTTGCGGAATCACCCTATGAAATGAACACCTCAAAAGAAATGCAGAAGGACCAGCACATTGTATTTGCAGAATGTTAGGTAAGAATGACAGTAAGCTGACAGCTAAAAAAGCCATGGTTTAAAGACCAGTTGCCAACTATGTTACTATAAATCACTAAGATGGTTAACTCTGCAGACTTATTAGGACTACTTTATCATCCTTACTCTAAAAAATTAAAGAGAGAAAAAGGATACCAATTTGGCTGACACTTAAATACTTACAACATGTAATGACAGACCTTGTCAAGTTGATTGTATTTGTGGTTTCTCCACTGAAGTTATCCATTACATTCATGTAATTGAGGCTTTTTAAAATCTCAACATTTATAAAAGAGTTTGAACCTATGCCATACCTGAAAGGAATTTACTGCATGAACCTAAAGGCATAAATGGATGCTGTTCCTTGGATCTGCACTGACTTGGCACTTTATTGCTTAATCATAAGAATTAAGCTGAGATAATGGGAGCTACCAATGTTCCATCCATGAAACATTAACTACATTATACCATTTAAATTATAAATTTTCAGAAAACATGCCTGCAGTAACTTTCAAGACACTTCCAATATTATTCTTAAATCCGTAATACTATCACTTACTGATTTGCACAGAAACTATGTTACCAGTTGCCCCTTGCTGTGCTGCTATAAATCTGGTTTAGTATCACCATTTAAACACCTAAATGTTAGAATACACACCTCAAAATTTCTGTATGAACTATGCACCTATCCAGAATAAGCACTCTGATAGTATTTTCAAAAACAGCCCTCTTAGAAGGTTGCTCAATAAACATTGTGCCACCTGTTGTTTTGATGTTTTTTGTTTTAATGTGACCATGGTGCATTAACATTGAGACAGAATAAAGATCATGGTTCTCAAAAAAAGAGTCCATTTCTGACATTTGTATAAGGCAAATTGCTTTTAACAATTTTTTGAAAAGCCACGGCTTTTCACCCAGCCTACCATACCTTGCAACCAAGTTTAGGAGAGAGTCCCCAGAAATTTTCTTCACAGAGTTCACACTTTTGTCCCTGAGTGTGAGGGGGACAAATGCATTGGCCAGAATCAGCATTACAGTTGTTTTGAGTATGGGCACAGTCACAGGCTGCAAGAGAAACAGGACCAAATGTTAACTTTATCCACACTTTACTACAGAGAAGAAATTCCAAGACCAGAAGTAGTCTTACTTTTCTTATACAGTGCATTTGTCTGTTCCACTAGGAACTCCTTGCCATCTCTAATCACTGAGAAACAAATCATGACCGCAGTGACATTTCATCTTTTTACTAGAAGCCCATTATTGCTAATTGACTTAGCCTATTTGGTGTTTCAGAAAGCAGAGCAGCACTTTCACAGGGGGATCAACAAGACAAAATAAAGTTACTTTTGGAGTAGCGTACATTTGAGGAAAACTTTTCTATTACAGAGGACACAAAACTCATCAGGAGATAAACTAATGTTTTCAAGCAGGTGAAAGGATTAATACTCAAGAATTGAATAATAGAGATGGATAATTATTTTTATAATAACTCACTACTGCAGGATGTACTTGGCTATTTAAGAAACAAAATACAATTCCAGTTAAAAAGCAGAATTTCAGTGAAGTGATTTTAATCATCTTTTTCTTAACATTTAAGTATTTTCCAATAATGAAATGGTTAAAGGTACCCAAGGGATCTTTGATACTTAGTACAGACAAATAATATTAATTTCAAAACAATCTTATCACAATCTCACTGCATATTTCATTTTAATGTCCTGTTTGAGGCATGAAAAAAGTGGTTTTGTCTGACTGGAGAAAAGGCAGGCATTCCTTTAGCTATACAGTATTGAAAAGGTCATCTTATTAACATGAAAAATTTGGTTTTGATGGCATGTTCTCCTTTTAGATGAACAATTTCTTCCTTATCATGACTAAAAATTGCATATGTCCAGGTGATGATGGGAAAACAGAGCCAATGACTTCATATCAAAGTATGAAACACATATTTAAGATTTAAATGAAAAAAAAAAAAATTAAAAATCTTTAGGCATAGATCTTCACTTTCCCAACTACAGAAAAAAAGGTTTCATTCTCTTTGAAGGACTGAAGGGTTTTGTAATAGAGACAAAGGAGCCATTGAGGATGTAATATTTCTCTCATGCACTCTTTATGAGTTATTTCATAGTCACCACCTTTTACAAGGAGCCACAGAGTAAGCAAAGAAATGTTTTGTTCCCTAGCTTAATCAAAGTATTAGTAGACCTTCCTACAGATTCTTCTGTATTGTCATCACAACAAGTGACCTTTGCCAGAGTTCAACCTACAATATATTGCTGAAAGAAATTCCAGACAAACTCTGGCAGGATCGTGGATTAGAGCTTACGTGTGCAGCCACCATCCTGGAATGCGTAAAAGCCATGAGCACAGCGATCACACTTCTCTCCAGCCACTCCTGGCACACAGTGACACTGCCCCTGGTCATTGCAGTCCTTGGACACTGAGCCAAACTGACTGCAGTTGCAGGGAACACAGCCAAGCCCAGTAAGCAGCCCATAATACCCATTCTGTTGGAAAAGAAATAAATAGATTTGTCCCGTTTCATAAATTTTTGAAAATACTACAATATACACTCTTGTTTTCTCTTGTTTACTCCCCATGATGTCTGACCTGCATGAATCTTGGCCAGCACTGTGTGACTGCTGTGGAAAGACTCCCTGGCATTATGTCTTCACTGCTGCCAGCTATAAAGCAATATGCCCTTGGGTGAAAAACTCAACCCTGAAATGCTCTCATGGTCCTTAAACTCATAAGCAAGACACTATGTTTTGAAGCCTGATGTTATTCTAATTTAAAGACTTGCATGAGGTGAGGGTGGGCTGTGCTGATCAAGCACAGATAACTGTGACTGTGAATGAAAGCCTAGAACAGGGCAGGTCAGTGACTCAGTATATCTGTGTGCTCAAAGTCATTCAGCTGGGCTGGCACAAAAGGCAGTAACTGGGCACAGATTTCCTGCTCTGGTCTCTGATGTAGTTCTACACTTAGCATAGACTGGAAGTTGCTGGTTTGTATCACCAGTGAATATCTGCATGTTGCTATAACAGGCCTGCCTTTCAGCTGAATCCCTTGTTGGCATTCAGCCATGATGTATGTATTATCACCAGCCACATTTCTTCAGGTATTCCCAACTCAGACTTCATTTTACAGAAGCACAGCTCTAAGATCCCTTCAGGTTTGTTAACAGTGTTTGGTTTGGTTTTTGACTGCACACTGTCAGCACCAGCCTGCACAGCCCTATGCAGGAGGGTGCTGAGTCAATTACATAGCTTCATATCTGCAAGGAGTACATGCAGAGCAATTTTCAGCCACAAATACTTCGGTCTCCACTCCACAGGCCCCTCTCCCCCAAACCTATTTGCTGCTATTCTCTGTATCTGCTCAAATCACAATCTATAGATAAAGAGGAAGATAAGAAAATCTATACATTAGCAACAGGCAATATATCTGCTTACCAAGCATTTATCACATCTTTCTCCAATTACATTTGATTTACAGGAGCAGACACCTGTCTCATGGTGACAAGTACTTGAAAGGGAACCATTCACGTGGCAGGCACAGGCTTGTGTTCAGACAAAAAGAAACCAAGTTTAAAAATTAGTCATGTGTATCTACAGGCATTCATTATTATACAGAATTCAAAATGTGGTATATGATGTGTTTCATCTGTTTATATCCCACAGATGCTAATATACCATAGAAATGCCTGCGCATTTGGGCCAAAACTTAAACCAAAACAAAACACCTCTGAATAGCTGTATTAGAAAAGTTTTCTTCTTCCAGCCCTATATGTGACATTCAGAAGTAGGGAATGTGTCCAGAATGTCACTGGAGGGACAGTGTTAAGCAAGCCATTAAGTTCCAGGGATACTAGGTGTCAAACCCTAACATAATACCCTTCCCTCAGCCTAACCCAACCCCAGTTTTCAACCTGCACTTGCCAACTCACAACTTGAAGGTTAACTCTTTCAGCAAAGGTGCACATGTCCCCATCCATTTTGTACACGAACACTACATTTTTGTGTTCTTTAAATGTTGAGAGTAATAAAAATAACAACTTACGATGACAGTTTTTGTCAATCACTGCATCCCCATAATAGCCATCAGCACACTTTTCACAGTGGTGACCTGCTGTGTTCCCCAGACATTTCAGGCACTGTCCTGTGAAGGGATCACAGTGGCCCTCTTCTTGAGGGTTTACATTGCCATTGCATTCACAAGGAGCACACAACTGTCCAGCCATAAGAGGATTCCCATAGTAACCATTAGCACACCTGCATCAGAGTTTAAAAACTTTGTCAGCTGGAGTGTGGACATGTCATACACTCTCTTCACTGAAGGGAGTTTTTCCTGTTAAATTTTAATCTAAAGTGTCTCTGTATTACAATGAAAGACCAAATAAGAAGGAAAATATTATTAGGAATGTTCTGTACATGTGGTATGAACAATACAAGGAAGATAGGATGAGGAACACCTAGTGATGGCAATGATACAGATGTTTCACCCAAAATTAGTGTACATACCTTTCACACTGAGAACCAGTATAGCCTGGAAGACATTTGTCACACACAATTCCACCTTCTTCACTCAGCTGGCAAGTGGGACTGAAACTATTAACAAAATTTATGGCAGTTGGTATCAATGCACAGAATCACAAGACTTCTGCAAACATTCAATATCCACCTTTCCTTGCACCTAGCTATAAAAACACACAACTGCAATTTTTCCTCATTTATCAATGCATTTAACACTATAATGTGTCAAAATAACTGTATAATTTTAAAAAACTCTTGGGGTTTTTTTGTATTTTATAAACAAGATTTTAAAACTTCCTAAAAACTTGGCTTTCATTCTAGCAAAGCAGTACAATTGCTGTACTGAGTTACTTTTTTTCAGATGCAACACTTCTGTCCTTCTACTGTTTTCTGAAAAAACAAGGAAAATAACCATGGTTTTGGTGCAAAGTTCAAGGACAGGTTGAATTATTACTTTCATCCACCATGCAAAATCATACCAGTTCACTTAGCCTGCCTTAGCCTAGTCTATATATTTAGACTGCCTCAAAAAAGAATGTTTCTATGAAATGTATGCAAAGAAAGATGAAGGAAAAAAATTCCTTTTCTTTCTCCTTCAGATGTCATGATATTTTTCTTTTTCTCACTTTCTGTTTTTGCTGAAGATGCAAAAGACAGTCTTGCATAAGAAGCTTACTTGTTTGCAGCAGAACTGAGAGGACATGCACAGGGCCGGCAGTCCTCAGATGTTCCTTGGGATGGATTTCCATAGAAGCCAGGCAAGCACTGATCACAGAAAGGTCCTGTTGTGTTGTGTTGACAAGCCTGTGAGACATGGAAAAAATCTTTTTGTATTTTCTCTTGATGGTTTTTCAGCCCCTGAGGGATTCCTACAGCAGTCTGCATGCAGCATGACATCCAAGGAAGCCATCCTTCAAGCCATGAAGAACTGCCTAGAACTCTGAAAATAAGTGTTTTGGGGTTTTTTTTCCTGAGTTATAACAATCCTGATTGGTTTTTCCTACATTTTAGAATATACTTTATGAAACCAGCCACATTACGTATACACATACTTAAATGTATTTCACATATTGCATACATTTGCAGTAACAAACTTATATAGTTTTTACTGGTGTTTAGCCATTTTATTCCAGTAACCTCTAATTTTCAGAAGAGATCTGAGAGCTAAATTTTCTCTTCACAAGGTAATGTGCAATTTCCACTGGTGTTAGTCATGGAAGATGCACACATATCTGAAAACAGATATTCACCACTTAAATTTGTTCTTTTCAGGAATGTGCAGCAACCAAAATCAAGATGTTTATCAGCCAGTATATGACGACATATTTGTATTAGTTCTGACTATGCCCCACTTGAAATGATAAACTAAAACAAATTGTTTATTGGAAAACACAATAATGGAGTCTTGAAACATACTCTGAACTAAACAATGAAAACCAACAAAAATAAACACTTGGTACCCACAGCTTGAAATTATGCACACTGTAAACTTGTCTCCTACAGTCAAAATGCTCTCTTAACTCCTAAATAGGTACTTAAAATGCAGAACACTTTGAAGGATGACTTACAAAGCAAACACCGTGAATGTCACACTCAGTTGCATGCCCATTGCACTTGCAGGGCTGACAAATGCCTCCAAAGAGTATTCCATCCACACGGTAGTACCCAGGCAGACAGGACTGAAAAGGAATGAAGGGAGAAAAAGCAGTAGCATTATGTGTGCTGAAAATACACATCAAAACTTTTTCAAAGAGTGCACTTCCGACCACCCACCATCCAACCCTTTCACACTGTGGTAACTGAATGCTCTTTCAACCCTATTGATGTCACTGTAGCTCTTTTCAAGTCGTTGTTTTTTTACTTGCACTGGATAAAGAGGATAAGAATTAACTCCATAAAACTTTGATTCATCCCTTTGTTCCCTGGAGGCATGAAAGTTAACTTTTGTGTGTTTTAATATGTGAAATTCGTTATTATGGGACAATAGAAAAGATATTCTACCACCTCTGCAGAATCATTAACAATGCTAGAGCACAATTTCAGTATTTTCATACTGAAATTATTTGCTAAAATAATTCCTGCTATTCTGCAGTAGGACTGTGCCTCTCTAAATCTTCTATTTACAGATACAGAAAACACCAGCTTGCACAATGCATTTCACCCTTGTGGGCTCTTCCAAAAGCTAGCATTTCTCCCTGCTAAGGTTTCTCATTGCCTCCATAAACTTAATGGCACATAATAGGAATAAACTGCACATGCTCCAGCTCCAGAAAAAGCACTATTAATGAGTAGGGTAAGCTCAAAATAGCTTCACAGAGCTTTAACAGCTGCTCCCTCTGAAACACTGATATTCTGAAGCACATCATCATATTTTAGTGCCATGAAAATAATTCAATAAATAAGTTTAAAATCCTGTTTAGAGTATCTGAAAGAAAATACCTTCGGGATTGCATAAAGTATAGTAGGCAGCAATTCACCACAGAACATACACTTTAATGGCAGCTTAATTAAAGGCAGCCTGCCTTTAAGCCTAGATCCTTCACAATAAGAGATAATTTTGCATACACAAAACACTGTAAGAGGTTACCTCGCAGGATAATCCTGTGTAACCCTGAGGACATTCACAGAATTCCACATCTGGAGCTGAAGAAAGATCTATAACATTTGCACTTGCAGTATCCAGGGTCACAGAGTCCAGCCTAGGGTTAAGCAAGAAAACCTCACATCATTTGTTTCCCCAGACTTGATCTTCAGGAGGACAGTTTCCTTCTGGGGAGGTAACACTACTGAGCACTGCTCCCTGGCAGGAACAATGGAAGAACAGGCACAAATCTCTTTTCCAAGAAGTCTGTGATCATATTCTTATCACAGCATTTCCAGATGTCTCTTGTTATCATTATTGTTACTGGAAGAGACAACCTCCTCAGCCACAGGAGGTTGTCTTACACATTTTTGTAAGAAATCTTTACAAACATTCCATAAAGACAAACACACTATCCCTAAATGAACATAAATTTCACCAGAGTGGTGTGGGTGCACAAAGCAAATTTGGTATCAGTTCCTATTTTATTGACACAAAATGCTACCAAATGACAGAATATTCACAGAATATTTTGAGTTGAAAGGGATCATCAAGTCCAGCTCTTAAATAAATGGCTCATTTGGGGATTTGAATCCATAACTTTAGTGTTATTAGTACCATGCTCTCACTAGGGAATGACGTAGAAAGTTGTCAGTGAGTGTAAGGAAATTAAGTAAATGATGAAGCTGACTCCCTTGAGAGCAACACAACTTTATTCCTGTATCTTGGAGAAGAGGTGAAACAAAGATCTGTAAGGTCTCACACAGATACTGCAAATGCTGCTTTGAGACTATGGAATGATCAGCTAATCCATTGCAGCCTTATTTTCCTATTAAGGACTCCCTTAGAGATGAGTCTCAATAACATCCACAAACAAGCATCAAAAGAAATTAAAATCAATGTCCTTATTGATAGGTTTTCAATAGTCAGTGATGGATTAACTTGCCACATACCCAAATAAGCATACTGCAGGGAGTTCTGGAGGCATTTCCCCCTAAAAAGCAGCCATTGTAATAAGACAACGTAGTGCACTACTATTTTAAAGCAGAAGACAACATCTCTGCTATCAGATATCTTTAAAATCAAATGTCCCTTACCCCACACTCTATATGACTGGTCCGAAGAAAATTCAATAAACAACATTTTTTCTAGAAACTATTAACATCAAACTTCAGGAATACTGCCACTAAGAATCATGATTCATATGCAGAAAAATAATAGAAGTATATAGACTAACTTGAATATTTTATCTCACTTACCTGTACACAGCCTTTTTGGCAATGTTGTAGTTGGCCCTGATCAGAAGATGGGTCACATTTGCCAGAACAGTCATCAACATTTCTCGGTCTATTGCCTTTTTTGTATTAAACTCTATGAAATTGTCTGCTACAAGTCTCACTGAATTAGAATACTCCTCATATGGCTGTAATGACAAGCCCGCTGCTCTTGTACTCAGAATCTGCCCATTACCCTGAAATTGAAGGACAAGGGAAAACATTCTGCATATTTGCATGTAATTTTTATTAAGCAATAACATTTAGTGTCAAATACACATCCATGTAACACAGAGAAGAAGCAATCAAAATAAATTCTTTGCATTAAGAAAAAGTAAGTAAAAGGTCAACATTTTCTGTGGCTTTGAGACCACAACACCATTCTCTCATGGTTTAGAGACTTCAGAATTCTTTTGTAAAAGAATAAATTAAATTGCAAAAATCTAATACCTCTAGGAAACAGAATTTCCTTTCTTCTTTGTTCTATTGCTTAGTACATATAAAAAAATTATGGTTTTGGAGATGCCTGGATTCAGTATAGAGCCTTACTTTTTAACTGCACTATAAATCTAGAGAAGTAAGCAATCAGCAAACACACTCACCTTTTTCATAGGCATAAGTCTTTCCAGTTTATTGCACTTTGTTTTGTAAACACAGCTTTGTACATTTGGTAATAAACAACTCACCCATATACATACAGATTAAATTCTAGGTATTAAGCATTTAAAACTAGTATGGTATGGATTAGATAATCAGAGAAATGAGTAGTAATAAAATTTTGACAGTGACATTTAAAGGACTTAAAACTGACAAAACTACTAGTATAGAAATATTATTTTATTTTTTAACCCCTTTGTAGATTCTTAATAACATTTGAATAGTAACAAGCTGAAAAAACCCCACCTGAATGATGACATCCACACTAGACACTATATCACTGTCCACGGTCTCCATTGGAATGTCATAAGATACTGTATACTTCAAGTCTCCACTAAAAGCTGTGAGCTGAAATAAAAAAGCAAAGTCTTAACAACACTACAACCTCCAGCCAACACAAAGAAATTACATGGGTCAGTACCACCTCCAAATTATATGACAGTTTTAGGCTTACAAATACCACTTTACAGAAAAAGTTTAACATGCCATGAGTGTCAGCACAGGAACAAGAGTTGGCTTGTTGCTGTGCAGGTGGTGAGAGCTGGCTCAAGGCTCTACAGGTGATTCAGATAAGTGCCCTCATTCAGTGAAACACTAACAGGACTCTGAACAGACAGCTGAGATCTATCATCCCAGCCAAGGGGCACGTGGGAGTTTTTCACATTCCATACACCACCTTTCAGTGTCCTTAGCCCCTCACCTGCTGCTGACTACTAAAAGCAAGTTAAGCAACAGTAAAACCTATAATAAATGAATAAGAAATCAGAATTTGAGTAAGTGCTGCCCTGTGCAAAATCTGCTCCTTAATGTTACACTTCTTACACTTGTTTTCATTTATTGTGTCACTATACTAATAATAAACACAGCTGCATGGGCAGAGAGAGTGGACTGAAAATAATTACAGGTAAGGCTTCAAGGATCTCCTGTGCTCACCACTGGTGAGGCCACTGCTGGAGTTCTGACTCCAGTTCTGGGCCTCCCAGTACTAGAGAGAGGTGGACATACTGGAAAGAGTCCAGCAAAGGGCCACTAAATTATTAAGAGCTGAAGCATCTTTCATATGAGGAAAGAACAAGAGTAGCAGGACTGTCCCACCTACAAAAGGCTCAGAGAGATCTTATCTATATATTCAAACTCCTTAAAAGAGGGTGCAAAGAGGCTGGAGCTTGGCTCTTTTCAGTGATGCCCACTGCCAGGAAAAGAGGCAATGACCACAACCTGAAATACAGGAAGTTCCTGCTGAACATCAGGAAACATCTATTGTGAGGGTGCCCAAGCAGTGGCACAGGTTGCTCAGAGAAGTTGTGGAGTCTCCATCCTCAGAGATACTCAGAAGCAGCTCTTTGATTATGGTACCAGTTAACCTGTTCTAGGTGTCCCTACTTGAGGACAGAGCTGAAGCAAGACGACCCCCAGAGGTCCCTTCCAACCTCAACTATTCTAGTTGCTGCAAAAACTAGGAGACCCAGAGCTTTAGCTAGTAAACAGGGAAAAATTTAGAGACTAGTTATTTGGAAACAAATGATGGCCAAGGAGCAGGCAAGAGATTTTAATGGTTCCATCTACTGTTATTGGACAAGGCATTAAGGGTGTAAGTTTTGGGATAGGAATCAAATGCATGGGAAATGTGAGCATATAAGTCAGTAACAGTCAAGAGAAATTATACTGTGTCAAGGATAGGCAGGGAAGGAAGTGGAGAGATGGATGAACTCAAAGTGCAAAAAGAGGTACTGGGAATGTCTGAACAGGAACATCCTGATTTAAAAAGCAGAGCTACAGTGAAAAGTTTGGTAATACTGAGCTTTATGTGCAAGCTTTAATTACAGAAATTATATATTTAGAACAGGTTATGGTTAAGATAGAGAACCTACGAAAGAGTTTTGACACTTAGGTGGGTACTTACTTTATTTCCTAGATATGCCTCAGGTGCTGACCAGTAATAAGTATTTTTCAGTACTTTCACAGCCTCAGTGTTGTTAATACTTATTTGATGGGGTCCATCAAATTGGCTTCGCTGAGGCTGCACACTGCTTGCCTTGTACAGGTCAGTAATAAGCCATCCAGTCATGTCTGAAATCTGCAAGAGTAGTAATATTAATGAAAGTTGGGCAGTTGTGTCACTGAGAAAGCATTCACCTCTTCCTAGATAGTCATTCAAACTGATGGATCTAGAGCGCTTCCATTAGCCAAGTCTGACACCCAAACCATGCAAATTTGCCACTTCAGACTAGGATGGTCTCCAGGTCTCTATTTGAGTTTGATTTTCATCCTTCCAACAAAATGAACATTACACCAATGCAGCTCCCTGAGACAGAAACACAGAATTTCAAAGGCTTCAAGGCCACTTGTCCCCATTTATAGATAGGGCTGAGCTGGAGAAAAGCAAAAACTACAGTCCCAGAAGAGAGGCCAAGATGAGAGAACTTTGTTCTTCTCACAGAGAGAGTTTTATTCAATCATCTTAGAATTTCAGTCAATTCAATATGTTTTCCTCCCTTTTTGTTGCACACTAAGCAGGAGACCAAAGTGTAGCTAGCTCTGCAAAGATACATAAGGAATTTAGTGGGAAAAGAGTGGCCCCAAAGCCCATAACTCAAGAACTGTTTAATCAGAAAACAATTATATTTATAAACAGTGTTTGCTAAGAAAGAGTATTGGCCATATTGCCAGAGGTCCAATAGCCTTGTCCATTTGGTATAAGAGCAAGGAAACAGGTTTGGGTTTATCTCTTCAGCATGAAAAGAAACTTTAACAGTCAGAAAAAAAAAAATTTTTCCAATGCAGCCTTCACTACCCAATGCTTCTAATATGACTGCAAGCCAGCAGGGCCAAAGACTGCACTGGGATGAGTTACTGACTACCTCAGAGCTGCCCAATGATACTGATCCATTCCTCTGTAAGGAGACACACACCAGAATTTGAAGCTAACTTGGGCACGTGTCAAAGAGAAATATAGTACATTTTTGAGCTGCTTGAAGAAAGAATATTAGGTCATGGACATAACATTTACATACCTGACTGATAGGCCATGTAAGACTGTCACAGACGTCAGAAACACCAAAGCAAAAACACTCTGTGCAGCCCTGAGGATTTCTTTCTTGCAAATTGTAGAATCCTGGTTTACAGAGATCACAGTTTTCACCTTCTACATTTTCCTGTCAAAGGCATATAACATTTGGATCACATCAGCATTATTATGGTAACAAATACCATGGATTAGGTGGGATTTAGGCATAACAGCATTCAGAAGGTTGTAAAAGAAAACACATTTCAGCACAGCAGGATTATTGAATAAGACTCAGAGCTTAAAACTGAAACTGATTGGAAAAATTCATCAGAATTTGCCAGTTCATCAAAATCTAAACAAGCCCCAGCAAGGGTTCTATTGTAGTAAAATTTCAACACACATGCAGGGTTTGAAAAGTTTCTGTCAGCTTGCCAGTCTACTTCTCTTGTAGCTTGACTTTGTAGATTGCTCTGGAGAAAGATCTCACGTTTTCTGAATTCAGATTACCTTTCAGATATCTCACCAGATAGAATCCAGAAAGTTCACCTGTAAAGCCAGGCTCTAGGAGCCACCTCAGCCACCTCAAGACAATAGTTTCTCAGCCATCTCTCAATATTTATGCTGTGATGTCCACTACTTCTGCCACCTCTTCCTGGAAGAGCACCACACTATGATAGCTGGCAACTCCTCCACCCAATATGCTCTGGCTAAGGTCCAGAAACTCCTGCTCCAGAAGTAGAGATGCTGCACTCCTTTAGCTCCTTTCATTGGTATTCTGCCATGCAAATTGGGTAGTTCAGAACATACAGCTATAAACATCTTTCGAAGCAGAATTTACAGGGAAAAAAAATCCAAAACGGTGCACCCAATATTCTATTCTCGTAAAATTTGTGCAGCAAATATGTGGCTATTTCTTAAAAAAAGTTTAGACAATTGCTGCTGACAAACAAACCAACAGAGAAAATATTTGATAAATACCCACAAAGCTGTGTAAATAGCAGATCTCCATGGGCATCTTCACATACTAAGATACGAACATTTCCTACTGCAAGAGACAAGATACTTATAATGTCCCAGCTTCATATCAGGACAAGACCTGAACACACACCACTCTTCAATCCCAACCTTTTGTTTCAATTATGGGAAAACTCCACTAAAAAGGCAAAAATAACTTTACAGAACACCTCACAAAGTTCTCTAATACATATGGTTAGGACACTAAGACTGCAAGTATCCTATGAAGATCAACCATCTTACTGTTTTGAGGAGGCCTATACAAGCTCTGCATTGTCACGTGAAATGCAAAGCCTGTGGACCAAAGTCTGATTCCAGAAGCAGTTACCAGGGTACCTTCACGTCAGTCACAAGAATCACTCCAGATTGCAGACTTAGATCAGATCTGGTCCTATGGAGTGTATTTCAGGCTTACCAGAGAGAAATCTGAGACTTCCAACTGTCTTTCCTTCTGGAACAGTGTTTGGCATGTCAAGATTACATAAAACCTCTCTACACAGCCAGATTATGTCTTTTTGTAAGCAAAGTACAACCTGTGTTTGCAAAGCATATTAAAAATTTATGATCTCCAGTTCTGACTCAAAGGTTGAGGATGGCTGCTTCTATTTGCTCATATGCAAACTTGGGAAAAATCTCAGGTAAAGTGCCCCCTGAGATAATGAGAACTAAAAATCTTGAATTTTTACAGGAATACTATTTGTATCCTATTTTGAACTTTTTTATTTCTCAGTCTTCAGAATGGATTTGGATCAAACATTTCACTGTCTAACAGTATTAGACAGAAATTATTTATTTCTTAATGAAAAATAAAAATCTTACCCAGTGACTAGAACTCAAGAGCTGTGTTTCAGGAAAGATCAAATATCACAAAATGCACTATATAAAAGAAGAATAGAGTCTGCAAAGACTTAGAAATCCTGTTTCCTTCATTTGCTATTTGGAGCACACAACTTTTCTCCTTTCATCTTCGTAGGTGGTCTGCTGGCTGGGACACTCTTTTTGATCTGGCCTAAAAATTCTGTATACCAGGCTCATGCCCACAGTAGCACTGAAAAGGGGCAGTTTCTAGTCCAATTCATAACAAAATTTTCACTGGTTAGCTGCATTGGCAGATACAGTGTCACCCTAACTCAAAATCAGGCACTTCTCTCCTTTTGCGTATTTAAATTGGCAATTGGAGCCATTTTGTTCTTCCAGAGTCTTATTATTTAAATAGGTTTGATTTTTGGATCATACAAATTATGCTGAAGGACTAAATTTTCAGAAAAATTGTCAAACAAACCATGTTATCTTTGGCTCCTGTTCACTATCATATTTGGCAAGAAATACATAAACTACTCCAACATTTGGTTCAGAAAATTGAGTAATTTCTTTAAATATTAACACAGTTTTTTAATAAAATTCAGTGGAATCTACAGCTGCAAGAAATTTTAAGAGGTTTGGATATTTACCAAAAAATAAAATGCTGCAAAACTGCTCTTTTTAAACATTTTTATGGTTTATATTGTGTAATTGAATAATTAAACCTTCATTAATAATTAAATATTTCATACATATGTCTAGTGCATGTGTTCCAATAGTTCTTTCCAAATGCCTGCTGTTTCTTTACACAAAGCAGATGTTTTAAACACAACATTTGTTTACAAGCAATCAGTGTCTTTGAAGAGAAATATCAGCTCATTTCTAAAACCAAACCCAGCCAGGCATTCTCACTCTATGACTGCCTCGCACATGTACAGGTTTTATTTCATTTTAATGTCAGTCTGGCCAATTATTATAGCAAATGTTGTATCAGTAACATACAGAACTACACAACATAAATTACCATATTTTTCAGTACAGAGAATAATTAGTAGTTTTGAGTTCTAGGCTGTCAGGTGTACACCAGGTTACATCTTATAAAGGAAGTGATGTCCCCAGTAAATGAAGTAATTTCACTATTAAAAAGGAGTTAATAAACCACAGATTCCATGTTGAACAAAAGTGGAAGTTTAGTACTCACTTTGCAGAGACAAGGCTCCGTGCATGGATCTTCATTGATGCTACCAACCAGGCTGCAGTTACAACGCAGGCAGTTCGGGTAGCCCCGATAACCAAATGCGCAGCGATCACATTTCTCTCCTGCATAACCCTCCCTGCACTGACACTGGCCTGGCCAAGTGCCTTGAATAGCAAAAGTAGAGAGGGGAAAAAAAAAAACAGAGCAGGCAATAGGCTGGATTCAGTATGTCTCACAGGGTACGAAAAATTTAGCATTCATTTTTTATTACACTCCATGCCATATTCTGCAGACACTTGGCACAAGGTCAGTCTCACCATCTATTTTTCACATTTAAAGAATGAAATGCACAGAAATTGCAGCAAAATGAATTTTGTTACAGCTGTAACAGCATTCACAAACAGTGTTAGATCTCAACACCTCACATTGTTTTACACAGCAGGAGCCCACAATCCCCACAGGAGAACACGTTCAGGGACCTGACATACCTTAAAATCATGAAATTATGTTATGTCCCAGCCTCACCTTCCCAAAGATTTACCAGTGTTTTGAAGTGGTATCTAAAAGGCAGCTATTCAAGGGTAGATAGTGTTCCCTCAACTTCAATGACCTCCAGCCAGACTGGAAGTTCAGGGAAAAGGCACTTGCTGTTTCCTTACCACGCTGGGAGTCAGAATGGTGCTCATCTTTAACACAGACAGAACTCAGAGAGCCAAAGGGGTCGCAGTCACAGGGATAGCAGGGGTGATCCTCATAGGGAGAAACCTGTAAAATAAAAGTTCACTGCCAAATTCTCAAATTTTTAACTGGGAACAGTAAAGTTACATCTGTTTCCTGTCTTCAATCACCAAAGCTAAAATGAATAAAGACTGGAAAAAGATAATATGGAGCAATAGATAAAGGGACTAGTCTAACTTTAGCAAGCAGAAGGATCAGGGGATTGCAGTCTACAAAAAGCTTAAATGTGGGAACAAAAGTTGATCTTCAATAGCACAAAGATATAGTAACTGCTAATGGCTGGAAGCTGAAGTCTGACACATTCAGCATAATACTTTTTTTATTTTAAGTAACAGCAATTAACCACTGTGAAGGTTTGCCAAAAGATATGGAAATGTTTAAGACAAGTGTGGATGCTTTTTGCAAAGACATTCTGGTTCAAAGAGGAAGGAAATTAAAGAAATCCTTGGCTCTGTGTTCAATGGAAGGACAGCTTATCTATTAATAAAGACCCATTCTGAGTTCATGATCTATAAATCTCTTAAATATAAGGCAGGGAAAATCATATGGCAAGATTTTATTTTTTTGCAGGGAAAGCTGTCCTTTGAGGTGCTTCAGCTCTAAAGCAAACTAGTAATGACCTCACATTTAATGGCTATGAGTTGATCAAAGACCTTTCTTCAATGCTTTTTACAGCAGCTCTGAGACACAATTTACTTCTTTGGATGAGCTGTACCTGCTGTATGCCCATACTCCTATGGACTCATCCTTGCCCTCTGCACCAATTTATGCCAGATTTTTAAAGTATGGGTTTTTCAAAATATGCATGAACCTACCAAAGCAAGACCATGTGAAGTAGAAATTTAGTTCAGTCTCATTATACAGAGACCTCTAACACTGCAGTTATATGCAATGCTAAGTTACATAAGTTCATATGTTTAACTTTGTCAGCCACATCTTAACAAATGTCTCGTAGAGTTTATGCCCTTTATCCAAAGAGTGACACTGGAAAGTACATTCAGAGCACAAGTTCTGCAACAATCATATCAAGAAGAGCATTTGTTGCTACTTCTTATCAGCCAAAGATTTTGATCCTTGAGCCAGGTCCTTTTTAATGCTGGTTGAAATGGGCTGATAGAGGATGGTGCACAATTTTGGCATTTTTGAAGACAGTGGAACTTCAGTACTTTGGACCTTTTTAGAGCTTTACCCACAGGAGAAATTGACTTCCTATCAGAACATGTACATTTCCACACTATCAAGGATATCAAATGTAGTTTTCACATCATTTTCTTCTCCAACATCTTGACGTGCCCTCCTACACAACTGGACAAGCATTTTGGTTTTTTCTGAAAGTTTTGGCATTAAGTCATTTACCAAAAAAAACCCCTCTATAGTTCTTAGCTATTCTGCAACTTATAAAAAAACAATATATTAATCACAATCAGCTGAAATAGGCATGATACCTTGTTATAATTCACCAAAACATTAGAATGGTATTTTCTAAATCTTACTTTATGTGGTCTAAAATATCCATCAGCACACATTTCACAGTTGATCCCAGTAGTATGTTGAGTACAGTTTAAACACACACCACCTCCTATAAACTGGCCATGAATATCCATGCTTCTTTTCTGGTCTGCAATACTCTGGTTGTAATAGCAATCTTCTGCTTTGTTATGACAGTTACATTCTGAGAAGGAACGGAAAAGAAATAATTTTTTTTTTCTTATTCACAATGTGTAACATTTCCTAGAATACTGACATTTTTCAAAGTTTAAAATGTAAGTAGAAGAGCCCATGAATTGGCCTCAAAAGTGTGTTTTCCCCCTTTAACATGCCATGTGCTTCATCAGATATAATACACTATATTTCTTAGCAAGTAAGCAAATTTCAAAACCACTGTTATCATTTTAACAGCACTGTTTTTAGTACTATTCTGTATATCCTACTAAGACAATCTTGTCAGCACTGTTGTCAACAGTGATGTGTGCAATTAGCAATAACTGTTCCTTCTTCTGTCCTCTGCATTACAGATGAAAAGCTGCCTAATTCTTCTCTTATTTGTATTAGAGACAAAATCTGAGAAGTCAAAGTACTTAAGTATAAATTTTATTAAGTTTAAAGAGTGGTATTATGACTTGTGCAAAGATTTCAATTAAAAACATTGCTTTTCCATCTGGAACTTTAAATTTTATCCAATAGGTTCTTAATTGTCTGCAGCTTGTGCTATGCATTAGTAATGTGAGGTGAGAAAATGCACCAACTAGCCCTAGGAACACATTCAGCCCTACTGGCACAGCCTAAGTCAATCTATCAGATAATCTGAAGCATAATTGCCATTAAGGAGTTTCTTTCAAAACATTTGCTATGAGAACAAAGTTCTTCATCTGACAAAATTTATGATCAATTGATGAAGTTTGCACTTCAAGTAGCTAACAAAATGATTGATGCAAATCTGCTAGTTTCTACAGGAGTACAATAAATCCCCAAGTCCCTTTGAAAAAGAGATTCTGGGAGCTATACTACATGACAACTCCACTAGCCAAGGAGTTACACTGAACAGATTATTGAAAACCATCTGAACATTTATGATTAGAAGTAGGTTCTCTACCTCTGAACAATCCCATGAAAACAGTTCATAGTTTGTGCCTTCTTCTGGGGAATTAGTAACATACTAAAATTACAGATCTGTATGAATTCAATCTCAAACAAGAAAACAGTAAGGCTTCATGAAACTACCTAAATGCCTGTGCCTACTTACTCTCACATTTGTTCCCAGCAGAAAGGGTTCCTGGTCTCCATGGTTTCTGGTGGTAGCCAGGACAGCACTTGTTACAGCTCTCTCCACATGTATTGTGTTCACATTGGCACTGCAGTTTCTAAGAAGAAAAAATCCACTTTCTTGAAATATTTTTTAATGTACAACCTAATCAATTTTGCCAAAAGTCTGCTCAGTATCAATCTTACTTCAAAAAATGGCATGACCCACAAATACCCCACAAGTGGCTCTACCATGGTACACCAACTACTAGGCAATAGCCTTTCCAGAACAGGAGGGGCAAATCTCCTCTGACGCAAGACAGACTATGTCTTGTGTCCCTCGAATTGTTTTAATTCAATGCCAAAGAAGAGTTAACTTCAAGAAAGATACACTACAAAACCCAGATATGCTTCCTCTGAAAAAAAAAAGAAAAATATAGCAAATAATTTGTATGCATCATAAGATCTATTTTAGCTTCCTCTTTCTCATTCTCCTTAGGAATTTTTTTTGTTGTTATTTTAATTTGAAAAGTTGTTTTGCAAAAATAATGAGATTAAAGAATACCTTTGTGATTTCATCCAAAGGGCAGCTACGAGCATGGCCATAACAAATACACATGCCACCAACAGAGATGTCCTTTATTGAATAGTAGTACTACAAAAAAACAAAGATGAGAAAGGTATGAATAAAAGACATTTACACCTATTTACATTTCCCTGCCCTACTCTGCAAAACAAAATGCCAGCATTAAACTGCTCTGTGTAAATAAAAGAAATACTTGAAACTATTTGCCATTTGGGAAAAACTTCCATTTTTGCGGGTTTTATTTTTCCCTATTGGGTATGAAAAACGAACTGGCTTTTAACTTTTAGGTATGTATGTAAAATTCCTCAGCTTTGAGAAAGAGCACCAAATGTGACCTCAACCGAAATGTACTTGCAAAAAAAAAAAATCCAACTTTTTTCACTTTACAAGAAGCCATAAAGCATAAAAAATTGCTGTATTTTAGAGTCAGTCTGGGGACTAAGAGTATGCTTCCTTAAAATGGGAACTATCCCTCCCTTAAAACCACTTTGCACACTCATTTCCAGACCAGCTCTTTGCAACTACTGTGTAGCCAGTGAAATATTCTATCCAAACTCTTAGCTTAAAAATTGCAGATACAGCAGAATACTATCCATTAATATTGCCAGGTGGTGAGCAGAAACAACATACATAAGGAAAGGATTTAATTTTCAAGGCAAAGAGGAGGCAGGAAATGACCATCTGGGTTCAGTTACAGCTGCAGTATCAACATGGTTGGCCTGTTTGTATCCTGGGAAGTTTGTACTACAGGGGAATGAAAAAGAAACTCTTTTTGAGGATACTTCTAAGGGAAGAGTTCAATGCTCTCAGACCTAGCAACCCTAATGTCAGCTGGTTCAGGAAGAGAGGTAGCCCTGGGTGGTCAGACATGCTGACTCCTGGACTGTTATTTCTTTGAAGGCTTTTGGACTTGGAGCAAACTATCTTCTTTGATTTCATACTTATTTTTTTATGGTCTTAAATTTCTTATGTGCACTATTTTGGGAGGATTTTTAATGTTATCGGCTTGAACTACAAAATTCATTCAGGGACTAACCATGAACAGTAAATCCTAAACTACAAAGAAGGAGGTTCAGGCTGAGAAAGGAAGAGGACAATAGCAGAATTTAATTTCTCACTGTATTCCCTACTACATCTCTGTCTTATTTTCTGCCAGTGTACAGCTCACAGCAGCTGTGTGCAGCTTGGAATTGAATGAGCAACCAGTAATAATCAAAGGCTACAGACAGAAATAAATAAAGAGAACGCAGAAATAAAGGTCCTGTTGAACACTCAGAATCTGAATTGGCCATTTTTCAAGACTATGTACAGGAAACTAAACATAATTGGTATCAACAACCATAGCAAAGTCTTCAAAGCCAATAAAAACAGCATCCAAAAAGCTGGAAGTGGTTATCTTTGTTGCAGCTGGTTGCACAACAAAGTGAGACTCAAGGTGAGACATCAGGATTTGGGAAGCCTGGCCAATATGTGCAGTTCTTCATGTAAAATTGTGCTAAGCAGTGTTAGGTGGAGAAGTAATAAGCCCTGGATTGCACAACTGTATATGTTACAAAACCAGTGGCAGTGCTTGGCCTCAAAATTCTTGTTTCCCAGCTGTATGTTTGTATGCTTCCATGTCAAACTTTTCCTTTCGGGGTGTATGTCTTGATATGCCAATACTATCAATAGATCTACGTATCAACCAGCTTGCTCTGTGGGAACATCTCACCTCTCAGGCTGTGCAATTCCCTATTGCCAAGTAAGGCACAGCTGGAGCAGCTCTCCAATACTCTGCTCTTGTAGTCTCCATGCTAGCAATTCCCATTGACAGAAAATGCAAACCATCCAGATTTTACACTTTACAATGCTGCAGTTGAATGGACACCTTGAAAGCACCCATGAATCCCTGACCAAATCCAAGTTCCTTCCTCCCTTCTGTGCTCAGCTATCCAGGCAGCACAAGGATTGCCTGTATCAGAGGAGCCACAAACAGCAAGAATCCCATTGCCACACAAGGAAGAGTTGCTTGCAGATGTTTTTCAGGAAAAGGAGCTACAAAGGAAAGGGAAGGAGGAAACACTTCTCATGTTCTCCTGTCCTCATCAGAAATCCTACTTTCACAGAAAAACTTGAAGTCTCTGAAGTGTTAACCTATGAGACATGGGCAAATTAAGATCATAATGGCAAGATACAAAACAGAAATCCTTTTCCAGCAGAAAAACTGTTGAGATTTCCAATGTTAAATTTGTGTGAGAACCTGAAGAAATCAGCCCAAGTGCTTGGGGCTCAGTTTCCACAGTTTCAGTATCAAACCTGGAAATCAGTTAATGCTCTCAGAATTCTACAGAAACATTTTATGTTAATTAATGAGCTCCAAAACAATTGATTATAACAGCTTTTAAGAAATGAAGACATGAAAATTCACAATAGCAATGTTTTCAAGTAATTATGTTTATGGACCACAGCACTAGGTCCTGAAATCCATGATACACCACAGAAAGTACTGCGGTGGCATCAAGCACAACCACAAAAGTCATCTCCATCAGCCAAACCACAATTTGCATTTTGATGATAAAGCATTATAAACACTACTCCTAGCACAAATCATTCACACAAACAAATAAATTAAAACAAAAACTATCTTGAAAATTGAAAAAATATTTAGCTTTTTTCTAAAAGCTGTTTGTGACAAGATATTGTTGTTAATGGTGTCAAAGGCAAGGCAAGAATTATTTAAAACCTATTAACGCCACTCTGAATGACAAGAATTAAGTATTTCTCCTTCTCAAATAGGTCAGAATAGACTCTCCCATCAAGCTATACTGAATACCATTTATGAATAATCAGCTTACCCTTCTGGTAACAATGGGGTCTAGTTCCTTAGGATCATTATGGCTGAGAGTCATGAGGTCAGCATTCAGAGTTCTAATACGCTGCAGTCGCAGGCGAATGTATCGTGCAGAAGTAAATTCCAACAGTTTCTGCGAAGGATCATCAGCACTAGGCCTACCATTGATCAGTGAGGTGTGAATCTGGAAAGAAAGGCTGACTTAGTCACAAACATTGCAATTCACTTACCACAACAAACATTAGTCTGAGAATCAAAACCACAGAACTTAATCTTGTTTCCCAACAACTCAGGATGGTGATGTGTTAGACTACCTAGAGTTCTTTATATTTCCCCATTGTCTATCTGCAGGTAAAATTCCTGCTGCCTGAGTCACACTGTTCTGAAACCACCATTATCAACTCATCATAGTCCCAAGTATCCCGGGCTTTTGTGGAGATAAAATAAGGAGAAAAACCAAGGTGCAGTATCAAGGTGAGTCCCTAGGTCCTGCAGTCTTCCTTCCTCTCCCTCACTGAGATAGAGTATGTAACTCTGGCCATAAGCTCAATTTTGTCCTTACAGATTTCTTCTCTGCAAATAGAAAGATCTTATTACAAAGCACAATCTGGTCCACATTCTCAATCTGGGGTCATTAATCCTACACCTAGCAGTGACAAGGCTGTACAATCAGCAAGAAGTACTCAGTGATAAGACATGCAGTGGGAAACCCAACACAGACGAGAACTGAAAGCAAGTTGTCAACACAAACCCACTCATTTGACCTGCATCTTTCTTGCACAATTCCAGCTGGCCCCACTAAGATGACTTTAGGTGTGAAACCGCACAGCTTTTTCTGGCCACAGCCCCTTTCTTCTTTCCAAAGCTACTTAGGAACATACAAGGATATAGTCCCCTATGACCACACAGTCCCTGCTCCATTTTATGTAAAAAACAGAAAAACAAGACCCAACCCTACAGACAATGAACAAGTATTCAACAGTTCACCTGGTGTCCATAACAAACAAAGGGTCAAGTTTTGGGCTTGTCAGATGCATTTCAGAGTGTAGGATATATTCTCATTTATGAAGAGTAACTTTCTCTCATAAACTACTCTTGAATTTATAGTTTCAGCTTTGTCCAGTACTGTCAAATTGTTCCCCTGAAAATATTCCTACATGTTATGGATTTTTTTAAATTATTATTCTAAAAAAAAAATCTTAATTATCTAATAGAGATAGGGGCTGCCTAGGGAGTAACTGTGCTATTTAAAAGACATACAAACAGACTGGTAATGGAGGTCACATTCCCAAAATTATAATTTTGACATTTATTGATTAGCACCATTCCTTCTTAATATTCTAACATAGCATGTTCAAAGATTTCTACTTTTCTGATAGCCCATCCATTTTTTTAACTGCAGAATAACAGTTATGATAACCAAAATCTTTCCCAGGTCTCATCCTGCAAATTTGTACCACCTGATATAATATTCAGCTCTCATAGAAATACAGAGAATTCTTCTAGTCCATTTACTTTGCTAAAGCAGGATTTATTAGAGTTTTTTTTTTGGATGTTTAACCAACCCATTTTCAAAGACCAGTGTTGGTGCTGACTTTACAACCTTCCAAGGCAATGTACTTCAGGCCTATCCAGCTTTATCGTTAGAAATGCTCCTAATCTCTAAACCATGTTTTTCCTTGTTGCAATTTCAGAACTCTTCCTGGATCCTGTCACAGACATGCAGAAAACATTTTTCCTCTTTTGTACCCATGTTTTATGCAACTGAAGACTGAACATGCCCACCACATCTCAGTCTGTTCTCTTCAGGCAAATTGGTTGTGCAATATTCATTCCGAAGTTATGTTTTCTGCTGGGAATCACAAGGCAGAATTGTTGGTCAAATATTCAAATATCACTGTTCTCCTTTTACTGAAAAAATTTACACATATATACTCAACTATAGATGAGCACAACTTCAGCATGGGGCACCATATCCTACTCCCATCTACTTTTCAGTACAGACATAGAATTTGCTGGGCTTGCTGCAATACTTTGATTTCCTCAGCAAAGACAGCAGGATCCAACCATGGCACTGGAATTTATAACACACTGTGTTTGCTTTTTATCACTTAGACACCAGACATTTAAAGATCCAAAATGCCTGTCCCAACCAATTGGCCACATGGCACATGCCGCTTCATTCTACATTGTCTTTCCTGCCTAATATATACTCTCACTTCTCAAAAGTAGTGCCTTCAAGTGATGAAATTTAAATTATGACTCACTTTTTTACTCTCAAGTTTAAAGCTTGAACAGTAGAAATTCTACTGTCTAGAAATTCTGAGTAGAAACTCTGTAACAATACACTTAAATCTTTATAGGGACTGTAGAGGAATCTTAACAAACAGAAAAAGAGAGAAACAGAAAAGATACTGACTAAGATACTAAAGAAGAAATGCCATGATTCTCCTTGCACACTGCTACATTTGTCTAATATATTGCTTATATAAGCTTATACAAACTGATATTTCTCTATTATGTATTTTTGGCTTACCTGTCTTTCATAATTCAAGACCATTTTCAAACAACTGCAATTTAAGCCTTGCAATTCATCATGAGTCATAAACTGATTGTGTAAATTGCAAAAGCAGATCTTCAAGCAGTATAAATCAGGCAAACAACAGAACTTACAGTCAAGCAGCTCTATCTTTTCAAACCTGAGAAAAATCTAGCAGCCAAACTGGCAAAATGTCACATTTGGCAAAAAAATGTTATTAATGACATCCATATTTAAATATGTGGTCTCTTTATGCTAACAGTTATTTCACATCAAGACACTCCAAGCTGATGGCAGAAAACTGGGATGTTAGCAAATGCTGGATACAAGGCAGGCATTTACAGAGATCAGCTGGTTTGCAGGGCCATTCTTAAGTGCAACAGATTGGCTAGAACAAATTACAAAGCTCTAAATACATATATTTTCCTTAGAGTTCCAAGATTCACTAATGCAGGTTGTGAAATACTCTGTGCAGACAATGTTCCTGTCTGACAGACAATCCAGCTACAAAGGAGGAGCCCTTCCTTTGTGAATGACAGCTTTTATGCATGTGTCTTTATCTGCTGGAGGGCAGGAAGGCTCCTCAGAGGGATCTGGACTGGCTGGATTGCTGGGCTGAGGCCAGTTGGATGAAGTTCAACAAGGTCAAGTGCTGAGTCCTGCCCTTGGGTCACAACAGCCCCAGGCAGTGCTACACGCTGGGGCAGAGTGACTGGAAAGCTGCTCAGCAGAAAAGATCCTGGCGTGCTGGCTGACAGCAGCTGAACCTGAGCCAGCTGTGCCCAGGTGGCCAAGAAGGCCAATGACATCCTGGGCTGTGTCAGCAGCAGTGTGGCCAGCAGGACCAGAGCAGTGATTGTCCCCCTGTACTCAGCACTGGTGAGGCTGTACCCCAAATCCTGTGCTCGCTTCTGGGCCCCTCAATCCAGGAAGGACATTGAGGGGCTGGAGTGTGTCCAGAGAAGGGCAGCAGAGCTGGTGAAGGGTCTGGAGCACAAGTTCTATGGGGAGCAGCTGAGGGAGCTGGGGGTGTTCAGCCTGGAGAAAAGGAGGCTCAGGGGTGACCTTATCACCCCCTAACCTGGCAGGAGGCTGTAGCCAGATGAGGGTCAGCCTGTTCTCTCAGGCATCAAGTGATAGAAGAAGAGGAAATAGCCTCAAATTGTTCAAGGGAGTTTTAGATGAGAAACTAGGAAAGTTTTTTGCATAGAAAGGGTTGTCAAGCATTGGAGAAGGCTGCCTAGGGAAGTGATGGAGTCACCATCCCCGGAGGGACATGAAGATGTGTTACTTTAAGAACATGGTTTAGGGGTGAAGTTGGCAATGCTGAACCTTGGTCCTTATTAGTAGGACTAATAGTTGGACTCAATGACCTTAAAAGTTTTTCCAACCTAAAAGATTCTGAGATTCTCCATAAAGTCAGAAATTTAATTCTTCCAATTTTTTGTGTTATGTTTTTCCATCACCACACTCAGAAAAAAAGCAGTGTTTTGATAGTATAGCCCAATTCATTATGTGTACCATCAGGGAAAAAAGAATTAGAAAAAAATGTAACTAAATTGAATTTCTGGCATCCCTGGAGCTGGAGTTGTATGGCCTACTAAATGTACATTACAAGCAGCACTGTTCCTATACAGTCAGTAAGGGTTTTCTGGTTAATTGTATGGAGAGCCAGGTTTAGGTTCCTTTGTTCCATCTGATCTGTCAGTTTTATGTTGATTTTATATTGATCACATGCTCACAACATTGCAATAAACATTGAATTAAAGTAAGAGTGACTTTACTGAATTTCACTGGTTTTTTTTCTTGCTGTTAGTTTTAATTTTATGTGAATGTCTACATACAGTCCAATCCTTTTTTTAACCAAGAAATAAAAACATATTGATTTCTATGAAGCTAGGAGTTACTAGCACCCTCCATGGGATAACACCACACTTATTATCACAGTCATACATTATAGCATTCACGATGGAATAACCACTGGTTTTAATGTATCATTTCATTGTGTGGCTGTCTCTCCATAATAAATTACACAAGTACTATGAATAGAGTTTACTAAAAGAAAGAACAACAGCAAGACTGCACAACTCGTAGCCCTTTTAATTATGCTGCATCCTTGAAACAATGCCAAGGCTTGTTTAGGAGTTCCAGCTGTGCAGAGCACTTCAACAGTGTTAGCTGCTTTATCTCACACAACCAGGTGTTCCTAACACAGGAGTTTTCTCTACTAAATGAAAAAACTGGCAGAACACAGAGCCTCTGTTATAGTTTTTCGGGATAAAGGAACTAATAATTCACAGCTAATTGCTACCATCAAATTATATGGAAAGAGAGAACAAAGAGTTTAGCAATGGGAACACATAGAACCAAAGACACATTTCATCCCATGATTTAGAAGTTTGCTATACTATATGATATAAAGATAATGTTACTAAAAAAGAATAGCAGATGACCTGATAGTTCTGAGGGTGATAAACTCTGTAACTGCAGTTCAAATATTTTCAAATTGTTATCACTCCATGTCCTTAATCACAAACTGCAACTACAAAAACAAAGATACCTCTCCATGTTCCAGGGGAACTAGTCTGGAATAATAGGAGGTGCAGATCACTTCATCATCCCTCTTGTAAGTTGGCGGCCCAATTCTTGGTGTGATGTTGTAACGAGTTAAACATTCGGTATCACTAATTGCATAGTACTGCCATGGCCTGAACTCCATGCCATCTATGGAGCGTTCCAAAATCCAGTTTCCAGGTCGTGGAGCATTAGCGGCTTTGATGATGACATATGCAACTTGAAAGACCTGAAAAAAATGCAAGAAAATTTTAACACTTCATTGTACTGTAAAACACCACCAGAAACCAACTGGGTAATAAATTTCAATTTTCAAAGCAGTATACAGTTTGCCTGGGCAGAGGGTAAAATTTGGTAAAGTAACGCTGGATAAATTTTTTGCACAGATGCTTGACTAGAGGTCCATCTAATTGTGTCCAGGACATCCGTTCGTGCTGATGTAATAGCTGAAAGCTATATCTATACTGCACATCTCAGGATTAGATGGGTATAACAATCTGTGGGAAATGTTTAGCTTTTCTGAACCACTGACAGCATCAAAAAAGTAGGGTTTGGTTGGGTTTTGTTACTTGTTTTTTTGTGCTTGGTTGGTTGTTTTTGTGAGGTTTTTTATAGATATAGAGCAAAAAGCTCCTTGGTTTACAATGTAGCAGGGAATGTGATCTTCTCTGTAAGAACATTTCTGAAAAACTTTTTATACCCTATGTTGAAAGCCTCCTTGCATTACAATTTCATCCTTTATTGAAGTTATTTCAGCAGACTACTTACAGTCACTGCTAAAAATATACGGAGACAAATAAGCTGAATGTGACAAAAATGACCATGATAAAAGAGCTAATATTCTTAAGTAACATTGAGATGTATGTGAGCTATGCAGCTATCTTGACTATTTTTCTAACAACCCAAAGTGAAATCCCCATGAGCACAACAGGACTGTTCAGCACTTCTGTGAGTAGGTAGGGCAGGAATTAAGCTCATACCACCTTTTAAATTACTTTGTCATGCAGCCAGATAACCTGAACTGCCCCCCAACTCATGACAGCATCAGACATGAACACTGAAGAGCATTTACTGCAAAGCCACCATGTTCTCCCTTACCCAGTACCTGCTACATCACCCCACTCAAAAAGGCTGCATTTGCAAACTCATAACACTTCTGTACAGGAGTTTAATGTTTCATATACACTGGAGTAACAAGCAGGTTTAGATGAAAGAAAGCTCTGTATTATTCAGCCATCTCAGAGAAATGTATTTCCACTTGAGCAGGCTGCTATTATCATCATAATTCCTGCCTGCATGTGCACTGTTAATACTGTGTTGAGCTCCAATCTGGCTGCAATCAGTTCTTTCATACACTATAAATTTAAATTTTTAGGACTTTTTTATTTTTTTTGCAATGCAGATTAAAGCCAGGGCAAGAACAATACTTGCCACATGAGAGCAGGTTTTGATTTTGCCAAATGGGGAAATAAAGTCACAAAAATAAATAGTAACTGTGTTGTGGATGCAATTCAGGAAATTACTTTTGAAACAAAACATTATTTAGGTGAACAAAGCTTTGATTAGGAGATCTTGCACACCTGAGAAGAAAAAAAAAAGGTGATATTTATCTTCCATTGATTTACTACATATAATATCTTTTAAAAAGTAAAACAATCTTACTGTTCTTTAAATCAGACAATTTAAACTACAATGTTTATTTAGTCTGACTTTCTTTACAGGCAATTCAGATTTATCCTGTTAAAATCAGTCAGACACAAACAGAACATTTCTAGTTGTTGCAATAAATATAAAAATTTACAGAAAATCAGGATTTTACTTTTCAGCAATGCAAGCAGATACAGGCAACAGGAGAAGCCAACTCACTCTTTAGTCAGTCTTAGAAATAAAATTTCTCTGGGGTCTGTGAATCTTTTGTTGTTTCACATAACCTTAAAATCTGATCAAAGTTAAATGAATATCAAGAATTATAATCCAGCTTCCATGAAGAGAGGAATGCCTTTTAAATAAAACCTACATCATGCCAACAATCTCCAGCTGAAAAATAAAAGCCAAAATACATGGTTTTAAAGGAACAAAGTACACCATTTGGGCAGACTTCAAACCAAACAACTATATTTCCTACAGACAACCTGGATTTCATTGACTCAGTTAGTGGTATGGAGTTTTGCACTCAGTTACAACCAAGCAGAATCTTGTGTATCATCATTTCAGTACCCAAAACCTGAAGACACTTGTATGTGACAGGAGTTGCTTGTATGGGTATTTTCTCCATCACACATGGGAACATCACAAAACTATTAAAACTAGAAAAGTTTTATTGACTGGGCTTAGAAACAGCTATGCACTTCCAAGTTTCTTTGAAGTCAGTAATATTTCTCAAATGCATAAAAGATGCAAGACTGGAACCCAAACCTTTTTCAAATACCCTGGTAAAAAAATCTCCCTCAAAAACTCTCATATGTCCTTTATTTTTTTTCCCCATTCTGCTTGCTGTCATCAACTAAACTGCTTTCCTACTTATTACACAGTTGGCTGAACAACAAATGATCTACTTTTGATTACTTTGAGATTTTTCAAGACCCATTATAGTCTGCAGCTGATGTGGCTAGTTTTAAATCCAGTTCCAACTAGTAACAATGAGCTATCCTTCATCATGAACTAACTGCTGCAGTAACAGGTATTTACAAGATTATGCAAGTTAAACTTATTTTAAATACCAAGTTCCTTGGTGAGGGGGGAGTGGAGGGAAAAGACAGTCAAATATTAACATTTTCACAGCAACTGTGCACAAATTCAATGCACAATTCAAAAAATTAAATCTCCTCTCAACTCTTCCATTTACACATAGCTCACAGGTATCCCATTTTACTTCACAGGCAAATTGACAGGATAATGAATAACAACAACTTCATGAAAATTTGTCAGTACCTGAATTTGTCAGTACCTGAAAATAATATAGCTTAAATAAATAAAAAAAGGATTTTGTATAAATGCTCTCAGACTTGAGAAATCACAAGACAGCTTACCAGGACGACCTATATTCTCAGGGATTATGTTTCCCAGCAAGGGAATGAAGCTGGACAAAGGGACCAAGGTGTCCACAGGGTCCACAGATAAAGATGTTTTAAGGAATATCTGTAATAGACCTCCTATCTCACAGACTCTGCAACCCATAATAGGTCAAGAAACCCATGTGATGAAAACTGATTTTCCTTTGAGCACTTTTTAAAAGAATCTGACTTTTATAAGTTCTTCAAGTTTGAACATCAATGGCAGTTTCTTACCACTTTCCACATTCATTCAGTGCCCGCCAACCAGCCATGCGATAAACCTGAGCAAGAGCTAATGATTTGTATACTTTAATTTGACTGTATAACTTTCTCAGAACTAATTGCCTTATTGAACTACAAGGGTAAAAAGGCAAGTCAGAGCAAGTTAGCAGTTCCCAAGCCATATATTAAAAGTGCCATTTTAGAGGCATTTCAATCCTGATTTTTAAGATCAACCAAATAAACTTCTACTAAAAAACCTTTTTCATAGCTGCAATGCCAACAAAACAAGAAATTTCTGCTTTAATTAGACTTTCTAAAAAACTTTGTTTCCCTGAATGCTGATCCAGCAACACCAAATGCATCATTCTTGAGTACTCTCAGAGTGGGAGACTAGATGAAGGGATGTTTATCAGCTTATATTGTTTACAGAAATATCTTTTTAAGAGTTAAAGACAGCTTCATCTTCTTTGACACTGTGAAGAAGATTTGTTTGCAATATTTTTCTCTGATGATTCTGTGACATTAAAAGTGCAAAATACACTAAATCCAGAAAAACTTCTAGTCTCATTAATTATTTTTTCTTCAAGATTTTGATTCATTATGTGCAAACATTAATTTGGAATTGAAGGGAAATTCATTTTACTCAAGAATTTTATTGTAAGAATATACAGATGAACACCCTGAATGTTGCATCATCAGTCTTACAAGGCCACAAAAGGCTTTTAAGAAAGCTTGCCACATACAATAAATCAGCATTTGTCCTGTAAAATCAACAAAATACCATTTTTTGACATCAGCAAACCATGCATCTTTACAGAAACCTGTTCTTGCCCGTTGATTTCAAGATGAAAGCTCTAGAAAAATAATTTTATAATATTTACATTTTTTTTTACTTTGTAATAGCAGAAACTACAAATTACTCCTACATCAGCCTCCAAGTGGTAATCCAGTACTCATAGAATATTCATAAGTTATGACTTAATCAGAAGTGGAGCTGTTTTTTCAACTCAGCTTAATACTATGGGTCTTCCAAGAAGAACTAGTCTTGTTTTGCAATTCAAGAACTTTTTGATATACCAACATCTGCCTTTCTGCTACACTGAGGATACGGAGTTCATTTAAATACCTTTAAAAGTCCAAAGCATGGTAATAAAACTGAGGTAAGTAGTCTTTGTTTAATGGTGTCAGAGTAGTATTTTACAGCTGGATCAATCACACCAGTAAAATGTATCATAGCCAGGATTTATTAGAATTGTAATTTCACAGTGCAACTGCCCAGAGGAGTCAAACTCAGACAAAAATTGCTGTTTTTATAGAAAACCACTGCTGTGCATTTTATTTCTGTAGAACTACCAGTGTAGGAAGCACAAGGTCATAAATCAAATCTTAGTGTCTTGTACATCAATCCTACACCTCATTGCTACACTGCTCTTTCCTCAGTTCTGGATCATTGCCATACATTTAATGGAAAGGGGGAGGAGGAGGCAGCGGTGTAGGGCGTGGGAAGGAAAGGCTATCATACATGTGGGTCCTGGAAAGACTGAAAGGCACACTAGAGTAAATGTACCTAGCTGTCAGGATGTATATGAGCTAGAAAATCATAACATAAGCACTCACTATCCTTATAAAATGCTATATTAGCTACAAATAGCACAGATTCTGCAAAGGAGAAAGATAAAAACAGCAATTTCAATGCCGATTTAATTAGATAGACTTCTTTTCTTACTGAGATCCCATCAAACTACTCTGTAGAGCAGCTGGTTTTAGACTAAACAGACTAAGAACAAGGTAGATTAGCTAAAAGAACATCCTCTATTCCATTCAACTTGAAGCCAAGAAATGAATAGTCATAGAGGTTCACCTAAGAAGACTGGATTGGAGTCAGTGTTCACCAGCTACGGGAATCTTCCCCATATTTGCCAGCCAAGGGTATGTTTCCACACTTACCAACCCAATTGCTTGGATTATATCTCTAAACTGTGCCTTGGATTATATCTCTAAACTGTGTAATAATCCCAAGAAGCTCTTAGTCCTAGAACTTCTGATAATTGCACAAAAAACCCACCCATAAATAATGACAGGATTTTTAACATCACAAAAAGGTGTGAATATATTCTATACTCTGGCAAGGAAAGTTGATGTACTTGTTTGCTTTAATATGGTACTTGACAGATTTAATGCACAATGCTTGAAATGCAAACGAAATGTATCAATGATCAAATTATACTGAACACTGGTACTGACTTTCAGGAATATTTCTACAGGTCCTATTTAAAGTAATTCTGAAAAAATGTATGAAGTAAACGATTGCTAAAATCACTAAGGTCCTTCATATGCTTTTCTTTTGTGTTTTCTTTACTTGTGCTGACTCGTTTCAAGTAAGCACACCAAGTCAGCTCTAATAACTCACTGACTTCAAGCAATCTCTATTAACCAAATCCTTTCTCACAGAGCAGTAATTTACATTCAGTTTGCATAGCCCTAGATGCCTTCTCTCTCTCAAACCCTCTAGGGAAAACAGAAGAAAGGCCCCTTAGGGGAAACTTTTCAAATCAAATTAGTGAAACTGAGCATGGGTCAGGAGAGGAAAGATATGTATTTGTTGAAACCTCAACAGCACTATGACTGAAGAAGAAATGATTCAGAGTGCAGCTCAGCTGGTCTGTTTCCAAAGTGAAATTGTTCTAGGAGGATAAAAACTAAGGCATCCCCTCCTCCTCCTTCATTTTTCCTCCTGTTTGTCCATTTACAAACCAAATACAAAGTTAACTCTTCCAACAACACTAACATCCTATCCAAACCTCCTGTCACTGACAAAAGACACCCTGTGATCATTATCCTAACAGTTCTGCTTTCTAATTAAAGAGCAAACTAGGCATCTGCTTAATCTATGCTTTATTGGAAAACATCAAAGTAAAACCCACTGTTTTAATCTTTAAAATTACTTTTAAGCAGGGTCTAGAAATCCTGCAGAAGCTTCTTACCAATTCTACACCTCAAGTAAGCATTTCTTAGTAAGTAATAAAGCTGCTTCTTCCAGAGTTGGGAGGTAACACCATATTAATAAGGAATTGTTGAGCTATGATTTTTAAACAACTTAGGTAGGCCAGCACATAGATCTGTTCAAAGCAAAACAACCAGAAAAAGCAAGAAAAATTAACCTCTTCACCAATTACTTTATCTATTCTTGGAGCAGGGTAGGAGAGTTCTGATTCTCGTGTCTAGCAGATAAACTTATAAATTAGCAAATGCCCTGTACAGTTTAGCATGCTCCTGCCTAAGAATGATAAATCCCTCCAAGTTTGGCCTTACAGAGTGGCCAAAACAGGGGAAACAGCTTTTGCCCAGACAGTTCCAGACTCCCCAGGGTTACAAATCACTGTTTCAGAAATTCAAACTCCAGCTCTGCAGAACAGCAGACAGCAAAAGTTCTTAGAAGATATAGTTTAGAACATGTTTTTCCAGTGCTCCTCCCAACAAGATGATGATCGGAATCAGTCAGATGCATCCTCACATATAAAATATGTGCTTTGTCCAATACCCTGAAAATATTCCTGTTTAAAAATAAGTTCTTGAAAACACAGACTTCAAGTAACTTTTAAGAAATAAAAGGTGGAGGAAAACAATATCATAGGAGTGCTGGGGGAAAGACAGAAGCCTGGGGGAAAGACAGAAGGTTAGGCAGAGGAAAGTTACCAAGACAAAGGAATTGGTACAGATGGAATTGGTTACCAAGACAGAAAGAACACAGATGATAGTTTTTACTAAAAACTGTTTTTGTTTAATCTAAACAAAGAGCTGCAATCAATTTGTATTGGCTTGTATCCTACATCCATTTAATGATACTCCCATAAATGTTACTCACCTGCCTTAAATCCAAGGTGATGGTGACCCAGTGGTATTGCCTTCCATTCTGAATGCTGGGACTCTGCCACCAGTTATTGGTACCATCGATGGCACTGGAAATTGGGTGCTGCTCTGTTTCAAAGCAAAAAAATTAAACATCTCTTGAAAATAAATCTCACTGAGCTCTTCTGACCCAGCACATTTGTTTCACACAAAGAACAATCTCTTCCTGTCATAAAGAAGTAAAGGCTGAAATCTGCCCCCAGACAAAAAGGTTGTCACTGGATCTTACAGTGCTCAGTGGTGATACATGGCGCTCACACTTTGTCAGCCTTTTGCTCCAAGGTAATTGCACTCACAGAGTAGACAGACTAAAACCAAAACATATTTGACTCCAATACACTCTGTATTCAAGGGGAAGGGTTAAAAAAAGACACAAACTCATGAAACAAACAAAATCCAAAACATGTGAAGCTTGCCTTTGGGATTGGCACTGTGACTGTCACAAACGCGGCACTGGGCGTTGCGTAGGGGCCGTCCAGGGACGTGCTCCACCAGTTTGCAGAACATCTCCGGTCCCTTCTCTCCACAGGTGGCATTGGTGGAGATGTGAGCATTGCTGGCCAGGTTCAAAATGGCAGGAAACAGGCCTTGAAAGAAATAAGGTTTATCAGCCACATTGTAAGGCATGCAAAGTTGACACCCTGACAGCAGTATCCCTGTTATTTCACTCCACATTTGGATGCTTTATACTGAGGAACACAGGAGTTTGCCAACCAACTCTCCCAGTTACTAAACCTTCCCTTGCACAGTGAATTGATCAAACCCTGGGGGACAACTGGCCCACTGTCAGAATCAAAGAGGGCGTATAGAGCACACACTCAGCTGGTGTGGAAATCAGCATTTTACACAAGCTCTTTGCAGCAGCAGCACCACTGGCCTGAACAGGACACACCAGACTTGAAAAATTTAAGGACTGAACTTTAGAACTTTGCTACAGGCTTCTTCTGCAGTCTCTGTAAAGTCTAAGGGATATTTTGCTTGCCACTTATTAATCTTTATACAAACACTTCAGTGTACTTTCAAATAGTTTTGCTTTTCTGCACTGGAATAATGTAACAACAGACTAAATTTCAAGATTACAGTTACCAGACCAGAAATCCTGCTCTTTTTCGAAAAGGAGTAATGTTTTACTTTGGTTTGGAGGCTGCTGATAAAATTTCTAGAATACTGTCTGTGACAGAAGTTAAGCACAGTTTCTCAATCAGCTTCCAGCTGTCCCTCATGAGCTAAAAACTTTTATTTCTTGCATGGTTATGGTGTAACAAAGATACTCCATTTCCACTCATAAGTAACTCTGAAAAAGAAGCAATTTTGGAAAGAGGAGTCCTGTCTTTAGAGATTAAATCCAGTGGGCTAAAATCAAATCTAGAGAGTAGGTATGGCACATGAAAAATGCCACAAGAATTGCTTGTGTTGCAATAGTACGGTATTACAATCATTTGGCTTCTGTTAAAAGGAAATCTGAAAAAACCAAAAATCAAGCCAGATTTGTGAAAACATATTCCTATTCCACTAGTAAAACTGCATGAATTCTCTTACTTCATTATACACAATATACATCAAAAGAGACTGCAATATTAAAGTTTTGCTTTCCTTAGCTGCCTATACATATAAATATCTCAAAGGCGGGTGCCAAGAGGAGGGTTCCAAGCTCTTTTCAGCACTCTTCAGCAACAGGACAAGGAGTGATGGCCATAGACTAAAACAGAAGTTTCACCTCAGCATAAGGAAGAACTTCTTCACACTGAGGGTGGCAGTGCAATGAACAGGCTGCCCAGAGGGGTTATGGAGTCTCCCTCTGGAGACACACAAAACCCACCTGAACAAGTTCCTGTGTTATATGTTCATGGTGACCCTGCCTTGGCAGTGTCATTGGACCAAATGGCCTCCAAAAGTCCCTTCCAACCCTAACAATTCTGTGATTCAACAAGGCTACATTCAATATTCCTTTCAAGCACCTTTGGCCAGTAATTGTATTACCTTAGAAACCCTGGAGACAAGTTTGTGTTATTTAAGACTTGCCTTCAGCTACTGAAAATTTGGCTAAATTCTAACCCTCTGCACCACTGTATGAATAACTAACTGTGTATTTTCAATTGTGCTATACTTGAAATTTAATAGGAGAGAGATGGAGCTTTGTATTTTTTTGAATCCCGACTTCATTTATGTTAAATCCAGACTAGGTCAGATGCCTTGTTCTCATTACACCTAAATCTGATGCAGATGAGGATGCTGAAGACATCCTAATGACTACTCTAGTGAGGCTCTTCTGCCGGTAAGATATTTTCTGCACAGGCTTCTCTCACCTTGTGGAGTATGTGCGCAGTGCATCTCCAGATGTAAAGCTGGAGCCAAAGAAAAAATGCTGCCTCTGTTTTCCTACTCCACAAGAATGCTCAGTGGTTGAAGAGGGTACCTTTTTTAACACTGCTCTCCAATGATATGAAATCTTTCTTATTCACTATTAATTATTGTTCATGCAGGGGTCTACCAGCCTGTCTTCAAGAGCTATCCATTACTTCCCAGGTCACCCATGACCTTCAGTCACATTATACAATAGCCCTGCCATTTCTTTCCATTTGCTACAGTGAAATAATTTGTCTCCAACAACCGCCAGTCAACAGACTTGTGCCAAAGGAATAGCAACACTATTTTCTGGGTCCCACAGACATAAAAATAGAGCACTTCAATCCAAGTGAGTTGCACTGGAGATTTGCCCCAGGACACAAATGAAAACCAAGAGGTTGTTAGCATTGTCCCGCAAAGTACTGCATCTCTTCAAATCCTAGTTGAATATGTTCACCTCTGAATCTCTTTCCCACAATTCAATTTTAAGGCAAACTGCAGAGGTGCAGCCACTGATTTCAGGAAAGATCAAGAATAGTGTCGGAGATGATTTACTAGGAAACAATAAGCATCTGTAACAAATGAAATTGAAAAAACATAAATTTCAAATAAATTAGTTGCATCTTCAAAGAACATTGCTCCCCTTGATTCTTTTACTAAGGAGAGCCAGGTACTTAGAGTCAGGAATTCAAAAGCTCTTAGATGCTGCTCTGCCAACCTCCCTTCTCCCTCATTTCTTCACCCTCCCCCAGCCCCCAAAAAAACAGGAAACCAAGCATCTGCTAAGATATTTTTATGCCTTGTAGGAAGCAGTAGGTATGATAAAGATGATCAACCAAAGAATCAGTCACTTAAGTGAGCCATTTATAGATAAACAGGGGCCTGTCATCATATCTTGGTGTTTAATGCAAGTGGCTGTAACTGACATAAAACTCCATCAGAAGATAATAGATTTCATTAAACTGAAACTTTAGCAATGATATTTGCATTTTTAAGGCCATCACAATATCATTTAGTCTTTAGGAAAGGACCTCTGAGACCATCAAGTCTAACCTCTAACTGATTACCACATTGTGGACCATGACACCAAGTGCCACACAGAATGAATACCTTGAATACCTCCAGGGACAGTGACTCCACCACTTCCCTGGGCTGTTCATTTCCCATGTTTAACAACTATTCCCATGAAGAAATTCTGATCCTGAGGTCAAACCTGAATCTCCCCAGGCACAGCTTAAGGGTATGTCCCTTCATTCTATTACTTGTTGCCTGGGAGAATAGATCCTCACCTGGCAACACCCTCCTTTTCAGGTAGTTACAGAGAGTGATAAAGCCCCTCCTGAGCCTCCTTTCCTCCAGGCTAAACAACCCCAGCCCTCTCAGTCCCTCCTCATAGGACTTATCCTCTAGACCCTTCACTCATTTAACTTTCAAGGTTTTCTATCTAAAGTACAGCACAAATGATAGATTAAACTGGATTTATTAAATTATTCCCACTAGAAAGCAAGGCAAGTGCTCCATGCAAAAGCATGGGAATTACTGCTCAGCATTTTGCAAGAGACTACGGTGGTCCTGAGAAAGGCTGGAAGAATTTTTAAACTAAACTCATTTACTTCTAACTGCTGGCCAGCTCTTTTCATGGTAAGGTGAACTCTTTCATTATTTTCCAGCTACTCAGATGCTCATTTGCCTCAAACCAGAGATTTGCGCACACCCCAATGCCAGAAAATGAAGTGTGTAGATGTTAATTTGACCTTGAGAAAGAATAACAATTGGTTCACTACCGCTCAGCACAAAAAGCTAAGCACAATGTTTTCATTAGAAGTTCAAACAAGTTGCTCTCATTTGTAAGGACTTGGTTTTAGCCAGATGCATGACTAAAACTCAATAAGGGAGAACTGAAAATATGAGTGGGTATTGTCAGAATTATGTCATTCAGAGCTTTCCTAGAGAGACAAAAGACCTCAAGCTCAGAGGAAATGGAGGGAATTACATTCCTACTAAGGCGACCTGCAATGTGGACAGTGCAGAATTTGTCGCATCCACATTCTACATTAATCAATCCGTCAAGAAATGACAAGTAATTATGAAGTTAGAGGGATTTGTTGTACAGCTAGCAGGCAGACCTTATGGTGAAGGACATAGCATCAGCGTTTCAGCAAAACTTAGGAAAAAGTCCTGCTCATAATGAAGCCAGTTGTAACATTTTCAAATGATGAACAGTTGGTCAGCATGCAGAATGCCAGGGGAAAAGAAGACAGGCAAAAAGCTTTAAGGTGGTTGAGGCAATTTCTATTTTATGTGCTTCAATATGCCTATTGACTTGGATTCCTCAAAGTAACAGGGACAGGTGGAGCATGCAGCTTATTGGTGGAGATACAAAGTACTGATAATTCATGCAGGTATTGCTTAAGTAAAAGACAACTCTAGCCAGGACAGCTATCCTTCTATTGTAAAGTTAATGGTCAAGCATACAGCCTACATTTCTTTGGGAATTATTCTACTTTAAACCAGATTATACAGAAGTCCTCAGAAGCTCCTCGTTGCTGATGTAAATATCACCATCTTTCCTGGGGACTCAAGTTAATTCTTTGTGGGTTTGTAAGCTTTATCTTTGTTACATATATAGAAGTTCTCACCATTTCAAGGATTTGGGACATTTGCAGGATTCTGGTAATTCTAACTGCCGTCAACGCATATTTCTGGCTTCATTCTGGATACACCTGATTTACAGCACACAAGCAGATCACAGCAATTATAATCATTCCATAGTACTGTGCAATGAGTCTGACATATCTAGGCTTACTGGGCATTTTGTCCAGCTCAGATATCATGTCCATGTAGAGCAGCATCAGTGCAGTCTACTCTCCATGCTCCACAGATCCATCATTAAATGCAAATATGGAAATCATATGCATTTGTGTGCCATCTATCGAAGGCTTTTTAGACATTCTTTTTTCCCTTCTATTTAAGTTTTCTCGATGTAGGATCTTTGGCTGCATTTTATACAGCTATATCTGAACGAAACTCCAATTGCATTTTCTGATTAATGATTTTGTTCAATCAGAAAACTAATAATATTTAATCACTGGGTTTTGGGTAGAAGATAAGTGGATTTGTGCATTTTGGCAAAACACATGCATGATCTGTGGTTTTGACCATGTTTAACTGTATGAATCCTCACAGTGTGACAGGGTAAAACTACTTATTACAAACGGTATGTGAAGGAAGACAGTCCCAAGAATAAAAATCTTCCCTGAAGAGGCATAGCTGATTAAAATCATTTCTTTTACAAACTGCTGCACAAACAGAAGCATGCACATGAGAGTTCTATTCTACATGGGCTTCACTACACCACCAAATATATTCAAAAGCACAATAAAGATAATACATTTTGGTATGAAGGTCAACGCAGTAAGGATGGCAAAACTCTTACAGAAATACCACGTTTAAGACAGCTTCTTCCTGAATCCAGATTCACTGATCTGTCTGATATTTCTAGAAAGCTAACTAAATTAGGGAGGTGTTTCTTGGGGTTCTTTTTAAAAGAAGACAAACTAATGGGAAATGAACACAAAAGATTATATGAAGCAAGCCAAGGACTGAGTTCAGAAAGTTTTCTGGATTGCTCATCAGTGTATACAATGAGGACTCTAAACCAGACTTCAGTGAGCAACATCGAGACATTCAGCGATGCCAACAGCCTGATTGCTCTCCAAGTATTTTGGCTTTTTTTGTGCTGAGTGTAATAAAGCAGTAATTTGCAAGTGAACAAAGTAGATCTGACTTAAAAACATAAAGAGCTGATGTGTTCAGTAACAATGAGCTTTTATTGTGTAATTTTTCAGAACACAGAAATACTTGAAGGGGTCTAATCTCATTTGCAAGTTAGCATTTTTTAAAAATGTAAAGGCAATCAGCAGCTCATAACAAGCTGGGAATGATGAAGTTTGCTCACAAGCAACGGATTCTCCCTTCACTGAAAACATACACAGAGTACACAGTTCAGAATAGTTTGATGCACTTCAGGAGAACCAAATAGACTAAAGACAAAATGTAATAAAATGTCACAGTATTAGAATGTATAGAATATGTAATAGCATTACACACAGAAGTTGAGGTCACATTCTTGGTAACATTCTCAGACTGTTTTCAATAGCACAGATTTAATTTAGTTGTTCTGTTTTATTCAAGTTTTGGATTAAATGAGTTTACTAAATAAAAACCCTGGAACTATGAGGCTTGGGTTCAGATTCCTAGCCTGCTCAATAGATTTACCCTCATTATATTTTACCAACAAGTGCCCCTAGTTTAACCTTCTCTATACACTTTCATCAGAATTCTACCCTGTAATCACATCAAATATCTAGGCTGGTTTCCCTAAAATAAATGGGCTGAAATTGTTAACTTCCAACTACAGGAATTAAGATACTAATTCTCTGTTCTTACAGTCAGCAAGAAATGTGGGTTTACCACTCAACCTGCCTTATAATCCACTTTGTGGAGACATTGCCTAAAGTGTGTTAGCTGCAGCATTAGCCCACTTGAAAAGCTGAAAGCTTCACCACAGTTAGGTACACAGTAAGGTTAGGTAGCAAGCCACTAGTTAAAAATTATTTTGAAACTCATCACTCCTGTTTTTGTAGCTCAACAGAGAGGAGAATTTCTGCTAGCAAAACATCAAGTTTACAGGATTTAACTATGTAATATGTTTAGGGTTTTTTAGCAGAACATCTGTAAATTTTAATTTGTCATATTTAAATAAAACTACTTCAGTATTAAAAGAAACCTCTACCATGACAGAGCATTATCTTTTCCTAAAACCTATTCTCTATTTCTTCTCATGCTATAGAGCAAAGCTAATGAATCAATCACAGAAATACTAGATAGTGAAGATTACATTTATTTAATTTAATCAGCTTTTAATGTAAGAACACACTAAGTTTGTCTGTTCTCAAGAGCTTCCAACGAGGCTATTCCTCAACATCCTTGACAAGTCTATTCTGACATTTTATTACTTTAAAAGTTACAAATTTTCAGTCCTCTTTGCTGCATTCATCATCAGTCATGATCTTGATTACAACTTTTGTTTACCTGAGCTGTTATCACACAGCCTTTTCCAGACTATGTAAACAATCCTCTCAATCTTTCTACAGTCCATCTTCTAAACTTCTTATCCTTTGAGTTCTTGGCAGCTTGCATTTTTCCAACAGTCTGGATCCTCAGACCACATCAGCGCCAACTGGAGTAGAATAACTTCTTAAACTCTTGACAGTTTTGTTAACACACATGAGAATAAGTTTTGTATTTTTTCCAGGTACTGCTGCTCTGCTTGCATTGCACACCAAGGTAAGTAAAAGATCCTGGTCTGTTGAAGCATACTCCACATCAGACCCTGAATGAGTTCAGGTTATCTGTAAAACAGATTACTTTGCAGCCATTTGCTGAACACTCAACCACTTGCTTTCAGAACAGTCTGCTGATTATTTTACAGCTCTGATCCACTCAAGCTTTTGCAAAACTCACTGAAGCAATCCAACTGGAGCCCCAGAAAAAAGGACAACAAAACAAGTTCATTACACCAGTTAATGTGACAAAAAACATTCTGTTTGAACTCCACAAGCTGTTAGAGCACAAACAAGCTACAGAGGACGAAACCTTGCCCCTTCTTCTAAATGCAAAGTCTTCTCTGCCAAATATTTTTTTCTGCAGCTGCTTATGTGCACTCAGCATTATTAATGAGGGCCATAATGCAGACAGGCTACTACAGCAAAAGCATTTTACCTACTGTGGTCTCCTTTAGGCTAGATGATGTGCTAATTAGTATTGTGTGCTCAGAAATGTATTGAAAATAATTACAACGCTGCAAATTAATAAAGTTAATAAAGTCATAACACTACAGATTAATAAAATTCCATGAAACTCAGACTGGAACCAAAGTAAGCAAAAGTTTTCTCAGTCAAGAATGAACACCAGCTGCACTTTTCTCCCACAACTAGTTTCCTCAATATAGTTTGTGAAGGTTAAGGAGCAAGTGTCTGGCATAACTTACATGTCTTCCTTAAAATTCCCAAGCACCAGCATATAGCCAGGCTGATGGGCCCAATCTAACAGAATTTGAACAAGGTTTTAAAAAAGTGCTTTTTCTTTTCCAAAGGAAAACCTGGGTTCTAAAAAAAAACTATTTAAATTTCAAAGTGTATGAAGCATGCTATATACAAAATTATTGGAAAACTAAGGAGAGAATAAGGCTGCAAAGACATGGTCAGGGTGCAGATGCTTGAAACTGAAGAAGTTCAAGTTTTCAGCCCCAACCAGACATTCCTATAAATGTGCTTCCTTGTTTCCCAAAGGAGTGCACATCATCTTTGACAGCCTGAGCAGAGAAAACACTGATGAATTCAATACGTTTCATAGATTACATCCCAACCCTGAATGTGGTTCCCAGTATTATGGCTTGGTCCTTTCACAGATTTCAGGGATTTGAGGAAAAAAAAATTAGTTCCTGGGGAAAAATAAAAAAATCTATCACAGGTATTTCTAATCCTTCAATGTTGACAGTAACTTACTGCTTATTTCGATCAGCACAAACTAAGGGGTAGTGGAATAAAAAAAAACTAGATTTCATGCTAGTTTTCAGCATCAGACAGTACAACTTGATATGAAAGGTAAGTCATTTTGAGTATTCTATCATGCATTTCCAAACTATAATCAATATTTCTTCTGTCAAGTCATGTCTTGCAAGTATTGATTTTTTGTATGCTGTTGGCCAGTTCAAGAATCTGCCCAGAAATTGTCACAGCATTTACACCAAAGCAAAAGAGCCACAAGTTGACAGATGGGCAGGCTGCCAAGGAACAACAAACCTGCCAGACCATGAAATTAGTTCTTTCTTGTTCACCCAAAGCTTTTTCCACACGTTGAGGAGTCTGCATCATTGTGCTTGTTGGTTTGGGGGTTGTTCTTTCTTTTACCGGTACACTAGCTTTTTTTCTGAAGTCATCAGTTGGGAACAATCTTTGCTCAAACCTGAAGTAAATACAAGCCACAGCTATTAAAGACTTCAGTGTCTTGTCAGTTTTGCTTATATGCTGCCTAAGACATAGTATTAGCTTAGAGCAACATAACAGAAGCACTGGCAGTGTGACTGGCATGTCAAAGACTAGGGACCTCAGTCACTTGTCACTTATGATGTGCCCCAATACCAACAAAACAAAACATTTTTGTTCCTACTGATGTAGGATCCATAGCAGACTTCCCTCATGCCTCCTTAATATGATTCCTTAAATAATATCTCCCCCTGAACTTCTTTTCTATCACCAGTTTTCAACCTGAAGCAACTGTCTAGTGAATGAAAATCCTCTTGGGTTTAATCCTAATTAAATTCGCCTGTATAAATGTGCAGCTTCAGTCTGCACACCAAATCATTCATTATAAGAAAAAGGAACTTATGATCCAAGTATCTATTAGCTGTCTTCTGATTCTAAACTTCCATTTATCACTAGCAAACTCTGGGAGACCTGAGCTTGAGAAGAATTTTAAAGGCTTAGAGGTCCCACTCGCTTTGGTACTGTAACTCAGTACCACAACCAAACAAAAAGTTACTGCTTTTTGCCCTGTGCAAACACTAAGAAGGTTAAAACAGTCAGAAATGCCCTTGAGACAGTTGGCATCACCTTGTGATCATAAATGAAGTAGGTGCACTACAAAGGAAGTCTGAAATGTATTTTTCACTTAGTGAAAGTTTGTTAATAACTACCTGTACACAAATCCAAACTTTATTTCATTTTCTTAATTAAAAAAAAAAAAGATTTGTCACTTCCTTAATGTTAGAAATTGCAGCTGTGTTAGATGAAGCTAAATTTCTATTTAAATTAAGTAGAATTTTTCCATTTATTAACAAAAACTATTTCAAGTTCAAGAGGTTTTGGCATCTCAGAACTACCAGCTCTCCTGTTTTCAGGCACAGAAGAAAAATGTTTTCATTCCAACAGGCACAAAACCATTATCAGGGCATATACAGCCCTGTATCAGTGCCAGATCTTCCTGGGTAGAAGGAAGCACATTTCCTCCGGCTTGAATGGACTTGAAAGGATTTGCAACTGTGTAACCCCAAGGACATGCAAAGCTTGGTCATTCCCCGATCTCTACTGACAAGATTTAGCAATCTCTAATTTTCAAGATTAATTGGGAAAAACCTATTGGGGTATTTTTTGCAATTTTTTAAAATTTTATTTCAGTAGTAACCAACTGTTTGACATGATAGAGGTAGCTTTCTGCTCTTTGTAAAAAGTAAAATATATCTTGCTACTATTTTTTTCCTAGGCGTTTTACTCTAGGCAACAAAGTAAAACTGCAAATCACCATGCTTTGTTTGGTCTTGCATCTGCTGGTCTCCAGGCACACAGTTTAACAAATGTACAGGGCACAAACTGCAACTATTGAAAAAAATTCATACCGAGTCAATTGTTGCACATTTTTTATGCTTCAAACTCTCACCACGTGCAAATTCTTATTTCATTATTTGAAATGAAATTCAAAAGCATTTGTATCACTTGGGTTAAATTCCTGAAAAAGTGTAATTTTAAGTACCCAAAAAACAAGGAGGAAACAGAAAACAATATTTTAACAAGTTCTCTTCTGAACTGCCATTAATACTCAAGAACTCAGCCAGTCGCATGGAATTTTAATCAAGTGTTCTGAAAGTATTTTGCCTTTGGCCTGAAAACAAGAATGATGCATTTCAGCCCAAAGCACAATTTTTAAGGAAAATTCTTACATACTGAGAGTTCAAGTAGTTTAATTTAAAATTCAGCAATGTTTTCAGTGACACTAAAATAATAGCAAGGCACAGTTGGATCCTGCCTGAAACACCCCAAACATTTTTTGCTGATGACTGTGGGAAACAGAGCAACAAGGGTAGAGCTGCAGAGTGGGCAGCTTATTTCCCATTGTCCTTAAGAACTGAAAAGATAAGGGGGGCTGCTCAAATTTTAGAGAGATTGTATCATCTGTCAATACTCTGTGGTATACAAAAAGGGTTTCCCTCCTTGGGGCAAACGTCCTGACCTCTTCCCTGCCACTGTACCACCAAGAATCCCTTTCTGACCCTCTTTCCCTATCACTCCTGCAGGGCTCTCAGCCTACCAGAAACAGCCAAACTTGGATGTGTCTATTACCACTATTAGCCATGGCAGCACAGCAACAAGCAGATCTTTCCACCAAGTACCCACAGCAAAGTTTCTGAGCAACCTGACACATCACAGGAGCTGAACACCAGCATGGAAACCTCTGACCCACACCAAGATACCCACTGAACACAGCTGTACATCAGCAGCTGTGTTTGGTACCTCTTGCTTCATTGCTGCCTTTAGGTCACATCCTACTGCTGATCACTGTGGAAAGATACTCAATTCCTCTGGAAGTTCCCCATCCCATCACACACATCTCTTTCTCATTGCCTGCCAAGGGTTGCCTCCACCACACCACTGAAAACCTGCACTGCACTTTGAAGAATCATTTCTTCAATTAGAAATATTCCCATTACAATGTTATCAAATGTGCATAAACCAAGCTGTCCCCAGTGTGACCACTCCCAAGTAAAGTGTGGTCATCCAAGGACGGACTGCGCATTTGCTGCATGCCTTTAGAATTGATGAACTTGCTCTGGAGAACATTGGCACACTGTAAACCAACTTCAAGGAAGATGAATTGGGATAGGTCTGGAAATTACTTAATTCCTGCAACTTTTAGTTTAAAATTCATGTTTACATCTAAAGACAGCTTTAGTATCAAGCTCACATTTTTGCATTAGCAAAAAAATGTGTGGTTCCTAAAATTCTAATCAAGTTGTAGTGAGATTTATTGATAATATCTAAATAACCTAGCTACATATAAAAAAAAAAACAAACACAGAGACACTTAGCAGATTTGCTTTCCATCTATACAAACATTTTCTTTATGCTGTAAGAGCTATATTATCAATTTAACTACTCTGACAATTAAAAGAGACACACAAAATGAATGCATTAGTTAGCAGCTACTGAGGGAATGAAGAACTGTGAGTAGATGTAATGTAAAATCACAGCAACTGTCCCCAAGCCAGTGAAGCAGATTTAATCCTTCAGTTTGCCATCAAATTTTTTATCTCTTCAGCATATTTTAAAGGGCGCTTTCTAGTTGAAGGCATTGAGCACACATTTCAGAGACTACAAGCTAAAGTAAATAAATAGAATCCTAGAAATTTCAACAGCATATATTTCACAACCCTAATTTAAACCAGGGTATCCACAGATCTTGACAATTCAAAGAACCTTCACATCAAACTTCTGTTATCTAGCCCTTCTCAGCCAATAAAGTAGAAACAGCCTAATCTTCAGAGGCATTGGCACAATGTTACAAGCCTTTTCTGCCTTCCTGTCCTATGCACAAAAGACAGCACAGCAAAGGAAAGTAAAATATATGAACGGTGAGGCATGGAGAATAGCATAACACACTTTAGCTATTCATGCATTTGAATAAAACCAGACAGGAAAATGCAGTGGAATCTCTGCCATAGTTTTATCAGTAGTGGAGCACTTTCAGGAGCTGGATTTCTCACTTCTGTAAAGAGCCAGAAACAGAGAAGATGGAATTCAGTTAACTGGTTTTTAAAGTACAAGCCCACTGCTGGTGCTAGACTCTCCCAATTCACTCACTGTCTAGATAGCCCTAAGTGGATCAGGAGTCCCCCAAGGAGTCAGTGAAGCCTGGCTGCACACCATCCAGCCTGGCAGCAGCTCTGCCTGGGTAGGGAGCATCAGAAGCGGAGTCAGGCTCCCCAGCCTGCCCAACACCTTGTGTGCTTCCTGCAAATCTCACTCTGCCAGCATCCTCAAAAAAATAAGGGATAACTTGGATCCCTGCTTCAATGCTCCCCAGCAAGGCTGCACCCAGCCACAATCAAATTGCACTGGATGTCTCAGTTGCTACTGGGCTTTTTTCCTCTCCTTCCCACACAAATATTTCTTTACACACATCTTTGGGTTTTGTGACAGAAGGCAAAATTCCAGTCATGCTTTCAAAAAACCTGATAAAAGCAATCAATACTTATCTAAGTTACCATCAATGACAGCCCCAATTCACATTTATGCTCAATGACTGAATTCCAATGTTTTTTACAGTCAGTGAGACCTACCCCACTGATTTGCAGAGTTAGGATTTTGCTATTAAAAACTTCTTGCTTCATCAGGTCCACAAGAAAAAATACTAATCAAAGAACTAAATCAAGGCTAGAGAAGTTGTTTTGAATTACCTGCACAGATTCTGCACTGTCCTCTCACACTCTCAGCAAATAAAAGTTATGGAAATACAGTTAACAAGGTAATGGACATCAGCCTATTTTCAAGGTCATTTTTGAGCAAACAGCAATAAAAAATGCAGGCAGAGCCAAGGAGAAAAAACAAGTTTCCACTTTGGAAAGACCATTTCTTAAACTTAAAGCTTTTTAAGCTTTATTTTCATGCGGGAATCAAGATGGGGGTTGAGTCCCGCAGCACAATAAATGAGTTCACAGAAAGGAATTACATTATGCTTGCAAAACAACTTTCAAATCTGAATCTTTAATCTAAAAGAATTGGTTAGGGAATATCTCTGACAGAGTTGTTACTGTATCGAATGACAGTTCAAAAAAAAAAAATCAGCAAAAGCTAACAAGTTAAAGATGACAAAACAGAAGGAATTTATTGCTGAAGGCTGACATCTACTCTGCTTACACAAAGCAGCAGTGGGATCTTCTCGGCCTTTGCCTGGTGGGAAAAGCCCAGAAATGACAAGGAAAAAACCAACCGTGTCAGCCCATCGACCCACATTAGCTGCTGCCTTACAAAGCCTGCCAAGTCGAACTTGTGGAAAGGACAGTGGGTGAAAATGCCTGCCATGAATCCACCTCCTTTCCAATGGCTCTCTGAGCTCACATGGCCACTAGAACAGTTGTGATTTTCCAGAGATACTTAAAAGGAAATAAAAAGAAAAAATCAGGTTTTCAGGTAAAAGCTAAGCATTCTGTCTCTATGTTTTGCCCTGCACTTCTTAGGAATTGGAACTGCTGCTTCACATCAGAAAGAAAAGTTAAAATTATGTGCATCTATAATATTTGCTATTAGAATACTGAGAGTTAGTTTCTAGTCTTAAAATTTTATGTTTTCCTATTTTCAGATTGTTATTTATCTCTACTGTAATTACAAAAGAAATCGTCCAGTTTTCCTGTAAAATTGTTATGTATAACAATTTAATACTCAAAAATGTGTATAAAATAATTATTTTCAGGGGAAAAGCAGCTTTTCCCGCTTCTAAAAAAGAGCATAGAATGACTGAGAAATCATTGAAGTCCTTAAATAGCAAAAGTAACTAAGAAAGAATAAGCACAGATATATCTAGCCTTATTTTTGCTCTGACACACAAGCAAATGAAGCAGTGGCCTCAAATCTCAAAGACAGAGGGCTGTACCCATATCTGCAAGCTCAGAGGCACAGTACAGAGACTCAGATGTCACTTAAGTACCTAAAAGCATAAATAAAAAAGTTTGACTGATGCGCTCCTAAGGTTTACACCAACTAACAAATCACAATTCCTGCAAGCTGACCTAACTAATCTTGCCTTGCAAAACTTTTGCCACACACTGTTCCTCTGTTTGGTCAGGAAGGGATATCTGCAGGACAGAAAAAAAAAAAAAGAAAAAACAAAAAAAAAAGTAGGGGGCAGTAACAAACCCCACCTGAAGACCTTTTCTGAGACTGATGCAAATACCAACAACTGATTAACATACACTGATAGCCCTAAACTTCTAGAGATGCATTTTCTAAGCCCTCAGGGAATAGGGAAAATATTTACGACAGACAAATATTTTTTTATCTTAATCTTCAATCTAACTTAGAATGCTTTCATGGGATTTTTCTCTGTCACATACCTTTGTACTCCAAGAAAAAAGAAAATGGTCTGTGGCTTGTTGGTGATTTCTTGCAAAATAAATCAGGGAACAAAACACAAAGCAGATTTTAAATTTAGGGCTTTTATCAACACCAAGCACATTTTCCCCACAGAATGTCCATGATGTTCCTTCCAGACTACCAGAAAAAAACGTTTTTCTTCTTCTCCCCCAACCACAAGTCAGGTCTCAACCAGCAAAATTTGTCCCTAATTGAGATCAATTACTTTTTTACACTACATATTCCTTATAATTAGATAAAACCTCATTTCTACTTAATAAAAGTTTCAAAATATATTTGTGTTGCTTATCATTAACTTAGGGAACCTTGTAACTTTAAGACAATAGTATCCACAAAATCAGCATTCCCGAGGACAAGCAATGTGGCCTCTGCTTGAGGTGACATCATCAACAGGTCATCTTAAATTGACCTTTTTAGATTGCTATATAGAATAAAGTCCACTACATTAAGGCTTTGACAGTCAAATGGATTCAGAGGAAACAAAAGCCAAGAGCTCCAGAATTACATCTACTCTTCCACAGTTTTGCTGAGGTGCACCAAGGCCAAGAAAGATGTGACTGCTGCAGCTCCATGTTCCCAGGCCCAGCCACTAGTAAAGCTGAGCAAGTATTCCCAACAGGCACATATAGAGCCACCCACATAATGCAATGGATATATGCAAATAGGTATGGCATATTCACAAAGACAGAAATGCACAAATGCAACCACCACCAATGGTTTCATCCTGTTCCCTGCTCCAGGGAAAAACATGGATTCATACACAGAGATGGATTTCTTCAATGCCCATCCACAATGTGGATTTCTTAAATACCCAAAGCTGGAGACTCACTGCATCCAGTAACTGTGCTCCCCCACACCCAAGGTCTCCCCGCTGCTGGCATCTGGCACATGAGCCCCAGGGGCCCACAGGTGCATCCCAGGCACTGAGGCACAAACTGCCCTGCACACACACCAGCCCCATCACACACTCACTCTTTGCTCAACCACTTTGATCCCTGCATCTTTGGCCCTTCCTCCATTCATCCCAAAATTAGTCCTGTGCAATCCCAAAATGTTCTTCCCATATATCCCAGGACGGGTCCCATACCCCTGCAGACTGCCACCACCCCCATCCTGTGAGCTCTCATGAGCTGCTCCCATAACACACCAGTGGCTGTCAGAGAGCCCTGGCAGGGGCTCACTTCTCTGGGTTCATTATTTATGTTGCTGCACCTTGATCTTGTGTTGATTTGTGGGTGGACATGAGACTTCTCACACAACCTAAGAACTTAAATAAGAGTGTAGTCAGCTAATAAGCATCTTGGGGCCCTGCTACTTAGCCCACCCTAAGACACAAGAGATGTACAGGTTCACTGTAACTGAGATTTCCAACCCTGAAGAAAATTGGAAACTTAAGCCAAGTATACCACTGTACCAAATTTTGCCAAAAATTAATAAGTTTTTACCTTACCACAATGTTAAGTGATTCTGCCTCAAACTCCAGTCATATTTTTAGCTCGCTGGTCTCCTGCCTCACACTGCAAGCTGCAAACAGCACTGCTTTTAAGTTTTCCAAAAGCCTCAAGGAACTTGAAGTTTCTTTTAGTGTTCTCTTATCAGGAAACAATATCCACATCGGTGGAAACACAGGAGAAATGTTAAAGGAAAATATTTAGAAGTAAAGGCAAACTTGGCAGGGAATATAAACTTTCTCATTTTCTAGAACAATTAACTCTGTTGCAGATGTTGGGAAAAAAACTGATATTTAAGACTGTTGGCAACAAGGTCTATTCAAGCTACTAGCATACAGGAACCCAAGATGCAGTATTGTGAACCACTTAAGATACTTTTTCACCTCATACAGAAAACAATTGTGAATACAACATCCAAGTCATCTTGAAACTCCAGAAAAACTTCCTCCAAGCTCATTCTGGAAGTCTGTCTCTCTGTTTTAAAAGTGTCAGAAGAAACTATTTCACTGCACGGAACACGTTTGAATGCATGAGGTTGTAGTGAGGCAGCTGAGACTGTAAGATCCACCTACCCAGGCTCACAGACTAACAGCCAAATCTACAACACCCCAAACTTCTGTCAAATCCTGTAACTCCTACAATTAAAGTACATCACTACTTGAGGTGGAACTCGCCACCCTGAATTAGGCACCAGAGAGCCCTTCTTCACTAGGTGGTGAAGGGTGAGTGGTACCCATGAGTGGTGCCAGACTTGAGTAATCTAGTAAAAAGCAACTAAAGACTAAAACAGCAAACAAACAAACAAATCCCAGCAGACACTGGTACAATAAGAGTTTCTCCCGAAATCAAACACATTATTGCCGCTTGTGGCAAATAAATAAAAGAGAGGGAGGCCTGGATTTATTTCTCCTTACATTTTGAGCACTGTAATGATCTGACTGAAGCATCAGCTTTTTGTCCTTCTGGAAGGAAACTTGCCATCTTGGCTGTACAGTAGCTCCTTTTCAAAGAGAGGTCTGGAGAGATTTCACACACTCCTCCTCTGCATTACCTGTCACAGCAACTTGGTAATACAGCACTCTATTCAGAGATTGGAGATGTGGGTTCAAACCATCTCAAACTAAGGAGATTAACATAAATCTCCCACTGCCTGGGAATGAGCTCTAACAATATAATTTATATCACTTATGTTTCAGCAAAAAAAATGTGGTTGCTAACCATAATGTCATAATTTGTATATTAGCCATAGCCTAAGAGTACTTACTAAACCAGATACTTGAAGCAAAGCAGGTCTGAAGCCCAAAGGGTGGCAGGCATATGAAATTCCTATGTTCATCTCTGCCCAGATGGAGCACCTTCCCATGGCCATTCAGTTCCCTGAGCACCAGCACTTATCCAAAACCCCAGGCAGGAACAGAGCAGGCTACTTCAGCATACCAGCTTACACAAACAAACTGAGATGCAGCTGAGGAAATATTTAGTCTACAACTACAGCCTTCCAAGTTAACACTACCACAGGTTTACAGTAGCAAGATTTTTTTTTTTTTAATTACAGAAAAAAATACCACCTGGCAGTGGCAGAGTCAAATTTATGAAATACAGGCAATAGTGATAAAAATTATTAACTGATTTTCCTTTCTACTTTGAAGACATGTATCACTTAACTCCAGTATATTAAAGAATGCATTCCAACAGAGCAAAGCTGCTATAACACGCCTCCGAAATGGCTTTTTTGCTTCTGACATAAAATAATTCCTCTGTATCTAGACACTGAGTTACATGCTTCATGAAGAGTTACTCCATTAGTGAATACAAAAGACTCAACAGAAAATGCAAACCAAACTTTTCATCATGATAGGAACACTTTAACAAAACACCTGTAATTAAAATTCCAACTAAATTTTATAGCTATGTAGATATTAATCTTTAGGCTGAGAGAATCAATCATTAACTTTGAAAGCTGTTCAGTGCAGTGGCTTCAGTACCGTGTGTTTCTTTTCCTTAAAATGGACTTCAGCACTTTCTGACAGACCCTTGCAGCTGTGGTACCCCCCCTGTCATTTGCTGACAGGACAAAAGCAAAACTGAACAGAAAAACAAGAAATGCTTTGAGTTTTACCACAGCCCTCTCCACCACCATGCCAAGATACCTTTTCCCCAAACTTCTCTTGACAACTGCTCTGAGAAACCTTTCCATCCTCACTTCAAAATGTATTTATACCTCAACAAGATGCTTACAATTCTGAGCTTAAGTTGTTTACTTTCTGTAAAAGCAACATTGCTACTCTAATCTGCATCACATTCTTCACATTGTTTTAGGATCAGTTATCTTGAATTGTGGCTTTTGTAAGGCAGTTCACCACCAGGGGGGTTGAAACTCACAGCTTCCTCGGATGATCTGTGCTCTCACGCTGAGAAAAAAAATTCTATCAACTTAATCTAATAGGAGGAATGGTCTCTCGACCTGATCTTTCAACTAGAAAAACGTAATTATGAATTTAAATATTCCCAGGAGGGGCGGCTTAGAAGCAATGAAATATATTGGTAGCTTCAATTACTGACATAAAAAGCAAGTATTTTATCCAGATGCCTCTAGCACCCGTGGGCTGCTATATAAAAGCAGCACATTACTGCAGTGAGATCACTGCAAATGTCAATGAAAAAATCAAAAATGGTATTCGCTCTTGTCACCAATACATGACAAGCTTCAGGAAAATTCCTAACTTTTACACTGCGTGTTATCATATATATTCAAATAGGAATTAGTATTGAATTAAGGTTATTTGATGTAAGATGGTACCTTAAAAAAAAACTAAAAAGCAAAATTTATATCACTTTGTCTGGAATTTCATTTGTTTCTACAACTGAATTTTCATAAGCCAAGTAAAGCATATTTATTTTCAAGCTGAGACATATGGCCTCTGTAATTTACTTGGGCTTGATTTTGTCCTTTTTACCTAGGGGTTATTTTGTACACACAATTATATTAATAAACACTGGCTTTTACTGCAGCCTGTAAACATCCAGATGCTAATCTCCCACCCTATATCCATCTCAAACACCCTACTTCACCATAAAGAAAACAAGTCATGCATCTGCACAACATATGCCTTCCAACCATTTTCCATTCAAGATTTTTTTTTTTTTTGTTTTTAATAGAGACCCAATGGGACTGGGGATTCATGTGCAGGGAGTAGGGATCGGTAGAAATTCTGTGGTGAACTCCAGCAGCAGCTGACCCAAGGCGAAGGTGAGAGCATCTGGTGTCTACCAGCGCTTCCCATCACGACCCAGCACACCGCAGAGTCAATCACTGTTAACCCAGCCACAGAGTGAGCCGATGTGCTCAGCAACTTGGGTCTCTCCAGGACAACCCCAGTTACGGCACTTGGAACAAAGAGGATGCGTGTGACGAAGTCATTGGCAGGGTAAGAACTCGGCGCGGAGCGTTCCGGTGTCCCGGCCGCAACGCACCGGCCGGCCCACGTGCAATAAAAAAAAAAAAAAAACTTTCCTAAATTGTCACCATTACTTCTTCATGCTACCTCTGCCCGGAAAGTGGTTCGGGACTCTTCTCGCTCCTTATAACAGAGCTTAATGTGGATTGTATTACCGATGGCGTGCAGCATCCTTCAGGGCTCCGGCTCCTCTCATTCCCCAGAGATGGACCCCCAGGACAGCGGCCCGGACCCGGCTCTGACCCCATCTCCCGCCGGGACAGAGGCTCGGCCAGGGGCTCCCTGCGCCGCCGCAGCCCCCGGCCCAGGAGCGGCGGGGTCGCCCCCTCCTCCCCCGGGTCTCTGCCGCTCCACAGCGTCTCCCACAAAGGGAATGGGCGGCCCCGGAGGCGGCCAGGCGGAGTGGCCCCCGCCGCCGAGGGAGGAGAAAGGACTTCAGGGAAGTGGGGGAGGGCGGCTGCAAAACGTGGAGACGGGGGAAGAGAGCAGGGATAAAAGAGATGGGGGAGGCCGTCGGGAAGCGTGCGGTCGGCACTGCCGGACCCCAGCCCGCCTCCCACAGCGGGCTGCCTCCGCCGCCCAACGCGGCCCCTGCAGCGGCCGTGCCCGGCGGGACGGGGACACTGCCGAGGCTGCCCCAGCCCCGCGGGAGCCAAAGGCTACCACGGGACGCGGCGGGCGGCTGCAGACCCCCGCAGGCACTGCCCTGCTTTGCATTAAGCTGCTCACCCCCCGCACCCCCGTTCTGCGCTCACCTCGGGGCTGGCCCTGCCCCGGCACGCACAGCAGCGAAGTCGCCGCCAGCAGTGCCAGCAGCAGCCGCCACCGTCCGCCGCTGCCCATCGCTGATGCCGCCGCTGGAGGGACGCTGCCCGCCCCGCCGAGCCCGCCCGCCTTATATGTGCTCTCCCGCCGCCCCCGGCCCGCCCCGCCCCGCACCACCGGGGGCTCGCTCGCACACCCCCCTTCACACACACACCTCCTCACACAGCCCCCTCACATACACCCCTCCTCACAGATCCCCCTTCACACACACCCCTCCTCACAGATCCCCCTTCACACACACACACCTCCTCACACACCCCCCCTCACATACACACCTCCTCACAGATCCCCCTTCACAAACCCCTCCTCACACACCCCCCTCACATACACCCCTCCTCACAGATCCCCCTTCACATACACACCCCTCCTCACAGATCCCCCTTCACAAACCCCCCCTTCACAGACACACTGTCCCCTCCTCACACACACACACGCACTTTTCACACACACAGTCCCCCCTCCTCACACACACACTGTCCCCTCCTCACACACGCACACGCGCTTTTCACACACACTGTCCCCACTCCTCGCACACATGCTGTCCCTTTCTCACACACACAGTCCCCTCCTCACACACACACACGCGCCCTTTTCACACACACTGTCCCCACTGCTCGCACACACGCTGTCCCCTCCTCACACGCTCACACGCTCGGTACCCCGCGCCCCGCACCGCGCGTCTCCAGCTCCGCAAAACCGTCCCCGAGGCACTCGCGGTCCCGACCGCATCCTGCGGGTGATGCGCGGGGTGCGGCGAGCCCAAGCCCCGTGCCTAAAAAGTTCAGGAAAGCCGTAGTTGTCGAACTACGAGGATTTTTTTGCAAGGAAGAGGAGGAAGGGAAAGATGAGTGTGAGAAATAACAAGGTAAAAGTGTGGGAAAGGAGAGATTCAACATGCAACCTTTCCATGCGGCTGATATTTTCACGTGTTAATAAAGAAATAAATAAATATCTGTTAAGGTTTTCCTTTTAAACTTCTCATCCCCACCTTTGAAACTTCGTTCCCGCGCTGATACTTTTCCAGCCCCTGTTCCACATAACCACAACAAATCAGCCATGTTTGTAAATTAAATGAGTTCTCAGCTGCTAAACTATGAAGCTGATTACTTTTTTGTCCCATAGGAAATCTTTGCAGGTTTTTGATAATCAGCTACCTTAAGAAACTAGCATAAAACATAGCAAAAAGGTTGTAGAGATTTCTTGAGATAGACACATTTATTTGGTGCTTCGGGAAAGTTCATCTTCATTAGGCTTTACTGCTTTAAGGTTTGTCAGGTCACAGAGCTTATATCTACATTACTCCTTAATGAGTATTTCAAGGAGGGTGCAGCAGGGAACACTTTCCTGGGAAAAGAACTCTCTGCCAAAAATCGGTTAAGGCAGGGGAATTTGAGTCAACAGATACCATTTCTCAAATGCGAATTCCCTCTTTTTTTAAGAAAAAAAATATGTTTGTTTAAAAAATGCTGTTTATTTTTTAGGAAAACCTAGTGCTCCTCTCTGTGTTATTGCATCAAAAACTATATTTCAGAATACAAAAATATGTGTGAGTTGCATGAGCAGAGTTAGGCTGCAATCTTTCAAATTGTGGGCAGCTCTTTTGCAGAGTTTGGACTTCAGCTTGGTTGGCTGGAGATTTTGTTTTTTTTTTTTTGATTGATCAAGGAAGTCAGGGAAGTCAGGAAACTAAGGAAAATAATAGTGAGTTACATATTTTACATAAAAGCAATTTCGTATTGTGTAACTCAGAGTTATGAGTTATACTTGAGAAAGTATAGCAATGTTTATATTCAAAACATAGACAAAGAGAAATATCTATGGGTCAAGGAGATATAAAATGAAAAATTTCTGCCATAAAACCTTATCAAAGGCCTTCAAGCCTGCAAATAAATAACACTCCACATCTGTCCCTTCCAACAGATCCATTCTTTGCTCACACCAGGAACTTCTTAAATTTCAGGACAGGCAAGGAGGAGCAAAGCAAAACATCTGTGGAGAGAAAAGTCAACAAATTTCAAGAGCCAAAGTGTCGTTTGGTCTAAAATCATAGAGGTCAGGTTAAGGAATCCTCTGTGCAGGATCATAAGCACCAGTTGGGAGCCAAGTACAAAGGAAGGGGAAAGAGGGAGCATCTGCGCAACATAAAATCTGCCAGTTTACAGCTTTATGATCAGTTTAACCATTTCTTTGAGTAACAGCAAGCTGAAGAGCACTCTGTTGCAACCATGCAATGATAAATGCCAGTTTATTATTATATGTATTTATCCTCATCAGAATATTACACAAGAGCTATGAAATGTAAATTGAGATCCCTCTCTGGACTTTATCATGTGAGTTGATTATTATAGTTTCACTAAACATCTGTATACAACTAAAAAAATTGCCATCTAATTAGTTTGCAGGAGGATATCACTGTTGTTCAGTGCCTATTATAATAATTTCCTAAGAAAAGGGATTCTTCTGAAATTTCACTTCAGTATATACATTCTTGGAGGATTACAATGTTTTCTATTGCTCCTTTCCCCCAGTTCATTGCTGGTATTACAAAGTACCAGGCAATCAGAATGGTCCTCATTGCAAGGTACGGCACCATTAATATAATTTTTTCCTAGCATAGGTTTCTAATGAGCTTTGACAATTATGAGGAGAGATGAGAATCTCAGCTTCTTAAGCAAGTGTAACTTCATGTTTACCCTAAGTGAATGCAACAGGTATTCCAAGAAGATTAGAAATTTCTTAGTCTTTGACAAACCAACCCAATGAGAAAATGGAATGCTGTGGTACAGGTAAGACCACGAATGAGTGAAGAAATGCAAGAATGAAAGTGTTTTAGAGCCCTTTTGTGCATGTTTATACATTCCCCAAAAACCATCTGCACAAACTGAGACTCTGAATGCTATATCATATATGCATAACACAGCTAGTAGAACTACATATTCAAATAGCACATGAAGCATCTATATTTAAAAAAAAAAAATAAATTGCTGCTGCTCCAGCTTCACTTGAAAGAAAGACAGAGATTGCACAAGCTTTAGGAACCGTAATATCCAAATGTCTCACACTTACTGGTCTTGCCAATTAAAATGTACGTCAAAATAAAGCAAGCAAACAGATTTGAAAGGTAAGACAAAATATGTAAATACCCAGAAAAATACTCAGAGATATGGTTATAGGGAACTTCTTAAAATCTTGATTTTTCTCTCAGCTATTTTCATTAATTACATTTGTCTTAAGGACTGAGTGCATCAGTTACAAAGGAATAGAAAATCCTAATAGCTAGGATGATGTAGCACAAAGTGGATATGTTAATCCAGCCATCCACAGATAATAAACTATGGACAAAAACATTGCCATTGGCAAAAGCAGAGGTTTGGGAGAGTTCAAAACAGAGAAAACCCAAGTACTGAGTCTGAATGGAACCACTCTGCTATCCTGCACGTAAGTAAACTCCAAGAGAACACCAACTATGTTTTTTCAGCTTTTGTCTGTGTTGCTGTGCTAAAGGCAGAGCTATTGTGTTAATGGCAGGTTCCCTCAGGCCCCTCAGGAGCATGAGGTCACCTCCTGACCCCAGAGGGCAGCGGGGGCACTCATAGCTGTCAGCGGTGCTGTGCTTTTCCTCATCCATAGCATTTAATAACTTGCATATCCCACCATCCCACCTTACCATCCACCCCACTCCCTAAAATGCATTTAGGGACATTTCTACACTTTGTGAACACCACTGATGCAACAGCTGCTGGAATTGGGAGAGAGAATTTGGCATCATTTCCAGAAGGAGGTATACTGTTTACCAGTAGATAAACACACACAAAGCTACATCAAATGGCTAAATAAGATTTTTATCTGTAACTGTACTGTACAACAAAGGGTTTCTAATTTTTCTTGGGCTTTTTGCACTCACTTGGAATCCATTCTGCCTCTCTGCCTCATTATCTCATAAGCACCTCCTGAGCATTCTGAAAAAGCATTTCGGAAATTATCATCACTTGTATGGAGGTAAAAACAATACAATAAACTGCCTGTCTGCCACTAATATAAACATTCAGTCACTACTAAAAGCTGGTTTAGATAACTTTTCAGCTGTTCCCCAGAAATCTTCAAGTATTTTTCTCCCTCCCTCAGAGTAGGATGTCCAGAGGTTAATAAATCTGAGCTGAGACAGATTAAAGAGAGGAGTAAATTCAAAGCAAAAAGCTCTTCACAGCACACCCTGCCTACAACTTCCTCTCAACAGAGACACTACCTCAACAACTTGACAGCCTGGAAGTGCAACTCAGTAAGGAGATGTAGGCCAAGACATCTCTCAGGTTCCTCCTGGTATTCCACAGCTGGTAGCCTGACACTCTGCTTCAGCAGCAAGTCTTTGCCCTTTCTATTCCTGAAAGTGATTTCAAGCTGTAATTTGAATTCCACATTACTTGGCTCTGAGAAAATAAAGGCTTCCATGAGGATTCAAAAAAACCTGCTGTTTCAGAGGAATCTGGGAAACAGCTGCTCCAGGAGCCTGCACAAAACTGTCACAGGCCAGTGGAAAAGGGACAAGCAAATTGAGTGCCTCCTGCCTAGCCAGAAAAGACCACATCAGCTGCCCCCAAGATCAAGGTCCCACAAGAGCTTGGCTACTTCATGGTACAAGCTTCACTGACCTCAGGAGTTGCCTGAACTGAAGTGCTCACCAGATAGCAGGGCTGGCTTTGGAGAAAAGCAGGAGCTCCAGGACAGTCTGGATGCCACAAAGGGGCAGCAGAACAAAACATGAAACTGTAAATTCATATTTTTCTTAGAACCATAATTGCCATAACACAGAGGGTTTTTAAAACTTGAGCTATCGCCAATTCCTGGTATATGGTCCCATATTCATGCAGCTCCACATCCCTCACACTGACAGCAGCTAGGATTCGTGGTACCCTTCCATCCCGCTTTCCAGGGGCTGTGAACAGTCTGTCACACCCACCTATTACCAGCTGGAATCTACCCCAGGAGCTAAAGGAAGGGCAGAGGGTCCAGACACCTCCTGTCAGGCTGCTCAGAAGAAGATACCAAGGTCTACAGCAAAGAGGTCCAAAGCCCTGCCAAGAAGGGGATGTGGGCAGGAATTACAAGAGCACAGAAGCATCATCACAGCCTGGTTGTGCAGGGTCCTTCCCAATTTAAATAAAAAAGGCGCATCAGCTACTAGCACAATAAAAGTGCTTTAATAATAAGATATTAATAAGAAGAGGAATATAGACTGTAATTCCTAGATCTTTTCATCCTGGGAACTCTGCTTCGATGGAGCATTGGATAGACCCAATAGCATTGGATAGAAAGCAGTGCAGTTCTCAGGCTCTCTGTTTTGAAATTAAATGCAGAACTATTTTATTGTATTGCAATAAATACTTCACATGCCTATATTATGCCTAGGCATACATGCCTGACTACACACACTTGACTACAGAGACACTGCTTGTCACTTTGGGCTCTTCATGGCTACCAAAGCAGGAGATGCAGGCAGCAAGAGATACTGGGTAGCCCAAAGCTGTGCCTGCAAAGGGTGATTTGCCTTGGAAACAGGTTATTAGAGCTGCACTGGTTCCACATTGCAAAGTGGTGATGGTTTTCTGTTGATTGGTTTCTGCTGTTTTCCTGCTAGAATAGAGTCATTGGCACCAATGATATCGAAGGCAAGACTCAGCATATTTTCTGTGATACAGGTCACATGATGGAAACTGGGTACTATTCAGCAGGACTGACTGGATGATATACTGAATTATTACAAATACAATCCTCCCCAAAAGATCACAGAGAATTCACAATAATTTTTCTTTTGTTGAAAAAATGGAACCTGTAGGCAAGGGTGAAATATTGTCACTGCAGGTAATCAGCAACAGCCCTTCCATAATGCTCTTCCCAGTCTGGGCATGAGACTTTTCCTTATGTCTTGATTAAACTTTGCAAGAACTTGAAGGCTTCAGTAGCCAATGCAGGCTAACGAACAGCCACTGTAACATTCACAAGAGGCATCTTTAACATGAAAAACAAATATTAACAGCATGAAAAAACTTACTGTTCATCTCCCAGCTGATCTTGTGGGAAAAACTAGTGGAACTTGAAGGATCCAAATCCATCACCTCCAAATTTGTTTTAGGAAGCCGTGACAATATGGCATGGCCTTCAGAGAGATATGAAAGCTAAATGGCATTTAATTTATGCTTCTAACATCTCAGATAGTTCTGAGTGGATTGAAAATTTATAATTTAGGTCATACTTTTAAACAACAATTAAGTTCCGAGAGCAGTTGTATTTTGTGGATAATTATTGCTTCCTTATTATTTTGCAAAAAATTATTAAACAGGAGTTAATCAGTTAATCATGCCCTCTGATCTTTTCTTCAGTGAACGTGCATTTCTTTTCAAGTGTAGTCGGGTATGCAGTTGGGAAAAATCCGTAGGACACCAGTGTTGTTCTGGTGGTTGATCTTTTACTAGCAGGTGGTGAGTTTTTCCTGCTCAGAGAATACACCTGCTTATGCAAAAAAACTGTGTTAAAAGATCTTGGTGTGAGATTAGTTAAGGATTCATTACTTTTTTTTGTAGATTATATAGAGATAATGCAAGAAACAAAACTTCAAGAAGGCATAAGATGAAAGCCAAGAGCTTAAATACATGACCTTAGCCCAGCTTGTGGAACAATGAACATCTCCAGTTGTCTTCTGCAGCTTTTAAAATTAAGTAATTTATTTATACACTTAAACACGAATTTGATGTCAGCTTTATGCTTCTGTTATAGAAATTTACCATAGAATCCAATTCAAGAGGCAATTTAACTTTATTAATGTGGGAGGAAATGTGAGCATAATGTGAGCTATTTTTTAACCTTAACTGCCATTCCTGCTATTGCAAGAAAGTGCCTTACACCTATCTGGAAAGCCATTATTAGCAAACTGAATAATTAATCACTTCCAATTTACAAGAAATTAGCCCTTCCTAAGACTAAAACCAGAAGCCATCTAAAAAATAATAATTCAAAAACCTATCTCAGGTTCCTAATTTGAGGAGCAGTAGGAGTGTCCTAATGTGCAATTCAGAGAGTATTATTTTAAAATCAGAACCAACTTTTCCAGACTATAAAAGCAGGTGACTGTGCTTTGCTGCTACCTTATGGGCACCTTTACATGAGTTTCAACTGAATTTTCACAGGTAGATAGAAGTGGGAAGCTGTGACTTGAAAATCTCTGCGTTTCACCTTTATAATGCTATTTAGAGACATCCTCTACTATTCAAACATAACCGTTAGTATATAGGATGGAAACAGAGTTAATGTTTACATTCTGTCTTTAAAATGAACTCTGCATTATTTGAAGTGTATGATTTTTTAAATTAAATACTCTTATATTTAACTAATTACAGGTAGTTATAGGATCAGCCTTTAAGTTTTGTTGAAAGAATAGCCTGACTTGGAAAATGGGAAATCAGGTGCCTAATTATTCATAAATAAATATATATGGCAAAGGACAAAATTTATGGGGCAATCTTAGGTTGATTCCTGTCAAGTGAAATTGCACTGAGTAGAACTTATTTTCAGATTCCCTTTCTACCTACATAGCTATCCATAGTGCAAAGTCTGTGTTTAATGCTGCCAAGGCTGGCAGAAGTGCTTGCTGTCTCTTTTGTGCTGGGTAAACAAAGGCTCATCAGTGAAGAAGCAGTCTAACAGTTTTTAATATCTAGTGAGGTATCAGCTCCACTTTAAAAAGAATTATAATTAAAAATTTATGAGGTATTGGAAATGTTTAGAATCTGAATTGCATAGTGAAAAGAGGGTGTCTCTGTGACTACAAAAATGTTATACACATGATGGATGGATCGTCAGGCTATATTTACTAAGGTGACTGTTGCTGTGTAAATTCCTGTGCTAATTAGAAGTTTGTTTTGGAGAACAAGACACAAAGCCAATCAGTTTGATGAGCTGAGAGATTAGAAGCTGAGCTCACTAGCTGTCTTTGACTTCAATCAAGAAATGCTTGTGCTTAAACAAATGAAAACATTATCAAACTTTAGTCAATTATGATTTTCAGTGACACTGCAGTGCTGGATTTACTGTTCCTGGATTCCTCCCTGCACATTTCTGGTAGTCTGCAGGGAGCAGGAAAAGGTACTGTCCTGTGAGAGGTAATCAAAATTCTTACCCAGCTGTAAAAACTTTCTTCTTTTTTCCCTTTCCCTTCCACTACTCTGCAGCCAAAGATGACCCCATCACAGGTACTCCCAGGAATGCGCAAATCTCTGGTATGAGGCTCCATCAGCCTGAGGATAATGTTTGTATATCTCATCTTGAGCTGCACAAAGCCATCATTTTCTCTCTTTTTTTGGGGGGGAGGGCTGGGGGGGGTTGTTTGGTTTTGGTTTTGTTTTTAGCTTTCCTCATGTGTATGAGCAGGAAAAAAAAAAACCAAGCCTGACTGGTATCTCATGCACAATGAAACCAAACTTTCTTTTTCTTTTTTTTTTTTAATTTCCTTTTTTTCCCCCTAGAGATTTTTGTAAATGCTATAAGGGAACATAAAAAAAAAAAAAAAAAACCAAAAAAAAAAAAACACAACAACAACAAAAAACAAACAAAAAAAAAACCCCAACAACTATTACTGCTGTAGAATTTTTGATAAAATATCAAGAACTACAGCAGATTGGAAGTTGTTCTGAGAGTTGTAAAGCACTTGTATTCAGTTGAATGACTGAATACAAGCCAACTATAAAATGAGCATAGGTTATATAGGTTGGCATATGGAGTTTATCCTGTGATTTTGGGGGAATACTTTATATTATAACATTCCCTAAGTACTCTATGATCTCTGTAAGCTCTTGACACAAACACATAAGATTGAATTAATTGGCATGGCAATGAAGCCACAAATGCAAGACCCTACAGGAAAAAAACCCAAAATTGAAATCCCAAACCCGTTGACCAACATGTAGGCTAAGAACTTCCCAATGAGGTTGGGTTTGGGTGAGATTTTATTTGTAGAATCATAGAATCCTGTAATTGCTAAGGTTGGAAAAGACCTTTAAGATCATCAAGTCCAACCATCAGCCTAGCACCATGTTCACCATTAAACCATGTCTCAAGTGCTATAACCACACACTTTTTGAAAACTTTCAGGGATGGTGACTCCACCACTTCCCTGGGCAGTCTGTTCCAATGCTTTACAACCCTTTCAACAGAAAAAAAATTCCTGATAACTAAACCTCCCTTGGCACAACTTGAGCCCATTTCTTCTTGTCCCATCACTTGTTACCTGGGAAATGAGACTGACCTCCACCTCACTACAACCTGCTTTCAGGAAGGTGTAAAGAGTGATAAGGTTCCCCCAGAGCCCCCTTTTCTTCCAGGCTAAAGAACCCCGGGTCCCTCAGCTGCTCCTCACAAGACTTGTGCTCCACGCCCTTTATAAGCTCTGTTGCCCTTCCCTGTCTGCACTTACTCCAGAGCCTCAATGTCATTCTTGTAGTGGAGGGTTCCACTACAAAGGGAGTAAATGCTTGTAATAAAACATAACTATTTAAAAGAAGAAATATTAACTACTGTTAATCAAGTTAATATAGTTTCAGTCAAGATCTGAGAAAATCTTGCTTCATAGAGAAAGCTTCAGTAAGCTCCAAGTTTCTGATGTTATTCTGCAACATTTAAGGCAGCCACAGGATGGCACTGTAAAACTGCAAGTCAAAACCTCGAACTCCGTTCCTGCTAAAACCCACTTCAAATGTGCTATTTGAAATCAATGCAACCAGTCGTCACAAAGCAGAACCCACCAGCTTACTCTTTAATGGCTTTTTTTTTTTTTTTTTTTTTTTTAATTTCCGGCACCTTTCCCGAAGCAAATCAGCACCCTCAGGTTCAGGGTCTCACAGCCCCTGCTGCTGTCGCTGCAGGCAGAATCCTGGCGCTGGTGGTACTTGGCAAGAGGCTGGACAGCTCTGGATGCTTCAGACAGGCAAAACAGCCCTTCTGCTTGAAAAAAATTATGAGACAGGCTGTCTGTAGGGAAGTTTTTCTATTTCTAAACAGTTTAACATAAGCTTATCTCATAAAGCATGCATTTTATGCATTTATTTTTCAACGGCCTGATGCAACTTATTAGTTGTGTGATTGTCCTCATCACGCATGTAGTGCCCAAAGATTGACATTATCAGGCTTATTTCACACACTGTTCCCCTGATAGTATTTCTGCAAGAAACAGAGTCCAGAGTAGGTTGCAAAAGAGTGGGTGGGAGAGGGGTGTGGGTACTGCAGCTAATGTGCAATTGAAAATGTTTAAAATTATGAGTACAATGGCTACTTCTTGGCTGTAGCATTTTACTTCATTTAAGTACATAATATCTATCTTTTGCTTCATCTAAATGCCAAATTACCCTCATCCCTTTGAAAAACAACTTTCATGGAGCCTTTTATTCCTTAAAATTTTCTGATATTGGGCTCCTCCAGATACCATACTGAACCAGCTTATTTGCATTTGAAAAGTAGGACACCTTCAAAGTTCATGGGTTTAATTGCTTTGCCAAGGTAATGAGTTTAACTTTTATATATTTTGTGTAATATGGTGTAATACTGACAAAATAATAAATTCCACATCCTATCCTGAAGCAAATCTCTCATTAAAGTCAGTTTGAACTTTACTACCAAAAAAAAAAAATTAAAAAAAAATTGAGAAACTGAGCCTGGAATTCAGAATTACCATATGCCAGACTTTGCAGCAGCAACTGCAGCAAAGCTAACAAAATCCAAAGTTGCTGGAGATCAAACCTTTTGCTAGCAGTAAATAATTAATAGGCAATTGTTACTAAAAAAATATTATCTAGGGAAGCTAATAGCTGTTCAGTTTAAATTCTTTTTTTCCCCTCTAATATGTGTTTTAAACCACTTGTCTTTAAAATAAAGTTAATTTTTGTGCTCATGTGAATTGGCTGCACATTGTGACAGAGCCTTTCCAAGAATATAACAGCCATCATGACAATTTTCAATAAATCATTCCTGGCTGGGAGTCTCAGAGGAAGAGAAACTAAATGATGATTGAATTATCCTTCTATCTCTAAAAGCGATCTTTCTGAATCAGGACTGAGGTACTGTGAGGAAATGGGTTTGGAGCACTAATATTTCTACTATCATGATTCCCTCTGTTCTCTGAAGAGCCAATGTACCAAATTTCTACTTCATAGATGAGATTTCAGAGTGCAGAGCTACAAAATGGCCAGTGACTCCATGAAGAGATGGAGGTACAGGAGAGTGGTAGCAGTACCCCTCCTGAACTGCTCTTACAGAAACATTGGAGATGCAGGAATGCACCCAGTTTGGTACCAAAGGCAGTGTGACCTGCATAAAGGGCACATAAACTGGGAGTTGCATGGCTGAAAAAAGACTAATACCTCCAAAATAAAAGCTCCAGGTCATAAGGACCTGATGGCTCTGTCCCAGCTTCCAGCTTTCCAACCACATCTGTGCTGCCTTCCCTCTCTCTGGCCAGGCTTTGCCATCCTCACCTCCAGAGGCAGAGGAGAAAGAGGCATCTGTAATCAGGCTGCAAATTTAAAGGCAGGCCAGATGCTGCTTGTGGAGCAGTGTCCCACTCTCTGGCCAGAGCTGAACACTTTTCATCCACAGAGAGATGAATATCTTATTTCTGTGGCATCTCCTGTTTTGCAAACACCAAAGTAAGTACATGCTATGGCTTTTTAGCTTTTCCAGAAAAGCTGCCATGTTTCCTAGGCAGTCGCCATCCATCTAGAAGATCAAGTAATACAGTCAGATCCAGTGGTGGGCTATGCTGTAATCCACCTAGCAATATTAAAGATCTCAGTTGCAAAATCTCTCTAAATAAGACAAAATAATAAGAGGCTTCAAATCTTATTTTTTGTAATCTGAATACAAGCACAATTGGAGTATTTCCTGAAAACAAACAATATTGGCATATTTTAATCACATCATCAGCTGAGACAATAAATCTTGGATTGTACATATATTTTGGTATATTTAAGCACCTATTCTTATATAATTGATGAAGTATTTCAATATTCCTTTACACTCTACTGGGATGCTCAGTGGTTTAGAGAAAAGAAATCTCACAAAGGAATCTTGTAAATCACAAGCCTTACACAAACCCTGGCTCCTATACTCCAATGTCCCCTGCATGTTCCTTATAAGTCTTTGAATTAATATCTTAAATATTTATATAGCTATTTGTTTTCCTACCTTCTGTCAGGAACTAATGAGCTTTCCATTAATAAATTATTTGATGTACATTTAATAACTTCAGTAGTGCTTGCAAATCTCTGTTCAGTGAAGATGTAGAGACTTGCACAGATGTGTCTTATGTCATGTGTCTTACCTGCCACAACAACTGAACAAATCCAATGGATTTTGTACAGTTCTTTGCTGCTAAAATGCCAATAGAGAGTTTATATTAAAGGAAATTAGCTGTCCAGGCACAGTTTTCCAACAATCACTAGACAGAGCTCTTTCTAGCTTCAGAAATAAGGAAGGGATGCAGAGATGTGATTTGCAAGGGTCTGTAAGAAAGCTTCCCCCCATTTCTGACTTTGAGATGTGTGAATCTTTAAGATGCAAAGCCAGAGGGTCATATTCCATCTAAAAACTAACAGGTATGACTTTCAAAATAACAACATTGACTGACATTGATTGTGAATTTGACCTGTTGTTTAGAAAACATTTTTGTCTGTTTAATGCCCTAGAATACAAAATAGCTTCACATAGTCACAATTATCTAAATGCAATGGATTGCATAAAAATAATTTTTTACATATATAAAACATACATAGAACACAGTATAATGTTATTATAATTTTAATAATTATGTTGGAAATATATAATGTATCTCTATACCACATGAAGATAATGGCCACCTATACAGAGATAAAGGTTTAGTTAAGCAAGTCCTGCCTTTCATGCTGGCTGGGCCTGATCCCCAGTTGTCCTGTATATGCCACATGATGCCAGTCAAATGTACTGCTCCGTGTTTTTCCCTGGCACTGAGGTCAGACTGACAGGCCTGTACTTTTCCAGATCCTCCTTCCAGCCTGTCTTGTAGAAGAGCTTACCTCTTGTCAATGGGGATCTCCCAAGAACAGAGGGATTTATATCACATGTCTGAAACAAAGCTCATCTGTCAGTACTCGCATTAGAAAACCCCAAATTGCCTAAATATTTCAGGAAGTAAGTTTTCATCAGGGGACACCCTTACTTTCAGGTCAGCACAGAGCAGGAGCTGGAGCTGAGCTGTTTCAAATGTGGTGATGTCAAGGCTTACACCTCAGCTGAGCTGTGTAGTGGAAACTGTGCTCACTGCTGTCTTGAGAAGGATTCACTATGGAGCACATAACAGGGGGCTGGGAGTTAGTGCTGTAGTGTCTTGCCTAATTCTATTTCCTTTTTTTTTTAAAGCTGCAATAGAAAAACTTAATACTTCCTACAAGCTGTACGTATAGTATTGTAAGAAATGTAGACCTGTTTGCAGCAGGGAGTACAACTGCTGTTCCAGAAGCTGGTTAGGAAAAAACTGCTCCTGTAGCACTGCTGGACACCACTGGTCCATTCTCTGGTAAAAACATGGAAGGCATTGGCCTAGGCTGTCCTAATAAGAGCAAAGTGAGGAAAAAAGTGCTCCAGGCTGTGAAATAAGAGAGAGACTGTTGGTCTACCACAGCTGATGTTCTCACAAATCAGTGGTGCAGAGCTGTGCTTACTACATAGAAACAGAATCTCTTACAAAATCAGCTAACATTTTTGCAGCAGATGTTATATGCCGCACATGTCAACTCAAGATGACAGTCTCCTTAAATGCTTTTCAGTGATTGCCTGGATAGTTCAATAAGTTATCTGGATACCACTTCTGCAAGGATGTTATGGCTGTATACTGCTGCTAATGGAGAATTCACTGTAATTTATGACTTCTACCTTTACAGCATCTTTTTTCTTTCAAAGCACTTATTTGAAAACTAATAAAGCATGTAAGCATTATAGTAATAGCTAAGATTTGTTCATGAGATTTACAGGGTACAGTTTGAGTTGACACAAATAACTTCTCTAACTAGTTAATTATTGTACTTCCCAGGAGACTGATCCAGCAGCAATTACCAATATCAAAGCAAAGCACCATGTCCAGTGCTTTCCATTTTACCTGTGTTCATATTTGTACACATTGTTTTGCTAATTAGAAACAAAAGAACGTTCTTTCAGCATGTGAGTCTTTCTGTATGAGGCCTGGCTGGTGCACCTTTCAGCCTTGTCTTCATCAACAAGTGCCTCCAAGGAAGGCAAATGTACATCAAATTGGCAGCTCCTTAGGTTGTCCTCCATCTTACAGTTTCCTAATCTTCAGCACCCACAGCCTGGCTCAGTCCCTGGGGCCTGAGATGTATTCTAGAAGCTTTGATACAAGCCAACAGGTGAAATTCTCCCCACAAAAGACCAACATAATTCTCAAGTCTATATATTGCTCTATCCAACTCTGTGCCCCTTTTATTTGCCACACCTTCCTGTGTGCTTCTTTCTTCCTGTGCTTCTCACAGGGTTAGCAATTTACAACAGCTTCGAGCAGCAAACCCCATCTATCCCTGTTTAAATGCTGATTCAGAGTAATTATTGCTCTTGTGTGAGTGTAATTTAAGGGATAATCCTGCAGCTTGCTGCTGCTTACATTCACCTTTTCCTTCTTGTTTAGGAAGCAGCCTTGTTCAGCACAAACATTCATACAACTCATATAGGAGAGGGCATATCCTTGACTTATCATCATCTGCGATTCTTTTCACTTGACAGGTTGAAAAATGTGTACACCTATTTTCTCTGATGGTTCCCTTATCACTGTGGGCCTTCCTGAGGCTAAATCTGCTCAACCATTCAATTTTGATTCTGGAAGCAATGTTAAGGCCATTAGCTGTGTCCACATAAGGATGCTGTTATAAAACTTGACACGCTTATTAATCATAAATTCAGTAGACATTTTGCTTCAATCTTTCTGGGGTCTGCTTATGCTTCATTTATGATGTAAAGTGAGGGTTTAAGGGGAAGGTGGTGTATTTTTAGATCAGTATTTTTGTCAGGTAGCAGACAGCAGTCAGTATTTCCATATTGCTTTCCACCCAAGGAAATGCACTTAGCTCTTTCCCACTTGGATTGCACATAGTTTGCTCCAGAGTGAGAGTGAAAAAGTGCAGTTAGAGAAGTTCAAGAACAGGCGGCTGCAGACAAATGCTCTCTCTGCCTTATCAGTAGGGGACTAGCACCATCCCTTTGCCACCATATATTACCATTTATTACTTCTGTATCATGATACCATCATTTGAGGGGGAGGTAAAAACATCATATTAGAGTCACTTTCCTTGCTGCTGAATTCCACTAGTGGCTTTTAAAGTGAAGCTGCCAAAATCTGCATTCCTGAATGGTACTTGTCTAAACCCATAGAACACTGGTGGTTTCCAAACTGCTAGTTAAATACATCTCACAGCAATAATTTTTGGATTGCCAAACTGACTCAATTAAGACATTTGTAACACATTGTATATTCAGCCTGGACTCATGAAATGGTTTAGCAAAGACCATTAGCCTTAGAAAACAAGAATGTATTTCCATGGAAGAGGGAAGGAAATAGACTGTAACCTTCTGCTAGCATCTGCCAGCACATTGCTCTGAGCCCACCAGCCCAGGTCATATCTGCACTCAGCTCTGGCTACACATAAGACTTCTTGTCACTTGGAAAACATCTGTCTGCAACTCTGTTATAATTGCATTTTCCTCTAATTGCCTGCATTTGTTCAAATCCGATAAACTAAAAGTGAAATTCAGTGAGGCAGAAAATGTGGAGATCAGCACCAAAGATAATATGAATGCAGTGGCCTGTGAACCAAGGCTACTGAATTTTGCACATGTAGGAGAGTTGAAGACAGCAGAAGAGGTCAGATTTAAGACCACAATATGGGAAGAGACAATATGGGTCACCATGCTTAGTCTCCAATTTCACAGGCAACTATATAGTAGAATTACTTTAATCAGTTTATTGAGTTCTGCATGTAGAAAGTTTTAATGACCAATGCACAGGCTGACTGCTGTTTCAAATCCTCTGCAAATATTTCTTGTCATCTTCCCTGGTCCAGGAAGATATGATTAAAAATAAAATACTTCAACTTCTTGCCCTGCTCACCCCAATCCAACCTCTTATTTTAATTTCATTTTTAAATGACATTTGCATTCCTTTCGAGCCACACATCATTTTCCACCTTTTTGAAGATGCTTGCCTTGTTGTTAGCTGACCTGGCCAAACATCAGAGCATCAGTGCTCCCCTTCCACTTACCTCCATGGCTGCCAAATGTGCTGTCGTTTCACCTCAGGTGGAATCATTAACTACAATCCCCTGTCTTCTCACAGCCCAATAAGTGCTGAAACCCTGTGGTTGTACACCACAATTAATCTCTTCTGATGTTCAGGTACAGAAGAGATTCATGTTTGATTCTCTCTATTGGGAAGTTGCTCATTAGAGGTTGTAAAATGAGATGACTATTATGGGTGGGCTTTTCTTTTCCTTTTTCCTTTTGCCTCCACTTGGGCTTGAGGATCATATTTTTCCTTTGATTTGCTCTGTTTTATTACTTTTAAGGTAGTTTTTGTATGCAAGTTGCTTTTCATGTGCTTTTTCCACCTACCAAGCTATATCTTCTGCCTTCAGACTGTGCTCTGTGTGATGTCCTCAGCCCCCCTTACCTGCAACCTGGCTCAGATCTCACCAGCTTTTGTTTGACCATAGAGTGACCCGTATTATTTCACAGAATTTCAAGTATCACTGTAATACTAATAATACCTAGATGCATTGCTTTACTGATTGCTTGAGAAATTTTATTTGTTCACTAAAGCCCTTTGAACTAAGCATTCAATATGTTTCCTTAAGTTAGAGCTTGGAAATTTAAAAGTCAAGCTATTAATTGTCAGCATTGAGTTTTCAAATGTCTAGAGGGATGTCTGCCCTTTCCTTTGATAATGTCTCTGAAAAATCCCAAACTGAGACACTGGTATGTGTTTTAGGGAGTTCTAATTAGATTCTGTTTTATCATTTATCAGGCATATGAAGGTAAATGCAGAGTTTCTTCTTATATCAGTAAAATTTGTGCAAGAGACATGGATCTGGGATTAAGGCTCCACTACAGCTTTGATTGAATTATTTCCTAAGTTCTTTTTTGCAATCATTATTGTAATGGATCTGGATGGAAATACCTAAATCCCTTCACACTGGGTCCCATTGATTTACAGTACTAATTTACCAAATTTCATGAGGACCAAGATAAAAAGGGCTTGTGCTTTCTACTGGAGAACCATGCATTTAGCATATACACTAAATCAGGCACAAAGATCTGGATCACTTAGCATTTTATTGTATTTCTGAAATAAATTTTCAACTGTCCTCTGGGTTTTTCCAGCATTTTCAAATACACCTAAACGATTAGAATAAAAATGAGGGTATTGGTACAGCAGCAATGAACTTTACAATTGCTAACATTGAGTCACCTGGTCCTTACTGTGCAATGCAAAATCTCATGGAGCCAGAACAGACGCACACTGACATAAACAATGCCTGTAAAGAATTGCAGATTCTAAAAATTCTGTTAAAATCAGCATGTTGGCAGATTGAGCAGGGAAAATCTTAAAGGCTCTTACTAGATAATGCTGAACTAATGGTCTTGCTTAAGACCCATCTGTCTCTGAACTACAGGTACCACAAGTAGGACCCTATGGAAATGCCTCTCTTCTCATGGGACCCTCAGAATTATCTCTGCCTTCTGTTTCCAGAACAGAAGTTGGATTTTCATATTCCGTAAAACTAGGCAACTTCAACAACCTATTAACTGTAGAATACTAAAACAGTCTTTGGAGGAGGGACTGGGAGTTTTCCCAGCAGCCCATAGAGTCATGCTTATTTTTGGACTCTCAACACACATGGATGTTTAAGAAAACCCTGCTAATCTTGAGCAACAGCTTCATAAGAGGTATGACAGGATAGTCCCTGTCATTTCAGAGTGACACATAAGCCCTGTGTACAAGATGCTTCGGAGATCTGGGGGTTGTGCACCAGAGGCAGCTGGACTGAGTCTGCTCCAGGCACTGAAATAAATCTGGAAGGATGAGGGAGGGAAGGAAGGAAGGAAGGAAGGAAGGAAGGAAGGAAGGAAGGAAGGAAGGAAGGAAGGAAGGAAGGAAGGAAGGAAGGAAGGAAGGAAGGAAGGAAGGAAGGAAGGAACCATGTAGGCATGTGATGGACACTTAGATGATGTGTTTCTGTGAGACTGGCCAAGAAATATCTCTTACTGTATCAGATTAGATTTAGGCAAGGAGCCCATGAGGCTCTCTCTTCTACTTTCCAAGAATTGTTGTTTTCTTATCATGCATCCAAAATATAGAGAAACTATCTCCAAGAGCCCTGTCAAAAAGGGTACCTGTGGCAGAGATCATGTGGCAGCAGTTACAATAAAAGTACTTCATCCAGTTTGGACAATCTGTTCCAACTTTTTTTCCAAATTTATTCAGAAAGCCACGGACTTTGGGTAGCATTTAGCAAACATCCATATTGCTACCAGACAGGCACAGGCTATTTTACAGAAATTTATGAATGTAGATGTGACTGCTCATAAATGTAGTGATGAAAAATAGAGCAGTGTATGCTTCTATATTGCAATGGTATCCTCTGTGTAATGACTTCAGATAGATTTGTAACTGGTGTCAAAATCTGTCATCACTCTAGCTGTAAGGGAAGGAGAAGGCTGAGTCACGGAGGCTGTGTGCAGATGGCTAAATAAAGCAGGACAGAGCCCTCTGTGCACTCCTGCAGGGTGGAGATGTTCCCTAGGGCATATCTATGTGCTACACACCCCTTTTCCTGCAGAGGAGTGGGCAAGGACCTAGAGAAAGCAAGTTTTGGTGATGCCAGGGAGAACTGCAGTGGGCAGGAGATGAAACAGTGTCCCAGAGAACATGGATGATGGCACAGTGTAGGATCGTGGATTGCCTCTGTTTAATATAGAAGACAGACCAGCTGTTTGGCTTGTGTACACCCAGGGAAATTGTGGCAGAAGTAGGATGTGCCAAAACAGTCATTCATGTATTTGCTGGAATTTCAAAATACTATGGCAAGTTTGCAAAAAGGGGATTAAAACTTCCTCTAATTCCATGCCATATAAGAATTGCTGCTGTCCCTGGCTACCAGGAGGGAGAGCCTGTCATTTCTAGGCTACATACACACACAGCCTCAAATCTCTCTATTTTTATTTCATACTAGGTTTAGTTCAAGCTTGTCTTCTGTCAAGAGGTCTGCAGAAAAATGAGCCCCTGCACAGGCAGTCATTCACCTCCAGGTCCAATTCTTCGTGGGTCAGGCAATCCAGCATCTCCACATGGGACCTTAATGAAGCATTCCAAGAAAGCTCCAGGGACAGATAGTCATTAAAAGCTGTTAACAGCACCATAATTAAAAACAAATTAACAGGAAATCTGAAATTGCCTGAAGAATTGTTTCTGTCTTGTGTCACATCTCATAAATCTCAAATTACCATTAAAATTTGACTTAGTATTTCAGAATAGCTGCAAGATCAACAAGCTACTACAAAGTAGTTAAAAACCTACAAAATTTGCTTTCTTAGCACTAAGACCAGGGGATTTCTCTGAGAGTCTGAATGGTGCTGATGCTTTTAAAATCCTTTATTTACTGTATTTTAGAGGAAAGAAATAGCAAAAGAGAAGATGGTTCAGTAGCTGCAGCTGTATTTGTAATGAATATTTCTCCAGCATTGCTTGTTTTCTGCTGAACTTGAAATGAGTTAACCCTTTTTAGCCAAGTCATCCTTCCTGTCACAGGAAGTATTAGGTAGTTTCTTCATCCTCATTTAAACAGATGTTTATTAAGACCTAGATAATTAATTAAATGAAAATTTCTTACAAAAGAGTGTGGGTTGAATTTCCCAGCATTTTAGAAATGGCTATGCTTAAAGATTTAAAGGATTTCTTCTTATATTAATATATTTGTAAAAATACTGAGACAGAAAAACTATATAAGGTTTTGACACCATAGAGAACATAGAACTTGTTTCAAAATAAATTATGAACCTAAACATATGTGATAATGAAACTATAGGTATCTATTGTAAGCTCAACAATTTAAAAAGACAATGACAGGATCAGTTTTGCAGCTAAACAAAATTTAAACTCAGTGCATCAAAATAGCTATGGTTTTACTAAAAGCATGATTCTATCAGATATTTCATTAAAATCTCAAATCCTATGGAAAATAGTTATGTGATGATCTGAACTTTTACTTAAAACCAATGCAATTGATTTTATGGCAAGTCCTACCTGGATGCAGAAAAAAAAAGCTAGAAAATGTATCCCAAGCTCGTTCTACAGACTCAAAACCTGAAGACAAATAAAAGATTCCATAGATATTAGACTTTAAAATTCCAAGTCTTTTGTGAACTCATCTTCAGATTTTTTTAAGGCTGACAATCCTGATTCTTTAAGGAAAAAAATCTGATAATTTGCATTGTCAAAGAATGTCAGAAAATATAGCTTGTCATTTTTGTCAGCTTACCAGTTTTTTATAATTGTTAATAATGCAGTTTCTTTTATTATACTAGTTAGACTACAAAGTCCTTCAACAAGCTTTGGGTTATTTTTTTCCCTTGAACACGAACATTTTTGTTTAATCTACAAAGCCATTAAGAAGAACACTGTCATGTAAAGCCCACCAATTTGGGCTTCCAAACTTGCATGCATGAAATTCATTTCTGCTTTCTGCCAGGCTGTGTGGGCACAGGTCAGTGCTGCCTAAGAGCATTCCAAAGGAATGGATCCATCCTCACAGTGCAGCACAGCAAGGGCCAGGGCAGGGCAGCAGGCAACACAGAGGAAAGGGAAAAGAAAAGTGTTTTAACAAAGCCACTCCAGGACACCAAGAGACAAGGGACTATTTTTGTACAGAATTTTAGTTCCTGAGATGTCCAGATGAGGCCACTGTGGTTTTATTATCTCAATTTAAAGAAAAATTTGATTTGGTTAACTCAGAGTTTCCAGTCTCCACAATAGCAAGCATACTCAATAGCCTGTTTTTCTGTTGGAAAACAAAGAATAGGAAATGGTTTGTCTTTTTTTTTATTTTTGTTTCACACAGTGGTTAAGGTGCTCACAGAGGCAGGAAGGGAACTGGACAATGAGAGCTGCAGATGTGGAATTTCTTTTTTAAATCCCCTACAGCAGGAGATGCTGTGAGGCTGAAGCAGAACAAGCATTTTTCTTTGATAGAGATCCCCTGGTGAAGCTTTCCAGAAACAGCCCAGCCCAGGCTCTGCTGGGCTCTATCACAGGCCTGGTTTCAAATGGACAGTGTGATGCAAAGCCAGGGAAGGGTACAGAGCACTTTGGCTGAGTCACACTGTTAGGAAATGAGGATTTCTGTGGTGAGAAGCCACAGCTGGCACTGCCAAGTCCCCAGGCAGTAAACTCCAGTGTGCTTTGGAGATGGGGACAATGTTCTCATCCAAAAATATCTGGCCAGCTATGGGGGGAGGCTGTTACAGGGATACTGTGCTTCCTTTTGTTTTGTTTTCATTTGTTACTAAAAGTGAGCAGCAGAAGAGCTCTGAAGCGACCATGGGGCCATGGTCACAGGTGAGAGCCCAGCCACAGGGAGCAAAGCCAGTCTCTGCAGATTCTGGCAGATTGTCTGCAGAAGATTCCTCATTTCAGAACTGAGACAAAAAGAGGGGAAATGACTAATCTTACCAATGCTCTCTAAAAAGCCTTTTTCTTCCTACTGCAGAAGCAAAATGCCATGTTCAAATCCATGGATGCTCTCAGATAAGTGCATTTTTAACAGCAGCTGGGCAGATACCCCAAAGGCAGAGCTCATGAGGGGCTTATGCTTTCACTTCTCCACCCATTTGGGATGAAGTGCCACATTTTAGGGCCCCACTCAGTCTTGCCCAAGCCACTGGGTTTCCCCTTCCCCTTGTGCATCTCCTCTGCCTGCAGCATCAGGGTTATCTCTGGCACTCTGTGCAGCATGTGGGATGATGGTTAACAAGAACACTGAGTCAGAACGGCTGCGATGGCAATTAGTGAAACATTTGTATGTAAACTGACAAATACTGGCAAAAAGTGCTTGTGAGGGAGGGATCTGTGACTCACAGGCTGCCAGCTCACTCTAACCAGATACAACTGGCCTCAGCCTTTTTCAGGCTCACCCAGGCACTCCAGAGAATGCAATATTTCAGCCTCAGCACCAGCTGGTTTTATGCCACTCAGCCCTGTTCAAACACAGGTTTTAATTGCGTGGCTCACTCAGCTCCCACCATCTCACACTGCCTGCTGTGGTCCTGACTGGTGCAGAACCCACCCTTCAGACAGAACTGCAGGAATACCCCCTCTCTTCCCTCTCTTCCCAAGCAGATGCAGCTCTGTGAGGGACCCAGAGCTCAAAGGAGACTGTGTGGTGCTTGGCAGTAAGAAAAGGCTGTGGGGATTGACTCCAAAGTGATTGCTGGAGTGCCTCGACTTCCAACTGCAGTTTTCTGCATAATCTTTTAGCAGCAGCGCTAACACAAGGTTTTAAGGTGAGGATCTCTGAAATGAGATGGTAAGAGAGGGTACATTCGTCACCAAATCTCTCAAAAGGCAGCAACACATCTTCATCACCTTGGATTCAATGGAGAGGAAAAGCCCTGAAAGCCTTGCACTATTTGTTGCAATTTTCTCCTAGTTTGGATGATACCTGAAGTTTTTGTAGATCTTTTTTATGGTCCCTTTGAGTTTAAATATAGTGCGTACGTATTCCTGTAGCAATACAATTTCCTTTCACCAGCAGAGCTCACTTCAGCTGTTGTTGGGTATTATTATACCTCACTGCTCCTTTCCTCTTCCACCAGCCCCTCTATATTGGATCTAAATGTCATTTATAGTTCAAGCTATTTGACTGCTAGTCCCCCTGTACCCCAGAATAGCCCACAAAGACTTGGAAGTTCACAAGGAAAGGGATATCAAGAGTCTCCATTTTCTAGAGTACAAAAGAATCACACCCCAAAAATCTGATTCATAGATGTGAAAGTAGGATACTTAGGGCAGAGTAATTTGGTTAGAACTGTGTGGTATGACTGCTCACACTTGGTGCTGTGGGTAGCAAGAAATCATCCAAGTGGGCACAGATACTACTGGGCAAAATGTCACTGCTGCAGTGAATTTGGCACCCCTTCTGGAAAGAAAGAGGCCAATCCTCACCGCAAAGGACATATAAAAGTAAAACCTTTTGTGAATACTATTTTTGTTTAACTTAGCAGAAAACAAGGACTGACATAAAAAGGCTTATCAGTGTTTTTGCAGCATGCAAAATATTCTGGTAGACTGGTAACTACTTCAGAGAAATCAGGAACCAAAATAAAAATGATTATGAAAACATCCTTTAAATCTGAGCTGAAACGATGGCTTCTTTGCTTGTTTCCTTCTTTAGCTTGCCTGTTTGGTTTTTTTTGAAATCTCTCTTGCTAATTGTCCTGCAGTCATGGTATGTACCAGATAGCCAAGAAAGCTGACATGGTGAAGTTATATACAGCATCCTTGTGACCTTTTTCCAGTGAAGATACATGTCTGTCCAATAAAGCCCAGGCCAAATGACAGTGACAGCTGTCTTGTGGCATTCAGTTTGAATTAAACAGGTTTGCTCACAAGTCAGGAACAAGTGTTTCATTACAGACTGTGCACCAAGATCAGCATAAGCCCCCAAAAGTGTAACTTTCCCTCAGCAGCTATGGAAACTGTTCCGGTGGACTGAGATGCACTTCACAGGCTCCTCCCTGTCTCCTTGCTTTGACTTTCCCACCTCCTGCAGGCTGTCATCCTCTGTTGGCATTTGCATATTGCAAGGGAATAAAACCTCAGTTCTCTCAGGAGTGAACCAGAGTGTTATGGGAAGTGAGCACTCGAAGAACGAGGAGCGAAGGAACATGGTTTTCCTTAGGAAAGGCCCGAAGCTGCCTGCATGGGAAGATGCCCTTCTGGCAGGGAGAGAGCCCAAGTCACTGCTGAAGCGGGGATTGCGTTATGTCAGCTTGAGCCTCATCATGAAAGGGATGACCACTACGCCTGACTTCTTGTGGGGACTGCATGAGGTGCAGAAGCTGAACCTCTCACGCAACCAGCTGGTGGTGATTCCTCCTTCCCTGGGGAAGCTGGACAGGCTGGTAGTGCTGAACTTGGGTGGCAACTGCCTCAAGTGCCTACCTAAGGAGATCGGGCTGCTGAGGAACCTGAAGGTCTTGTTCGTCAATATGAATTGCCTGAAAGAAGTGCCAGCAGAGCTCAGCTTGTGCAGGAAGCTGGAGGTTCTGAGCCTCTCACACAACTGCATCTCACAACTGCCTTTGAGCTTCACTGACCTGACAAATTTGAGGAAACTGAACCTCAGTAACAACCGCTTTGTGCAAATTCCCCTCTGCATTTTCGCCCTGAGAAGCTTAGACTTCTTGCACCTAGGGTCCAACAAGCTGGAAAACATCGCAGAGAGCATCCAGTATCTGGTCAATCTGCAAATCTTTATCGTGGAAAACAACAACATACGCAGCCTGCCACGGTCCCTGTGCTACATCAGCACTCTGGAGTTACTGAACGCCGACTACAATGCCATCCAGACGCTCCCGGACGACCTGTACCTGCTGCGCCGGCTGCGCCGCATTGCCTGGAACCCCATGGACAAAGGGCTCCACATCGCCCACAACCCCCTGGCCCGGCCCCTGCCCGAGGTCGTCGAGGGGGGGCTGGACGTCCTCTTCAACTACCTCAGGGACAAAAAGGAGCACAACTGAGCTTCCTCTGAGCTCGGGATTAAGCCTGTCATCGAGACTCAGTCGCGTCGGAGAGCTTTCCTGCACAGGCATTTCCACTTCATAATGCTTGGATTTTGAAGGCTATGGATGGCTTTAGTAACAGTTGGAGGAAAGCAAGTAAAGTATGATGGTCTTGATTAAGTGGCAAGAGCAAACTTTCTAAAAACAGCCACCTCTGTAACCTTCACTGTTGTGGTACTTGGGGGTTTTTATAGAAACAAAAATACAGCACAGTCATGATAAAATATTTGCTCTTCATCTGACAGAAACAAATTAAAGCAGACTGAAAACATGCAGAAATGTGTATTTGACAGCTATTAGGCTGAAGAAATATTAATATAAGTTAGACTTTCTCTCTGTGATTGCAATTGCTTTTCTACTCCTGGCTCACTTCTTCATACACAGGTAAACCACAACATAAACAAACACTGCTGTCAAAGTGAATTTCAAGGAAAATGTTTACTTTTGGCAGTGAATATATCCTGAGCTATATTAGCTCACAGACAATATATTACTGGTCAGTTCAATATCACTTGTTGTTTACCCCACAGCTGTGCTCTGGCATGTGTAAATTACAGGTAGAGATTGCCAGTGACGAGGCAATTTGCCAGCTCTTTGGAAGGAGATCCCAAACTTCCCCAGAGCTCCTACTTCCCCTGGTGAGACAAGCAGCCCTTCACATGGAGTCTCCTAGGATGCTGACAGCAGTGCTTCTCATCAGCTGGGAGCAGCATCTGCACAAAGCACAGAAAGGACTCTGGCTTCTTCCCTTCTTCCACAAAGGATGGAGTTGCTCATTGCTAAATGTACAACTGCTCTCCTTTCCTGTATCCCTGCAATCCAAGCTATGGAGCAACTTTACTCAGGAGGCAGAACATCTCCACAAGGTGAAATATTTCTTTCAGGAAAAGCAGTATCAACCCAGTCGTCACCTTAAGTAAGAGCTTCAGAAACAAATAGTTTTTGTTTGAAACAATATTTCTGGGATTTTCAGTATCAGCCAGTAGCATAGAAGTCAGGTCTTATGTGGTTTCTCATATTGATCTTCTGTGAATGTCCTTCATCAAAGTTTTATCTGGTAATAAAGAGGCAGTATGAAAGAGCTGTTAACAATTTATGCAACTTGGGGCTTTTTGTTCCTTCACACCAGTATAAAACAGAAGCAGCTCTGTTGAAATCAGTTGAGATAAACGCTTGTAATGGCAGTGTAAGAGAGGAATGAGACTGTAATTCTTGTGCTAATTATGCGTATTAAAAGCTGTTTTCAATGTGCTTCCTATATCAAATCTCAGGAACTGATTATTTTCTAAAATTCAATTTGTTCAAAATTATGAAAGGCTGTGAAAGACTGATCCTGCTTCTAGTGAAGTGGACAATTTGGCTGAGGGAAAAATGGACATGCCTGGCTGAGGGAAAAACTCAGCAGAGGTAGGAGCAGCCTGATAACAGCAGACAATTATGTAATTCATAGATACATGTGAGTAAAGGCAGCACCTTTGGTCACAGTGACATTATTGGTGTGATATTGAATGCCAGCAATGAGGAGCCCGTGCTCACAGAATATTCCACCCTGGGTCTGCCTGCCCTGATATTTTATTGTGTTGAATTGTTTTGTGTATGATTTTTTATCTTAATTGAGAATTTCAGTGTTAGGCCCAGAAATCACAGTCTCCAAGTGTGCAGTCAAGGACAAATCTTATGTTTCTAGCAAACATGAAACAATTTTGAAGGGTATTTTTGCTCAAGCATTAAGAAAACAAAGCAATAAAACAAATATTTTGTGAATTTTTCATAACTTAGTATATCTTTCAAATGCAAAGGTATTTTATGTGAAGCTTTACATATATTTATTTCACCCATGCAAAAGTCCAAGTTTTTAATGATCAATGCATGTTATAAATTAATATGTGATTCCATTAGTGACAAAGAATAAAGCTGCAATTATTTTTAGAAATACCAAGAGATAATTCTTGGAGGGGATTAGGGCCAGATTATTAACTTTCCTAAATGCCCATTTTATATCCCTAAGTCTGGCATTCACATAAACACTACAATATTGCTTTGCAGGAAAATTAGATGCCTATGGCATTAATCACCTGAAAAGATTTTCCACGTGTCAGTCCCCAGGATTATGTGACACCGGATAGCCTCTGATATGATCTGACTCGAAGAGGTATGCACAGTAATTTACATGGAAGATATGAGGCTGGACTCTGTGTGTTCATTAGGATCCCACTACGAGGGTGAGACACAGTGAACAATTCAAGAACATGATCTCCAGACAGAGGATTAAAAGGCAAATTTGACATAATCAAATGCATCTGCAAAACCAGTTATAATATGAAGTGCAATACCAATAATTTAAAATTAAATTATTCAATTGAATAATAATGACCTTTTACTCAAGCTAATAAACCTTTGCAAGCATATGAAACACATAAAAGTGACTGCCTTTTTAAACAGAATAATAAAATTGATTGAATAAATGGTGCTTTAATGTATAATTCAGATTTTGCCATTAAGAAAATAATTTCTACTGATCTGCTTTAGTTTTTTTTTTCATTTCTCAGTCAAAGCCCCTGCAAATACCTTTCTCAGAGATACAGAAAATTATCTCTCATGACTGAGGGTAGTGTTCTTCCTGTAAAAAGAAAAGACTGTATACCACTGTTATTGTATAGAAGCATGCATGAAAGGCAAATAATGGCATATGTATTTGCATCTGAGTGGGAGGAAGACAGAAGAAGCAAGCAAGGGCACAGGAGGGAGACAGAATCTGTAATGTCACGTGCTGGCTCTAGTTTTGAACAGGGCATTAGAAAAGAATTGGTGGATCTCAGCATTGTCATCTGATATTAGCTGTGCAGATAACAGGGGAAAAAGGAACTGAAAGGCTGCAGGGTCTGTAGTCATATCTCATCATCTATGACAACAGTACCACTTCTGTGTGTATCAAATGATACAAGTTTAATTTCATAACCTTTCAGAGGACTGTATGTGGAATATTACTCTTGTTTCTGGTAAGCACTGAAGTTTTCTCATCCTAAGCCTCACAGCAGCATAACTTTGGATGCATCTATTATTTTTAGTGGTGGTAGTGTTCTTCCTAGGGAATGGAAAATGTGGGATCCACTCATGGAAAGAATCCTTTTCTGGCACAGTGGCTTTTCTATGGCTGTCACTCAGAGAAGCTCTCAAGGTGCTTAGAAAAACTCTTGAGGTGGACAAAAGAAAGGGAAAAAAACAAGAACAAAGTAGAAAGAATATAGTCAGGGGTCAAGTTGGTTGGGATAAATGTAATATACAATAGGGCTATAGAATTTGCTTCTCAGCTGTCATCAATCACACTGGTTGTACATTTGGTCAGATCTGGTGAGAAGGCTCCACCTATTCTTACTTTAAATTGAAAAGAAAGCTGCATTCTGTCTAAAATTTAAAGTCTAGTCAACAAGCAAGGCCTTTGAAAACTGGAAGGCTTCAGGCTTTTGGCCTAACCAAAGTTAGCGATTCAGCCTTTGACTGAACGAAAAAAATTTTCTCCTAAAGTGTTGCACTGATACCTGACTGGAAGTTAATGCTGAAATGTCTTGCACCTACTGCTCTGAGGCTGCTCGCCAGCTCTGGCACATGGGCCAGATTCTTAATGCCACTCGTGACTGGTAAATTCCCAAATGCATTCCCTTGTCCCAGCAGCCACTTGGGGTGTGTCACCTGGCCAGGAACACCACTCCACTGCATGAGCAAAGCAGCATGAGCAACCTACAAACACCAATCTCCAAGATGTGGAAAGTTTCTAAGACGTGGCATTTCAAAACAGTTTTCAGAGTCCAATTGAAACATCTTGAAATTCAGATTTAAAAGTTTTTGATTATTAATCTGGATGAAAAATATGTGAAATTTTTATTTTGGCCAAATTTCCAACATTTTCTCCATGCTTTTTTTTTCATTTCCATCAAAAGCCTCCTTTTTTTGTCAACATAAAGAACAGTTTCTAGCCATTTTACTATAAGAATATGCATTTTGCAGTTTAAACTTTTTGGGACATAAATGAAATAATTTCTTATTATGCTGCAGGTAGCTTCAGCAAACCAGATCTTTCAGTTAATAATTTAAAATCGGTGAAGGAGGAGAAATCTAAAAAATATTACATTGACTCTGGAGAGATTTGGACTTGTTATTTACTTCTCTAGGCCAGCACATTACTTGAAAAAACATAACACAGCATATAAGCTCTCCAAGTAGAAAAACCAGTGACACTTCAGCTTATTTCCTTAAGCAATGAAGAAAAAAGCCTGAAAGGTCAGGCTTGAGATGGAAAGAAAGAGGGAGGGAGGGAGGGAGGGAAGGAAGGAAGGAAGGAAGGAAGGAAGGAAGGAAGGAAGGAAGGAAGGAAGGAAGGAAGGAAGGAAGGAAGGAAGGAAGGAAGGAAGGAAGGAAGGAAGGAAGGAAGGAAGGAAGGAAGGAAGGAAGGAAGGAAGGAAGGAAAAATTATTCGATTTCACCAAATTTCAGGGGTAAATTTGCTACACAGCCTTCAAACAGCAGTTCTTGAATAATTCAAGGAGTGTTTTGAACTGCCTGGCACGGTTCTAATTAGTATGCATGAAAATAATAATGTAAAATTTAAATATATAATAATTCATAAAACATTAAGAAAACATATATTATTGTAATGTTGCAGGTTCTTCTGCTATTCTCACATGTGGGAGCTGAAATCTTGAAATAGTTACAGATGAAGGAAAATTCTGGCTCTAGAAGGGCTTGTATTTATATGAGAATATATACTCTTCCCATTTTATATGTGGCAAAACCCAGATTTAAGAACTCAGTAAATGTTCAAATGGGAATAAGGATTTAGATATATTGATACAGAGATAGACTTTAATACACACATATGGAGTAAGTCTGAAAATCCTTCTGTAAAATTGCACGATCATTCCTCTGTACAAGTATGAGGCAGAAGAATAATTACAAAAGATTACCCTCCCTCACTGATTCCATACATTTATCTGTGGTGCACCAAGAGCCAACCAGCCTTCCAAAACCACCCCTCAGCACTGCCCAGCAGAACTGCACCATCCTGCACCAGTCCAGCTGCCTACAGTACAGGATTATTTTGCAGGCTTTAATGACAAAGCCTGAAATTTATACTCCAATGTATGTGGAGTCACATCATGCATGGCTAAAAAGGTGGTTTCCAGCAAAGCAGGAAGTGTATCAACAGCTTCAGAAAAGGTCACTGCAAATTATGCTGCCTCATAAAGTAAGCTTACCCAGGCAGAGTGAAAAGAAGACCAAAGGGCAGAGCTATATGTTTTCTTAGGGCTCAGAGGAGTTTCAGATACCATAAATTCATTGATGGAAAGCCTGCTTTTAATTTATACTTCCCAGACATTGAAAACTGAAAATTAATCCTTTGATACAACTCTCTGAGGGAAATATGCATTGCTTAATTTTCTTTCTGCTCTCCAGCCTTTGCATCATTGGCATGTTCACAGAAGCAATGAATTGCTTTTCTCCTCCTGCAAAGGTAGCATTGTCAGGCGTGGGTAGGCATCAAAATCTATGGAGAGTTTTATCTCTCACCCTCCATACAAGGGGTGCAGGACAGAGGAGCCTGACAGGCTTCACTCCATCCTGGTGACAGGATGAGTAACATACCCAAAACTGGTGTCATGCTCACGACACCAGCTTCATGCACTTGCCTTCAAGGTATCAGGCAAAGCAGTGGTTATTCTCCAGACACTGTTTCCATGGCTGACAGAGAGAGATGGATACAGAGAGCTCCAGGTCATCTGCAGACTAATCTAAACATGTGAAGTAAGGTCAGTGAAGCTGGAGGGACCAAATGCCTCCCTTTGCCTGGCCTCCCTTGCCTCTGCAGCATGTGTGCAGAGGGCAGAAAGCACCATCTCTCCGCCTAGTATAACATTCAGATTTGCTGAGATGTGTCAGAGAAACAGCAACACACCTACATTGCCCTGTGACAAATGCTTTTGATGTCAGAAAATCCTTTCTCCCCAGCTATCAAAATGTTCCACCTCAAAACAGGTGTAAGCAAGACAAGTTTAAAAGAATTCTTGTATTTTTTGGAAACGGCATTCCAAAAGCAGCTAAAAGAAACTACCAAGTGAGTAATAGCAAATCTGTAACAGTAAAAAATTGCTTCCACCTAGAAAATATGGTTATAATCATTATACTTTCCTTGCTTGTTCTCTGTCCTTTTTTTTTTTTTAGCATAATGAAGGTCTCTGTATGTATATATAGGTTTCTGTACTGGCCCATGCATGCATACATACTTTCACTGAAGGGAACAACACAGGCTATTATTGGCTCCTAAACTGTTTGTGAAAACAGAGAAGTGTCTCTGGTGTAGAGTAACACAGTGCTCTGTGAATGGCACTGATAGGAGAGCTGAAGAATACAGAAGAATACAGAAGAATAAAACCCTCACTTTGGGAAATTCATTCAACCAGGTGTGACTTGGTTAAGATAATGCCTTTTCACAGCTATTTCTATGCACAAGGGTCCTCTATATCTTTCACCACACTAATGTTCTCTTTCTAGTTTGAAAACAACACTGTGAAGAATGGCATTTGTGTGCTCTGTCTACGTACAAATTAAGCCATAAAAATACCAACTTTGAGTTCAATTCATGAAATTAAATCTCTCTGAGCACATGTGTCTGTGCCTTTGTGTATGTGTATGTTTGGAGGTATTTGGGATGTCATTACCATGCTTTGCAATGTAGTATATGAAGAACATGTATTAGCCATGTAAGAATATGTATGAGAATATGTATGAGAAGCAGCATATTCTGCAGCAAATAAAATGCTGATAATTCAGCATCTAAACGGGACTTAAAACATATGACAGTTAATTATGTTGCTTTTGAGTTAGTTACACATCAATTTTCCTCTGTGTTTTTTTCAGTTAGATATCACAAAGTTCTGTGGCATTTTTATCAATCTATGTAGAGATTTAAAATATGGAAGAATTCACATTAGGTCTTTTTTTAATTCAGAAATAATAACACAAGAAGACACATTCATTTTTTTGTCACTAAAAGTTCAGTAGATATCACAATAAACAATTTGAAATGCGTTCTTTATCCCATAAAAGAAGAAGTTAAATTCTACACAGCCTGCTTGTCTAAGAAAAATGTATATATCTGGATGCTTCTGGAGTCCATTTTGGCTTGGATGTTTGTAGAAGGCTGAAGTGGAATCTTCACACTAAATTGTCAGGGCTGCTCCTAGAAACAGTTGATTCAAAATTTTATTTAACTTCAGAGGAACTTTAGTAAGTGATTTTTTGAAAAAAGCTGACGTATGTCTTTTAACCCTGCCAAATAATATCCATATTTTATTTGGATAAGCAAATATAACAGTCTTTACTATGAATCTACATAGCTTCTTCTTATACTGTGTAAAATCATAAAGCCAGAATCTCTCAGATTTCAGGTACTGCATTTTCTAGTCCCACTTGGAGTAATAGAGATTGCCCTGGTCTTAATGATGCCCCAGAGACTGGAAAACAGAAGGGAAATGAATGCTTAGAAGCATTCTTAGAAGTGGTGAATTTTTGGTTTCACAAAGCTCATGTCAGACATAGATTTAATTTGTTTATAATTTGGCTCAAAGTTATGAATTTATAGCTGTTAAGATGTTCCATCTTTCTTGGACTAGCATGCAGATATTGAAGTGTATGGGTGAGAAAATTCATCCAGTGTGTCCAAATTGTCATAGGGACCAACCTTAGGGGAGAATGTGGAAATTCACTCAGAATTCTTCCTGATGTATCAGGTGTCCATTAGAAAGCTATTTAATGTTCTTTAGCAAGGCTAATACATTGCAAAGCAGTGACATTTCAAGACTTCTCCATAAAGCTAATAGCCTTTCTCAGTAAGTAATTTTCACATTTACATCAATTTAGCACAGTCTAGATTTGGATAAAGACAAGCATTGCTTTTCTCTTGCCAGTGTTGCCAGGGTGATGATCACCAAAGTGTCCCAATAGTCCTTCCTCCCCTGTATCCCCAAACCAGCAGCTGGCTGTTCTGAGGAGGACTTAGACGTGGGTGCATATTCAACAGCAAATGCACAGCGGAAAAGCCCCACAGTCGCCTTGCCACAGTTGATATAAGCAACCAAATGTTTTAAAATATCAGATAATTAATAAATACAAGGAGAACAGAGGGAAAAGGATTACAACTTTAGAGGATGTTGCCAGGCACTTCATCACTGCAGTAAGAAGCCAGGAGAACTGATGTACAGTTTCTCCTGTACTAGCTATCTGCATTTTCCCATTAATTCTGTTGCTTTTTCCTTTCATTTGTCCATTCTTTTTGATTATGCTTTCTCTTTCCTATTACTCCCCACTCTCCTCCCTTTTGTTTTTTTGTTTTCTCTCTTTGTTGCTTATTAACAAGTTTCAATATTTTTAATTAAAGTTGATTGCTTGACTGATGCCAGTTCAAGCCTTCTTTTCTGGATTTGGCATCCAGATCAAGTAAATCATTAGTAGAGGCCTCTCTTCATTAACAACACAGAGGGATAACAAATAAAAAAAAAAGAAGGAAAAGACAAACAAAAATAATAAATGAAAAATGGAGAACAAACTTCAGGGAGCAGCAAACAATCTGAAGAGCTGAGTACACTTTGCACTTAGTGGCATTTTTCTGTGTCCCTGTACCTCCTAAATCCTCAGTCTCCATTATGATTCTAGATGGACATTAATCTTAACCAACTCCTGAAGGGCTATTGCAATGCTAAAGGCATAGGAAAGTGTCCATGCACCACCATGAAGAAACAAGAAGTCTTGTCCTCTCTTGACATTCTCCAGAGATCCCCTTCTGTTTTCCGTGATGCCCCCCATAAATTCACTGTCCCTGTTACTTTGGAAGTGAAGAATTTTGGACCCCTGTTGTCATATTGCTACAGAATGATTTAGAAACACCTAAAACAAGAACAGATTCTGTTGTCTAGCCCCAGATTTTACCATGTGCTGTAGACAGTGAAATTTATGTCTAGTTCTCCCTCTCTGCTGTAAAAATATGCCTGCGTCCCTCCCTTTCTTGTCAGTCCTGTAAAAGGGAAGCTGCAGTCTGAAGCTGGAGCAACAATGCATAGCCACAATTACAGAGAGCAGTAACAATTAGCCTGTTCACAGAGAGGTACTCACCTAAAATTCAGGGCAGGAGGAAAAAAAAGTAGAATAAAGAAAGGAAAGACAACAGGACTCAGTAAGAAGGCACAAATTTGCTTGGATGGTTTGGACTGACCTGGCTTCTGTGCATGTGTGGTGTGAAGCTCAGAACTGCCCTGCCACAACTGTCAGGTGATTTTTTTGGGGAGGGGTTTTTTTGTTTGGTTGGTTTTTTGTTTTTTTGTTGTGTCAGGTGATTTTTTTTTTTTTTTTTTTGGGGTAAGAGGGCCTCCTTGCATGAGGTATTGACCCCAGCAAAGCAGGAGCAAGGGAACAGCTCCTGTCAGCTTCACTGCCCTGCTGAGAACAGTGGGGGCCGTAGGTGTGCAGCAGTGGAGAGGGATGGACCAGGGTACACAGTCTGTTGTGGCATAAGGTGCATTAACAGCATAGTAGTAAAATCTATTCACTGGAAGTTCTGGAAGGAATCAGTCAGGGTGGAAAATAGTGTTGTTGGTTACTGCTGGGTGCCTGAAGGTGCATCTGGCTCCATGGAAGGTGGTGTCACATCAGTTTTACATTTGAAGGAAGGACACAAAAACTCTTCTGAGGAGAGCCTCCTGTTTCAGGATCCACAGAAACTTGGGGATAGATCTGACCTGACTATGACAATTAGGTTTAAAATCTCTTTTCAGCCTGACACTACACAATATAAATCAAACCACTGTACAGTATCATTGAACAAATGCAGCTGGAGTTCTATTACATAAAAGCATGGAAATAATATGACTAGAAGGACATTAATACATTATACTCATTACATGGTAGTTTGATGTCAAATATATTAAATATTAAGCAAAGTATAATAATCCCTCTAGTAATGTAAAAATGTTCACATTTTTAATCTAGAGATCTCGCTGATGAGGCATGATTGTTCAACATCCTAGAAGGCAGCTTTCTAAATTATGCTATTCCCTGTGGCAAGTGCAGGACAGATCACAGACTTAATGGAAGGAGCATTTTCATTTTCCCTGTTGCACAATGGGATTTACATTTCAGCCCTCCAGCAAGCAGAGTTACTCATGATACCTTCTAAATTAGTACCACCTTATAAGTTGCACTCAGGGTACCTCCTAAATTAACAAGTAATACATTTAGGAATCCCTGAAAGGCTCATTATCTCCTGTCTAATATATTATTATCACTGTATATAATTTCTGACACAGTGTGCCCACACCTTCTTCTAGTGAAAGATTCCCATAGGTTAAGTAGGGCATTGTAGAGGTCCATTTCTGGCTTCCCATTATTCCTCAACATCTACAGAGGAAATAAGGATAACTGCAAAAGAATAATTCCTCTGGCTTTTCAGTTTATGTACTTCTGTACTTGCAGAATAACAGCAAAAGTGCTGGTCCATTATGTTGTCATTTCTATTTGATGGTACAAAAATAAATGCTGTATTCATAACCCCATCTTCAGATGAAAGAGAGCTGTCATTCATCCCAAGGCTGGGATATCTGCATCCATATCCCAAGCCCTCCTGGCTGTTTTAGGTACCTACATTGCTGAAGTCACCTTTGAGCTGCTCATGCACCTCCGTGTTACTGCTCATGATGGCAGCAGGAAACAACACTGGGAGGAGAAATGCTGATATTACAGTTCCTGTTGGGAAGAAGCTGTTCATTAATATGCTCTCAGGCTGCCACACTTTGAGATGTTGGTCAAAGGTGTTTGCAAAGCTGAAAAATCAAGGAATGTTCACCTCTTCAGCCTTTTCTGCACTAAGAATTTAACTCATTGCCGACAGAACACAGCAGCAGCTGGAGCAGCACTCACAGAGGTTTAGCCAGAGCATGGAGATATTGCTAACAGCTTAATACACCATTCCCAAACCTTGTCTGAGTTCTCCCCCCCCCCCCCATCTGCTTTTACCCCAGAACATGCCTGTGGCACTGGGATTCAGTTGCTTCAAAAGACTTTGTTCACTTAACATCAGTGTCAGATATCTTCATCCCACGGAGAGGGCTGCTGGTAGCAGAAAGCTGTTCCTGGGCAAACTGGATCCCTGCAGGCATTTGCTGTGACAAAGGCACCTGGGACTGGGACTGATCATCCACGGCTTCCAGGGGTTACAGCCATTCCTCACTTCTCAGACACAGCTGCCACAGCCATCCCTCACTGAAGTTCTGTTTTTCTTTCCTCCAGCAGGTGTTAGGCAGTGCAAATGCTGAAATGTCTCACTTCGGATGGAATAATTTTATTTATTTAGGGTTTATTGTGCTACCTGTAATAAATTGCATCTGTGAGCTTTTAATAATGTTTTTAACTGTAGTTAATAAGCATTGGCACAAAGGTGTCCATCACCTTCTTGGAAAAGGGCAGCCCAGAGTTTACACAATAGGAGGGTAGAGTTTCTTTCAGGCTCACAAGAAGTCATATATTATATTTCTTCATGTAGATACCTTCCAGATGCTCAAAGAGGTAACAAAGAAACAAATCCATCTACAGACTCCCTGTTACTTCTTTTGTGAATAGCCACCATTTGCATTTTAAACAATTTAACAAAGACACATTGAGCTAATTTTAACCCTACGACTTTGATGAGTTTAGTCCATTGACTTTGTGGAGACAAATACAGAGCTGAGTCTTGTTTTTGATTAGGCTCATGAGTACAAAAAACTCTCTAAAAAATTGCCACTGTTGGACCTCAGCCAGCAGAGGCCTATAACCAAATAATGAGAACTTGTTATTACACTTTGATTATAACTGTCTGTTGGCTAATTATGCACAAAATGAGTGTCTCTTATTTTTAATAGATAATCTTGCATCTATTTTTAAAGAACAAAGTCTCTGTTCTCCATTTTTGAAGGTACTGCTAATCAATCTAAATATGGTAGATTGGATTCCAGTATGACTGAATTTGATTTGCAACAAGAAACAGATCAACAGGTTTTTCTTATCTCAATTTAAATGTTCCCCATCCATGTGAATTAGGAGTCTCAGTAAACTCTGAGTTGACTCTCACAAATTGCTAGAATTCAATTTCCTGAGCAGCAGACAGTATAGATTAGTTTGATTTCTAATAAATTTCAACCCTCCCAAGGTAGCTACTGCCAGCAGTGTCTCCTTTTTCAGAGCTGTAGATCTTAAAATATAGGAGTCGGATACTGAGGTTAATAATTAATGTGAAGCCTCCAGATCTTACAGCCATTCCAATCTAAAGTAATCATATAAACTTCCAAGAAGCCAAAAAAAAGTCCAAGTCAGAAGAAATGCATCCTTGATGCAGCCTGTGTGTGCTAAGGCAGAGATTCAGGTACTTTAGTGATGGAACGTGTTCATTCATTACCAGTAGAGACTGGGATTCATATTTTGAATCCATGCAGAAGCTGACTTTGATCCCTGGAATTTATGTCTCATCATAGCAAATACTCCATCACAAGCTTTTCTCTTTCTGAAATTCAGATTTGGACCCTTAATTGTGAAGATCAGGTCTGCAATATGAAGTGTCTCTGGGTTACCACAGAGCATCTGCTGTCCCAGAATCCCACACTGGCTAATTCCAGGAGTCTTGCCTCCATGCATCATTAATGAGTCTAAGAACAGCAGCAGAGAACATGGAGGACAGCTTGAAAGCAAATCTGCAGAAAACCAAAGTTGAACACCCCCAGCAGATCACCTGCCCAGAACTGGTAGCACAGGTAGAAAAAGAGTAGGCACCTGAGGAGTGGCCTAATGAGGAAAATTAGTGGATGCTGGAATATGCCAAGAACAGCCTTTTGCCTACAAACACTTTTGAAGCCAAGTATCCTAGTATGGGGGATTTTTTTAATGGAGCCTATTAAATCAGCACCTCCTAGGCTAATGATGTTAGACTATCCCTCCTTTAAAACATCCTTAAGAAATAGGTTAAACATCCAGAAGGAGGTCATATGTAAGGGAATCATTTAATCAAAAAACCATTCCTGATCTGTCCTGGATATGCTTTTGGGGAAGTCTTTAAAAAAGTAACAGTGTTGAATAAAGACTAAAATTACTAGATGCATAAACAGGAATATGTGGATTATAGAATTAAATCCACCACAATTGTGCATTGAGTGGCTACACCTGTATTTTATGAGTTCTGTCAGGTTCAATATTTAGAAATGAGTTTTGAGTGCTATGATGGAAGGCATTATAAAAAATTCATAATATTGATTAGACTTTTCTGTTATAATTGCTTCAGATAATATAATGTATAAAGGCATTCAGAGATGTAATGAACGCTGTGAAAAGGACTGTGAATAAAAACATGGATTGAAACTGACACCAGATTTGCACAAGTAACAGAAAGCCCTTTTACAAGGTGACATAAATACATCATAGGAAAGGGATGGGACAGCAGCTGTTTGGTTGCTTGCACATGCACAGTGCCTGTCTCACTGATGGACAGCTTTAGAGTGGACTGATCTTCCAAAAGTGCCTGAGCACAGGGTCCTGCCACACTGAGAGAGAAAACCTTGTATTTATTTATTTTTTTAACAGGGAATTCTCTGGCAACAGTAGTCCAGAAATGTTTTTCAGGAGGCCTGTAGACACATTTAGGATTACAGGCTGGGCTGGGGGGAAGGCTGGATTTCCTCCTGCCCTCCTCAGCCTCAGTGCTACATGGGGGCTCTCAGATTCGCTGCCATCTCTGCAGCAGAGCAGGAGGCGGCTGAAATCATTTGGCTTTCAGAGGGGAGCATGCAGCAGATGGCACTGTTGCTTTAGCAGTCCTGCATCAGTTTCTTTTCCTCTCTGTAGGAAGTCACAGGTACAATTTTCCTTCCAAACCTCTTTCTTTCTGTGTAAAATCTGTGGGATTTTACCCCATTTTTTTGTAATCGATTCCATCCACACTCAAGTGTGATGCTTCTGTGCCAGGGTCCCTCAGTGTGAGCAGCCCTGCTCTTACCCCACTCCTTGTTTGCCACCACAACAACTCCTAGCATTTGCTTTATGTAGGGAAAACTTTGCTTTTGCATAATAATTTATTCCCATTGATTCCCATGTATGCCCAATTTGATTAGTTTGTTAAATTTCGGTAGTGTTTTTCCTCAGACATTAATACCATCTTGGGGAAGCTGAGCACATTTCTGCCATGTCTTTTCACTTGGAGCACACATGGACTTTTATCTCTTTCCATAACTTTGTCTCAGTGATTTTTTTTTGTTTGGTTTTTTCATGCAAGATGCCTTGAGGTTTATCTCCATTCATTTTAAAACTTTTATGCCAAGCAATTTTTTAAAAGGTTAATACTTCTGTGTTTTCCTTACCTCCTTATAACCTGTCATTTGGATGTTAAATTAGTTTAGACTTTCCTAGCTGTGTTTTAATTAGAGAGATACTTGTTTATTTACCACTAACTGCATATGCATGAGCTGGCTTTTTAGTGCAGTTCTATCCAGAAAGCTGCTGAAAGTGTCCACTAAAATCAAGCAGCATCAAGGCAATTGGAATGTTATTGAAGATAAAGTCTTAAAAGAAAGAAAAAAAAGAGGAATTGCAACTGCTTTATGTCTGTTCTGGGAAATTCTTAACTCTGCCCTTTCAAAAACCATAGGCTTGGTGTCAAAATGTGTAATGCTGAGGTATCTGGTCACCTGCATGGAAACTGAAATGCACTATTTGGTACCAATTAAAAAAAAAGTTTGGTGTTTCAGATTAGGAGGGTAAGAGTCCCATAAGGGGAATGGGAGCTGCCTAGTATGGGTACTAGGAAGCCCTGGACATAGAGAGGTGTCTGAATCATTCCCCAAAGTTCAGATCCTGTGTCCTGAGCCAAAGTTGCCAGCAAGAGCTGCTGTGCCCCTGAATCCACAGGTAGAACTTGTCTGAGGGTAGTGACCCACACAGCTTCCGTGCTGGAGCTGGGCACAGAGCACTGTTTTACTCTGGAACATGGGAGGAACGTGGGAGGTGTGGGTACTGGCACATAGTTTATATTTGTCTGAGTAGTAGGAAACCTTCCCATCAAGCTGAGATTTCCCATACCATATTTTTGTCTCTTGCTGTGAAGTGTGGGAGCAGTAAAGAAATAAAAGTGACCTTCATGGAAGATACAATGTCAAAGCAAGCCTGGCTTGAGATCCTGGATGTCAGCATCCCCTCAGGTGGTTGAGGCATTGCTCTTCCTTGCACCTCAGCTTCCCAGTACTTTATGTCAAAAAAGAAGGTGGCAAGATGCCACCAGGATTAAGTGACTGCTGAGTGCCAAGGTCACATCATAAGTTTGAAATCAGACACTAAATCCTGTTTTGATAATCAAAGTTATATCTATGCTGTGGAAGGCAGGAGCTCTTCCCACCTCCTGTTGAGGTAAACCATAATCATGCTCTGCTGTCATTGTGAGACCAATATCCATCATCTTGCTGAGGGGTTCCTTTGTGCCCTAAATTTCTTGCAGGGTGACACAGTGAAATTCAGCATATCTCAGCCTAGATCTGGTGGGCACAAGGATTACTGAAAGAACTACATTCCTCATCACCTTTGCTGGTAGCTTTGAGCTAGAAGCATAAGTGAGCCCCTGCAGTGCAAGACAGATTTTGTATCTGTCAGAAGCCCACACATATTCCAGAATTCTAATTCTCAATGAGCTGCAAGGCATGATAAAACTTGGGGATGCCCATGGGAGCAGTGGACTGGCTGAAATGGGAACACCCATGACTGCAGGTGCAGGAGCCTCCTGGCTGCTAGGACCATGCAAAGTATAGGAACTTCTAATTTGGAAACTATATATAGGAACTACTAATGAAATTCTATAGGAACTATAGGAACTACTAATGAAATTCTAAAAGTCTGTGCTGCCCTTTTGACAATCTGTAAATGTTTGGTCCTTTTGTTAGTTATAGGAGTTAATTGACATTAAGGGATTTAGAGAGTGAAGACCTATAGTTAGGTCCTCCCTTCAAAATCCAGGAATTTTGCACAGAAATACTCATCCTCTTAAGCAAGAAGTGTCACCCTTTCAGTTTGTGTCTGGCTGCATTTAGCATAAAAATTAATCTTTCTATGAAAGCAAGCTCAAGAAAAAACTGTGTGTGTGTTTTCTAAGAGAATGAACACAGAAGAAAAATCAGGCAAAACAAACAAAAAAAAAAGCAAAATCTTTAGATTTAATTATGTAATCCTCACTCACATTAACTGCACATTAATTAGAACTATCCTCATGAGTAGATGTTGAAAAAGCAAATCAGTATCTCATAGGCTTGCTTTTGTTTGAAGACAGCTGGAAAACAATGTATTCTTTAATGACATATGCATGTTAATACAAATTGTATACTCTCCACTAATCTAATACTCATGAAATGAGCACATCCATCATGGAAATTAAACAATAACTTCTTACTTGAACAAATTCTGCAATGAATATGTTACAAAAATAATTAAGAGATAATGTCAATTGGCTGGAACTTTATCATAAGAAAATGGTCTCCATTTGTAAAATTTAAAAAGCCTAAGACAAATCATGGACAGTTACAAAGTAAAATCTCATTAATAGTTTTTCAAACTATGAGGCATATTCTTTTACAGTGTTTTATTATATTGATATTGTTTCTATTAAATCACTTGATTGAGGATTGCTTTAGACAGTTGAGTGATAATAGTCCTCTGTAAAATTTTGGAAAATCTGGGTCCTTACAAGCTTCAAGAATATTTTTTTCTTCAACTGAATAGTCAGTTCTATCTAGAAAATAATTTCTTATTAATGTCCTACATATATTTGAAGAAGGCTATTTGATTTCTTTTTATAGTTAACTAGATATAACAAGACATGTTTTGACTACATCACCACCCACTCATTTCTTCAGCAATGTCCATAAGAAAGGAATAAAAGAGGTATTTTCAAGTATCAAAAAATGTCTTGCTAATATTTGGTTTCAAATACATGAAGAAGTAGGTTTGGTTCTTATTTAATCTCAAACTTTTCCTTGGGGCAGAAAACAACGACATTTTCATCCTCTTAGGTATAATGGATTTTTCCATATTTTCTTCATATTGGCTGCCTCATCTCCTGCACTGCAAAGACAAGCAATGTTTTGCAAAAAACACAAAATGCCTAACAGTCTCTGGGATTCTGCTCAGAGCTGGAAGCCAGCATTTAATTCTGAATTCTGCCAAGTCTTGTGTATGTTTTCTAGTAGTTCCCAGGCTTTGTTTTAGACTTACAGCTGTCATTCTAGGAAGCTAAAAGATTTTACAAGTAATTTAAGTGCAAATTTGCACAGGTTTACCTCATGTAGAGGTGGAGCCTCTATTCGAATACAGAAACCTGTACTCAAATTGTCAAGAGCCCTGATGTGATTAGAAATTCTAACACTGTGAAGATGTCAGAGTACCAGCTATGAGAAACACAACTTCATTTCTCTGCCATAGCCAGTGAAAATCAATATTCTAATTTTTCATGTCACAGAGAATCCTGCTACATACTCAATTTAAGCTGATTGCCTGGAATAGCTAAAGAGAAGCAAAGCTGGAAAACCTCAGCACTTGTTGGTAAAGACATTTCTTCTTGAACAAGAGTTTCACACATCTCTGAGAGTCATTAGAAAAAACTTTCTTCACCTGACTTACAGTTGACCATGTAGGTCTTCTGCATGTACAGGTAGGATCTTTTGTGCTCACTTTTCACCTCTTCATTCTTTTGTGTGTGTGATGAAATTGCTTTAACAGCAACTGGATAGGGACCTGCCACCCCTGACTAGTTTAGACTAGTTTATTAGCCAGTTTATGAGCTAGGCCAGTCATTCCTTTATCAGGGTCACAACAGAGGAGAAAATAGATCCTCAGTTTCTAGTCTTCAAGGTGAGGCTTTCAGCCTGAAGTATATCATAGAATCATAAATATCCTGACTCGGAAGACTCCCAAGGGATCGCTGAATTCCACCTCTCTGCTCTGCACAGGACAGGCCCAAGAATCACACCATGTGCCCAAGTGGGTTTTTAGATAATAAACCCTTCTTGAACACTGTCAAGTTTGGTGCTGTGACCACCCTGGGGAGCCTGTTCCAACACACAACCACCCTCTTGGTGAAGAACCTTTTCCTGATATTCAATGTAAACCTCTCCTGACTCAGCTTTGTGCCATTCTTTCTGGTCCTGACACTGAGAAGAGATCAGTGCCTGCCCCTCCTCTTCCCCTCATGAGGAAGTTGCAGACCACAATGAGGTCTGCCCTCAGCCTCCTCTTTTGCACGCTGAAAAGACCAAATTACCTCAGCCACTCCTCACACAACTTCCCCTCAAGGCCTTCACTGTTGTCATTGCCTTCCTTTGGGTGCTTTCTAATAATTTTATATCTTTCTTGTGTTGTGGCTCCCAAAACTGCACCCAGCACTCGAGGTGCGGCTGCCCCAGCTCAGACCAGAGCGGGACAATCCCCTCCCTTGCCCAGCTGGCCATGCTGTCCCTGATGCCCCCCAGGACAGGGCTGGCCCTACTGGCTGCCAGGGCACTGCTGACTCATGTTCAACTTGCCATCAGCCAGGACCCCCATATACCATATACATATATATATATATATATATGTGTGTGTGTGTGTAAATATATATATATATATATATATGTGTGTGTATGTGTAAATTGAGAAGAATTATCTCTTTTAATGAGAACTAATGAGTACTCCAGGTTGTGTAGACAGCCAGCTCAAGCTAATGGCAGCTGGTGCTTTCAGAGACCATCTACTGGCTGCATCAATCTCCTCACGTGTGGGGAGTTGATAGTCACAAGTCCCAGCACCTTGCAGACTTTTGATGTCTCTCAGGATCTGATGAATGTGAGCCCCTGATAATTACTACTTGGACTTAAATCCAAGATAAAGTTTAGAACCAAGCTGAAGCAATTATTACCTTCTCCAGATGTTATAAATGTTCTGATTGATGATATAAATGCCATTAACAATAAGAGGTTTGGTTTGAATGGGTCTTTTTTTAGATAGCAGTGGCAGTTGTACACAATGAATTATTTGACTCATTATTTTTACTTTGACATTGTCATTAACTGTAGCTATAAAAAATGCATTTTACCTCTTTTAGACCTAATCTTGCTTTCATTTAAGTTAATGGCTAAATTGCTATTGACTGTGGTAGAAAGAGCTCTATGCCTCTATATATTAAACTGCTATAATGTAATTGCTTCACTGTATGGATCAGTGTTTGTAATGCAGTATTTAAGTTAATAATCCTTTTTATATTGCTATATATGTGAAAGGCAAACTTATAATGCAGAAATAATATGGTCAGTGTTGTCAATATGAAAGATTAAGTCATACAACTTGCATTTTCCATACCAAACGTGCAGATTCTAATTAGAACTAAAGTGAGTACTGCCTATGGATTTATCTTAACTCATAAGGATTATCTTCTGCTTTATAATATGAATGCAGGCTTTATAAATTGAAAAGAAATAATGAACTTCCAGGTTGATTGAAGTTGTCAGAGTAACTGGGGCAAGTTACAGCTTGAAGCCCATTGGTGAAGCGAGTTTTAAAAATATATCCTCGCTTATCTTGACTCACATTCTGCCTCATTTGATAGGCTCAGGGCTTCACCTCTGTGAAAGAAAAGATGTGGTACATCATGTTTTGAAGAACATAAGCAGATTTGATAGAAGTCTGGAAGTAAGGACCTACTTTCATGTAAATGGAAATTTAAGACTGCATGGATTTCACTCCTGTCTCAAGCAATCATCACAGACCACGTTTCTTGGAAAAAAAGACACTCATTTCAGGTAAGTTCATTGTTAACACTTTAGATTCTGACTTTTCATCAATCAGTAAATACTTCTGAATTTGTAACGAGCATGCAATATATTTGGCAATGTTGCACAAGGCCTTTGCAAAGGGGCAAATCAGTATCATTTATGTAGTCCACCCAAGCAGATATTTGTTACCACAAACCTAAAGTAATTTATTATTGAGGTCATAGGGCATTAATAGATCAAGTGTCTGGTAACAGGGACAATATTTCTCTGTTTAGTTTGCTACATAAATAAGTATGCTGTCTAGTAGATAAAGTGGAAAGAGATAATAATTTAGTCAACAAAAAAACCTAAACCACACTGGAGATAGGTATATACAGAGTTCCACAGATAAAACTAACATTTCCTGAGAAGAACTAGTTCTGGTTTGTGCTGCCACTGCCAAAACAGAAGACAGCCACAGAACACTAAACTACTCATTAATATTATTACCATAGGCAAAGGTTTACCAGCAAAAACACTCTAGCACTTCTTTAGTAGGGAACTATTCAGGAACTATTACTCCCACACCTCTTCTGTAGCATAGTCACCACTTACATGATCAGTCAGTGCTGCACGTTCCCTTGTGCCCTGCACTGAATAAGCAACCATGAAGGAAAAGTTTGCAGTACTTGTGAAATTAATGACCTCCTCCTCCTTCTGCCCCTCATGGCCCACAGTGGCCATGGGATCATGCAAGGATGAGGTTGCTGGATCTGCATTTGTCTATCCCTGTATATTTGAGCTTGGGGCTGCTGGTTTCTGTGAACATCCTTCTTACAAGTGAAACACATCTCTAATGCTCTCTGGCTTGCATATGTCTTTAAGTAAGTAGTTACCCAGTCAAAAAAATGTAAGGTAGGGCCAAAGAGCCAGCCTTTATCAGAGCTGTGTAAGTGTAATTGCGAAACGTAAGCCTCTGAGAAGTGACCAACCATCTTCCCTTTAAAATAAAAATAAAGAATTGTATTCAGTTGAAGAATTCTTGCAGCAGAGCTGGAAAAAGCTGCAGGCTGGCAATCAGCAAATGTCCTAAGACATTAGACACTCTTCAGGCTTAGGGGTGGGATAGGTGAATAGATTTTGAGCAAACATTTGCTTCCACGAAGAGCTCGCTAACTGGTATTAATGTATAAAGAGACAATAAGTGTCCTCTGCCTTGCCCAGCTCTTTCTGAAAAAAGTCTGTCCATACCCACTGTCAGCTGGTGTTAGACTCTTTCTCTCATGTGAGGAGAGAAATACAAGTGCTCTTCATCCACTTCTCCTGTCTCAAGAACAGCAGACCTAAGGCAGAGCTCTGCTTGGAAAACTCTGCTCTGTCTCTTGGTGTAGGCGAGTCTCTTCTCATATCCCAGATCCACAGGCTTATTCCACTGAGAGCCTACAGGCTCACTGTATTTCAAAGTGGAATTAGGGCTCAAATTTTTCATGCCCCAAGCCAAACTGTCGGGATGCAAACCTGCACTCAGAAACCACGTTTGATCAACTTCCAGAAAGTGACAGGGCAGAAAATATAAATGTGTCCTGCCCCCCGGTGCTTGGACTAACCCACACCATACCATAACATTAAACTTCCTTCCTGTGAGTGAATCATAATCTACTAGTCTTTGGAGTTTTTGCATTGGCTAAACTAGCTATATGGATATGAATCAGTAGTTTAGAACAGGCTTTTAAAAACTGTTTTCTAATTCTAATTAGTTCTGCTCAGTTTTATAGGATTTGTAAATTTTTGCTTTTCTTTCTTTCTGGTCAGTTAAATTACCCATGTGAATAAATTATTTCAAAGAAGAATAGTATCATAGGAGGTTCTTTCAGAAGAGATTTTTGGAGGTCAACCAGTCCAAGTTCTTGTCACAAAGCAGAAGTGATTTCAAAGTCCGATTAGAGTTGCTCAGGGCCTTTACCTGTCAAATTTTAAAATCCCCAGTGTTGGAGCTTCCACAAACTTTCTTGGCTTCAAGACTTAGGCCATTTTTCTGCTCAGAGAAACGTTTCTAATATCCAGTCCAGATTTCCCTGGGTGCAAACTTGTTATTCTATTTCTCCTTGTGCCTCTGAGACAGGTTTGGTTTCCCTTCTCGGTAACTCCACCTTAGGCAGTGGAAGGCAGATACCACTCCACTTGGCTTCCTCTCCTTCAACCCCCAGCTCCCTTTCCATACATGTCATGTCTCCCAGCTGCCAATAAACTTGATGGTCCTCCTGGTCCAGCTTATCCATGTCTCTCTTGAGCTGGATGTCCCTGCAATTAGTGCAGTATTTCCTATGAAGCCCCTCCAGTACTGTGGGAATAATTATTTTTTCCAGCTCACAGTCTACGCCTGAGCTAAAGCAGCCCAACAAGAGGCTCACCTGCACTGCTGCAAGGGTGCATTGCTGCTGCACTCCTGTGCAACTTGCCATCTCCAAAGGCCTCAAGTCATTTTCTGCAGAGCTGCCTTTTCACCGGTCCCAAGCCTGTGTTATAGCACAGGATTACTCCACCTCAGGAAAGGACCTTGCATGTGCTGTTAAACTTTAGAATTCTCCTGGCAAACCCTTTCTCCTGCTTGTGGAGCCTTGCATGAGGGTGTCAGCCATGACCTTCAGTGCATTGACGCCTCACCCTAATTTAGCTCTAGGCATGAGCTTCCTCGTGGTGTTAATCACTCAGGATGGTGATGAATATCATTCAGAGGATGCTAAATGTTGTCAACCCCCAGTATCACCAGTTCATTTTAGTTAGGCTTCCTTACATCAGCAAAATGCAGCGAAATATGAATTTCTTTGGACTCCTTTTTCTTTGATTTGGTGGTGATGGTTGTTGTTTTATCACCACACTTCTAGCAGGAAATCCATGGAAGTGTTTCCACCATCTTTATGATTTATAAAGTCTTTATGATTTATAAGCAAACTTACTTCTGCATTGCATTTGACCAGAATACCTGTTTATCATATACATAGTGGTAACAGTAACAGTGCTAATGCTACTAAATTATAGATATCCTTAAATCAAAAAATGCCTATGTGCATTTTGGTATTTTCCAAGAAAATAAACCTTAAAGTTCCATCCTGACTGAAATGGAAGATGAAGTATTTGTGGAAAAAAACAAACTCAGTAGAGGCAGCTAAAATCTGACAACTCCTGTCCAACTGCCTCATCTATTGAGATTGCAGCAGTAAGGTCAGTTGTATATTGCATTTTTTGTGTATTCCTAATTCACTCTGCAAGCACACACACATGCATATACCCATACATGCATGTGCATGTGTGCTCACACTTCTCTCATTCTCTCCCCCTGTATTTTCTGTTTCTTGTAATTATCTAAATATGCTGAATTGCAAAAATTATTCTTTTATTCTTTAGTGCAAAACTACTTTTTCTTTTTTCTTACTAGTCTATTCAAAGCTTTCAGCTTTGGATAGAGGGATTTTAAATTTAGTCAATTTTTTTTCAGCTTTTTGTTGTTTAGGAGGGAAAAAAGTTTCTTAGAAGCTATCATTTTCAGCTTTTAACTGTATAATAATAATAATAAGGTTTACTTTCTAAAAATCAAATGCCTAAAGCTTTCTTCTGATTTTGCATAAAATAAGCTTTCTCCTTTCTTCTTCCTCACAAAGTATAATTGAAGAACTCCAAAGGTAAGCTCAGCTGATATTGTTCCTGTTTTCAGTCTTCCTCATTCAAAACCATTTGTATCTACAGACTTCAGCATCTTTATCACCCACATTTCAAAAACTTTTACTGCTGTCTCTAGAGGTTGTCCCCATTCTTTCTAAGTTAAAAGGTATTAGAAATCAAATACCATTAGCAACAATGCTGCTTTGCCAAACACTCTGGATGGCTGAGGAGGAGGGTTATTCTGCTCTCAGCCATTTCAGCAGATCCCAAAAGAACAGAATTGCTCAGTGTAGGCTGCTTGATTTCTGCACTAATCCTGCTGAATGTACCAGGTCAGTATGCAAGGCTTTATTTCCCCTTTTTTTCCACTCTGTGCACATAAGCGAGTTAAGGGGTTTTATGTTTGCTTGTGTCCAGAACCAGTTTCAAGATCTTTGCTAAATTAGTTAAGTCACCAAGATTTCTAGGCAAGTATTTCTAATAACTGCTCTGGAGTGTTGTTTGCTGACTATAACCATCTTGAAGCTTCTCAGCAGCTGCCTCTCCCCAGTGGCCATGGATTCCTGCCCATTCCTAGTGCAGGAACGTGGGTTTTGCAACACTGAGAGAACAAACTTCCCCCTCTCCCTTCATTTATGAGAACCTCACAATGTGGTATTTGAAAGCTGAGTGACACTCGCTTGACCCCAGTGAACTGATTTTTGTAATGGTTTTATCTTCCTGATCGCTTTTGCAATGGAAAAGACTGATGCTATTTTAGACTGAAAGATGAGACTTTCCAGTGTGCCTTCAAACTGGGCTTGGGCAGTGCAGACAGAGGGTTTAGGGGCATCAGGAATGCTAGCAGTAAAAGGATGGCATGCAGCAACAGGTTTTTATAACCTCCAAAATCCCACCTTCTCTTCTATTTGCTCTCAGTTTACTAAGAACGGGAAAACATCACTGCTGTTCCAGAAACACATTTCAGCCAAACCATAAGGACATAATCAGGTCAAAATCCTCCCAATTAAAAGTTAAATAAACGATGCCACTTATCCTGAAGTCACAGCAAAGGCTGCACATTAAAAACCACACCCAAACGACCAAAGAACCTCCATCCCCCCTCCAACAGACCAGCGGCATCCAAGCAAGTTTGCTGTTACAGATGCTGTAGATACATGTGTTACTGCTCCATTTGACTTACACGTGGGACTGCAGCAAATTGAAAGGAAAATCGCATCAGGTTATGCCAAGTCAACCAGAGAAATGTATTGTGTCTCCTTAAATGCATCCTTTCTGCCGGTGTCAGCTGAATTGTGCCACAGCTGTGCTTGTGCTGCTGGCAGTGCTGTGTGTGTGTGTGCCAGGCTTTGACTTCTCAGAAGTGAGCTACCTTGGAAGAGATGCCCCTAGAAATGCTGATCTGCTGCTAAATAACCAGTCCCTCCAGGGCACTTGTGATTGCCCTGGGAGAGGGCAACTTCAATTGGGAGACCCCAACTTCAATAAATTCTTCTGGAAATTCAGGGCAAGTAGAGCACTGTCAAACAAGAGAGATTTAGCCAATTTAAAAGCATAAACTTGCCATATGTTTTGTGCGTGTATAAATAGGCATTATTAGCACTAATAAAACTGTCATGGTTGCAACATATGTGATTATTTGCTATATATGGTATTCATTTATGTACATTCTGGAGAGGTGTGGGAGTGTTTACAAAAGGATTCACATATTACCAGCAGTGACAGATACACTGAAAATTGTCTATTATCAGATACAGGTTTCCATTTGCTTTTAACTTTTTGATCTTTTCATGGTTTTTTTATGCCTGAAGCTTGATTTTGGGAGTGGGAAGGAGCAGATATTTCTGTTACTGAACTCAGCTATTGAAAAGAGACATTTCTTTGCCCTAATCAAAATATATTTTTGAAAAAGTTAACCAATTCAGAAAATAATTATTCTATGGTGTATTCAAGATTCAGACAAGCCAACCAACACACAAAACTATCAAATAGGGGGTTGGGTAAGCAAGATGCATTGAATAATTATCCACTGTGTGGCCTTCCTTCAATTGTGTTCCCTGAGATACAGAACCCGAAGGAAACTGAGGGAATGTGTTTGCTAACAATCTGTAGCAGAACAGAGGAGAGCTTTGCTAAGTAGCAGTTTGCTCAGAGACTGTCAGGTAACAGAGAAGGTGGGCATTGCCCCCCATAAACTATGAATATTCAGTAGCCAACCATCAACATTGCAACAACAATCAATAAGAGGAATAAAAAGGAGTTGGTGTTAACACGAAGTTAAATTCTCCAGTGCTTTCAGACACACATGGAGAAGAATCCCAAGTCCTTGAAATATCTTGATCGAGGACATGCCAAACAATCATTGCTTCCTTTTACTCTCCAGCTTCCAGAGGAGGGGACTGAAAACTGTATATTCTCTAAAATGTGCTCTTTGCTATTGGTCTCTTGCACTTTCCTTTGTGTTCCTTCCAGTGTCTTGCTTGCCCAACAGCATTCCGGATTTCAGAATTCAGTTGAAATATGATGAACCCAATGCCAGCATTTTCTGTAGTGACCTAAATGTTGTGTGTCCTTTTGTTGCTTTCTGATTGCAAAAGGTTAAGTTGTAACCAAATAACTATGCCTTCACAACATCTCCAGGCAGTTTCTTTTGTTTCCTCAGAGCTTGCATTGCAGTCTGAAGAATCTACTCAAATCTTTTCTTAGCCCCATTAACTGGTGAGTGATAAAGAGCTATGCTCTGAAATATAATTTCTTACTTCGTGAATGCTGAGCTCTTTCAGAAACAGATGGAGGTTAGCTGTCTGGGAGGAAAAAAAAAAAAAACACAGCAATTTTGTGATGCTCAGTATAACAATTCTTGAAGGAAGCCTCCTTTCATATTTAAAATCATTTGCTATTTAAACAAGCTGGTACATTTAGCACCACCCAGGCGATGAGGAACCACTTCTCTGGAGGTTCTGACTGCTTCTCAGACTGCCTGCTCCCTAAGCACATGTATCAGAGTCCTTGGGAAAAATCTGTTAATATAATTTTACCTCATTGCCAGAAAAAATGCTAATCCAGTCCTAGGAGCTCTATTTAACTTTTGCTTCAGCTATAATATTGTCAATTTGAAAGGTACTGGATTTTGGATCTCATAAGAAATCACACTGGATGGAGCGTGAAATCTGGAAATCCAAGGTTTTAAAGAAATCGGTTATATAAAATTCACTTTGTTGGGTTTTTTTCTACAGGATGTTAGCCTTCTGATCAGCTGACATGAGCAAAAAAGCAGCCCAGTAATACTGTGAAAGGTAAAACTGAGTTCAAGTGGTAATGCTGCATTTTCTACACTTGGCACCCATTACTGTCCATAATACATATGTTTGCAATGTTTTCTGATTTCATTTACCCTGATGTAAACTCCAGAGTAAATCTGTTATGAACATGATTATTTTGGTTTTGTCCCAGTAGAAGTCAACAAAGGATTTTTCCTTCTGTCGATTTCCCCCCTGTAACAACAAGGATTATTATCACAAAATGATGGAGTGCAATGTTTCTGATTATGCTAATAGCAAACTCAAAAGAAATCCTTCAATCTTACATGGCCATAAGCACCAGAACAAATTTTCTTGCATGTATGTTAAACAGCAGTTTATTCCCTTTCTTTTCCAGACAGGTTTAGAAGGTGAGCTGATACAAGAAAATGACAGCCAAATCTGTAAAGTCTCTCCATTATCCATGTCTGCCAAGGTACCCACCTAGTGTAGCAGTAGGTACTTAGGAGGAGTTGCTATGTCCTTAATATTGTTGGTTTTCATTACTTTTCATTACTTATCCAGTATCAAAAACCTGCTTAATACTCTGATAAACCCAAACTGGGACATAATTCCAGCCCAAATGTAAATAATTTATAACTACAACTTATAGATGAGCAAAATTCTTCTTTCATGTTCACAGAGGAGCTGTTCTTGCACAAGCAGCAGTGAATGTGCTGTAGGTTGGTCTTCTCAAACACTTTACTAGCAATAGTTTATTTTATATTGGATTTTAGCACTGCTTGCAACTGCTGGGACACAGCATTCTCCATCACATTCTTTGCATAAACAATTACAAACATGTCAGAAAATTCTCTGATGATACCTTTTGCAGGAAGAACTAGTTATTCTTATACATTTCCTGTGTGCAAATGTGATAAAACAAAATTAAATTCAATCCTGCAGTTAAATCTTAATGCAGTGTGTTTTTTTCCTTTTTTTTCTCTAGGAAAGATGCCTCAGGCAAGGCAAGTATATCTCAGTAAGGAAGAGATTAACATTTTCTAAAATTTCCAGTGTTTTTATCTACTACATTTTCCTAAATTGCTAATGCTTCTTCAAGTATTAAAGCTGCAATGGGTTCTATCAATCCACTTTCTGATTATGTGAGTTAAGCTATGCTTTTGGGACCAAAAAAGGAAAAAAAAAATCCTGAGTGAATTATGTCACAAATTGCCTTTAGTCACTCAAATTCAGACTATCAAATACAGAAGCACATCATTCAGAATTGTTCCAGCATTAAAATAAATAGTAATATAAGGCCCTTAGAGCTGTAAATGAATTACAATCCTTTTGCCAGGGAGATAGGTTTGTGAGTTGGAGTAGAATCTTTTATTAGACCGACCCCTATGGTAAGAAAAAGTGCATAGGAAGGGGTTGTACACCAGGAAGGCTTTCTCCTTTTTCCCCACTGTGTTAGTTTTACCAGTAAAGACCTGCAAATTTTAGCTCACCCATGTCCTCTGACCATCACAGTTATAACCATAGTAACACAAAGCTTTTTAAAAGCAACCTGAAAACTAAAAATAAAGAGAATGAAAAAACAAGAGGATGTCTTCAGCCTGCAGTGGTTTCAAACTTTCTCAACTTTTGGCAGGTACACTGAGTAGGACTATTCAGAATGAGTCTTCATAAATTATGGCCTGTGTACTGCATTGCTGAGAACAAAAAAAGCCACTTTTTTCCCAGGTTTTCTTCTTGTTCTAGCAACACCAGAGGACAGGAGGGGAGAAAACTGGCCTCTGTAGAGCGGGCTTTTGTGAGGCTGCTTGCATAATTTTGCCCTGGATGGATGTTTTTTTTAGGAAAGGCTATATTGGCAGACATTTCTATACCCTTCATGCTTCTGTACAGGATTTAGAAAGTATTCATTGTTCATATATGTCATGCACGGTATTTGGCAATAACATTTTTCCCTTAAAATTTAAGAAGCTGCACTGTGTCCTTCATTTCTGTTCTTTCTTTAATTCTGTTTCTTCTCTTTTTCTAGTCTCTGTCTCCATGTTTTTGCAATTTTGTCTGCTTTCCCATGAGCAAAGTTGCTACTGTATTGGATAATACATCTTTAAAAAAAAACTTAAAAGTGCCAGGGATTTGGTCTCCAGGACCATCTTCTCATTTCTCCTGAATATATTTTGCTTCCTGTCCCAGAAGCACAGAAAGTAAAACAAAATTCAAGTGTTGTGGCATAATTAGGCCACAATTTTATTAATAAAAGCCTTCTGGGAAAAAGTGTTAATAACTTGTGCAGGATAGGTCACAGTCTCTTCCCTAATTGTTTTCACCTGCTGGAAGGCTCTTTCCTCCTTCCCTGCCACCCCACTCTGTGCCAGCTCCCTGCCCTGCAGAGTTCTCCTCCCTAAATCTTTTCCATCACTACTCCCCAGCTGAATGTCTGATTATGCAGAGACTAAAGGCCTAGAAAAAGCAGATTTGTCCCTTCTACTGATCTAGTAGGAACTCTGCTTTCTGCTGTGCTCTGATCTGATTTGACTTTATCAAGCAAGGTATGAGATTGTCGTCAGATAAGTGTCTAAAGTGGCTTTCTGTTGCCTGCTGAAATGGGCCAGTCTGAACTTACCATTTCTAGTGACCCAGCCAGGTTCCTTGAAAAGGCAGAAAAATTCACCCTGTCTCAATCAATCCAGTGATAGATGAAAATTACCTGAGGTCTCAAAATGTGGTAATGATGCAGCAGGCTAAAAACCTATCTGGCTACAAATCCCAGTGCAATCTGAGCGTGAGGGAGACTTTATGTCTTTGATGTTTTCTACCCTCCTTCTAATTCTTCTACCAAATTCATGTCTGAATTATGTCTAAGCCACATTAGCAGTGTTTTTTTGAAGTCAGGTGAAGGAACCCCCTCTTAGCTGTGGTGAAGAGTGTCCAGGGCTATCTTGAGGAGAAAAAAGTGGCAGTTGCTGCTGCCAGCTATTCTCAGCTGCTTGCACAGGGGCTGTGAGCATCCCTGTCCACATGCCTCTTTCTGCACCCACAGCAGGCTCAAAACCCAGAAAATTCCTTTTACCCAAAACAAAAAATATATGGTTTCAGCAGCTGATGTTCATCCTTAAAAAATCCCAGCAAACCCCATGACAGCACAGGACTGGTAAAGTTAATGAGAGAGGAAGCCTGCCTGGTTTTGTAAATGTGCCCTTTGTTGGATGGAATTGCACTGTGCCACCGTCTGTGCAAACTCAAACAGAAAGCTTGTAATTGAAGAAGTGAGAACAGGGAAGGAAAACATGAGAAAGAAAGCAGTTTGACCAAAGTCCTGTAGGCAGCCAGTGGCAGAGCAAGAACAAATATCCTCTGATTCCTAGTTCCCGGTACTTTTCTCCTGTCATCTGAAAATGATTTATTTCAGACACTCGCTATTTGCTGGTCTCAGTGGGTTAAATTGGACCAGAACATTTCAATGAAAAACAATCATTTTTATGTTCCAAGAATCACACTGAACAATCTTGCAGCTGATGTTTCTTAGGTAATACATAGCTGTTATAAGGAATGAAAGTTTGCTCTAAGTGCTTGCTGCTGAAATGTAAGAGTGAAAGATGACTTTGGAGAGCCTCAGGAGCAGCTCAGGCAATGTGTGTCCTCCCACAGATAGAACAAGGAAATTACATAGTCAGGGACAAGGCAAAAATCATAACTGTTTTTTATTAGGCTCTGTCCTCTATTTGTTAGGATTATTGCCTTCACTGTCGTCAAACCATAAATCTGTTTCTTCTCCTTTACACTGTAATTACAATCTTGTTTGGGGGAAGTCATATTGTAGGGGCTGAAAAAATACCCCCAAACCCTCCAAGTACCACCAGCTTAAAGGGAAGAGGTACTTTCTTAAAATAACCTTAATGATATATTTTGCTCTGAATAATATAGCACAGCAGAACTACCTAAAATATATGGCTGCAGCCTTTCTGAAATGAAAACAAGAAATTTAATTGAATAAGTATCCTGGAGCTTTCTGTCATTCTCTGATAGAACACCACATGTAAAAATATCAGGATGCTATTTCAAGATGATGTTTTATTCAGGCTGTGGGGTTTTCTCTGTACCATACGTATTCCAATTGTGCAAATGCAATTGCACAATTGTAAAAGTACCATCACGATGAACGGATTGTGTTAATTGGTATTAAAGAACATTCATGCTGGATTGACTAAGTGAAAAACTTTAATTGGCCAGAGACACTTGGGTGATGATACCCAGGGAGTCCTATTAGCACTGAATTGATGTAGGAGCTTATCCTTGCAGTTGATGGCAATCACCATAGCGAAGGAAGTTGCAGTGTAAAACTCCCACCTTAGATTTATGATCCTGAGAGGTACAAACCACACTCAATTCTGCATGGTCTGAATTACAGATCTCTATTTAAGGAGACAACACAGACCTGCTGTTACAATTGTATCTGTGATTACAGCTCTCTAGAGTGTGCATTGCATTGTAATGCAGTTATTTATGCCGTGCCTTTTTGCTTAAGGCAATAATACATCAGTACATACATGAAAGTCCAAGGAAATTATTGTCTCTCATTACTTGAGAGAATTTTCCTTAAGAGATGCAAGAGAAACTCAGAGAAATTTTTCTTCCTGCAATCATTCAGCGGTAACTTGCACACCAATATTCAAAGTTTTTCTTTCAGCAAAATGTGTTATTCCTGCACTAGATACTTTTGTGATGCTTCTGTTCAGTATCTCTGGAAACCCTGTTCAGATGCACATAGCTCTGAGCTGCACTGAGCAGCAGAGCAAATTGCACCTCTCTCACAGAGACCAGGCAGTGTATCCACCTGGAACACTGCTTCTTTTGTTGGCACTCCTCTAGTCCATATTTCTGTAGATCTGGTTTATAAATACAATCTCATGTATCCTGAAACACTACACACTCCATTAAGAGCCTTTTGCCTCTGTCCTTCCCTCAGATCTCCAGCAGCAAAGAGCATTGGTGCTATGGAGGGGCTGTGGAATGGTAGAATTTCCAATACATTTCTGGTCTTTCCAGGGGAGACTTTTTAAAAGGAGAGCATGTGTTTTCTGAAAAGAAATAGGTAAGTGGCATCTGAGTCCTTTGGGTATCTTAGAAAAATTATCAGAAAAGTCTACCTACCCTTTCACAGCACTATGAAAGGGTAAGTGGACTTTTACTTCCCTTAAGGGTGACCTCGACCATAATGAGCCAGGTGACACTGAAAGCCACAGGGCCCTCAGGACAGAAACTCAGTCACCATTTGCTGTTTCCCATAGCACCTCAGCAGTTGAAAGCCGTTGATTTGATGTGACCATTGGCAAGAATTATTTGTTCAACTTCAGTGGCACTGGCTTGACTTTGGCTGAATATCAGTACAGACATCTTGGGATTACAACACCAATCTGCACCCTTGACAGTGATGTCAAAGCGTGGAAAGATCATGAGGCTGCACCAAGCTAGGCTGGATGGACATTTACATGCCATGGGGTAACCCTATCAGTGACACCTTAAATGAGAAAGCAACCCAAACACTATACAGGCTTGCCAAATTTCTCTGCAAGGTCATTCCATCACTACTGAAAAAATAGTTTGGCAGTATTTTGCTAAAATATAATATGGAAGTTTTGATTTAAAGTAGTTTTATTCACTGCTAATGTCTCATTAACTCTGGTCAAAAGCAGAGTTCCTTGTTTCCTTAATATTACCTATATTCGACAGGAAGCAGCTGCAGAATTCCTCCTCAAATCCACTCATGCTTATCATCACTGCTAGGACTATTAATTCACTACAGTATACTTTAATGTACTATAACATTTAGAAATGGCATTTGGGTGTGCAGTAATACTATTTTGCACAATTAACCTCTGGTTCCCTTCCATATAAGCCTGTTCTAAAGAAATATCAGTTATGCTGTGTTATTTTCAAATTACATTGAGTTTTGTGCCTTTTTTATAATAGGTTGCCCTTTCCTCAGAGAGTAGTAACACATTGAATTGTAATAACACTTTATTTTCCTTGCAACAAAGCAGTATAAATCACAGAGATAAAAGGAGATGAACCCATTCCCCAGCTCTAGATTAGACAACTCCTGACCACAGTTTTTAAAATCAGATTCTAGATCCACATGTTTTGCAACAAAATGAGTCAATATAAAGAAGGGAATCTTTCTCCTCGAATATGAAAATTTAAAAAATTCTAAGTAATCCTGCCTTCAAATCTGTGCCAAAGAGCAAATCATCCAGTTCAGGATCATTGTAGAACAGAACTTGATGCTTCATTTTTTTGCCTAAGAACTGTGACCCAGAATGTTCTGTTACTGTGTAGGGCAGAGGACAAGTATTGAAGATGGCTTGCCTTCTAAACTTCATCTTAAGTATTCAATTATTTTTCTGGAACTGACATTTTTCTAGAGGCTTAGAGAACTAGAAAAGTATGGAATGGTCATAGAGAGACAAGTTTTTCTAAATATCATGAGAATAGAGATGTGTCTCAAGAACAACAAGCCCCAGCTCCATTAGATGGAGGCACTTATTTGTAAGAAATTTTCAGAGGAGGAATATAGAATTTTTGTTTATTCAGGATATGGTGGGTGAAAATTTTAAACTCATTCATTAACCCGATTAGTGAGGAGTAACTACAGAGTCACACGCAAATCTAGCTGATCTCACAGATTCAACCTTCTGGTGGAGTGAACAAGAAAATATAGTTTTTGAAATCTATTTGATGCCTTACTGCTTTGCAGTTCCACTGTCAAAAAGCACAGGACTCTTGGCACAGCTAGGAACTTCATTTTTTGAATAAAGGTGCTGAAGTTTTCTTTAAAGACTCAGCATCTCATCATGAAGGAGAATGCTTCCATTAGACTCTACAACAAACATCTCTAATTCTGCTCTTTTTTGCTAGCATATTTTTAAATTACAGTAACATAGCTGGTTGCATTATTATCTCAATTATAAAAATGCATCCAAGATCAGAATTTAGCCCAATGTATTTTCCCAATGTTTTATATTGCTAAAAAGAATGGATTTGGCTCACTCAAATTATGCTTTCTGTTGTTTCATGCATATGTTCAGCTGAAGACTATCAGAGTTGTATTTGTGCATCTCATTGCAGAATTTGGCCCAAGGGTTTAGAGGTCCTAATATTTACAAAACACATTGTATTCAATTTGCTGACACAAATATATAGCCTTAATACTGTGATGCTTTAAAAATTTATATTCATGCCTAGATGCAGGATAAGAGTGGAAGTGAAATGAGTAAAATCTTTTTTTTACATTGCTTATTTTGTGGTGGAGTGATAGAATTCGGCAAACTCATCTGGTTACCTCATTGCCTTGACTTTCATTCGAAGTTATCAAGGTTTTCCCAAGAGCACGCTTTTAATCCCCGCTAGCTCCTTGCTAGATTTTCTAATCTTGGCCTATTATGTTCAATCACATGTGAACACATTTCTCTGGCATTTGAGCTGCACAAATTCTTTTGTATGTGGTTTCAAACAAGCTTTAATGCACCGCCAAGTTGTTCAGTTTATTCAGTCCTTTCAAATGGGGAAAATAAGTTCACAAAGCAGCTTAGAACTGTTCCAAGGGCATTGTTTTTAGCAAAAGAAAGAGGTTCAAAAACGTTATCAACAAAGTTTTCCCCTCAGGTATGCCTGGGAGAACATCTGGATTTGCCTCAAGTAACCAGGAGAAGAATCTAGGCTAATGAATTCAATCAAGATTTAGAAAACCATCTAAGGTTTTGATTTTGCAGAGCACAGATGTGAACTGCTGCACAAAGGCAAGGTTTCTTTTAACCAGGACCAAAAGAAACATTGACCATGCATAGAATGGTCAATGTGGGAGCAAGCAGTCCAGCAGGAGAGGATGTATGCTGGGTGGCTGCCAAGCCTCCTCTGCCTGGCAGGAAAACTAGGAGCAGCTCAAACACCTGTTGTTATACTGGCCAGCAGACTGGAGCTCACATGACATGGTAAATGCCCATTGCTTGCCCATTTGTAGGTTTCCAGCCCTCAGTGCTCCTGAATAAAAGCAACAGGGGATGGAAAGACTGACTTTCCATGTGGGACATTGCCCATCAGCTCACTCTGGTGCTTCAGACACTCTGCACCCATGAATACGTGGCAGCTTGGGGTTCCCACATGGGTCTGGGAGAGGAAGGCTCTTCCTGAGGTCCAGTCACAGAAAAGGTTCTTGAGAGACTAGGTGAGGGTCCTTGAGAGACTGCACCAGGGGTGTGCTGGATAGCCTTGGGCAGGATATGGAGGGTTCTTTGTGCAGTTATCTTCTCCATTGAAGCCCATAGGCAGAGTTTCACACTGATGCAGATGAGCAGATGCAGTGCAAGATGGCAGCAAGGGGAAACTCCCACTGCTTTGAGGTTTCAGTATCTGTTCTCTACAATGGCATCGTAAATTCACACAGACATAGGAAACAACATCCCAACAGCTGGATATTGTGGATTCCAGAGTAATATCAGCCATTCAAAATAGATGCTTTTGTATTTCTCTTCTGGACTCGTCCATAGGGAAAAAAGAAAAAAAACAACAAAGTCTGGCTGGCAACTCTTCATTCTCTAATACTCTCTTTGTATGAAATCTTTTTCATAAGGTACATTAGAGCTACTTCTCTTCTTTCCCTCCCCCCTACTATTCCTTTTATCACCCATTTTACCCACCCATCCTGATTTTCACATTCCTCTTCCATTTTCATGCATCCTCTCTTCCCATGGCTTTGGCTATCACTTCTGAAGAGTTTGGAGTGTGTCCCAGGGGCTGACTTCTGAGCAGTGAGTTCCAGTGCTTCAGGAAGGTGACCTGTCAGTAGTTTTAGGCTTGACTGAAAAATCAGCAGATAACATGAACATGATGAGATTTTTGCTTTGCACCCTTATGCACACACTTTGGGACTTGAATTCTCAGTGGTAATGCAGCACAGAGGTTGTGCATGTGCAGAAGCAAAGAGAGAATTTATCTTCAGATACATTAACCCACACAGAAGAAATAAACACAACTTTTGCACTGTTTGCTGAAAAGAAAATTGACTGAGAAGAAAATCAACACAAAAGAGATGAGTTAGGCATAGAGAACAATCTGTAGTCTCTGTTGCAACCATGGAGCTGGGCTCAGTTGGAAAGAGAGAAGGAGGAAAAAAATAGAATGTGTTCTGGTAGAGAAGAGTCTCTCGTGCTGCCAATCAGTTCAGTAGCCAAATTTGCTATTGTGATCTGATGGTTTAGCTCTGCCAACTCATGTAATTATCTCTATTCCCATTCTCCATTAGTGGACTTTTCAAAGGATGTGAGTTTCCACAGTGTCAGACTATGCCATGCAGTGAATACCACACCACCAGTGAGTTGCAAACACAATATCGCATAAATGATTTACAAATATAGCTTCTTGCAACAGTAGGTGGAACACAGCAGTTTTGTGTTCCTAGGCCTTGGGGTTCTGGTTTCCTAATGGGTGACCTTTCCTCCCTTCATATTCTTTTCCTTGCTGATTATGGTGTGGCAGCCCCATGCCATCTCATTAGCTGTGGGAAAATCAAAGCATGTGAAAAGATGAGGAGGCATTCAGATATCTAGAGCTGACAGGTAGCACAAAAGTGCTGGAAGAGCCAGAGGACTCTGGCCAACCATTCACTCTGCTGACTGCTCCCCCAAACATCATCTCACAAGGTGCAGAGAAGGGCATCACAGCAGTCCACAAGCACAACACAGTGCTTGGTACAGGTCTCACAAGTGCTGCCACACAGGAGCAGTGTTTTCAGATGTAAACAAAACTTACAGAAGCTGCATATCAGAGCTGTTGAAAGAGCTGAGGGTGAGCAGGTGGTATAATGATTGAAGGCAAAATGAAATGTCTGCTTTGACTGAAGGAGCATGTGCTGTTTCCCAGGAACTAAAATGTGGCTCAGAGACCCTTTAAGTGCATGCAGACGTGCCAAGAACAGTATCTAAGAAATGCAACATCACATACAATATGTAAGTAATTAATCATAATATTTGAGAAAATAAGATACATCACACTAAAAATTCAAAGTGCTTCTTTTTTTTAAAAATAAGAAACACAAGACTGAACGACCAGATGATTCCCAAGAGAATCTGATGATTAACTGGCTAAATCAGGACATCTGCAGGATGCAAGAATAATAGAAGGAAGCGGGAGTTTTGGCTACCACTTTTATAATTAGCAATTGTAATGATCTTAGCAGTGTCCTCCTGAAAGAACTTGAATATTCATGTTGAGGCACAGCATTCTGTTTCAGCGCTTTTGGTAACTGTAGCCACTTGCACAGAGTCAAGCACACACTCAAATCAGGAAGTCAAAATGAGTGCTCCAAATACTTTCTGTCAAAAATTGTGAGGAAAGCTGTTATTTGCATGCAGTAAGAAGGGGAAGAGAAACACAGCGTCCAAGAGCTCCCTTGGCATTTTCAGTTTCCTAAATAATCGTCCTGCTTCTGCTTTTTTTTTTTTTTTTCTCCTCTGCAGATTAAATTCAGACTTGACCCAAGGAAATGCAAAATACATCTGAGTCTGTAAAGTTATATTTTATAACATCAGGCCAGACAGTAGCCAAAGGGACCCAAAGCAGCAGTTTCTATCTATAGAAAGCCAGGCATCCATCCACTCTTCCTGACTGGGTGCTAAAATTTCATAATGACCTAAGATGAGCCTGTAGGTCATACAGGGTTGCTTGTGGTCATACTTAATTAGTATTTCGGTGGATGCTCTGACTGCTTCTCAGTTTTTTCACCTTCACAAATACATCAGCTATATGCCTGACCAAGTCCCTCTGTGTTTGTACCACAAAGAACTAAAGACCTATAAGATTCATCATCTTTGATGGATGAGTGAACAACTTAGGTCAGTCATTCCTCTAAGAGGTCATAGAAAGAGGGACCCCCATCTGCCTGCTGGTTGATCTGGTACCCTCAAAAAGCTGCATATGTCCATTGCATATGTGAGGAGAAATCACTTCCTTTGCTCCCTTTAGCCACTGGAAGATGACAACTCAAACAGGTTCTTGTCCCTGTGAGTGTGTGCACATGTGTGTTTTGGCTGTGGGCACCGGGCAAAGCCTGCAGACCCCAGTTAATGACTAACACACGCTAACAAGACCATTATGCTTGTGAATTGCTCTTGGGCAAATGAACGGCTTGCCTCCACCCAGGACAAGAAGGAATTAATTAGTGAAGAGCCAGAAGGCAATGATCCAGGTGCACCCCATGTCCAGAGGAGTGGGCAAGCAGCTGCAGTGTGGTATCTGGGGCAGAACCAGGTGGTAGATTGATGCCTGGAGAAAATTGCAGGCTGGTCAGGCTTCCTATCAGTCAGATCAAACTGATTTAATTTCCTGTGCTCAGCCACTGCAGTGGCTACCCACAGAAAGAATCTTATTATCATCAAAATGCTATATTGAAAATCAATACATACTTTTTCTTTCCCCTGCTTCATACAAAACTACGTGGGCATACAGCTCCTCCTGGACTCCATTTTACAATTTATTTATGTTTTTTGTTTGTTCCTTGCACGTGAACTTTCTTCAGATAGAACACATGCTTCAGGTAGCACTGTGTCCTATGAAACGCACTCTGAGGAGGCAGGTCAGCTTTCAAGCACAGAGAATATTTCAGTGGATGCAGGTTTCTGGCCCAAGCATCCATCTGCCAGAACGGGAGCAGCACTGCTGGTGGCTTGCCTTCACAAGCAATCTGAGTTGTGACGCAGTTGGCTCCAGCAACGCTCTGTGCTTTGCATAGCTGCTGCATTAATTTAACTACTCCTCTCCACTTCAGCTCTCAGTCTAGGGTTCATTTCCATCACTGTCAAGATGCTCCTCAAGTTCCATCAGCGTGAAGTTCAAGTTCCTAGAGGTCCCACTCTTACCCTGGGCTGGCCTCCAAATCTTCCAGGTGCTGAAATGTTTTTGGTGCTAGTGCACAACATGTCTTTTCTCAATTCCTCTCTCCAGACCATGGGAATGCTTTAGCAGCACAACAAATACCATTGCTGATCTTCCTCTGTCATTTGTGCAGCCAGCATATTTTACTGTGCTCATTTAGCAGAGCATTTAACCTAATTAGCAAAATACACCCAAACTAAAGAAAGTTTAGCATGTGTTAAAAAAAGTAATATATATATATGGCAGAGGTACACTCAGCAAGTTCAAAAAATTAAAACTTTATTGAAGATCTTCATCTTGCTGCAGACCAATTTTCACAGCAGGATCATAAGTGCCCTTTTGGGCATGGGTGTGTGTACCTATATGTATGACGTTGAGCTAAGGTGCCTTGCCTGTCAGGGAGGAAGAGTCTTTTCTTTAGTTGCTTAATATTGGGCATCAACTTTGAATTTTGGACAAAGTTTTTATGGATAATGACTCAGGTGAGCTGCAACTTAAGATCCAGCCTCAAAAATGTACTTTTTAAAGTCCAGAAACATGTGTGGAGAGGAAATATATGCAAAATAGGGGAATGTCAGAGAGACAAACTGCATGAAAATCTCTTTTTCCAGCATATTAAACACAGAAGTTTATATTTGCTCAAATTTGCAGATCCATATTTTTCTTTTTTTTCTTTTTTTTCTTTTTTTTTTTTTTTTTTTTTTTTGTTGAAAGCTTACTTTTAACTACACAGTAAATAGAATTTAATGTTAATGTTTAAGTCTAAATTGTACGTTTTGGACTGCATTCATCTACACATTCATCTACACAGATTTGCAAACAGCAGCAGTTGGACTCCTGAATACTGATGTGCTGATACTGGAAGAACTAGCTCAGGGACCACAATGGCCTGTTCCTGTACACATGACAGCCAATGAGTAAACAAATAAGAAAGGGATTTGGGTTTTTTTTTGCGTGGTTTGTTGTTGTTGTTGTTGTTTTAAACTGCAATAATATATGTGCAGAGGAGGAAATAATACGGAATTTTCATGGTGACAAAATACCTATGAAATATCCTACTTTCCCTTAGATGGAACCAATCATGGCCTTTAAAGGCCATGTGAGCAGCAACCACAATACTCAGGGAGGCCCCTTGTCCCCAGACAGCTGCTGACTTTGAGGTCAGTGGGAAGGAAAAGGAGGAGCATCCTGTCTGCACACATTTCCCCAGAGGAGGAGCTTTGCTGGCAAAGCCAGGAAAGATGCTTTTCAGTGATAACTCCAGTGTTTATTGTTTTGTACAATATGGCCAGGCTTTCAGAAAGCAATACCTAGGTAGAAAGGTATTGTCTTATAGAAATGGATAATGGATGGATCTGAGCTGATAAAAGGCTTTGCCTTTGTGCAGGAAGATTAAATAATTCCCAGAATATGCTGCTCAATAACACCTCTATGCATTGAATACTTCCGAGGGGATTGTGTTATAAAGCTGCAGCAAAGTGCCACCAGTCTCTTGGATTACCTCATCTGGGAATGCTGAGGGTGTTCACAATTCTACACATGTAAAGATGCAGCAAGCAAAAACTGCTGTTTGAAAGGTCTCTCTCCAAATAATAGGGTGCTATGAGTTTTTAGTGCAGGATTTCATTGCAGGATTTTTTTGTATTGCTATTTGTCTGCTCTCCTCTTAGATCAAATATTACAAGATAAAAAAAGCAAGAGAAGTGACAGCAAAGACAGATTTTTGTAAGTGTTATGACACTGATTCATGAACAAGCCTGATATCACACAGCTCATGGGGAGACATAAAGGCTAGAGAGACATGAGTCCTGAATCTGAATTTCAACAGAGGATCACTATTACTTGTAATGTAAAAAAGTAAAAAAAGCCAAGGAATATGATAGGAGTCCTATATTTATGCACTAAAAATGATATGGAGTAACCCAAAGAATAACAGGATTCCTTAATCAATTTACAGCTCATGGTGTAAAAAACATGAGAAGATGAGAAGTCTGATCAAAGAGTCCATTATTTTAACAGGTGCTCTCACACCTCAAGGCATATAAAGTGAGTTCACCTCACACTGCAGGATAGCTCATCATCTGGGCCACCCATAATGCTGGGGACCTCAACCTCTACCCACAAGCTGCCCTCAGGATTAGGGTGAGGACTCAAGGAGGCACAGAGGCTACAGCTCCAGGAACACTGGCACTGTAGAAGTCATAACCAGGGGAGCACAGCATTGCACCAACATTGTTTTGTCCACACCTTTCTCATCTGGGCCACATGTGGTGCTGTGGACTTTGATGTCAGCCCTGAGCCACTAGGATTAGGGTGAGGTGTTCCATAATCTTTGGAAATTTTATTGCTGTTGTACAACAGGGGATTTTTACCTGGTTGTCTTCTTTTTGTAAAAAACCAACATGATCTGAATAGGCCTTTAAACCCCTTGCTGCTTGAAGGATGTTTTCCCCTCACTCTGAGGGGAAAAACATCCCCTGGACATCTAATATCACCCCCCAGGAGTCACCTCTCCTATTGCCATGCCTGCTGGCATTTTGACCTCTTCCAGATCCAGCTTTTTTGATCTCATCTCTAGGACTCCCATCCTTTCCACCTGCCCTCTCAGTTAGCACTGCCAAGCAGGGGAAGCAATTGACTTGCCCGACTGCCCAGAGCAGCCTGGCAGGGCTGTTCCCTTAGCTTTCTTTTCTCCAGGAGGACTTTTCTAGATTGTGTTTGCCTTGAGGTGACCAAGTATGATCTGGCTGCAGTCCAACCCTCCCTTTGCAGCTGACAGATGGAGAGGCACTCCCCAGGACCTCCAGCAGTACAACCCCTTTCAATTTTTGCATCTTCTCATGAGCCTACTTCATTAAAGAGTGTCTGTAAGTGTATATTAATGATCCAAACTACATGAGCAAGCTGATGAACAACCTATCAGGCTTTTTCTATCTTTTAACTGAAGAAACCAGCCAGACAAGCCCCAGGAGTGCCATGTTGTGCTGAACCTTTCTTGTGCCCCCCTTATACTGGACTTTCCCCATCTCTCCCTGGAGAGGAATAAAGCAGTGCTGGCTCACCAGGGGATTGTCTTTTTTCCCCACTCACTGGCAGCATTTTGTAAAATCTCCTAGGAAAGGACTGGTTTTTTTCTTGCTGGGGACCACTTTAATGCATACCACTGCTTTCTTGTAATGTCTTGATAAAGGGTATTTTAGCCCTGGGAATGCTCATTTACTGGAGCAGAAATACCAATAAGGCATCACCTTAGCTAATGGTCATAGCAATGTAGGTCAGTGGGTGAAGAAAGAGTGCTCGTGGATAATTTAACTCCCTACATGGGTACACTTTGGCCAGGGAGTGAAAGAGTATTTTAAATGAGGATAGTCCATTGACTCTGAGGTAGTTTTCTGCACAGATAAGAAGAAGATTGACATGTCAGGGTCAAAGCACAGTCTTTTGCTCCTCAAACTGGCATAATTTAAGAGCAAGGGAATGCAAAGGGAAAGCACCATGCTGGATTGCCTGACAGTAACTTATCTAAGAGCTCAGCTGGGAGAATATTTCAGGGTGAATACTTTTTCAATGCATTTGCCTCTTTTCCATTTGGAAATTGTATATAAACATGTTTTTGCAAGACTGTTTGTCATTCAGAATGATTTACATTGAGTGAAACTCAAGTTCAGGCCCATTCACAAGAAGCTTATTGCAGATTTTCAAAGGAGAAATTCAGTCTGATCCAATTTAACACAGAGATCACAAGGCGTGCCTTCTTGCCTCAATTGGATAATTCTTTGATTTAGTTTTTTGATGTGAATATCAATTATTCATTTGAATTTTAACATTCTAGTAGTATTTGATGCTATTATAATGGTATATGCTGTTTCGGCAAATATTTCTGTACAGATATTACTTGTGAGAAAATTTACGGCATGAAAATTAAAACCAAGAAAATGCAGAGTTCCTTTCAAAATACAGATGAATATTCATAAAAGCATTACAGTATTTGCCTCCCTCTGATGTTTAGTGTTGTTCATTCATCCAAAGTTGGAAGGATATAAGCTGAGACATGATACTTCAAGAGAGCAGTGAAATGAGGAACTGGGGAGATTAAGTTATAAGATGATTGTAAAACTCCTGGACATTTTGGGGCTGCAAAGCCTTTTTGAAAGATGAGAGAAAATACCACTGGGTGTAATGTACAAACTAGCTCAGAAAACAGGACGTTCAGATGCAAATTACATCAAGAGCCCTGGTCCAACTGTACCTTGCAAACAGGAGTATATGGAGCATACTGAGATAACAGAAATTTCAATAAGTTTAATTTTTCAACAACTGTGAGGGCCTACTTCTAATGCAATAACATGCAGAAGTCTACATTGGAACCTGATACAACAATGCATGGGTGAAATACTTTTTAGGAAAAAAAATTCATTGAGGAAATTATGTCCAAATCTCTCAGGAGGCTGCTTTCACAAAAGGTGACTTAGTTGACCAATCAGCTCTAATAGCAAAGCCACTCAATAATGTATTGACTGTATTGTTTTGAAGTACTTGGTGTTTTTCTGGTCTCTGATTTTTATTTTGTTCTTCTTTATTTTCTTCTGCCTAGGGTAAAGTGTTTGGGGCAGTCTCTGAAATGCAAAGGAGTTTTAAGTGCGTCACACAGAGGTTTGCATCGAGAGGTTTGACAAAGTCAAATGCAGTAAGACTTTACCAGAGTTGCACACTGGAATTGTCAGCGTTTTGAGCCCAAAGTGGTAAAAGTGAAATAATTGTGTAATTAAACACTTAGCTAAACCACTCAGAAACCAGCAGCTGTGGGAATGTCTAATCATGGTTATCTGTTTCAATACAGTTGCAAGAAAACAAGTGAGTGGCTCTGATTTCTCTCTCATATGGGGGAGTTGCTACCAGAGCAGTTTCACCTCCATCCCAAAGATGGAGCACAGGCACCCAGGAGGAGCAGAACTGCCTCACCTCTTCTTATTCTGCTGGAAATATTATGTATCTGCAGAAGAAACTGCTGCAAGAAAAGAGATGCTGAAAAAAGGGAGAAAGCAAAGAACAGACTAACAAATACATATGATAGGTATAGAAGGATGGGCAGAACAGCTTCAGGGAAAAAGCCTGGAGAGTTTTTGGGTTGGGTGTTAGTTCAAAGAGATTCTTTGCTCATTGCTCGGTGCTTTTTGTTGTTGTTGTTGTTGTTGTTGTTGTTGTTTGATTCCTGCCATAGTCAGGTCAAGTAGATTAGAATGCATAACAGTTATCTAGATTCAGCATGAATTTCCCTGTCTACCACACAGCACTTCAGTTGAGTGTTTGTACAAGCACACAAGTTAACCTCCCTGGAAACTGAAGGAAATGCAGCTACTGTCCTCCACAGAAGAGAGTCACAAGAAGCCATTAATTTCCTTTATGTAACCAGGCAGGTGATATGAAAATTACCAGCTGGTGTGTTTGAACTTCATTCTGCCCTGAATTTAGGATGAAGCTGCCCCAGGTCCCTGCTTCACTAGTGTTTCATCAGCTGGCATTTTGAAAGCTGCTTTTTCATGACACGGAGTTAAATTTGCAATAAACCAGTCATTCTTTAGGAGATCAAACACATTAAAAATAAAAAAAAAGTCTCTTCTGAGATCCAAAGATGTCAGCACTATTTTGATCCTATGAATTTGTACTTGTATCTCTTCTATGTCCTTTTCCTAAGGTTTCTATTTCTCACCCCTCTATTTAAGTCTGAGGGATGCAGGAAAAGCTACCCCTTCACCTTCTCTCTTCACACAATAAACACTGAATGAAGTTCATGCTGCAAGCATTGGCAGTAGAATCTCTCGCTCCCCAGCAAAAAAGATTAAAAGTGTCTCTTGGCACATCTCATCGGGGGACTTCTTTTATCCTTTGAATCAACAGAAGCTTTGGATCAACAAAAAGAACGGAAGCAGGTGTGTTTTTACCTCACGCCAATCTATCCTGCTCTCCAACTTCAGAAAATTGTTCTTTAGCTCTCCAAAGGATACTAAGCACTTGGGTAACCATTTGTTTCTGCTTTATCTTGACAGTACAAACCATAACAACAATAACCCTGGATGCAGAAGGACTCAAAATCATCTATGCTTTTATTATTATTATTTTATATACATGATGTATTGGATTAAAAATCCGCACAAGCCGTCACGTTATCAGATATGAAGCATTGCTCTTCTTCAAGGTTATCTTTAGCATTTCTCAGTTGTAGCTTTTAATCAGAAATTTCTGGCTGTCCAGAAAAAAGTGGTGGATATTCTCTTATCTTTATGAAAGGTCTTTCTTGAACCACAGTTTCACACACACTCTAAGACTTTGAAAGAGTGGTTTCACCTTCTGTTCCTTCCCAGAGTCTCTCATTTACACATTACGCTTTCAAGCTTATGTTGGCAGGCCTTCTTTGCACTGAACTAGATAGGGGAACTAGGGAGCACATGACAGGAAGCTGGTTTTTTTCAGTGGCAGTGCTAACCATTCAAATTGTACATGGGATTATGGCTACAGTACATTTTCTTGAGCTGACATAAAGACAAATTTGCAGCTTGCTCTTGCTCTGCTCTAGTGTTATCTGACATGAATAAGCACAACTCCAAAGCCATACAGTGTTTCCACATGAATGTTATTCTGCTGAAAGACAGGATATAGGATCTGTCCTACAGCAGAGTGGGAGCAGTTCTTCTGGGTGAGGCTTATTTTTTGGCTTTATTTTTTGGCTTTCTTTGGGTTCTGATTTTTTTTTTAATTTTGTGGAGCAAAGCAGCAATTTCCTGCCCTACTCTCCCAGAAGAAATGCTTTTGAATCAGCAAAGAGCCAGCTGTCCTCCCAGATTTGTGTTCTCTTTTTTTGTGTTTCTCTTTCAGTTATGTATTTTTGTTCCCTAACCTGCCATAACCTATTTCCATACTTCTGTAATTGCTTGAGAAAAAGCCATCTCCCCCCCAATCCTTCCCACTGCCTGCCTCCCCAACTTCTTTCTGGAATCTCAAACCCTCAAGCATTAAAAGAGGAGAGGCTTTTTTCTCAGCTAAATTAACACCAATCTGCTCTTGTTAGCTTGTAGATCTCCTGAGAGCAGCCATACAACCTCTTCATTTCATTTCCCCTTCTCTCGCTGCTTAAGAAGTAGCACATCCTCACACCAGAGACACTTGTGTGAATCAATTTGCAGTGACCAGCTTAAATGTCTCCTGGGCCACTCAAGCTTCTTTCATTTGGATTCTTAGAGTGAAGAAATAGCTACCTTGTGATGGCTGTAAAAGAAACCTGACAAGGGACAGAGGTGGAGTGCTTGTGTTGGCACACCGTGCTTGGTCCTCAATTCAGCTTCCACCACCTCAGTGTGGGAGCATCATCAGGCCTGCTAAGCATGTCTAAAACACTAATCTTTGTTATGATCCTTCCAGTTTTCTTCATACACATTGGACATTTGGGCATTTGTGTAGAAAAGCAGTCTGATTTCTTCCCTCAGGACCAGTTTCATGCCAGTAATCCTTGCCAAACTTGACACAGGCAAGGATGAAATCCTGGTCCAGCTAAAGTCAATAGCAACACTCCCAAGGGAGTGAAAGTCCAGATCATACTGTCAGCTTTTTGCACAAGAACCAACCTTCCCATGGCTGCTTGTCTGTAGGGATGTCTGTCAAAAAAGATATTCCTTCCTCACGGAGGAGGAAGAGCTGGAAGGCAAGTAAAACAAGGCTAGTATGGAGAGGATCTTAAAAGTGATGTTAGAGCTTTTAAGGATGATCTTTCTTCCTCTTTGAAAGGTGTGTTATAAACCTTGCTGACAGGTGCAAAGATCCCCCAGGCATCCTCATCACCCACAGAATGACATAAGAAGTTGTAAGAAGCAATTAGTGCATTTTCTCCCTCTGCCTTTTCTCCAGCTAGTGTCTCCTGGAGAGGAAATAACCTTAAACAAGCATAGAATCTCTGTCTATTCTGAAAGTCACACCTACAGGGGAGGAGCTATCTAATCTCCTGGGTGATTATTCTTTAAAAACACCCCAAAAAGCATCATGCCTTTCTTTTTTTTTTTTTTTTAACCATAGAAGAACCTCAATATAATCACATAACCATAAACAAGTTCCTTACTGGCCTCATTTGTCAAGCTGCTATGCTAGCAGCGATCCAATTACTCACTAAATGTCTGTGAATTGTTTGGTCTGTTAGAGATGATTTGCAGTAGGTTGCAGACTCCAAGTTACTACATCTTGCTGGAGAAATAAAAGTCTTCGTTGCCATAGTTTTGATGATTCTTTTTCAACATTGCATTGTGTGATTTCACTACACCTCAAAGATGAAAGTAAAATACAAAATAGTATCTTCTAAGATTTTAGTGTCTTCTTGGCTCTAAAATATCCCGAGGGCAGGGAAAGGGGAACCTCAATATAATCACAACAGCATTTTCAGGATAGAAACTATGAAGGTTGTAAAAATAATAAAAAAGGTCGATGCTGCTGGTAACATTGATCTCCTTTAGCTGCAGTTTTGGGTGAGCTGAAGACACTGTTCTGTGACTGGAGAATCTTCTACGTTCCCAGAGAAGTTAATAGAGAGCATAAGATTTTCATGCCCAATCCTCACTCTCTGGTAGGAATAAACAGCAGTAGCTATTTACTTGCTCTTTGTCTAGGCTATGCAATCACATTCAAAAAGCTCACATGCTCTACACCTGCAGTAATTTAAACTTTTGGGGCTGCTGGTTTTGTTTGAAGCCACATATTCCCACTAAATGTAATCAGAAATATACCCACTATCAAAGGCAGAATACTCCCCTCTCTGTCCAGCAGATTGGTTTACTGCAAGAAAACTATCTGCACAAGCAAATATCGCAGAGATGTCAGACTTCTAACAGAGCTATGAATTTTGGTAACAGTCAGAGGTAGAACATTAATAACCAGGACCATAAAACAAATCTAAAAACTGCAGAATAATAATAAAAAAGATATTTATAGAGGCAGCATGGAAGATGCAATAGTAAAAGAGCCTCCCTCTGGATCATCAATTCATGAGTTCTGTGATCCTGAATAACGGGCATGCTTCCAAACAATAAAATAAAACACATCAACTATTCAAAATCACTAACTTTCCTCTTGCATTCCTCAAAGGTGAATTGCAGCAAATGTATAAATTTTAGTGTGCAGTAACTTGCGTGCATTTTACTACTATAGGAAGTGAATTTCACAGTATTTATTGGAAATCATTATCTTCCTCCACTTTTTAAAATTAAATTTAAAATTTGTCAGTGCAGCAGCAAAGCTGACACAGCCTAATGCTGGTGATGGGGTGATACTTTCTGAAAGGACTCTGTGGGAAGATCTGCCACGATTTGCCATTAACAGCATCTGCAATGATATTTTCCTATCAAAAATCTTCAAAAATAAAATAATTAAATGTTTGGGTCTAAGAAGTACTTATGGACAGGGATCATAACCAGTAGCAGAAATCTTTCACTGATCTAAGCAGCAACATTAAAAAAACCCAAACCTCCATGGAAGCAAAACACTCTGCCCTATTTTCAGTCTTATTGGTTAATTAATTCTTTAATTCTTTGTAATAATTTCATGTGGGACTCTGAGAGCAGATGTAACCACTTGCTCAATTATGAACTGTTTCACACCTGCTCTACCCAGACAGAAGAGGAAAGCAGGTGAAAATCAAGCTTCTGCCTATTCTAATCAAGGCATTTTTTTGGCAGAACAAGCATTTGTTATTCCAAAACAGTCCTGCTTGTAAAAATCCCCCACCACCTTGGCTAACACACATGTTTCTTAACGTGGGGAAATCAGGCCTTTGCTATAAGAATGGTGTCAAACACCTAAGGGTCATAAATATAATGTATTATATATACAGCTCAGGATATGCTTGATGAAACTGACAATCCAGGAGGGATGTAGTCAAATGCACATGAAATACAAATCCAAATTTTTGGCTATATACATGTGCATTTGTCTCTTTCATTGTAGGTGGACAGGCAAATATGAAGTGTTCTTATCTGACCATTATTAACCAACTCATTTTCAGTAGGTGTTGGGGTAGAAATGCTTATTGTTTAGTTGAATACTGTTTTCCTTTCAGTCTGAGGAGTGGTGAGGTTTTTGTATTCTGACCTCTTTCACATGATCCCATGCTGATTTGAGTAAATGGAATTTCACCATGAGTTTCATGAACTCCCTAATCTCTTTCCAGGGGCCTTCTGACAAGACATAATTTGTGATTGCTTCTTTCAGTGTTATCAGATGTCTCCTGCAATCCACATCTGTTTATGGAGTAAGTTCACCTGGTAATTGGTTATTATTTCACACAGGCTTACTGAGAAGGACTGGATTCAGACACTCTTGTATTGGCAGTGCCTTCAGATCAGGCCTTAGGATTGTGGACCTCTGACCTAGCTGCAAATAATGTTAAGGAAAAGCCAAAAAAGTAATGCTATTAAAGGCAGGGAAACTTCAAAAACAACAACATATGGCACAAATGTAACTACTAAGTACCTACCAAGAAATCCTTGGTCTAGCACTATAAATCCTTAATCCAGAGATACCCCCAAAAGAGAGCCCCCAAATAACCTTGTAATAAGAATTCCATACTAAAGAATGGGCTCTAACATTCTCTAATCCATTTGTAGCCTTCTTCAGTACTTGCTTCTGCCTAGCAGGAGAGTCAGACAGAATACCAAAATGTATATGCAACTCTTTAGTCAGTTGAAATCTGTAAACACTAATGGCATCACAATCAAATTGTGGCATTCAGCCTCAGATCCAGAAAGACAAGGCTGAATGGGAGCAAATGTAGACAGCTAAATTGTATGTTCATATCAAATGTGTAAGGATCCCTACCTATGATTTTCCACAAGAATGTGTAAAAGGCAAGCTCTGTCAGCTGAGTTGTTGTAGCTTGTGTTTTAAGGAGGTAGACATGGGTTAGGCAGCTAACAGAGGAAATGAAAGATTATTTATCATTTGATGTTTCATAAACTATTCTATAACAACCTGTAGAAATGTCAAACAGAAAACCCTTCATTTGGCATTTCCTTGCTGTGTTCTTGTGAGGAATCCAACTCAGCAGGGACTTAAGCCTAACACCTTCAGATCTCCCAAGTTTTGGTTCCCTCTACTACCACAAAAAAAAAGAAAAAAAAAAAGGAGCACAGCCAGCTAATGGTGCTAGAAAGCATTGTCAGTTTTTCAAACATCGGGCCTTGAGGAAGAGCAGATCATAACAACCTCTCCCAGCTCCTAACTAGAACAGCAAAAGAGGCAAACCCCTTTCTGTGTTTTCTACAGTTTATTTCTTCAGGGCTCCAGCAGCTGTTTCCTTCCTTTGGTTTATTTTAAATTAACACCACAATTTTGTGAGGAAGTGCTCAGATGTAAAATAGAATGGTAGCACAGTCCTTGTTTTTGCTGAAAGCAGTGAAAAACAGTAATAAGACTGGCAGATTCCCTAACAAGTATCAAATCTATTTCTTTACAAAAAGATATTGGCTTTCCTTTAGTTGTTGGTGATGACAGAGCCTACATGTTGGTGTCCCAAAAATTTCACTAAAAACTTAAAATGCCTAAAGCTCTCCATAGAGTTGTGTTGGGTTGGGATTTTCTTTATTGTGGGAAGGTTACAGAAGTAGTACACAAAGGTATTTTGCAGATGGGGTCAAAGTAGCAAACTGATTTCACTGCTGGAATGTTCCTTTCGGTGTACGTTCCTTAATTGTACCTCAGCTTTCCTTTAAGAGAAATAACTTGTTTATTTCGGGCAAAAAAACCCAAACAACCTTCTTCAAGCAAGATAAAAGATAAAAACATTCATTTATTACAGCTATACTTTCATTTCTATAAATGATATAGTCTGAAAGCAGCTGTCTGTTGCTTTGCTTTATGTAAAGCTGCTGTCCCATCCTTTATTGATGTAAACAGGCTTCTAGTCAGACTTCACAGAGAGGTGTACAGAGAGCACAGAGACACTTTCAGCAGCAAAAGCGGCCACAGGACAAGGGGTTATGGTGAATGGGGTGACATCAGGCTGGTGACTGGTCACTAGTGGGGTTCTGCAGGGCTCCATGCTTGGCCCAGTTCTCAACATCTTCAACTTGGACACAGGACTCTAAGGTAAATAAGTTTTCAGATTATATAAAATAAGAGTAGTTCTTGACACCTTTGAAGGTGCAGAGGGACCTCAACAAAACAGAGGGTTGGGCAATTACCAACCCTATGAAGTTTAACAAAGACAAGTGCTGGATTCTGCAGCTGGGATGGGGAAAGCCTGGAGGTACACACGGACTGGGAATGAGAGGCTGGCAAGCAGTGCCATGGAAAGGGACTCTCCTTCCATGTATGATGGCAAGCTGAACATGAGCCAGCAGTGCCCTGGCAGCCAGGAGGGCCAGCCCTGTCCTGGGGGGCATCACCAGCCAGGCAGGGGAGGGGATTGTCCCACACTGCTCTGCTCTGCACTGGGGCAGCCTCACCTCCAGTGCTGGGGGCAGTTTTGGGTGCCGCAAAATAATAAAAGATATAAAAGTATTACAAAGAGTCCAAAGGAGAGTTAGGAACATGGTGAAGGCCTTGAGTAGAAGCTGTATGAGGAGCTGCTGAGGTCACTTGGTCTGTGCAGCCTGGAGATGGGGACACTGAGACTCATTGCAGTTACAATTGTAAGGGGCAGAGGAGGAGCAGATGCTGATCTCTTCTCTGTGGTGACACAACCTAAGGGAATGGCAAGGAGTTGTGTCAGGGGAGGTTTAGATTGGATGTTAGACAAAGGTTCTTTACTTAGAGGGTGGTTGAGCAGTGGAACAGGCTCTCCAGGGAAGTGGTCTTAGCACCAAGCCTGATAGAGTTCAGGAAGGGTTTGGAAAAATATTCTCAGCACATGGTGTGATAGCCCATGGTTCTTGGGCTGTCCTGTACAGGGCCAGGTGTTGGACTTCAATGATCCCTGTCGTCCCTTCCAACTCAGAATAATCTATGATTCTGTGATTTTCAAGCCTGCCAAATTAGGTGTGAAATTATATTTCCACTATGGCTCCACTATATTCCACTATAGCTCCACTATATTTCCACTTTTGTCTCATTCCATTCCTGACAGGAAACCCAAAAAGTGGCATGACTGATCCCCAGAGCTTATGAAAATGCAGATACTTTCGTTCTGAGTCACCTGAGCTGATGGCTCAAGCACTCCCAGCTGCTCAGCTGCTTAGTATGCCATTAGGCAGCTTGCTACCCCAGCAGGCCCACCTGAAGAGCCTGCCCACAGGCTTTTCTTCAGGCTGCTCCAAACATGTCCTGTCAAATGGGATGGGATACTGATGCATCAGTTTTCCAGCCCCTGTGGAGACCACTGCCTTTTAAGTGTGGTGGGGCAGGGGGTAGACTTGGGAAGAAATTCACATTGAGGGAAATGGAGGGAAAGGAAAAAAAAATACTTGTTGTCTTTCTATAATAAGAGAACCTTGAAATTTTGCAAGTTTTAGCCTAAAGGTGCTGCTGTTGAGTCCACTGCATCTGTTGGCTAATGAAACAAGAGATGCCAAACCAGCTCTCTACCAAGGGTTACTTGAAAATTTCCCAGAGGATGGCTGTGGTAACATTGTGATAACATTGCATCATGTTATCATCTTAGAGCATTGCATCATGTTTATTTTGGGCTGTAGAAAGAAATGCACTTAGAATTTGTTGTTTGGATCTAGGGATCTGCCAAATGCTCAAAAAGAAGAATCAGACCTCTGATACAGTGCTGAAAAACCCAAAACCCCACAAACATCAGGTACTAACTACAACCCGAGTGGCAAAAGAATAGAGTAATAAAAGTTACCAAATCCTATTTTGTTTTGTCCTCTTTCCTCAAAAAAAATTGAAGAATAATTTTCAAAGGCCATATGACATGGAAATCAGAAGGCAATCCTCTGAGAGTTGATGCAGTGGGTTGATGCTGGCTGAGTGCCAGGCACTCACCAAAGCTGCTCATTCACTCCCCTCTGCAGCTGGAAAGGGGAGTGAAAATAGAATGAAGGGTTCATGAGTTAACTTGTGAGAGAGATCACTCACTAAATACCATCTAGGCAAAACAGGCTTGAATTAGAGATACCAATTATATTTATTGCTAACAAAATCAGAGCAGGATAATGAGAAGAAAAATAAAACCTTAAAAACATCTTCCCCCTTCCCCTCCCTCCTTCCCAATTCTACCTCCTACCCTGGAGGTGCAGGGAGATGGGGAATTTGGGTTATGGTCACTTCATCCCCTGCTGTTTATCCCACAGCTCAGGAGAGGGGTTGTTCCCCTGTTCCACTCTGAGGTCACTCCTTGAGTTCCCCATTAACTTTTCCAGCATGAGTCCATCCCATGGGCAACAGTCCTCCCAAAATTGCTGCAGTGTGGGTCACTCTTCCATGGGGTGCAATCCTCCAAGGACAGGCTGCTCCAACCTGGGGGCAGGGCCCTTCTCTCCACAGGTCTCCCACAGGGTCACAGCTTCCACTTGCTCCAGCAAGGGGCGTCTCCGTGGGCTGCAGGTGGATCTCTGCTTCTCCATGGATCTCCTCCACAGGCTGCAGGACACAGTTGTCTCACCATGGTCTGCACCAAAGGCTGCAGGGCAATCTGAGCTCCAGCACATGGAACACCTCTTTCTCCTCTTTCTCCTCTTTCTCCTTTCTGCAGTGCCCTTGGTGCCTGCAGAGTTGTTCCTCTCACAGACTCTCACTCTGCTCTTCTCTGGCCAAAATTAAAACTGTGCAATAATGTTTTTTTATTCTTCCTAAACACATTATTGCAGAGGCAACACCCCCATTTCTAATTGTCCTGGCTTCAGCCAGTGGCACATCCAGCTTTGGAGCTGCCAGGGACTGGCCCTGACAGACATGTAGGAAGCTTCTAGAAGTTTGTCACAGAAGCCACCCCTGTAGCTCCCCCATACCAAAGCTTGGCCATCTCCCAAACCAGGACAAAACCCAAGACAGTTGATTTGGGAGGCTACCTGGAATATGGTGATCATTGATTTTCTGTATTTGAAGGTCATTAGAGTAAGAATGCACTGACATAAGCACAATGACATGCAGCAACTAACTTTTTTTCAGTGTTTGGCTCTTGAATATATAATTTTCTCCATGCTTCTCAACATTTTGATTCAGTTCTGTCTTTGGTGATAATCCCTTCAATATATACATGAACACTATTGTTGAGCAATGACTCTAAAGAATTTTACTGAATTATGCAATTTTTTAAATGAAGTTATCAAATTTCCTCACAGAAGTTTGTGTGGTGTTAACCTCTCCTTTTGATAGTTAATTTTTTTATTAAAGCTGAGCCATAAAGTAGCTTTTACAATAGACATTTGTAAGTACTGTGACAGATTTTTTTTGGTGAACCTGTCTAAATATCCCAGAAATAAAACCAAAAGGTACTGTAGGTATTGTAATAGTGTTTAACTAATTTGCAGTCTTGCATCTAATTTGATAACACAAAGTGGGTATGCCAATAAATAAGATTATTTCCATGTTTTGCCAGGAAAGGCCTAATAAATGAATACAGATGTATAGGGGTATATATGCAGGACTGATTTCTGTAGAAACTCTTCTTGTAAAAACAGTTACAGAACCTGGTTGAGTAGCCCTGTATAAAATGAGGAATTTGATGCTACTTGTCCTTCAAAGCACTGGATAAACGCATTAAACTGGACCTCATCATCTCCCTTAATAGTATTCCTGTTGCTAGGAAACGGTTATCTGGACCCCATCCATAAGCCTTGTCTTTGGGACTGCTTTCATGCTTAAAGCCCTAGCTCTGACATCCTTGAAATTGTGCTTTCATTTTTCATTGTCTATCCTGCTACTTTTTGCCATTTGTTTTTGCTTACAAAATCCAGTTTCACAAATGAGCAGATAAATATCATGTAACTAACCAGCTGAGTAAAACAGAGATCTCCTTCAAATTGTATCCTCCAAAAGTATTCCTGGAGTTGCTTTTTGCCCTCACCATTTGTCCTGGCATAAGTGTTAGTGTGGATGGGACTACTCATGGAAGAGCATAATTTTCCAAGTATTTAATGAAATGTCTGTATTTATGTGTAAAATACAGGGTTTGCTTTCCCTTCACTGCTGAGGTATTTCTTGCACCCACCTACTGCAAGATTATGCTTGATTAGAAGCCTCATTTTTTTGTTTGATGCTCTTTTAGTTGATTTCACTCTGCATATGAGACTTGCCACAGATTTAGTAAAGGGAAAGGACACTAGGTCCTCTTTGCTTATCAAGCTTATAAATAGATTGCACAATTTATCTTTCAAAAATCCTAGCAAAGCCAAAATGATAATAATAGCTGTATAATTATTAAAATGTGTTCCTAGCTGAGCTTGTTATCGCCTCTCAAGAATCAATGAAGGAATAGATGCTGTGGATTTAATGATAGGGTTGTTTTAGTGGTTCTTATTTTACAAAGCAGAAGCAAGGAGATGGTAAAAAAGGTCAAAGAAGGTGGCAAAAAGGGTGAATTCAGCATTCTGCTATAGAAGGTGCTCTCTATAGAAGGATCCTCCAAGGGTGTTTCTAAAAAGCTAGTCATAGATATAAAAAAGCCCAAAAATCTAGATTTACCCCATTTAACCTTTTACATATCCCTGATTCAACACAATCTTCAGATATGCATTGCCAGGACACTTTTCCCTCAGCATATCAAACTTCTGACCTTGCAGCTGCTGTAAGTCACTCACAGCAACACGTCCTGCTGTACCATGTTATAAATAAAGGTAACTTGCTCATCAAATGCCAAAGACTGGCCAGGGTTATACAGACTGATCCTGCAGTTCTCACACAGGCAAGACCACCACTGACCTAAGACTTTGTTCATTCCACTGCTGGCTTCAGCTCCCTTTTAATCACAGAGGTATAAATCAGGATCCACCCAGACAAAATCATGGGTTTAGACAGAAAATCCAGTGTGAGTGGAATGTCAAAGGGCAAATTCCTGTATTCCTGTAATCCTTCAGGCTTCAGTGCAATCCCTGAAACCTTGCTCCATGGAGAGCTTGTCCCCCCAGCTACCTGAAACCACTGGGAACCTTGCCTCTGTGCAAAGTTTTACATCAATGCTACTGAAAACAATTTCTGAGTCATTGTCAATGCTCATGTCTTATGCTGCCCTCTTAGGGAGTTGGGTTGCTTTAGCCAGGCAAGTAAGGTCTTCCCTCTGCTTCTTGCATATGGCAGTGTGCTACAAAGGCTCTCACTTAGCCCTGGAATTCTGCATTTCAAAATTGAAATTCAGCTTTAAAACAGAGAAGAAAAAATTTGGAGTTGGGGAAAAGATGCTGCAAGAATCATCTTTTTGTCCTGAAATGGGGATCCTGATGTTCCCTTTTCTGGCTATGAGTCTCAGATTTGCCATTAATGGAATGCTGGAATGCTTGATTTGTATCACTAATAAGTGATATAAAATTTGTTTTGCTGCCAAGGCAGGCTGTTCAGAATGCAGGATATGAAGTGATAAACATGTACTGCAGATCACAGTGAGCCCAGAAAAGAGACAACATTGTAAAACATCCTATACACCACAGTCTTGCCATGCAAATCCCAGCATTAGTGATAACTACCCTTCAGTGAATTCAGAAATTACCCTGTGAATCTGTAGCATCAAAAAGACATAGATATTGTCCTTGGATTTTACATCAAAATCCCAGCACTCACTGCCCCTGATTTCAGAAAAACAAATTGTTCCAAACAAATTGCCTTTTGGTGAGATTGTTAACAGGACAATATATTTACAGACCAAACCAAATACAGGTTTAGCCAAATTCTTGTTTTGCTGAGGAAGACCTGATCACAACTTCATGACTTGAATTTGCCTGGCTGTCATTCATTTAAGTACTGGATATTTCACTCTGGGCCCAGAGACAAGGGTAAACAGTGCCACAGCAAAGGAGTATAAGATATGCTCCAGCTGTCCCCTACAACTCCTCTGTCCTAAATATATCTCTGCAGTGGTTTAACTGGCTTAGTTTCCAGGAAGACTGGCAGAGGTTTAGCTTTGTATGTAGCTCCCAAACTGAATGAACAATAAATAAAACAGGGGGTTTATGGAAAGTTTTGTTCTCACCACACAACAGAGTACAGGACTTAAGAAGTAGCTTTGCTGTCCCTGTGCTTTGTTTTGAAAAGAATTTTTGAAAAAGAATGATATCCAGGATATAGTTCATCTCTTATTTGTATTATCCTCTTCCAAAATCTCAGTAAGACTCTCCCTTTTCTTATGTCTTTGCCAACATACCTTGGCAAAAAACTTGGCAAGAGTGAGGTTTTGCTCTGCTGAGAACAGCGTCTATCAGGCTGGTGGGGAAGTTCTTACTGCTTCCTTACACTCCCCTTCTCCATCTGCTGCTTAATATGCAGCATTTATAGCTCCTGTGCTGGGAGCTGTCTCACGGCTGTGGGCTTGTGAAGGAGGTTCTGGTCCAAGGACAAAACTCTTCGTTCTAAATTCTAGAAATAATACTACTTTTCAAGCTTTCTGAACTGTGTTGGCAAAGGGGTATTTATGGCAGTGACAGACAACTTCATAAAAAGGGTCAAGGCACGAGTTCCCCAGTCCATTCTTGCCTTTCTCTTTGTCTGTGATTGTTTTGTGCATGGGCTTGACCCAAGAGAGGAGAGGAGAGGAGAGGAGAGGAGAGGAGAGGAGAGGAGAGGAGAGGAGAGGAGAGGAGAGGAGAGGAGAGGAGAGGAGAGGAGAGGAGAGGAGAGGAGAGGAGAGGAGAGGAGAGGAGAGGAGAGGAGAGGAGAGGAGAGGAGAGGAGAGGAGAGGAGAGGAGAGGAGAGGAGAGGAGAATACTCTTTGGAAAGTCAAACTGTACCTTTATCTGCCTCAGAAGCACGTGAGTAAGACACTGAGAAAGAAAGCAAGGTGGTCAAAAGGATGTTGCTCAGATACATGAGAGATGCAATTGATTTGATTCTCTAGTGTATGTCAGGAATTATAAGACAGGTTTGGGATCTCTGCCTTCATGGTGATGAAAGTCTTTGGGCTGATGGCACATAGGCCTCAGGCTTTGAAGACCCCTCCAAGTAGGAGAATTCAGAGAACACCTTTCAGAGGAGACATACACCTAAGCCATTTTCAGAATTATTGTGAACTGGAACTGGGTAGCTTAGCATGACTTGTGTGCAATCCTGCCTCTCATTAAGATTTACTACTGTGAAGTTCCCCACTCCCCAGATTTCCTTCTCACTTTGCAGAGGGACTGAAGCAGGGCTGAGTCTTCTCCTCAGCCAAGCCTGAAGGTTTTTGTATGTTGCTAGCAGCATTGCAGGGCCAAGGGAGCCTTGCCTGTGGATTTGCACCTCCCATCACTTTTGCATGCTGTTTTTCTGGCCCCAGTGTCCTCAGAAGCACAATGTCTGCTGGGCACTCTGCCACAAATCCTCTCTCAAGAAAATACAGGTGGAAAGCAGCAATTAATTCTGCTCAGTGGAACACTCATTTAGGCAGCATAGCTATTGAAATGATCACTGAAGAGGAGGGGACCTTTTTGTGCTGTCCCTCAGGGCAGAAAAAGCCTCAATTCATAAGTGATAGTCCTGAAGGATGTATGTTGGAATAGCTGGTTGAGAAAGATTTTTTTTTCCTGATGCCTTTTCCCTACTGAGCACTCAGGTTAACAAGTGGGAGCTCATCAATTGAGCAGAGGCGGCCTCTGGACTCCTGTGAGCTTATTCTGCCCAAATGAACTTATTTAGTGAGGCAGCTTCCGAAGCCTGAAACTCATTCCTTTGAACTTTCACACTTTGTAGACCAGTAATTAAAGATATTAGAAGGAGAGGTTGAGGGAGGGCACAATTTTTTCATTTTGTTCTCTTGTTTGTTTGCTTAGAGTTCAGCCACTGGAAATGTGCTACCTCTAGCCTTTAAAAGAAATCAGAATATAAAATATCCTGTTGCTTTTGTCTCTTGGCTTTCTCGGTTGCAGACTAGATAACTCAACAGGAGAAAAGGAAGCCATGGCTTTTATCTTGGCATCTAGCTCCTGGCACTTATGCTTATGTAATCAGCCTTCAGTAGACTCTATTGCATTTTAACCATTTTCACGATTGCTCAATTATCAGTCTGTCATTTCATCCAAACTTCAAGGGGATTCCAGTTCTGTTTCCACCATAGATTCAAAGCTGATTGCATCTTTGGGATTCTCACAAACTCCATCTCTGAACCTAGTGTTTTCCTGCTGGATGGTCTTGTTTTGTTTTTTTTTTCTTGGTGGCCCTTTGTCTGTGGTTATTACTTTGGCTGCCTTAATAAGTAAGAGCCATCTGGAGGCATGGTTGACCGAGTTTGCACCTGCGTCTACATCTGCACTGTCTGGCCATGTCAGGTGGATGTTCACCTAAAAGATCTATCTCAGTGTGATAAAAAGGAAAAGAAAAGGGAGGGAGGGTGTAAAACTGTTATTCCTGCCTCCCTGCAACAGCAGGTGCACCAGATGGCTCACAAAGTAATTAGGGTGAAGAAACAGTGTCAAGACTTCATGCGGTGTGGTCTGTAAATGATCATCAAATCAAATTCTTTATCAAAGATGGAGTTTTCTCTCTCCCCACCGGCAAATCGATACACATTTGAAACAGTACATGTAATCTGCTTCCTTACATGCCGGCACCTGGAATGCAGACAGAGAAACCTGGTCAAGAGACCATTCTTGTTAAGCAGCCATCTGTCCTAACAGACTGTCCTTAAGCATTCCCAGCCTGTTGAGTTGTTATGCTTTGCTTTCTTTGAAGGCAATTTTTCCTTAAAAAATATTTTTTTTGCCTCCTTAAGTGGTCACCTAGAGGAAATTTTGCCATGCAGTATGTAAGGTAAACAGTGCAAGGCTTCCTGGTAGAGCTGTGCTTTGGCAGCAGAACAAGGACCTTGCACTGGTTTAATCTGCAGATCTACTAATTTCTAAAGCTTCTTGTATTTCCCCCTTTTTCTCAGCTTTTGACTGTGTTATCTCCCTTGGATGCAGGAAGACTCTGGCTCCTGCCCGAGCCTGCTGGACAGACCTGCCAGAGCTCTGCTTGGTGTGTTGGGTATTTGTTATCGTAGGATAATGCACTGTCACCGTGTCGCAGCCCAGGGTGCCTCAGCTGAGAACCACTGCAGCCCTACCATATTGCAAAGGGGCTGCTCCTGCAAATCTGTGTGCTGCCCTTCTCTTCTTCACCCAGCCTCTCTCTGCACTCACCTGAGATACCCAGTCCAACTACCAGGGTGTTCTCTCCTATTTCCTATGCCTTTGTCCCCCATTTCAAATCTCTCTTTGTGTCCATGGAACTCTGCACCACCCTGGCACCCATGGGAGCAACATGGATGGAGATCACATCCACTGGCGAGCAGTGAACAGCAGGCCTGCGGCTTTAAATACTTTTACAAGGGTATTTCTGTTTAGGTTCTGAAACGCCTCTTTTTGTCACACACAGCATTTCGTTAAATAACCACAGTAAAGCAATACCCCATGAAAAAGGAGAAGCCTAAAAATGAGCTTTCAGCTGGCTTCTCAGATCATCACAGAGCAGTGAGGGAGCAGCTGCACAAGGTTTAGATACTCCAGGATAAATTCTGTAGAAAAGCTTACACATAGAAAGAAGTTTTAACAATGTGCATCATGCTAGCTTAGAATGTGAGTCTAAGAAAGGCAGTCTGTTGTCCTGCTGCTATTTACAAACTGAATTATTTTGATTCGACTGTCAGCGTGTTTGGGGTTTTTTTCCAAATTCTATTCTGCTATGGAGAGTTTCCATATTAAAATTGATAGATTTACCTTTCCAAATCCATGATTTTCAAAAATTTTTCAATTTTAGTTTAGTTTTTTGAGAGCCTGTCTATAGCTGAACGTTCTCTGTTAAAGGAAGTTATGACAGAGTTAAAGGGATACAGGATCCCTGTGGCAAACATGTGCCACATGCAGGAGAAGAAAACTCACCTGGGTTGCAGCACAGGAGACTGGAGTGGGCTGGTGTAGAGCCTTGTAATCTGGCAATCACAGTGTAAAACATGTGATGCTGAACCTAAAAAATTTCTCCAGACCTGCATTTGCAGTGTTTGTGTAAATAAATCTAGAACTAAAACTTTTTTGTTTTTAAACCTACTTGACAGCTGGCCAGCAGCATCTTAACTTGCTGGGCTTTTTTGGCCAGGAAGTTTGGCTCAGGTCTTACTAATTTTACACTGAGATCCAAACACCAATCAGGGTGCAGTCTAATTCCTCTAAAAGATGAGTACATCTCTGGAACTGGACTGTGCCCCACAAAAATACACAGTGTTCCTCCTTTCTTTTAAGAGCTGCTCTCTCTACATTCCCTGCTCCCCCTCTTCTATCCCTTTTCTCTTCCCCTAAGCTTGGCAAGCCTCTGAGCCCAATTCTTGGGCAGATGCTATTGCAGAAAAGGTGCATGGTAGGAACATCTTGTGATTTCTCAGGCAGAAAACTCAGCTCCTCACCTCAGCTCTCAGGCTCTGGGTCCCAACTACATGGAGGGACCTCTGTTCCCTTGGATGGTTTGGCATCCAGCCTGAAGATTCTTCTTCCTTGCTAACTAGCTGAAAATCAGGTACCTGCTCAGGATTCTCTGGACCAGCTGGATTTTAGTTTCTGTTCAGTGAACTAGATGTTTTCTGTTTTGGGCAGATCTGTGCCTAATTTTTTGACTTATAAATCCTTTACTGCTTCTAGATCTCAGTTTAATATAGCCAGCAGTTCAACTCTTTCAATATCCACACTCTGTTCAAACTAGATAATTGCCTATCCTGTAATTACAGTGGTGAGCAGTACCTTAAATGTGCATTCCTGGTTACTCATAGCCATACTCTTCTCCTCCATTCTAGTGAAAAGGAGCTAAATTTCCCCATTGGTATTGCTAAAACCACCTTTTCAAATCAAACCTAAGCAAATAAAGCAGCTCTTGTGCATGCACTCTGACCTTAACTGTTTCCACAGCAGATAAACTATTCTGTCCCTCTCTACCATACTTCTGGAGTTTTCTCCATCAAATATCTTCAAGGAAAAGATGAAAAAAAATCTGTTTGTAAAATGCCTAGATCTTTATTTTCCTGCAAGAGGCAGTCTAGGAGTTTTCCCCTGTTATAATTTGCATTTTTGCTTTTGTTTTTATATATCTTCATATGTACCAGAAAATACATTTAATTTCCCTACTGTTTTTGATTACTCCTGGTTGGCAAACAATGAAGACTAATTGTTTTCTGATGTAGCAGAAACAAACATGATTCTTATTCACAAGTAACCTTGGCAGTGTCAAAAGGGGCATACACAGCCCTGGGAACAATTTTCTTAGCTAGCTGTACTTTCAGAGCCACAAAGAAAAGCCATTTTGTTGCTGTTTCTAAGATAAAACTATGGCAGAGAACTAAGATGCAATCCAAGTCTCATACTCAAATTAATAGGTAATAAGGCTGAAATGCATTTTTAAATTGCAGGAACATGAAAACAGTGATGCAACTGTTCTTGGGGTAGGTTTGCATGGAACAGAAGTACAGGAAGCTGCCCAGCCCCATTGCAGCCTGGGCCCCAGACCAGATGATGAGAGGGGAAGTTTTACTGGTGCAGGTACAGTGCTGTGTTCCTGTACTTGTTTGCCTCCACCTTATGTTAGCAGCAGGGCTCTGTATAACAATGTTTGGACATTTAAGCTGGGATGAAACCTACCTTAGGGATCCTGCTGTATCCCTGTGCCAAACACAAACATGCCCTTAGTGATGGATGGAAGAGGGGGCAGGTAAATCTTAAGGTGGATGTCTTTTTCTCACAGGTATGTATAAACAGTCAGGGCAATTTAACTGCTTATAAAATAAAGAAAATGGATATATTTTCAATGGTAGATGATGGAACAAAAAATGTTATCATTCTACAAATGGTATCTTTTATATGTTTCCAATGAGAGAAAGAAAACAAATTGCAAAATTAATCTATTCATTTTGCTCTGTGGTAATGTTTCCTCAAATTAAATTATTCCATAATGACCTATTCAGTGCTTTGCATTATCTTCAAAACAAATAGTCTATTATTTTGGTACTTCTCTGGCCCTTAAAAATGTGTCTCAGTTCTTCAAAAAGTGATGTAGGAGAGTAATATTTTCTTCTGATTCACAAATATGAAACAGGTACTGGAATTCTAAAAATTGTACTTCCTAGTGGGTGTGATCTCACTGAATTTCTGTGCATAAGTTTTGCCGTGGCAGAACCTAACAGGGAACTGAGATCAAACAAGAATAAGGACAGGACTGCGACTGAAGCTCACCTCACACTGAGCACACTGAGATCATCTCACACTGAACTCACTGAGATCATCTCACACTGAACTCAAACTACCCTTCCTTACTTGCAGGAGTTTTGCTGAAGCAAGAACTAGAAAATCAGGTCTCTGCGCACATGTACAAAGTTAATAAAATCTTTTTTATTCGTAAATGTAAAAGTCAAAATTCCAGTGTTTAATAGTGCAGCGTACTTGTGGTCAATTTGGGTTCAAACAGCCTTTCAGTTAGCTAATTCTTCATTGTGAGGATGCCATGCCAAAATATTGATCTTGTTCTGAGCAAAAAGCCAACTGTGCTCAGTGTCAGTCTGTGCTAAAATCATTGTTGGACTGAGCCCTATGTGGCAGCTATAACATTTGAATTAAGAGACACAGTGGAATATTTTTCAGCTTTTCTAATTAAAATAATAATTATGTAGTGTCTATCAGCATGGAATTCCAAATGTAAGCCTCAGGGTCAAATGGCTTAGAAAACTGAAACTCTGCTCCCTTCCTGGGGAAAAAAAGGAGATGAAGCCATTCAAAGCCGCTTCATTTACATAAATTGCAAATACTGTTTACAAATAATACCATTTACTGTGTTCTGCTCTTCATAAATGACAAAATATTCTTACTCATGCACCACAGTAGCATGAACCCCAGAACTGGTAGGTCATTCTCATCAACAGGCAGTGATTTTATGTTTGATACTGCAGTAAAGAGAGCTCATTTGGAGGGTGCATGATATTCTTATGAGCACAGGTTGTGTGCGTAGTTCTGGTGCCCTTGAGTGTGGCAGGTAAAGCTCATTTAACCTGCTTAGCTTTGGAAGTGAAGAGAACACATGGTCAAGATAGTTAGGATGCCTTTTTGGACAGTCAGCACCAAACCTGCAGAAGTAGATTTAAAATCACAGAACTGAGCCCAATTAGCTACACATCAGAGTAGATGCTGCAGAAGTGAATTTCCTTGAATTGAAGCCGTGTGGTGGAGGATCAATCAATCAATTTATGAACACCTCAAGGGTAATAATAGTCTAGTGAATGTGAATTTGTCAAGGACAAATTGTATCAAACCAATCTAATTTCTTTCTTTGACAGGATAAGTGAATAAGGGGGAAGCAGTAGATGTGATCTATCTTGGCTTCAGTGAGGGTCTTGAGTCTCCTACAGAGCATTCTCATAAGCAAATTATGGTATATGATTAAATCACCACAGAGAAGGCTCACAGCTGGTTGAGAAAACAAAAACAAAGAGAAACTATCACTGTTTTTTTGTCAAACTGGGAGGACATTTAAAATTGTGTATTTCTGAGTCCATTTTTATTCAATCCTTTGCTGATCAATGATCTGGATGATGAAATCATGAGGATGCTTTCCAATTTTGAAAGAGTTCCAGAAAATAGGAAATTGTTCCAAAATCAGCTAATGGAAATTTGATAGAGGCACATGCAATTGCAATAGAAGTGCTTTGTGTGTATGAAACTGAGGAGAAAACACTTTGGAAGCAATATAAGGCAGTATAAGGAGTTAGAAGTTATGAGGACAAAGACAGTGGCAACAGTGTGACACTGCTATGTAAAAAAAAGATTCTTCTTTTTCTCGGACAAATTAATTTTCATTTGTGAAGGGTAAGAGGCTCTAGGTGGCTCTAGATGACCTTGCTTGAGCAGAGAGGTTGTCAAGATGACCTCCAGAGGTTCTTTGCAGCCTCAACCCTTCTGTGTTTCAGTATCAATCTCGCTATTGAGACCAGTGATACCTCATTCAGAGTGAAGTTTCAGGCTTCAGACTACGGGAAAGATGTAAACAAACACTCAAAGGGCAAAAGGAAAATAAGATAAATGACAGAGGCTTGAAAATCTTGACATCTGAAATAGCCTGAAAGTGAAGTAGGCCACCTCTGTATCATTTGTTGCACCAGGCAGCAAATGTCCTTCAATTTCTTAGTGTCATTAAAGCACATAACTAACATTTGAAAACTGGGGCTTCAACAAACTTCTGATGTATGTTTGATTTTGTGTCATTTTGTTGTGTATTTAAAAGCTTAGATGTTCTTTATTTCTTTCTCTCCAACTGAAGTTCATCATGTTTACCATGTTTTCTTGTTTGCCTTTTTGCTGCTTTTTTTTGTGTACTGAAATATCCCTAGACAGAAGAAACTCTGCTGTTGATGTTGGCAACTAAGATTTACAGAAAAATATAATTTCAGCTCTGTGTACTTAGGGCTTTGTAAATTTTGTAGCATTATACCACTCTCTTTCTGTTGTACTGATTGGAGCAACACAGGTGAAGAAAATGAGTAATGTCAAGAAAATACTGTGGCTTTATAGAGTAACTATTCATGAAGAAAAAAGCCTTGAAACATTTCCAGAACTGGAGGCAGAGAATTTATTGTTCCTGCTGGATCCCAGAATAACTACTGCTTTGTGTCATCATTTTATAATCCTTGTCTGTCAATAAACATAACTGTAGCTAGCAATAAAAATGATACAGGCTCAGTCAGGCAACGCTACCCTGGTAAAACAAATTTATGAGCCAGTTAATATTTTTAATCCTGTTTCAGAGATGACCTCAAAACCCAGACCATTTATTTAAGCCTCTATCCCCTAAAGGAGCACATGTGGATGTCAGATAAATGAAACCTGCTTTTGAATCACGTTGATCTTGGGCTGAGGTTGGGCAACAAGAGGGAGAAAGGGTGGAACTGTGGACATCTGTCTGCAAAAACAAACCAGCCCCATTAGTGTCTGTCTCCTGTCCTGTGCAGAGTTGGTGAAACACTCTTGCAGGCTCAAATTAAGCCATTCATTTGATAACACAAAATTCAGTATGCAGTATTTTTCCCTTCCCCACATCAGTTACATGCCAGTGATTATTCCAGTTCTACCATTGATCCAAGATGACTTTTCACAACGGGGAGCCATTCTGTTTATGCTGCTTCAGAAATCTTTGAGATGTTATTTGATCTACAGCATCCATTAGATGCACAGAATACATTTCTTTCTCTATTGTTTCATCTTATTAGGAAGATATGGCAATGACACTGTCTGCTAATTGCTATCCAACTAGTGCTTTGTGCCTTGTTAATTTTGACTAAGACTCTTTTCCTACATAGCACACTGTAGATATTGCTAATAGGAGAAAGACAGGTAATTAATTGGTGTCTTGAGTGTTAGACAGACAAACGAAAATTCACTGATAATCAGTTTTTCTTTGATGGAAGGGTCAGCTCTTGTCACTAGTTGCTGCACTGTCCTTTCTCTCTATGCTGCAAAGTACAGTATTTTATACTTGTAATGGCTACCAGAAGAATATATGCTGCTGTCCACAACTTATAATGAATTATTATGATGACTTTTTAAACCTTGGCCAGGTATTCCTCTGAAAGTGAAAGCCAGGGAGGGTCCTAGGTCTGAGTGTATTTTTGCACTGATTGTCTGAGTCTCCTGGAAAGTCTGCAACATACCAAGGCAAGACACATGGTCTTAACAACACAGTTACAGGTTATAGGCACCAAGTATAAAGTGAGAGTGGCTACAAAGACATCTTCCTATTTGGGGAAGCCAGATGAGTCAGTCTGGCAATAGAAGATCTACTTCTAGTTCTCATCTGTCATATAAGAGAGAAAGTTTTGATGGCTCCAGACAGCGATCCTTTGAGTCCTGAAAGAAAATAACTGAAAGTGCAAGGAAAAGAGTTTTCTTTCACCCAAGCTACTTACAAAATCTCTTTGTTCTTGGACTTAGACCCCAATCCACATCTTCTGCACTGCCTCATCAAAAATACAGGTTGGTGTTTCACTTCTTATGTCTTGTATATCAATCCTCTACTGCACCCACAGAAATGCATCTCAGGCAAAAAAAAAAAAGATGATCCTTATAGAGTGAGAGCTAATTGTTGAGTTAGATGGACAGAAACAGCAATCAAATCTCCTAAAGCAGCAATCAAATCTCCTAAAACAGAAGCTTTCTGGCTATGAGCAAATATATTTACATACCTGGTCTCATAGAAAAGATAGATTGACTGTAAGTTATCTTCCTGAAAGTTGGTGGTTTGTAGAGAATTGGTGTTCTGCAGCCCCCACAAAATGCAGAACTGAGTATGCAGCATATCTGAAGTAATGCCAAGACTTTAAGATTTATATGCCTGCATTAAAGACAAATTTGGTAACCATGTGGAATGCTATACATCATATTCAGTGTCTCTCTGTTCACTACAAAGGTTTTCTTGTGAAAAAATGTTCTGGTTTCACTGTTAATTTTTTTCAAATTTCTGTATGTGAAGAACAGCCTTCAGAAAATAATCAGTTAAGTACAGCAGCTGAAAACAAACGCTAAGAAGACTATAGCATCAATTAATTTCTTAGACATTAGAATGGCTCTCTGGATAACAATCAGAAGTTGCCAGACAAGAAAAATCTAGCAGTAAGGTAAATGAAACAAAAAGTCCCACTAAATTCAGTACAGTCTGGTGACAGTCAAATTCTAGATATAGCTTCCTGCTGAACTGCAAGAAGGCTACGTGTGAGCTTAATCATGTGTAATGATATGGATGAGCACAGCTCCGAGCAGCAACCTTGCACTCTTCATTCTGCCTAATGTGCCAGTGCTCCTGCACACAGAAGCTGATGAGTGCCAACTTCTCAACCACTGTCTGAACTTACAGACATTATAAATTCAAAAATAACACCTCCATCAGAAAATATTTTACATACATTGTCATAATAACACCTATGATTAGAGAGGGGGGAAAAAAAAATGTGAGTTTTTAATCTCTTCTCTCCTGACTTGGCTTTTTGTGCATTTGAAAGCAAGCTGTACATTGTCTGATTCAATGTTTGCTCAGTCTAGTCACTCTGTTATTCTTGGGGGTAAGGGAGGGGCTAGGGAAGGAGAGAGACAAAAGAATCACATAGCAAAAAAGAGGAAAAGAATAATATGATTTTAAAATCTGGAGAATGGTATTAACACAGGTTTTTGTGGATTAATCCAGAGAAGGACAGGCAAAATGTATTAACTGACTGGATTTTGAGCTTGGAGAAAGGAAGGGCTGTGTCAATATTCTCCCTGCAGGGAAGGCAGAGAGAGCAGGGGAGGAAAGCATGTGAGAATACTCCTCCCTCCTGTGGCTGGTATTCTGAGCCTGTGTTGAGCTGTGCATGTGCTACACACAGCCTCGGCAAAGTGCTGATGTTCTTCTCTCATAAGTCTGTCTGTGAAAGAGCAAACACTCTCCCTATCAGTTCCCTTCCTCTCTGTGTCTTAGTGCAATTGTCAAGTTTGAAAATTACAGACATTGCATGTGCTTAAGGAATTGCTAACTCACCCTTCTGATTTCCTCCTTCCCTTCTCTTCACCAGGTGGGCAGTTTTCATTTTTCACATTCAGTTTCACTCCTTGTTTTCGCCTTTCAAATGTAGCAGTGACGCAGGAAGAAAAAATAAAGACGTCAATAGTATAAAGAATATCTCATTAGTTTTGATTTATTATTTTTTCTCTTCCCTTGCACAGAAAACTGTAGATTTAATTTGAGGAGAACCTAACTGGTAAACTGCAACTGAGCAGGAATTCAGCTGGAGAAAAAAATGCAACTCAACATGAGCAGTTTTTATAAGCTAACTTAAATCCCTTATACACAAGATCTTTCTTTTTCTCTCCTACACAATGCGTGTCACATTGGGTCTTGTAATTCTGACTACCCTAAAAGGCCACCTTGAAATTCATTTCACAAAATATCATTTCCTAAACATGTTTTCAAAACTTTATTTATTATTAGAGAGGGGAGCTGAAAATTTAACCTTTGATCTAGACTAAATAACTTTTTGCTGGTTCACCCTGAACTGTCATTTCCGTTGAACAGACTAAAAGAGGCAGAACATCTGAGAAGTAAAAACCTGTTTTCTGAAACTGCTATGGCTCTGCCAGTGTCTCACAGACAAGCTGGAACTAGTCTATATCAAGCTGCTTTAAAAAATACAAATAATATTTGTATTATTGCAGTATTTCTTCTTTGAAAATAGGTAATTTTAATGATGGATTTATAAGTGATGGAGGCAGCCATTGCCCAGCCCCTTTGCCACAATGTGTGGGAACCTTTACCCATTGCTATATCTGGGCAGAGATGATTCCAGATATCTGTTTAGTGCTTGAAATGGCTGAATGGGTTCTCTACTCACCGTGCAACCAGAGGGACCTGAACCCACAGTCTGCTATTAATCCCCATTTCTTTTGCAAAGTTTTTGGTTGTTTTCAGAATGCTGAGGCAAATTTTTGTTTCCTCTAACTAAATGCTTGTTCTGATTTTCCAAGTGACTAGATAGGTAACACAGCCCTGGGAAACCGGAATGGGAGGGGAGGAGGAGTAGGGAGGAATGGCTGCTGTGTTGAAAATTGACACTGACATATCAGCTTTTTTGGGATTGGGGCCTGGATTGCCCTACATCTCTGCAAAGTGCTTAGCACATATTGGGCTCTGTGAGCTATTGCATTAATAATGACCTTGGCTCGCACATAACAAACAGCCTTAAGCTCAGGCCAGTCAATATTGAACCTGGGCTGTGAGGGAAAAGAAGGTGGCACTCCAAGCACATCCATCTGAGCTCCCAGGCTGTGAGATAAAGCTCTTAGCCATCGGGCAGATGCTCACATTATGGTTGCTGCTGCCTATTGTTTCATCAGCACTGGAATGGTTAACAGTTAGAATTACCTACAATACTGTCTTTGGCTCCTGATCTTTTCTTCAGCGTTCTCTGACGACCCAGGTCAACGTAAAATTCTTGTTTATGACAAGAGCATGGCATAAATGTGGCAAAAGGGGAAGGCACCACTTTGTATCAGGGCAACTCAAGATGGGTTGGGCCACTGTTCATCTGACATGCACTTCAGTTAATGGAAGAAGCTATTCAGGAAAAATAATATTTAGGAAATATTCAGGAAAAAGAATAAATTTAAGTCCAAAATAGTAACCCATATTCCAGGCTTTTACAGTGCTCATGTAAAGCCATAGGCAAAGGAGATGATGCTATACAGAATTTATGAGCAACTGGAAACAATCTGATATGTTGCAATAATGTTAGCAATAATAATTTGTGTCATTGCAGTGTTCAGTGCAAAAATAGCACAGAAAAATAATGCTACACAGTTTAACAATCAATGATCTTTAGAATGTAGTACTACTGAATGAATTTTTGCTGAGAGGATTCTATCTAAGATGGCAGAGAAGAAAGGAAAGAGAAATTCTCTGTATTAGTTTTAGGTTTGCAAAGTAGTTTCCATTTTCCAAGGAAAATGCTGCTGGAGGGAAAAAAAAGTAACTTTCATTCACTGTTCTGTAACTATTAAATACAGATGCACCAGAATACAAAATTTTTTATTTCTAATTAAAAAATGTATGAGTGCTATAAATATCTTAAGCTCTTTTGTTGTTATGGGCCAGCACAGACTAAAAAAATGTATTGTTAAACAAGCTGTAGTCAATATTGATTTTTGTACTTCCAAAATCTTTAGCAAATGATTACATATTTGTGAATATGTATTTCCAAATTTACTTCTGCTAGCAAATACTGTTTCTACAAATAAAGATTATTTAGTCCTCTTTAGGGAGAAAATCCAGATAAGCAGAGCCACGTAAAGAAGGTTTGGGAGCATTTGTTGGGGGGAGTTTGTATGGGAGGAGGAGTGGGAGTGTAAATCAGTTCTGAGTACCAATAAAAAGCAAATGTCTATAGAGAGACTTCATTTGTGTTTTTTATCCTGTAGTGAGAAAGTTTTTTAATGAAGGAAATATCCTTTACATTCAGTGCTAAGCAATGTTAAACTGAAGTGTGCATTATGGCACCAATATAAAAGACTAACAGGTGTTTAATTTCTGTTGAATGATAAACTACAAGGTTTTTTTGAGACTATTTGTGCTAGGGGCTGCTTGTTTACAGCTGGGATCCTTAAGGAAAGAGAACTTTAACCTTGACAGAACAATAGAAACTGGAAAAGAAGTGACTGGCTGAACGATTCCATTTCCTTTCAAGGGCCCAGTGCAGCAGTGCAAGACATCATCCAGTGTGACACACAGAGCCTTTAACAATAGCACATGTGGAAAACACTTCAAAAATTTTTCAAAATAGTGATGAATTTCTAGAACAATGAATGTTCAGACCTTACTTCCTCCAGCCTTCTCGCTCCCTGCTCCCCATCATCCTGGTACATTTATATAAGATCCTTATACCTGAAGATTCAGTGTTTATAAAATAAATCAGTAATATGATGCATTAAGTGTCAATAGGAACCTGAAGAATTGGAGGGAAGGTTAGACATTTTGTTTAATTTTAAATAATTTTGTAAAATGGTACAAACTAGCTGAATAGATGAAATTAAACCTGTAGTGTGTGCCCTTTCCTGGCAATCAAGTTTTGCAGAACAAAGAGAACTGAAACTGCTGAAGAAAAGAGTCACTCTCACCATCACCTCAGTTCCTATACAAAGTTAATTTTGTATGTGGTTATAGTTTAGTAACAGAAATTCCACCTTTATTCTTGTTGTTGGCTGGGTTGTTTTTTTCCCAGTAGTTTAGCATGAGTCTGCAATACTGCAGTAAAAGTTACTGATAATTTCCTTGGGCCATATCCATTGCATAAAGTTACTGAAAATTTCCTTGGGCCATATCCATTGCATGTTGTTTTTAGGACCTCAGAAGCCATGTAAGAGCTCAGTTCTGTTTTTCATGATTATACAAACTGCTGCTGAGAACAATATTTAGTGAGGAAAGCAAGACTTTGCCCTAGGGCATGAGGAGGATATCCTGCTTCCACTGACCATTCCTGGATGACAAAGAAAACAGGATTTGACTGAAATGGCACAGCTAGGACCAACAGCAATACAAATACCTGTAACAGCAGTATAATTACGTGGTAAAGCCATGTTTTGGTACCATTATAAGACAAAGGACTGGTTTCCTGCAATGACTGTACTTCCTTAAGATTGTGTGGTGAAGCTAAAAAGGTTCCTTTGCAATTTGTGACTTCTGTGACTTTTCCAAACAAAGGAATGGGATGCTTCAGAGGCAGCAAGTTTGGAGTTGCTGCATGCTAATTGACTCATTAGCTTTCAAAAACAATGACCTCTACTAACATCTCCTTTACATGGCCCTCTTCCTATTGAATTCTTCCTTTGCCCTGATTGGTTACTTTGTCCAGTGGATGTCAGTGTCCTTCCTCCCCAATTACTTCTGCAATTCCCATTTGGTGCTGAGCACAGACTAGATTTCTATACAACTCTTTAGTCTGCTCTCTCCAGGTTTTCCATGTCCTCCTGTTTGTTCTGGGTCATCTTTTGCTTTCTCTGCCTTCTGCAGCTTCTGTTCCATTTAGAAATATCACCAGAGTGACAGTGGTTAATGCAAACACACAGAAGTTCTTGATGCCAGAATTATGAGAATCTCCTTTTGATGGTATTTCTCCATCATTCATTATACAAAGTGCTGAAGCAATACTTAAAGGAATGTTGGTTTCTTTATTTTTCCTTGCATCATCCCCAGTTTCAGCTGATCATTGATTTCTTCTGAGCCAGGATTCAAATATATTGGACTCTGTTCCTTTGGCTCCTGGAGATTTTTTGACTGCCATCTGACCAGGGCCCCCACAGCTTTCATCTGTTTTCACTCCAAATCCTTCTTCTAAAATATAAAATTATGTCCTCTAGCCAGCATGCTGCCTTTTACTTTTCCTGTGGTCCAGACCTCAGTTAAACATTTAACAAAAGCAAAAAAGCTCTGTTTCAAGCCAAATAAAGGAATAAAATCTAAAAGTTTTTCCAGATGAGAATGTTGGACATTTCACAGGCAGCTCATATGCTCTTTGGCAACTGAAATCCAGCACAAGCTTTGCTCACGTAACACGAAATAGGAGGTTTTTTATATAAACTATTTCTGGAGCTTCCAATTGTTGCCTTTTTTTTTTTTAATACCTCTTATTTCATAAAATCTACATGAAAAGATGAAAGTATGTGAAACTTTGCATCTGTGGAGGCAGACTTCCTGGTTTGTCATCTCCAGTTCAGTGCCAGGAGGGCTGGGTGGCACCAGCTGCTTGTGCTTTGGTGAGCATTGCTCTGTGCAGCTCCCTCTTGCATCCAGGTAATCAGTCCCTCAAGTGTGCACAGCACTGTCCTGAGTTTTCCCATCCCTGTGGAAGGCCTCCTCCTTGCAAGGGCTGACAAGTCCAGTGGAATGTCTCAGTCATGTAGGTGATGCATATACCTGAAGAACTCTGTTTTTCTTTGAACACCAACAGCAGAGCCCCCATTTCAGTAAAGCACTCTGATCAAGCTCTGCTGTGCTCAAGGGAATCTGCTATTTAAAATCCAGTGGAAGTGGGGGCATTGAAAGCTGATTATACTCATGCTTATTGCACTGTGAGCTTTTGCTTGCTATTGAAATGACTTTACAAAGAGAAACTCAAATGAGGGATGGATTGAAGGAGAGGATAAACTCTTTCCCTCCCCCTTTCCAAATGACTGGCCTGCCCCAATGTAGTTATATACCACATTATGCTAAGCTTTCTCACAATACAAAGTACTATTCAAACACAATGTGTGATTACTACAATTTCCCCTCTTTGGTTCACATATATTATATCTGTAAGCATCTCTTAATTTGCTGTTTGTGATACTCAGTGCTGGACAGGATTTTCCTATGCCATTCACGTTGCCTGCAGAATTTCCTGTTGCTGTACAGTTCTCACTAGTGCAGCATGTGCACATGTGTATGCTGGGGCAACCCAAACCCAGACTGGGCTGCTCTCAGCTTGCTGGGGAAGATAGTTCTGGATGTACTACTGGAAGTGATGATTCAGAAGGATTCATGCCACTAAAGCACTACTGTCCAAATATATGAAACACATTTGGAATGTGTGACACTTAGAACCAATCCAGCTGGAAAGTGATTTTAAACAGAAGATGGTGAATCTTTTGTTTCTCAGATGTTTTTTTGAGAGAGAATAGATGTGTTCTCCTCCCAAACCAGAGACTTCTTTTCCTTCCTTCTTAATTCTGAGAATATCTTACTTGGTATAGGCTTATGTGAGCCACTGGTGCAAAACAAAGTTTAGCTCATGAAAACAAAATGACAGCAATTACTTGTAATTCTTTAAGACTTAGTTTCAGACAGCAAAGCATACGCAAAAGGTTTTTTTTTCTTGTTCCATGCATTTTACCTTTAAGTAGTTATAATCCATGAAAAAATATTATTTCTGTGGCGTGTTGTTTTGCATGGATTCTGGCAGCTGCTTTGGGATTCTTAGCATCAGCACTGAATCATATCAAAATTTTCTCTCACTTTTCCAAGTGCAGCTAGAGTACTGAGGTCCCAAATACAGATATTTCCTGTGAAGATTAAGGGTGACCTTTAATTAAGCTGAGGAAAAGGCTGCCAGCTGCTAATATCACAATGGCAGGCAAGGAAGAAAGTGGACGTGCAGGTAGCTTTTGAAAGTGGTGCTGAGACAGAAGGGTGAAGAGGTGGGAGATGTGGAGATGAGCTGAAGGGGGGAAGAATATAGAGGCACCAGTGTGAAAGCTAAGAGACCAAAGGATTAGGAGGAACAAGGAACACAGAAAAAAAGAAATGAAATCACACAGTGAAAGATCTCTTATGAAGAAAGCACAGAAGTTATGGCAGGAACAGTTTAGCCAAGTTGTGGACCTTGTTGCTGTCTTTGCTTTTATTGTAAGAATAGATACCAAAGAGAAAAAAAAAAAGATCCCTAAACTGAACTTGCCTAAGAGGAAGAAACTTAACCATGGATAAAATCAGTGTGCATACTGGATTTCTATTTCTAAGAAAAGGAGCTTTCCTAAAAATTGGGCTCTGTAGGATCTCTTAGCTAAAGCTGCCACCTTTGTTGAAGGTGGTACTGGACAACTCCATGAAAACAATCATATGACATGAATCTTCCCAGGCTTCTATTTCTACAATATATCAAACTTACACACTCATAGATGTAGAACTAGATGAAACATGAAAAGAGCAATATGAAAGTTTACATGACCTTCAATGGTGTTATTGTGGAAAGTGTGATAGTACCACCACAGGAGTAAATGCTCATTTCATTTGTGTTGGGGGAATTTGTTTCTTGAAAACATTTATTGTCATGGTGTATTTCACCTAAGACATTTTCAATAAGAAACAAAATGTTCTAGAAGCAGAATGGCTTTAATATAGCATTGCCCCTTGAAACTGAAATACCTTAGGAAAGATTGTTTCTATAGTAATGAGTTGAACAAGAAAAAATGACCTGAGAATGTTGGGGGAGGAAGCAGGAGGCAGGAGCTGCTGTTGGCTTTCCTAGTCAAATTCAATGAACTACTGAGTGGTGTTGACATGTAAATTAATGGAGTGAATATTGTTCTTTAGAAGATATATACATAAATATGAGAAACTCACTGCAAGTAGAAGTCTCTGGTCTCTACATGTGCCAGTGATTGGCTCTTTTATGTTCCAGTGCACAAATTAGAGATGCTTCCAGGGCTTTTGGAAGCAATTCCAGATTTTTGGCAACTTCATCGTTAGAACAGTGCAGCATGTTGGAACAAACAAAAATTAATTCAAATCATTAAGATTTCATTTGTACTGTGGTCACCTCACCTTCTTGCTCTTTCTTTTTGTACTCTTTGTTCTCAGATTCATTCTTCCAACATTACTTCTTTTATTCATAAGATATTAATTTTCATTGTCTTGGAGACTAGCAGATGCTGTCTCACTTTCCACTCCAGCTCTGCCTTCTTGTTCTTGTACAGCTTACAAAACACTGATGCCATTTGGGTTTTGTCTTTTTTTCTTTTGTATGTTCTCTGTATTCTTCACATACATATTTGTAACTCTGTACCCCTGGCGGGTGGGCTTTTGTGGACATCTTTCCATAACTGCCTCTGGAGGCCTTCAAATAAAGATCTCCTTTTATATTACCTCCTTTCTAAGATTATCTTGAGTTTCATTTCCAGATTGGGCAAAAGGCAACAAAACTGGCTGCACTAAATAAGAGTCCTTAACTTACCCAGCAGAGCAGGGGAAAAAGCAAATACTGTATTAAAATACCTTAACAACAACAACAGTGATAAAAGTCTTGCACTGATTTAGCATACATTGCTAACCTTTCCCTAACTCGTACAGCATATGAAATACATGTAAAAAACTTTGTGGCAAGTAAAGTAAATTTAAAAAAAATCAACTAAGAATCAGCAGGTCTTTTTTTAAAAAAAGAAGACAGTATAGGATAGTCATGCTAAAATAAATGTAGTTTTAAAAACAAGTACATTTTGAACTCATCAAGGGAGATGGTAAAATAAATACTCTTCAAAGTGTTTAATCAGTTTCTTACAGTTAGTATTCCCAGTGCTTTAAAGTTTTTCTCTCTTCTCCATAGATAGGTAGAAAAGTATCTCTAATGCCTTGTCTTTGTGAACAGAAAATAATATGTCTTAGATAGCTAGAGCTTTCAAATATCATGAATAAGCACTTAAAAATGTCTCACCAGCTGAGAAGAAAGAAAAGTAACTTAGATCATAAATGGATCAGTTTCAGAAATTGTAGTGATTAACACCATAGTAAATCTTAAGAAAAACATCCATGAGAAAGATTCTGCCACCTTTATGCAGGCTTAATAATAACTTACTTTGAAAAAGAAATCCCCACTGGAATTTAGTGAAGGAAGATACTTAGCAGTCAGTGTAAGTATGTCAAAGCCTGATCCAATGGTAGCAGAACTTTTGAGATGCTATTTTTGGCTATTTTAAATATTCACTCAGTTTTGAAGAGAACAATTTAATAAGCATGAGTCATCATGGATTTGTGAAAGGTAAATCATCTCAGACAAATCATAGTATTTAATGATATAACTGCTGGTATAGACAGAGCCAGCAGATTTAACATATTTGGATTTTCACAAACCTGTAGTTAACTTTAGACATGATGGATTATTGTGTCATGATCTTTCAAATACAGGACAGGTAATAAAGTAAAACAAAATAAAATAGCTAAGAAACATCAGGGAGGTGGAAAACAAATGGCTGAGATTACAAAGGCTTTAGCATTTTCACAAAAGCAGGGACCCAGAGGCAACTCTACTGAGATCAATGCCTTTTAATACCAGCTTACATAATATTTAAAAACTGATGGCCTCTCATGAAGGTTCATTAGATTTTTAGCAATGGCTTTAGGTTGTGTTCTGATCTCATAATCAATTTATACAGCATATGAAATTATGTCTTATCTGTTCCAAGAGGATCTTGCAGGCATGGCCAAACCAGAAACACAACAGAATGAGATGAAAAGAAATTTAATATGTAAAATTATACCTTTAAAAAGAAATGAGGCATTTGAAGTAATATTCTCATCATTCAAAGGACATTTGATTTGCTAATATGATTGAGACAAAGGATTCATTTTCAATAGAAGAGCAAGTATTTCCAGGCATACGTGTACACAAGAGCAGCTGCAACAGCCAAGAGGATTTGCTTTAGTCATCCATATGTGTTCTGTCACTTTTCAGGGCTGTTACCTGTGCTTGAGGGTGTAAAGGCAATTCCTTTCTGAACTGTGAACCAAATGCTGGTGATAGAAAAGGCCCTTTGGAAGAAAATTAATTTACAACCTAAGTCTGATTATTTCTAAGACCTCCAGCAAGAGATTCACTCTGTATATTTTTAGCTGCAGGTGACCTGAATCACTGTCTGGTGATATCTCTAATATAGGAAGGCTTGACTGCTCTACTCAGCAGGCCCTGTACTACATGAAATAGATGGTAGGAATGCCTCTTTAGACCATTCAGTGCTGATTAGTAGGACAATTAAGATTCTTAAACTGATGTGAAAAGTGTAGCATATATACAACAAAAAAAATTAAAATTTATTGTAGAGATTTTTGGACAGATGAAGACTTGAGACAGTTTCTGTAAATTCAGAAGAAAGAAATGTATAAAAGCCTTCTATGATATTATAGTGTTTTATTAGTGCTGATGTATTGAAATCAGGAAATTTCAGCATGCTTTGAAAGACGTGGTTATTAAATGTAGCATATTAAAAGTGTACTGATCAATTGACCATCTTGCAAATTTAATCATTGACTTCTTTTGCTTTGATTGATTTGAGTGGAGAAGTAATAAAATTATCTGCATTCAAAAATCAAGTACTTTGATTTTTTTTTCCTTGGCATAGTCACCACTCAGCCTATTTTTAACAATGAGGGTGGTAATACACTGGAACAGGTTGTCCAGAGAGATGGTAGATGTCCCATCCCTGGACACATTCAAGGTCAGGTTGGATGGGGTTCTGAGCAACCTGATCTAGGTGAAAATGCCCCTTTCCATGGCAGGGGAGCTGGACTAGAAGACCTTTAAAGGCTCCTTCCAACTCATACTGTTCAATGATTCTACAATATTTTTTTGGTTGGGAGAAATATGCCCTCTCTTGAAAAGTCACTCATCTTCTAAAATGTGCTGATGGTGTATCATACACATAAGGTTTATAGTATCACCTTGCATTGCAAACATTTACATTTGTTTAGGTACCACTGGTATTACATTAGCAATTGTTTTGCACATTTTTTTTTAAGATTAAATACTGCTCTGCACAGTTCCATACAGACTCATTCCACACAGCTCCCATGAACTGTCTGCACAAGAAGCTGAATACCAGTTAATATGGCAGGATTCTGGATGGCAAATTGGGCCTACAACCCCAAAAATACATTTAATGGAAATAACTCTGCTTACCAGGATAGAACAACAAGCAAAACACTGCATTTTTAAGTGTGGTATTTCACTTAAATTCAAGATCTATAAAAATGTGTCTATCAAACACAGTTTGTGTGATATTTCACAGCAAACATCAATAAACATCAACTCACAGGAATTTTCCTCAAAACCTTGCCTCCAGGAATCCCACAGTTAGTGCAGGGTAAAAGTCAGCCTTTGTGGACAAGATGCCTGGATGCCTGAAGGTCAGCAAACTAGCATTTGGATCAATTAATAGCAGGGTCATCGACTACAAACATCCTCTCCTGTGCTGCAGATTCTGGTGGGAACAGCCCCCAGCATCAGGAGCAGGAATCTGAGCTGCAGTCCTGCCACTGGCAGAGGCAGCATTTTCCCTCCAGCTTTGCTGTGGGCATTGAAGTTCCAGAGAGCAGCGTGCACTTTGAGCTGCACAGCAAACAGCCAGGATTGCCAGATGCTGGCTCCTTCTGCCATCGATGGGCAACAGTTGTGATGCCTGTTAGCTATCTGCAGGATTGATTAGTTATCTGCAGGGCTGATTAGTTATCTGCAGGCTTTATTAGCTATCTGCAGGGCTTGTTAGCTAACTGTATGGTTTAAATATATATATATATATTTTTTTTTTTTTTTCAGACAGGACACAAACAAGCTCTGTTCACACCCCAAGGGCTGGGTCCTACTTCAAATCACACTTCATGCAACTGTGCCTGATACTATTCTGAGCCTGCCCACAATGCCTGCTGATTTTCAGTCTCTAAAGAATGAATAATTGAGAATGAGAGAACTTAAATCTATAAATGCCAGAAGGGTATAAATTGCTCTGCTTATGTAAGTAGAGGAAGTAGCTATAAAAGTAAGCAATAAACAACAGAGGTAAGCAATGCTGAATATGAATTCTCTACTAATTTCTGTCAGTGTTTTAAAATTGGACAATAAGTCATTCAAGAAGCATTCTACTACCACACTACCTTCTTTTGCTTTCTGCATTAATTTTTTCAAACTTACATTAGGAAACAGCTAATCATAATTTCTCAGTGGTGTTTTTTCTCTAAGGAAAACCTTTACTGTTCACAGCAGTTAGCATTGAATTCTTCTAGTCCTCCAGAGATTTGCACTCATTTCCCCAGTAAAACCTTATGCTGTCAATATTGCCCCTTGGTTCTTTACAAAACTGTGCCTAGAATGTTCCTATTTGTTTATAGTGGAGATTTGATTATCTTGTAATTTCCTAACATAGCCTTCTCTTAGGAATAAATCTAGGTTATATTGGCTCTATTTCTTATGATTCTGTGGATAATGTCTCCCCTACAGTCTAGGAAAACAAAGCAAAACACAATTCATCTTTTTCTTGCAATTCTGTGAAATACTTTAGCTACTTCAATCTAATTTCTTACATATTTTTAATTTTTTACCTGTATTTTAATGATTTCTTTTCTGAAATTAGTATCTGCAGTATGTAAATTGTGATAAAGAAAAGACAGATATTGGACTTAATTATATTTGAGCCCAGCTAGTGATTTTTTTTTTAACTCATTATAGCTGCATAATCCTATATTTGCTATAGAATTTATTGGTGAAAATAGATGAGGAAATTTGGAGCAACCACTTCAGATAAATCCTCAAGCTATTTAAGGAAAGGTATAGTATGAGATAAAAACAAATGAAAAGAAAATTAATTCATATATCTGTAGATACTAAAACATATTACTGCTTCAATTCTAATATATTCCTTGGCACATCCACTGCCTTTTCCCATATTTATACATAAAAAATGTTGCTAAAATGGTTTTTCTTAAAAAAAAAAAAAAAAACTACTCCTTTATTTTTAGAAATATCTACATTCAGAGAAAAAAAATCCACTAATCTAACTTCAGTGCTGATTAAAATGCAGCCCTGCTTCCTCTGCTTTGAACATGAAGCACGCTCATTATGGTGTAACCAGTTTTCAAATAGCTTTATCTTCTAATATACTTTGAATGAAATGCACTAGTTTTTATTCAGAAAAACATTTCACTATCTGATTATAGATCTTGCAGCTTCAGGGGACAAATTAAGAGGTGCACTTCCCCTCTACAGCTCCACCACAGAGATTTGGCAGCCTTTTGTGTCTTCTTATTCCACAGACCAGCCACTCAAATGAAGGCCACATTGCCATCCTATAGGTTAAAAAGAAGTTCTCTGTCTAGTCCTCTTAAATGACAAAAACAATGGGGTCTTGTCAGTTTAAAATTTGTGAAAATTTGTACTCACATATTGACTGCTGAGTAGGTACAAAGCACCTGATCAGGTGTATACCTACATCTACAGGCAGCTGGTGAGCCCAGGTCTGTATGTAACAGCTCACAGGAGCCCTTTTGCAACCCCAAAGAGAACACCAGTTCAATTCTACAAGTTAGAGCAGAAATTTAGATCAGTGAACAAGGGATCAGTGGGAGCAGGCAAGGGCAAGAGGCCTCAAGCATTTTCAGGTATCTCTTGTTCTTGTTGTGTGGCCATGTGCTGGTGTGTAGGAGCTGAGGTCAATCACTGCCTTTCTGAATACTGGTACTGTCACACTTGCAACACAGCAGGACTCAAGTAGCCTAGGCAGAAACAGAGATGTTGTCCTTTCCACTTCTCACCTAGATGAGGAGACAGCCAGCATGTTCCCCAGATGCTACAGATCCTGTCTAAATCTGTCCTGGGAACTGTATCCACCTTAAGTCAGGTGTAGTGCTCAGACCACTGCAGAGTCTCCAGCTTTCAGGATCATCTATTTGTTAAAGAGCTGACAAAGTGAGCTAAACACATCAGCAGTACAAATAGTCAGGATCGCTCCTGTTCATTTTCTGCTCCATGACTCCAGAGGACGATGTGACTTTAAGAGAATAAACTGCAAGCAAAGGAGCACATCTTTTATTTTTGTGTAATCAAGACTGATTTGTAACACCATTTGAAATGATCTGTTTAAAACTTCCTTCCTCATATACACCAAAAGCTAGAAGACATTTGCTTACACAAATCCATTACGTCAGAGGAATTGTATCTGTTTGATGGGTGCAGAATATTATCTTTTGTTATTCAGTATCTCAGAAATAAACTAGATGAAAATGCATGGGTTTTTTCCTCCCTCCTTTTTGTTTAAAGCCAAACCATTTTAAAATTGGAATGAATTCTTGGTAACTTGGATCTTAGAGACAGTCAAGCTTAGTAAACTGTTGTGACCTTGAAAAAAGTTCAGTGAAACCACAAGGAGTCAGACTATTCATTCTGTTTCAGTTCTCAGAAAAACACCATCCAAATATCTCTGCACTAAATAAATTAAAGAAATAAATACTGAACAGAAGGCAAAACTTAAATAGCCAAAAGTTAAGCATAGAGCTTACCCCATGCAAATAAGTACCAAAAAGTACCATTGTTTATTGAACCTGAATCAAATAAGGACTTCTTTTGTATGTCTCATGCCAAGAATAAAATAGGATTCTTTCTGCCAAAGGATCCCATAGGCAAAGTCCCACTGAAATGCTTTTGTTCACAAAAAAAGGGACAGTCTGGTTCAAACTCTGAATACATGATTAAAAGAAGCTCTCAAAAAAAAAAAATACAGAGAACAGACATTAAGCTTAACTTCTCTTAAACAAGCACTAGAATGAAATGCTAGTAATTAAGGATGGAGACCAGTGGTTACATGTGATAAATTATTTGGCAGTTGTTATTTGCTTTAAAACATATTCCCTTAAGGGGGTATTTATTATTCCTGAAAACTTATCTGGGAACAAGAGGAGACTTGAGTAAGAAGCTGGATGCAGCAAATGAAACAACATGCTAAATGATTTACTATGTAAAATTTGTGTACAATTTTAAATATGTACAGTTACATCAATTTTGCAAAGCAATTTCTCTCTGCAATTATTTTTTTTTAACTTTTACTTTTCACTCATGACTAAGTAACTTTTAACTTCACCATTTCCATTTTTTAAAGCAGACTGCCACTACATAGAGAGGATGAATTTTTCATAATTATGAAAAGAATGAGAAAATCAGATAAATTTTCGGGGTACCTGATAATGAAATTGGGCATGCTTCAGAACTGAGTCAGCAAAGACACATGAAGCAGTCCAGTTAACTCACATTCAGCTGCCAAAATGGTCCACCTCTTGAGCAGATAGCTGCCATTCATAACTCACCAGAAGCAGTTATGTTTATGTAACTACAAACAGTATTCTACTGAAAAAGCATATCAAAGCTTGCCATTTTAATTGATATTGCAAAGAACATTTGCAGAACTTAGGAATGCAAAACATCTAAAGTTCTGAGTAGCTTCTTAGCATATTGCTATATTTTTCTCCTTCCTTGTAACAATCCCATAGTTTTTGAGAAAATGTGTCACAGTGAGTGCTAAATCAGTCTTAATAATTCAAAGGGAAATGGTTTACTTGTTATTGCTTAAAAGACACAGAGGCTCAAACTAACCATTTCACTGCCTTCTTGAAAGACAGCAGCCCTACTTGCACTCCTTCCATGATGGCTGGAGCAGAAGCCAGCTAAGCCAGTAGCTGGCTGGAGCAGCTACAGTAATCCTAAGATTTTATGAGGAGAACAAAGAAGGATATAACGCCATCCTCTGTACTAAAAGCAGTTAGATAAAAAAAATATTTCTCCAGTGTTGCACTCCATTCAAGACATAGCATGGTTTTAATAGCAGAATAAAATCCAAATGGCTTTAAAATTATTTTACCATATCTGGGAATGCAGATTCTGCCTTAGTTCTCCTCTGAAACACATTAGTGACATCAACTTCCAAGCAAGATCTCACAGGTTCTTAACAGCCTATGATTTCCTTCTGCATGTTTGCTTACCATAGGCTGGTGGTAAGAAAGCTTCTGTATATGTTTTGAAATTTGATTAAGTGCTGGCTGTATATTTTGGAGGACAAGACAGCCTACATCTTGTTTCTACAAAATGCATTTACTTCTTTACTGAATAAATTTTTTACCATATTCTTTCACTTTATATGTGATTTAATAACACATCTGATCTCACATATTTTAGGTCTATTAAGGCTTGTTTTCTACTTGTTACAAAACAAACATAAACCCCTAGAAATCTGAATTTGAAATGTGTGAGTCATTTTGAACATTATCTTATTGACTGAAGTAAAAAGAATAATTTTCTATTCTCCTTCTTGAAGAAGAACAATAAGTGTTTATGATCTTTAAAATACAACAGTGTAGCCATGATGGTTTTACAAATAAGGGAGCTAGTGGGAAAAATCACACACCAAAACAGCTTTTACTTAAAATAGTCAATTCATGGAAGAGAATTTGTTTTTCGAGGAAAACTAATGAATTGTTGAAATGTCTACTTCCAGGTTTTTTTAGAAGAAAAGAAAATTCTCTAAATCCCCATGGTAAAATTGTTTGTAAAAAAAGAGAAAGAAAAAAATAAAAGGATTATTTGATATGCAAGTGGTTGGTACCTTTTAAACCTGCAGAGAATTTGGGTTCCAGTTCTTTCTCCACAAAATGTCTAGAGATTAAATACTGATAAAAAACAGAAACTGCAGATGTGAGGATTCCCTTTTTTTCCTGACTCAATTCAGTTGTTTCTCTAGATGACTGTGTAAAGCTTTCTTTGAAATCCCTGAGAGGTTGTGCTTAAATACAAAAATTAGACTTGGCTCTGAGAGCAAGTTAACATTCTGCATCCCCTTTGCTTGTCTTTTATTCATGTTATTTCTTTAAAAAGTGAAAGAGCAAACCAATAGGCTTAATAGCCATAAGGTCCATAAAAGTGCTTTGGCTGCAAGTTTCTTAAATGCAGATATCTAAATGCCATATTGTATGTCATATGAGCATTCTTTTATTGATTTTCCTCTCAGTAGCAGAAAAAGGACAGCTGCTAATTATTTTTCCAACAGCCAAAATAACTCAACCTGTCTCTTTGTTGGTTAAATTGGATTCTCCCTTCTTCTCACTGATATATTTATTTTTCCCCAATATACATAAAAAGGGGTGCAGGTCAAGTCAGATGTTATGACTATACATGTATGTAAGAATATACCAAGTATACAGACTTACATAAAGGATGGCACCTTGACAAAAGTGTAGAAAACCACCAGCATTTTAGACCTCTCAATGTTCAAGACAATAGGTCCTGAGTGGACTTCTGTCTTTTCTCTGTGGTTTTCCCTTAGTTCCAAAGCAGGACCAACTTGCCATGAAATGGGTAGTAACATACACAATGTATTCTAACAGAATGTGATTATCTCATTAGCCTTAGGTGACCTTTTAAACTCCCACCTTGCACGTGTCTTCAGAAGAGGCTCAGAGGAGATGAATCTCAAGGAGTGTTAAAAATGTCAGCAGTGGCCTTCTGGCACTTGGGTTCTAAGCCAAACTGACTTGAACTCGTTTAGGAAATAGTGGGATGCTATTCGAAACCTTTTCTTAAAGAAGACAGAATGAGAGCTACAAAAAGTGAAGAGAGAAAAAATGAGACGACACGTTAAGGGGGAATGAAAGCTAATGAAAAAGCAAAGCTGAAAACACCTTGAATCTTATAGCCTTAAAGAAAGTTAATACAGCCTTACATAAAGCAGCCTTTTGGATAAAAAGAGGGAAATTGGTGTTTCTGGTTATGTGTAAACTGCTGGTCTGGTGAGGACATGCACCATCCTGTACTGTCATGTGAGTCCCAGTCATGAATATCCACCAGGTCCTATTCACTTTTCTAATCAAAATAAAGAAAGTTTGTACAGACAGAAAGTGTGGCAGCAGCTCTCTGGCTACAGAGAGAAACACAACTTTCCCAGGCATCATCCTAGGAAAGGCTGTGAGAAGATCAGAGATAAGAATGAGAAACAATTCTTATCTTAACTTGCTGCACAGGGTATTGTGAACATGTGGAATGTGTTATGGAGATTGTTTACCTAAGAGTGATTTCTTAATTAGTCAGTGGTGATGGTGTTTGGATTGGAGGACCAATTAGGTCCACCTGTAGCAAACTAGGGTATAAAATTATGGGTTTCTTAATAAAGATTGATCAGCCTCCTGTAATACTTGGAGTCTATGCTAATTATTACCTGGCTGGTGACCCGCTTGCTTTGATAAGAAAGGGATTATATTGCACCATGGTTTGCTGCTAAGGGACCAAGAGGCCAGAGCATGCCATGACCTCACTGTTTAGCAAGCTTAGTCCTATTATAAATTATACACATTTGGAGAGATGAAATGTATTGCACATTTCTACACATCATTTACATGGTGGCAATAGACAGCAAGATATACCCCCACCCCCCACTATCAAAAAGTAATGCATTGCAACAGTACCAGAGATATTAAAACAAAAGTAGATCCAAAGACTGCTGATGTTGATTGAACTGGAAAACAGGCCTCAAAATGTAAAATCTTATTATCCTTATCATGAAGACCAGCTGAATGCTGTGAGTCATCATGACTCTAGAGCAATTCTTTTAGCATTTCTGACAATGGTGTTTCCTCTCTGGAAGAGCAGAACAGGAGAAAATAAACTATTTTTAGTTTCTGACCTGAGAACATTTGGGACAAAGAAAAGGTGCATCTCATAGAGGCTCTTCTGTGGTTTGTTCCCAGAAAGGCCTCAGCTGGAGGGGTCAGTCTTAGCATGGCAGTGGCTCCCACCCTGACCAGCTATTCCTACAGGAATGTATGAAGCTCCTTTCAAGCGCTAGCATTCCACTTCAAGAGGATAAAGACAGATCCCTTTATCTAAGGATGGAGCTGAAAGTTTCATCTGTGATCTTTGGGACTTCCCTAAACATAACTTTCTATAAACTTAGCCATTAGAAAACCCTTTGTGGGCTGATGGTTTAAATAAAACACCAAGATTCCAATCCTAAAAATGCTAAACTCAGAAAGGCTGAATCCTAACTCTTGCCCTGCTCCTAACAAAAACCAGCTAGTTCTGATCAGAGAATGATTCCTTGGTTCCCCTCTTAATGCCTAATTTTGAGGGAGGAGAAGGGACCGTGCTGCCAAAACCACACCAGAAAGCCTCTGTGCTTAGAGGCAGAGACATGGATGGAAGGGCTGCAACAAAGACAGCTTGGCAGAGTGCTACAGTCAAACAGGTACACAAAACTCTTAAGAAATACTCAAATAGTCCAAGTACATTAATCCTGTGGGTCCTGACAAACAAAACAGTCAAAACACATCTCCACCCTCAGGAAAGAGTAAAGGAGCCCTCAGTTTCACAAGTGCCACTTTCCCACTGGCAGAGGAATGCATGTGAGATCCTGCCAGCCAGGCCCTGGGGGTGAATATTGCTACTTGAGTTCCTGCTCCTTTAGCAGTCTGATCCCACCATTGCATCCTGCCTCTGTAAAAACAGTGAGCCCCTTTCAGTGTACCACTGCTGCTAAATATTTAAGCTGTGATACACTACGAGCTTGTTCCACCAATCGAACTGAAACAGACACTTGGCCCACAGAGCTAGAGGCTAGATGGCCATTTAAAGAAAAGTATGCATAATTAAATTCTGTCTCATTTTATGCCTTATCCTCCCTCTCCCCTTTTATCTCCAGCTACCATTAACAGGCTCCTTTTCATTCTCCCCTTCTTATCCTTTTTCCTTCTTTCCCTTTCATCCTTGTTTATGTCTTTTTCATTTTCCCCTACTCTAATTTTTTTTTTCCAAATCCTTTTGATCATCTGCCTCCTCAGCTCCCCAGTTCTTTACCCAGCTGTGTTCATGGGCTTTTCCATTTTATATCAGCTTCTCCCTCTCTTCTTTCTTACCACATTCCTATTTCTTCAAATGAATTAAACCTTATTCCAGCCAGCCCAGGACCTGATTTCTGCATTGTCTGGAACAAATGTTAGTCACTCTTCCCTAATGAGCAGATTTGGATGGAAACAAAGCATATGGCTAGAAGGAACAGTGTGAAAATGGGGTGATAAGATCAGTGGTATGAAAATGAATTTAATTACATTATTCTTATCATTGTATCATCCAAATGCTCATTTGCTTTGACAATGATTTCTGTTCAGCATGTGTGACATTTTAGCCAGATAGTTAATGTGTAGCATTGTCTCTCATCTGTTATTAAAAAGCAGTGAAAGGTTTGTCTAAATGAAATCAGATCTTCATTCGAACAGCAGGAATGTAATCTTCAGAGCAAATGATCTTGCCAAGAGTGTCTGTGCAGGTCATGTATACAAATATCTGGTTTAATTATTCCCATATAAATATGCTTGCTTTCTGTAGCTGTACATAAACATATGCACCTAGCAAGGTAGACAGAATTTGGGGTAAGTTATCCTGTTACAAATTAACCTCATTATCCTTTAAACTGGTGCAAATAGAGTAATCTGTTCACTTTCACTTGCTTTCAGGCAAAGTGCCTCTGCTTTGAGTCCTCTTATAGTTCCTCAAGCTCCTAGTTTGAAACTAACACTGTTGAGCTAAAGATTTTTTTGTCTAGCAGTCTAGCATTCTTTTCTTCTAATTAAAAAAGCGATAGTCTTCCAGTCTTCTTTACTGCAGCATCTGCACATTCCCAAGCCCTCCAGTCATGCACTGTGAGAGTGATTTGCAGATCAAATTTATACCCTTCAAATTCCATGTGTCAGAAATATCTGGAATTCAAGTTCAGAAAATAAATGCCTTTGAGTTTACCTTATGAGATTCTCTGAAACCTACCAAGGTTCTTTGGCACACTTCCTCCTGATCTGAACTGATCTCTCCTCTAAATCAGGGGATTTATTATTTGTAATTGAGACTGGTAAGTCCCATCTTCCTTCCTGAGCCCTCCTTATGCAACAATGTCCTACTCCCTTCTGCACAGTATCACATTCACCTCTCTCTGTTCAGTGATGATGAAAACATCACCACTCTCACCAATCTATCATTCTTTCACTTAAATCTGTCCAGAACTGGTCCTTGAGCATGAACCAAAAGTCCTGTGTCAAGTAAAATTATTGGCCAGAACTAGTGGTTCTTAATACTTATATTTTTGCCTAGAGAAGCATTAAATGTCTTTTTCAACTAAATCAGCTACTGAGGATGACATAACATAAACTCAAAGAATACCCTCAGTATGCAGTACAAAGTAGACCCCTTAAATTCATAAAGCTACTACTCACTTCAATGTAACATCTGAAAAAAACCATTTTCCTGCAATTTGAAGCATTTGAAATCATTCTAATGCTCTATGCATTAAAACTTCTCTTTTAATATGGATCAGTCTTCTGCAAACTCCTTTATTTATGTATGAGTAATATCCATAACATTAATTACTTAAAGTTTTTTAAATAGTTTGCATTTTATGGACTGTAATTCATTATAAAACAAATATTACACATATATTACACATGAAAGCACTGATGTTTCTTTTCACTTTGAACAGAATGAAAATAATGCCATGGATATATTTTCTGATTTCTCCCACCTAAAGAACTCAGCGAATTAAAAGAGATGTCATCAATTGAGATCAGCAATCACATAACATACACATACATAATGAGAGCTTTCTGCACCTTCCATTGTGTCTTGTAGACTGCTCTCCTCCACTAATATTTCTCAAATGGGCTGGACAGAAAGGACCATGAGGTATAAGCAGACTGTTCTTATTCCAAATGTCTTTTTTGTGTTAGCTACTGGTAAGTTCCACCTTTCTGTGTCAGTCACAATTGTTTTATCCCTTTCTGAGTCCCTTTAATCTGGGTCTCGAATTCCTCCACCCCTTCGTGGCATCCCACTTCATTAGTGCTTCTGTTACATGCTGGGTTTTTTCTTAACATCACCTTTCCTTTCTTTCTTTGCTACCCTTCCACTCCTCTCCTTCCCCTGACTTTTGTTTCTCCTAGAGCCTCTGCTTTGAAACTTAATCATAGAGGAAAATTAAGAAAAAATGAGAAAAACTGTTCTCAAAGGCACCAGGAGCAGCCCAGAAATGTTTGCTTCTCACTAAAACCTAAAATGTTCAGTGACTAGGAGAGACATTTTCACTTTCATTTATCTAAGACAGACGCAGCTAATACAGCTGGTGTTCTGCTATTAGTGAAGAAAGCCTTGTGGCCAAGTGAGCTGCAACAGATTAAAGAAGCTGCAGCACATTTATGTCAAAATGGTATTTATAAAGGTCAACATATAACTGAAGACTTAAGCACCGGTTTTGGAGAAAGTAACCATAAGTGGGCAAAAATACTGCTAAATAATGAGAGGAGGAATTATATGTAATTCTTGGTTCTTTCTTTTTTGTGATGTGCAGAGTGACAGCTTTCTCACTTAATTGTGCCAGGCACTATGAGTGTTACAAATATGTGACATTGTTTACATTATCTTCTTGCACAATCACTATTTTTAATATTAGTAGAAATATTGACATGCCATGGAAGTTGGACTAATTTAGTAAGTCATTCATCTTTAAGATTTTGCTGCCTCCCAACTCCTGTCAGATTTCATTTCTAATTCAAATTTATTATTTTACCAGTGCACTTAGTGACTGTTACCAGAGCCAAACACACAAAGTTCAAAACTGGAGCTAGAAAAAGACATGAAGAAAATAGGCTATTTCCTTTTGGTGTCTTTAACATCTACCTCAGTGCTATTCTTGTAAGAGCATCTTCAGACACAGCTTTAAGGCCAAATGCACTGTAAAGACCATGCTGAATAACTTCACAACAATTTTCAGACCATTATTCCCCAAACTGGTGATGGAATAATGCAAAAAGTTTCCAGATCACCCCAGCTAACAGACAACATAATCCATTGCAGGAATACTGCCCACTCTGCATGGATCCAAGTCTCCCCAGACATCCTCCTTGGTTCCAGGTTTACGCAAGCTGTCTTTGTATCATTACGCAAAGCCACCAGCTTTGTCAGTCCTAGCAGGAAGATGACCTGCTCTTTGTCAAACTAGATGTCCACAGTTTGGGGAATGGCCTTAGGGCAGAGCCAAGCCTTACAGTGTGCACAACCAGCCAGTCTATTTGCTCCATATTCACATCTTGACCTTGTACAAGCACTGCACGCTGGTTACCTACTTCAGGCAGCTCCTTAGTCACCAAAATGTGACAGGTCCCGTGAGTCACAACGGTGAACTCGCAGGGCTCAGGAGCTTTGTGTGCTCTCCATATGAAAAGAACAAACAGGCCTCACTCTGCCATTTCACCATCATCATTGCCTCATTCTGCACAGCTGCAAATCAAAATCAATATGGACAACGGGGAGCTGTCACAAGGATAGGATGGTGTGGATATCATGGGACAGAGAAACAGCAAGTGTTTCTCACAGCGGCTTGTGAGAATTTTTAGGGAGTTGTAAGGATGTGGTAACTTTTTAAGTATAAACAATCTGCAGGTGGTGTTTTTCTACTTCATCTTTCTGTTCTTCTCAAGGACGATGTATGAGGAAGGTGTTTTTGTTAACTAGCCAATCAAATAGAATGTATCGTATTACTCTATAAAAACCATGCAGTTCTCTTGAATAAAGCCTTCTTTTGCTCTTTCTACAATACTGCCTCCCACCTGTTCCTGTGTCATTCTTGGCATAAGAGTGACAGGATGGTGCTCAGCATCCTGAAGTGCAGCCTAGGTGCTGAGGGAGCTGCACTGCTACTACTGCCTTCACTGGGAGTAGGACTGCTGTTCAAATAGGAACAGCACTACTGGTGAAAACATTAAAGCAGGCAAATCAGGCACAGGCTTGTCCTTCTACTAGTGTGATCATGAAAATAAAAAAATATTTTGATTGATTTCTCTTTTTGGGTTTTTCCACAGTTACTCTGTTCCATAAGCTGTGCATGTGCATCCCTGGTTTTGAGGCATTTCAGAGATGTTAAGCTGGTATTTCCAGTAGCAGAAACAGTTACTTCCCATAACAATATGGATTGTTCCAAAGCGTTTGATGCTCAGAAGGAAGGAACTCTAATCTAGGAAACTTTTATGTTGTATCTGCAATGGTTCTGACCAAAAAGGTTATTGTACTTAATTCATTAAATTATATTCTGAAGAGCTTTGTCAATTCATTGTTTTCACCTGAACCATTGAATTTGGAAGAGGTATAGCCCTGATGTTACAGAATTGGTTTAATCTAGATGTCTTACAACTTTTTGTGCCTGAGCTTCAGTAGTATTTTTTTAATATTGTTTTTGTTTGTACTGCAAACAAAATAAAGATTTTGGATAAAAAGTTGCCGCTGACTTAGAACCTATCTGATTGATTCCACAATATGAAATATTTTCCTCAGCAAGGCTCACATCTGATCACTGCATGGGAGAAGGGTGAAAACAATATTTTCTTATTTGACAGAGATTCACTTTTTTGAGAGCTGTAAGTCCTTCAAATGTGGCTTTTCATATGGGTAGTGATTTTGTCCCAAACCACACCTATAATTCCCATTAGTAGAGGTGTGAGGGTAAAAAACCCCAGATTTTCCACAATGCAGCTTTCCTGTGCATATAATTCCCATTAATGTTAATCTAAGTTATGCACAATAAGCAACAGCAAGATCAGCACTCATTTTGAAAAACAAAGTAATATGTAATGATTCACCACATCTGCAAAGCTTTCCTGAGTTTTATTTATCATGCTTTTATTTTGGCAATCACTCTTCTCATCAGAATGGTTATTTAAACTTGCAAGAGGAATCCATTTCATCATTATGTTTTAGCACATACATTTATATCCATCATAATTCTTAATCTAGACTTAATAAAATAATTTACCAGTATAATGTAAAATATTAAGTAATTGATTTTTAGCACAATAGTGCACGAAGCAGGAGAATCAATAGCATCCATGGCCACAACAAATTTCAAATTATCATTCCCAATGCTTTAGACAAATCAATGGGTAGTTGATTTGCTACTAATTCTATTATGTGTAAAATGTTAAAAAAAATCACTGCATGTAAATAAAGTCATTCTTTTTCTGACTACATTTCTGCTCATATTGTCTCCTGTGTTTGCTCCCCCCTTTGTCTCCTCAGAGCTACACTATTTAAATAAGCTTCCATTATTTTCAGTGGAATGACTTGCTAAAGGGAAATATTTGTGTCCCTTCGCTGGACATCTGCTGTTGGTATGAAAGCAATCAAGAGGAAAAAATGATGGTATGAAGCGCATTTAACTTTCACGCCTCTTCATCATTCTGCACAAGCAAACACCAACAAAAAATTCAATCATAAGTACTTCAAAATATATTCCTCCCCTTTCCAAAAAAGCAGATATTAAAAAAGGAAAATAAAGAATAAGAAAAAAATTACTAAATAACAATAGATATTACATATGAACCTTCCAACTTTTTGGTACCTCTCCTGACACATTATCACCATTAAAAAAATAATTCAAATATATTCAAATACTTACAAATATGAACTAAATTCTACAAATGACTAAGACAAACTGTGTAATTTAGAGAAGCCATCATTATAACATCTAATTTACTTCTCAAACAACTTTTTAAACATATTAGGGTAAAAACCTGCATTCAGCACAGGTGGTGGTGTGAGAGGTTGTACTTACATCTATGCTCACATCCTGCCTCTCTGATGGATTCTGCATCACTGACTACTGGGCCTGCCTGCTTAGAATTGCCTCTGATGAGATGGTATTGCAGTGTTTTGCAGGAGTATAAATTGTTGTTAAAGTAGACTTCACAGGAAATTTTTTTTTTTGAGAGACAAGATATAAACTTCACGTCCTTCCACTGAACTACAACTGTAGGAATAAAAAGAATCTTAACTTCTTGTTCCAATAGGATCCAATTTAATAATGTCTCATGGACCTCATATAGCAATTGCATCAAAGAGCAGGAAGTTGTGTGGAGGTGCTGCTGACAACATGAATGTTACGTTGCTAAATCACAGTTAGTAATAAAGAGGCTGAAGGAATGATAATTCCATCCATCAATCGCTGTTTTTAAGACCCACAAAGAGAACCAAAGAGGCTGCATATTTCATTTATTCTGTTTCACAAACGCTTAATTAGCTGTAAATGAACTTTTGGGAAAACTTAATCTTATGCCAAGGCACATATCCTATTATCCGATGTTAATTTAGAGCTATGGAAGAAAAATGAGAAAAACACATATGAGTGAACAAACTCAAGAGAAGTTCACAGACAGAAAGGACACTAAACTTTTACTGAATGTGGCTTTTCAGTTGGCTTTTGCTTCTGTGCATTTTTGGTAGAATGAACCCAAGATGTCAGAAATATGTTTTCCCAAGTGGAAAAACCATCAGAAGGGCCCTTGCAGATATGATCAGTCAATATTAGCACTGATAGCATCAGACATTACTATTTCAGTTGTCTGCTTCAGTTCTTTGCCTTTTAGGAGGACACCTGAAACCCAAACTCTCGTCAAGCATTTCTAGGGATTACTCCTAAAGGGAATGTTCCATCTGACAGAAGCCTGCAGAGAAACCCCCTCTAGCAAATGGTTTATCAATGGAGAGGAATGGACTAGAGTATTTTTAGCAGAAAAAATAAAATGCTATAGCTCTGCTGGTAAAACTCAGTGTGTGTTCCTTCTATTATGTAATAAGCACTAATTTATTTTGGAACAATTACTCTGTCTTGGAAGACTGAGAAGTTAGCTTACTTCACAGCGCTCATCTAAATTTTGATTCTTCTGGTTTCACTCCTTGACATGGTTGATTATAGAAGCACTGAATAGAAAGAATAGCAACTTGAAGTTCAAATGAGTAGGGAGAGGTGGAACAGTATGGAACTTTGAAGACAATGAAATTAAGCCTAAATTTGTAATAGAAAAGGATGTTAACCCAGATGAATGACAAGATCAAAGCAACGAGTGACAAAGATGATATTACAGTTGGTATTTGTACAGACTTTGAAGACTGAATATATGAATATTTGCAAGTATTTGCATTTAATCAATTGTGTTTCTGCTTCTTTCCTGACCAATCCTATTCAACCTCACACAAATCTGAAGGTTGTACACTCTTGGTAGGTGTTTGTTTAACAGTGTTTCATACTTGGACTACTTTGCCCTCACCTCCTGTACGTATCTTCTCACAATGAGGACAGAGACACAGCTAAGGACACGCAAATTTTGGGAGAAGTTAAGAACAAGTAGTAAAAGAAAAACAGTGGAGATACTTTTCTTCACAAGGTATCATAAGCTAGAACAATTATTAAAAGCCATGTAATACATTTGTAGATGCAAAGGTGAAAAGTGAGATGATTTTGAGTGCAGTAATGACTCTATCAGCCTCACTAGGAATACCCCACCCATACCCTCTGCCCATTTTGTCCCAGAAATATAATTTCAGCTCCCTCTGGGGCCTTCAGCTTCTGCTGGAGCTATAGTATAGGAGCAGTGGTCTCAACAGGACTGCTCACAGACCCTGATGACCCAGGTCCCAGTGTGTTGGTTTATGCTGGGCTTTATCTTGGAACTGTCTTATCACAATGGACCTGGCTCCCCATCCCTTAGGGAGAAGCTGACCCTTCCTGCTCCCTGCCAGAAAGCTCAAATTTGATGAGGCCTGCTTCTCACATATAATGTACAGACTGATATATTTCTAAGAGTAAAGTTAAAAGCCACAACAGTTTAAAGTTTTGTAGACAGTTAAACACAATAGTTTTCTAATAAAATGCTGACATTCAGAAGGTGAGACATAATTTGGCTTGCAGGCATAAAAATACATCAAATACAATGTGGTATGAGGTGCATGTTCTTCCTTGTCTGTACAAATCACATGAGTGGTAGAGGGAGAATATGTGGATCATGGTCTTAAAATGTTATGAGTTTACAAACTTCTACCTGCCTAGGCTAAATTCTCTCTTATCTATCTTATTATAAAAATTATGAAATAGATATTCTTCTACAATTCAGTTAATTATTTTTGGGCTTGAACTAGCAGTAACCATCTCTGTACAGTGTGTTCTGTTGCTCTTTGCTTCCTTCCTGACATTCAGATCCTAAAGTTCCCCCTCTGTTTTACTTGGACACTTCAGACCTTTTTCTCACTTCTATTTCAACAATTTCCGATTAAAGATTGCTACTCTCTAATGTTTTAAATACTTCTCAAAGATCTGGATGTGTTTTCTTTCTCAAGCTCCAACTATGGTTTAATATCAAAGCCAGTAGTGGCCATGTAGAATTTCCTCAGCTATTATAAAAAATGTTGGGTTTGAGCAGCTAGAATCAAAGAAGACTTTTTGGTTTTTATTACCACCAAATTTCAGAGTGATCAAGTGAATAAGGCAAGATAATCTTGGGAAAAAATGGATAATTATTGTTGCTTGCATAAATAATTAGCAATAAAAAAAGAAGAAAGGAAAAAGGATGCAGTCATATTACTCATGGCAATATCTGATAAGGAGCAGTCACAGTTGTGACAAGTATATCTCAGTGCCAAATGAATGATCAAGGATCAGTTCTAATGCCATGACACCCCAGCAGCAAGAAGCAGGAAAGATAATAAGCCTCTACTGAAGATGGAACATTTTGTATGCAGCAACTTTTGCAGCTGCTTAGATTGGTTTAGATTGACCTTAGATTCCAAGCAGTTCTTTGTAGTTCCTTGGAGGAAGGGAAAGACAAGGTATGGAGTGGATGTGATCTTTTAAGGGCACTATTGGAACCTCACCCTACCCCTCAAAAAAGGCACAGGGAGGCTTTTTTGAATAAACACTGGAGGAGTTACAGTTAAACTGAAATAGTTCTTCAGTAACAAATGAAACCATTATAGCCTCTACAGATACAGATATGTTAAATATTATGAAACAGAATATAATTGAATATAATGCAATCAATAAATCCTGGCACAGAGATAAGCACACATACTTTTCTTTATCCAGCTTTTGACAAAAATCAGCAGTGAAAAGGTAAAGAGCATCAGTAAACTCTGGGTGAGAAGATAAAGCTACTTAAAGATAAGTGAATATTAGCTGCTCTGTATTTAAGAAAAAGCCCAAATGGAAAAAGAAATTTTTGGCACATTTTTCCTGACCTACAGAGATGATGTTATTTTTGAGTAGTTCTTCTGACCAAGGATTGCCTCTGGAATTTTCCTGAGCAGAAAAGTAGCTTTGATAAAACCAGAGAATTGGAATCATTGCCTGTCTTTTTTTTAACAAAACAAATCATACTTTCACTCACTAGCTGTACTTAGCTAAGAAAATGTGCCCCTGTCCCAGGAAAAAAATGACTTTTTCATTATATTTAAACAGCAGTGTTATTGAAAGATTTGTGAAGCTTGTCTGTCTGAGCTTTAAAACAAGATGGAGAGAGCCAGTGAAAATCACTCTTGTCGAACTACCTGATAGTGCAAAAAATAGCTTTGAGCTGTGAGAGTGATGTTATCTGCTACTGAACCAAAAGATCAGGTGACAGCTGTGTAGCCCACATTCTTGGCCACTTAATCAGCATTGTCACGGGTCAAAAAAACGGCAGGGCTTTTGGGCCTTCCTCCAATATCTAAATATGAGTCTTTGCTTTTCTATTTCTGCTGTAACATGAGCAAGAGAGTGTTCCTGCTTTGTATCATTATAGGAAGGGTGACTTCATGCTACAGATTATGCAGGGTGGCCTTGATGTCTTAGAGAATTTGAGACATGTTTACTTGTTCTTGTGCCAGTAATACAGAATGAAAAGCGCTGCAAATATCACTAGCATCTTAGAGGTAACAGCTAAATAGATAAACATAATCTATATATCTAATTGTTAAGTGTAGATGTATGCCTATCCAAAGGATTCTTCCTGACATAGGTCAAGCAGACCTGTTTCCACATTATGATAAGTATTTGGACGTCAGACCTCTCTAACCAGTAATACAGTTCTTGTTCAACTTGAAATTTTCAAAAATCAGTTGCCAGAAGTAGCTCAGAGATCTGGAATATGGGAAAAGGTCTTGCAAGGGAATGATTAGCAAAGAGAGGGCAGGTCTGCCAGTGAAGTTTCTGTAATAAACAGTGTAATTATTCATAATTTATCATCAGGTTCTTGTATTTTCCCTCAGTGGGATGTATACAAATTTCATATTTAAAAATAAAACAAAATCTTTGCAATGAAGGCTGGTTATGTGCATTTCCTACTGATGTACATTTAAACCCAGAAATTAGTTACAACCATTTCCAGATTTTCTTCTTATTCTACATGTCTTAGTCTCATTCTTTGACTCCTTCAGCAGGAATAATTTTATTTGTGATACTGGGAACTCCTGTGTTCTTCAGCTGAAGTATGTCTATGTAGGTAACTGTAAACAGGTATTTCTTTGAGGTGATCCAGCTCAGGAACATATGCAAGGTATCTAAAGTATCTGTTTGTCAGTGAAAAACAATCAGCAAAGTACTTTTTTTTTTTTTCCCCATGCAGATGCTTCCAATCCCCTCTCCAGCCACAGCTTAGCCTTTAATGAACTTTCTTGAATGCATTCTTTGAACCAAACCACCAGTGAACCTGTGGGTTTTGTCTAGTCTTTTCCTGATGCTCCAGTTCTTTTTGTACAGCTTCAGGATGGTTTTCATGCACGCTCCAGTACTGAACACAGTGCAATACAGCTCACCATTCCTTATCAGCCGCGCATGACCTGTGTTTCCTATTGTTCTTGTTGGTTTAGCAATTCCCTGGAGCTCAACTGATTCTTAGGTTTGCTGTAATTAAAGCAGACTGGTTGTGTCTTTGAAGGTCAAGCACTTTAGCCTCACTCCCAGTGTGACCGTGCCCAAACACTCTTAGAATGCTCTTCTGTTGCTTCTCAGAACTCAGCAACTCTCTATCTCATCTTCTCTAAACTAACATCAGATAGCTGTGGATATAGGCATGGATTTTTCCAATTCCCCATAACAAAGGCAGGGTGCTGTTATATGTCTGAACACCATACTTTGCCACACTGCACGGCTGATCAGAGATACGATTTCATGTGCCTCTGGAAATTCAGAACCGAGAGGGGTCATGATTAGCATAAACATTGGTGTAACTGCTCATTTCTGGATTTTTAGTGGCAGATCTACCGGAAGACAAATTTTAAAGTTTATTTCGTTGCAAGTTAAATTACTTTTGACACTTTTTGAGGTTTTTTAAGCTTTGTGCTACAAAGGTAACACTTTTTAGACCAGCTATAGTTTCTAATTTTTGGAAGCTATAACTGCAGCTTTTAAAGTAAATAGAAATTATCTCAATTATGTAACCATGAAAAAAAAATCAAAATTTAAAAAAATTGAAGTCGTATTATAAAACATCCATAGATTACCAAGGCTTCGGGGAATAAAGGCAACGTCTTTTTTGGGGGGGGCGGGACAAGACCGAAGTTCTGGGCAAACAATAAACTCGGGGAATAGCTGCTATTGCAAAGAAGAAGTCTGACGTCAGGGAACACAACAATTAATGCTATTCTGCCCCCTTGCGTTACCTTTGGAGCAGCTGCCGTAGCCCCACACACCCCGAAGTTCGCGTCCCTTCGCGAAGGGACACGCAGCAAGTCGCAGATGCACCACCCGAAACATAACAGAGCAGCGTCCCGAAAACAGCATGGCTGGGCGATCACTGGGAACCATACAGCTGTGTGCCCAGGCTCGGACTTAATGTGTTGTATGTAGAAACAGTTCAGAATACGCACAAATCACTAAATATGCCCGAGCTCGCCTGGACGTGTGGGGGATGGGTAGAGTTCGGAGTTCCATGGAAAGCGGCAGCGAAGCCGACTAACTACATAGAAAAGCAGCAGGGAAAACAGAGGAGCTGTGCTGGAGAAAAATCAGAACCTACAACCTGAGCTCAAGCTCTTAAAACCAGCATTATCTATATTCCTGCTTTTATCGTTTTAGTAACCCACACGGAATAAACAAGGCATTAAATTTGGCCACAGTTGCACTTGAAAGGAAAACCTTTCTTTGAAAGCGAGAACCAACAATAATATTTCCACCTCTCCAACTCCGCTTTAGTTTTAAAACTGTTTTAAAACCAGCAAACACATCCTTGCAGTGCCATGGACACCGGGAGCCGGAGCCCCAGCGGGAGGACGGCTGTCATGCAGCTGTATTTCATACGTGACGCGGAGATAAATGCCAGAAGTCACACGCTGCAAATGAGGAGAGATAATTGCCATTTTAATGTGATTTTATTTCCATCACTCCCTCTCTAACCCTGCTAATTCCTGACGTTATCCTTCACCCGCAGGACTAAGAGCTGCGCCCGTGTCTTGAACCGGGGGCCGGGCTGGGCGCTCTCCAGAGATCCCTTCCCGAAGCGCTCCGGAGGGGCGAAGGGTGGCTCTTACCGAGGGCTAGGCAAGGAGATTAAGTTTTATGAGCAGCACGCCAATGCGAAGCAATTAATGTACGCGACGGTGCCGCTCCTCGCCAGCCCGGAGAGCCCATTTACATCTCAATTTCCTCTCGGTATCAGCCGCTCGCCGTGCGGGCAGGGCTCTCACGCTTGCGGTTCCCGCGGAAGGCTGAGCGGTGGCCTCCGACTAGTTCTTCCGACAGGCTCCAGATCGCCTGTACAAAAAAACCGAAGCGCTTATGGAAAGCCGGCGCTCTGCCCCTCTCCTGCGCTTCCCCTTCCCTATCTCGGTGCTCGGAGCAGCGCCAGAGCGGCGGGGCGGGGGCGAGACCGTTCCCCCGGGGCCGGACCCCTCGCTCCGGCGGGGCTCCGTCGCGGCGGGGCAGGGACCAGCGCCGGCCACAACTTCAGCGCCTGCGGCTCTAGCCGGGGCCGGCCCGCGGCAAAGTTACCGAGACGCCTAGCTTAGATTTTTTTTTTTTTCTTTTGGCTCCTTCTTCTCTTCCCCCCGCGCTGTCCGCGAACTTTCGACATCGTCCTGCCCGGCACGGAGCCACCATCTCCTCAGCCGAGTCGCGCTCGGGGCAGCGGGGCGGGAAGGAGACCCGAGCGCTTCGCCCCCGCAGGCGGCGGCCGCCCCCGAGCTGCTGTCGGCGGCGGGGCCCGGCCGCCTCGCCCTCTAGCGGGGGAGAGCGGCGGCGCCGGCGGCTGGGCGTGACTTTCCCCGCTCCCTTCAGCCCGCCCGCCCGCCGGGGGGGACCGCGAGTCAGTCAGGGAGCCGAGCTGAGCCGGGACTAGCGGCGGCGCCGGCCGAGGAGGCTCCGCGATTAAGGGTGCCCCCCCGGGCACCGGGGGAGGCGAGCGGCGCCCGTACGGCCCCCGGGGCAGCGGCGCGGCCGGAGGAAGGCAGACGGGTGGGCGGCCGCCGGCCACTTCGCACCCTCTTCCCTGCCCGTAAGAGCGGAGAGAGGGCAAGGAGGGAAGAACAGCTCACGGGGCACCAAGTGCGGGAGTCCGGCTGCCCCCTCCTCGCCTGCCCCGCTGGACTGGAGGGGGGCGAGAGGGGCGCCTCCTACTTTGGCAAACACTTTGGCACTTTGCTGGATTCGGAGCAGGAAGGGCTGGAAATATGGGGAAAGTTGGAACTTGCCTGGTTACTTTGGCCGGACTTTTGCTGGCAGCGGGAGCGCAGACGTTCACAGGTAAGGAGTCGGCTCGCCGGGCTGCCAGCCCGGGGCCGAGCAGCCTTCCCGGGGGCCAGGCGGCGGACGGGCAGGGGGTAGCGCGGGCACTTTGGAGGCGGTGGGGGTTTGGTTTAGATTTTTTTGGGTTTTTTTCTGTATATTTTTCTTTTTTTTTTTTCTTCCTTTTTTCTTTTCCCATCCCCATCCCCCTGACGGGTCTGACACTACTGAACCGCTGCGTCGATGGGGTGGAAAAAGTGTCCCGAAGAGCAGCGGCGCCGAGGTGCCGCTCCGCTGGCGCCCCTGAGCCCCTGACATGGAAGGTCAAGAGGCTGGTGGGGCTCGGGCAGCCCTAGGGCAGGGCTGGAGGGACGGGCGGGACTCGGGCTCGCTCCGGCGTTTTTCCGCCGCTGACTTCCCGAAAGTTTCCCGCTGCCCCGGCACGGGAGGCGGAGGGGCGAGATGAGCCGGTCCCCGGCGCTCCGCCCGCCGCCGCGGCCGGCCACGGGCGAAGGAGGAGGGCTTGCGGTGCTGCCCGGCGGGGCCCCGCGGCTCTGCCCGCCCGCCGGTGCCTGGGCGCTGGCCCCCGCCGCTCCCCGCCCTCGGCGCTGCCCGGAGGTGCGGCTGTGAGACAGCGGGGGAAAGCCCCGGCCCCGGGCCCTCGGCAGCCCCCAGAGCGTCACCTGAGAGGGCAGGGCGGGAACTGCCCGCGTCCGATGGGTGCCGGCACTCACAGCCAAGAGCAGCCCCGCGAAGTGCCCCATCTGCGGCGCCGTTCCTCTGTTCCCCGGAGCCCCAGACCTGCAGATGGTTATTTCGGTCTCGAGTCGCCTGCCGGCACCCCTGTCTTATTCATATGTTGGAGAAACCCGTAATTTTAGACAGAAATTTGGATTGTGAAATAGTTCTTCCAGCAAAGAGTAACTTCAGAATTCTTTTTGGTGTGTTTTGTTCCTAACATGAAGTTAGTGCAGCTGAAAGCACGTTAAATTGAAGACATCTGGTCCTCAGTTCGTGCAAAGTGTGCTTTGATCTGGTGGGAAGCAATCCTTTTGACTCCTTGTTGCTCAGGCTGCAGAATAGTTTATATTTTGCACATTACGTGTTGCATCTATGGAGCACTGTAGATAAAGCAAGTTTTATGGCTGGGAGTTGGTGGTCTAGTATAGAACTTATTTAAAAAAAATTAAATTTCTGTTTTTATTTTTGATTCCACGGACGTCTTGTATACGTAGCTGCATTTCCCCTGGCTTCTTGGGAGCATTTTTACTGTAGATGAGACAGAATATCTCCGAGGAGAAAAACGTTGTGTTCCAAGGTGATATGGAACAATTATGAAATATTTCCCAAATTCCTGTTAAAAGGAGGGTATGCTCTGCAGCGAATTATGAAACTGGACTCAGTTATATTTGCTCTACAGCTCATTAATGTTGGCAGTCTAGTGTCCAGACTTCAATGGGAGCACTTGGTTTATTAAGATAAATCTGTAACTCACTGCTGACCTGTGTGAACTGTCTAACTTTTTGTTTAAAGTTAAGCTGGGGCGACTCTTCTTCTGGATATTCAAGTGCTCGTGCATGCGATGTGCTGATACTGTACTGGGATCAGCACTGAAGTGCTGTTCGTGTTGCTGAAGAACAATCCCACATTACTGTTTGATTTGTATCTGTTGTATTCATTTACCTGACATGCTGTGGAGAGAGCAGTGCTATAAACCGTGAACAGTTCACCAATGACTTGTGCGTACAGTTATTCCAAGGGTGCAATTCCACACCATCTGAAGAACTCAGTAACAGAGGTTTCTATTTACAGTGAGATGACAAGGGATGCAGAATCTGCCCAGTTTTCTCCCCATGTGTGTATATGTATATGTATGTTAAGTATTGAAGGTGAAGATTATTTGTGAAGATGCATGTACAGAATTTTTTCTTTTTAGTGTTGATTCTTGGCATTTGGAACAAAATTGATGAAATTTCCATTTTTGTGCTTTACCACATGAAGCTTGTGTCTGGGTATAATTTTTGCTTGGGGGAAAAATAATGCTCTTTCTTTTGTTAAAACCTTGATGGATCAGCGTCATAGAAATTAAATGGTGCTGAAAAATCCATCCTTGAGTTGGGTAGTTATCTTTTGTAATAGCTGTCCCTTATTGCAGAAGGGAGTTATGTGACTAACCTATGAAAAGTTTAAAAACAAACAAAGGAAAAAGAAACCAAGCCAACTCCACACATGTTCTAAGCAAAGAATAGCAGTGTGTGAATTAAGTGCCTGTGGCATTTATAGTTCCATTTTTATTTTGTACCCTTTTCTAAACTGGCTGATTTGTTTCACAAAGATTGGTTCTAATGTTGTCTTCAGCAATTGTCTTATTTGAGTTTCTCATTTAGAAAATAATCTTACTGAAAGATGAGATCTTGGCTTTTTAAGGCCTGGGAGCTTTCAAGTAATCTTTTGAAAGCAGCTTAACGGGTAATAACAATGAGATTTTCTCTGAGTCCTTAGCTAAAGATTTTAAAATTCTGTATTCATCAGTTCAAGAAGTAAATGATCTCAAGAATTTGAATTTAGGAGATGTTACTGAAAACACTGTCTTAAATGGACAGTACTACTTATCCTAAGTTTTTAAAAGTAGCTGGACTCTTTCTGCAAGATTAGTTTTGGGTTATTTTACTATTTTTTAGGGTTTTTTTTCTGAGAAACTATAGCACACCTAATTTAGCTGGTTTTGTTTATAATTTTAGCAAAATGTTATAAAGTCAGTCTCATGTGAAGACTGAATGTTAATATTATATAATACTAAAGTTCCTGAAAAGTGGTGTTCAGTCATAGAAAATGCCACTTGACTCCACCATCTTCCTTCATGCACCTGCTTGGTAGATTATTCAGGCTGGAGACAGCAATTCACTCCTGTAAGGGATTTAGCTCAAACATAGAGATATGGGAAGTTAAAAGAGACATTGTAAACATAAATATTTGGTCTCCATAAAATTAAGAGTCTGGATGGGATGAGTTCTGTCAAATACAAAAATGGGGAGCTGAAATTGAAAGCAAGGAAATGTGTAATAGAACTTGGAAACTGTTTTTATGAAGGCATTCCTATTCAGGTAGATGTAAATGTGCACACAGCCTGAATTCTGAGATTGGTGTTTCTTGGTTACAGCCTGACTCTTACAGAGGGAGGGCTATTATTAGTCTGTTATATTCTCTTTGCTGTGAAAAGCACCAAGGTTGTATATCAATGCTCTTTTTGTGGCACTGGTTTAAAAAGTTTTAGTTTTTCTCTGAGAAGGAAAGAGTCCTGTTGCAGTGAGAGGGATGGACAGACTGATTAAAAATATTTGTGGGAGTCCCTTTGTAATGAACCAGGACTAGTGGCAATTATGAAGAGAAGAAAAGGAGGAAAAGTGCTGTACAAAATTTTAAAATTATCTTTCCTAGTGAGTAGTAAAGGCTTTACATAAAGAATAGTGATTCTCAAGCTGTTTCATGGATTAAAAATACAAAACCTTGCATTCTGAATAGATGTTGTGCCTTAGACTCATCTGTTCATTTTTGGGTGTAGGCCCTTTAAAAAGAAGGATCACATTTTCCAGAAAAGTGATGGAAGGACAAAGTTTGACATGCTGAAGTTGAAACTTATTGTGATCACATTGATGTTTAGTGACTGCAGAGAAAAGAAAGAATATAGGTTAAGTCTTCATAGGCCCTGTCCTAGCTGAAATGAAGCTCCTGGCAATGCTTAGAAAATAAGTTTCTGATATAATTAGCTGTGTTTAAAGAGATTTCTCAGAGTATTCAGGATCTTTGTTTGAAAGTCTGTGTTAGCTATTCTGATCACTTCAGCAACAAAGAACTCCAAGTGTAGTTATATCTCACTTTAGCAAATTCTGCTTTTGTTTGCATTGTTTATTCCACCTGCTCTTCTTTCTCTCCACACATCCATCAAGTCTGTATTCCTGTATCTTCTAAGGGAAGTAACATATGCCAGTGAAGATGCAGCTTTATTAGTGGCTGATGAAGCTTGTCAGCTCAGCTACAAAACTATTCCAGCTACAGGTCACAGCATGGACTTGGCCTCACTAAACACTGAGAGCTGTGGGGGAAGATTCTCAAACCAAACTTCCGCTGTTCAGAGATTTTTGCTGCTGCTATTACAGCTGTTAGGTGAATAGGTGAATGGCTTGATTTCTGTTTTACATCTAAGATTATTCATATTTAAAATACTCCAGCAAATGAATGGAAGCATTTTGAAAAATCTGCTTCTAAATGTGATGTTGTTTTTTTAGGGTTTTTTTGGTTTTTTTTGTTTTTTTTTTTTAACTTCTTGCAGTTATAACAAATGAAGTAAGGTTTGTGTTCCCTTGTGAACTGGGATGTGCTTTAGAATGCTTCAGGTAAAAATGAGTCAGGGCTTTGGAAGTGGCACAGTTCATCAAAAAAGAAACCGTATGGTGGGTATGTTTGGTTTTTTAAAATTTATTTTATTTAGCTGTTCTGGTTTCAAAAGATAGTAATGAAACATCATCAGAAACTAAAAATAAATCTTTCAAAATACTGCAAGGATGTAATAACACTGGGTAAAAAAATGCTATGGTGTTCATTTGGTCTCATGATTTAGCAGTTGTCAGAATTCATGAGGAAAACAAATCACAGTGTCCTGAAACAATATAAGTACATATAGTATATGAAATAATATCTTCAGTGCTCACATAAATTGCTAGATTGGCAGCTAGAGAGACCTAATCCCCAGGCAAATCACAGAACATGTTAGGGTAGAGCGGGCAAGCTTCTGAACTCCACCTCACTAATGTCACTTGAGTCTGAGCTGGAGATGTGGGGATGGTTTATTTCTTGTGAGCGCTCACCCACACCCTGCCACGGTCACTGAAAATGTCAAGCAGGCGAGTTCCTGGTGGCCAGGCCAGTTCTGCACATTCCTGCTGAGACAACCCCTTGAGTGTGCATCATTGGATTCAGCTGGGGGGAAGATAATAAGTGTAGACTTGATGGAACAAAGTCCAGCGATGTTGCAGGGTCAGGATCTGTGAACTGATCCTGTATTTCATGTGTTGCAACTTTATGCTGAAGGAAAGGCTTTTTAAGAGGGATATCTCTAGTGTTTAAAGCTTGTTAGTATCACTGTCAAACTCTTATTTCTGTGCTATGTCACTAAATTCTGAAGATGTTTCCCCAGGAAATGACATGCAATTAGAAACCTTTCAGCTCACAATTATGACTCTTGTGGAAAGAAGTATTAGTTTTGAAAATTTTCCCAGGAACAAACTGTTAATGTGTGAATGCAGCTGAATTACCTGCTCCTTTTCTTTAAGAAAAATTGAGAATCTTCTCCTTATTTCATTTGATTTTGTCGGTAACTTCCAGTTATCTTATTTGTGATGTGTAATGTTATATGTTAACATATAACATGATTTTGAGACGCTGAAACCAATTTGGAACATATGGTCATGTATTTAGAAATAAATAAAAAAGTAGCAATAAATTTTCCTATGTCAGTCTGTTCACCCAAATGTATTCAGATACTTCTCTCTGAATCATTTTGTCATGTCTTCCAGAGTTTTGCCTGCTGTGATCTGCTGCTGATCACTAGGTGTAGCTGCATCTCTAAATCCATTTTTCTAAGCATAGGAAGAGAAAGGGCTGTAAGCTAGGCATTGTGAGAATGTAGGTGTATTTGGAGGTGGGGAGGTGTGAAAACAGATGATGGATTTTTGTGACCTAGAGAATTTTAATCCATTGGTGGCTTGTTTGCATCAGTTTGATTACAATACAAATGAACTTTTAATTACATGTAAAAAGACTGATTTTAGTATCAGTGTTAGTATTACACAGAAAGACAAATGAATGCTCTAATATGACAAAAATACATAATAAAATGCATGAAACTACAGAGAAATTGTCAGTACTTTCCTAGTGTTTTAAATGCAAGAAATATTGCTGCAGAGATCTGATAATCTTTAAGAATCAATCAAGATGGTTAAGATCTAACCTTAAGTTTTGAGGGAGTACATGTCTCCTCACTACTTATTAAGAACCTTTCTGATCCATTCAGAATAATTATCTGTGGAGATGATGTTGCTGTCAGTGGAATTCTGTTTTCTTGTGGCATAACAACCATTTGTGTTGGTTTTCAAGCCATGTGGCTTCCATTAATGCTATGAGGAGATACAGGGGGTAAGGTGCCACTATGCTTTAAAAATGAAAGAAAGACATATTTGTGCCCAGATTTCTGAGAGTAATAACAGTAAAAATTAAAGTGTATTTATGTCTCTGGTGCATACCCATGCTCAGTATCTGCAGAGAATAGGAAAGAAGTGTCTCAGCCAGAAGTATCTGACTCAACAGTGACCCTTTGCCACATTAGGAGCAATGGTAGGAGGAAAAAAAAGTAATAAACACAGTTGTTCAGACAAAACCATGGCAATATTAGCAGGAAGGAGTTCTGAAAAAAGGTTAGACTTTGTGTGTCCTGGGGGGGGAAAGGTGGGAAAGAAGGTATAGCATTTGCTGGAAGCATGGAATGTTACTAGAAGAGACAATGTAAAAAAAAATACTCTGAAGTCTAAAAGGCAGCTGAATTACTTGTTGAAAACAGGAGTGAATTTATAATTATTGATGTTTTCTTATTTTTATTGTCTTAGTTTTCAACACATTTGTTTTTAATAATGTGTATTCAAGGCTCAGATACGTCTTCTGACAGCTTTACGTAGCAATAGTTGATTATCTTTACACATATGATTAAATGTAATGATATTAATGAATCTTTAGTTTTTTTCTGTGAAATGGTGTAAACCCAACATTTCACTTATGACTGTTTGTTTTTCTCCTCCCCACCCCCAACGTGTAATCTACCCTAATTTTGAAAAATAATTTTTGGTTAGAGTGGGATTTTTTTGTGGGGTAGATTAGCTTTTTTATTGCTCCCCCCTGTTTTTTTTTGTCTTTTTAATCTTCTTCACTGTTAAGCTAATATAAATATCTCTTAAAGCATTTTTTTTTGTTAATCACTAGAAATGTGTTTTTGCTCTGGAATAACTAACAGCTAATTACCTCTTTTATCACTTCAGCTCTTCATTTTCTAGGAGAATGAAATAGAGCATCACATGCCTGTTTTAGAGCAGATTTTTTTTTTTTCCACCACACATATTTTTGAGGGATTTTTTGCTTGTTTGTTGTTTTGTTGCTTGGGTTTTTTGTTAAAGGCACAGTTATTTTTGGGAAGTTTTCAGAAAGCTCATGCTTTATTATCTTGAATCCTGCCACATCTTTTATCCTGAACTCTGAAATAAAATCTGGTTTAGACTATTTATAAATAATGTAGTGGATAGAATACTTTTGTCAGTGGACCTTTGTTTTAATTCTGTAGCACATAAATTTAGGCTCTTTAGGTGAAAGAACATTTTATTTGTGCTGATAAGATTCTAACATAAGATTGAGGAGGATATTACAGGAGTTTCTGTGTACTTTCAGGTGGATAAAGAGTGGATCAGTAACCTAATACTTAAGGTTTGCTTGATGGATTGTTACAGGTAAATTGAGTGGCTGTTCAAGTGTTTTTTTTTTTTTTTCTGGTGAATATACATTAGACTGAGTAAATAACTTCCACCCCTGATATGTGCAGTTACATACTTGTGTGAATGTCTGTAATCTGTGTGCTAGTTTGTATGCCCCTGTCTTAAAGTTGATGAGTTACTACCCATTAGCAGACCTTTACATTTTTCATGGTGTACTTGACACAGAGGTGGTGGCAGGGAGGGGTTGTATTTTTCTTTCCCTCTATGGCCAAATCCTTATTTTGGCAGCTGGTGCTTAGTCATGCTGCTATGACTGATGCAGGAGTTTGTGACCAAAAAATGGTCAGCTATATGCAAATCTTAAAGTTTTGGTTACTAAGTCTACCTAGATTTTGAGGGTAGAGTTTCTGAGCATTGTTTCTGACAAAAAGAGTGTTTCCAGGTTATATCTCAAGGAGAGGTGAAGGTTTCCAAAAGGGATTCACATTGTCCTCTACCTACATAGAAACTTCTGTTTTTCTCACTTCTGCTTTTTTTACCTTCATGGCTTTTTACTGTTCTAGCAAACAGTTCAGTTGAAAACAAACATGAAAGTCAATTGCCATAGCAGACATTACTGTTTCCTCTGCAGCTGCTTACTTTAGTACAGTTGCTCATTCTTCTTATGTGATTTAGATATACTTTGTTTGAAAAATTTCATTGTTGCTTCTTCCATCTTCCACCCTTCTCATTCATTGTGAGAAGTCCAATGTTTCCTAACAACTGTGCAGCCTGCTCAGAGTGTGCTCAAAGGTGTGGCAGAAACTTGAAAGAAAATATTTTTGTTTCAAGGTGTTTGGCACTGTTTGCACACCTGTTGGGATTATAAAGCATATTGTAATTGCTGTGATGTTTCTGTCAATCAATGTAATTCAGGAACAAGAGTGTTCTGATGATTAATTTGGAAGTTCATAGTTTTTCTATAGTGTAATACCTCTTTTACCTCAACTATTTTAAGATATGTCATAAAATCTTAACCAACCAAATCTTAACTATTTTTCCTCTGTGGAGCTTTCTGAGCCTGGAGACTTTCCTGGTTCTGTGTTGGGATGGCATTGCCTATCATGAGCCACACCCCTGGAGGACAGCATGAAGAAGACGTGTGTGTGTGTGTATATCTATATTTATACAAATTTTTTAAAGTTCCTGTTTTAATAGTTGCTTAGTGATCAGAGCTCCCACATAGGTGTGGGAGACTCTGTGCTCTGGCGTTTGACTGTGACATGGATGAGGATCTTCATAGACTAATTGGAATTTTTTTTTTCCCACATGGTTGAGAAATCTGCTGAATTTCCATTTACAAAACATTAAAAGAAAGGAAGGTGATAACTCAGAACCCCAAAACAATTTAGAGAAAATCTACAGCAGCTGCTTGTCACCACCTCTAGCTTCAGTTTTCCCTGGAAACTCAAAAACATGGTTAAATACTGTCATGTGTTTAGGAGATAGAGGCAGTTATGGACATTTCCAGGAACCATAATTCTCAGTGGTGTAGTTCTTGTGTTAATGCCTGAAAATAGCTATAGCCTTTTTCCTTTATGTTACCTTTTCTGAATTCTGCAGAGTAGATGAAGATTATTTTACAAAGCTCCGCATTCAACACTTTAATATAAGCACTTTACATAACACATCACTTAAGCTTTTTCTTTTTAACTTCTGCAGAGACAGCTTGATACTGAAGTAATTTCTCAGTTATGTAAGATAAATTGTTGTCCCAGTAGTAATTTTGAGGCACTGTGCAGCTGATGCCCTTTTTACTGTGTCTGAGAGATGTCATCTTGGCTCTGTCCTAGCTCCTAGCTCAGGGGAAAACCTTTGCAAGCAACTTTCTAAATGGGAAAGAAGGCTTTTGGGGTTAGGACTGGTGAGCATTGCAGACCTTGTGTTGGCAAACCAACAAAACCAAAAGACAGCTAAAGTTAACATCTCTTTAAAACCTTAAAGGGTGAAAATGTGAAATGGAAGCCTGTAGGTTCCCATTACGTTAGTACCTGCTGATTATGGCAACAGAAAAGCACATGGATTGAGGACCACATATAAAGTTCATGAGGTGTGTTTTATTTATTTTTACTTCAAGAATTGTTGTTAGAATTGCCTCCATAAATCTAGGCTAGTAAGGGTTTTTATGTGAATTGGCCTAGCGCTTTCATTTGTGGATTTGGAAAACGCTGGGCTTTGTTTTATTTATTTAGGAGTGTTTGAGACAAGCACACGCCCTTTAGAGCAGATATGCACTGAAATTGCATGGGGCCCAGGAGCCCAAGACAAGTTGAAATAATACTCTTGACAGGTAAAACCCCTGACTTCTGCAGCAGCCATGCATCACCAGCTGATATGGACAGGGTTTTTTAATGAGTCTTGCAGAGGCTTCACAGCTGGATCCTTACATGTACAGTTGCTCTTTGGGAAGTTTGTCCATGAGAATCTGGTACTTTTTTGCATCCTGAATTTTGGGCACTTAGATGTTACCCTTGTTTAAAACTTTCATGGCCACAGAAAGGTGTAAACATAAAAAGCCTTAAAGTGTTCTTGAAATTTTAGCCCAGTATATAGCATAAGGTTGTCCATGTAGGGAAATAGCCCCTTAAAAATAATTTTCCTCAGCTACTTCTGTTTTTAATCATAGACAAATATACTGCAGTGCCTGTGGGTTGACTCAGTGGCAGATCATTGCTGACTGTGAACTTGAGCCTTATTCACCTGTATCTTCCTCTGTCATGCAGTGGAATTGGAGTGTGGAAGAGCAGATATTAATTCTGACTTGGAGTAGGGGTGAAGCATATGTTCAGACTGAGAATTTCAGATAAAGACTGTCTGGGCTTTATCTAGATGAATGGCCAAGGTCAACTCAAGGGGAATTAGGGAACGTAAACAGTGCATGCATTTTCTGCTGCATTTGAAATTTTTCCTCAGATTCCTTAAGAGAAACAGATACTGCCTTTGGAGGTCTAAATTTTTATTTTGGAAGGTATCTGTAATGACTTAATAAATGGAAGTGGAAAGCAGCAGCTGTGGAGTAATTCTGGCATCAGTCAGAAACTACTTCAGAGGTTTTGGTTGTATGGATTGGGTTGCAGTTTACACTGCAACATGGAAACTTGCATTTTTAAAGTTACTGCTTGCCTGTCGTTTCTGTTGGCCCATTGCAAAAAATGGAACCAGTTTCTGATGTGTAGCCCTGACCCCAAGACAGCAATGCATGCTGTCCATATTTTTGAATTACATTTAATTTCAAAATGAACATAAACTTGTGGTTTCATGAATTGGTCCACAGTAAATCTCCTTCAGTCAGGCAGTATCTGACATCCCTGTTTGCTTCAAATCAGTGCACATAGTGCGTGGATCACAGCTTTTCAAACAACTGTTTGGGAACCACTCAGTGGCTGTGAGTGAGAAATCTCACGTTTCCAGAACTCAGTCTGTTGAAGTCTTCACAAACTGCAGTATGTCACACTAGATTTGTAGCAGTGAAAAATTAATTCTTGCTTGTATGCCAGGATTAAAAAATGTGTATTTCTAGACCTTTGGGAGGAGGACTTCAGAAAAAGGGATCTGTATGCTTGAAACTGACTTTGAGCAAATATGTGACATTAACAAACCGCCCAATTCCCATGATTTCAGTGCTTTGACTCTGCCCAGTAGTCTAGCAATAAAAGAAAGAATTGGCCAATTATAGTAATCTTCCAGAGCTGTGTACTGTGGAATTTTGTGCAGAGGAAGAGGGAGGGTTCTTACCTGCTCTCAGTTCTAAAATTGTGCTTTAACACAATGTATTTCACAGCAAATATAATACATATTTAACAAGGCTGTTAACCATCAGGCCACCTTTAAGAATACATTGCTTACCTGCCACCTCCTGAGCTCTCTCCACTGCCTTTTCTTTGTTCATGTCAGCTCCTCATCACTATGTTCCACAAATAGAATCATAGAATGGCTTGGGTTGGACGGGTCCATGAAGATCATGTAGTTCCAAAACTAATTTCATGGGCAGGGACATGTCCCACTAGACAAGGTTGCTCAAACCCTGTCCAACCTGGCCTTCAACACTGCCAGGTTGGGGCATCTGCAACTTCTCTGAGCAACCTGTTCCAGTGCCCCACCAGCCACACAGTAAAGAATTTTTTCCTACTATATCATCTAAATCTACTCTCAGTTGGAAGCCATTTATTTCCCCTTGTCCTGTCACTACACTTTCTGATGAAGTGTTCCTCTCTGGCATCCTTGTGGGCCCTATTCATATGCTGGAATGCTGCTGTGAGGTCTCTGTGTGGCTTCTCCTCAAATGACTTGTGCCATCCTCTGGGCAGCAGTGACTGGGCTGGGCAGAGAGCTGAGCCTGCAGGATGTGCAGCTCTGATGTGGATTTCCTGTGTTGCTGTGGGGCACTTTTGCCCTTCCAGTCTGGAGAAGTATGTGCGTGTTTTCAGAAGGCTGCAGAGCCTCTGGGTGGCTCTGGTGGAAGCTTGGGGATACAATTCCTGACTGCCTGAGTATCATTCATCACAAGTTAGAGGGTTTGCCTTTTTTATTTCTCCTTGAGACAGATAAGACCAAAACGGCCCCATGCATGTGCTAGCACACATGACAGCATGGCATGTGCTTATGAGTAAGTACTGGGAATGAGTGAGGTTTAAGTCTTGCTTTGCAGTGAGTGTGTTCACCCTGAACGCTTGATAGCAGCAGCAGGCAGTGCTGGTGGGGAATGAGATACAGCGGCCAGATCTAGATTGCAGACCAGATGGACGTTGTTCATAATATTATTTGGGTGTGAATGGTTTTTACTAGAGTGTGAAGTAAACTGATGAACTGATTTTGTTTGTTTGTTTTCAAGCCATAAAGAATTAGTAATACTGGCCCTAGTTATAAAAACACAAGCTTAAAACCTGAAGATGAATACAGTCAGTTTTGGGCATACTGTCAAAGTAATTAGAAAAAAACTCCTCTTATTGCAAGTAATTCAGATTTTAACACAAGTCAGCATGAACGCAGCAATATTGGCATTTTGTAGAAATGTAGTTACATGTATAGTTTTCTGGAAATTGGAACAGCACTTTTCAAACACAGCAGTTGAAATTTTAGTTGCTTATGATAAGTAGAGTGGTTTTTTAGCCTACGTTTGAAAACTCATCTGGATTATTTTTCTCTGTGAGCAATGTGCCATTAAGAAGCATGGTAGAGATACCAGCTCTTTTTAAAAATCTTTTGGGCACTGTTTGTGGGAGAAGATGACAAAGAATCTTTTATTACATATGTCTGCTTCCATTCTTAATAGATACAGAAAAAATATGGTTTGCAAAGATTTGGAAGACAGTTGCTTCTTTATTCGAATACTGTGGTTAAATACTGTACAATATAATTTCCATTCCTTGGGTTGACCTAGGTTTGTCTATGTTGAATTACCAAATTTTGGGCCTTGTTTCTATGTGCACTTCTAATGCATATGCAGTGTATTTCACGCTGCCGGTATCAATTTTTACTAGTTAAAATTATGCTTTAAGATGAGCTCAAAAGTTACCACTCTGTACTTATTGTGTAAATTATTATTGTGGTTCCTGCTGATGAAATTTCAATGTATGAGCAGGCTGCTGGCCATGCTCACATACATCATCCTGTACAATGCAATATATGTTCCCATTAGCAGAAGCTGAAGCGGTCTATTAAAGCATTCAAATTCTCACTCCCATATTGAGAGCAGCAGATTCCTTCTTAATCCTCATATAGCTGATGTCTCTGCTGGAGTGTTAATAGATAGTCTAATTTGTGAGCTAAATTACTAATTGTATTGTGAGCCTAAACCTTATTATAAGCCTTTTGTGTAGAATTAGATCACAGAGCTTTGGGAAGCTGAACGCTGGCTGGATTCTGTTTCCTCTCTTTAATGATGGGAGCAAGTTTTACTGGAGTCTTCAGCACTACATAGCTCTGAGACTGCAGCTGATTTCTTTTGCTGGCTTCTACAGTATCACCAGAATCATAAATTTGAAAAGCAGGGTGACTTTTAAGAATAGCTGAAGGTTTGCAACCAGCGGCTCAGTTATCTGAAAGCAGTAAGATTAGCTGAGGTGAGGTCATGATTGGGACTAGAAAAGGATTACTGTGATCTTGTGTACCCACACTGGGTGCAGGTCCACCTATGTGAGAATAGTTTAAACCATTCAAAAACTGTGCAATGGCTGCAGTTGTATCATAGGATAATGGATTTAGTAGAGGTGTGTTCCTGTAATAGTTCAGGTAGATGAACTCTTAAGTCACTTGAGTTATTTTTGTTTCTGAAGGTACTCACTACCCACCTAGAGATGGAAAATATATGCCTTATCAGACAGCTATGCCATAGATTTTATGAGCACTCCTCATCTGTTTCTGTTCAAATCCATCTATTTTCAGAGCTGGTTTGTGCTCCCCACTCTGACTTTGCTCTGGAGTCAGCCTGTTAATGCAGCCCAGTTGGGGATGGAGCTAATTGCCTCCAGCAATGAATTGGTAATAAACAAACAGAGTGGGACTTAGTGGATTTTGACATCACTTGCGATAAATTTTTATGTTGATGTGGAAGGTGACTGTGAACTAATGTGCCTTTGAAATAGGAATATTGCACTCAGAGCAATTAATTTTCTTTAAGAGAAAGTTTACAGCTACTCCTTACATTTTCCTGTGCACACACAAGATAGAGATGCAGTGGTATGGAGTTTTACTCTCTGCACTTAATGCACAACAGAACCCTAAGCTGTTGTGAGAAACTGGTCTGTTTCACACCTGAAATTCTCAGAGCTCTGGATGTACTTTATGCCTTTGATTTTTACTATTGTAAATTATTGCAATTTGACATGCACAGGTGATAAATTAAAATAATAGGCTGTATAGCTTGCATCACATCATCTTATATTTTTAAAGAGCTTTTTCTGTTTCTATTCTTGCATTACATTTAGTGTTTCTGCATCAAATTTAGTAATATACTTTTTAGAGCATAGTAATAAAAAAATTGATATCTGTCCTAAGAGAGAGAAAATCAGAGGCTTCAGCATTGGTCTGTTCCATGTACATTGGTTGTCTCAAATTATGTACTGTGTTTTTATTTTGGTATGGTGAGAAGAGCAGCCAAAAGTCAGTGCCAAAAGCTAATTGTCTTCAGGTGTGTTCTACAGAAGTCTGAATTTGTTAGGAGTTTCTGTGTAGCTCCAAAGTTTGGTTGTTTTTTTGGTTTTTTTTGAAGTAATTTGGTAGGTGAATAGTTTTTGAGGGAATTTTTGTATGTAAAAAAAAAATCTAGTGTTCACTTGATCTTAAACTCACTTAAACACAGTCTGTCTGGAGATGAAAACTCAAGGGCTCTACATTCTAAATTTCTGCTGAAGAGGGATAATCATGCTGAAACTCAAAATTGACCTTCTCTACCTTTTGGTAGCAAATGCAACTCGCACTGGCTTGGATTTGCAGATGAAATAGTTTTGGGATCTAGGAATAAGAAAACTTCAGAGGTTTTTACATGCTTAGTCAGAGGCATGGCTAGGAATGCGATGACTTCCAAATCAGGCTGCTGCTTCTGTAAAAGAGGTCACTGAGGCACACACTTCATTAGAAAGGCTGAACTAATGTTATAAACCCTAAAGGCCTAACGTGATGTCCTGGGAGGGACTAAGTAATGCTGTGCATGTGTTCAGAAAAGCAAGTTAATTCCTCCATCTCTAGACTCTGTGCTTAAAAAGTACTTTTATAAAGAGTGCCTTTCTACTCTGATTTTGTTAAATAGTCTTGGTGACTTTTATAGTCTGGTTCTGATTGATTCATTTGTGGGGTGTGTTTGGTTTTGTTTTTTTTCCCTTAGGATAACAAGTGGTACAGAACATCAGTAGCATATTCTTGTGGTGATTTTCTTCATGCTCTTTTTGTATAAAAGGCCAGGAGTTTGTTGGTAAAAGCATCAAAGTTGTATATATGTGCATTTTTGTTTGATCTAGTACACCACTTTCTCTTTTTTTGAATTTTTTTTTTTTTTTTTTTTTTGGCAGGGATTCTTGAGCACCTGTAATTAGTGATTTTGAGGGTGGGTTGCTATACAGCCGTGGCTGGCAGCTGCACTGCACCCATCCTTCCAAACAGCATCCAGCCCTACAGAGGCAGAGAGAAGCCATTTCAGTCATCTTTCACACTTCCTATGTTGGAGACGAATGCTAGAAGCAAAAGCTTAATCTTAGAAAGTAACTTTTTAAAAAATACAAATAAATAGAATAAAAAATACAAATAAAAAGAATCAGATGCTTGTCACCAGTTTTGTGGGGTTCTTTTTTCTTTCTTTTTTTCCCCCTGTAAATAAACTTTCGTGATTATGAGAGGGGATGGAAGGATAGTTGTGAGATAACTACCTGCTTTACAGTGCTAATTATGGTATATATTACATATTAATGGGGAATTTTCTGTTGCCACAGGCAGAATCTCCCAGTGGGAGGTACAGGAGAGAGCTGTCTCAGAAGCAGGGAGGGATGGAGAAGCCTGGCTCTACTCTGGTGTGTGGTGGCAGCTCAGGAGTTTGTATTGTTCACTGAGGCTGGGGGGGCTGCTCTGACAAACCTTGGAGCGTTGCATCCTTGCTGTGGAAGAAGCTGGTGCTGTACTGGCTCAGAGAGAACTAAGCTCTGAGCGAGGGAATTTGTTCCAGAAGTTTTCCAGGGATTACTACCACTGTCACTGCGTGAAATGTAGGGACAGTTTGTGCATGGACATGAAGCTTTATAAAAGCGTTGCAAACTAAGAGCCTTTCAAGGTACATTCAGTTGCAGTGCTTTTCTGCTTAGATTGCTTATGGTCTCCTATATTGTATTTATGCCATGGGAGTTTGAGAGCTGTGGCCTTGGTGTTTATTCTTAAAGGAGGGAACACTTATATATTAAAAAAAAAGGGAAGAAAAAAAGCATAACTGCATGGTTGTTATGTTAAATGAATTTTAAAGCCGGTGAGAAGAGGCATTCAGAGTTAAAAATGCTAGGGGGGAGAAATGAAAGCACATTGAAGCTCTTTCCCCTTGAGGGCTTTAGGCAGGATTGAGAAGAAGTGGTGCATACTGAAGCCTTGTTTATAGTCTTTCACTTACTGTTAATAAAACAGGGATGTTCTAAAAGGTTTCCATAATTAAAATGCAGTCCTTGAGTATAGTGCATTTTCAGAGTGGTCTAAAGCCCTGCTGCCTCTCAGACTGCTTAAATCACTATTTATAAAAAATTCTACAGTGGACTTAGTGTTTTGAAGTTGTTTTCGATCAGAATGATGTTAGAAATGTTGGGTATTGAATAAATGAAAATAGGATTTATGGGGAAGCTGATAGGCGTACAAATTGACTGGTTAGTAACTAATTACCAGTAAAGAGATTGTTTTTGCCTTCTTTCTTTTTTTTCTATAATTGGCTGAATATTAACAAATTAGGTTTATTTCTGGAAAACAGCAAGTTTTAATGGTCTGGCAGAACTTAATAAGAAAAAAGCTAAAGAATTAGCATAATAAATAATTATTGCTTCCAGGGTTTTTATTAAGATAATAAAATGTTAAAAAGCAAACCACTTGAGTAGAAAGTAATTGCACTGACAAGCACCACATAGCTAGCATTCACAATAAAGTAAACCTTCTCTCAATGTCAACCTGATTTGCTATCCACATAAATGCTTCCTCACATTATGGAAATGTGCTTTTTCTATCAACAGAAAAGAATAAAACTCCTGGCATCTAATTAATCTTCTCTGACATTTGATTTCATACTCAGGTTAAAACATGAGGCAGGTGGGTCTGTTTTTGCCCCCCCCCCTGTGCATGACCACAGGCAAATCTCTCCATTAATGTCAAGCTGCATCTATGTGTCCGTGCCTCTGCCACATGTCAGTCATTAATGCATTAGCATCCCTTGCATTTGGCTCACATGCACCAGTTTTCTTGTCTGGAGGGCTTGGTAAATAGGGAACTGCAGGGCTTCAGCTCTACATCACAAACGTTTCACCTTGACCCTCCCTGTAAAGGAATAGGGATTCTGCTGCCTGTGAGGGGGATTAGAAGTGGTAATTTGTAGCATTGGGAGTTTCTGAGTTGGTATGATCAAGCAGAAGAAAGAAGCAAAACTGATTCAGCTTTGACATTTTTATTGATTAGGAATGCTCTTGTTAAAGACTCAGAACTTTTAATAATGCCTGAATGTATTACCTGCCGTAGTTTAGACTTGTTGATGGCAGGGTTGTTTCTCTAAAGTGCACCAAAAACTAGTTAGATGCATTATGGGTATTTTATTTTCTGAAGTTCCAGTTAATGGTTTCTGCCAGAGGCAGTATGCAGCTCTTGAAAATGTGGTGGGTTTGACCTTGTATGCTAAAACCTGGGTAACTCCATTGTATTTTTTACTTACTTAGGTAGTATAAACATTTAAAAGGACAGTTAAGAACTTAGGTTAAAGTAGGAAAATCTCTTAGAAATAAAAGTGTTAATTCTACACCATTTCATAATTAAAATAACATTAGGAAACGGAGAAGTAGCTTCATTTACAGAGTTTATGTATTCAGATATTTTCCTGTAGTGTTTGCATGCAAAACCCCCATAGTACTGGGAAATAAATATGTGCTTATGAAGTCAGAAAATATTAGGAAGAATTAATTTTGTTTGCTGACTAAATGCAAATGATGAAAAATGTTCACTTCTGTTTTTTTAATATTTTTTAAAAGTTAAATTTTAAGCCTTGGTTTCTAGTGCCTGTCTCCTACATAGTCAGTGTATAAATTTGAGGTTTCTGTCTCTATCTGTAGAGCTGGATGCTGTTTGGAAAGATGGGTGTAGTGCGTCTCTCAGCCATGGCTCTTTATATCAGCCCATTCTGTAAATTACTCGTTAAAGGTGCTGAAGAATGCTCACCAAAGGATAAAAAAAAAAAGAAAAAAAAAGGCAGTGTATGAGATGAAACAGAAATGCATACATTACAACTTTGATGTTTATGCCAAATTGGTTTATATGAATAGTGTGCTACCAGAAGTTAATAGGCAAAAATTGTAAATGAGCCATATTCTCATTATGATGAGCACTGCAGTGAGTAGATAGCTACTTCATACATCACCTGCTTCTGAGCAGTGACAGGTAGAATCTGGCACTAGAGCAATTAGCATTTAGACCTAAAAAGAGAGAAATTTACTCATGATTGACTTTTGGCAACAGTGGCTTTCAGTCTTTGTTATGTTTTGACTGTCTTTTGTAATCTTGAAAGGCAGCCTCACCAGATGGAGGTAAAAGATGTAGCCAGAAGATGCCAGTCTCTGCCAAATGAGGCTCAACTATGGGGTTCTTGCTGTCAGGTTTTTTTGGGTATTTCTTGACAGACTTTGCCTCCAAGAAGCAGATCTAGAAACCAAGAGGAGGAGCAGTAACACAGCTCTGGTTTGCACTTACTGATTTTTTCCACCTCGAAGAATGAGAATTGCTGGTCTAACAGCTTTTCAGAGACTGTGAAATGTAGATGTGGAGTTGGAGAAATGCCATCCCACTCACTATTCCATGTTGGTAGAAGCAACAGATTTTTTTTTTTTTAAGAGATCAGTAGTAATGGTTTGCATTTATGTGCTGCAGAGTCTTTTCAGTTCCTTTTGGGAGGGTTTAGAGTCATGGAATGATTAAAGTAGGAAGAGTCCTCTGAGGGTTTTCCATCCCATCCTCTGCTCAGTGCTGCGAGAGTTCATTTCAAAGCCAGGTGGTGTTACCCAGGTTGTCCAGTTGAGTTTTGAGTTCTTAAAGGATGGAGGGATGTTCTGTAGCCCCTTTACATTAAATGAACTTGCAAAATATGACCACTAAAATTTTTTTGGTAAGTTAGAGTAGTATTTTTGTGCAAGAAGAAATATTCCAATGCATATTAAAATATAAAACGTGAAAGTTAAAGAGTTTTTCTTTTAGATTTCTGAATGCACTGTGTTTGAAATGCATCTGTTAGGAAGCTATTTCTTAATACCTTTCCATAGTGTTGACCAATACTTTTTAAGGGTGTCAGTAATATAAACTCCTCTTGCTGTCTGTCCTAGTTTTGTTCAGTGTGAGTGTGGTTCTCTAGTGACTGCTTCTGATTGTCTTATTTTTTCAAATAATAAAATGACCTATATCAAGGAAGAGTGTTGCTCCAGAAAACATTTTAATTTGGTTTTCAGATTCATGTAGCTTAAAGGCATAGCCTTAACTACTTTAATTCCAGAAGTTTTCATTCTATGGTACCAGGATTCTTGTTTAATAACAGAGAGTACTAGAGCTCCCCAATGAAGATGCTTTTTTCAGTTAAAAAGTTCAGCAAAAACAAAAGACAGAACAATAATGAAAGAAAAAAAAGCCCAACCAAAAAAAAAAAAACAAAACAAAACAAAAAAAAAAACCAAACCCAAAACACCACCAAGTTGCAGAATTAATAAAATGAGTAAAATGTATTAAAAAATTTCTCAGTGGAGAGAAATTCATAGGTGGAGATAAGAATTACAGAGTTGTAACTGAGTTTTGTCCCAGATAACACTGGCAGGGAAAGAAAGGTCATTACTCTCTAACTGTGATACTGTGGGGAGTTTTAGGCAGTGCAAGGAAGAATGAGTGATGCCTCTAGAGCAGTTTTTGGAAAGAAGAACAGGCACAAACATGCTTTCCTGATGCAGAAGAACTAGAGTTTATTATACCACGTCTGAAGGTTTTTTCCTATACTTTTTTTGTTTCCTAATTCATTTAGCTATTGTTGGCAGCCATTTCACTAGAGTTCCATGAATTCCAAGTGCTGTAGAAACCTGAACCTTTCTCTTTGTTTGGAGAACAAATAAAAAAAGACTCAGAGAAATGGGCCTGGCTAGACATGCTTAGATCCCCTTAGATCCCAGGCATGCTGCTATCCACAGGGGTATTGGATCATTTGAGACATATATAATTTAAGTCTCCATTGCTGTTCTCTTTCCTTATTTATCCTTTTGGCAATAAATTTTGTTCTTGCTAGAAATGTGCTAAGTAATGAGATGACACATGATGGTCATTTCCAGGGCATTAAAGTTCATGTTTTCAGAGAATTCTGGAGTTTATAATTGCAGTAAAAACATCTTGCTAGTAATCACTGAACAGTGATAAGGTTATAGGCTATTCTATGTTTAAATTAATTACTGTGTCAGACTTCTAATTAGGAGTTGGTGTATGATAGCTGAGGTTTCACAAATTACTAAAATAAATGTCTGTCTTCTTTCTTTTTTTCTTTCTGTGTTTTGGGAATCTCCACAGGCTCAACACCATGTGGAATCAGTGCCATAAAGTAAAGATTCCAGATGCAATTCTTGCACTGTTTAAAATGTTTTGGGATTTCTTAAAAGTTCTTTAAAATATTGCAAAGAGTTTTTTTTTTTTTTTTAATTCAGTTACTGCTAGTTTAGGTAACAGCATGCTGATTTTTATCTTCTGAGGGGATAAAATGCAGAAGACTAAGTAGCATGCTTTGCAAGCAGCTACTTAGTCACATAGCTGCTGTTATTTGTGTCTCTGTGTCCATGCATATGGACACATAAATGCCAATTTTAAGAACTGTCAGTTCAAAGCAAGAGAAAACAAAGGAGTTAAAAAACACCACCACTTTACACTTGCACATCAACAGAATTATGAATATTGGAGTTGGTGTGCATAAAAGATACCTGAACATTTCCCCAGAGCTCACATTTCACTCAGGCCAGCAGGAAAATTAAAAGAATGGAACAAACCAAACCTCTTAAATTTAGAAAATTTTTTTTCTGTATGCAGTCTCATTATTTGGCACTCTCAGGACTCAACACACTACTTTCATTTAGCCTTTATTTTTTCTGCATTCATATCTCATCCTTCTTGCTCTAGTAGTACTTGTGGCTGTTGGTAGAGGGAGGAGGACATTTTGAACAGAAGCTTCAACTTCTGGCTGATTTTACAGTGGCTTTTTTGCAGCACATATTGTTACTTGTTGTAGGACTGAAATTTATCCCTGCATGAATGGTGGACTGCATTTCCATTTTACTGCTCCTTTGGTTCCTTGTCAGTAGCTGATGACTAGAATTCCTTCACAGAAATATTGGTGCAGTGGTTTGTGCATGTGATGATGCCTTGGGTTTTTGGTGCTTGGAGGAGAAGAGAGCTTTAGGCTATGGGAAGCTTGGCTGCTGATAAAAGCTGTTACCAACAGAGATGCATGAGTCTCCAAGCAGTGTCAAAAACAGTTCTACATATTTTTGGCTGTAGTTATATTGTTTAGAATATTTAATTTTTTCTGATATGATGCTATTGGTACATCAGAGGTATTTGGAATGTGGAGAAGAAAGAAGAAGGATATAAACAGAACTGGGAAGAGAAAGGGAAAAGAAAACAAAGGGTGGAAAACTACAAAGCAGAAGAGAAAGAAAAAACAAATGTATGAGGAATGTGGAACATAAAGAAGGATTTATCTCATTTGTTATGTATAGGAAAGGGAAAAATGAAATTAACAAACTCAAAGTTTTCAGTTTATTCATGAAAACTAGTTATAGTAGGTTGCAGCTAAACAGATTACATGCTGTCTGAAGAGCTTTTATTTGTGCACATGATTACACATGCATTTAGGTAGATTTGGTTCTGTAACATGTTAGGTTAATTTTTCAAATTCTTGTATGCATATTGACTGTAAGTTGTACTGTCTTATATCTTTCTTTGCGATGATGATTTGCGCTTTAAAAAATCTTTAAAATTAGGAAACTTCTTTTTTTTAAAAAAAAAATCCACACTTTTGTCAGTCTGGGCAACCTACTGTGTTTTTAATTGACCATGAAATGAAAATAGATTTGTTTATGCAGTTTGTTGGTGTTATCTGACCTGTCAATACTGGCAAAACTGCACTGGGGAGAAGTTTGAGGCTAATGTGTTGCTCTTCTTTTCTTTTTGACAATCTTCAGAAGCCTTTGAGTTTATAACTTAAAAACTAAAGCAAACAAACCCCACATGGTGAGTTAAAAAAAATATAACCTGATGCTTTATCCTTTACCCAAGCTGGCTGATTGCACAAAGCAAATAACTGGTCTTTCAAAATAGTCCAGTAGATCTGTGTATGGGATTATTTGGATTGTCATTGTCATGACAGAAGTCATTTTATATATATATATATATATATATATATTTATATTTATATATATATTTATATATTTATATATATTTATGTATATGAATTACATATTACTGAACTTAAGCTATTATATTCTTATACATATTTTAGCGAATTTCAATGTGCATGTACGTTACTAAAACTGAATTTTATGCAGCTGTGAAAGGTCTGTGTATATATATTGTATATGTTTGTGTTCTTCAGGCAGATATGGGAAAATGCTTCAGTCTTGCACACTGTCACTTCATCAGTGAAAATATTTCAATGGTGTATGTAAGTTCAGTGATTGAAACACGATTTTGGATCTTATACAGATGATTGTACAATTTACTTACTTGGTGTTTCTTGGGTTTTTTTTGCGTTGGGCAAATGTGTGATTGGACAGGTGCTCTTGCATTGGTTTTGCATATAGCCTCTTATGGGTACATTTATATGGAATGAATTATTTAAAAATTCTGTCTTTTGCAGAAAATGCCCTCTATATTATGATTAAATTATCTTTTGACTTTAAATATTTATTAAGTATGTAGTGGAATTTCAGTGGTTAATTGGTTTTGCTGCAAATGTGTAACATAATGTAGTTTAAGGCTGGGTGGAACTATTAGCTCGTGATCTCCTCTGATCTCTGGGGCACAGATCAAGAATTATTGCTGAATGAAGAACAAGTAACACTGCACCTATAAGCATCAGGAGAGGAGTGCTCAGGAGTTGCAGTGTGTAAAATCAGATGACACTAATTCCCTTTTGAATATACACTGGCACTGTGGCTAACTATTTGAAAAACACAGTATTATCTTGCTTTTAGGATTTGTGTATGAATAAATGTACGTGATCCGGGTTAAGGTGTGAACGTGCATTGTACTGGCAGTTCTGTACCAGCTGTGGTACAGAAGAGCTGTAGAGAGGGCTCTGGAAGGGCTGTGTGTGTGAAATAGCAGCATGAGCCAGCAGTGCTGGCAAAGCAGAGCAGGCAGCCCAGCTGGGAGGTATTCCAACTGCACTAGCAAAAGTATCTACGCAATCTTTATGATGCCTTATGCTGTAAATTCCTTCTCCTGGGATTTTTTTTCTCTGTCTGCTTATCTTATGTCATATTTTAAATGGAATTCAGGTTCTGACTTCATTATGCTGTGTGTTTATTACGCTCCATTTCACTTTTATTGTCTACTGCAGGAGATTTGAGAAAATCTTTTGAGTTGGTCAAAAGATGATGATTATTTGAAAAGATTTCCCCTTCCTCCTCAGCATCTGTTACAGAGTGGCTTGCAGTAGCTGTTCCTGATGCTGGCATCTTACAAACTTGAAGAAACAACAATAAAAACCCAAGAGACAGTGTGGAAGACGTACACACAGAGACAAGAATTTGTTGCTGTTGGTGCGAATTACATTGCCACAGCTGTTCCAAGTTAGATGAGCATGCATAAATGTGACAGCTATTGGGACTGTTAATTTTTTTCTACTTTTTTAATGTTTAACCTTCAGTGATTCTTTTCCCCTCTTCGTGGTATTCCACAGTCCAGTTCTCATTTCCTGAATTCAAGTGCTGCTGCTCAGGGCTGTAATAGGCACTCTTGTGCTGATGTATTCTCACTTTGCACCAAGACATTTCAGAAGAATGAATTAGTGAGTAAAACAGAAGCAAGGCAGTGTTCTTTATTTCCTTTTTCAGAATATCTCAAAACAAGCATATTAACCACACCACATTATCTAGCTCCCTTTGAAGCTTATGACTCAGTTGTTAATAGAGCCCAGACTTTTAGCCCCTGTGCTGTTTGTGGCGTAATACAGAATCACAGAATGTGCTGAGTTGGAAGGGGACCACAAACATCATCAGGTCCAATTCATACTGTTATGAGTGTTTATTTTTAATAGAGTCAATAACACTCACCCCCCTTTTTATTTTGAGTTCTCAGACTCTTTGAAAATTTTTGTTAATTAGATCTCCCATAATTTCCTCTCATGAAGTTGCTGCTTCACGGACATTTTGCTTGTTGTGTGTGTCACTCCTGGTGAAGAAAGCTTCTAAAATTGGAATATTTCTTCATTGTTTTCTTTTCAAGTTATGCTGGATGCAGTAGGAAAACCAGATGCTCTCTCGGGGTGATGTGGGTGAAATAGAATCCCTTTAGGGACTACTATAAATTCTGGTTTCTAATGTAACAGCTTTTAATTATATTGATTTAGCTAATACTTGCAATTAAAGTTCTGCTTCCTGAGCATTTCTTAATAATAAGAAGATAATAATCTAAGAAGAGAATGATGATGTCTTGGTGCTTTTCCAATTTTCAGATGTTTTGGTCATATTGTTATAGTCTAGTCAAAATTCTGTATGCATGAGCAAAATGTTTATGAATTAATAGTAAAACCTTTGAATAAACAAAACTTCATTGCTACTTGCCAGTGTGTTCATTGTGAGCTCCTAATTCATTCTAATAATAAGATTATCAAGGTTAATTTGTAAATATTTCCACCTTTTAATAAATAGATCAATAAATGATCTTATTTACAGCTAGAGATATTTTAATATTTTTTAATATTGTTGCAAGGGTACATGTATAAAAACACATATTAGGTAAAAAGTGTAGTGATGTCACATGATTTAAGGTTAAAAAATACTTAGCATGTGTGCCAAGCTGAAAAGACGTGCTTATTCTCTTCACACTCGTCATCTGTCGGCATCTTTCAGCAGATCCCAGAGCACATGACAAAGGAAGATAAGTTTCCTCATTTTATGGAGGAAATGTGGATCATCTGCCTTGTTGATTAATGCAACACTTTTTGGGTTTTTTGTTTTTAATATGTCATAACAACTATGAATGCCTCAAAAGCACTTGAAGGCTGTCAGTCATGGTGAAACAGGATTTCATTGTCTTCTGCAAGCATTCTGGTAAAATGCCTCTTTATGTGATTGGATATGGCCCTTTTATAGAATTTTTTCTTTTCCTTAACCAATGCAGAGATTACATGAACTGAAGGAAAGGGAAGTTAAGGTATTTGAGCTGGATGAATCTCCATGGATGTAAAATTTGGTTTCTAAATGAGTTTACGGCAACATAAATGTGAATATGCGCATACTTCTGTCTCTCTCAAAAATTAAACACAGGTGTTTACAGTAGTTTTATCTTTTACACTTATGTCCATTCATCAAGCATATTCTGTTTAGGGGAAGCTTATGCAATGTAAATTTCCTGAAAACAAATTTTATTTGAAATTTGTAGAAGTTTTAAAAATCCACTCAAATACTGCACAGTATAGATTAGCATGCTTATCTGGTATGTGTAGATTGTACTGATCTGGAGAGAGAGCAGAAAAAATTAGCTTAATTTTTTGTTTTAATTAAACAAGACTGATATCAGTTATGAAGATTCTTGTGCAGATAATCTTCTGCTTAAGTATATTTTTACCAGTCTCATTTAAACTATCATGTTTCAATATCACTGTCTTGTAATGCAACTACTGTGACGTACTAATTTGCCACTAATTTTTTATTAACATAATTACAGGAAATTCTAATAAAATCACTTAGGCTAACATTAATTTGCTATGGCTTTGGTATTCTGTGTTGGAGTATAGAATGTTGTGCTTTCTTTCTGATACACAGTCTTGCTGAGAATTTGTTTTCTGTTTTTCAAAAACTGTGTACAGAGAAACCCAGCTACTTCTTTAGAAAAAAGTTCTGGGAAAGTTTGTGAAACTTCTCACAGCTGGTCTTAATTATAATTGGGTAATATGTGGAGACTTCTGTGCTAGACTTGTAGATTGTTTTTGCAAAGTTTTATTCCTGATTTGCTTCAGAATAAAATCTGTTATTTTTACTGTTTGTCAGTTTCAGCCAGGAAAAAGCGGTAACAAACCTCTGCATTCTCTGTTCATTTATTTTTCTGCGGGAAAGTCTTGTAAATTCTTCCCATTAGGAGTACTTCCATTGAGTTAAAGACAGACAGACATAGGAGTTCCCTAAAACTACCCCAAGTTGGGAATACCTGCAATGCAGTTAACCTAGATAAAGCATGATGGTGTGCAGTGAAACTGGTTATGAAACAGTTTTGATGCAACTGGTTTGGGGTTTGTTTTTCTTTCCTGAACACTGGGCACATAGCCTGTAGGAAGTTGCTGCACTTTCTAAAGACAATGTCATAAATGTTCTAAAAGCTAGAAAATATATGGCCTTTTTACGGTGTGGACTTTTACATTATTTTATGGGAAGTTTTCATAACAAAAGAAGATTTCTTTTTTTTTTTTTTTTTTTTTGTTTAATCTGCAGCAGCCTTAATGGAGAAGCAGCTTAATTATTGATAATTTACCAGGGTGGTACACTGGCTAGATTTCAACCATGTAAATCTGCTGCTGCCTTAGCAACAGCTACAGTGTATCATTTAGTGCTTAGGCTGTTTGTGAACTGTACAATATTATAATTATAGAAAGAAACGTACAGATGTTGAATATGAGTGGTTTGTTGAATTTTTAGGAGGGATACACATGATGGGTGTATGTGCATCTAGCTCCCAAGTTACTTTTCCCCCAGTGGTGTCTGTAGGGTAAAGGAGTAATTGATGATTGTTTAGGGATACTGTACTGCAACACAGAAGAAAGGAGCACAGGAGAAGATAGAAAGCAAGGAAGCTGTTACCATTAATTGTGAGAAGCAGGACAGTACTTCAGAATCAAAGGAGCATCATGGCCAGTCCTGTGTAAGCAGAGCAGTAGATGCATTTGGCCCAGGAGAAGCCTACAAGCAGATAAGGGGTGAGGTTGACAAGGCGGAGAACAAACAGATCAGAACAGCATTACTAGAACAATTTGTAAAAAAAGTGCATCTAGATCAGATTCTGATTAGCTTTAGCACTATTTATTTATAATGTAGCAGACACCTCTGTCAGGCAGTAACTGTAAAATTTCAAGTATGTCAAGAAGGATGATATTAAATGACTGATTCTTTATATTGGTTTACAAAGACACGTTTTGCCTTTGTGCTCTGTACTTGATTACTGTGTGTGAAATCTTCTATTACACCATGCAGTGTTTTTAATGATGCTGAATACTTATGATACAGTGTGGAACAAATGTACAGAACTTTGTGAAGCCACCTGAGGAGGAACATTGAAGGTTATTCACTCTCCAGCACTACCTTTCTTTTCCATCTCCATCTGAATGAAGGAGTTTGCTGTTAAAATTGATTGTACTTACTGTGCAGTTACTTTACCACTTTTTTCCCAAAAGAATAGAATTTTGCTAACAAGCAAGCTCCTCAGCAGATCAGCATTTCTGGCGAAGAGTAACAAGAAACTTGAAATATACTGAATGTGTCGAAGAAGTCTCAAAATATTTACTTATGTGTCAATTCATCTAAGTCGTCGCTTGAGCTTCTTTTGGGGGGTAAAATGACATATTATTAGTTGTATTTTTTTCCCTTCAAAAGATAGTAATTTAGTGCACTATTGTACTGAAATGTACATTGTATAGGGAAAAATGGGTTAGAACAGAGGCATGAGCTAGAAAGGAAAAAGAATGATGTTTTTAATGCCAAATTGTTTTTAGATGTTTCTAAAGTGTTGATGTAAAAGAAAAGCAGCAACTATTAAGGTACTCCTTTTAATGTGCTGCTGCAGCCATAATGTGTTCAGCCGTGCTTTAGGACTGCTTTAAGCACGACCAAGACATCTGTAGAGACTTGACATGGCAGAAAAGCATACAAGTAATATAAAGGCTGTACTGTGCCCATTTCCTTAAGCAGTACAGAGCAGAAAAGGGAATTTATTATTTAAATGTTTATGAAAAGAACAAGAAGTTTTAATGTGTGAATGTGCCGAAAAAAGAAGAAAGCCTAATTGAATGGTGCAGAAAGCTGCAGCTTTCAAAGCTAGTGGTGGCTTTTTCTTACTGCTTAAATTAGGCTAGGAAGAAGGCTTTCTTTTCCATTAAATAGCATAATTAGCTTTACAGTAACTGTCTGAGTGTCTTCAAGTCTCCTGTTTGTTTTCATGACCTCCTTGTTTACTTGCAGGAAGTATTAATAAAGTTAATAAGGGGCTTTGCTCGCGAAGATGTGTGTGGGACGTGGGACACCCACTAGAAAGTGGGGTATGATAAGTGATGCATGGTATGAGAAATCGTTTGGGAATTTTGTTTTTGACTTCTAGTGTAAGCATTGAAGTTTTAAGTTTCTGACTTTTGGGTTTAGCTTTTCCTGTCATTAGTTGTCTCATGTTAATTAGATCTTCGATTCACCCTCCTTTTGCCTTGTCATAAAACTCCTCTGACAGGGTACAACTGTTACTAACTGTATAGATTATTTTGGATGTATCTGTTGTACTATATGTAAATGATACATCTGCTGTTCTGTATATTAAATCGGAATCCATGAAATTTAATGAGAGACCTGGATTTAGCCTTTGGTCTCTAATGCCTCATGAATTGCTCACAGCCTTCCTTTTAAATTTATGAATTCCTTTGTCTGTTTAAATATACTTCTCAGTTTAATATTAGCCCTCGTTTTGTCTCCAGACAAGAATCCAGTACAAATAAACTCCTGTGAAAGGTTGTCTGCTTTTTGGGGATAATTTTTTACCCCAAATTGAAAGAGAAATATTAATTGTGTTAGTACACTTTCTCCTCATGGAATGTGTGTGTTTATTTTCATTCAGTCATTATTCTCTATATGTAATGGTTCATCTTTGTTCATAAAGAAGGATTAGACAGTGACTGAGTGGGTGAGAACACTGTACAGCACTAAGTAACAGTGTTGGTCTCTTTGAAAAATTTTGAAGTACTTTGATTCCTGAATTAAACCTGACCAAAGGCTTGAAATTTTCATTTTAATGCATTCCAGAGTGTATCTAAGAAGCTTTCTTCGATAGTCTAGTGTTTGATTAACATGCATATTACTAACCCCAAAGAAAGCTTATGTTAATCTGTGTATGTTCTAAAACTAGAGTAGTTTCACAGATCAATTTTGTTTCTTTTAATTGAAGAGAAAAGCAGTGATTGGCAGACTGAATGGAATAACAACTGTTCTGGTTTACCTGAAAATTCTAACTTGAAAAAAAATTCTCAAACTCATTGCATTATTAAAGTTACCTCTGCAAAATCTCTAGTGTGTGTTATAGAAAATAGAGTTGTTTGCCATCCAGCTCTACAACCCTTATTAAGCTTTTTCCATTCTGTTTAGGCAATAGCTCTGAAATACAGAAGAGATTGCATTAAATCCTTGGCTGGCAATTTTGTGTGGGATTGAGTATTGAAATGCAGCAAAGCAAATAATGAAGGCATATGTTTACCTATAATTCTTTTTACCTTGGGAGAAGGATTAAATAGGAACAGTTTGGTTGTTGTCAAATTCTTAACAGTTGCTTTCAAGCATGAAACAGTCCCCTGGCTCTCAGAGGATTTACTTAGCAGTTTGAATAGAGAGGTCTTTACTGCTAATGGAACTGAGATGGCAGGCTTAAGCAATGGGGTGCTTTATAGCCTCTTCTGCCACTTGAGAAGATGTAACATCAAATAGCTGAAATCGTCTTGGTCTCCATTGGTGTTTGGGAAGTTGCACGAAGGCTGATGAATAAATAATTCAGAGTTGTATGAACGTCTTGATGCCAGAGCGTTGCAAGTATCTAAAAGCTTGATTCACAGAAGGTTTAGTACCAGGAGACATTCTGTAGCTTCTGTGTTAGCTTTGCCCCAGGGAACACTTACTGAAGTTTCCAAAAAAAAAGAGAGAAAATAAAGAAACAAAATCTCCTGGGATTGTTTGAGGTTTGTAGAGAAGTATTTAAGATTCTAAAATATTCTTCATAAAAAGGGATAAGTTGTATTTGGGAGGATGGCTTGCAATTATTGGAACTATTTTGTAGTTGAGGTTTCTTATCAGTTGAAATGTTTGCCGTTAAATTCCTTTGCTATGCGATGATTTTTTGATTTTTTTTCTTTCCTCCAAGTGAAACAACATTATTTAGGATTCCAATTTTAAAAAGTACAAAAGCTTTCCCTCCGATATTCCCATCTCCTCTTTAAATTTCCTATTAAACCTGCTAATGAGATATCTAGTATTTAGAAGCTTTACTACAGGGATCAAACTGTAATGAGAGAAACTATTCTGGTTGAATTCGCGCAAACTTGGGATAATTTTCTGTGCTTTAAAAAGGTTCTTGCCTATTCAGTTAATCTAATTTCTTCACATGCTAATTGCTGTGTTGGTACAGAACTCTTAAATTTCAGCTTCTCTAATTTTTCCTCTGAAAGCTATAAAGTCTGTGCTGTGACTCATCTGTAAGAAGGTCCAATAACAATTCAATTAATTTATAGATTTGTAAATTTTTATTTTCTCTGTTGCCTACACAGGCTTTCCCATTACATTTTACACTGTTTTTTGGACCTGTATGTGGAAAGGTATTTTCTGATGGCTAGAGAATACAAATCCTGGGGTATGGATTTTAGTGTTAAATTACTGTCACTTAGATAATTTAAATGAAAACCCATTTCTAATTTGAGTTTGTTTACACTTTGAAGTTCTGCTCTGTTGTGTTTCATTATGCTTTTTTTTGCTAGATGAAGAAATTACCTATTATCAGAAGTCTTATTGTTTTAATTCTTTAGAAAGTGAGTAAATTGCCTCTGAAACCTTCTAGAATAAGTAGCTATTTGGACTTCATGGATCTTGTATAAAATGGCAGGTTTTCCAGAGCTTCATTAATGCTTGTGTTCCTTCTAACAGTTTTTCAGTTGATTCTGCCCAGAATTGTCTGTTGTACACTGAAGTCTGCTAAGTTATCTAGCAAAACCAAAAAGTGATAGTGTATTCTAATGATGAGTATTTTGATTATAGTATCAGCTTTAGAAGGTTTTTGACCTTGGCTTCATGTTTTTAATCCTTTAGGTTATCATTTCCCTCCCCTTCATCCCTTAAAAGTTAGCATCCCAAGACTTCAGAAGCTGAAGTTTATGTCTGACAAAAAAGCTCAACTATTATGACTACAGGTGATAAAATCCTGAAAGCCTGTACTTGTACCTGTATTTGCCCCTGATCCCCTCAGATAACTGACAAATATTCTCTCAGCTAATATATTGCTTTTAGTCTCCAGTGGAGCCAGAACCCCTCTGATTAGATTCCCTTGTAGTAAAAGGAACAGCCACTCTCATCTGATCTTGCCTTGTTGTTTTCTGCAAAAATTAGTCTGTGGAATTTAATGACAAATGGGAAGTATCATGAAGTCTGCTGCCAGGATAAGAAGGTACTGCTGTGCTGAGCAGAACTTGCTTCCAAGCAGGCTGAAACCAAAGTAGAATGTAGCAGTTGAAAACATTTTGCTTATTTCTAAGAATGAGCCATATCAACAAGGGGCACCCCAAAGAAAAGTGTAAATCTTCCTCAAAAGGCTTTCAGGTAGTGTCTGAAATGTCCATCTGGACATGTGCTCTCTGCTTAAGTGTTCTTACGGTAGGTGAATTCACAGTTCCCATGGGAGAATGGTAAAATGATGTCCATCTCCAACTGCCTTTGAAAGCTGTGTGGTGTCTTTTAGTCTTTTAGTCTTTTAGTCATTCACCTGACTCTTATTTTTTCCTTTTTTTTTTTTTGGTTTTTTTTCGTCAGGGCTTCCTTTGGTGGACAATCCATTTAGTGACCTCTTGCTGTAGAAGTAAGGGCACTTTTGTTCGAGTCAGCAGTCCTTGGCCTGAGATATTGTTACATTTACTTGCCTTTTAAAAAGGAGCATCTCTCCAGGGACTTCGTTAACTAAACTCTGAAATGCTCTTGGAACCTAAAGACTGGTCACCTCCTGTTATCCAGGGAGTAGTGTACTTACAATTCTGCTCATGTGTTCAGGGCATAGCCAGCTTTTAGAAGCTTCTCTTCCCATTTAAAGGAAAGTCAATGCTATTTTCCAGGTCAAGCACTCTTTCCTCAGCTGTGAAGTGAGGCACAAGACTTCTGAAGTCAGGAATATGAAATGGGACAGGTTCATTCTCCTTGAATCTTTTGAGAACCCATGCAGTAAGGCATTTTGTAGCTATTTGCTAGTATCACTGCAAAGTGTTTGGGATGAATTCCTTGTGGATTAGAGATTGGGTGAATCGTAGTCAGCCAGAAACTAGAGAGTATTTGCTCAGGTGGCCGATTGTGACCTCTGAGCTCATAGGCAAGACACAATTCCAGTAGTTCAGTTGCACAGACTTGCAGAGGGATGAACAATCAAATATTACTGGCACTGATGAAATCACTGGATTAACATTGAGAAGATGTTGGCAAAAAGAGAATGTTTTAGCTGCCGTGAGAGTGCATGCATGGCAGAGGATTTATTTTCTTAAAGAAATGCAAACTTATGAAATCGAAGTCTTACAAGAACAGTGCTCTGTCCACTTATTAGATTGGGCAATTTAGGGAACTGATCAATCCAAGCCCCTGATGTTCAGTATCTCCCTCTCCACAGTGTAGTTGTAAAAGAAGAAAGGAGAAATCTGAAATCCTGTGGTGACATTCCAGCTGTATATACAGATGTCATTGGGGTGTGGGTTGGTCTTACACACACATCATATCAAATGACAGTGTTGAAAGGAACTCAGTTAATTCAAATATAATAGCTTTTTTGATAAATTAGATAGGTGTATTATACAGTGTTAAATAATTTACAAAAGAGTATTAATTAAAACAACCTAATTGTTCCTTATTCTGGAAATATAAAATGTTAGTATTGCAGGTTAGTGTGCATGCTCTGGCAAATACTGGGCTCCATGAGACTCTCTGTGTCTCTAAAATACAATAATGGAATTCCAATATCTACCAGTATTAACCAATTTCTATGAAAGCTTTGTTGAGGTGGTTTTAAGGCAGACTGAGTCAGTGTGGTGGAGCTTTTTTCATAAAAAATCTGCACTTAATGGCTCTCTCACCCAGAAGTCTTCCAGAAATCTTACGCATTATGATTGTGTAACAGGAAATTTTGAGCTCAGGGTCAACCCACGCTAAGAGGGAACCCAGCTTGATGAGTTCATAGCTCTCCTTTTGTTGGTGTTGTCAGTTTATAGTCTTATTAGTGCTGGATTTGAGGAATAAATGTTCACTTTTGAGAGAACCCAGCCTTCCTTGTGTTGCGCTATTGTTTCTGCTGATATTTTGCATGCATTTATCAGTTACTTTGTTTAAAGACTTTAAGAGAAGAACATTTCAAGTTTGTCCTTTATTTGTGATTTCTGTACATTGGTGTTAGTTGGCTTTCTGGCTGTCTGTGCCCAGCATTTTAAAATTACTGTAATAAATTTTTATCTTAAAATTAGGATCATATTCCCACACCCTCAAGTAATATTATAAAATAAAAGGTCCACTGTGGTAATGCTGAAGTAATGTAATGGATAATAACAGTGTTTAGAAACTTGGAAGTGGGTGCTGCTTTCTCATACCCCTAATCAAATAGATATTACTACAAAATTTTTGCTGCAAGACCAGTGAATTTTTATACCTCTTTGCCTTTGAAACTGCTGGTGATTTGATAAAAATGTATATTACTCTGTTTTAGCAAAGCAGAAATTTGTGTATATATCATGGCACATACTTACTTAGTGGTGGGTTTCTGTACAGCACAGTCAGGGGCTTATGCAATGTTGGAAGCTGCTAGAGTTCATAAAAAATTCCAGAGGTTGCTAATTATAGTTCTGGCAGCTAAATATTTTTAACCTCAAGGGTTGCCCCTTCTTATAGCTTTTAGTTGTTCTGTGTTTTGTTGTGTAATAGTATCCACAAATCTTGTTTCTGAATCCTGATTTGGGGCTTTACTGAAATTTTAGTAGTCTTTATCCTTTCATGGAGATCTTGTAGAAATTGTTTTTTTTATTAAGAAAACCAGCACAGTTTGCTGTGGTGAGAAGTTGATTTTACTAGGCAAGAACTTTCTCTGTGTTCCAGACCTGAGAATAATTTGACACTGAAAAGTATTGTTGAACAAAACCAGAAAGGGTAAAAGATTGTTAATTGCCTGTTAAAAGGCCAGTTTCCTTCTTTTGTTTCCCTTTCCTTTTAAAGGAAGCTAATCTGGTTTGGGGGTTATGGAAATTTTTACGTGATGTGTAGATTATAATACCAGAAAGGGATTGGGGTGGGAGTTTGTGGGTTGGTTGGTCTGTCTGCCTCATGGTCTAGGCTGTAGCAACTTCCACAGTTAAGTCATCCTTGAACCCCAGCATTTAATGTCCAGCCAGTGCAAGTTTGTTTCTTTTGCCCCATGGCTCTATAAAGAACCTACAGTTGTTTAATTGTCTGGGTTTTGTTTGGGTTGGTGTCTTTGTTTATAAACACTTCTGTTGTTGATATTTGCTGTCCTTCCTTCCTGCCGTAGAGGTCCTTCTTCTCCATACTCATTCTTTCCAAGTGCAAGTTTTTCTATGTGTTTGTCAGAGTGATTATATACTAGGGTCTGACTTAATGAACGTTGCTGAGGTTGCTGAGTAATGCTCTTTATTGCTTAGTTTCTTCCTCAGTCCTTTCATCATCTTCAAACTCACTTTGGGGATGGTGCAGCTTTCTGAAAGGTTGTTCAGAGTGTCCTATAGAATATTTTTGTTAAGACCTCCCACTGCACACTTAATTAGTGTTTTGTGGGGTTTTTTTTCCAGATAATTACTTTTGTCTTTGAATAGATTTTAGTCATAGTAACAAATTTAATTTTAAAATGAATTATTCTGATTTTTCTGTTACATTATTGTAAAGTCCTCATGAAAAAAATATATCAAAACTTACAGTTTGATAAATTTGCTTTCAAGCACATGCTTCAGGTTTTTTAAGGTAATATCCATAAATTGGTGTTAATTTACGGTAGTTTGATATAATTGAACTTTGTAGCAGCTGTTCTCTCACTGGGGATTGTTTCAGGATCCAGGGTGAGTTCAATAGGTTTCTTGTTCTTGTCTTTTATTTTTTTTTTTTTTGTGTGTCATTCCAGCTATTCCAGCTTTATCTACTGATTACAGCTTTATTTCCTGAAATTTGTTAGTATTTCAAGACTTCAGTTCTTGCGTGGTTATTTCCTGAATACTACGCATGAACTTCAGAAATTGCTGAAGACATCTTTCTTGGAAAATCTAAACTATGTGATCTTAGTAGACCTGCTTGTGACATGTTAATCATTGTTTAACATCCTCATTTAATGAGAAAATAATATATTTTTTTCATTCTATGAGAAGAATATAACCTCTGTCTTTTGACACAGGTAACATCTGCAGCCTTGGATGCTTTTCTTAGCATTTTGAATAAATGGAGGCTAAAGCAAGTAAGCTACAGCTTTGTTTAGAGAACTGTGTAACTTGACAGGATTTTCTGGGTTGAGTTTCTCAGCCCTAGTAAATGATCCAGAGCAGACAGTAACTTCACCAGGTTCATCAGGTTGTGCTTCTTCCTTAGTATTATAGCTGGGCAGTTTTAGCCAACTTCCTCTGGAATTTGACCAGGGGAGTGCATTGGAAGCCAATGAAGGTGCATGGGATTTTACACTGTGTGATTAATACTGATATAACTGCAGTGAAAACTGGCTGGTAATCTTCCACCCTACTGTCACAAAGTGTGCTATCTGAACACAAAGGTCAGGAAATCCCAAGCATAATCAGGAATCGCTTATTTTGGCTGTACACACTTTTTATCTGAGCCTTGAGTCAGAAACAAAAGCTTTAGCTTTGCCAGATCTGCAGCGTATTGTCCTGAGCGCTGCAGATTATGTGACTGCTCTCTGCTTCTTGCTCTGTCAGCCCCTCTTTGCAACACTGGAACCTCCTTCTCCACATTTAACAGCTGTTAAAAAACTCAGAGGAAGAGGTAATTAGTTCCTGCTAGTTGTGTGAAAATTTGTGACGGAGTAAAGGAGCAGGGTTGAGTTGGTGTGTGCCTGGGGAGCAGTTGCTGCCGTGCTTGGCTGGATCCTGGCTGGCTGCTTGCCCACCTGGAGCCATCACTGCAGGGTTCTGTGTCACACCTAGCGGGAGGCAGGGGGGAACAGCAGCGGTAATGAGGGGAACATGAGCACCCTCCTTGTGGAATTTGTGATGAGATATGACAATTTGTGGCAGGAAATCCTGAGCTATTTCCTAGACCTTATATGTGTTCCATTGTGAAAGAAGCCAAAGTGCTGATTTTTCTTCCTTTAACATTGATGATACTTAAATATACAGGTTAAAATTCACTTTAAAGTGGTGTGCAGTGGGGAGGGCTTGTGAGAAAGATATTTCATCTCTTCATTGCCGTATTTTCTTTCAAGGCTGTTTCTTAGTGTATTTAACATTCTGCTGTGTCCTCAGGACAGTTCTTAAGCTTCTGAATGTTAACATTACAGAATTAATTATTACTTTTATTTGGATTTGATGAAGATTATGTTTTGCAGCATTTAAGGTCAGTAGCCTGAGGTTGTAAGTTGAAGAATATGATTAGCTGGTTGGTCTGCCACTGCTTTTGTGGTCTTGGCTTAAAAACACATAGGGAATCTGCATGACAAAGCATGGATTATGTAGTTCCATGGTAGTTAAAAACCTACTCAAATAGACTGGTAGAGGATAAAAGAAGAATAATTATGAGGGCTGCTTGCATTCCTGTCAAATTGCATTTCTTTCTAAGAGTGCTACTTTTAGTGAGGTTGCTTCTCTTTCACCCTGAAAGATGGAAAAGCTGAAAACTGAGGTCTGTACTTTTTTGTTATGAATAGAATTAATTTGTTATTAGACAGGAGTGGCAAGGGTCAGCTAGACTTATTTCCAGAATGCTGTTGTTCAGAAGTTAAGATAGGCAAGATAAGACAGTTGAAATAAAATACTATGCCAGAATATCTACCTGACTGGCTGCTGAAGTATACTTTTAACCTAGTGTACAAAGGAAAAATATTATATTGGCAGTGGTTTCAGGAAAGCTACAGGTCTTCCTGATCTGCTTGTTCCTTATTAGCCGTCCTTGCCTTGGAATATTGTGAGAGAACTGGAACGTTTTGTGTCCTTTTGTGAAGGTCAGTGTTGTGTAGTTTTGCGGAATCAACCAATTTCAGAGTTAGGCATCCCCTGCTGAAAAGCCCTGCAAGATTATAATGCAACAAGAAAAGTGTTTTCCTAAGTAGCTGACTCAAAATTAATTTCGGTGCTGCTAATCCCTACACCTCCATCCCTCTTCCCCTAACAAATAACTCACTGAGCCCTTGGCAATCAGCTGCCGCAGAGGGAAAATCAGAGGCGATCTGAGTCAACAGATGTGTCACTCTGTGGTCTGTGTAACACTGTGGTTTTTACAAGAGCTGCAGTGTAGCATGGAGAACGAGGCATGAGAATAGAGCATGTGAATGAGGGTCTGGCTGTGAGAGCATCACTCTCAAAGGTGACAAAGAACAGGGGAAGGAGGTCAATGCATATTGGATGTAATGACCTTGATAAGAATGCCAGTTGTGCAAGTGTTGTTTAACATGTGCTGCTGTTATAAATACACTTTTGTTGTTGTTACAGAAGCAAATGCACTATCTTTAAGAAAAGCTCAAGAAGAAAGTAAAAAATAATTGAAGGCTGCCTTCCAAAGGCAGCTAGAAAAGAAAGGAGAAATCCAGCAAGGAACCAATAATTAAAGGCACTTATTGGGGGCACTAAGCCATATTCATTAATAAACCTACGTCAACAAAGTAATCAGCAGATTAAAGTCGGTATAATGAAAACATTAGGATTGCAATGCTAATATAAAGAACTAAATTAAGCAGAGGAGACACTATTATTGTCTCTGAAGATTCACTCTGTGTATATGTCCTCAAAATTAAATTGAAATTTTAAATAATTAAATAGCTTTTAGTGGCCTAGAGGGATAAAAAAAGCCCAAAACGGTTTCATCTACATATCTTGTGGTTCAGTTTTGCTGAATAATACTGGGTTGGTTGTATTCCAGTCACAAACTTTTAAAATCAAAATGTAACCATTATAGTCAGGAGTAGATATAATACCACAAGTAATTAGTCTGAATATTAGTAGGTGATGTGTTTGCTCTGACAGGGCTGTAGTAAAAGAAGAAGAAGAAATAATATCTTTTAGGTAGTTCACAGATGGATTCCAAGTACTACATGTTTCCCAGTAGAAAAAGTATCTCTATCATGGTGTGATCTGAAAGAGAATTATAGCAAATAAGGGACATTTTTTTTGTCTTGGAAAAAACCCTTTGAATATCTGATTTTTTCAAAATGACAAATTTGCTATTTTTCAAATGATAATTTGAGTTAAAATTGCTGTTAGTGCTTTATTAGATGGAAAGATTAGCCCAAATGCAGTGAGGCATTAGGAGTGTTCTACTAATTTATCTGTTGAATGAAAAAAAAAGAGATGAGATGAGTTTTTAAAGCAGTAAAATAGATCACCTTATTGAAGTATGACAAGATTTCTGATTTAAGGCCTTTTTTATGGTTCAAATGATATTACACAGCATCCCTTTTCTAGGTTTTTTCCTTCCCTTTTTTTCCCCTGAAGATGTTTATAGGACTGTAAGCTTTACTGCCATCTATCAGCTTCTGCCTACTTAGTCATTCACTGTTGTAATTGTTTATGCCACTATTCCCACAGCAAGAGGCATACAAAATAATTGCTGCTAAAATTGGTTGAAATGTAGTCTGGGAAAGAAGTCCCAGTTCATTGTAAGCATTTATTTAGGTAATTTGTAACAATTGGACATAGGCTAGAAAGTGAATTAGAATATTGCTGAAATTTCTGCATTTTTCTTAATTGCAGAAACTTACATGGGATGAGGTTATCTGTTGATATCTTTGATATACCTAAAATATCTTCAATAAGTTTTTGTTCCTGGCTTTTCATATATTGAAGATACACATCTGTTAAAAGTTCAGTATGGTACAAAGATGAAAGTCCCATTACTTCAAGATTCTAAATGTCATAGATATGGTAAAGAACATCATAATACAATGAAACCACTTACACAGCTTGTAAGCAGCATTTCCAGTCTTTCAGTTTTGTATTCTAGAGACTAGGCCAGGCACATAATGCATGGTTAAACCTGGGAATGGCTCTGGATTCTGGCTCACAGAAGATCTGCTGGAATCACATGCTGAGAGCAGTGGTTGATGCCTCTGAGTTTCTCAGTAACTTGTCTGTGTGGGTTGTGTCTCTCCAGTTCCTCACTGCACTTGTGTGTATTTACAGCCTTGCTGGGATGTTCTGCACCTGCTGGCTCTTGCGCTTCCACTGCAGGAGCTCTGCAGATAGGCCTTAAAGCAAGGGCTTGGTGTCACATCTGTCTACCATGGTTGGCATAGCTACAGCCAAAGGGAACTGGAAAACCTGTTCTGTTTGCTATGATGCATATTTAGAAGTAGTGCTGAATTATCTTGCTCTCTGAAGGAAAATGCATTTTGCTTCTACTTAACAAAATGTGTGTGTTCATCCTGATCTCTGCTGCTGGGGTAGAAAAGCTGCTGGAGTGCAGCAGTCCCTATGACATACTGTTGGTTTGAGCTGCAGCATATGCTGGAGTCTAGTGGCTGTTTTCTAGATACTCTTTTAATACCAGAGCACCAGGGGAATCATTTCAGGTGATTAAAACAAAGGAGAAAGATCCTTTTAAAATTCAAACCCATTTTTCTCTGTAAATTCAACGTACTAGTTCATTGTTGTTGAGTCTTACCTTCAATGATCTTCCATTTTCCAGTAGTCCTTTTTCACTTCCTAACTTGGTTGTGCTTGAAAGTGACAGCCAGAAGTTGTGGGACTCAGTTGTTATTCACCTCTGGCAAAAGATTCCATACTATAATATTGCTGGGAATCTTAATATTTGGAGGCTGCTTCTACTGCATTAGCCACCTCTAAGTGTTGAACTTTTCATGAATATCATTATAAGCATACTAGTGTAACTTCAGGATTCTTTTTCATCTTGTTGTAGTGTGTATTCAGAAATGTAGAGCAGCAAGTCTTTTGGCTCTTTATTTAGAGAAAGGCATCTTAATGTGTTTTTTAATCTTTAGATATAGTCAGACACTGCAATAGATAATTTTAATGGTATTTCATACTGATTTCTAAGATGGATGGAGTTTCATATTTGGCAAACAGTAAAAAAATATGGGAAAGTAATGTGTAAGAGCATGTGAATGGTATTTTAGTAGAGATGTGTACGATAAGAGAAATCGGAATTCCAACACAATTATTTTGTGTGTTGCCTTATTCACCTTCCTGCTAAGGAGTTAAGTTAAAAAATAATTTCTGTGTTTCACTTAGAGCTATGTTCTCCAGAATACTGACAAGAAGCTCCAGTAACTATTTAATATCAGTAAAAGGGGGCAGATCTCTATAATATCACTTTTTCTGGAGTTTTCACACTCAAAATAGATGCTTTTTGAGATAGATGGAAATGCTCTCTCAGGATTTCTGTTGCTGAATTGAAGTTCTTAGGTTCATAGGAATGAGTTTTATGGGCAGTAATCCACTAGTGATGGGGAATAATTTCCACCACTTCTAGTCAGTGTAGCAAACCACAGTAAAGGCACTGATAATGGTTGTGGAATACCCATGCATTAAATGGTATAGTATTTGTGGTTATTTCACTTTGGATGTGTGAAAGCAGTCTTGCAAGTGACGTTAAAATCCAGGTCAGCTCTGTGCCCAGGCTGTGGGAGGCTGGGATAGTGTAGCACAGGCTGCACATGCCCTTGCTTTCTTTGGAAATGCTGCCTCTCGCTGATGCTGCACCATTTGACCTGCAGATGCTGGCAGTTCAAGAGGTTTCTGGCTTTTGGAAGTCCTGACTGCATGGGGTGCTGGAAACTTAGTGTTACATTAGCTTTTCATTAGTTGAAATCTAGGAGGGGATGTCTGTATGTTGAGGTCATTGCATAAAATAATGAGGAATTAGTTGATATGTTTCTTTCATTAATTGCTGGTTATTTGTCTTAACTTAGAAGCAAGACACATAAATGTTACACTTTTCTTTTTTCTTTCTGGTCAACTCTTTACATTTCATCTGTGTTGGCTTGTCCTCCCAAGATCCTGTCTTCTTGTGCAGGCAAAAGAAGGGAAGTTTTCTAAGCATGTTTTCTCATTGTTGTTGAATAGTAATTTAGTTTAGTGCTTTGCCTTTGTCCAGGGGAGGCAGGCTGTCTTTAATGTTCACCATGTTGTAAGGGTTTTTTTCCACTTGTTTCTGTTTCTATTATTTGTGATATTGCAGGTGAACATGCACATCAGTGTTTGGTGGCTCACAGAAAATGTCTGTTTTGTTGTCATTTAGCACAAAGAAAATCTGTTTTATACTGTCCTGTAATCTGTATATTTCCTATATTTCCATCACATTTTGTTTATTTTGATAACTTGGTGAGAGCTCAGTACGCTGATCATCAGCAGTTCAGGTGTGTGTGTATTTTGGGACTTAAAAAAGCACCTCCACTTCCTTCACAGGTATTCACAATGAAACCACACTGTTCACCAGAAAAGCTGTGATTTCTGCTGAATGAAATTGTTTTTTAATGCCAATTTTTATGGCCATAAAAGTAAGGCTAATCAGTGCACTCTTGCAAATGGTACTGCACTTTTTCCTCAGGATCAGGCATGGAGTTTTATAAAGGTTAAGAGTCTTCTCATTTTCCTTAGCCTTTTCCTGAATTAGGCACAGTTTTACAGAAAGTCAGTGTAAAAATATCTCTTTATCTTACTTTTTTGTCAGTGTTTAGTATCTTTGATTGTTGGTTGTACAGCAGCTAAACCAAAGAACGCTTAATAAGGAAAATACTTCGTTGGCACCAAGTGATAAAGCATAGGTGTAGTGATTTTTTGCAACATTCTGTGACTGGTTAATGTATTTCAGAGGAAAACTAGAAAGCCTTTCTCTTTTTTTTTTCCCTTTTTTTTTATTATTATTTTTATTCATGTGGTTGCCTCAGTGCCCTAAATACTCCTGTGTCAGCAATTAGCAGGAGCAGTGTTTCATTAATCCATCAGATCTCTGATGCAGCACATTTTAAGGCCAAGAGATAATAGGGAATCATTTGTTTAAACCTCAGGATTAGCTTCTGATGGATCAGGCTGCAGTGTCATTAACAGCAATGGTGGTAGAACTGTAAACCAAAGCAGTTACACGGTGTGTGGTTGATACTCTTAAAATCAAGCAAAAGCTCTGTTGTCTTGCACTTAGAAGCTGATAAACATTACATAACTCACCTAAACTCAAGGAATACCTGTGTTATTTTCAATAGTGTTTATAGTTTTCTGCTGTATGAAACACTTAATATGTAGCCATAACACATCTGATATCAAATTCTTACTGAAAGAAACTTGGTTTTGTTTTTCATAATACTAATCTAGATGCACTTTACTATTATTATTAATGCAAAAATCCATTGAAACTGTCTGATCCTTATAAAGCACAGTAGTTCTGTTAAACCAGAGGAGTTTTTTTATTCCTTGTAAGCTTTTAGAATGGGGTGTTTCATTTCTGTGCTGTAGCACGAGCCTTTAAAAATGAGAACTCTTCAGAATGCTAACAGTTGATTTAATTTGTAACTTACACAGTATATTGAACTTGCAGATTATTGTGCTCTTATATTATAGAGATAAAAGAGGATTTATAGGTACTTTCTCCTTTTGATTGAATAGTTCTTTCAGAAGAACACTAAGTGCAGTAGTGGCTGAAATGATAAACTTTGCAATCCTGTTTGGCTCCCATGTGGAGACAGGAAGGACAGAGACATCATGTAGGACTGAATGGCAGATAGCATCTTGTCTACAGTATAATCACAATTAGGCTTTGATGAGATCCAGTTCCCCTGTACTGACAATATTAGTTCCATTTTCAAGAAATACTGTGCTGCACAGAGTTGGGGGAGGTTGTCCACTGTGATCAGATAGTTTCTGCCTGCTTTTTCTAATGCTCAGACTATATCTGGCTGCTTCTTGTTACAGGTTGGCCACTGCTTTTGCTTTCAGGTTCACTGGCCTCTTCAGTATATTTTGATTTTTAGGTCAGTTGATTGGCATTCAAACCTCACAGAAAATGAGGAGCTGAGGGCTTCCTCCTTATTCTACTGCCAAAACAGCTTAGCCTCCAGGTCAGTCGTGACCTATATATATATAAAAATCCACTTGCCAAAATGTACTCTTGCCTTAACTTCCAATACTGTGGAAGGGTTGTGGACATTTAATTGAAGGCAGTCCTATCTTGGTCCTTGTTAGGGCCAAACAGATCCCTGCTTGGATGCAGTATAGAGGTGGGTGGGAGAGAAGCAAACATATTTGCTTTCCTTTCTTATTTTGAAATGTATCACCTGATGTGAAGGCAAAACTACCCTGCAAAGCCAAAGCCAAGTGGAATTTTGTGTCTGTTTCAGTTGTTATTCTTAATTGGAAAATAGCAGCAACTGCTTGAAGGTTTTACTCTTAGACTGCATTGCCTGTTGAGTTCATTGACTCACACGGTGGTCCTCTGCACTTCTGAATACTGGGTATAATTGCACTTCTTCTGCAGAAATTGTTATTGACAGGCATGTTACTTTTTAAAGATAGACCTAAAGATATTTCAAATCGGAACCATATTGGAATAAATATGGTAATTAAAAACTTGAACAACATAAAAAACACACAGAACACTTCAAGGTAGATTAATAAAGGCAATTGGCTGTCTGAGATAAGGGAGCTCTGTTCAGCACAGATATATTTATTAATTGTATGCTCATGGTGTAAAAATTGACCATTTATCTGAACTTCTTGCCAGTGGTAACAGATGCCCAAAAAATAATTTCATTGTGAAAATCTTTTTCTTCCGTGCTTTGGGCTAATGGCAACTTTGCAATATCCCTAGAAAATTAGAAATACCTTGTTAATCGTTCATCTGTTGTATACCTGGAGCTCCAGCTGTAGCATCACATGTATTGTACCTGTATGACTTTATTCTCTTTTGAAGAAAAGGGAACTTGCAGATAAATAATGGTCAGTCTACTCTGGGATTGTGTTAGTGCCATGGGTGGCATTTTCTGGTGTATGGGCTGTGGAGTTCTGCACAGAGGAAAGTGACTTCTTAGTGTGCTTTCAGGATCAGCTGTCTAACATGGAGGAGAGACAGATATGGATGGTTATTTCGGTGTTTGCAATATAGGAAAAAAATGAGTATTGTTATTTGGCCATGATGATGTGAAGCACAAAGCAGACTTGGATATAGTTCCTATGTTGCCTTTCTAACTTTGATCTGAAATATTTTGTACCTTAAAACTTTATTTTTGTTATGTGTGGATTTTTTCTTGTCCTTAATGGGAGGTCACAGGAAGAAATAGTGAGTGTAAAGTGGAGTGGATTAGACATGTGCCAGCTATATGTCCAGCTTCTTGGATTCCATATTTTTGAATAACCACCTCCTGTTACTGTTATTATAGATAAAGATTAAAGTATAGTAGTTAAGTTTTCTTCATTCTGCAAAAAGTAGTGATTTTAATCTTTAAACTTGCTGACTTTACCTTCAAATTCATTTTTTCTTGTTGTAATCTCCTTCTGTAATTTCTTCAGGGGGTAATTACAGTCTTCTTTATGTGCAGTGTTTCTGTAGAGCACTCTAGTTTTTTTATTCCACGAGACTTTTCAATCTGGAAGTGATTAGTTTATTGTGCTGAGCTACTTGTCTTCCAGGTTACTCTTTCTGAATGATTCTGGTCTAATTGTGTTTTTTCAGCCCTTTTCTTCTCCAGCTCTCCGTCCCATCTGTTTTGACTTGGTGCAGCACTTGATGGTTAGTGTGCACTACAAAGAGGTGGAAGGAAAAGCAGTGTTCATTCTGCAGATTTTGTGTGAGGGTACTGAGAGCAGACTGTTACAGTCCTCAGGAGCTCTGTCTGTCTGCATGAGTCTGTACAGTGAATTCATCTTCACTGTCACCTTGGGGACCAAGAGGTTTTGGTTTCTCACAGATGCCTACCCCTACCCAAAAGCTGTTCCCTTCCATTCTGTGTTATGGCATTTGCAGAGCAACTCGCAAGAGCCCTGGGGATTTCTCTGACATTAAAAAATAAGGGGAAAAAATGCTACAGAGTGACCTTTTATTAACTAGGACCTTGAGCAACTTATCAGAGCTGCTGGGGTAAAAGCAACACCATGGTGAATTCAAATTTAAAATTGGTGTGGGTGCATTTTCAGTTTTGTGTCTATTAATGTGTTCCCTTATGCACTGGCTGGCTGTAGTTTTCCTAGTAGGAGCCCTTAGCTGCAGCTTTGATGAGACAATCCAGGCTTGGAGACTGGTTGATTGATAATCATTCATTAAAACAAAAGGATAAACATCCCAGCAGAAAATTTTATAATCAGAATCTGCATATACTGGAAAAACCATCAGGATTGTTTTTCACTGGGATGAATAAACAAGCTGCATTTCCTCATTTGGCTATTTAAAAGCCTTTCTTGGCTTTGTTGATTGGCATCTGGGGCCAGGGGTGACAGTCCCTTTTTCATTTAGAAAACCAGGGCTGTCTTGAGAAGAGTGAGTTGCTCTTTCTATGATTATTGGAGTTAAAAGTAAAGATTGAGCAGTTTGTCTTTCACATATATCTTATGGGGCTTTCTCTTCCCTTCAAATTAAATAATTTTTATCATAAGATCATTGCAAATTCACCTTACCTGAGGCAGTCTGACCTGTGGTCAATGATGATCATATGGTTAAGACAGATATATAGTTATGGTGGGAAGAGGGTGAGGGTGAATTACTTTTAAATTTGGGATGTTATTTCTGCACCTGGGAATAAGCCACTAAATAAGAAGCAATCTTATTGTATATATCCAGCAGAACTCTATCTTCAAAGCTATTTGCCTTAAAAAAAAAAAAATTAAATTTGTCTCTGATGGATGGTGAATCAATAATCCCCTGCTGTAGATGAAGTGTTCCATAAAGAAGCTCCATCCTGGAAGAGTAAATGGAGATTAGTCCTGCTAGGAGAGAAATTTTGTGTCGTAAGTCACTGAGGCTGCTTACTTCTTCTTCTCCCTTTAGGGCCCCTGTCCTGTTTCTCTCCCTTCTTTCCCACAGAGAATATTGTGCTGGTGGAGGTAGAATGGCAAATCTCACTGTGTTAAACACATTTGCTGTTGTTTTGTGAGAGTGACTACTGAGACACTTTTGGGGGATTCCTTAAAAATTACTTTTTCCTTAGAAGTCTCTTCCCATTGCCTCTTCTCCTAAATGTTTTCAGTGACCCTTACAGGCCATATTTTGCCATGTGTGCTTGTGCAAAAGCAGAGTCCTGGGAGGAGATAGAGGCAGTGAGGAGTAGAGGGGCTGCTGAAAGACCAAACACTGCAGCCTGTGAACTGTCAGAGAATGGGGAGTTTAGAAGGTGGATATATTTTATTTTTTTTACCTTTTTTTGGGGAGAGGGAGAAAGTGTTCAATTCTTGTATGGGACTTTCTCTTATGAGTTTGATTGAGGAGTCTGTGGGTTCTTTCCAACTCGCTGTGATATATGAGGGTATTACCTGGTATCACACCAAATTATTGAGTGGTGAGGATGAAGATGGATAGAGATACATACACACTGTATTTATCTTACAGGTTGTAAGTGGAAAAGGCTAAAATTCAAGATGGAAAAATGGGGAAAATTTGCATTTAAAAACAAAAAACTCCAACTAAACAAAAAATGAAGAGAATTTGAAGGCTCCATCTTCCTCTGCTATTTCCTGATGGGATCAAATAATAGGAGTAACAGTACAAAAAAAAATGAAAGCAGTTTGTAAATAGCACTTTCTTTGAATTACTTTCCATTTAAGCAGTTTCTACATCTTTTAATACCTATAAATAGTTTGAAAATTCTTGCAGTAATACATACATTGACAAACTAAGCTGTATGGTTTTTTTCAGGCTTGTACTAAACAACACTGTTAGAGGAATCCAGAACAGATATTCATGCTGTGTGACAGTCTTCCACCAACTGTTTTATTTCCTGTTTATATATGGCTGTTAGGTTGGAAGCTGTGCTCATCATGTAGGGGAGAAGGTGAAAACATGGCCTGGCTTGGCACAGAACCCTGTCAGAATTACACAGTCAGCTTTTGAGCTCTGTATCAGCTTTAAAGCCTGACCCTTTGCCAAGGTGTAACCTGTGCCAACAACTGCTTGAGGTTCTGGAGGCTATTAAAAAAAAATCTTGTTGATTCTGATGCAGTTGCCCTTAAAACAGCAAAGACTTCTTCTAGTACAGGTTGTTTTGATTGCTGCTTAAAGCACCTGGCAAATTGGGCATGAATTGCCAGAGCTGATGTGTTCTCAGCATCCCTCTCACCTGCACTGTCTGTTCATAAATTACCAGCATATGCTTGCCTGGGCTCTGGTGATTTGTTACGAGAAGAGGACACTAGATCTGCTGGAATAGCAGTAGCCTCTGTTGTAGCACAATATCTAGGTCTAAATGTGTTGTATGTAACACCCAGAAGATTACAACATTCATCCTTGCCATGTGGATGTAGACTTCAGGTCTCAGATGCTGTAAACTATGATCTTACTGTGCTGACATTTAATTGGATGATAGCCTGGATGTGGGGTTCCCATAAAATAAGTATGGGGTGCTTCTGAATATAAAATTTACAAATTTTTGTGTTACTGATTTTTTTCTGAATGTACAAGTTATATAACATTTTTTTCAAGGTGTAAACTGGCTATGAGTGAAAGTCTTCACTGGAGATCTTAAATAAAGTGCAGTTGGTTTAATTAATTGTGTACTTAATGAGGACTCTCTATAATAAATGCTTTCAGTGCAAGATGCTGGTGTGGCTTAGACTACAATAAATGGTTGTGAATTGTAGGGTCTCTTAATAAAATACTGTCAGATCTGGGCTTTGGCTTTTTGTCTGTGGATGACCAAGGGATGACATCCATGGTTTCTGTTATTATTGTAAACATTCTGCACTATTTAATATTAATAATGTGTCTTCGTTTGTAAATTATTCTTAGAAAATGTAAAGATACTTTTTAAAATCCTCACTTATAAGAAAGATTTAACAAAATAAACTCTCAATCACTATTCTTTGATGAAGTAGGGTATAATCCTCTTAGTATGCTTTCATGGTGTAAAACAGAAACAGCCATTCTGAATTTAACACTCACATAGGCCTCTTCTGTTTGTAATATGCTCAGACACCCAGCATCACATGTAAGAAGAAGAATACAAAAAAAAAAAAAAAAAGCAGACAAGAAGTAGGATAAACTGCTTATCATTGTGTGCTCATGATGCTGCTGTTTTTAGAAGTAGGTGGCCTGTGGTCTTTCAGTCAGACTTGTTGTCCATCAAGAACAAGTGAGTATGATACCTGTTAGCTTGCCTCCTCTATTTGCCATCTCATTGCTTATTATGAAGCAGGAGAGATGAAATGACTTGTAGAAACTTAAGCGTGTTTCTGTCTCTTTTCTCATTTTTAACTATTTTTATCATCTTTTGTTATTCCAGTCCTTTCCTAATGACAGTACTGCTTCTCTCTTTTACATTTCCATTAGGACTTCCTTTCAAATTTTAGCCTGTATTTCTCTTTCATGGTCAGATGGTCATTTGGGCCAGCTGTTTCCAGTCTGTCTCTTATCTCTCAGCATGAATCTGTGTGAAAAATGGGATATGTAGGTGTGCTTGAGTATATGTCCCTTCCCCATAATGTGGTTCTCCCTGAAAATGCCTGTAATCATTGTTCTGTCTTTTTTTGGGGGGAGGAGGGAAGGTATATTCTTTATTTTTGAGGGCTACAAGCCATGTTGAATTTCAATTTCTGAATTTTACATTGACAGGAGGCAGATTGCACTGAAGACCATAAACTGACAGTTTAGGGCAAGCATGCTATTGCCTCAGGCAGTCAGGGATGTAGCCCACTCCATCCTTCTGACTTAGGACATACATTCCTCCTGAGGTTCCTTGTCCTTTCTGATGATAGATTGAGAAAGACAAGCAGCACATGGGTAGACAAACACCTCACCCAGGCACTTGGTGCCATTTAACAGTTTCTTCATGCATTTGACATTTTCATTTTCCTTCTTCACCTTACTCATCACTAACTGTTTGGGTCTTGTTTTCTGTACACAACACTAATACAGAATGACAGAATACAAATACAAGCTCCACTACTCATTTTATATGCTGTATCTTCTACCAAAATTATATAGGAGGCTCAACAGCTGGAACATGAAAGGAAAGCTTAAGATTTAATTGACGTTGACCTTATGCAACTATCATTCAGGATAAAGTGCTGGGGGTTTGCTTGGTTTTGTTTGCTTTGTTTTTGTTTGGGTGGTTGCAGTTTTTTCCTTGTTTTTTAATGAAGCATAAATACCCAAGAACGTGCAGGTGTTGAATTTATTGCTCTCTGATTATTTTCGGAGTTTATTACGATCACTGTCAAAAATCCTGAACCCATCAGAAATCTTTATAATTAGTCAAGTAGTCTATCCCATGCTTTGAGTATGGGTGTCATTGAAGTCATAATTGGAAAAGGGGAAGAAAGTAGTCCCTTAGAATAGGAAATAATTTTTATCTACTCAAACCCACTGAAGTTACAAATGGCAGTCGTAAGGGTGAATTAAAAAGAAAATGAGACTTCTGGTGTTCTGCTTCTTCTCCCTGCAGATGTTTCAGTGTGGGATGTAGAACAGTGTATGGAGCTGTGGTGATGCACATTTTTGATGCAGTTCAAAAAACCTTAAATCAAGTTTTAGAGGTTTATTTCAGCAGAGGGGGTCTATCTGCAAGCTGAAGACCAGACAAACTGTAGCTTGCTCAGTCATAAAGTGAATGTGTGAGCTTTTGTATTGTTTTGTATTGTTGAGAATAATGGGAAGCAAAAGAATCTCATCTGCTGTGGACTTTGATTGCTGAAGAACTTGGCAATCCAGGCTCATTTACTCAAGGATCGTGAAGAGCTGTATTGGCTTTACAGGACAAAAATGTGTGCCTTCTTGCCTTCTATCACTGTATCCCTCCTGACTCTAAAAGAGGTGTGTCTTAAGAAATAATGTGAGAAAAAACTGAAGCTCCTTGGTTTTGGGTTTTTGGGGTTTTTTGGTCGTATTTTTTTGTTTGGTTGGGGTTTTTTTTTCCTTTCTTTTTCCTCCTGCAATGTACAGTTCTTCCTTTGTATACAACACAATAAGTGTAAAACTTTTTTTTTGTTGTTTTGTGGGGAATTTATGTGCCAAAATATATCAGTCTGGCTAGATCTTCATTCTCAGGTGTCTGTATATTTATGCTGATTAATCCTCTTGCACATTGAGCTGCCATGGGACAAATTGTGAAGACACAGAAAGGTTTGGACTTGAACAGATATTGCAGGCTTTCATTTAGATATTGCATCTTTCATTTACCTATAATCCCTGTTCTGGAAAATATGAAAATTTTCATAAAGTCTGTTATTACATTGAGAAGCATATTACACTCAGTTATGGAGTTCTCCTGGCCCCTGTGACAGATTTGGCTCTCCAACTTTATTTTATGGATAGAGACTAAATGTAAAATCATGTATGTTCCCAAAAGGATAATGCTACTGCATGTCTAGTATTAATGTAGAAAAGCTGTTAATTGTAATGTACAAAAAGGAATATCATGAGCATTTGCAAATGCTTTGCTGAGAGTTAAAAAAGAATGCCAGGTTGCTTCAAGAAAAGAAGGGAAAGGTTAATTTTTATAATCATCTATAATGTTACTCATAAATTTTCCAATTTCTCTGCTGCTTAGCTACAATACATTTTTTAGACCATAAAAGGTATTAGTTTGAAAGACTGATCTCTAGATAAGCCAGCTTTCCTTTTTAATAGACCGTTTAAAATACAGGGTGCCTTGCAAGAGTTTTGCAGATAATATTTCTTATTTCATTAAAATAATTACTTATTTCAGATTGTATTATTCCAGACATTTGTACTCTGAGGAGGAGTACATGATAGGATTTAGACTTCACATGTGATGATACAGCACCAGGTTCCCATGTGGAAAATATGGATTTCTTTTGGTAAATTATTTGCTTTAGTTCTGAGTATTTATGTAGTAAAATACTGCATGCCATAAATGTGTCAAACCTTTTTTGTGTTGACTTTCTTTTGGTTTAAAATGTATCTTCCCTTAAGCATTTCTTCTTTGCTTCCTTACAAACATGAATTAAAAATGTTTCCTTGTCTACTAGCTGTATTTTCCTCTGCTTTAAGGCATGTTTATCCTTAAATGTGGAAACGAGGGCAGGATATTATATTTGCTTAATCATAGATGCTTCAGTCAGATGAGCATGATTCTCTTGGCACTTGTGCATTTGTGTTTAACTTCAAGAATATAGAGATTTACAAAATTACCCTCTCTAATGAATAATACCTGAACAAGAAAGCAAAACTAGTCTCTGTCAAAATCATAATTCTGAATTATTAAGGAGGTAGCAAAAATTGGTGTTGGTTTATACTCCCAAGGAAGTCTGAAGTACAGTATTTTTCTGTAGGCACATGAATGTCAGTACCCCATGCAAAGAAAACTTCCGTGAAGTCTTCAGTTACCAAAAGCTTGCCCTGTAACTGCCTTCTTAAACAGCTCCCTCTTCGGAAGACAAAGGTTACAAGCAAATATTAAAGCAGCCTTCATCTTATTTTTGTTCAGTATTACCATGCTTCAAATCCAAAAACTTTCTGCCTGTTTGTGGCTTATTTTAGGAGCGGACTTGTCTGAGTGTGCTCAACCAATGACTGGCACTTAACTGGATATTCCGGACTCAGAGGACCCCTCTACTTTCTGATATTGCCCTGCTTGCTTATGATTTCTAGCATAGGTAGTTGGAGACTGGACAATACTTTTTTCAGGGGGAAAATATAATGTGCAATGATGATCCAGTTTACTGGAGTTTTTCATTTGAAATAGCCATGTAGGCTTAAGATTGACAGATTTCTTGAAGGTCCACTTATCCAGTAAAAATGAAAAATTACTATTTTACTAAGAACTTCAACACTGTTTGGGGCCATCTGTGTCCTATAAAATAGAAAATGCTTGGCATTGAATGTTACTTTTATAATTTCAGCTGCAAGTATAAGGTGATAGAGGAAGATGCTGTATTGCGTTTATTTGGGGTTTTTTTGTTGTTTTTTTTTTTTTTTTTTTTTTTTACAACTACATAACACAACAGGCATTCACTTAAAGTCAAGCCAGATTTCCCTGAATCATCTTTGCATTTAATGCTCTTTTTTAAGGTGGTATTTATGAGGATATGGTTGAACATGGTGTTTTTTTTGTCTTACCATTTCTCCTCCTGTCATGCCCTTTCTGCTAGAAGGGTGTGAAATCAGCTAAGGTATACTGTCATGAGAGTCATTACATGGAACAGCGTCAATCTCTCTCCTCCTCATGCATTTGAAGTAACATGCAGGGATATCTGGCCCACAGAAATTTGTTCTAGCTATTACTGGTGTATAACTGATGCTGAGGAGGTTTTCTTCTGGTGTGGCATTGGCAATAGATACCAGGGAAGGGTGGGTTAATCTGTATAGCTGATTCAAAACTAAAGCAGAATGTTAGGTTTTGCTGCTTTTCCCCACATTCAAAATTAACATTTTTTTCGTCATTTATATCACAAATAAGTGCTGTGTAGCTCTGTTTGTTTCTCCCCTTGACTTATTTGAATGGGTCCCTATATTAAGAATCTTGAATGTTTGTTTCACTTATGATGAAGGGGATACTAGAGCTTTGATTATGAAACGATATAGTGTGCTTCAACATTACAAGTAAGTTAAGCATATGCTTGGATATGATGTAACATATGTTAGGGGAGGAAAATTTTATGTGTAATCACTCTTTCAGCAAAATGGAAAATAATAAAGTCAAGAAAGGACATCTGGAATCATGTTCTCTGGCCAGTGACCTTTACTTTTTCAAAAAGGAAGTTGATGTACTTCTCAAATATATCAACAGCTTCCAAGTAGGGTAGGTATTGCTCAATGCCCTTTCCAGGCAGGGCTAAGGGTTACTAAGTTTTGTTACTGATGTAGTGCCAACTCTGTTTATAAAAATCACTGGTTTTGGTATGTGCTCAGTAATTTAAACTGCTTTGAGATTGAAAGTGGCTCTGGTTGGAGTTAGACGAGATGCTTGGTGTTACTGGAAGATCTTGAAAAGAGAAGGTATGAGAGATACAGAAGTCCAAGCTCAAAAGGTCATGTTTTTGTTGGAAAGAAGCAAAAGTATGCGGTAGCAGGAGATGGAGGATGTTAAATACAAGGGAAGTTATTTTAAGAGGAGACTTCTGAGACTTTTTTTCTATGTTATTTTGGACTGGCATTTTTTCTTCTCACGTCCTTGATGCCAAATTAGTGTCCAAGCCACCCTTTTTCTTCACAGAAGGAATACACATGGTAGTTCTTGGCATACAATGGCTGCAGAGCAAGTTTGAAGCACATGTCATATTTACATACAGTTGAACTGGGTTTTGGTAGCTGCTACAAAATTTAGCATCCCTTGCTTTTCCCCCCTCGTGGGGTTCCCTTGGTTGCTTATGTTATCTTTCCCCTAACTCTTTTGCCTGGCATACTGACAGTGTCATCTGCTTCCTTCTCTGTCTTGAGAGAGCTGAGCTGTTGAAATATAATTAGCAAAATGTAGTGGGTGGAAGAGGGAGCTATGTCAGTGCTTTGGATGGTTGTCAGGAACATGTTTCTTTCTTTTTTTAATTTCTAAAGAACATTGTAGTGTACTTTGAAGATAGGTTGGGATGTACAAGTGGAATATGGATAAAACAACAAATTCCAATCTCTGAATTTAAAGGGTACCAGAACACAATAGACATACTTTGGAGATATGAAGTTTAAGCAGAGAAGAATTCATAAATAAACTTAGGGGCTTTGAAATACTCAGTTTCTGTTGTTGGGTTTTGTTATTTCCACTGCATCTTGAAAAGGAAATAGTAAAATGTGCTATAAAAAAACAGTAAATGTGTTGGAAACAAAGAAAGCTATAAAAATTTTACTCTAAAGGCCAAAATTTGTTACAAGGCGCCAGTATTGTGAATGGCTAATTTATGTGTAAAGACTGAATTGTGTTTTGCAGAATGTCTTTTGTTCTAGTTTATCTCTTCATACAGTAGTCCTCTAATCATTAAATGTAGCTTACTTATGCTGGAAGACAAAGAACTGTGTGTTTACAAATCTGCACAATGATCTTGAGAGGAAAGAATGTGTAGTCCTATTGTATTCATGCAAGTGCCTTTTTCATCTTTGGTCAAGACTAAAATTCACTGTGGCCAAAAAAAGAAGGCTTTTTGCATATTCTTGAGGGGTTTTTTTAGTATGTTTACAATGAACTATTTCTTGGCCAATAGGATTTTCAATAGAATGGTATATAATTGTTTTGAATGGTCCCCATATATTCCACTGTGTCAGAAAATATTATGCTGGAAATATGAGTTGGGCCTTTGTTCTTGAAACAGTATTGTACTTGTAAAAGTAGAGCAGGGTGCTCAGAATGGTTTGGGCTTCGGCTGCACAACATAATTTGTGTGCTTCTGGGAAAAAGAGGATCTTGCCCTTACCAGAATTTAGTGTCAAGTGCCTTAAAAATTTAATCACTGTAAAGATCAATATATAAAGTAGTTAGTCAATATTTCGCAAAGCTTAAGGGAAGTTCGGAGTTACAAGATTTTAATGAATTATTGAATGCCACTTGCAGGAGAGAGATTTAAACAAACTAAGAACACTTTTCCTTTTTTTTTTTCTTATTGGAGTGTATTGCTCTGCTAAGAGAAGCCTAAAGTATCCTAAGGCTGAAAGACTGTTTGTGCAGAAATCGCTTACCAGGCATGGCTTGCCCCAGAATTATTTGGAATGATCATATTATAAATGCATAGACTTTCAGGGCTACATGTAAACTGAATGCCATCTCATAAATTATTCGTAATAGCCCACAGGTATAATTATCCAGAGAAGTGAAAATGAAGGAAATTACTTCCTATTAATGTTTGCTTATTCAGATAATTATTTTACTTATTTTTATTCAGATTTTAATCCTAAATTATCTGAGTCCAGCTCACACAATCTATGTGTACTTTGCAAGCATTGTCTTGTGATATAAATCCATAAAAGATGCATGAGTCTTACGTGTTTCTGTTTCTTCACCAAATGATACATTTTATTTCACTCCTCTCAGTTGTGTTTTGAAACAACAACTTTCTCCTTTATTTCAAGTGCAGAATATTGCTGTACTCTGACACGAGCTGCAGTGCATTACAGGATTTAAGAAGGGTGCCAAGGCTGATGAAAGTGGCACTCTGCAAGCTGCCATGTATAAAATATGAGGGTCGTATATGGAAAATAAAAGGCCTCCGCATGGAAGAACGTCAAGGAGAACAAAATTGCTTTAGGTCTTACTCCGCAAACAGGCCTAAATACAAATGTTTTTTGCTAATGCGAGTGGTCCCATTGAATCAAATTAATCATGTTTGGTGCTTAAGATAAGGACTCAATCCTCTAACTTCTCTAGAACAAGTGCAAAATTTATTACAGTTTTCTCTGCTTTGCAGTAACTGGAGTAATGTTCATGTTGCCTCTCAGCCTTTGTAAAATGGATACTGAAAAAGAGAAAAAATACTTATGTATATTCCTTATTTTATTTTATTCCAAAAATTAATTTTGGCCACTCTATTTTATTATTTTTATTGTGTTTCTGTAAATGACAGCAGCCTTGAGTTGTCACAGTTTTTTCAAGCATGACAAAGAGCTAAAACTAATTTTTAAATCAATTTAATTGTCTGCTCTTTGCTTCTTTTGAAGCATTGTCTTCTATTTGTAGTTAGAGCAGATCATGGAAAGTAAGTTCTTCAGTTAGCGTAACGTAAAGCGCCCTAACTCAGTCAAAAGAACAAGGGGATTAAATTATTTCTTTTGACTTTATGTGTTGAGATCAGACAACTTGTCTAATTTTAGTTGTTTTAGCTTTTCCAGTTGATAGTGGCAAGAGACTTCTTGTAAGGTCGCACATTTTATTTTTCTTGGCTGCCTTCCTTAGTATGGGATGAATTAGCTTATACAGTTACTGTCAACTCTTTATTATAGAGAGGTTGTAAATTAGTGACTTAAATAATGGCTTTTAGAGAGCTGAGAGACAATGAGTGGTTTCATTGGTATTTTTGCAGTTCAGTCTGTTGGGAATCCTCTTCAGATAGACTGCTGTAGCTGCATGGTGCCAGCACCACTTTCATTACTGGGCTCCTATGAAGCAGAAATAAATGGGTGGTCTTTGCTTTTTCTTGATCGGTCCCTGATCCCTCCATAGCTTGAATTAAAATGCATGTAATTCTGTATTTTGATGAAAAAACTTTTCTTTGCATGTTAATATCTACGCAGACTAGTAAATAATACAGTTATTCTGGGGGGTCTGGAGTAACAAAGATATCAAATTAGTAATGATAAAAAATTGTCTTGGAAAATAGGACAAGGGATAATGGCTTTAAATTGAAAGAGTGTAGTATTAGATTGGATATAAGAAAGAAATTAGAAAAATACTTTAGTACAAAGGTGATGAGGCACTGGAACATGCTGCCAAGAAAAATTGTAGATGCTCCATACCTGGAAGTGTTCAAGGTGAGGTTAAATGGATCCCTGAGCAATCTGGTCTAATGAAGGGTGTCCCTGCCCCTGACAAGGAGGTTGGAATGAGATGATCTTTAAGGTCCCTTACAATTAATACCATTCTATGATAATTTGGTTTGATAATTGCAGTTGATATGTTGGTCTATAAAGATGCTTACCTGTGAATTTTAAATTCTTAAACTATTCACTTTAGTAATTATAAAGTTAATCAAAAGCTTCAAATAAATTATAAAAAAAAAGATTGATACTCAGAATTGGTCATCTTGGTCTTTGTTTCTTTGTGAACTGCAGAAGTCTTGGTTTAGCAAGGTTGAATTGCATGTCCTTTCCTGTGGAATAGGGTTTGCAGTAGGAGGCTCCAGATGCCCTGGTGCATTTTGGCCACGATGGGTATTAGGTAGGGTAGCACTGCATCATTGACACCAGCAACTCCCGCAGACTTCGACAGAAGAGAGCATAAATGAGGATGAAAAAAGACCGTGAGATAGAAATCCATCTGGCTCTTACATCCTTACCTCATCAATTATGAACTCCTCGTGTTTGTGTTCAGGGACTTTTACAGCCCCTCACAATACATCTCCACCCTGCGCTGTCTTCTCTCATTCACACAGATGAGCTGGTGCCAGCTTCCATCATCAGATGAGTAAAACTGTGGATGTCAGTTTGTGTGACAGTTTATCCATCTACGTTCACTCCATAAACCTCATTGTCAGTAGATGGCTGTCATCAAACTTGGATATGAAAATGTGGATGTAAATAAATCAAACAGTCAAAGAATTTCCTGCTGGCAGTGAGATTCAGAGACTTTTTGTAGAAATACCTTCAGACTCCTGGATCCCTGAGCCAGTTGACACAGACCCATTAAATTTTGCAAACGTGAACCTCACAGTCTATTCTAGTCTGAAATACCAGTGAAGACTTTCCACATCACCTTTTCATTTCACTTGACTATGAACAGGGTCATGCTTGTACTGTGTGTTGTTACCAGACCAGCACACAGAAGAAGGATGGAGCCAGGGCTCATTCTGGAGAATGTCTGATTCTCAGCTCCTCTATCCCTGAACAGTCTTTGTCAAATGGTACAGAATTCTGCCTTCTCATCTTATTTCATGACCTTTAGTTGACTTTTTTCCCCCCATTCCTTTATATATCACTCTATTTCCTGCACCATCTCCTTCTTCCACTCTCTGCTTTATCATTTTCTCTATTTCTATATTTTGGGGAAGGTTTGATCTTAGCAGAGTTTGGTTAACAGTGTCTACATTTGAACTGTGTTGAGTTTCAGCATTTGAGGGCTGTTCACATTTCTTCTGGAAGTATAGATGCAAGAAGGATAGAGTCAACCTGTCATAGCTGGATATGTGATATATCTATTTTTGTTGCCAAATGTTGGAGGCTTTTTTTGTCATCAGGATTTGTCAAATTGTCCCTTTTGGTAGGTGTTTTGAAGAATTCCTAGTATTTAAGAGACTTAGTCTGCTACTGACGATGGTGGCTCTTGAGCAGGGACTCCATGACTGCTCCTTCTCTTTTGCTTAAGCTTTGAATGGTATTAGTAAACTGATTTTTCTTGAATGAATGAATGATATGTTCGTTTTTTGGTACTGTTTCCTGAAGTCCATTTAAATCAAATGTCTTACTTCTGTTAGATTTTCCTGAGTTTCTCAGCAGCATTTTACAAACTCCTCTGTGAAACCTTGGAAATGTAAAATGTACAACTATGTTAGGACATAAAGAGCAACTTATATGTGCAGCTTAAAAAAAAAGAAAAAATTCAAGAACCTTGATTGGAACATATTTCTAATTTTAGGAAAATTAGAAAAATAGTTACTAATTTATTTTCCTTAAATGAAAACCTTTCAGGGAAAGTAAAAGATTTTTAAAAAATGCAAGGCATGAGAACAGTTTTTTAGATTTTTCTAAACTTTAATGAAATGTGAAAGTTCATCCTTGGGCATTAAAATCTTATTGTACCGTGGTCCAGTATCTCTCATTTGTCCACTTCTTTTGCTTTCCTCTTCACTTTAACAAGTGATCACGTGCACCAGCTAAATGTCTGATAAATCTCCAGGCAAAGCTGGGTTGACTTGTGTGGAACTGACTTTAAAGATACTTGATGGAACATTGCTTCAGTCTCTGAATACTTGTCAGCTTAGATTTATTACAGCTGCTCCCACTACAGAGATGTGCACTTTGGTCCTTAGGGATCTTTCCCTCTCTTTTGCTGTGTAGTCACAGCTATTGTGGTGTCACAGTCGATCAATTATTCATTTTGACACTTCTGAGTCCAGCAGAACATAGGTAGAGTAACATCACCATAACTTCTGGGTTACTTTTCTCTCCTATGTGGGAGTGTGTTGGGGTTTTTGAGTGAAAGTGCTTTTTTGATTGGTGGGTTTTTTTGTTTGCTTGTTTGTTGGCGTTTTTTAAGTGAATGGGTGGATGCTACATTTTATTCATTCAGGGAAAAAATATTCCAGTGTCTTCTGAAGGTTCACATACTGCATACCTGTGAAATAAGTGCATTGGGTATCAACAACTTTCCCTAATAGATTTATTTTCTACATTTGTGTTTTATGTAGTTATAGCTCAAGATTTTGTGGGCAGAGGTGGATAGCTGTATATGGTTGATGTGGGAATGGAGAGAAGAGATTGCTTTGGAAGATCATTAATAAATACTTCAAACTTACAAAATATTGTCTTAGAGGTAACCTGTCCTTTGTTTTCAGCACTTCCAACAAGAATTCAGAGTTCATATAAAATTACAGCTGGCATGACATATTTCTATAGTTTGTCAATTAGATATTCTTGAAGATACCTTCTGACCCTCTGAAAATACCTATGATTTAGTGCACTTTTGATATCAGCAGGAAAAAATAATTTGACTCAAATGAGTGAAGCACGTCCTTTCAGTGTTATAAGAAAAGAGGCTTCGTTACACATCTACTGTCGATTATAACACTATGAATAAATTGTTGTTTAAATAGGCCACATGAAAAAAACCCCAACAAAACTCCACCACAAAACAAACCTCACTAAACTTAAAAAAAAAAAAATCAATGCTACCAACATACAGAGTGGAGTCAATTGGAACTGATAATAAATCAACAGCAATTTTAATTAAATTGGAAACCTTTGAGCAGTCTGACCAGGAAAAAAATTTATAGCCTATGTATTACCATATTTGTGTCTCAGGTGGTTTGAGAAAAACTTCAGTAGTCAAGGTTAAACATGCAGTAAGTATATTTATTGCTCTCAGTAACATAAAAAAGTATATTCTCTAATGTCTTAAGTGGAAGTATCATTTAAGATTTCAGTCAGCATCTCTCATCTGCCCCCAGGATAAAATCCTTCCTTGTCCCTTTTCCTGCATCTGTACAAGAAAAGTATGGGTCAAAACTAAAGAACCTTTTAGTGTTAGTGGTCAGCTGTGCTATTTAAAGTTCTTCTTAGTGGAGCCCCGTAGAGCTGGTCATTTATCACTTTAGAGTGGACTGAGTTAGCACTGTGAGGTCAGTTAAATGTTCCTTCAAGAATTTTCTTCTGAGCCTTGGGGTAAAAGTATACAAGTTGTCTTGTTACCAGCCCTTTTCAGAGAAACTGGTTATGATCCTGACACACAGCACTAAGCCATCCTGTGCTTCATGAAGGTTTAGGTTGACCCACTTTTCCTTTATCTAACAAATTCCAGGTTTGCTTCTGTTCAAACAGAACTAACTGAAAATTCAGTTTCCAGGAGAAACTAGGTGTGTTTGTTCTGGAGGCATATTATTTTGATTGAATTATGTTTGTGTATTTTTTCCTCAGGGTATTTACTTCATGCTCTAGACTCTTCTCCTTTTAATAAAAGAAGGAATACACAAAAAAAAAAAATAGGTAGTAAAATACTTGTTTCCATGGATTTACTGAATTAATGTCTTCAGAAAGTACGATAAAGAATTTCAGCCCACAAGAGTAAGGTGAGGTGAAGTGGAGAGGAAGTCAGATGTTGCACACAATCTGTAAAGCTGCAAGCAGAAAACTTGAATGGAAATGGAGAAGTACCAGTATTAACTAACAGTCTTGTACAGTAAATTTTGTCATATGGCTTCTCAGTTCTCTGAGGAGAGGGCAGTTGTTACTGGAATGTATCTGTTACCTCAGAGGAACTGGGTGAGAGTGAGTGGTCTGTAAGGTAATTGGGCTATTTGAGTGTTTTTATAAAACACTAATAATCTCAGCTGGAAAGGTAATGGCTACCTGGCAGTTTGAATGTTTGAATATGAAACTCTGGTTGTTTAAGGAAGTGCAGCATCCTGTGCAAAGTCCATTTCCACTGTTGACTCAGGGAGCTGAGCACATTCTGGGCTGGAGCAGTTTCTTGGTTGGGGTGCCCAGCACAAGCCTAGAAGTGCTGATGTACTCCCTGGAAATGGGTCAATGGGGTTTTTAGGGCTAGCATGTTCTCTGTAGTGACCATTAAGATAATTGCCATACTTCTATCTGCTTCCTTCAGCTACTGTTTTAGATAGGTATGGAATCAAGCCTGTTGTACTGGCTCTGAGAATAAGGCATGGGATTTAGTCTGTTCCCAGTCTTCATTGCTTCTGTGCTGTGTGAAGTGGTTCATTGTCCTCGGGTTAAAGGTCCCTTAGGTTTTCTGCTGTATGAAATACACTTCTCTTGGGTGTTTCCTACCAGGCTTAGCTAACAGTGCTGTGCCATGTTTACATTTTACTGCTGTCTCATTTTTTTCTACTAAAATTTTGCTTGAAACTTCAATGCTCACAAAATTATTTTAATGTGTTCAATATTTCAGTAGACTTTTAATTTTGGGAATCTAAATTTGTGCTTGAAAGTTGATTCATTTTATTCTCTTGTCTGAGTTGGGGTTGGTGTTGAGGAATAGGCTCCCAACCAGTGGATAGCTTCTCCAGGGTGTAGGATACTTCCTGTGGTGTTCGGTTTTCATATTACTAGGTTGAAAGTTCTTAACTGAGTTCTGTTATTTTCTTCCTTTTTAAAGAAATCCAACTGGCAATGTTATGTTCCTCAGTGTTGTCTGCTCGGGGGTTTTTTTTGGCTGTTGTTTTTTAATCCTCTCAAAACCACCTTGGAGAGCCAAGTGTCAGGTTTAGCTTCAACCACAAACAGTTTGTGACCCAGGTGTGGTGTAGAGAGATGAAAGAAAATATTCTTATCTAAATTACTTATTTATAAGGACAAGAATTTTTCAAGTTTTTAAGAGTGCAATATAGATTTGCTAGTGTCTAAAAACTTAGGGAAGTGTTTCAAGTTTGAAGTTCTTCAGAATACATAGAGCTTTTTAGGATCTGGGACTATGAAATTATTTTAAAATTACTATTTCAAGTCATTAAAGGATATATATATGTAGTATTATTAACTATGATCATCTTACTTCTGTTGTTTAGATGAAGTTAATAGTCAGCCAAGAGGAATGATGACAGAAATCTTTGAAGTTTTGTATTTGTCCTTAGGTAATCAGCATTATAAAGTTGGAATTTTGGTGTGAGAAGTTGGTGCTCAGGACTTCTTTGGATATGTTTTCAAGGCAAACTTAATTAAATAATAATTAATCTGCTCTTCATGTAGCACATAGAGTGTCCTCTAGACCCCTGTGCTGCTGTTTTCTATAAAGACTTTGTTTACTGTTCATGGTTACACCTGTACTGTAATTTTCAAATGCTTCATGCCTATTTTAAAATCATGATTAGGTAAACAGTTTTGGATTTCACACACAGGCTGAGCCAGCATTCATACTGTATAGTTCAGAGACAAGTACTGTGTGAATGATGCTTGGTTAATCAAAGTGACTGAGTGCCTTGTTGTTAGCTTTCACTTTGAACCTCATACCTAATTTGCCCTTTTCAATTAACACTTGGCACACCCCCACAATAAATAACACTATATGTGAGGTCTTGACTAAACAATTTTGTTAAAAAAGAAAGCCATTTATTTCCCATTCCATTTATTTCCCATTCCTATCAGTTGAAGGCCTGCCCCTAGCTTTCAGCGGGCTGCCTGTTGAATAGCAGATGCTGAAGTGTCAAAGCTCTCTCTCCCAGATGCTGGAGGGCTTTGTCCATGTGTTCATAATAGTTATGACATTTTGCAGTAGAATCCTTTTCATCTTTGTCTTTGCCCCATCTTCCAGGGGCTACTTCCCCTGTACGTTGGCCTGGTGAGGCTGCACCTTGAGTCCTGTCTCCAGTTTTGGGCCCCTCAATTCAGGGATGACATTGAGAAGCTGGGGCACATCTAGAGAAGGGCAGCGGAGCTGGTGAAGGGTCTGAAGGGTAAGTCCAAGGGATGGCTGAGGGATCTGGGGGTGTTTAGCCTGGAGAAGAGGAGGCTCAGGAATGACCTTACCACTCCCTGCAACTACTTGAAAGGAAGTTGTAGCCAGGTGGAGGTGGCCTCTTCTTCCAGGCAAGCAGAGAGAGGGCAAGAGGACATGGCCTCAAGCTGTGCCAAGGAGGCTCAAGTTGGACATGAGGAGGAATTTTTTCACAGAAAGGCTGATTAGATATTGAAATGGGATGCCCAGGGAGGTGGTGGACACACCGTCCTGGGAGGTGTTTAGAGAAAGACTGGACGTGGCACTGAGTGCTGTGATCAGGGTGGTGTCCAGTCATGAGTTGAATTCAACAATCTCAGAGATCTTTTCCAACATAATTGATTCTGCGATTCTGTAGTAATTGGTGGGTATTGCTGGAGTTTGTTACTTTGCTAGCTTTTTTAGGTTATGGGGCGATACGCTGTTAATTTAGTCTCTGGTGCCTTGGTTGTTTCTGCCATTCAATGTGAGCCACACTCATTGTATGTTGTCTATCACCTCTTGAATGAGCAACATAAAGACTGGTCTGATATACAAGTCAGCAAGGGAGATAGGTACATTTTTTGTAGCTTATATTTTAAATAAATGCTCAGAATTAATTACCTGAAGTATTAAAGGAAAACAAGGAATGTAAAAATGATGGACTGCTTGCCATCTTCCCTTTGGCTTGTGCTGTGCAGGTGAAGAAGGTGAAAAGTACACTGCCAAATAAAATCTCTTGTGGATGGGCAGAACAGCAGTTTTGTGGTTGCATAGTCAGCATGTTTAAAAATGGAAGTTGAGCTGAAGAGCTGTTTGGAAGATTGCTGCATGGTCAGTGGTGGATACTTAGGGAAAGGAGAAAGTTTCTGTATAAACAGGATCAGTACAAAAGAACTCTGGCTATTAGGACATCTACTCTTAATTTTGTCTGATGATTTGGCATCTCTCATAATCTTTAATGTCAGTCTACTTGAACTCTTTCAAGGGAAGTGCTTCTACTGCAAGGTTTTGTTTTTTTTAATCTGAAGCCAAGGTCTAAAGGACTAAACTCAAATGTTTTCAAGGGTAATAGTATCATCTGGAAAAGTAAGTTATGGGTATTTGGATATTTCAAAGTAGGTTATGGGTAGTAAGTTAGGATATTTCTAAGTGTGAAGAACTGTATACATTATGTAGGCTGCTAATTCTGCAGTGTATGTACAGTTGCACTGGAACAAAAATGCTTTTGCTGACAGTCAATTTCTCTTGCTGAGCACATATATAAGTATATGTCAGGGCTTCTTCATTCACAGCTAGCCCAGCAAAGCTTTCATCTCTGATTTTCATGGAGAGCTTGTGGGAATAACACTGCAGTGTGCTGCGCTGAGCTTCAGGTTCCCAAGGGCCCAGTTGCACCCATTTGTGTGTTTATCCTCTGTACTCTTTGGAAATTCAGGAACAGGTGAGAAATTATGTTGATTATACTGAAATAAAGATGTGCTTTATCCCTGAAAGAGAGTTGCAGAAGCTGGATTATATGTTTAGTCAGCTAAGGATTCTTTGTGTGCTTAAATTCTTGCACATCTTTCACCTCTCTCCAAGACCCAATTTAAATCCAGCACTCAGGGATATCGTACGGATTTGTACACTTGCTGGTGGATTGTGCTTCCATAAAACAATGAAAAGATTATGCTTATCCATGTTTATTCCATCTGTAACAGATGTAATATTAATAATATATTTTTTTACTTAAGTCTCTCAGCTGTAATCCAGTGCAAATTAACTGAAGTTAGAAACAATCTTTATTTTAGTATTTCAGAGCACTTGAGGAAAGAGAACATGTCTAAGTGATTGCTGCTTGTAGAAGTACTGAGATAGGTACTTTCTTTTTTTCATATAATGTGATTTCAGTGAAACAAAATCATGGAGCAACATGTTCTAAGTGTGGCTAGCATCTCACAGGTACTTCAGTTTTCTAAGGTTTTCACAGGTGTTCGTAATTGGAAAGCCTGAGGTACTGTGCACTCAGCTAGATTAGTGATAGTCAGGTGAAATTGCTCCTTTTAAAAAAAAAATTAAGTATGTCTGTATTTTTATCATGTTAGAATTATCTGTGAGTTTCTGTTTTGGAGTATGTGTGAAAGGAAATGTCCACAAATGCACAAAATTTCTCCTGTGTTACTGCATTCAGTGGTTAGACAGATCTTAGATATTTGCACAGACACACTCTATTATGGTTAACATAAACCATTTAATTACTGTCCTGAATTTCCAAATAGGTCTGTGGATAAATGTTTCACTTCATCAGCTGAAGTGTGATGAAATGTAATGTCTGCTACCACAGCAACACAGATTTGTAATCCTGCAACAGTAGAATACTTTTCTCAACTTGTTTTCTTAAGAGAATTGCCTGTATAAGTAAAAATTTAGGTACAATTTTGAATATGTCTCAAAACAATAATGGTACACTGGATATGAACAGCAGACAGCATTCCCAGTGTCTGTGTGCTGTGCAATGTGGGTATGTTACTGCCTGCTTCTTTTAATAGGATTGTGTATATGTTTAGTGAGTACTTTAAAATAATCCTTTTTTATTATTTTACAATATGATAATATTTCTTTTTAAATGAACAGCATGTATGTTTAATGTGCATTTCTCAAGAGTCTATAATTTATGTGAAAGCTATCATGGTGTAATAGCATTGTATGAAAAGCTCCTTTTCTTCATAAACCCTTATATTTAATCCCTCAAAGCAGCAAGCAACATGCTGGCCAGAGAATTAACTTCAGATTGAAGATAAAGAAGAGGCCAAAGTTAATGACAGCTACAGAAAGCTGAAAGATGTAATTCAAGTAGGAGGATAACAGCTTGCAAAACAGGTTGCGATATTTGCTTTATGGTGAATAACTACTGCAAAAGAAAGTGTATTTCCTGTGCCTACAGAAAACCACATTTTCTGATAAATAGATTGTTAAACTTAATATTCCTGTAAACCTGCAGTAAGTTAGTTAGAAGGGTTATGTTTAGCATGGTACTGGCTAGCTATTTGATTTTAGAATATAAATGGTAATGCTGTGTAATATTAAATTAATTACCATGGTCAGACTTAAAGTTTCTGTATCATGTTATGAAATATTGAAACAGAAAGGAAATCTGTTCAAAGGAAATTCGCTTGCAGTAAATTTTAAAATTTAGAATAAAATATACCGTATTATTAAAAGTTAACAAAATTAAGATTTTCATTACTCTGAAGGTGCTCACACATAAACACACAGTAAATATTCTGAAAGGTAAAGGTATTCCCCAGCTATTTTCATTCATATTTTGTTAGATGCTTCAGTTCTGTATGAAGTGAGTTTGTAAAAATTGATGTGATGCCTCTAAATGTAGCAGTAGTTAGAGAAGCTAAGTCACACAGGGATTTACAACTATCTTGAAAATAAGAATTTCTTCATATGATCATTTAATGTCATCTGCTTGAGGTAATGTAAAATACTGTATGCATCTCTTAGCAGTCAAAATGTAAACAAGATTTTCAGATTTATAATGGGCATTTTAAAATAGGTTTTACTGTCATGTGGGTGTAACAGGCAAACCCTGGGTCAGACATTCTTTTTGGCCTATAGTCTGCCTCAACATAACTTACAAAATTTCAGATGTCTGAAGTTGGAAGGGGCCTCTGGACATGATCTCATCCAACCCCTCTGATCAAGCAGGGACACCTACAGCAGGATGCCCAGGGTCATGTCCAAATGGCTTTTAAATATCTCCAAGGGGGACACTCCACATCCTCCCTGGGCAAGCAGTGCCAGTGCTTGGTCACCCTCACAGGAGAAAAGTGTTTCCTTGTGTTCAAAATCTGATGTTATGAGACCTCTCCTCTGCCCCAGCTCAACTCTTTATTTCTGTCACAGAATTCCAGCCTGAGACAATTCAGGAGCTTTTTCAGTTTTTCTTGTCTGGATCTTTGAATTCACCTTTCACTTGTGCTGTCATTCAGTGCTGCAGGAGACTGCTTTGTTACAGAGGATCTGCACCTTTGTCCTTACTTGAAGGTGTAGTTTTCCTGGTGTGGAGCTGCCATGTTCCCTTTCCTCTGGGTTGGATCATGTTCTGCACGCTCACTGTGGGGGAAAACGTTGTGAAGCTCCCTGCAGTAAACAAGAGTTGTTCCTTAAAGCATAGTACAAGTACATCATAACAGTGTTCAGCTGGCATGGATACAGCACTGCCAGGGTTCAAATAAATTAAGAAATTTATTTGGAAAATGTACTTAAAACCTGCTGGAAACATATAATAATGTAAATACATAACAACATTCAAGCAGTGCAGCTGTCAAGATATTTTCATGTGCAGAAAGACACTGCTAGTAATTCTTTGCATCACATTGCATTGAGAGTACAGAAAGTTGCTTCAAAGTACTATTTATTCCATTGAGAACAGAAACAGGGGATTTATATCTTCATGTTTTGCATAGGGTGTCTGTGTAGTTTGCTAGAAAATACATCATAAATTAACGTTTCCTTTAAAAATAACAATTAGAAGTAATATAAAAATTACATGTTTTAATCACCATAATTGAAACCTCTTGGAGAATGAAGCCAATACAGTCTTGGGAGTTAAGTAGGGCAGTTTATTAAAACAAATGGAAGTGATCTATTCCAAGCTTTCCCAGTCTCAGCCTGTATACTAGACCAGGAATAAACACTGCCTAAGAGAACACTTTAATGACAGAATCCTCTTATCTCAGATGCCAAGTAATAAAAATAGTTATTATTGTCTGGATGCAGCTAGCTTAGCCTTGGCATTAAGTACCACCTGCCTTTTTAAAGAAAGGCTGGTTGGTAAAGAAGGGCCACATGGGCCAGGAGGGAGATGGCTGTGACTTTGTTTTGTGCATGCTCTCCTACATGGTTCAGAAGGTAAAAGGCAGTGATAATGCTTTTGAAGGATTAATATTTCTTCCATAAACTTCTGACACTAACTTGTCCTTGAACCACTTGCAGAGATTATAGCCTGTAATGGAAGATTGGTATGGTCTGCGTTTTTAGAAAAATCGGGAGATCTTTTTCTAAAGGTGTGGTGTGTATTGCATGAGAGCAAATAAAATTAGTCTGTCGCTGGATTCGTAATGTTTTGATACTGAAAAAAATCCCTTGTTTGAGAAATACATCCAGGCATGGCATAAGCTACCTCTTTGTGAGGAGTTCTGGAGTGGTGAGTGTTGGCTTCTCACTAGAGGCCCATCTTGAGCTGCAATGTTTAAGTTCTAGTCTTAAGCCTATTTGAAAAGAATCACAGATCAAAAGTTTTTTAACAGAAACTTCTGGCTGTAGGAATTGGTGTCTATCATAGCAGTCAGTCACTTCACTTCTGGTGAATACAATGGAGTTAATGTTTTTTTCTCTTGTTACTGCAGCCTTTAGATCTCAATTAAGCAAAGCAGTCTAGCACAAGCGTGTTGTTATGTAGGCAGTCCTGTCAAAATAATGATGCTCTTTAGATCCTAAGCACACTTTCATCTACTGTGTTAGTACTGTGGAAAGCTTTACTTGAAGAACAGAGATCAGGAGGTAGTTCTTCAGCTGGTAGCTCTCCTCTCAGAGAAGTCACAGAAAATAACACTATTTAAAATTCTTTTTTCCGCTCTACATAGTAAAATATTCCTAACATATAGTTTGTTTTTTTCCACAAAGAATAGTCGTCATAGTTTTATCTTCCCATGGTTCATCTTTCATTATGATTTAGTCAGGCTCCAATATTTGATATTTTCATTTTGTATGGTGTGAATGTTTCAAAACACAGATCAATGGCCTCAGCTATAGGAAGACAAAGTTCTGTGCCTCTGATGTGCCACTTTGTGCTGCTGCTTCTGAAAGATTCAGTTTATCCCTTTCCATTGTGTACCTTGAAGATGGGTCATGTGCACCGATGGACAGAGGGAAATTTTGCCTTTGAATTTCATTAACCAACATGTCAGCTTTGTCCTAGGTCATGAAATCATTCATCTGAGCCTTAGAAAAGCCGGTACCAATGCCCTGTTGGGCTTGCTATCTTGCCTGTAAGGAGCTGACTTTTCTTGGAAGTTCAAATGTACTCATGCAGAGGGTAGTCCCAGAGTCAGCTCTTTCTTATTGACTGGTTCTAGGCTTCAGACAGACTTTGTAGAAGAAAATGCAGGGAGTTTATTGAATCTGCACAATTAAAATGTCCATTTTAAAAAAAAATTATTTGTGAGCTTGATGATTCTGTGTTTATAGTCAAAAAAAAGCAGTGATGTCTTAAAATCTAAAATGTCTATAATACCTTCCTACTTCAACTTTCTGAATCATCTGAAGTATTTGATATATTTCTCCTCATGTCTCCCCAAAATGTGCTGTTCATATTGTGCTGAAATCACTCCCTTCCAAGTCTGCTGGGCTTTTCTTAGTCCTTTTCTTTCACCCTACTGGAAAAAGAAAATGACCTGCCAAGTAATTAGCACAGTCTAGGTTAAATAAAATCACCTTACCTTCAGGACATTTCATATACCTTGTTATGATGGCAGCGCTGGCATCAGCTCACTTCTTCCACTTAAATGCTGTAGTTCTGATTAACAGGGTTCATGTGATGGGCATATGGAGATGTTCAGAATTGCAGATAATGGTCCTTTGACTCCTTTTGACCTTTCTTCTCTCATTGGATGGGGCAAGCCCTAATTCATTCTTCTGAGATGGTAAAATGTTGGGGTTTTTTGTAATACATAAATTCCTTTGAAAAATAGACTTCCTTATTTCTTACAAAACATAATTATTACTTCACTAGGAAGCTATAGAAGTGAGATTTTGTCATGGGTGGCCAGTTAAAACTGGTTTCTTGTTTGATCATTAACTAAATGTTATAGTTAAACAAACAATTTGCTGACTTAAATGCCTCAAAATACTTGGAGTAGTCCAAACCCATTAACTGTTTTGGATGACCTTGAGTTTATAGAAGAACATCCAGTGTACTGCATGTGCTTTTCTAAGTGTCTCTGGGTCTTTTGCTGTGGGGATGGGCCGCTGTATATGCATCCACATATTTCTGTTCAAAACTTTTGCTTGTGCTTATGTAAACAAAATGTTCAGTGATAGGACATCATTATTGTAATTGTGTGTGGTTATGAATGATTTTCAGTTATGGTATGAAGTGGCAGAATACCAATATGAGCAGTCATAATACTATTTGGGAAACAGCCCATTTTTCATACTTCACATAGCCTGTGGGGAAGTTCTTTCATTGCTTCATGTGCTGAAGTTTTTGGTTTATGTGATGAAAATGGTGGAATTGCATATTACAGCAAATATGAGTAGCTTCCTGACTTTCATTAAGTAGACTTCAAATTATAATTCACTTATGTTTTTACTGATTTAAGTGACTTTGGCTTAATTTCTGTCCTGCTGAAATCAGTAGTTGAAGTGATTTTTACATTATTCTTACTTTAAAAAAATTAGAACTGGTTTGTGCTAATGGATGGATTATAAAAGTTGCTACTTAGTGATGGGCTTTAATGTTGCTGGGCAGTCATAGTAATTAGTATGTGTAATGTGCCAGGTTTTATTGTGTGTAAATATCGGAAAGCTATTTTCACATATGAAGTGTCAAGACTATTGTGTAATTTATCTGAAGTAAAACAATGTTGGCAGAAATACTGACATGACAACTGCAAAAGCTTAAGACTGTAAGAAGTGTTTATTTTCAATTTATATTTATAAAAATCATTTTCTGCTTTAATTCCCTTTTGTGTATCCCATATGACATTGATAGTACTAGAGACTTTGGGCAGAGGCAATAGTTGTGTACTGAGTGGATTATTTATTGTTAGTGATGACATTTAATGTGATAATTTAAAAAGCTTGTGAGAACTGTAGGAGCCTATGGTGACTTCTTGAGCATTTATGATATACCTTCTAAAATCTTGATTCTGTAAGACCACATCTGCAAAATCCAAGCTATTTGGATGCAAATTGTTAAACTACATTTTTCCCTAAGGACCTTAAATGTTCAGTTTAGTTGATGTGATATGTTAGGTAAAATAAGTATTGAAATAAGCACTTCTCAACTTAGAAATTTCGCTGTGCATCTTTCTTGTCATATCTTGTTGGCAACAGATCTATTGTGTAAAGATGGGTTTTGATTCTTTGAAGCAAGAAAGATGTTATATTTTATACACTGTTTATATGATATTGATAACAGTGGTAATTTTGTCTTTTGTGTGGTCATATGTATGTGTATATAATACTTTAAAATGCGCTTTATTAGGCAGAAAAGTGAAATGTACTGTATAACTGATAGGTTTTTTACAGAATACTGTATTTCCATATTTGTCCTGTTTATGCTAATCAAGCGATGGCTGTGTATTCATTTTAGCAGATTTTCATTCTATGCTCGTCGATGTGGCTGTTTTAACTCTGTAGTTTTTATGTCTGAAGATGGGCCATAGAAATACAAACAAGGAATTGTATCAGCAGTATTTCATTACCAAAGCTGAGAGATGTCAGACATAATTACTGAGACTAACATCTGGAGTGGTTTATTGAAGGAAAACCTGCCAGTATTGTTAGCACATACAAAGGAGCATTATCCATATGTATGAAGCTTTATAACTGGAGCAAGTTGGGCAAGTGCTGCAAGTGAAAGGTATAAAGCACAACAAAGATAATTTATGAATTGTGCCTGCTACAGTGATGTGTTTCAGTAAACTACTCAAAAGAAGCTGCATCAAGGTAGTGAGTATTGCCCATCCGTAGAAAAATTTAGCAAAATCCTTGGGATACAGATTTGAGCTTGTACTGACGAATGAGGTTAAATGAAATGTTAAATGACTCTAGCAGAGAAGAGCTCCAAGGAAGCATGTGGCTGTAGAATGACCAGCTCAGTTTTGTGCCCTTTTATCAGGCCACTGTTTAGCTCTCCTAATGGTTGCTGTTTGGAAAAACCATCCTTTTGACTTGCCTATACTCTCCAGCCTGCCTTCTCATAGTCTCTCCCTACCAGCAGAAGGGGTGACAGTGACCTATGAATATCTGATAATTTCAATGGGCATAAAGCCTATGACTTATTTTGATGAATGTAAGGTATATAGGAATTGCTGAGGTGGAAATCAAGAAATCTAGTTCTCAGTTGCTTAGAATTTTCCTACCAACTTTTTAACATTTTCTGTATGAGGGTTCCTGTCACATATAGGATTTTGTGCAACTGCTGTGCAGCACAAAGATTTAGTAGTGGATTACTGTATTATAAATGGAGACAAAACTATATACATATTGCATTTGTGTTTTGAGTTTTTTATTACTGTAAGTTTTTTTTCTGGTTATGATTTACTATAGTAGCACCCAGTAACATTAACAAAATTATTCCTGTAAATCCTCTGTACCCATCTATGGTTATTTTTCAATATGTCTCCAGCATGTGTATTAGAATAATAGATTAAAAGTTATTACTATTGGAGAGATAAAATTGATAATTTAAATAGTGCTCCCATGACTATGCTCAGTATTAATTGTAAAACTTCTATTTTATCCAGGTTACTCATACATCTCTTTATTCTCATGCATATTCACTTTCTGGCCTTTTTTCCCTCTTGTTGTCTGTAAGATAGCTTAGTGATTGTCAAAAAGACTTAAAGTGTTGCTGTCAAATGCCTTGTGACTGGGACATCAAAGACGGGTTACCTGCATTTTTGGTTTCTGGATCTTCTCAATTTTTACATAATTTTTGAATATATTTTACATTATTTATTTTAAAATAAGTTCACAAAAAAAACTGGTCACAAAGTCTTCAGCTATTTCCTCTACCATTTTTGGTACTATGTACTGTACCACTACAGGAACTTTGATGTATACACGGAAATGTAGAAGAAATACATTACTGTAAAGTGGGTTTTTGTGTGAACTTGCAAAATAACCTGCATTTGGAAAGTGATGATCTCAGTTGATCGTTTCTAATTGACTTGCATAATAAAGAACAAGATTTGTTACATGTAAAAGGGAATGCATTTAATGTTTGCAGACCAAGTATTTGAGCTTAAGTCCATATGTTACCCTAAAAGTTACCTTGTCCACAGAGGTGGTAGATGTCCCATCCTAGGAAAAACTGAATATCAGGTCTGAGCAACCTGATCTGGTTCCAGATGTCCCTGGTCATTGTGGGAAGGTTGGACTAGATGGCCTTCAAGGATCCCTTCCCACCCAAACTGTTCCATGATTCTAAGTGGCCATTAATTGCTGGCTGCAGAGCAGATGGACTGCCCTGTTTTCTTAGCTACGGTAAATACTTGTTTACAGATTTGCCCTCAGCAAGGGTTTCAGTTTATGCTTAATTACTAAGAACAAATGAGTCCCCAAGGAGATGTCAAGTATTTCATTATATCTGTAAAGTGCTAAAGTGCTGTTTCAATTACTGCAGTCATTTTTTTCTATACCAGCTATACCCGGTACACTGGGAACATCAGTATTGTTTAGAACCAAATAATGTTTGACTTAAATTTTTTCATATTTTCCTTTTTTTTTTTTTTTTACAGTTTTAAGAAATTAGACAATTCTCAAGGAAGATTTAATTGTAAAATGTACAGCTTCATTAAAAGAAAGTAACAGCCCTCTTATTCTAATATCTTACATATCTGAGGCTAGTATTTTATATTTAGTAAAGTCAATTCAACTACACCAAAAGTCAATAAAATTAGTGAGTAGGGTGCACCCAGTGTCTTTTAGATAATTTAGTAATTCTAAACCATATTGAAGATTTCCCGCTTTGAAGGCAGTTATAAGGAATTCTCTTTTGGGGATGAGCTAAAACAGTGAGTTGAGATGTATGAGAAATCTCCGGGTTCTTTATAAAAGATGTTTGCTCATATGATGAGTTGCATTTACTTTCAATATTAAGAGTTTAAGAGGCCACAGTGGATTTAATCTTGGTCAGCTGTAAACTTTGTGAAGCTCATGCATAATGTATATGGATAATGTGAGTAAATTAACAGTAGTCTAGTATTTATTTTAGAAGTAATAAAGGGTGTTATTTATTACACTGATATGTCAATTTTTCATTAAGATCTGTTTTTGCATAGGAAGGAATACTGAAAATATGGTGCTTGACAGTCTTACGGATAAAAATGCAATATATAATGTGCCAGTTCAGAGCCGAAACCTCTATTTAATGAAGCTACGCCAATGCAACAGATTTATGTTGCAAACAAATCTTCTGTATCTGAAGACCAAGTTCAGCACTTGTTTCTGTACATATTACTGGTTTGGTTTTGCTCAAAAGACAGTAAGTAGAGCATTTATTACTAAAGCTAAAACACAACCTAAACCCAAACTTATCATGTTTCCGAACAGAATGATGATCATTATTTAAAAGAACGTGCATCCTGCTCCTGCTCCCTCCCTTCCAAACCCCTTTAATAACCTTCATGTAATCCTTTAATCCTGTAAGCTTTTATCTGGGGCTTTGTATATATTACCAGAGCAACTTACTTTCATTACAGCATCATCAAAGAATGGATTTCTGATGTTCTGAAGTGCACAGGGAGAATTAAGAATTTTTAAAAACCAATTCTTTTTTGTTAGTGTTTTTCCTTTTGGATGTATTTCCCCCCTGTTTCTCATAATATATTTGAAAGGCTAAGCATTTACAGCTTGGAAGGGTAGTTACAAAATCTTGCAATTTAATATTTTTCTGCAAAACTTCTTAGTGGGGGGGAATAACTTCAGGTTCATAAGGAATGTCATGTAACACACTTTAATAATTTATGGTGCAAGAGTTTTCTCCATAGTGTATAACAAGCTGACCTTTTGCAAATAGCCAAGACGGGAGGAATAAATGATTGTTACATTGAAAAATATGTATAAAATGAGTGTTGCATTTTTAGTTTTGAAGGATGAAGGTATGATCACATTCAAACTTTATTAGTAGTTGATACAAAATTATTGTTTAACTAATTTTCTTAAAAGCTTGATTGCTATGAAAAAGGTTCCATTTAAATTAACATTTATGTCACTACTTTGATCTTTATTCTGGACAGATCTTATATAAGTTCTTCAATCAGTTGTAGTTACGTTAAATATAATGTAATTTTTAAAATTACATTTAATTATATTTTTTAAATTTCATTTAATTTTTATTGATTTGATTGAAATTAGTGGTAATGTCTAGTTGTTGTCACTAAAGAAGCTGCAAAGTCCTGTATTTGTTTTATGCTTCAAAAATGGGATCATAGGCTTTGTTTAAGTGCTCTTGAAAGAGTCATGATGTGGGTAAAAGCCAGCATTTTATTAAAAAACATGAATTATATGGAAACCTATGCATTTCATAGTTCTCTGTGGTAACTAAAATTACTGGAGAGATGTGTCTGTGTTGAAGGACTGGAAATGCCTTTCCTTGGATTATTTTTACTGTGATCCATTGACAGCAGGAACATGGCTGCTTCTCACCTTGTGAATATCATCTTTGGAAAGACTGTTCTGACTTTTTTTCACAGCCTCTCTCAGGAGCATGTGTAAAAGTTTGACATCTGTCTACATATGAGGTGTTTCTCCATGATTTTGTGGGGAAAAAAGCAGCTAAACTAAGAGGAGATACAGCTTCCCAGGCTAAATTTGAGGGTTATTTTATGACCATGATTTATGTGAACAATAACTGTCAGTATTTGGGGAACAAGTTAGTGTCCAGTTTTGTTGCTATATATTAGTAACATATAGTATATATTATAATATTTTACTAAATATTGCTAAAATAATAATATCACTAATAAACAAATAACTATTACTAATAAATAATATCACTATATCACTAAATAAATATATATTACTAAATATTACTATATTAAATTAACCTGTTTAGAAGGACTGAAAGTTATAATCAGGTCTCTTTTGAAGTATCTGCTGAGGATTACATTTTTAAGGGAGTGATATATTTGCTGAAAACATTTTGTTATTTACTTCCTGTGTTCTTTTCATCATTTTACTGAAAACTTTGGGCCTAATGTTTGTCACTGCAAGTGTTCAGCCTATAAATTGTTGCAGAGAAATATAATAACTATTGAAAGAGGCCTAGATTATTCACAGTGGGATGAAAATAATTCCTAAGTCTCCAGCTTATTTGAGGAAGGAAAAATGTGACATTGACTGTACATAAAAAGAAGGAAGGATATTTTACGAAGTCTTTATAGAATGCACATAATACACTTTGTTCATGGAATGTTAATTTTATTTTTACTTCATGGGTAAAACAATGAACTGGTTAGTTGATATTGGGGTGTTTCAGTGATTGCTTATTGCAGATGGAAAAGGTACTTGCTGGTTTTATTCCACCCATATCTTCTTCTCTCAAGAACTTTGTTTCAAAGCTGCATAAAATAAACTTATCTAGAGCTATGTAAATGGAAGTAGGAAAGGAATAAAAATGTAATAAAAAAGTTGCAGTCACTCTGTTAATAATTATTATTTTCTCTGTCTTCATTCTATAGGTTTCACAAATTTCTCTGTTTTCTTTAATTTCTTTCAACTATTGTTTTAAGATATGCTGAATAATTATTTTTGATCAGGTCTCTTTTGATGTCTCTTTGCATTCTTAATTTTCCTTCTCTAAAGAAAGGATGTGAGGACGTTCACTTCTATTTTTAAAGCTACTGGTGTTTTTAATCAGTCTTGAAATAAACTTGCTTATTCAGATCACTGGCTCTCACTTTCAGTATGCCAAGAAGACCTTCCATTTATTTATTTATTTATTCATTCATTCATTCATTTATTTATATACGACATCTTTCTGTTTTACTCTCCCGTTCTTCAGAATAAACACTTAATTCATTGATATTTAGGGACCTCAGCTACAGAAATTATAGATATTTGCTGTTTTTGTGTCTTAGGTAGAAGGAAGAAATAGTGTACCCTCCCAGGATGATAGATAAATAAATCTAATAGGATTTACTATTTTTATATCGATGAAAATTCAGCACGTTCACTTGCTATGTGGAGTCCAGGGACCTATTTCAGTATCTAAATGTGGAAGTTGAATAACAAAATCTGTGTTTTCATGATCTTGCACATGTTGTATGATAAATTGCTGTTGTCTGTTGGGTTAAGTACAGTGGAGATGTGCTGGGATGGAAAGAATGGTGAGTGATTTTTCTGTCCCTCTGTTCTTCAGTCTACCTTGACAATTGAAAAAAGTCAGTCTTGGTAAGGAAAGAGTTGCAGCATATTCTGGGAAGAATTCTAATATGACTTAATCTGCATCCTTTGCATATTGACTGATAATTATTGAAGGTGACTGCTAGTGGGGGGAAAAAAAGCCATCCCTTATATAAGCTGACAACTTCTTGCACTGTGGGACTTTGTAAATGAATGAACACCTGAGAAAGCCCAGAAGAAGCTACAAAAATGTGAGAAATTGTTGAATTTTAAAAAGAGATGAAGGAGAAAGAAAAGGAGGAAACTTGCTGTCTGTATTTCTTTATGTAGGCTACGGCAAGGAGGGGCAAACAAACGCTGTTTAGTGTGTCTCGACTGCTGCCACAAATGTCCTGGAACCAGGCAGAGCAAGCACTGAACATGGTTTGTCAATGAGCCATAATGTATCTGATTTTCAGGGCCTGAAGTGAGAAGTGTTGGGTGCAAATCCAGTGAAAATACTGAAAGAGCTTAGCTGTGGTGCGTTTTGGGGCTGCAGTGAAATGCTGGATTGCCATTGGGTCTTCCTAATCCGTGCAAGTAGTGAAAAGCAGACATTCAGTGCAGCCTGTTTGGGGTCATCAGCCACAGCGTTAGGGAATGCGTTAGGGAAAGTTCTGACACTCATTGAGTTTAGGCAGTCTGGGATTGTGGGACAACGAATAACAACAGAATTTCATGTTAAATTCTTCTCCAAATTGTACTGTACCTAATTCAGGAGCCTTTCACCATTTCATGGTGTCTGCACTGCTGTTGTAACCTGCTTTCAACTACATGCACAGCTTCTGTCATCCAAGTAAGACCTAGTGGGGCAAGAATGAATGATTTTGCTTAATTGTTTTTCTGTAATATTTATGTCTAGAAATTTCTGCTGTTTTCTGTGTGAACATTCATATCTCTAAGGAACAGGGGCTTGCTTAGTCATTAAAAGTTGGAATCCTGAAGGTGGCCTGTGTCAAAAAAAGAGTGCTTCTGTCTGCCCCTGTCAGGTCTGCCTTAAAGGAAGGCTATGGAGACAGTTTCAAGAAACTGAAAATAGCGTTTTAGGTTGCAATAGCGTTTTCAGCCTTAAGTATATAGCATCACTGAGGCTGCCCACTGTAATTACATTGTCAATTGAGAATTGCTTAACACTTTTGATGCTTTAAACTATGACAGAATTATTCTGAGAAATGTTATTTTAGTTCTGTGGCACTTGCAATGGTGCACAGCTGCTTGAAATTTCTGAATGTACACTGCTTTCTGCTTGAAATGGGAGACAAAAAGGAACCTCTGAAATGAACTGTCAAGTTTCCTTTAAGGGAGATGATTCAGATCTAACCTTCCACGGTAGGTGGTATCGCTGCAGATGAGTGAAGAATTCTGCAAGATGTAATGCCATTTTGCCAGCAGGAAAACACTTCACATTTAAGATAAAAATGCTTTTTGAAAGCTCCTGGCAGACAGAAGGTGACAAGGTAGTTCCTAGGCATTAGGTCTATATCTGGATAGAAGACATCAGAAGTACAACCCTGGGACAATATATTCAAGGAAAGCTAGGATGAAATGAAGGTAATACAAATGGAATTTGTCCCTGAGGTTTTTTTGCTCAGAAATCTTGTAAATGTCACATTTTAGTTTTTGCAAACTTTATTTAAAATAAGATTCCTTGTGCTGCAGTGTGTGTAACTGTCAGGATGTGTTTGTGAAGCTGTATACCTATCAGTCAGACCAGATCGCTGAGATTTGACAGAGTACTGCCTCATGTCTGTGCTTTCATAAACTTTTCATAAGTCCTTTCATCAAAGATGGAGAAACTTGCTACTGAAGTTATTAGTCTAGTTGTTAGGGTTTTTTATTTTCTTTTCTTCCTGGCCCCTTAATCTTTAAAATAGGTGTTCTAAGTGGATTCCTTTTATTTATTTTTGAAAAAAACCTATCATGGAAGGTGCCTCATTCTTGTGTGTGAAGAAGTGTGAATCATATACAAAATGCTGTTCTTCAAGTTGTCTTCAATTATACCTCACCAGCAGTGAAAGTAAATTCCCTGCAGTCTTTGAAATGTGTGCCATGTGTAGTCAAATAAAATATTTTTTGTTTTCTTGGTCTTGTTTCCCCTTTTATAAATCTTAAGGGACACATTTATTTAAATCTTGACTAGATTCTCTTGTAGACTTGTCTTTCCTTGATGTACCTCCATAGGTTTCTTAGACTTCCTCCTGGTGCACATCAGCACATCCACAATCAGAAGTGGATTCCATTAACTTTGTAATGCATCTATCAGACATTTTGAGTTGTGGTAGTTTATGAATATATACAGTTATTTGTGGAGACTATATCAGTCATTTTCACTTTATAGTCTTCTCTCAGGAACTTCAGATGCTCTACATCTGTGAGTAGATGAAGACCAATCCAGTTGAGAGAATAATTCCAGATAAAGGTTCTACTGGAATGCTGTACTGGTTAGGCATGGAAACCAAAATAGCTGTAAGTCAGATGCAGTGACATGCAAAAATTATGGCAGGATAAAAAACCCTTTGAAAAAGTAGATGCTATGGATTTTCTTTTTTGAAGCTTAAGATTTCATTAAAATAACAAGCTGTACATCCTAGAATTCTCTGTGAGGTTGTTGTCAAAACCAGATAATTACCTAACAGTTGCTTAATTAGCTAATGGCTGCTCAAGTGAAGTTATTCTTAGAAAATAATCTGTTATATTTAGCAATGTATTTTTTACTTTTCTTTCTTTTTTTTGAAAGAATTGTTTTTTACATAATTTTCAATATGTGACTTTAATACCATGTTAGTTAATTGCTGGAAGAAAAAAACTACATCTTTGTCTTTTGGGAGGCTTGATTCATTACAGTCTTCCCTCCCCCAAAGTTCTCATGAAGTGATAATAAGAAGCATTTTTACAAGATACAGGTTGAGCCACTTTATTTAAAAAATAGATAGTAGAGAGGTTTAGTTACCTTACATGCATACCTTTATTGCTGCTTTTAATGTCAAGGGACTTGTTCTGAAGCATTTTTGGCTTTAAGCTTCTTTATCATAATACTAGAACATTTTACAGTTCTGATGGAGATGGATTTAGACTATTTATTGACTGGATGTTTTTCTTGAAGCAGGCGTGGTGAACAGAAAGAATTCATTGAAATTCACTAATGTGCATAATTCATCTATCATAATTTAACAAATGGAAAAGACTAAGACATGCTGCCATCCATCACAATTATTTAACTACACTCCAGGGTGTGATAAATCGTATTAAAAAACTTTTGGCTTAGCAGATTCAGAGAATTGTACTGAGCAAGTCACATCTTCTCTGTCAGCTTTCTGCTACTGTTCAGTGACTTGCAGTTTTGACATGTGTTACAAAACATTTAATTTAAACTAGAGATTTTTCAAAGCTGTTTTAAAAACAAACTTGCATAGAGACATAAATAGCAGCAACCAACCCTAAATAGGAAGCCATACTGTGATTGCCCTTTAGAAGTACAAGTACTGTTTGTTCACTGGATTATATGGTGGGGGGCCAGGGCTCTCAGGGAGCTGATTTTCTTACCAGAAAGCTGTGTCCAGAGTAAAGGGCAGGTAAATCCTAGTGCAGTCCTGAGTCTCTTTAGCCCTTAGGTGCAGCAGGTCCCTCAGTTTTTTCTTCCCTTGTTAAGATTAATATACTACTATGTGTAGCCTGTATGATAATTCAAGTAACAAGTTAAATAAAGAGGAAAATATTTGGGGTTTTTTGATTTTTTGTTTGTTTGTGTTTGTCTTTGTTTGTTGGTTTGTGGTTTTGGTGGGGTTTTTTGGTTTTGTTTGTTTTTGTCCTGTGTAATGGTACTGCACAAAAGACTTCCATGGAAAACAAATTTTGGTGCACTAACTCTGATTTCCAGGCCTTGGCATGTGATGATTTAGAGTGAGCGTTTGCTTCTGGACCACATCTCTGTGAAGGAGACTACCAGAGATGGGTGGAATGATTGAGGGGATGCAGGAACAACAGTGCCCAGTAGTGACTCCCCAGGGTGGGATGTGCTTGCTGTTGGACATAGCCCAGGTCTGGAACTCTATGGATTGATGTCTTGCTGCACTGTTGCCAACTGCAGAGTAAAGTCTTCATCCTCTGTTTACTATAGCAAGCTCTGAAATACAATTTAAGGGCTGTCAGACTTTCTTTAAACTATTGGAATGTGGCTTCCACTGGACCTATTAGCATCAACTTGGAGAGCCTGGATGTACTATAAACTAAATCTGTCGCTCTGGTCAGTGTAAGATGATGGGTGTGAGGTCTGCACTATGCAGAAGAGTCTTTAATGGATTCCTTTCCTAATCCTCTCCTTTTCCCTGCATTATCTCCTTTACTCTTTAGTGCATATCATTATGCTGAGGTGTTGCATCAGTGTTCACTGAGTTGGGCGACAGAGAACTCTTAAGTGTGGTTCTCTGCACTGTTGTTTCTGCTCTTTCCATGCTCCTTGGTTAATCATTCTTGTTGCTTTTTTTAGGAAACATCTCTGATGCTTTCTTTTCTGTTATCCATGTTTACCATCTCCTCATTCTTTCAATATATTCCTTAAATCAGACATGTTATTTTCTTTCCTTTGCAAAGAAACACTTCTGTATGCTTTCTTCCCCTCCTCCATTAGTTACTGCAGAATTTGGTGGTATTCCTCTGTATAACTCATTGAAAATCCAAAGTCACGTTCCCTGCTATCATGCTAGAATGAATGTTCAGACTGCAGTCTTTCCCTTTTCCAGTAAAAGCTTCTTGCTGTTGGCCTTTGTGGATTATCATGTTGGCTGTGTCTGCATCTTTCTTCCCGCTTTCCTTCCCTTAAGCCAAGCTCAGTGGTTTTGCCTACCTGCTACTCAGGGTCATCTTGAAGCTGAACACAGTCTATCTTCCATGCCCCCCAGTTAAGGGTCTCCTTCCATATGCTTATCTTCATTCAAAAAACATCTTCTAACCTGACACTGAGATTATGTGCCAGTGATTAGTCAAATGATTAGGCTGAGGAGCAGGAAAAGGCAGCCTAAGATGATACTAATTAGGGGCTTTTGGCAGTGTAGTGAAAGATGAACAAAGATGATTACGAGAGAGTTGGGCCTTAAAGGCACGGATTTACAGTTTTTAGTAAAGGATTTACAGTACAGAAGCTGTTGTTGATTTGCCATCTGTGAGAACTGCTGCAGCAGTGTTAATTTGAGATGTAATCTTGAAACTCTCTTCATGCATAACTTGACATGATAGTGGTCCTTTTTAAAAGTAGTGAAGCCATCTTTATGGCTTTATTTTTTGTTTGTCTGTTGGGTGTGGACCTTCACAGTGATCATGTCTTGCTTGACCGAAAAAGATTTCAAGTTTTGTTTCTTGTCACGTTTCGTGAGTGACAGTTGCACCACATAATGCTCAGGATATTGTAACACAGGGAGTAGTTCCCTACAAATAAAATGCTAGAGTTTGGGCATTGCAGATATGCAAGTCATCAGATCAACAGCAAGCAGGCACAGAATGAGACTCTTGTGCCTTCTCTTAGCAAGGAAGGATGTGATCAGAGGGCAGCTGAGTCAATGTGCTACATCCCCATCACCCCCATGTCTACCTGGCTCTGCACTGTGGTTGGTTAAAAGGATGGACTGTGAACAGGCCGTTTCTTCAGTATGCTTATTTTTGGAAAACAGATCGTTACAAAACAAAACAACTTCCCCCCCCAAAACCAGAAAAAGTTGCAGGGGTTGGAGTATGGAAGAATGCCACTAGTCCTTTGGCATTGAAGAACAGATCTATCGCTGCAAATCAGTGAAGGAGGAAAATTACTGTAGTATTAGTATAGTATTTACCTTAAATAAGTCTACGATATTCATTAATTTGAAGCTAGACTAAAAGACTTCCCTAAAACTTGGAAGCTAAATGTGCCAGAAGGAGTTAGAAAAATAAGAAATACAAATTTTGTCTCATTATGGTTGCTTAAATTAATTCTTGGTTGCTCTCAGGCTTATCTGAGGCTACAGGGAGAAAAGAAAAAAATAAAAACTGCCAAAGAACATGGGAAAATATGTCTGAATGTAATGTATGCATAAAATGCGGGACACTTGTCTTGTAAATGAGGCAGTTTTCTGTAGGAAGGAGATCCATTATTTTGTGGTACTTTCACAACTGTGGAGAAGCAGAGGTGCATTTTGTCAACCATGGTTTAAATTTTACATCAATAAAATAACCTTCTAGGGTATAGAAACTATTAAAAACAGTGAAACTGGCCATTCATCTTGCAAGTACTCATCTAAATTTTAAAGAACGAAAACTTAATATAAATTTTTCTCCAGAAAGTTTTCATGCACAGAATTCCCTGTCTCCATGAACATTTGTTTACTCTTTTATTTAGTTTGGTTTAGCTCTGTTTCTTTAGCCCTATTGTTTGCAAATCAATGCCTTTCTAAATAAAATACCAGGTTTCCCAGAACATTGCTAATCAATTCATGCCACAGGTGAGTTATGTCACAATTTTTTTACCATTGTGAATGAAATAAATTGTGTGAAAAGGTGTGTGTGTGTGTTCCTGGAAGTCTCAATCCATCTTAGTGGAGCTATTTAAAAAGAGCAGTGACTTCACTGATTGTGAAGATTTTCTGCAATAGGTGGTTATTTTGCATCACTACTCTGAGTGTATGGCTTTATATGATAAATTCATGGGATGTTTTGGAGTAGTAGGTTCTATATAAAAAAGTCTGGCTTTCTGTTTTTATGTTTAAGTCTTGGGGTTTTCTGGTTTGTTTTCTTGTTTATTTTTTAAAGAAAGGATAGATCTGTAAAAGAATTTCCTTGCTTCACAATTTAGAACTCCTTTATAGATTAGGAATTGCCTGGTATTGTCCCTACTGCTGTTTTGGCAGTTTACGTACCAGCATCATGAAACTGTGAAACTATGTTGGTGTGCTTGTTTATCATAAGACATTTCTTTCTCACAATTCATTGGCAGTTACTTCTGGAAACAGAACTAATATGGATTTGGAAGAAGTAGAAGAAAATACATGCAGAATATTACTAATTGCATCAATAGAATTGTTTGGTGTATGCTTGTTAAGACAGGAGGAAAAGTAAAATAGGTTATAAAAATGGAGAGGAAGTGGAGGAAAGAGATATCGATGTGTATTAAAAGTAAGTTAGGAATTGTATAAAATTCATAAGACAAAGCATTAAAAGAGTGAATAGGATGACCAAGTCTGTCAAACAGACAATTATTTGGTGCAGAGTAACATGGCTGCCTGGGAATAAACTGTGTTACATATCTGTAATTCTTCACTGGGTAATTTCATTCAATATAAAGTTCTGAGAGATGAATCTTTTCTCAGGAGAACGTGATGTTTTGAGCAAACAAGTTTAACTTTTCAGAGATATGTGACATTTAATATTTGTAAAATGTTTGATTTGGTGCCATGTGACACGTTAATTTAGAAATTGGAATGGTACAGAATCATCAGCGTACATCAAATGTCTTTTAGAGAAATGGTTAATAGGTAATCAGTGTGGAGTATGTGGAGGTCCTCTGAGGATTAATTTTAAATCTGATGGTGTTTAACCTTTTTATTAGTGATGAGGAAGAAATGTAGGGTCATTACTGATAAAAGCATGCAGATGGCAGCAGGTTTAGTGCCATGGTAAGTAGTGATGGGAACAGAGGTGAGTCGTCTAGTAAGGTGGAACTGTATGTTCTGACACAGAAATGAAGACGTGCCTCCAGCCTCAAGAAACATCAAGGAGAGAGTGATTGAGAAAGACATGGAAACCATGCTTTGTGATGTGTAATCAGAAGTATCTGAAACAGGAGGAACACTTGGCATTATTACTATGTCATTGGAATAGTTCATCTAGCTCATGCAACATCTCAACTCATGAACAACTACAAACTCAAGGAAGTGCGGAAGAAGAACTGTTCTGAACCATTAAGTCTTTGCAAGAATTTGAAATTTCTTAAGTCTAGAATCTGTTCAGCATGTTGTATTTACAAGATTTGATCTAGGTTTGGAAATATGTTGTAGAGAACTGCTGTTTAATAATTGAGGCAGGCCTGTACTAAAAAGAAGCCTGGAGGACTAAACAAATTGAGGCTGAGAGTAAAGTGAATTTTAACTTTTGGAAAAACTGGAGAGTTAAGTGGATGTTCCTTTGGTACCTGTGGACCTAATGGGATGCATGAGAGAGAGCTGGTGATGTTATTACAAGGCCATTCTTCATAACCTTTCAAAGATCATGGCAACTGGGGAAGGTGCCTGAGAGCTAGAGGAAAACAATTGTCAAAAAGAGCAAGTAAAAGGATCCAGGAAACAACAAGCAGGTCAGCCTCACCTCATAAGGTGATGGAGCAGCTAATTCTGGAAACCGATTTCAGGCACATGAAGGACAAGAAGATCAGAAGGTGTTAGCATGAACTCACCAAGGGGAATGGACCAACAGGATGACCTTCTTGACCAACTTAATAACCAGCTATGATGAAATGGCTGATAGATGAGAAGAGATGACCAGATATTTTCCACCTTGACTGCAGTAACTCAGAAAAGCTGATGGAGTATAGGCTGAATGAGCAGACAGTGGACAGGCAGAATACTGTGAGAGTAGCCAGGCCCAAAGGGTGATGGTCAGTGGCACGTAGTCTTAGCTGTAGGCTGGTGACTAGTGATAGACTTGAGGGGTCCTGTCCTGCTCAGCACCTTCATTAATGATCTGGATGAGGGGGCAGAGCACATCCTCAGGTGACACAAAACTGGAAGGGGTGGCTGATACATGGAAGAACTGTTCAGCAAAATGCAAAGTCTTGCACCTGGGGAGGAATTATCCCTGACATCAGTGCAGACTGGCATCTGACCAGCTGGAGAGCAGCCTTACAAAAAAGGCCCTATGGATCAAGGTGAACACCAGGCTGACCATGAGCCAACAAGAGGCCCTTGCAGCCAAGGCCAGTGGTATCCTGGTTTGCATTAGGAGGAGCATTCCCAGCAAGGCTGGGGTGGTGATCCTTCCTCTCTGCTCAGCACTGGTGAAGCCAAACCTGGAGTGGTGGGCCCAGCTCTAGGCTCCCCAGTACAAGAGAGACATGAATTTACCGAAGAACATCCGGTGAAGAGCCACAAAGATGATGGACTGGAGTATGTCTCCACAATAAAAGGCTGAGAGTGCTGGAGCTGCACAGCCTGGAGAAGAGAAGCTCAGAGGGAGCTTATCAATGTCTGTAAATAGCAGAAGGGATGGTGCAAAGAGGGCAGAGCCGGGCTCTATTCAGTGGTGCCCAGTGACGGGAGCAGAGGCAATGGGCACAGCCTGGAAGGTTCCCTCTGAACATCAGGACACTGAAAGATGTGACACAAGTCTGCCACAGATTGCCCGTGATGGTTGTGGAGTATCCAGCCTTACAGATACTCAGTAACTACTTGGTTGTTGTCACTTGACACGCAGTTCTTACCATCTGTTCAAATCTTTTGACCTATTTGCTACTTCAGATACAGAGACCAAGTACAACTTTTATAAAGATTTTTAAATGTTTAAGTAGGATACATTTGAAAACATGTGAAAATTGCCATAAAAGCTCAAGTGTTTTAATGGCTAATAAATAATGAAAGATAAATTGAGAGGGATACTTGAAAATGTGCATAAAAATATGTGTATATATACCATATATAACAAGTAATAGTAATATTATATCAATACTTTCAAGCAATTGAGCCTAAAACCTCTGAGCTAGCCTCATCTGTCATAAATCAATGGCACTATCCTGATCTATACTGTTTGGAGACATGAGCATACATTTAGCTATTTTTATTTTTATCCCTATTCTGAAGCAAGCTTTGGCAACTGAGAGGGCATGACCTTCCCAATGTAACATACTGGTGTCCCAGGAATATCAGATGTTTTTCACAAAGGATCAGAGATGCTTGTTCCAGCATTACAACCTGGAAAAAACATCCCTTTAATCAGGCTTGGAATGCAAATTAGTGGAAAGCAAAAAAGAATTTTTTTCAACCTGACAGTTTTTTGGAGTTGCTCATACTGAGGCTCATGGAGTTGCTCATACTCATGCTCATACTCAGTGACTGTGATTACAGTCACTCACACACAGACCTGAAATGGTTTCAGTAAGGTTGGAAATTAGATTGAAGATTTGTGTGGCCCCAATTTTTCTTTTTGTTACAGTACAACTTTTAAGTGAGTTTACTACTGACTTAATCCTCTTATAGGCAAGAATTGAAAGTAATTATTTTATCTGGGTAGTGTAGTGATAGTGCCCTATTCTGCTGTGTGGGAGGTTCAAGAGTTCGCTCCTCAGATCATCTAAGCCTGGGCATGTCAGTGTTGCAGCAGTAATCTTTTCAGCAGTGTCAAATGTGGCTCTCTCTTGTAGCTGATGAGACCTTAGGAAAATACCAGAGGTTTCTAAAATTAATGAATTCTTTTCCTTCTGAAAGAAGGTTATAGATGTGATGAATGAAATAAAGTATAATTTACTGCAAGAGATAATAACTAAAACCAAGGGAAAAAAAGCAGTAGCTAACTACATTTAAAAATAGAAAATTATTTATACCTGTATCACAGTTAAAGCCTGTTGTGCTATCTGAATTTAGCAAGCAGACCTGGGATTCAGCCTTAGCACTGCTAATGACTGGAGGCATTATTGATGTAGTGAGCTAATTACCCGTGTGATGAAGTTGCCTGCTGGAGGTTTTTGACTGCTTCATCACTGTGTCACCTCCTACAGGTTAATTCACAGGGCAGCACAGGTAAAAACCTCCAGGTGGAGGTCCTGCTCTCCTTCATCCAGTCACAGAGTCGTAATGACAGCAGTAACTAACAGCAAGATGAATATTTTCCTGAATTATTGATCGAGTAGAGCTGTATCAATGATTGTAGAAGTAATGATTGTATCACAGAACTAAAGTCTGCAGCACCTCACAGTTGCTGCATGGAAAATGCATCCATGGGGGACTTTAAGAAGAAAACCAAAAAAGAGTAAAAGCCTTTTTCACCTGAAGGAAAACCCACAGATATTAAAAGAAAGAAAGAAAAAAAAGAGTGGCAGGATTCTTGGGTTAGCAGCAGGACAGGGGCTGCAGGGGCTTCAGTATCTGATTTAAAGTTTGATCTACATAAAATTCTCTCATGGCATTTGTTCTCAGATGTCTCAGTGCACACATTAGAAGTCAGAACATAAACAGCTTGTTTAATTAGATGATAAAATATTACACTCAAAATTTATAGGGAAAAATACCATTAGTAAAGTAGTTTAATAAGGAAAAGAATCAGTACCAATGTGTTCTATTTTTTATTTTGTTCTACCATCAATGAGGTAGAATATAAATTTCTGATATATGGGGCAGAAGATTTATAAAATTCATCTGAACGTTATTAATATATAGAAGTGTTTTGAGTTTTTTTTTTCTTTCTGTTTTTAATTGTGGCATAGCTGGAAAACCTCTTGAGACTACCAAAGCTAACACTGCCTTTGTTCTTTACTTAAAGCTAGAGCTGTGTTGTAAATAGTCTGTATTTTTCATGTGAGCTTAATATGCTGTAGTATAACAGGATGCATTAAGTGTTCTCTAACAACTGCAGAACTCATCAAGCAAATGGAAAGATTAGCCCTGAAATCAAGCTTCAAACTTTTATTTTCTCACAATCAATAGACAAGTAATGCATGTTGGATTTATAATGATATGAGATTGACTGCTTAAATCCTTTTTAAAGTTCAAAGCTGGAAACAGATTGTGTCTACAAGCAATCCACAGCAGAGTTTCTAAGTAGAGGCTTGTGATAAATAAGTGAAATTGGGTTTGACTGAAATGGCCCATCAGTCCCATATGGGTTTAGCAGGAAGATTTCAGGCTCAAAAAGACAGAGGTTTGGAGAAGCATCAAGCATTGGTTTCACAGCACCTGAGATTGCTTTGTGGAGTCTGCTGGGAGACATGAAGACAAGAGGTTCATTAAAAATGAGTATAGCACCAGGGAGAATGATTGAGCTTCAAGTACACTTGTGTTTTTTAGCTTGAAGAGTTTAAAGGTGAAGATACATTTTAAAAGCTCAACTGGCAGATGAGAAGAATGCTGTCAGGTTTCTCAAAGAAATCCCTTTATATAGAGATAAATAGCATGTTATAGTAGTTTTTTGACAAGATCAAGGGAGAAAAAAAAAGCAAACCCAAAAAATTACTCAGCTCAGAATGTCCTGATAGTAGGATGAAATAATAGTTAATCTCTCAGCTATCAAAATTGGATTTTGATAAAACAGGTTGTCTTCAGTCCTGCTATCTGATAGCTTCAGAGGCAGTATTTACTGCCTGTAAAAGCTGTGAAATCTGGGGGAGAAATTAGTTTTGGGGCTACCCTTGAGGTTATTCTATCTGTAATAGCAATTCAGCTATGGTATCTTAAAGTTTACGGTGGGTCCACTGCCTGAGAGATGGCTTTTACCTCATCAAGACTTCAAACTGTTCTACACTGTTGTATTTATTTACTTTGGAAAAAAAATTAGATTGTGCTTTAAAATCAGAGAGTAGCTTCTTACTTGCTTTTTATTCAGATATAATCTGTGCTGTTAACAAATACAGTTGTTACACAGTAATTAAAATAACATAAAATATCACAGCTTTTGATTAGTCTGCACAAACTTAAGGATTGTTTGTCAATGTGCGTCCGTTTACCTAATGCTGGAAAACAAGGAATAAACAAAGCCACATTGACCTGGGAAGTAACACTTTGGTTTGGTTTGTTCAGTCAGAACAAGTGTCCTTTGGCTCAATCTGAATTGTAAATTTATGTGATAAATGTGTTGAAGCAACATAGTCCTTTTTTTCATAGTCTCATAGCATGAAATGCAGCTGATCACTGTTTGTTTGGTGGAAACTTGTGTGGCTCTTGGCACAACCACAGACAAAAGAACAGTGGCTGCTCAGTGTGTTACTTATGTTTGCCTTCATTCATATCCATTCATTCCTGCCTATCCATTATAACATGGGGAAAAGCTTTGTGGGGGGAATTGAATAGCACAATTTCTAACTAAGAATGAAGGCACTGAATTTTAGTAATTTTAAGAAAGAAGTGCTGTTTTTTGAAGTTATTAAGAAGTGCCTTAGTGAAAACCAGGTTCTGCTGGGATCAGGAATTTAATGGCTTTGTGAGTTGAATGGCTGGCAGGCTGCTTGTGGAAAAGGTGTTTTGACTGTCTTTTATTAGGCTGTATTTCCCCAGAGCTTTAGGATGGATGTAGCATGAAAAGGTTTGTCTTCATGACAAACTGAAAATCTAATATGGTGTTTCCTGAACAGATGTTAGAGAGAAATGGTCTGGTGTGGTCTCATAATCACAGTCTTGATGATTGTATGTTTCTTAGGTTATACTGTGGTTTAAATAGTGTTGGGATGAGCAGACCCTGTATTATGATAAATTTTGGCTGCAAGGCTCTTCCTCCCAGCTGGGATGGAAAAAGAGGGTAGATCTCCCCACCCTGTTTTTTCCTTCCTTCTGAATTGCATTTTATTTTGCTTCAGACTTTCTATTATATATGATTTTTTCTCGAATATCACCGGTGCAGTTCTGTATTGTTTTCCACTCCTACAGTTTTGTGGTGCTTTCCAAATGCCTCTCCCTCCTCTTCTCTCCCCTTCCCTGGATGAATCTTTCTGGGACAGCTCTACTGTGCTGTTTTAGTGAGTTATAAAAATTCTGGGATGCTTGGGTGAGGTGAAATGAAAAGGACTAAGCAGTTTTGAGGATAATCAGTTAAAAAAGTGGAATTAATATGAAACTACTGAAAGTAGACAGCTGTCTTATTTTGTTGGAATTTGCTTATCTTCAACAGATCAGCACAACTGTTTACATCCCTCATAAATACCATATTGAGAGATTACTGGTGAGTGGTTCTTGAGTTTACCCTTTGTTAGGGTAGCACTTCACCTAAGGAAACAACTTCGGATTTTGCCTTTAGGCCTTGGTAGCTCTGTAGGATCAAATGAGACCAAGAAACAGTGAAATAAAATTAGTAATGTCTTACTGTGTTTAGATGTTTCTCTTTCATTGCATCTGCACATGCTTGGTTATATTTTGGTGATAGACCTCTCCTCAGTATACTGAAAAGAGAAGATAAAATTGCAATAAAATCTAAATGAGAAAAGGTTAGAGGCATTCTACATAATAATTAAATGAATAGGGGCAGCATCTGTTACCAGTCTAAGAAATCACAAATAGATGCTGAGTGGAAGAGAGATCCCTATGGTATGTGCTTTGTCCCTCAGCTGACAGGAGGGTGAAGTGCTGCAGGCTGCTGCTTCAAAGTCGCAGCTGGGAGGGGCACTGGAAATTGTCCCTCTTCCTTTTCTTCCCTAGAAAAGAGTACAGAGACATCGTTGTGGGTTTTACTGTAGGTTTCCAAAACAGAGGTGTTGTTTCAAATCCTTTAAGAAGTGCTGCATGGTGAAAAATGAAAGTATGCCTAATTGTTATCTTCTGTATATTTGAATTCACTGTGTGCATCCTACCCTCCTGATCACACTCCTTGCTGGTCTCCATTTCAAGTAAATGGGTAAAAAATTTCTCCCATATCTCCCATATCTCTGTTCCATAGCATCTGCTTTCTTTGCCAGCCAGGATTGACCGAATGCTTTTACGTGTTTAATAAAGGGCTTCTGTGCACTCTTGGGTGGTAGCTATAAAAATAAATTAAATAAATTCTATGGTATAAACTATATGAAATAGGCGTGCAGTTGCATTTCTGTTTTTCTCAGTAGGCTTATTCCACTGCCAGAATATAACTTGAATTTTTAATTCTGTTTTAAGTATGTGAAAAAGTTTCCTTTTGTTAGTTATTTGTAGGTCAAAGCTTTATGCTGAAATGTTTCAGGCTGTTTATACAAGAGATTTTTTGCATTTTGAAGCACATTTTTTTCATATATTTGTGATAAACAAAATGCAAAACATATGGGAAATCTGCCTTTTATTTATTCATTTTTGTAGTGGTTTTGACCACATTCCAGAGTTTCATCACATTTCCTCAGCTCCAATAAAAATGTAAATCAGCTGTCTCCCTTTTGCAACTGGTATGCCCAGTGTGATCTTTTTAATAAGGTGTATACATCTGTAGGTTAAAAAGATGTTACAAATTGGACTTTTAGTTGTTCTTGGAAAGTCTTTCCAAAGTACTTCTCACAAGGAGCTTTTTTTGGTAAGGCTTTTTTAGGAAAGTTACCATGACATGCATTTGAAAAGTAAATTCCCTAATCTAGATTTTGATTTAAGCATTAAAATAGTAATTTAAAAGGACGACAAGACATATACCAATTAAAAAAAGAAAACAAACAAAAAAAATCCCACCAACCCCCTCCCCCCAACAGCCACTGAAATTTATCCATAGCGGTTGTTCACATAAGAAGTGTCTCTTACTATTAACTCATGTCAAGCTGAAAGAATAGCTGTTAGTTTTAACACCCAGCATGATATCCTCCCTTTAACTAAAGCATAAAATCTGATGACTTCTGCAAATATGCTTATTTTAATAGTACTTCTCAAAACAGGGTCTCCATAATACATTTCTACATAATCCTGCTCACTCTTTATGGAATTGAACACTCAAATATTTCTCTTGGTAGATGTCCTAACTAATGACAACTGCAGCAGGGCTGTAATTTGTGTATGTGAGCATGTATGTGCACTTGCCCCTATAATTGATGCCAGACATTAAGAAAAGCTATCACCAATAGTGAGAAATCGAACACCCCGCCATTAAATAATGCCAGAAATAAGTTTGATCATAGAATATTAATGTGCACCCATTTTCCCATGGGCCTCATAAATGTTCACTGATATAAAAATGACACAAATACATGGATTGTGTTTGCTTACACAAGATGGATGATTTTTATTTTAAGAGCCTTTATTAATTGTCTTGCTTTGGTGAGTGGTTTCTTTTTCTGTTTTGGTAGCTCAAAGGAGTTTAAACGCACATTCTGAGAGGAAGCTTTTTTCAGGGCATTTCAGTAAAGTCCAGGAACACAAGTTTTGAATTATTCTAAGTATCTATTAGGAAAATGTAATTGTTAAAAAGCATTTTATTTGCCTAAGCATGGGCAGCTTTCTGGGGGAAATTAGAACTGACAAATATGCTTTCCATAACATTCAACTTTGCTACATTATCCTGTGCCACCAAAACGGAAACATTTTTGGCAACATTTATGTTGACTCATTTTCTGTCAGGGAAGTCGAGGGAGAACAGAGAGAACAATTTAAAACGTTTTGTGAACCTGTGACAAGGTTCTTAAGACTCTTGAATAACAGCTTTAAGTGTTTATCTGAATTTGTTTTTTTGGGATGCTGTCATATCATCACCTGTGATACTGCTGGAATTGTGTCCATAAATTTGGAATTCTCCAGCATTCTTGTACCACCTTCTCTACAAGTCTTAGCACAGTTTTATATAATTTTTATCTGTTTTTCTCCCTTAGGGACAGAATTAATATCAGACTTTCTTAGTTCCTAAATGCATACTTTTACCTCATGATCTTTGCTCTAGCTCATGAGATTTTCCCAGACAATTCTTATATTTTCTCTGCCTTTTTCAAAACCTATTCTGAGCACAGCCACAATCAGAAGAGGTTTCTAATTGTAAAGTCTGTTTCCTTTTGCTCTTCTCTCTCACTCCTATGCATATGTAGACTTGACAGAAGGTAGATACTGCTTTAAATGAGATCAACTTTATACAGCACATGAATTTTCAGACTCCCTGACCAGTAATATAGATTACAGAATTATTTTAGAGCCCTGAACATTGCCTTTGGTAGGATAAAAAATAAACCATGGCATATTTTGAGAGAAAATAAATGTTCAATTTTAAAACAGACTACCCACTGTTGAAAGCTCACTTGTAAAGCCTGGATAAGAATTTTTGGTGCATGTATGTCACTGCAGATACATGGCATCTCTGTGTGTGCTTTGGAGGCACACAGAGAAGTGTTTATTTTACTGGCTATCTCTGAGCTAGCATGTCTGGAAAGCCCTTTCAACATTGTAATACTATAACATCTTTGAAAGGGCAGGTAGAGCTTTTTTTTTGCTGAGAATCTACACACAAAGTAGAATCCAGCAGACCACTATGCTCAGTTTGTAACAAGTTCTTTAAACCATCCATTTACCTAGCTGAAGTTAGTTTGCATGAGCCTTTATTGGCTCAACCATTTATTGATTTCAGAGAAGCAAATGGTTTTGAACTAGGCAATTTCTGACATCACCCCATCTATAGTAAAAGTTGTACAGCAGACCAGAGCTGTGGTACAGGTTTACAGGCAGAAGTTCAGGGTTTTTTTTTTATGTAAAAATTGTACATTTATTCCTGCTGTTGCTTTCTCTGTTAGTGAGTTTATAATTGAGAATGGCTTATTTTCCTCTTCATGACTCCTTATCTTCTCCCAAAGCAGAAATTGGTTATTCTTGGATGGCATGGTTTGTCAGCTTAGAGGCACAGGGTCCCATTTTCCTAATGCTGTGTTTCTCAGATCACTTTCTATTGTCATGAGAGTGTCTAGATAGGATGATTGTCCTGAGCAGTAACCCTTGAGGATAAGCTAACTCATTCACAATCTTAACAACTGTAGTTTGTAATGGTTTTTCAATTATTTCAGTTTTCATTTGCCTTGGTATGTTGTCCTGGTGATGCTCTTGGTCCATTGCTCTTGGGTGCAGGCACATTCATGAGGACAGGAGGGAATGCAGTTGGCTGAGGAGTGCTAGGTGTTGGTTTTGGCAGAGGCTTCTTCTTGTAGACAGAAAGGGAAGATAAATTACCTAATAATAGGTTAATCTTTCCCTGCAATATCCAAGGCTCCTGATAGGAAATGTGGTCTAGGCATCCCAGCTTTCAGATCAGATATCAACATTTTAATTTTTATTTCAAAGTATACCTACATTGCACTTAGAGTTAATTAACATAACCCCATTTCCAGTATGAAACCAAAAATAACAGACAGCGGAATTCAGAATATTTTTTAAATGAGATAAAGAAGAATACTAAGAAAATGGGGGAGTCAGTAAACTTATCTTCTGGGTGCACATATTCTGCAGCAGAATTCATGGTACTATGGCAGATCGGAAGCCATAGGGCTTTGCTGCCAAGAAAAAATGGATTTTACCCCAAAGGGCCATTGCATCAGTTCTGGTATGCACTTATGTTCTCTTCTGGTGCTAGCACTGACACTCATAAGAATTTTACTAGTTTTAGCACTTGTACACTTGGCAGCAAATTTTTGCTGGAAAGTATATTTTGATCTGAGATTTCTGAAGTATATCAAATCAACAGAAATAAAGCAGTGCCCAGCTTAATTTGAGATTTTTTCCTATGTTACTTTTTGTCACTTAAAGGATTTGCAGTATCCTACTGTTTGCTGAGGTATTCTTAGAGAATGCTTCCTAACAGCTGTCAAGAGTCTGTAAAACACAAAATAGTTTGAATAAAGATTTATTCAAATTAGGAAAAATATATTGCATTCTTTATCCCTTTTAATTTAATTGGTTGCTTTCATCTTAAATTATATTCCTTGTTTAAGCTCATAAAAGTTTCAAGATCTGAAGTAATTTAGCCAGCTAAAATTGAACCATTCAAAAAGGACTACATTCAGACAATGGCATAGTTATATTGAACTTGGGTTCACGATGGTTAAATGGATAATTGCAGTTGAAAGAACCATAGGCTGTAATAGACTGTGTTGCATCTTGTGCATTTGTCAATTCAGTCCCTCTTGGGAACCCAAAAATATCCGTAAAATGCAGCACAAGCCAAAGAATCTTAATGGGAAATGTATCTTCTGTTTTACTTATAAATATTTTAGTCAGCATAGATTTCATCCTTTAAAATACAGTTTGGCCATCCAAACTGTGATGTCAGTATAACAGGCAGGGAAATTGCCTTGCTTGATTAAACTGTGTAACAGCCAATATGTATTTTGATTATTATTATCAATTCTAGTAGCAAAAACTGAGCAGATTTCTCAAGTGAGCTGGTGGATTATAAACAGTGGCTTGTCTTGGCAGTGGCTCATGTTTCAAAACAGCTCAGTGATGAGAGACATTAAAGACCTGATAATTGCTCAGATTTTACCAGTCCTTGTTGATACCATGGGCCATTTCAAGAGCTGAAAACCTTGTACAGTAAGAGAAGCATGACTAGAAAACAGACACAGCAGTGCAGTTGCAGCCAGGAGAACTTCAGCAGAGGCAAATGTAGGTGTTTCTCAAAAGTTAATGACCCATTTCTAAAGAACTTCATTTTGTAGTATGGTCAAATGTGAGAGGCAGAGCTTCCAGGAGTTGGTTGTAAGTCACTAGGATCTTTGATGGCTCTTAATTTACAGTAATTGTTTTTTGGCTAATTTGGCTTAGCTGTTTTTTGTTGTTTCTTTTCTTGCACTACGATGTTCTTTGTTACAAGCTTGCCTTTACTTCCAACACCGATATATGCCGTGTATGCTGTTTTAATCTGCAAAAGACGTCACAAAAACTCATGGCTGTGCAAAGCCTTTATTAGTATTCATCTTTATCCTCAGTGTCTCACTGTGGAAAGAAACATGGCTTGACATCTGTGTTGTTAAAGATCTAATGTATGCTGGTCAGTTCTCTGCATAGGTGACTTTACAGCTTGATTACACCTAATGATACTTGCTGAACTTCCTTTATTAGTTGGGAGTGGAAGGCGCTTAGGAATTGAAGGAGTTCAGAAGTTTCTTTAAAACTCTTCCTGTAGCAGACATGAAAATTTGATACCCATTTTGATAAAGTTATATTAATTGCAATACAACAAAGAATGTAAATGGCAAAGATGGAAAAAGAAATAATGAGTGTGATTTAGCAATAGACTTCCAAGAGAAATGAAGAAAAACAATCAGCGAAAAAGGATCCTGTGTTCAGAGGCAAATGGTCTAGACAAATAGAAATGTCATTCTATTTATCCACGTTTCTGACATCTTCCTAATTCATGAGAATGGTAGAAAGCTTTATTAACCATCTGTAATCACAAATCTTGCCTTTTTCCCAGTATTGGATATTTTGCAGTGCTTCACTGGGATTCTGGATTTGAGGAAGAAAATACTTTATACTGTTTTGTCCTCTTATCACTAGAGATAGGTTTAATGTAATAAAGTGTGGGAGCTATTTCATATATTCATTGGTCCTGGTTTGAATTGTAAACCCTAATTTATGCCAACTTCCATTTGGGTATATATTTTTTGCCAAGCTTGATTACACTGCAGACTGCACAACTTGGTGTTTAAATTTATGTCCTATTATCATTAGCAGTACTTTGGCAAGGAAACTACCTTTCTTTTTTTTTATTTTTATAAAAATAAACTAATATATCTGTTAAAGTTGATGTTCAGCTTGTATGTCTGAAACTTAGCTTGTGGTGTATTTTATGAAGTTTGAAATAATATTTATGCAAGCTTTTCGAGTACTAGAAAAAAATGTGTAAATGACTGCCTAAATTTCTAAGCCTTCCCTATGGAAATGTTGCAGATGTTATTTAATATACTCTATAAAAATCTCATGTATTTCTGATTTTTTTTTTTACTTCAGGACAGAGAGAGAGAGTTTATATCTCTTGTTAACATTGAGGCAAAATGTTGGAATTTGGAGTTTTGAGTTTTTTAATGGGTTTTATGTTCCCATTGGATTATCTAATTTAATCTTTTGCAGTTAAATTTGTAAGAAAAAAGCAGTTTCCAGATGCACCAATTTTCCTCATACACTTAGATGTATTGGAGACTTCCTATAGAAAGATATTTTAGAACAGAGTGTGGTTCTAGTCCAGGATGACCTGTATTCGAGGGCAGGGCAAACATGGTATGTCTGTAAAGGCCAATGTAATATTCTCATGATTAAGAGAAGAAAAAATTAAATTTCTCGGTCATTGCATATAAGAAATTCCTGCTGAAGATTATATGCTTGCAATGTTCTTGCTATGAATCTCAAATATACACTTGGACTAGTTATTAGGAAGGCTGGACTTTAGTTAGGTGGTATTTGTCAGGTGTAATGGAATTTTGTCTTCTACTTTTTGATAAGTGTCATGATTTTAAGCCCTGAGAAGAAATTAATTCCATCCTAGTGAAAATGGGACAATATGGTATTGTGTAATGCCATTAATAGTGCTCTAGGAAAATTCAGATTTTAAAAGAAATTTTTAAGCTAGATTTTTTCTGTTTCCTGTTTTAATACAACTTGGCAAGGCTAAGCCTACTGTGCCTTTGGACAGATAGCAAAGATGATTAATAGCCCTAAAGTTTAGTTTTGTTTGAACAGCTGGAGAATTCCCTTTAATATGGACAGAAATATTTCTGACTAGAGTGATACTTATTTTCCAAAATAGGAAAGACGTCATTCTTCACTGGAGTGAAACATCAAATAAAACAGAATTTTGTAATCCTGTGTTAGTCTCCTGTTAGATGATAAGAGCATAAAAAAGCCAAAGTTTCCTCTGTACCACAGGAAAAAAAGTAAAGCTTTTCTGTTTTCTTGTGGATAATGTTAAACTCCATTCTTCTAAATTTGGGACATTAATGTTTCCCTACCCCAGCTTGGGGGGAGTGTGATCTTTTATACCTTGTTACTCATTTCTAATTTACTTACAAGAGAGTGAGAAAAAAAGAGGAAATAATACTGTTTTCTTTCAGAGATTGTGAGACTGAGCATAGACTGACATTTTGAGGTAGATGTGCTGTGTTGTGCCAGAGGCACCAATCCCACAAAAAGCCATGCTGGTACCTGCTCGCAGTGCAGCACACCTGGGAGCTCCTGGGTTTTCCCTTACTTGGAAACCAAGATACAGGAATGAAAGCTGGTGTTCCCACCCTTAGAGTTGTCTTGTAAAGTGTAGGGCCTTGGGTATGGAGTAATTTTTTTTTTCCCTGAAGAATGTTAATCCTGCAGTCTTTTAATATTCTGATTTTTACTGCTATTACTTTCCTATTTTGCTTTTGATACCTGGTGATTGGATCATAAGAGAAAATTTGTGTGCAGTTCTAAATTTGCTCTTTTTTACCCTTAGGATTTTGTTTTCACGAGAAGAAATTTTATGCCCTCTCAGAAAGTAAAGATTAGTAAATAGAAATAATTTGTATTAAAAGATATTTAAAAATGACACAGCCTGCATTGAGTGATGTTGCAGTTGTTAATTGGAGATTCATATCTGTTACATGCCTTAATTTTTACCTTTGTGTTTCTTTAACAGGGTGCTGCACTTTTGATGAGCCTCTGAGTTCCTGTGGCTACAGCCAGTCAGATGATGATGATCTCAACTGGGATCAGGTGAATGCGCCGGTGAAGCCGTCCTCAGGTCAAGGGATGCCATCGGGTTCGTCTTTATTTTGCTTTTTTTCTCTTCAGCATTAGATTATGTGTTTGTCCAGTGTTTGTTAGCAGTACTGTTCTTAAAATGCTGCTTCATCTGAGTCTGGTTAAGTGGAATACTCAGATTTTCCAGGTGATTTCTATGAGGGATATTTTGCAAGTCAAAGGTTTGGCTTTGTTGTGTCTGGAGTATAAAGGTTTGAAAGAAGAAATAGAAACTTGGTGTTGTTGGGAAAGGCCAAAAGAAAACAGAAGGGTGACACGAAAATTAATCTGAAGTAGTACTAGAAACAGGCAGACAGGGTTTAGTGAGAGAGAAAAGGAAGACAGACTTAGGTATTTTCATTGAAGGATATAATCATCAAAATCTCTTATAAAAAGATTGAGAGAGAAGAAGAGGTGAGTGAAAAAGCAAAGATATCCCAAAACAAAGGATCTCTCAGGATATTATGCTCACTGAATTTAAAAGATAGTTGTGATACTATTATTTAATGTATTTTTGCACTGCATGGAGTTGGACCTTGTTCCGTAACTTCAACCTGTGCATTCTGCTGAACTACAAACTCACTCTAGTAATAATAGTCATTGCCATAGTAGTTCACCCACAGAAATATGTAAAATTTGGCCACTGGTTTTAAACTGTTCACTAGCCTAAAATTTACCAGTTGTTCTTTTTTCTAGTTTGTAGCCAGGCTTGTTAAGACTTCCCCCCCATGTACTGATCTCCATTTCCTGGGATATGATTGCCTACAGCCCAGCTCAGCATCTGCTTTGGCTTTTATAGACTAAGCCTCAAATGACTATTATCACCTTTTTTCAAAACCAAAAGACCACTAGATAAAATCGCTGGTTGTAGCATTGTGGGACTTCTGAATTAATCTCATAACTTAGTATAAATATATTCATAACACTTAAAAGCATTGCAGATGAATGTCCCAGTATTTCACATCCCTTTCAATGAGGTCTTCAAAGGACCCATAAGGTACTTAGGTGTTTATATAAAATCTTTTCCAAAGTTGTTGTTCTCAAGAAAGTGTTCCTCCCTCATTTTTGAGTGATGGAGTTAGAAAATAGACAAAGTGAATCTTTTAGAAGTGACAGTATGAACAAAACCTGAACATATGCCCTCATCATTACTGTAGCAATAAATATGCTGATGCATGATATGCACAATCAGCCTTAGATATCATTCACTTGTAAAAAAAAAAAGGCTTTCCGTGTATTTCACTCTAGATTTTCCAGTGTCACCCTGAGTTGTGGATGACATCTAAGGTTCATGGCTGAAGTACCTTTTACACTTTGTTTCCTCTGGCAAATGCAGGGTTTTTTTGTTTTTTTTTTTCCCTCCCAAATTCAAGATAGATGTTCAGTTTATCTAAGTCCTGGCATTTGGATCATCATGCTAGATTGAGTTCATCAACCTAGATAAAGGATGTTCTCTCAAATTCCTTTTTAAACTGGCTTTCGCCCAGTGGTCTTGGCATGTACTGCTAAACATTTTCTGAACTATTTTATTAGTTCTTGATACTGTTGCTCAAGTTGGAGACAACAGACACAGTTTATCAGCCATCTTGGCTCGTGGTACAAAATATGCATTCTTTTTTCAGTCACACCACTGGAATTCTTTTCCTCTTCCAAATTTCATTCATTACTCTCCCCACTTGGATTTGTGAAAGCAATTGTTGGTATGCGATGTTCAGTCTTCTTGGCAGATAGAAGAGATTTAAATCTATGTTCTGTTCTCTGATGACCACAGGCTTGAAGATTTTTTGTTTTTTTTTTTTTTTTCCTCAGTGGCATGATTCTAGACTAGGGACTGGCATGTCTATAGAAGGAAAATGATACATATCATTTTATTTATCAGATGTCATACAATTTGTTTCTTATTTGTCTTCTTGCATTTTTATCAGAAGTCAGAAATAATGTTCTGATGATCTAATAAAAATCTATTTAATTTGGTAACAAATTGTATTTACAGTTTAGGGAGTTTTATTTCTGCCCGTAAAGGAAGATGAATATTCTTTTGGAGCATTGGGTCAGAAGATGAACGAATTGGTCTGAGGAGGGTTGAGGATATTGGTGCCTTGAAAGGTCAAAAACCCCTTTAAAAGGGAAAGAAATGCTCATTTTTTGCAAATGAGAAGCACTGTGTCTAACAGCACGATTTAGTCAAGTGGTATCTAATTTTTCCTCATAATTTCATCTAGACAGTTTCTTCTTGTTCTTGTTCAAATCATCATCTTAATGATTTTAATTAGTTTTCAGTTAGCCTTAGCCAGAGGGTTATGTGATACACTTAAAAAATGATTTCAAGTAGTTTGTCAGCAGTTTCTGAGCTACATATTTAGGAAGAAATAACTTCAGATGATAATGAATAGAACATCTTAAATTAATGGTTTGTGGGGAATTCTTGGCTTGAAAGCAAAATGCTTTATGCAACAATGTTGTAATACTAGACTGAAACAAGAACTCTCAGTTCTGTACTCCCTTGTCAGAAGAAAAAATTAATGCACATAACATTCCTAATTTCAGGCAACATGCTCCAGTGAGTGAGTTGATGTCGATATATAATTCTTTTATAATTTCGTGGCAGTCAGGGGGAAGCACACAAGTTAGGGCTTTTGATTTCTTTTCATCCACGTGAGAGTGTTGAGAGCATAGCTGCACTTCAGATAGATAAATACTTTGGCTTGATATGTTATTTCAGTGGGACAAAATGTCATCTAATATTTATGCATATGTGTGCATGCTTTAATGTACACACAGTTTGCATGTTTGTGAATATTTGAGATCTTGTTTTAGATGAAAACTACTAAACTGTATCAAAGGTAATAATGAAAAAATCCCAGGAGTGTTTCTTACAGTGGGCTTCAACCTCTGCTCTGGATTGTTACAGTAGCACAGAAATAGGAAGATACCACTAAAGTTAGTAGGGTGATAGTGTTCTAATTTCTTTGATAAATATGAGCATGGCTTTTAATCAGTCAGTATTAATCTGAAATTGTGTTAAATAGACCCAAAAAGTAAGGAGATGTATGAATTTCTTTATAGATTCAAATGAATTAAATGAATGTTGTTAATCCACTGCTCTTGTGCTTTAAGTGTCCTGTGAGTCAGATGGAGTAAATGCTGTTTGGAAGATTAGCTCTTCCCATTTCTCAGCCTGTCTTCTCCTTGTCCTTCTGTTCCAAAAATGTGTGCTTAAAATAGTGTTCACAGCTGTAATTACAGAAACACTTAGTCATTATTAATGCCATCTTGCATTATCCTGTGGAACAGTTACAGCAGTTTGATATTAATGTGTTTATGTAATACAGATTTACAATTACAGCTAACTGTGAGCCCTCTGGTTGTAGCCCTATAAAAATGTCTTCAGAGGACTATGCCCAAACAGTAGATTACTCTATTGGCAAGGTGTGAGCTGCAGAAGTGGCCTCTGTGAGAAGAGGTCAGGGATGCCCCGTGTTGGACACATCTGGGCACAGCCACTGGACCTACCACTGGGCACAGCTGAGCTTCTGGTGCACCTCTGGGATAGAATGTTTAGGAAAGGGTGGAAGCCACTGGGCAGCAGCTGTCAGAGAGAGAAGTGAGAATATGTGTGAGAAACAGCCCTGCAGACATCCAGATCCGTGCCAAAGGAGGAGGAGGAGCTGCTCCAGGCAGTGGAGCCGAGTCTCCCCTGCAGCCCATGGTGAGGCAGCTGTGCCCCTGCAGCCCACGGGGTCCATGGGGGAGCGGAGATGCACCTGCAAGCCTGTGCATGACCCTACACCAAGAAAAGGTGGAGATTTCCTGAATGAAGCTGCAGCCCATGCAGAGGAGTCCACACAGGAGGAAATTTTATCACAGGACCTGTGGCCTGTGGGGTCACTGGAGCAGGATGTTCCGGAAGGACTGTGTCCCATGGAAAGAGGTTGTTTTGGGGTTTTTTTGAGATACTTGAGTACGTTGTGTTAGTCCAGATACTGCTACAGTAAGTCATCACTGACAGTGATGCAATTACAATTTTACTTATTATCTAAGAAATAGAAATATTGTCAGGAGTCTTCTGTGATTTGTCATTTACTGGATATAATTTCTGTGCGTGTCCATGTATTTTTTTATGAAACACTGTTCAGTTGTGTAGAATCTTTCTATGGTGTGTACCAGTTACAGCTGATTTCTAAAGGACAGTAGTATCATTTTTATTTGATGCAGTGGTTGGTTTGATATCTCTGAGGGTATGTCACTGCATTTGCAACAAGTCACTGGCATCAGCCTTTCATTCATTTTAAAACAGTTCAAACCCAAATGTAAATCAAATCTTCACAGGCTGCCATTCACTGTGTTGAAAGGATGCTTCCTGTAATGAAGCTTTCTATGTTTAATACAGTGCTGGTCAAAGCCAGGATGAGAATTCTGTTTGTGCTGTTTGAGGTCATAACATATGATTTTCATGGCTATATGTGATATTTTGAATGGCCTACTATGCTTATTTGTATTCTGAATATGTACTGTTACTTAATGCCTATGCAGTGTCTGCAGAAAATGCTTATAATGCTTATTGTTTAAAATGGCCTCTTGATACCTAGTAACCAGACATGCAGAGCTAGCATATATTCTATAAACAAGGCAGTGATTCAGAGGAGTATTTATTATTATGGAATGTGAGGTAGTTGTGTGAAAAATGTACATTGTGGTTTAATTGTGCATAGAAGAGTTGTGATCCATTTTAAAAGACAGATAAAGTGATCAGTCTGCAAGTGTGAGTTCAAGCCAACTGCAATGTTTTATCATGTAAAATTATCGTTCTTTGATATTGTACTTTATCATTAAGCACATTTTAGCACTGCATTGCATTTGTGTTGTATAGTAGCAGGGATACTTCTGTTTGCATTCATATTGAAAAAAATGAAATACATTTCTTACTCAGTCCTATTTCCCCCATATTACTTTAAATAGCTGCATTTTTAATTCATTTGAATGCTATCTAGGGATAATATAAAGTACTATCAAGGTGTGGGAGTTGCAGCTTGCTCACTATGTTAAAGTTAAATTTTTTCATAGAATTTTCTAGACCTGGAACAGCAGCACGTTATTTTATTGCACACCCAGGTAATAGCTGTAGCCATTAAGGACATGCCTTTTGGCAAGCAGCTCCAGCTTCCAATTAACTGTGCAAGTTAACACCAGTTGCTGCTAATACAGAGCACCATGGAGGTCACACAGAGCAAACCACCTGAGCAGGGAGCCAGAGCAGCTCTGTGCTGCCATGGCTACCGTGCCAGCACTGGAGGGGTTGGTTACTTTAAAAACACACCTAAAGACTTACTGAGTGGTGTGCTTATAACAGGTCTGCTCAACAACAAGATGCCACCAGCTATGTCTGAGGTACTGCTTATTGTATAGATCATTTTTGTAACTTCTGACCTGACTTAGAGATTTCAGCACCTGGCACAAATTCTGGGTTTGTTACAAATATTGAGCATCTATCATTCTTGCAAGGGGAAGTAGATAAATCAGCATCAGAATCCCTCTATTTTAATCACTGATGGACAATGTTCCTAGGTTGCTTAGTAGGTGAAGTAGGCAAATTATTATAGTGTATTTTGCCTGCATGCCTAAGCTTTCAGAAAATTAGTGCTAGTGTTATATTTCACCCTTTGTTGTATATGTTCTCATATATGACTTTTAGTTTGTACATTTTAGAGCAAATGATTTTGTCTATGAACAGTGTAATTTATGAAGTAATAATACCTAACGTAGATGTCTGATTTGCAGATTTTCATTTGAAGTAACATGCTTTCTGTAGTGTTCATATCTGTAACTTCAGGACAGCAGTTGTCTTGTTTTCTTATGCATTCCATCAGCCATCTCATATTTGAGTGCAAAATTGCAGAACATACTCCAAGTCACGGAAGTAAGCGGGAGACACTAGATTAAAAGCACCAGTAGCTGATAAAGATTTGTTCAAGATGTTTGACTGAAATAGGATGATATAATAAATTATAGCACTTTTTTTTAATGTTTGAGGAACTATCCTCTTCTGTAGAAGACAGAAACTACATGAAAGATCTGGGAAGTCACTTCTCGTTAAACCAGAGTATTCTCAAAGCAACCTGGAAGATAAAGTGGACTGCTGAGGGTAATTCTGAATAGCACCATGTAGTGCCAGAGATTGCTAAGCAAGTCCTCTAACCTAATTCATTTACCTTGCTGTGATTACATGTTTCCTGCTGAGATTATATCTAACATCTGCCATCATATATGCTGAGAAGCAGCTAACATAATAAGCTACACACTGGAGCTGGGTTTGAAATGGATTTCTTGATAGCAAAGACTTTTGAGATAAGAAAGTTCTTTTTTGTTACACATCAGAAACTCAGTCTTCCTCCCCGTCTTCCACCCATAGTGCCAGACACTATCCTGCTGGTTAAGTGCATCAGAATCTAAATTTAAAATAGAAGTACTCTGAATAACTGGTGTTTTGTTTGTGTGCTTGTTTTTCCTTCCTAGACTCCTCATGATGAGTTCATTCAGATGAAGTAGGAGTATTCCAACAGGAGAGAGGAAGTTAGAGAATCCCAACAGGAGAGAGACTAAGTGCTCATGTTTTAAAGCCTGTAAAAACATACTTTTTTAGAATACTTTGGGGTGAACTGCCATTTTTGAAGTGGAATATTGTCTGGAAAAGAAGAATGAGGTTACTTCTGGTAAGGGCTCTTGGTTCGAAAAAGACCACAAGGAGAATTCTCTTTTCCTGGGTATGTACCCAAGACATGCAGATGAACCTCAGGACACTTTAATCTAGGTAGTTTGAGACTGTGGTAATATAAAGCAAGTAGCACATGCTTCAGTCTAGGGTTCCCTAGGGACTCACTCTGTGCTGAAGGCATGTTACTGCACCCTGCCATGGTGTCCGACTGAAACCACTGCAGTTTCTGCTCCGCTTTTAGCAGACTTGTAAAAAGTACCAATACAGTTTTTGTGCTTGTTTGCCTGGCTGTTTTCTTCTGTTGAGGAATGAAAATACTTTACCAGTTCGAGCAAAGCTGTGGCCAGTAAAAATCCCATGAATAAACAGCGAGTCTGAAAATGCTCCTGTAGGAGCTGCACTCTCTGCATTGCAGGATCAAGAGAAAGGAGAATAATCAGAATAGTTCTAAATAAGCTTTTTCTTGTTTAGTAATTAATCTACTGGAAAAAAAGCCTCTTAATTTCTTGCAGTCTTCAGGGCTTTTCTTTCAGTCTCATGCTTATCCCATTAGATTTCTTCTCATCCATCCTGCCCTTTAGAAACTAATAAAGAGTGGATCAAAACCTTTCCTTGCATCTGCAAGCTTTAAAGTGTGGAACGTGATTGCCTCCATTTCAGGGCCTAAGTCAGTTGTTGCCCAAGTTAGTAGCTTATCTTTTAAAACAGTTCTTCATAGGCATAGTGAAAATGTCTGTCCAGTGTCTCCAGTGAGCTGGAGACAGACTCCATGGGAGAGTAAATGTTACAAATTTTTAGGGATTTTTAAAAAATAATTAAAAAAAATTTAGAAATGTAAGAGGAATTTCTTGTTTCAATTAGATTTATGGGAGATTTTTCATACCTTTTGACAGCGCTTAATTTGTTGGCAGGCATTGAAACTGATAGCGTGTTGTTAGCAGGTCTAGTTGTGACTAATAGGAGGGGCCAAAAGGTCACTGATTGAGACAGAAGTTGTTAAATGCTGCATGTGGCTCCAACTGCTCCCAGATGTCTACACTTCTGCTCCCAAGTTGAGGAAAGTCATGTGGGAGTTTGTCATATGGGAAATGTGGCAGCAGAGATACGTTGGTGCAGAATGGATGGATTGGTTTTTATTTTATAGGTAAGTCTTCTGCTATCTGAAGCTATTTGATTTCCTAGAATTTCAGACAAAGTCTGAAATTTGCAGAACTCAAGAGCCAGGGAAGAAGCAATTACATGAACTTCATGAACTGAATTAAAGAGCTCAGTACTTTTTTTCTCAGTGTTAAAGTAATATACTTACTTCCCTCACCAGCTGACATAATGCTTTTTCTATCTTGAAGTCACATTTCCAATCAACTGCTTTTCAGTAGCACAGAGAAAAAAAAAAAAAACAACTGTCTGGACCTCATTGAAAATGTAATGATGTACACAGTCATTTAATGAGAAAGCAGGTGCAGGTAATTATCCAAGTCATAATGTTGCAGCAGCTAATAACATCAAATATTTGTGATAATTGCAAGCAATTGATCACAGTTCTGTGCTTCTCATGTGTAACAGATTTTAAAAACACTTTTCAATACACATGTATTCATGTTATAACATGGAAGCCACAGATGTACTTTTCTCACCAGTAGATCCATGTTCAAATATGTCTGCTAAAATTTTTACCATTTCACTTTTCCCCATGACTTAGAGGAGAGGAACATCCTTCTGCCAAATTTGAGTTCCTATTCCCCCGTACTCTTACAGTCTTTACGTGTCGTAGATGTCACAGTCAACTCTTGTGTCATTCTGGTTTCTGCTGGAGCACCATGTGAGTCTCAGTGTCCTGCAGGGGGGGGTCTCCTAGTATCTGATGCATGTGCAGCTCAGGTGTTGTTCTTCTCAGCATGGCTCTGTCCTGCAGTTACACAAGAAATAGATCAAAGACACAGTTACAATGGGATGATCCTTAATGTATTCCCTTACTTGTATGTTGAGAGCTACAAAAGAAAGGAAGGGAATGGAAATTTGCTAGGGGCAAATTTCTTTTATGCCAGGCCTGTGTGATAAGACCACTGCTCAAAGGAGTTCAGAGATGCTTCTTTCTGAAGCTTTTTTACATTCATAGCTTAAAGGTGCAAGGAAATGATGAGAACCTAAGTTGGTCAGTAGCCCTCTTTCTGCACGTTTAGAAATGAATCTGTAGAAGAGAAATTTACCTTTGTCAGGCATTTCAGAAGGCTCTGGGAGGAAAATAGAAAGTGAAGAGAAGCAGGTCCGTGGTTCAATCTTTTATGTGTAAAGTATTTTAGCAGTTTTCAGTTAGTAGGAATCAAAGGCAATTACTGTTTGAGTGGCAGCACATACACAGTGGTTCTCACACCTTAGGAAAGGGCTGATTAAAAGGGTGGTGTCATGATTTCTTACAGGTGGTGTCCCAAGAAGGAACTGAAAGAGAGCCCAGGCTTTCAGAGGAATATTCTGGGCTTTATCTTGTCTTTATCCCAGATAAGGAAGGGTGCTTCTGTAGGAGATGGTAGGGAACCTGAGGAATGGGATATAAAACTTGATGCTTTTCTCAGCATTTCCTTTTGAGGTTTCCTTAATAAGCAGCTGCAGATTAAATGAAACACCTTTGGAAGATACAGGATGATAATTGATGAGGGTCCTGTTCTGGGGAGATCAGCTGGATATTGTGTACCTGCTCTTGAGCTAGTGCCTCTGGGAACTGATTAGTCTAAAAAGCATTAGGCAGGACAAAGTGAAGATGTTACCTGTGTTTTGGAAGCTCAGTGTGTAGCAGCTATAGAAATGATTATGTGTCAGAAACAAAGAAGTTGTCATATTCTGGATTAGACTTGATCAGCAACAGCATCAGGTTCCCTTCATGAGAGTACAATGTGCTATGCAAAATTTAAGGCGGCCCATAGCTTCCAATTTTACAGTGGAATAAATGGATATACCATGTATAAAAAGATGTGTTACATCTTTCAGCAATCACATTTAGGTGTTACGTGTGCTATGGTGTTCTTGCCATGTTTAATTTTAGTGTGAGGTACATTTGTGAAGGCAGAAAGTTGTTTGGAGAAATTTCAATTCAGGCATTTTACTTACTTGGCTGGCAAAATGGAAGCAGCTTTATGTGTGCATGGCAGATTTTTTCACTGCTTTTTAGTATAGCAGTAATAACAATTGTATAATTAGTAAGAATTTAATTATTATTTTAGGTACAGCAACGAAAAGCTATATTTTGCCAAGATATATTGTAGCGCCTCTTGAATTTAAATTATCTATGTTTTAGTGTGTCTACATCCAGTTGTATGTTTAAGTTAAAATAAAGCATTTAAACAGGTAATTTTAACTTCTGTGCTAGTCTGTAAAGAAGCAAAGTTAAATAAAAAAAAGAAAAAAGAAAAAGCCATTGGAATGTGCACCTTGGATAGATGAAGTCAATTAATAGTATTTCTACATGTAAAAACCAGATTTATATTAGGTGTAGTCTTCACCACTGCACAGCACCAGCAGGATATCAGTATTTCTCTAAAGGTACACATCTATGTTAATTAACTTGGTCCAATCTCCCCTGCAGTTTCATCATTCTTATCTCTTCTTCAAGCCTGAATGTATTGAAAATGTCTCCAACTCTGAGCTGGCATTCTCTATAGTATTATGGTTCAGACTAAATGCATCCCTTTCTACCAAGTTATTCTCCTTTAGAGATATGGTGGAGGTCAGCTTTGCGCAACTGCAGTGATGCTCTGACTCAATAGCAAGTGGGTCATAAAGAAATCGCCATCAAAATGTTTTACTCCTGGAATCTGAAATCTACAGTTGTTATGAGATACTGAAAGATATTTAGCAAAGCACATGTGAAATCATCCTGACAGAAATAAAAAGTTTTGTGGGTTTCTTTCCAATTAATGAATTTGCCTTTAAAGTTCCCGAGAAGAGCTCCTCTGAGATCTTTATTAACCCATATTGCTGTCATTCAAATGAAAATACTCCTTTGGAAAAGCTACTAACACTGCTTTGCCACCTGTAATATGGAAATAAAAATGTGTAATGCAGTGATGCCGCTATTTATCTTTTGTATTTGTCAAATAAAGCCTATGCTATGTAATACAGCATAAAGAATATAGAAGATCCTTTAGTATAATCTCAGCTTGCCTAATTTCTTTCACTGGTGAATCTTCTTCATATTGAAAGGAAAAGCATCTGAAAACATGTAACCTGAGGCCACTATTTTGTGTGTTAATAGGTAGTCTGCTTTATTGATGGTGTGAAAGCAAATTTATTTTGCCTTTTAAGAATCTTTCAATATTGTTCTAAGGCTGAAGCCTAACAGAAGCTCTAATTTTTGTACTATGGTTGTTAAGTGAGAGATTTTTGTAGTAGAAGCAAACTTTAATTGCCAAAACACTCAGTTTTATTACTTTGAGATTCTGGAGTTTTGTTACTTCAAGATTCTTTTCTTGTTCTATTCTGTACAGTTCATGTGCCATTCTCCCTTCCTGGGAGAATATATTTATTTACAAGAATTTTATTCTCTCATCCTTTTGTTTTAATCTCAGTGTGTGCATGAGATTTCTGTGTTCATAATGCCTCTCTAAATTGTGCTGAATCCTCTAGCCACACACAGACTTTACATTTTACATCAGCTGTCCTGTTTGCTTATTGTCTGCCAAATTTCTCTCTTTGCCACCTCTAACTCTCGGTGCTTTTTCTAAGCATAGTTATTTTTCACAGATTCATTTCCTAGAAAAAGCTTTGTTGGTGTACTGCATTTAAACATATCAATGATGCAAAGTCTAGGGAAGCACAGACTGTTAAATTCCCTAAAGGATTCTGGGATATCTTTTTACCTAATAGTTCCCTGAGCTTTGCTTTGCCTATTAAAATGTGCTCCTTTATGTTCTTCCTCATTTGAAGAAGATTTGATGGAACACTTGAAGATAGGTCTAGAAAAGCACACACATTAATATTTATGGCTTGTGTGTGTTTCGACTCCAGAAGGGCTGACTAGCAACTGGATATAACCATGTTGATTTTCAATACATCTGCTGAGCCACAGGATATTCTGAGCAAGGTGCTTGCATTTACTTTGAAACTAACACATGAAGAGATTCGGTTTCACTTGGCTTCTGCATGCACAGGTGCATTACTTACATTCAAGATAAGTGGAATTAGCCTGCTTTTTTCCAAGGCATTCCTCAATACTTCAATACCTAATGTGAAACTTCATACCACCTGTCCCTTCCATGTCAAGATGAAACTGTGAAAAAGCATGTCTTTAGAAACTGATAAAAGTTTTCTGCCGTTTTTTGGTTGCTAATTAAGTGCAAATAGCAGATAGCACCAAGTTTTGCCCTCATTTGATATTCTTTGTCTGCAGTTCTATAGTTGGTAGTACATGACACGTTAATTATAGCATGGTAATTAAAAATTTAGTTACTCTTTTCCTTTGTTCAGTACATTCTTTGTTATGGTGTCAAAAAGTATTTTGCCTCGAATATTTTTATAGTCTTTTACAAGAGATGTATCTCATCACTGGAAATGGAATTTCTAAGTAAATTTTATTTCTTTTTAACAGAATGTTTTATTATAATAAGACCACACTTCCTTATGGAAGCTATGATGACAGCATCCTTAAAATTTAGACAAGATATTAATTGTTAGTAATGACTAAAGAAGCCAAAATTGTGTCCAGTGTGGCCTTAAGCAGAATTCCAGTTAATCATGTCCATTACTGCCACAGACTTCACCTGAATCTTATTTTCTTATGCTAGGCTAGATATATCCAAATGCTCACAACTAAATTATGCTGCACTGTACTTTGGGAGTATAAATTCGTAATTCTAAATAATTATGAACTTTTATGCAGAGTACATGATAAAATGATTTTTCTGTCTCATTCTTTCCTCTCCTGCTTTCTTACTGCTCATCCCTCTGTCTTCACGTCCTTTTTCAGGAATAACAAATGTGAGGGAATAGAATGTAAGAGAATAGAGATAGTGCAGAAGGCAGTCCCACTCCTGAGGAGTTGCAGCTGTGCTAATTACCAGAGATTAGGAACAGGCCTGCCCTTAACAGGCCACAGCTGCGTCCAATAAGGGTGAGTGCTATAAAACAGTGGGTTAGCTGGTTGAGAAGGCAGCTGGAGTGTTTTGGCTGTGCTGTGAGGAAGAAGGAATCAGTGCTGTGAGGTGGTACCCATGAGAAATCACCTAGGTATGGAACTTTTGGGATAAGATGCCAACAAAGATAGAGTAGCTTCTGCTGTATAATTGTGTTACCTTCATTTGGGGGATTATAGTTAAAACTCTTTTACATTACAGAAATATAGTTTTACTTTGCAATTCCACGTAGTTTGTATTTTTACTTTGAGTCTCAAATGGGAATACATTTCTTATTTTATTTAAATTCCTTTGGGAGAATGATTTTTTTTTTCGTTCCTTTACAATGGAAGACACTGCATATCTTAATATTCTGTGTTTTCAAACAGCAGTACTTTTCAAACATATGTATTACTTCTTGTTAGTGAGAGTGGAATACTAAGCTTCTTTAAGAAAAACCCAACCAAAAAGCCCTAACACCCCCTTGGTCCCAAACTCCTGTAAACCAAATCTGGCCTTTGAAACAATAAACTAACTACTTTCATACTAATAGTTGCATAATGATACTGGTGTACGAACTATAGAACAGTTATTAAATGGTACCACACAAATGGCTAAAGGGAAAAATTCAAGGCAGTAAAGTTGTGTGGCCCATATGGCTGGGAGTGTTAGCTTTTCTGCCTCTATAGAACTTTTTTTTTCTGATTTCTGGAGGACAGGAGAAGACTAACATGGCTTCTAGATTGTCTCAGAACATTCTCCTTTAGGGTTAGTAGACACTATCTCCCCAAAGTTTCTTTTCTTTTGGGCACAGGCAAGATGCCAGCTGCTAGAATAGGCTGACATCAGATCCAGCCTGGTATTGCCACAGTTGAGGTTCCTGCAGTTCCCCTCTGTATTTTGCAGTATTTCTCAATAGAGTCAAGAGAGGAACTGAAGTGTTGCTCAGTCTTAGTGCTGGAAGTATGTTCTTCTTGGAGTTCTAGTCTTTTTCATTAGCTATGTCCTACTGTAAAGCACCACTTTGTTTAAGGATGCAGGAAACTGAAAACTGGTTTCAAGTGTAGGAAATTAGTGAGAAGGAAGTCAAGGGAGTACACATATTGGGTAAAATATCTGGGGGAAAGAGCAAATAAAATATATAGCTGGAAAAGGATGCTTAGAAATACCAAAAGTACATAGATATTTTTCTGGTCTTGTGGTAGGTACTGTCTGTCAGCAGTCATCCTTGAAGTCTAGTTCAAGACACCATCCAGTTAATAAATGTTGTCTAGTCTTGTGATGGGAGTCAGAAGAATCTGTGCTGGAAGCAGACAAAGATCATGTTGTGGTCTGAGTGGGCAAGTCTGTAAATCATGCTGTGTGGTAAGCAAAACTGGTAGCTGCTGGAACAGAATTTAGAAGGCAGGGAATGTTTCAAACATAAAATATCCAATAAGATGTTGGAAGAGTGTGTGTGTTAACATTCATTCAAGTCTAATGCATACTGAAACTCTGAGAAGTTCTTTTGGGTGTTTTCTGGTATTTTTGTTTTATATTAAAGGAATATAAAGTTGAAATGAGGCTTTCTGGTTTATGTCAAATTAATCTACCTTTCTTCATTTTGAAATGGAGTGAAATAGCTCCTGCTTTTAGAAGCCTTTCACGATTATGCTAAGCATTCACCTGTTATTTTCATGTACTTTAAGATCATCCTTTGAAAGAAATGTGATAGGTAGGTCATACTGCTTTTACTTTGTTGGTGGTAGACCCTATCAGTTCATCCCTGTCAGTTTTCCTGGTCTGTCATTAGCATGAGATCTGTGAGTGCTGTAATTTTTTTTTCCCTGACTTAGATAAAGGATCAGCATTATCAGGGTAGGGATAGATTTCTTGCATAAGTTTACTCACTGAAATGAATGAAATGCCTCTATCCACGACACTGCAAACATTAAAACGTGATAGAAATGTTTAGCTTTGCTGTAAGTGCTTTTGCAGAAGACCTGAAGCAATAGCTCTTTGTTTCAGTAAATGCTATCTCACATAACAGACAGGATTTGTTAAATATCAGTGTTGCTTAGGATTTCAGTTTTTTACTAAGGTTTGTACAACTGGAGAGGAAATACAGGCATTATAATTATTTCCTGTGGATTAGCTAAGATGAAGCCTAGTTTTCAGGCAGTAGTTTCCCACATATTAACCTTAAACTACACCTTCCTACCTCTGTTAGGGAGCAGCAAGGGCTGGCCTTGGCTGTGCCCTCACTGATGGGGCACAGGTCCACAGCATCTAAATGCAGGCAGCAGGAACAGGAATAATGCTGTGCTAGTGGAATCCAGGGGGAAGTCTCAGGTCCAACTAGAGGGCTGGGGCAGGAGCCAAAGGCCAGAGAGCCTCAGGCACAAACCTGCAGCATTGTCAGGCAGGGAATGATGCTGAAACAAGGGGAAGGGGTGGTGGGGTACAGGGTGGAACAGTAGGGCCTGGGAGTGCCTTTGGGGATCCAACACCACCACATCACACATCTTCAGCTGTAAAAAAAAAATAAAAACCAGTTGTCCTGGGTTGACTGTATGATGCTTTTATCCTCAATTGTCTGTTCTGTTTATGCTGGATAACAAGTTTTGCACCTTTAAGACTTGTTCCAAGAGTGAAGGGGGAAGAAGCAGCGCGCAGTTTGTTTTCAGACACTGCACTCGCTGCTCCACATTCCTGCTCCTGACTGTGTTGTGTGCAGATGGACAGACAGCAGGACAGGCCTCTCCTTTGGCTTAGTCAGTTTTAGCTAGCTGAGACAGAGAAGTTCCCTGGACTGTGGTTTTTTTCCTTTTCTTTGGAGCTGTTTAAACCTGCTCTGGCCTGAACACCAGCAGCTTGCACGTGTGGCCCACAGGGCCGGGCCTGGGCTGTGGCATTTCCAGCGCCGGAGGGACTGATAAGAGACTGAGTGAGCTGAGCTGCAACCTGGGGAGGGGACTCTCCAAGTTTGTCATCTCTCTTTGGAGCGGTAAGAGGTTTTATTGTTTAATATTGTTTAGGTTTTATTGTGTAATAAGCAGTTTTTTCCACTTTTCTCCAAGGAGGTATTTTTCCTGAACCGGCTGGGGGGAGGGGCCAATTCAATCTGCTTTTCTAGCGGAACCCCTTTGGGGGTTCTCTCCTAAATTTGCCCTGAACCGGGATGCCAACAACAGAGAAAGCATCATTTGTGTCCTTAATTTGGTTTATTTTGCAACCTCATAGGACAGAAACAAGAAGGCACAGTATAAATGTGTGAGTTGCTTTCAGTAGCAGTATGGCTGTGTAGGGCTCAAAGAGTAATTTTGGCTACAGAGATAGGCCTTGAAATACTTCATAGTAGCTTCTGCATGTCTGGCTGATGTGGAAGAGATTGGGTATCCATAATAGTTCAGACAGTTTTTGCCCATTTAGAAAAACAGTATCCTTACCTTCTCTAGGTAAAAAAATTTATTGAGGTCAAAAGGTTATTGAAGGTTATGCATTTAAGAAATGTCTCCTGAGAAAAGACCTTTCCTTTCTTCTGTCAGAGAGATTTTTTTTCTGTTTGTTTAGCAAAACTGAAAAATAGTTTATTCCTGTTTCAATTAAAACAAGGGGGGAAAAAAGCCCAGAAGAAGGTGTTAGTAACCCGCTCTTTCCTATGAGTCAACCAATCCAAGTGTATTCCCTTACTGAAAGTTGATGACCTCGGTATCTTTTATGGCTGCTAATGCCAAATATTGCTTATTACTTTGTAGTAAACAGTCTTTCTGTGCTGCTTCTGGTAGTAATAATGAAATAGTAAAACACATAGAACAGCTTCAATGGGCTTGGTTTCAACATACCTGTCAAATAAATAACAGTATGTTTTCTACATTTCTATGTTTTCATTTGGACTCAATACTACTTAGGAAGTTTGTTTCTGCTTTTCAGGAACCAAGAAAATTAATGAAGGACATAGGAACCATGACTAAAAAATTGCTGTTTGTTTTACTTTTTGCATCCACAAATGTGACATACAGAGTTCATTTTGTTCCAATGTCCACATTTCTGTTTCAGTTCTGTGTGAACTGACAGTTGCTGTCCTTGTTTCTTGCCTGTCTTCTTGCATAGTAATGTAGAAGCTTGTAAATAGGAAAAACAGGGCAAGGATTGAGAAAAGTGACATTGATGACTATTTGGGAGAATCATCTATCATGCAAGATAATTGCAAACAGCACATAGTATAGCCCTCATAAGCTAATTTCTCATTAGCTGGCAGTAATAAAATTTACACTGTTATTTATCTAAAAATGTCAAATGTTTATTTCCAGAAACAAGTAACACCTCATAACAACCAGGAGGCTGTGTGGTGTCCTGCATAATTTACAGACAATCTAATTGACCTATGCAGGTTAAGTGACTCACTTGAGATAATGAAAGAGTGGCAGAATGTGAAATAAAGATGGGAAACACTTAAGCTAGTTTATGATTCCTAACAAGATGCCTATATTGCTTTCCATTCCAGAACACCAATGCTGACTTCAATCTGCTCATTGAAATATAAAAATCATTACTGAGGGAGGCACTGGTAAAATACAAACTTTTTATAATGGATGTTTGCACTCAGCACTGAGTGATTACAAGAAAATGCACCAGATGCAGTGAATGTATTCCTGCATAAGATGACAGATGTTTATGTTGCTTAGAATGTGTTGTTGTCTTTCTCACTCCAGTAAACTTCCAGGTAGAGTTTCTCTTAATACCAGTGCAAGGCTGGTAAAAGTCCTTTTTATTCTTCAGGAATTTTGTTTCAGAAAGCCTGAGCTACTCCTCTTCAGCCTCTGCTCTGAGGCAGAACATTTTGACTGGTCAAGTGTGAGAGTTTCTCTCCTGATTAATTTTACTGTGCAGTAATTTATAAACAATAATATTCTGATATTAGTTTCCAACAGTACAAAGTATATTTTTTTAAAATTTTTAAGTATTATGAGGTGATGCAGATTTGTTTTGAAGGTTGCTTTTGAAGAGATGGAGATTTTCTTTGGTGTTTCCAAGGCTTTCATTTTGGGAACCAAGTCACCATTAAGATGTACCTGGGCATTAGTCATGCTTTTCAGCATCTTTGGGGATGATTGGTATGATTTGGGAGTCCCTTCTTACCTAGGATCAATTTAACAGTTTTGAGAATTAAAGTCTGTAGCATGTTTAAGTGAGAATTTGTGGTAAAACAAAGCAGAAGGTTAAGGAAAATTATGTAAGTATAGAGCTTTAAGTAGACTGTTTAAAATTATTTCTACTCAATTTTCTGTTAAAATGCCAAGTATTTTAAAAATAGTGAGTGTTTATATTGCTCTGTTATTACATTAGCTGAGCTTTCATGACACATCCAACCCAAAAATGCTACTCACCTGTGCTACTGAAGTATCAGAGTCATTGTTAAGTAATTACAGAACTAAGTATCCAAAATTCTTCTTATTCTAAAACAACTAAAATGAAAATCTACACTTGCTGTTCTAGCTTAGGTAAAAAAAAATCATAAAAATTAGAATGACTTTGTTTTATGCTGCAAATTTGTAAGCAGAGGCGAGCTACAGGGAAATAAGAGTTTACATCTCCCCATGGATATAAGCTAAATATTAGAGTATTTTAGTTATTTCTGGATGTAAGGTCTCTCTTGAAGTATAAACAATGTTTCTAAGTATTTAGGTATGTGTTATGTTGTTACAGGGAATAAAATACTTTCTACCTTCCTCCTCATTCTTGATTAAAAAGTCATTTCCTAGCAGTGATTTGAAAACCCTTGAGCAACATTTTTTTTCTCTAAAAATCTTTAGTGTTTTCTGTTTTGTTTTTTTTTTTTAATGGACTGAACTAGTGTTTCACTCTTAAAAAAGAAAAATATCTTTTTAGATGCCACAAAATGAAAAGAATGATATAGAGAATAACTGAAGTGCTTGTATTTTGGCTCAGTCACTGTTTTTCCATGTGCTAGAAAATCTTTTGAGATTTTAAAGGTATGAAGCACTATTTTGGTTGTTTAATGCAGAATTAAAATCAGTACATCTAAAGAATGCTTTTCACAAGGTAATTTAGGACACCTAATGGGTAGATTAGGTAACTGAGGGATGTAAGGATGTGAATGCCTCCTGTGCTTTTAAGACCTTGATTGTGTGTTTAGACCAGGTATATGCTGCTATTTGTAGAATTTTACTCCTAGTGAAGTTCAAAGGCTTCATCTCCCATGTAGCAATGCTCCTGGCACCTGGGACAAACCAGACAATACAAATGCTTATGTACATGATGCACCCATGTTTTTAGAAATTACAATAGCTGTATCCCCCATTAATAGAAATAAAAGAACCAGGATTCAAGGCAGAGGAAACAGCAAGGTTAAACTGCTAACTTCTTTAGTCTGTTCATATATTGAATGCCCCTTCAAACTGATGTTGTTGAATAATGAAAGGAGGTTGGGTTGTTGAATATTCAGTCAGAAGGATGGTATGTAGGGAGGTGATCAGGAGGAAACCAAAGGGATTGATGAAGCTGGCATCCCTGATGGAACAAAGAGGCCATGTAGAATGTGACAGGACAAGAAACTTCAGAAATTTAAGGAAAGAATTATTTAGATAAACTGGCAGAATCTTAGATTATTTTTTGTAGGGTGTGAAATAAATCCCAGTAGTTGTTGAAATAATAACACAGGTAATTAGCTACAATAAATAAAACAAAAACCAACCCCAAACCAACTTACCCTCTCATAGGAATCCTGTCTTTTTTAATAAAAACATTGGTTTTCAGCAACTCTAGTTTTCAACTCCAGATTTTTTTGTAGAATTTTATTATTTTCCTAGTCCTCTGTTTTGTCCTGTGCACTTTATTCTGAAGGATTGGATGACAGTAGTTAATACAGACTATTGTTGATGAAAAGTTTACTCAGAGGGTATCACAGCAGAAATTTTTTAACCAAGTGGGAAGATTTCAAAATCAGTGAAACAGGCTTATAAATTGTAATAATTTAAATTAATCTTGTTTGAAAATATTCAGCTGGGGAAAATATAGCATTCTAGAAAAAATGGAAGTTCAAGATTATATCTATCTATTTGCTTGGGCTAGACTTGGTAAGCTGTAGGGCACTTCTGAAGTATCCATTGACAGACTATACTACAGAAATTTTGCCCCTGACTTCTGACAAAACCAAGGCACTCATAACACATTCTTCTCATCTGCTAAAGCAGGTTGAACATTAAATTATTTTATGTTAGTAATATTGCCAGAACATACAACTCTAGGAAGTTCTGGATGAAGTTTTTATTTTAAAATAAGGCAGTAAGAGCTTATCTACCATTGACCCTTTTCAGTTACTGCTTTTTCACTTTCTTAGTGTGACCTCTCTGAATTTTATTACTGAAACATATGAAAAGGTGACAGACTTATAAAAAGATGAGAGGAAGCGATATATATGTAAGACTGGGCTGATTAATTCTCACTGACCTCCATTACAATAATGATATCAACCAATCCACCTACTGAAGTGATAATGAAGTAGAAGTAGTTAGGGTTTAATGAAAAGATCTCCCTTGAATTATTCTTTCAGGAAATTAACTTACATTCTGTTAAAGCTTAGTGAGTATTGCCTGCTGTCTCATGACAGGCCTTATCAAATATGATGAGCAAAGAGTAGGAATAGCCTAGATGCATTTATCTAGTAATGGTTCATCACATTGCAATGTCTGTTGAGTTACAATCTCCACAAAAAAATCAAGTTTGAGTATAATGAAATGGGAAATATTGCTGCCCAACTGTAATTTTTTTTTTCTTTTTAAAATAAGTACATTTCAAATGATGAAAAAAATCCCTCTATATCTCAAGAGGATTATTTGAGTAAAAAGAGGATTAATTTTCAACAGACTTCTTTAGTTTAAAAAAAGTTAGTGTAAACTTGAAATACAATGCAAACAGTGGTGCTCAGCTTCCTGGGCATTACAGGTAATTCATTGTATGCATAAACAGCATTCAGTACATATCTGTTTGTTGTGCTCCATGTAGCAACTTCTGTGTGTCAGCAGGCATTTCAGAATATGTGTTTAAAATATCTCCACGCTTCAAGGAATATCTTTACAAGAATTTTTATTCATATGTTTTAAGTGTTTTTAAACCTCAGTCTCTGAACTTAAAGACTCCTAATTGTGCAACATGTGCAATAGATGCTGACATCTGCCAGCTAAGTGTGCAGTCACTTTCCAGTAGACCATTTTCCACTTTCCTCCTGTGTACAGCAGATGATAAGGAATAGAAGAATATGACAAGGGAAATAAAGACAGAGTGAGCAAGTGGGTGATCTCAGTGTTCAGGTTAACACAGCAGACTTAGCAAACAATCCATTTTGCCTCAAGATCTGAGCTTTTCAGTGTGCTTCAGAGTGGGTTTTTTCAAAGGGTGGTTTTGTTTATAGTTTATCTTCCACCTTTTCTGAAGGAGGGACTTGGGACTCTTAGGGAAGCTGGAAGTGTAGGCTTCTGTTCCCAGCAAGTCAACTTAAAAGTAAAGTAACTTTAAGTGTATTAATAGTACTATATCTGCCATCAGTTTTTAAATTTATTATTTTTTAATTCTTATTTTATTCTGTTTTTTTTTAATTTGATCTCCATTTTGGTTTGAATATATAGCCTGGAGTCTCTATGCTTCTGTATACAAAGTACTGTCTAAGACACACAGATGACACTGAGAAATGGAGGCCATATTATTTTTTTCTTGACTAAGTATTAGAATTGGAGGTATTGCTTGTAATCATAGCTGATTAAAAAAATACCTTTTTAGAGGTGAAGTTTTTAGTTTGAGTATATTCACTTCTGCCACTGATACGGCAAATCCTTGGCAAATTATTTCTGGGCTGATTGCCCATAAGTCTTTAATGTTTGGTACATTTAGTTAAAACTTCACCAATAAAACACTTGAAAATGTTGACACGATTAAGGTAGCCAGGCTTCAAAGGATCACAGCAAAAACTCCAGGAGAATGGACTGCGAGTTTAGTTCAGTAAATCAAACCAAAATAACATTAGATGGAATAATTATAGGCAAAATAAAAATGGAACAAGTAAGGTGAGAGAAAATAAATGCTACAGTGTCTCAAGTAAAGCTGAGTTACTTGCCTAAATATGAAATTATGTCACTAAGTTTTGCATTTCTATTTTTGACACAAAGTTATAGTTCAAATGAAACAGAAAGTATTCCTTTTACTGTAAAGGATAATTGAGTCTAGCAGTTATTTGCTGTAAAATTTTCATTTTCCTTTAATATTTTAATGTCATCTGTTTCGTGATGGTTATGTTTTATAATAGAATTTTTGTCCCATCAAATGGTGTTGAAGTATAGCTCATTTGGTTATACTAAACAGGCTTTGAACATAATGACAATCAAAGGTCTGTAGTACTTCAGAAAATACGTTTATAAGGGTTCATGTTTGCGGACGAGGAATGGAAGCTTAATGGAATTGAGACTTTAACTTCAGTCAGACACAGTAAATATGTCAGTTTGGAAGCTGATTTTTTCACTAAATGTTTTAACTACAGGAACATCACTTGGTGAGTGGTTTGAAATGCACCTGAACTATTGCCTATGCTGCTTGTTTTCATGGTTACCTTGATACAAGGCTCAGCTTAGGGATGCCCAAGCTTGTACACAGCAACATGCTCTTCATGCTGGGGGCCAGAAATAAGAAGCTGTTGCTGTAGAGCAAGTGAATAATGAGCGACAGACAGGGGCATTGAGATGTTCATGTGTTAACACCTACCTGGCTCTGCCATGGTCAGCCTTCATCTCCCTGCTTGCGAGAGTGTCACAGTGGGATGGGTTCCTGTGGCACTGGGCTGCTAAGGGCTGCTCTGTGCTCCTCATTCTGGGGAAAAAATCAGCTGAAATGGGGATTTTCTCTCAACAGCCAGGCACAGCTTGGCAGGGGCAGCCACCGCAGGGAGGGGATGGAGCAGTGGCTGCAAACTGCAGCCTGAGCCTTTATGGGAGACATCCCTGAAAGCTTCAGTGGGGAGTGACACAGCTCCATCGGCAGCACAGAGAAGCAGAATGGTCATGAGGATGCCAGGTAAAAGGACTGCAGAAAAGAGTAATTAATTTTAGTTTAGAATTTTTTGTTTGACTGATGTCTATTTAGATCCAGGGGATTCTTACTGTCCTGTAAGTTTTGGCCTAGGATCTTTTAAATGTAAGACGAAGTCAACAAAGCAGAAGAGTGCAGAGCATTTGTTTTCTTTTAGGTTGGCTTCTCTTTGATTGTTCCTTATTCTGCAGCTTATTTTAAATACCTTTAAACACACATTCAGTTTTCACTGTAGTGAAAACACTTATTTATCCCTCTTTTCTCTTTAAAATCACTCATGTTCCTGAATATTAACTTGTGGATTAAATTCTGGGCTAGAAAAAATAGTCAAGAGTTTAAATCAGTGTTGTCCAAACTTTTTTTTTTGCTAGAGCACTGCTACTAATCCTTTAATTTTCTTGCAGACCACCAGCCACCTTCAGTATAAAATTTAATTTTTGAAAATTTTGTGCTTTAATACAATGACATTTCAATTAGCAATTTTTAATAAAGCTGTGAAATGTCAGGTTCCTGCAATAGCAGGATCTCAGAACTCCAGAAGGCATCCTGCAGAAATATTATGCATGTACCTTCTGAATTTTTAATCTTATTGAAGACAAATTAAGTATCTAAGTGCTTTCCTGAATGGTACTTAAGCACATCGTTAAGCCCTTGTGTTAATTAGAGTCTTATGCTTTCACTTTTTGAAAAAAAAACCCACCCTGATTCTGTTGTTCTCTTGAATGACAATCTCAGTTCCTGGGATTGTGAGTCATGGAAACTGGAAGGCTTATTTCAGTGATGAATCAGGCCCAAATTAATATCTTTAATGCATCTCTAGCAGACTAGAACTTGAAAATAAGTACATTAAACAGTATCCTCCATGGGACTGCGTAGGCAAAAAGCCCAACATGAAATTCATTTGGTAAATATGTTAACTATTATATACACCAGTTAAATGATTTAGAGATGTTTTATGCTGTTTTTAAGGTGGATGCAAGAGGAGACTAACTAGGACATAGAAAATAGCCATAGTAGTACAAGACTTGAAACCAATTCCATCTGGGGCTTGGAAAAAGTCTCTTTAAAAGAATGAGAAGTGAAATTCCCATTTTATCAGTGTGCAAACGGCTTTGGGAAGTCTGCCGGTTGCCACAGTGAGGGAAATCATTGTGTGAATAAACACAGATAAATTGGCAACCTGCACAGTATTCATTCCTTGTGATGTAGTTTGTGACGTAATCTCTTCTAGATAAGAGCCTTTAAAGATAGACTGTACTGTAGTGGTTACCATGTTAAGAATAAAATAGCTGACAATGGATTTTTTGTTTCCTTCCTGCCAAGAAGGTGTCTTTTGCAAAAATAATTTTATTTTAGAGCTGAAGTTATGTTGAATGAATAGTTTAATATATTCTTTAAGGAAAGGCAATCTTTATGTTTTAAATATTTTTTTAATGTGTAGTGAAACTCTTTCACGTAACTTATACCTTGGATAACAAATACCTCTGTATTTTTTGTTTGCTTTAGACTTTGAAAATCAGGAAGGAAAAAACAAATCTGAATTCATGTCATTTTTCTCTTTGTCATTGCTAAGTGTAACAAGATCCCTAAGAGGAGAAAACCTAAGTGGAATATGGCTTTATATACCAATTTGTAGAAAATGCTGTCAGCTGCTTTTGTGGCAAAGGTATAAGTGCATTTAAAAATAAAAGCTGAAAGAAACCGAGAAATGGAGTTGTAATGGGTCTCTAATTCCTGTACAAAGCCAACTAAAGCAATATTCAAAGCTGATAAATGCACATAAAGACAGGTATAAATATTGGTGTAAACTAGTGTTACAGTGCAGTACCTTATCCATTGTGACTTAAACTGTCCTGTAGTTGCCATGGGGTGCATGTGTGTGCCTGTGTGCTGGTATAACGATGATTTCCTGGGGGACATGAGCTCAAGGTAAAGGTCCTGAGCCATCCTGTTGCTCATCAGTGAAACACAGGCCCTGATGTGCTTAAAATTTTACTGAGCGAGTCTTGTCTAAGGTCTCTGAAGTGTTTCTGTGGAAGAAAAATGCTGTGAATACTAATCTGAAGTAATTTGTAGTTTAACTGGGGAAGAAAACCCACTCCTTGTGGTTTGGAGTCTCAATGAGTGATTCAATTTAGAAAAACAGCATAAAAGTATGTTTTAGGGGAGCCAGTCTGATTGTAATTATACTGGTGAGCTTCTAATTTCTGAGCAAGATTTTTTATGTGGAAGTAAAAGAATCGAAGCGACACATGGCCCATGCTAAGGGAGTTGTCAGATGAGTGTATTGAACAGATGAGACAAAGATGGGTGCTTTGATTCAGAAGAGGAGGGTAGAATAAGAACAAAACTCTACAGATCTACTGTAGATGACAATGCAATGCTTAACCCACTCTTTTGAATAGATAAGGAATATTTCTTGAGTTATCTTTATTCACACTCATGAAATAGGAGTAAATTACTCCAGTAACAGAAAAGCCCTTGAGGCTAATATGCTTATAAAATTACGGATCTGTCCAGCAGGATTTCAGAAGGCTCTCTTGTTACTACAGGATTTAGTGCCATAGGCAATACAGTAGTTTTTGTTTTCTTCCTTACAGATCCGTGAAAAACTGTCAGACATTTGAGTGAAATTTAGAAGATGGAAGTCATTTGTATGTGGCATGTTACTGCAAATACTAATTGTTGCAACAACTTAGTAGCATTTTACACACCTGATAGTATTATGATGACAGTTTGCTTTTATCAGTAGTTAAGAAATTAGTAGTCAGGTTTCCAGAAAACACTTAGTGAGGAAAGTACAATTAGCTTTTAAATGAGAAGTAACTTACTGCTTGGATGATGGAGAACTGGAAGAGTATACCATAGGTGTGATCGTTAGCCGAACATTAACCTAGCAACCTAAAGCTGAAAGAAAATTGTATCTTTGTGAAAGTTGTAAAGCTCACTGTCTTCAGGCCTTCAGAAGCTTTTTATATTAACCTCTGTGTTTAACAAACCTTTCAGCCTGTCACTGGGCAGGGAGAAGAGTACCAGTAGCACTTAACCCTGTTCTTGGAGATGATCCTTTTCAGATAAGAGTAACATGGATCAAGCTATGATCCCCTCTCCCCTAGCCTTTCTACATTTACTTCTGCAAAGCTTTTATCTGAAAAGTAACTGGTTTACCCCAGGAGCTCCCCTGAAACATGTTCAAGCTGATTGCTGCTTATCTCCTGAGTATTGTTTCTTAAATGCTGAATTGCATGGTTGAATGGTTTACCAAAATAATGACTAATGTTATTGGTGGTGCAGCAAAGAGAATGTGCTTAGAAAAGAAGGGAGACTTTCTGGGCGGCAGCAGTAATTGTTAGCATGTGCTGGTTAGTTTTACAGATGCTTATCTTCTGTGACAGAACAACTGGCCCATGCTTTGAATGCCAAGTTATAATAAAATGCAAGTTGATAGGGAAAGTGGTTCATTGGAAAACACAGCTTGCCATTTTGTATGCTGCTCTCACTGCATGTGCAGCTGTTAACGTGGGGACCAAAGGCAGGAGTCACGTTGGATTGGGAAGGACCAAGCATGGGAGAAATAGAACGATAAAGGGGTAAATGAGTCTCATCTCGTGTACCTATCTGACAGCTCAGTATGCTGCTGAGACTCTGCCTGGTGCTTGATTACTGCAATCTGTCCTGTGTTCTTACTAAGCCCAGTTTCTACCATTTGTCCATGGATGCACTGGGGTCTTCAGTGTGTGTGAGTGCTCATAAACTCCAAACCAAGCTAACCAGAGAGTGGGAGAAGAGATTTGAGTGCCAGGAGTCGCTGTGGGACCATGAAAGTTGGGGACTTTTGGGTGTGTGGGCCAGAGCCTTAGCAGGAGCAGGGTGTGGGTTCCTCTAGCAGAGTGAGATTCCCCTTGGCTGGAGAGGAGGAATAGGGCAGGGCTGTCAGTGCTTTATGTGTGAGTGCTCAGTGTGTTCACAGGGATGCTGATAAAAGCACTTCTTTTCAGTCTGTATTTGATCTGTCAGGCCATCTCTCTCTCCTCCTCTCTTGCTGTATGTCTGCCTGCCTGCGTTGGAACACCAACAGCTGGATCTGGGGATATGGAATTGTAGCAGCCCTGTGTCTGTCAGGCAGGGAGATGAAGACTCACCCTGGTTCCTGAGAGTAGCCTAGATTTGGCTACTCAGATGCTTTGTGGCCCTTTTTTGCCAGTGTTTGTATAATTTCATTTTTTTCCAGAAACAGGTTAACATATTTTCTTACATCCTTGTTAAGGAAGTTAAACAGCACCTAGTTTAACAGTGATGCAGAAAATCCAGGTAGCGGATCCTCATCCATGTTTACTAGGACTTCTTCATTAACAGTTGCTTCAGTTATTCAGCTTTTAACACATTTGATGTGTTTTCTTATGCTGCTCTAATTAATTCACTTACTATGTTAAGCACTTCATAGAAGTCTTAGATCTTTAGCTGTTGTGGTTTCAGCAATAGTTGCAGTCTCCTTCAACTGTATACCTAAGGGTTTGCTTTTTTTTTTTTAAAGCAAGGCCCATTTGTCTGTTACAATGTTGATTGTTACTATTTCTGTCCTTACCCTTTAATCCTTTATGCACTGCATCCTGTATTTTGACTTCCCTTACTTTTGTTCAGGGTAGATCTAGCAGATGTGCTTAGCAGACCTCTTCCAGTCTCAGTGCAGGTACACAGGCTAAACAATCAAGCAGCGGAGCTGTGCCCTATTAGGAGCAAACAAGGCAAGGAAACATCTGTGAATGTAGCCTCTGAGGCGGGGAGAGAGCTTTTGTGCTGAACGAGTTCTATTCTGTTTGTGACGTTCAAAGCTTTGTCTCATTTCCTTTAAAACAGAAGGGCCGCGGCAAAAAATTCTTCATGCGCATACTGTCATTCTGTGAGTGACAATGTGTGGTTCAAGGTGTCCTTTAAAATAATTCTTTATATGCTGTGGTGAAGTCCACGGTTGGTAACGGCATGCTTTTTGGTTAAGGAAAGTTCTCAGAAGGGGAGAAAAATATTTCTTCTTTGAGAGCATGTGGCCATGGGAGAAGCTTTTCCAGGGAACAGTAGGATAGGCAGTAATAGAAGGGCTAACTGAAGACCTTGCACTGGGGAAGTTTTCTTAGAGTAATGGGGAGGAAACACAAAACTAGTCCAGACATGATGAGAAGAGAGAAGATTTTTCTGTTAACCCAGAGAAGAACAAGTAGAGTTTGTTGAATCCATAAGGGCTATTGAAGATTGCTTGTGTGCCAAGCAGGTCTGGAGGAAAAGGGCCCTTTTTGCAAAGATGTAGTTGGGCAGAAAATGTATTTGTTTTCAAATGGCTATATTTTACTTCTCTCTCAAAAGAATCTGGATTTTCAGAAAGAAGACAGTTTTTCAAGTTCATGTTCTAATAAAACATCATTTCTTTCAAGCCCTTTTGGTATTTTGGTGGGTTCACTTTAAGGAAAAGGTGCAGACAGATCTGTCTCAAAGTTCTGGCATGTTTGAAATCCAGTCATAGCATAAAAGTTGAAAAATGTTACAGCTGGTGAAATACATTAGGTCACCTTTAAAGAAATCCAGCTGACTGCATCATGAGGACTCTTGAGAGAATTTGAAGAAAGCTTTGCATACCTTGTTGGGGCAGCTTTTTTTCATGTTTTAGAAATCAGTTCTCAGTCTTAGCAGTTTGTAGCATAATTCCCACTGGCTGTAGAAAGGTACTGGTGAAGCTGCAGAATACATGAGGATAGACCAAATGTGGGATGACAGAAATGAAAAAAGAACATTGCCTTGACTTACCTCTTTGAAAGCCAGAAGGAGCACAGTTCCTTTAAAAGTGAAAAACACTCCCAGGTCGTTGTACACTTTGGCTGATGTGGGTTTTCTGAGTGACTGGGCCTGGGAAGGAAACCTTCCCCCTGTGGTGGTGCTGCTCCATTGCCTCAGGCCTGGGCTGCATCTAAGGTGCCTCTCCAGGGACAAGAGGAGTAGCACAATTCCTTGAAGATTTCGTAGTCCACACCACACTTGACTTTCTTTATCAAACAGAGGGAAAATTACCTTGTAGATGCATTTCCTTTTATTCAGGCAAGTCAGGTTTCCTGTTAGAAACAAATAAACTAACCAAACAGAAAACTTTCCAGTTGTGTTCCTGAGTGGAATTGCAGTTCAATGTGATCGCTTTTCCCTGGCCTTCAGAAGGTTTTATACGAACCAAGCATTAACTTTGTCCGTATCAAGAGTAGTCTAGTCTAGTCTTTTTCCAACCTAAATGATTCCATGATGCTAGGACTCTGGGAAGATCCAAATTGTTCTCTAATTTTCATTACTTTCAATTAATTTTAGGTGTTTCGAATATATACCTACTCCCTGCTTCAGAATGCTCTGTTCCAGACCTGGGGAGATGCTGCTTTGAGCTTTAAAACTCTCCTTGGGTCTGCCTGTCCTCAAGTCTTATCTTACTTTGATTTCTGTTTTTCTTAAAATGCAATGATTGCTTCAGAAGTTGAATTTGAAACTTGAGACAACTCTATCGGAATTTATGCACACACTTTGTGTTGTTTTCACTAATAGCTTGTGAACTTTATATGTCCCTACTATATATTGCATGCTTTTTTGCAAAGAGATAAAATTAGTTATGTAAGAAGTAGCCTTCAGAATGTCAGTACAGTGTTTGAAAATGCAGAGTACTCATGAAGAAAACAGATAAACAGATTACAGGATGAGTAATCAAAATCAATAAATATTGAAAAGGATTGGATAAACAAAGAGCATTCAGAAAGCAGGGTTTGTTTTTTATACACTGGCTATTGGAAAAGGGGCTTCAAACAATACAGGATTCAGAAATACATGATTTTATGTCCAAACTTGATCAAAGCAATTTCTAACAAAGTTATGGGAGATGTGTCTGTGCATATGAGATGAGGAAGAATTTTAAGAATTGAATTTAGTGAAAGAATTATAAGGCTTATTAGTCTTACTAATTGCTTGGCTAAAACAAAGCTGGCATTATGGGTAGAAGTGAATTGATCTTTTTAAAAAATACACAAGACTTATGGTGGATTCTTAATGGATTTTTTCCAAGAGTTTGAACAGTTGCAAATTTGGAAGATAAACAGCTTGAAAGTTGAGATTAATGATGTTTTTAGGATGGGTAATAAATAATGTTTGAAATTACCATGTTAAATTTGAGTAAATATTGCTCAAAAGAAGACTTAAAATTCACTTGGAGACAGTAATGGTTTGTAAGTTAATGAGCAGAACTGATGGGTGTTAGCTGAGGCACTGAAGGGAGGACTCTCAGCTGCTGTTTTTTGGGACACCTCATTATGCCAGTTCAGGGCTGCCAACATCTCTGATGTTTGTTTGCATGTACCTACTGGGTGATGTCTGGAAGTGGTGCATTTGAATCAAAGTTCCAGTTTCTTTAGGTAGTGCTAGTCATGCTTTGAGAGTTACAGCAGCCCTGTAATTTTCAAATGTTACCTGAAAATGTTTTTTCCTTTTTCTCTAATATTAGTAAATAGTAAGAAAAAGTACTGAAGAGAAAACCTGTTTTGTTTGCAAGCTTTGGGAGTTAGTGTAAGGTGGACTGTTCCTAAATTCAGGTCCTTTGCTTTCTGCAATACTTCCAAGGTGGACTGTATACCTGTTTGTTTATGGAATACAGCAAATAAAAGAACACTTTTGAGTTTCCCTTGTCTGAAAGTGGTAGTCATTATGCTTGAGCCTCACAATTCATCTGCTCATGCACTACAGTTCCAGTGTCTTGAACATTCCACACTTAGTCTTGGGTGAACATTCCACACTTAGTCTTGGGCAATCAGATAGCTGCAATCTCTTGTGGGTGATGGCTGTAGGGTTGGCTGGCATTTAGGGAATCCTGTTTTGCTAAAAAAAGTGACCTTTTGTATGTATCTTCCAATCCAAGCCTTTGGCTGATTCTATGAACTGCCCAGTCACAGAATTTATTAGACCTGTCTGCACCTCAAGGATGTTTTGTTAATAAAGTAATACATAGAATATCTGTTTTTAAAATCAGACTTTTTGCTCTCTATCATTTAGCACATTTTTCAAATATTGAGAGTCAAAATCAACCAAGAGTAATGTCTAAATAAATTACTCTAAATAAAATACTCTTTTTAAAAAATATTTATTAGGAAGATAATTTGTCCTCAACCATGTATAAGACTGGTGAAAAATCAACAAAGTAACTTTCTTTCCTCAATAGTCCTATTTTCTTTATGTGTGAAAAAAGATACTGCATTCAGTTTTGCTGTGTTTGACATTCACAGTATAAAAAGGATCTCTTAACAAGGTGAGGTGTTATGATGAAAACTTGCAAAAGTGACTGGAAAATCTCTTATGCCATTCCCATCATTTTTTGTAGGACAGGATGTTGCTTTTCCAGTTGTCAGATTTTCTTCTTAATTTTTTTTTTTTTTTAGCTCTGCCACTGTATCTTTTGACCATCTTTTTGTGTCCAGTATTTCACAGAAAATGTTGATTTATGCTAATGAAATTACCCGTATATTTAATTGCCTGTTTACTCTGGAGCAAATCCATATTTTCTTTTTTCAAGTATTGCATCTTTTTAGAATGACTATTTAGATAAACCAAATACCTGCTGAATTACTGCTGAACCATTTTTCCATGAGGAATTGTAAACAGCAACAGTGACTTCAGGATAACCACTGCTTTGTTGATTTTAAACTCCTTAGCTATAATGATGAAATACATGTGATTCAGCAGGGTTTTGGACTTAAGAATCCTGAATTTAATGAATGATGAGCACCATTAGGTTTTACTATATTGCATGTAGTGCCTTTACATAGCCCTAAAGACTAAACCCAAGTAAATCCCATTTAAACTTTTTGGCTGAGGAAATTATCATCCATGTGTTTAAACATGGAAGTACACTTAGAGAAATTAAATAAGTGTGATAAAATGAGTGTATTTATAGTAAGACATGCACTTGATATTTCTTCTTAGGAACAAGTACTCAGTTGATTATAATTTTACATGTTTTCTTGTGGAATCCTTCAATTCTGGCAGATAACTGTTTCCTTGTATATGCCAGTGTATCCTTTCAGTTATTTTTAATGTGTTTCTTATGTGCCCCAGTATATATGAAAAGCTGTTCTGGAGAGCTGATCCACTGTCAGAAAGTATGCTGTGGGGATTTTTGTTGTTTGTTTGTTGGATTGATAGTTTCCCTGTAAAAAAATCCTACCAGTGAATTTTTAGTGAATTCATAAATGCTTTAAGTATTGCTCTTATAACTTAGCAAATTATACCTATTTAAGCTATTTATATTCTAAATGTAAATAAATTAATTGAATGGCAGAGCATGTACTAATTGATGGGAGGAATATTAGCTTCTTTCCTGCCTGTTTTAAGAGAAAAAAGCGTATGCAATGACTTCTGTTTATGTTACTAATGAATAAAGATTTTCCCAATATATTATAGTAACAGACTGTGAGTTAAATACAGAGTAACACCTTTTAGGAAGTAAAATATTTATAGTCCTTAGTTTTAATACAAAGTTCCATTTTTGTCAATTTTATGAACTTGTCTAGAAAGGAAATTTATGCTTGATAAATAATTTAAATTCAACTGCAAAACTACTATTACTGAATAGTTAAACCTATTGAACATAGAGATAGAGTCTGGACAAAGGTTCTCCAACATTCCATTTCAAGAAATGACTTGCATCTCATTAGAAGGTATCATCACCCATCAAAGTAAGAAAAAGAAAAAAGATTAAAACTTGGTTTCTCATAACCATGTGACAAGTGTGTGTGTACTTACATTTTTCTAAGTACACTTAGCCATGCATTTGTAGTGGGGATCTATAATATCCATTTCTGGACTTATGAAAAATGCAGGGTTTAAATTATCTCATGCATTTTATTGAAATGTTTTCTTTCCAGAGTAGATATTGAATTTTATTTCCTTCTATGATATCATAGGTTATCTGTTAATAGAATTCTTTCCTTTTCATTTTTTCAACCCAGAAATATGAATGCCTCAGAAGTCATGTTGCATTTTTCTGACATCTGTACAGTCTTTCAAATTCCTTAGTCCTGCAGCATGAATATTTTGAAGGTACACTTCAATGGAACTCATTAATAGGCACTAAAAAATCGAGTATAAATTGACTAGCTGCTTGTGTGAGAGTTGGTTGAATGTGATTTTATTTGAATACTTTTACATTTCTTGTAATTTGCTGTTTTAAGTTGTGACCATAATATAAAATTCAACCCCAGCTTTATTTTTTTTTTTTTTTACCTGTAAAGCTTACTGGTTTGCTTGAATTTACATTTGTTCATTCTTTTTTCACCTTTTGAAGGCAGGAGACAGTTGTCACACTTAGTCCAGTAGGTAACTTGTGGTTAGCTAGAGGGAGATTAAGGGATTGAGAACATTTTAGACTCTCTCTGCATCACATAGTGCATCCAACCATCTGAACACATAAAATTCTCTTAAATTTCATTGCAACTCTTGTGGTGGATTGACCCTGGCTGGACACCAAGGGTGCTTCCCTTCATCCTGGTCTCAACTTCACTCTGGAATTTTCTCTCTCTCCTCCCTTCCAGCAGAGCAGAGGGGCAGGAAATGGGTCAGTTCATCACACATTGTCTCTGCCACTCCTTCTTCATCAAGAGTAGGACTCCTCAGAGTCTTCTCCTGCTCTGGGGTCTCTTCCCACAGCATGCAGTCCTGCAGGCACAGATTGCTCCAGCATGGGTCCCACACCAGGTCACAGAGTCCTGCCACTGAACCTACTCCAGTGTGGGCTTCCCACAAAGTCACAGCCTCCTTTGACCATCTGGTTGATCTGGTGTGGGGCCCTCCCCAGGCTGCTGCAGGTGAACCCTCCGTGGACTCCATGGCCTGCAGGGGCCAGCCTGACTCACTCAGCACCTGGCCTGCTGGGGAATCTCGGCTCCAGCGCCTGGAACACCTCCTCCCCCTCCTTTTGCACTGACCTTGGTGTCTGCAGGGCATATTTTCAGCCTTCTCTTCAGCTACGATTTTGAAGTTTTCTTTTTTCCCTGCCTTTCTAATTACATTACCCCAAAGGCTCTGCCGCCATCCCTGATGGGCTCAGCTTAGGCCAGCAGTGGGGCTGGCTGGCTTGGAGCTGACTGGCACTGGCTCCGTAGGACGTGTGGGGAAGCTTCTCACAAGAAACCACTCCTGTAGCTCCCCCACTACCACAACCTTGCCAGGCAAAGCCAGCTGGGACACAACCTTGCCAGCTGAGTGCATGTAGAAGCACTCAGGTAGCTGAGACCTCCAGTTGATTCTGTACCACCATCTGTGGGTTTATTGCAGTGCAGGTCGCTTCAGCATTTGGGGCTTTTTGTCTCTTTCCTTCCCCACCTGTAGAATAAAGATTGTGATATTTACCAGCTTTACAAAAGAATTTTGAGATTCTGCAAAAGAAATTTGAGATCAAATACCTACCAAATGCATATTACTCTTATGTTAGTAGAAGCAAAGAAAAATGGTTGAATTATTATTATTAAATTATGCTTTAGTTACAGATATTACCATATTAAGAAGAGAAAAAATAAGGAAGAAATTGAATCAGTCACTTTGTTTTTGCAGGTTCTTTCATGTTGGTGAATACATCTGGAAGATTTTCAGGACAGAAAGCTCACCTCCTGATGCCCCATCTGAAAGAAAATGATACACATTGTATTGATTTTCACTATTATGTTTCAAGCAAGAGTGGAGCTAGCCCTGGCACTCTGAATGTGTATGTGAAGGTTAATGATGGTCCTATTGGTAACCCAGTCTGGAACACATCTATCACTGCCACTTGGAGCAGAGCTGAACTGGCAATTAGTACTTTCTGGCCCAATTTTTATCAGGTATGTCTTACTTTTTATGAAATTTTGTCTCTCATAATAGCCATCTGGTTCTTAATCCTCATTTTAACTTTAAATCAAAATAAATTTCAGTATTTCTAGTTGATCATCATCTTAATCAAATTTTTGTACATGATGCTAAATGTTTGTTTTTACATGCATATTGCTGTGTTTATATGTTTATGTATATTTATAGAAGTGTGTGAAATGCACACATGCTCTAAATGTGGATTAACTAATTACACTGAAAAAATCTAGAAATTTTGCCATTGATTTCAGTCAATTAACTGTTTCTCTGTAATAAGTTCACTCATTCTTTCAGTTCAGTAGGGATGCTGGAATTGAACTCCAATAGATTTTATTACAGTCCAGTCTTCAAGTTTGATTTAGATAGCAATACTTGTCGCTTTAGAACCAGCAGAATCCTTTGAATCCTCAGTTCAGGTCTTAACGCTGAATGCAATATCCATTTGTCCAGTAGTAAACATAAATATAATAGTAGCTGTCATAGGAATGGGATTTTGAGTGCATCCTAAAGATTCAGGGGAATTTCACTTGACAGTCCCTTAGGATGCTGCTTTTCTGTAGGAATGTTTAGATTATACAGTTACTTACAATTCTATAGTAGTTCAGTGTTTTTCCTCCTCCTCCCTGTGAAAATTCAGTCTGTCTCCACAAACAAGTAACTTTAAGAAGAGCAGACCAGTAGCAGAGAGGTGTTACTGAGCCTCCTCCATCTTCACTTGAAGTTTGGAAAGTTTGAATTTTATTTGTTTGCCTGTACTGAATATTGTCACCATACTGATGGTTTGAAGCTTTCTGAAGAAAAGCCATCCCAAAGATGTCAAGTTCCTTGACTGTAGACCTCCCTAGGAGGTACGATCTTGTTCTTCCACCATGCTGTTCCAGAATGAGACTCCCTAATTCCTACAGCAATGCCCCAGGTACTAATGTCATGTGTGGCAGAGTCAGTTCCTGCATTTGCTGTCTCAGGTGACCAGGTATTTGTTGCCCCATCATATATTTATCAAGAGTTTGCAGTTACTGCTGCAGGTACTCTGGGAGACTGCAGTAGGATCCTTTCTGTGGCTGCAACATCTGATTTGTGAGAATGTCTCAAGTGAACTCAATCTGTCCTTTTTTAACCCTTTTTCATTTAAGTAAAAAAAATGCTGAAGAACTTTCTGCAGTCTTTTCTCTGATTGTTTCACCCACAATGAAACAGAAAATCCTACTCCAAAGTGTGAGTTTGGAGGGCCAGGATCATTTTATTCTTGGAATGTGGGATGCCTGGCAGTGGATGCAATACTTACAGACCCATTTACATACAGTACCCAAGAGTACATTTACTCATTTCTTCTTGCCTCTGATAGTGTGCTCCTAGGTTGGGTCTGCATTTGCATCCAATGTACCACCCAAGATTCCTAGGAATTGCTGCAACTGCATTGTCAGGGCTTCCTGGAGAATATTCAGGGAAAGCTTACAGCCATCTCAGCAAACTTCATGATGTGGTTCTTTTTATAATTGTCTGTAGGCTTGATGAGGTGATACTCTTGTGCCTTTTTGAGAAGGGCGCAGGCATATTGGCAGAGCTGAGGCTCACTTCAGCTGTGTGGGAGGAGCTGTGTGCTACATGTCTCTCTGGAGCATAAGGCTGTATCTTGATCACAAAGTCCAAGCTTGGTTTAGTCATACATCTCTCAGGGTGGAAGGGCAGTGTGTATTTTGTTTCCTGTCAGGGTTCAAGGAGGGTTTAGATGATGCTCTCTGTCATTTGGTTTGAGGTAGTCCTGTGATGAGCAGGGAGTTGGTATCCATAATCTTAGTGTCTCTTCCAGCTCAGGACTCCCTTCATTCTCTGATCTTACATCAAGACCTCATGTTACCAATTTGATGCCAGTGTTGAGAATGCCTTCCAGTGCTGCCAAAAAGCCTTTCTATCCTCACTGAAATATTGAGGACCAGTCTTGTTAGCCTCAGTGGATGGTGGGAGAAGAGGATAGAGCATCCCACAGACAATTTTGTGGCTGACATTGGATATAACTCGATGGTTTGTAATGTAGAATTTACTGGAAGGTTTTGTGAACATGATGGGTGGTTCAGGAGTACTGAATACAGAGTTAAATGTGTGACTGTGTCACTTATGCCCAAGTCTGAAATGCCCCCATCTGTATAGTGAATTAGAGGAGCTTCCAGTTTTCTGTCTTCTGAAAGGAGTCTGGTTTTTGTGCAGCAGAACTGCTGTGGAATCAGCAGTCAGTAAAGAAGAGTGTTGTGCTTCAGTGTCTCACTCTAGCTCTTGAATCAAAAGGCTGATGTGGACTGGGAAGTTTTAGTAGAAGAAGCCTTGGTTCTGACTATTAATTTTAAGGTAAATTAGCATATTCTTAAAAATACAGAAAGCCTCTGTCAATTTCAAATGCTATTACAAGTCTTATTCATAATAATCTGTGTCAGATTTCTGACAATATGATACATATGGTATTTGGCCATATAAACAGAAGGATAACCTTTCCCATCCTCTTTTTCCTCAAGACCTGCCTTCTGGACTGTTCACCCTTATTTGTAGGTGAGCCCTTATGTGCTTGGCTGGGGTACTGCAGTTCAGCTGATGTATAATAGATGCCTAAGCCTTTCTGGAATGGATTTCATGTGCTCTCCTTGCTACTGGAAATGTTGACATTTTTGCATAATCTTTCTTTCACTGTGGAGTATAGTAGGTAATTTTCTTTGCATTTGCTGCATATAGTCTGAAATAATACCTGGTTAGATACTGCAATTTAGCTGATGTGCCAAAAGATCTTGTGCTATGCTAATATCTATGACAGTGCAGGGAATCAGTGTTAAATACTGTAGCTTCACTGGTTCATTGTAAATAAGCTCATTTATTCTCAAGGAAGTGCTGTCACCATTTTAAGAGCTTACAGTTAATTGTCTTTGTTTTTGGTTGTCTCCATTCTCTCAGAGATCTGTGATGCAATTTCCTCACTTGAGTGCTGACATTTGCAATTTTTCATTGTTTCTGAACTCCTTTCATCAGTTTTCATGCTTTTTCTTCTTTACAGAGTTTGTTGTGGGGGAAGACAGGAAGTTAGCTGCAAGCAGCTGGGCGAAGGGCAGGAAGAGGAGAGAGGGTATACGTGGATCTTGTGAGAGCATGGCAGCTCAGGTGACTGCAGGAATAGTGGGGAACTCACCTGATAGATATATAATGTAGTACTGAGTCTGTTTTCCTGAGCTGCTATACATTTGAGTCCAAAACTCCAACCTCCTTTGGCACAAATCCATGTGTTCCACACAAAATCACCAGAATGTATAAGACTTTGTCCCAGTGGTTGTCTGAGTTTGTCTGACCCTGCTGAACATAATCAAAAAAATCTCCTAAGATTTTTAAGGAATGATGGAGCCCTTTTTAACTGTTCTTATATGAAGGTTGGTAGCTTCCCAATGAGTAATCTCCAAGAGAACACATGACATTAATAGGTGAAGGGACAAAGCAATGTAATTGTGTGATTGTCTTTGTTGTGTTTTAAATCACACAATCTGTGTAGCCATCCACAGCTGTGAATGTTTTATAATTCCATTCCCTTAGCAGAGCACCTGCAAGATGTCTAGATGGAAATGAAACCAACATGTACTACAGAAGTCAGAGAACAAATTATATACGATAACATTTCAGAGTTATAATATTTATACAATTCAATATTTTTCAAACACTGTGTTGTGTCTGTTTTGCTGTTGAAAAATGTAGGCAAAATAGCTCCCACTAAATGGTAGCTGACTACAAATCAGAGTATGTAGTATGGAGTGAATTTTAATCCAACTTCTAGAGATTTATTGGTTTAAACCATGTATTGTGAACATACAAGCGAGGTGCTCAAAATATTTAATAATTAACAGTAGTTTATTATTGGAGCACCAGCTGTCCCAGCTTGTAAATATTTTTCAGGTTGGATTTCTCTTTAGAAACAACTCATAAAAAAATCTTCAAACTAAATAATTAATTCCTTTCAAGGCACCCTTTTCTGCCAGGTAGTTACTTGTGTATGTTGCACACCATAGGTAAGCTGTACTACATATATATCACAAATCACTCTTGCAACTTGCACATAACAACAGTAATTGTTGATTACTTGCTGATTATTTAAATTGTCAAGCATTCTGACAATTAAGGATATATTTAATTCCATAATTAATAATCTTCTAAGTACTACTGCCTAACATTTGCCGTTGATTTTAGGGTATGTCTGTGCTGCTGTCCAGTTAGTGATAACAGTGTGCTTGCAGTAACATGGGTTCAAGCTGCCAAACACCTTCTGAGTCCAAGATAATCAGCACAGCTTGTTCTTTTCTGCTGTGCCTGCTGGTCTCTGAGCTATTTGTTTCAAAGTAGCTGGTGTATTTCTGCAGGTACCAGTCTTATTTCTGTTTTATAAAATCACTTTAGGAGTGCTCCCCTGAGGAAGCATTGCCTTCCTCTTTTTAACACTGTGCCCAGGGGAAATTGTTTGCTTTACTGAGCTATTGTCTACTTGGTGCATCTTAAGCAAGAGCATCAAGGAGTTTATCATGCCTTTGGAGACAGCCTGCAAACAAAACAAAGCTTCCCATAATTCCTAAGACCTTCACCCTCCTCCTAACTTGAGTAGAATTAGAATGTACATGGAAAAAGAGAATTGAACGTTACATAGATTTTGCTGGTAAGTGGCAAAATTGTTTTTAGATTCTTGGGGAGCAGTCTCAGTAGGTTGAGAGGCTCTAAAATTGATGCTTTGAGATACAAGTCATGAAAAGGCTTCTCTTCTAGTGAGGAGAGGGTGGCAGGGTTTTTTGGTGTATTTTTTTCTTTCATGTTTTGATGTTTTTTTCTCATTTGGATTTTTTAGTAGGAGTAGAATCTGTTAGTTTCAGGGTTGTTTTCCCTAGATTAGTTATTAATTCTCAGACCTATTAGTAGTATTTAAAATAAAACTTATATTTTAGAAGTGTTGCTATTTTGGAATATCACAATATGTAAAAGCTACTACTGAGTTGAGTCTGGTGAGGGGATTGTGTTCCTTGCTTCTAACCCTTCAAGCAAGCAATTTAGCACAGCAACACTGCAAGCCACACACCATCTCCCTATCAGTTTTTATATTTTGAATTATTTGCTTTGTACTTTGCTGGAAGTCAGTCATGGCAGCAGTGAACTGAAACAAATCTTGATTAAATAAAACAACAAACACTGCAGATTTAAAATCCAGAAATGGAAATGAAAGAATTAAAAATAGCTTCCAGTATAGTAACACAACTGTCTGTGCCACTGCACCATCTTTAAATGTAAAATCTTAGGAAGCTGGAGTGAAAAAATGGGGTAAGAACCTGGCAGTAATTCCTGATCCTTTTTAGTAAGGACACAAAGGAGTTACATTGGGATCACTTCACAGAGATGAGATTTACCCTTCAACCATTCTGACACATTCCCCTGTAAATTGGGAGTTTAGGGAATAAGAAGCAGCAGATCAAACCTAACTTTTAAAATCCGGACTTAAGCATCCATTTGTTTCAAAACCTGCTTTGTACATGTCTGGGTTGGAGTTTGGCTCATGCAGTGTACTTAAATCCTCATCTAGGACAGAGCATTAAGCTTCTTGTGCAGTAAAAGTCAGGCTCACATGCTCATGTGTTGTGTGTGTTGCATTCAACTGCACACATACAGTTCCTGAACTGTGCTTTGAACTCCAAAGAAACTTTGAAATGCATATTGCATTTTGAAAAACAACCTGTGTCAGGCATCTTAAATAGCTCTTCTTCATTGACTTATGTGCTTTGGGAATAACTATTTTGAGAAAGATGCACCAGGGCAAACCACATACCTAAATTTAAAACCCCCCCAGCAATCTAAAAATGGTCACAAGTATGGAGGCATGCATTTTTTTTTCACAGACACAAGGCTCTGTTATTTGCTCCTGTCCCTTGTTCCTAAACCAGAAAAGCATTTGGGCCTTCCATAGAGAAATACAAGACAGCAACTGGTTTAAAACAGAAAGAGAATAATAAGATTTAACAAACCTTAATGTCAGGAGTTCAGTTTTCAGGCTGGCTTGCTTGTTTCTTTGTGGTTTTGGATTGGCAGCAGCCACCAAAATGTTGTTTCATGTGCTTGAGTGCAGGTGTGAGGGCCACGTGGTAGTCTTGTAGGAGTGGGAGGTGGGGAGGGAAATGGCATGGAACAAATTCCCAGCCAGGGAGGCCTGAACACAATTCAGGCAGCCCACGTCAATAAGCTGTGATGGACCTCTGCGGGGCCTGGGAAGGACCAGGTCAGGAACCTCCCTTCACATGGCTTTGATGAGAAAGCAGTTGCTGCTGTTGTGATAAGGCAGGTAGTCCTAGGATGAATCAGAAAGGGGGGAAGAATCCAACCCATAGGGTACAAGCCAGTTTTCTGGAGAGAAGCTGTTCCCAATGCCTTGTACAGTACAGTCAGAGCAAGGTGCTCTGTGCAGTAAGGCAGAGCAGGCGGAGAGGAGAGCGCAGTGTGTGATGCAGCACGGCCTGCTCACTGGGGATGCAGGGGGGCAGGATTGCAGCCTGAGCTTAAGCAGCTTTCTTAGTACTCCTTTCTCTTTCTTGTTTTTGCAAAGGGCTATTTTTAAGTCATGTGAAGGACAGTGTTTATATTAGGTACAATCCACCTTTTGACTGAGAGTGTTGTAATTTTGCAGCAACAAAGGCGGGAATTTACAGAGTGAAGTTGTGTGGCAACAAAACCTGTTTATTTCTATTGTTCTTTGGAACAAACGAGTTATCTTGAGTCGCACATTTTCAGCAGTAAGCATTTATGTTGGTGAGCAGACCCCCTTTCTTTGTTCACATGTAGCAAGGGGAAGTGGCAGGAATGAAAAGCTAATTTTGCTCTTCAGTGAAGCAGGGAGGATCAGGGACAGTGCAGTGCTAAGCTGCTTCCCCGGTTCCTGTTTGGCAGGCGTGCTGCAGGGAGAATGGTGTAAAACAGCTCTCAGGGCAGTGTTCAGCAGTTTTTCCTGAGCAAATGAATTCTGTGTTTTAACCAGTTGTTTCCGGACTGATAAGGTGGTGGAATAATAGGCAAAAAATCCAAGGGCTGCCCAGTCTGACGTTGCTGGAGCGTTTTCTCTGTTTTGACTGGAGTCTTTTGTATTGTCTGCAGGTGTTGCATCAGCCATGAGAGAAGGCTAAGTTTGGAGGTGGCAGTAAACAAGTTAATGTTTACAGGCCAAGCTGCTTTTCAAATGGAAAATAACGGAGAAAATTGGATGTGAAATAAGTTTCTAGGTTTCATTCCTAGTGAATTTACTAAGAAAACTGATCCAGATTTGTGAATAGTCTTGACATCCCTATTGTAAGGTTTTCAAGGCTACCAGAACTGTTTTTCAGGTCTCTCTCTCACAGTGTGTAGCACTCTTACTAGGACTTTCAGAAACCTGAAATACGTAGTATCAAATTACTTTTTTAATTTAAAAAGGGAAAATGCTTAGCAGATATTTGGGTCCAATAATCTTCTATCATCCATTCAAATAAAATACTGAATTTGTATACAGCAAGTGATAGTATTTCACAGCCTGTGAACCAAAGAAGGATTATATTGCTATACCTGGAATAAACTGTCATGCTCATACAATCATAGAATGATCTCAGTTGGACAGGACCTTAAAGATCATCTAGCTGCAAATTCATGCTGTGGCTGGGGCACCTTCCATAAAACCAGGTTTCTCAAAGCCCCATCCAACCTATGTTTGAACACTTTGAAGGGTGTGGGACTCAGTTTCTCTGGTAAACCTATGCTAGTGTTTCAGCACCCTCGCAGTAAAGGTTTTCTTACTTACATCTAATCTAAATCTGTTCTCTTTCAGTTCAAAGCCATCGCCCCTTGTCAGATCATTATGTGTCCTTGTGAAAAGTCCCTTTCCTGTAGGTCCCTTTTAGGTACTGAAAGGCCATAAAAAGATCTCCAGTATGTGTACATGGTTATAGATACACCTGTAATGTGGTATGCCATAATGAGACAAAGTTGAATGGAGCTCTGAACAGTCTAGTCTAGTGAAAGGTGTCCCTGCCCATGACAAAGGGATTGGAACTAGATGACCTGTAAGGTCCCTTCCAACCCAAACCATTCTATGATCCTGTGATCCCTGGAGCCTTCTCTTCTTGAGGCTGAATGACCCCAGCTGTCTAAGCCTCTTCATAGGGGAGGTGGTCCACCCCTCTGACCATCTTTGTGGCTCTTCTCTGAAATTCCTTCACTAGGGTTTCTGCCCTTCTTGGGGGCCCCAGAGCTGGATGCAGTACTCCAGGTGAGGTCTCACTGAAATGGAGTAGAGGGAGAAAATCATTTGCCTTGACCTTTTAGCCATGCCTGTTTTGATCCAGCCTGGGATGAAGTTGGCTTTCTGGGCTGTAAGTACATGTGGCTGGGTTGTTTTGACCTTCTCATCCAGCAACACCCTCAAGTCCTTCTCCTCAGGTCTGCTGTCATTCCATTCTGACCAGTCTGTATTTGTGCATATTTTTTCTTCTTTATCTGAATCAGTGTCTCTTTTTGACAATGGTATGTCACTACTGGCTTTACTGCCTCTTTCTGTTTACTGAAAATGACATATTCCATGTCAGAAGAGAGTAAAAGTTACAGTCATTAAAGTTGGTATCAGTTTGGCTATTGCTTTTAATGGAAGCATGATTTAACTGACAGTATTTCAATTTGTAATACTTTTCTTTGGAACATACTGTCTTTAATGTCAATAATTGTAATTCAGTTGTATGTCCAACTGGCATTTTCTTGATACCCTGCCTGGCTTTTTTTGTGGAGTGACACTTTTGGTATTTTGTGTAGAGATAGAGCAGGGTATTTTAGATCAGTTGTTGAGTTTTTCTCTGCTGTTGACATTGGCAGTTCTGATTCAGTTGTTTCAAGGTTGTAGTCTCTCCCTATGAACTGAAGGAATAGGAATCTACAAGTTTTTTTGGCTGTGAGTAGATTGCAATACTGAGGTGCTTAAAGCCTCTCAGAGAACCTGTAGCTAAGCTCCCCTGTTATGAATTATATAAATTATTTTGTGATCTACTGAGATATTGCACATTTTCTTTTCTAAAGCTCAGGTTATTGGTCTTGCTGGAAGTCAGGTAGCTCTTCAGAAAAGACACTCCTATGCAGCATTTTAAAAAATATTAAAGTCCCTGTTATCTGACAGTAACATTTCTAGCAGAAAACGTCTGACTGGTTTGGCTGGCTGCTCCACAGGTGTGCATGTGCCAGTTCCTCGGATATTTTTTAGAATTTAGCATGTCTGAAAGCTGAGAACCTGAAAAAAATGCTTTACTCTGCAGTGATGGGATCATGGATCCAGGTAGGCCTTTCAGATGGCTTTGTGCAGCTGCTCTTATGCTGAATGTTCCACAAGAAAGAGAGGGTTGGTTTTTGGGGTTTTTTTTTAGGTTATATTTCAATAAAACCCAGAAAGTTAGTTGTTAATGTATTTTTCTTAACAGAAGAAAGCTCAAAGCCCCTAGGGAATACAGGAAACAAATCAGTAATTGTCCCCAGCCCTCTGTGTTTTTAGAGGCAGGTCTTTGCATGCACACCTAGATTCAGTTGTTTCAGGGACTAACTTTGTGGCAGCATATTTCCCTGGGAAACCTTCCCATAATTTCTGAGACCTTGTTGTCTGCTCCCTGATCTCCACTACCATATTGGAAGATCTCTGCCTCAACTTCAGGTTTCTGAGGCTATGCTGTGGTTCTCATACCCTATGGTCTTTCAGATGTTCTCACTTTCAGATAGCTTGGTAGCTCTTTAGGAGATGGAGCAGTCTCTGCCTTTTTTCAAGGGCCTCAGCATAATTACTTTTTTCCAGAGCTTGTAACACAGATGAAGAATGTGCAATTTCTTATGTCATATTTCTTAATGGAGAGAAATTACTGTTCTTTTTCAAGTTCAGTGGCTGAAAACAGGAGCTGCATTCTTGGGTCTTGCACTGCTGTTAAAACTTGGGGTTACTTAGTACACATCACCTCTCTATTTCCTTTTCAAGGCTGTTAAGATGAGGGTAATAATCATGGTTAGAAAAGTTATTTCAGGTCTCTGAATGCAGGTTATTCTTTGAGTCTTTGCTTTTTTATTCTTTATGAACTTCTATTTCCCAGGATGCTTAAGACCAATTCTATCAGGAGATTTTATTCTCTCTAGGAAAGAGATCCTTTGAAATTTTGAATGGTGTTGCTCTGAATGTTCTACTAAATGCTGGGAGCCAAATCCAAACCCTGTTCAGCCTGTTGCCGTGGCTCAATAATACCAACTTCAAAAGTCAGTAGAGTGCCATCTGGCATTTAGAAAGCCAACTGAGCAACCCTTTTCTTGCAGAATTTGTTTCTGAAAAATTTCTTTGGCTGCATTTGGACTTTGCTTATTGACTTCTTGTGTTTTTTTTTTCTTGCTGCATGATTCATGTAGTGTCAACACTGGCACTTCAGGTTGAAATTTTGTGTAGACAGGAGGCAGAACTAGAATTAATCAAGTATTTTTTTCCTTTTCAGCCATGGGGACTTAAGGCCATATTTACAGCAATTTTATTCCAGTGAGACTGGGAGGGAGAAGTGGACAGAGGTTAGGAAGAGAAAATCTGGGAGAGAACATCAGGTTGGTGTCCATAGGTAGAGCAATGAAAAACAAGGGAGAAGGCAGAGGCAGAAGGGCATGGAGGTTTTTCTCACTGCAAGGTTTGTTCTAAAATCAGAATTGGTGTTCTGAGAGTGTTTATTCAACATCAGGAAATTGTGATCTATTATGGAGCTGTATGTTACCCTCATAACATCTTTGCATTCTGTATCATTCAGCAAAGGGGTGTGGTATATAGTGTGATCATCTGTTCAAGGTCGAGTCCAGTGTATGCATGAAAAATGGTGTCTAAATTTTAACTTCCTCAGGGTGATTGCTGAGATCAGTTACACAAGGCAATTAGAGTTAACTTCCCGAGCAGAAGTAAAGTATTAAAAAAGAAATTAAAATTGCAGCCTGGATTTTAGCATGAAGTTCTTGAGCATTGGTGTGGAAATGTACCTGCTAACATTACTGGCATATTTTCTTCTATTCCATATAAACATTCTTGGGATGTTCAAAGTTAAAACTGCCAAACTTTGGAGAGGTTTGCTTTAGAGTGTACTTAGCTCAAATGATGAGAACGGTCCATTTATTTTGTGACCTATTTATAGCCATAAAACAAACCGTGGCAAATGGATCTGCTTTGCTTAATTCACTGCAATTGGTGGACGATTAAGAAGCATGCAAAATACACTCCTGAAAGTAGGTATGTTTGTGTCTGATACCCTGCAAATTTCTGTATGCTACAAAATTGTAGTGTTTAAAATAAAAGCTGTTCATTTTGCAAGACAAAGACTTAAAAGTACTGTACTGCTGTTAATACTTAAGGCATTTATTAGAGAACTCCTTTGGCAGACCAAAGGAGTTATCTAATAAACAACCAGTTAGAGAGATTGGTTATTTCTGCTATATATGATCGTGCTTGCATATCTCCAAAAATTATGTAAACGTGAAAAAATGTAATTTAAGTTCTGGTTCATTTTAATGATAAGAGCAACACATTTTGAGGTTTTAAGATGGCATTTTGCTTTCCAGGTGTTCATAACAGATGAAAGAGTTGATGTGTTTTTCCACGACAAACTATTTTTATATTCCCTGTGTTCCAAAGATGCTAACTGAAATTCTCTTTCTGCTTCTCAGGTTGTTTTTGAAGTGGTTACTTCAGGTCACTCTGGATATGTGGCTATTGATGAAGTGAAAGTTCTAGGACATCCATGTAGTAAGTACCTATCTTGTGTTGTAAAGCCAGATCCCCTAAAATAAGTGTGCTAATATGCTTTGATAAATGTGGAGCAAAAGATAAGGAAAACATCAGAAAACAATGTCACTGCCAAAAGTACAGGCTGAGTATATATATGAAGTGCTGCTAAACATGGCATCATTGCACCTTATTGTCTTGAAAGACATCTCTGCTAGGTGCACTTGTGTACAGCACTTAGCATGAGTCCCAAACCCAAACTGGGCCATATGACAGTTCCTTTAGAAAAAAATCACCAAATCATCATGATCCTGTGATTCTAAGATTTGTTGATGAGTTTTCTGTCTGCTTCAAAAATTCAGTGCAGCCACAAACTGAGACATTAGTGAGAAAAGATGAACCAACAGCTGACTATATACAATTATTTTTTTCCAAGGCTTAGAAGGAAGAAAACTCAGCTGGTTGAGGACTGAGGCTTTGCTAAGCAAGGTTACTCAGGGTACTTCCCAAGGTTCATGGCTCAGTTTCTGCACTGTTTTGCTCCTTCATGCTTTAGATATATTTCTTTATCTCATTGTTAAGGATATGTAATAATTAATTATCCTGAGTTGTCAATTCAAACCTTGTAAATTAAGCTTTAATGTGGTATCCAGACATAACTAATCAGACTTATTAAATAAAACCTTACTTCACATGTATGCTGTTGGTTAAATAAGCTGTATTAAGATCATGCATGGAATAGTAGGTTGTGATCTTAATGACCAAATGACTGAGTGGGGAAGAAGGCACCAACTTCTGTGTGATTGTTCCTCTTACATCATATTGTGCTTGCATGCATTTGTTGCAGCTTTTAAGTAAGAGCTGTGATTCCAAATAAAAAGTGCTCTATCAGTTAGTATCAAAGCACCTCATAAAAATGGTTTTAGTGTTAATGGCAGGAAGACACACACATTTCTTCAAATAAAGAGACAGTTATGCAGAATCAGCAGGTGTTATTTCTGAGTCACTTATTTCTAATAAACACTGCAGGCTCTCATGTTGTTAGAAAGTATAGGTGCTTCTGTGTGGGGAGAAGAAGGCTCACTTTGAATTTATATCCTTGGTTCAGGTAGGATAAGTCTGAAGCAGCATTTTAGTGGCTTACTAATTTTTTTAATACAGATCTTGAGGTTTGATGTTTGCATTTGTACCAGTCAATTCCCAAAACCTGCAAATAATTCTCGTTAATGTGGAGAATGAGTTATAGCCCATAGCATGTAGAGTTCTGACATAACAGTATTGAAATGCAAAAGCTTTAATGAAAAGTTCTTTGATGAAGTAATTAAAATGTTTGAAATTAAGACATCAAACCAGTTAAATTGTCTAAAGGAAATTGAAAAAGTGTGAAAATTGAAATAAAACTACTCTGTGTCTAAAACTTTCTAAAGCTCATGATGATTTCTGTATATTCCCAGAAAAATAGTCCTGGAATTATTGACTCTTTAAACAAAATTGAAATGGGAGAAATGTTTGATAGGCGGTTTGGGTAGTACAAAGACCAAGCAGAAAGCGGATTGTAAGCACATAGAAACTAAAGGCATGGGTTGTAGTAGATGGGCAGGTTTTTGTGTGTGTGTTTGTTTGTTTTTAAAACCCAGTGCTCTTCTCCACTTAGGCCATACTTGGTAATTCAGAAAAGTTAATTTTTTTAGAGTTAAGAAGACCAAGGAAACAGTAAAATTGAAGGGCGTAAAAGCAGATTAAAAAAAAAAGCAACAGGTGAGAAATGGGGATCATACTGAAGAATTTTACTAGTTGTTCTCACATTAATAGTTTCATAGGCAAAGAAGTAGGTAATTTTGGCCTAAACTCTGTCTGCCATAATTGGGAAATCTTTTAAGAAAAAAAAAAAGGCCATATGTGTAATAAACTGGTTGTAAGGATAGTTATCCCATATTTAGATATTAATTGGATCCATTTTATTCCATCTCCTCCTCCTTATTATGTCTTGCACTGGATATTTAGCAACTTTTTCATGAAGCTATCTATTTATAAATTCCTTTAAAATACCATTTCTCCTGGTAATAAGGGTTTTTAAGAAAATATCATCAAAACTTTAAGTGGTTGTAATGCTCTGCTAGAAAACAGATGTATAGTTTGCCGGTCTACTGCTAGGACTAAGATTTTCATGTTGAAAAGTAATGTTCAAAGCCTGGTTTATCTATTAGTATAAACAGTGCAAGAAGTCTGCTTGAATGCAGTAGGATTTGAGTAGGTTGGGGAATATTGTGCTTTAAACAATAGGTTTCTGTATCAAATATCTATTTTTTTATATTACATGCTTGCTTCTTTTTAGTAAAACAAAAATATGCATACTTTTTTATTTCAGTGCATATAATTCTTGTTTGAATATCAGTTTCAGCTTGCTTGTAGGTATATTGCTTTAGTTTTTACTGGGATTTTTTTCTCTTTCTAAATGAAAAATAAGCATTGGTATGGAGAATGTGTTGTTTTTTGGGTTTTTTTTCTGCAGTGCTGTTGAGAAGCATTGTGCTTAAAGAATGCAGCTGTAGTTGGCGAGGAGTGTTATGTTAGCACCTGTTTGGTGGGCTGCATTTCTAAAGAATCTCTTCTATAGGCAGTGTACTTGATTAACAAGAAAAACCTGTTCCCCTGATAACATCATTTCTTACTGGCTTGTTTAGTTGGTAGTGCAAGAATCTAATAGGTTTGTCTTCAAAACATTTAAAACATTTTTAGTTTCCAATATGATCGTTTTTAATAGATTGTTATTACAAGAGGGATGCTGAGCTGAGGTAATTTGCACAGCAGGAGCCATTACACAGCCCCCTCTATTCTGCTCTTTGCAAGCCATGGAAGTAGACCAACCTAGAATCTAATGTGTAGACAGTGGCTTGAACCTTTTAAAGCAGAGCTATTTCATTTGCTTGGTGTATTTTTTTATAGCCAGTACTTTGGTCTTGCATAACTTTAACACTTGCATCTTATCCAACAGCAAAAACTCCCCATTTCTTGCGCCTTCAGAGTGTGGAAGTCAATGCAGGACAGTTTGCTACTTTTCAATGCACTGCCAATGGTGGAACAGACTCAAGTGACAGACTTTGGTTACAGGTAATTTCTTTTTTGCCTAATGCACTGATATCTGGAGAGAGTCTGAAAGGAATGTAAAACATGAAAAATTATGGGCTGTCAATTTCATCAATATTAGATTTTATTTTGCCTTTGAACTGCTCCATGGTTGGTATTCTTTTGTAGAAAGTGCTACTGGGAGATTTTCTTGCTTTGTTTCAGTGGAATGCCTTAGTAAAAATACTGTTTTCCTTATGTGTGGCAATCATGAGTAAAGCTAAATCCCCAAGGAAGAACAGATTACTTTCTTACAATGTCTATGCTGGCTAACTGCAGTATTATGCATAGTGATTTTCTTGGCTTACCTCTATCTCTGTTCAGTATTTTCAGCTAAAATTCCATTTTTACAGTTTAGGTCTAGAGAAGACCATGTATAACAGTCAAATCTGACCTTCTATATTTCAGAGCCAAAGAATCTTACTTATGTTCATTGAGTCCATTGTTTTTTACTGAATTGGTAATGTAGCTTCTAGGTGGGTGTCAGATCTTGATTTAAAGTCTGTCTCCAAATCATTCTCTTTTAGTAAAGACAATGTTCTCTTATGCATATGTGTAGCCTGGTATCAAAACTATGCTTTTTTTGCTTGATCTCTTTTTTAATAATGGGGGTGGAAGTTTAAGGGCTCTCTTGCTGCCATCATTACACAGCTGTTCCCTACAGCAAGCAATGGTGAGTGTTTGTACAGCAGCCTCCAGATTCCAGTGATTTCCATACATGAAAACCAACATGCTAGAACTGAGACTTTGTGAGAAGCAAGTAAGGACAATAGAAATAAGTGAAGCAATGTCTGAGAAGTTCAGTCAGATGTAGCTGTAGTACGTGGAGAAAGAGGGATAAGTGAAATTGGCAGTGCTAACAGGTGGGACTTAGAAATTAAATTCTCTATTTATGCTTTTAAACAATTTCAGGCTTTTACTGTAGTTAACCTTTTCCATTGCAATTGCATTTTGTAAATTATTTAAGTGTGTCAGGTTAAACAACCGAGTAGTTACAAAAAATCTAACACCAAAAAAAAATTAAAATCACTTGAAAAGCAAAGCCTCATATTTATCTGTATATGAATGATGAATTGATAAGTCTGTTCAGAAAGAGCCTGATCAAATGCATTGAAGGCAATGAAGATCTCCTTTGGTTTTTTTTTGGGATTACATGGGTATTTCCAATCTCTTGCTGATACAAGGCTGATATTTTTCTAGTCCTCCAGCACATTAAAGACAGTATTCACTGTTGAATTGGTAGAATTACACTCCTCTCTTTCTGAAGCCACCAAGATTTTTTTAAAGAATTATTTTTCCAGTTATGGAAAGGTTTAGCATGTATGGGGAAAATAGCAGGTTGCTATTTCATCAGTTACATCCTTTCTAGTACCTTTGAACTTTGATGTAATGCTCTACTGTAAAACTGAAGGTAGAATTCAATGTAAGGAAATCCTCATTCCATTCAGTTTTTCTAAATGCTTCAGGACAGTACCATTTCACCTTTAGTTTTTTTTCACAGAATTTAGGACACACAAATTCTTTAGCAGAATGTAATTTCTTTATTGTATAAATTAAATACCCTTCTAGAACTTACGGAATACAAAAGTATTTTATTAACAGCACAGCAATTCCAAACTATCTGCATTTAGTTGAGTTGATTCCCTGTTTATACATGATTATGAGATTTTTTTTTCTATTTGAAGGATAAGAAAGTAGTGACAGACTTTTAGAGGAATTCTATCTTCCTGCAGGCCCACTGTTTATTTATTCTGCCTGTACAGCTATAGGTCCCCCTGGTAATCAGCCTAAGGTTGTGCAAATTCCAGGTGTGACTTTGCATAAGAATGTTTTAAAAGTTGACAGGATCTCCTGGATAGTTTGGATTTATTTTTGCACTTGTTTGCCAGTTTCCACAAATGTCTGCTGCAACTTACAGTGAGAGTGATCAAACAGCTCCATGTGTGGGGTGCTGCAAATCGAGGCTGTGAGAGAACAGTTCCCTACAGGGTCAGCTGGATCTTAGCACACTAGGAGGTCATTAATGGGCAGCAGGTCCCAGCCCTTGCAGCTGTCCCTTCATACCTGACTCTCTGCTTTCTTGGTGTGGTGTTGAGGAATTTTGTATATGCCTGTGTGTGACATCCCCTGACACTGCTGCAGGACTATGAGTGCAGTGTGGGTATCAGTAACAGCTGTCAGAAAACATGGAAACATGGCATCTTCTACATCATATGACTGGTCGTTGAAGATCCTTGTGTTCACGGTAACACTAATATTCAACTACAAAACATCTTAATAAAAGACATTCTTATATACACTAGAGCCAGAATAAAATGAACACCGATCCCTGGGATCACTTATGTAGGGATTCAGGTTTTAGTGGTACTGCAAACAAATCATGCAATCTCTGTATGCTTAGTTTGTTCACAAATAAGACTAAGCCTTTTCTACTATCCTTCTGGTGGTCTGTTTCATTACACCAATAAAACCTTAAGGGTACATAATAGTAAATAAATAAATAAATACAGTTGAGTGCTATTATCAGGGGCGTTTCAGCATTTCTGCCATGTAAGTCATATCAGGAGACCTAATCTGTTTGGACTTGACAATTTCAGAATACCGTGAGATAATTTGCTCCCAAATGATTTCCAGTACCTGTCATTTTTTCAGATTCACGTTGTTAGTCTGAAGTGCAGGTAAATTGCCAGGATGAAATCACAAACCCACTGAATTTAGTGACACTTCTGCAGTTTCCAGTAGTGGCAGGATTTCACTACTGTACTTCTGACTCTTATTTAGTACCTCACTGCTTCTATGCAGTAGAGTTGAAGTTTAGAGGTACACATGTATCTAATGAACAAATTGTTTACTTTTTACAGTCTGCTGGACAGTGAGGGCTATATTTTCTTTAAAACAAATGAATAGTGTTGAGTTGGTTCATTATTTTAGTCTCTGTCTTTCCTAGGTACCTGCTGGAAACAGCATACATGTTTTAGGTCTAATAATGCCCAGGCCTTGAAGCAGTCCTAAGTGAAATCCAGAAATCATACTTCACTTGCCTCAGTTTTTTTTTTCTTTCTCTTTTCAAGTCTTTCCCATTCTTATTCCCTATGGAACATGAAGTCTTTTAATTTATGGAGTATTGTGGAACTTTCTACAATTGAAAGGGCCTGGAGGGAATCACAATTCATATGTTAGCTGCCCAAATTAGACCACTGAGGCATGAAATTTGTTTCATGATGCTGTGATCAGTATTTACTCTTTTGGGAAAGGGAAGACAGAAAGCTGTTTACCTACTGCATAGTGCAGAAAAACATTTTTTCTCATTCCACTAGGCAGCCATATTCCCTAGTTCATGAGCTATGATTGTAAGCTTGTCAGATAATCTGACAGCAGATTGTGGGTATTTTCAGTGATACCATTTCAGGTTAAATTCAAATGAAAGGACTCAAGAAAACCATGTAGTATCATACAAGTTTTTGTCATTTTAATGAGTGTCTGGTTAATAAGGTCATTGGTTAAATTGTATGTTTGTGAATTCACATCTCCACTAGCTGATATTCTTAACGTAAACATACCTTAAAAATAAATCTGAGTTTCTACAATTAAAAGATGTGTCTAATCTGCTTACATTTTCTTTTTTCACATCTGTGAACAACACAGGTTATTGCTAGTATGTGATGACTCTCTCTCTTCTAGTGAATGATTGAGCAAAAACGTCATTCCTGTGCTCCCACTGTGGGAAAGAAATGAACAGGTGCAACACTGAACCATTAATGGTCAAATGGAAGCAGCTGAGACAGTCTTCTGAAAAGCCTCTTAGTGTCCAGTAACTTGGCATAGGAAACACAACTCTGAATTATAGGAGAGAGCATGTAGAATTCCTTTTTGGAAGTAACATGCTTTTGGTGCAGTGTATTGGCTTGCAAGGAATTGGTTTGGTTTTCCATAGCTTCCGAGGCCTTAGTCCATCTCTTCATTTTCCCATCCTCATCTGCTGCTCCTTGTTATTTGCAGTGGGTTGGTTCTGTTGCCTCTGTGTGCTGCTTGTTCTTAGAATGAGCTACAGTATGATTTACAGGAAATTGCTGTCAAGTCATACCCAGATATAATGAAATTTCATTTTAATATCAAACACAATCTTTTGGTATTGCAATTGCATTTCTCAGACATGTACTTTGACTCAATGTGAATAGCCTTTCTTGAGAGAGCTTCCTCAAGGGGTGGAAAGCTGTAGCTGATGAAAAAGAGAGGTCATCACTTCACTGCAGTAATTTATTTTTCCTGGCTTTATTCTAAAACACGGTTGAAATGTAAATAGTTACTTTAAAATGTAATTCTCAGATACATAAATTGTATTGCAGAAATAGAGAACTAAAAGTGGAAATTTGTTGAAGGTGAGCAGATAAAAAAGGATCTCAGGATATGTCTGACAGGTGTAGTAAGCAGCATCATCAGATTTACCAGTAGCAAGAGACTAATGGATATTTTTTGATAAAAGGGGAGAGGGCGAAATCTTTCATATCTTGATTTATGCATGCAGAATATGCACTACTTCATTTGCAGCCAAGAAACTCGGAACAGTATCACCTTAATGGCCTATCTCTCTTCTACTTTATGTAAATAGTTTATTTCCTGGATTTGGCTTTTCTTTTCGTTTTTCTTGAAAGCTGTCTTTCACCTTATTCAGTGTATTTTTTTTGTATTCTCAGTAACTTTTGGCTGAAGGTGTGAATACTATGAAAGAGGTTATTCATCTATATACAAAACTACCTGTATGCATTATTTATTACTTTTTCAAAGGAAGAGATATAGTCCTGTGTCAGAGGGAGTTCTGGAAAGCAAATTGTTTTCCTCAGGAATACAAAGGTACCCAAATGACAGATATCAAAAACATCCTTGTAAGAATTTAGAACAAGTGAAATTACTCTTTGCAGATGATGAAAATCAAATAGATTTATAGGACATAAAAAATTGTCTGTGTGTGTGCATGTGCTTGTTTATGTAAATTGCATACAGTAACCCAGAAGGTGAACAAAGTTCTGGACTTGCATAAGAATTTTTTGTTGTGCTGTATACTCTCTTAGACTTTCCCATAATTATCATTTTCATTGCCAAGTTTTGAAGCACTTGAGGAAAAAAAAGTGTTTTGGCCATTTTGATAGTGAAGCATCAATTCAACTGTTAAATCATACAAGTGTCTTGTGTTACTTGGTAACATGAACAGGTGGAACTATTGATGTAAACTGTACCATGAGATAGGCCTAAGGATGTTCTTTTGAATATTAAAGTATTTGTTGTTTGATGAGTAGGTGCATTTGTGTACTACAGGAGTGCACAAGACCATTTTTCCTCCTGCTCATCAATAGTTCAGTCTTCCAAGACTGGCCAAACCACCTTGTGCACTGCAAATTGTCTAGAGTCCATTGCCTTGAGAAGAGCATAATGACATCAGTCAGCTGAAGATTTTGCCAGAATTGCATGCATTCTGAAGTATGTGCCTCCTGATGTGTTTTTAGTGGATAACCTGAGACTATTTTATTGTTAGAAGAACAATTAATGTCCTATAGGAAGGGACTCTATACATTACTGCATAGGTGAAAATTAAATATTTTTTTCTTTTTTTAAGTTGTGGTGATTATTTAATATTATTTCCAGGTTTTGGAATGTTAATTTCCTTGTGTCCCCCTCGCCACTCATGTATATATTTAGTGCTTTTTTTGCAGTATATATTCTGTATTTTCTATTAATTGTCATTAATTTTAGGTTTTTTTCAGTCATTGCACAGTAACTTTACCATATGGCAGAAAAATGTCTGTGAAGAATAGAGTGTGATATATATTGTGTTTGTGTATTTGTGTTAGTGTGGTTGTGTTAGGCAGTGTCTAAGGAGCTGTGATCTTTGGTAAAGCCCTTATCTGCCTTACAGATGAATTATCTGATGCCTATAATACACTTTTTTTACATGGGCTTACTGGTTTTATTCTTGTCTGAATATAGGTTTGACTAATGCTTCTCTGATACTAAGATTTCTCTTATGATATCTGAAATTATTAGCAATACCAGCAACTAGGAGAAATTAATTAATTGTAGACCATTAATGATAAATCCTAGTGAACATATGCAAGAAGCAAAATGTCATCCTGAAATTGTTTTATCTGTGAAGTGTTTTGACTTTGGTGAGGTTTGGAGGTGGCAGAAACCTTTGAGTCTAGTGATTTGATTAGTAAGCTGTGTGCAGCTAAACGTGTTGGGAGTGTGGTGGGCATGTCCATTAAAGGATGCCTTCCCCCTTGGACACCAAGTTTTTTGTCATAGTTTAGCTTCAGCAGCACTAAGTGGTACAGCAGGCGCTGTGTACTCTTCCCTTGCACAATGAGCAGTGAAAGGCACAGCTGGAAAAAAGTCAAATGCCTGATGGTGGAGCAGCTATTCTGAATTTATAGCTTTCCATGACTTGTATGACATGGTGCCACTCTAACAGGGGAGCCAGAAATAAGCCTTATTGTCTCTCCTGGAGAAACACTGGAGAAGCCTGGCCAGCAAAGCTGCTCTGCAGGCTGCGCCTCCCAGTCCCACCCAGACTGGAACGCATGGCACAAAAAAAACATGCGTTGGTAACCATGAAGAAATGCCAGTGAACTTTGTTATTAATACTAAAATAATTAGTAGGGGTAGGTAGAAGAATAAACATCACTTCTATCATCATGTACCAGCCCCGTCATTCCTAAATGGTGTGGAAGTGTTACCCAAAATAGTGGAATTCTGGTGAAAATACTTAAAGTTGTGAAGTTGTATGCTATGGCATTACTCAAAATCCCTTGAATCAGAAACTCTTCAGGACAATAAGCACAACAGATCATGTTGGTAGTGATGTCAAAAAAGAAACTTAAGGGGATGTAAGCAAATTTGATTATTTTTAAAAACCTGAAAAGCCTAAGCAACCCTTGATGCAGTAGGAAAAAAGTAGCGAAGATTAGAAGGAAGACGTGCTTTCCTCTGCAGTGGTGCTGGTTATCCATCAGGTTGCAAGGAGTGATAATGGGTGATGTTCTCCAAAGGCCTTCCTTTGTTACCTGTCCAGCAGAGGTGGAGTCTGCTCTGCCAAGAGTGTGCTTGTGACACTGAAATATGCACTTGGTATCCAACTAGTATACCCAACTGTTCCTGCCTATGAAGGCAATGTGGGATCTGAATTTTTTAATAGAGGCATTAAAGTTTGAAAAAGCATTTTTCTCACAAAAACTATTGTCCCTCATCTGCTGTCTTGTTGACTATCTCCAGTATCCAAAAGAGATTTGAGAGAAGAAGTAAACATGAAGCATTCATGAACTGTAGAAGTTGTGCTTTTAGAGGTATGCTGTAAACTCAGTTAAATCCACCGGGCCCTTCATTATGGATAACAGTGCAAAACCTTAAGAGACCTGGGGAAAGCTTGGCAAAGTTCATTTGCAAGTAACCTGAACAATGAGTGGATTTTGATCTTCTTCATTTGCATATTATATCTATAGTGTCAGAAGTACCATGCAAGAGAGCTGTTACTATTTTTCTGTTTCAAGGATGATACAAAACTTATACTCTGGACAAAATACTTGTGGTAATAGGTAATAATGGTTCTTATTTCTTCTTTCTTTTCTCCCTTTTTTTGATGTGTATCTCAAGTATTCAGAAGCTACCAAATATTAATGAATTGACTACATATATTGATTTGCAGAAAACTTGCTTATCTGCAGACAAGTATGGACATAGGTCAGAGGGGATACACCTAAACCTTTCCCTTCCTTCATCTCCACATAGATACATTCTCATCTGATGAAGTGACCCATAAGAAAAGTTATTCTGGGATTACCTTTATCAGTTAAACCTTTTGGAAATTCTTGTCCGATTTTAAAAATGAAGCAACCCGAGGGTTCACTTTTCAAGAAACTCACTGTGATGTGTTAGACTTCCAGTTATTCTGGAACGTTAAATAATAAAATAGTGATTAGCAAACATATGATAATGAAACAGTTGATCTGTGCCACAGAGGGCTGGTTAAATTCAGCTTTCCTTTCAAGAGTGCAGGATGTTGGTCTGTTTCTGGATCCTGAACGCTGCTTTGATATGAAGCACTGTTCAGCAGGAGAAGAATCACTTAAGGACACGCAAGAATTAGGGAACCGATGAAATAAATTCAGTAAGTTTTCTGTGCTATGCTGGACCTTTGGGAGGAAGAAACAATGACCTTTACCACGAATACTGTAGGTAAAATGTACAAACTTACTGCTGGGAGGAAAGTACCTTGTTCAAATTGGAGTTCAGGAAAAGGCTTTTTTTAAAATAAAGAATAAAGGCTGTTGAAGCTGTTTTGAGGCAAGGAGAAGCAAAGTAAAGTTTAAATCCAAGGAGAACATGATGGGAAGGAAACAGACCGCTGGGGCAGGTGAGTGTTGGGAGTGGGAGCTGTTAAACTGTGACTTGATTAGTGTGATTGTCTCAGTAATTAAGACTGAAACACCTCCAGCCAAAGCCCTCTATATCACCTTCTTTGTTACATGAACTAACTTGTGCCTTCATTTCTACTGATTATTGGTTCTATGGTTGTTTTTATTCACAAATTGCACTGTCAGTATTGAGAGGTTTATTACAGCTTTCTTTTCTGCCTCTGTTTTCACCATTCATTCCTCCCATTTGGAAGAATCTATCCAGGAGGCAGTAGCTGGGCCCATAATGATTTGTTATCCTCAAGTCTTTGTGTGTTTCTTTCTTGGCTGCTTTTTTCCTTACCTGTTTGGTAGGACTCAGTGTTGCTTTGACTTTGCCTGCTATTCTGCTCGTTTTAAACTTTGCAATAGACTTCAGGCTGGCCCCAGAACTTGCATGTTGGAGTTTTTTCTTCCCATGCTGCCTTTCTTCCCAAGATTAACACCTTTGAAGTGAAGGAAATGTGGGGCATGAGTGCCCTGGTTTTTAAATCTCCTGTTACGTAGCTGCCTAGAAAAGGCAGACAAAGACCTGCATTACAAGGCTTTGTATAGTGTGTACCGATGAAAATTAAGCTAATGAGCTCTGCTTCCTCAATTTCTCCTCATCACTTTGCTCCTTTCTAGCCCCTCCATAAGCCTGGCATCTGCAGAATGCCAAGCCCCAGAGTATTTCAATTCCTGTGTATGTTCACTTCAGTTTTTAGCAAGGTGTTCATCCTAGGTCTTGGAATTTTAAACACAAACAGGAGGATGATGAGAAGGACTAAGTGTTGTGTACTTCAAAGAATTAAAATACAGCATTAGAGTAAATGACTTTATAAGCAGGGCTGCAAGTTCAACAAAATGCATGGTAGATGCATGGATCATTGCCATAATTTTTACTCAAGTATTAAACTCCGTTAGATATTTCTGGTACTTTGTTTTCTCCAGATGTTTCTGAGGCTGTAGTTTCCTACAACTCATTTTATATTCTATTGTGTGCTATTAAAAATGAATGGAAAGAAGATTTGCGATTTTACATATTTTGTGAGCGCTGGCAAATTGTTAGAGGAGATAAACTCTTCTTAGCTGCTCTGGAATTTAAAGTAAAAATAAGAAATAGACTGAACAGGAATTTAGTTTTTGGATTTATTTTTCTTACTTCTAAAATATCTGTGTAATAACAGATTTTCTCCTGTCAGAATGATACAACATAATTTCACTATATGAGTAGAGAGTGACTGCTTTGGTTAAATTACAAAGAGTTTAATGACTCCAGAAAATGCATTGTCTTTGTTTACTTTCTGTGTTTGTAACTGTGTCTTCAAATAGATGTCAGTGCTTAAAATTTGATGTGACTACTCGATGTGTAACTTAAATAATATTTTATGGTACAACCTGACAGCTCCAGCCAGTATTTAGGTTTAGTCATAATAAACAGGGACTTCTGGAGGCCTGTGTGATTGGAAGAAAAGGCTCAGTTATCAAACATTAAATTACTGAAAAGAGAAGCCTTTCTTGAAAAGTAAAAAAATAATAGTTTGCTTGAATGCCCATTAGTTACACCTGCAGAGAACAATTCCATCTCATAGCAGAATAATTCCAAATAGGACAATAATAGTCTTTTTCCATCTTGGCCTTATTACTTAAATGAAATAGAGTTGTTACATTAGATGGAATAAATACTGGATAATCACAAGATGTGTGATGGCTCTAATCTAGACTGAGAAAAGTTGTCTTGGTTATGAATACGAATCTAGAAATTTAGAGGTAGCCATCTTAGTTACTAGAATTACATGAACTCTGCAAAGTAATATTCCTGAGATATTAATTACTATTTGATTTAGATTTTATACACATTTTAAGCAGAAATTGCTTCTGGCCTTGCTCGTTTTGAGATCCCACTGGTATAACTCTAATCACAATTTTATAAATGTGTGTATTTGGAAGTGGGATAATGTAAACCCTTTCTTCTGTTAAAAGTATAAAAAGCTGCCTAATCTACCCATATGGACAGAGGGGGACTGTTTCCTTTTAATTCTCTTCTCACAAAATTGTTGATACATGCCTTGAGAGTGATTATCACTGGTAGTGCTGGATATAACATCCTAGAAGTTCAATGCCTTTGAATTGCTGCTGAAGGGTTTAATATATAGATTGTTGCTGCTAAATTGCTGTTCATTTAAAAGACTTAGAGTTAGTTCGTTGCCTAGAAGAGCCAGTAAGTGTAATTTAAATAACTATAACCTATTTTTTTCATTCTAACTTGCCTGAAATGGAAAAATAACATGCATTTTAAAAATGCTTTTAGCTGTCTGTATATGCATTTAATATGTTGGTACTAGAAATATGGGTTTTTCAAGCTGTATAAATCCTGAAGTTAAATTAAGCTTATTTTTTATATCCCTATATATTAAATAACTTTTTAATAGAAAATTTATTCTTACAAGTGACTTACCAGTTACATATTTGCATTAGTTGGCTTAAATGGCATTTCTTTATATATGTATTTGGTATTTTTTGAAAGCTTTCTCTGAGCATTTGAAAATGCACAGGTTCCTCAGCAGCCAGTGGGAATCTGTTACTTTCATTTTTGGATCTCAGTATTTATTCTGTGACCATAGTTCTTGTGTTCTAGGGAGGTGAGATAGCTCTGCCCTGGGGATGTGGCCTTTGTAGGCCAAGCAGGTCTAACATTAAATGATTATGGCAGCTTCCTCTTTGTAAAGAATGAAGTATCCTGTTCACACAGTTCTCAAAGTCCCAGGGGCAGGAAAAGCTAGCAGCCCTAATCAGTAGAAAAGCCTCAGACTTTTGTGTGGCAAATCAGGGCTAAAGTAAAGAAAGTTAAAAGAACCATCTTTATTTTTGAATTGTATTTAAAAGAAACAAACAAAACAAAAGCCCCACCCAGAAAACAGGATGCTGCGAATTTGCTCGAACAACCTGTGCTAGTAGGTCTTAATACCAGTACCAGAGTGTTATATTGTTAATCATTAATTTTATCCTCTTTTCTCGAATGGGATCAGTAAATTACAGACTTGTCATTTTTTTGTTTATTTTTCAATAAAATGTCATGTATTTGGGAAGACTAAGGCTTTCATGTAAAAAGTGAGAGTTGGCAAGACCTACTGGTAAATTGAAGAATCTCAAAAAACCTGAGAGTAAAGTTTTAATGACTACAGTTAGTGAAACAGCATATCATAATTGAACTCTTATTTGTGGGAGTTTAGATTGTTGCATTAGTGAGTAATGAAGACTTACTTTTCTGAAGGCTACTAAAAATAGTTCTTTGTGAAGAAATGGTAACGGGATGTGCTAGAATGTTTAATAAACAAATTTTCATTTGATATGTTATTTTTAGCCATTCTAAATGAAATAGCTGTTAGCAGTCAGCACTGAGAGCTGGTAATTTATCACACAGGGAGCTGAAATGGGCCTGTTAAACACTGGAAAAAAAGATGCCATACCTGGGTAACTTCCTGAAATCATTGCAGTAAGTCAGGGGAAACAAGATGTGAATCACAAATAAAGGGAGTGAAGCTGGATGTGTGGGTACTGCTACAACAGAAACAATTCTGTATTTATATATCAAATTGTTAATAGCATTTTTTCAGATTAAAAATAGTCTTCTGCTGAAATAAGAGTTTGGGAGAAGTTGTAGGTGTGGGATTATTTTTTTTAAATTTTTTTCTGCACAGCTTTTGTAACTGTCTTCCAGTTGCCTAGAGGATTGAACAATGCCTATAGATTGAACTTTCCTTATACTTGAATTCATTACCTTCATTACTGTTCCTTTATGCTTAGGCTTAAATCAATTAGGCAGCTCTCCTACTCATTTGCTGTCATCCCAGAAGGGAGGGAAAACTTGCTCTCTTGGGCTGTATTTTTTCTTGTGGAAGGTAAAGCAATTAGGTTTCTTTGTCTTTGTCTGTTACAGACACTATATTTTCCTTGAATATATTTCTCCCCGAAGAGACTAAAGAAAAAAATTGTGATTTTTCCTTCTCCTTTGAGTTCTAGTAAAAAATGTCATGCTAGTGATTCTGTGGGACTATTTGAGTTCTAACATATAATTAGACACGCTACACTTTGTCTCCATGAGTTTGCAATGTTCAAGAGAATTCAGTCAAGATAATCTTTATTGATAATAATCTCCCATATATTTTACAGCTTTGTTTTAGTCTTAATAATAAAAGCTTTTTATTCGAGAGCTCTTTCATGAATTTTGAAGCCACCATTAATAACCTTTTCTCACCTGGATTTTGGTGGAGGGGAAATTTGCTCAAAACCTCTGTGGAAGCAAGCTGAGTTATATTTAAGGCTTCTCTAGCTTTTTTCATTTGAGCAAGTGATGTGTGCTTCCTGGTCTGATTTGGCTTCTCTTTTTTCAGTTAAAATTATTGGTATGTGAATCAATGGCATGTGTCACAAAGCCATGTAAGTCAATTATTTGATCAAACTGAGATTTCCTGTTGTAGAATAGCACTTAAAACATTCAAAATCAGGTGAGATTAGTATATTTGAGAATCAGCAGAAGGTGAGAAAGATTATGGGACCCAGGTGAAATAGTAATTTATTGTAACTGCTACAGTGCATTGATTAGTTCCAATTTCTATTCTAAATATGCATGAAAAAGACAGGAAATATGTCCTATAGGGAGGGGTATTGGAGCAGTTTCCTTCAAGGACTGCTGGCAGTTTCTGTGAACACCCAGACTGTGAAGTTCAGGATTTTTACCAGCCACTTGGAGGTCTGAGGAGATGGTGTCGTAGGAGACAGTTCTCTGTGTAGGGCCAGGAGGGGCTGTGTGTGCATCATATCTTGCCATGATTGCCCCCTCTTCATGAACTGCAAATTAAGGCAGAAATTACAGTGGCATTGCCTAATCCTTTCCCTTCATTTCTTTCTCTGTGGGAACAGCAAGAAATTGTTATTTTAAAATATTTACAGTTCTTCATGTATGGTAACTCATAAGAGTCCTGGTAAATTGTGGATGCAGGTTCCCCACGTGGAAGGGGGTTTTTCTGTGAAGGCTGTAGAGCAGAGTAGTTTGTTCCCACTCTAAACGAGCTGAGCTAGTTTAGGTGCTAGAATTAATCAGTGTGTGGCACTATGTTTTTCCCTGAGGAATAATTTATCCTATTTCTTGGCAGGATAAAACAGCCTGCATGCATGTTGCATGCCTTCCTGATGTTGCAGCTAGAAAAATGGGAATAGTGATATGGATGGGTATAATGTAACCATGAGATTTGGATACATATGGGATCCTTCAAGAGCCTGAAAGCTGTAGTAACATACTTTAAAACTGGCTTATGGCTCGTGATTGATCAGCAGTTCTGATTATCAGGATTAATTAAGTTATTGTATTAGGTAAGAAATAATGTGGCTTTTAAGAAATACTCATTCTCCAAACTCCTAATTAACCCACTGCTTATCTCCTGTTATCAGCAGCCATTCTCGCTAGAAGGATATTACAGTGGCAAAAAATAGTGGTTTTGAAATAGTAGTTTGAAATGTTTCTTTCCAAGTTTAGGTTTTTGTAACTGCCATGCCCCATCACAGAAGCTGCTTTATCAGCAGCTCAAACTTTGAGGAACCTTAAGGAGCTGTCAACTGTCTGAAGGAATTCTCAATAATTTACAACTGAATAATTTTTAAGACATGATAGCACATTCTTCTTTGGACATCTTACAACTTCTTTTTTCCTTTCACATTAGCTTTACATTGCCCACGTTTTCTTTTGAAGAGGAAATAACTCTACTGTGCATTAGAATCAGTATTTATTGTTAATTATGTTTCTTCTTTGGTATAACAGCATGATTAACTTGGACTTGGTTTTGTGATTTATGGCTAAGTTTAATTTTGTGTGACTGTTGTTTAAAATTCTTCTGTTATAACTTGTATTTCAAGGATACTTCTAATTTAGTGGCAAATAAGATCATAGTAAAATGAGATCAGTATTTTCTATGTGTCTTAAATTCAGCTGGAGAAACTACAGACTCCAGGACAGAAAAACAGACATCACCAGTGTTGTTGGTTTACAGAAGCTTGACAGTGCAGGACCCTTGATCTGCTTGAAGCTCCTCAAGTCAGAGAAACATACCGGGTGTCAATATTTAGCATCAGACAGTGTGTGTGCCTTCCTGGAGAGAGTGATTTTTGTGAAGTGCTAGTTGGGGTTTTCCAGTTTCTCTTCATGTTTCGATAGTGGTTGCAGCCTTCAGTTTGTTGGAATACACTCCACTGTATGAAAAGTGCCTCTTTCTTGTTTGCTTGTTTGGGTTAATGTTGTCAGTACGTTTTGGTGGCTGGTTTGATTTTATTTTTTTCCATCCAGCTTTCATAATTCAATCATTTTACATTTTTTGCGGGCTTGTGAGTGTTCATAGTGCACGTATCCTATTTCATGGTCAGGTGGAGCATGAGTTGTGATGAGGATTTGAGAGCCAAGTCTCTCTGCCATTATCTTTGTGTCAAAGGATGTGGCAAGTTGTCATCTGTGCCTTCTTCTGTCTTCCCCCCTCCGTTTTTCACTCCTTGTGCTCCTCAGCTGTTATAGGGCTCATTTTCTTGTGCCATACATGTAATGTGTTGAGTTGACAGCAAGACACTGTGCTGAAAAAGAAACTGCCCAGTTTCCAGTGCCGTGCTGAGAAAGTGAGAGATGGAGACAGCTTCAGGTCATTTACCTGATAAATCTCTGCCTAGTCTCTTCTACCAGAGTCACTGATAACCCTTGGGGTGGGTGCTGCTATGAGAATCATCCACTGATGTTTCCCTGAAAAATGCATATCTTAAGCAGCAGATGCAGGGGAAGGCAAGAGAAAGCACGGACTGACTATGCTGGGCTTCATTTTCTGAAAAATTAATAAATTTAAGTATTTGTGTAAAACAAGCTAAGCAAGTAAAAGTTACATTGTTCTCAAATCTTTTTATTAGGTTATCTATAAAGAGTTGAAAGCAGCTGTTACAGGTTAATGGTTGCCCACTCATGATGAATGCTTTAACTCATGTGGGAAGGCAGAAGTCTTCCTGTCACACCTGTAAAAGTAACATCCAGCCTATCCTTCCCTTCTGGGGAACTTGTGAGAAGTAAAATAGGTTGTCAGCATATATTTTTTAATATGACTAATCACATTCTTTATTTTATTTTCTGTGCCTAGGGTATTTATGTACGGGATGCACCATTGAAGGACATAAAAGTGTTCAATGCCCGACGATTTGTAGCTCTTTTCAGTGTGGTGAATGCCACCAAGCGGGACGCCGGCAACTATCGCTGCATGATCCGGACGGAAGGAGGAGTTGGTGTATCCAACTATGCAGAACTGATAGTCAAAGGTACTTCACCATACAAATCAGTATTGGCATGCTCCCTGTGTGGAATCAGGGCTTGCAGTTGCTAATGCAGTAAGAATGTCACCCATAGCCTGTTAAACTTGATAAGAGGTTCAGTAAATAGATTTTGCTTATGTAAATCTTAAGAGTCTATCCAGCTGTAACAAGGGAGTGATAGAAGAAGCCAGGGTTAATTAACTAGGTACTTGTTGATTGCTGTTTTAAGTATTTCCCTAAAATGCACTGTTCAGACCTATACACCTTTACAAACTTATTTGAAGTATGAACATGATAATGGCTACTTGCCCCCTTTGTGGACATAGTATTCTAAAATTTTACTTATTACAAAATATGCAAGATTTACATTTAAGTGAATACATAAAATACACATATTTCAGTATATGGAAAGGTTTTTTTGAAAACTTTGGGGAGCACTTAGATGTAAGTAGAATGGGGAATAGTCTGTCACCAGTAGAAGAGGATGCAATAAAGCCATAATTGAGAATAAACCATTTTCCAAAAGCAATAATAGGGTTTTAGTGAATGTGTTGTAGAGAAAATGCAGAGAAACAGGACAAGAGAAGGATGTTGGAAATAACCAGGGTATGAAGGTAACAAGACAAGAAAAATTGTAGCATGAAAACATAGAAGAGCTATCTGAATGGACAGATGAAAAAAGAAACGAATAGAGTGGGTGAGATGAGAATGTAATTGTAAGGTGCGGTGGAAAAAATGAGGTTATTTCAGTCCAAGCATGAAAAGAAAATAAAATAGATGGCCAAAAATAGATATGTATGAAAGTCAGCAAAAAAGGAAGTGTGGACTATAGCCCCAGTAGGAATGATGAAGCATGTTTCAGACCTAACACCAGTGAAAACAAAGAGGAATGAGCACTGCCTGAAGGAGGCAGAGGGAGGAGTTACTGCATCAATGAGGAGAGGTACAGGAAGCCAAAGGAGTTCATTTCTTCTCAGTCTCTTTGATTCAGGGTGTTTTAATTTATTAGTGCTTCTTTTGAGGTGCAATAGATGAAATTATGAAGCGTATCATTAAAGCATTTGTGCTTACCCAGATTCTTTCAGAAAATCTGCACTGGGCACTGTGAGCAAGTGGATAGCCTTAGGGTGTAATCCCATTAACTGCTTGTAGAGTGGCAAAGTAATTATGGTAATCCCCATTGCCTGTGTTGGAGCTTTTATGAGACCACCTGCAGGTCATTCCTTCTGACCTAAAAAGACCCATTTTAAGCATTGTGTTGTAAAACATTAGATGACTGTACTGAACAGCAGCATTAGGGGCTAATGAATAAATACACTTTCTTATTGATGGTATATAATTAAGAAATGGTATTTCCTAATTTTTAGCAGGTTTTCTGCAATATCAGTTAGCAGACTTCAAATATAACAGATTGATTTCAGTGCAGCTATATATTTTTTTAATCCATTACTATGCATAAATCATGAAGAATGTATATATGCCCACACTGCATGTTTAGTATACTTGTGAATTGCTGATGTCTTAATAATAGTATGTGTAAAAACAGTGGTGTAATTACTCCCCCCTCTTTGTTACACGCAATGAATTTAATTCTCTTCTCATTTACACTTGTGTAACTAAACTGCCTTATGAGGAATTTCTTTGGAATTACATTGCTGGAATGACAGGAGAGTGAAATGGAGCATTTGTAAGTTGAAGAGAATCAGTTCTTCACATTTATCATGCTCTATTTCATTTTGGTTACTGAACCTGTAACTCAAGTTGCAAAAAGTTTTGCTCTGGCATAAGGCTTTTTTCAAAACATATTTGCTTTTAAGTTGAGATGTTTGCACAGTAGAGTGGGTTAGAACTCTGTACAACATTCATTCCACTTCACTGTAGACAAAGTTTCACTAAATAGGAACTTACTCTAAGTAGATTCCAATTATGTGTGGAAAGATCTTTAGGCTTTGTAGTGCTGTTGTGGCATGATGTTGTGTGGCACTGGAGACAAGGTACCAGAACTCTTGAAAAGAACAGAAGGGCTGCTAGTTTCAGGTGCTGCAAATCAAACCTACAATCACAAAGGAATAGGAATGAGATCTTGAAAATGAGACATGTAAGAAACTGCCAGGTGTTCTTACTCTCTTCTTTTTTTTGGTCTTCTTTTTTCACCTGAGTGAGCATGTTACAGCAAGGTTTCAGCAGTATGGAGGGGGGAAAATTGCAATTAAAGAGCTGTTTGTTCTGTTATTAAATAATAGTAAACATGAGTATTGTCTAGTTAATGAGAAAAAGCTTGTCAGTGAACAATTAGTCCGGCCTGAGAGGGGAGAGAAAGAGTTTTAGTTGAAAACTTGTTTGTGGTAACTTACATACCTTTTAGAGGATGGTGTAATAAAGTATTGATTGTTCTATTTAAATAAATCCTGAAGGGGAGGTTTTCAATTTACCTGAGTGTTTGTTCCGATAAGAAAGGCTGAAAAGACAAGTGCCTTGTCATTGTATGTGCTCAAATGGCACGATATCCTCATCTAAGTTTGTCAGAGAATTGGATTGAAATGTCACTTTATCTAATGGGAGGCATGAAATTGGCCTTGTCAGATAACCCACTTATTGTAAAAAACATCAGCTCATAGCTAATAGATGACATAAAAGTAATCAAACATTGAGCAAAAGGAAAATAGTCAGGTGGAATTGATTAAATGCGTTTTGTGGGGTAAATTAGAGTTCTACATACAGTCCCTAGGTTGAAGTTTTCTAACAGCGGGCAGATCCAACGCATATTAGATTTAGGAGAACAGAATGAGCCTGTCTAGCAGACATCAGATTATTACACAGTTCAGACTGCTTATTGAGTTCAAACAAGGTAAACCTAGGTGGCAAATTGGTTAAAAGGAGTTTGGCTAGGTTTTTAAGCAAGGGCATAGAAAGGTAGCCATCTGTAATGCTGGCAGCTTAAATGTCTGCATTTTCCAAATGGAAATTTTTTTTAACACTGGGAACAGAACCAAACCTCTTCAGGACCTCTAGAGCAAGGAATTTGTTCTGGAGGACAAAGCCATTTTGACACCAAGACATAGTAAGAAAATATCAATAATTACTTATCTGTGGTATCAACTGTTCTCATACATTAAATATACACAGATACTTGGCATCTGTTTTTGCTCTCTCCAACTAACCTTTCATGCTGGATCCATCACTCTCTGTACCCTTTTTTTACCAGCAGTGGTGGCATTAGAACGGATTTTTATTGCTGCCTAACAATTCCTATAATGGAGTCCAGTTTCATGTGCTTATTTTGTAGCAACCTGACTGGAGACTTGTATTTTTCAGTGTGGGAGTGTGCCTCAGCCTGGAGGTGTTGAGAAAACCTCCAACAAGAAAAGCTGATAGAGTTCATCCATCTTAGTGAACTTGCCATAGGAAAGTGCTGAAGGCTCTGGACTTTGAAGCAGTAATATTTTTTCAAGAGGGTACTAGTTATGTCAAAAATGTGATTTTTCTCTTCCTGTGAAAATCTGTTCTCAAATACAGTTAGTTAACAAACTACTAAATAAAACCCAGCAAGACCCTGGGACTCCTTTGAGTTCATGTTTCCAATTCCCCTGAAATTCTAAATACAGTGTACAGAATTTAATTGCAAGGAGGGTTCTGAGCTCCTCTGGGGCAGTGCTGGATCCAGGCACAGGGATCAAGACCTATGAGCTTACCATTTGTGTGCTTTTAGTATACAGTCCTCATCCTTGTACTTTGAGAGTAAAATGGTGATGGATTAACAATGTGGATAGTGAGGAGTGCAAGAACAGGAAGCTGCATACCCAGATGAGGTTGTTCATGCTGGGACAGAAAGGAAAGGCAAACTGGGCGGTGTTTTGAAATGAGAGGAGGAAGGTAGGTTAAAATGGGGACTACACAAGTGCTAAAAGCTGGGGAGAAAGATATGGGGGTGCTGGTTGACAGCTGGCTGAACCTGAGCTGGCATGTGGTGACCAAGAAGGCCGGTGGCGCCCTGGCCTGGATGTGGGCAGCAGGACCAGGGCAGTGATTGTCCCCCCTGTACTTGGCACTGGTGAGGCCCCCCCTTGAGTGCTGTGTCTCATTCTGCTCCCCTTACTACAGGAAAGACACTGAGGTGCTGGAGTGAGTCCAGAGAAGGGCAAGGAGCTGGTGAAGAGTCTGGAGAGTGGGTCAGGAGCTGCTGATGGGGCTGGGGATATTTGGCCTGGAGAAAAGGTGGCTCAGAGGGGACCTCATGGCTCTCTACAGCTGCCTGACAGGAGGTCATAGCCAGGTGGGGGTCAGCCTCTTCTCCCAGCAACAGGGGAAAGGACAAGAGCTCATAGACTCCAGCATTGCCAGGGAGATTTGGGGTGGACATCAGGAAGAATATTTTTTCTTGGTTAAGCATTGGAATGGGCTGCCCAGGCAGGGAGTGGGGTCCGCATCCCTGAAAACATTGACTTAGTGCCATGGTTTGGTTGGCATCTTGGTGTTTGGTCAAAGGTTGAATTTCATTATCTTGGAGGTGTTTTCCAACATGATTCTATGATTTTGTAGAGGGGAAGAAAGAGGGGAGGGTAAACATATCCACATTCATGCATTTGCAAAAAGTGAGGAAGTAGATTTTGTCATTTTTCAAGATAGTGCTTCTGAGCCACAGAGAAGAAATGTCTATTCTTGTCTTCTTTAACTCACTTAAATCTTAGGGATTTATATTACCTCCAGTGGCATCTCAGTGTGATGCCTTTGCCCTCCCAATTAAAATTTGAAAATAACTGCAAAGTAAAAGATGTTAAGATGTTGTAGAAAATGTTTGGAAAATCTGTGTAATTTAAGAACAAAGTAGTTTAAATGGAGTTGCAGTTTCAAGTGTGTTTTCAATTTATAAAAAGTGCATAAGACTAAATAGTTTACATTCATGTATGTCTACATTTGTTTTTATTATCTGTGTGAGAGAAGGGGCTGCTCTTTATGATAAAGTCTGTCTTTTTCTCATATTTAATATAAGTGATCCATTTATGTAGAGTTACTTGAGAGCACCTGCTTAAAGCTTTCTGTCACCTGGAGACCTCTGGCTTTATAAGGTAGCCACTCTTCTCTTTCCTTAAGGTATTGTGCCCATTGTCATTTGTCAGAGAATTCAAGAGGATGTTTGAAGTCTTAAAAGGCATAAAATTTGAAATATTGATCTACTTTTTTTTTCAGTTAATATTCTATTTTAAAAACCTATGTTCAAAATATTCACAGTACTGAATAAATTTGGCCATTTGCTTCAGGAGGAGATCTGCAAGGAAGAACTCCTCTTCAAGATAAGTCATTGTACTAAATAGCTACTGCTACAAACTTGTTTCTGCTGTCAGTTGAACATCCTTCCTTGAACATACACAGCCCTGAAATATCAAGTCTATTGTACTGTTTCATAAAGGTATTAATTTGCATGAAATTTAATTGAGACTACCCCAGTGGCTGCCAGTAAAACTGCTTTTAGTGAAGGACAGTAGTGCTGCAGTGTGGTACCTACCTGATTCAAACTCCTCAGCATCTTAAAAATATTAAATCATTCTGTCAAAAGAAAAAAATAAATTAATAAAACAGAAGAATACATTCCAGACTTCACTCTTAAAATCAGTTCATTATATTTGTATATACAGTGTTTGTATTAGGGGATCTGCTTTAATTTACTCTCATGTTTTTAACCAGTCACTTAATATGAGCATCATATGTGTAATGAAGGGTTGATTTTAGGTACTCTCAATCTCTGGTAAGAAGGTAACTTTTGGTCTTAAACCATGTTAATAGTATGAAATTGCAGTATGTGCAGGCTTTGCTGAAATAGTGTAACTTGAATTAACCTTTTCATTGTGGTCCCAGAGAATTGAAAAACATGCCCTGGGGTATATAAAGACAATAAAATACTATCTGTTTCAAGTACTTGTAATATTGGAAATGAATTGGTGTAACCACTAACCTTAGTGACCTAACTCCTGAGTTTGCATTTTGAATAGCACTTCACCAGCCTTTAGTAGCATTTGAAACTTGAAAGTAATTAACTGTTCTTTCAGCATGGCTAACTAAATGCCTTAGGATGCTTTATAAAAGTTCCATTTCACGTCTTGGTTCACAAAACAGCCTAGTGATTTAAATTGATGCTAAATCATTTTGAGTCAAGTCAGAACTGTTTCCAGACATACTATCACTGTATGGAGCCATAGTTTACATACTTCAGGAAGAATAGTTTCAATAAAACTGCAGTATGTTTCTAACTCAGCAATGACATCAGTTTGCCATATATTGCTATTGACATAAAACAATGCTTTCACTGCTGATTTGAAAATCTAAACTCACATATCACAATATCTAAACAATATTCTTTATATCCTGGAATCTGCCACAATATTTTTATAGCTATTTTTATGTCAATTCCAATTAGTAATGCTTAATAGATATCTTTGAAGATGTTCTGGTTTGTTGCCCTTTGTATTGTGTTCTTCATGATAGTAATCACTTAGTTTTTATAAGATGAAAACACACAGTGAATGATGCCTGTGTTTGCTGGTTTGTAGTGTTTTATTTCATCAATTGCTAACAGATTGCACAGAGAGAAGCTTGCATACAAGTTTACCTTGCTAATTAGAAACACCATCTATCTGAGACACAGCTAATCTTCAGTGTACTGAGTGTTCTGAGTTAGTCTTTCTATAAATGAAAAAAGGTAGAATACTGTAGGATAATTACATATTTGTTAAAATAGCAATTCTGCTGTTTCTCAGGAAATACTGAATGCTTCCCAGAGATCCTTTCTCCCTTTTGCTTCCTTCTTTTATTTTCTTTGCTTTAATTGTGACTTTGAAGAGCATGACAAAATGATGAAATAGATAAATTCAACTTCTTGTCTGTTTGGCTACCTGTATCTCAACACAGAGGGAGATGGTTAGCAGAAGAGGCTCAATCTGAATCTAAAGCATAGGGAAGACAGATATCCTTTGTTCATTGCATATTCTGTGTAGCCTTAAGAAGGTGGCAGTGTTTGCTGATAGATATGTTAAGAATGGAAAAGAATATTGGATCAAATAGTGCCTTATTACAGTGGCTTGATTTCATTCTACTTGAATATATTTAACCAACAAGAAGGTGAATTTTTTGCAGATATGATGCATGAAATAGCAGAATAATTTAACCAGGAGGGTAAAAAAATATTTGTTATTTAACTTTAAAAAAGATGATGTCTGCAAATTATTTCTGCAGTCTAATTTAAAATAAGATGTCCATCAAATATTAAATTAAAGCGGGTTTAAAACTTTGGTCGGGTTTGAAATATTCAGAATCCAAATTATCAGGATATCACATGAATGCTTGCTCTGTGATGCAGAATACCATTTCTGTATGGCAGTTAGTGAAAATAGCCATTACATGAAGTAGAAACAGACCTCAAGTAAAAACTCAAGAAATCCTCCAATAGCTTTCATTTAGAAGATCCTTGATTATAACCAAAGTATAAAATTGAAAAATTACTGTACTTACTCTGCTTACACAGAAGTCTGAAAATATGAAGGCTGAGTAGTTAAGTATATGGAAAATAATTCATAAAAAATTCATTTTGTTTCTCTGCAGAAATTCCTATTCTCATTATGTGTAAGGATAGGCTACAACATGAATGGTATCTTGAAAATACTAGTTTTGAGTAGGGTTAATATTAATATCAAGAACAAACTGTATTTGTATGAGAATACCTGAGATTCTTTCTTTTTAAATTGGGAGTTGCCATGGAATGTCGAGTGAATTGAATTCCATTTGCACCTGATTTGGAGTTATGAGGTTTAAACCAAAAGCTACAGGTTAAAATCTCCAACTGAATCTGAATATTGCATTTTAATGAAAATAAGTCAGTCTGTAGTGGTGATTTCTTCATATCCATGTTTTTATGCTGTCTTCAGCTCTAATGTAGTACAAAAGTCATTGCTTATTTGAATGTTTTAGAAGTAGAAAAAATTGAAGTGTAATCATGGCTTGTTATCATACCTCACTGTTTTTCAGAGCCACCAGTTCCCATTGCTCCACCTCAGCTGTCCTCAGTTGGTGCAACTTACCTCTGGATACAGCTGAATGCCAATTCCATCAATGGGGATGGACCCATTATTCAAAGAGAAGTTGAGTATCGGACTTCGAGTGGAAGCTGGTATGACATACAACCTGTGGACTCCACAAGCTATAAGATTGGGCACCTGGATCCTGATACAGAATATGAAATCAGTGTGTTGCTTACAAGACCAGGTGAAGGAGGAACAGGATCTCCTGGCCCAGCTCTCAAAACAAGAACAAAATGTGCTGGTGAGTACTTCAAGGTGACAGGAAAGTTGTAAGCGTGTTTCTAGGGCTGAAGACATAAGTTAATTCACTGGCAGTTTTTACTGTCTTAAACCAGCAGGTTGCAGGAATTAAGACTGAATGGTTTTAAGTATAACATATTGGCATTTTCCAGCTACAGTGACCTTGAAAGCAACCTTCCATGCCACTGTAGACTGCAGATGAAATAATGACTGTGCATGCTATTTTTTTTTCTGATGTCAATTGTATCAAACTTGTAGATAAAGTGGAAAGAGATCCTGGGTAACAGCAAAAGCACTCGCTGTTGAGTCTCAATTAGCAGATGAGGTTTAGCAAAGGACTGCTTTCTTGAGTGACTGACAGCATGTCTCTTTCCTGAATGAGACAGTGCAATTTCTGGTGCGTTGTAGCAATCTTGGCTACTGTTTTGGATGTTATAATTAATAGAGCTGACCTCTGATTGTAATAGCATACAAAGTTCACCTATTTTATAGAAGCAATTGTAGAATAATTTTCAGTAAGACTGGCAGTGATATTAGTTTGGGATTTAGCTGCTCAGAAAATAATAGAGGATACTGTGACCTGGATTTTCTTCAGTCATTACTATTTTCCCCCAATATTTTGAATCATCTCTTTGCTGCTGTAAAGCTGGTGGAAGATAGGCAGGAGTGTAGCTAGAGAAAATGGGAGTAACAAGTGGTATTAGCTCATTGTTCCTAGTCTTTTAAGGAATTACTTAGTCTTACTTGCCTTTTTAACACAAAAAATTGTGTACTTCAACAGAAATAATGTTTCCATTGCATATACTTTTTTTAAAGTCACCTGGCCACCTATCAGTGAGTAAATGTCATTTCAGTTGAATTGAATTGGTGTGATGTCAAACACAAAATGAAATCTAGTTGCTGTCAGAATCGCACATTTATGTTCGGAAGATGCAAACTTATACAAGTACTAATTATTTGATTTTATTTTTGATATTTTTTCTTCCTCTCATAACTGGAAAGAAGTATTTAATGAAAAGTATCAGAAAGCAGTGCAGCTAAATTATAGTAATAGTTGAGAATTTTGTATTTATAAGATTTTCTCTACTAAGCTAAGCTAACTTCAGCTTAGTCAAAAGTGGAGCATACAGATGAAGTATAGCTTCCTTCAGGAGGGTTTCTGGGTCACTATGCCCTTCATAATAATTTAAATGTATGTCTAGACAAGGTAAGTAGATATTTAATACACAATTATTTCAGTTATTTTAGCATTAAGCAGTTTTTCTAATAGTTTTTTCATCTGCTTGTATGATCAGGTAATGGTGTGTTTGCTGCTGTATGAGTCTGTCCTGTAGGATTGTGTTGTGTTACCAACCTTGGATTAGTCACAGATCCAAAATGCAGTGCCAAACAGGCTGCTGTGAAGGAAATTTAACTCCACCTCAGCCAGACTTAGGAGAGAGTGATATCCACAATTTTAGTTATATTTAAGAATATCATATGCTTTGTTTTCTCAGTGGTACGTACTGTTGAGTATTAAAGCAGGTATTCAGTTTCATAAACCATTGTGTACTGGAAGTGTTTTATTACCTGGTAGTGTCTTGTAATACATCAGAATTATTTGTGTTTTCATTAAGCTAAACAGTAACCTTCTTAAATTAGAAGCAGAAAGTTAAATGAGTGAAAAATGTAAATTGAATGATGATATTGAATCTGTCTCTACAAATTGGCTTTTTTTATAGCAGAAGACCCTGCTTTGAAGGTGTAGTGGTTATTGGTTAACTGTTAGCAAGTGACATGCTAATAACTGGCCCAAGGGTTTAAAAAGAGATGCTGATAAACTAATGACGGTATAATTAAGCTGGGTAGGAGTAAAATAATGCCAGTCTCCAAAGCATACCATAGAATTAATAAAACAGGAGTCTTTAAGAGAAGAATCATTGCACCTTTTTAATTACTGTGATAATTGCATGCTGCTTGCCTGTTCCCTAGGGGAAGATAGTGAACTGCTTGGAGACTTGAAGCAGTATGCTAGGCATTCAATAATCTTAATAGTTCTCCAAAGCATTTGAAATATGTTTTCATTTTAGCAAAATGAGATTTCAGAGGCTTGTAATAGACAAGTCTTATCTATAACTTTATGAAATAAAAGCATCTATAATTAGAATGCAAAGAAAAAAAATTTCTCCAGACTCGGTTGCATCACACTTACTGGAGCAGTTGCCACTTCAGAAAGTGCTTTGTTTCCTTTTGATGAAATATAGTGTAAGTGCTCTTTCAGTGTAATTCTCAGAAAGCCAGAGAATTACATTGAGGTCTGGATTAGATTTAACCTAGAATGTGAACAGGTTTGAAGGAGTTTAATGGATTTTGGCCATGGTAAACCACATTTGAGTCAGACTCAGAAAGAAGGGGTTTTCTCATTTAAAGGTATGAAGTGGAGGCCTTACCAGATTGTCTGGAATTTAAACCACCTGTTCCTATGCTGAAATCTCCCTCTCCCCACAGCCATCTCATATGGTGTTGTGAACCTAGAATACAGAATGCCAGGGATGGGGCATCCACAACTTCTCTGGGCAACCAGTTCCAACTGCCTCACCACCCTCATAGTAAAGAATTTCTTCCTAATATCTGATGTAAACCTACTTCCAGTTTGAAGCTCTTCCCCTTGTCCTATCACTATTGTTCCTGATGAGACCCAGTCTGACCCAAAACCAGTGGAACTGTCCATAGTAAAACTAAAGTAGATATGTTGAAGGATTAGTAAAACAGACTGTGTTATATAGTTTCTTCTTATCCATATCAGTATTTCTGTGGGTAGATTTATTAATTTCAGGGCTTTCCAGCATGCTTTGTCTTTGACATTCATTGCATGATACAAATCTTGATCTGGTCTGTGTCTCTGCATTCTGGTGGTGAAACAGTGCCCCAGTTAAAACACACTTGAATAATGCAGAACTGCTAAATGAGCTCCTACGAATTTATTTTTTTTCTTTGCTATGGCCCCGCTATTAGGAGACTTTATTTCTAATTTATGTTGTTCCTTGAATCTGCTGGTGAACAGATACATCTTAAAGACAGCTACCTTAGGAAGAAAAGTTAAAATAAAATACCTCCCTCCTGCTAAAGGAGGGGATTGTTAAGGCTCCCTAGGAAAAGTTTTCTTTTTCTCATAATTTTTTTTTTCACTGTGACATTTGGCATAATTTCTGAAAATTAGCATATTTTCCTTTACTGAACCAGAAAACTCTATTGTAACTTAGGAAAATGGAAAAAATAAATAAAAGAATCTTCTTACGAATTATCTCCAAACTGTGGAGTTTTTTAATAGTCAGATCTCTACTTCTTTGTGCTAAGACACAATTACTGCCCTGGAGTATTTGCAAAAACAATCACTGTCAATTTAACCGATAATTTTCATACAGTGAAGTAACAGGAATGTTTTAATTAACATAGTTGATTTTGCTGTCTCTTCTATCCCATCACCTGAGCTTGTCAGGAGGAAAGCTGTTACTCCCAGTACAACTGAGCTCTTGAAACACTGCTGCAGGTTTGTTTTGAAATGTCTGGTACTCCTAGAAGGCTTGTTACGAACTGGAAGAACAGAGCAGAGGAACTCTTTAAATCCCCTCTCTTGAAAATGAATAATCTTTGTTTTTCTCAGTTTGCTCACTGCTTTGCATTCAGCTGGTTATTCTTCCAAAGTGTCAAATTGATTTCACCTGTTCTGTGCTGCCCACTGGCATCCACTGGCATTGTGAAAAAAAATCTGTGTGTCAGAATACACTGATGGAATGAGTATCCTCTTCCCTCTGATCAATTCAGACCTGCATCAAGTTGCACAAGGCAGAAGTTCTCTGGGCAGATGGCACAGGCCAGGAACTCTCTGAACCCTGTATTGAAATTCAGTGTGCTCAGGTATGCTGGGCAGTACTCAGTGCCACCACTTTTGTCCTGCCCTATGACATGGAGCACTGTCCAGGTCTTCAGGATGGACAGTCTGTATCTTCTTGTGAACAACATTCAGAATAATAAGTCAGTTTTGCAGTTGGTTTTCCCTGTTTTCCACCTTTCTTTTGTTATTCTCTTGTTAGTCTCTCCCTTTGTCAGTGTCCATGTCCTAGTCTTTCTTGAAACTCAGTGGTGCTTACTGCTGATTTCCATGCCCTTCACTGTTAGGAAAGATGAGTTCCTTCCTAAGAACTTCTCTAGGTTGAAATGGCAGCTGCCTTTCTCTGTCCTTCAAGACTGCAGTCTCTTTACCTTTTTGCCTCAAGAAAAGAGGAAGGATCTTAGTGTCACTTAGTGTCATTAAGTTATTCCTTCTCATTGCTATACCATGGGGAGCTGCCTGTGAAGAGATTCAGGATTTTTTCAGGCATATAACGAAGTCTTAACAGTGCTTAGTTTTGTGATCATAGGAAAATGTCAACTTGAAGCCATACTGCAGGTTTTTTCCCACGTCTCTTTCTCTTAGTAATTTTCTTCAGAAGTTTTAACCAAGGTTTTTGCAGCGGTGTTGTATTAGAGCTCGACCTCAGGTCAGAGACATCTGAACCCTGAGGAGTAGGGTGCTGATGTTGCACCATTTTATTTTCCATGGAAAAGTTCCATGATATTTCTAAAGCCTCCATTCCTGACCTGAAACTGTAATAAACTTTAGTAGAAAGTTGCATTGATTTATCAGAGCTAGAAGTCCACAGAGAACTTAGATTTTATTTATGGTTTTATTATGAAAGTAAGATCCTACTGTATTGTCCTTTTTTCTAAAGCCTTTCTTCTACAAACTGTCTCATATGAGGTCTCTTTCTCCTAAGGGTAAAAGCTAGTTTTGGATTTTTTGCACTGTAGCAGGTGATTTTTCAGCTTTCAGAGGTGCAGGAGGTAAACTGAAAGATTTTAATAAAATTCCAAGAAAATACTATGTAGTGAGATATATGTCCATCTGTCTGTATCACTGGTCACTTAATTCTGATAGGGAAACAAAACAAATGCATCTTCAGAAAACACAAATGGTTTTCAGTACTGACTAATGTATTAAAGCTCTTCTTTGACAGCCACTTGTCTGGAAACAAGGTGCCCAAGGTGCTACTCACTGAGATGACTTCTCTGATGCTGTTTAACAGAACAGCTTCCATTGTGTTATCAAGAATCTTGGGGTGGAAAAAACCCAGATAATCCAAATTCCTCCCATACAAAAATCTCTTTAAATCCAGTTCTATTCCTCTTCGTCTTACAGTCTAGAATTTCCCCTAGGAGTCCTATAAGTTCCTGGGGGAAAAAAAAAGGAAAAAACACCAAACAAAAAACTACAGTCTGGATAGTCTCACCATAAACCCTGGGAAGATGATGGAACAGCCATACTTGGAAACCATTTTTAGGAACACAAGGGACAAAAACATGATCAGGAGTGGTCAGCATAGATTCACAGAGGGGAAGTCATATTCCTGGACTCTGCTTTAATACTCAGATCATGATCTTTCACTGTATTCCTGTCCTCGTCTGAAGCTGTTTAAACAGTGAGGTGAAGTGTGATGGAAAGACTTAAACACAGACAGAAGTTGAAGTTACACGGACTGCATTGTTCTGGATGCTTCTCTACATTTGTTGTTGGCAGTGGTAGTGAAAACAGAACATTTTGTTTTAGGAAATAAACACCATGAGAATATCTGCCCCTTCATCTCAAATGGGTCTTTCCTTTGCAGGGGAAATAACAGGTTGGTTCTCCATTCAGTGAATTTTCAGCCCATGAACACAAAAACTTCTAATATTGGCAACCAAGAGAACTGGACTTATATAGAAATTACTAATACCTGCACTTTTGTGTCTCCATTGGTCCCTAAATAAATAGGTTTTGATTATATAAAAATCCAGAGATCTCACTTGGGAAACAGAACATTTTAACTCCCCACCACGTGAAGGGGAGGGGAAAAAAAGAGGACAGGAAAACTGCTGCAAGTATGTAGGTCTGTTGGCTCTTTCTGACACGTGTGCTCTGAAATATGAGAGGAATATAGACACAGTCTAGTGTAGGTAGGACACAGAGCATGAAACCTTACTGTCAGATCAGTTTGTTTTGAGAAGTTGCACATTAGAATAAGGAGAAACATTTGGGATTTTTTCCTGACAGTTACAGCTGGTTTAATATACAGCTGGAAACAGAGGAATAATAACTGCCATGCCTTGGTTGTGTGAAAAGCAGTGGTGTCTTATAGATGGTGAGTTATTTTTTCACTTTAACAGATTCCCATTTCAAAACATTTGCAGAGGAAGAAATTAACCTGCTCTTTAAGACAAATGAACCTTCACTAACTTAGAGCAAACCTGAGGGGCAAAATTATTAATTTCACATCTTCCAGGTGGAGGCAATGTGAATAAAACATAATGACCCTTAAGGAAAGGTAGATAATGACTTCTCCTGTGACATATCTTCATCTCCAGTCTTTGCTGCAGTCTCTTATTAGTTACAAGGATAGGCTCAAAAATACTCAAACAATTATTGTACCCAACTTCAATTCAGGAAGAACTGCTTTGTTACAGTGTGATAAAAACCCTGCAAGCTGGGAATGTACTGGTCATAAATAAAAGACTGCCATGTGGGCATGTTTAATGAAAGTGGTAAATAATAAATACTTGTAAATATTTGTAAAAAACCACCATGTTTACAGAGTGTTCCTTAGTATTACTCTGTTCTGAAAAAATGAAATACAAGCTGTTTCATAGATGCTTTGGATCTCTCTTCTCAGGAGTGTATTATTACTGCAGATTTAAATTAATGCATTGGTACTCTGTTATTAAAAACAATTAAAAATAGCAGGAATGGGCATTCTCTGTATTTCCAGTGAAATTTCATAGGTGCCTTGAAATTTATCCTTACCAACTTTATGCTGAGTACTTTCTCTCCTCTTTTGAGGCCTATTTTTACATCAGCTGTTCCATTAAAGCTCTTCTTTGACAGCCACTTGTCTGGAAACAAGGTGCCCAAGGTGCTACTCACTGAGATGACTTCTCTGATGCTGTTTAACAGAACAGCTTCCGTTGTGTTATCAAGAATCTTGGAGTAGAAAAAACCCAGATAATCCAAATTCCTCCCATACAAAAATCTCTTTAAATCCAGTTCTATTCCTCTTTGTCTTACAGTCCAAGACAAAGAGGAATAGAGTTACACCATATTGTCTTCCACTCATAGGCAAACTTCATTTTTAATTATGTTAATCCTATGGCAAAAGCTTTGGCAAATGAAACAGGAAAGTATGGCTTTTCCTCTGACTTGGTCTTTAACAGAATCAAAGCAAAATCTTTTATACATTTGAAGTGACGAGTGTATATTTACTTCAGTTTGTCTAAAAGACTAACTGACTGTGTGTGCCAAAGAGTGTGTATGTGTATATACAGACACACGCATATATCCCCATCTCTTTTTCCTTCATATACATATGAATGTATCAACCCTATGGCCAAAGAGAATTTAGGCTCTAAAGGGCAGTTTTCTTGCTTAAAAAAAAATCTATATATAGTTGCATGAACTTCTAAGCCGAGTCTAAAATCTCCTTTTGTTTTAGGCGTTAGGAAAATACGATTTACCATAGACATCTGTGGTACTAAATATCACCACCTTGTGAAAGTAATCCCACTTTCCCTTATGACAGACCTGCATGGCAGGAGGGAGCACACAATTAACAACAAATCTGTTGTCAAATGGAGTATTTGATCTTAGGCTTCTGATTGTTTACCCTGAGCCTCCTGAATGGGGGCACTAGTTTGGCTCTCTCATCTTCTGGAATTAAATTCTAGCAGTACTGTATCAAATCAGTTTAAATTTTAAGCGAGTTATTTGGATGAAATTTGCCAGTGGTTTTAAAGGGTGTTGAAAGATGGAAATGGATGAACAGACAGGCATGCTCCTTGGTTTTAATATTTTAAGGCTCACTCTTTTGTTTGAGACTGTTAGACCATGTGCTGTCTTGCCCAGTAGCTTTAGCCAGCTTTAAAAGCACATAATTGCACAATTCTATTGAAGTATCTATGAAGCATGAAACATCCAGGAATGATGTAGAAACACAGAGCTGCTTTAGGTTTTAAACCTTTTAGTAGTTTGAGTTTTTTTTCCAAATTAATAAAAAAGCATAATTATCAAAGGTTTTTAGAAAGAATGGTATATTAATTTTACCTCACTTCAAAGGAGAATGAACAACTACACTACTCAGGTGCTTCTGGGTTTTTTCAGTGCTTGGGAGGCATTTTGGCTTTGAAAACCTGTTTGTTTTGAACTGTAGAGTCGTTTACAGAATTTAGTCCAACCTCCTAAAGGTTCCCAGGAAGAAAAACCTGGTGCTAAGTTCTGGCTTTTCTGGTAATATCTTCTTCTGTAAAGTTCAATTACAACTTTATAACCTAGACTGTAGGCTATGTGTCAAGTTTGAGACCTGAAATCTGGGCAGACCCTGATGAAAAGATATCCTGATTTTGGAGGAAAAAAATACTCTGTCTTCCAGAGTACTAGACTGTTGCAGTGCTGTAAATAGGTAATTCTGTCCTACAATCCAAGGAGCTCTCATGGTGAGCATGCATGCATGACATTTCTGTTTACAACAAAAACAAAGTTGAGACAGTTTACAGAGCACTAGACCTCAGCTTCTATAGCTGTAAAAAAAGAGGGGGTTTTTATTGATGATCCATCTAATTGCTGTTGAGTGTGTTGTTTAGGAAGAGAGGGGCATACCCATGGAGCTGGGATTCTTCCAGATTCTTATTAAGAGGCCAGAAAAATGTAAGTGAGGAAAGATGCTCTGTATTCTTTTTTTTTCCTACTCTGTGTCTACATGGCTAAGTGAATTCTGGCCCAGGAAAAAAAACATTTTACATTTTACTCAGCAAGGAAATACTAACTTAAATCTTTAAGAAGAAGAAAAAAATAAAATTGGGAAAGGCTTTGCTTAGCATTATCACGAGGTACTGAGTTAAAAGACAAATAGTGGAGATTAAAATCAAATTTCCAGTAAAGTTTATTACTTATGGCTCTTGCATTTCAGTATGCCCAACCATCTCAAATACTTTCAACAACTTTGTTTTCAAATTTATACTTTTGATGTCTGCATTTAGGTATCTTTTAATTTACACCATGATTTGAGCACACTTGTTGTTATTTAAAATATATTAACAACTATCTCTGCATTTAGTTCATGCTTACTCATTCCATTAAATTTGATCCACTTCCTGGAAGGAGAAAGAAGGGCTTTCTTTTGGGAAAGGGTGAGTTCAGTTTCATTTGTTAGTTCATTAGTTGGTACTTTTGAAAAGCACTCTGAAGGTATTTTGGTGCCAAAGTTTTGCAGTAGAAAATACGTTAATAGTGGACTGTTATCTTTTAGAATTATCATATAGAAAATGCATGTAAAGCAAAAAGGTAATAAGTGTTTACTCTTGACATGCAGAACTGCCTTTTCATTTCTAAAAATTTATGTTCTTTGGGAACAAAAATCAAATTGTCTGTCAGTTGCTCTTTGTTTTGACTATTTCTGCAGATGTTTTGTTGGCAATTAGCTTAAAAAAATTTGAAAAAATTTTCTTAATTACTGCTGCATAGTGTTGAATTTGAGAGGATGAACCAATGTGTAACTGGCATGTTTGGCCAAGTAAATGAAAAAAATAACTTTTAATGACCTGAGCATAATTATGGGTGACTTTGGAATGACGACTGGCAAAAGTTGTACTATAATTAAATTTCCATTATAAATGTTTCAGTTTTTTGTCTGACATGTGGGGCTAGATTGTCAAGAGTATTCATTTATAAGAGGAAAAATTAGAGAGCTATAATTTATAATTCAGGGTAATCAATGAAAGCATTTCTTTTGTCAAAAAACCTTTCACTGAAAAACAGCATTGTATTGTTAGTTGTTTTAAAAAGAAACTAAAAATCCTTTTGTTACTTTTTTCACTTACTGTAAAAGGAGATGAAAAATTCTGGTGGTTGAATCATGCTGTAATTCACAGTAATATTATGCAGATAGGGCTTCTCAGACTGTTTCTCTTTATTAACCTTTACTTTGTGTAAGTCTATATCTAAGGCTGTTTATGAAGAAATATGATCTTTTAAAGGCCATCTTAGCAAGATCCTGTTTAGTCTTGAACAGAGTTGTTTCTGATAGAAGTGACAGTGTATTCTCATTTTCAAGCTGTCCAGTTATTGAGATGGACCCTTTACTTTCCAGTACTGGAGTCTCAAAGAAAATGAATAAATACATTATAAGGCTACTCCATTCATTCCTACATAATCTTTCAAAGGGAGCACCAGCAAAGATTAATATTTAAAAAGTTCGGGTACCAGATTTTTGCAGGCAAGAGCAGATCTCAGAATCACTGTCATTTAACAATTAGATATGTCATTCTTCTTCCATACACTCATTTGGTCTCTGCATTTACGGTACTGTTTTATGTGCTTCAATTATCACTGTTAATTAGGCACAGGTCTAATTGCACTCTGATTCCTCTTGATATACTATCTGTTTGTTCTTTAAGTGAAATGTATATGCCATTCATCTCAAATATGGCTGGACTCTTGACTGAGTAAAAATTACTTTCATCTTACCTATGAGACTGTTGAAACAATGAACTATTATTGCTCTGATAACATCACAGAACAGTTTGCCATGGATCTTCCAAAACTAATTTATTTCATTCTGGGTTACAGTGACACAATCTCTGCTAAGCAGTTAGTTTACAATTTGGTACTGAGTTCCTAAAACAAGTGCCTTGAAAATAGTTTATTTTCATAACGATAATTTTCAGAGACTGTCTACTAAAATTCAAAGTGGTTGTTTACTGCTGTGTGTACTACCACTTTACTGTAAATCTCTCCAGTTACAGATCATTGCTTATGAAAGCAGTCAGTGTTAAAATCTTAAAAATCTGTTATGAAAGTACTTTTCTGCTTTTATTTTTATGCTCTGCAGTAGTTGCTTCCTGGTTGTTACTGCAAGCTGCTGAGACCTGTTTGTATGTCTTCTTTCTTTTCATGCAAACAACGAGTTTTAATCTTCACAAAATGATTTATGCACCCATTGTTCAAATATACGATTTGCAATTAGATAACATCTTAGAGGTTTATTCTGCATTTGGAGCTTTACAGATGCACAATGTTGCAATGGATCAGATAAGAGGTTTTTTCTTTAAAATGTTTTGAGCTGTCTTCTGTTATTGAGAAATTTAAAGTGGCATGGCCTTAGATGTCTTCTGTAACAATTGTAATCTAATCGCAGTTGATTTGACAAGTTGAATTGCTGAAATGGCAGGGCAAGAGTGTTCTGCCTTTTCCATGTCTTAACGATGCACAAAGAAGAAAAAAGTAACATTCAGAGAATTCTATAAATACAAGTAAATCCTAGACTCATCTAAACATTTAATTATTTCTTCATAGCAGCTAGCTTATTACGAGCAACTGATGGGAGCAAATCTTTATGAAGTCCTTAGATTGTATATAAATAATGACTTATTTTTCAGATTTACAACACATGCACCTAGGTTTATTTTTGTCAGCACAAGTAACCAATTCCTTTTTTTTTTTTTTCCCTCCACAAGATTATTTCTTGCCCTGAAGGGATGGTGGAACTATTAAACGATGATGGAAAGACACATAACAATGGATAAGTTAATTTAAAACTCATTTTAAGCAAAGGCTGAACTATGTTTGCTAAAAGTTTCCATCATGATAAAAGAGGAAGAGTAGCCATTTCAGAATAAGCTGCTAATTGGCAATGTTGCACAAACAGTTGGTAAGGGACTGGTGATAAAATGTTTGTGACAGCTGTGTGCACTGGTGTCTCTAGGCATATACTTGCTTGTGCTATTTCTCATGCAAAACATTAAATACAAGGTTAGCAAATGACTTCAGAAGTTACTTAGTTGCTTTTACATGCCTGGCTAAAAGGAAATGCATTGAGTTAAGTTAAAAGTAGTAGTAGTGACTATCTGATATTTTTCAGTATGAAATATTAAAGAATATATCCTATTCAGATACTGTTTTAAAAGAAACTGACAGTGACTTCATTTGTCTTGGCTGGTACAAAATTGTCCAGGTATTCAAATCACACTTTTGCATTGCTATAAAAGAGGAACAGGGCACATGATGTAGAAAACAAAACAAAAAAAAAAATTGCCTGTTTTCAATTTTAAGTTTCCACAAGTACAAAAATTACTGGTTTTGTGTTTGGGATGGGGAAAAAAAGGCTTCAGTGGTGTTGCAGTGATACTAGATATTAACATTACAAATGGAATCACTTTTTCCAGTAAAAAACAGAAGGTGAGATGTGCAGCAACTCAAGAATGCACTAGAATGAAACAACCTGCAGGAACATACAGAAGGTGTCATGGGTCAATAAGCCTTTACCTGTTCACAGATCAAAACTTGTAGAAACCTGGCATGCATTACAGATATTACAGATCCTAGTTCTTCATACAGAGAAACAAAAGGCAAAAAAAGTGGCTTTCTGGGCTGGGTAGGGGAGCAGAAGTGAAATCTCTCTATTTTTGAGGAGGGGAGAGGAGTAAGCGTATTTCAGATAGAAGCATTCTAGATGAGGTTCAGGAGACCTTGAGTCCTTTCCTTTTGTAAAAGTTTTTGTTTGGTTGAAGCTCATTAATCCAGTCCAACCTGGGGCTGCATTTTTTGCTGATTTCCAGCATTTTTATTTGCTTATATCAGTCCTCATTCTCATTACATTCCTGTTTTATTCGTTATGTTTAGCTCCAGTTTTTGGGTAGCATTTTATGTGTAAGCCACATAACAAAATAGGTTATGTAAGCATAATCCTGAAAAGCACAGTTGATAAAGCAATAATTGAAATAACACTAGATTTTGGTTCTCACTGCTAATGATCTTTTGCTGAAAAAAAAAATTCTGAGGCAAGTCTATGGTATTTATCAGGTGTAATCATGGAAACAAAGAAATGTTTGTTTTTAAGGTACTAATAAGCAATCTTATTATGCTGTATAATTGTATTTCCATCATGCTGTTATTTCAGGTCATTTTATTTTGGCAAAATTAAATATCAGCCAGTAAAACTAGACTTAATTTTGCTTCCTATGATCAAACTTGAAAAGGTTTTGTCAATATTTTCATAATAAACTTTCTGTTGATTTTGCCCTGCAGTTGCTATGAGTAATCTAAGGAAATTCTGTGGTTCCTTGCACAGCTTAGTGCCTATGGAAACAATAAATACTACTCCTGTAAACTTATTTTCTAATATTCAGCAGAAGTATAAGTTTCCAGCTAAGAGCTGCCTCAAGCTTTTACATAGGCTATCAGGAATGGTGGTTGTGCTACTGAGTTTGTATCTTTGGTAACTTGTAGTCAGCATGGAAGGAGAGAGAGATGCTGTTAAAGGTTGATTGAAAACAGAAGCCAAAGTGGTTTTGCTTATCTTCTAAAGGACTCCTTTATTTATTTCCTATTTTAAATTTGTCTTTTAAATTTTGATCTGTTTCTACTGAAAGTAAAATGCTTCTAGAGATACTAACCTACTGCATCTTTGTTAGTACTCACAAGTCTCTTTAGGGATAAAGATAAAGCATTTTGGGATGAAGGTAAGATCAGTTCCTCCTATCAAGTATGTAAAAAGACCTGCCTGGGCTGTTGAACAGTTATAGTCCTACTACCTATTGATGAAGGACAAAAATCAGTTGCTTTCCTAAAATAAGATCTAGTTTAAACCCTCTCTTTTAGGACATTGTTGATTAAGTTCTGCGATATAATGCAAGATGGTGCTTTGACTTTCTGAATCTGAGCAGGATGTGTTCTTATTCTAAACAGAGAAGACAAGTGTCCCCTTAATCTTCCAAACTGTATCCATTAATTTTAGGTGGGCTATTGCCAAGGTTAAAGTATAGCACACTGACTCGGCTCAATTTCAGTAGCTTTTTCAAGGATGATACTATTTGTTCTGTCAGTGGAGATAGAAGTTGCCCAAAGATCTAATATAAACAAGAGAATTTCCATACCAGATAAAAAGACCAAATTCTGAAGTCAACTGCCATGGATTTTATGCAGCTGATTTGAAATACTATGAGAGGTGCCAAGGAATTGTGCTGCTTAAGAATAAGCTCACAACAGTACAGTGTTACCAGCAGAGTTTCATGTTCTAGAGGAAAATAAAAATAATTCTCCCATTTTGTCAGAAGGATTGGATTTGTTTGCATTCTATTTTTATTCTTAATGGAAGAGGAGATGTTTTCTGGAGGGTCTTTTTTCATCAGATTTCAGATAGTAACAGAATTATCAAGGTTGAAAAAGAATGTCTTGTTAATTCATCAGCCTAGCACCACATAGTTGCCCCTCAAGTGCCGCAGCCACATGCTTCTCAAATGCTTCCAGAAATGGTGGTTCCACCACCTCCCTGAGCAACATATTCCAATGCCTCTTTCAGAGGCAGAATTTTTTTTTTTTTCTAGTATCTAGTCTAAGCAATTCAGGGCCATTACCTCTCATCTTTTCACTTGAGACATGGCAGAAGGGAGGAATCTCCACCTCACTACACCCTCCGATAGTTGTACAGAGCAATAAGGTCACCCCTCAGCTTCCTTCTTCTCCACACTAAACACCTCCAGCTCCTTCAGCTATTCCTCATAAGCCTTGTGCTCCAGACCTTTTGCCAGCCCAGTTGCCCTTCTCTGGACATGCTCCAGCACCTCAATACCTTTCTTGCAGGGAGGGACCTGAAACTGAACATAGGATTCCAGGTGTGGCCTCACCAGTGCTGAGTACAGGGGGACAGTCACTGCCCTGGTCCTGCTGGCTTCACTATTCCTGAGATGGTGTCAAATGCTTTATGGAAATCTAGGTAGACAGGACTCATAAGCATGTCACTTTTGTCATAAAAGCAAACAGGTTGGTGAAGCAAGACCTGCCTTTTCTAACCCCACGCTGGCTGGGCCCAGTTCTGTACTTGTCCTGTGGTGTGTGTGGTGGCACTCTGGATGTTCTGATCTGCCAAGGTCAGGCTGGGAGGCCTGTACTCTGACCCTGCTTGTAGATGGGCTTTTTCTAATTTCCAGTTAGCAGTGTGAAAAAGACTAAATTATAATCCCAAAAATATATGTAATATGTTGCTGTAGGTGAATCAGTATAGGGTGTATAGATTACCTATATATCCCCTTTCTTTTTTTTCTTATTTGTTTTTTTTTTTCATGAACTATAGCATATTTTTCGTGTATAGGACGTTTGTTCAAAATACAGATTATTCTTATCTGTGCTATCTGCTTTTTCAGTTTATTTCACTTAGTTTCTTCTTGTGACAGCTTCTTTTGTCTAGACTCTATCTTTTACTTTTCTTCCTCTGCTTCATATTTTGCTTCTGGTTTACAAAACTCCTTCATTAAAAGAGTAGCATTTAGAACCAAATTACACTTCAGTCCCACTGAAATAAATATACATACCTGTAAAATTGTGGTAAATTTTATGCTATTCCATTTTACTCTGTTTGGTGTGGTAAGACTGGATGGAGTGAAAATATGAAAATTATCTTGTTTGATGATATAGGCTGTAGGTTTGCTTTACTGTTAGTATCCAGTCCACCAGAAATGGAAATGCAAGAAATAAAACAACTAAGAGATTATGATCTAATGGACAGTATTTTTTTCTTTTTTCCCCCCCAACTTTATATAGGTTAAAAAAAAATAAAATTGCTGATACATATGAGATTTAAAATTTTTCAAAATACAGAATCCTTTAAAAATACGGGCCATTGATGCATTATTTAAGATTAGAATTGTAGCGCTTTGTTTGTAAAATGATTAAACTTTGTTTTCTTTTGCAATGCTTTCAGAAAGAGATGTGAATTGTCACAGGATAGAAGAGGTTTGGCCATAGCAATTACCACAAAAATGCTCTCAGCCTTGGACACCTGACAGTTGAGCTAGGATTTTATGACTCTGTTCTGATCCTTTCCATTTCTTCTTAGTTCTGCTTTTGGGGCTAGAAACTTCCCTGAAACTTTGGCTAAGTGTCTCTTTCCGTTGTGACCTATTGTCTTTGGCCAGCCAAGGTCTGCTGCAGTCTCCAAAGGGATTGTCAATAAGAGAGAAGAAGCTCTTTTCTGTCCTGTGGAGGAATTATATTTGGCATAGGCACTCTTCAGGTGCTTCAAGCAGAACTGCCCTGTGAAACAGATCACAGAAATCCCAAAGGGAATAATGTCAAAAGAATGAAAGAAATGTGAATGTCCTGCATCATCTGGTTAATCTTCCTTGTAAAATAAAGAGCTGCTTCAGAGCTGAATTTGATCCAAGAAACTCTTGACAGTTTCTTTGATGCTTTTTCAAACCAGAAGGGATATTTTTTAACTTAAAGTTTTAGCATTGAAAGGATGTCTACCATTGATACATATGTGCCATTTGGTTTCTCTATGATCCTAGGAATTAGTAAAGCATTTTTGAAACTTGTGGTGATGAACCTTTTTCTTTAGTTGGGTTACACTTTTATCAAGTCATCAATCTCATCTTCACTGGAGCACTGACTCCTCCAGGGATTCAGATAAACACCAAAAGAGACAGAGCTGCTCTTTCAGAAATTAGATTTAGAAAAATGAAAGCTGCATTTCTGCACAGCTTTCTAGAAATACATCATGTTTTGGATTATTCAGAGTTAATGATTTTTTCCCCACAGAGACAGTGAACCTGCTCAAAAAGTGCTAACTTCAGCATGAAACCATTCCTGGATGCAAAGGAGTAGCTGGGATCCAGTTACTAATATTCTAGTTGACACAAACCTTTGTGACACTGTGTACAAGGAGGGGCCACTAGCAGACAGCATCATTCTGGACCTCTTTTCACTCAGAAAAGAAATAAGCTTAGGAATTTGGACATCTGTCAAAAAGTTGGCACAGCCTTCGTATCTTAGAATAGGAGAGTGTTAAATTGTTGAGGAAAGTCCCTAGAAATGAGAAGATTTAGGAAATAGTTCTTGGACTTGTTTCAGTGAGTATTTTTGCAGAAAAACATAAGGAGGAGTATTGGCTTCCCAAAGGGCTGGATTCCAGCCCCAGCACATATGCTTTTCCATAATTTTTTCTCCAGTTTCATGGTTTCCCTAGAAATGTAGAGCTGAAAATTATCAGGCAAATTACCAAACATCCAAGTAGATTTAGCCATAGATTTTTTTTCCCATTAGAGAGACAAAAGCTAAGGTATTTGCTTGGAGGCTGCCTGCTTTTTCACAGACCAGTTTCATTCAGTCTCACTGCTTTGCTTTTGAAAGTCAAATTTTGAGAGAACTGAGAGGTATTCAGAGAAAGCTATTCTTGGTGCCTAGTCTTTTAAGAAAGAATCATGAAATCAGTATTTTAAAAGGGGATGAAAAGAGATTTACAGTCTCTATAAATCCTATTACCATGCAGATATATAGTGAATTTTTTATATGTCATGGATTGAAAGATCTTTAGGAAATATAAAAGTGATACCTTATTCTTTCTTGGAAAAAGCCAATTTATTCAGCCACTTTCTATAGAACCAGAGTATGCTATAATAAGTAGCAGGATCATCATCAGGTAGGAACAGCACTTGCAGATCTTAAATGTCATGGATTATACCTTAAATGTTGACTTGTGTAGAGATCTGCTGTCAAGATACAGTTATACAGAATATAGCTATTGCTTGGGAAATTGTTATTAGCAAAAGGAAAGAAAAAGGAGGAAATATGTAATGATCCTTTCAACAGTCTGCAAGACATAGTATTTCATATTGCAAAATCATCTTTCTTTTCCATGGCTGCAAACAGCAAATAAAAAAAATGGGCAGAGCAAAGCAGATGGAAAAAGTGTTTTCATTTTCTTTATGAACTGACTTAAATCTCAAGGAAGGTTGGCATATGAAAATGGCAGTTTCAACTACAAAATTTCCTGAAATATTTCATCTTAAGTATATTCTAACCACAAGAGTATTTTCCACATCTTGGACTGATACTACTGTATTGGTACTAAACTTCCCTGAAGTCTGTTCATTAAGACAGAGGGAACATATGATTAAATTCAGATGTTAGTATGTTTTCCCTCATGGCTAGTCTGTGGTTTGTAGAGCTGCAAATGTTTCTCTCCTCATAAAAGAAGCAATTCCTTAACTTTAATGATACCTATAGTTAAGTGTGGTTCCAAAACACATAGCAGAAATGATGTAGAAACTAATTACACCACCTGAGTTTCACCGTAAAAACTCATGTAAAAGAAATCTATGGTGAGGTTATGGGTCTTAGTCATCTAGTATTTTTCGTGCTTTTATTCTGATTTATTTTGATTTTGTTTCATTGTGCTTGATTCATTTATTGTATAGTGTTTTCATTTTAACCATGAGGTTAAAGAAAAAAAAAAAAGAAAAACAGCAACAGAAAAATCCATACTGTGTGGTCTTCTCCTGGTTTTTTTCATGGTTTTATGGGTTAGTGCTGAGCTGACTGCTAGACTGAAGACAGAATTCCGGATCTTGGAGCCTTGTCTTTTCCGCAGCAGCTTTGCTATTGCCAGAGTAATTACCATCTCTCTAACTGTGAGAAGTCTCAGGCCCTGATCTTCAGAGGATTTCAGAGCTGCCTGGTCCTGAATGCAGATAGTGTTAACAAACATCTCTTGCGTAAAATTGCAGGCAGAGGGGTCATTTTGCTAGGGCTTTCCTTTTAGTGGATATTTCCCCCAAAAATGGCTTGCAACCTCATGCAGTCTGTCATTTCAAAATCACTCCTGGAGACAGAGTGGAGGCTAAAGCTCCTTGTTTGTACTTTCATTGTGTTGATAAATAAGATATCTTTAAATGCGGGTAAAACACTGTTAAGTGAGTACTTTTTTTTGTTTGTTTTTTTCCCCTGTACTTCATTTGTAGACCTCCGTAAAAATTTTAACAGCTGTGCCATTGCTGCATACAGCACCCTGGATAATGCATATGATGCTGTTGACTAGAGGTCTATTCAGTTACCTGCTGAGGTATATAACAGAAATAATTGATGGAACCCCAGAAGTTTCCACTAAGAAATGCTGATCCTGGTGATTTTTAGAAGGGTTTATGCTAAACTGTGTCATCTAGACTGAATTGGGTAGTGATGCTTTGGGACTTAAAAATGTTGTTAATCCACATGGTTTTTTACTCTGGTTACTTTGGATACATTTTCTAGCAGATGGTTCAAACCCGTGCTAAATTCTGCATGAAAAGGAAGCCGTCCTCGTCCATCTCCACACTTGCAACTTTTTTTCTAGAATGCAAGAGTCCTCTGACTGTTTTGTCAGTGAAATCTCAGTTCAGAACAATGGGGGTTAAGGGCATTTGCTGACTCAAGACTAATGGGAGAGAGAGTAAATGTAATTTTCTAGGAGTAGAGGGGATAGATGAGATTTCTGTTAAGCTGAATTCGGTCTGCTAAGTGTTGCTAAGAGAAGAATGCCTCTGGGTGTGAGCAGGGCTAAAACTCTGCTTTGCCTTGTTACTATGTCTGCAGGTAGAAAATGGTGTGGGTTTCGGAAGAGCCACATCACAGTCCTGTATTGCACTCTCACCATAACACCTCGGGAGAAGTGTAGGAGGGCTCAGAGCTCAGATGGGCCTCCTGACAACTCTTGCCCAGCAAAGGGAAATCCAACAGTGCCCACAGGAGCATGAAACAGTAGAACAGGGCTTTTCATCAGATGGCCTTAGTTTCGAGACAGTGATCAGATCAGACATTTGCGGTAAAGGCGATAAAAATGTTGAGCAGTATTTACCCTATTTACTCTAAAACATTTATATTAGTAAACATATTGTACATAAAATAGTTAAACGTAAAAAATTTCTTCTGGTGAACGTTGTAAGAGTTTTCTGAATTTCACATAAACATTACATGCCATAATTGCTGCTCATAATTGATACTGATTGTTCACCACACAAACAAAAAATGTGCCATATGGTAAAGCTTGATTGATAAGCAAGAAACATTCAGATATAACGCTGTGAAAGTTTTTGGTTCTCCATGCACTTTTTGGTCCATACCATAACAGAGGTTACATTGGGTATAGAATAAGGTACTGCCATTATTGCTAATGTGCTTTATTAATTTAAGGTTTCAAACAAGTTTTGTTTTAGTGACAGTAGAAAGACTAACAGTAGGAAGAGTTTTTCAAAGATCAAGTATAATGTATGTCTTGTTCCTAGGTATTAGTAAGGAATGTCAGATAACTGTGAATGATTTTAAGAAAGGAAGAAATAAATCATAAAAAATTCACTCAAAAAAAAGATTTTGAGAAACAGGTGAGAATTTGGAAAATGTACTTCTATGTTGATTTTGCTTTATAGAGTTTACCAGATGAGTTAAGTTTCTGTGTGAGAAAGAATCAATCCTGAAAATGCTCAGTGCTTGCACAATGCCCTTAGGCAATCAACAATAACTTTTGAAGATTCAAGTTCTTGGAATACAGTCATCCTACAAATTTCTATATCCAACTGTTTCTAAAATACATATTTTCCTGAGTAATGAGCACAGGTAAAGCTTTTTTCATGTTAGCGTGCGCCAGTGTCTTACCATGTTAATTTATTTTTTCTAGACAGAATTTACAGTTTGAAAAAAATTTTCTAGTTAGGGGCACAGTATTCCATTCCACTCCATTCCATTCCACTCCAGTTTTTCACCAAACACAAGCCTTGCTGAAAGGGTTCAGATTGTTTTATAAGCAGAACCCTCTTGAGGTTGTACACAACTTCAGAAATTCGGGTAGAAAAAATTATATGTGATTATTTCTTTACCTACCTTTATTTGTTTGGGATTTTTTTTCTCCTCTCTGCCCTTCAAAAAAAAAAACCATCCCATACGTATCACAGTTCCTAAGAACTCAGTGCAAAGGCTAAGGAAGAAAACAAATTTCTAAAAAGGTAGTGTTATCCCTAAGCAGTAATTACATTGGTTATAAAAGTAGTAGCTAAATATTACCTAATATTATACTTGTAGCTATATGACATAAAATTAGTAGCTATTTTATATACATTGAAGGAAGTAGACAATGTTATGTAACATGCAGACTAGGAAGAAATTCCAGGTGAAACCCACAGTACTAAATACTTAATTTTGCATTTACTGGCATGGGTTGGTTATTTCTTAGCTACTGTTTTTTCCAGCAACAGCAATTCTAATTATAAAGACATGCCATCACAAAGTCCATTGCTAGGAAGCTGAACCCCACAGTTCATTGGACCCCCTAGGATGAGCTGGCATTTCCTCCTGAGCCTTCTCCACAGACTGTCTTTTCTCTGTTAATCCATATTGCACCTTCCATTTCAACTTTGCAGTGGCCTAATTTGTACAAATATTTTATATTACCTAGAAAGCTTTTTTCTCTCAGCTATCTCATCACTACTCTGATGGTTCATTGAATCTTCATTTTAGTTATGCCATGCTAACTTGACTGGCCCTATAGCTTATTATAAAATACTCTATAATATTATATAATACCCATAATACTCTACTGGTTTAATTGGAGTTCGGGCCTCAGACTGGTTTTTTGAGGAATAAGGTACAAGTTGACCAAATACTAAGACAAAATCAGACAAATTCTTGATCCTGTGCAATTTTCTTGACCTGGTGCAATATTTAACCTAAATGTCTTAAGAGATCCTCTTGGTCCAGCCTTGTATATGAGACAGATATAGTCTGAGTAAAATCTGTGTTCACTCCCTAAATTTTCAGATGATGTCGAGCAAATTTTTGCAAAAGGCTATAGAGTGTTTTATCTGAACTAGTTAAGACTTGAGTCTTGCCAGTTCTCTATTTATCATGAGGACTTTTTGTTCTTGATAGTCACAAGTATAACTGTTCCAGTCTTTTCAGTTGCTGCTGGGTTTGCTTCTTGCTATTTCAGACAGCTGTGGTGAGAAGATCATCCAACCCAGAGTAGTTTCCAAAACCCTAGTCTGAGGTGGTTTGGTGGAATGTTATGTCTGTGGACACTTGAATATGGCCCATCTAACCCAAATTATAGTTATGTTAAACCTGGTAGAAAGTAGTGGAACAAAATTTAGGGGTTTATGTGGTTTCATGTGAGCTGTGAAATCCTACTCATGAGGCCTGCAAAGAATGAACAAGTCTCCAGGGATATTTAAAGCTTTAAAAGCTTATTGTCCTAAGGAAGAGCCATCTTCACAAATTTTCTATTCTCAAAAAGGGCTTTGGTTGAAAAAGAGCTTTGGCAAATATGCGCCTCCTGAGCAGTCGGCTCTAAATGGTATTTTGGGATTACTGCTTCTGCTCTGGAGGTCTGAGGAGAGACTTTAGGATTGCCATACTTGGTGCTGAAACATAAAACCAGATGTCTACTATTTAACGGTGTGTCTGTTCAGTACATCTTTCATTGCGTAATCAGATTTGCCTCCTGTCTGAAGGTATTTGGTTAAGAAATCAAGAAAGGTAGAAAATAAAATAAAACTCAGTTCTCTAGTCATTATGACCTGCACACAAACTACAGTAGCTATTTTGAGGAGCAAAGTCAGATAATGCCCAAAAATATTTTAATTTTTATGGCTTCTGAAGTAATAGGAACATGCTGTGACTCTGGGGCATATTAACAAACTAAAATCCTTATTTGGATGAACCTCTTTAATACTAACTCAAGTATGATGCAAATTTTATAAGAAAATAAAGCATTTTAATTTTTAATGCTGTCAAATATCTTGGTAATGTTTGGAAAAGACAGAATTTCAGCTCTGTTCTGGAATATTTTTGCAAAATTACCTACCATCCATGCCTGGTTATGCAGATTGCAAAATTTTTAGATGGCATATGCCCTGACAGGCCCCCTCAGAGGTTCATCAAGTATTTTAGTATGGAGATGAACTGTAAAATGTACAGTTTTCAGACTGTTATTTCCTGGTTGGAATGTGTGGTGAATTAGCAGAGGAACACTGCATAAGAAGCCTTTGCCAATTTTGCAAGGTGCTAATATTGCTGCCATGTTTAACTACCAATATCAGATCGTCCTCCTACATAGCATGGAAATTGCAGACTATCAGATGCATGCAGTAGGAGGTTGACAGTGAAATCCTGTACAATGCAGAATAGATGTTAAAAAAGTCAATAAACAGCTGATGACACACTATGGGAAAATTAACGGGCGAGGAAGAAAGGTGGTGGAATGTTCTGTTATTTAGTTTAAAATAAAATTTTTGAGGGGAAAAAACCCCCATGTCTTCTTTTCATATTTGGTTTTTAGAACAGATCTTACAGGAAAAAAAACATCTTCATACAGAGCTATGAATGTGTTAAGAAACAAATATTTTTAAACTATCCTTCTACAAAATACTTAACAAAGCACATGATTTTCTTTTTCAAGGCAGAAGACTGTCTTTTCCATGGAGTAATAGTAACAGAAATAGTTTCTAGTTCTTTTCATAGCTTCATTCCTGTCTTTGGAAATGAGTGTTACCCATAAGACAGGGAAGGGAAACCTTCTTTGATTGGTCTACTCTGCAAGACTGCTAATGCACCTGTCCATGGCTTTCTGTTGCACAAAAGCTTGAAAAACTTGGACATTTGTTTTACTACCATGAAGATCCGTGGCTCTGAAAGCAAATGGTGCTTTCAGATGCAGTTTACAGAGCGTGATTCTGCTGGTGTTACCCAGGCACATGGGGCCAAGGGAGGAGCAGCTCTGAGTCCAGCAAGTTCAACTAGAGCAGCATTTCTAAGCCCCAGCAGGGGAAGTTGAGAATAGACTTTTGTCCTATGGCCTTGTATCATGCCAACATCAGCATCCAAAAAGCATAATTAAGAGGTGATTGGTTCTTTTTAACTATTGCTGGAAATGGCTGAAGGGATGGTGATGAAAAAATCCCAGAGCTACAGCAGCAAAGCATGTTTTGTTAATCATTTTTTAAGCACTACTTTCCAAGCAGGTAAGCACATTAATAACTTGCAAACAGTAACGTGTGTGTTCCCTACAGCATTTCTTCCACTAGTGTGGAACTCATATTGTGATTGGAAAAAAAAATTTCTTTGCTTATAAAGCTTAATGTTGATCATTGCAGGGTAAAATTGCACAGAAGAATGAGAAAGAGCTGCATAATCATGTACTTCTAGGACTTTCACTTGTCTTAATTCACAGCCACTTTTGAAACATAAAGCTAACTTTTAGTCTGTGTCTCTGTTCATGTGAATTCATTTCATACCTTGAATTTTTTTCTAGTTACAGACATATAATATTCCACTTTGCTGAAATAGATCTAGCACTTAACGGATTTCTTTTATATCATTGTGTAGTTAGTTCTGTTAGTTTACATTTGTCATAAAGAATGGAAAAAAGAGATATAGTGGTAGTGGATATGGGAAGAAGCGATAATCCAAGGAATAAACATGGCTTCTCCTGTTGCTTCATCCGAGTTACTTCCCTGATTGTCTTCCTTTATTTTTTTTTACTCTTTTCAGTTCCACTCAGTCATGATAGACCACAGATATGGTAGCATAAGTAAAGCTAATATAACTACTGTGTTAGACTGGGTGTGCACTTGCACTTGGTATAGTAATTTCCTAGTTCTTTTTTTTTTCCCATTATACACTTAATAGCACAGAAGAGAAGATAATATATTGGTTTGTAAGAGAAACAGCAGTCAAAAATAAAATAATCTTTGTCTTTTTCCTTGCTTCTTTTTATGCTCGATTGTGACAGTCTGGGCTCTCTCTATGACAAAACTTCATTTAAAAGGTGCTAACCTAATCATGTTAAATTTGCTTCCCTTGATGTTGTAAGGCTCAGTTCTGGTCTCAAAACACAAGCAACTCATGAGTATCTTTGGAGATTCCTTGTAGTGTCCCTCCTGGTCTCTCTGCCAGTCCAGAAGGACAGAGCCCGTCTTGTCTGAAATCTGTCTACAGATCAGAGATGCTAGAACATTTCAGGTAGCAGGCAACTAAACTGTGCTCAGAAGCACTTTATTGAGTCATACTCAAGTCAATAGTATGGATGAATTTGTTGTTCATGCATTTATGTTTTCAGATTTTGCTATTTACTTGTGTGGGTGAAATCTTGATAGGTTAGTGCAGTAGCTTTTCCGTCCTCATATTGCTTCTGCAGAAGGCAAACATTTGTATTCTGTTACTCTTAAATTGCAGAAATATTACATAGCAATTAGCACTGTGAGGATAATTGCCTCTTATGGGTACATTATGCCTCCGTTGTTTACTGCTAAGTGAAATGTGGAACGTTAATATCAAATTAGGCAATAATGAAGGCGAGAGCTTGACAGAAGGGAACCTGTTCCTTGCTTGTGGGTTCTGAGTGAGGAACTGTCTTTGTGTATGAGGAGTGTGAGTCTGCTAAGTCTGTAGATCTTGTCAAAAAAACCTTCTACTGTGGTAAATATGCACCATTCCCCGTGACTGCTCAGCATTTATGTTGCATCCCGGTAATATGTTGCTATAAATCCCGAGAAAAATTGTCAATTACCAATATCCACTTGCATGCTCTGGTAGCCAGCGTGAGCCTTGAAGAAAAAGACTTTGCTCCTCTCTGTCCTTCACATTTCATTTCTAAAACTGTTGTGCAGTTTCATCTGCAAAACTCATTCTGATAAGCTCACTGAGCTGCTGAAATTGTCTCCTTTCAATAAATCTGCAATTACCATGTTATTTAGAGCATCCACTGCGGACTAAATCACAGTATGAAAGGGCATAAACTGTGTGTGTAATCATGAGTACAATGTGTACAGTTCTTTCTACACTGACCCTAATCAATGCTTTGCAAGAATGCCCTATACAACATTCACTACATGTAATGGGCAAAATAACATGGGGTTATTCACAAATTCTGCTACCATTTTCCTTACTTCGTTCTTAACGGTAAAGAGAAAGTCAACCAGTTTCTTAAAGCTTCTTCTGAAACATCCTAAAATAAGACCTCACCTTTTCCACCCTGCTCTCCAAAGAAACTTCTGGAGTATGAATTTCTGTGAAATGTAAAAACATGCAGTGGAGCAGTGAAAGACAAATTTTGTTTCTGTGTCTTTGACTTTTGGTGAAAGGTGGGAGAAATGCATTTAGATTTTTTTTAACTTTTAAATGTTTAAGTGTTTAAATGTTTTAAATGTGAAAAGGGAAATGGAGGAATGTAGCCTACACACAGACTGCAGAGGACAGGTTTTGGTATGGAGTGTTGTCCCTTTGAGGTCTGTGCTATTTGTCCTATTGCCTTGTGTTTGTCTGACATTATGGTGTGTACAAGAGCTCTGCATAAATAATGAAGCGAATTTTTTTTTTTAAATGCATTAAAGAATCCCATCCACCACACTAAGGACTTTTTATTCCAAAAACATTAATATGGAAGAAATATTTTTTAAACTGTATTCTGTATAATGCTAAATATTTTAATGGATTATTCATAATGAAAGGCTAGTGATTTACCAGAGATATGTAGAGATTTGATTAATTATATAACTTGAACCCTTTTATAATATATGGTAATTATAATTTGTGCTAGATTAGACCCTACTGGTAGAATATTGTCTGCTTTGTTGATCATTTAGTGTTATAACATTACTATTTTTAACATATTAAAAGCGTTCTGTGGGTTTTTAATAGACTGCTCTTGGAAACTACATTAATATAGTATCTAAAGCATCTTTTCCCTGTCAAAAAATTATTTTTCCCCCCTTAAAGACTTCTATCTCTTGGGCTGCCTTGTTGGTTTTCTGATAAAATTCTGTTTATACACTAGTCCATTATCTTCTCTGGGAAACCAGCGTTGCATTTTAAACCAATCAAGTGAGCCGACTGGATTTGGCAGCACACACGTGTGGAGAGCTTGAGAGCAATGATACAATTGATTCCTTGTGTTTAACTTCATTATCATCCACTTTTTGGTAGATGGCTATTCAGGAGATGAGTAGTGGGTCAAGACTTTAATAAAATCAAGAGCTAACTATTAAGTGTATGACAGGTCACTGTGGTGATTTTTAATACCCAGTCTTGAATGAGACAATACTACTGTTATTCTAATGAAATGTAAGTAGGGATGTACAAGTTAAATAATTCAGTAAAGCAACATTTTAAAAGTAGGCAGTATTGGAAAAACGTTGCTTGGTTTTTTATTTCTTTTTATTTGTCATACACCATTAAATGTGCTTTCCTCCAGGCTAAATGAGACATCTGCTACTTTGGCCTACTTATCAAAAGAAATGAAACTTCTATTGGCATGACATCATTACATTTAAGCTTCTTTAGGAGAGGAAGAAGATATAACTGGATGAAGCTAGGATGCCATTTAATATCTAGGTGAACTACCTCCTGTTAGCAGAGAGAAGTGTTAATTTGTAAATGAACACTCAAGTTCAAGCATTTCTGTGTGCATTCTCCTGCACTCGCAGGCAAGCCCCCAGAGAGGGGGCTTATATCCCACATTTTAACATCAGAGCGGCCACCAGCTGCTGCTTTGGGAAGAGGAGAGATTAGCCAGTTAACAAGAAGTTAAAAATGTTGATGTACACAGGTTTTAGAATTCAGGATTTCTTGACATCAGAGTTGGATTTTAAGTTTCCTGAAGCTATTGTTTTAAATTACTGGCAGATTAAAAAACAATGTGTAGTACACAGGCTATTGTCATCACTGTGATTGCAATCAAATGCAAGATGGTTTAGGGGTTTTTTTGTGAGGTCTTTTTAATGCCAAAATTAAATCTTGATTTCTGGATAGAATTCTGAAGCTACAGTCACAAAATATAGAAGAGATTGCTGCATTCCACCTGTTAGCCTGGAGCTCTCAGTTTTCTCTATTCATCACATACTGCTGTCTCAAAGGAGTCAGTAACATTTTCTTTCTAATGCTGATGTCAGGTATTGCCAGTAGGGAAGCTAAACTTTCCTCTGTCTAGGTTTCTGGAAGTTTTAGATATTTAGTCCATATGTAGCACTGGCTTTCAAAAGGCAAGCTTGGGAGGGAACAGTTAGTGGCAAACTTCTGCCTGGAAAGAAAGCAGCTCTCTCTGTTCTCTTTTTTAATTTCTTGTGTTCTTTACTAAGGAATTGTATTCAAGCAAACAGTGTCAAATTGAGTTTCCTAGAGGCTTGCCCAAAGCAAACCACATTAGTAATTGAGAACTATGTTTCTGAATAATGGTGCAGTAATAATATTTGAATATTTCTTAGTAAAATCTGTGACCAAAACAAAAGCCAAACCAAACCCCAAATAAATAGTTTAATATAATTTTCCATTTCTCTGTGTCCCCATGGTTTGCTTTTCATAGGGTCCTAGAATGGAAAGAATTTCAAGAGGCCTTCTCTTCCTTCCCTGAAAATATATTATAAGGCATGTCAGCTATATTTCTGTTCTTTGTGACATCTTTTTGACCACCTTTCCGAAAGTTCCTGAGGAAATTAGATTTTGTAATTTCTTCATCCTGCCCATTGCAGCAGTTCATGCAATTACAAGTTTTTCTAATCCCTAAACTCCGTCTTCTGTGCTGCAATGCAAATCTAATTTTTCAGGTATAGACACAAAGAAAAGGTTATCCACTACCTGAATATGGCCTTCTGTTTGAGTCCTATGTAGTCCCAACAGTGCTACCTTTTTCACATATGATACTGCTAAATAAAAAAAAAATTGTGCAATTAATTAAAATTAAATTAAAATTAATTTAATTAAATAAAATTAAAATTAAATTTAAAATTAAAGATTAAAAAAAGTTTGTGCAATTCATTGTTCCTGCCTCATGGCAGCATCTCACAATTCTAATTAAGGAATAGTGTCATGATGGTTGATGGTAGGGTGGGATTGTTGCTCTCCTTTTTTCCCAGAATTTTTGGCCGAGGTCTTCTCAGCTTTGCTGTTGCACACACCATTAGTGATAAATTTTAATAGCTACAGATCCTAGATAGATGCCTTTCAGCTACACTTTGGCAGGGTACCACATCACTACATTTTCATGCAGTTTTCCAATGGGATTTTTCTTTGAGTCCACAATGTAGCATCTTGATTTAGGTTAATCTTACTTAGCTTCTTTGAGTTAAAGAAAACTTAAAGTTGTCTTAGGGGCCTTAATAAAGACAAAACATATGTGTCCACTACTCTGCTTCCAAACTTGAGGCCTGTTGCCTTGTCAAAGAAATAAAATGTTTTTAATTTTCTGTGTGATGTGTTTTTAGCAAGTCTTTTTTTGTCTCCTGCTAATTTGGCAGGGGTGAGGAGGAGTTCTGTTTCTTGCACGTAGTCTAGTTAGTTGTTCTAGAGGCCTTTAATTCTTCATGTGTCTTCCTTTAGGGTTTTAGAAATAGCCTTGGGAAAAAAGCATACAGCATTTTTTTGCTTTTTTTAAGATCTTACATGCAAGTTTTCCACATAGTCAGTTTTCAAGTAAACAGGGTGACCAACAGGCCTAGGTTTGAAAATACCCAGCGTAGATCCAACTACCCTTCAGCGTGCCTGTTCCTTCCCTACGTCAGGCTAAGATGTGGACTCCTCACATGGGCATTTCTGACAAACAGTAGGTTCTAGTTGATTTTTGTAGTGGATACTTGTACAAAAGGAGCATTGCATACTGAGTTGTCGTGATGTCCATTCTGGATGCTTTTCCTTTTTTGTTCAATACCAAACCTCTTTTCTCTTTGATACTCTGTTTACCATAGTTTGTATGGCAGTTGCACAGTTCTGCTGCACCCCACTGCTTTCTGTCTTTGCAGGCACCAACTTTGTCATATGTTTCCTTCTCATCTCCAGGGGTTGAAAGTACAGAGGATGGTTCTCTAAACTTGGATAAGTCTTTAACCATTATCATCTTTGCTCTATAGAAGATAACATCTGCTTGTCAAGATTTAACAGCCTACGAGAATTTTGTAGGTTATAAACAAAAAAGCCTTCCAGTCTCTGTACAGAGAAACTTGCAGCAGATTGCATCTTGTTATATATGTATCTATTAATCTGTGGTCTCTTGGGACTTAATATGCACAATCCAAGTAGAAGTTTTTCTATGAGTTCCCCTCATCATCCTTTCCCACGCATCCTTTCTGTGTTAGGCTATTGATTCTCTGCATTATTCAAAAGTGAAATGTCACTCTGACCAACCAGAGTACGTTACCAGAAGAGCAGAATAAACCAGAGCATAATGTTTTTACAGTCTGCAAAATTTTTATTATGCACTGTAAATTGAAGGACTAGTGACCTGCCTCTCTGGTTTTAGACACAACTCTGTCAGTCACAATGAACACTGTACATTTTTCTCTCCCTGAAATGGGTATCAACATCAGCAATGTAAATTACTTGCATATGTTTTGAAAAATTTACATAGATTTTTTCCCCTAGAAACCTATGTAGTTACTTTTTTGTTGTTGTTGTTGTTGTTAATTGCTGTTTCAGCACGTAAATCTCATCTATCACCTCTTGATTTCCCAAAATTTTTCAGTCTGTCTGTATAAAGGTGCTTCCAGATATTGTAGAGCTAGATATAAATGAATAGCCAGGATTTAGCATTTTTTCTTACAGTCATTTTGTCTCTCTCACATTTGTCAGTCATAGTATGTGGTTAATGAATGAAGAGTTATTTTATTTACAGCATGAGCTGTGTTGTATCACTGTATAGGATTTCCATTCCTGGCTGTGTCATCATCAGTACAGCTAAAAACAACACAATTTTGCTAAGTAAATCCCACGGGTTTACTTTGGATTGAAATTTTCATTGTAAAAGTAGTTCTTTTGAGTTAGTAAGAGGAAGGAAGAGAGGAGACAGAGAGTGAGGCTTCTGGGACCATACAGATTCATCGAATAACTAAAGTTGGAAAAGACCCTTTGAGATCATTGAGTCCATTAATGCAGCACTGCCAAATCCACCACTAAACCATGTCCCCAGGTGCCACATCTGCATGTCTTCTAAATACCTCCAGGAATGGTAACTCCATCCCTTTCCTGAGCAGCCTTTTCCAGTGCTTGACAACATTTTCCATGAAGAATTTTTTTCCTTATATCTGATCTTAACCTATTACTCCTGAAAACATTGAAATTAATGGATAAACCAGAACTGTGTGCTCAAGCCTTAGGTCACTACGTATTAAATGCTTGTGCATTATTTTGAATGAAAGCGTTGTTCAGATATAATGCTGTTTTATAACCTGGCTATACCTACCCAGGTTTTAAGGCATAAACCCTTCTTTGTGTAATTTTAGGGTTTTTCAAAACATCCAAAACATACCACAAAAATCATAGAAACTCTTCATTTTGTGAGATCTATGTAGTTATCAAATAATTAATGACAATGGATCTGATTGTTTTTAATCACATACAATATTGATATGAAAGGTTTAAGAACCCTCATGTGGAGTGAAAACATTAAATGAAAATATGTGCTTAACAAAAAAAATAAAATTTATTGAAAAATCTTTAAAATTTACTGCTTTTTTTAAGACTTGATTGCCTCAGGTCTGCTATATCAGTGTAGGACAAGAACCTCCACTCCTCCATCTTCTTACTTTACAGCTAGTAAAGTGAACAGTCTGCAAGCACCTTGCAGATACCCTGGGCAATATGCTTGGGTTGGCTTTGTAACATTGTAATTTGTCTTTTGTTGAAAGGATAGATTTATTTCGTTTGTACTCAGCTGGCCAGTTCTGCCCCCGGATGTATACATTGGGTATCAGGCTGCCCGACCAAAAATGACAGAGTGTGTTTTACTGTGGGCAATGTTTTACTATAATGCAAGATTGGAATGTTAGCCTGTGGTCACAAGGTGAGCCATTTGCCATCTAATGAAGTTGTTTTTGTTTTGGATGCAAGTGAAGCAGGTACTTTTTAGAAAGTAGAGTCAATTTGTAAAAGGAAAGGAAAGCTTAAAAATGACCAGCTCCACTTTGCCCTGTGCCTCAAGCCATGAATGTTTGATTTATACAAAGGACTTTGGCTCTTCTTCCACCTCAGATATTGCATTATATGAGTTACATTTTCTATTTCCTCAACATTATTGTAAAAATACTTTATTTAGAAAAATGAGCTCAAAGTGAAATGCAGTGACCATTCACATCATAATGAATGTACAGATTGTGCTATCCATATACTTCTCTGATTGGAATAATTGCTAAGTAAAGATGGTAATTAAGTTCTTTTTTCTTTCCTTTATCTTTTAATTTTTCATGGTTCTTCTGTATACAAAACTTTTTTCTCCTCTGGAATGTTGCAGGCAGCTTCCATTCCTTAAACTTCAGCCTTGTCTTTGCTGCTGTTTAAGTTCTGCTCAACAGCAAGGATGCTCTCCCCTCTAAGTGCTGAAAGCAGTGTAAGGAGCTGCCCCTCCCTCCCCAGCACTTGGGAATCTCTCCTCCTGCCATTGCAGCTTTGCTGGCCAGTTGTGCCTGGACTGCCAAGGACTGGCTGTGATCTGCAGTGACTTAGGACAGTTCTGTAGACCAGCTGTCACACAAAGAGCTCAGTTTTTTTCACCAGACATCTTATTAATAAAATCTCATATGAGATCACAGCCATAAACTTGATAGGAGTCAAGAACAGTAGTCCTGTATTTTGTGAAATCATGCTTTTGCTAAAAAGAATGTTTTGCTGTTCTGATCTAAGTCCTGATAATACTCACTCCTTGTTCCAGTTTGCACCTTCATGCAGTGTGTGATTTTTCTCTACTTTCTTTCCATAAGTTCTGTAATGACGCGCTGCTCTTTAAACTAAAAAACCATTTATGAACTATTTTGCCCATCTTCAAGAAAGCCAATGATACTAAATTTTTAAATACACCTTTTTTATATTACTTAATATTTGGGTTCAGGATAAAAATTAATGTACTGACATGGCTTTACCTAAATTTTGGATATGTGGATGTATTTTAAAGTGAAACAGCAATCATTAATGTTACCATATGGACTGCCAGACCTAAATGCATATAAAAATATATTTACACAGGAGTGAGATATCTGCAGATAGCTGCTAAATTTCTCTCTTGGTGGACAAGCAGCTACATCAAAACCTTAATGTAATATCTAAGGCATACACAAGAGAACCACAAGAGAGCTGAAATGGATACCAGCTTGTGCAATGGATATTGCTTGTGCAATTCTGCAGCTTTATTGAGAAAAAATAAAATTTTATAATTCTTGCAATTAAATAAAGGAATTCGGTATTTTTAGTGTAGTCTGTGATACTGTCAGGCATTTTTGTCCCTGTTACATTTTCATGATGGCTTCTGTATGTGGAGTGATCTTTATAATGATTACTGGGTGTTACATGGGGAGCTCTCTATTAGTCAGTGGTTTTGGTAGATTGCCTTCAGAATTTTTCAGATGCTCTTCTTCATTCTTCCTTAAAATAAATGGAGAAAGTTTAAACCAACTATTAGGAATTTTATTTCAGGATATTCCAGACAGTGCCTTAGGCAAAAATAATATACTTTGTGTATATACAGAACAGCTGTCCTGCACATATTTCTTTTGTCTCCATAGTATTGCTATATTCATTTTGTTGTCCATATGTTTCTCTCTTGACTTAAGAGATAGTTTTCCTGATCATTATGTAGAACTATTTCTGTTTTTAAAAATTGAAATAAGTTGCAAATTCTTTTGACTCTAATGGGTTTATTTGTTTGAATTTTAAATAGCTTTTCAGTTGCACTGAGAGCAAAATTGTTTCAACAACATGCAGTCATATGACTGTCGTATGACCTGCTGAACATATGGTAAAAAATAATGTGGTTATAGTTACAAGCATTAGACTTTACCTTTATTAAGAGATTCTAGCAACATCATAAACAACAGGCTTGAATCTTGAGTCATTTGTTCATGTTCATTTGGTTGAGTCATTTGTTCATGCCTTTGAAAACTATAGATGGAATTATTGCCTTATTTTATGTGAATTCATGGGGATAAGTTTGTATGGACCATGATTAATGCCTGTAAAGCTGCCAGAAGTCTCCTAGGGTTTGTACTGCTGGTTGTACCTAACTTCTCCAATGTGTTTTTAATCTTGTTACTGCAAATTTATCTAAAGAAAATTTGGATAAGTGATTTGGCATAAACTTGTAAAAATGCATGCTTTAAACTTCCCTGTGCTAGAAAGGAAAATCACCATAATAACAAGTTCAGATTTTAAGCTTTCTGTTCATGATTTTAAAGCCCTCTTAAAATATATAAGTTGACACTGCACAGCATGTATAAACACTACCTGTTTTTGTCTTTCACCTACAGCATTGATATATAGTGCTTCCCTCCAGTGACAGGTGACATTCTGAGCCAAAGCCTGATTCAAATAATCAATTTTTATCTTTATTCAGTTGCTTTTTCATATGCCCTGGATCTGCTAAGGTAAACAGTCAACTAGTACCAAGAGGAGACTTTCTGATGAGACATTTGGCACTTCTGCTTCTTATCAGGGAGTCTGGTTAACTTAAAGATTTCACTAAACATCTCTGCATGCTGTAGGAATCACCAAAGGTTTCCAGCATCCTTGAGGTCCCTCATTATCCAATTATATTTCTGTCTGCTGTAGGTCCCCCACACTTACTGTAGGCAGCTGAGAATAGCTGAAGCTTCTCTTCAGTCTCCACTTCCTGCTGCATTTTGCCAAGGGCAGTGGGGAGAAATGAAGAAAACAAAAACTGTATTTTCCTGTTTGTGTCAGCCAGCAGCTTTTACCGCACCTGTCACTCAGAAAGCAAGACAGCAGGGATGGAAGTTCTTGGAATGCCTCTAAAGCATAGGACATGTCATAATATTGGGTGTATGCATAGGGATGCATGATAATGCTATGGTGAGCATCTCTCCCAGGGTATTTGCATGCTCAAACACATTCCTAAATGGGAAGGATGATAAGATATCATCCTGAATATTGATAGGAGGTTAAACTTAAATGCTCCAATCTCTTGGTGTTAGTGGAAGTGTGGTATTTTGACTTCAGGTCACAATTTGGTATTTGATGGGAAACTTGACACTTGTCTGTGTTAACTGCTTTCACCTACCAGGAGTATGTCATCCACACTCCTGTCCAACTAAGGCAAAACTTAAAGCCTTTGCTAACTTTGCTAACATTGCTTTCACTAATGGGCCTCAGATATGTCTGGGAGATTTTCAGGTCTCCTTGCTGTAGGTGGGATCCCCCATACAGGTGTCCTGTGCCCACATGATCCTGTGAGGAATTGTTGTTCTGCAGCATGCTGGAAAGGGCAGAGCATACATGTCTTCTGAACTTGCAGATCTTTCTTCAGTGCATTGAGAAGTTTTGCTATGACAGCCACATGTCATGGCTGTGCAGTGGCTGAATTCACTCATGAATTCAGGGAGAAAACTACACTTGGGCTTGCAGAAACACTTTTCTTCTCTTATTTTAGCTCAAAACTGAAAGCAGATTTTCTCCAGGGATAGTCTTGCCATATTGAACAACTGTAACACTTCCAAGAATTTATCTTTTTTGTTATTGGCAGAAGCCAGTGTTGGAAGTTTCAGATCAGTGACTTAAATCAAGAATGCTTTTATACCATGCTAAACATTATTATAAAAATTAGCACTGAAGTGGTTCCTTGCTGTTGCCTGCTGAGTTTTTTCTTCTGTCATAAGCAAGGACTGAAGTATGAGTGACCAGTCCCTCAAACCCCTGTTTACCTGTATCTGTATTCTTCATGGTAGTATTAGATGTTCAGTTCAGTGAAAGGGCTGAAGTGAATCTACATACTTCTGAGCTGTCCTGTGAGCACCCTCTGCTTTACCTAGTAAAATAATGAATTTTTTATTGTTTTGGTGGTATGGTATTTTCCCATTTAGGAACAATCTTGTATTAGAATACTTGCAAATATGAATTGAGGTAGTGAAATCTTCATTTAAATAAAGGGAAGGAAAAATTATAGTCAAAATATTCTTAGTCATCCAACAGTAATTTGCTTTAAGGGTTCTTGAAAGTTCTGTCCATGGAAACTCCTGTTTAATTTAATTCTTAATTAAAATCATTACTCTGTGGCATATCTAACTAATTGTTTAGCAAGAGTAAAAAATGTCTGTGTCTTAATAATTTTCCAGACATAACGAGCTGTAGCTATTGGAAGAAAGATGTTCTTTCTTGGGTAGTTCCTTTTCATATGTCTTGAGTAGTCTTTTGTAATTTTAAAAAATAATATTGTTTTAATTACTATGGTTACATGCTGCTAGTGCTGATAGAATTTAAAATGATTGCTTTCTGCTCCAATACTTAATGCAGTGTGAATTCATCAAAAATCAAACACACAAAAAAATTTTGTAGTGCAAAATTTATTGTTTATTCTAGGCTGCTATCTGTGGAGGCCTTGATACTGTGTTCTTCACTCAGGGAACACTCACTGTACCTGAATGCAAATGAAAATACTCAGAATACCAAACTAATCTGTGGTGGGCTGAGCTTGGCTGGCTCTGGCTTCTCAACATGTTGCTATCCCAATGTCCTTCCTCAACAGAATGAGGGACAAAATAAGATGGAGAAGGTCATGCATCAAGATAAAGAGAAGTAGATCTCTTGCCATTCACCATCAAATGCAAAACACACTCAACTTGGGAAGAATGAATATGATTTTTAGTGATTTGAAATAGACTTGAGTAGTGAGAAAGAGAGACAAATGGGAACAGTGAGCTTATCCATCCTCAGAGCCATGTCCTGCTGTGTGTTGGCTGGAGCCAGCTGGAGCATGGCATCTCCTCCCAGAGGCTGCCCTAGAGACCCTCTGCCAGCACCTGGGCAGCTGCACCCAGGACACCGTCCTAACTCACCTGTTCCGTGGTTTAGGAAAGATTCTCTCCAGTTTAGTGCTCCCACCAAGACTTTCAAAAACCAGACCCACCTGCTCCTTCACCTTCCTACTCCAGGGATTTGAGAATTGGAGGCATGAAAGATGAAAATCACGCAGTTGTATGGGTTGGTAAGTGTGTTCAGCATCTGAATAGCTGGAGATACCCTGATCTTCATGTTGCTTTTCTTTCAGCTTTCAGAGAATACTGGAAAAGTAACAGTATTTCCTTCCAGTGTAACACCAGTGAAGCTGCTGAACAGTCTAGAGCACATATCTTAGGAGGAGCTGCTGAGGAAACTGAGATAATTAATAGCTCTTTAATTCTGGAAAATTATTAAGACACAGACATTTTTAGCCTGGAGAAGAAGATGCTCACTGGGGATGCTTTACCTCTTTACACTTGTTACAAAACAAGGTTTTAGGGAGGGGATTTCAGTCCCTTCTTTCAGGTAACAAGTGACTGGACAAGGGGTAATGGCCTCACGTTGCTCCAGAGGAGGTTTATATTGGGTATCACGAAAAAAAAAATTGAGAAAGGATTATCAAACCCTGGAAAGGGCTGCTCAGGGAAGTTATGGAGTTACCATCCCCAGAGGTATTTAGAAGACATGCAGATGTAGCACTTGAGGATGATGTTTAGTGATGGGCTTGGTAGTGTGCTGATTAATGGTTGGACTCAGTGATCTTAAAGGTCTTTTCCAAAGTCAACATTTCTATGATTCTGTTTTATGATTCTATAAATATCAAAGTACTTTGCAAACAGAGGATTTAGTTATTTAGAGTGGAGTTATTGAATGGGATTTCTGTGATCTTACAGTGATAAGTACCTAAGTCAGAAATTGAGCTGAGGTTTCAAATTCTCCAGGATAGGGATCCTTCCACTAAAACTTACCTCTGTGGATAATACAGATCCGCACAGACTTTAGGTGATGGATTGGATCTGGCAAACAAGCTTTTCAGGACTTGGAGTCCCTGTCATTTTATCTTTCTGTGACTTTTTTTCCATTTTGTCTGTGTGGTTTATCTTTGAGATCCAGTCAGGAGAACCTCATGGGAGTGTTTCCATCTACTCTGCACTGGTGCTGCGTGACCTTGAGTGCTGTGTGCAGTTTTGGGCACCACAGTGCAGGAAAGATACTGAGCTATTAGAGAGTGTCCAAAGGAGGACACTGAAGGGGAAGCCATAAGGGGAACACCTGGGGTCTCTCTTCCACCTGGAGGAGACTGAGGGGAGATGTCATTGAAGTTACAACTTCCTTGTGAGAGGAAGAGGAGGGGCAGGCACTGATCACTGCTCTTTGCTGACCAGTGACAGGACCCAAGGAAATGGCATGAAGTTGTGCCAGGGGAGGTTTCGGTTGGATATCAGGAAAAATTTCTTCACTGAGTCAGTAGTTGGGCACTGGAACAGGCTCCCCAGGGAAGTGGTCACAGCACCAAGCCAGACAGTTCAAGAAGCATTTGGACAGTGCTCTCAGGCACAAGGTGTGACTCTTGGGGTATTGTCTGCAGGGCCAGGAATTGGACTAGATTATCCTTGTGGGTCCCTTCCAACTCTATGATTCTATGACTTAGTACAGCAAGATCAATTAATATTTATAATTCCTTATTAATGGCTACTTTCTGTTTTTGTAGATTACCTATTGAAAATGGAGTTCTGAATATCACAATCCTTATTACAAGTCAATGAAATTATTTGTTCCTACAGAAACAGTTTAAAATGCAGTTATTCTACTGGCAGGATTAAGGAAACATATACCAGATGCTCAGTTATCAAGAAATTTCTAGTTTAAGTTGGTTTTACATTATAGGAATATTTCTAGATTTTATGTGCATATATATGCTAAACCCAGTAAACCATTTTTATTTGCATGTGGATTACTGACAAAAAAATAAGCATCATCATAATTCAAGATTATAGTAGACGACCCATGGACCATTCTGCAAATTCAAAGGCAGCAGCTCTTCTATTGTCGCCTTCTCATTTGGTTCAATTATGAGTTACAATAAAAGCTTAAATTTTCTATCATGCAAATGCAAATTTTGATACTTAAAATACATGGTTTATATCTTTCTGAATATTTCCTATTTTCTAAAACTGCTTTAAAACTTTATTTTCATTTTTAAATAAGGACATCTCTGTGGCTATTCATTGACCTAAAACTCCAGGAACTGCTGCTGGTTTTGAGATACTGTAGGTGCTCGTTGCTTTCTATAGGTTTGGATTTTATGTTTTTTTTACTTCCTCTTTACTCTCTTCCCAGTTTTATTAGGAGAAGCATGCTGAAAGATTAAAACTTCCCAAACTCTGAGCACTTCACAGACTTCGTGTTACCTATTATCCTGAATTTTTCAGTTTCATAATTGGGATAAAGACAAGGCAAAGCTGGCAATGAGAAATTTCTGTGCTTTGAAGAAAACTGCATGATTTATAACAGATGTCATCAATTTATAAATTCAAATTAGAGTAGCTTACAAATAGTGACTGTACAGTATTTGTTTTTTATTACTTGGTGTATGACCTTTTTCAGCGTAGGAATTATTTTCCATTAGCTCAGTTCATTGGAAAAAAACGGTGCTTAATGGACTTTGAATCCCAAGTCATTGGTGATGGAATTAGATAGTTTTCAGATTTATTTAATTGCTGTCATATGCAGTCCTGTAATTTGTCACAGCATCTTATATCTGGTGCACTTTTACTCTGTTTTCCTTGAGTTGTGTGGTAAAATTGTGATCCAGGGCTCCTGAGTGATCTGGTTCTGTCTCAACAGAAAAGAAACTGCCTGTCTTAGACAAGTGAAACTGTGATCTAGTTCTGGCCCCTCTCCTTTGCTCATGTTCACAGGTACTTTAGCAACCTCCCATCACCTCTGCTTTTCTGAATATTTGATGGTTGCTTTGTGCTCTTCCATGTCAGTTATGGTTCTGGCATAAATGCACAGGTTCTTTAATCCATTTGACAGGACCAAGTTTAGAGGAGGGGAAGGAAGCAAAAGGATGTAGCCAAATGCAAAGTGACTTGTAGAGTTTAAAGCAAGGGATGCTGCAGGCAACAGAGGGAAATGTAGTCATGATAAATGTTTAATCTTTAGGACTAGAGAAAGGAAATAAATAAAACAGGCTCAAGATCATGTGTGGAGATAAAGCATGGTTTAAAGGAAATAAACAACACAGGTTTGACTAATATGTGATACACATTACACAAAAGCATATTTATTTCCTTATTTTCTTCTTTATCCCATGCTTGTGTTTGTTTATCTGTACTTTTTTTATCATATATTTCTGTATTGAGGCAGATTATCAAATTCCCAGGCATATACGTTTTTGTGGGAATATTAGGACTCTGTTAAATCTTAAAAATAATTAACTTCCAAGCAGTTTACCATCCAGTACACCCCCTTTTCCCAGATGTTCTCCTTTCTCCTCCACTGGCAGTTTATTTTCTTACTAAAATGTATAATTAACAATGATGGCCTGATTTCTTCTGTGTTTCATGCTTCTGTACAACAATATCAGCGTGCATAGTTTCTTATGTTTGCTTTTTATGGGGAGTGGCATGGCAAAGAAGACTGGTGATAAATAACTTCTTGATCTGTCAAAGGAAAATTCAAAGACATCTACTAGAGAGGGAACAATGTGTGGCATTTCTTGAAGTATCTCCTAGATATAGCAGGAGAAAAAGGTTCAATATATTCAATCAATAAATCAAGAGTGTATCCTCTTAATGTAGGGACTTTTCAAAAACTTTAATTTATAAACATTATGTATAGTTGAATGTTGCAACTGATACTGAAACCAAATGTTTTAGTTAGTGACGGTATCAAAGACAAAGATGACACTTGAGATTGTGGGTGAAAAAACATCTTAAATTACTCAGTAGCTAGTAACTACTCGGGTTTGGATGAAGCTCCTGTACAAGTCCTCAGGATGGACCTAACATGAGGACATGTATCCAGACTGAGTTGCAAATACGAAGGAGATTCTTTTGGGAAGTGAGTCTTGCCACTAATTAAACAGATGATCTTATCAACTTTACAGTTCTCACATGTTTATAGTAGTTAGCACATAATAGTGTAGTAGGAAGAGAGAATATTCTGTTCCCCTTTGACATGTATATAAGCTCAAAGTTTCTTTTACCAGTTGTTGCAGAGAATCTGATTCATTTATCAGGTTTATGCATTTGAGAGTTATTTGTCAGAACTGATCTCACTGTACATCATTTGGTTAAGGTTCATTGCACATGTCAGATTAGAAAGAATGGTAAATACTCTTTTTAGATGAGTAACATTGATTGGTGGCATTTTCTGTTCTACGTAGATTTATATGACTGTGTTGTCCTGTCATCAAGGTTCAATCTGGGTTCTGTTTTCAATCCCCAATTTAGCTAGCACCGCTGTACATAACAGCTCTGAAGTAATGTGATTTGTCAGTGGTGATAGGCCACAGTGATAAACAGAACATGCTGCTACATCTTATTCTGACTGATCTGTGAAACAGCATTGCCCATTTATTCTTTTGTGCAACATAATAAACAGTCTCTGGGCTTCTACTTTCAGGGCAGGTATTGAACAGCTGAAACCTTCACTAATTTACACAATGGTTTATCTTTTCTCTGGTTGGCTTTAGGGGTAACTCAGGCAGCTGTACCATGAAATGTAAGGAGTTTGAGCGTGCTACTCTGTCACACAGCAGAGCAACAGTGTATGGCTTTGCCATTAATACTAGTCACAGTCAGAAGGTGCTTGGGGCACTGTAAAAAACACATGTGCCTTATTAGCGTATGGAGAGAATGGTTAGCATCTTACAATGCCCTAGATGTATTCCAGCCATTTCTAGGAAAATGAGTTAGAAAAATTCTCCTGAATTCTTCCCTCACAAAGAATGTTTATAATATTTATAATGTTCTCCTGGGTTCCCATTTTTTGAGCAGTGAATAGAAGAGTGTGTGTTATATTAATGTAATTTCCCCTGTTTACAGTGTGTGGTCAAATTGCGTCTGTTTCTCATGCATATGCTTAATCATGAGCCATCCACCTGCACCATTCCTTAGTATATCTGAGAGTTTATGTATCAACCCATGAAACCAGATGGTTTTACATTCACTGAACACAGTTCTGTGTTGTGATAAATGTGTGAAGGAGGTGGCCACAAAAGCAATTCCTCAGGCCTTCAGTTTCCTTTGTGTTGCCTGCATCTTCTCAAATATGAGCAGCATCTGATCTTCATTCTGTATAAATTGGTCTGTGAGTCTGTGCCAGCTTCTGAAAGGTGCCACAGGTGTGGAGGTGCATGTCTGCCTAAATATGTCTGTGTCAGATCAGCAGATGATGATGTGCTGTGTTTAAAATAATGGAGAAGCAAGAGAAAAGGACAATAATGACACTGTAAAGCAGTCATGTGGTAACTCAGTCAAAGGGTTAAGTTTAAATGCCTGTGATAGATTCAATCAAGAGGGATAGTGTACACATCACAGCTCATTTGACTTCAATTTTCCTCAAAAATCATTCTGATCCAGCACCTATCAAAGGTAGATCGACCAAAGGTACCTTCTACCAGAAATAGGCATTTTATTTGCCATCTTACCATGGTAACTCTTCCAAGAGTTATTTGTCACCACCTTTTAATTCTTGATTTACATATTCGTGGCAGTTCCTGAGGTGAAGTTGGGATAAATTGTTACTGCCATGTGTGTGAAGTGGAAAGTATATGTCTGCACTCTTTATTTTTCATTCCTCAGTTAGATGCGTGCCTTCTTCATGCAAAAGAAAGAATATCTTAAGAACACATACTTGTCTCTCTTTCAAACTCTGTAGAATTAGCTTGTCATGAAATATAAAACTAATGTGTAGTTGTAAAAACCACTTCCAGCATTTTCCTCACTAGTGGCTGATGGCTAAGAAGATTTAGAAATGAAAGGGGTTATTATAAAGTGATTACTGAATAGCTAGGTATGTCATTTTAAACAAGCAACTAAAATCTGTGTTGCAGATTTGGAATGTAATCTTGTTTGTATCATTCATACCTAAAATCTGATTTTGATTGTGGAGGAGTAATCATGTAATGTAGGTAATTTGACAAAAATATATCAAATGATGTTTTTTTTCATACCTTATTTAAATGTATTAGAATTTAAATGATTTACCATTCAGAGTACACCTATAAAATGACAACATAAAGAAATATTAGATTCAATTTACATGGGTTCAAATTTAAATTTTACTATAAAGCGAACTGATCATATCAGCCCTCTCTTGAAAGAAAATACTGTATAGAAACCAACATTTCAAAATGTTATTACCTTTAAAAGGATGTAATAGATGATTAAAGGGGTGTTATTGATGATTAGACCAATATATTTTGCTACTGTGAATGTCAGCCTGAAGACATAGCCCTTATAGAATATGTGTAGCCATGAAGTGGAAAAGAGATAAAAAGTTAAGAAAATTTCTCATGCATGATTTTATCATTCATTCATGTTTCTGTGTCAAGTGCTTGTAATAATATATTACTAAAAGCTTAAACCAAATTCCTGATCTGGTTTCAAGGAACAGCTACACTTACTTTTTGTAAGCAGTGAGCTGATGCCTTAGATACTTACTAGAGTTTGCTCTCCATTAATCTTCTATAGTTTGCTAAATATTATGGCTCTCTCCCAACAATTCCTATATCTTAGCTTGTGTTTCATCTAGAAATAGTGCAGAAAAAAAATTCTCTTAGTGATGATGTGATGCTAGTATTTAGGATCCTTCCTGGTAAAAGTAGATTTCTACTACATCTCACATTTGAATTTGTGAAGTGAGTGAGGATTCAAGCTGGCTTACTATAAGAACATGGCCTATTCATTTGGTTGTTGTGAGCATTTTATTGTTTTCTGAGCTCACATTTTGGAACTAACTTCTTTTGGCCACAAAGTACAGAGGAAAAAAAGCATGTTCTAGTGTTGTGTTCTAATGGGTTAGAAATGAGACTGAGAGCTAGGATTGCATGGCTTTTACTGATGAACTGCAACCTTCAGCAGGCAATTCAATTTCTTCTGAGTTTGAGTTTCTTTGGATATAAACTGAGAGAACATGCTTTTGTCATGCCTGATACACATACATAAGGTTTACCTACACATTACTTAAAGTATATAATAAAATCAGTGGAAGCACCTGGTTCCATGCTGAAGAAGAATGGTATTAGCTGTAATATTGTGGCAGCATGGCAGTTTGGGAGATGCTGGCTTTACTCTTTCAGCTGGTAGGCTGTTGGCATCTTGACCAGGAAATAGAGGCTGAGCGTAGGTACGTGCTCCATAGGTGAATCTTCCAGTTCTCAGATGATGGGAAGTGTTTTAGTCCAGAGAAAGAAAACTATCTGTGGTAGCAGGTGCACTGAGATATTTTTTTTACTTCAGTGTAGTCCTGTTGATACCTTCTCTCTGACCATTGTGGCACTGTGGATGCTGATCATGAAAGTAAAGGTGCTGAGGGAAATGTGTGCCAGGAGGCTTATGCCTGCTTCTCAGTGCTCTTAAGTCTGCAATAATGAGGGCGCAAAAGGATCCCCAGAGGCTACTGCTCAAAGCTAGTACACTGACTTTAGAGTATGTACATCCTTCTGTTCATCTTCTTTCACTGGCATTGTGACTGTGGAAGACAAAATAATATCATTGAAAGAATATAATCAAGAAAAAGAAAATCTTTCTAAAAATAATACAGTGAAAAAGAAGCCATTTTGCCCAGAATTGGCACAAACGTTCATAGTCTAGCTTTTTCTTATATATTTTATATATGTAAGAAAACCTGATATTCCTTCCTCTGTGGCATTGCAGGTGACTACCATTTCAGTTTTGCTGTCTCATTGTTCTTTCTTTCGTTAGTGCTGAAACCCTGCAGGTCTTGCATCCCAACATTTTTTAAAGTGTCAGGGACTGATAGAAGTGCTGCTTTTCTGCAGGAGGCATCTGGTTTTGTAGAAGTAGAAACATATTCTTTTGGAAATGTTATCAGTTAGTATTATGAAATATTGGTAAGAATTTTAAATGCAATGATTTGGAATCTTTCCAGGAGATGCTGGGTATCTTCTTCGGTCTTCTGCGTTTACCTGAATAACCTTAGTGACTGTTGCTATCAGTCTTGCTCCACAAGAGCAAGTAGAGATATTTCATATGACACCACTGTTTCACAAATTTGCAATTATTCTGTTCTGGTTTTTAACATTTTTGGCTGTTTCCTGAACATGCTGTGCTCTTAGATGAGTAAAATGACCAATCTCTAATGTGCTGCTTTTAACTCAAACGTTGTTTCTGGATCTTCAACAGTTTTGTGCACACTGGCAGCTTAGTCTTTGTTTTCATTTTAAAGTAGTGGAACTAGGCAGTACAATCACACCACCATCATCATATTAGGATTTTGATTCTGTTTGTGAGTCATTTGTCCCTTTGTTTCTTTGTTTGCCCTCTTTTTGTTTGAATACTTTCTTTTATAACTCAAATAATGGACAGTATGAAAAATCATGTGGTTAAAGTGTTCTTTTTCTTCCCTTAATCCTAACTACAAAGCAGTTCTTTGTATTAGCAAATCTGACTGAAATAAAAATGTGCTAAAAAACTGTGAAATTGCACCACCCAAAATCTTGCTCATCGTTTCTTTCGTCAACTGCATTCTGCAGTTTTTGGCAAACTGGAATTTGAAAAACCCTGATCTGTTATCAGATCAGATAAATCATGTGGCATTTGGAGCAAAGAGCTCTTTTTGAACTTCAATCCGTTGTTGAAGAACTCAGATGAAGAAGAATAACAATGTAAAAATCACACCATCGCAGATGAATGTGATCTTTTACAGCACTGTCTTACCAAGTTTGCAAACAGCCTCAAATTGTTAGTCATGTGTAGATTAGATTTCAAATCAAATGAGGACAAGCCAAACAAGTAAATTATTTCACCTATATTCTTGTTTGGCATTGACTGTAGTTGTAGACAAACACAGAGATTTGTTTTCTAGAAACAAACCAAATGTTGCTGCTTTGATAGCAGCTGGCTCACAAGCCATGTTTTCTGTTCCCCTGTAGGTGGTCTCCACCACTGTAATGTACAAGTTACAGATATGATGCTAGTGTACAGTGGCTCCCACTTTACTCAGAGGGAATTGATGTGAAAAGATGTTAAGTGATTTGAAAAATACTGCTTAGGCAATCTGTGAAGCCTTTACTTTTAATTATCATTAATTACCTACTATATTTTAAAAAGCTGTTTTGTGGACAATATCTTAAATATTCAGTTCTCATCATATATTTGTTTATTTTCCTGTTCTATCTATCCCATACTTCCTGTGGAAGGACAATAGAGTCTGATCTGAAATTTCAGTCTTGAGAGTTGTTGCATGGCTAAACTCCAGTAATAATTTGCCTGGACAAGAAATAAATTCTTAATTCCTATTTTTAGGTGCCTTTTAAATAGTATCTAACACAGACCACATGAAGTACTGAAGTACCATGGAGTGGCAGAAAATCACCATTCCTTTCTTGTTCTTATCTCAGTAGGTCTGTGCAGGCTGTGATGAAAAGACAAAACTTCCAGTCTTGAATTTTCGTCTTAAACACAAGTTTTGATGATCAATGACAGGATGCTAAGAATACACCTAAATGTCTCTGTGATGCTGAAATTGAGTTTCTGAAAAAGCATTGTACTTGTGGTAAAAGGTAAAGAGTGAAGTTCCAGAGAAATGAGCTGTGAATTGCAGCTGCAGTGGAAATTGATCCTGTCTGTCAGTCTGTGTTCCGTATTCTCAGGAAAACAGAGTGGAGCAGAGAAGGAGCCAAGATCACCGATTAAATGGGATGCTAAAGTGCCAGGGGCTAGAACCAGGCTTGCTGGTCCCTCAGGTCAGAGCTGCAACTGTCAGAATTCACTGCCTGATTCCCTGCTGAACCTGGCAGGAGAGCAGTATGAAAAATGCTGCAGGCACCAGCAGGGGAATGGGTAAAGAAGTAGCTGGCTAAGCTTCAGGCCTGACAAGCAGTGTGCTCCTTTGGGAAGAAAACCTCTTCCCTTACGAATCGGGCGGCCTCATTTTCCCCATTTGCCTCATGATTTGTACCAGTAAGGCATAAGAAAATAGCTGGAGTAGCAAGGAGTAGCAGAGGCTCGGTTCACTTAGAAAACTGCAGTGGGTGGAGAGATCTGGCTGTGTAACCTCTGCAGGTGGGCATTTGCCAAGTAAGGAGGAGGCAAAGGCTTAGCAAATAGCACTCATGCTATGAAGTACATATGTTGTATATAATACAGTTGGTGTGGTTGTTGAACTCCTTATTCTTCTGCTCTGAAATGTGTGATTTCAGCTGTGATCAGCAGCACTGTGAAAGGACACTTCTCTGTGTAGCTGGTGCAAGGTAACAACAGACCATTGCTGGGTTGACAGCCTTCCACTCCACAGGGATAGTTACTGCAAGTCTCCTGAGCACAATAGCAGCATCCCTGAAGGATGCCTACTTCTTCACTTACAGTTGGGAACTCACCAACTTGACCAAAATTGGGAAAGTGATAAATCCTTCAGAAAATAAAATCAACTAAATGAATTCATCATGCCCTAGTAATTAATTCAGCTTTCTCTTCTAAATCACCGTCATTAGCTGTCATTCTTTTAGTGCTGCTTAGCAGTTTCCTTTCTCCAAGTAGCCTGTGTCCTTCCTGATGAAGAGCATATACCTTCCAGTATATTAGAAATGATGTACTGTGCTCTCAGACCCATATTACATTAAAGATAGACAGACAGACAGATAGATAGATAGATAGATAGATAGATAGATAGATAATCAGATTTTTTTTTTTTTCACAGTTAGGGTGGTCAGGCATCAGAATAGGTTGCCAAGGGAGGTGTTGGGAGTGACAGTCCTTAGAGGTGCTCAAGAGGAATCTGGATCTAGCATTGGGTGTGGTGGTTTAGTGGTTTAGGGGTTACAGTGACAGTGCTGTATTGACAGGTGGACTTCATGATGTTAAAGATCTCTTCCAACCTTGATGATTGTGTGAGTCTATTCTGTGAAATATTTCCTCTGTTGTATACAGTGGTACCACCAGAGAAATTCAATTTAGTTGCTAAATTGATCAAATGGAAACTTAGTTTTCTAGCTTTTGTTGCACTAACTGCTATTTTTCAGGGCTCTTTTGAACCACATGGCTTTTTTAATCCCAAAATTCCATTGTTACCTTAGCCTTCTTTTTATCTAGTTAAAAGTAGGGCTGTTAAAGCACTTATTAATGACAGGGTTCATTAGGGCCCTATTAGTTGGAAAATCTCTGAAACAATGTTAGGAAAACTATGTATGAGCTGTGTACCTGTCTGATGCTATGGGTTACCAAGTCAGGAGCTAAAACAACCAGGTTATTGCCTTGTGTGATGAGTTTTGTCCTTTGAATATCAAGGGACGCTGTATTGTCTCTATCTTTTAAAATCTAAACTCTTCTTTCCCTTGTCTCTTTTGTTGGAGGTGAAAATGTATCTGTCATTCTCATAGATTTAACTAGAGGGCTAACTTGTACTTTTTATTAAGGTAACATGACATAAGAATACCTTCCTCCTGGGCAGAAATCTTGGATAGGTTTTGATCCAGGTATTTTGTACAGCCACTCAATTTCTCTTCTGAAATGCTATGAATTAGGTTTATGTCTCTAATAAAATGATTTCTCAACTCCCCTGTGAATTTTCTGATGTGCCCACTGTGGAACTAAGCAGGCTGTTCCATATTCTTGCAGCCAGGAGCTTTGTTCAGTTGTTTAATGTTGTATGTCAGGGTCACCTCAACTTTTTTTGGTTTTTATTTCTATTTAGCCCATTCAGATACAATTACAGTTACACAATACCTCTCAAATGTCCTTTGCTATTCATCATCTCAAAGAAGAAACAAGAAACAAGAAATTCTTAGAAGCTGGAATGAAATTAAAAAATAAAACAGGAAAACTCATTTTCCATTAAGTTTATGTCTGAATTACACAGAAGTAAATGTTCAGGAAGTTACTGAGTCCGTATGCCAGTCCTTGAGGTTTACTTCATGTTAATTTTAGTGGGTGTAGCAATAGAAATGTGGCAAAGCCCCCAGATGCCAGAATTCTTAGCTGGGATGCCTGAGCATGACAGCAGATAAATGGGTCAATAGCGATTTATCCTTAGTGGGGACATTTTTGCCTCTCAGTCAAGTCACTAGGAAGGAGACCAGGATTAGTATTTGGTTTGGTTTTCCATTTTTTCACCAATTGCCATATATTCTATACTGATTATCAACATTGTTTGACAGTGAAAATTAATTTTAAAAAAATGAAAAGCAGCTGGATGATTTAAAAGGGGGAAAAAATAACCTGCTTTGTAGATGTTAGAACAAGCAATTTCTTAACACCTTTTCTTCAAGGAGTTAAGATGAATAACATCTTTGAACAAATATTTCAAACATGCAGGGATTATGTTAAAAAGTAAAAAGATGAAATCCTGTGTAAATTGTTTAGAACATTCCTAGTGAAGACATGTTGATTAATAAACATAAAAGGAGGAAGATGCATATTAATTTGTTTACGTATAAGAGTCTTCTAACTCATTAAAAGTCTTCTAAGTGTTTAACTAGTGAAGCAGTGGATAAAACCTGACATTGTCTTTAATCTTTTTGAGGACTCAAATATGAAAGAACCCAGATTATTGCTAAGTATGTATAATAGCTCTGTTAATGACAGTGTTTTGAAAATATGGGGGGTATCAGCTCAGTGGCTTTGCTGTAATACGGTGGAAATTTTAATTCACTTTTCCATCTCAGTTGCTGTGACCAGTAGTATTGAAGAAAATTTAAGTTTATCAATGACAATCTTTGGTGCTTGTTTATATATTTTCGTAGTTTTGATTGATGGCTCATTTTCAACTGGGAGATCTCTAGAAAAGGGCAGATGCAGGAGAATATCTTGTTTATTTTGTATCTTTGCTAAACCACTATAAGAAATTGAGGTATTTGCACTATTAACAGCTAATGTTTCTGTGGAAAAAACGTGACGGTCTAGTTTAAAGAAATTGGAATATTAGGTTACTGTCCTGGACAAATAGAGATTGAGTAATTGCATTCAGTAACTTGAAAACAAATGAATAAGAAATAGCTTAAAGAAGAGCCATCTAGCCTTTGTATAATCAGTCCTGCAAGAAAATCAACATATATTTGCGGGTTTACTCTGAAATTACATTTTCTTTTTAGATAGCTGTTTTGTGCAGGTTTTTGCTTTAAAAGTGTTAATACAAATAACTTGTGCAAAAGAAATTGGACATGCTTACTTTTTGCGAGCAACAAATAGGTTAAAAAGTGTCATTTCAGCTGTATCATGCAATTTGAGTTGAATCATAAGAACTTTTTGCCCTTCATTTTTCAGCAGACACTTCTCACTCATTTCTCCATTTTCCCCTGCTTTTTCAGAGGGGAATAATATAATACTTCTATCATACTGTGATTCTGTGCAGCAATGGATTTCTGTTTCTGCTCATCTGGGCTACTTGTAGAACTGTACGACTCATTTCTCACGTCAGTATTCTAATATGAATAAGTAATGACAGCAGAATTGTGTTGGTAATTTTGCAGATCCCATGCGTGGGCCCCGAAGACTGGAGGTTGTGGAGATCAAATCTAGGCAGATCACCATCTGCTGGGAGCCCTTTGGATATAATGTCACACGTTGCCATCGCTACAACCTCACAGTCCATTACCGCTACCAGGCTGGAGGACAGGAGCAAGTGAGAGAGGAGGTCAGCTGGGATACAGAAAGTTCCCATCCCCAGCACACAATTACCAACCTATCACCATACACAAATGTCAGCATCAAATTAGTGTTGATGAATCCCGAAGGACGGAAAGAAAGCCAAGAACTTGTAGTGCAAACTGATGAAGATGGTGAGTTTTTGTATTTACATATACATGGTCCATGACCTGATAGTACAAATTGTCTATGTAAGAGCATGTTCTTCTTTCACTAAAATTTGTAACAGACATTCCACCAGCCTCACCAATTTTAGAAAAGTAAAGCTCCATTATTAGAGTGATCTTTCACATAATGTGTAACATCCCACGATAGTTTAATAATTTTGTCCTTAGATTTGTCGCTTCTGCTTGAGCTAAGTTCTGCCTCTTTAAAGTTTCAGTATGGGTTTGGAAAAATTCTGAGTGATTTTCAGCAGTATCCTCATGGAAGCTCCTCTACTGAGTGATGTTTTTCTTGATTTGCAGTTTCAGTTTCTCTGTCTTTGGCTTTCTAACTACTAGACATTGTTAGTTGCTAATTCAGACACTATATTCCATATACAGACATTGAAATATACAGATATTCCCTTCCTTTTAATAATTTTCAACTCCCATGGGGTTTTCAGATCTCTTTTTTTTAAAAAAATAGCCTATTTTGATTATTAATAAATATAATAAATAATAAATAATGTAATTAGCTTATGTCTTTTTTGAGACAGAGACAGCAGAATTGGGTAATGTGTCTCTGCAATGCTCTAATAATGTTGAATGAAAAGGTTATACCTTCCTCCCAAGTCTTCTGTGATATTGCTTTGATTACACTTGCAGAGAGTTAACTGCAGCTCTGTTAGCTACAATACCAAAATGCGACTTCCTTGTTGAATTGGTCATGAACCGGGAATCAGCTTCACCTTTCCAGAATACTCTGTGCTGATATATAAGCCCTTACAAGTGTACCTTAGTTTTTTTGAACTTGACTTTGGTTCTTTTAAATGCATACAGTTCAAAGGAACCTTGTCAAATGACTCAGCATTGTTTTTTATCACATATCAGTCTACCTTCCATTTTTATCTTCTGAAATCTGAACAGGAATGGATTTGTATTTTCTTCCTGATCAATGATAGATTTCCTTAAAACATGATGGAAATACTTCTAGTAAAAACTTCAGCAGTGATGAGCTCCTTTTATAATAAATACTTGAAGTCTGTCATTTAAGCTTATTAAATTATTTAATACATGCTGTATTGGTTTTATGTCATACTAATTTCTAATCAAAATATATGAGGTAATAAATTAAACTATTTAGGAATGTATAGTTACTAATGCAACATTTTCAGCAAAGCATAGCTAACAAAAAGAAATCTTTAATTAGAATTAATTGTGCTGTCATGCTCTAAATTTAATTCAGTTCAATTGTAGGATGACAACGCTAAAGAGCTTAATGTTGTCTGGGATGTTTATGTATTTTATCTAAAATTTCTTGTTCCTGTTCCTCTGGAACTTCATGTTATTTCAGGACTAATTAAAAACCAGTGTCACTGTCTAAAAGAATACCTTGAAAAAAATTACAACTTTTAGTGTATTGTACACATTCAGCGAGGTATATAAGTCTGAAACTTAAACAACATCCTGACGCAAATAATCATCCTAATTTTTCAAATCACACAATCTTGTTGGTTGCAAGGGACTTCCAGAGCTCATTTAGTTCAACCTTCTGCTCACAGAAGATCAAGTGATAGCAGATGGCTCAAGGCCTTGTACAGTTGAGTTTGAGTACATCTCTAGGTGAGCTCTGCCAGTGTTTGAACCTGCACTGTATGGCGCAGCTGCTCAGGGTTTTTGACCTTCAGGTAATTTGAGAGGTTATCACAGTGCTTTGCTCTACTTCCAGCTTATTTACGCTATATTCAATTCCTCATCCTTTACACATAAATCATTAATCTCATTATTCCAAATGACTTTTGCCAGTTCTCCTACTTGGAAACAAGGTTTAGTGCCCAGAATTAAGGTTGCCCTAAAGGTGTCGCGCACCTAACTGTGCACACAAGACTTGTAAGCCAGTTCAGAATCTGTGTCCCTGGAGCTTCCACTTGGTAGAGCAAGGAGCTCTCTGGAGAGCTATGGAGAGGTGATCAAAAAGCCTTAAACCTTGTAAACTCCCACAGCAGCAGCATGGAACAGTAGGAAGTTCTGTAGCAGAAATACAGAGGAAGCTCTGTACCAGAAGTGCCAACAGAAAGGAGTCACCAAATGTCTTGCTTGCAGATTTTTCTATTCCTTAACCATTTGAGTAAATCTTAGGAAGGGGTCTGAGAAGTTATTTCACTGCAGCAAGTGGCTTCCACCTTCTTTCTGTGGCAAGTAGAAAATGTTATGTGAATCTTTCTCTTGGATTTTCATATGGAGTTTGTGTTGAAGTGCTAACTCCATAATGCCTATTGCTTCACAACAGTCCTGTGTGCATTTTTCAGGACTTTTTGTCTTTTTTGCATTACTTTACCAGTGTTGTTAAAAAATAAAATCACAGACATACGCCTACTTGCTTTTTACACATCTCCTCTAAAAATTGCATTGTCTTGGGGATAAGGCAACAATTGCAAAACAAATGGGAAACACAAGTAGATACCTGAGAGCAGTTTGGACACTTTTCATCAGAACCTTCTGACATCCCTGACTCTTCACAGGTCTTTTCTCCCACATTAAGAGATTTCAACAAAAATTAATAATGTCAGATTTTTACTTTGACTATTTCATACTTTTCTTATGTCCATCCTCTTGTAGGTTTTCAGGCCTACTGTCAGTGAGCATTGCTGTTCAATGGAATCTGTGTCTCATCTTTCCTGTATAACTTTTCTCTGAAACTATACCTTTTATTCAATGCTTGTCCATTTTCATATGTGAATGTTTAATATGTTTTCTACTTTGAGAAGTAACACTTGATAAGTAGATTTTACTTGTTTACTTGTGTTTACCTGTGTATATTCTACCTTATAAAAAGTTGATTTGTCCTATTTTTAAATTATCAGTAGGGTTTTACAGAAAATATGTGATGCTCTCTAATTTGTTTTTACACTGAGGGTGACACATAATGGCACTGTATTGTTAAATAAATCGTTCTTCTCCTGAGCTACCCTGGCCTTTGCTTCAGTCTTTGGGGAAATTACGGTGGGATGGTTTTTAATGCTTCAGCAGTACAAATATTTAAACAGAGCATGTCCTTCTGAGATTTTTCTTAAAACCAGTTCTTTTTTTTTAATCTGTTAGTCCCGAGTGCTGTGCCGCTTGAATCCATTCAAGGGAGTACCTTTGAAGAGAAGATTTTTCTTCAGTGGAGGGAGCCAGCGCAAACATATGGTGTGATTACTTTGTATGAGGTATCTAGAAATTTTCCACATTTTATGTCTAGTTTGGATTCTCCAAAATGCATAATCATAAAAAATTAATGTGTTTTTACAGTTTGTGTAAAATTAACTTCATTTTAGAAACAGTAGCCATTTAAAATGAAATACAGTGTAGGAGTGAATTATGCAGGACCCAGAATGTCCTCAAGTTACCAACTTTAAGAACCTGCTGTATCTAGAACCATGATATAGCATTCTATCTAGTACTCTAGATCAAATACTTAAAAGATTGAAAGACAGGTCTTAGCAAATACCTTAAAAAATTAGAGACATAGATAGTGGTTACAGTCAATGTCACATTTAGATAAGCCTCATTATAGGAAGCCTATTGTAATAGAAACAAGCAGGCATATTTTTTTAAAATCTAGCTTTTTTAAAATGCAAATTCAACAAAATTGTATGTTGTTAGATGTCTAAAAATCACTTCTTTTTCTCATGTGGAAGCTCTGCCTGAATACCTCTTAGAAAAATTGACAAAAGACTGCACAGATTAAGCTGTCAGACAATAATCACTGTTAAGCTTCTTACCTGACCTTACTACAAAATTGGTATTGAAATGCTTTGTTTAAAAAAACCCACCTAAATACAGTGTAAAAGAAAAGTTAAATTGAATGGTAACCTATTGATACTGTTTTGAAAATTACTTTATTGTAAGAGGATAAAATGTTATGAAAAAGTATGAATTGATTTTTTGTAAAGCTAACAACTTTCTAGCTACCACGACAGTTGCCTGTGTTCAGGGATCAAAATGTTTTAATTAAGTGTTAATGTTGTTACTGTTGCTAGATTTATGTGCATAGAAGCACACGGTGGTGGATCTGGTGTCTACTTAGGAGCATGCCTGCATGCCTGATTCCATTGCTGAGGAGTACACCCACTGTATGCAGTAGGCAGTTCATCCTGCAGTGCATACACACGCATGACTCCATCAGCTGTATTGAGATAGGGAGATTCATGTGAGCAATATGTTAACTTTAATTTCTTTACTGATAAAAGTTCAGACAGTTGGTTGTTTAATCTTCTGTCATCTGATAGAATTAGAAGGGTTAGTTGGGTGATTTTTAAGGTACTTTGAGTTGAGTTTATGGTTGAGGATTTGTAGCGGATATGCCTGTATCTACTGTAACAAGGTCGGGGTTTATCTGAATACTATGGAAGTTTTTATTACTAATTTTCAACACTTCATTGATGTTATATTAGATGGCTCATATAAAAATCAATTTTCATTAGGTCAGAGGTTTTAGGAAATCTCAAGTGTTTAAGGTGTGTAACATCGACACTTGGATGTGTCTATGAACTGTATTATGGGTCCTCTTAATTAAAATTATATTGAATAAGTTTAGTAAAAAGAATGTTAATTATCACTTTATATAATAAGAGTTTTGGAATTACCCTCAGGAAAATGAAACTTTAAAAGCAAAAAGGAGGGGTGAATCGTTTTTACTTTTCTATTTTTTTAATAGCTTTCATATTTTTAAATGGTTTTCATATTTTTAAATTCTCATTACAGTGCATAGAAATCAGTAATTAATAGAAGAAGTCTGGATCAAGTTTTACTGTGAACTTACATTAACATTTCTAATGAAAACTAAAAATACTGTTTGAATCAAAGAAGGAACTGAGGATACAATATACATTGCATATATTACTTAACACTTATCTTTTCTTCCCTCCAAATGAGAATCTGACCTAGGTACAATATAATAACCTGAAAAAATCCAAATTAGCAATTGTAATAGCTAAGCTTCAGACTGAAATAGAAGCTTTACCCAATTTCTGAAAAATTTGCCTTAAGCTGCCCTTATCATCTTTTGAAGATAACCTAATTCAGGGCAAAGTGTAATTATAGTAAAGTCAGCTGGAAATGGGGGGCTGCACTCCCTCTTGGTCACTTCTCAGTTTTTACGTGTTTGTATTGGTTTTGTTACTGGTGCTGATCAAAACCAACATTAAGATAAATTCAAAATGTGACACTGTTAAAGGCAGCATCTTGAAGGAATTAACGTAAGCCTGAACTCATCCTTTAGAGTTGTAATCTAGCTGCCTCTAAGTCTCTGTATCTCTAAAAGTAATAACTCATACAAGTTACAACTCAGTTCCTGTGCCCCTTCCTGGGATTCGGGATTTGAAGAGTATAAGAGAGTAAGATAGCTTATCATAAAATGTCTGACAGCACATACATCAGAAGGGTTTACTGGATAAAGATGCAATCTCTGTCCATCTGCTCAAGGCAGTTTATAACTTTCTTATTCTTTTGCAGATCACCTACAAGGCAGTCAGTTCCTTTGACCCAGAAATAGATTTATCCAATCAAAGTGGACGAGTCTCAAAGCTAGGAAATGAAACGCACTACCTGTTTTTCGGACTGTATCCTGGCACTACCTACTCTTTCACCATCAGAGCCAGCACAGCTAAAGGCTTTGGACCTCCAATAACAAATCAGTTCACAACTAAAATATCAGGTACTTGATCAAAGAATATTATTTCCTTATGATAATGAGTTGGGTGATTCTTTTGTTGTTTACTTCTTTAGAATTTAACAAGCAGCAAATTGAAAAGGGGAGGAACATGTTCATCCCTGAAGATGTCAAAGTGACATGTATTACCATGCCTGAAGAACTTCCAAGTGCTTAAATATTAGCTAGTATTTTGAAATTCCTGTCCTCAACTGTAATGTATCACTCAAGAAACCCCTGTGAATTATGTGTTTGCAGCCAGTGCCAGCTGCAGTTGCAACATTTAGCATAGTGGTTTTTTGGGCCTGAAGATGAGGGTTTCATTCAGAGCTTAGTCAGCCTTGACATGATTCTAAATTAGAACAGTAAGAGTGCTGGAAAATCTCCTTAATGAGCCATGAACAATCGAGAGTAGGGCAGAGATGCTGTACATCTCGAGCTCACTTAGGAACTGTAGTTAGCTGCCAGGCTGCCTGTGTTCTAACAGGCATGGGGACTGAAGTGGATACGAAACTGTATTAGACAAGAACATCAGGACTGGTGGTTTTCAGATAACAGCAGCATGACTCTGTCACTTCTGCAGATCCTTGACCAATATTTCAAGCCCTCCCTTGAGGCAGAGGAACGCTTCATTGAGGGGATGGAATATTATTGCATCCTCCAAAATGCTTATGTAACTCATGACAAAATGTTTTGCAAAGTTACGGTTGAAATCCCTTTATTCTTCACTTCTCTACGGTCTTCTTCACAATTAAACTGGCAGTTCAATGACAAACTGGCCCCATGATAATATTTCTAGAAAATTGCCCTACCTATTTGTGGTCAACTGGGCTTTCCAGAAAGAATTTGGGTACAAAATCTTCTTTTTCTTTTACTCTCATTCTGTGTACTTCTCCCCCATCCCTCAGTTTCTGTCCTCACTGGAATGAAGAAATTGACAAGTTTTTATCAGAAATAGAATGATTTCTCCTATCTTATTATAGGAGAGGACAGTTAATGCTAGGTGGAAGTTATTGCCAATGCAGCTGTTTGTAGAGAAACAAAAATGTTAATTTTCAAGTTACACAATTAACTCTGTATGGAACATGAAAGCAACACTGATCAGTAAAGATGGAGTTTGTTTTCCATCCCCTTTCCTATACCAAGCAGAAATTTTCTCTGTCAAAAATCAATTTCTGACACAGCAGAAATGAGTTTTTTATGAGTTTGGATGATGAGAACACCCCTTATTAGAATGAGAAATGGAAACTACTGAGTATGGATGAGAATCTGGACATTTGGGAATAGTTCTAGATCTTAAATTGTTGTTTTCTAAAATGATATATCATCAAAAGAAATTCACTAGTGGGAACAGGCATTACAGGAGTGCTTGAGGGTGAGGCAAACCTCCAAATCTCCATGTGGTGAGGTTCTGCAAACTGTCTTGTCTGCACCCCACTCTCTCATTGCTTCCTCAGTTCCTGTACTAACAAGAAATGTTTATGTCTTGTTGATAAGTAATTAAAACCATTCTCTGATGAATTTAAAATATAAAAAAGTGTGTATTTTTTAATAAAATTAAAAAGTCTTGGCTAGCATTATAGCTGTTGAATATGGAACCCTCTTTGCAGTGCTGTTGGCTGTGATCTCATTATCTCACTGGAAAGCTTTGAGGCTCTTTCATGTGGACAGTGATCTCCATTTTGGACAGATGTGAAACAGAACTTCTGAACATTTCTGGATGAAAGGTTTCACTGTTTTTTAGAACATATTAGGCACAATTTGACCAATTTTTGCATTTTACTCTCTCTAATTCTGGATTGCATTTTTTTCTGAATAAAAACCTCTAAATTTCCTGTCAAGTGTTTTGAATAGTACTCTTATGTACTGGAAATAGTTACTGTGTTTTATTTTACTATTACATGAATATTTGAATATTTCCTGTTCTCTCTGTTTATTAATAAGTTCCTTCTTTACATGTAGGCAGTGTGGACGAGGAAGAGTCCTAAAGTAGTCAAGGAAAAATGGAGAAGAGAAAAAGTAGCCAGGACTTAAGGTTATGACTGGGAGAACCACAACTCGTTCTGGGACAGGAAGACAGTCTTGCTCTTTATAGGGACACTAAAATTAGTAAAGAGAGCAAGTAGGGACTTACGACTCAAATATTAGGAAAATCAAAAGACTTGCTAAGATGCGGGCAGTACAACAGGGGCACGAAGTAGTCAAAAAATGATCAGAGTTTATACAGCTTTTGTAGATGCAGTTCCTGTCCATTCTTGTTTTCAGGATGGTCAGGTTGAGAATGGGACATTATATGAACAAGTTCTGGATATTCAAAACTGCAGAGTATGCCTGAACCTTTAAAGTAGTGTTTGATAGTCTGACTTAAGTGGTACCCAAATTACTTAAAATGATTAGTCTTAATGTTTGTGCCTTATATTGAGGATTGTAAACAGAATAAAACCTTCTCAGCATACAATGAGGTTTTTGAAAACTATTTTTTTTTTATTTGTGAAACATTTCAAAACTGGTGAATAGCAGTGCAAAGCAATGAAGATTTTAATGTTTTCACAGCAGTCTGAGGAATTGTGGAGTACAGAGCAATTCTTAACACAATCCTTACTTGGATATATACAGCACTGTGGATAAACAGAGAAATTCTTTTACCTTTCAAGTAGATGCAGATAGTACTGGAAGAATGAAATTGATGGGAAAATACACTGGAAAATAATTTCCTAGAGGTTCATACTATCTATAAGTGGAGCATAATACACTCTATTGATATGGTACACACGAAGTACCCAATAAGAGGAAACTGAATGAATTGAGAAGAACTAAATGAATCTTTGGAAGAATCTTCTCAGGAGAAAGTCTTTTCCCCACCAAACATGTTTTGCATTTCAAATGGGAAGTAGTTTAGGGAAGTTAATTGCCCTGCATTATTCCTGCAGTCAGAGGAGACCATTGGAATGACCACTTTTTGCTTTTCTAGCCTTTAGATCTGTTAATTGTGCATCACCATTAACAAGTGAACAATAAAGATACGGCAGCCTGTCAAATAACCAATTAACTGAGTAGCCTTCCCTCCAATGTAATGATACAAACGTGAGTAGTTGATAGCAGTAAAGAAGCAACAGTAAAAGGCAGTAACTGAGGCATAATTTGTTTTAATCACAACTGTAAATCTTCAATGAAGACAGTTTGCAAAAGTGCTGAGTGGGGCTTCAGACTAAGATAAACTCTTGTCTTGGTGGACAATAGACCCAAGACAGTTATAGCACTACTTAAAATTCCAGGAAAAACAAATTATGAGAGTACATCCTGATACAGCTGTCATACTGAGAAAGCTGGGCTCAGTTTCAAAAGCAATAGTCACTTCAGCATGCACATTTGCAGATGCTGTTCTTAAGATAACTTTTCATTTCCAAGTCATGGATTCTCAATAGTTTCTGCAAACTTACTCCCACTAGTATCTGTTTCCTGTCTTGAAACTGGGAGTGAGCTGGTATTTCTTTATTTGGGATTTGTTGGGGTTTATTTTCCTGAAGCTATTTAACAGTTGTCTCACACTTGCATTGTAACAGAAAGCATCTTAGACTTGTAGTATAGTCTTAGTATTTGAAGAAGCCTTTAAAATTGCATATTCAAATAAAGATAAAGCTCTTGAAAGAAGAAATACAGGAATAATGATTTTATTTGCCTCTTTTCTTATTCTAGCACCCTCTATGCCACCGTATGAACTTGAAACACCTTTGAATCAAACTGACAGCACTGTGACAGTCTTGCTGAAACCTGCACAGAGCAGAGGCGCTCCTGTCAGGTACTGGGGGAGAAATTCTTTATGAAATTAAAAACCAAATTGATTGATTTCTTGAACATAATTTCTGGGGATTTTCTACACAGCAATCAGTGTCTAAATTCATGTCTGTATTAGCTCTAATTAAATTAAATAACTGAAGAAAAGGAAAGTGCTTTGATGTTGAGTGTTCATGTATTGTTTAAAGGATTTGATCCAGATGCAAGTGGCTCGTTCTTTGAAGATAAGGAACAAAGCCATAGTTCTGTTGTGTGGGTGGCTTCTTTAAGGTAATTGCTTACTACAGTGTTATAAGTTCAAGGGCATATCACATTTTTTATGCTGAGCTACTGTCTTTAATATTCAGTCTTTTTGTTTACTTCACAAATTTAAGGTAGTGAACTCTTAGTAAGTTAGCCAATTTAAACAGTGTGCACCAGTATGTACTGTAACATTCATAAAGTATTTACATTATTTGACCATGATAGCAGAAATAATTTAAACAAGCAACCTTTAAAACCAGTATCTTGGATTCTTCAGTGTTTTATAGTATCCATTAATGAATTTCCAATTTTCAGAGGTTTATCTCCCTGCCAGATACATGGTACTGTGTAAGTTCTTTATGATTAGAATAAAGGATGCCTGATTTTCAGTGAGGAAGACAGAGAAATTGTTAGATTATTTTAAATGAGAACCAGTAATGAGCTCAATACTCTGAATAAACAAAAACAAAGATGAGAAAGAGATTTTTCACAGCTATAGGATGTTTTTCCTTTTGGCTAATTGTGTATCTTCCTTAATTCTTTCATTACTGTAGGAAGTGTTTCCATCTATACTGAGTGACTATCATATATTTTCATCCTGATGCTGAAGTTTTTGATGATTTCTGTTCATCTGGGAAATACAGATCTAGTATGCTCGTATATGCATGAATGAAAACAAATGGTCTTTGGGTTTGTTCAGAATATTCATACAATTCATATAATTAGGAATTTTTACTACTAGTTATATGCATTATATGTACATAGGCCTGCATTTTGGAAATGCTATGCAGTTTTTCATTCAGACACCTTTTTAAAAATGAAATGTAGCAAAAGTCTGAACCACCTGAGAGAAAAACCAGCAAATATTAGAGCTCATTTAATGAAACTGATTTAGCAGGTTAGATTAGAAACAGAATTATTTGATGTTTGTCTGACTTTGTCTCACAAAGCTGTAGTGTAGTCCTTCTGAATTCAAGCATCTGGATGAAAATGATACAAGTTGGAGTCATTGTTTAAACATGAACGTATTAGGCTATTAATAAAAAAAATGGTTTCATTCTTTTTATCTACATCGTGAACGAAAGATGATTGGCTCCTTAGCAGTAGTGACATAACAGAAACTTCACTGACAATAGAAAGGAGCTCATTAGGAGATGAAAGTGTGCTAAATATGTGGATGAGTGGTTGGGGAAAGAGGAGGAGAGATTTAAAGTGACATGAAGTTATAGAGCTGACAGATGAACACACAGCAGCAAATTTACCAAGGTCCTTTGCAATAGGTCTTAAAATAAAATGAAGGCTGACTGCAGACTTAGCATGTAAATGCTGAGTGAAGCAGAGTGAAAATGAAATTTGGGATTTCTTATTACTTCTAGCATTTTATAGTACATTCCACTCCCAAGCACACTGCTTGCAAAACACATTCTGCATATGGATTTTATCATCTTAATCTGTATTCATTGGGTGTTGAAAGTTTAGTCATACTTCATTTATCCACACCACTAGGCAAGATGCCTTGTATATTGATTCTGCTACAGCTACCAGCTTGGTTAATGCAGATATCTGAAACTGCTCTAAACTTTCAGTGTAAAAGACTGTTGTAACTTTATTGATCAACACATCAACCATGACACATAAAATTCTTCAATTCCTGAGATGGAAAAGGAGAGCACAAATTTCTGCCATTCATGTCAACAAAGCTGATACCTGAGGTCATTCTGAAGTCCAGCTTTTTTTCTGTGATTAAATTTTTTTTTGTCTTCTTAAATAGGAAAAATCCTGATATTTTATGCCACTTAGAAGCTGCACACAACCAGCACAATATCAAAGGAGAGAAGGTGCAATCCTGATTGCTTACATGTTGATTCACAAAAACAGACTTTATAGAAATATTCAGAAAGCTCTGTTTATAATGATTAAGTACACAATAATCATGAAGGCCAAATTGCATTGCAGGTTGTTTTAGAATAGGACTGGACATGATTGAAATGTATTTTGTCAGATTTTTAATATAGCAAATACTGCTTGCTTTGTCTCCAGTGTCAGGTCCAGCATGTTTTATGGTTGTTGCTGTCTTTGTTTCAAGGAGATTATTTTGGAATTATATATGTTTAAAGCAGTAATGCGTTCAGTAATGATGAATGCATGTACTTCTTTAACTGCTGGCTAAGCTATTTTGACTTTTGGAATGATTGTAATTTGCAAGGCTTAAATGAAACAAAAAATGTTTAATTTAAGATGATCCCTTTGTGGAAATTGTGTAATATATGTCTTATTGCAGATACTCTCTTTTTTCAGATATTTGAATTTAAGAGTCCGTAAAGTTTTGAAGAATTTGCATAAAAAGCATACAAATGCAAATATATTTTCTATGAGGGCTTTTCAACATCTGTTGAGGGGGGACTCACTCTTCCAAGTCAATACCATTTGTATATTTTACTTCTCCAGGGCAAGTTAGCCTAAAGTTTAGAAGACTCTGGGGTCAAATTTTCTGCAAATGTATAAATTGGTCAATGCCATATACTCAACCAAGGAATGCTAATTTATTGCAAAAATCTGGCTCATACACAGGAATGATAGCTGTAATGCTCAGTTACTGTGTGCATTTAGTGCAATTTATACATTCATCTCTGTTAGAAAGAACTTTAGATTGTTTGTCACATTGCATTATGAAAGGTTCTTGTGACCTCCTGTGAAAAAAGTTGTCTTGCAAGGTTTTAGCTTCAGCAGGAGAATGAAGTTTTCTTTGTTGCACCTATTTCTATTCAGTCTTGCCACGATAAAGGTCAAATGTTTCCACTTCTTTTATCTGTTTACATAAGCAGCAAAATGTTGTCCCCATACCACCCTCTTCCTCCTATTCTGTGCCACATCCTCAAAAAGCTTTAATAGTAAACATCCCAAAGATTTTGGCTCAGATAACACTGGAACTACCTGGTGATAGCAAGTCTATGTGAGGAGCAGACTCAGGAAAGAGCAAAATAGATCAGAAAAAAGGCAAGAGCATCCAGGCTCTACTTTGCCTCATCATCTGTTTTTCATACTACATTATTACAGAGTTTGGCTCAGCTGGATTTACCCCATTAAATTCTTCGGGCCATTTAATGGCCCATTCAGCCAACCTTTCTACTCTTACAGAGACCACAGACATTTGGTACTTTCCTATTCCAGTCTGAAATAAAAGAACAGGATGACCAAATGTGTCAGCTCACAAATCCCTGGGGATGCAATACTTGGCATTTGGGACGCCAAAGTACTTCCTGCTCTGTGTGCTCTGAGTACATGGGGTCAGTCCAGCAGCATCTGGGGCTGCAAAGCCCAGACAGGATGAGAGGGAGAGAATTGCAGCAATTGCCAGGTAGTATAATTTAAAAGTATCTTAAAGAAAACCTGCAGAAGGAAGCAAATAAACTTTGAATTATGTGAGTTGAAAGCTAAGCATTCTAGAGTGAATGCCATCTGTGTACTCTCCATGCATGCCCTTTATCACCTGTGTGCCCAGCTTCTTCTAAGTGCACAAATAAGAACTCTACTGGGAAAATAAAGCAAACATCTCTACTTGAAGTGCTTAATTTTGAAAAATACTTTTAATCTCTCTACCTTGAAGAAGTAGCATTTATTACACTTCAAAAGGCCATAATAAGGTAATAAGTATTTTGCAGTACAACTGGAAACTACCATAGAAATTTCAAACTATAGGTTATCTAAAGTGATATGCACTCCTTCCTACTACCTCTACAGAGGGACACATGAGATTGCCTAAATTTCACAAAAATATACATTTCTTATTGCTTATCCAGGCCTTTAAAGGCATCATGTAAAGTCTTGGTTCATTGTGTCACAGCTGGAATGAAGGTGATCTGCACATGGTCCCTGGCATAGGAACAGCATGGTTCACAGGAAATTGAAATGGTGTAAAGAAACCTTTGTCAGCCCAAGTTCAAGGAGTCCCTAATTCTGTATGTGGCTTAGCCAGTTCAACAGCACTCAGAGTGTAACAATTTTTAAAGGACACCCAGCTCCTCCCCACTGAAAGTAGAAGGATGGAGTGAGTTAACCTCAGGGGGTCACCTTATATGCAAAGACTTGTATGTAATGCAGCACTTCCCCATGGAACCACCTCGTGCTACATGTGTAGCAGAGGTCATAGTTGCCTTCCCACGCCTGCCATACACGTTACAGGGCAGGAGGATTTGTCTTAGAGCCTCATCTCTTTCCTTCAGCATGACTGGTGCTGTGAGGATCAGCCTTCCACATGTCTGGCCATCACCTCTGCTCTGTCACTGTGTCCACTCCCTTCCTTATAGGCTGGCAGCCGGCATTGGCACTCTTGTGCCACATAACTTAGGTCTTGCAGCACTGTCCATCCACTTCCATATGAAGAAATGGGGTCGTCTGAATCCTGAGAGAGCTTTTTCAGGATTCTCCAATCTGAGAGCCTCCCAAAAAAGCTACTGCCTACCTTTATTCTTGAAATGTACTGGCTTTACAAAAATCACTCACTTAGTCAGGAGATCACCAGACTTGATTGTTTCACTGGCAATCAAGAAATAAAAAGAAAACCACAAAAACAAAACTAGGAAGCCAGGCAGGCTGTTTGGAAACACATGCAGATATCATCGAAACTCAGAAAGCAGCAGGGTTTCAAATACTCTGAATACCAAAGTTTCAGGATATTTTCCATTACTGTGAAAAGTCCATGAGACACTTGCATTGCTCTTGTATGTTGTAGCCACAGGCCTGGGCCTCAAATCCACTTCTCAAAGTTCCTGTCAGAGTTTCTATGTTGCATAGTAAGAGTGCAGCATTAGCTACTGTGCATGAATTATGATGGCAGACATCATGAGTGTAATTATAAATGCAGGATATGTGATCAAATGAGTTTTGAAATGGGAGAATGCTGATTGGCACAATAAGAGATGTTAGTGTTCTGTGCAGGCAAAAACATGGCAACAGCACATGCCAATAAAGACATTGCAATATCTCCATTTCTAGCTATGTCATCTCACAATTCCTGCCTTGCACATTATGTAATGCTAGCATGTTTTTGTAATTTCCTTCTATTCCCAGTGGCATTACATGGTAAAACAGTAATGAGAAAAAAAGAAAATCTCATGTAGACACAGCTGAGCAGAGAAGTATCAGAACTGTACATTAATAAGCAGAATTTGGAAAGCTTCTCAATAAAATGAAACGTGAACTCTGGCCTTCCAAGAGCTCACAGATAAAACAGTCTGGATATTAGGTGTATTTATGATAAAGAAATGGGCATCATGAAATAATGTAACTCTATGTGTTTAAGTAGCATTACTAACTCACTAATATTCTGGAATGCCATGTTCAAAAGACAGCCTTTCAAATTACTTGAGACTGCAGGATCTAAAGAGCGTGAAGGGAACTCTTTAATTTGCTTGCTACAAGCAGCCTTTCTATTGCTTAAGGGTCTGTAAACATAAAGGCCTGAATTGTGTGCTGTAGGGTCAGCTCTTTCCAAATCATAGTTTTATAACCTGTAAGGCAGCCAGTAAAGTTGTTTGAGGATGTCTGTGGTAGAGAAGGGATTGGATTTTATTAATGCCCATAATTGTCCCTTCTTTATAGCAACAAGTATAATTATTTACAGCAGAAGGGTCAATTTCTGTTTCATTGAGGGAACAATGCAGTAATTGCTTATGCTATAAAAATGCTGTAATTCTTTTTTCTTATGCAGTAGAACTTGTCCTTGGATTTTTTTACTGTGACTTGAACTAGAATTTATGGTACCTGTTGCCTGGACATGCATGGTGCAGCTTCACATGTCCTGTTAGCTTGTTCAGAAATTTCCATGGTCCTTTTACTGTGACTTCTCACATAGTCCCTGGGAAAAAGGAGTATTGATCCTTGATTTCTTCAAGTACTAATTTGTCTTACTGAGAACTCAGCATGTAATGACACCTGTCATTTAGCAATTAATAGAAAATAATCCATAATAAGTAAAGCAAGCTAGAGCAATTCAATAATAAAAGAGAAAAAAGATTATTCCATATCTGTGAAGAGATTAATTTCAGTTTCATAACTCACTAATACTTTCTCACAGATTTTGGTTATAATTAACAACTTAAAAATATGCTGCACTGTTCGGAGGCTCTGCTGTTCATTTCACATTCCTTCTACATGCTGTCCTTAAGTAGGTTGCAGTGGAGACCATATCTTTGCAAAATCCCTTATGACTTAGTCTTCTCTATATTGTTTACCTCTCATTTGGACAGCGTGATAGTCCAGTTCATCTCTACCAGTTCTTTAAGATCTTTTTGTGAAGATCCACTGTTTTTTTTCTCATCTCCCTCATGAAGGCTGAAGTCCATCAACAATTCAGCCAGTGAATCATTAACTCGTGGAACTCACACCTGTTTTGCTGGCTCTGGATTGCTAACTTAAGTCAGAATTGATAAAACATGTTTTTCGTAAATCTGCTTACTAAAATGAACAGCTCAATCTCTGAATATTCAAGGAACAGAACGGGATCGCTTTTGCATGATCCCTTTGAGAGGGATGGCTACTCAGTGCTCAGATTAATGTACTTGAGCTCAGACTTCAGGTGTGCATATTTATGTGAAATTTGTGTGTCCAGTACCATTCTCTTGTGCTGAGGCCAACTGGCTGAAACCAGTCCATATTTATACTGCAGAGCTCCCAGGCACTTGTACTGCTTAACAGATTGCCATTTGGGAATGGGCCCTTATCATGTCTGGGGATTTTGGGGAGAGTGGTAGCTGGCTAGTGCTACAGCCCTGCTGGGGACCTTTCCAGTAATTTAACAGGGAGGACAGTGCTGCATAAATAGCTTAGATGGATTTTAAGCAGTTCGGTGTTAGCAAGTCTGAGCCACCGACCTGTTTTCAAGTATCATATGTTTCCAATAAAGCAGCAAAAACCTCAGACTAGAAGTACCAAGTTCCTGAAGCTCCCCTCAGGCAAACATGAGACCTGAAGTCCATGTCTTTTTGTTATGGAACTTTTGGTGTGTTACAATTTAGATGGTATTTAAATAAAAACAAAAATAATGGACAGAAGAAAGAGAGTCTCCATTTGATTAGACAGGTTTCATCGTGTGCACTCTCCTAGCTCTCTGATTTTTCTTGTATTTGTGTTTTCATGGTAGGCCAGCCTCAGCAGGAGACCACAGTAATGCTGTACAGATGGTTGGGTTGTGGGAGCAGTGTGGTGAAAGCCTCTCAGTTTGAAAACAGTATTTAACCCCAGCCACTGATTTCTGCAAATCTGCTGGAGTTGTTAGGTTATTGTGGAAAAAGTTGGTATGAATGTCACATCTCTCCTGAGAGAGCTCAGAAACTTGTATCTTAAGCAGATGTAGAGCTGTACAGTAAAAATCCCAAATAAAGTGTGTTTTAGGTCTTTAAATGTAAGCATCTACTTCTGTCTGAGTTTAGAAAGTTCCTCTATTAGGAGCACTGATCATCCCATAGAGACAGTGTGAGAGGTACAATCCTACTTTCATGTCAGAGTGGCCCACTGGAGTTGCAGAGGCATGTTTCTCCCACTGAGTGTGTTGGTGGCTCAAATGTCCTTCTGGGTGCTTGCCTTGAGAGAAGGAGGTGTTTAATTCCTTCACCACAGTGAAGGAATTATGAACATCAGTGGAAATTACTGCATTGCCTGATTTTTGAAGGAATACTCAGTTTAAATATACCCAAGTTCAAATGCAAAACAACCAGAGCAGTCCTTGAAAATGTAAGAAAGAGGTGCTGTTGCTCTGTGCTTACTGAAGTGTGCCAGGGATTTGTTTTCATTTTGCTGTGTGCTGTGGAAGGATTGAAGGCATGGTATGTGGGCCAGCTACCTTTTCCCTGGTGGTTGTGGAACAGGATTATGTGGGGATGTATTTTGTGGAGACATTTCAAAGTAATTTTCTGACAGCATCACATGTATGTTAGTTGTAGCCACAGTGCTGAGTGTCCCATTCTAAATTCCTGTAAAACTGTGGTTAGGATTTGTCAGGCATGCATAACCCATTGCTCTCTCTGGGAGCCTTCTCTGTTGACCTTAATGTGTATTATGTATATGTGCACTTCCCGTATCCTTGTCCGTGTGAAATTACTCTAACTTTTCATCTTACCTCAGTTCCTTTGTTTTTGTGAAGGTTTGAATCCCATCGGTATTTTTCCTCTCAAATTCTAGATGCCAAAGGGAGGTGTCCCAAATGAAAAGTATGATGTCACCTTGATCTTCGTTCACCCATTTGACTCAATGAGCGCTCAGGTCAGGCTTGCAGGTCATACTGGAAGCCCTGGCTGCTTGGCCCCTGCTAGTGCTGAAGCCTTGGCAGTGTTGAATATCAATATTTCTGTGCTCTAGCTATGCCGTGTACTTTCTATTTTTTGTGATTCTCAAGATTCAGTTCCTTTTGTTTCATAAGTATTTGAATTAAATTTGTATCTCTAAGTGGTTCATAAGAGCTCTGAAACAGAGACTGTGATATAAGTACATGTTCACTGTGCTGTATAGTGACATACTGAGTATCAACTGAGAAGTGACCCAGTGCCTGTTTTATTTATAGATCTAAAATATTTTGATCCATTGGACAGTAATCCTGTCTGCAGCACTGGGTTGGAGTGTTGCACAGAAAATACTGAATAGTTTTCAGGATGAGGTCCAAAGTTTGCCTTTTATGAGCTAATAAGAAGGATGCATGTTGTAAGATAGAGGCTCATTTTTGGAAATATCTGAGGAGAAGAAAGTGTGTGTGCATGGCTCACAGTATGACTGTGAATCTTCAAAACACAGCATGGGTGTGAAATAGGCAAACAGACTGTACTCAGCAGGTGGGGTTTCCAGCAAAGGTGACAGGCTATCAGCATCGTTGTACAAGACACTGGCAGGACCTCATGTGAGCTCCTATGCCTTGTTCTGATCTACCAAGGAATACCACTGTACCGGCACTACAACAGTGGAGTGTTTTGGCATAAATGATCATGGAAAACCTGTGTCACATATGGAGGAACCAAGAGAGCTTGACTTGTCTTTTAACTAGCCAGTTAAGGCCAAGAGAAGAAATGGTTATTTTCTAAAAATGCATCCGAGGAATAAACTTCAGAGGGGAAGAAGAGCAATTTTAGTTCAGAGACCATATATATAACTCTAGGAAGTGGTGAATTGAAACAGGTATATGTACCTGTCAGGAAGGTGGTGCTAGTTAAAGTCACACAGCACTATGGCACCAAAAGCACATTTTTCAGTGTTCTGTACATGACAGCCCCCAAAAGAGCACAAACTTCTGCCAAGATTCTCACATGGATCAGAGTTGTCTGAGTGACAAGGAGCAAAAAGTCAACGGGATTTTTCTAATTTAGGTTGCAACACAGTAGTAATCAGTACCACTTTAATTGGCTTTTCTACAGATTCTTTCACAATGGTGCATTTCCATACTGCTGTTGACCTTAAGAATTTTTCTTCAGTATTGTGCATTTTGAGCAAGTTTGTATGAGCCCTTTATTCACTAGCAAACACTAAATGGCTGCATTAAAAAGAATTCTGTTGCTAATACTTAAATGTACAGTAGGAGGACTGTGGTTTCCAGAACAAAGTAATTTGGGGCAATTCCTAGCTCTCAGTATAAGTTTTTGATTGAACCATTCTAAACCATTGAATCACTCATACTAAAGCATTTTGATCATGCATTGCAAGCAATCAAATAAATGCTTTTCATTTGATACTAAGTAATGTTAAAGGAAATTAAAGGATAAAGAGAAGTGCCGCATGGAAAGAGGAAGAAAAGCTATAGATGCACTCCAAGTGGAACACTGTCATTCCCCACACTTGATGTTGGAGTATTCATTTTCCTGAATATTAACATGTAAACTTTCTGTTACACTGTTCATTTAAGGAGAGGAAATCACTGGCATTTACAACAAGCATCATGACTCTAAAGCATTGCTAAGTAAAAGCTAATCTTCTCAACTGGATTACATTAAATGACACAAAGAAACATTAGAGACACTTACTGGGCCCTACAACTGAGAGCAGCAGCTCTTTAGTCAGGAGAAGTGTAAAAGCCTCAGCCTAAAACAGCATCAGAGAGTGGTAGGATAGATGTGTAAGGCATTATAAAAATGTTGAATTTAGGGAGAAAGTTCCATGGGGAAATCAGATGAGGACAGATGAATTAACTGCATTCTCCCATCTGGAGTTGAAGCTGTTTTCAAGATTAACCTCGTCGGGTAGTAGAAGCACAAGGCCAAAATCTCATCTGTATTTAACAGTTGTGCTAATCCTGAACTGTGCAGGATCTTTTATCTACAGCCAGATTTCCTGTGGGAAGAGCTGTACAATGTCATGCTGCCAAGGTTTCTGTGCCACCTAATCCTACCAGAGTCATTCCCAGTGCAGGGAGGAGGAAGAGTTATACCTTCACTGACAGAATAGAAGGTCAGCCTTGTATTTATCCACAGAAGTCCTGAAAACAGGGGATGATGCCACAAAAACTGACTTGTGTTCTGTGTCTGCCTGCATCATTTTGCACTGCTGATTAAAGTGCCCTGCAGAGCTTTTTTGTAGGGAAGAAAGAATGAAAATGAACACAGTAATCTCCGTTTCCAAATTGCTGGACCGGAACCCAGTGCATTTAAGTTGTGGAAAGAGACGATAGCATTGAGAGGCGAGAATTCTGCTGTGGTTATTTTTGTTGTGGTCTTGCTTTCCTACAGCAGAGCCAGCAAGAGAAAATGTGCCTGTGCCTTGGGTGCTTACGTGATAATGCTGGCCTCTGCAGTTGCAACTGAAGCACAGGCATGTGCTGCTTCCCACCAGTTTTCCCATGAAAACAAAGCATCTGGCCAGGAGAAAATGGACAAATGAGACAACATCTTAAATGACTGTAGTGGATCTGTTTGAGCTAGTTTCTCTATGCTCTACTTTGAATCTTCTCACTGAATAGATGAAAAACTTCATATCCTCTGTGAGCGCTTTAATGAGCAGTAAACAGTTTTCAAGCTTTGAATCAAAAAACCTGTTGAAATTGGCTTGTGTATTCAGTCAGCTGCCTCAGCAAATATTTTTCTTCCTGTGCTGTACACAAACCAGCAGATTGCAAAGCATCCTTGAATAAAGGCAGAAAATAAGCATTCTCCCTTTACTTATAAACTGCTCATTTGAATGCATCTATTTTCTTAATTTCCCAGCTCAATTCAGTAGTGAATTTCCAGTGCACAGCTTTGTAGAAGATGTAGGATATATTTAGTGTTAACAGTGTTATTAATCCATTAGCACATCTCCTGCTCTAAATCCTACTTCTTAATTTCTGTGTAATATGATCAATTTGCATGTGCATATTAATTCACATTTATAAATAAAAGCTGTGCAACTGGCCATAGTCATGCCCGTGAACATTGGTGCATTTGCAGACTGTCCACACCTCATGGACACTCTTCAGGGCATAGTTACAGCAATGCAGTAATCTGTTGTTTACTAGAAAACATTGAACTAGAATATCACTTACTTGTAATCTTCATCATCAGTTTCTCTTAATAAAATTACTTTTTTAATTTATAAACCCCTGACGATCTTTCAGCATACATGCAGATCTAATTGTTGTGATTGGAAATCCCTAAGCTGTATGTTTTTCTAAACTTCTGCAAACTGCATTTTCTACAGGTTTGTGGAGAACAGAATGAAAACCACTGCTCTAGAAGGCAGCATCACATATAACATGCATAAATTGGGAGTTGAATACAAGAGGCTGAGCAATGTAACTTTATCATTTATGCATGGATTTAGATCTGAGGGAATTCCTTAAGGACATCACATAATTTCTCAATTTTTTCATTGTTCTTCTAATTTAACGTTGTGTAGCTATTGATCTTCTTCATGGCTATTGAGGAAGAAATCTCATTTGAAAGTGCCCCTGGATTTCTTTGAAAGTAGATATTACTTGGGCAGGTTTGCAGGAAGACTGCTGCTTTTTTGTGTTACTCCATGTCTTCTAACTCCAGTAGAGTATTATATTGTATCATATCCAGCTACCCTGAAGACTGTAGAATGAAAACAACATATTATAGTATTTATTTAAAAACAGATGCTTGAATCTCAGAACTGTTTAGTGGACATGACATAACATATTCATCCCATTTAGACTTAGAAAAGTACAATTGCCTCTGTTAGGTGGGAATTGGCCTTCCACTTTTCTTGGGAATCCAAGTAAACTGGTCATTAAGACCTTGCTAGATCTATTTTCTACATAATTTGTGAAGAAAGGGTAACAGCATTCTGTCATATTCTGTAGTAAGGAAAGCACTTAGTCTGTTTCTTCATTGCTCCCTGCCTCACATAGCAGGATGGAACCAGGTGGAATGTGATGGTTTGGGTGCCATCAACAACTTTGCTGGAGCTGAAGGTGTGTTGTAGTGAATCTTTGCATTCCAGTCATAAGCAATTTTCAAGCAGCAGTGAGCTATCTTTGAGTATCAGAAAGTTAGACCTACACTTGCAGAAGTGATTCTTCTGATTCTGGTAAGATGGGCTGTGTGATCTTGCAGATTGTTGCATATTGGTTTGCATGTGTTCAGACTCCCGGAATGTTCGTTTGTATCTTCCTCATTGATCTGTACTGCAGTACCATTGTGCATCAGCATTTTCTTTCTCTGTGACGATTGAAAAGAAAGAAACAGCCAGCCCTGACATGGCTTTCCATTTTGAATATTTCCTTCAGATCCCTTCTAACTTTGTTCTTTTTTAGACTAAATTATTTTAGACAGTTTTGCTTTCTTTAATTTATTTTAAACTGTGACAAGACTTTACTCCTTTTTCCATGCTTCCCTGTTGTTCAGTAAATTGCCTTTGGCAACCTGAAAACTGGTGAGTTAAATGATGTAATATTGGCTTATAAAAGCACTTTGCTTGCTGTACCAAGATACTTTTATCTTATACTTATGAACTTATCATTTTTCTGTGTTCTTTTTAAAAAGAAATTAAACAAAGAACATAAAGCTGATTAAGAAGCTTTGAAATGGTCTTTGGATTGTTCCAAGTGTCATAAATGTAAATTCATTGGAAATCTGTTTTCTGGCTTGGTACCAAAATATATTGCCATAGTTTCAGCAAAATTTGTTGAAATAGAAAACAATGTTTATAGAGAACACAGTTCATCCGACAAGGAAAATCTTATTTTATGATCTAATAGCACATTTTAGCCTGCAGTAATAGATAAGATTTCTCAGTTCTTATGATTTGCTACTAAGCATAGGATTTCAAGGTCGTATTATTTGATTTGGACTAACTTTGGATCACAGTTTTGCTTGTTTGCAATCTGGTCACATTCTGTTAAGTCTTTGGTGATGCATCTGACTTCACACTCGGGTAAATCAAACCAATGAACAAAAATGTATGTATTAAGAAGTCTTAGAATAACTTATATTCCACTGCTGGTATTTTTTGAAAAACAAACAAACCAAAAAAGAGGATTTCTAAGATGGTATAACCATATCTGCTTACACTTCTGAGAAACTGGCAATCTGACTGAAATTAAGAGTTCTAGAATAAACTGCTAATTCTTGACACAATCTAAGGTGATCATTTTGCATACTATGTATGATATCTAAACTTTCATTACAATTGCTGTGTCCTTGTGCTTATTACAAATTTCTAATTACTAAATTTTAGTGACATCAAAGAAAAAATACTCAGATAAAGCTTTAAATTAGTTAAGTAAAAAAATCAGCAGGAAAAGTCTTTCATCTTGACCTAATTTACTTGAAATTCTTTGCCTGATGTGAAGATTAGTAACAGGTGGCCTTTTAGGGAGCCCTCAGTTTGAGTCTAATGTTCTAGTTGTTCTTTTATTATCCCAAACATCTATAACTAAAGGATTTTTTCACCGTGCCCTTTGTTCACAATGTGGGACTGTAATTGAGTTCATATTTCTCACCCAACCTTTCAGCTGTAATTAATATTTTATTATATCAGATTTTATCACTAAATAGCCTAGCAGCGGGGCATTGAGCCACACGCACGCTCCCACACACGCGTACACACACAAAAGCCACAGTGACTTATTGATGCCAGGCAAGTTCCATGTAATGAGTTATGGTTGAGAGAATACAAAATAAGTTTGTGGCACCCAGCTAATATTCCAAAGCAATTTAGAACTGATCTTATCTTGATCAAGCCAGGACAAAGAGAAATTAAAAGTTACAAGACTGAAATATTCAATGTTGTGTGGTTATATCAGACATGTGGCATCTAACAAAAATGGTCTTTGCAAGACCAGCTATTAACTGTTTTCATTATTATATTTTATGAGCAAGACCAGTTTAGGTCATACGCTCTTTGTGCTAAGAGTTACACACTGTCCTCTGATCTCAGCTAAGCACAAACACCTCCACAGCATGACAAATGTAAAAATCTGAACATCTAAGTTGATTTGCTATTTGTCCTTTAAACTGGAATAAACCAAAATGATTTCTTTGTGCTACTCTGCATACTAAGGGGATTGTGGGTGTTACTCTAAGCTATTCTGATGGAAATAAGTTTTTTTTTTTAATACAAATTTTGAAAGATGGAGAAAGTCTTATCATATAAATATCTGTAAACAAGATTGGAGAGAAATATTTCATAAAGCTAAGTAACTTTGATGATGGGTTGTTTTCATTATAAAAACTTCCCACATAACTTGTGACTAACTGGCATTCCTCTTCTCAGCAGTATTTTACACAGAAGTCTCCCACCCCCTCTGCCTCTTCCTCTCTGTCTCTCCCTTTTTTCCTCTGCATCCCTCTTGCTCCCCATCTCCCTCTCACTCTCTTCCTTCTCCCCTCACGGCTTTGATTTGAAGAGGTGATTACTGAAAGGAAGTACTCCAGTTAAGAGCAGATCAGTAGCAGGATGGTACAGAACAAGCTCTGCAGTTGAAATGGTTTGTTCATTGTTAACAGCAGAAATAACCTCTTGAAATCTATACCTGCAACTTTCTTTTTAAATTATTTTTAGTTGTTTGTACACACCGAAGTTTCTTAGGGAACAAGTAGGCCCTTGTTCCCCAAGGGAGAGCTCTGTTGCAAAGATGAAGAGGAGCTAAGCCTCCTCACATGTTCAGGAGAGGAAGTGCAGTGTGTTCTGGCTGCAGAAATCTGGAGCCTTGCTGTGGTGGGAAGGATGGGCTAGGTAGTCAAGCCATGGGGATCAATGCTGATGAGAGCACAGTTTTATTTCTGCTGGGGGTAGGGACAATCTGTTTAGCTTTCTGCAAGTCAATATATCATGCTTTCTCCATTCCTGTATCTCAAGTTAAAATAACTGGAAATACTCTAAAGAAGAAGAGGAAAAGATACCTATATATGATTGTAAACAACTTGGCAATGATGGGGAGTGGCGTAATAAGCAGCTGAATGTATAGCTCACTCTCTGAAAAGTATTTATTTATTTATTTTTTATTCAGTTTTTCATGTTCACCATGAGAAGATCTCAGAATAGTGGCTTTGTGGACTATTTTGTGGAATTAGTAACCTCACAATCTCTCTGTGGTTTGCATTCATTTTAAAGGCAAGTTGCAAGAAGAGCATAAAGAAAGGAGGAGGCATCCCTGTTTTTTACTGCTTGGTCTCAAAGCCCTGGAGGATCTAAAGCTTTAGGTTAGTTCAGTTTAGACCAGCATCATTGAAGTTAGTGATATTGCTGCTTGGGTTTAAATTAAGAGCATAAAGCCATGTGGAGTGAGATCAATAGTATCTGGTTCCTAGAGGGACTGAGTCATTACTCAGTAGGAATAAAACTTTTTACTGGTAAAATGAAGAAAGGGAGTACTCCTTGTCTTCTGTGTGCTATATTACATGTCCAGGATTAGAATTAAACTTTCTAACTCATAAATAAGTTAAAGCTTACACTTGACTTTTTTCCTGGTTTCCTAAGAAAAGAAGTCTTAAGGATCATCCTGTTCATCTGCCTGTATGTTTCTTCCATCCCTCATTCATAGAGGACCTCTTGGAAATTTTCAAGCAATAATTTGAATGTTGCATAAATAGTGAGTTTCTCACATACTTTGGCATCTCTGTGAAAGACCCAGATTGGCATCTGGAGGGTTAGGCTGTGTTAGAGTATGAGTTAGTTCATTTCATGTGGGCCATCAGCAGAGAGCTACAATTCTCATACCAGCAGGCCAGGATGGAGCCCAGAAGCAGTCACAGCATGTGTCTCCTCTTTTCCAGCCAGTGTTTGGGAGATACTAAAAGGAGCTGAGCATATTGAAGGTGGGAGCTGGGTATCACAGATGACATGTGGAATAGAGATGGGATTGCAACATTCTGGATTTCTTGCAGTAAAACTTGTAGTGTCTTAGTCTATTTATAAGGCTTTGATGCATCTTCTGTTTCAAATGGCCTTTAAAAAACCCAGTACCTGGTCAATGTAAATGGGATATTTTTGTCCCTTTATCATGAAAGAGCTGTCAGCAGAGATGTTTTATTGCTGCCAAAAAGTAAATGCTGGCATACCTACCAAAAAGATTATACGGTTACGTTTACCAGAGTTATTTATGGAAGAAATCCAGTGTCAGTTGGTAGAGCAATTTAAAAAAATGCTCAGTAGATCACAGTGAGTGTAAAGAGATCTTTTAGGCAGTAGTTCTTGTATAAAAATCCCCCCCCAATCTTAAGAAAGTACATAATAAGATTTTTCAGCTCTATTATGAAATAAATTAATTTTATAAATTATGCACAATTTGTTTGTAAAAGGTATTTGATTTTGTAATATAGCTATGAAATCAAAAATCTTTTGCAAACACTGTGTGTAATTTATAAAAAAGTAGCTCGGTGTAAGTTGTTAAAAATGTTTTGTTTAAAGTGTGTCTGTATTAGAGAGACTTCATTTTTATTTTATCTTTCCTACTACTGCTTTTTATTTTCACTTCTTATTTACCAAACAGGATGATACATGTCAAGCTGTTTTCAGTACATTATCTGTTATTTTCTTCTTTTCTTCTCTACATTTCTGCCTTGTGTAAACTTTTGTATTCTTGAATATATCAGTCTTTTTCTAGTTTTGTTTTTTCTCTTTCTCTTTTCATATGCACAATTACTTGTCTGCAATATTTCTTTTTTTCTATATACTTCTCTGCAATATTTCTTTTTTTTTCTATAAAAAAAAAACAAACCAAACCAAAAAAAAAAAAAAAAGAAAAAAAAAGAAAAAAAAACCAAAACACCCAAGGGGGAAAAACCACCAAAAAACCACCACCACCAAAATACATTTCCAGGACTCTGGTGCCCCTCTTAGTTTGTCACTTGCAGCCTGTATTTAGCAGATTGATCTCATTGGTAATGTATGGGGCACATTAAGGGAGCTCTGTAATCAAAGATGTCCTTTTCTTGTCCAGCATTTAATAGCTGAAATAAATTATGAATATAGAGCCAAATTCTTTTTTGTGCCGTATTACTTACACCTGTAGAAAACTGCTTTGAACTCCTTGTGAAACAGTACTATTTTAAGCAGGCTTAATTTCATTTACATTTTGTACTCATTTTGTATTGTGCAGACCTACAGACTGTGTACAAAATTTATATATTTTCTTGACATTTTTGAGTTTGAAGGAAGAGCAGCCAAATACATAAATCTGTATTAAGTATGGAGAGTACAAGCCACAGTGAAGTTTTAAGTGTTTCAGAAAAAATATGTTTCTGATCATGACGGGGTTTTGTGGCCTGCAGTATTTTAGAACATTTAATTTTTTCAGCAGAAGAAACAATAATTAAAAACTTTCCCCGCAAAATAACAAAGAGGTGTCTTGTAAAGGAAAAAGAAAGGTAGAATTAGATGGTTATTTCTAAGTATGCAGAATTGCTAAGACGTTGTGTCTCATCAGATGGATCATATCAGTACAGGGCAGTATTCAGCTCCTGGGAGAACAGGGCTGGGGAAACTGATGATGAAGGAATTTCAGGTGTAGCAATGTACATAACAGTTGTGAAAACATAGTTGCATCCTGTCATTTTTGTCATCCTGTTTGTGGTAATTATAGCAGTCACTCATCTTGGCCAGTGCAGTAACAACACTGCCAAGTCCTAGTTGGGCACCAGTTTTTAAATAATTACAAATAATTAACCATGCAGTGGTATAACCAGGGAGAAAAAAAAAAAAAAAATCTCATCAAGGATTGGGGGCGTTGGGAGGGTTGAGAGAGCAGTTTTGATTCCCTTGCCAGTTCACAATAACAACAGAGCAGTCTCTTGTGCCACAATTATTGTTGGCGTTATGTCTAACCACTACTTATATACTTGTTGGGCAAATGGGTCTTATAAATTTTAATATGCTGTTTCAATAGTAAACTAATACTTCTTTTGAACAAGTGTAGTCTAGCATATGTATTGAATTTATTGATTTTTTGCAAAGGATGGATGGGACAAAGTTAAAACTGCAGTCCATCAGCAGGCTACATGTTGTAAAACCAAGTGCAGATCATCTACTGCCACAGTCTTTATTGTCCTGCTAAATAACAAAGTATTACAAACTGAAATTCTTGTAAGATTTTTCACTCTCTCTCCCCTTCTCTACTAACAAAACAAAACAAAACTGCAGTTTGGATTGTCATTTGTGATGACTGAATCTAAAGGCAGAAACATTTCAGAAAGGTTTCATGAAAGGTATTATGGTTGCCTGCAGTTACAAGGCTGAAGATGGGCACTCTTTGCTGGACACTCTCTGCCCCTGACAAGTGTGCTTAGATTCTCTAAAACAATGAATTCTCTGTACTAGGAAGTAAGACAAAAAGTTAAACACCCAGTGTCATCAGGCCTAGGCGGCACCCATCTGGCCCCTGGAAAGTGGAGGGAGCATGCATCGCTGTCTCCTTTTCCCTGCAGATTTTCTTCATGCAATTTTCTGAGCCAAAGCTCTCATGGGTCCCTTAAATCCTAGGGAGTCCAGATTTGCAAAAGAGAAATGTATTCTTTCTTCTGCATCTGGAAAAAAGAATTTGAAAGTGTTATGAACTTATGGTGGCCATTAAATTACTGTTTTCAGAGCCTATCTGTCGCTACTTCAGTTGAGATACTATGTAGCAAATGCTTTCCTTCTCAAGGGAATTGAACCTGTTGTCGTATCCTTCCCTGGTGACTGTCCTTAGAGGAAAGAACAAGCGAAATATCTTTAACTTCCAGTGACATAATGCTTTCCATTTGAAAAATTGTCAGGATTTCCTGTATAAAACCAGAGGAATGCTAAGGAGAGGTTTGCTTGGATGTATTTTCCCCAGAAAATCTCCTTTGTAAATGCTGACTTTTAAGTCTTTGAGACCATCCATACAAAAGAGTTGGGCAGTCGCAAAGCAGCTTAGGAGTTTTACATTAAAAACCAGATACTGTTCCCCAGTGGACTTGGGTCTGTGAAGATAAAGCTTATTACGACACCTGAGAGTTTACATTTGGCACTATCTCTAGGGACTGAACCTAAGCTGTCTTATCTCCTCCTTTACAGCTGTTTAGGTATTTCTGCTGTGATTGATCTGAGAAATAGGGTTCCTTGCATGACAATGGAGGTGTTGTATAATATTAGTCTGTCTTGTGTTCATGCCAGGTCTGATTCCAAAAGATTCCTTGAATTTTATTTTTTCCCCCCTTGGGCTGAAAATGTCAGGTGCCAGTAATAGTATTTCCTGAGAATTTAGAAAGGCCCTGCCTTGGAGAATCTAACTAGACTTATCTCTTGACCTGCAAAGCTAGTAAATAAAGGTAGGTGTGAAAGTGGAATCATTCCATTCAAGTTTGAACAGGCTGGTAGCACAAAGTATTTTATTTACTTAGCACCTTTTCTACATTTGTGAGGCAACAACTGTTCCTCAGCATTAGAAACCTGCCAAAGAATGGTGAAGCTTTTGTTTACATGGAACCTCCTAGCTTCAGTTAAAGATGTAAACAAAAAGTTAAAAGGATTTAAGATTCCCTTCACTCCAAAAAGCTATAAGGATTTAAGATTCCCTTTGCTCACCCAAAGAAACAGGACATACACCTCTAACACTAGTATGTCAAGTGCTTAAATGGGAAAAATTGCAAGAATTTTGATGATTATGTGTTGCGTAAATATTACTTGTGGCATTGCCTAAATCACTTCTCCCCCCCCCACATAAATTACATATTAATGTATGATTTTAAAAATACTTGTTGGCATTGTTGTTGGTACAGCAAAATCAATTTAGAGGTTTTGCTTAGTCTGCTTGTTTTTCTTCACTCTAAGTTCTGTATTTTCATGTCTGAACATTATGTTCCTACAAGAGATTTTTTTTAAGCTTCTTCACCTTTTTTTAGAAGCTATAGTGAGCGATGCTGTATTTTGCATAAAGCCCAGAAAATCTCTGATCCCCCAAATAAAATGTCCCTGAAATAGAGGTGTCTACCTTAAACAGCCTTCTCCATCATTAGTAGGTATACTCATTTGTCCTGCTGCTAATCAAAAACTCCCTGGTCTTACCACTAGTCCACAGCTGAACCATGTGTGCTTCCTCTTTGATAAAATATGCAAGGTGGTCACAGGGACAGTGGTCAGCAGGACAGGACTGCTATTCAGCTGGTTCTCTGGCATTGAATCCGTTCTGGAAATGACTGCACACAGAGTATATTTTATTCACTGTATATTAGGTGTTGCTAGAACTCCTCACCCACTGGCAAAGCCTGTGTAGCTGTGATGGTGAGACACCTGATAAATCAGGGGCTGTTCATCACCTTTGTTTAATCCACTTATAATAAATAAGGCTCTTGCGCAGTAGGAGGAGAGTTAGTGGCAATTTCTTGTAGCCTTTTTCTATTTGCCTGCTAACCATAAATTATTAATTCCTGTCCTTTAAAGAGTAATTTCCCTCTTCCATTTCAAGGTGCATTACATATGTGTAATTACATATAATTTCTCGAACTGTAAAATTTGAAGTTACAGGATGAATTACAAGAATCTAGTGAATTATAAGGGCATGGAGAAAAAGATATGTATCTCCGGTGTTAATCCGTATAAATATGATGTGACCATGTCAGAGACAGCTGATGACAGAGATGAAGTTATGTTGCATATTATGCAGAAAAAACTGTTCAAAGGCTGTATTCTTTTCAAGATGCAATATTAGGCAATAAAATTGCATAACACATGACAAGCAAAGATACATGAAGTTTTAGATACAAAGCATGAACAAAACAACTGATTCATTTTAAAAGTCTTAATGGCAGTACGACAGAAGAATTTTCAGGGTCTACAGAAGATTTCCCCCCTACAAACTGTGGGGACTCTTATGGTTTGAGCAATCAGGTCCTTCATGGACTTAAGAGCTGTGATAATGGTGTGCGGTTTGGGTTTCTTAATTTTGCCCTCTATTGGAACTGGTATTTTAGTAGAAAAATGCAGTAAAGTGAGTCTAGCATGCAGATAAATAGGGCTATGGGAATAACTGAAATAATGGTCAATATGTAGATTAAGGGTTATTCTATTGTTTGACTCAGTAAGCATTAAAACAAAGTAGGCATGCAAGTCAAAATACAGAAATAGATCTATAAAAGTACCAGTTTTCTATATTTCTAATAAAGCATGAACTTAGAGCAGTGAGCAGAAAACTTCAAATTAGGCTCCAGAGTGTTACCATGACAGTCTGCAAAGGTAGCCCAACAGTTTACACAGCTTATTAGAGCACTCCTAGTGGACCTTAAGAGCTTTGCAGGCTTTGTAGATTTAGGGGGAAAAAAATCAAGGATAATAAGAATTCAAAGAGATTTTAAACAATTGATGCAGGAATAAGAAAGTTTCTTATTCTTATTTTACAACTGGATTTCTGAGGCTCATAATAGTTGATTGACTTGCCTAGGATCACACACAGCAGCTGTATTGAGACTAGTAAATAAATTCAGATAGTCTTTATCTATATTCAGTTTCTTAGGCCATCTCCCTTCTGTGAAATTAATTCTAAAAATTTCTTTAATGCTTCCGTTATATAAAGCATCAAGAGTGTTTTAGAGAGACAAAATAGAGCTGACAGTTCAATAATGAAGTAATCAAGCTTGTTTTCCCTTTGTTTGCAATTTGGAATTACTTTGGAATTAGGTGTAATTATAGATTAATAAGTTTCAATAAATGCCTAGATTGTACGTGTTAAGTATGTACATGTACCTACTCCTGTATGAAGACTTCTGAAGTCTATGTTTGCATCCAATAGGTCCTTCTTGGAAAGTTATTCTGTAACTTTGAATGAGACTTGGATTCATTAAAATTTGATTTACAGCTTTCCAGTAATGTGGAGTAATGTCCTGATTCAGGAGATTACCAAAACCCATCATTTCATGTAGTTAAGACTAGATATATACTTAAGTCTTCTTTGAAATTGTCATTTGTCTAAGTACTCTGAGCATCTTTTATTACCATGCTAATATGGTTTTCTTTCTGCTTTCATGTCTCTTTTTCAGCTCTGAAAAAAAATTAGTGAATTTTTCAGAAATTGACACACCATTCCAATTTAAGCAATCTAAATTCAATAAATATCTGAGAGACATGCTATATTTAATTTCTTACAATAATTAAAGTACAGTGTTCAGATCTGTATCTTTGCATAATCATTAAAATTTGGAACTGGTTTGGAATTGTTAGAATAAAAAGCTGTGTAAAAATAATATAATTTTTTTTCTTTTCCCATACACCTTTTTGATCCCCAAATTTGAAGCATTTGAATCCTAGGTTAAAAATAACTGCCATGTGTTCCTTTCCCAATGCAGCAACGAACTATTAATTTATAAAAATAAATTTTGAATTTAATTTCCAAGGCATTGAAATTCTATAGTAGAACAGTGTAACATGAATTATACTTAAATTACATTTCTTTGCTTCTGGAAAATCAGTCTAAATGCTGCCGATAACCGATATGCTTTTAGCACATTTCAGTGTAGTGTAGAACTTGTTTTCAGGATTACAGGTAAGAAGACTTTATTCTCTGAAATGTAGAGGTGTGGAAAAGGAATAATTCAACTTCAAACAAACCAGAAATCTGACTAATACGTAACAGGAATAGTAGAGTCGTGGCACAGTGCTAGCTCAATTCACTGAGCTTGAACCCTTTTCAGGCAGTCCAGCTGTTACATATTAAAGAAAGTAATATTAATTCTAAGACCTAGAGAAAGCTTTTGGATTATAATTGTAATTGGGGTAATTTTGTAAAATTCATTAGCAAGATGATCTCATTTGTACAAATGTAAAAAGTATCACTGGTAAAATTCTGTCAGGTTTCCATTGACCCAGGTGCTCATAATGTGTTAATTTACATCAGAGAAACAGCAGTGTGTGGAAATTGGCCAGCAGATAGGATTTAGTTATTTTTCATTAGCACTTGGACTTTGATGAAGGGGAACAGAAAAGAGTTGTTTGACCTTTCAGTGCTTAAATTATTAAAGAGCAAATAGATTTGAGGTCTAGATGCTTGCAAATCTAATTTGTCTTGTGGAGTAAAGATTAAAAGACATTTTGAGTTTGAAATTGCTCCAGTCAACTTATTTCTTTCTTTAAAGTATCTGAAAATGAGTAAATGGCAAGCATCTAAAAGGTATACAAGGAGTAGTGTATGTAGTAGAAATAAATATGGATTTACCACAGGAAAAGGAGCATTTTAATGACAGATTTGTTTCTAAAATGTCTACTGTCTTTAGCTTTTTTCACTGAGTGAAAAATTAAGAGAATCCTCATTTCAGTACTGAAACAAGTCATATTATCTCATCTGGTCTGATGTACCTCTTATATTCAGGCCTGCTTCAAGGAGGAAGTGACTTAGTTTACTATCCATCATGCTTAGTGAAACTGCTGGATTCTTATATTTGCTGCAGTATTAGGCAAGCATATCCAGCTCCACTATCTTGCAAGAATAAATGTTTACATCACCTTCTGCATTTTTTTCCAATACTACATTTAAGTTTGCAAATGGTATTTATTGTAGATTAATATTGCAAATTAATAGTTAGAGGAGGCAACATGCTGTCTTCAAAGTAGCTTGGAGTCCAAGTTCTAAGCAACTCTGTTTTGTTCTAGAAAATTAATTGTGAAAATCATGTCAAAAATTGATTTGTAAGAAAAGAACCAAGGTTTTAATGTAGATATTCTCTGGCTAGGTTTTTTACAAATCAGTAAAAATCAGTTCCCACAGGATCAAAGAAACATTGCTGTGGATTGACCTTCATTTACTACCCAGCATGGAATTAATCAACTAATGAAAATGTTTCTGCTTGATATGAAGCAGAATATCTCTTGTTGCACAGAGCTGCAAAATGTACAAGCAGAGGCCTTCAAGTGAACCCTCAAGACATTCCTCTGTCCCTGACTGTACTAAATTTATGCATGGTTAGATTTCTGCGTGAAGTTCAGCATTAAATTAAAACATTTAAATTTGAGTGTCCACTTTGAGATGTCTACATGTGAGCTGAGTATTTAGTTGTTATAATCGATGGAGTCTGAGAAGCAATTAGGTTGACCTGTAAGTGGACACTTTCTTTCTGCTCAGGTCTCTTGGAACTGTAGATGTGTAGACATCTTCATGAAGGCAGATAGGTTTAGATATGTTAACACTGAGCTAAAGCTCCACCATATTGAAAGTCTAAATCAGGCAGAGGGAAAGGTGCATTCTCAGTGTTAACTTTGTGGGCATTTTTTGTGACCACAGAAGTCCAGCATCTTCTACTGGAGATGCTAGATCTTAAAAATACAGTGAACAAGGTCTGTGGCACATGATCAGTAAGTCTGGTAAAAAACCAGTAAGATGGTCAAGAAAATTGGCATTTTCTGCCCCTTGGTGATATTTGACTATAAAGAGTCTTCAGATCTTAAATGGTGGTGTCCTAGAATTATGGAATGGTTTGGGTTGGAAGGGACTTTAAAGATCATCTAGTCTTGACCCTAATCTGGTCAAGGGATGCTTTCCCTTCCAGTTTGCTTAAAGCACCATCCCTCCTGTCACTGAACAGTTCATAACTTTATTTCTAAATCAGGTTTGCCTCTAGAAGGGAAGTAGCCACAGCTGTGCAAGGATATGACTAAGCCAATAAACCCTGTTGGGTCCAGACTGAGATGGTCCTGCAGAAGCTCAGCCCATGTGTCCCTGTATTTTGGGCAGAATCTTATGTAAACATAATTCTCTACCTACAGATGGCAAGAACAGTAACACATCAGAAGACTCTGTGGATATTTCATCTTCAAGAAGCTTCCTATGCAGAGATTGCTGTTTTTTATGAACTGTCAACTTGAAAGATCATAAAGTGTTACTGAATGTAGATGATACACAGAAATGTGGACACATTGCCACTTTGACATCAATTATCTAGTCTGACTTGTTTACTGGGATTCAAGATTCCAGGATACAAATACTGATTAAGAATCACTGGTCCCCAGTGAAGCACTAAACTTGTAAGCCAGTCCTCTTTAGAGACATGGACTTCCCACATGACAAATTTAAAAGCACTGACTCAGTCTTTTACAGCAACTGCAAGGGTATAATGATTACACTGTTTGCATATACAGCAGAAATTGCAATTTCTTTGTTCCTGTTTGAATGTCCATAGCACCTTTACAGTGGAGAGAGATGGACTGTTCTCTGTAGGTCCCAGTACAGCAGAGACTGCAAGTGCAAACTGACTTGCTTTGCAGAATGCAGAAACTGAAAAATATGGTTATCTATGAGATGTGTGAAAGTGCTTTGCTGAGTGATAATAGTGTTATCAAAAAGTGTTTTATACTTGCTCAGCAGTAGTCAATATGCCACTGAAATTTTGCTTTGTGCTTTTATAAATACTTAAAATGTCAACAGTTAAGCAAATACTGATCCCTGTCTCTCTGTAATTTATGTCTTCATTTTAATCTCAGTACTAATTTAATTTTATTTAGGTAAGATAACAGGTTAAAGAAGGGACTCTATAGCTTTATGCTTGCTTTGGTGAACAAAATAATACTTAATTTCACATTTTAGCACTGATTAAACAAACTTTTTCTGTACCTGAGTTTAAACAGGAAAATGTGCTGTGCATTCTCTTGTGTGAAAAGCTGTGATGTGTATGGCTATTTTTGTCTTTCCAGAACAAAATTAATTTGAAAGCATGAATCTATTCCACAGATTTATACACCTGAATATTAAAATGTCTTTTTTTTTTTCCTGTTTTCTTTTCTTTTAACAGTTGTTTTTTTGCTGTAAATACTGGTACACTGTTATGGTTTTAGGATGGTTCGACTGCCCAAGTTTTAAAATAACCACTGTTTCTTTTCTTCTTTCTTTTCTACTCTCTTAGTGTCTATCAAATCGTTGTTGAGGAAGAGCGCCCACGGAGGACCAAAAAGACAACTGAAATCCTAAAGTGCTACCCAGTGCCCATTCATTTCCAGAATGCCTCACTCTTGAATTCCCAGTACTACTTTGCTGCAGAGATTCCAGCCAATGGTTTACTAGCTGCTCAGCCTTTTACTATTGGTGATAACAAAACCTACAGTGGTTTCTGGAATACTCCTCTTCTTCCTCATAAGAGCTACAGCATCTATTTCCAAGCTGCTAGCAGAGCCAATGGGGTAGGTCTTGCAACAGGCATGATTTTATACAGTGTTTGTGTGTAAATTAATGATTGGCATCAACTAGCAGGATGCCCAGTTTAGTTGCTAATGAGAAAATGAAGCAACGGTGAAATTTAACACACTGAGTTTAAAAAATAGCAGTTTTCCTAACACAATATTGCTTAATGATTAAAGGTTACAGGAAAGAGGAGGGGAAAACCACACGTTTTTTCAGTAGTGAGCAGGCAAAGTAGTATGTTACCATTCTGTCTAATTAGCTAAAAGCTGTCCAGTGACTGTGTTTGACTGGCTTTTTTTCTTCCTTTTTTGTTTTTTTTCTTGCTTTGAACAAGACAATGTTGTGATTTCTTTCATTACATTTAAGCCAAACACGATTGTGGGGTTTAGCACATCTGTCTTGGCGTGCCCAGTCCTGTTACCTTGGTTTGTAATTTCTTGATCTCCCTTTTTCTCATTCGGTTGTCCTGATTGAATTAGAAATCACTTTTTTTTTTGTCCCTTTCTGCAAACAAAGTAAAAGGAAAATGAAGAAACGAAGTAGATGGAACTGAAATGAAAAGTGTGTAAAAAGATCCTCACAGATCATGTTTCATCAGACTAATTCTTCCTGGAATTGTTTTTCATTTCCTGGACAGACCTACCCAGAGCCCTTCAATTCTTGATAAGCTTTGGCTGTCTGTGCTGACAGCCTGGAAATGTTTTCTGCCAGAAACCATAATGCTCCCTCATTCACAGTGCACCGACAGTGCACAAATGTGAAACACCATTGATTATTTTTTCTTCCTAAAGTTGTCTAACATGATGCCTCAAACTATACTTTCTGTAAGAAAAAGAAAAATCTCCCAAGGTCATTATGTTGCCAGTTAAAAAGCTGAACACTTGCCTGAGCTCCTACAAATATCTTTCACATTTTCTACTTTTAGAGGAATCTTAAGTGAAATGTTTACATACCATACCCAAGCAGTTCTTGTCCATGTTATGAAAGCACTTTGGAGTTAGCTAATAAGCAGTTAAATATGGAATAAGGCACATTCTGCTTTGACATTTTATCAGTACTTTTAAGAATAGGATAATGGATGACTTTCTCTGTCTAGAAACACAAGATGTGACCTTTTTCCTCTTTGTTTGACACAGGAAACTAAAATCGACTGCGTCAGGGTAGCCACAAAAGGTATGTTTGGATTATGTCATGTATTCTGTACTTCAGCTTGTTGACCTTCCCTTCACATGGTGTTTGGAAACTTCCAGAAGTGTTTATATTGCTAAAACAGATCACTAAACATATTATAGAATTTTCATAGAATCATTTGCATCCTTAGCTGAGAATTACGAAATTTACTTGTTTGTTTGTTTGTAATCATAAATTTATTAATTACTTCTGGTTGTCTGCTTGAACACAGGGCTTTTAAAATATATTCTCTGGGTTTTTATATGATCTCACTTACATACCTATATATATGTATTTATATAGTAGAGTTGTAAAATTGCCAATTGCAGAGTACATACTGGCTGCTTATACATCCGTAGTGAAAAATTGCCCCTTTCTTGTAAGCAATTACCTTAACTTAATTGCTGTATAAAAGAGAAGTGGAGATATCATGTTCTTCATTTTAATGAGACAGATCAGCTATATTTACTCATCTGTCAGTAGATGATACTACCATTTGTGAGACAAATATGTATAATTGAGACAGTACTGGCTATAGGTTTTGTCTCCAAACAGGGAAAGATAAACACGTTGCTGATCTATTTATCTTTGGGGGCTAGATCTATCTGTGATTATCTTTGTAGTCTCACCTTTTTAGTACCTTTAGCTGGTGGCAACTTAAAAATCTGAAAAAGAAGTGATAGAATAGTACAAGTGACTTGGAGATGGTAGTAGAGGAACAGGAAAGAACATGCTGCTCTGAGTAGGAGCAGGTAATACCACCTGGCAGTTTGGGCACCTGGCAAGAGCGTGAAACAAAACCTGCTTCATCCCTATACCACTGCAACTTGCAGGAGATCATTTTCTCAGTGACTATCCCTAATGGAACTTATTCCACCATGATTTCCTTTACATGGAGACTTCACAATTTCATCAGCACTTCTAAGTCTAAATGGGATGAATGTCATTACTTAAAATTAACAGAAATGTTCACATAAAGTTACCCCTGTTGAAAGTTTGTATACTCCCTAAGTTGCCAAATACATTTTCATGCCTGTTTGAACTGATTCCTGGCTTCTTCTCTTTTCCAAACGAAAGGAAGTGGTTTTAATTTCAATATACTGACTGCTTACTAAACCACAGAAATCTTTCAAATATCTGAACTCAACCCAAATATAATACAGATGAGAGTTTAATTCCAGATGCAAGTGAAATCCGGTATTGTTTTCAAGTAGCTTCAGAGATATCGGGGTGAACTAGGGTACATCTGAAATCATAACAGATGATTACAGGAATGGATTTTAAATTTTTTGAAGATTTGTATTCCTCATCACTTACGGATGTTCAACTATTTAAATTACTTGACTGACTGGAAATTTTTACTCTCTCATTTGAGAAGCGAGGGTAACTTCATGGATTGGAATAGCTCCCATAGCAACAAGCTACTTTGAGCTAACCCATTTGGCAATGGAGATGTGAGAAATGCTGCTTTTATTTTAATAAAATCTCCCTACCTTCCTGTTTTGAAAGCATTTTTCTGATTTTTTCTTAATAAAATAATGTTAGAGGTTGTTGTGAGGACTTTTTTTTTTAACTAGAGGTAGCCTTGATGGTATTTTTAGTCCCTGGTGCAAAATTTTCCTGGGGGGCTACAGTAAAGCACTGATTTTCATGATTTAAAACTGAATGCTTATATTATATTTTTAATCTATATTAATTTAAAAAGATTAAATGGAGACCATGACATATTTTATATGGTATTAAAAGTAGCTGTCTGCACAGATGTTTTCCCTTTGGATCTAACTGAGATACTTAAGGGAAAAGCAGAACTTTGTGTCCTCTCTGGACCTCCCGCATTTGCATTAGAAGAAAACAGCAAAAATTCTCTATGTGTGTAGGTCAGAAATCACTATACCTGCATTGGGACAAGACATAAAATTGTCCTCTCCCAATCTCCTCTCCTTCTGTTTAATCCCCACGAACAGCGCTGTACATTCACATTGTTTGTGCCCCAGTAAGCAAGGGCTGCTCTGACCACTCTGCCAGATTTCTTAGACTTGCATCATTTTCCACTGGGCTTTGAGAATACAGTGTAGCTACTAGACAGTGAGCTACTTAAGCTCTGTGTGCTTGTTATGTCCATCTATTTATGTGCTGGAGTGCTCCTGACAAATAAGATTGGGAACACTCTCCAGTACCACATCTAGTTTTCACATACTGGTAACATTACTGAAATATTTGTCATCTGGGCTTCTCTTATCTTCAGAAGTTCAAGTTTGGTGTTTTTAGAGCTAGAGGAAGTGCTTCAGGACATTCATGTATAAAACTGGTAAAATCTTCTTTTGAATTAAGGTCTGATCCTGAAAATACCTACAGCCTTGTGTAGGCCACTGGAATCAGCAAACATGCTGTGGATTTTACTATGTCTGTGAGAAGCCATATGGTTTCACAGAATCACAGAATATTCTGAATTGCAAGGGATCATCAAATCCAGCTCTTAAATGGGTGGCCTATATGGCAATTGAAGCCACAGCCTTGGTGTTCCTAGCACCATGCTCTGACCAGCTAGGCCCTAATCAAGTCAGTCATGTACCTGCTTTTGCACACAGAGAATAATCTCATTGACTACTTCACAACTGTTCCATCTTAAAGTAGAGATGTAAGTAGTTTACTGGATAAAGGCCTGTGCCATTCCTAGGATCAAGAGCCCTTCCTAGGATCAAGGTCACTCAAGGTAACTTTCAAGTTGCTCCGCTGAGCCAGCTGAGATTGGCCAAGCCACCTCATTGTGGTTAGCCTGTTTGAAGTCTGCCCTGAGGACCAGTATGGGCATTCAGAACATGTCACGAGCAGAGTGATGCCACTTGCTTGTTATATTCCCTTTAATTATCTCACCTCCAGATAATAAAGTTGTTGGTGCCCTTAAGACCTTCTTAAGGTCACTGAGAGTTGGTTTTATCACTGTCCTGCAGTGTTCATTCCATGGGCCACCATACACTTTTTAATTTTTGTGTAAAAATAAAAATACGTGACTGTAATATAAACATAATGTTCATGTCCCAGATCCAGCAGAACAGTTCTGTACCTTGAGTACCCTCTTCCCTCCCGTTGATGTCAGCAGGAATAATGCATGTGCTCTGCTGCCAAGCATGTGCTCAACTGGCAGACATTAAACCTTGTTGCTGTATCAGAGACCAAGTGCAGCAGATAGCTTATTATCATATTGACAGGTTTCCTGTTAGAAGAGTACAGACTATCTCCAGAAAAGTGCAGGCTAATTCTGCTGGGTCAAATGCATGTCTGGGGTCAGTAGCTAGATAATACTTTCTCATTCCATCAAGTGTATTTTAAACAAGCTCAGTTTGTACCCTTTTAAAAAATGATCTTGTTTTATGACCATTTCATTTTTACAAATGAAACCCTGTTAAATGTGTTCTTTTAGAGATCATATAAAAATCCTGATTGCAGTGATTACAAATATAAATTAGGATGAGAATGTTTGATTTTGTAGAGCTGAAAGTTCTCCTTCTGCTTCTGATGAAGTCAAAGGAAGCCTTTGCCAGTGACTTTGTTAGTAGAAGGATCTTACAGCCCATTATTATGATGTGGAGTCTCCTGATCTCAGTTTTCTGTAGAGAAAGTCTTCTGGGACCTCTGTGACTATTTGGTGTATATACAAATGGGGAGACTGCAGGGTTTCCACTCCCATTATTTTTGACAAGATAATTAAACAAACAAACAAACAAAAATCCAGAATAGCTTTTTGTACCAGTGGTAATAAAGGTTGTCATATATTGCTTGAAATATGGCTTTCATATTCCTACTCTTTCTTCAAGCTAAATGACTGTAAAATCTCAACAGACTAAGTTGAAAACATTCCAAAACTCCTCCAAGTTTATTACTATCAACTTTGTGGTGGTTTGTGATTTATATTAAGACTATATTTCCTGATATGACTTACAACACTGTCTGGATAGAAACATCTTGATTATCTCCTAGGAATGCAGTTCTCAAGAGGGAGGCATCATTGTTCTAATTTTGCAATATTGGAAGGCTTTCATTAATTATGAGAGAGAAAAGGATATTATAATATTTTAAATCCAATAGCAACAGTACTCTAGAAGCTACTATCAACACTGCATTTCAGTGTTGCAGAGGGATATTTCCAAATATTATGCAGCAGCAGTTTTGAGTTTAATTGTCTGCAGATGGTAGATGATCTATTTTCCTCTCTCACTGCCACATTTCTAATAGCACCCAGGCTGTTCTATGTAAATGAGTGATCTTTCATATAATTTTGTCCTTAATTTTCCAATATTTTTTCTTTGCATCATTCTCCAGCTGCATCGTGTTGGATCTGACCTTTTAATTTTTTTAATATTCCTTAATATATATGTATCAGAGCATGCTTAACCATTTAGAGGCAATCATAGAACTGCTGGAAAACAAAGAAATAACAAATTTTATTAATGTGAGCCACAGTAACAGTTGTCTGTAGCAGGGAGTGGTTGTTATAACTCTGTCAGAAAAGTCTGGATATTTCTGGATATATAGGGTGTAAACAAGTCAGGGTTTTCAGCTTTTTCTTGTGAACTTGAAACTCAGACCTGGGACAGTTACACACATACTTAATTAAAGGTGTGCCACCTCTCAGCAGTCATTCTCTGTATGCTGAACATAAAGTATACGGGTAGTGCATGCATTTTTAGAACAGTAACCCAAGTGGGTACAAGAAAAGTTAATCTTAACTAGCTCAAAAATGCTTCACATAAAAATTGTCTTTAAAAAACTGTAGGAAAAATGTAGTATTATGAAATAGGAAAATAAAAATGAAACTAGCTCAAATTACTTGGAGAAGTTGGTATTAGACTACTCTGAATGATCAGCTTGTTTTCACTTAGAAAGCTTAGTGCTGTGACTGGCAGAGCCAAAGAGTCTCCAGTTTCCTCAAATGCAGTAAATAATGTGCTCTGAGTCCTTTTCCTGAATGAAATTCACACGCGACAGCTTATTAATTTGCAGAATAACCACACTAACAACTAAAGATGAAAAGGAACTTGTGGGAGTTTTTTGGTTTTCATTTGTGAGGTTCAGACAATAAACGACTGACCAAGATTCTTCTTGCTGGCGTAGCTTCAGTCTGGCTTTTTTTTCCCTCATGCATGCTGACCTGGAACTCTTCCTTTGCCTTAGCCGCGATAATCGTGACTCAGCTTACAACACCATACATTCGCATCGCCCCTGCTGCAGGCGACGACCAGCTAACAGGTCAGATGTTCAAGTACAGACCAGTCACCATGCCCATTCTCTCTCTTTCTTTTTGGCTCCTTTTCCCTGACAGTTTCTTCCTTCTCTGCTCATGAACAGTTTCCTGTGTTAAAAGTTCCTTTCTGTTCATCATTTTTTTTCCTCAGCTCCATTAAACTCAGTGGTGTGCTTGGCGCCAAAACTCACAAACACGTCCCTGTATGTACGACTCCGCTGCATGTGCCCATTGTGTGTGTGATCTGTGGAGTGTTCCTTCAAGCCTCATGTTGTAAAGAGATCTCGTCTTGCTCCATCCATAAATTAAATGAAAGTTTGCATATAGATATATATCTGTGTACCTGTTTTTTTTTTTTTTTTCTCTGTTATTAAATCAAGACACTAGAATTTCTAAATAACTGATGCTCAAAAGTTGCATGTGCAAGTTAGACAAAGATCTAGTATTAGTGGATTCAGGGGTTTTTTCCTGTGTAATGGTAGGAAGATCATGTTTTCTGGCAAAATTTCAATATGAAAGAAATTAAAATAAAGAAAAAATATTCCTATTTATTATGTCATACATGACTTCTAGGATTAAAATGAAACAACCTAGCATGTGACATATGAGAATGAGCAAGACTTAAGGATTTAAAATCTAATTGTCAAAGTAAACTCAGTATTCAAGTGGAACCATTATTAGGCTGTATATGGCTCGAAGGATGGCTCAGAATATGCTGGAAAACCTTTGTGAACCTGGGGAAATTATTGATTTTGTCAGAAAAGAAACCTGTGCCTAAAACCTTTCAGGGATTTGCAAACATTTTTATTTTCAAAGAGAACCTATTAAAAACTCTAGAACCTGAAGTGGTGAAATATCTAATGGGGGAAGTAAACCTAGTCCATCAACTTTTAGTGTATGATAAATCTTTGCCTTTTTGAAGAATACTGGCATAGTTCCTTGGGAAAGCACATTGTTACCTGAGACGAGTTCAGATGTCTGGTATCTGGATACTGCTACAGTAAATAAGAAGCAGTTAAATGATTCAGCTTAAGATAAGAGGATTAGTGACATGTCTGCTCTAGCTTTTAATTTTGGGGTATGTGTTATAATAATAAAGCTGAGTGATCCATAATGCCCAAGTTGCCTTGTCAATCAAGACAAAATTGCTGCATGGTATACTTTTATCTTCTAATAATGTATGAACTAACCAGAATAACATACTTACAATGCCATTAAGTAGCTTGTTCTTGTTACTGCTGCTTGGCAGAAGCTGTGTCTGCATACATATTTATACCTCAGTTAATTTTTACTTGACAATTCAAATAAAGCATTGAAGAGACAGGATCTCTTCCGTATCCTTGAACTTCAAGTTTTGATTTCTTTATCACAGGATTCAAATAAGCTTTTATATTTTTCCATGTGGAGATTGAAATGTTCTCTCAAGTTTTGTTTTTTTTTTTATTTGTTTCAATGCAAAACTGGGTCGCTACAGGTAACACTGGAGACATCCCTGTTCCATAAGAAGATGGCCGCAGTACTTAGCAGTGAGAGAAAAGAGATATGGCTAGCTGGCTATAAAGAGATATGGATAGTTGGCTGACATAGGATTTATTTCATTGCTTTGTCACTGGTGGCGTTGGCAGTCTGTGGTTGTCTGTCAGATCTATGAAATTTATTTCCTTTTTCTTGAAAAGAAAATAAAAATGTTCTACCAGAATCTAATTTTGTAGTGAAAAGGAGCATATCAGATTATACTTGCCCACAGCATTTCTACCTATTTGTGAAATGTATTAGAAAGCCTTTGACCTCATCATCTTCCCAACCCCACCTCATGTTTGAAAGACTCTGTGCTCAAAAGGAAAGAAACATCTTCCTCCTCGTTTGCCACAACTGCAGTGGCAAGCAAAGAAACCTCACCCAGCCCACATGGTTGTCCCATGATAGCAACAAGAATTCCTGTTTTTCTAGGAAAACATCCTTTCTAGCGGTCCTTAGGGCAGGCTTTTCAATGCCAGGGCAGTACAGCAGTAGTGGGATCTGCAGTACCCATGAGAAGCACAAAGGGTTTCTTAAAGGAGTTTTACAGAAACTGGACCACACATGAGGGACCTGACAGTCAAACACATTGTCCCCACATTTTTGTCCTATAAATTTCAAGACTGTGGAAAGGATTTCCATGTGAAAGGATTTGTTTATGTGAAAGTACGGGGCTGTTTCTAACTGTAGTTACCACAAGCCCTACAGCTGTAACTGTTAAATGTCACTTAGCATTTTCTGTTCGGTGCTTTTTCCTCACTTCTTTGCTCAGAACCAAAGTACTTATATTTGAGATCAAGAAATTACTTTCATCTTTTAGCATTTGAGGAGATACATAAGTGGCAGTGGGAAGGTCAAGGATAGCATTTTCAGGTTTCTTTACATTGGAACTTGATGCTTCTTGCATAATGAAAATTTAAAATCTTGGCTGCATTCCTGAATATCGTTACCAAATTTGAAAGGTCTTCTTCTTCACAAATATCATGATAATGCAGCTCAGCTTTCAAGCCAGTTCTGCTTGCACTCATTTCCTCCATCCTCGTCATCATTGTCTTGCCTCTTACTGGTGCAGTTGATAAACAATGCATTATTAATGTCTCTTCGTCCTTCTTTTCTCCTTCCTTTTTCATATAAAAATAACAGGTCTACCATTTAAAGAATTACAGGCTAGTTGCCCTAAATATCTTGACAGCCACTCCAGGTTGCCTTTGCAGCCCGTAGCAAAGCGAACTTTTCCTTGCACTTAAATACTTACAGTGTAGCTGTCCTTGAGTTATGGAATAAGATAACACAGTGTAAAAGCAGCTGTGAGATTTTGACTCTTAGAAGCCAAAACAGGGAAATCAGTGTTTACTCAATATATAATTATCAGTGATCCAATAATGTAGTAGCTAAGGAATTCAAATTTGGGGGAAAGCATTTAGCTTTCTCTGTTACCTTACAAAAAGTAACTAACTTGAAATCTACTCAATTGAACCTGTCCTTCAACAGACAGAGAATATCTAATATCTTACTCCTGTGTGTGAGGAAAAAAGATTATGTATACATGAAGCACAGTAAGTACTCATGATACTGTCTCCATGTTTTCATAACAAATATGGTTTAACATTCAATTGAAATCATGTAGAATGTTATCAGAAAACTTACCACATAAAAATGTGATTGTATGGTCTTAACTTCAAAGTTGAATAAAAAATCCATCATTTTGAGAAATACTGAAATAATTTCCAGTTTGTTTCAGTATTTTGTAAGAGACACTTCATCTAATAGGTTTAAATTGGCCATATTTGGTATTCACTTGGCCCTCATATATTTTGTTCTCTGCATTCTGATAAAATAGCATGCTTGGAATCATGATTAGGCTGTTCATTCTTTCAGACATTTACTTAATTGTTGAAATATGTCTGAGCTACTTGTATTTGAATTAAAGTATTTCCATTTGTGATTTAGTGGAGCAGCCACTACTTTGCTGGATATTATTAAGACTGATTTCCATAGAACGCCCTTTTTACGACCCATTGTAATTACACATCCAGCTGCAAGAGAGAGCTCTGTATTGTACATTCTTCATACATTAAATTCTTGGTAGAAATCAAATGCAGCAAGATCTGTCAGAAGTTTTGTAAAGTAACTGATACTTAATGATTGGGAAGATTATTTTTTTTGTAAAAGATGGGGCAAAAGCTTAAAACATAAATTAGTTTTATCCTGCACACCTTAAGGTCTAGATGATCTCCATATTTTATAAACAAGTTAAAAGCAGTCATAAAATAATCCTTGTAAGTTTCTTCTCCCTTATGAAGTTAGCACCATAATAAAATATACCCATTTCTTAGGATGTGCATTCAGTACATAGCAAGATTTATTGCAGTGTTCTGGGTCACATTCTGTTCTCAGCCATTCCACTGTAAAAGTGAAACAAATAAACTGAAATCTTTGATTGATTAAATCACAACTTCATGGAATATTTTTATGTCAAGATATTTACTCCAGTTTTGTACTGCATTTATGAAAATACAGTTTGTTTATTAACACAAAAACCAACAGCATAAATTTGAGAAAGAGTGTTTTGCTATTTACCCCGATTTTTGCTTTACAATGCATCTGAGGTGTAGCAACATGTACTGGACAGACTTTCACATTCATTTTTTCTCCATCCTGGACCATGTAACATTGATTTAGATGTACTCTGACATGCTAAAACTTGAAGTGCTATTTTGGGCAATGTAGAACCCTCTATTTCCTAGTTGAGACTATTTCCTAGTTGAGTCTCTAATAACAAACCTATGTGCAGACATGAATGTCTGCAGGTTCAATACACTATTTTAGAAGTTTATTCTTGTCTTGGTACTTCTGGGCAACATTTGCATTAGTTGGAGTTGTGGATAGTTATCCAGGGGAGAATAAGCACCTGTGTGCTGTAAAGTCAAAACCATATTGCAGTGCTGTTGCAAGATAAGTGACAAGGAAAGCAGAATGAGAATGGATCTGACTTTCCAAAGTGAAATTCTAAGCCTGTTTTTATGTGATGGCCCCAATGATTCTTGTACCAATTGTTCAAGGATTCTGGTCCTCTTCTCAGCTGGGCAGAATGCAAAACAAGGAAATGTTCCTATTTTCTGCAGCACTGGCTGAATGCATTTCAATGGGCTGAAGTGTCACTTGTGATTTATTGCCCATTTTTGTTCTTTTATGTGTTATATTTGTCATTTTTGCAGTGACAGTTTCATCTATAAAACAGTATAGTTACAAGAAAATGTTAAGAGGATACAGGAGTGCCATGGGAGTTGCTGTTTCCTTTTCTTCCTTTTATTTCCCCTAGTATGTTACAGAGTCAAATGTCAGGTTTTCTGTAAGACAGTGCAGCCAAAGCATCACCACATTTTCCACAGAGCAACTGAAGAAGAGCTGAAGTTAAACAATAAGACAAAGAAGGCCTAAAAATAATGCTAATAACATTTCCCAAATGGTGAAATAACCCATAATACGAATACATGCCATTGCTATCTACACAGTAAAGAGCTCAACTCGATTAGAAATCAGTTATCAATGTGATCATATTTTGTTATGTTAAATACTCCACTTCTTGTTTTACAATAACAGTTCCTTTAACGGTCTCTGGAAGTGGGACCTTTCCAGCTTCCATGCACTAGTAGAAGAATAGGGAGGATAAAATGCAGAGTCATAGCAGCAGTTTTTCTCTGGCCATTGATGCTTCTGGTTGGCCAAGGGGGTGTGGGTTCTTTTGCTGTCCTGGCACTGCATCACCAGAAGAGCCACTGTGTTACACACCTGGGACAGGAACAGCTGGAGAAGATCCTATGAAGTAGAAGAAAGTATCAACCTTTCCCTACCTTTAGGAAGGACAAGTAGCCTCATTAGGTATGTTTACCACTGTAGAAACAGGTTGTCTTTTATTCAGGGCAGTTAAAAAGTTGGTTGCCACAGAAGTAAGAGTCAGTCATTGCAGTTACAATGCTGTGTTGCATCCCCCAAGTACAAAACCAGTCTGGAAGTTTGAGTATTCCAGTTCATACATGAGAGAAAAATATGATTCCAAGTGTCTAGTATCTCCTTCGTGACAAGAGTCATCCAAACTTAATGTAAGCCACTAAAGATGGGTCTGTTTGGTTCATCCTAGCTTGAAAAATAATTCATTCTCTTAGTAATGTGTAATCTTCATGTCAGGATATCTGTGAGGCTGTTTTAGGTTGGGCTGGGAGGAGAGGGAGCTTTTCTTAATCACATTACAGAGAATGGAAGCATAAAATCCAGTCATGAAAGTAATTGTATGAATGAAATCACCAGGATAAATTCTTAACAAACTGAAGGAATCTCTGTCATCTGTTTAGTACTGGTTCTCGTCAGTATAACACCTACTTTAAAATGTTTCAACATAAGCAGTGTACAGAGAACAGAAAACAATGCAAAATAACAGTAGGTAATTTTTAGAGCCTAACTGTCATATAGTGTGTTGCTTCATTTCTGTATTAAAAATATATACCCCTGATTTTTACATTTGAAACAGAGTTTTGTATGTATCAAAATAAAAAATTAAGGAGAGACAAGGGAAGACAAAGAAACTCAGAGATATAAGTAGTAACTAAAAAACCCTGTGAATTTCAGTGTTTCCCATCTGTAGTTTTTGACTGTATTCGTAAAATGCTAAGCAATTTGAATTTTAACTTGAAGTAAAATGTGGGTAAAATAATCTGTAGTTCTTGGAGTCTGCCAATCTGATGTTTGTACCACTGGAGAGTTTGACAAATGTTTAAGGCAATATTATCTGTTTTAATGTACAGGTGAGCATTCAGATGTGTTATAGTTAAACAGAGTAGTGCAGCAAAGAGGAGAGTAATACTGTCAACTTTAAACTGAAGTTACAGAACGTACTGTCTTGGGCAAAATAATGTTTCAGCAATTCATTCAGTTTAGTTTCATTGAAATAGCTCAAATCTGAATAAGTATCTAAGCCAAATTTGTCTGCTTGTAGTAACAATTCAGCACTGTGCAAGCCATAACTGCAGTTATTGATGAGTTTTTAACACCTTCTTCAAACAATCTATTGAAAATGTCCTTTTCTGTACTAATGGGAGTTTGACTGCAAGAACCAATGATTTTAGAGCTCTGAGAAAGGCACTCAGATGTATCTGTGCATTTTCAAGTCTTCATTTTCCAAAAATTTTGAATTTTCGTTTCCTTCCCTACATCTGATTTTCTATCACTGCTGAGCGCTAAGAAGTTTTTGTGTACATAGAAAATTCCCATGCAAATGAAAGTTGAGTCACAGTTTTCCATAAAAGTGAACAGAAGTTGGTGTCTTGCATGGTTTTAAGCTGTCAAGAGGGGAAATAAGTACTATCAGGTTCTGTTTAAACTTTTGAGTTCATTGGAACAACAAAGTAAAAAATAGAGGAAAAATAGTAAATTCTAATTGGTCAGAAGCAAACAAAGTATTCTATAAACCTTTTTGAAGCAAAGTAGTTGCACTTTTCAGTATGCTTTCAGCAGTGGACTGCTTCTGGTTATGAGTCAATGTGTCAATAATTAAAAGTGAAAAGAGCTTATTATAAAAATGACTGTTCAGAGCATTCTTAATCAAGTAGGACAAATGGAGATTTTCCTTTAACCCCTAAAACCTCCAGGAAATAAATGAAAACCCAAATTTAAATCAGTGATTTAAATTATTCAGAGGAGGCCTAGTCTATTCTTGTCCCTGTACTAGAATATTGGTGCATTCAACATTATTTCAGTCTGAATAGGTTTTTTATTGGCAATACTATAAAAATTTCTGAAATGTGAACAAAAGAACTGCTACACTGTATTGGCACAAAGACAGATGTAGAATTCTGTGGAATTATATTTCCTTTGTTGTGCTGATTCTGCTTTCCAGTTCCTCTAGCTGACCTTCTTGTCTCAAAACAGTGTTGACTCTGAAATGCTTTAAAAGAAGTTTTGAGTCTTTCTTCCTACTTTTTATAAATTTATCACAGACATATTTTTCTATTTTCTATTTCTTCACGCATCATTACATGTATAATTCCATTTATTTGTTAGTAGAATGAACTATGTTCATTCTATGTTCTTAACTATGTTATGTTTTCTTCCAGGAAAATGTGTGGGTGGTGAAAAATGAGAAGTAAATTCCAAGTGTGATTGTTTTTGAAGGATTTCTGAAGAGTCCTTCATAAGGATTGCAGTGTGCAGGGAGGTTGGTGGTGAAAGTCACCAGGAATATCAGCCTCATCTGTAAAGCCAGTGGCAGCACAGGTCAAAACATCCATGAGTGTTCAGACCTCCCACAGAGATACCTATACTGCATTACCCTCTGTCCCTCTCCTCCTAATGGCAAAGTAACCAAGCTTTCACTGACTTTCCATTTGGAGCTGTTCATTTGTGTTCCTCTGCTTAAGTCCTTGGCTGACAGTGAGATCAGAAGATGATACCATACTCTGCTACTTCTTACCCATAGCTTCAGGTTGCTTTGTTCCCATGCTGGATGTGATCCTTTGCATTCAGGGATGGAAAATAAAACAGCTGTGTTTGTCCAGGCCAAAAGCATCTAGTTTTGTAGATGAGTTTCACCCTGAGTAGGTCAGCTCCAGAAACATTACTGTGATCTAATTTCACATCTTCCCTGCTGGGTAGAAGCCAGTTGAGAACTAGAAAACCACATTTTATCTTCCTTGAAGAGGGCAGAGTCCTCTTCAGTCTTCAAATCCACACCTTTCTGTTTCTAGAAAACAGCTGAAATAAATTCTCAGTGGTGTTGGATATTTCTTGTCGTGTGTCAGTACACTTTCAGGAGTAGATCTAGTGTTGAAAGCGTGGGAGTCAACAAGAGGTTTCCTTCAGCAATAGGAGAAACTCACATACATTTGGTGGGGCTGATGGTAAATTGTCCACTTCTTTTACAGGGATGGCCTGAAAGTGGTGCTGACTTGCTTAGAAAATGTGTTAGGTATGGACAGGATCAATTCAGACTGTCTGCTTTCATTTCCTTAGAGCTAATTTGAGTTATTCTTTTACGATGAGTACTGTTGGTTTGAGGTTGTGTAGAGAACCATAAAAGCAAATGTTTCAGGTCTAAAGGCTACTCTTGTTGTACATTATGTACCTTTATGACTTCTTGTTCTCAGAAGTCAGGGCTGTAAGATGCAACTGCACTTCCAATGGCTGCAAGTGGGACATCTTGCACAGAGCATTAGCTGGGAACAAGCCCTACATTCAAAACCTGCCATTTCAGCCCTTGTTGGTGCTTTTGTTCTCAGACCTCCTCATCCTTATTCAGTAAGATACCTACATGCATACAGCTAATATGATGCAAGTATATTCTCATTACTCCTCAGTCATCCTTGATTAGAAATGTGTCTCATCATGTTGGTCATTGTTGTGTTTGTGTAGTCAGAGGGGAGTTGGTAAAGAAGCCCAGTTTTATCTTTCCACAGAAGTCAGGAGGATTTCCCTTTTATTTCGGTGGTGGGAGCTGTTTTCAGATATGCTGCCATGGCTTTTCCATTTGTTGGCATAGAGGTCTGTGATGTGTTCCATCGTGGCTGCTTCTTTGGCCACACATAGTGAATACTTATAAATATGTAACCGTCCTTTTTTTCTTCATAAAATGGACTAAAGTGTGTGGAAGTACCCTTTAGGGTCATTTTAAAGCTTAAGGTTCCAAAGACTTTATACTTTTTTTCCTTAGTAAATTATTTATTTCCTAGAAGGAGATACACTGTGTCTGTATATTTGAGACTTGTTAATAATTTCTGGTTATGGTACAGCTATTGAGTGTGCTTTAAACATCCCTTAATGAACTCAATGCTGTTAAAGTGTGAGTGCTTATGCTTTTTTCTCAAATGAATGAGGGCTTCCAACTCCTTGGGTGCCCACAAGAGAGAAAAATTTTTATGAATTTTAAATATTTAAGTTTCTTTGCTTAAAAGAAAAAGGCAAAGAGGAGCTAGTAGAAAGGATGGTGGCTTTGTTTCAAAGGAGAAATGAGCTGTTTATCAACACTTGCTTGTTTAAGGCTTTTTTTTTTTTTAAAAACCACAGTCTCCAGAAAAAATCCAGACTAAATTGTCTGGATTAAAATTCTGTTAAAAATAGATTGTGATGAGACCAAAAGTCAAACTGGGAACTTTTGTTTTAGGCATGTTTTGTAAAGAATGTTGTTATTCCTGACAACCAGAAATGCAGATGTTTAACCAAAATAGTCTTTCTGCTCACATACACCAACATGAATCATCCACCAGTGAGAGAGACAGTTCATGTGATAGTCAGTTAAATGAGTTGTATTCATCAGTGAAATAGCTCTTTGCATGTCTTTTCATGCAGTTCTTTGTCACTTATATTTACATTTTCCTAAAGAATATCACAAACAAAATTAATAATTCATAACTATTGTTACACAGCAGAGCCTTATTTTGATACTCCCTTCTTACCACAGACCTTCTAACAAGTCTGTATTTTCCTGTATTTAAAAAACACCAAATAAAAAATATACCAAATCAACATAGTGGTCCTCAGGAAATACAGAAACCTTTTTCTGGGCTAAGAGGATCTGTGCACAGCAATATGTATTGTGATGATGATCCTAAATTGCAAAGAAAATACTCTCCTGCTAAAATGTAAGTGCTGTTTGCCCTCCTTCTTAGACTTCAAAACAATAGAGTGGTGAGCAAATCATAGGAGGGAAAGTCAGACTATGTTGATTTCAACACTTTAATTACTCCTATGCTTAGCAAAATAGAAGGAAAACATTGTCTCTGCCATGTAGAAAAAGCAATTTATCCATTAGCATTTCCAAGAGAAACCAGGAACAGAAAGGAAGAATATTGTAAAAAGAGAAGTAAACAGACCTTAATCTTGCCACATTTCCAAAATTAATATATTCAAGACATTTTTTCAGTTTTCTCAAGAGAGAAAACTGAAAAAATGCTGATCAAAACCACCTTCTGGCACAAAGTGTACCCTGCCCAACAACACCTCATAACTTCTACCATATGGGCAGAAACCTGCAGTTTTGAAGGAGAGCGAGGAGCGCTGATTGGAAAGCTAACAATGAGGATGGCAAGAGAGAACTCACTCTCCTAGCTGGAGTTCTACCAGGAGTAATAAAACAAAGACTTTGTTAGCAGAATATGTGCTGGCTAGCAGATGAGGACTGAATGCCAGTCACTTACAGTATAAACAGAAGAGCCAGGGTGGTAATTCATTTCATCTACAGATTTGTATGTGTTTTGGGTCTTCTCCAGGACAGGCTCAAATCCTGGCATCTGGAAAGAACTTGAAAGTGTGTCAGACTGGCTTGTCCCTCACAGCATCAGTAATGCTGCTGCTACAGATTTATAAATAAGGGTACCAATTTTTGCAGTCATAGGTGAGATGAAGGGAGAAATGGTGTTTCTGGAGGAAACAGGACATTTTGCACTGCTGCCCTGTTGCAGTGTGCTTTGGGATTAAGGTTTGTGATTGGGTTTCCTGTTGGTCATTTGACATTTATAAGGACCTACCTCTGTGAAGTACCAGTTTTCATACCAAGACAGACATATCAGCATTTTTTCTTACTTTGTCATACTGCCTTTTATCTCAGCCCTTTACTTCAGCAACTCTGCTTTTCCTACCTTTATGTGAATGAACCTTTATGTTGCTTCCTTCCTTGAAACACCCCAACCAACATCATCAATTAAAACATTTTTAAGTCCCTCAAATCCCTCCTGAAGATCTGTGTCTGCTGTGGTACTAACTGGAAATGCTGAGTGATACCAGCTAGTTAAAAGAGCAGGAAGGCAGGAAGGGTAGAACTATTTGGGTATTGAAAATGCATCTTTTTAAGGGGTTTTGCCTCCCCCTTCCCCCTGTGATTGCTACACCTGCCTCCTACAGCCTAGCTCAGCTAGGTTGTGTGCTTTTAGTGGCAAAGATTACTTAGCTGTGTGCCTGCCTTGTTCTTAGCACAGTGGGGCTCCCAGTCTGATTTACAGCTTCTAGCTCCTACTATCATACAAATAATAGGAAGTAATGATGATAGTAGCCTCTGTAATTCATGTTGTCCTTGCAGAGTGTAGAGAGAGTCTTTAAAGCCAAGTTTTCAGTCTTCTCACTTTGTGGCAGGGACAGTAGGAGCCTAGTGATAGGTGTTCCAAGGAAGCATCATACCTCTCTCTTTCTTCTGCCTTGTACCATTTTGCATGATTTCTGCCACCTCATCACAGTGCAGCTGTCACACAGGGGTATAATGTTTCATTTTCCTGACTCACTCTGTAAAATAACTCAAAAGTAGGTGTTCAGATGTGATAGTTGAATCTCACTGCCTGCATAAAAAAATCACAGGGTAGTTACTAGCTCAGAAGTTGGTTTCAAATTTGACTGGAAAATGGGATGATCTGAACTAACTATATTACTACCTTAAGGCCTTGTAAGGTTAGCCATTACATCAGTTACTGGAGCACCTGTGGATGAAATGGAGTTGGAAAGGCTTGCAAGCCTCCTACCAAGCAAGACTTGCAAGCCTCTTACTTTGAGAGTGTAAAGCTGCAGAAAGGAAGCAAAAAGGCAGGAACTATGGTCAGCCTTGAGTGGGAGAAATAAAATGAAACTGGTCTAGTTAATAGAAGAGATTATTTTTTGTCTTAAATAAAACAAGAAACACCTGGATTTTTTAAAGACTGCCTTAGAAGAAACAACCTTTAGCTAATTTTTACTAGTAACAGCTTAAATCTTACCCCTCTCTCTGTATAACCATCAGTGCCTAGACTTTTGAGCCAGGATTATTTTATTGGTTATTCTGTTCTGTAAAATGGTCAGTCATTTTTAAGTACATTTTTTGGGGAAAAGAAATATTGAAAAGCAAGTCCAAACTTTGTTCATTTACAAAGAGAAGGAGAAAGAGAGTTTATTCATTTTGATAGAGGTCCATTTCTTTTACTGGAAAACATTTTCATTTTTCTTGAAAAACAAGATAGTGCTTGCCTCAGAATTAAAGGAATGATTATTTTTCTCACGTAATTCATTCACCTTAGCTTTCATTATGGTGAAAAGTAGTTCTGCTACAACCTTTTCTATCCATAAGCTACCTGCAAGAGATTATTCTTTATGAAGTTTTGAGGTTGATGATAACATGATACTTGTGCCTTCTGAGTGAGAAGGGAAAGGCAAATTTTCCACCAAAGGAAGTGGCAGAACTAGAAATACTTCAAAGAGAGAGTCGGAATTTTTTTTACCCAGTGTTTTAACTTGTTGTGTGGAAATAGAAATTTAGCTGCACAAAGTCATTTAAGAATTTGAACTCTGGCAGACACTAAGGCAGCAACTGGAATATAATTCAGTTCTCATTCTGAAGAGGGAGTAAGATGCCATGAACTGGCAAAGTGATGACTAAACTTCAGAGAAGATTCCAATATTAAGAAAAAGTTAATGGAATAGGTCTGAGAGTAAAAACTAAGTGAAATACTGTCTTTGGATGTTTCATGGGTACTACTTAAAAATATTATCACTGAGACATGCAAAGTATAGAAAAAAATGGGATCCATGAGGATAAGTCAGTCCGGCTGAATGTCATTCTTTCTAAGTGAAGGAAAAGAAATTATATATTATTATAAAAATATTTCACATTTTAAGTGCTACTGTTGAGAGAGCCACAAAGAATGGGAAATCAGTCAGTAAAAGGGAAATTGTAGTTGCTGACATTAACTAGAAAAGTAAATATCTAAGGGTATGGAACCAAGCAATGTGATTGCCTTCTACTGTATTCAGCAGAGGAAGCCTGGGGAAATACTTTGCTGGGTTTTGCAGCACCTTAGGGTTTATCTTTAGTGTATCTCTGTTTTTCACTTCTGGCAGGAAGCACTCTAGCTTGTTTTCATCAAGTAAAGACTTTCCAAAGTCAGCACCTTAGTCTTTTTTAAACTGGCAGGAAACATCTCCTTGTCCTTTCATTTTCTAAGCAGCTCCCTTGAGCTATCCTCCACTCACTGCTCTTTAGTGACCTGTTGTCTTTCTAGAGGTGCACCACAGTGTATATGTCACTTTAGCCTTGATTTTTGCAGCTCCACTAGCAAGAGCTGGTGTTTTCACACTGTGTTCAGCTTCTGTTCTCTGAGGTTGCCCAGACAATCTCAGAGAACAGAAGTGAGGGTTTTTTATGCAAGGCTTAAAGTCACTTGTCATATGCAAAGGTAGAATCAAAATCTTAAAAATAAAACAAACAAAAAAATCCAAGTAAGTCATTAAGTCCACTGTTGTGAAGAAAATGCAGTGGGCATAGCTCAGTTGCTGGCATCAACTTATTGACCTGTTTTCATTAAATACAGATATTTTACTGGAGGCCCAGAATTAGTCTCATAGCTATATATTCTTAAAGGCTCCAGGGCGACTGAGGACATTAAAAATTACTGTGTCAAAGAGGTTGCAAGAATGGTAATAAAATAAAGAAATAAAACACCAAGACTAGATCATCATGATAAAATAGTGTATCAGTAGCACTGTTTCTGTAATGAAAGATTACATTTCACTGAATATTTTTATCATCTGTCAGTTCAGCAGAGTAAAAGAGAAATCAAAGAACCTTTTTTTTTTAAGGCTTGCAATGGTGCTTTTCCACATCTCTCTTGAAAACATACAAACAAAACCAAATGCACAAATGGACATTACAGTTTATCAGGAGGCAAAATGAATTTCAGAACTACTGCCCTGAGTTGCCACGCTCCCCTTAGGGACAGCTCACCCTTCTCTCCATGGTGCCAGTGCAATTGCCTGTGTGAATATGGGTTAAAAGTTAGTTAAGAAGTAATTATGAGGTGAGAACAAATATCATTCAATCAACCTCTGCCTATCAGACAGAAACATAGGAGAAGTAAAGTGGCGCTGCTTTTCATAGTTAATGCACTTTAGTATTTAATATTAAATCCTGTATGGTATGTTTATTAAATGCCAGGAAGAGTCAGTGTCAGGGCAGAAGCTCTCGATTACAATGCTAGGTGGTACAAGTTAGCAGAATTCACGTGGGACTATGAAGAATTATAATGGGATAAAAGCAAACTGAATGAAGAGGTAGTACCAACTCAAATTTCAGTCTTGATAAATGCTAAAATGTAAATTTGAATGGCTTTTAACTTGTACAGGGTTCAAAGCTGAGCACCGCACTGAAGAAAGGGCTGCATGTTTCACTGTAAACAATACACGTAAAAAACTTCCAGTGTCCATCTGATGTTGACATAAAACCAAGCAGGATGCTAAGGAGTATAAAGAGTGGATTAGAACACAGCAATTTCCTAAATCCAGTTGTAGAACAACTGAGTTATGTTAGATGAATAAGCAGCATTAAATAAAATGCAGAAAGGTAATCCCAAATTTCTAATGCTAAAAGATTCAAGGAATGTTCTAGAAGGATGAAAGTTCTTTTCATTTACTCAAATAGATTTTGGAAACCACTAAGAACAATAGTGGAGCAGCATTTTGTCAGCAAATAAATAATCTGCTGAATAGAAATGAAGGAGAATTGAGATAATGCCAATATTTTGTTATAATAATTAATGATAGGGGTTTTTAAAAGGCTTGTTAAACATCATGCTTCCAGTTTAAGGCAGCCTCTATTGTGAGTAAGGCTGAGTCCATCACTGTGAGAAGCTGTATCCTATTTTTAACTCGGCATTAAAATTCTTTTCATAGACAATTTGAGCTGATTCCTCAATCAGATAATCAATAAACGATGCAATATGGGAGTTTGAGTGTCCTGATGCTAGGCTCTGTGCCACTTCCTGTGTAGGCTTTCTGTAGAGATTTTGCATTTTTGTGGATTCACCAGCTTGTTCAATACTGCTGTCAGGATAATGCTTTGTGTGATGGAAGGCATTTCATGAAGTTGTGCTCCATCATATGTAGAAAATGTGTGTGCTTTGAATACAATTTTCTCTCCTCTGCGTAGTGTAAGTGTAGCTGGTTCCACTGAACTGAGGACCATGAGCTGCTACAGAGAGACATGGCACTGAGATAGACACATTGGATAGTACTGTGAATGGTTGCCTTTACTTAATTTCACTGTTTAGCACTCATATTCCCAAAACTAATGCTAGAAGCCTTGACATAAGGAATGAAACCATAAGGCAGAAACTGTTTTTAGCAAGTCGTTACTGATGAGTATTCCATTTGGCTGGGATACCCTGAAGGAGATAATGAAGGATAGGTTTTGGAAGGAACTAGTCTTAGAAGCTACATCTGAAAAGATACTACATGCTATTGACTTTAGCTTCTTTCTTTCTTGGGTTTTAGATTTAAAAGAGAGCTTTGGAGTCCTTCATATGTCTTATCATTTGCATCATAGTTGACTCACTGCTTCCTGTTGGCCAAGTGCAGCCCAACAGCTGCTTTTTGCATGAAATGCTCTAGATGTCCTCTGAATATCTACTACAATACTGAGTGCTGTGAAGAGTACAGCAATATGGAATTTTAAAAAAAATTTATATAGGATACAGGAAAATAAAAATAGAACTGTTTATTCATACAAAGTATGAATCATCCTTTATTCATACAAAGTAAGGATTTTAGCAATTGAGAAAAGTGTATGTGTATTTCTGTCAAATTAATATTCTTGTGGGACTGGGCACAGGGACAGCAAGCACATCATCTTCTCTGATTTAGCACTCATGTGAAGTACCTTGGCCAGAATTTTCCAAAGAACCTGCTTCCTGCAGTTAGGTCTAGATATGATTTTATTAATAGTTATCACCTTTTCTGGCAGGTTTTTCTGGCATTTCTCTTGGCAAGTAGTTTTGAAGATGTAGGCCAAAAGTGTAACTGTGGGCACTCAGAAATACTCTTCATCTTAGAATATCCTGGTTAAAATTGGGAAGAAACATTGGAAATCTTCTCATTTTTCAGAAAATAGCTCTTCATGTAAATTGGCCATTAATTTCCTTCCTTTCCAGAAGGAGAAAGTGAAGAAACAAGTAAAATATAGTTGGTGCTGTCTAAATCCTCTCTAAAACCCAGTTAGTGGTACAAGAATGTGGTCTTAAAAGATTACACTTCACTTAGGCTTTACTCTTCCTTCTCCCCTCCCAAAAAAGCTATACTAGGAAAGCGATCCATAAATCCCTGTGTCCATTTTATGGCATGGTGCCTCAAATGATGAATGCTGACACGTTTTGATTTAAAAAAAAATGAAAGTCCATAAAAATATAAAATCAGCTTAGTGAATTGAATGTTGCTTCCTAAACGTTTTTTCATCCTGAACTCATTTGGTAGGGGAAATGGATATTTCATCAGACATGGATTTGACGTTCCATCACATTATACAGTAAACAGTACAAACGATGTTATTTTTTTTAAATGGAGAAGCTGGAGGAGCTAAGACAGTAGCTGCTGTAAGGCACTGGTTATCTCATTTAAACAGATATTAAATGTAGGTGCCAGTGGTGTGATCATCAGCTGCTTCCCACTTTGTGAATAAATTGCTTAGAAGGAGTCTTTTTTCCTACCAGATGTGACCTAGATTTAGATTTCCAAAGGCAAAAAAAAAAGAAGTCTATTGTGTAAAAAAACAATTGTGGGTAAAATGCATGGTAAATGAGCTTATCTCACTTTTCCAGGTGTTTAAGCTAATATGTTATGGAATTACAGCTTCATTTATGAAAAATAATTGAGGAAAATGTTCCAGCAAATCAAATTTGGATAAAAGCTTAGTATAGTTATTGTATTGTTAGCAAGTTTCTAAATGAAAGAAAGAAAAGGGAGCCAGCACAGATAATAAAAATACAGAAATTTGTGAATCTGTGAAGAGGCTCCTGTGAAGGGTCAGGGCTGGCAGTGGTATCCCACCTATATTGTGGTCCCACAGAGTGTCTTGGAACAATATAGTTTCATAACAATGCAGAAAGCAGAATTTTTCTTAAAAGACCAAGCTTTGATAGCTGTTGGCCCTGGATAAGATTAATGACATTAGTAGGTTAAGTGTATAAACATCAAGAGAATAACACCTTTATTCTTTTCCTCATTCCTGTTTTTCTTTTGTCAATTCCATAGGGGCTGCCACTCGAAAACCAGACCCGGAGCCTGAGAAGCAGACAGACCATACTGTTAAAATTGCTGGAGTCATTGCAGGCATCTTGCTGTTTGTCATTATATTTTTGGGAGTCGTGCTGGTAATGAAGAAAAGGTGAGCAATTAGTGGATGTTTTCTATGTCCATGTTCATGTTGCATCTCCTACAGCAGTACTCAGTTTGATATTGGTAAAAGTATCCAGTACTTTTGTATTTGTACCTTTTTACCCCCAGAGATTTAATGTTTGTGTCGTTGTTTTATATATAACAACTCGAGGGCAATGATTCTAGCACTCCTTATTCAGTACTGCATGATGGACTCTAATAATCAGAGACTATCTGGTCCTGAGTCTCCACCCTATTTGACAGATCAGCTGGAAGCTACATGTACTTTCATTTTTGCATGTAAAAGAAATTCTTAGTCAAACAGCAGCTAGACCTAAGGTAATTTTTGCTAAGAATGAGGTCTGTATTGTTCTGCATAAACTTCATTTCCTGAAAAAATGGAAGATGTTACAATGGCGCTGAATGTTTCCAAACGCTGGTTCAACACACTCACGCATTGAGATTGTTTTGCCTTGAATGTCATTTGAAAACTGCTACATTATTAGAAGTGTAAGACTGTTTAAAACTGTTTGTCTTTCTCAACTCCATAAGAGATAAAATAGTAACAGGACAAATATAGCTGGGGAGGTGGCACAGATATGAAAAAACTCCATATGATCTTAGAAGCTTAGTCTAGATTAGGAAAAATTATTTAGCAAATAGAATTAAGGTTTTAGGTTCTGTAATGAGCAATGTGAGATTTTCAGCTATTAGAGGTGGGGTTGGGAATGTGCAAGTGTTGTGTAAAGGGGCTGAGTGACAAATTCTCCTTCCACCTCTGTCACAGTCTCCTCACTGTGTCCCATAACCCCTTACCTCCTTGCTATTCCCCTTGAATTATCCCCTTTTTTCTCCTCTGAGAGCAATCCTGGCCTGATTTGGCTCATCCCAACCCTATGTGATTTAATTGTATGTTAACTGGTTTGGCAGGTCTGAGATGTCCAAACCCTTGAGCTGCCTGAATTTCTTCCAGAATTTGAGCAGTGGAGGTGCACAGCAAAGGAGGCAGCTGTCTGACAGTGCCTCAGGGCAGGCAACAGAAGTAGCTGCTTTTCACTCTCCTTGAAGACAGAGGCAGGGCCATGAGTTAGAAGGGCTCTGTGGAGAGAAAGGCGAGCTGTGGCCAGGGCTGGGGGCCAGGTCATGACAAGAGGTATGTAAAGAAGAGACTGAGACTTAAGCCCCAGGGTGAGTCTGACTGGGGCAGTGAAATTGACCCAGTAACCAAGTCTACTTCATAAAGTACAGTGTAGCAGAGTTGAAGTCTGTTCTGACTTTGCAGTACTTTTTTCTTCCCACTTCCGATTTCTTGCATCATTCATACCTTCAGCTTTAACAGTTGAACTCTCAAACTCCTCCCTAGGGCCAGACAGAGCATTTGGCATGCAGGGAGGAAGGCTTCTTGTATTTTCTGGCCAATCCTTCTTCACACAATTCCTGACCAGCATTCATCATACTCTCTGTTCAGTTCTGAGCCTCTCCTTAAGTGTTTCTGCCAAAGGTAGAATGTATTCACCCAAGGGAGGCAAGTTATTCTTCATCTTGAAGGAATAGCATTGCAAAATGATCCAAATAGTTTCAAAGTGAATAAGGTGTCCAGGTCTCTGGCTAAATGGATGCTATGCCTACTCCTGCTAAATTCTCTAGAGAAAAACTCTTTGATAATCTAATTATCAGAGGCAGGAGGGCTCAGATCCTAAGTGTTTGCATTAATGCAAAAGGATACTTGATTCCTTCCGTCTACCACAGCTGAGTAATTATTATTCATAGGAATTCTGTTGTTAAAGAAAAAGTGCATTTTGTGAGCTTCCTTGGTTTTTGGAATGAATCTACTTGTGACGGAGATGGAACTATTGAAAATACAAGTCCAGGAACTCTGTTGCCAAATACACACAATTTCATTGTGTTGTACAGAAAGAATGATACCAATAAGTTAAAACATGTCCCAGAATGATGCTGCGGCCTTGAACAAAACAAACTGAAATGAGTTGAAGAGAATATTAAAAAGTAAGGATGGTTCATTTGTGTAGCAGGATGTGACTAGGCTTTAATGAGAGTTTTGGGAGGTGGGTATATTGTGTCCCAAGCCTCTTCAAGCATCTGCTGTAGCATAAAAGATCTTGAATACAATTACACTCATGACTTAAGCAGAAGATGAACCGATTATTCAATAGATTGTTATTGGTGCATTAATTCACTAGGCTGCTGAGGGCCCCTATGGTTTCACCTTGGTTCAGTTACTGTGTATACATTATGCATTTGAAGAAAAAGTATAAATCATGCCACAAGCTTAGTGTGACCGTAGCGATTTTGCAGTTCTGCGATATTTTAGGTGCTACTTTGGGAAACAGTCTTATCAAGCTAGTGAGCCGTTTGACTTCTGCACTTGATCATTTTATTTCATTTACTTTATCAGGAGCTTTACTGGTGTAAAGATCTGAGTGAAAAATAAAATAGCACCTTGTAATTCAGCGGCACCTTTCCCCTGAGAACCACTTTGTTCTCTGCACTATTATATGCCGACACTCTGGGCTACAATGTTGGGTTTCACTGCGCTGAGTCTACGTGCTTTGAAACTTGTCTTGTTTGGAGTTGGCTACAACAAAATCCCATTCACATTCTGCTATCCCAAGGCATATCCCAAAGCAAATGTGTTGTTCATTATTCCACAGAGTCTTGTGTATTTGATCTTCAGTTCGTACTGGTAGATGAAACCGACTCTGTCCCTGGGGCTTCACAGTACTTAATTAACTTAATATCAAACTGTTTATTTCCATTGTCAAGAGATTTGGAAAGCAGTTTCACTTGTGTTACAACCACGACTTTGTCCAGTACATTCCTTAAGTAGCCACCTCATTTCACTCAACAACCATTGTTTGCTTGGTGGTGCCAGGCACCACAGATTTTCACAGATCAGTCTCTTGAACTTCTAATTCAGTAGCCAAGTAGAGAAGACCAACATTCAAGGTTTTCAGTGCAGCACAGACGTGCTTTGGATATGCCGATTATCAAGGCAGTGTGTAAAGAAGTTCTGCAAATATTAATAGTCATTAAGCAGCATTATTAATTTCACTATGTAATTGTCTTCTGAAGCAGTTCTATCATGAACCAGAGAGGTTAGGTGGCCTGGCAATTCAGTGCATGGTTTGGAGTCACTAGTGAAGGTAGAAACGTCATGGATGGTGAAGCATTTTCTGTAGGGACACTCAGCTTTTGACTGAAGTAAAACAAATTTGTAAACTTGGCACATGGGGCAGGAAAGGACTGTTAGTACTTTCCTCTTTATCTCTCCACTTGGTTGTTGATAATTCTTTATCCATTTTGTTCTGTCTTTTCTTTATCCATTAGCATTCCTGCATAAAGGTGTTGTGTAATGTAGTCTAGGAACCTGCAAGCTGTTCCTAACCACCAGTATGGTCATATCAATGACATGATTCTTCTCTCTGAAGTTAGAATAGTGCCAATAGGCTTTCCTCTCCTCAGATATGCTTTGTCTCTCTCACATAAGAATTAACACAAAGTTAGATGAAAACAATACATGTGTTTCCCCAAAACTGATCCACAATAAAGTGGATTTTGAATCTGATCCTGAATGGTAAATCCTGGGCAAGACCCAGTCTTTGAGGTACTTCCATAAGATTTTATAAAAACATTAAAAATAAAGAATGCCAAGTGATTAAATTCACCAAGTAACTTCATCTTTTGGTCAACTTAAAGTGGAGCAGTGAAAATGAGAGTACTGTTGCTACAACATTTGGAAAAGCAATAGCAATTAAATCAAGACTTGCATAAATTAGACACTTACTGCTTTATTTTCTCCTTTCCTTTTTTTTTTTTTCTTTATACTCTATATAGGTTAAATTTTAAAATTTGCCTAAGTTGGTAAGTTAGTGGTCCAATATTTGCTTAAAAGCCCTTTATATGTCTTTGGGGCAGCTGTTTCCATTGGGGCTGCCATTTTGTTGCTGCAGTGGGAGTGCAGTAAGGAAGCAGTTATTAAAATTTTATTCCATTGGCTTCTGATTCAGTTGTAGAATGGAGGTTTTCTAATCATAAAAAGTCTGTTTTGTTTTGCCTGGGTTTAGTTTCTGTTTTCAGCTGTCTCTGTGCCTGAGCCTTCCATGAGTTTCTAATGTATGTAATTGTAGCATCTGTTTAAGTCAGAGACCTTGGTTCTTGGCAGTGGATAAGGAAGGGTTTTGCACTCAGTGGAGCTGGACTGGGAATGCATTGTTCCCATTCCCTGATAGCAAATCTGGCTGTTCAGTTATACATACACCTTTGCCAACAATTTCAAACACTTAGGATAGAAATTGAAGATAATAAAGCTGAAGGAAAATTCCAGCCTCCTCTCCCTGAACTGTGTTTTTCCCTAGAGGCCAACTATAAATGAGAGATGATGGAAGAAAACACTGAGGTAATGACAAAGTTCCAAAAGTTTCCATTCTGTTGGGTCAATCCTTCTGTATCCAGCCTCCTGTGCTGGTTTTGGTAAATTTTATAGTGGGGCCTTATTCTTTAAGTGGTATTCATTAAATTAATTTATGTATTCAGTCCTAAAGGAGTTAAAAGTATATAATATTGTCACTATATGCAGAAACAGTTTATTGACATAAAGTAACCTCACTATCAGGAAGTGACTGAAGAGCTATGCTCATAAGAAAATTCAGCCTAAGTTGGCCAAAATTTTTGCATCAGTCTTTTTAACAGAAAAATACTTTTCATACATAGACAGAAACTTTAGTTTGTATTCATTATGTAGGAGGAAAAATAGAGCTTGTCCATATTTCTTAAAAAAGCTAAATCCATTCAGTTATGGATGGTGCTTTTAGCATGTGGCCTGAAATGCTTGTATAAAACTTGCAGGTATAAATCTTTCTGCAGGATTTTAGCATATTCTTTTTACCTGTTTCAGTGCATGGTATTGTTGAGAGTCAAAACCTTGGTGCTCTTTTTCAAGGACTTCTATATGGAAAATCTCACAACTGTAGCAATATAAAAATAGCTGGAGCTTGAAACTTCCAATTTTTCTCATGTTACACAAAGGCTTAATGGGATATTTACACACAATAAAGTTCCTGGATTTTCAGCATTTTTTTCATAAGGAATAATTTATCTTTATAACATATTTGGCAGAATTCTGCATATAAGTACCAGCAGTGCTTCACTGATTAATTGTATTTATTGTTGTTTTTCAAATTATTATACATCTTTTAGAAGTATGAGAACATTTGTACTAATTACATTAAATCTCTCTCGTGGCAACATATGGCAAAGAACACTGTCAACAGGGTTGACAGTGTCATGAAATTCTAAATCAAAGTGAGAGAATGAGTAATTCTGAAAAGAAAGATAGTGGGAAATATAATTATGACTGAACTAGAAAACAACTTGCTTATTGTGCAGGTAAGTGCTTTGACAGGACTTGATCCCATGCTCCCTATGGAATGCAAAGAGGCTTACAACTATTTTGCAGCTTGCCCCTTACTCTATTCTTAGTTATCTTCTAAAACTCAACTTTAGCAGTTATACATTTTCCAGATGCCATGTGATTAAATATGCAGTGTGTAGTGTCTTGTGTTTGAACAATACCGTTTGCATCAGAAAAATGGGAATAAAAACTGGGAAATATTTCTAATGGCATCTTCACACAAAGAAGATGAGAGAGAAAATTTGATGAAAGCCTAGTTTTCAAAGGGATGCCTGAAGCATGTAGCCAGAGGCAAGTTAACATTAGTTATAGTCCTTTGCAAGGCCTGTTTACATGTTTCCTGTGTAGTCAAAGGGCTGTATGCATGTGCTGTAAAAATTACAAATGCCTTCATGGTTCCTTTCAGCCTTTTATCTTGCCAACATGTGAATACTAGTTGACATTATGCTCAGAGATGTTTTAAGATCCCCAGCCTTTTTTTTAATTGCAGTCAATATATGGAATTCATTTGGGTTGAAACTTCCCCTTTCTGGAGGCTTGCAGTCCTGCCTGTAGTGGGCTCGTAACTGAGGGAGGGAAGGATATAAAGCAGAAGAGCATAGCTGGAGGGCTTGTATACTTTGTGCTCATACAGAGCATGTCTAGGTGGAGTATTTGGCTGACCAAGAGGTTATGCAAGGCTGACAGAGCCCATATTTGTTAAGGTGATGGTGCTAGGTCTCCCAAGTTGTTCTTTGTGGCATTCACGTGGGCAGGAATAGCATGGATACAGGATCAGTTCTTATTTTTATCTCTGCCACATGGGGAAATACCACCAATACAATTTTAGCCCGCAGGGATAGATTTTTTATTTGCATGGCAGTAAGTATCTTTTCCTTCTGAATTTAAAAGGTTATTTAAAAGCCGAAATATTAAAAGAGCTGTGGCAATGGATTTTCTCCAGTCTGGAAATAAGTCCTTTCAAAAGCAGAACTGACTGCCTTAAGTAAAAAAAGGGATAGGCTAAGATTCTACAGTGCTATGACAGAAGAGGAGCTACTTAAAGTGTATTCTGAAGTTCTTTATTCCTAAGCTTCTAACACCATGCTAGAATTTCTATATCCTTATTCCTGATGCAGCTGAGGTGTAATCAGAAGTGATTTAGCACTTTAATTGGGAATATTTGTGTGTGTAGTATATGCAGATATGAACAGACATTAAATATGTAACATTACTTAGCAGGTGTACCTTAAGGTGGTTTGATTTAACAGTTGGAGATGCATTATATATTGTACTGCTCAAAGTGTTATGGAGATTGGATATGTCACCTGTCTATTCCAGAAACATTGCATGATATGCCCAGATATACATTCTTGCTACCTTTCATTTGTGTCACCAGTTCAGGTCTCAGTTTCATCTTGATTTTTCATACATTAATATTTGACTTTTCTTTCCTTCCATTTCATCTTTTCCACCACTGCCTAATCCTTCCACCATCATGGCAGAAGAAGCTATCACTCCTACACTTATTACCTGTAAGTAACTTCTTTGTCATCAGAGACACACTATCTGCCATGTTGTTCCATGCCTGAGTAGTGAATGCTAATACTGAAAATTCCTTTATAAAAACATACTTTGTAAAAGTTTCACTAAGATGAAAACAACATGGTCCATAATGTAATGAAATACTTAGCTTTTTAAGAGTTTCTTATGTCTCATACTGTGCATTAGAGTCCTTTGAATAACATTATGTAAAGAATTTAATTGAGTAGTAGTGGGTGTAAATATCACTGCTATGTCAATGAGAAATTTTCATGCCTAAATAACTATTTTTAGAATTTATTTAGTAGTTTCTTTCTCATTTGTACTGTTGAAATTACAGCATTTGTTAGACATGTGCAAGCATTTCCATTTCTTGCTGTGTACATATTACTACTTTTTTATGAATAATTGATCATGCATAAACATCATAAGTTACCATTTCTGAAGAGAATTTCAAAGGGGAGAGCACTAAAAAATGAGGGCAGGATGAAGCATAACTTTCAATAACTAACTTTTTTTTGTTTTGATACAGTCCTTAGTAATACCATTATGTGCTTCTTTATTTACCCAAAGCCTTGCTTCATTCCCTGTTGTCAGCAGGTGATGAATGAGAAAGGTTCTTCTGTGAATTTAGAAAATCCCTTTCTGAGGCCATTCACTTTTTCTTGCTTTCCAGGTACAAGGAGTACATAATAGATTAGCAAAATACTAGGGGTCTTGCTTAGTTGCAAGATGAAATGTGTTTAATCTTGTGTAATCGTGTTGGCCAGCAGCAAAAATCAGCTGCCCAGCAGTTATCTGTTTTATTAAACCTCAGATTTAAAAGCCACAGGAACCTGTGAGATATTTTTATAGTTACAGAAGTTGGGGTGTTACTTGCATTAGATAAATTTTAGTAGCAGTTTTTAAATACATATAGTGGTAGCATACTCTTGAAAGGAACACATTTCAGTAATGTTTTTAATTTAAATGCAATATAAAGTGTATCATCTTCCCTCTAGTTGCTCTTCAAACTTTTTAAATACATATTTTTTCAGTTCATATTTTGAAAAAGCATCAAACATTCATTTATAGAATTTGTGGAAAAAATATTAAATGTTTTCTGTCTTGAACATTTGGTCTTCAAGAAACCAAACAGAACCATTCTTCAAATTAATTAAAGCAACTAAAATTTAAACCTCATAACTGAAATTCCCTAAGACTTCACAATATATGGGAACTGCTCATGTGGTTAGTAATTCAGATTTCATAGTACCTTATGTGACACTATGTATAGTGCAATTTTTTAAAACTGGTGTTTAAAGCATTGTATTAATGTGAAGGTCTGAAAAAATTAGCTCTTCCACAGATACAGTATTCCAAAATTTGTTTTCGTTCCTGAGATGAAAAGACATATTTTCCATTAAATATACCTTAAAAAAAATTCAGTTTGGGACCATTTAAATGTAGTTCTTCAAAATGTCAAAAGAATATAATACAGTAAGCCATGTAGCATGGTCTTGCGTTAATAAGTAAATATATTTAAATTCATATTTTAATATGATTCATGTCTCAAGGCTAAATCATAACCAAAATTGAAACAAATGGAACATTAAATGAAACACAGTTTCATTATTTAGATAAATTGGATTATTTTTTTTCTCTCTTTTTGCACAGACAAAGGAAAATGCTTGAATTGAAATGGTTTCTTTAGGTTTTACAAACAGGTTTTGTCCCTAGTTTTGCAGTCACAGAGACTGTTAATACTGGATGGAACAGGGCATTGAGGGATTATCTGAAGTACTCTCCTAGTGACTTCAATAAAAGATCTTTTTGTTAGTGTGATACAAATTCAGTAACTTTTTAGGTTGGGTTGATTAACTCTTCCAAAAGAAATTGTGGGATTTTGACCTCGTAGTGTTTTGTTCTCCATCTGGCAGAAGAAGGGAAGCAAGAGCCCTGAAAAGTGCAGTCAAGATTGGCTGTCAGTAGAAGGAAATATTTTGGACCAAATTCCCCACCTGTTTACGCATCACACAATTTGACTGAAATTGGTGGAAATCTTAGATGAATGCAGGATTCATTACAGTTTTATTTTTAGCTGAGGAAGTTAGTATGGATTATAAAATGTTCTATATTTTGAGAAACATAATTTCAAGTACTCTGCCATTGCTAATTTACCACTTCTATACTGAGTATCATATTCAAATTTACTGATTAGTCATTGTAAATGCAAGCTGTAACATCCAAGCGAGCATCTATGCACTGAAATAGTTACTATTGTCTTGTGTGCTGCTTTCCTTGTGTGCTGTGGGCTCCTTTTCCCTAGCAGACTGCAATCTCTGCCACTTCTAGATCCATCCTAAATTAAAATTTAAAAAGAAAAAATTGGCAGATGCCTAGAGCTGCTGATGAATCATCAGAGGTGGACCTACAGCTGTGCATATTTGGCAGAGAATTATTTCTATTTTATCTTGTGTTTACTAGTTAGCCAGTCAATAGATATTACAGAAAAAAGAGTTGAGTAGTGCTATTGAGAATTCTTTTTAATGGGCCTAAGTACCTCTGCCAGTCTTTCCTCCCACTCTTGCATTCCTCACATCTGGTGCATTTTTTACCTTTCGCCTCAATCAGCCAGCAGATTTTTTTTTTTTTTTTGTCTGCACATAGTTAGTCCTCTATGACTTCTTTTGTTCTTAAGATTAGAGCAAATTTCATAGTGCTCATTAACTCTGCAGCAGGTCTTCTGGCTTGGCAGTTGATCCTAGCTGGGAAAAAAGAAGAATGGAGATGGTGTCATTTGTTACACTGGCAATGAGTGATGTTCTCAGCATGGCAGGTGGCACTGGCACAACTGCCTGCTCCTGACACGTTTTCTGATGGGCAAAACCCCTGTGCCATGGGCTGAAGAAGGAAAAGTGCATTAGTATTTTGTTATGTAATTATGGTTAGGCAAGCCTGCTGCTGAGGTGACAACAAGTGCCACTGTGCTGACCATTGGCTCTATGTATTTGAGATTTTAATTTTTATAAAGATTCTGCCTTTGGAGCTCATTAATCATTTGTCAAGTGCTAACAACTAGATTTCATGAAAATTAAAGCATAAGAAAAACAAACTGAGTGCTTGAACCATTGGAATTTACTCCAGACACTGTTGCCTGATAGTTTGGCCAGTTCAATTTAACCCATATTCTTGGGCAGATAGTTACAGAATGTAGCTTTTTTAGGTTCCTTTCTATAAACGATTTCATTATATTGCTATGAGTAGGATGTACAAAAATTAAAATGCAAAGTTGTGAAGGCAGCTTTTGATGCTGTTCCTCAGTTTGAGCTTGATGTAAAAATGATATGTTATGATTATGGTTGAAATTAAGTACTTATGCAACAACAGTGCTGCACAGCAGTTAGGTGTATAATGTTATTATATTTTTGTGCCTTTTCACTTGTCATTTCAGCTTGTGAAAGGTGAAGTAGGGAAATAGGAGACAATTACTACCCTATATTCTTATACAATGCTAATCATGTTAAGATCTTAATAGTGTGGAATATGCTATTGTGTGTCCCAGCACTAATAATCTAGTCAGGTGCCCTGGAACAGAGGTGCATCACAGGTGCATCGTCTGTATGGAAATCTCAATCCCAAAGCCGAGTACTACATTAAAATATTAACATAATAGACTGTGTAGGACTAGAGGCTCTATTGCCTGGTACTTGGTGCATGACACAGGGGACAAAATTCCTCCTGCAAGAAAGCTAATTCCACAAACATTGAGGTTTTTTAAATAAATATGTATGAAAACATATCCTACTTTTCATGAGAATTTGATAGGTTGGGGCCCAGTTTTGAGTATGCTTTTCTTGTGTATCTAGCCTGAGCTCAGGAGCCTGGAAGTCTGTTCTCAGTTTAGTTCTCCTGCTTCACTAGCAGATATTCAGTGTTGGCTTCTGTATCTCTGTATGGAGACTTAATTTCTAGCTCGTTTGCTCAGTCTCACTGCCATTGACCTAGTACTTAGAGCAGAAAGCACAAGGTTAGATTTGCAAAATGATCCTAATAATTAAAGTAATAATGTTTCCAAAAAATCAGTAGTGTCAAAACTCTTAACGGTGATTACTGGATAATTCCAGAGAATATGCTGTCTTCACGTTTAAAATTTCTGTAGTAATTCAGAAATAGTGAAAGAGGTTAGAAACAATCCTGTTTTCTCAACTGTAGCTGCTCCTGGAACCAGAAACAAGATCATGTTTGCATCTTGTAGGTGGAGGAGAGATTGAACAGAAAAACACAAATGTGTTTGAAGTGTTTGATCTGTTAGACTACATCTGTGATCTCTTCTGCATCTTTAAATATAGGCTTGTATCATAGAATCCTGTAACCAAAAATAACTGTAGATTTCTGTAATTGTCTTGTAAGCTAGATTTAAATTATATGGGGATGTCCCAGGAGTTTTGTTGCATGTTGCAAAGTCTCCGATGCTGACATACTGAAATCCTTGGATAATATTTAGTGTCCAAAATAAGGCAAGGAGGGTGTTCTACTAAGTCACCATTACTAAAAAACACATTTTTGTGCTATGTGCTGTATGCTTTGTGTACAGACATGCTATATCTAGTTTTTATGCACAGATAGCAAGCAGGGTCAGAATTGGGATTTTATTTTTCATTAAAATTCATGACATAAATTTTTTAAATCTATCTAAAGTCATTATTTCTTACACTGATTCTATGTATCTTCTGATTCATTTTCTGATCTGATTGTATTGCTTTATAGCCAAGGCTTATATTCCCATTTCGATGTAGAAAAAATTGTAAATAATTCTTAACACACTGTAAATAATCTTTTTTTAAATTTTATTATCTATTTCTGAAGTGTGTGAGGGAGAAGCTGGTGTTTTCAGGGGCATGTCTCTGTTTCCTCTTTCTTGTAACCTCTGTCATTAATATTGTTGCTCTTACTGTTTGTTTTCTTATCTCATTGCTGTTTCCAGTAAATTGTTCTTATCTCAACCTTTACCTTTTGTGCCTCCAATTCTGCTCTCCTGCCCACCACCCGGGGAGAGAGGGAGCTGGGAATGAAGAAGTGTCTCTTTGATTTGGAGTGGTTTCAGTGGGAACACTAAATTGGAGAATGCCATTCCTAAACCACGACACAAATTATTGTTTGTGCTCCATTAGTGTCAAGCAATAAATTTGCAGATGAGCTGAGGTTTGGAGATTTTTCTGTCCTTAGAGGGGACATTACTTATTTGGTGAAGGTGCCAGACATTTAGTGAGGGAAACAATATAACTGTAGCAAAAAATAAATACTTATGCAGCCTAGAGACATCTTTGCTCTTTCCATGCTATTAAAAGCTTTGTGTTGTTTTCTAAACTAATATATGGGGTTTGAATTGAATACTGAGATTGCATTTAGAAATTGTGGAATCCATATACCTCCTGTAGGATAAGCCTGGAAGCCTGTCTTTCTTATATATGACACTGAGACACAATCCATGTACTTTGGAGAGGACGAGTTGACAGCTGTGTGTATGTAAGAAGTTACCATTGTATTTCACTGGTGGTGTTGCCATCCCATGTGACTCTTGCTGAGGTACTGTTACCAGGGCAGTCTGTCTTCTCTATAAAACCGTGTATTGAATAAATTTCTAATTAGCCTGTTGACAATGGGTTTTAGATTTCTTAAAAATTTGATTCCCAAATCAGTCATGCTTGCTGTCAACAGCAGTCATTCTAGGCACTGAAATTTTGCCATTACCAACCATCATTGTTGAATTATACTTTCAAAGACAGTGTAAGGTGAATCATTTTCATTCACCTTGTTTCAAACTGTTCCCTCAGGAAAAAAAGGTGTTGTTTATGTGGCTTTTACTGTGAAATTGTGTTTCTGTATACACATATAGCTCAAACATGAATTTAAATACTTCTATTTTAAATACACAAATAGGAAGATTTATTTTACTCCCTTGTAAAATAAATACTAATACTAAAATACATATTTTAGTATTAGTATTTATTTTACAAGGGAGTAATGGTGTTGGAATCTTAGTTTCCCTAAAGCCAAACCTGCCATTATACTTTATGTGATTGTAAATGTGTTAACAGAGAGTAGAGAATTTATGCTTCATTTTAAGACCAAAATTCACTTCATAATTTATGTTGGCCTGTATGTTTTCTAAAAGATTGAAGTGTTAGTTTTCAAAATGGCATTATAAAGTATTGAACTGATTGACAGAATATGTCTGCAAAAGATGGGACTGCAGGGAATAAGGTGAAGGATGCATTGTATTTCTCCTGGTCTCAAGGAGGACAAGCAGAAGAAAAATGCTTAAAGAAAAATGGGTAGAGGAAATCATACAGTGAATCTAACCTTTACAATTTGTATGTCCAGTAAGCCCCAGGCTTAGTCACTTCTGTGGTGCAGATAAGAACAGCTGTAACAAGATGTTGATGTCTGTTGAGTGATGCCAGCACAGGGCACTGAGGTGGTGTACTCATTAGTACTGTGATGGTTTCTACTGAGTGATATTTTTTTTGGTTGAGCTTGTTATCTGAAATATGTTCTCTATGGCTGAATCCCCTGGAGATGCTTCACCTGAAATATATTTATTGAGCCTGTCTGCAGGGGTTATGGCCGGGTTAATGATGATCCACCTCAAGGCAGTATCTATCACTCTTGAGTGTTAATTTCACAAGGAAAATGTTCTAGTCTTGGTTTCTTTTCCTACTTCTCCTTTACATTTCCTTTCTTACCTAAAGCACAACTTGAGCTCCCTTGAACAGTAGACTGACAGGTCCCTAAAGGGAGGAACAGTGTGTGTTTGCTTTCATTGATGTCTAGATCACCAAAATCATTATTCTTTTCCAAACTTTCTTTCTGTAATTTTTCTTGGTCATTGATTTCCTGCACTAATTACCTATTTCTGGCATGAGAGGATAAGGAACCATATTTTAGGTGCTTTCTTCTGCTGCTCCTGATGACTCTTCTGTTTCCCCTTGAGAGTCTATGCAAGGATTCTGTCTGACCAGGGTCCTTCCTAATTTCAGGGCAATATTGCACTTGCAAAGTATAGCTGGGAAGGTTGCATCAGCTTTGAAACTGAACATCACAAAAGCTAATCTAGCAAGGAACCAGAGGAAATGACTCTGCTGTGTGCTTGCATATCTAGCAAAGTGTGCCCGGCATTTCTTCAGCCCGACACCCTGTTGCAAAAGAAAATACCTTTTATGAGACTTACCATAATATGCTAGAATCATGACTCTATTTCATTAACAAATGTGCAAGAAAGGATTTGTTATTACTGCTGCTATTATTATTAGACTGTAACATTTAGTGTATGCTACAGAGAGAAATCTCTAGGACTGTCAAGAAAGTCTTGCATAATTCTATCAGTTCCTGTGCCAACCAGACACAGTGATCCAAATAAAAAGAAGCAGTAGTTCTAGCAGAGCTGTGTGTTGTAGGGCTTGTGCTGTGAAATTTCTGCTCCTGTGAGTACTGAGCTGGTGAACATAAAGATGCACTTTTATTTTTCTTTTTAGTGGCAGAAGCTCAGGGCTGTTTAAACTGAGATCTCTTGGTGAGATACTGAACCAAATGTCTGGGGGTGTCTTGATTATTATACTCAGTTCACCTGCAGAGGGAGGTAGCTTCTCTCCTTCATTCCCATTCCCTGATTCCTCTGATCATGAAAACAGAAGTTGGAGCTACCAGGGATATGTGTCTTGTCTGAAGGAAAGGCAAAGGAAAACATTTGCCAGCCTGTGCATTTCACAGTTGAACAGGAATGAGAGAATCAGCTGTTTCAGAGCAATTATGCTACTCTGCACCTCCTGTTTCAAAGGGACAGTGTTCTTTCCTCCTGTGTTGACATCAGTAGCCCAGAATAAAATCTTCAGGTATGGATTTCATCAACACGTTTTTATTGAGTATAGTAATGCAATTTACAATATTTGCTGCAGCTACATAGTTTTTGCTTACATTTTAGGTATAAAGGCTTGTATTTTGCCATTTCCTATTTGGAAATTGTCAGTGGAAAGGTCACTTCATATCAACTAAGTTCATGGCTTACAGTATATTTTCAAAAGCAGGTGAAATACTGAATGCTTTGTATTTACTGACTTTTTCAGGTCAGATTGTCATGTTTATGATACATGGTAGCTTACAGCTCTGTTCCTTGGCTCTAATATCCACATGCTACTGGCAGAAGGACTTTCCTTTCTGCTTACCGACATGGGGAGGAGCCATGTCTGCACTTTAATATGATTAAGATTATATAAGAAAATTTTAACTAACAAAAGAAGAGAAACCTATAAGAGTGTTAGTAAACCAAAAGGATTACCTACTCTGTGCTCTAAAAAAATAAATTAGAGAACAGAGTTCATTGGTTGCATATTGAGTCCTAATACATGCTTCCAGCAAGAACAGAGAGTTTTTTTTTGTTTTTAAAGGTAAATGCAGTTTCAACTTTTGATGGAATCCAAAGCACCATAAACCTATTCTGACGCAGTAGTACTGAATATTCATGGAAGTGTCTTGTCCAGACCTCTGTCCAAAAAGTATTATACCTAACTTACTCCTTAAATCTTACCACTGTTGTTTTCCTTCCAACTTCTTTTTCAACACTGGTGTGCCCAGCTCCTAAGCCCGCCTCCTTGTTCTCCTCACCATTTACTTTTTCATCTGTTTCTCTTCTTACTCTGCTTCTCCTTTCACTTACTACTCCTATTCTTTATGCTCTTCTCCTTTACCCCTGCCCAGGTACTATAATGTCTGTCATGCCCTGAAAAATATTTCTTTAGGATTGCCTTATTTTCATTCTCTGTGGTCTGCGTTTTCTCTGGGGATTTTTGCATTGGGGATTGTTTCTTCAGTTTCCTGGGAAAACCATACACTGGTTTTATTTGTTTATTTTTTTCTTATCTAAAAACTGATTTAGGCTTTTTAAATATTCACCTCCAGGTTGAAACATAGAATGCAATATTTTATATTCAGAATTTTTTTAAATTATCTCAAGCAATTGAAAATTATTTCACCGTGGCAGCTGCAATATAACACTAATTTTAGAAATGTATATAAATACCACATATTTGCTTATGTTAGAACAAGGTAATGCTTACTGTAACAAGCACAGCTTTTCATTTTATGCTCCCTTGTTCTTCTTTGAATCTTAACCTTCACTCGTTTCTTTAATTTAGGAGAAAAAGCCATTAAACATAGATACTTCCTGAAAGTGTGTGCTGCATGAAAGCTTTAATTAAATCTACAAGTAAAGCTTTAAAAGAACAAGAATCAAATTAATTGCAACAAGGACCATGCATTTATTTCTGTGACAGGCCCTTGCACATTAGAGAAAAGGCAATCTGTGTACCCTTATCTGAACTAGCAAACTCAATATCACTTTTCATTAGCATGGTAGGTCATTGCCATGCGTCTTCAGTGTGACACTGTTTACATGTTAATGACCTCACAAATAGAGTCTGTTCCAAATAGTTTGCGGTAGCACAAAGTTGTAAATCCATGAAGTGGAATAAACTGTCCTCTGCTTTCTGCATCATTGCTTCTTGTGAGTTCCCCTCTAGACTGAGCTTCATAATTAGGCAACAGTATAATTAAGGCAAATTCAGCAAATGCAAATAGGGCAAAAGGATTTATGGCTGATTATAGTTCTTGCAGCATACCTGAAATAAATTAATTTCTAAGCATCGCTGTTAGTTGACTTTTTAGTAACATGGAGTCTAGAAGTAGAAAGTATTGTTCACAGAAAACACTCAGAGCTTGAGTTAACGTGAGTCCAGGATGATTTATTCAGTTTTATATGCTGACATACAAATGAAAAACACACTGAAAGGTTCAGTAAAGCATACTGCTTTAGTTGTTTGGGGTGTGATTGCTTTGTATTAGATGAGATTTTTAAGATTACAAATATGTATTTTCCCCCACTGTATAATGTAATGAAAACAGCATGCTCCTTAAAATCATATCCTTAAAGAAAATATAATACATTATATCTGGTAATTTGACCAGACAGTGGAAAGCTTCACTGCATTTAAATCTTGGAATGATAAAGCCAACATCAAATGAGTAAAACAAACTCAGCATAGCCACTTAAATTTGATTGCCTAAAATAGCTAAAACAAGACCTGTTCTGATAGCCTGCTGTGTGAATTCCTTTAAGGGCTGAATACCCTCAGTTCCCATTGACTTCAGCACTGTGCAGAATCTGGTCCTGTATTTGGATGTATTTGGATGTCTCAGCCCTGCCAGAAGACAAAGCCTGTTTATCACGGTCACGTGCAGCCTGTACCTGCCTGGTGTTGAAAAGCTCTGTGGTTCTGCTGCAGCAGCCTTGGGAGGTGCTTTGCAGACAGAGAGTGATGGCTTCTGCTTTGGTCGCTCGCCTAATCTGCAAAGCAAGTTTAATTATATGCTGTCCAACCCTCTCTGCTACATATTTTTCCACTTGCTGGTTCTGAGTGAAATACATACTTTCTCTGTGCAGAGGTTACCAGTGAGGGTACAGTGCCCCTGGAAGCATTTATGGCTAATCTTGCCCTCGGCTTGTGTGAGGTAGCTAAGTGCTAATTGAAGGTTAAAGAATAGGGATCCATCTTCTCTGTGCCTGGTGATTAGAGGGTTGTGTTCTGCATGGAATCAGGTGCAAAATTCAGCTGGACAGAATTGCTAGGGTGTTGCAAAACCTAACTCTGTGAGACTAAAATTCAAGAAACTCCAGATTGTCTCTCAGCGTGACAAAGGACCAATAAATCACTGTCTTGTGTTTGGTAATAAATTAGCTGGTTTACTGTGTTTCATATAAATATATGATGCTGCAAGGCATACATGGGTAGAATGTAGATTTTATTTCATAAGGGGCGTTTCTTTTGTCCTACATACTGACTTCTGAAAATTATGCATGGCCCAGTTGTACATTTTTTCTATTAAATGCAAAGAGAGATACAGTTCTGGTAAGGCAATAAAGTCACCATGAGTATTACTGCTGTTACTATGTCTAATAGCTGATTAAAGCAAGTTTTGATGATTTCTAAATATTGCCATAACTGCTGGCATTCAATATAAGAGAAATTAACTGAGGAGTGAGGGAGCTGTGGTGGCAGATAAAAAACTTGTCTGTTCAGTGAAAGTCTGTCTTTGCCCTGCAATTTTCCCCCAATTTCCAGAGGTTTTGTAATTTTAGTACTTCTGCAGAGCTTTTCAGACCAGTATTTAGTCTATAGCTTTGCAATTGTTTGATATTATCCTTTCAGAAATCCTGTTGTTCACTTCTTTCCAGAAGGCTTCTTCCTGACATAAAAATCTAATAGCAATTGATTTTAAAAAAAGCTTCCAAATAGGTTATGGAAGGAGCATGGGAATCAAGAAGTCTGGTTTCTGCTACCAGTGCTGATGAAAGTTCTTTGGGTGCCATATTCTCCACATTAATTACATTTTGATTGCTATTACCTGCTGCAAAGCAGTGGTATCAGAGCTGTCAGAGGTCTGATAGTCAGAGAGGCAAAGTGCTTCATGCTTCCTTTACCATCATTTGGCTTTGAGAAGATTTGATCTTTATGTTTCTATGCAGGGAGCCAGCACTCCTAGAATATATGTTGCTGGAATAGTAGTACCTGAAAATCAGTGATGGAGACATCACCAGCTAGGTCAGGGTTACCAGCACACACTTGCAGAAACACATGTTCTCTTAGGATTGGCCCTTGCAAAAGCACCAGGGGAAGTGTCAAGTATTTTCTCTGACACTATCTGCTTTGACACTCCAATGGCTGCAGAGCTGCCTTTCCCACAGAAGGAATAATCAGCATCCAAGCTTTACTGCTTGAACTCTTCACCACTTGGATTACTCTTTTGACAAAGGAAATTATCTCATTATGGAAAGCCCAGATACTGCAACAGTAGGTTCCTTTTGATAAAGGTATGGAAACAGTAAAACAGCATAATGCACTAATTAGGATCTCATAATTTTCAGAAATGTATGAATAAATTAGCTAAGCATACTGTGCCACTTACAGTCCAGTAATTTGCTGTCTGGTTAGAAGAAGTCATATAGCCATAGGGTGAAAATAAGATGGAAAAGGTCATATGATTAAATTAGCTCCATTCAGGCAGGCATTACTTACGGGTTTTTTTGCTGTGATTATAGAATATCAACATTAACTCAAGCAAATATGATTAAGTTAGTGACCCTCAGAAATGGAAGTTAACCTCAATGATAAATGAAAGGTTACCGTCCACTGTGAACACTCCACGATATGCTACTCTTGATTAATCATATCATTCACTTTCAGCTACAAAATCTGCATTTAACTGCCATTCTGATTATTTACAAAGGAATGCACATCCTTAATACAGGGTGCAAACGTTAAAACTTATTTTCCTTTTATTTTTGACTCACACTGTTTTTTAATAACACAAGAAATACCTACTCTGCTCCTAGTGCTCATTCCACTTACTATTCTATCAGGCATCGGGTTTGTCACTATTTTCTTCTTCTTTTGAAAACAGGTTCATCTGAGAAGTGCAGTTTTCCATGTAATTTAATCTCTTCTGTTTCCTATCACTACATTATTGCCTGGTGGGTTAAAAAATATTGACAGCAGGTTAAAATTTTGGTCATATGTTTCTCCCTTTTTAATGTTGGGTTTATTTTCATTTTGTAGACTTTCTTGGGATAATAGGTTTTTCTTCTGCTGTGTCCTGCCAGTCTAGTGAAAATCCAGGTTTAATGTATAGGGTATGATTTTCACAATATATCTCTTGTATTTGTTTCTTCATGGTGAATCTAGACTTTTATACTCAAATCAGTTCTATTTTTCAAAGTTTTTTAATATGGGTGAGAATATGCAGTAGTCCAAGATGTTGTAATACACTATGAAGAGTTACTTGATGTTTTTTTGGTACTTGTGAATTTCCTTTGGAGGAAATACTTTTCTGTCTTGCATCATTTGAGAGCCAAGAAAAGTGCATATATTGAAGTAGCTAACCAGGAACAAAACTCAGCAGGAAAGGTCACTGTCCTGTTCCATGATTGCTGATGAGTCACCAAACGTTCAGATCTAAGTTGGCCTGTCTTCATCTTGCCCATATCTCACTGCCCTCCAGACTACCTGTGATTGAGAATTTTGCCATTGGACTTGATGATCTTAGAGGTCTTCCCCAGCCTTCACAATTTTATGTTTCTCTGTAAATATTCATGCAGATCATGTCTGTGACAGAGGGCATCTCCATGCACATTTTAGCTATTTGTTGTAATTTTACAAAGTTCTGTGTGCTTGGTTTCTCTGTGGTGTTGAGAAATGTCCACATTGCAGAGTTTACAGTGAACTCTGAAGGAGTTCAGAAGGAAAGACAGTGAAGGACTGTGGTTTTTTGGTTGCTTGTTTTGCTGTTGGATGCTTATCAGAAATTAAATCAAAACAGCTGTTTTAGAAATCAGGCTAAACAGACTGGTTTGCATATTTAAGACAGCAGCAAGAAAGCATATTTAAGGCAGTAGTTAGCAACGAAACAATAAGTACTTAAATGGTTACTTCAAGTTTTTGCATTTTGAAGTGATAGCATCCCCTCAATTTTGAGTAATCCTTCAGAAACTGAATTGTGATACTAACTAAACCTGTCACATCCTACTTATTTAGTATCAACTAACAAAATGTTAATGTCACAGTTTCTCCTGCTCTCTGCAGGCACTTGTTTTATTGGATTATGTCCCACAATGATACTGTCATCTTTACAGAAAAGTCTTTGCTTCCCTTATCTGTCCAAGTTCAGTTAGAAGGAGAATGCTAGTTTGTGTCATGTGCATGCAAGTCAGGAATGAGATGTTAAAGAGAGGTTGAATAGACCAGCAGATGTCCTAGAAGTTCAGATGCAGTTAGTTTGCCCTTGCTTTAGCTAGTGAAAGTGATTCGACAGCTGTACTTTGTAGTTTCATCCTTCTGGAGCATGTGATCATGCTTTGATAGCAGCCCTTAATCTATTATTAATGTAGTTGTATGTAGATCAAAACTGAAGAACCTTGGTCATGTCAGAAAGTAATGCAAGTCTATTTTTAAATCATTTGAGAGTGTGAAGTGAAGGAAGTAAAGTGCCAGAGTACTGGTATCGGGTATTTCATACCTCTGTCCCTCTATGCAAGCTGTAATCTGAAGCTCTGTCAGTGTACATGTACCTGTGCTCTGCACAATGAACTTCCTCAGGTTTTTGTCCCAGTATCTAGTAAATAAGCGCCTCCTTGGAGTCTTTTCTGTTTGTTGATTTTGAGCTTTTTTATCAAGCTTTGAAGAAGAGACTTTGAGACTTCTTTTGGATGAAGTCTTGCTAACATCTAGTTGCCAACATTTTGATAATCCATGTATAACAGCTTTCAAATTAAGGGAGCTGATGTAGTCCTGTGTTTTTCTCTAATAACATCATTATTACAGACTATTGTAGAAGTAATGCAGTACAAGTTACGTTCACTCTGTCATCCTGAAGCTGGCTTTTTATGGGTTTGAGATGATGTAACAAACTATAAAACTTCACATGGCCTGCTATGACCTCATCTTCAAACAAGCTTTCGCCCTCCTTTTGCATTAGTCAGTATCTCTGCATGGATGATCTTTAAAAAGTGAGGAGTTCAGCTCTTCACATGGCTGTTTTGTAACTCAGAAAAACTTATTGAGAAGAAAATTTGGAAGCTGGTGCTAGGGTGCCTCAAGGTGTTTCATTCTGCTTGTAACAAGTTTTCAGGAGGCGAGGCAATTACAGCTCCACATCTCTACTAAAGGAGACAGCTGAAGCAGCACGTGGACTCCAGAAATTAGACTTGAGACAAATGACTGAACTGGTAACAGCCAGTGGGCTCTATCATCCCACTCACATTCTCCTGCTTTCCTGCAACACCAGCACATCCTTGGCCACTAGGTCCTTCTTGCAGGAACTCCACTGCAAGACAGATGGACACCATCTTTAGTTCTTTGAGTATGCTGGTTAATTTGGATCCCAAACCCTCTGGACTTCGGGATGATCATTCTCAGTTTCACCTGAGAGCCAGGATGAAGTCAGGGTACGCACCAGGCTACTGGGACTAATGAGCAATCCTGGTTTCTTCAGTTTAGCCATAACTGGGACATAGCTGTATGCTTCATCAAGGAACAAATGTGCCCTAAAAAAAAATAACTTAGGAAATGTCCCAGGAGGCAAACCAGTGAAGGAAAATATCTGTGAGACAGAGGTAGCACTTCCAGTAGACGTAAAAGCATTCATCTGACATCCTCATCTGACAGTGCCTCAGCTGCTGACAGACTTCTCTTACAGCCTAACATCCACACGTATCCATTCAACCAGAAAATTAATTAGCTGGTACCACATGGGCTGTAATTTCTGGTGATACAGCAGCACAGGTACTCTGTAAGAGGAGCAGTAGCTGTGATCTTTCCCTTCTTTGGACACAATACCCACACACCTTGTCACAACAGTGTGCCAGTCACCCTTCTAGTATTGCTGAAGTGGAGATGCCTACAGCAGGAACTCGAGAACTGTCACCTGTTGTGGTTTGCTGTGATAATGTAACTCACTCTTTTTCCATAAATGGCATAAAAATCTTTGAAGAAGGAGGTGGCAGAAGTCCACGGAAGCTTCAGGATGGTCCAGATTTGAAGTTGTAACTCTTGGTGGTTAACTCTGTAACATAATGCAACAAGACATTCTGTTATTAAATTCTGTCTTTGCAAATCTAATGGAACAGGACTGTGTTACGTTTCCTTCACCATCTATCAGCTACACTACAAGACAGTGTCATATCTTTTATTACTAGTACTGGAAAATTCCTACAGTAGCTAATTTACCAGTGACATATAGACATTTAAACATGTCAGCTGCATTTTTTTTCTTCTTATATGCTGCTTGGAGTTTATATACAGATGGCATTTTTATGCTTATATCTAATAGCTATTAAATTTTCCTATGCCTTATTTCTTTTGAATGTCTCTTTACCAAGCCAGTCAGCTTTTCATCTCTGAAGCTAAAAATAAATGTTTATACAGAAATCAGAAGAGATTGAAATTACGGGTTGATTCACAAACAGAAAAAAGAAATTACACAGCTTTCATTAATTATTCCATGGATACTTTTGTTTGTGGGAGTGGTGCATTGAGCATCTGTTTTTTTCAGTCCTGAAGAAAGTTAAGTAGCTGAAAACATGAGATTAGAGAGAAACAAGCCAAAGTTGCACATTGCATTTAGTCATAGGAAATATCACTTCTTGTATTACACTGAAAGAGGAATTGCATATCCACAGCTGGAATTTTTGCTACCCTTTATTGTAGCAGCAGCAGCTGCCATTTTTCTATTCCATAGCATTAAACCAACCCATAATTTTGCAGCAAATTCTGCCAGAAATGTGCATGTGAATACTGATACTCTATACTGAACCAGACCTCAAAATCTTTTTTCATTCTTGGCAACAATGTCAAAGGAAATGGCATTTTCACGTTGGCATGGAAAAATAATGGTAAAAAACCATAATCTTGTGCCATTTTCAGGTGTTAAATGAGTTTATAAGGAGCAAGAAGGATGAGTAGTTCCCAAGAAAATGATACTGCAGCCATAAGAAAAGGAAAGAGCACTGTACTTTGAGCCTTTCAGTGGTCCTGGAGTTGAAGATAATGTTCATTTTCAGAAAATGCATTTTTCTTACCTTTACTTGGTTATATGTGATAACAAGGTTACAAGTGTGATAGATGAATGAGCTTCCAGAAGTAGAGTTGATGCAGCAGTATAGAAAGTTGCATTTCAGGAAGAAATTCCATGGAAGATTTTTTAAAGAATGATGTTCCACAAAGAATATTAGAAGCTGAACTAGAAGCAGAATTCTGTATCTTAGTCTATTTTTCACATTAAACAAAAAACTTGAGCTGAATGTGTCCCTCAGCCATCGGGTGTTCTTTTTTCATATATGTGTGGCTTGCACATAGTGCAGTTTATTTATTCAATGCTCAACCTTCATCCAAACATAAGAGCATTGACTCCAAGAACAGAGAATTCTTGACTATCAGTACTGTACCTCACTTTCTTATGAAGGTTCTTTCCTTTTGCTCCAGTCTGATAGATGCAGCACTATTTCAGGCACTTAATGATTACTCTCACATATGCAGTTACGCCAAACAGATCTAAGATAAATCAGAACTGCAGACAAACATCACATTCAGGCAACTATTTGGTAGGTAACTTTTAGCAAAGGAACAGACCATCTTTCTGAAGAGACCTGGTAAATTGCAGAAAAGCTAAATCCAGCCAGCACAACTTGTTAAGCAAAGCAGCCTACCATGTCAATTCTGTAGTACCTGTTTATTTTGACACAACTGTTTTTTCTCTCCATAACTGGCAGCGAGTTCACGTTCACCTGATATTTACTCATTATACAGCCAGCAGTTTATAGGCAATTTCTGAAGTCAGGTGGCTGTATCTCATCTTTCAGCTAGACTTAGTCCTCAGTCTTGGTCCTTTTTGTTTGCTAAACCCGTCACTTTGGAGATATTCACAACACTTGATGATATGGCAAAACTGCAATGTGTTTTCACAGAGATTATTTTTTTCTGTTGCTTGGAAAACAGTTAATTATTTGAAGATCAGTTGTGTAAATTATATTTTCATATCAAATATGTTCGTATTTTTTTATGCCAGCCAAGTAGAAACTGAATTTTTAATAATGGAGTTGAATGTCAGCAGATGTACAGCAAAAAGAAGAGAAATCCAAAACAAACCAATTTATGATGTTTCATAAAATTACATCATGCCATAGTTAACACCTGTCCTATTAGGAAGTAAGAAAGCAAAAAGTAGAATGCTTTTTGTCTGTTCTGTTATGAACTACAAGGACACAATATGATGGAAACAATATACACCAACTGCTTTGTGAAGAGGAATACCTTGACTTCTCTATAGTAGCAATGGTTATTTATTAGGCCTTGTTTCTTTGCTGTGATGGCAGCAGAGGAATTGTTACTTGTCTACTCAGTCTGAAAATGGCATAGGCATTTGTTTGTAGTTAACAGAAAGATGATGTGGAATTTTTTTTCTGAGTTTTTTTCTCCCCCATGTCTGAGGTACCACCGATGTACAAATTCCTACCATATATTCAGACCTCTAGAGAGGAGCAGTGAAACTCATGATAAGCCTTTTTAGAATTCTTGGTTTACTTGTAGCCATTTCTTTGATAATTTTGGGCTACTCTGGTTATTAGAAGTATCAGTAGGTAAGGAGATACAGGTTTACAGAATAATTTAAGTTGGAAGGAACCTTGTGAGGACAGCTGGTCTGATGACACTTATCCCCACATCACAACATCATATGGAAATCACTGGGTCCGTTCTAAGCAAAATGTCCTGTTATATTCAGAAATGCATTTGATAGAGCAATCACAGGTGTTTGGAATCTGGCACAGTAAATCATTCTGACAAAAGGTAGGAGCAGCTGTGATAAGTATTTTGTAAGCAGAACATCCTAAGATATTTAGAAATAAAGTAGGAAATAACCTCAGCAACTTTTTGTCCTTCCAAATGAACTTTCAAAAAATGTTTTGAGCTTATCCCTCACAAAAAGTACCTTTAACCTTTACTTCCTCTCTTTTTTTAATTGGACAATGAGGCTGTGTCATCAGTTTACAGCTGAGTTACATGGAGCTTTTTCACTAAATGAAGTGGGAAAAATCTTATCAGTTGTGTTGCAGTTATTCAGCAAGTCCTTTGTGTGTGTTCAAGGAAGCTCTTGTGAAAGTGTGCTGGAAAGAACATCTTTTCATCCCCATGGCTCTGGACTGGATGTATCCTGAGTCTGAGGTCTCCTCCAGAATGACCCATGCTCGCAATATATAAGCTGATTTGAAGGAGCATATGGGGCTCCAGACTCAGATCTTTCCATGTTCACTTTCCATGAAACCTGGTTTAACAAAGAGTGAAAGGAATTATATTGGTGCAACTCGGTTTAGTTTCAAAATCTGCACAAGAGGCCAGGACCGTAAAATTGTTTCCAAGTCTCCGGTTTTACCTGTAGTTGTTATCAGTTCTAGATGAAAGAGCATCATAGATACTCTGTGGTCATCTAGTGCTAAACTGGCGTAAGGACAAGACAGAATTTCTGTGCTTTATATTGTGTCAGACTCTCTCACACTGGCAAATCTGTTTCACGGCTCGTTGGACAGCCTGAAGGTTTTTATAAACACTGAGCATGGTTGTTGCCCATGCAGTAAGTCCATTGTATCATAGCTAGGATGTCCATACAGAGCAAGTGGGGTATTCATCATGTTCATTGTCAGATGAATTTTTTTGGGCAGATCTTTGGGCCTTTTGTGGCTGTGGACCTGGAAACTGGTCGGGTGGGTCTGTGTTCAAAGGCAGGCTGAACATCAGCTTTTCAGTGACCCACTCCCAAAGCAGGTATGTTGTGCACAGAGGCTCTTTGATTCAAAAAATAGTGAAACAAATGATTGATAATCACTTTAGAGCAAGAAAGAGTTACTGTATCTTTGCATTGAGGTATATTGTGAGAGTATTATATCAAGATTATATCCAGCATGATCCAAGATCCCAGACTCATACACTGTGTTCCTTGTCAGCCTTTGATTTGATAGCTACTCATCTGTTCAATATTTCACTAATCAACAGTAAAATTTGAAAGTAATATTAGGCAGTACCAATCTTACAGACAATGTTAGAAATCACAGGACTCAGCCATGGAATTCAGGATGTCATTATTGTTTAATTTGGAACATAACAACCACTTAAATATCATATGTATATGTGGATATGCTTTCCTTCTGTGATCAACAACACACCATCATCTGTACATGGTAAATGTTAAATTCCAAATGTCTTGAATAATTCCTTGTAGATAGATTCTCTTTTTCAATATTTGTAATCATAGGCTTAATTTGAAACTGGAGATAGAATTTTGAAGCAGCTATTTGTGGCAACTAGAAGTAGCATGATCACATTATTTCTTGTTCAGCCTGAAGGTGCTACTGGCCATTGCTCTGAAACCTTTGTTTTTATTTGAAGAAGAAAATTACACTCAGAGGTCCTCCAGGGCATACTTTACTCAGCATTGGATGTTGATATGCTCATAAATGTGTGATCTACATTGTGATCTAGTAATATGTTAATGCCGAGTTCACGAGATTAATTGGACCACACACTGTCTTGTGGTTCTGTTAATATGGTTTTGAGTAGCATCAGCATTTTCATGCTTTTAATTTGCAAATGACCCTTGCATGGCAATACATTATGTAAGCAGACATCTCACAAGATGTTTTCAGGGTCCGTCATCCAGACTGTGCTGCAGATTTCCTGCATCTTTACCTGCCTCTGCAATTAGCCCTCAGTTGCTATAAACCTATTAAAGACCAGCATTCACTGACCTTTAAAAACTGCCCTATTTAAAATAAAATACATAACTCAAGCAAATTTTGAAATAAATCCTCTATTAAGAGATATTTTTGACCATTTCTTGATTATACATATGAGAAACCATTTTCCATTTTATATCTGAATCACCAGACTTCATAATCCAGCACGTGATATATTCTTCAACATTAAATTTCAGCATCTGGAAAAAATAGCTGCTTGCTCCTGCAAGCAGTTAATGTGAAGAGGTGGGGAAAAAAAATTGAAAAATTAAGATACCTTGTGTACATATTAACTATATAAAATATGAACTGTGTAATGTTATTGGGGGGGGAAAGGGCTTCATAGGAGAAAAATGCATTTTATTTGTTAATTGGATTTTTTTTTAAATCACAAAATCTAATTCAACATCATAAATTTATCCCAAAATACTTCAAGACAGACTTGATGTTAAAAACTAATATACTTTAGACGTAGGACAATCTCATTAGAATGTTGCTATTAAAGACAAAATAAAACTGCAAATGCCAGATTCACTAGTACACTCCAACTGCTTTGTGATGCTTTAGAGATTCAAACTAGCCATTAACTGGACTTAACTACCCAGTTAAGTCAATTTTATGTTAGTTTTCCACTGTGAAAGCAGAAAAACACATCCAAAATGTATTCATCCAACTGTTTTAAATGAGGTATCAGAAGAAAAGCCTTTACAACCAGCCTTAGCTGAGATTATCTTTGTCCACTGCAAAGGCAGTGGAAATACATTTCTGTTCTGTTTCTAATATCCTCTCATTCTTCTCCTGAGGAGTAAGAAGGGAACTTTCTCCTTGATTCCTGTGGAAAAGTAGCCAGCTTAGTCATGGAAGGCCTAAATCACATCTTTGTATGCATCCCAAATCCACTTTAGCCCTTTAATACAGGCACAAAACTCTGGAAGTAAGACCAAATGCCAAAGCTTCAGCGTAGGAAGCACATTCTTGTCCTTCACTCTGTTCACTTACAGCTGGATCCAGTGTTGGGTTTCCTTTTTACAGTATTATTAAATCAGCAAACTTCCTTTGCACTCTATCTGAGTAATAAGTCAGTGATGATTGTAAATATGCAATTCTCAGCCTAATATGGACTTAATGAGAGGGGGAAGGTTTGGGGTTTTTTTTAATTAATCATGCACAGATCATATTCTAGTATGATACAGTACAATCCATTCTAAAAGTAGAGATTGTTTTCCTGACCTTTCAGGCAAGGCATTTGTGAGATGCAGGGGTTCATAACATGTCCCTTGATGTACCACATTAAATTACATCCCTATGCAGGAAACAGAACTGAATTTGAACCTTAGGTGTGATCAGCATTGCCTAACTCATACCTTGTTTATGTCTGCTACTGTCTTTGGCACTCACATCTGTCTAAAGATCAGACATGTTTCTGCTGAAATCTGTCACAGAGGGTTGTACTCACTAACTTCTTACTACAAGTCTTCTGTTTGGAATAAATCAGGCAAGGCAAGTACAGGGTGAGCACGTAGCATCTGCCCTTGCTTTGTAAAGCTCTTCCACCTAACCAGAATGGGCAGCTCCATTTAACCCAAACATTCTTCCTTTTGATTCTTTTACTTTCAATTTAATTCGGTTGCAAAAATTGTTGACAATGAGTGAAAGCTAAGTCACAAGCTAAAGGTTTAGCATGTTATCTATGTTCTGCCTTCTTTCAACTTTTATTGACTGCCTCTTTATTAGTTATGTACTATCAAATTTTGGCCTATCTTGGGTGACTTTTTCTTGATTTATCAAGAAAATAACTTGTAATAATGTAAAAGCTTAATTAAAATGCACCAAATTTGCATGGTTACATAATACCCAAGTACTGGTTCCCACTGAAATTCCAACAGAAAAATATACAATTTATCCTGCCACAAAAAAAATTTGTGTACAGAAAGATTTCACTTTTCTTCTTGATATGGGATGTCTTACTTTGCCAAGTTGTTTAAATCAGGAAAAATCCATGTGCACAATGTCATGCATGAAAATTTTGCTCCTGCTATTCTGATTATCACAGCACATAAACTTCTAAGAATGTAGGATCTTCAGACCAGAAGGCTCATCAAATCTAATCACTTTCTCAGTAATAATGTCATAAAATTGCTTTCATAATTTTATGTGTACTGGGAAACTTCCTCTGCTCTGAAGTTTGGTACATACCATTGACCACTTTGGTCCATATTTGACTACTTCCAGCACATACACTTCATAAGAAATTCTTTTCTTTATAACAGGATTTATGTGGTTCTCTTTATCTCCACATTATTGACAAAGACATAAAGTTCTTCCTAGATATAGGTGGTCTTCGTGTGTCTGTCCTGTGTCATATCTGTATGTGTCCTAGGTGGAACTCATATTCAAGCTCACATGAGCTTTCTGAAAATTCTCCTCTGTTAAATCAGGTCTCTGCTCTGGATAACCCAGAACCCCTTTTTTGTATCTAATCCAGTTCAAGAGAGTTTTGAGAGATTTTTTTCAATCTGAAAAAGTCTAGATAAGCTATTGCCAGTGCCTCATACTCTGACAATTCTGACATTAATACTTCTCTGTCTCTAGAATTGTCTGTCATGTTACAGGCAGGAATTGAATTTCTTTCTTTAAGGCTGCATCATATTGATGGATTATAATAATCTGATGATAAATAATATGCCAAGGTCTTTTACTTCTTTGTTAAATGTGCTTTCAGCTATTACCAAGAATTCTTGATACTAGAAGTAAGTATGTAACTTCGTATTAAATGACAGGACTGAGAATAGTAAGGAAGACTTACTTTCAAATTGTATCCCAAGGCTGTGTTAAAATTTCTTTGTTGAAACCTTTCCTGCATGTCCTGGGACAAGTCAGACTTTCTGTGTTTCTCTGGAACAGAGCTGTGTGATATTTTACATCACAGCACCAGCACTGATGTAAAATCAGTAAAAACTCAAGCACAGGGATGATTGAAACCACAAAATGAGCACAATTAGTATTCTCTAAAAATAATTTCTTCTAGCTGTGAATTAAGGTTATTACCATAAGGTTCAATTATTACATAACTCACCAAGCAAATCATCAAAGACGTGAGTACAATCACTTGAGCCATACAACATAATATCTGTTCTGCATGCATGATTTATATTTCTTAGGCTGTTTCTTCCTGGTCTCCATGCTGAAAAGAGTTCTTTGAACAAAGGCTACATTTATGTCTTATGATCATGGTTAACATGGGGATAAATGCCTGTAAGAAGAACGAGGTATGGAAATAAAGGTATGGAAATTGACATAAAAATAAAATAAAGTAAAAAAAAAAAATTTAAATGGAAATTACCCCTGCATGGTGGAAGCAAAACTCAGAGTCCCAAGCTGGAGGAAGCAAATGATGCACCTTCTCAAATTCCAAAAGAAGTATCAGATGGAATGACAGGTCCACTAGCAAAAGCTTTTAATAGAGTTATTGAATCAGAATGGTAGTGTGGGACTGGAAAATATTGAATGTAGCCCATGTCTTCAAGAAGAAAAAAACCCATGGGCAACTGTTGTCTTAGATAATCCTACTTTTATTCAAGACTTGAGAGCATTTTTTTAAATAAAATAAATTGGAAAAGAGATTAGGTAAATCGTATGAAAGTAGATTTTCCAAGGTTGGTCATGCTATAGTAATAGGATATTTTTGTGTAATAGTATAAATGACCTTCTACACAGCAGGAATGTAATTGGTCAGTCTGTCTGGTATTCAGTAAGGCAACAGGTGCAGTACCATTTGGATGTGTATTACCTAAACTGGGCAGGATGGCACTTATTACAGAAATGGAAGCACACAAAGTGATCAAAGGAGAGATGGCAATGCTTACTTATATTAGTGGCAAAACCCTTTTTTTGACATAGAAGCTTCTTAAGTATTGCTCTAAAGACTGATCTGCCATTATTCAGTGTCACAGAAAAACCCAGAAGTGTGCTAATGAAGTTTACTAATGGGTAGCAAGCATTGTAAGTATCCTGGAGGACAGGGAAATGACAATGAAGTGGGGACAAAAGTACTGGGGAGGAGATGGTGGAGTTTAATAGTAGAAAGATGCAATCTCAGAGAATGCCTTTTAGCATGCACAGTATGCATAGTAATGGCTGTCTAGGAGACCAAGAGGTGGCATGGCATGCTGGTTGGCAGTTGTTTTTTGATATGAGGGTTCTTAGAGGTTATAATCACTGTTCCTGCAGTCCTGGGTCTTTACTCAGACATGAAGGTTTCACAGTGATGAGGAGAAGGCATAACTGGTTCGTTGAAGCAAGTTGCACTGATTCCATCTTTGCTTATTTATCTGACAAGCAGTCTTCCTCCAAATAGTTTCTTCTGTTTCTCCTGGCTGTGCATACAGTCTTGTGCTAATCTAAAGCTAAGTTAAAGGTAGATAGTTTGACAGCAGAAAATAATTGTGGATCTCTCTGGGCTTTGCAATATTTAGATCACTCCTTTGAACTGCTTGGAATCATTACAACACAATGCAAACATGAATAGAATAAATCACTGAGTGGTACAGTATATGTGTACTGAAAACATGTTGTGTGATCAAAATATCTTTGCATTAAAACAGCAGAGGTTTTTTGCTAGCATTTTTTATGTGACAAATAAGCAACTAATTAAATATTGCAAATTATATAGAGCATACCTTTAATAGCTGAGAGGCATTTCTCCAATGTTTAGCTCCTTGCAGACTGTTCAAAATTATGCTTTCAAGACCAATCTTCATTATATACATAGGAGTGATTTATTGTTTTTTGGCTTATGCCTGTGAATTCATTCTTAGTAAACATACTGTCGTGAAAATGGCAGAAAAAAGATATGGAGGAATTCTAGTGGCTGGTATTGAAGTTGAAAGTGTCCTCCTTAGATTATTTTGCAATCATCTCCTTAGGGTAGAGGCACTCTTCCAAGATAGAAGAAAAAAGGGGGGGAAAAATCTTGAAAAATCTTCAAACAGTCTCTCTACTTACTTAAACTGCCATTGCTATTTTTGTAGGAACAGAACACACACAAATGCTATCACTGTTCTGTGGATGCTCACTGAGACAATAGTGAACTCATTTCCCCTGCTTTAGTGTCAGTTCATATTTATTGTAGATACACAGATTACAGTCTTAATTATCACTTTTTTCCCTGCCCCTCAGGGGTGTGTTATGTGTATAATTGTTGTCATTAGTACCCACTTCTTCCTGTTCTTCCCCCAGGTTTATCAATAGCTCTCTACCTAAATGTGACATTTTTTGATTGGTAGTTACTCACGACACTTTAGGATATATTTTATCCCTTCTTTGTGTGTGCTGAATAGCATGGTAGGGTGAATTGAATCTTGACATTTTGAAGTGAAATAGGCTTGTTTTCTTTTCAAATGCCTGAAGTTGTTTAGTGAAATGCTGCAGCCTAGGCTTTCTTTTATTGATATATAAATAGAAAGAAGATTCGTTTTGAAAGCACAATGGCTGCTTACAGACTACAAAACGGTGGAGAAAGGGGACGAGCATACCTTGATTCTGTAACAGTTTTCTGGGGTGGGGGTTGTGTACAGGAGGGGAGAAAGGAGGGAGGGAAAGATTCAGAGATGAAAGGAGATCACTCTCAGCCTGGTATCTGCATCAGTGAAGTGTACTGAATGGAAGGTGTGGTAAGAAAGGTCAGTCCTTGCAGCTCATTTAAAACTTACCTGAGTTGTATTTGCATCTGATTCAGAAGAGTGATTGGATTGGAAGTTCCATATCTATACATCATCTTCAGCCTATTATTCCATGTATGCTGATTTATTCTTTTCAACTTTGATCCTAAGTTACTTTTATTCCTTTGAATTGCTTTAGTTCTTTGTGATCTGTGATGCTGAGGTCTAGTAATGGATATAGCTACAGTATTCAAAAAGACTATGTGAAAACTTCAAAAGATACCTAATTTCTGAGGTTGCTGTACTGCTTTTAACTTTACTGCTGCTTTTATAGAGTGGGTTCTCTGCTGTTATTGACCCAAATGCTGCCAAGTTAAATACTTCAGAGTTTATTGAATTTACTTGTCACTTAGATAAGTATTCCAGCCAAATAAAGCAAAATCATATAATCGTAAAATGGTTTGGGTTGGAAGGGACCTTAAAATCATCTTATTCTAACGCTCCTGCCATGGTTACGGACACCTTCCACTAGAGCCCCATTCAGCCTGACCTTGAACACTGCCATGGATGGGGCATCCACAGCCTCTCCAGGCAACGTGTTTCAGTGCTTCGCCACCCTTAGGTGGCAAATTTCTTCCTAACATCTAATCTATATATATTTTCTTTCATTTTTAAGCCATTACCCCTTTTCCTAACACTACATGCCCCAGCTGTCTGTACCTCCCCTAGGTACTGGAAGGCTGCAATGATACTGGAAGGCTCTCCCTAGAGCCTTCTCTTTTCAGAACAGCCCTAGCTCTCTCAGCCTGTCTTCATAAGAGAGATGCTCCAGCCTTCTCAGCATCTTTGTGGCCCGCTGGATTCACTTTACAGGTTCTTCTTATGCTGGGGACCCCAGAGCTGGGGACCCCAGAATGGTGGGTGTGGTGTTTAAAGTTTGAAATTGGGTGGAAATATTAATTTTATGCAGTGGTTTTGGTTTGTTAATTTGAGATTTTTTTTTTAATTTTGAGATTTTTAAATTAGCGTGTTGATGAGTGTGGTGGGTTTTAGTTTTGTGTGATTTTTTTAAATATTTCTCATACAAAACTATGACAGTGGGTTATGGGACTTCAAGTCTCATGACTTGCTCAGTGGAATGTAATGATTATTTTCAAATGCTGAGTGTTGCTGCATTCTCAGAACTGAGTCACTGCATCCCTTAAAGACTGGAATCTGGCAGTAGCCTTGTACACCAAACCATCACAGTTATACTCATTTGTCAAGGAAATACATTTTGGTGCTATCTGAAACAGGCAAAATTATTTTTTTTCAGCACAACAGTTCTATACTGTTCAATTAGCTTTATCTGCCTAATGATTCATCCATCACAGACAAACAAAACATTCCCACAGTGCATAAACACAGCATGCATGAGTAGGACTTTACTAGCAAGAGCCTTTTGCAAATTTTCCAGCTTTCAACTAGCTGCCAAGCATCTTAGAAAACTACAGACTCCTAGGAACTTTAGAAACACCTAGAGATAAAAGAGAAATGTGCTTACACTAGAAGAGGCCTCTGATGAGAAACTTTATCTATGTCGCTCTCTACTGCAAATCTGTAGCCAATCCAATCAGCACAGCTTCAATTCACACCCTTCTTGGGATAAAGCAGTGAACTGACAGACAGTACAATTCCACCTTCACAGCAAATCAAAAAGATTCTTTGTTTATATTTGTACTGACACAAATCATCTCTGAATGTCTTAAAATAATACCATGGCTCTGATTGTGCCATTCTTTGAGGATACAACCAGTTAAATCATGATGTTTCCAAAATTTCTGAACAATAAACAAGTGCTTTTGACTTACCTACTGCACTGATAGATACCTAAATTAGCCTTTCTGGAATATAGAATACTTTCTTCAGAGCTTTCTGTGCACTTCTCACCAAGACTTTGGGTTTGTAAATCACATGTTCTGAAGGAATATGAGAGAGTGTGTGGAAAATTTTGTTTGATCCCTAAATGGTCTTAAAAGAATTGGTAAGTGGGATGAATGAATAATTTAGTATTGTAAGAGAATTTCAAGAACATACAATACCAAACTTTCTCATAAAGGATTTGAGGTACAGACTCCTGAAATGTGGCAAGCATTCACACACATAGGTCTCACTCATATAGTTAGTTACCAATGCAAGATTTTCACTCATCATCCTCAAATGTCAATGTCAGAGCAGATTTAAATATTTTTAATAGACTTCTGTGAAGGAAAGAAACAATTTACAATTCAGCAATGTCCTAGAGCACATTTAAGTTTATGGAATTAATTAGTTCAGTGGGAAGGGTTTTAAAAAGAAGCCATATGCATCATCAAATTAAACATACAATGGTAAAGTCACTTAACTGTCTATTTCCATATAATGTGAGTTTATAGTTGGAAAAGGTTGTTTAAAAAGTTACATAACAGAAATACAGAAAGCCTTGTTATAATTTATTGCCCCGTACTATTAGTCTGATAACGCAGAAAGATACATGTACACTGATCTGTATTATACATACGTATGAAAATAACCTGAGAGATCAGAAAAAAAGAAATTTTTAGCTGTGATCTAGACTGCCAAAAATACCTCTGTTTATTCAGTTAGCTTCCATATTTAATTGCCTACCTAGTCATCTGTGGACATAATGTTGGCAGACTCTGTATAATATGATAGAGTCTCATTTTAGGTGTATAATGAACTTCAGTTTCATAAGTGGAACTTATATTCGGTGACATTTTCCATGTTGAGAAAATTGCATTTCTTTGAGAAGAAGTTTTAAGGCAAAAGATTAGAAATCTAAGTTAGTTCTGTCAGTTTTAGCAAAACATTTGCAATGGCTCACAGTTAGAAAGTAAGTGGAATGTTTCAATGGTAGATTGCCCCATACTAGGCTGAAAAGATATTATCAGTAAGTATTCTATAATTTCTTGAACTCCCATTAATTCTGTCAATTATACCTCAAAAGACTGGCACAGGTAGAGTCAAGAGCTTCTTGAATGACTCAGGAAATAAGACATGCTTTTGTTGTGCTGTTTAAATTAGGCAAAAAGCAAATCCCAGAAATCTTTATTAATTAGAATCCACTAGACTGTTCTTCATAAATTTCATCTCAACATTTAGAGTGCAAATGTTGAAATAAATTTTAGGCATCATTCAGAGATAGGAACATTTCAAGCAGAACCTTCAAACTGGATGTTTTATTCACAGTTGTCTTTGTCTGTTCTGAAGACCATTCTCACAGAAGTTAAAGGTCTCTTGATTAGAGCGTATCACTTAGAAGAGCATGGAAATGCCAGGGATTTAATTATTGCTGTTCTGTTGCCACAGCAATTGTTGTATATTTATTTCTCTTTTAAAAGTAGGGCAAGGAGAAAAAAAACAAGTACATGCAATGTGTTCAATATTTTTCTCCTTCTACAGAAGGAGAAGCTACAGAAAAGTCCTGTTTGAGTGAGACAACTTGTGTTGGTTTCTCCAGCTTGTTGTAGCATGATCAGAGCAAGGAGGTTTTTGGAGAGGGAGGGCCATACAAAGCCCAGGTAAAATAGTTGCAGGGATTTTTGTGATGCGCAGAGCAAACCTTGCCACACAATCCCAAAGATTCTGGTGAGAACACTGGTAGTTTTCATATTGGAAGTCTGCTAGGCTGACCCTAAGGGCCAATTCAAAAGGCAAACAAAAGTAGGTCTGAATAGTTTACAGAAAACCTTGTTATCTCTATTTCCACCACAGATACAAACCAGATTTTACAATATCCTGACACTTAGAGACTTCACTTTTGACACAAGTAAGAAAGCTGAGAGCGTTCCCTATACGTTTAATAGCTTTTGAAATGAAGGTCAGGCTTTCCCATTTTCCCCTGTCTATGGAAAATTTGATGCTCTGAGGATGGAATGGATTTTATGTCATTCTAGACACTCCCAAGGGAAGAAGCCCCTTCCTCTTCTTGCTATGGTAATGCTGAGCCAATGAAACACACTAATTACACATGAGAGCTACCAGCATGTGCTTGTGCCTCTTTGATTTTCTTTGAAAACAATCTTGTCTTTCCATTTACCTGGAAGAGGAAAAGTTAACAGTGTCAAGTGTTGCTACTTAGAATTTGGAAAGAAATAAATTCTCTTGTCATGCAAGTTTCTGTCTTAATTTGCTCTTGTAAAATCTATCCACTGTTGTTAGACCAGTTCAGAAACACAAAAGGCTTTCCAGTGGCTTCTCAAGATTCTGTGTTGCAATCAATCTCATAACAAAGTGGAAGAATTCAATTTAGAATAAAATAGTGGAAGAATTCCACTAGAAGGGCCAAGTGAGCATCTCAGTTGTATACCTCTAAACTGCTCGTAATTGATCAGTCTTCATCCAAAAGAGAATAATGAAGGGGGAGAGAAATTTTGGAGTCAGGCACAGAATAAGGTACATGAGCAGGGACTGAAACACTGGGCATTGACCATTAAAGGAAAAACTTAAAAATAGGTACAGTGAAAGTAAACAAATAAATTAATTGTAAATTGTACCAGTAATTTCTATTCTCCATAAGTCAGCTAATATGAGCATAAAGGGAACAGTTTTTAAATTAAGTTGCATTTAAAAGAGATGGGAAAGCATAACAATACTATGAAACTGATTATACAATGAAACAGGTGCTGCTTGAGCTAAGATTACAGTAAGATTCAAAGGTGCACTGGACATCTTTGTGGACTTGTAGAATATTTAGGGGTAAACCTGTTAAAATTCAGGTGTAAATAGTGTTAAAAGAAGCATTTTGGAAGGCATGTAAACCTTGACATTTCAAAATCTACAACAATCTCTTGCTGATAGGGGATTTGAAACAGTTTTTTTCCACATTTTCATTTTATGGCATCTCTTACATGTACCTTAAAATATCCAGAAGTTTATGGAAGCAGGATATAAGAACAGTTGGGCTGAGGTCTAATCCAACATGGCAATTCTTCATTATGATTAATGAGGTTCCCTTTATCAACAGCTGGGATTCTGACCTTTGTGGCTCTGCTGCTTATCTCCTGATTTATATGTCTTCATAACCTGCATCTCATTTAGAATTAAATAAAAATCTAAATAACTCCCATGCAATTACTATAGCCTTTTCAAATATTTGCTCATTCAAATAATTTATTCACAGAATCTCAGACAGTACATCAGCAGCATTCTTCTTAAATATAATACTACTATTAAGATTGGTTTTTTACATGCAGGCATTCATTATGGTATGTAGGAGAGAAATAATATGCTGACACCAACCTCTCTGCATCTAAAACTTGGAGACCCAGTGTTAGAAATGTGCATCTCTTTTATTTAATATTGTGACATGGTCAGATATATTCAGAGATTTCTTTCCTGGTTTGTAATGTTAGTGTGATTCAGGACATGTTAGCTTGATGTGTTATAAAATGAGCCAGTTTATCTTTAGTTTAGCCTGTGATCAGTGGGGAGAGTGCTTTTCCTTTGGGAGCTGAATGCAAAATAACTGAAGCAGATTGAAGTTGGCAGTGACTAATGAAGTCTTGTGAAGGAGTCAGGAGTCAGTGGGTTACTACATAGGATGGATTGAGAAGACAGTAACAGCAGCCTCTTTGTTGAGTTTATGCTTTTTTCCTTTTTTTTTTTTTTTGTTTTGGCATAATCAGTGCTTCTGTGAAGAAAATCTCCTCAAAAAGAATTAAAATTCCTGATGTATGTCTCTGAAACACAGACATCCGCACACACATTTGTTACAGTGGAGATAATTCCAGGCTTCCATGTTTAATGAGCCATCATGGTTGCCTAAAGGTGTTCTACATGTTAATAATTTTAATCAGTCACACAGAATTTATGGAGCTAGAATTTCAATTGAAATTAGCACGAGTTAAAACCTCAGTCATTTATTTCTCTGAGAGCTCCCCCTACTTTGCCAGTCTGATAATGTACCCTGTTGTCACAGAATCTGGCACAATAAATCAGTTCTTCCACAGGCACCACTGAGCAGCCTGGCCTGGGACTTGCACTCAGAGCATAACTACTGGGAGCAGGAGGCACTGCAGTTGGGTTTGCATTTGCTATACGTGCAAAATCCCTGGGCACAGAGCAAAAGCTGAAGGAGTATAAGGAAGAGGAGTGTGCCAGCCTGACTGAGAAGGTACTGGGAAAGGGGCAGGGACAATGCCAGGCAAGCCCCCACCTCCAGCCTGGCAGCTGACCCAGGTCAGGAATCACTGCAAACTGCTTCTTAAGCCCGTGATGAAATGACTTGAATGACTGCCTAGCTTCAGCTGTGTGCAAAGCAGGGGGAAGGAGGTCAGGCAGCAGGGAGGGAAGCACACCCACCTTATGCAATCTTTGGAGAATTTAGCTGGGCTTTGTGCTATGGTTAGCACTGATGCAAAGTTACAGCCCTCCCCACAGTTCTTGGAAATTTTTCAGCAACGCTACACAAAACTGCTGTGGTGTTACGCTATTTTTCTTCCTGAAATATTGTTGAAGCCTTTTGTTAAACAAAGTCTTTAAGACTTGTCTTTTTTTAGGCTTTTTCTTTTTTAGGCTCACAATACTTTGGGGATTTTGACTGAAACGTTGTGAGGCAAACTGATTCAAGCTCTCTGCAGTCTAACTGTCCCAGCCTGTGTGCACAGAGTGCAACAAGATTTGTGTTTTCCACCTCATTAAACTGACAGCAGAAATTAGTTTGTGGTATTAAAGACTAAAAAGTTAAATTACAGCTACACATGTCCTTTATGCAATGGTGTGTGTGAAAGATGTTTGATTTTAATGTTTGCTATAATGGAGAATTTAAATTGCAGTGTTTGTCAAATCTCTAATCTTTGTTTCAGAGTGGAATATTAATTATGCTTTTAACTACGAGAGGTAAATAAAATGAGCATCCACTGCCTGCCTAAGGGTAAATTGCAGATTACTGACAACGTGACGTGGCGTACTAAATGTCAGTTTTGTCAAACAAATTTAGAGGAACAGTTAAACTATTAGCTTCCTGTTGTTACAGGGGTGTTTTTTTGCAATGAATGACTGTTCCTAGCAGCAGGGGCACTGTACCATATGGAACACTAACAGAGCTAAATCGAATAAGCGAGATGAATGAGGAGATAGCACTACAGACACACTCAATTAGTTTATAACTGTCTATTAACTTCTGTTGGTGGTTTTGAATAAACAATAGATTAACCATTACACCCCTTCTCTTTCTTTATGAAACCAGTAGACAGACAGTACAGTGAGGGCACAGAGTGAGGAAGAAACTGAGCAGTTTCTTTCTTTTTACTTTTACCTTCTGCTTCTTTATAACTTGTGTGGTATTGGCAGTACCTGCAAGTAACAAATGCATTAGTTCCAAGAAGCAAATCAAAATATTTCACGTGTGGTTATGCATGCAAAACAGTTCTTCAAATTACCAGGAGTTACTCTGATTTTTTAGGACCTGGTTTATTAGCAGGGAAGCACTAGTATGGCATGTGAACCTAAGCCAGTCATTGCAATTTATTTGGCAGTTAAAGTGTTGTGATAGTGCAGAAATAAAATATTATGAATGTGTCTGCCAATCTGTCTGTGCCCCAAACTATTTTTAGACCTGAACTACTTGGAGCAGGTAAGAGGTGATGCATTAATGTGCCCCTCACTGCTAGAGTCATTGGAGTCACATTATTTCCTTCTACTTTGAATCCTGAATAAACATAATATTTTATTCTCCACGGGTTCCATTGTAAAATATTGGAGAGAGATGGGAACCTCCAGAGGATACTGAGCTTACATCTTACATACTGTGATATTTTTGCCTCTTATTTAATTTAAAATTGTTAGCAAAAAATACCTAAAGACCATTCAAGCTATTTCATGTCACACTCTCACGTTAGGTATTCAAACACCTAATTAGTGAAGATCTTACCTTTGCTGAACCTGAAATCCAAAATATCAGGCAGAAAAGGTGGGCAGGGTAAGTTAAGAGAGGGGCACTAAATGGAGGGGATAAAATAATAAGTACAGCAAGACATGATTAGCTCCCACTCTGTCAGTGAGAGTGATTAGTGACTGCCATAAGCCTTGTCATCATGTGATTGCTTAAAGCTCAGTGCTTTCAGACATAATCCTGAATAGAGCTCAAGTTGCAAACTTCTCTTTAAATTCTTAGCTAAGTTGAAAATCCATAAGTTTGTTTTGAATCGTTGTCCCAGTGCAGCACTGAGGGACACTCTGCCCATCTGTTGGATCACCCTAATTGAGGAATTTACGGATACTTGGAGACACATTTAAATTTCATCCAATTTTTAGCCTTCTTGCTGTTTAGCAATTAGTGCTACTTAGTTCATTATACCAATAGGAGAGGTAGCTGGGAGATGTTGGGGAGCAGGTGCTGTGGACCCAGAGGAGATCTGGGAACACAGTACTTGGGGAACACAGGACATAAATTCATAGAAAACTTGAATCCATTAGACGTACTGCACATAAATAGAGTTGTTTCAAAATGCAAAGCTTCCATTTCCTGGACCAACCCTCCATTTAGGTGATAACATTCATCCTGCTGAAATCCTTTCAACTGTCGGCTGAATGCAGCACTCTTCTCCATCTTCTGTGGAAAGAATAACACTGCTGTCAGCCTACTGCTAACTTCCTTCCAAGATCCATTTTACTGATCAGTGAAGTGTTTTTTGTCTGTCCCCTTACCATACATATTTCACACAGGGTGATGTAAGTTTTAATTAGCAAAACTCCATTAAATATTTAAAACTCCTCAGGTGAAAGGAGTGATATTAGCAAAGTGGAAAAATAGCATGAGAGGCTTTTATTGTGTAGGAACACGAACTTCATAGATCCTAGTGGAAAAAAATAAAGAATTGGCAGAGGCAAATTCAGGCTGGAACTGCAGAGGGCCAGTAAGTTGTCCTTGTCTGATTCATGCCACAATATTAATATATTCCTATCTGTAGGTCTTTTGATATGCAAAACATAATTTACCAAGTTATGCAGACATTTCTGTCTGCTTCTGACAGAGTAAGTTTTTTTTTTCAGTTTTCCCTGCACGTGGCAATAATTCATAAACTTTACCTAATTTCTGAAATCAGCTGTCATAGTAAAGAAAATACTGGTTTACTGCCATTTTAAATTCTGCCCAGGCTTATGTCCAATCTGATCTAGATGTCTATGTATCTTATGAGTCTGGATTTTGGGAAAGCTTATCTAGCTTGTTTATCTAGCTTCTTGCTACCATAACTTGTTATCTAAATTCAGCTAGAGTCTCCTCACCTGTAATTCACCTATGTCAAAATACTACTGCAATGCCACTGCCCACTCTTACTGTTATTTTTAGTGTTGCAGTGTTTTAAAGGAGGGCACTGTTTAAATAGTGAACATGTGTCCCTAATGAATTGCACAGATGTCCACTCATCTGTTTTCAAGTTGCTTATTTCCTTGCTGTTGAAGAAACTATCACAGTACTATTTTTTATCCAGTGTTTGTAAGCTTAAAGATGATTAATGACTGTTAAAAATTACCCCCTGATGGAGGGTAATGTCATTCCATGCAGTGACTTGCATGAAACCACATTACCCTCGGTCGGGGGGTAATTTTTAATTACTATAATGCTCTTGCAAGTACCCACAGTGCAGCACTGAGGTCATCTTTTCACTGAAAGGATTCCATTACTCTAGTTTACTAAGGGACTGAGTTTAATGGATGTACAAGAGATCCTGCTTTTACATTTGGTCTCAAACAAGTAAAAGTTAGTAAGTGGAAGCCTGGTAGCCTCTTGAAAGAGCACACCTTTCTCCAAGGGCAGGAGTGGAATGTGCTGTTCTGAATTCCTTGTTCACATAATTGTCTACTGAAGTTGGGGGGTCTTGTAATTTCCCTCCTTTTTAACAAGTTGTCTAGATAGGCTAGGAACTGTCAATCTATTCAAAACATTTGTTTGACATCTGATCCTAAGGTACTTATAATTTGAATCACACAGTATGTTAAAGAGAAATTGCTGTGATCTAGTTTATGAATGTGGGAAACTTGCCATTGTGTATTCATATTTCTTTAGGTCTGGAAAACAGTCACAACACTACAGATATTTTCAGGTACTTTTGTATTGTTACATAGCCATATATTCTATTATGGCTTACTTATCCTGCTTCGTTAGAAAACATACCAACACTTGTGCCAAAACATGAAAAGAACCTGTTCCACAGTAAATGCTATACTATTTTAGAAGCATTCCTGCTCACTGCTTTTTGTTTTTAGTGCAAAGAAAGATTTGGCTAGTGCTCCAGGAGGATAAAATATCCACATATTCCCAAATGTTATTGACTGGTAGTATTGCCTTGCAGTTTAATCTCCTGCTAACCTCTCTCTCCCTCTAGTTCCTGCTAATGGGGCTCCTACCCAGACCTGTCTCTTGACCTAACCTACGGTTTAGTACAGGCACTAAGTTACTCCCTCTCAAGTACCCTCTCCCAAACCATGAAGAGCTTTAACAGAGAATTCTGTGCAATATTATTCAATAAAATCCCAGAAAGGATATTATTAACCATTACGTTCTCCAGTGGTGCAGAATCATTTTGATTGAGCTCTTCTAAACTTTGCTAAGGAGGTATGCTTTGTTAGTTAACAAATTACGATGAGGTTTTTTTTGTTGGATTTTTTTTTTTTTTAATAAAGAACAAGCAGTTTGTTCTGCAACTGTCACAGTTTGTAACCTTTCTCTGTAAATGATGAGTTGGAGAGTTAATTTTAGCACTAACACATTATAGCTTGGAAACTTCACCACTGTCTGTTATTGTAAAGGAATAGTTTGTTATTTTCAACACAAAAAAAGCCTGTTAGTTCCGTTTCTGGCCTCAGGGCCACCTCCCTTCAGACAGTTCTCTGTATCTATAAATGTCAGTGTACTTACTGTATTACATCACTACTGTAAACTGCAATACTTCAGTATATTTGAAATACTGGACAGTGTATTGTAAAAACAGCAGCTATCATTACTCTTAAAATTGCAGATTCTAACTGACTGATGTTTTTAATGATATAGTAGTTTTTTTAGTTGTTTGAGGTTGTTGCCTTTTGAAGAACAGCACGGTACCTAGCAGCTCTCTTTTTTTACATATATTATTTTTTGTGATGGATGATTTCATCAGGGGAAGGGCTATGACTCTTTGCTGCTTTGACTCTGCTCAAAGGAGCTTTACCATGCAAGCTCTGTTTAGAAGTTTCAGGTTTTTCCAAGGATAAAAGATGTCGTTCTGTCTTTGAAAGTGTATTTTCATAGAATTAAGAATTAGATTTGAGTACAAGGCGTTCATTTTTCCTTTGTGTTTCTGTGACAGAGGTATAGACTTAAAGATAGTGCGGTTCCATGCAAAATTTGATTCTTCAGTCTTTGGATTATCATTCTGCTTGTGGGCGGCAAAGCTCTGAGTGAAAATCCTGTATTAATATGCAGTCATTAATTAAAATTCTTTTCAAATGTTAAAGTTATTGTGGCTGGAAAACCGATTGTATTTTTCAGATGAAATTGTATTAGAAAGATTTAGAGACGGTTTTCTTGACACCTTTCTTACATCTTTTAATTAAGAAAGCCTTTGGTGTTAATAGGTTCAAGTTTGCCAGAATTAAAAATGAAGGTATCTAAATATTTGAAATGTTCTTACCTAAAACCACTGTGGTATGCAGCTGTTATCAGCTGCCCTTTCCAGCATGCTGTAAAGTGGATTAATCACCCTTCCTTGCCATACAGGCCTGACATTAAAAAAATCCTTATGAGCCACTGAATATTGCACAAAAGGCCCCAGCACACATACCTGCTAAAAGAGAAGTAGGGGCTGGACAACTTCATTAGCATTTTGTACAGGGGACAGATGACAGTTTCTCCCAGAAGTCACATTCTGCAGCGTGGGCTAAAATTGGATTGAGCGTGCAGCTGCATCTTGGGCTGACCAAACAGTATCAGCCACACAAGGTCTCAGCCGAAACGCTTCCTCCTCTGGTTGTGCCTTTGGATTAGCAGCAGTCCATCTGCCACCACGCTCCCACTGCCAATTAAATGATGTACCCGTGGCTTGGGAGAGCACTGAATGGTTTACAAGCTACATGCTGCTAAAGATCCTCTCTTTAGTGCCTTCCTTCCCACACTGAGCACGGAGCACTGGTGCATTAGTGCACTTCCAAAAATGCTCCAGGTGTATCCTCGTGCATACCAGTAGTTATTCTACCTGCCCTAAGAGGATGGCCCAATTTCAGCAGCCCCTTAGGAGAAATTACTTTCTTTCTTACATGACTGAATACTGCCTATTCTGAGCTTTTAGTCAGCGACTTTTGTTCAGACAGATTACTTCTTGTGGAAGCAAAGGAAGATAGACTCCTAAAAGACTGAATAAAACTCTTTGCATTGGATATTTTGAACTGCTGAGGTATAGTGAAAATTACAGAAGTCTTGAAGGAGGGAATTTCTTGAAAGCATATGATGGAGTGTAGGTAGTGCAGAAAAAGTTATGTGCAAGTTTGTGAATGCTCAGTTCCAGCACTAGCAAATACATTCTACAGGCTGCTGCTTGTATTAGGATACAAAGAGGCAAAAATTATCTATTCAAGTGAAGGCTGTAGATCAAAAGTCAGCAAGGAACTCTGTCATTCACAGAGGGCGTTATATTCAGGAACTGAAGAAGTACCTGCCACTGCAGGACTCACACAGGAGCTAGGTCAGGATGCTCATCTGTTTACAACAACAGCTGGACTAACACAACTATTGTATCCCCCTACTGGGGATCAGCAAAGCACTGAATGAATTGTATTAGGTTAAGCTTGTGAAAACCTTTCCTTTTGATTCTGCAGTACACCACTACATATATTTAATTATATGCTTACATATGAACATGCATTTTTATAATACATGCAATATATACAATACATTTACGTATACCTAAATAGAAAATTTGCTAAAGATCCCTTTAAAATGTGCTAAACATCGCTTTTAAGGGATGTTTCAGAGAACTTTAATTATTTATTTTGATGACATTTTATGTCCTTATACTGGTAAAGCCAAATGATAGAATGGTTTGAGTTGGAAGGGACATTAAATATCTCTAGGTCAAAACCCCATTCCATGGTCAGGGATACCTTCCAGTAGATCAGGTTGCTCAAAGCCCCATCGAGCCTGGCCTCACAGGACCATGCCTGTCACAAGCTTCCTTCTGATGGATATCCAGCAGACAATTTGCCCTCAAATGCCTTGAGTTTCTGGCTAGTGAGAGAGGGATCTGTATAAAGACCTAAATACCTTAAAGGAAAAATATCCCTGTATTCAAAACTGTCACATTTGCTATTGCTTTATATTAACTTGAGCCTATGCAAGCACAGAACTAGCTTCTTAGATGCTGTAGAGATCCATGGATATGCTTTCTCCACTGGGACTTGCAAGACAAATTTTCTAACCCCATAGTGCAAGTACCAAGATATTTCACAAGCAGACACCTGTTCCATACCCAGATCAGCCTCAGGTAGTGATGCACTGTGGGGCTAGGGATTTTCTCTTTGTGTAAGGAAATGCTTATGTGGCAGATAGACTTCTAAAGAAAGACATTTGTCTGGCCATGCTTGAGGACTTTGAGAATATCATAGCAAACCTCATGGACAGAGGCTAATGTATCTTAACAGACACATCTGCCATACTTCTCTGTAATTCCTCGTATTCCTCATGCTTATAACACCTCAGAAAATATGGTAAAAATTTGGTGTAGGCAAAACCATCCCAAAATAAATTTGCATTAGTTTAACACTGCCTCTTGTTTTGGTTTGTGAAAGCAAGGGATTCTGGGCACCTACAGTGCATACTATGCCTGGGAGTTGAGGCTCTACTTAAACCTGACAGCTATGGGATAAGAAGGTGTTTTCTTTCATCATTAGCCAGCCTTTTCTAAAATGGTAATTAGTTTCAGGAAGAGAATTTCAAAATCTGTCATGGATGTGTTCCTGTGAAAAGCTTTCATGTTCATGTTGTCTGGCACTACACATCACACAGCTACCTCCTCCTGAGTAGGTCCCAGTGTCATCTGTTTAGTTCTTTAATTCAGATCATAGGATAATATGATGGGGGCAAAGAGGAAAAAAGAAAATCTGTTGAGACAAAGGGGAATTGCAATGTCAAATGCAAAATATATGTTTTACAATATGTTATTCTTCTGCCTTGTGCAGTATCTTTAATACGCATCTACACACCACTATGGAGAAAACACTCTGAGCCCAATATGATACACACACCTTTCATTCATCTACACAGGTTCCTTTAGCATTTTAGATTTTGAAACAAGATCAGGTATGTATATTAATTTGCATACAAAAGAACCCAGGTACTCCTGTTTAAATGTAGATCTGGGGTGGTTTAGCCTGGAGAAAAGGAGGCTCAGAGGAGCCCTTGTCATTCTCTACAACTCCCTGCAGTGGGGTGAGGTGGGCCTCTTCTCCCAGGCAACAGCACAAGAGGACACAGCTTCAAGCTGTGTCAGGGGAGGTTCAGGTTCATCAGGAAGAATTTCTTCACTGAAGGGGTGGTGGAGCATTGAAATGGCTGCTCAGGAAAGGGGTGGAGTCAGCAGCCCAGGAAGTGTTGAAGAAACTACAGGATGTGGCACTTAGTGCCGTGTTTTAATTGACGGGTGGGTGGTCAGTCAAAGCTTGGACTTGATGGTCTTGGAGGTCTTTTCTGACCTTAATGATTCTGTGAATCTAAATAAAATGGCATATATGGTAAAAAAAGAGAAAGTGTGGGTTCTGTGTAAATTTTCATTTCATGTTCTTCAAACAGGGTTAGCTAAGAGAATGAAGTTTCTTTTTGGGAGAAAGTATTCTCAGGCAAAAGGAAAGGTCAGGTGTGTAATTTACCTGTGACCATACATTTCAGGAAAGGATTTCTTCAAAGACTTCAAATACATAATTTCAGCAAACTTGAAATACTGTCATAGAAGCCTGTAAAGTAGTGTAATGCCATTTTACATTTATGTACAATTAATGTAGCAGAAATTAGTACAAATAAAACATAATAGAAAATTGAAGATTTCATTTTCATTTAAATAAGAACACATTATTAATACCATTTTAGAGAATCAAAACATAATTTGTCTTTTTTCGGGGAAGATTTTTACATTCTCATTATGCAGTTCAATGTGAATATAAGTAGCTCTCTAATGAAAAAGCTTTATTGGTAAAAATATTTGCACAAGCTTCAGTCCTTATGTTACAAAGGTGGATAAGTGCAAGCAGCAGAAAATTATGCTGAAAGAATGAAATAATTAACTAAAAGGAATTTATATCGATCATATTTAATTATCTGAGTGTTTGTAATCTTGTTAGTATTATTCTGTATTGGTTCTGACAGCATCTTACATGTAGGACTATTCAAAGAAAAGGCTCAATTGAGGATTGTGTTCAAATCTGTAATGCTTTAAATCCCCATGTCTTCCTTTTTATGAAAAAGCCCTATTACTAGAACACTTAGTGGGAATTCTGGAATAATTTGGATCCAAAGGGAACTTTAGAGATCATTTTTTCTAACCTCCTGTTCAAAGCAGGCTTAGAACAAATCAAGTTGCTCAGGACATTGTCCAGCAGGATATGAGTATTTCCAAAGATTGAGATCCCATCTTTCTGAGCACCTGCTCCACTGTTTCACTATTGCAATGATGACAAAAACTTTATTAAGCTCTAACAGGAATTTCCTAAATTGCAGGTCACGTCCAGTGTGTCTTGTCCTTTCACCTTGTTCCTGGAGTCTAGTTCTGACTCCTTCATATGCTCCCATTAGGTTGTTAAAATAACACTAAAATCCCATGTGAGCTTTTTCTTGTCCAGGCTGAGCTAGCACAGCTCTCTCAGTCTCTCCTTGTTCAGGATTTTTCTACTGAGAGGTATCCAGGCTGAATTCCCTGCTCAGTCACATAACATTTAAAAGTCCATTACCTTTTCTGTCAAAAAGGTCTTCAAGTGTTGCAGCTGGGCTACTGGGTTCTTCCCTCTGCTCATAAAGGATTTGCCACACTTTGGCCTCCTCCATTTTAAGTGGCACCCTGATCCTCATCCTGCAAATAATTCTACATGGCTGCTCTAATCACTTAAGTAAATAAGTCTTTCATGAAATGAACAGATTCATAAGCATTTGCCTTGCAATTAATTTGTGGGGAAAAAAACAAGTTTTAATATTCTGTATGTTTTTCCTATGCACCCCTATAATTCAGGAGAACCTATAAGTCAGTTAAATATTGTGAACACTCTTTCCTTTTTTAATTTGAGGATCATAAGAAGCAAACCACAAATAAAAATTCATATTGCAAAATTGTTAAATCTTGTAACAAATTGAGAGAATTTGTGACTTTTCATTTTTCCTCCCTTAGTTTAGCTGAGAAGAAAGGGACAATTTATTGCCCAGTTCGTTACTTACAGTATTCAAGACTGTGGTCAAGATTAGATAATAGTAAATTATGGGAAATACTGCTGCTTACATCTCATTACTGTTTTATTCACTTGGGGAGGCAGAAGGTTGTTGAATTTTTTTTAATTGTGTGGGTGCATTTTTTGAAGACCAAGGCCAGTGACTAAATTGAGGAAAAATAGTGCAGCCAGCAGCTTTGCAAAGAGTTCTGCCAGAGCTTCTCCAATTGCCTTTTACTGCCATAGACTAGAGCCTTCCCTGAAGAACTTATCAATCACATTAGAATGCATTGAGGTCCTCTTGGGTGGACATGCAAGAACTAAACTGTAAGCACAAATTCAACTTTCTCTGAGAGCTAAGACAAGAGTCAGCCCATTTCAAATAAGTGTTGCTACGTTAATCTGGTGCACCAAGGCATAGCTCCATTTTTTGTAGTCAGTCAGTCAGTCACCAGTGTTCCTCCTCTGCATCAGCAAGGTCTCTCAGAGCAGTGCCTCCTTTGACCTGAGGTGTTCTTGGGTTTGATGCTATAACCCTCACTTGCAGAAACTCAGATAACCTGATGGTGGAGTTCATACAAAGCTAAAAACTGAGAAAGAAGTAAGCAGAGTTTTTTATGATGTCACTGTAAGCAAATCTCAAAGCATGTGCTGGATACTTGAATTCAAGAAAGAAAACTTAGGAACAAAAGTAGATGAGGTATGTGTCTCTGACTTCAGCTGTACCTTACTTTTCCATCATCTTTTCCTTCTCATTTGCCATTCAACTACATATTCTCAGACACTATTTCTCAAGTTATGCCATACTTTCCCTGTGAGCTACAAGTGATACTGGGATTTTTCCAAATAACTCTTCCTTTTGGCTCTGATCTCTTGTGGTGCCAACAAAGCAGTCTACTGGTAACAAAAAAGTGCAAAAAGACTACTGAAGTTCCTACATGCAGTGAGTAAAAAGCCAAGTTAAAGAACCACAGAAATCAAAACTGATTCTGTTCATTCTAATAAAAATCAAAACCATTTTTGTTAACCTCCACCTTACTGTAAAACATTTGCACTCTTTTGCACTCAATTCCCTTAGCTCTGTAAGTCAAAGGAATCCTTCCCCCCACACCTTTACTTGTATTCTTTTCTCCTCTCTTTACAGTCACTCCTGGTAGTGTTGGAATGTCTTCTTGGTCTGAAAGTTCATCCAGTGTCTCTGTGGCCAAAAAATGAAAGCCACAGTGAATGAAAAGGATGAAAATTAAATTCTGTGATATCAAGAACATTGTTTCCAGAACTTGAGCATCATCACAGCATTTTCTTAAAGTTTGTTCTGTTTTCTTTATCAGAGAATGCAAGAGTATGATGAAAATGAAATTAATAATGTTAGCATTTGCTTTGAAGCAGGAAGCTGATAATTAGAACAAAGAGAAGGCACCTAAAAGAAATTATAATAAACCACCTCTTTGTATGTGAGGTAAAAAGGCTTATGCACCCTTGGCTATATTAAAATATTCACTTAATCTCGAAATCAATCTTCCTATGTCAATGCAAAATAGATGTTAAACTTCTTAGGACAAAGAATAATTTTATCATCTAATAGAGGATTGCATACTAAGAGATCATAAGCAGGGAACTACACAATTCAGTGTTATCCTCCCACCTTTTGCTTTTTTATAATTCTCCTAATAATTATTTTTCCTGAGGTTCTTCTCTAGAAATGCTAGTCCTTGAAGTGGGGACAGCTTATAAAGTCTTTTATTAAGTGTTCCCTAGTTCTTGCTGCAAAGTGTAGTGCCTTTAAAAATATTTCTCCAAGCCTTATTTCTTGTCTGATAGAATACTGACAGAACACAGTTTCATGTCACTGTGAAATTGTAGTCTTGAGCACATTGCATTTCAATATAAGACACATAAGGGTTAAATTGAATAACAGAAGTTCAGGTGACTTTACTATCACTAATGCCATACTGTTTCTATTTCATTTCCTTATTTCATTTCAATTGCTTCATATTTGTGGCTCAGTCCATTTGGGAGAGATAGAAAGGGTTCTGTGCAGAGTGTTGCTGTATTGATAAGAGGTGTAAAGTAGACTAAAATACTAATTACTTGTAGTTATAGTTATTTAATAACACCTAAGGAAAGTTACCATTTTGATTGAATTGGATTTGCTATTCAGGTTCTGAAAACTTGTTTTCTGTAAGGACTTTTTAACAATAAAAAGCAACATAAAGAGTACAAATGAGGCATTGGGGATTCAAAGTATCCCCAAATAAAGAAAAAAAAAATTCTAAAAATAAAAAGTAATATTTTGAATTTTCTAATGCAGATTAGAATAATACCCAGTGTTACCAAATGTGTACCAGCTCACACACATGTAATTCTCACAATGATATGTGATGTGTGGGTTTGTCTCTGCCTTAGAGAACCCATTGTTGAAGACAGGAAAGCAATCACAGTTATTGAGAAGAATTGTTTTGTTGTTCAAGAAAAAATAATTTCAGCATAAGTTGGAAAAATGTATAAAAAACTCAATTAACAAGGAGCAAGTCTGTTATCTTTGCACTTTTTTACCCACTTCCTGTGGGGAGCTTTTATCACATTGCATCTTCATGCTGAATGTTGCTGAATCAGTTATGCTTATTAAATTATTTCAGCTTGAATCAGATTTCCCAAAATTAGATACGAGTTTTCTTTTAGCATATCCTAGGCAGCCAAAATAGATGGGCAAAGTAATGAATTTAATTTCTATACAAAAACTAGTACTACTACTACTACTACTACTACTACTACTAATAATAATAATAATAATAATAATAATAATAATAATAATAACAAAGTTGAATAACACAGCTGGTATTGTAAGTAGACTAAAAAAATCAAAAAAGTGAGTAACTCTGAGTATTAAAAAAGCAAATAATATATTCAAATCCTTTTTCCTGCATTATCTGTTGAAGAGATTGTTAATAAAAAAATTGTGGAATCGAATTTTGGAAAAAATCCACACTGTGTCTGTGATAGTGGCCAGTGACAGACCTTCAGCTAAATGCAGAAGCAGAGTGAAGGAAAGGTAATGCATTCACTGTCCTCCACTCAGGCCTTAATCAGATTTTCTTTTACCGATACTAACTTTCGATATCTCATGAGTCCTAGTGCTGATGTGTACAATATTTTCATAGAATATCCTGAAATGAAAGGGACCCACAAGGATCATTGAGACCAACTCCTGGCCCTGCATGGGACACCCCGAGTCACACATGTACCTGAGAGCATTGTCCAAACACTTCCTGAACTCTGCCAGGATGGTGCTGTGACCACTTCCCTAGGGAACCTCTTCAGTGCGCAAGCACCCACTGGAAGAACCTTTTTCTGATGTCCTACCCAAACCTCCCCTGGCACAGATTCAGGCCATTCCCTTGGGTGCTGTCACTGATCAGCACAGAAAAGAGAGCAGTGCCTGCCCCTTCCCTTCCCCTCATGAGGAAGTTGCAGAACCCAAATGAGGTCTGTCCTTAGTCTCTCCTTCTACAGGCTGAACAGACCAGGTGACCTCAGGCATTCCTCACACAGCTTCCCCTCAAGGCCCTTCATCTTTGTTGTCCTCCTTTGGACACTTTCTAATAGCTTAATGTCTTTTTTATATTGTGGTGCTCAAAAATGCACACGGCAGTCAAGGCAAGACAGAGCAGAACCTTTTCTGGGTTTTGTGAAAATATTTATTCTTTCATTTAAAAAAATCCATATACTCTGCTTCTGGCTCTTCCATTGTTGAGAAATACACATTCTTTATTAATCTATTAGTTTTCTTCATGTTTATTATATATTTCTATCATATTCTCAGTTCAACTGCCTCCTTTTTAAACTAGGGACTCCTTACTATGGAAGGATTACTGCTCTTCTGGTAGGATCTGCCCCTTTGATCTACCTATCACCTCTCTGTATATGTTCTCTACTTTGTGAAAATCTTCTTTGGATAGGCATGTGTCAAAACTGCATGCAGTATTCAAAATATGGAAGCTCCATAGATCTATACAATCGTTTAATCACATTTTCCAATTTGTTCTCTATGCCTTACATAGTCGTTTCTGACTTCTTTTTGCCTTTTTGATTATACATAGTGCTAAACTTCTTGTCTTCAAAGAATCAGTGACTATCAGATTTCTTTCTTCTGTATTTTATGAGGTCATTTAGATGCAATATTGTGTGTGTATAGTTATGATTATTTCTCCCATATGCATGCCTTTGTATCTTTCAACACTGAATTTCACCCTCAGTGAATATCCAATCATTCTGCCTCATGAGATAAATTTGTAACTTTTTAACCCTATTTCTAATTATTATTACAATTTTAAAAATGTGTTTTGTTGCAAAAGATTCTGGGCGTTTTCTAGGTCAGTGTGTATATGGTAAATAGTGCAAATAACAACATGCACTTATGTAGGAGAGCCACTAGTAATGTGAAAAAATGACCACTTAACCCTACCCTTGATATCACATCTTTCTAACCAGCTGCTAAAGCATTTTATTAAAGGAGCGTTCTTATTGTAGTTTAGATTCCTTTAGAGGTTTGGTGAGCAAACTGTTAAAAGGCTTTTGCAACTGTAAGTGCACTGCACTATTGGGTGCCCCAATCCTTTCTTCATCTGAACCATTTCTGTGATTTGTCCACAAGCAGAGAAGTAAAGTTTGAAACAATAAGTATGTAAGAAGCAGCTATTTTATCTTGCGTTACAGTAAGTGCAATAGATCAGTGCATTAATTAAAATAAAAAATTCAGCCCAATTCCTTAAGCAGCACAATTACAAATTTCATCTCACTTTGTTTAATAATATCTTGGTGGTGGTAGTGTGTTGCTGGAGCTGCATAAAGTGCCAGCATCTTGTTTCTCCTTTATTTGCCTGGTGGGCAGGGAGGCATACTGATACAGAAAGGAGAGGACCACTCGGTGTGGAATGGGGAAGCAGGAAGTTTTTGTTAGATTCAAATTAATAAGCTTTTCTCATCGTTCCTAAGTTAAAATGGAAAGCACATTTTTTGGCAGGGCCTGATTTCATTACCCAGTCACAATTTTTAAAAAATTTTATTTTTACATTGTTACATTCCTCTAACTATGGCAGTGTCCCATTGTGCCTCATTCTTTGTGCCCAGTGGTTTTTAAACAGGCAGAGAAAAGGCAGGCTAGGTCCAAAAGATTTTGTCAAGACAGGACAGAGAAAAGGGATGCAGGAAAATAGGTGGAAAATGAGCTAGACAGGCTGACAATGTAGTAGCAACTTAGCAGTTGTTGGAGTTGGTTTCTGGGAGGGTTTGAGGGGGAAGTCACTGGGAAGAAGGATCTTGAGAGAGATACTGAGTAAGGCTTGCACAGGTTTTACAGAGTTGCCTTTCAACAAGGAGGCACTGTACAGGAGAAGATGCATCCATCATTGGAGAGTTTCGTCATGGTGGATAAAATGGGGACAGATTTTGATGAGCTGTTTAGCTTATTACTTTCCTGGACTGTCTTTATTAGTATTTGTAACAGAACAGAGTAAATGATACACAAAATCCTGCATAGTTTTGCAGGGGAAGTCTGTATTTTGTCTGCTTTGCATTTTAATATATTTTAACCATTGCACCAGTTCACTTATTTCTCTTTCTTGTGCCTTGAAATTCCAACAGTTCTTAGCTGGTCTTGAGATTTTTCTGACTATCAGGCTCCTCTTACCTGGGGCTGATATAGTACATTCTCTTTCCTCATATAGTAATAGTAACACTATTTGTGTGATAAGCTGGTCTTTTTGCTTTCCCTACAAAAATAATTTCATCCTAGGTAATCATCCTGGGAGCTTCCATCTGTTTCATGTTTTCCCTTTGATTGTAGATATCTTTTCCTTTAAGAAGGATGCAACATCAGATAGTAGCTATGAAGTGTCTTTTCCATGAGTGAGGATGATCAAATATTTAAACCTTTTTTTTCCCCCCAAATTTACTTCAAATATAAGAGTATGAAGGGTGGTGGAGATGTGAGGTGCCACGGTTTTGAGTTTCTTAAATCTTGTATAGCTAGACCCTCTTGGGGATTGAGAGATCCAAGGAATGGATGAGATGCAGAGACTGCAGCACTGCAACACTTTCAGCAAAATCTGAAAACTGCAGATGCTAGAAATGTTATATTCAGCTAAAGTTTACTTGACTGAGTCCAGTGGGTGTTTTTGTTCACAGTACAGAAGCCTGGCTGGTATTGCTCTCTTCCTGTAAGTTGTTTCAGATTTGGACTTTTCCCACAAGACCTATTTCCAGAATTAGATTCAGATTGAGAAGTACTGTATAGTTGTTACTGTCTTAAAAAATAAATCTGCTTTAGCTTGATCATGGGACCCAAGGATTGGAAGGGGAGTCATGCATGACTGCCATCTAAATATACTGCCATCTAAGGGTGAAAGAGGAAAAAAAAAATCCATTTCATGTTACCACTTTGATAGGCCTGTCCTTACAAAGGACTTCCATTAAGTTATTCATGTATAAGGTGGTAAGTCTCAGATTCTACTTTGAATAATATATTAGTTATTCATTACAATTCGATATGAAGGAGGGGAGACATTGAAGGATGCAAAGATCTAGGAGTTTTGTTTTACTTATGGTACTCAAATGAAATTTAACTATCTCTGATATGAAAGAGTTCAGACCATGCTCCCTTATGCATTTATGCACTGTGGAGTAATTAAGAACCAGTTTTATTATCAAGTCTATAGAGTAAGCAGAGGCTGAAGCAAACACAGTGACTCCTGAGCTAGGATGGGCAAAGGCACAACACTGCTTGTTGCTGCAAGTGCTGCAGCAGGTCTTTAGGCAGTGCACTTCATTCCCTTTCAGTCATGGGGACATGCCCTTGGGAATGGGGTGGCAATCTGTCGGCTTATTCAGGGCCAAATGTGACCCTTTATACTTTTCTGTCCAGTGACCCAATATCATGCCTGCACTTACTATTTCTGCTTCTATTGTTAGCAAGCCTTTAGTTTCAAAGACATTTTGACCTTTATTCATGGATTAAGATACTGCTGAGCTTGGTACTACATTGGTACAGAACACATCAACAGCTCCTGCCCAAATGGCTTCTCATATAGGTGAAAGGTAGGGGATAGCAGGTGGATAGATGGAGAGCATGAGGAGGCTGAGGCGGTGGTGATTTGGAGTGGAAGAGTGACATCAGTTGGGAGAGTTACAGAAAGCCCCTCTGGTGTAGCATGAGAGAAGACAAATGTTTGAAAATCTAGGGGAGGCTGGTGTAAAATTTTGTCTGTGGTGGGAACCGTCTTTTCATACTGAATAAAAGTTAATAAACAGAAAGGCTTTGAAAGTTAGTACAAGTTGGTTGTGCTTGATACATTTGACCTCTAGTAGCAGAAGGAACCTAGGTGGGATAATAAGCTCCTGAAACTTCTAGTTGAAGATATGCAAAAGATCGTTCCGGCAGATGAATATGAACTGGCTCATTGTGTTTTCCACAGAGGAAAGGTCATTAAATTAACAGACAGGAGAAGTAAAGTCTGTGGAGCAGCTGTAGGTTTTTTTAAACCCATACCTTGAAGATACACTACAGAAGGAATCTGGAAAAATGAAATTAAGGCTAAAGACAAGAGCTTGGAGAAAGGCTTGGTCTCAAACAGAGTCATGGGCCAGGGAAACAAGCCAAATAGTCCCAGGATCTGCTATCATCAGGATCACAAATGCCTCACAGAGGCTGAAGGAAAAATCAAGAGTTTTGGACATGTTGTTTTGTGATATAGCTAAGCATAACTCAGGGAGAGACAGTGAGACTTTAGACTGAAGCAGACAGATCTGGAAAAAAAAAGAGGTATAGGCATCCAAGGCAATTCTGTAGTCTAATGAATCACTATTGTAGTATCAGATTTAAGATCTTGTCTCTGACAGGCCATTCCTGCTGAGAAGCAACAAACTCATGTGACTAATTCTTCTGAAATCAGGAGTGACAGAAAATAGTCTTTAGGAATACAAGTCAATTTGAAATGTCTCTTGAGTGTGCAGTGTGTATTCAGAGCTCCAACACAGACTATACAGTATTATATAAACTAGATTCTTGTTTTACACAGGGTCCCAATAAAACCTCTCCAGACTCTTCTATGCACATGAACAGTGGTACTGATTTGTCAGTTCCACTGAAATCTCTCTTTTCATTTTTATTTATATGTTTAATCAGATGTAGCCTCTGATAGTGTAGTTCACATCACTTCATATCCAAGTAATCCCCTTTAATTCAGTGGTGGTCCCCAAGGATTAAGGTGCTGTTGACCATGTGTCAGTGGACTGACAACTATCCCTGGATTATCAGACTGAAAGAGATGAGAGTAAAATACATTTAAAGTTCCAGAAATGCAGAAAAAAATGTAAATGTTAATTAATAATATAGTCACAAACTACAGTACTGATGTAAACAACATGAAAACTATGTCTGCTTACTGAGAGTTGTTTTTCTCCTTTTTTTTCCTCATCATTCATTTCTTAAGAAAATTGGCTAAGAAGCGGAAAGAGACATTGAGTAGTACTCGGCAGGAAATGACAGTGATGGTGAATTCAATGGATAAAAGCTACACTGAGCAAGGCACCAACTGTGATGAAGCTTTCTCTTTCATGGACACGCACAATCTAAATGGGAGATGTAAGTTTCTTCTTTTCTTTTCTTTCATTTTCTTTTTCTTTTTTTTTTTGAAAGTGAAAGGAAGGTGCAAATGGTTTTTAAAATATTCCTCATTACTCAGTCATGGAAAATCCATGGGACCGAGAGTTTCCCACTGTGCAGCACATTATGGTGTCTATTCAAATGAGCAAGACAGTCATACATCAAGTATAGACTTCTTTAAAAATAATAAGGATAATTGAGCTTTTTTCTGTCCATCCTTTTCTTCTGCCGAAGAGCAGTGACATTACTGAAACAGTAGTTTTACCTTTCTCCAGTCTCCATTATGTTGAAAATTTTATATCTCTCATGCTGTCCCACATCCCTCAAATGCTTCCCTGTTCACGTTTTTTTTGACGGTACAAATTTATTTTTGAATGTAATAACTTAATAATGATAATCTGATTGTCTTATTATTTGCAATTCTAGCTTATGCTCTTTCTGTTGCTTGTGCAAAGGAAGAATCAGTGGATTTGTCTGTTCTGCAATTTCATAAGAGATTCTCTAATATCCTGGGCTTTCTTGGATCTACCCTGAAAATAAATAAGATTTGGGTTATAAAATTTCTTGTATTAGAATTTTAGTCAAGGTCTCACTCCTGTCAGAGGGTTGGCACTAAGCAGAAACCATGAAAAAATAATGCTTTTTATAATTGTTTAAAAGATTACTAGGTTCAAAAAGTTGTCGGTTTTTGGTTTTTTTATTTTTGTTCTTAAGGAACCTCAGGGATTTTGTATGCCAGTGGTTTTTTTAACATCTTCGTAATTTGTCAAAGATTAAATTTTTTTCAAGTACTAACAGTATGCAAGGCCCAACTCTCACTCTTTAATAATATGCTTAAGAATTTATCTTTGATGAGCTCAATTGTACAAATGTGACAGTGTTCACAGGGGTTCCTGGATGAGGGAAGAGACGAAAATATTGACTCCATGTTCAGAAGGCTTGATTTATTATTTTATGATATATATATTACATTATAACTATACTAAAAAAGAATAGAAGGAAAGGTTTCCTCTCAGAAGGCTAGCTGAGAATAGAAAGGAATGAAAAAACAAAGGTCTATGGCTCGGACAGAGAGAGAGAGCCAGCTCTGCCGTGCTTGGTCACTAAATCTAAACACCTACACGAGACCAATCACGGATCCACCTGTTGCATTCCACAGCAGTAGATAACCATTGTTTACATTTTGTTTCTGAGGCCTCAGCTTCTCAGAAGGGAAAAAATCCTAAGAAAGGATTTTCACAAAAGATGTCTATGACAGTACAAACACTCTGTGAGGTTTATACAGTGAGACTTTTCTCAGCAGCATTAGGCTCAGAATTTGCAATGTTAATTTGCATTTGACTTACTTTTGAAATTGGTTTGAAATAGATGTTTCAAATCAGACCTGCCTTTCTGGTGAGAATATACCCCTGCAGTTAATGAGATTGCTTATTTCTGTGAAGAGATCAAGAGTTTTTTACTTCGTCTTCCATCACCATGGTACAGTTTTCAAGTGGTGCTACTGAATGGTCATAACTACAAATGAAACTGCAATGAGTTCCTGGGACTAAATCCTCCTTATGTTGAACCACCTCAGACCTCTTTGAAATTATTGCCATAACAAGTTTTTTATACTGCTCAAGGGCTAGAACCTCTAATTAGACTTTCCATAAGAAACATGGTCACCAGAAGGTGCAGCCTGACAGTCTTCAGGAATAATCTTTGTGTAAGACCTTGTACACAAAAGGTTTAGAGCATTCCTACTTCCTATGAAAGTTCATTACCCTGCCTGCATTCTCACCTAGCAAGTTTTATTACCTGCAGCAGCCCTGACTTCCACTAATCTCTGAATCCATACCCAGAAGAAGTATCACTCTGTTCTGACTGTCAAGGAAATGTAATCTCCTCATTCTGGAGGAATCAAAGGGGCATGGTCTCAGATATAATAATTTATAGGATAAAGGATAAATATCAGCATTATTTAAACCAGTTTTGAGATATTTCCATATTAACAAGGGCTAGTAACTGTTTGCCCTGGAAGATCAACTGGAAAAAAGATGGATGGAAGCCAGCAGGAGTAATCTCATTCCTCATCCAGCAGATCCTGTCTTCCTCAACTCTGTTTTGTTTCACAAATTCTGTTAGTCTGTTTACAGGTATCCAGAATATGCTTACATTCCCTGGTCACTGACTTTGAGATGTGTGGACAAGCAGCTAAGGTGGAATTTGCAAGGAGCTTTGCTTAAAAGCCTCTAATGACTCCTTAGCTGAACATCCTGCAAAATGTTGTGATTAACTCCTGTTAAATCTATCTGTGTTTACTATGGTAATTTGCATGATATTTGTATACTAGGGGCAAACTGAACTTAATTTGTCCCCATTGGTCTTTCCCATTGGTTTTACAAATGGTTAAGTGATTAAATACCAATGTGAGCATTGGTCCATATATCACTCGCTGAAAACCACCTTTAAACAAAGAGTAATATTCAGGGTCTTTTAGAATCTCTATGCACACTATCCACCTGTCTAAACAAATCAAATAAAAAAAGGAGAGGAAAAAATAAACTACAGTAGAATATATATTTGCATAAGGTATTTACAGTGTTATAAGGAAAACTTATTAATGATCAAAGCTTCTGTCAAAAACACCTCTTGTCAATGTGATGTGTTGTTTCAAGCATGAGTATTCAGTCTAATCTAGTGATTTAAGAAGAGTATTTCCCATCAGCAATCAAAATGCTTTCTCCAAGCATTTCTTTTTAGAGAATTGATCAAATTCAGTAAGCTATTTCATTCACTAGACTTGCCTGGTTTTCCCTAGGTCCTGATTCCAGTGCAAGAAACACAGCAGGATGAACTCTAAGTCAAGTCAATGCCATCTGCTTAAGTAGCTGCATATCATATCTCTGTCTCTAACCAGCTTTGTTTCTCTTTGCAGCTGTATCTTCACCATCTTCATTTACAATGAAAACTAACACACTGAGCACAACAGTGCCTAATTCTTATTACCCAGGTAACCAGTTTTTTTCTTGTTTTCCACCTTCTATAGACCTTTCCATAATAAAAACATACATATTTATGTAATTATACTTCTTGCCATCAACATTTAATGTATATATAAGAAACATACCATTTGCTAACAGCAGCTTTCTGAAAGAAAACTCGGGAGCATGTATCAATCATTTACTGTTTTCTCTCTTTTTACCTTTCCTGCATTGACCTGCTTATGATGTATGACAGATCCATTTGTGCCAACTGCAATTTTAGGTGAGAACATTTCCCTTTATCAAAGTTCATTGCTGAAGTAATTTCAGAAGTTGCAGTTCTTGGGGAGCAGACAACAGTATGCAAAATGCTGGAGCTTTCTGCTAAAGGAGGGGTGGTAAACTTGGCTACACTGAGGTGCTAAGGGCAGTTATCAGGTTTGATTACTACTGTCATAGTGCAAGTCAGGGGAGAAAAGACAGAAATAATTTTAACAAGTGGATTTGCAAGGAAATGTTTATGCATGTATTTGGAGTGACACAAAAGAATTTGATTATCACAGCAATTGAAATAGTTTTCCTCATTTTTTTTTCTGTTTTAACTCAGAAGTGAAGATGTCACTTCTTAAAAGTAACTTTTTTTCCTAGTTAAACTGCTCAGGATACAGAAAATCAGACAAAATACAGTTCAGCCCATCTACCAGCTGTCGTGTCTTCTGACAATTCTGCAGAGTTTCTGATGTGCTTGTCAAAAAGTGAAGTTTCAAAGAGGAAATGGTATTTTGAACAGCAAAATCATAACATGACGCTTAGAGTATATAGTTTATATGCATCAGGTGTCACAGGGATGAAATAAAACAGTAAAACTGTAGGTTAAAAACATACAGTTAAAATGTAAAGCATTTCCACTTGGAATTTAGGAAAATCTGTTATTGTCCAATGTCAAAAAGAGAGAGGTTTCTGCACAGTGATAAGTAGTAAGCATGAGGTGCTTTTGCATTTTCAGTGCTTAACTCTAACCCCTTCGTGGCTTGTATTCATTTACACCTCCTTCCCGTGCTGACTTTAAACTAAACAGGGGCAGTTTTTTAATAGCAATTCAAAGCATAACAGTGCACTGTAGCAGGAAATCAAACTCCTTAAGTGTTAAGCCTATTCATTTACTTGTTTTCCAGTCTATATTTTCACAACAAATATTTTCCTTTCTCCTCTTTTTTCTTCCAATCACTGTAAAAAATTTAAGACCCCTTATCTGATTCCTACCCTTGAACTGTAAATTAAAAAGGCTTACACAGACATAGAGTGAAGCATATAAGAAGTAAAAGTTTAGGAAGTAATCTTTAAAATTTGTTATTGTGAAAGAATATTTAGTGCAGTGCACTTCAATGTGATAACTTTGAGAAGGAACTTTGCTGGTTTTATACATTATGTAAATCTGGAAGAAGGTAATGGTAGTGGCTGTAACAATGTAATAATCTGCATGCAAATGAAATTTGCAGTGCCTTTTAACTGCCTGAGATGTTAGATTTTTTGTGTGCTTTAGCATTCATTCAGCGCTTCATGCAGTAGATGTTCTTTCTGACCTTGTGGGTGGGCAAGGAGAAAAGTACTATTATCAGGAGAAAAACTTTGAGATTTCCTATCTGTATTATTTAGTTAATGCTTTCTTCAGTTATTTTTGTGATCCTTTTCTATATAATAAGATTGGTAAAATTATTTGTTAGCTTTTTTTCCCCCAAGAAATAATCTCTAAGTACTTCAGCTATCAGGCAAACACACACTGGGAAAAATAAATTATCTGATTTTACTAAGTCTGTAAAATCTTTTAATTAGTTAGGTATGTATTTTATGGCCTACTACAGCAAACCTGTGCTTACTCATCTCAGAAAATATTTCAGTTATTTCACTGCATGAAATAAATATTTTTAACCTTACATGTTAAAAATTTAGTACCATTTTATGAACGGTGCTCCATTCAGATTAGATCTCTCTCCCAATATGTGTTTATGACTCTCTGTACAGAAATAGCGTTGTATCTGAGGTAAATCAAATTAACTGCGCTTGAGCTGGTAGGGGAATACAGCTGTTAACAAAGTATGCAGGTTTTTAATTACAAGTAATACCTGCTCTTGCTGTCTTCTACTGTCCAAAGAAGTTGTGTTAAACAGCAGGATCAAGCCTGTAGTTAGAACTAAATGATCTTCTCAGTGTGACCTCCTGGAAAAGGTACAAGTCTGGTGAATGGTGTTGAGTTCAGCTTTCAAAATCTGATGGAAAAGCCACAGCACACTTACTGTTTCCAAATATATTATTTAATAAATGTTGTATAGCTCTATGGGAATGGGTAAGTGTACAGTAGGACAACTGCAGCTGTAGGAGTATTTAAGCCAGGCAAACTTCCCATTGCCCATGAACACTGCATCTGGAGGAGCTCACCCTTTGAAAAACTCACAGCCTGAAAAGCTCATGCTGCAGTGTTCAGAGGCAAAATAAAAAACTGTAGTATGTGGCTCCTAATGTACTATATAAACCAAGGATTAAAACCACTTTATTTTAAAAAGCTTAAATGATAACTCCTTCTGTATTAAGGCAGCTATAAGAGGTAAAGAAATGGAGAGAGGAAAATTAGTCTAAAACTAGGGAGCTTGCAGGAAAGAGATTCATAATTATTAAAATGATGCTTGCATAGTGCAAGACTTAGATAGCTTTGCCTTCATCTTAGGTACTAACAGTCTGTGTTGCAAAGAATTTTGCAGTTTGCAAAGAAAAAACAAAAAACCTCACGTTTTCTAACCTTTCTCTAAAATTGAAATAAGCAACCCAAAAAATCATTATCAACTTTCTACCTTTTTTTTGTCTTTTGTGTCTTAGCCACCTTGTAGTTTTCAGGTGCCATTTCAGCAGCAACATACTGTACCTACACTTGTATACCACGCTTCATGCCATGCATCCCGAGGTGCTTTGCAGTACAATTTTATACCACATCAGACAAAAGTTGTAAAATTTATGACTAAAAGATTAATCCCTTTCCTCTGCATTAGACCAGATTAGCAGACTGACAGGAAAAGGAGTGGAATGGCCATACCCATAACCATACATTTTTCTCTGCTGTTTATGATTTAGGTGTCAATGCACAGTTCCTGTTGACTGTATGCTTAGTGAGGACGAGATTTCATTTGTCTTAGTGGGAATTGAGAGGGCCTCAAACCATCTTTGAAATACAATTTCTTGAGCTTTCTGGCTTTAATGTCAATTTTCAGTAGTACAACTAAGACGAGAATCTCACCTTTAACAAGGTGTGTTCATATTTTTGGTGTGTACGTGAGAATCTGGGACCTTTTCATACGGAGTATTTGTCGAACCTCCTGCTATATTACATCTAACTTATGAATGTGGAAATGTTATTTTAAGGCTTCCCTTTCATATGGCTTATTTTTAAAAGTAATTTTTTTTATAAATACCTTATTTTATAAATATGATACAGATTTAGGTTTGGTTTTTTTCAGTACTCACTCAGGGAGGAATAGCTTGAATAAATCAAAGCATCCTATTAACAATATTGGTTAAAATTAAAAAACTCTAAGATACATAAAATTATTATTTGAGTAAATAGATAAAATATTTGTGATGATTCTTGGACCTTAGAATTTGGGGTGGGTTTTTTTTCTTGTCAAGTCTGAATAAATTTTTAGATTCCATCTATACAGGAAGCAAGTCATATTGCTTCCTTAGGTAGAGTGCTCTTTCACATTTATTTACTTCTAAGTAGAGGTTTTGATCTCAGTTTCATCTGTGTGAATTGACTCACATTATGATATCTTGGTTTTAGTAAATCTAATTTCTACTGTGAAACTGAGATCAGAATCTGACTCATTTAGGGAATCATTCTGTAAAGACTAAACTAAAAACATTAAATTACCTGTAATTATTAATGTAGTACTGTTGCTTATGCCCTGTTTCCTTTTTCTCCTCCTCTTTTTTTCTCCTGATATGTATCTTCTTAAAAGTGCCAATCAATGGTAAGTTGCCCATTTGCCCCATGGAAGAGATGTGGAGGGTTGGGAGAAGTTTGTGTCTCATAAAAATTTTAACCAGCCCACGGGGGTCTCCTGTTTGTTGGCTTGCATGTCAGTTGACATATAACATTCCATGCCTAATGTGGTGGCTCATGATACACTGTGATCCTAAAGCATGTTCAGCAGTCAGTCAAGACCTTTTTCCTTACCAGATGATCCTTTGCATTTGTCCTCTTGTAGTTTGTCTCCAAGTGTCGTTTTCAGATCTACATTTCCATTGCAGTCCTAGCTTGATGAACCCATAAGCCATTTTGTGCATCTTTTTATTTTGCTCACTCCAAACATTTGCTCTAAATTTGCAGTGTAAAATACAGTACTTCAGTAGTTTATGAAAAATACAAGTCCAGTTTCATTCCATGGGACTTGTTGAAGTTTCAGAATGAAACTTCCATGCAGTTTAAAATGAAATGCCTGTTTTAAAAATTTGTTCGCAATCAGCTAGCAACATTTAAAACAATATTAGAGTTTGGACTGCTCTGCAATGCTTCCATTGTAGAACTATGGACTTTGCCTCATTACAATCAGTCTTGCGATTTCCGTGTGTAAACTGCTCATGGATTTACTGTTCTTCTGGTGTAGCCTTCACAGACAGAACCAATGCTGATGGTGTCAGATTTCTGCCATTCCTCTAGAAATCTTTGTAGTTTCTATTTCTTCTATTAAGTGAAAATGAGCCAGCATGTGATGAGATACTCTTTTTCTAGATGAAACGCACACGATGGGCAGTGACACAAGCAGCCTGGTCCAATCCCATACCTATAAGAAGCGAGATCCAGTGGATGTGCCCTACCAGACGGGACAGCTCCATCCAGCCATCCGTGTAGCTGACTTGCTGCAGCACATCACCCAGATGAAGTGTGCAGAAGGCTACGGATTTAAAGAGGAGTATGAAGTAAGTGTCCGGTCTAAGGATCTGATCATTATGTCTTCTGGACCATTGGTTGTATGTGTCTGATGCTGAGATTTTACCAGTGTGCACACTTCTTGCATTTTACAAGGGATGGTGTTTTTTTAGAACTTCACGCGTTGTCATGCCAACTTCGCGTTATAAAAATTGCTTAAATATATAATTGTTTAAACTGGTGTTTCTATTATTAGATTTCCAAAACCCATGCTTCAGGCCACTTCCAAAGTCACTGATGACATTTTTTCCCCCTGGAACATAGAAAACAATTCATTCCCAGGAGGACCTAATCACTTGTCAACTTTCGTTTGCGTGGCTGACTTAAACAAGTTTGTTCCTGTGAGGTTTTTTTATGCCACTGTTACTTAAAAGTGATGGAATTGAAATTTCTTGTGTTTGGAAAAGATTTGCTCATCAGCCAAAACCTTTTATACCAGCATTAAGCCTAGAGGAAAGCTACAATTAATTTATTAAAAAAAAATAAAATCAAGACCGTAAAATGGAATTTATAGTGCAACCAATGACGTGGATTTTTAACTACAGTGGATCAAATGATTCTGCTGAGAAACAATTTCCAGGAAAATCACTTAATTTTCAGCTTACCAAGCTGATGAATGGCATCCCATTACAGACAGTAGGTGTAGTCATGACTAATGCCAGTAGATGCAATACATCAGGGTGCAGTTTGTTAATAGTGGCAGGGAAGGAGGACTTTAAATAATGAAGCTGCAACTTTTTAAACTCCTCTTTATATATGGAAATGGTTATAATCACAATGAACTGTTAACTAGCTATATATTTGAGAGTTTTTTCCATTGAGCTACTGCAGTAATGTTGTTTTTTCTCCATATGCAGTGAATGCCCAATATATTCTAGCACTGCAAAGGCTGCAAATCTCTTTGTTTACATTTCTGTCAGACACATACTGTCCTCTTTATAAATTTGAACTAGACAACAAAAGAATTTCTTCCTTATGTATGACCAGAAGGATAAATGTCCAAATGAAAAGGAAGGAATAGTTTGACAGGGGATTTGTTTTGAATGAAGTCTCATAGATGGTTTTTGTTCTAACAAGACAGCAGGATTATATAGTCTCACCAGGGAAAGAGTTTGATTCAGGAGAAATTCACACAGGATTCACTACAAAAATAAATCTATGGAACAGAACAGAAAGTAAAGTAGCACATTGCCCATTAGGAGCACTTCAGAGGAGTGCAAGGATACAGAGTACTTGCTGTCATGCATAGTTTTAAGTGCTTTAAAATAAAACTTAATAATTAGGGCCACTATTCTCAATAATTTAGGCAATAGTTCACCGTCTAAGCACATATATATAGTTTTAAGTCCTATTGGTGTCATGCAGAAGTTTTTGGTGTGGCACAACTGATGAAAAGGATGAATGTTGAAAAATCATCTTTGAACAATGGCAGGCTGGTACTTCCCCCTCACTGCTCAGCTCTGCATTAGGATTTACCCACTTGGGATACTGAGTGTCTATAGCTCCCAATACTCATGGGCTTGGAGGAGCACCCTGTTTAGCAGGATTCTACCCGTTTGTTCTCCAGGGAGAAGGCTCCTGTTCCCACAAGAAGGATCAGGCCCTTGCTTTTGGCTGGAGAGATCAATACTGTGCCTGTCTGTAGAACAGAGCACATGCAGACATGTCCTTAGGGGCACACCAGTAGCAACTTCACTGCTGCTTTCCCATCTGTTTCTTGGGTGTGGAAAGAACAGGAATGCATTTCTGGGAGCTGTGGATGTAAATGCAGCCCTTCATTTGCGGCCTAGTGATGCAGCCCTTCATTGCGGCGAATGATCAGGATTGCACAGAAATCCTGAAACCTCGGGAAATTTCCACCTAGCTAGTCTGCAGTGGATCTTTGAAATCCTTTCTGTCCCCTGCCAGACGCTTTAGAAAGGAGAGATTTTTGCTTGGTTCCAGTGGTTTTAGATGTTAGACTGGCAGGATATCATTGGCCTGATTTCCCAAGTACCCCTGCACTGATTGTGCATTATTTAATCTGTTCCCGAGTACTGCAGCATGGGAGAGCTTTTACTGGTCATGAAGGAGCCTCCTTGCTCATCTTCTTTCTGCATTAAAGAAACAAAGTAACTAGAAAAGGGAAAAGTGTTTTCCTCAATTCATCACATCTTCCTCCTTACATATGTCACCTCTTGGTTTTAGACTCAGTACTTTCACAGGGATTTCACTTTATCCTTTCTCAAAAATGTCCATTGTCAAAGGGCCATAAATCCAAGTAACGAGTTTATCTGCTCCCTAAACAGATCAATTAGGCTACTAGAGGTTAGCATGGTTTGGCATACCTAGGGCAGAAGCAGATAAATTCATTAAAGTCTTACAATTTCAGATAAGTTTTATTTTTAATGCTGGTTTTGGATCAACTTAAATTGGTGACTCCTCAGTGTAAAGTGGTTCTCTGCCAAATTAAGGCGAGTTGACATAAGACAGTTCCAAATCAATTTCAGAGTGTCTGCGCAGGAGCTTGGACTGGTTTAACGAAATTGATTTGAAAACACACCTTTAATTAAACCAGTGCAACTTTGTGTAGATAAAGCCTTGAAAAATCAATTTCACATTATGTTCCATGACAGGGAGTTCTGAGCTTCTATTATCTCAAAACCAGAGGTTCCTTTGAAAAGCCAAGATTTGCAAAGGGTGTCCTGCTCAGATCAGCCTCACTTACTGTCACTAACAGGGCTGTGTCAATAACAGAATTTTAAAAAAGGTTCCTCCATGTAGCTTTATCTTTAAGGCTTTCCTCCCAATCGTCTGTCTCATCTTCCCTCTCCTCCCCTTCTGTTGAACACATCCTTTCTCAAGGTTTTCTGGCAGTTAACTGTTTCAATCCAGAAATTATTTTATATCATTAAAGCAATACTACTTAAAATACAGTAATGTTATATACTGTCAAGATAAACTGCACTGCATATGTTCCCTCTGTGCTGCATGGCCTTCATTTTGATGTGTTGCACCAATGTAACTGTACTACTGTCTAAATTATCATAGTCAAATAGATGAATTCTATCTATTCAGGGTGCCTGTCAAGGTCAGGAACATGAAATATATTATCTAATGTGTGTTAAACAATTCATTTCAGTTTAGCACTTCAGTTTAGCACCTGTTAGAGATTGGTAAAAGTATTTAAAAATATCTTTTAAAATATCATAAAAAGATGGATAATTTAAAGAGAAGTTGAAGATGAGTGTTGAAAATAATTGGGGATATGAAAGAAATTCTGTCTTAATAGCAGTCTCTTCATTTAAATGGAACTTCAGAAGATTTGCTAATGTAGATATGCTAAGGTAGATGTGGTTATCATCAGTAAAACCTAACTCACTGAAAAAAATTCATTGGCCAGTGGAATATCTGGGATAAATACAAAATTATTTTAAGAAACAAAATAGGGGGGAAAACTCTCTAAAACCAGTAGACATACAGATCCTTGTTTGGGGAGGCAGAAAGTATGACAGACAAGCAGGAAATTTTTCATGGAGGATATTTGCCCCATAGGTGCCTACTTTGAATTATTTTTCTCCAAACCACTCTTAGAATAATGTCTGACTTTGAAAGAAGTCTGATAAAATTTCCATTTTCTGCTGTCATGCAAAGCCATAACAGAATCCTGTCACTCAAACCCAGTCTCCAGTTGCATCTTTTCTTTCTCTTTGGTTCCAGCTGGAAGACAAATTTGCTGCCACATGACACTTTTAAGACTTGTGCTTCTGGCGCCCTGTTGTGAAATCTTGAAAATAGTAGGAAAATTGAGTATTTTTTTTAATGTTATGTTATTACAGCTGCTGGTAGGACCCAACTAGTTCTATTTTTTCATGCATGTTCCTTGTGACTCCAACTAATTTATCTCACCTCCAACCTGTACATTTATATTACACCTTTTTCTCTGATTTTATTTGATATTCTGCAACACCAGCTGAGACAGTCAGTACCATAATCAGTACAGGTTACTTTCTATCCCACAAGACACAAGTTACACAGAAAACAGAAAGACTCTGGAACACTGGGTGAGGATGGGGGCATTAATCACAGTGTAAATACAGGAAGGACAGCATCTGTGTCTTCAAGAACCAGGAGCAGGTAACTGTTTCCTGTTTTTGTAATACAAAGGAAAACTCATTAGGCATCATAAACGTAACAGAGATGGAGATAGAAGTGAAATAGTGGGAACCTGTCCAGTGAAAATGGCATGGAAATTTGTTAGAAATACTCATCCATAGAGATCACTGCTATAATTTTTTTTCAAGTTTTTTCAATCATCTATTCAGATGGAGCTCAGAACAATTGCAGAATGACCAGTTTAATTTTTAATCTTTAATATTGGAAAGTTGCAGTGGTTTGCTTAAGCCATACCTTTGGTTTAAGCCACACCTTCAAAGAACTTTGTTCAGGCATAACCATTTTCTTCACACTGCTGTGGGATTTGCAAAAGCCTTCCAACAATACCAGGTAACTTGTGTCTGGATGGGATTATCCCAGACACTTGAGCACTGGAAAACCTGGCCCTGTGGAGATAGCGTAGGGAGGCTGAAGGAAGTAGTAAAAACAAGCAACTGCCTTACCCACAAAGCATGTTTTGGTTTGTAAAACCTAAGGTACTCCAGATCAATACCAAATTGTTGAAATAAAGTAATCCCAAACCTGAAACCACATCCACAGGTGAATAGCCTATGTTAGTAGTGACACCTTCCCAGTGCATGCAATATCCATTTAAGTCTCGTAGAAGAATGGGTGTCTTCCAGTTGTTGATCAGCCAGAATCAGTTGTCAGCAATTTTAACTGTATGGGAGTTTGGGATTTTTTCCGTTAGGAGGAAGGACACTTATTTTGCTCAATGTCTGTTGTTGTCACCGAGTTTTTTGCAATTCTAAACCTGTCCTTTATCACCCTGAATTTCTCTTCTTAACAGATTTCACATGGAGGAGAAGTGCTGTCATAGTGCTTAATATCATTCACATGACACTGCCTTATGTCACAGTGTGGTTAACTGCCCAGTGATCAAGATGTCCCACAACTTTCTAAATCACACAGTTTTCCTCTCCCACTCTTCCTAGGTGCATTTTCCTCCAATTTAAATAAAAGTGCATGTATATGCAGAAACAGCTCTCTAATTTGTTTTGTTTAAGCAGGTTTAATTAGAATTTATTCTTATCACAGAAAATAGATTTAGGCAGGTCATGGCTTCATTAGAAAGGCTTTGTGCTTTTATCTGTTTGAATAGTAAAATTGCAGAGGTGTACAGAGTAGAGCATTTCCAGTATCCTTAGGATTACTCTCAGTGGGGTGTAGGCAGCTGTTTGCTCATGCTGTGATTCAGCTATTCTTGGTACTGATCAGTCTGTGATTTACTTGGGTATGGACCTCTTGTTTTCTTCTTCTCAGCTGCCTAAACAGTCTGAACTGTGTGTGATCTCAGGCAGCAAGGACACCTAACAAGAGCAAGGATACCTAATTCAGCCAAATTTTTTTCTTCATGAAAGTCTGCAAGACTAAGTCTTGTATGTAAAGTTTAGACCGTGTTTTAATAAAAGCCTGGTAGCTTTAAAGTGCATCTTTGATGACCATGGTGTCTCTCTAAGCAGTTAAAACAGAGACTGGTGGTATTGATCCATTCAGAAAAATGTTGGTCCACTCAAAAGTCGTAAGATATAGATTCTTAAGCTGATCAATTGAATGGATAAACAAGTGCAGGTTGTTCTTGTGTAGAAACTCTGGCAGCTATTTCAATCATTCACTGCTTCTTCTGAGTCTGGTAGTCCTGGTTCATGCTGAGGCAAACATATGAATGAGTACAAAATATGTCAGCAAGAAAAAATGTGCTGTAACATGTCATTTTTCTTGTCCTGAAGATGCCCTGGGAGTCTTTTCCATGATCCGATATTTAGCAGACATTTGTTTTGTATCTCAGCATAGCTGGACTGAAAATCTAAAGCAAATTTAAAGCATGATAAGCACCTCTGATGTTATTCCTGATCCTTAATGAGTGAGTCTGCAAAACCATTTAAAATGGATAATTTTAACTGTTGCATGCAATTTTGTGGATGTGCCTCTGGCACTTCATTATCCCATGGTAATTAAGTTTCAATTTGCTTTAGGAGATTGTGGGGTTTTTTTCCCATCTTGAGTCCAGCCATCACAGCAGTCTTTCACAAGTGGTTTTAATCTTCCTCCCCTTTTTATTGACCTATGACTCCATCATTAGGATCTTTTATTCTCTGAAGACATGGCAAAATCTTTCTCAGTTTATTCTAGAAAGATCTATGGGTGTGTGCAATGTAAAAATGGAGCAATAAAAGAAATAGTTTCAAAGTTTCAGTGATTATTGTCAACTTAGTACTGAGAGGATCTTTTAAAATCCTGTATCCACATGTGATAAGTCCAAGTAATTAAGAGAGGGGTTATATAACATTAATGAAAAGAATTAACCTTTTCCATCGTACTGCTTTCTTCCTAGAGAAGAGGTACACAGAGGTATATTCTTATTAATAACAAACACTCACACATCATTCCACTATTTTAGCATGTGGGATCTGTTGAACATTGTTCTCCTGCCTGTCTTGTCTTCATCCCCTTTGGCAGCCACAGGTTGAGAAACAGTCAAACTGTACTAAGCAGACTTCTCAGTATATTTTACTCTGGTTGTCCATTAGTGAAGTCATTTTTGCTGACTGATCTTGCTACTGTGCTTTACCTGGTATGAAATTTATGCTCTCTCTATACCTATTGAAATCAGGGTTTAATTTCAGATTTAGCCAATCTGTGTATTGTTATGGGCTATTGAACACGACAGTAGGAAACTAAATGAGGCCACTGAACGTCATTTCAGTCATAGTGTGAATTTCCAGAGGGAAATCTGCAAGAATGTCTTTAATGCTCACAGCTGTTAGGTGATAGGTTAAACATTCTAAATGCTAGTGACAAGTATGATTTGCAACAAAGAAAAGTTTTTGAAATGTTGCAGGCCATTTGCTGCATATTTGCACTAGCCTGACTTATTAATTATTCAAATAAGATATTGAATATTTGATCAGAATCTGTAATCTCTTCTTTAGTTAACATATTATTTACTTTGAAAAAGTGCTGATGTACCATACTTTTCCCATTGCACCTGCAAAAATGAATTGGTCCTATTTATGTGCACAGAATAATATATTGTGCTTTAATGTTCAAGATATTATTCATTACTTCCTACCCATATAAGCCTTCTTTACCTTCTTCATATTTTATTAGTGCCCTTTAAAAAGACATAAAAAAATCAGTCATGTAGGTATTCCATTTTGAATTATGCAGATGATGTTAAATGCAATTATAATCTATTAATTATATATACACGATGTGTTTTCTACAGATTGCATTTATTCACTACAAATAATTAGGCATTTTAGTCCATTGCTGGTCTCATGACCAGAGCATTATTACTGGTTGTTTGGAAAGTGAGAGGAACACTTTTCAAATCAAATTAGCATAATTTAGCAATTGGGGTTTTCATTTAGCATCAGTTTATCCACAGCGTGTGTAAAATATGCAATATTTTCTATAATGCATTAGTTTTAAATAAGTTAAAGTAGCCATTACAAATTTTTCAGGAAATGAAAACTTGTATTTTTATGTAGCCTGTGGCTCAGAGTGTCTTTTAAGACATTTTCTAACTGGAAGGCAAGACTTCTTCTTGCATGTTTCCTGTAGTGTTTTAGTGATTGTCCTGTCAATGGAACAGATGCTTATCATTTTCCAGCAGGAATTTTTTTCTTTTTTTTTTTTTGGTTGCAGCATACTGATTTGATTGGCCCAAAAGAGTCTGCAGGAAGTGTTAAGTCCACTGAAAATCTTCCAGGTCATAATTGGGCACACAAGGGGCCTGGCAAGCTTCTATGCTCTCTTGCTGGTTTCCTGCCATTTCCTCTGTCTCTATGTGATAGCTGCTCCCCTGGTTTACCCATCATGCCGGGTCCCTGTGATGCCCCTGCCTGCACTGTCATGGGGCTGTGCTGTTTTCTGAGCTGCTTGGCTCTGCATCTGTCTTATGAATTAACAGTGAGGTCACCTGGGTGCACAGCAAATCATTTCAGAGGTGTAGGGGACATGGCCTGCTAAACAGCTGTGAGAAGATGCAGGTACCTTGGTCAGGCAAAAATTAGCAGGGGAATGATGGGCAGAAAATCCTGATGGGAAGTCCAGAGTACCCATGGGAGCAAAGCAGCCCAGGAGGTGAGCAGAAGGAAAAGCAGGCTGGCTTTGGGGACTTGTGAAATACAGTCAGTGAGAGTCACTATTTCAGAAATTACATTATGGCAGCCATGTAAAATTACTGGAGTTACTGGGGTTGCAGCTCAGTTCAAGACTGATGAAAATTCATATTGACACTTCTTCACAAGACAGAAACAGCAGGTCAGAGTCACTCAACATAAATCTACACACAAAAGCTGAAAGGTTTAGATCTACAGCATGATTTGGAATCCAAGATAGGGAAGACCTTTAGCACATGTTTAAGTTCAGTTGGTTTTAAAGGGGCTTAAGGGGCTGTTTTGAAGTTGCTTTGAATATACCTTCTTTCCTGTTTTACATTTTACAATTTACATAAATGGAAGCTACACAAGGGACATCATAGACATGCTCATATAATGGTGAAGAAGCTTGAATATCCATCCACAGAAATGGTGCCGTTTCTTCCCCTTAAGGTCTTAAAAAGATTCATGACTGACAGTGCTCTGCTTTGGCCTGTGTTAAAAATAAATGGATCATGTTTCTGTAAAAATCAGCTGAGCCCAGTTATTACTCATCTAGCTTTAGGTGTTTGCCTATGCTATAATAACTGTTCTTAGTATATTACAGAAAAGAAGTTCTTGTATCTAAAAGAGACAGGTCTGGGTCTCCAACAGACAGATGATCTCTGCTCTTATATCACACACCAAAGGGAATAAAAAAAGAAGTGAGGACCTTCCTTGATGCATGGGCTGGGGCTGTTTAGAGGCAGACGTAGCTGTGGCTGCCTTCAGCTAACAAGGGAGCCTGCAATAAAGGGGACATAAGCTCTTTTGGTAAAATTGTAGCTTTTTGTCTCTGGCCTATACATAAAGGGTTCCCTTCTAAATAGAAGGCCTCCTACTGCTTGCTTTGGGACGGTGGAAGCTTCCACAGAGTGCAGTATTGCTTCCTGAAGTAAGCATAGTTTCTGATTAGTCTGGGAGATGACAAAGGAACACTTTGCCTTTAATGCTTAAATACCTGGTTGTATCACAGAGCTTAGAGTTTTGAAATGAGATAATATTACCATTCCCATTGTTTACACTAAATATCTCCATGAGCCATCTCTGTGCTTTTCCTTGCCAAAAATGATGGCCAAACAACAGACTTCCAGTATGACATAACAAATGTTAGAAAGGTAGGTCAGATCCTGCATCCTCTACTCAGGAAATAGCAGTAAAAGCAGCCACCTCCAACCCCACATGAATAGTTAGAAAAGGACAGAGGGGACTTAAATAGATGGGGAAAAGCTTGTAGTGCGATGCTCTTTTTAGATTTTTCATGTCCTTCCAAAGTCCTCTGAATCTAAGCATGACTGTCAAGTTGAGACACATGCTTTTTAATCTTGAGAAAGTCTGCATGCAACAGTTTGTCAGTCTTTTGTGATCCCAGTATTGCTCTTCCATGTGCTGTCAACCATTAGTCATTGCCAGAACACTTTAGTGTATTGTTTGCTTGAAAAGTATTTCAGTAACAGTGTCCTCTGTATTAGGCTGTGATATCTGCTGAGCTTTTGTTCACTTAGCCTTGATTTTTTACCTGCTATTGTTTCTGTTTTTCATTGGTGTCACTTGTCAAGCTGGACAAAGAAAACTAAAGTAAACCTCTGAAATTCGGGTTTGTAGTTTTGCTCATTCACCCACTCATACTTAACTCCAGCTTTTATGCTCTGTGTAATACTGTTGTACACAGCTTCCCTAAGGCTGGCATAATAAACTAGGTAAAGATTATATGAGTAAGGAAATCCTTACAAGTGACACAGAGCCACTTTATCAGGTCCAGTACCAAGTCTCTACTTTCGTTCTAGGACAGTGAAATATCACCCATTCCTGGCTGCTGTAATACCCCCTTAGGATATTCTGAGCTGTGCCAGAGATCAGTGTTACTTCTGCAATGGTAACAGCAATTATTCATTATTTCTTATAATACAGGAAATCAGGAGCACCCAACAAAGCTATTAAGCAGCAGGTTTAAAATGAACAAAAGGAAATATTTTTCACACAGCACATAATTACATCGTGGAGCTCATTGCCTCAAGATGCTGTGAAGCCAAAATTATAAATGGGTTAAAAAATGGGCTAGAAAAATTCATTATTAAACACAATGGCTGTGTGCAGTCTCTGGCTGAGGAAGAGATTGCTCAGGAAAGCCATTGATTGCTAGAAGCTAAAAGGGTATGCTGGGGAAAGATTCACTCTCTGTTTGCTCTATTCTTTGTACTTTTTTGTAAACACCTGCTACTAGTTCTGTTGTAGAAAAACTAATCGGTTGTATGGACCTCTGGTTTGACCCAGTGTGGCTGTTAACTCACATCAAAAGGAAAAAAATAAATCAATGCTCTTGTATATACACAGCAAACAGTGTGATGTGAAATAGTAATTCTTTTTTTTTTTTTTTTGCCATACTGGTAGTCAATTTTATAGAACTAACACCACTTCAGTTTATAAAGGACACAAACTGCTTCTTAAATCAGATAGCATCCTCAGTGTTTTCTAGTTTGTTTCTTTTACCAGCAGTTCTCCTGGTCCACTGCCTTACTGGTAGACTACAGGACTGCTGTGGACTGGGCTGCAGCTTGATAATGCTGTAAAGGGAAAGAGGAAAAATAAAAGATATTCAGTTGTAAAATACTTTCATATAAATGCGTGTAGTTGCTGTGCTAAAGCCTAATCCTTGAGCCTTTATTCTGAGCAGTTCTTTATTCTGCAAAGAGTCTCATTTCCATTAATTAGACCCTTTCAAGAGAGTTGTACTGATTAGAGTACATTGAGGTAGTGAAATTCCTAGTGTGGGCAGTAAACCACTTCTCATGTTTTGGAGAGCAAAAGGGGCACCATTATCTGAATTTTGAAGTTAAACAGGTTGAGCTTCCAAACCACACCAAAGCATATGCTTTGATTTTGCACTGGGAAACACATTTAAATATAAGAAAATTTGGTGTCTTGCTGCTTTCCTAGTAGTTTTCTACACATTTCGGTTTTGCAACTGACTTTCTAATTGTCTCTTCTTTTACAACATCAGCAGCTTGAATTTTGAGTTTTGATGGTTACATTGTGAATCAAGTCTATAAAAGCGACAGTAGCTGGAACATACAAAAGTGTTCGAATACAAGGAAAATCACATAAATTGTTCATGCTTTTTATATGTTTAATTGTAGATCTAGTGTGAGATTGACATATTTTCCCTCCATTTGTCAGTTTTTTCCACAGCATTTGTGTTTATTTTACTGGTATTTACTAAGCATATGTATCTCTGGCACACAAAGAAAGCTAGAAAAGCTGTGCTATGTGCAGGATTTATGGCTTCTTTGAAGTTTAACTGTTTTGTGGATTGCTTTTTATTTCTTGCTATTGAGACTGTGTGTTTCTTTACTTTTAGTGGCATTTTTATAAACACTTTATTCCTGCCATTAATTGATATTTGAACATTGCTTATGCAGAAGAACAGTCTAGTTGGGAAGCATGTCTTTCGTTTTGACATAACTAGGAGTATGTTTTCTTTTAGCTGAGGTATGCTACAGTGGAATTGTCTTAAATATCTTGTAGGGGATCAGGTTGCATGTTTTAAAAATAGTCCTTTTCCAAGGGCCAGGAAACTAATGAAGTTACTAAGTTTTGGTCTAACTGCACACTGACACAGAGGTCTGCTTGTGCTTGATCAGTATGAAGCACATACCTGCACATACCTGAGCATACCTGAAGCTCACTTCCTGCCAGAGTCCCTGGAAACCTGACTGACAAATCTGGAAGAGTAATAGTAAGATGATTTTTTTTGGTGTCATGAAATACTTGGATAGTGCTACCCATATGACTGTTTTAGTGTGGAGCAGCAGTGTTTTGGAGTGCTCAAGCTTAATAGTGCAATAATACTGAAAAAAATCCTAAAAAGATTGGTTTCCTCTCTGTTTTCATGAAGAAAAAGGGAAAAAAGTACTCTATAGAAAGTACTATATTGATTGTCACTAATGCACACCACATTTAAGCTGAAATTCATGTGCATAAAGCAGTGAAGTACTTCATTCACCATACAGTTTCTGCCCACACCTGGAAAAGTTTCAGCATGTTCTAATGAAAAGCAGAAAAATTGTCTTGATTTGCGCCAGAATTCAAGTTTGATCTGGTATCATATTAAGTGTTTGTATTTTAGGTGATATGACAAGTTTAGTTGCCAGCTATTATGACTACAGTGAAGTTACAATGAATGATAGCTTCCACATTCAAGTACCTAATACAAAAAAAACCCAAACCATACTCTTTTGAGGTATTGTCTCAGATATACTTTTAAATGTATTCTTATGGAACTAAGATTCAGGCTGACATAGAGCAAGGTAGGGAGCCAGAGTGAGACATGTAAGACCTTACCTCTCTCTTCAGCTGCAATGAGGTTGTAACCAGGTGGGGATGGATCTCTTGTCCCACGTAGCAAGGAACAATACAAAAGTAAACAGCATCAAGTTGGTGTCAGGGGAGGTTTAGATTGGATATTGATTATTCCACCTAATGTCAGGATTGGAACATTTCAGTGCCAGGTCACTCTTGTCCATTTAGCTTACTCTTCATCATTTTATTGTGGTCCATTTGCAGAATTTGGCTCATGGAGTTTATTAATAAATCTAATAAATAGGGGCTTTGCTGGGTTGCTATTTTAAACAACTAGTAATTGCCTTAATGAGAAACAGATGCCTGGAATCTTTGTATTGTCTTCTAAGGGAAATATTTATATAGAGACTCAAATTTTTTAAAGTTTTGTTTTATAGAGGGATGCAGAAAATAAAGGCATCTGCTGCTATTCAACAGAGCTGTTATAATGTTGGCTTGCCTCAATGAATCTAGCTTGAGTGCAGTGTTCTAATGAAAGGAAATGTAGAATAAAAATTTAGAGCTGCAATGTATATAAATCTTGAAATGTCCACGGATAGCTAATAAATTGCTGTGTTTTGTTCAGTTTATGCAAAAGATAAAATCAAGAAGCAGATTGCAGAAGCCAAAATTACACATCAAGTCATTAAACCTCAATCTTCATTACTGAAGAATTGTTTTGATACTCAGCAAGATCAGAATCTGAACAAAAGAGTAGCTAGGTGACATGTTCAGAAGAGTCCTGCACACCAGGAAAAAATCCACAGAATAATGTCATAGGTATGATCTAAGTGCCAAACTATGATTGCTCCTTTTCTGTTCCTAAGGCTCTGAATATAAACAATATTTTGCACTGATTTTCTCTTTGTGACTAACCCTTTATTTCTTTGTTAAGTTTCATGTCTCATAATCCGTTTGTGTTAACATAGACTTGGTAACTTTTCAGGTAAGCTCTCTTTACTTCATGTCCTCACCACATTGTCCTTTAGAAAAAAAGACTGTTCTGTCAAACAATGCTACTTTTCTTCCCTTTTTTTTCTTCTTCTTCTTTTTTTTTTTTTTTTTTTACTGGAGTCTGTTTGCTGTGAGTATTACATTTGGGTTGTTAATTTACTAAACTGTGTTATTTGTACATAGTAATTTTAAAACACCACCAAACTAGAGGAGAAGAGACATTCTTGTTGCACATCTGCTCAATAAGTAACTCGTGACACTCAAATTCCCATCTCCATCATTATTGCTGGAGATAGATGTTTTCTGTTAGTTAGTTCAGTACTTATTTCACTTGCAGAGTGTATTCTCTGAATGTAGCTGTGTCAGTGATAAATATTAAGAGCTATTTGCACTGGGACATTCAAAGATCCCCATTGTATTGCACAAGGTCAATACAAGTTCTTTCAAAGCTCTTTGAAAGTTTCTCTCTTGGAATATAATAGGTGGTCACATAAAAAGAGAACTGGACAATCAAAATGTCCATCAATAAGCTCCTGTAAATACAAGCTATAGTGGAATTGTCACATATGCATTTTATTTTTCTACTGAGAAAATATTAGTATCACACATCAGATGTTAGATGAAGGATGCAGAACTGCTCTTCAAATAAGAGCATTTAGGGACAGCAAGCCCTTTTGTCCCTCCCTTATTGTTAATTTCCACAGAGTACTTCCACTACACATTATCCATTAGCTGAGCCTGGGTCATTTGAGTAGCCTTGATTCAGTGCATTATATATTTGAATGAACTGTCTGGTTTTAAGCCTGGCTGATGAATTTCTGCAGGGTTCCCTCTCTTAGAATGAGGAAGTGCTGTCTATACATTTCAAGCATCAAAATAAGGCACTTCAGGTTGGTGAGCTGCAGCTCTTCATTAGTGTGCCTAAGCAGACACTGTTTGTTCTAATGAGTAGTCTTGGGGCTGTATTGAAGGTCTGCTATCTGTCAGTGTACAGTGAGCAAACTAAAAATAATTAGGTTAACAATTGACAGCAACACTTGTCATCATTGTCAATCCCATTACTACCTCTACTATTTCTATTCTGATTATCTTTATGTGCTTTTAAATACTCTGTATTATTCTTTGAGTAGTTTCTCAGACAGATGGGAAATCGTCTAGGACCAACACCATTTTTTTGAATGTTTTATCCACCTTTCCAGTAAGTGTGCAGTTGTCCAAAGGGAGATGATTGACAGGAAGCAATTACAGAGTGAGAGCCTGCAGAGGGATGTCTGGGAAAAGGGAACATAACTTTAAAACCCAGAGCCAGGATTTCTGAGCAGTGAAGTAGCAGGGCCTCCCATTGCTGTGGAAGTTCTCAGTGGCTCTACTGTGGCCCATTACTGCTCTCCCCAAAGCAGAAAGTGTACCAAATGATCAGCTCAGGGACTGGATGCCAGCCAGCAAAAGTGATAAATAGACATGTAGCTTTTAGATAGGACATCTTTTTTCTTTAGAACAAGGAAAGTGCTGGCCTAAAAGTCAAGCCCAGAGGAGTAACTGATTGACTTTATATGTGCTAGCAAACAGTGTATTTGCAAACAAGCAAAGCAGACATTGAGGCACCAAAGTTTCCTGTGAAGATCAAAAAATGTAATGAGCCAGCACAGTGTTTTGAAAGGGCACTGCAAGTAGACCTTTATCTGTTTTAGCATACCCTACTGCTCTCACTTCCCTTGAAAAGTTCTATCTTATCTATGGGGAAAAAAACAGTGCAAAATATTTGTGTTCCATCTGTGCACACTAGTGTTTTCTGGCTTTTATCTTGTAGTTAAATGTGATGTCAGTGTTGCCTTGTAGCAGAATTAAAATCTTCTTATGTGAGCTTTGTTTCTCTCTTATCTTCTATTCAAACTATATTAACTAGAGCAGCCGAGATACACTCATGGAAACCCTTGAGGCCCACTTAGTGAGCCAAATCTGAGGGGTGCTTTATCACTTCTGAAAGGTTAGATCAGCTGTGTGTACATTACAACTTGGATGAAGATAGGGGAGGGGTTTATTCACTTTTCAAATTCAACATCAGTTTGCTTTTGTTTCCTTTTTCCACATGCTGTTTTCTATTCCTTCAGGGAATTTTATTACATTGAAGGTTTTTCCAAATTGTGTGGTTCTAAATCACAAACAGCTTGTTTTTACAGGGGATTTGAAGATCTTATCAGTTTTTCTCTGCCTGAGTTAGCTGATAATTTAAAGTCAGGCAGTTCTTGTGAATTCTGAGCTCAATTACAATGATCTGTGCTGATAAAATCAGACAAAAACACTACTGGATTACCTAGAAATGTGTTGGAAGTCACCTTTCCTATCAGTGCATGTGTCCACAAGTTTAATGTTGATCACCTTTCATAGGAAATAATCTTCAGTAAGCAGAAGGGCACAGGTACTAAATAGTCTCTTTTCAAATAATATAATTACTCGAAGAACAATGTCACAGGCATACAGGGTCAGTCAAGTCATGGAAAAATATTTTCCCATGGAAAGTATTTCCCACTTCAGAAAAGTTTCTTGGAATCCTTAAGCCTTGTTTTGTTCATTACATAGCACATCTAAGCAATAAATGAAATACCTCTCATCAATCACTATGTAAAACACAATTGAACAGAAAATTTTAATGACTGAAACACAAAACTTAGCTCACCACTTCAGTCAAATGTAGACTTTTTCTTCTGGTGCCTGGAATTTTTTTTGTATTTTCTTCTCCTCTCCTCTCTGTCTCACTCTGAATTTTTCATTTTAATTTTTTTTTCTTTTCTTCCATTTGTTTTATCTTTTTGTTATATTTTAAACTAATTGCAAACCCTTCTCTTTACTGCAGGAAGAAAAAATCTGCAGTCCTTGCCTTCTTTTTTCACAGCACATTGTATCTTTATGCTCTACTTTAATAATATTTCATTAGCTCTTTGAAACCATTCCCTGGGGCAAGTTTTATTATTTGTAAAGTAAATCAAATATCAAAGTGCTAATCTTTAGGAGGAAAAATGGGCTAGACTCAGAAAAAATATTTACATCTTTTATTAGCTTTTTGAATTAAAATTTAAAGTGCACAAAAAGATTCCAAATAATTTTCTCAAAGCTCTCAGGTACATTAAACCGGTTTTTAGAAACCATCTGCCTACTAACATTCTGAGTACATTAAAAAAAATCTAGGAGTGATGTACATCTGAGTTCTGAATAGCATTGTGAAAGGAATGTTTTGCTTGGCAGAAAGGGACTTGAAAAATAGTTTCCTGAATAAATTGGAAATTAAAAACAAGAGGTGAAAAATCTGGTTATAATGGTACCTTGGAGACCTACATTAGCTCAAATTTAATGCCTCTGCTTTCAAACAACATTTTAAGACACCTCTTTGTTTTGGCCTCATTCAAACCGTGTCATAGTAACCACAATATTTTCTTTCTTTCCAAGTCCTTTGAGGTATTTACATGTTAGCCTTAGTGTAAAGAAGTCAATTTAGGATTTACCTTACCTACACATTCAGTGGACTGTAGGTGACCTGGAGCCCTGCCCCTTTTGTGTAAATCATAGAATCCCAGAATGGTTTATGTCGGAAGGAACATAAAAGATCATCTCATTCCTCCCCTCCTGCCATGAACAGAGACATCTCTCCCTTGTTGCTCGGAGCCCCATCCACCCTGGCCATCTCTTCAAGGGATGGGGCATCCACAACTTCTCTGCTCCGGTGCCTCACCATCTTTGTAGTGAAGAAATACCTGTGTCCTGCTGGGTGGGATTTCTCATTAAGAAATAAATGACTCTGCACCATTCTTTGCTCATGTGTGTACAACAAATGTGTAATTACATCCTTTGGAACAGCATAGGGGGGAAGCAAGGAGATGACACAGTTCATGAATAATGATGCAAGAGGATAGATTATGACTTTGTTGTGGTCAAAGTCTTTCTCTGGTTTCCTATCAAAGCATAGAACTAGCTGGTATTCAGAGTAACCTGTGTTCATTTACTTTATGTTTACGGACATTACAGTCATGAGTCTTGCTCAAGTTCACACTCCTAATTACATACTGTGTAAAGAAAAAAAAAAAGGTGGGGAGGAATGGGAGAATGGGAAGAAAACCCCATATGCGGTACATGAAAAGTATTCATTAAATCCTCCAAAAGTAGGAAATTCATTTTCATAAGAGGAAGTAAGTACTGCTTGAGACCAACTTTATTTTCCTTTACACACAAGTAAAAAATAATATATCCTGCACTTTAGTTACAGTACAAGTGTACATATTGTACCCAGAGGGCCCTTTCTATAAAAAAGGATCATGAAATCCTATCAGCATACTATATTTTTCTGCTGGAGATAAATCAGGAAGATTAATGAGGTTAAGTTATTGCTGTCTAGTATGCCAGGGAATAAGTTTCTAAATTAGAATTTTAATTGTATGCTTTATTGCAGTCCTCTTACTAATTCACCATATTTCTAAAATCTTTCCTTATACAGTAGTCTTAAAGAATTTTAAAGGAATAAAAGTAATGGAGTTTTTAAAACTAAAGTAGGTAAAATGGAAATGGTTCTGAAAGCCTATCAAAACCAGGTAATCTGTCAAATCTTCAGACTGCTCTACAGAATCTATAAAGATTTCTATTCCTGCTGTTGAATGTTACAGGTGAGTTTCAGGTATTATCTTCAGTGTTAGATAGCAAGAAAATGAGTTACATTAACAGATCTTATAAATTAGTTGGGTTACAAATATATGCAAAGTAATTCTTCATTAGTTATTACAGAAGTACTCTATGACACTCTGTTTTTGCAGTCTTTTCATGATTTAAGACCAAATGACAATTGGTTATTGGGGACTAAATGTACTAAGCTACCAAAATATTTCAATCACCAATATGTGCAGTTTTACAAATCACACAGCTTCCATTCCACATGTGAGAACACATTCCAGGAGAGAATTCAGGTGGGTCTGTGTGGTGGTTCCAGCCATGCCACCTGTTCTCCTACAGTCTCTCAGATCACCTCATCCCCTGGGTTCTTTGCCCAAACAACTCTAGACACTGTCAAATATAGGACTAGGTAAAAAAACAAAAACTTATTCTTGATTATCTTGTTCAAATGCTCTTAGCACCTAAAAGCCAGCCTTCAGAACAGCTGGTACTCACAACCTGCTATTCCTGTAGGTGTGCCACACCTTCACCATTTTCACAGTGACTGACAAGTCACTTTCACTTAAGTTACTTCTCTGGTCTAGTGAGCTACTCTCTTGTCCTAGAGTGGTAACTAAATTTCATGTCTATTTCCCAATGCTGTTGTCAACTAGAGCTAACTCATGATATTTGGTGCAAGTATCTAGGTCATTCATAGCACAATACTGAAGCAGTTTATCATTTTAGTATGTTTTCTTTATGCTGCTGTAGGTTGACTAGACTGCCCAGTTGTCCAGGGAGTAGCAAAGCCTATGCATTTAAAAATACAAACATATTAGAAAATGCACTGACTGAAAGCACTGCCTCTGAAAAGTGAGCACACCAATGCAATCACAGAGTTAGTACCAGATTTTGTCTTACCTGTGTGGTTTTAGTCCTTGTTTTGAAATCCAAGTGTTAAGGCATGCTGCAGTAGGTCAGTGGAGGAGGTAATAGTTCCCCTTCCATTTCAACATTTAATGTAGGCAATTAGTATGATGTTTAGTGTCTCAAAAGACTAGAAGGACTTTTGCTTTCCTACTCTTCTCATGTGTAATGCAGACAAACCTAAATTCACCTGAGAAAGAAAAGACTGTTTCCTACCTCTGGCTATGCAAACCCTTGAGTGGGTGTTTCTGGGTTTTTGTACATCAGTTCAAGGAGGAACAACCACATAAAGGAGCATTGGGAACAATATCAGAGAGGAGCTGTATGTCAGACTATAAACTCTGTATCTGCTTTAAAACTGATCTGCATCTTACCTCTCACTCCTAGAAAACCTTATGTAAGCTATCAGCCTAATTTTACCAGAGAAATCTGAACACAGCAAGGCAATTTTAACAATAACCTCAATATGTTCTATTTGCTACAGTCTTTATTGGGTTTTGGGGTTTTTTTTTTTTTCTGTGTTCAGACTTAGGCTACAGTAACACACCAGTAAGTGCTTTATAGCTTCTGAAGGCAGTTTACATTGATGAGATAGATTTTCACATTGGCTCTTGCCACAGACACTTTTCAAGGACAGGCACAGTGAAATGTTTTTTTAAATTCCATTATTTGAAAACTGGACATAATTCTCAGTGATTGAAGCTGACAGAGAAGGAAAAGCTGATGGTGAATATATTCTCTAGTGGCAGGCTGTCATCCACAGATGCTCTCTCAGTGACCAAAGCAATGACTGAAGTAGGAAGAGCTGCTTGCAAACTGGGGGTTGCCATCACTGAAATCATTTGCCACAGCTCCCAAACACTTGGGGAGATCTATTACTTACAGGTGATGCATTTTCAATGATGAAAGCTTCCCTCAAAGTGACTAGCAGATTTCTTTTAACATGACTTTCAGGGATCCTGTTTAATTCCTTAATAGTCTAAGTACTGATTTATCAACAAATGGAACTTGATTATTTCAATTTTCTGTTTAAAAAAACCAAAACAGTTAATGTTGTTGTCACAAGAACATCCTAATATTCCAGATATTTAGCAAATTCTGAATACTGAAAATCCAATGAACTGACAGATTTACGGCACTCACAAATCTTGCAGTGTTCATTAAACGAGCCTGAAGATCCTTCCTCCAAACATTTGTGGACTTGCTTAAATGTGAATTTAGTAGGGTTTGTAAATACAAAGAGTCTAATGTGACCCTGAGATCTTTACTCAGATTTTAATGGATGCATTTTTTCCCATCTGTAACCTCCACATATAAAATGGACACAGCATTAGTGTTAAACTAGTAATGAATCTTCACTATCAAATTCAGGGCAGTTTAGGCATCTAATTTAGGTGCAACTCAAAGGGCTATTGTAGAAATATAAGTTTCTTCTCTAGCTAATTGAGTTTAGACAAGGACCTCCATTAGGATCACTTTAGTTGTCTGGTCTGGCTTAAAGTAGACAGTGTGCATAACTCTCTGCATGTAACTTAAAAACAAATCCAGAGGTATTTATAACTGGATACATCAAATTACCAATGTTGTTAAAAGACATCATAATCTGCTTATTTAGAAATGGCAATGGGAAATGAAAGCTACCAGTGAAGAAACTCAAGAGTCAGTAGAGAAAATCAGATACCATAAAGGTTGATACATTTAAAAACAAATTCACAGGTCAAACTTAAGATTGTTACACAGTGCAGTAGCGTGTCTTTGTACCTAAAAATAATATTCTTGCTTATTAAGTAGGCAGAGAGAGATTTATGATATCCTTTACTTCTCATTTCTTTACATAAGAGTTTGCATTTTGTAAATGACATTGTAAGAGACTACACTGTTGTCACCTAGCAACTACAAAGTGTTTTTTGGAAAAATTGCTGCTTGGTTTTTGACTAATAATAAAAATAGTAATTCCACACTTTGCATTTGTAGACCTTAAAGCACGTAGAAATAGGTATTTTTTTTAAGTATCCTTATCTGGAAACATGAAATCTGGGATAGAAAGTGTGTTGGCAAAGATGACAATCAACAGAGATACAGATTTTATTCTGAAGATCTCACCCTGTTCTCCACATTCCAGCCTCTTCAAACTGTACTTTTATATAGGTCCTTTCCAATTTTTTTTTTTTTGCCTTATGAATTTTAAATTAGGAAAGGGAATAATCTAAAATATCTGTATTTGCAATGATTATCTCCCCTTCTCATTTGAGATATTGCAGTTATTTTCTAGTCTAAGGGTCACAGTGATTTAGCCCTTGGCAAATATTTAATTTTTAATGGTAACCACTACAGTATTGAGTGAAAGCACATGAAAGTAGTACATTCATCCTAAGATGATCCTGCTCTTGCATCACTGACCAGTTTTCATGTTGCAAATAAAGCAGTTCTCTGTAATTAATTTTTCTTCAGAAAGTGTTTTTATCCTAATTGTAATATTTTCTACTAACAGAATGGCAGCTGACATGCATACTGAAATGTCTGCTGTAACAACAGCTGGCTTGAAGAGTATTTCATTTTTCAAGAAGATCACGGAGGCTGGGTAGCCAGGCTTCTGTGTGATTTCAAGCTGAAGAAATACTTATTTTAAATTGTTTGAGAAATGTCCTATACTCATTTTCAGTTCTCCATTGCCCTTGCCAAGCATTTGGTGGAGTGAAGCTGTTTGGGGGCCATATTTCTTCCTAAAAGTCCACAGTTTTAAGAAACTTGTAAGGATGAATTAGAATGAATAGCCACAAAGATAATGTGTGGGCTGCTGTGCAGCAGCATCCCTGGAGAGTGATATGTCAGAAAAGAGATTTAAAAAATTTCTGTAATGAAACGTGTATTTCTCACAAGTAAGGAAAGATCTTGACAGATCATCTGTTATGAAATATCTGCTCTGTTCTTTGCTTGTGGGACAAATGAGATTTCTCCTTACAATACATTGTGGATTATCATTCTGTTGCAGTTTGTGTAATGGCAGCACACGGGGAATTTAGGAAATGACACTCCAGCTGTCTTTTACAATAACTGGGTTTTTTATGCTTTTGCACTGTAATACCTCTTCCTTCAATTATCTTCGCTATACTCTTCTCACTGTAATACCAGTATGTATCCCAAAATGAATTAAAAAGAAAAATGGATATACATAAATTATGTCTTCTTTTCCCCATGTGATATGTTTTATTTCATTCACTAATTTATTGATAAAAACTCAAAAATAAATATCTGGAGTTCCTTTTCTGTAATACATTTTTAATAAAGAAAGTGAAGTCAGTAAGCACTTGCTGGAAATGTAAATCTGTTTCCTGGTCTTTGCTGTTGTGTGAGGTTTGACATACATATGTTCTAAGGAACAGAATTATCTTTGTTGCAGATAAATTTTTAGAAGATGATTTATCTGTAAGGCTCATTAAAGTTATCATTGTTTTCAGAAGTGCCAAACACTTGGGAGAAGTAGAACTTGTACATTGTATCTGAGACACAGACGAGTTTCCAAAAGCAGTACACTGCCCGGTGCATTTCTTCCTTGAATTCAGCACCATCTAAATCTTTCCCAGTTGCCTCCAGAGATTTACTATTCAATTGGTTTAAAGCAATTTTGTAAAAGTTCATTAGTGGGACAGAGCGAAGCAAGATGTCTCTTGGAGAATATTTGGGTCTTCCATATTTCAAGGTGTAGGCTCAGAAGCTGTGTCAGCAGGACTCTTTCTTTGTAACAGCACATGTGATGCTTACTGAATTAAACTCAAAACCATTTGCTGGGTAGTGTCTTAAGGATCAATTCTGTGCATTAGTCTGTTGGAGAAGGACTGTAAAAAAACTGGAATTTTCAAATTTTAGGTCAGATGAATTGTTGGTTTGTTGTGTCTTTAGAGCTTTGCTGCTGACCATTTCCATTTCTACTTTGCCTTCAACTGTGTTTAATTGTTCATCACCCAGCTTTGTCTGAGTCTGAACTTTGCAAGAAATTGAGTCATAGATCTTTGCCCACAGAGAGTCATTCCTTATGCAGTTTGGTCAAATTACTAGAAAAGTAATTTCCATCCAGCCTGAGTGGGGAGTGCTCTAGAGTGGGAGGGCCTGCTTGCTTTAGATGCTGTTGGCAAATCTATAATCAGATAACGATTGACGCCTTTTTGGCAAAAAGCCCCAAATCTGTAAATCATCTTAAGATTCACAGGGTTACACTTCTCTATCCTGGTAGCAATCAGTGTTTCTCAGAGCTGTACCCAATGATAGTATGTTATGAGTAAGGAGAAATTTATTTGTATTAGTGGGTTTTAATAATTTCAGTTTCCAAACCGTTAAAAATTTTCAAAGAAAGTGCGAAAAGATGAAGGAAAAACAAATTGAAGCCACTGACAAGGCTTACGGTTTTCTTCAGTTATTATTTATAAACATTTTAGAAGTAGCCCATGTATTCCCAGGAATTTCTAGATCATAAATTGGAAACCAGCACTCTAGGAAACTTGTGAAAAGAATAGCCATTTTAGACTCTGAATGCCCTTGTGTTCTATTGACTTCAGCAAGAGATCAAGGGTTTGGTTTGACTTTTATGCTCTTTGTTATTGGAAATCATTGGGATTCTAAAAATACCTTTTTTTAAATTTGACGGCAAAAGACAGTGATGGTAGATGGTTTTATGGGCATTATCTGTTTTAAACCACTCAGAATGTCTTGAGATCTTGAAAGAGATACAAACTTCACTGTGTTTTCTCTATTTAGTCTTCAGTATGGTACAAAAGATTTAATCTACTGGTCATTCTAGTAAAAAGATGAAGACATGAATTAGTGCTGGTCACAATAATTATATAATTCCAGTAGTTTGCTTGGCAACAAAGTATTTTTTAACACAAGATTAATATTTCAATACAAAATTTTAAAATGTATCTGCATCATATGACTCATGGATACAGTGCATAAATTAGAAGATTGTGCAACTGCTCTTTTACACCACAGAAAGCACAGGACATATAGGGCATAATGACTTGCTTGCTGCCCTTTTGGCAGCTTCTGTGTTTTATTAATGTAAAAATAAACTTTTAGCACCTTCAACTTTCTTGTTTACATGAGATTTATAAGCTAAATGACAGCAGTTTGGTGGATATGAGATATATCTTTCAAAAAATGACATTGATTTTATTCTCTGAGAAAATAATCATCGTGGTGGTGTTGTAAATTGTCTTTAAGAGAAAAAAAAAGACACGTGCTAGTTGAATCCATGGTTTTTTAAATGCCTGTATATGTTTTGATCCATGAGGTCATCTGCCAGCAAGTAAATGAAACTTGGGATATGTCAAAAATAAAACATATCAGTACAGTCTGTAATTTCTATACTCAAATACTGGAGCAGCTCCAACACTGATGATGAAGCTCCTTCAGCTTCACGTGTGTGTATGAGAACTGTACAGGGAATCTGGATAGCTCAAGTGAAGGACTCTCAGTGTTGCAAGAAAGCAGATTTGGAAAGGTTTAATAGCACTTCACTTGCAAATAATTCTTCTTGCTGTTATACAGATAATCTCATGTCAAATTTTAAGTAACATCTGGAGCTATGCATAAATACCATTTAAACAGGAAACTCGTATTTTTGCTCAATAAATGAATCATTTAAATGCCACTTCAACACCAACACCCACAAGTACTGTTTGCCTTTGTCTTTTATTTAGCCATAAGGTAACTGTTTCTGCATGCTTTTCTTAATGTCACTTTCTTTCCTTTTTTTAGAGTTTCTTTGAAGGACAGTCTGCACCATGGGATTCAGCTAAGAAAGATGAGAACAGAATGAAAAATAGATATGGGAATATCATTGCATGTGAGTGTTGGCAGCGTAATTGTGCACTTTGTAAACTTCCCTTCAGATCTGGATACAAATGACCACCAACCTTGTGCTTACATCAGGCTTATATTCCTTTTCCCTAATTAAGAAAATAAAAATGAGAGAAAATGTTTCTTTTTTTTATTTCTTGAGAAAACTGTCAGGTTTAATGCATTATCTCAACTGCCTGTCTACCTTCCATCCTGTGATCAGCATTTGGCTAGTGGAGAACAACACCTTTAACCAGTACTCAGCTTTAACAGGTCCCAAACTGCTCCTGCCAGCTTAGCACAAGACTTACCCACATCAGTACCTAAAATACACATCAGGTATTTTAGGAGCTGATAGTACTAGTGCTTAAGTGTTCCACAGTAACAGAGACAGCTATCCTGGCTTAGGCTAGACAGATTTCAAGGAAAAAAAGGTAACCTTTTTGTTTTACTTTAAAATTCCAGGCTTAAAAAGGATTAGACACAGTAGTAATCAAATAACTTGAGGAGATGATAACATGCTTTGGTGACCCCTCACAAGACTTATGAACCCATAAATCTTGGATTATGAGAATTCCAAAGCATTGTGACTAGAGATATTGCACATGAACATGGAGGCAGGAAATATATCAAGTTCAGTAAAATTATATTATTTAAACACTGCTCTTGTTGCACTTAAAGGTAGGTTCTCAGTGTGTATGTAGGAGATGATCTTTTCCCTGTTTTTTTTACTTTAAAATCTAAATTAAAGATGTGGAGTGTATGTGTTTTTAACAGCCAGCCAGATAACCATGAGCAGGTATAAGCCGAGAAATAAGCAGCTGTCACCTTGTTTTGTAAGCATGAAGATGAAGAGTGGTGTTTAAGGAGGGATCTTTCTATGATACTGCTGAGTTCAGAAATCATACAGAACCCAGCAGAGGAGACTAAGCCATGCTGATTGTCTCAACATTTGGAGGACCTGTGGAAGGAGTATGTAGGGCATATTTGCACTAACTTCAGCACCTGTCTTAGGTGTTTGTCCAGGCACATACCTGCCTGGGTTTCCTCATCAGTGAACCACATGGACTAGACAGAGAGAAGGACAGATCTTCTAGAGAGAGGGTTCTGAAATAGAGCCCATTTGTATACTTCTGAATCTCCACCTCTGGAGGTCCTCTCTGCAGTGCATGTGTAACAAGTCTGGAGAGAACAGCTCCCAGCTTAGTGACCTACAGTAAGTGATGTGAATGGGGCCCAGCTGGGCTGAGACTATCTGCAGAGAGAAGACAGCTCTGTAGCTTGCTGCAGAATGAGAACCCACAGGAAATGCAGATGGAGGCAAAGGCAAATTAAGCAAGAGATGATCTGCCACATGGTTTTGAGTGGATGTGATAGTATTGCTGTGTATTTTGGATGTACACTGTGCTATATACTGAAAAAGGAAATAAAGTCTTCCAGAGAAATGTGATTCTCATGATGGGCTGATGCATATGCAAAAGCAGATAAGCTAGAAACGGTTTTGCTTGTTTCCCTCCAAGCAATATTTAATGTATACAATTGTTATTTTGTGAGGATGTAGCAATACATTATATGAATAACAGCTAATCAGTTGAGAAAAAATATCAAAGTCAAAAATAAGAAATACAAGCAGTTTAACGCTTATCCTTGCTTTATGAATTTTTTTTCCAATCCAAGCCTGTTACAATAGATCTTCTCTTGTAGTCAGGTTTAGTGTGTCACTCCCCTCTTTTAATGTTATGTTGGACATTGTCTTAAACTTTGACACCCTTTGGTTGAAGAAAGTTAGAAAACTGCTAGTGCTTTATGTCTGAGGTAATCAAGTGATGAATAGCCAGGGGAGAACACATAAAAGATATTAGATACACAAATCAATGACAATTACAAGTGATACTGAAGGCTTTCTAAGAGGCAAAATATAACTTGGGACATTTAGATCTCAATTTACTTGAAATGTCCTCAGTATTTAGCAGAGGGAGACAGTTGGATGGAGTTTTTATCAATAACACTTCCTGTTTATGTGGCTGTGAAAACAAAGACAACTCAAGTTATAATTAAGATCTACTAGAATTAAAGGCAGTATCTTAAAAGCTGAAACTGCCCACAGTTTATCATTCAATTTGTTATTTGTTGTTGTTAAATATGTGTATGCAAATGGGGTAGTTAACTTTTTAATTATTTTATGTGTTTTTCTCCTGGATAAATAATTGCATTTCTCAGAGTCTGAGGGTACAGTTTGAATGGTGTACTTTTGAAAATTTGTCCCAGATAATTGTAAAAAGTATATGCTTCAGCTTAAAAGCATTTTAATAAATTGCTCTTTTATGCTATGTTCAAACACTTAAAAATACGGTGGTTTAGATGCCACTAACTATGGGTACATGATTCTGATGAAATGTATATTTTTTTCTGCATAGCATATTTTTTTCTATCCATTTACCCTTTTGTTTTAATTTTTCCCAAGATACTACTGTTATATTATTGCTTGTAGTCATTATTGTTCTCGGAGGGAGCTAAAACAATAGCAACAAGCATCCAGCGTTGCAGGAGATTGTCAAAATTTTAATATGCTTTATGTTACCCAAGTGATGTGCATTTAGTTGGCTACAAGTGTGCCCTGTCCACTTTATGACAATGGCTACAAAAAGTCGAATCATGATCACAGTCCAGCCACCCACAGAAAACATGTTCTTTCTTTACTGAACAAAAAAACCTTCATGTTTTCTCATTACAAACTATACCTGGCATGAACCTGATAAATGAATCTTTCATCACCTAAGAAAAATTATGTTTCTGCCATAACTGTGTGGGGTTAGGCATGGATTTTGGTAAAATTTATTCATTTTTTCTTCAGGAGAGATCTTGAGGGAATGGGAGGGGTTCTGTATTTATTTTTACCTAACTCAATATTGACTAAATGAGAAGAGAGTATTGATCACAGGTTTTAAAAGCAGATAAAGATTTTAGGTAAGGCATTTATAAATGGTTTGATTTGCAGAGAATTGGGAGTCCACGTCCAAGAAAGGGTCATTGGCTGGGCATGCTAATCAACCAGGTGCTCAAGGGTCTTGTTAGAGATCACAGTCTGCAGGCTGGCATACGCATGTTGTAGGTAACATGAGGCAAGAGAGAATAAAATGCTTATATTTGTTTTCTATTACCATATTCCACAAAGACAAATTTATCCTAAGATACATAATTTTAAAAGCTTAAGTGATCAGTGGAAAGTTAAATTAGATCTCCTAATGGAAGGATATCAAAATAACAATGAGATGGAAAAGAGAGTATTTAAAAGCTGCATAAATTGTCAAGAGCAGCTGAAGTATAAAGGAAAAAAATACCTTAAAAATATAGACAGTTAATCTAGAGACTATTTAAGAACCAGCACACGCGTTGAAGAATATGGCTTGTGTACCTCTCAGTTTTAAATCTGCTTGACAGAAGCACAGCCCAGACACAGTAACATTTCTTTGTGTTGACATAAGGATTTTCTTCAATTTAACAAGTGTTGCCATGCAGTAAGGAGTTAACTTGAGTTCTCAAAGCAATAAAAAAAGGGAGTCACTCCAGTTCCACTGCAAATAAATGGGTATTGGACAGTCCATTACCTCTAGAATTCCCAGAAACCTAGCTGAGAATGCAGTGCTAAAATAATTCATATGAGAAGAAAAATGGGGAAGAGATGATATGAAGACGTAGGTATAAAATAACTTCTTTATTTTGCTTAATCAAAGCAAGAGTTATTCCAGGAAAAGTAATAAAATACTGTAAATGTAAAGAAAAGAAACTGCATATTATTCAATTGTATAAATCAGTCAAATAACAGGAAGTTACATTTTAAAGATGTTTCTTAGAGGGCAATCTAAGCTTGTTTTGTCCAATATGGAGCTCATTTCTAGGCAAGTGATCAGATAGGGGTTTCAGTTACCTAAATACAGACTTGTGATGCCATTTCAGGTGGCCTGGGACATCTGTGCAAGACCAACGAATGCAGCGCAGTAAATATGAGAGACATGTTATTCCAGAGTGGCAGCTGAAAGCTAGGCAGTATATCCTGGTGGCTGTATAAAGTGTCGTGAGATGTTTTGTGCTTAGACAACTGAACCTTGCCCTCTGTAATTCAAGAAATGCAAAAGTGTAGATTTTTACTAGCCTGAGCTGTCCTGGTGAGAATGCCTGTAAGGCAACAAAATCATGAAAATATAGATGAAGATACACCATGAGTCCAAGCAAGCTTGACTTCTGAGTCTGCTGAATTGAGCAGAAGTTGGATCAGGTCCCAAAACTGTAAAAGCAGCAGGCATGGCTGGAGCTTAGAAAGTTTCTTAGTATCTTTCTTAAGTAAGATGGATTTTTAGGATTAAGGTCCTGTGAGCCAAACCGCTGTTCTGAAGAAACTGATAAATAGCTTAATTAAGCATAGAATAGCAAAACACTTGGATAAGCATAGCTTGGTAGAGTCAGACAAGCAGGGGTTATGTGATGGGAAGTCACAGCTCCATAAGTTTTTATTCTTGGAAAAGTGAATAAAAAGGCTGAAAGGCTGACCTGATTAACATAACTGATTCAAATATTTCAGCATGTTTGGAAACCTCATTCTTAAAGACTGTTGAATGAAATAATTCCAAGAAAATAGCAATGTGAGACCTGTGTGGAACCTGGAGATGGAATTTTAATTCCTTCTGATTTACTATGTTTGGGGTTGTAGCGCGCCCTTTCTCTCTCCCAAGGGAATCCCAGGGAAATAAATGAGGCTCTGAGATCTCTGTTTCCTAAGACTTGGAGCATAAGAGGAAGGGGTGAAAAATTCACCTCGACCACTTTCTCTCTTGACTTGCAATTCTAAAACTATGCTCTTTTAAGAAGCACTTGCCCTGGTCTTCCCTCACCATAATGTGGGCCGAAATTATGCTACTTACAATGAAGTTGGGTTTTTAAGCCACTTAGGTTATTTCATTTATTTGCTGCCTTTTAGGAATTTTAAAGCTTCAGAACTAGCTGTTCAGAACACGGGTGGCAGGTTTGGGTGTTTTAATGATTATTTACATTTACAGCAAAATAACGACCCTCATGAAGGTCTAACATCAGCTGCAAGTAATATTAGCTCAGCAGGCAGGCAGCAAAACAATAATACACAGGTAATCTAATTAGCAAGAGTACCTCATAAACAAGGCAGCAATAGAGTGGCTGCTTACCATCTCTGCATCCTTGAGATCCTACCCTCAAATTGTGTTTTAAGAGGAGCTTACAAAGTCTCCGAGAAGAAGGAGCCCTGCCAGCCTACAGATACTCTTGTGCAGAGTGGAAACTAGCCTCTAGCAATTCCTATATCATAGAGAAGAAGAGGCAGCTGTTATGAGATGAATTCATGCTACGATGTTTCGGATTGGAATTTAGAAAATGAAGTTGGAAGTGTTTTCACAGTCCTGGATAGCTACAGATGACCGCAGTGGAGCAAAATTCAGTGACAAAGCCATTGTCTTACTGCTTGGGTTTTGCCATTACTGTGTTTTGCTTTCTCTCTTACTGAAAAGATAACAAGTTCAAAAACTCTGAGGTGGCATTATGTCTTGAATGACTTCAGCTCCTCCTCAGTACGGGCAGAAGCATTTCCAAATGAATAAACCTTTGACAACTTAATGTTATTTTGTTGACAAAAGCAGGGGGTCAAGGCAAAAGTGATAATTGTAATGGGTTTCACATTATAAGATTTAAGAAACTCATACTGAAAACCAGAGGGGATTTGGAAAGCCTGTGAATGACTGAAATGAGAATTAAATGTAGATACAGTTTTCATGTTCAACAAAATAAGCAGGAACTTGCAATTTCTAAGGTTTTAGTTTGACTATAAAGGAATATTTTGATTAGGCCTGTGTTACTGGATATGTCTTTAATTACTTCTTTTTCCTGTCCATTGTTCCCTTTTCAGATGATCATTCTCGAGTGAGATTGCAGCCTATTGAAGGAGAAACAAGTTCTGATTACATCAATGGGAATTATATCGATGTGCGTATCCTGATGTAGGCAACAAGCCTAATGTTGTCTTCAGTCAAAGAGGGAACTCTTATTATTCTCACATTATTCACAATTTGTAATAGATACCACAGCTAATAACAGCTGCTAACATTGTTTAGCACTGGGGGGTGCTACCTTTGGAAGCTAGGTGTGCACTAAAGGAAGAGAAAAGCCTCAAAGATTTGTCAATCAGTGAATGAAATGAGTCATTTTCTCCAACTGCCACTGGACTGAAACCTTGCCAGGAACACTGTATGGCTACTTTGCCTGCTGGTGCTTATGTGGGCTAGCAAAATGTTATTTTCACTTTCTGTCAACAGCTTGGCATCATTCCACATTTAAAAGAAAGCTGTTTGCATATTAATGTGACAAAACTCTGTAATGCCTAATGCAGAGATTTGCAGTCTCTTGTCATCTCTGCACTTTTAAGTCGCCTTCAAAGTATATTCTGCAGCTGTTAACCAGTATTTCTAATGCAAGCAAGACATTTCATTAAATATGTAGGCTGCTTAATTATTGAAAGTGGCTTCTTTGTTCATTCTGCATCATGTTAACTTAATGTTTTACATTAAAATAAATTCTTTAGGAGACAAGGTGTTTCTGGTTGAAAGACTGAGCTCAAAAGTAGAATTGAAAATCATTAAAAAGCCAATATTTTTTATCTAAAGCCACAAGTCTATGGATAGCAAAGTTAGTAATTTTACTGTTTACATGGAGTGCTGGATGTTAGGCTAAGTAAAACAATTGCTGCTTCATAGGAAATTGTGCCTGCTAAAGATTTCTTGTTCAGCAGGTTTTTTTTCCTTTGAAAAATGGTGTCAGATTTTGGAGTTCAGATTTAATTACTAGTATGAAATAGGAATGTAACAGGTATTTGTTTCTCAGAATGTGGAGGAACTAGAGCTATAGAAGAAAAGTAGTACTTCAGTTGTAACAATATGAAGTCTGAGGGAACTTTCTGAAGATTTCTCTTGTTACTGATGTTTATAAGCACATTCAAGAATCATTAGACTAAGCTCAGATTTCTGCTCAGTCCCTTGCTGTTTGAAAGAATAGCACAGTCACCAAGTAATGAAGGCACATATGGAAATATATTTAGTTGGACACCACACTAATCTCTGAAGGGAGTAATCTGTCATGAAAGGAAGGAGAGAGTTCACACTGGGGACTTAGATCTGAATTCACTTTCACATTTTCTCCACCATTCAGGATTGTTCTCATTTTAGGCTGGTAGTACGTTCTTGTGTCAGATTTGGATCTTACTCTAAAATGTTATGAGATATGAGAAATAAAGATTTGGATTATACAGTTTCATATAAAATGCTGAGAGATATCTGCATAGAAACTTTTTTGTTGTTGTTTATGGAGTACAAAAGGATGGAGAGAATGTGACCCTTTCTAGCCTCAGCAGATGGCTTCATTGCAAAGCTTGGAGGACTGCAGGCATCCTCCAAAGACTACACTGCCACAAAACACAGCATGTTTGTTTATAATTTGCTAGTCAGGTTTCTGCTAGAAACACAGGTTTTTCTAGTACAGAAGCAGCTTTAATTTTGCTCTTGCATGCAGTTATTACTGCAGTTGTCATGCTGTCAGTATAGCACGTTAATGATGAATGGCACCATCATAGACACAATGGTTCTGATGCATTTCTTCCCATGCTTTTTTTCACTGGGATATGGAAGTGTTTGATCCCAGGCACTGAGGATTAGGTAACACATTGCAGGAAAAAAACCCATTCCGTAACTCATGTTATTCTTTCTGTAATATGTTAAGTATCTTCAGTTGTTTTGATTCTTTCCCACTTTGTATGACTGCATTTCCCCTTGCTCTTTCACAAAGAAATCACAATGGCATATGTACTACAGCCTTAAGTTCTTCCTGCTGATAACTAACAATGCATCATAACTATTATTCAAATATTAACACACCCACAACTGGATTGATCAGCATACTGGTGCATGATCTAAACATTTGGTGACACTCCCATCACATCAGAAATTCAAATACTATAAAAATGCTATAATTAAATTTTGGCAACATTTTCCATGTTGCAAAGAATGCATAGAGTATTGGTCCTTATTGCTTGGCCAACTTGTGATTAAGTTGCTCTTGTCATCAGAGTTGTATTATGTTCTTCTTGGAAAAGTATGTTCATACCAAACGATTTAATTAAAGAACTTATAGTCCTTTATACTGTTGAGAAATAAAACATAAACAAACCACCATGGTCAGAGTGAACACCATGCCCTCCTGCCTTCCCCACGCTGAATGCAAATCTGACATTTTTTTACTGTTTAAAAAGGGATAGGCTTTGCAGTCAACAGCAATAGGTGAAGGAATATCTCAGACACTGTGAGCACCTGATGCCATTAACTGCAAGGACTGGAGAGGATTTCAAGCTGTTCATTCTCAGCAGAGCCAACAGGGGACCAAAAGAACATATTACTTCTGGCCCCTAATATACAAGGCTGCAACTTAAGTATTTTGTTGAAAACACATTTGCTTTTGTTTCCCTTCTCACTTGCCCTTCCCCAACTGAAAACATCTTTTGCATCTAATATTATTTGTATTGTTGTGACATTGACTGAATACTATCCTAAATGAAGTTTCACTCATTTCACACATAGGAACATAGCCAAGGTGCAAATTGCTGATTTTTTCTTTCCTTTCAATTTTTCTAGGGGTATCATAGACCAAATCACTACATTGCTACACAAGGTAAGTTTTTCACCCTTTCCTTCCAGTTACGTGAGGCTAAGAGGTTTTGGTACTTGGATTGCAGTTTATTCTGTCTAACGTGAATTCTTGCCATAGTCAATATCCAGGGTAGAGTCGGCTCAATCACTTAGGTAGAAGCAAGGAAACTGAATTATTACCAAATTTTCAGGTATTTCAAGTGAGCAGTACTTTACCTTTGTGTTAAAACAGGTTTTGAGTAAAAAAGCTAAATGCATCCTTTTTCAAAGAAGTTACTCAGCATTTTGTTACTCATGAAAAAAGAAATGATTCATGGTAGAAATGTTTTGTACCTCTTCAGAGAGACAACAGTGTCAGGAAAATGTATGTTCTCTTAACTATTCAATGATAACTAGGCTCCAGGTCCTTAAAATACAAAACTCTTGAGTTAGCAGCTTTTGGTAGAGGAGCAAAAGACATCCAAACACTGGCAGGAAGATTCATCACAGGGTTCTACAGAGACAGTTTTACAGGCCGTCATTTAAATGCTTGCTTGAGAAAAAGAGCCTATTCTTTTATCAACACACAAATTAATTTTCAGTTTGTACTTGTCTTCAAGACATAATTTTTGCATTCTGATGCAGTCCTTATTTATTTTTTTGGTCAAGTTCAGAGCTGGAACAAATGGGAAGAATGAGTCTTCTGTGACTACTTAGTCATAATATTGAACAATATGCCAATCTCCTGCCTATGCTTCGATAGCGTGTGTGAAAATTTGATTGCTCCTCCACTGATTGGAGGGAATCTTTTTTGTAATAGGTAGTCTGTGACAGGGCTTCCTGCATGTGCTTGTGGATTTGAGAAAGCTGAGGTCCACCCACAGATGTTATTTCAACCTTTTAAGGGACCCAGCTGGAGTACTGAGTATAATATGCTCCGAATAATCTTAACATGTGTTGGATTTAGAGCTCACATACTTTTTAAATGGTTTTTAATCAAAGCAAATAAAATGTTGACCATGTCAAATAAGGCATCTTGCTGTGATTGAAGTTGTTTCTTAAGTTTCCCAGAGTCTGCTGCCTCCAGTCCCCACTTAAACCAGTGGGAGGTTTCGTATGTATATCTTGCTGTACCTCAGCTCTCCACAGTCTCAAATGTGGTGCTGCTTCACATCAGATGACAGTGGGGCAGGGCACAGATGTTATTTCCAGAACCACTTCACTAGAGTCAACATTACACTTCTAGACCAGAGTTTTATACTTTCAGAACTTGTGATCTTACAATATGAGCCATGTAAATGTGCTTCGTCTTTCCCTTCTGCTGCCCACCCACCATGTTCCTTAGCCCATAGTCTCTACAGACAAGCCACTGTCATGGTTTCAGCCAGATAGGAAGACAGAAACAAAAATGCAGCATTTGATTTATTCATTTTGGACTTTTACACCCTCCTCTTCAAAGAAGAAATGGTTTGTTCCATTTAACATTTACCTAATGATGTTACTTTTCTTCACTTTTAATTGAAACCTAAACTAAAAAGATAAACAGTTGGCCTTTAACTTCTAGTTTGCAATAAGTTTTCATCAGGAAGTTAACCAGAAGATCTCCCAGATATCTTTCTCATAGGTCCCCACCTAAAGTTTAAATACTGTTTTATCACAATGTTTATTATAATTTATTATCATTTCTATCACAATCATCATTATACTTGAATAGCAAATGCCAAGCTTGAAGTTTTGTACTTTCAGGTCTTAAAACCAAGTATGTAATTATATGTGAATAATGTGCAGAAGGTCTGTTTACCAGATCCACCACCAAGTCCAAACAGTTTCTTTGCCATGTTTTTTCCTCATATGGTGTCAAGAAGTATCTAGTCAAGAAAGAGAATAGGAGGAGTAGAAACTAATGTTCTTCCAAGATGCAAAGGATATATGACTGTTGCAGCTGTCAATTTTGGGGGTGGGTAACATCAATGTCTTCTGTGTAGGTGCAGCTAAGTGCACATGGGAATGCCTAACCCCTTCCTCCCATGGTGTAATGAGTAAGAAACAGATTCTCTGAATAATGTTAAATTAATTTAAATTAAGCATGCAATTTACAGCAAGCTCAAAATTATCTGGCTGTGATGTTTTTGTGGTTTACATCTTTAACATTTTACTTTTTAAGGTCGGTTGGAAAGCAGGTTTGTACCTCTAGTTCATAGCAATGAAGAACACTGATCTCATAAGTTTGTGTGTTCTGTCTGGTTCTTCATGATGAAGAATCATGAGAAAGTTTATTTTCCCTCCTCTATTTCAGCTTTCCCATCATCACAATAGGGTTAAAAATTGTCTTCTTCTTCTTTTCATGGTTCTCTGCCACATTCTGATAGATGCAGTTGTTTAAAGACTAGTTAGTGTTAGCCTCCAGTATCCCGGCTTCCTGACAAAGCACACTTCCAGTAAGATGCAGTCTCTGTGTTTTGCAAAAGTGATAAAGTAACTGGGAATAATCTCCAGAATTTCTTTAGGACTCAACATTAACTATGAAAGAAACACATTTGTTTCACATGTCAGTCTATGCCTCCGTATGTTCCAGGGAAATGGTCACAGCACCAAGTTTTCCAGAGTTCAAGGAGCATTTGGGCAACATTCTCACACACATGGTGGGATTCTTGGGCTGATGTTGGCAGGGCCAGGAGTTGGACTTGATGATCCTTTTAGGTCCCAGGATACTTTATGATTCTATTCTAGGTCAGCCTTAGTAACAAGCATGTCATGTGCCACAGCTTGCACTGCGGCCAGCGATGTTCATGCTCTGTTTTACAACACACTTTCATCAGGTATGTAAGAGCACATCAGTGCAGCACAAGAGTTAAGCTGCATGCTTAATTCCCTTGATATCTACTTTTCATCAATCTTTAAATAACTTTTCTCATCTTCCCTTTTCTCCTCCACAGCAGCTTTCACAGGTGCACATGCCTATTGTTCTTTGAAGGAAAATATCATTATGTGAGTCAGTTTTAAATCTCTGAGGAGTTAGAATGATTGATATTTAATTTTCCTATGTTCTTAAGCTGCATTCAACATATCAAGTGTTAATGAGCAAATATAATTGTTTGAAGTGAAGAAGTGGCAAATTTAATCAGTTTGTAATAGACTACCAATCTGCTTTTAACAGAGCTGGGAGTTGCCTAATCACCTGTTTATTGAAGTGGTACTGTCTTCCATACTAACCAGAGTCTGACGTGCAGACTGGTAGCTTTGCACCTTGGCATTCACAGCATCCTGCTGCTACCTTGAATTAGGGATGGAAATGTTTTTTAAAAGAATTTCTTAATGGAGGCTTTCTTAACTAAATATCCAAAATTATTTTACTTCAGCTTTTAAGAATAATGCATTCAGAGTATGCAATTTCAATTACTAAATTAATAGCAATTTTCCTTTATGTGATAAGTATAATGTGAGTGGTAGACTGAATTTACAGCTAATAAAGACTTTTGGTGATCTGATGTAATTGGCATCAACAGATGGGCTCTGCACCTGAGTCACCATGATTAAAAAGAATCCGTCGTCAAAAGCCAGCATATTGGGTCATGCAGAGCCAGCAGGCTGGTGCAATTTAAAACTCATTATTTTGCTTTATATATCCCTTGTTCCCATAGATATAATTCTTCTTTATATAGGAGAATATTGAGCTCTTGTATGATCTGCTCAATTTACTGGCAGCTAAGAGATATTTTTTTACAGAAGTTAGGTAATCAATGAATTTTAACCTGGTCCTTCAGTGAGAGCATTAGGTTGAATATCTGTACAGTGCTTATTCTTACACACAGTGCTGGATATTCTGACTATTGCATGACTTCTGATCTAGCATGTCTCACCTTGATTACTGAGCAGGAAAAAATAATTGGCTTTGTACTTATTTGTTCTGTGTCTCCTGAAGCTCACATAGTTTACTGAGCTATGTTGTAGCTTCTTTTAGTGAGTCTCTGTCAAGGGTTTTGGATGCTTCCTCCTCCACAGCACCAGCAGCTGTAAATGATGAGTGACAAATGAATGTTAGCACAGTTCTACAGCATCACTCACGGCCATTTCCACAAGGGCAGGTTTTCAAGCAGGTCAGTCGTGTGAAACAGCAGATATCTCACATGCAGGCTGCATGTCTTTATATATAAAGTATGTTCTCTTGTGCATCTCAGACTTTTGAATGCTCCCCACAGTTCAGATTGTCTCTGCTTTCTGCAGCATGCAGAGCAGCTGGATCTGAGATGTTTTGTGGAAATACTTCAGAGCATATTTTAATGACTGTAAAAAGTTACTCTTGAAAATAAAACAATTTTAGATACAATGACACAGTGTAGCCTTTCAGCCTCTTTTTTTTCCTCTGTATCCAGTTGTAAAGCAGATGCAAAATTGCTTTCTGTATTGCTTATTACGGAGACAGACATCAAGCCAAGTTTCAGTCAGGAGGACGTTTTAGGTATAAGTTAGAAACTTTTGAAAATAAATATTTACAAGGAAAATGTTTACAGTCTTCACTACCAACAGCATAACGTTGCCTCTCTAATAACCCCTTTCATATTCCTTCTCTTTTCTGCAAAATACTTGTCTTTCTTCCGCACACAACTCTGTGTGCTGTGTGAACATTTTAATAAGGGTTTTCAGAAACAAAACCACATTTTCTTTCAAACTGAAACTTCCCTTTTAGGCATCTGAAGCAGAAATAGTGCATTAAATAACAATACTCTTAACTTCCTTGGCATGTTTTTTGTTTTTGTGTCGCAAATAGTTGTCACAACTACAGCAGCGTGGAAGCTCCACACTTCTCTTTACAAAGAAACTTTTTCTTTTACTTTTTTAGCCTTCAGATGAATAATAACATGTGAAATTACTTCAGGGAGAATTAAATAACAGCAAGGCAAAATAGTTGTCCACAATTTTTCAGTTTCATAGATGCTGTCATTTTTTTGCAGTATGTGGGACTGCAAACAGCCAGGCTGTTTTGCTGATATATATACTAAATGATTGAATTATATGTACCTGTATTACTCTTGAGGATTCAACTGGTTTTGCTGCTGTTCTTTACTTATTAATCTTCAAAACATTAGAAAGGTGGTTGAAGCCATCTGTCTTCAGTCAGAGATATGAGCCCATTCTCAGCCCCCCCTTTAGAAAGGTGAGAAGCTTTATAGAACCAAGTTCACCTGTTTTGCAATAGTGGTGACAAATGAAAAAGTTACTTTTTGCCCCTACCTAAACACATACAGAGGTATTAGACCCTTTGTATGGGAAAGTGACATCTACTTTGATATAGGTGATATTGTGAAGCCATATGGTAAATTCACCTTAGCTCACTTGCTACCATTACCCACCAAAGACTCATGATTACTATTATGTTCGAGTATCTGTTAGAAATTTGTATTTTTACTGGTGTTGAAGACAAAAAGAAACAGTGTGTAGTGTACTAAAAACTAGTAATCATCAAAGTCAATGCTTTTTACAAGTTACTACTTTGTGGTTCATGAGAATATCAGTTTCTCTCTGCCTCTTCATTTGTAATATGAAGATTTAGTGATAGCTGTCAGAGCATCTGTCTTTCACCATTTTCATCATTTCTGTATTTTTGTGTCTTTGTCATAACAGCTGTGGGGTAGTTTTGTTTGTGCAGGGAATGAGACACCCCATTCGGGTGGAAGGCTGTAAATGCAGAGCTAGAATGGTTTTCTGATACAAAGTTGACATAAGCTTTCTTGCAGTGTTTCATTTCCCTGGATCTTTGTGTACAGATCAAGTGAAATAGGAGCAGTGTTAGAAAACTGCTGATAGGTTCATTGCTAGGTGAAGGCACTTGTATTTTTCACGTGTGTCTACATTTTGCATGTAATACACGTCCATTTTTCATACAGCTTTTGAAGTTCTCTGAAAATATAAACGAGGTCTAGATATTATATAAATAATTATTTCGTATTTATTTGCCAATATAAATTCTGAAATCCCATGCAGGCTGTTCTTTCAGTTGCTTGTCAATGTGGCTTGTGAAACAAGTTTGAGAAAATTATGATTTTTCTGTAGTCCAGGGTCAAAGCCACAGAGGAAGAAAAAGCAATTCTTCCTATCCTCTTCCTCGCACAGACTGAGCTGCAGTAAATCAGACATAAAGGACTTCAGAGCATATATAGATCTCTGTCTCAAAGACAAGATCTTGGTCTGGATTCTGTGTTGTGAAAATCAGACTAGAAAAGTTACAACAGATCTTTGCATATCAGAATAAAGAAGTAAGAGAAATGAGAGTCTTCAGTAAATAATTAGGGGCAAATAAGGCAAAAGGAAAATGTTTCTTGGTTGTGATGTAGAAAATAGAAGATTGTGTGAAAAGTAGGATATTTTTCTTCTTCAAAAATATGTAACTTAAAATATATTCTGCAAACAGGGAAATTGTCATCTTTCTGAAACTCAAGAGCTAAGCACACTGTCCTTGTGAACCAAACACTTTCAGAAAAGAACATTATAAAGGTGACCATCTATTCATGTTGCTCTGACTACTAATTGCCTATATTATGCACTAGAATCCATTTTTTGTTCAAGGAAGGTGTATACAGCATCAGCTGTACAAATTCACCTGCATGTCTGTATTTCAGAGGAAGGCAAATTATGAAAAGCTGATGTGTCATGAGAAGTTTTCCATCTTTGACAAAAAATCAGTCATAAATTGGGCTTTGTGGGGGGAGTACCTAGCAGCCAGAGGTGCTAGACAGAGTCCTGTTAACACACCTGTTAACACACAGTGAAGCCTAGTGCTAAAGCAGAAAAAAGGCCAAGAAACGCAGTTTGTCAGTAAAATCACATAGTCAGGGTATCTTTTTTTCTGTGAAGTTTATTCACCAGATGGTCTTCAGCAGTCTAGAGGAAGAAGGCTTTTGGTCTTCTCATCTCCTAGATTAAAAAAAAAAAAGTAGTGTATCAAATTTACAAAACAAAATGTATTTCAGAAACAAATGTATCAAGAAGCAAATAAACTGGGGTGGGGTGGTTTTTTTTGGTTTTTTGGTGGTTTTGGATGGTTTGAGTTTTTTGGGGGAGTTGGGTTTTTTTCGTGTTTGTGTGGTTTTTGGTTGATTGTTTTTTGTTTTTATTTGGTTTTTTGTCTTGTAACCATATCCAAATCTTTGAAATCTGTCATTTTTTCTCTCTTTTATATCCTTTGGTGGCAACTGAAATCTCTGTGTTGATATGGCCACCTATGCACATGACAGCCCAGGTGATTTTGAAGCACTGCCTTTGAAAACAAAAAAAGATACAGGCTTATTAGATTAATTTCTTTCCCTGTCCATCTCTATTCTTCCGTGCAGTTGCATATTCAGATGTAGACTGGAGAGTCCCTCTGCTGTTTCTAAATCTCATTCTGTTGGAAGCATGTTCATGTATTGTGTCTATACTGAGCACAAATACATTTGACATGTTAAAATGGTATTCCTTGTTCACAGTGTACATTAAATACTGCAGTCTCCCATAAAATATAATGAAAAAACAGAATTAAAACATTAACATTGCCCTTTCCAACTCAAAGTGGTAAAAATAACCAGGTGTTCCCCAAAAATAACAACAAATAATAGTGCTGAGTTTTTGGTTACATAGATTTGATTTTTAATCATAGTTATCTTGACATTGAAAAGAAAAATACCATTTAAAAATATCAAATAACATCTGTTTTTAATGGCTTTTGTACATATCTTGATCTGACTAATAGTTGTTAGATACTGACTATTTCTGTGAGGAAGAAATAAAAGTACCAATGTTCTCTACCCTTAAATATAAAAATACATAGTGAGTGATACGTCTCACCCATGAGATACTTATCAGGACAATAAACTGTGACAGAAGTTTTTTCCAAGCATTTTTACTTATGCTTTAATGTAGACTAAATTATCTTGTTTGTTCATATAGGTAAAGTGTTCCTGTTAATGCACTTAAACTCCCAGTACAAGATTAAAAAATACCGCATCTGAATATCTTACTCACAGGCATGAGCAACATTCCTTCACAATAAAGTCCTTGGGGAAAAATAAAAGAAACAAGTAGCCAAAATGAACTCATATTTTTGAGCTAGAGAATAGTGATGATTTTATTACAATCTGATGCTTATGATTGACTCAACATGGAAATAGAAAGTAGAAATGCAAAAGACTAATTAGGTTCTTTTGTCCATTCCCTAAGGAACCTTCTACTGAAGGGGATAAAATGATCTTAAACTTCTCATCCATCATTAAAATTGATTCTGCATTACAAGTTGATATGAAGAGCTCAGTCCAACAAGTCAATTACTTAAGATTTTTGTTTTGGAAATGCTAGATGCAGCATGTTTTTTACAAAAAAAAAAAAAAAAATCTGTATGTGTTAGTCTTTCCAAGCTCAGATGAGCTATTTAGAATGAGTGATTAATAGGTATTCATATTTCCATGATGCAAATCATGCTTATTAAGAAGAATGCACAAATTAGAAACATAAACAGCTTTTTTGGTGGAAAACACTGATTCAGCAACTGAAACTTTCTGTTGGACTGCTCTCACAAAGACAGCTCGGGTTTGAACCATGGTCTCAAGCCTCCTGGAGTAACCCTTCAGCCAGAGCTGTAACCTCGGGCAGAGAACCAATGCCTCTTCCTGCTGTCCCATCTGATGTATTCATACCTGTATCTCAGGTTCCCAGATGAGTCACCAATCATTCTTCTCACATGCTTGACTATAATTAGGCATCTGAAATATCTGTAGTACAAAGAGTGAAAGAAAGTCCATGTATGAGTGAGACTTACTTCTCTGTAGCCAGTACACTCTATTGGAAAATACATGAAGGCCTCTAGGTACAATTACATTATTCAAAGCTTTCCTGTTTCTTAGAAAAAAAAACTGAAGCACACTCTCTGCAAGCCACTGTCTAGCAGTGCTGTCTTAAAAGCTGCAAGGTAAAGATTCAAGGCTCTGGCTTTACTCAGGTATCCCACATAGCCCTCACTAGGGAATTCCTAACCCCCCAGGAGTGCTACATGTAATTCAAAATTTGAAGATGCTGGATTTACACAGGCTGAGAAAATGTTAATGAGAGGAACAGACCATTTAACGTCTCTGCTGTGAGGCAAGCAAATCATATGAAAGAAAGAATTCTTCAGTTAGACTGGATGACCAACATTCAACTACAACTACACTGTTTTGATGCAGTTGTTTGTTTTTTTTAGTTTCCTGCAGGTAAGATCAGAAAAAGCAGCCCTCTTGAGTGACATAAGGGTGCATTCATGGACAGTAGTACTATGTACACTGCTTTTATTGCATTCAGCTTTGTCTCATCTCAGGCTAACTATTCAAATCTGGACAATTTCTGTCGCTGCCAGTTCCTCTGTTACTGCTGCAGTACTTCTGTGAGTAGTCAAAAGGTGTTGTGGAAATGTGCTATTTATTCTTTGGAAAACCATATGACATTTTCATTTTATCCTGTTCAAATAGAACAAACTGAACTAGTATTGGAAATCTAACTGTGGAGAAATGTCAATCAATAAGTGTGTAACACTTTATTAGATGGAAACTTAGCTGGCAGCATTAGCTGTAGTGGTATAAAAATGTCTTAAACAGCACCTGTCAAGAGTGCACAAATAAAGTGTGGTCACAGCCTTTAAAATAAGTTCAGCAATGCCTTGTTTCTGAAAATGGTGGTAATACCAACATGGAGCAGGAGCAGGTAAGATGACTCAGGAATGGTAGAAGCTGGCATGTTGTGGTTGCTGTGTATTGTACCAAGACTGTTCAGGTCTTTCAAAGCCTACCTTACTTCTCTTGTCTTTCAAGGTGTGTTTGGCTTCTTATGATGGGGAAGGGCATGAACACCTTTGTGTATTCATGGGCATTTTGTATGTAAGGCACTTCTGGAGCTCCAGTCCCAGACTGGGATTTCTAGATAGTACCATAATGCAGACAAAATAATGCATTGAGATGGGCACTGTTCCAGACCAGTTAGATCTGTTGCTACTGATAAATAAAAAAAAAGCCATATGATATTCCAGAGAATAAATTCCATATCCCTCCATCTGACTAGCCACAGAATCATTGGAGAATAGGAGCAGAGGAAATGCCAACAAGAGGAATGATCCAGCTCTAGTCAACAGCTGATGTGTATGTGAATATACATACATTTAGAAAATATGCATTTTCAAACTAATTATCTAGTTTTATGAAATGAGCAATTTTAAAGGAAGAAACCTCTGGAGTAATCAGTTTTATCATTGCTCAAAGGATAATATTTTTAAGTATTTCTATATTAAACTGGGAATTCAGAATGGAGCGGGTTTTTTTATTTTAGCTATTTGTGAAACACTTGCATTATTTCATAAAACAGTGGCACTCTGGCTCCCCACTACTGTACATTGTAAATAACAATGTTTTTGTTTTCTTTTTATTTTTCAAAAGAGATGGAGAATTTACAGGTCAATCTTCTCCTATTCTTCCTCCTGTAAGAGGTCTAGTGCTGACTCCTTAAATATAGGAGTAGGTGGTATAGAAAGCCAGCCAAAGCACTGGTCAGTCTCATGGGAGCTATACATAAAATTTCCACATGGTCCACAGCCACTTAGTAATCTAAGCCTTGTTGAAAGCTAATGGGACTTGAAAGCACTTTGAACATTTCATTTTCTGAAAGCCAATTTTCACATATAGCAGTGTGCAGGCAGCAGGGCTGGCTGACTGGCTAGCTCAAAGCAGGTAGGATTCAGTTTGTGCTTGAAAATCAGCCAATTACTATTCACTGTGCTGTCCTTTGGCTGGTAATGAGAGAAAGCTGTGTTTTTCCAGAGGAAAGGATACAGTAGAAAGCCTCTACATTGCCAGTAGCTGCACTAGGCAGGATTTGTCCCAATAAAGCATTCCAGCTCACTATATAAGCAGCGTTTTCCAGAAATGTCAAGCTAACAGGATTCAGTCAGATCTGCTTCTTATTGACGGTCCATCTAAATAAGGAAATAATGAAAAGCACATTTTAAATTTGTAGCTCAGTCCTGATTAACCCATTTGAGTATATTTGAGATGCCTTACTGTTGAGCAGTGTTGCTGCATACTGGTGTTTTGGGGGTAAGCATTATAAGGTGGTATTGTTGCAAAAGGTCACAAGAAGAATTGGCAGACTGGCTGCAACTCAGATATATCTGATATGCATGGTGTGTTCTGAAGCCTGGGTTCAAACTAGTGTTAGGAGAAAACAAACAATTCTATTTGCTTGTGAATTAAGTTCTAGTAGAATTGTTCACTTACAAATGGGTATCTTTTCTCAGCTGAGTATGAGGCCATTACTGCCTCTGCAAGCAGTTGGCTTCTCTCTGTGCAATCTCTGAATCTAGTACAATGAAAGAATTGTTAAAATAAGGTCTAAGACTGGGGCAGAAGATTTTTCCATGAGAGTAGCCATAGCCTCAGGCATCCTTGCTAGTCTGACATACCTATAGGGAACCAGCCTCAGTATTAAGCCATCCACAACTTTGTTTATTTATATTTTTTCCAAGGCAAGAGACATTTGTAAGGAAGATTTTATCAGGAAATCCAGCACAGCTGTATAATTACAATATAGCCCTGTTGAATATTATGTAATAATTAATACTTGTAAGGCTAAAGTTAGAAAGTGCTTTTCAAATGTCATCACACTCAACATTGGAATTAAATATGAATTCAAATTAAATAAAGGGGAAAAAAGCAAAAACATGGGTTTTTTCTGCTCATTACAGGGGTTTTATTTATTTCATTGAAATTATTTAGTGCATAAAATGTGTATGACAACTAGAAACTAGCAATTAATAAATAACACTGAAGCATTAGTGCCCAGGTTTTGCCAGTACAAATGTCTGTTGCTTTTTAGGGTGGTAATTCATACAGTGACAGGCCTGGTGACAGTGACAGTGACAGGAAAAGTGAACAGGTGGATGGCACTGGGGACCTTTTACCCTCAATGCTCTTTTAGTTTCTGGAACAGACTTCGGAGGACTTCATTAAAGCATTTAGAAGACTTACAGGTTAAGTGACCTGATTCTCTTTCATCATTATTTCCTTGAGACCTAGAAACACAAAAGACTGATCTGTATGCATTTTGATAGCTAGTGGTGAGCAGTGGGCCCATATGGTGTAGTGATATCTTGACTTCAGCTTTATCTCAGATATCAAAATTGTTCATGTAATAGGAACGCATATACCGTGCCTATGAAAATGCACTTGTGTAAACCTTTAAAGTTAAGTGTATATGTTAAAATAGAAAACAAATGTCTGTACCTATTTTGAGAGAGAAAAGATGCATAATCTTTGCCTGAGTTTTTGAAGTTTTATCAGAGTTTTGTTCTGGGCTTCACAGAGGCTTTAAATCCTTAAGAGCTCCTGGAAGCATGAGTGAAAGTTCACTGCATGCTATACCATAAGTATTCAACAAGCACATGGTGAAGACTGCCCCTGACAAATCAGATTATCAGCAATTGAGCAGATCTTCAAATTACTTTCCATTCCAGAAACCAGCTCATTTGGGAAGGTGAAGATGATTCAACAACAGCTGTACTGCTGTGTGGTCATGGAATTATAAAAAATACTGAACCAGCAGTTTATCTTGCAGGTTGGCTAAGTCAGCACAACTGGGATCTGTACCTTTTCTCTATAGTAAGCTGACTATTTTAGATAGAAAGATGAAGACAGGATACTTTCTGAAAAAGTAGGATTCAGTCTTAAGACTCTTTAGCCTACACCTGGTCACCTAAGGAGGTGTCCAGATTTGCAGAGCTGCTGACCAGTGATGAGCATCCCAGGAGGTAATTGGGAGACTAATAGAACTGAACAATCATGAAAACTTGGTCACAAATGATGTACCTGCAAACTCCTTTTGGCAAAATCTTGGGCAAATTGCCTTATTGAGTAGGAAAAAAATCTATTCTGTTTACAGGAGATGTTCCCTTGCCTGCAGTCAGTGACGTTTATAGTGTAAAGTAACAATTAGCTGCAGTTTATTACATACCTTTTTCTGAAGGCGTATTTACCTCCAAATTGTAGCTTGGTTAAAAGAGCAAACATATTCTTGTGGATTATCAGATCTCTGGACTGGCAGTGCAAATTTTAAATTTTTTTCCTCCTGTGAAATAAATTATCCTACTAACAGCTGCATCTGTCCCAAAGGTTTTGTTAGGAAAACAAGAGTTCTTGAAAATTTTAATCTACTGCCTTGTAGTCTGCTCTCCCAAAATTTTATTCCCCTCTGGTTTTATGCTTTTGAGTGTATTTTAGACAATTTCTGCTACATAATGGGTTTGGGAGTTTCTGACACTGTAGTTGCAAAGGGAATGATTGCTTTTGGGCATTTGTTGTTATCGTTGTTGCTGTGCAGCCATATCTCTTAATAGGAAAACACTCACTGTGTCTCAAGTTAATTTTGAAGGGAACATACATAGGAAAAGACTGAGGGCTAAAATGCAGCTCCCTCAAAGAGGTATATTAGCTAAGTGTCTTTCAGTAGTCCAGCTGTAGGCAGTCACAGCAGCAAGCAGCAGGTTTTGCTTCAGTAAAAAGTGGAGGCAGTTATCATTGCTACCAGAAACCACAGTAACCAGTAGGTGAAGGGACCATTTTATAATCACCTCCTCGTGCAGTGTGGTTGTGGCTGCTCACTGTAAGGGGTATTTCTGCTCTCTTTTCAAGATGGAATTTAACTGCTGCAGGTATAAGTCTTGCATCTTGTCAGTCCCCTGCCTCTATTAGCACATATTTATGGCTCCCATGCGCTGCCATGGGGAGGCTTTGGAGCTTAAGGGTATCTGTTCATTTTCTGCACATTTCTAGCTTTAATATCTATCACTGAACTTGGTCTCAGGTGGACCAAATGTTAGCTTGTGGATTTGACATTCTGTGCTAGAAAAATATTTTAGAAGCTATTTGTTCCTTGTCTAAGCTGCTTGCTTTTCTAGAAATTGAAAAATGACCCACAGATTTAAAAGTCCTGTGTGAGTAAGTGCTATGTAGGGTTCAGGATTCAGGCTTTACTTGTTTTCTTCGTGTGCTTGCTTTATTCCCTACACCTGAACACTTTTTCCTATATTCTGGGCTAGTTCATCATATTCAAATTGATCTCATACCCCAGTAGCAATACCTGTTTTCAGAAGTGGGTTTCACAATAGGAAGCAGAAATAGAGGAACTAGAAAACTGGTTACAAAAGCAGCTTTAAAGAGTCTAAACCATTCATGAAAGCTGTGTGATGTTCCATTTCCTAATATGTTTTTGTTCCCAGAGCAGCAACTAACTACTGCTGGTAATAGAACCAGTGGTTGTAATATACACAACCAATCGTTTTTGTTGAGTTTTTTCAATAATGCCTTTAATTAGCTAGGGGTTTGGAGGGTTGATTTCTTTTTCTTAGTTTCCTTTGCTTTTCATCTTCTGGTTGCAGTATGTTGGTGATCTCTTTTTTTTCACAGCAGAGATCTTTGATACCAAGTACTGTATTGTGGAGCTAATGGGGTGTGCTGCAGGCTTTCTGTCGAGTAGCACAGCACCTTCTCTTCAGACCTTCTCCTCCTGCAAGGGGGCAACTGCTGAGAATAACCTTTCTGCCTATTGTGCACACATCTCTTAAGATGATGCTTAGAACAATTATTGCCTCTTCTCCTTCCACAAGTCTCTGGAATCAAATTGTTTAGTTCTTCAGGATAATAAATCCCACAACCCTACCTAGCCTCTAATGCTTTTCAATTCTTGCTGGAGACAAGTAATAATTTATTAATATGTCAGAAAATATTTTTAAAATGTCAAGAAGAAAATAAAAATGGGATATAGAAGAATTACTAACTGAGACTTTAAGGTAGGTTTTGGGGTGGGTTTTTTTGGTGTCTTGAATGTAAAAGAAGTTTGGAGGCTACATGTAAGAATTGGACTCAAAAAGCAAGAAAACATCTGAGAATATGAAGGGAGAGCAGGAAATCCTGTCAAGCACTTTTTAGTTATGTTTGTCTTATTTGGATAGTAAGATTAACAAGAGCATACTCTGCCCTGCAGAATAGGACGTTTCTTCTAGAAGTACACTTAGAAACACAGGGTTGAAAAATTTGTTATAGCTCAACTCTTTCTCTGGCCTGCAAAAAACCTTTTTTTTACTTTTACTTTTCCTAAAGATTTCTTTTCCTTGTAATTTATTATCTTCTTTTCTTTATGGAGAATGACAAGTTCAAAATCTACAGGAATAAATTAGTGTTTAGAATCTCTTCCCAGTTGTAATTTGTGATTTCTGGATTTGAATGGAATGTAGGAATCTTTAAATCACAGCACAAATTTTGCAGCCTGTAGGGAAAAAAAGGAATCAGGATTAAATTGTTGCAGGTTATCCCAGAGCTGTCAAAAAGAAATGACTGTAACAATGTAGGGCCCAACTGTCTTGTATCTCAAGTGAATCTGTGGGAAAGAAAACTAAATTAATATATAAAGAAACTTGCTACATCACCCCACAGTTTCCCAAAGATTCTGGCTTCTTGCAAGGGGACAAGACCTGTGTGGATGTGTAGACCATGTATCTTTCCTGCAGCATTACCAAAAATATGCTCAGATTAAATTTATTCAAACATCACACAGTCCTGTGAAGACAGAATGCAGGGGAGCCATCTAGATTTTGTCCATTAAACCAGGATTCTTGAAGGAATAATGTTGGGGGTTTTTTTGTCCTTGACCAAGTGTGATGTTAATAATGTGTCATGGACTTGCAGGCTTTTTCCAGGACACTGCTCTGTGGAAAACCACCTTTCCCTAATCCCACTTTTAGCTGTGCTCCCTGAAAGATAATAGCAGCAGTAATTGAGCTGAATATTTGTTTCAGATTTGAGAGGAAGGAAGGAGCTATACAGAGACAGTATTTTCCTAGAGTGAGTGGAATACTCTGATTTCTTATAATCAGTAGGAGAGGCTGGCACAAAACCTTTCCAATGCTGTCCTGACTTTATTGCAAAAGAAAGCTACATTGAATCCTAGAATATTAAAACACAAACAAGCTAAACTTTCACTAGAATATATTCTTATTATATTACTGTGACATTCAAAATTGCACTTGGACCATGACTGTATCACATATCCAGGACACTTAGGTAGAAATAAAATGCTTGCTGTAAATTTCCATATGATGCAGAGCAATTAAAGTATTGTTGAAAATCAGAATAAAATATCACAAAAGTATCACCTGTTCTGTGCTGTTAATTTAAAGAAGAAAAGAAAGGTGTTCAGTTTTGCACCTATAATAACAACTTGAATTTAGTAATTTCAGAAACTGTAGCATGAGTTTCTGCTGTTAATTCTACTCTTAAGACCTTCTGACATTTCTTGTGTTCTAACAGTCATCATTTCCTGTTGTTTTAAATGGCTTTTTCTCCTGTTCCATGAACAATGAAAGCAATTCAAGGAAACCTATAAGGAAACGAAAATTATAAGGAGACCTATGAAACTCATAATATATGCATAATTTTTAAAGATGGATAAAAGAAGGGGGAGAATACATAGCTTCTTTAAATGATCTTTGCAAATTATGGGTGGAAAAATTATAATTTGGAATTGCTGTAAATAAAGACAGTTTTTTAAAAATTCAAGAGTTTTAGTCTATTGCCTATTTCTTAAATTTCAGATCTAAGTTACGTCATAACTGTGATGTTATTTGCCTAGTGAGTTGGTTTTGGTTTGCCTATAATATCAGAGCGTCACAAAGTCACAGGAATGGTTTGGGATGGAAGGGATCTTTAAATACCATCTGGTCCAAGCCCTCTGCTGTGACAATATAGTAATAATATATTACTACATTTTCCACTAAATGCTTCATCTCAGAGTGAATATTTTATTTTCAAAGGGAGATCAAAATACACAACATGGATGCCAAACTGCCCAAATCTGTCAATATCTGGTTTGGTAATGCTTTAAGAGTGTTGGCTTCTTTTACTAAAGGAACATTAGGGCAATACATTATCCATTTGTTCTCCAATTAGATTTAAAGTCATTCCTCTAAAGAAGCCTCTAATTGTTTACTGCAATGTGACAACTCAGTAATGGATTCAGTATGGATGTTAAGCTTATAGTTTATATTGTTTACTCTTACTGGCTCAGGGATTTTAAAGCACTGGTTTAAAATTGGAGTGGCACACCATGCCCTATGGGTAAGATGTGTAGGCTACAAACAGACAGGACCAGGTGCACACAAAGAGATGTGCTTTTTTTTCTCAACATTTTGCATTTCTGCAGCATTTCCTGTGAGCTGGTACCCAGCTTCAGCATGATGCTGAAGGAAGCCCTGTATGTTCATGAACAGAAGCACACAGGGAAAGCACTGCAGAGGATCTGCTGCCATGGCACATCAGGTTTCTTTGCCGCATTCCCCACTGTTTTCCAAAGTGATACACTGCAGCAAAAAAACTATAACTTCTGCCTCACTTCAGGAACTACAATTTAGGAGCTGGGCTAATTTGATGAATAGTGTACACTAAGAAAAATATTAGAAACCAGGAAAGGCCACATACTCCATTGAGGCTCATTTCATTCCAAATACACCTTCCCTAGGTTATCATCCAATTGCTAAAAGAAAGAGTGATGTTATCCATTTTTTATAATTCCACTTCTGGGTGTTATGGAGATAAATACCTAAGTGCTGGAGAACTTCCTTTCAGAACACTATTTCAGGAGAAAAATACTTAAATGCAGATAGGTGGGATGACAGAAAAGAAATTGACCGACCCTAAATGAAAAATATGATGATAGTGATACGAATATATGTGTACAGTCACGGTTTCACAAAGTTCCCCAGAGACAAGCTTCCAATCATGAGACTTTCAGATAGTAACCTTTCATTTGATTTATTGTTTCAGGACCAATGCAGGAGACAATATATGACTTCTGGAGGATGGTATGGCATGAAAACACAGCGAGCATAATCATGGTTACTAATCTCGTAGAAGTGGGAAGGGTAAGTGGTTTTTGTACTTAAAAAGATGAAAGATGTCTAAGGTGTTTGCTTTTCAAAATTAAATAACAGACCAACAAGGTTCTTACATACTAAGTATAGCGCATAAAATATGTATGACTGCCTGTGCTGAGAGGTTCATTATCAATTATTTTTAAACATGCCTTGGATGCTTGGCTTTGTTACTATTAGCACAATGAAAAAGTAACTGATAAAGCTGCATTCTGTACAGCAGAGTCTGCAAAGACTGACAAAGAGGGGAGCTGTCATATGTTTATGCATATCTCAGATATACCAATTCTCTTAAGAAAGTCAGTATAGTTGTTGCAGAATAAAGTATGGAATCATCTCTTTATTTTTTTTAAGGAAGGCTAAGGAGGCATCATTCTGGAACAGATGTCTGAGTAGTTAAAGTATGAAGCTGTTTCTTGGTATATTTGTCTAAATTGGTCTGGCTTGTTTGGGTTTTACTTCCTGAAAGCCTTCTGGACTAAAACAGAAAAAATTAATTTTACACATTTGTGCACTTTATTGGTTAGGAGATCATGTTCGGGAGCTGGGTAGTAAAGGAAAGGTTGAGTTACCTGACTGATATTGTGTAACTCTTTTTCTTTGCTTGGTAATGTCTAAAGTAGGCCTCCTACTCTAGTCTTTATGGCTAATTTTGTTTTCATCAAGTAGTGAATGGAATCTTTTTCTCTGTTTCACACAAATGTCAGTAAGTGAGTCTTTTCATTTACTGCTTTGTCTGTGCACTGCTGTCTTAGTTCTCATCTGGGATTTTTTTTCAAGAAAATTTGCTTAGGAATTTGGCATATAGCTTTCATTTGATATGAAACGAAATCCCACTGCTTTTATGGGAACTACGGCAATTATTGTAAATCAAAGTGTTGAAATAAGAAGTCAAGTGCACACATCTTGGTTTGAGCAGCATGGTTTTAAGAGATGTTTTTAATTTCACACTGGTGGAGTGTCTGATACCGCCTCTGCCCTGTGGCATTTGCGTTAGGAGAGAGCACTGTTTATGTGGTATGAGTTGAAGTCCTTTTGAGCAAGTCCAGTTTTACAATCTCAGTTTATTCTTCCATATGTCCTTTGTGAACTGATAATATAAATCCTAACAGTTAGGTATCTGTGTGCTCAAGCCTGCTTACAGATCAGGTGCCAGTATTATTTTTAGATGCAAAAAGATGGGGATTGTGACTGCAATTAACACCTGCTGCAGGAGCACATGTACAGCTAATTGCAGAGATAAAGAGGGATCATGGAGGCTGCTTTAAAAATGCAGTCCCTTGAGTGAGGAAAAGGTAGAAATAGCTGGACGGTCACGTATCCATTCAAAACAGATGGATTTGTAAGAATAGGCTCTCCAGCAAACCTCTTTGTTAAAGCTTTATACACATTCATAAGTGCCCAAGAGAACAACTTAAAAAGGGATGTTTTCTGGGTATGAATAAACAAGCCTGAGAGCAAAGACAGCGTTCTGCATGAAACCACATGCTGTTTTCCCAAAGTCAGTGTTTGGAAGTGCCAATTAGAGTGAACTGTCAGATGTCAGCAAGGGAGACACCAGTCTTGGTGCCAGTGCTGGCAGCCTCTGCTCAAGCATTTAGGTGCACATTCCCACAGCAGCAAGGAATGCTTTGTGCCACCATGCAGATTTCTTCAGGGTGCAAGAGTCCTAGTAGGATACAGATCTGCAGCTTTGTTGTTTCTGGCAGTGGTAGAAATTACTTTGTTCTCACTTTCTCTGGAGGCCAGCATAGGTGAAATCAGAGAGCAGAAATTGAAATCAGCTTTTAATGGAAATAAAATTGTATGAGCCACAGAGCAATGCACTCACTCCTCCATTGGTGTTTTTGTGCCACTCCCAGAGCTGGAATCGTCAGCAACAAGGAGGGAAATTGCAAACACACCATCTGTCCCGCAACCCCTAACACAAGCTCTGTGCCACCTTGAGTAGCAATGATTTTAATGGACTTTTGGTAGCATTCCTGTAGGGCAAACCTTTTTAACCTTCCCAAACTTGCTATTGCTATCACTGCTATAAGATTTATAGGGGTTTCTTATTTTTACTTTTTAACCATGTTGACCCATGGTAAGCCAAGGCCGAAAATTCTTTTGCATTTTCAGGAAACAGGAATTTTTAAAATTTAACGTTTGCCACACGGTGTACAGCCTTCATGAATTAATCATTGAGGGGGCGTATTTGTATTTGTTTTCCAGTACTGGCTGGATAGTCATTAAATCAGTGCTAGGAACTTGCTTCTTGCCCTGGAGCATTATGCATCAGGACTGTTTTAATTGCTGCTGGAGGAATCACCATGAGGCTGTCCCTAATACAGGCACCTGCTGCAAATGACTCAGTCCCCCATTACCCTCCAGCAGGGTCCGGGTACATCTGCCAATATCTGTCATTATCTGAGGCACGCTTGTCAGAACTGCACATCCCTTTAAGCTCTTGTGTGTTCCAGTGAGGGACCCTTGTCAGTGTTTCTGGCACCTGCAGACCGCTGTGCACCTGGTATTTAAATGGCACCGAAATGTGTTTTGATTGTTTTCTCTCTTTAATGAACCTGCCTGAGGGACATTGAGCTCTTTATCTAGTAGCCTGTTACCCAGTCACTCACATTTACACTGCTTGTGTGGAAATTCAGAACTAGCTTGAGCTGTTACACTAATACATCTGCTAGAAGTCTTATCACAAAATCTGCAGGGCTCCCTAAGGAGATTTTTGTACTGATAATTTAAGCTAATGATTTCTAAACATATTTAGTCAGTTTTATGAAGACCTCATTAGAATGTGACTGTTTATTAAAAATAAAAATGAGGTCTCACAGTCATTTAGAAAAAGCATTGCTGAGTTGTATGAATAGTTCTTTGATAAAGGATCATGAAGTGGTGCTTGTTAAGCTTCGCCTAGGTTGACAACAACTTTTACCAAAAAAAACCTAAACAAATAAGCAGCCCTTGAAGCAACCTTGAAAAAAGGTCTCTGTCTTCTTTCTGCTGGGATCAACAACTTTCCACTCACAATGAAGTTCACAAAAAGAAAATGGCAAGTAATTAATGGTAATGATCCAAGAATCAGAATTTTCCAAGCCACACACTAATGGATAAAAAGCATAAACAAGAATCAAGACTCATATAGTTACATCAGTGTGACAACAAGCTGTTTCAAAGTAATGTATTCTGGATTATATTAATGCAAGTGGCCTATGTGCTCATGTCTGTAAGTGGTAGAGGAACTGAAGATAGTGTCATTTTAGGGAGCATCTTTACCTAAGAGATTTAGCATAATCTGGTGGATTATTCTGTAAGAAGCAAAAATTTTTATCCAGCAGTGTGATGATGTTATTATCACACGGCATGATCATAAAGTAGACACAGAAGAACATCTTGCTTACTCCAAGAGACCACTCTGGAGGGCAAACTCCCAAAGACCCAGAAAATCACTGGGAATGGGATCAAGGTGTTTATGTACCAGCCAAAATCTCAGATGGTTCTTGATTTTGTTTTAGTGTTTACACGCACTGAAACATTTCTGTCTTCCTTGAAGAGGCATGGTGGGAAGATTTAGAATATATTCAATTGTGCCATCTAGCTGTCACACCTCCATCTTTGCTCTTGTTGGGTTGGTACTAGTACTTAACTGGCATAATCAAACTTGGCATGTCACATTATTTGCAATTTATCAGTAGTTGCTTTCTTGCTTTAGGCAGAAGAAGTTTAGTAATAACTGATTAATAAATGCTGAAAAATTCAAAATGCTGCAAAATTCAGTGGAGGTGGTTATAAATAAATGCACTGCAAGGACTTACGATTGTCTATTATGCTTGTAATGGAACAAAGTATTCACAAACAAAATCACTATAAATAATTATAAAAAATAAAACCTCACCCCAGGAGCGTAGTAATTACAGTAATTAGAGTTTCTCAATTATTACTCGGAATTAGAAAACAGCCAGTGCTAGCAGTGTTAATAAGCACACAAAAGACCCTTTTTGTGAAGGGAAGCAAGGTTGACTACAACAGAATGGATGTGACACAAGGTGAATGAAGGTCAGCCACGACCTGGTAAACAGCCCCTGTGCCTGTGCTCACACCTTTGTGCTGCCCAAACTGCCTTTCCCTGCCATCTTACCCCTCAGGAGTGGTGTACTTTCCTAATAGTCATTTCACACTCTTCCCAGGTGACATTTCCTTCCCAGGAGCCAGAAAGGCTGTTTTTGCATAGGGGAAAAGGAAGAATACAGTGGTGGTTTAACTTTTCTTTGGCTTGTTTTCCTGGACCTGTGCTTGACATGTTATGTATGTGGCACTTCTCTGCAAAAATGGGGATAATTTTGAATTTTCATGATTAAAGAGTTCCACATGACAGCAAGGAGATCCATACAAGAGTCTTCTGACAGAGGGAATACCTCCTTGCTCCTGGCTTGCTATAAAAAGCATTACTTGTAAGATAAATGGTGTCAGAAAAGGACATCTAGGAAAGCCTGTTCTTCCTAGGATAGCTTGTATGATCACAGCCCTAAGCAAGTTTATGTTCCTGTCTTTGGGTTCTCAGGATGTGCAGCACTGGTCAGCATTCAAGACAAATTTCTTAAACAGATTCAAATATGTTTCTTTAACAAATAAAGCCCAAAAGTCTTTATGACGAACCAGATCTTCTTAGATCTACTTGATAATTTGTGTTATTGACAGAGATTATACATCCAAGAAAAACTGCTAAATAAAACCCTGTCCAAAGATTTCTTACTGGAAACAGTAGGGGGGGAAAAAAAAAAAACAACAAAATCTTCATTGGAAATTTCAGCAACAAAAAACTGTGAAACTTCCAATGGACTTAGCACCTATGCTTAGAATGATAACGGACTTTTTTATCACAAAGCTATTGCAAAGTTTGTACTTATACATTTTACAAGTTTTTGAGAATCTTCCATGAAGAAGATGCTTCTAATAAACAAAGGTAAACTCAAATTGTATTTTAGATTCAGATCACCCAATATTGTGATCTTGCAGAGGTGAAACACAGTGACTCTTGAGCATGTCTCACAAACAGCACATTTGTATTTAGTATAAATGGAAGAACACTCTGTCTAATTGAAACTCCCTCTAAATGTAATAAGCCAAATTGCCTACACTGAAATTAATTCAGGATACTGGTATTAATGCTCCTTAGGAGGTGTGCCAAAGAGTTTGTATGCATACTGGTGACTAAGGTTTCATTTCAACTTTTCTAATGAAAGAAAGAAATCACATTTTATAAATAAGAGGGGAAAGGTTATATGAATTTATTTGCTTCCTCAAGATAATTCTAGTCCCAACTTCTTAAATATATAAATAGTGTCCTTCCCTGTCCATTGAATTTTTTTTTCCTATTCTTGTTTACCCTCCAAAAATGGGACTGGTACTTATGGTACATCAGCACAAGGTATTATATTCTGTTGCTATACTTTTGGTTTCAGTGTAATTCCAGTATCTCTTATTGGGTAGAGGACAGTTTATAGTTTTACAGAATATCAATGAGAAAAACAGAAAACCAATCAAAATTTAAAACTATTGTTAATCTTTCAAGTCAGTGAACCCTTCTAGACATCAAAACAGATTTCATCTTTCTAGATTTTTAACCAGAAATAGTAGGTTTACATTACTGCATTATACATAGTAGGGGAGGAGCCCTTAGGGAAAATTTAATTTGTTGTCCTCCAGGAAAGAGAAGGAAGGACTCTGTGCATTTGTCTAAAAAACATCTGCCCAGGTTAGCAGTGTTAGCATCATGAAACAGATCATCAAGCTAGAGGCATTCAGCACTGTCCCATGTCATGCACAGCAGTCATGGGTTCAGCTCTCAGTGTTTTGTTCTGTTCTTATCTCCAGTAAAAGCTATGTTTCAAAGAATGTTAATCAACACAGATTAATATCTTAATGCTTACTAATCCCATTGAGATAACTCACTTAGAGAAACAAACAAAAGAGGTTTAAGGATACACAAATGCACTGACGCCTTTGTTGGACTAACTGAAGTGCCACCAAGGTGTAGGATGCAACTTTAGGTGCAGTTTGCTAAGAGGGAGGGCTTCAGGTTCTTACTTGAAATGTCAGGGCTAGCAAAATGGCTTCATAACTGCAAATCTCCTCACCTCAGCAGTCTTTTGAAATTATCTCTCAATCTCTCTGTGAAAGGAGAAGTATCCTGGAGGCACTGACACAGTTTTACTTTACCCAGTAGAGTACCATGTAGAGGTGTCTAAGCTAACATCAGATGATCAGGCTTTAGAGCCAGAAGGCAATCCACTAAGTAGGTGGTGCTCTGTACCCAGCTAATGGCATCATTTTGATCTTGGAATGGAAGCATGGCTCAGAGCACAGGCTCAATGCAGACACATCAGGTCCTTGGAAACACAGGATCTGAGAAGCAGGCCCATGATTTCACAGTTGTGTCAGGAATTAACACAGGCTTTGAGGAGCTCTAGCTAACCATCCTTCATCTTGGCATGGGACCACCCTTCTCATGTGTTCTGTGCTCAGCTTTTTTTCTCCAGGGCTCTACTGAGATGCACAAAATTGCCTAAACATAAGCTATGAAACAGAGATAATCCATATTTCTCTGTTGGTATTAACAGTGGAGGAAGGAACACTGGAACAGCTTTACCTTGGGTTATCTTACCCTAAAGCTGCTCTTCTAGACCAAATCTTCTTTATGGTCAAAAGAAGGCCACACCATGGGTTGGGCCTGTCACCGTAATTTCATCTAACCCACTCTGCCAGATTGATGGTATGCTAACAGAATACTGAGTCTTAAGAACAAAGGGTCACACTCATTCGGTCACGTGGGGAAAGCATTTGTTTATGGCTGCTGCTGGGCGTCTCCAGAAAGCCAGCTCTTCTGGGCAGAAGCTGAATGAGAGTGCACCCACCAGGCAACTTAGGGCTGCACTGTTGGGGCAGCCCAGGGCAGCAGAAGGTGAAGAACAATGTCAGCTCTGAGTCATCCCAAGAAGAAGTTAGACTGAGCTAGTAAAATTCATGGAGACATCTCTCCCCACCCTGGCAGCTGTGAACAGCATAAAGACTTCTGGCTGACTTCACAGAGACCCATTCATCTGATGGTGCCAAACAGTATCTCAAATACTGTATTTCTCAATAGTCTTCCACACCTCTTTTAGAAAACTGTAGAATGAAGTATAAAACTAATAACAGACTTGCTCAAAAGCAAACAAAAGAAAATGAAAAAAAGGAAGACTGGGTTTTATCTCCTGTCAAAGGTTGTTTTATAACACATAAATTATTCTTATATCGTAATACATTTTTTGTTTGAAAAGTATTTAAATAAAAATACTTTCAATTATTGGATGTACTTTTAGTTCAAGTCAGCCAAATAAAAGTACCTGTTATCCGAGCTACATCTGTAAAATCTGTTAAAAATTTTGCCAGTGAGCATGGTTGGCTGTTTCATTTTATAGCCAAGAGGTTTTACTTCAAAATTTATGTCTGACTTATCGTCATTACTTAGTTCAGGATTAATTTTAGATTAGAATGTATAATAGTGCTCTTCACTAATGACAATCCATGCAGGGCATAGTCAGTTATATATATATATCACCCCTTTGCTAAGAATATTTCAGAATCAAAGGCAATTGGAAACTTTGAATAATCAGTGTTACTTAAACTGTTCTGTATGGACTGCAAAGTGTATTTCACACCCAGCTCACATATTAAGTCTGTAATATTGCTCCTATTCCAACATTCTAGTTAAATGAATTACTGTCCTGACTTTCCTACTGCCTTTAGCTACATGTGTCACATTGCCAAATGGTTAAATATACAGCTTTGGAAGTCACAATTTGTGTTCATTAGCCATCCACAGCCTACAATATTTGTTATATTTAGAACTAGCAACAACAACTTTCCACCTTCATTTTTAATTCTGAGTTTCACACGTTAGACTATTTTACAGGGGGATGGAACTAGACAGTGGAAGTAGGTAATTCTCTTCTCCAAATTTCTAAAATTATTAGCAAAATAAACATGTTTGAAACAATTGGACAGTGTACCTTGGGATGAATAGATTAAACCAGAGCATTTTCATTATGTGTCTGGCAATCATCCTTTTATCTCATCTTGTGATGAACATCTGTATTTTTTGGCATGTTGGTAGGATATAAATGTGGGGTGTATGTGAACAAACTCTCAATTATAATTCTGCTCAGATGAGATTTCAAAATTATGTTTTCTGTTTTGTGGATGATACTTACTGTTATGGTAGCAACGGTGTGGAAAAAAAAAGATCTAGTGCATTTAATATTCAGTTCTGGAATCATGTATCAATTATTTAGTTAAACCTTCTGCTAGTAAGGCTTTTTTGTAAAACACGTACCAAATGTTTATAAAATGGAAAAGAGATTCGTCAAGTTATGGTAGCTAAAGCTGTGCTAAAAAGAAAAATTGAACATATGCTACCAGCAGTGTTTCTCATATTTAATGAGTAAAACCATATTCTATTTTGTTGCAATTGTCTTTTCTTGTACAAATAAGGGCCCTGATCCAATAAGCATTTATAAATGTGATTTTGATTTACACTAGTTAATCTACTTCTGTCTTTAAGACACCTTTGCATTTATTTGGGTGGCCCTAGAGGAGATGGGAGGTGGATATTTAAGCATTTTCTTGACTTTTGGTTCACCCAGAGTCCATGGAGTTCTCAGGTCCAGAGCTCAGCACGTGCAGAGCATTGCAGAACAAGAGCCAAAAGTAGGAGAAAAGCCTGAATTAAAATAAAGTTGTGCTTGGGTCTTTTTTCCTCTGTTAGAGAGTGAATCATCAGTTGGTCTGTGGCTCTGACTGAATTCTGGCACGGTTCCCATGGCTTTCACAGCCCCTATTCCACTTGGGAGAGTTTTCAGGAAATTGTGTTGTCATGGATCCTTCTGCTCAGCTCCAGTCTGCTCCGTGCCCAAAATCCCCTTTGCAGCAGACTAAGAAATCCCTGGTGGGCCCAAGCTGCATGAGGCACAAAAGGCTATAACTTCTGTGCAACATCTCCCAGTGCTTCCCTAATTATTCCACTGTATCATCTTAAATAAGGTTTAAAAAAGAGTGGAATCAAATCCAGCAGTTGAGGCATAAGAACACGGGGACTGTGCTCTTCTAAATTGGTCTTTCCGAATTGTCCCTGGTTCTTAGTCATAATCCAGACAATCTGGACTTACCAAGTTAGAAGCAGGTATGTTTTCCTTCAAGGAAAGAGCAATTTAATTCAGCCAAGGTTGCTTCCCTTCCCTGCAATTGTTTATTTTGCTAAACTAGAGCTGCTTCAAGGATGGCAGGCGCCCATCAGAAAGAAACATGGCTAAAGTTAGCAGCAAAGAGAGGTGCTGATGGGCAGTGCTGTGCCTGGGATCACGGCTGCAGCTGCTCCCTCCCTGCCTGCAGTGGCCCTCTCCATGCGGTTCGGGTTCCACCTATGGAAGGGATGTGTGAACAGGCAGGAAAAGGGAATCAGCTCCAGAGAAGGGGTTGTCAATGTGTTGCTGCAGCCCAGAGGCAGTGTGAATTGTCTAACTCTTCATGAAGAGTCAAAAAGTCATCTTAGCCATAGGTGGGAAAACCCTGTTTCAAAGAGTTTCTGGCAATGACTATAAAAGGGTCAGTTTGCTGGCCTGAGGGATTTGAACAGTGTGAATTCTCTGGATTATTTTAACAACACAGACAAAACAATGAGCATTCAATGTCTTTCACTTAGCTTCTATGAGAGGATCTTTGGAAATACATCTGAACAAAATAAGATCTGGATAAATATCAAGTAGATGCAATAATAGATAGCAGCAGTAACTACTATACTGCTTGCAGCAATGTATAATGCTTTTGAAATGTTTGTTCATTGCTGACAGTGGATAGATAAGTTGTGGAGACGAACACACATTTTTCAGAGATCCTGTTGTTAGGGGTCCTGGGAATGGCCCTCTGCTTGGTCCTTGGCTGGTGGAATCCTTCTCCTCTCTGGCACCCTGTCAGCTTTCTGGCTCTGGAGCATGGTGGGGAGAGCAGTCTTGCCAGCCTTGCCCTGTTACAGGAGCGCCAAGCACTGTCCAGGGTCCCAGCTCCAAGCCTCTCACCATGGAAGGGAACTCTGGTGTTGCCAGTTGTCCTGAAACCACCCTTAATACCAGATTAAATGTGAAGACTATAAAGAATTCTTTTTAGCCAATACTATTGAGGTTACTAGGTCTGAAGGCAAGCACAGAAAAAGAAATAAAAACCTAATAAAGCTACCTGAACTTCAGCTCTGCTCTAGGAGCTTTCCATCAGCTGCATAAGCAGGAACAAGCTGTTAGGATGCTTGTATAATTTTGTGGCTGGGAGCCAGGGCTTCTGACCAGGCTACTCGTTTTCTCTGAAGAGGATCCTGATGTGGGACCGTGTTTTGCCAGCCCTTCAACTCAATTCTATTCAGATTTAAATTTTATGATGCTAATGAGCCAGAAAAAGGGCCAGAACAACTGACCCTGCCTGGACAAACTTTTTACTTTATCAATCAGTGTCATTACTGTGATGTGGCAAGACCTCCCATCTATCCAGACAGTAAAGAAGGATTGCACACAATTATCAGTGACAATCTGGAAACAAATGCCTAAGAAAATGTATTTTCTTCTTCTTTACAGGCCAGGGTTTGACTCTCTGCATAATCCTTTCTATACTGAACGTGGGGTTTGTATAAATAAATCATTTGAATCCTGCATTACATTTTTCAGTGTATGCTTACACACACATTCATCTGTTTTACCTTTTGCTCAGGATTAAACATGGTAGTAATCCAAATATTTTTGCTTGAAGATAGGTCTGAGAAATACTCTTACCAGTTGTGAAGTTTAATTTTTTTTTCTATCAGTTTTCCATTGAATATTTAGAGTGCTCAAGTTTTTTACCTGACTCATTGAAGTGCATATTTAGGTAAACTAGATTTACATGTATTAAAAGATAATTTTAAATTTTCCCTTTGGTGGGAGAAAGAGAGAAGCTGTTCCATGCAGCAGATGTATAACAGATACCACTCCTAGCACGTACTGCACTACTGGATGATGGCCAGATGCAGTGGTGATAGCAGAGCTATTACCATGATAAAGCAGAGTAAAAGAGAGATGTAAGTAATGTGTTAGCTTCCCAGCCCACCACTTTGTCCACACAAATGGGAAGGAGGAGAAAATTCTTAAGTCAGTCAGCTGTCTACATCATCAAATACAATCCTCAAACCACCCAGTTTTAAAAGTAACAGTTCAGGTTGAGCTAAGTGAGATGAATCCTACCCATAATGTTTGGCGTTACCTGTAAATTAGTATTTAAGCTATGTAGAGTTATAATAGTTAAAGCCTGGGCATAAACCTCAGCTCTTGACTTCAAGCACTGAGTTTTGCTATTTGACCTCTCATCAGTTCCTTTGGAAAGTTAATCTGAGAAAACAGGTGCTTTTCTAAAAATAGAGAATCATACAATAAATATTTTGATTTAGAAGGAATCCACAAGGATCATCGAAGTCCAGCTCCTGGCCCTGCACAGCACCATCCCCAGGAACACTCCTGTGCCTGAAAGCATTGTCCAAATGCTTCTTGAACTCTGTCAGGCTTGGTGCTGTGACTTTTCTGGGGAGCCTGTTCCAGAGCCCAGCCACCCTCTGGGTGAAGAACCTTTTCCTGATACCCAACCCAAGCCTCCTCTGACACAGATTCAGGCCATTCCCTTGGTCCCTCACTGGTCAGCCCAGAAAAGAGATCAATGCCTGTCCCCCCTCTTCCCCTCGTGAGGAAGCTCTGAACTGCCATGAGGTCTCCTTCCTGTCTGCAAAACACTTTTATTTTAGAAGGTAGAAGGGTTTTTTTGAGACAAATCAACAAGTAGAGGTTGGGGAAAAAACTTCTGGTGGTATTTGTCCCTCTGGGCACACTCTGCTTTGGAAAGCACAGGAAATGAACAGTTACTACAGCTGAACTGGACAGGGCATAAATATCCTTTGTGCTCCAAACAAATTTGCCTTACTTCACTAAGCACAACACAAAGCTCATGTGAAACTTGGAAAGCTGTCTTAAGAAGAGAAGAGGCAATGTCCCTCAAACATTTACAGGTGCAGAAAATGTGACTGTTCTGTGCACGATTGCACTTTAAATCAGAAATCATTGCAGAGAATGCAAAATGAATTCTGTATGAACCTTCTAAAATAAATGAACCTTAATTTCTTTTGTATCTTTTAAAGGTCAAATGCTGCAAATACTGGCCAGATGACACGGAGATATATAAAGACATTAAAGTTACCCTAATAGAAACAGAGCTGCTGGCTGAATACGTGATTCGAACATTTGCTGTAGAAAAGGTAAGTTTCCAAATTCAGTTTTCTTAAATACATTGGTATCTGTCAAAGTAACTTACATGCAGATTCAACAAGGGAAAGTTAAATCTTTTGACTGACATCCTGGGTTTATAGGTTTTTTGGGTAAACTACTACCGCCCTCTTATGGTAATCTGTGTTTTTCTTCTTCAAATGCAGCAGCTGTGCTGTGCTTTTCATCACTGTTGGCCCCTGCCTGAGTTAGAAAAAGTGATGTTCCTTGCCTAGGAGAAATCGAAGCCTCCCTCCCAGCAATCAATTGAAAAACAGATTTGTGCTGCTTTCCCATCTTACATTCCCCACAATCATTTTCTGTCTGTACCAGAGGCCGCATGCGGCATTATTCAGAAGTCTGTGGTGGAGAATACAGTTTTCTGTTGGGCCGGGGTGTGCCTGGTCTGCAGAGACAGAGCTGTAACAAATTACTGTTCTTCTCAAGGCAATTTCCCTTTTCACAGGAATCCATCCTTACATGGAGAGTTCCAGCCTGTGTGTTGTATTACTGTTTGTTAGAGTAATGCCACGCATTTGTCTGATGCTTTGTAGCCTGTAGAACTTGCAGCTCCCCGGCTGCAATATATGGAAAACATAGAAATAACAAATAAGGCACTCACTGAAAGTGGGAACAGGCAGGGTCAGTCAGTGGTGAAGTGTACCATGCATTTTGTGTCAACTCAGCAGTTTCATTCAGAATTCATTAAAGAACAGAAAGGTTTTAATTGTATGTATCAGGACCCATTTGAGTTGCAGAACACCAAAGAAAGAGCCTCCTTGGTAAGACTAGATATTCCTAATAGCATACCAAAGTAATGCTCCATCACCATGAGTAGATTTTCAACTAATTAGCTTAGAAAGCTTATTTTGATTTAGTCGCAGTACCCATGATTTATTGGCTCTGTCTAATGATGAAATAGTATTCATTTATGGGTTTGAAGAACATAATATTCAGCATCAAAGAATCCTGCACCCAGGTACCTGAAATTGCCAAAATGACTACCCACAAGGTTTCTGTACATACGTCCAGAGTAACAAAGGAATTAGGGTTTTTTCCTGTTTTATTCTTCAATCTAATACTTAAATATGCTTCTCTTTTTAAGACAGCAACCTGAGGGTAATGATAATAGAATTACGTGGTTTGAATGAATTGAAATATTGTATCATGTTTACCACTATACATATTGTAGACTGAATTCACTCAAGCCTGTTGTTTCCTTGCATTTAGGTATTTTTAATAAACAGATGAGAAACGTTGGCTACACTTTGAAGTAGATGAAGCACTGGTTGATTTCTATTCTGCAAATTTTAAGCTCATGCTTTGATGTTAGCTTTTCGCTTCTTAACTGGGACTGAAGAAAAGACCTAGAGGATTTTACAGTTGAACATAACCAAACTGTCTTGAATAAGTGCATTAGAACAGATAGAGATAAAAGGCACTAAACATTTTATTTCTTTTTAAAAATCTCCATCTGAAAAGATTTCATTTAGACACTGCTTTTTAATAGTTGGTAGTTTTTCAGTAAGCCTCTAAAAGCAGTGTCACTGTAGCTTGAGTAAAGTACATTTGTTTTTACTCTATTTTCCATATTTTTTAACTCCTCCAATGTTACTGGAACATCAAGTCTGTACATTTCTTTCACCATAATTCTCTCAGGTTTATATTTTTGATGTACTGAGATTGGTACTTTTCACCTTCCCTAAGTCAAGGTGCATGATGAGACAGAGAGCACCCTAACCAAACATGCAGATAATGCTAATAGAAAGGTGGTTTGTAACACTTAACACTGGAGCCTCCATTCCAAAGGACTTGCAGATTTCACTAAAACAGCAGCTTCAGTAATTCAACAGGAAAAAATTGCAGAGTTCTGTGTCTTAGGTGGCCTAACCCCCTGTGTCAGGGTGACTTCTGGGGACAACATGTGAAGTCCTGAATGATTATGAGCTGCAAGGGTGGAGTTAAGAAAACTGGCAGATGAGGAGGGGGGGTAAGGAAGATCTAATTGCAGCCTCAGGTTCTTCATAGATGTTCAGAAAATCAGAGGAATCAAATTCTCCAAGACCTTTAGTCCCTTCTGACTGTCCTTTCTGTTTGTTGATGAGCATCTGCTCATTAAGTGCAATTTAGAAGTTGATTTGCTTGAAGATAAATTGATCACATACTTCAGTTTTGTTGGGGTTTTTTTGATGGATATTGAGTAGTAGGGGGATAATGCTGAGAGAATTGAAGCCAAAAGTGCAGTCTGATTTTGAAGACTGTTTCCTAGATATGCTTTGCATTGTGTGAACAAGCAGTTCCTTTGGAGCAGTTCCTTTACAGCACAACAGTTAATGCAGATGAATAAGTCATACATGAATAGTAAAATACAGCAGCAGAATAAGTTTTTGTAGAATTTTTTAACATCCTAGGTTTAGCAGTGTACATCATTTTCTGTTTGTTTCAGCTCTGTAGTCTTTCCCAGATGAGCATATGCTTTTATGATTCATGCAGTTGTGTGCTATTTTGGGTTTAGTAACCAGCAGGAAAGCTAGATATAAAAATCATTCCTTTGTAGATATAATAAGAAAACTCATTATAAAAGTATCCTATATGCAAAACCTTTCCTAAGTATCTGTTAAAAATGACAGACAAAAATTCAGTCAGCCTGACAGACAGCCTGTTCACAACTAAGGCAGAGGATGTACAGGACATAACATGATCAGTGTAGCAGCCAGGCACATTGCTTTGGAGGGGCAGTTTGGTTTTTTGTAAATTGTTTGAAAATCTCAGCTGTATACTGCATGAAGAATTTGTATGGGATACTCACTTCAGTCCTCAGCTTGTATAGTCATGGCATTGCTTTTTTCTGTGGGATCTTTGTTTCTTTGGGGGTCATGGGCAGTTGTTGCAAGCAATATAAAAGTGTTTGAGGCACTACCTTCACCTAAGCAGAGCTATTTGCAGAGTTGAAGGCCTTGCTTACAGTAGAAGAGATGCACTAACACACTCTAAAATCCCCAGAGAGCAGGGACCAAATTGTATTCAAATGTGTTTGCTAGACTGTCTTAAAATGCAAGTTGTTTTGTCTATTCCTGGATTTCATTATGTTTTAAAATTGGTTTTTAGGATATAAGGTCATTTCTGTTTAAAGGGTGTGATCTCTTCAGTCCTCACCACTGCCTCATATGCTCTTAATCCTCTCCCTTGCCTGTGTTTTTGTGTCTATTTTCAGGGGAGTTGAGATATTCCTCTGAGCAGATGCCCTGTCTCCACAGACCCCCCAGCTGAGCTGTCAGAGCATCAAAGGCTCCAACATACACTAAAAGTCCTCTCTAGTCCTGTAGCACTGGAATGTCCAAAATTTCTCCACCACTGAAAATCCCAGACTAATGCATAATAGCAATAAATTAGGAAGCTTATATTACTTATTATTCAAAGAGAATAAAATCTTTTATGTGCCAACTGGCTCAAGACAGGAAATACATTTTGAAGTAGAAAAGCTGTAAACTACCAGTTACTAATATTTTTGACATTTAGTCCAGCCTAGACATGATATGCCATAATTTTGCTATTTGTTTATGAGCTATGTATGATGGCCTCCAGTTTGTGGATTTCTAATGAGAATAAAATACTGGCAGCTGCATTTTGAGATGGGGAAGGGAAAATACAAGCAGTAAGAAAATAAAACTTAGCGTACACTCTTCTGGTATCCAGACTGCTACCCAAAGTCACATGGGAAATTACTTACACAATCAGCTTCTCATTCATACTTGTCTCACTACATCCATGTCCTTGTAGACTGTGGCAAATCACCTGAACAGTGAGCATGTGGAGGGCTACAAACACAGCCCCTATGATTGAAGGTGCAAAAAGGTTTCCTATTATTCAGATTTTTCTTTCAGACCAATGAAGGGGACAAATGAAAATTATGCTGAAGCTGTAGTGCCCTGAAGTCAGCAGCAAAACCCCTGTGGAGGACAGTAGGGAAAAAAAGGTCATCAGTGCTCTGTGTTCAGCCTTGCTGCTGACCTGTTCTGTGATCATGGCACGCATCTGAAGGCCACAGTTTGCAAAGCAGCCTAGTACTTAAATATAGAGATGAGCATTTCTCTTGTTACTAAAAGTTTCTGACCAATCTAGTGCTTACTTACTTAATTTTGTTGGAAGTTTTTGAAACCTGTTAATACCTAACCTTTGAGCTTGCTCTCCTGCTATGTGGAAGCTCTCCAGCAGTCTGTACAGATTGTGTTTGTAGGGGTGCTTTTCAGCAAGGCTCAGGCTTTTGAAGATTTCAACCCTTGTGTCTTCAACAGAGAGGGGCTCACGAGATTCGGGAGATACGTCAGTTCCACTTCACGGGCTGGCCAGACCACGGTGTCCCATACCATGCCACAGGCCTGCTGGGATTTGTACGGCAGGTCAAATCCAAGAGTCCACCCAATGCTGGGCCTCTGGTTGTTCACTGCAGGTAGGTAAAACAGAAACCTCTCTGCTGTGGTTTGCATTAAACTCAAGACCTGCTTTTGCTTCTCCTTTACTGTGCATTCCCCACACAGGCTGCTGAAGCCACTGGAGGTTTTCTTGGTTTCAAAGGACAGGTGTTTGCTAAGGAAGGCAGGAGCCTCCCCTGAAATGGAAAATGTAAATCCCCTCCCCCCGCCTTTTCCAAGTTGCTATAAATTTTAAATTAAGGGGCTCTCAGGCAAAAAGTATGGGAGCAGGGAATAACAGTTCTTTAATAGGGAAAAAAATTAAAAGATAAACAATACAGTAAACTAAAACAACACTGACAGAGTCACAACACAACAACAACCTGACACCCTGTTGGTCAGGGTCTTGGTAGCAGTCCAATTTGAATTGTGGCTGCAGTCCTCCTGGAGTGTCAGGTGTGGTTCTGTTGGAGCAGGGATCCTGTAGAAAAAAGGTGTAGTCTTCCTCTGACGATCCAGGGTCTTCTGGGAAATCCAGTGGAGAAAAGCAGTGCTGGTGTTCCAGAATCTTCACATTATATCTGGATAGAATGCTTGTCTCTCCCCTCTGGGCGGAGCATCTCACAATGGGATGCTATAGTTCTTATCAGTCATGCAGTGACATTCAATAGCCTGTTATCAGCAGATTTCTCCCCAGTTGTGGAAGAGATGAGGAAGACTGCCCACTTAACAGAAGACAACTTCCATACAGATGGTAAATAAATACAATTTGCTTGACAATCCAGAACAGAGGTCTACTCAACCAATAACTTTAAACAAGAATACATATATGACATATATAAAAAACATATATAGAATATATAAATGAGAGTAAAAAAGCTGAGTCTGAAGTTCTGCAAGTGCCCGGCTCAATTTCAGTAATCATCCAATTGATCAAGCACCTGTGAGATGAACCCTTACACCCTTTACATTTCCAATACACTGCTACACATTAACTGTGCTCTTCTTCTCCTTCAGTGCTGGTGCTGGCAGAACGGGATGCTTCATTGTCATTGACATCATGCTAGATATGGCAGAACGAGAGGGCGTCGTAGACATCTACAACTGCGTGAGAGAGCTTCGATCCCGCAGAGTTAACATGGTGCAGACCGAGGTATTGCTCATCTACTGGAATACTGCTCTGCAAGAAAAAATTCTTTTTTAGCCCTTCTAGCCCATAAAGATACAGCTTTCTAGTTGGCACTCTCCAGAAAGCATTTTACTCAGTCACATGCAGAAAATAATCTCTGCACAAACCTGAAGAACCCTTTCCCAAACAAGTGCAGCGTTATGCTTCACTGAAGGTTCACAATGTTTCTTAAAAATGGGGCAAATGGGGAATGTTTCCTCTCTGGGAAGGATTCATTCTGGAGTACATCTTCTTGAGGTTTAGTTTCACAATAGCACCTACAGAACCACCCAGAGGAATGAGCAAACCAGAAACATTCTGAGTTTTGTTACAGAGTGTTACTGCACTTCTCTAACTATTTGTAGTTAGTTTAAGCCAATCTTTATATATTCATTTTCTAATGAGTGGGATAAAGTTTTTTAAACTGTGGTTGTTACTTCTGGTCTTGCTTCAGTGCTGGTAAACTGAAGAGTGAAGTAGCAACCATATTAGTTGCTATGTTTTATTTACCAAAATACTAATGGTCTATGCATCCCATGGCAGTAACTATCTATTTTAATTGCTTAACCAGGAACAGTATGTATTCATCCATGATGCTATCCTGGAAGCCTGTCTTTGTGGGGACACAACTATTCCAGCTTCTCAAGTTAGGTCTGCTTACTATGAAATGAATAAACTAGATCCTCAAACAAACTCAAGCCAGATCAAAGAGGAATTTAGGGTAAGTAGTGCCTTACATTGCCTAGAAGCTGTAGAGTTTAGCTATAGTAAAGACTTCTGCTTAAGTTTTTATAGACATATGAATTTTGTAACAGGTCTACGAGGGAAAGATGGCAAAAAAAGGGAAAAATAACATGTCACTCATCTCTACTGAGTAATGCTGAATCATAAAATAATGCAGTGGGGTAGTAGTAAAATATTCATTTTACTCGAGGGGAGTATGTCAATCCTTCTGCTGTCCTTTCTCCGGAAGGCAGGCTACTCCACAGCTGTCTGTGAGGTTATTTTCCATAATCGTATGCTCCCAGGATTTCTCTGCTTCCAAAGCCTGCTGACTGTGATGTGTTTTCATTTCTCTGCATATTGATTCCCGCTGAAGCTGAATGCTGAGCTGATCTATTCTTAAATATTTTGGGTTGCTTTCAGTGCTGTGTTAATTTTTCCGTTGCATTGTTTACTCTCCTTGAAAGACTTTAAATATGGTGACTCCGACGCTGCGCGTTGAGGATTGCAGCATCGCGCTTTTGCCGCGAAACCACGAGAAGAATCGCTGCATGGATGTGCTGCCTCCAGACAGATGCCTGCCTTTCCTCATCACAATAGATGGGGAAAGCAGTAACTACATCAATGCTGCACTGATGGATGTAAGTCTGCGCCACATCATTAATAATAAAAAGGCAATAAGCAGCCCTCCAAACTGAGCCATGCTAGAAAATGGAGTCAGCCTAAGAAGGAAAACCTTCTGGCTTGTTTTGTTTCCCAGAAGCGTGGCACAAAATCTTTAAACTCCCAAGTACATTTAGGATCACACATATGTTATGTCACAGCCAAGGTTCCAAAGCCATGCTCAGAGAGCAATTCAGGGAGTTTTGATAAATTGAATGTGTCTGGATTTCTCCCTAGTGCTTGAATTTTTAACCATCTGGCCAGAAAAAAGAGTTACCTATTAAGAGATACAGGCAGTTAAATAGAATAATAAGGTTTGCAGCAATATTTCAGTTCCCTTTGTTTATAATTTAAACAGTAATTAACAAAAAAAATAATTGTCTGTCAACACAAGATAGTACACAAGCCATTACTTCAGCCTTCCTGTTTATTTCTGCTTGAATGAATGGTTCCTCTTCATGTGTGTGTGGAGTTTTTCCCCAAATGCATCTATGGCAATTCTAATCCTTGTAATAGAGTAACACTAAAAAGACACTTAAACTGCTTTTACAGTCTGTAGATATTTATAGCCTATTTTTGACAATTTACAGCTATAATCATTACTGTTGTCAAACACATAAACAACAAGAAAAAAGAGGTTAGTAAGGAAGGAACACATTGTAAATGGCCTTTTTAAAAAGTGAAGCTAGGGTAATAACAGTTTATTGCAGTTTTTTTTATTTCTTTCCTTCCAAGTTCTCAAAGCCTTTTCCTAAAATAAGCTGAAGTTCAAAACACTCCTGTGAAAATGTATCTTTGTGTTTATCTATGTAGAGAAACTGAGAACAGAAGTGTAATTGACTTGTCTAGCTTCTCACAGTAGGTCAATGACATTTCATGTTAGAACAGAGCTGCCTTAATTTACGGTCTGTGATTGTGCCATTACATTGTCTTCTTTCCTGGAGACTTCAGTACTGTTTTGTTCCACGAATTAAGTAATTCTCAGAAAGAGCATTACTTAATACTTGCTTTGAAGATGCTTCCCTTCTTCACTATTGAAACAACGGGCTACATGCAGATCTGTGTCTGGGCAAAAGGCTCCAGGGAGGAGGTGATGTGGGTTGCTTTCCACCTGAAGCATGCTTCTGCAGCATCCCTGCACTGATGGACAAGAGCAGACATTTGTCTCTAAACACTCAATCTCCAGCAAGCAGGATGAAGTGTTTCCCCCTGTCCACTTGAATCCATTGAGGTGTTGTTGAATCACCTCATGTAAGCCTTTCAGAGCTCACTTCAAGAAAAAGGGGTAGCAAACATAGTTTTCTTTATTCAGTATCAGAATGAGTTTGACAGTAGTTTTCCCAAAAAACCTTCTGAGAATCCTAATTGAGTGAATCATGGAGACCCCTTTGGACATCCTCTCATCTGCATGAAACTTCCAGCAAGGCAGGACCAGAAGGATAGAAAGCAAATGCCTAATGTAGGAGCAGCATCAGTACCTGCTGGTTGCCATGTGCTGAAACAAAGAACCAAAGTTTTGCATGTCTGCATCTGTACCCAAAACACAGTGGAATCATTTTCTGTGGTCTCCTCAGTGACTTTCTGTGAAAGAATGATCACAGAATATCATGAGTTGGAAGGGACTCTTGTAAGGATCACTAAATCCCATAATTGCTAGGGTTGGAAGAGACCTCTGGAGATCCTGTGGTCTGACCCCTCCTGCCAAGCAGGGTCACCCTGAGCAGGTGACACGGGAACGTGTCCAGGTGGGTGTTGAATGTCTCCAGAGAGGGAGACTCCATGACCTCCCTGGGCAGCTCTGACACTTCCGTGTAAATAAATTCTTCCTCTCCTTCAGGCTGGAACTTCTTGTGTTTTAGCTTATGGCCATTGCTTCTTGTCCTTTCACTGGGCACCACCAAGAGGAGTCTGGCACTATCCTCTTGGCACCTGCCAAAGTCAAAGCCACCAAAGTCGAAATCCTGGCCTTGCACAGGACAGCCCCAGGAATCCAACCACTTGCCTGCGGTAGCTGATCTGATTGGATCTCTGTTGTGGTGCAAATGGTTCAGTTCAAGGCATGTAGAGACTTCCCTGCCCTCCTTAATGAAGGCAGTGGCACCCCCTCCCAAAAATTGCCCCAGTATGGCCACAGTAGCTTTCAACACTCAGGAGGATGTAAGTGAAAATGCTGGTTTGAGATCCACAGTGGAAAAGTTCCAGCAAACAGCTCAGTCAATGACATACTCTGGTACTAAAAGAAACAAAGAGCACTGAAATTTGTCCCCTGGGTATCTTCACTGCTGTCAGATAGACCAGAATTTCAACAATATTTCTGAAGAATAACTAGATATTTCCTTTCACAGGCATCATTCAAATTTAGAGCTAAATGCAAACAGCCAAGATTAATCTGTCCATTAACAGCTCAAAACAAACCCGTTGCTCAGAATCTTGTAGGAGTTACATTGGAAGCAAAAGCCTCTGATGATTTTACTCCATGCCTGTGGCATGAAATATACTTCAAAAATGTAACATTTGCAGAAGTTATATCCTTCCCAAATGCAGTTTATTAACTTTGAAGCATATAAGATCTCAGGAAAGAGCTGAAAACAATATATTAATTATACAGAAAATAGAAATAATGCTTTCAGTCCTGAAGTTTTGGGGCTATGACTGACATTCTGCTAAATGGATTTTTCTCTCTTGCCATTCTTCTCATCATCTTGTTACTTCTTTGCAGAGCTACAAGCAACCATCAGCTTTTATAGTTACGCAGCATCCCTTACCAAATACTGTCAAAGATTTCTGGAGACTGGTCCTAGATTATCACTGCACTTCAGTAGTTATGTTGAATGATGTGGATCCTGCACAAGTAAGTCCAGAAAAATGCTTCATTTAAAAGAGGAGTGCTAGTGCCTCAGCATTACAGAACAGCTTTAGGATGTAATTAGTTGTTTTTAAAACAACATTAAACACTTACACACTAAAACATTGATTTGTAGCTTGCAGATACTCATAGGGGAAGAGGAATAAATCAGACCATCAGCAGCTTCTCCTCCAGAATGTTAGTACACACAGACATAAATGCATGCACCTGTTATTTATTTTAAGAGAACGTGTTTTGGGAAGGGCTGCTAAAACCCAAAAATTAATGTTGTAGAATTCTGACTCAAGTCTGAAACATGCTATAGTGGCCAAAATTGTAACAGAAGCCAACAGCTATTCATTAGCCTGCCTGAAACAGGTCAGTGACCTTGGTCTCCTTAGCAGGGAATAGGTGTTCCCAGTGTGAAAATCTGTGTTGAGTGTTGCACAAAATGATGTCATTAGCAAGGAGATAGGAACTAAACTAGGAGAGAGGAGCTAAAGATTGGAGACTAAGCATCCTTTGGAAAAGAGGGCAACGAAACGTGTAGGGGAATGTAATTACCTTACAAAAGAGTTGCACATGCGGAACATGTTGTTCAGAAAATTGGAAAACTGAACCTACTGGTTGGCAATTTAATCACTAGGATTAATCACTTAGTGTCCCAGAGCCTGGCTCACAACTGCACAATTCCAAGTTCTTACAAAGATAAAATTTCCTTAGTTCCAACAAACTGCACCAGCCCTCTGCTGGAATAATATGGTGGTAATCTGGATTGTTAATATGTAAATATTTGTTAATTAATTGTTAAGAGCAATTGTGAATTTTTAGAGCAGACTGCAGGTCATTTAATGATCAGAATCTTTTTAGCTTTGTTCATTATTGCATATACTTAAAAAAACATTTCCTCTTCTTTTTAACATGTTTTTAAAAGATACTGATCTTCCTTTTGGTCTTCCAAAGGAACATGTAGGAATTCCACACACTGTTTTAAAGACTGAATTTCTGATTCTTAGCCCTGTGCTGTCTAAAGGGAGGAAAAACAGAAATGAAAGACAAAAACTTTTATTCATGAATCTAAGATTATTTTCTGAGTGAATAAGGAAAGACTCAAGGGAGACAGACTGTTAGGGACTGCTGAACAGAGTGTTTTTTAATTTGTTGGCTGTGTTTTGAATTTACAATAGGGCATGCTATTCCAAGCCTGTATTAGCCTCACAGGATTTTAAAGCTATTGGGATATGCAGTTAATGCACCTGCCTCTGCAGCATGTTAAACCTTTTACCTCTTAATGTGAGTAACAATCTTTTCATTAGGAATAAATCTCAAAACCCTCAGAGCAAACAGAAGTGGAGAGAGGGCAAAGCTTATTAAAAACACACATTGCACTCAGATTTATTAATAATTACTGTTATGATTATTATTTATGTATATATGAAGTGTTTACAGTTCTGTTTAGATATTACCATTTATGTGGATTGTTGTGCTCTATTGGGAAATGAAATTCAACCCTTCACAGTGGCTCTGACTTGAAGAGAGTCGCTAGCATCACTTGCATGCAAAATGTGCAGACTTAAATGCTTTTGGTTTCTTTAGAACTTGAAAATCATAGCTTCCTAAAACAGCCCCAGCAAACTGCTCTGCTTATTATCATTTAAGCATTTTTCAGAGATCTGATAGAACTGTATTCCTATGTATTTGAAAGATGTGTACTAAACTGTGCACATGTTAAATGATCTGAGCACTGGCATTTGCAACCGCAAATGCATTACATTTTGCTATCCTGTACACCAGCATATTTCATAATAAAAATTCGTGTAAGATTTAGACAATATTTGGAAAGCAGTTGTCTCAGCAGACCACATCATACGGAGGGTTAAAAAAATGAAAATATATTTTCCTACTCAAAATTTCTGAGTTTAACTTGTTAAAGTGATACCCTGCAAATCAGACCCTGTTTTCTTTTTTAACTGGTGTAGTAAATGATTATGTTTTCCTAAAATGTAGTCATCTCTAAACAGCTTTGTTGAGGACTAAGTATTGTAAGAAATGCAAAACAACATCTGGAGTAAATGTGATTTGTCAGCTCAGCTCTGGATCACCAACAGCAATGCAGCAGAATGAAGACCACAGCTGTTTTACTGATTGAAATAAAAAGTTCCAAATATGACATCAATGCTTCTGCAAGCAAACCAAATTTCATGATTTCATATTTCATTTTGGTGAATGCTTACAAAAGCTACATGCTCAAACTGCTCTAAATATCCCTGGCAAAAAAAAAAAAATCATTAAGATTTTTATGAAAAAAAAATAGGCAGATTCTAGCTTCAAAAACCTTCTTGCAAAGCGTTGATTCAATCTTTAAAGTATTAATACAGATGGTAATTGGTTCATGGATTAAGCCATTGTTATATTATTAGACACTAAAACCATGCAAGATAATAGTAATTTTACTTTGTGATCTTTAGATACCTAGAAGTAATTTTTTCTGAGAACTGAAGAAAGCATAATTAATATTTTCAGGTGTCACTAATAAGATGAAATTAAGCAATTATTGAAAGTTTAAAGCAATGCTAATATTATCGGTCCAGGTGAAAAACGTGCAAGTCCTGAGTTTTGAGAATTTATATACCTTTCCTAGCATAAATCACATGCAGTTTGAATTATTAGCAGCTATTCAGGGCAGTTGGAGGTCCCAGGCCTCTGGTCTTTAGCCTCTGCTGTCTCCAAGATATGGCAATATTTGTCAGCCTCTCCCTGTCTTGTGATAATATATTGTAGAAGTAATGCTGAGTGTCAGAAGTGTTTTACTCCAGGCACCAGACACTGAAAGTACAGCAGCAAGAACCAGCATGTTAGGTACATGGAAAGGCATTATGAAAGCAGAGTGCTCAAAACCAAATTTGGTGCATCGTGTGTTTTATAAAGATACTGTGCAAGAATTCCAGTAGTACATGTATGACAAATTCAAATACAGATGAGCATATTGAGGCAGCTTGAAATCCAAGGTGATTAACTGTGTTCTTTTTTGTCCATGGTCTCCTATAGCTCTGTCCTCAGTACTGGCCAGAAAATGGAGTCCACCGGCACGGTCCTATTCAGGTGGAGTTTGTATCGGCTGACTTAGAAGAAGACATCATCAGCCGTATATTCCGAATTTATAATGCAGCCAGGGTAAGGATCTTATTTGCAAAACAATTTTGTCTCAGTAGATGAGTTGAGTCTACTCAAATCATAAAAATGAAAGCTAAACTCACATAGAACCATTTTCATTTTTCAGCATATTTATTTGAAAGCAATGGCGCAATACTGAGTCACAGCACAATTACAGAGGATAAAAAAGACTTCTATGTATAATAAAAGTAAAAGAAAAAATTTAATACATATCTCAAGTGTGTTAAATGCAAATGAAATAAATGCAGCATTCAGATTGTATGATAGCCAAAAAATGCTGAAATCAGTGCTGTTTTCAATAGTTTGAAATTAGCCATCTTGTATATTTGTATCCTGTGTTATGTGAAGAAAGCTGTGCACCAGTTTATGTTAGTTATGTTTTTCAATAGCAATCCCAGCCTCTTAGTGAAGATCCTCTCCCAATAACCACACTTCATAACATATGTAACCACTTCAGAAGGGCAAGCAAGTTGTTCTTGTATCCAGCTTTTATGCTCCCATAAAGTTGACAGAAGGCTAAACAAGGCATGTCTTTCAAGCTGAGTGGAAAAAAGATTCCACCACAGACCGGGTATCTGTTCCCATCCAGGGAGCCTTTGCAATGGACTCATATCAGCCACCAAAAAGCTGTAGTTAGGAATAAGCAGCGCTCCCTTCAGAAAAAAAATCAAGAACTTCCCTGGGAGCTGTTAGCTCGCTGGACAGGGAAGGACACCAAAAACATGTTAATATCCAAACAGGGAAGCAGATTGTAAAGCTTCAAATACTTCCTTAATACTGTGAAGGCCTGGCATTTGCAGTAAATGCGGCAATATAAAAAACACAGCCTCCAGCAGGCTGTGACCTTCAGCAAGCACTGGGTCTGGCTGCTTTGGGAAGAGGAGCCATCAGCTGAAAGAAACTGGACAGGAAATCAGTAGACTCCAGACTGACATAAAGCACACAAAACCAATTGGAGAGCACATCTAATGCCACATCCAGTTTTGTTTATTCCCATATCGTGTTAATCTTACATCCTCTCTATTAACTCTTACTCTACAGAATAAAATATAATGTCAGCGTTTCTGTGTGTTGTTCATTTTAGGAGTGGCACTAAAATGCCCTCACTTTGCACAGAAGTGGCAAACTCTAGACTACAAAACCAGTTTTCATGTGCATGTTTATCATGCCCTTTTCAAAGGACTGTAGTTTTCTGCCACTATCACTTGTTCTGTGCTCCTTTTTTATTTTAAATCACCATAAAGCAACTGTTCAGTAATGCTTCACCAGAGGGGTTCTGACTGCTGCAGTAGAACACAATAAAATAAAATGTAGTTAGATATTTTTTATAAGCCAGAAACATCTGAGGGTTCAATTTGGTTTTCTTAATGTTTCCTGCTTCAAAATATCTTGAGAGGGTTTGACCTTTCTTGTAAAAAAGGGACAGAAACACATAAACATTCTTAAAAACACTGAAGCTTATATATGAAAACAGTATATAATTGAAGTTATGTTACAGCTGTCTTTCCTACCAAGTTCCTCCTATCTTATTAATTATTTGCTTGATTGTGCAGCTGTACTATTGCTATATTTTAGCCTATCGTGTAACAGTCTGTTTAAAAACTCTTGTTCTAACAACTCCATTGAAAATTAAAAGTCATCAATCCTCAAGGGCAGTTGAAATTACATTAGCAGTTTGTCAGCAATCATCTGCTTGAACAAGTTCCCTTCCTGATGCAAATACCTGAATTTCGTGCCAGACAAATACTGTTACTTTTCCTGCTTTTGTCCGGATCCCTGCAGCCCCAGGACGGCTATCGGATGGTGCAGCAGTTCCAGTTCCTGGGGTGGCCCATGTACAGGGACACTCCTGTTTCCAAGCGCTCCTTCTTGAAGCTCATCCGTCAGGTGGACAAGTGGCAGGAGGAGTACAACGGGGGAGAGGGACGCACGGTTGTGCATTGCTTGTAAGTATGGAAACAGAAGAGAGGGATAAGGGAATACTGTCACAGAATTTGTGCCAGTCTTTAAAAGATTTGTAACGAGGTGAAGAGGCATCTATCTAATCTGGGGCTGAATAAATAATACAACTGCTCATTTAAAAGCTTCGAATGCAAGAGGAATTGTGTCATTTTAATGCAGATTCATGAGTTTCCCCATCTGTCCTTTGTTAAAGCCCTATGAAAAGATGATGGGTTCGAGTTAACTCTATTTTACATAAAAATGTCCAGTGACTCTTGCAAATGGGAAAGTTGCATACTTATTCACAGTAAATCAGAAATGTGCCTTCAGAGCAATGTACCTTTTATTTCTGCAGATAAGGACGATAGAAATAAGTAGTTTTGGAGGGGTGATTCATTTTCCAGGCATAAAGCACAGGAGTAAAAGTGGTGTGATAGACCAGTTACGATGATCCTGTAATTGCCTTACCTTTCTCTAATAATGGTATATTTTTTTGTCCTCCTCTGACTTTGTGCTCCACTCATGCAGACTCTCATTCACTCTGCCACCATCCTTCTTTTGGTACAGTTTAATACTTGTACGTGCTTTTGCCCTCAGAAGTAGCTGATCTTTTGGGGCTGAGTCTTCAGCAGTTGAAGTTGTATTCATCTTCTTCTAAACATCTGTTTAAAGATGTTGCCATGATAGAGAAGGGACCTGCAAACAGGAAAACCATGTTCAGAAGTTGGGACCCTGTGTCAGAATGATGGAGGAAAATTTAAGAGTATATTAATGATTCCCACTATCACTGACCTTGAACAAGTCATTGCTCTTCAGTTTCCCCATCTGTAGTATGGGGATAATAATACTTTCATCAAAGGAGCATTGTGCAGTGTGATTAATTAATGTTTTGAGATCTTTAGCTGAAAAGACCCTTTTGAAGTGCAAATTACTGTTATCTCTGAGGTGGCTGATGATATTAAATAGTTGTACAACATCACACATGCGTCACTTCCAGGCAGTAAAGAAAGAAAAAGCTCTAATATAATCCTTTTAAATGACTTTATTTTAATTAAAATTCTCAAACAGTCCCACAATATCAGGCACTGTTTTGGCAGCAGAGAGCATTCTTTTCATAGTGCCTGGATGTGACAGATGTGCGACGTTGTATCTTCCTTTGAAAATCAACCATTTGCAAAGCTTGTTTGAAAGACCTGCTACCTAACTAGTCTGCACTCTGGTAATTATTAAGGTTTATTATTTTCAGTGAAGCACAGCCTAAAGATTCTGATTAGAATAAGTGTAGAAATAATGGGGCTTCCAGAAAGAAAGAGATTCTCTTGAAGATTAAAAATAACCAGGGATAAAGTATTATTAAATACTGTATTTGATCATGTATATGAACATATGTGCCTGGCTTCTTTGTTAGCAATTCGCTTCGGGTTCTCATCCTCTGATAACTGTGGGCGGAGGGGGAATACATCTGCCTTTAGAAGCAGTCCTTGCCAGGCAGCCAGCCCCTCTTCCTGCTGCCAGGAGCTGAGATAACCAGCCAGGGGGACATGGCAGCACCACCCAGTGCCATACCAAGTGCAGCCACCAGGACTCCCCCAAATGGGACTTCTGGTGCTTTTGCAGTTCCTCCAAAATGCCTTTGTGTCCAGCAGGAAAGCACCAGAATCTGGAATTAAAGAGCTTAAAGATTCGCTTTCTCTGTGGTATTTCCAGGCCTGATGCTCGTTGCAGCCATGTGTGTTTACAATGCAAAGCAGTGTTGAACTGAAACTAAAAGTACTTTATCCTTATTTTAGCATCCTCTTTGTGCTGTCTCCAGTGTTCACTGAAGGGTGGTGCAAAACTCAGCCATTCAACTGCCTCCAGGCTGTCAGCCTGCTGACTTCTGAATCATAGCTTTGAGATCTTTCAGCATGCCAGTTCCAATTAAAAATCATGTTTTGCCTGGAGTTGGGCAGCCTTTGGGGCCAGAAATGTTCTGTGGTTTCTCCCTACTGGAACTCTTGCCTTCTGGAGCCATCCCTGTTGCTGTACAAACTTGTGCCACAGAGTCCATTGTAACTGAGCCATTTTACCACTTTCGCTGCAGGAATGGAGGTGGCCGCAGTGGGACGTTTTGTGCAATCAGTATTGTTTGTGAAATGCTTCGACATCAGAGGGCTGTTGACGTGTTCCATGCTGTGAAGACACTGAGGAATAATAAGCCTAACATGGTGGACCTTCTGGTAGGAGCTTTTTAACTGCACCATTAAATAGAAAATGTTCTTTTTCTCAGAAGAGTCAGTAAGATTTCCAGGATTTGCAGTGGGAGTTGTTCACAAAGCAAGCGAGTCATTTTCAAAGGGGATAATGAAGTCACTTCACTTGTAAGAGTATTTTTACACTGCTTTCTTCCCAAGGAGACTTTGTCTCTGTTCGTTTGAATTTTTTAAGAGTTTTAAACTTTCAGATGAACATCCTTATTAATTTTCTGTTCTAGCAGGCTGAACCAAGTGGAGAGCAGCACTTGCATGGTAGAAATAATAGTTATGTAAAATTAAATGCCAGATTTTCAAATTATATATTTTATAAATAGCTTAATCGCCTAATATTTATCAAAGCCATGAATTTCAGTTTGACATCCAGAATATAGCATTTAATTATGGTTGCTCTATCTCATAGAAAGATTAAAGAAGTTCAGAAACAAGGGGCCATGTGCAATTATTTTCCTAGAGAGTGTTTTATGAGCTTTTTTCCTAAATGGAGAACTGCTGAAGTGCCAGCTGCTGTGCCAGAAGAGCTGCAGAACAGCTTAAACCAGCAGGTTCTTACACTCCAGTGTGTAGTTTTGTACTTGGAGATGGGTGTAGCTCGATGCCCTGTTCTGAAGCCTGGGCTATAAAAGACACTTTTACAACATCCTGCTGCAGAGGTGGCTGCTTAAGAGGCAGCTGCATTTGATTTAGTATCACAGGCAGCAGGAAGCAGCATCTGGGCATTTTCAGGGATGTTAACCCAATCTGAGCCAGTTTTGCAAGCTCTGGTTAAACAAATTGGGGTCATTTCAGCAACTTTTCTGTAGCATGCCCAGGGTGAGGCAGGTGACATCTCACTGAGTTGGCCCAACCTCTTGTAATTTTAGGAGGGGACCCCCTTAGATGAGCTGAGTGTGGCACACACTGGAGAGTAGGCAGAGAGAGCCGGACTTCGACACACAGGTGAAAGCAGGCAGGGAGGGATATCCACCTCCCCACCACATGGATGTCTGTGCCTCCCCTCTCCTGTGGGAGGGTGGCTCCCACCACATTCCCCCATCACACTGCTCTCTCCTAGCCTGCCTCTGAAGTCCCAAACCCTCCCCAAGGCCCAGCTCTGGCCAGGCAGATGAAAAAATGCCAGATGTTGTCAGCTGTGCAGAGCAAGGAGGGAGTTCATGAGCAGCACCAGCAGTGTGGAGCTGTGAGTCTTGTGTCAGTGAGAAACTATCAGACTTCCACTGTGATGGGAGGGAGCAGCTTGACTGGCTTCTTTTCCTCTCATTTATATCCTCTGGAGAAGAATCATCGTGGTGAGAACCATCCATTTTTATTTCCTAGATATTAAGAAAAATGTCCTTCTGCTTCATTCATGTAGTATAGTTTATACAGGGATTTGTCAGGCCTGCTGTTCTCCATCCTCCTAGAGCTTAAGCCCACAGAACTCTCTGATCTCTTATTCATTTATTTTACAGAAATAAAATGAAAATTACCAGTGTAGAAGTACAGTTAAAGAAAATGCTCTCTATAAATTCCCATTTTTGAGAGTTCTCCAGGTATAGATTTGTCAGGCAATTGTCTCCATTTTTCAGCACAGATTTTTTTTAAATCAAAAAAGCTAAACGTGTTATTTTAAATAAAAAATGTACCTTTTAGTAAATTGAGAGGGGTATTGGGAATGTCTGGAAGGCATAGAAAGGCCTTGTAGGGCCTTTTTTTATTAGGAAATTTCAAAGCACTTGCAGAAGAGATCAGTATTGTTTTCCTTATTTTTACAGACAGGGAAATAAAGGCAAGGGACAACCAGGATTTTTTCCATTATCACATAATGCACTGACTGAGCAGAGTTAGAATGACATCTCTTCAGTTGTGGTCTGCCACCTTGCAGGAACAAATATTTGAATTAGCCAGGTTTCAATTTCTGTGTAAATTGCTTCATGGTAAAGGGAATTGGGAGACTTGAGTTCTTTTCCTGATCTTGGTACTGACTTTATCCTTTATGACTCTTCTTATATTAATGTGTTTTTTGCCTCAGTTTCTCTACTGGTAAAAGAACAGTAATATTCATCTACCTTGTAAAATTTTATGGTAAAAGATGAAATGCTCAAAATCATTACAATGTTTCACAAAAAACAGTTTTAAGACTGCTTTATCAATACATGTCATGCACTTTCTGACTAGATAAAAGGCAGTCTTTACCATCCATACTTAGAGATTTATCTCAGTTTCACTGAAACCTTTGGTTTTCCTCCAAGTGTAAAAACCTGAATGCTACATCCCTACAGTATGGAAATCTAATAATTTGTTTTCAGCTGTCATACAAAGGTAACACATGATATTGCAAAATATCTATTATGAAATGCCCAAAGCATTTGGTGATAAATGTTATTGGGCCTACCCACAGGTGTCCTAGAAAATAAACTTAAATATACCTCTCTGAAGCTAGCTAGTCTAAAGAGACTTTTAATATCCACCATCAAGTGAATAATAAAAATGTACAAAGGACACCAGTGAGTGAACACAGTGGGAAATAAGGTATGTCTGCTCTTTAAGACAGGTATTCAGCTTACTGAAAATGACAGTTATACTGCTAGATCAGTAAATCAGCATAAAATGAGCATGGAAGAGTGGGAATGGATGAGTGGCTGATCTCTTGTTTTGATCTGTTATGTAGTTATAGAACAATTTCCATTTATTTAGAAACATATATGCAATAAAAGCAGAAAAGGAATTTACATAATACTCTGTTCTTTCTTTTCTTCTTTTTTTTTTATTCTTTTCTCATTCTGAAGAAGACACAAGCAGTTTATGGAACCTTGCAGGACTTTAAACCCTCACATACAGCTCACTCATCACTTAGGTTATTGTGCACCTAAGACTTGTCTTCTTATGACATCACATTTCTCAACAAAAGAACTTCTAAATGATCCATGCTTGTTAATAGCTTTTTGATTTTATTAATAGTATATGGTCTTTTGCATGTAAAGTGGACTGACTCTCTTGTCAGCTAAAATGTGACCCAAAATCACAAGTACAGGCCAAATGATTTAATCCTTTAAAATATTTGCTTCAGGGAAAAGAGAATATATCTGAAGATCTTACTACTCGTGATGTTGGGCAAGGCTGAGTGCTGTCAGCTCATCAAATCTGTTGTTGTTCCTAAATGTCAATATGTGCTTAGTTATCCTTTATTAATCAAATAAAGTGCATAAGCAAAAGAGGCATTTCAGTAACAGAAATAGTTGTAAAACTGGCAAGTGTTTCCAAATTGAATTTTCAGAAGCCTGAGCCCTTAGATTCAGGGAACCTGCACTTACTATTTCCTTCAGCTTTTTCTTCATTTAAATATTTGTAGTATTTTTGAGTATTGAGAGTAGCAAGAATGGAAACAGGAGAGGGGTCTGTATGCACATAAAACTGGGAAGTCATCAGTGACTGCACCATTTAAAAGTTTCAGAGTAGACAAAGGTCAGTCAAATCTGTCCTCTCCATTCCATTGAAGATGTGAGAGGGGCCAAGGCATGATCTTTTGTCCCCAAAGATGCAGAGTGGGTTTGCATCCCTCAGGAAGGGGATTTATTTTCCTGGGACTCGATCTGTTTCCAAGCAGCTGCAAATAAAACCAGCAGGTCTGTGTTTCAAGCACAGGACTGGCACCTGAAAACTTAGGCTCTTCACAGTTCCTCTGCTATCCAGGCTAACTTGAGCATCACTGGAAGTTGCTAAAAATTAATTGGAATTAATCCAGTTAATTTAGCTCAGGCCCCATCTCACAAGGCTATTGGGTTGGGTCTGGGCTGCAGATAGAGGACCAACAGTGAGTACTCTTGCCCTGATATGCAGCAAGTGTCTGAATGACATTAAAATAAAAGTTGCAGCTGGGAAGTACTAAACACTGGGTCTATTTTAAGATAAATATTTCCAGGGAGGAATTTCAATAACTCCAATTCTCACAAAGTGCTACATGAGCATTATCACAGATGACAGAAGGGGTTGCAAGTCAATTTGCTTATGTGCAGTCAGTTTTTCTCATACAAGTGCATTACAGCAGCTAAATACTCATCTAACATGAGGAGTACCATAAGTTACTATTTATAGTGTCTATTGTCTGGTTAATATAAAGATTTTCTTATCTGAACATAAATTGGATTTGCCAACTGGCAACAGCTGATAGTAAATAATTTTAACAGAAGAGAAATATTGACCCCTTTTATTAAGTTTCTTCAATAACTGACTTTGTGGTTTCCTTTTGATTTTTCAGGATCAATACAAATTCTGCTACGAAGTGGCTTTAGAATACTTGAATTCTGGCTGATTGTCTAAACAGCACAGACAGAGCTCCTCCTTTCACTACCACAAACAAAGCAAGTCACTTCATGATGTCTGTGTAAACGAGATGAAGACTTCTCAGTGTTATGCTTCTACTGCTTTGTATAATTGGCTCTTTTTAAGAGCCCCAAAAGATGTTTATAAAACCGCTTGCACTGCCCGATTCCCACTCCGAAGCTGCTGCTTGGCACCCCTGTGAGCCTACACCGAACCACGTGGCAGTCCTTGAACACCTTATTCATGCTCAGCCATTGATGTGGTGAAGCAGCATAGTCCTCTGGTAAATAAGAGAGCACAATTATATTCTTATGAAGGAATTTGTACTTTTTCTGTTACATTTCGTTGCCTGTGATTCTCAGTTATTGTCACAGCCTAGTGTACATTTCTGTTCTGTGGAGAATGCTGTCTGGCATTTTGATAATATATGATTTTAGTTATATTTGTATTCTAACACGTGCATAATAAACAAATCATATGTAGCTTATCTGAACTAACAGAAAGACATGTACCAAATCATGATAACTTTGTTGAGTTGTAATTTCTATCCACTTTGTACCATTTCATAGAGAGAATCTTGATAGAAATGCAGTTAAAAAATGCAAAAGACAGGATGCTCAGATTAATATATCCAAAGCTTTTTCATTTGTTTATATTGTAAATATTTTTTGATTTCATCAAATTATTTATTCATTAAAATGATTTTTTTTGGTGAAGCACAGTGAGTGACAATCATTTTTATTAAGCCCTGGAAATGCTTACTGTATGATAGTGTAAACATTTGTTTACCTTGTATGGATTCTCAGCTCAATAAATAATTACATACATGATAAAATTTTGTTTAATTTAATATCTCTTGGCATCTGAGTGCCTCCAACTAAGCCTCTTTTCTAGATTAAATCTAGTAAATACTGAACTACCTCCAGTGAGTGTTTATTGTGTGATCCAGTGTTGGTTCAGCCAATAGTGAGATCATAGATTCAAAGAATCATAGAATGGTTTGGGTTGGAAAGGACCTTAAAGATCATCTAGTTCCACCCCCCCTGCCAAGGGCTGGGACACCTTTCACTAGACCAGGTTGTTCAAAGCCCCATCCAGCCTGGCCTTGAACACTTTCAGGGATGGGGCATCCACAGCTTCTCTGGGCAACCTGTTCCAGTGCCTCACCACCCTGAAAGTGAAAAACTCTTCCTAATATCTAATCTAAATCAGCTCTTTCTCAGTTTTAATCCGTTCCCTCTTGTCCTGTCACTACGCACTCTTGTAAAAAGTCCATCTCCTTCTTTCTTGTAGGCTCCCTTCAGGTACTGAAGGGTTGTATTTAGGTCACCCTGAAACCTTCTTTTCTCCAGGCTGAGCAAACCAAATTCCCGTAGCCTTTGCTGGGATCCCTGGAGCTGGATGCAGCTCATCAGAGTGGAGTAGGATACGCTGTACCAGTATATGAAAGAGGTGAACTGCATGCTTAGAAATGCACAAATGCAGAACCTGAAAGATGCCCTGCTCTGAAGAAGAGATAGTGTTGTGCTTGGTCTTGTCACAGCAACCCTCTGCAGCCCTGGGCATTCCTTGCCATTCCCTGTGTCTGCTGCTGCTGTGGGAGATGCTCTTGTTCTTGAGATGTATGACTGCTGTGAGGGGGATGTAATTCCTTCTGTTAAAGATGTTAAAGACACCAATACTAGAATGGCTGGTGGGAAAGTTACTCCAAAATCATGAAACTGCTCCATTAGTTGACCCGTTGTCAGTGGACAGGTTTACATCACTAAAGCTCCTGAGAATGGCTGTCCTGATCTTCCATGGTGTTTGGATGGTTCTCCTTTCTACAAAGCACTGACCAGTGTCTGAATATGCTGAGAATTGCCTTTGTTGTAGCAACAAAGCAGTAGAAAGGGGGAATGAGTCAGCAATGGCTTGCTGAGCCATCTGCTGGAACCACAGAACATTTTTTTACCCAGAAGTTTCAAGGAGACATTGCAGGCAGAGCAACTGCTCAGTTCTTCCAAAGCTTTATGGGAAACCCAATTCAAGGATGTGGCCGACTGCACAGTATTTCAGCTCTTAAATGATCCTGCTAAGCCGTCTGGAATGGGAGCAGTATCCATATGAATGTATCAATCAACCTGATACATTTTGAGAAGCTCTAAATCTAACAGATCCAGCTTGGACAGAGTGAGTCACAGCTTGTCAACTCCCAGTTCAAAACTACTCTAAAATTTAGATCTGAAGACACAAAGACAGGTTTGCTCTGCATCTGGAAAGCATCTCTTTTAAAGTGTAGCTGGCAGGTACAGGCCATTGCTATAAATTGAACAACAGTACTGAAAAACTTGGGAAATAAAATCCCAGTCCTGAGAAGAATGATGGTCCTTGGATAAACCTTGTAGCATTTCAGCCTGTTGCAGAATGTGCTCTTACTCATTTTAAAACCCTAGTGTTAGGAAACAAAATCCAAACCTCCAACATCATATTCCTCACAACCAGCTTGACAGGCCAGGTATGCCAGCCAAGCACGCTTCTTTGTAATAATTATGGGACCATAAAAAGTTGTGTTCTGTGATCTTTCCATTGAAATATGCATGGACACATCCAGTGTTTCAAAAAGCATAAGTAAGATATGTGTGCCAAAGGAGCCCTTGGACAGAAGTTGATGCTGGCAGTGTGATCCCAAACGTGAAATGCAGCAAGAATCATGGATTTCTCTCCCAAGTGTCAACCAGACATTATTTCAGCAGCTGCACTCGTGCAGACATACTTTGCACAGGTCAGCCTTGGGGGGCTGGGGCAAGGGGTCAAAGGAGATGAGGAGGAAAGAGTTCTGCAGTGTTTCTTATTGTTTTACTGATATTAGTCTTTTTTCCCTAGTTCTTCTGACATAGAGTTTATGTTGCAGAGTCTGTCTGATGTTGTTCCAAAAGGCATTCTGCGAACTTCAGTGCTGTAAAACTGGAGCCAGCCAAAGAAAGCACAGCAAGCAGCTTTGTGTCCTCATTCTCATACTACAGCTATCAATCCATACAAATTAAACAAAAATCCAGGCTAAGGCAAAACAGTATTTGGCCAAGAAGAAAAAACAGATTAAGCTGATCACATGGTTGGAGCACCTATCTGATAAGAAAAGGCTGAGAGAGCTGGGGTTGTTCTCTGGAGAGGAGAGGAGAGGAGAGGAGAGGAGAGGAGACGAGACGAGACGAGACGAGACGAGACGAGACGAGACGAGAGGGAGAGGAGAGGAGAGGCTCCATCGAGACCTCATTGCAGCCTTTCAGTACTTCAGTGCAGTCTACAGGAAAGATGCTGACAGACTTCGTGGCAGGGCCTGTTGCAGTAGGATGGAGGGCAATGGTTTTAAACTAAAAGAGGGACTATTTAGATTAGATGGAAGAAATTTTTTCCAGTGAGGATGGGAAAATGCTGGAACAGGTTGCCTGCCTTAAGAGGTGGTAGATGCCCCTTCCTGGAAACATTCAAGGATGTGTTGGATGAGGTTCTTTGCAACTTGTATCTAGTGGAAGGTGCTCCTCCTGCCCATGGCAGCAGGGTTGGACTAGTGCATTCCAGCTGAACCATTCATTCAGGAGTTAGGAATGGAGAAAATAAAAGGAAGCAGAAAGGATGAGAAAGAAGATATGATGAACATGAGGGCTGACATTCCAAAACTCTGAAAGTTATCTGGCAAATTATCTATTATAGAGGAGACAAAGAAAACAGCAGTGATAGCCATTGTAAGTGTTCATAATCCAACCTCCCTTTTCAGAAGAAAGTTATATAAACACAGGCCCAGTAGAGCTGCAGAACTTTGGGAGACATCAGTCCCAGTCTGGAACAGAGGGAGGGATGCTTTCCTCAATGCCCAGTATACCCAGCATATAAGAGGTATATAAATGAATAAAGAGATACTTTGAATAGTTTGCCATTTGTTGTATCACCCAACTCATCATCTCTGCAGGACTTGAGGTAGGTGATTTTTTCTAAGCTATTCCAAAAGAGCAGCAGTGGGGACGGTGAGAGAGGTGATGGCATGCAGGTAATCTGTATCTTTATAACAGCAATACTCCTGACAGCTTCCTGGGCTTCTTTGTCAGCAAAATTAGTCAGTCCCTGGCAGGATACCTTCATGGAGTACTAACAGCTTAAGGTCTGTAGCTAGTAAGATGAAAAATAAAATAGAAAAAACTTACCCAGCTGTACATAGTGTGTTGTAAAAAGGTGTCTGTGCCACAAAGACTTGATCTGAAGGTGTAGTGCATCAAGACCATCTTTATTTAGGCTATCTCCTTTATCTGGTTCTGGCTCATCTTTTATATCTCTGAAATGTTTTCTCTTTATTAACACGTAGCAAAGACACAAACAGACTTTTGTTCTTTGAGGTGTGCCAATGGAGATAATTTGACACTTCCAGCAACAGCTATTCCAAGCCTCTTCCTTTGGGAAGGCCTGAGGAAGCTGTAATGGCAGAAGCAAACATAAAACTTCTGGCATTACTCCAAAACTGAGCAGGATCATCTGCTGGGTCTCCTTTTGTGGTTGTTTTGAGTCTTGTCTCTTCTCCCCCTGCCTCCTCCCATATATCAAGACTGACTCAAGGAAAGTAAGTAAATCTAAAGTTTACTTGAGGTTTTACAGCTTCATTAGTTTTCTGATTCAAAAGAAAATTGGGTTTCTCTGCCTCTCAAAGTAACTTCTTCAAGCATTTGTGCATTAGCCTTCAGAGGAAGCAAGTCATATACACAGATCCTTGTAACAGAATGATTCATTGTATCATTTTGGATTTATTGTTGGCTTTACACTCATTTATCAACTTGGAGCCTTGCCCTCCAAAATCTCATGCATCCTGAATCTCATGCCAGACACAGGGCTTTATTAAAAGAAGAAATAAATTAGGAATAAAAAAAAAAAATTTACAGCTTAGGTCTCTTGTGTGATGTTTGTTAGGGAAGACAATGACCACTACCAATTTTGGGGCACACTACCAGTAAAACCCAACAGACCATGTGAAAAATTTGAGCCCATTTGTTTGGTTGGTTTTTGTAGCTTAGACCTTGTCTATATGGTGAAATTATAAACTAATGGGTGCACTTGCATTACCTCAGCCATTCCCATGCTCTGCCTGTGGGAGTTTTCCATACACCTGTGGCATGAGGGAGATTGTTCTGCACATCCCTGCTCAGCAGCCAGCATCCTCCTTCAGCATCAACTTTAATGGAAAAACCTTTCTAAGGCCTTATCAACCCTTTGCAAACTGCAACAAACAGCAGCAGCAAAATGCCTTCTTCACTCCTGCTGCTATTTCCAAGCAGACTTCTCTGTGGAAGGCTGAAAAGGCAGCTCCTGCCCTGGTTCTTTCTCCAGACGCACCTGATCTGCTTCAGGCGTGAAAGCCACTTCCTGCTGTCCCCACTTTCTCCAGTCTGTCTCTCCAGGTTTTCACCTACTCTCAGGGCAAGGCTGTCACATCTCCACCTCCAGGAGCCCTCCTGGAAGATGCAGTGCCCTCTGGTGCTCCCACTTCCCTTCCAGTCCTTCACCACAGCGTGTGCTGTTCTTTCTCAGTAATATGACTTGGGAGATGTGGAAGGAAAATTTGAGGCTGAAGGGGAGGTGGGGGGGCCTGGGGTCTACAAACACTCTGCCATGATTTTTATTTTTGTAATATTGCTGGTAGGATTCAATGTGCAAAGGAAGAGAAAAGGGGGGCCTTGGATATGAAAAGTGAGAATGATACTTGCTGTAGCTTGTCTGGGGGAACATGGCAGGGGAGATTAATATCTACATTCACTGACAGTCTTTCCAAGCAGTGGTATTTTTACTTCTGAAACCCTTGTATTGATGTGTTTTTAGTAGCAGCTAGAAGATTTTTAATTGTATCTCTACAGTTGTGATATTTCTAGCAATTGAGGGGTTTTATGATGATGTGCTCAGGGGTCACAATTAAAGCCTAAGTATCTTTCATGCTAGACATGCATTAATACTGCTTCCAGGCCTGAGCAAATGCAATCAGAACTCCCAGTCCTACAAACATTTACATTAATATTCTCTTGTCTAATCCAACATACACAAAAAAATCAGTCTGATACTCATACACATTAGGCATATATGAGTTCATCAGTCCTTGTTCATGTCCTGTCATAATGCTATATTGAGTCTGTTTGGGATTTAGTCAATTTTCTTCATAGCAGCCCATATGGTGTTGTGTTTTGTACTTGTGATAAAGCAGTGTTAATAGCACACCAATATTTTAGCTATTGCGATCAGTGTTTGCACAACATCAAGACCTTCTCACTCTACCTCTACTCCAGCAAGTGACCCTGGGGGTGATCAAGAGCAGTCAGAGTGGGAGGGAACACAGCTGAGACAGATGATCTCCACTGACCAAAGACAGGATGTCCCATACAACACATCATCACCTTCAGCAGCAAAAGGGGGATGGAAGAGGGGGAAGCAATTGCTAGGAGACTGGCTGGGCATTGGTCTGTTTGTGAGAGGTGCTGAGTGAATGCTTTTGCATTAATTGTGTGGGGCCTTTTTTCCCCTTTCTTCTTCCACTTCACTTCTTGAACTCTTCTTATCTTGACCCACATATTTACCATGCTTTTGTTCTTGCTGTTCTCTGGAAGGACTGTGCAAGTGTCTCTGGGGAGAACTTAGCTGCTGGCTGGTGTCAGTCTACCACAGCACATAAAGGTTCATAGGACCAAGGTCTACAGACATCAGTCAAGAATATGCTTCCACAAAAAACTTTACATAGGAGCTTACTTGTCATAAAATGAATTGGGTTGCCTAGGTGCTCAAGCACATGATCTATATCATTAAGAACATATTATTAAAAATGAACCTTAATAGAGGGAGCAGATTGGCTCACTCATTCAAAGTGATAAAAACATGGAAGTTAGTTGTGTGTGGCAGAAAATTTGGGTCAGGCATTTGGCCCTCTCTATCTGTACAGTATTCAGTCCATTTTAAGCAATGTCATAACCAGCACTTACTATGACAAAAACCCCTCTGCCAGTCTTTTGCTATGCCATGAATGAATGTTACAACTGGGCAGAGCCCTTCCTGAGAACTTCCAGGCTGCACAACTGCAGACACTGTACATGGAGGTGGCATCTGACCCTGATGAGTTGCTCCTCCAGAAACTATTACCTTCAGATGACTCAGAAGGGTGAGCACCATGCTGGATCACATACTTCACACTCCTTTCACACGAGGTTAACAATGACAGCCTCTGAAGAGACACTGGTATGTATGCAATCTCATTACACTCTGTATCTGTAACCCTTAAAAGTTGAGCTGAATGCATAGAGAACTAACCTGTTGTGTCCTCTTGAAATTCTGATTTATACAGTATATAATAATCAGCCTACAGTATAAACCTTTGGGGATGAAAAGTCTTGGGAGTGAAATATAGTTACTGCCTTGCCACATGAGAAGTGGGATGACATTTTATGTTGGTCCTTGAAGATTTCATTATCTCAGTGTTCTCCAGTCTGCACAGTTAGGTGGGAATGCCTGGGAAACTCTTGCACACCCAGTCATAAGGGACATGACCTTTGTTGGACATGAACAGGAATTTAATCAGTATTACACACCACATAAACCAAAATGTAGCTTTGCTGTTACAGGGATCAGCACAGATTCAGCCACACTGAACTGCAGTCATGGATTGCAGCCCTGTGTTTTGGAATTATTACAGTCTACATCTGAAAACCAGATTTTGAGCAAATCTATAGAGACAGCACTGTTACAAAACCATCTGCCAATGGCTTGCAATGCTTTTGCTTCATTTTATTCAGGTTGGGTTTTTTTCTTGGTAGGATATGAGCAAAATACAAGCAAATACAATACCATCACCCAGACCCAGACTTTTCACATCCTGGTTCTTCAACTGTACCAATCTCTAGCAAGAGACCTAGAGCACGAAAATAGCACATGCAGAAATATGTATCTCTTCCAGTGACAATCAACAAATGGAATGCAACATCAGTCTGTCTTCTGCCTTCTTTAGACAGCCTTGCATGGAGCCACAGCTCGGCCTGACAGCCAAAAGGGGCCAGCAATGAGTGCTGCTGTAATTGATTTGAATAAAAGCCTTTGATTTAGTAAATGAAAGCTTTTGATATATTAAAATGCACTGTCTTTCTATCAGATGACAAAGCCTGCTGGTCCAATAGAGCTTCTCTCTCCTTCTGTTGGCACTCCTCTCTTCCTTCCTCCCTTCCCATTGCCAACCTTCCCTCTTGCCAAACCATTCTGACCCCCATTCTGGGCATCTGACAGCACTTAAGGATCAGTCTGTCGTCATCCTGTGGCTGGTTTGACAGGCAGCTTTGCCAAACCCATGTCCTCCAGGGAAGGCTCTCATTCCTGCTGGCAGCATTGCTCTCCTGTTTGCCATCCCACCATCTGTCAGCAGTTCATCTGGGGATAGGGCAACATCTGATGAAGGTGAGAAGAATTGCATTGCTTTGGGTTTTTACAAACCCAACATTTTTAAATAGAGGATTCTCTCCCCTCCCAGGACCTCTGCTGAGGATGCTCTCTTGCAATACATGTACTTACTGCGTGAGATTTCCATTTAGCTGAGACTCTTAGGAAGACTTGGATACCCTTGCATAGCTGGCACTGCTAATGCAATTACAAATTCATATGTTACATTTCTTCTGGACAATGGAGATACAATTTAGTCCAACCTTGAACATAAGACTACTAAATACTTCTTGTTAGCAAGCAGTCAGAACAATATTGCAGTGTCATTTTCCACAATCAGCTGTGTCAAATGCACCAAGGTTATGGTGGTTTTACTTTCTAGAGATGGCTGGGCAAGAGCAGTGTCTTCCCTTTACAACTGATAAATGGCTACACGATTTGGCACCAGATTATTCAAGCAGACAAATTAACTTCAAATATTAATACAATCAGCAGCCAGTCAGACAAATTGCTTGTTCTACAAGTGCCAGAGTGGTCATTGGGGGGGTTTTCCTTCTGCTTTCAGGAAACCTAACCTTCAGAGCAGTGCTCAGCCAGGCCAGCAAGACCATCAATCAGCTAGAAAAGTTGGCAGCAGCAGTTAAACACATCTTCAGTTCTCTCTGGAAAGGAGGTAGGAAAGAAAAAAAGCTTGGCCAACTTGGCCAATGTCTGCCAGGATTGTCAGAAATCTGTATTTCAAATAAAACACATGTGCCAAGGCTCTGACTCATCATGGCCATCTGAGGACCCTGCTAGGAGCCTGCCTGCCCCAAAACTGTTTTTCCATGGCCTCACGTGGGGTGAGCCCTCTCAAAGAGGTCTCTGCTTCCACAAACTGACAATGATGGTCTCCCTGTAAGATGGGCTACCATCACCTCTCTTCTCCTCTTGTGTATTTTACACCTAAATTATTTCAGAAAGGATAAACCTGTTTAAAGTAACATGCTATATGATAATATAACACAAACAATTGAGGAAATGGAGTTTAAATACATATATATATATATATATATACACACATATATATATATATATTATAGCAGGAGAGTTCAAAATTTAAATGCTCTCATGAAAAATTCCTAGACCACTTTAACTCTTTCCAGTCTTCAAGAATTTGCATTTGTATATTTTCTGAAGCACAATATTCTCTTAAAACGGATCCTAACTGAACTGGATATGGACTCAGAAGGCAGTCTGTCGGTGTAACTTATCTCTAGATAAGAAAAACTGAAAGGAAGAAAGGCATTACCACACACAACACGATACTTGCTGTGTGGAGTAATTACTGTGCTCTTTGTACTCACTTAATTGTCTGGTTGCAGAGCTTCAGAAAACATTTCTAGTACAGGAATATTTGAAGAAAGCCTTAAGGGGTGAAAACAAAAGCCAAGCTGTCTGTGCAACACAACTCAGATAAGATTACAAATATAAATTCTGTGTTCAACAGGCAGAAAATGTGTTTATAATTTTATCATTTTGCTCAAGGTTTCCTTAAAACTTACATCTTCATTGAGTATATACATATTTTCTCTATAACATATGGCACTGAATTGAACCAATTAGGAGATGCTGTTTGTGGTCTGAGCTCTAAAGCAATTCCATAAATTATGCAATGTATTTTGTGAGTAAATGCATAGATGAGAAAGTGATTTACATCACAAATCACACCCTGTTGATGTATATGTTAGCATATTTTTTTATTATAACTCACAGGTGTGAAGTTCTAAGTACACTTCACATGGTGATGAGGTATCCAACTGATCTGGCTTCCAGAAGACATTTAACACTACTGACCTGTGGGAATGGGCTGTTCCTGCTGGGCTTGGAGTTAGTGGCATTGTTGCTCCAGGCCCAGCTGAAGCAGTCTCCTACCCACAGGCTGCATTCCCATTGCTGACTGAGAAATGCCCAGTGATGCCAGCACATCCAAGACATGGATATGCTTATTACAGACCCTGAGCCTCCCACATCTGTCCCTACACTGAATAAATATGGCTAACTCCTCTGGGGAGAGATGTATGTAACAACTCCAGACTTGGTCTCCACGCTTTAAATTAGATGTGAACAGCAATAATGTAGTCTTCATTTAAACCAAGAATTTTTATATCCCCTAACAGCAGGGATAGAGTGTAGAAGATTCTTTATCAGTATTGCATGGGCAGTGTGCACATTTAACTTCCATGAACTGTCCTGATTGCATGACAGCAGAGCAGTTTTGGTGTCTCATATAAGCAGGTACATTTCTGAGCCTTCACAGCTCTTTTGCTCTTCCCTTGGCAAGCCCAGAATCTCACTGGGAAAAGGCTGTCCAGAAGAAATCCCCCTTCTGCCCCCTGGCCCCAGGCTGAGCTGCTGGCCCCAGCAAAGCCAACGGCAGAGAGGGAAAGCTGGGTTGTGCTGTACACAGTTGGTGAACTTTGTTTTCCCTTTAGGGAGTTCATGCCATTGACTGCTGTCCTTCTTGGCTCCTTCCCAACTTTATTTCCAGCAGCTATGTGTATGTTGTACAGAAAGAAGGGATAGCATCCAAATTAAGTTCTCTCTCTCTCTGCAAGGTACCACAAATCACCCTCACCTTCTAGCATCTGTTTGTGATGCTAGAACATCTAGACTATGTGTGCTACTATTTTTGGGTTAAGATCTTTAAATGCAGTTATTTTTCCCTAAGCACATCCACATATATCTGTATCTATTTTGATACAGATTTTTCACTTATGAAAAAGGTTAAATGCTTATGAGCAGTTTAACTCATTTGTATTACTTGCTGCCTAGATAACTCTTCATAGATTTGTTCAAAACCAATTTGTTGTTACTTCAAATATTTCTTCACAAGGAAATTTTTTTTTTTACTTTAGTGTTTTCCCTCCACATTCCTTGACCTCAAACTGTTCTAGTTCATGAATAAGTCTATTTCTTGTTGAGAAGGAGAACCTACCACAATTCCCCAGACAATCAGAAGGAATTATCTTTGGGAAAAAGGCCATTGAAAAATTTCACAGGAAAAGACAGTAGAGTCACCCCATTTTTTCTGCAATTACCAGACCTGGGACTAACTCACATTTCCGATTTCTCCTCCAGGGAACTTGTGCTAAGCAGAGCACCACTTTGTGCTTTTATGTAAAACCCAGTCTCATCAATACTTTTCCAGAGATACTCACTGCATTAAATAATTTTCAAGAGGTAACAATTTCCAAAGCCAGCTTCCATCAGTGAAATGCATCTACAGAAGGATCCTTTTCACTGATTCCCTCTCTCATGTGTTAAACAGGTTTGGGCCTTGTGTCCAAAGGGCCTTGAGGGACAGGAAGAGGGAGGCCAAAAAAACCCAACTTCATAAGGCCACTTTCCCTTCCTGCACAGCAGAATGTTTGAAGTTGCTGCCAGCCTACTCAGCTGGAACAGCAGCACCAATGTGAGCATCATGCTCCCGTTTGTAAGGACCTCTCAGAGTACCTGACAGCTGCAAAGCTGTTGGCTCCTCAGTGCTGCCCTGCTGACCAAAAGTGCCTGAGCCACAGAGGGCTCTGGTCTGCACCACAGGGACCCAAACAGCAGGACCTCTCCAGCTGCTGGGCCTCCAGCAGCTGTGGGGGTACGTGGTGCAAAACACAGCACTGCCACATGAGTGTCCTGCCTTAATGACTTTGCTAATGAGGCATCCTTCTGGAGAGCTCCTAGTGCTGGCACCCCCTGCCCACTGCCACCCGTGCCTCCTCTTGTGCTGCAGGACTAGGGAAATGTCTACTACTCCCCTCTCACATGCAGCCATGCAGGAAACACTCCTGCCTCTCTGAAGGATAACTCTGAATGATGAACGGTATAAGCCAGGAATCTTGGCAAATTAAAAAGTTTAATTTATGATGCTGCATAATTCTAGCTGCTTAGCAGGTGTGACATTACTTGCTTATTTGAAAGCCAAAAGAGGTAAATTAGATGAAAATGTGCTTTGTAGGAGGTTGTTAATCAGAAAGGACTGCTGGCTCCTTCAAACCGCAGGTGTTCTCAGCCAGTGGACTGCGCCACCAGCAAAGACCTCTCCACCCCATGGGTTCACAGATGCCCATGAGGGCTGTTTGCCTTGTTGGTTTTGGCAACAGCTGAGAGGTCTTTAACAAGGCAGCTTTCCCTCAGAAGGGCTCAGTTCCTATTGCCTTTTCCCCCAGCACAAGAGCTGATCACTGATTCTCAGCAGGAACTGGCGCGGCTCCTTGGCTTATTCAGTATCCTGCGAATAGCTGCTGAGCAAAGCGGTTCTGGGGGGAGAGAATAACAACAGTCTGGAGCCATTCCCACCCAGTGTCAGAGCAAAGTTCATCAGCCAAGAGATGTCTTTTGTATCCAAAAAGCATGACATTAATCTCTGTAACAGAAGAAAATTAGCCTCTCTGTTTGGCAAAGTTTTACTCTCACTCATGCTCGCTACTTCACTTGCTCAAAAATCTGAAATCTCCTGAGAAAATGAGTCCCAGAAGGTCTGAGACCTTCAGAATAGAAATTGCTAAAATGCATATACAGGAATAAAAGGTGCTTCCTAGATCTTCAAGTGGTTTCATCCAACAACATCTGGAAGTAAATGCTAATACTAAGAAGGTGGGTGGGAAGGAGTCAAGTGTTTATAATAAGCAGGCAGAAAAAACTGATGTTGGCACTCAGGGCTTAGGGATCTGTCCTAGGCTATGTCACAGACTCTTGCTGGTCCTTTAGCTTGATTGTGTCACCTTCAATTCTCCAGGTTATTATTGAAGAGGCACAGAAACTGGAGTAAAAATCAGTACAGCAAAGCTGAATTTGAAGCCTAGTTTCATCAGTGTGCAGACAGGATCTTCCTGTGACATGATATGAAACATTCCTGCACATTCCTTAAAATAACCTTTTTCTGTGCTATGTGAGTTAGATTGCCAATTTTTCTTTTTTTTTTCAATTTGCATCTCTGTAGGTCTCTGCTGGCTCTTCATCCCTCCAAGCAGAGCACAGCTGTCAGGCAAAGCAAGCTGTGAGAGAACCAAAACCCACAGCCCAGAGGGTCACCAGCTGGATGCAGACAGGTGGTCAAGAGGTCTGTCCACTAAGGTCTATGCTGAACTCACCATGCCAGTCCTGCTGGGCACACATTTCAGTCCTGCTGTGCTTCCCTCTCTTTCTCCCATAATAGGTGTGATTTGATATTTTCTGGGGGGTCTGGAGTGCATGTGTGGAAGTGATGTTGAGTGAATCTGAGGCTGAGGGGAAATTCATCTTTCTACTAATTCTTGCTCATATTTCTAACTCAGTTGAACCTCCTAATTTATTGTCACCTCCACCTTTTGTAACAGCTCCCTAATAGGGCATGAAATACCAGTGAAATGAACACCAGATTTTGGAGAGCCCAGAGCAAATACGTCCTTCTGGTTTGTCATTGCCATTTATTTTTTGAACTTTTTTTCCCTCCCCTTAAGTCCTTGATTCAATCCATGACAGTTTCTTTGCAGCTCAGATGGCTACTCATTTTTCACACCAGATTTTGTGACACACCATATCAAAAGCCTTACTGAAAGCTCAGAACCGCTTAATCGATTTCATTCCCATCATCCATTAATTTAGTAATTCTATCAAAAAATAATCTAGCTTGGGTGGTATGATTTGTTCTTTGTGAACGTGCACAGACTTTTTTTCCTTGAGGTTTTCTATCGCCTAGAGATGTATGGAGTTCTTTTCCACTTAGTATTTCATTACTGAACAGCAGCCTGACATTAGACTCACCAGAAGACACACTCTGACAGCCATGGCAGGTAAGAAGAAGAAGATACAGAATTCTTCCAGTCATTCCACTGCAGTACAGTGAGAATCAGTAAGCTAGATTTTAAGACAAGTGACATCCCAAGGGACCCATAACACATGGGGAATCTGGTGGTTTCAGTCCTACCATTGTAAGATTCCTTATTGCTGCTTTCCTTCCCAATAGCTTTGCATCTAAGTCCTCCAAATGTTTTTGCCATGTCCTGAAATCCCAGGATCCATTTCATGATGCATTACAGAGTCTTTGCTTTTATCCCATAGGGTAGCACTTTATGTTCCCAAACAGAAACAGGATTTTTGTATCTTGATCAAATTATCAGCAGACAGCGGGTTTTTAGAGAAACATATTTAATATTAATTACTTCTTGTTTCCTTTCACTGAGAAATGGAGTGTACTAGGTCAGGATAAACTTGCAAACACATGAGATATTCTGACACATCTTGGTCAATGAACTTCTTCAGGTCTAACTTCCAAGTGAAAAAAGCACTTTGAAGCCTGATGGGGCAACTAAACAATGAATTGCTCAAAGGCTGTCATTTGCAGTTCATCAGTCAGGAACTTTTTCTGATTCCAGGTATTTCATTTCTCAGCCAGGGCATTAAGCAGGTGGGATGTTTCACTTTCAAGCTTTAACAGGTGTTCATCTGTTGTGATTGCAGGCACTGTCCCTCTTTGCGGGCCACTGAGCAACTTAACCTGCACTGGCTGTTTGCTGAACATGGACAATTTTCTTCTGGGAGCCCACAGAGAAGACAGAGTGGAATCAATAATTTTAAAGCCCAGTTTAAAGTGGCTTGAGAGTTTTACTGGCCTTATTTCCCTTCCCCATTACTTTTTCACTCAATGTTCTGATAGCCTAATTGCCATATGGTTTGCATTAGCTGTATTTTTGCTTTATACAAGCTGTGTTAAGTCTCTGTTAATGTGTATAATCAAGATTTGATTGCATGATGTTGTGGGGCACAGAAAAGTTTGGGAACAAATGGTCTGTAACACACACCTTGTACCCCTCCTTTCCATTCACTTTTTTCTGGTCCCAGTCCAGAAACTTTTTCCTAATTGTTGTTTGGAAGCAGTCAGCTGCAAGAATACTTCAGGCACAGCAGACAGGCCCTAGCAGAGCTTGAGGAGCAGGGAGAAAGGAGAGCTGAAAGAGGGGGGGAAGGGGAGAAGCAAACACATCTTTATCAACTCTTATAATAACTGAAAGAAGCAGGGCAAAACGGTGGTGACTTGACTTTAAAAGCTCTGTTAACTTTGGTTTTTCCAAAGGAAATTTTCCTCTACATCTTATTATTACAAGATCAGAGATGGCTCATGTGTACTGCAGAGGCTGTGGTCACAAAGCACATTCACAATGAAAAACCATTTTGATTTCTATCTGCTGTCTCCTTGTCATACAGAGACACTATCAACACCTGCATGCAGACCATGGACCTCAGCCCAGCAGGACTCCCAGAGAAGATAAAAAATCTCATTTAACCTCCTCAGTCTCTGCTAGGAAGCTGTGATTTCCAGTGTAAACAGCAAAATGGCCTATAAACACTATTTCTGAAATCTGAGGGCAGTGAGACCACAGAACTGTCTGATGCCTGGCCTGATATTTGCTATGAGTTTCTATAAAATATCCTCATTGGAAAAGAGATTGAGGGCCCTCTTCCTAGGAACAAGCCATCACACAGAACACAGTCACTTCTTCCTGCCAGACAGCTTCTCAAAGCCTGCCTTCTGCAGCTCCTGAACAGCACCACTCTGCTTTCTGCAGCTCCTGAACAGCACCACTCTGCCTTCTGCAGCTCCTGAACAGCATCACTCTGCTTTCTGCAGCTCCTGAACAGCACCACTCTGCTTTCTTGCACAGCCTACCCCACACCACGACAGGAGGGACTATCTGTCATTTCTCCCCCTGCTTGCTGTACACCTCTCCAGTTAGGTTAAAGCATGCCTGAAGGGTCACAGGAGCAACCTTCTGAGCCTTGGGAGGGCCCCACCAGGACAAAGAACATTTTCAGGCTAGGCTGAAATTACTTTATTATTTCTTCTGGCCCCTCTTTCCAAGGTTGTGGCCTCCACTGGGCTTTATGCCCAAAGACACTTTTTCTCAGGAAGGTGCAGACAGCAATGCCTGGATTTTCCCTTTTAATGTCAGAGTGGCTCAGGGCTTGAAATGATTAGAGGTGATTAGTCTGACCACTAAGACATTTACCCCCAGCTTGCTAGCTGGATCCCATATGATTTTTGTCAAGAAAAACAAAGCAAAGCACCATTTCAATGACTTAGAATGAGGTGCTGATTTATATTTATTTCAGTAGAAAATTTAAGCCTTTACGAAGAGGATAAAGTTCCACTGAGACTGAGTGACAGATCCTAACATAAGAAGCTTTAGCATTTTATTCATTTATAAAAGTGTATTTGTATTCACTGTAATGCGTGACAATTCCAAATAACCATCTTTTTTTAAAATGTGCTTCCAATGAAATATGTTAACAGAAGCCTGTGTTCAGAAATCCAGTATTTGCAACACATTTTATGCAAATAGCTATCCTTCAAGGTTAATGTCTCTTCTCCAAAGGTGAGGAGAGAGTTCTTACAGTCTTGCTAGAATGAGGCACTGAATCTGCAACCAGCAGAAAAGAAAAAAAGAGGTTAAGTCCTGATTTCACCTTGGTCCAGCTCTGACAATGCATTGACCTCAGTGCTGACAGCCTGACTCAGGTTTAACCAGATCTGCTGGCTTTAGTGAGTGTTCCCCTCCCAGCTGTACTCACATTATCCAGCCATGTGCTCCAGCTCTGCTCTGTGTTTCCTCCTGCTTTTCTGGTAGGTGTGCTGTAGTTTATGACTGAGTAAATATAAGGGACAAGTGTGAAAGGTTAAAATCTTTCATCTAGCTCTTCAGAGACAAAGAGCCAATGTGCTAACTAGCATCTCCATGGAGCAGAGGCATCTTGAGAAAAATGAAGAGAAAACAAGAAGAAACCAACATCTTGAAAAATGACCCACAACTTCAGAAGAGCATTAATATCCCTACGGATAAATGTACTGAGGTTAGAGAGCACTGGGGATGTTTATAGATACGGTGTTAGAACTTTTCAAAGCCAAAAATCGGAGTAATTGTCTTTCTGACCTTCATATTTATTGTTATTATTATTATTATTATTATTATTATTATTATTAAGTATTTGAGTTTCAAAATTTCCTCTACAGTACCTAAAGGGGTTTATGACAGACACTATAGGAAAGCTTAAGATAGGTATTTTAAATATAAAGATGTCAAAAAAATATATATAGTCCTGTTGCAGAAAAACAGCTGCATCATCTTTTTCTCTGCGTGTGTGTGGGCCTTAGATGCTGAGTTAGATCCCCAAACGAAATGTCTCCAAAACTTGACCGGAGGATGACATTTCTGTTTTGTGGCAGCTCTTCAGGTTGTGACATTTATTGTTGCTGCTGTGCTTTTTTCCCTGTACAGGGACAAAAACAACCCGTTTCCGCTGTGTGCACAGAACAGAAGCGCTGGGTTTCAGTCTCTGACGCCGGCGCCTGTGGCCCCTGGCGATGGCAAGGCTGCCATGGGACACAGGGCTCTGCTCTCTTGCTCTTCAAGCCTTCAGAAAAAGCCCTGCTGACACAGATACCTTCCTGTAAAAAAATCTGACTGGTGAAGCAGCCTGTTTCCTGTGTGATAAATGAACGGCACGTACTAACCAGCTCTAATGGGCAGGATACGGGTGAGTGGCTCGAAATTGGTATAAGAATAGGAACAAATGGAATGGACTGAGGGATAGGAAAAATGCCCATTTGCAGTGCATTTCCTGTCACAAGAATAGAGATGGATTTCTCTGAGCATGATGATATCCCCTCTTGCCCCAGTGGTAGCATTTTTGAAGAGGGTGCTTCCACTGCAGTTTCTAACTCAACGGGATCAAAATGAAAATGACACCAGGCTTATTTAAAATTCGCATCCCAAATATTTTTTCATTGCATATTTACACTGTTGATTGGCATTAGCATGCAGTCTGACACCAGATGAAAGCACAGACTAAGTTCATCAAAGATAACAAGTAATTCTGAGTAATGACTAAATGGCATTCCTAGATATCTACTCTTAAAAAAGAAAATGAATAGTTCTGGTTGTAATTACCAACACAATTTCCATACACTAAACTAGCATTTATGAATCTCGAACTAGGCTCTAATTGACTATGTTAGCTATGTGTCAGTTTATTTTTGTAATGCAAAAAAATTTAGTTGTTATCACTAGAACTGTTTGCTAAAGTTGAAAGCAGATAAATCATTAATAGGGATGTCATATATTCATTATGGTTAAAATATATATCTCCACTTGTCATTTGGATGAATCTAGTTTCTTTTCTCATCTCAGTTTATTGACATCGCAGATGAAAAGAGCTTCTTTACTTCATTCCTGTTGTAGCTTAAAGCCTTTACAATTGTTTATTGATGAACCAGTATTTTGAAAATCAAGACTGCTGAGGCTTAAGATTGTAGTGACAATTACATGGTGTTTTGTTGCAAAGCTAACAATTTGCATGGGATTGATGATAGCTTGACATTAAGCAAATAAGGTATTATTATTGTAATTTACTTCAGAATTTTGTAGAAAACACTGCCTTGGTCCAATGCACAGATATCTATGACCGTGCTATGGAATCTCCTTCATGCCAAAATTTAACCACTTCAGTAGCTTTCCCCTTGGCATTTGCAACTGCACAATGCAAATACAGATCTGCTGAGCCCTATCTGCACTCAGGCATGGGAGTAACTCCTTCCAGGGGACTAGTTCTGCTGCAGGTTACCTGTCTGTATTAAGGACTTCATACACCCAGCTCAGAGGACTAACCCTGGAAGACCAGCTATAAGTGTGTGTGGTAGCATACAAACCTCAGAGATGTTGTTGCCAGATGAACAGATTTTTCATCGTTTTTGAGGATTGTTATTGCTGCCTGCACTAACAGCTACATCCTCACTAGAGAACAACTAAATACATTGCTGGTACTGAACACACCTTGATAGACCACTGATTTTAAAGGAACATCTGTAAAGCTTGTCACAACAACAGAGAACCAGACAACGTGCTCTTCCTCCCATACTCAGTACCAGGTGCAAGAATCTACTTTAGGACATTCAGACACGGCAAATGCCTGGCCTTAAATTTACCAATAGGAAAATGTAGCCATGATATTTTCTGAAAAATCTTTTCCTTAGGATTTTTTTCTCCTGAGAAGCTGAGAGGCCTCAGGAACAAAATGTAAACAATGGTTATCTGCTGCTGTGGAATGCAACAGGTGGATCTGTGATTGGCCCATGTTAGTTGTTTCTAATTAATGGCCAATCACAGTCAGCTGGCTTGGACTCTCTGTCCGAGACACAAGCCTTTGTTATTCATAACCTCTTTTTCTATTCTTAGCTAGCCTCCTGATGAAATCCTTTCTTCTATTCTTTTAGTATAGTTTTAATACAATGTATATAATAAAATAATAAATCAAGCCTTCAGAAATATAGAGTCAGATCCTCGTCTCTTCCCTCATCCTTGGACCCCTGTGAACACGGTCACAGGAAAACAATTGTATTCAGCACAAAAAGATACTGTGTGGCAAGCAGGCTAAAGCCTGGGGATTTTGAACCTCAACTCTTACACTGACAGCTTTTCACCCATGCAGGGTTTATGGTGCACATTAGAAAACATTTATTCTTTCTTGGGAAATAAACTTTAGGATTTGGTGCTACAACCTCAGGGCTATTCTTTACCTCTCCTAGCTGGATGAGTGCAAGAGAAAACCAGGAAGGCACTGCCCACTTCCATGCTGCTCATGTGGGGGCAGCTTGATGCTGATCTGCATCATGTTGGAACGTGTGCTTTGATGGTTTAATGGTGTGTTGGCAGCCTGACCTTCAGTGTTTCAATTTCTTACTGAAAGTCAACAGTTCTGATGTTGGTGAGGACATACAGGCACCCTCAGTTCCAGGGCAGGTCCAGCTGCACAAGCACTTGGAAGTTAAATCATCCACTCAGTGTATCTCTTGACCAATACCTTCATCAACATGAGCTTTGAATTACATCTTTGAGTTGAAACTGGGCATGTGCTGGTGCCACACTCAGCTTAGTAATGAGAAAATTAAGGTATCTGGTGTCCTGTCAACTGTCCAGGAACATAAACTACCCACATGGAGAGGGAAAAAATTTTGCCTCTTCTAATGCCAGTTAGTGGTGCGACATCTCAGAGACTGCCAGATCTAAGAAAATATCACACACTTTGATAAACTCATGTACCTTCATAACCTAGTAATGCACTGGGGGCTTGTATGGATTAATGATATTAATCATACACATCTCACAAGATTAAATATGGTGGTTGATGCTTTAACACACCAAGAAGATTATTCACTGCTGATTAAGTCAATAGATTTCTTTTTAATGAAGTATTTTTGCAAAAAGGTATCTTCCCTTCCCATCCCCACATTGTCTCTAAAAGCAATGATGGCTTTTAGAGATCCATAATTTTCCTTCCTGTTGTTCCCTATTGTGACTGTACTTGTTGAGTGCATGTTAATGCAATTTCTGTGTTCTGTATGAGCCACATTTTTTGTTTTATCACTTAAGACTTTTAAGTAGTATTACTTGAGTCACAGAATGTAAATTTCACAAGACAGCAGCGAAACATTTGAACACCACAGATGAAATTTATTTTGTTTTATTTTCATTTGTACTGAATTTACTCAAATTGCTAACTACTGAGAATGCAGAGAGTATACTGTTACACATCTATTTCCAAAGTGTTGTTACTGTTTTCATTATTAATATTCTATAGTTTATTCCTTCAGAAAAAAAAAATTAAAATATGTTTTTCCTTCATTTAAATCTGTGAAGATTTGTGAATTTTAACCTAAAACAAGATAAAGAGATTTCTTCTGTCTGGTATCTTTTCCCAGTTGACTCCATGGTATTCTAACTGTAATGATAATGCATCCCAAAACATCACTTGCCAAAGAGCAATACAGTGGATTGCATATTCTGACTGGCCAAGTCACTTTGGTCATTTTGAGTTTCAGTAACAAATTAGTAAATAGAAATAAATGAAACAATATAGACAATATAGTTATTAAATTCGCTATCCTTATCCTTTATATATTAAAAATAGATTGTTCTTGTAAATTTACAGTGAAAGGCAAAAAAGTCCAGTGATGTTACATGCTCTGGGGCAGAAGCTGCTGACAGCAGTTAGGTGTGAAAGCCATGCTAAGCCCAGAGAAGCAAATGAAAGGAGAAGCTGGCAAACTCAGCACAACCTGCCTTGCAAAGGGCTGGTGGAGAATGAAGAATCTTGTTGCTCTTCTCCATGTCTGCTGAAGCATTTTCAGCAGGTACATGGCTATGACAGGGAAGTGTACAAAGGTGGAAGCAGAGGCAGATATCCCAGGAGAAGAAAAGTCCGACATACACAGGGCGACTTGGAGTTGGGTCTGGCAAGGGATGTGAAGGACTACCAGAAAGGGTTCTCCAAGTTCATAAACATCATGGAAAACAAAACATGGCCCCACTGCTGAATGGATCAAGGGAGCTGGTGACATATGATGGGGACAGGCTGAGGTACTCCATGCCTTTTTTGCCTAAGTCTCTACAAGGAAAACTATCCTTCAGGAATCCCAGGCACTTAAGACCAGAAGAAAGGTCTGGGGCCAGGAAGACTCATCCTAGTGGAAGAGGAGCAGTTTAGGGAGCACTAGAACTGAGTGGATGTACATAACTGCAGGGGCCTGACAGGCTGCACGCATCAGGAGGGAGCTGGCTCATATTGCAGGGACATTCTTGGTTATCTTTGAGCAGTCATGGCAACCGGGACAGATTACTGAAAGAGAGAAAATATCACTCCTATCTTCAAGAAGCCTAGAATAACTATCTAGAGAAATACAGAACAGTCAGTTTCAGCTTAGTCTCCATCAATGTTTAGAAGAAAACCTTCCTGGAAAACATCTCCAAATATAAGAAGGACAAGAAGGTTATGGGGAATAGTCAGAAGGTTTTGCACAGGGAGGAACATGTTTGACCAACCTGATAGCCTTCTACACTGATATGACTGCTCTAGTGGACAAGAGGAAAGCAGTGGACACTGTTCACCCTAAATAAAGACTTCAAGATCAAGTCCTGTAACATCATCGTGGACAAGCTGACAAAATATAGATCAGACAAGTGGACAGTGATGTGGATTAGAAAGTAGCTGAATGACCAGGTCCAGAGCTTTGTGATCTGTGGCCCTAAGTCCAGCTGGAGGCAAATCCCCAGTGGCACAAGTCATGGGGCACAATACTGGGGCCAATACTGTTCAACACCTTCATTAATGCCCTCAGTGATGGGGCAGAATCCACCTTCTGCAAGTTCACAGATGATACAAAAGAGAGGAGTGGTTGATACACCAGATGGCTGTGCCACTGTTGAGGGACTTTGGCAGGAGAACAGGGCAGAGATGAATCTCATGAAGGGAGAGTATAGAGTCCCACACTCTGAGAGGAATAATTCCAGGCAGCAGCACACACTGGGGGCAAGAGGCTGAAAAGCAGCTTTGCCAAGGAAGACCTGGGATTCCTGGTGGATAACTATCTGTCCCTGAGCCAGCAGTGCACCCCTGTGGCAATAAAAAGGCCAACAGTGTCCTGGGCTGCATGAGGAGGAATGTTGCCAGCAGGTAAGTGATTCCTCCTGTGTTTTCAGCGCTGGTGGGACCACACCTGGCATGCTGGGTTCACTTCTGGGCTCACCAGTAGGAGACAGATTTTGACTTTCTGGAGCAAGTCCAGCTAAGGGCCACTAAGATGATGAAGGGATGGCAGGATCTCTCATGTAAGGAAAGGCTGAGAAAGATGGGACTGCTCAGCCTGGAGAAGTCTCAGGGGTAGCTTATCAATTTATATAAATATCTTATGAGAATGAGTGAAAAAGACAGAGCCTGGTTCCTGTCAGTGGTGGCCAGTGATGAGAGAAGAGTCAAAGGACACATTAAACCTCATGAAATTCCATCTGAACATGATAAAACACGTTTCTACCATAAAGGAGGCCTAACACTGGATCAGGTTGCCCTGAAGGCTTGTGGATACTCCATTTGTGGAGAAATTCAAGGTCTGACTAGACATGGGTGAGCAATGGGATTGGACCTGAAGGTCACAGAATCATAGAGTGTCTTGGGTTTGAAGGAACCTTAAGTATCATCTGGTTCCAGCTTCCCTACCATGGGCAGGGGTGTCACTCAGGAGATCAGATTTTTTAGGGCCCCATCCAACCTGGCCTTGAACACTTCCTGGGATGGTATCTTCTAACCTCATCCATTCTGTGATTCTGTAACAATGGATATAATCTGGCTGGTCCATTCCACAGATTTAGGGATCCTTTTTTATTTCATTACCATCTACAATGGGTCATTTTCATCAGATAAAATTTTGCAACTGAATTGCAACTGGAGGTTACACTTCCAATGAAGAGACTGATCAGGATAGGAGAAGGAATCAGCCATGACTTCCAGATTAATCCAGCCATTTCAGTGTCTAATACCTCACCTCACTTGGTGTCAGTCAACAGACACAGTCTATCCCATGATTTCACAAGGGCAATCAAGCAATGGTCACATAATAACAAATTAGGAGAACTGTGTTGGCATTGTCTGTGACCTTAACTCACCCCTGTGAAAGATAAGTTACCCAGAGGGCAGTAACCAGAGACCAGCTCAGCAACAAGAGCCCTTCATAAGAAACATGGACAGGGTTAGGACTGAGGAATTGCAAGGCAGAACTTTCATCACAGTAAATTTGCTGGACTGCTCCACAGGGAGCCATAGAGAGAGCTAGGGAGACTCAGACAGCAGACATTCCAGGATCCCTAAGTTTATAAATACTTCCCCTGAACCAAAGTCCCCATTCAGAGCACAACTAAACTTTAGGAAAGTCTTAAATCCCATTTTATGTGGCTTAGGACCATTTCTTATTAGAGCTAGGAAGACTAGATATAAATCTCTGTCCAAAACAGTAATCCTCTTATATTTCATTACTAGCACCACAAGCCTCTGTGAAGTGGTCTCTATCAGAACCATAATAACGCTGAGTTGTGGCTAAGCTCTCTATCCCAAGTTCAGTCACAGCAAACCCACTAACACATTAAATCTGTGCCTGCCTTTGATTTATTAGTACTCCCTAAGCCTTTCCACAGTCAGGTATGGGTCTGAGGCAGCAGCTAGCAGCTGAAAAGAAAGGTAAAAGATATTCTAGCATCACATCTCTGCTGTGCCTGACTATGGAAGTACTTCATTTCAGGCCATGTTATCTTAACAAGCTGCTGAAGATAGTTCAAAATCATCTGTTATTTTGCCTTCCATGAATTGGATAATGTATAACTCCTGGCTGAGAGCTGGTAACTGGCTACAGGGGTTCTGTTCCATCTATGGGAAAATTCAAACAGCTGAATGAATTCAAGCTGATTTTTGTCCTAACACAATTCCTAAGGGCTCACATGGGCAATTACTGCGTTGCAGGTGTTGGCCATGACTAACAGATGAGGAGCAGCTAAGGACAGCTTCCAACTTTCTCCTCTGGTGTTCTGATGTGCTCAGGAAGATGCTAACCCTGTTTCTTCCACTGGGTTGTGAAATTTGCACTTGAGCTCCAAGGAGAGCTTGACTGGACAAAATTAGTCCAGGTTAGACTAGTGTCCTTGTCTTTTGGTTGCCTGGGGCATAAAATGTCCTGTGCTGGGACTGTCTACACCTATGGCTCTCCAAAACCAGATGCTGCCTTTAAAAAAACTGAAGTTTGTTTTAGCCTTTGCTACAGGCAGGAAAACTCAGTTTTTTTATGGTAACCTATGAAATGAAGGACAAGAATACAAAAGTTTGGTGCTTCATCTTTAGCAAAGTCAGTGCATACTTCCTGGGAAATGGCCTTTCCCAGTAGTCACTTCTGTCTGTACCTGCTTAAGATTATTACTGCACACAAGTTGCCATTGATATACATTTATTTGCTATTCATTCTCCACATGCATATTTCTCCCCTCACTTTAGCATATGTACAAATTTTTGTTTCCAGCAAGCAACCCGGTTAAATAATAGCTCTCTACATGCTTTTTTTTTTTAATAAATGGACATTTGGAACATGCTTATCTTCCTTTTAAAAGGATAGTGGAGTAGAAAATAATACTCTGAAAATTAAGAACAAATACTTCACTTTTTTCACACAAAACTTGGTATCAATTACTTTGAAATTGTTCTTTAGCTAAAAATGCCATTGAGTTCTGCTGCTGTGCTCAGCAGCCATGTAACAAATACACTGTTGACTTGTCACAGGCAGCCATGGCTATTTGCTGTTGAACTTTTAAGAGAGTGCTATTATATTCTACTTGCTTCCTGTAAGCAAATAACAACCTGCAGGGAAAAAAAAAACAAGGATCCATGTGGCATTGTCCGTGTGGTTAAAGTGTTCCTCCTCAGTTCCAACAGCACCCCACACAGGTGTATGCCAGTGAATTTGCTCTCTCAGAGCTCAGTAACTATCTTTAGAACTGAGCGCTGGATTTCGTGACTATTTTTGTTGTTAGAGAGCCATCTTGTGGTGCATCTTATTAGTAATACATAATAAAATAAATTTTTAAAACCCTCAGTGTATTACAGTTCAGAAATTGTTGTTTGTAAAGACTCCGGGGGTTTTGCATCTTCATGTATCCACTCCTCTCAAAGCTCCTTTTGAAATGGGCATAACCTAATCTCAAATTGCACTTCTGAGTCATAGCAGTATTTGTTAGGGACTGGGGAAAATGACATATTTCTCTTCCTTTTAAAAAGAAAATTAAAGGGGTTTGGAGTGCAAAAAAATAGCTACAATTTACAGCACAGTTTTATCCCTTCCTAACGCCCAAAGTGCTGATCAAAGCAGAAGGCAGGTGGTCTAGATCTATTAATGAGATACATGTTTTTTTGCAGCCACAAGACTTATAAAGTATCCTGGAAAGAATTTAAATTCAAATAAAGTTTGCTGTCACTGAAGTTACATAAAAATTGATTTTTCAAAATAGCAAAAGTACACATTGAAATGTCATCCAGGATGCTGACAGATTACAAGAGTTTTCCAGTGGCAGGGACATTTGACATCAAACTTCAAATTCCCATTTTCAAATCTGCAGTTAACTGAAAAAGATCAACACGACTGAACTAGAGTCAATAAACCAAATCAGAAACATCTTTGAATTTTGGCAGATTCCTCCTTCCGTAAGGTGCAAATCCTTGCACACTGCTACACAACAAAATAATGCAGTGTGCAAGATATCATTGAGCTTCCAAAGAATCAGTGTTTAGAGGAAAAAAAACAAGTCCTTTGATAAAACAGAATGCCTCTATGCATTGAAAATTCCCCCCTGCATCTTTGAATGAGACCCTAACATTTTTTCCTGTATATATATATATATATATATATATATATATATATAACTGTTTTCTTGTCCATTAATAAGCTGTAATTATCTATTGTCCTTTCATTGAAAGGAAAAAAGTACCACGTAGCCAAAGATCATTAGTGGTCCACTCTCTGCTATCAGTGAAGTCAGTGAAAATGAAAAGGTAATTATAGAGGGTCTTTAGAGTAGTATATAATGACTAACATCTTTCCTAAAATCATTCAGGTTTAACTTTAAAAAAAAACCCCACAGTATTATGCAATTGCTTCTGCAGGACTTATTTATTTAATCTCCTTTGCTCATCTTGTCTGATATTTGTTCCAGGTGGCCAACAGGCTTTCACTAAAAAAAGTCACAGGGGGAAGCCCAAAGAAAAGGAGTCAATGGCAGGGTTAACCCTGAAGACCAGAATAGTCTGTACTAGATTAGAATATTTCCTTTGGAAGGGACCTACAATGATCTAGTCTATCTGCCTACTGAGAGAAACTGCTTCAGTGCACAGACTGGAGAGAGGGCAGGTGTGAGTCTCAGAGCAATGCTGAATGCTTTCAGCCCAGACTTTCTCTAAGCAAGTAATGAACTTGGAAGTGAAGCTCTGAACATAGGCTACAGCTGGATAGGTATTCTCCTTTCTTTCAAATTCCCTAAGAGTTAAGAGTTAATAAACTGAGCAGGGATATCTACAGACCTCATGCTGACACTGCCCTGTACCTTTCTGCATCTTTCAATCATATCTCCACATGCTTTTCATAGCATAGCTATGAAAAATTAAAACTAGTATTCTAGTAATGCCATTCCTACACATAAAGTCACTTCCCTGTTTCCCTTAGCTCCCTCCTCCTAAAGCATAGCCTTAATGTTTGATTTCAAGACGATTGCCCACACTGTGCTTTCAGATATTCTTTGCATCACTCATCTACCAAGATCCAACCCAATTTGAACCAGCTGGATCCAATCCAATTCAGACATGCCTGAGATGGCCCATAAAGGGTTAATCAGAATACAGTGGACAGCACAGCCAAAACCACATGCCAAGACCAGGTAACCCTGCTGAAGAATACTCAGTGCTGGCAAAGACTGTTGTGAACTGTAATGACTCCTAGTTATAGATGTGTCTCTTCTGAATCACAGTTCTTTGGACTCTGTAATTGCATTTAATTAGGTAATGAGGTCCTCTCTGTAAAGCAACTTGTATTCATTATCCTCCCTGGTCGATCTTTATGTCATCTTTAAACCATCCAGGCAAAGATTCTGTATCATCATCTACACAACTGATTTTAAAAAGAGCATTGAAGTACTTTAATGACCCCTTTGGAACCTGCTCAAGGCACCCAGCTCTGACAGCCTGGTATCAGCTGCATTTCAAGACCTCTTCAATCCAACTTTAATTCTATATGGTGTGTACACTGGTTGTCCTATGAGAATGTTTTTTTTTTTTTTTTTTTTTTTTTTGAGAATGTACTTTAATACATCAAACCCTCTGGATAATTCCAACACTACTGTATCAATACAACTGTCTTGTTCCATCAGAACCACAGTTCACTGTGAAATAAACATGACTGTTTGGAAAATTCTATTATTTTCCATCAAATAACACTTATTAACAGTTCATTATGTTATTGTTAACAAAATTAACTCAATTTTTACTTTGTATGGCTTTTTTTTTTTAATTTGCATGGGATTTAAGCAAATAAGTAGATCCTCAAGTTTCCTTCCCTTTCTCTAAAACAATGCTGGGAATCCTCACTGGCATGTCCTCTGGTTTCTAAGTTAATCTGAAAATTAGTGTTATTTAATATTATTTCAAGAAGAACTTTGCCACCACATTAATTATTGATATAAATATATTTAATTTTAGAAGATGCTACCCTATATTCTCCTCTCTACCTTCCTCAGGTAAAGTAAATGTTCTGTACCATCAGGAAAATGAGATGCTTGTTGTGGTGATCTTATCATTATTGACATAAAGAAGACACCTTCCCTACAAATAAAGGTCTCCACCTTATAACTTGGGCAACTGTGTGATCAGACACAAGTGTGCTACTTGCACACAAATTTCTGAACAGTGACATTCACTAAACAGGTCCTTTGGTCAGGCTTCCTATGCATAGCTGAAAATAACACCATTAAATAACTGATGGTTTTCAGGAATTTAGAATTTAAAGCTTTGACCCCACACAGGTGGTCACTGTTCACTGGGGCAGGCTCTGTCACAGTGTCTCTTCCATACCCCAGACACAATTAAAAGCTGTTTTTCTGGCAGATCTCTAGAGAAGGAAACTATGAAAGCCATTACAGTGTTCCCCAAATCATTCTCATTTTTACTGCTGGGAAACTAAACATGTGTTACAAAGTGGTCATGGACCAGATGAGCTTGACACTTCCCACCTCCAGTACATAACATTTTCATTTTGACTCTATTAATGATTATTACACAGTGCTGCCAGTATGAATAATGAATGCCAAGTCTCTTGCTCTGAAAGAGGAGGGGAAATCTGACTGGATGGCCCCAAACCTGGCAGTGCCTGTGAAAAACAAGAGTTTCAGAAACATGGATGGGAATATCAAGCCTGTCCCACACAACTGGTAGCAACTTACACTTCCCAGCCAGTGGTTAAAATGATACACTGATGTACTGAAATTACAGGTGGAAAAAACTAACCTCCCATTAGCTTAAATGGATTTGGGATTTACCACTGAGAAATAGAACACTGAGAGTGTTTTGATTCATGTTAAATTTTCTGGATCATAACATTGCTCTGGGATATATGATTTGCACCTTGCAAATAAAGAGAGGGGAAAGCAGAAGCTGAACATGCAGGGGGTTCATGTTTCTAAACTTTGCTTCAGAATTTTACCCATGTTCTTACCACAACATTGCTCCCTTGGGCTCTCTGCCACCTAAATATGAGTTCTCTTATGACAATCTTTAGATGAAGTATTACCAGAGAGATATTTTATAGAAGTGATGGATCTCTTCACCTACACTACTAATTCTTTTTATTACACTGTTTATTCAAGTATTGCTTTTTTTTCCAGACCTTGAAAATAATGGGTGTACAGCTTCATTCTTAGAGCCATTTCACTAACATGAAGAGAACAATTGCCCTTTTGCAATTTTTAATCGAAATTTTTCCAAAAATTTTGATAATGATTAGTTCTGCTTTTCAACATTAGTTTCACATCTTTATTATTCTTCCTACAGAAAAAATGGTCTACTTGAGTCAAAGGAAAAATGAAATTTCATCTCTTCTTCATTAGAAAAGAGAAAGTGGTATCAAACACATGTAGTAACAATAACCTGGGTTTTGCATACTGCATATTTTATTTCAATGTTTCATTTATCATAATATGCTAATATAGACAAACTATCAATGCTCTTTAATTCTATTTCTTGTCCCATATTTATTTCTGAACTAGTCACAGAACCACAGAATGTCCTGAGTTGGAAGTGGCCCACAGGTATCATCAAAGTCCAGCTCCCGCCTTGCACAAGACAACCCAAGAGTGACACCATGTGCATGAGAGCACTGTCCAAATGCTTCTTGAACTCTGTCTGTCTGTGCTTCTTGAACTCTGTCTGTCTCTGTCACTCTGCTGTGACCACTTCCCTATTCCAGTGCCCAGCCACCTTCTCTGTTAAGAACTTTTTCCTGATATCCAACCTAAACCTCCCCTGGCACAACTTCATGCCATTCCCTCAGATCCTGTCACTGGTCAGCACAGAGCAGAGATCAATGCCTGCCCCTCCTCTTCCCCTTGTGAGGAAGCTGTACAGTGCAGTGACGGCCCCCCTCAGCTTCCTCTTCTTCAGGCTGAACAGACCAAGTGGCCTCAGCCACTCCTCATACAGCTTCCCTTCAAAGCCCTTCACCATCCTTTTGACCCTCCTTTGGATGCTCTCTAAGAGCTCAATATCTTTCCTATATTGTGGCTCCCAAAATTGCATACAGGACTGGAGGTGAGGCCGCCCCAGTGCAGAGCAGAGAGGGAAAATCCCTTCCCTTGCCCTGCTGGTGATGCCCCCCAAGGACAGGGTTGGCCCTCCTGGCTGCCAGGCACTGCTGACTCATGTTCACCTTGCCAAAGACCAAGAATTCCAAGTTCTTTTCCACGGCACTGCTCTCATTCCCCAGGCTGTACATTCATCCAGGGTTGCCCTGCTCCAGCTGCAGAATCCAGCACTTGTCCTTGTTTAACTTCATACGGTTGGTGTTGAACTTCATACAGCAGTCCCTCTTGTAGAATACAGAAATCCAGGATTGTCAAACACAGCAAAACCACAACTGTTTCCATGAAATTTCATGCAGCCATGAGCTTCCATTAGTCTGTGGATAGGTGACTCACATTGCTCTTGGTATTTCATTCTTAAGCATTATTTACAACTATCCTAGACAGGCTTGTTTAAAGCTAGAGATCTGCATTATTTTTTTTCCTATTATAACCAAGCAGAAAAATCTATTCTTCTGCTCCTGTCTGTCCTAAATCTGCAGTTGCATGTACAGAATTAGCAGGTAATGAAATAAATTAGGAAGGATTGACTGTTAACTGTAAGAAATCAGCTCTTCCCATGTTGTTTATAAAACAATAGTTGTCGCATTTAAGATGGTAATGAGCATCAGAGCTAGAGTGAGATTATAAACTTTTAAGTGAACCTTAATTACATTTTTCAATTTTCAGTTATTGCCTGACAGTAAATCCCTCCTATGCCAGTCAGACTAAAATATGAGGCCTTTTTAGGTGTTCTCCTTTTTTAAAACACTGGAATGGCTTTTTGCAGGATTTTCTTGATATCTTTTATTCCCCATGTCAGTAATTGAGGGCTCAAAACTAAGTGGCCAAGGAAATGCTTCTTTTAACTAGACAACATAAGCCCTCTACTGTATTTTTTAGCTTTATTCTCAGTTATTTGGATTACAGTGGGAAGCAAAAGGCCTTAAATTGAGTTTGATACTATGAATAATTCACATAATTCCTCTAACTCACTATGAAAGAGACTGTAACATTTGCTGCAGTGAATAGGCAGCACCTAGTGGTCCTGAAATGCATAAACAGATCACTTTCTTAACAGTTTATCCTGACTTTCTCTGGGATCTAGAGCTTTATCTAGAGTGAATTTATCCTTTAGTATTTCACAGAAAAATACAAGAAAGAAAAAACTCTTGAGCTTTTAAAAGTCTCATTGTTTACCATAAAGGCAACCCATATACAGACCTCATGCTTTATAAAAAATCTGCTACTTCTTGTAGTGAGCAAGGTATTTTAATGTCTTCATCTAGTTGTAATCCTTCCATATTTAAATTAAGGCCTTCAAGTTAATCACAACAATTAGCAATATTGATTATCAAACCTCAGAGTTTATTTCCCTTTATTAACCAAAAATTTGAAAATTATCTAACAATAGCTCTCTGAAATCACTCAGAAAAGTGCAGAATTAAAAGTAAGGAGAAAATCTGGTCAGTAAGGCTTATTATAGCAACCTGAGCTCCATAAGATTGCATACTTTGAAGGTTTCTTTCACATTTCATCATATTATAGTAGTCAGAGATTATTATATCACTAGCTTTAATTTTAATCTAAGAATTTGTTTGTTGGTCCATTTATCTTCAGGATTTATTTTTTGCACTTTATTGAGTTTCTCATTTCAATAGCAAATACATTTTACTTGAAGCATTACTAGAAACAGGGCTGAGGTAGATATGCCTGCATCAGGAAAATTGCTCTGTAAATCTTTTAGTGGACTTCAGAACTTTATTGGAAACTTCAACCACAGGGAAAAAAAAAGTTTGATTTCATAGAGGTCAATGAACATTTTTCTGTGAACCAAGGAATTCAGCAAAATCTAGTCCTAAGACAGCCTTCCACTGGGGATGGGGACCTGCTTACCTTCACAGGACAGACCACAGTTCCTGTGGCAGACACACAAACCCATGGCAATAGCTGAAGGATATTAGGTGTTCTGCATCCCCAAATTTGTTGAAAAATGAAGGCTAAGTGAGTGCCTGCTTCTCCTACTTACTTCCTTCCAGTTCTCCCAAGAGTCCCTGCATATGAAGCAGTTAATTTGGTTTCCAAGAAGATGTGGAAAGCTGTTCAGTTCTGCCTGAAGAAAGGCATGGATTACATGTGTAAAGCTGTTCTCTATGTGCAAGATGTGTCAAAGGAAAACCTACTCAGAAGTGACAGTGATCAGAATGCAGCCTATTAACCCTCACACTAATATGGTGCTAGTAAGAAAGTCCCTCCCTCACATAAAATCCCTTTATTGTCTGTGTTCAAATTTAAATGCACAATCAGGAGGCCAAACTTCATGCTGAAATAAATGAGAAAACCCACTTAAAACTGATAGTACAATAAAGAATTTTCAAAGTTGTTTACAGTAGGACTTTTCCTAAGTTTTATTTGCTTTCTTGTTGGATTTAGTCATATTCAATTTGACATGGTGACACTGGATGATAAATATCCCACACATGTAAGGAATTTCTCAAAAATGAGGCTAATATGGATGAAATAATGCTAATATTGAATTATAAATGGAAAAATACTAAGGAACTAAAGCAAGGTGTTTTATCACTCCAAGTTGCTATTTTTGAAATCTTAAAATGGGTTCTTGGCCTAGGAAAAAGTTTCTTTCAGTTTACTCACTAAACTTCAGTAAACTCACTAAACTCACTATTTACTCAGTAAATAAAATATTCAAGCCTAGAAAGGAACAAACATTAAAAAGGAGGATTCTTGCTCAGAATAAAAGCTGTTTAGAGAGCACATATAAAACTCACATGGGAACTCACATATAGTACTCACATGGGAATCACAGTGTACCACTGAACTGCAAGGGAAAATATTCAGAGTTTATGAAGTTTCTGAAAACAGGAGAGAAAAGGTAATTGTTTCTTTCTGAAAAAAATATAGAAGAGGAAAAAAAGAAGTTGCACATAGATATCTTTTCACAAGCTCATGCAGTAAAAAAAAGGAGGAATGAAGCTAACAAAAGCCACTGACTTACTTTATATTTCATAAGAGATTGTCTTAGGATATTAATCTGTGAGGGAGAATTTACATTCTGCTATGCACCCATAGAGCTGGAAGAAGCTCTATAAAATTTTGAGCTCACTGGGAAAGAAAGATGTTAGCTATACCCCTGTGCTTAGCATTTCTTCCAAGGTAGGTAAAGACTACTATTTCTTGGATCACTCTTCTGAAGTGCTATAAATTTTCCAATGTACTATAGCAGTAACCTTTGAAATCCCACTTTTAGACCATTCTGGCATCATAAGCTTCCAGTCCCTGTCTTGTGTTCATTTTGACTGCCATCGTCTTGAAAATCTTCTTGCCACCCTTTCCAAAACAGTATATTCCAAGCAGTTTATGAAGGAAATCCTCAAGACTTAACACATGAGATAACCATCTCAAATTTTTCCAGTCTCAAAGAGTACACAGCCAAAATTACCAAGGCCTCACTTTCCCACCTGTAATGTGGACATAATAGTATCCCTTTAGATGTGTACTGAAAAGATAAATAAATTATAACAGTAACATAGCTCAGATGTGATGGCATAAGTATCACAGAACAGCCTGTGAGAAAGATTGATTAAGGAGACATTCAAATGAACTGTACTGCTGTAGTCAATTGAGTCACAGGTTTCCTTCCCCTGGAACAGTGACCAGCCGGTCAATATTCCATCAATATCCTTTAAGCTTAGAGAGACTGGGTTTGACAGCCAGGGAAGCTGATCTATCCAACCAGCCCTGTTCTGTCCCCCCAAAGGAATACTTCATGTATTTTCTTTTAAATAATTCTCTTGAAATAAATTCCACCTGGATCAAATCTAGAAGAGCGCAAGATGTAGCAGAAGACAAAAACAACCAGCATGAAAAGAAAGAGTTTAGGCCTGGGGCATGACAGATGACATATAGGGGACATTTACTACAGGCTGTACAGTGGAAATTCAATGTACAGACACAAAGTGACATCTCCAAGTAGCTCCTCACATTGGAGCAAGCCTCCCTTCACATTTCTAAACATAAAAACACATCTTGGCTGCCCTAAGAGTGTCTAGGATGCAGAGGAGGGATGGAAATTTTAGCTATAGTTTGCCCTAAGAGCACAGCTGAATCATGTATTAAAATAGCCCTTTTTTCCATACATATGCTTATTAATCAAATGGGAGGTTTGAGGGTTTGGGGACTTTTTTCCCTTTTGTTTCTTTGCTTTTCAAGAGGATAGAAGCTGCTTTTCTATTTCATCCCTGCTGCTGTAGCAATCCTGTGAGTTCTGCTCCAACCCTTTTTCTGCTGCCCAATGCCAATTTAATTTGTAATGAAAACATTGCAACTCAGACTACACTACCTATTAGCACATCGATTATTTTTCACCAAACAATTACAAGAAAATCAAAATCCCATCTCTTTCTCTGTTTTTTGAGCTAGTTTTTGACTGGGTTTTTTTTTCCCCTATGTTCATCTTTTATTTGTGTTTCTAAATGAGTTGAAGTGCAGGCCAGGATATCCATAAAAATTGCACAGCTTCACCAAAACTTTTTATGTAGTAATATTGGTATATTCTTATGTATATATGTTGGTAAGAGTCTACTGATGCACATACACTTAATACCTCATTATACAGGCTCCCATTTAGGGAAAGTCTATGAACCACACCCATATAAATCTCTTTATAAAACTAAGAGAAGTTACATAGTGAATGGTGACAGATGCTGAAGGAAAGGTCTGGATTCCAGGAAGTAGGTGACATAAAAAATTCATGCATGCTTTCTGAGATGACACCACCAAGTAGCCAAAGAAATAAAAAGGAAGAATGGGAAGGGCTGGCAACAGCCTGGAGGCACAAAGGAATACACTTCATGTTTGCAGGTTCTCTGCAGCTGTGGACTAATCAGGACAAAGCTCTTATGCTGAACAAATGATGCAAACCACTCAAGGCTAAGCAATTAAAGCCTGATATTCACAGCTCAGTTCATTTAATGAAGGACTGAAAGTATTAATGTTGCTGAATATTTGTATGCAGGTACAGGAATAAGGTGGTGAGCATAGATTTGCTTGAGTTATCTTGTTTGAAAGTGAATTGGTAGCACATAAAATAACAACTGGAAGTGAGGCTACTCTAATGACCAATAATGAATGGGCAGGAAGAGTCTATAACATTCCTAGTGGCCTGCACTCTTTAGGAGGAACATAGGAGTCTTGAAGATCTATCAAAGTCAGAGATTTGGAAGAACATTATAATTCTAGAGGATGGACCTAAGGGATAAAAAACCCAACTAAAACCAAAACAGTTATCTTGTTATAATGCTGTACTTGCTTGATTAATTCACTCTCAGTGATGAATTGCCCCTTCAAATACCTAATTATAGCATTACATATAATCAATAAGGAGAGAGTATGGTGAGTGTAATGCACAAGAAGGGTTGGGATTGAAATGGTTTTTGTTTATTTGCTTTAAGGTTTAGACCATTCTACTTGTTTGAAGAACTGCCAGTTTTTATTGTAATGAAAATTAGTGGCAATTTAAAAAATGTTAAATTGGTTCTAGTTCTCATTTTGTTTGTGGGTTTTTTTTTAATTTGCTTATTTGGGGGTTTGTGTTTGGTTTTTTCTATTTTTGTTTGTTTGTTGTTCTTGGAAACTTAGCCTATCAAATAACCTCACTTGGTCAAGAAAATCAGCTGTTGAGAAAATCATTCCTGTATGGCAATGGTTTCCTAAACGTACCCCCAATTTTACATTCCCTTGACAAATTTTCTTAGCTTACAAATGGTAGTGAGAATCTAGGAAATGGGACCAAATGTTCTCACGTCACTAGCTTTGACTGTCTGTGCCTCTCAGGTTCATAATACTTTATCCTACATGTAGACCTCAAATTCTCTTAAGACTATTAATCCCTCCTATGTCTGGAAGAGAAGTTGTGGATGCCTCAGCCCTGCAAGTGCTCAAGGCCAGGTTTGATGGAGCTCTGAGCAACCTGGTCTAGTGAAAGTTGTCCCTGCCCACAGCAGTGTGACTGGAATTAGATGATCTTGAAGGTCCCTTCCAACCCAGGACATTTTATGATTCCGCTCCTTTTGCTGCCAGCTGCGTCTGAAAAATCTGTATTCTCTGAAGTCTTGGTCTTCAGAGCTCGGAGAGATAGGAATTTTCTCAAGAACTACAATGAGCAACACTCATCCCTGTCATTTGTACCTCATATGATTTATTACACTACTTCCTCTACAGCCATAATTTCCTTGCTTGGAATTTGAACAGCTGAGCTGGCACAGGTCGTTGCTATGAAAATTTCAGTGCCCAGGATCCAGCGGGCACCAGGTTGAGAAATCTGACTGTGAAATCCACCCCTGGATGATCCCAGATCCGTGTGTGCTACCACACATAGGGAGTACACCCAGGGCTGAGTTCTGCTTGACTTCCTGGAGGTAAATTTAGGTGAAACAAAATTACACAAAAATCAAAATCAAGAATTCCAGAACAGGTCATGTAGGGAAGGCCCACAGTGGGTCATCTGATCCAACCTCCCTGCTCAAGCAGGGTCATCCTAGAGCACAGCACACATGTCTCCGGAGGGCTCCTGATTATTTCCACTGAGGGAGACTCCACATCCCTCTGGGCAACCTGTTCCAGTGCACGGTCACTGCACAGTGAACAAGTTCTTCCTCATGTTCAGGCGAAACTTTCTGTGCATCTGCTTCCCTCGTCCTCTTGTCCTTTTTCTCGGCACCACGGAGAAGAGCCTGATCTTCTTGGGACCCCTCCCTAGATATTTATATACACCCTCTCAGTCGTCTCTTCTTGAAGCTAAACAAGCCCAATTCTCTCAGCCTTTCCTCGTAAGAGCAATGCTCCAATCCCCCAAAGAGGACGGAGATCTTGCCGTTCGGGCAGAGGCAGCTCCCACTGGGAGCTCGAAGCAAGATCTGGCTGCGGGTCACCCCAGGAGGGGCCGGGGCAAGGCTGAGCCCCTGGGCCACACATCCCAAGCCGCTCTCGGGGCGCTCAGCGGCGCAGCCGGGCTGGGCCGTGCCGGGGCAGGACGGGCGGGCGCTCCCGCCCCCGGCCCTGCGGCTCGGCCGGGCCGCGGCTCCGGCGCGGCAGAGGGCGCTGCGCGGGCGGGCGCGGGCCTGGGCGCGCCGCTCCCGGCGACGGCGGCGCAATTCCCGTTCCTGTGGCTGTTCCCGTTCCCCTCGGGCAGGGCCGGGCGGCGGCCGCGTCTCGTCCTCGCTGCCCCCTCCTCCCCGTGCCTCGCAGTGGTCGGCGCCGGTGGCGGGGAGGGCGGGGAGGGAGCGCGGCGCCGCCGCATGCATCGCTGATGGAGCCGGGTTCGGGGCTGCCGCAGCGCAGGGCGGGGGGCGGCGGGCTGGACCTCGGGGCGGGCTCGGCGGCGGGGTCGCCGGCGCTCTCGGGGGGGCAGTCCCGCCGCAGGAAGCAGCCGCCGCGCCCGGCCGACTTCAAGCTGCAGGTGATCATCATCGGGTCGCGGGGGGTGGGCAAGACCAGCCTTATGGAGCGATTCACCGACGACACCTTCTGCGAGGCCTGCAAGTCCACCGTGGGTAAGGGAGCGCGTCCCGTCCCGTCCCGTCCCGTCCCGGGGGAGGCGGCGCTCCTCCCCCCGGTGCTCATGGCCCCGGCCGTGGGAACGCGGGGCTCGGCCGCCCTTCCCCGGCCCCTGTCGCGCCTTTCCCCGAGTGCGGGCCCGCTCCCCGCCTGCCAGGCATTCCCTCCAGACCCTGCCCCGCTCCGGTCCCCGTCCCCTTCCTGCCCAGGGCAGCCGGGTTGGTGTCCCCGGGTGGGTTCCTCGGCCGTGGGAGGCTCGGGGGCTTGGTTGGTGCCAGACTTCAGCAGCTCTTCTTGGAAAGATCGTGGATGTCCTAGTTACCTTTGAGAGTTCTGAGCTCCCCTGTTTCAGCCTTGCTAACGGGAAACAGTTTAAAGATAAAATTGGGCATGGTTGGTGAAGCAGGTTTTTGTGCTTAAGTCTTAGAGGTTGCGTGAAAGGAGACAGAAGTATTTCAGGAGCTGAAAAGTTGCAGTGTGTATTTTGTGTACTCTTCCAGTGTGTTATTCAAGTACTCTTCCAGACCGCAGTCAGATTAACTCCAGATGGCTGCTATGGCTTCGTGAAGAACCCCCCCCGTGATGTTAGATCCGAGGTTAATGTTTTGTTTCTCGAGAACACTGCGTGTTTGGCTCTTTATGCAGCTAGCTAGAGAGCAAGCTCCTAGTTCTGTAGTGTACTGCCTTATTCATGATTTAGTCATCTGTGCATCTCTGAGGTAATTTAATGCCTGCTGTCTTTTAATACACAAGTGTGTAAAGGGAGGAAAACAAGCTCGTTATTCTGCGTTGTTATTAGAGTCCTATCCTTGGAGTTGAACTCTTGAGTATTGCAGCAAGGTGGTTGTTATAGTCTGTGTCACTGGAAAATATGTATGCTTAGCTTAATTGTAGCTTGGAATGTGAGGGAATTTAGGCATCTGATGAAAAGTGATTGTATTGACTTTTAGAAGCTAAGTTATTACTATCCAAAATTATCTTCCTGTAAAAAAAGTGATGCACAGTTACTCATACTTTGGTTTTATTGTGTGTTTTACCAGTTAATTAATTCTTTCCTGGGCTTAGAATCCAGATCTGGTAGTGCAGATTAGCACTGTTATGTTGATAAGTTTTTTGGTTTGAAGTTGGCAACTTAACCTTGTACAAGTTGGAAAGACAGTTTCAGAGGCATTAGTACTCAAGGGATGTGTTGTAATGAAGAAATGTTGGTGGCTTGTCTAGATTAACAGATTAATTGAATTTGTGGTACAGCTAAAGTACAATTAATAGAGGAATGTATTCTTTATAAATTCTCCAGGTCTAGACATTGATGTTAACTCTCTTGCATCTTGTTTAGGTTGACCCACATTAAGGGTTCGGTCAGGTCTGGGCTGCTCTCTGTAACTGGTGTTAGTTTCCTGCTGTGAATCCTGGGAAGTGAGGGGAGGTGGTCTAGACCCTGGTCCAGACTTCCAGGCTGGTGGCTTTTCAAGAAAACAGATTTCCTGAATAACTGAGACAGTGATTTAAGCAGAGAAGCTTCCTCATTTTAGGGAAGAAACAGGAAATAAGTAGTGATATGCTGCTAGACAGAAGGTTACGTAATGTTTGTTGTACAAAATGTGCCAACATAAAGCAGCATAGGGAAATCAACTTGTGCCAAAATACATGTAGAAGGACTTGATAGTAATGGCATTCTTTCAAGGTCCTCAGACTAAACTTGAGAGCTGTTGAGATTCCCCCAGATCTTTTGACTGCTAAATGAAGGAGCTTTTCACAGTCAGCACACACTCTGATTTTTTTTTTTCACTAACAAGTAAGAAAAAGTAACCTCTGCTATTCACATTTCATATAGATTGAAAATAACCCACACTCCAAAACAACCTGAGTTCAGCCTCTAATACACAGCCGAAAACATAAAGCTCTTACTTTGTCACCACTTAACTGCAGTGGTTTTCAAGAATTTGCACGTGGGAGAATGTGTTTTGAGACATCAGTGAAAATGCTGTGACTGATCCAGTTACATAAACTGAAGATACCTTGAGATTCAATTTGAAAAGGCCACGTAACCAAACAAAAAACTGCATTTAGTTGTATGTACCTTATATTAGCAAAGCTGTAGTTAAAATAGAATGCTAGAATACATATTTACTTCCTTATCTTGGTATTTATGGTCTCAGCCTAACTTTCATCCTTTTATACTAAAACCTGTGGATATATAGGACCAAAAGAACAACATTTAGCACCTTAAGATTTTGTATGAAAGCAGAAGCTACTCAGAGGACTTCCTCCAAGACTGGCAGAATTGCAAATGTCCAAAGACCTTTTCTGTCTTCTGCCCCTAAGTGCTGATAATAGTGCCATGTTATTGAACAGTGGAACATTTCTGCAGAAAAGGGAAGGTTTGGATTAAATTAAGAAAGATACAGTATTTAAATGCTAATTTAAGAAGACTGCATTGCCTGATTGGTAAAGAAAAATCTGTAATGAAAACACATCAACATGTCTTCAGTCTCAGCTCAGATATGGAACTTCTTTGAAAGTGTTCAAAAATAGCTTGGCAGATTTCAGCACATTATTCATAACAGCACACAATGTGCTGTTGATCTAAAATTCTTTTGATGTATTTATTTTGGGCATTATATTAGTTGCACAGAATATTGTGTCTCCTTAAATCTGCTATTTACATAGCACTGAGAATACCCAATATGCTCAAATATTTACTGATTTTTGAAGAAGTTAAAATTACTCTCACCATGCCAGTGTCAAATCCCCTGTCTTTCTATAATGGGATAATAACTTGTTCAGGGGTAATATTGGGATCATATTAGCTTTGTCAACAAACATAAATCTACACTTCTTTTTTTGAAGTAAAATTTCATCTTCATTTATTGTTTGTTGCCTGCATTATTCACACAGGAGCAGAATCCAAAGCTATCACTTGAAGGTTTTCCAGAATTGACGATTCAAAAAATATGCACCAAATATGGTGCGAAGAAGAATGATCTTTCCAAGGGTAGTGGATAAATACTCATTGCCACATCTGTAAGAAGATTCAAGTGTGGTGGTGAAGAAACAGTGTTTGCCTCTGCTTCTTCCACCCCTTTATCCCACCTCAGCTAGTTCTTATCCTAAAAGAAATACATCCTAATTCAGATCTCCATAGTCATGATGTTAAATTTGTATTTTAATATAAATACTTTTAAAGGGACTCGTTTTCATCAGAGTCCCTTTATTAAATATTCAATGGCCTTTGTTCTTTTCCCAGCATCTGTCCAGCTGCTGCTCAGTCTCCTGGTTCTAATCCGCCAATTCTTAGTTCATTCCCAGTCTCCCTGCTGTTTTTCTTCCATGACAGATCTACAGAATTCCTGTACTCAGCAGTATTTCCTGTCAATCTAATTCTTCTGCAGACATTACACTTCTCTCTTGGTTTTATTGTCTGAGCCTGAGGCTCCTGCTCTCCCAAAGGTGGGGCCCTGCACTGACTCACCTCTTAGGATGCTGGTTGTCCTGGTCCCTCAATCAAGTTGGGCTCCTCAGCTTTTCTTTTACATGCTGGCTCAGTATGTGAAGTCTCTTGACACCTTGTCTTATCTTTCAGTTCTTTTCCAGCAGGTCTAAAATCATCCCAGGAAAGAAGCCTTGCCCTGGATAATGACAGTGCAGTTTATGTGCCTTGTGCATTGCTGGCTGTTTTAGCAGCTGTTCATAGGAAAGCAAAGTATCACATGTAGTAAACACTAAAGCTTCTTTCTGTCCTAGTTTACAAGCAAAATAATAGTGGAGTTTGTAATGGGAAGGGTTGTTGTGGCTCAGGATGGGAATTTAGTGACCTGTGATCTCTTCTGGGCCTAAGGGATCCAGATAAGTGGCATGTAAATGCATTGTGGTGCAAGAGTCCTTTGACTTCACAGAAATGCTCTTTGACCTTGTTTCACCTTCATGTGAAATGGTATGGAAGTCAGAAACTCCTGAGATTTACAGAGGTGCATAGCTTTCCCTTCCAAGTGCTATTTTCCCTATCATTTATTTTTAAAATACCCCTGTCCAGGCAAGATTCATGGTGTCTATCAAATAAACAATAGCAATAGTGAAAACTTTAGCTTTGTCTTCTATCAGAATGTCTTAAGTCAGGCAACTTCTGTCTTTAGTATATAGACATTTATATATGGAATATAAATATATACATATATACCTTTTTATATGTATGTATGCATATGTTTAGGGTTTCTGTCACAATTCAAACCTGTATTCATTCTCTTTATCCTTAAAAAATGGGGGCTAACAACATAAATGTTCAGTTTCATCCCCATAAGCTTGTCATATAACGTAATGATTTTTTCACTTAAAAGTATCAGACTACTCACTTTTGAGGTATCTGTCATTTTTCAGAACTACCCACTAAGTTACTCCTCTATCTTTTTAGTTATCCAATCAGTATTCTCACACACACTGTAAGCATAGTATGTGGCTTACTAATAATTTGATTGGATTTTTTTTAGTAAATCAAAAATATGGCTTAAAAATAAATTTAGTAATTTGATGTAATCTGAGATGAAGAACAATCTATATAAAATTTTCAGAAAATCATCCTGAGTCAACTATAAGAGCATTTCTTTCTTTAATTAACTTGTGTGTGCATGTGGGCTCTCTGACAAGTATAATTCATTTTAATTTTTCTTTAAACATTTCCCCCCTTCAGTAGAATGTCACTGAAAGCTTACTTGGTGTGGGGAGAAGGGAGAAAGAGTAGAAATAGATGTGTCTTAGTTTACCACATTATGACAAAGTAACAGTAAGATGTTCTTGCTTTAATCAAGAAATAGCTCCTAAAGTGAGAAATTTATGCTGTTATATTAAAAAAAGGAAGTTTTGAAGAGGGATAAGTAATTCTGTGAGAATTGACTGTTCTTACTTTTGCATATCGAGGGTGTTAATACATCTGGGTTTATGTATTGGCTTTTTGACTAGTGCAGAATAGTGTAAATAAACCATACCAATACCTTATTAATGGTGTGCTGCAGTTTCTTGCCAAACTATAAACAGAGAGGAGCAGGAGGCTGGAAACTTGCAGAGAAAAACAGTTTTGTCTTACAGAAAGCCTGAAGATAATTAGGGAGCATGTATGAACCTCCTTGTTTGTCTTTGGAGGTGCAAATTATGACAGAAGCCTGTGTCCCCTGAAAGCTGCCTTTTACCTATAGGAGCAATGTAGTCACTTGTGATGGACAACATAGAGACTCCAGCAAGTGAAAACACCTGGCCAGTTGTTGTTTGCCCCAGATGTGCCAACTAAGTGTATTGTGCAGCATTTGGTATAGTCAGCACTGGTTTGCTATGCATAATCATTTGAATCCTCATAAGTGAACAAAACTGTAATTTAAAACAGGAAAAGGTAGGTAGATAATATAAATTATTAGGGTTTAGGAATAGGATTTTGTGGAGGTATGGAGTTTTTAATTAACAAGAGTTACAAGAAAAAAAAAACAAAGTTCAAATTTACTCTATTTGTAAACTAGATGGTAACTTCAGCTGATAGAAATATTCAGGCACTGGGTTATATCAACACTACAGGACTGTCAGATAGCCTTGTAGTCCCTAGCCAGGACATATATGAGAATACACAAATAAAACAACAGGCAGAGTGAAGAGGCCACTCGAATGGTGTCAAATGGGGAGTTAGGTTTGCAAGGAGACTGGAATGCAGCTGTCAGACTCAGTCTCTGCTGTAAACAGCTGAGCATGTCATTAGCAAAGAAGAAAAAGAAAATAGGGCTGTATGATTCTCAGGGACTTCTGGAAGTTGGTTAGCAACACTTTTACTACTTATTTCTGCTGATATCCCAAGGAGAGGGAAACTTGATACCCAAAACAAACTGCTTATAGGTTCTGCCTTCTAAAAATCTGGGTAATGTTGCTCATGAAATAACCTCTCTTTTTCCATTCAGTTTTCCCTTCAGGTCAGGTAGTTGTTGACCAGTAGCTCAATGTGGTTTTCTGCTTTGCAATCAGAAGTTTGAAAAGAAGTCTTGTTCATGAAGCCACAGAGAGACTTATTCCTTCTAATTTCCTCTTCCACCTTATTGTGTTTGCCAGCATTTTGATACATGCTTTGAACTTAGTATCCTAAATAGTGTCAAAAGCCTAGGTTTTCTGAAAGGCCCTATGATTTTATTGCCCACAAGAATGTAAAGAAATGATAATTTCCTCCTTTCTCACTGAATTGGGAAGTATCAAGCATATGAAATGTTATAGAAGCTGTATATTGGACATTAAAAAAAACAATCACTTGACTACACCTTCAACATTTACTCACTGCATGTATGTTACACAGAAAAAAAGAAAATTGGTATCTGTTTCATTCTAGTGTGTAGCCCAGTTGCCAGTTGAGGTATGGGTACACTTTTATTTTAGGCAAGCAGTCTCAAATGTCTGCATGTTAATCGTTCTAGAATTACACGCTCAAAGCTCTGTGGACAACGTACTTTACCTGCCTCTAAAATAATCCCCAAACATACTTATATCTGACTTAGCACTAAATGATTCCAGATCTCTTCTTTGAAATTTTTAAACTTGTAGCATGCATTTTGAAAGAGGCATTTCCAATTTGGTGGTTTTTAAAAGCTAACTGCTTGCCCTAGAGTTCAATTAAAATAAGACAAAATGGTTTAGGGTGTTTTTTCCTGGTAACAGTTTCTGTAACCTTTTCCTGCCCTGCCTATGTGCCTTTTGTTGTTGATTGCTTCCCCCCCTCAAGCAGGACGATAGAAATCAGAAGGCACACTCTTGAGCATCTTTTGTTTGACTTTGGCATTTTTGGGATAGATTTAAGTATTTTTTGAGTTACAAACCAGGATATTTTGTAATAAACATGGTTTTTACCTCAAAACTCATGTGATCTCAGTTATCAAATGTAGCATAAGTAAGAATTTTTTTTTTTTGCATAGTGGTGTCACATGTCCAGATTCAATAGCCTGTGATAGTCTTCAAATTATATGTTTGTTTTAAGGGTTAATTGGTATATAACCTCTGGATTTTTAAACTGATTGTGTTTCTTTAAGCATGGTCTGATTATCTTTCACTGATTGAATTACTTTGATGCAAATCACTAATAGGCCTCTGAAAATTGAATCCATTGGAATTGATTTTAGTTGGAGGGGTTTTTTGTGCTCTATTTGCATCTGTTTTCCCAGCTCTTCCATTAACTTTGTTACCAGGAAGTCTTGTCCACTGAAAGGTCATTCTGTGTGCATTAAGCGAAACTGTTTCCACTTTCTTTTTCTGTCTCTCATGAAAGGAAATTAAAAATTGCAAATTTAAACATAAAATGCATAGTAAGAAGTTTCTTTACCATTTTATTTCTAAACAGATACTTTTAGCTTTAAAGAGAGCACTGCACCCAGTTGTGTGTATTTCAATTTGTGCTTTGGCAGATAAGCTCTAGTTCTCTTTGGTGTGAGAAATTAATGTACTGCAGTCAGTTCTGGGCTGGGCTTCATTTTTGTAGGATTTCAGTCTCAAGTTTGGTTCATTGACAAGAGATGTCATCCTCAATGACTTGCCCTTATCTAGAACTTGATTAGTGTGCTTCTATTTTGAGTCTCTGTTCTCTTTCTTTTAAGGCTGTTTAGTTTTGAAAAGAGTGCAGACAGGTTGTTTGGCTGTGTGTTTAATATACTTTTAAACCCTTCTGTCCTGGTAGCCCTTTGTTTTTCCTGGAGGAGGCATAGCTTCAGTCGAGACCATGTTGTAATAGATGTTCTTTGCACAAAGTCAATTTTTCATCCAAAGTTCATGTGCTACTAACAGCCATGGTGCACATTAAATAAAATATTGAAAATCCTTAACTTAGGTTACACACACCAGGTTAGTGTTGCTGCCCTTAATGCCATGTTTTACATGTATCTAGCCTGTGGGGAGAGGAGAAATGCTCCTTTGCAGTTTTAAGTTGTAGGGCAAGCTTAATTAATTTACCTTCAAATGCTTAAATAATTGCAAAATCAGAAACCCAATCCAGAGAATGAGATCTGTATTTTTGTGCCTTTTTCATTAATTTTTGTAGGATATTTGTTTGGACTCCTGAAAAAGGCCTTTCCAGCGAAAAATGAGGATCAAAATGTGACATCCAAAATACATACAATTTTAATCTGTAAAATCCATGAAAAGAGAGATGGTGATTTGGATTTACTTGTTGCCTGAGTGTAATAATTTTGGAAAATTACTGATTGCCTGTTGTCCATGCAAGCCTGGTATAGAGAGACAAGGCTGACATTTTAATGGGAGGGGAGATTGCAATAACTTTTTGGTTCCCCTTTCATCACTGTGACCTGGCAAATGGCTTCAGTACGGTCATAAGCACATGCACTTGTCACATTTCCTGGCATGTGTATATTTTGTTATTCACTGACAATAAGCCAGCAGCCTTGAAATACAAGCTAGGTAGCATGCAAACCACTGGTAGTTTGCTGGTATTGTAGCAGCTAAAGAGAGCTTTTTAAAATCCTTTTTATAAGATATGTTATTCAGATTTAATGTAGTTGTCAAGAGTAATTTTTGATTCTTCTGTTTTATTGAACTATATATAAAACCATGCCAGAGTAATTGTATGGACAGCAAAACTTTTCATTTAGGTATTTCCATTAACATATGTCGAGCTAAATAATTTCTTTCATTGATCTTTTTCTTAACTCAATGCAGTATTTGAAATTGAAGGGGAAAACAAATTATTGTGTTGTTGTTTTAATTGAATTACTAATTTGTATGTAAACTCGAAGCACTGGCTTTGGCAGTCTCTGGTGAAACAGTCTAATGAAACCTGACAGGCTTAGGAATTTGTTTCTTCGTGTGCAAAAGGAAAGCTGCCAGATTTTTTTCCTTCAATATTGGCAGACAGGAAGCTTTTGGTATTGTGTTGATGCTTGCAGAGCATTACTAATTATAAAAAAGTAATTGAGCAACCTTTGAAGAGTTCTGGCACTCTGTCTGACTTAAGTGTTAAATGATTCAAACAATTCTATAGAAGATCCTGTCTGCTTTTCCAAAAGTGTTACTTGTTTGTATCATTCCTTGCAAAATTTCACAGTAGGGAAATACTTCATGGTATGACTTCAAGATGATTAATATAAAGATCTGCCTTTAAACTAAGAAGGCTGTCGATATATTATTTATTTTGAAACCATCTCTTTAATATGTAGTCTTTTTTTCTACTTCATTTTATTAATATATTGGACCTTCTAGTCCCAGGAAGTCCCATTTGAAAATGTGGTTTATTACAACAGTTGGATTTTCTCTCCATAGTTAATTATTTTCATTTTTAAAAACATAACAAAATCTTTTTGGTTTTTTGGTTTGTATAAGACAGCAGTGGTTTGTATAAACCACTTCTATAAAAATAAAAATATTTTTGTTTTGTAGTTATTGAAACTTACATGAAATCCCTGTGATAGTTTTAACACTCAGCTTGGGCTCAGAGATTATTTAGATTTTTTTTAGCATTAAATGAATGGCAGATCATATAGTATGTTCTGTATGACAGAATGGCAGGCTTGGGAATTGGGATTGAGAGGTCTGGGCAGTTATATTCAAACTTCCTTGAGGACAGGAGAGGTTTGAGGCAAGCAATAGTTACTTAAGTTCTCTATTGTAGACAAAGCTGTGATTATTAAGACAATTGCATTTTATAGTTTAAATGCATTTTTATAGAGAAAAGGCTTACAACAGTAGAAATGGACGTGTTTCTTTAAAAAATAATATGATTAGCATAGAATTACAAGAATTCTCATTTCACACACTTGGGATACTAGAACATAGCTGGATCATTTCTCTTTGCTTTTGCACTAAGACAGTTGCTTTACAGAAGTGTACAAAAAGATTTCTTGGAGTAAGGATTAATAAATTATTTGCAATTTTAATCATTTGAATATTTTTATCAATTTGCATATGAATACTTGAAAATTGCCATTAAAGGTTTTGACTGTTTAGTACAAATCAGTTTAACACATTAACTCCTGGGGTTTGAAAGAGATACATGTTTGTAAGGGAAGTACAGGCATCATGTCCTGAATATCTCTCCAAGAACTGGTGATTAAGTGTGCTAGAAACTATTAAGGACATGGAGAATGAGGACAAATGTCATGGCGTGATGACCATTACTTGTATCAATATGCAATGTGCAACTGCAGGCTGTTAGAGGGGATATTTGTTTAGAAGAATGAAGGTCAGTGATCCTTCCATTTATTTAATCTGGCTGAAAAATGTCCACCTGCTCTGCAAACTAAAAATATGGACATAATAGCCAACTTCAGTCCCTTCTGTTAAAGTTTAAATTCAGTCTCAATTCTTAATATCAGCAGGGACACTCAGCTTTTACCAAGGGTAGTCCTTGGGAAAAATGTGTTGGTTTTGTTAGAGAAAATAAAAACCATTTTTCCTCTTTGGTTTCATCCCTGTTCTTAGTTTACAATTGCATTTGAAATGACAAAAGTGTTTCCAACACATTATGCTTCTGCACTTCTGTGTGAGTTTTAAGTGTACTGGTCTGAACCATGTTCTCATGTCTTTTTATTTCTCCCTTTTTGATTTAGCTCTGTTAGGAGGGATGATGTGTAGAAAGATGAACTGAAGCAAAAATTTTTTTACAGATATATCCTAAAATGAACAGGTTCACAATCTGCAAATCTATGATACTCTAGGACATTTATTCTCTGATACATTTTTGTAGTTAAGGTGGTAATCTTTTGTGTCTAGGTATTGTTTGACCACAGTATGTCTTATGTGTTGCTAGCCAGCATTATTTTTTTTATAAAAGTTAAATCTTTCTGTGTAATAAGTCTTTATGGTTCTATCTTTGATATTTAGCTTGCATTCAAAATGTGCCTGGAGTTTTGAGATGATGAATAAAAGTACCAAACAGGTATAAAATAAATATTAAAAGTCAAATACCCTCTTTGAATATAAGAAGTTTGCTAATAAATATTTGCAGGACTTAATAATGACAGTCTTGACAAACTTCTTCATAAACCAACCTCAATTCCAGCACTTTATTACTTTACAGATGCTAAGCATCTATCCTGGAGGCCAGACCTATATTATTCCTGCTTTACAAACAGCAAATCTGATGTGGAGGGATTGGTTCCGCTCCATGCCTCCAGGGCATCTGTGCCAGTTGGAAGTAGAACAGGCTTGTCCTTGACAGTCGAGGTGAACAGGAGAGAAACAATCATACTGTGCCTGTTGTTTTACTGTTGTGTTGGGTTTACCTGCTGCTGGAAATTTTGCACAAAGGGGAAGGTTTATGTTGTGATGCTGCCAAATTGGATGGCTCACAGGCTGTTTAGTGGTTGTCAAATCCCCGTGGTGGTCCTGAGTTGACCATAGTGGTGCAAATCCTTCTGCTTGTTCAGACTGTTACAAGTTGATTTAAAAAAAAAGTATCAAAAAAGAATAATTGCACCCTCATTACTTTTGCTTCTTATTCCTCCTTTTCTGTTTACTGTATTTTATTTATAGGTGTTGATTTTAAAATCAAAACAGTAGAGCTAAGAGGAAAGAAAATTAGATTACAAATCTGGTAAGTAAAACAAACATGCAACCAGCAGTATGTTTTAATTTTTATGTTCTAGCATGAATTAATATGCTTGTCTAATACTACTATTAACTGTTATAAGCTGGTTTAGCTCTTACCCTATTACTTCTCTCCTCTATTCCCTCAAGACTTAAACCAAACCAAATAGCTCTTAGATTTTTTGAGGGTAAAAGGAGGAGAAGGAGAGATAAAGTTTGAAGTAGGGCATGAATGTAATTACTGAAATATTAATGCATCACAGAGGCCTTGAGCCCCTTTTCCTGGAAGAATGACATCACCTACATAAGAAATAGGAGTTTTACAAACAACAAAAGTTGACTGTGTTAAATAGACACTAGAGAAAGTATATTTTGTTTTCTTTATTTTTCTGGACTGATTACAACTGACCTTCATTGTAACAGCAATTATAAAGCAACTGTGAAGTATTTTCTAAACTGTTTTTCTGAAACGTGGTATAGGCACTGCTGTTTCTTTGACACTGTTTTTAAATAACTTCAAAGTGAAGGACATTCAGGACTGAAGTAAATCCTATCCACTCTAAACAGCATGGAAAAATAAAGCAATCCCATGCAAATTAGGCTATACCTTTATTGGTACTGATGTCCTACTACAGAAAAGCTAAAGTCTTCCTTTCTGCAGTAGTCTACATGATTTCTGGTAATGGTTCTCCATGTTAGTGATTAATACTGTTTTTATTGCTTAGAAGTTATTGAGCTAATAAACACTCCTTTGTTTTGCAGAGTAGTACAATACATAAACATAATTATGAGAGAATAAACCAGCTATGTTCTATACATTAATCTTACATACTACTATGTAGAAGCTTAGCTCTGGTTTATTAACAGTGTGTGATGCATAATTAGCATTGTAGTTAAACTGTTTAAGCTGCTAACAATCCATAGAGGGGGGGAAGCTCTAAATATTCTTTTTATTACACTTTTGGGATGTTCTGGTAGTTTTTCATTCTTAATTACATGGATGCAGTGAATTCAGTGTACTAACTCCTCTTGGCAGGTCACCATCAATTCTGTCTGTCACACCATGTGTCTGTCTTGCTTCCCTCTGAGTTAACTGCTGCTTCATCTTTGGTCTCATCCGTCACCTAACACTTGAATGTTAGTGGCATGTCTTCATTCATCTGTCCCTCTTTGGAAACCTATGACCACAAGACTGGCAGTTGAGCCAGCAATTGTTAGCCAGGGTCTGCTGGAGCTGACAGAGGTAACAAAAAATTCTGATGTGGAGATGCTAATGTATGCCTAATACGCATTCTTACTGTGAAATGTACTAAGCTTATAAAAAAAAATTCTCATGTTGAATAAATATATTATAGGAGTGAAAATTTTTGGAAAAGAGATGTTTAAACCATTATTTTCCACATATTGAGAATATGCTAGTAGGATATAGGACACTTTAAAAATTGAATTTAAAAGTGGATAGGTTGTTAGGATGGGATAATTACTCCTATGGGAAGCCTTACTAAAGTGGCAAGGAAAACACAATGTAAAGAGATAATATTTTAAAATATGATAAAATTCATGAACATGACATCCTGCTCCTAAGTGTCACTTTCTCTCCAACAGTGGCTGTTAAAATGTTGTTCTTAATCTTTAAAACTGCCTTGGCATGCTTCCAGGTTTTTTAGAAAAGCAAATATGTATGACTTTTGCTAATTAATTCTGAATTCTGTTTTGTTGTGTTGTTGGGCCTGCCTATAAACTCTTATTATCACAGAATCATTTAGGTTTTAAAAGACCCTTAAGATCAGTGAGTCCAACCATTAACCCAGTGCTGCTAAGTCCACCACTAAACCCTGTCCCCAAGGGTCATGTCTGCATGTCTGTGAAGGTGACACAACCTGGGCAGCCTGTTGTGCTTGACAGTCCTTTTGGTGAAGAGATTTTTATTCCTAATAGCCAACCTAAACCTCCCCTATTGGAACTCGAGGCTGTTTCCTCTTGTCCTGTTCCCTGTTACTTGGGAGAAGAGACCAACCCCACCCCTGGCTACAGCCACCCTTTAGGGAGTTGTAGAGAGTGACATGGTCTCCCCTGAGCCTCCTCCAGGCTAAACACCCCCAGCTCTTTCTTGTTCCTCCAGTTGTTGGACTGAAGAGGAAGGCAGTTTACCAAGTGTTTCCAAGTGTTTATCAAACACTTGGAAGTTTAGAAATGCAGACTTCAATTGCATGGCTGATCATAAGTCAGTCTCCTTTCATACCTACACAGTGACAGAATTCAGGCTTCCTCATAGTTCCTGGTAGTGTTGCATACGTTGATTGCAGTAACTTTACTACAAAAAGACCTGTTTAGTTCAGTGAATGGATAATTTCTGAAGTTTACATTTATCTGTTTTCTTAAAATGGCTAAAGTTAAATTTCAAAGCAAGAAATTTTGCTTTTTTTTCTAGTAATCTGATGATTCTACTTCTAGAGTCAAACAAGAATGGTTTTTAAAAAGTTTACTTTGGTGTTTTTATGGTCACTTGACCTGTCTTTCCCCTAACCACTATCAGCAGAGTGTTTTCCACAAAGCTCTGCCACTTGAGATTATCAGAAGATACATTGAAACAGTACAGGGTTGAATATTTCAAGTGATCTGCAGTGCAAGACGTCCTTTTGAAAGCAGCTTTCACACCTGCTGCTGTTAGGAGAGTAGAATACAGAAGGACTTGTCTTCCTTGTTCCTTTCATAATGGGGAGCTTGTCCTGAGGATCACAGAGGCATCTGCTCTCACATCCAGCTTCCTGTCTGTTCCCTGCTTCCCCTATTTCCCCGACTTCCAGTTGGGAAACACCTTCTACTCCTTAGATGATGCAATGGTAGAGCTTCACTGAGGACACAGGGTACCTTTTCTGTGCCACCTGGAGGAGTTAGTAGTGCCCCTTGGGTTGCCAGAAGTGTTAGGATTCAGTAAATCAGCTTCTGCCTTGCAGTTCTAGGCTGACACAAGCTCCTGTGTCCTGTGAGAAGTAATACCTGCATGCAGCTCAAGTCATTAGGTAGAGTAACCAGAACTACTGGATAGTGTAAGTGTCCAGGTAAATCCAAGCATCTGTGAATCAGTGCTTCTTCAAAGCTGGAAAACCGGATCAAACAAATAATAGGAACCCCTCAGTGATGCTTTGAAGCAGGACAGGAAGGAAGGCGTGTGACTGTGCCCTCTCAGCTGAGTAATCTGGGCAGTTGCTGACACAAGCAGCTGACACAGTGACTCCCAGCTTCCCCTCTGAAAGGAAGGAGCTGGCTGTGGGAAGCAGGGCTGCCCTGCACTGCACCCAGTTCCTCCCTAGCCAGGGGAGCTCTCTGGTACCTCTACAGGTTTAATGCTCAAGGTAGCCAGCGACCTGGCAACAAAACAAGCTTCGTTTGCTTCTGAAGGTGTTTTAAACCGGTGCAGTCTCATTAAAAATTCTCATTCTGCCTGCTCTGTTTTCTAAGAGACAGTTGTCTTGGAATGTACCTGTTCTAGAATATATAAGAATGTTGTTTCTTTGGGTCAGTACATCTGAAATAAATTATTTCTATAATAAAAGATCCTAAATATATTTATGGTTTATGGGACCAAAAAAAAAATCTGTTTAACAAGTAGAATTAACCTCTAAACTTACCTTAAAGCATTTTTTAAAATACTGCCTGTAGGTTCCATAGAAGCATAGAGCATGTGAAAATGTTAAATTAATGTTAAGTTTTAATGTAAGTTTCAAAATATTTTCACTTCTATTGCCACTTTACACCATCACTCATAACTAATAAATTTAACTACAGAGCCAGAGACAGTTTTGAGTCTGTCCATGTGTTTGCTTCAACTGGTTTGGATAGACACAGAGGACATTTATGTAAAAGATAAATTATCCAAAGATACTTTAATTAAGATGGACTGTATTTGTATTGTGTTTTATGCAGTCTGCCATAGAACATGACAAGTCAACAGTCAAAAATGGGCTTTGTGTGATATTTTAATTTGCTTTTGTTTGTTGTGTGTTTGTATTTTTGGAATGATGTCTAGTTTCTGTTTGGGAAGCAAAAAACAGTCAAGCCATTGGATTCTCTAATTGCAGATTATAGCTGGTTGAGGAGTCATACACTGTATGTTTCATACACTGTATGATTACAGATTAGAAAGACCAATGCTTTTCATTTAGAAAGTTTTCTTGGAAAAAAATTCAACAGAAGAAAACTGCTTTAAGCATTAAAAAAAAAAAGTAATCTGATGGAGTTTTTTTTCAGTTATGCCAAGTGCTTGTTTAAATTGTAGTAACTTATTTGAACTTCTGGAGTTCAATTTAATTTGAATTAAATTGACCTCCCTTCTGTTATTGTGTTGATACTGACCAGAGCAAATAAAGAACTAGTAGCACTTAGTATCACTCATGAAAGTCATGAGTGTTAAACAGTGGTCATCTTTTCTTCCAGCTTTCCAATAGTGCTTCAATAGCTATCCTTACTAAAATACTTCAACTTCAGGAGTGCAATACATCCATGAAAATAATATAGCAAGAATAATTGCTCCAGCCCTGCACATCAGAAGAAGGCATTTGAAGTTGGATGTGCTTTTAATGTTAGCTCTGCATTAGGAGTGGTCATTTTTTTTCCTCAGTACTGGAAGAATTTGCAGCACATTTTCATGAAAAATATGATGGCACCTAGTAGAAGAAAAGATTTTCCATGCTAAAGATGAACTTAATACTCAAACTGCAGTTTACTTAGGTAGCCTGGGGTTGCATTTTAAACTTACTTATTGCAGAAATAGTTTTCCAAATAGCTTTCACCTTACAGTTTGAAGACTAATACAACGTAAGGGTAATGTTAGAGACAGCAAAATCAGCTTGTTTTCTTCCACTTTTCAAAGGAAATAAGGGTTAGAATATCATGCTCACAATCAGACACCTGCTGACTGGTTTCATTTCCACCTGCTGCAGGAGGAGAGGTGAAGTGTGGGGGAGTCAGTGACTTCAAGCAAGGCGAAGAAAGTCAGCCATAATCCACTGGAATTGGCATGACCAGGTGACAGTCAGTGGTCATCTGGCCATTTCTTGTAGGTAGTGGGCAGCCAGGCTGTCCATGGGTGTTCTGAACTGGCCACAGCATGTGCTGTGTCCCAAACAGCCAGCAAGCCTGACTTCAGGTTGTCACATGTGGGTGAAGGACCTACACAAACAGGAGCACAGGGTGGAGCAGCCTAGGAATGCTGTAAACTTTTAAAGAGCCTGAGGGTGTTGTGGAGAGAGGAGAAGCTGATAGTACCAGGTGGACTTGGAGACAGAGCACTCAGCAGGGCTGGGGAAGTGTGGGGTTGGAGATAGCTGGAGTGGGAGAGTTTTGTAATGTTGCATAGTTCTTCTCTTCATGGCCTGCTTATCCAGTGCACTGCTGACTGCCTTCAGGGAGGGTAGTGGGACATCAGTGATTTTATAATGTATGTACTCAGTGATCTGGTACCCTGTGATGGAGTTGTTAAAGGTCCTTAGCACTCACCTGAAGACACAGACAGGTGACACTGAAATACCCTCTTTATTTCTGTTTTCCACTAGGGGCACAAAAAAAAGGGAAAAGACTGGCCAGCAAAACAAACTGACAAACAAAACCAAAAAGCAAGTTTTCCCACTGCTCTGAACAAAGATAGAATTGGTGTATTCTCCCACTTGAGATATGCCCTTCCACCTGCCATATAGTTATTTGTGCTCAGAATGATGGAACTTAAGGTCCCCCACCCCTAATACACTTCATCAGTAGGCTGGATTATCAACAGATGATACAGGCTGCTCTGTGAGATCATAATTCTGAGAGTTCTGTTTTTAAGCGCTAGAGCAATGTTATCCATATGTGGAAAATCAACGGTTCATACTAAAATTACTAATTTTTAACAGACTGAACATCCAAAGGACCTTCCAAAAAATGAATCTGACCATAACAAAGGAGTAATGGAAAAGAATGTGGAGTTACTTGCTCTGAGTAATATTATATATATATAAAATTTCAGCTGCCAGAACTTGTATTGCTTTACAAAAAATGCCTCATTAGTGAAAAGAAAACAACCAATTAACCATCTAAAACTGATCTGCAGTATTACTGGTGCTTGACCTTTATGAAACAAACTGCCTATTTTCATTTTCTGTAGGGTCCCAGAGGTTTATATGAATGTAATTCTGAAGTTCTGAGAGTGGGATTTGAATAAAAATAAAATAAAAATGGATGCAATAGGAATTTGTTCTTCTCTGCCCTGTGTTGCAGTGTCATTGGCTTGCAGTGAAGTATAAGTCATTATTTTCCCACAGGCTATGAAGCAGAGGTTGCAAATCTTTTTCTAGTGGACTCTGCTTTACTCTGTAAAATCACTAGCAAATATTTGTTGCTATCAAGTACACTTGTGGCAATTTCATGGGCAAGTTAAATACTTCACTTTGAAACTTGCTTGAAATTCCTCAAGATTTTATGCAAAATAAGATAGGTTTGCGGTAATATATTCTATTGCTTGTGCATAGAACCTTAAAGGGGTTAAATCTTCAGGACAATCAATGTGGCATTTTGTGAACATGACCTTTTTTTTTTTTTTTTTTTTTTTTTTTTTGTAACAAGTGTTTCAGGTCTCCATTGTTAATCTCATTCCCGAATTCATTCTCTTCCCTTTGTTTAAAATGTGACTGTTGAAGAGGATTAATTTTGAAGTTTTGAGTCCCAACACACATGCACGCAATTTTCCTCCCTCTACTCTTAATTTTGATCCATCTTTTGACTTGTTCTAACTTTGAAATTGCAAAATGATCCATTGGCTTTGGGGACTGAACTCAAGCAGCAAATGCTTGATCACTTTGGAGCACCATATAACCTACTTTCCAATTGAGATGCCAGTCACATTTAAAGACTTAGGATATGCACCAGCTATTTTTTTAGTATAACTGCCAAAAACCCTCCCTTGGGAGGCTTGATGATGTGATTAAAAGCAGTTCAGAAGTTTTCATGGTTCAGTAAAAGACAACTCTTCTGTCTCATCTACTTTGGAACAGAAGCCATAGCTAGTGTGGGTGACTTAGTGCCGTTGCTGGAAATTATTCTCCAGTGTGAATGCACCCTGTCTGAAATACCTGCAGTGAGCACAGAAATGTTACTTGCACACCTCAGATAAGTAGATGTAAGTGTGAAAGCCAGGTCTCTAGTGCAAAAGTTGTACCACTTAGTGATTGCTCACTCTTGTGAGCAATTGACTTTGTGCCAGGAAGTTTTGCAGTAGTTTTAGAACCATGGCTGAATTGCTGTGGTTGATCCAAAAAGAGTCTGAAAGCTCAAATGATACTGATCGGTGCATTGCTCATTTTATTGTTCAGTGTGTAGATGTATTTAATAAGCATGTATCCATTTTTTTCTTTATTTTTTCAGGGCTCTTAAAAAAACCCAACCAAAAGTCCACAAAACACTCAACAAACCCCAAAACCACAAAACCAGCTTTATCTCCTGGTACATTTTCATTGGATAGCTTTACTCTCAGACACATGTAGAAATGTTTGGTGGCCTTTCTTGGTGAAGTTAGTATGGGATAAATAGCTTTTTGAATATGAAAAAGTTTTACGATTGAAAGTACTGCTCCATTTTTTTCCTGAAATTCACAGATATGGAAGGAAATCTGTAGTGTCTCTAATGAATGTGGGAGTGTTGTTATTAAAATGTAAATGAAGTTATTCTGTACTTTGCAAATTGATGAAATATTTGTGCCACTGTTTGCTGCTGCTTCTTAGGGACACAGCAGGTCAGGAGAGATTCAACAGCATTACCTCAGCTTATTACAGAAGTGCCAAGGGAATTATTTTGGTGTATGATATCACCAAGAAGGAAACATTTGACGATTTACCAAAATGGATGAAAATGATTGATAAGGTATGCCTTAAGTATTTTCTTTTTATATGCTTTTTTTAACAAGGATTTTTTTTCCCCCTCAGAGAAATTTACAGCATGGGTTTAGGATTAATAAACTACTGTCAGATAGTTTGCACTGATTACTTTTAGCCAGGATTTAACATTGATGAGTTTTGCTTGCAAAATGGTTGTCCATTCCTGCTTTCTTGAACTAGAATTGTCCCAGTTAGAAGTGTCAGTGAAAATCTGTAACATTGCTCATTTACTTTTGCAGTGGGGGGAGGGGGGTTTGTTTCCTGTCTATGAAATAAGGTCATTGTGTTCATTCTTAGATAAACTGGAGCAGCTAGTTCTCAAGTCACGTTTTAAAAATGAAATTTAAAATTGAAAATTTTTGAAATAATGTTTGGGAAGAGCATTTACCTATAAACTATGTCAGTGTGATAGTGGAATTGCCCTTTTTTTGTATTGTGTTTGCATTACCAAATCTTATGTTTCTAGGTGTAGTTAATTAGAAATGTTTTAATTGCAGTATGCTTCAGAAGACGCAGAGCTTCTATTAGTTGGAAATAAACTGGACTGTGAAGTTGATCGAGAGATTTCTCGGCAGCAGGGAGAGAAGGTAAGGACAGGTCTAGAGGCAAAGCAGTTGTGGCATTGCTGATGATGGTCTGTGGCTACTCTTGTTCAGACTGCTGGATGCAGGGAGCATATTGAGAGTGGTGGTGGTGGGCTCTCAAAATCCGTGTGGTGATGTGCAGTTATAAGTGTTCCTGCTGGAGTTGTGTGTCTTTGGTCTAAAAAAAGAGTAAGCTACAAGTCAGCTTCCACTGTACCAGGAGTGTATGGGATACTCCTTTCTGGGCTCTGAAAAGGGGCGTAGTGAAGATTTGAAGCAAAAATGGAGATCTCTAGTCAGGAAATCTTTGTGGGTCTTCTTTCAGATGTTTGCTTCTCAGTACTGGTTTTGGACAGGCAACAGCCCTGCTTTGATTATTGGCTCACCTTTGTTTTCATGTTCCTTTTGTTCTCTTGCAACCCCAGAAGTGTTAAGGAAGCTGGCAAGAGAATATGTTTGTTGTAGAAGCTGGCAAGAGAGTATGTTTGTAGTGTGATACTCAGCACTGTCTTGACCAGAATTATGTCAGTATGGGCGTACACAAACATCTGGAAGTGAAGGCTTATTCCAAACTTCTGCAGGTCTTGCATCTGTACCTTCCTTTTCTACATTTTGAATAATAAAGTTGAGATTAGCTGTTCTGAGAAGTTCTTCCTTTTTGGCAGTCTGCAGCAATACGTGTCAACAGAATACATGAATTAAGTCTGGAAAAATGCAGAGTACTTTTCCAATAAACGTATTTTAAGCAAAAATTAACTCTATGTTGCAATATTTTCTCTACCATGCAGATTCAGGATTATTAATTGAATCAGACTTCCATCTCAGATTTGGGGAAAGTTGCGTGTTTGGGGTTTTTTTAAGGTTTTATGAGGAGGATATATTTGTTATCTGTCACTGTTTGCACATATCTTCATGGAGTTATTTTATTTTCTCTCCCATCAGTTTGCACAGCAAATAACTGGGATGCGGTTCTGTGAAGCAAGTGCCAAGGATAACTTTAATGTGGATGAAATATTTCTAAAACTTGTTGATGACATTCTGAAAAAGGTAAAATACTCAGGTGGTCGTGTTTCTCTGGTCACACAAATGGTCAATGTTTAAATAATGATTGCACATGCTTGGGAGGACAGAGAACAAGTACACATTGTCAGGTGAAATTTTTGGATAGTATATAGTGGGCATGATGCAGCTCAAAGACTGCTGACCACTGCATTTCACTAATAAGACCCAAAAGACCCTGAAATTGAGGCTTTGGCTGTCAGTGAACTCTTGAAATGAGTTCTTTCTATGCAGATGACTGTTTACAGGTGATTTTTCTTTTCTTTAAGATGCCACTGGATGTTATAAGAAATGAGTTGTCCAACAGTATCCTGTCCCTGCAACCAGAGCCAGAAATCCCACCAGAACTGCCTCCTCCAAGGCCACATGTCCGTTGCTGTTGACTTTTTACTTCCTCCAGAGTGAAAAATATGAGCAGGAGGGTAAAGAAAGTATCTGTACTACTCTGCACTACAATCATTTGGCAGTTTCTCATTGCACTTTGTTATTCGAGTCAGAGCTACACACTAACTTGTAAATATGCAAATATGCAATCCTATGTAGGATTCAACTATAACATTTAATTATTACCCCTCTCCCTCACAATGATGTTTCGTTCATTGCCCCAGTGTTATAAATACTGTACAGTCGGTGGGGGTTTGCCACACATCCATTTGAGGAGGAGGAGAAATTAAATCTATTCCTATTCTTGACATAAATGTTGTAATAGTTCTTTGTTATTATAAACAGGCAGGCAGAAGCTCTTCTGGTATGAAGATAAGTATATGGTGCTTTGCTAACTATTTTAAAGACAAATTTTTTAAAAACAGAGGACTTTATGTACAAAGCTTCCATAATCAGCATTATGTTTCCTTTTAATGTAGTGAAAACATTTTTGGCTGTAGCATCCTCTGCTGACTGGATTTATTGAAAAGCTAAGTTTAATTTTTGGCAGTCTTTTATTTATTTTGTTTAATGCTGCACCCTTTCTTTGTGTACCAAGACATCACACCTGGTGCAGATCTAAGATTGCACTTTGAAAAAAACATATATAATTTTCTGCATAAACATAAATTTGGTTACACAAATCATTAAGTTTCAATAAAAGAATGGAGATATATCAAGCTCTAAAAGAAGGTATAAAAAAAGCAATGCTGCTGTCCTAGACAAATTCTTGAGAAAAAAAAAATTAAGATGATACATTTTCCTGTGTTAAGGAATATATATGTGTATTTTTGTCTGGACATCTGTAGGGATGGGGGAAGGGAACCTAAGGTAAAACTATTTTCTTTCCTAATGGTGGAAATTATTCCCATCAAGCAAATACTGTGTTAGGATTTTGTCTGATAATGAACTTGTGAATTATATCTTTGGTATATCTTTTATTAAATGCACTGTTTAGTTTAGCTGTGGTAAATCAGTAGATACATATTTGAATAACTTGGTGTGTCCTGAATGTTGTGGTATTGAAAAACATTGTGGTCTTTCTAAACTAATGAAGTGCAAATAAAATTTTGTATTTATGAATGACAGTGGAACTGCACCTGTTATTAGAATGGCAAGTATCAAGTGATGGGTAAAAGGTAGAATCTGGAATATGGAACAACACTTGTGTTAATTTTGTTATGATTTAATTTTCTGTTTGACAGTTCTTTAGGTGTAGTGGGAAGAGCAGCAGACATTAGTTGTTCACCTTGGTCACTGCTCTGTTGGGAGAGCAGCTGATGACCTGGCCCAGCTGATATCTTCAAATAGCATGTGACTGCTTGTCATGCTGCCTTAGCAGGTGGTCACCAGACTATTGGTTACACTGACAACACAAGTATGAACCAGTCTTTTTCACACTACAGCTTCTCTACTTCGCATTCTCTGGTGCTGGAACCCATTTTGTCACCTTTGCCACTCTTCTAGCCAGAACTGGCACTGAACACTAAAGTATACCACTGACTTAAACAGATTCTCTCTGTTTTATGGGAGAAAAAAAGACACAACAAACTGCTAACACACACCAAAAAAAAGCCCTTATTTCACTGAATAAGCTCTGACATTCTGAATTCAATGCCATGCAGGCCTGTAGCACACCTGGATTTCTACTGAAAAATTAAGGAAAGCATGGTTGATATTTGTGCTTATGTCTTCTGCCACCTTGTGCCTAAACAGTTCGCTTTTTTAAATAGTAAACTTACAGTTTACTATCCTATTGGTAAGGTAAAATGAATTTCTAAAGCACTTCTAGGAGTTCAGATGATACTGTGGGCAATAGCAAGGAAGGGAAAATTATGGAAGGTGGGTTTTAACTTGACAACCATTTTATTTTAGCGGATTTGTTTTTATTTGTACTTAGAAACTTGTGATTTTTTTTTCCTGCAGTTTTTGAATTTAATAAAAATTAAGAAATTTGACTTAGATAAACTTTCTTTTTGTAATTCTGTGCTGTTTGTATATAGGCAGATTGGGATCTCAGTCTCTTGTACCAAAAATTAAAAACTATTGCATTTAAGAAGGACATACTTATTTGAGTGCTTGAATGTGTTTTATTATTTTATTCATTGGAAATCATAAAAAAACCAGGAAACCTGTTTGCTTTCCATGCATTATACTATGAAGAGGGTTTTGTCTCCTGATTTTATCTCTACAGCTTTTATATTAATCAAAACCAGTTTATTTATGCCCTTGCTCCACCCACCAGGGATTAGTGGTGGGATATGGGAAGAGGGGAGGAGGGAAAAAAAGTTATTCATGGTGCTTCCTTGTCTCATATGGAAGTTCAGCAGTCAGCCCAACCTTTGTTGGCATCTAATGATGCTCTATTTATATGGTCTGCACAACCATGAAGGATCACAGGATGGAAAAAAAGGGCAAGATGAGCGCTGCCACAACTGTGTTTGCCCATCACTGTTCTTTAGAAGCCCTGGTTAGAGGGGGAGCATTCCCACTCTTCAGGGGAATGTGGGGGTTGTTTCCTTCCAACACTGAGCCCAAAAGACTTTTGGGCTCAGTGTTGGAAGGAGCTTTTTACACTAAACTCTCATCAGATGCTGTGAAGTCCTTTAGTCCTGGCAGGTTCTTCATGATGGTCAAAATAAATGTGGGAGCATGGCAAGCATAAATCACAGGAGTGTCAGCTGCTCTGAAATAGTGGGTTCTTGACTTTCTTGAATCAGAGAAATAATGAAATATTGAAATTATTAGATAGATTGTGGTCATTGAAGGGTGGTTTGCCACTGATTTCAATGTGATAAATTCCTGATATTATATTATGTCCAGTTAGCACTGTGTCTTTTACCAAAACTAAAATTCTTACCTGTTGGGAGACTCAAACAATCTTTGATTGTGTCCCTAAACTTTTTAACCTGACTGTAATGGACATTCAGCCAGTGGGTTGAGTTAACAGATCATTTCTTCACAAATGAACAGGAAACAGGAACACTGGAAATTTGTCTCGTGTCTAACACAGAAAAAACTGTGTCACAGTCACAACACAGAAAAAACTGAAACCACTGGCTTACCAGGACATCTTGAATTATGCACTGTTGTCCTGTCTGTGCTAGAGAAATAGTGACAGTCAAATCTACCTTTCACTAGATTTCTCTGCTCCTTCAGATGTCAGGATTTGGTGCTTCTGTTGAAGAAGGATGAGAAGAAGATGGGGGGAAAAGGGCTGGAAGTTAAAATACCCAAATTAAACCCCCTCAGCACAACTTTAGGCCATTCCCTTCTTTTCTGTCACTTGTTACTTCGGAGAAGTGACTGACCCCACCTGGCTACAGCCTCCTTTCAGGTAATTTTAGAGCACACTAAGATTCCCCCTGAGGCTTCTTTTCTCCAGGCTAAAGAACCCCTGGTCCCTCAGCCACTCCTCATAAGCCATGTGCTCCAGACCCTTCCCCAGCTTCATTGCCCTTTCCTGGACACTCCAGCACCTCAATGTCTATTTTGTTGTGAAACTGAACACAGGATTTGAAATGACAGAAAGTGACCCATTGAACACTATCAGCAGCTACCTCAGGACCCTTGGATCTTATCCAGCCCTGTAGACTTGTGTGTGTCTTAACTGGTGTACCAGGTCACTATTTCCCTTTGGATTGTGAGGGCTTCGTTCTGCTTCCCATCCCTGTCTTCCAGCTTAGGGGCTGGGTACCCAAAGAACAACTGGCTTTACTATTAAACACTGAGGCAAACAGGGCATTAAGTCCCTCAGTCTTTTCCTCATCCTTTGTCATTATGTTTATCCCTCAATTTGTAAAGGGTGGTAATTCTCCTTAGCCTTCTTTTTGTTGTGATGTATTTATGGACATGTTTTTTATTGTCTTCTATTGCAATAGCCAGATTAAGTTCTATCTGGGCCCTGTTGTTTCTAATTTTCTTTCTATATAACCTCAACACATCCATGTAGTCCTCCTTCGTTGCCTGCCCATTCTTCCAATGTCACAAACGTTTTTTCCTGAGTTTCAGCCAAAACTCTGATCAGCCAGTCCAGTCTTCTTCCCTGCCAGCTCGTCTTTCAGCACAAGGGGATGGCCTGCTACTGCAGCTTTAGGATTTCCTTCTGGAGGCATGTCCAGCCTTCTTGGACTCCTTTACCCTTTAAGACTGTCCCCCAAGTGGCTCTGTTAACCAGAGATTAATGTAATTTAATTTAATCTGTTATTTATGTCACCACACTGAAGGGGCAGGAATTTTTGGCAGCAAAGGGTTTGCCTGAATTGGTTTGCCTTTTATCAATTTTGTTTGTGAAAGTGATACCATAACATGATCATTACTTCAAGTGCTAGATTTAAGCAGAATTTGAAATTTGATGGGTCTTTTTGACTTGGGTAAGGATTTTTAGTTCATCCAGTTAGCCTTGGAAGCCAGCAGTTTTCTTACAAACTAGTGCTATTTGTCTAAAGGGGGCTGTTCTGCTGGCTGTCAGTGTGGCCATTGGCTCTGGGATCCTTTTTGTTCCATGCCATTACTTCTGTGCATCAAAATCTCTCTAGTTTGGAAGCTTTATAGCAGATACATTTCTGGGGTAGGAAGGAAGGCAAGGTGCATAGGAAAAGGGCAACAGAGCAAGCAAACTAGTTTAAAAAGAATGTGAACAAAACTCTTGTCTAGACAGGGAATGGGAAATGCAGCCTGTTTCCAGCTTGGTCACTTTTCTGCATTGGGAGTTCATTGCCATAAGTTCATCTCTGCAGTCTGTGAAAGACAAAAAGAAACTGCACCAGCCAGCCTGGATTCATTTTCCCTTCTGGTGCTGGCAGTTTCTCACTCAGTGGAAATGGGAGCAGTTTTGCTGAAGCAGAGTCTTTTTCCTCTAATGGAAATGTCTCATTGCTCTCCTGATGGCAGCTATAGTCACTCCTTGGGGAGAAAAGGCACAAATACTTGGACTGTGCCTTTCAAATTGCTACCATCTTAAACAGATTCTTGATTGTGCTGATTGCACATCTTCCTTTTAATGTAGTTTAAATGGGTCAGTTAGAGATATTAGTCGTTAACGTTTTTTATTTCTTGTTGAAAGATGTAAAACCTGTTTGCTTTAGTTTTTAAAGCAATTTAAAGTTGAATTGTTGAATTGAAGTTGAGTTTGGTCTGTCCTAGAATGTGTCAGAATGGCTGCATTAAACACTGTTCACCTTCCTCTTCCTTCTGGCTTCTTAGAACTCTTCAGACGGTCAGGTACGAAGGTGGAATAAAGAAGTTGACACTAAATAGTGAAAAGCGGAGGTGTCAGAGTCCGTATCAGGCTGAAAGGAGGAGTGCTGATCAATGTGAGGTTTTCTGGCACGGCTGGAAATTCCTGCCAGGGCAGGCACTGTTGGGAATCGTCCATTAGGGGTCAGTGAAGCTCTGCCAATGGAGGCGTCTGTTCCCTGCCCTGTTGGATGAGCAATTCCTTCCCACCGATTCCTCCCGAGCAAACGCCTCTTTCGTCAAAACTCCTGCTTTTTCCAAAGCAGCAACGTAAAGTGGTGCTCAGCTGTGGGCACCGGAAATATAGCCAAAGAAATGCACGAGTGTGTTGTTTTGGTACAAGGAAGGAAGTACTGAAGTGTTGGAAAGACACTTTATTTTCTGTATGCAAAACTGTGCTTTCTTAAGTGTCTTTTTCTGACAGAAAAGCTATTCTTAGCTAACTTCCAGTTAGCTAACTGCATGATAGATACAATCTGTTTAGTTGTACTTCTTGATGATCCCCTTCAGTTACTTATTCAACAACCAGTAAGTATCCAGATGGGCCTTCTTAATTTCCTAATAAATTAATCAAAATGTAAAAAATAGAAAAAAAACAACCAAACAAAAAACCAGAAAACCAAAAACCCCACCCTCGGTGTGATTTATTACCTTGCTTTTGCTCAGGACTCATAACAATTTTTTTTATTCTTAGAATTTCCTGTGGAATCTGTTTTCTTAACTTGATTAGATGACCTGGAATAAAACTATTTTTCCTTCCAACTCTGGCCAAAATATAGGTAAACTGTCTCTTGTCAAGGGTGTTTTCCTTAAAATTGTAAAGGTAAAGTTTTTAATTTTAATGCTAGGTACTATAGAGTTCTGCTTCAATTAATTGTTCCTCAGGGAAACTGTTGTGTCACAGAGAATTACAGGGTCAATATTTTAAAACAAAATTTTATGTCAGTCTGGCCATGTGCCAGCCCTTGCAAAATAATCCAGCATTCTGTAGATCCTAACAGATAGTTCTGAAATATTTTGTTTTATTTTGTTTAAAAGTTTTAATTTTTATTTCCTTTCCTGAAGATGATTTTGGCTCTTAGAAAAGAGAAATACTGGTTGATGTTGGCTGATTTTAGTTGTGATGAGGGAATTAAGTTGCTTGTTTAGATTAAAGTTGTTATGCTTTCTTCTAACCCAGAGTTCCTTATCATGTTCTCTAAAGCTGCCTTATGTTGTATTTAAGGACTATAAAATCTACCATGCGTATCTCACAGTGCCACAGACACCTTCCCTAGCTGGCATAAGAGTTTGGGTCCCTAAAAGCTGCCCAGCACTGAAGAAAGAAGTCAGGTTTTTTCCTCAGGGATAGTGATGCAGATTCACAGTAGCCATGTAAACCCAGGCTTTATGGAATTGTCCAAGCTTGCCTCCAAAGAGGGAAGGCAGCAGTGGAAGGCAGTAGAGAGAAGGAAGCCAAAATGTTTTAACTGCCAAATGATAAAATTACTTTATGCTCCAGGCTTCTGACTTGCTAGTCCTTCTTGCAGGGTACTGCAGCTGCCCCTAATGGGGTTTTAGTCACGTGTCAGGGGGGAAGGACAAAATCCAAAGAGCTCCAACACCCACTGGAAGGAAGAGGAGACCAGAACATGCATTTGCAGCCAGAGATGACCTCTGGATGAGGGCATTGCTTTTTTTGCTCCAGTGCAGTTTTGATTTTTAAGAACAGAGAAATGGAAAAGGCTGCTCAGGTCTCATTAATTTAATCCCCTGTGTTATCAACAAACATAAAATGGAGGCATTTTCCCAACTGCAATCCTAAAATAGACAAGGATTTACAGAAAATAAAGTTTTTTTCCCCTGCTGGGCAGGAAGTCTTGATGGTAAACTTCTGCTGTCCCTGAGCTGATGAATCATAATAGCAATTTTTTTTTCTCAGGAATTGGTCCAATTGCTTGCATTTTTTTATACCCATGTGGATTATTGATATCTTCAATATACTGTGGTGGTAAGTGCTACATCATTAAAATAGACTATGGGAAAAAGAACTTTTTTAATTTTGAATTTATCATCCACTAATTTGTTTCATTCCCCCAGCATTCTCTTACAGGAAGAAACAGTTGAACAATTGTTTCCTTTCTACCATTTCTGTGGTAAAATAACTTCCCATGATTTTAAGATCTTGTATCAAGTGTTTCCATCAGTCAGATCTTGTATCAAGTGTTTCCATCAGTCATATCCTTTGCAGTCTTGGCAAGTTCTGTTATCTTCAGTTGTTCCTGGTATTGAAGGCATTTCATACCTTTAAACATCCTTACAGCCCTCCTTTGTGCATCTTTTTTTTTATCATCCCTTTTCAAGAGGGCCAGAACTACATTAAAAAATGTGGTTTCAGCATCAGTTTACACAATACCTGCATATCATTTAATCAGCAGTTTATCCAGAAGAGGACTTTTGTTCCATGGCATCTTAGTATCTCTAGGAGCCTTCAGCAAGAGATGTGTAGCATGGCTTTTATAAATCCAGGTGAATAAAGTCAAGCTGATTTAGTCTATGATGGCTGGATATAATAGATATTCTTAGATCCCCAATATTATTTTTCTACATAACTTATGTCCTTTGATTATATCAAACTACCCCAGACTTATCTCTCTCCAATGTCCCTTAGAGAATTCTCCTCAGTGGAATATGTGTGAGAGGGAAGAAAAAATGGCTGGTTTTTGTACAAGAATGTACAAAAACCACTCCAAAGTAAGCACAGGCAAGTTACACTATTTCTGTCACCTTATGTGCAGATTAAAAGCAGTTCAAAAGCTTTGAAAATCTCCACATCGACACATTTAAAAGTTTAAGCTTGGCTACATTTGACATCCAGCACCACTGGTGCTGGATACAAATCTATATCAAAATAACTCCCTTTTGCAGGCTTTTGTGAACTCTGTGCATCCAGACAGGATTACTTAAATTGGCAACAAAACACATCTTAATTGAAATCAGTTTGTTATTCTCAAAGTCTTGTTATAAGCAAAAATGGGGACATGCCTTATTTGAGAAGCCAAGAATTTAATGTTCATGTAACTGAAATTTCAGTAGACCTAAATAAAATGCAATAAATGGTAACTAAGATTTTACTCCAGTTACTAAGTTTCACAGTCCCTATTATCCAACTAAATTAATACTTCTCACTGTATGAAAAATAATCAATTTAAACTGTTGCACAGAAATGCACACAAGCACATGCACACACGCTGAGTGGGGTGTGGTGTTTATGACTGGGTTTCCTCCTCTTCCTTTCCAAGAGGAATGTGATATTGGCAACTTCTTCCTCACTGTAGGCTCCACTTGGGGCTCTTTTCATGTTTGCTGGTACTTGAATGGACCTTGCTTTTTTTCACTGGTCTGCAAGTGCATTTTGTCTGCATTTACAATACACAATGGATTTTACATGTGTTGGATAATGCTATCTGCTCCCTGCTCCTAACACTAGTTTTGTCCTGCTCCAAGTTGTGAGTATTTATCTCTAATTTACCAGTGATGAGTATTTGCATCCTTAGAGTGATTCCAAGCCCCCTCTTGTCAACCCAGGCCTGTATTTGTCGAGACCACATCCAGTATTCCCACCTTGAAGGCCTTACTGTTATTCCTGTATAATTGTAGTGGCTGCTGTATGTGTGAGTCCTAAATGCATCTTTCTATGTAGAATAACCAGCTGCCACTGTTTTATCTCCAAAAACTATTACATCATGTGATTAAAATAAGCAAAAGTACATAGAATGGGCAGTAGTTGTCAGATCACTAGGAAAAAAAAAGTTGTTACAGCTAAGCAAGCTAGACCAAGGTTACCAGTCAGGCAGAGACAAGTTCAGCCAAAGAGGAGAACCAGAAAACTACTGTAATAAACATCAGATTAAAGAGGCATCATTTACAACAAAAAGATTAGCAAAATAACTTGCTGTTTTCTATGCATAGCTGTAGATCCAAATTAAAACAGGAGAAGGTTGTGTATGTTTATGTTATGTATGCTATGTCAATCTTAACAAGTGATGTGATCCAAAATGAGCAGTTCTGCTGAAATGAGTTGCTGCTGGACCTTGCTAGGGAAGGGATTGCTTGGGGCTTGTTGGTAATCTGGCCTTGGGCAGCAGCTGCCAACAGCAGTTGGAATTTGCTACCTGTGCTCCTGAAGATCAGCTTCTGCTTTAGACTCCTTGGGTAGATATCCTCTTTGTGTTCTCCAGCACAGTTTTGTGACATGAACCAAAGTGCAGCAAGAGGGAATGGTCCTGATCTGAATGAAAACACTCATGTATGTATGCCTTGTATGGGTTCAGAACCATGGTGAGTCAAGCTTTTAACTGGCATTTTTTACTTCCTGGAGTGTTTCCCAGCAGTGAAGGAAAAAATTAAGAAATTAGGACTGGAACCAGGAAGCTAAATAAAACATTTGAAATGTGAGAGGGATATGAGATTTCATGATAAATGCACTCAGGCAACCAGTGAGATACTTCTGCCAGGGCCATGACAAGATATGAAATGTAGCTGCAAGAGACCAGGATCATCTCCACATAGATCAAGCTGAAAAATGGTAAAGTGCTGTCTGCAAGCCTGGATACGCTCATGCTTGAATGGGAGGAAAAAAATGGAAAGTAACAATGTTGAAAGACAAGCACACTTCAAGTTGAATCTCATTCTGTTAGTCCAGTCCTTACTTGTAATGTCTTCATCTCTTTCATGACAGCTGGGGCAGGGGACACTAGGCTATATAAAATGCTAACCAGCATCTTGAATTACAAAAGGCAGGGAGAAAAGATCTGATTCTGTGGTGAAACCATCCACTCAGAAAATGCTTTTCAATGCAAAAGTAATAACTGCATGCTAACAGCTGTAATCGTAAACCTAAGCTAATATAATGTTGTTTTTATTCCCACTGAGTGGTTTCCTGTGAGCCTGGTCTTTTTACATCTTCTTAATCCCTTCACATGCTACTTCATGCATTTTCCTTTCTAATGCTCTGCTTTTCTACCTGCTGTCTGTGTGCCACATGCAATTTTAGTGAGCATGCAGGATTATCTATTTAGCAGTAGCTAGCACTGGCTGGCATTTGCATGCTACCTCTTTTTAATTCAATTACTGACTGTGCACCAGGCAGTAATTGCAGTTTCAGAAAGCTAAGGTTAATGAGTAAATTGAGTTTTATGTCTTCCTGGGTCATAAGAGAAAAATTATGGATAAAATTTGTGTAGGAGAGATTTAAATAGTGGTGGTTGTGCTGGCTGTGCTGGAAGCTCATAAGGAAAGTTTAGGTGTCTGCTGAAATAGAAAATGTCATTGATAATGAAACTCAGAGTGGGATGGAAGAGAGCTATTCTGAACAGTTCAACTTCTCTTTTTCCTCTTAATGGACACAGCATGCAATTTAGCCAGTGATAAAAAGTCAACTTCAGTTTTTCTGTAATAAGACTAACTTGCTCTAAGTAGGCATCATAAGTAAATATCAGTGTTTGAGAGACAAAACAACAAAAAGAGGGGTTTGTCTGATGAAGGGGTCTAAATTAAAATTAGACATTTGCTTCCAGGTGCCTGCCCATCTCTGGATAGGTCAAAAAGCAATCCCTGCAGTACATCAGTTATCAGTTTGATCAACAGGCATCAGGGCTCTTTAATTGAATCAGTCATCCAGTTCTAATCAGCTGCCATCTAGAAACTGAATTCCTATTGAATTAATATGGAGCTCTTTTGTATGTTTCAGAGAAAGTCTAACTTGTCTGATCTCTTCCATGAGATGAGGAGGAGGTTAGGCTGCAGTAATGGCTTTCTCAGAGCAGTGTGCCTTTTAAGGTCCACATCTCCCTTCTGTGGCAAAACAGAAGACTAATTAAGATGAATAAGAGATAGAAGGCAAATGTGGGTAGGTGTGTGGGACAGCCAAACCTCATGTCTCAAGTGCTGCACACCAGGCAGTAACTCAGCTGGGAGTCAGATCTGTCCTGCCTTGCTTGGGCCACTCAGTGCCTTATGCTTTCCTTTTTTCCTTGGATCCCCTCACTCTCCTGTGAGGAGCTTCAGCAAAGATGAGCCAGTGTCCTTCCTCCTCTGGCACACTGTAATAGCACATCTGGACAGCCTCATCTCTGATCTCCCTTAAAATTTCCTCATTAGAAAGTGACTCAGCCATGGCTAGCACCTTGACCCCTCTCCTCATGTCCCCTTCCATCTCACTGTACCCCATACAAAGCTGTATTAGTGAGGGCTCAGGAGCTCAGGAACCATTTAAGGCTTCTACCACTCCATGTGCCCAGCCACTTGCAACTTTAGGGAAGAGAATTGCAGGAGTATTTTTGGAGAAAATGAAAATGGAAAATGGATGGGAGTATGTCACAAGTAGATTGGATTTGCATGGGAGAGTGAAAGTGGAAGAGAAAAGGAAAAAGACATGAGACTAGTCAAGAAAATATTGATGAGGAAATTGTCCTCCTTAGCATTAAACCTGTATTGTCAGGCTGTCAGACTTAGTGGGGAAGTGCCTGCCTTGTCAGTGCTAGCTGAGCTCCTGGTGTGCCCTGATGAGCCATCAAAGCAGCCTCTGGCCAGTCAGAAGGGAGCTGGCTGAGCCCTGTGCAAGTGGCACACCGGCACCCCTCCGGCAGCCCCCAGCAAGCACGGCTCAGACCCTTGGATCAGGATCCAAGGAGCTGTCACATCAAAGTCCCATGCACACATGGACCCACAGGACAGGACTGCCAGGAGCCTCCAGAGCACTACTGCAGTGGGAGCAGAAGAATTAGAAGGAATGGGAAGAAGGAAGGAAGGAAGGAAGGGAGAAAGAAGAAGACAGGCTGCAATGGAAGAGAGAAGGTGAAACAAATGTTGGTAATATTAAAGGCATAGTCTAGATCTTGCCAACAAAATCATTAGCATATGAGTGGAAGCATCTTTCAACTAGAAATGGTCTGTGTGTACTTTGTTTCTGAAATATACAACATGTCAGGCTACTTTTTTGGTGGACAGAAAACTTGAGCCCTCAGCTTTTATTAAAACTATGTCAACTACAGCAGCAAAACCTCTTTTTCTAGCGTTGCAGTATTTGACATGACATTCCAAGTGATGTGCAAGACAGTAGAACCAAAGGGGAGATGCATTAATATAAGTAAGTATTTTCTGCATTTTCTGTCCTGGTTTCAGCTGGGACAAAGTTAATTTTCTCCCTAGTAACTGGTACAATGCTCTGTTTTGGATTTAGTATGACAGTAACATTGAAAACACACTGCTGTTTCCCATTGTTGCTGAGCAATTTACAGAACTTTTTAGCTTCTTGTGCCCTGACAGTGAGAAGGCTGGAGAGGCACAAGCTGGGAGGGGACAAAGCTTGGACAGCTGACCCCAGTTGACCCAAGGAATATCCCATACCATATGGCATCATACTCTGCATATGAACTGGGGGGGAGCTGGCTGGGAGATACCACTCAGGAATTGACTGATACCAGTTGGGGTGAGCTAGCACATTGTGCAACACTTGATTTGTATATTCAAATTATTTTATATTATAATTATTATTTTCTTCATTTTCTGTCCCATGAAACTGTCTTTATCACAACCCATGAGTCTGAGTCTTCCTCCTCTCTCCCCCACCCCACTGGTAGGGGGGCAGTGGCTGAGGGCTGTGTGGTGCTTAGTTGCCAGCTGGGGGTAAACCACAACAATTGGATGAACCTACTTAATGCCCATTGCATTATACCCTTTTCTTCCTCCCCTGTGGATACACAAGCACCTAAGCATATGTCAGGTAGTCTGAAAATGTTGCTGGCATTGAGAAGGGCAGTGTCCCTGACCCCTTGCCTCTGGCAGAGCTGTAACTTAGAAATGCCTCAAATTATGCACTGGAATCATGAGAGCACTTTCTGACATTTGTTTATATTTTATGGTAATGCAGCCTAACAAAGGTATATCCTGGTACTTCTTTGCCTCCATACCCCTTTTTTGCTAATTTCCACATAATATTGCCTATATTCCACAGTTCTTCTGGTCAGATGAGAGTGATCTCTCATAAGGACTAGTAGTTATTTTCTAGGGACTTCCAGAACCATATTTCCTAATATTTCCATAACCAAGATGGATGTTTCTAAGGGAATAGCTACATGAGTGCTTGCAGCTGTGTTCAAAACATAGTGCAGCCAAAGTCTGTTGTGAGTGCATATTACACACCCAAAATTCAGTTCCAGACAGTGTTGGGGCTACATTTTAAGAGATCATTTTAATTCCTAGGCCTCTTAATGCTAATAAAAATTCTTGCTATTGCAGGATTAGTCAATGGCAAAACCCATCTGAAAGATGATTTTTTTTCTCCCACTGAAACTGTGGGTGGAGGTCTGGGTTTGCATCCTTACTCTCTTAACTATTCTTTATTCCTGGCCAAAGCAGAATTTATTGAGATTGTGATCCTGAGCCTCTTTAAATGTCCATTTAATAAGTGCTCTGTTTTTCTCATTATAGGAACAAATTTCAGGTCTGAGATTTGGGTGTCTCTGTATCTCTTTCCTAGGCTCTACATTATTATGTTAGCTTGTGGCTCTAGTCCTGAAAAAGAATGTAATTTCATCCTCACATTTCAAAAGGTTAATCTCTTCTCATTAACAATAAGGGGTCACATCACGTGGCTGGAAAAAAAACCGTAGCATACATCTGAATTTCCTACCCATGTGAGCAGTGGAAAAATGAACAGGAGTGGGAAGGAGTCATCACATCATATACTAACTCATCTAAATCTGGATGCTTAAATTAGGTTCCTCCACCAAGTGGAATCAGAACGAGTCATCTCTGCCACTGTTCGGAAAGCCAAGAGAGATTAGGCTCCTAATTTATTTAGCAAAATATTTGATTGTATTTTATTATGTGTTAAATATCTTATAAAGGTACTCTGATTATCTTGCCTACCTCCCAACCTCACAGCCTCTTAAACTGCTAACTTACTGATCCTGCTGAACTTTTAGAAATACACCAGAAGCGCTTCTCCTGAGCGCTAGAGCTCAACAGGAAACAACAAAGAAACTTGAAGAAAGCCAAGACAAAAAAATGTTCAGAAAAAAATTCCAGAGATGAAGAGGAGGAGCTGCAAATGTGTGTCACAGCCACAACAGTAGCTGCTGCTCTCACCCCTCATGGGCTGTGAGAACTTAATGAGCAAAATTGTCCACGCACTTAATAAATACTTGGGTTGAAGGGCTGAAGAAGGTCATGTTTTAAAGACCTAACTGCAGACAATTGATCATGATGGGGCTAACAAGGTTTTTCTTGGGGGCAAAAGTGTGACTCCAGCAGAGCCATAGAGGCAGGAGCTGTCATGGGAAGGGCCACTAAGCTCTTGGTCCTCACAAGTGGATGCCCAGCATCAGCTGTGGGGCTGTAAGGGCTCCACAGCTGCAACAGCCTTCTTGCCATTGGCTTCAGCAGCCTAAATGTTGCAGGAACCTTTAATCTGAGTCTAGCTAGATGAAAGCAGTTACACGTGTAACTAGCAATGCCGTAATGGCAGCTTTGATTACAGTGTAGGTATCTTCAAAAATAGATGATCTTGGGAATCAAGGTCAGGATGTGATTATGAGAATTACAGGCTTTCCTAAAAGTGCTGAGGAAAACAAAAAACGCAAACTGAGAAACTTATTGATTCTTCCATTTTAACCCTGATGACCAGCTACATCAAACTGATCTGCCGGGAGCCATCACAGACAAATCCACAATAAAAAGAACACGGCGTGGATCGGCAGCAGACATCAGAAAGCTTCCCAGAGGAGAGGTAAGGAATGTAGAGCTGCCCTTGTCGCTTCTCCTTTGGTAAATGACTACTCAAAAACCCTAATTAAGTTTCCATCTTTAAAATGTGATTTCCATTTGGTCCCTGAGGTTTAAAAATAGTGAAAAGATTTCAGCAATTGATGACACTCTCAGTTGTACTAAATTAGAGCACAGAGGAATTAGGAGTTGCTGCTGGTGGTGTCATGTAGTAATGGTATCTCCTTTTCTTCTTGCCCTTGCACCAGGTTGCAGTTCCCCAACACCAGGCTCCCGGGCAGCAGCCACATACCAGAGAGGCAAATCACGCTCCAGTGGTGCTTGTTGGTCAGTGTAAGTTTTTTATCACTTTTGAATTCATCTAGCCCTTGAATCCCTTCATTCAGCCTTGCCCACGCTTCCAATCTTCTCTCACACACACAGGCTTGGGGAAAGAGGTAACAATTCTGCCTTTGTGGGTGTTTTTGACAACAGCTTAACTTTACTGATCACTGTGGAAATTCTCTAGATTTGCACTGCCATGAACTTATCTGGGCTCTGGGGATCCATGTGTGTGGGTTATAGACTCCTTAATTGCATGTGGGCAGCATTGTCCTCTGACAGAAATATCTTTGCCTTCGGAAAAAATAATATACTCCCAAAAAATTATTGTTGTTCTCCATTCACAGACTTGATCTTTTTAACATTGCCCTGCATTTGTCTTCACAAAATTTATTGGATAAATGGCAAAAAGGCTATTAGTTGTTTCCACTGAAATATGTGAGTGATAAACACATCTGTTATTCTTTACAGATATGAGAATTCTTTACAAATTCATTTCTCACACTGTTATACTCCCGTACAGTAACTGGGCATGTTTTTGATTGAACAGTCCCTGATTCAAAAGCGTCTCACCTGCTCTTAATATGAAGGCAATAAAAAGTAGCTATGTGCTGTGTTGCTGGCACAGCTTCAGCTTTTCCACATTACTTAAATCGTGACCATATATTCCAGTTAGCTTAGGCTTCAGGCTTTAAAAGCTCAATGTGAGTAATGAAGGGAAAGCAATCTGATTAGCTGGTGGAGCAGACTAAAAGGCACCTTTGTTACAAAGGAGCTTAAAAAAGGAGTAAAACTACATGAAATGGATTAACGGTATATTAATAATGATAGTATCAAACAGCATAATAAAGAAAAAGATCTGCATTCAACTGATATTAATATTTAATAGATGGCACAGGCATGTCCATGGCTTTATGTTCTTCTGTTTTAATGATCTTTACCACAGCTTGAGGTCCTTTGTCTTGTCCCCTTCTACTGACATCAGCTGGAGGAGACAAAGATTAAAACAAGGGTAATTTCCCTATGGTCATTGCTTGGCAGTATTTCTGCTTTGCTCAGCCATGAACTGAAGTTTAAAGGATGCAATGCTGTCACTCAGGCTGATTCTCCCCTCCACCCCATCTTACCAGGGTTAACCACTCAGCCAGTCACTGCAGAAACACGTGGCTCCTTTGCTACCCCACAGCCTCATATTGGGAACGGCACCATAATCTCATTAGAAGGTTGAATTTGCCATTGAAGCTTGAATTCCCATAACAGGAGGGGAGTGGACTAATGCAATTAAGCAAATTAGTGTTTTGAGCCACTGCATGATATCTGTCCAATACCATGAGCAACGACTAGGTAGCTTTCTTCCACTCCTAAAAAAAAAAAGTCAACAAAACCAATTCTCCAGTCCTCTCCCCACAGGATGCTCAGGGAAATACTGTAGTCCCCTCTCAGCTGTAAAGGTCTTTACAAATGGGAAGAAAATTTTTCACTTGACCTAAAACCAGAATTGCTTGCCTTTGTTTTTCCCAGTGCTCGGATCCCAGTGGTTCTGATTATTTATATCAATGTAATGTTTATGCTTCTAAAGGTAAAGTAAGTAAAACCAGAACATTTTGTTTTGCTCTTTTCTTATCATATGTGACAGTGGTTACCAGATCAGAGCAAAACTCCTGTTGATTTCAAATCTATTTTGATGTGAAGTGTTTCTTAAGTGCTATGAATAACTCTTTTAAAATACACTAGATTTACAAGAGATAATTCCGGCATATTCAGTAATTCTCTAGAAATGCAGATTATTAAATGCCTAAAGCAGCGCTTTTCTGCCTTTTGTTGTGGGGTTTTGAGGCTAATCCAGTTCCCTCCTCCCTCCCTCACCCTGCCAAGTAAACAAAGCGGCAAAAGCAGACTGTAGCAAGAATCGGGAACCGTAAATCTTTGAATAATATCCTGGCACATGAGTTTCAAAAGCAACATATTTCTCTGAGAGCCCAGGGGAGAGTGTGAGGGAGAAAGGGAAGGAGGGGAGCAGTGGTACCCTCCTGAGGACAAGGCTGCTGTCTCCATCCCAGCATTTCTTCCTGGGGAGGAAGAAGCTGGAATGGCATGGGTAGGATGTAGGAGCCTCTTACGCATATCAATTACCGAGGAGGTTACGCCGCTGGCTGCTTGCCGTCTTGTCTTTGAATGAGAAAGGCAGGAATAACAAGTGCATTTTAGTAGATGTTATTGTGCTAGGACTCATCTCCTCACAAACAAATCCCAGTCTGCCACCAGGCACTGCAGTCAGAAGGAGTGGAAGCGTAGGTTATTACTAAATAAGGGCATTGGCTATGCACTCAACTTTATATAATACATGGTTCCTACACTAAGCTGCTTAAAAAATAGATGTATATTATGTAGGCAGTATACATAGTCCCAAAGGATAGTGTAATCTTAGCCTTTTTTCCTGAAAATGCGAGGGACTTCAAGACTGAGTCAGTGCTGAGAATATCTGTCACAAGCTTGAAAATAGAACATAGTGTAGATAATGCTGTGGTTATTTGAAAAGCGTCACGAAGCTGAGTATTTCAGTGGCCACAAACTCCCAAAATGTCAGAGCTGAGCTGGTACTGAAGAGACACTGATATGTGCTGAAACAGAAAATACAGGACTGAGTCTCACTAACAAAATGAGCTCTGTGCTGTGATGGCAACAGCCATACAGTTTGGATTAAAGTATTTTGATATTTATGGTATCAGATCAGATAAGGACAAATTAAAAAAAAAAAAGGATTCGTGTTTTTAAATATTGTTTTTCCTCCTGGTGTCATTACAAAACAGAATCAGGGGTTGAATTACTTTCCTATGTGAGTTCTTATGTAACACTGTAAAGTAGTCCTGTTTTGCCTATTTGGTTTTTCCTTTTTATCATGTTTGGATTTAAATGTAGCCCTAATCCTGCATATCCTGCTTTGAAAAGCTTAAATCTGTAATGCATTGTATGGTATTCTTTAAAAGACTTTGCTCTTTACTGCGTGGTAGCCTTGAGTTAACAATATAGATTTCAATTCTTAACCTTATATTTGATAGTTTTGCTTGGGTTATATTCTTCATTGAATACAATGTAAAATTTCAAATATGCATATTAATTGGCACATATTCTTGAAAGTTCTTCAGGGATAAACACCATAAATGTGTCATTTTGGAGAGGAAAGAAAAAGATAAATTGAAGCCATATTTTATATCCATCGTGAAAGGCTGTGACTGCTGTTCCTGCAGTAGATGGGTGTTACTTGCTCTTGAGGTGGTGAGGCAGGAAAGCACTGCCAAGTACCCATGACTTGGTTTTCCTGGTCACCTTTCATCCCATAGTGAGGTAATGAGTTCACTGAGCAGCTTTTATCTTTCTCCCTCTCCTTCCCTGTTCTCTTTTTGATGGTGTATTTACTGGCACTCTGATTTTCCATCACACAAAGGTTTCAACAGGTAGTTTGCACAGCTCACCTCTACTACAGATGAGACATAAAAAAACCACCAAAATGCAGCTCTGCAGCTGCATCTCTGCCTTGACCTACTGCCAGACTTAAACACAATGGTTTCAAACTCTTCAAGCCTCGGGCATCTTTCTTACCCTGATTATATTTTATGCTTGGAAAAAAGCATGAAGCACGGGCAGCCCCATGAAGATGGGAGGATAAGACCTTTAAAATTATGCTGCAGGCAACAAGGCTTTGATGAGAGGAGTAATGTGGCCCAAAGGACAAAGGGGATTCTAATACTCTGAATGGGCAGGGGTTGAAAGAGAAGAGAAAGCAGAAGATGGAGATAAACAAAGGCAGGGACGTGCTTCAGGGAAAGTGTAGTAAAGGAAGAGAATCCAAATGCCAAAAGTGAACCTCGCTTTTTATCCTCTTTTTGTGTTTCATACAGTCACTTCAGCACAATAGGTATTCATCTAGACCACAGGATCCATTGATAACTTTTTCATCTCTTCAGGAGTCTGTTAAAATTGTGCATGGCTTTGCCTCCTGAGATAGTGAACTCCTGTCTTGAATGGAAAAAGGATGGTGTACTGACCGCAAAATTAAAGCAACTAAAGGGAGCTTTAAAGTTACAAAATGTGATAAACTTAAAAATAATCAGCAACAATTGGCAGTTTAATAGGTATTGCAAATCCTTCTTGGCCTTCAGTGAAGAACAGGGGTTTTATAAAAACAGATAAACATCTCTGGAATGTGGAGAAAACAGAATTTTAGTACAAAAGTCCAAAAGAAATGAGAAGGCATCCTGTTGTGTGGCTTACAGAGGCACTGCCACATCCAGATGAATTGCTGTTGACAGACAGCAAAAAGGATGAGTCAGGTGTGTATTCTTCGCTCAGGTGATGGCTGTCATACCATAATGTTTTACATTATTCTTCACTGTTTATTGCTAAAGGGAATTGTCCCAGTTTTAATACCAGCACTTTGCCTGAATAAATCCCACATGCCTGTTTTTTGGGAAAAGTAATATTGATTCATGTAGAACAGGTGCCTAAGAGCAAAGCAGAATATCAGGGAAAAAAAGATTAAAATAATGAATCCTTAGTGTTCCTTTGCAGGAAAGGTTCTAGTTATGATGCAAATGATACAAAATTAATGTATTCATGAATTAAAAATGAGAGGTGGCACAAACATAAACTCATTGTTGTTGAAATGGAATTGCACTGCCGTATTCCTCATGAATTGCTACGTTATGCTGAGACTCCTCAGAACAAAGCTGCTCCCCCTTGGAGGGGTGAAAGGCTTCTGCATGACTGAACCCAGGAAACAGAGGGACATCCTCCTGCAAGGAAGGTCTGTGGTGTGTGGGGTGGATTTGTTGGAAGGAGGCACAGCCAGCAGGTGTTGTACACAGCCCGTGTCTCATGGAGCCTCCACCAGTCCCTTTCTCCTCCCTACCCTCCATATTCTTCATCCACTTGGAAAGGGTGTGTGACACGTGGAAGAGAGGGAGGTACAAGTCATTGCCAAGCTGCACTGGGATAGTTTTCCAAATATACTGTAACAGGAAGTATGTCCTAAACCTAGGACATTTTATTATGGTAGGAAGGTAATTGGTTGGAAGGTGATTTTATTGTAACCTTGCTTTTCTTTTTCTCCTCATCCATATTTTGTCTCCTTTCCCCCCAAATTTTCCATTTTGCTGTGTGATGATGATAAATTTGAAGAATTCTGGGTGTGCAGTGTAACTTACAATCTGATGCTAGTTATCTGTAAGGTGTGCCAAAGCAGATCTTCATAAAATGATGAAAAGTTAATCCAGTTCTCATCTCTGAGTTTTTCTCAGCACACACAGCTACAATGCCAACTGGCTGGGGGTTCAAATAATGTTGACCAACACATTTCTTACTTTTAACCCCCAGAGTAAATCCTTTTCAAAGCAAACTAAAGTTAAGTTTTTAACTACTTAAATATTTCTTGACTGTCCTAATAAAGAGAAAACATTAAAGATGTTCCTGTGATAATCAACTGATCATTTTGGGTCTACAAACTCTCTGAGCTTCTCTACTGACCTTCTATCATTTTCCTTCAAAATACGATTTTTCTCCTCCATTCTGTATTTACTCCTGTTGTTATCCTAAACTTAATTTTATATTTGTTAGCTTAGTTTTTCTTATTGCTGATAAGCTATGATGCAGGGTATGTGTTTTTTCTTATATTTTAAAAATCCTGTAGAATTCCCTCTTATACAAAACTGGTGAAGAAAAGCTCATCCCCCATTTTGTGTTCAACTGTCACATTTTCAACTCTAATGTAATTTCTTTTTCACGTCACTCAATTCAGTGAATTCTAAACTTCTGGAAACCTCTCTTTATCATATTCACATAAATGTCTTCAGCATTTCTCAAACACATATGAAAGCTATATATGCTGAATACATTGTAGAAAGAGTTATTTGCTCATGTCAAGTTCCCAGTCTTGCATGGGGCTAAATTTAGTTTACCATAAAATTTTCTATTATGTAATTTAATTAAGGTTTTCCTAGAGTCTGTCACAGTCTTGAGCCACCAGAATAGTGTTTTGCTATGAGCAAATTTGGTGAATGAAGATGTTCCCTTTCTTTTCTAAACTGCTAATAAACAGGTTGAAAATGCCAATTATATTGTGATATTCCCTGTCAAGTTTAATGATTAACAGCTTTTCATCTTTTCTCAGCCATCCCTACATATTTTCCACATTGCAGCAAATTGTTAGCTCATTACAAGACGAACCGTCAAGAACCTCCAAAGCCAGATTTTATCAAATCTCTTCAGAAAATTTTTAACTAAATGGTTTATTGTGCACTTCATAAGCTCTTGGTGTTTAGAAGACTCTTAGATTTACTATGGAATGGCTTCATTTTATTATTTTTAATTAATGTCTGTGCTGCATCCAATGCTGAATCATCTTCCGCACTCACACAGAGCGGCAGCTGGTTTGTGATTTCACTTCTGTGCTGACATCCCCTTTTGGAAGGCATATCTTCCTACTCTTTTTTTTCCTCTGGGCTTAATCTAGTCTTACCCAAGCAGTCACAAGCTGTGCTGCCATAGTCAGTGGATTTAGCTTTCTCCAGGGAAACGAGCAGCAGAGGCAGCACGTGCAGGGCTCCAGCCCACGCTCCAAACCACGCAGCTCCCAGCCCCTCCCTGGGGATGGAGAACAGGAGCCCTTGGGACAGACAGCCAAGCCCACAGCTGCACAGATGGGAGAAAGGCTGGAAAACCAAACCTAGGTCCTGTCTCCTCTCAGCACAGGGCTGAGGGGCTGGGGTCAGATGTAAGCAACTCTCCTGGGACACCCACTGCTGTGGCATCCCTCCAACAAGTGCCTGCTCTGAGCAAGGGTCAGGATAAAATTAATTTAGGAAGCTGCAGCATCAGTGTAAGAACAGCAGTGTGAACTTGTAATCACTCCCAGACCAAGACACATATCCAATAAACAAAGGTTTTAGGTTATCTTTTCTTTAATGTAAAAAGATATTCATATGACTATTGGACTAATTATTGCACAGCTGAGGCATTTAAGTGCATTTTAGTATCAGAAATGATGGTGTTTTATAAAGAATAAGACACAACCTGATAACTATTTGATTTACTGCAATTCAGGTTGTAGAGTCGAGCTCTGAATGGAGTTGAAGTTTCTTGACACGGCAGGAAAAACAAGGAAGAAGAAAAGTTTTCTAGTTATCTTATCTTGTATAAAAGCTTGGAGTCTGTACTCTATGGAATGTTAATCCCAATATTACCGGGTGGGACGTGCCTGGCCCTGTCTGACCCTTGCTGCTGGACCAAAGGCTGCAGCTGTGGTGTTTCACCTCAGAGATGGCTTTGGCCAGCTGGGTGCTGCAGCTGGGCACTCGGAACAAATCCAGGCAAAGTAGGAACTCAGTTTACCTCTGGTGGAAAAGGTTCAGGCGACAGTGAAGAGAAAAAGGAGAAGATTCTATCATAGAGTTTTAATCCAGAGTTTTATTCCAGGATGACAGACCTCTGAATCTTGTAGCAGCTCCCAAGGGAATATTGACCGCATGGTCCCGTCTCCTTTTAAGGGACAGGGGGAGGGGAAGGGACAGGTGAGGCAGCAACCAGGTGGGAGGAGGGGAAGGCTCAAGGGATAAAGACACTTGGACAGGCCAATGAGCCCGGACCTGAGGGGCATCTTTTGAACTTCTGCCAACCACACCACGACCCTGCTGGAATGTTAAGATTGATGGACAGCTCTCAGCAGGACGGCAAAGGGGGAGAGGAAAGGAGAGGTTGGCACACCTGGGGGGTTGGGATAGGTGAAACAGGAAATGGCGTCACACTGCAACAGTACTCCAGTTTCTGAGGGAAGAAATATCTCTGGCAACTTCTTACCTGGCAATGAAATTACAGCTCTGCTAATCTTTATTTAAAATTGTTAGGTGACAGCATGATGCTAGCACTGACCAGCCTTGTGATGTTAAATGCATTTAAATGCCTCACCTGTGCAATAAAGAACTGCTTTCATCTAGCTTCAAAAAAGAAAACCCCTAAAGTGTTTTAAAGATACATGTCAAAGTTTTTAGCCTTTCTTGAAATTCTAATAATTCAGTGCTAAGGATACCTCTTCGATGTGCTACAAGTATCTGCTGATCTAAAAATATTTTTCTGTGAATATCAACTCCCTGATGTAGTGAACATCTTTATTGTTGAACCTTCTGTTACAGGTGAAGGGAAACACCATTCTCTATTCCGCTGCTGATAAGAAACAAGCTGTAATACTGTACAAGACAAGAAAGTAAGCAAAGCTGCTTCTTTGACTTCTGAATAGGAGGTGCTAGAGTATTTAAATTCAAAAATTATAGTGAACTACTTACATACTAAAAGAATATCAACCCCAAACCCCTAATACCATTCTTGGTGAGTTATATTGTGCTGAGGTTGTAGGTACTGTATTCTTCTATGTTTCTCACAATCAATGGTCCGTCTTCCAAACATTCCTCCAGTGAATGGAAATCAGTCTTACTTGCTAATACTTCTCTTTAAGTCAGAATAATGCATTCCTGCTCATTGACTCTGCTTCTTCTGAGCCTTTAATTTTGGTTCTTAAATGCTGTTTGCATGTTCCTTAAAAATCCCTGATTCCTCAACTCATGGTAGAGCCTTCTCAGCTGAGTCTAAACTGCAGGATCTAACTTGTGTGCTTGCCTCAAAGGTGCTGCAAAACTGAGAGCCTGTGTGTCATGTGGGAAAGCAATGACATGCCCCAGATTTGGATGGGAGCATTGGAGAGGAAATTCCATGTGGAAACACAGGAATTGTGAAGTAGACTTTGGCAATCAGCTTTTCTGAAACCTAAGAGAAGAGCAGATGCACTGAGGACAAAGGAACTCCTAAACCATCACAGTCAGAGTATTTGTAAGAAGCAATTGTTTGGGATTTTCAGAGACAGGGAAAAAAAACTAAGGAGCAGCTGTCTCAAAAAACAGTCTTAAATCAAATGGCTACAGCTTTGAAGGGAACTGGCACTAAAGCCAGAGGTCCTAAATGTTTGGGATAAAATGGAGGTAGATCTATAGAAATTACTGAAAAGGGGTAAAAACAAAAAATACAGTATGTCTGCCCATGCATCTTAAGAGGAATTGAAGTGCAAATGAATGAAAATTTGGGGGTTGTTTTCTTCTGGGAACAGCCTCCTTAGTCACGGTCAGAAAAACTTGTTGAAGAGGTGCTAAGGGTAGAAAATAATACAGTCGAAATGAAGCACTGTGGAAAAATACTGACTCTAATTGCTAAATTTGGCACAGATATATCTAGGAAGTTGATCCTACTGAATGTTTGCTATATTGGGGTATTGGTTACTTATTAGAGGTATATATGTGTGCAGAATTATATTTTCTGTAGCTTTCTTTGGCCAACTTTACCATTAGAAATGGATAATTTGTAATATTCTAAGATGTTTTGCTCAGTGTAAGGCGACACTTTCCTTGCAGGATATCCAATCTAATACTGCCAACCAACAGGCATCTTATTAGTCTGGCTCCTCAGCTTTTAAAATGCCTCATAATTCTGTGAAATGTCTCTGGTGCTGAGATTCTATCAGACTGCATCTCAAAAACAGTGTATCCAGTAATGTATATCAATTTCAATAACCAGAAACTGTGAAAAGCATCCATCTTCAGTATGTAACAAGGATATGACCCATCTTTCTTTTTCCTCATTGAACACCTGATAAATTAATGCTACCTTTCTGTGCCAGCTCTACGCTCTCTAAGGAGGAAGACCAAAATGAGCTGTTCCTCTTCTGGTGCCTATGATTAGTGACAGCCTTTGATTCTCAATGATTCTTGACTTATTTGGCCTCTCCCTGTTGCATCTCATCAAACATAAGTGATCCTTTGGAAGTTAGGGAGCTGGAAAATGAGTGGCACACAGTGGTGTGCTACAGACAATAGCAGATCCCAAGTACTTGTGCTCACAATGGGAAGCAGATGATAAACTTTTCACGTGGGTGTTTATTGATATCACAGGTGGTTTGTAAGGAGAAAAAGTACAAATTTTTTTTAATACTGGAAACCACATTTTCTTTGTTTACTCCTAAAAGAGGTGATCACTCTAACAGCAGGGTGTATGCTCCTTGGTACAATAGCATGATATATAAATTTGGAGGTTACTTTCCCACTGGAAATGACACTGGCTGTACTCAGCAGAGACAGGACAGTGGGTAATAGATAAAGTCAGTCCTCAGCATGAACTTTGTGACTCTCAAGCAGGCACCAGACTGGAAAAACTCTGCCTTTGTTGTGCTGAACATAAAGGACTTCACATTCTGGCTCTTTGACATTTCCTTGGATATTGAGAGAGGAACAGTGCACACTTGGGAACACCCACCTGTAACAGAGTTGTAGATTTCAGCCTGGGCAGCAGTGACTAACCCAGAGCTGGAGGAACTGGGAGAGGAGGTAGATCCTTGTTTGGGAAGAGTAAGGATGGCTTCACTCATGGGAACCACTTGCTGCTTGCAGAGGGAAGCACAAGCTCCTCTCCAGCAAGGGTGCAAGAGCCATGTTTGCTTCCCAGCCGGATCCCAGGATGTTTCTCACATGCACACACAAAGGCTCAGCACCAGCAGGAATTACTGACAGCAGCCAGCGAGCCCTGTCAGCCCCTTGGTGTTTAAGGGTTTGGTCTTTAATCCCTGCAGCCTGAGGAAGCTTCAAAGTCAGACTTCTCCCTTGCTGCCCTGACACATGGCCACCTCTGCAAAAGGTGAGGTGCTGCTGTTCTCTCATCCAAGCTGATTGCCTCTGTGTTTTGTGTGGACCCCAAAAATCCCTTTAGAAAGCATTGGTGATAACTGCACAGTGCCCAGGGGCTCCATTGCTGCCTCTGAATGAGCAGGCATGGACAAGGAAAAAGCTCTGGTCATCCATGGAGTTTTATGGCCAAAATGAAGTTTACCAATGGAGTTAGGAGACTGTGAGATTGACTGAATGGGTTTTGGGGGATGACAGTTTTGGATGATCTAACATCTCCTCATGCTCTTCTTCTACTGCTAATGTCCCTTACAGGAGCCATGTAATTATTCCCATTCCCCGATTGAGTTATAGCAATTAGTAATATCATTGCTGTAGCACAGAAGCTCCAGTGAAAAACTGAGACCTCTTATAATCAGGTTTTGTACAAATAAAGAGCAAGAAGTGACAATCTAGACTCCTGGGAGCAGGAATAAATCTTTAAAAAAAGGTCTTTGGGGCTTTGAATCAATCCCTCAGGGAGAGAGAGCAGTTGAGGGAGAGCTTGCAAAAAAAAAAAAAAAAAAGATTTGTGAATTTGTGAACTTGAAAATGTCACGCATTTTTCTGTTGAAGCTATGCCTCATTGCTGTTGTTAATATGTCACTGTAACACCTGCTGGCCCTGATTAGGATTCCTCTGGGATGGTATAATCACAGAGCACAATGTAGCCACAAAGAAATTACAGCTCATGATCTGCAACATATAAAGGGGGAATAATAATACACTCAACCAGATTTATGCTGGGTTATCCATACATATGGCCTGTATGGATGCTTTTGTGTCTTCATTTAGTATTTTGATTAACTCTGTAAACACCAGTGCTCCCTCATAACTCTGAGCCTGGCCATTAGAAGTTGGCTGCTCTTGTGGTGTCATTGAAGAAGATCTCAAATAGGGATTTGAAATAGGAGAAAATAACAGCTTAGACTTAGGCTACTGTAAGCTGGGCTGGCTGAGGGGCAAATTTACATTTAGACTGAGCCTCTTCACATCTTCTCTAAGTAATTGTAAACTCTCCCGTGCCTCAGCCCAAGAAAAGAATTTAGGCAGTCCTGCACTGCCAAAAACTGTCTTATGCTTTGTAAGATGTGTGATAGCTAATCTAAGTAGTCAGGCTTAGCATCTACTTTTCATAATTATTTGTGCAAATACAGCTCAGTTATCAAATGTCAGCATTAATCAGACAAAGGATATCAGCATTGCCAAAATAAACATGTTGTAAAAGTGTTGTGTCTGATTATTTGTATTATTCAACCAACACCCAGATGTCCTATTATGTTAAGAGCTACACAAGCATATAAGCAACCATTCCACCAGGAGGGAGTGCATGACTAATTTATGATAAGAGAAAACAATTGGACATTACAAGCAAATAAAAAGAAAGAGAGAGGAGAATTAGGGGCTCATGGTAGTCTGTGACTGTATTTTCTTATAAGACCCAATAATGAGTTTTAAGTAAAGGAAAAAAATGTTTTGATATAAATAAATAAGTAATATAATACCAGTAATTCTTACCAGGCATTTGCCTAGCCCAGTGGAGATTTCTGTGGTATGTACTTAGCTTTCATATTAGGGACTTATCCTCATCCACACCATGCCTGTTTACACCATCCTCCTAGGGGTCTCCAATAGGCATTGCACGACAGCAGAGGACAGAGGAACACAGCCAAAATCCTACAGCTGGCCTCATACCACACAAATCTGCCATCTGCACCCTGCCAGGCACATGCCCAGGGAGGGCTACAGGGGCTGCATTTCTTTGTTATTAAATGCCTTATACTGCCAGCACAGCATAAAGGGATCTTGATGTGACTGATCGTTCCTCTCCCTCTAGCGTGTTCTGCTGCGGCACATTTCCAGTGCCACAGCCCCACTTTGTTTGAGCATTCATGTGAATAAATCACTTTATTAAAGTGCCTGGATGAACTGGTGCTGCCCAGGACAGAGAACATCACTGTATGTTGCAATGAGAAGGTGAGGTGCACAGAACACAAAGATACACAGAGTTTACAGAGGTATCTGCTCTCCAGTCTCCTTTCTGATCTGAGGTCACCCTGCCTCGTCATGGGCTTTTCATTACTCTCAGTCTCTGTTTGTCAAGGGCACCTCCTCAGAAGAGAAGTCAGGATGAGTTTTAGTCCTCTTTGCCTGCAGGAGCTTGTGGTCGGTGATGCACAGTGATACAAAAGACATCTTAAAGGTAAAACATTTAGCAGTTGAAACAAAGTGTTTAGTGGGGGAGAAAAAGATAAGCAAGATAGAAAAAATAGATATTTATTAATGTATTTGAAATGTAAAATTTACAAGGTAACCAGAGGAAACCGGGCTCTGTCAGGCACTTAATTGTCTCAGATTAATTCTCCCAGACAATTCCCAGACTTTTGTGAATGTGCTCCTTTTTTCACATCCCTAATTCTTTTCCCCTCCAGTGCAAAGAAGCCTGGCAGTGTCCCTCAGCTATTGTTTGTAGAAAAGTGGCTTATCTTGAGCCATACTTTTCCTTTCATTTTCCTTTTGAATTGAACCATTCTGTTCATGGGGCAAAGTCAAAACAGGCTACTCATAAATTATCACAGAGCAGTTCCTCTTTCATCACAGGCGTAAACACTTTGCAAATCTAGTAGGTGAAGCTGGAATTCCCATCTATTCTTGGAATTTACAGCCAAAACCAAGTGAGAGGGGTGACATAATAGTGCAAAACAACCGTTCTGATATCTCCCATGTAGGGCAACATCTATAATATTTAGTGTTTCCATAATAATTACTATTTCTCATTATGAAATACAGCACTTGCCATCTCTTTCACTTTCTTTCACTCTCTTTCACATTCCCATAAAGGAGAATTCCTTGAACTGCTCAGCATTGTACTGAGAAAAAATAAAATTAAAATTATAATTAGAAAAAAAACAACAACAACTAGGAGTACAACAGCTCTGTAGGGAACACTGATAATATGTGATGGCCTGATAGGAATGCAATGTCATTAAAATGTAACAGTAGTTTGTATTTTATAAACCATTTTTCTAGATCAACTGAGCCACTTCATATTGCTTCTATACACTGATTGTCCCACCCAAACAAGTAAATTACTACTGCTTTACACCAAGGGAGAATAAGGGGACTGACACCTGCGAGTGGGTTTGTTATGTTTGACTCTCCCCAAAGTGTTTTCTGTATTTTTTAAAGGACTTGGCCCCACGAAGTGCTGCCGGTGGCTGTAGCAGACGGACATACCGGCAGCAGCCAGTGCCACCTTTGCCACAACAGGTACTTTGCCGTGTGACCTGCAAGGCACATTTGGATGCCGGAACACAGGCGTCTGGCAGCGAGGCCAATGGGTGGAAAATCAAGAGCACTAACAGAAGTGGAATTTTCAAGAGATTAAAAAAAATAAACCACCCAACACAGCATGGCATCACCGCTGGGTGCCCCGGAGCGGAGCTTTCATCGCCTGCCCACTCGCGGAAGGACCACACCGCCCAGTCGAGCGGGCCTGGCCTCCTCCTCCCCTCCGCTGCCGCCCCAAGCCCCGGCTTTCTCCCTGGCCCCTGCTCCGCCGACATCCCGCCCATCACCGCTCTCCCGGCTGGCGCTGCCCGGGGCGCTCTCGTGGAGCTGCTCCCAGTTCCTGAACACCTGTAAATACAGCTCTGATTTGAATGATTTTTTTTTTCACCTCTGCAGCTTTACAAAGTAAGAACCACCTGTTGCATACTCATGCGGCAGCGCTATTCCTCAGGATAAATCAGTGTTCCCCTCGTTTACCGGGAGAAAGGAGCCGGGGATGCTCGAGCGGTCCTGTCTTTTTCCCGGACAACGGAGCCTGGCCCCGGCCCCGGCCTGGCACTGCAGGAAGCAGCTGCCCGGTCTCTCCTTGGCCACCCGCCCCGACGTGCCCCGGCCCTCAGGCTCCAGCAGACCTTGGGGCTTTTGCCTTTAGGGATAATGCCCTGAGCCCAGATGAGAGGAGAGGGGGACCTGGAGGGTCGCAGGGTGCTGCCATGCCCCCCAAAACGTCCGGCACTGTCCTCCCCACAGCGCGCTGCAGTCCCTGACATCCAGACGTGGATGATCTGCGCCTCCCAAGGACTTCAGAAGCTAAGCACGCATTTGCTTTCGTCTGACAGATAAGGCAGGCACCGCGGCTCCTCCAAGGTCCGCTGTGTCCCAGAGGAAGAATCGGAAACATCCCGGCTGCTGCTGCTCTTCTCTCCCCATTAAGGCTGTGCCTCTTTCCCACGCCTGAGCCTCTCCTCCCTTTCATTTACTCTCCGGGTGCTTTGCAAATGTAAGGGCTGCAGTTTCATATCCCCGCACTCCAAAAGGACGGGTCCGTGCCTTTTGTAGTTCAGCCAGAGCCAGGAAGTTGCCGATATCCTCGGATACTCGGCTCTGCCTCTAGGTGAACCTGTATCTGCCTTGAGCAGGGAGATAATGCGGTGGCTGTTGTTTTGCTGCTGCCGGTCCCTGGAGAGACCGTTTCCATGAAGTCTTAGCTCGGGGGGAAAAAAACCCCCAAACAACCAAAACGGGGAACGCTATATAGCTCATGACTGGGAAATCAAAATTTCTCCCCAAATGAGGCTTTCTGATAGGAAGAGGCTGGCAGAGGCGTCCCTATAATAAAGCGTGCGAGGAAAGTAGTTTGCCGGGCGGGAGGAGAGCTGCCTGGCTGGCTGTCAGAGGGGGCGGATCCTGCGCACGGGCGGGCAGCGCCGAGCCGGAGCGGCCCCGGCAGCCGCGGGGCTATTTCAGGAGCCGGGCGGAGGCGGCGGCTGGAGCCGGGGCAGTGATGGGGTTAGCGGCGCCGGTGGGCTGAGCGGGGGGCTTGCAAGAGGAGGCGAAGGCAGCCGGGAAAACACGCCTTTGCCTCGGATTGAGGGAGAAAGGATAGGTTTTTTGGGCTGCATCACAACTTGAGCAGCATCAAGCTGAGCTAGGCGGAGAGGGGAGCGGGAGGGGAAGAAGGAGGAGAAGAAGGAGGAGGAGGAGGAGGAGACGGCTGCCACCGGGGGATTTGGGCTCGATTTATTGAAACAAATCAGTGCTCGGGAGAGAGCGGCGAGGAGGAGGAGGAGGAGAAGGTGGGGGTGGGGGGGCAGGAAGAGGGGGATCGAGAAAGAAAAGTGTGAGGGCTGTGGCTGGGAGAAACAGAAGTGATGAGAGAGCGAGCAGGGAGGCTGGAGGAGGCTGCCCGTCCTGTCGCCGCGCCCCGCGGGGATCGCCGCTCCTGCCGCCGCCGGGCGCCCCCGCGGCCGCCGCTGCCGCCCCGCCGCCCCCGGCCCGCGCCATGGAGGCGCTGAACGGCCCCGCACCGGGGCCCGGCGACGCGCTGCGGCCGCCGCCGCCTTCGCCCGGCCACCACCACCCGCACGCCGAGAAGAAGCGGCCGCACCGCGCCCCGTCGCCCGCCAGACCCCTCCTCAAGGACCTGCACGCCCGCGCCGCCGCCAAGCCGCCGCCCGCGCCCCCCAAGTCCCCCGGCCTCCCCGCCCGGGCGCCCTCGTCGCCGCACCCGGGCGTGCACCAGCCCTCCGCGGGGCTGCTGGCGGCGCCGGGCCGCCTCTCCCGCCGCCCCGCCGCCCCGGGGGGCAAGGCGGCCGCCGCCGCCGTCACCGCCGTCGGCAGGGCGGGCGCCAAGGCCGCCCCCTGCGCCAAGCGGGCAGCCCGCGGTCCGGAGCCGGGGCCCGGCGGCCGGGGCGCGGGGCGGCAGCCCGGCGGGGAGGCGGCCCCGCCGCCCGGCAAGGGCAGGAAGGCGAAGCGGGGAGCCGCGGCGGGCAGCGGCCATGCGGCGGCGGCGCTGGCCCGCGTCGGCCACACGGACAGCAGCTCCGACCTCTCCGACTGCCCCTCCGAGCCGCTCTCCGACGAGCAGCGCCTGGCCCCGGCCGCCAGCAGCGACGCCGAGTCCGGCACCGGCTCCAGCGACCGGGAGCGGGAGCAGCCCGCCGCTCATCCCGCCGCTCATCCCGCCGCCGAGCAGCCCCGCGCCGGCCCCGGCCCCGGGCGCGGAGCTCCGGCGGCCCTCGGCTCCCGCGGGGATGCGCTACCTGCGGCCACGGGCGGGGGGAGAGCCCCGAGCCGCGGGGAGCCGCCGCCGGCAGCCCCGGAGGAGCTGCAGCGGGAGGTGGAGGAGCTGCGCTCGGAGAACGAGTACCTCAAGGTGAGCATCGCCCGCGGCGGGGACGGGAAGGGAAGGGAAGGGAAGGGCAGGAGGCGGCAGCGGTAGAAACGCGGCCCCCTCCTGCCCGTGAATGCGGGGATCGCGCTTGGAAGCGGGGGAAGAATATTCGCGCTGCCTGGAGTCACCTCGCGTGGGACCCCGGCCCCCGCTGGACCAAATGCCGAATTTTACCCGCAGGAGAGAAATAGGGGCAGGGAGAACCAGCCGGGCGCCTCGGCCCCCTCCTCCCCCGCCTCCCCGAAGCGGGACCGCGGCGCGGCTTAAGGACAGTTAAGGGATTTAAGCGAATATCGCGGCTCCCTGCAAAGCCCGATTTGTGGGCGCTGGATGAACGTCAGTCCGATGCAACATGTACCGTGGCAATGTTGCATTTGGTTGACGTGGTGGTAGCTCAGCAAACCCCGACTCTTTCTAAAGCACCGCAAACATTCTACTGGTTAGCAGAACTTTGCTTTCCAGGAACTGTTTTCCTCAGTATCACCCTTTAGGAAAAGCCAAAGGAACAGGTTCCCTCATTTGATGTGGAAAGGATGACAACATTATGTGCTCTGATTATTGTGTTACTTTATCACTGGAAAGTGAAGCCACTCGCTGTGAAGTACTAATAGAACAACAAGAGCAGCAAGAAAAAAGTATCATTGCATCCTTGTACAGGTAGAAAAGTATATCAGTAGGAATCCATCCTTGGAGAAACAGGAAAGCTAAATTCAGGCGAGCTCTGAGCTGGGTTGACCTGTGGAAACCTTTAGTTGGACTTGTACTTACAATCTGATCTTTTGGCACAGCAAAGAAGCTGCATCCATAAAGATCTATAAATAAGATAAACTGAGATAATCCTGTAACCACAGCCACTGTTTGACTCTGCCTCTGGTGAAAACAATCTTTGTTCCCTGATATTTGGAACTCCCTGTTGTCAAGCAAAATAACCATGGAAATCCATGTAAATCTAGGATTCTTACTCAAATAAGAACTGCAGTTTTGTGTATAACCTTGGGAAACAATAGTGATAAAGATACAGGCTAGGCTCGTTAATGGGTTTTGGCTAAGGTACACGAAACAATATTCAGCATAGCAAAAGGGTAACAGCAGGGGTGCTGCAAGGTTCTTTGCCAGGTCTGGTGCTGCTTAGTGAACTGGAAAAAGGAATGAGCAATGATACAGCAAAATTTTCAGATGACATTAAGTTTTTCTAGCTTAAGTCAAGTCCAGATCAGACAGAACTTAATTATAAAGTTAACTTCTGAGGAACGTGTGAAAAATGAAGGCAGAGGATGGTAGATAAATCTTAATATTCAAAATCTTAAGTTCTTGGAGGGAATAAGTATGCACTTTTCTGTTTAAATATATTGTGTTAACTCAGGGGTTTCGTGAGAGAAGGAGAAATGAAAATCTGCAAAAATTGTTGGATTACAGCAGGAACTGAACAGAGACTAAGAAAGTCTGGCAATATTTTATGGAACTGTAGCTGTTACACAGGTCAGTGAGTGTCCTGTGGCACTGCTGGTCATCTAGAAATACTGTGGGCACTGCTGGTCATCTAGAAAAGGATAGTACAAAACCAGACCAATAAAAATTATTGGCTTGTAGCGAAGCTTTTATAGCACTCATTGGATGGGAAACTCAAGTGTGGTAGGGAAATGTAATAGTCTATAAAAAGATGAGCAGCACAGAGAACCTTTATCAAAAGCTTCTGTTTTATTTGACAGCCTAGAAGCAAAAGGAGATGTAGTGAAATCAGAATTGATAATGGGAATCACTTAAGGAGTAGCTAACTGGCACTGCCATTAGAAGTCATGAAGTCCAAAAGCATCTCTTTGCATTTCAGGATTTGAACAAGTATATGAGTATTATATACTTAAACCCATTACAAAGTGTGTTTCAAGCTCTCTTTCTTTATACTGAAAGTGATTTTTAACTATGGGAAATTGAGGGGGGGAAAGTGAATTGTCTAGGACAGATCCTTGTTAGTGTGTCCCACCTGAGGAACCCTGTGATCTAGTTTACAAGGGCAAGTCTTAGGTGAAGAACTTTATTCTGCTTAATTCCAAAATTTTCACCCTGTGCAACAGATCTTCAGATCTTTCACCTTGATGTCTTCATCATCTACAGCAGTTGTTTCCTCTTTTTCCACTTTTTTTGATTCAGATTGTGGCTTCATCAAGTTAAAAGTATTTCTGAGTCTGGTAGGATAATACAGACTGGTTTCTTTGGTGGGCATGTCCTGGTGCAGCCCAGTGATGCAAAAATTGTCAGGAGAATTCCCAAACCTCATTCGCCTTTCCTAGAAAAACCTATAAAAAAAGTCTGCAAATTAAAACCACATCACTGTCTGAGTTGTTTACTTGTGGGTTTGTTCCATGTGTTTTTTACAATGCAGTTCTCTTGGTTGGCATTGGAGTGAGCTGTGCTTCTCCAGAGGGGGCTAAGGGATAACAGGGATGCTGTCAACTGTAAATAGACAAATGATTAGATAAATCCCAGAAGAAACTGTTAATTTCCTGAGCATGGCCACAAGCCAAATTTTGTGGTTTTCACTCCTCCTTATCCCTCCCTGCAGCTGGAGTGCAGCCCTAAGTGCACATAATAAAGTCTTTTTCAGGGAATTTTATCTTTCACATAGGAAGGTCTTTCATGTATCTTTCATGTGTCTGTAACAGGTTATAGAAGATACACACACACACACACACACACGCACACAGACTTAGTGCTAAAGATTACTAGAGATTTAAGTGTTATCAGAAAGAAAAATCCAAAACAAACCCAATCATTTGTTTTTGTTTCTACACACTAAGTACTAGAAAGTCTCCCCAAATGCAGAGCAAGCTGCTGCTTCTGCAAACATCTCAGACTTCTTATACCATGAGCCAGATTTTAACTTGGTGTTAAGTTTCCACCTTATGTATTTCCAGGGCTTTACCCTAGATAAGAATTTGGCTCTAGCCATAGCTAACTAGCTGCAAAGCTAAGCCTGTAGGTGAAGTGCATGCGGAGACGTGTTTACATTGAGAAGCCTCTCTTCTACTACCTCTGTGAAGTCTCATCATTGATTTCAGTTTCATGTATTCCTTGCATGACCTTATTTCAGCTACCTGTGGGGGAAGACTGTAATACTACAGAAGCATTTTAAAATATATCACTTAGCTGTTGATGTCTAAAAAGAGAAATTTTGTCATGGTGCCTGACTCTGCAGGACCAGGAGATCCTTGGTAACTGCTGGTAGTAAATAAAGTTTTAGTTATTGCTCATCAGTCCTGTTTGTAGTAGCAAAACACTGCCCACACAAGTGGTTGATTTTCAAGTTTGCTTTAAAGTGTCCAGCACACAGAGAAGTGGCATTCACCATGCGAGTCCTTGGGAAACTTGGAAAGAAACCCTTTGTGATGTAGAGCCCTCTGAAGGGTGAGGAATCTTAAGGAAAGGGGCCCAAATTTTAGCAATTAGAGATGTTTTTTATTTGTCTCACCCCAACTTTAGTTAATACTGTGTTAATTAAATAAATGTGCTTGCAGAAAGAGCAGTGGTGTTTTAGTCACAACACACACCCCTTTTCTCTTTGCACCCTTCGTGGCCCTAATGTGAAAGCTGCCTCCTACACAAGGCGTGACACTTCCTACAGCCCTTAAAATAAAACTGGTGCTTGCTGTACTTTTCTTTACCTGCCCTTCTCTTTGTGCCTGTGTTGTACAAGTTCAATATGCTGGAAATGCTGCTGCAGTGTGGATTAGCGCAGACAATATGCTATCTTGGATTTATTAGATAACTGTCTTTTTTGTCTTGCTTTGTCTTTTTTTCTTTCTGGATTCATTTGTAACTATGACATATTCTGGATATAAATTGACTAAGGGACCACTGCAGGCCCTGTATTCCACTCTGATGCATCTAAACTATGTTCATTTTTGTTTAAAATCACAATGTGTGTCATATGAGGTTACATTGTGTTTCTTTACTCACTTGAAACCGTAGCTCTTTGAGTTGCAGCCTTGCGCTGAACTCTGTGGGAGTAATTCCACCACTTCTTTTATTAAACTGCAGGGATTTGTGGATGTCAAAGGGTTTTGCAGAGCAAAAAATGATGCACAGTGACGGCACCAGTTTTTTCCCGTTTAGTGAGGGTTGCCAGGGTTAGCAGGATAAAGCTCACCGCACATCCCTGCTCGACATGCTGCTGTTCCCACCTGGAGAGAGGCGGCTCCTGAGGGAATGGAGGTTGACAGCCCTGCCCGGGGCACAGGCCCCAGGTGGCTGGGCTCGGCCGAGGGACGGTCAGCTGCCGAGGAGGAGGAGGAGGAGGATGTCACTCTGGGGGGAGAATGGCGAGGCCATGTGCCTTGCTAGCTCCAGCTGAGCCCTGGCAGCCCCCACCCTGCCTGGAGGGCGTGAGCTGTGCGATGCACCGGGTCAAGAAATGCTATCGATGGTGCCGTTGATGAGTGCTCCAACAGCTTCAGCAGCCCCCGTCAAGGATATGTGTCGAAACAATGCTGAAGCTGATGTTCGAATGAAGCAGAAAAGCTGCCAGATGCTGCTCTCAGATCCCGCAAAGTTAAACCAGCCCTGAAGTCAACAGGTGTTCACGGTGCTATGACTTTTCAGTTCACATCTTGGTTTTGTGCACAAGCTTCAGACCACGTTGGATTGGTGCATGGCTTGTAAAGTAGTCTGATTTGAGAGCTAAATAATAACATCAGGGGCCCAGGGACTTGGGGTTCATTAACATATTTTGCAAGAGGCAAAAATAATGGTTGTTGCTTTCTTCCCAATCAAAGCCTTTCAGAACATATTTATCCCTGCTGCAGTTCTGCTGTGAAGTGCTGTGGGGGATGTGTATATTCCTTAGCAGCAGCAGAAGCAGCATCTCCTACATATAGACGGTTTGAGATATTTAAAACATGAAAACAGAGATTATGTAAAATCACAGTTCATGAATCTTAGATTTGTCAAGGATTTTCTAGAAGCTCTGGATTCATCAGTGCAATAGCAGCTACCCCCTGTAATTGCCACTCTTCCTCCCTTCCCCACTCTCCCCTCATTTGATATAATTTATATTAAATAACATTCTGTTTAGAAAATGGTACTGACAAAATCTATAAATATGACTTTTGGGTAAATTAATAGACATATCTTTTACATAGACAATTGAATTTCCTGATTCATTTACATTTTCTTCAATACTATACAATTTATTGATTTTGTGTGTTTTTGTCTTCCTAGTTTGCAGGTATTTTCAACTTAATATATCACTTCTGCATACTGATGTGTTTTAACTCACTGGAACCTAAAGACTTTACCAGTGTGTATAACTATATTCACAGAGTAATGAATTCAGTATTCATGTGCCTTTTATGCTGGCTTTTTGCATGTAATTTCTCCCTAATAATAATTTCCAAGTTTTCTTTGACTCATGATTGCGTTCCACTATTTAGTGGCTCTGGGATAAGAGCTTTTTTATTTTAGGCAGTAATTCCTCTCAGTGAAGGTAGATCAGCAGGCTGACCTAAATGCAAGTGGTGAAGATGACCCTTCCTCTGTATTTATATGCAGTTTAGTGGTCTTGCTTTGGACTGCATTTAGTCTGGTCCCTTGAACAAAACATCCCCATCATGCATATGTTTTAAAGCTGTGCAGAGGACTCAAGTAATGGAGTGCATTTGAGGCATGCTTGGAGTGCATCTTGATGCACCTACAGAGTGTAGGTCTCTGTTTTATTTCGAAAGGAATCCGTTTCTTGCATGCTCTGTGGACAGAATGAGTGTGCAGTTGGTGGAGATTATCAGAAAATTCATTTTCAAACCTTGTTACAGATCATAACCAGACTGGCTGGGTGGACAGAGCCCATAAGTTATGCAAGTATTCCTGGTCATTTCAGTGGGAATGACTCAGATGAGTATGGGTTACTCAGTGTAATAGCTGCATGGCCTGACCTTTTCCCTCTCTTTCTCTCTCTCTGTCTTTTTTTTTTTTTTTAAGAATCATAAACAAGGCATATTCCTATAATTTGTTCTTAATTATACTTCATTGTAATTAAATCAATAATAAACAAGCATGACATCAGTAAAGGTATTAATGAGATAATGGCTTCTCTTCTGACAGGCAAGTGTTTAATTTGCACAGTACAGACAGAAAATGACCTATCAGTATGTATTTGGGCTACACAGTGTGGAAGTTGCACACAAGGCTTTCCCCTTTTCAGCCAGTTCACATTGGCTTGGCACACTGACAGGCAAACGAGGAATCCTGGTTCTGTTGCTTTTGCACTGCAGTCCTGGGGACTCCTGCAAATAGAGGGGCTGTTTGCATTGTTTGCATATGGCCCTGAGTCCATACAGCCACCCTGTGACCCTCAGATGGGTGGTTCCTATGGGACCCCAAAGAGCTGGCCTTTAGGAACTCATTTGGGCCAAGAGAAGCCATGAGCTGAAAGGCTCAGGATCTGGTACAACTTGGATTTCTACAGCAAATTTGGAAAGAGCTGCCAGTTAGAAAACAGACTTCCATTCATTTTTTTCTGATGACCAGAGTGACATAGGGAAAGAAAAGCAGTTTAGCTTTTCCTAAACAATATTCCTTCTTGCAGGACTCTCTGCTTCGTGCTGTTCTTACGGAAAGTAATAGCATAATTACCATTAAATTAAAAGGGATCGAGAGGAGGCTTTCATCCCCTTCAGGAATGCAGAGCAAAGTGAAGCTTCTGATGCAAGCACTTAACCTCCCAATTTCAATTGCCACTTTGGAGTGCTGGAGCAGGTCCTCCCTGTTTAAGGAAGAGAGCAGCTCTCCATTTGTAGATGAACAAAGAGGGATGGCTGCTTTCTTGCCTGTTTGTTTTAATTACTTTTAAGTGCCTATTCTGATCTCTTTCTTCAATTTTACAATATTAAAGTCTATAGTATGAAGCTCAATACTTCCTGAGAGAAAGAGCTTTAATTCTAACTCACAATAATAAGAGTAGTAAGAACAATAGATTTTAATAAAGTCAAGGGTTTGGCTTATCTGTTATTTCCATCTGCCTTGCAGCCAGAGCATCCCTTTTTTGCAAACCACCACGCTGAGAAGTTTGGCTTTGCTGCATTTACCTTTGAGTTCACAAATGATTGACATGTTTTCCTTCAAAGCAGTAGTTTGCCAGTTTAGTGAGTAGGACCATCATAGTTTCAGTTGTAATTTCCCCTTCCATGGGTCTTTAACTTAGCTTCCTTCATTTTCTGTGCATGGATCACTTTAGAGGAGGAGTTAAAGCTGTTCTGATTTTCCAGGTGCAATTGTAACAGTTCTGACTTAGTATCTGTTACCATACGGCTTCAGTGTCCACAGCAGAATCACAAATACTTGCCAAGGAGAATAAACTGTTAAGAAATAAAAGCATCTACATCCTTGTCACTGGCCTTGTGGCCTGTATTGAAAGCAATATTGTATCTTTATTGTAACTAAAGTTAAACTTTTATGGTTTAGTAAAAGGTTATCCCAGTATCTATAATTGTGTGCTGACTGACATACAAAATCTGAGCCAGATTTTCCAGAGATGACATGTTCCTCTCTTTATATTTATTATTTAAAAATAGGACTTCATATTGCTATTCAAAAAGATTTAATCTGGTGCTTTTCCTCTCTGGGCTGGACAGACTACATAGGTTCAAGCCCCAAGCACTGCAGCAATACAGCAGAATATGGGCTGATGCTGCCTGCAGCCTGTACAGTGAAGTTTCTGTTCCTTATACAGTCAAAACTGTTTGTGGCCTCATGTTGCCTTGTTTTAAGGCTCATCCAAAGGGTGCTGTATCTCTAAATACAAGAAGTCAGGATACAGTTTGATTTCCATGTGAAAATTTTGGAAGTAGAAAAGAAATTAATTGTGGAAAAGAAACTGTGTCAGTCAAAAAATATCAGAGAGGAGAACTGTGTGAGATTTTAAAGTACAGCCTCCTTCATTGTATTCTAAATTTTAATTTATCTGCAAAATTACACTAGAGAGAAACAAACCTTGTATTTATAACCAAAGCCAGTGGCAAGCATAGTGCAAAAAAAAAAAAAAAAAAAGAAAAGAAAAAAAAAAGAAAAAAAACCCCAAAACCCCAAAAAACCCCCAAAACAGAAATACAACCAAACAACCAACCAAGCAAAATAAAACCCCACAACACTGACTTGCAAAGTCATAGTTGTGCTGATAAGAGAGATTGAGAAAACTTTGGTTTACCAGGAGATTAAAGACAGTCCTATCTCCTAAAACATAACTCATGCCAATGCTTGCAACTCTTTGAGGAACTTCTTTGTTGTGAGGGAAGACATTGGATTGAAGTCCCCAACAGAGACAGAGTGACTTTTACAGCTGGGAGAACTCCCATGCCCACAGATGGGATTTGGAAATATTCAGTTTCAATAGGATAAGTGTTTCAGGGATTGGGTTGTTTAAAATTATGTGAAGTTCATTTTCCAAATTTGGTTGCAATAAATGCTTTGAAATCAAATATTGTTTATTATTTGTCTTTAGAAACCAACAAAATTTACTACCAACAAAACTTGATAAAGATTAGAAGGAAGTTTAAGAGATGAGCAATGACATTATAATTGCAGGCTACTTTATACATGAAAGCCATTGCTTAGTTCTTAAATGTAAACAGCAGATTATAAACCAGATCCCATTAATTTGTTGATGACAGTTGTTTTTCTTTATTGTGGATTTGTGTTTCAAAATTTTAATTTAAAACCTAATTACTAATCTAATATTAGCATTCTGAAGATGACATGAAAAAGTTAATTGAACTTAAATCTAGTTGAGGTGAATTCAACACCTCAGTCTGCAGACAATCCTTAAGAAATAACTCTGGTCCTGTTCATTCCATAGGGCTGTGTTAGCTTTGACTGGTAAAGACTCTACTTTTGGTATGAGTACCTTAGCCAAAATACCTCAATAATAAGCTGATAATGCACAAGTGTACTCCTTTTCTTAGGTTCAAAAGCCACTGCTACTCTCTAATCAGTTTCTGAAACCTTGACATTTTCTTCTGCATCTCCTATCTTCACTGGGTAAACTTTCACTTTACCTCTTGAAAGTAGCTATAAATGTGAAGCATAGTGATAAGTGTGTACACAGAAAAGAAAAGCAGGTCTCATTCCCAATCCAATCAAGCATACAGTGCTATGTTTTTCTTTTTAAAAATATACATCATTTATCAAAACTTCACCAGTGTGTTGGCTGTAAACTGGCCAGAGTATTTGGCTGTGTCCTGAGGAGGAGTAGATAGAGCCTGGATCCTAAATTGTTTTGAAATAAGTCCTGCTGGGTTTGGTCTGCAGAGCTCATTTGCTTCATTGAAGTCAGATGTTTGTGCTTAATTAATGTATTTGGAACTTGTGAGGATGTTATTGCTGCAAGGGTAACCTCAATGACTGTGCTTACACTACTCCTTTTCAGACAGTGTATGGTGTGAGCACTATCCAGCTCACTGGGGAGTAACCCTGAGTTTATGCATCCACACAAATATCCTGATCCTGCCCCTGTCCCAGAGAGACTGTGGGACTGGATGCTCCTGCAGCAGAAATCTGAACATATTGAAGATGTACAGTTTCTTAGTGGGCTTGTGAGAAAACTCCTCTGTCCTTTCAGAGCATCCTGGGAGAACGGTGTAGGGTCCTGAGTAGGCTGTGCTGGTGGAGCAAAGCCTCACTGGTGAGCCCAGAGCTGTAATTTTGGAATTAACAGGCCTTGTGTGTACCCAAAATTTATGCTGGCTCAACTAATTGAAATTAAATCATGGTTGTTTAAATACTGGAGTATTTATACATGGATGGGATTTTGGTAAGAATAATACTGTAGTTCTAACATAACTGACAAGGCTAAAGAACCTATCAACCCATCTTCCTTTGGTCAGGACTGTGCTCAGGGACAAGATCTGCCCTGCATTTGTTATCAAAGCTCCAATGAAGCAAGAATAATGTGTCAGTCTGGTTATGCCATGGGAAGGGGGAATGCTTGAGAGGAGAGTATGGGCAGATGTGTTCTTGCAGGGACTGGACAGGGATGGTTCAGCCAGGGGCAGGGGGGGCTTTGTCAAGGGTACTGACATCATAGCAGTGCCCTCTCCACCTGAGACAAGTGTGAAATATTCTCTGGCCACCTTTGGAATTTCAAGTGTGAAATAATCTCCAGCCATCCCTGGTATTTCAAGAGTGATTTACAGATCTGAAGTGGGGTCACAGTGCAGCCAGCCCCAGTACAAGTTCTCCTGGAATCTTCTTTAAGCAAAATTTTCCACAGAAAATCTGGATTTTATAATATCAAATACAATTTTATGGAAACAAATTAAAAAATAATTAGTTAATTTCAAATATTCTCTTCCTGCCTCTTTTTCTTGATTTCTGCTCCCCCAACTTTGTTCAGTTTGAAGAATCATTTTTTTTCTCTCATTCAGTAGTTTAATACTTTGTACCCCTCTGCCTGGAAGACCTTTACAACAGTTCTAGCTTTGGAGCTTCAGTCACGCAGGCATTAAACAAATGGCAATGGTGGAGCTTATCCTGTTCAGCTGTAAATCTTTAATCTGACTTTAGAGAGCAAGTGCTACACATGGTACAACGTGGAACTGGGACAGTTCATGATGCCCAGAAAGGAGTGAGCAGGTTATTCCCATGGGCACATGGGAATACATGGGAAAACATTGTTTGGTTCCTGTGGTCCTGTTATAGAGATGTGTGTGCACACAACAAAACCCCACCTTCTCCTGCACACAATCCACGTGTCATTAAGCCAGTGCACAGTGTTAGGCTCAGATGGGACAGCATTTCCATATGGAACATTTTAGTATTTCATGTCAGGGACTTTTTTTTTCCTAAAAAATTCATTTTTAGGAGGTGTTGGTTGTTAAAAAGGCACACCACACAGAGATGTTGAGATGCTTGGTTAAGTAGGTTTACTGTAGTCTAAGGTAAAGCAAGGGATCGGTTCAAATGGTGGTAAAGTATTGTGTAGTTTTAATTTTAACTTCAGATGGTAAAATGAAGGTTACCAGTTTCAGGAGACATGAGCATCTGGTTTGTTTTTAATTATCAAAGCAGTTGAAAGAAATATGACAAGTATTCATTAATTTAGTTCAGCATAATTACTCAGTGTTGGGTTAAAACTTCTGTTCCTGTGGCTTCTGGAGCTGCGTGTTGCAATCTGCATAATTTCATTAATGTGGTATCCTAGCAAGCATGTTTCCTATTTTGCTCCCATGGGTGAGATTTAGAGGTATGATGGAGCACTGTTTTGACTTCTCACAGGATGAGCTGGATGAACTTCGGGCTGAGATGGAAGAAATGCGTGACAGCTACTTAGAGGAAGATGTTTACCAGCTGCAGGAGCTCCGGCGAGAGCTGGACCGGGCAAACAAGAATTGCCGCATTCTGCAATATCGTCTCAGGAAAGCAGAACAGAAAAGCTTGAAAGTTGCACAAACAGGCCATGTGGATGGAGAGCTCATTAGGAGCCTGGAACAAGATTTAAAGGTGGGTTGAGAGATTCATATTCACAGCAAAAGAGAGCAGACTGTGATGTGGCTGTCTGCAATGGAAGCGAGGGTTTCACATGAAACAAGCAGTAGTTCTCCAAACGTCACAACCAATTTCCTTCTGCTGTGGTGGAGAGCAAGTATTCAGCTCATTGCCATAAAAAGATGTGTCAGTGAGTAAAAAAAACATGTGTTCAGATTCAAAATGAAAGAAATACAGTCAGGTTACATTTCTGCATTTGAAAGATTTAAAGGGTCTTGATTTACTGGTTTTACTGAAAACCTTAGCTTTGCAATACTGTGTAAACAAAACCTGATATGCTTTTTCCAGTTCATGCTGTTTCCTTCCTTTTCACTTCTTGCTTATGCAAAGTAACTGGAAAAAATAGTCTAAGTTGCATTTCTTGGTGTCTAGTGAGTTACTTGTAACAGGAACAGAGTGTTATAATATTTTTGCAGGGCAGATAGAGAATCAAAATGCTCATTCCCTACAAACACAAATACCTGTCAAAATTATATTCATACTGAAAAAGTTTTTGTATCTTTCAGAAATGCTTCCATCAAGACCAAGTAAAGCTTTGTGTAGACATGATGTTTATCTAGCTTTACTCATCTTTCTTGATATTGCTATCTTGCAGCTGTCTTTAAAATATCTTCTGTAGAGAGGACTGATTGCAACTAGAATTATTAAGAATATTGTACTTATAAGTGCAAAACATAAAACCTTCTGAAACCAGAATGATTTGTTGTCAGCAGTGGAAATGAGAGTAACATATCAAGTCATCAAACCTTTTAAAATGTCAGATCTCATTTTTTCTTTTATGATGGAAACCAAATTATAACCTTATAACAATAGCAATGATACATTACTCAGTAAAAATCTTGTACCTAGATTTCAATGAAAGAGATATTGAGTGTTTTTATTACGACTTCTTGTAATTCCATAATTCCTTGTGTTGTATGATGTATCACCTTTATAAATGTTTTTGGAGTAAATATCTATTATTTTTAGGCTGGACTCAGAAAACCTAAGCTAGCATATATTTCTGTGCTTTCATATCACTCTTGCCTAGTTGTGATTGCTGCTAGAGCAGCCAGTTTGTGTGGCTGTGACTGCTGCTCACACTGCTTTGATGGATGGCCTGTCAGCTTTACAGCAAAATTCCTTGTCTTTGGCTTTATCTGTGTGATGTGCTGGGACTTTGATGGGCGGCTTTGGTGCCTGCTTGTTTCCTCCTGCAGTTCATGACACTGCCTTAGCATAATGTGGAGAGGGAGCTGGAGATGGGTAATCAAATATATTTTAATTCTGGATTCCTTTATTAGCTATGAATATTCATTTTGGCACTTGGAAGGCTTGGAGTGTTCCATCAACAGTGTCATAATTGAATTAAAAATCTCTTGGCTGTCTAGGGCTGTCATGTGCTTCTTACTGTAGGAGACATACCATAGCTGTTGCTCCTCATGGATGATCTTCATGCATTTGTGCTCTTTTGACCAGGTAGCCAAAGATGTTTCTGTCAGACTGCACCATGAGCTGGAGAGTGTGGAGGAGAAACGAGTTAAAGCAGAAGATGAAAATGAAGTCCTTCGGCAGCAAATCATTGAGGTGGAAGTATCCAAGCAGACGCTGCAAAATGAGCTGGACAAGTTAAAAGAGGTAAGCAATTGTCAGAAAAACCATGCAGAGCATTGGGTTAGAATGGAAATTTGGCAGAGATGTCTTAGACTAATTCTTACATGAAGTGCTTGCTGATATTGCTTGTACAATTGCCCTAAAGGTCTCCTTTGTTATATGTCCCAGATACATCATTGGTAATTTAGAATCAGCAGAGATGTAGATGAGTGATGCTCCACTTCTTGTCTGGGGCTTCTCACAGGGCTTCTGTCCCATTTTAAGCTATCTCCTCAAGAACTCTCTTCCTGCTGGAGCAAAACTCTTTCTGATTTGACTCCAGCTAGCTCTGGCTGTTCTTTACACAGACTGGGACTTCCACCTACTTGAAAGTCAAATGAACTGTGCATGACTTGTCTCTGAGAGCAGGGCTCAGATAGGCAAGCCGCTGTTCTGGCTGGTACTCCTCAGTGATGGTGGTGGTGGAGCCATCAGCATGAGCTGGGCAGCCAGAATGTGGTCTGTAATGTATAAATAACATTGCACTTCAGGCACAGAAATGCTGTCTCTTGAGAAAAGGGATCATTTCAACTGCTGCTGACACACAATCACACTGGGTGAAGTGATGATCCTTGGAAGCAAGTGAGCTGAGGAGCAGGGGACTGTAAAGGGAAGCCAAATACTAAGCACAGCTCCTTGCTGGAGCCTACATCACAATCTGTAGTGGTATTTCTGTTCCCTTAACACTGCAGCAGATTGGCAGTTCACAGCCCCTGCTCTGTTTTAAACCAGATTGAGATAGAGCCTTTAAAAGTAATGAGGTAAGACATTTATCCGCTGAGCCCTGGTCAGATTTAGAGAGCTGGTGCAATTATGTGTTATTTTAATCTTTCCAACATTACTTGTGAGTCAACTGGCACAAAGCCTGGCTCAGTTTTATAAGGACAGTCCCTATTTAATTTCTCTGTGCGTTGGAGTTATGAGTAGTCCAGTGCAGGAGTTTTGGAGTGTTTGTACCTAACAGAGCAGATCATCAGCTGGTACACATATCAGTGTTGCTTAGATTACTTGTGAACCTGGCCCAAAAGATAAAGTCTGCATTATGTTTTAGCTATTTTTCTCCTCCCTCAATGTTATTTGTGAATGCTGTGCTAAGTGGACATGATACCATGTTACAGGGTCTGCAGTCTCTGCTCTGTAAAAAAATGCCATCTCATCAAAAGTACCTAATTTATTGCTTGTTGTTGATTAACATGCTGGTCCACTGGGAACTGCTTGATGGCCTTGGGGTTCAAGCAGAAACTAAATTGTGGGTGAGAATTGAGGGAAAAAATGGTCCAGCAGTGCTGAAGGCTCTAACCAGGCTGAATTTACCTTGCTGCTTAGATTGCAGCAGCCTAGGTGTGCTGGGAAGCGCTGCGGAGTCAGCTCTCTGCTGGATTGCAAGATGAGGTGAATGCACCCTTACTTTGTATGCATTCCTTGCCAGTAAGAGGCAAAAGCTGGAGGGGAGGTAGGGAAAGGGAGAGATAGCAGGTAGAATGATGGGATGTATTCATGCTGATGGGGAGATAAAGCAGGGCATAAGAGGGATCATGAGATGTAGTTGTAGTAGTAGTAGTAGAGATAGTCTGGTTTCACATGCCATGAGTTGTGGTTTCTCTGGAAGTCACAATTTCACAAGGTCACTGGAGGTGAGAAGATGAGGTTGGAGTCCTTTGCAGGTCACACAAGGACAGATGAGCCAAAAGCTGGAGAAACACAGCTATGCATGTGTCACATAAGTGTGTTTGCAGTGTTGTTGACATTGCTAAAAAAAAAAAAAATATTCACTCAAGATGTGTTCAAATAACTACCACAAGCGGTGCCTCCTTAGGAACATTTAATGTGTGCAAGGAATGTATTTTAGGCGTGCCAGTGGAAAGCTAGCTTTATATATCAGGACAAAAGTGACCCCAAAGCCATGTAGCTTCTCCCCAATCCACCCTGACTCTGCATCTTGTCTATCTAAGGGCTGACAACAGTTACAGGGAGCGTTTTCCTCTCTGGTCCTGGAGCATTGCCTGAGACCCAGTTAGACAGTATTCATTCTCTGATGTAGCTTCCTGCAACCATATGCTCATTTTCTGCAATGTCTTTGACTATTCTCTATCATTGTATCAACAGAAAGGCTTTCTCCCATCTATGTTCATATTTATTGCTTAATTCAGTGCTCACTTCTGCTTTGGCGTGCCGTGCAATTCCCTTGGCTCCCATTTCTCACTGCAGTAGATGGCATATATGTTGATTATCTTTAATGTATTTTGCATGCTGAAATACCTTTAGGAATTGTACATGTCTCTGAAAGCGCTCTTTCTTTAAAGCCACCTTTGGTGTTTATCATAATCTTTAGAAGAATTTCTAACATTTATCATGTTTAGTGCTCTTTTTTTGGGTTTTTTTCACCAATACCTGTTTTGATTACCTGTGATATTTTCAACAGGACTTCTTGGGTATATAGGCTTGTTCTATCTAAATAAAATTTTTATTTCCTTTAAGAAAGAAGCCTTACCGTTTTAACTGGAAAATGGAAAATTTTTTTGCCTCCTACTGACCATGTAATTTCAAGTTGTTTTATTAAATGCATACAAGAGAGACTTTCCTCTCTTGTCACTAAATAATATTTCTCAATGCATCTTACTGTGAAAATAATCCTCTCCTCTCCTCTCCTCTCCTCTCCTCTCCTCTCCTCTCCTCTCCTCTCCTCTCCTCTCCTCTCCTCTCCTCTCCTCTCCTCTCCTCTCCTCTCCTCTCCTCTCCTCTCCTCTCCTCTCCTCTCCTCTCCTCTCCTCTCCTCTCCTCTCCTCTCCTCTCCTCTCCTCTCTCCCTGTGAATTGCTGCTTATGCACTTCCCTCCCAGTCTCAGGTGCTTCTGGATTCCCATTCCATGACACACTTTCAGAAGCTTTTTCATAATCTATCAAAACAGCATCTAGGCCCTTGTTCTGTTCTAGTATTTGCCAAATGCTCGCCATCAAAAAAAATATTCTGATTTTCACTTATTGTTTCATTAAGGAGCTGTCAGATAACTGGTGAGTCACTTGCAGGTTTTTAGGATGCCACCTCCTTCTTTCCCTTTTTCTTTTTTTCATAAATGTGCTCCATCCAGCCAGCCTTTTGCTGCATTTCCTGTGTTATGAGCTAAGATATGAGTTGATAAGGATATTTAATGGATGCTTGTGAATTTTGTCCAATTCTGATGTCTTCCAGTTAGACATCATTCTTCTCTGAATGTCTTCATCAGTATCCTGGCATTCACTTTGCTTACTCATGCCACTTCCTTTTTTGCTTTCAGTTCTCTTAGCCAAAAGATAATATAGTTCTTTCCTTTCCCATAGCACTTTCAAAATTTTTCAGATTTTACTCATTTATCACTGTTCATCATCTGCTACTTTTCCCTGAAATACTGTCACTGATTCTTTTGAAGATACTTCTTTCACTGGCTAATAATGTTTTCTCACTGAATGCTTTTTAACTTCACTGACTGCAGCAAGGTTTTTTGTGTGTCAGTCTTCTCTATCTGCTGAAGCACTGTGGTTCATTGATTTTTTCCATGATTACACTCACCTACTTTTTCAGTTTTCATTTTTCAAATCTTCCCTTTCTGTCCTTTTTACTATGAACATTTCCACTGGTTTTGCACCACCCTCTGATACCTTTTTCTGTGGCATTCTCCATGAGAGCTGCAGAGTTTTCCTACTGCTGTGAACACTTCTTTGTAGCATATCCTGGGATGTTTGTGAGAACTGCCCCTTCTAGGAATTTGCTAGGATTTTCTGTGACTTAACAAAGCTGCTTCCTCCTTACAGCTCTGGAAGCAAAGGCAGTGTGCCCTCACATATTTGATAAGAACACATATCCCTGCCAAGGCTTGCTTGCTTTTTCCTCATGTTGTCTGGGTTATTAACATTGCCATTTGAGTCAGCAGGCTGCCAGGACAGAAAAAAAATGACTCCATCACTAACAAATTACCTCAGCAACATCCCTGCAGCTGTCATTTCTCTCTTCCTAATATCCTAATGCACCTCATGAGAAATATCGATGTGTATTAAGAATTTTTCTCAATCAATCAACCAGAAGGCATTCAGAACACTCTTTTTCCAAAGTTTCCTTTCCTTTGCAGCAGTGCAAAGCCCTTACCAATTCTCTTCTGAGCATCTACAAATCAGAACTTTTCTCAAAGGCTTGACAATAGCAAGCAGATTTTCTTTGAGAACTCAACATCTCTACTCGACATCTAATTCACCCCAAACTTCATTTCTTTGGAGCCACCAGGGCATCTTTAGGGAACTTCTTCCTTATACTTTCTCAGGAAAGATACTTCACAAAAGGATGATCTATGTCTAGTCTAAGTGTAAACAACTAGGAAATCATGCTTGGCAAGTGTTGGGTGCCTTTATGTTCAGTGATCATTAATTCCCCCGCCAGCAGTAGAGTAATCCTGTCTCTGAAAGCTCCCTACCTGGGGAAGAACAAACCATTTCTGCTACTTATTGAAGAAAAGCACTGAGATGGCAGAGGACCAGCTCCTGTTCCCCTGAGGAGAACAAGTTGGTTGCTTGTTTGCAGCTGCTAAATGTGTATTTTCCCATGTCCTTTGTCTGGGTTTGGCGTGGTGAGCCAGGGTGGAGAACAAGGCAGGGCTGTGGCAGCACTGATACTGCTGGGGATGGGCAGCCCTGTCAGAGCAGACAATGGGAGGGGAGGAATAAGGTCAGGGGCAGCAGCTGCTGGAAGATTTAGTGTGAGTACTGTGAAATGGGTTAGCAAGAAGTGAATGAGAATTGTGTAACTGGGAAGAACGGGGTGTACTGGAGAGAAATTTACTGGTTGTGCATTGGCCGTACTGAGCAGGTGACAGTCTTTCTTATGGCCACTGAAAGCAGAAGGACCAGAGGGGCAGCAACCAGAGGTGTTCCTTTCTGTCTGCAAGGACCTCTGCTGTAGCAGCAGTCTCCCATGTGACACTGAAGTTTTCTTGGCCAGTTCCTAACTTCAGTTGAAGTGCTTCAAGCCCTCCAGGTTGTTGGGACTGTCAGAGAGCCAAGTGCTGTTCCCTGGGCATCTCCACTCAGGAAACCACTTCCAGCTGACAGAGGGCCATGGCTGCGGCTTGCATTCACTGGTGTTTTTACAAATAAGGGTAGAGGCAAAAGGCAAGAAATCCTATTTCCATTCATTTCTGCTGAAGAGGAAGAAGTACAAGTCCTCTGGCCCATAGTAATGCCTCCAATATGTCTCTTCAGGACAGAGACTGGGATGAGAACCAGCACCTACTGTAAATGGGCTTTCCCAGGTTGCCTGTGGGCTTTTTAGGACAGTGACTTCTATAAATGATCTTTCATCCAAGAGCTTTTCTTGCTTTGGGTGGTGTAATGCCTAAGCTTATTCTCTGCTCCTCCCCTGCAGCACCTTATTTTTGAGGTACTGTTCAAGAACTTTTAACAGTCAAAGAAAATTTTCTGTTAAAATATTTGTATAACAGAGTGAAAACCTACATTCAGAACCTTATAAAAATGATAGAAATATACAAGATAAGTTGAAAAGTCTTTCAGACATATTATTTTGAGACAAGTTTTTTTCCAAAGTGCAAGTGCAGTACTGTTTAACATCAATAGAGATGGGGTGCATTTTGCTCATAGAAGAATTCAGCTCTATAAGCATAACATAGCAAAATGAAATCTGGAGCCTGCTGTGTGTGAAATCTGGACCTGGGTGTGACAGTGATTTTCATTGCCATGAACAATGGCAATGTTCATGTAAGTAGGGCAAAACACATGCTGCATGTGTGTAAAGTGTGATTATCCCAAGCTGAAATCACATTTCCCTCTTTTTGCTCTGATGTAAATACAGATCTGGTGCAAAGTGGTACACAAGTGCTAAAGAAATTATTTTTGGTGAAAACACACTTGTTTGCATAAAACATTACCCTATGTTTTCATTAGCTAGGAATTTATACATATTTATTAAAGTGGCACGTAATGTTTTTCAGACATTTTTCAAAGTAAATTTACTCACAGAAGTAGGGATATACTGTGATAATTCCTTGATTTTTGTAATACATTTCCTTTTTTAGCTACCAGTGAGTTTACCTGAAAGGAAATTTATGAGAAACAGGACAGGATTCAAGTAACACTAAAAGAACTAAGCAAAACAATATGTTGACTCAATAACCCTGTCTAGAATTTAGTGCTTGTGACAGTTTTAAGTAATGAAGTCCGATGCAATAATCATAACTAAACCCATTAACTGAATGAAAGTTTTACTGCAGCACCATTTTGTCTCCAATATCTTTTTTTTCACTGTGATAAATAATAAATTGGTACCTACCCACAGTGAATGATTTATACTTGTTATGGCATTTCAGGAACTGTATAGAGAGTGAAATGGTCTCCTCCTTCTTAGTAGGAGGCCATGCATGGGAATGGATCTCTCTGGACTCAAAAAACTCAGTAGTTAGGAAGCAAACTCAGTAGCATTTTTTTTTTAAGTTATTGTATTATACATCTTCTAATGCTCTGTCCACATTTCTTTTTAGAAATTTAAAAATATCTTTTAACCAAAGGACCCCTCACATTTTCCAAATATTTTTCTTATGTTATAAATGCCCTCTCTGAGCAGTATCTGCATCTTAAATTAAGAATTATTATTTAACAAATAAGTTGCCACCAAGCTCTGATTAGTCTTTATTTTCTAGGTATTTGCTATTTGTCCAGGCTGGCCAGCAATCATCTGACACTACTTCCAAATCCTATTATAATTTTTGAAGTGAGTGATTTTGAGATAAAGTAACAGTGATTCTGCTGCTCAGATCCAGAGATTTGTCTCATGCAAAACCCCCACTCTTCTGTTACTCAGCCTGAGTTCCTCATTCCAGGCATGGGCTTCTGCTGACTCACCCCCTTCATTACTCCCAAATACTTTGAAGAACCACAACTGGCCTTTGCATATGGAGAAATTATGTTTAGGTGATGGCATTTACAGCAGGAAAAATGACCTACCATAGCTGCATAACTGTCTAGATATCAGTTAGTTATAAGGAAACCTTCTTTGTATGATGAATTAAATTTCTCTGTGCTCCATTGATAATTAATTTTTCTTACTACGTAGCAGAAGTTTTTTGGTAACTTTTTCAATAGCAGAGACTGGCATGGAGAAGTTCAAATAGTGTATCAGTCTCCCCATCCTCCACCCAGTTACCAAAAATAATCCTGCTGTCTGTCACATGGGCTTCAGCAGTGACAGTGCAAACAAACTGTAGTCTCTGTGACATTTTCATTTGAAAAATACCTTCTTTTCTTTTCATTCTTTCCCTTAATATATCCTAACATAATTAAAGGTTTTCTTCAGCAAACCCCTGCAAAATATTGGTAGCAAATCCTTCAAGTGCTGTTCTGGGGGGGAAAAATAAGTGCATGCTCTCCATATTCTAAATTGTGTTTCAACTGGGGCAAAAGTCCTAGGTGAAGACAGTACCCTTTGTTTTCCTTGCCAAGGTGTGGGCAAGACTTTGTTTCAGGAGAAGTAAAGTGTCACAGCATGCTGCTGTTTCTGTGAACAGAAGCTGTGATTTAAAGCTAAAGTATCCACAGCTAAATTCATGCTGAAGTTGATTAGGATATCCCTTGCCATTCCGCTCTCCGGTGAAACTAATTCAGATCAGCAACCATCTGACAGCTGTTCCTGTGGGAGGTGTCATGCAGTGTTTGGGGTGGAGGTGGATACCAGGGCATTGTAGTTCCAGAGATATCTCATGCCCTGCCCTCCCTGCTTTCCTCCCAGGGCTCAGAGGAGCCAGCACAGATCCTGAGTGAATGTAGCCTTGTGCATATCAGGGAGCTCCAGCTGAAGGAGAAACGGTGTGCAAACCTGTAAGGAAGCTCCCTGCATTTGGTGCTCAGTGCAGAGCTGGCATCAGTGGGCAGCTCAGTGCCACCACTCCTGGGAGGCCCAGCTTCCCTGCCCTTTGGCTGGCTCCCGGTGAGCTGCCGCCAACTGTTTTCATCTCACATCACCGGTAATTTCATCCCAGCATCTGGAGCTCTGCGTAGCAGGATGGAAAAGAGGGAGAGGCAGTCTGTCAGGGTGAGAAGAGGAGCTTTGTGAGATGCATAGATTCTAAACAAATTTTGCAGATTGCCTGTGGTTTTTGTTGTGATGATGCTGCACTTAGGAATATGTGTCACACCGGGGCTTGTCATCCATGGGGACGCTATTTTCCGGAAATGCTTAGCAAGGTGAAAAAAGTCCGGGCTATTGATTTTTGTCCTTCTTTGAAAGGGTTGCTTGATTGTTTTTCTTCTAAAATTAATTATTTAGACTTGCTTCTCCAGCTCTATTTTTAAAAGGAGAACGTAACTTATGGCAGAGATAACTTATGAATTATTAACACTGCACTACTCAAGCTGTCAGAGGATGAATGAGGGGCAGAGATCTGACAATCTTGGCAAGCTTTCCACTGCCACACGCCGTGGCACTGGACTTTCCTCCTTCTCCATGCCTGGCACTGTGCAGGTAAACCTGGCTCCACTGCCCAAAGCCTTGCTGGCTGACAAGCAGCCCAGCTCGGCAGAGTGCCGCACATTGCCTGGATCTGTCAAGAAGTTCTCCATTCCTCTGAAAGGGAAAAATGGAGTCAGCTGGTGCAAGTAGGTCAGGAAAAGGTTTTAAGTGGTAAAGAGGTGGAATTACGCAATTGCAACTCTTCAAGCAATTTGTAATCAGCACATTTTGGTGCTCTTGGTAAATAACCTGTTTCTTCGGGCCCCAGATGAGGATATTTTCACCTATATTGCTCTTTTTGCAAACCCAATCCATGCCAAAGCCGTGGTGTGTGCAGTATTTCAGCCTCTTTCTCATCCCTACAGGAGTGATCCCCACACGCCCATTGGTTTTGCCAGCAGTTATATCAGCTGGGAGCTCACTGCAAGGTTAAGATGTTTTTTCACCCTGTTCCTTCACTCAGCCCGCTGAAAAATGCCTGGTGAGGAGACAGTATTTGTTCTGTGGGAGGAGGCATGGCAAAGCCTTCACTTGATTTGGGTTTGAGTTTGATGTGCCTTGGTATGAGAAAGCCTGAATTTTCTTTAAATGCCCATCATGGTGGTTCATTCATTCTAGAAAATGACACAGTCTGCCCTTTGTGGGTACACTACTTGTGATTTCTCTGTTTCCTTTTCTCTTTATATTTTGTCGCAAGATGGAAGCATTAGCCAGAATAAATACAAAGATTACAAGATATTCCTACCCAAATTTTAGGTCTTGCTCCCTCAATAGTAGCCAGAGCTGGGGAGGGTAAGCTGTGCTGATATTTAGGGACATCAGCATAATGCCTACGTGGGCAGAAGAAGCACAACGATCCATCTGAGACTGACAGATGGACGTATTGGTCTATTTAAGGCTCTTTCTCAGGGATCACTCCAAAATAGTTACAGCCCAATCTCTTCAGCGTGCTCTTGCCTCAGTGAGCTGTGCCAAGAGAAAGTGGGTCTTGTGCAGAGATTGGTGAAGGCAGCTCACCTCATCGTCACTTCGTGCGGAGCTCAGGATAAATTCCCATCCTGAGTTCAGTGGTGTCAAAACAAAAGACTTTGAAGGGATGGAGGAGGGAATAAAGTTATTAAATTATATGATAAAACAGTTCTAAAGCAGATGCAAATCTGCAAAGCTTTAAACTGTTTTCCTTGTTAATGTTTTTAATATATTTTTCTATAAAAAATAATTAGCGATTTGTTTTTTTCATCTCTTCTTTCAGTTTTCAAGAGTCTGGTCCTTCACAGAAAAGAGGGATCTTTAAATGTCATCTAGTCCTACCCACCTTCAATGAACAGAGACATCTTCAACTAGATCAGGTTGTTCAGAGCCCCAGTCTGACCTTGAATATTTCTAGGAGTGGGCATCTACCACCTCTGTGGGTGGCCTGGTTTAGGGCAAATTTGGGAGGAAACCTCTGAATGGGGTCCCTCTAGAAAGCAAATTCCAGCAGCCCCTCCCCCACACCACTTTGGGAAACATTTCATTGGAGAAAATGCATAGGTCATCATTCTTGCCATGTTATAATCTGGGCTAACCCTTCCCTTGCCCACTTATGGAGTCAGTGGAAGACCATCAGGTTGCTCAGGCAGGACTTGCTCTTGGTGAAGCCATGCTGGATGTCTCAAATCACTTCCCTGTCCTCCGTGTGCCTTAGCTTCTGGGAGGATCTGTTCCATGGTCTTCCCAGGCACACAGGTGAGGCTGACAGCTTGGTCATTCCCAAAGTCCTCCTTTCTTTAGGAATCCTTCTGCTTTTCCATTGCATACTTATGTATCTTTTGTGATTAATTTACTTGTTTGTTGATTATTCCCAAACAAGAAGTTGTAGCGCATACTGCCACAGGTATCATAAACTATGGGCAATTATAGGGGAGGGTTTCCATAACAGTTTGAGGGGGAACTGAAATGTAGGTCCTACATTACTTATAAGGATGTGAAAGGGTGAGAATCACTTGTTGGAAGGAGCTTCCTTGACCATTGTATTAAAACCACTAATTGTTGTACCTTGACCATCATGAATCAAAATTATAGAATGATAGCTACTATGTTCTCCACTGTTGTGGTGAGCTGTCAGGGTATGTGACTACAGTTTCTGGATTACCTTCCCAAGAGAAAGGAAAAATAAATTAGGGTTGGTTTCCTTAAAAAAAGAATAAAAATCCCTTTTGGTGTCCTCCATCTCCTCTGATGGCAAACAGATCAGATTTCCTCTCTCCCCTTCTACAGGTTCCTCCTTGGTGGGATTCTCTCACCTTCTTCTCCTTCCTTTTCTTCTTCACCTTAGGTTCTTCCTCAGCATTTTTCAGATATGGATGCTAAGTTGAACACGAAATTCTCCAGTATATGCAAACCAGCCCTTGAGGTTTGGGGCAGCTGAGATGTGCAGGACTTCAGACACACCTTGGGACAGCAGTCTCTGGTGCTGAGGGCTGAGCTACACTATTTGGAAAGTTACTTTACAGCTGCTGCCAAAAGCTGCTCCCCTAGGTCAGGACTTCAGGCAAGGAAAAATTCTTTAAACAGGAAGCTTTTTCTGCTATTTGGGGCTCCACCTGCTCTCAATCTCCCCGAAAATACTGTGAGAACATTCCCGTGGTGGGATAACTTGTCACTACCATTCTGGGCCTGACTGTAGTAAGTGCAAAAAACCAAACAAAATGGAAAACAATATGTCAGTGAATATTAAAGTCAGGGTGGTTTTTATCCTACAGTGTTGATTTCACTCTGGGGTGAAGTTTTGCATCTGTTTAGTTTTGTTTGAATGAATAGTCCACCAGTTCACACAGCCATAGAGGAGACTGTAATTTAAATAACACAAATTCAGAGATGTCTCTTGCTTCTCTTGGACACAACTCTTACAAAAATAACCATATGTAAGAAATTGTGTATTCTTTTGGGGGGAGAATGTAAAAAATAGAAAGAGTTCTTGTGGTTCTGCACAGGAAGATGAGCCATTGGCCCTCCTGCAGCTGCCTTTCATTGAACATGGTTTTGTGCTCTCAGCCTGTTGGAAAAACCAGAAACATTGCATGAATTGCTGTCCTTCTGAGTTGGTATGAATAAACACCGTGGACAACTTCAGCATTGTTGTGCTACAAGATGGTCAGGAGAAAATTTGACAGTAATTTTCTTAGTCAAAGGGAAGGAAGAGGGAGCCTTTGGGGGTTGAGCAATTTGGATGTGGACATTTCACACATGCTTTGTGTCTTCAGGGATGCTTTCCTTAAAAGTAAGAGGAAGAGGAAGGCTTTGGACACAATATGCCACAGGTATCCACAATGTAATGCTCCACAAGAAGTACCACACCTCTTCAAAGAGTCTGGTACTGAAAGAAAGATCTTTGTCATGCTACTACATCATTTTTCACTGTGAATACAAATCAAGAGAGAGGGAAAAAACAAAGCCTTTATGAAGGCTTCAGTTTCCTCAGCCAACCAGCATGTAATTCTCAGTGTATAAAGAGTGACAGTGCTTTCCAGGATTCGCTAAAACCAGTTACTAATAAAGGCATTTTCACAACTAAACCTGACAGTCTGTTAACTGGTTTTAAATGGGGGTGTTGATTGGATCCTGGCACCCTTACTCTAGGTCATCAGCAGACACAATTGAAGGAGACAAGAGCACTAATTAAATGCATCGGTTCTTCTATGTTATAATCTGGGCTTTAAAATCTAAGCCATCTTTTCTTCCCTTTCCTGGTCTGCAACTGATTTAGTTTCTCACTTGGACCCTCTAGCTCTTGCTCTGAGCTCCTGGAGATGGGTTTTTCTTGGCAGCTCAGAGAGGAGAAGGGGAAGAATATGAGATTTCCTCTTGGGCATTCAGGAGAGGAAATAGCTTGGATAAATCGCCCACCACCAAAGGCTCATTTTACCTCTGCTTCATATGAAGACCTGCTGGGTGAGGAGGATGTGGCAGTAACCACTTGGAACCTTGTGATGGGAAATGAGGAATAGAAAGCCTTGGGATAATGTTGATTTAGCTTTAATTTTCTATTCAGGGGCTTCTTGTATTGCAAGAATCTACTGCTCATACCTGATTATCCATAATCAAGACATTTCAAACAAAGCCATTAACAGAAATATTTCTAGTCTACCTCTGAAATTCATAATAAAGGTTTAAAACCTTAAACCAGATTGGCAGGTTGACATTTCCAAGAATTGTTTTTGCCATGTAAAACTGCTAGCATAAAAGAGACTCGGCATCATTAAGGATTTATTGAGCTTCTATTTTCTCCATTAAAGTAGTGACTATTATTTTCAAATGAAAGATGTACCACAATGAAATCATTAGTGACTGTGCATTTAGGGATTTTTTTGACAGCACTCCTAACTATTATAGCCAGGTAGTCAGTCTCTCCCAGTATGATACTGCATAGATAGTAGTGACAATTTATCTTTTCCTCTGTGATAGGAGATGGAGAGTTTGACCAGAACTGAGCAGATATCAAAATAAATGTCATAATGATCATAGCTACCTGTGTTTCTTTTTTTTTTGTTTTTAACCTCATGGGGTAATAACTTTGGCTTTTTACTTTGTTTTCATTCTTTATTTAGAATTTTTTTTTTTTTAATCATGGCTGAGCGTGTGTTACAAACACAGCCTTGGGGAATGAGATGATGAAACAAAAAGTAAAATATCCCATTACTGCCCAGGTAGGGAAAAATATGTCCATGTTAAGCTTTCTAGGAGTTTAGCATTCAGTTCATAGGAATTATAAAAGATAGGAGAAACTGATGACAATACTTACATATTTACAAGGGATTGGAGGTAGGGAAATTGGACCTTGAGAGGAGTCAAAGCTCTGGTTTCTGTGTGTAGTTTTGAAAGAGAAGCTGGCTATGTGGTGAGGCCAAGTCAAGCCTTCACAGGTAACAGTGGCTATCTCCAGAGGCAGACTTCCAGGCAAAGAGATTTTTTTCTGTCTCAAATTGTTGATTATTTTTGCAGACCTAATTAATCCTTTGGACTAATACGTATACATCAAAGTACCCAATATTTTGGGTTGATGTCCTACAGCAAACAAGTGCCTGAGGTTTAATGAAGTGTTTTGGCTGCAGCCAAATAAAATTTGAAGGCTTCAGTGTCTGGCAACTGTGGATACTCTCAAAAGTTAGCTAAAACATCCTTTTATTAGAGTCTTGTAGTGGAGTGCCTACTCCTGCCCACACGGTGTGGGATCCAGCAACCACACCATCCCTTTTCCCCTTATGTGGTAGCATTTTGTCAGCTCCAGACTGTCAGTTCAGCACTGTGGCAACAGGCAATGAACTGAAGTCTGGACTAGGTGAAGTTGAGCAGTTTAAAGTTTAAAAGGTATTTCTGTTTTGCAAATGGTGTTTAAATCAGCCTCTTGCTGTTTGGTCAATCAAACCTTCAAGGTAAATCTGTTTAATCTAACTTTTGATTGCCAGTGCTGAAACCTCAGCATGGAATGAAGTTTGTTTGTAAACAGCAGTAACAAAAATGTTCTGCTGACAGTCTGTATTCCTTGGCATGGGTTGGCTGCTCTCTGCTATGATAAGCAGAGGTAGCCTCTTGCAACTGCACATCTGAGGACACCAGCCAACCTATCATCTTCTGCCTTTGGTAGGGTATAATTCATTCATCTTCCAGGAGAAATAGAAAAGAAAATATCTCCTTTCCTTTCTTTGCCAAGCTACATGTACAAATATTCCTCCTGCAGAGCAGTCACCTGATCTGCTGTGCACCTGGGGCAGCTGCTTGTCTACTTACAGAAACACCAGCTGCAGGTGGCTGTCTCTCTTCTGCTCTTCTTTGGAGTGTTTGCTGGATGAGGGACACTGGAGCTAAAGACTCAAAGTGAAAATTCACCTGTGGCAGTGAAAGTATGTCTTAATTCTCAGAGGATTTAATAGTTATCTGAGATTGTGTGCATGCTCTGTATTTTGTCTCACAATTGTCAGCAGAGTTTTCAAGAAAGAGAAGCAGAAGGAGGAAGGAAATCATAATGCCCCGATTTTTAGACAGTGATGATACAAAGGCTAGAATTGTGGAAAGAGAACAGCTCTTTCAGATATAAAGCATGATAAATTGCTTCAGCATAATGATGCTCATCAGAAGCAAGTGAGTAGCAGAAAAAGAATGTAATTTCAATTATGCCATAAATTCACTTTTGGCTGGCACAAACAGCTATCAGAGGGCAGACAGAATTTTCTTTCTAACCTTAATGAAGTACAAGCACTCTGATTTTAATTTGCAATTGGGGTTTCTTCTTTGCCGCAGCAGAGGTTGGAAAAGACTGTCCCTCTTTTTTATTTTTCATGAAGTCTATTTGCTTGGAAGCATTCCTCTGTTTATATTATTAATTCCCTGGATTTTTACCATGTGAATTTCCTGTGATGATCTCATTATGTTTACAGCATTTCTTGCAGTGTTGTAAACAGTGACTGATGCCTTGTTTTCATGTTTGGGTGTGGCAGGGAGTAGCCACATGCAAACTGTTGGTGAGCCACGTCCAGGGAGCCCTATCTGATGTCAGCCTGAGACTCCTTTCAGGCAAGGCAGATTCGCTGCTAATGCCATCGAGCTTGAGGACTGTTTCCGCCGAGTTACAGGGGGATTTAAACAGTAGTGAGGAAAGGTAAATAAAGAAAAACCATGCTAAAAATTGATTTAAAGTATCACTGGTTACTATTACAGATACAAGAAAGAAAACAGTCTTTGAGAAAAAAATTCATGAATGTGCAGTGCTGTTGTATATACAAGGATTTTGAGTAATCTCAAACAAATTTTTAGCCAGTATAACTGCTTCAAGTACTAGTAGCTCTTTCATAATCACAAAAATGAAAAGAAGGAATTTCAGAGAGTTTACTGACATTCAGTAATGTGTTTGGGGCATCTAAATGTTTTTAGACAGAAACCCTCACTGTAATTTCAGGAAATTATATCATGGAGTTATCTTTTCTGTGGGATTTACTCCAGGTCTACTGGAGAAGGCGAGGCACAGGATAGTTTAAAACATATAGTACCTTTTGTCTGTTTATTCCTGATTTCCTGAGTAGGGATGGCCATTGGGCTTCAAGGCCTAACTTCTGTGCAATGGATTCTTATTCTTTAACTGCTATTACAGTAGTATCTTCAGGGATATGTTTGAAAGCAGCTTTGTACTTTATTTTGGTTTTCTGATTAGAATTGTAATATATGTGTGTGCCTAAAGAGTTAGTGTCTGTGATGGGTATCCTTTCACTGGCTGCCCTCCAAATCACAGCTCTTGACAGCGATCTTTAAACCCCCATCATTTCTCCTTGGTGTTTACTGTAGGAAAAGTGTTTTGGCTGCTGACTTTGCTTCCCCAGTCTAAGACAAAGTGACTTTTCTACTGGCACAGAGAGTTGCTGGAGGCAGAAGCTATTACAGAATAACTTGTTGGGTAGACAGCATAAACAAGTCACCAGTCTGTGAATCTCACTGCTACATGATTATCACTGAAGGGCAAGGATTTAGGAAGACTCAAAGGAGACTAGGCATGCATCTGTATAAAGTGAGCAACCAGACCTGTCATGCAAGTACAAATATTACCACCAGTTTTAGGAATGAAGGCAACACTTGATTTAGAAATTAAGAATGCATTTAATTTGAGATTTACCTGAGGTCCCATTAGCTTGAAGAGATTTCCTGCAGAACCTTCTTCTTTCAGGCACTGTCAATGATCATCCCCAGCTTGCTTCCCAAAGGGAACATGCAGGTATTGCCAGTCTGACATACACAACCTTGCAAAAAGCATACTCATTGAAGTTGAGAAGCTTCACAGCCCCAAATCCCTAACAGAAGGGATTATATTTGAATCAGCCCTAAATTGAAACTCCAGTTTCATATTCTTCCTTCCTCTGAGCTATTAGAAATCCTCATTCAAATGTCAAATGTCCATTTCTCTATGTGTTTTGGCTTTTCATTTTTTTATTCTCAATATAGCTTCCAGACATGGGTGGCTTTTCTTAGTTGATGCCTATCTTCTCCTCAGGAACTTTAATTAAAAATAGTCCATTGTAATAATGAAGTTGCTTGTGCAATTTTTCTCTGACAAAATAAATTACAGTAGGCTATATCATCTTGCTGCTTACTTATGGAATTTTTTTTAATGGAAATTGCCAGATCAACATCTACTCAGTAATTCAACTGAGAGGCCTTTACTTTTAATATTTCTCCCAAAGGCAAGTGCAGGAAAGAAAATATTACAGATTTTCTAAGAAACCTGAGAGTCCAGTTTTTAGATGGTGCATGATTTTAAAAAGTCTTTTTAGCAAGGTTTACAGTGCCATCATGGATGAGTAAACTTAATCCTGCCTGTAATAAAATAGGATTTAGTGGTGCAAAGTTGGAGCACCAGGATTTGTGTGGGTAGGTATCTGAGGGGAACAGCTGCATAACAGATCTGTAGTCACTTGTGGGCTGCAGCGTTGTTGGGGATTTGGGCTCTGGGCTGGTGCAGGGGAAGAGCTGCCACTCCATGCCAGACTCAGGCAGCCTCCTTCTCCAGGGCATGGAGGGAGGGACATGGTGGGGCAGAGCTCAGCACAGCCCATTGGGCATGGCCTTTTGTGCTGGGGTTGGAGAAGGTGAATCCAGCAAGGGTCAAGCTCCATGCAGGAATTTGTGTAGTCCTTTTCTTTGTTCACTGAAACATATTTAAAAATGTCCTCCAAGATTTCACATCCTTTGGACAGGAGTTATATAAAATCTATTGGTCCCTCTTTTACATTTATCAATACATTTTAGAAAAAAATGGAGCAGTAAGTATGATCAGGGCATAGGAGTTGTTCTCACACAGGTGGGAATTGGAAGGAAGGAAGGAATTCTACAGACCAAGTGCTGAATTGGAAGGAAGGAATTTGACAGACCAGGTGCTGTGTGTGCAGGTTGGTGCCACTGCTGAGATGAGGAAAAGAACTAATCCCATGCCACCTCAGCACTGCTGGGAAAGTTCAACCCAGGAGATTTTTTTAAAACTTATTTTATAGCATTCAGGAGATGCAGCTGACCTACTTTCCCACCTCTCAGTGCCTGTACACATGCTCCTGCTCTTGCTGGGAGCCACAGTCCCTCACCCAGGTTCACTGGGATGGTGCCTGTGTGGGACTGCACACCGGCTGGGTTGGGAACAGGGATTTGGGAACCCTGTGGCCCAAAGCCACCCCTGAGCCCAAAATGTGTGGCACCCCTGGGAAGCAGCTATGCACCCATCCCTGCAAAGGCAGCATCCATCATGTCCTTCTTCTAATGCTGCCCTTCCTGAAGGATTGCTCTGTTAGCTAGCAGCACCAGGCTTGGAGCAGCATTGCTGTTTGCACCCAAACAGCCCCAAGCCCAGGCAGGAACCACTTCTCCTAGTACTAGATGGGGACTTGGGAACAATGGCATTCTTGAAATTAGCCTTGTGGCCATCTTTGGAGGTAGGACTGATTTAGAAGCCCTTGCACATGTCATAGGATAGGTGATGCCATGAATGACCTGGAAGTTAAAATCTACCTGAGAAGAAAATATGTCCCTCCATCACACACATCCATTTGAGTCTAGTCAGACAAAGGGGGTTTAATCTCTGATTTGCAAAGATTCATCAGGTTAGTGGAGAGATGCAATTTTGTTGTTCCTCGGGAATTTGCTATGCTTTGGGTGTGTACTTCTGACTCACATTCATTGTGTTCTGTGGGAATTGTACTGCTAGATGCAGAAGGTGATATGGGGAGTTCTTTACCAAAACGTTTAGAAAGGCAGAAAAATGGAAAGTTTGAACTTCCTTGGAGGCTATTCCTTTGAGCCAATATTCAAGGATATGGAATAGCAGGAAATTACTGATACCAACCGCGAGGCTCTTTTGATCCACTGCACAGACTCTGGCTGTGTGCAGAGAAGTTACATGTGGTCTTCTCTGGGTGAATACTGAGCTGTGTATTAGAGGCACACAGAAACTCCAGGGAGAATTGTCTGGAGCTGCTAACAAGCTTGTCTTTCTGGCATGCCCATCTCGTAGACCTTTGCAAACACACAGAGCATTCATCTAAGGATGCAGAGATGTGTATTCTAGCAAATCTGTTATAGTCTGCCGTGGATACTAAACAAGAAATTCTTGAACAACTGGAGGTGGGAGGTCTTCAACATTTTCCATCGTAAATGTTAATGTATGTAGCAGACAGAAGGAGTATTATATAAAAACTGAAGACTTTCACATTTTTCTGGTTCTGACCTATGGCAAGGAGGCTGACATTTGCATTATTTCCATGGTATTTTTGGAGGGAGAGTGAGGGAGAGTTGAAAGCAAAGACTTAGAAGATTTAAACTTGAAGCAATTTTTTTCCTCTGAAAGTCTGATTTAAAGTGAAAACCTGTTTAAAAGTAGAAAGGGGTGAAATCAAGAAGTGTCAAAGGAGAGACATTTTTTGATTATAATTAAAACTTCTAGTTAGAGGCAGGTATGTCCAAACTTTTCTGAAACATTTTTTCAATAAAAGACACCATTATTAAATGCCAAGTTTCGTTACCTTGATTGTGAGGGTGTTATTATAATTTTATGAGGCCCAAAAATACTTCACAGAAAAGGCAGAAGACAAGTTCTCTGCTATAAAGAATGTACAGTTTAAAAATGAGGCTTACATCAACTGTTTTAAAAGATAATGAGTAATTTTCTGAATCATTGGCTGTAGTATATCTGAAATTTTAGCACTGATAAACCCTCTGGTGTTTTCCTGAGACATGCAGTGGAGCATAAATATAATGTAAAAGACTTATGCCAGGAAGACAAACTTGTTTATGGGCATGCACTGAAAGAGATTGTAATAAGGTCTTACTGGGAAGCTCCTGCATAGACTTAGTCTGTGGGCAGGTCTCCTACATATGCATGAGTCAGGAGAAGATATTGCCACCTGTGAAAAGACAAGCAACGTTTGCAGTCTCTTCACTTCCAGTTTTCTCCTCTAACATGGCTGCAGCATTGTTCTCCTTAAGACTCTCTTAATTTAGTGATGATGATGTACCAAGAAGTTTCAAACTAAGAAGTTTCATGCTGGCCTCCTGCATAGTGGTAATGAGATCTAAAAAAGAAAAACCCTGGTTTTTGTCCTCTCTTCAGTTGCTTTTTACATTCTGGTAGAGGTTGTTCCAGACATTTTCCATTTGCACCTGGTACTCTGCATTGAAAGCATAATTTCAAGCCAGAATGAGTTAAATTCCTGTGATTCTCATATTCTGACTGTACTGGTGAATTATATGAAGAGGGATTCAATTAGTCCTTTGAAGCTGTGTATTTTCTTAACCCATTGGAACAATTCTTGATTCACAGTCCCTCTGTAAGCTGACATTCATGGCTTGAAGTAATCTTAGATTTTGTTAGGTTCCTGTCCAGAATGTCAGAAGCTTCAGGATGGGATTTCCAGTTTTGGAAACAGGCATGTGATTCCCATTCATCCTTTTTGTCTGAAGAAATTCTTATTCCTGGAAACTTACATGGTGAGGTCTTTTGCTCAATGTGAGCATGGAATAGGTGAGCCTGACTACAGCCCATTAATGTCAAAAAGAGATGCTGAAGTGAAATTGAACACAGCCAGTAAAGACTGTAATCAATAAGTAAAAGCATCTGTGCTGTTTTATTCAGCCTTATAAATAAAATATGCAGGTGTATGGTATAGAGGACATACAGTCATTATGTACTTTATGACTTTGCCCATGAATGGAGATATATAAGCAATGTCAACTAGAAAAAGAAAATAAGTGTAAGGACTGTCTAGTTGCACCATCTCTCTCCCTAGTTTTATTTCTCTGCCCACCTTTAACCAGATCTGCAAAATACAGCATTTCCTACAGTGACAGACTGCCAACTGGATAAGTTTTACACCAGTCACAAATTTCCTTCCTCCTACATTCCATAGTTAGCCCTTAGGCAGTAACCCTCATATTCTGCATGGAAGTCCAAGAAGAAAATTTCTTTCCCTCAGCTCTTCGTGGGTTTCATTCTAGGGAGAACAGTTAAATAATATCCTTTGTCATGCTCTGATTTCACTGATTCAGTCACTTGGGCTCCTCCACCCCTTGTCATTTCTCTGATCCTCTCCAGGTGTCTATGCTTATTGTGATAAAGCCTTTTGTCAGACAACCTTGTACCTTTATTTTTTGTCCCTTAATTTTTTCATTTTTTGAGCTGTAGCTTTTTTATTACAATAGCATTTATATTCCCAGGTCAGTCACTCTCAGAGCAAATAAAATGAGCAATCTGGTAGTGGATGCCAGTAGGCTGTCTTAAGTCTTCCTCCTTACGTCACAATGCCATCAATTATACTTGGGTTCATCACTTAATGCAAATAAAAATGAACCAAATTATCATGATTTTAATGTTCCCAGAAGGGAAAACTCAGAATAGAGGCAATGAGACATGCTCTGAGTTACTGTGGAGGTTTTAGGCCTTTAGCATCTCCTACTAGATTGTAAAACCAGAAATATGTGTCCTGTTGTTTGATGAACACATGGCCCTGGAGCAGTCACTTTTCTTAGAAGAGCAGGAAAATCTGCTTTACCAGTTCCCTCTTGAAATTCTTCCTCTTGAAAGAAGTGTAGCACCATGCTCTGGTTATTCCAGCATGGCTACTGTATAAGCAGCACATTTGTAGCTTCCAGTATTGCAGCTGTTCACGCCTTCAGCTGCATTTTCAGGACTTGGAAAGACAATAAGGAGGAAGAAATGTCTGTGTAGGAGGTACAATTTTCCAGATCTGTTCAGATTTAATATTGTCTTGGAGTAATGAGGAACAGATGAATGCTAACAACATGATTTTCAAAGTCCCCTTTTAGTGAAGCAGCCTTGCTTGGAGCTGTTTGTCCACAGTGCCTTTAAAGACCAGTGGACATACTCAAGGTGATTTAGATAAACCACCAGATAAGCAGGAATCACTCAATGTTTACCATCAGAAGAGAAGTTTGTTCCAGTTTGATTTCCCTTAAGAGTTCCTTTCTTGTATGTCTTCTGTTGATTGATTTAAGAAAGATTTTGCTCATTGTTTACTTTATGCAGTGCTTTAGCCCATTGTACAAGCCAGACATGACCAGCTTCTTCCTCTTAGGATGGCACTCATTAAAGAGAAATTTTTAAAAGAGATATAGCTCTTGTAACACCTTGATTTTACATTCTGCTGTTATTTGGTTGTTCTGTTATTCTGCTGCTGATCTCTGGTGGCTGGTGTGCACCCCAAAGGTGTTAGGTTAGTATTAGCTCAGGGCTCATTATCCCTCTTTTTGTTGTATGTCAGAGGCATCTCAAAGGCTGATGGGAACAGCATCAGGCTGAAGAAAGAGGAGTCACATGTAATTAGGAGTTGTGTGTATTTGCAAGACTTTCATGGCAGCAGGATGTATCAGCCTTTCTCAATAAATCTCTCCTTTCACTCCCTAAGTCTGGCAAACTTTGGTTTACATATCAGAAAATGCTGCTGCTGACAAAGCTCCTTAGCAAAGTGTTCACTTGGGGCAAATGCTTGCCTCACCAAAAGTAAAAATATGAATCCAAATGCAGTGTTCTTCACCTGGCATAAAACCACACACAAAGAAATACAGGGTCAGCTGAGATTAAAATTAATACCAAAAAGTGGTTGGAGAGATACTATCAAGTTCTAGCTGCCCATCCAAAGAAACTGCCTTCCCTGTGGAGGCATTTCTGAGGTCTCAATTAGCCCATGCTTGCTGATTTGAGACAAGAGATAAAAGGGAGAATAACCACTCACATGAGCTGAGATGGCATTTTAAAATTTGGTATACTCAGGGTGTTTTACATTTTAGAATATTCTTGTTTACTAGAAGTGCTCAGATTTAGGATTGCAATGGCACTGCTTGAAAACAGCCCAAAAGGCCCCAAAAAACAACTGTGAAGGAAAGTCCTGGAAGGGCCACAAAATTTCACAACTGAGTTCTGAAACTAATCTATAGCTGGTAAGAATAAGGAGGAGACTTCCTGGCTTGGAAGGCTAGGAAGACCTATTAACTTACCATCAGGCTTTTTGCCCATTTCTGTGAAGCAGCTGGTGGTGTCTGCAGCAGAGATGCGATACCGGAAGATGGATGGAGACTAACTCGATTAGTCTCTGTATCCTCTTCTTACATTTCTGCTAAAATGGTGTTCACATTTAGAGGCATTCAAGGACAGTCTGCAGCCCTCAAATGGACACATTCCTTTGAGAGACATAAATTGGGTAAGGCAGACCAGGGAGAGTCCATCTTAGCTTATGTATTTATGTTAAGCTTTTGCCAGCAGTGATATTTTTTTTTTCTGTATTCAGCATCTCTTTTTCATTTGTGATGGAAGAATGATCCCATACAAAAAATTCAGTGTTGGTCACTCATTTCACAGCTGGCCATGGTTTTCTTTCTGAATAATGATTATAATTATCACCAGTGAGGCTTGTTTGTGATGGGACTTGCACCTTTTCTCTCAGAGGCATCGTACATTTTTATTTTTCTGTTCGCTAAGATAGCTACAGTTATCATTATTGCTTTTTAAAATAATTCTGACAAGTACTACCATTAAAATTAGATTACATTACTTTAAAATAATAAGGTCATCAGCAGAAAAACTGTTTGGGGAGAAGAAAATGTCAGAATAAATAGCTAATTTTCACAAAGAAGACAGACAGATGGTTCACTCATTAGCAATAGGCTCCTGAAATGCCCTCTCCTGCTTCTCCTTTATTCTGTAGCTGAGCACCCTACTGTTTTGTAGATCGGTGTCTGAGGAGCCAATTGCTTGTCCTTAGAAACTTTAAATTGAATCCTGTGATTGCACAGTATTCAGGAGAGCATGGAGTGAGCTGGTGACCTTCTGTTAGATGGATGGGGATTAATCAATCATCTCTCGGGTAGAAAACCCCTGGGAATCCAGCAGGAGCTTTGAGGGCCCAGGTCAGCATGGAACTAATGTCAGACTTTGGTCTGCAGATAAGATGGGAGAGTGTTTTGCTATTCTTGTGATGTGGAGATTACAGACAGGACTGTGCATTTCCCTACCAAATGATGTGATTGACTAACACACGCTCTCACTTTTCCAGAAGTGGCTTGGAAGAACTGGTAGGGCATGGAAGAGTGAATTTAGTTATGGACTAGATCAACAGCAGCTGGGAGGCTTTAGTCTCATTAATTGTTAGAATCATAGAATATCTTGAGTTGTAAGGGATCCATAAGGATCACCAGGTCCAACTCCCAGTTCCTCACAGGACCACCTAAATCTAAATTTTATTACTAAAAGTATCATCCAGATGCTCCTTGATCTCTGACAGGCTTGGTGCCATGACCACTTTCCTAAGGAGTTTGTTCCAGGGGTCAACCACTATCTTCATGATGAACCTTCTCCTAATGTCCAATCAGAACTTCTCCTGATGCAGCTTGATTCCATGGTTGGTTGTAGTGCTACTTCCAAGTATAAATGTGGTTTAAGTCTTTATTTTCTCTTAGTGCCAAGTAGTCCCCACTGCTTTCATGCCATTCTTTCCACTTACACAAACCCCTGGTTGTTCTTGCTTTTGTCACTAGGTTTGCCTTACAACTGATCTCTTCTTGGGGTTTTCCCTAATAGGGGTTTCCAGACTGCAGACCTTTTATTTCCTGGGCTACACCTTTGCCATGCATGAAGAGCTGGTTTTTTTTGTGGGTGTCCTAACCTTTGCAGCCCATCCAACCCTGGGAGTTGAACCCTACCAGCTGTTGGGAAGCCACTGGTAATAAGTAAAAGAAGTGACTTGAAAAAAAATCCTCCACCCAAAGCAGCCTTTATGGTCTCACGTTGAAAAGTAGAGGTCACCAAGAATGCACAGAGTTCCCAGTGAGAATATGCTCCTTTTCCACTGTGGCATGCTTGTTTTTCTGTTTGTATCTTCATATCAGTTACTGCCTCTTTCAATGGCCTCAACATACTGCTCTTTTTGAAGGTCCTTGTCTTTTTTCAAAGCTTAAAACAGGGAGAGCTGAGCAGTTCTGACCTCAGAGCCGCAGCTGAGAAGTCGCCCCTCAGAGCTGTAAAACAGTTGTGTTTTGTGGCAAACTCCTTATCTATACTGCCACTTCTTTACTTTTCTCTTTGATTTAATGGTTCACATTCAAGAAGATAGCAGTAATCAATTACATAGAGGAGCAGAACTGCACACACTGACCAGAAAGGTGTAAACCTGGTGCATTCCCAGTTTAACACAATGAACTCCATCCCTGTGGCAGCAGATGTGCAGCATCATGCCTGCCTCATGCCAGGTTGCACCTTAACACCAATGCTGAATTTGGCTCTTTCCCAGCATACCCATCACACTGCCACAGCATGAAATGACATACGTGTTTATGTGTTTGCAGTGTGGTGCAACATCAAATGGAATCAAAGAATAAGTTGTGACTGTTGTTTGTGTAACTGTGGATCTGTCTAAGGAACATTTATTTTCAATACTTGCGTGTTTTTTAATTCATGACAAATTATATGCAGGTTTTATCCCAGGATAATAACAGAGAATTTTTCTAAATGCAGCATAAGATAATTACACAACAGTTTATCTTTTAATTCCTATTGCCTGGCAAGTTATCAAGTGACCTTAACTCTAGCTGTTATTCTAAATATGATATGCAGATCTTTTCAAAACACAGATTTAAAGATTAATCCTTGCAAAGATTTAATCCTTGCAAAAATTCTGTGAGGTACATACATGAGCAAACTGCACTCTAGAAGTTTGACCCTACAGAAATTGATGTCAAACAAAAGCTCAGCATTCTTGTTTACCACATCCATGTTTGCATTTGCTGCAAACAGATGTGGCAGATGCATCTGTTTTGGGGGCATTTTGGGGGGCTACAAGGAAATCTAAATTGTGACCTCTCTTGCAGAATAAACTGCTTGTTCTTATCCAAAGTGTGTGTAGTCCCAGGACATTTTTCTTCCTTTTTCTATGTGTCTGCCTGACCTTTGCAGTTGAACTTTGGTATTCTGCTGACGGTGCAGCCTCTTCAAGGCTCTTCAAGAAAGTCTATGTATTTTAGGGGTTGTTTGCATCATAAATATCCAATTGTAGGAAGAGAGAAAAATCAATATCACTTTTCTTCATTTAGCAGCTTTTTGCAACTGTGCACAAAGACCAGGCACATTTGCACAAACATCCGAGCATAATGAGGTTTAAAGCTCATAATTTGAAGAAATTTGCATCAGCAGTGTGGGCTTTAGGGCCACTTTGTTGCTAGTTGCCCTTTTTTGTTTGTCAATATTCAGCTACTGTGTCATGTGGGAGAGGACAAAGAGGCTTCAATGGAGTCTGAAATATCAGTTAATCTCTGTGAGGTGAAACACTGACAGATAGGAAATCAACAGAAAGAGCATAAGGAAATAAAACAGTAAAAAGTTGCCAGAAAAGCTGAAAATACCACCCTGTCTCTAATGTGGGAGTAGCCATCTGACTGTATACTACCAAGCCAGTATCCTAAGAAACACCTCAAAACTGCATTTTTTGTGTTATTTTGTTTTCATTTCAAAAAGACTGAAATAACCAAGTAACAATGTAAGAGCTAGCCATGCTCTTAAAAACTGTAACCCCTTAGGTGACCTTATTGCACTGTTGTACCTAGAATATTGATTCAGAAAAGGACTGGTTGGGTTTTAGGTTCTTCTTTCATGATCAGTGTTTGAGAAAAAATAGGCTTTTGAATCAAAAGATTGGAATAGAAGCATTCAGACTATAAAAGCCTATATGCATTCACATTCTTTGTTAAAATCCAGCCAAAAGGAAAATACTGCTTTTGGAGCTTATTCCCACATTAGGCCCCATGTAGTTTCTTGCTGTGAAATATATCCAGAAGTGCTGTTCTGTGCTGGGAATGTGTTAATGCAACAGCAGCACTGGGGACATTGCTCCCTGCATGCAGCGTGCAGGGACACCTGGCATTGCTTCTAATCTCCAATCTTCTGCTATTAAAGCCTTGTTATTCTTAAGGAAATCAGAGCCCCCTGGCATCTATGGAGAAAACTGTTTCTAGAAAAAGAAATAGGAAGAAGAGCAGTGGGTTCAGAGGAAATCTTGTCAAAGCTGTTCTTGAAATATTTAGTGGAACTACAATCAGTTGGTGGCCTGGAGTATTTTCTGCAGACTATATGCAGACAGTAATTGCAAAGTTTTAAAAGTCTTTCACTCCCTCAGCCCTTACCCTGGGCTCAGCCCTTACCCTGGGCTCAGCTCCTTAGCATTGGCTGGCCTCACAGGTTTATTGTGTGACTGAATATTTTCACTCTGGGGTTAATAATGAACATGTCCAGAGCTGCTTGTGAGAGCTGAACAGTCCTACGTGTGAGCTGGTTAAATTCACACTTACTATGAAAAGCCACACAGAAGTTAGAAGGCAGAGGAAAGAAAGAAGAGCCTAAAGAGAAGAAAGGCAGGACCAGAGGAGAGCATGTCATTCAGAGGAGCTGTGTGAAATCTGACAAGTGTGCATAAATATTGGGCCTGCCCATAATAGGGCTGTGATTCTGCAGTTCCTACAGAGGTGAGGTCAGTGGGATGCCTTCCCTGGTGAATAATGAACCGCTCACATCAATACATGCAGCACCACTTTGGAGCATGAATAGCTGCAGTGAATGCTAGAGATTCACTTTGCAGAAATTGAAAGGGTTATTGAATTTGGGTTGTGGCTGGATCAGGTTTTTTAGTTTTATTTTGATATTATTTTTCTCTCATTTGTGGCCAAAACCCTTTTTATGTCTCAGTGTTGCTGAATGGTGTTCAAGAAGTTTTGTTTTCAAGGAGAATCCCTGCTAAACCTTTTGGAAGGAATGTAGAGACTACTTTTTTCATCTTACAGTGTCTGAAGGCACTGCTGCAATCATAGCAACGAGTGACAGAGTGTATACTGGGCTGTAGAGACCCCAGTGGCAAAAGTGAGGTTAAAAACCTTAAGTATTTTCTTTAAGCACCAGTCAGAATCAATCATTTGCTATTTCTAAAGTGTAGGTAGTTTTATTATTATCTGAAAAGTGGGGAGGAGATTTCAGTTAAGTATATGCCTTCTAATAAAAGTGATAATTTGTTCCTCTTAGAATTTAAGGCTGCAACAAGCTTTCATTCTATTTCTTTCATTTCTATTATATTTTCTTATAAGGCTAGACTATTTGGCTAAAACCTGCCATTTTTATGTTGACAGTTAGGGAAATTAATAGGCAAAATCTGAAGAGGATTCATCCAAATGAGTTTCAGTTCCAAGTCATTAACAATAATTATGCCAATGAGAGTTTTATTTTGCCTTATTCTAGATCTACATTTACTTCAAGTTTCTTTGTGTCCTTCTGGGGCACAAACTGCTTTCTCCAGTTTTCCTATGTAAATGAAAACATGTTATAAATTCATACCCCAGTTATATGCCAAATAAGGAGAAAATAACAAAGCCAGATTAGGAAATTGGGTGTCATTCAGGGCATTTGGTGTGGCCAGGAAGAGCTTTTCCTGCATTGACAGGTGAGCCAAGTAGCATGGGGACATATTTGTGTATGGGAGAGGGAAAGTGCTGTGTGCCTGTCTGAGATCCATTTGTGTTTTGATTTAACTTCACATCCCTTTAGTGAATTTGAAGACATGCAAGCGTTGAACAGTCAGTATTTTTTTCATGGTGCTTTTGTGTATGCTGCAAACTTTTCCCTCATTTATTTCCTACCTTCTTCTATTTTTTCTTTTTTTTTTTTTTCCTGGTTTTGGGCTCTTTTTTGAAGAGCTGCTGTGGATCTCTGAGGGCGTTCACTCCTCACTTGCTGATCCAAATAAGCAGAGTCCAATTAGTGATTTACAGAGAGAAAAAATGGATGCTTTTCCATTTCTGTATGTCTCAGAGCTCCCTTCAGGAGCCTGGTAAGGTAGGCAGCCAGGGAAGGAGAAGTAAGTGGTGGAAGTGATGCCTTGCTTGAGACCAGCTGCTAATTGCCTGTGGTTTTATTTTGTCTCTCCCTCCCAATATTTTAGGTGTCATGACTGGTAGGATCTTAGAAAAGAGCTTAGAGAAGGATCCAGGGACTTCGGGTTTCTCAAACAAGCAAAAATTCACCACACTGAGACTTCTAAGAACAGACTAGAAATGAACATTTTATCAAAATCCCCCCAAAAACCTATAATCATGTAAAATTTGCCCTGTTGAGGAGCAGGCACATGGGAAGATCAGTCCCACAAGCAATTTTGTTCCCCTTACTTCTTGGTCAGAAGGCAGAGCATGTACCCAGGTAGTGACCTTAATATGCCTGCTTTAGAACCACCAAGAATTCAAATTATGTGGTTGTTTTGCTGTGGAAATCCTTAACACAGCTATTTTTGCCCTCACTTTAAGCACTGACACAGCAGTAGCCTTTGAGGTTGGGCCCTCAGCTAAAAAAAAGTTTACCTATGAGGAGATGTTTTTTCCAGGTGGCCAAAGAGGCAGAAAGAAAGAGCCAGCAATGAATTAAGTGGTAGAGAGAAACAGTTTTCGTGTTTTAATTAGAAAAATGAAAAGTGCAATAATTTCCTCATGGTAATAGTTTCTGTCATCTGAGAAATAATGATCTAAAAAAAATTGTTGGTCTCTGCCAGTCCTTCTTCAGGGCTGTCATTATTCACTCTAATGCATATATATTATTCATAGTCATTATTCTCCTGCAGCCAGGCTGGTCTAAAGCCTATTCTGCTATTAGCTGCCATGTTTCAGTTCAAAAGCTCTTCCACTGATCTAGCCCAGGCATTTCCATTTTGTTATTCCTGGGAGAGTAAAAGCTTTTTGTGAATTCTTGCATTGACCAGTGGTAGAGAAAGAATATTTAGCTCATGGTTTGAAGTTTTCCTTCTTCTTTTCCTTTTTTGCTTTGCTTTGCTAGTCAGAGAAAAAAGGTGAAGATTTATCAAGTCCCTTACCAAATCTGCCCTTGCATTTTCTTCAGGCTTTATAGAATAATCCTAGATTTGTATCCTTGCCTGTCAGACCTTGGTAGGGCTTCAGGATGTAACCTGATCGCCTCCTTTCATCAGGCATCCCTGCTGCCTCACTTTTAATCACAGCAGAACAGTAATCGTGGATTAGTTGTTCCTAATTAGATACCTCTCTGCAGCAACCCCTAAATGATGCCTGGTCTCCTACAAACTCCTGTTTCAGTAGAGACAATGAGAGCCTTATGCTGCCTGAGGCCTTAGTCCAAGCCTCACTGAAGTTAATGAAAATGTGAGACTTCTTGTATTTTTTAAAAGGCATTAAAGAAGTAGAGATGGGTATGATTTTGGCAGAGAATTAAATTCCACTATGGTATCAGGTATTTACCCATTTGTATATGGTAAAATCCTGTACTTCATATTCTGATTTATAGTAAGAAAATCAGAGTGCTACTTTATGTTTTGGTTAAGAGGTATAATAAAAGGGTATTTCCCCTGATTATATTCCCAGCCTGCAGTCCCCAGCAGGAGCTGCTTTGCTCTACCTGAATGCTTTGCAAAGCTTTCCACATATAAAGCGGTTCCTAGGAGTAGGCAAATCAAATACAAAGCACATCAGGATGTTCCTGCTCTCATGTGCTTCAGTATGAGAAGTGCACAGAGATTAGAAGTCTTTGGAGTTAGAGTCTAAAAATGACTTTTCAGAAGCTGGTTTGCAAATCATCTTCAGAAACCTCTGTCACTAGGCAGCAACAACAGCAAGCTCTGCAGAGGGATCCATAAGCTCCTCCCACGTGTTTTGGTGTGTGGTTACAACCAAGGACATACTAACTGGCATCTTTTTTCAGGGACTGGTGAAGTCAACAGTGCTGCTCACCTTTTTCATATTTTATTCTATACCTGGGGCTGGACCCAGTAGCTGTCAGTCTTCATTTGTTATCATAATAATTTCATAATAAAAGTACCATGTGCAGTGTGACTGGGGTTACAGATTCATTCCCTCAAAAGAAGAGGACTAGTTCAAGTTTCCCAAGCAGCCTAACAGTGCAGACATGGTCCCTTCCTGCTCACTGCCTTGGCTGGAGACTGTAGTGACCATGGCTGTGGTGGCTTTGCACTGCTCTGGTGGATCCTACAGTTTCTGGAGGGTAGAGGGCTTCCTATCCAGAAACAGCTCCTGAAACCAGCCCTGGCTCTGTGGCTGCAGCTCACCCCACACAAGAGCATGCAAATGTGGTATGATTATTGTTTTGTTTGGCTGGTTGGAGTTTTTTTTTTTTAAGTGCACCCATGTTACTATTTTAGGCTTCTTATGTTTGTTTTGATATTAGCAAGAAAGGCAGAGAGGAAAACAGTGGGATAAGTTCTCAGATAAGTCTGGAAACTAATTATTTTCCTCATTTAAGGGACTATAAATGGGTCATCCTCTTTTTCTTCCTGTTCCGCACTGAAAAAGAAAACAGATAAAACATTTTCAGTTTGTAACAAATCTGTATCAAAACAAAGCACAGCACTTAGGCCCCCAGTAGGATGCATTTAGAGAGGGATGAATGCAACAAAGTTGAAGCTGTGAATTCCTCCTTTGGGCAAGTGCTGGGCACCATTGCCTCCTCCTCAGAAACCAGCTCTTTGAGGCACTGAGGCAGTGCAATGGGGGGGCTCAGGGCAGCCAGCTCCCCTGTCAAGGCATGGAAAAGCTGTCTGTCCTTCCCAGGAGCTGCAGAGCAACCGAAAAAGCATTATCCTAAACCCTGCTTTCACCCTTCTCTCAGAGATCTGAGACCTTTGAGACCCTCTCCTGGGTCTGGCTTCCCCACATAACACTCAGTAATGCACCATTTGTCTTTAATTTTGTATTTTTGTCCACAGACTCAGAGCATCCTTCTGTATCCACAGGCAGAGACCCTGAATCCCAGCAAGGAGCTTGAGGCAGCTCATTTTAGGCTTCAAAGCAGCAGTAGCATGAGAGAGAGCAGCCCCTGCACACTTGCTGAGCCACCCCAGCTCCCCAGAGGCAATCAGAAAAAATTCCCAGGCAATCACAGTCCAGCCCCTGGAGCAGGCAAAATAGTTAAGGGTAACTCAAATACCTGCATAGGTTGAGTCTCCTCAGAATGATGCTTCACAACAGGTTATTTTGCTGTTAGCATTTATGGAATATTTATAATTTTTCTGTGCATTTTTAATTTTGATGTTTGAAGCACTGTGTTCCCACTTGGGCTTGTCATACTCTTTTCTAAGCATGTTTTTTTGATGTTATATCAATCATGTAGAGTTTTTCATTTGATATTTACAGGCTTGCTGCTGACACATCTTTGTGGACTGATTTCACTAAGGAACTGCAGCTTTTTAATTACATGCTCTCCTAACAATTTCTTTCCCTCCTGTCCATTTCCAGCTGCAGTTTGGCACATAGGTAGCCTAGCACTTTTCTCCCATGAGGGCAACTCTTCTTCACAGAATATGCTGGGAGAGTGGGTGGACATTGCACTGACATGCTTGGAGGAGCTCTGTTCCCTTCTTGTCTCTTGTGCCTGCCCTGCTTTCACTGTTTCTTAGTTACAAATGCTACACTCTGGCTTGAATTTCATTCCTGTAATTGATGGCCTTGTTCATTGTAGCAGAACTATCTTTATTTGGGCTTGAACTGTGACTCCTATGGCTTGCTGAATATGAATGTCTTGGGGGTGACCCATCACCTGGCAGTAAATTGGTGTACGCACTGAATGATCTATAGGAAAATGCACCACAGGTAGCAGCTATCCAAAGTTCAAAAATGTCAGCAGCTATCCAAATGTGAATTTGCGCTGTCTTTTTGCTCTATTTTTATAAGCTCCTTTTTCAGAGTGCAATGTCCTTAAAATTGTGAAATAATAGATGGGCAACTGAGGATTACAAAGACTGTCTGGGATATATTTGTTGGGGATCATTGAAGTTGGCCTTTAATCTCCCTGCTTCTTTAGAATTTCATTTAATACTTCATAGAAACAGCAAATTGCTCTAATCCAGGGGAGATTGAAGATGCTTGTACTCACAGTTGTCTGCTCAAGGAAAATTCTCCTTTCCATTCCCAATGTAAAGAACAATCCTGTGGCTGTTGATCTATTAGTGTGGACAGCACAGATGTTGTGCAGGTGTGAATATCTTTCTCTGCAAAAAGACTTCCAAAAATACTTCCAAAAATCTTCTTTTTTCTAGGTTATGTGAAATTTGCTCTTTAAGCCCATACTCTGAACACTACAGAGGTTGCAGAGCTGTGTGTTTTCTCCCTCTCCCAGTTTTGTAAATGGTTGCAGTAACCTCCTGACCTAGTATGGGCTTGGAGCTTTACTCAGCTCCTCTCCTCCCCTTTATCAGCACTGTCCAAATCAGGCCTAGCTCTGCTTTGTCCCCTCACTGTCAAACTCTCCAGTTTGTTCTTCCAGTCCTCTGAAAGTCTACATAGTATTACTTTCTAAAAGGTCTTGGTGCAGAGAATTAGCAGACTCTACCTCTGCAACTGGACAGCAGGTGTCTATTCCCTGTGTATATACTGCTTACTTACCCTTCTGCTGGAAACAAACAAACAAACAAACAACATTTATGCTTGTGATAGGTCAGCTGTGCTACAGGGTGTGCAGTGACCAGCAACAGATGCTCTCATACTTCTTTTAGGAATGCAAACTCCCAATACCATCTCTGAGCACTACCTGGCCTGCAGTCCCATTCAGTAAAGCCTTCTGGGGAAGCATTTTTTTCATGGAGAACAGGAGGGAAAGACAGTTAGCCTCTGTTTTTGGGGCAGTTTACATTTAGCACTGGGTGAGTAGGTGATGCCAAGCAGTGCCAGGTGGATGGTGGATGGCAGGGCAGGTATGTCAGGGGAGGCTTTTTCCAGCAGTTGTCTATTTTGCTCAGGCTACTGCAGTAAGAATCATCACAAGAGAGAAGAAGAAGTCTTTAAAACGATTGTACAAGTTGTTTCATCTTCTCAGAGAGTTTTATAACCCCTGTTTAGTCCAGAGAGGTGGGGAAGGGAGCCCAAACTGCCACTGCTGCCCAAGGGGCTGGCAGGGTGCCTGCCCTCACAGTGAGATGCTGTTTCCCTCTGGGCATGCTGAAGTGTTGCCTGGGCTATGAGCACCAGGCGTGTGTCTTTCCGTGGGGTTTTGTGGCTGACTATGAGCACCATTCCTGTTGCCAAGCTGTGTCAGGACAGGTCTGTTTCTGTGTGTACATAGTGCCCAGCACATTTTTCACGGGCTGTCTGTTAGGGGATTACACTAACGAGGTAATTAGAGGGCTCAGGCAGTGTCAGCGCAGCACATACCACTCGGATTAAGCCTGACTCTTCCACAAGTTCTTTCCCAAAGGGGTGCAGGTTGACGTGTCTCCCTTTTGCAGCCTGGTGCTCAGTCCCTGCAGCTCAGCTGATGTAGAGGGGGGAGTTTGGGGTGCTGCTCCTGCCTCCTGTGCCACTGGGGAGGAGAGGGCGGGTGCTCCTAGCGATGGTTACCATGGGCATTACAGCCACAGTGTGGTGGGAGCTGGAGCAGCAGAGGGCTGGCAGCAGCCTGCTGCTGTGATTGGCGTGGATGCTGCTCCTGCCTGGCAGGATTGTGAGGGATGTGGTGGCAGTGGTTCCCTCCTCAGGCTCAGGAGGTGCCCGGGCAGAGGGTTAGCACACGTGCCTGTGATGCAGGGTGAAGGAATGGGCACAGTGTGCTGGGCAGAACTCACATTTAACAGCTGCACAAGTGGAAGGGTGATGAGGTTCATCCCCATTCAGAGGGATGTTTGCTCCTGGCACAACAGTGTCACTCTGCTAGTGTAGCAGGAGGGGAAAAAGAAGCACTGGCTGCAATCATCTATCTGGCTTCTTTCCTGTTTCCTTCACCTGAAATAAGACCCTTCCCTAAGAAAGAGAAGTCTGATCTCAGTGTGTTATAATTTTCTTTATGTATTCTGACAAAAGTAATAAAATTATAATAAAATGTATATAAAATTATATCTTAACAAAATGGGACAGACAGGGACTTTTAAAATATATTTTAATGAATTTAACAAGTTACTAGGAAATGTTTGGGCAGGAGAACTGTGTAAGACAGTGATACACATTAGTGGTTAGGATCTCAGCTGTCTGTTGCAGGATTTATTTTATTATATTGATAACAATTATTGTATCACTGGGCTATATCTTTTACCAATTATTTCCGGAATTATTTAGTAATTATTTTATTAATAAGAATGATTATATTGGTTTCTGGTCCCCACATCAGCCTGCACTGACCAAATATTAAGTGAAATGGCTCAGTGTTGAGAGCTGAACACAGAGCCAGCCCAGCTGTCTCCCATCCTCCCAAGAGCTGCTGTCTAACCTTCCAGGGCTTCAGACAGCAGGTGCAACCCTGCTGCTTCCCTCCCCAGCGTGCTCCCAGACCTGTCACACCACATTATTTGTAAACACCAAGGCAGCTAATATCACAGCCTGCATGTGAAGGGCACCAGGAAGCCACATGAGACAGACAGTGTAGTGTGTTCATAGTAAGAGGCAAAAGAAAGAGGCTCCTATTCATAAGCTGAGCACAATAGAGTAATGCAGCGTTAGGGAAATTTAAGCTGGTGCTGAAAGCTAGTGTGCTTTGCTGCTCTTTTACTCAAGGGATGTCTTTTATCCTGAATTGTAATGCTTATGATATTTCAGACATAGCTTGCTTTGCTAGGTCATGTGAATGATGAGTATCATGGTATTTAGAGGTTCCTAGCAAAGGAAACGTACACGGGAATGAATGGAGATACCGATCACTTGCGTCAAGCCCAGCTTTATCAGGGGCTGGTGAGATATCTTTTTCAAGGGCCTACAGCAATTGAAAAGCAATTAGAATTTCATTGTAGTTTCCAGTTCCATTAACCATCCTGTAGATATGTACAAGAGTTCACAAAGAAAAAGCTGTACTTTCACTGCGCAGCTGCTGAGATACAGAAGAATGGGATGGCAGCAAAGCAGATCTTCAGTCGAATACTTGGGACTTAGACTCACTTCAGCCTAAAGAAAGAATGGAAAGTCACCCTGTCCTACCTTAAATAAAGGACATTGTTACAGAGATGGGAAATGCTTCCTTATCCCAAATGGGCTGGTAACAGTAAAGGACAGCGCAGTGTGATAGCTGAAATCTGCCCCTTCTAAAGAAACAGGTTCTGGTCATTGTCCAGGACATGTTTTTTTCTTCTAAGAGGAGTTTATTCATCACTGATTTAAGAGTGTCAGACCTCTGCACAAAGGGTTTTTCCCTTTATCTGCAAGACTGGACAAACAGGGAGAGCTCTAAAACAGTGAGATGAAGGAGAATCATGCATGTCTTCATTGTCAGGGTCTGGCAAGTCCAAAGCAGCAAAAAGTTAAGAGGGAAACAGCCTGCAGTGGCCATCAGAGCTTCATTTGTGTGGAGGGGGTTTGCTGGAGAAGGAACATGGAGATCCCCATCCTTTTTCATCTCCTGACAGAATCTTCCTATGCAGTCCTGCACAGTGCCTGGAAAACGCTCGCAGTGAAGTGTTCCTGATTGGTGGTGCAGTTAATGAACACTGGTTTACATCTCTTGGGGATAAATCCACCCTCTGACCATCTGTTAACAAGAGGATCTGGTTTTCTTCTGATTCACATAGATGCCAAGCAGAATTACCTTCATTTAAACCACTGGTGTTTCTTGGAGAGTAAGTGCTATGAAAAAGTCAGTCCATTGGCAGGATCTCTTGATGAGTCACATTCTGTGGGGCAGAGATTATGTCCCCCTGGATGGTTTGTTCATTCTTGAACATGAGAGGCCCCAACAGCTAGCAAGAATTTAGCTCTTGTTATGAAATGCCAATGTGCATCTCTGAAGCTGTTGGCCTTGCAGTTCCTGGTAATCTGCAAGTGGTCTGTATCACCTACTGCTGGATTTGGAGCAAGTGGATGCGGTCCATTGTGCATAATTTTTTAAAATACTGTCAGGTCCCTCACAGGCAGTATCTTCTAATGCATGCAAATGAAAATTGTGATTATCCATTTCAAAGCAATCAGTAGCAAGCCATCACTGGCACAGAACATTATTAATACAGCTCATAAGCGCCAGTGATGCTGGTGTGTAATTCCTCACACATCACAGTAATAGAAACTGCCTTCAGGGCTGGACTTTCCAACCCAGCCTCTCTGTTTTTGAGTTGCAGGCATTGTCACTTCAGTGACTGGCTACTGAATTTTGCAGGTTCAGTTTGATGCACATATGATAGCAAGCCCACGCTTGCCTGCAGATGTCAGACTGCCACCCAAATTACTTGCTCCTCTCAGCAGCAGTGAATAAAGTGACGGGATGGCAGCTCTTAAGGACTCTTGGTTCTCTCAAATCCTTCTCTACCAATGCCTGTTTACAGCTCTGTTCTCATCCTACTCTGCACTTGCTTCAGTATGTAAACTTGTAGTCTATCATGTGCTTACATGTACAATTGCTCTTAACTCAAATTTTATTTCCATATTTTGCCCAACCACCAGTTCCAGTGCATTGACTCCTGCTTGCTGTCCCCGCCGTGGGTTTCACTGCTCACTTTCACTGTTCAGTTTGCAGGACTCTCCTTTGAGCTGGTAAAAATGGAATTCACCAGAAAATGCAAATTACTTCTTCCCATCCCTGCTAGGCTCCTAGGGAAAGTAAAAATCATTATGTCTCTTCCCACTGTTAATACTGTAATCCCTACACCCAATAATCTTTTGGGAAGTTTAACTTTTAAAACACTGGGCCTCCATACGTTAGCTCTCTTTGGTAGCCAAGAGGTCCATCAATAAATTGCAGTGAAAGGTAGGAAATGTCTGCACAAGTAACCACTTCCTTAAGAGAGTCTGTTAACCAAAGGACTAATAAAATCTTGTTTAACCATCATTGAAAGACTTCTTGGTAGACAGCCAACCCTGGCTGGTCTCTTGAGTATAGAAAGTAGTATAGAAATGTTCCTTCAAGCATTAATTCATATCAGCTTCTGATGCCAATCTCCTGTACATCAAAGAGAAACGCTCATTTATTGGACCATTTTGAATTTTAAATTATTTAAGCTTGTAGCACATTCCCCTACTTTTAGCAGCAGCAGCCTCTGCCCTTAGCCCAGCTGTATTGGCTGGTGTTTCATACACAAGTGCAGCCTGGTCCCATAGTGCTGAAATGGAGATATGCCCTGTTTTCATGTAGGGCTTAGGGGGTTATGAGCAGGCAGTGCCTTGCTGCCATGCTTGTGTTCAAGTCCTCCACTGATCCATGTGAGGGAAGTTTCTCCCTGTAATCCACTGGCAGTCCCCAAAGGTAAATGTTCCTGTCTTTTTCTTACACCGAGCACAGACTCAGCCTAAGGTTGAGTCTCTGCCTTATGGAAATACAAAGCTCCCACCTGAGCACTGATTACAAAGTTGTTCTTATGCAAATCCAAACAGCACAGTGTGAAAATGCTTAAAATGAGGCCTCATCTAAGGCAATATGTTACAAACCTGTTAGTCTGGATCTGTGGAATTAATTGTTTCAGTTAGGAGTGGAGCTTACAGTTTCCAAAGCTGGATTGCTACCTACCTGTTTCTCAGCCTGTCATCCATGTCATCTACCATGATTTTAATTCCCTTCCCCTTGTTTTCCAGGTATTGTCCCATACTACACAGCAAAGTCTTTATTACTTTATCTTGCACACTGTAGTCCATGTGTTTATATCCCCTAGTTTCTCGAGCTGGATGTGTCTAAGTGTTACCTTTTGCCTAAGAGCAAGAGGTTTTAGCATTTGGCACAAGGCTTTTCATTTCTAGCATGATGAGCAGCTATTTGCTACAACTGGGCATTGAGGCCTCTATAGAAATTGATTGCCTCATCCCTGACTCTAAGGGCTTACAAATTACATGCAGTATCCAGACAACCTCCTTTCACTCAAGTTGCTCTTGCTTGAAGTCACATCGAAAAGAAGTCACATGTGAGGACCAGGGCTATGCCCCATCTCTACTCAACCAGAATGTGACCCCTCTTGTGTGCCTGGGAGTGATGCTGCTGACTGGTGATTGCTTTCAGTTACATATCTGCTTCTAGAATAACACCACATTAAAAAAAAAAAAAAGAAAAAAAGGGAGAGAAAACAGTAACTGTTTATCCTGCCTAAGCTTGTGTAACAGGTTTTCATATGATGATTTTAGTGTTTAAAGTCTTTTTTTATTGAACTGTTTCAGTATCCAGAAAAAGACATTTCTCTTACTCAGCTTCATTAGTTATAGCAAATCACTGGATTAAAGTAGAGAGCAGATTAGCAAAAATAAACTGTAGTATGTCTTGGGCATATGGTGCTGTGTATGAATGGGTTTTAACTACTTATCTGTGTATAACAAAGAGTAGAAGGAGAGATTTGTCTTAGTGTGCAATAATTATAATGCGCAGTAGCTGCATAGCTGAACAGACAGAAACCACAAAGCCAGGGAAAGCTCTTGGTTCAGATTTGTGTGTGGTGTGTGTGCTGGTCCCTGAGCTCTCATCGTGTTTTCTGCCAGCTCATGGCTGGGCACGAGGCTGGACTTAGCTAATTAACAGGATGACTCTCCCTCCTGTCCCTTCCTCTTCCCTCCTGGTTTGCAGTGCTGGGTCAGTGTGGGTTACAGAGGCTGGGATTGAGCCCACCTGACATGGGAGCAGGTGCTGGTCCAGGGACACTGCTCCATCACATGGACCAGAGGAGCAGGGCAACCCATCTTACCAACTGTGGGCTACCCATGACAACCCAGGCTTTACCTCAGCTGGAAATTGTCCTCCACAGAGCAAATATAAACTGAAGTAATAAATAAAAGAGGCCAGAATATTGGGGTGATCTGGAGAGTATCAGCCTTCAGGTTCTGGGCACAGACAGAGCAACACAGCCTGCTTTGAATTCAAACTCTGCAGTTCCCAGCTTTCTGCCTTTTTTTTTCCTCTGATAACTATTGATCCCCTCAACCTGATAAGTGTCAAAAATATGCCTTTTTTAAATAGGCCCGGCTCACACTGGTTTGGAAACCAGTCTTGACACACAAGTAAACATTGGTAACATCCTGATAGTGCTCTACCTCTCACTTCTCAGGAAAACTGTGCTTTTCCATTTGGGAAATGAGAGGTTTCTCGGTGAAGCAGTGATGATGATATCATTTCCATGTCTTAAAAATATTTGTTTATAAAGGGATATAAAGATTTGCAAAACCAATAATATCTGGTTTATGAAGTAAATTCAAAAATACCCGGAGAATTATCTGGTCTTTATCTGGGCTCTTCAGTATGTTTGCTAGCACGGGTTAACAAATAATGTTATGCCACATAGCTTAAACATGCATGTCCTTGCCTATTTTTTGGGGGGTTGCTTTCCTCTGAGGTTTCCACCACGTGTTTCACATCGACTGTGAGTAAGATTCTTGGACTTCTGCCCTGGATTAATCAAACATGCATCATTGCCCCACGCAAAAAGAAAGTTTAGCCAAAATTGTGGTGGTCCATAGAAGAAAAGGGGGGGGGGGGGGGGGCAGGATGTTCCCCCCTCTGTGAAGTTTTAACTAATTTTATTCCTTATTTTGGTGGGAAATTTTGGGCATTAAAAGATTCACTGACAAGGACATGATCACCTTGTTCTTTTAAGGATTATCATGAAAAATTAAATCCCCAGCTGTTCAGGAGAATATTCTTTCTTTTTTTCTTTCTCTCTCCTTAATTAATTGTATAGTGGTGAAACCTGCCAGACTTGCAGGCTTTGTATTTAGCTTATCAATAACACAGCGTTGCTTCTCTTGCAGAGTTCCCTGAAGAGGAGAGGCAGCAGAGAAATCCACAAAGAAAAAAAGACATTTACCCAGGTATGGTTTCCATGAACATGTAACTTTGAGCAAAAATCACATGATACAACTCAAAATTTATTTTTATGGGTTTTGACTGGCCATCAGGTATATTAACTTGAGTGCAATTAGACCTTAATCTACTGAAACCTCCCAGAGATAATGTAGAAGCAATTTAGGACAGAAGTGCAGTCTCTAAACTGTGCAGCTTCTCAGGCTCATTGTGCCTGTATCCATTGATTGAGGCTGCAGGTTTGCTACAAGAGGAGCAAATCACCTTGCCTCACAAAATAATTGGATCACAGCTTAGGGACTAACTAAATTTATACACTGTGCCAAAGGTTTTGTGCTAATGAGTGTCTTGGCAGGAATGCAGTTCACACACTGCAGTGACACCTCTTGAGCTCTCGTGTCTCCTTTGATCTCCCTGATGTTGCAGGAACCTGTGCTCCCCAAAGCTGAGGTACCTCAGAGAGCCCAAGCTGCCCACTCAATCTCTCTTTGGACACGTGTTTTATTGGAATCTTGTTGGTCAGTCCTTCTCAGGAAAGCAGTCCGCCTGGTTTCCTCTGCTTTTTGTGCTGACTGTAGGAGTTAAAGCTTTTCCCAGCACAGTTACTGTTTATAGCCAGGGAGATGGGGATAGTATTTCACCTTGCTGGGAAAGGAGCCAGGAGAGACATTGTGCCTTCATTAGAGAAGGGATGCACTTCCCCTGCTGCCCCCTCGGCAGGCTCAGCGTACACAGCCGAGACCTTGGGGTTGTCTAGTCCTAAAGTCCATTGATTTGTAATTGAAACCATAATAAATCACTACAATATGTTGAACTTGAGGGGGTAGGGCAGGCAGCTGAGTGGGCATACTAGGGGACTGGCCAGTGGCCAGGGCACTTCAGCCTGCTTTCCCAGGCCACAGCAGACTGAGTGTCCCGGCCAAGATGACACAAGCATGGCTTAATCATACCTTAAAATGAGGCTCTTGCTATGGAGAATTATTTAAGTCGTCAGTCAGGTCAGAGTTTGTTTTTCTCCAAGTATGTAAAATACACAGATGAAATATATACACATGCCCACACACATGCAAATTACAGATGAAGCTACATGAAGGCACAATTGTGTCCATAGGGGTTTGTGAGCAGCACTGTCCTTCCTTTCCTCATTCCTGGAAATACAGAACTGTGCAAAGAGAATGGATCCTTGTGCTTGCTTCCTCCACCCAAATCCAGGCATTAAGAGCAGCTTCAGTTTGCTTTGGAAAGCCTTAAAAAGATTTCACAAAATTAACAAAATTAACTTCAGAAAATGAACTGAGTAACTAAGTGTGAGCTCAGCACTGCTCTCAACAAAGAGAAGTGATCCCAGAAGCCACAGGGGGAGAAAAACTTTTACCCACTACACACACATCATAACTCTTGCAAACAAAGGATTTGGGGCTGGAAATGAAAACCATTGCATCAGCAGTCTGCAAGGCGGCCATTCAGTTTTCTTCACCAACTCTTTAGGGTAAAAAAGACCAAAAAATAACCTTATATGCTAACATAGCCCAGCCTATATGTACATGTCCTGGCTTTCTCCCAGCTCTAGGATATTACCAATATCTCCAGTGTCTCCAAACCCAGGCATCCATTCAGAGGTATTTGCTGGTTGAGATCAAGGCACATCACAGCACATGCCTGACCTGGTCAAGCAGCTGCCAGGTCCTGGGCATGGACCAAAAGGGTTGGTACAGACACAGGCCAGGAGGTTCAAAATACTGCTCTTCAGGGACAGATGCCTTAAATACCTAGAATGAACACCCATTATATATTTTGTGACTGAGAAGGCCTCAAACTTAGATTCTGTGCATCCACATGTGTACAGATACATACAGCATGTGGCAAGACTGGTGTTTTTACTTACTGCAAGCTCGTCATGAAAATTAACTGGAACTTCACACCCACCACAGGGCACACCAAGTAAATAATGCCCATGAAGTTGATTGTCTTAAAGCTGTGTAAAAGCAGAATTTGTAGTAGCACTCTCCCACCTCTAGCAGTATTGAAGAAAAAAAGTTTTTATTCAGCAGAATTGCAAAACGGAGCTTCTTGGAAAATACCAGGCACCAGGCAAACCACAAAGAAAAGTGGTTCTCCAGCGCAAGGTAGGAGTGCTGGCACTCAGCCAGATGCTTGGGTGCTGGTTGTACTGCCTTGTCATCAGACCTGCAACCCCAAAATTGCTTACCAGTCTTCTGCCTGGCAGTTCCCTTGAGCTGGTGGTGGTGGTAGAGGAGATGGTGTTGGCCTTTATCTAGCTTTGTGTCTTCTTGCCAGAAAAGAAATATTGTATTGGGGAATTTTTGATCAGCTCTTCATTCTGATCACATCTCTCACACATTATGCATTTACATTGCATAATTAAGTTAATTTATTTCTTATACATTTCATTTCTTTATCTCCACATTCTGCATTTGTCTAAATTAGACAGCAGACTCTGTGGGGAAGGATCTGGGCTTTTTTCTTCTGCTTTTTTTACCCATTAACATCCTTCTGAAGTGCCATGCAGAGCCGCAGTGCAATTGCATGCAAATTATCACCATCGGTAATCATTAGCTCCCATTTATCCTTAATGATCTCTCAACGTCCATGACAGAGCACCGTGACTGTCACATCTTTGCACTGCTGTTCCTTCTTTTCTTTCTTTATGATTTGCTCTATGTACACATTTTAGGAGAGCATGCACATACTGGATGTTTAATACAGTCAGGAGGCCATTGTACATATTCAGCCCCTGGGATTTGAGCCTCTTGTTCCTCCAAAACCATGGAAAGGCTATTTTCCCTCTTTTTTCTTTTTTCCCCTCTCCTGTCTTTTTATTCACAATTTAACTAATAATGAGCTATTAGTTTCAGTGATTTGGCCTCTCTTTAGTTTGCCTTATATGTCAAAATTCTGCTTTGCCTGTGTGGGTGTCTCACTCTCGCACTGTTTCTACTTGGTTTCAACTGATCAAGAAATCAGTGATATTTCTGTACACAAAGTTTCAGAGGGACAGATGCATGAAGGTTGGAGTCCTACCCTTCTGGCATGCTTAGATCTGGCTGATAAATCTCTCCTGACCATTCTTTTCCTTTGGAAAAAATGCTGTCAGGGGAATGGGATGTTCCCTGGCAGGGAAGTGAGGAAGATCTAGAGCTTTCTCACCTTTCCAGATGGGATCCATATTTAGTAGGCAAGATTAACATCCATCAGCTCTGTTGTTTTGTATAAGGCTTGTGTTTGTCTAATGAAAAAAAATCTTGCTTGTTTCAGCTCTTGCGAAAAAACAAAACTTGAAAGTTTGATCCTTTAAAAAAAATAAAATAGCTAAGACAAAACCTGGCAATAAAGTGATGCCATTAAAGGAGTTAAAAGTGGTTTTGTCCTGCAATAATAACACACTAACTCCACAGATGCACTGAGTCGTGCAGTGATGCTGAGCAAACACATTGGGGCCCTGACCCTGAACCCATCGAAGCCTTTCCCTTTTCTTCAAAAGCATCAAAGCTCTGAGCGTGTTGTCCCAAGTGCTGTGATTTGTACTGTCTGAAGGGCAGTGGGTGTCTGGCTGGAGGTGCCTCGGAGCCCAGGGTGGCAGCAGGGCCCTGGTGCTCCCAGAGCAGAGGAATGGGGCAGGCTGCCCCTTCAGCCAGGCATTGCTCCAGCCAGGGAGGTGCAAGGCACCAGCCGCTGCCACAGACAGCTGGGCTCTTGAAGCCAAAGGCAGACAAGGAGTTGGGTAAAGAATGCAGGATTACAAAGACAGAATAAAAAAAAAGTCAGACCAACTATTAACAGATAAATAAATAAATAACCAGGAGTAATCATCCCACCTGTGGGTTCTGATGTGCAGCACTAGTCTGGCTGTAACTTTCCTTGTGATCTTTGTATTTCCCTAAAAGCAAAACCTAGAGCTCTGGGGATAAACTGATTCACCATGATAGGAAAAACAGAGGTAATGTGTTGCACAACCCTGGAAAAAGATGATGCTTTAATCATACAGTCTTATCCAGCCAGAGCAACCAAAATTCAGAGTGACTGCAGTAGAGGCCGCATAGGATTTTCCCAGGTTTTAATTCGATTCTTAATTTGCACTTTTGAGTTATAAAGAGAAAAGCAATCTTTAAATACATGTGTGAAAAAGAGACATATGTATACAAGGAGACAATAGAGAGGATAGAAAGTCTATCTTCTAAGGCTTTGCTTCTAATCAATCATAAGTACCTTGCTTGAATTAATTTAAAACTTATATTTCTGATGCCAGAGACACGATGACCAAAATTTTAATCAACCCATGAGCTGATTGCAGTTGTGTTTGGCTCTTGGTTGTCAATTAAAACCGCATATTAACAAAAAGTTTGACTAATTTTTATGCCTATCATATTTTTAACATGTAAGTTAACTTTTTTTCTATTTAGCATTTTAAAGTCACAACCTGCAGCAGGCAGCATCAATCAGAAAGCTTACTGGGTTCAGAAGTATACAACCAATTGCTTTTGTGTCTATTCAGTTATTAACAGCTGAAATTAAGTCATAATTAGTATTTGTGTAAGTAGAATGTGGCAAAATTAATCTAGGTAACATAGAAGACCAGTGTGCTAGGATCTGTGCTATAGAAATTAAATAATTTCTTCAGATTGCTGAGCCATAATTAGTTTCGTAATTTTTTTTTTCATAGCCTGATCTGGGTGAACAATTAAAGTCAGTTATGTTTTCCTCTGAATTTGGTTTCCATTATTAGGAATTAAAACAAAATGGTGCTTGTGAAAGATAACAGTGCTCCGGAGACCGAAATGAATTTTCCATATATAATTGCACATATGTCCACATGGCCTACCAACAATGATAAAATCTGCTGTCTCAGGAGATCATCTTTCAAAGCCTGCCTTCCATTATACTGCTAATGCTGATAAATGTGTCTCTTTTGAGGCCAAGTGCCTGTATCTCCATGACAATTCATGAAAGTGATTCATGCAAAGAAATTGTTCATTGGCTTAGAATTTACTTAACCTTGTCTCTTATTTCAGCACAATACACACTGGAGTTTTCATTTGAGATGAGATGCAGTACTCTTTAATGCCCAACACACACAAAAAACCCCAAATAGTCATTCAATACCCTGGTACTTCCTGAAAAATGCAGGTTTTCACATGGGATGGATTTGGATGTAAACATGATTTAATGAATTTTTCTTCGCTTTTTCACATGTTTTCACTGATCTCCCTTGTGAACAGTTCATCCCAGAAACAGAGGTCACAATCTGCTCTGTCCTAATAATAACAGCAGTAGACAAAACAGTGTGTTTCCTATTTGGAAAGCAACTTAGGAACTTTGTCTATTTCACAGCATTGTGAGATCATGGTAATTAAAGTCTTCACTTTTCAAGTCAGCCATGCAGTTTAGCACACCTTTGTTGTGCTTTCTAGCTGAAGGAGCCCAAAATTTGAGATTATGATGAGCAAATTCATCTGAGTAGTCTTTGTTTATGGTGCTTAAGGGGAACAAGCGTGTCATTAAAGGTAAATGGAACAAAAAGTGAATGGAACAAAAAGTGCCAGCAAATCATGGAACCTTTTCATTT